>NC_136064.1:126325937-131125937 GCF_964261635.1 Lissotriton helveticus
CTGCCTAGGCCAAATATTTTCGCAAAGGAAGTCCAGATCTTGGGGGCGGCCATGACCGTTTTAAATTTAGTTCTCTTGAAGTAGCTGTACTCTGTAAACTTCAGTAAGAGGTTCTCAGCTTGGTCTCCTAGCACTAGTGAATAGATTGCTAAAGTTCCTAGCTCATCATGTCCTTCACTCTCTGCCCCTCCAAGTAAGCCTGCCATATATTGGAGGGATGCTGCCCAGTAATATAGTTTTAAGTCAGGTAGAGCCCACCCCCCTCGCTCCCTCGGCAGTGCCATATATCTGAGCGCCCTTCGAGTCTTTCCATGTGCCCAAACAAATCGGTTTACCATATGCTCAAGAACCTTAAACCACTTGGCTTCAAACATTAAAGGTATGGCCCTGAATAAATACAGAAACTTCGGGAGAAAGATCATTTTAACTATATTAGTTCGACCTACTATCGAGAAATGTATTTTGTGTAGCCTGTCTAAGTCCTTCTTGGCTTTATTTATTATCGGTAATATGTTTACCTCCACAAGGTTATCTAAGTCTGGCGTTATTGTTACCCCTAAATATACTCCACTTTGCACCGCCCGGTGATCTGTGCAATCCACCTTGCTGTTTTTAATAATCTGTGTTTTTGCAGTATTGAGGGCATAACCAGACACTTCTCCAAATAGTTGCGCCTCTGCCTCAACCAAGCCTATAGCTTCTGTGGGTTTTGGTGTGACAATTGTCACGTCGTCGGCGTAGAACAGAATTTTGCATTGGCCCCTATAAGTCTTTACTGGGCAGATGTTATCATTTAGATCTATGCGCCTTATATATGGGTCCATATAGATGGCGAACAAGAGCGGAGAGCAGGTGCACCCCTGTCGTGTACCCCTCTTTATCTGGAATGGTAGCGTATACCCTGCATGTATTCTTATACGAGCAGATGGTTCTGCATATAGTACCTGTAGAGCTTTCACCAGGCCCCCCTCAAATCCCACCCTTCTCAAAATAAACCAAAGAAAGTCCCAGGAGACTCAATCGAACACTTTTTCAGCATCTAATAACATCACTGCGAGCGGGTCTCCTGCAACCTCTGCGGCATCAAATAAAGTGCTGACCTTTCAGGTATGGTGGGTGGTACCCCTCCCTGGTATAAACCCATGCTGATTAATACTGACCAGAGTATCAATTACCTTCGCTATTCTAAGTGCAAGTATCTTAGAGTACACCATTGTGTCTGCGTTCATTAGGGTTATTGGCCTATATGATCCACGTTGGTTAGGTGATTTTCCCTTTTTTAAGATTATTACAATGTCAGCCCCCGCCCAGCTGTTTGGGATTGATGTTCCTATCTGCGCTTGCTGCATTGTAGTGATGAAATCCTGCCTAATTACATCTCAGAATGTTTTAAAAAATTCCAATGGGATTTGGTCAGGACCTGCGGCCTTCCCTGATGGGAGGCTGGTTAAAGCGGTCAAAATCTCTTCTGAGGTAAACGGGACCTCAAGCTTAGTAGCCTCATCCTCCGATAGGGTAGCTGCCGGTATATCGCGCAAGTAATTACATATTTTAGATGAATCGCCTGGGCGCTCTTGATCGTATAAAGAAATATAGAATTTTCTAAAGACTTCTCGGATCACCTCTGGATCTGCAGCTATTGTACCCGCATCATCCTGAATCTCCCTTACTTGCCCAGTGGACACATTCTGCCTCGTGCGAATAGCAAGGGTGCGGCCAACAGTTTCATTGAATTCATAATACCTTTCTCTATTCGCTAGGTATGTTTTAGCCGCCTTATTAGCTATACTCTCCTCCGCCTCCATCTTTGCTTTCGCTGTTCTAATCAATACCTGATCTAGAGGGGCCCCCTCACCACACTCTGAGTTAGTTCCTCCCCTGCCTCTGCCACCGCTTGGACGAGCTCTGCCTTCCTTTGTCTATCCCTGCTTCGGCTTGCTACGCTAAAGCTTCTTGTCTCCCCTCGCACGGCCGCCTTAAGGAGTCCCACATGTTCCCAGTTGCCGTACTACCTCTATTAAGGTCCAAAAAGCTCCTAATCCAGTTATTCATATGTGTAATATAAGCATCATCTTTTAGCAATCTTCTCTCGAATGTCCAGACCCGATCCGGCACCGTAATCACACCAACATTTACTGTTTAAATCAAAGGGTTGTGGTCGGAGATTATCCGAGGAAGTCTCTCAATTTTAACTTTGGATTGTAAAGAATTTGAAACAAAAAAATAATCTAGTCTGGCACAGACTTTGTGTGGAGCTGAGTAATAGGTAAATCCCTGCTCGGCAGGCTTTAGAGCCCCCCATACATCCACTAGAGCGTTGTTCCTTGTGAGATTATATGATGAACGCCAGACTCTCACTTTCCTACCCTGGTATCCCCCGCCAAAGGCCATTCCCAGTCCTCCTGCCCAATTAATATTAAAATCCCCGGCCAGAATAACAGTGGGGTACCAGGTGGCTAGCTCCAGATCCAAAAAATCCAGAATATCCGGATCATCTTCTGTCGAGCCATATATGCAGCCTAAAGTAACCCACTCCTCATTGGCTTTATATTCTATGAGGACCCATCTCCCCCATCGATCTTCGAGCTTTCTCCTTATTATAACATATCTGCGTTTCGATAGTATTGCCACTCCTCTGTTTTTAGCCCCTTGCTTAGAGTATGCTAATACGCAGAATACCAGCTGTTCTAATAGAGGACCTTGTTCTCCCTCTATTTGGGTTTCCTGTAGGCAGACCAAGTCCACATTTAGAGATCTTAACCATGTTGCAACCCGCTGCCTTTTGGTGCGGTCATTTAGGCCACAAACATTGGCCGTAAATATATGTATACTCATTAATGAACATCACGTAAGTATCCCACCAGGCTTAGATCAGTAACAAACAGTATTTTGTCATTTCTCCCTTGTTGCAATGCATTCACCCAGTCAAACACCCCAGCTTTCCCAGTGCTTCCCTGCATGTAGTAACCCATCCTCATCCTCCTCCTCGTCGTTCACAGAATAAAAAGACTCGTCACTGGGAGAGCCAGGGTTCAGAAGTCCACCTCCTGACTGTTGCCTAGGGACTTCGCAGTCATTGTGCTTTTATGGCCCAGGGTCACAACTATGCACTTCAGGGATGATGTCCTTGGATCGCATTACCTGCTCTGTGTCAGGGGGTGAGAGCGCGGTGGCCTCTGGACCCCCCTTAGGAGGCCTGGAGGGATCTGTCATGCTCTCAGATATTGCGAGGATACATTGTGTCTTGCTAGATGCATGCACGGACATTAATGATGCAGGGGGAGCATGATATTATCCACTCCTGGCATCACTTTTTTACTAACGACAACCCCGCTCCCAGCATCGTGCCCAACCAGAGATAATAATCCACCCCCAGCGGCGCCCTCCTTACCGCGATGATCAGCAATGTCCACAAAGTCTACTTGTTGCGGTTGTTTTCCGCCAGCATCCGCATCAGCGCCAGTCACCGAGTTCTCCCGTTCAGCCACAAACGCTGGTTGGCATCCCAGCTCGAAAATCTGTTCGCTCTGCTCGACCTGTGGCAACAGAGCATATCCCGATGAGGTTACAGAGAGAGACGTTGATCGGAGCGCTTCCTCTGGGATCCGCAGGTCGCTCTCACTGACTGTGGCGCCTGTCTCCATCCCCATCCCATCATCAGGCAGATCTGGGCTTGGCTCTCCCAACTCTGCTGGATCTCCCGTGCTCCTGCTCGCCACCGGGACTACAGGTGAGGGAGTGATTACCGGACCTGATACTTGGATCGCAAACAACTCACGGAGGGTAGGCTAGGGCAGGTTTCCCTCCTTACTGGAAAATTCACTGTTCTGGCGCTTAGCACCCTTTTTGCTTATTGCGGCTTTCTTTTCCTTTTCCTTATCTTTCGGCATCACGGTGTTTTCGGCGGCTTCCGCGTTGTCTTGCCTTTTGTTCCTCCGCATCTGGGTCGTTGATCTCAGGTTAGCAGTCATTGTGGCCGTACCCGGGTCACTAAAGACAGTCTTGTCCGTTTCCTTATCATTTTGCAAATCCTTCTGGGGTTTCGGGGCTCGAGGGGCCATGTTCTGTTTCTCTGTGTGTCTTCGCGTGGGATGACAATTTTCAGCGTGTTGAGCCAACAAAGTACTTTTGGCAATCTCTGTGCACTTTTCACTATCCAAATGGAGATGCGTTGTATCAGCTTAAGTGGATAAGGCATATTCCTCTTTCCTCCATAGTCTATAGCAACAGCAGTCAGCAGCGCTCAAAGTTATTTCCATACACTTTCCACCATTATACAGGAGCAAAGAGAGGAGTGACTGCTCCCTACGGCCTGTCAGCGGCCATCTTGCCCCTGTTTCTGCTCCTGAATTTCATGTGTAAATCCTGTTTTCCAATTGATTGAGATCCACCAAAGCATCAGATAGTTCTGAGTGGGTACCGTTCCACAGGGTAAAAATATTGTTTAGGTAATGTACAAATAATTGAGTGTGGAGTTTCCATGTGAGTGTTGATAAGATATATTCTTCCTCGAATCTACTCATAAAGAGATTTGCATATGCTGGAGCTGCACAGCTTCCCATAGAAGTTCCAGTTAATTGTGCAAAACCATTCATCTTTCCATCTGAAGTAGCTTTGATTCAATGTGAATTGCAAAAGTTCCAAGAGGAAGCTTTTAAGGTCATGATCCCGATCTGTTTGCAACAATGTTTCTTCTAACATAACAGGTGTATTTGTAAAGTGCACGTTTACCCCAGCAACGGGGTATCTTGGCACTGAAATAACAGATGTATATTGTTACCCAACTCAATGGTACTCATGTTATCGACCTCAAATGGATGGAAGGCTGAGTGGACTACAGCTTCCATACCTAGTTGGTGCGGAATTGAAGTATATAGCCACCTCACATCGATTGTACATAACAAGATTCATTCTTCTTCAATTTATTTATTTATTTAAAGACTTGTATAGCGCAAGACTCGACTCCCGAAGGAGTATCTCTGCGCTTAGTTCACCAACCGGAGTATAGACAGTGCTTCGCATGAGGGCGCTGAAAAAGAGGTAGGATATTTAAAACAGGAAAGTCTTCAGAAGTTTCCTAAAAATTAAGTAGTTGGGGCAACATCTCAGGTTAAAAGGAAGTTTAATCCATAGACTGGGGCAGAGGAACCAGATGGATCTACCACCCAGTCTCGCCTTTCTGATGGACGGAATCTGTAGCAGAAATTGGTTGCCAGAACGGAGGGTGCGTACAGGTTTATAGAGGATAACCTTTTCAGCCAGATACAAGGGGCCTGAGCCAAAAATGCTTTTGTGAATGACACAACAGGTTTTGAATTTAATCCGTTGTCGGATTGGCAACCAATGAAGTTTTTCCAAAAGAGGACGTGAGGGAGTTCTGGGCGGGGCATTGAGAATCAGTCTTGCCGCGGTGTTCTGAGTCACCTGTAGTCTGCTTAGTAAGTTGTCATTCCCTGATATGAGGAGTCCATTACAGTAATCCAGGCAGCTAAGTATTAGGGCCTGGATAAGGGTTTTTCTGGAGGTGTCTGGCAGAAAAGGGAACATACGTCTCAAGAGTCCAATTACCTGAAAGCATGAACCTGCTGTTTGGTTGACGTGTTCCTTTAAGGACAGTCCTTGGTCCAGCCGGACCCCTAGGTTTTTCACCGTCTGCTTAGGACTAGCGACGGGGCCAAGATCTAGTGGCCACCAATCTGGTGACCACAGTAGTGGGGCCTCCCCGAATTGCATGACCTCGGTCTTTCCTACATTACATTGCAGGAAATTTGAGGCCATCCATCGGGAGACCGCCCTCATGCCCTCAGAAAAGGAGTGCTTGACAGCAGGAGTTAGAGACTGAAATGGGAATAATAGCTGAGTGTTGTCAGCATACGACACCGGGATGAATCCATAATCCCCGACCCCAACCTCCTGCAAATGACTGAGCAAGATATCATGCGATATTGTGTCGAATGCTGCGGACAGGTCCAATAGCACCAGAATCATGGAGCTCCCTCTATCCTGTGACATTCTGATGGTATCAGTCACAGAGAGGAGCGCCGATTCTATGCTATAGTTGGGCCTAAATCCGGATTGGGAGTGATCTAAGTCTCCCGACAGCTCGATGAAATTCGACAGATGGGTATTGATGTGCTTCTCCATCATCTTGGTCAGGTAGGGTAAGAGGGATATGGGGCGCAGGTTGGAAAGGTCTGTCCATGGGAGAGCTGAGTTCTTACGGACAGGATTTACAACAGTTTTCTGCCATTCCTGTGGTACCTGGCCTTTGTCAAGAGAGAGATCCATCAGGGTCCGGATCATAGGGCAGAGTAAATTGCCCAGAGAGATGATAGTTTTGGCAGGCATGAGTTCTAGGGGAGATCCTGTTTTAATTTGACCCATCAGAGTATGAATATCAGTCTGACTGACTTAAGGACAGGCAGTGAGCATTGGAGTGTCACAAGTCTGGGGGTGGAAGGATGTTATAGGTGAGCTGCCCTTAGAATTTGTGGCCTTGATGATTTTTTCGTATATCATCTCTATTTTATTTTAAAAAAGACAGATATGTCGTCCCACAGTGCCTGTGAGGAAACATCCGCACTTTCGCAAGCCGCAGGTTTAATAAAGGCTTGAAGAATCCGGTATAGTGCTTTGGGGGAGTTACCGGCTTCCGCCAACTGAGAGGCGAGATGAGTTTTCCGAGCCAATCTTATATTTTTATGATATATTGACAAAAGCATCAAAATGACATTTTTTATTTTCCTCAGAGTGCGTTTTCCTCCAGGCTTTTTCTAATTTTCTACAAGCTTGTTTCTCGGACCTTAGTTGGTCAGTGTACCATGCCTCCTGACGAGAGGCGGGACATTGTTTATACAATTTTAAGGGAGGCAGAGAGTCGACCGCAACTAAGATAGCCAGAGCAGAATTAAACCTTGATTTATTTTAGTCAAAAACTTTTTTGTTTTCCTTATGTAGGTGCTCATTTAGTCACGCTTGGTTGTAGATAGCGGTCAAGGAACTTCCCAGGAAGTTCATGTAGGCTACTTTATGTCGCAATTATTGGACAAAAAGGTGGATTGAATGCGGACTTGTGTATTTTTGGGAGCATATATATTACTGGACTCCTCGGGTGTGTATGTATCAGAAACCTTTTGACTTTCTCATTAATCACACCGTTGTCAATTTCTTTATTCACAATGGACTTACGTATGTTCAAGAATTGGTCTGTGCGATTGGTGTCCAGTTTAGCATACGTATGTTCATCTGCTAAATGAGCTTCCAATCGTGATTCATATTATGTTGTGTTCATCACAACAAGGGCACCTCCCTTGTCTGCCCTTTGACATGTGTGAGCTGGATTTATTGCTAGATTTAATAGAATTCCATATTCCTTTTGGGTGAGATTTCTCGATTTTTAAAGTTCAGTTACAGTGTGTCCTGTTTCACTGGAGATTCAAATACGTTGAAACTTTTGTGACTGACTGGTGTGATGTACAAACACAACGGTTTTAAATCTTGTAAAAGATCTTCTCCACCGTCATAACAATCTGTAGCTACTTTTTCAAAACAATTTCTCAGGCTTAAATTTCTCATTAGCTTGAAAAGGCTTATCTCTAATTCTAAACAGTAGGTCTGACTGGTTGGTACGAACGACCTTCCTTTCTGTGAAGTTTTTAATTCGATGTTTGAGACTGTGTGAATGTGTAATCCAAGATGCAAATGTGATGGTGGCTGACCTGAGTTTGTAGTATGGGGGGCAAGGGGACAACCTTCTTTGCAGAGCTGATTGTCTCTCTGTTGTTTGGGCCTCCTTTTGATCCCCGAATACTGACACACTGCCTCTGTTGATGTTCTCTGTGGGCTCACAAGTCCACCGGCATGGTGTGTGCCCAATTTCAAAAGATTTCAGGCACTTCGGGCAGTCACACCCGCCAACTATGTCTGGGTCTGCAAGGCACGCAGTGGCGGCGGCTCACACAATGCAGGTTTTGGATATTGATGCCTCATACCGGGGACCCCAGCCTGTAGTAGGCATATTAGTGGGGTGTAAATGATGTCTTTCCCTGTTTTGGCTCTTGTGCTACTCGTTCCCCTGAGGCCTGCCACTGAGATGCCAGGGGGGTGTCGGTAAGTATATGTGCAGCAGGGGCAGCGCTGGCACTAAGGCCTCACTTACGATATGTAGACCTCAATCTCCATCCTTGTGGCGTTCCCGATGTGAGTGCCGATCGGTCTTTGGGAGCGGGCAGCTCTCTCCCCATGCCGCTCCAGTCGTCTTACCAGGACCCTCAGCCACGAGGCCTCTGCTCCGGTTGGTCGCGGGAGGAGACTTGGCCAAGCAACGGGCTCCCTGGCGATACCTGCAGCGAAGCAGCCTGACCAATTGTGGCCCAGTCAGAAACAGCGTGCCCCGCCACAAGTCCTGCGTGGGATCAGTGCCCTACCACGCAATATAGTTAACAAAAACCTGCTGGTTGACCAGTGTTTTGTGAAGCACCTCGATACTGCGAATTTATGGGTGGTCTTTTTGCTGTCAGTTTTTCTGCAATGCAGGGCTATGAACAAGAGTTGATTCAAGTTTGTGTTTAATCATAAGTCTCTCAATCAGCTCTCTGAGCACTTTGAAGCCAGACATCACTTCCTGTTGCCATGGTGGATATGTGTATTTTATACATTAATTTTGTGTAACATGGCTCTAGCATTCAGAGCTAATATCCTGAGGGAGCACCACCAACATAAAAATGATCAAACACAGCAAGTTGTGATGGGGCAAACATATTTCGTTTGATTGTTTTATGATGAGTCTTAAAATTTGAAGGTTAGGTGAAGAGAGTTAGCTTTTTGTTATGCAGAGAGCGTTGATGTCTGAGGCTGTATAAGACTATCCAAATCTTTACACACAAACAGGAACCAAGAAGATATATTAATACACTAATAATAACAAAAGTCCAATGATCTCTCTGGGGCAGGTAGTCTCCCAGGCCTGAGCAGGTAGACCAAAAGTTGCAGTGTGTGGATACTGTTTGAGCATTTGTTATGCCTAGATGTGTAATCTTGTTGTGCAATATAATCTGTGACAGTAGTAAATGATAGACCAAAAACTGCAGTCTTCATTCAGACGGTGGGTGCCGACAGGTGTGAGCAGGAAAAAAGGGTTTTGTGTATTTATGAAGTAGTTTTGTGAACAAGCACAAACCCACCTTCAAATCAACTGAGCAACAAACAATGGTCTGCTTACTCTTTGTTTCAGTGTCATTTGGGATTTTAAGTATTGCACAAAGATGGACAAGTAGGGCAAGTTTTTTTGTTTGTTGTTGTTTTGTGACTTATAAAGCAGCTACAGCTGCCCCAGTAAGGGGGCGTCCTATTGCGTTTCGGCGCTGGTATAGGGGATTTACCTATTTAGGGGAATGCAGGCGTGCATTCAGAGCCCTATTGCTCCCAGGAGAAGAAGCAATACAGGTAATCAACATGGTGATACATTTTGAAGTCCACAGGTTTGTTCCCAGTAGAAATTAACTGAGTGGCAGATTTACAAGAACAGGTGCATCTCTGCATATTAGCGGAGATGTGTCAGTTCTTTTGTGTCCTGTAAAACGACCCTTGCGCCACCATGGATGCGTCACACTTACAATGCAGCCCACCATGGCGCAAGGATAGACAGATGTGTGATGCATCTTTTGGCAAACAAACAGTGCATTGCTGGAGTCATGTTGCAAGCTCGACTCGACTCTAGCAATGGTTAGGAATGTCTATTCCTGACAATGCCGCGTCATTTCTTATTCCTGCTTTAAGCAAGTAAGGTTTGACTTACTTGCTTACTTAAGGCATTGTAACAGTGACTCAGGAATAATGCATCATGTTGTAAATATGTTGCAACATGGTGCATTGTTTACAATACACTGCAGACCAGCGGGAGCACGGAGGCAAGATGGCGGTTACGCCAGTGACGAGTGAGACAGGCTGTGCATGCTCTCTGCTGTTTAACCTTCCTTTATAAACTCCAGGCTGCTATCGAAAGTAGGGAGCACCGCTGGAACGCCGTCAGTGCTTTGGGGAATGCTTTGGTTCTTGCTTCACCTGTATCTGAGAGGATTCCTACGGTCTCCGTGCACTATACTTCACTACGCGGGTGTTGGTTGCGCTTTGGAGTGCTTGGTTTTGGGCGGCGAGAGGCGGAGGTTGAGGCCGAAGCTGCGCTTCAGGCAAAGGGTCCATGGGAAAACCTGGGCCGAAACATGCAGCCAGTAATCGCACCCAAGATCACTAAGGGCCCTAAGACTCAGGCGGCTGCAGCAGCCACATAAACTACCCCTTTACATGTCTCAGCCTCTGCTGGTAACGTACGCACCGGTGCTGCTGGCGTCTGGCAAGAAAGGGTTACCTCTCCTTTGGGGGCCACCCGGACTGTAGATGGCGCCGCTGAAAATTTAAAAGATTTCGGGATCTTTAAAAATCTGCAAATGAAAGGTTAGAGCCTGGATACAGTCTCACCAGGAGGGATAGTAACCTCTCCATTTGCTGACAAAGTAGCAAATGCACCTGCGTTATCAATAGACATATCCGTGCCCAGTACAAACCAAAATTCACCCCTTTTGTCAATACAGCAAGGGGCAACGCGGTTAACAGTGAATGGAGAGACTATAAGTGTGCCAGATTCAGGATGCAGTAATGAAGTAATGACACTTGCCCAAATAGAAGATCCCCAGCTGGGAATCACAATCACAATATGGATAAGGATACGGATAATGAGTAAGAAATGGTGGCTCTTTTTCAGCAGACACCGGAGGTCGTAGTTAATCTTCTGGGGGTTCGGCCCACAACGATGGCTGGTGGGAATCCTGGAGAAGCACAATAAGAGACTGGTGCTAGTATGGAAAATATTCGTAGAGAAGTGGAAAAAGATGTTGACTCTGGTGACTCGGTGGAAAATGTTATTCGATGTCAGAGCCATCAAACTCCTCAGACAATAAAAGTGCTGGTGGAGACTGGGCAGATGATAGAAGTATGACTAGCTCTGTCCAGCAGGATGATGATGAAATCAGCTTGGCAGATTCTGCTGATAAAAGGAACTGTGCGGAAGGCACGGGAGGGCTCCAAATCAGTGTCCAAGGAAAGACCCGATAACGCTGGGTCACTAGGGTGGGATTATTCATTTTTACCACAACTTGGGGAGATGAATGGCAGGCTGGGTAGCAGCTTTGGAGCAAATGGAGAGACCAATAGTTCTGGTGTCTTGATAGAGAAGAAGGTCACCTTGTCTACTATCTATCAAGCCATAATGACACATTGTGAGGAGCCTAATCAGATGGTTTCTGCACACTGGGCGCAGTCCGCCAATTCCAAAATATGGTGCGTCGTGTCATTAAGACTTTCACAGAGATGTCTGCTAGGATCGGGGCAGTGGAGGCAAGAATTTCTATAATTGAGGATGAGATTGTGCAGCGGAAAGCGGATATGACTTCTCTACATTCTTTGAGGGATGATATCAATTGGAAGCTCATCAACATAGAGAACCGTTCCAGAAGGAACAATGTACGGGTACTACCTTCTTAAACCATTAAAACTTAAAATTATTCACAAAGACAAAATGCTGTTCTTTATCTCCGAGATTGCTGCAAGGGAATTTCTGGGTACAATATAGAGGGACGGCTTTTTTACAGTCAGTCTTCATGCTTTTTTTCATGCTAGGGAGTAGGGGGGTCAGCGGAGTGTACACAATCCTTTCTCTCCATCACCAATAGGGTATATTCAGTTCTTATGCCTCATTTGGGTGGGTGTGGGGGAGGGGGGCACTCTTGGGGAGGTAAGGGTGGTGAGGGCGATGGGGCAAGTAATAGTACGAAATTGTTATGGTATAGATGCAGCAGTAAGGGTATGGTTAATAAACTTTTCAAAATCATGTTTCATATTATTGAAAAACATTCTAGAGTTGGGGAAAAGCAAGCAAGGTATTTTTAAAGACATTTTTAATAATGATGGGTTCATTTTCCGAGAGTTCATGGATTGTTTGTGGCCTGAGCGATCGGAAAAAAAAGGGATCATGGCACAGATTCTTAATTCAATGAAGGTGGATCTGCTCTGTGTACAAGAGACTCATATTGGATGGATCAACAGGAGGCGGCTGAAGGATTTGGGCACGGAGCTCTTGGGTTGTACTTGGCAAGGCTCAATGACGAGAGGGGTAGCAATCCTGAAAAGATTTGGGTGGGGGGAGTGTAAACACGTTAAGGAAGATCTTTGCAGGGGGTGGGTGATCATTGAATTATGGATAGAGGGTGTCCCAATGATGATTTGTTCAATATATGGTACCAATCTGGATGATCCATATATGATAAATGGTTTGAACTTCGAGTTAGTGGCATGGCTAGCTCCACTGACCCTCTGTGGAGACTTTAATCTCCTTTTGGCGGGTGGTTTTGATATAACAAGTGAGCATCCTTGTGATGGAAAGAAAGATTAGGTTTTCAAAGCCACCAGAGGGCTAGTTAAAAAATGTGGGTTGGTGGATGTATGGTGGGCGAATGGTGAGGGCGCTTCGGGGGATACCTTTCATTCTGTACCTCACAGAAAGCTTCTGCATTTGGATTTTTTTTTTATAACAGCAGAGCAAGTAAGAAAGGCCAGGGTTGATATTAAGCCCAAGATAATATCTGATCATAACCCTATTGTGTTAGAACTAGATTGCAGCTGCAGATCGACTTCGATAGCTTGAACCTTTGAACGTAAACTATTGGTTGATCCTTTATATTGTGAACAGATGTGTAAATGGATGTAATGGAATTGTTTACAAATAATCGGGGCTCTGCCTCAGGTCCTATGGTTTGGGATGCATTCAAGGTGGGGTCTGTGGAGAAACACTAAGTTATTCTATCAATAAGCAGAGAAAACTGAATGTATCCTAAGATTATAGCGATGCGCCTAGCTGGTGTCATCTCTGCTCTGGTTTCAAATTTCCAACACACGTTTATCCCTGCCAGGGACACAGCAGACCACGTAAGGCGTGTGATATCTTTTGGGGATTGGGCACAAGCAACCAATTCCACAATGAGGGTAATCCTGTTGGATGCTGAGAAGGCATTCAACAGGGCTTCCTGGCCATATATGTGGGAGGTTTTAAGACGGAAAGGATTTGGCTCTACGAACAGGCAAGCACTTAAGACATTATACCTGACTCCGGAAGCCAGCATACAAATTTCTGGTCAAGAGTCTGGCCTGTTTACGATTGGTCGAGATACACGACAAGGATGCCTGTGTTCACCTTTATTATTTGCATTATATATTGATGTTTTTTTGAACAAGTTAAATCTGGCTAAATATATAAAACCGGTTGAACTGCAGACTATAGAACACTGGCATATGCTGATGATATTTTTGTTATTGCAAGAGATATTGCCACTGCACTACCAGCAATAGATAAATTGGCATCTCAGTTTGGGCCTTTCTCTGGGTATAAATTAAGTATTTCCAAAACACAGGTGCTCGATATAGATGGGGATCCACCTGAAAATATAACAACTATCTCAGAAGTTAAATATTTGGGATTTAAAATCACATTGCCAGTTAGTAAGATCCCAGCGCTAAATATGAATCATGTGCTCACTATGGTGAACTCAACATTGGAGAGGCTGGATCACCTACACTTATCTCTTTATGGCAGATCAAACGTATTAAAAATGATGGCACTACCTAAGTTTTTATACATTTTTAGAA
Source organism: Lissotriton helveticus (assembly GCF_964261635.1). NCBI lineage: Eukaryota > Metazoa > Chordata > Amphibia > Caudata > Salamandridae > Lissotriton > Lissotriton helveticus. The sequence continues at coordinate 126,339,633 of NC_136064.1, forward strand.
CAATCCCTCTCGAATTTCCAGTGTTGTGGTTTGAGAAGCTAGAGAGGATCGGTTCTAGATTTTTTTGTGGGCGTATAGCTGGCAGAGAAAGGCCTATAAGAAGATGGTGTTGCCAAAAGATCGTAGTGGCTGGGGTATGCCATTCTTTATGATGTATAAGTAGGCAGCGGTCCCGCAATTTATCAGTCTCCTTGTAGTTGGGGACAGGGCCAAAATCCTGCCCTGCCACAGACCATCAATGTATGAATTTGGGCTGTGTGATGAGGCTAGGGAAGGTCTTGTTAAAATAATAAAACCAAGTTACTTTAAGAAAACTAAATTTAAAATACTAAAGGCCGCCTATTCTTTTTGGAAACAGGTCAAGTGGCAACTAGGTATTTCTAAGTTGAACGCATACACTCCATTCTCGGCTCCAGGGCTGCTCAGAATAATCTTTGGTGATCAAGTTTCCAATAGATGGAGCTTAAAAGGAATTCACTGTTTAGGGGATCTGTGTGAAGATGGACAGTTGGTAACATTTGGAGAACTACAAGTACAATTTATTTGACTAAACATAAATTCTTTGAATTTCTTCAAATCCGTATTTATTTTAATAAGCAAGGACCTGGATTTGAACAATTTGGTAGGATCCCTCTTATAGAAAGAATGAAAAAAAAAACGCCTATTGGTCAATTTTATGCACCTCAGAGACATTTCCAGATGATGTAGATGTATGTCAAGGAAAATGTGTAACGAAATTATGGCAAGAGGATGTGAATATTATGGAATCTTTAAAGGTCGCTGCAAGGGGCTTGTAAATCTGCCCCTGAATGTAATGAATTTTGCAACGTAACTGCATATGATAACTGAGGCCCGTTTAGTTGATCCAGCATCAGGTACAATTTCTAGATAATTTTATTTTAAAGATGTACTTGTATCAGGTTTGATCTCCAATATATTCTATAATTTATAATGAACACTATATCTATCTTCTGTATGCACCCTAGAAAACACATCATTTTCAGGAAATGTCGATTTCTTTGTATCTCTCAACTAGTCTCGAAATTCTGATGCAAGTGAGGCCTTCCAAGACATGACTATATGATCCTTCACTAATACTAGTGCTCAGTCCACATAAGCACATACATGTGTATTCTTTTGTGTGAGTGTAGATAGACCGAATAAGTAATGTGTTGCCTCCTTAGAACCAGCCTACCAGTTAACTCAGTTAAGTATGTCAGTACCTCATGCCGTGGGATAGATATAATTAAATTGGGTGTGTTTCTGCCTGGTATTTTTACAGACACCACCCAGAGATTACCCCAGCATTTGAAACATTTGTCTTCTGAAAGTTCAATATTTAAACAAGAGGCATTATCGGCCTTATATCTCAGATTTCTAAGCCCCAAGGGGTGAGTCGCACACATTTACATAAAAAGGCCGGTAATGCCTCTTGTTGGATCTAAGGGTGTAGCCTAGCAGCGATGCATCCCCATTGACAACCATCATTCAGGGTCTCCCTGATTGATCACATTATGAGGGGGAGAAGGTAGGGGAGTCACAAATTGTCAGTGATGGGGCTCACAACACTGGTAAATTTGATCGCAGATAATGAAATTAAAATGCAAAAAAAGAGGGGTAAGTCAAAAGACAAAAGAAAAGAAAACAGGAAAAGGGAAGAAATGTGCAAAAAAGTAAAAAAAATATATTAGCATATTGTGGGATTCACTAAATGTTTGATAGCACAGGATATACAGATAGGGGAAAAACACTCAAAAAATGTACAGATAATATGAATAATCATGGCCTAAATGATACATTGAAATGGAAGAAAGTAGCTCAGGCTCTACGCTTTTTGGGAGCTGAACGTATCACCCTGCAAGAAACACATGTGGAGGGATCCCAGAAGCACTTATTAAACTCATTGGGTTATAGGGTTATCGGGGGAACCTCCCACGGGGCAAAGATGAGAGGAGTTGGAGTGCTGGGTCAATAAATACTTCCATTGACTCCCATTAGGGTAAAATCTGATCCTCTGGGTAGGTGGGTTATCGCAGAGTATCATCTCCCCCCAATTCTGCATTTATACTACGCACTATGCTCCATATATGGAAGTACCACTGATGACCCTGGGGACATTAACTGGATTGCAGGCGAACTTGCCCAATGGTCTTTACCACTGGTAATCTCTGGAGATCTGAATATTAATTTACCCACCAACTGAAGGCAGCCGATCATTGGTCCTATACCGGTAGGAAGCCCAAAATCTCTCAACCCCTACTTAATCTAATACAAACACACAGGCTTAGTGACGTCTTGGCCAATCTAAAACCGACTCATCCGGGGTACACATGTTTCTCATCCCCACACCTCTCATTTGCTGGATTAGATTATTTTCTTCTGTCTATATCAGTACTTCAAAACTGCTATATTGAGATGGTGTTAAACAGTGATATCCCCACTTTCTTATTCCAACGAGAGCAACAATGGGTTTTCAGAATATCAAGTGACATCACTGGTCTCAATGATGCAATTCCTTGGATGTCACTCTCTAAGAGGTGAACTGATAATATAAAACTTCCTTTTTTCAGATAATTATACCTCTGTCTTTGACCCCACACAAACAGCTCCTGTGAATATCGACAGCTAGGTGAGGTCTTTGATAGAGAGTGAATATTGGCCTTTGGCCAGAGACCAGACTAGAGCAATGGTAAAAAGACAGTAAAAATAAAGGTATGCAGGAAATAACAACTATAATAGGATGACGCATGATTATTAGTCCTAGTTACACAAGAGATAACGGTTAGTACGTCGTAATTGATTGCTTAAATACATTTCAGTTCAATGGTTAAATTTGGAGTTAAGCCATGTTTATATACATTAATATGAACACATTGAACATAATATTGACTGTATAAAGTTCAAGTTATTTAACTCAACCTCCCTCTATATGCTACATGTATCAATATAGAGCAGGTGGTTTTTCCGTGACTGAGTTCAGCCATAGGGCACGCATAATAGACCCTCAAAACACCATACGGGACAAGTTCACCATTCCCGACATTTAGAAGACGAATGGAATGTCCGTTGTGAATTTTACTAACATCATCTGACAGTTATGAAATATAAAAAGGATGTGTATTTTCCTTCCTCTCCCAGTGTAGGTAAAGAAATAACATATTATGGACAGTTAGCACTGATGGAGGTGGGGCTAACATTTTATTATAATTAAAGAGACAAATTACAAGGATAGGAATGAGAAGCGTAAGAGCCCCCCACCCTTTCTAAACAAGCCTCCGGGGGTGGCGGTTCCCGGGGCTGGTGGGGGCACAATGAGCCCCCCACATATATTAAGTTACTGCCCCTGGAGGTGGCGGTCCCCGGGGCAGTGCGGGGGGGATTGGGACCCCCACAATATTGTTTTAAAAGTTGCTCAGGGATTTGGCCCCCCCGGGGTAAATGAAAAAATGTACGCGTTTCCTTTTTTTCTTTTATCGGATGCCCGGACCCTATGCGCATCCCGCGATTAATAAAACAAAAGGCCCTGGGGGTCCTTGTGCGACACCCTGAGCAGGGCTAGGGGGTCAGGGTGTGTCTACTCTGCCCTCTTTTCGCGTTTTGCATACATATTTCACAGACTTCTTCATCTTCGCTTCTAGTAGAGAGTAAGTAATAGAGGGTAGTAGGAGAGAGTAGTAGAGAGTAATAGAGAGTAGTTGAAAGTGAGTAGTAGAGAGTAGTAGAGAGCGTATAGTAGAGTATGAGTAGTAGAGAGTCAGCAGTATGGAGTGAATAGTGAAGAGTGAGTAGTAGAGAGAGAGTAGTAGAGAGTGAGTAGTAGAGAGTAGTAGAGTGAGTAGTAGAGAGTGAATAGTAGGGATTTGTAGAGAGTAGTAGATAATGAGCAGTAGAGTAGTAGAGAGTGAGTGGTAGAGAGTAGTAGAGTGAGTAGTGGAGAGTAGTAGAGAGAGAGTAGTAGAGAGTAAGTAGTAGAGAGTAGTAGGAGAGAGTAGTCGATAGTAATAGAGAGTAGTAGAGAGTGAGTAGAAGAGAGTAGTAGAGAGTGAGTAGTAGAGAGAGTAGTAGAGAGTGAGTAGTAGAGAGAATAGCAGAGAGTAGTAGAGAGTGATTAGTAGAGTGAGTAGTAGAGCAGTAGGGAGCGAGTAGTAGAGAGTGAGTAGTGGAGAGTGAGTAGTAGAGAGTAATAGAGAGCGAGTAGTAGAGATTGAGTATTAGAGAGAAGAAGAGAGTGAGTAGTAGAGTGGTAGAGTGAGTAGTAGAGAGTGAGTAGTAGTGAAAGAGTAATATAGAGTATTAGAGTGTGAGTAGAAGAGTAGTGGAGAGTGAGTGGTAGAGAGTAGTAGAGATTAGTAGAGTGAGTAGTAGAGAGTGGTAGAGAGTGAGTAGTAGAGAGTGAATAGTGGAGAGTGGGTAGAATAGAGAGTGCATAGTAGAGTATTAGAGAGAGTAGTAGAGAGTGAGCAGTAGAGAGAACGTTTTAGAAAGTAGTAGAGAGTGAGGAGTAGAGTAGTGGAGAGTGAGTGAAAGAGATTAGTAGAGAGTAGTAGAGAGCGTGTAGTAGAGTATGAGTAGTAGAGAGTCAGCAGTATAGAGTGAATAGTGAACAGTGAGTAGTAGAGAGAGAGTAGTAGAGAGTGAGTAGTAGAGAGTAGTAGAGTGAGTAGTAGAGAGTGAGTAGTAGGGATTTGTAGAGAGTTGTAGATAATGAGCAGTAAAGTAGTAGAGAGTGAGTGGTAGAGAGTAGTTGAGTGAGTAGTGGAGAGTAGTAGAGAGTGAGTAGTAGAGCATAGTAGGAGAGAGTAGTAGAGAGTAGTAGAGAGTGAGTAGTAGAGTGTGAGTAGAAGAGCGTAGTAGAGAGTGAGTAGTAGAGAGAGTAGTCGAGAGTGAGTAGTACAGAGAGTAGCAGAGAGTAGTAGAGATTGAGTAGTAGAGTGAGTAGTAGAGCAATAGAGAGCGAGTAGTAGAGAGTGAGTAGTGGAGAGTGAGTAGTAGAGAGTAATAGAGAGCGAGTAATGGAGAGTGAGTAGTAGAGAGAAGCAGAGAGTGAGTAGTAGGGAGAGAGTAGTATAGAGTGGAAGAGTGAGTAGTAGAGAGTGAGTAGTAGTGAGAGAGTAGTATAGAATATTAGAGTGTGAGTAGAAGAGTAGTAGAGTAGTAGAGAGTGAGTGGTAGAGAGTAGTAGAGATTAGTACAGTGAGTAGTAGAGAGTAGTAGAGAGTGAGTAGTAGAGAGAGTGGTAGAGTAGTAGAGAATGCATGGTAGAGAGTGAGTAGTAGACGTGAGTAGTAGACGTGAGTAGTAGAGAGAGTAGTAGAGAGTAGCAGAGAGCAAGTAGTAGAGAGTGAGTAGTGGAGAGTAAGTCATAGAGAGTGAGTAGTAGAGAGTAAGTAGTGGAGAGTGAGTAGTAAAGAGAGTAGAGTAGAGAGTGCATAGTAGAGAGTATTAGAGCGAGTAGTAGAGAGTGAGTAGTAGAGAGGAAGTTGTAGAGAGTAGTAGAGAGTGAGCAGTAGAGAGTAGTATAGAGTATTAGAGAGTGAGTAGTAGAGAGTGAGAAGTAGAGAGAAGTAGGAGAGAGTAGTATATAGTAATAGAGAGTAGTAGAGAATGAGTAATAGAGAGTGAGTAGTAGCAAATGAGTAATAGAGAGATTGTAGTAGAGAGTAGTAGACAGAGAGTAGTAGAGTGTGAGTAGTAGAGAGTAGTAGAGTGAGAAGTAGAGAGTGAGTAGTAGAGAGTAGTAGAGAGTGAGCAGTAGAGTAATAGAGAGTGAGTGATAGAGAGTAGTACAATCCGTAGAGTGAGTAGAAGAGAGAAGTAGAGAGTGAGTAGTAGAGAGTGAGTAGTAGAGAGTAGTAGGAGAGAGTAGTAGAGAGTAATAGAGAGTAGTAGAGCATGAGTAGTAGAGAGTAGTATAGAGTGCATAGTAGAGAGTGAGTAGTAGAGTGAATATTAGAGTGAATATTATAGAGTGAGTAGTAGAGAGTAGAAGAGAGTAGTAGAGAGTGAATAGTAGAGATTAGTAGAGAGTGAGTAGTAGAGAGTAAGTAGTAGAGAGTAGCAGAGTAGTAGAGAGTAGCAGAGTAGTAGAGAGTGAGTAGTAGGGAGCGAGTAGTAGAGAGTAGTGGAGTAGTAGAGAGTGAGTAGTTGAGAGTAGTAGAGAATGAGTAGTAGAGAGATTAGTAGAGAGTGAGTAGTAGAGAGAGTAGTAGAGGGTGAGTAGTAGAGTGGTAAGTAGAGCAGTAGAGAGCGAGTAGTAGAGAGTGAGTAATGGAGAGTGGGTGGTAGAGATTAGTAGAGAGCGGGTAGTAGAGAGAGAGTAGTACATAGTAGTAGAGAATGAGTGTTAGAGAGTAGTAGAGAGCAGTAGAGTGAGTAGTAGAGAGTGGTAGAGAGTGAGTAGTAGAGAGTGAGTAGTAGAGAGTAGTAGAGAGTGAGTAGTAGAGAGTGAGTAGTAGAGAGTGAGTAGTAGAAAGTGAGTAGTAGAGAGTGAGTAGTGGAGAGTGAGTTGTAGCGAGTGAATAGTAGAGATTGAGAAGTTGAGAGAAGAGAGTGAGTAGAGAGAGTAGCAGAGAGTAGTAGAGAGAGTAGTAGAGAGTGAGTAGTAAAGAGTAGTAGAGAGTGAGCAGTAGAGTAGTAGAGAGTGAGTGATAGAGAGTAGTACATACAGTAGAGTGAGTAGAAGAGAGTAGTAGAGTGTGAGTAGTAGAGAGTGAATAGTAGAGAGTAGTAGGAGAGAGTAATAGAGAGTAGTAGAGAGTAATAGAGACTGAGAAGTAGAGAGTGAGGAGAAGAGAGTAGTAGAGAGTGAGTAGTAGAGAGAGTAGTAGAGAGTGAGTAGTAGAGAGAATAGCAGAGAGTAGCAGAGAGTGAGTAGTAGAGTGAGTAGTAGAGCAGTAGAGAGTGAGTAGTAGAGAGTGAGTAGTGGAGAGTGAGTAGTAGAGAGTACTAGAGAGTGAGTAGTAGAGAGAAGTAGAGAGTGAGTAGTAGGGAGATAGTAGTAGAGAGTGAATAGTATAGAGTGGTAGAGTGAGTAGTAGAGAGTTAGTAGTAGTGAAAGAGTAGTATAGAGTATTAGAGTGTGAGTAGAAAAGTAGTAGAGAGTGATTGGTAGAGAGTAGTAGAGATTAGTATGTCGTAATTCAGCAACGATCGGGTTAGCATTTGCTTCAGCTACACAAACTTTTCCCTCTTAGCTTGACCATGTTCGCGGACACCATTTTGTATTACTGGCTTCCATTTTCAATGAACATGCTGCCTCGTGGTCAGCATGCCCTTTTGTCCTTTCTCTGTACCACTGACCATCTAACTTGCCCAGCAACTGGCTATTTTTAGCATTGGTCAAGCTCACGCATGCGTACTCGAACATTTAGATTAATGAGTGGTCACCTCTTAGGAATGTTCTTCAAACTGACCAGTGGTACTAAACTCCTCCCACATGTTGGCTGTGTTCCAAAAATGCCCTTATATGTACTCAAACTGTGCAAAAGTATACCGCCTACCTTTTTATTACTGTAAAGACTGTATAAAAGAGGTCACACACCGATGTTCTGTGTGATACTTCTTGCATTACCGAAGGGTGCTGTAGGAATGTACCACCACCCCATGGGGTCTTAATAAACTTGTCTTTTGCATTTCCAGTTTCCGTGCCAACTTCTATTCTATGGTGTTCGAGAGTTGTTTGCAGAGTATGTAGATCTGACTAAACCCAATACCACAAGTAGAGTGAGTAGTAGAGAGTAGTAGAGAGTGAGTAGTAGAGAGAGTAGTAGAGAGTAGTAGAGCAGTAGAGAATGCATAGTAGAGAGTGAGTAGTAGAAGTGAGTAGTAGAGAGAGTACTAAAGAGTAGGAGAGAGCGAGTAGTAGAGAGTGAGTAGTGGAGAGTAAGTTGTAAAGAGTAGTAGAGAGCGAGTAGTAGAGAGTGAGTAGTAGAGAGTGAGTAGTAGAGAGTTAATAGTGGAGAGTGAGTAGTAAAGAGAGTAGAGTAGAGAGTGCATAGTAGAGAGTAATAGAGCAAGTAGTAGAGAGTGAGTAGTAGATAGAAAGTTGTAGAGAGTAGTAGAGAGTGAGCAGTAGAGTAGTAGAGAGTGAGTGGTAGAGAATAGTAGAGAGTATTAGAGAGTAGTAGAGAGTGAGTAGTAGAGAGTAGTAGAGAGTGTGTAGTAGAGAGTGAATAATAGAGAGTGAGCAGTGGAGAGTGAATAGTGGAGAGTGAGTAGTAGAGAGAGAGAGTAGTAGACAGTGAGTAGTAGAGAATAGTAGAGTGAGTAGTAGAGATTTGTAGAGAGTAGTTGAGAGTGAGCAGGAGAGTAGTAGAGAGTGAGTGGTAGAGAGTAGTAGAGAGTAGTAGAGTGAGTAGTGGAGAGTAGTAGAGAGTGAGTAGTAAAGAGTAGTAGGAGAGAGTAGTAGAGAGTAATAGAGAGTAGTAGAGAGTGAGTAGTAGAGAATGAGTAGAAGAGAGTGGTAGAGAGTGAGTAGTAGAGAGAGTGAGTAGTAGAGAGAGTACCAGAGAGTAGTAGATAGTGAGTAGTAGATAGTGAGTAGTAGAGAGAAGTAGAGATTGAGTAGTAGGGAGAGAGTAGTAGAGAGTGAGTAGTAGAGAGACTAGTAGAGTAGTAGAGAATGAGTAGTAGAGAGTGAGTAGTAGAAAGTGAGTAGTAGAGAGCGAGTAGTAGATAGTGAGTAGTAGAGAGTGAGTAGTAGACAGTGAATAGTAGAGAGTGAGTTGTAGAGAGTAAATAGTAGAGAGCGAGTAGTTGAGACACAGTAGCAGAGAGTGAGTAGTAGAGAGTAGTTGAGTGAGTAGTATGTAGTGTAGTTCCTATATTCCCAATAGGCTCTGTGCAATGGAATAATATATCCTATAGATGTGACGTAGGACTTATGTCGACTATGTCTCTATCGAATATATTAGACTTAGTTGTGAGTGCCAGCTAGCTCAGGGGTCACTAGAAACTTTATTGAGTTAACAAGAAGGGATTAGTTTCTGACCACTGTATAAACATGACAACTTTGTTTCCCCAAGATAAAACTGATCTACAGAGTCATGGAAACAATAGATAGATATTTTACTCAGTCATTTGTGCAAGCTTCATTTCAACAGAGTTGCAGAGAAGTAGATAGACAGGCGTTTTCAATAAAAGGTATTTATTGAACAGTCTTCTGTCTCAAGCATAAGAAATGAACTGCTACAATCGTAATACTGATTGCAAAATATAATGTATACAGTAAAAAGAGTAGAATAAAAGAATACTGTAAGAATATTGTATGGTTACTAGAACATAGATCAATACATACATAAATAACAAAGGCTACAAAGTACTCAACTGGTGCTTCTAAAATACGCCTACCCGGATGTACCTCACCTAGGTCTAGTACGAGGGAAGACGTAAGTGAGGTGTAGCATAAATTTAGTATTCTTTGCAAAGGGTCTAATCAGCTCCGTACCTTAGTTCAAGAATAAAGAAGGTCAATCTCACGACTCGATTTCCCAACAACCCGCAAGGGTAGCTATGAAACACTGGAGCTGGATTTCTCGGCGGGAGAAAAGACAGCGTTTCGCTCAGTGCGTCTGCTGGAGGGTCAGCTTCCTTCGGCACTTGCTGTAGCAAGATGCGTCGGACAAGTAGAAAGTCGAACTGCTCCAAACCACTGTGTGTTTGCTATGGCAAGTGTGGGCATATTTATACCTTGGAGGTGCCGAGTTTGACATAAAGTTGGACATAATAATGTCATCGAAGAGTCTCAGTTCTTTGAAAACTCCATGAGTTCTTGGATAAATCAGTATGCGAGCAGGGGAAATTCTCCAGCCGCTAAAGAAATCGTTGTGGATTTTCAGAACTAGTGGAAGTAGCCATGCTGTATTTGGACTGCATGAGCTATGTCTAAATATGATTATGATTTCTATGCCTATATAAGGATATGTTGATTTAAACCTATATAAGGGCATGAATCTGGAAAATTACACTTGGTTCCCAAAATGCTATGCAACAATTAGAGAGTGAGTAGTAGCGAGAGAGTCGTAGAGAGAAGTAGAGAGTTAGCAGTAGAGTAGTAGACAGTGAGTGGTGGAGAGTAGTAGAGAGTAGTAGAGTGAGTAGTAGAGAGTAGTAGCTAGTGAGTAGTACAGCATGAGTAGTAGAGAGTAGTAGGACGAATTAGTAAAGAGTAATAGAGAGTAGTAGAGAGTGAGTAGTAGAGAGTGAGTAGTAGAGTAGCAGCGAGTGAGTAGTAGAGAGAATGTAGTAGAGAGTAGTAGAGAGTGAGTCATTGAGAGTGAATAGTAGAGAGTAGTAGAGAGTGAGTAGTAGAGAGTAATAGATACTGAGTAGTAGAGAGTGAGTAGTAGAGAATGAGTAGCAGAGTGAGTAGTAGAGTGAAAAGTAGAGAGTGAGTAGTAGAGAGTAGTAGAGAGAGAGTAGTAGAGAGTAGAAGAGAATGAGTAGTAGAGTAGTAGAGAGTAGTCAGTCAGTGTCAGTCAGTGTAAGTCAACGTCAGTCAGTCAGTGTCAGTCAGTCAGTGTCAGTCAGTCAGTCAGTGTCAGTTAATCAGTGTCAGTCAGTGTCAGTCAATCAGTGTCAGTCAGTCAGTGTCAAGTAATCAGTGTCAGTCAGTGTCAGTTAGTCAGTCAGTGTCAGTCAGTCAGTGTCTGTCAATCAGTGTCAGTGTCAGTCAGTCAGTGTCAGTCTATCAGTGTCAGTCAGTGTCAATCAGTCAATGTCAGTTAGTTAGTGTCAGTCAGTCAGTGTCAGTTAGATCAGCTCTGCTGAACTGGTTCTCTGGCTCTAAAGCAGCTCGGCTGACCTGGTTCTTAGGCTCTAAAGAAGCTCTGCTGACCTGGGTGCTCTGGCTCAACAGCAGCTCTGCTGACCTGAGTCTCTGGCACTAGATCAATTCTGCTGACCTTGTTCTTAGGCTCTAAAGCAGCTCTGCTGACCTGGTTATATGGCTCTAAAGCAGCTCTGCTGAAATATAAGTGCTTATAAATGTATCCTGATGTCAACTACTACCACTCTAGGAACCCAGTCACTGTCTATGCACTTGCAGAATGACTCAGGCATTGAAACACGCAGTGTTACAGTCAAATGTGCACAATGTATGCGGTCCCTTAACCCCTTGCAGACCACTGAGTCAGTCCTGCAAATGTCCAGGTAATAGTTATGCTTGTCATTCAGCGGTTCAGGTTGTAGTCATGTTCAAAAAATGAAAAATCCTTGTGATGCATCACCCCAGAAATTTTGACATAGCAGCTGAACCAAAAAGAAGAAGTTTTTTTGAAAATGTTGTTCCTATTGAACCTTTGGACCTAACTTTAACTACCTAATGTCGACTGCGAGTAGGTAATATATAAAGATAGCTGACTTCAGATGATGTCTTCTCCATTTCAGATTGATAAATCAAGTGGGGGGCCGAGAGCAGGGGGTGTTCATAAAGCACATTTTCCCCATGGTAATTCACATAGGATAGTTAGAGACAGCTACAGCCGAGACTGCTGCATGGAATTACACCACATTTGGTAGTAAGGTATGTATTGGTCCAAGGAAGTACCTTTGTTTGATTTGGTGTAATCCATTTAGTAGTTTTTTAAATATGAAAAAAATATATAGATATATAGGGATGCTGTTCCTGAGAGGATCCAACAGTCCCAGTACTGCAATGCTATTGGCTGCTAACACCTTGAACCAGTTAATGCTGGCAGACATCTTTGTACTCAGCTTGAAGCATTGTCCCATAAAAAATGTAAAAAATTAAGAAAATGTTCAGAGCAGGAATTCCCTGACTGCCTATGATTGCTGGTTGGGTCAATGTAAGACCATGCCAGGAATTAATAGCAAGATCATAAAAAATGCTCCAGCTTGCTAAAAGCAGAGCAGAATTGAGTTTGGACCTAAGGGAGCTGCATATTCGGCAGCTCCCTCTGTCCAAATCAATGCTGGCTCCCACAGGATGCAAGGAACCAGCAGGGACCAAGGGGGTATTAAGGTTCCTCCTGCAGTCGCTAACAAAAATGATTAGGTGCGCTGAGTGGGACCAGGGCACCCAGTATAGAGGCCAGACCCAAGAGGCCTAGGAGGGGGGCCTTGGCAATTCAGTCTGTGTGTTGACATTTGTTATTGAATTTTATCATGAAATACAGAGTAACACAGAAATAATAAAACAATTAATTATTGATAATAATAAATTCATATGTTGGTGATAAATATGAACAAATAAATATAATAAATAAGGAATCATATTATATATAAATAGTGAAATGAATAAATAAGTGAGTAGATACATGGTATAAAGAACATGAATAAGAATTTGATAGCATACATATTATAATATATAAAATATGAATACATCTAAATATAAAAAAGAGAATGACTTTTTACAAGATATCAGAGCACAAACATTTAAAAAAGAGGAGAAAATTGATATTCAGTCTGGTGTATAGCATCCAAAAAAACACATTTTATAGAACAGAACCTGTAGTTTGGCGGACATGAAGACATCTTGAGCCACTAATATTGATGAAATGCATGCTCAGGAACATTTAACTTGTTTTGCCATTTCTCCGAGGTTTTGGCCACATCATCTATCTTCAGTGTGTTTAGGAAATGATATACATTGTCAAGACGGGGGGTCTACTGCTGTAGTTTTTCTATTAGCTCTTTCCTTATAACTCATTCTCCCCCTCTCCCCTTTTTTCAATAGAAAATCCCTTACTTGAAGAAACTTAAACAATTCTCTATGTGTAGGGTTAAACTTCCCTTTAAGCTGAGAGAAAAGACATGTTTACCCCCTACTGCTTCCAGGGACAAGGCATGCACCACTGCATTTGCCAGCCTACATTGGACCATTAATGTTGACTTTATTTATATCTGTTGTTGTAGACTCTCCTTCTTTTTTATTGCCCTCACCCTCGCCCCCATCCACACCCGCAACTCCTGCATTGCCGATGACGGAGTGCATTCCACCATTTCATTTGCCATGAAGCCACTTACTTTTTTCTCTGAGTGATGCTTTTACTGGTCTCCCCCACTTCGATGTGCTCATGATTGTCCTTTTCCCCGACTGCATCGGGAGGGGGTCATGAGTCTCTCCTACAGGGGTGTCAACTTTGTCCCATCCACTGGTGCTGTTGCAGAAAACAGTCTTTATCAAGGGCTGAAGTCCACCTTCCGAGGGCCCCATGATTGGTGGGTTTTTCCCAAACTGTGTTTTATTCTCCTTTTCCCACATCGGGCAAGGCTCCCCTGCCAGCCCCGATGGGGCAGATAGTGCTCCACTTGCCACTGCACCAGTACCAGCGGTACTCACCACCAGACCGCATGCTTTCCCGCTGCCGCCACGACTGGACAGCCTCTCCACCGGTATTCCAATATTCGCATACGCCAAGCCTCCAGCCGTGGCGTACTTTCCCCCAAAGATTTCTATGAGGTGCCTGCACACAACTCGGTGAGCCACCTCCCAGCATGCCTGGAGCTATACTGATCTCCTTGCAATCACCGATTTGAAGTACTGGGTTTTTCGGAACCCAGTGGTGTCAGGGTACACCCTAAGACTTCGGATTCTTCCTGATTAGACCACAGAAACTCAGAGTCTTCTAGGTGAAGTCAAAGATCGAATGTATTGGCTGCAACCAAGTAACAGGCGTCCTAGAAGTACAACACAATGTATATTCTCAGGAGACTGCTCAATCTTACAAAGCTAGCCTTCTCTTTTTATACAAAATATTATGCTTTAGGCAAACATTCTTCGCATTTCAACTGACCCTTCACATGTTTTCACTACAAAGGAAAAGCAGAGTCATGATGACAAGCCCATATTTCAGTTTGTTCAGCCCACAATAAATTATACGGCAAGGCCCAGTAGTTTCATCAGATATCGACGGACCCCCAATAAAAACGGACACCTCCTCCTCGTAAAGTAAGTCATAGAGAAAGAAACAGGGACAGGTGTGAGCAAGATTAGGCAGGGTGTGTGTGCGATGACAAGGTTTATGGTAGGCTTTGCCTTGATGCTATCTCGCTCGGCCACTGGGAAAGGAACTGGCCGGGCAGGTTCGGCCTGGGGCAGTGGTTCCAGCTTGCCCAGGTCGCAGAGAAGTCAACTAAGGTGTACGTGTCCTTTGGAATCATGTTTGGCCTGAATCATTGGCCTATGTGAGGGCAACTCACAAAATGGCTGCCGTACCCAAAATGGAAGCCGAGGGTTCAGGACGCAAATTTCGATTTCGAGGTGAAATCGTCACTCGAATATGACGAAAATGCTTGTGCATAGTGTACTAGCCATTGTCGGTCTTCTGATATCAAAATCGTCTTGATATGATGATGTTTATAACACAAGTCCAGAATGTTAATTACTACAGATTCACAGATCATAGGGAGAGTGAGGCAGGGCAAACAAGGTAGGTCAAACCATCGCCATCTTTATTCCAGAAGTCCAAAAACTTTCAATGTGCTCTTCAAGTTTTTTTAATAAAAATCCTCCAGACAAAGCTGGAGCATGTTGTATTCTGTCCACTCAGGAGTCCATTACTAAGTTGAAGTTGCACACAGCCATTAAGGTCTCCAATGGGAACAACTTCAAAAGTGTGAAGAAATGCAATAGGTAGATTCTTGATATAAGTTTAGAGCATAAACTTTAGTAATATCAACCTGTTGGTCCTGCAGATATCCTGAGACCCTGATAAATCAGCCCTCTAGATCTGCTGTGTAGGTTAGTGGCTTAAAATCTGAATATCTATAGAAGATCAGAACCACCCATCATGTCATGCATGAGCAGAAGGATGGGAGACACTGGGGTACACATCATCTTTCCATCTCCTGAAATGCATCACCTGAAGAGCAATCATGGCATATTGTCCCACCCATATTTTATGCCTGAGATATCCCCACCTATTAAGGGAAAGGATCTCTTTAGTCTTTCGGTAGATGAGTTTAAGTGCCAAAGGAGTTCGTGTGGGGTGCATGTGCATGAGTAGGATGAATTCTGAAAACTAACATAAAATAACAAATTACCATAATAATAAAAACATTACGGTACCAGTTTACTCTTTTAAATAAATGTAATTTTCTTTTTACAGAAAGCTATTTCAGAACTGATGTTCACTTGCATCAGGGTTGTGGTAACGCTGCTCCATGGCCTTGGAAACTCCACATTGGCATCCCTTAAGGACACGCTGCGTACAGCATCACCCCTAGTCTACACATAAAGAAATATGATCACATCACCCAAACCATGATGGAGGTTTATTGGATACCCCTGTGTTGTATGTGCCGGCTTGGGCTGTCTTCATCACATCTAGACTTATCTTTAGACAACATCTACATCTCTGGTGGCTCCTGGCACAACCACAGCCAGGACACCATCAGTTGTCAGACTAGTAGTCCAGTACTCTCTCAACTGTACAGTTTTGCCTAAACTATTATAAAACAATCATTGATAAAGCAAGAGACTGGAGGGATTGCCGGACCAATTGGCTTTGCAAATGGTTATTTAGCTATCGTTCATGTTAATGGGGGACATTTGTTTTCACTCCCAAGTTTAGTTTGGGACCCTGTCTGACTTTTTTAGTTGTTTTCCTCCTAAAAATGTCTCTTTTAATTGAACTGTGTCTGGAGCAGGCCTACACCTTATATTTTGAAGTATGATGCGGTATTGGGTATGTGGTGAGGTGAGTACTACGTTGTTGTCTCTTTTGGGCAGCTATATCAATAAGCTAAGTGCTTTTTTGCTTTCTTTTTTGCGTTTACAGTGTCACACCCATCTCACAGACAGACACCCTAACTTAATGATTTTATAAATTGTCTCACACATATCACACTTGCATCAACCCACTAACTGATTTATAATCATACTTCTGCCTCCTGCAAAGAGACCGTATTTTAGAAACAAGGATTTAGACAGGTTTGAGTCAGGAGAGATGGTGTTTTGGATGATAACTGTTGCTGTGGCCATGATTCAAATTATTACTCTGAGACAGCGTAGGAACCTTAAACTCTAAAAACTCTAAACTCCACCATACTTCTCCAAAAACCACACATCCATGAGCCTTTAAATTAAATACCCCCGATATTCCATTATTCACTGAACCTTCACATTCTCATATTACCCTGAAACAACAACCATTCCTGAATTCTAAAATGCAATTCTACACTTAAGCACCACCCATATGCGATTTAAACGCTCCAGGTGTAAAGTAATGTGATGAAATAACATGTGGCTGTAAAGTAATGCTTAAATATTCAAGGTGTGGGTGGAAAAATTAATTACACCCATGGAATGGGTGGTATTTGGTCACTTCACATTACTAAATTTTGCTGCCATTCTAGCAAATTGACGACAATAGGAACAACCTAATGGTGCAGCAAGCAAGCTGGTGAGATGTTGTGTCACCTATCGCAATTTCCACTAACTTGGAGCTTTCTGATGCAGTTGGTCATGAGCAGTCGTGTTCAGAGGACAGATTCTCAGGTAGATTTTCTACTCGAGAAGCAGCAAAGTCAACTCAACATTAGACTTTTGAGTACGTATTTAACATGTACACACCAAATGTTCACACAGGAGTGAACTCCCCCCGCCCAGGCTTAAGCTGCCAGCCACCATTTTATATAATAAAGTCAATTGGAACCCAATGCGAGTGTGGAAGAAACTACATGCAACGCCTGAACCATCTGGAATGACATTAGCTGGAAAAATGTGGAGCTCCACTCTTGCACTGTTGTCCCACTCTAACTCCATGTGTAAAACGATATACCTGTTTCCTCCTCTTTCCTGCCTTATCTGTACATTATTAAAGAGATGTCAAATGGCAGGGACAAGAAGAAATAAGGAATCCTACAGCTAGACAGCCTGCAGTTATATGCGGTATGTAACGTTTACAACGAAATTTTTACAACGCACTACCATTACAACGCAGGCAATACCATGCATACCATTACAACGCATTGCCCTGGGGGGCGCTCTAGGATAGGGAATAAGTTAAATTTTCTATCCAACACCTTCCTTAGTGTCCACGGGGACTGGAGTTGGAATAGAACATTATACTTACCACTATCCAGCATCTCTAAGCGCTATGCGTTGTAACGGTATGCGTGGTAAAAACCGCGTTGTAATGGTATGCGTGGTAAAAACCGCGTTGTAAAGGTATGCGTGGTAAAAGTATGCGTTGTAACGTCATACATCCGTTATATGCACATGTAGGATTTTGTAGCTTATCTATCACTGTTCTTATCTTTTATGTGAATACTTGGATGACATAAAACAATGTATATACTACAAGTTATTCTAGAAGGTGCCTTGTACCTACATAGTGGTGTCTTGTAAAAAATAAAAGTAGGTTACAAAAACAGAAATGAAGCTTAAAGGTCAATCATTATGTTCTATGAGGTGCATTAATGCTGAACATCCAGGCAGGGCTCAGGCTTTTAGTGAATCAGTTATTCTCACTCAACAGTCACAAATGTAATGCCCATTAGCCTTATATGTTTAGATACTGTATTTATGACAATTACAGTCTTGCCAATAGTGTATTAAAACATTTTTGCTTGCAGTACATACAGAAGTAAATATAACATGTACAATGTCGCCATTAAGGGTGGGCGGTGAACACCGCTCTGGAGGCAGAGTGAGTACAGTTTTGCCAGTTTGCAACCTGCTTGGAACATGGAGTGCAGCAAACACTCTACAAACCTCTGAATTGTAAGGCTGAAATCAGATGTTATAAGGACTTTATTATTCGCTGGTCTTTTTGGCTCATCACTCTTTAATTTAGGTTGGTAGGTCCATTTAGGGGCCACAATATCTATTGGTAAAAAGTAACACAGAAAATAAAAAGTGCTATGGAAGTTCTGGGGACTAGGAGAGAAAAGGGCCTGGTTTCAAATTGAAGCTGCTCTCCCTGAGTGATTGGGTAGCAGTCTTATGAAATGGGTGTCAGTTTGTAAATAATTGTTTAGTTTTCATGGAATGGAGTGCATAATCGGTTTGGGGGTAGGATCCTAGTGGCAGTGTTACTGCTGTGGGTGTCCGAGGTGTTGATACGAGGCATTGCTTTTGCCTCGTGAAGCACTGAACCGACACAAGGGCACCAAAGCTTTCTGACTACAGTGCTGACCACACCGGGATGGGCTTTAAACAGCAATAAAATGACAATAGAAAGCCTGATCAACTCCACTTGGAAATTAAAAGTACTTTGCAAACTGAAGCTTATATCTCATTTACTTTCCTACCACATTAATCTCCTTACATGAAACCCATAACTTGCATATTGGTAAGCATTTACTCTGTACTCCAACCTTACATACCCCCAAGCCAGTCCAAACCACCTCTATGTACTAACTTCCCTCGCATACCAGCAAGCAAATGTCCATCTTCATAATATGTGTAGAAACACCCTCATGTGAGCTGTTATCTGCTTCATTAACCCATATGCACTAAGTAGTGTCCAACTAAATCCCAAACCCAATGATTATTTATTAACATACAGCACAGGCAGCCCCATGCTGGGATCCACTGAGTGCCAGATCTCCAGGCTAAAACATCCTATAGAGAGTTGAACGTTGCACCTCAGTGTTCAAAAGCAAGATGTTATTATTGGGGTAAACACATGTGTTTGAAGAGTAAGTCCCCAGTATAAATATATGTTTACACTACTCATGATATCCACAAGCCATGAAATGAATTTGAGATTTGTTATCATTTTACAGGTCGAAGTGCCTCTTTATGAACCGTTCTTTGAGGTTCAGGGCATGGTTAAGGCAGCGGGTGATCCTTAAAAAAAGAAGCAAATTTGTGCCTAACAAAGCTTGCCTATGACCAGATGACAAAGAAGAATTGCCACTATTGGTTTTAAGGGCTAAACAGATGTCCCATGACTGTATTTTTATAAAATGAGTTATAAAAATTAAAAATTAAAACTTTAATTGAATTTACAGGGGTAATTTCAACAACTAGACAGTTTACTAATCCTGTTTCAAGTTTACGATGACTCCCAGAAACCTTTGAAGCGATCAGGGTAATCAAGCCCTCGTTCGGTCTCCCCACAGCAGATGGTTGAGCGGGGTCAAAATAGGAGGTGAAGCCGTCTATCCCTAGTGAACTATCTACATCCCATGATTCCTGAAGACCAACAATATTGTAACCTTTAAGAAAAGTGATCCAATTACCATCCTCCATTTTATTTTTCAACCCAGCAATATTCCAGCTAAGTAATTGTAGTAGTCCAACTTCATACAACATACACAATTGCGGTTAATCAATTGTCTGCGCCCTCTGTATATCCTCCTCCTCCACCTGGGTAAGTGGAACACTGTTTAGTCAGTCATTACCATCTAACTGGGATAGTGAGTCAAATCTGTTTGATGTTTCTACCCCACTTGTTACCGGGCCAACTCTCCTGGGACCCCACAAAGTTAAAGGAATTGTGGGGATTCCGCCAAGTAAGCGGAGATCCACAGAGAACGTGTGTCTGTTGTCCAATCATGGACTATTCACTCCTGGGTATGGCCCTAAAAATGCCGATAGATTGTTGGATCTTTCAGATATTTTAGGTGGGTGAAACACCCCCAGTGGAAGTGCTCTAATTCCCATCTTATCACCAAGCTGTTTGTCCCTGAAAAGCCAACCTGCTACAACCTTCTTACCAAAATTGACCACCACACAGTCTCCCTCAGTATTTTTAGGGCAGTGGCCAACCCAATCAACTCGTCTGGCCATTATCGTATGGGGTGACGCCCTTGAACCTCCCTCAGAGTGTCTTGAACACCAAAATGTAACTTTACGAATTTACTCTTCATTAGTTTCCCTGGTAATTGCCTTAAGGAGGGGTACCCCCAGAGGCAAATGGAGCCTAACTTGGCTCACCAGGCCACTTGACTTGGACAAATTATCCATCAGGTTAGTATCGACTAGCCTATGGGATTCTATATTCACCTGCTGATTAGGATCTCAGCTACTTTCCTGGGGGAGCTCAATAGGTTTCCGGGGCCAAAACCAAAAATGCTGGTACGTTCTACTCAAACCCTCTACCTGTATTTACATTAATGTTCCTGCAGGATGCTGCTCACTGTCCATTTCCACCCTTGTCATTCTCATTTTCTTTTGTGATAGTATTGGAGACGGGCAGCCCCCACCCAATTATTCTCAAGATGTGACAATTTCTTCATAATGCCAGCCACCCCATATTTCATACAGTTAATTAGTTCCAATCTTAATGTATCAAATAAAGTGTCAATCGGAGTCAAAATAATATCCATAGAACTATCCAGAGGTTTAGCTCCAAAGTGAGCGGGATGCCTTTCTGTAACATTTAAAAGACTACCAGGCACCGCCTGGGGAGCAAAAACGTTTTTAATGGTTTCTCCCGTAGCTCCTTTAGCTCCTTTCTTTCTTTTTTCTTTATAGATGTTAGAAACTGTTCCGCATGAGAGATCGCGGGTGTGTTGTTAGCAATTCCCAATGGATGTTCCTGGCCTGAGTGCATCATAGTTTCTATCCCTTGATTAGAATCTTGGCCCCCGCTAAGGTATCCTTAACACAATCAAAACCTGAAGTGCAAGAGGGTATCAGTGGGGGAATAATAACAGTCTCATTCACATCACCCATCCCCAACTGGGCTTCTACCTTGTGGATCTCCGGAGTGATTGCCCCAACAGTGCTAGTTAGATAAAACATTATGGAAGCACAGTTGCAGGGAATTATAGGTTTAGTCTTGTTATGTTATGTTATGTTAATAATGAATTGTGAAGCGCACTGACACCGATTGGTTTCCTGGCGCTGGCTTTGGCAAGTCATTTGAACATGTTGTTTTGAGCTTACCCATGCTGACTTCCACACGTCAGATGGGTTGCCGTGCCCAGCCTCTGTCAGAAGCAGACGGGCTCGCCCTTGGCCCAGGCTGTGAGCCGGGTGGGCATGCGCACATCCCGCGCTGTGGGAGCACGCAGCCGCTTAAGTGCACTGGCTGATGCACAGAAAGCGCTCTGGCTCAAAGGCTGCTGGCGTTGCGGTGCGGTCCCATCACAGCGGCAGTGGAAAAGTGCACTGTGCTTTATGTGGGGAATTACAACCCCACAGGGCTTCTGCTCTTGCCCTGTTTAAAGTGCACTGTGTGAGGAAGAGAGTGTTTTCACCAGATATTAGAGGCTCAATCAATTAAGGTGATAATTAATGCCCTAACATGACTTTCCTATATTGGAAGATCTTTGTTATTTTCTTGCTGGCATGCGTATGACCCTACCTGCAACTGAACAGATACAGATAAGCACCAACTGCATGTTGGCCAGAAAACTATGTTGTTGTGACTAAGTGGATGAAGTTCCTTCTAAATAATAGTAGCTTCTTCATTTTCTAATACTGAGCCTACTCTATCTATCCACTAGATGGCGATATACAACCATGCAAAAGTACTGTTTGTTGATGTTTGTCATTTTGTTGTCTGACTTTGCAAGGAATATGTCTTCTTTTTCAAGATTGTTTTGTCTATGATTTGCATGTGTTTGCAGGGAACTTGATGATGAAGCTAAGGAATACTTTTATTAGGCTTTTTACAGCTATTTGCCTGTTCTGAGTTCTCAGAATGCAGTTTGTTCAGTGTTCGGGTGAGAGGTCGGTGGTGCTGAACAGTAAATAAAATAATAAATAAATATCCACATTTGTAAAGCGCACAATAACCCGTTAGGGTCTCTAGGCGCTGGGGGCCGTCGGGAAGATTAAGCAAGCTATTGCCCAGAGTCACATGGTGCTGGGCTAATCTGCCGCCGGTGCCGGGGATCGAACCGTGATACCCAACTTCCGGAGTCAGTCGCCCTGGCCGCGGCGCCACACCTCTTCAACAGTGTGAACCTACCTTGTGTCAGGTCTCAGTAGAGCCTTGCACGCATATATGCGGAGCACTCCTAGAATTTCTTTGGGTTTCATGAGCCTTCAAATACCTCTGACCTCTGCAGTGTTGCAGAACATCTGACTCTGGTGTACACCTTACTCTGAAGGAGATGAGACTGCAGGTGGCCCATCTGCTACCCGCCCTGATGACTGCGTGGGCACCGGTACCCTGCTGTGCTCTGTTTTGTTACATTCAGAGGAACTGGAATCCTACAGTGACAACGCCATTAGCAAGCACCCTGGCAAAGACATGAGAAGAAAATGGAAAGAAGAAAAGGGAAAGTTTCCAACTATCACTTTTGTGTCATTTGGGGGTGGCTGTGCCACTACTGTGTGCGTATAGCACATGTTATGTTATGTTATATGGTTCCGTGAAGCGCACTGCTACCCATGGGTGTCCTAGCGCTGAGCACTGTCTTCCTGGAACCCTCCACCCCTGAGCCCAAGACTGAGACTAAGCTGAAAATAACCATGTCTTCAGAAAGGAATTCCATAGCAGACCTTAGATAAAACGGAAGGTCATTCCAGGCAATGGTGGCTCTAAGGACAAAGCTCTTTCCACCCCAGATACCCTTTTTCACCCTAGGAATGGCCACCCACTTTGTTTCCAGTGAACACAGCATTCTTCACGGACGTACCATTGAATGCGCTTTTTTAGGTCTTCAGGGCCAGTCCCCTTCAGGGACTTGAAGACAGTACAGGGAGCCTTGCATTGGGTTTGTTGTTTGATTGGGAGCCAGTGAAGGTACTGTAGGCCATTTCTGACCGACACAAACCTCGGAGTGCCCGTAAGCAGCCTGACTGCCACATTCTGCACCATCTGTAATCTGTTAAGATGTTTATTATTAATGGTCAGATACAGGCTGTTACAGTAGTCCAGACGGGACAGAATGAGGGCTGAGACAACTGCTCTGAAGCTTTCTTCAGTGAGGAAGAGATTTATTTGCCTCAGGGATCTCAGGATAAACAAACTTGTTGACACCACTCCGCTGACCTGGTCCCCAACCTCCTCCGTGCCTTTGATCAATGCTGACTCCCTACTATTTCCCACGTGGAACCCATACTGAGAAGGGTCCAACGTGTTGTTTTTCTCCAAGAACAAACTTAATTGCATGTTCATGGCCTTCTCTATGATTTTAGCAGGTAAATGGAGATGAGAGATGGGTTTGTAGCTGTTAGTATCACTGGGCTCTAGATTAGGTGTTTTAATTCTTTTGGCCCCTCTTTCGGACCTCGACACACTCACCCTCCTCCGTTCCAATGACCCAGCTCCCCTAAACAGCACAACCTCCACACCCCTCTCCATTCCCACGATACACTCAAATCCCCGTAGACCCCCCACACTAAACAACAGAATCTCCGTCCCTAATAACCTTAGAAAAGTCCCCCTCACCCTAGAACCCTCTACCTCCCCTGACACACCCCGTCTCAAATGCACTCTCCTCAACTGCAGATCGGCCTCTAGACACTCCTCCGCCATCGCTGATCTCATCCTAACATTGGACCTTGACCTAATCATCTTGACTGAAACCTGGCTAACCGAATCTTCTACACCTATAATGGACATTTTGGTGCCCCCCAACTACCACATCATTAGACTTGACAGGTCTGGCAAGATAGGTGGTGGAATTGCATGCATACACAGGAACAATCTTTCCGTTCTGAAAGTCTCCGCACCTTCCCTACCCTCCCCAACTTCCTATGAATACATCTGCCTCGATATTATCAGTGAGGGTAAACCGATATGCTCTCTTCACGGCATCTACCACCCACCCAGGGACAACCTCACCTTCGCCCAACAAATAATGGATTTGATCTCTACCAATTCCGGACGACAGGTCACTCAAATTTACCTTGGCGACTTCAACCTCCACTGGAACGATCACAATGATGGAGTGGTAAACAGTTTTAAAAACTTCCTCAATGCCCTTGACCTCACACAATTATGCAACAGCCCGACCCACGAGAAAGGCTCTATCCTCGACCTTATCATCTCCAAAGAGGACACCATCCAACTTGAGTCTATTCAACCCTGTGACTGGTCAGATCATCATATTGTTACATTCTTCATCAAGGAGAAAGTCAAATTCAACACGGTTCAATCCTCCAAGCCTAAAGTCTGGAAAAGAGACCTGAAAAAAAATTCAACCCAAACTCCCTACCCCCGAACAGTCACAACCTCCTACTCCCTCCGACTGGCGTTACGGACGTCCAATCCTTGACTGACCACTATCTCAACGCCATGACAACAATAATTGATGAGGCTGCACCTATGCAGCTAAAAAGTCTCCGCCAAAATCTCCAATCCATGGTATGACGGGAGTCTTAATGAGGATAGACGAACCATGCGATTGGCAGAGCGCACCTGGAGATCAGCCCCCTCTACACTGCACCTAAAAACTCTGAAGGAAAAGATAAACGCCTACTTCAGGAAAATGAAGCGCTCAAAATCAGCCTTCTTCAGCCTCCAGCTCGACCAAGCAAAAAAACGCCCGAGAAAACTTTTCAAGCTAATCAGAACACAATCTAAGGAACAACCCCAACTACCCATCACTGTGTGCAAAGCACCCTCCTGTGAAGACTTCGCTGCTTTCTTTACCCAAAAAACTGACAACATAAAGAGTGATCTCCTCATTGACGCAAGCCTTTACCCCAAACCCCACTGCATAGCACCCACTGAACCAAAAAACAATGCCACATGGTCATCCTGTGACACCTACACTGAAGAGGAAATTGGCAAACTGCTCAGCACCTTGAAACCATCCAATCACCTCACGGACCCCCTCCCTGCTAACTCTGTCAAAGACTTCATCCCGTTTCTTCTTCCACTCTGGACTAAAATTATCAACAGCTCACTCCAACAAGGAACCATCCCTGACTCCCTCAAAGTCCGACAAGTCACACCTTTACTAAAGAAACCTACAGCCGACCCATCCGATCTAAACAATTACCGTCCCATTACCAATAATCCCACTCTCGCCAAACTCCTGGAAAAATGCGCACAACTACAACTGACCAAACACATTGATCAGTTCGATCTCCTCAACTCTCATCAATCAGGCTTCCGAGCAGGACACAGTACAGAAACCGCTATTACTCACATAATTGACGACGCCCTTCAAATCCTTGACCAAAATGATACCTGCCTCCTCATCCTTCTTGATCTCTCCTCAGCATTCGACACCGTTAAACATGAGAATTTACTCTAACTATTAAACACAAGAATGGGTCTATCTGGGACTGTCTTCAAGTGGGTCACTTCCTTTCTACACAACAGGTCACAGAAATTCAAGTGCAACAACCTTATGTCCTCGCCAATACCTGTATCGTTAGGCGTCCCCCAAGGATCCTCCTTATCCCCAACTTTGTTCAACCTAGTTATGGAACCTCTCACCACCTTGGTACAAACATCCAATGTACTCTTTCACATGTACGCAGATGACACCCAACTATATCTCAAATTGCAATCCCCCAAAGACATTGTACTCCTGAACTCAACGATCAGAAGCACCCAATCCTGGCTTGTCGACAATCATCTCAAACTAAATGCTTCGAAAACAGAGTTCCTTCTGATCTCACCTCCCGCGAAGATCTCTACCACTCAAACTTGGCTTAAACACCTAACTGCACTCAATGTCCAACCAACCATCGTGGATTCAGCAAAATCTTTGGCATAACACTCGACACCAATCTCAACATGCAGCAACACATCAGCAAGGCAACTAAGGGTGCGAACTACCAAATCAATACACTGACGAAACTCAAACCCTTCCTCCCAGCCAAAGACTTCCAAACTGCAGTACAAGCACTAGTCATCCCTTGAATAGAATACGGCAGTATCGCCCTCTGCGCTCTCCCCCTAACTACAACTGCACCCCTCAGAGCGTCACTAAACGCGGCAGCAAGACTCATCACTGGATCAAAAAAACACTTGCATATCTCCCCTGACTTGAAATCCCTGAACTGGCTGCCTTTTGAAGCCAGAATGCATCTGAAAATCGCCTGCATGACACACAAGGCTGTACACCTGAGCTCACCCGGTTACCTCACCCAAAAGCTGACAATCTCTGGCGGCTCTAGAAACACCAGAGGCACATACAATCTTATGCTAAAACCCCGAAGATTCCGGAAGGAAAAAACTTATAAACGCTCCTTCTCAGGAACGGCACCCAGGATCTGGAACTCACTCCCTCCTGAAACTAGACTCATCCCCTCCATCACACTGTTTAGGAAAGAAGTAAAAGCTATCCTCATGGCTAAACACACTTGATCTATTAACATGGATTTTTAAAGTCTCTTCACAGATCTGTATTATCTACAATCCCTCGATTATTCGTATTACTTGCATTATTGAATTGTTAAATTGTTGAATTGCTTACACCTATTTTTACTATCTGCATTATTGATGTACCTGTTTTACTATGCCCCCCATGTACATACCCCACCCCACCTATACCTACAACTATGCTGTACCTAATGGCCTGTTATTCACTCTACTGGTTTGTTATTCTATGCCTTGTAAAGCGCTCTGATATCTGCAAAGATCTTGTTCGCGCTATATAAAACTTTCAAAATAAAATAAAATAAAAAATTTGTGGCAGAATTGAGGTATTTTTCCAGGCTATAGTGTAGTGACCTGCCCCCATTATGAGGTTAAGTTAGGAGGTTAGGGTGTTAGAACTGACTTTCGAAGAGGTTGTAATTACCTCAGCCGGACAAGGGTGTGAGAAGTTGGCCTGGTATATGATGTCCACTATTCTAGTGGGCACCTTGCAGCAGTCCGAACGACCCTTATTGATGGTAGGTTATAAAGTAACCCTTATAGAAAGCTATCCTAGTAATAGCTGTGGAGACCAGCCTTCAGGCTAAGACTTAGAGACGAGTTAAGCAAGTTGTTTTACCTATTATAATCTCTTGAATGATCAAATGAAAGCACACCACACAAGGTATATATCAAATACATATGTATGTAATCCAAACACGACCCCTCTGGACTCTTTATGAGGTCAGAGGTAAAAGTACAATACAAGGAACTTAATTTGCATACGATAAGTTGCACAGTAGATGTTATGCCCTAGGGGCCTCACAAACCATTTACTTAAATAGTGATATAAGAACCACATGGTAGTTAGAAAGCAGGCCTAGGGCCTGTAGAAACACTGCGGCTACCTACAATCACTAAAGGTTAGGATGCAGGAGGCCCACAGCGGACGCGTGCAGTGTCTAAACACAGCCACTGATCACCATTGACAATTTTGTATGGAGAAATACCAAGTTACAATTTTAAAGATTAAGGGCACTTCTAGGTGGACTACGAAGGAACCCTTTTAGACTAAGGGGCATATGTAGGTAATCCTGATTTTGCGATTCGGAAAAAGCGGGTTTTCGCGAATCGCACTTTCCGAATCGCAAAATCGTATGTAGGTAAAAATATGCACATTTTTTGCAATTCCCAAAAATTCGCTGAATTATTATGCGATTACTGGAATTGCGATTCCTTATTAGTGAATTCGCTATTAAGGAATCGCAAAAACCGGGAAAGTGCAATTCAGGTGCAGGATGATGACACCACAACCAGGAAGTGTGAGTCTCCTTGCTGCACCTAATTGCCTGCACCTGTCCCAGAGTCAGTTGCTGGCTGAGAGACAGAGTGGAGGGTGTGTGTTTCTTGAACGGAGCTCAAACTTACAAAAATGGATCCAAATGCTGCTGAAAAGGAAGGTGGAGAGAAGCAGGCTGAAGAAGTTTCCAGAAAAAGGGGGCTTTTCTGAAAGGGAGTTGGAGGTCCTAACAGAGGCACCATGATCTTCTTTTTGGTAAAGCCTCACTCCGTGTGCCTGAAACAAGGAAGAGTACATTTGGGGAGAAATCCAGGACAAAGTAAATGCCATTGGTGTCACCCATAGAACCACCGAACGTCCTCCGGAAGCGGTGATATGACATGAGGCAGAGATCGAAGGAGAGGGTTGCCACGAGATTGGCAGAAGCCAAAACAACTGGAGGTGGAATCTCCACAACACCAGAGCCGACGCCCATGGAGGAGTTGGTGGAGACAACCCTAAGGCCAGTGACAGAGACGGGCGTGGCTGACTTGGACAGCTCTGAAGCCAGAGACACAACTGAAGGTTAGATGCATGCCAAAAACACACAATGCATTGCCATCCCACTCAATCACCAAAACTTGCATGCACAAATAGGAATCCGGTCCATGATTACAGTAATACTCAATGAAGCATTATGGGAAATGTAGTCAAATGTCATGTACATAGGGGCAGATAGTCAGACAAAGGTCATGTAGGCAACAGTTCCAAATACAAAATGAACAGTACCCAAAAAAATACAAGCAGGCATGAAAATAGTGTCAGTTTAAACTTTATACCTCCATAAAAAAAGAAATTTGAAAACACACAACTCATGTGTGTTTTTTTTTTTAACAGATATACCAACTACCCAAGCCACTATTGCACCAAGTGGAAGAGTCCGCTTCAGCAGAAGGTCAGGCAGGGCTGGAGAATCAGAGTGCCACTACTGACACACCTACAATACCATCAAAAAGGCGCAAAACTGTCCCTGCATTAATCCAAATGAATTCAGGATCCACAGATGCTGAAGATGAGTCACAGGCTGATGTATCGCCTAGGGCTTCTCACGGCACATGGCAAACCACCACATCAAACATGACTGGCAGTGGAGCCAGACAGAGGGCACCGAAGGACACCAGCAATGCCACCACAATTTCAGAGTCTGTTTTTGCAGGGCTGGAGAGACAAATGCTTCAAGTTCAGCGCCTGCAAAGTAAAGGCATAGCATCAATTAAACGACAACTGGGACAGCATAATAGGCACATGTCTGAGGTGAGAGTGGGCATCATGCGCATTACAACGACAACAGAGGCACATTTGAATGAAACTAGAGCTGCTAGCCAGGCCCAGCGCAGGGAGCAACTACGACTCACATCACGGCTAGACCAATTTGCCCGGGCTGTGAGCCGACAATCCACATCAATAGCCATACTTTGCAGGAGAACAGTCAGCATGCAGAATGCAATGACACACTGCTGTCAAGATGTTGCTAGGAGCCTGGTGCATGTGACACATTCTCTTGACCAGCTACGTGCAGCTGTAACTGGGGGCATTGTTACGCCAGGTAGCATTGACACTAATGGGCAATCGAGCCGTAGTACACCAACTCCCCCAATACCAGCTGAAAGGCGTAGGAGTGGGCATCAGGGAAGAGGTGTGGAGCACTGCACTGCAAACACAGACCAGGGTGACGGTGCAACATCAATGCGTTCACGCCGTACATGAGGCAACATAATGCACAATGGAATGTTGTGAAGCAACACATCCCATGAGGACTTCAGTAAAAGACATAGTGGAAAAGAACCGGTGCAAGTTTTTGAATTACTCTCACATTGTGTGACATTTAAGGAAATACATTTTGTTTTTTGCAAACAACATTATTCATTGTGGTGTATTCTCTTACCTAAAAGTAATTTTGTGTGATGTCATCACATCGCATGTGCCCTGCAGCTGCCCCAGCTGCTCCTGCATGCCTCCTTTGGGGGATTTGTCCCTCCTCATCCGATGTGTCGGAGTCAGTCAGTTCCTCGAGGGTGCCCTTCTTGATGGCAATGTTGTGGAGCATAGCGCAGGCCACCACTATTTTGCAGCATGTGTCTGGACTGGACTGAAGAGAGCCTCCACTCTTGTGGATGCATTGAAAAAGGCTCTTGAGTATTCCACATGTTCTCTCAATAGTGGCTCTTGGGGATCTGTGGGCGTTGCTGTGTCTCCGCTCTGCTGCATTGGTAGGATTGAGGTAGGGAGTGAGAATGAACTCACGCACAGCATAAGCACTGTCTCCTACATGGGAGTAAGAAAAATATGTTTAGTGAGATGCTGCAAGTTGTAGTAATTCCTACAAATGTTTGTGTGCGCCATGAAATTACAGAGCAGGTATCCCTCTCCAAATTCTCCATTACTTAGTCTGCGGTGTAAGGCACAGTGTCTGAAGATGAAGGAATCACGGGTGCTTCCTGGGAATTTTGAAACAATATCGGTAATGAGATGTTTTGCGTTGCACACTACCTGTATGTTGATTGAATGGTAGGACTTTCTGTTTCTGAAAACATACTCATTGTATGATGGGGTAGAGTGCAACATGTGTCCCATCTGCACAGCCAATCACATGTGGAAATTGGGCAATTTGATAAAAATCAAGTTTTGTCTGATCAAGTTCCTGCTGTGTGTTAGGAAATTTAATGTGGACATGCATCGTCTGCATCATGGCATTGAGGAAATCATGGAAGAAACACGAGAGTGCGCTCTAGGACACCCCTCCCACTGTGGCAATTACCCCCTGGAAACTCCATGACGCTAGGAGGTGCAGTGAGCACAACACCTGAATATTTGGGGGAATGGTGTGGGCCCTGTGTGTGGGGTGCTGAAGCATGGGTGCCAGCTCCTCTATCAACTCCAGAATACTGTCTGGATGCAGTCTGTAGTGCACATGGATGTCCTCCATAGTGCATTGGAAGAGGGTTATGCATGCTCTGTAAATCCTCTCCTGGCATCTCCCTCTACCTTCATCCTCACGAATACTCAGCCTCCTGGCTATAACATAGAGCCCAGCCATCGTGAGAAACCACAGATGCATCATGGGCCACTTAATATAGGTTGCATCTGGTTACCACCTGGCCAGAGTTGGTGGCAATTGTGAAGTGCAAAATTGCGAATTTCGTGAATTCGCAATTTGCGATTTTTTCCTACATATGATTTTACGAATTTGCATTTTGCGTAACGGTATTTGCAATATTCGCAAACCATTTTTTTGTAATTTTGCATGCAACTTTTCTTACCTACATACCATTTTACAGATTTGCATTCGCAGATGCTTAAATTTGTAGAATTTAAGCGTTTGTGATTCGCAAATGGCTACCTACATATGCCTCTAGGACACTTCAAGAGTCAAGACCCAAGGGAGCACTGGAGTACTCGTGTTAACTCACCCAGGGAAGCCGGGAGCCTAGGTGTCTTTAAGTATCAGGTTTCGTCATAGATTCCATTGGAGAGCTGCAAAGAAATGCTGCGGGCGACCAGAGGAGAAGTGTCTGGGTGGATCCAAGTGTGTATCAGAGATGTGAAGAATCTGAAGGCAGAGGAGACAGAGTCTGGGTCACTAGCCAGTGACCAGGATGACGATAGAAACATGCCAGCCGATGTCGAGTGGTTTCAGGTGAAAAGGTGAAGCTTGTCTCTATAGCCACAAGGATCAAAAGGTGTCGATGACAACTAGGAGCTGGATTTGAGCTGGCCCATAAAGGATCTAGTTGACTGCAGTGTCGTAAACTTGATTAGACCCAACAAGCCTTGGCAAATGCAATCTACACAGGATGTCGAGATAGGCTTCGGTGCAGACCAGCAAGATCTGGTGAACTAGTGGAGAAGTGTGGCTCACCGGTTAGAAGCAGCAGACCCTGAAGCGGAGGTCGGCCCGGGACCAGGGTTCAATTCCCGCCGCGGCAGGGTCTTGGGTCAATGTCCGCGGACTCGATAATTCTCGCTTAGGTGCCTACGCTAACCATGGGTCCCACTCTGCAACTCTGGGCAATAGCTTGCTTAATCTCCACAACGGCCCCAGCAACGCCAGGGATGCCTGGCTTCACCTTGGGGTTCCGTCTCACAGGGAAAGCCAGGACGGGTTCCCCAGTGGTATACAGCGCCAGGACGCCATGTAACGAGGTAACAGTGCGCTTTACAAGTATACATACATTACACATTACATTACTCCTTTTGGAGAGGAGTGGGAGCAGGTATGGAGCAATCAGGAAAGCTAAAAAACAAAGATGGCCCTTCTTGGGGGCTCACTAGCCAATGGACTAAGAACTGCAATGGGACCTCAAGCAGAAATGCACAAAGCAAACCCACGGGACACTCGTGGAGTGTAGGCCTCCTGGCTATATCATAGAGCCCAGCCATTGTGAGAAACCATAGATGCATCATGTGCCACTTAATATAGGTTGCACCTGGTTACCACCTGGACAGAGTTGGTGGCAATTGTGAAGTCCAAAATTGTGAATTTCGTGAATTCGTAATTTGCGATTTTTTCCTAAATATGATTTTGCAAATTCACATTTTGCGTAACGGTATTTGCGATAGCCGCAAACCATTTTTTCGCAATTTTGAATGCAACTTTTCTTACCTACATACCATTTCATGGATTTGCATTCGCAAGCGCATAAATTCACAGAATTTAAGCGTTTGTGATTCGCAAATGGCTACCTACATATGCCTCTAGGACACTTCAAGAGTCAAGACCAAAGGGAGCACTGGAGTACTCGTGTTAACTCACCCAGGGAAGCCCGGTGCCTAGGTGTCTTTAGGTATCGGGTTTCATCATCGATTCCAATAGAGAGCTGCAAAGAAATGCTGCAGGCGACCAGAGGAGAAGTGTCTGGGTGGATCCAAGGGTGTATCAGAGATGTGAAGAATCTGAAGGCAGAGGAGACAGAGTCTGGGTCACTAGCCAGTGACCAGGATGACAATAGAAACTTACCAGCCGATGTCGGGTGGTTTCAGGTGAAAAGGTGAAGTTTGTCTCTATAGCCGCAAGGATCAAAAGGTGTCGATGACAACTAGGAGCTGGATTTGAGCTGGCCCATAAAGGATCTAGTTGACTGCAGTGTCGTAAACTTGATTAGACCCAACTAGCCTTGGCAAATGCAATCTACACAGGATGTCGAGATAGGCTTCGGTGCAGACCAGCAAGATCTGGGGAACTAGTGGAGAAGTGTGGCTCACCGGTTAGAAGCAGCAGACCCTGAAGCGGAGGTCGGCCCGGGACCAGGGTTCAATTCCCGCCGTGGCAGGGTCTTGGGTCAATGTCCGCGAACTCGATAATTCTCGCTTAGGTGCCTACGCTAACCATGGGTCCCACTCTGCAACTCTGGGCAATAGCTTGCTTAATCTCCACAACGGCCCCAGCAACGCCAGGGATGCCTGGCTTCACCTTGGGGTGCCCTCTCACAGGGAAAGCCAGGATGGGTTCCCCAGTGGTATACAGTGCCAGGACGCCATGTAACGAGGTAACAGTGCGCTTTACAAGTATACATACATTACACATTACATTACTCCTTTGGAGAGGAGTGGGAGCAGGTATGGAGCAATCAGGAAAGCTAAAAAACAAAGATGGCCCTTCTTGGGGGCTCACTAGCCAATGGACTAAGAACTGCAATGGGACCTCAAGCAGAGATGCACAAAGCGAGCCCACGGGACACTCGTGGAGTGTAGGCCTCCTGGCTATATCATAGAGCCCAGCCATTGTGAGAAACCACAGATGCATCATGTGCCACTTAATATAGGTTGCAACCTGGTTACCACCTGGACAGAGTTGGTGGCAATTGTGAAGTGCAAAATTGTGAATTTCGTGAATTCGTAATTTGAGATTTTTTCCTAAATATGATTTTGCAAATTCACATTTTGCGTAACGGTATTTGCGATAGCCGCAAACCATTTTTTCGCAATTTTGAATGCAACTTTTCTTACCTACATACCATTTCACTGATTTGCATTCGCAAGCGCATAAATTCACAGAATTTAAGCGTTTGTGATTCGCAAATGGCTACCTACATATGCCTCTAGGACACTTCAAGAGTCAAGACCAAAGGGAGCACTGGAGTACTCATGTTAACTCACCCAGGGAAGCCCGGTGCCTATGTGTCTTTAGGTATCGGGTTTCATCATCGATTCCAATAGAGAGCTGCGAAGAAATGCTGCAGGCGACCAGAGGAGAAGTATCTGGGTGGATCCAATGGTGTATCAGAGATGTGAAGAATCTGAAGGCAGAGGAGACAGAGTCTGGGTCACTAGCCAGTGACCAGGTTGACAATAGAAACTTGCCAGCCGATGTCGGGTGGTTTCAGGTGAAAAGGTGAAGCTTGTCTCTATAGCCACGAGGATCAAGAGGTGTCGATGACAACCAGGAGCTGGATATGAGCTGGCCCATAAAGGATCTAGTTGACTGCAGTGCCGTAATCCGGATTAGACCCAACAAGCCTTGGCAAATGCAATTTACACAGGATGTCGAGATGGGCTTCGGTGCAGACCAGCAAGATCTAGTGAACTACTCCTTTGGAGAGGAGTGGGAGCAGGTATGGAGCAATAAGGAAAGCTAAAAAAACAAAGATGGCCCTTCTTGGGGGCTCAATAGCCAATGGACTAAGAACTGCAAAGGGACCTCAAGCAGAAATGCACAAAGTGAGCCCACGGGACACTCGTGGAGTGTAGGCCTCTGAGCTTCAGTGCAAAAGGTGCTTGGGGATCGGGCTTAAATACCCCAATGCTCAAATTCATTATACATTCAGGAAGTAGGTGCAGTAGCAAAAGTGCAGGATGTCCAGGAGTTCTGGTACCACATATCTCGTGTCTGCCACAGGTTCCAGCTTTTCTGACAGTACAGGAAAGCGTCAGAGATGTCTCGAAGTCTATGTCCCGTGTCACATATTCTTCAGGATCCGCTCGTAGCCTCAAAAATGCAGACCGGCAAAGATGCTGTTGGTGCCTGTTTGGACAGGGTGGTCACTCCTTGACCACAAGGGAGATTTCTTCTGTCTTCCTGTCGAAATGGAATGTCGAAGGTCCAGGAATTAAGTATCAGAGTTTTGTCCAGGGTAATCTAAATTCCTAGGGACTGGGGTTTTATACTTAAAGCAAGTTTAGAGGTTGGACTAACTCTAAGGTCTCTCCTATGGGTGGAACTTGGGAGGGGGTGGATACACCCGTTCCCTTTTGTCCAGCTTCATGCCAGAGCTGGGGCTGAGTGCCCCAGCAACAGGTTTTAACTGGGAAATGCATGGATCACCTTGTGTGCCCCAGGCAGTGTCTGAAAAGCATTCACTGTATGCAACCCACCCTGCCCCAATGCGCTAAAGACTATCTGGGGAGGTGCTAGCACTTCCCTGGACAGGAAACCTATTGTCCAGGCCTCCCCTGCCGGAGTTTCATCCAGAAGCAGGAGGGCAGACTCATGTCTGTGGCAGCAGCATCCATTTTGTGATGCTGGGGCTCTGTTTAACTTTAACCGGGTTTACCAGTAACTACATGTCTTCTCCCTCTAGAAGGGTGGAATGCTACCCCCGCCACCAAAATTGCAAGGGGTAGTATTCCAAAGTTTTTGGCACCTTACACAACATGTTTTGATAAAGCCAAACCAAAGTTAGCATTAACCGCGAGGATTATAATGCACTTAAGAGTATAAGGTATGGGTATATCATAGAACAGCTATTAGGAGATGGTTCCGAAAGCTGCAGAGGGGCTCAGCTCACGATAGGGCACCCTCTCACACAAAACCAAGCACTCGGCCTCCAGGATTGTCAAGGCTTGCCATAGGAGTGACTTATAGGTTAATATGTGTCTATATATTACCTACTGGCGGTCGCCAGTAGGTAGTTATAGTTAGGACCTAGCTACCATAGGAAATCCGCAACATTCTATTAGGAATAACTTGGGCGCCGGTGGAGGAATTTGCGTGTAATTTTCCATAATTTAGGCCAGCTGCTGCTGCGCTCCTTCCCTGAAAGTTTCGGGGGGATTCGTGAAGCGGGGCCGAGAAAAAAGGGGGGTCCCAAAACTTGTTTTCCCCATGTTAATTTCCATAGGACGAATTGACAAGGCTACAGCCCGTACCGATGAACGGAATTTCACCAAACTTTGCAAAATTGTAGGGACTGGTACGCAGAAGTTCCTTTTGTATATTTGGTGAAAATTGCTCCAGTGGTTTTTACCAAAAGTAACTTAAAAAAATATATATATATCTATATGCGCGCTTCCAGCGCTTACCGGCACGCGTACCGGGGAGCGCACCCGACGCGCCACGGGAGTGCGCGTACGGAAAGCTGATTGGCTCTCGGGTGTCTGTCAACATTCTAAACAGTAGAATCGGAACATTCTAAACAGGAATCTCGGTAGAATCGAGACCCAAGAGGTGTAAATAAAAAGAGGGAAATGATTAAAAGGGGGCAGGGTAGACCCCCCCCTGACCCTTTAGGTTTTCTGAGGGGGGCCTAGAAGGACCCTGAAGGGCAAAAAAACGATTTTTTTTTTAAATTGTGGGGTAAGCGCTGGGTGCGTTCCCATGTACGCTTCCCGGTACGCGTACCCTGAGCGCACCACGGGGAAAAACAGAGTAAAAAATTAGAGCAAAATAAGAATTTAGAGTGCTTAGAGGTAGGGCAGCTCTGAAAAGAGCTGGTGTGTTAAGTGGGTGTTTTTTGTACCTACAAGTAGATACCAATGCAGAGTCTAAAATTCAAGAGGAAGACTCTATTCCCCTCATCTGTAAAATGTACACCATCTCTCCTATAGATGCCTTGCATGTTGTAACGTAAGTTGTTGTGGTATATGGAACCCATACCATAGTCTCTGAGGAAAGCAGAAACAGATTTATTCACATGTTTCCTTGCTTTCTCAATCTATGGACAAAATTGGTTGGACCAGTTCCATTTTTGCCTTTGGCATATATTAGAAAATACCATGGCAGTTTTTGGAAAAAGTGACATCAATTGCCCAAAGATGTCCTTTAAAAGCATTTCCAGACCTACCCCAGTCAAAGTGCCCAGGTCATTGCCACCACAGTGCACAATTATGAGGTCAGGGTGAGGGAGATGCAAAAAGGATTTTACCAATGGTATCAATTGGTGACTTCTCAATCCTCTCTGTCCAATCCACATCATGTCCAAATTTGGTAAATCAAGGTTGGAAATGCCTCTGTTACTTGCATATTTTCCACTCCAGTAGACAAAGCTATGCCCCACAAACCAGACGTTTGGCATCTTGATGGTAGATGTGCTTGTATTCAGATGATTTGTGGAAATGAAATGGCAGTTTGAAAGTAGGAGTTATGAAAAAAGTGGTTGACATTCAGTGCACTTGAAAAACAAGAAATGATTGGTGGTTTCTTAAAATTCACCACTGAAAATTAGGGTGCATGCTTTTGTTTTTTGAAAGAAGTAATTTTAATGGTTGAGAAAAAGTCATTGAAAGAAACATTGCACAGGATAAGCTACTACATTGAGAGGTCAAACACCCTTGTTGGATTCTTTTGCAACATAGTATGATGAACTTTTTAACTGTGTGCTGGGTTAGGTGGGAGTTACCATGTAACAGGGTGAATGAGCACTGGGGCGATGGGTGAATATTATGTGAGTTTCAAAGTGTTGAAATGTAGAACCAATTAAAATGTTAGTTTGGTTTTGAAATAGTGTGGGAAGAATTTTAATTGGTTAAGTTCAGGGATATGTCTGAAGAATTACAGGGAATCAGGGCCATTTGTGGTTGCAGTGTTTCAGGAGCATTTCAGAGATTCTGCTTCAGAAAATCTGGTGTGTGTGACTGACAATGTTCTATATAATCCAAAGCATTTAAAAAAGGAGAGTAATGATTCTTTTAATAAAGATAGACTGCTGTATGCACTATGGGGAAGATTAAGAAGCATATTTTGCTTCTTTATTTTGCATCGTGTGTCATTTTTTTGTAATGCTGTTTAAAAATTGAATCGTTCATATTGGAAATGTATTTTGGAAATGAGTTAGGTTTCTGCCTTGTAATGTTGTGGTCATTTAAATGGGCTATGCTCTGTGTTAAAAACGATTTACTATGGAAAATGTTTTCTGGTAAAATGTCTGGCTTTTAAATTGTGGTCAAGGATTACAGTGAGTGTCTGTATGAAATAAGGAACTATGTTTTCAAATTTGTCAATAATGTCACCTGTGTCTGCTGACAGTTTGCCTCTCTTAACTTAAAGGGTAGTCTGTGCCTGTGTCTCATGTCACTTTGCACGTGCATAATCTCTCTTTTTCTGTGTGTCATTTCTCTCTTTCTCTGTGTGTCATGACATGTGTCTAATGAGCCTAAGATTACACTGTGAATCAAGCTTGATTTTGAATGGATCTGGGTAAATAATTTGCTTAGTTGATTTGTTTAAAGTATGAAAATACATGTATTTTTAAAGTCAGTTAGGCTTTAGCATATGTAGTAGTAGGTAATCTTAGGCAGCATGTCTGTTAGGCCTCTGACTTCACAAATAGACTCTAAGCTGTGCAATCAAGATCCAGGGTGTGCCTCTGAAATGAAAAAGGAATGTTATGTCTTGCTTATATATATGTGGTCTGTTTTTTGCCAGTAGACACAGTGAAATAGTATGAGCAGAGACACACATATTGCATGCAGAGACAGACATGGTAGATTACATGTAACATACTGGTCATGTGCCTAGGATCACACTGTGAGTCAAGCTTGATTTTAAATGGATCTGGGTGAATAATTTGCTTAGTTGATAAGTTTAAAAATATCGAAGTACATGTATTTTTAAAGTCAGTTAGGCTTTAGCATATGTACTAGTAGGGAATCTTAGGCAGCATGTCTGTTAGGCCTCTTAATTCACAAATAGGCTCTAAGCTGTGCAATCAAGATCCAGGGTGTGCCTTTGAAATGAAAAAGGAATGTTATGTCTTGCTTATATATATATATATGGTCTGTTTTTTGCCAGTAGACACAGTGAAATAGTATGAGCAGAGACACACATATTGCATGCAGAGACAGACATGGTAGATTACATGTAACATCCTGGTCATGTGCCTAAGATCACACTGTGAGTCAAGCTTGATTTTAAATGGATCTGGGTGAATAATCTTCTTAGTTGATGTGTTTAACAATATGGAAATACATGTATTTTTAAAGTCAGTTAGGCTTTAGCATATGTACTAGTAGGGAATCTTAGGCAGCATGTCTGTTAGGCCTCTTACTTCACAAATAGGCTCTAAGCTGTGCAATCAAGATCCAGGGTGTGCCTTTGAAATGAAAAAGGAATGTTATGTCTTGCTTATATATATATATGTGGTCTGTTTTTTGCCAGTAGACACAGTGAAATAGTATGAGCAGAGACACACACATTGCATGCAGAGACAGACATGGTAGATTACATGTAACATCCTGGTCATGTGCCTAAGATCACACTGTGAGTCAAGCTTGATTTTGAATGGATTTGGGTGAATAATTTGATGACAGTTAGAGAGATGGAAACTGTGAGCAGACACAGGTGACATTATTGAAAAATGTGAACATATCATTCCTTATTTCATACAGACAGTCAGTGTGATCCATGTCAAAAATGTTATAGCCATACTTTTTACCATGAAACATTTACCAGAGTGAGATGAAACACACGCAAACAGACAAATGACACACAGAAAGAGAGAGAGATTGGGCAGGCACGGAGTGAGATGACACACAGGCACAGAGTGAGGTGAGATACAGGCACAGAGTACCCTTTAAGCTTAGAGATGCAAACTGTGAGCATACACAGGTGACATTATTGACAAATGTGAAAATATAATTCCTTATTTCATACAGAGACTCAGTGTGATCTTTGTGAAAAATGTTAAAGCCATGCTTTTTACCATAAAACATTTACCAGAATGAGATGAGACAGACGCAAACAGACGAATGACACACACAAAGAGAGAGAGATGCGCCAGGCACACAGTGAGATGACACACAGGCACAGAGTGAGGTCAGACACAGGTACACAGTACCCTTTAACCTTACAAATGCAAACTCAAAGCAGACACAGGTGACATTATTACCAAATGTGAAAATATAATTCTGTATTTGATACAGACACTCAGTGTGATCCTTGTCAAAAATTTTAAAGCTATGCTTTTTAACATAAAACATTTACCAGAAAGAGATGTGACAGACGCAAACAGACAAATGACACACAGAACGATAGAGAGATGAGACAGGCACAGAGTGAGATGATACTGTAGTGTAGTTCCTATTATCCCAATAGGCTCTGCGCATTGGAATAATACCTTCAATAGTATAGGCCTAGACCAGACGTTAACTAGGTCTTCTATTGTCGATATTAGACTTAAAGTTTTGGGTTTGCCAGCTAGCTCAGAGTTCACTAGAAACTTTCTCGAATAGGCAAGGAGGAGTTGAACCTCCCTGGATAGACAAGAAGGGATTTAGTTTCTGACAACCATAGAACATGACAACTTTGCTCTCCCCTAATCAAGAGTGTATCTCTAGAGTCGTGTGAAAACAAAAGACAATTTATTTTACTCAGTCAGTACGTGCATTCTTAGTCTCACCAGATTGTAGAGAAAAGGAAGAGACGGGCGTGTTCAATAAAAGATGTTATTTATTGATCAGTCTCTTTTCTCATACAAGAGAAATGGATCGATATTATCGCAATACTTATGGTTAAGTAAAGTGCATACAATAAAAGCAGAAGTATAAAATAATTCTGTAAAAACATTTATATGGTTTCTAAGCCATAAGGTGGTTTAAAATGAATAAAATAGATACATACACATATACATTTGACTAATCGTACTCAACTGGTGTTTCTAACTAGCCTACCCCGGTGTACCTGACCTAAGCCTAATACGTGGGCGGGAATAGAAAGTAGCAGTTTAAGTTAAGTTTGTTTTGCCAAGTGACTGACTCAAGAATTCTCTGCAAGGGGTTATTCAGTTCTGTACCTTGAATCTAGGATGAATGAGGGATGGTATCTCTCGTCTCTGGTCTCGATATTCCAGGCTGCTTGCGAGGGCTACCCGGAAGCGCCGGAGCAGGATTTCTCGGCAGGAGAAAGCAGCGTCTCGTTCTCAGCGCGTCAGGAAGGCGGGGCTGCGCCAGCGGGGTCTGCTCTGCTCTGGGCTTCGGCAAGTCTGGCTGCTCCGGTCTCGTCACCACCGCGTGTGTTTGCTTAAGGCAATACCGGTAATATTTATACCTGTAAGGTGCCGAGATTGACGTAAGGATGGACATAGATACGTCAATAAGGATGTCATACGACTTGGTCGTTAGCACATTCTTTTGCTGAAGTTCTCGATGAAATCAAAACAATGGCCGCAGGGTTTTTCCCAGGTTGTCATAGGTTTGATTTGTTTTGAGAACTCCGTATGCCTTATCAGGGGCTGGAGGAATATCGCTTGTCTAATTAGATGGCAAGCGTTATGACCTAATCAGATAACACGTTCCTGTGCCGTAGTGTGGCTTAATCAGATAACGGTTTCTGCATCATGGGATGGCTGCTAGTTAACTTGTTAACCAGAACAGGGTCAGGAATAGGGGGATCGATACAGAACCTATAAGAATACATCACACCCACTCCACGCTAACTATGGCCATGTTTACGAATCTAGGCATAGTAAAACATACTGTAGAGTATCGTGTATACCTTACCACCCCAAAATACATATAATGTAGTCCGAATAATGTAAGATATGGAAAAATTATTCACATGTACTATATGCACTCAAGCTGTAGAATAATGCTAAAGTGATCACGCATATGTATACATTATTGCTAATTGGTATATGAGAATTTACACATGAAATGGCTCTTAATACAGAAGAAAAAGGTTCAAGACCATTTCATCACAGAATAAAAATAAGAACATACCAGCGGGCAGCTAATGTCTATAAAGTTTCTAAAAATAGAAATTTTAGTTCTCTAAGAATAGTTCTTACTTTAAGCAGAAGATAAGTGTCCCGAAAAATCGTAAAAATATTTTGGGGCTGCTGAAAAAATTGCTGTCCGTGAACTTGAGGGAAAATTGTTCATGTTATTTTGCTATTAAAGTTGAAGGCCAAATTCAGGGTGTTGGGAACGCCGTGTGCTAGCTTGCTAAAAAGTCTCTATTTCTGCTCTGGTGAGAACATCATATCATTTAGACTGTCGAAAAAGCTGTCAACAGCTTCCTGGGAGAGTTCCACTAACTCGGAAAAAGGTGTAACCATGCATTCGTGCGCATGATTGTCTCCATTGACGTTTTGATTAGTATTGCTGATAGAAGGTCGTACCTGATCGATGCTGCTTTCATCTTGAACTCCACTACCCCTTAATCGTAGTGGTGAAGTTTCCATGAATGCCGTCATCAGGATTGGCAGCCGTTGAGGGCAGCACAAAGCATGAGCCTTTATTGGACTCAACAATGTTTCTGCATCCATTGGCGCATCTGATTGTAGCGTCAGACAGGTGTCCAACACGCATTCTTCTCCGCACAGCAGGCACCTTAATACAGGTAAAACACATCGATGCCACATTGGTCGAAATGAAAGAAACCAAGTCATGTTCAGGTCTCTAAGCCGGGATAGTCCCAGGATTTTTGATATCCGGTCCCGGTATCCAATGGCTCGGATTGTTTCTTCCCTTGTCGCAGGTGTTTTGTCTGTGACACGGTTTGCCATAACGAAATATAAGGACCAAGAATAGGATTCCTGCAATTAGTCCTAAAATGAGGGGAAGTCCGCCAAAAATCGAATGGACGAAATCTGGAAAAATACCCAGTATGGCTTTGAATGGTGTTAATGCCATCGAAAATGCTGTCTTAAATACCTTTGAGACTCCACTGGTATCAGAAATATTTAAGATTTCATTCAGGATTTCTGCGAAATGTATGGGGGAATTAGTTGATAACAATGAGTGAATCTCTGCAGTCGTCCTTGCGACTAGGAGATCATACGTTTCTTTTAATGACGTGAGTCTGGTCGGCGTCTGAAGAAGCACTGTTTTCATTCTGCTTAAAGTATCTATTCGAATAGAAGTAATTTTCAAGTTAGGCTATGCCCTTGCCTCCCTGTCTGGAAAGGAGCTGGGGAACAATGAGTGTCCACAGCACATGACCTTCGCAGTCGTAGTTACGAGATAAGGGGTCCTGGGCATAAGACTACAACATCTGCGATCCACAATTAGAATGTAACTCCCGTTATAGAGTCTTTTAAGGAATGGTTCTATCTCTGTTGCAGGTGCGCCTAGCTGGTGACATGAAAGGTTATTTGAGTTCCCTTCACAGGCTCCATGCAAACTAATTCCATTACACAGAAGTGTACCGCTTAGTGACATCGCACAATTATTGCCACTAAGAAACACTTTCTGTCCTTTATTACTGACACATGCATGTGAATAGGGCAAGTTCCATGTTGTCCTAATGTACCCTTTTCCCAATTTTTCGTACATGCCAGCCTGTATATATTTTTGGCAGTATTGAAACCTGAAGGTTGATATTGGAATATTAATTATCCCATGTATTATCCATTCACTGACAGGTCGTTCTGACATTGTCACTGGTAATCTCTCGAGTTTCTCAATGCTCAGGATTGTATAATCAGCACCCTTTTGTGCCATACTGATTTGTTTATCAGTAAGGTTAAAGATATTAAAAAGTGACGTTG
This sequence comes from Lissotriton helveticus, assembly GCF_964261635.1. NCBI lineage: Eukaryota > Metazoa > Chordata > Amphibia > Caudata > Salamandridae > Lissotriton > Lissotriton helveticus. The sequence continues at coordinate 126,382,742 of NC_136064.1, forward strand.
TGTTGATTAAACGCCAAGGCACATAGCCTGAACGCAGATTTTGTAACGTCCAGCCAAGCTGTACAATAGAACGCAATTGAGACTGACCGTGTTGTAACAGCAGTAAGTCTTGCGATATTATGTCGATTGCTGAAGACACAATGCTGTCCAAAGAAAAAATTCTAGAGGACAGAGTCATTAACCCATTGTCCACTACAGAAAGTGATTTTTCCAAATTAATACGGTCAATTTCCCGTATACTTTCTGCTGTCTCAATTAGAGTAACCTTCCAGGCCTCATTGTAAGCTGCATATATAGAGGCTGCTATGAAGCGTTTTTGACGCTGTTTGCGCGGTCCCATAATGAAATCACGCAAGTCAGCACCATCAGTAAGTAAAGTTAGGTGTTGCTTAATTTCTGTCAGTGTGGAAGTTTGTAGCCATTGAAGGCATAATTTGCCCACACTGTAGGTGCTTATTATCCCTGGGTGTTGTCTTTGGGAATATCTAGGGTCTGGCCTGGTCAATTTGAACCCCTGTTTTTTGTTCAGGAATCTGTCTTGACAGTTATTAGTATCTTTGGGCCAGATCAACCACTGTTTCCAATCAGGATGTGTTCTGTTTTGGTTTAATACATAGTTTGCGTCTATCTCTTCATCTGTAGAGCTATTGCTGTTCATTGTTGGCTTTGGAGTAGACGGTTTATTTAAGTCTTTGATTTTGGCTAAGCCAAGACAGGTAGTTTGTTGAACAGTGTCATTTAAAAATATAATTTGTTCTGGGATCATGCAGGCTCTAAACAATGATTCTATACCTTGTACTTGCCATTCTTTTGTACCCCAAACACTTTTAACTTCAACATTTTTGTCCCAATAATCAAAACCAAAAGTATTCATTTGTTCAAAAAATGAGTCTGAATATATCAATTTCGTGTTTGTTACCATGGTCTTTGTCCCTGTCTTATTTGACAATTTAAAATAAAATGTTTCAGCATTACTTGTGTTGAACCCTGAAAAGTATGAATATTTGTCGTAAAAGGTTCTTGAGCTTCCTTTTGGAGGGGTTGCACAATGTTCCCATTGATTATAATTTAAAACATTTCTAGGTTGTACAGATGTATGTAGAAAATGGTTACCATAGTGGTTGTAACAGTACATACTATCATAATTAGTAGAACCCTGCAAATAATCATGTTTGGTAAATTTAGCAGACATTACTAAGTCAGACATCATATTATTTATACTTTCAAAGTCCCAATCATCAGCAAATGAGCTTGGTTTTACAAAGTCACTCAACAAGATCTTAATTTGGTGTGGATATTTCAGGATCTCCACCGGACCATAAATTTCGTAGTCAGTATTGTCCCATGCTACCCCACCCAGTATAGGATTGGCTGTGAAGTTGACTGAAGAAAGTTCTCTTTTCTCGACGTGTGAAGATGTGTGTGGTTTGAGGATCAAGTTGATTTTCTGACTTGCTGTGTCCATTTTAGCATATTTTCCCTCAATGAAGCGTCCCAAAGTTAGTACCATGATGAGCCAAAGTATGAGGATAAATGCACCAAAGCCCACCCAAAATTCAATCCATGGAGAAATCAGATAGGTTTCTTTCAGTTGTTTCAAAAGTTCTTTAGCTTTATCTTTAAAGGTTTTTGTTGATGGCTGTGTTTTTGATTCACTGAGGTCTTCAGAGGAATCATCGAAGTTTATGAAGTAGCCGGATGCAGTTCTGTCAATTGGTCCAATTGCTTCAGGATTACTGTTTCTTGCATATTCGTTTGTCACTTCATTGTAGGTTGGTGTGTCTTTACTAAATGTTTTTATTTGGGTTTTCAGAGGTTTAAGTTCCAATGCATTGTTGCATAGTCCTCGTTGTTCTTCTGTAGGCGTTTCGAATGTGATTAGCCTCTTAGTTTGGACCTCTGTATTGGTAGCAAATCTTGGTGTTCTACTACTTATTGGGAGTCCACTTGGCCTACTGTTTGTTATCGGCCACATGATTGTGGTTTTACCAGGTCGATGGATACAACTCGGTTCTCCTTTTTACCAGCAAGCGGCGGTAGTACAACTGATCTTGTCCCGTTGATAGACAAGACAGGAACTGCTTTTCTGTAAGAAGGCCCAAATTCCTTCTTTACCGCGATCTTTTCTCTGACTAGATCCCCGACTTTTGGAATCCAGACAGGTCTTGCTGGGACAGGTGGTGGTTCTTCAGTGGTTGTTGGCTGTTGTTTCAACTTTATGTTGCTCAGGTCTTTTCTTGTTTTGTTTAAGTCCTGCAAAATAGCCAAACGATCTTTGATATCAAAGCTTTTTTCCTTTACCACTGAAGTCTGACTGTCAAGATCTAAGACTAACATCCTAGTTCCAAACAATAATTTGTACGGACTGAATCCCTTCAGAGAATTTCTTGGCAGGTTATTTAGACTACGTTGGACACTTATTAGATGTTTGACCCACCCAGCTCCCAAACCTAATATCCTTTCCGTTATAGATAGCTTTATGCCTTGGTTTTTTCTTTACACCATCCCGTATCCCTCAGGAAGGAAGTGAGAAGAATCCTGCATCGCTATGCTCATTTGTCCGTGCTTCCCCACAAGCTTGAGGGCTAAAGTGAAAACATTGGTCAAACGTAGCATGCTCCTAGCGTATATGCCATTTAGACTCGCAAATCTTTGTATAACAGTCCAGACGTCAGCCGAGCGCTGGGGATCTACATTATAAGTGGAAACTAGCCTGTATATGTTAATCGGACGCTTTGCTTTTTACTGCTGATCCTTTCTGGAGTGAAACGCCACGGGAGTATACCGTTTCTCTCGCCACTGCGATCTCTGTTGCAGTCCGGGCATTTTTTTACAAAAATGTGATGCTGCAGGCTCATGCCTGGCCACCAGTACACTGATTGTAGTTCTTCCAGAGAATCTTTTAGTTTGAGGTGTCTGAGACCCTCGCCCATATGTGCGTCTGTAATTAACAAAGTTCTCCTGTCCATGTTTGGAATTACTCTATCCCCCACTCCAGGGATTCGAGCAAAAGGGACGGAGTTTGCATCGATTATGTATGTATAATTGAGTGGATAGTTGATCGGTAGCGCTGAGCAGTCGCCTTTTGATGACGTTCTCACCGCCAGCACTGTTTCACCGTCAATGTATTTCATTGTACACTTTTTTCTAGCTACGGAAGCCGATTCAGTTGCTACCGCTGTGGCTGTCTCAGCCAATGAATTCCCTGCAACGTGAACGCCATCACGTTGATGACTCAGTGAGTGTGTCACGTGAGTCTTTGGTAGTTCTTTTTGTAACAGAACTATTTGTTCCCAAAGCAGTTTTTGCTTTATTGTTGCACCTGTGTCATCTTTGTAACCGTTTTGAATCCATTTCTGCAAATCGCTGTTATATGATTTGACGCAGTAATACGAATCGGACACTATAAGTGTCGGGAATTCGCGATCTGCATTATCTAGCGCCATTTTCAATGCTATTATTTCAGTCTGTTGTTCTGAATTAGTTTCTACTGAGTGTGTTCTTGTTAATAGAGGTCTTAGTTTACCTCCGCGCCACACTTTCTTTGTAATCTCACATGTGGGGTTGTATGCTTGTTCTCCCCAAACGGAGGGTTGAGCATGTCCGTCTGTATAGATTACACAAGCGTACTGTCGTAAGGGCAGAATGTCGATTGGCAGAGGGAATGTTCTTTCATATTCTAGATTTTTCAATTCTTTTAATTCTGGATCAAAGTAGTATTTTACTTTGTCCGTTGTAATTGAATTCACCCATTGTATCCATTCCGGATTCAATGCTGTTGTTGGTAAATTACACGGTTACACAGCCTCAAAGGCTGATTCTGCTGTTCTGACTGCGATGTGTCTACCTTCAGCTTTATCTTTTTCTCTAGCTATTGCGGTTTGAACTGCATGAATAATGTTTTCTTTAATGCTGAATTTCTTTTCAGCTTCTGTGAACAAGTGCGATTTGAATGCAATTGATACCTTTTCTCCCTCATTAGAGGTCAGGTATGTGAATCCGCATCTTCCTGGGATGACTCGAATCACAAGATTGCGTGTGTTATCACGTGTTTCTAATTTTGTTTTTATTAACATGTCTGTTTGTAAGGATCTCAAAATTTCTGTGTGTGTTTGAGTCCAATTGGTTCTTTTAAAATTTGGTTTTATTAGATCATAAAGGGGCTTGACCCTTTCTGCGTAATTTGCAATGTATGTTCTTCCGAAATTTAGGAAGCCTAGAATTGACTGTAGGTTTTTTAGTGTTCTAGGTGCTTGGAGTACGGCACATTTCTCTAGGAAATTGTCAGCCAGGCTTTTGCCTTCACTTGATAATTCATATCCTAAAAACAGGACTGTTAGATGGGCAATTCGAGATTTTTTAAAATTGAATTTGTAACCCTCTGCTGCGAACCCAAGTATTATGGTGTTCACTCTCTTCAAGTGAGTATTCAAGTCATCATCTGTTAGGTATATGTCGTCGACATAAGATAATGCTTCGTCATCATATATTTGTAGTAACTCTGTTACTCTCGCTGAGAATAATCCTGGGCTGTTCTTGAACCCTTGGGGTAACCGACAGAATTGTTTTTGAGCGCCATTTATTGAGAACGCAGACAAATATCTGCTCTGTGGTGCTATATTTTGACAAAAGAATCCATTAGAGATGTCTAATGTTGTTTTGTATTTTTTGCGCACTATGTTATTCATTAGCGCTGCACTATGCGAGTTTTGCACTGCAAAAGTTTTGCAACATGAGTTAAGGTGTCTGTAATCCAAAACTAGACGATATGAATTGTCTGGTTTGGAGACCGGAAACAAAGGGTTGTTCATTTGTGAGGTGCAAGTTTCAATCACCCCCTGGTATTCTAGTTGATCTAGGATTTCTTTTACCTGTTTTTTAGCTTCTTGCTTAATTGGGTACTGTCTTTGTGCAGTAGGTTGTGATTTTAACTGGATTTTGTGAGGAGGAGAGTCCTCATCCCATCCTGCGTGATTTTTATATAAAGCAGGAGCTTGAGCTACTGCCCATTTTCTAGCAAGTGTGTATTTTTTATGAATTGGGATATGATTTGAGAAGGCAGGCATAATTATTTCTTCGCCATGAGGGCAGTCCCTGACAAACTCTGGTGGCCAGTCTTTTTCAGCTAGAAGGATGTCATAGCCCTTGGAGAGATTATCCCAAAATAGTCCTCTTATTTTTCTAGTCTTATCCCCTTCTATACGTAAAGTTATTTCATATATTTTGTGAGGTTTGCTAACTCTGGTGTCTGCAGTTTCCACTTGAAGGTATTCATTCGTGTCCACTGTCTCCAGATGATTCATAAGGACTTTGCGAGCTATGCTCCCTTCTGCGGTGCTGTCTAGCATTGTCTGAGCCCATTCTCCGTTTTTCAGTTGTGTCCTCAGTATTCTCGGCATTGTTAACTACTTTAATACTGGCTACCTTCTTTTTTGGAAATTGTAATTTCTTATTTGGATGAGCAGGTTCCTTGTCTTTGGACTTGACGTGCCCTTCCCTGGGTTCCGATCGTCCTCTTCTTTCCGATTTCTGCGAGGAAGTCTGAAAAGATTGAGAGGGACGTGTATCAAAATCTTGATATCTATCCGGTTTCTTTATATTATCCCTATTTCTAAGGTTGTATTTTTTCCCAGAGGGCTCACTTTGGGGAGACTTGGGTCCTTGGTCCGGAGATCTTTCTCTCCGCCGAGGAGACCTTCCTCTGGACTGGAATCTCTTTTCTTTTGGATTGGATTGTTTGTTTCCATCCCAGTTCTTTTTTTGACTGTTTAGATTATTTTTAATAAATATTTTTTCAGGACTTTCAATCAGTTGGGGTTTTACTGGTATTCCACCTAAACTATCTCTACCTAGTTCCTCATAGGATTTTTCTATAATTCTGGCAATTTCAGCTGGTTGGTCTGCTATATCTGTTTCTTTTAACCTTTGGCGGATCGCCACGTTTGCTGCTTCTCCCTTTATGTTGGCTAATAGTATTGCCGAGACCTGCTTGAAGTCTTTTAGTAATTTCATACCAAGAGTTAAAGCGGGTTCTGGACCGTATTCGTCTTGAATTTGTTTTAGCACATCTGGTATTACCGAGATGGATGGAACACCATGCGTTTTTGTGTAGATGGAAGCAAAGACTGTACCCCAAGTGTCACAGTCCTCCACGTGTGGTGCGATTCCCACTGGAAGACAGATAGTCAGAATCCTGTGTTTATCCACAGGGGTGGTGTCTGGAAACACCGCCTCTATTTGGGTGATTTTTTGTGCTAACCAGAATGGTATTTGTTCCCTTTTAGCTGATACTTTACCTAGGCAGGACTGTATGTTCTGTGGTGTAATTTTATTTGTGTTCCCCTGATGAGGGGTCAGCTGTGGAATTTTAATTGCTGGTTGAATTGTTGAAGTCCGCATTACATATTGGACTAATTGTCTATGTACTTTTATTAATTGTTTTATTTGTATTAAAAGTTCTGCTGCAGACATTCTTTCGATGTCTGGATGTGGTGTGTATCCAGCTAGGACCGGCCACGTTGCTCCTGGTCTACCTAATGGACCGAGCCTGGTGATTTGATTGTTGTGTTTTAGGGCGCCATTAAACAAGAGCAGGTGCTCTTGAAATTTAAGTGGTACTTCCACCTCCTCGAAAGGAGTGTACTCTTCAGGAGGTTCCTCTGTTTTGTAATAGTGGAAGTGCTTTGTTACAGCGTTTGCTGCTGGAAAGTTTATCCATGAATAGAATACCTCTGTCTGCCGATATTCGTGTGCCTCTATTACGAATATGACTGTGCCACCTCTAGGTGTCAGTCCATTTTCTATAAGTTTTAAAGTTATAGATTTCCTTATGTTGACCGGGATGAGTATTAAATCCGGGTCTGCTTCTTGCATAGTATTATCAGCTGCTACGAGTTCAGCTGCTACTCTAGCTATCCCTCTTTCTTCTTCAGTGTCTGACATTCTACTGTCAGGAAGGTTATTTTGTTTGTTTGCAGATCAGGTTTCCTTGGAAACAAAGATTAGATGCACAATATTTTGGAACGGTGTATCCTTCAACGTTGACTAAACCAAGAACCATACATAGGAGTTTCTTCCTGCGAGGTTTGGCGGATATGACCTTTCACCCACTCCAGACGTCTTTGGAGTATTATGGGAAAAAAGGGGTCTGAGTGAAAAAGCACGACTGAGTTACTCTAATGTCTTGCGTTAGTTTTATCGCCTATCCAAACACGTTGGGCGCCATGTAGTGTAGTTCCTATTATCCCAATAGGCTCTGCGCATTGGAATAATACCTTCAATAGTATAGGCCTAGACCAGACGTTAACTAGGTCTTCTATTGTCGATATTAGACTTAAAGTTTTGGGTTTGCCAGCTAGCTCAGAGTTCACTAGAAACTTTCTCGAATAGGCAAGGAGGAATTGAACCTCCCTGGATAGACAAGAAGGGATTTAGTTTCTGACAACCATAGAACATGACAACTTTGCTCTCCCCTAATCAAGAGTGTATCTCTAGAGTCGTGTGAAAACAAAAGACAACTTATTTTACTTAGTCAGTACGTGCATTCTTAGTCTCACCAGATTGTAGAGAAAAGGAAGAGACGGGCGTGTTCAATAAAAGATGTTATTTATTGATCAGTCTCTTTTCTCATACAAGAGAAATGGATCGATATTATCGCAATACTTATGGTTAAGTAAAGTGCAAACAATAAAAGCAGAAGTATAAAATAATACTGTAAAAACATTTATATGGTTTCTAAGCCATAAGGTGGTTTAAAATGAATAAAATAGATACATACACATATACATTTGACTAATCGTACTCAACTGGTGTTTCTAACTACGCCTACCCCGGTGTACCTGACCTAAGCCTAATACGTGGGCGGGAATAGAAAGTAGCAGTTTAAGTTAAGTTTGTTTTGCCAAGTGACTGACTCAAGAATTCTCTGCAAGGGGTTATTCAGTTCTGTACCTTGAATCTAGGATGAATGAGGGATGGTATCTCTCGTCTCTGGTCTCGATATTCCAGGCTGTCTGCGAGGGCTACCCGGAAGCGCCGGAGCTGGATTTCTCGGCAGGAGAAAGCAGCGTCTCGTTCTCAGCGTGTCAGGAAGGCGGGGCTGTGCCAGCGGGGTCTGCTCTGCTCTGGGCTTCGGCAAGTCTGGCTGCTCCGGTCTCGTCACCACCGCGTGTGTTTGCTTAAGGCAATACCGGTAATATTTATACCTGTAAGGTGCCGAGATTGACGTAAGGATGGACATAGATACGTCAATAAGGATGTCATACGACTTGGTCGTTAGCACATTCTTTTGCTGAAGTTCTCGATGAAATTAAAACAATGGCCGCAGGGTTTTTCCCAGGTTGTCATAGGTTTGATTTGTTTTGAGAACTCCGTATGCCTTATCAGGGGCTGGAGGAATATCGCTTGTCTAATTAGATGGCAAGCGTTATGACCTAATCAGATAACACGTTCCTGTGCCGTAGTGTGGCTTAATCAGATAACGGTTTCTGCATCATGGGATGGCTGCTAGTTAACTTGTTAACCAGAACAGGGTCAGGAATAGGGGGATCGATACAGAACCTATAAGAATACATCACAATACACAGGCACAGAGTTAAATGAGACACAGGCACAGAGTGAGATGAGGTACAGGCATAGAGTGATTTGAGACACACGCAAACAGACACATGACACACACAAAGAGAGATATGGGGCAGGTACAGACTGAGATGAAACACAGGCACAGAGTGAGATGAGACACAGGCACAGAGAGATGAGACACAGGCACAGAGTGACATAAGACACAGGCACAGAGTGACATGGTGCAGGCAGAGAGTAAGATTAATAATGAAACTGTGCTGCACTGTTACTGTGACACAGTTGCTGTGGTATAAAGTAACTTATGTTGTAAACAAGTGTTTATATCGTTCAGTTATTGTAATTGCTATGTAGTATGTTTGTAGTGGTCTATAATATGTTATTTTTTCTTTACCACAGATTGTAATCATCTATAGAAAGATAAAAGAATATGACGACAAAGGAAAGACGTCAAAAGAAATATAAACAGGATTTAAGGTCCAAGAAAGCAGAAATACAAGAGTCATCCAAAACACAATCTTCGGTGAAAAAAAATAATGCTCCTAGTAAGCAAACTAAGGACTTTTTAAGGAAGTTATTGAAATGTAAAAAAAAAGATGTTGTTTCAAAGAAGAAGAACCCATCTCTAAATATAAAGAAAAAATTATGCCAATCAAAAAATGTTAGACTTGTAGAAGGAGATGATATTGTCAATAGCATTAGAAGGAGAAATCAATTTATTGAAATTCGTAGACGAATGTTTTATAACAGAATAGTTTCAAATTTATTAAAAAATGTAAAGATGTATCAAAAAAAGACTGCTTTTTACAAGAAAAAAAAACATAGTGACGATTGTGGATGAAGCATTTAAAGTGAAAAACAAATTATATTGTTTAGTATTCAATAGAATTCGTGGACTAGATAAGGTAATCAATGTGTTCAAATTATAATAAAAGTGGAAAAGAGTAATTAATCGGACTAATTTTTGTGATGTTTTTTCTGGAGAATGGAAGCATAGTTCAAGTTGTGAGCCATTTTTAATGAAGAAAGTTACTTTCATGATAATGATTTGGTGCATGCAGTTGACACCAGTGGTCAAGCATATGAGGTGAAGGACGGTTGTCCGGTTGAAAAAGAAAAAGAAAAAATTGTTCCTAGAAATACAGAAGAGGTGTTAGTTGATGAAATTTTAGGGAGATGTCCTAAGGCTCCAGTATATACTTGGAATTGTAGTAGTATTTGTAGTGTGCGACAGGATTCAATTGATTTGTTTCTCAGTTTCTTACAGACATATATTAAGAAAAGTCTAAAACAAAAAATGAAAATTTTGCAAGATTTAGATCCTTCTAGAGTGAGAGAAAAAACAGGTTTGCATGGGCGTTCACTGACTTGTCATTCAAGAAAAGTATGTCAGAGTGTTTTTCACCATTTTAGGATGTTAGCAGTGCATCATAATAAAGTGAGGAAATTAGTAAGAAGGTTGTATTATGCAAAAAGTGCAGCACTTCAGCTAAAACAGTTAAACAGTGCTCTTTTGCACGGAACTGAATTAGATGTGAAGAACATTTGTGAAGAAATTGAGTTTTGTTACTTTGGTGAAAAAGAGGTCAGTGCAGAAACTGATACAGTCAAAGAAGGTAATGTGGAAGAGAATGTAGAGATTTCAAGTACAGAAAAATTTGAACATGAAATTACAAAGTTTAAGCTCAGTGTCAAGTGAAAGGCCTAATTTTACTTGTGTGTGTTGTCGACGAACTCATTATAAGAATCAGACTAGATTAGTTGATTTATATGTAAAAAGCAAAAAGGAAAATAATAATGAGTGGAAGGATTTTGTAACTTATTTGTTGGTAGAAAAGTGTTTTGATTTGGGTTCTGATCAACCTATTTGTAAATATTGTTATAATAAATTAAATGAAAAATAAAATGCCTGCCAGAGCTGTTCATAATAATCTTCAGTTGGTAGACATTCCTTCTGAATTGATGGATTTAAATACCCATGAGTCTATTCTGATTCAATGTGTACATCCTTTTCAGGCTATTGTGCGCATGGAGCCTAAGACAGGGAAATTGCCTCCTTCAGATTTACAGAGAGGATTAAAGGGAAGAGTTGTTTATTTGCCTCTAGATTTTAAGAAAAATATTGATACAATTGGTGTAGAAAAAATAGAAGAGGAACCTCTGGTTACTCTAGTTAATGGTGTTCCGACAAAGAGTAAGACAATCTGGCAAGAATTAGTGGATGTTAGGAAAGTTAAAAATGCAACGTTGTATCTGGTAAAAAATAATCAGTACTATACAAATGTGTATGTGGGAGAAGAGGAAACAACTGTACAAGACAACACTGATTTCTCAGCTGGGCAAATTGAAAATGTTGATGTCTCTAAAAGTGAAGAAATGTATGAACATTATAGTGTTCATTCATTGCATTCCAAAGAAGTAATGGGGAATGCTATTGACTTGTTTCAAATGAAAGAAGCAAAAGGAAGTCCCATTAGTGTATGGGAAGAAAGTTTGGAAGCTCGTTGTTTTCCACAGTTATTTCCAACAGGTCAAATTGGACGATATGATGACCGACCTGTTCAAATTCCTGCATCTGAATACCGGACTTTAAGATTATATGCAGAAGATCCAAGGTTTCGTCAATGCATTCCATATTTGTTCCATCTACTGTTTGAGAGTGTCTTGTCTGGACTTTCTTATGCAGTGAACCATATACTGAAAAGTGGAGTACATCTTCAAAATGTTTCGGCAAGGGACTTTATGGATAAAGTGAAACTGCAAGACAGTGTTTTGGAATCTCAGCTAATTAATCTCATGGCATGTCAGTGTGGTACTAACGAGTGTTGGTACCGTCGTCATGGGGAATTGAAATGTATGCTAAGAAACTTAGGAACTCCTACATGGTTCCTCACTCTTAGCTGTGCTGAGTATGCGTGGGAAGACTTACTTGAATTTCTACGAGAGGCAAATAAAAGCATTGAAAATATTGAATACAAAACACCAGGAGAACTATGCTCTTTGGATCCAGTTAATGTATGCAGATATTTTCAATCATAGGTTTGAAGCTATGATGTCTTTTCTTACAAACAAAAAAATCCTCCCCTTGGAGAGGTTTTGGATTTCTTTTGGAGAAAGGAGTATCAAGCAAGAGGTGCTCCTCCCATACATATGCTGCTATGGATCAAAGATGCACCAAAATTTGGAACAGATTCAGATGAGAAAGTGATGAGTTTCATTGATCAGTATTCTACATGTGCTATTCCGAAAAGTACAGAAGAAAACAATTTAAGACATCAAGTTTTATGCTTTCAAACCCATCGTTGTGGAAAATAGTCCTCATTTCACCGTTGGCAAACACAAATGAACACTAACAGCCCTAGTAGTGTCCTGGGCGCCTCGGGCTGAAGTTATTGCTTATGCCTTAGGCCGGCCCGGCCTTCCCCTTTTGACCAGGGCATGGTGTAATCATAGGACCCCGAGGCTTTACACCAACCTCATTTCTTTTCCCCATTCTATCAGTGGATCCCACACCAAACTATATACACTGTGTGTCATACCAACTTCCAGGCGTGCTGTTCTCAATGCAGCTCCGAGCCAGTTCTCGTACAGGGGGGGACTCGAGTCTTTCCAGGTTTTACAAATCTCTCTGTGGGCAACAAGGACAAGGTTAAAAATTAAAGCCACCTGTGTTTCCCTAAACCTACAAACAAAATCCGTGTCTAACCCCAAAAAAAATTCTAATTGTGTTCAACTTAATTTTAACCTTATATATGCCCTCCAAAGCTCTCTCTACATTGGCCCAAAAAAGGTCTAAGCTGGGACATTCATAAAATATATGGATATCATCAGCCTCTAGTAAACCGCATCTAGGGCAACAGCATGGTGAAGAGGCAAACTTAGCTATCTTTTTGGGGGTGAAATATAGCCTATTTAGGGCAAAGAAATGGTTTTTCTTAAGAGAAGTAGACCTAACAAATCTGTAAAGATGGTGGAGAGATGTTTCATATAGTGTACTTGAAGCAACCTCTAAGGCAGTTGAGTTCCAAACAGTATGCAACGATGGTGTGTGTACTTCCTCTACCTCGAGAATGCTTCTGTACCAATAACCCACATCTTATTTCTTATAGCCTGGTGTTAAAAGGGCAGATTCAATTTCCCAATTACCACAAATGTTAGGCTTCTCTACAGAAAACCAAGAACAAAGTTGAATGTATTTGAATCTGGAGAAAGAATCTCCGATCTTCAACCTCAACACCTCCCAAGGAAGGACCCCCTCCGATGTTACCAGATCAGACCACACTGTTATGCCAGCTCTCCTAATAGAAATAGAGAGACTATCTTTAAGGCATATTGGTAAACCAGGGGAATCCCAAATTGGAGCTAAGTCGGAATAATATTTTATGCCCCATCTTGCCTTTACTCTGGTCCAAACTAAAAATGCCATTTTGAAAACCTGTAGACGTACCTTTTTATAGAACTTTGGTGCCCCGAACTTATACAAAAAACCGGGCCCTCCCCCTTCCTGATGAGCCATGATCCCCAAGATCTTTCCCCAGTTAGATTCATCTGGGTTAGAGAGGAGACTACGGATATTCTTTAGTTGAAAAGCAAAAGCATACCCCAGGATATCTGGAAGAACTAAGCCCCCCTTTAACAGACTTCTTTTCAATTTCTGGAGTTCTTATTAGCCCACATGAAACTCCCAATTTTCCCCTGAATCCTACCGAGCATTTTTTCAGGGAAAACCAAAGGTATCATATTGAAAAGGTATGTTAGCTTGGGCAATATCACCATTTTAATCAAATTGACTCTGCCGTATATCGTCAGAGGAAGGTTCTGCCATCTCGAAAAGGGCTGATCAATATCCTTGGCCACCCTCTTTAAATTAATCTGGGGTATATTGGTTATGTCTGGAGTTATTAGTATGCCTAGATATCTGAACTGACTGCTTTGAACTACTTGCAGGTTGTTAATCCCCCAACACATTGTTTCAGTTTTTAAGATGTTAATAAGATAGCCTGAATGTTGGCCAAAATCAGACATTATCTCCTCTACCCTGGGAAATACCTCTGCCGGATTGCTTGTAGAAAATACAGTCGTCGAAAATACAAATCCAAGGACAAGTTCTACACAAAATGTCGTTTTGCATTTCCACGTCCTGTAACATCAAAGGAAGAGTGAACAATTTTATGTCTTCTCTGCGACATACTGTGACAAGAAAATCACCTAAAAATACATACAACCTAAGAAGAAATGAGGAGTCCAAATACATAAATGATTACAACCCAGTCATTTTGTCCATGGGGAATGCTAACATGGATATTCAATATGTTGCTGACAACTCTATTGCTGTGGCTCGATATGTGACGTCTTACATCACAAAATCAGAAAAGACGGAACTGAAGGAAATGTGGGAGGAAATTTCACATGAAAAGAGTCTAAACAAGAAATTATATAGTTACAGTCTGAAGATGTTGTCCCATCGAGAAATTGGAGCATATTAATGTTCTGATCGGTTATGATCAGCAAGTCTATATGCTAAATCTAGAACCATCATTTGGGTGAGTCTAGGTCTTGCTGCAACACGAAACCGAGTTTTAAAATCTGTACAAGAAATAGAGTATTTGTCGGAGAAAGAACCAAACAGTACATATATTTTGAAGACAAACATGTTGGATACATACTATCCAAATAGAAGTAGTCATCTTGAGAACGTTTGTCTCTATGAAGTTCTGCAAACCTATACTTTTAAGAGGAACGTCACAGAAGATATCAATAAAGGTGTATATGCTGTAATTGGATGTGAAGGCTGTCTGGTGAAACAAAGAAAAGGCCATTTGATTAATCATCGAAAATTGAGTTGCGAATCTCCAGACAAAAGGGAATTTTATTACTTAGTTCGTTTGCAACTCTTTAAGCTTTGGCGTACAGAAGAAGACCTACTTGGAGACTTTCTCACTTATGAAGATTCGTTCAATGCAACCAAGGATGCCATAGAATGTCCTGTTTTTTCAAATTATCTGCAAATGTTGAACGAGGAAATACAGCAAGAAGCTACAATTGCAGCAGAGATTGCTAGAGACATTTCTCAAGACAGCCAGAGTTCTGCTTCATTGAGTCAGGATCTACTAGGAGGACCAATTATCCAAAATGAAGCTGCCACTACCATGGATGAAGTTCAAAGAGCCATGGAACAAGCTCAGGAGGATGTAGTTAACTTAGAAAGTTTGGAAAAAGAACTAAACGTTGAGCAGAGATATATATATGACTAAGTCACAGAACAGATTGAGCATGGTTTATGTCATGAGAAAAAAGAGTGCTCATGTACATCATTTATACCTGTCCGACTGTACGTGAGTGGAGAAGCAGGAACTGGAAAAAGTTTTCTGATTAAAGCAATTGCAACGTATCTGCAGAAAAGAACGGAGTCATCGCTGTCTTGTGTTGTTACCGCCCCAACTGGGTTGGCAGCACATAACATTAAAGGGATTACTTTACATCGCTTATTGATGCTGCCAGTAGAGCATGATAATAAATTACAATACCACAAGTTATCTGGAGAAGCTTGTTGTGAAGTTTTAAGAGTCCTAAAGAAAATGAAACTTCTTATCATTGATGAGGTAAGCATTGTATCAAATATAATGCTAGCTTTTGTGCATTTGAGAATGCAAGACATTCTTAAAACAGAGTATGATGTGTTATTTGGAGGCAAACACATCATTGTTTTTGGAGATCTACTGCAGCTAACTCCAGTGAAAGGACAACCAGTGTTTAAAATGCCTACACATGAAGATACTTGGAAGTGCCAAGGAAGCATTGGAAATGTTAACATATGGTTACATTTCAAATATGCAGAACTGCTTCAAAATATGCGACAGGCAAAGGATGAAGATTATAAAAATATTCTACAAGATGTAAGAATTGGAAAACTAATTAGTAGAACCCTGCAAATAATCATGTTTGGTAAATTTAGCAGACATTACTAAGTCAGACATCATATTATTTATACTTTCAAAGTCCCAATCATCAGCAAATGAGCTTGTTTTTACAAAGTCACTCAACAAGATCTTAATTTGGTGTGGATATTTCAGGATCTCCACCGGACCATAAATTTCGTAGTCAGTATTGTCCCATGCTACCCCACCCAGTATAGGATTGGCTGTGAAGTTGACTGAAGAAAGTTCTCTTTTCTCGACGTGTGAAGATGTGTGTGGTTTGAGGATCAAGTTGATTTTCTGACTTGCTGTGTCCATTTTAGCATATTTTCCCTCAATGAAGCGTCCCAAAGTTAGTACCATGATGAGCCAAAGTATGAGGATAAATGCACCAAAGCCCACCCAAAATTCAATCCATGGAGAAATCAGATAGGTTTCTTTCAGTTGTTTCAAAAGTTCTTTAGCTTTATCTTTAAAGGTTTTTGTTGATGGCTGTGTTTTTGATTCACTGAGGTCTTCAGAGGAATCATCGAAGTTTATGAAGTAGCCGGATGCAGTTCTGTCAATTAGTCCAATTGCTTCAGGATTACTGTTTCTTGCATATTCGTTTGTCACTTCATTGTAGGTTGGTGTGTCTTTACTAAATGTTTTTATTTGGGTTTTCAGAGGTTTAAGTTCCAATGCATTGTTGCATAGTCCTCGTTGTTCTTCTGTAGGCGTTTCGAATGTGATTAGCCTCTTAGTTTGGACCTCTGTATTGGTAGCAAATCTTGGTGTTCTACTACTTATTGGGAGTCCACTTGGCCTACTGTTTGTTATCGGCCACATGATTGTGGTTTTACCAGGTCGATGGATACAACTCGGTTCTCCTTTTTACCAGCAAGCGGCGGTAGTACAACTGATCTTGTCCCGTTGATAGACAAGACAGGAACTGCTTTTCTGTAAGAAGGCCCAAATTCCTTCTTTACCGCGATCTTTTCTCTGACTAGATCCCCGACTTTTGGAATCCAGACAGGTCTTGCTGGGACAGGTGGTGGTTCTTCAGTGGTTGTTGGCTGTTGTTTCAACTTTATGTTGCTCAGGTCTTTTCTTGTTTTGTTTAAGTCCTGCAAAATAGCCAAACGATCTTTGATATCAAAGCTTTTTTCCTTTACCACTGAAGTCTGACTGTCAAGATCTAAGACTAACATCCTAGTTCCAAACAATAATTTGTACGGACTGAATCCCTTCAGAGAATTTCTTGGCAGGTTATTTAGACTACGTTGGACACTTATTAGATGTTTGACCCACCCAGCTCCCAAACCTAATATCCTTTCCGTTATAGATAGCTTTATGCCTTGGTTTTTTCTTTACACCATCCCGTATCCCTCAGGAAGGAAGTGAGAAGAATCCTGCATCGCTATGCTCATTTGTCCGTGCTTCCCCACAAGCTTGAGGGCTAAAGTGAAAACATTGGTCAAACGTAGCATGCTCCTAGCGTATATGCCATTTAGACTCGCAAATCTTTGTATAACAGTCCAGACGTCAGCCGAGCGCTGGGGATCTACATTATAAGTGGAAACTAGCCTGTATATGTTAATCGGACGCTTTGCTTTTTACTGCTGATCCTTTCTGGAGTGAAACGCCACGGGAGTATACCGTTTCTCTCGCCACTGCGATCTCTGTTGCAGTCCGGGCATTTTTTTACAAAAATGTGATGCTGCAGGCTCATGCCTGGCCACCAGTACACTGATTGTAGTTCTTCCAGAGAATCTTTTAGTTTGAGGTGTCTGAGACCCTCGCCCATATGTGCGTCTGTAATTAACAAAGTTCTCCTGTCCATGTTTGGAATTACTCTATCCCCCACTCCAGGGATTCGAGCAAAAGGGACGGAGTTTGCATCGATTATGTATGTATAATTGAGTGGATAGTTGATCGGTAGCGCTGAGCAGTCGCCTTTTGATGACGTTCTCACCGCCAGCACTGTTTCACCGTCAATGTATTTCATTGTACACTTTTTTCTAGCTACGGAAGCCGATTCAGTTGCTACCGCTGTGGCTGTCTCAGCCAATGAATTCCCTGCAACGTGAACGCCATCACGTTGATGACTCAGTGAGTGTGTCACGTGAGTCTTTGGTAGTTCTTTTTGTAACAGAACTATTTGTTCCCAAAGCAGTTTTTGCTTTATTGTTGCACCTGTGTCATCTTTGTAACCGTTTTGAATCCATTTCTGCAAATCGCTGTTATATGATTTGACGCAGTAATACGAATCGGACACTATAAGTGTCGGGAATTCGCGATCTGCATTATCTAGCGCCATTTTCAATGCTATTATTTCAGTCTGTTGTTCTGAATTAGTTTCTACTGAGTGTGTTCTTGTTAATAGAGGTCTTAGTTTACCTCCGCGCCACACTTTCTTTGTAATCTCACATGTGGGGTTGTATGCTTGTTCTCCCCAAACGGAGGGTTGAGCATGTCCGTCTGTATAGATTACACAAGCGTACTGTCGTAAGGGCAGAATGTCGATTGGCAGAGGGAATGTTCTTTCATATTCTAGATTTTTCAATTCTTTTAATTCTGGATCAAAGTAGTATTTTACTTTGTCCGTTGTAATTGAATTCACCCATTGTATCCATTCCGGATTCAATGCTGTTGTTGGTAAATTACACGGTTACACAGCCTCAAAGGCTGATTCTGCTGTTCTGACTGCGATGTGTCTACCTTCAGCTTTATCTTTTTCTCTAGCTATTGCGGTTTGAACTGCATGAATAATGTTTTCTTTAATGCTGAATTTCTTTTGAGCTTCTGTGAACAAGTGCGATTTGAATGCAATTGATACCTTTTCTCCCTCATTAGAGGTCAGGTATGTGAATCCGCATCTTCCTGGGATGACTCGAATCACAAGATTGCGTGTGTTATCACGTGTTTCTAATTTTGTTTTTATTAACATGTCTGTTTGTAAGGATCTCAAAATTTCTGTGTGTGTTTGAGTCCAATTGGTTCTTTTAAAATTTGGTTTTATTAGATCATAAAGGGGCTTGACCCTTTCTGCGTAATTTGCAATGTATGTTCTTCCGAAATTTAGGAAGCCTAGAATTGACTGTAGGTTTTTTAGTGTTCTAGGTGCTTGGAGTACGGCACATTTCTCTAGGAAATTGTCAGCCAGGCTTTTGCCTTCACTTGATAATTCATATCCTAAAAACAGGACTGTTAGATGGGCAATTCGAGATTTTTTAAAATTGAATTTGTAACCCTCTGCTGCGAACCCAAGTATTATGGTGTTCACTCTCTTCAAGTGAGTATTCAAGTCATCATCTGTTAGGTATATGTCGTCGACATAAGATAATGCTTCGTCATCATATATTTGTAGTAACTCTGTTACTCTCGCTGAGAATAATCCTGGGCTGTTCTTGAACCCTTGGGGTAACCGACAGAATTGTTTTTGAGCGCCATTTATTGAGAACGCAGACAAATATCTGCTCTGTGGTGCTATATTTTGACAAAAGAATCCATTAGAGATGTCTAATGTTGTTTTGTATTTTTTGCGCACTATGTTATTCATTAGCGCTGCACTATGCGAGTTTTGCACTGCAAAAGTTTTGCAACATGAGTTAAGGTGTCTGTAATCCAAAACTAGACGATATGAATTGTCTGGTTTGGAGACCGGAAACAAAGGGTTGTTCATTTGTGAGGTGCAAGTTTCAATCACCCCCTGGTATTCTAGTTGATCTAGGATTTCTTTTACCTGTTTTTTAGCTTCTTGCTTAATTGGGTACTGTCTTTGTGCAGTAGGTTGTGATTTTAACTGGATTTTGTGAGGAGGAGAGTCCTCATCCCATCCTGCGTGATTTTTATATAAAGCAGGAGCTTGAGCTACTGCCCATTTTCTAGCAAGTGTGTATTTTTTATGAATTGGGATATGATTTGAGAAGGCAGGCATAATTATTTCTTCGCCATGAGGGCAGTCCCTGACAAACTCTGGTGGCCAGTCTTTTTCAGCTAGAAGGATGTCATAGCCCTTGGAGAGATTATCCCAAAATAGTCCTCTTATTTTTCTAGTCTTATCCCCTTCTATACGTAAAGTTATTTCATATATTTTGTGAGGTTTGCTAACTCTGGTGTCTGCAGTTTCCACTTGAAGGTATTCATTCGTGTCCACTGTCTCCAGATGATTCATAAGGACTTTGCGAGCTATGCTCCCTTCTGCGGTGCTGTCTAGCATTGTCTGAGCCCATTCTCCGTTTTTCAGTTGTGTCCTCAGTATTCTCGGCATTGTTAACTACTTTAATACTGGCTACCTTCTTTTTTGGAAATTGTAATTTCTTATTTGGATGAGCAGGTTCCTTGTCTTTGGACTTGACGTGCCCTTCCCTGGGTTCCGATCGTCCTCTTCTTTCCGATTTCTGCGAGGAAGTCTGAAAAGATTGAGAGGGACGTGTATCAAAATCTTGATATCTATCCGGTTTCTTTATATTATCCCTATTTCTAAGGTTGTATTTTTTCCCAGAGGGCTCACTTTGGGGAGACTTGGGTCCTTGGTCCGGAGATCTTTCTCTCCGCCGAGGAGACCTTCCTCTGGACTGGAATCTCTTTTCTTTTGGATTGGATTGTTTGTTTCCATCCCAGTTCTTTTTTTGACTGTTTAGATTATTTTTAATAAATATTTTTTCAGGACTTTCAATCAGTTGGGGTTTTACTGGTATTCCACCTAAACTATCTCTACCTAGTTCCTCATAGGATTTTTCTATAATTCTGGCAATTTCAGCTGGTTGGTCTGCTATATCTGTTTCTTTTAACCTTTGGCGGATCGCCACGTTTGCTGCTTCTCCCTTTATGTTGGCTAATAGTATTGCCGAGACCTGCTTGAAGTCTTTTAGTAATTTCATACCAAGAGTTAAAGCGGGTTCTGGACCGTATTCGTCTTGAATTTGTTTTAGCACATCTGGTATTACCGAGATGGATGGAACACCATGCGTTTTTGTGTAGATGGAAGCAAAGACTGTACCCCAAGTGTCACAGTCCTCCACGTGTGGTGCGATTCCCACTGGAAGACAGATAGTCAGAATCCTGTGTTTATCCACAGGGGTGGTGTCTGGAAACACCGCCTCTATTTGGGTGATTTTTTGTGCTAACCAGAATGGTATTTGTTCCCTTTTAGCTGATACTTTACCTAGGCAGGACTGTATGTTCTGTGGTGTAATTTTATTTGTGTTCCCCTGATGAGGGGTCAGCTGTGGAATTTTAATTGCTGGTTGAATTGTTGAAGTCCGCATTACATATTGGACTAATTGTCTATGTACTTTTATTAATTGTTTTATTTGTATTAAAAGTTCTGCTGCAGACATTCTTTCGATGTCTGGATGTGGTGTGTATCCAGCTAGGACCGGCCACGTTGCTCCTGGTCTACCTAATGGACCGAGCCTGGTGATGTGATTGTTGTGTTTTAGGGCGCCATTAAACAAGAGCAGGTGCTCTTGAAATTTAAGTGGTACTTCCACCTCCTCGAAAGGAGTGTACTCTTCAGGAGGTTCCTCTGTTTTGTAATAGTGGAAGTGCTTTGTTACAGCGTTTGCTGCTGGAAAGTTTATCCATGAATAGAATACCTCTGTCTGCCGATATTCGTGTGCCTCTATTACGAATATGACTGTGCCACCTCTAGGTGTCAGTCCATTTTCTATAAGTTTTAAAGTTATAGATTTCCTTATGTTGACCGGGATGAGTATTAAATCCGGGTCTGCTTCTTGCATAGTATTATCAGCTGCTACGAGTTCAGCTGCTACTCTAGCTATCCCTCTTTCTTCTTCAGTGTCTGACATTCTACTGTCAGGAAGGTTATTTTGTTTGTTTGCAGATCAGGTTTCCTTGGAAACAAAGATTAGATGCACAATATTTTGGAACGGTGTATCCTTCAACGTTGACTAAACCAAGAACCATACATAGGAGTTTCTTCCTGCGAGGTTTGGCGGATATGACCTTTCACCCACTCCAGACGTCTTTGGAGTATTATGGGAAAAAAGGGGTCTGAGTGAAAAAGCACGACTGAGTTACTCTAATGTCTTGCGTTAGTTTTATCGCCTATCCAAACACGTTGGGCGCCATGTAGTGTAGTTCCTATTATCCCAATAGGCTCTGCGCATTGGAATAATACCTTCAATAGTATAGGCCTAGACCAGACGTTAACTAGGTCTTCTATTGTCGATATTAGACTTAAAGTTTTGGGTTTGCCAGCTAGCTCAGAGTTCACTAGAAACTTTCTCGAATAGGCAAGGAGGAATTGAACCTCCCTGGATAGACAAGAAGGGATTTAGTTTCTGACAACCATAGAACATGACAACTTTGCTCTCCCCTAATCAAGAGTGTATCTCTAGAGTCGTGTGAAAACAAAAGACAACTTATTTTACTTAGTCAGTACGTGCATTCTTAGTCTCACCAGATTGTAGAGAAAAGGAAGAGACGGGCGTGTTCAATAAAAGATGTTATTTATTGATCAGTCTCTTTTCTCATACAAGAGAAATGGATCGATATTATCGCAATACTTATGGTTAAGTAAAGTGCAAACAATAAAAGCAGAAGTATAAAATAATACTGTAAAAACATTTATATGGTTTCTAAGCCATAAGGTGGTTTAAAATGAATAAAATAGATACATACACATATACATTTGACTAATCGTACTCAACTGGTGTTTCTAACTACGCCTACCCCGGTGTACCTGACCTAAGCCTAATACGTGGGCGGGAATAGAAAGTAGCAGTTTAAGTTAAGTTTGTTTTGCCAAGTGACTGACTCAAGAATTCTCTGCAAGGGGTTATTCAGTTCTGTACCTTGAATCTAGGATGAATGAGGGATGGTATCTCTCGTCTCTGGTCTCGATATTCCAGGCTGTCTGCGAGGGCTACCCGGAAGCGCCGGAGCTGGATTTCTCGGCAGGAGAAAGCAGCGTCTCGTTCTCAGCGTGTCAGGAAGGCGGGGCTGTGCCAGCGGGGTCTGCTCTGCTCTGGGCTTCGGCAAGTCTGGCTGCTCCGGTCTCGTCACCACCGCGTGTGTTTGCTTAAGGCAATACCGGTAATATTTATACCTGTAAGGTGCCGAGATTGACGTAAGGATGGACATAGATACGTCAATAAGGATGTCATACGACTTGGTCGTTAGCACATTCTTTTGCTGAAGTTCTCGATGAAATTAAAACAATGGCCGCAGGGTTTTTCCCAGGTTGTCATAGGTTTGATTTGTTTTGAGAACTCCGTATGCCTTATCAGGGGCTGGAGGAATATCGCTTGTCTAATTAGATGGCAAGCGTTATGACCTAATCAGATAACACGTTCCTGTGCCGTAGTGTGGCTTAATCAGATAACGGTTTCTGCATCATGGGATGGCTGCTAGTTAACTTGTTAACCAGAACAGGGTCAGGAATAGGGGGATCGATACAGAACCTATAAGAATACATCACAATACACAGGCACAGAGTTAAATGAGACACAGGCACAGAGTGAGATGAGGTACAGGCATAGAGTGATTTGAGACACACGCAAACAGACACATGACACACACAAAGAGAGATATGGGGCAGGTACAGACTGAGATGAAACACAGGCACAGAGTGAGATGAGACACAGGCACAGAGAGATGAGACACAGGCACAGAGTGACATAAGACACAGGCACAGAGTGACATGGTGCAGGCAGAGAGTAAGATTAATAATGAAACTGTGCTGCACTGTTACTGTGACACAGTTGCTGTGGTATAAAGTAACTTATGTTGTAAACAAGTGTTTATATCGTTCAGTTATTGTAATTGCTATGTAGTATGTTTGTAGTGGTCTATAATATGTTATTTTTTCTTTACCACAGATTGTAATCATCTATAGAAAGATAAAAGAATATGACGACAAAGGAAAGACGTCAAAAGAAATATAAACAGGATTTAAGGTCCAAGAAAGCAGAAATACAAGAGTCATCCAAAACACAATCTTCGGTGAAAAAAAATAATGCTCCTAGTAAGCAAACTAAGGACTTTTTAAGGAAGTTATTGAAATGTAAAAAAAAAGATGTTGTTTCAAAGAAGAAGAACCCATCTCTAAATATAAAGAAAAAATTATGCCAATCAAAAAATGTTAGACTTGTAGAAGGAGATGATATTGTCAATAGCATTAGAAGGAGAAATCAATTTATTGAAATTCGTAGACGAATGTTTTATAACAGAATAGTTTCAAATTTATTAAAAAATGTAAAGATGTATCAAAAAAAGACTGCTTTTTACAAGAAAAAAAAACATAGTGACGATTGTGGATGAAGCATTTAAAGTGAAAAACAAATTATATTGTTTAGTATTCAATAGAATTCGTGGACTAGATAAGGTAATCAATGTGTTCAAATTATAATAAAAGTGGAAAAGAGTAATTAATCGGACTAATTTTTGTGATGTTTTTTCTGGAGAATGGAAGCATAGTTCAAGTTGTGAGCCATTTTTAATGAAGAAAGTTACTTTCATGATAATGATTTGGTGCATGCAGTTGACACCAGTGGTCAAGCATATGAGGTGAAGGACGGTTGTCCGGTTGAAAAAGAAAAAGAAAAAATTGTTCCTAGAAATACAGAAGAGGTGTTAGTTGATGAAATTTTAGGGAGATGTCCTAAGGCTCCAGTATATACTTGGAATTGTAGTAGTATTTGTAGTGTGCGACAGGATTCAATTGATTTGTTTCTCAGTTTCTTACAGACATATATTAAGAAAAGTCTAAAACAAAAAATGAAAATTTTGCAAGAGTTAGATCCTTCTAGAGTGAGAGAAAAAACAGGTTTGCATGGGCGTTCACTGACTTGTCATTCAAGAAAAGTATGTCAGAGTGTTTTTCACCATTTTAGGATGTTAGCAGTGCATCATAATAAAGTGAGGAAATTAGTAAGAAGGTTGTATTATGCAAAAAGTGCAGCACTTCAGCTAAAACAGTTAAACAGTGCTCTTTTGCACGGAACTGAATTAGATGTGAAGAACATTTGTGAAGAAATTGAGTTTTGTTACTTTGGTGAAAAAGAGGTCAGTGCAGAAACTGATACAGTCAAAGAAGGTAATGTGGAAGAGAATGTAGAGATTTCAAGTACAGAAAAATTTGAACATGAAATTACAAAGTTTAAGCTCAGTGTCAAGTGAAAGGCCTAATTTTACTTGTGTGTGTTGTCGACGAACTCATTATAAGAATCAGACTAGATTAGTTGATTTATATGTAAAAAGCAAAAAGGAAAATAATAATGAGTGGAAGGATTTTGTAACTTATTTGTTGGTAGAAAAGTGTTTTGATTTGGGTTCTGATCAACCTATTTGTAAATATTGTTATAATAAATTAAATGAAAAATAAAATGCCTGCCAGAGCTGTTCATAATAATCTTCAGTTGGTAGACATTCCTTCTGAATTGATGGATTTAAATACCCATGAGTCTATTCTGATTCAATGTGTACATCCTTTTCAGGCTATTGTGCGCATGGAGCCTAAGACAGGGAAATTGCCTCCTTCAGATTTACAGAGAGGATTAAAGGGAAGAGTTGTTTATTTGCCTCTAGATTTTAAGAAAAATATTGATACAATTGGTGTAGAAAAAATAGAAGAGGAACCTCTGGTTACTCTAGTTAATGGTGTTCCGACAAAGAGTAAGACAATCTGGCAAGAATTAGTGGATGTTAGGAAAGTTAAAAATGCAACGTTGTATCTGGTAAAAAATAATCAGTACTATACAAATGTGTATGTGGGAGAAGAGGAAACAACTGTACAAGACAACACTGATTTCTCAGCTGGGCAAATTGAAAATGTTGATGTCTCTAAAAGTGAAGAAATGTATGAACATTATAGTGTTCATTCATTGCATTCCAAAGAAGTAATGGGGAATGCTATTGACTTGTTTCAAATGAAAGAAGCAAAAGGAAGTCCCATTAGTGTATGGGAAGAAAGTTTGGAAGCTCGTTGTTTTCCACAGTTATTTCCAACAGGTCAAATTGGACGATATGATGACCGACCTGTTCAAATTCCTGCATCTGAATACCGGACTTTAAGATTATATGCAGAAGATCCAAGGTTTCGTCAATGCATTCCATATTTGTTCCATCTACTGTTTGAGAGTGTCTTGTCTGGACTTTCTTATGCAGTGAACCATATACTGAAAAGTGGAGTACATCTTCAAAATGTTTCGGCAAGGGACTTTATGGATAAAGTGAAACTGCAAGACAGTGTTTTGGAATCTCAGCTAATTAATCTCATGGCATGTCAGTGTGGTACTAACGAGTGTTGGTACCGTCGTCATGGGGAATTGAAATGTATGCTAAGAAACTTAGGAACTCCTACATGGTTCCTCACTCTTAGCTGTGCTGAGTATGCGTGGGAAGACTTACTTGAATTTCTACGAGAGGCAAATAAAAGCATTGAAAATATTGAATACAAAACACCAGGAGAACTATGCTCTTTGGATCCAGTTAATGTATGCAGATATTTTCAATCATAGGTTTGAAGCTATGATGTCTTTTCTTACAAACAAAAAAATCCTCCCCTTGGAGAGGTTTTGGATTTCTTTTGGAGAAAGGAGTATCAAGCAAGAGGTGCTCCTCCCATACATATGCTGCTATGGATCAAAGATGCACCAAAATTTGGAACAGATTCAGATGAGAAAGTGATGAGTTTCATTGATCAGTATTCTACATGTGCTATTCCGAAAAGTACAGAAGAAAACAATTTAAGACATCAAGTTTTATGCTTTCAAACCCATCGTTGTGGAAAATAGTCCTCATTTCACCGTTGGCAAACACAAATGAACACTAACAGCCCTAGTAGTGTCCTGGGCGCCTCGGGCTGAAGTTATTGCTTATGCCTTAGGCCGGCCCGGCCTTCCCCTTTTGACCAGGGCATGGTGTAATCATAGGACCCCGAGGCTTTACACCAACCTCATTTCTTTTCCCCATTCTATCAGTGGATCCCACACCAAACTATATACACTGTGTGTCATACCAACTTCCAGGCGTGCTGTTCTCAATGCAGCTCCGAGCCAGTTCTCGTACAGGGGGGGACTCGAGTCTTTCCAGGTTTTACAAATCTCTCTGTGGGCAACAAGGACAAGGTTAAAAATTAAAGCCACCTGTGTTTCCCTAAACCTACAAACAAAATCCGTGTCTAACCCCAAAAAAAATTCTAATTGTGTTCAACTTAATTTTAACCTTATATATGCCCGCCAAAGCTCTCTCTACATTGGCCCAAAAAAGGTCTAAGCTGGGACATTCATAAAATATATGGATATCATCAGCCTCTAGTAAACCGCATCTAGGGCAACAGCATGGTGAAGAGGCAAACTTAGCTATCTTTTTGGGGGTGAAATATAGCCTATTTAGGGCAAAGAAATGGTTTTTCTTAAGAGAAGTAGACCTAACAAATCTGTAAAGATGGTGGAGAGATGTTTCATATAGTGTACTTGAAGCAACCTCTAAGGCAGTTGAGTTCCAAACAGTATGCAACGATGGTGTGTGTACTTCCTCTACCTCGAGAATGCTTCTGTACCAATAACCCACATCTTATTTCTTATAGCCTGGTGTTAAAAGGGCAGATTCAATTTCCCAATTACCACAAATGTTAGGCTTCTCTACAGAAAACCAAGAACAAAGTTGAATGTATTTGAATCTGGAGAAAGAATCTCCGATCTTCAACCTCAACACCTCCCAAGGAAGGACCCCCTCCGATGTTACCAGATCAGACCACACTGTTATGCCAGCTCTCCTAATAGAAATAGAGAGACTATCTTTAAGGCATATTGGTAAACCAGGGGAATCCCAAATTGGAGCTAAGTCGGAATAATATTTTATGCCCCATCTTGCCTTTACTCTGGTCCAAACTAAAAATGCCATTTTGAAAACCTGTAGACGTACCTTTTTATAGAACTTTGGTGCCCCGAACTTATACAAAAAACCGGGCCCTCCCCCTTCCTGATGAGCCATGATCCCCAAGATCTTTCCCCAGTTAGATTCATCTGGGTTAGAGAGGAGACTACGGATATTCTTTAGTTGAAAAGCAAAAGCATACCCCAGGATATCTGGAAGAACTAAGCCCCCCTTTAACAGACTTCTTTTCAATTTCTGGAGTTCTTATTAGCCCACATGAAACTCCCAATTTTCCCCTGAATCCTACCGAGCATTTTTTCAGGGAAAACCAAAGGTATCATATTGAAAAGGTATGTTAGCTTGGGCAATATCACCATTTTAATCAAATTGACTCTGCCGTATATCGTCAGAGGAAGGTTCTGCCATCTCGAAAAGGGCTGATCAATATCCTTGGCCACCCTCTTTAAATTAATCTGGGGTATATTGGTTATGTCTGGAGTTATTAGTATGCCTAGATATCTGAACTGACTGCTTTGAACTACTTGCAGGTTGTTAATCCCCCAACACATTGTTTCAGTTTTTAAGATGTTAATAAGATAGCCTGAATGTTGGCCAAAATCAGACATTATCTCCTCTACTCTGGGAAATACCTCTGCCGGATTGCTTGTAGAAAATACAGTCGTCGAAAATACAAATCCAAGGACAAGTTCTACACAAAATGTCGTTTTGCATTTCCACGTCCTGTAACATCAAAGGAAGAGTGAACAATTTTATGTCTTCTCTGCGACATACTGTGACAAGAAAATCACCTAAAAATACATACAACCTAAGAAGAAATGAGGAGTCCAAATACATAAATGATTACAACCCAGTCATTTTGTCCATGTGGAATGCTAACATGGATATTCAATATGTTGCTGACAACTCTATTGCTGTGGCTCGATATGTGACGTCTTACATCACAAAATCAGAAAAGACGGAACTGAAGGAAATGTGGGAGGAAATTTCACATGAAAAGAGTCTAAACAAGAAATTATATAGTTACAGTCTGAAGATGTTGTCCCATCGAGAAATTGGAGCATATTAATGTTCTGATCGGTTATGATCAGCAAGTCTATATGCTAAATCTAGAACCATCATTTGGGTGAGTCTAGGTCTTGCTGCAACACGAAACCGAGTTTTAAAATCTGTACAAGAAATAGAGTATTTGTCGGAGAAAGAACCAAACAGTACATATATTTTGAAGACAAACATGTTGGATACATACTATCCAAATAGAAGTAGTCATCTTGAGAACGTTTGTCTCTATGAAGTTCTGCAAACCTATACTTTTAAGAGGAACGTCACAGAAGATATCAATAAAGGTGTATATGCTGTAATTGGATGTGAAGGCTGTCTGGTGAAACAAAGAAAAGGCCATTTGATTAATCATCGAAAATTGAGTTGCGAATCTCCAGACAAAAGGGAATTTTATTACTTAGTTCGTTTGCAACTCTTTAAGCTTTGGCGTACAGAAGAAGACCTACTTGGAGACTTTCTCACTTATGAAGATTCGTTCAATGCAACCAAGGATGCCATAGAATGTCCTGTTTTTTCAAATTATCTGCAAATGTTGAACGAGGAAATACAGCAAGAAGCTACAATTGCAGCAGAGATTGCTAGAGACATTTCTCAAGACAGCCAGAGTTCTGCTTCATTGAGTCAGGATCTACTAGGAGGACCAATTATCCAAAATGAAGCTGCCACTACCATGGATGAAGTTCAAAGAGCCATGGAACAAGCTCAGGAGGATGTAGTTAACTTAGAAAGTTTGGAAAAAGAACTAAACGTTGAGCAGAGATATATATATGACTAAGTCACAGAACAGATTGAGCATGGTTTATGTCTTGAGAAAAAAGAGTGCTCATGTACATCATTTATACCTGTCCGACTGTACGTGAGTGGAGAAGCAGGAACTGGAAAAAGTTTTCTGATTAAAGCAATTGCAACGTATCTGCAGAAAAGAACGGAGTCATCGCTGTCTTGTGTTGTTACCGCTCCAACTGGGTTGGCAGCACATAACATTAAAGGGATTACTTTACATCGCTTATTGATGCTGCCAGTAGAGCATGATAATAAATTACAATACCACAAGTTATCTGGAGAAGCTTGTTGTGAAGTTTTAAGAGTCCTAAAGAAAATGAAACTTCTTATCATTGATGAGGTAAGCATTGTATCAAATATAATGCTAGCTTTTGTGCATTTGAGAATGCAAGACATTCTTAAAACAGAGTATGATGTGTTATTTGGAGGCAAACACATCATTGTTTTTGGAGATCTACTGCAGCTAACTCCAGTGAAAGGACAACCAGTGTTTAAAATGCCTACACATGAAGATACTTGGAAGTGCCAAGGAAGCATTGGAAATGTTAACATATGGTTACATTTCAAATATGCAGAACTGCTTCAAAATATGCGACAGGCAAAGGATGAAGATTATAAAAATATTCTACAAGATGTAAGAATTGGAAAACTAACTGAGCATGGCAAAGAAGCTTTACATGGACAATTAATTTCAAGTTTGTTTCCAAATGAAAATATTCTCCCAGAGAATATTTTTAAGAAAATTCCTGAAAACAAATCTGTAATAATATGCTTAATGCCAACTCTGCAAGAATGTTCAATCTTCCACAACAACATGTTACAGTTAGAAAATCAACAGATTGTGAAACTCTAAGCTATTGATAAAATAGAACAAGAAGGAGCAACTATTATTTTGTCAGAAAAGTTTACATCAAAATTGGATTCTTTAAAGAAGACAATATCTAAAACGGCTGGTTTGGAAAAGACTCTGTATGTATCTTTAAATTGTCGTATAATTTTACGACGGAATTTACATGTGGAAAGAGGTTTAGTAAATGGAGGAATGGGTGTTGTTGTTGATTTTGTGTATTACCGAAATAGAGATGGAATTGAATTTTTAAAAATTAAATTTGATGAACAAATCAGTCGTTGTTCTGCTCGGTTTTTGCTTGTGAAAGATTTATATGTCCGCCGAAAACAGTTTCTTGTTTCTTTGGCATATGCAGTGACTATTCATAAATCTCAAGGTTTAAGTGTAGATAGTGCTTTGGTGAATATTGGAAATTCTGTGTTCAAAGAGGGTATGGCATATGTTGCTTTATCTCGAGTCAGAACATTATCTGGATTGAACTTGATTGATTTTGATGAGACAAAGATTAGTGCTGATCTAAATTGTGTAAAAGAATATAATAGGTTAAGAAGAGAGTATGCTCCAAATTTACCTCAATATCCTCTATTTGAAAACCGTGTGGTAGGCCGAAAAAGAAGAAATGAGAAAAATTGTAGTGAAGTTGTAGCAAAAAGAAAAAAAGTAGATGCATCAGTAATTGTAAGCAGAAAGGAAAAGAATTCAGTTAAAGATGTTGTTGGATTTCAGTTTGAAAACAGTTCTGGTGTCAACTGCTATGCTAATGTAGTGGTTAATGTTCTTTTTCTCCAAACTGTACAAGAACAGATTGTTGAAAATCGGGATCAAAGATTTTGTTCTTTGTTGAATTCTGTGTTTGAGAAATGTAGCAGTGATAGAACAAAAATTCAAACTGTTTCTGAAATTCGAAATGTTTTAGACACATGTTCTGGTCTAAATCAATTTTCACAGAATATTCAGCAAGATTGTCAGGAATTTCCAATGTATATGCTTGTTGTAATACAAGATAAAGGTGTAGATGTAGAAAATCTTTTTGGCCTTTCTTATAAATGGCAGCATGACTGCGACAATTGCTCCTTTTGAAGTATAACTATAATAGACACTGAACGATTTATATGTTTGACTTTACCAGACTGCAAATCAGTGTCTTTTAATAATCTAATTAGAGAAGCAAATCAAAACATGGTCTGTACTCAATGTAAATCTGCAATGCTATCAATATTATTTATACAAAGATATGGACAGTATGTAAGACCTGATGGAACTAAATTGACAACTTTAATTTAACATGTTGTGGCTTCTCAATTATCAATTTCAGGAAGTACCTTTGCAGCTGCAGCAATTATTTTCCATGATGGTCCTTCGACAACATCAGGACATTACACAGCTTATTTAAAATGTCAAAAAGGCTGGACTAATTGCAATGATACTCAATTGGTTTTCACACAACCTTTGCCTTATCAGTTACCAAATTCTTACCTAGTATTCTTACAGCCAAACTTTTAGGAAAGGTAATTGGCCTATGAAGATTGGATCAGTTAATAAAACTTAGTCTGCTGTTCAAAATTACTTTGTGAGTGAGATTGATTAAGATATTGAAAAACTGGTAGTTGTCATAGAGGTAGTGTAAGTGTATCACGTAGTGTGTGATATGAGTACTATAGGAAATTTTAATCATGAGTAAGCCAGAGGTGAAAAGATAACTATTGTTTTATAATGTAAAAGATGTTGGAGCTTTTCTTCCAGAAACTCGGGTAAATGGAAGAATAAGAATACTATTGAGTAATTTCCAAAGAAAAGGACTTTCCATATACTATTCGGCCTCGTGGAAAAGTACGTGGATCAAAAGTGAGTTAAGATATGTTTTTTCTAAATTTTACATTATTTATTGAATCGTTGTATGGGTTTTTTAAACACAATCATTTTGATTGTGTTTTTTTGTGCCCGCTGTCATATGATGAGTAGTATTGAAGTCACTGTTTTAAGTGAAATTCAATATATTCTGAGAACAGCAAAAACAAACCATATAACATGTTGTACAAGTTAAATTATATTTTGTATTATTAAATTATATTTTTCTCCCCTTGTCTTACACTCACTCACCTTTTACCACCCTCTATCACTCCTCTTGAGTCACCCTCACTGCCCTTCTCTCACCCTCCCTAACCTCCTTTTCCTTATTCCACTTCACTCACTTATCCTCATTCCCCATTCCTTTACTGTCCTTTCCCTCTCTCCCATCCACCACTTTCTAGCTGTCAGTCACTCTACTTCACTCCCTTTCCCCTTCTTTCCTTTTTTTGCTCCCTCAATAATTCCCCTTCTCTCACTCACCTTACTCCACTTCACTCACTCCTCTCTCACTCCCTCTGTCCTCTCACATCCTCACTCCCCTTCCCTCACTCCCTCTCTCTTAGCCTCACTCTCTCGGGCCTCTCACTCTCTCACTCCTCTTCCATCACGCTCACTCCCTATAACTCACCCACACTCCCTCACTTACCTTTCTTTGCTCCCTTACTCAGTCCTTTTCTCTCACTCTTTCCTTCACTACCTCTATGTCCTCACTCCTTCAGTTCCCTTGTCTTACAATCATTCGCCTTAATCCACCCTCTATCACTCCTCTTTCCTCAACCTCACTGCCCTTCTCTCAGTCTACTTCACCCCCGTTCCCTTACTCCACTTCCCTTAGTTATTTTCATTCCCCATGTTTACTGCCCTTTCCCTAACTCCCCTCACACACTCAACTTCTTTCAGTCTCCCTTCTTCACTTCCCTTCCCCTCTCTTTCTTTCCTTTGCTCCCTCACTCATTCTTCTTCCTTTACTAACCTTACTCAAATTCTCTCACTCCTTAAGTCACTCCCTCTGTCCTCTCACTTCCTCAGTCCCCTTCCCTCAGTCCCTCTCTCTTAGCCTTACTTTCGCCATCCCTTCAGTCTCTTACTTCTCTTCTGTCTCGCTCACTCCCTATAACTCACCCACACTCCCTCACTTACCTTTCTTTGCTCTCTCACTCAGTTCCCTTCTGTCACTCCTTCCCTCACTACCTCTATGTCCTCTATGTCTCATGCTCACTTGCCTTTATCTTCCCTCTATCTTCCCTCTCTCCTCAACCTCACTGCCCTTCACTCCCCCTCCCCCACCCTTGTTCCCTTACTCCAGTTCCCTCAGTTATCCTCATTCATCATCCTTAACTCCCCTTCCTCTTTCTCTCCTCACACACTCACCTTTTCCCAGTCCCTTTGCTTCACTTCTCTTCCCCTTCTTTCCTTCCTATGCTCCCTCAGTAATTCCCCTTTCCTCACTCACCTAACTCCCCTTTATTCACTCTTTTTCTCACTCCCTCTATTCTCTCATATTCTCACTTATCTTCCCTCACTCCCTCTCTGTTACCCTTACCCCCATTGTCCCCTCACTGTCTTACGTCCCTACATTCACCCTCACTCACCTTCCATCCCTCATTGTCTCGAATCCACCGTCACGCACTCCTGCTTCCCTGTCACTCATTCCCCTTTCTTTCTTTAGTTTTCCTAACGCACATTCCTTTAATATCTTACTCACCTTCACTTCATTTCTCTCTCCTTCTCTTCTTCTCTGTCACTGAATGTCTCCATCTCATTATCCTCTTAGTAATTTACTCTCCCTGTATTTCTTTTTTCACTCTCTCTAACCTTCACCATTCCTTTATTTCCCTTTCTGTGGCCTTCACTCCTACTTTAGCTCTTAGTACCCTTTTATGACTTTTAATCTCCTGCTCTGTCTCTTGTATTGTGAAATATATATTATAAATATTATAACTTACTTTTTTTCATTTCACAGATATTAAATTTACTGAAAATGTGTAATTAAGTTTACATTACTTATAAGGTAAGTTTGACATACAAAATTAACTTTCTCAACACTCTTTTCCTTAACCTCACTACTCTTCTCTCACCCACCCACACCCCCGTTCCCTTACTGCGCATCCCTCACTTATTCTCAATCCGCATGTTTACTCCCCTTTTCCTCACTCCTCTCCCACACTCACCTTCTTTCAGACCTTCTCCTTTACTTTCCTTCCTCTTTCTTCCCTTCCTTCACTCCTTCACTCTTTTCCCTTCCCTTACTCTCCTTACTCCACTTCACTAACTCCTTTTCTTACTTAGGTTAGATTAGAATGTGAGGAGGTGCATCATATTATCACATGAATGATGTCATCAGTGATGTCATCAGTGTTGTCATGTGAGATGTCATCAGTGATGTCATCAGTGATGTCACTGACCATGTCATGAATGATGTAATATGTGACATCATCAGCAGTGGATTGCGGGCGAGCGAGTTATAATGAGTCCAACTAACTATGACGTGGGAATTTCAATGGTTTTGTATGAGTAAAATGTACAGCTAACTGTCACTGGTGTGAAACCTATGGTTTTTTTCAGTGAATATATATATATATATATATATTCACTGAAAAAACCATAGGTTATAGACCATATATAGTTAGGAATTAGCATTTACAAAACCTTGAAAATTCACTGAAAAAACCATAGGTTATAGACCATATATAGTTAGGAATTAGCATTTAAAAAACCTTATTTTACTCACACAAAACCATTGAAATTCCATATATAGTTAGTTGCACTAACTATATATCGCGCACCCGCAATCCACTGCTGATGATGTCACATATTACATCATTCATGACATGGTCAGTGACATCACTGATGACATCACTGATGACAACATCCATTGATTATGTGTTTCTGTAAAGTTTAAATATGTTTTACATATTGAAGAATGAGTGGATGTATAAGTGTCTGAATGAAGGTTTTAGTAGGTGCGTGATTGACTGTATGAGTGAGTGATTAAATGCGTCTTACTGAATGCACGGGTTAGTGACTAAACTGTCTGAAAGTGTGCATCAGTATGTCTGTTGTTGTGCAAGCTGCTGCATGTGTTGATCAGTAGCTATATAAGTAGCTATATGGGTTATTGATTGGTTGCACAAGTATTTCTATGGGAGACTGAGTGTGTGTATGGCTGGCTGGGAGGTGTGTGACTCTGTGCAGATCAATGTGTACTTGTATCAGTGATTCTATAAGAGAGTAACTATGTGTTAGTATATGTTTCAAAAATGTAAGGTGTTCTGTGTTTAACTGTATAGATGAGAAAATGGAAGTGTGATTGATTCTTTTCAGGACTGACTAGGTGTGTGAGTAACTCCATGGATGAGTGGCAGAGTGTGAGTGTCTGTATAGGTGTATGAGTGCATATGATAGTGTTGTAAAGATGAGTGATTGTATGTATGAATGATTGTATGAGTGAATGTGTGTGTAGACATAGGAATCAGTGAGTGCGTATGTAGTAACTAGTATTGGTGTGTCAATGGTTTCAAAAATGATACTCTCTATTTAACACTGGGTGTAATGGAGGTTATATTACAGTGTGAGGAGATGCATTGTATTATCACATGAATGATATCATCAGTGATGTGATCATTGATGTCAAGTGAGATGTCATCAGTGATGTCATTTGAGATGTCATCAGTGATGTCATCAGTGATGTCACTGACCATGTCATGAATGATGTAATATGTGACAACATCAGCAGTGGATTGCGGGTGCGCGATATATAGTTAGTGCAACTAACTATATATGGAATTTCAATGGTTTTGTGTGAGTAAAATAAGGTTTTTTAAATGCTAATTCCTAACTATATATGGTCTATAACCTATGGTTTTTTCAGTGAATTTTCAAGGTTTTGTAAATGCTAATTCCTAACTATATATGGTCTATAACCTATGGTTTTTTCAGTGAATTTCAATGGTTTTTTAATAGCAAATATCATAAGCTGTTGAATGTCAAGTACGTGGTAAGTAAAAACATTTTCGTGTTTATGCACACTGATCTGCTTTGAATGCTGCCCCCCACCCCTCATTTCTATTAGGAGTACTCTCTCTTTGCAGATAGTGAAGGGTAGTTAACGCTGCCCTTTGCCCCCTTTGTAATCCGTCGTGCCTGTTTTTCTCTCCATTTGATTGATTGTTCTCTTTGGTTCATTCTCTATTTACAAACAAGCACAGAGTCAAAATACTCTGTTTAGTCTTTGCAGATAGCGAAAAACCGTGTAAAAAAACAAAAGGAATCGAGCAAAATCAGTAGGCCACTAATGGGATCTCTTTTTGACCTCGCTAAAATAGAAACATTAGGAACAACCTGTTGAAAATAGCAATGCGTATGTACATAAGCGGCGTTCATTTGTGTTCACAGTACCCCTTGTTGATTGTTTGAATCGAGCATTGAATTGTTCGAAGTTGGTTCTCTTAAGGATCTTCTCTGCCTGCAAACGAGGAAGAATAGGAATATTCTCTCTCCCTTTGCAGATAGTGAAGGGTAGGTAACGCAAGCCTTTAACACGTCGTACCTATTTCATTCCTCATTGATTGATTGATTGTCCGAACATTGACTGTTTGGGAATTAGTTCTTTTTGGAGGTATTCCCTGTTTGCAAATAAACGTAGGAAAATCTTTGCAAGTAGTGAAAGGGTACGTAATGCGGACCTTTCTCCCCCGTTGTAATCTGTCATGCCTATCTACTCCCCACTGATTGATGCACCTGTTTCACCCGGACCATTTACTAGACATACGTCATCTGGCCCGACCAGAGAGCACCCCTAGTGAAAAGGACATATGCAATAATAACGAAGTGATCACTGTATCCTGTTAACAGAAACTTTAGCATGAAACAACCTGGAAAGAAAAGAATAGGAAATCGAAAATCAGTAGGCCACTGATGAACATGAACTTTTATTAAACAACGAACAAAGAAACGATAACATAACGTAATGATAAAACCTATTAATGTCCTAGAAACAAGAAAACGTTAGAAATATGCCAGTGGTGAGAGACCAGAAAAACAGTAAGAGAAACCAAATCACCCCTCGCTGTCCCACCGCCTGCCACGCCAAAAAAATCGATAGACTAGGGAAAATGCAAGTCAGTAGAACATCCGCCCCCACTCTGGAAACTTCCAAGGTGGGGCAGGGTTCCGGCTACGCCCAGCCGGGAGCAGCCCATATAAGGCAGGTCCTGCTGCCACGCCTCGGCCAGGAGATCCTAACGTAGGGTGTAGCCGGAGGAGAGGCCAAGACCAGCGGGACCCGGCCAGGGGATTGCCTTTACAACGCTGAACAGTTGCAGGGGGGGGGGAATGTCTCCTCGACCCTCCCCTCTCTCTCCCAGTCCGGCCGCGGTGGCCCTTGAGAGTTGCAGGTAGTCCCGCCACATGCTCTTCCGGTCCGGCCACCAACGGTCGGGGGGCCGAGGCCGACGGGATCCGGCTGCAGCCAATAAACCAAGAAACCCGTTCATGGGGCCAGAGCCAGGGGCGTCCGGCCGACATCTACCGGAAGCCCGGCCCGAAGACGGACGGGACACTTCTTCTTTCTTGTATAATTGCTGCAACAACCCTGGGGGGGGATGTCTTGCACATGCCTCCGACCCCCCCCCCCTCGTCCTCATCGCCTGGTCCGGCCATAACAAATCTCAAGCGAGACGCCGTGGGGTGCACTGGGAGGGAGAGACGGTGCGAACAGGCCTCTCCCGCCTCCCCAGGTGGAGGCTTCCCAGCTGCACCCTCAGCGCTCCAGGCGCCCGGAAAAGGGTTCTTCCACTGTGGCCATGCTGCAACGTCTCGCCCGGCAGGGTGGAGCCCGTCCGCTCATTTGACCCCGCGATCGCCAGTAGCTACCAAACTCTCAAAATGGCGGTCGACCTGGCAAGAGCGGGCCCAGCATAAAGAAATGGCCCGGTCACTGGTTGACTCCACCACCGTAGTCCTCCACGACCTTGAAGATTCTAGAGGAGCCGCGGGAGTCTCCGACCCCCGATGGGGAATGACTGCCATGATCACCCGTGGAGTGACGAAACTGTATCCGCGGGACGTCGGCGCCAGCCTCACTTTGAATTACTAGAATCCTGCAGACCTCACTTCCGGTGAAAGCACAGTGTGACCCGGTAGGAAAAATTGTTGCACCCCCTCCCCTTTTTGACTGATAGTTCAAACCACCGATCCTTTCCTTTGCCCTTTTAACGGAACTTTGGACTGCCTCCCCCTCTTTTACATTTTCTAGAGAAAACAAAACATTAACCACTACAATAACATAGCAGTTGACACCAGAACTGTTTTCAAATTGAAAACCAACAACATCTTCAACAGAATCCTTTTTGTTTCTGCTGTGACCCTGCTACAGCACAGGCATTGTCCCCAGCAGTAATTCTGCAATGCCGGTAAGAATAGCTGTGGTGCCTACTGGACTCACTCACCCCCGCGGCGCCCCACGCCGTTATTTGCTGGGCGGCAACTTGCTAGACATCACTTTCGTGCCATCTAGATTTCAGCGCGTTCTGCTGCCTTGGAACTATTCGCACAACAGACCGCTACTGACAAGAATATTTCATTATTGGTGCTGTCAATTTCAATAAATCTACTGGATAATTCAAAAGAAATTGCCACGGTCTCTTCGTTGTTTAAATGTTTTTACTGTTTTTGTTTTGTTGTATATATTTATATGTTATTAAAGTTTTATATTCCTACTACTTTGTTGGAGTGCTATATATTTTTAATGTGACACATAATTGTAAAAACTTTGATGTACAAAGAGTGATTCCTGGAATCTTCCGCTTCAGGCTCGGTCCCCTCCCCAATCACAATACAGGATAGTTTTCAGATAGTAGGAACACGTGTGGTGTGACGGATCTCATCGGGTGTGGGCCTTGATCTACTATAACTCCTTTGAAGAGGGGTGATTCTTTACAGCTGGGGCCATAAACTACATCTGCAGGGCTAGCTGATAGCCTGGACAATCGGACACAGAGGAAGAGGAGTGTCAGAGGGTGCGGTAGTGAATAGGGCGAAAGGGAGGTGTCGGGCGGGCACAGTGTGATTCTCAGGGAAGAGCAGCGCAGATGGGGGGAGGTTTATTGCCCATGCATAAGACAGAGAGCGGGGGTGACAAGTGCCTGTGGAAGATGCTTGCGAGGGTGAGGAGCCATGCTACGAATCGACAGCGTGCAGAGAGTGGGTCTGGTCAAGACATCTAAAATGGCTGCCGTGCACGACAAAAGTGTGGCATTTCAAAAAAGGCAAGATGGCGCAGACAATGTTTTTCAACACTTCCTCATTTCCTTCGAATCGAACGTTAACAGACGTTGGGGCATATTACCAAAGTTAAGCGATATTTATCGCTAACGATGCTTACCAACGAATTTTTTACCGCTAAGCATCATCAGAAATTATCGAAGATAAACCTTGCTATTATCAAGGTTTATCACAAATGCGATAATAAACGGCCGCAATGCATGAATATCGCTAAAAACTCAGCGATATTCATACATTACCGAGCTAATGCTCTTAGCCATGTTATCCACCTCCCATTGGATAACATGGCTAAGAACTGCTCAGGGCAGGTGTTACTTTTTGGAGATATTCGCGCTTAGCGCGAATATCTCCAAAAGTTGGTAATAGGAGATAGATATCTTGCATGTTGTAATGCAAGTTATTGTGGTATATGGAACTCATACCATAATCTCTCAGGAAAGCAGAAACTGATCCTTTTGGGACCGCCTAAAAAGGCCTAGGGGGTGAGGAGTACTCTACTTTGCCCCCTTTTCACGTTCCGAACTATTTTATTTTACTCTCTTCTGTAATTACACAAAATAGCAGCGATAAGATGCATCGGAGACACACAGTGAGAGAAAGGAGGCCGGAGATGAAGAAGAGATGTCAAATACACATTGGAGATAATATAGTGGCAGAAGGGAAGTAAATATGAGTAAACTTACCATGTAACATAAAAATGTTGCACTCTATACTATAAGTCTCATTTTATACTACAATCACTTCGCTACAACCTCATAAATTAAAAATAAAAATGAATAATGTCTCAAACAATTTTTGATTTCTAAATATAAATTTATTCTTCAGAATTTTCTATATTTGAAAGAACTAGTAACATGTCCTCATCAGCAATGTCCTCATGAAAAGTCTCCAATAATGATTCTTGTAACTCTATGGTCTCCAAACACTCGATAAATTCGCCATCAAGAGATTGATCAAAAAAATCATTCAAGTCATCTCCTCCTTCTGACAATATTTCATTATTGGTGCTGTCAATTTCAATCAATGTAGTGGAATCATTCAAGTCATCTCCTCGTGACAATATTTCATTATTGGTGCTCTCAATTTCAATCAATGTAGTGGAATCATTCAAGTCATCTCCTCCTTGTGACAATATTTCATTATTGGTGCTGTCCATTTCAATCAATCTAATGGAATCATACAAGTCATCTCCTCCTTGTGACAATATTTCATTATTGCTGCTCTCAATTTCAATCAATGTAGTGGAATCATTCAAGTCATCTCCTTGTGACAATATTTCATTCTTGGTGCTGTCCATTTCAATCAATCTAATGGAATCATACAAGTCATGTCCTCCTTGTGACAATATTTCATTATTGGTGCTCTCAATTTCAATCAATGTAGTGGACGATTCAAAAGAAATTGCCACGGTCTCTTCATTGTGAGCCATTTTATTTTGAAATTGCTTGCTGTAAATTGCAGAAAAAAATAATCACTTTCATTTATCGTTTTTAGTAATACATAATATAAAACTAACTTTATCAAGTATTTAGTATAACAGAAGGACTGCAAATAAATAACAGAAAACATTTTTCAAATTATCTTCAAGTGTACAACATAGTTCCCCTTACAAATTAACAACTCACCTTTTTAAAAGTAGGAAAAGTGTTAGTACTGTGTAAATCAAACACCAGAAATTCACCACCAAAAATTCCTCACAAATGTACCTCAGACAGTAGTATCACAAAATGGCTGTGGTTTCCTCTCATTTGACATATATACATAACCAATTAACTTTCATCACACACAAATACAAAACCAAAGTAACATTTTAATTGGTTCTAAATTTCAACACTTTCAAATGTGTTTTCCCAATGCAATTTTCCATAGGACATTTACATACGTCTACAGCCTGAATGGCTGAACGGAATTGCACCAAACTTGGCAAAATGGTACATCAAACCTAAGAGGTCAGGAAGGATCTACTATGCCCCCTTATGGTCATTTCTCCCTTCGCTTTGACCTCCTCTTGTCTCTCAATCCTACCGAGAGACAAGATGGCGGCCGCTACGGACTGTTTGGAATGTTGACAGACGCCGGAGAACCAATCAGCTTCGCAAAGCTCCGTAACGCGAAAAGTACGCGAAGCGGAGCGCTGTTACAGATATATATCTTTTTTTGAACGTTAATTTCTCAAAATCCACTGGAGCACATATATTGAGACCTAGCAAAGGCACATCGGGCTACCAGTCCCTAATATTTTACCAAGTTTCGTGCAAATCCATTCAGCCGTTCGATTATTATTATTATTTATTTTTTTTGCCCCGCGGGGCCCTTTTAAAACCTCCACATCAAACCTAGGGGGTCAGCGAGGATCTACTATTCCCCCTTATGGTCATTTGCCCCTTCGCTTTGGCCTCCTCTTGTCTCTCGATCCTACCGAGAGACAAGATGGCGGCCGCTACGGACTGTTTGGAATGTTGACAGACGCCAGAGAACCAATCAGCTTCGCTTCACAAAGCTCCGTTGCGCGAAAAGTCCGCGTCCTGGGCCGCTGCCCGGTCCGCTGTTACAGATATATATCTTTTTTTAAACGTTAATTTCTCAAAATCCACTGGAGCACATATATTGAGACCTACAAAAGGCACATCGGGCTACCAGTCCCTACAATTTTGCCAAGTTTCGTGCAAATCCATTCAGCCGTTCGGGCTAAAAGTGAGGCCAACCGCCCTATGGAAATTAACATGGGAAAAACACGTTTTGGGACCCCCCTTTTTTCTCGGCCCCCCCTTGACGAACCCCCCCAAAATTTTCAGGGGCTGCTCAGAAACAAAATGTGCCATTTTCCTGAAAATTTCAGCCAATTCCGTCCACAAACGCCAAAGTTATTAGACATAGAATTTTCAAAAAACCCATAGAGAAAAAATCCTAACTATATATACCTACTGGCGACCGCCAGTAGGTAACATAGATAGATAAAGGTATACTAGATCTAAGTAAGGGGTGATTACACCACCTTACCCAGGCTGTAAGTAAAGACCTGTGGTGTCAGTTTGGAAGGCTAACCAGGGGTGGCACAATACATGCTTCAGCCCCTGGTACATAGTTGCCGGGATGTCCAAATAGTCAAAAACAAATTGCTGAGAAATTTACTATCCATGCCAGCATCCACTTCTACCTATATTATACACCCAGACATGGGCTTGGGTTTTATCCCAGACATTATAGGATTAGTGCCTTTACTTAAAAGGATAGGTATTTGGATAAATCCGGAGCTTGAGATGAACCGTCTTATATCCACGATTGTTTAACTCTTGTTTTAGCTAGTAGTATACCATGGTTAAATTATGTAAAAAGGTCTGCAACCTATTTGGGGAGACCAGAGCTATTTAGCTCACTGGAGAAACTCCTAAAAGCGGACATGCTTTGGGTTAAAAGCATGTACGTTCAGATATCACAAAGTGATAGAGAGTCCAAGGAAATAAGCAAACCCCTTGTGCGGGTACACCAGTATTTATGCACATCACAAGCGATTTAGCCATACCTAACTATAGTGACAAACCAGCATCATCGGTTTCTTCTGGTACGATTTTTATTTATTTATTTTGAGACATATAAAGCGCGCAAATGCCCTGGGGCGTCTCGGAGCTGCGGACAGTGGCAGAGTAATAAGCAGACTATTGATTTAACAGGCAGGTCTTTATTTTTCCCCCTAAGGCCAACAGAGTTTGCGAAGGATCTGATCTCCAGCGGGAGGGAATTCCATAGTTTAGTGACCGTGACAACAAAACGTAGATCACCCCAAGAGACAGATCAATTGAATCAATCAGATTGAATCAATTACATATGCTCCTTGCTGAACCTATAGGAGGAAAAAGCTGTAGGATCTGAAAGTGTGTACATGCAATAATATTTTGACTCAATGCACTTTGTATTATTTTGTGATCATTTTTTGCACATTCGAAACTATTCATATAACCCATTTTAAAAGCCAAAGGTTTTACCCTGGCTAGACCGGCTTTTATTTATTTACAAATGTTAAATAACATTTAGGAAAATTTTAACATAGCCAGCTTTTTAACTGCAGCTGTCAGATGAAGTAGGAAAGGAAGATCTGTAATAATGAGAATCCTTGTTTGATACGAAATGGAATTTTTCGAATGCACATCTTGATTAATTAGATCTTGTCTTGGATATTTTGTGACAAATGTGATTTTGTAATATTCTTCCTATTAATTTTTTTGTGTATTTTGTAGTATGCTTTATGGTTTTAATTAACTGAATAAAGTGAATTTGAATGACTGACTGATTGAATTCTGTTTTTTGTTTCAGGTTCTGAGAATGTTGCTTGGAACAAATGAGGACACATGTGGATGAAGACTCATAGGAACCACAGCCATTAATGCT
The DNA here is from genome assembly GCF_964261635.1 of Lissotriton helveticus. Classification (NCBI taxonomy): domain Eukaryota; kingdom Metazoa; phylum Chordata; class Amphibia; order Caudata; family Salamandridae; genus Lissotriton; species Lissotriton helveticus. The sequence continues at coordinate 126,426,299 of NC_136064.1, forward strand.
GAGGCTATCAGGAAGTCCGAAGAAATGACTCAAGACTCAGTAGAAGAGCTGAAAAAAATATTGTTTCCATATTCCTCCATATCTAAATAGACAGTCTAACCAAGATGGACAAATTATTGTGATAGCAAGCAATTACACTTCTCCAAACAGATAGGCATGAAACTATTCTACCAAATGGCCAGTTCATGTAGTTTTATTTATTTTTATTTTTTTCAACAGGAAGGAAGTGCCACAGAGGCCCAAACTTCCTCTCCTTGTCCAGAAGGCTCCTCCCAGCTCTATGTTCATCACTTGGTCACTTTATGTTTGAAATTTGAGGGGAAGGGATTGTCGGAATGTAGGGTCTGCTTCCTATGGTCACCCCCACTTTTTGCTGTGATTCCCTGATTTTTCGACTTTAGTGTGGCTGTGGGCCTGCTAATCAGACCCAAAGCCCAGCTGTTCTCTATCTAAATTGATACCATGTACTTTAGGTGCATACCAGATTGGTTACTGGGTCACAGCCTGGGTAAGGTGGTGTATTCACCCCTTACTTAGATATAGTATACATATATCTACCTTTATATATACACACATATACACCTATAAGCCACTCCTATGGTAGGCCTCAACAATCCTGGAGGCCGAGTGCTTAGTTTTATGTGAGAGGGTGCCCTAGCATGAGCTGACCACCTCTGCAGCTTTTGGAACCATCTCCTTATAGCTGTTCTATGATATAGCAATACCATATACTCTTAAGTGCATTATAATCCTCGCGGTTAATGCTAACTTTGGTTTGGCTACATCAAAACATGTCGTGTAAGGTGTCAAACACTTTGGAATACTACCCGCGCCAATTCTGGCAGCGGGGATAGAATTCCATCCTTCTGGAGGGAAAAGACATGGTTTACCTGGTTTACCTGGTTAAAGTTAGACAGAGCCTCAGCATCACACAATGGATGCTGCTGCCACAGACATGAGTCTGATCTCCTGTTGCTGGGATAAACTCTGGCAGGGCAGGCTTGGACAATAGGTTTCCTGTCCAGGTAGGTGCTGGCACCTCCCCAGACAGGGGTTTTGTGTATTGGGGCAGGGAGGGTTGCATTCAGTGAATGCATCTAGACACTGCCTGGGGAACACAAGGTGTTCCATGCATAGCCCAGTACAAACCGGTTGCTGGGGCACACAGCCCCAGCTCTGGTGTGAAACTGGACAAAGGGAAAGGGGTGTAACCACCCCCTTCTTAGGTCCACCCATAGGAGGGACCTAGTCAGGTAATACAGCCCCCATTCTTAGTATAAGTATAGGAGCTGTGTCCCCAGGACTTTAGATTATCCTGGACGAATCTTTGAAAGACATATCTTGGACCTTCGACCTTCGACATTCCATTCCAGATGGAAGACATCTCCCTTGTGGTCAAGGAGTGACCACCCTGTGCAAACAGGCACCAACAGCAACTTTGCCGGTCTGCAGTTTCAAGACTCCTGTCAGAACCCGAAGATTCTGTGACGCAATAACTGGACTTCCAGACTTGTCTTACCCTGACCCACACCCACAGCAAAGCTGAGACACGTGGGGGACATGAGAGATATGGGACTGGACATCTTGGACATCCTGCATTTTGCTACCTGCACTCCTTTCCTGAAGCCTCAGTTAGTTGTGCATTAGGGTGTGAGAAGCCCCAGCTGCGAGCACCATTTGCACCAAAGCTCAGGCCCCCATACTGCATGAGTGTCCTGTGGGCCCCACCTTTGCATTTGAGCTTGATGCGTCTTCCTGGTTCTTTGACCGTTGGCTTGTGAGCCCCCTGAAGACCGTCCTTTAAATTTAACTTTCTTTCCTGGTTGCTCCAGGCTTGCCCCAGCTTCCCTGAAAAGGAGAAGCGCCACAGACCTTGCTGGTCTGCAACAGAGCTGATCTGGACATCCTGCGTGGGTTGCGGTTGCCAAGGCTTGTTGGGTCTAATCCATACAGGAAGGGGACCCAATGCCCGCGGTGTTCCCTATCTGAGGCAGATAGTGTTCATTTTTTTTAAACCTATAATGCTCTTACCTGGGAAATCAGACAGATTGAAAATTTGTAAGGGTTAAACTGAAATTAGTAACAAGTATAATTATAAGCTCGAATTCTGCTGGCAATCGAAGAGAGTGGCAGGGCTGATGAAAGTGGAGGCTGACGAGTATTGGTATGACTATATTCAGGCTATGTATTTCCTCAGCATGGCTAGATCCCAATCCCCCCTATTTTCAGCAATGGTTGGCCAGGTTGCTAGCAGGCTATAATCGTGAAAAATGTATATATGCGCCTAAAGGCCTACGGGCCAAAAAGAAAGGTGTTAAAATGTGGAAGCCCCTCTCCACCTGGGTAGAGCAAAAAGAAGAAGAGTATTGAGCCACATGCACTTTATCTATTTGAACTATTTAATCGGTATATTGAAAGAAGTGTGATACTATAGGCAAGCTGTTTTGGTTTTTTTTGCTCGACTTCCGCTTCATTTCCAGCCTTGGATTGTTTTTTTTTTGTTATTTTGCATAATCATCCTTCTGTGGGTGGGAGGTTTGGGAGAAGGGAATAAAAAGTGTTAAAAACTCAATACTGATATTTTTTTTAAAATGTTGGACTTAGGGAAACTTTGAGAGAACACAATGCCGTAAAAATGGAATATACTCTATTTTCCCTCACATATAGGACATACATTTGAAGTGATTTTGTGCCAATATGCCCTTATCATAAAAGAATGTGATCAATCCAGTCATGCTGTCTGACCATGCCCCAGTCTGAAGCTATTGATAGTATGGCACACGGCACACAGTTCAATGCATATTGTGAGATGGATCTGTCACCAAGGGGTCCTGAGGCCCAAGATATTGAAAGCAGAATTTAAGGACAACATAGACCTCAGATCTCTTCTTTAATAGCCCAGAGGAAGGGTGGATATGATCTGGGCCTACACGTGGGATGCCTTTAAAACCATCAATAGTAGTCATTGTACGAACTCTCTAAGCAGCATTTAGAAATTCAGATAGCTAAAGAGCACTTTACTGAAAGAAGCTGGCTAAAACAAGCAGATGGCAGTCTGACCAACTAATGAACAGAATGAGTCTGACGTGCTTGTGGTCCGAAAATTGCTTTTTTACAGATTATGCTGCGGACCAGGAAAAGGGATGCATCACAAGCTGCAGTGTGAAGGAGCACTTTGTCCACATTTATGCACCCAGTGGCAGGCATGCTGTGGTGCCTGGCACACTGTGTATGAATGTGCATTGGGGCGCTACATGTACCCCAGCACCACTTTACAGTGGCCCAAAGGTATGGGTCCCTGCTTGGGTCCCTCAAAGTCCATTTTCAACAGCCTTTTCATGGTGGTCCGATCGGCATGAAAGTGCTATGGGTAAGGAACATCTCAAGCTCTACAGAGGTGCCTACTCAGGCATTGCCTCCATGCAATGGAGCTGAATCCCACCACCGCCCTGACAGGATCCTAGATCCTGTCCGAGGTGGCGGTCTTTCCTTTTGACAACTGACGATCCAACCACATGCATCATACTGCAGCAGTGACATCGACAGTCTGCCGGTGCTGGTACTTCTACTGACATCCTGATGGTCCCACCACTATAACAATGAGGCCCTAAATATGGTTTATATCAAAAAAGCAGGACTCAATCTCACTGTAACTCAAAAAAGCTTCTTATGGCAAGGACAAGGAGGTGGCTAGTCATCAAGCTAGAAAGATGAAACAAAAACAGGAATATAATTCCATAGAAAATGTCAACTGAAATATGGGCCAGATGTCATAGAAGAAACTCACCAATGTGAACCTTTTCAAAGCTTCTACATGATCGTCTATATGCAAGTACAGCCTCAGGAGAATCAGCAATTACATTTTTATAATCACACACATAACCCCAGATAACACCAAAGCAGAGAGAAGGCCTCGAGTTTGTATAACCAAGGAAGAGGATATGCGACCATCAAAAAACTTTTATGGCGCAAAGTCCCAGGTCCAAATCACTGCACCTTAAACTTTTATAATTACATTTTCATTATCATGGACCCACATCCGGCACAGTTTTTCAATTACTTTATACAATAGGAACTCAACTTTACCTGTTGCCTGTCAGCACACTGTTTGGTCCCACGATCCTTTGAGGACGGAACCTCAACCCCTAACATTATACACGGCGCGCTTGCCGCCAACGCTATTCTAACACACCAGCAGATACCTAAATCGCGGCCAGGGCTCCCGCAGCATGGGAGCTCAACTTTACCTGTTGCCTGCCAGCACTCTGTATGGTCCCGCAGTCCTGCGATCCTGTGAGGAGGGTACCTCAACCTCCAGCATTCCACGTGGCGTGCTTGCCACCAAAGCCATTCCAATGCACTGAGAGGCACTTAAATCGAGGTACAGGCTCCCGCAAAGCCCGGGCCAAGGGCGGGCACATCTGCGCCTGTCAGTGCCCAGATAAAGCTAGGATAGGCCATCCCTCCTTTAAGTGTCATCCACCAAGTTTGCTGAGGTGAGTTGAATTTAATCAATAGCATTTAGTGCTGATGTATCTGCCTTATGGGAAAATGCACTAGTATACCAAGTTTGCGACCCTCCACCAGCATTGACAATATGTTAAAAAGAACAGTCAACATTGTTGCTACTGGGATTGAGATAACTGAGAGACATCTGTCGCTTGGAGTGGTGGCACCAGATTCTGGCCCTTTGGCAGGGGTGGCCCAAGTTGATAATGTCGGCCCTGTTTGATGCAAAGTACACAGACCAGCATTAGGAGCGACCCTTCGCTCTTAAGACTTCGTCACAATAACGAGGACAATGAGGATTCATCTATTGTAGCCTGTATCGGTGAAAGCGCACTTAACATGGATGCACCCATGATCCCTGTAACTTTAGGGGCAAAATGGAAAAGAAAAGTGGCTAAAACTACCAGCTCAAAGAGGAAACAACCCACTTGTGCTAACATCCCCGCACTGCCCTGAGTTCATGGATAGAGGTCCCCCCACCTTTGCAGAATGTGACGGTTGTTGAGCTGACTGGTTATTCTATATCATCCTTTGGTCAAGGACCTCATCCTTTGGTCACATCTCAGGAGGATTGATGATCTTCGCCTCAATCGTCACTATAGGAGCAATAAAGGAGATAAAGATTAAAACCATAGCCCCAAATGCTATACAGGCTATTGCCTTAACAATTAACATCAGAAAGTCGGACCACCCTCTCGTTATAATTAATTCCTATATACATCCGAAGCACAGACGGATAGGCGCAAGAGAGCTGGCCAAGGAAACAGCAAGAATAATAGAAGAGGGAAAAGCTGGGAACTTGATCCTGGCAGTAGACTTTCATCTTTTTCTCTTTGGAACCACACCGGACGACGAACTAGCACAGGAGCTTAACAGAGCCTGGGGTATTCCAACTCAAGCACAAGCACTTCCAACTAAACAAACCAAATGCTCAAATCAATTATTAAAGGAATTAGAGCCATTAAATATAAGGGTGCTGAATGGCCGGTTCAAAGAGGATACCCCTCCAGCATCAACCTACCACTCTGCAACAACCCCCTCCCACCTAGATTATGCACTTGCAACTCTCCCTCTGTTTCATATCATCAAAACAATTAAGCTTGGTGTCAATGATCAAAGCGACCATCTGCCGCAAGAAATTGTCCTAAGCATAACTAGAGAGAGTTCTATGGAATCCAGGGTAAGCGTCGGGTCTGAATACACATCAGACTTCAAACGAATAAGATACAAATTAGATAAGATTATAGAACTATCTACAAATGCAAAGGATCTAATTCATCAGGGCAAGCTGACCACAAACCCAATAGAAGCCTGGAAGGAGTACACAAAGTCCCTCGGGATGAAACACGCAACAAAACCAAAGTCGCTTAAAGGTAAACCTCAGAAGCCCATGCGAAGAAAGATAAGTACACAGGAGACAAAAAGACTTAAATGGAAAATAAAACAAGCTCTGAAACAACTGCGCGCACATCCTCAAAAAGAGTCACTGCAAGAAGCCCTACGCGGTTTAAAAGCTAGTTTAAAAAGGGCATCCTGGGAAAAAAAAAGACAGACGAACGACAAATTCTGGGCAAAAATAAAGCACGACTCGAAACTAAAAAACAGCGCCAAATTTTGGTAAACAATTCACAGCCTGCAGCGGCCAGGGCACAACGGAATAAGCTCATATATATCAGAGGCAGATTCGGCAAATTATCTGTATAATCACTTAAATGAAATCAAAGAGGACAACTCCACTGAAGTGAAATTACAGAAAATAAAGAGCAATCAGGGGAACAACGATATAGGAAAGACCAAAAAAGGGTCCGGAAATTACATCAAAAGCAAAGTGGGAAAACGCAATCAAAAGAAGGAAGAAGGAACAAGTAACACTAGCACAATATCAAGCAGCAATGAAAACAAAATTAACCTAACAGCGGCTCGGATAAAAACACAAATACAGAAGGGAAAATCGGAAGGAGCTCCAGGCCCAAATGGTATACCACCAATAATATTTAAACACAACATGGAATTCTGGAGCAACACACTAGTACCAGTCTTCATGGGAATACAAGAGCTAGCAAGCAGCCCAGAATCCTGGAAAGGATAAATCATAAGCCCAATTTATAAGCCGGGTGATAGGAGTAATCCTTGCAACTACCGGTTGATTGCCCTAATAGATATAGAGGCAAAGTACTATGACTGTGAATTACAAGAAGGCTAGGAAAAACAGTTGGTACCTGGACAGGCAGAAATTAGACTACGCAACAACCTACAAGTACCTTGGGGTCCTATTAGATAGCAGAGGATTGTTTAAACCTCAATTAGAGACGCTGCATCGAAAAGGCACCATGAGTTATCTTGCGATTAAGCCCCTGAAGAAAGTCCTGCCTGATTGTACGCTCGACCCGCTCCTACAAGTAATAAGAGCTTGTCTTCAACCTATGTTGACATATGGGAGCAAATCAATTCTTGGAAAACATGCGCCGATCCTCGATAAAGTGATCAGCAAAACCTACAGATCCATCTTTCACCTACCCAGCTATGTAGCTCTAGCCCAAATACGCCTCGAATTCGGTCTCCAAAAGCAGACGGTGGAAAGAAGGGGCAGCTACATAAAATGCTGGCACAAGATCAGAAACGCTGAGCAAGGTACCTTAAATGCCCACCTTTGGAACGAGCTGCAATGACGAGAACGATCACTGGCCAGAGAGTATCTGATGGAATCATTAGAAAGACTTGAACTGACTGATCTCTGGGACTCACCAGTAGATCATAAGAGTTTCAAAAAGGTAGTAACCAAAGTAACAAAAATAATATCGTTAACAGAAGATAAGGAAGCTCTCTCAAAGAGGGCACATGGATGGACAGTCCTAAACGACGACAAAACACTTAAACCTCAAGCTTATTTGGATCATGGTTTCAAACAGAAGATAAGAGAAAAATTTCTAAAGCTGCGGCTCGGTATCTTACCAATCCTCCCTCATCTGACACCATGGAAAAGGAACCAAGATGATCAGACTTGTCGTCTTTGGTGAGTTGGACCTGAAGATTTAACCCATATAATATGTATTTGCCCAGGCTTAACGGATAAAAGGAGATCTTTACTACGTGCAAAATGGAACCAGAAGTGTATTAGAACCTGCAGACAGGCAGTCAAATTATGTTTTAAGCCGCAGGAGACCCAATTAAAGTGCCGTCTCTCAAAATTCTTTGATACAGTGATGGAAAGACTTAAGAATAAGCAAAATGAGGAAGCAGACTAATAGGCAGACAGCGCTCTAGAGCACAATTCTGGGACTGCAGCTCATACATACAACATTAAAAAAGTAAATTGGAAACAAGAAATGTATTTGCTATCGCAGAATATGGCGATCGATGAATTTGATAATTATTTTTATCTTTTGATATATACTTCTTGTTAAGTTGTGAATTTTACAAATTGTGAGTATTAATTAACTCTACAATAAAGTTACTCACTTACTTCTTCTATCTGAAGCAGACTTGGTGACTACCTTAATAAACATTATTGTGGACACTGTATGTGAGTGTATAAAAGAACTTATGGATAAGAACTTTACCGCATTTTGGAAATGCTTAGAACATTTGGAGGCTTTGTCAAATAGATTAAGGACACAAATGAACACTCCTGCTACCCAACTTGGGGTGAACTCTAATCTGCAGACCCTCAGCGCAGGCACTGGCACTAACATCTACTCCTTCTATTGGTTCCGGTGATATTTGGAGTAAAGTAAAGGAATGATTTTTTTTTATTTAAACCTATCGCTGCTCAATATAATTCATCCAATACTGAACCTATTAGTAGTCTACCCATTATATACTTACATACGCCTTCAGGTACATGTGCTGCTTCTGTGAGAACTTCAAACAGAGCTCACCCAGAGGTAGTGGGCAAGATGAGGGTACCTCAAGTCCCACGAGTAGGGTAGTCACTGGGGCTAGCAGGGAAGTTCTTAGTCCACCTCCTGCAGCATGTCCCTATGTTTTAGTCTTAGCAGAGGTACCTCCTCCTAGAAAAAAACAGGTAGAGACTTGGGACCAACCCAACCATCATCTGGTCACTGCCTTTGGGCTTTTTCTACAAGCCAAACCCTGGCTAAAACACATGACGCTTTCTCCCAATTGACATATAATAGGTTTTCTGCCTTGCCTGGTTTAGATAGCCAGGATTGACTGGCACCTTCTTTAACACCAGAAGAGACTATTTCTACTCCAATCACGCCCATGCCTTTAGGTCAGGATACTTTACTTACCCCTGATATTGACCCAAATTTAAACATATTACGCTGGAATGTTGCCGGCTTAACATCTAAAATAAATTCCGAAGATTTCCCAAAAACATAATATCTTTATGTTGCAAGAAACTTGGGCAACACAGGATTTATACTTATAAGGGTTTGAATGTTTTGATGCCATTGTTCCTGTTCCATCAATCAATCAGTCATTTGTTAAGCTCACTACATACCCGCGAGGGTCTCAAGGCGTTGGGGGGAGAGGTGGTCGCAGCTACTGATCGAACAGCCAGGTCTTTAGTATCCTCCTGTAGGTCAGCAGGTTTTGGGTCTGTCATAGGCTCAGTGGGAGGGTTTTCCATGTCTTGGCGGCGAGGTGGGAGAAGGATCTCCCGCCAGAAGGATAGCCGTCTGTTGAGGTAGGTTGGGCCGGTCTTGTGGAGTGCCTTCTGTGCGTGGATGAGGAGCTTGAAGGATATCCTCTTGTTGACGGGAGCCAGTGCAGATTTCTCAGGTGGGGTGTAATGTGGCCGTGTCGTGGTACATCGAGGATCAGTCGTGCTGAGGTGTTTTGGATGCGTTGTAGTCGATTGATGAGCTTGGTCGGGGATCCCACGTAGAGGGTGTTTCCGTAGTCAAGTCTGCTGCTGACGAGGGCTTAGGTGACTGGTTTTCTTGTATCTGTTGGGATACATCTGTAGATCTTGCGGAGCATGCGGAGGTTGTTGAAGCAGGAGGAGGAGACGCCTATGACTTACTTGGTCATTGAGAGCGTTGAGTCGAGGATGATTCCCAGGTTGCGTGCGTGGTCAGTGGGGGTCGGGGCTGCCCCCAGTGCTGTTGGCCACCAGGAGTCGTCCCAGGCTGACGGGTAGGAGCAGAGGATGAATACCTCCGTCTTGTCCGAGTTCAGCTTCAGACGGCTGATCTTCATCCAGTCAGTGACAGCCTTCATTCCTTCATGTAGGTTGGCTTTGGCGGTGATGGGGTCCTTGGTGAGGGAGAGTATCAGTTGAGTGTTGTCGGCGTAGGAGATTATGTTGAGTTTGTGCTGTCGGGCAACGTGTGCGAGTGGGCCCATGTAAATGTTGAACAGTGTCGGGCTGACGGAGGATCCTTGGGGTACCCCGCAGATGATCTCGAAGGCTTCGTAATGGAACGGGGGGAGGCTGACGCTCGGGGTTCTGCCGGAGAGGAAGGAGGTGGTCCATTCCAGAGCCTTGTCTAGGATCCCTGCGGCATGGAGGCATGCACATTGGGGCTCATTAGGATGGCGGACGGAAGAGCCACCACGGCCCTGGAGTAGGCGGAAAAAGCCTTTTCCTTGTCCGCCTGCCGCGGATACTCCGTCCGCCATATCAGGATAGGAAAACGTGTCAAATTTCCGTCCGCGACGGAAAAGCACGCACCGCCGCCGAACTACACACGACCACGTGGCGGACGGAACACACGCGGAGGCCCCGCCGTACGTACTGACGTCTAAGACCGTCCCCCAAATCAAGATGGCGGAAAACACACATAAAACCGCAGCGGAAAAACAACCTGTCTGAACACGGCGGAATCCCCACAGCGAACATAGGTGACATAGCAGAGATACCCACCGCAAGCTGACCACCACCATAAACCCAGCGCTACACGCTTTCCCGATGCTCTTCGCGATCCACCACGTCCTAGTCATGGCCCACTATGGACGACGACGCAGGTAAGGCACAAACCATTGGCTGTCTGGAGGGGAATACCAGCAAGGGACGTGACGTAGGGAGGGGGAGTGTCATGTTACCGAAACCACTGATGAGAAGCATATACGAATACACATTTGTAGTACTCAAGCAGGAATGACAACGACAGACCACGAGACTTGATAGACTACCTTTATTGTACAAAATAGGGGTATAATCACAGTGTATGCGTGAGCATGGGCAAAGTGGGCACCAGAGCAGCTACATCATTGGCAGTTAACGAGAGGGCAGTATGCAGTATCAGAGCTTCAACAGGGCATTGTGCAGTACAGAGCAGGTACATCATAGGCAGGTAACGAGAGGGCAGTATGCAGTATCAGAGCTTCAACAGGGCATTGTGCAGTACAGAGCAGGTACATCATAGGCAGGTAACGAGAGGGCAGTATGCAGTATCAGAGCTTCAACAGGGCATTGTGCAGTACAGAGCAGGTACATCATAGGCAGGTAACGAGAGGGCAGTATGCAGTATCAGAGCTTCAACAGGGCATTGTGCAGTACAGAGCAGGTACATCATAGGCAGGTAACGAGAGGGCAGTATGCAGTATCAGAGCTTCAACAGGGCATTGTGCAGTACAGAGCAGGTACATCATAGGCAGGTAACGAGAGGGCAGTATGCAGTATCAGAGCTTCAACAGGGCATTGTGCAGTACAGAGCAGGTACATCATAGGCAGGTAACGAGAGGGCAGTATCAGAGCTTCAACAGGGCATTGTGCAGTACAGAGCAGGTACATCATAGGCAGGTAACGAGAGGGCAGTATGCAGTATCAGAGCTTCAACAGGGCATTGTGCAGTACAGAGCAGGTACATCATAGGCAGGTAACGGGAGGGCAGTATGCAGTATCAGAGCATCAACAGGGCATTGTGCAGTACAGAGCAGGTACATCATAGGCAGGTAACGAGAGGGCAGTATGCAGTATCAGAGCATCAACAGGGCATTGTGCCCAACAGAGCAGGTACATCATAGGCAGTAAACGAGAGGGCAGAATGCAGTATCGGAGCATCAACAGGGCATTGTGCAGTACAGAGCAGGTACATCATAGGCAGTAAACGAGAGGGCAGAATGCAGTATCGGAGCATCAACAGGGCATTGTGCAGTACAGAACAGATCCATCAGAGGCAGCACGTGAGAGGGGCTAAGTGCATCAACAGTCCATTGCACAGAACAGGTCCATCAGAGGCAGCACGTGAGAGGGGCTAAGTGCATCAACAGTCCATTGCACAGAACAGGTCCATCAGAGGCAGCACGTGAGAGGGGCTAAGTGCATCAACAGTCCATTGCACAGAACAGGTCCATCAGAGGCAGCACGTGAGAGGGGCTAAGTGCATCAACAGTCCATTGCACAGAACAGGTTGATAAAAGGCAGCACATGAGAGTGCAGAATGCAGTATCAGAGCATCAACAGGGCATTGTAGAGTACAGAGCAGGTACATCATAGGCAGTAAACGAGAGGGCAGAATGCAGTACCGGAGCATCAATAGGGCATTGTGCAGTACAGAGCAGGTACATCATAGGCAGTAAACGAGGGGGCAGAATGCAGTATCGGAGCATCAACAGGGCATTGTGCCCAACAGAGCAGGTACATCATAGGCAGTAAACGAGAGGGCAGAATGCAGTATCGGAGCATCAACAGGGCATTGTGCCCAACAGAGCAGGTACATCATAGGCAGTAAACGAGAGGGCAGAATGCAGTATCAGAGCATCAACAGGGCATTGTGCAGTACAGAACAGGTACATCAGAGGCTGCACAAGTACGTGTCCCTACCAACCCGTCACAGGAACCACAAGAGTGCCACGCAGTTCTCAATGGACACACCATGTGAAATAACATTTGAGTGAAGTGTTCAGCACCTCACATCACAGAATCAGGGGGACTGCGTGAACTACCTGCCTCGGAAACACTGGCAGCACCAGCAACAGGAGTGTGAGACACAGCCACAGCCCGAGTGACACACACATGGGCCACGGACCCAGACACACTGGCAGCACCAGCAACAGGAGTGTGAGACACAGTCACAGCCCGAGTGACACACACATGGGCCACGGACCCAGACACACTGGCAGCACCAGCAACAGGAGTGTGAGACACAGCCACAGCCCGAGTGACACACACATGGGCCACGGACCCAGACACACTGGCAGCACCAGCAACAGGAGTGTGAGACACAGCCACAGCCCGAGTGACACACACATGGGCCACGGACCCAGACACACTGGCAGCACCAGCAACAGGAGTGTGAGACACAGCCACAGATGTAGTCACTGACACGTGAGCCACTGACCCAGACAGACTGCCAGCACCAAAAACAGGAGTGTGCAACACAGCCACAGATCTTCTAACTGACACGTGAGCCATAGACCCAGATACACTGCCAGGACCTGCAACAGGAGAGGGCACAACTGACACTGTGCCACCATCTGATACATGAGAGTCAACTGCACCAGCGCCACTGGGACAACTGAAATGATGAGCCACAGGGCTGTATGGGCCAGGAGGCAGGGTGGGCCTGGGAGCTGGGGATAGCTGACCTAGAGCCAAATCGGGGTTGGCAGGTGTCAATGGTGTGTGTCTGCGTTTCTTAGGGATGTGTGAGTGCACCCTGGACAGGACAGGACTGGCAAGTGGTGGGGACTCCAAAGAATCACCACCCACCATAGGTGGAGCATCTGCAGCCGGGGATCTGGTTTCTGGGGACATGCTGGAGCCTGCTTGTCGTTTGCTCTGTGCCTGCCGCCTGGACTCGGAATCATGTGTAATGGGGGATGCAACAACAGGGGACACGCTCCTCTGCTTCTGACTGGCCTGGATGGGAGTGGAGGTATGGGGGGACTCCGCCGCGGAGACATCTGTTTGGCGTTCAGTAGAAAACATCAGCCTCAGTGCAGCCAGGGGTGAAGTATGCCTGTCCTTGATTGCGGCATTGTCCATGCTAGATGCCTTGTCCGTAGGATGTGCCTTATCCTTAGGTGGAGTGTTGTCTCTGGATGTAGCCTGTGCCCTGGTCGCCGCCCTGTTCCTGCCAGCAGACTTGTCGTCTGTGGTGCGCCTGTCTCCAGTAGACACCTGCTCTCTGTGTGTGTCCCTGCCCTTGGGAGATGGACCTTGCTCTGCTGTGGGCCTGCCCTTGGGAGTCTCCCTGCTCCTAGGAGGTGCCTTTGTCTTGTCACTGTCCTTGGGAGTGTCCCTTTCCTCTGCTGTGGGCCTGCCCTTGGGAGTCTCCCTGCTCCTAGGAGGTGCCTTTGTCTTGTCACTGTCCTTGGGAGTGTCCCTTTCCTCTGCTGTGGGCCTGCCCTTGGGAGTCTCCCTGCTCTTAGTAGGTGCCTTTGTCTTGTCACTGTCCTTGGGAGTGTCCCTTTCCTCTGCTGTGGGCCTGCCCTTGGGAGTCTCCCTGCTCCTAGGAGGTGCCTTTGTCTTGTCACTGTCCTTGGGAGTGTCCCTTTCCTCTGCTGTGGGCCTGCCCTTGGGAGTCTCCCTGCTCCTAGGAGGTGCCTTTGTCTTGTCACTGTCCTTGGGAGTGTCCCTTTCCTCTGCTGTGGGCCTGCCCTTGGGAGTCTCCCTGCTCTTAGTAGGTGCATTTGTCTTCTGACTGGCCTTGTCCAAGGTACAGTCCATGGACATGTGAGTATCCCTTGCCTTGGGAGTACCTTTTGTGTTGAATGCCTGTGTAGCTCCTGAAGGCATGTCCCCCAACAACACTTGTGGATCCTGTGTGTGTACTCCAGTGTATCTGACGTCGTCTACGTGAACAGATTTAGCTGATCTAGGGGATGGGGTCTGTGCCCTGCGTGCCCTGACGTGCTGTCTGACGCTGCTTCTAGTGCAATAACCTGTATTTGAGTCCTGCTCAGAATAATCACTACCCCCTGAGACATCCAGTGGTGTAGATGGGGAAACAGAAGTAGCACCCTGTTCATGCGACTGTACTATTGCAGACGACACACTGCTTGCCAATGACTGCACTGTCCTGTGTAGACCTGCAAGATCGCCATGCATCCCTTCCATGAATGCCACCAGCTGCCCCAACTTCCTATCATGGTCCTGGAAAGCATTTGTCATATTGGTCTGCCCCACACACAGCTGTCGCAGCAGATCAACGGCCTCAGCACACAGTGCATTTTGGCTCACCGTGGCAGGGGCAGCGGTGCCTGCACCGAACGCCACTCTGCTCCCCCTACTCCTCCGGCCACGAACAGTACATGGTGCAGTTGGCGGAAGTGTGGGCCCTGTGTGCTGTCTTCCGACAGAAGGTGATGAGTGCCCACTCCCAGTCTGTGACAACAGTGCAGGCTCACCAAGAGTGTCCGACGAGGAGGACGATGGTGTCTCCACATGCGAGTCCTCAGGGACGGTCCTGTCCCCCTCTCCGGCGCTGGCCTCCTCTGTGTCAGTCTGCGTGTGTGCGAAGTCTGAGCCGGACTCATTTCCTCGACTACTCTCCACCGTCTGTGGCTGAGTGTCCTCTGTCATAGCTGAAATGCACATAAAAGATGTGTGAGTCATGGGCAGACTGACGTACAGAAGGACCAGGATTGCCAAATTACATAGCTGACAAAGATTTTGTAGCCCTCATCCTGCACACGGCCCACCTCTACCAGTCATCCTCACATTTCCTGTCATGGGGCCATGGACCACTAGGGGATGTGCTTCAACACTCAACTACTAAGAAAGTGGCGTGTCAACATGGCGGACCTGGATGTCAAATGAGAACCACCCAATGGGACCAAAATGGCATCACAGACATACATACGCAACACGGAACTCAATACTGTGTCTGTGCACCAATACATGCATAGCACTCACAGGTTTCCTACACAGACAGTATGCTCACCGCTAGTTTGCTGTTGATCGGCACTCAGACGTTCGGCCAGTTCAGGATGTGTCACTGCAATGATACGGTGCATGAGAGGGGTCATGGAGCGTCGTACCAGACGGGGCGTCCTTGGAATCAGGCCCAGTGTTACTTCCGCTACATTCTTGCTCAGCCTGGAAATGTCGTCCCAGCGTTTGTGGCAGTGTGTATGTCGTCTGTTGCACACCCCCAATGCCCGTACTTCCCGTGCTATGCTCCTCCACAGGTCCTTGCGAAGGTGCAGCTTGACCTACCATGATGGGAGACAAAAGGGTTTAAGTCAGTGGACAGGTGGCCTGTCACACACATAGGGGCAAGACGTAACTGTCAGCAGCCATGCACAATCAGGAACATATGTCTAGCCCACACTACACAGCTAAGATAGAAATAGGCCTGATTATTTGGCCCCCTCATGCACACCAACATGTCCCACACTGCACTTACCACCCGTCCTGGTGCGCCGTAGAGGCGTCCATAGTTGCGGAGTACACCGTCCACGAGGACATCAAGCTCCGCGGCGGTGAAGGGTCGAGACCGGATCTCTTTGCCTCTCGACATGGCAAGATCACGGAGTATGGCACTAGAGCAGCAGTCGGTGGTCAGCTCAGCAGCAGCAGCAGGTCGAGGTGATGGTCACAGGCAGCAGTCGGTGGTCAGCTCAGCAGCAGCAGCAGGTCGAGGTGATGGTCACAGGCAGCAGTCGGTGGTCAGCTCAGCAGCAGCAGCAGGTCGAGGTGAACAGGCAGCACTGGTCCCCAGGGTAGGAAGTGTCATTTTGGCCAACACACATATATAGGGCCCTCAGCACGTGTCAGTGGCATACGTCGCCAGCAATTGGTCAGCCCTGGAAGCGTGATCGTGAAATGGGCCAATGACTGGCCCTGTTGTTGCAGTGCACTGCTTCCGCTACTTGCGATTGGCCATATGCGGCCAGCGTCCCTCTTCCCATTGGCTGCATGTACAGGGACCGTCACGGGCACACATCGGCAACCGCACGTGCAAGCCTCAGGCACGGATGCTTCAGTTGCAACAATGTTCTATCACTGGCGCCTCCATGGCGGTGCACGTACTCAGCGGGGGAGGTGCAGGCCTATACACCCTGTAGATGTACTCAATGGACATGCCAGTTCATGACCCCCCTTACAGTCACCTTGCATCATCCACCGTACACCGGCCGGAGCGGCCGGGCCTAGGACGGCCGTGCCCGGCCATGTACACAACCGCCGTGCCCGGCCATGTACACAACCGCCGTGCCCGGACATGTACACAACCGCCGTGCCCGGCCATGAACACAACCGCCGTGCCCGGCCATGTACACAACCGCCGTGCCCGGCCATGAACACAACCGCCGTGCCCGGCCATGTACACAACCGCCGTGCCCGGCCATGAACACAACCGCCGTGCCCGGCCATGAACACAACCGCCGTGCCAGGCCATGTACACAACCGCCGTGCCAGGTCCGGCGGTTGTGTACATGGCCTGGCACGGCGGTTGTGTTCATGGCCGGGCACGGCGGTTGTGTACATGTCCGGGCACGGCGGTTGTGTACATGGCCGGGCACGGCGGTTGTGTACATGGCCGGGCACGGCCGTCCTAGGCCCGGCCGCTCCGGCCGGTGTACGGTGGATGATGCAAGGTGACTGTAAGGGGGGTCATGACCTGGCATGTCCATTGAGTACATCTACAGGGTGTATAGGCCTGCACCTCCCCCGCTGAGTACGTGCACCGCCATGGAGGCGCCAGTGATAGAACATTGTTGCAACTGAAGCATCCGTGCCTGAGGCTTGCACGTGCGGTTGCCGATGTGTGCCCGTGACGGTCCCTGCACATGCAGCCAATGGGAAGAGGGACGCTGGCCGCGTATGGCCTTTGGGAAGTAGCGGAAGTTGAGCACTGCCATGGCGGCGCCAATTATGTTATCTTGTCAGACGCTGCACCGTGATGTGTTGTGTGCAGTTGCGTCATGAGGGATGTGAGCGTGATAGGGAAAGGTCATATGTCATACAATATAGCATGTGTGTCCATACAATGCCCATCGGTCGGCACACAATGGGCAACAGATGTGCATTTGTACGTGTTGACGTCGGGTGTGACCCTACAGACGTTCTTACATCTTCACAACTACACAGTACATCACGGCTGTATGGCCAAATTATGCATCTGTTGTCAGTGTCTTGTTCTGGCGAGGTGACTACAGTGGTGGTGGTACACATGCATTCCGTGTATGTGTTTTGGACGTTGTGTCACCATGCATGTAATTACCGTATGCACATCATTATTGGTGTTGGCATTTGTGCTTGATGACATGGCGTGTGTATAATTATCGTTTGTGTGCATGCAGTTGCATGTGTGTCTGTGATGTGGCTACTAAACATTAGGGTGAAGACTGAAGTTTTGTCAGTAAGGTTCACATGTGATGGAGTTGTACACGTATGCGTCGTTTGTAAGTTGACCTAAGTTACATCTCTCTCCCACACAGGAGGGCTCCAAATGTGCATCGGCCATACACTGTGCTGGAGGATATGGTTGACGAGGAGGTGATTCGGAAATTCCGGCTGGATCGACGTCGGTTGCTGGAGCTTGTGGCTCAATTGTCTCCTCATCTGCAGCCACGTAGGACGTATCCTGGGTCGATTACACCCACTGCAAAGGTCATGGCGGTACTACATTTCTTTGCTACTGGCACATTTCAGTACACAGTTGGACATGCCGGGGGGATGTCACAGGCCATGTTCAGCACGGTTCTTCGGGATGTCTTAACAGCTATGATGCTGTACAAGAATGACTACATACATTTCCCACGGCCGGAAGAGTTGGCAGCTGTCAAAGCTGATTTCTATGCACTGGGCCACATACCTCACGTTGTGGGCTCAATTGATGGCACACACATCGCTATCATTCCACCACGGGCACGGGAACAAGTGTTCAGGAATCGCAAACACTTCCATTCGCTGAACGTGCAGCTGGTGTGCCTGGCAAACAAAATCATCTCCCATGTGTGTGCAAGATTTCCTGGATCCGCACATGACGCCCACATCATGCGGAGCAGCATTGTCCCACGACTCATGGCAAATCTGCGACCCGGTCAAGCGTGGCTTGTTGGTGAGTGTGCAGTGGGGACTCTTGTGATCTCTGTGTTGCATGGGGTACCCACCATATCTTGTTGTGATGTTTGTGTCTGTCATCCCCCTACATAGGCGACTCGGCTTACCCAAACCGGCCCTGGCTCCTCAGTCCCCTACGTAATCCTAGAACAGCGGGTGAAATGCGGTACAATGAAGCACATGGAAGGACACGGAGAGTCATCGAACGTACCTTTGGACTGCTAAAGTCTAGGTTTCGGTGCCTCAATAAGACCGGAGGGGCCCTGCCTTACTCACCAGGAAAAGTATGCAGGATCATGATTGCCTGCTGTATGCTCCACAACCTGGCAGTACGCAATGACATTGAACTGCTGTTGGACCCTGAAGACGAAGAAGTTCCTCGGACTCCCATCCCACCCATGTCGACTGATGAGGATAGTGGTGAGGAGGAAGGTGTGGACCAGAGGCGCCAGCTCATAGATCGCTACTTCCCTTGAACGTGAGTAACTACCTCTAGTGGCGGTTGACAATGCCTCATGTATGTTTGCTGGTGTTGTGTGGATGTGGGGTTCATCAGCTGGGTGTTGTTTGTGATGGTTGCATATGTGTGTCTTCATGTCTTTGGACATACAAGTCTCCATGATGTGTGTGCTCTCATCCCATGCTTTTGTGATGGTTGTCGTTTGTGTAATGTTGCTGTGCATTGTGTTGTGATGTGTGTGAATCTGTTTCCTGACGTGTGTTTGCTGTCTCTGATTTTCTCTAGGTCCCGCAGCGCCATGATCATGTACAACTATGATCCCTGAACCTGTTTACGTCTGTTTCTGAAGGCAATCATGTGAATAAACATGGAGGCAAAACATCATTGTGTGAGTAAGTGCAATTTATTTACAGGTTGTGCTTCTGTGTTGGTGAATATTTACAAGTAAGTGGGGTGGAGGGAGTTGGAGTTGAAGGTAATGGCAGATTAAATGTCCGTGCTGACACCACATTGGGGGGTGTCAGGGTAGTCCAGCAGACCAGTGGGAATGATTGTCTGTGGGACAGGATACTTAGCTGGGTGAATGTCTGGCACAGGCAGTGACATTGTCATGGTCGTCCCCTCTTGGAGCGTGTGGATGGCGCTCCAACACTGCTCTCAGCCACTTCCTGCCTCGGCCGGCCCCTCCGTCTCTGAGGTGGAACAGAGTCAGCTGGGAGGGCAGGTTGTTGATGGGCCACATCCGTCGCCAGGGGCACAGGTGGTGGTGGCGGCGGTGGAGGCGGAGGTGACGGTGGCTGGGGAGGCGGAGGTGGCGGTGGAGGCGGAGGTGACGGTGGCGGTGGCGCTACGACACTTGGTGGAGGGGGGGGGGTTGTTCCGGCCAACCCATTCCCTCCACATCGTTGCCTGCTGGCCCATGATCTGCAACATCTGGCCAAGGATGCCACAGATTTCGCGCTGGATGTTGGTGTTGTCCACTGAGTCCTGGTGTGCACGATCAGCGTTTGCCTGGGACCGGTCGTATGACGCCTGGCACCTGGCAAGGGCTTGTAGGGACTGTGCCACTGGATGGGGTAGCTGTCCTTCCTCTGCACGGCGGTGTGTGGCTCGCCTGATTGGCTGATGTCCCGTTGCCTGTGTTTGTGGCCCACTCACCCTGCTTGTGTGTGAGGCCGATGGACCAGCGTCGTGCGCTGGGTTATGCTGGGTGGCACCGGCAGGAGTCGTGGTGCTGGTGGTAGTGGTGGTACTGGTGGTACTGGTGGTACTGGTGGTACTGGTGGTGGTGGGGACTGTGCAGATCACAGAGACAGGTGTCGCTGGAGTCACACATGCGACGTTGGTCGGTCCCGGGAGTCCCTGTGAGCCAGATGGCCCTGGCTGCGTGCTTGGTCCCGCTCCATCCTCCGCACCGGAGCTGCCTGTGTCCTCGTCACCAGAGAGTCCTGTAGGTGTGGGAGGCGAGGCTGGCGGCCGGGTACTGGTTTCCCCAGTCAGTTGACGATCACCTGAGGGACAAGATAGAGCTGGTCAGTAATGTGGACATTACATGGTTATGTAGATTTGTAGACATTTCTGTTTCCTGTCGCACACACCCCACCCTCCACCACCACCACCCTCCCCGTGAACATGGGGGCCTGTTGGGAGTTGTAGTTTGGGCCTCTCACACACCCCACCCTCCACCACCACCACCACCACCCTCCCCGTGAACATGGGGGCCTGTTGGGAGTTGTAGTTTGGGCCTCTCACACACCCCACCCTCCACCACCACCACCCTCCCCGTGAACATGGGGGCCTGTTGGGAGTTGTAGTTTGGGCCTCTCACACACCCCACCCTCCACCACCACCACCCTCCCCGTGAACATGGGGGCCTGTTGGGAGTTGTAGTTTGGGCCTCTCACACACCCCACCCTCCACCACCACCACCACCACCACCCTCCCCGTGAACATGGGGGCCTGTTGGGAGTTGTAGTTTGGGCCTCTCACACACCCCACCCTCCACCACCACCACCCTCCCCGTGAACATGGGGGCCTGTTGGGAGTTGTAGTTTGGGCCTCTCACACACCCCACCCTCCACCACCACCACCCTCCCCGTGAACATGGGGGCCTGTTGGGAGTTGTAGTTTGGGCCTCTCACACACCCCACCCTCCACCACCACCACCACCACCCTCCCCGTGAACATGGGGGCCTGTTGGGAGCCATGGACATGTTAGTGAGTTGGTGTCCAACGTGCATGGGTTGGGGCGTAGGAGATGTTTCTTCTCAGTTGTGTGAGCCTGACCATGTCGTGCTGATCGTGGTGCTTGGTTTGTACTCACCAGTCTCTTCTCCTTCGTCAAGTCCGTCTAGGCTCTCTGGGTGTAGTATCACCAGCACCTTCTCCTCCCAATCGGTGTAGGGTATGGGCTCCGGGGGTGTGCCACCGCCAGTATGATTGGCTCTAGCAAAGTTTTTAGCTCGGATGCCCTTGACCCTGGTCTTCAGGTCATGCCACCGCCTCTGAATGTCATGCTTCGTCCTCGGCACAGTCCCCGAGGCATTCACCCGAGTGACGATCCTGTCCCACATGTGGTTCTTTTGCGCCACGGACGTCTGCTGGACTTGGGCCCCGAAGATGTGGGGCTCAACACGGATTATTTCATCTACCATTACCCTCAACTCTGTCTCCGTGAATTTAGTTTTTTTTTTGGGTGCCATGGTGTGTGGTGCTCAGTGTGTGAGTTGAGTGAGTTGGGGGGTTCAGGTGTGTGGTGTGTGATGTGTAGGATTTGTGTGGTGGGTGTTTGTGTGGTGGGTGTGGTAGGGTGGTGGGTGGGTGTCTTCTATGTGAGTTTGCAGTATCTCAAATTGGGCCTCTTGCTAGCAGCAATGCTGTGATGCAAAGGATTGTGGTAGCGTGTGGGTGTCATTTTATAGTCGTGTCTCAATGGTTGTTGGCAGTCAGGTGGTAGGTGGGCGTGTTGACTAGTGTGCATTATTGGATAATTGGGACGTGTCATGGTGGCTTGTGCTTGGTGTTGGTGTGTGGGGGGGGGGGCGTTGTCAATGTTCGTATGTTTGCTTTGGACTTGCGGTACACTTTCTAACATTTGTTTGCCGCTAGGGATGTTGTGCGTGTTGGCCTTCCGCAGTGATGCTGTGGTTATCGTAGCATTCTTTCCGCCGCGGACGTGGATGGCTGTGAGTTCCGTGGTACGGGCGGATTTATCCTAATTGCGGCCACGGAGTATTCACAGGTATGGCGGTACATGTGTTATTTTCCGCGGTCATTTCCGTCCGCGGCAGTGGTTGTTCATTGGACTCCGTCCGCCGCGGACGGAGTTGGATGTGTTCCGTCCACCGCGGACGGTTTTGGTTATGATCCGTCCGCCGTGGTCGGAGTTTTGTGACATGATTATCCTAATCCCAACCGCGGAATCTCCGCGGCGCAGCCGGGAGTAAAATTTCCCCCACCATGGCGGACAGTACCCATTTCCGTCCGCCATCCTAATCGACCCCATTGTGTGCAGTGGCAGATGGTGTCGAAGGTGACAGAGATGTCTGGGAGGATTAGTGCTGTAGAATCCCCGTTGTCTAGCAGGGTCCTGATGTCGTCGGTGGCGGCGATGAGGGCGGTCTCATTGCTGTGGTTGCTGCAGAACCCTGGCTGGGAAGGGTCCAGTATTCTTTTCTCATCGAGATATTGGGTTAGCTGTCTGTTAACGTTTTTCTCAATGTCTTTGGCTGGGAAGGGGAACAGAGAGATGGGTCGGAAGTTATTGAGGTCTCCTAGGTCTGCATTGGGTTTTTGGAGTAGGGCATTGATCTCGGTGTGTTTCCAGCTCTCTGGGAAGGTCGCGGCCTCAAGAAAGAGATTGATGACGTTGCGTAGGTGGGGTGCAATGGAGCTGCTTTCTTTGTTGAAGACGTGGTGCGGGAATGGGTCTGACGCAGAGCCAGAGTGGATTGTGCTCATGGTCTTCATGGTATCATCGATGCTCACGCTGGTCCAGGGTAGCAAGGGGATGTGGTCTATGGTGTGCAGAGGGTCTGTTGTGTTGCTGTCTGTTGGGGCTGTCTGGGTGTTGAAGCTGTCTTGGATGTCTGCTATCTTGCTGTAGAAGAAGGTGGCAAGGGAGTCGCACAGGGCTTACAACGGCAGGATGTCATTGGTGTTGTAGCTGGGGTTGTACAGTTCCTTCATGATGTTGAAGAGCTCCTTGCTGTCATGTGTGTTGTTGTCGAGGCGGTCTTTGAAGGAGGTCATCTTGGCAGCCCTGATGAGGTGGTGGTGGTTGCGGACGGCGTCCTTGTTTGCTGCGTGGCAGTCTGGAGTGTGTTCACTGTGCCATTTCTTCTTTAGTTCCCAAGGTTGGTCATCTGTTTGGCAGACTTTCAATATGAGTCAAACTCCGCAGGTGGTAGTACTAGGACTGTTGTAACAGACAACAATAATTTTCAGGCTCTAATTTACACACTGGGGCTTCCATATTTTTTATAAATTTTTATAAGAACGATATCCATGCTTCCATCGAATATGAATTTCATTATACTGTTTAATTTTATTTCTAGTTTACAAAGCGAAGAGGCGTACTATAATTTAGCTGGCATCTGTCTAGGTGGTGATTTTAATGCTAGGATTTCTAGGGAAAATGAATTAGTCATGGACTCTGGTCAATTTGCCCTCATGTAACAAGGGTATAGAATTGCTGGATCATCTGTCTAACCATAACTTAATAAATGTAATGGAAATCGTAGCTGAATCTCATAAAGATAAGCATACTGTGTCATATATAAAGAGGCTGAAGTTGCGCTTCTACTATTGATTATCTTTTTATATCCACCTCCTTAGAAGATTGTTTAAATAAAGGGTGATGTCATACCAACTGCTCAGGGCGACCACAACCCCTTTTTAACAACAATAATCCCTAGGACGGAATTTGCCAGAGAGTGTGGGGCTAGTAATTTAGCATCTTCTTCTGACAATCTAAGATTGACTTGTTGAGGAGTTGACTATGACCTATTTTCAGAATGGTAAAAACACACCCACTACTTATTGGCATCTGTTTATAATCAATTGATTACAACACTGAAAAAATAAATGCCTTCAATCTCCTCTGTGAGGGTATCAAACAAATGATTTCTAGGCCTATAGTAGAATCCAAACAGGGACCAAGGTGGTTTAACAGAGTCTGCTCCGAGCAAATAGAGAGCTTCGAAGGGCACTTGCAATGAAACTTGGGGATGCAACCCTTGTTAAATCTTTGAGGCCCCAATATGAACGCATATCAAGGCAATGAAAAGATGAGATTTTAAAAGAGCGATGTAATAATCTTGCATGTGCTGTCAGACTAAAAAATGGTACTGGGTATTTGGCAGTAATCAAAAACATGAGACCTATGGGCCATACACTAACCCCCATAAGTTGTAATATAACTAGTGCAGCATGGGAAGCCCACTTTTCCAAGATATACCTAGCTCCAACACAAAATGAGGACCTCTACAACCATTAAATAGCTTTGAGGATTCAGATATCCATGCCAGTAGTAGAGGATGATATCTACTAAATTCTGGGCAAAAAGGCTCCTGGTCCCAATGGGCTTCCCATTGATCTCATCAAACGTAAACCAGTTTGGGTCGCCCCTTTCACTAAATGTTTTTAATAATTCAAATAATGCCTCAATTCTGAGCACATGGTCTACCAGTTCCTATTTTTTAAAAAAGGTGATTGATCCAACCCCAGCTGTTATAGACCGATCTCCCTGATTGATAACACATTAAAAATTCTCGGGAGGATCTTTTTTAATAAGATCAGGTCTTGGGCTGAGGAGGAAAGTATTTTAACTTCATGGCAGTTAGGTTTAAGAAGTAAAATAGACACAGCGAGATAGTGCCTAAACCTCAACTCGATTATCTGACCCTGCTCGCAGGCAGGCCGCTCCCCATGCTGCTGCACGGCTCTGCCTGCATTGAATTTTGCCTAATATTGTATTTTTCCCCTGTGCCTAACTTGCTTTCTTACCCAGACGTGTTTTTTTTCCCCTGTGCCTGTACTTGCTTTCTTGCCCAGACTTGTTTTTATTCCTCTGAGCCTGTACTTGCTTTCTTGCCCTGACTTCTTTTTATTCCTCTCTGCCTGTACTTGTTTTTCCTTACTGTGCCCAGTTCTCCCCGGTCCCCGCCCATTTTTCCTGCCACTGCATCCCTGCGGCCCTACCAACTGCAATCCCATTCGTAGCCCCGCTCCCACCTCCCAGCTGTTCCTCCCTCCCACATCCCCTCATTTGGAGGCCGCAAAGCGTCCGAGCAATAGATGCACGCAGCGGGCACGCAGCTGGTGAGCCGAAGGCACACCTAATGCAAACCTGTCTGCGCTCGTCCGCGCCTGGACCGCGCCCAGCCCCAGGACCCCTGGACCCTGTGAACACCGCGACACCCGACACCGCTACGATGCCAGAACCCTCCACGCACTCAACACCGGAAGATCAAACACCTGCTTACTGGCCGCCCCGAAACACACCTATGGAGCATTCACCTGCCGGAACTGCTGCTTCACAAGCATCCACCCCACCATGCTGCCGATCAGGAAAGAACCCAAACACCTCAGATGCATCCTTCTCAATACGCGCTCTGCCCGCAAACACGCCGTGAACTCTGGGACGTACTCGATTCAACCTCCCCAAAATGGCCTCCTTCAAAGACCGCCTAGACAACAACGCGCACAACCACAAAGAGCTCTTCAACATCATGAAGGAACTCTCCAATCCCAGCACGAACACCAACGATGTCCAACCATCGCAAGACCTGTGCGACTCGCTGGCTACCTTCTTCCACCGCAAGATCACAGACATCCAAGAAAGCTTCAATGCCGCGACTGCCCCGACAACCACTGAGACCTCTGCCCCCATGACCACCACCAGCACCAACCGCCTGCTGTCCTGGACCAACATCAACGACGATGACACCATCAAGATCATGAACACCATCCACTCCGGATCTCCGTCAGACCCATGCCCACACCACATGTTCAACAAAGCCAGCAAAGTCATCGCACCTCATCTCCAGAAAGTCATCAACACCTCCTTTGAGACAGCAACCTTCCCGCAGAGCTGGAAGCACGCCGAGATCAACGCCTTACTCAAGAAACCCAAGACTGACCCAAAGGACCTCAGGAAC
This sequence comes from Lissotriton helveticus, assembly GCF_964261635.1. Classification (NCBI taxonomy): domain Eukaryota; kingdom Metazoa; phylum Chordata; class Amphibia; order Caudata; family Salamandridae; genus Lissotriton; species Lissotriton helveticus. The sequence continues at coordinate 126,452,352 of NC_136064.1, forward strand.
TTCCGGCCCATCTCCCTGCTCCTGTTCCCGGCAAAGGTCATCGAGTAGACCGTCAATGAACAACTGACCCGCTACCTCAAGGAGAACAACATCCTGGACCCTTCTAAGTCCGGGTTCCGCAGCAACCACAGCACCGAGACTGCTTTCATCACCGCCACGATGACATCAACTCCCTCCTGGACAACGGAGAAATGGCGGCCCTCATCCTCCTGGACCTGTCTGCCTCCTTCTTCATGGTCTGCCACCATACACTACAAGAATGCCTCCACAATGCCGGTATCCAAGAGAAGGCTCTGGACTGGACCACCTCCTTCTTCTCCGGCAGAACACAGAGCGTCCGCCTTCCCCCTTCCGTTCAGAAGCCACTGAGAGCATCTGCGGCGTACCCCAGGGCTCATCCCTCAGCCCAACTCTATTTAACATCTACATGGCACAGTGCACCCACGCCGTCTGACGGCATGACCTCAACACCATCTCCTATGCCGATGACACCCAGCTGATCCTCTCCCTCACCAAGTACCCCCACACCACCAAAACCAACCTTCACAAAGGAATGAAGGCCGTTGCTGAATGGATGAGGAACAGCCGACTGAAGCTGAACTCGGACAAGATGGAGGTCCTCATCCTCGGATCCACCCCTTCAGCCTGGACGACTCCTGGTGGCCGACCACAATGGAAAGCGCCCCAACACCCATCGACCATGCACGCAGCCTAGGGGTCATCCTCGACTCTACCATCTCCATGACTAAACAGGTCAACGCTGTCTCCTCCACCTGCTTCAACACCCTCCGCATGCTCCACAGGATCTACAAGTGGATCCCCACTGAAACGAGAAGAATGGTCCCCCAGGCCCTCGTCCGCAGCAGGTTGGACTACAGAAACACCCTCTATGCAGGAACCCCGACCAAACTGCTGAAATTACTGCAACACATACAGAATGCCTCTGCACGCCTGATCCTCAACATCCCTTGCCACAGCCACATCATACCCCACCTGAGAGACCTGTACTGGCTTCCCATCAACAAGAGGATGACCTTCAAGCTCCTCATCCATGCATACAAAGAACTACACAACAACAGATGAGAATACCTCAACAAACGGATCACCTTCTACACCACAAATGGCCAGATCCGCTCCACCGAACTCGCCCTCGCCACAGTCCCCTGCATCAGGAGAGTGCCAACAGGTGGCAGGTCATTCTCCTACCTCGCAGCCGAGTCCTGAAACGCCATCCTCATCGTCTTACGGCAGACCAAAAACCTATTAACTTCAGGAGGCTACTCAAGACCCGGCTGTTCGAGCAGTAGCAACACCGTCCTCCCAGCGCCTTGAGATCCTCACTGGTGAGTAGCACACTTTACAAATATCTTTATTTATTGATTTCCTCGACCAAATAAGTCTCTGCCATAAAATGGTTAAAATTTGACAAATAGGAAAACAGGTCATTTTACCTTGTTCCAGATTCAATAATTCAACATCTGCATATACATATACCTGGTAATGATGTAACGCATTGCTTAAAGGCTGTGCAGTTATACAATAACAAATCATTTTTTGTCAATTGCTTGGATTGACTTACAGACAGAGTTTCCCACTAAATACAAAAGAATTAATGCTACTGTAGCAAAATGATCAGGAACAGCCACGGGCCTACAAAGAAAGTACTGCTGACATTGGTTCATACACATATATTCACAAAGAAACATTAGTAAGTTAAATTATGAAACATAAACAATAGATAAAGGTAATACACATTGTAGGTCTTGTGATCCTCATCAGACAGAATAAGTATGTGGCTTCTCTGTGAGCCAAGACTAATGCAATTAATTGTCTTGGCTCACCAAGAAGCCACATGCTTATTCCATCTGATGAGGATCAAAAGACCTACACTGTTTATTACCTATCTATTTGTACGTTGAAGTCCCAGTGCACTCCCTCTCTCCTTCACCTCCCCCTTCACCCATTTGGGGCACTAATGTATTAGAAAAAGTTATACCATTTGTATAAATTATGTTTCTGTTGGTTCATTGTGATTAAATACCAGTGTACCTTTATCTATTGTTTATGTATCCATAATTTAACTTACTATTGTTTCTTGTGTGAATATATGCATACTGGGACCCCTTTCTCACTGTATCGCTATATACCCAGGTCCCAGAGACATTATTTAGGTCTACCCTTTTTCGGTAACGCAACATTGGCTCATAAACACTGAGAATTCGGAACTGTTTCTGTTAAACCTGTCAGTAGGCACTGAGGGTACTGGTGGAGGTCAGACGCTATGACATTTCCTGGAAGACCAGACTGGGGAGTGACCCCAGTGAGGATTAAGGTTTTGGGACTCTTGTATTGGAACTGAGAAGGGTGCAATAGGGGCCTGGTGAGTATATCTAGACCACCAACCAGTGTTCCTGTGTTGGTAGCATTTTATTCTTCCCACAACACCTGTTTTTCATTCTGTAAGGCTTGCCGCTGACCCTGAACCTCAGACAGGGTAGTCGCTAAAACCGCTAAATAAGTTTGTTCCAATTCCAGGGACTGTGCTAGAGCCCACACATCGATGATTTGTTCTCAGGAATGTTAGCCAGGCAACTCTGTTAAGGTGGGCTTGGCTTTCTGTCAAGGTCACTAACCTGTTGAATTTTTGAGGACTTGCAGGAATGATGTGGGTGGGACTATTCCCCTCCTTTTTTGCCAACAGCTGTTGATTGACACAAGTGGTAGCAAGCACCAAGCAGGGGGAAGGGAGAGATTTAGTAGGGAATAATACCTGACTATGTTTGATCTCATCCAGGCTTTCATATCCTCCTGATCACGGCATGTGTGAATGGCTTTGTTTCACTAATATACTGTCACCTGTTGTTATCACAAAGAGCTTACAGCTAGCACCTCATCGGAGCCTCCATACAAAGTTTCACATAACTGCCAAATAGCATTCTTGATACACACACACAAAGTTTATGTAAACATGTTCTCATTCCTTATTATCCTTTTGGATGTTGCTCAATGAGTTCATAATGACTCCACTCATAAGGAGCTGGTCGCCCACTTTACTGCATGATAATGTTCTCCGAATTTTGGCAATACCATCCATGTTCTTTTTCATACTGAAGGACAGGTCAGTACTTTTCCCTTGGCTCTTTGTGCCTATAATTTATCAGACTATTGTAGCCAGTTTTACCACTCTATGTAACACGTTCCCGGATTTGCAATTCTTTGAAAAAAGAGTTGACAATTCTATTCTCTAAAGTATCTGACCTCTTCTCCTGTTTTGCAGGTGAGGACTATCGGTGCAATGAGACAGTAATGGAAGAGAAGATCTCACTGGAAACAGAAGTGTGGTAAGTTAGGAAAGTACAAGTGAGAGATCCTTTCAGATTGGGAGCCGAAAAGCCAAGCACTAGCACATGTGCTCTGCATGGGTTGAATACTCAAGGGGAAATTACAAGATTGTGGGTATCCCATTCCACATCTGCAGACATCAGAGGCACTACCCTATCCTATCCTGTTGATGAATTTCATGTACCATGAGGCAAAACCTCTCTAGAAAGCAAGCATGTACTAAAATATTCTTGCAGTCTGACCCGTTAAGAAAAACTTCAATTTTGGCATTCCTACAGCAATATATAAAAGGTTAATTCCATGACTCATGCACATATCCTACTCCTAGTGCTTCACAAGTGCCTACTAGATGGTATCATAAACAGTATTGAAAGAGGAATATTGATACCAGCAGCAAAATAAACAGTGGATTATCCATCTATTGAAGGTATTTCTGCAAAAGTAAATGGTAATGTCCCTTACTTCCCTATGTGTAATATGGTGTATGTTCCATCCTCAATGGCAATGATTGTCAGCTTTTTTGTGAGATTATAACGTTAAATAACGTAAAATAAGCTTGTTGCATTTAGGTGTCGCCATGGTGATCAACTAGAACAGAGTGTCTGCAAAGTACAGCATAGCAATATAATCGAGTTAAGCTGTGACTGCCCATGTTTTTAAGAGGATATGTTATTCTGCATGATTTCTATCGCAGATGACACAATGTTACTCAAAGAGTATATCCTAGTGGACAATGTAGTCATACCACTATCTACTACCACAAGAACCCTTTCTAAATTTGGTACTTTAATCTCATGCAGTCTTTCAGCAGCCTCCTGCTGGGAAACATTCCACACTTCACTGTATATTGCATACAAGAAGTGCCTTTGACATGGTTTTTGAGGACTTAGTATAAAGTCCTGTAGTCCCATGTCATTAGACAGAAGGGACAAGCATTGTTCCAATAAAGGTACAACTTCCAAAAACTTTAAACTGTTACCACCCTGAGTGTTGTTTCTGAAAGTAACATGGGTTGGGACTGCTGATCTTAAACAGTTTGGGGTAACCCACAAAACTTGCATGACATCCGTTCGTATTTGACGGCACACTAAATACATGCTCTAGTTGGTCCCTGAAGAAATGTATGAACTTTACAAAGCGTGGTGATTAATGCTTCCATTGTGTAGTTTCTGAACTGGTGCCAGTGCACAAACTGTGTAAATGTGGGAATGTTCGGTGTCTTTTAATCATATTTCTTGGCCAGGCCAACACATGATGTCTGCTACGCGGTAAACATCGTTTACCACGATGTTTTCACAACGCAGTACCTTTAGCACGCATCCCTTACAACGCAAGTCGTTACCACGACTTGCGCTGGAGGGCGCTAAAGGATTGAAAATAGTTAATTTACTATCCCAACACCTTCCCTAGGGTCCACGGGGACTGGTGTTAGAATAGTAAATTAAACTATTCGAAATCCGCACCCCCTACGCAAGTCGTGGTAACGACTTGCGTTGTAAGGGATGCGTGGTAAAGGGATGCGTTGTGACGGTACACGTTGTACCGTCATACATCCCTGCTACGCAGATTTGTTAAGGAAAATCATTAGATGTGGTATTTAGCATGCTCTGAATAGTGCCTCATTCCCCTGAATCTGCAAATCTTTAGTTCCTCAAATTGCGACAGAAAACATAAAAAACGTGATGTATGAGCAAAATCGTATCGCAATATTAAGGAATCGCAAAATTTGCGATTCCTTAATATTGCATAAGCATTTAAGGAATCGCAAATTGCGATTCCTTAAATGCTATGTAACAAGCACCCAAGTTGTGCGATTTCTCCTTGACAAATCGCAAATTACCACCAACTTGCATTTTTCATGGTGCCATGTGGCAAACATATATGTGCGCCATATGCGCACACATGCTCATTTTAGAGCTGCATCAGGGTGTCCTTATGACACCCTTGAAATTATTCTCAATTTGCGATTCTCAAATTGTGAATCGCAAATTGAGAATGACTTCCCATTCATTCCTATGGGCCTCCTGGCCCATAGGAATGAATAGGAAGGTATTCCTTAATTGCGATTTCACAATTTGCTAATCGCAATTAAGGAACACTAAGAAATCGCCAAAAATTAGCACATTTTTAAATACATCCCGTTTTGCAATTCTCAAATAGCGATTCTCAAAAAATGATATCACAAAAAATGTTTTTCATACATATGCCCCTCATAATCCAAAATGAATTATTTCCTAATACTCCAGTCATATACATGTAGATTTATTGGCAGTGTCAGTTTGCGTACATTGTTCAGATGTCATGAATCTATACCTGCAATATATTATTTCTCTAAAGGGCAAAGCTAAACTATTCGACTTCTCTCACAAAGTATCTAGCATAGGATCAATACTTAACAAAATCTGTGAATAATATTTGTTTTGATCCTCAAAGTTGCTGTAGTCTGTGAACACATGTTGGGCCCCTTGTCCCTATGAACAGTAAAGTCATCACTGATAATATCCAGTTTCGCAGAAATTTCCAACTGCCTCAAGATCAAGTATACCCTTTGTCACCACATCCAAATGTCTCCTATCAGTAAATGAGATTAAATAATGTTTGATAATGAACAATGTTTTTTTTTGGGGTACAATTCTGAGCCTAACGTGAATATGATAATTTCAACCTTATATTACAGTATGTTTGTACATTTTAATATTATTGTTTGTAAGCTACTTTAATAGACATATGGATTCACATTTTTCATTAATTTGTAGTGCTTTCTCTATTGGCCTAATGTTCAGTCTTTCTCTAACAGCTCATCCCAAGTCATAAGGTTAGTATTGCGCTGCATAACACATTCTAGCTAAAATGCCATATGATCATCAGAAATTATTTTCTGTCCAGTAAGTCAGTATTTCTTCTACTAGTAAACATTCCCTTCATTATTTCATTTCATTAAATTATGGTAAATGATTTTACCTATTTGTGCCAATTTATTCATGGTATACTTAAAATTTACTTATGATACCAAATTAGAAAAGTACGAATGAATGTTTTGCAAATTAAATGTGGTCACAAAACATTCATAATTTGCCACCAATTGAAAACTGGTTGTAACTCATTGCAAATGTAAAGGTGTCTTTTCCCATTTGAGAATGGTTGGAAAAATATTGTTAAGGGGAGTCGGTGGCCCAAAGGAACACTGCATACATTTAAACCCATCCTCTCTCTTGTAACGAAAATGGATTGTAGTGTTTTACAAAACTTTCTCTATTTAAAAGCAATCACAGACATGGTGGCGTGCTGACCCCAGCAGGCCACAATCATTGTGATGGCTTTTATTCCTAAATGGTCGCAAATGTGAACACATTCATTATTACTCATGATTAGGGCTCCCACCTTTGTGGTATTTATTGTTATGACATTTCTGTCTGTATTTATCCATATTTATTATGAATTATTTGAGAAATAAAACGCTGAAACTGGTATATTTACACATTTATTAAACCCATAAATATGCAATCATGCTTGAATGCCTGCCAGGTTTCAGTGACATAAACACCCACAGAAGATAAATCAATGCACTATATGAATACTAGCAGCCCGCCCCGACGTTGTCCGGTGCAGAAGGGGGCTGGGGGCAGCACCGCTGCAGGAGACGCGCAGCAGAACAGCCAGCAGCGGGAGCAGCAGAGCGTACTCACCAGCATCACGTGTGCAGGGTGTTGTTTCCTTGCCCCCGTTTCCTTGCTCCTGGCCACTTCTGCCCACGCTCCTGTCCTGACTCTGGAGGCTGTCGGTTTGGCGCTCTTGCCCGCTTCTGCGCACGCTCCTGTCCGCTTTTCGCATGTCGGACTCAGTAGTCTGTCGTTTCGGCACTCCTGTCCTGCCCGCTTCTGGCCACGCTCCTGTCCGCTCTCCGAGCACTTTACTACTTTACTAACATGGTGGACCCGTGATTGTGATGTCAGCACGCATTAAACGCACACGCCCAGCTCAGACATGGCGCTACTTCCAAGGGACTACTTTCTGAAAGAACGTACTTTTCCCTTCTAAGGTATATTTTTTTATGGTATACCGCCTATGTCCATCTGCCTACCCTGACGTTTCCTATGATGTATTGGGTGTTTTGATTGGCGCTGCGGTTCCCGAGTTTACCTGGCTCAAAGGTGTGTGTTCTCGCTTTATAATAGTAGTGCGGATTTGTGCATTTCAGTGTCAGCTTTGCATATATACTGCTGTTTAGGCCTCTTTACTAAAATTCCTTTCTTTTTATTACGCCCTTACCTATCAATAGACACATTTATTGGCCTGGCAGTCATGGCAAAGTGTATTTAGAATCACTCAAAATTTACCCAATATTTATTTTTATCCACATATAAAAATAAATACAGACAGGACAATAAAAGTTCTTCTGTCTGTATTTACCTGTAAAACGGAAAACAGGGAGACTTATTTATGAAGCAGGTCTATTTACGACTCACTATGAACTTCTAATGAAATTAAAAAGAGTTCCAGACATTAGAATTTCCTCATTGCAATTCGCAGGAAATGCAATTAGGAAATCGCTATTCATGACTTTCGTACATCAAGCCAATGCTGCACTACTGTCCTCATTCTCCTTTAGGAAGCAAATACCTATTGATTACTCCTAGTGGGGTTTTCATTTGCATTGCAGAGTTTTTCATGCACTTGCTCACAAAAAAGTAGTTTTGAAAGTAAAGATAACTTTGTGTGCCTGCCTAATACTTAGACCTACCTTATAATTTCTGACCAGGTCTGGCAAAGATAAGAATTCTGGTGATCTATCACCTCTCACAAGAAATGTCATGCCTGATTTTATGTATTGCAGGGAAATTACTTCATCACAGAAATACAGTACACTTGTAATAAGTCAGGCATGATATTTGACACATGCGTGACAGTAACCAGGTTACCAAACTCTAAATCAAGCCCATAGCTTTTCATGGATATTTACCTTATTCTTAATTCTTTATCCCAGAGTGGTAACTTTATTCCCAGTCCTGACATTTTCAAGGGTTGAACAGGCTATGTTTTGGGCAGTTTTGAATGAATATATACATACTATTTTTGTATATTATTTACATTTTTAATTAAAATGCTTATTTTTTAACATTTCAAAAAATTTAAAATGTAATTTATTTTGATTTAATTTAACCATAATTCCCATGAGGTTTTATTTTGAGTTCCTTCCCCCAATTATTTGGGTGACTGTTGCAGTATCAGTGGTTAGCCATTTGGAGTGCTGAATAGGGAGTTTCTTTGCATGGAATTCCGCTGATCTTTGAACGGGTGAAAATCATCATGGTGCACGTCTTGGGGTGCACAATCAGTGAAAGTGGCACCACAATGTGTGCCAGAGGGTGCTGCTTCTTTATTGCCACCCAAGTAGATTTTCTACTCGAGTGGCAGCTTGCTTACCTTTAATGGTCCTGGCCGCCCATAAAAATCATGCCAGGGGACGCCAGTTTTTGCTCACAAATAGTTGGGGAGCCATGCGCAAGAAAAGTGGTTGGAGGAATTTGGCCAGACCTTGGCATTACATATATCACCCACCCTAGTACCGAACTTACTACAAAAGTGCAGCTTGTGAGTACTGAAATATAGTAAAATTACTCAAAAATCTATAATGTTTTTTGATGGTCTTAATAATTTTTGTTCATAAATCTTTTTTCTGAATTGGTTTGGGAATTGTAGTATGTACGGTGATTTACTTTAAAATTGTTCATACCACTTGAACTTAGCACACTCTGCTGAGGATTGTGTGTTGTTTGTGGCATAGCTACCAAGGATTGAACAGACATTCACAGTGTATTATATTTTGATCCAACTGGAGTCAGTTTATCAGTTGGTTGGGGCGTTGTCATCTCTAATTAATAAACCCATTTCAGACATTATTGTTCAGAGGTTGGGTTAGTAGTGTCCAGCAGTTACCATCTAGTTTTCAAATGTAGGAATTAAAACATGTAATTATAACATTTTCAATAGGCAAGAAATATTATTGATTGATCATGATTTTTCATAGTTTAATTACATTTTCTCACCTTGTTTTTCCTGTTGGAATTGTGGAGGTTAATCTGTCTACTAGCCTTCCTAGGTTGGATATGAAAACCACTTTCAAAGTAAAGAATCTTAAAGTAGTCCCTAGTGCAGGGTGCAAGACTGACCAGGACGAACACCCCAGTTCTTCATAAATGTGGACATTAGGGACTAATTTAATATTTGTTGAATGGGATAATATATCACAAACATGAGAGAAAGCCTGTTCACCTTATTACAAGGTAATTGTATCCTGTGATACTTGTAGTATGGTGAGTGGGATCTCTGCCACATTTGTGATGGGGTAACACATCCACCAAACCTTAAGTCAGGGCACTTAGTCATTGTTTGTATTAATATAGGGTTGGAGAAGTTGCTGAAGTGTACCCATGAAGGTCACACTGAAGGTTGCAAGAAATCCAGGTTTATGCTGCTCTGCACCTTTTGCTCCGATCAATTATGATTCAGTGGGATATTGTGTCAAAGGTGTGGGGAATTGATGAGCCCTTCTCAGCCTTGTCCTGCCAGATGAATGCTAGTTCCAAAAAAGGTCAAACTTTGAACCAGTGAAAGGCAATACATATTTCTGGCAGGTTCATCAGAGACACTAAAATCCACGTAGCATCCATTGAGAGCAGATGCTGACAAAATCAGCTGATCCAGCACTTCTTGATGAAGTTGCGTTAGACTTTGAAAGAACCTAACGGACCTAGTAAAAAGGTAAATAGTTGGACTGGGATGTTTTCTTAGTTTCAGTTTTTACTTTAAAATTGTTGTTGTTGCTTTAACATAGGACACATTTCATATAAGCCTGCTACCTAAAGCTACCAGGTTTTTTATTTGCTGATTCTCTCAGAACTTTGATTTGATATAACCAAATAGTACCCCCTCCCAATTAGTAACCCCATTTTTCTAAGAAATGTTCACAATGTGGTGTTCCCTACATTGGATCATTTATGATTTTGTCTGAATCTGCTAACACGCACATGGCTATAATTTAAGGGGCTGATTATGATTTAGGGCAGAAAGCGTGTTGGAGGAGTTTTGCCCGAAATCATAGGTTTCCATCAGACCACCATATTATCATATTGACGAATGGAGGGAAATCCACAGGGGAATTCCGCTCCACTTCTGAACGCCTCACAGAGCCCGTCGGGGGGGTGGGCCGAATAGTAATCCCTAAATGACAGTGGAGCCAGCCTCAGCTCTGCGGTCAGGATAAAAATGTATCTTTGACCCTGCCTTATCATGGTGGTCAGCCCGGCATTAAGACAGGTGGAAAGTGATTTTGGGGGCTCCTAGCAAGGCCCCTCCCTCCTGGCCCTCTACTTTGGGTTCTGGGGGCACCATACATGCGTGCACCTTGTGGCATGCAACGCAATGTACATTACAGTTCATGGATGTTTTAAATGTGTTTTAAATGTGTATATTTTCTATTGAGGCTGGTGATGCAACATGTAGCACTGGCCTCAGTAGAAATTATACATCGTCTACGACCACCGTGAAGGAGGCTGCATCATAATAGTGGAAGAGGGACTGCTAACAACTTTTCAGGTGGTCCAGTTTCTGCTACAATGTTGGCCGGACGCTCTTCTGATTGACAGCATATTTAGGGCGTAAGGAGCCGATTATGATGGCGGGTGGACTTTAGTCCGCCTGCAAACGTAGCAGGTTCAGGACCGCACACCTTTAATGCGGCAGTCCCGCACCACATATCATGATGCAACCACCGATGCAGCGGTTGCATCATGCGGTGGGAGCTGCTGGCTGCAGAACCCGCTGCAATGTTAAATGGCCATGTTGTGCATTTCCATGCACAATGTGAGAGGCACCGCCCAGTACCTGACACCTTGTGCATGGAAATGTAGTGTAAAACTGCCCTCCACAAAACTGAGGGTGCCCATAACTGGCCCCCAGATTCCAGCCTCCAGCAGCCTTTCCAAGGTGGTGGAAATGCCACGGAAAGTCTGGCGGATGCCAGCATTGTGATTGGGTGGGTGGTGCTTTTGAGGCAATGCCCCCATATGCCCAACCTTATCCGCTCTGCCAGGAAACCATCACAATTGCCTGGGGCAGATGTGTGGCGGGCATGCTATGCACCCGCAATGCTTGTGGAATGAATCCCCCACCATCCTGATGTGGCAGGGGGAAATGGGCATGCATATGGCGGAGGGACAGCCACCGCTTGTTTGGCAGTGCTGGTCCCTCTGCCATGGCAATGAGCCCCTAAGTTTGTGGTACCTATAATTTCATTGAACATTAAAAAAGACTAAAAACTAAAAGCCCAAAACTGAGCTTGTTGAAAGAATGAATAGCAAGTGCATGTTTTAAAGGACTTTTAGAAAAATCCTATTGACTTTAGTGTCAAAAATTGCATTGTTTTTTGTGTTTCAATTAAGGTGATGGAACACATGGCACACTTTACACATTGTGGTTAACACACAGGAAGTTAAATATTTATAAGCTGCACTCAGCAGACATCAAACAAGAATAGAATTTGGAATGAGGTTTGCAGCACACACAAACAAACTGAAACATTTGCAATTAAGATTACTTAATATAAGAATAGGTGCAAATACAGAAGAAGTAAAGTTTGAAACTTTTCATCATTGAACATGGCATCCTTTTCTGATCTGCAAGAGCTCCATGATCGACACTTGGATGCGACTGCTCTATTTAATGATTTTATGGCAAAGGATTCTGTCTTCCTTAATGATGCAATTACTCAAATGTTACCTTCTTTCAACAAAATCTTCACCTCAGGTCTGTTTTGAATTTCTCCTGTTCTCCAAGCTGATGATGTAGATAAATGTTGCTGTTATACAAATATATGCTCTGTGTTTATGGATTGAATTCTGCAAATGTTTACGAGGGCATCTTTGCTTTTGGTGCATTAGGTGTTTTATTTGTTTTGGTTATTTAAAGACAAGATTAAATAATAAATGTATTTGAAAGTTATGTAGCTAGTGAAATTAAATCAGGAACAATTGAAAGAATTATCAAATGTGAAATCATGTGCTTTGGGCAAAAGCACATTGATGATGAAAAAGACCTTTGTAAAGTGTATAAATATTTACCATTCATCCATAGTGTCTAGATGAATGCCAATAATGTACATTGTTTTTGCTGACACTGCACAAATAATGTACATTTTGAGAATAGAGAAATGGAATAAAGCACAGGAGGCTGTATCTGCAACTCAATATATAGGATCCACTAGAGACTTAAATGGGACCAATTGTATTACAGATCTGATCCTACTAAATATAAGTGACATTAAAAATCTGATGCATCATGATTGAAATAAACAAAGATATTTCCCTGGTTCTATTAATGAATCTTTTATATCTCACTATTTCGTGAAAACACAATTATACCTGAATATATATGCACGGGTGTCAATATTTTACCATAGATTATGTAAAGTAGACTCAACATCGCATCAGACATAAAATATAGACCCCCATACCCTTTAGCTTGCCCAGAGCATGAACAGGGCATGTTTTAGGACTGAATTTGTCAGTGCAGAGGTCACGGTTAGACTCTCAAAATTATGACTTCAATAGTCAACACTTTACTCGCTGGCTCCCTGACCTTTCGGGCCTTATTTGGCAATGGGACAATTCTCAAAGCACTCCAGAATTACTGCCTGGAGTATTTGCCTCATTATACTTTCACGTCTTTATTGTTCAGATTCTGAACACATTTATATTCCTGTTGAAGAGAACTTGAAGCCATCATTTTGAGAGTGGGACCGTGACCTCTGTACTGACGTTGCTGTATAAAGATTATGGTCATTGGATTCTCACCCTTTTCAGGTTTTTTGTGATTTCGAATTTAGTCTGCTTAACCATTTAATATTTGGTCATTTTGTATTCCTCCTTCGAAGGGTTATTGCCCTAAGGAGCCCTGACGAAGTTCTCTTTCGAGAACGAAACGTGTTGGCTGAACTCTGTTTTGAACATTCGTATAATTCTGATAAATAAAGGACTTTGAAAATTCCATTGGTAATTCTTGAACGTCTTGAATCCTGTGCACGCCCTTCATCTATATGTTTAAGGATCTGGAGCACAGCGCCATCATAAGACGGTTGTTGCCTGGGATAGTGCGTCGGACTAATACTGAACGGTGAAACTGGTGGAGCGGTGCAGAAATGGTGGTCCACCATCTGTTCTGCTTTGTTGTACAGATCTTGTTCCATTAAATATTAGTGACATTAGAATTCTGATGTTTCATGAATGAAATAAACAAATATATTCCTCTAGTTATTTTAATGAGTCTTTTATATCGCACTATTTCACGATAACACAATTTTACCTGAGTATATATATATGCACAAGTGCAGATATTAACCATTGGTTATGTGAACTAGAATGAATATCACATCAGAAATACAACCTGGACTCCATACCCTTTAGCTTACCCAGAGCATGAATAGTGCATGTTCAAATGTTGCATTCAAAGGTATGTCTGTGCAACACATTTGTGGAGGTGGCTGTGACTTTCTAATGTTGCATATTTAAACTGTGTGATATATTGGGGTACGCTGGGCTCTATTCACAAAGGTAAACTACTACTAGTAGAATGTACTCCTACAATTGTGTGTATTTCACTTCTTTGGGTATTAACAAAATAGGACTGTAAACGTTCTCAGACATGTAGACATACTTTTCCATAACCCTTGAAACAGGGGGAAGAGCCACATTTATAAGTGAAAAGTTACAACTGCCAGATAGGAACAGTAATAAGTGAAGCACCATACATGGCCCACCACTGATACTGAACACCCTCCGATAGAAAATAAAGAAGCTTGTTTCTTTTAAAATAATCACTTAGTTAATAATTAATCTAAATTATTTTAAAAAGTAAAATGTAAATATTCGTATTCAATGTTAACAAATTATCTAAAAAAAAATTAGAATTTATTATAAACCATTCTATAATTTTAGAATTAAGGTGACATTCATTTTTACTAAAATATAATTGAATTACTTTCAATTATGTCTATACATCACTTATATTAAGTAATAATATATATTAAAAAATAAAATATTTTACTGTGTCGTTTTTTCTTGTATACTTCAGAAAAATACTGCTAATTTATTTTAGCATATTTGACTAACTGATCGCCTGCCTACCATATTCAGTGGTAGAAGGACCACCAACTTACTGTTGACGGAGCACTCCCTTGATGGAAAGCAACCTCTGATGGCCCACAGAATAGGGGCTGTTTCAGGAAGAACCTTATACAGCCCACCCAACTCAGAGCATACTGTCTTACTCCCACAGCCAAGTAAAACCTGGTGGTGGGTACAAATAGTGACCTCACACCCAGTGTGAATACTACCTGGATACAGGGTTACATATTGTTTTATCCTCTGGAGATATCACTGTGTGTGATGCTCTGCAGATTCTGGTATGCATGAGACCTGTGGGCACTAAGCAATAGTAACTTTCTCCCAAAAGGTTGCAAGCAACATAATGAAAGCTGCCAAACAAAAGACCTTGAGAGAGGTTTTTGCAGTTAGTCTAACCACTGGCAATCACACAACCTCTTCTGCCACAAGATTAAGATGATCTACAACAGCTTCAACAGTCTTGTTATACAAGATCCTCTCACCCTGCTCGCAACCACTGCACCCAACATCACCAGACCCCAGCAGACCCTGCTCAGCTGGACTCCCCTCATCACTGAGGACACCCACAAGATCATGAAGAGCATCCACTCCAGAGCAACCACAGCCTCTTGCCTGGACCAAATCTTCAACAAAGCTGGCACCTCCATTGTCCTGAACTCTGTCACACCATCAACTGCTCCATCATCTCTGCTACCTGTCCAGAAGACTGGAGACATACAGCCAGCAACCTCTTGCCTAAGAGACCCATCTCTCTGCTCCTCTTCCCAGGAAACGCCCAGCTTTTCTAGATCATAGTAGCAAAAAACACCCTGGAACTCTCTCAATCCAGCTTCTGAAGCAACAACAGCACCGAGACAGCCGTCCTCGCTGCCACAAATGATGTCTGTACCCTCCTCAACAGAGGCAAAACTTCAGCACTCATCCTTCTGGAATTCTCTGCTGCCTTCAGAAGAGTCCCCCACTGCACCCTATGCACTATGAGACAACAGCAGCTGCAAAAAAGCTGTGGGATGGATCCGCTCCTTCCTCACTGGCTGAACACAGAGAGTCAGACTAACACAGTTCCGCTCTGAACCTACAGAGATTAGCTGCAGAGTGCCTCAGAGATCCTCCCTGAGCCCACTTTCTTCTCAACTACATGGCCCATTTACAGACATCATCAGGAACCACGGACTCAACATCATCTCCTACAACAATTAAGACCAACTAATCCTCTCCCTCACAAATTAACCCAAAGTCACCAAGAACAACGTCCACAATGGGAAAAAAGCTGTCACCACCTGGATGAAGAACAATCCTTATCCGGGGCTCCACCCCCTCCTCCTGGGATGACTCCTGCTGACCCTCATATCTTGAATCCCGATATACCCACAGAACTTGCCAGAACAACAACATCCTGTACTCCTCACTCAACATGAACTACCTGATCAACAACATTTCATCATCCTGCTTTCACAAGCAGTGCCTGCTTCAAAAGATTTTCAAGTGGATCCCCACCAATTCCAGAAAGACTCGACTACAGATATACACTGTATGCCAGCACCACCCAGAAACTCCTCAAAAAACTGCAGGACATTCTCAATATCCCTCACTTTAGCCACATCACTGACCACCTAAGAAAAATCCACCTGCTCCCAGTCAACAAAAGAATCACCTTCAAGCTCCTCGATTGATTGATTGACATTTTTAGCATTGTCGGTTGTGGTGGGTGTGAGTTCAAAATCAGCAGGCTGCTAGGTGCAATCCCAATGTGGGCTCTTATTCCCGAAGATCATCCAATTGGCAATACTGCTCATGCATTGTTGAAGTTTGCCTTTGTGGTGACAACGTTGTCTGAGAGTGAAAAAATAGCTGAGTGTTGTCGGCATAGGAGATGGTGTTGATTCCGTGTCTGATGATGTTTGCAGTGGATTCATGTATATGTTTAAAAGCGTGGAGCTGAGTGATGATGCATGTGGGACTCTGCAGATTAGGTCCTTGGGTTCTGATTTGAAATGTGACAGTCTGACTTGTTTTGTTCTTCTGGAGAGGTAGGAAGCTATCCTTTTGCATGCTGGTCCTAATATTCTTGCTATGTGTAGTCTAGTGATGAGTGTGTAGTGGGAGACAGTGTTGAAAGCAGTAGAGGGGCAACGGAGGAAGAGGGCAGATATCTGTCCTGGGTCTAGGATAGTGGGTATGTTATCTATGGCAATTACGAGCATTGTTTCTGTGCTGTGGTTGTTACAGAATCCTGATTGACAGATTTTTTTGCATTCTAAGTGGTCCAATGTGTCTGTCTAGGTAGGGGAACAAAGAGAATGTTCGGTAGTTCCTGAGTACTTCGGGGATGGCTGAGTTTTTTTTTTAAGGCGGTGGTGATTTTGGCATGTTTCCAGCCATCTGGGATGGTGGCTGTTTTGAGGGAGGTCTTAAAGATTGAAGCGAGTGCAGCATTACTGTTTCTCTATCCAGGTTGCAGATATGATAGGAGCCCCTAAGAGGATTGTCTTCTTTATTGCTTCAGCGTCCTCGATGGGTAGAGGTTTTCCATGTTGTCAGTTCGTAGTGTTTGGCTGATGAGGTTAGCAGGCTGGGAAGGTCGATGTTGGTGACTGGAATTCGAAGTTGCTGCAGATCTTATTGATATTTTCATGGAAGAAGTCAGACAGGTTGTTAAATTTCATGTGTGTATGCTTGGGAATGGACACCATGTGTAAATGCTTGTAAATTGGCATAAACTAGGGGTGGGCAAAGAATTCCGCTCTGCCGGTGGAGTTTCCCGAGTTTTTCTCACCCTGCATTCCGCAAGGAGCACAAAGTGAGCATTTGCGAGTAAAAATCACTCGCTAGACCTCCTCCCGGCAAGTTATCTCAAAGCTGATGGTGCGGCAGGTTGCAACAGCTTGCATTAGGTCATGACTACTCGTGTTGAGAAATCTACAGCTTGCCATGAGGAAGGTGCTGCTTGAGTAGAACATCTACTCGAGTGGCAGAACCAAGAGGCACCCTCCTGCACTGCACGTAGTGCTGTTTGTGCTGATTTTATAATGTAGAGCCGACTCCCGGGGCTAAAAATCTGTGCAAGCAGCGCTTCTTGCCAAACTCTACTGCTCGCGGAATTCAGAGTTTTTGAATCCCTTTGCAAAGTTTTGCAGAGCAGAATTCCACGAACTCTGCCCAGGCCTATCATAAAAAAAAAAAACATTGAATATATCCCTGACTGACAACTTATGTAACAGTGTTCAAACAGATGCCCTGCTTAACATTTTGTTATAAAGCCATCCATAGCCACACAAATCAGGCCTTGTGTGTTTTACAAGTAATAGTGTTTATTTCACAAATTTAATTCCATAAAACATACATTCGATAAAGCATTTCATTCTAGGAAATATTCCAACACTTTATATGCATTAAAATCAAGTTTAATTGAAAAGGTGCAATATGCATGTACAATTATACTTCCCTTGACCAATTAGCCCACCTCTTTAACCCCTTCGATGCTGATGACGGAGCGGTTCCGTCATCAGCATCGGTTGGGCTGTGCTGATGACGGAACCGCTCCGTCATCAGTACAGCCCTGGGGGAGAGCGCTGGCGCTCCCCCCCCCTGTGCGGCGATTTTTTTTTTTTTGCAGGGGTGGCAGCGGAAGACTTTCCGCTGCCACCCCCTGGCCCCCCATGCTTCCTGGTGACGTCAGCGCGCACAGCGCGCGCCGACGTCATCAGGAAGCGCTGGACGCGCTGGAAGCCATTTGCTTCCAGCGCGTCCAGAAACAAGGTGGGTGTTTCGTGCTGCGGTGGGGCGGGGGGGCCGTTTTTCGGTGCCTTGAGGCATCGGGGGGAGGAAACTGTGTTTCCTCTCCCCTGATGTCCCAATGCACGGCATTCCTGGTGCACGATCGCGCACAGCGTCGCGATCGTGCACCAGGAATGCCCCACTAGACACCAGGGATTGTGTTTGGGCAATATATACTGTGCAGCAAGCGACCCCTTGGGCAAGGGTCGCTTCCTTTTGGGGCCATATTATTTATTAGACTTTTCTGCCCCCCCTGGGGCAGATCGGCCTTTTTTTTGGCCGATCTGCACCCAGGGGGGGCAGAAAAGCCCACTAGACACCAGGGATTGTGTTTGGGCAATATTTTACTGTGCAGGAAGCGACCCCTTGGGCAAGGGTCGCTTCCTTTTAAGGCCATATTATTTATTAGACTTTTCTGCCCCCCCTGGGGCAGATCGGCCTTTTTTTTGGCCGATCTGCACCCAGGGGGGGCAGAAAAGCCCACTAGACACCAGGGATTGTGTTTGGGCAATATTTTACTGTGCAGGAAGCGACCCCTTAGGCAAGGGTCGCTTCCTTTTGGGGCCATATTATTTATTAGACTTTTCTGCCCCCCCTGGGGCAGATCGGCCTTCTTTTTGGCCGATCTGCACCCAGGGGGGGTAGAAAAGCCCACTAGACACCAGGGATTGTGTTTGGGCAATATTTTACTGTGCAGGAAGCGACCCCTTGGGCAAGGGTCGCTTCCTTAGGGGGGCAAATAATGTTTTAGACTTTTCTGCCCCCCCTGGGGCAGATCGGCCGTTTTGTTTGGCCGATCTGCACCCAGGGGGGGCAGAAAAGCCCACTAGACACCAGGGATTGTTTTTTATTTATAAAGGAAGCGACCCCTTGGGCAAGGGTCGCTTCCTTAGGGGGATAAAATATTTTTCAGACTTTTCTGCCCCCCCCTGGGGAAGATCGGCTGTTTTTTTGGCCGATCTGCACCCAGGGGGAGCAGAAAAGCCCACTAGACACCAGGGATTGTTTTTTATTTGAAAAGGAAGCGACCCCTTGGGGAAGGGTCGCTTCCTAGTGGCCCTAATATTTTTTTAGACTTTTCTGCTCCAGGGGGCCCACGTTTATAATGATTTATAATCTTCCCCCCTTGGGGACAGACACCCCATTTGTGACATTCCCATGTGACATAGCATGTTGTAATGTGTGTTGTTTTTGTTTCTTCTAATGTGTTTTGTTTTTTTTTCTCTTTAGATTGTTGCAGTGTGCGGTTCTGTTACTGGTGGTTCTGTTGTGCTGCTGTTTCTGTAGTTGCATGTGTTTGGTAAGAGACCTTATTTTTGTTCAATTGTAATGTAATTGTTTATTTTGCAAAGTGTGTAGTAATAAGAGTGTGTGTTGTTGCTGTTTGTTGTGATTGGAAAACATGTTTTGCATTTGTTTTTGATGTGTCCTTCTGTAGATGTAAGTTTTTTTTTTCTTCTTTCTAGTGGGATATCGTTGCCTATTTGCTGTGTCTTTGCAGAGTAGGTGCTGGTGAGTGTAGTTGTGTCTTGTAAGTGAATTGTATATTTTTTCTAAATCTATTTTTTGGTGAAAAAGTCTTACATTTTTATCTTACTTTGCGCAGTGTTGGGGTTGTTGAGTTGT
Organism: Lissotriton helveticus; assembly: GCF_964261635.1. NCBI lineage: Eukaryota > Metazoa > Chordata > Amphibia > Caudata > Salamandridae > Lissotriton > Lissotriton helveticus. The sequence continues at coordinate 126,472,277 of NC_136064.1, forward strand.
TTGTGCAGACTCCTTTATTTGTAAGGATAATGGCTAGCCGCCGGATTACTGCTCAGCAAGTTGTTGGAATGCTTTTTGATTCTTCCTCCGACCATGGTCCAGAGTCTGACTCTGATTCTGAGCCAGAGGTGGGGGGTGAAGATTCAGGTAGTGAGTTTTCTCTACGCATGGCTTCATCTGATGATGAAGACACTTTGAGTGCTGATGAAGCTACTTTTGGTGTGGATGATGTGCCTGTGGTTGGGGAGGACATTGCTGTGTTTATGGTTTTGGAGGACATGGTTGTGCCTGTGGTTGCGGAGGACATTGATGTGCCAATTGTGCGGCAAGAGACATCTGGGCTGCAGCCTGGGGCTGCTAGACTTCCAGTTGGTGGTGAGAGACAAGGGTTAGCTGGGCGGCGGCCTGCGGCTGCAAGACTTGACGATGAAAGTTCTGACCTCTGGGTTGCACCAGGCATGGTGCAGCCGGCATTGCCTGAATTTACTGGTGTTCCAGGATGTAGGGTGAACACTGAAAACTTTTTGCCTATCGATTTTTTCAAGTTGTTTATGGATGATGTGTTTTTGGCAGAGATTGTAGAGCAGACTAATTTGTATGCTGAAATTTTTTTGAGGGTGAACAGTGCCAGCCTTAAGCCCCATTCTAGAGCTAACCGGTGGACTCCCACAAATTTGGAGGAGATGAAAAAGTTTTTGGGTTTAACTTTTTTGATGGGCTTGCTTAGGAAACCATCAATGGCTTCATATTGGTCTACTAGTCCCTTGATGGCAACAGCTATATTTCCGGCAGTCATGAGTCGTGATAGGTATTTGCTTCTGCTGCGGATGATGCATTTTGTTGACAATAGTCTTGCTTTGCCACGAGATCACCCTGATTGTGACCGTCTTTTCAAGATTCGGCCTGTCCTTGATCATTTGGTTGATCGATTTTCTGAGATCTTTTATCCTGGGAAAGAAATTGCAGTGGATGAGTCTTTGCTGTTGTTCAAGGGCCGCTTGGTATTTCGGCATACATTCCTAGTAAGAGGGCACGCTATGGAATCAAACTGTATATGCTGTGTGACAGTGAGACTGGATATGTCTCTAATTTCAGGGTGTACACTGGTAAGGAATCCAGGATTAACCCCCCTGGTTGTCCGTCGACTTTTGGAGTGAATGAGAAAATTGTGTGGGAACTTGGTCGTGGATTTTTTAACAAAGGCCATCATTTGTATGTCGATAACTTCTACACTGGTGTGCGGTTGTTTAGGGAATTGGCCAAAGTGGACACTGTTGCTTGTGGCACAATCCGCTCAAACCGTAAAGGTTTCCCAAAAGAACTTGTTTGTCGAAAGCTTGCTCGGGGACAGTGCAGTGCTTTGCGTTGTGAGGAGCTTCTAGCTGTGAAGTTTACAGACAGGAGAGATGTCTACATGTTGACTACAATACATGATGAAAGCACTGAACCGCGGAATGTTTGGGGTCAGGTTGCAGAAGTGCGCAAACCTGTGTGCATACTGGACTACAATAAGTACATGGGTGGTGTTGACAGAGTTGATCAGAGGTTGGAACCGTATGCTGCTCTTCGTAAGGCTTACATTTGGTACAAGAAGTTGGCTATCCATCTTTTCCACTTGGCAACCTTTAATGCTTTTATTGTGTTCCAGAAATCTTGTCCCCAGTCAAAGTTGACTTTTGTAAAGTTTCAGGAGTCTGTAATAGGCAGCCTTGTTTTAGTGGAACAGGCAAGTGTTCCTAGAGTTGGAGTGGTGGAGGATGTTGCCAGATTGAAAGATCGCCACTTTGCTGATACAATTCCTCCTACAACCTCAAAAGACTTTCCCAGTCGGAGATGTAGAGTCTGTTGGCGAAGAGGTTTGCGGAAGGAGGTTCGCATGTACTGCCCCGACTGCCCTTCAAACCCCGGGCTGTGTGTACCTGCTTGTTTTAGATTGTACCACACGCAAAAGAATTTTTGGGAGTATCAATGAGTGGTAAAGTGAACTGGTTGGTCTTTATTCTGTAATAGTTATTGTTCAGTTTCAAAGTTTGTATTTGTGTAGTCTTTTTAGATTTAGTTGTCGAGTTAGTAGATTTGTATCAATTTGCAATTTGTTTTTGTTTCTCTTTTATTTAAAAAAAAACTAAAGTATGATGTTGGTTTGCGTGTAGTGTCCATTGTCTGACTGTGTGCATGGTTTGGCGCTTGACTGCCGGTGTCTGTGGACTGATGCTTGTCTGGCGGTGTCTGCGGACTGGTGCTTGACTGGCGGTGTGCGTGGTCTGGTGTTTGGTTGGCGGTGTGCGTGCTCTTGCGCTTGCCTGGTGTTGTGTTTGGATTTGTCTTTGGCTGGTGGTGTTCGTGGAGTGGTGCTTGACTGGTGGTGTGTGTGGAGGGGCGCTTGGCTGGTGGTGTGCATGGAGTGGTACTTGGCTGTCTGTGCACGGAGTGGTGCTTGGCTGGCGGTGTGTGTGGAGTGGTGCTTGGCTGGGGGTGTGTGTGGAGTGGCGCTTGGCTGGACGGTGTGCGTGGAGTGGTACTTGGCTGTCTGTGCACGGAGTGGTGCTTGGCTGGTGTTGTGTTTGTGGAGTGGCGCTTGGCTGGTGGTGTGTGTGGAGGGGCGCTTGGCTGGTGGTGTGCATGGAGTGGTACTTGGCTGTCTGTGCACGGAGTGGTGCTTGGCTGGCGGTGTGTGTGGAGTGGTGCTTGGCTGGGGGTGTGTGTGGAGTGGCGCTTGGTTGGACGGTGTGCGTGGAGTGGTACTTGGCTGTCTGTGCATGGAGTGGTGCTTGGCTGGTGTTGTGTTTGTGGAGTGGCGCTTGGCTGGTGGTGTGTGTGGAGGGGCGCTTGGCTGGTGGTGTGCATGGAGTGGTACTTGGCTGTCTGTGCACGGAGTGGTGCTTGGCTGGCGGTGTGTGTGGAGTGGTGCTTGGCTGGGGGTGTGTGTGGAGTGGCGCTTGGCTGGACGGTGTGCGTGGAGTGGTACTTGGCTGTCTGTGCACGGAGTGGTGCTTGGCTGGTGTTGTGTTTGTGGAGTGGCGCTTGGCTGGTGGTGTGTGTGGAGGGGCGCTTGGCTGGTGGTGTGCATGGAGTGGTACTTGGCTGTCTGTGCACGGAGTGGTGCTTGGCTGGTGGTGTGTGTGGAGTGGTGCTTGGCTGGGGGTGTGTGTGGAGTGGCGCTTGGCTGGACGGTGTGCGTGGAGTGGTACTTGGCTGTCTGTGCACGGAGTGGTGCTTGGCTGGTGTTGTGTTTGTGGAGTGGCGCTTGGCTGGTGGTGTGTGTGGAGGGGGGCTTGGCTGGTGGTGTGCATGGAGTGGTACTTGGCTGTCTGTGCACGGAGTGGTGCTTGGCTGGCGGTGTGCATGGTCTGGTGCTTGGATGGTGGTGTGGGTGGACTGGTGCTCGGCAGGCGGTGTGTGAGTAGTTACTTTCTGTTGGTCACTACACACACTGCTAGTTGAGTGACACTCCACACAGTCCATCATTTTGTGTAGTTGCAGTGTCCGAAATGTCGGCGTGTGAAAGTGATGGGCCCTTGAATGGCGCTGTTTGCTGGTGTGAGTGTTGGAATGTGATGGGTCCGCGGCTGGCGGTGTGAATGTTTTGTATGTGTCACGCGTACGAAAGGTGTATGAATGGCCTGTAAAGAGGTTGGTGCCTTGACGTGGCTTTACAGCTCACGAGCTGTGAGTCAGTGGTTCAGTTTATCATACTTTCAATTATACACAGTGTATTTCATTTTTGTGAAATTACTTGCGTATACAATTGTATGTACTGAATCATCACTCACCCTCGTGCCAAATCTAACCAGTATGTGTGTGTGCTTGCGGATTAGATGGGTGTGCAGTAATAATTGTTTTTTTTCTCTTTCTGCAGTAGGGTGTACCTTGTCCCTTATTGTGATTGTTGTTATGTGTTGCTTTTCCATTTGGATGGTGTCAATGGTCTGGTTTGTATCAGGTATGAAAGGTGCGTGAATGGCCTGTAAAACGGTTGGTGCCTTGTCGTGGCTTTAAAGCTCACGAGTTGCGAGTCACTGGTTCAGTTTTTATGCATTTATTTATTGACAGAGCATTTCATTTTTTTGAAATATCTTGTTAATAAAATTTTATGTACTGAACCATCACTCGCCCTCGTGCCAAATCCAACCTGTATGTGTGTGTCTTTGAGGAATAAATAGCCGTGCTTGAATGTTTGACTTTTGAGTAACTCTGTTAAGGTGTGGTATCCTTTTACTCGGGAGAACAAGGGGAACGCAGGGTGGTAGGACTTTTTTGCCGGCACGGCGATCCCACGCCAAAATGTTTGGAAAAGTGCTATTTTTACCTATTTTTAAGGTTTGCAAGGAGTTCTGGGTAGGAACACATTGGTGGACCCACACATGCCATACCTCCCTGGACTCTCCCGGGTGTCTAGTTTTCAGAACTGTTTGGGTTTGCTACTTTCCAAAGAATACCACCCAGCCCCGGGCCAAAAACTCAGGTCCCCCCCCCCCCAAAATCAAAGTTATATTGCTTCAGGGTATTTTATATTCACCACTGTTAGATTTGGACCTTTTCCTGTTGCAGCACTATGGCTACCCACGCAAGTGAGGTACCGTTTTTATCGGGAGACCTGGGGGAATGCTGGGTGGTAGGTAATTTGTGTGAGCCCAGTGATGCCACGCTTTCCCAGACTACAACGTGTGAAAAAATTAATTTTTTTCTGCTAAAATTGAGGTTTGCAAGGGATTCTGGGTAAAGGAACGTTGGCGGATCCACGCAAGCCATACCTCCTTGGAAGCCCCCGGGTGTCTACTTTTCAGAAATGTGTGGGTTTGGTAGGTTTCCATAGATGGCTGTCTCGCACGGGGACAGAAACCCAGGTAACCCCTCTTGCAAAAGCTGGTGAATGTAACAATGGTGAAAATCTTAAGTCCACCAGCTTTTGCAAAAGGGGTTACCTGGGTTTTTGGCTCCGTGCTCGACGGCCATCTAGGGAAACCTACCAATCCCACACATTTCTGAAAAGTAGACACCCGGGGGCTTCGAAGGAGGTATGGCTTGCGTGGATCCTCCAACGTTCCTTTACCCAGAATCCCTTGCAAACCTCATTTTTTGCATGGAAAAAATCAGTTTTTCACACGTTTTAGTGTGGGAAAGCATGGCATCACTGGGCACACACAAATTACCTCCCACCCAGCGTTCCCCAAGGTCTCCCGATAAAAATGGTACCTCACTTGCGTGGGTAGGCATAGCGGCTGCTTTAGGAAAAGGCCCAATTCATACTGTGGAGACGAAAACATTACCTTTAGCCAAATAATCTTATTTTTTGAGGGGGTCACCTGAGCTTTTGGCCCGGGGCTTGGCAGGCATCTTTGGAAACTACCAAACCCAAACAGTTCTGAGAACTAGACACCCGGGGGAGTCCAGGGTGGTATGGCATGCGTGGGTCCCCCAATGTTTTCCTACCCAGAAACCCCTGCAAACCTGAAATTTTGGTCAAAAACTCACTTTTCCATACTTTTTTGGGTGGGATCTCGCTGCCGGAACAAATGTCCTACCACCCAGTGTTTCCCTTGTTCTCCCGAGTAAAATGATACCTCACTTGTGTGGGTGGGCCAAAGGCATGTGACTTAGGCTGGGGTGCTTAATTTGTAAAACGTAAATATGAGTAAAAACTACTTTTTTCAAAATTCATTTTTGGCGTGTTCTGCTTTGGGGCACCCACACAAGTGAGGTATCCTTTTACTTGGGAGAACAAGGGAAACGCAGGGTGGTATGACTTTTTTGCCGGCCCGGCGATCCCACGCCAAAAAGTTTGGAAAAGTGCAATTTTTACCTAATTTTAAGGTTTGCAGAGAGTTCTGGGTAGGAAAACATTGGGGGACCCATGCATGCCATACCTCCCTGGACTCCCCCGGGTGTCTAGTTTTCAGAACTGTTTGGGTTTGCTACTTTGCAAAGAATACCACCGAGCCCCGGGCCACAAACTCAGATGCCCCCCCCCCCAAATCAAGGTTGTTTTGCAATAAGGTATTGTAAATTCACCACCGTACGATTTGAACCGTTTCCTGTTGCAGCCACTATGTCTACCCACGCAAGTGAGGTACCGTTTTTATCGGGAGACCTGGGGGAACGCTGGGTGGGAGGTAATTTGTGTGAGCCCAGTGATGCCACGCTTTCCCAGACTACAACGTGCGAAAAAATTGATTTTTTTCTGCTAAAATTGAGGTTTGCAAGGGATTCTGGGTGAAGGAACGTTGGCGGATCCACGCAAGCCATACCTCCTTGGAAGCCCCCGGGTGTCTACTTTTCAGAAATGTGTGGGTTTGGTAGGTTTCCATAGATGGCTGTCTCGCACTGGGCCAGAAACCCAGGTAACTACTCTAGTCTCCTCCAACATGAAATGAAGGTCTGGGGATATATATCATCTAGGGGGGCAGGGAGGTGCAGTAAGATAAATTGGGGTATGGTCATATAAAATCAACTACCCTAGTCTCAAGTATCAAATAAAAATCAATCAAGTTAGTCCACCTGCTCCTGAGGGAAATTATTTTACAAAATGATGTGTTATCAATGGACTTTTGCAGCTACTACAAGGTCATATCAGCTGACTTCCTCACACTTTCTCCATTCCCTTTTAAATGTATTTTCTTATACAGATCTCTTTATGTATGCATCTTAGGGGATTTTTGTTTTTTATCACATTCATCAGCGCCCATTTTGCCACTCCTTACTTTAGGACTCCTAAATGCCTTCTGCGAATATCAAAAGTCTTAAAGTTAGGATGTTTCTCAGTTTAGGAGTGCTAAAGTTAGGAGTCCTAAGTTTACGACTATCAAACTGGAAAAAGGGCGGTCCATGGCAGCTATCGCAGTATTGGCTCAATGAATGTTATGTCTTGTGGCCTGTCGGAGCATGAATCCGGACTGATCCGGGTGAATAAGATTAGGGAGGTGCACCAACAGTCCGGTGGCAAGCATTTTAGCTTTATTCAGTAAATATATTGGTCTATAGGAAGCATGCAGTTCCGGCGGGAGCCCTGGTTTATGAAATACGACTATTTCGGCATACCTCCAGTCTGGAGGCATGAGTGCCGTCTGGACTGCTTCAAGTATAGCCTCAAGACTGTGTAGGCCTTGTAGGGTTGTATAGGTTTTATGAAAATCACATGGAAAGCCATCTGGACCTGGTACCTTTCCAAAATGTAAGTCAGCTATAGCTGTGGTGAGTTCCTCTAGAGTTAGTGGTGCTTCGAGTGAGTGGCGAGCCTCATCAGAGAGAGCTTACGTAGGAAGATCTATAAAGAACTTATCAATAACAGAAGCATCAAAGGTTTCCTGTGCTGTTTAGAGGAACTGGTAGTAACCCGCAAAACTATTCATGAGTCCCTTTGGATCAACCTACCCTGAACTTATACATACTAGCTACTCTCCAAACCATACTCAGACTCAGAAAAGAATTAAAAGCCGGCTTTTAAAGGTTATCTATCTTAACACTTGCTCAATGGTAAAACACCAATTGAACATATATCTTGTATTAGGGTCATAACAACTGGACATCCTATTATTAACAGAAACCTTTTTAGCTCAGGATTGCTCCCCCAATATTTTAGCAGCATTACCCAGTGAATTTGATACATTACAAGCTAATAGACCACAGGGGAGGATAGGAGACGGAGTAGCAGCTATAATACGTCATGAGCTTACATTTATGGCACTAACCTCCTTCAACCTACCATCAGTAGATAATCTGGTGATTAAGCTTGAATCTGACGCTGCCTGATGGTCTGTGTTTTACTCTACAGGCCAACCCATAATATGCCCCAGTTCTCACAAATTTTGGGTGAACATTTAGCCCATCTAATAACAAGTCACGCTAAAATGTTGATGGTTGGTGACTTTAACTATTGGGTCAATGAAATATCTGGTGGTCCCATATCCGCTGAGCTTCTAGATTTATGTACAGGGCTTAACCTCAGACAACATGTGACTGTGGACACACAGATTAAAGGTCATATACGCGACCAGGTATGGTCAACTAATTTGGATATAACTAATCCAGTGGTCATTCCCTGTTCATGGTCTGACCACCATCTGATTGAATGTACTATTAATAATCTCACTAGGATTCAAATCCCTACTCTTGATGGTGGATCAGCCAGGAGCTGGAACACCAATAATAAAAATCAATTTATTGAGACACTGATTAACACAGTGTCGCTGGCCCAATCATCAATTAATCATAGTGAGAAAGACTTATCGGCCTGGTTGCTCACAGCCAGCACAAACATGCCCCTCTTAAAAGAGTACTTCGAGCCCGACGTCATGAAGCTCAGAGATGGCTTTCCTCTGATCTGAAGTCCTTAAATTTAGCCCTGCGACAAACCTAACGGAAGTGGAGAAATAAATATTTACTTGTAGAAAGAGACTTATTTGGTTGCATTAAGAAATTATGAAAAAAACATTCAGACCTTAAAAACTGTTTATTTCTCCTCCAAAATTATAACTCCCACAAATTGGTCTAAAGAAATTTTTTCAATAGTGAATGAATTATCCAACCCCGATAGAGTGACATTAAAATCTATACCCTCTCAGTCACTATGCGATGCCCTAAATAATTATTTTAGTGATAAAATAAAAGTCATCAAGGTCAGCATTCCCACATGTCTGAGTCTGGTATGTGTAATCATACCTATGAATCTTTGAACCAGTTTCCAGGATTAAGTAATATTGCCTTCCTGGACCTGCTGACAAAAGTCAAATCAGGATCTCCTAGAGACTATTGTCCCCCTTGGATCCTGAGAGAGATCTTCTCCACCCTCCCTGGTCCAGCAACATTTCTACTGAATGAATCACTGTCTCAGGGCTATGTCCCTGACACCTTTAAGGAGGCCATTATCATCTCCCATTTGAAAAAACTGGGGGCCTAACTACCGCCCGACATCGTTGCTGCCTTACCTGGCTAAGATACTTGAAGTCTATGTGGCGAGATGTTTGTCCTCCTTTCTGGAATGTCTGAATGGCTGAACCCTAATGAAGCAGGCTTCCGGCCAGATCATTCCACAGTGTCAGTAGTTCTGACAGTACTGGAGACCCGGCGGGGGAGGAGGATAGGGGTCTCCCACAGCCCTTAGTACTTCTGGATCTCTCCCCGGCATTCGACAAGGTCGACCATAATATTTTGGTCGACCTTGTCGCGGGGGCAGGAATCCAAGGCTCAGCTCTCAAATGGATTCGCTCCTTCCTGGGAAACCGATCTCAAGCAGTTTGTCTATGCCAGTTCACCCCCATGGTGAACACCTCTTGCGGTGTGCCACAGGGGTCCTCACTCTCCCCCCATCTGTTCAACCTTTATCTTTTCCCTCTGATTCATGCCCTTAAGTCTGTATCTTTATTTATGCAGATGATATCCAAGTTGTGTTTCCTATTAGTAACACCCAAGAATCCATCCTTGAAATTCAGACCACAATGTTGTTTGTCCGTGACTGGATGAACAGCAATCACCTGAAGTTAAATCCAGACAAGATGGAGGTGATTCTAACATAGGGCTCTATGAATCCCTGGAGCACCCTTTTTTGGCCTCAGGAGCTGGGACAGCCCCCTATGCCCTCGGCATCTGCCAGAACATTGGGGGTCATTTTTAACAGCGACCTTACAAAGAAGACTTAAATTGGCTCTGTGATCGCTACGTGTTTTTTCCAGATTAGGAAAATAAGGAAAATCAGTAGGTTCCTTACACAGGAAGCTAAGATACAGGTGGTTTTAGCCATGGTGATTATGCCAATTCTCTATATCTTGGCATTCCAACTGGTGCAGAATAAGGCAGCAAGACTGTTTCTACAGGAAAATATGCGACAACATATCACCCCTCTCCAGAGGAAGGTAACTGGCTCCAAGGTGGGATGTATCATCTTTAAATCTCTGAATGGTAGAAGCCCCACATTTGTTGACAGGATTATTAAAATACACATTCCTACTCGCATTCTGCGACCGACCCACTTGCATCTTCTTACTCCTCCATCATTCAGATAGAAGCGTACCGGCGGAACTAGGTTTGCCGTGTTAGGCCTCAGTTTTAGGAATTCCTTGCCCTTGGAAATCAGATCTTGCACAGAATTTTGAGATCAAGGAGACTCTTAAAAACATGGCTGTTCAGACAGACATTTGATTAATGTTCAGGATTATGGCATCTTTAGCCATGAAACTAATCTGGTGTACATGCGTTTTATAAGTGATATATAACATAACATAACAGAACCAAAGAGACTCCAAGGGATAACACCCTGTTCTGAATACTCAGGGACATCAAAAACTTCCAACCACCCAGCAGCAGAGCCTGTTCTCTGCCATCTGTGAGTCTGCCATGCCACATGGTGCCAACCCAGTCCTGGGCCCTTAAATGTGGGCCTGAGGTGCTGTCCAAGCAGACTCCATGCATTGCCATTGACACAGCAGCTCAGAACCAGTGGATGCATCACTGCCATTGTGAGGATTGACTGTGATGCATTACCGACTCTGCAGCACAGTGACTACAATTCCGATGCATCTTTGAAATTTGCACGGCTCAGAGCTGATGCATCACCTTATTCCTGTGGATTAACAACAACACATCACTCCTTTACTTCTCGCATATCGGCCCCATTGACGGTGCACTTAAGGTAATTTGCAGTGGGACAAGCCTGGTCCCTGTATCACGCCCGTGCTCCATCGTGGTTGGCCTGACCTTTTGTATTTTTTCAGGTGAAGTATGACAAGATAGCCCCAGTTGGATGTTCATGCTTTTACGCACTACATTTCAGCTTATTCTTTAAAAATTAATTACTCAAGTTTTACTTTTAGGATTGTTGTAGCTGTTGTCTAGTTTTGTTCATGGAATTAAGCTCTATTTGTCTAACCAGTTGTGGTATCTTATTGTGTGGTGTTTTCACTGTTTTACTGTTTGAGATGCTGCACAAATACTTCACACGCTGCCTCTAAAAATAAACCTGATTAATCTGTGCCAAGTTACTGGGGGAGCAGAGGTTAATATTATTTAATTAATTCAAAAATCGTACTCAATAATCCATTTCTGTACATTTTTCTTATCAGGCGCTGTAAAAGGGGAGCTCCTGATGGAGCTGTCCCATGCTCCTTACTTCCAATGGACTTTTCCAGCCTGCGACTATTTTTCAGACATCGTTCTTGGTGGCTCCACTGAACGATGTGTTACAGAGATTGAGAAGTGGAGGAGAAATGAACCTGGAGCTTTGGACTGGAGTCATGTAACAAAGGCCCTTTGTGAGCTTCAGGGCAACAGGTATGTATTCTACACCTCATGATGTATTACAAATGCCTTCATTTATTTACCTTGCCAGCAATCCTAATTTCATGAAATTAATTTCAAAGTTTCCAGAGGTGAGCAGCAGGTTTATGCCACTTTTCCATTGTTGATACTAGAGATTTGTAGGGCGTTCATCAAACTGATTTCCATCTTTTAACCTGTAAGTGAGCAAGCATGACAAATCTATCGCTCACCATTTCTTGAAATGAAATTTTGGTTTGCAATGTACTCAACGTACTTTGTGATTTTTTAATTCATTTTGTATCACAAAAGGGTTTACCAACTCATTCTGAATCACAAATATGAGAAATCATGGATTGGGCGATTAGCATTGAGATGTGTCAAATATTTGGGACTGCAATTGTGCTAGTAAAGTTTAAAAAGTTACTTAATGCTCAAAGGAGTTGATAAAACATTCAAAAGAGGGATGCTGTTCCATTGGACAGCTTTGACCCAGGAATTTTGTTGGGGTGTCTATGGCTGCTCCTGTAAATGAAGTTCTCAAATAGGATTTTGTTCAGAACAGTAGTGCAGGTTCCTTTGAGAAAATAATCTGATTTTGGAATTCAAATACAGGGATTATGGTATACTGTTCCCTGTAATCATTCATCCGTGTGTTTGGAGCCCGTCACTGGGAGCCACAAAAAGTGTCCTACCTATTTAATAGGCCTTAGCTCAGCTCTTTTGGTACCTGATGTAACTAGAAATCTCACAAAGCAACTATATCAATACATGGATTGTATTGAAGATAGTTCAAAAGTCCTTGGTGCACAACTCCCAATCACTAGCTGCTTATACACCATGCCCTAAGCTTAATAGGGCATATACCAGATGAAATGTCAACATTCTGACATTCAAAATAGTAGGAGAACCTTAAAATATGGAAACGCTTATGACATTTCTCGCCTACTTTATTATTGTACAATTGCAGCCATAGCAAATCAAGAGCAAATTTTATGATACCAAATTTAAGTAAATATTTAGGGTCCTATCCACACAATGCTTTTTTAGTATGTTTAGTTCTTCTACAATAGTACTACTAGCATACTACAAAATGCTGTTCACAAACCTTTGTGTGGTGGTTCCGCCTATGACTCCCATATAATTCTTTTGTGCAGAGGTCTCCACCCCTGCTGTGGAGTCCCCACACACATAAGAATACAAGAGTTTCAAATATGAGAGAGACAGGGAGGAGTTGCTGCAATGGAGAATACTAACTGCTGAAGGGGAGGGGTTAAGGAAGGAGTATAGAGAAGTTAAGGGAGGTTTAGATAGGGGTTCAGATAGGGTGTTCACCCATCTACAAAAGAGTAACACCATTACTTTACACAACCTGCGCTTCTAAAGTTATTGCAGCCAAAATAATTGGATATGTGCTTCAGATCAAAGGTGGTGAAAGCCCATCTCCACACTTGGCTAACCATTGATTATGCATCACCATCCCAACACCCGCTTATTGAAAAGAATGGAACTAGTGACTGTAAATAAATCCCCATGGAAATTAACATTACAATGAATTAAATATTTAAATTATTGGAAAATATGAATGCATTTAATTCAATGTTTAAAAACGTATCTATAAGTAAAATATATTTTTATCAAATTATATTGTAATAACCATTTTTGTATTGAGAAATTAATGTAACATGGTGTTTTATAAAATTAGAATCCAATTATAATGAGTTCCGTGTTTTTATTAATTCTATACATCATTTTAGATAATTATTAAGCAAAACAATTGGATGTGTATGTTAAAATGAATATACTCTGAAGCAGAGGTAAGAAAAAGTAGGCTTTATTCTGTCACCCACTCTCCAAGACTACCAGAGTGATGCCAACATTCTATGGAAAGGTCAGGCAGAACATACCAAAGAGGAGGGGGGGGGAACAAAGAGGAACGTACCAAGGCTGGTGGTGGAAAAGGAAAGGAAGATTACAACACATCTCCCTTCAACCAGCATAAAGAGAAAATAAACATTATATAATGCGTTTGATCTTCCTGCGGCCACCATAAAGAGATAATAACATTGAATATAATGCAAACGTAGCATCTCAATAGAAACAAGGGGAAAGAGGGATAAAAAAGACATCCCTACAGGTTGATAGTACATGACGAGGATGGTAAACATGTCATGCAAGGCGTATGTAACATCCCCTAAAACTACAGGAGAAAATATTATTAAGGATTTTGACAGGAAACCAACAAGGAGTGGTACCATGCAGATTGTTGTAATACCATGGATCTCTCCCTCTGATGGAGGAAAAAGGGGAGATTCTCATTCCCTCAAAGGGAGACATGTGATATGTCCAAATACCATCTCTTAATGTTTTGTCCACATCCAGATTGTTGTCAAGAGCAGATTGAATGTGTTTGATAATTATCTGAACAGACTTGGCAGTTAGCTCATTGGCTATTGAAGCACAAATGTTGGTTCCTTCGTTTTTGATTCCTACATTTTGTATGAACTTTTCCATTTTGCTTGAAGAGAATATTACATCTTTTCCAGTGACTGAGGTTTCTGGTACACCTTCACTAGTGAATGAATTTTAAAAAAATTCGATGAGGGTTCCTGTTGTTGTGTCTGATACAAACTCGTGCTTGATCCACATGGAAGTGTAGTCGATGAACAAGAACATACATTTCTTTTGGCTCATAACTCTGAGCAACTGAAAAGATCATCTGCAGATATATGTGGCAGTGGTGAACTCCACAGAATCAGTATTAGCGGCAATGTCGGCAGCCAGGCAGGAATTTGTTACATCAATACCTTGTGGTCAGCAGAAGATTACAATGCAGCCAGGCGGTCTAGTCAGCATCCAGACAGAATCTCCACAAAAACCCCACATGTGTCCGGGGAAGGCAACACGGCCAGGTGGGGATCTTTACAAAACTTGCACAGATGGCAGGAATGTGGCGGCAAGGGAGCACCACAATATCAGCACCAACTCAATGTGTTGATTGACAGTTTCCCTCTTGGCACCGGGATCACATGAAGCACTTGACTATGAAAAATTGTGTCTCACTCAACGCCAATATCAGCCACAATGCAGGCAGGGAACCCATTGTTGCATGAATGAAGAACCCAGACTCCTCCACAACCAACAACAGCAATGGTGAACCTCAAACCTGAAGAGAATGGAGAGAGCACTGAAAGGGGAGGTGACAGAAGGGCCCCCTGTGCCGCTCTCGTTGCCAGTGTTAAAATGAAGATACTTTGAAGCAGAGGTAAGAAAAAGTAGGCTTTATTCTGTCACCCATTCTCCAAGACTACCAGAGAGATGCCAACATTTTAAGGCAAGCACTGGCAGAACATACCAAAGGGGAGGGGGGGAAACAATGATGACATACCAGGGCAGGTGGTGGAAAAGGAAATGAAGATTACAAAAGTGTACTCCAACTCAGAGGTAGTGTAAGTCCAGAAACACACTTGGCTAACCACTGACACTTCAACACCCTCTCAACATCCTCCCACAGAAAATAATGGAGATAATAACTTAAAGTAAAACCCCATGGAAAATAAAATGAAATGGAACTAAGGGGCTCATTAGGATAGCGGTTTTTCCGCATCCTCTGGGCCGGCGGAATTCACCGCCGGCCCGGAGGATGCGGAAAAACCGCAGCGGACCAACCAAAGACCCACCGCCACATTAGGATGGCTGGTGGGTCCTGTTTTCCGTCGGCAGCTTTTCCGCCGCGGTTGGCTTACAACCGCGGCGGAAAAGCTGTAATATGGTGACGGTGTCTCTCAAACACCGTCCACCATATTAGGATGCACAGAAAGAAATGCTTTTACACGGCGGATATTCCGCCGTGTAAAAGCATACGGTGCTTCACTGCGGGGGCCCGTTGCGGGCCCCCTGGGTAAAGGGGGGGTGGGGGGTGCACATGGGGGGTACCTATGGTACCCCCCTGCATATGTATGCAGCAATCGGCAGGCACCGCGCGGTGCCTGCTGCTTGCTGCATACATATGCAATGTATGCTTTTTTAATATTGCGGCGGGTGCAGCTTGAAGCTGCACCCGCCGCAATGTTAAATATCCAGGATGTGACCGCCAGGGTGGCGGTCACATCTTAATTTGCACGGAGGGACCGCCGCAGCCCATGCGGACGGTCCCTCCTACTCTAGGGTGGCAGACGGACGCAAGTCCGTCCGCCATCCTAATGAGCCCCTAAATATTTAAATTATTTAAAAATAGGAACACATTTATTTTAATGTTTAAAAACATATACACTTTTTTGAATCAAGAAATTAATGTAACATTGGAATGTTTTAAACACATAGAATCGAATTTTTTTTAATTAATTGTTTTAATTAATTCTATACATCATTTTTATTAGTTTTTTAAGTGAATGGTGATTTCCAAAAGTAGTAAAGTTACTCAATAGTGTTGTGTGGCGTTTTAACCTCCGAGTGAATTTTCCCAAATTCATGCCCTTATAAAGGTACAATTCACATTGCCCTTAATAGGCATAGAAATCAATCCCTTATTTAGGCATAGACCATGCTACCCAAATACAGGCATGGCTACTTCCACCCGTACCAAACGTCACAACGATTTCTTGGAAAATCGGCAGAAGCAGTTAGGGAAATTCCCCTTGCTTGAATATTGATTTGTCCGAGAATCCATGTACTTTGCAAAGATCAACTATTCCGTAGAGGTTCTTTCCTGACGTTAATATGCCTGACTTTAGGTCAACTATGGCATACCTAAACACCTTCAAGATATAAATATACCTACACTTGCTCTAGCAAGATACGGTGTGCCGGAGCAATTCGAAGACCTTCTTGCCCGGCGCAGCTCACTACAGCAAGTGCCGAAGTAAACCGACTCTCCAGCTCACGTATTGATCAAGAGGCTGCATTTCTCTCGCCGAGAAATCGAGTCCCGGGACTGAGATACCAGACCTCTTTCATTTTAACTAAGGTATGGAGCTGAAACAAAGTTGTCATGTTTATGTGGTTGTCAGAAACGAATCCCTTCTTGTGAATTCGAGAAACTATCTAGTGACCTCTGAGCTAGCTGGCACTCACTATTAAGTTTATCATATTCGATAGAGACGTAGTCGACCTCAGACCTACGTCTAATCTATTGTGAATATAGGAACTACACTACAATAGTGTAAGAGTAAGCTTTCCATTTAGATTTACTCAGATATACCTTTTGTGAGTAGATTCTTTGTGAAAAGATACAACACTTAAGGACATTTATTAAGCAGCAATGAGTCTAAAATCAAAGTCGGCTGACACAGTTCGAACTCCCACAGTTTCAAAGACAGGGCTGCCAGTCTCAATCGGTTCTTGTGAACAATTTTATGACTTAGGGTCTGATTTAGACTTTGGCGGATGGATATTCTGACACAAATATGACAGAGTTTCCCATCCGCCATATCGCAAGGGCATCATATCCTGTGTCACTTGTAATATGGCAGACAGAGTATTCCATTGACACAATCTAAAGCCAGGCCTTAGTACTTAATATCAAACTATATGATGGCCAGGAGAAGATTAACAAAAACGAATGTCTTCCTAACCAAGCACAATGCCAGAAGAAAGACAGTAAAGACTAGAATGCCAGACATATTGGATTTGCAAATACAAAAAGCAACCTCATAATTTTAGACACTCACATTACTTCTAAAAACAATATGCTGGACAAAAGAATATAAGGAGGACATCCGTTTATTCAGTTATTTTATAATTGTGGCAAAATTGTGTTGGCATACTTCCTAGGCTCAATTTATAATAAATGTAGCCATCAGTAGTATTTTATTCGGATCATCAAATGAAGCATTTTGGCTAACTAGGTCTTGATGTAGAGTCAATATATCACGTGATAAAGTGTCAAGTTATGCTATTTTATTTAGAGTGCACTAACACATTGAAAAAGCTGAGAAAGATACATAACAAGTGGGTGGTAGAAATAGAAGAATTACACGTTACAAAGTCAAGAGCCTCAATTATATGGTTGTGGAGCAGGAACTCTGTTGTAAAGGTGACAATTTAGATTAATTTAGATGCAGG
This sequence comes from Lissotriton helveticus, assembly GCF_964261635.1. Classification (NCBI taxonomy): domain Eukaryota; kingdom Metazoa; phylum Chordata; class Amphibia; order Caudata; family Salamandridae; genus Lissotriton; species Lissotriton helveticus. Next base: position 126,489,587 of record NC_136064.1, read on the forward strand.
CAGATACAAAGTCTATGAAAAAGACAAGCTAAATGGCTTACAATAACTGTGTGCACTACTAACAGAACATGTTATTCAATCCTTATAAAATGTACGACAACAAAATACTACAATGTTACACAATGTGAATGAGACAAAAAACTGTAATCAAGGGAAGTGTATCCACGAAAATCTTCATTAATTTTAAGACAAACTCATATTATCAAATTGAATGGTTACAAACCAATATATTGAAACTTCAAACACAGCATGTAGATAATACGTCATATACAAGGTGTGTAATAAAGAATACAAAAGACTTCATGGCAATTCCAATTGGTGACATAAGCCCCTATGCATTTCGGGATATCAGCGCCCCTTCATCGAGGCCGCTGTAACAGAAACAAAAATATTATATGATTGCTGCTACATTAACAAATCTTGCTTATAAGCCACCTTAAGGCCCGACACCAGAAGGTAAACAGAAACTGCTAAAGAATACACAAACTTATAAAAATGTAACGCAAAAAAAAAGATATCAAGAGTCCTAGAGAGCTAGGTAATACTTAACAACAAATGAGTGCACATGCTCTAAATATAACATGGTGATAAGTGAACTGACACTTACTGCCAAGCAGAGCAACAGCAATTGCTTAATGAGTAGGACCACGTTCATGGCTGAATCTACCAAATATAACATGTGTATGAAAGGAAGAACTACAAGAACGAGTGAAACAGCAGTATCCGAAACCACAAATAAACCACGGTACCTGGTAACTGATCAAAATGCTTGACCGCAGCCTGTAAAAAAAATACCAAAAACATAGCAGTAAGAACTCCGCACATAAATAACATGTTCTGTTAGTAGGGCACACAGGTACTGCAAGCCATTTGTCTTATTTATTTTTATATTTATTTATTTATATAGCGCTAACCAGACCCAAAGGTATCGGAGTGCTTTACAACAAGAATCACTCATAGGATACATTAAGCAATTTAGTATATAAAAAATATGTCACTCGTAAAGTAAGATATCGCAGTAAAATTTACAGGGGCCGAATGACAGTTATCACGTTAGAATGTAAAGGGAACATATGACGCCCCGCTGAGGTAGTCGTAGATAACCTAATGATTCATGGATGGGATCGACCAGTGAGTGGGGGACGGGAGGTCATTATGCAGAGAGTGAGGTAGAGGTAATTGAAGACAAAGGCACCCATTAGGATGTAGGGGAGATCGCCACAACCCGCATGGCGGTTGCGATCCGCCCTACATCCTAGCCTGCCCGCCACCTATTTACCCCCACCATATTAGTATGGCGGGGGGACCACGGTGGACGGGAAGACCGTCTGCCGCTTATCCACCTGGTCGACAAGTCGACGCGGCGGAAAAGGGTTTCACATGGTGGCGGTGTCTGCTAGACACCGCCAACCATATCAGGAAGCAGTCGGGAGGGAGCCATACCTTGGCAACAACGGTATTTGAGTTTGGGGGCCCCTTATGGACCTTCAGGATGTGTGGGGTTTGTGGGGGGCACATGGGGGGTACCTATAGTACCCCCCTTCATGTGCATGCACAACATGGCAGGCACCGCACGGTGCCTGCCACGTTGTGCATGCAAATGCACGGCATGCATTTTTGGCATTGCGGCGGGTTCAGCACCGCCTGCCAAAATGGTAAAAATGCAGGATGCACCCGCCAGTGTGGCGGGCATATCCTAATGTCACTCAAGGGACCCCCACAATATGGCGGGTGGTCCCTTTTACCGTGAGGATGGCGGGCGGACAAAGTCCGCCCGCCATCGTAATGATGCCCAAAGTGTCTGTGTGCTACTATGGTTTGTCTCTGGCTTGTAGCTATCCATTTGGGGGAGATACGTTGAGGAGGAAGTCCTTGAATTGCCTTTTGAATTTTATATAGGAGGGGTTAATCCTGATTTGGACTGGAAGGGAGTTCCATATTTTTGGCGCATTTCCTTGCAAAAGATCGAGATGCGTTTTTTTGTCTGCGGGATTTCGGGGGGATACGGAGTAGAGTATTTGTGCTCATCAGGGTTCTTTACTGACCGGCCTTCTGGAGTTTAACAGCCAGGTAGGCGGGTTTTTCCCCTGTGTGTCTGAGGCAGATGGTTCTGAAACTCGCTTGCATTTTGACAGGAAGCCATTTTAGCTCTTTGAGTGCAGATGAGATGTGATCATATTTCTTTACTCCGGTGACCATTCTGGAGGCTGCGTTCAGAGTTGATTTGAGTGGAGCTAGATCGGATTTTACTGCTCCTGTCCTGGTATTTGCTTTTATCCAATCTGTAATTTGGGGGTACTCCTCTTTGTTGGAGATGAGAAGATTTTCTGTCTTATCCTGATTTAGTTTTAACTGGTTGTGTGAGAGCCAGTGCTAGACCTCAAATAGAGTGGCGTTCAGTCTCTGGATGTCTTCGATGGAGGAGGTTTCCAGATTAATTTGGGTATTGTCTGGATAGAGGTGGAAGGGAATGTTGTTGTTTTTTAGTATGAGGTAAGGGGCTCCATATATATGTTGAAAAGTTGTGGGGAGAGTACTGATCCTTGGGGGACACCCCTACATACAGGGGGTGGGTCAGCCAAGAAGTTCTTGATTTGTATACTTTGGGTATGGTTCTGTTGGAAAGGGGTGAACCACTATAGGACCACCTCCTCTGCTCCCTTGCTTTGATGAGTAGTTTGTGGTCAACCATGTTGAAGGCTGCCAATAGATCCAAGAGTATGAGTAGGCAGTATTGGCCTTTGTCCAGAGATTTGTGCATATCGTCTATTACAATTAGGATCGCTGACTCTATCCTTTTCTGAACCCCGATTGATGAGGATCAAGAAGGTTGGTGCTGTCTAGGTGTTAAGTGAGTTGGAGGAAAACACTACTTTGCAGAATGTTCGCTAGGACAGGGAGGTTAGAGACGGGTCTGAAGTTGTTCAGATTGTTTATGTCAGAGCCAGGTTTAATCAGTAGAGAAGTGACTTGTCAAATGTTGAGACAGTCAGGCATGACTCCAGTGCTCAAGGAGCTGTTAATAATCTTAGTCCAGTGCGGGGCTAGGCATAGTTTGAGCTTTTTGACCAGTTGGGCCAGTAAGGGCTATATGACATTTGCTGAGGGTTCAGTGTTAGAGATCATTTTGATGACCTCTGCTTCGGGGATGGGGTTGAAAGATTTCCATAAGTTAGGGGGTGTTTGGGTATGAAATCTTCTGATTCAGTGGGCGATTTACTGTCATGGGGGCTTTTCTGTACGACCACGGTAGAGTTCTATCTTGGAGAAATTGGCAAAGTTGTCACACAAGTCTTTAGAGCCTATACCTTGTGTCATATGGGGGTTTGGAGTTTTGTTTCTTGATGAGGCTGAATAGTTCCTTGGGTCTGTTCTTTGCTGTGTCCAGGGCGTTGCAAAAGAATATTTTTTTTTCATTTTTTATGTGTTTGTTGTATCTCGCTCTTACTGCTTTGAGTCTAGCTTGTAGGATTGTGGATGGGTTGTTTTGCCACGGTCTTTCTGCCGCTCTTAGTTCTCTTCTTTCTGAGTTTAAGTCTGAATTGAACCATGATCTGGAAGGAATGTTCCTGACACTTAGTTTCAGGGGGCTATTTGGTCCATAATGGAGGTCATGGTAGAGTTGTACAGAGAAGAGAGTTCTGTGTGTAAAGGGAGGAGGGAGCTAACCCTCTCCTCCAGGTCTGCAAGTGGGATTTGGCTTATATTTGTCACCCAGCATGGTGGGTCCCAAGTCCTGGGTTTTTCTTGGATCATTTGGTTTAGGTGGAACAAAATGATATGGTGATCTGACCAGTCCACAGGCAAGGTGTGATCAATGGAGACTTTGTCTGCAAGAGCGATAATGGCATCGAGGATAGAACCTTTGTTGTGGGTTTTCTCGGTGCAGTGTTGGGTGTGATTGAGATTGCTTATAAGATCATTGAGGGTTTTGATTAGCACAATGTTTTCATCTTTCCAGTTTAAGTTTAGGTCACCTAGAAGTATGTTGTTTGGGCCATGGAGTGAGGAATGAGTTAATAGGTCGGAGAGGTGCTCTCCGAAGGAGGATGTGTTTCGTGGCAGATGGTAGAAGAGATGGCAGAGTAACTTGTCTTTTTCATACCAATGTTTCATATAGGACAGGCAGCCCATAGATACCGTGTAGCACACATTGAGTAGTATCATTTGAGAGCTGTTTTTGTAATATTGGTGTGCAGTACTTACACAGATATAAAGTCTAGCAACAACAGTGATTACACCACAACTGCCATGGCCAAATGGCTCCAATTGACCAAGAAGTGAGTATTGGTGGAAAATTCACTATATGTCCATCTACCCAATTAGGATGGGTAGACATATAGCTGTTTTATTTTTACTGTACTTCACTGCCAGGCACCCCCTGGTGGCACACCTTGGTGGTAAGCGAAAAAAAGAAATAATTCTCCCCACAGCATAGGAAATGACTCCCATGGAGGGGGAGGCATTATTTTTATTATTTAAAAAAAATCCCACCATAACATTCTTTTTACAATAAAGAAAAAAGCTCTTTCGTCATGTTGCTGAAGCACCCTACACCAAACATTGAAAGACTTTGATAGAAACGAATGGGAGTGTGGTTCCTGCCAATGCTTTACGAATGACCACCCGGTTTTGTAGGCATTTATGAATATTTAGGGCGGTACCTCCACCAGGGTGATAGACTCATTTACTCCATTACACTAGTTAAAAAATGGGCTGTCCATTGGAATCTATCGGCCAAAGTTTTCATTATCCTTCTAAAGATAGCTAAGTTACACTGAGGGTTAATAGGGGAGAATTCCACAGTTCTGCTGTAGCAATACAAAAAGACCTGTCCCCATAAGTAGCTATTTAGGCTCAAGGCAAGTAAGCAAGAACTGTTTGGATGAGCAAAAGGACAAATTTGGAGCAAAGGGTATATATTTGGATGTCAGTAACTGCACTGATGTACAATCTGTTGGATAAATGTACGGGCTTTAAAATAAACTATGGACAGATAGGCAGCAAATGAAGAGATCTTGTTATTGTTCAAATAATGTTGCATATTAAAATGTGCAAAACTTGCTTGCTGCTCTGACAGGTCAAATATGAATGTGGGGCCATATTTAACTTTTTTGTGAAGCTAACCATCTTGTTGTGCTCCGTAAAAGGGCACTAATTAACCATATTTATCAATGTATGGTGCATTCCTGTCATTTCCTGGCACACTTTTGACTGCCTTGCGACAAATAAGGCACCATTCCGTTGTAGTGCAAGGGCGGCTGCATTGTAGGCCGGATTGTTTGTGAGCAGAGAGGGACACCTTCCTGCATAAATAAACCTCAAAGGCATTTTCTCTTTCTATGCGTGCCTTAGAATACAGCACACGTAGAATGAAAAAAACAAGGAGAAATAAAGATATTTCTCTTTTGATGCCTTACCTGGTGAGGCATCACATTTTGACGCATTCCGTTGTCGACCACCCTTGGTAAGTCTAGGAATGTGCCAAAATCCACGGGTGAAAGTAGATGGTTATAGTTCGGACTAAAGTTTGCATAGGGAAATCATTTTTTATTTTGCCAACAACATTGAAGCCGCTGGACAAATCTTCAGAAAATTTTCCCAAAACTTTCTTCTTTTTGGTTCAACCGCTGTGTTAAAAGTTTTGGGATAATTTGTCAAGTGGGGGCTGAGGAAAAAGGGCAAACTGCCTTTTCCCCAGGATCTATCTGTGGGGCTTTTTTTTTTTACCATGTCTACAGCCCGAACCACTGAACTTAATAAGAATATAGGAAGATAGACTCCACTGGCTACTTCATGTGAGAATTAGCCTTAAGGAATCTTACGCACACTGAGAAAATTATGCCTTCCCTGGTCCCTACTTTGCACGAAGGGACAGATCACTTGATCATAGGACCCAAAGTTACTCTGGAAATAAGCATATTGGAAGCTTCCAAGGCCAAGGCCCAAAGCAGTCGAAAAGAGGTCCATCATTGGGGGAACAACCAGATCAGCAAACAGACAGTCCAAACAACACACAAACGTAGCATGGCTAAGTGCAATCAATCAATCAAGTGTTTGTTAAGTGCAACTACTCACCAGTAAGGGTCTCAAGGAGCTGGAGGGTGAGGGGGGTCACAGGTTCCAGTCCATCAAAGAGGGGGTCTGTCGAAGAGCAAGGTGTTGAGGTTTTTTGTGAAGATGGGGAGCGATGTTATCTGCCTGAGGTGGAGCAGAAGGTTGTTGCAGGGTCTGGCCATGCAGAAGGAGAAGGAGTGGCCTCCCCATCTAGTCTTTCTAGTAGGAGAGCTGGGCTGATCGTAGGGTCCTTTGGGGTGGGTGGAGTTTGAGTTGGCTCTTTAGGTATTCTTATCCGGTGTAATGGGGGGCCTTGTGAGCGTGGGCTAACATCTTGAAGGTGACTCTAGCTTCAATGGGGAGACAGTGGAGTGTGCACTGGTACTGGGAGATGTGGCAGTGTATTGGCAGGTAGAGAACCAGTCTTGCGGTGGTGTTTTGGATGTTCTGTAGCTTGTGGGTGAGCTTTTTGTTTATTCTGGCATAAAGTGCGTTGCCGTAGTCGAGCCTGCTGGTGACCAGGGCGTGAGTGATGGTCTTTTTGTGTTTGAGGGGGATCCATTGAAGATCTTACATAGGAGGCAGAGGGTGTGGAAGCAGGAGGACAAGACGGAGTTCATCTGGTGGTCCATTTTGAGCTCTGAGTCCAGGATGATTCCCAGGTTGCGTGCATGATCCATGGGGGTGGGCGGGCTTCCGAAGGCGGGGGGCCACCAGGTGTCATTCCAGGCATTGGGATTTGGGCCCTTGATGAATACTTCTATTTTGTTGGTGTTTATTTGTAGGCAGCTGTTTTTTATCCATTTGGCGATGGCTTCCATGCCTTCTCGAAAGTTGTGTCTGGTGGAGTTGGGTTCGTTGGATAGGGAGAGCATGAGTTGGATGTCATCTGCGTATGACACAATGTTGACTCTGTAGGTTTTGCGAAGGGGCCAGCAGAGCAATGTTGGGGTTTGAAGAGTGTTGGGCTGAGGGAGGAGACCTGGGGAATCCGCAGGTGGTAAGTATAGGGTCTGAAAGGAAAGGGGCCAGTCTGACCCACTGCGTTCTGCCAGAGAGGAAGGAGCGGATTCAGTCTAGGGCCTTGTCTTGGATCGCTGCATTGTGGAGTCTGCGTATTAGGGTGCGGTGAGGGACTGTGCCGAATGCTGATGAGACATCGAGGAGGATGAGGGCTGCTGTTTCTCCTTGGTCCAGTAAGGTACGGATGTCATCTGTTGCGGCGAGGAGGGCGGTTTCCGTACTGGGGTTTTACTGAAGCCGGATTGGGAGGAGTCGAGGATGTTGTGCGCTTCGATGAATGTAGTGAGTTGGCTGTTGATGGGTTTCTCGATGACTTTAGCTGGGAACGGGAGCAGGGCGATGGGTCAGTAGTTTTTGAGGTTGGTGGGTCGGCCGAGGGTTTCTTCAGGAGGGGGTTGACCTAAGTGTGTTTCCAGTCATCAGAGAACGAGGCGGTTGCCATGGAGCGGTTGATGGTGTGGCAGTGCATTGGTGTGTTGTGTCGGCGGCTCTGTTGAAAATGTGGTGGGGCATAGGTCCATAGGGGCCACGGAGTGGATTGACTTTATCGTCTTCAGTGTGTCTTCAGTGGTGAGGGCTTTCCAGTTGTCAATTGCTGGCTTTAGGCTGTCAGGGATGGTTGGTGAGGGTTCAGTGTGTCGGTTGTTTTCGTCGAAGTTGTCATTGATGCTCTTGAGTTTGTGGTGGAAAAAGGTGCTGAGTTTGTCACAGAGGTCTTGTGAAGGAGGGTTGTTTGTGGATTCGCTGGTGGGTTGGGTGAACTCCTTTATGCTGTTCAAGAGTTATTTGCTGTTGTGTGCATGAGTGGAGATTCTGTCTTCAATCACTTTTTTCCTCGTTTTTCTGATGAGTTGGTGGTGGGCATTGGTGGCGGCTCTGAAGTTGTTGTGGGCTTCTGTGGTATTGCTGTTCCTCCAGGCCTTTTCGAGGCGGTGGCAAGTGCGTCTGAACTCTCGAAGTTTGGTGGTGAACCATTGAGCTTTCTTGGCGTTGGTGTTGCTGTATTTCTTTAGGGGGGATATGATGTTGGCGCTGTCGGAGATCCATCTGTGCATGGTTTGGGCTGCGGTGTTGGTGCCGTTGTTTTCCAAGATGGTTGGCGTGGAGTTGCTGAGCGATTAGGTTAGCTGGTTGTCGGTGATTCTGGTCCAGTTTCTTCGTGGGAGCAGGTGCTGGTGTCTGTGGATTGTGTGTGTTCTGAAGGTGAACTGGACGCATCAATCGTCAGTCCTTGGGAGTTTGGTGGTGTGGCTGAAGGTGATAGAGTTTCCTGTTGGGAAGAGGAGGTCGAGGATGTGTCCTGCTGAGTGCGTGGGTTCGGTCACAATCTGGCTGAGTCCAATGTTGTGGAGGTTGCCCAGGAGGCATGTGATGCTGGGGTCCAGTTGGTTATCGAGGTGGAAGTTGAGGTCTCCCAGTAAGGTGTAGTATGTGGAAGCGATGGCATAAGGGGAGATGATGTCTGTGATGGAGTTGGAGTAAAGTCCGCGGGGTCCAGGGGTGAGTAGATAAGGGTTCCTCAGAGGGTGAAAGTAGGGCTGCTTGGAGGGTGGAGGTAGGGCTGCACACAACAAAGGGCAATACAATCAGTTACAACCCAAGCAAGTGGAGAGCCAGTCAACAGCCCTAGATTCTCAGAACAAAGGCCATCAAAGGAGCATACACAATGTAGAGCCACACAGACCAGAGAACAGATACCTGTTGGGCCCCAAGGACAAAATAATGCTGTTCACACCCCCAAATGACCCATATAACTCAAAGTAACTCCACAATATGATTGCTCCAGGCAGGTCACTCCCCTCACCGCCACGCAGCCCCCTGCATGACCTGTGACCTCTTTGGTCTGCTCTGCTGCTGTCGGTTCCTTACTCGTTGTGCTCACAGCCCCCTGTGTGACCTGTGACCCCTGAGGTCTGCTCTGCTGCTGTTGTTTCTCATTTTGTGTGCTCACTGCCCTCTTTTCTTCTGTATGCCTGTGCCCCTTTTGCCCCGTGCTCTGCTGCTGTTTGTTTCCTTCCTGGTTTGTGCCCACTGTCCATCCTTCTTCTGTGCCCGTGCCCCCTCTCCTTTTCCCCTGCCTTCCCTCTCCTTGCCGTTTTCTTCCCACCACTGCGTCCCTGCGTCCCTGCACCCCTGCCCCCATTGCCCGCCCCGCTCACACCTCCCAGGTGCTCCTCCCTTCCTCTGACCCTCATATGGAGGCCGCAGCAAACAAAAGCCCGTCTGTGCCCGTCCGCACTTGGACCGTGCCCAGCGCCACAACCCCTGGACCCCACGCCCCCCGCAAAGCCAGACTGCGCTATGATTCCTATACCCTCCACGCACTCAACACCGGACGAGACCACCCCTGCTACCGGGCCACCCCGAAGCGCACCCAAGGGCCCTTTGCCTGCCGGAACTGCAGATTCACCATCATCCAGCCCACCAAACCACCAACAAAAGATCCCAACCACCTCCGCTGCATCCTCCTCAACCCCCGCTCAGCTCGCAAGCACGCCATCGAACTCTGGGACCTCCTAGACTCTACCGCCCCCGACGTGGCCTTCCTGACGGAGACCTGGCTCAACGCCACCTCGGCACAGACATCGCCATAGCCATCCCACAGGGCTACAAGATCACCCGCAGAGACCGCACCAATGGTGTTGGAGGGGGAATCAGCATCATCCACAAGGACACCCTCAGAGTCTCGACCAACACCGACAACACCCTCACCGCTGCCGAGCACATGCACTTCCAGATCCACACCGACCCCAACTCGACCCTCCGAGGAACACTCGTCTCCAGACAACCCAGACCAAGACCACAGTTCAGCGACACCATCGCCGACCTCGTCAGCACCCACGCCCTCGCTTCCACGGATTACATCCTCCTCGGGAACCTGAACTTCCACCTCGAGAACAACAACGACGCCAACTCCATCGCCCTGATCGACAACCTTGCCAACCTCAGACTCAAACAGCACCCACCCATGCCGCCGGACACACGCTGGAGCCCATCTTCTCCACAAGCCCCCACGTCTCCTTCAACTATACCACCGAACCCCACTGGACCGACCACAGATGCGTCCACCACACACCACCGCACCCAACAGCTGCCACGCCGCTGCTGGGGCAAGGTTACCAAGGATCAACTGACCACCACCCTCACCATGAGACCAGCCGCCGGCCCCACCGACCTCAACACCGCCGTTACCAACCTCAAACAGTAGATCAATGACTGTGCCAACACCCTTGCCCCTCTCAAGACCTTCACAACCAACCACACCAACAAAAAAGCCACCTGGTTCACCGAAGACCTCCGGATCTCCAAGCGCACTTGTCGGAAGCTGGAGAAGAAATGGCTCCACGACCGAACACCAGACAGCCACACAGCCCACAACAGCTCCACCCGCAGACACCACCAACTCATCAGGACCGCCAAGAGGACCACCTTTAAGGACCGCCTAGACAACAACGCACAAAACACCAAAGAGCTCTTCAGCATTGTGAAAGAACTCTCCAACCCCAGTTCCAACACCAACGACATCCCACCTTCACAAGACCTTTGCGACTCCCTGGCCACCTTCTTTCACCACAAGATCACCGACATCCACGACAGCTTCAACTCCGAGACCCCCGCACCCACCACCGAGTCCACCACCCCCGCGACCACTACCCGCACCAGCCGCCTGACCGCCTGGACCAACGTCAGTGACGAAAACATCCGCAAAACCATGAACTAAATCGACTCCGGATCCCGACTGACCCCTGCCCTCACCATGTCTTCAACAAAGCCAGCACAACCATCGCGCCCCACCTCCGGAAAACAATCAACAGCAACCCAACCTTCCCGGAAAGCTGGAAGCACGCCGCGATCAACGCCCTTCTGAAGAAACCCAAGGCGGACCCCAAGGACATCAAGAACTTCCGTCCCATCTCACTTCTTCCCTTTCCCGGTAAAAGTGACAGAGAAGATTGTCAACAAACAGCTAACTCGCTACCTCGAAGACAACAACATCCTGGACCCTTCCCAATCCGTTTTCCGTAGCAACCACAGCACCGAGACCGCCCTCATCGCCGCCACTGATGACATCAGGATCTCTATGGATAAAGGAGAAACAGCCCCCCTCATCCTCCTGGACCTATCAGCTGCCTTTGACACAGTCTTCCACCGCACCCTATCAGCATGCCTCCCACCCTTTTGCCCGAAACCACCAAGATCATCTGCGGTGTCCTACAGGGCTCCTCCCTCAGCCCGACGCTGTTCAATATATACATGGCACCGCTCGCCGACGTCGCACAACAACATAACCTAAACATCATCTCCTAAGCCGACGACACCCAGCTGATCATATCCCTCACCGAAGACCCCCACACCGCCAAAGCCAACCTCCACAGAGGAATGAAGGTCGTAGCCGACTGGATGAAGGACAGCAGACTAAAGCTGAATTCAGACAAGATGGAGGTCCTCATTCTCGAACCAACCTATCAGCCTGGGATGACTCTTGGTGGCCCCTCGCTAGGCACAGCCCCGGAACCCACAGACCACGCACGCAACCTGGGGGTCATCCTCGACTCCACCCTCTCGATGACCAGGCAAGTCAACGCCGTCTCCGCATTTTGCTTCAACACCCTCTGAATCCTCAGCAGGATCTTAAAGTGGATCCCTCCCGACACGAGAAAATCCGTCACCCAGGCCCTCATCACCAGCAGACTAGACTATGGGAACACCCTCTACTCAGGAACAACAACCAAGCTCCTGAGACGACTACATCGAATCAAGAACACCTCAGCACGTCTGATCCTCGACGTCCCCCAACGCAGCCACATCACATCACACCCCACCTGAGAGGCCTGCACTGGCTCCCCGTCAACAAGAGGATAACCTTCAAACTCCTCATCCACGCACACAAAGCACTACACAACACCGGACCTACATAACTCAAAAACTGACTCAGCTTCCACATCCCCACCCGAAGCCTCCGCTCAGCCAACCTCGCCCTCTCCACAGTCCCTCGTATCCAAAAAACCAGTGCCGGCGGTAGATCCTTCTCCTACCTCGCCGCCAAGACCTGGAACGCTCTCCCTACCAGCCTCAGGACCTGCTGGCCTTCAGAAGACTTCTCAAGACCTGGCTCTTCGATCAGTAGCACCCCCCCCCAGCGCCATGGGTATGTAGCGAGCTTTAGAAATGCAGTGATTGATTGATTGATTGATTGATTGGAAGCTCCTGGACCAGGTGCAACCAACTGTAGGTCCCAACAGTAGAACGGTGTCTTGATCCCACAATGGACAATGTTAGAATTGCATCTGAGAGTGGAGATGAAGGTACTCCCTTCAATCTGGTTCAACCAACTCTAGGTCCCAACAGTGGAACAGTGTCTTGATCCCACAATGGACGATGTTAGAACTGCATCTGAGAGTGGAGATGAAGGTACTCCCTTCGACCAGGTGCAACCAACTGTAGGTCCCAACAGTGGAACAGTGTCTTGATCCCACAATGGACGATGTTAGAACTGCATCTGAGAGTGGAGATGAAGGTACTCCCTTCGATCTGGTTCAACCAACGCTAGGTCCCAACAGTGGAACTGTGTCTTGATCCCACAATGGATGATGTCCCATATTACCTGCTGCTTTGTTTTCACACAACTCCCTCTGTTGAGGTGCATCACATTCTGTGCTTCAGTAGATAACTCCTACACATTATTATTGGGCTTGACTGACTGTAGTCGTTAGACTACACCATGATACAGCAGGTCCAAACCGTTAAACAGGGTCTTGATTCTATGATTGATGATGTCAGAAGTTAAAGTCTGATGATTTCTGTGTACCCCCTCCGTGCAACCAACTCAGTGCTTCCGAATCCAACGACACGTGGTTGTGAGGCATGAATGACCACTGCCTCTGGCCTACACTGCGCTCAGCAGGGCTCACAATTAAGATTGAGTGGTGATTTTTTAATTACAGAATCCAGCGGGCAACAAACTACAACGTCTATTGAAATATACACAATATCCTTTTAGTATACTTGATTGAAGAACTTTTTTTACATAAGTTATCGGTTCACTACAATGACCAAAATCTTCTTGGTAGTGGAAAAGAACACTGAATAGCAGTCTAAACTGTGGACAGCAGAGTTCCCAATTTGAATTGTTTTTATTTATTTATTGCAGAGTTTTTTGTAAGTTCTGTTGTATTTTGTGAAGAGTAAGTGAGAAAAAGTATTCATGGAAGTCTGAGCTGACTACTACCTTAAATTTACACTGCAGACAGTAGTGTTTACAATTCAGATTGAGTCACTATTGTAGATGACGCAGTCCTGTAGGAAAAGACATTGCTCCAGTGCTCTCTGTCCGCACCATGCATAAGCATCATTGCATGCTCCGCACACGCTTTTTGTTGCTTCGTGTATTACAAACTGGGCAGCTCAAGTTAACACCACGTGGCTGTGGGCCCTTGCTGACCGCTCTCTCTGGCCTACACTACAGTCAGCTTTGTTCACAATTCAGATTGAGTCGCTATTGCAGATGATGCAGCCCTGTATGCAACAGCCATTGCTCCTAGTATGTCCCACCTACAGCACGCATTATTGATGGCTGTGTACATGCTGAATGCTTTTGATGTGGCTGTCTGAGTGCACTAGAACTGATGGACCATTTATGATACCATTTTTTGGTGTATTATTTCAGATCTACTGCCTGTATCCCAGTATACCACAGGTTATGGTTCTTTTACAATACAATTTTTTGTGTATTATTTCCCATATCCTGTCCGTACCCTACTGCAGCACTAACTATTGACCCTTTTATTATTTAATATCTGTGTTTGATCCAATGATTGTTGTTGTTGTTGATGCTAGCAGTAACCATTCCCTGAGGGCTGGTTTACACTAACCCCACACGCATGCAGCACAGACGTCATGGGATATGTGACCCTGGTAATAAAAAGGAGTCAAGCGCACATGCCCGTACCCACTTCCACTATCTATCTGTGTTTGTGTGTTCATTATCTATGCATGATACTGCCCCTGGGCCGTACCACATTACATTGTGCTGTGGACAGCGTATGCAACCATGTTACCTCTGACAGTGGGGAAAACTTTGGTTATGTAACATTTAGGTGCATGGCTATCACAGGTGAAAGGCTACTTTACAGATCATGAATATTGATGAAGATGATTGTTGCATGTTGTGTGTACATAGCAAAAAGTTTTCAAAAGAACTCTCTAAGCAGAAGAGGTGTGTCTTATCAAATGCTCTAGAGAGAATGACTAAAATGGGTGTCGTTCTCCAACTGCTGCAATGGCAAATGTTACGAACTAATCAAATGCTTTTTTTAAGGTCTCATGGCAATCGGGCACCCAGAGAGCAAGGAGACAGCACCGACATGATTTTGAGAAAATGAATTTACCTTAATATACGTTTATTACAGTTAGAAATATATAAATGTTTACAATATTTTAAATTATCGTTTGCTCTAATATACACTTTAAAGTTATTTAGATATAGTTTTGAGACATGAAGAAAGTAGCACACTGTCAGCATTTAGGAAAAAATTTCTTAAAAGAAAGGCAGAACTGATTTCAACTGCATTAGGAGCGTGTTTACAGCAATCAAAAATGGTTGACCGGCCGAGTTAAAGAGTGCGTCGTACTGTGCTATGAAGCCCCGCTTGGTGGAGTCGATGCTACATAAGATATTACATAAATAAATATGAGGGGGCTGTTGAGTTAGTTATTCTGTTCAGAGGTGGGTTCTGTCCTTTAACTGAAGACCCAATAAAAGATGGCAGCTAACACTTGTTTGAAGAGGCTACTCCTTTCACTGGACCTATTTAACTCTCTTATGAGAAGAGCCGGGCCCCGCTGTCACCAAACTAACCCCTCCAGCCACCTTTTCAGATCTCTTATCTGACACCATTAAACCTCTATTTGCACAGTCGGGTCGAGTGTCTGGTGTCAAAGAATGGCTGGTTATACAGGGGCTCGTTCACAGGGCCTCGGCAACCGCTTTGAAGAGAAGTGAGGCAAACGCGCCTGCATACTGGCCAAGATACCAAACATTGATTTGCATATGGCTGAGTTAAAAAACAATGGATTGAGGCCCAGATCTCTGTACTGGGGTGAATGTATGACATGATGTAGAAAACGTGTCTGGCGTGGCTACATCGCCTGATGAAATTGTGGTTGTCTTTGCCTGAATGTTGCTGCCATCATTAAAGAATCATACTCAACAGTGGTGTCTCTCTTCTTTGGGTACTAACCTTTGATTGGATATTAAGAGGCTGAGCCCAGCCTTGAGAGACACCTACCACGAGGAAGCAGGCCTGTGCTGGAGCTAGAGTGGTTTTAGCAGCACAACTGGAGTCTGCGTTCGACGTGCCAGCTGTTATGTACGGCAGACAAAGCAATGAGATATTCATCTTCCCACTAGGGTAACAAACCTTTTAATGATTTTTACATCAAACGCCCTCACAGTAGGTTTATCAAAGTTTGACCAGCACTACCTGGACCAGAAGGCCATGCGATTGGCCCTGCCCACTGGGGCAGGTTTCGGTGAATAAATGTGTGCAAGAAGTTCGTGTCGGTGTTAAAGACTGATGCCATTGAAGAAGGGAATGCGGTTGCCGAAACGCGCCTGGCAAAGCTACATCGCCTAATGAAATTGTGGTTTGTCTTTGCCTGAATGTTGCTTTCATCATTAAAGAATCGAAGAATCATACGCAACAGTGGTGTCTCTCTTCTTTGGGGCTAACCTTTGTTTGGATATATATATATATACTGACGGAGGCATACCGCCAAAACGCGTCTTACCATTTGATTTCTTGTGCAATAAATCCGACTTGGATTTGAACCCCCCGCGAGTGCGAGTCAATTTCTTCTGGGCATCTGGCATATATATATATGTATATATATATATATATTACCTACTGGCGATAGCCAGTAGGTATATATAGTTAGGATTTTTTTCCTATGGGATTTCTGAAAATTCTATGTCGAATAACTTTGGCGTTTGAGGACAGAATTGGCTGAAATTTTCAGGGAAATGGAACATTTTGTTTCTGAGCAGCCCCTAAAAATTTGGGGGGGTTTCGTCAAGGGGGGGCCGAGAAAAAAGGGGGGTCCCAAAACGTGTTTTTCCCATGCAATTTTCCATAGGGCGGTTGGCCTCACTTTTAGCCTGAACGGCTGAATGGATTTACACCAAACCTGGCAAAATTGTAGGGACTGGTAGCCCGATGTGCCTTTGCTATGTCTCAAGATATAGGCTCCAGTGGTTTTTACGAAAATTAACTTTGAAAAATATATATTGGGCTACATTGGGCTATATATATGTTGGAGCCCAAATGTAGCCGAATGTAGCCCAATGTAGCCCAATGTAGCCCAATGTAGCCCAAAGATGGCCACCAGAGACAAAAGAAAACAAATGTAGCCCAAATATCAGCCAGATGTAGCCCAACTATAGCCCAATGACAGAATGTCCCAGAGTGTTCTAAAGAACAACTAGAGTGCTAACAGTCCTACTTATTACAAAGGTATGGCACACCTGAAGCCATCTTGATTGGAATAAAGTGGTAACTCTTAAAACATTTAATTTAAAAAGCAACAAAATGAGGGGGTTCATTTTGCCATAGAAAGTATGATTAGCGAATATATGACGAAATCCCGCATACCATCAGTCCGCAAAAAAAATCCCGCATGTACTATTAGGCCGCAAATTAAAATAACGAAAACTTTTAGAACGAATATGCCTTTAGCATACACTAAACAACTAAACTACCCTAAACCCTAAAACACTACCCGCAGCATGACCCTACACTACACAAACAGTACAACACTACCCTAAACCCTAAAACACTACCCCCAGCATGACCCTACACTACACAAACACTACAACACTACCCTAAACCCTAAAACACTACCCCAGCATGACCCTACACTACGCAAACACTACAACACTACCCAAAACCCTAAAACTCTACACCCCAGCATGACCCTACACTACGCAAACACTACAACACTACCCTAAACCCTAAAACACTACCCCCAGCATGACCCTACACTACGCAAACACTACAACACAACCCTAAACCCTAAAACACTACCCCCAGCATGACCCTACACTACGCAAACACTACAACACAACCCTAAACCCTAAAACACTACCCCCAGCATGACCCTACACTACGCAAACACTACAACACTACCCTAAACCCTAAAACACTACCCCCAGCATGACCCTACACTACGCAAACACTACAACACTACCCAAAACCCTAAAACACTACACCCCAGCATGACCCTACACTACGCAAACACTACAACACTACCCTAAACCCTAAAACACTACCCCCAGCATGACCCTACACTACGCAAACACTACAACACTACCCAAAACCCTAAAACACTACACCCCAGCATGACCCTACACTACGCAAACACTACAACACTACCCTAAACCCTAAAACACTACCCCCAGCATGACCCTACACTATGCAAACACTACAACACTACCCTAAACCCTAAAACACTACCCCCAGCATGACCCTACACTACGCAAACACTACAACACTACCCTAAACCCTAAAACACTACCCCCAGCATGACCCTACACTACGCAAACACTACAACACTACCCTAAACCCTAAAACACTACCCCCAGGATGACCCTACACTACGCAAACACTACAACACTACCCTAAACCCTAAAACACTACCCCCAGCATGACCCTACACTACGCAAACACTACAACACTACCCAAAACCCTAAAACACAACCCCCAGCATGACCCTACACTACGCAAACACTACAACACTACCCAAAACCCTAAAACACTACCCCCCAGCATGACCCTACACTACGCAAACACTACAACACTACCCAAAACCCTAAAACACTACCCCCAGCATGACCCTACACTACGCAAACACTACAACACTACCCAAAACCCTAAAACACTACCCCCAGCATGACCCTACACTACGCAAACACTACAACACTACCCAAAACCCTAAAACACTACACCCCAGCATGACCCTACACTACGCAAACACTACAACACTACCCAAAACCCTAAAACACTACACCCCAGCATGACCCTACACTACGCAAACACTACAACACTACCCAATACCCTAAAACACTACCCCCAGCATGACCCTACACTACGCAAACACTACAACACTACCCTAAACCCTAAAATACTACACCCCAGCATGACCCTACACTACGCAAACACTACAACACTACCCAAAACCCTAAAACACTACCCCCAGCATGACCCTACACTACGCAAACACTACAACACTATCCTAAACCCTAAAACACTACGCCCAGCATGACCCTACACTACGCAAACACTACAACACTACCCTAAACCCTAAAACACTAGCCCCAGCATGACACTACACTAACACAACACTACACTACACAACACTACACTACACTACACAATCACTAACCCACGAAAAATTTAACACAAACCCACTTACCTCTCTCGTCATCGTGGTTTTCACAACGCAAATGCATTTACCATACATGCCTTTAAAACGTAATTCTTTGTAAAGGCATGCGCGATAAATGCACATGCGTTTTGAAAAAATGCGGGATAATGGTATGCGAGGTCAATGACCTTGCGGGATAATGGTATGCGGACTGAAAGTCTGCGGGATAAAAAAAGCGGGAAAATGGCTGCAAACCATGATTAGCAGCAGACTTCCCTGGTGAGCACTAGCTTTACTACAGTGATCTAATGAGCAACTAGAGTGCTAACATTCAGAATTTATGGCAAATGTGTGACACATCTGAATGCCTTCTTGATAGAACCAAAGTAAACAAGCATTGAAAATGCAATAGATCTCGCCCTCGTTTAAGTTAAAGCCATTTTGTTTGTAATGAGGTGGCTTTTTAGCTTTGCTTTTATTAGTGTTTTTAAAACTTTCATGTAAATAACATGCATATGTATGCATATATGTATATGTATGCATGCATTTATATTTATATAGATATGCAGATTATATATGTTTATATATGTATATTACCTAAGCATGGGCGTATTTTGCGGATTCTCAATCCGCGAATTTGCGGATTTGCGTATTTGCGGATTGCGAAAATCCGCAAATTCCGCAAATTCTCGCGGATTTGCGTATTTTTGGGGGGGGGGGGTGTGTTCGCACGGGTTTCTGCAAGTTCGCAAGGGTTTTGTACAATTTCGCAAATTGCAAACTTACTTGTCGGGTCGCCAGTTTTGCGAACTTGTTGTTTCTACGTGCCCAGCCTGTTTGCAAGGCTTTCTTCATCACTGCCACCCTTTGTTACCACTGGCACTCTCTTTGGTCACCCATGCCACCCTCTGGCTCACCCATGTTACCCTCTGTGTCATCACAGCACCCTCTGGTTCACCAGTGTACATTATTGGGGCAAAGCAAAGCACTGCCATCCTGTCAACACTGGCACTCTGGTTCACCCATGCCACCCTCTGGCTGGCACACCCATGCCACCCTCGGTGTCATCACAGCACCCTCTGATTGACCAGTGAGTGTACATTATTGAGGCAAAGCAAAGCACACCTGCTAAGTGCTTTAAGTTTTGCAAACAACAACACCTGCCCTGCCCCAACTGACATTAATGAAGGCTGGCACCTGCTTGTCTGCTCCCTTTCCTTTTTGTTGCAATGTAAAAAAATTTTAACAGGATGCAATGGCATACTTGTAACTATTCTGTGACTGTCAGAGCAGGGTCACACAATAGTTGCAAGTAGGCAACCGCATTCTGGAGGGCCCCTTCAGGAAGCACTACAGGGAAATGGTTACAAATGATGAGCTCGAACTTTTGCACCTGCTCGTTGGTTTTGCTTTTGCAAAACTCGTTTTTCGGTAATTTCGCCCTATTCGCGAGGCGCGGCGTCGTGCGAAATCGACCGTGGAAGCCGCAAACTCGTGCGAGTTACCCCAAGGTTGAGTATGGGCGCCGCCATTTTGTTTGCGTGACGTATTTCCGTTTCCGCCCGCTATGTGTAATCTCGCGCGATGAGCGCCTTGCGTATACAAGTTCGCACGAGTTCGCGAGAGAAATCGCGTGCGAACTTACTTACACGCACGTGTTCGGGCGGCCATCTTGTTTTTCATTCATTCCTATGTGTCTGGGCATGGTGTTTCTATCCTCATCCTTTGCTTGTTTTATTTTTTTTTTGATCTATTAAACTTTTTTTCTATCCCTCTTGTTTTCTAGGTCTATATTTTTGTGTTTTAGTCTACTTTTGTTTACTTTTCAACTACTTTTTTAAACTTTTATTTCCTTCTTTTCTACTCTTATTCTTTTTCATTTTATCTCCTTACCTGCCCAGAACATGGTGAAGACAGCAGTCAAGCTGCCCAAGACGGCCGCCGCAGCCCGTGCCCGGCTCCCGTGTGGCCGCTTGAGGGCGGAAATGGTGGTGCCCCGGGAGATCTTCAGCCCTGAGGAGGTGGGCGCACTTGTTTTTTATGTGCAGCGCCGTCTCCTCAGGACCATCGCGGCAGGCGGCAGGATCGCTGCTGGTTACACCAACAGCCAGGAGCGACGGAAGCGGTGGGGGCAGGTGTGCCGGGCCCTTTTTAAGATCACGGGGGTCCAGCGCACCTACAATCAAGTCACCCACCGCTGGACCGATATCCTGGACCGAGAGCGTGACCTGCTAGACGTGCTGGGAGTGGAGGTCCCCGGGCTTGGTGAGTAGTAGTAGCATTTTTTTCATCACTCACTACTCTGTTTTTTCTCCTGCTCTGTGTGACTGTGTTATATTGCAAATGTTTGCTTTAATTTTTTTACAAAGAGCAATAATGCTGCTGATTACATTGATAAGAGAGGTAAATTAATATTTCAAAATCTTCTGTGCATTTCAGGTGCACTGTTCTCCTTCTCTGTGGCGGTGCCACTGCTTATTTGTTTTCTATTTTGTGTTCATTTAATTGGGCTGAGTAATGTATGAGTGTATTTTACAGAACTGCGTAATGCTAGACACAAAGGGGCAGATTTACAAGGCCCTTGTTCCACGTTTACGCTGCCTTACCTGACGCACAGCGACGTAAACGTGGCGCATCCCTGCGAGTCATGTACAACGTGATCCATCTAAGGAGATGCGCCACGTGAAGGCCTGGGCCTGCGCCACAATGGGTGCGTTCCCACGCAAGGGGGGGGGGTGGCGGTCAGGCAGCTGTGCGCCTCGCAAAAGTGCCTGCGTGAAATCTACAAGATTTAACGCAGGCACTTCCGCGACGCTGCTATGTCAATTCTTTATGCCTGCTTGCTTGAAGCAGGCGTAAGGACTGATGCGGTAGGTTGAGTATTGGGCAGCCCTGAGCATTGCTATAGTTGCATCGCGCCCGCGACGCGACTCTAGAGATGCGCCCCTCTTTCGTCACGGGATGCGTCACGCATCTGCCTACCCTTGCGCCAGGGTTTGCCGCATTGTAATAGCGGCGCATCTGCCGTGACGCAAGGTTAGTTTTGCGTTACGCATTTGTTCTGGTGCACATCTGGAGGTGTCCAGCTCAGAACTTGTAAGTATGCCCCTAAGTGTCAGATTAGCAATTACCTGTGCATCCCTGCAAAGTGTGCGGCACGCCAGCACCACCCATGGTGCGCCGTATTTACAATGCTGCACACCATGGTCCCAAAACGTCACCGAAGCGTTACGCATCGGTGCCGTAAAGGCGGCTCATTGATGGAGTTGCGTTGCAACGATGGCGCAGCTCCAGCAATGCTGCGTCAAGCCGTAAGTCTGCTTCATGCAGGCGCAGGGTTTCAGTGACGCATCATTGTCCTAAATGACTGATTGAAATTTTATCTATTCCCCATAGCCACTTTTAGCATGCGTTCCTGCGCAGGAACGCCCTCCCTTGCGCTGGAACGCTCCCTAATGGCGCAGGGCTTTAGAATGGGATGCATCTCCCATATGCGTCACGTTGTTAATATACGCCACACCATGGCGCCTCTCTTGTTGTGGCGCTGCGTCACAAAAGTGACGCAAGAACGGATCAAAAGAGCTGCAAGGGGCTTGTAAATCTGCCCCTAGAGTAGAGGCTCAGGTGCAGTCCTTCCTTTGTAGCCCT
The DNA here is from genome assembly GCF_964261635.1 of Lissotriton helveticus. Taxonomy (NCBI): domain Eukaryota; kingdom Metazoa; phylum Chordata; class Amphibia; order Caudata; family Salamandridae; genus Lissotriton; species Lissotriton helveticus. The sequence continues at coordinate 126,511,736 of NC_136064.1, forward strand.
CTTTTTGACTGAAATAGTTGGTTCTTGTTCTTTCTAAATGTTTGATTTGGTTGACAAGGACATCGACAAGCAGCAATCATCAATGTTTTCTGTTCTTTCTTTCATGTTGTACGTCATGTCCGCCCAGGGGCAAGCGGATGGAAAAATCGGATGCAGTGGCTCCAAAGGAGGACGATGCAGGCCAGGGCGGCGAGTGCTCCTTTGCTGGCCCCAGTAAGTTTTCATTTAAATATAGAAGACCTATTGTTGTCCAAGCGTTCCTAATTTAATTGTTTCGAAATAGTGTTTAGATAGGAGCAAAATCAATAATCCTACTGTTGCAGGGACAATTCTCCACAAACCGAACTATGGACACCAGAGTAATAATATTTCAGAGTGGCGTGTTTGGCACACTGTATAAATAAACCTAGTAGTGTCAGCGGCACGGACTCCTCCTTGCAAAAATTGCAAAACTTTTCGCTCAGTCACTCTAGTCTGGAGGACTAAAAACCACAGAGTCTATTCAAGTTTAAAAGCTTTATTAAAAGTTTAAGTAAACACATATATTAAAATAAAGTTAGTTGGAAATGGAAAAGTGCTTGGTGCTGAGTTGATGAGTAATGGAAAACATTTCTTGTGGTCGAGCCGAGCTTTCACCTGGTTTGAAGTTGATGTTGCTCTTGTCCTTAGAAGTCCAGTTTCTGTCTGTTCAGAGAAAAATGGAGTGTGTTAAAATTAAGCAAGCATTCAACAATTGTGACAAAAAAATGAAGCAAGACAACAGCTTTCCCTGGAAGGAGGGACATTTTTACTTTAGACTAGAGTAGACAGTCAATTAATTTTTCTGTTGTTTTCACATTTTTTCATTCATAGACAAATACTAGTGGAGTGGTGTAATCTAACATTCTTAAATCAACTTTGTAGGTGGAACATCTGGTGGCGGGGCCAGCTCGGATGTGGTGGTGATCCTTGACTCGGAGTCCGAGGATCAATCTGGGGAGGAGGCGGCGCTAGAGGAGTCGGACCAAGAAGTACAGACTGTGAGGAAGGAGACAGTGGCGGTGGCGAGTACAGGTAAGCTGGATCATGGTACTATCTGACTCTTAGATAGGATATGATGTGTATCCAGTGGTGGCCCAGTGACAAATTACAATATGGTAATTACAGCAGGCTGGGACCAACAGACAGATAGAGGCCGAGACAGAGAGAGAGGAAGACAGAAGGAGAGAGAGAGAGGGAGGGAGCCAGAGGGAGGGTGAGGGAGGGAGACAGAGAGAGAGAGACAGCAAGGTAGAGGGAGACACAGGGAGACATAAAGAGGGAGACAGAGAGAGAGAGAGAGAGAGAGGGAAACAGACATATCGCCTGGGCTTCTGCCAGATCTCTTTCATATGAAAGAGCATCAAACCAAGGATACAAGTGAGTTGTGGGAAGGGAAATGGTGATTCAAGCGCCCCCCTTGCTCCTCCCTGCGGACGCCCATGATACTGGCCTGAATACTTTTGTACTGCGCTGGCTAGTTGCTAGTTGTACTGTGACACAACTTCCTGCTGAATTATTTTGTGTTAATCATATTCTTAAAGAGCATTGGTTACATATTATGTCTTTCTTTCTTCATATAGTTGGCAATACTAAAACCTCAAAACCGACGAGGAGTATGCTGGCTGTACTGGCCCGGCAACGGAGGCTGGAAGCAACTGTTGCCCAATATCGGCGGCTGGTGGAATTGGAGGGGGACGACACACAGTCCAGTGCATCAACATCTGCATCCTCCTCCGTGACCCCACGTTCTGCCGGTAAGCGCAGTGCTCCAGCGAACCGGAGCCGTGCTGGAAGACGCCACCGCCGAGCAGCAAAAGCTGCACCTCGCAGTACTGTTAAGGCTCGCTTGCGCCGTGCACTCCGCAGAGTGTCCGACCTAGAGGCAGAGGTCCAGAAATGGAACGAATATCAGAATGTGGTGGAGGGCCTCCGCCTAGATCACGCCACCCTCCAGGAGAAGTATGATGCCCTGGCCCTAAGGCATGATGCCCTGGAGGCCAAACTTAACAGCTTGCATCCCTAGAGTGTCCCTTGCCCCTTTTTTAGAGACTTTTGGGGGGTGGGAATTGGGAGTTGGGTTTTTTGGGGACTTTTGAAGGACTATTTATTTGTTGGGGTTAGGGAGGGTCTTGCGGGAGATTATTTTGTTAGGGATATAAATATACTTTTTCAAATTTTATCTGAGCATACCTGTTTTTTTACTACTTTTGAGCTTGGTGGGTGGTGGTTTTGCAGTAAGTTCATTTAACTGAACACTGTCATCGTGTTGGTTCACGTGCAATAGGCCAAATGTTTTCCAAAGTAAATGCCTGTCACAGAGTTTGTTAATTCAAGAGCCCTAGGACTTTACTACCAGTACCACTGTCACTCTCTCGCCTCTCCGAACACTCCATTATACTACCTCCCATCCAAACGCTTATCTTACCTGTAATTTGTGTTTGAGGGCTGGCTCCACCTGGAATTCACAGAGTCCTAAAGCGTTCTGCAGCAGGGCCACAACTGGAGTTTCCCGGCGTGGATTTTCTGCAAAACAAAAGCAATCAACATTAGAAATGTGGCAGCGGTGCTCACACACCACAAAAACCTAGAAGCCCCACAGACAGCACCCCTAAGACAGGCAAGCGAGCAATAATAACGCCTAAACGTTCACGTGCAATAGGCCAAATGTTTTCCAAAGTAAATGCCTGTCACAGAGTTTGTTAATTCAAGAGCCCTAGGACTTTACTACCAGTACCACTGTCACTCTCTCGCCTCTCCGAACACTCCATTATACTACCTCCCATCCAAACGCTTATCTTACCTGTAATTTGTGTTTGAGGGCTGGCTCCACCTGGAATTCACAGAGTCCTAAAGCGTTCTGCAGCAGGGCCACAACTGGAGTTTCCCGGCGTGGATTTTCTGCAAAACAAAAGCAATCAACATTAGAAATGTGGCAGCGGTGCTCACACACCACAAAACCTAGAAGCCCCACAGACAGCACCCCTAAGACAGGCAAGCGAGCAATAATAACGCCTAAACGTTCACGTGCAATAGGCCAAATGTTTTCCAAAGTAAATGCCTGTCACAGAGTTTGTTAATTCAAGAGCCCTAGGACTTTACTACCAGTACCACTGTCACTCTCTCGCCTCTCCGAACACTCCATTATACTACCTCCCATCCAAACGCTTATCTTACCTGTAATTTGTGTTTGAGGGCTGGCTCCACCTGGAATTCACAGTGTCCTAAGGCGTTAGGGGACTCGTCAACGTAAGTTTCTTCATTGTGCAGAATCCAGGCATCAGCATTATGGGTAATGGATAGGGTGAGTCTGGAGGAGGAGGACTCAGGATAGACGACCAGGACTGAGTTCTTGTCAACTAACTGTTGTGAACCTGAGGAATGCTGCGGCATCAAAATCAAGACAGTTCTGTTGATGGGCTTGTTGTTTTATTGGTTGATTACAGTTTTGTTGGGAATGTGATGAAGCACTTGCTAAAGAAAGACAGACACACAGGAATAAAAGTGAATAAGGAGGACTACATTTACAATTAATGAATGATTGACTAATTTTCAGAACTCGCTGTCAGGGAAGCAGAACTCGTCCTCATACTCTGCTAAATCATCAGTCGGGGTTACTTCTAGTAACTGAGGAGAACTTTCCTCAGGTAGGTCGGTGTCCTCTTCTTCCTGCGTGGATTCTCGTACTCTGTAATCTGGTGGTATGAAGTGCTGGTTCATCTTTATCAAGGTGAGCCGCTCCACATTTGCGGGCAAGAGGCGGGACCTTTTGGAAGTCACAATGCCACCAGCAGAACTAAAAACACGTTCTGAAGACACGCTTGCGAGTGGGCAAGACAAGTAATTGATAGCCAGGTTGGTGAGCTCTCGCCATATTTTTCTTTTCCCATGCCAATACGCCAATGGGTCCTCAGTAATATTGACCTCTGTTGAGTCATCCAGATAGGCCTGCACCATTGAAAGAATGTCCTCCCGGATTCCTGTATTTTGCACTTCTGTGTCCTTTCTAGGACAAGGAAACCCTAGCTGAGTTAGCCAACCCGCTTCAGACATATCGCCTGGGCCTGGTTCAGATGATACGGTTGCTGGTGTGGTTAACGGCTCAGAGGAAAAGACACTCACTTCTGCCACAGGCACAGATGCAGATGTGCTTTTTTGGGACGCCTGATGGCCTGCTGATTCACTAGTAGTACTGTCTTCTCCTACAGTTTCCTTCCGCTCTCTTTCAAAACGAATGGCTGACTGAGCTAGCCAACCTTTGTACTCTGTAACATCCGATGTTTCAAAAGGAATTATTACTTTGCCAAACAATGGCTTTTTGTAACTTGGATCCAGAATAGTAGCACAAATGTAGTGCTGTTGTTTCTTGATTTTTACAAGCCGTTCATTGCTAACTAGGCGTTGTAATAATCTCTGCGCCAACTCATGTGCTTCGTTCTTTCCAACGTCCTTTAATTGTGAAGACACCACCTTGACTTGGTGCTCGAGCTTCAGCAACAATGGGATAGCTTTGCTCAAAGAACAGTCCTCCCTGCTGACGTCACGCGTGAAGACCTCAAAAGGACGAAGCATGTCTGTCAGGCTTTTAACTAGCTGCCATTGCTCCACCGCTAGCATCATTTCTGTTGTATCACCACCCAGGTTGTAGAAATACTCATTGACTACTGGAAACAGCTCATGCAGACGCTCAAGCATGTAGAAGGTTGAGTTCCAACGTGTTGCCACCTCCTGGATAAGTGCTTTCACTGGCATTCTACGTTCATTTTGCTTGCGCCTCAGCTCCTTCCGGGCCTTAAAAGAATGGTTGAAATGTGTGCATATTCTTCTGCAGATGGTCAGTGTTTTGTCGACTGCAAGTTCTTTTTTCAAAAAATTTTGCACAACAAGGTTGATACAGTGCGCCAAACACGGCACTCTGAAATAGAAACCGTCCTCCATGGCCTTAACTACATTGCTGCCATTATCTGTAGAAACATAACCAACCTTGCATTTTCTTGGGGGCAGCCATTGCGAGACTTTTTTGTTAAAGTCAGCCAAAATGTTGACTGCAGTATGACTTTTCTCCATGCCAAACATGGCTAATGTTGCATGTTTACGAGCACCCTTAAAAATCTCGACCAAGTCACCACCTGCATTTATCTGTTTTATGACTCCTGAAAAAGAGACCCAGTGTGCAGTGATGCACATGTAATCAAGGGCTTGGCAACTGGTCCACATGTCTGTTGTCAGGTGTATAGTGTGAACAGCACTCTTCTGCAAAGCTGCCCCCACCAACTCAAGCACCTCTTTATGTAGTGCTGGAACAGCAACCCTGGCAAAATAGAACCGGCTAGGAACCTTCCATTAAGGGGCCAGTGTTGCCACGAGTTCAAGGAAACCCACACCTTCGACAAACGAAAAAGGGAGAAGGTCCACCGCTAGCATTTTAGCCAGCTTAGTGTTATACAGGCGTACAGTTGGGTGGTTGCGTTGAAATTGCACATCTGATGAGAACATGGCTGAAATGGTGCGCTGGACAAATTTACGGGATGATGCTGATGCCTTCTTCGACCCACTTCTGATCAGTGTTGACATTTTCCGCATTGGTGTGTCTCCCAGACTCTCAGTGTGCCTCCTATGTGTTCCGGAGGGTGTGGTGCTGCCAGGGGTACTGGGTGCAACCGGACACATGTCTGACGCTTCTTCTACCTCCCCGTCATCTTCAGATGAAACACCTAGTATGGGTATATTTTGGCCACTTGCCCTTTGGGATCGCTTTCCCTTGACGTTTGCTAGGTGCGGAAACCATTCGACAGCGTGCTTTCTTTCAAGATGACCTATCTGGCCTCCGGTTCCATAGTTGGTACCAGTCTTACCACGGCTAACGCTAGTCTTACAAATGCAACAAACGGCTATGTTATCATACTTTTCATGGACACTAAAAAAGTTCCAAACTGGGGACTGGAAACTTCTGGTTTTGCCGCACGAGGTGATACTGCTGCCAATGCCAGATGAAGCAGTGGTGGATGAGCCTTGCAGACATCTACTGGGTTGTGCAATTATTGCAGCAACCTTACTTGAGGGAGTCGAGCTGGATGGAGTCCCCCTCCGGGGAGAAAATATGGGAGCTGTAGGTTTTGTTGAACTTGTTGTACTACTTGACTGCGTTGGTGGTGCTACCAGTGCCACGTCGCCAGGGTCACGCTCAGCATGACGTCGGGATAGGGTATAAATGTCTGTCTGCTGCATGGCCGGTGTGGCTGGAATGACGTGTGTGATGACTAGGTCATTGCTGTCATCCTGTTCATCAACATCAGAATGAACCACTTCATCAAGTCCGACGTTCGGATCCATAAGTATGAGCTTTCCGGGGCCCTTCCTTTTAACATTTGATACCTTTCGCAGCTCATGGTGTGCCTCCCTCTCAGATGTCGGAGATGGTTGCCAATCTAGATCCAGATCATCATCTGATGGAGCGGGGCTTGAAGAGGAACTTCTACACACCCTCCTTGATCTTTTCCTTGCTGGGGAGCTGGGAGAAAATGAATCATCAGGAGGAGTGGCTTCGTCTTCCTGACATGATACCCCGGCTCCAAAGTCAATTTCCTCCTGTGCCCCTACGTCTGGAAGAACAACCATTGTGGGCACTTGCACCGCTCCATGCGCCGCTACATGGGCATCTTCACTGACCTCTACTTGCAAGTCTCCATGGACCTCTCCTTCTCGGTCTTCTCCTTCTCGGCCTTCTCCTTCTCGGCCTTCTCCTTCTCGGCCTTCTCCTTCACGGCCTTCTCCTTCTCGGCCTTCTCCTTCTCCTTCTCGGCCTTCTCCTTCTCGGCCTTCTCCTTCTCGGCCTTCTCCTTCTCGGCCTTCTCCTTCTCGGCCAGCTCCTTCTTGGCCAGCTCCTTCTCGGCCAGCTCCTTCACAGCCAGCTCCTTCACAGCCAGCTCCTTCTCGGACAGCTCCTTCTCGGACAGCTCCTTCTCGGACAGCTCCTTGCGCATGTACTTCTGCTTGTACTAGTAGCCCATGCAGTTGTTGTTGCGGCTTTGGTTGTTGAATAGTACTTGTGAGAAGAGTTACAACCTGTGTTGATGGTGTGCTGCTACTTTCTTGCGATGAAGCAACATCACTGGTCGTTGGTGATTCAACAACTAAACAGGCTACCTGTGCAGCACTCATGGTGGGCCTTTGTTTTTTTTGTTGTTTTTCCCCAAAAAATGTATTGGTTGAGCCACCAGTCTCCTTGGTAAGTGGTGCCACTTGCTTCTTCTCCTTAGTAGAGACATCTTTCTTGCAAGAGGACCTACGGGCACCTCTTTTTGGAGCCATCTTCTTCAGATGTCGGAACAACAGGCCGCAGCAGGACTTCTTCCTGGCACTGAATGCTCAACGATGATGCAGAGTTTTGTGCACCTAAAAGCAAACGAAGACAGAGGAACATCAGTAAATATATGTTGCTTATGTAGCGCTTCAATAAACAGTTAGCAAGTAGGCATTTATGAATACACACGTGCACAGTGCACACCACACAATATGGAAATTTCAAAATTAGGATTTGCTAAATTTTTGGGAAACAGGAATTTAACATTGATCCAAGAGAGCACACACAGAGAGGGTTGTACTTTCATGTACCCCTGACTCCGCCTGGGCACAATGGGTGAAAGCAAGGCACAATGGGTGCAGGCCTATGTCTCAAAGCTCACTGCCTGCCTTCAAAATGGCCGCTTGACCCCCCCATCCACATGGCCAGGACCATGCCTCAAAATGGCCACCACCAACATAGCCAGCCCCCAACCCCTACTCCAAAAAGTGAAAAAACACAACACTAATCAAATCACCACAATCCAATGCCATCCATCAAGTTTCAGAAGGCTTATGCTGCCTGCTGGTGGTTTTCCGGTGCAAAATTGCAATTTTTACAATTTCGCGAGTGCGAGATTGTTGCCTCACGGCGCGAACGTGGCGAAAAACCAGCAAAATCCGCGAACAGACCGATTCTGGGCCCCCTGGGCATAATGGATGACATCAGAGCACACTGGGTGCAGGCCTATGGCACAAAGCACACAAACTGGCTTAAAAATGGCCCTTAGACCCCCACCCACACGGGACCAGGCAATAAAATGGCCCCCACCCACATAGCAAGCCCCCAACACCACCCCAAAAAGTCGTAAAACACACAAAGATCACCACAATCCAATGCCATCCATGCCCTGGCCAGAATCATGTTAAAAAAGAAAATTCAAGAAAACAGTCGTATCATGCATGCACCCATAACTACTAAGCCTGGTGGTTTTCAATTCATGTGCAGAATTGTAATTTTTACAATTTCGCGAGTGCGAGATTGTTGCTGCGCGGGACACGAGCAGTGCGAACACAAGCAAAAACATCCTCAGCTCGCGAACTTGCAGATTTTCCCCCCCAAAAAGTCGAAAAAAAAGCAACACACACAAAAATCACCACAAACAAACAACATCAACTTACTTGTTTGTGAAATCAAATTTTGAATCCAAAAGTAATCCAAAAGGCCTCAAATGCAAATATCCAGCAGCAACCACAAAAAGTAATCCTTCCCAGTCAAGATCGAAATCAAAGTGGCCAGGAAATGGAGGAGCTTGCTGGACAGGAACAGGAAGTTGGAGACTGGGGCACTTCCTTCACCCCACCCCTATGGGAGGAGCTTGCTGGACAGGAACAGGAAGTTGGAGACTGGGCCACTTCCTTTACCCCTCCCCTTGTAATTTTTGTACTTTCGCGAGTGCGAGATTGTTGCGAGATTGACCGCGAGCAGTGCGAACACAAACAAAAAATCCGCTTCGCGCGGATTTGCGTATTCTCGCCACATCCGCGAGAGTTCGCGGATTGCGGATTCTCCGAAAATACGAAAAATCCGCGAGCGTAACGGATTTTACGCCCATGCTTAATATTACCTACTGGCGATAGCCAGTGGGTATATATAGTTAGGATTTTTTCTCTATGGGATTTCTGAAAATTCGCAATCAATCAATCAATCAAGTCATTTATATAGCGCACTACTCACCCGTAGGGTCTCAAGGCGCTGGGTGGGAGGGGGGTGCCGCTACTGCTCGAACAGCCAGGTCTTGAGCTTCTTCCTGAAGGAGAGGTGGTCTTGGGTGAGGCGCAGGTCGGTCGGTAGTGAGTTCCAGGTCTTGGCGGCCAGGTAGGAGAAGGACCTTCCTCCTGTTGTCGTTCTTCGGATGCGGGGGACGGCGGCGAGGGCGTGGTTGGTCGATCTGAGGAGGCGCTTGGGAGTGTAGAAGTTGATCCGGTTGTTGAGGTAGCTGGGGCCTTGGTCGTGTAGGGCTTTGTGCGCGTGGGTGAGGAGGCGGAAGGTGATTCTCTTGTTGACCGGGAGCCAGTGTAGATCTCTCAGGTGTCCGGAGATGTGGCTGCGTCGGGGAATGTCGAGGATGAGTCTGGCTGAGGCGTTCTGGATCCGCTGCAGTCTCTTCTGGAGCTTGGCGGTGGTTCCGGCGTAGAGGGCGTTGCCGTAGTCCAGTCGGCTGGTGACGAGGGCCTGGGTGACCGTCTGCCTCGTCTCGGTGGGGATCCACCGGAAGATCTTACGTAGCATGCGCAGGATGTTGAAGCAGGACGAGGAGACGGCGTTTACTTGTCTGGTCATGGAGAGGGAGGAGTCCAGGATGAAGCCCAGGTTGCGTGCATGGTCTGTCGGTTTGGGTGCGGTGCCCAGGGCGGGGGGCCACCAGGAGTCGTCCCAGGCGGAGGGCGAGGAGCCCAGGATGAGGACCTCCGTCTTGTCCGAGTTCAGCTTCAGGCGGCTGGTCGTCATCCATTCGGCTACATCTCTCATCCCTTCGTGCAGGTTGGCTCTGGCGGTGGCGGGGTCGTTGGTCAGGGAGAGGATCAGCTGGGTGTCGTCGGCGTAGGAGATGATGTTCAGGTTGTGCTGGCGTGCGATGGCCGCGAGGGGGCTCATGTAGACGTTGAAGAGGGTGGGGCTCAGTGAGGATCCTTGAGGGACGCCGCAGATGACTTTGGTCGCCTCTGACTTGTACGGTGGTAGGTGGACTTTCTGTGTTCTTCCATCGAGGAAAGAGGTGATCCATTCCAGTGCCTTGTCCTGGATTCCGATGTTGCCGAGGCGCTGTACTAGGGTGCGGTGGCATACAGTGTCGAAGGCCGCGGAGAGGTCCAGGAGGATGAGGGCCGCTGTTTCTCCGTTGTCCATCAGAGTTCGAATGTCGTCGGTGGCAGCGATGAGGGCGGTCTCGGTGCTGTGGTTCGCTCGGAAGCCCGACTGAGAGGGGTCGAGGGATCCATTTGTCTCGAGGAAGGCGGCCAGCTGTTTGTTGACGGTCTTCTCGATGACTTTGGCCGGGAACGGGAGTAGCGAGATGGGACGGTAGTTCTTGAGGTCGGTGGGGTCTGCTGTGGGTTTCTTGAGAAGAGCGCTGAGTTCGGCGTGCTTCCAGCTCTCAGGGAAGGTGGCGGTGTCGAAGGAGGTGTTGATGATGTCCCGCAGGTGGGGTGCGATGACAGCGTCGGCCTTGTTGAAGACGTGGTGAGGGCAGGGGTCAGTCGGAGATCCGGAGTGGATGGCGTTCATTGTGCGGATGGTGTCTTCGGTGCTGATCGGACTCCAGGCGCGGAGGGTGGTGGTGGGTGGCGTTGTTGCGGTTGTGGCTTGCGTAGGTTGGTTGCTGAAGCTGTTGTGTATGTCCGTGATCTTGTTGTGGAAGTAGGACGCGAGGGAGTTGCAGAGGTCTTGCGTCGGGGTGATGTCATTGTTTCCGGCGTTGGGGTTGGAGAGCTCTTTCACGATGTTGAAGAGTTCCTTGCAGTTGTGTGCGTTGTTGTCCAGTCGGTCCTTGTATGTATTTTTCTTGGTGGCGCGGATCAGTTGGTGGTGTTTCCGGGTGGCGAGTTTGAGGGTGGTCATGTTGTCCGTAGTTGGTTCCCTTCTCCAGACTTTCTCGAGGGCTCGACAGTTCTTCTTGGAGCTCTTGAGTTCGTCGGTGAACCATGGTGTTTTTCTGCTGCAGGGTCTGCTGGGTGGGGTGCGCAGAGGGGCGAGTTCGTCCGCGCAGTTGTTGATCCACTTCGTGAGGTTGTCGGCCGCTTGGCTGGGGTTCGCTGAGCTGGCGGGAGGGTGCTGGCTCAGGGAAGCAGTGAGCTGGTCGGCTGTGATCTTGTTCCAGCTTCTTCGGGCAACCTGTTGCTGGTGGTGGTGGATTGTCGTTCTACTGAAGGTGAAGTGGACGCAGCTGTGGTCCGTCCAGTGGAGTCCTGTTGCGTGGCTGAAGGTGACGTCTTTGCTGGATGAGAAGACGGCATCGAGTGTGTGTCCGGCGAGGTGGGTGGGGGTGGACACCAGCTGCTTGAGTCCGAGGTTGGCGAGGTTGTCGAGCAGGCTGATGGTGTTGCGGTCGCTGTTGTTTTCCAGGTGGAAGTTGAGGTCCCCCAGGAGGATGTAGTCGGCGGAGGGGAGGGCATGCGGGCTGATGAAGTCGGTGATGTCCTCGCTGAATCGTGTGCGTGGTCCCGGGGGTCGGTAGATCAGGGTGCCTCTGAGGGTGGTCTTCGGGTTGGTGTGGATCTGGAAGTGCAGGTGTTCAGCGGTGGTTAGGGTGTCGTCGGTGTTGGTTGTGATGCGGATGGTGTCTCTGTGGATGATGGCGATGCCTCCTCCCGTCTGGTTGGCGGTGCGGTCCCTCCGGATGATCTTGTAGCCCTCTGGGATGGCGATGGCGATGTCTGGGGCTGAGGAGGCGTTCATCCAGGTCTCGGTGAGGAAGGCAACATCAGGGGCGGTGGTGTCGAGGAGGTTCCAGAGTTCTACGGCGTGTCTGTGGACGGAGCGGGTGTTGAGCAGGATGCACTTGAGGTGGTTGCTGCTGGTGTTCGGCTTGGTGGGTGCAGGGAAGGTCCGGATGCAGGTGAACTTGCAGGCGTGGCAGCTGAAGGGTCCGTGGGTGTGCTTCGGGGCGGCTCGGTGACATCCTGGGATGCGGCCGGTGTTGAGTTCGATGAGATCGGCGGTGGTGTAGGTTCGTCGGGACGGCTTCCGTCGGTGGGGGCCAGGGGTCCTGGCGCTGGTCGCGGTCCAGGCGCGGACGGGCGCAGACGGGCTTACCTTTGGCGCGCCTTTGGCGCACAATCGGCGCGCCCGCTGCGCGTCAACGCTGCGCGTTCGCACGGTCGCCATTTAAGGCGAAGTGCGCGGGTGGGCGGGGCAGCTGGGAGGCGGGAGCGGGGAGGGAACAGAAGAAAAAGGGGCGGGGGCGGCGGTGGTGGCGGGAAGCGGGGGGCGGCGAGGGAGGCGGGAAACAGGACGGAGGACGTCCAGAAACCTAAGAACAAGCACAAATTGCAGGCAAAAAACGCTAGCAACACGGGAAAATTCTATGTCTAATAACTTTGGCGTTTGTGGATGGAATTGGCTGAAATTTTCAGGAAAATGGCACATTTTGTTTCTGTGCAGCCCCTGAAAATTCGGGGGGGTTTCGTCAAGGGGGGGCCGAGAAAAAAGGGGGGTCCCAAAACGCGTTTTTCCCATTCATTTTTCCATAGGGCGGTTGGACTCACTTTTAGCTCGAACGGCTGAATAGATTTACATGAAACTTGGCAAAAGTGTAGATATGGTTTGCCCGACGTGCCTTTGCTATGTCTCAATATATGTGCTCCAGTGGATTTCGAGAAATTAACGTTTAAAAAAATATATATATCTGTGACAGCGCTCCGGTTAGCGCCCCGGTTCGCGTACCTGACGTGTAACGGAACTTCGCGAATCGAAGCTGATTGGCTCTCCGGTGTCTGTCAACATTCTAAACAGTCCGGAGCGGCCGCCATCTTGTCTCTCGGTACGATCGAGAGACAAGATGTGGTGAAAAACAAAGGGGGAAATGAAGGAAAGGGGGCAAGGTAGACCACTCCTGACCCCCTAGGATTGATGAGGGGGATATTAAAGTGCCCCGCAAGGCGATTTTACGCCGTAGAGGCGCGTCCCGGTACGCGAACCGGGCAGCGAACCGGGCAGATCACCGGGCAGCTAACCGGGCAGGTAACCGGCAGCGTAGCTGTCAACATTGTAAACAGTCCGGAGCGGCCGCCATCTTGTCTCTCGGTAGGTTCGAGAGACAAGATGTGGTGAAAAAAGAAGGGGGAAATGAAGGAAAGGGGGCAAGGTAAACCCCTCCTGACCCCCTAGGATTGATGAGGGGGATATTAAAGTCCCCCGCGATTTTTCGCGGTAGAGGCGCTTCCCGGTACACGAACCGGGCAGCTAACCGGCAGCGTAGTGGGAGTCCGCCATCTTGTGTTTTTGGAGCGTCCGGTTCGCGTACCGGGTAGCGTCCCGGTAAGCGTAACAAGGGGAAAACCAAGAGAAACAGTAAAAAAAAAATTAAGGGAATAGATTTCCAGCAAACTTGGCAAAATTGTAGGGACTGTTTGTTTGATGTGCCTTTGCAAGGCCTCAAGATATGTGCACGTGTGGATTTTGTCTAATTAAGGTTAAAAAAAATATATATATCTGTAAGCGTGCTCCGGCACGCTTACGTTACAGGTTTTGTTTGCGCTGCAGAGCCGATACGACACGGTTATGCGACGCGTCATGAGGCGTCTCACGTGGCTACGTGATACGTCACGTAATAAAGAATATATTTTACAGCTATAGATATTAGCTTTTAAAAAACCAATGAAATTCACTGAAAAAACCATAGGTTATAGACCATATATAGTTAGGAATTTGCATTTACAAAACCTTGAAAATTCACTGAAAAAACCATAGGTTAGAGACCATATATAGTTAGCTGGACATTTTATTGACATAAAACCAATGAAATTCCATATATAGTTAGTTGCACTAACTATATATCGCGCACCCGCAATCCACTGCTGATGATGTCACATATTACATCATTCATGACATGGTCAGTGACATCACTGATGACATCACTGATGACATCTCAAATGACATCTCAAATGACATCACTGATGACATCATGACACACCAATACCAGTTACTACATACGCACTCACTGATTCCTACGTCTACACACACATTCACTCATTCACCCATACAATCACTCATACATACAGTCACTCATTATTACAACACTATCATATGCACTCATACACCTATGCAGACACTCACACACTGCCACTCATCCATGGAGTTACTCACACACCTAGTCAGTCCTGTAAAGAATCAATCACACTTCCATTTCCTCATCTATACAGTTAAACACAGAACACCATACTTCAGTGACATCACTGATGACATCTCAAATGACATCACTGATGACATCTCAAATGACATCACTGATGACATCATGACACACCAATACCAGTTACTACATACGCACTCACTACTGATTCCTACGTCTACACACACATTCACTCATTCACCCATACAATCACTCATACATACAGTCACTCATTATTACAACACTATCATATGCACTCATACACCTAGTCAGTCCTGTGAAGAATCAATCACACTTCGATTTCCTCATCTATACAGTTAAACACAGAACACCATACTTTTCACACATATATTAACACATACTTACTCTCTTATACAATCACTGATACGAGTACACATTGATATGCACAGAGTCACACACCTCCCAGCCAGCCACACACACACTCAGTCTTCCATACATCCACTCATTCTTCAATATGTAAAACATATTTAAACTTTACAAAAACACACAGACACTAGATGATGTCATCAGTGATGTCATTTAAGATGTCATCAGTGATGTCATCAGTGATGTCATTTGAGATGTCATCAGTGATGTCATCAGTGATGTCACTGACCATGTCATGAATGATGTAATATGTGACATCATCAGCAGTGGATTGCGGGTGCGCGATATATAGTTAGTGCAACTAACTATATATGGAATTTCATTGGTTTTATGTCAATAAAATGTCCAGCTAACTATATATGGTCTCTAACCTATGGTTTTTTCAGTGAATTTTCAAGGTTTTGTAAATGCAAATTCCTAACTATATATGGTCTATAACCTATGTTTTTTTCAGTGAATATATATATATATATATATATATATATATATATATATATATATTCACTGAAAAAACCATAGGTTATAGACCATATATAGTTAGGAATTAGCATTTACAAAACCTTGAAAATTCACTGAAAAAAACATAGGTTATAGACCATATATAGTTAGGAATTAGCATTTAAAAAACCTTATTTTTCAATATCTAAAACATATTTAAACTTTACAGAAACACACAGTCACTGGATGATGTCATCAGTGATGTCATCAGTGATGTCATTTGAGATGTCATCAGTGATGTCATCAGTGATGTCACTGACCATGTCATGAATGATGTAATATGTGACATGATCAGCAGTGGATTGCGGGTGCGCAATATATAGTTAGTGCAACTAACTATATATGGAATTTCAATGGTTTTGTGTGAGTAAAATAAGGTTTTTTAAATGCTAATTCCTAACTATATATGGTCTATAACCTATGGTTTTTTCAGTGAATTTTCAAGGTTTTGTAAATGCTAATTCCTAACTATATATGGTCTATAACCTATGGTTTTTTCAGTGAATTTCAATGGTTTTTTAATAGCAAATATCATAAGCTGTCGAATGTCAAGTACGTGGTAAGTGAAAACATTTTCGTGTTTATGCACACTGATCTACTTTGAATGGTGCCCCCCCCCCCCTCATTTCTATTAGGAGTACTCTCTCTTTGCAGATAGTGAAAGGTAGTTAACGCAGGCCTTTGCCCCCGTTGTAATCTGTCGTGCCTGCTTCTCTCTCCATTTGATTGATTGTTATCCAAGTATTTACTGTTTTAGAATTAGTTCTCTTTGGTTCATTCTCTATTTACAAACAAACACAGAGTCGCAATACTCTGTTTAGTCTTTGCAGATAACGAAAAATCGTGTAAAAAAAAAGAAAAGGAATCGAGCAAAATCAGTAGGCCACTAATGGGATCTCTTTTTGACCTCGCTAAAATAGAAACATTAGGAACAACCCCTCATGACAAATACAAAACTAGTGAGATGAACTGAACTCCACACAATGATGGCTGCAAAACAGCTCGGCTCCGCCACCCACCCCGCCCAAAATAACGATAAAGAGCGGCTGCCATGATTGGTTGCGGAATGGCCACAACGGAGCTACGAAATGGTGCTGCTCTCATGCTAACCCCAGCTTCGGTCTGAAACATCCAGAAACACTGTAGACTACCAATTCGATCAGTTCCGGTAGCGCCCCAATGTAACCCGGTAGAGAAGAACTAGCCCTCCCCTCTTTGACTGATGGTTCTTGTTGCCTGTCCCTTCTGTTGTCATTTAACAGAACTATTTAGCCTGCTGAAAGGGGTTGTGTTTCGACCGCTGGTTGGTGGAGACATTTTGACTATATTCTGGACCTGCGTTGTCGCGTAATGCGTCATATGACGCGCCGCGTTAGCGCATCCGGAAGTCATCCGGGGCGCGCAGCGCGTAACGTAAGCATAACAAGTCATGTGACTTGTTAATAAAACTTTTCATTGGTTCATTTTACTTTTCTTATTCTAATGATGAAAGCCTTGGTCATATCACCTAAAAATTACGCTTTTAATTACTTCCGAACATTATTTTCTCTTAAATATATGTTATAATGTTCCAGGCTAATGTACTTTCCCGGAAATTTTACAACTGTCCTGCAAGTAAAATATATTCTTTTTTCGAGAAAAAGAGCGTTTCTTCGTCCCATGACGGAGCCGTTGAGCAAAAGAGGGTCGACCTGCTGTCTTAGTCGCCGATACGCCTGAATATGAGATTCTTATCGATCACTTTATGTTGCAGGAATAGAAAACACAACAGCCCTTGACCATTTATCTTTACTGCGTTCCTTCGTATTATACCTTTTACCCTTCATGTAATTGGTCTGCTTTATTTCACTTGCCTTTTAATGATTCTAAAACAGTGACTATTATTAAAAACTTTACCAATGTATACACTACTACCATGTTTTCTTTTAAAAACCTTTATTGTGAAAATTTCATTATACAAATACGAGCCTATAACCACGTGGGCCTGCCACGGAGCAAACTGTAATCGTATATGATGAATAGACATTTACACTGTAGAGGAACGTAACGGGCGGGCCATTAGGTTGCAAAAACTAAGGTGTCTAACAGTTACGGAATCGGTGGACGTACATTTTATAATTAAAATACGACAGGGCCAGTTACAATAAAATTATCTAGATATACATTTGCGGGCAAGTACCATGGGTGACGTTAATTCGAATTTTCAACAGTACAGTAATCAATAACACATCAGAACTTAATATCAATAGGGATGTCGAAATATTCAATCAATTCTCGTCCCCGCCCGCCATGTGCTTCAAAACTGCATACGTATCTCGTGATTTCAAGGTTCTGCAACCAGTACACAACAAGGAGTTACGAGTCCCATTTATTCCGGCGCCATTTTGGGCGAGGACGGGCAGGTCCAGGATATAGTCAAAATGTCTCTACCAACCATCGACTATGATGATGTTCATATGCTGTATTTATTAGAGTAACACTCATCTGCCCACATGAAATTAATTTACCACAATCTAAACATGTCATTTTAATCTTTCCAAAGTTCTTCTAAATATTTGGGACCGTTTCCCTTGCCTCTGAAGCTCTCAGTGCCACTTCTTTGATGAATGTACTAGCAGGTCAGGGGTTCTCCTCCAAATCTCTCTTTTATGCAGCACTATAATTAATTGGTGCCACCTCTCCATATGACGATGCATGGTATAGTTACCACAACTATATATTTTTTCGGTTCCTCTGGAGAGTTCATCGTGGCAGATGAAGCGTGTAACATACCGGGCATTTACCTTTTTTTGCATGTACAGGAAAGGAAAAAAAAATCGAGCGTTCGAGTTCTTAGGTGTCCCAGGGCCATTTTAGTGGACCAGGCCCAAATCCAAAGAACAGCTATCTCACAGGCTAATGGGGCGACCCACGCCGAGTTTCAGCATTGTAGGATGACCACACAAGTACAGCAACTTGCTAGACATCACCTCGGTGCCATCCGGATCTCGGCGCCCCACTGCAGATGAAGTGCCTCTCAACTATGAAACCACCACGGTGACATCCGGATCTTGGCGCGTTGTGCTGCCTTCGGCCTATTCGCACATCGGTCCGCTACTGACGCCATCTCACAGGCTAATGGGGTGACCCACGCCGAGTTTCAGCATTGTAGGATGACCACACCAACTTGCTAGACATCACCTCGGTGCCATCCGAATCTTGGCATCTCAACGCCTAGTGGTATCTTCCATACAGAAAATATTGTTACGCTGCCTTTGGCCCCATTCGCACATCAGTCCGCAACTTAGACATCACCTCGATGCCATCCGGATCTTGGCATCTCAGCGCCTTGTGGTGTCAGTCAGAAAATATTGTTGCGCTGCCTTTGGCCCCATTCGCACATCAGTCCGCTACTGACACCATCTCACAGGCCAATAGGGCGCCCCACGCCGACTTTTACCATTGTACGATGGCCACACCAGTGGCACAACTTGCTAGACATCACCTCGGTGCCATCCGAATCTTGGCATCTCAACGCCTAGTGGTATCTTCCATACAGAAAATCTTGTTACGCTACCTTTGGCCCCATTCGCACATCGGTCCGCAACTTAGACATCACCTCGGTGCCATCCGGATCTTGGCATCTCAGCGCCTTGTGGTGTATTCTCTTCAGAAAATATTGTTGAGCTGCCTTTGGCCCCATTCGCACATCGGTCCGCAACTTACACATCACCTCGGTGCCATCCGGATCTTGGCATCTCAGCGCCTTGTGGTGTCTTCTACTCCGAAAATATAGTAGAAAATATTGTTGCGCTGCCTTTGGCCCCATTCACACATCAGTCCGCTACTGACACCATCTCACAGGCCAACAGGGCGCCCCACGCCGACTTTTACCATTGTACGATGGCCACACCAGTGCCACAACTTGCTAGACACCACCTCGGTGCCATCCGGATCTTGGCATCTCAGCGCCTTGTGGTGTCTTCAAATCAGAAAATATTGTTGCGCTGCCTTTGGCCCCATTCGCACATCGGTCCGCTACTGACGCCATCTCACAGGCCAACGGGGCGCCCCACGCCGACTTTCAGCATTGTAGGATGGCCACACCAGTGCGGCAACTTACTAGACACCACCTCGGTGCCATCCGGATCTTGGCGCGTTGTGCTGCCTTCGGCCTATTCGCACATCGGTCCGCTACTGACGCAAACTCACAGGCCAACGGGGCGCCCCACGCCGACTTTCAGCATTGTTGGATAGCCACACCAGTGCGGCAACTTACTAGACACCACCTCGGTGCCATCCGGATCTTGGCGCGTTGTGCTGCCTTCGGCCTATTCGCACATCGGTCCGCTACTGACGCAAACTCACAGGCCAACGGGGCGCCCCACGCCGACTTTCAGCATTGTAGGATGGCCACACCAGTGCTGCAACTTGCTGGACACCACCTCGGTGCCATCCGGATCTTGGCGCGTTGTGTTGCCTTCGGCCTATTCGCACATCGGTCCGCTACTGACGCCGCCTCACGTGCCAACGTATTTTCTCCGCATTTTATACCCTATGCCGCATAACAGGTCATGTGACTTGTTTATAAAACTTTTCATTGGTTCATTTTACTTTTGGTTTCCTAATGATGGAAGGCATGATCATGTGACCTAAAAACAACACTTTTCATAGGATGAAAACTTTTTTTTTTTCCCAAACGATGAAAGCCCCACCTTGTTTCTGGATGTTTCAGACTGAAGCTGGCGTCAGCATGAAAGCACCACCATCTCGTGGCTCCGTCGTGGTCATTCCGCGAGCAATCATGGCAGCCGCTCCCCACCAGAAGCCTGCAGGAGTCGGAGCCCCCAAAACTTTTGATGAATTCTCAAGGCGGAGGGGACGCTTTCGAGAATGGGGTCCAAGACCTAGCAGACAAGCGTCCGATTTCCAAGGTGTCCCAGGGCCATTTCAGTGGACCAGGCCCAAAAAGGAAACAGCCTGCCGCCATTTTGAGAGTCCTGTGACAGCCGCCTATCGCTGCACCGCAAGAGTGGGCGCAACTCAGCTGAATTGCGGCTTTTGACACAGTGGACCAAAAACGGACGGAATGGCAACTGAAACGGTAAAGGGGCGCCCCACTACAACAGATGACACTCCACCTGGAGAGGCCCGTTCACGCCGCCTCCCCCGGGGCGCTCCACGCCGTTATTCGGAGCAGCATTGTAGGATACCAAAACCAGTGCGGCAACTTACTGGACATCACCTTGGTGCCATCGTTCTGCTGCCTTGGAACTATTCGCGCAACAGTTTGCTACTGATGACCCACCCCCCGCGACGCCCCATGCCGTTATTTGCTGGGTGGCAACTTACTAGACATCACTTTCGTGTCATCTAGATTTCGGCGCGTTCTGCTGCCTTGGAACTATTCGCACAACAGTTTGCTACTGATGACCCACCCCCCGCGACGCCCCACGCCGGAAATCTGGACGTTGTGCTGCGTTGGGACTATTCGCACAGCCGACCGCTACTTCGTTGTTTTTCCCTAAAAATGTTTATATGTTATTACTATTTTTGTTTTCTTGTATATATTTATAAATTATTAAAGTTTTATAATCTTACTACTTTGTCGGAGTGCTATATATTTTTAATGTGACACATAATTGTAAAAACTTTGATGTACAAACAGTCATCCCTGGAATCTACCGCTTCAGGCTCGGTCCCCTCCCCAATCACAATACAGGATGGTTTTCAGATAATAGCAACGCTTCTGCTGTGACGGATCTCATCGAGTGTGGGCCTTGATCTACTATAACTCCTTTGAAGAGGGGTGATTCTTTACAGCTGTGGCCATAAACTACATCTGCAGGGCTAGCTGATACCCTAGGACCAGCCTGGACAATCGGACACAGAGGAAAAGGAGTGTCAGAGGGTGCGGTAGTGAATAGGGCGAAAGGGAGGTGTCGGGCGGGCACAGGGTGTGATTCTCAGGGAACAGCAGTGCAGATGGGGGAGGTTTATTACCCATGCATAAGACAGAGAGCGGGGGTGACCACTGCCTGGGGGAGATGCTTGCGAGGGTGGGGAGCCATGCTAAGGATCGACAGCGTGCACAGAGTGGGTCTGGTCAAGGCATCTAAAATGGCTGCCGTGCACGACAAAAGTGTGGCATTTGAAAAAAGACAAGATGGCGCAGACAATGTTTTTCAACACTTCCTGATTTCCTTCGAATCGAACGTTAACAGACGTTGGGGCATATTACCAAAGTTAAGCGATATTTATCCCTAACGATGCTTAGCAACGATTTTTTTACCGTCAGAAATTATCGCAGATAAACCTTGCTATTATCAAGGTTTATCGGAAATACGACAAAAAACGACCGCAATGCATTAATATCGCTGAAAACTCAGCGATATTCATGCATTACCGAGCTAATGCTCTTAGCCATGTTATCCACCTCCCATTGGATAACATGGCTAAGAACTGCTCAGGGCAGGTGGTAGCTTTTGGAGATATTCGCCCTTATCTCGAATATTTCCAAAAGTTGATAATAGGAGATAGCGATGTTAGCGACTGTTTCCAGTCGCTAACATCTTGGCATGCCCACTTTGCATGTCATTAGTGATAAATATCACTCACATGCAAAGTGGGGCCCAAGATGGTCGCTATCTTCTACTAGCCGTCGCTAACTGGTGTTAGCAACAGCTAGGTAATACACATATAATTTTATCTCCGCGAAGCGGAGCGCTGTTACAGATATATATCTTGTTTCTGAACGTTAATTTCTCAAAATGCACTGAAGCACATATATTGAGACCTAGCAAAGGCACATCGGGCTACCAGTCCCTACAATTTTGCCAAGTTTCGTGCAAATCCATTCAGCTGTTCGATCCTACCGAGAGACAAGATGGCGGCCGCTACGGACTGTTTGGAATGTTTACAGACACCGGAGAGCCAATCAGCTTCGCTTCGCAAAGCTCCGTAACGCGAAAAGTACGCGAAGCGGTGCGCTGTTACAGATATATACCTTTTTTTGAACTTTAATTTCTCAAAATCCACTGGAGCACATATATTGAGATCTAGCAAAGGCACATCGGGCTACCAGTCCCTACAATTTTGCCAAGTTTCGTGCAAATCCATTCAGCTGTTCGATTATTATTATTTTTATTTTTTTTTGCCCCGCGGGGCCCTTTTAAAACCTCCACATCAAACCTAGGGGGTGAGCGACAATGTACTATGCCCCCTTATGGTCATTTGCCCCTTCGCTTTGGCCTCCTCTTGTCTCTCGATCCTACCGAGAGACAAGATGGCGGCCGCTACGGACTGTTTGGAATGTTGACAGACGCCGGAGAACCAATCAGCTTCGCTTCACAAAGCTCCGTTGCGCGAAAAGTACGCGTAGCGGAGCGCTGCCCAGTCCGCTGTTACAGATATATACCTTTTTTTGAACATTAATTTCTCAAAATCCACTGAAGCACATATATTGAGATCTAGCAAAGGCACATCGGGCTACCAGTCCCTACAATTTTGCCAAGTTTCGTGCAAATCCATTCAGCTGTTCGATTATTATTATGTTTATTTTTTTTTGCCCCGCGGGGCCCTTTTAAAACCTCCACATCAAACCTAGGGGGTGAGCGACAATGTACTATGCCCCCTTATGGTCATTTGCCCCTTCGCTTTGGCCTCCTCTTGTCTCTCGATCCTACCGAGAGACAAGATGGCGGCCGCTACGGACTGTTTGGAATGTTGACAGACGCCGGAGAACCAATCAGCTTCGCTTCACAAAGCTCCGTTGCGCGAAAAGTACGCGTAGCGGAGCGCTGCCCAGTCCGCTGCTACAGATATATATCTTTTTTTGAACATTAATTTCTCAAAATCCACTGAAGCACATATATTGAGACCTACAAAAGGCACATCGGGCTACCAGTCCCTACAATTTTGCCAAGTTTCGTGCAAATCCATTCAGCCGTTCGGGCTAAAAGTGAGGCCAACCGCCCTATGGAAATTAACATGGGAAAAACGCGTTTTGGGAGCCCCCTTTTTTCTCGGCCCCCCCTTGACGAACCCCCCCAAAATTTTCAGGGGCTGCTCAGAAACAAAATGTGCCATTTTCCTGAAAATTTCAGCCAATTCCGTCCACAAACGCCAAAGTTATTAGACATAGAATTTTCAAAAAACCCATAGAGAAAAAATCCTAACTATATATACCTACTGGCGACCGCCAGTAGGTAATATATATATATATATATATATATATATATATATATATATATATATATATATATATATATATATTACAATGTCATACATTCACCTTAGTACAGAGATCTGGGCCTAATTCCATCGTTTTTTGCTCCCCATGCCATTCCAGTTAGAACTCATCCTAGCACAAGTTTCAGGGTATCACCTCTCATCAGTCAGGCACGCTTGAATCCAGTGGCACAGGGAACCCAGGACCCACGTTTGGACATACATGGCACACTTAGGATGAAAAAGTAAACGAAATATATGTTCCCTTTGCAAACTGATTGTTTATATTCATACAAAACAGTTTTGAAAAACATTCATTAACTTGTAAGAAAAATATGTTTTAATCAATAATAACATTTTATTTCAAATTTTTCTATATTTTGTTTTTAGTGACGCATAGCCTGAGAAGCAAAATAAGTTACGAAGAATAATCAAGCATGTTGTTAAATATGATGCCACTATATGTAA
Organism: Lissotriton helveticus; assembly: GCF_964261635.1. Lineage (NCBI taxonomy): Eukaryota > Metazoa > Chordata > Amphibia > Caudata > Salamandridae > Lissotriton > Lissotriton helveticus. The sequence goes on from NC_136064.1 coordinate 126,535,486, forward strand.
CGCCTTGTCTCACATCACCCTGCCTCAGGCTGACTGTCTGATTTTGTCTCATTGTTTGGAGGTCCACATGACAGATAAAGAAGGGTTTTGCAGTGCTTTAAATAATGTCTCATCACTGTTAAGAAATGGAGGCCATTTAATCCTGACAGCATGCCTCGAAGCCACTTTTTACATGCACGGGAGCTTTAAGTTTCCCCATCTATGTATGGATGAGAGATTTATAAGGAAAGCACTAACCGCTATATGTATCAACAAACCATTTTGCATTTCCTAAATAGCGAATTTTAAGGAATCGCTATTTAGGAAATGCAAAACGGTATGTATGTACAAAATCGCTTTCCAATAGCGATTCCTTAGCATTCCTTAATTTGAGATTAGCAAATTGTCAATCGCAAATTACCCCTTCATTTCCATGGGCCAGGAGGCCCATAGGAATGAAAGTGCAATTTGCAATTAGCACTTTGCTGATCGCAAATTAGGGATGTTTCCAAGGGTGCAGGGGTGTCTCAAGAACACCCTGCTGCACCCCTGAAAAAGACATTTGGGGGCATATGGCGCACATACATGCCCTAAGGGCATGTATGGGCGTCATATGGCACCTTTGGTTTTTATCAAAAAAGATTTTTGATAAGAATTCGCAAATTACCACCAACTAGAAGTTGGTGGTAATTTGCTACTCCTTAATGGCATTTTTTGCATTTTATTTGTTTGATACATTGCATTTAAGGAATCGCAAAATTTGCAATTCCTTAAGTGCAATCGCAAAATAAGGATTAGCAAATTTTGCTAATCCTTATTTTGCATCAAACTTGTTTGATACATTCCATTTGTCTATTTAGCATTCGCAAAGGCCGAAATTCGCAGAATTTCGGCCTTTGCGAATGCTAAATAGCTTGATACATATAGCGGCTAGTGAGGCTGACTATGTCATCAAGGAGCTGCAGGTGTTTCCTAGGACAGTTAATCAATTGTTTGATGTGATAGATTACAGTAGTGTAATACTTGTTCATGCTTGTAAAGAAATACTTGTTTCATGTACATGTGAATCCTAATTGATAGATATAACGTCTACAGTGAGGAAAGGAATAGGTTGTCCCTGTCCTGCATCAAACTTCTTCGGTTACTCCTTTGTTGGCCCCATCGCTGCTGACACCAGTGGTGCTCTGCTCTCTGCCTCTCCTCACTGCTTGACAACTTGCCTTTGATTTTGCTTCGACCACTTTGCCTTAGCTCTGGGAGGTTCTGATTTACTTAATATCCACTTGTCCTTTACTCCAAAGTCAAATGGATTGTGTCTCAGTCAAAACCTTGTAATTGAATCTGTGTGCATCTGGGAAGAACATTTAAATCTTACAAAAAAATTATAATCTTTTTTCTCAAATAATTTAAAGCGTGTCTGTTCTAACTCTGTATGTATCCGTGAATACCCATAAATAGATGGATCAGGTATATAGTGGCTATTAATCCATGGAGAATAGGATAGCCCTCTTTCCACTATTTACGTATTCCCAATGTGCATGTTATAATATGTAAACACAGCTTTAAAATGTACTAGTAAAATGCATGATAATATTAGTTCTAATGATATATTGTGGTACTTTGCAGTGATGCAGTGTAACCACCCAGTTCTGCAGACTCATTTTAGGTCTACATTGTTTTTTAATAAATATTTTAAAGAACGTCTAGCAACGGAATTACCACAACAGTGAGGACAGTCCCTCCCACTCTATTCCTTCCGCTCACCCTTCTCTTTCTTTAAACACCCACCCTTTTTTCCCACATGCCCACCATCGCCACCCTACACCTGTTTACTGCCTGTAGTCATCTATGAGCCACATCTGTTCAGCAATGTTTTGCCATCTCACAATGGCCAATTTATTGGCGATCTTAGATGGCGGACCTCTATCTTGGCATTTTTCCATCTGTCCTCCATGATGGAAGTTTCGATCCGCTCATCATGTTGTTGGAGGTTTTAGTGCCTAAATTATACCTGCAAAGGAAAAAAACCATCGCCTTGACAGACATTTTATCATCTGACCAGCATGTCTTCTACATTCCCAGTGTGCAATTGCCTGCTATTGGACAATACTCCATCAACAGTTATCTGTCCTTGAGATCCTGGCAGGAGTGTAGTAATGGAGTGATTAACTTGCAGTCACACTATAAAGCACATATATTTTCACACATTAGACATTTACCTTTCTCATTTGTAGCTGCAAGAAAAAATGATGTATTTGTTGCATTTTCCTTCTTCTTTATTATTTTTTTGGTTACCTCAACTAATCTTGATATTTGTAAGACTATTTTTTTGTCTGCCCCATGTCTGGAAAAAGGTACCCCCGATTTTCACATGCATAATTAACTGCTATGCTGAGGAAATAATTACAATAGAGCTATAGTTGTAGGTGCCCTTGTACAACTATTACCCAGAAAAGACAAATGTTAGAGAGAGTTGTTGCAAGAGTGAATGCTGTATCTGACAACAGGCACTCACAGGAGGAAGTGTTGGAATGATCTCTAAGGGAGAGTGCACTCACTCCCTGGACTCAAAATCCCACCTAGAGTCCCTCAGACAGGTGGTTATTTTCTCACTCACACACAACTATTGCCCTGGAAGAAAAAAGTGTATGAAATCCTCCACACTAAAAGTTTTGCAGGAATCCCTGGTGGAACAACCGTGACCTCATATATTTGTACTTCTACAAATATACATAGTATTTTAACCTAAAGAAAGACATACTTTTATTTTAAAAATGAATTGTAATATTATTATCAAGCTTGCTTGTTACTCTGTATCATCTCTTCCATCTCACTATGCATACTCATGTATAATTGCTTTACACTGCCAACAAGAACCATATTTTTTTGTATTCCCAGCATCTTCATTATTGTTAACAGAACACACATTGTATATTAGGTTTTGGGGTTTAGTTTACAAACTATATGTCATTACTGTCTCTTACTTATGTTCCACAACTACTTCAACAGTGTTAGTGGTCACTGAACACATTTCCCATAATGCTCGATGCTAGTTAAAGTCCATGTATGCTGTTTTAAAACAGCATCATGCTAAATGTTCCACTAATAACAGCTCCAGATATGTGTTGTGCTTATCTATAAACCTATAATGAAAGATGAGTTAGTTTAGCCTGTTGTCTCTGACTCTCAATTTTAGCTATATGCAATCAGTGCTCCATTGTGTTTATAGGTTAATACACTTACTGATAAAATCTCAGGTTGTCTTTAGCCTTTCAAGATAATGTTTGAAGTCATACAAATAATAAGACAATATGGAGTAATATTGTAATGGGAAAGATACATGTTAAATCACTCTTAACAGGCTGAAGCACAGCACTGTTGTTAAAATGTTAATAGCTACCTCTGTGACCTTATAATTATGCAATCACTTCAATGTTATTTGCATTCACAATTCACATTCTAATTGACAATTTATTAACATCAGTTATTGTAGTGTAGTTCCTATCTTCCCAATAGGCTCTGCGCATTGGAATAATACCTACAGCAGTAAAGGCCTAGGCCAGACGTTAACTAGGTCTACTACTGTCGATACTAGACTTAAAGTTTTGGGTTTGCCAGCGTAGCTCAGAGTTCGCTAGAAACTTTCTCGAATGTTCAAGGAGGAATTAACTTCCCTGATTAGACAAGAAGGGATTTAGTTTCTGACAACCATAGAACATGACAACTTTGCTCTCCCCTAATCAAGAGTCAATCTCGAGAGTCGTGTGAACAAAAGGCAATTTATTTTACTCAGTCAGTACGTGCATTCTTAGTCTCATCAGAATGTAGAGAAAAGGAAGAGACGGGCGTGTTCAATAAAAAGGTGTTATTTATTGATCAGTCTCTTTTCTCATACAAGAGAAATGGATCGATATTATTGCAATACTTATAGCTAAGTAAAGTGCATACATTAAAAGCAATAGTATAAAGTAATACTGTAAAAACATTGATATGGTTTCTAAGCCATATGATGTTTAAAATGAATAAAATATATTTACATACACATATACATTTGACTAAACGTACTCAACTGGTGTTTCTAGATACGCCTACCCCGTGTACCTGACCTAAGCCTAATACGTGGGCGGGAATAGAAAGTTACAGTTTAAGTTAAGTTTGTTTTTGCCAAGTGAATAACTAAAGAATTCTCTGTGAGGGGTTATTCAGTTCTGTACCTGGAAGTTAGGATGAATGAGGAATGGTATCTCTTTCTCTGGTCTCGATATTCCAGGCTGCCTGCGAGGGCTACCCAGAAACGCCGGTGCTGGATTCTCGGCAGGAGAAAGCAGCGCGTCTCTCAGCGCGTCAGGAAGGCGGGGCTGCTGACAGCGGGGTCTGCTCTGCTCTTGGCTTCGGCAAGTATGGCTGCTCCGTCTCGTCACCACCCGTGTGTTTGCATATGGCAAGATCGGTAATATTTATACCTTTAAGGTGCCGAGATTGACGTAAGGATGGACATAGATACGTCAATCAAGATGTCATACGATTTGCTCGTTAGCACATTCTTTTACTAAAGTTCTCGGTGAAATCAAAACAATGGCCGCAGGGTTTTGCCCAGGTTGTCATAGGTTTGATTTGTTATGAGAACTCCGTATGCCTTATCAGGGGCTGGAGGAATATCGCTTGTCTAATTAGATCGCAAGCGTTATGACCTAATCAGATAACACGTTCCTGTGCCGTAGTGTGACTGCGTCAGATAACGGTATCTGCATCATGGGGGTTTTCTGCCTCATGGGCTGACTGCTAGTTAACTTGTTGGTTTGTTTAACTAGAATAGGGTCAGGAATAGGGGGATCGATTCAGAACCGATAGGAATACATGACACCCACTCCACGCTAACTATGGACATATTTACTAATCTAGGCATAGTATAACATAGTACAACATACTATAGAGTAGTGTGTATACCTTACCACCCCAAAATACATAAATGCATTTCGAAATTTTCAAATATACTGAAAAAAAATTTGCAGACATATATATATGGTATGCACTCAAGCTGTAGAAAAATGCCAAAGTAACTGCATTTGTATACATTATTGCTTATTTGGTATATGAGAATTACACATGAAATGGTTTCTGACAGAAAAAAGTTTCGAGACCATTCCATCACAGAATAAAATATCTTTATGAACATGCCAGCGGGCAGCTAATGTCTATAAGCTATCTAACATTTAGAAACCTTAGTTCTCTAAGAATAGTTCTTACTTTAAGCAGAAGATAGTGTCCCGAAAAATATGCAAAAATATTTGGGGCTGCTGGAAAAACTGCTGTCCGTGAACTGGAGCGAAAAATGTTCATGTGACTTTATTTTTAAAGTTGAAGGCCGAATTCAGGGAACGCCGTGTGCGAGCTTGCTCAAAAATCTCTATTTCTGTTCGGGTGAGAACATCATATCATTTAGGCTTTCGAAAAAACTGTCAATAGCTTCCTGGGAAAGTTCCACTAACTCGGAAATAGGTGTGATCATGCATTCTTGCGCATGATTGTCTCCATTGACATTCTGATTTGCATTACTGACAGAAGGTCGTACCTGTTCGATGCTGCTTTCATCTTGAACTTCACTACCCATCAATCGTAGTGGTGAAGCTTCCACGAATGCCGTCATCAGGATTGGTAGCCTTTGAGGGCAGCACAAAGCATGAACCTTAATCGGGCTCAACAATGTTTCTGCATCCATCGGCGCATCCGATTGTAGCGTCAGACAGGTGTCTAACACGCATTCTTCTCCGCATAGCAGACACCTCAATACAGGTAAAACACATCTTTGCCACATTGGTCGAAATGATAGAAACCAAGTCATGTTCAGGTCTCTAAGCCGGGAGAGTCCCAGGATTTTTGATATCCGGTCCCGGTATCCAATGCCTAGGATTGTTTCTTCCCTTGTCGCAAGAGTTTTGTCTGTGACATGGGTTGCCATAACGAAAAATTAGGACTAGGAATAGGATTCCTGCAATTAGTCTCAGGATCAGGGGAAGTCCGCCAAAAATCGAATGGACGAAATCTGGAAAAATACCCAGTATGGCTTTGAATGGTGTTAATGCCATCGAAAATACTGTCTTAAATACCCCTGAGATCCCATTGGTATCAGAAATATTTAAGATTTCACTTAGGATTTCCGCGAAATGTACGGGGGAATTAGTTGATAATAATGTATGTATCTCTGCAGTCGTCCTTGCGACTTGTAGATCATACGTTTCTTTTGATGACGAGAGCCTGGTGGGCGTCTGAAGAAGGACTGTTTTCATTCTGCTTAAAGTATCTATTGGAATAGAAGTAATTTTCAAATCGGGCCATGCCCTTGCCTCCCTGTCTGGGAAGGAGCTGGGGAACAATGTGCGTCCACAGCACTTGACCTTCGCAGTAGTAGTTACTAGATAAGGAGTCCCGGGCATAAGACTACAACATCTGCGGTCTACAATAAGAATGTAACTCCCATTATAGAGTCTTTGAAAGAATGGTTCTATTTCTGTTGCAGGTGCGCCTTGCTGGTGACATGAAAGGTTGTATGAATTCCCTTCACAGGCTCCATGCAAACTAATTCCGTTACACAGAAGCGTGCCGCTTAGTGGCATCGCACAATTGTTGCCACTAAGAAACACTTTCTGGCCTTTATTACTGACACATGCATGTGAATAGGGCAGGTTCCATGTTGTTTTAAGGTACCCCTTTCCCAATTTCTCGTACATGCCAGCCTGTATATATTTTTGGCAGTATTGAAACCTGAAGGTTGAGATTGGAATATTTATGATTCCGTGTATTATCCATTCACTGACAGGTCGTTCTGACATTGTCATTGGTAATCTTTCTAGTTTTTCAATGCTCAAGATTGTATAATCAGCACCCTTTTGCGCCATACCGATTTGTCTATCAGTAAGGTTAAAGATTTGGAATAGTGACGTTGTGTTGATTAGACGCCAAGGCACATAGCCTGAACGCAGATTTTGTAACGTCCAGCCAAGCTGTACAATAGAACGCAATTGTGACTGACCATGTTGTAATAACAGTAAGTCTTGCGATAATATATCGATTGCTGAAGACACAATGCTGTCCAATGAAAAAATTCTGGAGGACAGAGTCATTAACCCATTGTCCACTACAGAAAGTGATTTTTCCAAATTGATACGGTCAATTTCCCGTATTCTCTCTGCTGTTTCAATTTGAGTAACCTTCCAGGCCTCATTGTATGCTGCATATACAGAGGCTGCTATGAAACGCTTTTGACGCTGTTTGCGTGGTCCCAAAGTGAAATCACGCAAGTCAGCACCATCAGTAAGTAAAGTTAGGTGTTGCTTAATTTCAGGCAGTGTGGAAGTTTGTAGCCATTGAAGGCATAATTTGCCCACACTGTAGGTGGTAATTATCCCTGGGTGATGTCTTTGGGGATATCTAGGGTCTGGCCTGGTCATTTTGAAACCTTGTGTTTTGTTCAGGAATCTGTCTTGACAGTTATTAGTATCTGTGGGCCAGATCAACCACTGTTTCCAATCAGGATGTGTTCTGTTTTGGTTTAATATATGGTTTACGTCTATCTCTTCATCTGTATCAGAGTTATTGCTAAACATTATTGGCTTTGGAATAGACGGTTTATTTAAATCTTTGATTTTGGCTAAGCCAAGACAGGTGGTTTGTTGAACAGTGTCATTTAAAAATATCATTTGTTCTGGGATCATGCAGGCTCTAAACAAAGCTATTATACCCTGTACTTGCCATTCTTTTGTACCCCAAACACTTTTCAATTCAACATTTTTGTCCCAATAATCAAAACCAAAAGTATTCATTTGTTCGAAAAATGAGTCTGAATATAACAATTTTGTGTTGGTTATCATGGTCTTGGTTCCTGTCTTGTTTGACAATTTAAAATAAAATGCTTCAGCATTACTTGTGCTAAAACCTGAAAAGTATGAATATTTGTCATAAACGGTTCTTGAGCTCCCTTTTGGAGGTGTTGCACAATGTTCCCATTGATTATAATTTAAAACATTTCTAGGTTGTGCAGATCTATGTAGAAAGTGGTTACCATAGTGGTTATAGCAATACATACTGTCATAATTTGTAGAACCCTGCAAATAATCATGTTTGGTAAATTTAGCAGACATTATTAAGTCAGACATCATGTTATTAATGCTTTCGAAGTCCCAATCATCAGCAAATGAGTTTGGTTTTGCAAAGTCACTCAATGAGATCTTAATTTGGTGTGGATATTTCAGGATCTCGACCGGACCATAAATTTCATAGTCAGTGTTGTCCCAGGCTGCCCCACCAGGTATTGGATTGGCTGTGAAGTTGGCTGAAGAAAGTTCTCTTTTCTCGACGTGTGAAGATGTGTGTGGTTTGAGGATCAATTTGATTTTCTGACTTGCTGTGTCCATTTTAGCATATTTTCCCTCAATGAAGCGTCCCAAAGTAAGTACCATGATGAGCCAAAGTATGAGGATAAATGCACCAAAACCCACCCAAAATTCAATCCATGGAGAAATCAGATATGTTTCTTTCAGTTGTTTCAAAAGTTCTTTAGCTTTGTCTTTAAAGGTTTTTGATGATGGCTGTGTCTTTGATTCACTGAAGCCCTCAGAGGAATCATCGAAGTTTATGAAGTAACCGGATGCAGTTCTGTCAATTGTTCCAATTGGTTCAGGATTTTTGTTTCTTGCATTGTCACTTGGTACTTCATTATAGATTGGTGTGTCTCTGCTAAATGTTTTTATTTGGGTTTTCAGAGGTCTGAGTTCTATTGCATTGTTGCATAGTCCTTGTTGTTCTTCTGTAGGCGTTTCGAATGTGATGAGCCTCTTCGTTAGGACCTCTGTACTGGTAGCAAACCTTGGTGTTCTGCTACTTATTGGGAGTCCACTTGGCCTACTGTTTGTTATCGGCCACATGTTGTGGTTTTACCAGGTCGATGGATACAACTCGGTTCTCCTTTTTACCAGCAAGTGGCGGTAGTACAACTGATCTTGTCCCGTTGACAGACAAGACAGGAACTGCTTTTCTGTAAGAAGGCCCAAATTCCTTCTTTACCACGATCTTCTCCCTGACTAGATCCCCGACTTTTGGAATCCAGACAGGTCTTGCTGGGACAGGTGGTGGTTCTTCAGTGGTTGTTGGCTGTTGTTTCAACTTAATGTTGCTCAGGTCTTTTCTTGTTTTGTTTAAGTCCTGCAAAATAGCCAAACGGTCTTTGATATCAAAGGTTTTTTCTTTCACCACTGAAGTCTGACTATCAATGTCAGAGATCATCATCCTAGTTCCAAATAATAATTCGTACGCACTGAATCCCTTCAGAGAATTTCTTGGCAAGTTATTGAGACTACGTTGGACACCTATTAGATGTTTGACCCACCCAGCTCCCGAACCTAATACCTTTGCCGTTATAGATTGCTTTATGTCACAGTTTTTTCTTTCAACAATTCCGTTCCCCTCAGGGTGAAATGGACAAGAGTACCGCAATTGCACGCCCATGCTGACCATGGCCTCCTTATAAGCCCGAGAGCTAAAAGCAGGACCATTGTCCGAATGCAGCATGCCAATTGCGTATGTGCCGATAAAGACTCGCAAATCTTTTATAACAGTTCTGGCGTCAGCCGTTCGCTGGGGCCACATCCATATGAATCTCGTGCATGAATCCACTGCGACCAAGATATATTTATAGTTACCATCCCTTTGTAAGGGACCGCAGTGGTCTAGATAAACACAGGCTAATGGTTTATCCGAGATTAGAAGGGGCGTCTGCGCTGGACGTCTCACCGTTGATACTTTCATTTTTTTACATATTTCACATTCTAGAACATAGTTCCTTGTTTGTCTTCTCATTTGTGGCCACCAGTATCTCTGCTTTAATAATGATACTGTGGCTGAGACGCCAGCATGAATAGAAGCAAGCCCTTCATGTGCCGCTATTATTAGTCCTAACCTATGTTCCATGTTTGGAATTGCCCTATCCCCCACTCCAGGGATTCGAGCAAAAGGAACATTGTTTGCATCAGTTATGTATGAGTATTTTACTGGAAAGCCTTTAGGGAGTGGTTCTATCGAATCCTTTTCTGAAGCGCTGACAGCTTGTAATATTTCGCTGTCTATTTTTGTTTTTGACCGGGTGACGGCAGCTACGGAAGCCGTTTGCACAGCTGCCTTCGCGGCCTCATCAGCCAATGAATTCCCTGCAACGTGAACGCCATCACGTTGATGACTCAGTGTATGTATCACGTGAGTCCTTGGTAGTTCTTTTTGTAAAAGAACTACTTGTTCCCAGAGCATTTTATGCTTGATTGTGCCACCTTTCGCATCCTTGAAACCATTCTGAAGCCAGATCTGCAAGTATTCATTGTAAGATTGAACGCAATAATACGAATCGCACACTATGAGTGTGGGGAATTCTCGATCGGTATTTTCAAGCGCCATCTTGAACGCCAGTAGTTCAGCTCGCTGAGCTGTACAATCTCCTAAAGATTGTGTTTTAGTGATTGCTGGTTTAAATTTTCCTTCGTGCCAGCGACCTTTAACGATCGCGCACGCAGCACTGTAAGCTTGCTTACCCCCCACTGCGGGTTGTGCTGATCCGTCTGTATATATTATACAGCCGTAGTGGTCTAGAGGCAGAATTTCGGTTGGCGGAGGACATTCAAATTCATATTGGAGAAATTCTTGTGTTTTTAAGTAAGGATCAAATTCGTACACCACGTCTGTTGCAGCAAGAGAATTAGCCCATTGTATCCATCTCGGATGGAGTGCCTTAGCATTTGGAATGCTTGCTTTGTTACCGCCTCTAGGGCTGGTATTAGTGTCACGATTATTATTCGTTTACCTTGTGCCAGGGCTCGTTCTTTTGCTATGGCTGTCTGTGTTGCTGTAAGAATTTTTTCCGTTGGGCTAAATTTCATTTCAGCCTTAGTGTACAAGTGTGATTTGAATGCAATCGGTACCTTTTCTCCCTCATTAGAGGTCAGGTATGTGAATCCGCATCTCCCTGGGATGACTCGAATCACAAGATTGCGTGTGTTATCACGTGTTTCTAATTTTGTTTTAATTAGCATGTCTGTTTGTAAGGATCTCAAAATTTCTGTGTGTATTTGAGTCCAATTGGATCTTTTAAAATCTGGTTTAATTAGATCATAAAGGGGTTTGACCCTTTCTGCGTAATTTGCAATGTATGTTCTTCCGAAATTTAGGAAGCCTAGAATCGACTGTAGGTTTTTTAGTGTTCTAGGTGCTTGGAGTACGGCACATTTCTCTAGGAAATTGTCAGCCAGGCTTTTGCCTTCACTTGATAATTCATATCCTAAGAACAGGACTGTCAGATGGGCAATTCTGGACTTTTTAAAGTTGAATTTGTAACCCTCTGCAGCGAACTCAAGTATTATGGTGTTCACTCTTTTCAAGTGAGTATCCAAGTCATCATCTGTTAAGTAAATGTCATCGACATAAGATAATGCTTCATCATCATATAGTTGAAGTAATTCTGTTACTCTCGCTGAGAATACCCCCGGGCTGTTCTTGTACCCCTGGGCTAACCGACAGAATTGCTTTTGAGTGCCATTTACTGAGAATGCAGTTAAATGTCTGCTCTCTGGTGCTATGTTTTGACAAAAGAATCCATTGGAGATGTCCAAGGTTGTTTTGTATTTTTTGCGCACTATGTTATTCATTAGTGCAGCACTGTGTGAGTTTTGCACTGCAAAAGTTTTGCAACATGTGTTAAGGTGTCGGTAATCCAAAACTAGACGATATGAATTGTCTGGTTTGGAGACCGGAAACAAAGGGTTGTTCATTTGTGAGGTGCAAGTTTCAATCACCCCCTGGTATTCTAGCTGATCTAGTATTTCATTTACCTGTTTTTTAGCTTCTTGCTTAATTGGGTACTGCCTTTGTGCAGTAGGTTGTGATTTTAACTGGATTTTGTGAGGAGGGGAGTCCTCATCCCATCCTACGTGATTTTTATATAAAGCAGGTGCTAGAGCCACTGCCCATTTTCTGGCAAGTGTGTATTTTTTATGAATTGGAATTTGATTTGAGAAGGCAGGCATAATTATTTCTTCGCCATGAGGGCACTCCCTGACAAACTCTGGTGGCCAGTCTTTTTCAGCTAGAAGGATATCATAGCCCTTGGAGAGATTATCCCAAAATAGTCCCCTTATTTTCCTAGTCTTATCTCCCTCTATACGTAATGTTATCTCGTATATCTTGTGGGGTTTGCTAACCCTGGTGTCTGCAGTTTCCACTTGAAGGTATTCATTCGTGTCCACTGTCTCCAGATGATTCATAAGGACTTTGCGAGCTATGCTCACTTCTGCTGCACTGTCTAGCATTGTCTGAGCCCACTCTCCGTTTTTCAGTTGTGTCCTCAGTATTCTCGGCATTGTTAACTACCTTGATACTGGCTACCTTCTTTTTTGGAAATTGTAATTTCTTTTTTAGTTGAGCAGGTTCCTTGTCTTTGGACTTGGCGTGCTCTTCTCTTTGTTCTGATCGTCCTCTTCTTTCCGATTTCTGCGAGGAATTCTGAAAAGATTGAGAGGGACGTATATCAATGTCTTGATATCTATCAGGTTTTTTTATATTATCCCTATTTCTAAGGTTATATCTTTTCCCAGAGGGGTCACTCTGGGGTGACCTGTGTCTCTGGTTCGGAGATTTCTCCCTTCGCCTAGGAGACCTTCCTCTGGACTGGAATTTCTTTTCTTTAGGATTGGATTGTTTGTTTCCATCCCAGTTCTTTTTTGGTGAATTAATATTAAAAAATATTTTTTCTGGACTTTCAGTCAGTGCGGTTTTACTGGTATTCCACCTAAACTATCTCTACCTAGTTCCTCATAGGATTATTCTATGATTCTGGCAATTTCAGCTGGTTGGTCTGCTATATCTGTCTCTTTTAACCTCTGGCGGATTGCCACGTTTGCTGCTTCACCTTTTATGTTGGCTAATAATATAGCCGAGACCTGTTTGAAGTCTTTCAGTAATTTCATACCAAGAGTTAAAGCGGGCTCTGGACCGTATTCGTCTTGAATTTGTTTTAGCACATCTGGTATTACCGAAATGAATGGAACACCGTGCGTTTTTGTGTAGATGGAAGCAAAGACTGTACCCCAAGTGTCACAGTCCTCAATGTGTGGTGCGATTCCCATTGGAAGACAGATAGTCAGAATCCTGTGTTTTTCTAATGGGGTGGTGTCAGGAAACACCGCCTCTATTTGGGTAATTTTCTGTGCCAACCAGAATGGTATTTGTTCCCGTTTAGCCGGTACTTTACCTAGGCAGGACTGGATGTTCTGTGGTGTAATTTTATTTGTGTTCCCTTATTGAGGGGTCAGCTGTGGAAGTTTAATCGCTGGCTGAATTGTTGATGTCCGCATCACATACTGAACTAATTGTCTATGAATTTTTATTAATTGTTTTAGCTGTGTTAAAAGGTTAGCTGCAGACATCCCGTCGATGTCTGGATGTGGTGTGTATCCGGCTAGGACCGGCCACGTTGCTCCTGGTCTACCTAAAGGACCGAGCCTGGTGATGTGATTATTATGTTTTAGGGCGCCATCAAATAAGAGCAAATGCTCTTGGAATTTGAGTGGTACTTCCACCTCCTCGAAAGGAGTGTACTCATTAGGAGGTTCCTCTATTTTGTAATAGTGGAAGTACTTTGTTACAGCATTAGCTGCTGGAAAATGTATCCATGAATAATATACCTCTGTCTGCCGATATTCGTGTGCCTCAATTACGAATATGACTGTGCCACCTCTAGGTGTCAGTCCATTTTCTATAAGTTTTAAGGTTATAGATTTTCTTTTAATGACCGGGATGAGTATTATATCCGGGTCTGCATTTTGTAGTGCAGTATCAGCTTCTGCTATGTCAGCTGCTAATCTAACTGCCTCTCTTTCTTCTTCATTTTCTGACATTTTACTGTCCTGAAGGTTATTTTGTTTGCAGATCAGGTTTCTTATGGAACAAAGGTTAGATGCACAATATTTTGGAACTGTTTATCCTTCAACGTTGACTATACCAAGAACCATACATAGGAGTTCCCTCCTGCGAGGTCTGGCGGATATAACCTTTCACCCACTCCAGACGTCTTTGGAGTATGTGGGAAAAGGGGTCTGAGTGAGAAAGCACGACTGAGTTACTCTAAATGTCTTACGTTAGTTTTATCGCCCTTTCCAAACGCGTTGGGCGCCATGTAGTGTAGTTCCTATCTTCCCAATAGGCTCTGCGCATTGGAATAATACCTACAGCAGTAAAGGCCTAGGCCAGACGTTAACTAGGTCTACTACTGTCGATACTAGACTTAAAGTTTTGGGTTTGCCAGCGTAGCTCAGAGTTCGCTAGAAACTTTCTCGAATGTTCAAGGAGGAATTAACTTCCCTGATTAGACAAGAAGGGATTTAGTTTCTGACAACCATAGAACATGACAACTTTGCTCTCCCCTAATCAAGAGTCAATCTCGAGAGTCGTGTGAACAAAAGGCAATTTATTTTACTCAGTCAGTACGTGCATTCTTAGTCTCATCAGAATGTAGAGAAAAGGAAGAGACGGGCGTGTTCAATAAAAAGGTGTTATTTATTGATCAGTCTCTTTTCTCATACAAGAGAAATGGATCGATATTATTGCAATACTTATAGCTAAGTAAAGTGCATACATTAAAAGCAATAGTATAAAGTAATACTGTAAAAACATTGATATGGTTTCTAAGCCATATGATGTTTAAAATGAATAAAATATATTTACATACACATATACATTTGACTAAACGTACTCAACTGGTGTTGCTAGATACGCCTACCCCGTGTACCTGACCTAAGCCTAATACGTGGGCGGGAATAGAAAGTTACAGTTTAAGTTAAGTTTGTTTTTGCCAAGTGAATAACTAAAGAATTCTCTGTGAGGGGTTATTCAGTTCTGTACCTGGAAGTTAGGATGAATGAGGAATGGTATCTCTTTCTCTGGTCTCGATATTCCAGGCTGCCTGCGAGGGCTACCCAGAAACGCCGGTGCTGGATTCTCGGCAGGAGAAAGCAGTGCGTCTCTCAGCGCGCCAGGAAGGCGGGGCTGCTGCCAGCGGGGTCTGCTCTGCTCTTGGCTTCGGCAAGTATGGCTGCTCCGTCTCGTCACCACGCGTGTGTTTGCATATGGCAAGATCGGTAATATTTATACCTTTAAGGTGCCGAGATTGACGTAAGGATGGACCTAGATACGTCAATAAAGATGTCATACGATTTGCTCGTTAGCACATTCTTTTACTAAAGTTCTCGGTGAAATCAAAACAATGGCCGCAGGGTTTTGCCCAGGTTGTCATAGGTTTGATTTGTTATGAGAACTCCGTATGCCTTATCAGGGGCTGGAGGAATATCGCTTGTTTAATTAGATCGCAAGCGTTATGACCTAATCAGATAACACGTTCCTGTGCCGTAGTGTGACTGCGTCAGATAACGGTATCTGCATCATGGGGGTTTTCTGCCTCATGGGCTGACTGCTAGTTAACTTGTTGGTTTGTTTAACTAGAATAGGGTCAGGAATAGGGGGATCGATTCAGAACCGGTAGGAATACATGACAATTATTTTGTACTAGTAATTAATACTACCGACAATGCATTTTGAAATGGAAATGGGTCTGTGTAGTATGGTCCACATACATCTGCCATTTTGCAACCATGTTAAATATACACAATCTTATGTGAAAACAATAGCATAACCTAGATATCCAACATATTGATTTAAAAGAAGGATTAATGTGTCACTCAAAGTATACAGCTGACTTTGTGTTGGACGTTACTGACGACACATAGGTAAAAAGATGAATCCAATGTACTCACATTCAATACTTCTAAACATATTGTTTAAAGAGTATCTAGTTTGAAGTCATATCTATTCTTTTCTTCTTACTTTATGGTATTTATATAATGTTTGTGTTGGAGGACCTCATCTCAGTCATACTAAAGAAGAGTTTATCTAAGGTGGACAATATGTTTTTTGTATTTCGTCATTAGGAACACATAAAGGAGTTTGTAATATCACTGGAGATACTAAAGCATTCAGAACTAAGGGTCAGATGGATAAATGCTCTTGAAGCAATCAATATTCAAGAAGTGATAGTAGTTCTTCTTCTTTACATTGTACGATAATTGAAGTTCAAAAATGTGCATAAAATATCCCAACTTCTGCACAATCCTTCAGTGGAGTCACAACTCCTGCTGGTCTGCATCAATATGAGGAATTGTCTGATCTGTCAGTTGTGTCAGGGCAGGTTGAGAGACTGAGTCTCACTCATCCTTTAACTCCTACAACTAGTAAAAAGTACCTGCTTCCTCTCTACATATTATAACAGTCTCTGCTCCCTGTAGTGAAAATCATGAACCAGGACCCACTGTTACGGTACACACTGTTCAATGTCCACAGGGCATTGTGAGAAGGGGAAAGCCAATATTGAGACAGCTGAGTGTGGCCACTGATGCCCATAGTTTGTATAAAATTGTGGGACACAATATCCTGGAGAGGTCTCCAGACATGAAGTCCAGGTGGACCAGGTAATAGGGTTCCTCAAACAAACAATCAGTCTCTTGGGTAGCAATACTTCTAGTTGCATAGGAAGTGCAATGACATTAGGGAGAGGCAGATTTCTATCTTGTTTTTCCTTTATGGGCAGGTGCAGGGTGGATTTGTGGGCATACAAATGGCTATTAGAGATTCAGCTACCACTTTCTATAGATCTTCCACATGAGCCATCCTTCCTCCAGGCTCTTCCATGGACAGGGAGGCCCTGAAACCCCTGGAGACACCTGTCATCACCTAACACTTTAAAACTGTGTATTCATCCATCTTCCTCAGCAGGGGTCATATGGCTGTATCAGTGGGAATGATTCCACCAAACCACCACCAAGAAGAGCTTGTCTTCAGTGAGGCACTAGCATTTACTAGCAGCCACGGAGAAGTGTGGCTCACTGGTTAGAGGAGGCAGACCTGGAAGCAGAGGTCAGCCTGGGACCAGGGGTCAATTCCCTGCTCGGCGGGGTCTTGAGTCCTAAAATGTCCATTGACTCGACAATTTTCGCTCCGGTGCCTACTCGATTCACGGGTTCACACTCTGTGACTCTGGGCAATAGCTTGCTTAATCTCCACAACGGCCCCTCGCGGCGGGATGCCTGGCTTTCACCTTGCGGATACCCTGCCGCGGTTATCTCACAGGGGAATACCAGGATGGGTTCCCTAAGCAAGCGCTTAGAAACTGCTTGGTGATTTGCGCTATATAAATTCCTGTACATTTACATTTACATATTAACTCTTGTAGCAAATGTATTCCACACAATTGTCAACGGGTGAAAAGATCTATTGCAAACATTAACTCCAAACTATTGTGTCTTTACCCAGTTAATTTAAATCTATCATACTGGTTGATTCAGTGTCTGAAAATATATTTGTTAATTCATTTTAATTGTTACTGTATAGTTATTATTAACATTATAGTTGACTTTTTTGACCAATAGAATCTATTGTTTAATATAATTCATAGTGGTTTATGCTGAGTTGGTATTAACAGGTTGAAGTAAAGAATGATTTTTGAAAAAACAATATAAGATCATGTAACCATTACCAACACTATTACACAACATATATAAGTGGTTATATATGCCTGTATGGGGCGTGGCTAGCAGGCCATGATGGCGGTCGGAGGCTGCTAGAGCTCCGCTGCCGTTGAGGGAACAGACTCCTGTAAGCCGTGCTTGGGGAACGATAAACGCCGCCACTGATTGGACACTGCCTCTACAGAGCCCCTACACGACTCGACATGGCCCCGGAGGTCCTATGAGCCCGGAACATCGAGCGAACGATGGAGTGCCGACTGAGGCCTACCTCCGAGCCGCGAGCCGGGCCCTTGCGTGGTGAAAACGGCCGAAGTGCCTGAAGTGTTGAGCGCCGGCTGGCGCAGCGGACTGTGCCTGTTCGGAGGAGCTTGCCCTCGCTGAGACCTGTGGCGCCGCCGGAGACTGCGGCGGACGTTGGGGTGCCTGCCTGCTTGCCTGCGGGGAATTTCGACCGATCTACGGGCCGGGGACCAGAGAGAGGACCCTAACTTTTACGGTAGGCCCAATCTGGGAGGGGCCTGACTGCCGCACTGACTCTGTGGCTTGCCGAGTGGCCTGGAGAGCTGTTGGAGGCACCGGAGCAGACTAACCTGAAGGGGAACCCTGCTGTGGCCCGTGAGGGTGGATGGAGTGGGCCTGAGTGAGTGCCCGGGAGAGACCGCCGACACTTCCATGCCGCGAGTGGGGCGGGAGAAGACCAGCACCATATCCTGCGGCCCTCCCTCTGGCCTCCTTCGGGGACGCAGACGCTGGGTGCTGCCGGCGAGGCCCCGTGGGCAGTTCTGACCGGGTCCTACTCCGAGACACACCTGGCCGCGGGGAATACGGAGGAACCAGGCATTAATCCAGAGGCTCGTACGGGGATGACGGGGGACTAGAAAGACGCCCATCCCTGTTCATAGCCCCGGACACTGCCTAAGCCTGCAGACGGCCATAATGGTATGGAAGGAGGCAAAACCAACGGATGGCAAAGATGAGACGCTGCCGGGGCCTCTCCCGGACGCTGGCCTGGGTGGCTCTGCACCGACCTCTGCCCTCACTGAAGACCAACAAATGGACAAACTGGACCTGATCCTTAAAGAAATTAGAGACTCCAGGGCCGCAATGGAAACGCAGGTGGGCGCCCTAACTACTAACCTCTCGTTGTTAAAGGCCGACCACGACAAGCTGGTGGACAAAGTTAAAGATCAGGGTATGGTGCTGACGGATCTCGCCCTGACGGTTGCGGACCACACGGACTCCATCCAACGAATCCAGCACCAAGTAAAGTCCCTCATGGAGCGGGTGGAGGATGCTGAAGGCCGCAATCGGCGTAATAACATTTGCTTCATCGGACTTCTGGAACAGAGTGAGGGAGCCCACACAACGGAATTCATGGAGCAGTGGTTCCGAGACAACGTGGCTACAGAAGGTTTATCGCCGTTCTTTTGCGTGGAGGGAGCCCATCGGATTCCCTCTGGACAACCGAGACCAGGACAGCCCCCACGACCACTGATTGTTAAAATTCTCAACTACCGGGATAGGGATGTGCTGCTCTAGAAAGCCCGGGTGAAGTCCCTCATCGAATATGAAATTAAACCTATTTCGCTATACCCAGATTACACTAACCTGGTGCAGAAACAACGGTCCTCCTATTACGACGTTAAAAAGAGACTTCAGAAGGCCAAATTCCGCTATGCCCTAATGTTTCCGGCCCACCTCAAGGTGGTCCATGATAATAAAACTCACTTTTTTGAAAGCCCCACGGATGTGGAAGAATGGCTGGAGGTGATGGACATTGAAGAAGACCCAGGTCCAACCCAAAGATCATCGGTTAGTGGCTCCAAGGACGACTTAAGCCAGACGGGTGGTACATCCGATGCCCAGATCACGAATCCGAAGTGGCGCACACCCACCGTCTTCCAGAAAAAAGATCTGTTGCGATGGTAGGCTCCTTCCGGGAGGAGAGAGAGACAATACATACAGACACTGAAGACAGTACCTTGCATTCCGACTCGGAACACAGTATGGTATTGTTCCCGACGGTCACACCTAGAGCAGCAGATGAACTCTTGGACAACGCTCATGAATAACTGTCGACACAAACATCTCCTGAGACTGTGAGATCTACTGATATCCTTTCCTGTATACTGATTGAAATATTGAGTTAACAAAGGGGGAAGCAATTCTGTAGCACGGGAATTGAGGTTGTTATGTGATCATGTATGGAGGTCAGGTTATCTTGTGGTATGTTTATCGAGAGATAGATTTGATTTGGGGACCACAGGATTCACATCCCTGTGGAGTAAGAGGTGCAACATTCAGTTAGTGTAAGCAGATTCCTCCCCTAGAGGCTGTCAGTAATTGTTGTCTACACAATGACTCCCCCTGCCGCGCCGTTGAGCCGGCGGCGCGGACAGGTATGGAGTTCTGGACACGGCCTACGCTAAGCCGACCCCCCAAAAGCATATGAACTGTCGATTGTTTGTTAATGTTTTGCATTTTTGGGTTCGGCACAGCAGAGTTCCTATGCTGCGCCCTTAATGTTAGGGTTTGGGGAAGGGAGGGCGCTGTCTCATGGTTCATACTGACATCACACCCCTCGCAACACGAAATGCTACTTATTGTGCTGCTTATTGTGCTACACTAGGACATGGCTGACAGGGAAGGGAAATATAGACTGGCTACCTGGAATGTGCGGGGGCTAGGCGCGATCCAAAAGCGACATCGAATACACACCTTTTTACTTCGCCAACAGGTGCAGATAGCATTCTTACAGGAGTCCCACCTAACATTGTGTGAGGCACACACATTGCGTAAAAAATGGAGGGGGACTGTGTTCACCACAACGTACTCTGCATTCTCCAGGGGGGCCACTATCTGGATACGCCATGGCACCCCTTTTGTGGCACTGGAAAGAAAGGTCGACACTCAGGGTCAATACATTTTAGTGAAAGGCACATTAGACGGTTCAATGATAGTCCTGGGAAGCATATACGCCCCGAATTTTGATCAGGACAGGTTTCTGGCAACTGTAGGGAGAGCCTTGACCGACTGGATAGACATTCCCTGGGTATTGGGGGGAGACTGGAATATGGTTTTGGATGTTGACATGGATAGCTCACACCCCCCTTCCAGACGACAGGAGTGCACAGGATGGCCGATTCCTTTGGAACGAGGCTTCATGGGTGGGGACTGACAGACGCATGGCGTACATTGCATCCAACACACAAAGAGTATTCATACTACTCCCCTGTGCACAACCTACACACTCGCTTAGACAGATTCTTGTGTACCAATTCCCTTATAAACAAGTGTACGTCCTCTGAATACCTCGCAAAAACATTTTCGGATCACAGACCGCAAACACTTGAACTACATTGGGGGAGAGTGCCTTCACCAATACCCACCTGGAGACTCAACCCCCTACTATTAGAGGATTCCCCGTTCCGCTAACACCTCTCCGATACCCTTAATAACTATTTCAGGGAGAACTGGGATTCCACGTCCTCGAATCTGGTGGTATGGGACGCCATGAAGGCTGTGATACGAGGGGACACGATTGGCCAACTGGTGGGAGCCCGGCAAGAAATTCACAGCAAGCTCTGTGAAACCGAGGCACGCATGAAAGACCTAGAGACGGGAGCGGGTATAGACCCGGAGCGAAGGAATGATTTACAGACATGCTACATTGAACACGCGGAACTCCTCGAAACATTGAGGGTTATAGACTACAGGAACTATTTGCGACGCCAACATGCGGAGGCGGATAGATCTGGAGCTCTGCTAGCTCGCTTAATCCGGGACACTCCTGAAGTCCCTGTGATTACGCGAATCAGGACCGAATCGGGTGTGGAGGTGATCACACAATCCGAAATTAATGCTACCTTTAGGGCCCACCGAGAAAGATTATATGCCCCCTCCCCGAGAACATCGGAGACGATATGAAGGGATTCCTGCAGGAACTACCGTTCCCGACCCTGACCCGGGACGCCCGGACTGAGCTGGCCGGACCCATAACACGACAGGAAATAAAACTAGCCATCCACTCCCTTAACTGAGGTAAAACCCCTGGTATGGACGGATTACCTGCGGAATTTTATCAGACCTTTTCTGAAACATTAGTACCGGTCTTAGATAAAATGTATAGAACCGCTTACGAGGCCGGCCGCCTACCCCTCACGACTATGCAGGCTTCGGTGATATACATCCCAAAACCTGGCAGAGATACCCTGGACGTAAGTAATTACAGGCCACTCTCAATGCTCCCTACGGAGTATAAAATACTTAGTAAAGTTAATGCCATGCGCATACAGACCCATCTCCCCGCTATAATTCACCCGGACCAATGCGGCTTCCTTCCGGGGAGGAGCACCTCCCAAAACACGAGAAGGCTCCATGCCCTCATGTCGGCTACGCCGCCGGATCTACCTCAGGCCGGCTGTATTGCCCTGGACCTCCGACAGGCGTCCGACTCGCTGACATGGAACTTTATGTTTGAAGTCATTAAGCGCTTTGGTTTCCCTGACACCCTGATAAAATGGATACGCTTATTGTATACCCACCCGACGGCTAGGGCGCGTACAGGTAGGTACACCTCGGATAGCTATAACATCTACAGAGGTACCAGACAAGGCTGCCCATTGTCGCCATTGTTGTTCGTGTTAACGCTCGAACCTCTGGCAATCGCGCTCCGGACTGGGGCGGCTGAGATGGGAATATCGGTCGGGGGTAATCATAACCTGATTTCCATATATGCCGATAATATTTTGGTATATCTCTGAGATTTGGACGAGGACCACTCGCACCTGGTGACCATCTTTGATCACTTTGAGACCATCTTTGGCCTGGCCATCAACCCGTCGAAATCCCTGGGATTCTACTTCCGGGAAGGACAACGACCATCCCATATACAATTTGGTGACTACTGAATGCAAATAGCACCGACCACATTTAAATACCTGGGCATTAACATATACAGGAGTCAGGACGACCAGATTGAGGGCAATGTACGAAGGGCAATTAATGGTCTCCGGGGCAGTGTGAATTTTTGGATATCCTTACCCCTTTCAGTCATGGGCAGAGTGGGGATCTCAAAGATGGTCCTACTCCCCCGGATATTGTACTATTTCGTAAATCTACCAGTCATTGAATACATTGTTGATCACTCTAATATGGGGCGCGGGGAGATGCCGAATAAGCCTTAAAAAACTACAGCTGAGCACCAGACGGGGTGGCCTGGGGGTACCGGACCTGCGAGGTTACTACTACGCAAGCCAACTACAGTGGCTAACAAGATGGGTGGCGGGTAGGGACCTACATGAAATCGCGTTTACACAGGACCGACTGGCACGCGGGGAACTACACTCCCTTTTGCTACCTACGGCCAAGATCCCCCGGGACTGCCATCCCCTGCTGCGCACTGCTTTGCGATGCTGGTGAAAGGCACTGACGTACACGGCCGGGATCGCCCCTTATGTGGATAACATCCCCCTGTTAGGGCTTCCCACACTGCAGGGAAATTTGACACAGCTTAGGTTACGGCCCTGGACAGAGGCGGGAGTGGATAGAGTGGGAGACCTGTTCGGAGACGACACGCTGATGGATCATGCCTCCTTTGCACAGGCCACAGGTGCCCCATTACATTTATACCTGCTGCATGCCTCAGTGAGTCAATATGTCCGACGTACATGGGCTCCACATCGCAATAAACCGACACAACATGAACTGGTACACCTCCTCCACTATATGGGGACGGGGGGACACTTGGTGCGATGGCTCTATGGGGGCATTAGGGAACATGCTGCACTACCCCTTACCACACTCAGGGACACTTGAGTTGAGGACACAGGAGAAGCCATGACAGATGGGGAATGGAAGATTGTCCTAGAGCATCACAAGAGAGTATCCAGAAACGTTCAATTTATATTCATACAGGCTATGATACTACACAGAGCGTATCTCACTCCCCATAAGCTCCATAAAATATACCCTACCTCCTCCCACAACTGTCCCAGATGTCAGCAGGATGAAGCGGATATCCTTCATATGCTATGGACATGCCTGAGACTACGCACTTACTGGGGGAAGGTCAGAC
The DNA here is from genome assembly GCF_964261635.1 of Lissotriton helveticus. Classification (NCBI taxonomy): domain Eukaryota; kingdom Metazoa; phylum Chordata; class Amphibia; order Caudata; family Salamandridae; genus Lissotriton; species Lissotriton helveticus. The sequence continues at coordinate 126,559,150 of NC_136064.1, forward strand.
ACGCACTGCACGATGTCACAGCCCTGCAGATCCCGGAGGGGGCACTGCCCTGTCTGATAGGGAACAGGAAGAGGCCCAAGACCCACAGGGCGCAACTGAAATTCTTGGATCTGGCACTCCTGTTGGCACTCAGAGTTATCACTATGAGATGGAAATCAGCCAGGCCACCGAGTGTTGACGTCAGGCACTCTGATTTGTTAAAATGGGGCAAAGCAGAAGGAGTGACCCTGCGACGGGAGGAGGAGAAGGGGGCCCGCAAACACCCTGTAGCGCAAGATCGGGAGCGAATGCTGACAGAGTTAGAGAGTGTGGACATAGAGTCCTCTCAGGGAACCGTTCCATGACAATATCAGAAAAGGGGTGAACCACAGGAACTGGAGAGTGAGGATGCGAACGCCACAGGTATGGGATAGCCAGCTAAAGGTAGACATTTTCTCTGAACTAGTTATGATCCAGGGACCTAGATAAACAGTGTGTATATTATAGATACGCTAGGAGACGGGTAGGTGGGATAGCCATGGGTGGGACATAGGTTTATTAAAAGTTGATACTGTAATGTGAATGAGGGATGTAAGTTTATTGAAAGATGATATTACAGTGTGAACGCAGACACTTCTTAATGTTCTAAGATTGATATCTTGAAACACATGCGGTAAAAGGATTAGTAGATGTAATGCTCACAATGCCATGTAATTTTGATGCAGTCAATAATACAAAAGTTTTTTAAAAAAACACAAAAAAAAATATATATATATGCCTGTAAATTTGGCAATGAAAAATGGATATCCTTATATTTAGGTAACATTTCCAAACAAGTTAATACTAGTGAACAAGAGAATGAATGAGTGCATTTATGGGTCAGTGAGTTATAGCATAAGTGTATGTATGTGTGAGTGAGTGCATAAGTGGTAAATGATTGAGTGCATGAGTGGTATATGGGTCAGTGAGTGTTGTATGTGTGCAAGAGAGAATGCTTAAGTGTATGTATGGGTAAGTGGCCTGATTGGCCCTGTACCTGATAAGTGTGTACATTTAGAGGTGAGAGAGTGAGTGCATGACTGATTTATTTATTTATTTATTTGTGAAGTTTTATATAGCACTGGCTAGACCAGGAGGTATCAGAACACTTTACATAAGGATTTGTGAAGATACATGGTTACAAACAGTTACTGGAGCAATGCAATACATACTCCAAAAAGACAAACAAACAGAAATGTTACATAGGTGCATGATACAAGATGAATGTGGCATGCGAGGAAGAGGGGTGAGGTAAGGGATCAGAGGTAGGGGTATGGTAGGGGTAGAGGTATCAAAGGATGTATGGGTGAGTAAATCAGTGCTGTATGGATGATTGATTACGTGCAAGAGTGCATGTATGGGTGATTGAATGAGTGCATGAGTGTTGTATAAACTAAGGGCTTGGTGTCCAGACTGATTCCAGACCCCCCCAAAGGATATATTAGTTTGTAGACCAGCTAGCTTACAGTTACATTGTGAACTCCTGTTACCAACGCACAAATAGTTTCTAGCAACTATCGAAAATGACAACCCTAACTCCTAAGGTATCTTTGTACAGTACAGATATTTTTGCTCAGTTACTTGTGCTGACTTTGTCTCGGAGATATACACAGAATAAACAGTGGAGACATTTTCAATAAGTATTTATTGATCCAGTGTCAATCTAGTATAAAATATGTGTGCTACAACAACCATGAGACAGAAACAGATAGATGTGGTTATAAGCACCAGTAGAGTTAAGAATACGTAGAATTCTACCATTGTGCTAAAACAATGAATAAATGCAGACATATAGATACATGACAATAATAATGGCTACTCCTACAATGCAAACCCTAACTACATGCACCTAAGTGTACCTAGCATGTATCTAGGTGGATAGCCACGAATCCCCTTAGGATAGAGTTAACCCCACTACCTGATGTGGGAGAGTAAAGGATCCCATCTTGATTTCAAGAAGGATGCCCTACGAGGGATGTAAGACCGCTGTGTGCTGGAGTGTCTGCATGCAGGAACCTCAGTGTCTCCTGTGAGCTTGTCAGCATGGAAGGCCTTTTCTCCTCTGGTTTTCCCAGCAAAGATGTAGTGCTTATATACTCAAAAGGTACCCTCAGGGCCTCTACCTAGAAGTATACCATGGGCATGTCGATCAAGGATGACGATAGACATGACGCTTATACAGAGTTAATATGCAGAAGATGGTAATCCTGCTGTGATACTGAGAATCCTCATGCATAATAAATGTGAGGAGACCACATGACATTTATGCAGCACCTAACTAAGTAAAAGGTCAGCTCCAAACCTGCTATGTAAAACAATGGTAGGACGAATATGGATAAAAGTTCTTGTAACTACCTAGGCCTATAGTGGGGTACATTGGAGTTCATAGCACATGAGTGCAAATATATGCGAGTGAGTGAGTGCACAGGTAGTGCATTGGTACTTTAGTGAATGAGTAGTGTATAAGTATGTGACTAGGTGCATGAGTGGTTACATGGGTGAGTAAGTGGCTGTACATGTGAGTGTGTGTCTGTGTTGGCAGCTGTATGGGTGTGTGAGTGGGTATGTCAATGCCTGTATGGATGAGTGAGTGGCTCTGTGAGTGGCCATATTGCCCGGATATGAAATTGCCTTAACAAAATTAAAAAACAAGGGTCATTTGGTGAAACAGGAACAAGTTGATTTAATTAAATGCAGCAGCAAAAAGTGTATCAACATCTTAAGAAAGTCTTTTGCTATACAAAGTCTTGGCTGACAATATCTACATCTTGTGAGGTACAATAAACCATTTATGTATTCTTGAAAAGGCATCTTAGTCATAAATAAACACGTTTGAGCATTTGATAAGTACACAGATGGCTCTTAACCTTGGGAAGAGCTAGTGTGTGCCAGCATGTATGTATCCAGATATCTGGTATGGGGGATCATATGATCACTACTTGTGGTGTTTATGTTGTTTTGTATCTACATTTGTCATGAGAACAAGCCTGTGGCCAAACATGTTTTATTGGGATCAAGTTCCTCAGGCCTGTTTGTGGTGCAACTTTGTACCTGCCACATGGCATGGGTAGGGGTCGTAGAGCCTGTCTGAACATGTATCTCTGACTCAGGGTTGATGGGTATGCCACCTTGGTTGAATTTGGAAGCAATCATATGACTTCTTTAGAACTTCTACAATTAGTGTGGCAATCATTGTTATTAATTTTCTGACATTATCAACATTGTGCGTACAGTTGTCATAGTGTACATCAACATTGTCTTTACCTATATTGATATTGATATGAATTCCTAGATCATGACATATGTAAGAAAGTGCCTCTTTTGACATGTTTAGCCCCCTATTTATGCTTGATTCCTGATGTGATTTCGAACTATAAGTGCAATGGGTCCCTACTAACCAGGTTCCCAGTCCCAGGTCTCTTTCCCAAAATTATATGATGATTGGCACAACTTCAGCCACCCATGTAAATACCCAGAAAATTGTTCCCTTGGTACCTAGGGCATGGGTACTGAAGAGGGCCCAATGTGGTTGCACCACAAATTGTGCTACCCATGTGACCCTTCACCAAGACCATGCAAACCGCCACTGCAGGCTGTGTGTCTTGATGCAGAGAAAACCGAAGAGTCGACATGCACTAAGCCCAGTATGCCATGCCCTCACACTTTGCATGATACATGGGTAAGTCATCCATACAGCAAACCTTTACAGCTCAAAGGCAGGGTTTACTATATTCCATTTGTGTAAATATCACCATGAGCAGATATGACCCTGCAATATCTGAGTCATTCTTGGATATTGTGTGTGTACACGGAAGCCTTAAAGACTACATGGGCTGGATACTTGTCAGTACGAGTTGTCCAGCTTTGTGACGGCTTCACTGTACCCTAAAATGTTTGGTATCAAACATCTTGTCTTAATCAATCCTCACTGACGAAAGTGTGGGATTTATCAAAAAATACACACAGGAGACCCTTTAGAGGGTCTCTTGAAAACCTGCCAAGCACTGGGGTGGTCTCTGACTGGTCATTGTCAACCTGCCACCACCAGACGTGTTTCAGATCTCATGGGGTTAGAGCTTGCACTCTCATAGGCTAGACACAAAGCTGCTCTGGGTGGAGGTGCTTCACACCGCCTGGTGGCATTCCAGAATGGAGCGCTTCAAAGGCGGTGTTACTTTCGAAGTTCAGCCCAGGCTCCTCCAGATAGTGGGTGATGCCAACCGCCCCTGTCCTGTTCCACATTTGATCTTCTGATAAACTGGTGTTGGTTTAAACTGATAGTACTTTGAAAACAAGTTTATGTTAAGAAGGTGATTTTGACTAAAGCAGGATGTTATCCAGATAACTAACCTCAAATTGATTGGGAACATTGGCAAAGTTGTAACCTATAAACGACTGAATGATCTCTAGCCTATCACAAAAGCCGATGGGAATGTCACATTACTTTTAGTGATCAAATGAAGTTTGAAAGTTTTTCTTCAATTAACCATGAGGCTTGATTTGCAGAAGATGAAAAACTCCACGAAGACCTACCTTTCTGAATAATGTGCCACTACTTACCATCTCAAAGATGTCTTTAGTGTGCAGTAGAGGGCAGCAATCGTTGATAGTAATTTCTTTAAGACCTTGATAGTCCATACATGGTTGAATACCTGAGATTTTTAGGGAACAAAGAAGAAAGATGCACCAGCAAGAGTAAAAAATGTGTTCATTAGCCCATTTTCCAGGGTGTCCTGTAAATAGCTCTTCATGGTTTCTTTTTGGACTCTGAAACTGACTAGGTTTGGCCAAAGGTATAGTGAAACCAGGTTCATTTGGAATTGCACAGTCATAATCCAGACAGCAGACCCGGGGATAGCAACGAAGGGATGATAACGGCCTGGGCAGGACACAAAGCTCACAACTACTTTGAATCTTTTCTAATTTCATAGTTTTGAGACCTATAACTATCAGATGTAAAACATGACTGAGAAGACTGATGTGATTATGGGAAATTGTGACCATCAAAAGTCTCAGAGATTGAGTTGTGCCCTCACTGACTGAACCAAGAGAAGGTGATATACCATCAAAATTCTGTACATGTTCAGGTTCCTTCTTGGGCATCTTTGGAATCTGTTTGTTCACTATTTGCTACAGGTTCCATCACAGCCGGAACATGGAAATCGACCTTCTCGTTAGTGTGAATAATAACTCATAGGAGAAAAAGATGGCATCCCTCTCTGTCGGACTGGAACCAAGGGCCCATTGTTGAACCAATCTGTACAGGCTTTTTTTTGAGAAATTGGATCTTACTAAATATTTTTGAAAACAGAAAGTTTAAAAACCATATCTTCTCTTCTCACCTCTTCTTTCAATCAGGCGATGTTCAATTAAGAACACCATCTCATCACCAATCGTTTGCATGGTATTGAAGGGAATGCACAGTAAAGGCACACCATATTTCAAATCCATTTTCCAATGGTAAACTCCTGGGAGGACCTTGAGATCCTCCTCATAGAAAAAACTGCTGTCTCCTAGATTTCAAAGGTCCAGATGGGGTGGCCGCTCTTTCTCTGTAACACCCACCAAGCTTTATTTCCAATACAGACTCCTTACCGGTTTAAAACAAAAATTGAAAACATGGTTATTTTCATCTTAGATGGCTGCAGGTATGTTTCCCTCCTCCTTTGTCTGCCCAGCACCTTGGCACCTTTGGGTATAAGCACGCTTTATAAGTATTATCCTATCCTAATTAAGTCAAGAAGAGTAGTAGGCCTGGTATAACACAATAGGTAGTCCTTGATTTCTTCCTTCAAACCACATTCGCAAAAATATGTTTTCAGTTATTTCAACCCCGGTGTTGTCAGCGGCCAAATGATGAAAACAGTTATCTCAAGGAAAGACATCATAAATTCCTTGTTAGAAACCATTCATGCTCCTTTGGCATAAAAAACTCAGGTTAAAGTCAGTAAAACACCCTCTTGATTCTTAATCAGGATATAGGGTTAATGGATACAAAAATGAATATACATTTACGTTATGTTAGATTTCATTTCATAGGTGTCACCTCATGATGCTTATCAAATCTATGAAATGTGGATGATAAGTTGTGAAATATGGAATCAGATTATGAGAAGTTATACCTGGATTTAATGCGATTATGAATTTTTTGCATATTGGAATCTCTACACCATCTAATGTACTTTTTGGTGCTTGACAGCTCCCACGCTCCACTCTCAGGGGCGCAGGCCCATAGGAAAGTGGCAGGGTTGTGCGAGTGGATGGCCCACTGGGAACTACAGGACATTTAGAGGCGCCAACACATGGGGGACAGGGAATAATCCTTCTATTCCCACATACATCAACTCCATATGAGGCTGGATGCATTCTGGTGCTCCCCAGGCATCAGCGGTTCCATAATACACACAGAATATCTTGGTCGGACCATCTCAAACCATGGTCTTCTATTACTGTTGTATCAACCCTGTGGGCAAAGACATGGAGACTTAACCGCCTGTTGTTGGAATACACACCTTTTGCGGAATCCCTACAATCCTTTGTAGATACGTACGATAACACATGCTCGGTGTCTTCAGCACTGGTGGAGTTGGAGGCATTCAAGGCATTAGTGAGGGGTCATTGAATGGGACAAACAACTGGAATACAGAGGGAATTATACCAGGAGATCGTGGCATAGAAGGGGAACTGAACATGCTATGCAACATGCAGGAAATGGGGGTACATGCACAGGCATGGCTACTGGCCACAAAGAAACAATATAATGAGGCCATCAAGAGACTTTGATCCCACGACTATAGGGAATAAATGGACAGAGTGCAGAATGAATAGGGAAAGGTCGGTCACCTACTGGCATGGCTAATCAGGGCAGAGGCCCAAGATTCCTCCATTACTCGCACTAAGGCTTCTATAAACACAACTGAATTTGACCTGAATAGGATTAACAGCCTCTTTCAGAGGTATTATGAACTGCTATATACCCCCCAGGCTTTGTGCTTTCCTGTCCCCGCTGGGTCTTCACACTGTAGATGACCCAATTGGCTCCATCACTATACTAGAGGTCCTGGGTGCCATTGATTTGATGCTGGTGGTGATATACCAGGCCCAGATCTCCTGGCAGAGTTCTATATGAAGTATGAGGCTAGACTGGCTCCCCACCTGATGACTATGTACAATGAGGCTCTACACTAGGACACTTACCTGATTCTATGCAAAATGCATTAGTGATCCAGCTTCCCAAAACATCCGGCCCTGACATTGGGGTGAAAGACTTTAGACCCCTGTTAATGCTCAACAGGGACTTTAAAATATTAACTAAAATTCGAGCTCTTAGACTGTTCCCACATATGAAGCAGCTGACCCACCCTGAGCAGAATGGGTTCATCCCTCATATAATCTGAGTAGACTGTATTCAGTACTTTATCATTCAGGTGCCAGGTCTCTCACACAGGCTGCCTTTCTATCAGTTGTCCTAGAAAAGGCATTTGATACTGTGCGCTGGGACTATCTACGTCAGGTCATGCAGAGACTGGGCCTGGGAGTGGGATGGATGAAGTGGGTAAGACTGTTATACACCCTCCTCAAAGCATGAGTCAAGACAGGAAAGACTAGCATTCCACATTATGTGAAAACACACAGCACCCGCCAGGGATGCCCCCTATCTCTGCTCTTGCTCGTGTTGGCAATAGAACCGCTGGCTGTGCTCTTTTGCCAGGGTGGGGAGGGCCTTGGACTGACGTTGTTTGGTAGAGACCATGTCGTTTCCTTGTAAACAGATGACATATTGATCTACATGGGTGATTCTTTAATGGGACAGAAACCGCATTTGGGCTATTGGATGCCTTCGGGGCACTCTCGGGCCTCTGGGTTAATCGGCACAAAACATATTTTCTTCCAGTGGCCAGCCTCTCCCCAGACCCTGTGAGCAGCCTGGTTATCATAATTGGACCCTCAATATATTTAAATATTTAGGTATTCAGATCTTCCACTCACTAGATGACATAAAGGAGGGCACCATGGTTAGAGCTCTTGAATCTCCCCAATCTAGTGCTGTCTTTTAGAGCTCCCTGCAGCTTCCTTTGATGGCCATATTGCATCATGGTGGCCCCATTCACTGGGCACGGCCCCAGCAACCAAGCAGTGTGCAAAAAATGTGAGTGTCTTCACTGATAACACTCTATCAATGCAGGACCATGTGCGGACTCTGTGTGGCAGAAGCTTCACCACACTGAAGCTCTTAAAAGGCCTTTTCCCTGTATCCCACTGGAAAGCAGGAGAACAGTCACACAGGCCCTGCTTGTCAGTAGGCTGGACTATGGAAATGCACTTTTTGTTGGCATGCCAGACTACCTTTTAAAACGTCTGCAAGTAATACAAAATGCAGCGGCCAAACTGGAGTGCAGCAAGGGCAGATACAGCTCTGCGACTGACTGCCTGAGGCAACTTCACTGGCTGCCCATGCATCAAAGAGCAAGATTTAGGCTCTTAGGACATGCACACAGTTCACTCCATCATACCGGCCCCAAGATTCTCCAGAATATAATTACATTCTATTCCCCGTCCAGGTGCCTAAGGTCATGCTCTCAATCGCTAGCTGAGACTAAAAGAATCAGTAAGAGTAGGACAGGCGGACGCACCTTTTCGCATCTTGCAGCTTTGCACTGGAACGAGCTTCCACTGGAAATACGGCTGAGTGAGGAGTACATGGTGCGCAGGAAGAAACTTAAAACGTACTTATTCCCCTAGGACTATTGCCACCGATCTCAATAGACCAGCTTAACTCACCACCCTCCCGTTACATTAACACCGTGATATGCCAACAGGATGATTGTCGCGCTTTATAAATAAATAAAATAAATAAATAAATAGTCTCCATGATGAAAATTGTCATGCAACCCTGACTTTCCAGTGCTAATGCCTGCAGGTTGCACTGGTACAAAATCGTATCTGGGGGGATGGGAGGCGAAGAGTGTCATTACAAATCCTCCAACGCCCTATGAAGGTTTTCTTTTAAAACAACAACATAATGAATTTGCCTCTTGTAGTGAGTGCATCTATAACATTGTTTGGTTTATTGGAGCAGACCGTGCTAAACACTCTAATCTCTTCTTGAAAGATATCAACAGTAATACTTGCCTCCTGTTCTGGTACACCTCCAGATACCACGTCCTCATACATCCCTACAATCATTCTCAAGACCAAAGAGATTGGACATCATCATAAACATTTTCTACATCTGCCACTGTACCATGCAAAATAACTCCATTCATTTCTCCTAAACATAAGGCAGGAGTTTTGACTTAGTAAAGACTCCCAACTAGATTGTAATTTTTTTGTGGTGTACAGCTGACAGTCTGAAATGATGAACACTTTCTTTGACAGACAGGCTAGACAGTGTCTCTGTAAAATAGAATACTTCCTTACTTTACTTTAGCTATTATCTGCTTCAGTCTTTTATAGGAAAACATGCGTAGAACATTTATCAACATCTCAGTATACTGCTGCTGAATAGTGCAGATACTGCTACAGTTCCACTTATAAATAGGTGCCTGTCTACGCCTTTGTTGTGCCTCTTCAGCTAATACTTCCTTCACACTCCTAGGCACCACCACCTCTTTTAGAATTTGACTAACATCCTTCATCTCATAACATCATCCAGAATCATTAACTGCATACACTAATATGTTCTCTTGAATGAAGCTTTCTTCATTAAAGGAAATACTTAGCAAAAGTTAGTTTTATTGACAACTCTTCTTTTTTGGCATTTTTCCTCACCCACAACTCTATTGTATCCAGTATCTTCATTCTGTGTAGAATAAAAAATAATAGTTTCCCTTTCGGAGCCAATTCCATATCCACTTCAATCTCAAGACGTTCCATTTATCTGAGTGCTTCGCATGTTCTTTTATGCTTGTTTATACTTGTTATTAATTATTAATTACTGTACTCTGGAACATACTATCTCTGATTTCCTTAAACTACCTCTACTTTCTGTCTAAACATTTTTCTCTTCATCTCATTGACTTTTCTTTTTTTTGTAGTTGCTCTTAAACTTTGTTTTCATTTAATTTATTTACTTGATTTTCCACTCAATCCAGTTGTGCATATACAATTTTAAGAAATTTATTTTGTTCTCTTGCCAGCCCCACTTTTTTGGCATGTTGCCCCTTTTGTTTCTCTGTTGTGAGGACATAGTATTTTTGCTTCTGTTCCTTCTTGTCTAATTATTTGAAAACATAGTAACTGTTTGTAGTTAAATAGAACTTGCTGCCTGTGAAAAGGGAAAGAGTACGCACATTTAGCTTTTTAGTATGTACTATCACATGACCTAGTTTTAAATGGCAGTTCACACACAGGTCTGAAATAGTAGACATCACCCATGTTTGAAGGAATATCTTTCTTCCAGGATAAGAAGGTTATTTCACTACTCCCAACATATCTGAGCGAGTGTACCAATGCCATCATTTTTTCAAGTACATGTGATGGCATGTGACTGTCTGTTTTTCTACCTCTATTCATCTCTAAATGTGTATGTTAGTGGGCTTGAGACTTGTGAAACAGCATTACATGCAAGGGAATCTTGCAGTGAAAGTGTTCAGAGAGGGTCTGCACCACTAGATATCACCCATGATTGAAGCACTATTTCTCTGGTTGGATAAGAAGTTTGTGTTAGTACCTGCCTACACATCTGATTGAGTGTATGACTACACCTGTAGTAGTGCCAAAAGATATTTAAGTAAATGAGCTAATATCTAACTACCTACTATAATACTTCTATGTCTGTCTACATGTGTATATACATGTGCACACATATTTCAGTGCTTGTGTTAGGCAATACAGAGCTATGTAGGTATGACTGTACCTATCTTTGAGTCTGCTGTTTGCATACACAGTTCCTGATGAGTGACTGAATGTATAAGTGCTTCTTTAGCTGTCTCTGTAAGTGAAAGAGATGCTATATGCTTTTGTGAACATGTATGTCAATTATTTTTAGGGATGGAATACTCTGTGTAGGACTTGGCATAGAGGCCTGCAAGTGCACAAGTAATGTATTTGTATCTAAAGGACATCTCTCAAGCACAACATTATTCATGGCAATAACTGTAGCTTATCTTAGAAGGGTGTTATGTGTACTAAAACGTGGGTTTGACACTTGAAAATCAACTGTTACATTCCAAGTGAAGCTTTGAGTGACAATGCAGAGACATGATCTGCACTAGTAGCCATCACCCATGTTTCAAAGACTATTTCTCTGCATGGTTGAGAAAGTTATTTCAGTACTTTACTACATATTTGAGAGAGTGTAGAAGTATACTTGTATCAGAGCCATGACTTGTTTAAGTAAATGTGCTCATATGTAACTACCTGTTTTTTTGTGTTTAACATAGCTTTATTAAAATATGAGAAGAACAAGGGTACAACTTAGAGCATAGATAAAAAGTAACCAGAAAGAAATGTAAAGGTCATAATAAAAATATGTCATAAAACAATGAAACAATTAACAAAGAATACAAAAGTAAAAATGGGGAAATGTATCATATTAAGATAGCATTTTTGATATTTCTATAAAAGGAAAAGGAAGAATAAAAAAGAAAAAAAGGAAGGGAAAAAGGGAACATACATAAGAAAAATACAGTATTATTTTACATAAAAATCTAATTTAGTTTGAATAATTGCACAATGAAAGTTCATATAATGCAAAGGTTACTGGACATTTTATAATATAGACACTATGGGAAAATTACAACTGTTGGGCTCATGGTGATTGAAAGACAAAAGTGCTATCCTGGGTATGAGTTGAACGAGAGGATAGATAAGTAGTAAGTGGAAACCAAAATGTCTCTTTTTTGAAGAAGTTGAAGAGGGAAAGTAACATTTAAGCATGGGCGGATTTTGCGGATTGGCAATCCGCGAATTTGCGTATTTACGGATTCGCAATCCGCGAAGGTCCGCGAACTCTAGCGGATTTGCGGATTTTTCCGTTTTTTGTGTTGGCGCGTGTTCGCGCCGATTTTGGGACAAGTTCGCAATTGCGAACTTACTTTTCGGCTTGCAACGGCCGCGACTATGTTGTTTCTACGTCTGGTTTATCATCACAGGTTCACAGCACCCTCTGTTTCACCACTGCCACCCTCTGGGACACCCATGCCACCCTCTAGTACATCCTCACTGGCACCTATTAGGTTTATTTATCACTGTAGATTATGGTGGTTGAAAAAAGCAAGCACACCTGCCCTTCTTCAACTGCCATCAATTAATTTGTGTTTCATTAATGTGTCAGTAATTTTGAAAGTTCCAGTCTGGCTGGCACCTGCTTCCTTCCTTATCTGTAATTTGCTTTTTGTTGCAGTGAAATTTTTTTTTCACAGGACCTTTATGGTGCTATTCTATGAGCCTGCTGTTTGGGTCATAGCAGGGTCATAGAATAGTTGCAAACTCTGGAGGGGCCCATCAGGAAGCACTACCTTGAATGTTACTAATGTTAAGTTTGAACTTTTGCACCTGCTCATTGCTTTCAGTTTAGCTAAAATCGTTTTTTCTGCAATTTCGCACGTTTTTTGGGGCGCGAATCCGTGCGAGATCGATTTCGGAAGCCGCGAATACGTGCGAATACAAAATTGTTTTTGTTGCGACGTGTATGTTCGCGTGATCTTGCGCGTGTTCGCGAGGCGCTTCTAGCTATACGTTTGCCAAGTTACCCTATCGGTCGTACACGGGCGCGGCCATCTTGTTGGCGTGACGTAATTCCGTTTCCGCCCGCTATGTGTAATCTCGCAAAGTGTGCTGCTCGCTAGTACAATTTCGCGCGTACTCGCAAGGAAAATCTCGCGCGAACTTACCCACGCGGTCGTGAACGGGCGCGGCCATCTTGTTTCTCATTCATTGCTATGGTTCTGGGCATGCTTTCTCTATCCTCTCTCAATCTCTGCCATCCTTTGCTTGTTTGAAGTTTTTTTGATCTAATTTTACTTATTATCTAACCCTCTATTTTTCTAGCTCTATATTTTTGTTTTCTGCAGCTTTTAGTTACTTTTAAACTACTTTTTTAAACTCTTTTCTTTTCTTCTTCACTATTCTATTTCTTCTTTATCATTTAAGTTTATTTCTGCCCAGACCATGGTAAAGGGAGCCGGGAAGCACCCTGAGAAGAGGAAGGGTCCCGCACCCCGTGCCCGGCTCCCGTGCGGGCGTTTAAGGGGGGAGCAAGTGGTCCCGAGGGAGATCTTCAGCGCGGAGGAAGTGGCGGCACTGATCTTCCACGTCCAGCGCCGCCTCCCCAAGACGATCCTGGGAGGCGGCAAGATCGCGACCGGCTATGGCATCCGGGAGCGTCGCAAGCGGTGGGAGAAGGTGTGCCGGGCCATGTACAAGATCTCTGGGGTCCGGCGCACATATAACCAGGCCACCCACCGCTGGACCGATGTCATGGACCGGGAGCGGGACTTGCTGGACGCGCTCGGCGTAGAGGTCCCCGGGCTTGGTGAGTAGTAGTAGTAGTACATTTACTACTCTGTTTTATCCGGCTCTGTTATTTGCAAATCTTTGTTCTTTACCAAGAGCAATAATGCTGCCGATTACATTGAGGTAAATTATATTTCAAAATCTTCTATGCATTTCAGGTGCACTGCTCTCCTTCTCAGTAGCCTTGCTTGCTACTATGCTTCTTTGTTTTGTATGTTGTGTTCAGAAGCATTTCATTGGCCTGAGAAATTATGTATGAGTGTACTGTAAAGAAAAGAACTGCGTAATGCTAGACAGTAAGGGTCATATTTTCAATTACCGGCGCATCCCTGCAAAGTAGCAGGGATGCGGCAGTAATTGTGTGCCATGCCACCACCACCCATTGGCCCAAAACGTCACAGAAGCCTTACGCATCTGTGCCGTAAAGGCAGCGCATTGCTGGAGTTGCGTGCCAACGATGGCGCAGCTCCAGCAATGCTCTGGGGTACCCTATCTCCCCAATGCTGCATCAAGCCGTACGTCGGCTTCAAGCGCGCAGGGTTTGAGTCATGCATCATTGTCCTAAAAGTGACTGATTGACATCTTGTAGATTTCCCTCAGCCACTTTTAGGATTCGTTCCTGCGCAGGTACGCCCTCCCTTGCGCCGGAACGCCCCCTGATGGCGCAGGGCTTTACAACGTGATGCATCGCCCATATGCCCATATGTGTTTTTTTTTTTAATATATACGCCGCACCAACACCATGGCGAGTCTTTTGTTCTGCCGCTGCGTCAGAAAAGGCACGCAACAATGGAGGAAAATCAGCCGCAACTTCCGCAAGGGACTTATAAATCAGCCCCAACAGACTGAAGTCCAGTCCTTCCTTTAGACAGTCACATGGCTATCAGAAGAAATAGTGGCGGTGGTGGCGGGTGGATTGATAGTTTGAGTATTCACTGATCTGCAAGCAGGATGGACTTTGTCTGTCACGTGTTGCGCACTGCTGCCTGCAGTGCCAGGCCTAGGCAAACCTCTTTAGTAGTCTGTTTATTGAGTTACATAGGAACTTTCTAAGTCAACGTTCCGCAAATCAGGCAATACGAATAACGTAGCATACCACATGAGATAGATCCCGTGGAATAGTTGTCTATCTATTTGCTATTTTTCCAAAATATGTTGTTATTGTTCTTTTGAAATGTTTGATTTGGTTTAAAAATCTCATCCATGTTTTCTGGTTTTTCTTTCTTTCATGTTGTACATCAGCTCCCCCCAAGGGCAAGAGGACACAGGAGGAGGGTGCTGAGGATGCAGGCCAGGATCGGGCAGGCGAGGGCTCCTTTGCTGGCCCCAGTAAGTTTACATTTTAATAAACAGTACCTATTTTTTCCTAGCGTTCCTCATTCGATTTTTTCTAAATCGTCTTTGATCTTCTTGTAGACTGGATATAAATTCTTATCCTGCCTCGAATATGACTCCCTGTGGTATTACTAGACTATTCTTATTAGTCTGTCTGTGTAGCTAACTAAGATTGGACATTTGGCAATTCCATTGGACTCCCATTATATTCAGCAATACCTCTATGCACTGTCTCCTTACTGACTAGATAGTGTGGCAGAGTCATTCAGCTCCCGAAGTCACCGATTATAGATCCCCAATGATCTCTAGATTATCGTACGCAGGACAAGAGAGTAGTACGGAGTCACAGCACAATCAAGAAGTGTCAGAGGCACTCATGCTTGCAAAAATTCCAAAACCTTTAGCTCATCCACTCTAGTCTAGAGGAACAAAAACCACAGAGTCTATTTAAGTGTAAAAGCTTTATTAAAAGTAAACACATTTATTAAAATCTACTTTGTCATAAAACTATTTAACTGTAAACGGAAAAGTGGTTAGTGCTGACGATTAATTGGACACATTTCTTGTGGTCGAGCCGAACTCTCACCTAGTTTGAACTTGATCCTGGTCGTGTTCTTAGGACTCAGGAGTCAAGCTTCTGTCTGTTAGGAGAAAAAGTGGTGCGTGTTAAAAATCAAAAGCAAGCATTCATCAGTTGTGCATAAAAGTGCAGCAAGACAACAGCCTTCCCTGGAAAATGGGACAATTTTACTATGGAGTAGACAGTCACAAATTATTACATTGTATTCTGTTTTTTTAACATTTCTCCTAGACCAAATATTATATAGTAGTGAGTGGTGTATTAACATTCTTAAATGTACTTTGTAGGTGTAACATCTGGTGACGGGGCCAGCGCGGAGTTGGCTGTGTTGGACTTGGACTCGGAGGCCTCTGGGGAGGAGGCGGCGGTAGAAGAGCTGGTGGCCGTTCCTGTGGGGGATCAAACGGTGGTGACGGAAACAGGTAAGCTATATATTCCTTACTTATTGAGATTGAAGACTGCATAGTGTGCTTTCTGCACGGGTGTATTACAATTACAAATCAACCAGGTAGTAGCCTCCTCGAAATGTACTTCGACTTAGCTGTGAAGTTTTTGGTGAGAAGAATCCCAATAAGTTCTTAGACGAACGTGATGGATGGGATGAACGAAAAGCGAAAGAAGGGTGTAAGTAAGTGGGACGCGAACTTGTATGATGGCTGGCAAAGAAGAACGATATGTGTTTGCTTGGCCCCCGAGGTGGCTGGGAAGGAAAGAATATGGTATGGTGCATGGCTGGGTCAATGATGAAGCAAGGATGGGTGGAAGGACAGCAGCCTGGGTGGGTGAAACAGAAACTGTATGTGTGCGTATACTTTGACTGAATGGATGCCTGGAGCATGGTATTCTCTGACTCTTACATAGCACATGTGTATCTAGAGAGAGTAGATGGTCGCCAGGTGAAGTAAGTGTTACCTTGAAGAGCATGTACCACCGCACCCGCACGTCCGTCCCAGTGCAGGGAAGGCAAGGAAAAGAAATTATAAATGTGTCCAATACTACCATGAATAGTAGCAGTACTTTGTATTGCGTTTGCATTCACAGCATATATCTGGTTATTACGGTGGACACTCCGTACCTCTCTTAATAACTTTAGTTTACTTGTAGTACGTCATTCATGTGTGGGTGTATCACTGTTCACTCAATATTAAGCAAAGCACCTAAAGTCATCTCATCTGTCATTAAATACGTCCCATGTGAAGTGATAGATAATCAAATTAGTTAGCTTCTTCAGTTTCCTTTTCTAGTACTCATTTGCACTGTAGGGTGAAAGGTAAATTAATTAAGCAGTAGCCCTTGTAACAGAGTATTCTCAGTGCCACCCGTAATAGAAAAGTAATAGCTTCACCACCTGCATGTACTGGACCGGTACAGTAACGCAAGTCTGTCTCAATCATCATGGTGTGCAACTTTTTTTCTCGGGTGCAACTTCACTGTGCTGTGTCCATGTCATTCTGCCGGCTTGCATAAGATAACGTACCCATTTCCCTAAACAAGAGAGAAGAAGAAGAATAAGACTGGTGTACTGTCATAGTCGACTGTAATGGAAGTCCATAGTGGTCGTAGAATTAGTTCATTAAACTACCACTACTGTTAGAGCAAGGATGCAGAAGTGGGAGGTTACATAGATACTGTCCTCAATAGTTATGTACTGTGCTTTCAATTTGCTACTTGTACTCTGTGACCCAACTTTCGGCTCAATCACTTTGTGTTATTAATAAGGAGCATTGGTTACAGACTATGTCTTTCTTTCTTCATATAGTTGCTCCTTCCAAATCAACAACAAGGAGGGAGCAGGCTAGATTGGCCCGGCAACGGAGGCTGGAGGCCACAGTCGCCGAGTATCGGCGGCTGGTGGCCCTGGAGGAGGAGGAGGACACGCAGTCGAGCGGGGCAACATCCTCGACTGTGACCACTGCATCCTCCTCCGTGACTAAGCCAGCGGGACCGAGCCGGGCTAAGAAAGCCGACCGCCACCGCCAAGCAACCGGAGCAGGAGGTCCTGAGGTATAAGAACTTGGTTAAGGGCCTCCGCTCCGAGCTTGCCACCCTCCGCAAGGAGTATGATGCCCATGCCGCATCATGCACCAGCACCAGCACCCTCCAGTAGTGGAGTGTCCCTTGCCCTTTTTTTATAGACTTTTGGGGGGTGGGATTTGGGAGTTGGGATCGTTTTGGGACGTTTCAGAGACAATCGTTGGGGTTAGGGTGGGTGAGGGAGATTATTTTGTTAGGGCTAAATAAATATATTTTTCAACTTTATCTGACCATACCTGTTTTTTACTGCTTTTCAGTCTGGTGGGTGGGGGGCGGGGGTGTAACAGTAACTTTGTTTTCCTGAACAGTCGTAGGACTTTAGTAGTACAACCGTCAATCTCTTGTCTACTCCGAAATAATACTCCATTATACTACCTCCCACCAAACGCTTATCTTACCTGTAATTTGTATTAGAAATTAGGGCTAGGCCCAGGGCTGGCTCCAGGTGAAATGGGGATTAACGTTGTCAATCCTGGGCGGGTGACATTTCCTCATTGCGGTGGTACTAGTGGTGTGACACAGTGGCAGTTGCATGCCTATGGAAAAAAAGAAAACGAAACCTTGTTTGTCCTCCTTACTGTAGCATTACAACGGTTACGGTACGATCGAGAAAATAGCAGGTGACAGTACACTAGAACAGTGCCATAATGTAGCCTAACAAATGGTAAAGTATTTGCTTGCAAGTATAACTAGTACTTGCGTTGAATTTATTTGACATTGGCTACTACTACTAGAAGATATAGTACTGAAGCTGAGTAAGTCTAGAAGATATCCTCGTATTCATTCACCAGCCTGTTGCTGCTATCACCTTATCCTCCCCAGCAAGTGTGTGGAATTATTGATGTCATTTTAGTCAGACATCAAGCAAAACAACACAGCCCGGGGGAAGAGGGTTAGGGTTTGTAAAATGGATGGGAATGGGGGTTTCTTTTTGGGTAGGTTTTGTTGAGAGAAGAAAAAAAAAGCAGAGCATGGACAAACAATAATTGAAGATACAGAGTTTACAGACAATCTTTGGTTACAAACTAAAGGTAAGCACATGCAGTCACACTCATAGAATAAAAGACAACAATGGATACTGTATCTGTATTGCGTATGTTGTTGGAGTTGTCCTGTTGAAATTGGTAAGTAAGTTGCATGCAGCAAACAATTCCTCTTATTGGCGGCACTCCTCCATTCCAGCTGACGCTTCGTCCATCAATGTGGTGGTGACCACTGACAGAAGAGACACCCTGTCCACTGCCTGCCTGGCGGATGTTGACTGAAACCCGGCCTGTAATTATTGAACGGAAAACAGGAAGTGCTATTACAATACCACTGATAAATAAATAAAAGGTATGTACGCTGTGTGGTTCAAAAAGTGACACTTTGATTTCCCTAATAGACAGTACAATATTTTTGAAATTGCGTGCTCTGTCTGAGTCACCTTTTTAAGGATCAATAAGTATGGCCAAAATATTATAGCGGATCTTTCCCCTCATTGTGGGTGTACTACTGTGTTTTAGAACAAAATTTGACCTTCCCAGCAATGCTCCCACCAAGACCCTTACTAAAGCCAGTCGCAAAAATGTAGAAGAACCCAATCATATCTCCAAAAACGATGCCTAGCAGAAAAATGGTTACAAAACGTACTTTGAAAGTAACAGTAGGCCCAAATACAGACCGTGGATTGTATTCAAACCACTTGCCTGCAAGCAAAAGTATCCATAGCCAGCATCGCTCCAACAGTGCTCTACAACAACAGAACCGCGTTGCAATAGAACCACCCTAAACACATGCAATCCTGCTGCTAGGGCTAACCCTAACGAACCCTAACTTACAAAAAGTGCCAAAACTGGTGTTTCCTTATGGATTTTGTCCAACAAACTTCTAGCCGGTATTAGACCTTCCCAGGAATGCCCCAGGCAAGACCCGCCAACCCACCCGCAAAAAAAACACCCGACACAACACCACCAAACAGCGAAAAAGCTAAATCTCATACTTACAATGTCTCTCGGCCTTCGGTCCAAACGCGGCGCTGTGCAGCTAGGTCGTCATCATCATCAATCATCATAACTCCTGTTTTCCACCACGGATTTCCTGAAAAGCAAATGCAATCAAGATTAGACTGTCGCAGCAGTGCTTCGACAGAGACCCCGGCCGCAACCCACCCACGAACAGCAGGAAGCCCCCCAAAACGCTACATTGAGCAAGATGTCTGAAGAAATGGCAAAAAAAAGGCTGTTCCTTATGGATTTTGTCCAAAACACTTGTATCCGGTATTAGACCTTCCCAGGAATGCCCCAGGCAAGACCCGCCAACCCACCCGCAAAAAAACACCCGACACAACACCCCCAAACAGCGAAAAAGCTAAATCTCATACTTACAATGTCTCTCGGCCTTCGGTCCAAACGCGGCGCTGTGCAGCTAGGTCGTCATCATCATCAATCATCATAACTCCTGTTTTCCACCACGGATTTCCTGAAAAGCAAATGCAATCAAGATTAGACTGTCGCAGCAGTGCTTCGACAGAGACCCCGGCCGCAACCCACCCACGAACAGCAGGAAGCCCCCCAAAACGCTACATTGAGCAAGATGTCTGAAGAAATGGCAAAAAAAAGGCTGTTCCTTATGGATTTTGTCCAAAACACTTCTATCCGGTATTAGACCTTCCCAGGAATGCCCCAGGCAAGACCCGCCGGCGCCAACCCACCCGCAAAAAAACACCCGACAACACCCCCAAACAGCGAAAAAGCTAAATCTCATACTTACAATATCTCTCGGCCTTCGTTCCAAATGCGGCGCTGTTCAGCTAGGTCATCATCATCAATCATCATAACTCCTGTTTTCCACCACGGATTTCCTGAAAAGCAAATGCAATCAAGATTAGACTGTCGCAGCAGTGCTTCGACAGACACCAAAAATTACACACAAACCCCCGGAACCCCGCCAAAGAGCACCTCAAAGGCAAGCAAGTCAGCAAAAACGGCAAGAAATTTCCACCTCATATTTGGTCCAAAACACTTTTGTCCATTATTAGAGCTTCACAGCAATGGGCCCAAAACCGTCAACTCACCCGCAAAGAAGTACAACACCCCCACAAGTGCTGAGTCTTTCTTCATTGTGCGTAATCCAGCACTCTGCTTGGAGGGAAATCGCAGTCTGGAGGAGGAGGATAGAGGAGCATGTTCTTCAGAACTTGTGAACCTGAGGAAAGTAGACTGCGGCACCTTCAAATCAATAAGCAAACAAGTGAAGACAGTTCTGATGATGGTCTTGTTTTTGGGATTAGGTGATTAAAGTTTGAATTAAATTAACTGTGCAAAACAAAGAAAGAGAGACACAAAGCACACAGGAATAAAAGTGAATAAGGACGAAAAAGAAAGTTCTTGATTGATTGTCTCATTTTCAGGGCTCGATGTCAGGGAATAAGAACAAGATTTCGTCATCATACTCTGCGAATTCAGGCTGGATGAGGTCAGTGGCACCGAACAGAGAAAAAATCCCCTCATCTACGTTGCTGTCCTCCTCGTCTTCATGCGGCGTGCTTTCTCGTACTTTGTAATCTGGTGGTATGAGGTGCTGATTCATCTTGATCATTGTCAGCCGCTCCACATTTTTGGGCGAGAGGCGGCTCCGTTTGGGAGTTACAATGCCACCAGCAGCACTGAAAACACGTTCAGAAGACACACTTGCAAGTGGGCAAGACAAATAGTTTATAGCCAGGTTGAAGAGCTGTGGCCACAATTGTTTTTTGCCATGCCAATACTGCAATGGCTCATCATTAAGGAAGACCTCTGTTGAGTCATTCAGATAGTCCTGCACCATCGACTCAAGGTCATCAACTGTTCCTCCACTTTGCTTACTTTTTGCTGTGCCTGTGACATTTTTTCGAGAACCATACCCCATCAAACTTAGCCAATCCTCCTCCCCAGCCACTGTTAGTGTTGTCATTGTGTGTGGTGCAGATGATCCAGTTGCCGGTGTCTTTAACGGCTGAGAGGTCACTTGTGCCCCAGCCACAGGTGCAGAAGTGGATTCTTGTGACTGCGGATGGCCTGCTGATGCTGATGCTGATGTACTGGCTTCTCCTTCAATAACCTGCCGTTCTTTTTCAAACCTCTTGGCTGACCAGGCTAACCAATGTTTGTACTTTTGAACATCTGCATCAGCGAAAGGAAAGAATGCGTTGTCTGCCAGCGCCTTTTTGTAGCGTGGATCCAGAATAGTAGCACAAATGTAATGCTGATCTGAGTTGATGTTTTGAAGACGTTCATCACCACGTAGGCGATGTAATAATTTCTCAGACAAAATGAAATGGTTTTTTTTTTTTTCATCTTTTTCAAACTCAGAAGAAACCGCCATCAGTTGGTGCTCCAGTATGCACAACAATGGGATAGCTTTTCCCAAATTACAGTCCACCTGGCTGACTGCACGCGTGAAGAACTCAAAAGGACGAAGCATGTCTGTCAGGCTTTTAACTATGTCCCATTGCGCCTTACTCATCCGCAGGTCCTCCTTCTGAGATGTAGCCTCTGTCAAGAAATAGTGATCGAGTACCGTATACTGCTCATACAGACGCTCAAGCATGTAGAAGGTTGAGTTCCAACGTGTTGCCACCTCCTGGATGAGTGCTTTCACTGGCATTCCACGTTGAAGTAGCAGTCTCCGCAGATGCTTCCGGGCCTTAAAAGAATGGCTGAAATGGTTGCACATTTTGCGGCAGGTGGCCATTACCTCGAACGCTGGACTCTCTTTATCACTCAAGAATTTTTGAACTACCAGGTTGATACAGTGCGCCAAACACGGCACTCTAACATGGTCACCAAGGAACATGGCCTTAACTACATTGGCGCCATTATCCGTGGAAACATAACCAATCTTGCGTTTTAGGGGGGATAGCATTGTCAAGACCTTTTTGTCAAACTCTTCCAAAAGGTTTTCTGCTGTGTGACTTTTCTCCAAGCCAAACATGGCTAGTGTTGCATGTTTCCGAGCAGCTTTGAAAACTTGGTCCGGGTCAACACCTGCGTTTAGCTTTGCTTTAACACCTGAAAAAGAGACCCAGTGTGCAGTGATGCACATGTAATCATCGCCTGGGCCACTGGTCCACATGTCTGTTGTCAGATGTATTGTGTGAACAGCACTCTTCTGCAAAGCTGCCCCAATCGCCTGCAGCACATCTTCATGTAGTGCTGGAACCGCAACTCTGGCAAAATAGAACCGGCTCGGAACCTTCCATTTAGGGCAGAGCGTTGCAACTAATTCAAGAAAACCTACCGCTTCTACAAAAGAAAAAGGTAGAAGGTCCACAGCTAGCATTTTAGCCAGCTTAGTGTTATACAGACGCGTCAGTGGGTGGTTGCGTTCATATGGCACGTCTGAAGTAAGCATTGTTCTAATGTTGCCCTGGACCAAGCATTTACGGGCTGATAATGACTTCGTTGACCCAATTTTGCTCGCTGGTGAACTTTTGTGCGTTGGTGTCTCACTCGCTCCAACACTCTTAGTGTGCCTCACATTGGGTGTGCTGCTGACAGGGGTACTGGGTGTAAGGGAAGTGTTTGACACGTCTTCTTCCTGCTCGTCAACATCAGATGAAACATCAACGTTTCCTTGATTTTGGCCTTTCTTGATCGCAGCTAGGTGCGCAAACCATTTGACAGCGTGCTTTCTCTCAAGATGACCACTCTGGCCGCCGGTACCATAGTTGGTACCTGACTTACCACGACTAACTGCAAGCTTACAAAGGGTACAAATGGCAAACTTTGGATTTTTGGGACAAACAGTAAAGAAGTCCCAAACTGGGGACTTGAAGTGTCTGTGGGACCTGGAGGAGGCGGCGATACTGGTGGTGGTGGTCATGAAGCTAATGCCAGATGAAGTGGAGGATCTGGATTGCCCAACTTTTGTACGTTTTCCACTTTCACCGCCACTAATTAAGGTCGAGGTTGACGGAGGTCTCTTCTTGCTAGAAAGAAATATGGAAGCGGGACGAGTTGGTGTACTACTTAACTCCAATGATTGTGGTGTTTCCACTGCCTCCTCATCGACAACATCATCATCATCATCATCACGCGCAGCAGCTCTTCGGGCTAGGGTCAAAATGTCTGTTTGCTGCATGCCCACTGGGGCTGCAGTGACCTTTATGATGACTGGGTCGTCGTTGGCAGAGTCTTCATCAGCAGCAGTATCCGCCACTTCTTGTTGAGCCTCATCACACTCCATAAGTCTGAGACTTTGGACGAGCTTCCTTTTACGCTTAAGTACCTTTGTTGGATCATGGTGTGCCTCACTCTCAGACGGCTGTGGTGCTGGTTCCCAAGTTTGATCCGTATCATCAGAAGGAGGTGTGCTTGAAGAGGATGTAGACACCACCCTTGATCTCTTCCTTGCTAGGGTTGTGGAAGACAATGAAGGATCAGCAGGAGGAGTGGCTTCCTCAAATGATACCTCACCTTGATTGTCGATTTCCTGATGTGCCCCTACTTCGGGAGGAACAACTATTGTGGGCACTTGTGACCCTCCATGCACCTCTGCTTGCGCATCTCCTTGCGCTGCCTCTCCTTCCACATGTACTTGGGCTTGTACTTGCACATGTGATTGTTGTTGCGGCTGTGGTTGTTCAACACTCGTCAGATGAGCTACAACAACCTGTGTTGATTGAGGGACATTGCTGCTGCTTTCTTGCGATGAGCCAACATCACTGGTCGATGGTGATTGAAGAACTATACTGGCTGCCTCTGCAGCACTCAAGGGCTTGGACTTAAGTTGGCGTGGTGGTGGTGGTGGCACTGAGCCCAATGGAGCGGGGGGGGTGCTGCCTGCTTGGTCCCCAGCTGATCCCGCTGCTACTGCTGCATGCATACTTTTTTTTTTACTCCCAAAAAAAGGGGCGGGCGGCACACCAGTCTCCTTGGTAACTTGCTTCTTCTGCTCCTTACTGGCACCTTTCTTGCTAGAGGAGCTACGGGTTACTTTTTTGGGGCCATCCTCTTCAGAGCAGGTCAGCAGGCAGCAGTTGCACGAGTTGCAGAGGGTTCTGTGTCCAGACGTGACGTCGCGTGACGTTATGCTGCACACACCGCTGCAGGACTTCTTCCTGGCACTGGTGGTTCTCTTGAGTCTTCTTGTGCACCTAAAAGCAATGGAAGACAGAGGAACATCAGTTCAGTTATACACCCCAAAAATTCGACAAAACACAGAAAAATGAGCACTGGGGTGGCACATGTTGCCTGTACCAGCCAGCACTCAAGATGGCCACCACCACCACCCACATGACCAGTCCACATCAACAGTACACCCCCAAAAAACAGAAAAACAGCCAGAAATCACCACAATCCAATGCCATCCATGATGTTTACATTAAAGAGAGTGAGACCACACCACAGGCACACTCAGTCCATGCACCACCACCCCTGGGCAAAAGGCCACACCAGCAGCCCCCCAAAAACGACAAAAAACAATAAAATAAGCCCAATCCCAGCCCATCCATGGCCTCAATTATGTTTAAATTCAAGAAGACACCCCACAGAAAGACTAGGCCCATGCAACACTCACCACCCCTGGGCAAAGGGCCCCACCAGCAGGCCCAAAAAAACGACAAAAAACAATAAAATCAGCACAATCCCAGCCCATCCATGGCCTCAATGGTGTTTAAATTCAAGAAGACACCCCTCAGAAACACTAGGCCCATGCAACACTCACTACCCCTGGGCATAATGGATGAAAAGTAGGCAAAATAAGTGCAGGCCTCAGACACTGCCTCTCCTCAAAATGGCCCCTTCTTACACCCCAAGCACATGTTGCCTGTAGCAGCCAGCACTCAAGATGGCCACCACCACCACCCACATGACCAGTCCACATCAACAGTACACCCCCAAAAAACAGAAAAACAGCCAGAAATCACCACAATCCAATGCCATCCATGATGTTTACATTAAAGAGAGTGAGACCACACCACAGGCACACTCAGTCCATGCACCACCACCCCTGGGCAAAAGGCCACACCAGCAGCCCCCCAAAAACGACAAAAAACAATAAAATAAGCACAATCCCAGCCCATCCATGGCCTCTATTATGTTTAAATTCAAGAAGACACCCCACAGAAAGACTAGGCCCATGCAACACTCACCACCCCTGGGCAAAGGGCCCCACCAGCAGGCCCCAAAAAATGACAAAAAACAATAAAATCAGCACAATCCCAGCCCATCCATGGCCTCAATGGTGTTTAAATTCAAGAAGACACCCCTCAGAAACACTAGGCCCATGCAACACTCACTACCCCTGGGCATAATGGATGAAAAGTAGGCAAAATAAGTGCAGGCCTCAGACACTGCCTCTCCTCAAAATGGCCCCTTCTTACACCCCAAGCACATGTTGCCTGTAGCAGCCAGCACTCAAGATGGCCACCACCACCACCCACATGACCAGTCCACATCAACAGTACACCCCCAAAAAACAGAAAAACAGCCAGAAATTACCACAATCCAATGCCATCCATGATGTTCACATTAAAGAGAGTGAGACCACACCACAGGCACACTCAGTCCATGCACCACCCACCACCCCTGGGCAAAAGGCCACACCAGCAGCCCCCCAAAAACGACAAAAAACAATAAAATAAGCACAATACCAGCCCATCCATGGCCTCTATTATGTTTAAATTCAAGAAGACACCCCACAGAAAGACTAGGCCCATGCAACACTCACCACCCCTGGGCAAAGGGCCCCACCAGCAGGCCCAAAAAAACGACAAAAAACAATAAAATCAGCACAATCCCAGCCCATCCATGGCCTCAATGGTGTTTAAATTCAAGAAGACACCCCTCAAAAACACACTAGGCCCATGCAACACTCACTACCCCTGGGCATAATGGATGAAAAGTAGGCAAAATAAGTGCAGGCCTCAGACACTGCCTCTCCTCAAAATGGCCCCTTACACCCCAAGCACATGTTGCCTGTAGCAGCCAGCACTCAAGATGGCCACCCACCACCACCACCCACATGGCCAGTCCACATCAACAGTACACCCCCAAAAAACAGAAAAACAGCCAGAAATCACCACAATCCAATGCCATCCATGATGTTTACATTAAAGAGAGTGAGACCACACCACAGGCACACTCAGTCCATGCACCACCCACCACCCCTGGGCAAAAGGCCACACCAGCAGCCCCCCAAAAACGACAAAAAACAATAAAATAAGCACAATCCCAGCCCATCCATGGCCTCAATTATGTTTAAATTTAAGAAGACACCCCACAGAAAGACTAGGCCCATGCAACACTCACCACCCCTGGGCAAAGGGCCCCACCAGCAGTCCCAAAAAAAGGACAAAAATCAGCACAATCCCAGCCCATCCATGGCCTAAATGGTGTTTAAATTCAACAAAACAGTTGTATCATGCACCCCTAACCAACCCTGGTCCTACTGGATACTGTGGCTACCCACAATATAATTTATTTAATGTTCTGAAAAAGTTCCCAAATTTTACTTGCAGCAACTGTAATGCCCCAAACAAACTTACTTGTGAAAGTTGATTTCTAATCCAAAAGTGATCCAAAGACAGTCAAAAAGGCCTCAAATCCAAATATCCAGCAGCACCCACAAAAAGTAATCCTTCCAGCTCCAGATCCAAATGAAAGTGACCAGGAGATGGACAAAGCACTGGGAGGAGCCTGCTGGACAGGAACAGGAAGTTGGAGACTGTGGGGCACTTCCTTCCTCCCCCCCCCCAAAATGGACTCCTTGCAAAAAAAAAAGGCCATGCAAATGTCAACCTGAGGAGTGATTCTGATAAAAATCATAATTTTCTGAAGGTTTATCCTGTTTGCTGGTGATTTTCTTGTGCGAAATTGCAAAATCTCTATTTCGCAAGTGCGAGATTGTTCCTTTCCGCCGCAACTACGTGTTCGCAATTGCGAACTCTCGCGAGGTGTGCTGTGCAAGGTGGCAAGCCGCGAGTACGTATTCGCGGGCGACAAACTCCCGCGGGAACACGCAGCAAGATCTAAAATGGCGCGTCACTCGCAAAGAAAAACAACTCGGCAAACGCTAAAATGACGGAAAGTGAACGCCGTGCACCACGCCGCGCGCCGCAACCAAGCAAAAAATCCACCGCGAGCGGATTCACGGATTTTCGACAAATTCGCGAGCGTTCGCGGATTGCGGATTTGCCGAAAATCCGAAAAATCCGCGAGCGGAGCGGATTTTACGCCCATGCTTAGTAACATTGTCTCTGCCCAGTCTGTGGTGTTGACAGATAAGGTTCTTCAAGGGAGAAAAGGTGACATTGGAGGTGTCTTTCCAATTGGAAGTATTAACCTGAAATGCAATAGCCAGTAACAGATCGGCAAATTTACCAAGTTTACTGGCATCAAACCATACCAGGGAGATACTTCCCAAAAATATAGCGTTAATTGTAAATAGAAAGCTAATAGAACACATAGAGGAAATAGTTTTACAAATTTTTCACCAAAAGGAGATAACGTGTGGACATAAGAAAAGGAGTGTAGGTATGTACCAGTAGGCAAGTGAAGAACCCTGGGTGTTTTTAGAGATAAATTGTTTAAAAAAGTTCTACAGTTATCAGTAATGTTCCTGGCTTTAACAAACCAAGATTGCTCAATCCCGAACAGACCAGGGATCACTTGATTTAATCGAAGAGCCAATACTTTAGGATCATTTATCAAAGAAATGGGGCAATAGTTAGCACAAAAAGAAGGATCTTTGTCTTTATTATGGATAAGCCAAATCATTGCCTGCAAAAAAGTGCCTCTAGCAGCCTGATGTGCGATAAAGTGTTGAAAAAGAGAAAGGAGGTTAGGAAGACGTCTTTGTGAGAAACATGATTAGAATTTGGCAGTGAAGCCGTCAGGGCCAAGAGCCTTATCCTTGGGTAATAGGGTTAGGCCCTTCTAAATCTCAGAAAGAGATATATCATTGTCGAGAAATGAACAGTCAGGGGAAGGGGACGAGCGTGGGGTCAGAGATTCAAAGAAAGAATCTAATGTAGGATCAGAGGGAGATGATTCAGGGGTATACAGAGTTGTAAAAAAGTCATTAAAAACTGTAATATTTCATCAACTTTAAAGTAACTATCTCCCTTGTCATCAATAATATTGTTTACTCTAAATTTTTTAGACTTAACTTTTAAATAGTTTGCTAACAGTTTGCCTGCTCTGTTACGATCACCATCAAATTTGGCACTGATCTTTAGTAAGGTCCCAGAGGCCCCCTCAGTCAATTTCCTATTAAAAAGCAATTTGGCAGTAATACGTCATTTAAGCGTATCATTGGTAGTAAAAGTATAGTAGGCGTGCTCCAGATGCTTGATAGAGGACAATAGAGAAGAGGATTCCTTGAGGGATTTTTTCTTTCTTGACAGCGGCAGAATCCATAATAGAGTCCCTGGCTGTCGCCTTGAATGCATCCCATACCACAGGAAATGAAATGTTAAGGGTAATATTTGTTTGAAAGAATTCAATAATGAAGGAATTAAAATGCTCCACCAAAACTGGGTCTTTAAGTAGTGCGTTATTGAAGCGCCACCTACAAGGTTTGGAAGAGGCAGACGGAAGTTCTACATCAATATAAACCGGGCCGTGATCAGATATCAAAATTGATCCAATCTCAGTGTGAGTTAAGTTAGGTAGTAGTTGAGGAGACATAAATATGTAACCTATTCTTGAACTTGAGTTATGTGTTGTGTCGGGGAGTAGAAAGTGAATTCCAAATTATCTGGATTACAAATCCTCCAGGCGTCTACCAACCCCCTTGTTTGGATAGTGTTTCTGAAAGCCTTTTGCATTTTGTTAGGAATATGCCTGGAATGGGGTTTTCTGTCAATGAAGGGATCCATAATCTGGTTGAAATCACCACCAACTAGAACATTTGGATTGGGACAGGAATGTAAGATATGTGTCATGGACTGCGAAAATTGAACAGCTAATCCACTGGAACCATATATATTGAGAAGGGAACGAATCTGTTAATGACCAAGTGGAGGAGAAGCCAACTACCTTCATCATCTCCCTCCTCTTTTTCAATAATTACAGATAGTGATTTGTGAAATAAAGTAGCAACTCCATTCTTTCTCTCCTTAGCAAGGGAACCAAAAGCAAGACCCACCCAGGTTTTTTGAGAGAGTTAATCATTTTTCTGTAAAACGGGGTTCTTGCAATAAAGCTATCTTGCATTGTAGATGAGATAAATTTGTTTCTAAACAGGGTTCCGTAAACCCTTCACATTCCAGGACTCAATTTGAGCGTTACCAGCCATGAGAAAGTGAAGAAAAATGTAGAAACAACCCTGAGCCATACAAAGTGAATGACCGTATACAATCACCATGAAAGCAGGGACCTTATCAAAAATACTGTAAAATAAATGTCAAATGTCAAACTGGAAATAAAGGGGAAAAAAGGATATCTGAGGAAAGGGGACTACACATCAGAAAAGGAAAAGGAGCATGACATAGGAGGAGAAGTTGCCAGAAAGCTGAAAAGTCAGTCAAAGTTAAAAAGGTACACAACAGGTGTAGAAAAAATAGCATGATGAAGCGAGGAGGTGGGAACAGGATAATGACCATCATGAGGACATAAATCAAAATATTGACAGGGACAAAAAATAATGCAATGATATATAAGCTATCAGCAGTAAAAGGACGGGACCGAAGATAATGGAGATAGCAACAAGAACAACAGCAGGAGGCAAATCATGTAAGAGGGAAGAGGCTGAAGAACGACAATTAAGACCAATAACTGGAAGAATCACTTACCACCATGGAAGAGGAACTATAAACACTAGGATTGGGTAGGAGGTGCATGGAGAAGGGAACATCAAGGAGGGGTATCTGTACAAACATAACAACGGGGCAACCTGTGAAAGAGACAGAAATATAATAAACATTAGAATAAAAATGGAGTTAACAAAGAGAATAACTCCACTTCTTCAAAATGCAATAATATAGTTAATGGAAAAATGGAACAATATCTAGATATGCAATGAGGAGGAATAGTTTCTGTTCAAGTTTTCCCAAGATCCATCTACTCTCCTTTATTGTGGGTAATACATTGTCTTAAATCCTCCAGGTGATCAAAAGAGAATGTCCTGTCTTTGTAAATGACCTTAAAAAACAAGGATGCACAAGACCGTAGCTAGCATTCATAGAGCATAAAGCAGGGCGGAGAGAAACAAATTATTTATGTTGATCCTCAGTAGAACGGGCCACATCCTGGGAAAAGAATACTTTCTGGCCTGACCAAAGCATTTGTTTTTGTTGTTTCTCTACTGACATAACCATTATAAGGTCAGTGTATACCAGAAAGTGAACAATGATCCCTTCAGGATTACTATTCGAAGAGGAGGACGAAGGAACCCCGGATTTAGGGCCTAAGTGGTGAGCGCCCTGCAGATTAAGGTTGGTGTCTTCCTCTAGGCCCACAATTTTAGTAATGTGCAGCTTAAGAAAAGATAACATGGCTAAGCCCTCTCTCCCCTACGGAATGCCATACATTCTGAGGTTGTTTCTCCTATTTCAATTTTGCAAATCCTCAGTCTGTTGTTTTAGGAGGAAAATGTCTTAGGTCATGGCCTTACACTTGGAGGAAACATCCTGAACATCGCTGATCCTTTGTTCCATCAACAGCACTCTAGACTCCAGGTTGGACTATTTTTCCTCCATTTGTTGGAGAGTGGTATTGGTGTCTATAACAAAAGGCTTCATTAGCGAACTAGACCCAAACTGAATCGGGTATCAGAGCGCATTACATAGCACCAGTTACGTTATATGAGGACACACATTTTAGGCACGGGGAGATTGAGTGATTTTGCCAGAATCACAGGAGGTCTTGGCATTGTTACCGAGACTTAAACCCAGATCCACAGCTCCGAGGTCGAGCACCCTCGGCCAACTAGAGGTAAAGGGGACTTTGTAGGGGAATTGGGCTCTTTTTTCTGTCACTTTGAGGCAGTAATGGAGTCATTGTGAGCAAACTACATATCAGAAGCAATGCTTCGCTGGCCAGGTGCAAAGGGAAGTGTTGTATGTTTATTTACATTCTGCATGAATTTCCCAATTCATGCCCTTATATGGGTACAATTTACGTTGCCCCTTAATAGGCATAGAAATCAAGCCCTTATTTAGGCATAGCCCATGCTGTCCAAATACAGGCATGGCTACTTCCATCCGTTCATCTACGTCACAACGATTTGTTGGAAAATCAGACTCTTAAGACATTAGGGACTGCCCGTTGCTTAAATATTGATTTCTCCAAGAACTCAGTTATTATTCTTGAATATCTATTCCTTAGGTGTTCATTCATGATGTTCATATGCCCGACTTTACGTCAAAGCTGGATTTTTGAAAACACCTTGAAGGTATAAATATGCCTTCACTTGCTGTGGCAAACTACAGTGGTTCGGTGCTGTTCGACTACCTACTTGCACGACACAGCTCGCTACAGCAAGTGCCAAAGGAAGCCAACTCTCCAGCTGACGCACTGATCAGAAGCTGTCATCCTATTCTGAGAAATCTAGCACCAGTTTTTCTGTCTCCCCCATGGGTGTTGTGAAATCGAGCCTGTGAAAGAGATACCAACCTCTCGCATTCTAAGGCATGGAGCTGATTAGAACCTAGAGAAACCTTTGGCAATTCTTGGAAAAAACGAAATCTATGCTAAAGACAAACACCTACTTCTTCCCTCGTACTAGACCTAGGTTAGGTGCGCTGGGGTAGGCGTATTTTAGAAGCACCAGTTGAGTAATTTAACTTGTGTTATTCATGCTTGTATTTTTACATGTCATAGCAACAAACAATGCTATTACAATATTATTTTATATTACTGTTTCCTCTGTACGCATTATACTTTGCATCTGTCTAACAATTGTAGCAGTTCACCGCTCTTGCATGAGAAGGAAGACTGTTCAATAAACCCCTTTTAATTGAAACGCCCATCTCTATATTTCTATGCAACTCTTTAGAAACAAAGTAATCTATTGTTTCCACGACTCTGAAGATATGTTTCAATTCTGGGTGAAACACAGTTGTCATATTTATGCGGTTGTCAGAAACTAATCCCTTCTTGTTTACTTAAGAAAGTTTCTAGTGACCTCTGAGCTAACTGGCACTCACAATTAAATTTAGTATACTCGACAGAGACATACTGACCTCAGTCCTATGTCAAATCTATAGTGTATATTATTCCAATGCGCAGAGCCTATTAGGAATATAGGAACTACACTACAGAAGGCTCCAAAAATAGATGTGTGAATACCCAAAGGGGACAGAAAACTGACAAGGGGGTATAACACTGACTGGGTAGGAGGAGCTAGAAAAAACCAGGACCAGATATGCTTGAAGTGAAAAATGAATTGTTTGAAGCAAGGGCAGAATGCTTCAAAACAAAAGAGGCAAGACACCACAGATAAAAGTCACTAAGAAATGTGTCTATATAATAATACATTAAAATATATTTTCTAAAAAGGCAGCAAGGACTTGGCTCTGTGCAGTAGGGAGGGTGATGACTCAAAGTACATTAATTTACCTGAGGAAGTCCAATTTAAAGAGGGGATGCCTTCCTCAAAGTCAGCGCCGGAACGAAACAAATAACAAAATGGCGGTTGAGTCCTGAAGAGAACGCATCATGGGAGCTAGGAGGACAGCCATTACCAGAAGAGGTTCCGAAGAATGAGGTACTTGTGCCCCTGAGGTACCAACATCAAAGAAACCACTTTATGATGGGCGGTGAAGCAAACTGCTGACATATAAAAGCTTTTGGCGCTGTCGCGTTGCAGACCTTCAAAAGGGTGCAGCCATAGTGCGAGCGCATTAGCCACTTCCCCAATACTACCTTCTTTAATTCTTAAATGGCTGTTTAAATGTGTATGCAGGAGGCTGCACAAATACTTCAGTGCCTGAGTTAAGCAATATAGAACTGTAGGTGTGACTGCTCTGCTGCATGTATAAATTGTTTCTGGTGAGTGATTGGAAGCATAAGTGCTTCTGTAGCTCTCTGTAGCTGAAAGAAAGACTCTAAGTTTATGTTAACATGTATGTCAATTGTTTCAGTGATGCCATAATCTATATAGTACATTACATAAATGGCTGCAAGTAAGTTATTAAACTTAATAGGACATCTGTTAATCTCTTGAGTATAAAACAGCATTCTTTACGGTATACCTACAGCATATCTTGGAAGTGTGTTATGTTCATATAACATGCCAAGTGAAGCTTGAACTGACAGTGCACATACAAGGTCTGCACCAGTAGCCATCACCAATGATTTAAGTAGTATTTCTCTGCATAGTTGAGAAGATGATCTCAGTACTTACCTACATATCTGAACAAGTGTAGAAGTACACATCTGTAAATGCCAGGAGATGTTTAAGTAAATGTTTAGGTCTTTAACTGCCTGTTATAATACTACAATTACTGTTTAAATCTGTCTTTAAGTGCCTGCAGAAATACTTCAGTGTCTTCATTGAGCAACACAGTGCTATGTAAGTGTGACTGTAACTATGTTTGACTCTGCTGCATTTTTAAATAGTTGTGGTGAGTGACTGAATCTATACGTGCTTCTGTAACTTTCTAAATAGCTGAAAGAGATGCTCACTGAGGTCGACACGTGTTATAGGTTCCTAGTAATATAATTGGAATTACCTGTGAATACAGTCAGAGAAAACTCCAGGGAGAGCAGCCCTTAGGGGTCAACTAGCCTACCTGATACTGCCAGTATGCCCCAGATAGAGGCATTGCTGAGAGGTGGACACAGGCCACGGCTCCATTCTCCACCACTCTGCTAACGTACCTCCTGGTGTTCTCTTGGTTAGGGGATGAAGTTCTCTTGCCTATTGAAGGTCTCTGGAGGCCAACTAGCCCTCCTGTAATCTCTAGTAAGCCCCACAGAGTTTGATTGCTGACATTGGTCCAATGCCATGCCCCCTTTTTACACCACTACGCAAACGCACCTCTTGGCGTACTGCTGCTTGGGGGATGAAGTCCACTTTAGTCCTGAGGTCCTCAGGACATAGAAGGAGCTTATCGCCTCACCAGTTTTCAGACTGGTATAAAAAGGGGCGTAGCTTTGGACTACTTCCTAGCAATCCCTTACTGGGGCTTACTGGAGGCACCTGCTGGGCTAGTTGCCCCCTAAGGAGTCTTAGGAATCAAGGGGACGTAATACCCCAACCCAAAATGTGCTAGGAAGCCTATTTGCAGAGTGGTGCAGGGAGGGGGCAGGGCCTCCAGTGAGATATCAGCTTCTCTCACTTTTTTTTTTTAAGAAGGGGGATGAGTGGCTCCCCTTCTCTTAATATTTTAGGCCACAATGGACCCCCATATTTAAAAATTAAGTGTGCTGGGGAGGGCACGTTCTTCGGGTCTTACGGGGATATCATTTGAAACCCCTGGGAGGTGGTAGTCCCCGTGGCAGCATGGGGGAATGGCCCCATCACACATCTCAATAAAAAAGCCCCAGGGAGTGGGGTCCCTGGTGCTGTGGGGGGGCTGCTCCCCTTGTGCATTATCAGCAAATCCCTGTGGAGGTGACAGTCCCCAGGGCTGAAGGGCCCCATGGTCCCCCACACAATAATTAACCAATACCCGCGGTACCTGGTCCCACCCAGTGGCTTAAAACAAACAAAGCCTGTGGTTCATTTTTTTATTTCCAGACGGTTTTATGCACTCAGTGCAAATACCACAGAAAATATTTAAAGAAATGTTTTTGGGCCATGGGGTGGTCCCTGTTGGACCCCTAACTAGGCCTGGGGGGTCAGGGTGTTTCTACCCTGTCCCCTTTTGTTTTGTATCATTTTTTTACCTTTTTTCTTGTGACTCAGCTCTACTGAGTCACAAGATGGTTGCTAACACTTCCTGATTTGATTGTAGGCAGCCAATGAGAAACAAGCTTGAGAGGGCTCAGTCAATCGGATCCCACAATTCTCAAATTTTGATATCTGTAAATGGTTACATTTCTCAAAAACATTTGAATGGATTTATACCATTTGATGAAATTAGTGCTTTCTGGACCAAAAGCTATCTCTTTGCAAAATTTGGTGTAATTCCATTCTGCAGTTTGGGGTGTAGCCATGTCTGAAGTGTCCTATGGAAATTAACATGGAGAAAACATGTTTTGAGAACCCCCATTTTTTCTCGGTCCCTGCTTGATGAAATACCCCAAAACTTTCAAGGCAAGAGCTGACGAGAGTGCCCCATTAGTTTTGTACATTTGGCAAAGATTTGTCAAACGGCGCTAAAGATATTGACAAAAGAAAAACACTTTTTGAATAGAAACAAGGATCTGACTATAACTAATAATAAACACTTTTTCCCCATGTTAATTTCCTTTGGAAACTGTTGACACAGCTACAGCCCGAACTGCTGAACCGAATTACACCAAAGTTGGCAGAAAGGTATCCCTTGGTCCAGAGGGCACTCTTTTTGTTAAATGATGTAAAAAAATTCAGTAGTTTCTGAGAAATATAAAAATTTCTCAGATAGACAACTGGGCATGTGTAGGATCTGTGTACCCTTCCAATCTCGTGCCTGAAATCTGACTGACTGTCAACACTTCGAACCAGGAAGTGTTGATAGTCATCTTGTTACATTGTTGAACCAAGTCACAAGAAAAAAGGTAAGGGTAGAAACAGGGACCGACAGTTCCATAAAAAGCATTTAAAACTTTTGTTGGGCCGTATTTGCGCTGGGGTCACCTCCCCAGGGGCTTTGTTTATCATATGCAGGGAGCACATGGCTCCCCTGCAGCCCCATTGACCACCACCTCCCCGGTGGCAGCACTCCGTCCATGTCTGTTGAAGCTAGGATGTATATACCTAAGGATGTAGTTAGAGAATTCTATAAGAATGATGACATTGAGCCGTGGTTCAAGGCCTATGAGGTAGCCATGTCCTCCCACTGGGTCCCTGAGAAGGATTGTGGAGCGGGGTTGTGGGGGCGGTTCCTTAGTGAGGGGCAGGATACCTTGTTAAGCTTGTCCTCTTGTGGTAGCAAGCCTCATCCAGGCCTTCTAGTGCAAGGGATTCGCCCTTCTCTGCTTATAGTCCTTAGACCAATAACAAGAAGTTGGCACAGAAACTGGAATAGAAAAGACAGAGTTTATTAAACCTCATGAGGTGGAACTACATTCACACAGCACCCTTCGGTAAAGTGTGAGGTAGCACACTGACTAGAAGGAGCTTGTTCCTTTGATACCCACACAGGGGCTCAAATGAAGGCGGTAAAAGGCACAGAATGTTGGTTTCAAATACATATCAGGTCATACAGAGAGTGTTCTAGCAACAAGTGGGAAGGGCTGACAATTCTGGTGGACACATCTTGACAGTTACATGTTAGCGACAGTTGTAAGCTTGACTGGGCATGCACAAAGCAGAAGAGGATAAATATATCTTGTCTCTAGACAGATTTCAAGAGCAGTCAACAGGAAGGTAGGACAGAGAACATGGCATACAAAACGGCCGACAGAAATACCAAATGGATTCCGTGAACGGACAAGATAGTCTCTAAATACAAGATGTCTTCTGCTAATGCTTAACCTAGTCATTGCTGAATTACAACACTCTGACATCCACAATTTGTATAGCCATATGACAGAAGCATTGATTTCCAGGTATGGGTTTACTCCTGAACTGTATGGACAGAGGTTTAGGAATTGCAAGAAGATGGAGTCAAGCACCTGGGTTGAGTATGTAACTGTTTTTTGCAGAGCAATGGGTGATTGGGTAAAGGGTAGCAAAGTGAAGGATTTTGAGGCGCTCTTTAATTTAATTGCATGGGAGCACTTGTCAAGTAATTGTTTACCAGAGCTACGCCAGCACCTTATGGATAGTAGGCTGCCTAACCCTAGGAAGCTTGCTGAGGAGGCGGATCCCTGGGTGAGTACCTGGGTCCGCAAGGGTCACGTGGGAAACTCCACCAAGAGTGGGTAGGGTACCCAGCAGAAGAGTGGGGGGACAAGGGTAAACAGAGTACGTTCCAGAAGGGCCCCACAGTAATCCCCAAGGGAACCCATGGAAAGGTTCCCAGCCTCCCCCTGAGAAGAAACCCAGGACCCCAACCGGTAGGGCTGTTTTTAGGGGACCCCTGATGTGCTTCAAGTGTGTTGAAGTGGGCCATAAGTTGGTTGATCCCCATTGCCCACAGTATGAAAAGACAGCACTCACTGGTGCTCCACCCTGGCTGATGGTGAGTCTAGCCCTGGGGGAGGAGATGGGTGCCCAAGGTGAGTGGAGTCCCGCAGAGATGTCCCTTGTCTCTTTAGGAGACTGTGAGATGGTCCCCAGCTACCTGAGAACTCTAAAAAGTACAGGCAGTAGGTGACCTTAAATGGCCATAGAGTGGAGGCTCTGAGAGACACAGGAGCCAGTGTGACAGCGGTCAAGTGTCACCTGGCGTCTGAAGAGCAGGTGTTTTCCAATGTATTTTACCCAGTTGTTACTGCTGACAACACAGAGAGCCACTGCAAGGTGGCACAGGTTCCCTGTGAGCGGGGGGATCCTCTGGTACTCTTCGAATAGCTGTGAGGCATGCCATGCCTGTTGATTGTCTGTTGGGTAAAGATTTGGAGAGCTCCCTTGGGATAAGGTGGATCAAAATGTTCATCTGGAAATGTTGGGTGTGCCTGAGTAGGCGTGTGTGACCAAACGGTCCATGGCAGCCAGTAAGGGTGTTCAAGAGGACCTGGAGCCTGAGAGATAGGCCCAGGTGACTGCCACAAAGAAAAGAGGCAGGGGGCACTGGAAACCGGACCCTGAAGTTCTCACGGTCCAGGAGGAGGCAGACCCTGAGGGGGATGCCCTGGAGCCTACAGGGGAACAGGTAGCTGAACTGGGTGAACTGCTTGAGTTGACCCATTGTCAGCTGGAAGGAGGACCCTCCAGGGAAGAGTTCTGCATGGAGCAGAAGGAGTGCCCTTCTCTTGTGGGTTTGTGGCAGCAGGCTGCAAACCAGGCAGCAGGTGATCAGTCTGGATCACATTGGACATACAGGGAGAATTGCCTCCTGTATAGGCCAAGGCTCCTGTGCCTGGGTCAGCCCGTGTGATGTTGGTATCCCAGCACTTCAGAGCCTTCCTACTGGGGCTGGCTCATGATGTGCCTTAAGCAGGACATTTGGGGCAGGACAAGACCTTTGAGAGGCTTGTCACCCACTTTTATTGGCCCCAAATGAGCAAGAGTGCAGACACTCATGCAGGACCTGTCAGACTTGCCAGGCAAGTGGAGAGTGGAGGGAAGCCAAAAGGCTCCTCTCCCGCCATTCCCTGTGGTGCGCACCCCTTTTGATAGGGTGGGTGTTGACATTGTGGGGACACTGGACCCCAAGACAGCCATGGTTATCAGGTTCATCGTGGTCTTGGTGGACCATGCCACCCGGTACCCAGAAGCCATCCCTCTCAGGACAGTGATGGCCCCTTTGGTGGGACGGGACTGATGGGAATTTTTTCCCATGTGGCGTTCCCTAGAGAGGTGGTGTCTGACAGAGGTACAAACTTCATTTCCAAGTACATGGAGTCTCTGTGGTAGGAGTGTGGTGTAACATACAAGTTCACCACTCCTTACCATCCCCAAGTTATGGGCTGGATAAAAGATTCAACCGGACCCTCAAGAGCATGATTATGGGTCTGGAAGAACCCATGAGGCATATGTGGGATGTCCTCTTGCCATGCCTTCTCTTTACATACCGTAAGGTGCCACAGAAATATCTAGGGTCCAGCTCCTTTGAGCTTCACTTTGGTCACCCAGTGAGAAGACCTCTGAGCTACATGCTGGCCTTTAGGGACCAGACTAGGCGATTCAGACAACTCACTGAGGTGAATCTGGAAGCCAGCCAGGAGGAGAAGAAGCAGTTGTATGACCAGAATGCCACTTTGGTGGAGCTTCAGCCTGGTCAGAAAAGTGTGGGTCATGGCCCCTGTGGAACCCTGTATGCTCCAGGATAAGTGGACCGGACCAGTTGAGGTGGTGGGGCGCATAATTCCTATTACCTACTGGACTTGCTGTCTCCCGCGAAACCCTTGCGGTTCCTGCCTGTCAACCGCCTAAAGCCCCACTTGGAAAGGTCCGAAGATGGCATGCTCAAAACAACAGATGCTGGAATAGAGGTTATTGAGGCTCTTTCTGCGACAGAGCGAGATGGGTCAGTGGATGGTGTGAACCTCTCTTCCACCCTGACCCCTGACCAACAGAATGACTGTCACCAGTTGCTGGGACAGTTTTCTAATTTGTTTTCCATGCTTCCCATTGTCACAGATTGGTGCATCCATATTGTGGACACTGGAGACAGCCCTCTGTGATGCACAAAACTTACAGAGGGACTGACAGGGTAAAAGCTTGCATTAAGGAGGAGGTCTCCAAGATGCTTGTGTTGGAGGTAATTGAGTCCTCTAACAGTCCTTTGGCCAGCCCAGTGGTCTTGGTCCCAAAGGCTCAACACGGGGTGCCACGTCAGAACTCTGATTCTGTGTGGACTAACGAGGGCTCAATTCAGTCACCAGGACAGACACGCACCCCAACCCCAGAGCTGATGAGCTGATCGATCGGTTAGGGGCTGCCCGATACCTAAGCATGTTTGACTTAACGATTGGGTATTGACAGATCACCGTGACTGATGGGGCAAGAGAGAGGTCAGCATTCTCCACACCAAAAGGGTATTACCAGTTCCGGGTTATGCACTTTGGGATGAAGATTGCCCCTGCTACCTTTCAGAAGTTGGTCAACCAGGTGATGGGTGGACTGGAAGAGTTCAGTGCCACCTACCTGGATGACATTGGAGTGTTCAGGGCGAGTGGGTAAGAACATCTGAGCCACCTCTGGGAAGTGTTGATGGTGCGGAAGAGAGCTGGCCGTATGATCAAGGCAAGTGCCAGATTGGGCAAGGTTCTGTAGTGTACTTGGAACACCAGGTTGGGAGCGGCCCAATGGCACCCCTACAGCCCAAGACCATCCTGGCTTGGGAAACCCCCAAGACCCAGACAGAGGTGAGAGCCATTTTGGGACTCACTGGGTATTACCAAAGGTTATGGCAGCATCGTTGTCCCCTTGACAGAACTGATTTCCAGGAAGCAGCCCAAGAAAGTGATTAGGACTGACACCTGCCGAAGAAGCTTTTGATGCCCTGAAAACTGCCATGTGCAGAGCACCCTTATTTAAGTACCCAATGTATGCTTTCCAAGTCTACCTTGATGATGATCTGCTGCTGCTGTGAACTACAAAGCAACTAAAATTTCAGTTACAAACAAGACCAAAATCATCACCCACCCTGCTACAAAATGCCTACAATTAGTCTAGCCCAATACTTTTGACATTTATTAAAAGGTATCAGCTATTTACCCAGTCGCCATGCAAATAGTGAATTTTCTCCGTTCTTCTCTCGGCTGCTGGTTAAAGAGTAGAAACTATTTTGTATTGGCCTTGAAAACAGCTTTATTATTTACCTATCAGCTGGCTAAATATTAGAGCTGCAGCACAGTTTGGCCAGCAGTAGTGCAAATAACAGAAATACTTCACTATTTACCTGGCTGCTGGTTAAATAGTAATTATTTCCCCAGCCGCTGGATAAATAGTAGAAATTCTGCAATGCTTACATGATGGCCATGCAGATAGAAGAAACACTTAAATATGTACACACCCGGTGGCTAAATAATAGAGATTCTGTATTATTAGGCCAGTGGTCATGTGAATAGGGGAAAGACTTCACTATTTACCCTGCCGCTACCTAATAGTAGAGATTCTGCACTGGTTGACTGCTGGAGGGGCAAATAACAGAAACACTTCACTATTTACCTGACTGCTGGCTAAATAATAGAGATTTAGCGCTGCTTGGCATGCGGACGTGCACATAACAAAAATAATTCACTATTTACCTGCTTCTGGCTCAATAGTGGAGATTCTGCAATGTGTGAAAACTAGGGGTGGGTGGAATTTGCGGAATTGCGCTACGCAAATCTCCGCAAATCTCCGCAAAATGGTAAAAAATCCCGCTAACATGCAGAAATTCCGCGAACACACGGAATTGCTTGTTCGCGATGCTTTTTGCCTATCCGCAATCGCTGTTTGCTTGTTCGGGGGGAAACATCTCACGACCACGCATTTTGAGAATGCAAACAAGCAAAGAATTTTAGGCAATTTTGCGTTCTCCGCGGAACGCAAAATTACCCAAATTCTGCAAATTCCGCGAGCGGAATGGAATTTACCATCCAGGCCTAGTGAACACCGGCTTTGTGAATAGAAGGAAAAAAAACTGTTTACCTGCTTCTGGCTAAATAGTAGTGATTTTGCACTGTTCAGCTGGCAGCTGTGCAAATAGCAGAAAAACGTTATTATTTACCCGGTCACTGGCTAAATAGTATATATTCTGCACTGCTTGCACGATGGCCATGCAGATAGAAGAAAGACTTCAATATTTACCCAGCCTATTGCTAAATAGTAGAAATTTGTCATGGTTTGGCAGACAACTGCGTAAATAGAACAAAAACTTCACTATTTACCCACCCACTGGCTAAATAATAGATATTCTGAACTGCTTGCACGATGGCCATGCAGATAGAAGAAACACATAACCTCTTCACTGCGTCGTGAATTCCGCCGCAGTGCTGGACATTCCAATCGTGGGTGTGGCTCGGAGGGCCCCCAGCCATCATGCGCTCACGCCCACCATGCCTCATGATGGCCGGGGGCCATCATGAGCATGGAAGAGGTTAAATATTTACCCAGCCTGTTGCTAAATAGTAGAAATTTCTCATGGTTTGGCAGGCAACTGTGCAAATAGTGCAAAAACGTCACTATTTACCCACTGGCTAAATAGTAGAGATTCTGTACTGTTTGGCCGCTAGTCATGCAAATAACAAGAGAAAGTCAGTATTTACCTGGCCAATTGCAGGGATTTGTAAACAATAACATTCACTCATTATGAAACTGCTGGCAAGTGAGAAGATATGTACAATTCAGCCAGCAGCCATGTACATAAGGAATACATGTAAATATCTATGTGGCTGCCAGTTACATAGCAGACATTTTTTATTTAATTGACCAGTAGACTTGCATTTAACAAAACACATTCCAAATGTATCCTAGAGTTGGCTGAATAAGCAGAAATGATGCACTGCTGGTGGCCTTACAGATACCTTGACAAGAAGCTTCATTACATACTGGTGGCTGGCTAATGAAGTGTGCACAACGTGGCCAGTAGCCATGCAAATATCCACTTGTCAACACTAGTTATCTGTCTGCTGCCTAAACAGCTTACATGTTGTTTTACTATGCCTTAAGGTGATTTCAACTGGTACTTATACCACGTAGAAATGCAAACATGGAGTGAACAGAATTAGAATGCATCTCCAGATGAAAGTTCGGGTCTTGCTGTATTATTTCATTTGTAAAGTTGCAAATGCGGCAGAAGAGTTTTGAAAAATGTACAGTTCGGGAGGCTAATATCTGATTGGATCTAGGTCAATATTTTTGAATTTGGTTGACTTCAATTAAGCAAATCCGACTAAAACACCAGAAAACAATGCTTTAGAAAAGCAAAAACATATTTAGGAATGTTATAACCAAGTGATATTGAGCCATCTATTATTTTGGTTTATTTGATCAAACTACAAACAATTCCATAGTGCCCATTATGAAGTAACAAACACAGTATAAGGGAGAGGCCTCATTCCAATCTCATGGCAGAAAGAAGGGAAGTTATGGGCTTGAGAGTTTCAAGGCTGGAGTTAACTCTGAAGGAATGGTGGAGGACAATACCTCTGCCATCCTGGCGGACCTCTGCATGCCAAATTTAGAGTTGTCAGCTGCCCCCTGGGTACTTCTCCACATTGACAGGAACTGCTGTCATGGGGGTTCCGATTTATGGATGAAATGTTTAAAGGACAGTACAGTCAGACATGATGGCCGGCCAGCAAACCTTTCACATATCTTTATTTGACATTAATCATTTTTCCTGCCTTCAGCCATCTATGTTCCTGAAAGCCTTTCTGCCATCGTTCACAGACCACAATCATTTTCTTCCATCCGCCTTTAAAGTCCTCTGCCAAGTATCAGTTCCTATGCCCTCAGACCAAACTCTCAGACTTCCGTGCCAGCATCAGAGAGTGTCTTCCATCACCCAGAGGTCAGGGTGGAAAAGTTCTATCTTATTTTCACTTTTCATGCTCTTATTTTTCAGCAAATACTTACCAGTTCTATCTGGGGTCTGAAGAGGTGGGAGATTTCTGGGGGTCGGCAAAATATGAAGCATAATTAAGAACAATTTATAAAAGGGATATCATGATGTTTGTGGCCTAAACTTCCATAAGAGTCTTTCTGCTCCCATTATTATTCCTTCCCTTCCAGGTCCTTCTGTGTTGTTAAGAATTCTAAGTCCTGTTCCAAATCCTCCTTTTTTCTGGGCTATGCTGGTCCTCCTGA
This sequence comes from Lissotriton helveticus, assembly GCF_964261635.1. NCBI lineage: Eukaryota > Metazoa > Chordata > Amphibia > Caudata > Salamandridae > Lissotriton > Lissotriton helveticus. The sequence goes on from NC_136064.1 coordinate 126,602,975, forward strand.
TCCTGGCCCTGGTTTTACTAGTTCTGGTCACCCTGGCACTGTTTTTCTAAATCTGGTATGCCTGGTTGTAGTCCTTCCTGACACGGGTCTTCCTGTGCCTGCTGTAGGATTATCCTTGTCCTGGCCCTTCCAAGGCCTCCAGATTCAGGTACCACTGTTCTTCACCCTGATCCTACTGGGTCCTTATCCATCTCACCCTTTTGTCCGGTTCTCCTAAGTCTGGCACTCCAAGTCTTCCTGGTTTGCGTCATCCTGGCTCTTCATGCTCTGGTCCAGGTGGAACTGCATCCACTTGCCCTCCATAAATATCCTATTGGCTGGGGCTGATCATTCTGGTACTGGTCTGGTTCTATTGGTCCTCCTGGCTCTGACTGTCCTGGTACCCCGATCCTTGCCGGCCTGGTCCTTATACCCCAGGTAAGATGTCATGAAACTCTTGACCTTGCTTGTTGTCATCCTGAATTAATTTGTCCACTTTGTCCTGATCCTCCTTGTTCATGTAATGCTGTTACTAGCTACTCAATATGTCAAAGTATGCCAGGTCCTGACACTTTTGGCCCTCTGTGACTTACCCTTCCTTTTATTTATTTATTTATTTATTTATTTATTATATTTATAGAGCGCAAAACCTGTCACCCGGAGGGCATCCTGGCGCTTTGATCAAGGAACCATGCACTTTATACCGCTCAAACCGTTATTGGAAATAGGTAAGTTTTTAATGCTTTCCTAAACGGAAAATAGTCCTCATGACTCCTCAAAGAAAGTGGGAGGGAGTTCCAAAATTTGGCCGCGGCCACACTAAAGGAGCGACCGCCCATCCTCACTCTTTGAAACCTTGGGACCACCAAAAGGTGAGCCGATGAAGAACGAAGGGGCCGTGGAGCAGAGTACCACGCGAACATGTTTTGCAGAGGAATGGGGCCCAAAAGATGTACAGCTTTAAACACCAGACATGCAGCTTTGAACTGTACCCGCAAACCTATCGGGAGCCAGTGTAGGTCTGTACTCTTGGCTGTAATCTAACTGGTCCTTCCCTGCTGTTTTAGGCCTTGGTCCTGCTATCTCTGGTTGCTTGGCCATCTCCTCTTGATTCTTCATGTCCTGGTCTCCTAGTTGTCTTTCAGATTGCGATTCCTTCTATGGGAAAACATAGGATTAGGTAGAGTGAAGTACTGACACTTAGAATTCTTCAGTGCTTGTTCATTATTTTGGTAACCGTGTTGGAAGCGGTATTGTATGTTGCTATGCAGATGGTACGTGTCTCATCAGTTACTCTTGTGGTGTGATCCAATAGGGCTTGTCCATCATTGTTTCTTGCCCTTTTCATCACCTTAGCCACTAATTTGTCTGGATAGTAGCATGCTTTCAGTTTTGTGCTCAGATCTGTTATTTGTGATTTGTTGTTGATTTCAGAACAGTTGCTCCTTTGGAATTGCCTGAATGGTAGGTTCTCCCTAAGGTGACTATCAAAACTTAAAAGGCAGTTTTGGGCTGTTGCTTTGAAGTGTGTTGCAGTTTTCAAACCATCCCCACTGGGGAAAATATTGAGGTCTAGAAAAAACATTTCAGTTCTCAAGATGGTGTAGTTAAACTTTAGAAATGTGTTTTGTTCATTGAGCCTTGTGATGAAGGTCTTGCCAGTGTCTTCATTGCCGTTACAAACACGGCATCTATATATCTTTTCCAAAGCCCAATATTGTTGAGGAATGGGTTGGTGGTTGATTGCACTTTAAGCTGTTCAAGAAGGTGGACACACAACCTAGCCACACTAGGACCAAAAATGCTTCCCATACTAGTGCTGTGCTTTGTAGAAAAGGTGATCCTCAAAGGGAAAAAAATTCTCAGTGAGGACGCGGTGACAGTGAGATTTTGCAGAGTCTGATATTGCCATTCACTGGTGAAAAATACTTCCTCACAGATCATCTTAACATTTCCTAGTGCCGATGTTCCTTGACTTTCAGTTCACACTAGTCTGAGAACTTTCTCGCCTTGTACTTCTTGTCCTGGTTTCATTGGTTGTCATTCTCAGGTACCCCTGCATCTAGTCCTTTTGATCCTGAGTCTCAGCAGCAGCTCCGATGGTGGCGCGCATCTCGGAGATGCAAGGTGCTTTTCTTCGAAGCGGTGCAGTGTGACAGTTCCAGCGGCAACACCCTCTTTCGGAGTTGAGACGGCAGGCACAGCAACGGCAACACGCTCCGACCTCCTTGCGAGACTCTTTTCTCGATGCGGTGCAGGGCGACAGCTACAGCGGCGACACCCTCCTTCGGAGTTGCAACAGCAGCAGCAGTGACGGTGACACGCTTCCTCTTTATTGCAGTACACTTCTCTCGATGCAGTGCAGTGCGACAGTTCCAGCGGTGGCACCCTCCTTCGGAGTTGCGATGGCAAGCACAGCGACACGCTTCTTCTTCGATGAGTCGAACTTCCCGCTCCTTGAGAGATGAAGTTCCTCAGAAGGCCTAAAACAGCAGCAGGCACTTCCACAAGAACTCTGGGGAGCTGGGGGTTGAATTCTGTTGTCCCTGAGACTTCAGCAGGAGGCAATCTCTTTTTAAAGCCCTTGAGATCCTTTACAAGTTGAAAGTAAAGCACACAGAGTTCCTTTCTCCTTCCTTTGGCAGTATGGCAACCACTGCAGGCCAATCTCCCAAGCAGCACTTCAGCTTGGGAATAGTCTCTCCTCAGTATCTTCAGGTTCCTCTCCTCAGTAAATGTTTCTTCTTCTGGTACAAAAATGATCTAATTTCTTGGGATCAGGGTCGCAAAATTTATATCCCAAAATCCTTTGTTCTCTGAGGGGAGAGGGGCATTTTCCCAGTCAAAACCAGTTTTGAAGCACTCTGTTTACCAGATTTCTCCTTTCCTTTCACAGTACAAGGCAGACACATTAGACGCCCTACATGAGGTGGAGCCAGCATTGTGGAAGGCAAGTACAGTCCTGGAGCACTTTGTTGACAGGACTCCTTCTCTTCTTTCAGTGTGCAGGGTAGAGACATCAGCAGCTCCCCAGAAGGTAGACCCAGCATTGTGGAAGGCATGCCCAGCCCTTTTCAAGGTTCAGGTGCAACTCCTCCCTCTCATCAAGATGCAGATCTCTCTATTAACCACTGGGGTGACTCATCCTGTCTCTTGGAATACCCCAGCCTTGTCACTCACAAAACCAGACAAAGGAATACACAACCTAGCAGAGGCAGGCTTGAAACGTTCAACAAGAAAATACCTACTTTCCAAAAGTGGTATTTGCAAACACAGAATGTTAAAACCACTAAAAGATGCATTTTATCATTCTAAGTCCAGGCATACTAAACTCGAATTCCTACCATGTTCTCTGAGACAGTTAGGATTATAAACATGTAATAATCTAACAGCCCATTCTGGCCAATGGAGAATAGGTAGCCTTGCAATAGTGAAAAACGAAGATGGCTGTAATCCACTATTAGGAGATGCCATACACATCAGGGCTTGCCCTACCTTATACTTACAATGCACTCTGCCCTTGGGCCTACCATAGGGGTTACTGATATGAAGAAAAGGGAAGATTTAGGGACTGGCAAGTGGGTGCACTTGCCAAGTCAGCATGACAGTACCATAGTGCACGCAGGCTCCGTAATGGCAGACCTTAGACACATTTTACAAGGCTGCTTCTGTGGGTGGCACAACCAGTGCTGCAAGCCCACCAGCAGCATTTGGTTTTACACGTCCTGGGTACACTCAGTACACTGTACTAGGGTCTGACAAGTAAACCAAATAGCCAAACATGGAACCACTGATTAACACATCAATTTACAATAGGGAGCACTTGCACTGTGGCACTGGATAGCAGTGGCACAGTGTACAAAGCATCAAACAGTAGCAAAAATACATGAGGCAACAGTAAAAATGGAAGGGAGACCCAGCCCAATTATGCCAGGTCTAACAACACTCATGTATCCTCTGATCTTGGTCCACTTGGAATGGACTTCGTTATTCTGATAACCTCCTGGTCATTTCATTTTAAGGGTCTCCACAACCTACGATCCCTGGTCCCTATTTGTCTTAGTCTACCCTTTCTTCCCTTTTGCTTCTTACCCCTTGGTTCTCTGTGATATAATATCGGTGGACTTGTCCCTCCTGTCTCTTTCCTTCTTATAAATGGTATCCTGGTATAGGCCCTCTTTGGTCTGTCTCCAAGGGTCTGCTACTATTGGTCATAGTTGTCCTTGTCCCTCTGGTCCTGGTCAGTGCCCACATCCCCATTATAGTCCACCTTGTTGTTATGTTCCAGTGCATAATATTATAGTCAAGACCATGGCATATGGTGTAGATTTCAGGGTACTGTGTTTGGCGCATTGTATTAACCTGATTGTTCTGGACATTCTCAGAAGATAAGATATAGTCAGCAACATAAACTTTCCACCTGCAGAAGAATCTACAGTCATTTCAGTCATTCTTTTAAAACCCAGAACCAGTTGAGGACCATTCAGCTTTCTAATAGAGTACCTGTTAAAGCCCTCACATTGAAACTTAAACCAGTACATGCCAATCACAAACGATGTCCTTCAGAGAAGAGAGGATCTAACTGGGAAAAGCAAGTCCATGGTGGATAGTCAACTATCTGATATACATGTTTCTTCCTTTTGAGGTTTCTACAGGAGAAGTCAGCAAGTAGGACCCTACGATGAGCCAAGAAATCCTGTTGTTGCATCTGCTGCCTGAGCAGTTAGAAAACGTGTCACAAAGGTTTGCTCCTTTGTTTGTTTGGATATTAATACAAGTTTGCAAAGAGTGATAATGTCCTCCAAAGAGTATATCTCCCGCTGAGAACTTTACAATCTAGCTCTCTACACCTGGCCACCAGTAAGAAAATAAGGAAGATGAGATGGGTTAGACGCTCCTTCTTATTTACTGCTGAAAAATTGTGGAACTCCTTCCCCAGGCCTTGCGGGGGAAAAACAATCTGTTGGCCTTCCGTAAGCTTCTAAAAACCCACCTGTTTGGAATGCTTGTATAGCTTCGCAGACTGACTGCACTCTGCTCTTCTTTTCCTCAGCGCTACGAGGCCTCCGGGTAGTTAGGCGCTATAGAAATATTTTTCATTTCATTTCATATCTGTGCCACAATACTTGATCAATGGTACAAAAAAATACTAGCTACTTTCATTCCTTTTTCAGATAGGGATGTTTCACAATACAGAACTAGGATTGTTGACCAAGTAAATAGACTGGAAGTAGAACAACTGGAAGTGAGAGGCCCTAGCAGAGGTTCTAGCATGCAGACTACAACCTCCAGAGAGGGCAAGGCTGTTGCCTTACAACAGCCAACACCAGTAACACTAGCAGAAACAACAGCAACAACTCAAGCAACAGAAGAATTTGACTGAACCTCTGTAAGGGCTTTTTTTGAAGTGGCAGGGCTTAAGTCAAGTGCAGAGGTGAGGGTAACAGAGGTTAACCAAGTAACAAGGAACAACACTAGTGACTACTAAGAGGATGGTCCAAGACTATCTGGATGACCATAAAAGGTCTGCATGGACCAAAACTCATTGGTCTATTATGATGGGAAGATGAGCCAATGACCAGAGTTTAAATATGATTTTCTAGAGAGAGGTGTGGCGCCTCGGCCAGGGCGACTGACGCTGGAATCTGGGGACCACGGTTCGATCCCCGGCACCGGCGGCAGGTTAGCCCAGCACCATGTGACTCTGGGCAATAGCTCGCTTAATCTTCCCGACGGCCCCCAGCGCCTAGAGACCCTTACGGGTGATTGTGCGCTTTACAAATGTGGACTTTACTTTTACTGAACTATGTGTGAGTGACGTCTAAATATCACACTTGATATATAATTGCATACATGGCTCTCTAGGAACATGCATTCCTTTGTTACTGAGCACGCGCATGCATCAGTACGTTTATAAAATAGAGAAAAAAACATTTTTAATTTTTGTAAAACGCAAATCTTTTTGTGAATGGTATGCATACATAATTGGTCAAATACTTCTACTGCTACTAAAGCTCGTGTGATCAAGACACCGGGGGTGTCGAAACGCGTAGCTTTATCCGGAAAATAAAACTTTCTGACTGAGAATCCTTGAGTGCGCGGTTTTGCTTACTTGCAAACTTGAAAATTTGATTGAAATTTACTCGGCTTTGGGTTTGCAGAACTGCCGCACCACCTGACTACGGGAGGAGGTACCCAGAAGGACCCAGTGTGCTGTTTACATCCTTTTAAAGCATGTATTCAGTATTTCTCAAACAAAAGTTACACTCCAAATGAACCTGGCATAGGAACTCTCGAAGCATCCGGCACTATTAATCCTCCTCCATTTGAATCAAACCGTGTTTAAATGAAAAACACCACCCTCACCATATAAATGGCATTTTCATCAGCCTTACTGAACAAAGATTACCATGTAAACATATCTGCAATTTCTTAATGGATGTACACCTTCAACCAATGTTTCCAACTCTGCCTCTTTAAGTAAACTTAAAAGTCCCACCGTATATATAGCTGTCTGCAACCACAAGAACCAAATCTCACCGTTCATGCATATGCACAGCTACCATATAAGACAAAAACCACATTGACAAATACTTCCTAATACATACCTAAAACGTATTACTTCTTTCGAATTTATATACAGGCAGACAACACGTTCTTATCTTTTACTTGTGTCTACACTACTATTGTTTAATATCTTACTAAAAGTACTACAACTTCAGGAATGCAAATAACAGCTGTATCGCTTCTGCACATGATGTTTAGATATTTAAGCATACTTAGTTCCTCATTGCAACTTTCCACACTACTATACTTTCATTTTACAATAAAGTACACAACGTAATAAAGAGGCACTAATTCAATGTTCTCTTACTTCACAAAACCTTGACAGGTATACATAAGACAACACTTTGTGAATGAATTTGTGGAAAAATTGTGAAAAAATGAGATAGCACCAGTGAAAAAATATACGCCCAATTAATCACTTAACAATCTCACTTATTCACACACATGTATCTTGTGTATTCGCACCATAGGTTCATATTAGGCCCACTAGTTCAGAATAAAGTGTTTTGGTGACAGTGTTGCCTATCTCAATTTTAACTTCACAGAGTTTATCATTTTTGTTGTCAGCAGACATACATTTTTTCTCTGGATTTCTGGACACCATTATTTTTTGTGAGATAGCGACCAATTATGAAAAACATGAGCACGACTGGTGATTATTAACTAGTAATCTCTGTTGGTGTTGGGCACGTGAGGTGCTATCTCGTTTTTAAAAAAAAATTCCACAAATTGAATCACAATTTTTTGTCTAATGTAGACCTGCCAAAGTGGAGGGTATTTGTGTGTAACAAAGTGACTGTCAATTTGAAGGTTTGTTTTATATTAAATAGAAAGAGGGGTAGCGTGAGTAGGGACAATACCTTAGAAATATTGAGGATTGTTGTTGGGGTAGAAAATGAATTCCCACTCCCACTCAGAAAGTCAAAGGAATCAAGTGCTCTAGTTTATCAGGTCTATTCGCTTCTGTTAGTTGCTTTCAGTGGAGGGCGACCTGATCAGTTTTCCCTCTAGAGCTCCTTTGTGTGTGGATGTAAGTGCAGAAAGAGATAACAGGGATGCATAAAGAAACATCAGGGGTGTGTGAACAGGCAATAGAAGTGCAGAAAGAAGTAACAGATGTCCAGAAAGAGGGAAGAGGGGTGCAGAAAGAAGAGGCAGTAGTGCAGAAAGAAGCAAACGAGGTGCACAAAGAGGCAACAGAGGTGCACAAAGAGGCAAGAGCAATACAGAAAGAGCCAAGAGATATGCACAATGAGGCAAGAGCAGTGCAGCACGAGGCAAGAGATGTAAAGAAAAAGGGAAGAAGGGTGCATAGAGAAGCAAGAGAAGTATAGAAAGAGGCAAGTGTGGTGCAAAAAGAGGCAATAGGGGTACAGAAACAAGCAAGAGAGGTGCAGAAAGAGGGAAGACGAGGGCATAAAGAGACAACAGGGGTGCAGAAAGAAAAATGAGAGGTGCATAAAGAGGAAATAGAAGTGCAGAAAGAAGCAACAGATGTCCAGAAAGAGGAGAGAGAAGTGTAGAAAGAAGCAAAAGAGGAGTAGAAAGAGGCAAGAGAGGTGCAGAAAGAGGCAAGAGAAGTACAGAAAGTACCAAGAGATTTGCATAATGAGGCAAGAGTGGTACAGAAAGAGGCAAGAGTTGTTCATAAAAAGGCAAGAAGGGTGCAGAAAGAAGCAAGAGAAGTACAGAAAGAAGCAACAGAGTTACATAAATAGGCAAGAGGGGTGTGGAAAGAAGCAACAAAAGTGCAGAAAGATGCAACAGAAATGTAGAAAGAGGCAAGAGAAGCACAGAAAGAAGTACCGAAATACATAGAGGCTAGAGAAGTGCAGGAAGAGGGAAGAAAAGTGCAGGAAAAAGCAACAGAAGTACAGAAATATGTTAGAGAATTGCAGAAAGAGGCAAGAGAGGTACAGAAACAGGGCTGAGAGGTGCAAAATGAGGGAAAGGGGGTGCATAAAAAGGCAAGAGATGTGCAGAAGGATGCAGGAGAACTGCAGAAAGAGGCACGAGAGTTGCAGAAACAGGCAAAAGGAGTGCAGAAATAAAGAACAGGTCTGCATACAGAGGAAGGAGAGGCACTGATAAAGGGAAGAGGGGGACGGAAAGAGGCAAGAGGGATACAGAAAGAGGCAAAAAAAGTGCAGAAAGAGGTGCGGAAAGGGGCAAGAGAAGTGCAAAACGATGCAACAGAATTGTAGAAATAGTAAAAGAAGCACAGAAAGAAGGACAGAAATGCAGAAAGAGGCTAGAGAAGTACTTAAAGAGGGAAGAGAGGTGCAGAAAAAAGCAACAGAGGTGCAGAAAGAGGCAAGATAAGTATACAAAGAGGGAAGAGAGCTGCAGAGACAGCAAAGAAAGGTTCAGAATGAGGGAATAGGGGTGCAGAAAAAGCAAGGGAGGTGCAGAAAGAGGAAAGCAGGACTGCAGAAAGAGAAAGGAAGGGTGCAGAAAGAGGCAATATAAGTGCACGAAGAGAAACAAGAATGTGAAGTCTAGAATGAAGCAACAGAGGTCCAGAAAGAGGCTGGAGAATTACTGAAAGAGGCAAGAGAGGTGCAGAAAGAGGAAAGGGAGCTGCAGAAGGGTCAAGAGGGGTGCAGAAAGAAGCAAGAGAGGGGCAAGGAGAAGCAAGAGAAGTGTAGTAAGAAGCAACAGAGGTGCAGCAACAAGCAACAGAGGTACACGAAGAGGGGCACAGAAAGAGGGAAGAGGGTGCAGAAAGAAGCAAGAGAAGTAAAGTACGAATAGAGGTCCAGAAAGAAGAAAGAGAGGTGCAGAAGAAAGCAAGGGATGTGCAGAAAGAAGCAAGCGAGGTGCACAAAGAGGCAAGAGAAGTACAGAAAGAGTCAAGAGAGGTACAGAAAGTGGTAAGAAGGTGAAGAAAGAGGCAAGAGAAGTGCATAAAGAAGAAACAGGGGTGCAAGAGAGGTGCATAAGAAAGAACCAAGAGAGGTGCAGATAGAAGAGAGAGTTGCAGAAAGAAGGGAGGTACAGAAAGTGGCAAGAGAAGTGCATAAAGAGCCAAGAGATGTGCAGAAAGAGGCAAGAGGAGTACAGAAACAGGCAATTGAGGTATAGAAAGAAGGAATGGGGTGCAGAAAAAGGCAAGAGAGGTACAGAAAGAGGAAAGAGGGTTGTAGAAAGAGGCTGGTGGTGTGCAGATAGAACCAACAGAGGTGCAGTGAGGCGAGATTAGTGAAGAAAGAGTAAATAGAAGTGTATAATAAAGCAACAGTGGTGCAGAAAGAAGCTAGAGTACTGCATAAAGAGGCAAGAGAGGTGCAGATAGAGGAAAGAGGGCTGCAGAAACAATCAAGAGGGGTGAGGAAAAAAGCAATAGAGATGCAGAAATAGGTAAGAGAATTATTGAAAGAAGAAACAGAGGAGTGCAGAAAGAGGCAAGAGAAGTACAAAAAGATGAAATGAAATGAATGAAATAAAAAATTACACTTGAATAGCGCATAACTACCCTGAGGCCTCGCAGCGCTTGGTGACTAATTGCTTAACGCAGGCTCAGGGTAGATCAGTAGGGTTTGGCGAACAAGTGTGTTTTCAGAGCTTTCCTGAAGGACATAAGATTACTGTTTCCTCGGATGGAGAAAGGAAGGGAGTTCCAGAGTCTGGCCGCCGAGTGGGAGAAGGAGCGGCCGCCCCAGCGGGCTCTATTGATTTTGAAAGAGGTAGCCAGCTGCAGGGTGCCAGAGCGAAGGGGGCGAGATGGAACATAAGGCGAAACCATAGAATGCAGAATCGCTGGGCCCACTCGATGAAAGGATTTGTGCAAAATGCACATAGCTTTAAATTGCACTCTGGCAGCCACTGGGAGCCAATGGAGCTCTTTCAGGGCCTTCTTCGCTGACTGCCGACGAGGCAAGTTGAACAGTAAGCGGGCCGCACTATTCTGGGTGACCTGAAGCCTCTGTATAACCGAGGCCGGGGCTCCCAGATAGAGAGCGTTCCCATAATCCAGGCGAGAGAGTATCAGGGCCTGGACCATGATCCTCCTCGCCTGGAAGGGGAGCAGAGGAAGCACCTTACGGAGCATCCTCATTAGCCCAAAGCAGGTGGCAGAAGTCTTAGTGGCCTGGACCGAGAAGTCAAGTGCAGTGACGAGCCAGATCCCGAGGCTCTTTATCTGGGACCTTGGGACGGGAGGTACGCCTAAACATGGTGGCCAGATGGATGCAAGAGCAGACGGGGGAGGATTGCCAAGAAGAATAATGTCTGTCTTCTCCCCGTTGAGTTTCAAACAGGAAGCTTGCATCCACCTGGCAACAGCCTCTAGACAGGGGCCTAAGGTGTTGGATGATCCTTCTGAGTGGTCTAAAGAGACCACCAGCTGTGTATCATCTGCGTAGGTGACAATACGCACACCAAAGGGACGGATTATCCTGTCCAGAGGTTCCATGTAGGCATTGAAAAGGGTCGGGCTCAGGGAGGAGCCCTGAGGGACCCCGCACCTGAGAGGATGTTTGGGAGAGGCTGCCTCCCCCTCAAAAACCTGAAAGAAACGCTCGCTCAAGAAGGATGCCAGCCATTCCAGGGCTGCGCCCGACACGCCCATGCCAGCCAGTCGATGTAATAGCGTGGCATGGTTTACCGTGTCTAACGCGGCACTAAGGTCCAACAAGTTGATGGCCACCTTTCCTCCTTGATCCAGTACGGCTCTTGCTTCTTCCGTTACCGCTAAAAGAGCGGTTTCGGTTCCTTGTTGCGGACGGAATCCTGTCTGGGAGGCACGCAGCAGACCATTGGGTTCCAAATAGTCTGTTAGGATGTTGTTAACGTGCCTCTCCAGCAGTTTACTCAGCCACGGGAGTAACGAGATGGGGCGATAATTGGCCAAGTTACTCTGGTCCAGGGTGGGCTTTTTCAGCAATGCCCTCACCATAGCACACTTCCAGGAAGGTGGAACAGATTTGGAAACAATGGAAGTGTTTAGAGCTTCTAAAATAACCGGGCGAATAACGTCCAGGACCTTAACAAGGATCTGAGGGGGTGCTGGGTCGTTGGGGGACCCGGAGGTGACCTTAGAAATTAGTCTGTCTAGACCACCGGCATCGAGGAGTGGAATTGTGTCCAGCCTACAGGGGGCCGGAGAGTCAGATATATTGTAAATAGCAGATCCTGCATCGTCCGTGGGATTGCTAAAGGAGGAGTATATGGTCTGAATTTTATTTGAAAAGAAGACGGCCAGCTCATTGCAGCGGTCTTGTGAATCTTCAGCGGAGCAAGAGGTGAAATGAGGGACTTTGCTATCTTAAAAATTTCCCTTGGCTCGTTGGCTGCTGCATTAATTTTCCCTTCGTAAAAGAGAGCTTGTGCCCTCTTGATCTCTGATTTATAAAGCTTTATTGCAGCCCTATAATCATCTTTCCGAGACTGAGAGTGGTCCTTCCTCCAAGCTCTCTCAAGTTTGCGGCACTCAAGTTTTATAGACCTAAGAGCAGGAGTATACAAGGGTGCAACTTTAGTTCTTCTTATAGAATTACAAGAACATTTAGGAAAAACCTGGTCAAGGGTGCTAGAGATCCACTTGTCAAATTTATTAGTGGCAGAGGCAGGATTCGTAGCCTTCCTCGGTGGATCTTGGGCAAGAGCAGCTGTCCAATTAGTAAGGGGGAGTGAGGACCATTTCCTTCCCAGGCGCTTGGCAGAGTCATGAGAGGGGGAGGGAGGTTTGGAAAGCCAGGTGAAAGGTATTAAAAAATGGTCCGTCCAGGGTAATGGAACAGGGGTCTCAACAATAAGATCAATGTTGCTATAAATGTGATCAAGAAGATGTCCCCTATTATGAGTTGCCTGATGGCCTCTTTGGCAAAGGTCAATCGCTTGCAAGTTAGCACGCAAGTTATTGGCTGACGTATCATGGGGGTCGTCAAGATGGAGGTTGAAATCCCCAAGCAGAGTAAAATTAGACGAGGTCAGCACAACATTTGCAGTGAGGTCAGTGATCTGAGTGATGAAGTTATTAAGGGTGCCTGGTGGACCGTAAAGCAGAATACCGGAGAAGGTAATAGTGGGGGAGAACTCCAACGCGAAGTGTAGACTCTCGCAGGTCAGCGAGGAGGTTGGAGTAACACGACACCTAAAACTATCTCTATATATAATGGCCAAACCACCACCTCTCCCAGACTGACGGTCAAGGCGTTTAAGGGTATAGCCTTGAGGTATGGCCCACGTTGAAGTCGGGTCATTGTCCATCTGGAGCCAAGTCTCTGTGAGAAAAAGAGCATCAGGATTGAGCTCTTCAATCAGCAGGTACAGCTCAGTAAAATGTTTCGATAACGACCGACAATTGAGGAGATACAGTCTCCATTTATGTCCAGGGGGGGATGGGAGCTATATGGACGAGAAGTACTCCACTTGCAGTATTTGCAATAATATTCTAAGTTAGTTGGGGAGAAAGAATGACAACAGGACAGACTGGTGGAGGGTCGTAGGGCATGTAACAGCGAGGAGTTCCCTACCATTGTAGTAATCGGGTCCAGAGCCGGGGCCGGCGAGAAGCGTCTGAACGCGGACTGGCGCAGACTGGCTTCTCTTTGGCGCCTCTTCGGCGCGTCTACGGCGCTACCGCTGCGCGTCACCGCTGCGCGAAAGGAAGAGGGACCATATAGATTAGTTTTAAAAAGCAGTAAAAACGCTTGCAGCAGTCCTATTCACTGCCAAGCGCTAGCGCAGCGATCTTCGTTAGTTAGTCAATAATCGCGCGCGAGTGACTCCCGCCCTAATGTAGTGAGGGCGAGGGGGGAGACTAGCACGTCAACCTCCCCAAGATGGCCGCCCTAGATGGAGCAACCAGGAAGTGGTGTCGCTTGACCTCCCTCCACAACAATCAGCACAAGAAGCTGCGGTGGACCGGGGAGTGGGGGAGCAAAATGCAGGTAGGATCCCAACAAGTGTAAATAAAACACAATTTATCACATTCAATATAAAAGTTTTAGAAAGTTTTAAAAAGCAGTAAAAACGCTTGCAGCAGTCCTATTCACTCCCGCCCTAATGTAGTGAGGGCGAGGGGGGAGACTAGCACGTCAACCTCCCCAAGATGGCCGCCCTAGATGGAGCAACCAGGAAGTTGCAAAGGAAATGTTAAAAGAGGCAAGAGAAGCACATAAACAAAGACAGAATTTCAGATAGAGGGTAGATAAGTACAGTAAGAGGGAAGAGAAGTGCAGAAAAAAACAGCAGTCTTGGATGCAAAACCAGCACAAGCAGCACCACACAGCGTGCCAGAGGGCGCTGCTTCTTTATTGCCACCCAAGTAGATTTTCTACTCGAGTGGCAGTTTTCTCGCCTTGAATGGTTGCAACCGCCCATGAAAATCATGCTAGAGTATGCCAGTTATTACTCACAAATAGTAAGTTGGGGAGCCATGCACAAGGAAAACTCCAACATACGGTGGTTGGTAAAATTTGGGTAGAACTCTGCGTTACATTTATCACCCACCCCAGTACTGAGCTTACTACAAAAGTACAGCTTGTGAGTACTGAACTGTAGTAAAATGACTCACAAGTGTATAATGTAGTTTGATCATCTTGGTACATTTTTTATCACAAATCTTTTTTCTATTTTGCTTAATTGTTTGGAAATGTTAGTATGTTTTGTGCTTTACTTTAAAATTGTTGATACTGCTTGAACTTAACACACTCTTTGCTGAGGATTGCTTGCCGTTTGTGGCATAGCTACCAGGAATTGAAAAGTAATTCACTCTGTATTGTATTTTGATCGACCAGAGGTAGTTTATGAGTTGGTTGGGGTGTTGTCACCTCAAATGAATAAACCCATGTCAGGCATTATTGTTCAAAGGCTGGGACAAGAGAGTGTCCAGCAGTTGCCATGCAGTTTTCAATATTAGTCATTTAGGGCTAGATGTAGGTAAATCTATTTTACCACTTCTTAAATACCGAATTTTACCGATTCGGTATTTAAGAAGTGGTAAAATAGAGGGGGGAGATGTAGGTAATTCCAGATGTGGAATTACCGAATCGGTAATATTCGGTATTTTCCGAATCTGTAATTACAGAATCGGTATTTCCTATTGATTTCTATGGGCTGTGAAGCTCACAGGAATCAATGGGAAATACTGATTCTGTAATTACAGAATCGGTAAATACCGATTTTAGCAAGGGTGCAGGGGGTGTCACTTTGACACCCTCTGGCACCCCAAAAATTGACATGTGTGCCATGTGGCACACAGACATGCCCTAAGGACATGTCTGTCTGTCACATGGGATAGGTGTGCATGCACACATGTGCATGCACACCTGAATTCGGTATTTTAACACCCAATTGGATTGGGTGTTAAAATACCGAATTTGTAGGGCCTTTGGGACTCTGAAGAGTCCCACCTACATCTGATTTACCGATTCTGTAAAATTGTGCTCCTACAAATCTGTAATACCGGTCGGTAACGGCCGAAAATACCGATTTTTGGCCGTTACCGACCGACCTACATCTGGCCCATAAACATTTGATTTTTGGATATTTAATAGGCAAGGAACTTTTGATTAATTGTTGATCAAGTTATTTTTTTCATTCTTTAATCACATTTTAGTACCTTGTTTTTTGAGTGGGATCATGGGGGTGAATCTGCCCACTCTGGATAGCCTTACTATGATGGAGATGAAAGTGATTTGCTAAGTAAGAAAGCTTAGAGTAGCCCTAATGCAGGCTGCAGGACTGACCAGGAAAAACATCCCAGTTATTTGAAAAAGTTGTAGACTAGGGACTAATTTGAAGTTTGTTCAATGCGATACTCTATCACAAATATGAAAAAATATCCTGTTCACCTTAGATAAGGTAATTGTATCCTGAGGTGCTTTTAATAAGGTGACTGGGACATCTGTCACATTTGCGTAACACTTCAGTGCCCTTAGTCATTGTTTTCATCTCTGAAGTTTCAGAGGAGTTGCTGAATTATGCCCATGGAAATTGCACAGAAAGTGAGTAAGGTTGGCAACAAATCCGGGTTTATCCTGCTCAGAGCTTTTTGCTCCTATCAAAACGGATTCAGTGTAACATCATGCCAAAGGTGTGCAGCATTGTGGAGCCCTGCTGGGCCTTGCCTTGCCAGATGATTGCTGCTTCCAGTGAGAGGCTGGCTCAGTATATGAAGTACACTTTTGTAAGTGTTATAAACAAAAAGGGAGGAGATGGAGGTAGACATTAGGTTCATCAGCCAGACTGTGTATAGTTATTAACAAATCTGTAAATGACAGATCAGAGAACCTAACCAAAGGGAAGTGCTGCCGCTGAATGTGCAAAACAGCACCCCAAATATAAGAAGAAAAAATTATCTTCTTCAGTCCCCTCAATCACCAAGTGTTGTCCCTAGGTAACATGCTTCATTATTGGGGCCATCCCAGACAGCCTCTGTCAGGGGTGTGCTGCAACTTGCGGAACTACGTAGGAGCACTTTTTGTGAAGAAATGTGTAGTGCAGTGTATGGGAGAGTGGTCATGTGATGCTTAAAATACTTAGCCAGTGAGCAATTAATTTATTCCTGATCCTAGTATAGTAGTAAACATCAGCCAGGCCTACTAGTGCAAGGGATTCACCCTTCTCAGCATAAAGTCCTTTAGACCAATAGTAAGAATTTGGCACAGAAACTGGAATAGAAAAGACAGAGTTTATTAAACCTTTAGAGGTGGAACTACATTCACATAGCACCCTTCGGTAAAGTATGAGGTAGCACACTGACTGGAAGGAACTTGGTCCTTTTATACCCACACAGGGGCTCATAGAAAGGCGGTACAAGGCACAGAGTGTTGGTTACAGTACCTTTTAGGTCATTCAGAGAGTGTGCTAGCAACAAGTGGGAAGGGCTATCTGTTAGCCTATTCTGGTAGACACATCTTGACAGTTACGAGGTAGCAACAGTTGCAGACTAAACAGAGCATACGCAAAGTAGTGGGAGATAAAGATATCTTGTCTCCAGACAGATTTCAAGAGCAGTTGACAGGAAAGTAGGACCCAACAAAAGGCAGCCAAGATGGCCGACAGAAATACAAAATGGATTCTGTAAACGGACAAGATAATCTCTAAACACGAGATGTCTTCTGCTAATACTTAATCTAATTATTGCTAAATTACCACACTAGTTGGTATGGCTAAAGGAAGTGTAACTGTTATGTGTATATTGTCCCTAGTATTTGGTCAACATGTTTCAAGGTGTACCCTAAACCTCTTCTTTAGGACCACATGGGGACATCCCCATGTGTACCACTCTTTGAGAAAAACAATCCTATACTAAAGAAATAATATAATAAAGGACGGATGCACACGTAATGTGTGAGCTCCAAAATAAATACATATGGTTGAAATCAGACTCGTAGTATCTGTTCAAGGAGATAAAGTGACAAAGAGATTAGTACATATTGCCTGCAGGTCCAAACCATGATCAGCCCTTAAATCAATGCATTCCTTTTGTCTGTGCCGTTGGTAGAAAAATGTACAATTTGTATCTAGTGTGACACCTTGGAACACATCGGACTACTCTAGTGTGGGAAAGCATGGTTAATCATTAAAAACATTGGTAAAAAGAAAGAAACACTTGTGAGTAAACATTACAAAACAAAACAAACATATAAACATACTGTTCACAATTTGTAAGAACATACTTCTGTTCACGAACCCTGGACCCCTGATAAATGCTTGGTTTTTGCTCCAGGGCACTCTATGGGGAATAACTAACCAGTATTTTGTTTTTTACCCATGACCCTTCCCTTGGCTTAAATACTTTTTTTCTTCCATTCTTCGAGGGTTACTGCAAGCCCCAAACACCCAGGCAGTCTATGAGGCACAGTGTTGCCAAAACAAAAGTATGTTCTTCCAAAGTGTGAAAAGTATGTATATATGTTTGTTTTGTTTTTGTAATGTTTGCTCACAAGTGTCTTTACAGTGCTTGGAATCATACCCCCACACTGTTTTTGGTGTAGGGTGTATGATTCTAACATGTCTGACACCAAACATGACAGGGTTCATTACAGCCAGTTTGGAGATGGTCATCGCGTAATGACGCAGTGCTCCTTAATAAGTTATATGGTTGTCTCACTAACAACCCAGGAGAATTGATTCTGAAAGCTGATCGGGTATCCTGCTCATGCAGCGGCACCCTCACACTTAGAACTAATCACCCTGCCTTCAGGAATGATAAGACCTGCTGTAGGGGTGACTTATAGGTTTTAAGTGCAATGACCTTAGATATAGGGAACCCTACCTTTTGCAAGTTGTGCTCACACTAACTTACACAGGCTGTACTGCCAGGCCTATAGAGCTAGATTGAATGGATTCTAATGGGTGGCATAATACATGCTTTAGCCTTTGGTGGACCTCTGGGCTACCTATGCCCTGGGTACCTTATTATCATATATTAGGGACCTATGAGGGCACCCAAGTATCTAATCTGGGATGTACCTAAGTACTTACCATACCAATTTAGGGGAGAAATCAGAGAGATTGGGGTCCTAATTAGCAGGATCCCAGACAGACTAGTCAGAAACTGCTTACTCGCACCAGTCAAAAACTGGGGGGAACCATAGAAGCGGATCCTACTTTCTTACACTTCAAAAAAAATTAGCTGAGTCAAAGGTAAAACCATGAACATGTTAAAGGCAATAAATATTTCTGCCAGGTGAAGCACTCTCCAGTGACGGCAAAATCCAGGTTGCTTCTACTGGGAGCAGTTGCTTACAAAATCAACTGATCCAGCGCATCTTGATGAAGTTACATAAGACTTTGAAAGGCCTAATGGACCTTTTAAAAAGGTAAATAGTTGGACTGGGATGTTTTCTTCATTTTGTTTTTTACTTTAAAAAAGTTTGTGCTGCTTCAACATAGCACGCATTTCATATAAGCCTGCTGGCTGCTTGTACTGTAGCTACCAGGGGTTTATTGGAGATTCTCTCCGAACTTTGTTTTGATATAACCAAAGAGGGTTTTTTGTATTGGTATGAGTACCCCCTCCCAATTAGTAACCCCATATTTTTGTATTCACAATGTGGTTATTTGAGTGAATCTGATAACTCGTGCATGGTTACACTTTAAGGGGTGGGTGGAAAGCCATCCAACAGCTTGTCGGAGGCTTTCCACCCGACATCATAGGTATCATACTGGTGGTTTGAGGGAAACCTGCGAGAATTCCTCTCTGCTTCTGGAGGGCTCACAGAGCACGTCTGGGTGGAGGGCAGAATGGTAATCCCAGAATGACAATGGAGCCAGACATTCAAAGGCAGGTGGAAAGTGACTGTTGGGGCTCCTGGCAGGGTCCCCTTAACCCCTGGCTCTGTGTTATAGGATCTGGGGGGCACCATACATCCTTGCACCATGTGGCAGGCATCACATGGTGTCTGCCACATGGTGCATGGATGTTTTAAATGTGTATTGTTTCTATTAAGGCCTGTGCTGTAGCCTGTGCTACAGGCCTCCATAGAAGAATACACTTTGAACTTATGAAAATAACCACCGTGAAGGTGGCCAGATCATAATAGTGGAGGCAGGAACGCAGTATCCATGTCTAACAGTCCTGTTTCTGCTACAATGTCCGTTGGATGCTCGTCCCACTGACTTTATATATGTATTTTTGTGATACTAATAATTTAATTGAGCAGTAAAAAAGAATAAAAACAAAAAGCCCAAAACCAAGCCGGTTAAAAGAATGAATAGCAAGTGCCTGTTTTAAAGCACTTTTACAAAAATCCTATTCACTGTAATGGCAGAAATTGCATTGCTTTTTGTTTTGCAATTACAGTGATAGGACATGTGGAACACTTTATGACATTATGCTTTGCAAACAGGATGCTAAATATTTACAAGCTTCACTCAGCTAATATCAAACAAGAATAGAATTCAGAATGAGGTTTGGAACACACACAAATAAAACTGTCTTCTGTTCATCAGTAATTTGCAATTTAGATTATTTTATAAAAGAATAGGTGCACACACAGAAGAAGTCAAGTTTGAAACTTTTCGTCATTGAACATGGCATCATTTTCTGAGCTGAAAGAGCTCCATGATCGACACTTCGATGCAACTGAGCCAATTACTGAACACTTGGCAAAGGATTCTGCCTTCCTTGATGATGCGATTACACGGATGTTACCTTCTTTCAACACAATCTTCGCCTCAGGTCTGTTTTTCATATCTCCTGTTATCCAACCTGAAGGTGTGGATAAAATTATGTGCTCTATGTTTATGCATTGAATTCTGAAAAATGTTTTGAGAGCTCCTTTGCTTCTTTGCTTTCTGTGCATTATGTGTTTCATTGGTTCTGGTTATTTAAAGACAAGATTGTGTAATACATGTATTTTGAGTTCATGTTGCTCGTGAAATCAAAAGCAGGAATAGGCAATTAACGGAAGGATCAAGTTTAAAATCTTGGGCAAAGGCACATTGATGATGAAAAGTACATTGTAAAGTAAATTAATATTTACAATCTGTCCATAACGTCTTGTACATTGCGTATTGAAAGCAATAAACCCAGGGGGCTGTTTCTGCAGCTCTATGTATAGAATGCAGTAGAGACTGAGAAGGGACCAATTGTATTACAGATGTGGTCCTCCTAAATATAAGTTATCCAGCGGGACACCAACCTGTGGACAAGTACCACCAAATTACACACATTCGGGCCCATAAAACCACTCTCACTTACTATATCCGGTTGATGAAACTTCGCTGGAGATCAATTTAGGGTTTTCTATAAGTCCAATCTGTCTAACAAATTGAACCTATTTAATTACTAAGCCCTTCCTTACATATGGATCTAGTTTAGTTGATTAGTTATAGGTAATTAAGCACAGTAATATTTACCTGATCTATATATTAAATGACCAAAGGCTCAGTTTCAATTTTAAAGTTTTACCTGAAATATTTTAGTGAATCAAATACAAATTTCAGTGTTAACTCCATCATTCTGAAGAGGTAAGATTCAGGTACCTTAAATAGACCATACATTCTAATGACGGGTACCTCAGGAAAACAAGGATAGAAAGACATGGCACATTGACAAAATACAACGATTTTAGTTACCTAGGATGATGTAAGATCAGATCCCTCTGGCCAAGAGTTTGGGCCACTCGAAAAATAAGAGGTATCAGTTTCAGGACAGCTCACCTCTTCTGGATTTAACAGCAGTGTCAAACTCCTCTCTGATGCTATTTTCCCTCCTCGATTTTCTTCCGCAAAACTCCTTCCTATTTCCCTCGCCTCCTCGATTCTTCCGCACAACTCGTTCCTCATTTTATATGATGGAAAATTCTAAGTCTGCTTTCAAGTAGTTTAATCAGCATTCGGACTGCATCTCTATCTTTCAGCGTTCTGACAGCGATCAGGATACTTCATTTAACTAACTATCCCAATTATACCTTTTGGTGGCATGTTCCACCCCCAAATGTTTCAAACTTGTGTAAATTGTGAATTCTAATTGGACAAGCCAAGGGGAAGATTATCACACCATACTAAGAATATTACTATTTCTTAAGAGCATTGTCTCATGTTCACGCCTATTAATTTGTTTCATCCAACCTTTATTCCGTGTGATTGTTAGCCTCATCTCTCGTTTTAGGCCCAGTTGCCAACTAACAGAGAAGTCAAAAATACAAGACGTTATATTAAAAAAAAATTGTTTTCACTGTATACCACTTATCTCTACTCTAATCCCATTTAATAAAAATATTTCTAAAATGCATTAGCACTTAATATAAAATACAGTTTAGTTTCAAGCAGAGCAGATGCTTAGCATGTGAGTTCTGAAGCTGCCATTGTTGGTGTTAGTACACAGAAGCAGAGCTTTCCCTCCAAGAGTTATGACATTATGCAGTTAGCGCATGCGCAATTACATTCCTGCACTTTTTAGCGACCCTTTTAGTCTCATTCAGGGTACTTGTTAGTAGACACGTAGGCAAGCTTCCCCTTCTTCTACATTGTGTACGAATTTCATGTAAATTAGTATTACAAACATTCATTAATACTTTATTAGGATTTTATGACAGGATTCATCCAGCAAGTTGCTTACATGCAAATCCTTGCGCAATCATAAGTGAGATTAAAAATCTCATGATAGAAATGAATACATATATTTCCCTGGATCTTTTAATGACTCTTTTATATCTCACTATTTTGTGATAAAAAAAGATACCTGAGTATATATACACAGGTGCAGATATTTTACTATTGATGATGAAAACTAGACTCAACATAAAATCAGACATAAAATGTAGACTCCCACACCCTTTAGCTTGCCCAGAGCATAAATAGTGCACGGTCAAGGGCTACATGCAAAGATATGTCAGCCTGTCACATTTCTGGAGGTGGAAGCAGTTTTCTTAAATCACATATTTACATTTTGTGTTATATTGGGGAACTGTTCACTAAGATAAGTCTACCATAAGCATAATATACTCCAACAAGTTTACGTATTTTACTTCTTCAGGTCTTAACAAAATAGGACTGTAAAATTTTTAAAAAATGTAGACTTACATTTCTATAACCCTTGAAACCAGGGGAAGAGCTACGTTTATAAGTGAAAAGTTATTTGTGCCAAAAGGGGCAGTAGTAAGTCCAGTGCCATACGTTGCCCACCACTGATACTGAACACCCTCCCATAGAAAATAATGTAGTTTGTGACTTAAAATAAAATCCCTTTGTGAATTATTAACTACACTTTATATAATCTTATTTAATGATTAAAAAGTATCTATTTTTTTTAATGATTTTTAATTAAATTATTTTAACAGCATTTTATAATTTGATAAGTAAGGTGACATTAAGTTTTACTAAAAGATAATTGAATTACTTTAAAATATATTTATACATCACTTATAATAAGTAATAATACATTGTCAAAAAATACATATTTTTACTGTGTGAGGATTTTTTTGTCTTGTAAACTTCAGAAAAATAAATAATCTAAATGTATTATAATATATTTGACTAACTGATGGCCTGCCTACCCAATTCAGAGTTGAGAGGACCACCAGCTTTCTGTGGAGGGAGCACTCCATTGATGGAAAGCTAAGTCTGAAGGCCCAACGGAATAGGGGCTGTTTCAGGAAGCACCTTACACAGAGCATACTGTCTGAGTCCTTTTCTGTTTCCCACTGCCAGATAAAATATGGTGGTGGGTACAAATGTGGACCTCACACCTAGTGGAAACAGGGTTAAAGATATTTTGTTTTTGTTATGCTCTGGGGATAACACTGTGTGTGATGCTTTGCAGATCCTGGCATGTGTGGGACCTGTGGGCACTGAGCAATCAACCAAGTTCTCCAAAAAGGTTGCTTGCACCTTAATGCAAACACAAGAAGATGATGGACAGAGCGCAGAAACTTTTAAGAGACTCACCCCAGTCACAGATCTGGGTTGAATCCATCATCAATCTTTAGCTCACTTCGCCACCCAAGTTCAGACCTAGCCATATGAAAATCAGTCTTGACCCTGTTCCTCATGGGAACAGTCCAATCCAAGTGGACAAGTGGATACTCTGGTAAAAAGATGCACTGCTGTGCTTCTACAGGACTGCCATTCTAATGAACTGCTGTTCTGGAAGTATTGTTTTTTTCTGCTGTGCTGATCTTGCTACCTATTGCCCTTCTTGCCTGGATGAGATGGACCAGACATACCTCACTTGAAACCAGAACCTTATTGACTCCATGGTTTTGCTGGCTTGCTTTCTGTTCTGTAGTCTTAGGGACATCAACGACTTCCAATCACCCTGCAGCATCACCTGGACTCTGCCATCTGTCAGTCTGCCCTGTGAAGATGGGATCCTTAGAAGTGGGTTTGAAGTGCTCCTCCAGCAGAATCCATGTATTGATGTTGATGCAACAGCTCGGAACCAGCGTATCTCTCCAACTGCAGAGGCATTGCTGACATTGCAAAGATCGACCATGACGCTTTGCCAACTGCAGGGAACAGTTACTCTATTTCTGATGCATCTTCAACTTTGCATGGCTTGGAGTGACATATCACCTTTATCCTGTGTGTGGGAAAGTCTCATCACCCCTTTGTTTCTTGCATCTCGGCTGGATTTGATGATGCAACTAAGGTACTTTGTAGCAGGCCAAGCTTCGCCCCTGTGTCCGACCCACACTCCATTGGAGTTGCCATGAACGTTAGGATGTGTGGTAGTCAAGTGCAACCAGATCGCCTCGGTTGGTAGTTTATTTCCTTAAGCACTCATTTCTGTTTATTCTTTAAAAAATAATAACTTAAGGTCTACTTATTGTACTTTTGTCATGGTCTTAATTTCTTCATCAAGTTACGCTCTATTTGCTCTTGAGTTGTTCATCAAATTGAGATCTATTTTATAATTTGAAGTACTACACACATACTTTACACATTGCCTCTTAATTTAAGGCTGACTGCTCTGTGCAAGGCTACTGGGGGGACAAGAAGAGGTTAATTTAGGGTGTGTTTGTGACTTACCCTAACATGGATTGGGGTCCCTGCTTGGAAAGGGTACATACCTCGGACAACCAGAAACCCAACTTCTAACACTGTTGATCAGCAGTAAGAATAGGACTTGTATTTGTGCAATACCATACAGTGACTTGTTGTACCCTGCCATTCCTTGTCTAAAGACCATTACACTTTGTTTTATTCTTCCTTAGTTTTTAATTTACTATTTTAACGTTCCTACATTAAAGTGCCTTAAAACAGTACCATGGATATAAATGCCTGAATCTGTGATGCCCTCAGCTGGACTGAGCTGTTGAAAGTCTGCAAGCATAAGGGACTGAAAGCAGACAAAAAGGCTACCAAGCTGGATCTCCAGGTGGCGTTGAGGGCATTTGAGAATGTGCACAGATGGTAGACGACCTCAGAGGACTCAGAATGTGTCCTTATGTAATGCAATTGGTGCTCATGTAAAGCATAAAGATAGCCAATACCTTTCGGTAAAGTTTGTGCTATATAAAACTAAAAACAAAATGAGCAGGAGGGTGCACTATCAGGGTATGAGTAGGGGGAGGACCCAGACTATGGTCCTGGGCACCAAGGAGAGACCCAGTCTTTCCCAGAAGATGACATGGATGCTCCTACTACTCAGGATGGAGCAGAGAGCAGTGTGTCTGCCGGAGGCCTGTCTCCACAGGTGGTGGAGGACAGGAACGAGAAGTGGACATTTAAATTGGAGTTAGTCAAGCTAAGGATGGAGGAGAAATAGTTGGCAAATGAGCTTAAACTTAAGAAGCTGGATATCAAAGCCAATCAGGAAGAGTCCAGCAGTAGTGATGAAAGCATATGGTCTCAACAATACTTCCGGAAGACGCCAAATCACCGTGCCGCAAGATGGCGTGTAAAGGTCCTATTATAGCTCCCATTGTTGCAACTTCAATCACAGACTTGAAAGCCAAAGAAGTACTCCACCGTTGCGCTCGCTGAATTAATTTAGTTAGAAATATTAGTCTGCTTATGTCACCGCCCTTTCAGGGTAAATGATCGCTTGACTTGATGTGTATTGGACATGAGTAAACCAATAACACTCTAGTGAAAAAACTCCGCAAAAGAGTTACACTTTTATGATATTTGGGAGCACAGCAAATTTACCTATAATGAGGAAAATTATATTTTGCCCTGTCATGTGTCCCTACGTGTTCCCCATCGTATGTTATATGTGCATGATCGATATGCATATGTTCCCCCTTGACCGAATAAAGACGCAATTATAGTTGTGTCCAACGTTAGTATGCCAGTTATCCAGTCCTCGTGAAAGCAACGAGTATTAGGCCTATGTTGCCAACGTTTTACATTGTGCACGTTAAATTCATTGAGTTGTCCCCGTTTCTAGGCCTCATAAGGGCCCGGACACCAGATTCAAGCCTCAAGCCTCCTGAAGCACTGCTCCAAGAGAAGCAGCCCCCACCTGCATCCCTGACCCTTCACTTACTTTCTGCCAAGCAGCGCGGTGCCCGGCCTGGCCTGCCTGCCTGTCTGCCAAGAATATGTTATGCCTCTAGTTATCAGTTCAGCTCCCTGGCTTCACATTCCTAAGCTAACGAACCGCATAAACACCTTCAGCTATAGTCTAGTCATTCTGTCTCCATGCAAGAGAATTACTGAATTAATATTCATAAAAGATTCATAGCACACGCAATACATGTAGAATATCTGCATGCACCAGCCTTAGTGTCAAGTAGCCTTTGCCCTGATGACTTTTAGATTCAAGCAACATGTACTCCAAACACGAGATACCAGATATGCTATAGGTACATGTCATCCTGACATCCCAGACTTTAGTCTCCTCTTCTAGTGCAGAAGTCAGAGCCCCCAGCTCTCCCCAGTTACACGTCATGGCCCGTTTGCGCGCACCAGTAGGTTAAAGGTTCCAGCTGCCCAGGTAGCCCCCTCCATGTATCCACCCATTCATGACACTTCTGTGACGTTTACATCACATGTCCCTGTGCACGCCTTCTTTTCACGCCCATATGTTCTTATCTTCCGTTTGTCACTTGTTACGCCTACTGTATGCAATGCAATTATACTGTTTTACTATATATACTGTATAATGTTAATGAGACGTTGCAGCTGCCATTCCATGCCAGTCCCCTTTTCCTTGTGTCTGTCCCTTCCTGAACCTTTGCAGGTGATGGAACCCGATGGTCCATTGGCTCGAGCCATCTAATTAAAGCCTGTTTGACTCAGATTCCACGGATCATGCCTCTTATGTATTGAGCTATCCTTTTCAGTCAATGCATAGAAAAATAGTACCGGTAATTATTTATTTATTTACCACAATAAGACGGCGAATCAATTCAGTCACCAAATTTAAGGTACAACATCCTATTTACTAAATGCGAATTCCAGGACTGGTCTTGATACTTTCCAGTTACAGATCTTAGAAGGGTTGATGAAGTTACTTTTCAGTAATGAAACACTTGTCGGCTGCCCGCATCCTCCTTTTTCTTCTGGGATTACAGTACAGAAGGACCTTTTGACTACAATATTTTGTGTGTCAATACCATGAAAGACTGTATAAACATATCTCTTAAATAAGTTATTAAAAATTCAAAGCCATTGCACCTTTTCTTATGTTCTCTCAAGGACTGATTAAATATTAGTGCTGTGTATATGAGCCATAGGCGGTCTTGACTCTCTAAACAGGCCAAGACGGAGAATAAACTCCTTTAGAAGCATTGGCTTCTAAGACATTACATTTTTAGAGTGCCAAGGTACGACAAATTTTGATGAAAGCATATCTTCAGTGTCTCATAGAGAGGGAAGGGTCCACATACTAGAGGATTTGGTGCCCAACTATGTAGTGGGAGATGACATTGACAAATGGTTCTTAGCTGATGAGGTTGCTTTACACTAGCCATAGAGGACAAGATACAATAAAACCAATGTGGGAGGAGTGCGGAGTTACCCATACGTTTTCCATACCCCACCATCCAAAAACCAATAGGCTTGTTGAAAAATTCAACAAAACCCTCAAAGGCATGTTCAAGGTACTGCCTAAGACCAAGAAGCATAAAACCTCTCAGTCTAGCAAGCTACCTAGAATCCTCCCCATGATGTGTTTAGCTACATTCTAGCCCTGTGGCACGGCCACGTTTTGCAAGCATGATTCTGAATACCTGCAGGCTAGCCAGGAGGAGATGAAGCAGTGTTATGACCAGACAGCTACCATTGTGGATTTTCAGCCTGGGCAGAAAATGCAGGTGATTGTGCTTGTGGAGCCCAGGGCACTCCAACACCTATGGACTGGGCTGTATTAGATTGTTAAGAGGAACAGGGAGACCACCAACTTGGTTGACCTCAAGACCCCTCAAACTTACTCTAAGGGTTCTCCACATTAATCATCTCATGCCACACTTTGAGAGGTGTCAGGTCACCATGATGTTGTGACAGAAGATGGGGAGGAAGAGGAAGTAAAACTCCTAGCCTCCAAAGAGAAGGATACGTCATTGGAAGTTGTATACCTTTCACCTACCCTGTCTTAATTTGCTAGGACAATTCTCCTCTCTGTTTTTACTCATTCATGGGATTATCCATCTGTGTACCCATGATGTGGCCACAGGAAGTGGGGGCCAGCATCAAGGATGAAGTAATCCAGGGGTTAGAGTTAAGGGTGATTCAATCCCTAGTAGCCCCTGGTCCAGCCCTATAACGCTGCCAAAAGCTGCCCCAACAAGCACTACCCCAGAACTGAGATTTTAGTTAGAGGACAGGGTGCTCAATTCAGTCACCAAGACTGAAGCTCATCCCACTCCCACGGCTGATGAGCTCACTAACAGGTTTAGAGCGGCCCAGTTTCTGAGTACTTTTGACCTTTCCTCATGGAAGTGGCAAATTGCCCAAAACTGAAGGAGCAAAGGAGAGGTCAGACTTCCCCACCCCAAAAGGCCACTACCAACTTCAAATGATGCCCCCTTTAGGCTTGAAAATGCCCATGCCACCTTTCAGAGGCTGGTGAACCAGGTTTTGAATTGAACAGAGGTATGGCACAGCTGTCTTCAGTAACAGCTGGAAGGACCACCTCTGTAACCTGCAAGAAATGCTGCAGGCCCTCTGAAATGCACATGCAATTATCAAGGTCAGGAAGTGCCAGATAGTGCAAGGGTGTGTGATGCACTAGGGACACCTGGTAGGCGGGGGTAAGGGGCAGCCCCTCCAGTCCAAAATAGAAACAGTCAATACACGGGAGCCAACAAAATACGCAAACAGAGACAAGAACCTTCATAGTTCTCACAGGATATTGCAGGAGTTTCCTAAATGGATCTGTCAAAATGCTTGAATCCTTGACTGAGCTGAATTCGAAGGAGCAGCTGAAGATGGTGATCTGGAAAGAAACATGCCAGCAAGCACTTGACTCACTAAAGCAGGCCATGTGCACAACCACAATGCTCAAGGTCTGTGACTTTTCCAAGGAATTCATTTTTGAATCTGATGCCTCAGAGCATGTCAAGGGACAGAACTTTCACAACTTAATGATGAGGGTCTGAATCAACTCGTTGCTTTCATCTCTAGGATGTTACTTCCCAGGGAATAGAGATGGAGTGCTACTGAAAGAGAAGTTGTTGGCATGGTCTACACACTCAAGATTTTATTAATCACTTACTGATTCACATAGACAATAGGTCCTCAAATGAGGGGTGAGCATTTACAATTGTTGAGGTGGTCCTTCTCCTAAACCTTTCTGGTGGAATTTATTCCTGAGACAGACTACATCAGTGCTGAATGGTCTCTATAGGTTCTTCTGCTTAGTGATGAGAACTCCCAACGCTTTCAGCTAAGGGGACACATGCTAGACCCGTTAGTCTTGGGGTGATAATTCTCAAACCCTTCTGTCTGCTTGTCTCCAATTTTGCTGATCTTGTTTTATAGGTTATAGTAACACAGGCACTTTACCACTGCTAACCAGTGCTAAAATGCATATGCCTTCTCTCTATACACTATTTGGTTGACTTATCCACATTTGGTACATTTATTTTACTTATATGTCCGTAGGAAAGTGCACTGCATGTGCCCAGTGCCTGCAAATTCAATGCTATGCATGAGCCCGCAACACTGTTTGTATCACCCACTTAATTGACCCTTTAAAACATATCTCAGGCCTGCAACTTCAGAGCCTGTGTGGGCTGTTTACCTGTCATGTGGATTTTGCGTTTAATACCCCTTTCCAAATCTTAAACTCCCCTTGTATTACTTATAACTTACCCCTACGGTAGACATTAGATAGCTCATAAGTTATAAATGTCCTATTAGTGAAAAACACCCACATTTGTTTTTCACTGCGGTGAAGCCTACCCCTCACATGTGTTAACATTTGGGATTCCTTGTTACATCTTACATGTGAAGTTTCCAATTGAAAGGAGATAGAGTGGAGTGGAGAAGCGTGGCTCAGTGGTTAGAGGCGGCAGACCCGGAAGATGAGATCGACCGTGGACCAGGGTTCGATTCCCCACCTCGGCGGGTCTCGGGCTCAAAAATTCCACGGACTCGACAATTCTCACTCTGGTGCCTGCTCAAATCACGGGGTCACACTCTGCGACTCTGGGCAATAGCTTGCTTAATCTCCACTACGGCCCCTCGCGGCGGGATGCCTGGCTTTCACCTTGTGGACACCCTGCCGGGGTTTCTCACAGGGGAATACCAGGACGGGTTCCCTAAGCAAGCGCCGGGACGCTCACGGGCAGCTGTGCGCTTTACAAGTCCAGCACATTTACATTTACATTTATAGAACTGTCATATTTAGTACTTATGGAATTGCAATGATACATCCACTCTAAATGTAAAGTCAAACTCATCATTTCAATTTTAAAAATTCCTTCGGGACAGTTACCCACAACGGGAGGTTAGATGTGACTTGATGGGCCATCCACTTCTTGAAGGGCCATCCTGGGCAGTATTGGACGGAAGAGCTGTCCACAGCCTCCCACTTATGGTTGAGTAGGCTGTGTCCTGTCTCCAAACAAAGGACTCCTTAACCCACTGTAGTGAGTCTGGTGCCAAGGCAAGAATGGGGGACCACTGTGCACTTCATACCCCTCTTTGAAGTCTCCCCCAATTCAAAGGTACCACTGTATATAAGAACTGGACTTCTGACCCCAACAGCTCAGTATACTCCTTGACCTTGGAATTGTCTGCCAGGAAGAAGGACCAATGTGCTGCTCAAGGACTGTCACTTCTCACTAACCGCAGACAAATGGCTATGTTGGGTACTTTCCTTTCAGCAGAGCGCAATATAACAATAGGTGTCCCTGAAGGCTCTTCATTGAGCACGTTTTTATTTAACATCTATATGCGCCCCCCCATTGCTCTGATTGGATCATTTGGGATAGAAGTTACATCATATGCAGACAATACACAAAGTATCCTCTCAGTAGACAATACTACCTCAGACGCTGAATCTAATTTTAAAAGTTTCCTATCTGCAGTCCTCCAGTGGAGGAGTAATAATCACCTCAAATGCAACACTACAAAACGGAAATCCTCCCAATAGGTAAAGATGTCTCATTCCAGCCTTGTAAATGGTGGCCAGAGTGAACCACCCCTCCTGGGAGTAAAATTTGATGCAACACTCTTTTCTACCACACGCCACAGCGGTGGCACGGACTTGCTTTACTCTGATGAAATCGTAAAAAAAAATCTATTTTCTCCCAATAGCTGCAAGAAAATCAGAGGCAGTTGCCCTGATTCTCTCGTGTTTAGAACATTGTAATTGCCTTCTCGCAGTAGCTAATGAAGCTATTCTCGAAAAGGTACATGCAGTGGCACAGCTTGTGCTTAAACTCTAACGTAGATCTTCAACAGCGGCAGCATTAAAAAGTTTGCACTGGCTCGGGTACACAAGAGAATTATTTTTAAAATTCTCCTGATATCCTAAAGAGCTAGGCTTAACGTGGGGCCTAAATATCTTGCAGCACGGTTTGTCCCTTACACCACCTCCAGGCCACTTAGGTCATCATCAGCAAACTTGCTTAAACCCCCCACCTTCAGATACAAATTGAAAGGAGGAAAAACAGTAGCCTTCCTTGGGAGTAGAGCTTGGAATACATTACCACCTCACTTAAGGCTTCCTAACTCGGAAATTCTTTTTAGGAAAGCCCTGAAGACTTGGATATTCATTGCCCCAGATGAACTATGTCTCTCATTTAGTTTCTTCATGGCCTACTCTCACCTCCAATCTAGACAGCCCCAGGATATTCCTTGCGGAGTGACAGTTGCGCTTTACCAGTACAGAATTACTTTACATTGCATTGTCTGCTGCCTTCCTTGCCTGGGTGAGAAGGAGTGGACCCACATCACTTGAAAACAGATCCAAAGAGACTCCAAGGGATTGCTGGGTCACATCCTGTTTGAAGTCTCGGGGACATCAAAGACTTCCAACCACCCTGTAGCTGCACCTGTACTCTGCCATCTGTGGGTCTGCCCTGCCAAGTGGTGCCAGCCCAGTCTTGGACCCCTGGAAATGGGCCTGAGGTGCTGCATTGCCATTGACCCAGTGGCTGGGAACCAATATACCACATCAACCTTGGATGCATCACTGCCTATGTGAGGATTGACTGCGATGCATCGCCGACTCTTTGGTGCAGTGACTACAATTCTGATGTATCTTCGACGGTGCGTGTCTTGGAGCTGGTGTATCACCATCATCTTGTGGATTAACAACAACAAATCACCCTTTTGCTTCTCGCACCTCAGCCCCATCGACAATGCAATTAAGGGACTTTGCAGCCGGTCAAGCATGGACGCTGTATCCTACCCGGGTTCCATTGTGGCTGGCTTTATGTTTTGCATTTGTTCTGGTGAAGAATGACCTGATATCCCCTGTTGGAGGTTTATGCTTTTAAGCACAACTTTTCAGTTTATTCTTTAAAAATTGAAACTCAAGTTTCACTATTTGGATTGTTGTAGTTGTGGTCTAGTTTTGTTCCTGAAATTAAGCTCAATTTGTCTAACCAGGTGTGGTATATTTTTCTGAGGCGTTTTCACTGTTTTACTGTTTTAGGTGGTGCACAAATACTTTACATGCTGCTTCTAAAGTTAAACCTGACTGATCTGTGCCAAGTTACCAGGGGATATGATTTAATGTCTTCAAATATCTTAATCAATAATCCATTTATGTGCATTTATTTTATCAGGTTGCTTGAAAGGGGAGCTCCTGATCAACCTGTCATATGCTCCTTACTTCCATTGGACCTTTCCAGCCTGTGACAATTTTTCCGACATCGTTCTTGGTGGCTCCACTGATCAGTGTGTTGCTGAGATTGAGAAGTGGTGGAGAAATGAGCCTGGAGCTGTGGACTGGAGTCATGTAGCAAAGGCGCTTTGTGAGCTTCAGGGCAATAGGTATGTATTCTACACCTGATGATGTATTACAAATGCTTTCCTTTGCTTATCTTGCCATTAATCCTAACGCCAAGGGAAGCAGTTTTACTTTACTAAAATTAATTTCAAAGTTTCCAGAGGTGAGCAGCAGGTTCATGCCACTTTTCCATTTTTGAAACTAGAGATTTGTAGGGCTTTCATCAAACTGCTTTCCAATGTTGAACCTGTTAATGAGCAAGCATGACAAATCTATCACTCATCATTTCTTGAACAGAAATTTTGGTTTGCCATGTACTCAACGTACTTTGTGATTTGGTCATTCGTTTTGTATCACAAGTAGGAGAAGTCATGCATTGGGCATCTCCATTGTTTTTATGACTAGCATTGAGGTGGGTCATGGTTTGTCACTGCAATTGTGCTAATCATTTTTAAAAAGTGACTTAATTCTCAAAAGAGTTGATACAACATTCAAATGAGGATTGCTGTTCCATTGGACAGTTTCCTCTCCAGGAATTGTGTTGGGTTGGCTGCTTCTGTAAATAAAGTTCTCCAATGAGATTTTGTTTAACAGTAGTGCAGGTTCCTTTGAAAAAAAAAATCATTTTGGAATTCAAATACAGGGATTGTGGTATGCTGTTCCATGTATTCATGCATCCTTGTGTTTAAAGGCAGTAACTGGGAGTGACAAAAAGTGTCCTACCTATTTAATAAGCCATAATGCAGCTTTTCTGACACTCAATGTCACTAGAAATCCCACCATGCCACTATATAAATAGATAGATTGTTTTGCAGATGGTGCAAAACTCCCAATCATTAGTTGTTTATACACCATGCCCTAAGCTATGTAGGGTGTATACCAAATGAAATGTCACCATTTTAATATTCAAAAATAGTAAGAAAACATGAAAAAATGAAAAAGCTTAGAAAAAATATCTCACCTATTTTATTGTACAATAGCAGCTAGAGCAACCAAGAGCAATGTTTATGATACCTAATCTAAATAAATATTCAGAGGCCTATTCATAAAATGCTTTGGTAGTATGTTTAGTTCTACTTCAATAGTACTGCAACTCCTAGAAAACATTAGAGAAACACAAATCCATTTTTGTTTTTAACAATTACAGTTATGCTATTTAATGTTTATCTACTTTTATTCACCTAAATCATTTGGAGATTTGAATCAGTTGATTAAAGTGTGAGAAGTTAGCCTGGTATATGATGTCCACGAGTTCTAGTGGGCACCTCACACCAGTCTAATTAGTGATGGTGGTTGTAAAGTTTACCTTATAGAAAGCTATCCTAGTAGTAGCATGGACCAGCAGTCAACAGGCTAAGACTTCAGAAAGCAGGTAAAGCCAGTTGCTTTACCAATTATAATCCCTTGAGTACCGAATGAAAGGACACAACACAAGGTATAGATCAAATATATATGTATTTATTCTTCACACAACCCCTCTGCACTCTTTATGAGGTCAGAGATAAAAGTACATCACAAGTTACTCAATTAGCATACAATAAGTTGCACAATATACAGTAATGCCCTAGGGGCCCCATGAACCATATACTAAGAAAGTGGTATAAGAACCACGTCTGAACTAGAGAGTAGGCCAAGGGCCTGGGGAATCCCTGGGGCTACACTAAACAACCAAAGGTTAGGAAGTAGGAGGCCCACGGGAGACACGTGCAGTGTTTAAACACAGTCGCGAGTTACAGTTGACTTATAATGGGAAACAAAGAAGTTACAAAGTTACTGTTTAACCGCACTTCCGGATGGACTACGATAAAACCCCTTTAGACTGGGACACTTCAAGTGTCAAGACCCACCGAGCACTGGAGTACTCGTGTTACCTCACCCAGGGAAGCCGGGTGCATAGGTGCCTTTTGTTTTCGGGTTCCGTCATCTTTTTCTATGGAGATCTGCAAAGAAGTGCTGCAGGTGACCAGAGGAAGAGTGTCCGGGTGGATCCAAGGGTGGATCGAAGATCTGAAGAACCTGAAAGCAGAGGGTACAGAGTCTGGTTCACTAGCCAGTGACCAGGAAAGTACAAGGAAGGAACCAGGCGATGGCGCGATTATCTCAGGTGAAGAAGGTGAGTTTGTCTCTTTAGCCACGAGGTCCAAGAGGCATCGATGATGACCAGGCGCTGGATTCGAGCTGTCCCCCAATGGATCTAGTTGACTGCGGTGTTGGTATCCGGATTGGACCCAACAAGCCTTGGCAAACGCACCCCATGCAGGATGTCGAAGTTGGCCCTATTGCAGACCAGCAATGTTTGTGGCGCTTCTCCTTTAAGGGAAGCTGAAGCAAGCCTGGAGCAACTAGGAACGCATATTTGTTTCAAAGAAAGGTCTTCAGGGAGCTCAATAACCAAAGGGCAAAGAACCAGGAAGACGTATCAAGCTTAAATGCAGGAGCAGGCCCCACGCAGCACTCGTGGAGTGCGGAGGGCTGAGCTTTGGTGCAAATGGTGCTCGGGCTGCTTCTCGTACCCCAATGCACAACTGCGAGGGTACCTCAGGAGTCGAGCAGTTAGCAAAATGCAGGATGTCCAGGGTGTCCGGTCCCACATCTCTCGTGTCTGCCACAGGTCTCAGATTTGCTGTGGATGTGGGTCAAAGTTAGCAAAGTCTGGAAGTCCAGTTCCTGTGTCACTGAGTCTTCGGGTTCCGGCGGGAGCATCGACAAAGCAGACTCGCAAATCACTGGTGGTGCCTGTTTGCACAGGGTGGTCACTCCTTGACCACAAGGGAGATGTCTTCCGTCTTCTAGTCAGAATAGAATGTTGAAGGTCCAAGAGTTCTGTTTCAAACTTTGGTTCCAGGATAATCTGAAGTCCTGGGGACATAGCTCCTATACTTATACTAAGCTAAGAGGCTGGATTACCTGCTAGGTCCCTCCTATGGGTGGACCTTAGAAGGGGGTGATTACACCCCTTTCCCTTTGTCCAGTTTTGCGCCGGAGCAGGGCCGGAATGCACCAGCAAATGGTTTGAACAGGGCTATGCATGGAGCAACTTGTGTGCCCCAGGTAGTGTCTAGATGCGTTCACTGAATGCAGCCCTCCCTGCCCCAATAGCCAAAACCCCTGTCTGGGGAGGTGCTGGCACCTCCCTGAACAGGAAACCTATTGTCCAGGCCGCCCTTGCTGGAGCTTCCCCCAGCAACAGGAGGTCAGACTTGTGTCTGTGGCAGCAGCATCCATTTGGTGAGTCTCCGTTTAACTTTAACCGGGTAAAGCAGTAACTACATGTCTACTCTCTCTAAAAGGGTGGAATACTACCCCCACAACCAGGACTGGTGGGGGGTAGTATTCCAATGATACCTTACACGACATGTTTTGATGAAGCCAAACCAAAGTTAGCATTAACCGTGAGGATTATAATGCACTTAAGAGTATATAGATTGGCTATATCGTAGAACAGCTATAGGGAGATGTTTCCGAAAGCTGCAGAGGGGCTCAGCTCATGCTAGGGCATCCTCTCACATAAAACCAAGCACTCTGCCTCCGGGATTGTCGAGGCCTACCATAGGAGTGTCTTATAGGTGCATATGCGTCTATATATACGGTAGATATAGGCATACTATATCTAAGTAAGGGGTAATTGCACCACCTTACCCAGGCTGTGTGAAACGACCTGTGGTGTCAGTTTGAATGGCCAGCCAGAGGTGGCATAATACATGCTGCAGCCCCAGGTAGGACTTGGATGCACCTATGCCCTGGGTACCTAGGGTACACTATACAGGGGCTCACAGAGGTGACCCAAGTCCCAACCAGGTATGTACCTAAAGTACATGGTATCAATTTAGAGAGAGAACAGCTATGCTGTGGGTCTGATTAGCAGGCCCACAGCCAGACTAAAGTCGAAAAACCAGAGAATCACAGCAAAACAGTGGGGGTGACCATAGGAAGCAGACCCTACACTTCTACATAAAGTACTGCTATATTAGGATGTATTTAATAAGTTAGAAATTCACTGAAAAATCTTAGGTTACAGGGATGATATAGTTAGGAGATACCATTAAAAGACGGTAGAAATTCACTAGGAAAAGCAAAGGTTACAGGGACGTAAAACCATAGATATTCATAATTTACAGAACTTATGCCACCTGCAATGCACTACTGATGACCTCACATATTAGATCATTCATGACATGGTCAGCGACAGCACTGATAACATCAGTAATAACATCATCCAACAAAGTAAACTTCAATATACTTCCTAAAATACCATTCATTATTTTATGAGAAAAGGACACAAGTGAGAGACGTGCTGCAGAGCTCACCTTATCCTTATCAACTGCTAAACTGCCTTATTATCTATGAGAAAGTTCTCATAGATAGTTTTGTCTCTTCTAACCCACTACTCCAAAGACTAATAACCATAGTCAGATGTCTAAATATTCAGGGTAGTCTATCATAAACCACAACAATACCAATTGTCAGCCAAAAATATATTTATTACAGTTAGAAATATGTAAAAGTTTAAAATAATTTAGATTTTCGCGTCCTCTCATATACTGTTTAAAGTTATTTAGATATACTTTTGAATCATGAGTAATGACATCAGTGATGTCATTTGAGATGTCATGAGTGATGTCAATCAATCAATCAATCAATCTATTTGTAAAGCGCGCTTTTTACCCATGAGGGTCTCAAGTCGATGGGGGAAGGGGGCTTCGCTACTGTTCGAAGAGCCAGGTCTTGAGGAGTCTTCTGAAGGTGAGTAGGTCTTTGGTCTGCCTTAGGTGGGTGGGAAGGGTGTTTCAGGCCTTGGCGGCGAGGTAGGAGAAGGATCTGCTGCCTGAGGTTTTTCGTTGGATGCGGGGGCGGCGGCGAAGGCGAGGCTGGAGGAGCAAAGCTGGCGTGTCGGGGTGTGGAAGCTGAGTCTGCTGTTCAGGTAGGCTGGTCTGGCGTTGTGGAGTGCTTTGTGTGCGTGGGTGAGGAGTTTGAAGGTGATCCTCTTGTTGACGGGGATCCAGTGTAGGTTTCTCAGGTGGGGGTGATGTGGCTGTGGCCGGGGATGTTGATGATCAGTCGGGCGGAGGCATTTTGGATGCGCTGTAGTTGTCGTAGGTGTTTGGCTGGGATTCCGGCGTAGAGTGCGTTGCCGTAGTCCAGCCTGCTGCTGACGAGGACCTGTGTCACCGTCCTTCTTGTTTCGGTCGGAATCCACTTGTAGATCTTGCAGAGCATGCGGAGGGTGTTGTAGCAGGAGGAGGAGATGGCGTTGACCTGTTTGGACATGGAGAGGGAGGGGTTGAGGATGAATCCGAGATTGCGTGCGTGGTCGGTGGGTGTCAGTGCTGTCCCCAGAGTGGTGGCCAGCGGGAGTCATCCCAGGCTGAGAGGTTGGGTCCGAGGATGAGGACCTCAGTCTTGTCCGAGTTCAGTTTCAGATGGCTGCTTCTCATCCAGTCGGCGATGGCCTTAATTCCAT
Source organism: Lissotriton helveticus (assembly GCF_964261635.1). Taxonomy (NCBI): domain Eukaryota; kingdom Metazoa; phylum Chordata; class Amphibia; order Caudata; family Salamandridae; genus Lissotriton; species Lissotriton helveticus. The sequence continues at coordinate 126,640,735 of NC_136064.1, forward strand.
CGTGGATGTCGGTTTTGGCAGTGCGTGGGTCCTTGGTGAGGGAGAGGATGAGCTGAGTGTCATCAGTGTAGGAGATGATGTTGAGGTTGCAGTGGTGGGCCACTTGTGCGAGGGGGGCCATGTAGATGTTGAACAGCTTCGGGCTGAGGGAGGAGACCTGGGGGACGCCGCAGAAGATGTCGGTGGCTTCGGATCCGAAAGGTGGGTGGCGGACGCTCTGGGATCTGTTGGAGAGGAAGGATGTGGTCCAGTCGAGTGCCTTCTCTTGGATACCGGCTTCTTGGAGGCGTGTTTTTAGAGTGCGATTGCCGACCGTGTCGAAGGGGGCCGAGAGGTCCAGGAGGATGAGGATGTTTTGCCGTTGTCTAATTGACACCTGATGTCGTGTGTGGCGGCGATGAGGGCTGTCTCGGTGCTGTGGTTTCATCTGAAACCGGATTGGGACGGGTCCAGGATGTTGTTGTCTTCGAGGTGGCGGGTCAGTTGCATGTTGATGATTTTCTCGATGACCTTCCTTCGCCGGGAACGGGAGCAGGGTCATGAGTGATGTCACTGACCATGTCATGAGTGATGTAATATGTGACATCATCAGCAGTGCATTGCGTGCGCGCAAGTTATAGTTAGCTCAACCAACTATAACAGGGGAATTTCTCTGGTTTAATATGAGTCAAATGTTCAACTAACTATAACGTCCCTGAAACCTTTGTGTTTTTAGTGAATTTATAAGTTTTGATTGAATTAGAAACCAGTTATTGCTTTTGTATTTGGAAAATGAGTTATGGTTGTACACTAAAATTCAGTATTCACATTTCAGTAATTAATAGTGTTTCTTGTCTAGAATCATATTTGTGTTTCAAATCTTTTTTTCCCAGTCAGTATACACACACTGCTGCATAGACTCTGGGGCAGATTTACAAGCCCCTTGAGCCTCTTTGTGGTTGTATTGTGTCACTTTTTTGATGTAATGTTGTTGTGAATAGTGCATCAAATTGCTTATGTATTTGCAAAATGAGTAAGGGTTATACACTAAAATGCAGTAATTAGATATATAGTAGGCCTTAGGACATGGACTGCTTCAAACACCTATGCACCATACATGCAGTCTTCTATCTATCTTCACACTTGTCTTTCACACCTTCAATTCCCCAGTCTGTATCCTGACACTTCCACCAAACACTCTGTCACTGCTGTTGCACAGTTGTAGTGACCCATTCATCAGTAAGTACTAATCCATTCACTGTGCTAAAACTCAAGAATTTATAAATTTAGTCAGGCAATTTCCTTATAGCACTCTAATGAGTCAGTAAGTACCCAAGTACTCATGCGGCGAGGTAGGCCTTAGGACATGGACTGATTCAAACCTCTATGCACTATACATGCATTCTTCTATCCACCTGCACTCTTGTGTTTCACATCTTCAATTTCCCAGTCTGTATCCTTACACTTACAGCAAACACTCTGTAACTGCTGTTGCACTGTTGTACTTACCCATTCAGCAGTGTGTACTAATCTATTCACTGTGTTAAAATTAAAGCACTTATAAATTCAGTTGAGCACCCTCCTTGCAGAACTGTAATCATTCAGACAGTACCCAAGTAGTCATGCAGCGAAGTAGGCCTTAGGACATGGACTGCTTCAAACCCCGATACACTATGCATGTAGTCTTCTATCCACCTGCACACTTGTCTTTCATATCTTCAATTCCACAGTCTGTATCCTTACACTTCCACCAAACACTCTTTCATTGCCCTTGAACTGTTGTAGTGACCCATTCAGTAGTATGTGCCAATCCATTCACTGTGCTAAAACTCAAGCACTTATATATTCACTCAGACACTCTCCTTACAGTACTCTAATCATTCAGTCAGTACCCAAGTACTAGTGCAGTGAAGTAGGCCTTAGGGAATGGACTGCTTCAAACCCTATGCACTATGCATGCAGTCATGTATCTACCCGCACACTTGTCTTTCACACCTTCAATTCTCCAGTCTGTATCCTTACACTTTCAGCAAGCACCGCTGTTGCACTGTTGGAGTGACCCATTCATCAGTATGTACTAATCCATTCACTGCATTAAAACACAAACACTTATTAATTCACCCAGGCAGGTTAAGATCTTTTTTTGACCAGTGAAGTATGTTTTTAAAATAACTGTTGTTGTCTTTTTTGTTCTTTTGTATTTTTTGGGGATTTATTTATCAATTTTTTTTTTTTTTTTTTTTTAAAGGACAAAAGGGAACTGAACAAACAAAACAGTCTGGAACAGGAACAAATAAACTAAAATAAATTAACGGTGGGAGCAACGGTGCTCCTTTTTCCGTCTGCAAATTAAATCAATGGATTGTTCTCCATAACATAACGTTTCCTTACAAAATTTACATAGGATGATGATGTCTGCAAAATCCGGACGGATGTCCGGATGCGGACTCGATGGTGCTGTAGAAGTGCTGGCTACAGCTGGTGGAGGGTCTTCTCGCAGCCTGTCGCATGCAGCTCTCGCATAATTGTGGGGATGTAGAGTCTTTACATGCTTTACCATGCTGGCAGTTCCAAATGAATATTTTGTATTCGGATAGCCACTTGAAAGCACTGTTCCACACCCCTAACAGGTGACCTTTGCAGCATTAACTTTCTTTTCTCCGTCAGGAAATGTAAAAATTTCCAAATCAGAGCTTACTTCCTTTTCAGGACTGGGTCCTCAGCAACAAATTCTTCTTCTGAAGAGTGTTCAGATAACTCTTCCTTCTGCTGTGCAGGAATATTAAAAATGTTTTGAAAAACACGGGAGCTTCTCAAAACAGATCGTTCTTCAGTGAAGGTCAAAGAAGAATGATTAAAATGGGTGGGGTCCTTCAACAGTTAGAATAGGAAGTATTATGAACCAATCAAATCTCTTGTTTTGAAGTAACATGGGGTGCGTGTAGGGAGCTCCTATGATGCACGCACGTACGACGTACCCCGCGATTTGTGTAATTGCTTTTGAAAGGAATATACGCCTATTAAAACTCAATAAATACTATGCCTTAAAATTTACATAAAATACATAAATATATATTTTTAAGCAATACAAAAAATGTGCGGGGTACGCGCAGCGTACGCATTTCAAATGTACATGATGTCACGCGGAAGTGCCGATGCGATGCGTAACGTCAAAACGTATCTGTGACGTATGCATGGGTACGTATACAGTACAATTACAGTTGCGCAGCAGTGTGTGAGGACGGTACGCGTACCCTACATTTACCACAAAAAAATGAAAACTTTTTTTTATAGAAATTAATTTTCATATATTGAAAAAAAATATTTACATTTTTTTTTAGATTTTTTTATTTAACATTGAAAATATGTAATGTAATTAAAAAAATAAAATATCTAAAAATAATTATTATAAAAAAATTAGTAAATTAGTATAAAAAAATATATAACAATTAATACATTTAAAAATTGGCATTTACAAAACCTATGAAATTAACTGAAAAAAACATAGGTTTTAGGCACGTTATAGTTTGGAATTAGCATTTAAAAAACCTTCGAAATCCACTGAAAAGAACATGTTATAGTTAGCTGGCCATTTCACTCATACACAACCATTGAAATTCCCCCGTTATAGTTAGTTCAGCTAACTATAACACACGTGCCCGCAATCCACTACTGATGATATTGCCTATTACATCACTCATGACATGGTCAGTGACATCACTCATGACATCACTGATGACATCGCACATTACATCACTGATGACATCATCCTTGTGAAAGAGTGGCAGACCTCCTCTCATCCTAATATAACCTTTGATACACACATTGAAAAATAGAAACTAAAATTTTCAAAACAATGGAGATACCAATTTCAGTTACAACAGCCTATTTAGTAATACCAAGATCTAAATACACATCCACCCATTCACCAACAGTTCTATATAGTCACTCATACATGTACTCACTCATCATATGTACTCATACTCCTATACATCCTGTTACACACCAACACTCATCCATAAAGTTACTCACACACATACTCACACATGCAAATAAACTATGAAACATCCATTTACTTGCATATACAGCTACACTTACTTACACTTACTTCTACAGAAATGTACACATATTTACTATCTTAAACAATCACTTATAGAAACACATACTTATTTGTACAGGAACTCTTCCAATCTCAAACTCTCATATATACTCACTTATATACATCAATACTCACATATACTAGTTTAAAACACATGTAGTTACTCATAAAGAAACTATTGAGACAGTCATTCACTCACTAACACACCCATACACACACTCATCCAGCTATACAGTCCTGCACACATGCTGTCTTCAAAACACATACAAATAGTGAGTCAGTCATTCATGCATCTATGTGCAAAGTGACACCCCACCCCAAACCATACAGACACTCATACTGATACTCAAAACACCAACTAATAACCCATATAGACACTCATGTAGCTACTCACCAACCGATGCAGCCACTTATACTCAAAGTGAGATGCTGATATATGTATTTACATATTTAAACATTACTCGCTAATACATATATTCACTAAGATACACTTAATAAGTCAGTTATACAATCAATTTTACAAAAATAAAATCCATTTAGACACTTATTTACCCATTTATTCTTCCATCGACCTTGAGGTATACATATATAAAAATATTTAAATTATAGAAAGACACACATCCACTAGATGATGTAATCAGTGATGTCATCAGTGATGTCATGTGTGATGTCACTGACCATTATATGCAAAGCAATGAATATAGACTGAATCAGTTCTATATTTGGGGCGACATGTCCAGCCGGACAGAGGTCTTCAATGTTATACTCAATTGAAATATTTCATACACAGGAATACCTTCAACAAATCACCAGTGTGGGGCACAGCCTGTACCCAAACACAGTCAAATCAGTACAAGGTAAACAGAGGAAAAGAGCAGGGCTTTTCAAGGCAAAAGCAGCGATTTCTGTAAAGTATTGAGTGTACAGAAATATCAGTTAAACACCATTACATATAACATATAAATCAAGCATTTGTATATGGTGTACAATGAGTCGACGGCGTTTCGGTCCCACTACTTAGTCATGGGGACCATTATCAGGACATTTATATTTGCCTTTACCATTATAAGCCTCTAATGCCGGGGGGGGGAAGGAAAAAGGTTACCCCGATCGGCACGGGCAAGGGCTAAGAAAATGATAGCCTGGGGAAGCAGCCCAGAATCGGGCGCTATTGAGGTGGGCCGCTCTTCATTGATTAAAATCCGCACTACCAGGAGAAGAACGGTTCAGTGGAATCTGTTTCCTGACCATTGAACCTTATCTGGTTATTGTTACAAACCCCAATCATCCATTCTTACTGACCAGATTCAGGTTGAACCAAGTTCATTTCCTTCTCGCAGAGTCACCGAGATGGAAGAGGGTGGAGGAATGGGGGGTTTGTTTGTGTGATGATTCCTCCACTCAGGATACAATGCACTTTATTCTGTTTTGTAAGCACTTTACCGTAATTAGGAAGCGTTTCATCCTCCCAATCCTAGCTAATAAAGGCTTTCTTCAGGTGAAGCCAGCACTTCTCTATCTCCAGCAACTATCAAATGTGTGGGACATTTTTAATGTTGCTAGCTCCCTCACCGCGGCCTGTAGGAATTATGAGAAAATATAGGCTAAGTATAACTGGCCCAAATGCACTTAACTGAATAAATTGAATGTTTGTAATGTCTTAGTTTAGCAATATTGGTTTTATGAAATTTGCCCAATATGAATTTGAATATATGCATTGTGTTTTTAAAATTGTATGTAAATTGTTACTATTTTTAATTCGTACTTAATGGTTTTATCATTTGGTACAAATTTGTAAAATGCTTTTATGGTTTTAAAACAAACCGAAAGTATTTTGACTGACTGACTGGGTGCTTGAGTGTCTGTGTGGGTGGGAGGTATTTGACTCTGTGCATAGATGTGTGAGTGGGTAATTCACTGGCTGAATGGATTCAAGAGTGCATCTGTGAAGGGCCTAATGGGTGGTGAGTATATGTATGGTTGTGTTGGTGAGTGAATGGATGTCTTAGTGGTACATGTGTGAGTAACTACATATGTGAAAGGTAGTATATGTGAGTGATGGAGTATATAAATGACTATATGTGAGAGTGATTGATGGATGAGAAATCAAGACCACTGACTCATTGTCAGTGAAATTGTTCTCCCTCCATCGCAGCTCCACCATTAAGTGAGTCCTTTCCCCAAAGGCCCCTGCACTCTTGAGTGTTGGTCTTCAATGCCCTCCTCCACCCACATGTTTTACCTGCGCCTCATCCCTAGTGGTCCAGTGGACCTCTGTTTCCTTTCTCTCACTCTGCTTTTTCTCTCTTTTTTCACACATTTTTTCCTTGTTTCTATCTCCTCCTTTCACTCTCTTTCTGTGTCTTTCCTCCTTTATCACTTGTTTTCCCTCATTTCAATCTCCCTCCTTTCACTCTCCTTTTGTGTTTTTCGTCCATTTTTGACTCTTTTTCCACCTTCATCTCAATCCCCCTTTCACTCTCCTTTGTGTCCGCTGTCTCTTTCCTCCATGCTGCGTGCAATATTGCTGCCTTATGGTCACTTCCCATCTCTTTTTTCCCTTTTTCTTTGCCTATGTCCACCTGTTTTTTCCCTGCTGCTGCTGCTCCCATGGCCCCTCTGCCCGACCAGCATGACTTGCCCAATTCAGCTCCCCTCCCTGCTCTCTCCTCTCAGCGGTCCAGCCCTCCCCAACCCCTACATAATAGTGGCCGGTACAGGGACAGGCAAGCAAGACCACTGACTCATTAACAGTGAAATTGCTTTCTCTCCCTCGCAGCTCCACCATTAAGTGAGGCCTTCCCCTGAGCCAGATCGTGCCCAAACCTATGTCTTCAGCAGGACACACCCTCAAACCCATCTTCGCAACAGGAAACTCCATTACCTTCAGCCGCACCACCTCACATGGACCGTCCACTTCACCTTCAGAACACCCATTATCCACAGATACCAGCACCTGCCCCCACAAACAAATTGGACCAGAATCACTGACAACCAGCTAACCTCATCACTCAGCAACTCCACTTCTACCATCGCAGGAAACAACGACCGGAACGCCAGAGCCCAAACCATGCACAGATGGATCACTGACAGCGCCAACACCTTAGCCCCCCTCCAGAAAAACAATACCCATGCGAAGAAAGCTAGATGGTTCACCACCTAACTTCAAGAGTCCACACACACCTGCCACTGCGTCGAAAAGGAATCGAGTTTTTTTATACAACTACAACGTGCCTCTGACACCATGGATACAACATTACTTGAATAAACAAACGATTTTTTAATTAACGTTGGAATATTTTCTTTTGTCTTGCTTACTTATTTTCAATTTTTACAAATGTACAAACACAACCCAGACGTGGGCATATGAAACATTTCTCAATGTGTACAATCAAAACAAGGCAGTGTGTTCTGTAAATATATACAGTGGAAAATAACTTAACCGTGTAATGTTATATATATGTTATATACATTGGAAACAAGTGTATTACAAACAGAAAAACACATGACCATATATTAGAAATATTTCAAAGGTACAAAAGGATGTACATTTTTCCATCCAATATTAGTCCTATTGCTTTGCGAAAACGCAACAAAGGCAAGCTATGGCTTTTTTACTGTCCTCAGGCTGATAGTACTCTTTTCTGCCGGGGGAGAGGTCAAGGAAGTTACTTCAAACACGAGGGACAGAGAAGCCTAAAGTGTAAGGCTGAGATGGATTCACTTTGAGGTCTGTACTTTACTCGGCTTTCCTAAAAACCTCTCTTAACTGACAACCAGCTAACCTCATCACTCAGCAACTCCACTCCTACCATCGCAGGAAACAACGACCGGAACGCCAGAGCCCAAACCATACACAGATGGATCACTGACAGCGCCAACACCTTAGCCCCCCTCAAGATAAGCAATACCCATGCAAAGAAAGCTAGATGGTTCACCACCGAACTTCGAGAGTCCACACACACCTGCCGCTGCATCAAACGGAATAGAGGAACACCATATCCAAGGAAGCACATAACAACTTCAGAGCTGTCACCAAAGTCCACCACCAACTCATCAGAACAATGGGGATAAAAGCGATAAAAGACATAATCTCCACCTACGCACACAACAGCAAAGAACTCTTCAACATCATCAACAAGTTTGCCCAGCCTTCTAGCAAGACTACCAACATCCCACCCTCACAAGACCTCTGCGACTAACTGAGCACCTTTTCCACCAGAAAAAATAAAGAACATCTATGACAACTTTGATGAAGACATCCAACACACTGAACTCTCAGCAACCACCCCCGACACTATGAAGCCAACGATTGACAACTGGACAGTCCTCACCACCAAAGACACACTGAAGGTGATGAACTCAATCCAATCTGGGGCCCCCACAGACCCCTGCCCCAACCACATTTTCAACAGAGCCGCTGACACATCACACCCATGCTCTGCCACACCATCAACGGCTCCCTGGCAACTGTACAGTTCCTTGATGACTGGAAACATGCCAAGATCAACCCCGTCCTCAAGAAACCCTCAGCAGACCCCACTGACCTCAAAAACTAAAGACCCATCTCCCTGCTCCCCTTCCCAGTGAAATTCATTGAGAAAGCCATCAACAGCCAACTCTCCACATTCGTCGAAGAGCACAACATCGTCAACGATTCCCATTCCGGCTTCAGAAAAAACCACAGCATGGAAATTGCCCTCCTTGCCAAAACAGATGTCATCCGCACCCTACTGGACAAAGGATAAAGAGCAGCCCTCATCCTCTTTGACCTCTCAGTGCCGTTGGACACAGTCTCTCACTGCACCCTAATAAACAGACTCCACAACGCAGGGATTCAAGACAAGGCCCTCATCTGGATCAGCTCCTTCCTCTCTGGAAGAAAGCAGCGGGTCTGACTCTACCCTTTCCTCTCCGACCCTACACCAACCACCTGCCGAGTCCCCATGTGTCATCCCTCAGCCCTACGCTCTTCAACGTTCACATGGCTCTGCTCACCCCCATCGTCAGAACCTACAGACTCAACATTGTGTCATACGCAGATGACACCCAACTCATCCTCTCCCTATCCAACAAACCCAACACTGCCAGAGACAATTTTTGAGAGGGCATGGAAGCTGTCACCAAATGGATGAAAAACAGCTGCCTTCAACTAAACACCAACAAAACAGAAGTGGGCCCACACCCTGACGCCTAGAATGACACCTGGTGGCCCCCCGTCCTCCGAATTCACCCACCCCCATAGACCATGCATGCAACCTGGGAATCATTCTGGACTCCAAACTCAAAACGGACCACCAGATCAACGCTGTTTCGTCCTGCTTCCACACCCTCCGCCTCCTATGCAAGACCTTCAAAAGGACCCCCCTCAAACACAGAAAGACTGCCACTCATGTACTGCTCACCAGCAGACTCGACAATGGCAATGCACTCTTCCCCGGAATAAATACATACCGAACACGCAAGCTACAGAACATTCAGAACGCCACCGCAAGACTGGTCCTCAACCTGCCAAGTCACTGCCACATCTTCCAGCATCTTTGCAGACTCCACTGGCTCCCTATCAAAGCTAGAGTCACCTTCAAGATGCCCACCCACACTCAGAAGGCCCTCCACAACACCGGTCCAGCATACCTGAACAGCTGACTCCAATTCCAGGTACCCCAAAGGACTCTACGATCAGCCCAGCTCTCCTACGCTGTGGTCCCTCAACCAGAAAGACAAGATCAGGTGCCCGCTTCTTCTCCTTCCTCATGGCCAGAGCCTGGAATGCCCTCCCTCTCTACCTCAGACAGACAACATCTCTCCCCATCTTCACAAGAAACCTCAAAACCTGGTTCTTCGACAGACCCCCTCCTTGATGGAATGGAACCCACAAAAACCCCCTCCCCCAGGACCTTCAGACCCTCACGGGTGAGTAGTAGCGCTTAACAAACACATGATTGATTGATTGATTGAGTGTGGGCGTGAATCAGTGATTGTGATTCCTCATGTCTCAGGCTCAACGGGGAGAAGACAGAGATTATGCTACTGGGCAATCTCGCACCGACCACTCTGGTTTCCATCTGGCCCGCCTGTCTTGGCTCTCCTCCCTCACCAAAACCCCACATCAAGAGCCTTGGAGTCTGGCTTGATAAAGCATTAGATTTTTCTGTGCAGGCCACCAAAACTGCTTCCATCTGTATTGGACTGTTGAGAATGCTCCGGAAGATCCTCCCTCTGCTTCCTTTCCAGGCGAGGAGAATCATGGTTCAGGCCTTAATACTCTCCCGCCTGGATTACGGAAATGCGTTATATCTGGGAGCCCCGGTAGCAGTGATCAACAGACTCCAAGTCACACAAAATTGTGCTGCTCGACTTTTGTTTGGCATCCCTCGCTGGCAATCAGCAAAGAAGGCCTTAAAAGAACTCCACTGGCTCCCAATAGCTGCCAGAATGCACTTCAAAGCTATGTGCATTGTGCACAAAGCATTTCATCGAACAGGCCCAGCTATCCTGCGCTCTTTGGTTTTACCCTACATTCCATCGAGAACCCTTCGCTCCAGCGTCCTGCATCTTGCCACTACAACTAAAGTCAATAAGGCTCGGTGGGGAGGTCGGGCTTTTTCACACATGGCGGCAAAGATGTGGAACTCGCTCCCGCCGAATATGCGGGAGATCAGTGACCGGATGGTCTTCAGGAAAACATTAAAAACTCACCTGTTTGCTAAAATGTGCTAAATCCTGTTATCTGCTCACCACACTATTCAGTTCAAGCGCTGCGAGGCCTTCGGGTATGTATGCGCTATATAAATATAATTTTTCATTTCATTTCATTTCATTTCATTTCATTGTATAAGAGAGTAAGTATGTGTTAGTATCTGTATGAGTATGTGAGGTGGTGTGGGTATAACTATAAAGGTGGGTAAATGGGAGTGTGATTGATTCTTTGCATGACTGACTACCTGGTACCTAGGGGGCTAGTTGGCCTCCAGAGACCCTCAGGATTGAAGGGGAGTTAATCCCTCAATTTATAATGCACCAGGGGGCACATTTACACACTTGTTATATCAGGCCCTGCCTCATCCCTCCACTACTGTGCAAACACGCCTCCTGGCATGTTGTAAGTTGGGGAATTAAGTCCCCTTGAGACCTAAGGATCCCTGGGGGAGGGGCCAAAAAGTCCACCAGGTACCTCCAGTTTGCACCACAGGGCTGCGTTGCAGAGAGGTGAACAGAATTAAACCACATTTGTCAAAAAGGTAGCTCTTGGTCCAGAAAGTGACATTTTCCTAAATTATATAAATCCATTCAGTAGTTGCCTAGAAATTATACGGGGCGCGTACCGGTGAGCGTCCCGTTAGTGCTATTGCCGCGAACAAAAACAACATCATAACGTATCGCGTAGCCGCGTCCGCGTGATACGCACGGCGTAATCGCACCCGGAAGCACCCACGCGCATACAAACGCGCTACGTAAGCGCCCCGGGGCGCGCAGCGTAAGCGTGTCGGGTCATGTGACCTGAAAATAACACTTTTCATTGGTTGCTAACAGTTTTTTTATAAAGAATGAAATCCCCACCCATTTCCTTCACTTCTTCTTTCACATTTGTGACTGAAAGACCTGCCTTTTTGCTCTCGGTTCTTTGTTGGATATCTTGGATTATCATGGCTGCCAGACCATCCAGCAGTGAAGATGACTCCAATGAATTCATCGATGAAGAGCCTCCTCAGCCAAAATACAAAGAACATTTCATCTGGAATTTTTTTTCCATACCTGATGACCAGAAGAAGGTGAATGCTCCAAAAGTGGAGTGCAGGATCTGTCACACAGTCCTGTCACGGGGTGACCCCACTAAAAAATATTCTTTTAGGAACTCCACAATGATTCGCCATGTGGAGAGAAGGCACCCCCAGAATTTTGCCCGGGAAAGTGTCAGGGCTCTGGCACAAGAGGTTCCCAGTGATGGGGCCTCTACATCAACCGGAGGACGAACAACATCGGTGAGGGGGAGATCACAAGAGCTGGTTCCAAACATTCAGCCTGCATTTAACAAAGGCGTCCTTAAATGCAGATACTGTGATCAGCTACTTTCCTGTGGGGAGCAAAGTGTTTTGCTCATGGTTCGAGCATTGGAGAACCATAGCTGCCGTTCCCAGCCCTAATTTTTCATTTTTTTTGCTCCTGTTGAGCAGTTTCCATTCCCTGTTTTTGTTTTTGTTCTAAAAAAAGAAAAAAGAAGAAAAAAAAAGTTCTTTTCAGAACTACCTCCAATTCTCATCAAAGAGCTATATTCTTAAAAAAATGAAAAAGAGTAAGTGAAGTGGAGTGCATTGATAAAGGAAAGGAAAATGAGTTAGAAAGAACAGAACGGTATGAGAGGAGAAAGGAAGTGAAGTAGGAGGACTGAAAGAAGGTGAGTGTTGGGAACGAAAGTAAGGAGAAAGAGAGTGAACATGGGGAATGTGTTTATTCAAAGAAAATGTAGAAAAGGAACGGGGGTGTGGAAGGGTAAGAAAAGATGCATTGCTGGAGTTGCATCATTTTTGTGACACACTCCAGCAATGCATCACTTTTGCGCTTACAGATACGTCTGAAATACTGACGTATCTGTAAGTACTTGCGACATAATACGTCATATATTTAATATGACGCATGCCTAGAAGACTGAAGGCCTCATTTATGAGGCCATGCGTCACTTTTACGCCACCGGTGCGTCACTTTTTGTGACGCACCAGTGCTATTAAAAAGGCACCTTATTGAGTCATATTTACAAAGTGACGCATCTAAGTAGATGCGTCACTTTGTAAACCCCTGCACCACATTATACCTACGTCAGGTGTAATGTATGCAAAAGGGACGTATTGACGCAAGAAAGGGTCGTAGAGGTGACGCAGTAAAATCTATGAGATATCACTACGTCACTTTTATGACGCTGTTGCGTCCAAATCTTACGCCTGTTTCACAGCAGGCGTAAGACTGATGCAGGCCCTTTCACATGGGGCATGGCCCCATGTGAAAGGATGCATTGCTGGAGTTGCATCATTTTTGTGACACACTCCAGCAATGCATCACTTTTGCGCTTACAGATACGTCTGAAATACTGACGTATCTAAAAGTACTTGCGACATAATACGTCATATATTTAATATGACGCATGAGTAGAAGACTGAAGGCCTCATTTATGAGGCCATGCGTCACTTTTACGCCACCGGTGCGTCACTTTTTGTGACACACCAGTGCTGTTAAAAATGCACCTTATTGAGTCATATTTACAAAGTGATGCATCTAGGCAGATGCGTCAATTTGTAAACCCCTGCGCCACATTATACCTACGTCAGGTGTAATGTATGCAAAAGGGGTGTATTGACGCAAGAAAGGGTCGTAGAGGTGACTCAGTGAATGAACTGGGTTTTCCCCATGCTACGCTCCCCGGTACGCTCTCCGGTGCGCGTACCCCGCGGGCCCTTTATGGTCCCCACACCAAACCTAGGGGGTCAGGGGGGTCTACCCTGCCCCCTATTGGTCATTTCCCCCTTTGTTTTTGCCACCTCTTGTGTCTCGATCCTACCGAGAAACAGTGATTCCTATTGACATCGCAGAGTATAAAATCGCAAGTCAATACATCGCATAATGTTCGTCTAAAGCAGTTCTTGTGCGTCCTGATACAGTTTCAGTTTTTTTAGCCCAAAGCGTGATACCGCCTCTTAATACCGGCCCCCACTGTTGAAATGCGATGTGGGTCCATCCAATTACATCACCTATTAATAAATGTTCTGTGAGTAAACCCGCGATCTTCAAATGCTAACATTGTTCATAAATCATGTGCGTTTTTAATCATGGCCAGCCTGGCCCCGCCAGGCTGGCGGCAGCCACAACCAGCCTGGCGGGGGCAATCTGCCCGACATCCTAATGGGCCCCAAAGTTTGTAACACAATATATATAAATATATTGTTCATATTAATACAGACCAATTTTGAAAAATCCTCCATAACTGGCAAGAGAAGAACGTGTTTTATTCAATAATAAAATTTAATTTCAAATATTTTTTTTTCTAGGGATGCATGGCCTGAGAAGCAAACTATGTTACGAAGAAAAATCAAGCATGCTATTAAATATGATGTCAGCAAATGTAACCCCTTGTCTCCCACCATCCAGCCCCAGGCTGACTGTCTGATTTTGCCTCATTGTTTGGAGGTCCACATGACAGATGAAGAAGGGTTCTGCAGTGCTTTAAGAAATGTCTCAACACTGTTAAAAAATGGAGGGTGCTTAATACTGATTGCGTGCCTCGATACCACTTTTTACATGAATGGGAGCTTTAAGTTTCCCCATCTATGTATGGATGAGAGATTTGTAAGGAAAGCGCTGGATGATGCTGACTATGTCATCAAGGAGCTGCAGGTGTTTCCTAGGAAAGTTCATAAATTGTTTAATGTGTCAGATTACAGTAGTTTAATACTTGTTCATGCTTGTAAAGAAATACCTGTTAAATGTACATATGAATCCTAATTGATAGACATAACATTTACAGAGAGGAAAGGAATAGTTTTACCCTGTCCTGAAACAAGTTTCTTCTATTTCCTCTTTTTTTTACCCTATTGCTGCTGACACCAGTGGTTCTCTGCTCTCTGTCTCTCCTTATTTCTTGACCACAGGACTTTTTATTTTGCTTGGACCACTTTGCCTTGGCTCTGTGAGGTTCTGATTTTGTTAATATCCCCTTGTCCTTTACTCCAACGTCAAATGGATTGTGTCTCAGTCAATAACTGCTCGGAGGAGTGATGATTTGATCTTTTATTTGAAGCAATTTGCAGCTGGAAAGCATATTCAAATCTTAAAATAAAATGATGGTCTTTTTCTCAAAGAATTTCAAGCTTCTGTGTTTTGTTCTGCAATGTTCTAACTCTGTGTGTGTCCATGAATACCCATACATAGATATATAGTGGCTATTTTTCAATTGAGAATAGGATAGCCCTCTTTCCACTATCTATTCTGAATGTGTATTTTATAATATGTAAATACATCTTTGAAATACAGTAGTGAAATGTGTAATAATAGTAAACCTAATTGATATATTTTGATATGTTGTAGTATAGTATCTGATGCAGTGGAACAATCCAGTTCTGCGGACTCATTCTGGTTTAAATTAAATATTTTAAAGAATGTGTAGCAATGAAATTACCACAACAGTGAGGACAGTGCCCCACTTTATTCTTCCTGCTCGTTCTTCTCTTTCTTTTAACACCCACCCTTTTTACCCACTGCCCCACCCTTGACACCCTACACCATTTTATTGGCTGTAGTCATCGTAGACATCTGTTCAGCAATGTTTAACTATCTCACAAGGACCAATTTTTTGGGATCTAAGAGGCCTGACTTCTATATTTTTCCATCTCTCCTCCATGATGGACACAAGCCATTGCATGATTTTGAAAAATAAATAAATAATTAAATGATATTACAATTCCAAAATATCACAAAAAATAATAATTTACAGAAAAAGTAAGGTTTTATAAATATTACACTTACAAATTTTCATTTAAATTCATTGAATAAAATGTAGGTTTCAGGGACGTCATAGTAATTCACTGAAAAAAAACATAGGTTTTAGGGATGTTATAGTTGGTTGGACATTTCTCTCGTACAAAACCGTAGAATTTTCCCAGTTATAGTTAGTAAAGCTAACTATAACTCGCGTCCCCGCAATGCACTGCTGATGAAGTCACACATTACATCATTCATGACATGGTCAGTGACATCCCTGATGACATCTCAAAGTAAATCACTGATGTCATCATCCACGTAAAAATCTGATCAACCTCCTCACACTCTAATATAACCTTTCATACACCAACTGTAAAATACAGACTACCATTTACAAAACCATTGACACACCAATACCAGTTACTACATTTTCACTCTTTTACCCATACAACACTCATACATGTAGTCACTCATCAATACAACACTCTCATAGGCAATCATACACCTATACAGACACTCACATACCACCACTCTTTCCAGAGTTACTCAGACACCTATTCAGTCATGCAAAAAATCACTCACACTTCTATTTACTGAGCTATAGAGTTATAAACACACTTATTCAAACAGAAACAAATGCATTGGACATAGGAGCTAAACAGAAGATTGAGGTTCGTGCTGAACAAGATACAATTTAGAAGGCTGATCTTCCACCATTAGCTCCGCCTCTCCAGCAAAGAGAAGAAATTGTACTCCTAATCCTAATCAAGTCCCCCTTCTGATGATCTGAACATGAATGGGACTTGGCTGGGTCCGAAAGACCAGGGAAAGGGATACTTCCTCAAGCCTTGCAAGTGATGAATTTTATGGTAAAGATGACGAGCCAGTGATCATCAGTGCTGAGAGTAGCACAGAAGATGGACAGATCACCTGAATTCAACCTGCTCAGATTCATATGGCTCTAGAACACCACTGGCTTCCATATTTGCCAGAGTTCAGAAACCTACAACTGCCACCATCTCCACCCCTGACAAAAATGTAGCACACTAAACAATAACAACACAACCAGCAAGCCTTACTATTATATTCCCTAAATGAGGCCTGAGTGACCTTTTATCTACATGTGTCCTACCTCGCTCTGTATAATGGTTGCAGCATTGACCTCTTACCCAGTTATGTGCTGATTAAATGTTGATTGGCTTATGCATGAGGATTCTCAGTAAAATCCCCAGCACATGACGTACATAACAAAATTAACCTACTCTGTACAAAAAGGAATTGCTATCTTTCATCCTAGTGCAACCAGGCTACTTTCCATGATCACAATTATTGATCCAGGCTCTTCAACATAATCCTACTCACAATATATCTATTTGTGCAGAGCCCCGAGGCTACCTTTTTGGTATACAAGAATCATACCATCACTACTGAAGGAGAGGGTGTGCTTCCATGCTGACATAGAAAGTGAGGTCCCAGACTGCTAAAGCTTCAAATTGCAGCTGTCTAACATCCCTTTTGGGGTGTCCAACTTGTGACCAAGAAGGGGCCCTTCATTCTCTCCTATCCAATAATGGGATTGGCTAATTCCGAGAGAATTCTTGGCTTCACACCCCATACATGCTAGGTACACTTCAGAACACTTAGGGCCCCATTAGGATGGTCGGCGGATTGCCCACGCTGTGCCGGCGGTAGTCTTCACCGGCCCGGTGAGGATGATCTGCCCACTATCCATGCAGCAAAGACCCCTACCATATTACGATGGCTGGGTGGTCAGTGGCAGACAGAAAGACCATCCACCACATTTCCGCCCGGTCAACAAGTCGACCGGGCGGAAACGGGTTCAATATGGTGGCGGTGTCTGTTAGACACCGCCAGCCATATTACAATGGGGGTGGAAACATGCCTTTCCGTGGCGGCAGTGCTGCCATGGAAAGGCATGTAGAGTTTGTTTGCAGGAGCCCATTGCCGGTCCCCAGGGACTCTGGTGGGGGTGCACATGGGGCGTACCTGTTGTACCCCCCTGCATTTCAATGTACAACGTAGCAGGCACAGCGTGGGGACTTTCACTCTAAAAACAGTTTTTTGTACATTAGAGATAGCTGTTTTGTGGTTGCTTTGTGAATTGCAGAGTTTTTAACTGTGAAATAGTTTAGTACATCAGGAACAAGTATATCAAATGTAAGGCTCAGTTTCATGGGACTAAAAAGTTTAACAAATTAAAGCCTAACTGGGGATGGGAGAGGCTTCCAGTGTAGAGATTTTAAGTTGAGAACCTCATCTAATAGGGTGAATTAAAGAGGCCCATCAAGGAGTAGGCACCACTGTATGTACAATGCCACCACCATTATCTGGCCCATCCCACTGAGCTCCTTCAGAGCGGATGCCAGGTCCTGGTTGGCCAGGTAAGATGCACTGATTTTCGGTTCATTCTGATGTTTGCCATCTGAATAGTCAACATCCAAAGGAGCATCACGTGAAGCTCAGCACACATATACAGAATATCGCCTGGAGAAAAAGCGTACTTAGCAAACAGGTGTTACAATTCAAAACAGTGTTGTATTATTCATGTCCCCTACAAAGTATTCACCACTATAATTTCATATATTCCCATTGGACAACTAAGCATGGGCGGTAAATTCCATTCCACTAGTGGAATTTGCAGAATTGGGGTCATTTTGCATTTCGCGGAGAACCCGGAATTGCCAAAAAATACACGTTCTGCTGCTTTACAGAATTTTTTGCTTGTTCGTGCTCTCAAAATTAGTGTTCAAGAGATATTTCCTCCCGAGCATGCAAACAGTGTTCGAGAACAGGAAAAAAGCTTTGTGAATAGGCAGTACAAGCAATTCTGCGTGTTCACTGAACTTTTCCGTGCTTGCAGAGATTTTTTACAGTTTCGCAGAGCTTTCCCCGACTATGCAAATTCCACCCACCCCTATTGGACACGGAGGGTTGTGATGGAGTAAGGAAGAAGGGAGCTGTACTTACATTGCCCATTGCACAATCCGTGCTTCTCAGAGCCCTCTTGTTATCTTCAATAAGTCCTTTACAGTGAGATTGCTAAGAGGTCTCGGAGGCCATGCTCCCTTTTCTCCACCACGCTGCAAACACGGCTTGTGGTGTACTACTGGTTAAGTAATGAAGTTCACTTTACTTCTGAGGGACCTTGGGTGCCAAGAACCCTCCTGGTACATCCTGCGATTCCTACACATTGGGATTCCTGAGAGCTGATCGGAGGACCAAACCCCTATCTCCACCACTCTGCAAATGCAACTAGTAGTTAAATAATCATTTGCAATGTGATAGGTCTCGATTTTGCAAGAGTTAGAACTATTGCCATTGTAGATGTAGTTGTATTTATCTTTATGGGTTTTGGAGAGATGTATTTATGTGGTGTGAGGATGTATGGGGTATGTAACAGAATTATGTGGTATATTGTGCAGTTCAATTTTGTGGATAGACCGATTGTGGTATTTAGTGTGTAGGAATTATGTGCAATTATGTGGAGTGCAATTGCATGTTATGGAGAGTAATTATGCGCTGTTCCATTTGTGTCGTGCAATGTTGAATTATGTGGTATGGATTATATGTCTGTGGTGTTTTATGTAACTGTGTTGTCTTATGTGGTTTCTTGTTGAATTATATGGTGTGTAATGGAAATGTGTTGAGTGTATGTGTGTGATGTGGAACTGTGCAATTGTATGTGTGAAATTGAAAATGTTTGCAAAGTTTAAAAATACACTAATCGCACACCCGCACACCAATTGTAGGTCTACCGTATAACTGTTGTTTTGGTATGCTCTGTTTGTTTAAACCTTTTACATTTTTTTCCAAATAGCAAAAGATATTTCATTTAGAAAAAATAACAAATAAGGCCTACAAAGTGACCCCTAAACAGGATTTAACACATGAATTGTAAATAGGACTCCCTGTTTTCTGGTATTTATTTTTACATTTATTTATGTACTCATGCTTGAATGTCTGCCATGTTTCAATGATGTGAAAACCCGCTGAAGAAAAATCGATGCAAATCTGTAAAAATATGCACATTTCAGAATCAACCTTGTGTATATTTATCTACTGCTGTTAAAGTCTCTTTACTTAAATCTATTTCTTTTTTATCCCCCTTACTTATCAATCCACACAGCTATTGGCTTGGTAGTCATGGCAGATATTATTTAGAATTAATCTAGGCTTGGTGGTAAATTCTGTTCGGCTCGCGGAATTTGGGTAATTTTTCGATCCGCGGAGCACGAGGGATTGCAAAAAATTCCTTGATCAGTGTAATTTTTTGCTTGTTCGAGCTTTCAAAATGCATGTTCACCAGATAGTTCCTCTAGAGCACGCAAACAGCATTTGCGAACAGGAAAAAAGCATTGCGAATGGGCGGAACAAGCAATTCCGTGTGTTCGCGGAACTCTGTGTGCTCAAGTAGATTTTTTATCATTTCGCTGAGCTTTGCATAGCACAACTACGCAAATTTCATCCACCTCTAAATTGATCAAAAAGCAACCTAATTTCTGTTTTTAGCCACATTTAAAAATAACTACAGACATAAAAATAAATGTTTTCTCACTGTATTTATCTGTGAAAATCAAAAAAAATTTGGAAACAGGGAGCGTTAACTCTAATTGATACAGACTCCCGAATGCAAAGTCGTGCTTTAGAAAATAAAGTAAAACGAGAGTTAGTGCTATTGGTGTTGTATATGTGTTTTACCAATATGTTATGGAGTGGAGTAGATGTAAGTGGTGTGTAGTAAAATAATGTGTGTTGGTATGGAATGGTTAGTTGTGATTTTGTGTGGCATGGCTTTGTGTGGTGTGAAGTGGGTTTGTGGAGTAGAATTATGTTGTATAGTGTTTTGTGGGATTCTGTGTCTAGCAATTATGCAGTATTGATTGTATTGTAATTATGTGGACTGAGATTGTGTATCATGTAGTGAAGATTCGTAGAATGGAATTTTGTGTTTCCAGTGTTATGTCGTGGAGCTTTATTCTGTGGTGTGCTGTTGAATTTTGTGGTATAATGTTGAATGATGTGGTATGGATATAATGCATGTGGTGTATTATGTAATTGTGTTGTTGAGTTCAAATATTTGGTTTGTTGTTGAATTATATCAGCACAAAAAAACACAAGGTTATTTTGGGGATATTATCAATGCTGTCTTGAAAACTGGCTTTGAGTTAGTAATAGAACCTGTCCATAGGAAATCTGGTAGGAGTTATCACATCTGTAAAGAGTGCAAAAGAGACTTGTTGTGTGCAATATACCACACTGGTGATGAATTGTGAAAGATCGGCTAATTTTCCCCACACTGAAGCCTGTTACTTTTTTGTGTGTAGTGTGCTGTGCCTAAAATGAATGCTTGACCGAATTTTAGAATGTATCCACACACGCGCAGTCGCTTAATCATGTCTTAATTGTGTGTTTTGTGTGCATTATGGAGGGGACCGTCCTATGAAGTGCTTATGTGGTCAATCATTTTTCTTGGGATTTAAACTGTATGTCATCGCTCTCTGGATGTAGTTTGATGATGATATTGTACAGCCCATCCAGTTGGGCTTTTAGATGTTGTTCACTTGCTAACTCAGCACCGAATCTGCCCTCCTCTCCGTGGCACAGGATAGAGGAGGCTCCATGATTTTGGTGCTGTTAGACCTGTCTGCAGCCTTTGACACTGTGTCACATGAGATTCTTCTCGGCCGTTTGCAGCAGGTGGGGCTTGGAGGTGTAGCTCTGTCTTGGCTGGAGAGTTTTCTCACTGGCCGCTCACAAAGCGTCAGCTTGGGCTCCCATTGTTCCATCTCCAGAGAGCTCACCAAGGGGGTTCCACAGTGCTCATGCCTAAGCCCCACATTATTTAATGTGTATGTGGCCCCCCTTGCTGACATTGTGAGACCATTTGGGTTTACCCCAGTGTCGTACGACGACGACACACAGCTCTTGTTCCCTTTCCAGACTCTTACCCCAGAAATTAGGAACTCTTTTGCTGAGGGCATGAGAGCGGTATCCCACTGGATGGCCTCCAACTGCCTCCAGTGTAATGTGGGCAAGACAGAAGTCATGTTATTTGGGAAAGCCAATCTCCTATGGTCACCAGACTGGTGGCCTCTGGAGTTAGGACCTATTCCTTGCCCAAAACAATCAGTTAAGAATTTGGGAGTCCGACTGGACCAGAATCTGGTTTTAAAAGAACATGTGAATCTGGTGACTGGATCCTGTTTTCGAACAATTGGTCTCCTAAGAAGGGGTTTTCCCTTCCTATCATACGTTTACGGAAAGACCTTAGTCCAGGCACTCGTAATAAGTCGGTTGGACTACTGTAATGGCCTTCTTATCTCGGCCAATGAACATGTACTCAACCGACTCCAAGTAGCCCAAAACACCGCGGCCAGACTGGTTCTAAATGTCCCTTCGAGAACACCATCTAGGCCCCTCTTGGAAGAGCTTCACTGGCTGCCTGTACGCCAGCGAATGAAATTTAAAATGAGTTGTATTATACATAAGAGTCTTTTTGGATTAGGGCCTTACTATCTGACTCAGAAATTTCAAATTCATACTTCGGAACGCCTTCTGCGCTCCAATAGTCAACTTCTATTAAACATTCCATTCATTAAGAAGGCTAGGCAGGGTGGCCGAGCACTCTCTTACGTAGGGCCTTCTCTCTGGAACAAACTCCCTGTTGACATGCGACATAACACCAATCTTCCCTCCTTCAGGAAGGCACTAAAAACATACCTTTTTCGGGAGGCTTAGACTCCTATTTGCATGTACCTATAGCACTGTATCTATTCTGAGATCTATAGCGAGCTAAGCGCGGAGATACCTCTTCCGAGGTCGAGTCCTGCGCTATAGAAGCAAATAAATAAATAAATAAACTCTTCCTTCCACATTTATTCTTATGCCTCAGGTTCTTCTCATGCTGCTTTATTGTACTGTACGTACACTGTTTCTTCACCTCAATATCAGTTTTCTCTTTGTACTGCACACTGATACCCATCTGGGCTTTATTTGCACTTGATAAAACTTTTCAAATAAAATAAAATAATAAAATACTGTGTGTAGTGTGCTGTGAACCAGACAAGGGTGTAAATTGCAACCAGCAACAGAAGCAGTGGTACAAACGCGTCAATGATTTATACTTAGAGTGGTGATGAAGCACACATTGGGAAAGCCAATAACACTTGAATTGGTGCTTAGCCTTTTGGCTTTGCCAATAATCTTTATGTTTCATGATGGTTTTTGTAATATTTATTGATGGGACAATTACTTGATCACCAAAATATTTGTTTGGCCTGAAAATGCACACATTGCCAGGGCATTCTCATGAACTGGAGGGAAAAACTTTGTGATTCAACGTGCTCTTTGTAAAAGAGCAGAACGAGTCCTATGCTGGATGCTGTAGTAGGTAGAAAAAAATGTAAATGATACAACAGTCCAGTGACTGATGAGCACCGACTGGAAACCCCTACAAGTGAGTATTATTTTAGTTAAAAAAAACGTCTTGGCTAATACTAGACCTAAAAAGTTCATTGCATTTGTGAAGCCGATGAAACGTTTTTTTTTTAATATTGATGCCTTATGGTACATATGATGAGTGGTACAAACATGATATAACTTTCAAACGTATAGTGTTCAAAAGTGGATGAGAAGCCAATTATCATGCTGTGCTAACCGAAAGAACAGTTGGTTTGTGTGTTCCAGCTTTGATGAGGTATCATTTACGTACTATCCATTGACATATGCCACAAAACACATTTGCTCTTGCTTTCTGCATTTCTTAAATAAACATTCCATACTCTTCATAAATATTGAAATGGAATTTAAAAGGGTTATTTCAGCATTCAGTCCTGTTATGTATTATTTTAGGACTCTATTGTAAGTTTCCAGATCCATGCCCTTATATAGATATAAATCACAATATCCGTATATAGGCATAGAAATCATAACCATATTTAGGCATAGCTCATGCAGTCCAAATACGGCAGGGCTACTTCCGCTAGTTCTGAAAATTCACAACGATTTCTTGAAAAAACCCGACTTCAGCAGTCAGGGACTTCCCGTTGCGTGAGTACTGATTTATCCAAGAACTCATGGAGTTTTCAAAGAACTGAGACTCTTTGATGACGTTATTATGTCCAACCATACGTCAAACCCGGCACCTTCAAGGTATGAATATGCCCACATTTTCCTAAGCAAACACATGGTGGTTTGAAGCAGTTCAACTATCTACTTGCCCAACGCGCCCTGCTAAAGCAAGTGCTGAAGACGCACTGAGAGAGACGATGTCTTTTATCCTGCCGTGCAATCCAGCTGGGAAATCGAGTCCCGAGACCAACCTTCTTCATTCTAAACGAAGGTACGGAGCTGATTAGACCCATAGAGAAATCTTGCGCAGATTCTTGGCAAAAGAATACTACTTTTATGCTACACCTCACTTACTTCCTCCCTCGTACTAAGCTTAGGTTAGGTGCACCGGGGTAGGCGTATTTTAGAAGCAACAGTTGAATTCTCTTAGCTTCTGTTATTTATGTATGTATTTATCTATGGTTTAGGAACAACACAGTTTTTTTCAGTATTATTGTATTCTTCTATTTATACTGTATGCATTATATTTTACTACCAGTGTTACAATTGTAGAAGTTCACTTCTTATGCTTGAGAAATAAGACTGTTCAATAAACCCTTTTATTGAAAACGCTTTCTCTGCTCCTCTGGTGAAACGAAGCATGCATGATTGACTGATTGAAATAATTATCTATTGTTTCCACAACTCTGGGAATACGTTTTATCTTGAGGAAACAAAGTTGTCATGTTTACGCGGTTGTCAGAGACTAATCCCTTCTTGTGAATTCAAGAAAGTTTCTAGTCACCTCTGAGCTAGCTGGCACTCACAATTAAGTTTAATATGTTCGATAGAGACCTAGTCGACCTCAGTCCTCCATCTAATCTACAGGATATAGTATTCCAATGCGCAGAGCCTATTGAGAATATAGGAACTACACTACAGTCCCAGAAACACAGATCTCCCAGCTAGGCAGACCTCGTGTAAACACTTTAACACACAGCTTCATATCTGGATGCCCTGTATAATGAGCAGAAAGCAACACATGCTGTTTCTTCAGTCTAGAGACTATAGCCTTCTTTACATGTGTCATCTTCTCCCTACAAAGGCACTGACACACTCATTGATGTCTCTAGAAAGATGATGACGCTCAGAAGAGTTATGGAAAAACAACAATGTCGCAACCGGTAATATTGAGAGAACTAATTATCAAATGTGTACAACACATTACAAGAAAAGAAAATAGGAAAACTCATAATTTGGTTTAAATGTGCTCAAGGCATCATATATTTGGGTATATAAAAGAAAAAAACAATGGTTGTGGAAAACCAATTAGAACAGTTGTATCGGTACTATAAGCAATTATTGCATTGGAAACTAGAAGACGCAAATGCTTGTGACACTCAAAAGTGAATGGCGCAGTTGACAAGTGGAAAAACAGCGAGGGTGCAATGAGAAAAAGTGACTGCTATATACAACAATGACTTATGGTTGAATAAAGGATTATTTACATAGATTCATCATATATTTCAGACATTTTTAAGTGAACCATAGTAGAAGAGGCACCGGAAGTCATGCTGGTATGCCAACGATCCTAGTTAATTGGGATCATCATCTGGGCAAAGTTGCCAGTTAAATGTGCTATACAGGGGAGGAAAAATGTGAAAATCAGACAAAGGGAGGGAGAGGCGCACGGAAGCAAAAGGTGTGTGGGGGACATGAGCAGTGAAGCATACCTGAGGAAGGAGCAATGGCACAGAGATGAATAGGGCAGCAAGGCTAGTCCTATCGGGAGGGCTGTGAATCAAGGAGAGGCCCTGCAGAGAACAGAGGGAAAGAACCAGTGAGGAATTGGCCTGGGTGGGCCAGGGAGTGAGTGCAACTGCAAGAGCTCTAGCTAAAGGTGTACTTACCGATAGGGAAGTACAAATTAGTAACGCATAGGCAGAAGGTGCCAGGTTGGGCTGGTCCAGCCAGTAGAAGAACTTAAATCTGGTACCGAAAAGAATCCAGGAGTGGGGACAGCCTGGAATAGAAAGTGCTGCATAAGTACATTTGAAGGAAGCAATGCAGGCCGGATGTGGTGTGGTGTAAATAGGTCAAATTTTCCTGGAAATAATGGCAGGAGATAGGGCCTGAGGGTCGGATTGGGCATGAACATGGTCAGAGTCCCGATACACTGTGGGCAGGCTGGAGGTACAAGTTGCAGATGAGCCGCTGAGTAGGTTCACCCTGTATGATAGAATAGAAAGCCAGGGGTCAGAGGAGTGGAGTCCAGAAGGAGCCCGGGTATTAGAGGTGCTACAGGGAGAAAGAGTCACAATCAGACTTACCGCAGTTTATTTAAACCCAATGGGGCCGGGCGAAGGGCGGCTGGGGAGTAGTGATGTTGGTCCTGGGTTTGATACCCAATCCACAGGAGGCCGTCACAGTGGTGATCAGGTGGAACTGGTTCTTGAAGGCTTGGTATATGCCGGAAGTTAACCCCTTCCACGCTGATGACGAGCTGGGCTTGTCATGAGGTAGCCTCCTGCTACGCTGATGACGAGCCCAGCTCGTCATGGAACATGGGTTTTCTTAGATGTTCGCGTACGGGCGGAATTCCGCCCGCACGCATGCGGTTAAGTAGGAATGGTGAGTATGCTTTGCTGTGCGTCGATGTCATGCCGCTTGAGGGGGCGTGGCTTAGGGATGATGGCCCGTTTGTCAAGGAGACAAGGAAGAAGCTCCAGATCAAGGAGACCAGGCAGGAAGGAGGGCAGAAAAGGTGGGGCAGAAAAAGGGGGACGCGAGGGTGCATGAGGATGAAAGCACTTGAACACACAACTTTATACACAGCTGTCCCGTATAATGAACATCAAGAGATGCATGCAATTTCAACTTTACACATTAAGAAAGCATGCCATTCCACAGAGGTAGTCTAATGTCTAGAGGCTTCTTTACATGTGTCATAGTGCCCCTAAAAATGCTCTGACACACTCATTGAGATCTCTAGAATGATGCTGATACTCCCAAGATGGACAGAATGCAGATTAATGTCATACATTCACCCCAGTACAGAGATCCGGGCCTGAATCCATTGTTTTTTTGCTCACATGCCATTCCAGTTTGGACCCAGCCATATGCAAATCAGTCTTGGCCCTGCGCCCAATAGGAACAGTCCAGCCTGAACTGCCAGGCCGGGTCCTCCCTGGACTAGAAACAAGCATCCTAGGACCGGTTTTGCGTGTTGAGCCCCCCTCAGCCAGGATAGCTTGACTCCACTGACACAGTGGGCCCCTGATCCACATCTGGGAGTGTCAGCATCTTTCTTGAGACCTCATAAATGTATCAGTGTCATTTAGGCTACAAGATGACACAAAAAAGTAGCCTATAGATAGTACACTACATCTGTTTCACACTACATGTTCTCAAAATGGGGGTAGTAGTAACTTCAAGCTTAACTTCTTGTTCATTATACAGGGCAACCATGTGTAAAGCTGTGTGTTCAAGTGCTATCTGAGCTTATTTATATTAGAGGAGGGGGAGTATGTCATTTGTGTTAATGTCCAGCACAATTCTGGAAATAATTTATGTTTGGATTGGGAACTACTAGGCCATCATTCTAATGTTAGGCGAATGTGTGTCCGCCCAATAACATTTTGGTGAGATAACCGCCTGACCATAGCTCGGCGGTTCTCCACACCAAATTTGGATAACTTTCATGTTACAATGTGAGCTTGAGCAGTGGGCCGTACCAGCTCATACCTCAAGCTCTCATTACAAAAGTTTTTATACATCCCTGCACTATGTGTTATCCACCTCACGGTGCCCGCTCCATGGTACATGGTGCAAAGGGTTCACTAACAGAATATAGAATGCCAAAATATCGACCTACCAAAATATAGTGGACAAAATATAGAGTACAAAAGTATTGAATCAAAAATATAGTTGTAAAAAATATATTTAGTCAAAATATCTAATTTTATTAAATGTCTTAAAAGTAATTGAAAATTAATGAAATAGTAAATCTAATGAACTAAAACATACTTAAAAGTACTTAAATAACCTTACAATTAATAAATAATTAATGTAAGTTAAAAAATAAACATACAATTTAATTTTTTAATACACATATATACGGACAAGAACATGAACATTGCATGCTGGGACTGGTAGGCGCAGATCCAGGAGCGACCTGCCAGGAATGCATGCGATATGTATTCACCTTTTAGGGGCGGAACATTGCACGACCTATCAGGAGAGGGATAAATACTTCATCTGGGATGCACGCCCATCTCCTGATTCATTCACACCCCTGGCGCTGATGAAGGCAACAAACGCGACAAAATGCATTCGCCAATAGTGGGTGATGCGGGACTACTTCTTACCTGTGTGAAGGAATAAAGATGTTTCCACCTGTATATAATTAATAATATTAATACAAAAATATACAATATTTTTACCGTAGGATAGCGGGAGGATAAAATTTACTGTTACCACTCCAGTGAGTGCAACAGTAGGGAAAGCGTTGGATAGCGTAGGGGTAAAAATTACTATTCCCATTCCAGTGAGTGCAACAGTAGGGATAGCGTTGGATAGCGGGAGGGTAAAAATTACTATTCCCACTCCAGAGAGTGCTATAATAGGGAAAGCGTTGGATAGCGTAGGGGTTTAAATTACTATTCCCACTCCAGATAGTGCAACAGTAGGGAAAGCGCTGGATACCATATGGGTAAAAATTACTATTCTCATTCCAGAGAGTACAACAGTAGGGAAAGCATTGGATAGCGTAGGAGTAAAAAATATTATTCCCACTCCAGAGAGTGCAACAGTAGGGAAAGCGTTAGATAGCGTAGGGGTAAAAATTACTATTCCCACTCCAGTGAGTTTAACAGTAGGGAAAGTAGTGATTGAACATAATAATAAAAATACATTACATTACAATACCACTAAAAAAATAATTAAAATGAATTAATAATTTAATATTATGTAATAAATAATCAATTAGAAATACAAATAAATATTAGTTATTACACATTAATTACATATTCATAATTAAATACCAATTAATTAATTTTTAATAACAAAAACAAATTAATAATAAAAACCAATACCAATTAATAATTAATTACCAGTCAATTAATTCTCAATACACAAAAAGTATTTTTAATATGTAATTAATTACAATTAAATTACTTCCCACCCTATTCCCTATAAAGCCACAATCTGCTATGGAAAATAAATTAATGCAATTATCAGCTACGGAAAATAAATTAATGCAATTATCATAATTATCAGTTAATCAATTAATACAAATTAATTACCAATTAATAAAAATTAATTACCAATTAAAAAATAATTAACAATACATTATAAATCAATACCAATAAATAAATACAAATATTTACTTAATTACAACTGACTTACTGCCCAACCTGTTCCCCTAAATACACATAACCCGCTACGGAAAATAAATAAATATAATTGACATAATTATCAATTAATCAATGAATAAAAATGAATTACCGATTAAAAATTAATTAACAATAAATTCAAAATGAATACCAATAAAAAAATACAAATATTTAATTAATTACAATTAAATTACTTCCCACCCTATAAACCCACTACCCGCTACAGAACTAAAAAGCAAAATTAAATAACATACAATTCATGACTTAAAATAAATTAAGAAAAACCAAAGGTGGTGATGGACGCAGCGTTGACAATACAAACACTCGCCCCCAGTCAACTGATCTGGGTTTAGTCCATCACCGTTCTTTAGCTCACTCCGCCACCCCAGTTCAGACATGGCCATATGCAAATCAGTCTGACCCTGTGCTTCATGGGACCAGTCCAGCCCGAACTGCCAAGCCATGTCTTCCCTGGACCGGAATCAAGCTTCCTAGGACCGGTTTCTGGCATTACAGCCATCTTCAGCCGGGCTTGCTTGACTCCAGTGGCAAAGTGAGCAAGGGACTCACGTCTGAGCATACGCTGCCAACTTAGGGCGAGCAAAGAAAAACCAAAGGTGGTGATGGACGCAGCGTTGACAATACAAACACTCGCCCCCAGTCAACTGATCTGGGTTTAATCCATCACCGTTCGTTAGCTCACTCCGCCACCCCAGTTCAGACATGGCCATATGCAAATCAGTCTGACCCTGTGCCTCATGGGAACAGTCCAGACCGAACTGCCAAGCCATGTCTTCCCTGGACCGGAATCAAGCTTCCCAGGACCGGTTTCGGGCATTACAGCCGTCTTCAGCCGGGCTTGCTTGACTCTATATTGTTTTCAATATGATGGCTAGTTACCGGTGCAGAGATGTGAATGTGTCACAACTGAAGGGCCAGGAGATAAGGGGGCTCTGCTATAGGCCCCTATTGTCATTATTCAAATGCATTTCCAATTTGGAAAGACCGACATTGACCTGATGACTGAAAGGGCCATCCTAATCCGGATAGCGGAAACGCAGTCCTTTAGGTATTATGAGGTCCTTCAGACTGGCTCAACAGAAACCTAATCGGATTAACAAGACAGTTTAAACTCCGACTGCCGTATTTGTAAATCAGCAGATAGAGACTAATCCATATAGGACAGTTGGAAAGCTTCCCTGATTTAGATTATATTGGAGTGGAAATAGTGGATTTTGTTTGTTTAGTGTCCTGCACTTTCCTTGAAGTAATTTATGTTTGGAGCATAAATAGTATTTTTCTTTAAGTGTCTACCACTTTTCTGAATTGTTTATGTTTGGAGTGGGAAAAGTATAAAACCATGCTCGTTGTGGTATGCACACTGGTGTGCATGCCACAGGGTGCAGGGTTTTCCATAACCACATCTTTTTGCAATGGGAGCCTGTGTTGCAGGTTGGAACAGAGGCTCCCATTGCATAAAGGGGCGGTTGAGAACAATGTTCGGGAACACGGTAATCGGTTGGCCAGGCTCACCGAACCCGAGTCAGTCGGAAACCATTCCAATAAGTAAATGTAAATGTACAGGAATTTATATAGCGCAAATCACCAAGTGGTTTCTAAGCGCTTGCTTAGGGAACCCGTCCTGGTATTCCCCTGTGAGATAACCCCGGCAGGGTATCCGCATGGTGAAAGCCAGGCATCCCGCCGCGAGGGGCCGTTGTGGAGATTAAGCAAGCTATTGCCCAGAGTCGCAGAGTGTGAACCCATGAATCGAGTAGGCACCGGAGGGAGAATTGTCGAGTCCATGGACATTTTAGGACTCAAGACCCCGCCGAGCCGGGAATTGAACCCTGGTCCCGGGCTGACCTCTGCTTCCAGGTCTGCCTCCTCTAACCAGTGAACCATACTTCTCCATAAGTCATTTGGAATGCTTTCTGACCAACATCGTAATAAAGCCCTAAGTATGTTTATTGTCCAGAACTTTCGCTGAATTAATCTATATTTGGAACGGAATTAGTTATGTATTCATGTTAAGTGTCCAGCACTTACCCTTATTTAAGTTATATCAGAGTGGGAATAATAATTTTGTAAATTTAGTGCCTGCAACACAGGGCAGGGTTTTACAGGGGGATTCCATATGAACCCCCCTCGGCCACCAACTATAGGCAGTGGGTGCAAGGGGGCCCTGTCAGGGACCCCTAAAGTCACTTTCCATGTTGGCCGGCATGGAAAGGATGCTGGAAACCAACATCGTAATTCCGACTGCAAAAATTCCTGGCCTAAAGCCATATTGAGTATCAGTGATTATATGTTGGTCATCAGCCCAGTCCATGAACCGGCTGAGGATAGCCCTTCCTAATACTTTTGCTGACACAGCAATTAAGGAAATAGGCCGATAGCAGAGTGGGCTGTCCTTGTTGCCCTTTTTAAAAATAGGAACAATAGTGGCTGTGGACCAGGATGATGGCATGCCTACATCCCTGACTCTGGTCAGGATTGGTGCGCAAAGATCTCACCTAGGGTAAATAATGTCTGGACGATAGACCCTCCTTCCACTTCCGACTGGGCATCAGTCAGGCAGTGATTATAAAGGCCATGGAAGTGCTTGTACCATGACTCCAGCAAAATATGGTTTGCTAACTTTGGTTTGTTTGCCTATTGGAAGCACGGATCGTTTATACCATTCCAAAAGGCAGTTGAGTTATTTGACTCAATTGCTTCCCTCAGGGCTCCCCACGCCTTCTGTTGAAAACTGGTTTTGCATCGTTTTACTGTCAATTTATAATTTGCCCTACATAAGGTCACCCTTGTCTTGACTCTTGGGGAAGATTTTAAAGCTAATTTCAGCTCACTCAGGGCATGGGAGCATTGATGGTCTAACCACCTTGGGTCATCCATTCCTGCTTTATGTGTTTTAGTCCTAAGCAGACCATCAGTTCTATATGGCAACGCCCTCAAAGGCTGTGACCAGTTTGGCCCCCTCCACTTTTGTATTCAAGCAATCCGAGATGAGTTTTTTTTCGATCTGTCAATAATGCTCTATAGAAGACTTCACCATTAATCTGTGACCATCTGAGCCTCCTCCCTTGATCTGTGGCACCTTCCACAACACCCCCACTGTAGGTGAGTTTTTACTAAGATTTATTTCCACGAGGTACATGACTAAAGGGTTATGTTCACTAAAATTGCTTAGACATATTTTAAATCAGTTTCTTGAGTGTATTAAAGACAAACACATAGTCAATAATGGAATCACTTCCTCTGCCTTTAAGTGTGGGATTTTGTCCTTCCCAACTTCAGCTAAATCCATGGTGTGTGTGAGGGCATGTGTGCTTAATAACTTGCCTAACACCCTTCC
Source organism: Lissotriton helveticus (assembly GCF_964261635.1). Taxonomy (NCBI): domain Eukaryota; kingdom Metazoa; phylum Chordata; class Amphibia; order Caudata; family Salamandridae; genus Lissotriton; species Lissotriton helveticus. The sequence continues at coordinate 126,673,100 of NC_136064.1, forward strand.
CTTCTTTGTGTGCTCCATGTGCACGCCCTCTTCCAGGGTGCACGATGACCAATCCCCCCATTTACTCTCAAATGTGGGCACATATGGCAATTGAATTCGCCAACTAACACCAACTGGGGCATCAACGCCCCTTGCTCCTGTATGCATGCCAAACTGGTCTCCATCTCATCCGTTCTTATGGTACTCTGACCCAGTAAAATAGCATTATAAAAATTAATGCAATTTAGCTTGTGGCTCTTATTATGAAAACTAATCCCCTGCATAAAATCTGAGTTCCAACCCAGCTCAGTCTATCTGCCCTGTAACTTAAGATCCACATATGTAATCAGTCCTCCCCTTGCTCTCCCTGATGCGGCCTTTCGTGCCTGTACAAAGTACATTTTATAGCCTTCCAAATGAAACGTGCTACTTTCCACCTCCCTCGGTTCCTGTAGACAAATAACTTGACATTTCTTAATGTAGGCTAGCCAATCATCATTTTTAAATTTAGCAGATAAGCTGGCTATATTCCAGGACGTTATCTTAAAATCACCCTGGGTATGTCCGTCTAGGCTATCTGATATAGGGCAAGATTGAGGACGGTGGAGTACTGTGAGGACATGACAATGCTCCTGTGCGCCGGGTCCCCAAGGATCTAGGTGTAATGGAATTGTGGTCCCTTCATTTAGGTTTGTCCTGACTGTCCCTCCCATATCTGCATTAAGGGGGTAACTCTCCAAACTGTGAGCAACCCTAATTGTCATCATCCAGTCCAGTCAGTCAATGTTATTTAGAACCATTGCATTGTTAAGAGGGACAAACCGATTAATTACGGGGACTGTCAGACCCCCACAGGTGTTCCCACCAGATGTCCACTATAATCATCATGGCTGCTTGGGGACTTCATATGCCTGTAAAAGAAGCCCAGGGAGAGCATTATAATTCTGGAATCACCCTCATCATAGTGAAACCCCTTGCTCTGCATGAGTAGGTTATGTACAAGCTCAGGGTACCTTTAGGTTTATGATCACACTATACGCTGGGAAATATTTCCTGCTGTTACCAATCCAGGACACCCTTCTGGCCATTAAAATATGCCTGTGATTAGAAATGATAAATGCTACATTTCTGTTAATCCAATGGGCCGCTTTGTTAATCAAAACTAGTTGGGTTTCTTATCCATCTCTAGTACTGGCCGGAACCCCTGTCAAAACCACTGCGTAGGGCATGATGCCTGGGGTAAATCTAGAACCTATAAATCTGGGGTAACCCGGACAGAATAGGCTAACATGTGCTCAGAATCTTGGGTTAGGATTGATCTTTCCGCTGTGTTAGTGAAGGCTAACTTTTGGTGGATGTTATGACCTAAAATACCTTCCCTTGTTGGCCTGTTATATCCGGGGTTGATGTATGTACTGGGTGCCTTTCCTTCTTTAGTCCCTGGAATAAACCCTATACTTGCCCCCTCCTTTATTCCGCCTGATCGTTCAATCGCATTATTCACACCCTCCTTCCTATCTAATATGTTCGATACATTTGGTGTACCACAGGACTATTAATTGTGCACCCATTGGCCACAGTGGTTTAGGCCCTATTCTGTGTCAGAAGCAAAGACAATTTTTCTACTATTAAGCTAATTTTCTCAAATGCAGGCCCTAGGAGAGTAGTTAGCATCATTTCCATCCTTTTCCATAATTCATTGTCCACTCCCTGCCCCACGTTAGCCTCTCCACAATTAGGGCACAGGAGGTTATCTAAAGTGCCTTCTATGTCTATAGACCTAGTGGCTTTAGGCACTTATCTAAGCTTTTGTTTTGGTTTTGATTTAGGATTGGATAACCCCCCGCCCCTTGTCCGCTTTGCTGGGGCCACAATGCTATCTAGTGGTTTAGTAGCGCTATTTTCCTTAGAGGCCCTTTTTGAACGAGTGACCACCTTCCTGACTGCACATGGGGTAGTTTCAATGCTAGAGGTTGGTGCAACCAATGCAATCACCCTGGCACCCTGCCCCCTGCCTTGACAGGGAATCTAAATCGGTGCCCCCCTCAATATCTTTTACGGCATTCTCTGGGGGGCCACTCTCAGCAGATTCCAACTCAATAGGTTGGGGTAGCGAGCCAGTCACCTGTGGAGGAAGAACAGCAGAAGTTGAGCCTTTTGAATTGTTACCACCTCCCAACTTTGCTTGACACGGAGGGGCCTCATCATGAGCAGATTTAGTCATGACTATACTGCCCATTGAAGATTGTTTTTGAGCCACTTTGGAGTCCAGCGAAAGTCTCTTCTCTGTCAACTGACTTTCATGCACCAATAATGGTTCTGCTCTTGTGAGGAAGGCATCAAGAGTCCCCTTAACACCACCCCCGCCAAGGAGCCAGTTGCCTTACGCTTGCTCATTCTACAGACTTAGTGTACTTTTAACAGAGGATGCAAAGACAGTACCTTTATGTCCTTAATAGGCCACCTTGACGTCCAGAGCAGTGTCTGCAGTGTCTCATGGTCCCTAGATGTAATGGAGATGGCCCAGCCCTGCTTCGGTCTGCCGTGGACGGGCCCTTGGCCCAGGTTTTGCCCAGTCCACGCAAGTCCTGTGCATGTCCCGTGCTGCGGAGTGCTCGTGCTGTTTAAAACGCGCCTCCATGCATGCTCCACCGCATCATGAAATGAGGGGAAGTAAAGGACTCTTGGTATTGAAGTCCCAGTCCCGAGAAACCAATTAAGCTGTTCCCCTCACGGCAAGAAGGTGAGGGCGTCTGCAGTGAAGGTAGCGATGTCCTCACAGCGGTGGTGAAGCAGCGATTCCCTGAAAACTCAGCAATGCCAAGGCAGAGCCTCCTATCCTGGACCCGCCAAGCCAGTTAATGAGGAACCCATGGTTCACTGTATCAAAAGGTTTAGGAGAATCAAGGCTGCCAGGTATAATGTATGCAGAGTGGGCGTACCCCGCAAGAAAGGGTCATGAGTGGCGCCGCAAAATCAATGAGATTTAGCTGCACCACTTCTAGGACGTATCTGTCCTTCCTTGCGACATGATGCGTCATAATGTAAATATGATGCATCATTGGTGTTGCAAGTCTTTTGCCTGCCTTCATAGAGCCCCATGGACCCCGTATATGGTGGGTCACTTACTAGCATTCATGTCATGTATTTTCCCTGCATCTCCTGTATCCTATTGGGCTCCACTTCCCATCATGGCTCTAGAGAGATGCAAACTAATCTTTTCTGTGTAATGTTGCAAGATTCGTATTATTGGCTGTGTTTCACTGATGTGTTTTGTTTCTTTGCTTGCAGGTGCTGAAGGTCTGAATAAATAAGCTGACAGTGACACCAGAGATCTCCACAGATAAGTGATTCTGCTCCTGGTGGTAAATGCTAACTGCTATTGCTAAGAAGATGGCTTCAAAGAGAAGTTCCTGTCAAGAAAGGGGCCAGTGGAGAGGACAAGAAGGAAGTTGCCAGTGTCACCACTCGCATCAAGCCCTCATCCTTTTCCAGGAAGTGCTTCACCCTCTTCCAGTCAGAAAGTGGCTGAGATTCCTGTGTCAATGGCACTCAAGGCTTATCTCTCAGCAGTGCAGGGACACCAATCATGAATGGCAGTGAATCTGAACTGGAATTGTCTCAGCCGCAAACCACATTATCACAGGAAATTGGACACCAGGAGTTCCAGTCAGCAACATATCTTCTTGACATAGGAGCTAAAAAGAAGGTTGAAGTTCTTGCTGAACAAGATACTGTTTAGAAGGCTGATCGTCCACCATTAGCATCACTTCTCCAGCAAGAAGAAGAAAGAATACTCCTCATCTTAATCAAGTCCCCCTTGTGATAGCATCTTTAGATCCTCAGGGGTGAGTAACGCGCTTTATAAACCCCCCGATTGATTGATGAATGATCTAAACATAAACGGGACCTGGCTGGGTCTGAAAGACAAGGGAAAGGGATGCTTCCTCAAGTCTTGCAAGTGATTAAGTTGGTGATGATGCTGATGACGAGCCAGTGATCATCAGTCCTGAGAGAAGCACAGGGGATGGACTGATCACCTGACTTCAACCTGCTCAGATTCATATGGTTCCAGCAACACCACCAGCTCCCATATTAGCCAACTCTCTGAAACCTACAACTGCCACCATCACCACCCCTACCAAAAATGTAGCACACTGAACAATAACAACACAACCAGCAAGCCTTACTGTTATATTCTCTAAGCTCAGGCTTAAGTGACCTTTTATCTACATTTGTCCTACCTCGCTCTGAATAATGGTTCTAGTTTTGACCTCTTACCCAGGTATGTGCTGAATAAATGTCGATTGGTTTCCTGGAAACTTGCCTCATTTATTATGCAGGAGGATTCTCAGTAAAATCCCCAGCACATGACGTACATAACAGGATTAACATGCTCTGAACAAAAAGGCATTGCTATCTTTCATCCTAGTGCAACCAGGTTACTTTACATAATCACAATTATTGATTAAGGCTCTTCTACATAATTGTACTCACAATATATCTATTGTGTGTGGAGCCCCTGAGGCCACCTTCACTACTGAAGAAGAGGGTGTGCTTCCACGTTGACATAGACACAGAGGTCCCAGACAGCTGTCTGACGTCCCTTGTGGGGTGTCCAACTTGTGACCAAGAAGGGGTCCTTCATTCTCTGACATCAGGTAATAGGGTTTATTTATTTATTTATTTATTTTCTAAATTTCTAAAGCGCGAACAAATACCATGAATGGTGTCTCGGCGCTAGGCAGACAAAGAGGCACATCCTGTACGTGCATTATTGAGTGAATAGCCATGTCTTCACTTGCCTTCTAAAGGGCAACAGTGAGGGGCTGGTTTTTATGTGATGGGGCAAGGAGTTCCAGAGCCTCGAGGCGGCCACCATGAAGCGTCTGTCTCCCCAGGTGACTTCTCACTCGTTGAATGCATAGTGATGCGGATGAGGCTGATCTTAGCGCTCTTGTGGGAACGTACAGCTGCAGTGATTCCCTAAAGAAGTCGGGTCCTTGGCTGTTCAGTGCTCTGTATATAATACACAGAGCCTTGAATTTTGTTCTCTTTTTTATTGGGAGCCAGTGCAGTTGATAAATGACTGATGAAATCGGTGCAAACTTGGGTGTTCTGGTCAGGATTCGCGCCGCGGCGTTCTGCACCATTTGTAGCTTTTTGAAGACCTGCTCCTGGGCATTCAGCAGAAGCCCATTGCAGTAGTCCACCTTGGATAACACCAAGGAGGACATCAGGGTTTTTCCTGCAGACAGTGGTAGGTAGGGTAGTAGCTTTTTCACTTTCCGTAGCGTGAAGAAGGAAGAAGAGACCACTGCGTTGGCGTGATTGGTGAAACTCAGTTTGTTGTCAAACAACACTCCTAGGTTTCTGACCTTGGAAACTGGGGTAGGTGGATTGCCCATTTCCGATGGCCACCAGATCGGAGACCAAGATGGTTTTAGGTCTCCAAACACCATTACCTCGGTCTTATCGGTGTTAAGTTTTAGACAGTTATTGTCCATCCAGTGACTTATGGCTCTCATACCAGTCTGAAAGTTGGCTGCCACTTCAATCCCGTTTTTATGTACTGCCAACACCAACTGGGTATCGTCGGCGTACGAAGTTACTCCCATTCCATGGGTTTTAATGATCCTCGCCAGGTCCGACACATAGATGTTAAAAAGTGTCGGACTCAGCTAGGATCCCTGGGGGACTCCGCATGGCAGCACGAACGTTGGTGAATAGAAGTTCCCCATCTTCACTGACTGTTCTCTATTGGCCAGGAAAGAGGTCAGAAGTTCCGCAGCCCTGCCCTTTATGCCCATGGCTTTGACACGGTCGATCAGGATGTTATGATCGACCGTGTCGAAGGCCGCTGATAGATCTAGTAGGATCAGAACAGCCGAACCGCCCTGGTCCAGGATCTGTCTGATCTCTTCAGAGGCCTTGATGAGCGCTGTCTCCGTTCCATGTCCTCTTCTGAACCCGAACTGGGTGTTATCTAACAGGTTATTTTGATCAATGTAGTTGGCCAGCTGTTTGTTTATGGCTTTTTCAAGGATTTTTGATGGGTAAGGGAGGGCTGCTATAGGGCGGTAATTTTTTAATTCCAAGGTGTTGAGAGTTGGTTTCTTTAAAAGAGGCTTTATTATTGCAGTTTTCCAGTTTTGGGGATATTTTCCTGTCTCGCAGATGGTGCTGCAGATGTTCTCCAGGATTGGTGCTACTACATCAGATGTTAGTTTGATAATGGTTGGTGGGCATGGATCAAGAGGGGATCCTGACATAGTAGTATTAATGAGATCTTTTATTTCTGTTAGTGATGGGGGGATAAATTCATTCAGAGATGAGGACATAAGTTCTGTGTTCTTGGTGTTGTCTGACAGTTCCTCATTCGTGATGTTGTTAAATTTATCGAAAATTTCAGTTACCTTGGTCCTGAAAAAGTCGGCCATTTTGTTGCAGAGGTCTTGGGAGGTTTCAGTGATATTGGCTGTTGGTATCGTTGTTAATGTAGCCACTGTCTGGTATAATTGCTTACTGGAATTCTGTGCTCTTTCTATCTGTTCACAGAAATATTTGCTTTTTTCCAGTCTTAGCGTCTTCCTGTAGTCTGATAGCGATTGTTTGTATCTTTCTTTGTCGTTGTTATCGTAGTTGACTCGCCAACGCCTTTCTAGATTGCGGCATTTCTGTCTTTCTATTCTTAGCCGTTCAGAGAACCATGGGGCTGATGGTGTTACACGATTTGACCGCACTCTTTTTAGAGGCGCTACTTGATTTAAGGTATCTGTAAGCCATTGGTTGTAATTATTTGCCGCTAGTTGAGGGTCGGATACTGGGGGTGGTTTAGTATTTCCAAGAGTCTCGGCTAAGGTGATCATTTCTATATTTTTCCAATCCCTACTGAGCCTCTGTTGTTTTTTTGCCGAGGGTTGATTTTTGTGTTTTTTAACACTAACGCAGAAAACCACCACTGCGTGATCTGACCATACAATTGGAGTTACAGTAGGAGGGGCAATGGCCGGGTTATTCGTGAACAATCCGTCAAGAGTGTGGCCTGCTTTGTGTGTGGGTAAGGTGACCAGCTGGTTTAGGCCGGCTGCCTTAAGGTCCTCAATCAGACTCAGAGTGTCTTTGTCTGAAGTATTTTCTAAATGAAAGTTGAAATCTCCGAGTATTGTGAAGTCAGAGACTTCTGGCACTGTTTCTAATAAAGTGCTAATGGATTGGAGAAATGGTGTTCGGGCCGCAGGGGGGCGATAGAGCAGGACTCCATTGAACACTTGGGTGGGGGAAAGCGTGATGGAGAAAGATAATGTTTCAGCCGGGATAGTGGCTGAGGTTCCGGTTTTTACTGCTAGGTTTTGCAGTAGGATTATAGCGAGGCCGCCTCCTTTTTTTCCGGCCGGTCTGTCTTGTCTAACAATGTAATAGCCCTCGGGGACGGCTGTCACGAGATCGGGGTCAGAAGTCAAGTCGGCCCATGTTTCTGTTATAAACAGAATATCCAATTTGTGTGCCGATATTAGTTCGGCCACCTCTTCTTTATGTTTGCACATAGATCTCGCATTCACTAGTGCGCATTTAATGCTCATGGTCTCTTTATGTGGTGCTCCAGGAGTTGGGGGTGTCTGAGTGAGGGGGTGGGTGCGTTTGAGATTGCAATTAGGGCAGGCTTTGTAAATTACGTCGGAATGCGCGTCTAAGTTAAGAAGTGGGCAATCCTGGCGGAGCATGGTGTTTCGAATCTCTGTCAGGTGGGAGGAGGAGTATTTCAGAGACTTACTAGGAAGGTGTGGAGGCAGGATAGGAATTAGGGCTCTGGGCGCGGGTCCGGCGCGGACTGGCGCAGACTGGCACCCCTTTGGCGCGGCTTCGGCGCGCCATCGTCGCGCCCGCTGCGCACGTCCGCTACGCTTCCGGCATGTATTCATGATTTTATTGTAGGAGCTTAGGCGTAGGAGGGGCGTGGCCACCAGAGATGGGCGTGTCTCTAGGCTCCTCGCTCCTAGCAATGGCGGCAGGGAAGCGAGCGTTTGCCGAATTCAGCAAGTAATCAGCTGTTCGGCGTAGTTGAGGTGGGTGTCAGGTTTTAGCTAAATAAGTGATTCCGTTTTTAAAAGCACAGCATACAATATTAAAAAACACATGAAGTATCAGTTCAGATTCTATTGCTCCCGGCTTCCGCCTCAGGAGTGACTCTGTCTACAGGGCAGCGCTAGTAGTTAGCGCGCTCTGTTTATATTAGAAAGGGGGCGTGGCCACCAGAGATGGGCGTGTCTCTAGGCTCCTCGCTCCTAGCAATGGCGGCAGGGAAGCGAGCGTTTGCCGAATTCAGCAAGTAATCAGCTGTTCGGCGTAGTTGAGGTGGGTGTCAGGTTTTAGCTAAATAAGTGATTCCGTTTTTAAAAGCACAGCATACAATATTAAAAAACACACGAAGTATCAGTTCAGATTCTATTGCTCCCGGCTTCCGCCTCAGGAGTGACTCTGTCTACAGGGCAGCTATTTTTATTGGCTATTTTTTAGGGAATAATTGGATTCACACCCACATACATGGTGGGTACATTTCAGTACACTTAGATAGGATCCGCATCGTAGAAGTATGCTTGATAACTGTCATGTTTATATGCCTGCATATATTTTCAGTTTTAGCACCATGGTAGAAATCTACCTTCTATTTAGTCTTTTGGTTTTTGTAGTTTCTTACATTAGCTTCTGTCTATTGATTGTCGCAGCAAACATGTTTTATACTACAATAAAGCGGATTCAATGAACGCTTATTGAAAATGTCCCCACCGTTAATTCTATGTTTACCATGAAGGTGCTGCATGACCAGAACCATGGAAAAGCATGTTTATACAATGGGAAGTTGGATAAAAGTATCAAAGCTTGATCTCCTCCCTTTTCTTTTGTGGAATGAATGAAGTTCGTAGAATTTGTGGAAGCTATCTGCCCAAAATTGAAGGTTCATTTCCAAAGCTGTGCTGGCGTTTGTGTGTGAAATGCTGCAATTGGTCTGCAACACTATGAAGCAGAGTGCTTCTCAGCCCATCTACCTCATGACAGACAGGTGGACCAGTCGTCAAGTAAAACCTTACATGTGCATCATTGCACAGGAGCGCGCTTATTTTTGAATGCCAGCCATCACTTTTTACCAGTAAAGTGGCAGATAGGTGATGCAGGGCTTTGAATATAATGTATAACTCCACATAAAGTCACCCCGCATGGCCGTGGGTGGCCGCATACATCTTGAGTAAGGCAACACAGCGTAAATTGCTCTGTTGCCTTAATCTGCGCCTGGGAGCCATTCCATGGGTGTTGCGGTGGCGTTTCCCAAGCAACACCTGTGAATTTTGATGTTGCCCCAGATTTAAAAAATCATATAAACCTGGGGAAGCACTGAGGGGCATATTATCAACAAATAGCGATATTTATCGCTAAGTAGGGTTAGAGACAATTTGTTTATTGCTAAGTATCGCTAAGCATCGCCTATTTTTATCGCTTAGGAGCCTTGCTATTATCAAGGTTTATCTCCTAAGCGATAAAAAACGGCTGCAATGCATGAATATCGTTGAAAAGTCAGCGATATTCATGCATTACCGAGCAAATGCTCTTAGCCATGTTATCCACCTGCCATTGGATAACATGGCTAAGAACTGCTCAGGGGCAGGTGTTAGCTTTTGGAGATATTCACGTTTAGCGCGAATATCTCCAAAAGTTGGTAATAGGAGTTAGCGATGTTAGCAACTGTTTCCAGTCGCTAACATCTTGGCACGCCCACTTTGCATGTAATTAGTGATAAATATCACTGACATGCAAAGTGGGGTCCAAGATGGTCGCTATCTTCTACTAGCTGCGCTAACTGGTGTTAGCGACAGCTAGGTAATAGGGAGATAATTGTATCTCCGCTTTCTTGGCTTTTGAAGCCAAAAAAGCGGAGATAAACCCCCTTGATAATATGCCCCTGAATTCTTAAGCTTCCAGAGGTGAGGCGTACCAAGGAGACGTATTTTTATTTCTCCTCTTTTTTTTTCTTTCTATGTGTGATGCATTCTGCAATAGAGGCTTTGAAGCGTTCAAGATTTGATTGGGAGGAGACTTGGAATGTATGTCGGCCAACAACATTCGGTGTAACACTAATAAAACTGAGACCTTACTGTCTGGTCCTTCATACCTCAGAAGAGGGGGGGTTGATCATACAACTTCTCCTCTCCTCCGGGCTATTGTGGCGTGCAGCCTGACAGTTAAGATAGACCATCAGTTGACTATGACTCCACAGGTCACAGCAGTATTGGCATCATACTTTACTCTACTGAGGTCTTAAAAACATTTATGTTCCTGCTTCCTTTTCAGTTGCAGGGAACAGTGATTCATGCACTCACCACATCTCACTTGGACTGTGCCAATGTCTTCCACATGTGACTGCCTGCTTGCCTGCTGAAGAGGCGGCCAACAGGTTGCAGAGAAAGCAGTAGCCAGACTACTATTAAAGATCCCGAGGCAGTCGTCAATATTTCCCTATTTTATGGAGCTGGACCAAGTAGAGGATCCTTTTTAAAACCGTTGTTCTGGCACACATTGCATTTTATGGCTGGGGTCCTCCATACCTCTCAAATAGACAAACAACACTATTACTCTATTATATCCATTTAATTGTCTCATACTCAGCTGCTGTATGTCCCTAAAATCAAACACAAGAAGTGGGTAGGTTTCTCTTTCTCCTATTTAGTGGCAGATGCTTGGATCTGCCTCCCAATTAACAAATTGAAATGCTAGTGCTGCACCTTTCTTTAAGCATTTTCAAAGATGGGAAAAGAATCAAACAAAAACCATCACAACCTCTTTTACAGTTTGATTTAATCTACTTTGTTTACACCAATTTACAGCTATTTATTAAAAATAAACAGTTTATAAAAACGTCATCATCCTAACCGAAAACATTTTCTGCCTCCCAAATTGCCCTTTGAAAACCTATTTGGCATTCCACTTTGCACACGCTCTTATCAACAGTCTCCCTACACTTCACACACTCTGTGACTGACTCATACTCATAGTCAACTCATCACCACATTCATACCGCCACACTTTCTTCATTCACACTAAACCCACCCAGGGGTGCCTCAGCAAAATCTTTTCTTGGAAAGACCCAACATTTTGACAAAAAATGAAGAAATCATTTAAAAAACAAGGCCATCAACAACTTCAGAAACAAATCAAGTATTAGATAGATTTTTTCTTTTGATTGGCCTAAAACGTCGTGGTCTACTCATTTCAAATCCTTTCCTTAAGGGGATTCTATTCACGACCAGGAATTTCTGAAAGACATGATAAATAATCGTGTCTTACTGTGTAACAGTCACTCCATTATCGAATATTCTCTGCGGCACGTATCTTCTTACCTTCTCAAATACTCGCAAAATCTCAAACGAGCCTCTCTCTTGAGTCGTCTGTGAAAAAATTAATAAACTTGTCTTGAAAAAGCCTTGTGTCTAGTCATGCTTTTTTGCAAAACAACGTAATCTACAGTTTCTTACTTGAGACCCTTGCGGGTGAGTAGTGCGCTATACAAGTATCAATTTACAATTTACAAGTATCAATTTTAGATGAGGCGCCAAGCGGCTAATTGTGGGCACGTATCCAGATGCGATCAAAAAATTCAGATGCAATTGAAATATTCCCTCCAAGGCAATTTGAATCTAATAAGCATCATGGTCATTATGCTGTGAAAAATAGTTCTAATACTTATTTAAATGTCATTGGTACCTGTTCTTCATTTGTATTCTTGGGGGTTCCGCTGTCTGGGATTGAAATTGACCAGTCTCTGTACGTTAAAAGCTGGATATTACATTAAAGGCATTTTAGGGAGCTCCTTGCCTAAAAATGATCCCTCTAATAGGCTTCATTGTATATCCGATGATGCAAACGAGCGCCATAGTGCTCCGCTCTGCCAGGAAGCAGAAAAGGACTCCTCACAACTGTTCCTCCCATCGCATTTCTGTAAGATTAGAGCTGAAGGTCAGTTCAGTGAATCCATTAAACACTAGTTGATCAGGATTGCTTTCTGAGCATGGTTGTTTGAGATGGTTGGTGTATGATATTGTGGAAACTGTGTGTGTAGTGCCAGGACACTCTTTGGAGTGACCTCAAAAGTGGTCTTGGATCATGTGGTTGAGCTGGCTTGGACGACAATGGGGTTGGACCATAGATGGATGGAGCAGATGACCAAGAATATATGAGTCTGTCTTCCTTGAGGTTACACTTTTAAGAAGTCAGTTCAGGCTGGGGCCTCCTTTGTGGCATCTTTGTTCATAGGGAAGAATCTTTCTCGGTTGCCCACAATCCAAGTCCTCTGGAGTTTCATATTATTCCAGGTCACTCCTCTCTGAACATAAGTTAACTTTCGAAGAGGGGAACGTGTATTTCAACCCACTCTCCAGGGTGGTGAAGAGATTGCTGGGATGGGCAACTTAAATAGATCCCAGGAAAATATAGTGGCATCTCCTGAGGGGGAACTAACAATATTCTGCGGAGAAAAGGAAAACAACACCTACATTTAATTTTTTTAATACAACTGTACTTTAATGTATGCAAAGTCTCAGGGGGTTGTTTTTGGCAAGAAATGTGGTTAAATGGGAATTGAGGGAATTATTATGTCAAAGATGGTGAACTCTAAAGAAGGAATTATGTATAGATATGGGCAAAGAGGTTACATTTCAAAGTGACCACTATATGCTCATTAGGTTATAGGATTTGTTGTGTAGTTCCTATATTACCTATATTACCTATATTACCTATAAATGATCTGCACGTTCCGGATAAAATAAACTGTGGGATTGGTGGCAGCCTGGCTCAGAGCACCCCCATCGAGAATGTTAGTCTTTCTGTTTTAGCTAGCTCACAGTGCCACTGGGATCGTGGAAACAAGGTACTACTTTTCGCTCTGTCACTCGTGCTCACTTATTCGGTCTCAGCGAGTTACATAGAAGAAACAGTCTGGCGTGTTACAATTAGAATTTATTGCACAGTTTTTCTTTAAGTGTAAGATAGATGTGCTGCAACAACCGTTAGACAGGAACAGATATATATGATTAGCAGTACAGTGAAAATAAAAGGACAGTACAGTTCTACCATCTTGCAATAATCAGGAATACATACATGAATATAAAATGTATGATAAAATTGTGCGTACTCCTACGGTGCCTATCTAGATGTACCTAAGTGTGCCTAGCATGTGAGTAGGTGTGAGCCAAGAGTCCCTCTAGGATTTAGTCAACCCCATTACCTGAAGTGAGAGAGTATGGGACCCTGTCATGGTCTCAAGTTGGACACCCCACTGGATGTGTTCGACCACTGTCCACTGGAGCATCGGCATGCAGGATCCTCAGTGTCCCTGATCAGTGTGTTGGAAGTCTTGGTTCCCTCTACCACCCCTGGCAAGAGGTGCTGTATTTATAGAAAAAGTATTTAGGGATTCTTTGTCCCTTGTTCCTTGAATTAGCCATTGTTGGATTTGATGATCATGTAATGGATGAACTTAGTATGTGGATATGGTGGTGTAGCCCTGCCTGGTTTCCAAGGACTCTCATTAATATTCATTCATATAGTATGAGTCCATTGATGAAGTTATAGGACACCATCGTTCCCGAAAAAAAACGCCATCTATGCCCATGACTAAAACTAGGTATTTTCATTAAAGGAACCAGTGCTACTTTAAAAATTACTTTTAATACAAGTGTCCATTTGGGAAAAACTCAGGGGAGCAGATAGGGGTATGGCTCACAGAACTCATTTCCTGAACAGGGAAAACATTTCTGACTCTAAAAACAGTTGTTGGTACATTAGAGATAGCTGTTTTGTGGTTGCTTTCTGAATTGCAGAGTTTTTAAATAGTTCAGTACATCTGGACCAAGTATAACAAATGTAAGGCTCTGTTTCATGAGAATAAAATGTTTAACAAATTAAAGCCTAACTGGGGATGAGAGAGGCTTCCAGTTTGGAGATTTTAAGTTGAGAACCTCCTCTAATAGGGTGAATTAAAGAGACTCTTCAAGGAGTAGGCACCTCTGTATGTACAATGCTACCACCGTTTTGTTGCCTCAGGTCTTAGGACCCTCCCACTGAGCTCTCTCAGGGCGGATGTCAGGTCCTGGTTAGCCTGTTAAGATGCATAGAATTTAACTTTATTCTGGTGTTTGCCATCTGAAGTGTCAACATCCAAAGGAGCATCACGTGAAGCTCAGCACACACATAATGAATATCGCCTGGAGAAAAAGAATACTTATTTATTTATTTATTTATTTATTTATGCGATTTTAACTAGCGCAAACTTTACCCAAAGGTGTCAGAGCGCTTTACCTAAGGACCAGTTGAAAAACATAAGGACTTAGGATTACATGCGTTACATGAAGGATACAAACAGAAAAAATTGCAAATGTACAAGATGTAAAGTCACACAAGGAGATACAATGGATATACTCCAAGAGTCACATCGGAATGGTATATAGTACAAAGGTCTACTGCATATACTAGTGATTAGAGTTATCTCTATATACATAGGGAAGGGATATGACTGGATATACTTGAAGAGTCACATAGGAATGGTAGAGAGTACAAAGGTCAACCGCATATACTCGTGATTAGAGTTATCTCTATATACATAGGGAAGGGATACACATGGATATACTCTAAAAGTCACATAGGAATGGTAGAGAGCACAATGGTCTACTGCATATACCAGTGATTAGAGTTATCTCTATATAAATAGGGAAGGGATATGACTGGATATACTCTAAGAGTCACATAGGAATGGTAGCGAGTACAAAGGTCTACGCATATACTAGTGATTAGAGTTATCTCTATATAAATAGGGAAGGGATATGACTGGATATACTCTAAGAGTCACATAGGAATGGTAGATGGTACAAATGTCTACTGCATATACCAGTGATTAGAGTTATCTCTATATACAGAAAAGCAGAGTTCCATAAGTGGGGTCGGAGGGGGGATGCAGTCACAGCACAAAGGAAGGGTGGTAAGTTGTACACAATAAAACATTACAAAACAGGGGGTAGGGAAATGAGAAAGCTCGAAGATGGCGCAGGGTGAGGTAACGAAAAGCAGTGGGATGGTTTCAAGAAAGGCTGAAAGTAAGAGACAAGAACACTTTAAGGGGCAGAGGAAGGAAGAGGGGGAACAGAGAGAAAGGGAAAGGAAGGCAGAAAAAGGACAGGAAAGCAAGAGAGATACAAAACGAGCAGGACAGCGAGGGGTGGTTCGGAGGCGCAGGAGAGACAACAGAAAGGTCGCTGGGACAGAGGAAGAGGCCAGAGATCGCCAAAATGGCGGATCAGGAGAGGGGCGGTAGAAGAAGAGAGCCATAAAAAGAAAATGGCGGGAGCACCAAGGTCCAAGTCCGACATTCAAGGTGGAGGGTCACCACAGCCAGCAAGTCCGGAGGGAGAAAGGCAGTCGGCCCAAGTCCACAGCAGCCCCATCCATGAGCAGTGGGGGCAGAGGTGTTCAATCCAAATACCAGGGGTCAGGGAACAAAGGCAGCTGATGGCACTTAGCGAACAGGTTTCACAATTCAAAGCAGTGTTGTTTTTATTCATGTCCCCTACAGAGTATTCACCACTATAATTTCATATATTCACATTGGACATGGAGAGTTGTCTTTGGAGGACGAAAAAAGGGAGTTGTACTTACATTGTCCATACCACAATCTGTGCTTCTCAGAGCCTTCTTGTTATATCCAATAAGTCCCAGACAGTGAGATTGCAAAGAGGTCTAGGAGGCCATGCCCCCTTTCTCCACCACTCTGAAAATACAGCTTGTGGTGCACTACTGGCTGAGGGATGAAGTTCACTTTACTTCTGAGGGACCTTGGGTGCCAATAAGCCCTCATGGTATCTCCTGTGATTCCTACACATTAGGATTCCTGAGAGCTGGTCTGAGGCCCAAACCCCTACCTCCACCATGCTACAAATGCAACTAGTAGTTAAACAAGCATTTGCAATGTGATAGGTCTTGATGTTGCAAGAGTTAGAACTATTGCCGTTGTAGATGTAGTTGTATTTTCTTTATGTGCTTTAGATCGGTGTATGTATGTGGGGTGAGGATGTATGTGGGGTTATCAGAACTATGTTTAATGTTATGTAGTTCAATTATGTGGATAGAGCGTTTGTGGTATTCAGTGTGTAGGCATTATGTGCAATTATGTGGAGTGCAATTTTGTGTTATGGAGAGTAATTATGCACTGTTCCATTTGTGTGGTGCAATGTTGAATTATGTGGTGTGGATTATATTTCTGTTGTGTTTCATGTAATTGTATTGTTGATTTGTCTTCTGTGGTTTCTTGTTGAATTATATGGTGTGTAATGGAAATGTGTTGAGTTTATTTGTGTGATGTAGAACTGTGCAATTGTGTGTGTAAAATAGATAATGTTTGTAAAGTTTGAAAATGCACTAGTTGTCCTCCCACACAGCAATTGTAGCTCTAAATGATAAATGTTGTTTTTGTATGCCGTTTATTTAAAACTTTTAGGGCCAGATGTAGGTAGACTTTTACCGGTCGGTAACGGCCGAATTCAGCCGTTACCGACCGGTAAATGGAATTTGAGATGTAGGGGGCATATTTTTACAGAATTGGTAAATTTACCGATCGGTAAATTTACCGATTCTGTAAAATACCTAATCGGTATTTTTACCGATTCGGTAAATTTGATATGAATCGGTAAATACCGAATATTACCGATTCGGTAAATGCACATCTGGATTTACCTACATCTCAGTACTTCTATTTTACCGATTCATAAATACCGAATCGGTAGAAATTAGGTATTTATGAGTCGGTAAAATAGATTTACCTACATCTGGCCCTTAATTTTTTTTCCAAACAAGAAAATATATTACGTTTAGATAAGGCCTACAAAGTGAGCCCTAAAATGGATTTAACTCATGCATTGTAATTAGGGCTCCCTGTTTTCTGGTATTTATTTTTGGACATTTACGTCTGTATTTATCCATATTTATTTTTTGCTAATTTCATCTGTATTTATCCATACTATTTTAGGGTAATGTGAAAAAAATAAAGCTGAAAATAATACATTTCTAAATTTATTTAACTGATAAATATGTACTCATGCTTGATTGTCTGCCAGGTTTCAATGATGTGAAAACCGGCTGAAGAAAAAACGATGCAAATCTGTGAAAATTTGCAAAATTCAGAATTAACCTTTACTTAAAACCCTTTCTGTTTTAGCGCCCTTACCTATCAATCCACACAGCTATTGGCTGGGCAGTCATGGCAGACATTATTTAGAATTAATCTAGGCCTGGTGGTAAATACCATTCCGCTCGCGGGATTGGGTAATTTTGCGTTCCGCGGAGAACCCGGAATTGCCAAAAATTCAGCGATCTGCGGCTTCGCAGAAATGTTTGCTTGATCCCCCTTTCAAAATGCGTGTTTGCCAGATATTTCCCCTCGAGCACGCAATCAGCGTTCGTGAACAGGAAAAAAGCATCAAAAAGCGGGCGGAACAAGCAATTCCGCATGTACTTGGAACTCTGCATGTTCGTGGAGATTTTTTACCGCTTCACTGAGCTTTGCATAGCGCGACTACGCAAATTCTGCTCCCCCCTAAAATATTCAAAAAGCAACACAATTTCTGTTTTTATCCACGTGTAAAAATAAATACAGATACAAAAATAAATGTTTTCTGTCTGTATTTATCTGTGAAAATCAGTAAAAATGTGTAAACAAAGTGCCTTATTTTGTAATTGACACAGACTCCCACACGCAAAGGCATGTGCTTTAGAAAATAAAGTAAAACAAGCGTTAGTGCTATTGGTGTTTTAAATGTGTTTTACCAATATGTTATGGAGTGGAGTAGTAGAATAATGTGTGTTGGTTTGGACTGGTTAGGTGTGGTTGTGTGTGGCATGGGTTTGTGTGGTGTGGAGTGGGTTTGTGAGGTGGAATTATGTGGTATGGTGTTCTGTGGGATTCTGTGGATAGCAATTATGCAGTATTGATTGTATTGTAATGCTGTGGATTGAGATTGTGTATCATTTAGTGAAGATACGTAGAATGGTATTTTGTGTTTCCAGTGTTATGTCGTGGAGCTTAATTATGTGGTGTGCTGTTGAATTTTGTGGTATGATGTTAAATTATGTGGTATGGATATAATGCATGTGGTGTACTATGTAATTGTGTTGTTGAGTACAAATATGTTGTTTGTTGATGAATTATGTTAGCACAAAAAAACACAAGGTTTATTTGGGGATTTTATCACTGCTGTCTTGAAAACTGACTTTGAGTTAGTAATGGAACCTGTCAATAAGAAATCTGGTAGGAGTTATCGCATCTGCAAAAAGTGCAAAAGAGACTTGTTGTGTGCAGTATACCACACTGGTGATGGATTGTGAAAGATCTGCTATTGTGCCCACACTGAGCCTGTTCCTTTTTTGTGGGTAGTGTGCTGTGCCTAAAATGTATGCTTGACCCAATTTCAGAATGTATAAATACACACACAATGACTAAATCATGTCTTAATTGTGGGTTCTGTATGCATTATGGAGGGGATGCTCCTATGAAGTGCTAATGTGGTCCACACCAAAGCCTATTCCTTCACTTTGTGTTTGAAATATGTGCTGGACAATCATTTTTATTGAGATTCAAACTGTATGTTGTCACTCCCAGGATGTAGTTTGATGATGAAATTGTACGGCCCATCCAGTTGGGCTTCTACATGTTGTTCACTTACTACCTCTTCCTTCCACATTTATTCTTATGCCTCATGTTCTTCTCATGCTGCATTATTGTGCTGTACTTACACTGTGTCTTCACCTTAATATCAGTTTTCCCTTTGAACAGCACTCTGATACCCATCTGGGTCTGGTTTGCGCTTTATAAAACTTTTCAAATAAAATAAGATGATAAAAAACAGTGTGTAGTGTGCTGTTATCAGGACAAGGGTGTAAATTGCAACCAGCAACAGAAGCAGTGGTACAAACGTGTCAATGATTTATACTTAGAGTGGTGTTGAAGCACACATTGGCAGGGCCAATAGCACTTGAATTGGTGCTTAGCCTTTTGGCTTTGCCAATAATCATTGTGTTTTACCATGTTTTTGTAATATTTATTGATGGGGCAATTACTTGATTCTCAATATATTTGTTTGACCTGAAAATGTACGCATTGCCAGGGCATTCTCATGAACTGGAGGGAAGTACTTTGTGATTCAACGTGCTCTTTGTAAAAGGGCAGAACGAGTCCATTGCTGGATGCTGTAGTAGGCAGAAACAAATGTAAATGATACAACAGTCCAGTGGATGAATGGAAACACCTTCAAGTGAGTATTATTTTAGTTAAAAAAGTATTGGCGAACACTAGACCTAAACAAGTTAATTGCATTTCTGAAGCCGATGAAAAGGTATTTTTTTAACATTGGTGCCTTATGGGAATTTTGATGAGAGGTACAAACTTGTTAATGTTAATGTTAATGTTAGTAAAACTTGTACAGGGCACAATTATCCTCAGGTGTCTTGGCGCTTCCAGTGCAACATACAATGCTGAGTGCTACTATTGCTGAAAAAGCCAGGTCTTCAGCTGTTTCCTGAATTCCAGCTGTTCCTGAGCAAAAGGGGTCTTGTTGGTTTTTTAGCATGCCGAGTTGGTAAACAGCTTGTGAAAGCATACACAGGTGTAAATATTGTATGTGTTTTGTAATATATTAAAATACTGTGAGATGTGATTGGACGAGAAGCCAATTTTCATGCTGTGCCAACTGAAAGAACAGCTGATTTGTGTGTTTCAGCTTTGATGAGGTATCATTTAAATGCTAGCCAGAGACATATGCCACAAAACACATTTGCTCTTGCTTTCTGCATTTCTTAAATAAACGTTCCATACTCCTCATCAATATTGAAATGGAATACAAAAGGGTTATTTCAGCATTCAGTCCCAGAAGCACAGATCTCCCAGCTAGGCAGACCTCATGTAAACCCTTTAACACACAGCTTCATACCTGGATGCCCTGTATAATGAGCAGAAAGCAACACATGCAGTTTCTTCAGTCTAGAGACTATAGCCTTCTTTACATGTGTCATTGTCTCCCTACGAAGGCCCTGACACACTCATTGATGTCTCTATAAAGATGATGACACTCAGAAGAGTTATGTGAAAACATCAATGTCTCAACCGGTATTATTGAGAGAACTAGTTATCAAATATGTACAAAACATTGCAAGAAAAGAAAATAGGAAGACTGATAATTTGGTTTAAATGTGGTCAAGGCATCATATATTTGGGTAGATAAAAGAAAAAAACAATGGTTGTGGAAGACAAATGAGAACAGTTGTATCATCACTGCAAGCAGGCTGACCAGGAGACCAGGCAAGTGTAGTGGAGAAGTGTGGCTCAATGGTTAGAGTGGCAGACCCTGAGGCAGAGGTCTAGCCCGGGACCAGGGTTCAATTCCCCGCTTCAGTGGGTCTTGGGCTCAAAAATTCCACGGACCTGATAATTCTCGCCTCGGTGCCTATTCTAATCATGGAGTCCCACTCTGCAACTCTGGGCCATAGCTTGCTTAATCTCCACAACGGCCCCCACAATGCTAAGGATGCCTGGCTTCACCTTGGGGGTGCCCAGGAGTGGACACCTCACAGGTAAAGCCAGGATGGGTTCCACAGCGGTATTCGTACAAGCGCCTTGAGACCCTTGCGGGTGAGTAGTGCGCTATACAAGTATCAATTTACATTTTTTTTAGCAGTGCAAGCAATTATTGCATAGGAAACCAAATGCTTGTGACACTCAAAAGTGAACGGCGCAGTTGACAAATGGAAAACAAGCATTTGCAATGCAATAGGTCTCGCAGCATTAAAGTTTGACTTATTGGCATTGTATATGACAATGTGTTGCATGAATTCTTTTGCAAACTCTGTATTGGCTGGTGGTGTTTGTGCCCGGTGAAAGCGTGCACTGATGGATGGTGGTGTTTGTGCCCGGTGAAAGCGTGCACGAACAACTTATGGTGTCTGTGCCTGGTGAAAGTGTGCACTGACGGCTGGTGGTGTTTGTGCCTGGTGAAAGGGTGCACTGGTGGCTGGTGGTGTTTGTGCCCGGTGAAAGCGTGCACTGACGGCTGTTGATGTTTGTGCCCGGTGAAAGGGTGCACTGGCGGCTGGTGGTGTTTGTGCCCGGTGAAAGCGTGCACTGATGACTTATGGTGTCTGTGCCTGTTGAAAGTGTGTACTGACGGCCGGTGGTGTGTATGCCTGATGAAACCATGTACTGATGGCTAGTGGTGTGTGTGTGCCTGTTGAAAGTGTGCACTGATGGCTGATGGTGTGTGTGCATGGTGGAAAAGCGTGCACTGACATGTTTAGAAGTAAAGTGCGCCATACTGCGATTGCTACAATAGTTAATTGTGGATGTGCTAACCATTGATGCGTGCACTGATGGCTGGTGGTGTGTGTGCCTGGTGGAAGTGTGCACTGCCAGCTAGTGGCGTGTGTGCCCGGTGAAAGCGTGCATTGACGGCTGATGGGGTGTGCCTGGTGAAAGTGTGCACTGACGGTTGGTGGTGTGTGTGTGCGCCTGGTGAAAGCGTGCACCGACGTCTGGTTCTGTGTGCGTGTGGTGGAAGCGTGCATTGATCGCTGGTGTTGTTTAAATAGCAACATACTTGGGTCCAGCATAAAGAGCACTCTTTTTAAACAGGCCTTAAGAGTGAGACTGCACACAATGATCCAATGGTAATTACTAGTTGAAGGCAAATCGCATATAGAACATTAGGAACACTGCAATTCTTTACATTGATTCAGACGGTCCTTGCTGCATTCAGGACA
Source organism: Lissotriton helveticus (assembly GCF_964261635.1). Taxonomy (NCBI): domain Eukaryota; kingdom Metazoa; phylum Chordata; class Amphibia; order Caudata; family Salamandridae; genus Lissotriton; species Lissotriton helveticus. The sequence continues at coordinate 126,694,919 of NC_136064.1, forward strand.
TTATCAAAAATCAGTCTGTTTCGTGAGAAGTAATACCTTACATCCTAAACAGCTGTTTTAACAGAATGTTCCCGACTTTAAAAAGAAGATGCCTAAAACATTGGCAGGGAGGCAGCATCCTGAATTTAGGTTGTATGAATGTCACTTTATTGTTTAACTGAAAGAAAAAAGCTCAACTATAATAAACTCCTAGCCAACGCTGCAACACCATTCTGCCAGCTAAGCAAGCTGAGTAAGAAGGGATGTGCGGACTTCACCCGAAGGTGTCAGAGCGAATTCACAATAGAAACAGAACTGGTACATGAGAACATTACTAGTGAACAAAATACAAAGGCAAACGTTACATTACATGAGGCAAAAGTGACAATGATAACAAACCGTGCCTTACACAGTGTGTAAGGCACTTTTTGTTATCTTAGTCTAAGCCCGCCTGATTCTATGAAATGGCGGCGGGACGCGGGACAGGCCTTTATCCTTTTCTTTCACTTTCCGTTCCGCACGTCCGCCGCCGCGTATGCGCGTGCCGCGTGCGTGGGGGGCGTGGGCAGCAGGGCTGGCTGCTGCTGAGTGGTGGTGAGCAATGCCAGGCAGCCCCAGGGCACGCACAACATCATGCGGGCCAATAAGCAGTAAGCCCCTGTGCGTGGCATATGGGGCGCGGCAGGCGGCGCGCATAGCCAAAGAAGAAGACAAGAGAAGAACAACGAAAACTACGAACTTAACTGCCTTCCAAGTCCAAGACAAAGCAGCCAGGCGGCCAGGCCCGCCCACGCTCAGCTGCCCTGTCCGAAGACCAAAGTAAGTCACTCAGAGTCTGTCACTCCGTCTCCGTCACCGACCGGCGGGGCAGGGCTGCTGCTGCTGGCTGCCTGCCTCCAGGCCTGCTGCTGGCTGCCTGCCTCCAGGCCTGCTGCTGGCTGCCTGCCTCCAGGCCTGCTGCTGGCTGCCTGCCTCCAGGCCTGCTGGCTGCCTGCCTCCAGGCCTGCTGCTGGCTGCCTGCCTCCAGGCCTGCTGCTGGCTGCCTGCCTCCAGGCCTGCTGCTGGCTGCCTGCCTCCAGGCCTGCTGGCTGCCTGCCTCCAGGCCTGCTGCTGGCTGCCTGCCTCCAGGCCTGCTGCTGGCTGCCTGCCTCCAGGCCTGCTGCTGGCTGCCTGCCTCCAGGCCTGCTGGCTGCCTGCCTCCAGGCCTGCTGCTGGCTGCCTGCCTCCAGGCCTGCTGCTGGCTGCCTGCCTCCAGGCCTGCTGCTGGCTGCCTGCCTCCAGGCCTGCTGCTGGCTGCCTGCCTCCAGGCCTGCTGCTGGCTGCCTGCCTCCAGGCCTGCTGGCTGCCTGCCTCCAGGCCTGCTGCTGGCTGCCTGCCTCCAGGCCTGCTGCTGGCTGCCTGCCTCCAGGCCTGCTGCTGGCTGCCTGCCTCCAGGCCTGCTGCTGGCTGCCTGCCTCCAGGCCTGCTGCTGGCTGCCTGCCTCCAGGCCTGCTGGCTGCCTGCCTCCAGGCCTGCTGCTGGCGGCCTGCCTCCAGGCCTGCTGGCTGCCTGCCTCCAGGCCTGCTGCTGGCTGCCTGCCTCCAGGCCTGCTGGCTGCCTGCCTCCAGGCCTGCTGGCTGCCTGCCTCCAGGCCTGCTGGCTGCCTGCCTCCAGGGCTGCTGCTGGCTGCCTGCCTCCAGGGCTGCTGCTGGCTGCCTGCCTCCAGGGCTGCTGCTGGCTGCCTGCCTCCAGGCCTGCTGGCTGCCTGCCTCCAGGCCTGCTGGCTGCCTGCCTCCAGGCCTGCTGCTGGCTGCCTGCCTCCAGGCCTGCTGCTGGCTGCCTGCCTCCAGGCCTGCTGGCTGCCTGCCTCCAGGCCTGCTGCTGGCTGCCTGCCTCCAGGCCTGCTGCTGGCTGCCTGCCTCCAGGGCTGCTGCTGGCTGCCTGCCTCCAGGCCTGCTGGCTGCCTGCCTCCAGGCCTGCTGCTGGCTGCCTGCCTCCAGGCCTGCTGGCTGCCTGCCTCCAGGCCTGCTGGCTGCCTGCCTCCAGGGCTGCTGCTGGCTGCCTGCCTCCAGGGCTGCTGCTGGCTGCCTGCCTCCAGGGCTGCTGCTGGCTGCCTGCCTCCAGGGCTGCTGCTGGCTGCCTGCCTCCAGGGCTGCTGCTGGCTGCCTGCCTCCAGGCCTGCTGCTGGCGGCCTGCCTCCAGGCCTGCTGCTGGCGGCCTGCCTCCAGGCCTGCTGCTGGCTGCCTGCCTCCAGGGCTGCTGCTGGCTGCCTGCCTCCAGGCCTGCTGCTGGCGGCCTGCCTCCAGGCCTGCTGCTGGCGGCCTGCCTCCAGGCCTGCTGCTGGCTGCCTGCCTCCAGGCCTGCTGGCTGCCTGCCTCCAGGCCTGCTGCTGGCTGCCTGCCTCCAGGCCTGCTGCTGGCTGCCTGCCTCCAGGCCTGCTGCTGGCTGCCTGCCTCCAGGGCTGCTGCTGGCTGCCTGCCTCCAGGCCTGCTGGCTGCCTGCCTCCAGGGCTGCTGCTGGCTGCCTGCCTCCAGGCCTGCTGCTGGCGGCCTGCCTCCAGGCCTGCTGCTGGCGGCCTGCCTCCAGGCCTGCTGCTGGCTGCCTGCCTCCAGGGCTGCTGCTGGCTGCCTGCCTCCAGGGCTGCTGCTGGCTGCCTGCCTCCAGGGCTGCTGCTGGCTGCCTGCCTCCAGGCCTGCTGCTGGCGGCCTGCCTCCAGGCCTGCTGCTGGCGGCCTGCCTCCAGGCCTGCTGCTGGCTGCCTGCCTCCAGGCCTGCTGCGTGCACTAATGAGTTGCTTTCCTGTCGCGCATTTGCCTGCTTCTTATTTATGTCCCAACTTGTCACTCGTGTTTGTCCCTCCTATAGAACATGCTTTCTCGCTTCTGTACTTCTTTGCTCCCGGGGCCGCACTCAGTGTTGCTCTCTGTTCTTGCCTGTGTGCCGCTTCCCTCCATATTGGGTTCGCCCTTGCACCCAACCAGCCCCCCAACCCCTGTTGCTTCCTCGCCTGCTCCATTTGCCCTCGGCTGCTGAAGGCTGAAGCAAGCAAGCAGGCAAGCCTATATTCTAATAGTTACAGTGCGCAACGCACGCCAGGGACGGATGGTAACGGGCCCCGGCCTATAAACATTAATTATGGTGCCGTGGTGCGCACGCCCTGCCGGCCTGGCCTGAGCCTTTTTAAAATTCATTAAATAGTTGGTAGTGGTACGCACTGGAGGCGGGCCGGGTCTTCATAATTAAAATGGTGCACGGGAGTGGCGGCGCGCAGAGTAGTGCTATTTTTATTTTGTATAGTGGTCATTTTCCTGCAGTTTTGCTCTTTTAGACTACTGTAAATAAAATGCGCTTTTATCAGCCAACGTAACGGTGTTCAATGCATTGGTCTTGTTAAGATGAATAGCTAAAATACTAGATTGTTATTCCATCATGTTTTTAAATGTTCAGCATCACATGCTTACTTTCGTGAGCTTTCTATGTACTTATGACATATGCATCATCGTTATAGTTGCTTCAGTCAAGGAAAAAATGCGTGTCTCTGCATCAGATGTTTGGTGATTAGCAGCTGTCCTAAGCAGGTGTTACAAAAGGAACCTTACATTATTAATCTAGTATGTTTAATAGCTAGCTCAGTTGGTTGATGCACCTGTTACAATGATGCAACTGCAACCTAATGGTCACTAGTTTGGAATCAAAGCAAGTTCGGCTCAGCATTTCATCCTTCTCATGCTGAGAAGATGAGCACCATGCCTCGAAATTGTTTGAACACCTTCTGGGGCCTAATCCATTTTAAAAATAAAATGTGTTCTAGCATCACTTCGTAATGGACATACACAGGTGATATTCACGTGGCTCCTTGCTCGTAGTGGGGAGTAGAATCAGGCCAAGCCCCTCTCCTGTGATAACAAAAACAACACTCGCAGGCAACAAAATACACATAAATGAGAGAGCTGGACCAAAAGCAGCAGAGTGCGGATCATCCTTCTCTTGCTCTGTCAGGGTAAGCTGCTGTCTGCTGAGCTACAAATGGGATCACATCTGAAAAGAACCCACCCGAGAGAGGAAGTGTAAACAAACACAGCGCGGTGTAATTTAGATTGATTATTGCAGTGGATTCTCGTGGATCGAAGCGCTCTCTTGTAGTGGGCTCAGGTGCACCAATTATCCCTAGACACCTGCGACTGACCTCTGTCTTTTGGGGTCATGAGACGATGAGAGAGAGGCAATGTGACCTGTCATCACTCAAAGATCTCTAAGCAGTTGCAAGACCTGGCATCCTTGACGTGTTTTCCTCTGTCTTTTTGCTCTACCACCTGTATTTTTGATGTTATGCTGGACTTCTTTTTTGCTGTTTTATGTACTCCGTACACTTTACCACTGCTAATCAGTGCTCAAGTGCAAATGCTACCTCTGTCATTTTTTATTCTGCTGGGTTCTCCATAATTTGCATATTTGATTTACTGGTAAGTCCCTAGTAAAGTGCACTGTGTGTGCCCAAGGCCTGTAAATCAAATGCATCTAGTGCGCCTGCAGCAGTGATTGTGCCAACCATATAAGCACCCCTGTAAACGTGTCTCCAGTCTACCATTGCAGTGCCTTTGAGTACAGTTTTAAACTGCCAAGTCGACCTGGCAAGTGCAGTCTCTTGCCAGGCCCTAAGCCTCCCTTTTACTACATGTTGGACACCCCTAAGGTAGGCCCAAGACACTCCCAGGGGCAGGGTGCAGTGTATGTTAAAGGTGGGACATGTGTAGGTATGTATTACATGTCATCATAGTGAAATACTGCTAATTTCGTTCTTCACTATTGCCAGGACTAGCTCACCAATAGGATATTATTGGAGCTGCCTTGTATGTTTGCTGACTGGGAACACATTTTAAACCTAGATTGAGGACAGATTCCTCATCCCTTGTCAATACTTTCGTGGATAAATTGACTACTGTCGATGGTGGGATTTCTATGATTTGTAAAAGTTTCTGCGCGCGGTGCTCTGTAGAGTGCGGGGCGCTGTAGAGTGCGGGGCGCTGTAGAGTGTGGGGCGCTGTAGAGTGCGGGGCGCTGTAGAGTGCGGGGCGCTGTAGAGTGCGGGGCGCTGTAGAGTGCGGGGCGCTGCGTTGCACTGTAGAGTGCGGGGCGCTGCGGTGCGCTGTAGAGTGCGGGGCGCTGTAGAGTGCGGGGCACTGCGGGGTGCTGTAGAGTGCGGGGCGCTGTAGAGTGCGGGGCGCTGTAGAGTGCGGGGCGCTGTAGAGTGCGGGGTGCTGTAGAGTGCGGGGCGCTGTAGAGTGCGTGGCGCTGTAGAGTGCGTGGCGCTGTAGAGTGCGGGGTGCTGCGGGGCGCTGTAGAGTGCATGGCGCTGCGGGGCGCTGAGAGCGTGGTGCGCTGTAGAGTGCGTGCGCTGTAGAGCGCAGCGTGCTGTAGAGTGCGGGGCGCTGTACAGTGCTGTAGAGTGCGTTGCGCAGTAGAGTGCGGGGCGCTGTAGAGTAAGGGGCGCTGCGGTGCGCTGTAGAGTGCGGTACACTGCGGGGCGCTGTAGAGTGCGGGGCACTGTAGAGTGCGGGACGCTGTAGAGTGCGGGGTGCTGTAGAGTGCGGGGCGCTGTAGAGTGTGGGGCGCTGTAGAGTGCGGGGCGCTGTAGAGTGCGGGGCGCTGTAGAGTGCGTGGCGCTGTAGAGTGCGGGGTGCAGTGCGTGGCGCTGTGGAGTGTGTGGCGCTGTAGAGTGCGGGGCGCTGTAGAGTGCGGGGCGCTGTAGAGTGCGGGGCGCTGTAGAGTGCGGGGCGCTGTAGAGTGTGGGGCGCTGTAGAGTGTGGGGCGCTGTAGAGTGCGGGGCGCTGTAGAGTGCGGGGCACTGTAGAGTGCAGGGCGCTGTAGAGCGTGCTGTAGAGTGCGGTGCGCTGTAGAGTGCGCTGTAGAGTGCGGTGCGCTGTAGAGTGCGGGGCGCAGTGCGTGGCGCTGTGGAGTGCGTGGCGCTGTAGAGTGCGGGGCGCTGTAGAGTGCGGGGCGCTGTAGAGTGCGGGGCGCTGCGGGGCGCTGTAGAGTGCAGGGCGCTGCAGAGCGCGGGGCGCTGTAGAGTGCGGGGCACTGTAGAGTGCTGTAGAGTGCGTTGCGCTGTAGAGTGCGGGGTGCTGTAGAGTGCGTTGCGCTGTAGAGTGCGGGGCGCTGTAGAGTAAGGGGCGCTGCGGTGTGCTGTAGAGTGCGGTGCGCTGCGGGGCGCTGTAGAGTGCGGGGCGCTGTAGAGTGCGGGGCGCTGTAGAGTGCGGGGTGCTGTAGAGTGCGGGGCGCTGTAGAGTGCGGGGCGCAGTGCGTGGCACTGTGGAGTGCGTGGCGCTGTAGAGTGCGGGGCGCTGTAGAGTGTGGGGCGCTGTAGAGTGCGGGGCGCTGTAGAGTGCGGGGCGCAGTGCGTGGCACTGTGGAGTGCGTGGCGCTGTAGAGTGCGGGGCGCTGTAGAGTGCGGGGCGCTGTAGAGTGTGGGGCGCTGTAGAGTGTGGGGCGCTGTAGAGTGCGGGGCGCTGTAGAGTGCGGGGCGCTGTAGAGTGCAGGGCGCTGTAGAGTGCGCTGTAGAGTGCGGTGCGCTGTAGAGTGTGCTGTAGAGTGTGGTGCGCTGTAGAGTGCGGGGCGCTGTAGAGTGCGGGGCGCTGCGGGGCGCTGTAGAGTGCAGGGCGCTGCAGAGCGCGGGGCGCTGTAGAGTGCGGGGCACTGTAGAGTGCTGTAGAGTGCGTTGCGCTGTAGAGCGCGTTGCACTGTAGAGCGCGTTGCGCTGTAGAGTGCGGGGCGCTGTAGAGTATGGGGCGCTGCGGTGCGCTGTAGAGTGCGGTGCGCTGCGGTGCGCTGAGGGCGCTGTAGAGTGCAGTGCGATGTAGAGTGTGGGGCGCTGCGGGGCGCTGTAGAGTGCGGGGCGCTGCCGAGCCCGGGGCGCTGTAGAGTGCAGGGCGCTGCGGGGCGCTGTAGAGTGCGGGGCGCTGTAGAGCGCGGTGCGCTGCGGTGCGCTGTAGAGTGCGGGGCGCTGTAGAGTGCGGGGCGCTGTAGAGTGCGGGGCGCTGTAGAGTGCGGGGTGCTGTAGAGTGCGGGGCGCTGTAGAGTGCGGGGCGCTGTAGAGTGCAGGGCGCTGCGGGGCGCTGTAGAGTGCAGGGCGCTGCGGGGCGCTGTGGAGTGCGTGGCGCTGTAGAGTACAGGGCGCTGCGGGGCGCTGTGGAGTGCGGGGCGCTGCGGGGCGCTGTAGAGTGCAGGGCGATGTAGAGTGCGGGGCGCTGTAGAGTGTTGTAGAGTGCGTTGCGCTGTAGAGTGTGTTGCGCTGTAGAGCGCGTTGCGCTGTAGAGTCCGGGACGCTGTAGAGTATGGGGCGCTGTGGTGCGCTGTAGGCTGCGGTGCGGGTGCTGTAGAGTGCAGTGCGATGTAGAGCGCTGTGTAGAGTGCGGAGCGCTGTGGAGCGCTGTAGAGTGCGTGGCGCTGTAGAGTGCGGGGCGCTGTAGAGTGCGGGGCGCTGTAGAGCGCTGTCGAGTGCGGGGCGCTGTAGAATGCGGGGCGCTGTAGAATGCGGGGCGCTGTAGAGTGCGGGGCGCTGTAGAGTGCGGGGCGCTGTAAAGTGCGGGGCGCTGTGGGGCGCTGTAGAGCGCGGGGCGCTGTAGAGCGCGGGGCGCTGTTGAGCCCGGGGCGCTGTAGAGTGCAGGGCGCTGCGGGGCGCTGTAGTGCGCGGGGCGCTGTAGAGCGCGGTGCGCTGCGGGGCGCTGTAGAGTGCGGGGCGCTGTAGAGTGCGGGGCACTGTAGAGTGCGGGGCGCTGTAGAGTGCGGGGCGCTGTAGAGTGCGGGGCGCTGGGGGGCGCTGTAGAGCGCTGTGCGCTGTAGAGTGCGGTGCACTGTAGAGATCGGTGCGCTGCGGTGCGCTGTAGAGTGCGGTGCGCTGTAGAGTGCGGAGCGCTGTAGAGTGTGGGGCGCTGTAGAGTGCGGGGCGCTGTAGAGTGCGGGGCGCTGTAGAGTGCAGGGCGCTGCGGGGCGCTGTAGAGTGCAGGGCGATGTAGAGTGCGGGGCGCTGTAGAGTGCTGTAGAGTGCGTTGCGCTGTAGAGTGTGTTGCGCTGTAGAGCGCGTTGCGCTGTAGAGTGCGGGGCGCTGTAGAGTATGGGGCGCTGTGGTGCGCTGTAGGCTGCGGTGCGGGCGCTGTAGAGTGCAGTGCGATGTAGAGCGCGGTGTAGAGTGCGGAGCGCTGTGGAGCGCTGTAGAGTGCGGGGCGCTGTAGAGTGCGGGGCGCTGTAGAGTGCGGGGCGCTGTAGAGCGCTGTCGAGTGCGGGGCGCTGTAGAATGCGGGGCGCTGTAGAATGCGGGGCGCTGTAGAGTGCGGGGCGCTGTAGAATGCGGGGCGCTGTAGAGTGCGGGGCGCTGTGGGGCGCTGTAGAGCGCGGGGCGCTGTAGAGCGCGGGGCGCTGTTGAGCCCGGGGTGCTGTAGAGTGCAGGGCGCTGCGGGGCTCTGTAGTGCGCGGGGCGCTGTAGAGCGCGGTGTGCTGCGGGGCGCTGTAGAGTGCGGGGCGCTGTAGAGTGTGGGGCGCTGTAGAGTGCGGGGCGCTGTAGAGTGCGGGGCGCTGCGGGGCACTGTAGAGCGCGGGGCGCTGTAGAGCGCGGTGCACTGTAGAGAGCGGTGCGCTGCGGTGCGCTGTAGAGTGCGGTGCGCTGTAGAGTGCGGAGCGCTGTAGAGTGCGGGGCGCTGTAGAGTGCGGGGCGCTGTAGAGTGCGGGGCGCTGTAGAGTGCGGGGCGCTGTAAAGTGCGGGGCGCTGTGGGGCGCTGTAGAGCGCAGGGCGCTGCAGAGCGCGTGGCGCTGTAGAGCGCGGGGCGCTGTCGAGCTTGGGGCGCTGTAGAGTGCAGGGCGCTGCGGGGCGCTGTAGAGCACGGTGCGCTGTAGAGTGCGGTGCGCTGTAGAGTGCGGGGCGCTGTAGAGTGCGGGGCGCTGTAGAGTGCAGGGCGCTGCGGGGCGCTGTAGAGCGCGGGGCACTGTCGAGCCAGGGGCGCTGTAGAGTGCAGGGCGCTGCGGGGCGCTGTAGAGTGCGGTGCGCTGTAGAGTGCGGTGCGCTGTAGAGTGCGGTGCGCTGTAGAGTGCGGTGCGCTGTAGAGCGCGGGGCACTGTCGAGCCCGGGGCGCTGTAGAGTGCAGGGCGCTGCGGGGCGCTGTAGAGTGCGGTGCGCTGTAGAGTGCGGGGGCTGCAGAGTGCGGTGCGCTGTAGAGTGCGGTGCGCTGTAGAGTGCGGGGGCTGCAGAGTGCGGGGCGCTGTAGAGTGCGGGGCGCTGTAGAGTGTGGAGCGCTGTAGAGTGCAGGGCGCTGTAGAGTGCGTGGCGCTGTAGAGTGCAGTGCTATGTGATGTAGAATACTGTGTGCTGTAGAGTGGTGTACATTGTAGAGTGCTGTATGCCGCAGAGTGTTGTGTGCTGCAGAATGGTGTGTGTTGTAAAATAGTATGTGCTGCACTGCCCCTGAACCAGTAAGAACAAAAACGAAACTTTAAAACTGCAACAAAGTAGCACACTGTAGAAGCCTGTGTAAAACTGAAACTGACGAGGCAGGAGATGGGCTGTGCGCGCTCACGAGGTCAAATCTCGGCCTGAAGCGCGTGGCACTTTGCAGTCCTCATTCCCCTGAAAGTAACAACATTAGTTGTCTCGCCTTAGACAGCAAAGCTTTGCTTTGCTTTCGTCTAGGCGAGACCTAAACAGCGAGGGTAAAATGAGAAAAAGTGACTTATGGTTCAAAAATGGATTATTTACATAGATTTATCATATATTCCAGATATTTTTAAGTGAACCATAGTAGAAGAGGCACCGGAAGTCATGCTGGTATGCCAATGATCCTAATTAATTGGGATCATCATCTGGACAAAGTTGGCAGTTAAATGTGCTATACAGGGGAGGAAAAATGTGAAAATCGAACAAAGGGAGGTAGAGGCGCAAGGACGCAAAAGTTGTGTGGGGGACATGGGCAGTGAAGCATACCTGAGGAAGTAGCAATGGCACAGAGATGAATAGGGCAGCAAGGCTAGTCCTATCGGGAGGGCTGTGAATCAAGGAGAGGCCCTGCAGAGAACAGAGGGAAAGAACCAGTGAGGAGGGGGCCTGGGCGGGCCACGGAGTGAGTGCAACTGCAAAAGCTGCAGCTAAAGGTGTACTTTCCCGATGGGGAAGTACACATTAGTAACACCTAGGCAGAAGGTACCTGCCAAAGGCCGGTGCCAGGCTGGGCTGGTCCAACCAGTAGAAGAACTTAAATCCGGTACTGAAAGGAATCTGGCGTGGGGACAGCCTGGAATAGAAAGTGCCGCATAAGTACATGTGGAAGAAGCGATGCAGGCTTGACGTGGCGTGGTGGAAAGTGGTCACCGGACACCGGAAATAATGTCAGGAGATAGGGCCTAAGGGTTGGATTGGACATGAACATGGTCAGAGTCCCGATCCACTGTGGGCAGGCTGGAGATACAAGTTGCAGTGCAGCCGCCGAGAAGGTTCACCCTGAACGACAGGATAGTAAGCCGGGGTATTAGAGGAGCTGCACGGAGAAGGAGCCACAATGAGGCTTACCGCAGTTTATTTAAACCCAATGGGGCCAGGCAAAGGCTGGGGAGTAGTGATGTTGGTCCTGGGTTGGATCCCTGATCCTCAGGATTCCGCCACAGATGCGATCAGTTGGAAATGGTTCTTGAAGGCACGGTATATGCCGGAGGTTAAGTAGGAATGGTTAGTATGCTTTGCTGTGTGTCAATGTCATGCCGCTTGAGGGGGGCGTTGCTTAGGGATGTTGACCCGGTTGTCAAGGAGACAAGGAAGAAGCTCCAGATCAAAGAGACCAGGCAAGAAGTAGGGCAGAAAAGGTGGGGCAGGAAAAGGGGGAACATCTGTATAATGAACATCAAGTGATGCATGCAATGTCAACTTTATACATTAAGAGAGCATGCCATTCCACAGAGGTAATCTAATGTATAAAGGCTTCTTTACATGTGTCATAGTGCGCCTAGAAATGCACTGACACACTCATTGAGATCTCTAGAATGATGCTGATACTCCCAAGATGGACAAAATGCATTGATGGGCAGAATGCAGATCAATGTCATACATTCACCCCAGTACAGAGATCTGGGTCAAAATCCATTGTTTTTTTGCTGACCATGCCATTCCAGACAGGACCCAGCCATATGCAAATCCCTTTGACCCTGCGCCCAATTATTATTATTATTATTAAATTAGTTTTGTAATGCGCGCAGCTACCCAAAAAGGGTTTCCCGGCGCCTAGCACACAAATTGCTAGAAAAGGAGCAGTCAAGAACCATTTGCTACTAAAAGAGCCAAGTTTTAAGATTTCTTCGAAAGCTGAAATAGGACGGGTCATTCTTAAAGGACACCGGAAGAGAATTCCAGATTTTGGGGCCAAGACAAGAAAAGGAGCGGCCTCCCATTCTTGCAAGTTTAAATCTGGGAATCACAACGTCTCCATGGGCTGTAGAGCGCAGGGGACAAGAAGGAATGTAAGTATGGATGAGCTCTTGCAGATACGCTGGTGCCACACCTTGTTTGATTTTAAAGATGTAACACAGGGTTTTAAATTTAAATATTTAATCAATTTAGAAGCCAGTGAAGATCACGTAAATACGGCAAGATGAAAGCCTGCCTAGGAACTTGACAAAGAAGGTGTACTGCAGAGTTCTGAACTACCTGTAGCTTTCTCAGTACCATTTGGCATCTACCGAGATAGAGAACATTGCCGTAATCGAGGCGAGAGGTGATGAGTGCCTGGACCACCGTGCATTGGGTTGAGGCAGGAAGCATCCAAATGATCTTATGAAGCCACCTCAAGATCGAAAAACAGATAGCAGCGACACCCGCCACCTGTTGTCTCATAGAGAGACTATAATCAATATTAATGCCCTGATTACGGACATGGGTGACAGGCAGGTTAAAGGAACCCATTTCCTGACGCCAATGGTGAGGGCCCCATAGGTCCTTGTGCTTGCCCAGGATAAAGACCTTAGTCTTATCCCCTTTTAACTTCAAAAAGTTAAGGTGCATCCACTCTGTCACTTGCCGTAGGCCGCACTGAAGGGCAGATGTCGTAGCATCTTTAGTGGTGGAAGGCGAAAATACAATCTGCGTATCATCCACATACGAATATAGGGAAAGACCCGCCTCTTCCACAATCTCTGTCAAAGGTCTGACATAGATGTTGAAGAGCAGTGGGTTTAAAATGGATCCCTGTGGGACTCCATGTGCTGATACTCAGATCTTGGATGATGCCTTAGTAGAAAAGACTTGAAAAGTGCATCCATCAAGGAATGAAGCAAACCAGGATAGGGCAGTGCCGTCCAGCCCAAGAGACCTAAGGGCGTTAAGCAAGATGTTATGCGACACAGTGTTGAAGGGTATACTCAGATGTGAGTCCCTTGCTCATTGCACCATCAGGATTCAAGCAAGCCGGGCCGACGAGGCTGAAATGCCAGAAACCGGTCCCCGGAAGCTTGTTTCCTTCCCAGTATAAGAATTGGCTTGGTAGTTTGGTTTGCCCTGTTCCCATCATGCACTGGGACAGGAACAGACTAATTTGCATGTAGCCAGGTTCTGAGCTGGGATGGTGCAGTGAGCTAAAAAACGGTGATGGATCAAGCCCTGATCTTTGGACTGGGTAAGAGTGGTCTGCTTAATTCAGACACTCTGTTCATCACCACCCCCTTTTCTGAATCATTTTGTCCACCATAAGCGTGGAAGGGTATACTCAGATGTGAGTCCCTTGCTCATTGCACCATCAGGATTCAAGCAAGCCGGGCCGACGAGGCTGAAATGCCAGAAACCGGTCCCCAGTAGCTTGTTTCCTTCCCAGTATAAGAATTGTCTTGGTAGTTTGGTTTGCCCTGTTCCCATCATGCACTGGGACAGGAACAGACTAATTTGCATGTAGCCAGGTTCTGAGCTGGGATGGTGCAGTGAGCTAAAAAACGGTGATGGATCAAGCCCTGATCTTTGGACTGGGTAAGAGTGGTCTGCTTAATTCAGACACTCTGTTCATCACCACCCCCTTTTCTGAATCATTTTGTCCACCATAAGCGTGGAAGGGTATACTCAGATGTGAGTCCCTTGCTCATTGCACCATCAGGATTCAAGCAAGCTGGGCCGACGACGCCTGAAATGGCAGAAACCGGTCCCCGGAAGCTTGTTTCCTTCCCAGTATAAGAATTGGCTTGGTAGTTTGGTTTGCCCTGTTCCCATCATGCACTGGGACAGGAACAGACTAATTTGCATTTAGCCAGGTTCTGAGCTGGGATGGTGCAGTGAGCTAAATAACGGTGATGGATCAAGCCCTGATCTTTGGACTGGGTAAGAGTGGTCTGCTTAATTCAGACACTCTGTTCATCACCACCCCCTTTTCTGAATCACAGTGTTGAATGCGGCACTCAAATATAATAGAATGAGTGCCACACTTTTTCCTTGATCTAAATGCTGGCGCAGTTTCTCAGTAACCCCAAGCAGACGGTTTCAGTTGAGAAGTTGGCTCTGAACCCGGATTGCGAATAATGAAGAAAGCCAACTTGGTCTATGTGTTGTGTCAGTTGAGTATTGATATGTTTCTCCAAACTTTTGGAGAAAGCCGGAAGCAGAGATATGAGTCTAAAGTTAGATAGTACAGAAGGATCAACAAAGGAATGACCATGGCTCGCTTCCACTCGGGGGGTACCAAGGCCTCCCTCATAGAGGCGTTAAGAAGATCGATAAGGATGCCTTTAGATGTGGCAGAGAGCTGACAAAGGATGTTAATAGGCAAAGGATCAAGAGGAGACCCAAATGTAATACTGTTTAAACAATTTTGGAAAGACGTCTCTTCAAATGGGTGCCAGGAAGAAATCTTGGCTATCTGGTCACAATTACTGTGATATGTAGGGTCAAACGCAGAAGCCATACTACACAAGGAAGGGGAAGGAGCAGAGAGTGACTTGTCAATAAGTTCAACCTTCTGAATAAAGAAGTCAGCAATGTTGTTAAATTGATTTTCATCAAGGACAGGAGGAGGAGGGATGGTGTCAGAGCCAGCTAACTTCTTCACTACCAAAAATAGAGCCAGAGAATGATTAGATGACTTAGTTATTGTGTTAGCAACGTAAAAAATGCGTGCCTCTGTACACGCTGAATGATAACTTTTAAGAGCAGCTTTGTAAGCATTTTTACAAGTTAAAGAGTACGATCTCCTCCATCTTCTGTCTAGTACTTTACATTTAGACTTAATACCTTTAAGTTTGTTTGTAAACCATGGGCAGGGGGGTGATGAGTAAAGCTGTGTTTGGGTACAGGGGGCAGACAGATGTCAATGCCATTAGTTAGCCAGTCCGAGACAGCAGTATTTAATGAAAGCAAAGGTAAAGTGACATCAGGTATGCCAGTAGACAGAATAGTATTAAAAGACTCTATATTCAACTTGCCCCAAGATCTGAGACTCCCTGAGCTAGTAGGAGGGGCTCCTAGGTGTAGAGGGCTGCAGATTGAATGGAGTTATAAAATGGTCGGACCAGTCTAACTGAAGTGCAGGATTACTACAGTCATAGCAAAGCTTATGAGTAGGGCCCTGATTGCATAACCGTAAGATTAGAGCCTTCAAATCAGATACAAAAGTGCGTTAGATGTTATTCTGATTGTTTTCTAGGTGAAAGCTCAGATCACCTAAAATTGTAAAATTTGCTGCCTTTAAAATAAAGAGAGCGATAAGGTCAGGGAAAGTGGAGACCAAGGGGCAGGGCTTCCCCGGAGGGCGATAAAGTAAAATGCCAGACAAGGTCAGCTGAGGGGATACGGAGAGTTTAAACAAGGCCGCTTCACACTCTGTGAGGGAAATAGCTTCAAATTTACAAAAATGAATCAAATTATAAATCCCCCTGCCTTTGCCTGTGTCCCGATCTTTCCTGGCGAAGACATAACCAGGAGGAAGAGCAGTGGCAATGTCGGGGCCCGAACTGGCATGAAGCCTTGTTTTGGTCAGAAAGAGTGCATCTGGATGTTCAGTACTAAGAAGGTAAAAAATATGCTGCTTATTTTTGGCCAGAGAACGACAGTTAAGGCTCAAAAAGTACAAATTCTGGCACATGCCATTTTGGCAGAAGTGGTGCTGTGACAGACCTGAAGACCAGATCTGGAAATGGTGTTTATAAGATGCATAGAACCCAATGTAAAATTGCATTTAATGCAAGTAAAGCCGCGATAAGGAGGAGTACATACAGCGCATTTAGGAGAGATATGTTTGCTAAGTCTGTGAAGTTGCGCAGCTGAGTATGTAATTCTCTTACTTACAGTGATCGCATTTTGGCCATCATTTCTGGCCGCGTCACTGCGCAGATGGGCGCAGACGGGCGCAACCAGCTTGCCTCTGGCGCGCCACAGGTACGCTTACATCGGTCCACTAAATTAGAGTCATGGACCATAGAGTGCGGCTAGAATATCACTCGAAATGATAGCAGCGAGAGATGTCTGTGCGGCTAGAGAGGCTGAAAGTCAGGGGGCAGCCATACCATAGAGTATCGGATCATGCAGAGCCAGGCAAACAACTACCACAGGTACAAATTTAAAACGATTTTAAAACAAGAGCATTCCAAATGCAATATAATAAAAAGTATATATAGAACTAAGTTCTATGTGAAATAAAGTTTTACCCCCACATGCATCATTGTGACATTTTGCAATTCTTAATTTGCGAAAAATAAGGAATCGCAAATTAAGAAGTGCAAAATGCTATGCATCATTATTTTCGGTATTCATTTGTGATTCGGTAAAAATCGCAATTTTTACCGCATCCCAAATAAATACCGAATTCTTAAGTTAATTTTCGCAATTCCCATTGATTCCTATGGGCCAAAAGGCCCATAGGAGTCAATGCAAATTGCGAGTGGCACTTAGAAAATTTCATGGGTGCGGGGGGGGTCCAAAGGACCCCCCCATGCACCCCTGAAATGTATTTTTCGCATCATGTTTCACACACACATGTCCTAAGGACATGTGTGTGTGAAACATGAATGTTGAAAAAAAACATTTTCAGCTTTTTAAACACTTTTTCCAAATTTACCGAGTGGTTCAAATTTGGCACCCTAATTGCGATTTTACAGTTTTAAATTTAATGATGCATTGCTTTTAAGAAATCGCACATCTGCGACTTCTTAAAAGCACCCGCAATTTTAGAACTCGCAAACATGTTACAAATTCTAAAATTGCTTCATGCATCCCAAAAAGCACTTTTGCATTCGCAAACGGATGATTTTAAGGAATCGCACCGTTTGCGACTACAAAAATGCTTGATGCATGTGGGGGTATGTGTGCAAGTATGCGAAAATGCATTTCTTTTTAAAAGAGAAAAACACAAAACTACAGTTAAAATTTGCGTTTGACAAGCATTTAGTGAAAAATGTAACTGACACTCAGGGGAACAGTCCAGCCCGAACTGCCAGGCCGGGTCCTCCCTGGACTAGAAACAAGCATCCTAGGACCGGTATCAGGATTTCAGCCCTAATCAGCCAGGATAGCTTGACTCGAGTGGCATGGAGAATACCAGTCCCACTCGAAGTGACAAATACAAAAACAACAATTGACAGACAGAATGCCGAACAATGTCATACATTCACTCCAGTATAGACATCTGGGCCTAAGTCCATCGTTTTTTTGCTCATCTTGCCACCCCAGTTTTGGCCCAGCCTTATGCAAAATCTGTCTTGACCCTGCGCCCAATGGGAACAGTCCAGTCCGAATTGCCAGGCCAGGTCCTCCCTGGTATAGAAACAAGCATCCTAGGACCGGTTTCGGGCTGTCAGCCCTCATCAGCCAGGATAGCTTGATTCCAGTGACTCCAGTGACTCCAGTGACACAGTGCGTCCATTAAAAAAATGTAAGTTTTTACACATCCCTGCACCATATGCCAGCCTCCTCCTGGTGCCTGCTCCATGGTGCAGGGATGTGAAGGGTTCACAACCGAAGGGCCAGGAGATAAGGGGGCTCTGCTACAGGCCCCTATTGTCATTATCCAAATGCAGTTTCATTTCAGAAGGCCGACATTGACCTGCTGACGGAAAGGGCCATCATAATCGAGGTAGCGTAAACGCCGTCCATTAGGTATTATGAAGACCTTCAGACTGGCTCATCAGGAACCAGACAGTTTAAACACTGACTGATGTCTTTTTAAAACAGCAGTCTGAGCTTAAACCTTATAGGATGGTTCGAAAGCTTCCCGATTTAGATTATATTGGAGTGGAAATAGAACATTTTGTTTGTTTGGTGTCCTGCACTTTCTTGAATTAATTTATGTTTGGAGCATAAATAGTATTTTTTTTTAAGTGTCTACCAATTTTCCGAATTATTTATGTTTGGAGTGGGAAAAGTATATCTGTGAAGTTTAGTTTCCATAATTTTCCCAGATTTAATTCACATTGATGAGGGAATAGAAAACGGTGTTTTTAGTGTCTAGCACTTTCTCTCTTTTAAGTTATGTTTGGAGTGCAAATAGGATATTTTTTAAATTAGTGTCCAGCACCTTCTCTGAATTAGGTTAAATTGGATTTGAAATAGTACATATTGTATGTTTAGTGTCCTGCACTTTCCCTGAAATAATTGATGTTTAAAGTGGAATAGTATATTTGGTAAGTTTTGTGTACAGCTCCTTCCCTGAATTAAGTTATATAGTTATATAGGAGTGGTAATACAAAATTATTGGCCTCATTACGATGTTGGTTGGAAAGGGAATTATAGTGCATTTCCAACCGACCGATTACGATGGTAGGTAACTGTTAGGTCTGTCCGACTCCATACCGACCGGCATTCGGAGACTCCGAGTCGGTCAGAGCCGAATCGTACAGCTATACGAACCTTGTTTCTGACCGACATATTATGATGTCTGCTTTGGACAGCTTTTTTTAATCAGTTTGTCTGACACAAAATAGGTGTCGGAAACAAAATTGAAGGGCCTGGAGCAGACCCCCTTCACCTAGAGAACTCAGTTAGGGGCCTGTGGATGTACTTATCAGGCCCCTCATTCAACCATGAACATTGTGGCATGCACCCTGGGGTGTCCGCCACAGGTTGCAGGGTTTTCTGCAACCACACATTTTTGCAAGGGGTGTCTGTGTTGCCCGTTGGAACACAGGCTCCCACTGCATACAGGGGTTGTTGAGAGTCCAACCGAACGATGTTCGGGAACATGGAAACCGATTGGTGAAGCTCACCGAACGATCAGAAACCATTCCAACAAGGAATCAGTTGGAACGCTTTTTGATCAACATCGTAATGAGGCCCTAAGTATGTTTAGTGTCCGGCACTTTTGCTGAATTAATCTATATTTGGAATGGGATTCGTAATTTATTTATGTTTAGTGTCCAGCACTTACCCTGGTTTAAGTTATATCAGAGTAGGTATAGTACATTTTTTGAGTTTTAATGCCAGCAACTCAGGGCAGGATTACACAGGGGGATTCCGTATGTACCAACCTGGGCCATCAACTATAGGCCGTGGGTGCTAGGCGGGCGTGTCAGGGACCCCTGAAGTCATTTTCTGACAGCCTTTCCATGTTGGAAAGGCAGGCATGGGAATGATGTTGGAAACCAACATTGTAATTCCGACTGCAAAAACGTTATCCATAGGGGTTCATATTGCAGATTTGACCAACTAGAATACTCCATGTGTTGGTCGGAATGCAGTTGGAATGACCGTCCGGTTTACGATTTGACCGCAAAGATTGCAATCGGGCAGTCGGACTGTAAACTGACTGAGTCGGTCAGGAGAGCTCTGAAATGGTCAGAAAGCTTCTGACTGTCGCCAGAGGCTCACCACCGACATCGTAAAGAACCCCTTATTTTTACAGTATTGAAAATACACACTCATGGTTTCTAATATTTATTATTTAACACACATAATTATTTGGAAATATTTATTTATTAAGACATGTAACACTCTACATATTTCTGCATTTATTGTATGCATTTATTTTGTATATCTCTTACCACTTTTACAGAATATAGTTTGTGATGTACAGTAAATACAACTAGTGTATATTTGAAATAAACAAACATTTATATTGTATGTAAGCAACATATCTTGTAATTACATTTATTACAACTTTTTATGTTTTTGTTTTTTGGTTACATTATTTATTTGTATACAGAAACATATATTTTGTATTTTTTGGAGAAACATATATGTGCTGATATTTTATGGTAACATACATTTTAACATATATTTAACATGTTTTGTAATGAACAATTTTGCTGTAGTTTAAGTAATATATTTTTAATATATATTAAATATCTTTATATGTCGTATATTATTATCTGAGGTATGCCGCTCTGCTCACCTTGACCCGCCATGCCTATGAAGAAGGAATTGTTTCCGAAACCGGTCAGGCAGACGGAGAAGCTGTTTTTATTATCGACATAAGGACTGCCCATACCAAATAAAAGATTGCAGGTTAATCCATGTCCGAGTGCTTCCTATGAATGGGTAACTTTTGAGCTTTTATATTATTGTTTAATACATATATATTTTACAACCATTTACCTACATAATACTGCATATTTCTATATACATAACATTTTTATATATAATACATTATATTATGAATTGTTATATTATTATTTAATATGTTACTCTGTTTTTATAGTTGAAATAAATATTTTATTTGATTTTTAAACAGATTAAAAAATATTTGACTACAATATTTTTTACATATAATACTTTGGCGGTCATTACAATGCCAAACAGCATCACGTCAGAATGGAAACCAAGTGACTAGTAGGTGGCTGTTTCATCAATGCGAATGTGGATGTGACTGCCCATGAGGCGTCCTAAACATCAATTTTGCCAATGCGACTTGTGCAGCTGGCAGAAAAGGACAGCTGTGTAAACCGCATTCAATCAATCAATCAATCATAGCATTTGTAAAGCGCACTACTGACCCGTGATGGTCTCAAGGCGCTGGGGGGGCATGATGCTACTGCTCAAATAGCCAGCTCTTGAGGAGTCTTCAGAAGGTCAGCAGGTCTTGGGTCTGCAGTAGGTGGATGGGGAGGTTGTTCCAGGTCTTGGCGGTGAGGTGGGAGACCGATCTGCCACCTGGGCTTTCTCTTTGGATTTGGGGGACTGTGGCGAGGGTGAGGTCGGCGGAGCGAATATGGCGGGTGGGGGTATAAAAGCTGTTGAGGTATGCTGGTCCAGTGTTGTGGAGTGCCTTGTGTGCATGGGTGAGGAGCTTGAAGGTAATCCTTTTGTCGACGGGGAGCCAATGCAGGTCTCTCAGGTGGGGTGTGATGTGGTGGCGTGCAGAGCCATTCCGAATGCGTTGAAGTCATTTCAGGAGTTTGACCGAGGCTCCTGCGTAGAGGGCGTTTCCATAGTCCAACCTGCTGCTGACGAGGGCCTGGGTGACCGTTCTTCTTGTTTCAGTTGGGATCCACTTGTAGATTTTAAGGAGCATGCAGAGGGTGTTGATGCAGGAGGAAGAAACAGCGTTGACCTGCTTTGTCACAGGGAGGGTGGAGTCGAGGATGACCCCCACGTTGAGTGTCTGGTCAGTGGGTGTTGGAGCTGTTCTCAGGGCGGTCGGACACCAGGAGTCATCCCATGCCGAGGGGGAGGATCCTAGGATAAAGACTTCCATCTTGTTCAAGTTCAGCTTCAATCAGCATTAGGAAAATGTTTAGAAACATCCATGCACTTTGAACCAGGCAAGATGTGTTGCCTGGCACGCGGGGTATTGTGAGTTGTGGGCACCACTGACGCCCACCAGGTCTCTTAGAGGAGGGGCAGAGGGACGGGGGTCCTTCTAGGGGCCCCAAAGTCTGTTTGCAATAGCTTTTCAATGGCAGTTGGACCACCATTGAAAGGCTGCCTTAAACATGCATCATAATTCCCTATGGCAGTGCCTGAGCAGGCACCACCTTATTGTAGGGGTTTACTTTCCTCTCTGTACCTCAACAGTGCTCCCTAAATTGGTAGCATAGGCAGCGGTCAGTCACTACGCCCCCTGCCTCCGACTGCCGCATCATATTGTGGTGGTTGGACTGTATGGAAAGATGTCTGTTGGAATGCAAACTTGCAATCCAACCAACATCATAATCAGCCCCTATGTTACATTTTAGATGGTATAGATTATTTGTATAACATTTTTTACATTGTTTTTCTTTTCATTTGTTATTAAAATATACATTGTAATATATATTAATTGAAAGTATATATGTTATGATTGTATTTACTAGATATTTTACAATTTTGTAATACCTTGTATAATAATATTTGACATTTTATATGTTTTTTTATTTTATTGGTCACACTTTTCTTTTACTTTATTTTTATATTGATTTCAATGGGGAATTGTTTTTTCCAGTTTAATTAGACTGCCATTTTTTGGAACTCACTGTCTCTGTTGGGAGCTGCGTTTCATCAGTGAAGATATTTCAAAGGTAATTTAAGGGGAGCGGAAAGGTAGTTAGCTGTTATTTAGGGTACGCGGTGTGTTATTTTTTAAAGTTGTTGTGTAGTGTAGATTGTTTGTAGTAGTATATGGAGTAGTATTGGCGTGTTGTTTTTTTATGATATATGGGTCCTGATTACGATGGTGATGGGACAGCCATCAACATCGGCCACTGCAGGTCCACCCACCACATGAAAAATCAGGCAGAAAGTGCATTGGGGGATTTAGCTGGGCCCTGTTCCCCCTGGCGCTCCTCTGTGGGGTCCATGCCCCCCTAAAAATTCGTGCACCATGTGTTAGGCACCACATTGTGCCTGTCTCAGGGTGTAGGGTAATTTACAAACATGCCTCTTAGCTGTGAGGTTTGTGCTGCAGCTATTTATCTGCCCACAGTACAACCCTCAATGTTAAGAGTCATGTTTCCAACTAGGAGGTGGTCTGATCGTAATTTGCAAGGCAGGACTGATGACTTTCTGTCAGCTGGTCCCATTCCTGCAACAATGGCGGTCAGACAGTCGTCCAACCACCATCATAATTGGTCCCATAGTGTTTTAGTTTATTCGTTATGTGTATTTGAATATGTTACATGTAGGTGTTGTTGTGTTAAGTACCACAATGTATGTGTTGGAGGGATCTGTTTTTCTTTTTTATAGATGCCTTTCTTTTCAATTTGAAGTTATATGAAGGATGCATTCTACTGTTTTTGTTTCAAAGGAAATGTGTATTAGTTTGATGGTTCTATTCTGCAGAGAATTTTTTTAAGGATTTTTTTTACAGTTTCGGGAGGTTTTTAACTTGTTTTATTGGATTAGGAAGGATCTCTTGTTGGATCATTCTTCTTTAGTCTGCAGCTACAAAACTGTAAGTAATTTTACTTTAAAAAAATAGGTGGGAAATGTTATTTGCTTGTTTGTATTTGGTTATTGCAACAAAAATGTATTGCTTTAATTAATAGTTGTGGAGAATTATATCGTATTTGGTTATTTTCCATTGTTTTCTGTTTAATTACTATGTATTTTTTATGCTAAACATATTTGTGTTATGTCAAATATTAATAAAAAAATACAGATGTTTTTACATAATATTAATATTTGTATATGATAAATGTACAGAAGTTGGGCTTTTTTATGTTTGGGAAATTGTTTTTGGGATGTAGGTGTTGTTTAGAGTAACGATTTTGCTATGGTTTTTAGGAATTCTAGTCCTTTAGTATTTTGGATATAGTCTAGCTCTGTTACGTAATTGTTCATGCATTGTTTTTGTTTGTTTTGTTAGTTTAGGGCTTAGTGTTTAATGGATTGGTCTAAGCTCAAAGCTCAATGATGAGCACTCCACTGGAACAGCTATGCCAAACGTTTGCAAGGACCGGCTGCCATATTATGAGTTGAATGAGTTCCAATTATGGTAACTGGAAAACAGGCACTGCAATGGGAATGGCAAAAAAATGCAGCACAACATGGATGTGGACATCTATCCAGTGCACATGTTTTGCCCCCCTAAATGAATCCCCATGGAGGGATTGACAAGGGGGCCCTGTATTGCCACCTGTGTTCCTGCACCACCAGCCTTTTAGTGACAGGGCTCCTGCAACCAGCAGTCCACCTCCAGATTGCCAGACTCATAATCAGCCCCTAAGTTCCTGTTAAATTTTTGGATTGCTTCTTAATGTTTTTGAAGGGTGGGTTGGAAGGTATTATGCTATTGGCTGTGACGGAACAACTGCAGTGCACTTTGGATGAGGGCAAACTTCTGCTCTTATCCTCCTTAACCTTAGTGCCGCGTTTGACATGGTATTGCACATAATTCTGTTGCAATGCCTTCAAGAGGTTGGCATAGGAGATCTGGCTCTTGACTGGTTCATGTCATTTCTAGCTGACACATGCTTTCAAGTTATCTCCTGTCCCTATTGCTCCCAGAGGTAATCATTAAACCGTAAGGTCCCTCAGGGCTTGGCCATGAGTCTGACACTTTTTAATATCTATGGGGTTATGTTATGGTATGTTAAACCTCTATAACAGAATCACAGGGCACAGCTAAAGGGTTTCTATACAGCTACTCAAATCAAATGTAAAGTGCAGTCTCTCAAGTTTTAAGGCCTGCATGGTGTTGTGATGAAGGTATCTGTACCTCACTTGCTCATTTCTATACTTCTCTTGCCTCTTTCTGCACCCCTGTTGTTTCACTCTGCACTTGCAATGCTTCTTTCTGCACCTGTATTGCTTCTTCCTGCACCTCTGCTGTCTCTTTATTTACCTCTTTTGCCTCTTTCTACACCTTTCTTACCTTTTTCTGTACCTCTCTTCCCTCTTTCTGCACATTTGTTGCCTCTTTCTGCACCTTATTTGCTTCTTTGTGCACCTCTGCTGTCTCTTTCAGCACTCATCTTCCCACTTTCTGTACCTTTACTGCCTGTTTTTTCATCTCACTTGCCTCTTTCTGCACTTCTCTTGATTGTTTCTGCACCTCGCTTGCCTCTTTGTACACCTCTGTTGGCTCTTTCTGCACCTCACTTGCTGCTTTCTGTACCCCTGTTGTCTCTTTATGTACCTTGTTTGCCTCTTTCTGCACTTTTCTTGCCTTTTTCTGCACCTCTCTTCCCCCTTTCTGCACGCCTGTTGCTTCTTTCTGCACTTCATTTGCTTCTTTCTGCATTCCAATTCCAATTCCAAAAATTCTTTATTTCGGCCACATGGGCCATAAAAGATGCAATAAAAATACATATAGATAAAACACAATATATACAATAAAAACCAACTGGACCTGCAATGTTAGAAAATACAAGGTAATATGAATTAACCAGACATTTTCTTCCTTATTATCCATGCTGCCATTAAGAATTTGGAAACCGCAAACACAATGTGGCCCAGGGTATTAGTTTTCATAACCCTGTAGGCCTGTAAATAGTTCCTGAAGCCCAGGTTCCGACATAGAGGAGCTAACCAGCGCCTCCTCGGGCTCCGATAGGCATGGCAACAGAACATTATGTGCAAATCGTCTTCATCATTAGCTTTACAGCATGAGCAGAGTTTGTCACCCCCTAGCGACCATTTATAGGTAAAAACTTTAGTAGGGAGCGTACCAAACCTCCATTGCAGGAACAATTTCCTCGCCAAAAGAGGATAGATAAAATCCATAAAAGGTTCAAAAACATAAGAATTTTTGGATACTATAAAACGTCCCGTCAAGGTGCCACTATCATAAGCATTGTCCATATCAACAAGGCTTTTGTTCCTGTAGAGCTGTGCGAGGGTTTTACGCGAAATCTTTCTACAGCCCTGAGCTGGATCATCCCATAGATCTGGCAATTTCAGGCTAGACAGTTCTGACTTGATAAATGCCAGCCAAGGGATCTTGCCATTAACATCCAGCCTCATGACGTGTATAAGGTCCTGCCTGTAATGATACAGTTCCTCGGTGGTCCATATCCGGTGCCAGAACTTCACAGGTTTCGACCGTAGGTCCTCTGCAATTGACGGAAGGCCCAGGTCGAGTCTTAGGGGGAGGAGTGGTGTGCCTTGCGGGAGGGCAAGTAAGCGTCTGAGGAAACAATTTTCCACCCCTGCCATGACCTTCCCAGCTTTATGTCCCCACAGCTCGCTGCCGTAGGAGGCAGCTGCCTTCGCCTGGGTCCTGTACGTTTCCAGGGCCGGACTAACAGGCTTGAAGGTGGACTTATTGGACACCCTCAAGAGTGCGCCCGATAGCTGGGAAAGTTTCAACCTAGATCTTGCTACCTGGGAGTCCCATGACAGATTTTCTTGGAGAGATACCCCCAGATATATAAAGGTCGAGACCCTTTCAAGGCTAGTTTCCCCCAGTTTTGGATTGGGTCTGGTTTTGGTGGGGGGGTTGAAGATCATGAACTTAGTTTTTTCCGTGTTCACCTCCAACCCATGTTGTCGACAGAAATGGCCAAAACCGTCCACAATCCTCTGGATCCCCATAGGGGATTTGGAAAGAAGGAGGGTATCATCGGCAAACATTATTGCCGGAACCCTCCTTCCTGCCAAAACCGGGGCGTCATTGTCCCCAACAGCGTCAAGATGTTGAATGACGCTGTTAATGTACAGACAGAACAGTGTCGGAGCCAAACACAGCCCTGTCTGACACCTCGGCGGACCGGGAATTTGCCCGAGGGCTTACCATCCCTCCCACACCTCACTTGCGCAAAGTTGTTCTCATGCAGCCTAATGATGATTCTGAGGAGGTGGGGGGGAACTCCTAGCTTCTGCAGAACCTCCCATAACTTCCCCCTCGGGACCAGGTCAAAGGCTGACCTCAGGTCCACGAAGACCATGTACAATCGACCTCCCTCTAGCGTGACCGTCTTCCAATACAGGAGAAGGAGGCGAAAAATTTGGTCCATGGTCGACGTGTTCTTCCTGAAGCCAGCCTGAAGGGGGCTCATGATGTCATTGCCCTCGACCCAGTCTAGGAGATGGTCCAAGATGAGGCTCGCAAAGAGCTTTTGGGGCACATCTATAAGGCTTATAGGCCTGTAATTAGAGGGGAGCAGAGTAGAACCCTTCTTATGGATGGGTACAATCTCTGCCCCCAACCACGACCCAGGGATCGCCATACCTCCAAGAATGGCATTGAAGAGAATAAGAAGGTATGGACCCCAGATGTCCGGGTGGTGCCTAAATAGATCCCCTGGTAACCTATCCAGGCCTGGCGCCTTCCCCACTGCTAAGCGTTCTAGGGCAAGCTCCACTTTCCCCAGGGATAGTTCCATTCCAAACTCCTGGGTACCCAAGGGCAGTTGCAGCTCTGCGGCCGGGCAGGAACTAGTATCTTGGTAAAGAGCCCCAAAGTGGGCCTCCCAGACCGCGGGGGCTATATTGGGCTCGATCGCTTTACTGAGTTCCCCTGTCCCATTGTTTACTAGGGCCCAGAATTTCCGGGAGTCCCTGACTTTTAGGGCATCATGAAGATCCTGCCAGTGATTCCAGTCCCACTCGGTCCTTGCTGTCGCCAGCACTAATTTATAGTGCTTCCTAAGGTCACGTACATTGGCCTTATCTGACCCCTCTTTTATTGCTGCAATGAGCTCAGATTTTGCTGCCCTGCAATCTGAGGTGTACCAGGAGGGAACAAGGGTCCTTTTCTTTCGGATTGGGACCTCCGGGTGGAATACCTCGGCCAAATCCCTCACTAAATCCTGGTGAATGTTTCCCAGTTTCTCATAGTAATCTGGGGTTCTTAGTTCATTCAGGAGTGCATCCACCTTCATGAAGCTGGGGAGTGCCAGCTCATATAATTTCTTGATGGACTCTTCCGAGCTCACCAACTTTCCCCACTTGACCCGGCGCCTGTTTCTGGTGAGGGACAAATCCCCCAGATCTTCCCCTTGGCCAACTGGGGATGGGTCCGTCATGGGCAGAGGGCACAGGATATTTAGGCAAAGGGCATTGTGATCGCTGTCTGACCTCTTAATTACCCTGAAGTCAAGCACTTTAGGCCAGAGTGTAATGTCCACCATGATGTAATCTAGCCTCGACTCATGGCCCCTCCTGTTGAAAGTACACACTGCGCAATTCAGGGTAAGGGACATGAGTTGTAAAGCTAGAGGGGACCAGGCTTTAGGGTGAGGGGAAGATGAGGGTGGAACCCCCCAGTGGTCATCCTCGGCCGTAAGGACACCATCCAGTAGACCTTCCAGAGGTTCAAAGTGGCAATTGAAGTCTCCTCCAAGCACCACCTTGAGGTCGCCCGGAAGTTGGCCCAAGAAGGAGGCCAAGTCATTTAGGGTTGGTGATTCGTTTGGTGAGGCCACTGGACGCGAGTAAACGTTGACAATGGCCCACGGAGTTTTACCAGGCCATGTGAGCCGCACACACTGGATGTCCTGCGAACACGTGTAAACCTGCTCCGCCTGGCACCCAGTGTGACTCGCAATCCAGATTGCCAAGCCACCTGATGGCCTCCCCCTCCCAGCCCATTTGGCAGGGATTTCGAATACTTCAAACCCTCTCCTGGACTGAGTGGCCCTCGACCAAGTCTCCTGAAAGAGGAGTATATCACATCCACCTACCAGGCAATCCCATTCAGGAGAGCCTTCCTTGTTCGCGATTCCAGCCACATTCCAGGAGAGAATTCTCAAACCTGGATCAGGTGGCAGGGTGCCCTGGGCTCCAGTAGGAGGTTGCGAAGTGACCATGGGTGAACCAGCGTCTAGGGAACCATTTCCGCTGTCCGCGAAGGCGGCAGGCCCGGCCCGCTCCGCTGCCCCTGTTTGCAGAATATGGGCAGACCCGATGTTAGGTGAGGGTCCCAGTTGGCACAGATTGTCGACCGTGTCAGCCCCTCGCTCATTAGCGGTGTGCAGCCGGGTTAGTTCCAACATGGGGACTATACCCGATCCCACATATCTTTGCACGTCATCCACCATCTTCCCAGGACCAGACAGGATTACCCTGGTTTGTGGTCAATCGACCTGATCCAGACAGGAAAACCTGTTGTGATGTATGAAGTTTGCCTGGGCAGTTGGTAGGGAGTGCCTTGGTCTGTAGCGGGAGCCATCTACAGCAAAGCCCACCCTAGTCCACCCCTTCTCACTCCCTCCCACCGTGTTGCTACCACTAGGATAGAAATATGAGAGGGGTACAAGTTCTATTTTGGACTTATCAGGCCTTACAAGCCAGTTGCAGATATAGTTTGCAACGTGTGGGCTCTTAAAACTTAGGACGATACAATCCCCTGACCTGTTCTTTATAGTAGGGCCAATCCATGGAATCCTCCTTACCATCAGAACCTCACCCTTCAAGTTTGGAGGCAGCGGTCTATTAATGCTGAGCCAGCTTATGACCTTATTGCGTAGGGAGTCTTGAGACTCCCTAACACCACCAGTTAGCTCAGGAACTCCCACCATGATTGCCGTATATGGAACAGCTTCTGGGGGCAGGTTGACCACCCTGCGCCTATCAGGGGGGGGGGCAAGACCATCGCTCGGGGCATTTATAGGACCCACTGTCGCCCTTGACTGCGGCGCAGATTGCGGCGCAGGGGGTAACTTGGATCTCCTGGGGGCCGGAACAGGGGGCCTAGGTGCTGGAGGTAACAAAGTGCGCGTCTGAGAAACAGACGCACCATTTGCACTCAGCAATACCCTACTGGAGACCTGGGGCAATGTGGAAGGAAGTGGACTATTCCCAGGTGGCTCCCCGGTAGCTATAGGAGCGTTTGTAGCTATGCCAGGGCTTTTCCTAGTATGGTTATTTTCCCGGGACTGGAGTATATTCTCTATAGCCTCTAGTCTAGCTGAGATGGGGGTTAGCAGATTCTTAATAATAGCTGTAAGCGAATTAATTACTATATCTGTACTATTGGAGGATACCCCACCAAAGATAAATGGACCCGCCGCCGCTGGCGATAACACAGGAGCTGACGTGGCCACAAGATCCGACCCAGACCCAGATAGAATAAGCTCTGGGGAGACCGAAATATCTGTGCTTCCTTCGAGGGATGATTCAGTTACATCAATTTTTGCCCTTTTTACCCTCTTTATTTCCCCAGGCCTTTTCCTTTTTAAAGGCTGTACCACTCCACTATCTACAGGGTCTGTTAACAGGACCGCTTGACCCGCTTCAGGCGTATTTGATCCCATGTTGTCCAGAACAGCAGAATGGTCAAAAGTCCCCGATGGCCGTGAGGAATCTTGATCCCTCTGCGTTACAGGAGTTCTTAGCTGCCGAAGGACCGACTCAATAGTCTGGTCAATGCTATCCAATAATGACATATGGGTAGCGTCCATAGTGATGGGTGTACTAACGTCATTTGAGGCAGATTCCCCAAGGTCCAAGAACACACTTTCAGGACCCATCTCAAGGTGAGAGTCCATGGATGAATGACACTTACTAATTTGGGAGCTCGCCTTGGGGAAACATTTTTCCAAAGTACTTGCTTCTTTCAGAAATTGTGTTGCCTCTTTCTGCACTTACCTTGACGGTTTCTGCACTTCTTTTGTCTCTTTCTGCACCCCTGTTGCTTCAATATGCTCTTCCCCTGCTTCTGTCTGCACCTATTTTACTGCTTTCTGCAACCCGTTGTCTCTTTCTGCACCTCTTTTGCCTCTTTCTGCACTGTTTTGCCTTTTTCTGTACCTCTCTTCCCTCTTTCTGCATGTCTGTTCCCTCTTTCTGCACCTCATGTGCTTCTTTCTGCACACCTGCTGTCTCTTTATGCACTTGTCTTCCCTCTTTCTGTACCTTTCCTCTGAATTACCTCTTTCTGCACTTTTCTTGCTTCTTTCTACATCTCTCTTGCTTCTTTAAGCAATTCTATTTCCTCTTTGTGCACTTCTCTTGACTGTTTATGCACTTATATTAACTCTGTCTGCACCCCTGTTGCTTCATTCTACACTTTCATGCTTCTTTCTGCACCTATCTTGCTTCTTTCTGCATCCCTGTTGTGTGTTTATGTACCTCCTTTGCCTCTTTCTGCACTTTTCTTTCTCTATTCTGTACCTCTCTTCCCTCTTTCTGCATGCTCTTGCTTCTTTCTGCACCTCATTTGCTTATTTCTGCATCCCTGTTGTCTCTTTCTGCACTCGTCTCCCCTCTTTCTGTTCCTTTCTGCCTCTTTTTGCTCCTCACTTGCCTCTTTCTGTACTTTTCTTGCTTCTTTCTGCACCTCTGTTGCTTCTTTTAGCAATTCTCTTGCCTCTTTGTGCACTTCCCTTGCCGGTTTCTGCCCTTCTCTTGTCTCTTTTTGCACATCTGTTGGCTCTTTCTGCACCTCAGTTGCTCCTTTCTACACTTCTCTTGCCTTTTTCTGTACCCCTGTTGCTTCAGTCTGCACTATCCATGCTTCTTTCTGCACCTGTCTTGCTTCTTTCTGTACCCCTGTTGTCTCCTTATGTACCACTTTTGATTCTTTCTGCACTTTTAGCATGTCTGTTCCTTCTTTCTGCACCGCATTTGCTTCTTTCTGCACCCCTGTTGTCTCTTTCTGTACTCTTCTTTCCTTTTCATGTACCTTTCTTGCCTGTTTTGCATTTCACTTGCCTCTTCCGGCACTTGTCTTTATTCTTTCTACACCCCTGTTGCTTCTTTCAGCAATTCTATTGTCTCTGTGTGTACTTCTCCTGCCTGTTTCTGCACATGTCTTGCCTCTTTTGAACCTCTGTTGGCTCTTTCTGCACCTCACTTGCTCCTTTCTACACTTCTCTTTCCTCTTACTGCAGCCCAGTTGGTTCATTCTGCAGTTTACATGCTACTTTCTGCACCTGTCTTGCTTCTTTATGCACCCCTGTTGTCTCTTTATGTACCTCTTTTATCTCTTTCTGTACTGTCTTGCCTTTTCTGCACCTCTACTCTCTCTTTCTGCATATCTGTTGTCTCTTTCTGCAAGTGTCTTCCCTCTTTCTGTACCTTTCCAGCACGGTTTTGCTCTTCACTTGCCTATTTCTGCACTTTTCTCGCTTCTTTCTACACCTATGTTGCTTCTTTCAGCAATTCTCTTGCCTCTCTGCGCACTTCCCTTGCCCGCTTCTGCACTTTTCATGCCTCTTTATGAACTCCTGTTGCTTCATTCTGCACTTTCCATGCTTCTTTCTGCACCTGCTTGCTTCTTTCTGCACCCCTGTTGTCTATTTATGTACCTCTTTTGCATCTGTCTACACTTTTCTTGGCTTTTTCTATACTTCTCTTCCTTCTTTCTGCACACCTCCTGCTTCTTTATGTACCTCTCTTTCTTCTTTGTGCACCTCTCCTACCCCTTTCTGATCCCAGTTTTCCTCTTGTTACACGTTTGTTGTTTCTTTCTGCACTGCTCTTGCTTCTTTCTTCGCCTCACTTGCCTTGTCCTGTACTTCACTTGCTTGTTTTTGCACCTCTCTTGCCTCTTTTGGCACCTGAGTTGCTTCCTTCTTCACCTCTTAGAGGTAATTTTAATCCACCTGCCCTGGGGCCATACAGAGGAAGTCAAGCCAATCACAGGGTGTACCTCAACCCATAATGTACCCTAGTGTATGTAGGTGTTTTCCACTGTATTCTAGGTGTCTTTCAGCACAGCACTGGCTCAGGACCTGGTTATTCAGAGTCAGTTACCACCAGTACCTGTCAGCAAAAAGTTAGGGGCGCAGGATGACTTTGCAACAATGCCTCTTTTTGATCCTCTGTTGGTTCTTTGTGCACATCTCTTGCTTTTTTTCTGTACCTTTCTTCATCTTTCTGGACTTCTGTTGTCTCTTTCTGCATTTCTCTTGCTTCTTTCTGCACTTTTCTTCCTCTTTCTGCACATTTCCTTCCTTTGTAGGCATAGTTTGAAATTATCATTTAAAACGTTTTGTAATTCACTGAAAAAAACACAGGTTTCAGGGACGTTATAGTTCGAAATTAGCATTAAAAAAACCTGATGCTGATGTCATCAGTGATGTCACTGACCATGTCATGAATTATGTAATATGTGACGTCATCAGCAGTGCATTGTGGGGGCCCGAGTTATAGTAATCTGAACTAACTATAATGGCCGAATTTCTCTGGTTTTGTATGAGTGAAATGTCCAACTAACTATTATGTCCCTGAAACCTGTGTTTTTTCCGTGAATTGCTAAGGTTTTTTAAATGCTAATTTCTAACTATAACATCCTTGAAACCTATGTTTTTTCATTGAATATATATATATATATATATATATATATATATATTTTTTTTTTATTGTTTGAATATTCAAAATGTTAAATTAGATTACAAATATGAATTCATATTATAGCAGGTACATTTAAAGTTAAAACATACTTTTATGATTAAAACATATCTATTATACAAATTGAAACATTCCCCATTTAAAAATATTGCTAATCTGAGCACTGCAAAATGTATTGTACAAATGATTTGTTAATCACATCCTATGCGTTCTCCTGAACAAATCGTCAAGGTTAGTTCTTTTTTTCTCATTAATATGAATTGTACATATGCAGAGTTCAAAATGATGTTGTTTGATTTGAGACACCTTATAATTGCTTGCCTGCAAGACCGAATTGCACGAATATTGAAATGTCACGTACGTTTTGTTCTTTTTTCTTCTTTCAATTTTGAACATATGCAAAGCAAATGGATGATCTTCTCCTGTATTATATAATCTGCAGGGTCTTTGTTCTGTAGTACAAGCCATGGCGTTGCATGACATGATCCTGGGAAAAGGCCGAATTGTGCTTTTAAAAAGATATTTTTCAGTTTTAAGGGCAAGGGTGTTTCTAAATATGATTGTGTGTTAACAGAATTTTACTTATTCATTAGTGCCCATGCTTACATTCCTTTTGCAAGGGATTCATTATTTTTATGCAACAATAGTTGTTTCATTATGTTATTTATAGTTTTCATTAAAGATTCCGTAGTTATAGGCATATCCCAAATTGCTTGAGCTGAGTATTCATCTAGTGCAAAAAGAACAATTGATGGGCAGAATGCAGAACAATGTCATACATTCTCCCAAGTAGAGAGAGATGGGTCTAAATACACTGTTTTTTTTTATCCCTGTGTCATGCCAGTTTGAACCCAGCTTTATTCAAATCAGTCTAGACCCTGCGCCCAATGGAACTGTCCAGCCTGAACTGCTAGGTCAGGTCCTCGCTGGACTGGAAACAAGCATCATAGGACCGATTCTGGGGTTTCACCCATCATCAGCCAGGATAGCTTTGCACCAGTGGCATGGTGAATAAAAGAGTGATGGATGTAACCCAGCTCACATGATGGGGGGGAATGTTTCTATTTGCCTTATGTTTAGGAGAAATGAATAGAGTTATTTTGCATGTCACAGTGGCAGAGGTAGAAAATGTTTATGATGAAGTCCAGTTCCATCTCTTTGGTCCTCAATTAGACATTTTAGCACAGTCTGCTTCAATACACCAAACTATGTTTGTATGTGTTATGTTATAGATGCCAACAAGAAGATAACAAAGATAAATTGCATGATTATCCAGATTACTTAGGTGGAGATTAATGTTTTGATTATTGCAAGTTATTTGTAAGTACTGTTATACTAAGTTGGAAGATAAAAAAGTGCCAGCATTCCCTGTAGAACTTTGCAATGACAGGGGAGATCTGTGGAAGTTGAGGTAAGTTTTATTCACAAAAAGATGTTTGTGCAGATGAAACACCGGTGCGTGCAAGCACCTCAGAGGCTGTAACTAACTGTCACCGCAAATGTCATAGCAAACCAACTGTCAACCAGGAGAAAGGCTTGCGTGCCAATGGGCAGCGCGGGGCAAAATACAGAATAGTAACTACGTGCAAGCAGCGTATGAGGAGAGAACACTACATTAATCTCCTTTCCTTAAAAGAGAGAGCAAATAAAGAAAAGAAATCACCTTTACCTTACGGGTAATATGACAACTCTTGAACTTCTCCTGGGGGAAGCAAGAGGGTTATTGAGAACATCAAAATCACAGTACCTAGGAACAGAAGACCATGATAAGGCCATATCAGAACTTACACTTGGCCTCTCACCAACCTTATCATTGACGTTTACGATCTTGTTCATGTTCCACCAATTACACTTATTGACACAAACAGCACATATTTTATCAATGGAGACAGGTTCACTGAAGTTAGAATCGCCCTTTTTCTCAAACCCCTGTCTCTTTATTTTCACTACATCACCTACAGCAAACCTCCTGTTGGAGACATGTTTCCTGGCATCAAAATATGTATTATGCTTGTTTTGAACGTCACTAACTTTATTCCAAACAAATTGTTGAATATCAACATTTACATTCCTTTCTTTAGGCCACCCATTGCTAATGTATTGTTCAACATCTTTCAATGTTTCATCTGAGTCCAAGGCAGCATACCAGTCGCTTTCAACAATGAAGCACACATTTTGTAGTTCTACCCTTGCAACTATGCAGTCTTCATGGTCATCATCATAAATATGCTGTTCACCACCACTGACTCATTGGGAATAGGAGGCAAACATGAAAGGGCATCTGCTTGAACGTTCTTTCCTCAAGAGACGTGTACAACATTGAATCTGATTGGAGCAGTTTATATGCAATAAGGGCTATCCGTGGCGTGGTGTTGCGATGGGTGGTGTTCTCCAAAATGGCTACTAATAGTTTGTGGTCTGTTTGTAGGGTAAACTACCTGCCCCAAAGGTAGCACTTGAGGTAAGGTAAGGTAAAAGTTTACTATGCATAGTTAATTAAAACCAGCGCAAATCATGTTACAAAAAGATAATAAAACATCATAATTTAAAACCGTTAAGAATACACATAATATTGAAAAGTACAGCATGACTGTCCAAGCACCTTTTTACATAGGATGGAACAGTGGTTTTCCTTGCGTCCTTCTGTCTGTCTGCTTATTAGCCTGTGTCTGTGGTTTTGATCCCCGGTTTTGGCACTCTTGGAATTCTTTGCACGAACATTGTGAGAAATTTGACGTATCTGCAATTTGATTTAGTGTTTGATGGTTTCAGGCAGGTGAACACCGCTTGCCTTCTGGTGCTGATCCCTTTTTGCTTAAACTGATCTTTAAGGAGCAATTGGCGTGCTTG
Source organism: Lissotriton helveticus (assembly GCF_964261635.1). Classification (NCBI taxonomy): domain Eukaryota; kingdom Metazoa; phylum Chordata; class Amphibia; order Caudata; family Salamandridae; genus Lissotriton; species Lissotriton helveticus. The sequence continues at coordinate 126,729,812 of NC_136064.1, forward strand.
TTGTAGTTCTTCACAGAGACAGGTGACATGGAGAATGTCACCCTTCTTTCAGTTGCAAAGCAGGCAGGCCTCGTTGCCCTCTGTCCTAAGCCATGGTGGAAGATACTCTGTGCTTGGCAGAATCCCTAGTCTGTATTTTAGGAACTTCATTTTTGTGGCTTTTGGGTAACCCTGGTTGAAGTATTTTTGTGGTGTCAAAGATGTATACGAGTTGAGGGTCATCCATGCGTGAGATCTTTTGGAAAAATGAGCCTTGTCCTCTAGTAAGGAAAGTGATTTAACATTTTTCCAGATTAGTTTTTTAAAAGTGCTGTGCCCAAGTTGCATGTCCCAAAGCACAGAGAGTTTAGTCGCTTCCAACGCTGCCTGCAAGTAAGTTCTTGCCAGGGAGGCGTCCCTGCCTTGTATATCCTCCCATAGCAGAGAGTTTAATGTGTGTGTTGTGGCAGTTCTGAGTTTATGGCAGCAAATGATATATGCTCCGTGCCTAGTTAGATCTTGCTTTTGCAGGCCGAACTCCAATCGTATTTGAGCCGGGAAAGTGTGGAGCTGAAGCGAGAACATTGTTCTGTAAGCTTTGACCTATATGTTGTCCAAGTTTTTGGAGTCTCTTCTCCGCAAGGCCTCACTGCCATAGGTAATCGAGGGAAGTAGCTTTGCGTTAATGACTTTCAAATAGGGGGTCAAGGTCGGTCACATCAATTGGGTAGCTAGATTTTTCATCGTCACAGCGATCAGTGCTCCTCTCCTTCTTGTTTCCTGCTTCTGCTGCGCAAATGAGCCTTCTCTGTCAAAAATGACTCCCAGGTATTTATACTCACAAGCTGGCTCAATATTTAAACCACCAAGAGACCAGTTCTTCTGTTGTTTTTTGTTGATATTGATTGACATCGTGCGAGTCTTGCTGAGGTTTATTTTTAGGGTGTTTTCCATTGCGTATTTCTACATTTCCGTCAGAAGACATTAGAGACCGATATAGGTGTGGCTAAGTAGCACAACGTCATCTGCGTACAGAAGGTTGCTCAGAATTTTCCCTCCCATCCTCGGGGAGTGGGAGTTGCAGGCATCTAGTAGTCTCGGTAAATCCGCCATAAAGAGGTTGAACAACATTGGAGCAAGCACGCACCCTTGTTTAATCCTCTGGAGGTGCGAACTTTTGAGGACAGGTGGGTGCCGTTTCCTAGTTTCACCTGCACCCAGGTGTCAGTGTGAAGAAGCTTCAGCATGTTTAGAGTCGGCTGCGGTATGCCCCATTGTGTCAGTTTCCCCCATAGTCTGCCTCTCTTGATGTTATCAAATGCAGCACTGAAATCAATATAACTCAAATGCAGCGGGAGCTTTTTGGTTTTTGGTGCGTCAATAATTAATGATATAGCAAGGATATTTGTTGCTGTACCGGTCTTTTTCCAAAATCCGGTCTGGTTCAGCGGCATGATCAGATTTGACTCAGCCCAAAGTGCGATCTCCTCAAGAATGGTGCCCGCGAAATATTTTGCCTCGTTGTCAAGGAGGGCTACTAAGCGATAGTTATTTGGGTCAATCTTGTCTCCTTTTTTTGTAAATAGGGATTATCGTCGACCCCCTCCAGGATTCTGTGATTCTGTTTAGTAGCCTGAATAGGGTTAGCATGATGTCCGCCCACTCTGTATTTTTCGCTTTAAAAAAGGCTGGTGGGATACCGTTTGGTCCCGGGGCGCCTTCTTTCCTGCCTTTGGCTATCTGCTTTTTGATTGAGGCTATCTGCTGGTTTCTCGAGGTATCTTAGAAGTTGTGCCTTGAGAAGCCTGATCCAATATCTCAGACATATATGTTTCACAATTTGACTCTGTGCTCTTATTGATACTTTTTTGCGCTCCTGCGTATTCTATATGGTCATTGAAGTGACTGGAAAGGTATTTGATCCAAGTCTCTTCCATGATATGAGATCCTAATTCTTTGTGCTGTGGGCGCCTGATTCCATTCACTGATTGCCAGAAGCGGGCGCTGTTGTTAGGTAGCACTTGAACTTTTCAATAACCCACTAACAGGCAAGAAGTCCTTTTTCTATGACAGGGTAGTGTGATTCTGTGTCCCTCAGTACGCTAGACGCAAAACCTATTGTGTGTACCTGGGTACCTACTTGGTGGGTCAGGACATCACCCAGACCATAACAGCTGGCGTCTACAGTCAAGGTATAACGTATCAAGGGTACAAATGGTTTTAAGGCTTTGACTATGGTGAGTTCAGGTTTTGAGCCTTTCAAGTGCATGTTTACATTCTTCATTCCACACAAAGACAGTTTGATGTTTGAGCAAATTTGATATAGGGCATATTTTGGAAGCATAATCAGGAATGATCATGAATAAAACTCAGTCAGTTGCAGCAAGGATTTCATACCTGTTTTGTCCTTCGAAGATGAGGCATCCACAATGGCTTGGACAAGACTGGGTTTAGGCTTTACACCAGCACTAGAGATCATGTGACCCAGGTATTCTACAGAGTGTTTTGAGTACACGCATTTGTCACGTTTAAGCATGGACCCATGCTGCTGAAATGTGGAAAGTACCTCAGTTCTACTACAGTGCATACATCCAAGCAAAGATATAGTCCGTATGGATCCAAAGACAGGGAAGATACCTCCAACTGAGCTCCAAAAAGGGCTTAAAGGAAGAGTTTTGTAATTGCCATTCGATTTCAAGCAGAATATTGACATTGTAGGGGTAAAGGGAGATTTGGAAGAAGCACTTATAATTCTAGTGAATAGTCTCTCTATCAAGAGTAAAAAAATATGGCAGAAGTTAGTGGATGTTAGTAAAGCAAAGAAAGCAACATTATGTCTGGTATAAAATAATATTTGAAAAATAAAATGTATATAGCCTTAAAATATAGAGGGTGACATATCATTATCAAGAGGTCATATTGGAAATGTGGATCAAGTCCTATTAGAGAAAGTTTATGAACACTAACGTAGGCACCCTCTGTATTCTAAAGATATTATTGATGAGGCAATTGGTATTTTTCAAATAAAAGAAGCAAAATGATCTCCCTTGAGTATCTGGGAGATAAGTTTAAAAACGTGGTGTTTTCTATATCTTTTCCCCACAACAATTGGTCGTATGTATCATGACCGGCCTGTACGGATACCAGCAGCTGAGTACAGATCAACTAGACAATACTCAAAGGATCCTAGATTTCCTCAGTGTATTCCCTATAAATATCATCTTTTATGTGAGAATGACTTGTCAGACCTATCATATGCAGTACATCACATTCTCTAGATCAGAGTGAATTTGCAAAACCAAGGGAATACGCCGAAGAATTTCAAGGAAAAGATTAACATCTTGAATACAATTTGATTCATTTACCGGCATATCAACGTGACACCAATGAATATTGGTATCATCATCAAGGTTAGCTAAAATGCATGTTGAGAAATCTAGGGGCAACTACACGGTTTCTAGCAATCAGTTGTTCTGAATATGCATGGGATAACCTGTTCAGTGAGAAGCAAAGTCAAACATAAAAGACATCAACCTGAAGATACCAGGGTAAATTTGCTTGTTTGATCCTGTCAATATATGCATAAATGTTAACCACAGGATTCAATCAATTATGGTTTTCATCTGAAACAAGACTAACCCTTCTCTTGGTCATGTAACTGATCTCTTTTGGCAAAAAGAGTAACAAGCTAGAGGTGCTCCACATATTTACATACTGTTATGGGTAAAAGATTCCCCAAAATTTGGAACAGAGACATATGAGTCTGTCTTGTCTTTCATACAAGAATATGTGACATGCAAAATATCAAAAGACAGTGCTGACAAGGGCTTGAGACAGCAAGGTTTACGGTTTCAAACACATATATCAGGACGTTCTGTCATCGCAAATTTAGTTGTGAAGGGAAAGTTTTAATCAAGAATTCATGACGTGTCATCTCAGAAGAAAGAGTCATCAGCTTTTTTTCTGCAATCTGACCTACCCTGACACAGAAATCACCCAAAAAAAACATACAGTTTAAGAAGAACAGACAATTCTGAGTATAACAATGACTACAACCCCACAATTTTGAAGATATGGAATGTAGCTATGGATCTACAATTTGTTGCAGACAACTCCATTGCTGTTGCTCACTACATGACTGCATATATGACAAAATCTGAAAGACAGAGATGAAAGAGATGTTGGAGGAGTTTCTGCAGAAAAGAGCTGTGAGGAAGATGGCTGCCTTACCTCCGGGGCTCATAACGGGAACGAACCTGCCATGATGTCGCAATCACCAAATGCATCTTGGGACTTAAAGGAATTGAGTTCAGGCCGACTGACATCCCCGTATACCATGTCTTCACAGAGGAAACCCGGATTAAACCCGGAAGTCAATACAGACGATCCGGGAAGTAAACAGGAGGAACCAGTGAAAAGAGGAGGAACCCTGGAGGTGGGGTCTTGGACCAGCGAGAGCGAGGACGTACAAGGAGTGAGAGGAGTTCCAGACAGAGACGGGACCTGCTGTATACCAGGAAGACGAAGAGGCGGGAGACCGGTGGACCGAGGAGTGGTGGTACCCGCCGGAGGAGGCTGGAGAGCGGCCGCAACTCAAGGAGAGTGTTGCGGCGGAGCCGGTGAGTGGGGTGGGCACTGGGGAGTTGTGAGAGGAGTCGAGTTGTGTGTGTGGAAGGGGAGGCGGGTAGACATAGGAAACAGGGGTGCCTGGTTTGTTTCACCGGGATACTTTACCCTCGAAACGCCGTGTAGACTCTAGAGTAAAAACAGCACGAACAAGGCTGCATGTTCTTAGTGAACCACCACAATAGCCATCTTTTGGTTTATTTAATACCCGACCACGGAAGCCTTCGGGAACCATTGGCTTTCTTCTCTATTTTCTTCTTTAGTTATTTCCTTCCCTTCCTCACCCGATGGTCTTGTATCCGTCCGGGATGGCGATGGCGATGTCGGGGGCTGAGGAGGCGTTCATCCAGGTTTCTGTGAGGAAGGCGATGTCTGGTGAAGTTGTGTCAAGGAGGTTCCAGAGTTCCACGGAGTGTCTGTGGACGGAGCGGGTGTTGAGCAGGATGCACTTGAGGTGGTTGTTGCTGGAGCTCGGCTTGGCAGGTGCTTTAACACCATATCTGCCATCAAAAATTAGCTGTAATACCCGAGGGAGGTCTTTGCATCCCTAAGTTTCTCAAGCGCAATCCCCGTGTAGTTCCAGTGACCAGGAGGCTGCTTTCTCCTCACCTGCTGCCCTGCTCGCTCTCTGACCCCTTATACACAAGAGGCATGTTGACACGCATAGAAGCCCCGCGCCACTCACTAGCGGTATCAAACGTCTTCCCGCCCTTTCCCAACTATGATGGACAGCTCACTGAAGGGACCTCGGCACCTTTTGGCGCTGTGGCAAAGTTACAGGCACACATGGTCAGTAGAGACAAATCTTCTGGCCATACGCAGCTGTAGTGAAGGAAAAGCACTATCATTTACCCAAAAATGTAGCACTTACTGGATTAGCCAGTAGAAAGTACTCCAGTTGAGTAGAGGTATTGCACAAAATGGTGGCATCTCCGTGGATAACTATGCAGGGCAGGATTCATTCTAGCACGAGGATCCTGTCACAAAAATTAAACCTCAACAGGAAGCACTTACAGATAAAAATAAAGCAGGTGCCCGAGTTGAAGCTCAAATTCAATAACGTTTTAATCAGCCCAAAACATTAGTGAGCACGGTCGAGGCTGGACAAGTGTGCTTTAACCCCATATCTGCAGTCGAAAATTAGCTGTAATACTCGAGGGAGGTCTTTGAATCCATGAGTTTCTCGAGCGCAATCTCCGTGTAGTTCCTGTGACCAGGAGGCTGCTTTCTCCTCACCCGCTGCCCTGCTCGCTCTCTGACCCTTTATACACAAGAAGCATGTTGATGACACACATAGAAGCCCCGCACCACACACTTGCGGACTTTTTTTGCGATTTCGCGTGCAGATCCGCAAAATTCGCCCATACTTAATATATGTGTACATCATTTTGTAGGAATGAATCCAAAGTTCCTGTACGATAGGCTTACCTGCTGATAGGCTGTATCGCACCAACCTTTTGATTTGAGTTTTCTTTTTCACATCTTTTTGCAGTACCGTTGTCTGTATTGGTTCTGATGAAAGCCTAGTGACTGAAACATGTAGACCTGTTATTCCGCCGCAACTGACAGTTATCCTTTCAAACTGTCTGCGCTCTGTTTTTAAGCTTGACACTGGGATAATGCTTATTAAAGTTTCAGGAATTATCTTAGTAGCCAATTTTATCAATTTCACTTTATGATTTCCACTTTTTGCACTGCAAACCTTCGGCACCACTTATCAAGACCAGCGAGTGGCTGTACCGATCACTGGGGTACAAAACAAGCTGAGTTTTTATACTACTCCTGGTGGGTTGCACGAATGGAGCGACCAACCATCAATGCCAGATGACGAAAAGTAGCCATGCATGTGGGCTAATGGGATTCTTTTCTACTTGATGTATGTTGTCTCTTCTGTTTGGCCTAGTCATCTAGGAGCATTTGCTACACCACTTTCTCGTGTATGTAAGGCCGGTAGGTTTTTGTGTTGTTGTCCCTACTTACTCACCTTGGGTGGTTCCTTGGGCTGGCAGTGATTCTACATCCTCTAGACATTTCATTGACTAATCATGGGCATAGTTTGCGTAGTAGCGCTACTCTTAGCTAAGTGAAGTGCACTTCGTGAGTTACGCAAACTGCAAAGTGCACTGTGCAAAATGCTGTTCCCATTGATTGCACAAAGCTAGATGCCTGTCCGCAATGTGCAATCAGTGCAAACTGCATCTTGCACAGTGCAAGCAGTTGTTTTCTGCAGCTTGAGTAGATTTCTACTCGAGCAGCAGCTTTATCAACGCGGACTGGTAGTTTCTCTTCACAATCGGTCGCGAGCATACGCGACCACTCGCAATGAGAAAACCTGACCTCCCATGATAGAGAATCTCGCCGGGAGGTTTATTTTCCTTGCTTCTGATAAGCAACTTGATGTTGCTGATCGCGAACGAGGAAAAAGTCTTCCCGGGATGGCATTTTGCTCGCTCACTGTCACCAACTTGACGTTGAGTACCGTGAGCAAGCAAAAAATGACTGCTATGCTACGCGTTTTTGCACTGTGCTATGGGCAATTCCTGTATGTGCAAGGTAGCGCAAACTACACAAGCGTAGCGTAGTTCTTCGCTCAGGGTTAGTCTTGACTCAAGTCATGGTTCTTATACCACTATTTTAGTATAAGGTTTGGTCTCCCCCCAGATCCCACTGTGTATTGGTTCTGTATTACTGTTATTTCTGTGCTACAGTATTGTATGCTTTGTGTTTATCTGTGTGTAGCAGATACTGTGATGTACTGGAGAGTGGTATATTAATAAATACATATTTGTATAACTACTGTGTGATTCTCCTATCATTTATCCAATACTATAAGGTTGCATTTTGGCAAAGCAAGCTGCTTAACATTCCTTCAAGGTTAAGCCTGAAGGATGCTCTCTACAGCTACCACTTGGATAGCTTTCTAAGGTTATCTTTGACTTCTTAAATCACCATAAGGGTTGTTTGGACAGGTGCACGGTGCCCACTTTAATTAGTGGACAGCATATACCGGGCCAACTTCTCACAAAGAAATACCCACTTTTTTATCCAGGGGCAGGCAGTCCTTAATAAGTGATTTTGTAAAGTTTGTTTCAGCTTTGGATCAGATAGTTCTCCATCCAAATCTGATTGGCTATGTATACTAATCCTGCTTCTTGATGTATTACTTCAGCTAATGCAGCTGCTGTTGGAAACTCATATTTTGATTTTATAGGCATGCATGTTTAGGTAAAACACAGTTGGAGAAGGAGCTTTCCTTGGAAAAGAGCAATGTGGTTTCTATGATGTAGGTATAACATCTAGGCACTAAGGTCTGCTGACAAAGCCTAGAGATCTTTTATTGTATAATAATACTTCTTCTGACCAAGGGGAGGGTGGTTACGCTTTATAAACCTTTCTTCAATGTCTTTATGTGATGACATCTCACTTTATAATATATGGCCAAGCTGCAATGCTAACTATATTAGTTGTATGCAGTTTTCTGCTTGTTGTGGCACGTATACTGTGTGAGAAGTTGGCCTGGTATATGATGCTCACTAGTTCTAGTGATCACCTTGTACCATGCCAAGCACCCCTTATGATGATTGGTTGTAAGTCAACCTTAATAGACCAGCTATCCTAGTAGCGTGGACAAAGCAGTCTTAGGCTAAACTCTGTAAAGGCATGTGAAGCAAGCTGTTTTACCATACACAATCCCCTTGAATACCAAATGAAAGGACACCACACAGATATATATTGAAAATATATATAGATTTATTGCTACAAATATCCCCTAAACTCTTTATGAGCACAGAAGCAAATGCGTTAAAACAAAACACAGTTTAAATATACAAACGTTGCACAATATGGATGAGCCCTAGGGGCCACCTAAACCATATACTAAAATAGTGGTATAAGAACCACTATGGGGAAAGGAAAGAGGCCTAGGGCCTGGGGAATCCCTGGAGCTGTTCGGGACTAACAGTGATGAAGTCGGGAAAGGCCCCCGGGACTCGGGTGCAGTGCTCAAAGTGCACGCATGCACCAATGTTAAGTCAAAGGTGCGTAAAAGTTACAAAGTTAGTGTTTTAGGAACCTTTCGATGGACCTACAAGGATAAAACTTTAGACACAGGCACTAGAGGTGTATACCAGTGTGGGAACACCGGCGTTGCTGAGTTACCTCACCCACAGGAAACGGGTGCACAGGTGCGAAGTAGTGTCGGGTTTCGTCACGCAGGTCGATGGTGCTTGGAGCTGAAGATGCAAAAAACACAGTTGATGGACAGAATGTAGAACAATGTCATACATTCACCCCAGTACAAGGATCTGGGCCTAAATCCATCGTTTTTTTGCACTCCACATCACCCTGGGTTAGACACTGGCTATATGCAAATCAGCTCTGACCCTGTGCCCCATGGGAACAGTCCAGTCCGAACTACCAAGCCATGTCTTTCCCAGACCGGAATCAAGCATCCAAGGACCGGTTTCTGGCTATCAGCCTTCATTCAGCCTGGATAGCTTGACTCCAGTGATGTGGAGAGCCTGGGACTCACGTCCGAGCATCCCCAGCCCACTCGGGGTGAAAATTGCAGAAAACACAGTTGATGGACAGAATGTAGAACAATGTCATACATTCACCCCAGTACAAGGATCTGGGCCTACATCCATCGTTTTGTTGCACTCCACATCACCCTGGGTTAGACACTGGCTATATGCAAATCAGCTCTGACCCTGTGCCCCATGGGAACAGTCCAGTCCGAACTACCAAGCCATGTCTTTCCCAGACTGGAATCAAGCATCCAAGGACCGGTTTCTGGCTATCAGCCTTCATTCAGCCTGGATAGCTTGACTCCAGTGATGTGGAGAGCCTGGGACTCACGTCTGAGCATCCCCAGCCCACTTGGGGTGAAAATTGCAAAAACACAGTTGATGGACAGAATGTAGAACAATGTCATACATTCACCCCAGTACAAGGATCTGGGCCTAAATCCATCGTTTTTTTGCACTCCGCATCGCCCTGGGTTAGACACTGGCTATATGCAAATCAGCTCTGACCCTGTGCCCCATGGGAACAGTCCAGTCCGAACTACCAAGCCATGTCTTTCCCAGACCGGAATCAAGCATCCAAGGACCGGTTTCTGGCTATCAGCCTTCATTCAGCCTGGATAGCTTGACTCCAGTGATGTGGAGAGCCTGGGACTCACGTCTGAGCATCCCCAGCCCACTCGGGGTGAAAATTGCAAAAAACACAGTTGATGGACAGAATGTAAAACAATGTCATACATTCACCCTAGTACAAGGATCTGGGCCTAAATCCATCGTTTTTTTGCACTCCACATCACCCTGGGTTAGACACTGGCTATATGCAAATCAGCTCTGAAGAGCTGAAGATGCTGCAGGCGGGTCGTCGAGGAGAGTTCCGGTGGATCCAAGGGTGGATCTGAAGAGGTGAAGACCTGAAAGCAGAGGGGACAATGTTCAAAGTCACTAGCCAGTGACTACCGTGGAACCAGGATGGAACCAGGCAATGTCGGGTGCAAACAGGTGAAGAGGTGCAGCTTGTCACCGCAGCCACATGGACACAAAGAGGTCAAGGATGTCCCACAAGGGTTCTAGCTGATGGCAGTGTCGGCAACTTGATTGGAGCAAACAGGCCTTGGCTAATGCAAGCCACGCAGGAAGTGGAAAAAGCTTAACACTCGGACCAGTAACGTCAGAGCGGGTGCTCCTTTTCAGGGGAGCAAGGGCCAGTCTGGAGCAACCAGATCAGCAGTGCAAGTCATAGTTTTCGGCGCCAAGATGGCCACTAGCTGCGTGGTAAGTGACCGGGATGGTGCATCAAGTGGCAAAGTGCAAAAGGGCCCCACGCAGATCGTGGAGATGCTGGGGGGCTGATCTTCGATGCAGATGCTGCTCGGGGTTAGGGCTTCTTAAACACCAAAGTACAGCATCGAGAGTGCTTCGGGTGCTGCGCAGTCAGCTTCTCGGGGGTCTTTCAAGATGGCCGGTCCTGCGTCTCTCAGTGCCTCCACGGGTCTCTTCTTTGCAGGGACTGTGGATCGGGCTCTGAGATGTCTGGGTGTCTGGGTCTCGTCAGGCTTTGGGCTTGGGCTCCGGCAGGAGGCGGCAGCAAAGCAGACGTTGAGTTGCTGGTTGGTGCCTGTATTCACAGGGTGGTCACTCCTTGGCCACAAGGGAGATTCTCTGCAGTCTTCTGTGCAGCAGAATGTCGAAGTCCAGTCTTATTCTTAGTTTCAAGTCGAGTTCAGGATGATCTGAAGTCTTGGGGCACAGCTCCTACTCTTATTCCAAATCTAGGGGCCGGATTACCTGCTAGGTCCCTCCTTTGGGTGGGACCAGGAAGGGGGGTGGTTACACCCCCTTTCCTTTGTCCAGTTTTGCGCCAGGACTGGGGCTGGAGAGCCCCAGAACCAGTTTGAACTGGCATATGCACAGGGACACCTGTGTGCCCCAGGCATGTCTGATTCTATTCAGCCCTGTCCTATCCAATACACAAAACCCTGTCTGGGGTGGTGCTAGCACCTCCCAAGGCATGAAACCCTTTGTCCAAGCCGCCCTCGCTGGAAGGACTCCCAGCAGCAGGCGGTCAGACTTGTGTCTGGTGTGGCCGCATCCATTTTGTGATGCTGAGGCTCATGTTTAACTTTACCCGGGTTTCAGGTTATGTACATGTCGTGTCCCTCTAGAAGGGTGGAATGCTACCCCCGTCGCCAGAACTGGCGAGGGGGTAGTATTCCAATTCGTTTGACACCTTACTCGACATGTTTTGATAAAGCCAAACCAAAGATAGCATTTAACTGCGAGGTTCATAATGCACTTAAGAGTATATGGTATGGCAGTATCAAGGAACAGCTAAAGGAATTGGTTCCGAAAGCTGCAGACAGGCTCAGCTCATGCCAGAGCACCATCTCACATATTTCCAAGCACTCTGCCTCCAGGATTGATGAGGCCTTCCAAAGGAGTGGCTGATAGGAACACATGTGTCCATTTTGGGTTAGGTATAGGCACATATGTATCCATTTTGGGTTAGGTATAGGCATACTACACCTAAGTAAGGGGTGATTACACCGACTTACCCCAGCTGAGTGATCAGCCAGTTGTGTCAAATATGGAGGCCAGGCCAGGGCTGGCACAATACGTGCTGCAGCCCCTGGTAGGCCTTGGAAGCACCTATGCCCTGGGTACCTGGGGTACACTGTTACAGGGGCCAATAAGGTGAACCAGTTTCAATTTCGTATAGCACCTAACGTGCATTGGCATCAATTTAGAGAGATAACAGCAGGCTGTGGGTCTGATTAGCAGGCCCACAGCCACATTAAGTCATAAACCAGTGAAGCAAAAAGCAAAAATTTGGGGTGACCATAGGATAGCAGACCCTACTCTCCTACACAACCCCCCCTCCCAAATGCAGGGACATTAGACTAACCTTGACCAGTTGTGTCTTCATGTTCTAAGTGGAAGTACCTGGAGAGACCATCTGCATTACCATGGTCAGTGCCTGGGCGGTGCTCCACTGTAAAGTCCATCTCCTGTAGGGAAATGGACCACCTGAGCAGTTTGGGGTTTTCACCCTTCATCTGATTAAGCCATAAGAGGGGCTTATGGTCGGTCTGAATCTTGAAGTGAGTGCCAAACAAGTATGGTCTCAACTTCTTCAGGGCCCACACCACAGCAAAGGCCTCCCTCTCAATGGCTGACCAACGTTTCTCTCTGGGGGTCAGCCTTCTGCTAATAAAAGCAATGGGCTGGTCTTGACCATCTACATTAAGTTGTGAAAGCACAGCTCCCAATCCCAACTCAGAAGCATCTGTTTGGACAATGAACTCTCTTGAGTAGTCAGGATTCTTCAGGATAGGTGCAGAGCACATGGCTTTCTTCAGGTCATCAAATGCCTTTTGACAGTTTACTGTCTACTGAACCTTTTTGGGCATCTTCTTGGATGTCAGATCATTAAGAGGAGTCACAATGGACCCATAGTTCTTAACAAACTTCCTGTAGTACCCAGTCAGGCCCAAGAAAGCTCTGACCTGATTCTGGGTAGTTGGAGGGGACCAGTCCTTTATGGTCTGGATCTTACTCTCCAGTGGTTGAACTTGGCCTCCACCTACAAGGTGGCCCAAGTATACAACCTTACTCTGCCCTATCTGGCACTTTGTGGCCTTGATAGTGAGGCCTGCCTTCTGCAGAGCCTCTAGCACTTCCTTCAGGTGGACCAGGTGATCCTCCCAGGTGGAGCTGAAGACAGCAATATCATCCAGATATGCTGCGCAAAAGTCATCCAACCCAGTAAGGACTTGATTCACCAACCTTTGGAAGGTGGCAGGTGCATTTTTCAAAGCAAAGGGCATCACCACAAATTGGTAATGCCCACCTGGGGTAGAAAATGCTGTCTTGGCTTTAGACTCCTCAGCTAACCTGATTTGCCAGTAGCCAGCTGTCAAGTCAAATGTGCTCAAATACTTGGCAGAAGCCAATTTGTCTATGAGCTCATCTGCCCTTGGAATTGGGTGTGCATCTGTCCTGGTGACAGCATTGAGTCCTCTGTAATCCACACAGAACCTCATCTCTCTCTTTCTATCTTTGGTGTGAGGTTTGGGGACCAGAACCACTGGGCTAGCCCAGGGGCTCTCTGAAGGCTCAATGACACCTAATTCCAGCATCTTTTGCACCTAAGTCTTGATACAATCTCTGACATGGTCAGGTTGCCTGTAAATTTTGTTCTTCACAGGAAGACTGTCACCAGTGTCCACCACATGTGTACACCAGTTAGTCTGACTGGGTGTCAGGAAGAACATATGTCTGTATGACTGCAAAACTTGTCTACAGTCATTTTGCTGATGCTCAGTGAGGCTGCCATCTGAGGCCACACCATCAACTGAACCATCCTCAGGGTTCTGAGTCAGCAGGTCTGGGAGAGGGTCACTCTCTTCCTCCTGCCCCTCATCTGTAGCCATGAGCAAGCCCATGTCTGCCCTGTCAACATATGCTTTCAATCTGTTAACATGGAGCTCCCTGTGGGGGCTCCTGGGAGTTCCTAGGTCCACCAAGTAGGTAACCTATCCCTTCTTTTCAAAGATTGTATGGGGTCCAGACCATTTGTCTTGGAGTGCTGCTGGGGCCACTGGCTCCAACACCCATACTTTCTGTCCAGGCTGGTACTCAGTCAAGACAGTCTTTTGGTCATGCCAAGCTTTCTGTAATTCTTGGCTAGCCTCAAGGTTTTTGGATGCCTTCTCCATATACTCAGCCATACTGGAGCGGAGACCAAGTACATAGTCCACTATGTCTTGTTTGGGCTTTTTGAGAGGTAACTCCCATCCTTCCCTCACCAAACACAGGGGTCATCTTACAGGGTGCCCAAATAACAATTCAAAGTGGCTGAAGCCAACACCCTTTTGTGGGACCTCTCTGTAAGCAAACAGAAGGCAGGGCAAAAGGATATCCCATCTTCGCCTGAGCTTCTCAGGTAATCCTTTGATCATGCCCTTTAGGGTCTTGTTGAACCTTTCAACAAGCCCAATGCATTGTGGATGATAGGGAGTGGTGAACTTGTAGTTGACACCACATTCCTTCCACATAGCTGTTAAGTATCCTGACATGAAGTTGGCACCTCTATCAGATACTACCTCCTTAGGAAACCCCACTCTGGAGAAAACTTCAAGTAAGGCCCTGGCCACAACAGGAGCTGTTGTGGTCCTAAGTGGAATTGCCTCTGGGTACCTGGTGGCATGGTCCACCACCACCAGTATGAATCTGTGCCCAGATGCTGTAGGGGGATCCATTGGTCCTACAATGTCAATCCCCACTCTTTCAAAGGGTACCCCACCACAGGTAGTGGTATCAGGGGTGCCTTTGTAGTACCACCTGCTTTGCCACTTGCTTGGCAGGTCACACAGGAGCGACAAAACTCCTTGCTATCTTCAGACATGTGAGGCCAGTAAAAATGACAGACAAGTCTGTCCCAAGTTTTATTCTGGCCTAGGTGTCCTGCTAAGGGAATATCATGTGCCAATGTAAGAAGGAAGCCCCTAAATTGCAGAGGTATGACCAACCTCCTGGTTGTACCAGGCTTGGGGTCTCTGCCCTCTGAATAAAGGAGCCCATCATCCCGAATATACTTTATGGGTACCTTGAGCATTCCCAGCAGCCTCAGCAGCAGCCTGCTGTCTGAGGGGTTCAAGAGAAGGACAGGTTAGCTGAGCCTGCCCCAAGTCTGCCCTAGAAGGTCCCCCTGTCCCCAGAAACTCAACCTGATCAAGTTCAAGCTATTCAGGGACAGTTCCTTCAGGGGTCTCAAGATCATCTTCCTGTGAAGGCTGATCCTAACTTGTGGCAGTTGGGGGAGGCACAGCCTTTACCCTCCTGTTCTTCTTCTTGGAAGGTGCTTGGTCCATTGTTCCAGGATCCAAGACCTGAGGTTCAGAGAGGCACGTTTTGGCCTGTGACCTGGTCACAGCAAGGACATGTGATGATATCCCTAACATCTCTGCATGAGTCCTGTACTCAACTTCTGACCATAGAGAGTTCTCCAGGTCATTGCCCAACAAACATTCTACTGGGAGATCAGCACTAACCACAACTCATTTTAGGCCAGTTACCCCTCCCCAGGAAAAGTTAACAAGTGCCACACTATGTGTAGTAGTGACATTGCTGGCATTGGTCACCAGGTATTTATCACCTGGTAGGTATTGTCCAGGGTCCACAAAGCTAGGTGTCACCATTGTGACACTGGCACATGTGTCCCTCTATGCTTGAGCCACTTTTTCATTAATCAAAGGTGTCTGTCTGTACTTGCCCAGATTACTGGGACTGACAGTAGTGGATAAATCAATTTCCACATCACAAATCAGAACAGCCTTTGTAGGGGTTCTGACTAGGCCAGAATCTCCCTCAGTTCCCAAGGTGATACCTACTACCCCCTTAGTTTGTGGACCAACACTGATAACTGTACTATTGGGTACAGGTGCCTTAGGGGCTCCACCCTTTTTACACTGACTTGTCCAGTGAGAGGTGTTTTTACATGTACTACACCAGGGTTTTCTTTGACCTTCTTTCTTCTTCTTCTTGGAAGTTTGGGACCCCCCTCAGTATTAGTTTGGGGCCCTGTTGTAGACTTCTGGTCTTTAGCTTTCTGCTACCCACCCTTCTGGTCTGTTTTCTTTTGGTCACCACCCTGGTTCTGGTTCTGGTTCTTTTGCTTAACTCTGGTTCTAACCCATTTGTCTGCCCTCTCTCCCAATTCTTGGGGAGAGGTCAGATCTGAGTCAACCAAATGTTGATGCAACTGCTGGTTTTGACAGTTATTTAAAATCTGTTCCCTCATCAGTAAATTGTACAATCCTTCATAGTCTTTAACTTTACTTCCCAGCAACCAGCCCTCCAGAGCCTTAGTGGCACATTCAACAAATTCAGACCAGTCCTGAGTCTGTGTCTTCTGGGTGTCTCTGAACATTAACCTGTACTGTTCAGTGGTTAAGCCTAACCCATCAATCAGAGCACTCTTCAGGACCAGGTAGTTTCTAGAATCCCCATCACTAACTGTGAGGAGTCTGTCTCGGCCTCTACCTTCAAAGGAGAGCCACAAGATTGCTGCCACCTGCTCCTGAGGGATCTGCTGTACTCTGCAGGCTCTCTCAAGTGCAGTCATCCATTTGTGGATGTCATCCCCAGTCTTGTAGGGGGGCACAATCTTACTCAGGTTTCTATTGCCATAGGACCTGTCTTTATCCTTTTGGATATTGCTGCCACCAGTGGATCCTAATCCACTCTCTCTAGGCTGGCTTGCTCTAGCAAGCTTCTCTTTGGCCAGGACAACTTCTAATTCTTGCTTCTGGATCCTAAGTTCAGCCTCTCTCATGTTGGCCTCATGTTCCCTTCTCTGAGGGCTAGACAACTCCCTTCTGGAGTGTCCATGAGAACCTCTAGACGATTGGGAGGCATTGGACTCACCTGAGTGATTCCTACTCCTCCTTTGCTACTGGTTAAGTCCACTTGGGGGTCTGAATGGGTTGGACCCACTTTCAGTCCCAAATGAGCTTAAGTTAGCCTGGTTAAGACTGCTGACTAGCACCTGACTATTTCTCTCATCCTCAGACCCACTTTCCTACTCCTCCTCCTCTTCTTCCTCCTCCTCTGGCTGAGTATCTCCAGTGACCTGGTCTTCCTCATCTATCTGGATGACATGGGCAGGGGTGTCAGTGTTATCATCTTCAGTGGGAGAGCCTCCCTCTCCAGTCCCTGAGGGGCCTGGTTTGGAGGTCTTTAGAGCTTCACATCGGTCTAAAAGCTCTCTGAGGTGGTCTGCTGAAGGGGTAGGACCCATTTTGATTCCTCTTAAGGAACACAGCTGCCTCAGTTCTTTAAAAGTAAAGATAGCAAATTTGGATGGTGCCCTTGGAGGGTCACTCTTAACAGAGATAGGTCCAGTGGATCCCTCTGCTCCAGACATTGCTCTAGTGTGGGTGGATATGTTGCAATCTACCTACACTGGTGTTTACCTACTAAACCTATCTAGTAGTTGTAGTCAGGGTGTGCTACTCCCTATCCTCTACAACTAAGTTCAGTAGAACTTAAGTATACTAGTCTTGTTTTAGTGTACCTATCAGGTACCTGTATGATCTTTCAAATGATACTCTCAAAGATTGTAATGGTAAAACAACAGCAAGCTCAAATCCCAACCGCTGCTCACCAATGTGAGAAGTTGGCCTGGTATAGGATGCTCACTAGTTCAAGTGATCACCTTGTACCATGCCAAGCAACCCTTATGATGATTGGTTGTAAGTCAACCTTAATAGACCAGCTATCCTAGTAGCGTGCACAAAGCAGTCTTAGGCTAAACTCTGTAAAGGCATGTGAAGCAAGCTGTTTTACCATACACAATCCCCTTGAATACCAAATGAAAGGACACCACACAGATATATATTGAAAATATATATAGATCTATTTCTACAAATATCCCCTATACTCTTTATGAGCACAGACGCAAATGCGTTAAAACAAAACACAGTTTAAATATACAAAAGTTGCACAATATGGGTGAGCCCTAGGGGCCACCTAAACCATATACTAAAATAGTGGTATAAGAACCACTATGGGGAAAGGAAAGAGGCCTAGGGCCTGGGGAATCGCTGGAGCTGTTCGGGACTAACAGTGATGAAGTCGGGAAAGGCCCGCGGGACTCGGGTGCAGTGCTCAAAGTGCACGCATGCACCAATGTTAAGTCAAAGGTGCGTAAAAGTTACAAAGTTAGTGTTTTAGGAACCTTCCAATGGACCTACAAGGATAAAACTTTAGAGGCAGGCACTAGAGGTGTATACCAGTGTAGAAACACCGGCGTTGCTGAGTTACCTCACCCACAGGAAGCGGGTGCACAGGTGCGAAGTAGTGTCGGGTTTCGTCACGCAGGTCGATGGTGCTTGGAGCTGAAGATGCTGCAGGCGGGTCATCGAGGAGAGTTCCGGTGGATCTGAAGAGGTGAAGACCTGAAAGCAGAGGAGACAATGTTCAAAGTCACTAGCCAGTGACTACCGTGGAACCAGGATGGAACCAGGCAATGTTGGGTGCAAACAGGTGAAGAGGTGCAGCTTGTCTCCTCAGCCACGTGGACACGAAGAGGTCAAGGATGTACAGGAGTCAATCACGAGCTGTACCACATAGGTTCTAGCTGATGGCAGTGTCGGCAACTTGATTGGAGCAAACAGACCTTGGCTAATGCAAGCCATGCAGGAAGTGGAAAAAGCTTAACACTCGGACCAGCAAGGTCAGAGCGGGTGCTCCTTTTCAGGGGAGCAAGGGCCAGTCTAGAGCAACCAGACCAGCAGTGCAAGTCGTAGTTTTCATCGCCAAGATGGCCACTAGCCACGTGGCAAGTGACCGGGATGGCGTGTTGAGTGGCAAAGTGCAAAAGGGCCCCACGCAGATCCTGGAAATGCTGGGGGGCTGATCTTCAAAGCAGATGCTGCTCTGGGTTGGGGCTTCTTAAACCCCAAAGCACAGCATTGAGGGTGCCTCAGGTGTTGCACAGTCAGCTTTTTGAGGGTCTTCCAAGATGTCCGGTCCCATGTCTCTCGGTGCCTCCACGGGTCCCTTCTTTGCAGGGACTGTGGATCAGGCTCTGAGATGTCTGGAAGTCTGGGTTTCGTTGGGTTCTGGGCTTGGGCCCTGGCAGGAGGCGGCGGCAAAGCAGACGTCGAGTTGCTGGTTGGTGCCTGTATTCACAGGGTGGTCACTCCTTGGCCACAAGGGAGATTCTCTTCAGTCTTCTGTGCAGCAGAATGTCGAAGTTTAGTCTTCTTCTTAGTTTCAAGTCGAGTTCAGGATGATCTGAAGTCTTGGGACACCGCTCCTACTCTTATTCCAAATCTAGGGGACGGATTACCTGCTAGGTCCCTCCTCTGGGTGGGACCAGGAAGGGGGGTGGTTACACCCCCTTTCCTTTGTCCAGTTTCGCACCAGGACTGGGGCTGGAGAGCCCCAGCACCGGTTTGAACTGGCATATGCACAGGGACACCTTGTGTGCCCCAGGCATGTCTGATTCTATTCAGCCCTGTCCTATCCAATACAGAAAACCCTGTCTGGGGTGGTGCTAGCACCTCCCAAGGCAGGAAACCCTTTGTCCAAGCCGCCCTCGCTGGAAGGACTCCCAGCAGCAGGAGGTCAGACTTGTGTCTGTGGTGGCAGCATCCATTTTGTGATGCTGAGGCTCATGTTTAACTTTACCCGGGTTTCAGGTTATGTACATGTCGTGTCCCTCTAGAAGGGTGGAATGCTACCCCCGTCACCAGAACTGGCGATGGGGTTGTATTCCAATTCGTATGACACCTTACTCGACATGTTTTGATAAAGCCAAACCAAAGATAGCATTTAACCGCGAGGTTCATAATGCACTTAAGAGTATATGGTATGGCAGTATCATGGAACAGCTAAAGGAATTGGTTCCGAAAGCTGCAGACAGGCTCAGCTCATGCCAGAGCACCATCTCACATATTTCCAAGCACTCTGCCTCCAGGATTGATGAGGCCTTCCATAGGAGTGGCTGATAGGAACATATGTGTCCATTTTGGGTTAGGTATAGGCATACTACACCTAAGTAAGGGGTGATTACACCGACTTACCCCAGCTGAGTGATCAGCCAGTTGTGTCAAATATGGAGGCCAGGCCAGGGGTGGCACAATACGGTCTGCAGCCCCTGGTAGGCCTTGGAAGCACATATGCCCGGGGTACCTGGGGTACACTGTTACAGGGGCCAATAAGGTGAACCCGTTCCAATTTCGTAATGCACCTACTGTGCACTGGCATCAATTTAGAGAGAGAAGAGCAGGCTGTGGGTCTGATTAGCAGGCCCACAGCCACATTAAGTCATAAACCAGTGAAGCAAAAAGCAAAAATGTTGGGTGACCATAGGATAGCAGACCCTACTCTCCTACACACTGCATGTTAGAATACAAAAGGTATAATAAACATTTAAACTATATTTGTGGCTCAGTCAGTACTTTTTGTGAACAGGTACGAGAGTGTGAGTGAAAATGTAAAAAGGTGTGTCTTGCTACCATGATTACTGAGAGATCCTGGAGTGTTGTGTTCTGGGGTGTCTAATCATATGCTTCTTCATGAGTATGCAGGAGAGTGAGTGAGACACAATAGCTAGTCGGTCTTGTGTTGAAGGTGTAGCCCCTATACAACAAGGTCCCATATTCCTCTGCATAGTTCTGTGTATGTGCAGAATCCCTGATCAGGTGATTGGCTAATTTTGATGCAAATCTAAAGACCCACTATGCACTCTTAATCATCTTAGACTGAACATTGTTGGTTTATGTGTTTAATTCCCACTGCCCGAGAAGGTTACTCCCAGGTAGCTGAAAGTGTTAACAGTTTCTACGGGGGTGCTATAAATATAAAAAGTTTTATATTTCTTTGGCTTAGGGCTGCATATCATAGTAAAGGTTTTTGTTTTGTTGATTAGCAATTCCTTAAATTTTCAATTAATCATTGTAGGCCTACTGGGGTCCTAGAAAGCACAGCGTTGTCTGCATATAGAGCACAGCGATATAACTACCAGCAATTTGTGGGGCGAATACCTACTTTTACATCAAAATTTGGTGTACACTCGCCGTGCTTCCCATTTATTAGTAATCATGTAACACATATACTCATTTTTAGTAACATTTTTAAGTTAGATTTGTTTATATTACTGAAATAACCGTGGAAAAAATGATCGATTATAGAATTGCCGTGTATCATAGTGATGTACTGTGCATGTATGCTTTTTTAATAATCCATTGATTTTATTTCCCCCCTGTTCAAAGATGATGCTTCATACAGACCACTCCATAGTAAGCCACTCAACAGCATTCAGTTTAGAGAGTAGAAGGGTTTCTTGTCTTTCAAGATGATGTCCTTATCTATGCTAAAAATAATGATTCTCATGATGTTATTATAAGAAATGGTGTAGTGCTCAAAACTGAGAAATGTAAATTTGTGTGTAAAGAAATTGGATATCTTGGTCATCAACTCTCACATGAAGGAATCACGCCCAGGCAAGGTCTTGCAGATGCCATTTAAAATGGTCCTATGCCCAAAGAAAAAGACAGGTATTAAATCTCCATTAGGTCTGTTGGAATATTATTCAAGATTTGTTCCCAATTACGCATCAATGGTTAAGCCTATTGGCAATCTACCAAGGGTTCTTCCAAGGTTGTTTGGTGGGTAGAGTGTGACCTTGCTTTTAAAGAGGTTAAGTGTTCCTTAAAAGAAAGTGATGCTCTTACTCCTTTTGACCCTGATTTACCTTGCTATATAGCTGTAGATGCGAGTCAGGTTCGTCTTGGGGCCATTCTTAATCAACAGAATGGTAGTCGCGAGAACACAGTCGCTTTTGCCTCCAGTAATTCAGTAATTGAAAAAGAAATACTTGCTTGCTTGTTTATGGCCTTTATAAAATATTGTCCCTATGTATGGGGAAGACTTTTCAATTTGGATCCTGACCACAAACCTCTTGTTTCCATATTGACTTCTGGTCATAGCAAGTGCTGCACACCAAGGATTACCAGAATGGTCAGCAAACTTCTTCAATATCAATTTGATGTATCACACATTGCTGCGGGAAAAACACAAGGGCTGATTTTCTTTCATGCTTTCCCCAGAACAGTGGGTTTGGTGAAGGGACCAGTTATCAAGATTTAAATGAAGAAGATGCTGAAGACTGTTTTGTTGCTGCTTTAGATATGTCTGTGCTTAAAGTTGGTACTGAAGGAGATTGGAGGGCAGCTTTCGAAGGAGATAGTCTTCTTCAACAAGTGTGTATGTTAGTCAAGAGTGGTTAGCCAAAAGAGAAAATGTTGTCGACCATGCTTCAACCATATTGGAAAGTTGAGTCGGAAATATCATTGGAAGATGGTTTACTCATGAGATGTGAGAAGCTCATTCCTCCTCACTTCCTTAGGTCTAAAATTATCAAAGAAGCTCATGAGGGACATTTGGTCATTACTCTTACTAAAATCTGTGTCCGCCAAGCTATCTGGTGGCCCAGCATGGAAGACAAAAATTGTCCTGTGTGCTGCTCATCAGAGAAAACATTTAAGGTTGTCATTCCTCCTCTATTTCCTATTGAATGTCCATCCTGCCCATTGGTCAAAGATGGATTGACATCATGGGGCCATATGACATTTTACCTCTAGGAATGAAGTACATTTTCGTTTTGATGGATTATACATCTAAATGGCCAGAGATTAACGTTGTCAAAGAGGCTAGTGCATCTAGAGTTGTCATGTTTCTTAACGATATATTTTTAAGTGAAGGGTATCCACAATCATTAGCTTCAGAAAATGAAACTAAAAATTGTGGAAACCCTTCCCTCAAAAATATATCTTTAACCTCATCCATGCTCATGACGAGCTGAGCTCGTCATGAGGCACGGCTCTCCGGTGCTCATGACAAGCTCAGCTCGTCATGAGCCGTAGAACGCTCACACGCGGGGATAATTCCCCTGCTGTGCTGAGCGTTCCACGGTAACGGGTGTTGTCATGATGAGCTCAGCTCTTCCTGAGTACATGAGCGCCGTGCCTCATGACGAGCTGAGCTTGTCTTGAGCACCGGGGCGCTGCGTGCTCTCCCCAGCCCCCCAGCACAGCAGGGGAATTACCCCAGCACGGAAGGGGTTAAGAAACTTGACAACACTAGATGAACTAGCCTCTTTGACAACTTTAATATCTGGCCATTTCGAAGTATAATCCATCAACACGAAAATGTACTTCATTTGTTCTTTGTGGGGAAGAAGTAGGGAAGTTGAGAACAGCAAAAAGGGAAAATAATATTTTCACTACATTGTTATACAAGGTTACAGTATAAGTAATATATGTTGGCATGATTCTATAATAACAAAGGTCAAATACTTACATATCTTTATGTTTGTTTTGTTTTTCCATACCAGGTGTTGCTTAATATCATTTTTCCTACCACCAACAATTTGCTTATACATAACCATCATAAGTGTTTTTAAATCTAAACTGCACTTACGTGTGCTTCCTGTTACATTTGTGCCCTATGGTGAAAGACTGGCTCAGTATATGATGTACACTTATGTAAGTGGACACCTTGCACTGATCTAAACGACTCTTATGATGACTTTAGTGGTCTTATACAACCTTGGTAAGCTCTCCTAGTGGTAGCTGTGGAGAGCAGCCTTCAGGCTTAGTCCAGAAAGAGTGTTAAGCAGTTTGTTTTACCAGAATATAATCTTATAGAATAGGTTAAATGAAAAAGAAGCACACAAAGTATTTATAAAAATATGTGTTTATTATAAGACACTCACTAACTGGAGATATACACACGATACTTTACAATTGAAACAGGTAAGACAACACTCACAGGACGTAGAAGTGCCGGATGAGTATCTAGGAGCCCCACGGAGGTTGTGTGCAGGTTAGGAACACAACCGTGGTCTCTGCACAAATCAATGTGAAAGTCTTGGTTGCAATTTTAAAGAAGAAAGACCCTTCCCAATGGATCCTGAAGAAATTCTGTGGAAGCCACACCATCCGTGCATACCTTAGAAACCAGGATACTTGCCTCATAGGACTTACATTTACTTACATGGGAGCCGGGTGAATAGGTGTGAAGTGGAGTCAGAAACCCATGTCAACCCCAATGGAGGACTTCAGGAAGATTCTGCTGCTGGGGAAGGTGAAAGTGCATAGTGGATTCAAATCAAGAAGTACCTGAAAGCAGAGGGGACAGAGTCTATGCCACTTGGAAGTGACCAGAAGGCACTGTCAGGACCTCATTAGATTGCAACCTTATCACCACACACAAAAGAATTAAATACCTTTTTGTTGGACAATACTTCAGGAAAATATTTTGTTTTGGAAGCAAGCTTCTGCTTCAGGTTATACTGAGAAGAGTTCAAGGAAAATGTTGAATAAAATCCAAGATGGCCACCAAAGGGAAGAAGCTACCCTGGGGCGGTCTAGTTGTTGACACAGAAATGAGGTGAAAGCATGCACTAGAACAAAACACTGCACACTGCCACTGAAGCTTTGGAGCAACCAGTGGCAACTCCCATTCTTGCATGAGGAAAATTACAGTCAGGAAAATTGAAGTGGCTTCCCTGCGCATGAGCAATGGCGCTCCACATTCCGTGCAGATCTAAATTCTTGTTCTTGGTCGTGAGTAGCGTCTTTCTGCTATTTCTGTCAAGTTTTTTCCAGTTGGTGAGGGGAATCTTTGTGTCAGTTTGAAGTTCACTGAACTGTTATGCTTGTGAACCTACCAAATAAAATAGTTTTCTCAAGATAAGATACAGTAGTACACAGGAACTTAATAGAAAGGAAGAGTAGTGTCCTAGCACCTTGTGCTGACAATTGAACTGAAGAGTCCCAGCACCTTGCACTGAGAATAGTACTGTGGCACTTTCATTATATCCAATGAAAAGGATGTTAAATAGACAATGCGCATAGCATCTACATCATTGTTATCTTTTTACAATAAAATCTAGTGATGCGGAATTATTCAAGAAGGAATCATAAAAAATCATTTTGGAGTCAACTTTTATAAACATACAAACTAGCAGAAGAATTCCTCTCTTAATCTCTTTTGCACACTAGCGAGCCTAAGCAATTCAATTTAAAGAACATCTAAGAGATAAGAAATTCCTTAAAAGCTTCTCAGGTAAATTATTCATAGAAGCCCAGGATCAGCAGACCAGTCAGCTTAGTTGCGGTTCCTGCAGATGAAGGGAAGTGACTCTTCACTTCAAGGGAGATTGCTTCAGGTATCTTGAATGTCCATAGGCCCTTGAGAGGTCCCATATGGAGCACAGATACAGACGGTGTAGCAGACAAGCAGGGTGAAGTGATTAGGAGCAGCAGGAGTCTTACCGGTTGTAGCCTTGATGCCCAGACCGAAGTCAAGAGTGACCAGATGGTTTAAGTTGAAGTAGTGTCTGAATTGTATCATGTCCTACGATGAATCTAGGGACCCAGCACAGGTTAGTCCTTAAATACCCTAATGAAATAGTTGGGATGATACAGGGATCACGCCCTAAGGAGGGGTTAGACAAGGGGGAAGATGCACCCCTGTCCTTTGTCCAGTTAATGTGGCATTGCACATGCTCGCACCCTGCCCAAATACACTAAACCCTGTCTGGGAGGTGGTCACATTATTCTTCCTTCCCCTGCTCGAGCCTGGCTCACCATCAGGAAGGCAGAATCGTGTCTCTGGTCGGCATCAGCTATGTTGGGCTGGCAATGTCTAGGAGACTGGTACCGGGAGCACTGAGGACTTTACAGTGCTTGGAATTATACCTCCCACACCGTCTTCGGCTACGACTGAGAGAGCCAACTGGAAAAACACTTCATAGGAGGATTTTGAGGTATGTCACACAGGAGGGAGGAGGTTGCAAGGGTTACAGGACCGTGGGAGCACAGCTGGGTCATTGTTACCGGGGATGTTGCGGCCTGGTAAAAAGCTGATAGGTCAACCAGATGTTGGAAACAGAGAATTCATCACCGTCAGGAGCAGGCAACAGGTATAGGTGAGTTCAGGGCAGCTGGGCCACTCAGGATGTGGGGCACAGGGGTCTCAATTTCCCTCAATGGTTGCGTGCTTCCGGTATTGTTGGAGTCTGCCAAATACCTTTCCTTCTGCTGTAGGGGGTTTGGTATCCTAGGTATTCGTGCTGTGCACACGTTAGGTCCTGGTGTCTTCCAAAATGGTAAGGAGACAGACCAGACCCTCCAGAGCAGTTGTACCTCTTTTGGTGCATGTGCTGTGTTGAAGATGTCAGACTTGCATCCACTCACTCAGCCATGCACCACTCATGTACACAGTTGATCACCCATACCACACTGATGCACTCACTCAGTCCCACATGCATGCACTCATGCTCTAACTCACTGACCCATACATACCCTCATGCACTCTCTCACTCACTGGTATTAACTTGCCTTTGAGAATACCAACAAGTAGTAAACTTTGACTTAAGTGTAAATTCTATACTTTTTGGTATTCACAAATGTAAACTAGTACTAGTTATTGTATTAATAGTAACTATGATTGCAGTAAAGGTACTACCTTTACAGCAACTACAGTTACTATTAATACAATAACTAGTATTAAAGTTACTACTAGTAGGATCTTTTACAGTAAAGTTAACACTAATAAACTTACTTTTAGTAAGTATGTGTGAATACCAACAATAAATAAACATACACATACATAATATTTGTTTAATTTTTCAATAAATAATTGTTTGGAAAAGTTACCTAAATATAGTGAAGTTTATAATCCATTTTGCATTGCCAAATTTGTAAACATATACAACCACTCCTATCTGTTGTCTTATTGTATTGGTAATGTTTACATGACCTTATATTGATTGTTGTTCAAAAATCATTCTCTACTTCAATCTGCTAATACTAACTCATGATAAATCACTAAGTAAACTATGAATTGTATTAAACAATAGATTCTATTGATAAAAAAGTAAACTTAAATGTTATTTTTATCTATGCAGAAAATTAAAAAAAGTAAGTAACAAATATATTTTGAGACACTGAATTAACAAGTATGATGCATTTACATTATCAGGTTAACCCCTTGGGTGCTCATGATGAGGTCAGCTCATCATGAGCCACAGCGCTCCGGTGCTCATGACGAGCTGAGCTCGTCATGACCGCGCCCGTTACATGGAACGCTCGCATGCTGGGCTGATTCCCCTGCTGTGCTGAGCGTTCCATTGGAACGGGCGTGGTAATGACGAGCTCAGCTCGTCATGAGCACCGGAGCGCCATGGCTCATGATGAGCTGATCTCGTCATAAGCACTGGGGCGCTGTACACGCCCCCCGCCCCCCAGCACAGCGGGGGAATGTGCCCCACATGGAAGGGGCTAAAGACACAGTAGTTTGATGTCCATGTTTGCAATGGATTTTTCACCCCGAGGCAATTGTGTGGAATACATTTGCCCCAGGAGTGAATGCTAGAACCTCACTGAAGAAAAGTTGGTCTTGCTCTTCTTGGTGGTGGTTTTATTGGAATCATCTCCCACTGATCCAGCCAAATGACCTCTACTGAAGGAAACTGATGAATCCACAGTTTCAAAGTTGGAGGTGATGAAATCTGTCCCCAAGGTTTGAAGGGCCTCCCTTTCTGTGTAAGAGCATGGAGGAGTGATGGCTCATGTTGAAGGTCTATGCAAAGTGGTAGCTGAATCTCTAATAGCCGTACCAATACCCTCAAAAACATCCTGCACCAGCCCATAAAGGAAGGACAATAATGAAATCTGCCGCACAATAAGGTCATTGCACTCTCTACATTCAACTAGTAGTTTTGCTCCCCAAGAAACGGATTGTTCACTTCAAAGAACCCTATAACCTAACCTATCCGGACTTAATCTCTGGAGATCGTTCCATGATATTGTGTCCCACAGTTTCATCGAAACTATGGGCATCACTGGCAACACTCAGCTGTCTCAACATTGACCTAACCCCGTCTCACAATATCCTGTGGACTTTGAACATTGTGTACCGTAACAGTGGGTCCTGGTGCAAGATGTTTCACCACAAGGAGCAGAGGCGGTTATAATATATGGAGAAGAAGCAGGTACTTTTTACTAGTTGTATGAGTTAAACTGTAAGCGAGGCTCAACCTGTTAACCTGCCCTGACACGCCTGACAGACCAGACTGCTCCTCATAATGATCCAGACCAGCAGGAGTTGTGTCTCCACTGAAGGATTGTGCAGAAGTTGGGATATTTTGAGCAGATTTTTGAACTTCAATTATCGTACAATATAAAGAAGAAGTACTATCACTTCTTGAATATTGATTGATTCAAGAACATTTATGAATCTGACCCTTAGTTTTGAATGTGTTTGTATCTCTAGTGATATTGCAAATTCATGTATGTGTTCCTAATGAAGAAATTAATTAAAACACATTTTCCACCTTAGATAAATACTTCTTTAGTGTGAGAGACGAGGTTCTCCAACACAAACATTATATAAATACCATGAAGTAAGAGGCAATGAATAGATTTGACTTAAAACTAGTAAGTCATTAAACAATGCATTTAGAAGTATTCAATGTGAGTACATTGGTTCATTGTTTTACCTATGTGTCTTCAGTAATGTCCAACACAAAGTCAGATAAATTATTTTGTGAGTGACACATTACTCCTTCTTTTAAATCAATATGATGGACACCTAGATGTTGCTGTTGTTTTCAAATAAAACTGTGTTTATTTAATATAAGTATAAAAAGGGCATCTGCTCATTGACAATACTACACACACCAATGTCCTTTGCAAAATGTATCCTCAGTATTATTACTTACTTGAACAAAATAACTGATGTGACTAAATTGTGAATTGTGAATGCAAGTAACCTTCAGAGTGATTAAACATGTATCTTTCCCATTGCAATCTTACTCCATATTTTCATAATATTTGTATGACATCAAGCATTATCTTGAAAGGCTGGAGACAACCTGAGAATTCATCAGTGCGTGTATTAACCTATAAACACCATGGAGGACTGATTACTTATAACTAAAATTGAGAGTCAGAGACAACAGGCTACATTAACATATTGTTCAGTATAGTTTTATAGATAAGGACAGAGCCTCTATGGAGCTGGTGTTAGTGGCAAATTGAGCATAATCCGGTTTAAAATAACAAACAAGCACGTTAACTAGCATGCTGAATTGTGGGAGATGTCCTCAATTACCTCTAATGCTGTTAAAGTATTTGTGGAACATAAGTAAGAGACACTCAAAATATATAGGGAGCTATCTTTGATATTACATTACATGTTAGTATTTCTCACAAATAAAATGCTTTAATTTTTAAACAGAACCATAAAAACTAACATACAACTTGTGGTAAGTTAACAATAATAAATATACTGGGAAGACACCAAAAAATGAAGGTGCTTGTTAGCAGTGAAGAACAAATATAAATGTGTATACATGGTTGTAGAGTTTAATTAATGAGAAGCAAGAGATGATATGCAGAATAACAAACAAGATTAATAATGATATTACAATTCACTATTAAAATACAGTTGTGTATTTCTTTACTTTAAAATGCATCTTCAATCAACCAGGGGAATTGTAAGCCTGCTACTCACCCATGAGGTTCTTAAGGCACTGAGGAAGTGGTGGTCCGCAGATCTGTTAGCCAAAGAGCCAGGTCTTGAGGGCCTTCCTGAAGGTGTTCAGGGAGGGGGTACGTCTGATGTCTGCCAGTAGTTCATTCCAGGTTTTGGCTGCAATGTGAGAGAACGATCTTCTGCATGCTTTGTCTCTGTGAATACATTTCGGCCAGTGCAGTGTTGGAAGATTGGAGATTCCTTTTTTGGTATGTGGAAGTTGATTCTGTCATTGAGGTTTTTGGGTCCGTTGTTGTGTAGGCATTTGTAAGCATGATTGAAGATTTTGAAGATGACTCTTTTCTCCACACGGAGCCAATGGAGTCTTCATAGGTGCTGGCTGATATGTTCATCCCGGGGGATGCTGAGGAGGTGTTCTGTATTGTCTGCGGTTTGCGGAGTAAGCACTTGTTGATTTTGAGTAAAGCGCTTTCCCATAGTCCAGTCTGCTGGTGATGAGTGCATTATTATTAAAATTTTATATAGCGCGCAGCTACCCTGAGGCATCCCGGTGCATGGGTGACTGTCTTCCTTGACTCTGAGGGGGATCCATTTGAAGTCTTGACGATGATGGAGAGGACATTGAAACAGCTGTGTGTGACAGTGTTGACATGTTAGTTCATGGAGAGTGGTGAGTCGAGTATGATGCCAAGGTTTTTGGTGTGGTCTGTGGGGGTAGGTGGGCTTCTGAGTGAAGTCAGACCCCAGGTGCTGTCCCAAGCTGAGGGGGTGGCTCCAAGGATGAGGATTTCTGTGTTCTCTGAGGTGAGCTTCAGGCTGCTGTTTGTCATCCAGGTTGCAACGTCTTGCATTCATTTCTGGAAGTTTGGCGCTGGTGGGGTCTTTGATGAGGTAGAGGATGAGCTGGGTGTCATTGGTGTAGGATACGATGTTGAGGCCATGTTGTTGTACAATGGCTGTGAGGGGGGCAGTGTAGATGTTAATGTTAAAAAATAAAAACATGGAAACTATATATACATATAGAAGTACAAACATATGAGGTCACGGGTGCTAAATGACGTACAGACATTTTACTTACCAATCTCAAATTGACCAGGGGTAACTGCAAAACTTTCAGTGTGCAAGATTCCATACATATTTTTCTCCCCGGGCAAGATTTTCTTGGGAATGAGAGAAGATCCACCTCTTTCCTGGGAGTCTGGTAGAATTTCGAGTCCAGGAAGTGAGTACAATCTCCCTTAGAGATCACTCCAATGCTTTCTCCTGTGAGTGCCTATTGTAAGATACATGATTTACTCTTGTGACAATTATCTGTCTACTTTGCCTTTTCTGGGTAATAGTTGTACAAGGCACCAACAACTGTAGCTCAATCCTAATTATCTCATACAGCATAACAGTTCATTCTGTATCTGAAAATCTGGAGTTTCTTTTTCCAGACATGAGGCAAGCACAATCATAATTTTACACATATTTAGATTAGTGAGGTATCCAAAAAAAACAATAAAGAAAAAGGACCAGGTAACAGATCCCCCCTTTTTCTTGCAGCTTCCAAAAGAGAAAGGTAAAAGCTCAAGGTATGAAAAGAGGTGTGCTTTTTATCTCAGCTGTGTAATGACGGGGCTGCAATGTAATCCCTCCATTACTACACTCCTGCCAGGCTGCTGATTGGAAGGACATAGAACTGTGGATGGAGTATTGTCCGATGGCAGACAATTGCACACTGGGAATGGAGAAGACCTGTTGGTAAGACGCTAAACTGTCCATCAAGATGGATGGAGTGTTTCCTCTGCATGTATAATTGAGATGGTAAAACCTCCACTAACATGATGAGCAGATTGAAACCTCCATCACGGAGGACAGATGAAAAAATGCCAAGATAGAAGTCAGCCATTTTACATTGCCAATAATTGTGAGATGGCTAAACATTGCTGAACAATTAAGATTCATAACATGCCTACTGGCATTAAAAAGGTGTAGGGTGGCTAGTGTGGGGTGGTGGGTAGAAAGGGTGGGCCTTTAAATAAAGGGAAGAGTGAGCTGAAGGAATAGAGTGCGAGGGCATGTCCTCACTGTTATAGTAATTCAATTGCTAGACGTTCTTTAACATATTTATTAAAAAATAATTTAAACCTTAAATTAGTCTGCAGAACTGGATGGTTCCACTGCATCACATAGTGTACTACAAAGTACCAAACTGTATCATTAGAATTACTATTATTCCAAATTCCACTAGTGCGTTTCAAAGCTGTATTTACATATCATAAAATACACACTCAGAAATCATAGTTAGTGGAAAGAGGGCTAAATGCTATTCTCTTAGGAAAAATAGCCACTATATATTTCAACCATCTATTTATGGGCATTAATGGATACACAAACACACAGAGGATTTAGAGCATTGCAGAACAAAACACACAAGATTAGAATTCTTTGAGAAAATGGAGCATCATTTTATTTTAAGATTTTAATAATCTTTACAGCTGCAAATTAAATCAAATGCGTAATCAAATCAAATCAAACCATCAATCCTCCAAGCAGTTATTGACTGAGCAACAATCCAGTGACTTTTCATGTCTGACTTTTCAGTAAAGGACAAGAGGATAATATTTAAATCAGAAACTGGCAGAGCCAAGGGAAAGTGGTCCCAGCAAAAGCAAAGACCTGTTGTGAAGAAGTAAGGAGAGACAGAAACAGAAGCAATTTGATTCAGGACAGGGACAACCTATTCCTTTACTCTCTGTAGACATTATGTCTATCAATTAGGATTCATAAGTACATTTAACAGGTGTGTTTTTTTGAGCATGAACAAGTATTGCACTACTGTAATCTATCACATCATACAATTCATAAACTTTTCTGGGAAACACCTGCAGCAGCTTGATAACATAGTTAGCATCCACAAGCGTTTTCCTTATTAAACTCTCATCCATACATAGATGGGGAAACTTAAAGCCCCCAACAACGTAATAAGTGGTATCGCGCCCCGCTATCAGGATTAAATGCCCGCCATCTTTTACCAGTGATGAAACATTTTTTAAAGCTCTGCAGAACTCATCTTTATTTGTCACGTGGGTCTCCAAAAAATGGGGCAAAATCAGACAGTTAGCCAGAGGTAGGATGGTGGGAGACAAGGGGTTAGTCTTGCAGGCATTGTATTTTAGAACATTCTTGATTTTCCTTTGTAACATATATTGCTTCTCAGGCCATGCGTCCCTAAAAAATAAAATACAAACTTTTTAAATTTAAATGTATTATTTATTAAACAATGTTATTTTCTCACAAGTTATGGCATATTTTTCAAAACTGGTTAGATACAGTGTGGATTTACAATTATACCTCCATGCCCACTTTGATACTGTGGTATGTTGTGCTGAGGACGTAAAGTAAATGTTTCCAGCTTTTGGAAAAAAAGATCTTCAAACTATTGGAACATAGAAAAAGTCTGTGAGAGGTTCTGTCCCTATAGTGAACAATGCTCTAACCCATATGGGATTTGTTTGATATAGACATAAAACAGCATTGTCCAATCTTTATAGCACGTTCTCTATAAAGACACATGCATCATATACCTGTGTACACACAAAAACGCATATGAATGATGTTTGTGTTTTACTGCTACATTATTTTCTAGGCTTAGCTAAATATCAGTTTATAACTGCATTACTGCCCTTCTGCACCTCATTCTTTAGATTGTAGTTTTACCCCAGGACACCACATCTGCTTGTTATGCTCATATATTTCTCACCTCCCTTTTAAATGATTGAAGATCCTCAACAGATCCTCAGTCACCACCTTAAGAACCGACACGTCACTCTCCTGATCACAGTAATCAATATACAATTGTTGTGAGATCAATATATTTTCCAAACTCTTTTGGAGTAACATGACTCTACCTTCCTGCTTCCTGCCCAGAGTGAAGAATCTCCCTTATAGAGAATTGTCCAAATGAGGTAATAACATTTTCCACATATATGTATGTATTATTTACAGTTAGGCTTTCCAGAGGCAGGAATTCCTTCGATTCTTGTCAGTTAATAACTTTGTTCCAATTTGATGAATCTCTACAAAACTTAGAAGACCTATAACTTTTACTACAACTGCAAAGGGTACAAGGTGATGTCGTGATTGGTCAACCAGGTGCAAAGAAAAAAGAGGGGGCCCAATATGTGTTTTTATTTTATTGAACTTTACATATAAATATGTATTGCAAGTAGTGGTCAAAAACAGCTGAACAGATTTTAATGCCATTTGAGAAAATTATTAGATTATGGTGTGTAGATGATCCTTTTGGGTAGTAGAGGTAAGTAGGGAAAGTATTTCTAAACTCATTAGGCATTTGCACATGGAGATATCTGTGGACACATCAATTTGTGTGACTGTTAGGGGCTTAGATTTAGGTAAGCATTAGGTTTTATCATATCTATACTTTATTGAAGTAGTAATAAGAAGGCAACAATTATACAAAGTTTCTATATATTTTTTATATATTTTTTTCCTATAAAATTCACTGAGTACTACGTCGGAAGTACCAAAAAACTTAAATATTCAGAAAAAAAAAAAACGGTGTAAAACACTTACATAGAGTACTTCTATTGTCTACATATTCAAGTCTTTCAAATATGTTTTGCGCAGAGTACTGTAGAAATTTCTAGTATTCCATGCTACTTAAAAATATTTTAAAAATGTATTAAACAACACAGTACTTACTAGGTACTAGAACTATTCTATGTTAACTTAAAAAAAATATATAGAAAAATATCAATACATGTCTACCTATTACCACTTTAATAAAGTGGTAATAGGTAGGAAACAACAACAAAAATACTAAATACCGATATTTGAGGGGCTAACCCAGAGTGCAGCTAAAGTATAGTAAAAAGAATATGGCTGCCTTTAATTTTGTAAAGGAAGCCATTAGCCAGCCATATACAGGGGTGGATGAAACTTTGCCAGATTACACTGAGTTTCAAAAATGGGTGAAAATATGCATGTCACACTGTTTGTGCTGCAATTTAGAGCCAGTAGTGCAAGTAACACTGATAAATCAGTGTAAAAGGCATCATGTGGTGTGAAAGAGTGCATAGCCATTTTAATTGATTATGATGCCGCTTGAGTACAAAATCTACTCAAACCCCTCGACATCTACGTGAAAAACAGACTTCTGACTGCAATTGCTGGAACAGCCATGTTAGAACATGGTGCTAGAAGAAGCCAAATCTCTCGAAACCTCTGCGAACCAATTCTGCCACAAAGTGGCAGATGGAAACAATCCATTCCCCCCTATACATATTGCTTCGTCATTGGCATGTATTCTGTGTTGCAGCAAAGTCGCTTTGGTGTACCCTGCACAATATATCATAGAGAGACAGATTTATGGGTGTATTGCCTTACCACTTCATCAAGCATGGTGTCGCCACGGTCACTTTGATGAGATTTGACAAACAACACAAGCCCAACATGCATTCCTCTGGGTTGCTTGGCAAATCTGCCTGGAGAAACACAAGGCAGTACATTCCACTGTCTTGCATTACTCCGCACACCAAATTTTACAGTCATGCACAATTCCAACAATTTTTCACACTACATCTTTTTAAACTATAACTTATGACACATGCCACTCCACATCACTATACCATGCTCCACTGTACAGAACACCGTTCCATGACCAGTCACTCCAGTCTACACCACTCCCCTCCATTCTATGCCACTTCACTGTGCAATATTCACTCCTATGCCACTGCTGTTTATGATACTCCACTCTATACTATTCCACTAAGTGCCAAGCCACTGTGTACCACTCCATTATATGGTAATCCACTGTATACCTCTCCACTCTATGCCAATCCACTGTACATCAATCCACTGTACGCCATTTCATTGTTTTGTACTCCACTTTATGCTTTTCCACTCTATGCCACCCCAGTGTATGTCACTTCACTCTACTGTACCTGATTATATTGTACATCACTGCACTCTACAGTATTCTACCTTATAGCACTCCAGTCTACTCCACTCCAAAGTGTCCCACTCTATTGTACCCTTCTCCAGTGTATGCCACTCTGCTCTGTGCCACTCCACTATATGCTATTTCACTGTACGTCCTTCCACTCTACACAACTACCCCAATGCTTATTTCCTCTATGGCACTTCACTATACAATAAACTACTCAAGTTGCTCAGTGACTGCAACAGGGATGATACTGAGCATGGCGGAGGCTACAGGTGCTTTAGTGGGTGTTTTTGTTTGTGGACTGGGACTTTGCTGTATTGTTAATTAATGCTGCTTGATTCCCTTGGATCCGGTCTGTGTTTTCCCACCGCACCAGAGTCCTGCAGTCACTGAGAGAAGCGAGGAGCGAGGAGACGGCAGGCAGCAGGCTGAGGCTCCCGGTAGTAGGCTCCCGGTTGCAGCCCCCCCTCGAGCTGCGCAGGTGAGACAGGCGAAGCAGCGGTGGCAGAGGGGGAGGAAGAGAGCCTACAGCCTACAGCCCGCGAGCCCACGAGTCCGCCAGTGAGTCACAGCGGGAATTGTCACAGCGGGAGCAGCGGGAACTGCGGAGCGGCAGGCAAGAAGAACGCGAGCCGTTGCGAACAACTACTGCGTCAAGCTGCGTTAAGAGCACCAAACAGCGGTCCCCAGCAGGAGCAGCGTTGGAACCGCAGCGTTGTGACCGCAGCCCGCCGCAACCCATGACCTAAGAAAGACCGAGGCAGGAAGCACACAAAGACGTAGGAGGCACACAGAGACGCTCAGAAGGCAGTGGGGTGAACTGCACAAACACCAGCAGCAGCACTCACAGAGGAGGAGGGTGGGCGTGTTCAGTGCAGGGCAGGTCAGGGGACGCCGAATCCTGCAATCAGCTTGGGCTCGAACTTGGACTCTCCTAACGCCCCAACAATCTCTCCCAGGCCTCCCTATGCCTCTAACCCCCGAGAAGGCCGCCTTCAATAAAGGCCTACCATCTATATTCAGAAGATTAACTCACCATGCATCTCGGGCAAACTTACCTACCCCATCTTGCCAAAGTCAGCATCAGGACAAGACAATAGTAATGGTACACCCCCAGGGCGAACCTGGGGAGCGCCTCGTCCAGAAATCCACCTCGCCACAAAAGTGCAGCACAGGAGTAATCCCTATCCAGGGCCAAAGTCTAATATAGGCGACTGGAGTCCCAACAGAGGCCACCCCAGACAGCAAGAGGACGAAGGAAGAACGGACGTGTGTAGAAAAATCAGCATCTAATTCATCACCTACAACATCCAAAGCAGCACTAACCTTCTTCACAACATTTTTAAAAACTAAATTACAGCGTCCCCCAACAAAACCGCAAACAAAGAAACTATTTGACAAAGAGTCTCAGATATCCAAAGTCCAGATACACAAGGAAGAAAATACAAGTGAAATAGAATCTATTCACCAGAACACCTCAGAAACGTAATGACTGAAGCTACTAAACTTCACATCAAGTCCAATATCAAACAAAGAACTGATGCAAGACATAAGTATAAACTAGTGCAAAGGGGAAGCAAACCCGGTGGAAAGAAAAGCATTAAGCCTCATATCAAGCCCAATAACTAACAATGAAAACCAATCAGGAAAGGGGAAAAACCCAGAGAAAAAACTGCATAACGTAAAAGAAGAAGGGCAAACTACTCAGTCGCGAAGCCAAGAAAAAACATCAGAAAAATCAGAGAAGGAATACCTGTAACTCCAACATCCTGCAACGTCTCGCCTCGCCAAGAGCGCGTTGACCCTCGATTCAATCAAAATCTCGAACAGAGTGCTAGTGCAATCCATTCAGGGCTGCTTCTCTCAGTAATAGAAACACTTCAGTCATCAGCAACAGCATTAAATTGGCAATCCGACAAAATGGACACCCAAATTGACTTAATGAATACCATAGCCCACTACATTGCGGGGATCGACAACAAACTCGATAAATTAAACAACCTGATATTAACAGCTCAATCAAAGTATAAAATGGAACAAAGCCCCTGCTCCTGCGGTCCAATCATAGACAAACTGAACCTCCTCCCCAACCTAATAGAACAAATACTGGCTCTAAAAGAATCAGACCCGTATCCCCCCGAAGTGAAACTACCTAAAACCATCACTGATCATAATCTCGCCAAGAATTCAGAAACAGACATAGATAAAGGAAAGAACATGGCAGAAGCAAGCCCAATGTTAAATATATCATCGTCAAACAAAAAAACAACCTTAACTAGACGTCAAAAAAAGCGGGAAAGGAAAGCAAGGAACAAACAACTAACAGGGCACACGGATGAAGGGGCAAGAATGTTTCCCATATTCACCTCAGCCAAAAGCGAGGAAGAAACCCTAAACACGACACGGCAAACCGATGATTCATCAGACCAAACACACTATTCATCGAGACAACAGCTCTTAACAGAAAAAGGAAAGGAGGTCACAAGCAAACCTGGCACATGCACTGGAGTAGCATGTGCCAGGAGTACAGACGAAACAAACAACAGAGACGCACACCCGAGGCTGGGTTTGGGCAACTTAACACAGACAGACGACACCGCGGAAAAAAGCAGCCGCATAGAAAGCGGGAGTTTGATACAACCAATTGGCCCCCTAGGGAAACCTACCACATCGGAGATAACAGCAAAATGTAGAGAGGCGGCCGAGAATAAAAAATTAACACCAGTCGGACAAAAAGCCGAAGTGAATCTGGAATAGTGGCCTGAAGGAATTAAACGCTGCCTACAAGGCAGAGAAGAATCACATCCCAGTCAAAACAGGTCTCAAGGTGCACCATGCGGGACTATCAAGCAAGACCAGCTCGCTAATGAAATCGACAAGCAAGAGGTACCACCTAAAATTATTGAAAGCACCCCAAACTGGAAACTCCAGGTTGGGGGCGAAAAAAGCTTACCCCCTATCGTGGACATAACAATTCTACTAAGTCGCGGAGGAAGTATTGTGAATTTGAACTGCAAGGAGGACGCCAACTCAGAGAGGGGGACAGAGATGGAGCATACCAGAGGCCCCCAGACCAGCCCAGTCATGAGCGGAGACTTGACGAAAGAGAGCAATCGGATCACAAGGATTACGACATCCCAATGCGCACAGGCAATCGGTATGAATGGAACACAAATACCCGCCGGAACTGGGACTTATTGCGGAATTGGAACAGATAGCAGACTAGAATCGGGGAAAGGCTCTGGGAACTGGTCTAGTAAAGACGATCTTCATCTCAAACAACTCCTCTTCACCTCAGAATATGAAACTAAGGGGAGGCACGACATACTCAACAGGGGCAATATACTTAAGCTCTACGCCAATACTGAAGGCCTACAACATCTAACCAACGCAGAATTACTCGCAGTCAAATTCCGCAAGCAAGATAATAATAACTTATCAGATCAAACTTTAACAACCTGGTGAAAGGCAGGGATTGCTCAGTTAATATTATCCTTCAGAGAGAGGTTCGACTCATGGGGCATAAGGCTCTCCAGGCCGGCAAAACCACGCTATCCAGGCCCTCTTGAAGAACGTCCGGCGATAAAAGAAAAAAAAGAAAAACCTGCCAGGAAAAAATGATCAGGCAGTTTCAGTATTACAGAATGCAAGAGGGAATAGCCCATCTCCGGCTACCCACCCTCCGACTAACACAGGCAATCAAGCAAACTCCAAAGACGACACCGATTACTGGCGCTGGCTAACTGACACATTGAATAAACAGAAGAAAAACTGACCACCCCAAAAACCCCAAAAGGATAACAGCCAGCAAATTCTCCACCTACTGTCATGGAATATATCCGGGTCCAGGAAATGGCTGGAAGATGGTTTGCTCCCCCACAATTGGACATCATGCGATATCATCGCCCTTCAAGAAACATGGGCACTCGAGGGGCTACCTCTTGTTGAGTACACATACTTTAACATCCCTGCAAGAAAAAACTTCAATTACGGTCGACCAAAAGGGAGACTATCAGTTTATATCTCGTCGGACATCAATATTAAATTTGAACAAATAGCCCCGCAAGGGCCAAACATGCAATTAATAAAACTATCTTTACCTGGTAGACTAGCTCCGGTACTATTGGTTAACTTCTACGCACCTCCAAAGGTGAAAGAGAAACAAGCCCAGCTGGATCAGTTAGAATCCACAATTAGGGACAGTCAAAACAACAATCCCACCTGGGAAGTCATCCTAACAGGTGATTTTAACTCAAATCTAATTCATACACCAGAGGAGGACGACATGTTAGCAGCTGACAACGAATTCTGGAATGTTAAACCACAAAGCCAGCTTAAAATAGAGCACTTCGATCCCATCGGTCAACATCTGGTAACATCCTTGAAATTCCTTGGGCTGCGGCTCCTCAATGGAAGAACTCCAGGTGACAACCCACCGCAGTATACCCATCTAGGGATCTTGACCTCTTCAAGACTCAACAATACAGCAGTTTTACTTCCACTATTGCCATTTGTCAAGCAATTTTCAATTGAATACACATCAAAAAGTGATCATTCATATCAGCATACTTTTTAAATCTAAAACTCAACAAACATCGTAGCTCCAAGTTATTGGGAGACAGTTCCTCTTCCACCAACCTGAAACGACTTAATTGGACAATGGCCAACACTGACGAGCTGCAGGTAAATGTACAGAAATTAAATACGGAGAGTCAGACAACAATAGGCAACCAAATACAAAAATGGGAGGACTTTACGGAAAAGCTAACAACAACTATGTCCATCCCAAAAAAATCACGGCCTCCAACTAACAACACTCCACTGCCAAAGAACCTGGTAAAGCTCAAAATAGAAATAGGGAGATACGCCAGAGCATTAAAAAAGACAACTACGTCCCCAAAAGACTGGGCTCAAAGATAGTACCTTAATAAAAAGTATAAAAAGAAAATGTGGGAACATAAAAGATCACTGAAGGATAAATATTTTTATTATTCATCATCAGAAAAAACAAAGTATAAACAATTAATTATTTTGACATATATATCTAATACAACAGAAATAATTCAATTAAAGCTTAGTCACTTGAAGTAACAACCAAGATGCAAAACATGATTTGAATACAGTTTCCAAGAAAGAAAAGTTGAAAGATCTGAGCAATTTTGACACCGCCAATTTTAATCCTATCAAAATGAGCATGAGTCTATCCCCTTTTAATACCCGTCTAATTTAAGATTCCATTTTTTAACCAGGGCCCATATCCGTTTCCCAAGCTGTTTTGCATTCAAGCCTTTTTTTTCATATAAAGCTTTCTCTAGGGTATAGATAGCTAATCATTTTGATAGCCATTGATGAAAGTAAGGGGGATTAGAGTCTTTCCATAACGTTGCAATACTCAGCGTCATTGCAATAAACAAAAATTCTTGATGGGGTATATCCTGCCCCTGCCGCCTGTCGAGTTCTAATCGCTAGGATTCGTCCTACCTGTTCGGTAAATTCATGTTGCTCTTCCCTACTTGCTAGGTATTTACCAGCTGATTTTGCGGCATATACTTCACCCACTGCTGCTTTAGCCATAGCTAGTTTTTGCGTTACTTTTGTCACATCCTCTTTCTCTCTTATATTTCTTATCAGTTCTTCCTCTAGTTTTGCTACTAGACTTATCTTCTTCCCAAGATCTTCTTTTTCCTGCTTACTCCATCTAAGAGAGTAGCTTAGCGTTTCTCCCCTAATACCTGCCTTCATAGCGTCCCATACTATTTGGGGCGACGCTGTGCCCCTATTCTTTTCCAGGAATTCTTTTAACCAAATGTCCATATGAGTTACATAATTTGTATCCTGTAACAACACTCTCTCGAAAGTCCA
The DNA here is from genome assembly GCF_964261635.1 of Lissotriton helveticus. Lineage (NCBI taxonomy): Eukaryota > Metazoa > Chordata > Amphibia > Caudata > Salamandridae > Lissotriton > Lissotriton helveticus. The sequence goes on from NC_136064.1 coordinate 126,770,828, forward strand.
GCTAATTATACTTTTCTGTGAGTATGGTATAAGGATCTCCAGGAAAAGGGGATTATGATCTGACACCAATCTGGGCATTTTTTTAACTTTCACCATCGGTATCAACGAGGGAGAGATCAAGAAGTAATCTAACCGAGCTAGAGTTTTAATGGGGGGCAGAATAGTATGTACTACCTCCCCCTCCGTTTATTTGTTCCCAAATATCAATCAGCCCATTGTCCTGCATGAGCTGTATCAGCGCTCTGTGTTTTTTTTTCTTTTTACCAGTAAACCTTGCAGGATCGTCTTTCCACAGCCCATTAAGGCCATTTATATTTAAATAGCCACAGAGTATAATGGGGAGAGGTCAGTTGGGTAATTGAGAATTTATATGAATTAGGGTTTCCGGGTCATCATCTGTTGGTGCGTAAATGAAACATAAAGTAAAATTAAAACTTTGAGTTTGGCACTCCGTTAGGACCCACCACCCGTGTCTATCTACCTGTTGTTTTTTTAATGTAATCCTATTTTCCCATGCTAATATTGCAACCCCGCGAGTTTTAGTGCCCTGAGTCGTGCAGGTCAATACTTTATACCCCAATTGTTCCAATAGAGTTTTCTGCGAGATCTCTATATGCGTCTCCTGAACACAAATTAAGTCAGCTTGCAGTGTTCTGAAGTATTCTTTCAAATCCCTGCTTTTTCTTGCATCGTGTAGTCCACACACGTTAATAGTGACTATGCATATCATTTTTCTTTTTCTTCTTTTTTCCTTTCTCCCCCTCTATTCTGATTCCTTTCCTTTTCTGATGATGATTTTTCCCCCCACATTTACTCTCCCGAAGACCCCCCCAACCCCCCTCCCCTTTCCTCCCCTTGAGGCATCCTGGGTCCAGCCGGATCCAGGTGTGGGCGCCCGCTGATCAGTACGCCTCAGTGCACCCCCCCCAGCCCTGCGTGACTATAATATTTCCATACAGGAAAAAGTCTTGCTAAAGTTTTCATGTATTATTTCATGTGTGAGTAGCGATTAATATTTTTTCTCCCATTATTTTTCCACGGGCGAAACATTCTTAATATAGCACTTATTGTTTGACCCATAACAAAAAAGAAAGAAAAACAGAGAATTTAGTTCTTGCTCAAATTCCAGTTCTATTTTTTTAAAGTCTCAGAGATTTCCTTAAGGTAATTTTCTGATTGTATTTCACTGGTAAAGCTCCGGGTCGACCCTCTAAATATTATTTTCAGTCTTGCCGGGTTTTGTAAATATACTTTAGCACCAATCTGTTCAAAAGGATTGAATAGTTGCCTCAGCCTCCATCTCGTTTCCACGGTTGCGTGGGCAAAATCTGGTCTAACAAAATATGTGCTACCATTATATTCTTTCTTGCTTGTAGGACGAGCTAGATCATATATAGAGTCCCGAAGTAAGAAATTTCCAAAAAATACCAACATTGCCCTTGGATATTTAGATTGGTTCTGCGTTTTCTTAGATTGAATAAGGGGAAAACGATGGGCTCTTTGAACTTCTCTCTCTAGTTCCCAGTTTGCAATTCGGGGATAGATGATTTAAGAAGTTTAATTATATACCCGCTTGGGACAACTACGTTCCCAAAAGACTGGGCTCAAAGACAGTACCTTAAGAAAGAGTATAAAAAGAAAATGTGGGAACATAAAAGATCCCTCAAGGATGACTTCTGCGCAAAATTACTCTGCACAGCAAAGAATACTAACTCAAACGCATTCTGGAGGATCATTAACAGTTTAAACATCCTTCAAACCTTATAACATCTAATGTCCAAGAAGCAGAATGGGCCACGCTATTAACACAGAGGTTCTCAGAGGCAACACCTGACCAGCCCAATACAGGATTAGTCCAACAAAACACCAACATAGGGGTCAAACAAAGAAATAGTGAGCACCGCATCTAGTGGTGTACTCAAAACCCCCCGCACGCAAACTCTATACCCGAAGGAAGAAGGTGGAGCAAATCAATCACCAGACGGGGATCTCTGGACAACAAGGCCTCACTGTGACGCGGTTCACCCACGGGAGAAAAAGGAGACAACAAATAAGTCCAGACACACTTGGTTTTGTGAAGAGGACATAAGAAGAATCCTAAGGAAGACTCGTGGCAGCGGAGCTCCAGGGTCGAACGGGATTCCACCAATAGTCTTCAAAACTGATCCGGACTTTTGGAGCGGAAAATTAAAAATTAAAATAATTATTTGATGAGATAGAAAGCGAAAACCAAATACCATCAAGTTGGCTAGGCTCCATAATTTCACCCAACTTCAAAGGAGGAGACAGAACATCCCCATCAAATTACAGATGGTTCGCTCTCCTGGACGTGGAGGCGAAGTACTTTGCATCCCTAATCCTGAAAGATCTAACAAATTGGTCTGACGCCACAAAGAGAATACCGCCCAATTAAACAGGCTTCAGGAAAGGGACCGGGACAATGACAAACATTCTGTCTCTCTCAGTGTTAGCTGACAAATACCTACGAAGGAAACAGACCCTCCACCTATGTTTCATCGACCTAAAGGCGGCCTTCGATAGCGTAGATCGTAACATCTTATGGAGGAAACTGCGCAGCTGGAACATCCCTGATAAAACACTGAGAGGAATCTTACTCCTTTATTCCAACACTTGGATGGAAGTAAAACTGGGGAATGGAACACGGCTCTCAAGAAAAATCAATACTAGCAAAGGTCTGAAGCAGGGCTGCGTTCTAGCCCCGCTTCTTTTTAATCTTTACAGGGCAGACCTAGCCCCAAGCCTAAACAAGATCTCATCCCACCCACCTAAACTAGGCTCCTTATCTCTAACCCATTTATCCTACGCGGATGATGTGGTATTGTTGAGCTTAACGAAGATTGGCCTTCAAAGGTCACTAGCAGGGCTAGCGGAATTTATAACAAATAACAACCTGGAGATAAATACAACAAAAATAAAAACAATGTTTATCACCAGACGACAGTCACCCAACCTAAACATCCAACTGGAGGGAACAAAGTTAGAGGCCGTGACCAACTACAAGTGCCTGGGCTTCTACTTTGATAATCGTCATAATCATCAGCAGCAAAAGACGTACATTGCCCAGAGAGCAAACTCACTGTCATTTGCTTTTAGATCTCTAGCTAAGAAGCGTACGGGGCCATCATATAAACCTCTATTGGCAACGATAAAAGCAAAAGTGCTTCCTACCCTGTCATACGGCAGCGTAGGACTGCACGGGAAAGACGCGGAATTGCTTAATAAAATGCAGACAGCCATCTTTAAATCCACCTTCCAAATTCAACGGGGAGCTTCACCTGCTCAGACGAGACTAGAGTTTGGAATTATAAATGAAACAGTGGGAAGAAAGTACCAAATATCAAGTACTGGTACAGCTTGAAAAAGAATACGTTAGCCTCAGCCCTGCACCAAGCCCTGTGGGAGGAAATAAAAACTGATGTTAAGTCCCCATACAATCAGTACTTAGAGAAGGCCATAACGGAGACTGGAACAAAAAATCTTTGGGAACTCAATTTGCCTTACCCAGCGTTAAAACAAGACATAACTAAATCAACAAAATTCCATTCTCTTTTACTTGACAAAGCCACCTTCAGTACAAGAAAACACGCTTGGATGGTCATATCAAACTACAAAACGCTCACTGCAGCTCCATACCTAACAATTACATTTCCAGCTCACAGAAAACAAAAGTTAATGGGGCTCCGCCTAGGAAAACTTCCATCAACCGTGGACCAACCAATCTGGGTGCACGACGGACCCAAAACCTGTAGACTATGTGGGAGCAGCAAGGAGGACTTCATTCATCTTGTTTCTATCTGCCCGAACCTAGCCCAAGCTCGAGCCACCTTTCTAAAAAAGGCTATGAACGAGCGAGGCATAAGAACGTGTAGATCGGCGAATATGGCAACCTTGAACCCAGCAGACACGCGTTTGAACTGCCTATTATTAAAGTTCCACGTGGCTCATGCCCAAGCGCTGAAATATAACTTGGTACCCTGTCCACAAAAGTAAAACCAGACTGCAGCTGTTTTGGAAGAGGGCGCCTTTGAATCTAGTGAAGTATATTACTACAACTCTTGGAACTATAAGCTACACGGACTGCTCGATTGTTTGAAATAACAAACCCTTGTACTAGACTCAGAATGTTTTATATGAACTAACAGAGAATGTATCCTTATATTAGGAAATTTTAAAAGCAGTAGTCGTTTTTATAAAATGTATTGTTATGGTTTTTATTACCTGAAACAATAAAATTGTTCATACATTCATTCATTACTCATTGTTCACTACGCTAGTCTACACCACCCAAATGTATGCCACTCCACTCCACTCTACATCATGCTACTCCACTCTATGCCACTCCATTCTACTCCATGAAATGCCACTCCACCATAAGTCACTCCAGCCTACACCACTCCTTTATATTTTTTTTAACTGTAAGCCGCTCTGATGTATACCACTTGTGTCTACACCACTCCACTCTACTGTATTGTACTGTATTCCACTTGACTCTACCCCACTCCATTCTAAAACAATCTACTCAAAGCCACTCCCCTCTAAAGTACACCACTCATCACACTTCTCTCTACGCTATTCCACTCTATGCTATTCCACAGCATGTTATCCTACTCTACGCCACTTCACTTTATGCTAAGACACAAAATGCCACAACATTCTGCATCATAACTTCCTAAGCCACTCGAAGTAAACACTCTACATCTACACGCAACACTCTACATCTGGAGTGATGTAGAGTCAGTGTATGGCACTGAGCTCTACATTACTCCAGTGTATACCAGAGCAGTATACTAAGCTCAACAACTCTGTTCTCCACTCACACCTCTCACATCTGCCAAACTCTACTACACTCTAATCCACTCCAATGTACAACACTGTACTCCAGTCTATGTAACTTTATAATGTTCTATTACTCTAACCCCTTTCTTTCTGCCCCTCGGCAGTTGAATTGTTTGGCGGCCATCTTTGGTGAGGGAAGATCGCCGGTCGGGCAGTGCTCGTTCTAGCGCCCAAGGACGCTCGACCCCCTCATAAAGGAGATCATGCTGACGCGCAGCGGTCACGCGCAGCAGGAATGCCGGATCACTGCCGGAGTCACGCCAGAGTCCAGCCCGTCTGCGCCCGTCCGTGCTGAGGACGGGCTGCTGGACGGGCTGCCCATCGACATTTTGCATTCCAACTCAGGTCGGTTAAATCATGATCTTGTTCCCAATCGTCTGACATATTCCGCACTTATTTTAATATCCTGGCGACCCCGTACTCCCGCTTCTTGTACTACCTGTACTCTACCTATCCATTATTTTACTTGTGCAGGTTGTGGCTTCTCTACCGGTAAAATGTCGCTTTCTAAGACGCAAACTGCTAAGGCACATCACCGGGGTAAATGGAAGGCCACTAAGATTCTTCAGCCTTCCCTTCCTCTCCAATTTTGGAGTATTAACTGCAGATCGCTCCCCAAAAACAAATTACATTTTTTGATTTCATAAACGAAGAGTCACCAGACGCTTTGTTTTTAACCGAGACCTGGCTTCACGAAAGCTCTGGACCTGACATTGCTTTAGCCGTTCCTAACGGCTATGTGATGGTACGTCAGGACAGGGCTTCCGGGAAGGGTGGGGGGATCGCTATTATTTTTAAATCCATCTACCAATGTAAGTTGGAGTCGTTTTTCCTCCCTGGATGTGAGGCCACTCTATTCAAATTAACGATTGGCCCTCAACTAACGCTTACTGGTCTTCTAATATACCGCCCTCCGGGCAATGCTGGCCCTTGGATATCGTCTCTGGCCGATATTATATCCCCTGTATTACTTAAATTGGCTAATTTCACCATTCTTGGTGACCTCAACATCCATCTTGAGGACGCTGAAGGTACCCTCAGTCAGTCGTTACTGTCAGATCTCGAAGTTTTCAATCTTTCACTTCGAAACTCTGGGGCTACCCATTCAGCGGGTCACCTGTTAGACCCAATCATTTCTAACTTACCCTCTGACTGCTCCCAAAGGGCCCGCCCACTAGAATGGACTGACCATTTTGCAGTACATTTTGTGTTATCTCTTTGTTCATCTAATGCTAAGCCTTGTGCTGGTAAGAGCAAGCTTTCTTATCGGTGGGACAAGCTTAATATGGTGGCATTTAATCAACACCTTTCTGAATCTATCCCGACTTTGGAAAAATCTGTATTAGAATCTAATGCTGCAGTGTCCCAGTGGTTAAGGGATGCTGTAACTGCACTTCTCCCTCCCATATCTAAGAATCCCAGATCCCTTTATCCTCCCGCACCTTGGTTCTCAGAGGAGCTAAAATCACAACGAGCCAAGTGCAAGGCATTAGAAAGAAAATGGAGGCGTTTCTATTCAATCCCCAGTAAGGCAGTTTATAAAGAGGCACTAAAGAGATATCATGTTAACTGTAAACTGGCCAAGGCCGCTTTTGCGGCATCTACGATCACTCAAGCCCAGAATTGTCCGCGGACTCTTTTTACAATGATAAAGAAGCTAACAGGAGCAGACACGGTACCTTCTCCTCCGGCTTTGGACAAACCACAGTGTGATGCCATTGCTGATTTCTTTATTTCTAAGGTGGAGCATATTCATGAATTTTTGTCTACCTCCCCGCCATCTGCTGAGTCCTCACTGGTGGTTACTTCTGGGAGTCCTCCCCTCCCTTCAACGATCATCAACGACTGGTCTTTGTTTGATGACACTACCTTTTTATCGTGCCTAAATAGTATCAGGTCAGGCTCCCCTCGGGACCCTGTCCCTATGAAAATTTTAAAACTGTTGGACCTCGTGCCACGGAGAGTCCTAATGAGACTTTTGAATACCTCTCTTATAAAGTCTACGATGGCACAGGAGTGGAAACATGCTATGGTCGTTCCCTTGTTGAAGAAGACCGGCGCTGACATCACAAACCTAGCAAATTTTAGGCCCATATCCCTGCTGCCTGCATGTTCTAAAATTTTAGAACGACATGTGAACACCCAGCTTAATTCGTTTGTCGAAAATGTGGGATATCTCCATCCGTCCCAATCCGGGTTTCGCGCACATTATTCCACTGAATCCGCACTCCTTGGGGTGACGGAGAGGCTTCGGCACGGTATCGATCACGTGGAGACCTTTGCACTCATCCTTTTGGATTTGAGTGCAGCGTTCGATACCGTGTCTCATTCCATCTTTCTTGACTCTCTCCGCTTCCTTGGTGTTGCTGGATCTGCGCTGGCCTGGATTGCCTCCTTTTTAAGCGGACGCACCTTTCAGGTATTTTCGACAGAAGCTGAATCTGCTGTCTATTCATCAGCATACGGCGTCCCCCAGGGGTCGATTCTCAGCCCTTTGCTGTTTAATATCTATATCAGACCCCTTGCCACCATCGTGGAGGACGCCGGCCTAACAATCTATTCGTATGCTGACGACACGCAGATTGTGTTCTCTCTCTCTAGCAGTGAGGGCCACGAGGTCTCTGCTTTGAAGTCTGGGCTATCACGCGTTGCTGCCTGGATGCACGACCATCTGCTCAAGCTCAACGGTGATAAGACCGAGGTTGTTATCTTGGGCAAAAATAAAGATCTGTGGGGCCCTCGACATTGGCCCTGCGACATGGGTCCTCTGCCGAATCCAACCCCCGTAGCCCGCAACCTCGGCTTCCTTATTGACGATAAGCTCTCAATGAGACAGCAGGTAACAAAGGTCGCTGCAATTTGTTTTTCCACCTTAAGATGGTTGCAGAAGATCCTATGGATGTTACCTTGCTCTACTCGGAGAACTGTCGTCCAGGCTCTTGTGATCTCCCGCATCGACTATGGGAATGTGCTTTATCTTGGGGCCGATAAGGCCACAATAAACAAACTCCAGGTGGTGCAAAACTCATCAGCTCGTTTATTGTGTAATGTACCCCGGAGATCCTCTGCAGCCAAGGCTCTGTGTGACCTTCATTGGCTTAAGGTCCCGAACCGCGTACAATTTAAAACCTTATGTCTTCTTTTCAAAATTCGGCAGGGCTCTGCTCCTAAATACCTGCAGAACCTGGTTCAAGTCTATGAGCCTGGCCGTACTTTAAGATCCTCCACCAGTGGCAATCTCGTGGTCCCTAGAATTAAATTGGCCAAAATGGGCGGCCGCTCGTTTTCCTATCTTGGTCCAAGGATGTGGAATGCTCTTCCGCCGGCTCTGAAAGCCGAGACTGATCTCCTCTCATTTCGGAAAAAATTAAAGACCCTTTTGTTTAATTGATCCTTCTGCACTGTTTGTTCTGTTTGGGCTTTTTGCTTGCTTTCTTCTCTTGTCTGTCCCTGGCGCCGGGAAACCCATTGAGGGTAGCTGTGCGCAATACAAGTTTAGATAAATAAAATAAATAAAATAAATAAATAAAATAAATAACTATGTGTCACTCTTCTCCACTCTGTGACACTCTTCATAACTCCCTCTATGACACTAAACCCCAATTTACACTAGTCCATGACACACTTCTCTAGTCAATGCTACTATGCTACTCCACTCTCATTCACTCCACTTCCACAACACGTTAAGGCAGTTTCTGACTTTCTACTACATACCACACCAAATTACTGAATGCCACAAAACTCTACTCCACTCTATGACACTTTACACCACTCTGTGTTATGCCACTCGACTCCACAGCACTCTACTTTAAAAATCTGCACCCCATGCTAATACACTTACTTCACTTCATGGTGTGTTCCTCCTCTATGGTCCACTGTATGACACTTTGCCTACCTCTGGTCACTCTACAACACTCTGTTCAATCTGCCCATTAACACCACTGTACAACTCTGTACGCTACTGTAGAACACTATACTCCACTCTATGACAAACTATACAACTTCTTCTATGCCACTTTATCCCTCTGTATTCCACTGTATGCCACTCCACTGTATACACTCTATGCAATCATCTCTGCAACGTTATATATCACTCCACTCTACCACACTCTCTAACACTGTACTGTACACCACTCCATTCTACAACACTCTTCTGTATGCCACTCCAGACTTTGACACTTTCCAATAATCTATAACCTGCTAATCCACTCTGGGTACTCCACGTCATGGTGTTCTACTCTATACCACTCCACTACACACCACTTAAATCTACACCACTCCATTGTATGCCACTTCACTCTATACCACTGTCATCTATGCTACTCTACTCTATGCCATTCCACTCTATTCAACTTCAACCTACACCACACCACTCCCCTTCACTCCACTCTATTGCACTCTACTCTGCATAACAACACTCAAAGCCATTTCACTCTACCACACATTACTCCTCTCTATAGCACTCTACTTTCTTACATTTGCAATACACACTTGGGGACACAGAAGTACATGGGTGATGTCTGTTTTTTGGGTGACATGGCTGTACTCAGGCAAGCAAAGGTTTGTTAGAAAGTCAAAGACTGGGCACTCACCAAAGATCAGAACACCAGTTCTGTGAAGTATGATGGGCAAGTATGTGTAAGGTAAGTGTAAAAAGGCAGGAAGGGAATATAAAGAAAGAACAAGGGTGTATGGAGAAATTAACCTACAAAGAATACAATAGTACAAACAAGAATGCAAAATTATGTGCAGCTCCTGGGGAACAGGACAATAATACTAAGCTATACTGTACTTTACCCAATTTTATAAACCCACTATCCCACACCCTACAATAAGTGTACATAAATCATAAAGAAAATAAGAGACTTCTCAATTAGCAATACACTAGAAGCGGAGGATCATAGAACAAGATTGAAGAATATGAAATAGTCAACATAACATAAGACTCCAACCAGGAATAAACACCTTAGTAGGTGTTCTGAAACATCGAACTTGAAGAGGTTATCATTACAGATGATGCAGCATTATAAACAGTGCAGCTATGTTTAGTTAACTCCGCTCGTCATAGGTTGGTTAGCTCCAGTTAAAAATAGGATAGTTACAACCCATGTTTTAGATGGCATTTCAAATGTACAGACCTTTCAATATACTCTGGAGCAGATAGACAGCCAGATCTTAATGCTGGTGAAATTGTATATACATACATGTACATATATATATACAAATACATACACACACGCACACACAGACACACACATATATATAAACATATATGCATATATAAAAATTGTTCGAATTGCATGTGCCTGTCCTGGCACATGGACAAGCACATGACATTTGAACAATTTTCAAAAAACATTGGCATGTCCTATTGACGGATCAACACTTAAAACCCTATATAAATGCTAACCCTCAGATCACCTTCAGAAGAGGGAAATCTCTTAAAGATGAGATTAGTGACAATTCAGTGACCAGCAAAGTGATAAGTCAAGGAAAGGCACTGTTTAAATGTTGTAGAAACTGCAAGGCCTCCAGGAAGAGTGAGGACTGCGAATCTTTGATTATTCCTAAATCAGGAAGATAATTTGTAATTCGCAAATCAATGACTTGCAACACAATGTACTGCGTTTACGTACTCATCTGTCCTTGTGACAGGTGGTACGTGGGTAGTACTATACACCGAGCCAAAGAACGGGTGATGGAGCATCTGCGGGCCATAAGAAACAACAACCAACAATACCCCGTAGCCCATCATTTCTCTGATTGCCACTTCCAAAATGAGAACCTATTAAACGATGGGGGTCATAGATATGGTTGATTTGGGAATCAGAGGTGGAAATCGAGAACTTGTGTTGCATAAATTAGAATCAAGATATATAATTGACTTTGAATGCATGACTCCGAATGGTTTAAATTCCAATGAAGAACTTGCAGTACACCTTGCTGAATGAACATGTATGTAGATCATATGAGTTTTCTGCAGCCTACTTTCCAGTTCTTGATTTTATGATTTTAATTTTCAGATATGTATGGTAACAGTGGATCATGGGAATTGGACTTTCCAAACATGCGGGTATCGAATCAAGATTACATTGATGCATTTGCCCACTGCGGCTAAAATGAACATAGGCGTATGTAACCACATGAACGAACCTCCCACTGGGGCTGGGACTCAAACTATAGCCCGATTGTATTTAAATTTTTGGGCGCATGGTCGCCGCGCGGACATTCAATTATAACTTTATTGAATTGACATCTACTTCTATAGGAGTATTAAATCATTTGTGTGTAAGTTTGTTTGACATTCTGCTATAGATAAATGGTTGGATCGTTCAGGTCTATTTAACAGGCATTTGCAACTTTGATTTTCGGTAAAACGGAAGTACTAGTGACAACGTTGACATTTTGTGAAAATTATTGCATTTATTTTTTCATTAGCTGCAATGTCCTGTATTCAGTTTTTAGTATATTGTGGTGATTACCCTGCATAGTTTGAAGAATGAATGAACTATAACACAATGGTGGCCATGTGGAATACACTGTTACATGCACATGGGTGGTAGTCCCATCTCTATAACTGATTTGGGATAAAATGGGTGTACACATCGAAATGGCCGAAACGTGATCAAGCCGCAAGGTGACACGCGTTGTATCCTGCCGAATACATTTATGCCCACGAGCAACTTAAGGTGTTGGAGTACGTTTGTTCGCATGAACAAAGTGGCATGTTGGATTTATGGGCGACCGGTAGCCCCACCTCGGACCGCCCACAAGCAGACTCGATGAAATTCCGTTACCGGAGCTGTTAATTTTATATATATATATATTCACTGAAAAAACCATAGGTTTCAAATCAGTTATAGTTAGCTAAACATTTTACTCATACAAAACAATTGAAATTCCCACGTTATAGTTAGTTGGATTCACGATAACTCGCGCACCTGCAATCCACTGCTGATGAAGTCACATATTACATCATTCATGACATGGTCAGTGACATCACTGATGACATCTCAAATGACATCACTGATGACATCTCAAATGACATCACTGATGACATCACTGATGACATCATCCAGTGTCTGTGTGTTTCTGTAAAGTTTAAATATGTTAAACATAATGAAGAATGAGTGGATGTATAAGTGTTTGGATGAAGGATTTAGTAGGTGTGTGACTAACTGTATGAGTGAGTGAATAAATGTGTCTCACTGAATGCATGGGTTAGTGACCAAACTGTCTAAATATGTGCATCATTATGTCTGTTGTGAGGCTGAGTGTGTGTATTGGTGGCTTGGAGGTGTGTGACTCTGTGCATAGATGTGTGTGCAGTTGATTGACTTGGTGTATGGGTTTAAGAGTGCATGTGGAAACAACTGTATGGGTGGTTGACTGTGTGCATGGGTGTGTTAGTGAGTGAATGGATATCTCAGTGCTACATGTCCAAGTAAGTACATATGTAAAATACAGTGCATGTGAGAGTTGGCATATATAAATGACTATACATGAGAGCCTGTGATTGCGTAAGTGACTGTATGGATCAATGTGTTCTAGTATCAGTGATTGTAAAAGAGAGTAACTATGTGTTAGTATATGTTTGAATAAGTAAGGTTTTGTGTGTATAAATGTACAGATGAGGAAATGGGAGTGTGATTTATTCTTTGCATGACTGATTAGGTGTGTGAGTAACTCCATGGAGGAGTGGCAGTGTGTGAGTGTCTGTATAGGTGTATGAGTGCATATGATAGTGTTGTATTGATGAGTGACTGTATGTATGAGTGATTGTGTGGGTGAATAAGTGGATGTGTGTGTAGACTTAGGAATCAGTGATTGCGTATGTAGTAACTGATATTGGTGTGTCAAGGGTTCAGGAATGGTAGTCTGTATTCAACACTGGATGTATCAAAGGTTAGATTAGAGTGTGAGGAGGTGCATCGTATTATCACATGAATGATGTCATCAGTGATGTCATCAGTGATTTCATTGAGATGTCATCAGTGATGTCATCAGTGATGTCACTGACCATGTCATAAATTATGTAATATGTGACATCATCAGCAGTGGATTGCGGGCGCGTGAGTTATAGTGAGTCCAACTAACTATAACGTGGGAATTTCAATGGTTTTGTATGAGTAAAATGTTCAGCTAACTATAACTGGTGTGAAACCTATGTTTTTTTTCAGTGAATTTCAAAGTTTTTTTAAATGCTAATTCCTAACTATAACGAGTGTTAAACCTATGTTTTTTTTAGTGAATTTCTAAGGTTTTTAAAAGCTAATTCCTAACTATAACGAGTTTGTAACCTACGGTTTTTAAAGTTTTTTAAACTTTTAAAAAACCTACGTTTTTTAAAGTTTTAAACTTTCAAAACCGTAGTTACGTTTTTTTAATAGCTATCTTTTATAGCTATTAATTATTATAATTTTTATAAAATTATTTTAATAATGTATATTTTTCTAACATTAATTTTTCAATGTATTTTTCCTGTGTTTTTTTTGTATCTTTTCACCCCGGAGCGCTCAGGGTACGCGCACCCGGAAACGCACCCGTACACGTAGCATGAGCGCTATTTCCGCCAGCGAAAAAAAATATAAATATGTATTTAAAGTAAATAATAATGCAAGACATTCAGTAGCATACTCATAAAAGTAGTATTTTTGATTTTTTAAAAACTTATTTTGACTCTAAGCACATTTCCGAAAATAAAGTAAAACATCATTGTGACGCGCCGGGTAAGCGCCCCTGGAAGCGCCTACGTAAGCGTCTACGTACGTGCCGCGTTAGCGCACCCAGAAGCGCTCCGGAGCGCGTAGCGTAAGCGTCAAGCCATGTGACCTTAAAACAACACTTTTCATTGGTTCATAAGTTTTTTTATTAATTTGAAAACACCCACCTATTTCCCTCACTACCACTTTGAACTTGGAGAGAGCAAGAGCTGTTCCCTGGTTCTTCTGCAGCATCTTGTGTTTTTGTGAAGTATGGCTGCAAGACAGACAACCTCCACTGACTATGATGAAGAGTTTGTTGCAGAGGACCCTCCTTGGCGCAAAGTAAAGGGGCAGTTCATTTGAACGTTTTTTACCTTCCCTGAAGGTGAAAAGAAGGTGAATTCGCGAAGGTGTGCTGCCAAATATGTGGCACTACCTTATCACGTGGTGACCCAACAAAGAAATACAGCTTTGGCCACACCACTTTAATCAGGCATGCGGAGAGGGGGCACCCCAATGACTTTGCCAGGGAGAGTGTCAGGGACCTGGCACACAATCCCCGAAGAGATGGCGGCAGCACCTCCACCGGAGGAGCAACACCTTCCGGAAGACCTGAAAGACTAGTTTCAAATTTGCAACCGGTGTTTGCAGGTCTGAAATTTCTCTGCAAGGACTGTGATGAACTCATTTGCTACGGGGAGCAGAGCGTCAAACTTGTTGTTCGCAGAAAGGAAACACCGCTGCTCCACCCGGCACTCATTTCCCCCCTTTTTCTGCTCCTGTTGAGCAGTTTGGAATTTCCTAGTTTTGTTTTTGTTCTGAAAAAAATAGAAAAAAAATGTAAAAACGTTCAGAAAAAGTAAAAAAAAAAAAAAATTAAAAGAAGAAAAAAAACTGTTCTTTATATAACTACCTCCAATTCTCCAAAAATGAGTGAGGGAGCGAAGGAAGGGAAGAGAGGGGAAGGGAAGTGAATCAGGGGGATTGAAAGAAGGTGAGTGTGGGAGGTGAGTGAGGGGAAGGGGAGTGAACATGGGGAATGAGGATAAGTGAGGAAAGTGGAGTAAGGGAACGTAAGGGTAAGAGAAGAGCAGTGAGGTTGAGGAAAGAGTGGTGATAGAGGGTGGATAAAAGCACGTGAGCGTGAGAGAAGGGGAGTGAGGGAGTGTGGAGACAGAGGGAGTAAAGGAAAGAGTGAGAGAAGGGGACTGAGTGAGGGTGCATGGAAAGGGAGGTGAGGGAGTGTGGGTGAGTTAAAGGGAGTGAGCATGAAGGAAGGGGACTGAGAGAGTGGGGAGACGGAGGTAGTGAGGCTAGGAGGCTAAGAGAGAGGGAGTGAGGGAAGGAGAATGAGGATGTGACAGGACAGAGGGAGTGAGAGAAGGAGTGAGTGAAGTGGAGTAAGGTGAGTGAGGGAAGGGGAATGAGTGAGTAAGCGAAGGAAGGAAATAGAGGGGAAGAGGACTGAAGCATAGGTACTGAGAGAAGGTGAGTGGGGGATGAAAGTAAAGGGAAGGGGAGAGAAGGGTGGGGAATGAGGGATAGTGAGGGAACTGGAGTGAGGGAGTGAGGGGATAGAGGGAGTGAAGGAAGGAGAGACAGAAAGGGACTGAGTGAGGGAGCAAAGAAAGGTAAATGAGGCAGTGTGGGTGAGTTATAGGGAGTGAGCGTGATATAAGAGGAGTGAGAGAGTAGGAGGACGGTGAGAGTGAGACTAACAGAGAGAGAGAGAGGGAAGGGGAGTGAGGATGTGAGAGGACAGTGGGAGTGAGAGAAGTAGTGAGTGAAGTGGAATAAGGTGAATGAAGCAAGGGGAATGAGTGAGGGAGCGAAGGAAGGGAAGAGAGGGGAAGGGAAGTAAAGCAGGGGGTCTGAAAGAAGATGAGTGTGGGAGTGGAGTGAGGGAAAGGGGAGTAAACATGGGGATTGAGAATAAGTGAGGGAAGCGGAGTAAGGGTTCGGGGGTGAAGGTGGGTGAGAGTAGAGTAGTGAGGTTAAGGAAAAGAGTGAGGAGAAAGTAAATTTTGTTTGTGAAACTTACCTTATAAGTAATGTAAACTTAATTACATATTTTGACTAAATTTAATATCTGTGGAAGAGAAAAAAAAGTAAGTTATAATATTTATAATATATATTTCAAAATACAAGAGACAAGGCAGGAGATTAAAAGTCATAAAAGGGTACTAAGAAATAAAGTAGGAGTGAAGGACACAGAAAGGAAAACAAAGGAATGGTGAAGGACAGAGAAAGTCAAAAAGAAATAGAGGGAGAGCAAATTACTAAGAGGATAATGACAGAGAGGAAGAGAAGGAGAGAGAAATAAAGTGAAGGTGAGTAAGATACTAAAGGAACGTGAGTTAGGAAAACTAAAGGCAGGAAGGGGAGTAAGGAAAGGGGAGTGAGTGACAGGGAAGGAGGAGTGAGTGAGGGTGTATTCATGACAATGACGGATGGAAGGTGAGTGAGGGTGAGTGTAGGGCTGTAAGACAGTGAGGGGACAATGGGAGTGAGGGTAACAGAGAGGGAGTGAGGGAAGAGGAGTGATGATATGAGAGAACAGAGGGAGTGAGAGAAGGAGTGAGTAAAGGAGAGTAATTTGAGTAAGGGAAGGGGAATGACTGAGGGAGCAAAGTAAGCAAAGAAGGGGAAGGTAAGTGAAGCAGAGGGACTGGGAAAAGATGAGTGTGTGAGGAGAGAAAGGGGAAAGGCAGTTAAGGATGGGGAATGAGGATAAGTGAGGGAACCGGAGTAAGGGAACAGGGTGAGGGAGGGTGAGAGAAGGGCAGTGAGGTTGAGGAAAGAGGAGTGATAGAGGGTGGTTAAAGGTGAGTGAATGTAAAACAAGGGGACTGAGGGAGTGAGGACATAGAGGTAGTGAAGGAAAGAGTGAGAGAAAAGGAGTGAGTAAGGGAGCAAAGAAAGGCAAGTGAGGGAGTGTGGGTGAGTTATAGGTAGTGAGCGTGATGGAAGAGGAGTGAGAGAGTGAGAGGACTGAGAGAGTGAGGCTAAGTGTGAGAGAGTGAGGAAAGGGGAGTGAGGATGTGAGAGGACAGAAGGAGTGAGAGAAGGAGTGAGTGAAGTGGAGTAAGGTGAGTAAGGGAAGGGGAATTACTGAGGGAGCAAAGAAAGGAAAGAAGGGGAAGGGGAATGAAGTAGAGTGACTGAGAGCTGCAAAGTGGTGGATGGGAGAGAGGGAAAGGGCAGTGAAGGAATGAGGAATGAGGGGTAGTGAGGGAAGTGGAGTAAGGGAATGGGGGTGAGGGAGGGTAAGAGAAGGGCAGTGAGGGTGAGTTAAGAGGGGTGATAGAGGGTGGGAAAAGGTAAGTGAGTGTGAGATAAGGGGAGTATAAAATATCTTTCATAATACAAAAAACAAAATACCTTATACAACATATTATATGGTTTATTTTTGCTGTTGTCAGAATATATTGAATTTCACTTAAAACAGTGACTTCAATACTACTCATCATCTGACAGCGGGCAAAAAAAACACAATCAAAATGATTGTTTTTAAAAAACCCATACAATGTTTTAATAAATAATGTAAAATTTAGAAAAAACATATCTTAACTCATTTCTGATCCACTTACTTTTCCACGAGGCCAAATAGTATATGGAAAGTCCTTTTCTTCGGAAATGACTCAATAGTTCTGTTAAACTTCCATTTACCCGAGTTTCTGAAAGAAAAGCTCCAACATCTTTTACATCAAGTAACAGTAGTTATATTTCCAGCTGTGGCTCAGTCATGATCAACATTTCCTATAATACTAATATCACTCACTATATGATACACTTACACTACCTCTATGACAACTAGTTTTTTATTATCTTGATCACTCTCACTCACAAAGTAATTTTGAACAGCAAACTAAGTTTTATTAACTGCTCTAATCTTCATAGGCCAATTACCTTTCCTAAAATTTCGGTTTTAAGAACACTAGGTAAGAATTGTGTAAGTCAGAAGGCAAACGTTGTTTGAAATTCAATTGAGTATCATTACAAATATTCCAGCCTTTTTGACATTTTAAATAAGCTGTGTTGTCGAAGGACCATCATGGTAAATAATTGCTGCAGTTGCAAAGGTTCTTCCTGAAATTGATAATTTATTTATTTATTTATTTATTTATTTTTAGTATTTATAGAGCGCTGCATTTACCCATGGGCGTCTTGGCGCTGATAAATCATTTGTTAAATACAAGCTGTGAAGTTAGGGACCGGTTAATTAAACAGAGATAGTTATTGAGTAAACAGCCAAGTTTTCAGGAGTTTACGGAATTGGAGGAGCGTGGCACTTTGTCTGATGTTAGGAGGCAGGGTGTTCCAGAGTCTGGGGGCCGCCACAAGAAAGCGTCGGTCACCCCAGGTGACTGTTTTGGTGCGGGGAACAGTCAGTTGATTGAGAGTGGCTGATCGTAAGGCTCTGGTGGGTTTATAGCGTTGTAGTTGAGTTTTTAAGTAGTGGGGTCCTTGATTGTTCACTGCTTTGAACACAATGCAAAGTGATTTAAAGTGAATTCTTTTTTGTATCGTGAGCCAGTGAAAATCCTTGATATCTTTGGAGATAGATTCAAACTTAGTCTTGCCAGAGAGCAGACGGGCCGCCGCGTTTTGAGCCGATTGGAGTTTTGTGATGACTCTGGTTTGAGCATTTAGGAATAGCCCGTTACAATAGTCCAAAGATGAAAGGACAAGGGCAGTGACAAGAGTCTTAATGGCAGTGTCAGGGAGAAAAGGACGAATTTTCCTGATCATTTTTAGTTTCAGGTGTGCCATAGACACTGTTTTAATGGCGTGGTCCATAAAGATTAGACCATCGTCGAAGGTGACTCCGAGGTTCCTAACCTTCGTGGTGGGAGTGGGAGGGGTATTGAAGGTCTCTGGCCACCAACTAGTTGGCCAGGCTGGTTGGAGTGATCCAAATATGAGTACCTCGGTTTTTTCCGAATTTAACTTAAGGCAGTTGGTGGCCATCCATTCTCCTATAGCTAGGAGCCCTTTCTTAAATTTTTCGGCTACTTGCTCTCCATCCCCTTTAATTGCCAACACTAGTTGGGTGTCGTCGGCGTAGGAGGTTAGGCTCATCCCATGTGCTTTGATGGTCTTAGCAAGGTCCGACACATAAATGTTAAAAAGTGTCGGACTCAGGGATGAGCCTTGAGGAACTCCACAAGGGGCAGAGAGTTGGGCCGATTGAAAGGGTCCTAAAATGACAGCCTGCGTTCTTTTGGCAAGAAAGGACGCAATTAAGTCTTTGGCCGTGTGACAAATGCCAAATCCCTGGACACGATCGACCAAGGTGTTGTGGTCGACCGTGTCGAAGGCCGCCGATAAATCTAGCAGAACCAGGATGGCAGTGCCACCCTGGTCCCTGATTACCCTGATGTCATCGGCGGCTTTGATCAGGGCTGTCTCAGTCCCATGATGTTTTCTGAACCCAAACTGGGTGTTGTCCAGAAGCTGATGTTGTTCTATAAACTCGGATATCTGGGTGTTCATGATTTTTTCAGTCACCTTTGCCATGAAGGGGAGACTAGCGATGGGGCGGTAGTTTTTTAGCTCACTTTTATCCAAGGAGGGTTTTTTTAACAAGGGTTTTAATAAGGTGTTTTTGAGGGGATCCGGGTAATTGCCTGATAGAAGAATTGAGTTACAAACTTGCGTGAGTGCCGGTAGGATAGAATCCATGACCGGTCGGAGTACGGAGAGAGGGCAGGGATCCAGAAGTGATCCTGATTTAATAGTGGATAGTATATTTTTTATTTGGTATGGGGTGACCGGTTGGAAGCTAAGAAACATGTTGGCAGGACAAGAGGTAGTGGGTGTGATAGTATTTCGAGGTGATTTGGTGGAAAAAGCCTGATAGATATCGTCTACTTTAGTGAAAAAAAAAGGAGGCGAGGGAGTCACACAAAGATTGCGACGGAGGAGGAGTGAGGTCAGGAGAATGACCTGATAGTGCTTTGGTGATTTGAAATAATTGTCTGCTAGAGTTCTTAGCTTTTTCAATTTGATCACTATAGTATTCGTTTTTTGCTTTCGCTATCATGGCTTTGTAAAGTGTTAGGGCTTCCTTATAAACTACTTTACTGGCTGTGTCATAGTCTTTTCGCCAAATTCTTTCCTTGCTACGATTAGTCTGTTTTTGTGCCCTTAATTTTTCATTGTACCAAGGGGCAGTGGGTTTGGATCTATTTCTGGAATGCTCCTTGGAAGGGGCTGACTGGTTTGTAGCTTGGCCCAGCCAATCGTGGAATTGCTGTACCGCTAAATTGGGATCTGAGGCGAACGTAGGACGAGTTTGTTCCAATATAAGTTGCAGATTCTCATGATTTATATTTTTCCAGTCTTTGAAAGATTGTTTGGGCATGGGACATGGATTGGTGCTGGAATGAATATTGATGACTAAATTTGCAAAAATTGCAAAGTGGTCAGTCCAAGGCATCGGCAGAATGTTGGTAATTTGCAGGCCTTCTAAGTTCGAAAAAATGGGGTCCAGGATGTGGCCTGCTTGATGAGTGGAGGACGTGACGAGTTGTTTTAGCCCTAGGGTTTCTAAATCAGAGATGAGGGCAGCAGTGTCGGTAAGGTGACCTAGGTCTAAATGAAAGTTTAGGTCCCCTAGGACCGTAAAGGTACTTTCCGTGGCTACAGATTCCATCATGGTATTAATGCTTGATAAAAAGGCCGTCTTAGATCCTGGAGGGCGATATATTAATATTCCCTTAAAATTAAACAGGGGAGAAACGTTGATGGCGAATTGCATGGCCTCACAGGAGGTAGATGGAATGGGGTTCGTTCTTACGGGATACGAATCTCTGGCAATTATGGCCAGCCCACCTCCTCTTTGTTTGGGCCTGTCCTGACAGTATGCCTTATATCCCTCTGGAACTGCAATGACTAGGTCTGGCTGTGACGAGTCATCAGTCCAGGTTTCGGTGATAAACAGTACATCTAATTTAAAATCAGTAATTAGATCAAAGATTTCCTGCCTATGCTTACCGAGTGATCGCGCATTTATAAGGGCTATGGAAATGACCGCTCCCAAGTCCTGTTTTCTAATAATGCCACTAGTATTAGAGAGTATAAGTGGAATAGTGTCATTACAGTGGGGGCACGAGGTAGCGGAATCCTTATGGATCTCTGAGGGTTTGATGTTTAAGCAATTGGCCATGATAGATGGCCGAAGCGCTAGTAATCTTTGGCTGGAGTACTGTTTATAGGCTCCTGACAGTTTTTGGGCAGGGGTTATTGCCCCGGGCCCGGTCGGGGCGCGGACGGGCGCAGACGGGCTTGCCTCTGGCGCGCCTCCGGCGCGCCGCCGGCGCGCCCGCTGCGCCCGCCCGCTGCGCGGACGGGAAGGTATGATGTTTTTATGCATGGGGAGAGAGAAGAGGGCGGGAGGTTTCAAAACACTGCACCGCCACCCTACCCTCATTCAAGATGTCTGCTGAGGTGGGTGGGGTGAAGTGTCAGCGCGTGAAAGCGAGCGCTGTGGACCTGAGAAGCCTGTCTGCAGCCTCGGGGCGACGCTGATCTCGCGCCGAGGTGAGGGCTGTGCTTTTAAAAACGGGCAGGTTAAAATATGTGCAAGTTTTAAAAATAAAACGCTAATTCTCATTCAATAGCGCGTACAATTCTAAAAAGAGTAAAGCAAGACGCCCCCGGCTTTCCGCCTCAGGGGAGAGTAAGGAACAAATGATTTTACCGACTGGGGCGATCTCCAACCCTTAAGTAATCTAAGGGGCGGGAGGTTTCAAAACACTGCACCGCCACCCTACCCTCACTCAAGATGTCTGCTGAGGTGGGTGGGGTGAAGTGTCAGCGCGTGAAAGCGAGCGCTGTGGACCTGAGAAGCCTGTCTGCAGCCTCGGGGCGACGCTGATCTCGCGCCGAGGTGAGGGCTGTGCTTTTAAAAACGGGCAGGTTAAAATATGTGCAAGTTTTAAAAATAAAACGCTAATTCTCATTCAATAGCGCGTACAATTCTAAAAAGAGTAAAGCAAGACGCCCCCGGCTTTCCGCCTCAGGGGAGAGTAAGGAACAAATGATTTTACCGACTGGGGCGATCTCCAACCCTTAAGTAATCTAAGGGGCGGGAGGTTTCAAAACACTGCACCGCCACCCTACCCTCACTCAAGATGTCTGCTGAGGTGGGTGGGGTGAAGTGTCAGCGCGTGAAAGCGAGCGCTGTGGACCTGAGAAGCCTGTCTGCAGCCTCGGGGCGACGCTGATCTCGCGCCGAGGTGAGGGCTGTGCTTTTAAAAACGGGCAGGTTAAAATATGTGCAAGTTTTAAAAATAAAACGCTAATTCTCATTCAATAGCGCGTACAATTCTAAAAAGAGTAAAGCAAGACGCCCCCGGCTTTCCGCCTCAGGGGAGAGTAAGGAACAAATGATAATTGAGAAGCCACAATTTTTTTTATTAAAGTTGTCAATTTAGTTCCATCAGGTCTACATCGTTGGAACATTAAAATTACATACATACTGTCCGTATCTTCGTATAAATAATGTTGAACTACACCAGTTTTAGAAAAGCCATAAAAAGCCATAAAAACCTGGCTGTTTAACATCTAAGTCAGCTGTCCAAACTCACTTTACTGAATCACAAGCGCCGGGAAACCCTTTGTTGGGTAGCTGTTTGCGCTATACAAACTAAATAAATAAATAAATAAAATAGCATTGCAGATTTACATTGAGTACAGACCATGTTTTGATTTGCTTCTCTAACTAGATTATTAAAAGACACTGATTTGCAATCTGTTAAAATCAAATATATAAATCTTTCAGTGTCTATTGTAGTAGTACTTGAAAAGGAAAAGTTGTCGCAGTTACGCTGCCATTTATAAGAAAGGTCAAAAAGATTTTCTACATCTATACCTTCATCTTGCAATACAATAAGCTTATACATTAGAAATTCCTAACAATCTTGCTGAATATTCTGTGAAAATTGATTTAGACCAGAACATATGTCTAAAAGATTTCGAATTTCAGAAACACTTTCTATTTTTGTTCTATCACTGCTACATTTCTCAAACACAGAATTCAACAAACAACAACATCTTTGATCCCGATTTTCAACAATCTGTTCTTTTACAGTTTGGAGAAAGAAAACAACATTAACCACTACATTAGCATAGCAGTTGACACCAGAACTCTTTTCAAACTGAAATCCAACAATATCTTTAACTGAATCCTTTTCCTTTCTGCTTACAATTACTGATTCATCTACTTTTTTTCTTTTTGCTACAACTTCACTACAATTGTTCTCATTTCTTCTTTTTTGGCCTACCACATGCTTTTCAAATAGAGGATATTGAGGTAAATTTGGAGCATACTCTCTTCTTAACCTATTATATTCTTTTACACAATTTTGATCTGTATTAATCTTTGTCTCATCAAAATCAATCAAGTACAATCCAGATAAAGTTCTGACTCGAGATAAAGCAACATATGCCATACCCTCCTTGAACACAGAACTTTCAATATTAAAAAAAACACTATCTACTCTTAAACCTTGAGATTTATGAATAGTCACCGCATATGCCAAAGAAACAGGAAACTGTTTTCGGCGGACATATAAATCTTTCACAAGCAAAAATCGAGCAGAACAACGACTGATTTGTTGTACTTCTTCAATTCCATCAAATTTAATTTTTTTTAAAATCAATTCCATCTCCATTTCGGTAATTCACAAAATCAACAACATGACCCACTGCTCCATTTACTAAACCTCTTTCCACATGTAAATTCCGTCGTAAAATTATACGGCAATTTAAACATGCATACAGCGTCTTTTCCAAACCAGCAGTTTTAGATATTGTCTTCTGTAAAGAATCTAATTTTGATTTCAACTTTTCTGACAAAATAATAGTTGCTCCTTCATTCTCTATTTTATCAATAGCTTCCAGTTTCACAATCTCTTGATTTTCTAACTGTAACATTTTGTTGTTGAAGATTGAACATTCTTGCAAAGTTGGCATCAAGCATAACACAGATTTGTTTTCAGGAATTTTCTTAAATTTGGAAACAAATTTGAAATTAATCGTGCATGTAAAGCTTCTTTGCCATGCTCACTTACTTTTCCAGCTCTTACATCTTGTAGAATATTTGTATAATCTTCATCCTTTGCCTTTCGCATATTTAGAAGCAGTTCTGCATATTTGAAATTCAACCATATGTTAACATTTCCAATGCTTCCTAGGCACGTCCTTGTTTCTTCATGCGTAAGCATTTTAAACACTGGTTGTCCTTTCACTGGAGTTAACTGCAGTAGATCTCCAAAAACAATGATGTGTTTGCCTCCAAATAACACATCATACTCTGTTTTAAGAATTTCTTGCATTCTTAAATGCACAAAAGCAAGCATTACATTTGATACAATGCTTACCTCATCAATGATAAGAAGTTTCATTTTCTTCAGCACTCTGAAAACTTCACAACAAGCTTCTCCAGATAGCTTGTGGTATTGTAATTTATTATCATGCTCTACTGGCAGCATCAATAAATGATGTAAAGTAATCATTTTAATGTTCTGTGCTGCCAACCCAGTTGGAGCAGTAACAACACAAGATAGCGATGACTCCGTTCTTTTCTGCAGATAAGTTGCAATTTCTTTAATCAGAAAACTTTTTCCAGTTCCTGCTTCTCCACTCACGTACAGTCAGACAGGCATAAATGACGTACATGAGCACTCTTTTTTCTCATGACATAAACCATGCTCAATCTGTTCTGTGACTTCATCATATATTTGTTTCTGCTGAACGTTCAGTACTTTTTCCAAATCTTCTAAGTTAACTTCATCCTCCTGAGCTTGTTCCATGGCTCTTTCCACTTCATCCATGGTAGTGGCAGCTTCGTTTTGGATAATTGGTCCTCCTAGTGGATCTTAACTCAATGAAGCAGCACTCTGACTGTCTTGAGAACTGTCTCTAGCAATCTCTGCTGCAATTGTATCTTCTTGCTGTATTTCTCCGTTCAACATTTGCAGATAATTTGAAAAAACAGGACATTCTATGGTATCCTTGGTTGCATTGAAGGAATCTTCATAACTGAGAACATTTCCAAGTAGTTCCTCTTCTGTACGCCATGGCTTAAAGAGTTGCAAAAGAGCTAAATAGTAAAATTCCCTTTTCTCTGGATTTTCGCAACTCAATTTTCGATGATTAATCAAATGGCCTTTTCTCTGCTTCACTAGACATCCTTCACACCCAATGACAGGATATATTCCATTATTGATATCTTCTCTGATGTTCCTCTTATAAATATAGTTTTGCAGAACTTCATACAAACAACTGTTCTCAAGATGACTACTTCTATTTGGATAGTATGTATCGAACATGTTTGTCTTCAAAATAACTTTACTGTTTGGTTCTTTATCCGCCAAATACTCAATTTCTTGTACAGATTTCAATACTCGGTTTCGTGTTGCAGCAAGTTCTAGACTCGCCCAAATGATGGTTCTCGATTTAGCATAGAGACTTGCTGATGATAACCGATCAGAACATTCATATGCTCCAATTTCTCGATGCGACAACATCTTCAGACTGTAACTGTATATTTTCTTGCTTATACTCTTTTCATGGGAAATGTCCTCCCACATTTCCTTCAGTTCTGTCTTTTCTTTTTTTGTGATGTAAGACGTCACATATCGAGCCACAGCAATAGAGTTGTCAGCAATGAATTGAATATCCATGTTAGCATTCCACATGGACAAAATCACTGGGTTGTAGTCGTTGATGTACGTGGACTCTTCGTTTCTTTTTAAATTGTATGTATTTTTTGGTGATTTTCTCGTCACAGTATGTCGTAGAGAAGACATCAAATTATTTACTCTTCCTTTAGAAATCACTGGTCGGGGAAACCCAAAATGACATTTTGTGTAGAACTTGTCCTTGTTTCTGAATTTTCGACGACAGTACTTTCCACAACGATGGGATTAAAAGCGTAAAACTTGTTGCCTTAAACTGTTTTCTTCGGTAGTTTTCGGAACAACACATGTTGAATACTCTTCAATGAAACTCATCACTGTTTCATCCGAATCTGTTCCAAATTTGGGTGGATCTATGTATTGCAACATCTTCATTTTCTGTTTTAGACTTTTCTTACTATATGTACGTAAGAAATTACGAAGCAAATCGATTGATTCCTGTCGCACACTACAAATACTACTACACTTCCAAGTGTACACTGGACCCTTAGTACATCTCCCTAAAACTTCATCAGTTAACACCTCTTCTGCCTTTCTAGGCACAAGTTTCTCTTTTTCAATCGGACAACCGTCTTTCACCTCATATGCTCGACCACTGGTGTCAACTGCATGCACAGATTCATTCTCCTGGAAGTAACTCTCCTTATTAAAAAATGGCTCACAACTTGAACTATGCATCCATTCTCCAGAAAAAACTTTATAAAAATTAGTCTGATTAATTACTCTTTTGCATCTACTCTTTGATTTGTCTTGTTAAGTGTCCTAATTCTATTGATTACTAAAATAAATAATTTTTTCTTAACTTCAAAAGCCTGATCAACAATTTTCTCTATATTTTTCTTTTTCTTGTAAAAAGCAGCTCTCTGTTTACCTTTCTTAATGTTTTTTACCAAATTTAAAACTACCCTATTGCGAAACATTAGTTTACGAATGTCCCTAAATTGGTTTTGCCTTCTATTCCTATACATATTATTCTCTCCTGCTGCAGTAGTAACATTTTTGGGGGGCCTCTCTTTCCTCTTCAAATTTGCTCCCTCCTTCTATTTATTCACATTCTCATCAACATTTGTTTTTTGATCTACATATGTTCCGAAAGAAAGACTTAGTTGTCTTACCAGGATCTTTTTTCCTGTCTTTTGAATTATTTGTTGTAGAGGAGTGCTTTAATTCCGTTGCTGTTTTTGATTTTTTACGTTTGACATTTTTTCTTCTCCTCTGCCTTGAGGGCATATTTCCTTACTGTGTTAAAGAAAAAAGATAACACATTTTAGACCACTATTACCAAAGAACAAAGCAATGACAATAAGCAAACGATATAAACACTACTTTACAACATATCTAAGTTTATATCACAACAACTATGTAACTAGGATTAAGACAGAGAAAAAGAGCTAGAGGAACTAACACAAAAAGACAGAGAGAGTCAGACAAAGAAACAGGTAGAGGGAGTAAAACATAGAGAAGGAGTAAGACAGAAAGAGTGTATAATATGTTGTAAGACAGAAAAAGGATGTATTAAGGAGAGGGAGTCAGTCAAAGAAAGGGACAAAGGGAATAAGTCAGAAAAAGGATATAAGAGAGGGTGTTAGAAGGGGACAGGATGTAAAAGAGACTAAAACAGAGAGAGGCTGTAAAAGGTAGAGAGAGAGACTAAGTTTGAGAGAGGGTGTAAGAGGAACTAAATCAGAGAGAGGATGTAACAAGGAGTAATGAGAGAGAGGGAATAAATCAGAGACAGGGTGTAAGAGAAAGTAAGTCAAAGAGAAAGTGTAAGAGAGTGTAACACAGAGTCAGGATGTAAAAAGGAATGAGTCAGAGAGAGGGTATTAGAAGGGGACTGATAGAAAAATAGAGTAAGTCAGGAAGAGAATATAAGAGAGACTTATACATTCCTGATAATACATGGTAAAGAAACCTTGGTGCATAAAGGAATTGTATTTTATAAATGAGCGAGGTTTCAGTAGTGTAATGAAAATTATACATATGACCTTTTCTCTGTTTTTCAAATGTTATTCTAAAAAAAGATTGTGAGGCTTAACCAGGAGTGCAGATGAGGTGAAGCCTGTCCAGGGTAGCACAAAAGGTGAGGCCTGTGTCCAAGAGTGCAGTGGACAGGACTTCATAAAGCCTCTCCCCACTGCACTCTTAGACACAGGCCTCATCTCCTCAGCAAATTTCACAATCATGAAAGCCATTTTGACTTTCCTCACCTCCTCTGCACCTTTTGCAATCATGTCAGGTGTGTTTCCTCATATTAGAAATCACATTGTGTTTTTTTATTGTTGCTTTCTGTTATTTTTTTTCTTAATGCTTCGTTAAATTTTTCTGCTGCATACAAGAATTGTATTTTGTAAAAAACTGAGGTTTCAGTAGTGAAATGGAATGCTTGTACATATAACCTGTACTCAGTTTTCTTAATGTTAATATAAAAACGATTAAAGGGCACATGAATAGCTTTTACATTTTTTAGAAGGCATAAATAGTGTCTGCATGATTAAATAAATATTTTAGAACCTTTTACAATAATGTCACTTTTAGGCCTCTTTAAAAAACGATTCAGGGTTGCAGATGAGTTAAGGATTGTCCAGAGGTACAGAGGAGGTGACACCTGTGTTCAAGACTGTAGTGGGAGAGAGGCCTCTCCTGGAGAGCATAGGTGGTGACGCCTGTGTCTAAGAGTGCACTGGACTGGACTTCATGTAGCCTATCCCCCACTGCACTCTTAGACACAACCCTCACCTCCTTTTCACCCCTGGACAGACCTCTCTTGCACTACACTCTTCAACACAGGCATCACCTCCTCTGCCCCCCTGGACAATCCTCACCTCATCTGCAACCCTGAATACACCTCAACTTATCTCCACCCCTAGACAGGCCTCAGCTCATCTACACCCCTGGACAACCATCATCTCATCTACACCCTGTTACCATCAATTATACCCAATATATTGAGGCCTGTCCAAGGGGCACAGATGAGGTAAGGCTTGTCCAAGAGTCAGAGGAGGTGAGTCCTCTTCACTGCACTAATGGACACAGGCCTCAACTCCTTTGCACCCCTGGACATGCCTCACCTCATGTGCACAATCTACTTCCTAATCTGAGGAAACACAAGTGACATAATTGTAAAATGTTCAAATGTATTTATTTAATCTTGCAGACACTATTTATTCCTTATCAAAAATGTAAAAGCCATTGATTTGCCCCAAAATCGTTTTTTGAATAACATTTTAGAAACAGAGCGCAGGTCCTATGTACAAGCATTCAATTTCACAACTGAAACCACACTATTTTACAAAATACAAATCCTCTATCTTGCAAATATTGATACCAAGCATTATCAAAAAACATGACACAAACCAACAGCAAATAAGCTCAATGTGTTTCCTAATCTGAGGTAACACAAATGACATCATTGTGAAAGGTTCAAATATATTTATTTAATCATCCAGACACTATGTATTCCTTCTCAAAAATGTAAAAACCATTGATTTGCCCCAAAATGGTTTTTCCAATAACATTTTAGAAACAGAGCGCAGGTCCTATGTACAAGCATTCAATTTCACTACTGAAACCTCACTGTTTCCCAAAATACAAATCCTCTCTCTTGCAAACATTGCTACCAAGCATTATCGAAAACCATGACACAATTCAACAAGAAAAATGCTCAATCTGCTTCCTAATTTGGGATAACACAGGTGACATCGTTGTGAAAGGTTCAAGTATATTTCTTTAATCATGCAGATACTATTTATTCCTTCTCAAAAATGTAAAAACCATTGATTTGCCCCAAAATCGTTTTTTGAATAACTTTTTAGAAACAGAGCGCAGGTCCTATGTACAAGCATTCAATTTCACTACTGAAACCTCACTATTTCTCAAAATACAAATCCTCTATCTTGCAAACGTTGATACCAAGCATTATCAAAAAGCATGACACAAACCAACTGCAAAGAACTTCACTGTGCTTCCTAATCTGAGGTAACACAAGTGACATGATTGTGAAAGGTTCAAATATTTTTATGTAATCATGCACACACTATTTATTCCTTCTCAAAAATGTAAAAGCCATTGATTTGCCCCAAAATCGTTTTTTGAATAACATTTTAAAAACAGAGCACAGGTCCTATGTACAAGCATTCCATTTCAGTACTGAAAACTCACTATTTCTCAACATACATTTACATAATCATTACTCACCTTTACAAATGCTTTGGGAGATTGAGAACAGTGTCAGAGACACACACCAATATTTCTTTAGCAGAGCAAAAGGTATGTACTCCAGGCACTGCAACCATGAATGGCACAGAACATCTCGAATTCTACACACATATCCCTCATATTAACCAATCAAAACTCTTCCCTCTCTATTTTCAAAGCAACACCCTTCTCCCCCTCAGCCCTTTCTACCTGTTACCATAGCAACTCCCTCCTCACTGACCTCTCAGGTTTAAAAGTTTATTCTACAATGTTGCAAATGAACTTAGCAAGGATGTGTGACCTCTCAATCCACCAGCTTATCAGGTGCAATCTTTCTTTTAATGACTTTTTCTTAACCATTCAAATTACTTCTTTCACAGAACAGAACCATGCACCCTAAATTTCAGTTTTTAATAACCCTGGGCGAAGAACTACGCTCCGTTCGCGGAGCTTGCGGAGTTTTGGCAACTCCGCGTTCCACGGAGAACGCGAAGCTGTCGATTACTCCGCGATCCGGTGCGTAGCGTAGTTCTCGCGCGCTGAATAACATTATCGCGTGCGCGGCAATGGCTTACCTTGGCCCGTCGCGACCGCCTGGGTAGGTTCGCGCGATATTTGACGCGATCACGCACTTTGGCAGTGCGAACGAGAAGATGAGTTCCCGAACATGTCTAACACAACGCGAACACGTTACTTGTAACCCGGAACAGGAAATAAGGGAACGCAAGCGGGCGGGACAAACCTCTTGAGTAACTTAGCGCGCTAGCTATCTCGAGCATGCAGGCAGCGCCCCGAACACGCGCACCGCGCTCCCGAAGACGAAAAACGGCGCGCGAACGGGTCTAGCAAGCAACTACGCATGTCCGCGGAGCTACGCGTAGCTCGCGGAGTGCAAGTGCGTCTTCGCGTAGCTTCGCGGAGTGCGGCTACGCGAACTACGCCCAGGGTTAGTTTTTAACTATCTGAATCCACCAATCATTGTGAAGAGCACTGAAACTCCACAGTTTTTTTTTGCAAACTCCTACTGTTCCAACTGCCATTTCATTCCTACACTTCATCTGACTGCACCAGAACCTCCTCTCACCATGTATTCTGTCTGGATTATTGGACATAGCTACATCCACTGGGCTCAAAGGTATGCAGCTATCAAGTGGATTGGCCAAAAAGGATTGAGATGTCATCAATTGATACCATTGGTGAAAACCTTTTCCCATCTGCCACACCATGACCTCATAATTTTGCACTGTGGTGGAAATGACCTAGGCACTTTGACTGGGGTAGGTCTGGAAATGCTTTTAAAGGACACCTTTGGGCAATTGATGACACTTTTTCCACAAACTACCTTGGTATATTCCAATATATGCCAAAGACAGAAATGGATGTGGTCCAACCAATTTTGTCCACAATTTGAGAAAGCACGGAAACATGTGAATAAATCTGTTTCTGCTTACATGAGAGACTATGGAATGGGTTCAACATACAACAATAACTTGCGTTATAACATGCAAGATATCTACAGAGGAGATGGTGTGCACTTCTCAGATGAGGGGAATAGAATATTCCTCCTTAATGTAAGACTGTGCATTGGAACCTACTTGTAGGTACCTATATCAGCCACAGAACCCAAAAGCTCTTTTCAGGGCTACCCTACCTCTCATCACTCAAAATGATTACTTTACTCTAACTTTTTTCACAGTTTTTCACCAAAGTACGCTCCCCGGTATGCCCCCAGGTACACGTACTGGGCGCTCCCCCTGCGAATTTTATTTTTTTTGGGGCCTATATGGGCCTCCTAAGCCCCCCTCAGAAAACCTAGGGGGTCAGTGGGTGTCTACCATGCCCCCTTTTACCCATTCCCAATGTTGTTTGTCCTCCATCTTGTGTCTCAAATCTACCGAAACACAAGATGGAGGACTCCCGTAGCGCTGCACTGGAGAGACTTTCACCAAATATAGAATAGGCCACACTACATACCAGTCCCTGCCATTTTCCCAAATTTGGTGGAATACCATTGAGCCATTTGGGCTGTAGCCCCGTCTAAATATCCTGAGGTAAATTACATTACAAAAACACATATGAAGTGTTAGAATTTACAAAAAATTTAAATGTTACTTTCATTTTCTACTTTTATTTCCTGACATTTGATTGGTTATGTACATGAATATAAATGAAAAATGACAGGGAAACACGGCCATTTTGACTACAACTACCTGAGGTACATCTTTAAAGGATTTTCTCATTCATCTTCTTCTCCTTTCTATAAGGTAAGTTGTTAATTTGTAAGGGGCACTTTAAGTTAATTTGTAAAAACGTTTTCTGATAGTTATTTACTGTCCCTCTGTTATAGTTATAGATTAAGATTGTTAGGGGTGCTACTGGTCGTCTAGCTTAATTTAGAGTTATTAAAATCAATTCATGATTTGTGTAAAGGAAAGTTTAATTTATTGTTTGTAATGAATTACTGGAATTGCCTTCGAATGTAATTTTCTAATTTCAGTTGTTGAGAAAAGAAGCCTTAAGAATTTGCATTTAACAATGCTTGTTGGTTTTTGTCAATGTGAAAGGTTTACTTATTTTCACTGCTAGATTGTGCGCTCTATTAGAGTGAGGCTCGCGCTGGTTCTCGTGGCTGGAGTCCTCTTGAATATGAGCTTGTGTTAGCTCTCGTGACAGAGCCGAGTCTATAAATAGATGTCCCTGTCAACGGCTCGGCGCTTCGTCTCATGTTGTTTCCATACCTCGATCCCCCAGGATGAGACTTTGGAGACCATCAGATCCATCCTGGGTGACACTGAACTTGACTCTATCACCCCTGTACCTTTCATTATGTCTTTAGCCACCATAGCTATGAAAGAAAATTTTTTCAGGTACGAAGACACGTATACCATCAAGTCTCAGGGACAAGCATGGGCAGCATTTTTGCTCCTTCGTTAGCAAACCTGTATGTCCATATGTTCGAACAGACAACAGTGTTAAATCCAACTAACCCCTTTTTCTTGTCTATATTGTGGTGGAAACGCTATATAGATGATGTTCTAGTGGTGTGGAGAGGGGACATAGATTCAGTTACAAACTTCCATCGGTGGCTGAATAATCAGAACGATTTCTTACACTTTACCATCGAAACAAGCAAAGAGAAGGTTTCCTTTCTGGACCTCTCCATCTACACGACGGAGACTGGTCTCGAAAGTGAATTGTATCGAAAACCGATGGCAAGAAATTCGCTACTCCTATACGAGAGTCAGCACCCCAAATCCCTACGCGATAATTTGCCTTTTGGGCAATTCGTCCGAGTTCGGCGGAATTGTTCAACTCCAGAAACTTTTGCCCATCATGCAGAGGAATTATCGGAACAGCTAACCAGTAGACATTATCCTAGGAAACTCATCAAACAATCGTTGAAACGTGCAGCCAACAATCATCGTGAGGCACTTCTTGAACCGAAAGGAGAGAAGACCAAACTGGATCGCCTGACTCTGGTTACTACCTATAATACTAAATCCAATTGCATCCAGAAAATCATTAGGCGTCGTTGGCGCATACTAAACAGTAGAAATGATAAGATTGAGTTTCCCCTTTTTGCATTTAAGAGGTCGGGCAATCTAAGGGACCGCCTGATACACACCCGTCCTCGAGAAACTTCTACCAAAGAGGTGGGCACCTTGTGGGACTTACCTCCCGTAATGGGACACCATCCATGTGGGGGATGTTCGGTCTGTCCTTTAACGACCAAGACAACAAGCATCGACATAGGCACCGACCACCCTTGGCAGTTGAGACACTTTACTAACTGTAACAGCACTAACCTGATCTACCAAATCACATGCCCGTGTAATTTACGTAATTTACGCTATATAGGCATGACCACCAGGAAGGTGCGAGTGAGGATGCAAGAACATAAAAGCACGTTTCGTTGCAGAAAAGATGTCTCAAGATTAACTAAACATTTTTTACAACCACAGTGAAACAGATTTTATGTGGGTTGTTCTTGAGAAACCGTTTATTCCATCACATATAAGTGATATATCAAAATTCCTATTTTATAAGGAACAGAAATGGGTCTTCAAATTACGCACTGACAGGATTGGGCTCAACGATGATATTCCGTGGTTCAATTTACAATGATTATGACCACCCTGTCAGTAAGATGTGATTCCACTCCATGTTGTTCTTAACAGTTGGAGTTATTTTATCACTATAACGTGTTTGCAGCATTCTATGATATCTATAAGACTACCATACTAAGGGGCCGATTAGGATGGCGGACGGACTTGCGTCCGTCCGCCACCCTTGAGGAGGAGGGAACGTCCGCAGGGGCTGCGGCGTTCCCTCCGTGCTGATTAGGATGTGACCGCCAGGGTGGCGGTCACATCCTCTATATTTAACATTGCGGCGGGTGCAGCTTCAAGCTGCACCCGCCGCAATGTTAAAAAAGCATGTGTTACATTTACATGCACAAAGCAGCAGGCACCGCACGGTGCCTGCTGCTTTGTGCACGCAAATGCAGGGGGGTACCATAGGTACCCCCCATGTGCACACCCCACCCCCCATTCACCCAGGGGGCCCGCAACGGGCCCCCAAAGTGAATATCCGTATTCTTTTCCATGGCGGAAAAGCCGCCGTGGAAAAGCAGTTTTACACAAAATTCATAATATGGCGGACGGTGTCTTATAGACACCGCCTGCCATGTTATAGCTTTTCCGCCGCGGTCGGAAGCCGACCGCAGCGGAAAAGCGGCGGACGGAATTCCAGACCCACCAGCCATCCTAATTTGGCGGTGGGTCTTTGGAGTCTCCGCCGCGGTTTTTCCGCATCCTCCGGCCCGGCGGAAGTGTCCGCCGGCCCGGAGGATGCGGAAAAACCGCCATCCTAATCGGCCCCTATGTGTCTTTATAACTTTCAGAAGATGCAAGAGACGATAGTTGTTGAGTGCATATAGCTGAGCTTATTTTCTGCTTAACTATAGCTGTTATTTGAGGGACATTACTCTGTAGTTTGCTCCTATTTCATAAGATCTGGGGTTTGTACCATTCTTGATACTGTGGTTGGTTGGAACTACTCCTTCCTGGTTTGGTGACATCACACTGTAGTCCGTCCAAAATCCCGTGAGAGTACGCGAGTTAAGCTGGGGTTGCTTTAGAACTACTCCTTCCTGTTTTGGTGACATCATCCTGTAGTCCGTTTGAAATCTCGCGAGAGCACGCGATTAAAGATGTCATCGGTAAACACTGTTTGCTTTAACAACTATATCCCGGTATACGCAATCTGTTTTTCCTAACCCTTCCTGTAGAGCTTAGGAAATGTTTCCCTCTTTTTTGTTTGCTATTTCCAACACAATGTTTAAATACAACCAGGCTGTGGTTGGTTAAAACTACTCCTTCCTGATCTGGTGACATCATTTTGTAGTCCGTCAAAATCTCGCGAGATTACGCGAGTTAAGCTGGGGTTTATTTATTTATTTATTTATATGCTTCTATAGTGCCTGAATAGACCCCCGAAGGGGTATCTCTGCGCTTTGCCATACAGAAGAACCAGGTATTATGCCTGAGCAGTACTAGTGGGTAGTGGATAGCGGGAAATGATTAAATGCTGGAGAAAAGATGAGTTTTAAGGATTTTTCGAAAGGACAAGTGATCAGTAATGTGTTTTAACGAAAGGGGGAGGGGGTTGCTTTGAACTATTCCTTCCTGGTTTGGTGACATCATCCTGTAGAGTTTACAAAAATGTTTCCCTTTTCTGTTTGCTATTTCCAACACTATGTTTAAATACAATCAGGCTGCGGTTGGTTAAAACTACTCCTTCCTGGTCTGGTGACATCATTCTGTAGTCCATCAAAATCTCGCGAGAGTACGCGAGTTAAGCTGGTCTCAACGTATGAAATAGAGGCTCTTTCGAGCAGCCCAATGCCTCCCCCTGACTCAGTCATCATTTGGGACAACGACGGACAGGTAGGCTCTAGAATCAGTCTGGGCTGTTTTTTGGCACTTGTTTTATGAGGACTTGGTTAACATTAAATAGAGATAAACAAGCTAACTACCTCATGGTTGTCTCATTAAAAGTTTGGCCCCTTTTATTTGTCAGCCTTGAATAGGGGACAAAAGGTCTTTTTGCTGTATTGGCAATCATTTTTTGAGTTTATTTAAACTACATATGCTAAAATATTTTTTGTAAAGTCTAGCTAGAGAGTTGTATGTGGGTGCGAGGACTCTCTTGGGTGATAAGTTTATACCAGGAAGTCAGGTTCTATGTGCAAGACACATTGGTGCACCCCAAGCATTATTAATAGAGAGAGCAGGGTAAAAAGGGCTCGCTCTATCTATACTAAGTGTAGGGGTTGTCTTGTCCTTACAGAGCGGGGTCTCACATTTACCTGAGCCAGGTCCAGGAAGAGGTGAGGTCCTTTCCCCGGGCAAACTGGGTGAGTACTTGAAAATCTTGAACACTAATGAATAGATTACCGTTTTTAACAGACCTTTGAACCTAATAAGGGTCCACATATGTTTTTGTTGTTGTAGATCACACCAGGTGCCAAGGAGGAATTGAAACAGATATAGGAGAAATATATCCTTTACTGTTATTAGTTCACTTGTGTGTTTTTTATTATAATTTTTTCACACGTTTCTCACTAATTTGGCAGTAGCATTCTTTGAGAACAGAGACCCTGACGAAAGCCTTGGGTTTCCTCCCATAATAGGCTGAAACATGTTGGTCCTCTCGCAGCTATTTGTTTAAACTGCGTTTATGTTGTTGCACTGTTCTTGTTTTTAACAAGGAAGGGGCTTATGCCCAATAAAGTAATTTTTGTTAAAGCTCCCTATCCTGTTTTAACCATCATATTCATCTTCATTTTTTTGCACTGCACTTTCCCATCAGATCATCATCATTTGGTCTAATCTAGTAATTGTAGGTCATTACCCCATGCCAAAGATGGGGGTATGCCGTATGTCTCAATGATCAAGAGACAGAATACCCTGGCAGGATTACCAAATGAAAACATTGATCCATACAAGTTATTGATGGGAATCCATAATGGGTTTTGATTAGCAATTACAGGTGGCCCTTTTCTTGGCGATCTGGTCTGTTGTTCATAACTGTTAGCCACTTCTTTATCTTGTTGTACTTTTTAGACATGAAGGTATTTTGAAAGATATTCAGATCAGGTTTCTGATTTAGACCTCTAAGTTTGTTTGTTGTTCCAATTTTTTAAATCTCCCCGGGGCCCAAAAAAAGTGAATGCCCGGTATGTAACTTGCCTTATCTGCAAGAAAGATCTGTCCAGAAGGACAGATAAAAAATACAGTTATGGCAATTATACAATGCATCGCCATATGGACAGGTGGCACCCTATCAACTACAGTGCTGCGCAGGTACGTCACCTGCAGGATAACCCTCCTCCTGTGGCCAGTAGATCAAATGTACAGGAAGTGACGGGACCAGAGGCGAGGGAGACGGTCCCAAATATATAGATGAGGTTCTGGGCAGTCAAACAAGTGTGCGTGCGTTGCGGTCAGTTGATTTGCTACAGAGAAAGTAGCATCAATCTAATCAACTTAGCAATTGACAATCATGTTTGTACAAAACGATTCAGATAATAAATTATCTTTTTTTTTTTTTTGCTCCTGTTGAGCCCTTTACAATGAATCGTTTTCGTCCCCCCCCCAAAAAAAACAAAACAAATATAAAACCGTTCAAAATACACAAAAAAAGTAAAAAAATGTTCAGAAAAATAATAAAAAAAATATAAAACAACAAAAATAATAAAAAAAAAGTTCTTTTCAGAACTACCTCCCCTTTATAAAAAAATTGCTAGAATGTTTGCACTCTGGCAACCTCTATTTCTTTTGGTTCGCTTCCCGGTTCGCTCGCCAGTACGCGAACCGGGAGCGAACCAAAAAAAAAAAAAAAAAAAAAGAAGAGTAAGTATAATGGAAGGAAACAGAGAGTAATGTTAAAAGAAAGACAGCTAGAGGGAGTAACACAGAGATACTGTTTAATAGATCTATTTACAAAAGAAAAGATGGAAGAGGGTATAATTGTGAAAAACAAAATAGATAAGGAAATGAAAGAAAAAAAGGAGAGTAGAAGAATAATAAACAAGAGTTTTTTGGGAATGTGAGTGAATGTTCAAAATAAGATTAAAACATGTGGAATAACATAGAGAAAAAACAGAAAGCAGAAAAGAAGAAGTAACAGTAAAGGAATGATTGAAACAGCAAAGAAATGTAAATAACATAGGGGCATATTATCAACATAGGCGATAAAATTATCGCTGCTTTTATCGGCAGAAATCTGCCGCTAAATCCGCTTTTGCGGCAGAAAACTGCCGCTAAAGCTGCTTTTGCGGCAGTTTTCTGTCGATAAAAGCAGTGATAATTTTATTGCCTGTGTTGATAATATGCCCCTTAGTATGCTTGAACTACAGGGAGAAAGCATAATGAAGAAGTAGTGAAAGAGTGATGAGTCAGAGACAGTGAGAGTAATAGAGACGGAGTGAGTGAACAAGAGTGAGTAACTATGAGAACAGAGGGACTGAGAAAAGGAGTGGAAGGAGTAGAGTAAGTAAGTAATAGAGAAAGGAATGAGGTAAGTAGCAAAGGCAGAAAACTGAGGGTTAAAGAAATGAACCAGTGGAACTAATAGAAGTTAAATGTGATAGAAACGTAACGAAAAGAGTACAAAACATTTACCTTATAATTGTTGTTAACTTAGTCACTTGTTATTTTTATACTTTCAATCTGTGAAAGAAAGAACAAAAATGTATTTAAAAATTAGAAAAGACAAGGGAAAAGATTGACAATCATCCAATTTTACAAAGAAATAAAGTTAGAGGCCTCCGCTTCTCCATGCCCCCTACACAGTCCTAAATATATACAGTTTAAACTGAGGGTATATTGTTGAAGATGAAGTGAGGCCTATCTTGCAACATGGTGCATCTTTTGCACTGCTGCTGCGTCACAAAAGTGACGGAACAGTGACGCAAAAGAGGCGCACGGCCATCATAAAACTACCCCTAACATTTTAAATGATTGTTTCTAGATGCTGATAAGTTGTGGCCTATCCACAGATTTGTTTCAGGTGAGTCCAACTCAGAGTTACAGATGAAATTTAAGTTATTGAAGAGTACAGAGGAGATAATACATGAGCAGGCCTACCAACGAAGTGAGTCATGTCCAATGCACTCTTGAACAAACATCAGACCTCCTCTATCTCCTTGAACAGGCCTAAATCTCATCTACACAATGTGATTCGTAATGTTATGAAACACAGGTAATGTAATTGAAAAACGTGCAATTTTTTTTGCTCATTCCACAATCACATCACTTGTGTTTTTCCTTTGCTTAGGTATCTCATTGTACAGATGTAGTCTAGCATATGAAAGACTACGCAAAAGGTGAATATTGTATGCAACAACTTTGACACTTACAGAAGCCTCAGCTTCTCCATGCCCCCTACACAGTCCTAAATATATACATTTTAAACTGACGGTATCTTGTTGCAGATGAAGTGAGGCCTATCTTGCAACATAGTACATCTTGTAAATCACTGCTGCATTATAAAAGTGACGGAACAGCAGCACAAAAGAGGCGCACGGCCATGATAAATCTGCCCCTAACACTTTAAATGATTGATTCAGGATGACGATAAGGTGTGGACTATCTAGAGCTTTGTTTGAGGTGAGGCCTACTCAGGGTTGCAGATGAAATTTAGGCTTGTTGAAGAGTACAGAGGTGATAATACATGTGCAAGCCTACCAATGAAGTGAGTCATGTCCACTGCACTCTTGAACAAAGGCCAGACCTCTTCTGTATCCCTGGACAGGCCTAAACCTCATCTGCACAATGTGATTCATAATGTTAGGAAACACAGGTAATGTAATTGAAAAACGTGCAATTTTTTTTGCTCATTTCACAATCACATCACCTGTATTTCCTCAGCTTAGGTATGTCATTGTGCAGGTTTAGTCTAGCATATCCAAGAGTATGGAGAAGGTGAGGACTGTATGCAACAGAGCAATGTACATTACTCACCTCCCTTGACACTTACAGAAGCCTCAGTTTCTCCATGCCTCCTACACAGTTCTAAATGAATATCATAAATACAAAAAGGTACAGAAATATTATACATGTTAAATGGTTTATTTTTGCTGTTCTCAGAATGTATCACATTTCACTAAAAAACAGTGAGTTGAAGGTATTCATCATATAACAGCGGGGAAAAAAAAACACCATCAAAATG
This sequence comes from Lissotriton helveticus, assembly GCF_964261635.1. Lineage (NCBI taxonomy): Eukaryota > Metazoa > Chordata > Amphibia > Caudata > Salamandridae > Lissotriton > Lissotriton helveticus. Next base: position 126,810,531 of record NC_136064.1, read on the forward strand.
ATTGTGTTTAAAAAACCCATATAACATATCCAATCAGAAATCAGAACTCCTCAAAAGTAACTTACTTTCCATGACGTCGAAGGATGTCCTATGAACAGCTTATACTCTGTTGTGCTGCTATTATTTTCTGCCCGCCACTTTCTGAAAGAAAAGCTCCATCATTTTGACAAATATGTTACATACAATAAATGACTTCTCGCTCTCTACCGCACATTTCCTCAAGGCCAAATCGTGTAAGAGCCATTTATAACACTTGGAATTCTTCTAAGCAAATCCCGTCATTTTCTTTTTCCGCAACTTTTAGAAAGAAAACGTTCAAGATCACTTTCACAATCCTGTACTAGTAATATCTCACCCTTCTTGCTCACTCATGTTCCACATTTCCACATTTAACTTTTGACTCTGTACTAAACTTATCCTCAAGGCCAAATAGTGTAGGAGCCATTAGAACCTCTTGAATTTCCTCAGAGCACATCCCGAGATTCTTTCCCTAAAATTTTGGTTTTAAAAACACCAGGTAAGAATTTTTAAGGTCAAAAGGCAATTTTTTTTAAAGTTAAAACAGAATCATTGCAGAATGACCAGCCGTTTCTAGACTTTAAATAAGCTGTGTAATGTCCTGATGTTGTTGAAGGGCCGTCATGATATATAATTGCTGCAGTTACAAAAGTCCTTCCTGATATTGACAACTGCGAAGCCACAAAATTTTTAATTAAAGTTGTCAATTTTGTTCCATCAGGCCTACATCGTTGGAACATTAAAATGACATACTGGCCATATGTTTGTATAAATAATGTGGACAACATTGCTGACTTACATTGGCTACACTCCATGTTGTGATCGGCTGATTTTACTAGCTTATTAAAGGACACTGATTTACTGTCTGGCAAAGTTAAATATATAAATCTTTCTGAGTCTACACTACTAGTACTTGATACCCAAAGTTCTCGCAGTCATGCTGCCATTGATAAGTAAGGGCAAACAGGTGATCTACATCTACACCTTCATCTTGCAATACATCAAGCATATACATTAAACAATCCTGACAATCTTGCTGAATATTTTGAGAGAATTGTGTTTGACCTTAACATTTGTCTAACAGATTTCGAACTTCAGACACACTTTCTAATTTTGTTCTATCAGTGCTACATTTCTCTAACACAGAATTCAGCAAGCAGCAACAAATTTTATCCGAATTGATCACAATCTGTTGTTTTAAAGTTTCTAGAGAAAAGACAACATTAACCACTACATTAGCATAGCAGTTGACACCAGAACTATTTTCAAATTGAAAACCAACAACATCTTCAACAGAATCCTTTTTCTTTCTGCTTATGATTTCAGGTTCATCGACTTTTTGTCTTTTTGCTAGAACCTCCCTACTATTGGTCACATTTCTTCGTTTCCGGCCTACCACACGTTTCTCAAACAAAGGATATTGAGGCAAATGTGGCGCATACTCTCTTCTTAACCTATTGTAATCCTTAACACAATCTAGATCCACACAAATGTTTGTGACATCACACTCAATCAAGTACAATCCCGATAAAGTTCTGACTCGTGACAATGCCACATATGCCATACCCTCCTTGAACACAGAACTGCCAATATTCACCAATGCACTGTCTACACTTAAACCTTGCGATTTATGGATTGTCACCGCATATGCCAAGCAAACAGGAAACTGCTTACGGCGAACATATAAGTCTTTTACAAGCAAAAACCTAGCAGAGCAACGACCAATTAGATGTGCTTCCTCAATGCCATCAAATTAAATTTTTTAAAATTCAATTCTTTCTCTATTTCTGTATTTCACAAAATCAACAACATTACCCATTGATCCATTTACCAGACCTCTTTCAACATGTAAATTCCTTCTTAAAATTATACGGCAATTTAAGCACACATTCAGAGTCTTTTCAAAACCTGCAGTTTTAGATATAGTCTTCTCTAATGAATCCAATTTTGATTTCAAATTCTCAGACAAAATAATTGTTGATCCCATATGCTCTACTCTGTCAATAGCTTCCATTTTCACAATCTCTTGGTTTTCTAAATGCAACATTTTGTTGTTGAAGATGGCACATTCTGCAAGAGTTAGCATCAAACATATTCCAGATTTCTTCTCAGTAATTTTCTGAAAAATATTCTCAGGCACAATGTCTTGGTCTGGATACAAATTTGACAGTAATCGTGCATGTAAAGCTTCTTTCCCATGCTCGGTCACTTTTCCGATTCTAACATCTTGTAGAATATTCTTGTAATCTTCATCCTTCGCCTGACGCATATTTTCACGCAGTTCAGCATAATTGAAGTTTAACCATATATTGACGTTGCCAATGCTCCCTAGGCACTTCCTGGTATCTTCATGCGTGAGCATTTTGAACACAGGTTGTCCTTTCACTGGTGTCAGCTGCAGAAGATCTCCGAAAACAATGATGTGTTTGCCACCAAATAACACATCATACTCTGTTTTAAGAACTTCTTGCATTCTCAAATGCACAAAGGCAAGCATGACATTGGAAACCATGCTTACTTCGTCAATGATAAGAAGTTTCATTTTCCTCAAGACTCTTGAAACTTCACAACAAGCATCTCCAGATAACTTGTGGTATTGTAATTTGTTATCATGCTCCACTGGCAGCATCAGTAGACGATGCAAAGTAATACCTTTAATGTTATGTGCTGCCAGTCCAGTGGGAGCGGTGACAACACAAGACAGCGATGACTCAGTCCTTTTCTGCAAATAACATGAAATTGCTTTAATGAGGAAACTTTTTCCAGTTCCCGCTTCTCCACTCACGTACAGTCGGACAGGCTTCAACGACGTACATGAGCACTCTTTCTTCTCATGACTTAATCCATGATCAATTTGGTTGGTAACTTCGTCATATATTTTCTTCTGCTCAACGTTCAGTTGTCTTTCCAAGTCTTCTAAGTTAACCGCATCCTCCTGAGCATGTGCCATAGCTCTTTCCACTTCAATCATGGCAGTGGCAGCTTCATTTTCGATAACTGGTCCTCCTAGTGGATCCTGACTCAATGAAACAGAACTCTGACTGTCCTGAGAACTGTCTCTAGCAATCTCGGCTGCAATCGTTGCTTCCTGCTCGATTTCCGCATTCAACATTTCTAGATATTTGGGAAAAACAGGACATTCTATGGTCTCTTTGGCGGCATTGAAAGAGTCTTTGTAAGAGAGGAAATCTCCAAGCAGTTCCTCTTCTGCACGCCAAGGCTTGAAAAGTTGCAAAAGAGCTAAATAGAAAAACTCTTTTCTTTCAGGAGATTCACCACTCAATTTTCGATGATTTACCAATTGACATTTTCTTTGCTTGACCAGACATCCCTCACTTCCAATTACAGCATACACTCCTTTATCAATATCTTCTTTGATGTTCCTCTTGAATATGTAATTTTGCAGAACCTCATACAGACAAACATTCTCGAGGTGACTGCTTCTATTTGGATAATATGTATCCAACATGTTGGTCTTCAAAATATCTGTACTGTTTGGCTCCTTTTCCGCCAAATACTCAATTTCCCGTACAGGTTTCAGAACTCGATTACGCGTTGCAGCAAGACCAAGACTCGCCCAAACGATACTCCTTGATTTGGCATAGAGACTTGCTGAAGACAACCGGTCAGAACATTCGTAAGCTCCGATTTCTCGATGCGACAACATCTTCAGACTGAAACTGTACAACTTCTTACTGAGGCTCTTTTCATGGGAAATGTCCTCCCACATATCCTTCAATTCTGTCTTTTCTTTTTTGGTGATGTAAGATGTCACATACCGAGCCACAGCCATACAGTTATCAGCCACAAACTGTATATCCATGTTAGCATTCCACATGGACAAAATCACTGGGTTGTAGTCGTTGATATACTTGGACTCTTCGTTCCTTTTCAAATTGTATGTATTTTTGGGTGATTTCTTCATCACATTATGTCGCAGCGAAGACATCAAACTATTCACTCTTCCTTTAGAAATCACCGCTCGTGGAAAGGCGAAACAACATTTGGTGTAGAACTTGTCCTTGTTTCTGAATTTACGACGACAGTACTTTCCGCAACGATGGCTTTGGAAGCGTAAAACTTGTTCTCTTAGGCTTTTGTCTTCCTTTGCCTTTGGAACAGCACATGTAGAATACTGTTCTATGAAACTCATCACTAAGTCATCTGGATATGTTCCAAATTTGGGTGCATCTTTGATCCACAGCAGCATATGTATATGAGGAGCACCTCTAGCTCGGTACTCCTTCCTCCAGAAGAAATCCAACACCTCTCCAAGAGGTGGATTTTTCTTGTTCATGATGAAAGACATCATAGCTTCAAATCTATGATTGAAGTACCTGCATACATTCACTGGATCCAAAGAGCACAGTTCTCCGGATGTTTTGAATTCGATATTTTCAATGTTTCCATTTGCCTCTCGTAGAAATTCAAGTAAGTCTTCCCAGCCATACTCGGCACAGCTGAGAGTGAGGAACCATGTGGGAGTTCCTAAGTTCCTCAGCATACATTTTAAATCACCATGACGACGGCACCAGTACTCATTAGTACCACGCTGACACGCCATGAGATTAATCAGGTGAGAATCCAAAATACTGTCTTGCACATTGACTTTATCCATAAAGTCACTTGCCGAGATGTTTTGCATGTGTACACCACTTTTCAAGATGTGGTTCACTGCATATGACAGTCCAGACAGAACGCTTTCAAAAAGGAGATGAAACAAATAGGGAATGCATTGACAAAACCTAGGATCTTCTGCATACAATCGTAAAGTCCGGTATTCAGAAGCAGGAATTTGATCAGGTCGCTCATCATATCTTCCTCCTTGACCTGTTGGAAATAGCTGTGGGAAACACCGAGGTTCCAAACTTTCCTCCCAAACACTAATGGGACTCCCTTTGGCTTGTTTCATTTGAAACAACTCAATAGCATTCCCCATGACTTCCTTGGAATGCAAAGGATGAACACTATAATGTTCATATATTTCTTCATTTTTAGAGGGTTCTACTTTCTCAATTTGACCAGCACACAAATCGCTATCCTCTTCTTCACTTACTTCCTCTTCTGCAACATATACATTCTTGTAGTACTTATTGTTTTTCTTCAAATACAATGTTGCCTTTTTGACTTTCCTAACATCTACTAAATCTTGCCATATTTTCTTACTCTTTGTCGGAACCCCATTAACTAAGATAACCAGAGGATCCTCTTCCACTTTCTCTACTCCAATTGTATTAATGTTTTTCTTCAAATCTAGAGGCAAATAAACAACTCTTCCCTTTAATCCTCTCTGTAAATCTGATGGAGGCAATTTCCCTGTCTTTGGCTCCATTCTTACAATAGCCTGAAAGGGATGGATACTTTGAATCAAAATAGATTCATAAGTATTTAAATCCTTCAATTCAGAAGGAATCTCAACCAATTCCAGATTATTATGAACCGCTCTGGCAGGCATCCGGTTTTGATTTAATTTGTTACAACAATAAGTACACACATGTTGATCCAATCCCAAATCAAAAGAATTTTCTACCATCAAGTATGTTGCAAAATCCTTCCATTCACTATTATTTTCCCTTTCACTTTTCGCATATAAATCCACTAACTTAGTCTGATTCTTATAATAAGTGCGTCGACAACACACACAAGTGAAATTAGGCCTCTCACTTGATTTCACCTGAAACGTGGCAATTTCCTTCTGAAAATTATCTGTACTGGAAACCTGTACACTATCTTCCACATTACCCTCTTCTTCTGGGTCAATTTCAACATTCTCCTCTTTACTTGTAAAGTAACAAAACTCAATTTCTTCACAAATATTCTTCACATCTACTTCAGAACCATGCAAAAGAGCAGTGCATAATTGTTTAAGCATAATTGCTGGACTCTTAGCATAATACAACATTCTAACTAATTTCCTCACTTTATTATGATGCACTGCTAGCATCCTGAAATGATGAAAAACACTCAGGAATACTCTCCTGGAAAGACAAGCCAGTGAATGACCATGCAAACCTGTCACTTCCCTCACTCTGCAAGGATCTAATTCTTGCAACATCTTCATTTTCTGTTTCAAACTTTTCTTATTAAATGTCCGTACAAAATCACAAAGCAAATTGATGGAATCCTGTCGCACACTGCAAATACTACTACACTTCCAGGTGTACACAGGTCCCTTAGGACGTCTTCCTAAAACCTCATTACCTAACACCTCTTCTGCCTCTGTTGTCACAAGTTTTTCTTTTTCAACCGGACTACCATCTTTCACCTCATAAGCTCGACCACTGGTGTCAACTGCATGCACCAAATCATTATCCTGAAAGTAACTCTCCTCATTAAAAAATGCCTCAGAACTTGAACTATGCATCCATTCTCCTGAAAAAACTTCAAGAAAATTTTTATTTTATTTATTTTTTATTTATAGTCTTGTAGCGCGCATGAATCAGCCCCGAAGGGGTATCTCCGCGCGTGGCTTCTGAGAAGATAAAGCAAAACTGTAGGTCGGGAAAAGGGCAGAGGGGGAGCTAAGTTAATCCTGTGTAAATAGGTATGTTTTCAATTTATTCCTAAAGTTAAGAAGATGAGGAATTTGTCTTAGCTGGGGGGGGAGGGAGTTCCACAGCATTGGACCTTTAAGGGAGGGGGCACGACCACCCTGTCTTGCTCTGTTTACTTTAGGGACGTATAGCAACATAGTGTTGCTGGAGCGTAGGGTACGTCCAGGAGAGTAAGGGCGAAAGATATCTTTCAGATATTTGGGACCAGAACCGTAGATGCATTTATGCATAATGCAGCAAAGTTTAAAATGGATCCGCTGTTGCACCGGGAGCCAGTGAAGATGGGAGAGGAGGGGGCAGGAAGGAGTGCGGGGGGGAGCATTCAGGATGAGTCTTGCCGCGGTGTTCTGTACTACCTGCAGTCTGCAAAGTTGTTCCTGGTTGGCAGATATGAGTAGACTATTACAGTAGTCCACTCGTCCAAGGACTAGTGCCTGAACCAGCGTCTTCCTATGGATGTTTGGTAGGAAGGGGAAGATACGCCGTAATAGACCAATTGTGCGAAAACACGTTCCCGCAACCTGATTGACATGATCTTTCATAATCAGGGATTGGTCCAGGCGTACCCCCAAATTCTTAATGGTTTGCTTGGGCACTGGGACAGGTCCGAGCTCAGGTGGCCACCATTCCGGGGACCAGAGCAGGGAGGCCCCCTCCAAACAACATGACCTCAGTTTTGGTCACGTTGCATTGGAGAAAGTTCTGGGCCATCCAACCTGCCACCGCTCTCATACCGTCTTGGAAAGATTGCATGACTGCGGGTGTAACGGTTTGAAAGGGGAAAAGCAGCTGAGTATCGTCAGCATAAGAGATGGGTGAAAACCCGTGAGATCTAATGATCTCTGCTAGGGGGGCCACATATACGTTAAATAACGTGGGGCTTAGGCATGAGCCCTGTGGCACCCCCTTGGTAAGCTTCCTGCAGACAGATTTATAGGAGCCTAATTTGACCCCTTGTTGTCTGTCTCCAAGGAAGCTTTCCAGCCACGCAAGGGCGGTCCCTTCTACTCCAGCTCCCTTCAGACGGCCGAGAAGAACTTCATGCGACACCGTGTCGAAGGCAGCGGACAAATCCAATAGCACCAGAATTACTACGATTAACTGTTCTCTTCCATCTACTATTTGTTTTTAAATCATAAATTACCTTGTTTAGTTTCCTAATTCTATTGATTATCAAAATAAATAACTTTCGCTTAATTTGAAAAGCCTGATCAATAATTTTCTCAACTTTTTTTTTTCTCTTATAAAAAAACACTTTCTGTTGACCTTTCTTAAGATTTTTTAACAAATTACCAATTATCCTGTTGCGGAACATTCATCTACGAATGTCCCTAAACTGATTTTTCCTTCTACTACCATGCGCAGAGTTATCTCCTGCTCTACCAGTAACATTTTTGTTTGGCCTTTCCTTTCCGTTTAAATTGGCTCTCTTTTTCTGGACTAAAACTTGTTCTGTAGGTATACTTTTGTTTCTACAAATGTTTCTAAGGAATGATTTTGTTCTCTTACCCGAAGCTTTCTTGGTGACTTGACGAGATTTTATTGTAGAGGACTGCTGCAAGCATTTACTAATCTGCTGTCTTTGACGTTTTGTAACCTTTCGGATTCTATCCTTAGACGGCATTGTCTAATTTCGAAATGATCTGCAGTTGAATCTGTAGTAAAATATAATAAAAAATGTTATTAACCACTATTACCAAACAGTAAATCAATAACAGTCGTCAAAAAATTAACATACTAGTTATAAATTCTACATACAATAATTTTTAGTGCATTATGAAATTTAAAACTCACAAATAGTTGCAAAGAAATGGAATGCTTCTACATTTGACCTGTGATCTTTTATATGTGAATCTGAACTAATTTTATTAGTATATTTTACTATTTCATTAAAGACACTTCACACAATTTGTTTTTGAAGTTGTATTTAATTTTTAATAAAACGGTTTACATGGTTACTTTTCATTTCGAGTAACTTAAATTTATTTTTAAAAGTCTTTATAGGTTAATAGGCTCGAGCAGGTCAGATGCCCACCCTATGTCATACACTTCTGACAAATCAGCATTCTCATCAACTACTTCATCATCCACAGGATATAAATCATCCAAGGGATCTACTTCCACTGACGTTTCAATGACAAGTTCAATGATAAGATCGAGATCAACAGATTGCTCATTATCACTCATGGTTGATGTTCACGTTATCTTTAAAGAAAGAGAACAACAATGAGATGTTGCAGAGTAAGAGACAAATCTCAGACACTATAATAGTAAAATTGTTTACCAAGAATAACATTTTGCAGATATTATTTAACCATGTCCAGCGATGCTGAGGAGGTGAGGCCTATGTCCAAGTTTTCAGTGAACAAGACTCATCTCTTCTTAACCTTGGATAACCTCACCAACACTGTGTCCCCTGCTAATACTTAAATTTAAAGGAGCAGATTTATGTTAACTGGCGCATCCCCAGGGATGCACCAGTTAATGTGCGCCACTGCTCTGCCACCCATGATGTACCGCATTTACAATGCAGAGCACCATTCAGCAAAAACAGCACAGATGCATCACGCATCTGTTCCACAAAAACGGCGCATTGCAGGAATCACGTCATAAACGCGACATATCTACTGCAATGCACAGGGGCAAGCCACACATTGCATGGTGCATCTCTCCTTATGCCTGTTTCAAACAGGCGTAAAGATTTGATTCAGCAATGCCATAAAGGTGACTCAGTGAAATCTTCTTAATTTTACTGTGTTAGTTTTACAGAGCTTTCATGCAAATGACTGCCCACCCTGCAACAAAACGCCCACATGAAACCTGACGCACGTTTCATGTGGGGCAGGACTTTAAAGCATGACACATCTTCCTTGATGCTTCAAGTTGTAAATATGTCACAACATAGCGCATCTTTTGCTCCGCCGCTGCGTCACAAAAGTTTGAGGTGAGGCCTACTCAGGGTTGTTGATGAAATTTAGGCTTGTTGAAGAATATAGAGGAGATAATACATGCGCAGGCCTACCAATGAAGTGAGGCCTATCTTGCAACATGGTACATCTTGTAAATCACTGCTGCATTATAAAAGTGACGGAACAGCAGCACAAAAGAGGCGCACGGCCATCATAAATCTGCACCTAACACTTTAAATGATTGATTCAAGATGACGATAAGGTGTGGACTATCTAGAGGTTTGTTTGAGGTGAGGCCTACTCAGGGTTGCAGATGAAATTTATCCTCAGTTTAATACTTCTCAGTTCAATATTTATTTGAAGAAGCAGACACCAATATGACCTTCTCATAAATGTGATTTTCTGTTCTAAATTTGAATACACAACACAGGTCCTATGTAGAAGCACACCCTATCAGTACTTAAATTAGCCAAGCACATATGGGGGCATATTTACAAGGACCTTGCACCACGGGGAAATGTCTAAAATTAAAATGGGAAAAATAACATCAAAGGGACTCAAAGACCTTGTAAATATGCCCCAAGCAACCTATGAAACTCTAGCAGTACATATCAAGAAACCTAATTGATTTTAAAAAACGTTTTTAAATCTATCATGTAAAACAATTATATACCTACATTCATGGGGAAGTGACTTAAAATGCCCTAACACACAAGAAAGCGTTTTTTTTAGGCCCTTGCACCTTTTTTTCCATCACTTTTAACATGGCTATGTAACTCAAACAATCTAAATCTAAATTTGCCAAGCACACATGGGGGCGTATTTACAAGGACCTTACACCACGGGGAAATGTCTTAAATTAAAATGGGAAAAATAACATCAAAGGGACTCGAGGGCCCGATGTAGGTAGGACTTATTTACCGATTTTTAATTACCGAATTTTACCGATTCGGTAATTAAGAATCGCTAAATAAGAAGGGGGGGTATGTAGGAACATCCAGATGTTCCATTTACCGAATCGGTAAATATCTGTATTTACCGATTCGGTAAATACCGACCGGTAATGCTCCATTCATTCCTATGGGCTTTGAAGCCCATAGGAATGAATGGGGCATTACCGGTCGGTATTTACTGAATCGGTAAACACAGATTTTGACAAGGGTGCAGGGGGTGTCACTTTGACACCCTCTAGCACCCCCAAAAAAGGTTTGGGGGCCATGTGGCAGGCATACCTGCCCTGTCATATCAAAATCTATTTGTAAAACACTTGACACAAAGCAACATTTTAAATACACAACTTTCTTCTTAATTTTCTCCCTAAAGCATACTATTCTCTATTTAAATTAAATGAATCTTTTCTCACCTTAGCAAATACTTTTTGAGTTTGAAAACAGTCTCAGACACACACCAATTTGTCTTCAGAAGAGCAAAGGGTATGCACTCCAGAGATTGCAACTAACAATGGCACACAAATGCTGTAATTCATCACACATATCTCTAATGTCACCCAATCAAAACTCTTCCCTCACTTTTTTCAAATCAACACCCTTCCCCCTTCTGCCCTTTCTGCCTTTTTTCCATAGCAACCTCTGGTGTTTGAAAGTTCACACAACAATGTTTCAATTGAACTCTGAACTCTCAGTGCACCTGCGTATCCAGTGCAATCTTTCATAAAATGATTTTTTCTTCACCATTCAAATTACATATTTCAAAGAACTCATCCATGCACCCTAACTTTCTGTTTTCAGCAATCAAAATCCACCAATCACTGCTACTGAATCATTAGCACAGAAACTCCACAGTTTTCTTCATTATAAACTCTTATTTTTTCAACTGCCATTTCATTCCCACACTTCATCTAACTGCAGCAGAACCTTCTCTCACCATGTTTTCTGTCTGGATTGTTGGACATAGTTACATCTACTGGGCTCAAAGGTATGCTGATAACAGAAATGTACCTAACCTCAATTTACAAAATGTGGAAATCAAGTGCATTGGCCACAGAGGATTAAAATGTCACCAATTGATACCATTGGTGAAAACCTTTTTGCATTTGCCAAAACCTGACCTGTTAATTGTGCACTGTGGAGGAAATGACTTGGGCACTTTGACTGGGTTAGGTCTGGAAATGCTTTTAAAGGACACCTTTGACCAATTGATGGCACTTTTTCCTCAAACTGCCTTGGTATATTCAAATATATGCCAAAGACAGAAATGGAGGTGGTCGAACCAATTTTGTCCACAAATTGAGAAATCGAGGAAGCATGTAAATAAGTCTGTTTCAGCTTACATTAGAGACCATGGAATGGGCTGCATCTACAACAATAACTTGCGTTACTACATGCAAGATATCTACAGAGGAGATGGAGTTCACTTCTCAGATGAGGGGAACAGAGTTTTCATCCTGAATTTAAGACTATGTATTGGTACCTACTTATAAGTACCTAAATGTACCACAGACTCAAAAGCTCTTCTCAGAGCTACCCTAACTATGATTACTATAAACAAATTTGAAATGTAACTTTTTTTTACTAATTTTCACAATTTACGCTTTCCGGATCGCTACCCGGTACGCGCACTGGACGCAAACCGTGCGAAAATTTGAAAAAAAATGGGTTTTTTTCGCACATATGGGCCTCCTCAGCCACCCTCGGAAAACCTAGGGGGTCAGGATACGTCTACCATGCCCCCTTCTACCCATTCGGAACATTATTTGCCCTCCATCTTGTATCTCAATTCTACCGAAACACAAAATTGAGGACTCCCGTAACACTGCCGGTTCACATCGGGCTACCAGTCCCTACAATTTTGCCAAGTTTCGTGCAAATCCATTTAGCCGTTCGAGCTAAAAGTGAGGCCAACCGCCCTATGGAAATTAACATGGGAAAAACGTGTTTTGGGACTCCCCTTTTTTCTCGGCCCCCCCTTGACGAAACCCCCCCAAATTTTTAGGGGCTGCTCAGAAACAAAATGTTCCATTTTCCTGAACATTTCAGCCAATTCCGTCCACAAACGCCAAAGTTATTAGACATAGAATTTTCAAAAATCCCATAGAGAAAAAATCCTAACTATATATACCTACTGGCGACCGCCAGAAGAAGGTAATATATATATATATATATATATATATTCACTAAAAAAACATAGGTTTCACAAACATTATAGTTAGAAATTAGCATTTAAAAAACCTTTGAAATTCACTGGAAAAACCATAGGTTTCACACTTGTTATAGTTAGGAATAAGCATTTAAAAAACCTTTCAAATTCACTGAAAAAACCATAGGTTTCACACCAGTTATAATTAGCTGAACATTTTACTCAAACAAACCATTGAAATTCCCACGTTATAGTTAGTTGGACTCAATATAACTCGCGTGCCCGCAATCCACTGCTGATGATGTCACATATTACATCATTCATGACATGGTCAGTGACATCACTGATGACATCACTGATGACATCTCAAATGACATCTTAGAGGTGACGCAGTGAAATCTATGAAATTTCACTGCGTCACTTTTAGGACGTCATTGTCTCAAAATCTTGCGCCTGCCTCACAGCAGGCATAAGACTGATGCAAGTCCTTCCACATGGGGCTGGCCCCATGTGAAAGGATGCATTGCTGGAGTTGTGTCACTTTTGTAACACACTCCAGCAATGCATCACTTTTGCGCTTACAGATACGTCAGAAATACTGACGTATCTGTAACTTCTTGCGACATAATGTGTCATACATTAAATATGACGCATGCGTAGAAGACTGTAGGTCTCATTTATGAGGCCATGCGTCACATTTACGCCACCGGTGCGTCACTTTTTGTGACGCAGCAGTGCTGTAAAAAATGCACCTCGTTGAGTCATATTTACAAAGTGACGCATCTAGGTAGATGTGTCACTTTGTAATCCCCTGTGCCACATTATACCTACATCAGGTGTAATGTATGCAAAAGGGGCGTATTGACGTAAGAAAGGGTCATAGAGGTGACGCAGTGAAATCTAAAAGATTTCACTACGTCACTTTTAGGACGCCGTTGAGTCAAAATCTTGCACCTGTCTCACAGCAGGCGTAAGACTGATACAGGCCCTTTCACATGGGACTTGCCCCATGTGAAAGGATGCATTGCTGGAGTTGTGTCACTTTTGTGACACACTCCAACAATGCATCACTTTTGCGCTTACAGATACGTCAGAAATACTGATGTATCTGTAAGTACTTGCGACATAATGCATCATAAATTAAATATGACGCATGAGTAGAAAAGTGAAGGCCTCATTTATGAGGCCATGCGTCACTTTTACGCCACCAGTGCGTCACATTTTGTGACGCACCAGTGCTGTAAAAAATGCACCTTGTTGAGTCATATTTACAGAGTGACGCATCTAGGTAGATGCGTCACTTTGTAAACCCCTGTGCCACATTATACCTATGTCAGGTGTAATGTATGCAAAGGAGGTGTATTGACATAAGGAAGGGTCGTAGAAGTGACGCAGTGACATCTAAGAGATATCACTGCGTCACTTTTATGACGCTGTTGCTTCCAAATCTTGCGCCTGCTTAACAGCAGCCGTAAGACTGACGCAGGCCCTTTCACATAGGACTGGCCCCATGTGAAAGAATGCATTGCTGGAGTTGCATCATTTTTGTGACACATTCCACCAATGCATCACTTTCCTCTAATTTTTACACTGTTTTTCCCTATGGTGCGTGTACTGGAGAGCGCAACCGGGAGCGCACCCAGCGCTTACCCCGTGAAAATTTAAAAAAAAGATAAATAGTTTTTTTACCCTTCAGGGTCCTTCTAGGCACCTCTCAGAAAACCGAGGGGGTCAGGGGGTGTCTATTCTTGCCCTTTTTAATTATTTCCCCATTTATTTTTCACCTCTTGTGTCTCTGTTCTTCAGAGTCAGAAGATGGTGGACTATGCAGACCATTTAGAATGTTTACAGACACCCAAGAGCCAATTAGCTTTTGAAATTTACAAACAATTAAAATGTTTCTTTAGTTTTGAATTTGTGTGTAATGAAGTTTGATTGGTTTTCTATTAATGAAATGGTTCTCTAATGAGAGGTAAACACAGCCATTTTGTGATAGTACTCTTTGAGGTACATTTGTGAGGAATATTTGGTGTTCTATTCCTGGTGTGAAATTTACACAGTATTATCTCTTCTATTCCTTTCTAAAAGGTGAGTTGTTAATTTGTAAGGGGAATTTAATACTTGATAAAGCTAGTTTCATATTATCTATTACTAAAAACGATAAATTAAAGTGATTTTTTTTCTGCTATTTACAGCAAAAAATGTTAAAAGAATACGGATTTCAATGAGGACACTGTTAATATTAATCGTGAAATTTCTGCGACCTTTGTTGAGGAGAGTTTGATTAAGGTCGCAAATGATCTTATTCATAACACTATCCATGTAGAAGACCTTCTTTTCAGAGAAGATGGAATGGAGGATTTTAATGATGAGACTTTGGATGCTGAATTAATGGAATGTTTGGACGATGTTGAGTTCCAGGAGTCATTTATGAAGAGTTGTGATGAGGAGATTCCTGATCAATTAATGCTAGAAGTACTTCTAAATTATGAAAATTCAAAAGAAGAAATTTATAATTATATATTATAAATTGTTTGAGACATTTTTCTGTTATTGTACTTGAAATTTATGAGATAGTAGTGAAATGATTGTGGTATGAAGTGAGACTTATAGTATAGAGTGCAACATTTCTGTATTACATAGTAAGTTTACTCACAGTTACTTCCCTTCTCCCAATATATTTTCTCCAATGTGCATTTCACATCTCTTTTTCATCTCATGCCTTCTTTCTCTCACTATTTCTCTCTAATGTACACTATTGCCGCCATTTTTTGTATTTTCAGAAGACAGTGAATTGTAATACTCCAAACGTGGAGTTCAATATGTGCCATACTATATTTTGTAGAAAAGACCCCAGAATGAAGTACAATTTTGGTAATCAAACTATGATTTGGCACGTGCAGAGGAGGCACGCCCAGAACTATGCCAGAAAGAGTGTCAGGGCTCTGGCACGAGAGGCTCCAAGAAATAGTGCCTCTACTTCAACTAGAGGAATAACTGCATCGGTCAGGGGGCGACCAGAGCAGCTGATCCCAAATATTCAGCCTGTTTTTAATGAGGCCTCCATCAAATGCATAAATTGTGATGCCATACTTTGTTACGGGGAACAAAGTATTACGATCATTGTTTGAGCATTAGAGAACCACCGCTGCCATCCCCAGTCCTAATTTTAGTGAGAGAGGAAAAGAAAATGAGTGAGGGAGCAAAAAAAGGGACGAGAGGGGAAGGGAAGTCAAGTAGGGGGATTGAAAGAAGGTGAGTGTGTAAGTATAACTAAGTTATAGGGAGTGAGCGTCACAGAAGAGGAGCGAGAGACTAAAGAGACAGACAGAATGAGACTAACAGAGAGATAATGAGGTAAGGGGAAGTGTAGAGAGAGGAAGGAAAGTAAAGGAGAAGGTCTGAAAGAAGATGAGTGTGAGAGTATGGCTCAGTAATAGGGAGTGAGCATGATAGAAGAGGAGTGAGAGACTAAGAGGATGGAGAGAATGGCGGTAACACAGAGAGAGTGAGAAAAGGGTAGTGAGTAGATTAGAGGACAGAGGGATTGACAGAAGCAGTTACTGAACTGCAGAAAGATGAGTAAGGAAACTGAAAAGAGTGAAGGAATGAAGGATGGGAAAAGAGAGGAAAGAAAGTAAAGTATAAGGTCTGAAAGAATGTGAGTATGGATGAGTTATAGGCAGTGAGCGTGACAGAAGAAAAGTGAGAGACTAAAGGGATGGAGATAATTAGGCTAACAGAAAGACATTAAAGGAAGGGAAGCGTAGAACTAAGAAGACAGACAAAGAAAAAGAAGTAGTAGTTGAAGTGGATTCAGGAGAATAAAATAAGGGAAATATATAAAGCAATGAATTAAAACAAGAGAAAGGAAATAAAATAAAAGAGAAGACCTGTTTTTTCCCTATGGTGCGCTTCAGGGCCTCATTTATGAGGCCTTATGTGACTTTTACACCGCCGGTGCGTCACTTTTTGTGACGCACCAGTGGTGTAAAAATTGTACCTTGTTGAGTCATATTTACAAAGTGACACATCTAGGTAGATATGTCACTTTGTAAACCCCTGCGCCACATTATACCTGCGTCAGATGTAATGTATGCAAAGGGGGCGTATTGACGCAAGGAAAAGTCATAGAAGTAACACAGTGAAATCTATAAGATTTCACTGCGTCACTTTTAGGATGCTGTTGTGTCAAAATCTTGCATCTTCCTCACAGCAGGCGTAAGACTGATGCAGGTACTTTCACATTGGGCTTGCCCCAATGTGAAAGGATGCATTGCTGGAAATTATTTGAGGGTAATAGAAAAAGACTGAGAAAAGTGGAGTGCATACATTAGAAGACAGAGGATTTGAGAAAAGGAGTTATTGAAGGTAAGTAAAAGAGAAGATATCAAAAAAGGAGAGTGTGTGACTATAACTAAATTAAAAAGAAGTGATCTCGACAGAAGACGAGTGAGAGACTAAAGAGACAGGGAGAATGAGGTAAGGGGAGTGTAGAAGTAAGAGGACAGAGGGACTAAGAGAAGGAATTAGTGAAGTGGAGTAAAGACAGTAAAGGGAGGGAAAAAAAATAAAACAAAGAAGTAAGAGAAAACAGAGGAAAGAAAGTAAAAGAGTACACCTGAAAGAAGGTGAGAGTAAGAAAAGAGTGTGAAAAAAGAGAGTAAATGTGGGGATTTAAAATAAGTGAGGCAAGCGCTATAAGAAAACAGAGGTGTGGGAATATCAAAGAAGAGTAGTGAGGTTATGGAAAATAGTATAGAGAAAATAAATATTCTACATCAAACTTACCTTATAAGTAATATCAACTTAGTTTTATATTTTCATTTAAATGTATATCTGTGAAAGACAAAACAAAATAAGTTACAATATTTATAATATATATTTTGCAATACAAGAGACAAAGTAGGAGATTAACAAGGGTAAGTGAGGGTGAGTGAAGGGCAGGAAGGTTGATGAAAAAGGAAAAATAAAGAGAGAATAAAAGCAAGTGAGCTTGAGACAAACGAAGTAAAGGAGTGAGATTATACAGGTTGTAAAGGAAAGAGTGACACAAAGGAACTGAGTAAGAGAGCAAAGCAAGGTAAGGAAGGGAGTGTGGGTCATTTTTAGGGAGTAAGCATGACGGAGGAGGAGTGATAGATTGAGAGGATCCAGAGACTGAAGCTAAGAGACAGGCTGTGATGGAAAGGGAGTGAGGATGTGAGAGGATATAGGAAGTGAGAAAAGAAGTGAGTGAAGTGTAATAAGGTGAATGAGATAAGGAGCATTATTGAGGGAATAAAGAAAATGAACAAAGGGAAGGGGAGTGAAGTAGAGTGACTGACAGCTAGAAATTGGTGGATGGGAGAGAGGTAATGAGCCGTGAAGGAGTGGTTAATGAGAGTAAGTGTGGAAAATGGAATAAGGGAAGGGAGGTGAGGGAGAGTCAAAAAAGGCCAGTGAGGGTAAGTTAAGAGAAGTGATAGAGGGTGGAAATAGGTAAGTGAGTATTATATATTTAATATTACAAAATACAAAATAATTTCAACAACATGTTAAATGGTTTATTTTTGCTGTTGTCAGAATATATTGAATTTCACTTAAAACAGTGACTTCAAAAGTACTCATCATATAACAGCGGGCAAAAAAAACACAATCAAAACGATTGTGTTTAAAAAACCCATTAAATAATTACTTAAATGCTGTAATTTTTTAAAAACCATATCTAAACTCACTTTTGATCCATCCACTTTTCCACGAGGCCAAATAGTATATGGAAAGTCCTTTTTTATGGAAATTAGTCCACTGTTTTTGTAATATCTCATTTACCCGACTTTCTGAAAGAAAAGCTCCAACATCTTTCACGTTATGAAACAAGAGTTTTACTTCCATCTCTAGCTTACATTTAATAAATAATTCCTATAATACTCACAGCACACTTTATATAATAAACATATACTATCTCTATGAGAACTACATGTTTTTTATTACCTTCATCACTCTCATTCAGAAAGTAATTTTGAAGAGCAAACTAAGTTATATTAACTGCTGCAATCTTTATAGGCCAATTACCTTCCCTAAAATTTCGGTTGTAAGAACACCAGGTAAGAATTTAGTAAGTCAGAAGGCAAACGTTGTTTGAAAGTCAATTGAGTATCATTACAGAGCTGCCAACCTTTTTGACATTTTAAATAAGCTGTGTAATGTCCTGATGTTGTTGAAGGACCATCATGGTAAAAAATTGCTGCAGTTGTAAAGGTTCTTCCTCAAATTGATAATTGAGAAGCCACACCATTTTTAATTAATGTTGTCAATTTAGTCCCATCAGGTCTACATTGTTGGAACATTAAAATAACATACTGTCCATATCTTATTAACAATAAAGTTGATAACATTTCAGAATTATATTGACTACAGACCATGTTTTAATTTGCTGCTCTAACTAGATTATTAAAAGACACTGATTTGCAGTCTGGTAAAGTCAAATATATAAATCTTTTAGTGTCTACTCTAGTACTACTTGAAAAGGAGCAATGTTCACACTCATGTTGCCATTTAAAAGAAAGGCCAAAAAGATTTTCTACATCTACTCCTTCATCTTGTAAAACAATAAGCATATTCTGTGAAAATTAATTTAGACCAGAACATGTCTAAAACCTTTCGAATTTCAAAAACACGTATTTTTGTTCTATCACTGCTACATTTCCCAAACACAGAATTTAATAAACAACAAAGTGTTTGATCACGATTTTCAGCAATCTGTTCTTTTGCAGTTTGGAGAAAGAAAATAACATTAACCACTACATTAGCATAGCAGTTGACACCAGAACTATTTTCAAACTGAAATCCAACAACATATTTAACTGAATCCATTTCCTTTCTGCTTACAATTACTGGTTCATCTAGTTTTTTTCTTTTTGCTACAACTTCACTACAGTTTTTCTCATTTCTTCTTTTTCGGCCTACCACACGCTTTTCAAACAGAGGATATTGGGGTAAATTTGGAGCATACTCTCCTCTTCACCTATTATATTCTTTTACACAATTTAGATCTGCATTAATCTTTGTCTCATCAAAATCAATCAAGTACAATCCAGATAAAGTTCTCACTCGAGATAAAGCAACATATGCCATGCCCTCCTTGAACACAGAATTTCCAATATTCACCAAAGCAGTATCAGCACTTAAACCTTGAGATTTATGAATAGTTACTGCATATGCTAAAGAAACAGGAAACTGTTTTCTGCGGACATATAAACCTTTCACTAGCAAAAAGCGAGCAGAACAACGAGTGATTTGTTGTACTTCTTCAATACCATCACATTTAATTTTTATAATTTCAATTCCATCTCTATTTCGGTAATTCACAAAATCTACAACATGACCCATTGCTCCATTTACTAAACCTCTTTCCACATGTAAATTACGTCGTAAAATTATACGACAATTTAAAGATGCATACAGAGTCTTTTCCATACCAGCAGTTTTGGATATTGTCTTCTCTAAAGAATCCAATTTTGTTTTCAACTTTTCTGACAAATAATAGTGTCTCCTTCATGTTCTATTTTATCAATAGCTTCCAGTTTCACAATCGCTTGATTTTCCAACTTTAACATTTTGGTGTTGAAGATTGAACATTCTTGCAGAGTTGGCATCAAGCATATGACAGACTTGTTTTCAGGAATTTTCCTAAAAATATTCTCTGGTAGAATATTTTCCTTTGGAAACAAATTTGAAATAAATCGTGCATGTAAGGCTTCTTTGCCATGCTCAGTTAGTTTTCCAATTCTTACATCTTGTAGAATAATTTTATAATCTTCATCCTTTGCCTGTCGCATATTTTGAAGCAGTTCTGCATATTTGAAATTTAGCCATATGTTAACATTACCAATGCTTCCTAAACACTTCCTGGCATCTTTATGCGTAAGCATTTTAAACACTGGCTGTCCTTTCACTGGAGTTAGTTGCAGTAAATCTCCAAAAACAATGATGTGTTTGCCTCCAAATAACACGTCATAGTCTGTTTTAAGAGTTTCTTGCATTCTTAAATGCACAAAAGCAAGCATTACATTTGATACCATGCTTACTTCATCAATGATAAGAAGTTTCATTTTCTTTAGTACTCTTGAAACTTCACAACAAGCTTCTCCAGATAGCTTGTGGTATTGTAATTTGTTATCATGCTCCACTGGCAGCATCAATAAGCGGTGTAAATTAATTCCTTTAATGTTATGTGCTGCCAACCCAGTTGGAGCAGTAACAACACAAGAGAGCGATGATTCCGTTGTTTTCTCCAAATATGTTGCAATCACTTTAATCAGGAAACTTTTCCCAGTTCCTGCTTCTCCACTGACATATAGTCGAATAGGCACAAATGATGTACATGAGCACTCTTTTTTCTCATGTGATAAACCATGCTCAATTTGTTGTGTAACTTGGTCATATATTTGTCTCTGCTCAACGTTTAGTTCTTTTTCCAAATCTTCTAAATCAAGTCCATCCTCCTGAGCTTGTTCCATTCCTCTTTCAACTTCATCCATGGCAGTGGCAGCTTCATTTTGTACAATTGGTCCTCCTAGTGGATCCTGACTCAATGAAGTAGAACTCTGACTGTCTTGAGAACTGTCTCTAGCAATCTCTGCTGCAAGTGTAGCTTCTTGCTGTATTTCATCGTTCAACATTTGCAGATAACTTAAAAAAACAGGACATTCTATTGTATCTTTGGTTGCATTGAACGAATCTTCATAAGTAAGAAAATCTCCAAGTAGTTCCTCTTCTCTACGCCAAGGTTTAAAAAGTTGTGAAAGTACTAAGTAATAAAATTCTCTTTTGTCTGGAGAATCACAACTCAATTTTCGATGATTAATCAAATGGCCTTTTCTTTGTTTTACTAAAGAGCCTTCACATCCAATTACAGCATATACACCTTTATTGATGTCTTCTGTGATGTTCCTTTTAAAAGTGTAGGTTTGCAGAACTTCATAGAGACAAGCGTTCTTAAGGTTAGTACTTCTATTTGGATAGTATGTATCCAACATGTTTGTCTTCAAAATATCTGTACTGTCTGGTTCTTTCTCCGCCAAATACTCAATTTCTTGTACAGATTTTAAAACTCGGTTTCGTGTTGCAGCAAGACCTAGACTCACCCAAATAATGGTTCTAGATTTGGCATATAGACTTGCTGATGACAACCGATCAGAACATTCATACGCTCTAATTTCTCGATGCGACAACATCTTTAGACTGTAACTGTATAATTTCTTGCTTAGACTCTTTTCATGTGAAATTTCTTCCGACATTTCCTTCAGTTCCGTCTTTTCTGATTTTGTGATGTAAGACGTCACATATCAAGCCACAGCAATAGAGTTGTCAGCCGCATATTGAATATCCATGTTAGCATTCCACATGGATAAAATGACTGGATTGTAGTCATTTATGAATTTGGATTCCTCATTTCTTCTTAGGTTGTATGTATTTTTGGGTGATTTTCTTGTCACAGTATGTCGCAGAGAAGACATAGAATTGTTGACTCTTCCTTTCGATGTTACTGGACGTGAAAATGCAAAACGACATTTCATGTAGAACTTGTCTTTGGATTTGTATTTTCGACGACAGTATTTCCCACAACGATGGGTTTGAAAGCGTAAAACTTGCTGTCTTAAATTGTTTTTGTCTGTACTTTTCGGAACAGCACATGTAGAATACTGCTTAATGTAACTCACCACTTTCTCATCTGAATCTGTTCCAAATTTAGGTGCATCTTTAATCCATAGCAGCATATGTATATGAGGAGCACCTCTTGCTTGATACTACTTTCTCCAAAAGAAATCCAACACCTCTCCAAGCGGAGGATTTGTTTTGTTTGTAATAAAAGACATCATTGCTTCAAACCTATGATTGAAACACCTGCATACATTAACTGGATCCAAAGAGCACAGTTCTCCAGGTGTCTTGTATTCAATATTTTCAATGTTTTTATTTGCCTCTCGTAGAAAGTCAAGTAAGTATTCCCAAGCATAATCAGCACAGCTAAGAGTGAGGAACCATGTAGGAGTTCCTAAGTTTCTTAGCATACATTTCAATTCCCCATGACGACGGTACCAATACTCGTTAGTACCACGCTGACATGCAATGAGGTTAATTAGCTGAGATTCCAAAACACTGTCTTGCAGTTTCACTTTATCCATAAAATCCCATACATCAGTGTAGTCTTGTACAGTTGTTTCCTCATCTCCCACATACACATTTTTATAGTACTGTTTATTTTTTACCAGATACAACGTCGCCTTCTTGACTTTCCTAACATCCACTAATTCTTGCCAGATTTTCTTACTTTTTGTAGGAAAACCATTAACTAGAATAACCAGAGGTTCCTCTTCTACTTTTTTAACACCAATTGTATCAACATTTTTCTTAAAATCTAGAGGCAAATAAACAACTCTTCCCTTTAATCCTCTCTGTAAATCTGAAGGAGGCAATTTCCCTGTCTTAGGCTCCATGCGAACAATAGCTTGAAAAGGATGCACACATTGAATCAGAATAGACTCATAGGTATTTAAATCCATCAATTCAGAAGGAATGTCTACCAACTCCAGATTATTATGAACAGCTCTAGCAGGCATTTTATTTTCATTTAATGTATTATAGCAATATGTACAAATACGTTGATCAGAGCCCAAATCAAAACAATTTTGAACCAACAAATAAGTTGCAAAATCCTTCCACTCATTAATATTTATGTTTTCGCTTTTTACATATAAATCAACTAATCTAGTCTGATGCTTATAATGATTACATCGACAACAAACACAAGAAAAAGTAGGTCTTTCACTTGAATTGACCATAAACTTTATAATGTCATTTTCAAATTTGTATGTACTTAAAATCTCTACATTCTCTTCTACATTACCTTCCATTACTGTATCAATTTCTGCACTAACCTCTTTTTCACCAAAGTAACAAAACTCAATTTCATCACAAATGTTTTTGACATCTAATTCAGTTCCATGCAAAAGAGCACCTTTTAACTGTTTTAGTTAAAGTGCTGGACTTTTTGCATAGTACAACCTTCTCACTAATGTCCTCACTTTATTATGATGCACAGCTAACATCCTAAAATGGTGAAAAACACTCTGACATGCTTTTCTTGAAAGACAAGCCAGTGAATGCCCTTGCAAACCTGTTTTTTCTCTCACTCTATAAGGATCTAACTCTTGTAAAATTTTAATTTTTTGTTTCACAGTTTTCCTAGTATATGTCCGTAAGAAAGTGCGAAACAAATCAATTGATTCCTGTTGGACACTACAAATACTACTACAAGTCTATGTATACACTGGAGCCTTAGGACATCTCCCTAAAACTTCATCAGCTAACACCTCTTCTGTATTTCTAGGCACAATCTCTTCTTTTTCAACCAGACAACCGTCCTTCACCTCATATGCTCGACCACTGGTGTCAACTGCATGCACCAAATCATTATCCTGAAAGTAACTTTATTCATTAAAAAATGGCTCAGAACTTGAACTATGCTTCCATTCTCCAGAAAAAACATCACAAAAATTAGTTCGATTAATTACTCTCCTCCACTTACATTTTGATTTAAACACATTAATTATAGTATCAAGTGTACGAATTCTATTCATTACTAAACACAACCATTTATTTTTCACTTTAAATGCTTCATCCACGATCTTAACTATGTTTTTTTTTTTGTAAAAAGCTGTCTTTTTTTATACCTTTTTATATTTTTTAATAAATTGGAAATAATCCTGTTGTAACACATTCGTCTACGAATGTCAGAAAATTGTTTGCTTCTTCTATTGCTTTTCAAAATATTGTCTCCTTGTACACGTCTAACAATTGTAGAAGGACATCCTGTATTTTTAGAAATTACACGTGTTTCATTCTTCTTATTTAAAAAACTTTTTTTGGCTTCAAATTTCAATAACTTCCTGAGAAAATGTGTACTTTGCTTACCAAGAAAATTTTTCATTTTCTCTGAAGATTTTATTTTGGTTGGTTCTTGATTTTCTTTTTCCTTAGACCTTATTTTTCTCTTATAATTTTTGCTCTCCTTGTTTTCGAAGGCATCTTTCTCTTTGTTTGTACAGATGATTGTAATCTGTGGAAAACAAAAATAACATATTATAGACCACTACAAACATATTACATATCAATTACAATAAATAAACAATATAAACACTAGTATACAACAAAAGGCTCATTTACATTACATGTGCTTTGCTTTGTGTCAAAAACGATTAACTAATTAATTTGTATGTCTTGTTTATATATAGGTGGTCTGTTTTTGGCCTGTAGATACAGAGAAATAATTAGTGCAGAGACACACATAGTGCTTGCACAGACAGAGATGGTAGATTACATGTAATATTGTGCACATGTGCCTCAGATCACACCAAATCTATTGCATTTTCAATGCTTGTTTACCTTGCTTCCATCAAGAAAGCAGTCAGATGCGTCACACATTTGCCATGAATTTAGAATGTTAGCACTCTAGTTGCTCATTACTTCAAGCTTCACTCACAGTGTAATCTTAGACAGATTAATAGTTTTTTAGATATAATGTACCATGTCTGTCACTGCCAACAGTATGTGTGACATCGAGGGCGAGATCTATTGCATTTTCAATGCTTGTTTACTTTGATTCCATCAAGAAAGCATTCAGATATGTCACACATTTGCCATAAATTCTGAATGTTTGACATTAATGCTGGTCCAGAGATAGTGTAAAGGTTTAATTGGCATCTTTACAAACCGCTTGCACAATGTTAGATATAATTTACTAGTTAATGTTATATCTTCTTAATATATAGGTGACCTGTTTTTGACCTGTAGATACAGATAAATAATGTGTGCAGAGACACACATACTGCTTCCACAGATAGAGATGGTACATTACATGTAATATCATGGACATGTGCCTAAAATCACACCAAATCTATTGCATTTTCAATGCTTGTTTACTTAGGTTCCATCAACAAGACATTCAGATGTGTCACATATTTGCCATACATTTTGAATGTTTGATATTAATGCTGGTCCAGAAATAGTGTAAAGGTTTCATTGGCATACTTACAAACCACTTCCACAATGTTAAATATAATTTACTAATTAATGTTATATCTTGTTTATAGATAGGTTGTCTGTTTTTCGCCTGAAAATAATTTGAAATAATATCAGCAGAAACATATATACTGCTTGCAGACAAATAGATGGTATATTACATGTAATATGGTGCACATGTGCCTAAGATCACACCAAATCTATTGTATTTTCAATGCTTGTTTACTTTCCATCAAGAAGGCATTCAGATGTGTCACACATTTGCCATATATTCTGAATGTTAGCACTCTAGTTGTTCATTATAGCAAGCTTCACTCACAGTGTGATTTTAGACAGATTAATACAATTTTAGTTCTAATGTACCATATCTATCCCTGCCGACAGTATATGTGACTCTGCCTAACATCACAAAAATGGGTGAATCAAGCTTCACTCACAGTGTGATCTTAGGCACATGATCAGAATGTTAGATATAATGTACCATGTCTGTCTCTGCAAGCAGTATGTGCGTCTCTGCTCATATTATTTCACTTTCTCTACAGACCAAAAACAGGCCACCTATATGTAAGCAACACATAACATTAATTTCTCGTTACATGTAACATCCTGCTAATCTGCCTAAGATCACACTGTGAGTGAAGCTTAATTCACCCATCACTCTGATCTTAGGCATATGTCCACAATATTAATATATATAAGGTAGACTCTCACAATGTTAACATCTCTCACCGCATTGGTGGGAAAATGCATAAAAGACAAAGATTGCGCACGCATATTGTAAATATGTTTCTCTTTTTTTGTTTGTTCTATCTCAATGTATACCATTTAAAAAAATTATTTCCAGCAATGCATCCTTTCACATGGGGCAAGCTCTATGTGAAAGGGCCTGCGTCAGTCTTACACCTGCTGTGAGGCAGCTGCAAAATTTTGACACAACAACGTCCTAAAAGTGACGCAGTGAAATCTCATAGATTTAACTGCGTCATTTGTACAACCCTTCTTTGCGTCAATACGCACCCTTTGCATACATTACACCTGACGCACATATAATGTGGCACAGGGCTTTACAAAGTGACGCATCTATCTAGATGCGTCACTTTGTAAATATAACTCAACAAGGTGCAATTTTTACACCACTGCTATATCACAAAAAGTGATGCACGGGCAGCTTAAAAGTGACACATGACCTCATAAATGAGGCCCTCAAGCGCACCACAGGGAAAAACAGTGTAAAAAATTGTAGTAAAAAAATAATTTCCAGCAATGCATCCTTTCACATGGGGCAATCCCATGACCTTACCTTATATAATGTGAGAGATGCTAACATTGTGAGAGTCTACCTTATAAACACACAGCTATGTCAAAAATTGTGCACACAGCTTGTAAATATACACCCAGACAAGAATATGAAATGCCGTGAGAGATCTTATCACTATGAGAGTCTACCTTATAAACACACAGCTATGTCAAATATTGCTTTGTCTGCCTGCATATTTACAAGCTGCGTGCACATTCTTTGACATAGCTTTGTGTTTATGCATCTCCCCACCATTTCATATGGTTTTCTATCTGCTATTCCTATCCCTCTCCAGACATTCACTCCTTCCACCCATGCTACAGATTGCACAATGTGCTTAAAAAAAATGACCATATTTACAACTCCAATGAAACCATCACCCAATTTCTAAACCAGCATTGAATCCAAGCATAAAAAACCATTTATAAAGAAGACTACCTTATAAACACACAGCTAACATTATGGAAAAAGGTACAAATATCATTCCTTAAATCACAGAGACACACAATATGATACTTGTAAAAAAATGGTTTGGAAGATGTCAAACAGTGTCAGTCACAGTCAACAGATATTCTTAAGCAGAATATGTGAACAATGCTTCCTTCACTGGGAGCCTTTCAATAATGGCACAGATTCTTTCTGATTTCAGAGCCATATTCAAGCACATAGCCAATAAAAAGTATTCCCCCACAAATTCAAAACCAAACTACACATTTTAATTGGTTGAAGATTTCAAGACTTTGAAACTCACATAACATTCACCCATCCCCCCAGTGCTCATTCACCAAGTAACCATGGTAACTCCCTCTAAAACCAACACGAGTTCACAAGTTCATTTTACTATGTTGCAAAAAAATCCATCAAGCCTGCTTGACCTCTCAATCTACTAGCTAATAAATGCAATGTTTCTTTAAATGACTTTTTCTCAACCATTGAAATGACTTCTTACAAAAAAAAGAACTTGCAGCCTAATTTTCAGTGGAGATTTTTAAGAAAGCTCCAATCCTTTCTACTTATTCATCTGCACTGATTCTCAAACACTTTTTTTTCATAATCAAACTGCCATTTCATTTCCACAACTCATCTGACTAGAAGCACACCTACCTTCACACACCTATCTTCAAAAGTCTGGTTTGTGGGGCATAGCTATGTCCACTGGGCTAAAAAATATGGCAGAGGTATTTACAACCTTGATTTACCAAATGTGGACATTGTATGGATTGGACAAAGAGGATTGAGAAGTCACCAATTGATACCATTGTTAAAATCCTTTATGCATTTACCACACCCTGACCTTATAATTGTGCACTGTGGTGGAAATGACTTAGGCATTTTGACTGGGGTAGGTCTGGAAATGCTTTTAAAGGACATCTTTGGCCAATTTATGTCACTTTTTCCAAAAACTGCCTTGGTATTTTCTAATATATGCCAAAGGCAAAAATGGAACTGGTCTAACCAATTTTGTCCACAGATTGAGAAATCAAGGAAACATGTAAATAAATCTGTTTCTGCTTACCTTAGAGACTATGCTATGGGTTCCATTTACCACAACAACTTGCGTTACAACATGCAAGGCATGTATAGGAGAGATGGTGTGCATTTTACAGATGAGGGGAATAGAGTTTTCCTCTTGAATATAAGACTCTGCATTGGTACCTACTTGCAGGTACAAAAAAACACCCAATGAGCACAACAGCTCTTTTCAGAGCTGACTTACCACTAAACATCCAACATTATTTTTTTTACTCTACTTTTTTACACTGTTTTTCCCCGTGGTGCGCTCAGGGTGCGCGTACCGGAGAGCGTACCCGTGAGCGCAGCCAGCGCCTACCCCGCGAAATTAAAAAAAAAAAATGTTTTTTTGCCCTTCAGGGTCCTTCTAGGCCCCCCTCAAAAAAACTAGGGAGTCAGGGGGTGTCTACTTGACCCCCTTTTAATTATATCCCCCTTTCTTTTTTCACCTCTTGTGTCTCAATTCTACCGAGACACAAGATGGCGGACTCTCCGGACTGTTTAGAATGTTGACAGACACCCGACAGCCAATCAGCTTTCCGCTCGCGCACTCCCGTAGTGCGCCGGGTGCGCTCCCCTGTACGCGCACCCGTGAGCGCTGGGAGAGCGCTTATAGATATATATGTGTTTTGAAGTTAATTTAAAAAAAAACACTGGAGCAATTATCCCCAAACATAGCAAAGGCACATCTGCGTACCAGTCCCTACAATTTTCCCAAGTTTGGCGTAATTCCGTTCAGCGGTTCGGGCTGTAGACTTGTCAGACCGTCCTATGGAAATTAACATGGGAAAAACACGTTTTGGGACCCCCCTTTTTTCTCAGCCCCCACTTCAAGAATCCCCCCGAAACTTTCAGGGAAGGAGCGCAGCGGAGCTGGCCAAAATTTACGAACATTTCACACAAATTCCTCAACCGGCGCCAGAGTTATTCCCATAAGAATGTTGCGGATTTCCTATGGTAAACAATCCTAACTATAACTACCTACTGGCAACCGCCAGTAGGTAATATATATATATATATATATATATATATATATATATATATATATATATATATATATATATATATATATTCACTGAAAAAACCATAGGTTATAGACCATATATAGTTAGGAATTAGCATTTAAAAAACCTTATTTTACTCACACAAAACCATTGAAATTCCATATATAGTTAGTTGCACTAACTATATATTGCGCACCCGCAATCCACTGCTGATGATGTCACATATTACATCATTCATGACATGGTCAGTGACATCACTGATGACATCACTGATGACATCTCAAATGACATCACTGATGACATCACTGATGACAACATCCAGTGACTATGTTTCTGTAAAGTTAAAATATGTCTTACATATTGAAGAATGAGTGGATGTATAAGTGTCTGGACGAAGGATTTAGTAGGTGCATGACTGAATGTATGAGTGAGTGATTAAATGTGTCTCACTGAGTGCATGGGTTAGTGACTAAACTGTCTTAATTTGTGCATCATTATGTCTGTTGTTCTGTAAACTGCTGCATGTGTTGATCAGTAGCTATATGAGTAACTATATGGGTTATTGATTGATTGCCCAAGTATTTGCATGGGAGACTGAGTGTGTGTGTGGCTGGATGGAAGGTGTGTGACTCTGTACAGATCAATGTGTACTTGTATCAATGATTGTATAAGAGAGTAAGTATGTGTTAGTATATGGTTGAAAACGTAAGGTGCTCTATGTTTAACTGTATAGAGTAGAAAATGGAAGTGTGATTGATTCTTTACAGGACTGACTAGGTGTGTGAGTAACTCCATGGATGAGTGGCAGAGTGTGAGTGTCTGTATAG
The DNA here is from genome assembly GCF_964261635.1 of Lissotriton helveticus. NCBI lineage: Eukaryota > Metazoa > Chordata > Amphibia > Caudata > Salamandridae > Lissotriton > Lissotriton helveticus. The sequence continues at coordinate 126,840,813 of NC_136064.1, forward strand.
GTGTATGAGTGCATATGATTGTGTTGTAAACATGAGTGATTGTATGTATGAATGATTGTATGGGTGAATGAGTGAATGTGTGTGTAGACGTAGGAATCAGTGAGTACGTATGTAGTAACTAGTATTGGTGTGTCAATGGTTTCAAAAATTATACTCTGTTTTTAACACTGGGTGAAACAGAGGTTATATTAAAATGTGAGGAGATGCATTGTATTGTCACATGAATGATATCATCAGTGATGTGATCATTGATGTCAAGTGAGATGTCATCAGTGATGTCATTTGAGATGTCATCAGTGATGTCATCAGTGATGTCACTGACCATGTCATGAATGATGTAATATGTGACATCATCAGCAGTGGATTGCGGGTGCGCAATATATAGTTAGTGCAACTAACTATATATGGAATTTCAATGGTTTTGTGTGAGTAAAATAAGGTTTTTTAAATGCTAATTCCTAACTATATATGGTCTATAACCTATGGTTTTTTCAGTGAATTTTCAAGGTTTTGTAAATGCTAATTCCTAACTATATATGGTCTATAACCTATGGTTTTTTCAGTGAATTTCAATGGTTTTTTAATAGCAAATATCATAAGCTGTCGAATGTCAAGTACGTGGTAAGAATTTTTTTTTTCGTGTTTATGCACACTGATCTGCTTTGATTGCTGCCCCCCACCCCTCATTTCTATTAGGAGTACTCTCTCTTTGCAGATAGTGAAGGGTAGTTAACGCAGCCCTTTCCCCCTTTGTAATCCGTCGTGCCTGCTTCTCTCTCCATTTGATTGATTGTTCTCTTTGGTTCATTCTCTATTTACAAACAAGCACAGAGTCGCAATACTCTGTTTAGTCTTTGCAGATAGCGAAAAATCGTGTAAAAAAACAAAAGGAATCGAGCAAAATCAGTAGGCCACTAATGGGATCTCTTTTGACCTCGCTAAAATAGAAACATTAGGAACAACCTGTTGAAAATAGCAATGCGTATGTATATAAGCGGCGTTCATTTGTGTTCACAGTACCCCTTGTTGATTGTTTCAATCGAGCATTGAATTGTTCGAAGTTAATTCTCTTAACGATCTTCTCTACCTGCAAACGAGGAAGAATAGGAATATTCTATCTCCCTTTGCAGATAGTGAAGGGTAGGTAACGCAAGCCTTTAACACGTCGTACCTATTTCATTCCTCATTGATTGATTGATTGTCCGAACATTGACTGTTTGGGAATTAGTTCTTTTTGGAGGTATTCCCTGTTTGCAAATAAACGTAGGAAAATCTTTGCAAGTAGTGAAAGGGTACGTAATGCGGACCGTTCTCCCCCGTTGTAATCTGTCATGCCTATCTACTCCCCACTGATTGATGCACCTTTTTCACCCGGACCATTTACTAGAGATACGTCATCTGGCCCGACCAGAGAGCACCCCTAGTGAAAAGGACATATGCAATAATAACGAAGTGATCACTGTATCCTGTTAACAGAAACTTTACCATGAAACAACCTGGAAAGAAAAAAATAGGAAAACGAAAATCAGTAGGCCACTGATGAACATGAACTTTTATTAAACAACGAACAAAGAAACGATAACATAACGTAATGATAAAACCTATTAATGTCCTAGAAACAAGAAAACGTTAAAATATGCCAGTGGTGAGAGACCAGAAAAACAGTAAGAGAAACCAAATCACCCCTCGCTGTCCCACCGCCTGCCACGCCAAAAAAATCGATAGACTAGGGAAAATGCAAGTCAGTAGAACATCCACCCCCACTCTGGAAACTTCCAAGGTGGGGCAGGGTTCCGGCTACGCCCAGCCGGGAGCAGCCCATATAAGGCAGGTCCTGCTGCCACGCCTCGGCCAGGAGATCCTAACGTAGGGTGTAGCCGGAGGAGAGGCCGAGACCAGCGGGACCCGGCCAGGGGATTGCCTTTACAACGCTGAACAGTTGCAGGGGGGGGGAATGTCTCCTCGACCCTCCCCTCTCTCTCCCAGTCCGGCCGCGGTGGCCCTTGAGAGTTGCAGGTAGTCCCGCCACATGCTCTTCCGGTCCGACCACCAACGGTCGGGGGGCCGAGGCCGACGGGATCCGGCTGCAGCCGATAAACCAAGAAACCCGTTCATGGGGCCAGAGCCAGGGGCGTCCGGCCGACATCCACCGGAAGCCCGGCCCGAAGACGGACGGGACACTTCTTTCTTTCATAATGGCTGCGACAACACTGGAGGGGGATGTCTTGCACATGCCTCCGACCCCCCCCTCGTCCTCATCGCCTGGTCCGGCCATAACAAATCTCAAGCGAGACGCCGTGGGGTGCACTGGGAGGGAGAGACGGTGCGAACAGGCCTCTCCCGCCTCCCCAGGTGGAGGCTTCCCAGCTGCACCCTCAGCGCTCCAGGCGGTGGCATCCTAACAACTACAGTGCTGCACAATTTCGGAACGACCTAGATAACGGTTCTTCCACTGTGGCCATGCTGCAACGTCTCGCCCGGCAGGGTGGAGCCCGTCCGCTCATGTGACCCCGCGATCGCCGGTAGCTGCCGAACTCTCAAAATGGCGGTCGACCTGGCAAGAGCGGGCCCAACATAAAGAAATGGCCCGGTCACTGGTTGACTCTACCACCGTAGTCCTCCACGACCTTGAAGATTCTAGAGGAGCCGCGGGAGTCTCCGACCCCCGATGGGGAATGACTGCCATGATCGCCCGTGGAGTGACGAAACTGTATCCGCGGGACGTCGGCGCTCCCATGCTGGCGCCAGCCTCACTTTGAATTACTACAATCCTGCAGACCTTACTTCCGGTGAAAGCACAGTGTGACCCGGTAGGAAAAATTATTGCACCCCCTCCCCTTTTTGACTGATAGTTCAAACCACCGATCCTTTCCTTTGCCCTTTTAACGGAACTTTGGACTGCCTCCCCCTCTTTTACATTTTCTAGAGAAAACAAAACATTAACCACTACATTAGCATAGCAGTTGACACCAGAACTGTTTTCAAATTGAAAACCAACAACATCTTCAACAGAATCCTTTTTGTTTCTGCTGTGACCCTGCTACAGCACAGGCATTGTCCCCAGCAGTAATTCTGCAATGCCGGTAAGAATAGCTGTGGTGCCTACTGGACTCACTCACCCCCGCGGCGCCCCACGCCGTTATGTGCTGGGCGGCAACTTGCTAGACATCACTTTAGTGCCATCTAGATTTCAGCGCGTTCTGCTGCCTTTGAACTATTCGCACAACAGACCGCTACTGACAAGAATATTTCATTATTGGTGCTGTCAATTTCAATAAATCTATTGGATAATTAAAAAGAAATTGCCACGGTCTCTTCGTTGTTTAAATGTTTTTACTGTTTTTGTTTTGTTGTATATATTTATATGTTATTAAAGTTTTATATTCCTACTACTTTGTTGGAGTGCTATATATTTTTAATGTGACACATAATTGTAAAAACTTTGATGTACAAAGAGTCATTCCTGGAATCTTCCGCTTCAGGCTCGGTCCCCTCCCCAATCACAATACAGGATGGTTTTCAGATAGTAGGAACGCGTGTGCTGTGACGGATCACATCGGGTGTGGGCCTTGATCTACTATAACTCCTTTGAAGAGGGGTGATTCTTTACAGCTGGGGCCATAAACTACATCTGCAGGGCTAGCTGATAGCCTAGGACCGGCCTGGACATTCGGACACAGAGGAAGAGGAGTGTCAGAGGGTGCGGTAGTGAATAGGGCGAAAGGGAGGTGTCGGGCGGGCACAGAGTGTGATTCTCAGGGAAGAGCAGCGCAGATGGGGGAAGGTTTATTGCCCATGCATAAGACAGAGAGCGGTGGTGACCAGTGCCTGGGGGAGATGCTTACGAGGGTGAGGAGCCATGCTACGAATCGACAGCGTGCAGAGAGTGGGTCTGGTCAAGACATCTAAAATGGCTGCCGTGCACGACAAAAGTGTGGCATTTCAAAAAAGGCAAGATGGCGCAGACAATGTTTTTCAACACTTCCTCATTTCCTTCGAATCGAACGTTAACAGACGTTGGGGCATATTACCAAAGTTAAGCGATATTTATCGCTAACGATGCTTACCAACCAATTTTTTACCACTAAGCATCGTCAGAAATTATCGAAGATAAACCTTACTATTATCAAGGTTTATCGCAAATGCGATAATAAACGGCCGCAATGCATGAATATCGCTAAAAAGTCAGCGATATTCATGCATTACCGAGCTAATACTCTTAGCCATGTTATCCACCTCCCATTGGATAACATGGCTAAGAACTGCTCAGGGCAGGTGTTACTTTTTGGAGATATTCGCGCTTAGCGCGAATATCTCCAAAAGTTGGTAATAGGAGATAGATATCTTGCATGTTGTAATGCAAGTTATTGTGGTATATGGAACTCATACCATAATCTCTCAGGAAAGCAGAAACTGATCCTTTTGGGACCGCCTAAAAAGGCCTAGGGGGTGAGGAGTACTCTACTTTGCCCCCTTTTCACGTTCCGAACTATTTTATTTTACTCTCTTCTGTAATTACACAAAATACCAGCGATAAGATGCATCGGAGACACACAGTGAGAGAAAGGAGGCCGGAGATGAAGAAGACATGTCAAATACACATTGGAGATAATATAGTGGCAGAAGGGAAGTAAATATGAGTAAACTTACCATGTAACATAAAAATGTTGCACTCTATACTATAAGTCTCATTTTATACTACAATCACTTCGCTACAACCTCATAAATTAAAAATAAAAATAAATAATGTCTCAAACAATTTTTGATTTCTAAATATAAATTTATTCTTCAGAATTTTCTAAATTTGAAACAACTAGTAACATGTCCTCATCAGTAATTTCCTCTTCAATCATCTCATCTGGAATCTCCTCATTAAAAGTCTGCAATGATGATTCTTGTAACTCTATGGTCTCCAAACACTCGATAAATTCGCCATCAAGAGATTGATCAAAAAAATCATTCAAGTCATCTCCTCCTTCTGACAATATTTCATTATTGGTGCTGTCCATTTCAATCAATGTAGTGGAATCATTCAAGTCATCTCCTCGTGACAATATTTCATTATTGGTGCTCTCAATTTCAATCAATGTAGTGGAATCATTCAAGTCATCTCCTCCTTGTGACAATATTTCATTATTGGTGCTGTCCATTTCAATCAATCTAATGGAATCATACAAGCCATCTCCTCCTTGTGACAATATTTCATTATTGGTGCTCTCAATTTCAATCAATGTAGTGGAATCATTCAAGTCATCTCCTTGTGACAATATTTCATTCTTGGTGCTGTCCATTTCAATCAATCTAATGGAATCATACAAGTCATGTCCTCCTTGTGACAATATTTCATTATTGGTGCTCTCAATTTCAATCAATGTAGTGGACAATTCAAAAGAAATTGCCACGGTCTCTTCATTGTGAGCCATTTTATTTTGAAATTGCTTGCTGTAAATTGCAGAAAAAAATAATCACTTTCATTTATCGTTTTTAGTAATACATAATATAAAACTAACTTCATCAAGTATTTAGTATAACAGAAGGACTGCAAATAAATAACAGAAAACATTTTTCAAATTATCTTCAAGTGTACAACATAGTTCCCCTTACAAATTAACAACTCACCTTTTTAAAAGTAGCAGAAGTGTTAGTACTGTGTAAATCAAACACCAGAAATTCACCACCAAAAATTCCTCACAAATGTACCTCAGACAGTAGTATCACAAAATGGCTGTGGTTTCCTCTCATTTGACATATATACATAACCAATTAACTTTCATCACACACAAATACAAAACCAAAGTAACATTTTAATTGGTTCTAAATTTCAACACTTTCAAATGTGTTTTCCCCATGCAATTTTCCATAGGACATTTACATACGTCTACAGCCTGAATGGCTGAACGGAATTACACCAAACTTGGCAAAATGGTACATCAAACCTAAGAGGTCAGGAAGGATCTACTATGCCCCCTTATGGTCATTTCCCCCTTCGCTTTGGCCTCCTCTTGTCTCTCAATCCTACCGAGGGACAAGATGGCGGCCGCTACGGACTGTTTGGAATGTTGACAGACGCCGGAGAACCAATCAGCTTCGCAAAGCTCCGTAACGCGAAAAGTACGCGAAGCGGAGCGCTGTTACAGATATATATCTTTTTTTCAACGTTAATTTCTCAAAATCCACTGGAGCACATATATTGAGACCTAGCAAAGGCACATCGGGCTACCAGTCCCTAATATTTTGCCAAGTTTCGTGCAAATCCATTCAGCCGTTCGATTATTATTATTTTGTTTTTTTTTTGCCCCGCGGGGCCCTTTTAAAACCTCCACATCAAACCTAGGGGGTCAGCGAGGATCTACTATGCCCCCTTATAGTTATTTCCCCCTTTGTTTTGACCTCCTCTTGTCTCTCGATCCTACCGAGAGACAAGATGGCGGCCGCTACGGACTGTTTGGAATGTTGACAGACGCCGGAGAACCAATCAGCTTCGCTTCACAAAGCTCCGTTGCGCGAAAAGTCCGCGAACCAGAGCGCTAACCGGTCCGCTGTTACAGATATATATCTTTTTTTAAACGTTAATTTCTCAAAATCCACTGGAGCACATATATTGAGACCTACAAAAGGCACATCGGGCTACCAGTCCCTACAATTTTGCCAAGTTTCGTGCAAATCCATTCAGCCGTTCGGGCTAAAAGTGAGGCCAACCGCCCTATGGAAAACTCAATGTTAAAAACACGTTTTGGGACCCCCCTTTTTTCTCGGCCCCCACTGGACGAACCCCCCCCAAATTTTCAAGGGCTGCTCAGAAACAAAATGTGCCATTTTCCTGAAAATTTCAGCCGATTCCGTCCACAAACGCCAAAGTTATTAGACATAGAATTTTCAAAAAACCCATAGAGAAAAAATCCTAACTATATATACCTACTGGCGACCGCCAGTAGGTAATATATATATATATATATATATATATATATATATATGAAAGTAATCCAAGTTTGCACCATACGCTGACTGGATGCTGAGCCCCTCATGCCGCAAAACTGGACACAGACCCACAGGTTAGTGCTTCAGACTGGTTTTATTTCTCTTGTGTCAAAGACGCTGTAGTGTTCTAGTGATGTTGGAATGTTCCTTGTGGGTTCCACCTTAGTGTTCCAAATGGAACTGTGGTTTTGAAGGGAGTTTTTACAGTTGCTGAGCTTGCTGTTGCACAGCACCTGTGCCATTGAATAAACTCAACCTTTATTCATCACTTTGGTGACATGGACATCCTTACTACAAAAATATGTGGCGATGAGGGCACAGGTGTTTGCTGAACCCACGAATTGAAAGGAAAAAGATTACCTCTTCCAAGAGTCGGGATCTGTGACAAAGGTGGATTTCGAGGGGGAAGAAGGTGAAGTTGTGGGAAAGGTTGGTTGATAGAACCAAGGTACTGTGACTTGTTTGAATTTGCGGCAGCTAATTGAGCAGCAGCGCTATGGTGAAGCAAAGACCGCAGGTGAAGTTGTGGGAAAGGTTGGTTGATAGAACCAAGGTACTGTGACTTGTTTGAATTTGCGGCAGCTAATTGAGCAGCAGCGCTATGGTGAAGCAAAGACCGCAGTTGGCCAGTGTTGGTGAGCGCGCAACTTTGGGGTCAGCACACTAGTCTGTTAGCGGCGGAAACATCGGCCATACTGGTGGTACTTTTTGGCGTCTTGCGAGCGGAGGAACGCAACGTGCGTGTGACGTATTTGGCGTGGGTGCCATCTTGTGTGTACAAAATTTTAAAGGAATCGTATGGAGTGGATCAATGTAATCTACGTTTGACACAATCGACGTGGGAGCCATCTTAGGTGGAACGGAAGAGAAAAACTGAATTTTCGAGGGAAGCAACGTGGAAGATGTTGGTGATAAACTAGTGACGCAGTGAATGGATGTAGCATGAACACAGTGACACGCACACTAATCAAATAAAGGCCTCCTCTCTGTTTTATGACGCTATCGAGAAAAGATGTAGTGTGTACACGGTGACACACACACCTGTGAAGAAGGTATTGTTCAGACAAAAGGAAACAGCAAGTGATGCAGAGACGTAGCGTGGACAAGGTGACACGCACACCTGTAACGAAGTATTGTTAACTCACCTTGGAGAACAAAACACACACAAAGAAAGAATTGAAGATTAAAAAAAAACATATACTATACTTATTTAGGGAAGATGTACATGTCGAAGCACCACAGAGCTGATGTGTTTCAACAGTGATGTGCACACCAGAGACACTACATTTTAGATTAATTGGCTATTTGTTGTGTCAATATATATATATATATATATTTTTTTTTAGAGTCAACACTTTTGGGATTATAGTGGAACTTTAAGCATGCAGTCTGTTCTTCCTCCACCACCCTTTCTAGAAGTACCAGGAGAACCCCCAATTTCCTGGAAGAAGTGGTATGATGCCTTCACTAATTATCTAGGGGCGATTGGGGCTTCTCGTTACAGAGCAGAAAGAAAGAAATGTCTGTTGTTAAATACACTTGGGTATGAGGGACGCTCCATTTTCAAACATCTTCCACCTTTAGTGCGTGTTCAAGAGGAGGAGGACATTGATGAATTTGTGGAGACAGTTAAAATGCTTGAGTTGCTTTTGATGTTCATCCGAGTTTGGTGGTTATCAGACACAAGTTCTTTAAAAGAGAGCAGAGGCATGGGGAGAAAGTTGAAGATTTTATTTCTGCACTACGCATGTTGAGTGCAGAATGCCAGTTTGAACATTTTAGAGATCAAATGATCAGAGATCAGTATATTTGTAAATGTGTTGACAAATGTATACAACAACAATTGCTCTCATTAGGAAATCCCACTCTTGAGGAAACAGTGCGTGTTGCAAAGAGCACTGAAATTTCAAAGTTTTCCGTGAAAGAGTTGGAAGAAAAGCTGCCTTTTGTCACTACTAAAGAAGATAGTGTTAGTGTTGTCAAATTGAGAGAAAACAAAAATAGTGTGCCTATACGCACAGAGAACAATTTTTTAGGCAGACAAATATCTGTTTCAAGTGTGGATGTTATCCACATGTGAAGTCTGGACGTCCTTGTCCGGCTAAAAATGTGACATGTAGGTCGTGCGGGAGGGTAGGACATTTTGCAAAAGTGTGCCAGAATGTGAAACGAAATCTGTCTTACTTTCAAGACAACAAACAGGGTTCCTCTTCTTCTTCTTCTACTGCTGTGGCCAATGTGAGTGTGACTGACTACAGACAAGAGGAATTAGGCAATATTCAAGATGATTTGCGTGACATGGTTGTTGTTGTCGGGGATTTGCATGGTTGCTCTGACCTGACAACATGATGTGTGGATCCATATACTGACATAGGTATAGGTGATAAGGTTGTGTGTTTATTGGTTGACTCTGGGGCGAGAATTACGATGTTGACTCAAGAACTATTTAATGCGGTTTGGAATGGTCGTGAGTTGCAACCGCCAGATAGATCTTCTGTCTCATATGAGGGAATGAAAATTGAGCTTGTAGGCAATTTTGAGGACACGTTAGAGTTCAGAGGGAGGAACATTTTTGGTAAAATGTATGTATCCATCAAAGGATTGAATATTCTTGGATGGTTCCATCAGGATTTGTTCAACATGGTACTTAGGTCAGGAACTAAATATCCTATTTCTATTGTTCAAACTGATGACTTTGTTGATAAATTGGTTGATCAGTTTCCATCTGTCTTTGGTGGCGAACCTGGAGAAGTAAAAGGGTTCATGCATACCATAAAGGTAAAGGATAATGCTATTCCTATTAAGCATAGGCTTAGGAATGTACCTTTCAATGTTAGGAGTCAGCTGGAAGAGGAACTCAATGGTTTGTGTAAGAAGGCTTTCGCCACTTGTCGTCACGAAAAGAAAAATGGCGATCTTCGCGTTTGTGTGGACCTGCGCTGTCTAAATAAAAATATCTGGGTGGACTCGCATCCTCTGCCGAAAATCCCTGACATGTTGTCCTTGATAAATGGTTCTCAGTGGTTTAGTAAACTAGATTTAGCCTCGGCCTACCATCAGGTTGTTCTTGATCCGTCTTCTAGGCATCTCACGGCTTTTATTTCTCCTGTTGGGTCATTCAGTACTGCCGCATGCCATTTGGATTGGCCTCTGCGACCGCAGTCTTTCAAAGGATTATGTCTAACTTGTTAAGAAATATCAAGGGGGTCATTGTTTTTCAAGATGACGTTTTAATTCATGGTTCCTCCTGCGAATCACATGATTATACTATGCTAAAAGTCATGGAGGCATTGCGTGATGGGGGTGTTGTTCTTAAAAAAGAAAAGTGTGTTTTTAGAGTTCGAAAAGTGGATTATCTTGGTCATATTTTGTCGGAACAAGGTGTGGAAGCAAGACCAGGACTGGTTAAAGCTATTGTGGACAGTTCTTCTCCTATAGACAAGGTCGGACTTAAATCCTTTATTGGGTTGTGTGAATTTTATTCACGGTTTATACCTGATTACGCATCAAAAGTGCAACCCCTTTCTAACATGCTTAAAAGGGATGTTCCATTTATTTGGGATGAGAAGTGTGACTCTGTTTTCAATTGGATCAAAGAGCAACTTGTTGGTTCAAGAGTACTTAAACCTTTTGTTCCGGACGCTATGTGCACCATTACTGTTGATGCAAGTGGAGTTGGTTTGGGAGAAGTGCTCTTTACCATCCCCAAACCAATGGCTTGGTTGAGCAAATGAATAGGGTGCTAAACAACTTTGTACAATGGGCTTTGTCACAGAAATGTAATATTCAAAATGCAGTCAGATCCATGTTATGGTTCTATCGTACCACTCCACATTCCTCAACTAAAGTTTCTCCATATGAGCTTCTTTGTGGGAGAAAACCGTGTTCTAAAATCTGTCCGGGATGGATGTCGAATTGGGTGAAAACTAATTCCTTAGAGAATGTGGATGAAGAAGTGAGGCACAATGTTTCTCAGCCACAATTCAAACAGAAAGTGGTATATGACTCTAGGATAAGAGCTATTTTACAACATTTCTTTGTGGGGGATAAAGTTCGCATTAAGATACCTACTCATAGAAGCAAAGGTGATTTTACATTTTCTGATGTTTTTGTGGTGGACAAAGTGTGTGGGAATGCTGTGAGAGTGGAACGTAAGAACTGGTGGAAAGTCTCAAGGGTTGTTAAAGTCAATAGGCAACTTGTTGATACTATTTTTGCTGACAAGGTTTTTTCCTGTTCTCCTGGTTCTTGTACTGGGTGGCTTTCATCTTCATCTTCTCGAAATGTTGAGCTGCATTCTGACAATGGTTTGCGCAGGAGTACACGTCAATGTCGTCTTCCTGCAAGATATTGTTGATGATTGTTTCTGGGGTTACATCTTTATGGTTTATTTCTCTGTTTTACCTTTTCTGTCTTTCTTTTTTCTCATCTCTTTCTTTTACTCTTTTGATTTCTCTTTTTCTTCTTTGTATCTGTCCACTTTCTCTTTTTGTTATTGTATTGGAAGGGAGGGGATAATGTAGTGTTCTAGTGATGTTGAAATGTTCCCTGTGGGTTCCACCTTAGTGTTCAGAATGGAACTGTGGTTTTGAAGGGAGTTTTTACAGTTGCTGAGCTTGCTGTTGGCTGCTGCGCAGCACCTGTACCATTGAATAAACTCAACCTTTATTCATCACTTTGGTGACATGGACATCATTACTACAGACGCGTTTCGCAGCCTAACAGCCGCTTGCTCACTCGACAATGTAATAGTGCTCAGGGAATGTTTTTAAAGTGACAGTGCTAATTACAATTGTGCAACCACGTGATCGGCTCTGTGATAGAGGTAAAAGACATTCTATACTGGCAAGAGAAAGATATTATACACAATACATGTAAAATACAATTGCCAAATAAATAAAATGCAGTAAATTAACAAATTAGCAACATTGCATGGAATATGTAAATAACACTAAAATAGTGGAATACATAATTATAGTGTATCGTGCCAACGTGCAAAAAAAGTGCAATATAGTGTAAGTGAAATGAATAAGAAACATTTTCTTATATACTTATTTGTGTGTAAACAATACACTCATATAGCGACCAGTTGTTAACATAGTAGCAATTAAAAGTATTCTGCAGTGCAATCCTGTATTAATTTTCTAAATGAATGATTAGTTATTGTACTCCCTTAAAGTGTTAAATGAAAATAGTATATATATATATATATATATTTAGTCACCAAACTGCTCCGTTACCGGGGCACACTATATATAATAAAGATAAAAATTGTTTAGCAGTGTTTGCTGCTGTCATGCCACGGAGCACCGTGGTGTACGATTTCTCATAATGAGAGGTCAGCTGTTACATCTAATATAGTTTGTGAGATCTTTGAAGTTCAGTAGCCACAACACATATCAAAAGCTCAATCATCAACATTACTTCTTGTCCAAGATATAGTCACAACAAATTGGAACCCTTCCAACTGTTAAACCAGAAATTCATGATTTGTAGACAGTTAAACACAAATTCTGTCCCTTAAAGAGAAGTTATCGTGAAGTTCACCACATATAGATAATATTATGGACAACTAAGTACTTTCTATGTCGTAAGGGTATAGGGAAATTGATGATGAATACTGAATCCTTGTAATACATATTAAATATTAAATATTAAATATTGAATACAAATATTAAATATATCTTATTGAACAATAAATATTTCAATTCATGTTTGTATTTATGCATGTAAAAATTCCAATATTTAAAATATGATTCTCTCCCTCCACTTTATGTCCAAATCGGTGACTTTATGGACAAGAGTGACAAAGTCACAAGTTCTGTCAATAGTTAATAGGGTCTACTTGTAATTTTGTGCTGCCTACATACCATAGGCCACATGTTCAAGATAGGACGTAGACGGTATAGTCAGTCTTGCATGTCAATAGTTTGGATATTTTGAAGGGCTCAGAACTGAAGGGAGTATTGTATGTTGTTGTGTTAACCCCATGGGTGCAAGCTTTGCATGTTTTTCATCGATAGAAGCCTTTGTGTATTTGTAGCCACAATGTATTGGCTATAATCTCTAGACTTGGGGTAACTAACCAATCCCTCATAGCAGGTGCCCTGCTATGAGTAATGGACACCCTCTGTGGTAGCAGGGGTCCTGTTACCGGATCATTGAGAACTATTGGCCAGCTAGTTTGCAAAATGTTGTCTATTTCTTTATGTTGGCTACTGTAACCCATAATGAGGTAAAATACTGGTATCATAGATGTTTGCACCTTCTGCATTCGGTGGAGACACGGTATGATGATTAATCTTGCCAGCAGTTAGTTGACTACGGTCAAGTGTTCGAGTTTTGTGTATAGCTTGTTCCACAATTTTAAGGGAGTATCCACGGTTTAAGAACCGCTGTTTACTCTCTTCTTGAGCCTTCGCTAATTCAGTGTTGGTGCTGCAGATACGTTTAAGCCATAGCATTTCGCCATAAGGAATGCTGTAGATCAGGTGGCGTGGATGGGCACTCGTGGCGTAAAGTACTGAATTGCCCGCCGTTTTTTTGCTGAACAATCTCGTTTCAAGTTGGTTTTTCTCTATGTACACATGGGTGTCCAAAAAGTTGACACTAGTTTCACTAATGGTGGCCGAAAAGTGAAGATATAGAGAGTTCTGGTAATTCTGGATAACAAATTGTTCTGCCTCAGTTTTGGTTCCCTGCCACACAATAAAGAGGTCATCAATAAAAAAGAAGCCACCCGTTGATCTTATTTTTCATTGTATCTACATATTGTAACTTTGAGGACCAGCTCCTCCCACCTGCCCATATGAAGGCCGACATAACTGGGGGAGAAGTTGGCCCTCATAGCAACTCCCTGAATTTGTTTGAAAAGCAGATTATGGAACATAAACATATTGTTATGCAAACAAAATGTTATCATGCTATCAGCATTTCACTGTGCGCACCGTGTATTTCTGGTCTTGTAGCCAAATAGAACTGAATAGCAGCAATACCATCATCATGTACAATACTTGTATAGAGTGATGACACGTCTAGTGCAATAAGTAATAAATCAGGACTCCATGTAATGTCTTTGATTTTACCTATGAATTCACTGTTGTCACGGACGTATGAGGGTAGGTTTTTAACATACTCTTGTAAAAAGAAATCAACATATACAGAGGTATTTTCCAATAGACTGTCTCGAGCAGTAATAGTAGTTCAACCTGTGGTTTTCTTGGAGTCTTTATAGATCTTAGGAATAAAGTAGATTGATGGTATCATGGGATTATCTTTCTTTAAATACTTGCATTGCTCCTCGCTGATCAGGTTCTTATGTCGCCAATTGGACAGTTTGGTATAGTAGGCTTGGTACGTTGCTTTCAGTGCTGTTATATTCGTCCTTGCATAGCAATTTCTATCGTTTAGCTGGTTAAATGCCTCAGGTTTATAATCCTGTTGTGCCCATAAGACGATGTTACCGCCTTTGTCGTGATTCCTAATCACAATGTCCTTGTTACTTTTCAATTTGGTCATCAATTGTTGGAACTTAACGTCTTGACTGCAATAATGTTTTGTAGTCATATTGTTTTTTTTATTCAATTTTTAAATTTTGTTAGTCACCACTTCATGGAACGTATCGATCGAGTCATGCACAGAAATAGGCATAAAGGTCGATTTAGGTTTGAGGTTTGAGAGCCCTACGGTTTTTGAATCCCCTCTGGTGTTCTCTATGTCAGGTGGAGTTGTGGAACTAGTGTTCAGATTCAATGTATCGTTCCATAGGCCTTCCAATCCCCTGATGAGATTTGAGTCAGAGAGTGTGTCAGACAATTGACTGGATTGATTGGAAACATGCATAGAGTCAATTCCGCCATCATGTTTACTCTTTAGCGTGTGAAATTTTGTTAATTTTAATTTCCGCAACCCTTTGTAAATATCATGCGGACATTAGCATAATTGAAATTGTGGGGCGGACAGTAGGAAAGGCCCAAACTCAAAGTTTTCACTTCATCTGCTGATAGCTTAACCGGGGATAAGTTTACTACAGTTTGACAAATTGTTTCCTCCAGTAGTTCCTTTTTTTCTTGTAGTTTCTTCCGTTGTTTGCGATTTGCTTTTCGTCTCTGACCTCGTTTGAAGTTTGCCCATTTGCGCCTGTTTTTTGTGGAATTCGGGGCCTGAGTGTTGCTAGTCTCTCCTCGCACAAAAAGTGATTTCTTCCCCCGGGGATGGTTCATTTTTAGTTGCCTCACCCCTGAGGTTTCGCATTTCAGACTCTGATTTGCTATTTGAAGAGCACTGGCTCACCGAAGAGGAATCACTCTTATTGCCATTTCTCATTTGGGTATTGTTCGAAATGCAGGCTTGTGTTGATCCTCTCTCTGAGTGGGACTTGCGCATGGCTTCAAACTTTTTAGCGAACATAAAGCTGTGACCAAGTACATGGTCGTTCTTATCTCTTTGAAACTTTTGTGCCTTACGTTCCCTGATTTTGTCTTCTTCCTTTTAAGAATGGCCTGAATATCTTTGCATAGTTTACTTATTTCTTCAGCTGGTGCCATTGCTTCAATCTCTTCATTGATTGTATCTATCTCAGTGAGGAGTCGCGCCCTGTCGATATCAGCATATTCAATCAACAGGAGCGCTAATTTGTGCGACGAGTCTAGATTACACTCAACCCACT
The DNA here is from genome assembly GCF_964261635.1 of Lissotriton helveticus. NCBI lineage: Eukaryota > Metazoa > Chordata > Amphibia > Caudata > Salamandridae > Lissotriton > Lissotriton helveticus. The sequence continues at coordinate 126,856,459 of NC_136064.1, forward strand.
CCTTCATGAGCTCAGGATTTGGTTGTTCGTATGTTGGGGCCGTTAATATTCGAAAACCTTGTGAGATACGCCCTACTTCAATGTAACGCTGCAGAGAGAGGGATTCCCACCATTTACAAGTTTCCATTTTCATTTTCTTTTCCAGGAGTTTAATTTTAATTTGGAAAGAGATTGTGTTAACATTGGTCTCGGATTCTTTGTCCTTTGCGTTATGCACGATTTGAGGGGTATCGGAGAACATCTCCGTAGCCGCCGCCTCCCTCTCTCGCAATAAGTTGGATGACATATTGGGATATTGCACTATAGATGTCCGTACTGCTTACCCGCCCTTATGCAGAATTGCCTGTAACCGCAGATTGGAGCACACTCCTCCACCCCAGAATACCACCGTATTTGTTACCTGGATACAGTTCCTTGCCTTCGGATATGGCATCTCGTAGTCAGACTCAGATATATATATATATTTATTTATTTATCAGTCACACCTTAGTATAACATTACTTTAACCTTAGGTTTATCAAGTGATTCTAATCTACAAATATTTTAAGACACTAAAATGGATAAAAACATTAAATAACTTAACTTCATTTTTAAACACAAAAATTGTGTTATTTTTTTCTAATGTTTTCTAAGGTGTGCAGAACCCTGGTTCACGTATATGTAGAGACACAGATCCCCTGCAGTGGATCCATGGAACCACGCTCCAACACAAATGCTGTGATCAGTTGTCTGCAATCTGAGAGGAAAGCTGCAGCTGCAATTTTGTGAATCAGGACATCGGTTTTTTGCACTACACACCACACTGGGAGAGGTGTGGCGCCGCGGCCAGGGTGACTGACTCCGGAAGCTGGGGATCACGGTTTGATCCCCGGGGCCTGCAGCAGATATTCCCAGCACCATGTGACTCTGGGCAATAGCTTGCTTAATCTTCCCGACGGCCCCCAGCGCCTAGAGACCCAAACGGGTGATGGTTCGAGCTTTACAAATGCGGATTACCCCTGTTCAGACATGGCCATAAGCAAATCAGCCTTGACCCTGTGCCTCATGGGAACAGTCCAGCCCGAACTGCCAAGCCATGTCTTTCCTGGACCGGAATCAAGCATCCTAGGACCGATTTCTGGCTATCAGCCGTCTTCAGCCAGGATAGCTTGACTCCAGTGGTGTGGAGAGCATGGGACTCACGTCTGATCATACCCATCCCATATTCATCCACCAAAGTCTAAATCAGACTGTAAGTCATAGAATTGCCCTTTCTTTGTGAGATTCTTAACTGCGATAGCCGACTTAGATTTTAGACTCAATGTTGTTTAATAAATGTCCTCAAGTGTATCTTTTCACAAAGGGTCTATTTATAGGTAAAGTTACATGTGAGTAAATCTACATAGGGAAGCTTAGGCATACACTATTGAGTAACTTTGCTACTTTTAGATATCATCATTCACTTACTAATTATTAAAAATGATGTATAGAATTAATAAACACATTATATATTGGATTATAAGATTACCAAACTTAATGATATTACATTTATTTCTCATTTAAAAAAAGCTCTATTACAATATATTAATATTTGATAAAAATATGTGTACTTTTAGATAGGTTTTTAAACATCTAAAATGAATTTGTTCCAATTTTCAAATCATTTAAATATTTAGCTCCATTTCATTTTATTTTCCATGGGGGTTTAATTGAAGTTATTAGCCCAAATTGTAATAACTTTAGAAGTGCAGCTTGGGAAAGGTAATGGTGTTACTATTTTGAAGATGGGTGAATACCCCTATCTAAATCCCTATCTAACCCTCCCTTAAATTCTCTATGCTCCTTCATTAACCCCTCCCGTTCTGCAGTTAGTATTCCCCAGTGCAGTAAATCCTCCCTGTCTCTCCCATATTTGCAACTCAAATGCATTCTTATGAGTGTGGAGACTCCGTGGATGATCTCTGCACAAAATAAAGATTTGGGAGGCACAGGTGGAACTACAACATGAAGGTTTGTGAGTAGCATTTTTATATAATGATAGTAGTAGTACTGAAGTAGAACATACTACCAAAACATTTGGTGAATATGTCCCTGAATATTTATTTAGATTTGGTGTCTTAAAATGTGCTCTTGATTTGATATGGCTGCAATTGCACAATGATAACATAGGTTAGAAATTTGTTTCATTTTTAAGGTTCTCTCACTATTTTGACCAAAAAAAATTGACATTTCATCTATTAAGCTTAGGGCGTGGTGTAGAAACAGCGAGGGGTTGGGAGTTGATCAACACGCTCTTTTGAACTACCTGCAATACAATCTATATATTGATGTATTTGCATTGCGAGATCTCAAGTTACGTCCACTGTAATAAAAGCAGAGCTAAGGCATTTTAAATAGGTAGGACACTTTTTGTGACTCCCATCGACCGGCTCCAAACACAAGGATGAATGATTACAAGGAACAGCATACTACTGTTATAAACAAAATCCCATTTGAGAACATCATTTATAGAAGCAGGCACCCCAACAGACTTCCTGGAGAGGAAACTGTGTAATGGAACAGCATCCCTCTATGAATGTTTTATCAATTCCTTTTAGAATTAAGTAACTTTTATGACCACAATTGCAGTAACAAACCAGAGACACACTTCGATGCTAATCCTAAAAACAACAGGGATGCCCAATGCATGACTTCTCCTACTTGTGATTTAGAATGAGTTGATAACCTTTTGTGATACAAAACGAATTTCCAAATCACACTTACTAAAGAATTGCATTTCAAGAAAAGGTGAGAGATAGATTCTTCATGCTTTCTCAATTACAGGTTCAAAGATGGAAAGCAGTTTGATTAGCGCCTTACAAATCTCTAGTATCAACAGTGGAAAAGTGGCATGAACCTGCTGCTCACCTCTGGAAACTTTTAAATTAATTTCATGACAGTAAATCTTCTGCCCTTGGGATTGCTGGCAAGGTAAGCAAAGGTAGGCATGTGTAATACATCATCAGTTGCAGAATACATACCTGTTGCCCTGAAGCTCACAAAGTGCCTTTGCTGCATGACTCCAGTCCAGAGCTCCAGGTTCATTTCTCCACCACTTCTCAATCACCGCAACACACTGATCAGTGGAGCCACCAAGAACGATGTCTGAAAAATAGTCGCAGGCTGGAAAGGTCCAATGAAAGAAAGGAGCATGGGACAGCTCAATCAGCAGCTCTCCTTTTACAGCACCTGGTAAGCAAAATGTACAGAAATAGATTATTGATTAGGATTTTTGAAGTAATTCAATCATACTATTCTCTGCTGCCCCAGTAACTTGGCACATATCAATCAGGTTTATTTTGAGAGGCACCGTGTGAAGTATTTGTGCAGCACCTCAAACAGTAAAACAGTGCAAACACCACGGAAGAAACCACAATTGGTTGGACATAAAGTGATCAATTTCATGAATGAACTAGACTACAGCTACAACAATCCAAAAAGTAGAACTTGAGTCATGAATTTTTAAAGAATAAATTGAAATGTAGTACTTAAAACCATAATCCGCCAAACGGGGCTATCTGCTCATGCTTCACTGGAACAACTACTAAAATTCAGGCCAAAGACAATAGAGTCTCGTCCAGATACAGGGATCAGGATTGACCCGTTTGAAAGTTCCTTAAGTGCATTGTTGATGGGGCAGAGATGCAAGAAACAAAATGCAGCAAAAAGTCGAAGATACATCTGAAATGTAGTCACTGAGCTGCAGAGTCAGTGAGGTATCACGATCAATCCTCTCATTGGCGGTGATGCATCAGCTGTTGCAGTGGTGCACTGGTTCTGAGCTTCTGAGTCAATGGCAATGTATAGAGTCTGCTGGAGCAGCACCTCAGGCCCATTTCAAGGGTCCGGGACTGGGGTGGCACCACTTGGCAGGGCCGACTCACAGAGGGCAGATTGCAGGTGCTGCTGCTGGCTGGTTGGGAGTCTCTGATGTCCCTGAGACTTCAGAACAGGATATGACCCTGCAAGCCCCTGGAGTCTCTTTGGTTCTGTGTTCAATTGATATGGGTCTAGTCCTTCTCAGCCAGGCAAGGAAGGCAGCAGATTAATACAACAGAAAAGCAGGTATGTATTCTAGAGCAGCAGTCCAGCAGAGTTATAGTCCTTGGGCAGCACATCAGTCCTTCTTCTTGCCAAACTATCCACAGGTCAATAAATATTCTCAGTTGGGAAGGTCAGGAACCCAGTTCTTTTACCCAGTGGTGTCTTTGCAGTGGGAGAGACATCAAAGAGAGGTGTGACGTGCACAGAATTCCTCCCTTCTTGCCCTTGCTCCATACTCACTGCAGTGGGTTAAGCAGTCCTTTGAGTAGGGACATAACACAGGGTATTCAAGCATAGGTGTGAGGCTGCGGCCAGCTCCTCCCTTTCATCTTGCTCAGGATGGTCCTTCAGGATGTGGATGGCCCATGAATTCACAACTCAGCTACCTTTGTGTGTAGCTGTACAGAAGGAATGCACAAACCCCAGCTATCACGCATCCCAGGCGTGCATTGGAGAAATGCTAGAGGCACACATGAATAAGAGAAAAATTAACTTATTTCTAAAAGTTTCACTTTTAGAGTTATAATGATACATTTTACTTTACCATTAAAGTGGACTTATTATTAAAATTCAATTGGTACTAATATGAGAGTTCTAATGCCTTTCACATAGAAACTTCACTTGTTAGATGTAACAAAGAATGTTCTATGTTAACCTATGGTAGGGGTAGGCTTCACAGTAGTAAAAAACTAATAGGGGAGTTGTTCACTACCAGAACATGTATAACTTATGAGCTATCTAAGGTCTACCTTAGGGGTGTCTTAAAAATAATAAAAGGGGAGTTTAAGACTTGGCAATGGGTTTTAAATGCAAAATCCATATGACAGTATAAACAGTCTACATAGGCTCTGCATTTGCAGGCTTGAGATATGTTTGAAAGGGCATCTTAAGTGCGTGGTGCAATTAGTGATGCATGCTCACTAGTGGAATTTAATCTACAGGTGCTGGGCACATGCAGTGCACATTCCTAGGGACATATAAGTAAAATAAATATGCTAATTGTGGATAAGTGAATTAGACCATATTAAGGGAGAGAGCTTATGCATGTTAACACTGGTTAACAGTGGTAAAGTGCCCATAGTCCTATAGCCTATAAAACAAAAACATTGGAGACAAGCAGACAAAATATTTTGGGTAGATCAGCATACTGCTAACAGGTTTAGCACATATCCCATCTATTTTCGCCAAGGCAAAATAACCATCAGCACTAGTGTCACAAGTGTATGTTCCCCCATAAAGCCCATTCCGCATAAGGAGATGGACCACCTCAATAATTTTGGATTCCCACCCCTCATTTGCATTAGCCACCGGAGGGCCTATGGTCTATCTGAATCAGTAAGTGATTAATAATGTCATGAGTGTGCAGACCATAGCAAAGGCTTCTCCTTCAGTAGCACCCCACATCGGTTCCCTGGGAAGTAACTTTCTGGAGATGAAAGCTACTGGTTGGTGTAGACCCTCATCATTAAGTTGTGAAAGTTATGTCTAATGAAATGCTCTGAGGCACCAGTTGCAATAATGGATTCCTTGGAAAAGTCATGAATCTTGAGCATAGTGGCTGTGCATGGGGCCTGCTTTAGTGAGCCAAGTGCTTCCAGGCATGTTTCTGTCACGATCACCATCTTCAAATTCAGCGCAGTCAAGAGGGCAACAATAATGACATATCCCAATGTAAATTTCCTGCAATATCCTGTGAGGTCTAGGAAGGTTCTTGCCACTGTTTGAATATTTTTAGGTTTTGCAGGTATTGATGGTTTCTATTTTAGCCTGGAGGGGCTTCATCTTACCCCCGCGTACCGGGTGTCCCAAGTGTACCACAGACCACTGCCCTATCTGGTACTTCCTGACCTTGATAGTTGGATGTGCATTTTGTAGGGTCCTGCAGCATTTCTTGCAAGTGAAAGAGGTGGTCCTTCCAGCTGTTGCTGAAGACATCTGTACCATACATGAAAACAGCACTTCCATCCCAAACATGGTTCACAGACATCTGGAAGGTGTCGTTGGCATATTTGAGCACAAAGGGCATCATTTGAAGTTGGTAGTGGCCTTTTGGGTCTGACCTCTCCTTTACTTCTTCAGTTTGGGAAATCTGCCAGTACCATGAGGTAAGGTCAAAAGAAGTCAGGACCTGGGCAGCTCCCAACCTGTCAGTCAGCTCATGAGCCTGTGGGAGTAGGATGAGCATCAGTATTGGTGACTGAATTAAGCCCCCTGTAATCTACCCAGAGTCACAGTTCTGATATAGTGCCCAAAGGACAACATTTAGTACCAGCATTACAGGGCTGAACCAGGGGCTACTGAGGTGTCTAAATACGCCTAAATCTATCACCTTGGATACCTCATTCTTGATGCTGGCTCTCACTTTGTCAATGATCCTATATATCCTATTCTTGACAGGTAGGCTGCCTCCTGAGGTCACATGATGGGTAAACAGATGGATAATATCAGGAGTTAGGGAAAACAGAAGAGAAATGTCCCAGCAACTGTTGACAGTCCCTCTGATGATCTGATGTCAGGGTAAAGAAAAGATGTACAACTTCTACTGCTCACCCTTTTATTTGGAGGCTAGGAGGTCAGGGAAGGTTCACTTTTCTCTTCCTCCCAAACTTCTGTCACCAACATCATGGTGACCTCAGACCTTCCAAAGTGTCATGAGATGGATGAGCTGCAGAACCCTTATAGGAAGTCTAGGGGTCTAGAGGTCTACCAAGATGGTGGCATCCCTGTTCCTCTTAACAACCAAATGCGACCCAGTCCAAAATTTGTTGGAGGGCCCTGGGCTCCACAAGCTCCATCACCCATACTTTCTGCACAGGCTCAAAATCCACGGTGGTAGCTGTCTGGTAATAACACTGATTCATCTCCTCCTGGCTGGACTTCAGGTTTCCAGATTCTTGCTTCCAAAACTTGCCCATCTTATGCCTGACTTCAGGTTTTCAGATGCACATCCAAGGGAGGTTTCAGGTAGCTTACTACCACCCCTCCTTAACTAAACTGAGAGGTTCTCTTACGAGATGAATACACAGTAGCTGAAAAGGGTTAAAACCAACACCAGTCTGTTGTATCACTCTGTAAGCAAAAATCAGGCATCATAAAAGGAAATCCCATGTATGCTACTTGGCTTCAGGCAGTTCATTGAATATGTTTTTAAGGGTTGTGTTGAATCTTTCAACACGCCCATTGGTTTATTGATGGTAGGGTGTGGAAAACGTATAGGTAACTTCACACTCCTTTTCATTGATGGCAAACTTGAAGTTGATGCCCCTGCCAGATACTGATTCTATGGGAAAACCCACTCTGGTAAAAATCCCCATTAGGTTGTTAGCCACTGCACGTGCAGTTACATTTCTCAGAGTTATGGCCTATGGGTATCTTGTTTTTGTTACAAACAAAGGTCCTTAAAAAGTTATTTAAAATAACAAATGAATATAGACTAGGATCAGTGCTATATTGTAGGATGTCCAGGCAGACAAACAATGTAATGATTCCAAGAATTGTTAAGTATATTAAGAGCACACAAAATAGAGTGGGACACAGTTCTGTGTCCTACATACAAACAAAGACAATTGCATTTGGATAAATAGCATTTCATGCAAAAGAAAGGAAGAAGCTTCTGGCCAATGGTGATAAGTAGGTCAAGCTTTCAAAAACTAATATTCACACTCGTTTTAACTCAGTGGTTTAACATTCAAATATGTTTAATGTTTCGTTTGCCTTCAGCAAAGTATTGGGATCATCATCAGGACGATTTATTAGCAATCCTGAATTTTTATACTGCCTGTTGACAAGAAGGAAAAATAGGGAAAAGGCTGAAAAAAACAACTTTTTAAAGGACACATGACATGGAGCTGAGAGTGAGCTGCTTGCAAGGAACCCCGCGCTTGCTACTATAAATGTGCTGTAGATCCATGTAAAGAAGAGATTGTGGGGGTATTGATCAAAACTGTAAGGGTTGAACCATGTGTGGAGGCATGGTTTGAGTGAAATGAGATCTGTGTTGTGATGGACGTTTACGGTTGTAAATTCACCATTACTTTTATACAGTGGAGGTTTTGGTGATGGTATGCCAGGAAAAGTGAAGGTTTGTGTAAGCGCATGCAGGTTTGCGGGTGACAACTTTGTGAAACAATTCAGTTAAGGTTCGATCCTAATACACACTCCGTAAGGATAAGAAAAGGGGGGAGAGACAGTGTAAGCCCTAATGCAGCGGTGACCGATGGCTGAATTCTGGTCTTACAGAGAGCAGATGGTGTGATTGCATTTAAAGTCTGGTATCAGTTGGGCGAAAATGTGACGCTTGCTGGGACAATTTGCAGTGGCGGCAACCAGCAGGTGTATGCTGACCTTAGCGAGGTGTTTAGAAAGGATTTCTTGATATCTGAAGTTCGGTGAATGAAATAGTATACGCTTTGAACCCGGAGCGGTGAATGCGATGCTGGAGCAGTGTTTACTCGTTATCTAAAAAAGAGAATGCGGTGTTTGAGGAGCGGGGCCCGGGGTGCAATGCCAGTCTGTAATAGGGGTGAGCCTTTACCTTAGATCTTGTTGCCAATAAAATTGGAATCAAGTGAGATCAATTTAGATACCTCGAGGAGGTGGAGTTAACAGGACATCTATAGAGCATCATTAAAAGCATACCGGTGGGGTCTAAATAGAAATTAAGTGCAGAGACGCATAGGCTCTTACCGGTGCTGGGTGTTGAGTAACGTGATGGCTGTAGATGATGGGATCGCCAGTGCGAGGGCTGCAATGCACGGTGATTGTGGCGACTCGTGTTTTAAAAGGCATGCAACACACGTGATCTAGGCTAAGTTGATGGCGGCCATATTGGGTGAGGGGTTTGGAAGACATAAAGGAAAGACTAATTACAGTATGTTTGACAGTGAATTGCCAGTATGAAGAGGGTGAATACTGGATGACAACTATTTTTTGAGGAACAATGAGAAACTTAACATTAAAAAGAAAAACATTTAAGAAATTGTTAGTCCTATACATGATTTGCTTTTTTTAAAAGAGCAATAGTTATGTATATTTCCAAGAAAAGCTAACACATTTCGGGTATTCCAATTTAAATGGTATGGACTGACAATTGAACTCAGTTTTATGGTTGTGCACTAGTATCCATAAGCATGCATAGTTGTAAGTTGGAGTAAGGAGGTCCAATCTTCATTTCTGTTTAATCCGTTTCTAATGCTGTCTATACGGATAATCATTTTCAATTCTTCCTCGTTTAGCAGTTGAGCCATAGTTGCTCCTCTCGGGGTTTGTTTCAAAACATTTAAGACTGTCCATTTGATTTTGTCCTCATTGTGTCAACTAGAGGTGCTTTTGGTGTTTTATATCGCAGCCTACTGCAGTGTTGTCCAATCCGAGTCTTTATTTTCTCTGTAGTCTGTCCAATATAGACCTTCTGACAGGGACATTGAATGAGGTAAATTACATTGTAGGTGTTACAATTGAACAAAGTACGTGATTTTACTACAACATTGTTAAAATTGAAAGTCTTGCCTTCTATTGTGAAATCGCATACATTACAATTGCCAAATTTAGAATGTCCAAGCAATGGCTCCAAGCCCCAATATGCATCTAGAGTGACTTTAGGTTTGGGGCTTGGTAGTGCTGCTCTCACGAGGTTATCTTTCAAGTTATGGCTTTTTTAAGAAAGCGACTAGAGGGCGCTCTATATTTAAGTTGACTGCATTTAGTACAGACCAGTGTTTGGGAAATGATTTGCGGACGGGGTTGGAAAATGTGTGACACAAACTATTCTATCTGTACTGGATTTCTCTTTAGGTGACAACAAGACTTTTCTAGGGCAGAAACATGCCCAACTCTGTGCAATGCGTACCAATCTCTTTGGAATCCATGTGCTTTGAACTTGGCAGCCTCATGAAAATAGTCTTCCTTTGCATAGCAATTGCATATAATGCGTAAGAATTGGGAATTTGGAAGAGAGTCTCGTAGAGCTCTGGGGTGGTTACTTCTATAGCATAGAAGTGTGTTACGTTCTGTGGTTTATCTATAGAGCTTTGTCAGTAGTTCCCCATCAGAGTGGTAGATGGTAAGATCCATAAATGCAATTGCTGAGTCGTCAAGGGTAAGGGTGAATGTCAGACTGAGGCAATTATTGTTTAGCCAGTGTACAAATTGATAAAGTGTGTCTTTATTGTTGTGCCAGATTAGAAAAATGCCATCTATTTATCTGTGCCATAATGAAGACACCAGAAAAAAAGGGGTTGGAGGGTGACAGAATTGCTGTCATCTCAAGATGATCCATGAACAATATCGCTAGATTGGGGGCAAAAACAGCCCCCATTGATGTTCCCTTCACTTGCTGACAGAACTCGTTGTCAAAGGTAAAAAAGTTCCTAGTGAGGCAAAGTTCCAGAAGTTGCAGTGTAAACAATGTTGTGACAGCATGTGGGAGAGGCCTGGAATCGAGGACTTTCTGGATGCAGTCGTGGCCAGGGTCTGGGGAATGTTGCTGTACAGGGATTCAACATCCATTGTACACAACAAGTCCGATGTGGGGTTGAGCAGGTGGGTCCAACTAAGTTTATCATTGTCATGCTATCTATCACGTAGCATGCAGTTTTAGGTACACAGTCCTTTATAAAGAAATCTACACATTGGCCTAAGGGTTCCAAAATGGACCCACAACCTGAAATATAGGGCACACTGGTGGACTTGTCAGGTTTTTGTGAACTTTTTGTAGTGTATATATCACTGATATTCTGGGTGATTTTACATTTAAGAAAATACATTCCTTTGTGTTCATGAACCTTTTTGCTAGTACTTCGGTCGTGATATGTGTGATGAGGCCCTGCAGTTTCTTGTTGGGTATCCTGCACCAGGTCAAATCTGTTGCTAGACGTTGTCTGGGTGTCCCTCGGCCCTACAATGTTAATGACCCTTTTCAAAGAGGGGGTCAATGACAAGCAAGGAATTCAGGGGAGCTTTTAGCTTCTGCCTTGTCTTCCTGGTGGCCTGGAAGGTCAAGCAAATCTAACTAAATGTATCTGATGAAATTTGGAAATTTTCATCTGGGGCTATCTATATATATAAATATATATATATATATATTTCACACAAAGAAGAATTGTCGCGGCACACCTCTTGGTAGTTTTCAGATCGTTTTTATTTCAGATTGTGATCAACTGGATTTGATCACGATCTGAAATAAAAAACATCTGAAAACTACCAAGAGGTGTGCCGCGACAATTCTTCTTTGTGTGAAATACATATCGAGACACTGCCCTGGTCTCAATGCGAGCACCAACTGTTAAGTGCTCCCTCTGCTACAGGACAATTTGTGTGAAAATATATATATATATATTGCAGTTTAATCCATTTTGACGTTGGCGCTTGTCAGGTGGCGCGGTGCGATTCCATTCCTTCGGGATTAAGCCGATTTTACATGCACAAAGGAATCAGTCAGTCACAAACTGAAATAAGGACGCACTCTCTCGCAGGTGTATTTCTAAAAGCTTTACAGCGGCTTTATTTTCCTTGCCAGTCCCAATGCGTTTCACCTCCTCCAAAAGCTTGATCATGGGATCAAGCCTTTCTAGGAGGTGAAATGCATGTTACCTGCTACCTGCTTCCTGCTTGCTTCTGGGTTCACCCTGTCACTGTTCTTGCAGTGCTGTAGTGGCCCTTTCAGCACTATGTACTAATCCATTCACTGAAGGAAAACTTAACCAATTATAAATTCACTAATTGTCTCTTTTTATACTACTGTAATCAATAAGTCAGTATCCATGTACTCAGGCATTAGGACATGGACTGCTTCAAACTCCTATGCACTATGCATGTAGTGCAATAACCAAGTACACAATTGTCTTTCAGGCCTAGAATTCCCCAGTCAGTATCCATACACTGCTGCAAACACCCTGTTACTCCCCTTGTGCTCCGCTAATGACCTTTACAGCACCATGCTCTAACATTCACTGAACGAAAACTCCACCAACTATACATTCACCCAGTATCTGTGCTTGTAGTAGTCTAATTATTTAGTCAGTACCCATGTACACATGCAGTAAGTGAGGCTTTAGGACATGGACTGCTTCAAACTCCTATGCCTGATGCAGGTAGTGCTTGAACCAAGTACACAATTGTGTTTCAGGCCTACAATTCCCCAGTCAGTATTCATACACTGCTGCAAACACCCTGTTACTCCCTTTGCATTCCTATACAGTTTAAGTTACAATTTTAATTAGTGATAAGAAAAGAAAGTGGTTAAATGATGTTTTATATGGAATGTGTTGGTATAGTAATTGAGAAGTATAATTTATATATTTATTAAAATATATTTATTTATGTTTATTTTTTATAGATATTGTTTATCATCATCAAAATAAAGTTATCATGCCTGAAAAATTAAGAAAGAGAAAAATACTGCTAAAAGTAAAGTCCACATTTGTAAAGCGCACAATCACCCGTAAGGGTCTCTAGGCGCTGGGGGGCCGTCGGGAAGATTAAGCGAGCTATTGCCCAGAGTCACATGGTGCTGGGCTAACCTGCCGCCGGAGCCGGGGATCGAACCGTGGTCCCCAGATTCCAGCGTCAGTCGCCCTGGCCGCGGCGCCACACCTCTTCCACAAAGAATAGTTACTCGAAGAAAACTCAACAAGTATTGGACGACCAGCATCATGTGGGTAAAAAGAAACCATCTCCCGCTAAGACAACTAAGAAATGTATTAAAAAACTTTCTAAGCCCACAAACAGTGTGCAGAATGTGGAAACAACTGAGAATCATAAAGGTAGAAAAAATAATAAAAACATAGACCTAAAGATAGAACGTATGGTAAAAGAAGACCAAATCAGTATAAAGAAATACGTAAAAAAAATTAAATTATAATAGAGTGGTACATAACTTGCTGAAAGAGGTGAAAAATATAGACAAAGAGCACTATTTTATAAAAAGAAGCATATTGAATCCATTATTCAAAAGGCTTTTTAAGTCATTTTAGTTTTAAACAGAATTCCATGAAGGCCAAAAGTAAGAGGAAGAGAGTAATTAACAGAACTAATTTTTGTGATTTTTTATGATGAATGGAAAACAGTTCAAGTTCAGAGCCTTTCTTTAATGAAAAGAGTTATTTTTAGACAAATTATGTATTGCATGCAGTAGATACCAATGGTCGAGCTTATGAGGTTAGAAATGGTTGTCCAATTCAGAAAGACAAGATGGTTCCCAGAAATGGAGAAGAAGTGTTAGCTGATAAAGTTCTAGGGAGATGTCCATCACCACCCCCTTTTGTACCACTTTGTTTGCCATAAGTTTGCAGGGTATGCTCAGACGTGAGTCCCTTGCTCACTTTGCCACTGGCTGAAGACGGCTGGAATACCAGAAACCAGTCCTAGGAAGCTTGTTTCCGGTTCAGGGAAGGCATAGCTTGGCACTTCGGGCTGGACTGTTCCCATAAGGCACAGGTTCATACTGATTTGCATATGGCAATGTCTGAACTGGGGTGGCAGAGTGGGCTACAGACCGGTGATGGAATAAACCCAGATCGGTTGACTGGGTGTGAGTGTTTGATTGGTTCAGATGCTCCGTCCATCACCACCCCCTTTTGAACCTCCATAAATGTAGCAGGCTGATAGATATACCTTTGAATGTAGCCCTTGAACGTGCACTATTTATCCTCTGGGCAAGCTAAATGTTATGGGGGCCTAGGTTTTATGTCCAATGTGATGTTGAGTCTATTTACATGATCTAAGGTAAAATACCTCCAACTGTGCATATATACTCAGGTATAACTGTGTTATCATGAAATAGTGAGATAACAAAGATTTATTAAAACAACTAGGGGAATATATTTGTATAATGCATTCATGAATCATCAGAATTGCAATATCACTAATAGTTAAGGGGACCAGATCTAAAAAACGAATTGTCTCTTCTCAGTCTCTGGCGCATTCTATATATTGAGCTACAGAAACAGCCTCCTGTGTTTTATTACAATTCTCTATTCTCAAAACTTACAATATTTCTGCAACATCAGGGAAAATAAGTGACATTATTTTTTGTCCCTCTTGCTTTTTAATACACAGTGTAGAAGACGCTATAGATGAGTGGTAAATATTTATATATTTTACAATGTACTTTTCATTATCAATGTGTTTTTGCCCTAAGCACAGAAATTTACAATCGACGATTCATGTCAATTCTCTAACCCTGCTTTTGATTATACTAGCAACATAAAATAAAAATACATTTATTATTAAAAACAGACCTGAGGAGAAGATTTTGTTGAAAGAAGGTAACATCCGTGTAATCGCATCATCATGGAGGGCAGAATCCTTTGCTATAAATGCAGTCACCGGCGCAGTCGCATCCAAGTATAGATCATGGAGCTCTTTCGGCTCAGAAAATGATGCCATGTTCAATCATGCAAACTTTCCAACTTTACTTCTTCTGTGTGTGCACCTATTATTATATTAAATAATCTAAATTGCAAATTATTGATTAACAAAAGTCACTTTTATTTGCGTGCGCTCCAAACCTCATTTTAAATTCAATTCTTCTTTGATGCCAGCTGAGTCAAACGTATACATATTTAGCATCCTGTTTGAATGTCACAATGTTATAAAGTGAGCCGCGTGTTCCATCACCTAATTGAAACAGATACAGCAATGCAATGTCTGCCACTACAGTGAATAGGAGTTTTGTAAAAGTTCATTCTTTTAACAAGCTTGGCTTTGGGCTTTTAGTTTTTATTGTTTTTAATTGTTCATTGAAATTATTAATATCACAAAAATACAAAAAACGTATTATGATGTCAGTCAGACATGAGTTGTATCGGAAACGGGACCACCGGACAAGGAGTCGGAAGTCCTGCTTCCACTATTATGATGCGGCCACCTTCACCCTGGTTGGAGAGTACATCATTTCTTTTGAGGCCTGTGATGCAGGTTGCAGCACCAGCCTCAATAGAAAATATACACATTTATACCATCCATGGACCATATGACAGACACAATGCGGTGCCTGCCATATGTTACAACGATGTATGGTATCCCCCAGGGCCCATAGCAGAAGGCCATGAATGGGCAGGTGAAAATTGACATCATAATCCCAACGGCAGAGCCAAGGCTGGCTCCACTGTCATTTTGGGTTTACTGTTTTGCCCGCCCGCCCTTTAGAAGCGGAGTGAAATTCCCCTGTGGACGGAAAGCCTACAACAAGCTGTGTGTTGACTTTCTGCCCAACCTAACTATCACCCCCTTAAAGTATAACCATGTGCGTGATTCCAGATTCACACAAAATCCGATAAATGTACCAATGTAGGCAATAACCACATTGTGAACATTTCTTAAAAAAATAAGGAGGAGGGAGTCATACCAACCCCAAAAAAAACCAACTCTTTGGGCATATCAAAACAACATTTTGAGAGAATTTCCAATAAGCCCCTGGTAGCTATAGCACAAGCAGCCAGCAGGCTGATATGAAAGGTGTGCTATGCTGAAGCAGCACCAACAATTATAAAGCAAAAAACAAAAACAGTCAAACTTTTTAGCTTTTATCAAGGTCTATTAGACTCCTTCAAAGTTTTATGCAAATTCTTCAGGATTTTGTCAGCAACTGATCTCAGTGGAAGCAACCTGGATTTTGCCATCGCTGGAGAGTGTTTCACCTGGCAGAAATATTTATTGCCTTTCACTCATTCAAGGTTTAATCTTTGGACTTAGTTCCTTTTTTGGAAGCAGCAATCATCTGGCAGAGCAAGGCTGAGCAGAGCTCTGCAATGCTGCACATCTTTGACACGATGGCACACTGAATCCATTTTGATTGGAGCAAAAAGTGCTGAGCAGTATAAACCTGGATTTCTTGCCAACCTTTAGTGCGACCTCCATGGGTACACTTCAGAAACTTCCCGAACCCTCCAGAAATTAAAACAATGACTAAGGGCTCTGGCTTAAAGTTAAGAGGACATGTTACCCCATCACAAATTTGACGGATATTCCAGTCACCTTATTACAAGTATTACAGGATAAATTTAACTTGTAATAAGGGAACATGATATTTCTCAATCCAAAAATCAAAAATGTTTAAGTTCCGAAATTTGAAACTTGGATGGTAATTGCTGGCTACTCCTCTCTCCCAACCTCTGCATAATAATGTCTGAAATGGGTTAATTAATTTGAGATGACAGCACCCCAACCAACTCATAAACTCACTCTGGTTAGATCAAAATACAACACAGAGTCAATTCCTGTTAAAACCCTGGTAGCTATGCCACAAGCAACACACAATCCACAGCAAAGAGTGTGTTAAGTTCAAGCAGTACCAACAATTTTAAGTAAAGTACAAAACATACTAAAATTCCCATACCAATTCACAAAGTTAGAAAAAAAATATTTGTGAACAAAAAGGTACCCACCATCAGAATACATTATGTACTTTTCAGTTGTTTTCCCAAATTTCAGTACCCACAAAAATGTACCTTTGTAGTAAGTTCAGTACTGGGATGGGAGATAAATATAATGCAGAGTAGAGTTTTTTTTGCATATGGCTCCCCAACTTACTATTTTTGTGCAAAAACTAGTGCCTACTAAAGTGATTTTCACAGGCGGTTGTGACAATTCAAGGTGAGAAAGCTGCTACTTGAGTAGAAAATCTACTTGGGTAACAAGAAAGGAGCAACGCCCTCTGGCATGCCATGAGATGGCGCTTTCACAGATGTTGTAACCCAGAACAAGCTCCTGGTGCTATAAATCAGTGCAAGCAGAACAACAAGTTCCATCCCCCCTATTCAGCACTACAAAAAGCCAACTACTGATACTGCGCCGTCTCATAAAATATTGGGCGTATAGACCTAAAATAAAACCTCATAGGAATTAAGGTTAAATTAAATAAAAATAAACTAAAGTTTACATTTTGTTAAATAAGTATTTGAATTATTATGAAACAATATATATAAAATATTTTTTGTATTTATCCATTTATCCATTTAAAATCTTCTCAAAACATAGCCTGTTTAACCCCTTCTACGGCGTATAACATGCCACCCTATCAGGGAGCCCTGTGTTGGCAGTTTCCCATATACCAACAGGACATCCTCAATTCTTCCCACAAGGAAACAAACCCCTTTTTGGACAGAGGCTGGGGCAGAGGCAGAAGAAGCGGGTGAAGAAAAGGGAACCAAATGACAGTGCAATGTCAGGAACAACCAACTCTCTCAGTAGAGACAAGGAGCCAGACAAGAGGGAAAAAAAACTGATTGTTAACCTCTCGTCTATGACTCTTACTGATTCTGAGAAAAAGGTCCTACAGAAGGGTTTGGGTTACGTCCCTACCCCTAAGATTGATAGGTTTTGTGATAATTGCGAAATACAAGGTTTTTTCCATTAAATACACATCAAAGTCAATTTCCAAGACACACTTACACTCCTCATCGATGATACAGGGTTACATAACCCTTCTACCTTTACACCTAATAGCAGTATGGTACCAAATGTTGTACTAACCTTTGAGCAGGCTGTACTCAAAGATCTAGTGGCACAACACCAACCACCTTTCACAATTTATACTCAGCCGAACTGGTGGGTGTCATATCCCTGGCTGATGATCCCGGAATTACCATCAAACAAACAGATAAAGGTGGGGCAAGAGTTTTGTCAGCAATCAGAGATATTACACTCCTGTAACAGACAATCCAACCCCCTGCCTTACCACTATCATTTCAACCATTGTGAAGTGGGGTGAATCAGCAAGAAGGAAGCAGACTTCCTCACTACCAAGGACCCCAAGATACCCTACATCTATATCTTGCCTAAGATTCACAAAGGGATAATTCTTGTCCCTAGCAGGTATATCGTCTCAGGGATTGGGTCAATCCTTTAACCCTTATCAAGGTTTTGTGATCATTTTTTGCAACCTCTTGTTAGAACTACTCCATCATTTTAAAAATACACCACCAATATCCTTCGCCTGATTGAGGGGGTCCAAAATCCAGAGGAAATAAACCTGCTGGTTATCCTGGATGTTGGGGCCCTCTACACCAATATCTTGCAACGTGCTACCTTAAGCGCCATAGATGATGCCCTGACAAACCTTGAGGGGGACTCACCTTTGCCGGTGCCCTTTATCCTGGAGTATGCCACACTGACCTTGACAGAGTCCTTTTTTGAATATAACTAACAACTTTACCATCAGACCCAGGGCACACCAATGGGCAACACATTCGCGCCGAGCGTGGCATCTTTGTATATGTCTGCTTTCAAAGAAAGAGAGAACTACAGTGCATCTAACCCTTTCCACACCAATTTGGTGTTGTGGAAGTGATTAATTGATGACATCTTCATCTTTTGGAAGGGGGGTCGGTTTGCATGTGATGAATTTTGTCAATGGATTAACATCCCGAATCCGTACCTAAAGTTCACTAGCACTATCTCAGACAATAGCATCCTTTTCCTTGATCTAAAAATCAGATTGAACAAAGGCCACCAACAGTAATAGCTTGCGATTATGCAGCAGCAATTACGCCAGAGCCCTGAAATAGAATCTGCTCTTCGGTCAGTTCCGAAGGATTAGGTGGAACAGTATTTATGAGGCCAAATTTAAGTCAGAGGCAGACATCCTAGCGGATAACCCATGCAAAAGTGAACTCCTGAAACACCCACCAGACGTTTACCATAATAGTGATTACTTCTTGCATAAAATAATTCTCTAGTCACAATACAAATGTTAATATTATAGGCTTGCACCATCACCAGTATGACAAATATGCTCACTAACACAATTTGGTATATTCTGCATATTTTCTTTTTAAATTGTCCACACACGAGTTTGACTTTTGAAGGGGCCCAGTTGAGTTAAAATCAATGTCAGGAAATAAATATTGGCAGGTTCAGTGGAATGAGGCATTATTCAAAGCATACCAGAACACACATTGAATGATTTTCCTGAACACAACTATACAGCAGAATCATGGGTTGATCTGGCTAAGGAAGATGATGTAAAGACACCTATCATTCCCACATTTGCATGGTTTGTGAACTGGCAATGGTTCAAAAACGTCACAATGGAAATATTGGCCACCTGGGACCAATCAGAGGGGATGGTTAGTGTGCTGTTAAATACAAACAACTGTCATGCTCATTTTGTGGGTGACCTGGAAGGGTTCAAAATCAACAGTTCCAACCCGTGTTAGATTTATACACAACACTCGGGGTGGTAACAGTTTAAAGTTTTGGGAAGCTGTGCCCTTTTGGATAAAACAATGATTATCCCTTCTTTCTGATGACTTCAGAACCTTCTACAAGGTCCTCAAAAGCAATTCTGGTATGGAATATACAATGAAGTGTGACACATTTCCCAGCAAGAGGCTGCTGAAATACTGCACAAGATTGATGGAGAAATTTAGAAAGGGCTCTGGCGGTATTAGATAATGGTATGACTACATTGTCCACTATGATATACTCTTTGGGTAACATTGTGTCATCTGTGATAGACATCATGAGGAAACATGTCCTCCTTACAAAGTTGGCAAGGTATGCCCAGATGTGGGTCCCTTGCTCACGTTGCCATTGATTCAAGATAGCCTGGCTTATGAAGGGTGTTATCCAGAAACTGGCACAGTATGCTTGTTTCCAGTTAAGGAAAGACCTGGCTTGGCAATTTGGGTTGGACTGTTCCCATGAGACACATGGTCAAGACTGATTTGCATATAGCTGGGTCTGAACTGAGGTGGCAAAGTGAGCTAAAGAATGATGATGGATTCAACCCAGATCTGTGCCTGGTGGTGAGTGTCTGAAAAGTTTCAGCGTTCTGTTCATCATATCCTTGTGTTTTCTTTGTTCGCCATAAGTTGGCAGGGTATGCCCAGATGTGGATCCCTTGCTCACTTTGCCATTGGATTCAAGCTAGACCGCCTAATGAAGGGTGTCACCCAGAAACCTGAACCAGGATGCATGTTTCCGGTTCAGGGAAGACCTGGCTTGGCAGTTCAGACTGTACTTCTCCCATGAAGCACGGGTCAAATTGATTTTCATATAGCTTGGTCTGAACTGAGGTGGCAAAGTGAGCTAAAGAATGATGATGGATCCAACTCACAGCGGTACATGCCTTGCTTTGTAGAGAGGTTTGCTTCATGGCCTATGTAATGCATCAATGGAAAATTTGACCTGCTATATGAAGGGCTCCACAGCAGCTGTGATATGTACAGCTTTCAGATTGCATCTGAATAATAAAATGTCAAGACTCTTGCAGAATGAAATTACAAATTGCTTATCTGGTGAGGGTTTCTGTAGCTGTGATTCATTTCACACAAGTGCTGTTTCCAACTTCCCGCACATTTAGGGAGGCAGCACTTTGGCCTTCAATAAAACTTTTAAATGTGAACTTTGATGCTTTGAGCAGATTGAAAGCCTTATTGTTCCAGAAGGATGTGGCCTTAACTTCTGCACAGGAGACGTTTTATTGTACTAATTCGCTTTTAGTGAGCTCCTGCACCGTATTTTTAATATGTCTAGAACTGTAGTAGTGCAGTTCTTTTAGAAAATTGGATTCCAGACAGGCTTCGGAGTTGTTCCATCATTTATACACTCCATGCCGGAAATCTTTTTTGGAGGTATTCCTCTGTTCCTGATTGTTTGGACTTTTTCTGCTCTGCAATGGATGTCCCAATAAGAGACCAAATGGAACTATCATTTCTTTAAGTGCTCCTATATCATAAACTCATGATGCAGAGTGTTGCTGCACCATTGCTTTGTGAACCAAGCAAACACTGGTTCTTTCCTTTCGGACTGTGTGGCTACACTGCTTGCAGTCTATATTCTGCTGCCTTTTGGGCACTTTTGAGTGTGCACTGGATTTATGCCTAGGAACATTGGCCTACTGCTGAGTTAATTGATGGCCCACATGTACTCTTTTCCCTTGTGCTTACCATTGCTTCCAAGCACATTCTATGAGTCCTCTTGGGATTGCTTCCAGAGATCTAGATCTAGGCACTGGCCTCCTTTGGCAATTGCAGAAGTTGATGGATGAGAAAATGTTTTCTCTAAAGATCTGAATCAATGGGTGTTTCTGGAAACATTGTCTGCAGTAGTACAGAAATGTTTCATCTATCTCTCAAAATACATAAACAATCTAGCAGTTTTGAGTCAAGTAACTTTTTTTATTTTATATTAAGTTTAAAAAATATATATTTTTTTAATAACTTTTTTCATGTTTAACTTTTAATCCTGTTTAATAATTTTAGGTTAAGGCTTTCTTTATGCTCTTTGTTATTAAAGAAGCATGATCCTTTGTAGATTTTAGTAGGGTTCCATTTATATTTATTGACCCTTACATTTTATCATTTGTCTAGGGATAGCTTTTGCCAACTTTCATCCAAGGAGTGACTCTCACATGGTAAGGATACACCCTGCAAGAAACACTGCCATTGTAGCCTCTCACATTTCTTAAATTGCCTTCTTTTTCACAACACTGTGGCTTTTGACAGAGATTTACGTGTGTGACCGAGTAGAATACCATTTCCAATTAGGAGGCACACTATCACAATGCCTTTAGCATTCAGTATAGGGGATAAAGTTATCTGCAGAGTTTTTGTCTGAAAGGTGACGATGTTATATGACTAGAATAAACAATTATGGCCTAACAGAGTTGCGACATGGCTACACGGACTCTATTATTATAAACAGACAACAGTTCCTTGTTTAGGCAGAGGAGAACTCCGCTGACACTGCATGGTTACCATATATCAGAATTCCAATTCAGTTGATTCCTGTGTACCAACACAAGGGCTGTCCAGCTCCAGACCATGACATACAGCCTGATGCCACTCACCCACAGGTAACAGGAATTTAGTCCACCCTAGCAGGGAGTTGGCAGATCACCCACCATCTGCAAAACTATGGGGCATATTTAAAAGCCTCTGGTGCACCCAAATTATCAATTGTTTGATGCTTTGTTGGCGCTGTGAGCTAGTCCTTATTTACAAGAGCATGCAAGCCACCCTGCGTGACTTTTTATGGCCTTGTAAATATGGCCCGTGTCATACATCACTCAGCTTGAAAAGGGGCGTGCAATTGGTAATGGTGCGGGCATTCCACTGTAACACCCATTGCTTGTTTAAGCTGCCCTCGATTTACATGTATCTGTAAAGGTGAGGTAGTGCCAAGAATGAATACAATCAACAAACAGGTGTTAATCACTAGCGTGGCACAACAAAGAGAAATACTTTGTTTTCACCTCATTTTATCTCTTTCTGGGTGTGCTGCATTTTGCAGCAAACATAGAATGAGCAAATCACCTTTAATTCAGGATGGCGCAAGGTTGTCTGCAGTGGCACTAGGCAGTTTTTTAGCGCTGGCGCAAGAGAAAACAACGGTCTGACAGAGGCAAAAGCTTTGACTGAAAAGCCAGGTATTCATGGTCTTCCTGAACTCACATTCTGACTTGATCAAATGTATATGGGAAGACTGACTGTCCCAACTGTGAAGGATCTACCTCCCATTCAGGAATTAGCATCTCAAGGTACGCAAAGCAGGTGCTGGGAAATGGATCTAAGATTGTCTTTTTGTTGATATAGGCAAAGCCTATGTCTGAGAAAACCAGCGTCTGGGACTTTACCTCTATCCTTCTAGCTACAGGGAGCCAGTGAAGTTGTCTTATGTGGTGATAGAACAGGACTCTAAGTATTAATCTCACTGCAGAATTCTGTACCATCTATAATCTATTGATCCGTAAGAAGGCTATTTGTATAGTCCAGCTGAGATGTCACAGTAGGGTGGACTATGACGCTTTAACGTTCATCCAGCAATAGGTGCAAATTCGTCCTTAAGCTTCTCAGCTTCTCAAAACATGAGGCTGATATAGGATGGACTGGGTCTGAGAAAGAAAGGTCAGTATCCCATTTGACCCCCAGGTAATGGTAATGGAGGTGATCCCATTTCTGCTGGCACACATAGTCCGGCAGAGGGAGGGGATGCATGACCAAAGAACAAGACCTCCCTTGTGTCCACAGTAAGTTTTAAGCTGTTTTATTATTCATCTAGCTTGATATGTCCTTCAGACATCCCTTAAATCTAACAAATAAATCAGCAGAGTGAACATAAAAAGAGGGCACCAGCTGGGTAGCGTTTGTATAGGAGACTGCTGTCACTTCCTAAGATACAATGACAGTCAAAAGTGGCACCAGATAGGTGTTGAAGAGCAATTGACTCAAGGCAGAGCCCTGAGGCACTCCGCACCACAGTGGCTAAAGTTCAGATTGATGGGGCCGGAGAAAGACCCTTTGAAAGCGGTATTTAAGGTAAGACTGGATCCAAGAGAGTACAGCAGCTGTTTGAGTCTGTCCCATAGGATTGGGTGGGCAAACGTCTTGAATGCTGCAGACAGATCTAGAAGGTCCAGCAACGCTGAAGCCCCTGCGTCTACTGTTATTCTTATATTTTCCTCCAAATCCACCAGTGCAGTCTTGGTGCTATATTCCAAACGGAAACCGGACTAAGTGACATGCAGGATGTTGTGTGCCCCTATGAAATTGGCCTTCATGCCAACAGTTGACCTTTTTCCTTAAATAGAAATGAAAATGATATACTTCAAGTTGCACATGAACTCTCTTGAAACAAATGTAACTTGTGTCAAAATAAATATGGCATGCATTGAAAGCAATATGATACACATTGAAATTAACAACGGCATGTTCTTAGTGTCAAATATTAGCAGCTTTCATGTATAAAATTAACAAAATAAAATAAAAAAGTAACAAATATATTTTCGGACACTAAATTAAAAATTATGATGTATTTAAATTATCAGGGTAAAGAGACAGTAGTTTGATGTCCATATTCGCAATCGATTTTTTCACCCTGAGGCAATTGTGTAGAATATATTTGCCCCAAGATTGAATGTTAGTACCTCACTGAAGAAAAGTTGGAGGAGTGATGGCTCATGTTGAAGGTCTATGGAAAGTGGTAGCTACATCTCTAATAGCCATACCAAAACCCTCAAACCCATCCTGTACCAGCCCATAAAGGAAGGACAAGATTGAAATCTGCCTCACAATAAGGTCATTGCACTCTCTATGCAACTAGTAGTTTTGCTCCCCAAGAAACTCATTGTTCGCTTCAAGGAGCCCTATTACCTAACCTATCTGGACTTCATCTCTGGAGACGTTTCCATGATATTGTGTCCCACAGTTTGCATCACCGGCAACACTCAGCTGTCTCAATATTGACGTACCCCTTCTCACAATACCCTGTGGCCTTTGAACAGTGTGTACCGTAACAGTGGGTCCTGGTTCAAGATGTTTCACCACAAGGAGCAGAGACGGTTATAATATCTGTAGAAGAAGCAGGTTGTAGGAGTTAAAGGGTAAGTGAGGCTCAACCTATCAACCTGACCGGACACGCCTGACAGACCAGACTGCTCCTCATAATGATCCAGACCAGCAGGAGTTGTGTCTCCACTGAGGGATTACGCAGAAGTTGGGATATTTTGAGCAGATTTTTAAACTTCAATTATCGCTGATTCGTAGAATGTTAAGAAGAAGAAGTACTGTAACTTCTTGAATATTGATTGATTCAAGCACATTTATCAATCTGACCCTTAGTTTTGAATGTGTTTGTATCTCTAGTGAAATTGCAAATTCATTTATGTGTTCCTAATGAAGAAATTAATAAAACACATTTTCCACCTTAGATAAATACTTCTTTAGTGTGAGAGATGAGTTTCTCCAACACAAACATTATATAAATACCATGAAGTAAGAGGCAAAGGATAGATATGACTGCAAACTAGTATGTCATTAAACAACACATTTAGAAGCATTGAATGTGAGTACATTGATTCATTGTTTTACCTATGTGTCTTCAGTAACGTCCAACACAAAGTCAGATGCATGTTTTGAGTGACGCATTACTCCTTCATTTGCTTTGTTGGCTACGATTGCAGATCTATCACTTAAACATCCCCACTTCACAGTGTTAGGTGATTTCAACCTACATGTAGACGTAGGCACATGTGCTCGTGCCAACAATCTATTGAATACTATGCTTGGCCTTAATTTGACTCAGTGGGTACAGGGACCTACACATTTAGCGGGACATACTCTTGATCTTATCTTTTTGAACTGTGCTGGTCTCATTACGCTACCCTCTCTACCCCTCACTTGGTCTGATCTCTATTTGATCCCTTTTAAGTTGGCTAGGCCACGACCTCCCTTTATTCCAGCTAAAATCAGGGACTTTGGCAGAAAATGGCACAAGGTCACATGTACTGATCTTGACCCCACTTTCCCTAAATTGATAGGGCAAATTTCCAGCAACTTAAATGCGGATGTACCCAAATTTATTCAGTGTCTCTCATCTTCGATTGATCTAATTGCCCCCATGCTACCACTTACCTCTTTAAGATCTAAACCTTCGGCACCATGGTTTTCATCGGAATTACGGAAGGAAAGAAGCAGGTGCAAAAACCTGGAACGCGTTTGGCGACGGTCATATGATCCGGCTGCCAAAGCCATCTATAGAAAGGCCCTTAAGAACTTCCATAAACTTAAACGCAGTACTATGAAGGATCACTTTGTAGAGAAAATTAAGACGGCTGAAAACTCAACGAAGACTCTATTTAACATCATTAAAGAATTTTCTAATCCCTCAGCCTTGGCCTACCCGATTGTCCCTTGTCAATCCCTTTGTGATGGTCTCTCGGATTTTTTCCACGAGAAAATTATAAACATCACAGCCACATTTAATCAGAATAGGGTTATGTCAATGGCTGGCATTAAAATCTCCCATGATGAAAATCTTGTTTCATTTAAACCCCTAACCGCGGAATATGCATTGACGTTGCTTCATAGGTGCAAATCAGGGTCTCCTCTTGACCCGGCTCTCGCACAGGTATTGAGTAATCTTGCCCCGTTATTGATCAAGCCGCTTCTTGAGATTTGGAACTCTTCCTTACTCTCTGGCCTGTTCCCCTCTCTATGGAAACAGGCTATTCTGATTCCTATTCTTAAGAAGGCAGATGCTATCCCGGCATGCTTCAGTAACTATCGGCCTATTTCACTCCTCCCTAAGCCAGTAAAAATCTTGGAGAAAGTGGTGCAGGAGCTACTGTCGCAATACCTGGAATCGCAACAACTGCTACATGATTTCCAGTCGGGCTTTAGGCCGGGTTTCAGCACTGAGTCTGCACTGCTGGAGGTGTCAGAGTCAATTCGTGAGTGTGTGGATGTGGGCGAGGAGGCCATGTTGGTCCTCCTCGACCAATCCGCAGCTTTCAATACTGTCTCGCATACCATTCTTTTGGACCGTCTTCGAGACATTGGCACTGGGGGGACACCATTGACATGGGTGAAATCTTTTCTGAAGGATAGATCGCAGCAGGTCTTCCTTAGGCCGTATGTCTCGGCTGAGAAACCACTGGTATGTGGGGTCCCGCAGGGCTCCGCTCTTAGCCCACTTTTTTTAATGTCTACCTTGCTCCTCTGGCGGAAGTGGTGGAATCCTGGGGGGTCAGAGTGATCTCTTACACTGATGATACCCAGCTTGTGTTTTCATTCAGAGATCACTCAGACGGTAACATGTCTAGTTTCCGACGGTGCCTTGTTAATATCTCCTCCTGGATGACCACCAATAATCTGAAACTTAATATGGATAAGACTGAGGTCTTATTCTTTAATCAAAAATCCCACCTCTCAGATTGTGTAGAATGCTGAGGCTAGGCTGATCTGTAACATCCCCTATCGCCACTCCATCACTCCGTATTTAGCTAAGCTGCACTGGCTGCCGGTGCGCTGCCACATACAATTTAAGGCTCTGGTCATCACCTATAGGGCCCTTAACGGTCTAGGTCCTGCCTATCTGAGACATAGACTCAAACCGGTCTTTAACTAGCATGCTGCATTATGGGAGAGGAACTCAATTACCACTAATGCTGTTGAAGTAAATTAAATGAAAAGGTATTTGTAAAGCGCATGGCTACCATGAGGCCTACCAGTGCTAAGGACCTGTTGTGTGAGTGTCCACTTTAACTGGAT
This sequence comes from Lissotriton helveticus, assembly GCF_964261635.1. Classification (NCBI taxonomy): domain Eukaryota; kingdom Metazoa; phylum Chordata; class Amphibia; order Caudata; family Salamandridae; genus Lissotriton; species Lissotriton helveticus. Next base: position 126,883,515 of record NC_136064.1, read on the forward strand.
GGATATAAAACATGTTTTCAGCTGCTTACGAAAAGCCAAATGGTTTTCTTCCAATCGAATGTCGTCAGGGAGAGTGTTCCATCTTCTGGAGGCCATGTATGCGAATCGTTGGCCCCCGCTTCTGGTCCTGTAGATTCTTTGGATAGTAGTTAGACATTTGTATACAGAGCGAAGAGCTCTGTTGTAGTGATATGGAGCAATGATTGACTGTAGAATTGTCTGGCTTTTCTTGGTCATGATCTTGTGAGTGATGCAGAGGACTTTAAATAGAATCCTCTCAGTGACAGGTAGCCCGTGAAGAGAGGCTATGGCTGCTCGGGCTGACTCTCTTTGGGGAATATTCAGAATCATTCCAGCTGCACAATTCTGGACTGCCTGGAGTCTCCTTATTATGAACCGTGGTGATCCAGCATAAGGAGCATTAGCGTAGTCCAAGCGGGAAAGAATTAATGCTTGGACCACTAGTTTCTTAGTCTCCCAGATAGAAGCTTCATGTGGAAAAGTGATCTTATTCAACATCAAAGAAAACATACTTTATAGGATGTATTTCCAGGAAAATTGACAATAAATGAACAAATATTCTAAGGTTAATACATTATATAACGGAAACACTTTTCTCATCATCCTGAGTAAAGCAAAGCAGCATCCTGCGACCTTATGTGCTTGAACTCTCATGTTTAGGGATTATTGTCCAGCCAGACTCCTACACTCTTTATTTGATCTTTGGAGGTGGGTGAGGTGCCCAAACAGTTAGGCCAAATAGGAGTGGACCCCTCTGGAAGAGGTTTACCCAATAGCATCGCTTCTGGTTTTTCTCCATTTAGTTGAAGGAAGGAGCGTTCCATCCAGGCTGAGATATTTTTAAGACAATTGGCTAGATTGCCTGGGTTGTGTCCAGGTTGGTTGAGGGATACTTTCAGTTGGGTGTCGTCAGCGTATGCAACGATTCGGATGCCAAAGGGCTCAACGTTTTTGGCCAAGGACTCATATAAATATCAAAAAGTGTGGGGCTCAGAGACGAGCCCTGCGGCACCCCACAATTCAGGGACAAACATTTAGAGGTGACATTTTCCTCAAAGACCTAAAATGAGCGGCCATCAAGGAAGGACTCCAGCCAACTAAGTGCAACCCCCGACACCCCTGCCTCTCTAATCCTAGAGATAAGCAGGTGATGATTCATGGTATTGCAATTCCTGGCAACAAAGAAATGGGGCGATAGTTCAAGAACACTTCTGGGTCGGCTCCTACCTTATTCAGCAGTGCTCTAACCATAGATTGCTTCCATGAAGATGGAACCTTGCCTGTGCTTAGGGAGAGGTTGATGAGTTCTAGAATGGTGGGGGCGACTGTATGAGAGACTAGATTTAGAACGGAAGGTGGAGCCATGTCTTTTGGGTATCCTGACTTTCATTTATTCAAAAAGAATTATTAGGGAGTCCAGGCCCATGGGAGGGAAGGCTTCTAACATTGTTGCTAATTGTCCCCCCTCATTATCCATCTGAGTGAGATTTTGCGCGGTAGTAGGCGAAGGAAAAGTTAGGTAGATGGATTAATTTTTTTATGAAAAAATTCCGCTATGTCATTACAGTGTTTGAGTGTGTCAGCTACAGGGGGTGCTGGTGGTTTCGGGGTAGTGATCGTTTTAAAAATCCTAAACATTTCTCGTGGGGCGTTGGTGGTTGAGGAAATTTTAGCTTCGTAGTATTTGGCTTGGGTGCTGCGGATTTCCAGTTTATACAATTTTACCACTTCTCTGTAGATTTGCTTTTTTTTCTCCGAAAAGTCTTTCCTCCACTGTCTCTCTGTTTGTTTACACTTACGTTTCAGTTCTCTAAGGCCATGGTGTACCACACTATCTTTTTCAAGCCCTTATTATTGTACCTGAGTTTCTTGGGGGCCACCATGTCTAAAGATACTTCAAGCCAACCGGTAATTTCTAGATTTGCTGATTCAGGATCACCTATTAACGTTGGCCGCGTGTTGTTAAGAATGTCTGCCCAAGACTCTACAGGAATCCTAGACCAATTTCGGCCAGGTTATTATACGGAAGGCTCTGACCCCTTACTGGTCGGTTCGGACCAGGTAAAGGGTATTAGATAGTGGTCACTCCAAGGTAACGGGATTGGGCTATCAACTATTAAGTCAGCATTGGTGAACATGGGGTCCAATAGATGACCTTTGAGGTATGTCGGTCCATCCACTACCAGGTTAAGGGCTAGGGCCCCTAGGTTGTCAACTAATTCCTCTGTGCTGGAAGAGAAGGCATCATGTTTATGTTTATGTTTATGTTTATGTTTATGTTTATGTTTTTGGCAATTTTCATAGCGCGCAACTACCCTGGGGTGTCTCGGCGCTCACTGAACAGAACGATGGCTATGGCACATTTTAATTTGGGAAAAGCCAGGTTTTTAATTTCTTCCTGAAGCTAAGAAGCGTTGGGGCCGTTTTAATGGAGAGGGGGAGTGCGTTTCAAAGTCTGGCTGTGGAAATCACGAAGCATCTGTCACCCAGTTGGCCTTTTTAGTTTGTTGGACTTTGAGCAGATGAGCTTAGGAGGAACGAAGCGTTCTTAGACTTTCTAGCGGGCAGAGGGCATCCTTGAGAAACTGTGGGCCTGAGTTGTTGATTGCTTTACAGCCAATACACAATGCCTTGAATTTTGTACGGCTCCTAAAAGGGAGCCAATGAAGCTGTTGGATATAAGGGGAGATGGAGGTGAACTTGAGAATGCCCAGTAGGATTCTGGCTGAGGCATTCTGTACTAGCTGAAGCCTATTAAGAACTTTTTCCTGAGCATTAAGAAGTTTTGGCGAAGACAAGAGTGCTGATTAGGGTTTTACCGGCTGAAGTGGGAAGGTAGGGAAGAAGTTTTTTGATTTTCTTCAAAGTGAAGAAGGAAGTGGAGACTACGGAGTTGACATGATGGTGAAAGGTCAGTCTGTCGTCGAATATGACTCCAAGGTTACGAACCTTGGTGACAGGTTCTGGTGGAGGTCCCATCTCAATGGGCCACCATCGAGGGGACCAAGTAAGTTCCAGTTTCCTGAATGTCATAACCTCTGTCTTGTCAGAGTTTCATTTTAGACAGTTTGATGACATCCAGGAACTGATGGCAAGCATTCCCTCTTGAAAGTTTGCTGCGACTGTCGCTCCGTCGTTGTGTACGGATAGGACCAATTGGGTGTCGTCGGCATAGGTCGTGAGAGCAATGGCGTAGGACTTAATCACCCTCGCTAAGTCTGAAACATATATGTTAAACAGGGTCGGACTTAGCGAGGAGCCCTGTGGTACTCCGCAAGGAAGGGAGAAGGTATGGGAGATGAAAGGGCCCATTTTTACTGCCTGTGAGCGGTTGGCCAGGAAGGACGCGAGAAGTTCTTTGGCCTTGTTCTGAATGCTTATTGCTGAGACACGGTCGATCAGGGTGGCATGATCGACCGTGTCGAAAGCTGCAGAAAGATCTAGCAGTATTAATACTGCCGTTCCTCCTTTGTCCAATGTCATTCTTATTTCGTCTGCCGCTTTTATTAAAGCAGTTTCGGTTCCGTGTCCCTGCCTGAACCCAGATTGGGTCTCTTCCAATAGATTGTTTTCATCTATGAATTTAGAAAGTTGTATATTCATTGCCTTTTCAAATACTTTTGCTGGAAAGGGAAGACATGCGATGGGTCTGTAACTAGATGGGAAGGAGGGATTGAGAGTGGGTTTTTTCAGGAGTGGCTTAATGATGGCCTTTTTCCAAACTGAGGGATATGAGCCGGTAGTGAACATAGCATTGCAAATGTTCGTCAAAGCGGGGGAAATGGCTTCTGGGATCATCAAAGTGAACCGTGAAGTTGGACAGGGAGATTACTACTTTGGCTATATTTTCTAGTGGAACATAAGTTAGAGACACTAATAATATATAAGGAGCTGTAATTGATATTACATTACATGTTAGTATTTTTCAGGAAAAAAATGCTTTATTTTTAAACAGAACCATAAAAACTAACATACAACTTGTGTTAAGTTAACAATAATAAATATACTGGGAAGACACCAAAAAACTACGGTGCTTGTTAGCAGTTAAGAGCAAATATAAATATGTGTACATGGTTGTAGAGATTAGTTAGTGAGAAGCACCAGATGATATACAGAATAATACACAAGATTAATAATGATATTACAATTCACTATTAAAATACAGTTGTGTATTTCTTTACTTTAAAATGTATCTTAATCAATCAATCAGGGGAATTGTAAGCCTGCTACTCACCCATGAGGGCCTTAAGGCACTGAGGAAGTGGGGGTCCGCAGATCTGTTAGCTGAGAGCCAGGTCTTGAGGGCCTTCGTGAAGGTGTTCAGGGAGGGGTATGTCTGATGTCTGCCAGTAGTTCATTCCAGGTTTTGGCTGCAATGTGAGAGGACGATCTTCTGCCTGCTTTGTCTCTGTGAATACATGAGTTTTCGGCCAGTGCGGTGTTGGAAGGTCGGAGGTTCCTTTTTTGGTATGTGGAAGTTGATTCTGTCATTGAGGTTTTTGGGTCCATTGTTGTGTAGGCATTTGTAGGCATGAGTGAAGATTTTGAAGATGACTCTTTTCTCCACAGGGAGCCAAAGGAGTCTTCATAGGTGCTGGCTGATATGTTCATCCCGGGGTATGCTGAGGACGAGTCTGGCGGCAGTGTTCTGTATTGTCTACAGTTTGCGGAGTAAGCACTTGTTGATGCTGACGTAGAGCGCCTTCCCATAGTCCAGTCTGCTGGTGATGAGTGCATGGACGACTGTCTTCCTTGACTCTGGGGAGGATCCATTTGAAGTCTTGATGATGATGCAGATGACATTGAAACAGCTATGTGTGATGGCGTTGACATGTTGGTTCATGGAGAGTGATGAGTCGAGTATGATGCCAAGATTTTTGGTGTGGTCTGAGGGGGTGGGTGGGCTTCTGAGGGAAGTCGGACCCCAGGTACTGTCTCAAGCTGAGGGGGTGGAGGCAAGGATGAGGATTTCTGTCTTCTCTACGTTGAGCTTCAGGCAGCTGTTGGTCATCCAGGTTGCAACGTCTTGCATTCCTTTCTGGAAGTTTGGCAGTGGTGGGGTCTTTGATGAGGTAGAGGATGAGCTGGGTGTCATTGGTGTAGGATACGATGTTGAGGCCATGTTGTTGTACAATGGCTGTGAGGTGGGCCATGTAGATGTTAATGTTAAAAAATAGAAACATTGAAACTATATATAAATATAGAAGTACAAACATATGAGGTCACTGTTGCTCAATGACGTACAGACATTTTACTTACCAATCTCAAATTGACCAGGTATTCCTGCAACCTTCAGTGTGGAAGATTCCATACATCTTTTTCTCCCTGGGCAAAATTTTCTTGGAAATGAGAGAAGATCCACCTGTCTTCTAGGAGTCTGGTGGAATTTCGAATCCAAGAAGTTGTTGTATTTCTATCTAGGACCCTAATTCGATATTCCCAATGTATGCCCTTGCATGGCTATAATAAATAATATCCTTATACAGGCATAAGAATCATATCCATATTTAGTCATAGCCCATGCAGTCCAAATTAAGCAAGGCTACTTCCCCAGACTCCTAGAGAGTACAACGCGTTCTTTAAACAAACCAAACCTCCAGCAACCTGGGAATTCCCCATGCTTCTGTTTTGATTTGTCCTAGAACTCGTGCGAGCACTGAAAGAACGGCCAGTTCTTAGTGACATCTTTATTGACGTATTATGTCCAACCTTACGTCAAACCCGGCACCTTTCAGGTATAAATATACCAATGTTGCCTTAAGCAAACACACGGTGGTTTGGAGGAGAGCGGCTATCTACTTGCCCGAGAGCCCAGCTAATGCGAGAGCCCACGGACGCCGCCCCTCCCTTTTGACGCACTGAGAAAGACGCTGTCTTTTTCTCCAGCCGAGAAAATCCAGCTCCGGTTTCCAGCCACCCTTGCGGGTAGCTAGGTTATCGATTCCTGAGAAAGAGATACCAGACATCCTGCTTTCTATTACCCAGGTACGGAGCTGACTAAACCCTTGAGAGAATTCTTGATTCAGATTCCTTGGCAAAACCCAACTTAACTTAAACTGCTACTTACTTACTCCTTCCCACGCATTAGGCTTAGGTCAGGTACACCAGGGTAGGCGTATTTAGAAACACCAGTCGAGTACGTTAGTCAATGTTTTTCTGTATGTATATATTTTATCCATTTTAAAGTATCATATGGCTAAGAAACCATATCAATGCTTTTACAGTATTATTTCATAATACTCCTTTTACTGTACACACTTTACTTTATGATACATATTGCAATTGTGGCAATTCATTTCTCTTGCATGAGAAAGAGGACTGCTCAATAAATAACACCTTTTATTGAAAACGCCCGTCTCTCTATTTCTCTGCACTCTGGTGAAACTAAGTATGCACAATTGACTGAGTGAAATAGCTGTCTATTGTTTTCACACGACTCTAGAGATACACTCCTATTCTGAAGTTGTCATGTTTTATGGTTGTCAGAAGCTAATTCCTTCTTGTCTATCCAGGGAAGTTAAACTCCTCCTTGTTTGACACATGGATACAGCAAGGGAAAACGGGGCTGCAATGTAATCACTCCATTACTACACTCCTGCCAGGCTGCTGATCTAGAGGACACATAACTGATGATGGGGTATTGTCCGATGGCAGACAATTGCACACTAGGAATGGAGAAGACCTGTTGGTAAGACGCTAAACTGTCCATCAAGATGGATGGAGTGTTTCCTCTGCATATATAATTGATATGGTAAAACCTCCACTAACATGAGGAGCAGATTGAAACCACCATCTTGGAGGACAGATAAAAAAATGCCAAGATAGAAGTCAGCCATTTCAGATCACCATTAATTGTGAGATGGCTAAACATTGCTGAACAGTTAACATTGATAACATGACTACTGGCATTAAAAAGGTGTAGGGTGGCTGGGGGGGGTGGTGGGTAAAAAGGTTGGGCCTTTAAAGAAAGAAAAGAGAGAGCAGAAGGAATAGAGAGGGAGGGACTGCCCTCACTGTTATCATATTTCCATTGCTAGACGTTCTTTAAAATATTTATTAAAACACTATTTAAACCTAAAATGAGTCTTCAGAACTGGATGGTTCCACTGCATTGCATAGTGTACTACAAAGTACCAAAATGCATCATTAGAATTACTATTATTCCACATTCCACTAGTGCATTTTAAAGCTGTATTTACACATTACAAAATAGATAGTGGAAAGAGGACTATATGCTATTCTCTAAGGAAAAATAGCCACTATATATTTTAACCATCTTTACAGATTTACACATTACATATTACAAAATAGATAGTGGAAAGAGGGCTATATGCTATTCTCTAAGGAAAAATAGCCACTATATATTTCAACCTTCTATTTATGGACATTAATGGACACACAAACACACAGAGGATTTAGAGCATTGCAGAACAAAACACACACGATTTGAATTATTTGAGAAAAAGGACCATCATTTTATTTTAAGATTTAAATATTCTTTACAGCTGCAAATAAATCAAATGCATGATCAAATCAAATCAACCCATCACTCCTCCAAGCAGTTATTGCTTGAGCAACAATCCATGTGACATTTCAGTAAAGGACAAGATGATAATATTTAAATCAGAAATTGGCAGAGCAAAGGGAAAGTGGTCCAAGGAAAAGCAAAGGCCTGTGGTCAAGAAGTAAGGAGAGACAGAGAGCAGAGCACCACTGATGTCAGCAGCAACAGGTCCAACAAAGGAGGAAACAGAAGGGATTTAATTCAGGGCAGGGACAACCTATTCCTTTCCTCTCTGTAGACATTATGGGGCCGATTAGGATGGCGGACGGACTTGCGTCCGTCCGCCACCCCTGAGTAGGAGGGACCGTCCGCATGGGCAGCGGCGGTCCCTCCATGGCAATTAGGATGTGACTGCCACCCTGGCGGTCACATCCTAATGGCATCACACACACCTGCATCACACACACCTGCATCATTGAATTACAGCTTCAAGCTGCACCCGCCTCAATGTTAAAAATGCATGTGTTGCATTTACATGCACAAAGCGGCAGGCACCGCATGGTGCATGCTGCTTTGTGTACGCAAATGCAGGGGGGTACCATAGGTACCCCCCATGTGCACCTCCCACCCCCCATTCACCCAGGGGGCCCGCAACGGGCCCCCAAAGTGAATGTCCGTATGCTTTTCCATGGCGGAAAAGCCGCCATGGAAAAGCATATTTACACCAACATCATAATATGGCGGACGGTGTCTCATAGACACCGCCTGCCATGTTATAGCTTTTCCGCCGCGGTCGGAAGCCGACCGCGGCGGAAAAGCGGCGGACGGAATTCCAGACCCACCAGCCATCCTAATTTGGCGGTGGGTCTTTGGAGTCTCCGCCGTGGTTTTTCCGCATCCTCCAGGCCGGCGGACACTTCCGCCGGCCCGGAGGATGCGGAAAAACCGCCATCCTAATCGGCCCCTATGTCTATCAATTAGAATTCATAAGTACATTCAACAGTTGATTATTTTTTAGCATGAACAAGTAATGAGCTGCTGTAATCTACCACATCATACAATTGATCAAGTGTTCTAGGAAACACCTGCAGCTCCTTGATAACATAGTTAGCATCCCAAAGCGCTTTCCTTATAAAACTCTCATCCATACATAGATGGGGAAACTTAAAGCCCCCAACAATGTAATAAGTAGTATTGAGGCACACTATCAGGATTAAATGCCCGCCATCCTTTACCAGTGATGAGACATTGTTTAAAGCACTGTAGAACCCTTCTTTATTTGTCACGTGGGTCTCCAAACAATGAGGCAAAATCAGACAGTCAGCCTGAGGCAGGATGATGGGAGTCAAGGGGTTACTTTTGCAGGCATTGTATTTTAGAACATGCTTGATTTTCCTTTGTACCATATTTTGCTTCTCAGGCCATGCGTCCCTAAAATAAAATACAAACTTTTTTAATTTAAATGTATTATTTATTAAACAATGTTATTTTCTCACAAGTTATGGCATATTTTTCAAAACTGGTTATATATAGTGTGGATTTACAAATATACCTATATGCCTACTTTAAAACTATGGTATGTTGTGCTGAGGACTAAAGTAAATGTTTCCAGATTAAAGCTATTAATGGTATAAATTGAGATAGAATATACAAAAAAAAAAGACATATTTACAAGCTGCGTGCGCAATCTTTGACATAGCTGTGCGTTTATAAGGTAGACTTCTTTATAAATTGTTTTTTATGCTTGGATTCAATGCTGGTTTAGAAATTGTGTAATGGTTTCTTTGGACTTGTAAATATGCTCCTTTTTTTGAAGCGCCTTGTGCAACCTTTAATATGGGTGGAAGCAGTGAATGTATGGAGAGGGATAGGAATAGCAGATAGAAAACCATATAAAATGATGTGGGAGATGTATAAAGTATTTCAGTAATGGTATCAATTGAGATGGAATATAAGATAAAGAGGGGCATATTTACAAGACTCTTGTTCAATGTTTGACATGGGTGGAAGCAGAAAATGCATGCAGAATAATAAAATTGGCACCCAGACAAGAATATGAAATGCCGTGAGAGATGTTTAAAGGTTTCTTTTAATGGCATAAATTGAGATAGAATATACAAAAAAAGAGAGGCATATTTACAAGCTGTGTGCGCAATCTTTGACATAGCTGTGTGTTTATAAGGTAGACTTCTTTATAAATTGTTTTTTATGCTTGGATTCAATGCTTGTTTAGAAATTGTGTAATGGTTTCATTGGACTTGTAAATATGCTCCTTTTTTTGAAGCGCCTTGTGCAACCTTTAGTATGGGTGGAAGTAGTGAATGTATGGAGAGGGATAGGAATAGCAGATAGAAAACCATATAAAATGGTGTGGGAGATGCATAAAGTATTTCAGTAATGGTATCAATTGAGATGGAATATAAGATAAAGAGGGGCATATTTACTAGACTCTTGCGCAATGTTTGACATGGGTGCAAGCAGAAAATGCATGCAGAATAATAAAATTAGCACCCAGACAACAATATGAAATGCCGTGAGAGATGTTTTAAGGTTTCTTTTAATGGCATAAATTGAGATAGAATATACAAAAAAAAAGCCATATTTACAAGCTGCGTGCGCAATCTTTGACATAGCTGTGTGTTGATAAGGTAGACTTCTTTATAAATAGTTTTTTATGCTTGGATTCAATGCTTGTTTAGAAATTGTGTAATGGTTTCATTGGACTTGTAAATATGCTCCTTTTTTTGATGCGCCTTGTGCAACCTTTAGTATGGGTGGAAGCAGTGAATGTATGGAGAGGGATAGGAATAGCAGATAGAAAACCACATGAAATGGTGTGGGAGATGCATAAAGTATTTCAGTAATGGTATCAATTGAGATGGAATATAAGATAAAGAGGGGCATATTTACAAGACTCTTGCGCAATGTTTGACATGGGTGCAAGCAGAAAATGCCTGCAAAATAATAAATGTAGCACCCAGACAACAATATGAAATGCCGTGAGAGATGTTTAAAGGTTTCTTTTAATGGCATAAATTGAGATAGAATATACAAAAAAAGAGAGGGTTATTTACAAGCTGCGTGCGCAGTCTTTGACATAGCTGTGTGTTTATAAGGTAGACTTCTTTATAAATTGTTTTTATGTTTGGATTCAATGTTGGTTTAGAAATTGTGTAATGGTTTCATTGGACTTGTAAATATGCTCCTTTTTTTGAAGCGCCTTGTGCAACCTTTAGTATGGGTGGAAGTAGTGAATGTATGGAGAGGGATAGGAATAGCAGATAGAAAACCATATAAAATGGTGTGGGAGATGCATAAAGTATTTCAGTAATGGTATCAATTGAGATGGAATATAAGATAAAGAGGGGCATATTTACTAGACTCTTGCGCAATGTTTGACATGGGTGCAAGCAGAAAATGCATGCAGAATAATAAAATTAGCACCCAGACAACAATATGAAATGCCGTGAGAGATGTTTAAAGGTTTCTTTTAATGGCATAAATTGAGATAGAATATACAAAAAAAGAGAGGGTTATTTACAAGCTGCGTGCGCAGTCTTTGACATAGCTGTGTGTTGATAAGGTAGACTTCTTTATAAATTGTTTTTTATGCTTGGATTCAATGCTTGTTTAGAAATTGTGTAATGGTTTCATTGGACTTGTAAATATGCTCCTTTTTTTGATGCGCCTTGTGCAACCTTTAGTATGGGTGGAAGCAGTGAATGTATGGAGAGGGATAGGAATAGCAGATAGAAAACCACATGAAATGGTGTGGGAGATGCATAAAGTATTTCAGTAATGGTATCAATTGAGATGGAATATAAGATAAAGAGGGGCATATTTACAAGACTCTTGCGCAATGTTTGACATGGGTGCAAGCAGAAAATGCCTGCAAAATAATAAAATTAGCACCCAGACAACAATATGAAATGCCGTGAGAGATGTTTAAAGGTTTCTTTTAATGGCATAAATTGAGATAGAATATACAAAAAAAGAGAGGGTTATTTACAAGCTGCGTGCGCAGTCTTTGACATAGCTGTGTGTTTATAAGGTAGACTTCTTTATAAATTGTTTTTATGTTTGGATTCAATGTTGGTTTAGAAATTGTGTAATGGTTTCATTGGACTTGTAAATATGCTCCTTTTTTTGAAGCGCCTTGTGTAACCTTTATTATGGGAGGAAGCAGTGAATATATGGAGAGGGATAGGAATAGCAGATAGAAAACCATATGAAATGGTGTGGGAGATGTATAAAGTATTTCAGTAATGGTATCAATTGAGATGGAATATAAGATAAAGAGGGGCATATTTACAAGACTCGTGCGCAATTTATAAAGAAGTATACCTTATAAACACACAGCTATGTCAATTTCAATTTTCAATTTCAAAAGCTTTTATTCGATTTGTAAGTACAAATCATACAAGCAAAACTTATAATACAATTTGTTACATTAAAATTATTGTAAAAAAAGGCGAAGATATACAAGAGAACTCCGGGAAATTTCATGTGAGGAGAGAACAAATAGTAACAAACTCTAGACTTCAGTTCATATTTGGCGTTATAGTAATAAACTAGAAAATGCGGGGATACGCGTGTAAACAGGAATAAGTAATTATCACATGGAGTGCATATCCTGTCAGCTGTACATTTTAAACAAACCCCAAGCCAAAGACATGGAACATAATAAATTACAAAGTAGATTTAAAAGACAGATAAGTACAGACAGGGCAGTGTAAAAATGTGGCAACTCTAGACACTTCCTGGCAGCTGTACTTTTCGAATAAAATGGACTTCAGGTGCAATATATACGATAGATAATAATTAAACATTAAAGGCTGGAAGGCAGGGGTGCATACATGTGCAGACAGGTTAAAAGTAATTATCACAGAAGGTACTCTTCATAGCGGCTGTACAGTTTGAATCAAACCCAGAGTAGAAAGGCAATTTACATAAATGTTTGCCACAAACTATATATAAAAACCAATGAGTACAGACAGGAGCATATAAAATTATGGCAATACAATACATTTCCTGGCAGCTGTACATTTCAGAATAAAAGTGGCAACAAAAAAACAAATATCCACGCTCTCTAGGGCTGATAGTAACGCAAGGGCATTCTTAAAAGACCGTATGTTATATTTGATAAAAATGGATTTTAGGTACCTTATTCTTAAAAAGTGATAACATTTACAAAAAAGTAAAAAATGGCAGCAGCTCTGGCGTGAAGTATTGTCACAAGGGCAGGGAGTTTCTGATTTGAGTTTCTGTACTGGAAACGCAACAAGATGGTGTACGATACCCAACCTAACACGAGTTAGGACAAATTGATGAGATGGACGGCTGACTATAGAAAGATAAACTTGGAACCCCGTGGTAAACTAAGTTCCTTATAAAACTTCACAGTAGCCAACTTGCCATACACCTCATCTCGCCCTTTCTTTTTATACTTTAAAAAAGTTTGTTTAATTTCTTTTTTGGGTATTTCAACCGCCAGTTCAGGGTCAAGGAAAACATCGATGTCAAACAAAGTTTTGTACCAAAAGTGGATATATTTCAACCAAAGGATGCGTGATGAGAAGTCCAAACCTATACAATCAAGAATAATTTCTTGAGTGAATCGAGTCTCTGACTTAGCCCAAATAGAGCGCCACAATAAAAGTGGGCGGACGGCTGCGAAGTCAGAAATAAACTCGACCCCAACCTCGTCATGGATTAGTTGAACAGAAGCAGAATGGGGGACACATAACACTCTTTTTAAAAACTTATTTTCATCTTTTTGTAGGAGAGTGACATCTATGTGGCCCCACACACCCGCCCCGTACAATGCAGAAGGAACACAGCGTATGTTGTATATATTGATCATATCTCGGATACTTCTTGATCCGAGCTTGGAGGCAAATCGAAATACGCTGCTGGAAGTTCGCAACATTTTCATCCTGATATTATCAAGCTCGGGTTTCCAAGACCCGTCGGTGGCATAGGTGATTCCTAAGTAACAAAATGATTTGACTTGAAGCATTTTGTCATTATCTAAATAAAAACTGGACTTCAGTTTGTTAGCTGACTGACCACACAGCATGACATAGGTCTTAGATTTATTTACACAGAGTCTCCTATTTTGGATAAACAGCAAGAAACTGTCAATGAGACGCTGTAAACCTATCTGAGTACGGGATAAAAGGACAGCGTCATCCGCATATAATAAGATTGTGACAGGTTTGCCTCCAATCAGCGGGGCGTCTGCCGGTATAGTGGCTAAAGTGCGATCAACACAATTAATAAAAAGGGAAAATAAAAGAGGGGCTAACACGCATCCTTGCCGGATGCCCCTTGACACTTTAAAAAATGGTGTGCATTCCCCTAGGGTACCATATCGGACTTTACAAGAAAGTTTCTCGTAGAGCCTTGCCAAAAAGTGGACTATTTCTTTCGGTGCCCCTAACTCCAATAAAACCTGCCAAAGAATACCGTGATCGACTAAGTCGAACGCGCTGCTGAAATCAGCAAAGCATAAAAATAAATTGCCCTTTTTAGCTACTGTGTATTTGTTAATTAAAAGGTCCAAATTTACACATTGCTCTAGAGTGCCCATGCCTTTCCTAAAGCCATATTGCACCTTAGTTAAAATATTCATGTCTTCAGCCCAGGTTTCTAGCCTTATGAGCAGAATTCTGCTCATAACCTTTACTGAGGCGTCCAATAAAGAAATGGGGCGATAATTGGAGGCCTCGGATTTACTACCTTTTTTAAATAAGGGGATAATAACCGATTGGCCCCAGGAAGGGGGAATGTTACCTTCGGCTGCGCAGTTGAAAGTCCTCACCAGAATGGGGGCCCACAGGTCAGGTACAGCTTTTAATAAGTCTATAGGGACCCCATCGGGGCCCGGGGCCTTCCCCCCCTTACTGTTGGCAAGGCCTTTAAGTCCCTCTTCCAGGGTTATCCCCAAGGGTATAGGTGTCCATATGGGCGATTCAACAGGAGGTAAAGTTAATAATATCCCTTCTGGGTTAAAAATTTTGGTAAAATGGATAATCCACTCCTCACATGCAACATGAGAAGTAATTTCCGGGATGCCTTCTGTATTTAAAAATGGGCTATTGACTATTTCCCAGTAGAGTTTACTATTTTTAGTCTCAACTGCTTCGTTCAACTTGTCCCATGCTTCTCTCCGTAAGACCTTTTTCCTATTAGAAATAGCCATTTTGTAGTTCGCCCTTGTTTGTTTAATTCTGTTGCTTTCTCGGGGTTTAAACCCTACGGCAAGCTTCAGTTCCCGTAAGGCTACTATACAGGAATTATCAAACCAACCCAGTTTTACAGTTTTGTTAGTTGACAATTTCTTTCTGAAAATACCCTCAATAACAATATTGATTCTGATGAATTGTAATAACAAGAGATCAGGATCAATAGCATCATTCAGGCAGTAACCGATCTCGGCTTTACAGCTAACTATGACCTCCCTTTGTTTGGCCGCAGCATTGGCCCCTGTCCATTTGATCCTCGGGCCGTTAGGTCTGCTTGAAACAATTTCGGTAGTACAGGATTCTCCGGTCTCTATTATGGAACCTCTACCAGGAAGGGTGACACAGATACTATTGTGGTCACTAAGACTTTCTTCTCTCACATACAGGTTTAAGTAATCACCATTGCTGGAAAACAGGATGTGATCGATAAAAGTCCCAGCTTCCCTCCCTGTGAAAGTGGGGCAAATGGCATTCTGGTTGTTTTTGTTACACTTTAACAGGAGTAGATCTAATTTGAGTAACAGTTTGTTTAAAACAGAGCCATAGTGGCAATGTGGAAAATGGGGAAAGTCCTCACCCTTGCCTGAGCCCCCACTAAGGATATCCGGCTCCATCCCGAAACCACAGGGATTCCCCTTTGATAAGTGGCATGGCTGCAGGTTGAAATCCCCAGCCCAAAGGATGTCCGTCATCTTGTGAGAAGTGCCCATGGCCTTGGCGATTTCTTTTTCCAAGGGGAACAAAATACTCCCTCGGGTAACATCGAAGATGTTATTATAGAAATTAACAAGGACCAGATCATTTCCCTTGCCACATTCAATCCTTAATACCTGGCTATGAGCTCCCACAGTTGAGTTGCTTCTAACTTTATAATTACACAATCTGTTAGATAGAAGTATCAGAAGCCCCCCCTTTGCCCTGCCTGAGCTGGATTTAGTGGCATTGAGACAGTAGGATGAATAGCCTTCTATGTTTATATCCTCCTGGCTCCAGGTCTCTTGGAGGAGGACTATATCGAACCCTTCTCCTATAAACCTGAGCCAAAACGGGGTGTTTAATTTCCCTGCAATACCTGCAATATTCCAGGAGATCAGGGTAAGATCGGCAGACTTAGTAGCCTGGACTATAGTCCTAGATTGTCCAATTGCTGACCTCCTAATGGGGGATTGGGTATTGGTGGAATGGTGACTGAAAGGGAGGGATTGGATGGAGATACCTTCCGGAACGGAGACCCTCTGTAAAACCACATGACCACTTGGAGATGCAGGGGCCACAGTGGGGACTGCTTGCATGCTGGTATGGGCAGATTGCACACTTAAACTAGGTCCTGACTGCCTATTGACTAGTTGATTTGATGGTGGTGGGACATAATGTCAGTCAACCATCTCCAGGCAGTCAAATCTGTTGGATGTCTGAATACCTTGCCACCCGCCATCTGAAAAATGGCTATTGTTGGAATACCGGGGGCGAGGTGCCCATTCCCTGCCCCTATTCTGTTGGATTCGCCATGAGTCACCATAATTCCATGGATGTTCTTCGGTCATGGCCCAGTTTGGCGGAGGAATTGGGTAGTGATAGTTAAAAGTGGGGGGTAGAAAAAGGAGAGTCGATGGGTATCGATTCCCCCTTTCTTCTCCAAATCTGGCCATGAACAAATATGGTTCACAGTAGAGGCATCGTCGCATGTAACAATAACGCAATCTCCCTGGATACTCTTGGGGCTCTTCCCCACCCATGGTACCCTACGTACAGATGAAATTCTACAGGTGATGGAAGACTTCAGGGGCCTGTTGATACTGAGCCACTGGAGGATTTTGTTCCGGAGGGACCAATGAGGTTCATCTGTTCCTGCTGTAAGTTCAGGTACTCCTGTTAAGATAACGGTAAATGGAGATACCTCGGGAGCCAGATGAACTGGACGTTTAGGTCTGGGCCCCTTCTTACCTACATGGGGATGAGTTTTAGGGGGAGCCTGAGGTTTACTATTAGATTGCTGTAAAAGCACATTGGTCGTAGTATGATCAGTGTCAGTTAACATAACTTGAGGGGTATGGACAGCAGGAGTTTGCTGACTAGATATCGGTATCTGGGATACGGGTGTATCTTTGGGCTTTGATTTTGTGCAATTTACACAAGTATTTATCACAGGTGGTGTGGGAATTGTAGAGTCCTTTGTTTTGGGTTGTGTATTAAGCGTAACAGACGGTCTATCGGTGTTAACTGGAGGAACCCCCGGACCGACCGCTGTGCATCCCCCCCCAGGTTTGTCAAATGTTGCCCTAGGCTGGTTCGGTGTTTTGACAAGAAGTATGGCAAGCTGTTTTTCAATTGCCATAACACTCCGTTCCAGCGGCTGAAGATGATGTATAAGTAGGTCCCTAAAATTATCAAATAGCTGAGAGAAATCGCGATCTGACTGACAAGGGACACCCTCCTGAACGTTAGCCAAAATGGGACAATAAGGGTTGGGCAAAACAGAAGATACAGAATTAGTATTAGTGGTAGCGTTTGTGATTGTAGCTATTATTGAATCTTTATTTCTCTTATTTTTTGGAAGTTGGTTAACCTTATTCCCTTTGTTTATAGGTACTGGCTGCTTGGGTATAGCACCTTCTCTCACCCCCATAGACCGAGCACCTTGGGTGGAATCTTCAGCCACGATCAACTCTAGATCAGGGGTGATCTCAAGGTTCCCTGAGGTGTCCAATTCCAGTGACAAATTTGTGGCCGACAGGTCAACTGCATTAGGGATAGAATGAACTTGTGCTACTACATTTCCAGGCTGCATTAAAATGGGAATAGGTGTAGCTGTTGGAAGCGGGGTTAGGGCCGCAGCTATAGGGCCCAAAGAAGATCTCCTAGCGATCGCAAGGTCCTGAGAAACCCTGCGCTCTAGGAGAGAAATATTTAGGTTAATTGCCTCGGTAGTGGTAGTTATGAACTTATCAATAGGTCCTGTAAACTGCGCAGTTCTAAGGGCAGTCTTACTTCTAGATCCCCTTGTTACAGACATTATAGCAGGAGTACAGGCTCCGGGGGCTGAATTCAGATCACAAATGTCAAAAGGAGAGTACCTTAGGCAGGAGAATGGATCGACTGGCAGATGAAAACCAAGGGAATAGGCCCAGCCCAGCCTGGTTCAGTCTGGAACGGGCTGAAACGGGCCCGCCCTTGGCCCGGGCTTCGCCCGGCTTCCCGCGAGACGGGGGTGGCAGCAGATTTAAGCGCCGCCTGGCGCGTGGTTCACGCGGACTGCGTCTCCGGGAATGCTGGGGATTGTAGTTTGTAGACGGAACCCAACACCGCACTCCGCTCGGCGGCCGGACCCGGTGGTGGAGCTGGGGTCTGGCGGCGGGAGGCGGGCGGTCAAAGGCACAGGATAGCGAGGATTACGCTCTCCTCAAGGGTTTTCCAGCAGTGATTCGCTTCGTGGCAATTTCCCCCCCTCGACCGGGGTGGCAGCAGATTTAAGTGCCGCCTGGCGCGTGGTTGACGCGGACTGCGTCTCCGGGAATGCTGGGGATTGTAGTTTGTAGACGGAACCCAACACCGCACTCCGCTCGGCGGCCGGACCCGGTGGTGGAGCTGGGGTCTGGCGGCGGGAGGCGGGCGGTCAAAGGCACAGGATAGCGAGGATTACGCTCTCCTCAAGGGTTTTCCAGCAGTGATTCGCTTCGTGGCAATTTCCCCACACAGCTATGTCAAAGATTGCGCACGCAGCTTGTAATGCTGGTCCAGAGATATGTTTAAAGGTTTCTTTTAATGGCAAATTTATAAATTAAAAAATTAAAAAAGATAAAAAATGCAATAGATCTCGCCCTCGGTGTCACACATACTGTTGGCAGAGACAGACATGGTACATTATATCTAAAATCCTATTAATCTGCCTAAGATCACACTGTAAGTGAAGCTTGATTCACCCATCATTGTAATCTTAGGCAGAGTCACACATACTGTTGGCAGAGACACTCATGGTACATTATATCTAACATTCTGATCATGTGCCTAAGATCACACTGTGACTGAAGCTTGATTCACCCATCACTGTGATCTTAGGTAGAGTCACACATACTTTCGGCAGGGACAGACATGGTACATTATATCTAAAATCTTATTAATCTGCCTAAGATCACACTGTGAGTGCAGCTTGATATAATGAGCAACTAGAGTGCTAACATTCAGAATTTATGGCAAATGTGTGACATATCTGAATGCCTTCTTGATGGAACCAAAGTAAACAAGCATTGAAAATGCAATAGATCTCGCCCTCGGTGACATACATACTGTCGGCAGAGACAGACATGGTACATTTTATCTAAAAGCCTACTAATCTGCCTAAGATCACACTGTAAGTGAAGCTTGATTCACCCATCATTGTAATCTTAGGCAGAGTCACACATATTGTTGGCAGAGACACACATGGTACATTATATTTAAAATCCTATTAATCTGTTAAGTAAACAAGCATTGAAAATGCAATAGATTTGGTGTGATGTTGGGCACATGTCCACCATATTACATTTAATCTACCATCTCTTTCTCTGCAAGCAGTATGTGTGTCTCTGCTCATATTATTTCAAAGTATGTACAGGCCAAAAACAGACCACCTATATATAAACAAGACATAAAAAATAATTAGTTAATCGTTTTTGACAGAAAGCAAAGCACATGTAATGTAAATGAGCCTTTTGTTGTATACTAGTGTTTATATTGTTTACGTATTGTAATTGATGTGTAATATATTTGTAGTGGTCTATAATATGTTCTTTTTCTTTACTACAGATTATAATCATCTATACAAACAAACTAAAAGATGCCTTCTAAGTCAAGAAGAGAAAAAATTCATAAAAGTAAATTAAGGACTAAGGAAAAAGAAAATCAACAACCAACCAAAATAAAATCTTCAGAGAAAAAGAAAAATGCTCCTGGTAGGCAATCTAAAAATTTTCTCAGGAACTTATTGAAATGTCAAGAAAACATTTTTTTTTTAAGAAAGAACAATGAAACACTTGTAATTTCAAAGAAAACAGGATGTACAAGGAGATGATACTTTGCATACCAAAAGAAGCAGCAAGCAATTTTCTGAAATACGTAGACGAATGTTTTTACAACAGAATAGTAACAAATTTATTAAAAAATGTAAAAAGGTTTAAAAAAAGACTGCTTTTTACAAGAAAAAAAACCATAGTTAAGATCGTGGATGAAGCATTTAAAGTGAAAAATAAATTGTTTTGTTTAGTAATGAATAGAATTCGTACACTTGATAAGATAATCATTGTGTTCAAATCAAAATGTAAGTGGAGGAGAGTAATTAATCAAAATAATTTCTGTGATGTTTTTTCTGGAGAATGGAAGCATAGTTCAAGTTCTGAGCCATTTTTTTATGAAGAAAGTTACTTTCAAGATAATGATTTGGTGCATGCAGTTGACACCAGTGGTCGAGCATATGAGGTGAAGGACGGTTGTCCGGTTGAAAAAGAAGAGATTGTGCCTAGAAATACAGAAGAGGTGTTAGCTGATGAAGTTTTAGGGAGACGTCCTAAGACTCCAGTGTATACAAGGAAATGTAGTAGTATTTGTAGTGTCCGACAGGAATCAATTGATTTGTTTCACAATTTCTTACGGACATATACTGAGAAAAGTGTGAAACAAAAAATGAAAATTTTACAAGAGTTAGATCCTTGTAGAGTGAGATAAAAAACAGGTTTGCAAGGGCATCCACTGGCTTGTCTTTCAAGAAAAGTATGTCAGAATGTTTTTCACCATTTTAGGATGTTAGCAGTGTATCATAATAAAGTGAGGAAATTAGTGAGAAGGTTGTACTATGCATAAAGTCCAGCACTTAAACTAAAACAGTTAAACAGTGCTCTTTTGCATCGAACTGAATTAGATGTCAAAAACATTTGTGATTAAATTGAGTTTTGTTACATTGGTGAAAAAGAGGTCAGTGCAGAAATTGATACAGTAATAGAAGGTAATGTAGAAGAGAATGTAGAGATTTTATGTACAGAAAAATTTGAAAATGAAATTATAAAGTTTAAAGTCAATTCAAGTGAAAGGCCTAATTTTTCTTGTGTTTGTTGTCAACGGACTCATTATAAGCATCAGACTAGATTAGTTGATTTATATGTAAAAAGCAAAAAGATAAATAATAATGAGTGGAAGGATTTTGCAACTTATTTGTTGGTTGAAAATTGTTTTGATTTGGGCTCTGATCTTCGTATTTGTACATATTGCTATAATAAATGAAATGAAAACAAAATGCCTGCTAAAGCTGTTCATAATAATCTGGAGTTGGTAGACATCCCATTTGAATTGATGGATTTAAATACCTATGAGTCTATTCTGATTCAATGTGTACATCCTTTTCAGGCTATTGTACACATGGAGCCTAAGACAGGGAAATTGCCTCCTTCAGATTTACAGAGAGGATTAAAGGGAAGAGTTGTTTATTTGCCTCTAGATTTTAAGAAAAATATTGATAAAATTGGTGTCGAAAAAGTAGAAGAGGAACCTCTGGTTATTCTAGTTAATGGTGTTCCGACAAAAAGTAAGAAAATCTGGCAAGAATTAGTGGATGTTAGGAAAGTCAAGAAGGCAACGTTGTATCTGGTAAAAAATAATCAGTACTATAAAAATGTGTATGTGGGAGAAGAGGAAACAACTGCACAAGACGACACTGATGTCTCTACTGGGCAAATTGAAAAAGTTGATGTCTCTAGAAGTGAAGAAATTTACGAACATTATAGTGTTCATCCATTGCATTCCAAAGAAGTAATGGGGAATGCTATTGACTTGTTTCAGATGAAAAAAGCCGAAGGAAGTCCCATTAGTGTATGGGAAGAAAGTTTGGAAGCTCGTTGTTTTCCACAGTTATTTCCAACAGGTGAAGGTGGATGATATGACGAGCGACCTGTTCAAATTCCTGCATCTGAATACCGGACTTCAAGATTATATGCAGAAGATCCAAGGTTTCGTCAATGCATTCCATATTTGTTCCGTCTACTGTCTGAGAGTGACTTGTCTGGACTTTCCTATGCAGTAAACCATATACGGAAAAGTGGAGCACATCTACAAAATGTTTCGGCAATGCATTTCATGGATAAAGTGAAACTGCAAGACAGTGTTTTGGAATCTCAGCTAATTAATCTCATGGCATGTCAGCTTGGTACTAACGAGTATTGGTACCATCGTCATGGGGAATTGAAATGTATGCTAAGAAACTTAGGAACTCCTACATGGTTCCTCACTCTTAGCTGTGCTGATTATGCTTGGGAAGACTTACTTGAATTTCTACGAGAGGCAAATAAAAACATTGAAAATATTGAATACAAGACACCTGGAAAACTGTGCTCTTTGGATTCAGTTAATGTATGCAGGTATTTCAATCCTAGGTTTGAAGCTATGTCTTTTATTACACACAAAAAAAATCCTCCGCTTGGAGAGGTGTTGGATTTCTTTTGGAGAAAGGAGTATCAAGCAAGAGGTGCTCCTCACATACATATGCTGCTATGGATTAAAGATGCACCAAAATTTGGAGCAGATTCAGATGAGAAAGTGATGAGTTTCATTGAGCAGTATTCTACATGTGCTGTTCCGAAAAGAACAGAAGAAAACAATTTAAGACACCAAGTTTTACGCTTTCAAACCCATCGTTGTGGGAAATACTGTCATCGAAAATACAAATCCAAGGACAAATTCTACACGAAATGTCGTTTTGCATTTCCACGTCAATAACATTGAAAGGAAGAGTCAACAATTTTATGTCTTCTCTGCGACATACTGTGACAAGGAAATCACCCAAAAATACATACAACCTAAGAAGCAACGAGGAATCCAAATACATAAATGACTACAACCCAGTCATTTTGTCCATGTGGAATGCTAACATGGATATTCAATATGTGGCTGACAACTCTATTGCTGTGGCTCAATTTGTGACGTCTTACATCACAAAATCAGAAAAAAAGGAACTGAAGGAAATGTGGGAGGAAATTTCACATTAAAAGAGTCTAAGCAAGAAATTATACAGTTACAGTCTGAAGATGTTGTCGCATCGAAGACAAACATGTTGGATACATACTATCCAAATAGAAGTACTCACCTTGAGAACGCTTGTCTCTATGAAGTTCTGCAAACCTACATTTTTAAAAAGAATGTCACAGAAGACATCAATAAAGGTGTATATGCTGTAATTGGATGTGAAGGCTGTCTAGTAAAACAAAGAAAAGGCCATTTGATTAATCATCGAAAATTGAGTTGTGATTCTCCAGACAAAAGGGAATTTTATTACTTAGCTCTTTTACAACTCTTTAAGCCTTGGCGTAGAGAAGAGGAACTACTTGGAGATTTTCTTACTTACGAAGATTCGTTCAATGCAACCAAGGATACGATAGAATGTCCTGTTTTTTCAAATTATCTGCAAATGTTGAACGAGGAAATACAGCAAGAAGCTACAATTGCAGCATAGATTGCTAGAAACAGTTCTCAAGATAGTCAGAGTTCTGCTTCATTGAGTCAGGATCCACTAGGAGGACCAATTATACAAAATGAAGCTGCTACTGCCATGGATGAAGTTGAAAGTGCCATGGAACAAGCTCAGGAGGATGGAGTTGACTTAGAAGATTTGGAAAAAGAACTAAACGTTGAGCAGAGACAAATATATGACCAAGTCACAGAACAAATTGGGCATGGTTTATCTCATGAGAAAAAAGAGTGCTCATGTACATCATTTGTATCTATCCGACTGTATGTGAGTGGAGAAGCAGTAACTGGGAAAAGTTTCCTGATTAAAGCGATTGCAACATATTTGCAGAAAACAACGGAGTCATCGCTCTCTTGTGTTGTTACTGCTCCAACTGGGTTGGCAGCACACAACATTAAAGGGATTACTTTACATCGCTTATTGATAACAAATTACAAAACCACAAGCTATCTGGAGAGGCTTGTTGTGAAGTTTCAAGAGTCCTAAAGAAAATGAAACTTCTTATCATTGATGAAGTAAGCATGGTATCAAATGTAATGCTTGCTTTTGTGCATTTAAGAATGCAAGAAATTCTTAAAACAGACTATGATGTGTTATTTGGAGGCAAACACATCATTGTTTTTGGAGATCTACTGCAACTAACTCCAGTGAAAGGACAGCCAGTGTTTAAAATGCTTACACATGAAGATACCAGGAAGTGCTTAGGAAGCATTGGAAATGTTAACATATGGTTAAATTTCAAATATGCAGAACTACTTCAAAATATGCGACAGGCAAAGGATGAAGATTATACAAATATTCTACAAGATGTAAGAATTGGAAAACTAACTTAGCATGGCAAAGAAGCTTTACAAGGACGATTAATTTCAAATGTGTTTCCAAAGGAAAATATTCTCCCAGAGAATATTTTTAAGAAAATTCCTGAAAACAAATCTGTCATATGCTTGATGCCAACTCTGCAAGAATATTCAATCTTCAACACCAAAATGTTAAAGTTGGAAAATCAAGAGATTGTGAAAATGAAAGCTATTGATAAAATAGAACATGAAGGAGCAACTATTATTTTGTCTGAAAAGTTGAAATCAAAATTGGATTCTTTAGAGAAGACAATATCTAAAACTGCTGGTATGGAAAAGATTCTGTATGCATCTTTAAATTGTCGTATAATTGTATGACGTAATTTACATGTGGAAAGAGGTTTAGTAAATGGAGCAATGCGTCATGTTGTGGATTTTGTGAATTACCGAAATAGAGATGGAATTGAAATTATAAAAATTTAATTTGATGGTATTGAAGAAGTACAACAAATCAGTCGTTGTTCTGCTCGTTTTTTGCTAGTGAAAGATTTATATGTCTACAGAAAACAGTTTCCTGTTTCTTTGGCATATGTAGTAACTATTCATAAATCTCAAGGTTTAAGTGCTTTGGTGAATATTGGAAATTCTGTGTTTAAGGAGGGCATGGCATATGTTGCTTTATCTCGAGTCAGAATTTTATCTGGATTGTACTTGATTGATTTTGATGAAACAAAGATTAATGCAGATCTAAATTGTGTAAAAGAATATAATAGGTTAAGAAGAGAGTATGCTCCAAATTTACCTCAATATCCTCTGTTTGAAAAGCGTGTGGTAGGCGAAAAAGAAGAAATGAGAAATATTGTAGTGAAGTTGTAGCAAAAAGAAAAAAAGTAAATGAATCAGCAATTGTAAGCAGAAACTAAATGGATTCAGTTAAATGTGTTGTTGGATTTCAGTTTGAAAATAGTTCTGGTGTCAACTGCTATGCTAATGTAGTGGTTAATGTTGGTTTTTTTCTCCAAACTGTAAAAGAACAGATTGCTGAAAATCGTGATCAAACACTTTGTTGTTTATTAAATTCTGTATTAGAGAAATGTAGCAGTGATATAACAAAAATACAAAGTGTTTCTGAAATTCGAAAGGTTTTAGACATATGTTCTGGTCTAAATCAATTTACACAGAATATTCAGCAAGATTATCAGGAATATCATTGGAGAAAATATAGTGGGAGAAGGGAAGTAACTGTGATTAAACTTACTATGTAACAAAGACATGTTGCACTCTATACTATAAGTCTCAGTTTATACCACAGTCATTTCACTACTATCTCATAAATTACAAATAGAATAATAAAAAATTGTCTCAAACAATTTATAATTTCTAAATATAAATGTTTTCTTCAGAATTTTCATAATTTAAAAGAACTTCTAACATTAACTGATCAGGAATCTCCTCATCAGAAGTCTCCATACATGAGTCCTGAAACTCAATATAGTCCAAACATTCCATTAATTCAGCATCCAAAGTCTCATCATTAAAATCCCCCATTCCATCTCCTCTCAAAAAAAGGTCTTCTTCATGGATAGTGTGATCAACAGGATCATTCAAGACCTCAATAAAACTCGCCTCAACAAAAGTCGCAGAAATTTAAAAAATGATATCAACGGTGTCCTCATTCAGATCCATATTCTTTTCAAATTTCTTGCTGTAAATTGCAGAAAAAAATTACTTTAATTTATCGTTTTTAGTAATAGATAATATAAAACTAGCTTTATCAAGTATTAAATTCCCCTTACAAATTAACAATTCACCTTTTAGAAAGCAGTAGAAGAGTTAGTACTGTGTAAATTTCACACCAGAAATAGAACACCAAAAATTCCTCACAAAAGTACCTTAAAGAGTATTATCACAAAATGGCTGTGTTTCCCTCTCATTTTTCATGTATATTCACATAGAAAACCAATGAAACTGCATCACACACAAATTCAAAACCAAAGAAACATTTTAATTGGTTCTAAATTTCAAAAGCTAATTGGCTCTTGGGTGTCTGTAAACATTCTAAATGGTCTGCATAGTCCGCCATCTTGTGACTCTGAAGAACAGAGACACAAGAGGTGAAAAATAAAAGTGGAGAACGTTGATAGGGGGCAGGGTAGAGATACCCTGCCCCCCTTATGTTTTATCAGGGGGGCCTAGGAGGACTCCGAAGGGCAAAAAAATGTTTTAGTTTTTTTTTTAATTTCGCGGAGTAAGCTCAGGGTGCGTGCACATGGGCGCTTACCGGTACGCGTACCCTGAGCGCACCACGGGGAAAAACAGTGTAAAAAATTAGAGTGAAAAAAATAATTTAGAGTGCTTAGAGTGCTGTTCCCTTACTCCGGTTCCCTCACTACCCTTCATTCCCTATCCTTCATTCCCCTTCCCCCTACTTTCATCCCCCAGTCACCATCTCTTAGTACCTCTGCTTCAGTCATGTTCCCCTCTGTTCCCTTTCTTCGCTCCCTCACTCATTGCCCGTCCCTCACTCAATGTACTCCGCTTCACTCACTCCTTCTGTCACTCCCTCTGTCCTGTCACATCCTCATTCTCCTCCCCTCACTCCCTCTGTCTTAGCCTCACTCCCTCTGTCCCCTCACTCTCTCAGTCCCCTTTCCTCATGCTCACTCCCTTTAACTCTCCCACACTCCCTTACTTACGTTTCTTTGCTCCCTCACTCAGTCCCCTTCTCTCATTTTTTCCTTTATTCCCTCTGTCTCCTCACTCTCTCAGTCCCCTAGTCTCACTCTCACTTGCCTTTATCCACCCTCTATCACCCCTCTTTACTCATCAACCCTGCCGTTCTCTCACCCCCCTCATTCCCTATCCTTCATTCCCCTTCCCCTTACTTTCATCCCCCAGTCACCTTCTCTTAGTACCTCTGCTTTAGTCCTGTTCCCCTCTATTCCCTTTCTTCGCTCCCTCACTCATTGCCCTTCCCTCACTCACCTTACTCCACTTCACTCACTCCTTCTCTCACTCCGTCTGTCCTTTCACATCCTCACTACCCTTCCCTCACTCTCTGTCTCATAGCCTCACTCCCTCCATCCCCTCACTCTCTCAGTCCCCTTTCCTCATGCTCACTCCCTTTAACTCTCCGACACTCCCTTACTTACCTTTCTTTGGTTCCTCTCTCAGTCCACTTCTCTCACTCTTTCCTTCACTCCCTCTGTTTCCTCACTCTCTCACTCCCCTAGTCTCACTCTCACTTGCCTTTATCCACCCTCTATCACCCCTCTTTACTTATCCTCACTGCTGTTCCCTCACCCTCCCTCACTCCTGTTCCCTTACTCCGGTTCCCTCACTAACCCTCATTCTCCACCCTTCATTCCCCTTCCCCTTACTTTTATCCCCCAGTCACCTTCTCTTAGTACCTCTGCTTCAGTCCTGTTCCCCCCTGTTCCCTTCCTTCGCTCCCTCACTCATTGCCCTTCCCTCACTCACCTTACTCCACTTCACCCACTCCTTCTCTCACTCCTCTCACATCCTCACACCCCTTTTCTCACTCCCTCACTCTTAGCCTCATTCCCTCTGTCCCCTCACTGTCACTTCCCTTCAATTACCCTCACTCATCTTCAAACACTGACTGTCATCAACACACTCTCAATCAGTCCACCTTCCTTCTCCCTCACTCCTGTTGCCTTACTCTCAGTCCCATTACTTTATCGTCTGTCACCCTCTTTCTCTCAATATCAATCCCCTTTTTTCACCTTGACTCCTTTCTTTCCGTCACTCCCTGTCACTCTCCTTCGTTCTCTCCACTTCAACTCACTCTTGTTTACAACTCACCTTCTCTCTCTCGTCTTCTGTCACTTGATCCCTCTATCACTTTCTCCCCCTCATTCACTCATTTTATTCATTCATTTATTCAGTACACATTCTCTGAAAAAAAGAATTGTAAAATATGTAAAGAATACAGCTCTTTTTTGAGAATTGGAGGTAGTTCTGTAAAGAACTTTTTTTTTCTTCTTTTTGTAAATATTTTTTTATACTTTTTTATAACGATTTTATATTTTTTTTGTATTTTTTTCAGGGGAAAACAAAACCAGGGATTCTAAAACTGCTCAGCAGGTGCAAAAAAATGGTGAAAAATTAGGGACGGGGAGGGCAGCGGTGTCCCTCTCTCTTCCTAACAATGAGTTCAATGCTCTGCTCCCCATAACAGAGCAGTTCATCACAGTCCACGCATAGAAATGTTATGCCTGCAAAGACCGGCTGCACGTTAGGGATCATTCTTCCACGTGGTGTTCCCGAAGCTGTTGCTCCACCAGTGGAGGTGCTACCGCCATCTCTTGGTGCATTCCGTGCCAAGTCCCTGACACTCTCCCTGGCAAAGTTATTTGGGTGTCTTCTCTGGACATGCCTAATTAAAGTGGCATTTCCAAAGCTATATTTCTTATTAGGATTGCCTCTGGATAAAGTAGTGCCACATATCTTGCAGGTAACCTTAGCAGCATTAACCTTTTTTTTTCCTTCAGGGATGAAATTTGTTTCCAAATTAAGTGGTCCTTTATTTTGTGCTGAGGAGGGTCCTCAGGCAAAAAACCTTCAGAATCACTGCTGGATGACTCCTTGCAGCCATTGCTGTAGATCAGAAAACTTTGAGAAGCAGATAATGCACAGAATACCTCTTGCTCTCTCCAAGTACAAATTAATATTGAGAGAAATGGGTGGGGTTCTCAATATTTGGAAAAAAAATGTTCTGAACCAATGAAAAGTGTTATTTTAAGGTCACATGGCTTGACGCGCTTACGCTACGCACTCCGGAGCGCTTCCGGGGCGCTTACGCGGCACGTACGTGGGCGCTTTCTGGGCGCTTCCGGGGGCGCTTACGCGGCGCGTAGCAGTGACGTTTTTCGGGAATGCGTTTAAAGTTCAAATACGGTTCTTAAATATTAAAAATAGTACTTTTATATATTATTATTTACTTTTATTACATTTTTTTTTTTTTTCGATCGCGATAAGGCGCTCTCGCTGCGCGTACCGGTGTGCGCGCCGGTACGCGTACCGTGAGCGCACCGGTGCACGAATAATACAAAAAACATATATATGAAAAACATGTAAAAAATAGTTTTGAAATAATTAGAAAAAAATAAAAAAATTAATAGATATAATAATTACCTATCATTAAAAAACAATATTTCACTTATAAATTGTTGTTTTCAAACTCGTTAAAGTTACGAATTAGCTTTTTAAAAAGATGCAAATTCACTGAAAAAACCATAGGTTTCATACACGATATAGTTAGGAATTAGCTTTTAAAAAATCTTTGAAATTCACTGAAAAAACCATAGGTTTCACACATGTTATAGTTAGGAATTAGCTTTTAAAAAACCTTTGAAATTCACAGAACAAAACCATAGGTTTCACACACGTTATAGTTAGGAATAAGCTTTTAAAACACCTTTGAAATTCATAGAAAAAAAAAGATAGGTTTCACACACGTTATAGTTAGGAATTAGCTTTTAAAAAACCTTTGAAATTCACAGAAAAAAAACATAGGTTTCACACACATTATAGTTAGGAATTAGCTTTTAAAAAACCTCTGAAATTCACAGAAAAAAACCATAGGTTTCACACACGTTATACTTAGGAATTAGCATTTAAAAAACCTTGCAAATTCGCTGAAAAAAACATAGGTTTCACATCAGTTATAGTTAGCTGGACAATTTACTCATACAAAACCATTGAAATTCCCACGTTATAGTTAGTTGTACTCACTATAACTGGCGCGCCCGCAAAGCACTGCTAATGACGTCACACATTACATCACTCATGACATAGTCAGTGACATCACTCATGACATCACTGATGACATCTCAAATGACAGCACTGATGACATCACTGATGACATCATCCTTGTGAAAGAATGGCATTCTCTCTCTCAATTCCACTTACAACAATCTGTTCAGAAATTACAAAATCTACATACACATTCACTCATTCACCAACATTTCTATATAGTTACTCATACACATACTCAATCATCATAAATACTCATTCATCTATATAAAAAAAAAGAAAAATAAAAATAAAGGGCTTCCAAAAGATTCCCCGTTGACCTCCGCGCTTTTATTTCCGAGGGAAGTGGTCCTGCATATGTTCGCGCCAAGCCAGGAGCGTGTCACGGAAGGTCGTGCTGACAAGTTACCTAGACTAGACTGGCATTACACTGCGTGCAGTGTCTTTGTGGACTCGAGGGATCGAGAAGTTTGGTGTACGCCGGAGGGACAGGAGGAGCAGTGCGGTGGGTGGTATTTACCCCCGTTAGGATGTTGTGTAGCCAGACGGCTGTCCCCGCACAGGCGCATTACTGTCTACTTGGCCCAGCAGCCCTGAGGTGACCGGAGGAAGAACTTTGTAACGCGGATGCATTGCAAGGAGTCTCACCATCATAACTACAAAGGACATTGGAGCAGATTTTCACATTTTTCCTGCCTCCCATACCACCGGCCCAGCAGCATGATCATGATGCATGCTGGGAGTTGGAGTTCTCTTATTCTCACGTGACCTCCAATAGGTGAGCCTATTTATTAGGGGAGGAGTCCAGTGTCGACCGCAGCACACAGTGAAGCAGCAATGATGAAGCCATTGCGAGACTCTTGTTTGGAGCATGGGCACTGAGGAAGGTATTTTCATGCGGAAATGCATTTGCCGCTACCAGCTGGTGTATCCGAAAAATAAAGGGCTTCCAAAAGATTCCCCTC
Source organism: Lissotriton helveticus (assembly GCF_964261635.1). NCBI lineage: Eukaryota > Metazoa > Chordata > Amphibia > Caudata > Salamandridae > Lissotriton > Lissotriton helveticus. The sequence continues at coordinate 126,914,312 of NC_136064.1, forward strand.
TGACCTCCACGCTTTTCTTTCCGAGGGAATTGGTCCTGCATATATATATATATATATATATATATATATATATATTACCTACTGGCGGTCGCCAGTAGGTATATATAGTTAGGATTTTTTCTCTATGGGATTTTTGAAAATTCTATGTCTAATAACTTTGCCGTTTGTGGACGGAATTGGCTGAAATTTTCAGGAAAATGGCACATTTTGTTTCTGAGCAGCCTTTGAAAATTTGGGGGGGGTTCGTCAAGGGGGGGCCGAGAAAAAAGGGGGGTCCCAAAACGCGTTTTTCCCATGTTAATTTCCATAGGGCGGTTGGCCTCACTTTTAGCCCGAACGGCTGAATGGATTTGCACGAAACTTGGCAAAATTGTAGGGACTGGTAGCCCGATGTGCCTTTTGTAGGTCTCAATATATGTGCTCCAGTGGATTTTGAGAAATTAACGTTTAAAAAAAGATATATATCTGTAAGCGCGGACCGGGCAGCGGCCTAGGACGCGTACTTTTCGCGCAACGGAGCTTTGTGAAGCGAAGCTGATTGGTTCTCCGGCGTCTGTCAACATTCCAAACAGTCCGTAGTGGCCGCAAACAGTCCGTAGTGGCCGCCATCTTGTCTCTCGGTAGGATCGAGAGACAAGAGGAGGCCAAAGCGAAGGGGCAAATGACCATAAGGGGGAATAGTAGATCCTCGCTGACCCCCTAGGTTTGATGTGGAGGTTTTAAAAGGGCCCCGCGGGGCAAAAAAAAAAAATTATAATAATAATCTTACGGCTGAATGGATTTGCACGAAACTTGGCAAAATTGTAGGGACTGGTAGCCCGATGTGCCTTTGCTAGGTCTCAATATATGTGCTTCAGTGGATTTTGAGAAATTAACGTTCAAAAAAAGATATATATCTGTAACAGCGCACCGCTTCGCGTACTTTTCGCGTTACGGAGCTTTGCGAAGCGAAGCTGATTGGCTCTCCGGTGTCTGTAAACATTCCAAACAGTCCGTAGCGGCCGCCATCTTGTCTCTCGGTAGGATCGAGAGACAAGAGGAGGCCAAAGCGAAGGGGCAAATGACCATAAGGGGGCATAGTAGATCCTCGCTGATCCCCTAGGTTTGATGTGGAGGTTTTAAAAGGGCCCCGCGGGGCAAAAAAAATAAATAATAATAATAATCGAACGGCTGAATGGATTTGCACGAAACTTGGTAAAATATTAGGGACTGGTAGCCCGATGTGCCTTTGCTAGGTCTCAATATATGTGCTTCAGTGCATTTTGAGAAATTAACGTTCAAAAACAAGATATATATCTGTAACAGCGCTCCGCTTCGCGGAGATAAAATTATATCTGTATTACCTAGCTGTTGCTAACACCAGTTAGCGACGGCTAGTAGGAGATAGCGACCATCTTGGGCCCCACTTTGCATGTGAGTGATATTTATCACTAATGACATGCAAAGTGGGCATGCCAAGATGTTAGCGACTGGAAACAGTCGCTAACATCGCTATCTCCTATTATCAACTTTTGGAAATATTCGAGATAAGCGCGAATATCTCCAAAAAGTAACAGCTGCCCTGAGCAGTTCTTAGCCATGTTATCCTATGGGAGGTGGATAACATGGCTAAGAGGATTAGCTCGGTAATGCATGAATATCGCTGAGTTTTCAGCGATATTAATGCATTGCGGTCGGTTTTTATCGTATTTGCGATAAACTTTGATAATAGCAAGGTTTATCTGCGATAATTTCTGACGGTAAAAAAATCTTTGCAATGCATCGTTAGGGATAAATATCGCTTAACTTTGGTAATATGCCCCAACGTCTGTTAACGTTCGATTCGAAGGAAATCAGGAAGTGTTGAAAAACATTGTCTGCGCCATCTTGTCTTTTTTCAAATGCCACACTTTTGTCGTGCACGGCAGCCATTTTAGATGCCTTGACCAGACCCACTCTGTGCACGCTGTCGATCCTTAGCATGGCTCCCCACCCTCGCAAGCATCTCCCCCAGCCAGTGGTCACCCCCGCTCTCTGTCTTATGCATGGGTAATAAACCTCCCCCCATCTGCGCTGCTCTTTCCTGAGAATCACACCCTGTGCCCGCCCGACACCTCCCTTTCGCCCTATTCACTACTGCACCCTCTGACACTCCTTTTCCTCTGTGTCCGATTGTCCAGGCTGGTCCTAGGGTATCAGCTAGCCCTGCAGATGTAGTTTATGGCCACAGCTGTAAAGATTCACCCCTCTTCAAAGGAGTTATAGTAGATCAAGGCCCACACTCGATGAGATCCGTCACAGCAGAAGCGTTGCTATTATCTGAAAACCATCCTGTATTGTGATTGGGGAGGGGACCGAGCGTGAAGCGGAAGATTCCAGGGATGACTCTTTGTACATCAAAGTTTTTACAATTATGTGTCACATTAAAAATATATAGCACTCCGACAAAGTAGTAAGATTATAAAACTTTAATAATTTATAAATATATACAAGAAAACAAAAATAGTAATAACATATAAACATTTTTAGGGAAAAACAACGAAGTAGCGGTCGGCTGTGCGAATAGTCCCAACGCAGCACAACGTCCAGATTTCCGGCGTGGGGCGGGTCATCAGTAGCAAACTGTTGTGCGAATAGTTCCAAGGCAGCAGAACGCGCTGAAATCTAGATGACACGAAAGTGATGTCTAGTAAGTTGCCACCCAGCAAATAACGGCGTGGGGCGTCGCGGGGGGTGGGTCTTCAGTAGCAAACTGTTGTGCGAATAGTTCCAAGGCAGCAGAACGATGGCACCAAGGTGATGTCCAGTAAGTTGCCGCACTGGTTTTGGTATCCTACAATGCTGCTCCGAATAACGGCGTGGGGCGCCCCGGGGGAGGCGGCGTGAACGGGCCTCTCCAGGTGGAGTGTCATCTGTTGTAGTGGGGCGCCCCTTTACCGTTTCAGTTGCCATTCCGTCCGTTTTTGGTCCACTGTGTCAAAAGCCGCAATTCAGCTGAGTTGCGCCCACTCTTGCGGTGCAGCGATAGGCGGCTGTCACAGGACTCTCAAAATGGCGGCAGGCTCTTTCCTTTTTGGGCCTGGTCCACTGAAATGGCCCTGGGACACCTTGGAAATCGGACGCTTGTGTGCTAGGTCTTGGACCCCATTCTCGAAAGCGTCCCCTCCGCCTTGAGAATTCATCAAAAGTTTTGGGGGCCCCGACTCCTGCAGGCTTCTGGTGGGGAGCGGCTGCCATGATTGCTCGCGGAATGACTACGACGGAGCTACGAGATGGTGGTGCTCTCATGCTGACGCCAGCTTCAGTCTGAAACATCCAGAAACAAGGTGGGGCTTTCATCGTTTGGAAAAAAAAAAAGTTTTCATCCAATGAAAAGTGTTGTTTTTAGGTCATATGATCAAGCCTTCCATCATTAGGAAACCAAAAGTAAAATGAACCAATGAAAAGTTTTATAAACAAGTCACATGACCTGTTATGCGGCATAGGGTATAAAATGCGGAGAAAATACGTTGGCACGTGAGGCGGCGTCAGTAGCGGACCGATGTGCGAATAGGCCGAAGGCAACACAGCGCGCCAAGATCCGGATGGCACCGAGGTGGTGTCCAGCAAGTTGCAGCACTGGTGTGGCCATCCTACAATGTTGAAAGTCGGCGTGGGGCGCCCCGTTGGCCTGTGAGTTTGCGTCAGTAGCGGACCGATGTGCGAATAGGCCGAAGGCAGCACAACGCGCCAAGATCCGGATGGCACCGAGGTGGTGTCTAGTAAGTTGCCGCACTGGTGTGGCCATCCTACAATGCTGAAAGTCGGCGTGGGGCGCCCTGTTGGCCTGTGAGATGGTGTCAGTAGCGGACTGATGTGCGAATGGGGCCAAAGGCAGCGCAACAATATTTTCTGACTGACACCACAAGGCGCTGAGATGCCAAGATCCGGATGGCACCGAGGTGATGTCTAAGTTGCGGACTGATGTGCGAATGGGGCCAAAGGTAGCGTAACAATATTTTCTGTATGGAAGATACCACTAGGCGTTGAGATGCCAAGATTCGGATGGCACCGAGGTGATGTCTAGCAAGTTGCTGCACTGGTGTGGTCATCCTACAATGCTGAAACTCGGCGTGGGTCGCCCCATTAGCCTGTGAGATGGCGTCAGTAGCGGACTGATGTGCGAATAGGCCGAAGGCAGCACAACGCGCCAAGATCCGGATGTCACAGTGGTGGTTTCATAGTTGAGAGGCACTTCATCTGCAGTGGGGCGCCGAGATCCGGATGACACCGAGGTGATGTCTAGCAAGTTGCTGTACTGGTGTGGTCATCCTACAATGCTGAAAGTCGGCGTGGGGCGCCCCATTAGCCTGTGAGATGGCGTCAGTAGCGGACTGATGTGCGAATGGGGCCAAAGGCAGCACAACGCGCCAAGATCCGGATGGCACCGAGGTGGTGTCCAGCAACTTGCCGCACTGGTGTGGCCATCCTACAATGCTGCGCCGAAAGTCGGCGTGGGGCGCCCCGTTGGCCTGTGAGTTCGCGTCAGTCAGTGGGGGCTGTTTGAGGATCTGACTGCATTGGAAAGCAATGTGATGCTGTGCGTCGCCCCCAAGATGGAGGTTCCTCGGCTGCAGTGGGGCGCCCCTTGGTGTTTCACTCGCTATGCAGCTGAGTTGCGTGCGCACTTGTGGCGAATAGGCCGAAGGCAGCACAACGCGCCGAGATCTGGATGGCACCGAGGTGGTGTCCAGCAATTTGCCGCACTGGTGTGGCCATCCTACAATGCTGCGCCGAAAGTCGGCGTGGGGTGCCCCGTTGGCCTGTGAGGTGGCGTCAGTAGCGGACCGATGTGTGAATAGGCCGGAACCAGCACAAGGCGCCAAGATCCGGATGGCACCGAGGTGGTGTCATAGTTGAGAGTTCTGAGCAGCGCTTGTAACACTGTCTGAAGCTTATTTGCACCTGCTGCAGCTTCACTATTGCCCTGGTGTGGCCTAAGATCGCCCATGACATAGGCGGCTACCTCCCGGGGTCCGGCGGAACTTTTTTCCTTTTCCTTTGTGCATCTTGTCCCACAATCCGTTTGACCTGAAGACACGACCAGGTCCCTGAATGTGTGCAGGGGGACGCTATTGATTGAATCAAAATGGCGGCTTCACACAAAGCTGACTCAAGCGTTGCTGCTGATGCTATACAGAGAAAAACTGGTTTTCAGTTTGTACATTCTTCAGGATTTTTCCATCCAAGGCTGGTTGAGAGTTTGTATAACAATGGCTTCAGATTTTCAACATACTACTCTTCAACATTCTTCCTAAATGTAACAATGTGAGACTCACTAGGAGAACGGTGTAGTGAGGGCCACAAACGGCTGTTTGTCTTTCCTTTCAAAATGCTGCCAACAATATTTTCGGAATGGAAGACAACACAAGGCGCTGAGATTCGGTTGGCACCGAGGTGGTGTCCAGCAAGTTGCCGCACTGGTGTGGCCATCCTACAATGCTGCGCCGAAAGTCGGCGTGGGGTGCCCGAAGGGGGGGGGGGAGGCGGCGCAAACGAGCCTCTCCCGCTTCTCCATGTGGAGGCAGTTCATCTGCAGTGGGGCGCCGAGATCCGGATGGCACCGAGGTGGTGTCTAGCAAGTTGCCGCACTGGTGTGGCCATCCTACAATGCTGCGCCGAAAGACGGCGTGGGGTGCCCGAAGGAAGTGTCCTTATCCAGGGCATTATCGCTGTATCATGTCCTCCACTAAAATGGCCCTGGGACACCTTAGAACTCGGACGCTCGATTTTTTTTTCCTTTCCTGTACATGCAAAAAAAGGTAAATGCCCGGTACGTTACACGCTTCATCTGCCACGATGAACTCTCCAGAGGAACCGAAAAAAAATATAGTTGTGGTAACTATACCATGCATCGTCATATGGAGAGGTGGCACCAATTAATTATAGTGCTGCATAAAAGAGAGATTTGGAGGAGAACCCCTGACCTGCTAGTACATTCATCAAAGAAGTGGCACTGAGAGCTTCAGAGGCAAGGGAAACGGTCCCAAATTTTTAGAAGAACTTTGGAAAGATTAAAATGACATGTTTAGATTGTGGCAAATTAATTTCATGTGGACAGATGAGTGTTACTCTAATAAATACAGCATATGAACATCATCATAGTCGATGGTTGGTAGAGACATTTTGACTATATCCTGGACCTGCCCGTCCTCGCCCAAAATGGCGCCGGAATAAATGGGACTCGTAACTCCTTGTTGTGTACTGGTTGCAGAACCTTGAAATCACGAGATACGTATGCAGTTTTGAAGCACATGGCGGGCGGGGACGAGAATTGATTGAATATTTCGACATCCCTATTGATATTAAGTTCTGATGTGTTATTGATTACTGTACTGTTGAAAGTTCGAATTAACGTCACCCATGGTACTTGCCCGCAAATGTATATCTAGATAATTTTATTGTAACTGGCCCTGTCGTATTTTAATTATAAAATGTACGTCCACCGATTCCGTAACTGTTAGACACCTTAGTTCTTGCAACCTAATGGCCCGCCCGTTACGTTCCTCTACAGTGTAAATGTCTACTCATCACATACGATTACAGTTTGCTCCGTGGCCGGCCCACGTGGTTATAGGCTCGTATTTGTATAATGAAATTTTCACAATAAAGGTTTTTAAAAGAAAACATGGTAGTAGTATATACATTGGTAAAGTTTGTAATAATAGTCACTGTTTTAGAATCATTAAAAGGCAAGTGAAATAAAGCAGACCAATTACATGAAGGGTAAAAGGTATAATACGAAGGAACGCAGTAAAGATAAATGGTCAAGGGCTGTTGTGTTTTCTATTCCTGCAACATAAAGTGATCGATAAGAATCTCATATTCAGGCGTATCGGCGACTAAGACAGCAGGTCGACCCTCTTTTGCTCAACGGCTCCATCATGGGACGAAGAAACGCTCTTTTTCTCGAAAAAAGAATATATTTTACTTGCAGGACAGTTGTAAAATTTCCGGGAAAGTACATTAGTCTGGAACATTATAACATATATTTAAGAAAAAATAATGTTCGGAAGTAATGAAAAGCGTAATTTTTAGGTCATATGACCAAGCCTTTCATCATTACAATAAGAAAAGTAAAATGAACCAATGAAAAGTTTTATTAACAAGTCACATGACTTGTTATGCTTACGTTACGCGCCCCGGATGACTTCCGGATGCGCTAACGCGGCGCGTCATATGACGCATTACGCGACAACGCAGGTCCAGAATATAGTCAAAATGTCTCCACCAACCAGCGGTCGGAACACAACCCCTTTCAGCAGGCTAAATAGTTCTGTTAAATGACAACAGAAGGGACAGGCAACAAGAACCATCAGTCAAAGAGGGGAGGGCTAGTTCTTCTCTACCGGGTTACATTGGGGCGCTACCGGAACTGATCGAATTGGTAGTCTACAGTGTTTCTGGATGTTTCAGACTGAAGCTGGGGTTAGCATGAGAGCAGCATCATTTCGTAGCTCCGTCGTGGCCATTCCGCAACCAATCATGGCAGCCGCTCTTTATCGTTATTTTGGGCGGGGTGGGTGGCGGAGCCGAGCTGTTTTGCAGCCATCATTGTGTGGAGTTCAGTTCATCTCACTAGTTTTGTATTTGTCATGAGGGGTTGTTCCTAATGTTTCTATTTTAGCGAGGTCAAAAAGAGATCCCATTAGTGGCCTACTGATTTTGCTCGATTCCTTTTCTTTTTTTTACACGATTTTTCGTTATCTGCAAAGACTAAACAGAGTATTGCGACTCTGTGTTTGTTTGTAAATAGAGAATGAACCAAAGAGAACTAATTCTAAAACAGTAAATACTTGGATAACAATCAATCAAATGGAGAGAGAAGCAGGCACGACGGATTACAACGGGGGCAAAGGCCTGCGTTAACTACCTTTCACTATCTGCAAAGAGAGAGTACTCCTAATAGAAATGAGGGGGGGGGGCACCATTCAAAGCAGATCAGTGTGCATAAACACGAAAATGTTTTCACTTACCACGTACTTGACATTCGACAGCTTATGATATTTGCTATTAAAAAACCATTGAAATTCACTGAAAAAACCATAGGTTATAGACCATATATAGTTAGGAATTAGCATTTACAAAACCTTGAAAATTCACTGAAAAAACCATAGGTTATAGACCATATATAGTTAGGAATTAGCATTTAAAAAACCTTATTTTACTCACACAAAACCATTGAAATTCCATATATAGTTAGTTGCACTAACTATATATTGCGCACCCGCAATCCACTGCTGATCATGTCACATATTACATCATTCATGACATGGTCAGTGACATCACTGATGACATCACTGATGACATCTCAAATGACATCACTGATGACATCACTGATGACATCTCATTTGACATCAATGACCACATCACTGATGATATTATTCATGTGACAATACAATGCATCTCTTCACATTTTAATATAACCTCTGTTTCACCCAGTGTTAAAAACAGAGTATAATTTTTGAAACCATTGACACACCAATACTAGTTACTACATACGTACTCACTGATTCCTACGTCTACACACACATTCACTCATTCACCCATACAATCATTCATACATACAATCACTCATCTTTACAACACAATCATATGCACTCATACACCTATACAGACACTCACACTCTGCCACTCATCCATGGAGTTACTCACACACCTAGTCAGTCCTGTAAAGAATCAATCACACTTCCATTTTCTACTCTATACAGTTAAACATAGAGCACCTTACGTTTTCAACCATATACTAACACATACTTACTCTCTTATACAATCATTGATACAAGTACACATTGATCTGTACAGAGTCACACACCTCCCATCCAGCCACACACACACTCAGTCTCCCATGCAAATACTTGGGCAATCAATCAATAACCCATATAGTTACTCATATAGCTACTGATCAACACATGCAGCAGTTTACAGAACAACAGACATAATGATGCACAAATTAAGACAGTTTAGTCACTAACCCATGCACTCAGTGAGACACATTTAATCACTCACTCATACATTCAGTCATGCACCTACTAAATCCTTCGTCCAGACACTTATACATCCACTCATTCTTCAATATGTAAGACATATTTTAACTTTACAGAAACATAGTCACTGGATGTTGTCATCAGTGATGTCATCAGTGATGTCATTTGAGATGTCATCAGTGATGTCATCAGTGATGTCACTGACCATGTCATGAATGATGTAATATGTGACATGATCAGCAGTGGATTGCGGGTGCGCAATATATAGTTAGTGCAACTAACTATATATGGAATTTCAATGGTTTTGTGTGAGTAAAATAAGGTTTTTTAAATGCTAATTCCTAACTATATATGGTCTATAACCTATGGTTTTTTCAGTGAATTTTCAAGGTTTTGTAAATGCTAATTCCTAACTATATATGGTCTATAACCTATGGTTTTTTCAGTGAATATATATATATATATATATATTACCTACTGGCGGTCGCCAGTAGGTATATATAGTTAGGATTTTTTCCCTATGGGATTTTTGAAAATTCTATGTCTAATAACTTTGGCGTTTGTGGACGGAATTGGCTGAAATTTTCAGCAAAATGGAACATTTTGTTTCTGAGCAGCCCCTGGAAATTTGGGGGGAGTTGGTCCGGGGGGGCCGAGAAAAAAGGGGGGTCCCAAAACGTGTTTTTAACATTGAGTTTTCCATAGGGCGGTTAGCCTCACTTTTAGCCCGAACGGCTGAATGGATTTGCACGAAACTTGGCAAAATTGTAGGGACTGGTAGCCCGATGTGCCTTTTGTAGGTCTCAATATATGTGCTGCAGTGGATTTTGAGAAATTAACGTTCAAAAAAAGATATATATCTGTAAGCGCGGACCAGGCAGCGCCCCGGTTCGCGTACTTGACGCGTAACGGAACTTCGCGTAGCGAAGCTGATTGGCTCTCCGGTGTCTGTCAACATTCTAAACAGTCCGGAGCGGCCGCCATCTTGTCTCTCGGTAGGATCGAGAGACAAGAGGAGGCCAAAACAAAGGGGGAAATAACTATAAGGGGGCATAGTAGATCCTCGCTGACCCCCTAGGTTTAATGTGGAGGTTTTAAAGGGGCCCCGCGAAGCAAAAGCGTTCCGGGGAGCGTACCACAATGAAAAATGAATGATAGACTTTTCAAATGCTGTATGTTAATTGATTGTTGGTTTTGTTGATTATTTTTTATTTTTTTTTATTTTTTAAGCTTTTTTTATTGTGTTTCATAATTTATTAAACTTTCTAACATTTCATTGTCAGAAATTTCATAATTATCATGGAATATAGATTGTAGTCTCTGAGGTTGTAAAATGTCCTCATTTGCAAGGAGGTTATCTACTGCTTGTACACATTGCAGTAGTTCTTGGTCCCAAGTTTCATCCATAAATTCAATCTCATTTGGATCAATGATTTCTGTGTTGGACTCTGGAAGGACAATTTCAAATGAAATGTTTTGTTCACTTTCCATTTTCCCTGAAATTTGCATAAAAAAAATATATATTAGTAGAGGTAGGGCACTGTTGGGATTAATTTTAGATAGGCAGTTTTTAACAGAGAATTTATCTTTGGGCAGTGTATAGTATCAGAGTGGAAGTAGGAATATAAAAAAGTGTATCTAAATTTATAAGTACTACAGAGGGATAGTATATAACTAACAGAAAAAGTTTGCCATATTAACTTAAAGTGCACAATATACTTCAGTTTTAAAAATAACAACTTACCTTTAAAAAGAAGTTGATGTTATTAATGAAAATCCTATTGAAATGTACACCAGGAAGTAGTAGTCAAAATGGCTGTGTTTCCTTCTCTTCCTTTATATATATTCGGGTACATAACCAATCAAATGTCAGGTAAAAAAAGTAGAAAATGAAAGTAACATTTTAATTGGTTGTCAATTCCAACATTTCAGATGTGTTTTGTGAAGTAATTTACCTCACGGTATTTAGAGAGGTCTACAGGCTAAATGGCTAAATGGAATTCCAATCAAATTTGTGAAAATGGTAGGGATTGGTATGTAGTATGAGCTAATCTATATTTGGTGAAATTGTCTCAAGTGGCTTTTCTGTGAACTACTTTCCCACCTTTTTTGATGGTGCGCTTCCCAGGGAGCGACCCGGTACGCGAACAGTTGAGCGCCCCGGTTCGCGTACCTTAAGCGTTCCGGGAGTCCACCATTTTGTGTTTCGGTCGAATTAAGATACAAGATGGAGGGCAAATAATGTTCAGAATGGGTAGAAGGGGGCACGGTAGAGTTATCTTGACCCCCTAGGTTTTCTGAGGGTGGCTGAGGAGGTTTATATGTGCGAAAAAAAAACATTTTTTTTAAAAATTTCGCGAGGTTAGCTCCCGGTACGCGTACCGGGTAGCGCCCCAGGGAGTGTACTTTGTTGAAAATTAGTGAAAAAAGTTAGAGTAAAATAATAATTGTGAGTGATTAGATGTAGGGTAGCTCTGAGAAGAGCTTTTGGGTTTATGGTACATTTAGGTACTTATAAGTAGGTACCAATGCACATTTTTAAATTCAGAGTGAAAATTCTGTTGCCCTCATCTGAGAAGTGAACTCCATCTCCTCTGTAGATATCTTGCATGTAGTAACGCAAGTTATTGTTGTACAGGGAGCCCATTCCATGGTCTCTCATGTAAGCTGAAACAGATTTGTTTACATGCTTCCTCGACTTCTCAATTTGTGGACAAAATTGGTTTGACCACCTCCATTTCTGTCTTTGGCATATATTTGAATATACCAAGGCAGTCTGAGGAAAAAGTGCCATTAATTGCTCAAAGGTGTCCTTTAAAAGCATTTCCAGACCTACACCAGTCAAAGTGCCCAAGTCATTACCTCCACAGTGCACAATTAACAGGTCAGGTTTTGGCAAATGCATAAAGGTTTTCACCAATGGTATCAATTGGTGACATTTTAATCCTCTGTGGCCAAACCACTTAATTTCCACATCTTGTAAATTGAGGTTAGGTAAATTCCTGCTTTCAACGTACCTTTGAGCCCAGTGAATATAACTATGACCAACAATCCAGACAGAAAACATGGTGAGAGAAGGTTCTCCTGCAGTCAGATGAAGTGTGGCAATGAAATGGCAGTTGAAAAAATGAGAGTTTGAAATGAAAAAAACTGTGGAGTTTCTGTGTTCATGAAGCAGTAACAGTGATTGGTGGATTTTGATTGATGAAAACAGAAAGTTAGGGTGTACAGATGTGTTGTTTGAAAGATGTATTTTGAGTGGTCAATAAAAAATCATTAAATGAAAGAAAGCACTGGATATGCAGGTGCACTGAGAGTTCAGAGTTCAATTGCAACATTGTTGTGTGAACTTGCAAACACCAGAGTTTCTCCAAGAGGTGGTTGCTATGGAAAATAGGCAGAAAGGGCAGAGGGGGAAGGGTTTTCATTTGAAAAAAAGTGAGGGAAGAGTTTTGATTGGGTGACATGAGAAATATGTGTGAAGAATTATAGCATTTCTGTGCTTTTGATAGCTGCAGACTCTGGAGTGCATACCTTTTGCTCTGCTGAAGACAAATTGGTGTGTTTCTTAGACTGTTTTCAAACTGAAAGTATTTGCTAAGGTGAGAAAATATTTCTTTACTTTAGATAGAGAATAGTGTGCTTTAAGGAGAAAATTATGATTTATGTGGCGCAAATTGCTTGTAAATATGCTCTCACATGTGCATGGAAAATTTTGATTTTGAATGTTTGTGTTACATAGCCATGTTAAAAGTGACCCAACCATGCTGGAAAGCCAATCAAAAAATGATTTCATGTGTTTTAATGACATTTTAAGTCATTTTCTGATGTGCAGTGTTTAGAAATTATGATTTGAAAATCGTTTTTGTGGAAAAGGAATTGTTTTTAAATTCATGACAAGGATATAATGGTGTATGGTTCTTTATAAGGCAATTGACTGTCCCTGATGTTATTTTTCTCATTTTAGTGTAAGACCTTTCTCTGTGGCGCAAATTGCTTGTAAATATGCTCTCACATGTGCATGGAAAATTTAGATTTTGAATGTTTGTGTTAAATAGCCATGTTAAAAGTGACCAAACCATGCTGGGAAGGCAATCAAAAAACGCTTTCATGTGTTTTAATGACATTTTAAGTCATTTTCCCATGTGCAGTGTTTTGAAATTATGATTTGAAAATCGTTTTTGGGAAAAAGGAATTGTTTTTAAATTCATGAGAAGGACATAATGGTGTATGGTTCTTTATAAGGCAATTGACTGTCCCTGATGTTATTTTTCCCATTTTAATGTAAGACCTTTCTTTGTGGCGCAAATTGCTTGTAAATATGCTCCCACCTGTGCATGGAAAATTTTGATTTTGAATGTTTGTGTTACATAGCCATGTTAAAAGTGACCCTACCATGCAGGAAAGCCAATCAAAAACGCTTTTATGTGTCTTAAGGACAATTTAAGTAATTTTCCCATGTGTAGTGTTTTGAAGTTATGATTTGAAAATCGTTGTTGAGGTAAAGGAATGTTGTTAAAATTTATGTGCGCCATATGCCCCCAAATTTCTTTTTTAGGGTTGCAGCAGGGTGTTCTTGAGACACCCCTGCACCTTTGGAATAAATTCCTAATTTGTGATGAGCAAATTGTTAATCGCAAATTGCACCTTCATTTATATGAGCCTCCTAGCCCATGGAAATGAATGGGTAATTTGCAATTAGCAATTTTCTCAAAGCAAATTTGGAATGGTAAAGAATCGCTATTTATTCCTTAAAATTCGCTTTTTTGGAAATGCAAAATAGTTATATGATACATATGGCGGTTGATGTCTAACAAGATAAGAAGCTTACGGATACATTTATGATGACTGGCGCAATGAAGTAGAAATCACTTACTTCATTGGTAGGCCTTTACAATAAATTATCTCCTCTGTATTCTTCATCAAGCGTAACTTTAATCTGCAATCCTGAGTAGGCCTCACCTTAAACAAACCTCTGGATAGGCCACATCTTATTGTCATCCTGAATTAATCATTTAAAATGCTAGGGACAGATTTATGATAGGTGTATACCTCTTTTGTGCCACTTAGAAAACATTGTCCATGGGGAAATGACTTAAAATGTCCTTAAGACACATGAATGTGTTATTTTAAAACGTTTGCAATTTTTTTGGGTCACTTTCAACATGGCTATGTGTCTGAAACAGTCAAAATCTAAATTTGCAATGCACAGGTGGGAGCATATTTACAAGGAATGTGCTTCATGGGGAAAGGTCTTATAATGTAATATGGGAAAAATGACATTAGAGATACTGAAATGCCTTATAGAGAAACATACACCATTATGTCCTTGTCATAAATTTGCAAACCATTACTTTTCCCCAAAAACGATTTTCAAATTATATTTTGAAAACACTGCACATGTGGAATTTACTTAAAATGTCAATAATTCAAAATTTGTGATTCCTTAAATGCAATGTATCAAAAAAAAAATATGTAAAAAATGATATTAAGGATTTGGAAACTACCACCAACTTCTAGTTTGTGGTAATTTGCGAATTCTTTTCAAAAAGCATTTTTTTCAAAAAAAAAAAAGGTCCCATATGACGCCCATACATGCCATTAGGGCATGTAGGTGTGCCATGTGCTCCCAAATTTCTTTTTCAGGGGTGCAGCAGGGTGTTCTTGAGATACCCCTGCACGCTTGAAAAAAATCCTATTTTGTGATGAGCTAATTGCTAATCACAAATTGCAACATTAATTCCTATGAGCCTCCTAGCCCATGGAAATGAATGGGTAATTTGCAATTAGCAATTTGCTCATTGCAAATTAGGAATAGTAAAGAATTGCTATTTATTCCTTAAAATTTGCTATTTAGGAAATGCAAAATAGTTTGATGGTACATATGGTGGTTCATCTGTAACAAGATAAGAAGCTTAGGGATACATTTATGATGACTGGCGCAATAAAGTGCACATTACTTACTTCATTGGTAGTCCTTTATATGTATTATCTCCTCTGTATTCTTCATCAAGCGTAACTTTAATCTGCAATCCTGAGTAGGCCTCACCTTAAACAAACCTCTGGATAGGACACACTTTATTGTCATCCTGGATTAATCATTTAAAATGCTAGGGATAGATTTATGATAGGTGTATGCCTTTTTTCTGCCACTGTGCGTCACTTTTATGATGCAGCGGTGGTGCATAATATTTGCTATGAGGTGACAACATTAAAAATTGATGCATTTAGGCAGATATGTCATGGTGTAAAAAAAAAACGTACCACATAAAACCCAATCAGCAGTAATGCAAAAGATGCACCATGTCGCAAGACAGGCCTCACTTGGGGCCATATGTATCAAGCTAATTAGCATTTGCAAAGATCAAAATTCTATGAATTTCGGCCTTTGCGAATGTTAATTAGACAAATGGTATGTATCAAACAACTTTGATGCAAAATAAGGAGTAGCAAAATTTGCTATTCCTTATTTTGCGATTGCACTGAAGCATTTGTAAATTTTGTGACTACTTAAATGCAGTGTATCAAACAAAAACTATGTAAAAAATGACATTAAGGATTTGGAAACTATTGTGGTAAATTAGTGGTAATTTGTGAATTCTTTTCAAAAAGCTTTTTTTCAAAAAAACAAAAGGTGCCATATGACGCCAACACATGCCCTTAAGGCATGTATGTGTGCCATATGCCCCTAAATTTGTTTTTCAGGGGTGCAGCAGGTGTTCTTGAGACACCCCTGCACCCTTGGAAAAATTCCTACTTTGTGATGAGCAAATTGCTAATCGCAAATTAAACCTTCATTCATATTAGCCTCCTAGGCCATGGAAATGAATGGGTAACTTGCAATTAGCAATTTGCTCATCGCAAATTAGGAATGGTAAAGAATCGCTATTTATTCCTTAAAATTCGCTATTTAGAAAATGTAAAATATTTTGATGATACATATGGCAGTTCATCTGTAACAAGATAAGAAGCTTAGGGATAGATTTATGATGAGTGGCGCATCACCAGGGATGTGACAGTCATCCTGCGCCACTGTTGTGCTGCATTTACAATGCGGCGCAGCATGGGGCAAAAACGGCACAGATGCGTGACGCATCTGTGCCGTAAAGGTGGCGCATTGCTGGAGTTGTATCGCAAGTGCGATGCAGCTCCAGCAAGGCTCAGGGGTGCCCCATCTCTACAATGCTGCGTCAAGACCTATGCCAGCTTCAAGCAGGCACAGGGTTTTGACGCAGCTTTCTCCTATCTGATTGTAAGTAGTGTGTTATGTTTTTGATCACTATTACTGATTTACTGTTTGATAATAATGTTTATTAACATTTTTTATTATATTTTTCCTCAGATTCAACTGCAGATCATTTCAAGATTTCAATATGCCTACAATACTAAGACAGATAAAGGCTGCAAAACGTCAAAGACAGCAGGAGAAAAAAAAAACGCAGCAGTCCTCTAACAAAAAGATTTCTCAAGCCACGAAGAAAGCACCGGGTAAGAGCTCTAAATATTTCATAAGAAATATTTGTAATAAAAAAAATATTACCACAGAAAATGTTTCAATCCATAACACGAGAAGTAAATCAAATGGAAAGAAAAGGACAAATGAAAATGTTACTGCTAGAGCAAGAGATAAATCTGTGCATGATAGTAGAAGGAAACAACAGTTTAGGGAGATTCGTAAACGAATGTTCCGTAACAGGATAATTGGCAATTTGTTAAAAAATATTAAGAAAGGTCAACAGAAACTAGTTTTTTATAAGAGAAAAAAAAAGTTGAGAAAGTTATTGATCAGGCATTTGAAATTAAACGTAAGTTATTTATTTTGATAATCAATAGAATTAGGAAGCTAAACAAGGCAATTTTTGATTTCAAAAGAAATAGTAGATGGAAGAGAATAGTTAATCGTAGTAATTTTTGTGAAGTTTTTTCTGGAGAATGGATACATAGTTCAAGCTGTGAGGCATTTTTTAATGAAGAGAGTTATTTCCAGGATAATGATTTGGTGCATGCAGTTGACATCAGTGGTCGTGCTTATGAAGTGAAAGATGGTTGTCCAGTTGAAAAAGAAAAACTTGTGACAACAGAGGCAGAAGAGTTGTTAGGTAATGAGGTTTTAGGAAGACGTGCTAAGGGTCCTGTGTACACCTGGAAGTGTAGTAGTATTTGCAGTGTGCGACAGGATTCCATCAATTTGCTTTGTGATTTTGTACCGTCATTTAACAAAAAAAGTTTGAAGCAGAAAATGAGGTTGTTGCAAGAATTAGATCCTTGCAGAGTAAGAGAAGTGACAGGTTTGCATGGTCATTCACTGGCTTGTCTTTCCAGGAGAGTATGCCAGAGTGTTTTTCATCATTTCAGGATGCTAGCAGTGCATCATAACAAAGTGAGGAAGTTAGTTAGACTGTTGTATTATGCTAAGAGTCCAGCAATTATGCTGAAACAATTATGCGCTGCTCTTTTGCATGGTTCTGAAATAGATGTGAAGAATATATGTGAAGAAATTGAGTTTTGTTACTTTGGAAGTAAAGAGGAGAATGTTGAAATTGAGCAAGAAGTAGAGGGTCATTTGGAAGATAGTGTACATGTTTCCAGTACAGATAATTTCCAGAGGGAAATTGCGACGTTTGACATGAAATCAAGTGAGAGGCCTAATTTCACTTGTGTGTGTTGTAGACGCACTTATTATAAGAATCAGACTAAGTTAGTGGATTTATATGCAAAAAGTGAAAGGGAAAATAATAGTGAATGGAAGGATTTTGCAACATACTTGATGGTAGAAAATTGTTTTGATTTGGGATTGGATCAACGTGTGTGTACTTATTGTTGTAACAAATTAAAACAAAACCAGATGCCTGCTAGAGCAGTTCATAATAATCTGGAATTGGTTGAGATTCCTTCTGAATTGAAGGACTTAAATACTTATGAATCTATTTTGATTCAAAGTATCCATCCCTTTCAGGCTATTGTAAGAATGGAGCCAAAGACAGGGAAATTGCCTCCATCAGATTTACAGAGAGGATTAAAGGGAAGAGTTGTTTATTTGCCTCTAGATTTCAAGAAAAACATTAACACAATTGGAGTAGAAAAAGTGGAAGAGGAACCTCTGGTTATCTTAGTTAATGGGGTTCCGACAAAGAATAAGAAAATATGGCAAGATTTAGTAGATGTTAGGAAAGTTAAAAAGGCAACATTGTATTTGAAAAAAAATAATAAATACTATAAGAATGTATATGTTGCAGAAGAGGAAGTAAGTGAGGAAGAGGATAGCGATTTGTGTGCTGGTCAAATTGAGAAAGTAGAACCCTCTACTAGTGAGGAAATATATGAACATTATAGTGTTCATCCTTTGCATTCGAAGGAAGTCATGGGGAATGCTATTGAGTTGTTTCAAATGAAACAAGCCAAAGGGAGTCCCATTAGTGTTTGGGAGGAAAGTTTGGAAGCTCGGTGTTTCCCACAGCTTTTTCCAACAGGTCAGGGAGGAAGATATGATGAGCGACCTCATCAAATTCCTGCTTCTGAATACCGGACTTTGCGATTGTATGCAGGAGATGCTAGGTTTCGACAATGCATTCCTTATTTGTTTCATCTCCTGTTTGAAAGCGATCTGTCTGGACTGTCATATGCAGTGAACCACATCTTGAAAAGTGGTATACACATGCAAAACATCTCGGCAAGTGATTTTATGGATAAAGTGAATGTCCAAGATAGTATTTTGGATTCTCACCTGATTAATCTCATGGCGTGTCAGCGTGGTACTAATGAGTACTGGTACCGTCGTCATGGTGATTTAAAATGTATGCTGAGGAACTTAGGTACTCCCACATGGTTCCTCACTCTGAGTTGTGCCGAGTATGGCTGGGAAGACTTACTTGAATTTCTACGAGAGGCAAATGCTAACGTAGAAAACATCGAATTCAAGACACCCGGAGAACTGTGCTCTTTGGATCCAGTCAATGTATGTAGGTACTTCAATCATAGATTTGAAGCTATGATGTCTTTCATCATGAATAAGAAGAATCCACCTCTTGGAGAGGTGTTGGATTTCTTCTGGAGAAAGGAGTACCAAGCAAGAGGTGCTCCTCATATACATATGTTGCTGTGGATCAAGGATGCACCTAAATTTGGAACGGATCCAGAAGACTCAGTGATGAGTTTCATCCAACAGTATTCTACGTGTGCTGTTCCAAACGCAAAGGAGAAGAAAAGCCTAAGAGAAAAAGTTCTGCGTTTCCAAAGCCATCGATGTGGAAAGTACTGCCGTCGTAAATTCCGAAACAAAGACAAGTTCTACACCAAATGTCGTTTCGGCTTTCCACGACCGGTGATTTCTAAAGGAAGAGTAAACAGTTTGATGTCTTCGCTGCGACATAATGTGATGAAGAAATCACCTAAAAACACTTACAATTTGAAGAGGAACGAAGAGTCCAAGTACATCAACGACTACAACCCGGTGATTTTGTCCATGTGGAATGCTAACATGGATATACAGTTTGTGGCTGATAACTGTATGGCTGTGGCTCGGTATGTGACGTCTTACATCACCAAAAAAGAGAAGACAGAATTGAAGGATATGTGGGAGGACATTTCCCATGAAAAGAGCCTCAGCAAGAAGTTTTACAGTTTCAGTCTGAAGATGTTGTCGCATCGAGAAATCGGAGCGTACGAATGTTCTGACCGGTTGTCTTCAGCAAGTCTCTATGCCAAGTCCAGGAGTATCGTTTGGGCGAGTCTTGGTCTTGCTGCAACGCGTAATCGAGTTCTCAAACCTGTGCGGGAAATTGAGTATTTGGCGGAAAAGGAGCCAAACAGTACCGACATTTTGAAGACAAACATGTTGGATACATATTATCCAAATCGAAGCAGTCACCTAGAGAATGTTTGTCTGTATGAGGTTCTGCAAAATTACATGTTCAAGAGGAACATCAAAGAAGATACTGAGAAAGGAGTGTATGCTGTAATAGGAAGTGAGGGATGTCTGGTCAAGCAAAGAAAATGCCACTTGATAAACCATCGAAAATTGAGTGGCGAATCTCCTGAAAAAAAGGAGTTTTTCTATTTAGCACTTTTGCAACTTTTCAAGCCTTGGCGTGCAGAAGAGGAACTGCTTGGAGATTTCCTCTGTTACGAAGACTCTTTCAATGCCGCCAAGGAGACCATAGAATGTCCTGCTTTTCCCAAATATGTAGAAATGTTGAATGCGGAAATTGAGCAGGAAGCAACGATTGCAGCCGAGATTGCCAGAGACAGTTCTCAGGACAGTCAGAGTTCTGCTTCATTGAGTCAGGATCCACTAGGAGGACCTCTTATTGAAAATGAAGCTGCCACTGCTATGAATGAAGTGGAAAGAGCCATGGCACATGCTCAAGAGGATGCGGTTAACTTAGAAGAGTTGGAAAGGCAACTCAACGTTGAGCAGAGGAAAATATATGACGAAGTTACCATGCAAATTGATCATGGATTAAGTCATGATAAGAAAGAGTGCTCATGTACGTCGTTGAAGCCTGTCCGACTGTACGTGAGTGGAGAAGCGGGAACTGGAAAAAGTTTCCTCATTAAAGCAATTTCATGCTATTTGCAGGAAAGGACAGAGTCATCGCTGTCTTGTGTTGTCACTGCTCCAACTGGACTGGCAGCACATAATATTAAAGGGATTACTTTACATCGTTTACTGATGCTGCCAGTGGAGCATGACAACAAATTAGAATATCACAAGCTATCTGGAGATGCTTGTTTTGAAGTTTCAAGAATCTTGAGGAAAATGAAACTTCTTATCATTGACGAAGTAGGCATGGTTTCCAATGTCATGCTTGCCTTTGTGCATTTGAGGATGCAAGAAGTTCTCAAAACAGAGTATGATGTGTTATTTGGTGGCAAACACATCATTGTTTTCGGAGATCTTCTGCAGCTGACACCAGTGAAAGGGCAACCTGTGTTCAAAATGCTCACGCATGAAGATACCAGGAAGTGCCTAGGCAGCATTGGCAACGTCAATATATGGTTAAACTTCAATTATGCTGAACTGCATGAAAATATGCGTCAGGCGAAGGATGAAGTTTACAAGACTATTCTACAAGATGTTAGAATTGGAAAAGTGACCGAGCATGGGAAAGAAGCTTTACATGCACGATTACTGTCAAATTTGTATCCAGAACAAGATGTTGTGCCTGAGAATATTTTTCAGAAAATTACTGATAAGAAATCTGGAATATGTTTGATGCCAACTCTTGCAGAATGTGCCAAATTCAACAACAAAATGTTGAATTTAGAAAAGCAAGAGATTGTGAAACTGGAAGCTATTGACAGAGTAGAGCATATGGGATCAACAATTATTTTGTCTGAGAATCTGAAAACAAAATTGGATTCATTAGAGAAGACTATATCTAAAACTGCAGGTTTTGAAAAGACTCTGAATGTGTGCTTGAACTGCTGTATAATTTTAAGAAGGAATTTACATGTTGAAAGAGGTCTGGTAAATGGGTCAATGGGTAATGTTGTTGATTTTGTAAAATACAGAAATAGAGATGGAATTGAATTTTTAAAAATTAAATTTGATGGCATTGAGGAAGTACAGCTAATTGGTCGTTGCTCTGCTAGATTTTTGCTTGTAAAAGACTTAAATGTTCGCCGTAAGCAGTTTCCTGTTTGCTTGGCATATGCGGTGACAATCCATAAATCGCAAGGTTTAAGTGTAGACTGTGCATTGGTGAATATTGGCAGTTCTGTGTTCAAGGAGGGTATGGCATACGTGGCATTGTCACGAGTTAGAACTTTATCGGGATTGTACTTGATTGAGTGTGATGTCACAAACATTTGTGCGGATCTAGATTGTGTTAAGGAATACAATAGGTTAAGAAGAGAGTATGCGCCACATTTGCCTCAGTATCCTTTGTTTGAGAAACGTGTGGTAGGCCGGAAACGAAGAAATGTGACCAATACTGGGGAGGTTGTAGCAAAAAGACGAAAAGTCGATGAACCTAAAATTACAAGCAGAAACAAAGAGGATTCTGTTGAAGATGTTGTTGGTTTTCAGTTTGAAAACAGTTCTGGTGTCAACTGCTATGCTAATGTAGTAATTAATGTTTTGTTTTCTCTAAAAAATGTAAAAGAAGAGATTGTGGTCAATTCTGATCAAAGATTTTGCAGTTTGTTAAATTCTGTGTTAGAGAAATGTACCACTGATAGAAGAAACATAGAAAGTGTGTCTGAAATTAGAAATCTGTTAGATAGATGTTCAGGCCAAACACAATTCTCTCAAAATATTCAGCAAGATTGTCAGGAGTTTTTAATGTATATGCTTGATGTATTACATGCTGAAGGTGTAGATGTAGATCAGCTGTTTGGGCTTTCTTATCAATGGCAGCATGACTGCGAGAACTGTATGGTATCAAGTACTACTAGTGTAGACTCAGAAAGATTTATATATTTAACTTTGCCAGACAGTAAATCAGTCTCCTTTAATAAGCTAGTAAAAGCTGCTAATCACAACATGGAGTGTAGCCAATGTAAATCTGAAATGATGTCCACATTATTTATACGGACATATGGCCAGTACGTCATTTTAATGTTCCAACGATGTAGGCCTGATGGAACAAAATTGACAACTTTAATAAAAAATTTTGTAGCTTCGCAGTTGTCAATATCAGGAAGGACTTTTGTAACTACAGCAATTATATATCATGACGGCCCTTCAATATCATCAGGACATTACACAGCTTATTTAAAGTCTAGAAATGGCTGGTCATTCTGCAATGATTCTGTTTTAATTTTCAAAAACAAATTGCCGTATGACTTTAAAAACTCTTACCTGGTGTTTTTAAAACCAAAATTTTAGGGAAATAATCTCGGGATGTGCTCTGTGGAATTTCAAGAAGTTCTAATGGCTCCTACACAATTTGGCCTTGAGGATAAGTGTAGTTCAGAGACATAACTTCTAATCATAGGATTGGACATCATGGAGATATATGTGCACTTTGAATGAGTTCAGAAAAACTGTTTATTTTCATAAGCTAATTGAAGCAGCCAATCAAAACATGGAGTAGAGGGAATGTAAGTCTGCAATGCTGTCTACTGTTTTACATTGCTTTGTGATTAAAAGTGATGTAGAGAATTAAATAATTGTAGTACTCATAGAGGTAGTGTAAGTCTGCTTCATATTAAGCAGTATCAGTGTCATAGGAAATGTAGAACATGACTGAGCAAGAAGGGGAAGATATTACTATTCCAGGATTGTGAAAATGATCTTCAACATTTTAATTGTGAAAGTTGCGGAAATGCCAAATGATGGGATTGGCTTACAAGAAATCCAAGAGTTATAAATATCTCTGACTAGATTTGGCCTTGTGGAAAATAGTGGTACAGAGCAATAAGTCATTTATTGCATGTAACGTGTTTTTAAAAACGATGGAGGTTTTCTTTCAGAAAGTGGCGGGCTGAAAGTAATAACAGCACAAAAGAGTGTAAGCTGTTCATAGGACATCCTTGGACGTCATGGAAAGTAAGTTAACTTTAAGGAGTTCTGAATTTTAATTTCTGATGTTGTATGGGTTTTTTAAACACAATCATTTTGATTGTGTTTTTTTTTCCCCGCTGTTACATGATGAATACCTTCAAGTCACTGTTTTTAGTGAATTTTGATACATTCTGAGAACAGCAAAAATAAACCATTTAACATGTATAATTAATTCTGTACTGTTTGCATTTATGATGTATATGTAGAACTGTGTAGGAGGCATGGAGAAGGTGAGTTTTCTGTAAGTGTTAAATTTATTGCATGCAGTGCTGCACTTCTACGTATTCTTTCATATGCTGGACTACATCTGCACAATGAGATACCTAAGCAAAGGAAACACAAGTGATGTGATTGTGAAATGAGCAAAATAAATTGCACATATTTCAATTACATCACCTGTGTTTCCTATCATTACGAATCACATTGTGCAGATCAAGTTTAGGTCTGTCCAGGGAAACATAGGAGGTTTCTACTTTGTTGAAGAGTGCAGTGGACATGACTCACTTCATTGGTAGACTTTCACAGATATTATCTCCTCTGTACACTTCAACAAGTGTAAATCTCATCTTGAACTCTGAGTAGGCCTCACCTCAAACAAATCTCTGGATAGGAGACATGTTATTGGCATCCTGAAGCGACACTTTTCTGAAACAAGAGCAATGCAAAAGATGCACTATGTTTTAAGATAGGCCTCACTTCATCTGCATCAAGATACTGTTAGTTTAAAATGTATATCTTTAGGATTGTGTAGAGGACCTGGAGAAGCAGAAGCTTCTGTCAGTGTCAAAGTTGTTGAAAAACTATTTGTCCTTCAATATTTTCCCTTGTCTTTTGTAATTTTTAAATACATGTTTTAATATTTTTCAAATGTTGGTTCTCTCTTTCACAGATTGAAAGTATAAAAATAAAATGTGATTAATTTAACGGCAATTACAAGGTAAATAGTTGTACTCTTTTTGTTACATTTCTATCACATTCACCTACTATTAGATCCACTGCTTCACTTCTTTAATCCTCAGTTTCCTGCCTTTGCTACTTTCCTCATTCCTTTCTCTATTACCTACTTACTCAACTCCTTCCACTCTTTTTCTCAGTCCCTCTGTTCTCATAGTTCCTCAGTCTTGTTCACTCACTCCATCTCTATTACTCTTAGTGTCTGTGAATTACTTTCCCAACTTTTTTTTTTGGACCGCTTCCCGGGAAGTTGCCCGGTTCGCAAACCAGCAGCGTTATGGGAGTCCACCATTTTGTGTTTCGGTCGAATCAAGATACAAGATGGAGGGCAAATAATGTTCAGAATGGGTAGAAGGGGGCACGGTAGATGTATCTTGACCCCCTTGGTTTTCTGAGGGTGGCTGAGGAGGACCATAGTTCTTCACTCTTGTTCACTCTCTCTGTTTCTATTAATGTCACTGTTTATGACTGATCAAAAAATTTTTTTTAAAAAAAGAACAGTAACTATAAGGGAAGGAAACAGACAGTTATGTTAAAAGAAAGACAGCTATAGGGAGTAAACTAAGGATACTGTTACCTACAATCCACTGCTGTTGATGTTACTGACCATGTCATGAATGATGTAATATGTGACATCATAAGCAGTGGATTGTAGGTAACAGTATCTCTTGTTTACTCCCTAACGCTGTCTTTCTTTTCACATAACTGTCTGTTTGCTTACCTTATACTTACTGTTCTTTTTTTTTAAAAATATATTTTTTGGTTAGCTGCCGGTACGCGTACCGGGTAGCGCCCCGGGGAGCGAACTAAGAGAAATAGAGGTTGGCAGAGTTCCAAATATTCTACCAATTTTTTTATAATGGGGAGGTAGTTCTGAAAAGAACTTTTTTTTTATGTTTTTGTTGTTTTATATTTTTTTTGTATTTTTTGAACATTTTTTTACTTTTTTTGTATTTTCTGAACGTTTTTAAAAAATTTTTGGTTTTTTTGGGGGGGGGGAAACAAAAACGATCCATTATAAAGGGCTCAACAGGAGCAAAAAAAAAAAAAGAATTTATTTTTTGGGGCGTTTCGTACAAACATTAACATGATTTTGAATTGCTCGCAAAATCAAAGTGATGCTACTTTCTCTGTAGCAGATGAAATCGCCACATTCCACGCACACTTGCTTTACGTGCCCAAACAACATTTGGATGTTTGCAATCATCTCCCTCGCCTCTGGTCCCGACACCTCTGGAACCACCGATCTTCTTGCCATTGGGAGGGGATTTTGTTGTTTGTCACGTAGCTGGGCAGCACTATAATTATTTGGGTGCCACCTACTCATATGCCGATGCATAGTATGATTGCCATAACTGTATTTTTTATCAGTGCCCCTTGACAATCTATCACCGCATATACGGCAAAACACGTAGCGTGCATTCACTTTTTTTTGCCCCTCAGGAATTCTGTAGAATTGCCAGATGTAATTCTCCTTTCGATTGTACCTCCTGGGCTCCTCTGGCAAAAACCTTGGCTCTTCCTCCTCTTCCTCCTCTTCCTGTTCTTCCTCTTCTTGCAAAATTACTTCTGCAGGTGGTCCTCTTTTTCTTGGATTTGGTGGAGGTGGTGGGTTAGCACCAGCTGAAGCTACTAATGAAGCCATCTCAAAGTCTCAATAAAGGGTCTTTCTCTCACCAAGATGAAAGTCAGAGTGAGGAAAGAAGGAGGGGTTTTCATCATTTGGGAAAAACAAAAGTTCTAAACCAATGAAAAGTGTTCATTTTAGATCACATGACCTAGTATTACATCATTAGGAAACCAAAAGTGAAATGAACCAATGAAAAGTGTTATTACCGAGTCACATGACCTGCTGTGTTTACGTTACGCGGTCGGCGCCGCGCCGCGGATCGCTTCCGGTTCGCGTACCGCTGCGCTTCCGGGTACGCGAACGTAGCACGTCATATGACGTATTACGCGAGAACGCGAAACGTCATGCTGACGCGACGCGTCACGATGTTGTTTTGTAACGCGAGAGGTGCGCAAAAGGAACGTTTACCGGTTTGCGTACCGGGTCGCGCCTCCGGATTGAGCTAACGGGAAGCTAACCGGTACGCGTACTGGGAGCGAAACAAAAAAATAAATAAAAAAAAATTGTATTAAAAACATGTAAAAAATATTTTTCTTTTTAAAGAATAATACATTGTAAAGGTTTTGATATTAGCTATTAAAAAACCAATGAAATTCACTGAAAAAACCATAGGTTATAGACCATATATAGTTAGGAATTAGCATTTACAAAACCTTAAAAATTCACTGAAAAAACCATAGGTTATAGACCATATATAGTTAGGGAATAGCATTTAAAAAACCTTATTTTACTCACACAAAACCATTGAAATTCCATATATAGTTAGTTGTACTAACTATATATCACGCACCCGCAATCCACTGCTGATGATGTCACATATTACATCATTCATGACATGGTCAGTGACATCACTGATGACATCACTGATGACATCTCAAATGACATCACTGATGACATCACTGATGACATCTCAAATGACATCACTGATGACATCACTGATGACATCTCAAATGACATTACTGATGACATCACTGATAAAATCATTCATGTGATAATACGATGAACCTCTTCAGACTCTAATATAACCTTAGATACACTCAGTGTAAACACAGACTCACAGATTGTCACTCATCCATGAAGTTACACACACACCTAGACAGTCATGCAAACAATCAATCACACCTCCATTTCCTTAACTATACAGTTAAACACACCTTACTTATTCAAACATATACTAAAACATATTTACTCACTTATACAATCCTGGATACAAGTTCACAATGATCCATACAGCCACTCACACATTCACTGGCTCTTATGCACAGTTATTTATATATGTCAACTCTCACATGTACTGTATTTTACATATGTACTTAATTTGACATGTAGCACTGAGATATCTATCCACTCACCAATACAGTCATGCACACAGTCAACCGCCCATACAGCTGTTTCCAACATGCACTTTTGAACCCATACATCTATGCACAGAGTCATACACTTCCCAGCCACCCACACACACACTCAGTCTCCCATACAAATGCTTGGGCAACCAATCAATAACCCATATAGTTACTCATATAGCTACTGATCAACACATGCAGCAGTTTACAGAACAACAGACATAATGATGCACAAATTAAGACAGTTTAGTCACTAACCCATGCACTCAGTGAGACACATTTAATCACTCACTCATACATTCAGTCATGCACCTACTAAATCCATCGTCCAGACACTTATACATCGACTCATTCATAAATATGTAAGACATATTTTAACTTTACAGAAAAATACAGTCACTGGATGTTGTCATCAGTGATGTCATCAGTGATGTCATTTGAGATGTCATCAGTGATGTCATCAGTGATGTCATTTGAGATGTCATCAGTGATGTCATCAGTGATGTCACTGACCATGTCATGAATGATGTAATATGTGACATCATCAGCAGTGGATTGCGGGTGCGTGATATATAGTTAGTACAACTAACTATATATGGAATTTCAATGGTTTTGTGTGAGTAAAATAAGGTTTTTTAAATGCTATTCCCTAACTATATATGGTCTATAACCTATGGTTTTTTCAGTGAATATATATATATATATATTCACAGAAAAAACCATAGGTTATAGACCATATATAGTTAGGAATTAGCATTTACAAAACCTTGAAAATTCACTGAAAAAACCACAGGTTATAGACCATATATAGTTAGGAATTAGCATTTAGAAAACCTTATTTTACTCACACAAAACCATTGAAATTCCATATATAGTTAGTTGCACTAACTATATATCGTGCACCCGCAATCCACTGCTGATGATGTCACATATTACATCATTCATGACATGGTCAGTGACATCACTGATGATATCACTGATGACATCTCAAATGACATCACTGATGACATCACTGATAACAACATCCAGTGATTTTTTGTTTCTATAAAGTTTAAATATGTCTTACATATTGAAGAATGAGTGGATGTGTAAGTGTCTGGACGAAGGATTTAGTAGGTGCATGACTGACTGTATGAGTGAGTGATTAAATGTGTCTCACTGACTGCATGGGTTAGTGACTAAACTGTCTTAATTTGTGCATCATTATGTCTGTTGTTCTGTAAACTGCTGCATGTGTTGATCAGTAGCTATATGAGTAACTATATGGGTTATTGATTGATTGCCCAAGTATTTGTATGGGAGACTGAGTGTGTGTGTGGCTAGCTGGGAGGTGTGTGACTCTGTGCAGATCAATCTGTACTTGTATCAATGATTGTATAAGAAGGTAAGTATGTGTTAGTATATGTTTGAAAATGTAAGGTGCTCTATGTTTAACTGTATAGACAAGAAAATGGAAGTGTCATTGATTCTTTACAGGACTGACTAGGTGTGTGAGTAACTCCATGGATGAGTGGCAGACTGTGAGTGTCTGTATAGGTGTATGAGTGCATATGATAGTGTTGTAAAGATGAGTGATTGTATGTATGAATGATTGTATGGGTGAATGAGTGAAGGTGTGTGTAGACGTAGCAATCAGTGAGTGCGTATGTAGTAACTAGTATTGGTGTGTCAATGGTTTCAAAAATTATACTCTCTTTTTAACACTGGGTGAAACAGAGGTTATATTAAAATGTGAGGAGATGCATTGTATTGTCACATGAATGATATCATCAGTGATGTGGTCATTGATGTCAAATGAGATGTCATCAGTGATGTCATCAGTGATGTCATTTGAGATGTCATCAGTGATGTCATCAGTGATGTCACTGACCATGTCATGAATGATGTAATATGTGACATCATCAGCAGTGGATTGCGGGTGCACGATATATAGTTAGTGCAACTAACTATATATGGAATTTCAATGGTTTTGTGTGAGTAAAATAAGGTTTTCTAAATGCTAATTCCTAACTATATATGGTCTATAACCTGTGGTTTTTTCAGTGAATTTTCAAGGTTTTGTAAATGCTAATTCCTAACTATATATGGTCTATAACCTATGGTTTTTTCTGTGAATTTCATTGGTTTTTTAACAGCTAATATCTGTAGCTGTAAAATGTATTCTTCTTTAAATCCAAAAATATATTTTATATGTTTATGAATAATTTTTTTTTTAATATTTTTTTTTCTTCGTTCCCGCTTCGCGAATCGGGAAGCTTCCCGTTAGCTGACCTTGATGCCGCGAAATAGACCGCGAGCCGGTAAACATTTCTTTACCGCAAGTGCCGCGTTAGAAAACAACATCGTGACGCCTCCCGTCCGCATGACGTTTCACGTTGTCGCGTGATACGTCATATGACGTGCTACGTTAGCGAACTGGTACGCGAAGCGAGTCGCAAAGCGCAGGTTTCTGGAAGCAAACCGGGAGGCCCTGCAAAGCGCTTAACGTAAACACAGCAAGTCATGTGACTTGGTAATAACACTTTTCATTGGTTCATTTCACTTTTGGTTTCCTAATGATGTAAGACTAGGTCATATAATCTAAAATGAACACTTTTGATTGGTTGAGAACTCTTGTTTTTCCCAAATGATGAAAATCCCTCCTTCTTTCCTCACTCTGACTTTCATCATTGTGAGAGAAAGACCCTTTGTGATCACTGAGCAATGGCTTCTTTAGTAGCTTCAGCTGGTGCTTCCCCACCACCTCCACCACATCCAAGGAAGAGTGGACCACCTGCTCAAGTTATAATTCAACAAGAAGAAGAAGAAGAGGAACAGGACGACGAGCACGAAGAGAGGCAGTTTTTGCCTGAGCAGCCCAGGACGTCTCACCGGAAAGAGAACTTCATTTGGCAATTTTTTAAAATTCCCAAAGGTCAGAAAAAAGTAAATGCAAGATACGTAACTTGCCTTATATGTCAAGATAGACTGTCCAGAGGAACCGAGAAAAAATACAGTTTCGGAAACTACACAATGCATCGCCATATGACTAGGTGGCATCCTAACAACTACAGTGCTGCACACTTTCGGAACGACCTAGATAATCTCCCTATTATGGCCAGAAGATCTGTTGTACCGGAAGTAACGGGACCAGAGGGCAGGGAGATGGTGCCAAATATACAAATGAAATTTGGTGAAGTAAAACACACCTGCGTATTTTGCGATGGATTCATTTCCTACAGAGAAAAAAGCATCACTCTGATCAACAGAGTTATTGACTATCATATGCAAGTTTGTACGAAACGCCCAAAATAATAAATACTTCTTTTTTTGTTTTGTTGCTCCTGTTGAGCCCTTTACAATGAATCGTTTTCATTGCCCCCTCCAAGAA
This sequence comes from Lissotriton helveticus, assembly GCF_964261635.1. NCBI lineage: Eukaryota > Metazoa > Chordata > Amphibia > Caudata > Salamandridae > Lissotriton > Lissotriton helveticus. The sequence goes on from NC_136064.1 coordinate 126,945,123, forward strand.
AAACCCCAAAAAATATAAAACTTCAGAAAAATTCAAAAAAAGTAAAAAAATGTTCCGAAAAATAATAAAAAAAATATAAAACAACAAAAACAATAAAAAAAAAAGTTCTTTTCAGAACTACCTCCCCGTTATTAAAAAATTGGTACAATATTTGGAACTGTGCCAACCTCTATTTCTCTTAGTTCGCTTCCCAGTTCGCTCGCCGGTACGCGAACTAGAAGCGAACCAAAAACAGTAAGTATAAGGGAAGGAAACAGACACTTATGTTAAAAGAAAGACAGCTATAGGGGAGTAAACTAGAGATACTATTACCCGTAATCCACTGCTGATGATGTCACATATTACATCATTCATGACATGCTCAGTGACATCATCAGCAGAGGATTGCGGGTTTTTTGGCAACGTGCCTTATCCACGGTTTAATAACGCTGCCTTTTGCTTTATATAAGTTTTCAAATTGTATGAAATATATACCAATAGGTCGTTATGAACCTTTAGGTAGTGCTTTTCTTCATGAGGTCTGGTCGCTTCCATACACATACAGATGTTTCAAAGATGATCAAGAAGTTTATCTTAATGGAGAGGAATGCACTGAGACGCCAGATCATTCACTAATGTGTAGGCACATACAGTTACACGGTTCATGCAACAAACACCGACCAAATATGGCTTGCGTGTTGCAAGGCACGCCAGTTCCTGCTATCATCCCCACGTTCAAGTTGTTGGAAAATGGTAGTTATTTGATGCTCAATAATGAAGATTGTTCTGAGTTAATTGAAAAGGGTCTGCACCTCTGTACGGGTGTTCGCTATGTGAAGCACGAAAGTTTCACGGGCCGAACTCAAGGCCACCTCTCTCTGAGACAAAAGAGCTCTTATTCTTGCCATGCCGTTGAAATCTGTCCCAAGGTTGGTATTTGTGGCCAGATTGAAAACTCCCTATGTTCATGTGTGGGAGGAAATAGAACATTTCTGCAGCAAATAACCCGTTCACTTACTGTTACGATAAAAGGAATACTTTTAATTCAGATTTGCCTTTCAATTTCAGCAAGATGGTTCCGACTATCTTTAACGCATCCTCCACAAAGACCCTGGCGCACTTTTTTAAAGTTGTTACCAGTGGTCTCGTGACTTCATTTGAGAAAATCTTTGGAGTCATCCCTGCTTCCTTTCATTCTATTTTCTCCACTCCGGTTCGTGGATTGGCATTTTTACTTGCATTACCAGCGGACGCTCTTGTGCTTTTTTACATTTTTAAATATGGATGTCCCTCCTATGCAACCTCCCACCCTGCAGCTGCTGACACTGTTCCGCAATCGCATGCTAGAATATTATGGCACAATGCCGTTGGCGATATTAAGCACGGCATATGGATTATCTTTTCGATTCTCCTACTTCACCTGTGTCCAGCCTGTATTTCACTGCCTGACCTGTGATTTCGATTGGGCCATTGATTTGTGTCTCTGCGGACCGGTTTCTCCTGACGTCGACTTTAATCAGCTGATGACTCCTATCATTACTCACGAGTTGGTTTGTCCTGGCGAAAGGATTATGGCTGTGGCATTGATGCATGGACTACTTGGTCCCTGGAATTTACTGGCGGCAGCACAGTCTTTCTTGGAACAGAGCTTTCTTGAAAACCCACCGAGCTGTCCTCTGATGGTGATAGAGGATCCGGTGCTGGGAGAGCACGTATGTTCTTTTCCGCTTTTAAATTGGATGGCTGAACTGTTTTCGGATGAAGACGGTGACTTCCTATTGGAGGCTGTTGCAGCTTATTTTGCATACACAGTTATGTCATAGACCTTTTTCATGTTTGATATGCTGAGTACTAGCATTTCATTGACAATTCATTGACTTATTTGTCAAGTTTTTATTATTTACCTTGCCTATTGGCTTAAGACTCGATAAAGTACTTGGCTGTTTTATTTTTCTTTAGCATTAAATTTTCCAAGTTTTTAATGCTTTACCTTGCGGACCGTCCACATATAAACTTGCAATCTGCTCTCATGAGATGGCACTTCTATTATCTTATTCAGTTCGTTTCCGGATCATGGGGAGGTGTCATCTAGGTCCTGGATATCTTTACACCGTGTTAAGTTAGCATGGGCTCATTACCGGTTTAAACGCCATTTTTCCTTTTTTGCAACTTCTGCACACGACACTTAGTTGTTGCTTTAGCTTTCCACCTAGTAGTTCATCGTGGTTTACATGAGAATAATATGTTATTGCTCTACTATCTGCTTTGCTTGTTAAACTATATCTGTACAGCGAGTGCTAAAGTTTCAAGAACAACACGATACAGAATTGTTATGAGGTCTGATCTCCACGACTTCATACTCATAACATAAGTGCAACTTCTGCCAATTCTGGGCATGAGGCGGGTTTTATATTGCTTTGCCGAACACACATACACAACAGTTGATGCGGTTCACATGAAGAGAGAGCTGGTGTATGCTGATGTGATTCCTTCAAATCTAAGACACTAAAGTATGGGCACGCCCTAAACCAACACAAAGAGACCTTCTTAGCAAATAATATAATATGTGTATTAGGGAGGGTGAGATATAAGCAGCCGCGGGCCGTGGAGGGAGTTACGGTGAGGCAGGGAGGCGGGGAGGGGGAGAAGCAGGGTGGAGCCCTCTCTACCTTGCCCCTCCCCCTCCCCGCCTCCCTGCCCCACCGTAACTCCCTCCACGGCCCGCGGCTGCTTATAAGTGTTGCTAACTCTTATTCATTTACAGCATGTTAACATACTGTCACCATTCGCTTTTTATGTACTAGTAACTATGCTGGTAATTTTGCTACTGATAATATGTGTACTTCTATTATCTAAGATACTACGCCTGAGAAGACGGCATTAGTAAATAAACATTTCAAATACACATGTGTTCTTCTTAACTCCATGTTCTGGTTTCTAAGAAATATATAACGACCGACTGTTCATGAGTTCCACATATCCTGAGGTACTATAAGTTCATATTCTGGATTGTCTAAACATTGAGAGTTTGTTATATCCAATGTGACACTGTACCTAGCTTGCTAAGGAGTTTTTGATTACTAACGTGAGTTTTGGGACACCCTAATTCGCCGAGGTTCCAATCCTCTGTCCACAGTTCTGTGTGAGAACAGAAACCCTGCGACAGGGGCACCCCCGACCCTTGCTGGAGCTTCATCACACTTGCGATACAACTCCAGCAATGCGCCACCTTTACGGCACAGATACATCACGCATCTGTGCTGTTTTTGCCCCATGATGCGCCGCATTGTAAATGCAGCACACCATAGGTGACGGAACAGCGGCACAGAATGACTAACACATCCCTGGTGATGCGCCAGTCATCATAAATGTATCCCTATGCTTCTTATCTTGTTAGAGATGAACCGCCATATGTATCATCAAAGTTTTTTGCATTTCCTAAATAGCGAACTTTAAGGAATAAATAGCGATTCTTTACCATTCCTAGTTTGCGATTAGCTATTTGCTAATTACAAATTACCCATTCATTTCCTTCATTTCCATAGGGCGGTTGGACTCACTTTTAGCTCGAACGGCTGAATGGATTTCCACGAAACTTGGCAAAATTGTAGGGACTGGTAGCCCGATGTGCCTTTGCTATGTCTCAAGATATATGCTCCAGTGGTTTTTACGAAAATTAACTTTGAAAAATATATATTGGGCTACATTGGCCTATATATATGTTGGAGCCCAAATGTAGCCCAATGTAGCCCAATGAAGCCCAATGTAGCCCAATGTAGCCCAAAGATGGCCGCCAGACACACAAAAAAACAAATGTAGCCCAAATATCAGCCAGATGTAGCCCAACTATAGCCCAGTGACAGAATGACCAATCAGCTTCGCAAACCTCCGTTACGCGAAGCGGAGCGCTGTTACAGATATATATCTTTTTTTGAACGTTAATTTCTCAAAATCCACTGGAGCACATATATTGAGACCTAGCAAAGGCACATCGGGCTACCAGTCCCTAATATTTTGCCAAGTTTCGTGCAAATCCATTCAGCCGTTCGATTATTATTATTATTATTTTTTTTTGCCCCGCGGGGCCCTTTTAAAACCTCCACATCAAACCTAGGGGGTCAGCGAGGATCTACTATGCCCCCTTATAGTTATTTCCCCCTTTGTTTTGACCTCCTCTTGTCTCTCGATCCTACCGAGAGACAAGATGGCGGCCGCTACGGACTTTTTGGAATGTTGACAGACGCCGGAGAACCAATCAGCTTCGCTTCACAAAGCTCCGTTGCGCGTAAAGTACGCGAACCGGAGCGCTGCCTGGTCCGCTGTTACAGATATATATCTTTTTTTAAACGTTAATTTCTCAAAATCCACTGGAGCACATATATTGAGACCTAAAAAAGGCACATCGGGCTACCAGTCCCTACAATTTTGCCAAGTTTCGTGCAAATCCATTCAGCCGTTCGGGCTAAAAGTGAGGCCAACCGCCCTATGGAAAACTCAATGTTAAAAACACGTTTTGGGACCCCCCTTTTTTCTCAGCCCCCCCTTGACGAACCCCCCCCAAATTTTCAAGGGCTGCTCAGAAACAAAATGTGCCATTTTCCTGAACATTTCAGCCAATTCCGTCCACAAACGCCAAAGTTATTAGACATAGAATTTTCAAAAAACCCATAGAGAAAAAATCCTAACTATATATACCTACTGGCGACCGCCAGTAGGTAATATATATATATATATATATTCACTGAAAAAACCATACTTTTCACACATGTTATAGTTAGGTATTGGCATTTAAAAAACCTTACAAATTCATTGAAAAAAACATAGGTTTCACATACGTTATAGTTAGGAATTAGCATTTAAAAACCATGCAAATTCATTGAAAAAAACATAGGTTTCACACGTTATAGTTAACTGAACATTTCTCTCATACGAAACCTTTGAAAATCCTCCGTTATAGTTAGCTCAGCTAACTATAACTTGCGCGCCCGCAATGCGCTGCTGATGACGTCACATATTACATCACTCATGACATGGTCAATGACATCACTGATGACATCTCAAATGACATCCCTGATGACATCACTGATAACATCATCCTTGTGGCAGACCTCCTCTCACTGTAACATAACCTTTGATTCACACGTGTTGCTGCACCCCCTTCTGCAAAAGAAAGCCTCTTCTGGCGCAGCGCTTTACAATGTAATACACCCTCCAGATGCGTCACATTGTTAATAGCACAGACCATGGCACATCTTTTGCACAACCGCTGAGTCACAAAAGTGACACAACAGCTGTGTAAAAGAGGCACAAGGGGATTGTAAATCCGCCACTAACACAGACAAATTCACCCAGGCAGTTTCACCAGCAGCGCAAATTGAAGCATACACTTGTAACATATTTATGTACATATGATACATTCTAGTGCTTCGGACATACTACAGTATACTATAGATAAACACCTTATAGATTTATGCTGTAGCAGTTCCTTATAGTTCTGCACTTTCACATTCTCCATACACTAGTAAAATATTCATTCATTCATTTATGAACTACACATTCATTCTGACAAACTTTTACACACTAACATAGAAATATAGTTCTTTCTTTGACCAGTGAAGGTAGTTCTAAAAAGAACAGCTTTTTTTTTTTTTTTAGTTTTGTCTTTTTTTGTCTTCACAACAAAAGAATGAAAAAAAAGAACAACTAATGTCGAGGACAGCAAAGATCCTGCATCCTGCGTTTCATCAGGTCTATAGACTGTTCCCCATAACACAAAAGTTTATCGCAATAAATGCATAGAATTTTAACTTTAGCAACGTCAGAATCAATATGTGGGTGTGGACTGCTTGCTGAAAATGCTACTGCTGCAGTTGATGTGCTTGGTGTAGCAGCAGGTGGGTTCTCGTGCAACCTCAATCTTGCAGCTCGAGCAAAGTTCTTGGGATGCAAGTTCTTCACATGTCGCACCATATTTGCTGTGCCAAAGGAGTATTTTTTACATGGATTATTGTTTAAAAAAAGTTACATACTTCTTTTATTTTGTGGGGGAGGGGTATGACGGTCCACAATAAAAATAATGTTGACATACTATAGTAAGATATTCAAGACTAGGATTGAAAACTACTGAGTTCTGAGCTTTCACCTTTTCCACCGTGTACAAGTACTGCATGAGTACCCCGCCATTTTTTATTTTTTTTAAAATAAAAATTGAGTCTAAAGATCCATGTACCACCCCCTGACCAAGAAGATAGGATCAGAATGTTTCTACCCTGCCCCCTTTCCTTATTTCTCAACTTTGTTTTGCTGTTTTTTTGTGACTCTGCTCTCCCGACAAACAAGATGGCTGCCAACACTGGTTTGAAGTATTGACAGCCAATCAGCATGCAGCTCCTGCTCATGATTGCACGTATTTCCCTATGCATATGCCGCGATTTTGCTTTAAAAAAAATAGAGCCTAAACATCCATGTACGACCCCATGAGCAAGCATAGAGGGTCAGAATATTTCTAGCCTACCCCCTTCCCTTATTTCTCAACTTTGTTTTACTACTTTCTTGTGACTCAGTTCTAGCGAGGCACCAGATGGCAACCAACATTTCCTGGTGTTGACAGACAGTTCACAGCCAATCAGCATGCAGCTCGCGCTCGTAATTGAACAGATTTCAGTACGCGTGCTGAACTCCGTCTCCAGATATCGCTATGATTTTACTTGCAATTTTCTCAGAAACTACTGAACGGATTTACACCATTAAACAAAAAGCAGAATATGCGAACAGAACTCTACCTCTCTGCCAAATTTCATGTAATTCCGTTCAGCTGTTCGGGCTGTAGCCCTGGCTAAATATCCCTATGGAAAATTGCATGGGGAAGACACGTTTTGGGACCCTCCTTTTTTCTCGGCCCCCACTTGATGGATCACCCCCAAACTTTCCTGGAAGGAGCGGAACTGAGCAGGCCATTTTCTTAGAGAAATTCACGAAGATTCGTCTACCGGCGCCAAAGTTATTCAAAATAGAATGTTGTAGATTTCCTGTAGAAACTAGGTCCTAACTATAACTACCTGCTGGCGACCGCCAGTAGGTAATATATATATATATATATATTCACTGAAAAAACCATAGGTTATAGACCATATATAGTTAGGAATTAGCATTTAAAAAACCTTATTTTACTCACACAAAACCATTGAAATTCCATATATAGTTAGTTGCACTAACTATATATCGCGCACCCGCAATTCACTGCTGATGATGTCACATATTACATCATTCATGACATGGTCAGTGACATCACTGATGACATCACTGATGACATCTCAAATGACATCACTGATGACATCACTGATGACAACATCCAGTGACTGTATGTTTCTGTAAAGTTAAAATATGTCTTACATATTGAGGAATGAGTAGATGTATAAGTGTCTGGACGAAGGATTTAGTAGGTGCATGACTGAATGTATGAGTGAGTGATTAAATGTGTCTCACTGAGTGCATGGGTTAGTGACTAAACTGTCTTAATTTGTGCATCATTATGTCTTTTGTTTTGTAAACTGCTGCATGTGTTGATCAGTAGCTATATGAGTAACTATATGGGTTATTGATTGATTGCCCAAGTATTTGTATGGGAGACTGAGTGTGTGTGTGGCTGGCTGGGAGGTGTGTGACTCTGTGCAGATCAATGTGTACTTGTAACAATGATTGTATAAGAGAGTAAGTATGTGTTAGTATATGTTTGAAAATGTAAGGTGCTCTATGTTTAACTGTATAGATTAGAAAATGGAAGTGTGATTGATTCTTTACAGGACTGACTAGGTGTGTGAGTAACTCCATGGATGAGTGGCAGAGTGTGAGTGTCTGTATAGGTGTATGAGTGCATATGATAGTGTTGTAAAGATGAGTGATTGTATGTATGAATGATTGTATGGGTGAATGAGTGAGTGTTTGTGTAAACATAGGAATCAGTGAGTGCGTATGTAGTAACTAGTATTGGTGTGTCAATGGTTTAAAAAATTATACTCTGTATTAAACACTGGGTGTAACAGAGGTTATATGAAAGTGTGAGGAGATGCATTGTATTGTCACATGAATGATATCATCAGTGATGTGACCAATGATGTCAAATGAGATGTCATCAGTGATGTCATCAGTGATGTCATTTGAGATGTCATCAGTGATGTCATTTGAGATGTTATCAGTGATGTCATTTGAGATGTCATCAGTGATGTAATCAGTGATGTCATTTGAGATGTCATCAGTGATGTCATCAGTGATGTCATTTGAGATGTCATCAGTGATGTCATCAGTGATGTCAATGACCATGTCATGAATGATGTAATATGTGACATCATCAGCAGTGAATTGCGGGTGCGCGATATATAGTTAGTGCAACTAACTATATATGGAATTTCAATGGTTTTGTGTGAGTAAAATAAGGTTTTTTAAATGCTAATTCCTAACTATATATGGTCTATAACCTATGGTTTTTTCAGTGAATTTTCAAGGTTTTGTAAATGCTAATTCCTAACTATATATGGTCTATAACCTATGGTTTGTTCAGTGAATTTCATTGGTTATTTAAAAGCTAATATCTATAGCTGTAAAATGTATTCTTCTCTAAATCCAAAAATATATTTTATATGTTTATTAATAATTTTTTTTAAAAATATTTTTTTTGTTTCGCTCCCGGTTCGCGAACCGGGAAGCTTTCCGTTAGCTCAATTTGATGCCGCGACCCGGTCCGCGAACCGGTAAACGTTCCGTTAGCGCAACTGCCGCGTTAGAAATCAACATCGTGACGCGTCGCGGAAGCGCGACGTATCACGTTGTCGCGTAATGCGTCTTATGACGCGCCGCGTTAGCGCACCCGGAAGTGCTCCGGTACGCGAAGCGCAGCTCCCCGGAAGCGATCCGCGGCGTGTCGCGAAAGCGCGACGTATCGCGTTGCCGCGTAATGCATCTTATGACGCGCCGCGTTAGCGCACCCGGAAGTGCTCCGGAGCGCGAACCGAGGCGCGAAGCGCAGCGACCCGGAAGCGATCCGGGGCGCGTTCCGCAGCGCGTAACATAAGCGTGAGAGGTCATGTGACTTGTTAATAAAACTTTTCATTGGTTCATTTAACTTTTGGTTTCATAATCATGTAAGGCTAGGTCAGGTGACCTAAAAATAACACTTTTCATTGGTTTAGAACTATTGTTTTTCCCAAATGATGAAAACCCCTCCTTCTTTCCTCACTCTAACTTTCATCATTGTGAGAGGAAGACCTTTATTCATAGTAGAGCAATGGCTTCAGTAGTTGCTTCAGCTGGTGCACCCCCACCACCACCTCCACCTCCTCATGGGAAGAGAGGACCACCTCCCCAGGTCATCACCAACACAGAGGAGGAAGAGGAAGAACTAGAGGAAGAGGAGAGAGAAGGACCACAGTTCTTGGAAGAGGTTCCCCGGGTTTCCCATAGGAAGGCCAGTTTCATTTGGCAGTTTTTTTCAATCCCTCCAGGGCAGAAAAAAGTAAATGCGAGGTATGTCACCTGCCTCATTTGCAAAGAGAAATTATCAATAGGGACTGATAAAAAGTATAGCTACGGGAACTATACCATGCATCGGCACATGAACAGGTGGCATCCATTGAATTACAGCCGGGCGGAGATACGTGACATGGAAGAAAACCCAACAGCAACTCCTGTGGCCAGGTCAACATCGTTAATATCGTTGACAGCAGCAGAGGCACGGGAAACCGTACTAAACATCCAGGAGAATTTTGGGCATATGAAATATACTTGTCTGCACTGCGGTGCATTGATATCATGTGGTAACATGAGCATTAATTCAATCAACCTAGCTTATAACAATCACAATTGTCCTAACCGCCCCAGACAGTAATTTTTTTTTTGCTCCTGTTGAGCCCTTTTCAATGCCTGTTTTTTGTTGTTTCCCCCCCAAAAAAACCAAAAAATATATAAAATTGTTCAAAAAATACAAAAAAAAACAAAAAATGTTCAAAAAATAAAAAAAATATATAAAACAACAAAAACATTAAAAAAAAAGTTCTTTTCAGAACTACCTCCCCTTTCAAAAAAAATTGCTAGAATGTTTAGCACTCTGGCAAGCTCTATTTCTTTTAGTTCGCTTCCCAGTTCGCTTCCCGGTTTGCGAACCGGGAGCTAACCAAAAAAAAAAAAAAGAAGAGTAAGTATAAGGAAAGTAAACAGAGAGTGATGTTAAAAGAAAGACAGCTATAGGGAGTAAACCAGAGATACTGTTTAATAGATCTATTTACCGAAGAAAAGACGGAAGAGGGTATAATTGTGAAAAACAAAATAGATAAGGAAGTGAAAGAAAAAAAAGAGAGTAGAACAATAACAAAGAAGACTTTCTTGGAGAATGTGAGTGAATGTTCAAAATAAGATTAAAACATGGGGAATAACAGAGAGAAAAAATAGAAAACAGAAAAGAAGAAGTAACAGAAAAAGATTAATTGAAACAGCAAAGAAATATAAATAACATAGAGCCATATCATCAACATAGGCAATAAAAGTTTTGCAGCTTTTATCGGCAGAAATATGTCACCAAAGCCGCTTTTGCAGCAGAAAACTGCCGCTAAAACCACTTTTGCACCAGTTTTCTGCCAATAAAAACAGCAATAATTTTATTGGCTGTGTTCATAATATGCCCCTTAGTGTGCTTCAACTACACAGAGAAAGCATTATGAACAAGTAGTGAAAGAGTGATCAGTCAAAGACACTAAGAGTAATAGAGACGGAGTGAGTGAACAAGAGTGAGGAACTATGAGAAGAGAGGGACTGAGAAAAAGAGTGGAAGGAGTTGAGTAAGTAGGTAATAGAGAAAGGAATGAGGAAAGTAGCAAAGGCAGGAAACTGAGGGTTAAATAAATGAAGCTGTGGAACTAATAGTAGGTGAATGTGATAGAAATGTAACGAAAAGAATACAAAACATTTACCTTATAATTGTCGTTAAATTACTCACTTTTTGTTTTTATACTTTCAATCTGTGAAAGAGAGAACAAACATTTGAAAAATATTAAAACATGTATTTAAAAATTACAAAAGACAAGGGAAAAGATTGAAGGACAAACAGTTTTTCAACAACTTTGACACTGACAGAAGCTTCTGCTTCTCCAGGCCCCCTACACAGTCCTAAAGATATACATTTTAAACTAACAGTATCTTGATGCAGATGAAGTGAGGCCTATCTTAAAACATGGTGCATCTTTTGCACTGCTGTTGTCTCAGAAAAGTGTCGCAAGACACTAACATTTTAAATGATTGCTTCAGGATGCCAATAAGATGTGTCCTATCCAGAGGTTTGTTTGAGGTGAGACCTACTCAGGGTTCCAAATGAAATTTCGAGTTGTTTGAAGAGAACAGAGGACATAATACATGTGAAGGCCTACCAATGAAGTGATTAATGTCCACTGCACTCTTGAACAAAGGCCAGACCTCTTCTGTGTCCGTGGACAGACCTAAACTTCATCTGCACAATGTCATTCATAAACTTAGGAAACACAGGTGATGTAATTGAAAAATGTGGAGTTTCTTTTCCTCATTTCACAATCACATCACCTGTGTTGCCTTTGCTTAGGTATCTCATAGTGCAGATGTAGTCCAGCATATTAAACAGTACCTAGAAGTGCAGCACTGCATGCAACAACTTTGACACTTATAAAAGCTTTTGCTTCTGCATGCCCCCTACACAATGCTAATTATATACATTTTAAACTGATGGTATCTTGCTGGAGATGAACTGAAACCTATCTTGCAACATGGTGCATCTTTTACACAAAAGTGACCCACAATGGAGCAAAAGAGGCGCACGGCCACCATAAATCTGACCCTAACATTTTAAATGATTGTTTCAAGATGCCAATAAGGTGTAACCTATCCACAGATTTGTTTCAGGTAAGTCCTACTCAGGGTTGCAGATGGAATTTAGGTTTGTTGAAGAATACAGAGAAGATAATACATGTGGAGGCCTACCAACGAAGTGAGTAATGTCCACTGCACTCTTGAACAAATGTCAGACCTCCTCTGTCTTCAGGAACAGGCCTAAACCTCATCTACACAATGTGGTGTGTAATGTTAGGAAACACAGGTAATATAATTGAAAAACATGCACATTTTTTTGCTCATTCCACAATCATATGACCTGTGTTTCCTTTGCGTAGGTATCTCATTGTGGAAATGTAGTCTATCATATGAAAGACTACGTAGAATATGAGCACTGTATGCAAGAACTTTGACACTTACAGAAGCCTCTCCTTCTCCATGCCTCCTACACAGTTCTAAATGAACATCATAAATGGAAACAGTACAGAATTAATTATACATGTTAAATGGTTTATTTTTGCTGTTCTCAGAATGTATCAAATTTCACTAAAAACAGTGACTTGAAGGTATTCATCATATAACAGCGGGGAAAAAAAAACACAATCAAAATGATTGTGTTTAAAAAACCCATACAACATAACAAATCAGAATTCAGAACTCCTTAAAGTTAACTTACTTTCCATGACGGCGAAGGATGTCCTATGAACAGCTTACACTCTGTTGTGCTGTTATTACTTTCAGCCCGCCACTTTCTGAAAGAAAACCTCCATCGTTTTGAAAAACATGTTACATACAATAAATGACTTCTTGCTCTCTACCACAAGTTTCCACAAGGCCAAATCTTGTCACAGCCATTTATAACTCTTGGATTTCTTGTAAGCCAATCCCGTCATTTGGCATTTCCGCAACTTTCAGAATTAAAATGTTGAAGATCATTTTCACAATCCTGGACTAGTAATATCTTCCCCTTCTTCCTCAATCATGTTCTACATTTCCTATGACACTGATACTGCTTAATATGAAGCAGACTTACACTACCTCTATGACTACTACAATTATTTAATTCTCTACATCACTTTTAATCACAAAGCAATGTAAAACAGTAGACAGCATTGCAGACTTACATTCCCTCTACTCTATGTTTTGATTGGCTGCTTCAATTAGCTTATAAAAATAAATTGTTTTTCTGAACTCATTCAAAGTGCACTTATTTCTCCATGACGTCCAGTCTTATGGTTAGAAGTTATGTCTCTGAACTACACTTATCCTCAAGGCCAAATCGTGTAGGAGCCATTAGAACTTCTTGAAATTCCTCAGAGCACATCCCGAGATTCTTTCCCTAAAATTTTGGTTTTAAAAACACCAGGTAAGAGTTTTTAAGGTCATACGGCAATTTTTTTTTGAAAATTAAAACAGAATCATTGCAGAATGACCAGCCATTTCTAGACTTTAAATAAGCTGTGTAATGTCCTGATGTTATTGAAGGACCGTCATGATATATAATTGCTGTAGTTACAAAAGTCCTTCCTGATATTGACAACTGCGAAGCCACAACATTTTTAATTAAAGTTGTCAATTTTGTTCCATCAGGCCTACATCGTTGGAACATTAAAATGACATACTGGCCAAATGTTCGTATAAATAATGTGGACATCATTTCAGATTTACATTGGCTACACTCCATGTTGTGATCAGCTGCTTTTACTAGCTTATTAAAGGAGACTGATTTACTGTCTGGCAAAGTTAAATATATAAATGATACCCTACAGTTCTCGCAGTCATGCTGCCATTGATAAGAAAGCCCAAACAGCTGATCTACATCTACACCTTCAGCATGCAATACATCAAGCATATACATTAAAAACTCCTGACAATCTTGCTGAATATTTTGAGAGAATTGTGTTTGGCCTGAACATCTGTCTAACAGATTTCGAATTTCAGACACACTTTCTATGTTTGTTCTATCAGTGCTACATTTTTCTAAGACAGAATTTAACAAAGTGCAATATCTTTGATCAGAATTGACCACAATCTCTTCTTTTACATTTTCTAGAGAAAACAAAACATTAACCACTACATTAGCATAGCAGTTGACACCAGAACTGTTTTCAAATTGAAAACCAACAACATCTTCAACAGAATCCTTTTTGTTTCTGCTTATAATTTCAGGTTCATCGACTTTTCGTCTTTTTGCTACAACCTCCCCAGTATTGGTCACATTTCTTCGTTTCCAGCCTACCACACGTTTCTCAAACAAAGGATATTGAGGCAAATGTGGCGCATACTCTCTTCTTAACCTATTGTATTCCTTAACACAATCTAGATCCGCACAAATGCTTGTGACATCACACTCAATCAAGTACAATCCCGATAAAGTTCTAACTCGTGACAATGCCACATATGCCATACCCTCCTTGAACACAGAACTGCCAATATTCACCAATGCACTGTCTACACTTAAACCTTGCGATTTATGGATTGTCACCGCATATGCCAAGCAAACAGGAAACTGCTTACGGCGAACATATAAGTCTTTTACAAGCAAAAATCTAGCAGAACAACGACCAATTAGCTGTACTTCCTCAATGCCATCAAATTTAATTTTTAAAAATTCAATTCCATCTCTATTTCTGTATTTTACAAAATCAACAACATTACCCATTGATCCATTTACCAGACCTCTTTCAACATGTTAATTCCTTCTTAAAATTATACGGCAGTTCAAGCACACATTCAGAGTCTTTTCAAAACCTGCAGTTTTAGATATACTCTTCTCTAATGAGTCCAATTTTGTTTTCAGATTCTCAGACAAAATAATTGTTGATCCCATATGCTCTACTCTGTCAATAGCTTCCAGTTTCACAATCTCTTGCTTTTCTAAATGCAACATTTTGTTGTTGAATTTGGCACATTCTGCAAGAGTTGGCATCAAACATATTCCAGATTTCTTCTCAGTAATTTTCTGAAAAATATTCTCAGGCACAACATCTTGTTCTGCATATAAATTTGACAGTAATCGTGCATGTAAAGCTTCTTTCCCATGCTCGGTCACTTTTCCAATTCTAACATCTTGTAGAATAGTCTTGTAAACTTCATCCTTCGCCTGACGCATATTTTCATGCAGTTCAGCATAATTGAAGTTTAACCATATATTGACGTTGCCAATGCTGCCTAGGCACTTCCTGGTATCTTCATGCGTGAGCATTTTGAACACAGGTTGCCCTTTCACTGGTGTCAGCTGCAGAAGATCTCCGAAAACAATGATGTGTTTGCCACCAAATAACACATCATACTCTGTTTTGAGAACTTCTTGCATTCTCAAATGCACAAAGGCAAGCATGACATTAGAAACCATGCTTACTTCGTCAATGATAAGAAGTTTCATTTTCCTCAAGATTCTTGAAACTTCAAAACAAGCATCTCCAGATAGCTTGTGATATTGTAATTTGTTGTCATGCTCCACTGGCAGCATCAGTAAACGATGTAAAGTAATCCCTTTAATGTTATGAGCTGCCAGTCCAGTTGGAGCGGTGACAACACAAGACAGCGATGACTCTGTCCTTTTCTGCAAATAACATGAAATTGCTTTAATAAGGAAACTTTTTCCAGTTCCCGCTTCTCCACTCACGTACAGTCGGACAGGCTTCAACGACGTACATGAGCACTCTTTCTTGTCATGACTTAATCCATGATCAATTTGCATGGTAACTTCGTCATATATTTTCCTCTGCTCAACGTTGAGTTGTCTTTCCAACTCTTCTAAGTTAACCGCATCCTCCTGAGCATGTGCCATGGCTCTTTCCACTTCATTCATAGCAGTGGCAGCTTCATTTTCGATAACAGGTCCTCCTAGTGGATCCTGACTCAATGAAGCAGAACTCTGACTGTCCTGAGAACTGTCTCTGGCAATCTCGGCTGCAATCATTGCTTCCTGCTCAATTTCGGCATTCAACATTTCTACATATTTGGGAAAAGCAGGACATTCTATGGTCTCCTTGGCGGCATTGAAAGAGTCTTCGTAACAGAGAAAATCTCCAAGCAGTTCCTCTTCTGCACGCCAAGGCTTGAAAAGTTGCAAAAGTGCTAAATAGAAAAACTCCTTTTTTTCAGGAGATTCACCACTCAATTTTCGATGGTTTACCAAGTGGCATTTTCTTTGCTTGACCAGACATCCCTCACTTCCTATTACAGCATACACTCCTTTCTCAGTATCTTCTTTGATGTTCCTCTTGAATATGTAATTTTGAAGAACCTCATACAGACAAACATTCTCGAGGTGAATGCTTCGATTTGGATAATATGTATCCAACATGTTGGTCTTCAAAATGTCGGTACTGTTTGGCTCCTTTTCCGCCAAATACTCAATTTCCCGCACAGGTTTGAGAACTCGATTACGCGTTGCAGCAAGACCAAGACTCGCCCAAACAATACTCCTGGACTTGGCATAGAGACTTGCTGAAGACAACCGGTCAGAACATTCGTACGCTCCGATTTCTCGATGCGACAACATCTTAAGACTGAAACTGTACAACTTCTTGCTGAGGCTCTTTTCATGGGAAATGTCCTCCCACATATCCTTCAATTCTGTCTTCTCTTTTTTGGTGATGTAAGATGTCACATACCGAGCCACAGCCATACAGTTATCAGCCACAAACTGTATATCCATGTTAGCATTCCACATGGACAAAATCACCGGGTTGTAGTCGTTGATTTACTTGGACTCTTCGTTCCTCTTCAAATTGTATGTGTTTTTAGGTGATTTCTTCATCACATTATGTCGCAGCGAAGACATCAAACTGTTTACTCTTCCTTTAGAAATCACCGGTCGTGGAAAGCCGAAACGACATTTGGTGTAGAACTTGTCCTTGTTTCGGAATTTACGACGGCAGTACTTTCCACATCGATGGCTTTGGAAACGCAGAACTTTTTCTCTTAGGCTTTTCTTCTCCTTTGCGTTTGGAACAGCACACGTAGAATACTGTTGTATAAAACTCATCACTGAGTCTTCTGGATCCGTTCCAAATTTAGGTGCATCCTTGATCCACAGCAACATATGTATATGAGGAGCACCTCTTGCTTGGTACTCCTTTCTCCAGAAGAAATCCAACACCTCTCCAAGAGGTGGATTCTTCTTATTCATGATGAAAGACATCATAGCTTCAAATCTATGATTGAAGTACCTACATACATTGACTGGATCCAAAGAGCACAGTTCTCCGGGTGTCTTGAATTCGATGTTTTCTACGTTAGCATTTGCCTCTCGTAGAAATTCAAGTAAGTCTTCCCAGCCATACTCGGCACAGCTCAGAGTGAGGAACCATGTGGGAGTTCCTAAGTTCCTCAGCATACATTTTAAATCACCATGACGACGGTACCAGTACTCATTAGTACCACGCTGACACGCCATGAGATTAATCAGGTGAGAATCCAAAATACTATCTTGGACATTGACTTTATCCATAAAGTCACTTGCCGAGATGTTTTGCATGTGTATACTACTTTTCAAGATGTGGTTCACTGCATATGACAGTCCAGACAGATCGCTTTCAAACAGGAGATGAAACAAATAAGGAATGCATTGTCGAAACCTAGCATCTCCTGCATACAATCGCAAAGTCCGGTATTCAGAAGCAGGAATTTGATGAGGTCGCTCATCATATCTTCCTCCCTGACCGGTTGGAAAAAGCTGTGGGAAACACCGAGCTTCCAAACTTTCCTCCCAAACACTAATGGGACTCCCTTTGGCTTGTTTCATTTGAAACAACTCAATAGCATTCCCCATGACTTCCTTGGAATGCAAAGGATGAACACTATAATGTTCATATATTTCTTCACTAGTAGAGGGTTCTACTTTCTCAATTTGACCAGCACACAAATCGCTATCCTCTTCCTCACTTACTTCCTCTTCTGCAACATATACATTCTTATAGTATTTATTATTTTTTTTCAAATGCAATGTTGCCTTTTTAACTTTCCTAACATCCACTAAATCTTGCCATATTTTCTTATTCTTTGTCGGAACCCCATTAACTAAGATAACCAGAGGTTCCTCTTCCACTTTTTCTACTTCAATTGTGTTAATGTTTTTCTTCAAATCTAGAGGCAAATAAACAACTCTTCCCTTTAATCCTCTCTGTAAATCTGATGGAGGCAATTTCCCTGTCTTTGACTCCATTCTTACAATAGCCTGAAAGGGATGGATACTTTGAATCAAAATAGATTCATAAGTATTTAAATCCTTCAATTCAGAAGGAATCTCAACCAATTCCAGATTATTATGAACTGCTCTAGCAGGCATCTGGTTTTGATTTAATTTGCAACAACAATAAGTACACACACGTTGATCCAATCCCAAATCAAAACAATTTTCTGCCATCAAGTATGTTGCGAAATCCTTCCATTCACTATTATTTTCCCTTTCACTTTTTGCATATAAATCCACTAACTTAGTCTGATTCTTATAATAAGTGCGTCGACAACACACACAAGTGAAATTTGGCCTCTCACTTGATTTGACCTGAAACGTCGCAATTTCCCTCTGGAAATTATATGTACTGGAAACCTGTACACTATCTTCCACATTACCCGCTTCTTCTTGGTCAATTTCAACATTCTCTCTTTACTTCCAAAGTAACAAAACTCAATTTCTTCACATATATTCTTCACATCTATTTCAGAACCATGCAAAAGAGCAGCACATAATTGTTTAAGCATAATTGCTGGACTCTTAGCATAATACAACATTCTAACTAATTTCCTCACTTTATTATGATGCACTGCTAGCATCCTGAAATGATGAAAAACACTCTGGCATACTCTCCTGGAAAGACAAGCCAGTGAATGACCATGCAAACCTGTCACTTCTCTCACTCTGCAAGGATCTAGTTCTTGCAACAACCTCATTTTCTGCTTCAAACTTTTCTTATTAAATGACCGTACAAAATCACAAAGCAAATTGATGGAATCCTGTCGCACACTGCAAATACTACTACACTTCCAGGTGTACACAGGACCCTTAGCACGTCTTCCTAAAACCTCATTACCTAACACCTCTTCTGCCTCTGTTGTCACAAGTTTTTCTTTTTCAACTGGACAACCATCTTTCACTTCATAAGCTCGACCACTGGTGTCAACTGCATGCACCAAATCATTATCCTGGAAATAACTCTCCTCATTATGAAATGCCTCACAGCTTGAACTATGCATCCATTCTCCAGAAAAAACTTCACAAAAATTACTACGATTAACTATTCTCTTCCATCTACTATTTCTTTTGAAATCATAAATTGCCTTGTTTAGCTTCCTAATTCTATTGATTATCAAAATAAATAACTTACGTTTAATTTCAAATGCCTGATCAATAACTTTCTCAACTTTTTTTTTTCTCTTATAAAAAACCACTTTCTGTTGGTAAATTGCCAATTATCCTGTTGCGGAACATTCGTTTACGAATGTCCCTAAACTGTTGTTTCCTTCTACTATCATGCACAGAGTTATCTCTTGCTCTAGCAGTAACATTTTTCATTGGCCTTTCCTTTCCGTTTGAATTGCTTCTCTTTTTCTGGACTGAAACATTTTCTGTAGTAATATTTTTTTTACTACAAATATTTCTTATAAATGTTTTTGTACTCTTACCCGGTGCTTTCTTGGTGACTTGACAAATCTTTTTGTTAGAGGACTGCTGCTTTTTTTCATTAACCTGCTGTCTTTGACGTTTTGCAGCCTTTCTCACTCTTTCTTTGGTTGGCATGCTGAAATCTTGAAATGATCTGCAGTTGAATCTGTGGTAAAATATAATAAAAAATGTTATTAACCACTATTACCCAACAGTAAATCAATAACAGTAATCAAAAACTTAAAACACTACTTGACATTTTTACATAGAAGATTTTTTAGTGCTTGGCAAATTTAGAATACAGAAATAGCAGAAAAGAAATGGAATTTATATTCATGTTACCTGTGCTATTTTATATGTGAATCTGATCTAATTTTATGAGCATATTTTAATATTTTATTGAAGACACTACACATAACCTGTTTTTGAAGGTGTCTTTATTTTTAAATTAAACGGTTTACATTTTTACTTTTTATTTATTATAAATTTTTAAAATAAATGTTTATAGTTCCATAGGCTCAAGCACGTCAGCTTCCCATCCTATGTCATATAATTCGGACAAATCTGCATCCTCATCACGTTCTTCTTCATCCTCAGAATTTAAATCATCCAAGGGATCAACATCCACTGATGTTTCAATTACGAGTTCAATGATGAGGTCAAAATCAACTGATTGCTGATTGTCGCTCATGTTGATGTTGTCTTTATCTTTAAAGAAAGATAACAACAATGATATGTTGCAGAGTAAGAGACAAATCTCAGAGATTATAATAGTAAAATTGTTTAACAAGAGTAACATTTTGCAGCTATTATATAGCCATGTCCAACGATGCTGAGCAGGTGAAGCCTATGTCTAATTTTTCAGTGAACAGGACTCATCTCTTCTTAACCTTGGATAAGCCTCACCGACTCTGTGTCCCCTGCACATACTTAAATGTAAAGGGGCAGATTTATGTTAAATGGCACATCCCCAGGCATGCACCAGTTAACGTGCACCGCTGCTCTGCCACTTATGGTGTGCCGCATTTACAATCAGATAGGAGAAAGCTACGTCAAAACCCTGGGCCTGCTTGAAGCAGGCATAGGTCTTGACGCAACATTGTGGAGATGGGGCACCCCTGAGCCTTGCTGGAGCTGCATCACACTTGCGATACAACTCCAGCAATGCGCCACCTTTACGGCACAGATGCGTCACGCATCTGTGCCATTTTTGCCCCATGCTGCGCCGCATTGTAAATGCAGCACACCATGGGTGGCGGAACAGCAGCGCAGGATGACTGGCACATCCCTGGTGATGCGCCAGTCATCATAAATCTATCCCTAAGCTTCTTATCTTGTTAGAGATGAACCGCCATATGTATCATCAAACTATTTTGCATTTCCTAAATAGCGAATTTTAAGCAATAAATAGCGATTCTTTACCATTCCTAATTTGCGATGAGCAAATTGCTAATTGCAAATTACTCATTCATTTCCATTGGCCAGGAGGCCCATAGCAATGAAGGAGCAATTTGCGATTAGCAATTAGCTCATCGCAAATTAGGAATTTTTCCAAAGGTGCAGGGGTGTCTCAAGAACACCCTGCTGCACCCCTGAAAAAGAAATTTGGGGGCATATAAAGTGACAGGTTTGCATGGTCATTCACTGGCTTGTCTTTCCAGGAGAGTATGCCAGAGTGGTTTTCATCATTTCAGGATGCTAGCAGTGCATCATAATAAAGTGAGGAAATTAGTTAGAATGTTGTACTATGCTAAGAGTCCAGCAATTATGCTTAAACAATTATGCGCTGCTCTTTTGCATGGTTCTGAAATAGATGTGAAGAATATATGTGAAGAAATTGAGTTTTGTTACTTTGGAAGTAAAGAGGAGAATGTTGAAATTGACCAAGAAGAAGCGGGTAATGTGGAAGATAGTGTACAGGTTTCCAGTACAGATAATTTCCAGAGGGAAATTGCGACGTTTCAGGTCAAATCAAGTGAGAGCCCAAATTTCACTTGTGTATGTTGTCGACGCACTTATTATAAGAATCAGACTAAGTTAGTGGATTTATATGCAAAAAGTGAAAGGGAAAATAATAGTGAATGGAAGGATTTCACAACATACTTGATGGTAGAAAATTGTTTTGATTTGGGATTGGATCAACGTGTGTGTACTTATTGTTGTTGCAAATTAAATCAAAACCAGATGCCTGCTAGAGCAGTTCATAATAATCTGGAATTGGTTGAGATTCCTTCTGAATTGAAGGATTTAAATACTTATGAATCTATTTTGATTCAAAGTATCCATCCCTTTCAGGCTATTGTAAGAATGGAGCCAAAGACAGGGAAATTGCCTCCATCAGATTTACAGAGAGGATTAAAGGGAAGAGTTGTTTATTTGCCTCTAGATTTTGAAGAAAAACATTAACACAATTGGAGTAAAAAAAGTGGAAGAGGAACCTCTGGTTATCTTAGTTAATGGGGTTCCGACAAAGAATAAGAAAATATGGCAAGATTTAGTGGATGTTAGGAAAGTTAAAAAGGCAACATTGTATTTGAAAAAAAATAATAAATACCATAAGAATGTATATGTTGCAGAAGAGGAAGTAAGTGAGGAAGAGGATAGCGATTTGTGTGCTGGTCAAATTGAGAAAGTAGAACCCTCTACTAGTGAAGAAATATATGAACATTATAGTGTTCATCCTTTGCATTCCAAGGAAGTCATGGGAATGCTATTGAGTTGTTTCAAATGAAACAAGCCAAAGGGAGTCCCATTAGTGTTTGGGAGGAAAGTTTGGAAGCTCGGTGTTTCCCACAGCTTTTTCCAACAGGTCAGGGAGGAAGATATGATGAGCGACCTCATCAAATTCCTGCTTCTGAATACCGGACTTTGCGATTGTATGCAGGAGATGCTAGGTTTCGACAATGCATTCCCTATTTGTTTCATCTCCTGTTTGAAAGCGATCTGTCTGGACTGTCATATGCAGTGAACCACATCTTGAAAAGTGGTATACACATGCAAAACATCTCGGCAAGTGACTTTATGGATAAAGTCAATGTCCAAGACAGTATTTTGGATTCTCACCTGATTAATCTCATGGCGTGTCAGCGTGGTACTAATAAGTACTGGTACCGTCGTCATGGTGATTTAAAATGTATGCTGAGGAACTTAGGAACTCCCACATGGTTCCTCACTCTGAGCTGTGCCGAGTATGGCTGGGAAGACTTACTTGAATTTCTACGAGAGGCAAATGCTAACGTAGAAAACATCGAATTCAAGACACCCGGAGAACTGTGCTCTTTGGATCCAGTCAATGTATGTAGGTACTTCAATCATAGATTTGAAGCTATGATGTCTTTCATCATGAATAAGAAGAATCCACCTCTTGGAGAGGTGTTGGATTTCTTCTGGAGAAAGGAGTACCAAGCAAGAGGTGCTCTTCACATACATATGTTGCTGTGGATCAAGGATGCACCTAAATTTGGAACGGATCCAGAAGACTCAGTGATGAGTTTTATACAAGAGTATTCTACGTGTGCTGTTCCAAACGCAAAGGAGAAGAAAAGCCTAAGAGAAAAAGTTCTGCGTTTCCAAAGCCATCGATGTGGAAAGTACTGTCGTCGTAAATTCCGAAACAAGGACAAGTTCTACACCAAATGTCGTTTCGGCTTTCCACGACCGGTGATTTCTAAAGGAAGAGTAAACAGTTTGATGTCTTCGCTGCGACATAATGTGATGAAGAAATCACCTAAAAACACATACAATTTGAAGAGGAACGAAGAGTCCAAGTACATCAACGACTACAACCCGGTGATTTTGTCCATGTGGAATGTCAACATGGATATACAGTTTGTGGCTGATAACTGTATGGCTGTGACTCGGTATGTGACGTCTTACATCACCAAAAAAGAGAAGACAGAATTGAAGGATATGTGGGAGGACATTTCCCATGAAAAGAGCCTCAGCAAGAAGTTGTACAGTTTCAGTCTGAAGATGTTGTCGCATCGAGAAATTGGAGCGTACGAATGTTCTGACCGGTTGTCTTCAGCAAGTCTCTATGCCAAGTCCAGGAGTATCATTTGGGCGAGTCTTGGTCTTGCTGCAACGCGTAATCGAGTTCTCAAACCTGTGCGGGAAATTGAGTATTTGGCGGAAAAGGAGCCAAACAGTACCGACATTTTGAAGACCAACATGTTGGATACATATTATCCAAATCGAAGCATTCACCTCGAGAATGTTTGTTTATATGAGGTTCTTCAAAATTACATATTCAAGAGGAACATCAAAGAAGATACTGAGAAAGGAGTGTATGCTGTAATAGGAAGTGAGGGTTGTCTGGTCAAGCAAAGAAAATGCCACTTGGTAAACCATCGAAAATTGAGTGGCGAATCTCCTGAAAAAAAGGAGTTTTTCTATTTAGCACTTTTGCAACTTTTCAAGCCTTGGCGTGCAGAAGAGGAACTGCTTGGAGATTTTCTCTGTTACGAAGACTCTTTCAATGCCGCCAAGGAGACCATAGAATGTCCTGCTTTTCCCAAATATCTAGAAATGTTGAATGCGGAAATTGAGCAGGAAGCAATGATTGCAGCCGAGATTGCCAGAGACAGTTCTCAGGAGAGTCAGAGTTCTGCTTCATTGAGTCAGGATCCACTAGGAGGACCTGTTATCAAAAATGAAGCTGCCACTGCTATGAATGAAGTGGAAAGAGCCATGGCACATGCTCAGGAGGATGCGGTTAACTTAGAAGAGTTGGAAAGACAACTCAACGTTGAGCAGAGGAAAATATATGACGAAGTTACCATGCAAATTGATCATGGATTAAGTCATGACAAAAAAGAGTGCTCATGTACGTCGTTGAAGCCTGTCCGACTGTACGTGAGTGGAGAAGCGGGAACTGGAAAAAGTTTCCTTATTAAAGTAATTTCATGTTATTTGCAGGAAAGGATAGAGTCATCGCTGTCTTGTGTTGTCACCGCTCCAACTGGACTGGCAGCACATAACATTAAAGGGATTACTTTACATCGTTTACTGATGCTGCCAGTGGAGCATGACAACAAATTACAATATCACAAGCTATCTGGAGATGCTTGTTTTGAAGTTTCAAGAATCTTGAGGAAAATGAAACTTCTTATGATTGACGAAGTAAGCATGGTTTCCAATGTCATGCTTGCCTTTGTGCATTTGAGAATGCAAGAAGTTCTCAAAACAGAGTATGATGTGTTATTTGGTGGCAAACACATCATTGTTTTCGGAGATCTTCTGCAGCTGACACCAGTGAAAGGGCAACCTGTGTTCAAAATGCTCACGCATGAAGATACCAGGAAGTGCCTAGGCAGCATTGGCAACGTCAATATATGGTTAAACTTCAATTATGCTGAACTGCATGAAAATATGCGTCAGGCGAAGGATGAAGTTTACAAGACTATTCTACAAGATGTTAGAATTGGAAAAGTGACCGAGCATGGGAAAGAAGCTTTACATGCACGATTACTGTCAAATTTATATCCAGAACAAGATGTTGTGCCTGAGAATATTTTTCAGAAAATTACTGAGAAGAAATCTGGAATATGTTTGATGCCAACTCTTGCAGAATGTGCCAAATTCAACAACAAAATGTTGCATTTAGAAAAGCAAGAGATTGTGAAACTGGAAGCTATTGACAGAGTAGAGCATATGGGATCAACAATTATTTTGTCTGAGAATCTGAAAACAAAATTGGATTCATTAGAGAAGAGTATATCTAAAACTGCAGGTTTTGAAAAGACTCTGAATGTGTGCTTGAACTGCCGTATAATTTTAAGAAGGAATTTACATGTTGAAAGAGGTCTGGTAAATGGATCAATGGGTAATGTTGTTGATTTTGTGAAATACAGAAATAGAGATGGAATTGAATTTTTAAAAATTAAATTTGATGGCATTGAGGAAGTACAGCTAATTGGTCGTTGTTCTGCTAGATTTTTGCTTGTAAAAGACTTATATGTTCGCCGTAAGCAGTTTCCTGTTTGCTTGGCATATGCGGTGACAATCCATAAATCGCAAGGTTTAAGTGTAGACAGTGCATTGGTGAATATTGGCAGTTCTGTGTTCAAGGAGGGTATGGCATATGTGGCATTGTCACGAGTTAGAACTTTATCGGGATTGTACTTGATTGAGTGTGATGTCACAAACATTTGTGCGGATCTAGATTGTGTTAAGGAATACAATAGGTTAAGAAGAGAGTATGCGCCACATTTGCCTCAATATCCTTGGTTTGAGAAACGTGTGGTAGGCCGGAAACGAAGAAATGTGACCAATACTAGGGAGGTTGTAGCAAAAAGACGAAAAGTCGATGAACCTGAAATTATAAGCAGAAACAAAAAGGATTCTGTTGAAGATGTTGTTGGTTTTCAAATCGAAAACAGTTCTGGTGTCAACTGCTATGCTAATGTAGTGGTTAATGTTTTGTTTTCTCTAGAAAATGTAAAAGAAGAGATTGTGGTCAATTCTGATCAAAGATTTTGCAGTTTGTTAAATTCTGTCTTAGAAAAATGTAGCACTGATAGAACAAACATAGAAAGTGTGTCTGAAATTCGAAATCTGTTAGACAGATGTTCAGGCCAAACACAATTCTCTCAAAATATTCAGCAAGATTGTCAGGAGTTTTTAATGTATATGCTTGATGTATTGCATGCTGAAGGTGTAGATGTACATCAGCTGTTTGGGCTTTCTTATCAATGGCAGCATGACTGCGAGAACTGTTTGGTATCAAGTACTACTAGTGTAGACTCAGAAAGATTTATATATTTAACTTTGCCAGACAGTAAATCAGTCTCCTTTAATAAGCTAGTAAAAGCAGCTGATCACAACATGGAGTGTAGCCAATGTAAATCTGAAATGATGTCCACATTATTTATACAAACATATGGCCAGTATGTCATTTTAATGTTCCAACGATGTAGGCCTGATGGAACAAAATTGACAACTTTACTTAAAAATTTTGTGGATTCGCAGTTGTCAATATCAGGAAGGACTTTTGTAACTGCAGCAATTATATATCATGACGGTTCTTCAATAACATCAGGACATTACACAGCGTATTTAAAGTCTAGAAATGGCTGGTCATTCTGCAATGATTCTGTTTTAATTTTCACAAAAAAATTGCCGTATGACCTTAAAAACTCTTACCTGGTGTTTTTAAAACCAAAATTTTAGGGAAAGAATCTCGGGATGTGCTCTGAGGAATTTCAAGAAGTTCTAATGGCTCCTACACGATTTGGCCTTGAGGATAAGTGTAGTTCAGAGACATAACTTCTAACCATAAGACTGGACGTCATGGAGAAATAAGTGCACTTTGAATGAGTTCAGAAAAACTATTTCTTTTTATAAGCTAATTGAAGCAGCCAATCAAAACATAGAGTAGAGGGAATGTAAGTCTGCAATGCTGTCTACTGTTTTACATTGCTTTGTGATTAAAAGTGATGTAGAGAATTAAATAATTGTAGTAGTCATAGAGGTAGTGTAAGTCTGCTTCATAGTAAGCAGTATCAGTGTCATAGGAAATGTAGAACATGACTGAGGAAGAAGGGGAAGATATTACTAGTCCAGGATTGTGAAAATGATCTTCAACATTTTAATTCTGAAAGTTGCGGAAATGCCAAATGACGGGATTGGCTTACAAGAAATCCAAGAGTTATAAATGGCTCTGACAAGATTTGGCCTTGTGGAAACTTGTGGTAGAGAGCAAGAAGTCATTTATTGTATGTAACATGTTTTTCAAAACGATGGAGGTTTTCTTTCAGAAAGTGGCGGGCTGAAAGTAATAACAGCACAACAGAGTGTAAGCTGTTCATAGGACATCCTTTGACGTAATGGAAAGTAAGTTAACTTTAAGGAGTTCTGAATTCTGATTTGTTATGTTGTATGGGTTTTTTAAACACAATCATTTTGATTGTGGTTTTTTTTCCCCGCTGTTATATGATGAATACCTTCAAGTCACTGTTTTTAGTGAAATTTGATACATTCTGAGAACAGCAAAAATAAACCATTTAACATGTATAATTAATTCTGTACTGTTTCGATTTATGATGTACATTTAGAACTGTGTAGGTTGGATGGAGAAGGAGAGGCTTCTGTAAGTGTCAAAGTTCTTGCATACAGTGCTCATATTCTACGTAGTCTTTCATATGATAGACTACATTTCCACAATGAGATACCTAAGCAAAGGAAACACAGGTCATATGATTGTGGAATGAGCAAAAAAATGTCCATGTTTTTCAATTATATTACCTGTGTTTCCTAACATTACACACCACATTGTGTAGATGAGGTTTAGGCC
Organism: Lissotriton helveticus; assembly: GCF_964261635.1. Taxonomy (NCBI): domain Eukaryota; kingdom Metazoa; phylum Chordata; class Amphibia; order Caudata; family Salamandridae; genus Lissotriton; species Lissotriton helveticus. The sequence continues at coordinate 126,972,854 of NC_136064.1, forward strand.
TGTTCCTGGAGACAGAGGAGGTCTGACATTTGTTCAAGAGTGCAGTGGACATTAATCACTTCGTTGGCAGGCCTCCACATGTATTATGTCCTCTGTTCTCTTCAACAACTCGAAATTTCATTTGGAACCCTGAGTAGGTCTCACCTCAAACAAACCTCTGGATAGGACACATCTTATTAGCATCCTGAAGCAATCATTTAAAATGTTAGTGTCTTGCGACACTTTTCTGAGACAACAGCAGTGCAAAAGATGCACCATGTTTTAAGATAGGCCTCACTTCATCTGCATCAAGATACTGTTAGTTTAAAATGTATATCTTTAGGACTGTGTAGGGGGCCTGGAGAAGCAGAAGATTCTGTCAGTGTCAAAGTTGTTGAAAAACTGTTTGTCCTTTAATCTTTCCCCTTGTCTTTTGTAATTTTTAAATACATGTTTTAATATTTTTCAAATGTCTGTTCTCTCTTTCACAGATTGAAAGTATAAAAACAAAAAGTGAGTAATTTAACGACAATTATAAGGTAAATGTTTTGTATTCTTTTCGTTACATTTCTATCACATTCACCTACTATTAGTTCCACAGCTTTATTTCTTTAACCCTCAGTTTCCTGCCTTTGCTACTTTCCTCATTCTTTTCTCTTTTACCTACTTACTCAACTCCTTCCACTCCTTTTCTCAGTCCCTCTCTTCTCATAGTTCCTCACTCTTGTTCACTCACTCCGTCTCTATTACTCTTAGTGTCTTTGACTGATCACTTTTTCACTACTTGTTCATAATGCTTTCTCTGTGTAGTTGAAGCACACTAAGGGGCATATTATGAACACAGCCAATAAAATTATTGCTGTTTTTATTGGCAGAAAACTGGTGCAAAAGTGGTTTTAGCGGCAGTTTTCTGCCGCAAAAGCGGCTTTGGTGACATATTTCTGCCGATAAAAGCTGCAAAACTTTTATTGCCTATGTTGATGATATGGCTCTATGTTATTTACATTTCTTTGCTGTTTCAATTAATCTTTTTCTGTTATTTTTTGTTTTCTGTTTTCTATTTTTTCTCTCTGTTATTCCCCATGTTTTAATCTTATTTTGAACATTCACTCACATTTTCCAAGAAACTCTTCTTTGTTATTGTTCTACTCTCTTTTTTTTCTTTCACTTCCTTATCTATTTTGTTTTCCACAATTATACCCTCTTCCGTATTTTCTTCGGTAAATTTATCTATTAAACAGTATCTCTGGTTTACTCCCTATAGCTGTCTTTCTTTTAACATCACTCTCTGTTTACTTTCCTTATACTTACTCTTCTTTTTTAATTTTTTTGGTTCGCTCCCGGTTCGCGAACCGGGAAGCGAACTGGGAGCGAACTAAAAGAAATAGAGCTTGCTAGAGTGCTAAACATTCTAGCAATTTTTTTTGAAAGGGGAGGTAGTTCTGAAAAGAACTTTTTTTTAAATGTTTTTGTTGTTTTATATTGTTTTTTTTTTTTTTGAACATTTTTTGTTTTTTTTGTATTTTTCGAACAATTTTATATTTTTTTTGGTTTTTTTGGGGGGGGGGAAACAACAAAAAACAGGCATTGAAAAGGGCTCAACAGGAGCAAAAAAAAAATTACTGTGTGGGGCGGTTAGGGCAATTATGATTGTTGTAAGCTAGGTTTATTGAATTGATACTCATGTTGCCACATGATATCAATGCACCGCAGTGCAGACAAGTAAACTTCATATGCCCAAAATTATCCTGGATGTTTGGCACGGTTTTCCGTGCCTCTGCTGCTGTCAAAGAAATCAACGAAGTTGACCTGGCCACAGGAGTTGCTGTTGGGTTCTGTTCCATGTCTCGTATTTCCGCCCGGCTGTAATTGAGTGGATGCCACCTGCTCATGTGCCTATGCATAGTATAGTTCCCATAACTATACTTTTTATCAGTCCCTCATGATAATTTTTCTTTGCAAATGAGGCAGGTGACATACCTCGCATTCACTTTCTTATGGCCTGGAGGCATTGAAAAAAACTGCCAAATGAAACTGGCTTTCCTATGGGAAACCCGGGGCACCTCTTCCAAGAACTGTGGTCCTTCTCTCTCCTCTTCCTCTATTTCTTCCTCTTCCTCCTCTGTGTTGGTGATGACCTGGGGAGGTGGTCCTCTCTTCCCATGAGGAGGTGGTGGTGGGGGTCGACCAGCTGAAGCTACCATTGAAGCCATTGCTCTAGTATGAAATAAGGTCTTCCTCTCACAAAGATGAAAGTCAGAGTGAGGAAAGAAGGAGGGGTTTTCATCATTTGGGAAAAACAATAGTTCTAAACCAATGAAAAGTGTTATTTTTAGGTCACCTGACCTAGCCTTACATGATTATGAAACCAAAAGTTAAATGAACCAATGAAAAGTTTTATTAACAAGTCACATGACCTCTCACACTTATGTTACGCGCTGCGGAACGCGCCCCGGATCGCTTCTGGGTCGCTGCGCTTCGCGCCTCGGTTCGCGTACCGGAGCACTTCCGGGTGCGCTAACGCAGCGCGTCATAAGACGCATTACGCGACAACGTGATACTTCCGCGACGCGTCACGATGTTGATTTCTAACGCGGCAGTTGAGCTAACGGAACGTTTACCGGTTCGCGGACTGGGTCGCGGCATCAAGATGAGCTAACGGGAAGCTTCCCGGTTCGCGAACCGGGAGCGAAACAAAAAAAATATTTAAAAAAAAATTATTAATTAACATATAAAATATATTTTTGGATTTAAAGAAGAATACATTTTACAGCTATAGATATTAGCTTTTAAAAAACCAATGAAATTCACTGAAAAAACCATAGGTTATAGACCATATATAGTTAGGAATTAGCATTTACAAAACCTTGAAAATTCACTGAAAAAACCATAGGTTATAGACCATATATAGTTAGGAATTAGCATTTACAAAACCTTGAAAATTCACTAAAAAAACCATAGGTTATAGACCATATATAGTTAGGAATTAGCATTTAAAAAACCTTATTTTACTCACACAAAACCATTGAAATTCCATATATAGTTAGTTGTACTAACTATATATCGCGCACCCGCAATCCACTGCTGATCATGTCACATATTACATCATTCTTGACATGGTCAGTGACATCACTGATGACATCACTGATGACATCTCAAATGACATCACTGATGACATCACTGATGACATCTCAAATGACATCACTGATGACATCACTGATGACATATATGGTCATATGGTCTATAACCTATGGTTTTTTCAGTGAATTATCAAGGTTTTGTAAATGCTAATTCCTAACTATATATGGTCTATAACCTATGGTTTTTTCAGTGAATATATATATATATATATATATATATATATATATATATATATTATTTTTTTTTATCAAACACACCATAGTATAACATTACTTTAACCTTAGGTTTATCAAGTGATTCTAATCTTCAAATATTTTAAGTAAAAAAATGGATAAAAACATTAAATAACTTAACTTCATATTTAAAAGCTAAACTTGTGTTGTTTTTTAGGGAGGGCAGAACCCTGGTTTACGTATATGTAGAAACACAGATCCATTACAGTGGATCCATGGGACCACGCTCCAACAGAAATGCCGTGATTAGTTGTCTGCAATCTGAGAGGAAAGTAGCAGCAGCAATTTTGTGAATCAGGACACAGTTCTTGAGGAGGAGAAAGTAAAGGAAATGATAAGGATACAAGGTGTCCCTTTCTGCACAAAAATAATTCTGCCTATGATTCAGGCACCTGTGATGGAAAGGTGCCTTATTTCTGACTAGGCAGTAAAAACTGCAACAGTGCTGGGAAAGGACAGGAATGCGCCATATAATGTTAAATGTGGTGGATTCCTGCCCTTCCTGCCCTTTCACGCAGAACAGCAAGGTGGATAGCTGAGTGAAAAAAGATAAATATAGGCCTACATTCATATTTGACCTGTCTAGAAGTAGAGGATGCATCTCCTCAGAGCAGCAGGCAAAGACGTTGTCACTCTGCCTTGCTTTCCCACCTGGGTGGAAGTCCACAAAGTTTAACTTGAAAGTCCAAAAAGACTGAGATGGGGTTTTACTCACTCCTTCTTCATGTGGGGCCTGTCCTGTTTACCCCCGTCCACTACAGCAAGGGTTATACAAAACCTGGACATTTATGTTTATTCTAATCTCTCACTTGACTCACTAGAAGAACAGGGGCATCATTTACATTTCATGCAACAGAGCAAGCTGGCATGTACCCATGGTAATTCTTTAATTTTAGTTTAGGCTGAATTATGCAAGTGATGTTAACATGGCCAATCTCTGTCATCAGTTCTCTTCATTGGCTGCCTATCTGCTCCAAAGTTTTATTTAAAGCCCGTACATTTGTCCATCAGATTGTCCATCATTGCAGTTACTGACAGGCAAATCTATACCCTATGCTCCCATTAGGTCCTTGTGCTCAGCCAACCAGTTCTTGCTTACTTGTCTTGAGCCAAAACAGCTACTTGGGGGAGAGGTCCTTCTCTATTTCTGCAGCAAAACTCTGCAATTCTCTCCTATTGACCCTCAGAATAACTTAGATATCTTTAGGAAAGTAATGTATACTTCGGCCTGATTTAGAATCCAATGGACAGCTGATTTTAGCATTAGGGTGATGGAATAAATTAATCTATCGCCCTGGTGGAGGTACCCCACTAAAGATTCATAATTGTCCACCAACAGGTGGTCATTTACAAAGCATTGGCACTATCACAGTCCTAGCAGTTTCCATCAAAGTCTTCCGATGTTAAGTGCAGAGTGTTCCAGCAACTTGACCAAAGAGTTTTTTTCTATGTTAAAACAAAATCCTTTGCAATTAAAAAAATAATGCCTCCATGGGAGTTATTTCCAAAGCGGTGAGGAGATTTTCTTTTTCCCTCACCACCTGGGTGTGCCTAGCAGTGAAAGACAGTAAAAAAATCTATATGTCTACCAATCGTAATTGGGTAGATGGACATATAGCCAATTCTCCACCAACATTTACTTCTTTGGGCAATTGGAGATATTTGGTTGTGGCAGTCATGGTGTAATCACTGTTGTGGCCACAACCAATGTCCATCTCCATCTACATTGAGTGGCTAGAACACAATGTTGGTGGGGTGGGAACTCTGTCACCTTTACCACAGAGTTCCTGCCCCACCAACATATAAATGAGGCGCTTGAATTTGTGATCAGTAATTCTTCTATTTCTACCACCCACATGTTATATATCTTACTCATCTTTTATAATGTGTTAGTGCAATCTCAATAAAATAGTATAACTTGACACTTTATCACAAAATATATTGACTCTGTATCAAGCCCTCGTTAGCCAAAATCCTGCATTTGACATTTGGAATAATATAATACTGATGGCTACATTTATCCAAAAACGGGATTAAGGAAGTATGCTAAGAAAATCCTGCACCAATTATGAAACAACTGAAAAAATTGAGGTCGACCTTGTATTCTTTTGTCTAGCATATTGTTTGTAGAATAAATGTGAGTGTCTAAAAATATAGGGTTGCTTTTTGTATTTGCAAATCTGATATGTCTGCCATTTTATTCTTGACTTTCTCTCTTCTAGCATTTAGCTTGGTTAATAAGAATTCAGCTTAGTTATTTTTCTCCTGGCCATCAATTAATTTGGTACTCAGGGCCTGCTTAGAGATTGTTAGGTGAAATATAATGTCCGCCATATTACAAATTACCCAGGATATAATATACTGCGACAATGGGGGAAGTATACTATGTCATATGAGTGAAAGAATATTCATCCATCGAAGTCTAAATCAGACTCTAAGTCAAAGAAATTGCCCTTTCTTTGAAACTGTTAGATTTCGAACCCCGATAGCCGACTAAGATTTTAGACTCATTGTTGTTTAGTAAATTTCCTCAATTGTATCTTTTCACAAAGGGTCTATTTATAGGTAAAGTTACATGTGAGTAAATCTACACAGGGAAGCTTACACATACACTATTGAGTAACTTTGCTACTGTTGGCTATCATCATTCACTTAATAATTATAAAAAATGATGTATAGAATTAATTAAAAAAATGTATATATTGGATTATACATCTACCAAACTTAATCATTTCATAAAAAGTCCATTACAATATATTGATATTTGATAAAAATATATAGATCTGTTTTTAAACATTTAAAATAAATGTGTTCCAATTTTCAAATCATTTAAATATTTATTTCCATTTCATTTTCCATGGGGGTTTATATGAAGTTATTAGCCCAAATATTTTCTATGGGAGGGTTTTACATCATCAGTGGTTAGCCGTGTGTTGTGATGGGCTTACACTACCTCTGATGAGGAGTACATATCCAATTTTTTTTCATTGTAATAAGTTTAGAAGTGAAGCTTGTGAAAGGTAATGGTGTTACTCTTTTGTAGATGGGTGAATATCCCTATCTTACCCTCCCTTAAATTCTCTATGCTCCTTCATTAACCACTCCCCTTCAGCAGTTAGTATTTCCCCAGTGCAGTTAATCCTCCCTGTCTCTCCCATATTTGCAACTCAAATGCATTTGTATGAGTGTGGAGAATCCTTTCGTGATTTCTGCACAAAATAAAGATAGTAGTACTACTGAAGTAGAACTAAACATACTACAAAAACATTTGGTGAATATGTCCCCGAATATTTATTTACATTTGGTATCTTAAAATGTGTTAATTAATTGATATGGCTGCAATTGTACAATGCTAAAATAGGTTAAGAACGTCCTAAGTGTTTCCATTTTTAAGGTTCTCTTACTTTTTTGAATGATAAATGTTGACATTTCATCTGGTATATGTCCTACTAAGCTTAGGGCATGGTTTAGGAACAGCTAGGGGTTGGGAGTTGATCACCAAATTCTTTTGAACTACCTGCAATACAATCTACATATTGATATAGTTACATTGCGAGATTTCAAGTTACGTTGAGTGTCAAAAAAGCTGAGCTAAGGCATCTTAAATAGGTAGGACACTTTTTGTGACCCCCATCGACTGACTCCAAACACAAGGATGAATGATTACAAGGAACAGTATACCATGATCCCTGTATTTGAATTTTGAATGTGATTTTTTTTCAAAGGAACCTGCACTACTGTTATGAACAAAATCCCATTAGAGAACATAATTTATAGAAGCAGGCACCCCAAAAAAATTCCTGGAGAGGAAACTGTGTAATGTAACATCATCCCTCTTTGAATGTTTTATCAATTCCTTTTAGAATTAAGTAACTTTTTTAAAACTTTTTTGAGCACAATTTATTTTTAATTATTAGGACAATTGCAGTAACAAACCAGTGACACACCTCAATGCTAATACTAAAAACAACAGAGATGCTCAATGCATGACTTCTCCTATTTGTGATTCAGAATGAGTTGGTAAACCTTTTGTGATACAAAATGAATTACTAAATCACAAAGTACGTTGAGTACATTACAAACCAAAATTGCATTTCAAGAAATGGTGAGCGATAGATTTGTTATACTTGCTCACTTACAGGTTCAAAGATGGAAAGCAGTTTGATGAATGCCCTACAAATCTCTAGTATCAAAAATGAAAAAGTGGCATGAACCTGCTACTACCTCTGGAAACTTTTAAATTAATTTAATGAAATTAGGATTGCTGGCAAGGTAAATAAATGAAGGCATTTGTAATACATCATGAGGTGTAGAATACATACCTGTTCCCCTGAAGCACACAAAGTGCCTTTGCTACATGACTCCAGTCCAGAGCGCCAGGTTCATTTCTCTGCCACTTCTCTATCACTGCAACACACTGATCAGTGGAGCCACCAAGAACGATGTCTGAAAAATAGTCACAGGCTGGAAAGGTCCAATGAAAGTAAGGAGCAATCGATAGCTCAATCAGCAGCTCCCCTTTCACAGCACCTGGTAAAACAAATGTACAGAAATAGATATAGATTATGATTTTTTTAAGTAATTAAATCATATTAATCTCTGTTCCCCCAGTAACTTGGCACATATCAATCAGGTTTATTTTCAGAGGCACCGTGTGAAGTGTTTGTGCAGCACCTCAAACAGTGAAACAGTGAAAACACCACGCAAGAAGATACCACAATTGGTTAGACAAAAAGCGCTCAATTTCATGAACAAAACTAGACTACAGCTACAACAATCCAAAAAGTAGAACTTGAGCCATGAATTTTTAAAGAATAAACTGTAATTTAGTGCTTAAAAGCATAATCCGCCAACCAGGGCTATCGTCTCATGCTTCACTGGAACAACTACCAAAGTTCAGGCCAAAGACAATGGAGTCTCGTCCAGATACACGGATCAGGATTGTAGGTTTCAAAGTTCCTTAAGTGCATTGTTGATGGGGCAGAGATGCAAGAAACAAAGGGCATCGAAGAGTCGAAGAAGCATCGGAAATGTAGTCACTGAGCTGCAGAGTGAGTGAGGCATCCACATCAATCCTTTCATTGGCGGTGATGCATCTGCTGTGGCAGTGGTGCACTGGTGCTGAGCTTCTGTGTCTATGGCAAAGCATAGAGTATGCTGGAGCAGCACCTCAGGCCCATTTCCAAGGGCCCCGGCCTGGGTTGGCACCACTTGGCAAGGCCGACTGACAGATGGCAGATTGCAGGTGCTGCTGCAGGCTGGTTGGGAGTCTTTGATGTCCCTGAGACTTCAGAACAGAATATGACCCAGCAAGCCCTTGCAGACTCTTTGGTTCTGTGTTCACTTGATATGGGTCTAGTCCTTCTCACCCAGGCAAGGAAGGCAGCAGGCAGCAGATTAACACAACAGAAATGCAGTTATTCTAGAGCAGCAGTCCAGCAGAGATATAGTCCTTGAGCAGCACATCAGTCCTTCTTCCTGCCAGACTATCCATAGGTCAAGGAATATTCTCAGTTGGGAAGGTCAGGAGCCCAGTTCTTTTACCCAGCTGTGTCTTTTCAGTGGGGGAGACATCCAAGAAAGGTGTGATGTGCACAGAGGTCCTCCCTTCTTGCCCTTGCTCCAGACTCACTGCAGTGGGTTAAGCAGTCCTGTGTGTAGGGACATAACACAGGGTATTCGAGCATAAGTGTGAGGATGCGGCCAGCTCCTTCCTTTCATCTTGTTCAGGATGGCCCTTCAGGATGGCCTATGAAGTCACAACTAAGCTACCTTTGTGTGTAGCTTTACAGAAGGAATGCACAAACCCCAGCTATCACCCATCCCAGACGTGCATTGGAGAAATGCTAGAGGCAGACATGGCTAAGCAGAAAAAATCACTTTTAGAGTTGTAATGATACATTTCACATCATCATTACAGTGGACTTATCATTAAAATTCCATTGGTACTAAATATGAGAGTTCTACTGCTTTTCACATAGAAACTTCACTTGTTATATGTAACAAAGATTTTTCAATATTAACCTATGGTAGGGGTAGGCTTCACAGTAGTGAAAAATGAATAGGAGAGTTTTTCACTACCAGGACATGTATAATTTGTGAGCTATCTAAGGTCTACCTTGGGGTGACTTAAAAATAATAAAATAATAATAGTGATGTCATGATTGATGTCACTGACCATGTCATGAGTGATGTAAAATGTGACATCATCAGCAGTGCATTGTGGGCGTGCAAGTTATAGTTAGCTGAGCCAACTATAACAGAGGAATTTCAAAGGTTTTGTATGACAGAAATGTTCAGCTAACTATAACGTGAGAAACCTATGTTTTTTTCAATCAATTTGCAAGGTTTTTTAAATGCTAATTCCTAACTATAACGTGTGTGAAACCTATGGTTTTTACAATGAATTTGCAAGGTTTTTTAAATGCTAATTCCTAACTCTAACGTGTGTGAAACCTATGTTTTTTTCAGTGCATTTCAAAGGTTTTGTAAATGATAATTTATAAATGTATTAATTATTATGTCTTTCTTTTTATACTAATTTCTTATATTTTTAATATAAATATTTATATTTATTTTATTTTTTAGATTATATTTCATATTCTTATTACAAAATAATAACAAAACTAAATTGCAAAGTAATTTTTGATTAATTATTACTTGACGTCGGTTGCAAGTATAACACAGCTCCAGCAATTCTCTTGGGGCCCTATGCTCACAATGCTGTATAAATCCTTACACCTGCTTCAAGCATGTGCAAGGTTTTCCAAAGTGACTGAATGAAATGTTATACATTTCACTCAGTCACTTTTAGGAGGCGTAGCTGCACCCCCTTCTGCACAGGAAAGCCTCTTCTGGTGCAGGGCTTTACAATGTAATGCACCCTCCAGATGCATCACATTGTTAATAGCACACACCATGGTACATCTTTTGCACCACCGCTGTGTCACAAGAGCGACGCAACTGCTGTGTAAAATAGGCACAAGGGGATTGTAAATCCGCCCATAACACATACAAATTCACCCAGGCAGTTTCACCAGCAGCGCAAATTGAAGCAAAGACTTGTAACATATTTATGTACATATGTTACATTCAAGTGCTTCGGACATACTACAGTATACTATAGTTAAACACCTTATAGATTTATGCTGTAGCACTTCCTTATAGTTCTGCACTTTCACATTCTCCATACACTAGTGATATATTCATTCATTCATTTATGAACTACACATTCATTCTGACAAACTTGTACTCACTAACATAGAAATATAGTTCTTTCTTTGACCAGTGAAGGTAGTTCTTAAAAGAACAGTTTTTTTTTTGTTTTGTCTTTTTTTTGTGTTTTCTCAACAAATTCCAAGTGGAACAGAGCGTTTCATCAGGTCTATAGACTGTTCCCCATAACACAAAAGTTTATCGCAATAAATGCAACTAATTTTAACTTTAGCAAAGTCAGAATCAATAGGTGGGTGTGGACTGCTTGCAGAAAATGCTGCTGCCGCAGTTGATGTGCTTGGTGTAGCAGCAGGTGGGTTCTCGTGCAACCTACATCTGGCAGCTCAAGCAAAGTTCTTGGGGTGCAAGTTCTTCACGTGTCGCACCATATTTGCCTTGCCAAAGGAGTATTTTTTACATGGCTCACACCTTGAAACAGTTGTTTGGCAAATTTTACAGGTTACTATTGGAGCATTAACCTTTTTTTGACCTGCTGGAAAAGTGAAAAACTTCCAAATTAGAGCTTCTTTCCTCTTCTTTGGACGTTCTTCAGGAATGAAATCTCCCTCTGAAGAACTGCTGGAAGATGAGTTCATTGATCTATTTGAGAAAATTCTCAGAACAAATGCTTCTTCTTAGAAAGTCTAAGTCGAATAATTATAATGGGACGGAACTTTCAAAAATCGCAATAGGAAAAGTTACGAACCAATCAAATCTCTACTTTTAAAGTCACATGGCTTTGCGTACGCTTATGATGCACTTGCGCAGCTCTTTCAATACCAGTACCCATGATGTTCTACCGCGATTTGTGTATTTCTTGTTAAAAGTAATATATGATTAGTAAAGTATTAAAAAAAATCATAGTTATCCCAAATGTCTGCCCTTAGTATGTACATTAAATACATACATGTTTTAAGCCAAGTAGAAACATTGCCAACTTTCGCGTACAGAACGCTGAACATGACGTCACACTGAAGCTTTAATGCAACGCCTAACATCAAAGCATATTCGTACCGTATGCGCGGGTACAAGCTGAGTATGATAAACAGGATAAACTGTGGTGCGATCACCCTCTCACTGACAAATCAGAGCTCAGGGCATGCTATGGAGAATGATTAAAAGTGAAGACTCACTGCAGATCCGATTCTGGGCCTGCCTCTTCGTACATTATAACACCGCTCCCATCTCTCTCTGTTGTTAATTGTTAGTGCACACACTCATACTTGCACATGCGCGGTGCACGCCCGCCTACAGTACCCACATGCCACCACCTAGCATGCTTGCTATCATTTAGCCTGGAAACCAATACATTACCCAATGGCATGTCCCCCAGGGCCATCATTCTTGCAGACCACAAAAAACGCTACCAATGACGGCCATAGGCTTCGTTTGGTCAGCCCCGCGGTTCCCATAATGCGTGCACTGACATGAGCACGCTCTATTTTGCCTGCCTGTGCTCCGGTGACAGACAAACTACCAGACTCAGCGAAACCACAGCCTTTCAAGACACGACAAAAGACGACAGAAGCAAAGTTAAGAGAAGACGTCACAACATCAGCCTCCACTGTAAATTGTATATGCATAATGCTATTTTTTTCTCCTTCATATGGCTTTCCTACCCCTCAATGGTTTTAAATTGTACTTACATAATTGAAATATTTCTTTATACAAGGTAAGCACAGCAGCCTAGATCTACAAAGCCTTCATAGCAATGCATTAGAAATAAGTCGCCATAACGGGCTTCAGTAACGCAGTAGGCACTTCCATATAGACACCACTTGAACGCGGCACTATAACAACAGAAATATACCAGGTACACTGCACTCGTAAAACTGTAGTGTTAGCTTTATTTGTGAAACGAGAGAGGGCCATATTATCAACCCTGGGCGACAAAATTATCGCCACTTTATTGGCAGCCAACTGCCGCTAAAGTGGCCATAATAGGTTTGATAATATGCTCTATTGAATTCCAATCGAAGCTCATGTTAGATGTGAAGGACATCAGACATGAGCTTCGATTGGAATTCCATGGAGCATATTATCAAACCCATTATCGTCACTTTAACGACACTTTCCTGCCGATAAAGTGGCAATAATTTTGTCGCCGAGGCTTGATATTATGGCCCAGAGTGCGTAGTGTACAGCAGCTTCTCTGTAAAATCTATAATTACCTCTGAGCAGTGACAACAGATAGGTTACAACAGTCTGACAAACAGATCCTCAACCTTATTACGCCACTTTTGAGTCACTTTTAACATGGGTAAAGTGATGCAAGGAGCTAGTAAATGTATGTCTGACTTTTCAAGACAAAATCTCAACTCCAGACTGCAACACAGTTTTAATGTTGTTTTCTCTCTCTTTCTCTCTCTCTCACTCTGTGACATCATTTCTCTTTCTCTCTTAAACTTAGACACTGCTGTCTGCTTGGACGTGTAGAAGAATTGTTAAAATGAAGTTGTCAATCCAACTGTCTGCAGTGTTTGGCCACAAGGTTTATGCAACGGTAAGCACGGAGGCCTAGATCTACAAATCCTTCATAGGAATGCATTCGAAATAATTCGGCATAACAGGCATTAGTAATGCAGTAGGCACTTCCATATAGACACCACTTGAATAAGGCACTATAACAAGTAAAATGTACCAGGTACACTGCACTCGTAAAACTGTAGTGTAACTTTTGTTTATGAAAGGAGAGAGGGCCATATTATCAAGCCTTGGCAACAAAATTATTGCCACTTTATCGGCAGCAAACTGCCGCTAAAGTGGGCATAATAGGTTTGATAATATGCTACATGGAATTCCAATCGAAGCTCATGTTAGATGTGAAGGACATCTAACATGAACTTCGATTGGAATTATATAGAGAATATTATCAAACCCATTATCGCCACTTTAGCGACACTTTCCTGCCGATAAAGTGGCGATAATTTTGTCGCCCAGGCTTGATATTATGGCCCAGAGTGCGTAGTGTACAGCAGCTTCTCTGTAAAATCGATAATTACCTCCAAGCAGTGACAACAGATGGGTAAAGTGATGCAAGGAGCTGGTAAATCTACGTCTGGTTCAAGAAAAAATCTCAACTCCAGACTCTGCGACACAGTTTTCATGTTGTTTTCTCTCTGTCTCACTCTCTGTGATATCATTTCTCTTTCTCTCTTAAACTTAGACACTGCTGTCTGCTTGGACGTGTAGAAGAATTTTCAAGTGAAGTTGTGAACTCCCCTTCCGTATGTGTTTAAGCGCACAGTTCACACAACGGTAAGCACAGAGGCCTAGATCTACAATTCCTTTATAGGAATGCATTAGAAATAATTTGGCATAACAGGCGTTAGTAACGCAGTAGGCACTTCCATATAGACACCACTTGAACACGGCATTATAACAAGTAAAATGTACCAGGTACACTGCACTCGTAAAACTCTGTAAAATCTATAATTACCTCCAAGCAGTGACAACAGATAGGTTACAACAGTCTGACAAACAGATCCACAACCTTATTACTCCACTTTTGAGTCACTTTTAACATGGGTAAAGTGATGCAAGAAGCTAGTAACTGTACGTCTGACTTTTCTAGACAAAATCTCAACTCCAGACTCTGCAACACAGTTTTAATGTTGTTTTCTTTCTCTTTCTCTCTCTATCACTCTCTGTGACATAATTTCTCTTTCTCTCCTAAGCTTAGACACTGCTGTCTTCGACGTGTAGAAGAATTGTTCAGAAAAGTTGTGACACCAACTGCCTGAAATGTTTACCCGCAAGGTTTATACAATAGTAAGCACAGAGGCCTAGATCTACAAAGCCTTCATAGGAATGCATTAGAAATAAGTCGCCATAACGGCCGTCAGTAACACAATAGGCACTTCCATATAGACACCACTTGAACGTGGCACTATAACAGAACTGGATTGTACGAGTCACACCGCACACGTAAAACCGTAGAGTTACCACAACTTGTAATGCTTCAGCTCATTTACTCACATCTACATAATTCTAAACTCTAATTTTCTTTTTTCTTTTGCAGATTACCAATCGAACACCTTTTGGAATCCATTTCACAATTTGTTTATAACATTGTTTAAGTTATTTTGCCAGTTCTAATATAGTCATAATTGAGTTTCGTTTATATTTTATGTTTAATAAAAGTTGATAAAAAAAACTCCATACTTCTTTTATTTTGTGGGGGAGGGGTATGGCGGTCCACAATAAAAATAATGTTGAAATACTATAGTAAGATATTCAAGACTAGGATTGAAAACTACTGAGTTCTAACTAACAGATATAATAAAACAACGGTGAGAAACTACTAAAATGGCGGTGGACGGAGTACGTAATCAACGTTTGGCGCCTCAGCACTACCTTTAAAATAAATATATAAAAATATGACTATTAATACTGTACAAAATTACAGCAGCGGATGACACACACAAACCGGGAAAAGAAAGCGACAGATTTACTAACTGATATAAAGAAAGGTTTGCTTGTTGAACTTGAAGAAAAAGAAAACGTGAGCTTCGAAACGACGCTGAGCATGCGAGTTGAGTACAACTGCTACACCAAAAAAAGGAAAGCTTTACATACTATCATAGAAATGAAGGAGCATATTATCAACAAAAGGCGACACATTATCGCCGCTTTTATCGACAGGAAACTGCTGATAAAGTGGCGATTATGTGCTTGATAATAGGCCCTTGTAACTTCCCATAGCAGCCCAGGTTCAGGTGTTAACCTGGGCTCCTATGGTTATTCAGAAGGGCATATTATCAAGCCCATTATCACCGCTTTATCTGCAGTTTCCTGCCGATAAAAGCGATGATAATGTATCGCCTTTTGTTGATAATATGGCCCATTGCTCTTTTTTTGACCAATAAACTTAGGTGCATATTATCAAGGACCGGTGTTAAAATGATCCCCATTTTATTGGCAGGAAACTGCCGATACAACGACGATAATGAGCTTGATAACACGGCCTTCTTATTTCCCATAGAAGCGCATGTTAACACCATAACATAGCCTTCTATGGGAATTTACAAGGACGTATGATCAAGCCCACCCTCCCAACATTAACAAAAAACCATAGACCCTTGTAAATTCCCATAGCAGCCCAGGTTCTGATGTTAACCTGGGCTGCTATGGTTATTCACAAGGGCATATTATCAAGCCCATTATCGCCGCTTTATCTGCAGTTTCCTGCCGATAAAAGTGGCGATAATGTATAGCCTTTTGTTTATAATATGGCCCATTGCTCTTTTTTTGAGGAATTAAGGGGGTGGGCGAGAAAAAAGTGGGGTCCCAAAATGCGTTTTCCCCATGCAACTTCCCATGAGAACCTTTAATCACAGCTACAGCCCGAAATGCTGAACGGAATTACACTAAATTTGGCAAAGAGGGAGGTCTTGGTTCAGAGTCGTGCCTTTTGCTTAAGTGGTGTAAATCCGTTCAGTTGCTGAGAAAATCAAAAGTAAAATCACATATATATCTATGCCCGCGCAGGATCTGCGCACCCTGAGCGTACCCTAAGCGCACCCTTACGATCACGAGGTCCATGCTAATTGGCTGTCAACATTCCAATCCAGCCATTTTGTGCCTCGGTAGAAGCGAGGCTGAAGAAGTCAGTGGAATAAGTGAGTAAAACCTATTAAGGGGGCAGGGTAGAAATACACTGACCCTCTAGACCTGCTTAGTGGGTCCAACTAGGACCCCCAGGATCCCCCACATTTTATTTTTTCCCAAAAAACTGCAAAATTCACGAGGGTGCGTGGATCCTGCCGTAAAAAATAATATTAAAACAAAGCACAGGCTTATTAGTTAACCCCAGTATTACATTTTATGGGGGACCCAGAGGGGCTCCCAGCCCTGGGGTCTACAAAATAAATTGTTGGGGAGGCTTAAAGGCACCCCCCAGCAATATGCATGGCTGTGGGGGTTCAACAGCCCCCCACCCCTGGGACTGCTACCCCCTGGGGCATTCTAAAAAGTGCTGGGGAGTATTAAAGTTCCCCCAAGCCCTGGGAACGACCACCCCCGGGACTTTGTATATTGTGGGAGGGCACCGCGTGGGCCCCCTCCTGGAGCGGTTGTTAGACCTAGAGACTGCCACCCCCCAGGGCCGGCTCCTGCAGTGTTTCAGGGTGTCCACCCCGGGACACTGCTCTGCCATAGCAAACTTGGTTTGGATTTTGAAAGAGAGAGCAGGCAAACCTGCTTTCTCTTTCAAAATCCAAACCATATTGCTTTTCCACACGGGGAGCTGCATGTTAGCAGCTATCCATGTGGAAAAGCAGTGCTGGCTTCCGAAGGACGCTGGGAGCCGATGGGACCATGGGGGCATTGGGGCTCCCCCCACAGTCCCCAATGTTGTATATAGGGCCCAAGGGATGGGTTCCCCGAGGAGGATATAAATTTGTGATAGGTGCTATTTTTTACACGGTAATATTAGGAGTCAACCATTCAGCACGGCACTCAGTGTGGCCTTGTTGGGTGCATGACTCCTAACACATTGGATGCAAGCAATAAAAAGTAATATTTTTCAGATACATCAAGCTTATGTGTTTAGATCTTGGGTGGCTCTAAAAAAAGCTGTTGTGTTTATTGAGAGATTTTGGTACCTACAAGTAAGTACCTATGCAGAGTCTAACGTTGAAGGAAGACTCTGTTACCTTCATCTTTAAAATGTACACCTTCTCTCCCTTAGATGCCTTGCATATTGAAACTTAGATTGTTGTGGTAAATGGACCCCATCCTATAATCTCGGAGAAAAGCAGAAACAGATTTATTGACATGTTTCCTAGCTTTCCCAATCTGTGGACAATATTGATTGTACCAGTTCCATATCTGCCTTTGGCATATGTTAGAATAGACAAAGGCAGTTTGGGGGGAAAGTGACATCAATTCTCTTAAGGTTCTCTTCATAAGCATTTCCAGACCGACCCCAGTCAAAGTGCCTAGGTCATTGCAACCACAGTGCACAATCATGAGGTCAGTGAGATTCAAAAAAGGATTTAACCAATGGCACTTATTGATGCCACTTTAACCCTCTCTGTCCAATCGATGTAATGTCTGCATTTGGCAAGGCTGGGTCTTTGTCAATATGTCCTCAGCAGGCCAGTTTCTATGCCCATGTGGGCTTCGTTGGTCTCTGGAATGAGGTATATGTGCAATGGTTTCATCGGGGACAGGAAGATAACTATCAGTGTGGTCCCCCTATTGGTGTTGGTAACATGCAATGCTCTCTAACAACAAACGTACTATGCTATATGTGATTCCCCATCATGCATGCTGATGACATCACTGTGCAATTCATGTGCGCAAGTTATCTTTACATTTGTGTGGATCTGCCATGCTCGATTCAGAAGGAGGGTTCCCATTGCAACGGATCTGGATCAGAGGTGCCGTCTGGTTTGTCTCTGCTGATATATCTCCTGACCGCCTCAGAAAATAGAAGTCAAAGGGCAGGACAATGCTTAAACAATGATTGCCTGGCCCTCCTGCTTGAAGGTTGCTAAGCCTGACTTTCTTCATAGGACGGGCTTCCTGTTTTCAGTTATTTGACACAGGTAGCTTTATTGGTGCATGAGGTGGGTCTTTGCACGGGCACTGAAAGTTAAAATGTTAATGAGGGTGATTTCTACAGGGCCTCGTTGTGGAGCCCTGCATGTTAGTTGCGACACAATGTATGTTATAAGGTGTCATCTCAAACTCATTTTTTTGGGAAATTTGATGGTACTTCTTACATAAGCTCAACACGTTTAACTTCCATTCAACTTAGAAGTGATTTAATTCCCAATATAACACACTATCGCAAAATAACACAAAAGTTAAATATGTGACAATGGACACCACTGCCACCTCCATAAATGTAGCAGGCTGGTATATATACCTTTGAATGCAGCCCTTGAACTTGCACTATTTATGCTCTGGGCGAGCTAAAGGTTACGGGGGTCTAGGTTTTATGTCCAATGTGATATTGAGTCTAGTTTAAATAATCTAAATACCTCCAACTGTGCATATATGCTCAGGTATAACTGTCTTATCATGAAATAGTGAGATAAAAAAGATTCATTAAAACAACTAGGGTAATATATTTGTTTATTGCATTCATGAATCATCAGAATTTTAATGTCACTAATATTTAAGGGGACCAGATCTGTAATACAATTTGTCTCGTCTCAGTATCTGGTGCATTCTATATATTGAGCTGCAGAAACAGCCTCCTATGTTTTATTACAATTCTCTATTCTCAAAGGGGCACATGTATCATTGAAAATTGCATTGGCAAATGGTGCGAATTGCAAAAATCGGCCGTTTGCGAATGCAATTTGAACTTTTGGGATGCATCATCATTTTTGTACTTTTCGCAATTTAAGTAATCGCAAAATTGCGATTTCTTAAATTGCGATTGCATTTAAGGAATCTCAAATTGAGATTCCTTAAATGCAATGCATCAAACTTAAAAAACTAGCGATTTCGCTAATAAGGGGAGCAAATTACCATGAAGTTGACCTTCATGGTAATTTGCGAAAACATAGAAAAATCCACTAAAGTGCATTTTTCAAAGTTCCATTTTACACACAAACATGCCCTTGGGGTATGTGTGTGTGCAAGATGTACTTATAGGCAGATTTCAGGTGTGCAACAGGGTGTCCTTTGGACACCCCTGCACCCTTGAAATTGCATTCTCAATTTGCGATTCTCTAATTGAGAATCGCAAATTGAGAATGTCTTCCCATTCATTCCTATGGGCCTCTTGGCCCATAGGAATGAATGGGGGGGTATTCCTTAATTGCGATTCTCAATTAAAGAATCGCAATTAAGGAATTTTAAGAAATCGCTATTTTTTTAGCGATTTATTGATGCATTACTTAATTGCGATTCCTTATTTTTCGCCATTACGGAATAGCAAAAAGCAATATTGATACATGTGCCCCAAATTATACAATATTTGTGCAACATCAGGGAAATGAGTAACATTATTTTTAGTCCATCTTGCTTTTTAATACACAGTGTAAACGACACTATGGATGAGTGGTAAATATTTATATATTTTACAATGCACTTTTCATTATCAATGTGTTTTTGTCCTAAGTGTAGAAATTTACATTTGATCATTCATGTCAATTGTCTATCCCTGCTTTTGATTTCACTAGCAAAATAAAATAAAAATACATTTATTATTAAAAACAGACCTGAGGAGAAGATTTTGTTGAAAGAAGGTAACATCCGAGTAATCGCATCATCAAGGAAGGCAGAATGCTTTGCTATATATTCAGTCACCGGCGCAGTCGCATCCAAGTGTCGATCATGGAGCTCTTTCAGATCAGAAAAGGATGCCATGTTCAATGATGAAAAATGTCAAACTTTACTTCTTCTATATGTGCACCTATTCTTATATTAAATGATTTAAATTGCAAATTATTGATGAACAAAAGTCACTTTTATGTGTGTGCTCTCCAAATCTCATTCCAAATTCTATTCTTCCTTTGGTGTCAGCTGAGTAAGCATATACATATTTAGAATCCTGTTTGGGACGAACAATGCTATAAAGTGAGCCACATGTTCCATCACCTTAATTGAAACAAATACAGCAATGCAATTTCTGCAACTACAGTGAATAGGTTTTTTGGAAAAGTCCTTTAAAATATGCACTTGCTATTCATTCTTTAACAAGCTTGACTTTGAGCCTTTATTTTTTAGTGTTATTTATTGTTCAATGAAATTATTAATATCACAAAACTGCACACAACTTAGGCCCTAATTATCATGTCAGTTGAACATAAGTCTTATTGTAAACGGGACTACCTGACAAGGAGTCGGAAGTCCTACTTCAGCTATTATGATGGGGCAACATTCACGCTGGTTGGAGACTATATCATTTCGTTTGAGGACTGTGCTGCATGTTGCAACTTTTGTGCAAAAACTGGTGCCTCCTAGAGTGATTTTCTTGGGTGGTTGTGACAATTCAAGGTGAGAAAACTGCCACTTAAGTAGAAAATCTACTTGGTAACAATAAAGAAGCATCGCCCTTGGGCATTCCATGAGATGCCGCTTGCACTGATTTTGTAACCCAGAACAAGCTCCTAGTGCTATAAATCAGTGCAAGCAGAGCAACATGATGATTTTCACCATTTGTAGATCTCCACAGAATCTCACTGAGTTTTAATGTAACTCCTCAGAATTCCATGCAATGAAACTCCGCAAGTTCAATCAACCCCAATTCATCACTACCAACGGCCAACCACTAATACTGCAAGCATCTCTGGTAAAATACTGGGGGTATGGACCTAAAATAAAACCTCATAGGAATTAAGTCATCCTAGCAGATAACCTATGCGAAAGGGAATATCCTAGACGCAACATTGCACTGTCGTTAACCCCATCCGCGCTAAAGAGTTTTCCCGCTGTGCGCTAAAGATTCGCAAATACCGCGTTACATGACGAGCTGAGCTCATCATGAGTGTGGAAGGGGTTAAAAAGTGCCCGAAACAACAATCGAGTCTTTACTTGAAACATGGTGAAAAGGTCCTTCTGAGGGCCTCATGTGTGTCACCATGTATAACCCAGATTCCAATAGGATTAGAAAGATTATAAGGAAACATTGGGGCATCCTGAGCACCGACAGACTCAACCTGCCTACCCTGAGGTTTGCATTCAAGCACACCAGCAATCTCAAAGATACACGATACACACCACGCCAAGAGTTCAAAACATATCCTCACAGAGACCCCTTTGGGACCTTCCACCAGTTGGGGGACACTGCCCATGTAGTGCCTGCACAGTCTGCCCTCTCACCAAACCAACCAAAGAAATAGCATTTTCTGCTGAATTTAGGTGGCATTTAAAGAAGCACACCAACTGCAATACATCAAATTGCATATACATGATCACCTGTCCATGTGGATTCTGCTACATATGCATGCCTAACAAGCCTATAAAGACATGTATCACTGAGCACAGGAGTAACATCAGGTGCCACAAAACCCACACCAAGATGACCACACATTTTGAACACCTGGAACACCAACCAGGTGCACTACGCCTGGTCATTCTGGAAGCACACCCCAAAATGAGCAAGGGCACACTATTCCATACTGATTAGAGGTGGGTGCAGAGGCTGGCCTCTGACAAAGAGGAACTCACTGAGAATATTCCTTGGATTCTGCTGACTAGATAGAACCCCTACTCTGGTGCCCCCCACTTATATACCCTGGGATGGGCGGTGACTGAATATAAAGGTTTGAGTGTCTATTGCCTTTCTTTTTTTGCAAATCTCAGATGAACTTACACCCCGCTGGAACACTACCATTGGTAGTGGCTCTGACACCATCACCAATAGTGGGACCGACACCTAGACCCACATCTGCATCATTGACCATTAATAAGTATTTTAAGCTTTTAGGCACACCTGGGCTGTTTTTATCCATCATGTCAGTTCAGGATATGTTGATGCACTACGTTGGTTTTTGAATATGATTGTATTTACAACACTGAAATATTCCCTGACAAAAGTTTAGGCTACTCACATTCGCACATCCTATGGTGGCTGTCACCTTTACTGGGCTCCATGGTAATTATTGGACCCTGTTTATGGGATCTGGTCATCACTCCAAGAAGGCGACCACTATCCAACACAGGGGTTGGAGCTGAAGTACATCTCCCAGTGCGGCTGAGATCCCTGCCCCCTGAATGCCAGAAGCTGTGAGCTGTGTTACAGGAGGGGACAATAATTGGCTGGTAATGCCTCACCGGTTGTTTTAACATCAATTTTTTCCCCTCATTTTGCCTTAGGACACTGCACCTCACGGTGTCAACACATTCCAGGAATCATTGCTACAAGCCATTGACCCCAGTGGGGGGGTTATCACAATTCTAATTACAAATGGGTATTTTGAGACCCGGAGGTTTTATTTTTAACTTTGTCAACTCACACATGGTCACACCAAGACCGCGTGTTGCAAGTTTTCTTCACACCTTGAGAGTTGCACCATTATTTTAAAATTGTATAGCGGCTGATGTATTTCAAAGTGGACTAACATGAACATCCACATAAATATGTGCGCTGCGAGGCCTCCGGGTAGTTACGCGCTATATAAATGTAATTTTTCATTTCATTTCATTTCATATGTTGTAATTTTCCTTTTTGTTTCTACAGGTTGACATTTCGACTTACAGGTACCACATTATAAATGCAGATCTTTCGCTCAGAGGACAAGTGAGAGCAGTGGTCTCCACCAGTCTATTCCGACTGCGTAAAATCAGGAAGATTGCTCACTTGCTGACCCGCTCCCCCCTCGCTCAGGTTGTGATAGCGCTGGTTCTCTCTGGCCTTGACTTCTCAAATTCTTTTTACATTGGTCTGCCACTGTTTCTACTCAAACGTCAACAAATAGTTCAGAACCAGGCGGCAAGATTATTTACAAACAGCCAAGATGGCAATCGGCTAGGCCTTGGCTGTAAAAACTTCACTGGTTACCCGTTGTCCAACGGGCAGCGTTAAAGAAGGTCTGTATAGCCTTCAAGGCTCTGCATTGCAAGAGCCCAAAATTCATCAGTGATATGATTACAAAGCACACTCCTCAGCGCAATTTTCGATCAGTCCATCTCTACCTATTAGCCACCCCGGCTATCAAACTCAAATGGCAGGGAGGTTGCAGGTTTTCCTACCTTGACCCTAAATTTTGGAATTCTCTCCCACTGACAATCAGGAGCTGTGACAACCTGTTGGGATTCAGACGGGCTCTCAAGACCTGGTTGTTTGAGCAAGCCTATTAAAAGTCCATAAGCAACAACACTACTCCTGATTAGCGTCATGAATCCTATTGGTGACCGTGCGCTTTATAAGCTTTTGTTAACATAACATAACATAACACTTAGGGTGCTGTGTGTGGTCTTTCACTGTGATTACACCGGACTACCATATATACTGTAGACAGAATTCATTTTGATCCTGATGAATTGCCATCTAATTGACATTTAGGCAAGAAACATGTCAACCATTTTAAAGAGCGTGGTACCCTGTTACATTACAGCAGGGGTGCACCACACTTTATTCAGGATAGGTGCCACACTAATCAAAATAGTTTTGATTGGGCCTCTACTTCCTGTTTTAATTTTCACCTGGTCTACTGACAAACATTCTCCATGTCTACACTCTCTAGACCCCTTAATATGCACTGCACGGAATGGCAATCAATAAAAGATCTCCGCCAAAGACCCCTTCATAGGGTGTCTGTCAGGTATTGCAGTGCCGACCTGACGAGGAGCAGACCCTATGATGAAGCATGGCACCTAGCTGGCTGGGTGTGTGATGGTCCTAATTCCTAACATAGCAACACCTTTCCTCCTTTAGGTCATAGAGTGAGCTCAATTTCCCTTGGGCAACCTGGTCTTTCCCATTTTTCACTGTTAGGAACTGCATACTTTTGTGTATTGATCCATAGTTGGGCAAGTATGCTGGGCCTGGTTAAAAAAGCCCGGAGTCACTTTCTTTGAAGATATAACCCCTAAAGATATCATGACTGGGAAATTACCACTGGGGGGAAAAATGAAGAATGTGGTAAACATCCAATAAGAACTGTGGGCTTGATTTAGTGTTTGGTGAGCTGGTCACTGTCATGCATGTGTCGGATATCATGTCTAACTTATTATATGTGTACTTTATCCTATGATTTTTCAAAAACACATCAGGATATCTAATTGTGATGGAGTATTCCTAACTTAAAATATTAAATCAGACCCTAAATGTCTTGTGGGTGGAGATAGATCATCACAATTCGTATCTCTGCCAGACCTAGTCAGAAGTTAGGTGTAAGTAATAGACATGCACAAAAAGTTATCTTTAGTTTCAAAACAACATTCTTTTCTGAGCAAGTGCATAAAAAAACATTGCCCTGCAAGTGAAAACACAACCAGGAGAAATGAGTAATCAATAGGGTTTTGCTTCCTAAAAGAGAATGTGGACAGTAGTGCAACATTGGGTTGATGTACTAAAGTAATGAATAGTGATTTCCTTAAAGGCAACAGGATGAGTTTATGAATATGCAATGGTATGTTGGACCATTGCCTCCCCTTAAAAATATTTTTCAAACCATTCTCTAACTGGAAAGAGCACCTTTACATTTGCTAATGGGTTACCTTTAAATTGGTGGTAAGTTGTGAATATTTTGTGTACACATTTCAGTCGCAAAACATTCACATATACCATTCTAATGTATTATTAAGAAGGAATGCCCTCAACATGCCTCTTCCTAATACTGAATTGCAAAACCCAAATTGCTATTTGGTAACCAGTTTGGGTTTTGTACATCCGCAAAAACATTGTTTGCACTCTCAAAGGCTCAGATTATGCAAATAAGGCCATTTGCAACCCCAAACTAACTTTGTGATTGTTGCCTTAAGTCACTACTTATTAGCGATTAAATGAGCACAAAAGAAGACTTGTTGCAAATTGTGGCAGCAGTTTGAAGTTCTTCAACTGAAATGGTACAAAAGTGACATCACGGAGAAAGATTGTTGCACAGATGTGGTCCTCACACTCATGTGTTTAGCATGTGACGGACCTGTCACACTCCTACATGCAAAAATAGCAGCTGCATCAATATGCACGCTACTCAAGGCCCAGGCAAATCCAAAGGAAATATCTCAAACAACATCAGTTAATATTAAGAAATAGCATTAATAACTCGGTACAAATAGGTCAAATAAAGTACCATCATTTATACAGATCAAATAGTGAAAAGACTTGATAGATAAGAATTTCTGTTGATCATGTAGCATTTCGGCAAAAATTTGTTATGCTTTGCAATACTAACCATATGACTAGGGACTAGTTCTTAGCGGATCATTGAAGATTAGGCCAATAGGGAAACAACAAATCACTGAAAAACTAATAAAAAATTTGCATCTTATGCCTAATAAAGTAGCTTATAAATACAAATGGTAACATTTACACCCATTATGTTATATAGGTTTGAAATCATATTCATAATATGCTTATCAATTTACTGGAAAAAACACTGTTTGTTATTAAACATCATTTACTGACAGGGGGACATGGATTTGTTGAAAAAAGGTACAATTGATCTTGAGGTAGGTGGTAGTTTCTGCCAAACTGAATGTTGTCAGTGATGACTTGACTGTTGATAGGGACACGGGCCGCAAAATGTGTTCACAGATTACAGCAACTGTGCATCAAAACAAATATTTTTCAGAGAAGTTGAATAGTTGTGCCTTGCCCATAAGAGAAATAATATCTTGCAGGTATAGATTCATGGCATCTGATCCATGTACACAAACTGACACCACTGATACCTCTATGCCTGGGGTGGAGTATTAGGAAATAACGACTCATCTTTGATTATACCCGCTCTTATTCAGGTCAGTGCTAGAATGCCCTGTACAGTATCCTTTTGCTCCGGGGTTGTGGAGCATAGTTCCCATAAATTGGTAGCTGCTCTATGCTCACCCAATCCGAACATATTACAATTACCACTGCATGCTTCCTCCTATGTATGCTATTAAAATAGCCATTTGTTTGCCTGAGAACTCTAGTGCAAACACTGCTTCTGAAAACACCCAAACAAAGTGCATCTATCAGTTGAGTGCACAAAACATACCATTTGCTCATATTCCTTGAGCGGGGGATAGAGTTATTTGAAAATCAAATTGCAGGTTGTCTTTTATCCTAGCAGCACATGAGGGCTTCACATATACACATGCCGGAGTGACAGCTACGATTTCATTATTGCAGCAAAGCTATTGGTGTGCATGTCTTTACAAACAGACTAGGAACTTTGGGCCATATGTATCAAAAAAAGTGTTTGGCGATTCTCAAATAGCGATTTTTAGCAAATCGCAATTAGAGATTTGCAAAATGCAATGTATTTAGAATTTGCAAAAAATGTTGTGAATCCTACATATTCCTTATTTTTTAATTGCAAATTGAGATTAGCAAATACCTAATACCTTCCTATTCTTTCCTACAGGCTAGAAGGCCCATAGGAAGAATGGGAAGACATTCTCAATTGCGATTACCAATTAGAGAATCACAAATTAAGAATTCAATTTCAAGGTTGCAAGGGTGCCAAAAGGACACCCTGTTGCACTCCTGAAATATGCATGTGTGCACATATGGCGCATATACATGCTCAAAGGGCATGCACGTGCGACATATGGCACTTTAAAAAAATCAAAAAAATGCTTGTTTAAAGAAAATCACAAATTACCACCAACCTAAAGTTGGTTGTAATTTGCAATTCCTTAAGACCAAATAGCACATTTCTGGTGCTTCCAGAAATGTGAAATCCAGTTAAGGAATCGCACTTTCCAATTCCTTATTTGCATTTGCAAAATAGAGAATTTTCTATTTTGCGAGGGCCTTTTGGGACGATACTTACCAAAAGGTTTTTTACAATTCACAAACAGGCCGATTCTGAGAATCTTCATGTTTGCAATTTGGAAAAAGGCTTGATACATATTGGCCTTTGTCCTTAAGTGCTACATCTTCCCGCAGATGAAGAGTTCGTCCACAACACTACCACCTTTTTTTTTGTAAAAACAATTTTTATTGGCAGTCAAGATCAGAAATAGTTCAGTGCACAGGATAATACAATGCAGTAATAACCGACATTTCAGGATAACAATGTATTTCTGACAAGATGCCTTTTATATATAACAATCCCCCAAACCGTTCCCTCCCTGTGTCCCACCCCCTTAGTCAGTGTGCCGTTGTCCTCTCTCTCATGCAGCTGAGAACCAACAGTGAGTTACCTCCCTGATAAGACCAATAGTAAAAGGTAAGTAGTGCATACCAATGGGGGACCCGATCTCTCAGAACCTCTATCGTTACTTGTTACGAATGCGTGCCTAGCTGGAAGTGGGGTACCCCTTAAAATAAAATCCCTACGGTGTCGCTACTCCCTCATCCTCACTCAGTTCGCTCTCAGGCAACTGGAACGCAATCACTAGGGCCTCCCATGCTGTAGCCACCTCTAAGGCCTTGTCATTATCTAGGCGCCTGGCCTGTTGCAGCCGCAATGCGCTCTCCGCTTTCGCCCACCGCACGAGAGTGGTCCTCCAACGCAAGTAGCTGGGTCCCTGGCTAGATTTCCAGTGCATGGTGATCTCTCGTTTGGCTATGATCAAGCACAAGTCGTAAAACGTACTGGTAACGCGAGTACAGGGGGTGTGAGGGAACCATAACAATAAGCAAGCGCCCATATCTGCGTCGATCTGCCGGTCCGTGACAGCATTCAGGCAGGCCATCACCGCCTCCCAGTAACCAGTTAGCTCACCACAGGACCAAAACATGTGTGCGAAGTCCGCTTCCGCTGTCCCGCATCGAGGACAGAGCGAGGATGCATCTTCAAAATATTGCGAGATCTTAACTGGCGTTAGGTATGCTCGGTGTAGGGTGGATCAACTGGAACCTGGCATTCCTAGTGCCTTTCCACGCCCGCCGCAATAGCTGCGGCCACGCCGACTCAGGGATCGGTCGCCCGATATCACCTTCCCACTTGGCTCTCAGCCCATCCAGGGGCTGCAGGGTTTCAGTCGACAGCCGCCGGTAGAGGCAGGTGACAGCCTTGTAAGTGCCAGCGGCCATGACCACATATTGACAGCACTCTGATGTCGGAGGTTCGGTGAGCCCTCTTTTCCAGTATCTTCGAATACCGGCCACCAGCGAGGCGTGCAGCAGGTAGTCACCTCTTGGGAGGTCGTAAGCGTCTCGCAGCTCTTGGAACGTGAGCAGCGATCCCTCTTTGTAAAGATCACCGAGCATTTGCAAGCCAAGCTCCTCCCAGGTCGCCAGCGCAGACCAGTCGCCTCCGTGCGGAAAGGCAGTGCACATCCCCAGCGGGATCTCAGGGGCATATGGGCGAGTGGTGCCGGAGCGCCTATGGCAACGAAGCCAACAGCTACGAATCGTACGTTCCTCCAGTGTGAGCTGAGTAAGGTCCAATTTCTGGCCTAGGATTATAAAGGAGATGACATGTCTTGGAAATAGTCTGCCCGCTACCCCCTCTGGACCCCGGAACTCTAAAGCCACTGCCTGGGTAAGCCACTGCAGCTGCGCCGCCAAGTTATACCACTTGAAATCTGGGACCTCAAGACCCCCGTCTGCCCTGGGGTGCATTAACGTGGACAGCGCTACGCGCCGTCAACCCGATGCCCAGATGAACCCGGAGAGTAGGGAGCGGAGTCTGGTAAAAACCGACGCCGGGATCCAGATCGGCAGAGTGCGAAACAGATACAATAAACGGGGAAGTGCTACCATTTTCAGTAACACCACTCGTCCCGCGACCGACAGCGGCAGCGTCCGCCAGAATCCCATGCAGCTTCGCAGACTCCGGATCGCTCTGTTGATGTTACCTTCCAGGAGGTCCAACGATGAACGATAGATGTGCGTACCTAGATAAGGGAGGCAATGGTATTCCCACTGCAGTTCACCCTCCCGCCGGGAGTCACCCGTCCCTAGTGCCAACGGCAAGGGGCAAGATTTCCCCCAGTTGACTCTCAGTCCTGAAAGGTGGCCAAAATCCGAGAGCAAGCGCTCGGCCCCACGCAGGGAATTGTCAGTATCGGCTAAAAACAGCAAACAATCGTCTGCATAGAGAGAGATGTAATGGGTGTCGCCTCTCAGTGGAAGGCCTTCATACGCTCGGCCCATACGGGCGTGAGCGGCCAGGGGCTCTATAGCGAGCGCGAATAGTAGGGGGGACAAGGAGCATCCCTGTTGAGTCCCCCTTCCTACCCTGTATGGGGCAGAGATGGTGGCCACAGTCTTGACTCGGGCAGGGGCCGCGGCATAAAGCAAGGCGGTCCACTTCACAAATCGTTCGCCCAGTCCGAAGGCCTCCAGTACGCGGAAGAAACAGGTATGGCCACTCAACGCTGTCAAATGCTTTCTCGATGTCAATCAAAAGGACAGAGGCACCCGGTGGGGCAGCAGCATTGCCCCCCATGACCCGAAGCAGCCGACGCACGCAGGTGGCGGTGGTGCGCTTGGGAATAAAGCCCGCTTGGTCTGAGTGCACCAAAGCGCGCATGTGGGCCAGAAGCCACGTCGTGAGAACCTTGCTCAGAATCTTATAGTCCGTTGTGAGCATGGATAGTGGGCGGTAGGCCGAACGGAAGCCAGCATCGCCGCTGCGCTTCAGTAAGGGTATCACCAAGGCCTCGCGAGTGGTCGCCAGTAGAACCCCGGTGTCCCAGGCCTCCCGGTAAACCTCCTGTAATCGCGGTATCAGTACATCCGCATAGGCTGCGTAAAATTCAATCGGTAGCCCATCTGTGCCAGGGGTCTTGCGGCGAGCCATGTGTTTAATGGCCACTCGGATCTCCTTCGGAGATATCCCTGCGCAAGCGGTCCACATGTTCCGGGTCGAGCTGGGGAAGCCGCGCCGCTAATAGGAACTCATCCAGCTCCACAGGCGCACGTGGCATCCCGCTCCTATAAAGGTGCACATAATGCGTCAAGAATTGGTCGTTGATCTCCATTTGAGTATAAACCATGTGTCCCTCTGGGGTGGCCAGAGCTACAATAGGAGTGCCCCGGGTCCCAGGATCGGCCAACCAGGCCAGCAGCGAGCCCACCTTGTCGCGTTCAGCATGAGCTCGAACCAGAAACTCCTTATAGTCAAAGCAGCGCAGCTTCTCCATCGCTGCCGCCACTACCTCCCGCGCGGCCGAAACCGCTCCGTGAGCCTCAGGAGTCACGTGATTACGCCGTTCCTCCTCGCGGAGCGATCCTCCCTTCACGTGGCATCCTGGAGGAGGGTTTTACAAACTCCCGCGGTAGCCGAAATACAGACGCCTCTTAAAGGCGTCCCACTCCAGCGCCCTACTTGAAGCTGTGCCCACATCAGCATCGAAATAGCCTTCCACCCCAACGCGTACACCAGCCTTAAATGCCGCATCCTCCAACGCCAACGGGTTTAACCGCCACGTCGGGATAGCTCACAACACTACCACCTTAGACACATTTATTGATCTCAGACAAACCTCTGACTTGTATTAATCTGGACCACTGCTTTCCCTTACAATTAAATGAGGCTTAAAATACATCCTGGTTGCAGTGGATTTCTGCTCTCCTTTGCTATTGGTTTGGAAACAGCAATCATCTTACTCCTTTTAGAGCAGAGCGGCTAGCTCCTTGCCCGAGAGCCCAGCTGATGCGAGAGCCCACGGACGCCGCCCCTCCTCTTTGACGCACTGAGAGAGACGCTGTCCTTTCTCCTGCCGAAAAATCCAGCTCCGGTGTTTCCAGATACCCTCGCGGGTTACTGGGATATCGAGTCCTGAAAGAGAGATACAAGACCTCCTGCTTTCTAATACCCAGGTACAGAGCTGACTAAACCCTTAAAGAGAATTCTTGATTCAGATACCTTGGCAAAACCAACTTAACTTAAACTACTACTTACTTACTCCTTCCCACGTATTAGGCTTAGGTCAGGTACACCGGGGTAGGCATATTTAGAAGCACCAGTTGAGTACGTTAGTCAATGTATATTTATATGTATACATTTTATCTATTTTAAAGAAACAAATGGCTAAGAAACCATATCAATGCTTTTACAGTATTATTTTATAATACTCCTTTTACTGTACGCACTCTACTTCATGCTAAGTATTGCAATTGTGGCAATTCATTTCTCTTGTATGAGAAAGAAGACTGCTCAATAAATAACACATTTTATTGAAAACGACCGTCTCTCTTTTCTCTGCACTCTGGTGAAACTAAGTATGCACACTTGACCGAGTGAAATAGCTGTCTATTGTTTTCACACGACTCTAGAGATAGCCTCTTATTCTGAGATAGCAAAGTTGTCATGTTATATGGTTGTCAGAAGCTAATCCCTTCTTGTCTATCCAGGGAGGTTGAACTCCTCCTCGCTTATTCGAGAAAGTTTCTAGTGACCTCTGAGCTAGCTGGCAAAACTTAAGTCTAATATAGTCAGTAGAGACCTAGTCGACTTCAGTCCTACGTCTACACTGCTGAATATATTATTCCAATGCGCAGAGCCTATTGGGAATATAGGAACTACACTACATGGCGCCCAACGTTTGGTAAGGCGATAAATCTAACGCAAGACGTTAGAGTAACTCAGTCGTGCTTTTTCACACAGAACCCTTTTCCCGTAAATACTCCAAAAGACGTCTGGAGTGGGTAAAAGGTTAAAATCCCCCGAACTTAGTAGGAAGAGATTCCTATGTAAAGATTTTGGGTTAGTCAACGTTGAAGGATACAGTGTTCCAAAATATTGTGCACCTAATTTTTGTTTCCTTGAAACCTGATCTGCAACCCAAAAAAAACCTTCTGTCAGTAAAATGCCTGACGGAGACGAAGAAAGAGATACTACAGCGTTTCAACTGTTGTTGGAAGACACAACTCTCCAACAGAATGACCCGAATGCTATACTCATTCCGGTCAACATAAGAAGAACTATAACAATTAAACTTATAGAAAACGGACTGACATCACAAGGTGGTATAGTCATATTCGTGATAGAGGCCCATGAATATCGGCAGACAGAGGTATTCTATTCATGGATAAACTTTCCAGGATCAAACGCTGTCACATACGACTTCGACTTTTAAAAAATAGAGGAACCTCCGGATGAATACACTCCTTTCGAGGAGATTGAAATCCCATTAAATTACCAAGAGCACCTGCTCTGGTTTAAAGGCGCCCTAAAACATAACAATCACATCACCAGGCTCGGTCCACTAGGTAGACCAGGAGCAACGTGGCCGGTTCTAGCCAGCTACACACCACATCCAGACATCGAAAAAATGTCAGTACCAGAACTTTTAGCACAGCTAAAATAACTGATTAAAATACATAGACAATTAGTCCAATATGTAATGCGGACCACAACAGTTCAACCAGCTATTAACATTCCACAGCAGATGCCTCATCGGGGGAACACAAACAAAATTACACCACAGAACATACAATCCTATCTTGGTAAAACACCCGCAAAACGGGAACAAATTCCATTCTGGTTAGCACAAAAAATCACTCAAATAGAGGCAGTATTTCCTGATACTACACCTTCTAAGAAACACAGAATTCTGACTATCTGTCTTCCAATGGGGATCGCACCACATGTGAAGGACTGTGACACTTGGGGCACAGTCTTTGTTTCCATTTACACTAAAACACATGGTGTTCCGTCCATGGCGGTAATACCAGATGTACTAAGACAGATTCAAAATGAATACGGTCCAGAACCTGCTTTAACTCTGGGTATGAAATTACTGAAAGACTTCAAGCAGGTCTCGACTATATTATTAGCCAATATAAAAGGAGAAGCAGCATCTGTGGTGATCCGCCAGAAATTGAAAGAAACAGATATAGCAGAACAGCCATTTGAAGTTGCCAGAATCATAGAAAAATCCTATGAAGAACTAGGTAGAGATAGTTTGGGTGGGAAACCAGTGAAACCCCAACTAACTGAAAATCCTGAAAATATATTTATTAAAAATAATCTAAACACTCCAAAAAAGAGCTGGGATGGAAATAAACAATCCCCTCCCAAAGAAAAAAGATTCCAGTTCAGAGGAAGGTCTCCTCGGCGGAGAGAAAGATCTCCGGACCAAGGGCACAAGTCTCCCCAGAGGGAGCCCTCTGAGAAAAGATACAACCTTAGAAATAGGGATAATTTGAAAAAACCTGATAGATATCAAGATATTGATACACGTCCCTCTCAATCTTTTCAGACTTCCTCACAGAAATCGGAAAGAAGAGGACGGTCAGAACACAGGGAAGAGCATGTCAAGTCCAAAGACAAGGAACCTGCTCATCAAAGTAAAAAATTACAATTGCCAAGAAAGAAGGTAGCCAGTATTAAAATAATTAAACAAGCCGAGGATACTAAGGACACAACTGAAAAACGAAGATTGGGCCCAGACAATGCTAGACAGTGCAGCAGAAGTGACCATAGCTCGCAAGATCCTAATGAATCTTCTGGAAAGAGTGAACACGAATGAATACATTCAGGTGGAAACTGCAGATACCAGAGTTAGCAAACCTCATAAATTATACGAAATAACACTGCATATAGAGGGAGATAAGACTAGGAAAGTAAGAGGTCTCTTTTAGGATAATCTTTCAAAAGGCTATGACATCCTTTTAGCTGAGAAAGACTGGCCACCAGAGTATGTCAGGGAGTGCCCTCATGGCGACGAAATGATTATGCCTGGCTTCTCAAATAATATTCCAATTCATAGAAAATATACATATGCAAGAAAATGGGCAGTAGCCCAAGCTCCTGCATTATACAAAAATCACGTAGGATGGGATGAGGACTCTCCTCCTCGCAAAATCCAGTTAAAATGTCAACCCACTGCACAAGGGCAGTACCCAATCAAACAAGAAGCTAAAAAGCAAGTCAGGGAGATCTTCGATCAACTTGAATACCAAGGGGTGATTGAAACATGCACCTCTCAACTGAACAATCCTTTGTTTCCTGTTTTAAGTCAGACGATTCATATCGTCTACTTTTGGACTAGAGACACCTTAACTCATGTTGCAAAACATTTGGAGTACAAAACTCACACAGTGCAGCACTAATGAATAACATCGTGCGCAAACAATACAAAACAACATTAGACACCTCTAATGGGTTCTTTTGTCAAAACATAGCACCTGAAAGCAGGTATTTTACCGCTTTCTCAATAATGGGGTCGCAGAACAAATTTCTGTCGACTCCCACAGGGATTCAAGAATAGCCCAGGATTATTCTCAGCAAGGGTAACAGAGTTACTACAAATATATGATGATGAGGCATTATCTTTTATCTATGACATCTATCTAACAGATGATGACTTGGATACTCACTTGAAAAGAGTAAACACCATAATACTTGGGTTTGCAGCTGAGGATTACAAATTCAACTTTAAAAAGTCCCGAATTGTCCATCTAACCATCCTGTTTTTAGGATATGAATTATCAAGTGAAGGCAAAAGCCTAGCGATCAATTTCTTAGAGAAGTGCGCTGTACTCCAAGCACCAAAAATGCTGAAGAACTTACAATCAATACTAGGTTTCCTGTATTTCGGAAGAACATACATTCTAAATTATGCAGAGAGGGTTAAACCTCTCTATGAATTAATAAAACCTGATTTCAAACCAATCAATTGGACTCAGAAACACACAGAAATTTTAAGATCATTGCAAACAGACATGTTAGCTAAAACAAAATTACAAACACGCGAAAACATACGCAACCTTGTAATCCGAGTCATCCCAGTAAGATGCGGATTCACGTACCTGACCTCTAATGAGGGAGAAAAGGTACCAATAGCTTACAAATCACACTTGTACCCACAAGCTGAAAAAAATATTCAGTATTACAGAAAGCATTGTAAATGCGGTTCAAACTGCTGTAGCAAAAGAAAGAGCCCAAGCATAAGGCAAAAGAATAACTGTTTTAATAGCAGAATCAGCCTTTGAGGCATTAACAAGCCCACGCAATTTGACTAACGTGGCATTAGATCCAAAATGGATCGAATGGGAAAATTCTCTTGCTGCAGAAGACGTGAAATACTACTTTGACGCGTATATGAAAAAATTAAAAAATCTAAAATATGAATTAGAATATCCTCTGCCAATCGAGATTCTGCCTCTACAACTTTACGCCTGTGTAATATATACAGTGCTGCGTGCGCGGTTGTTAAATGCCGGTGGCACGAAGGAAAATTGACACCATTGGTAACGATGACTCAATCTGTAAAAGACAGTTCAGATCAACGAAGTGAACTGCTAGCTTTAAAGATGGCGCTCGATATTGCGGATCGCGAATTCCCCGCACTAATAGTGTGCGATTCGCATTACTGCGTCAAATCTTACAATAATGACTTGCAGAACTGGGTTCAAAACGGTTTTAAAGATGACACAGGTGCCACAATAAAGCATAAAAAGCTTTGGGAACAGGTAATTCTTTTGCAGAAGGAACTACAAAAGATTCACGTGATCCATACACTGAGGCATCAGCTTGATGGCGTTCACGCTGCAGGAAATTTATTGGCTAACACAGCCATAGCAGAAGCAACTAATCCGGCTGCCGTAGCCACAAAAAAGCGTTCAGAAAAATACATAGACGGAGAAACCATGCTGGCAGTAAAAACGTCTTTACATGGCAACTGTCCAGCATTACCTCTGAACTATCCACTCAATTATACATATGTAATAGATGCAAACTCCGTTCCTTTTGCTCGAATCCCTGGAGTGGGGGATAGAGTGATTCCAAACACGAACAGGAGGATCTTCTTGATTCAAGAAGCACATATGGGATTAGGTCTAAGGCACCAGGAGATCTTGACATCTCTGAAAGAATTACAATCAGAATACTGGTGGCCGGGGATGAGCCTGCACAACTACAAATTTGCAATCGGCTGTCAAAACTGCAACAGAGATCGCAGTCGTGAACCGACCGAAGTATTGCCAGGACCCTTCTTTTAGAAAGCATAAAGCTATCTATATGCAGAAATCCAATAGGAGAAATACGTCCCATTTATGTTTAAGACTAGATTCACTTAAAATGTAGACACCAGCGCTCGGCTGATGCCAGAACTGTTATAAAAGATTTGCGAGTCTTTATTGGCACATACGCAATTGGCATGCTACATTCTGACCAGGGTCCTGCTTTTAGCTCTCGGGCTTATAAGGAGGCCATGACCAGCATGCGCATTGCATTGCGGTACTCTTGTCCCTTCCATTCTGAGGGAAATGGGATTGTGGAAAGAAAAAACCGGGACATAAAGCAATCTATAACGGCGAGGGTATTAGGTTTGGGTGATGGGTGGGTCCAACATTTAACAAGTGTCCAACGTAGTCTTAATAATCTGCCAAGAAATTCTCTAAAAGGTTTCAGTCCGTACAAACTATTGTTTGGGACTAGAATACATATTCAGGACTTAGATAGTCAGACTTCAGTGGTAGAAGAAAAATGCTTTGATATCAAAGATCGTTTGGCTATTTTACAGGACTTAAATGAAACAAGAAAAGACCTGAGCAACATAAAGTTAAAACAACAGCTAACAGCCACTGAAGAAAAACCACCTGTCCCAGCAAGGCCTGTCTGGATTCCAAAGATTGGGGATCTGGTCAGGGAGGAGATCGCGGTGAAGAAGGAATGTTGGCAGTACCTGTCTTAGCTATCAGCAGAACAAGATCAGTTGTACTACCGCCCCTTGCTGGTAAAAAGGAGAACCGAGTTGTATCCATCGACCCGGTAAAACCACAATCATGTGGCCAATAATAAGTAGTAGGCCCAGTGGACTCCCAAGAAGTAGTAGAGTACCAAAATTTGCTACAATACAAGAGGTTCAAACTAAGAGACTAATCACATTTGATAAACCTGCAGTGAATAAAAAAGGACTATGCAACAATGCAATGGAACTTGTGCCTCTTGAAACCCAAATTGCAACAGTTCGTCAAGAAACACCGGTCTACCACGATGTAGCCTCAGACTATGCTAATGAAACAAAAAATGCAAAAGCAACTGAAAATCCGGAAGCAATTCCAACAATTGACAGAACTGCATCTGGCTACTTCATCAATTTCGATAACTTTTCTGAAGATCCAAGCGACCCGGAAGAAATGCTGCCATCAATAAAAACTTTTAAAGACAAAGTAACTGAATTTCTACATCAACTCAAAGAAACCTATCTGATTTCTCCATGGATTGAATTTTGGATTGTGTTAGGTGTACTTTTCCCCCTGCTTTGGCTCATCATGGTTCTTTGTTTGGGAAAATTCAGTGAAGGAAAATACAGTACAATGGACACAGCAAGTCAGAACATCAACTTGGTCCTAAAGCCTTACAAGTCATCCCACATCGAGAAAAGAGAACTATCATCAGTGAATGTCACAGCCAATCCAATACCCGGTGGGGTAGCATGGGACAAAACGGATTACGAAATCTATGGCCCGGTTGAGCTCTTGAAATATCCACATCAGTTAAAGATTTCATTAAGTGACTTTGTAAAACCAAGTACATTCTCTGATGATTGGGACTTTGAAAGTATTAATGATATGATGTCAGATTTAGTAATGTCAGCAAAATTTACAGAACATGATTACTTACAGGGTTCATCGAATTATGAAGAAATGTATTGTTATAATCACTTTGCACATCTCTATTTGCATAAATCTGCTCAACCTAGAAATATTTTTAATTATAATCAATGGGAACATTGTGCAACTCCACCTAAAAGCAGTTTGAAAACATTTTACGAGAAATTCCCATACTTCTCAGGGTTTAACACAACTGATGCAGAAACGTTTTATTTCAAAATGTTAAATAAGACAGGAATGAAAACGATACTGACAAATACTAAATTGATTTATTCAGAAACATTTTATGAAAAAATGATTACATTTGGTTTTGATTTCTGGAAAAATAACATTGAAACAAAAACCATCTGGGGTAAAAAAGAATGGCAGGTCCAAGGCCTAGAAGCATTATTTAGAGCCTGCATGATCACAGAACAAATAATATTCTTGAATGACACAATTCAACAGACAACCTGTCTTGGCCTAGCCAAAATTAAAGACTTAAGCAAACCATCTATTCCAATGCCCAAGCCAGATAGTAATAGCACTACTGATGTGGAGATAGGCGTATCCCATATTTTTAACCAAAACAGAACACATCCTGATTGGAAAAAATGGTTGATCTGGCCCACAGACACAAATAACTGTCAAGATAGATTCCTGAACAAATTACAGGGGTTAAAACTGAACAGGCCAGACCCAAGATACTCCCAGAGACAACATACAGTGTAGGCAAACTATGCCTTAAGTGGCTACAGAAATTCACTCTGGCTGAAATTAAGCAACACTTGACTTTACTTAAAGACGGTGCTGACTTGCGTGATTTCATAATGGGACCACACAAACAGTGTCTAAAATGTTTCATAGCGGACGGTATATACGCTGCGTACAACGAAGCTTGGAAACTAATGCAAATTGAAACGGCAGAAAAAAGACGAGAAATTGATCGTATTAATTTGGAAAAATCACTTTCTGTTGTGGACAATGGGTTAATGACTCTGTCCTCCAGAATATATTCACTGGACAGTATTGTATCATCTGCTATTGATATAATAGAGCAGGACTTACTAATGTTACAACACGGTCAGTCCCAATTACGTTCTATTGTACAGCTTGGCTGGACGTTGCAAAATCTGCGTTCAGGCTACGTGCCCTGGCGTTTAATCAACACAACGTCATTATTCTCTATTTTTAACCTTACTGATACACAAATCAGTTTGGCACAAAAAGGAGCAGACTATACGATTCTGAGCATTGAAAAACTTGAGAGATTACCATTGACAATGTCAGAAAGACCTGTCATTGAATGGATAATACATGGAATAATCACAATTCCGATAACAACTTTCCAATTTAAATACTGCCAAGAGTATATACCAGCGGGCCAGTATGAAAGGTTGGGTAAAGGGTACATCAAGTCATCATGGAAATTACCTTACACACACACATGTTACAGTGAAAAGAAACAGAATGTATTTCTTAGTGGTAAAAATTGTACACGATCACTGAGCGGTATACTTCTGTGTCAAGGTATTAACCTGCATGGGGCTTGCGAGGGGACATCAAATAACCTTTCATGTCACCAGCACGGCACACCTGCAACACAAATAGAGCCATTCTTTAGACGGATTTCTAACGGGAGCTATATTCTAATAGTGGACCTCAGCTGTTGTGGCATGGCGCCAGGAAAAGCCTATCTCGTCAGCATGAGTTCCATGGTCACTTGCTGTATGCAAATATTGTATCCAAACAGCACTCCAGATACGGAGGCAACTCGAAGGCAATTTGGCCTTCTTTGAATATCTCTTCTATTCGAATTGATACTTTAAGCAGAATAAAGTCTGTCCTTTTACAGACAACTGTGCCCTTAACGTCATCAAAAGAAATGTATGATCTGCAAGTCGCAAGGACAACGGCAGAAATACATACCAGTGGCATCCAAGATGTATATAAGACAATTTTTTCGGGACTGTTAACACCCTTCGAAACAGTTCCGGGCATTTTTCCTAATTTTGTCCATTCTGGCTTTGGCGGCCTACCACTTCTTTTGGGACTCGTAGCAGGAATTTTATTTATTTTTGATACTTCTGCTCCGATATGGCAAGCCAAGTCGCAGACAAGACTCCAGCAATGATGGAAGAAACAATCCTAGCTATACGCTATCGGGACCGCATAACTAAAGTCCTTGGATCAGCCCAGCTAAGAGATCTGAATATGACCTGGTTTCTTTCATTCAGACCCATCTGGCAGAATTGCATCTTACCTGTGCTTTGATGTATGCTATGCGGAGAAGAATGCGTGTTGGACGTCTGTCTTACACTACCATCAGCAGTACCATTGGATACAGATACTTTGTTAAGTCCAATAACGGCTCATGCATCGTGTTGTCCCCAGCAGCTACCCATTCTGATGACGGCATTTGTTGAGACTTCACCACTACGATTAGGGGGTAGTGAAGTACGAGGTGAAAGCAGCATCACCCAGGTACGACCTTCTGTGAGCATTGCTGATCCTGACATCGATGATAGCAATCATTCTCACGACTGTACTGTTGCGGCATTTTCAAACTTGGTCGAACTTTCACCTGAAGCCGTAGACCGATTTTTTGAGAATCTGTCTCCCCTGAACAGAAAGAATTACTTTTTTAAGCAACGAGCACACAGCGTTCCCTGAACTCTGAATTTGGCCTTCAGCTTTGATAAACAAAAGCTACTGAAAATTTTTTGAACAGTGTTTTCCCCTGAAGGGAAAATACTTTTTTCCACTTCCAAAATATTTACCTTTTTCTGGCACATGTACTCTGCTTAAAGTAGAACTATTCTTAGAGAACAGGGCTTCTATTTTAGGAACTCTAGAGACAATATATTACCTCAGCCTCTAGCACATGTACAGCGTTTTGTATTAATATGTGATGGAATGGTCTCGACCTTCTCTTCTGTATTAAGAGCCATTACATGTGTAATTTTCGGAAATCATTCAGCTGATAATTATATGCAATCCTTTTTTCTGAATGATAACACTGCTTGAAAAGCGTACAGCACCAATACTTATTTTCGTGTATTACCATATGCCATTTCAATATGCAGATTTATGTATTTTGGGGTGGGTTGGAAAACACATGCATCATTATATTTACTATTGCTTAGTTGTAAGTAATGAGGGACATTAGATCATGGAGTGGGTGTTGTAGTTCTATCTAGGACCCTAAATTCGATAGTCCTGATTTATGCCCTTGTGTGGTTATAATAAATAATATCCCTATAAAGGCATAAGAATCATATCCATATTTAGTCATAGCCCATGCTGCCCAAATTAAGCAAGGCTACTTCCCCAGGCTCCTAGAAAGTACAACGAGTTCTGTAAACAAACCAAACCTCCAGCAACCTGGGAATTCCCCATTGCTTCTGTTTTGATTTCGTCCTAGAACTCCTGTGAGCACTCTAAGAATGGCCAGTACTTAGTGACATCTTTATTGAAGTCTTATGTCCAACCTTACGTCAAAACCCAGCACCTTTCAGGTATAAATATACCAACGTTGCCTTAAGCAAACACATGGTGGTGGTTTTGGAGCAGAGCAGCTATCTACTTGTACGAGAGCCCAGCTGATGCGAGAGCCCACGGACGCCGCCCCTCCTCTTTGACGCACTGAGAGAGACGCTGTCTTTTCTCCTGCCGAGAAATCCAGCTCCGGTGTTTCCCAATACCCTCGCAGGTTACTGGGATATGGAGTCCTGAAAGAGAGATACAAGACCTCCTGCTTTCTAATACCCAGGAACGGAGCTGACTAAACCCTTAAAGAGAATTCTTGATTCAGATTCCTTGGCAAAACCAACTTAACTTAAACTGCTACTTACTTACTCCTTCCCACGTATTGGGCTTAGATCAGGTACACCGGGGTAGGCGTATTTAGAAGCACCAGTTGAGTACGTTAGTCAATTTATATTTATATGTATATATTTTATCTTTTTTAAAGAAACATATGGCTAAGAAACCTTATCAATGCTTTTACAGTTATATATTTTAATACTCCTTTTACTGTACGCACTTTACTTTATGCTAAATATTGCAATTGTGGCAATTCATTTCTCTTGTATGAGAAAGAAGACTGCTCAATAAATAACACCTTTTATTGAAAACGCCCGTCTCTCTTTTCTCTGCACTCTAGTGAAACTAAGTATGCACACTTGACTGAGTGAAATAGCTGTCTATTGTTTTCACACGACTCTAGAGAGCCTTCCTCTTGAACTTTAGACTCTGCATTGGTACTTACTTGTAGGCACTAAAAACTACCTATAAACATCAGGGCTCTTTTTAGAGCCATCCAACATCTAAACACAAACACTTCATAAATATCTTAAAAATATTCTTCCAATCTTCGCACGCTACATCATCCATACGTGCTTGTTACACGTACGATAAATCTAACATTAAAAAAAATAGCCTTTATCACTAATTTTTCATAATCCCCAAAGAACCTAATCCCCCGGGGTTCAAATCTAACATTGCGGACCGTGGGAAGAGCCCAAAAGCCTACACGCGCTCCCAGCGGCTTCCCACTTCCTGCGGGAGCTGGCATTGCTTTTCATCACAAAGAGCCGCTTACATGCTTCCATTCTACTTTCAAAGATGATTTCAACAATTATACATTTTATAAAATAATATAGTACTGCATGCTTAAGGAGAAAAATCAGCACAATTATGATAGAATAGAAAATAGAAAAAAAAACACTTCTACACTCAACTAACTCGTAAGCAGTTTAATTTAAAAGAACCCTACCACAAGTAGTTTTTGAAACGCATTACAAAATAAAATGCGTCACAAAATAGGCCACATACGTAGTGACTGCATTGTAATATCACATAGAAAAAAGAAAGCCACTCTTACGCTACCAGGAAAACACAACAATACTATGAGGCCCAAATTTCCATGTTAGTGATTTCTTAGTTGCAAGTCTAGTTATCAGATCGACACACACACTCCCTCATGGCTGGTATACACCCACACCACACCCATTCAGCGTATCCGTCACCAAACACGTGACCCTATGTATAAAAAAGACGGAGCGCACGTGTTTTATGCCATTTTAGAATTGTTCCCAAAGCACCGAACAAGGGACCCACTACCACATGCGTGGTCTCTTTGGTCACTGAGTTAGTGGTGCCCGAAGCACTGAGCGGGTGAAAAACCTGCGATGATGATGATGGGAGCACGAGTATGTCGTTACCCATACAGATATCAAGACTCGGCACCATATATGAGACTTCTTTGTTGGAGATCGGGACTACATCATAAAGAATGTCTCTTTTCCACGAAAAGGTGAGCAGTGAGGCTTGAGTACGCATCGGAGGGAGGCAAAGGGTTGTAGCTGACTACATACAAAAATACGACTTAGTGTTTTAGACAAACGTACTCCTACATAATCTATTAATTTACATGTTTAAATTTTTTTTTCCAATAGCAGTAACATTTTTATAATTGCTGAAATGTCCGGAATATATTCACAATACAAACAGTTCGTAGAAATGTGACAATCAACGTCTCAGAGCAGGACAGGCTAACGGCCATTTTGATATTCTGCAGAGCTGGGGGCTAATTTCGTAGATGGAGACCTGTGTGTGCTTCGAAATTATCAATGCAAAACTAATTTTGTTTTGCACACGCAGGTCCCCATCAACAAAATCAGCCCTCTGCTCTGCAAAATGTAAAAATGCCCGGTAGCCAGTCCTGTGTTCTAACTATATGCTCACCCCCATCGTTTTGAACACCCCCTACGTCAGAGGGGTGCCGATACATGCAGGTTCTCCCTGTCTATTCATGCTCCCCCGTCTGGCTGTGCACTCCCGACACGTAGAGAATCTAAAATGCGGTCCTTCGACAATCAAAATATCCTTAATAATGATGGAATATTCAGCGTTAAGTCCGTGCCCTAGAGAGACCCGCTTAAAATGTAGAAAGAAAACGTCATTTCAATTCAGTTTTATCTACTCGGGCCCCCATTTTGAGCTGTTTGCATGGATGATGCCATGGCATAGCCTCGGAACCTACAAAAAAATATTGTATAATTGTAACCAACATAAAAAGGTTCCAGGGCGAAACAATGTATAATCTGTATTGCGAATTAGCTTTCGGTCCCTTCTCTCTTTATTAATTTAACGTATTTGAACTTAAATCATAACCGACCACAGCCTTAATGAACTCCGGTTGTATACCTTAACTCTGAGTGGTGAGCTTAAAAATACATGCATCT
This sequence comes from Lissotriton helveticus, assembly GCF_964261635.1. Taxonomy (NCBI): domain Eukaryota; kingdom Metazoa; phylum Chordata; class Amphibia; order Caudata; family Salamandridae; genus Lissotriton; species Lissotriton helveticus. Next base: position 127,016,725 of record NC_136064.1, read on the forward strand.
AAGGACATGGACCATAGTGCGGCTGCGCGGAATTATGCGCATGCGTGAAAACACCGGGGTGTACAGACAGATGGGGTGAGGCTATCGATAGAACACAGGCCCTGCAACATCTACAAAAGCGCACTATTATCTAACTCCAAAATAATATTGTAATAATTACCAATCATACCATCTTTCTTTTAATATCTTTTAGATGTCCAACTTCACGATGGATTATGTAACACGGACGACGCCAATAGCACAAGGTGAGCAAAGAAGCTTGTTTCTGAAACAACGACAACTTATCTGTCAAAAGAGAGAATCTGTAGTATACAGCAAGTGCAATAAAAACATTGGGCTAACGGGGCTTCAGCTAGGATGACATAGCTTCCTGGGCCAAAACTCAGTCGCACCCGAGTACATCACAAGTCTTTCAAACACATTTTGCTTGTTAATGAGGCTTTGATATTCCCCCCCGCTTACAGCCCCTGCAGCAAGACTCTTGCTTGAAATTAAGCCCCCAAACCAAAATTTTTCTAGCCCCCCCACCCCCAATATTTTTGGCTGTGGTTGCACCTCTGGCTTCACGTACCCCTCCCCTATCGTGTATGTCTCTCACACGTTTTAATTTCCTTTTTTACCTTTCTCTCTCTTACTATCTCACATCGTTTCTCTTTCTTTTTTAAAGTTTTGGACTTTGCTATCTCCACTCTGCTCTATACAACATTATCTAAATTGAAATGATTAACTCTCTTGATTACAGTGAAGGCTTCTTCCACACCTAGAGAACCATCTTTCAATAACTCTCTGTGACATCATTTCTCTTTCTCTTTTAAACTTATAGAAAATGCTGTCTCCTTCGACATGTAGAAGAAAATTTCACTTCAAGTTGTGAATTCCACTGGCCGCAGTGTTTATACAACGATAAGGACAGAGGCTAAATACCCAATGCCTTCATTACAATACATTAGAAATAACTCGGCCTATTTACAATCCTGTTCTGCCACATTTGTGTCACTAACGCAATAGGCACTTCCATATAGACACCACTTGAACGCGGCACATTAACGGAACTGTAATGTACTAGGCACCCTGCACACTGTAGTGTTACCTTCATTTGTGAAAAGAGACAGTCGGTAGTGTGCAACAGCTTCTCTGTGTAAAATGTTTAATTACCTCCGAACAGTGACAACAGATAGGTTACAACAGTCTGACAAACAGATCTACAAGCTTATTACGCCACTTTTCTATCACTTTTAATATGGGAAAAGTGACACAAGCAGCTTCTAAATGTACGTCTGACTTTTCAAGAAAACATCTCAACATCAGACTCTTCGACACAGTTTTATTGATGTTTCCTCTCTCTCTCACTCTCTGTGACATCATTTCTCTTTCTCTTTTAAACTTATAGAAAATTCTGTCTCCTTCGACATGTAGAAGAAAATTTCAATTCAAGTTGTGAATTTCACTGGCCGCAGTGTTTTCGGCCGCAGTGTTTATACAATTGTAAGCACAGATTCCTAAATATAAAATACGTTCATTGCAATGCATTAGAAATAACTCAGCCTATTTACAATCCGGTTCAATGCAGCACTATAACGGAACTGAAGTATACGAGGCACACTGCACGCATAAAATCGTAATGTTACCTTGACTTGTAATGCTTCAGCTCAATTAGTCACATCTACATAATTCTAAACTCTAATTTTCTTTTTTGTTTTGCAGATTACCAATCATACGTCTTTTGGAGTCAACTTCCCAATTTGTTTAAGCTTATTATTTTTCTAGTTGTTTAATATAAAGTTATACGTGTGGCCACGTCTAATAACATCAGAGGCTAAGGACAAACACTATGGTGTCTCTGGCAGGAAATCTCATCGATCACAGAGAAAATATGCGGAGGGTAAAATGAAAGTAACAGGTATAATAAAAATAACGGAGGAAAACTACTAAAATGGCGGTTGGCACCTCAACACTACATTTCAAATAAATCTAGATACAATATGTTTATTAATATAAGTATAAGTATACCAGCGGATGACAAACACGACCCGTGAAAAGAAAGCAGCAAATGTAATACCCGAAATGAGGAAAGGTTTGCTTGGCGAACTTTGAGAAAAAGAAAAAAAATGGTGCTTGCAAACAAGGCTGCGCATACGTACAGAGTACAATGGTGCAGAAAAAAAACGGAAAGGTTTACATACTATCATAACAATATAACTCTAAAAATTGCCCCAGTAATGTGGCCCCCCGAGACCTAATGAATAAAACAGACTTCAACTTTTTTTTTCCCTTTTCCACCGCATACGAGTACCATACGCATATGCCACGATTTTACATTTTTTTTAAATAAAAAATTGTTTTTCCACCCTGCCCCCTTTCCTTATTTCTCAACTTTGTTTTACTGTTTTCTTGTGACTCGGTTCTAGCGATGAACAAGATGGCTGCCAACACTTCCTGGTTTGGAGTGTTGACAGACAGTTGACAGCCAATCAGCTTGCAGCTCGTGCTCGAAATTGTACGAATTTCCGTATGCTTGCAGAACTCCATCTCTAGATATTGCTATGGTTTTCTCAGAAACTACTGAATGGATTTACACCATTTAACAAAAAGCAGAATCTGCGAACGGAACTCTACCTCTCTGCCAAATTTGGTGTAATTCCGTTCAGTCGTTCGGCTGTAGCCCTGGCTAAAGGTCCCTATGGAAAATTGCCTTGGGAAAACACGTTTTGGGCCCCCCTTTTTTCTCGGCCCCCACTTGACAAATGACCCCCAAACATTCAGGGAAGGAGCAGAACCGAGCAGGCCATTTTCTTGGAGAAATTAACAAAGATTTGTCCACCAGCACCAAAGTTATTCCAAATAGAATGTTGTGGATTTCCTATGGAAACTAGGTCCTAACTATAACTACCTACTGGTGACCGCCAGTAGGTAATATATACATATCACCTTTAACTCCTGAGGGTGCTCCACGAGTCGTAGTTGTTGAATAACAGTAGAGGTCCACCCCTAACCATTGGAGGCACCCGCCGTGCGTTCGAAAAGCCTGGTTGAACAAAGCTGTTCTTTATGTTCACTAGGATACACTTAATAAACCAGTTAACCAATCATTTTGTATTTTTTTAAAACATCCATGTAAACACTTATTTAAACATTTATTCTTCCATCAACTTTTACATATACATATATAACACATATTTATTTTTCAGAAAGACACACATTCACTGGATGGTGTCATCAGTGATGTCATGAGTGATGTCACTGACCATGTCATGAGTGATGTAATATGTGACGTCATCAGCAGTGCATTGCACGCGCAAGTTATAGTGAGTCCAACTAACTATAACGTGGGAATTTCAATGGTTTTATGCGAGTAATACTTCCAGCTAACTATAACTGGTGTAAAACCTATGGTTTTTTCAGTGAATTTAATAGGTTTTTTAAATGCTAATTCCTAACTATAACTGGGGTGAAACCTATGTTTTTTTCAGTGAATTTCATAGGTTTTTTAATAGCAAATATCTATAGGTATGAAAGTAATAATTTTTATAACAAATTTTAAATTGTGTAAATATTTTTTTTTTAATTGTTTGCCCCGGTACGCGCCCAGGGCACGTACCGGTGAACGTACGGGTGAGCGTAATGCTATGGAGCGCCCCGGGGCGCGTACCGGGGAGCGTCTCGAGAGCGCTATTCCCGCGAACGAAAACAACATCATGACGTTTCGCGTAGTCGCGTGATACGTCATATGACGCACTGCGTAAGCGCACCCGGAAGCACGTGATCGCATACGATCGAGCAATGTCTCGACTCGCTTATGCGACGCGCCCCGGGGCGCGCCCCGGGGCACGTAGCGTAAGCGCGTCGGGTCATGTGATCTGAAAATAACACTTTTCATTGGAGTAGATATGTTTTGGTTTCCAAATGATGAAAGCTTGGATCATGTGACTTGATAATAACACTTTTCATTGGTTCAGAACACTTTTGTTTTCCAAATGATGAAAGCCCCCTCCTTTTTTCCTTATTCTGACTTTGTCCTTTGACTGAGGGAGACCTGTTTCGAGTTCTATCTCAGAAAAGGGCTACAGTAGTATCAGCAGCTGGAGCATCTGGCCCACCACCACCACCATCTAAAAGACCACCAGAAGATTATATTGGTGGTGAACAGGAAGAGGAGGAGGATGAGGAAGAGGAGGCACAGACAAGAGAGTTCCTGCCAGAAGATAAACAGCCCTACAAACCCAAAGAGCACTTTGTATGGCAGTTCTACAAACTCCCAAGGGGTTTTAAAAAAGTCAACGCAGCAAAGGTGACTTGCTTAATTTGTGGTGCTGAGCTATCCAGGGGGAACCCTAACAAAAAGTATTCCTTTGGGAATCATACGATGATTCGCCACATGATGCGTTAGCATCCAAATAACTACTCTAATGCAGAGTTAAGGGACCTCTGCAGTAAACTACCCCCATCAACGTCTCGACGCTCAACATCAAAACAACCCACTCCATCGGGTTCGGGGGCAAGAGACACATTGGCTGCTATCCAACCAAAGTTTAATGATTACAAAATGTTATGCAAATATTGTAACAAGTTACTTGCTTATGGTGAGCAAAGCATTGAACTTATCATGGTTTCTGAAGATAACCATAAGTGTCCAAAAAAACCCCTAATTTTTCCTGATTTTTTTCATGCTCCAGTTGAGCCATTTACAATTCCCTGTTTTTTGTTTCTCCCCATAAAAAATACAAAAAAAATTTAAAAGTGTTCAGAAAAGCCCAAAAAAGTACAAAATGTTCAAAAAAACATAAAAAAAATATAAAACAACAAAAAGAAGAAGCAAAACAGTTCTTTTTAGAACTACCTTTACTTTATAAAAATAAACCTATATTTTTAAAGAATCTGTGTCAATCTTTTTTCTGCAGGGTACGCGTACCGGTACGTGCACCGGGGCGCGCACCGGGGAGCGCACCAAAAAAAAAATAAAAAAAAATAATGAAGGAGTAAGCATGAGGGAAGAACACAAAGAGAGTAATGTTAAGAGAAAGAGAGCTAGAGGGAGAAACAGAGAGGGATTGTTTACTACATAGTTAAAAACAGACAAAGTGTAATAGGGTGAAAATGAGAAAAGTAAAATCACTAAAGGAGCGAAAGAAGGGAAGAGAGAGGAAGAACACTAAACTAGAGATAGTGGGAGAATGTGAGTGGGTTTTGAAAGAAAAAGATAGGTCAGAAAAAAATTGAGAACGGTAGTGGCGTAACTGGGATAAATGAAGAACGGTGAGGGAGGGTAAGAAAAGACCAGTTAGTATAAGTAAAGAGGGGTGAAAGAGAGTGAAAAATAGAATTAGGATAACAGATGGGGAGTGACAAACACAAAGGACAGAGAAAATAAAGGTAACAGTACCTGAATGGGTTTGAGTGAAATAGCAAACAAAGATAAGTAATGCAGTTTGTGTGAGTTGTAGGGAGTCAGTGGGTGTAGGTCGGGGTGTCGGTGTTTCTGTGGTTGTGGCTGTGTGGGGTGTTTCGGTGTGGGTGGAGGTGAGGGTGTGTGAGATATGTGTGAGGGGTATGTGGGTGTGGGGGGTTTATGTGTGAGATGTATGTGTGTGTATGGAATGTGTGTGTGTATGTGAAGTGTGTGTGTGGGGGGATTTTTTTCTGTGTATGAGGTGTGTGTGTGGTCTGTGTGTGGGGTGTATGTCAGAAGTGTGTGTATGTGTTGGGAGGGGGATGAGGTGTGTGTGTAGGAGTAAGGTAATTAATTAAGAAAAACAGAATGAGTGAAGAAGCAAAGGAAGGGAACAGAGGGTAAGTGAAGTAAAGAATAGGGACTGAAAGAAGTGGAATATGAGAGGGGAAATAGGGAAATTGGAGTAAACATGGAGAATAAGAATAAGTGAGGGAAGCAGAGTAAAGAAACAGGAGTGAGGTTGGTTGAGAAAGTATTAGTGAGCTTAAAGCAAAGGGTGATGATAAACTACATTTTTTTAGTCACACTTACCATATAATAAATGTAACTTTAATTACATTTTTTTACTACAGTTTGTATCTGTGAAAGAGAGAAGAGAAATTAGTAAAATATGTATTTTAAATTAAAAGATACAAATGAAGAGGTTACAAATCATAACAGTGTATCTAGAAATAAAGTAAGAGTGAAGGACACAGAACGGGAAATAAAGTAAGGTAGAAGGATAAAAAGAGAAAAAAGAAATAGAATGAGAGCAAATTACTAAGAGTAAGGCATATAGATTTACTGACACAGAGGAAGAGAAGAACAGAGAAATGAACTGAAGGTAAGAAAGATACTAAAACAATGTGAGTTAGCAAAACTAAATCAGGAAACAGTAGTAAGTAAAAAGATAATGACTGAGACAGAAAACAGTCTAATTAAGGATGCATTTAGAAGAATGAGGAATAGAAGATAACTGAGAGTAAGTGAAGAACAGTCATAGAATGAATGGATGAAGGGAGAGATGATAATATACAACGATTGAGGGAAATGGAGTGAGGAAGTTAGTAGAGAGACACACTAAGAGAAAAACTGAGTGAGGTGGAGTACAATGAGTGAGAAAAGGAAATGAGTAAGGGATCAAAAAAAGGAAAGAGAGGAGAAGATGAGTAAAGCAGTGGTACTGAGAGAAAATAATTTGGTGATGAAAGTAAAGAGAAGGACATTGAAAGAAAGGAAATGAGGGATAGTAATGGAACCAGAGTAAAAGAAATGGGATGAAGAACGATGAGAGAGGAGCAGTGAAGTTGTTGTAAAAGAAATGATAGAAGGTAGATAAACACAAGTAAACATAACACAAGGAGAGTGAGGCACTGAGGACATAGAAGTAGTGAACGAAAAATAGATAGAAAAGGTCAAAAGTAAGGAGCAAACAAAGCTAAGCGAGGGAGAGTGGGTGATTTATAGTGATAGAGTGCGATAATACTGCTGAGTGAGTAAACAGGAATTACTAAAAGTGCAAAGGAGGAAAATACGGAAAAGGGAAGTAAAGCAGAGAGACTGAAAGCTGAAAAGTTATGCAAGGGAGAGAGGGGATGCAGACAGTTGAAATGAGAATGAGGGCTTGTCAAAGAAGTGGAGTAAAAGAACAGGGGTTACAGAGAATGAGAGAAAGACATTATAAGTGAGTTAAAAGAGCTCAAAGAGGACGGAAAAAGAAAAGTGAGTGTCAGACAATGGGAATACAATTTAATTTACACAATCCAAAGTATACAATAACTTGTACAACATGTTACATAGTTTATTTTTGCTGTTCTCAGAATATATTGAATTTCACTTAAAACAGTGAGTTCAAATTACTCATCATATGACAGCGGGAAAAAAAAAACACAATCTAAAAGATTGTGTTTTTAAAAAAAACTTAGATACTGACAAATGACAAATGTACACTAATCTTGGATTGACTTACTTTTCCTTGAGGCCAAATAGTATATCATGGAGGTCCTTTTCTCGTTGCAAAGTACTTTGCTGTTCACTTAAAAATCCATTTAATCGACTTTCATAAGAAAAGCTCCAAGAACATCGGAAATATTTTCATTATTTTCATATACTCCTTTTTTTCAGTCATGACTCTTTACTCATTCCTGCATCTTTCCATTTGGCCAAATAGTGTCAGATGTATGAGTATATATGAGTACTCCTCCCGTCTTCATAGGCCAATTACATTTACCTAAATTTTGGCTGTAAAAACACTAGGTATGAATTTATAAAGCCAAAAGGTAAACGTTGTTTGAAAGTCAAATGAGTGTCGTTACATTGGGTCCAACCTTTAGAAGTTTTTAAATAGCATGTGTAATGCCCTGATGTTGTAGAAGGACCGTCATGAAAAATAATAGCTACAGTTGTAAAGGTTCTTCCTGATATCGATAACTGAGAAGGCACAACATTTTTAATAGAAGTTGTCAATTTAGTACCATCAGGTCTACATTGTTGGAACATTAAAATGACATACTGACCATAATTTTGTAGAAATAATGTGGACAGCATTGCAGACTTACATTGGGTACACACCATATGGTGATCCGCTGCTTTAACTAGATTATTAAAAGGCACTGATTTGCAGTCTGGTAAAGTCAAATATATAAATCTTTCAGAGTCTATTCTGGTAGTAGTTGATTAAGCACAGTTATCACAGTCATGTTGCCATTGATAAGAAAGGTTAAAAAGATTTTTTATATCTACTCCTTCATCTTGCAATACATCAAACATATACATTAAAAATTCCTGACAATCCTGCTGAATATTCTGTGAAAATTGATTTTGACCTGAACATATGTCTAGAAGATTTCTAATTTCTGAAACACTTTCTATTTTTGCTCTATCACTACTACATTTCTCTAACACAGAATTCAATAAACAGCACAATGTTTGTTCCCGATTTTCGACAATCTGTTTTTGTAAATTTTGAAGAAAAAAAACAACATTAACTTCTACATTAGCATAGCAGTTGACACCAGAACTGTTTTCAAACTGAAATCCAACAACATCCTCAACAGAATCTTTTTTCCTTCTCCTTACAATTACAGTTTCATCTACTTTTTGTCTTTTTGCTACTACCTCACTGCAATTACTCTCATTTCTTCTTTTTCGGCCTACCACACGTTTTTCAATCAGAGGATATTGAGGCAAATGTGGAGCATACTCTCTTCTTAACCTATTGTATTCTTTAACACAATCTAGATCTGCACAAATCTTTGTTTCATCATACTCAATCAAGTACAATCCTGATAAAGCTCTGACTTGTGATAATGCCACATATGCCATACCCTCTTTAAACACAGAACTTCCAATGTTCACCAAAGCGCTATCTACACTTAAACCTTGAGACTATAGGAAACTGTTTTCGGCGAACATATAAGTCTTTCACGAGCAAAAATCTAGCTGAACAACAACAAATTTGTTCTATTTCATCAATGCCATCAGATTTAATTTTTAAAATTTCAATTCCATCTCTATTTTTGTAATTCACAAAACCAACAACATGACCCATTGCTCCATTTACCAGACCTCTTTCAACATTTAAATTCCTTCTCAAAATGACACGACAATTCAAACACACATTCAGAGTTTTTTCAAAACCAGCAGTTTTAGATATACTCTTCTCTAATGAATCCAATTTCGATTTCAAATTTTCAGACAAAACAATTGTTGCTCCCATATGCTCTATTTTATCTGTAGCTTCCAGTTTCACTATCTCTTCATTTTCTAAATTTAAAATTTTGTTGTTGAACATGGAACATTCTTTCAGAGTTGGCATCAAACATATGGCAGATTTCCTCTCGTTAATTTTCTTAAAAATATTCTCTGGAAGAATGTTTTCATTTGGGTACAAATTTGAAATTAACCGTCCATGTAAAGCTTCTTTCTCTTGCTGACTTACTTTTCCAATCCTTACATCTTGTAAAATATTTTTATAATCTTCATCCTTTGCCTGCCGCATATTTTGAAGCAGTTATGCATATTTGAAGTTTAACCATATCTTAATGTTTCCAATGCTTCCTAAGCACTTCCTGGTATCTTCATGTGTGAGCATTTTGAACACAGGTAATCCTTTCACTGGAGTCAACTGCAGAAGATCTCCAAAAACAATAATATGTTTTCCTCCAAATAAGACATCATAGTCTGTTCTAAGAATTTCTTGCAATGTCAAATGCACAAAAGCAAGCATTATATTTGACACCATGCTTACTTCATCAATGATAAGAAGTTTCATTTTCTTCAGGACTCTCGAAACTTCGGAACACGCATCTCCAGATAGCTTGTGATACTCCAATTTGTTATCATGCTCCACTGGCAGCATCAGTAAACGATGTAAAGTAATCCCTTTAATGTTATGTGCTGCCAGCCCAGTTGGAGCGGTAACAACACAAGACAGCCGTGATTCAGTCCTTTTCTGCAAATAAGTTGCAATTGCTTTAATCAGAAAACTTTTTCCAGTTCCCGCTTCTCCACTCACGTACAGTTGGACAGGCTTAAATGATGTACATGAGCACTCTCTTTTTCTCATGACTGAATCCATGTTCAATCTGTTCTGTGACTTCGTCATATATCTGTTTCTGCTCAAAGTTTAGTTGTTTCACCAAATCTTCTAAGTTAACTTCATCATCTTGAGCTTGTTCCATAGCTCTTTCCACCTCATCCATGGCAGTGGCAGCTTCATTTTGGATAATTGGTCCTCCAAGTGGATCCTGACTCAATGAAGCAGAACTCTGACTGTCTTGGGAACTGTCTCTAGCAATCTCTGCAGCAATTGTGGTTTCTTGCTCTATTTCTTCGTTCAACATTTGCAGATAATTTGGAAAAACAGGACATTCTATGGTATCCTTGGTTGCATTAAAAGAATCTTCGTAACAGAGAAAATCTCCAAGTAGTTCCTCTTCTGTACGCCATGGCTTAAAGAGTTGCAAAAGAGCCAAATAGTAAAATTCCCTTTTCTCTGGATTTTCGCAACTCAATTTTCGATGATTAATCAAATGGCCTTTTTTCTGTCTCACTAGACATCCTTCACACCCAATGATAGCATATATCCCATTATTAATATCTTCTCTGATGGTTCTCTTATAAATATAGTTTTGCAGAACTTAATGCAAACAAACGTTCTCAAGATGACTACTTCTATTTGGATAGTATGTATCCAACATGTTGGTCTTCAAAATATCTGTACTTTCTGGTTCTTTCTCCGCCAAATACTCTATTTCTTGTACAGATTTCAAAACTCGATTTCGTGTTGCAGCAAGACCTAGACTCATCCAAATGATGGTTCTAGATTTTGCATATAGACTTGCCGAAGACAATCGATCAGAACATTCATATGCTCCAATTTCTCGATGCGACAACATCTTCAGACTGTAACTGTATAATGTCTTGCTTAGACTCTTTTCATGTGAAATGTCCTCCCACATTTCCTTCAGTTCTGTCTTTTCTTTTTTTGTGATGTAAGATGTCACATATCGAGCCACAGCAATAGAGTTGTCAGCAACGAATTGAATATCCATGTTAGCATTCCACATGGACAAAATCACTGAGTTGTAGTCGTTGATGTACTTGGACTCTTCATTTCTTTTTAAATTGTATGTATTTTTTGGTGATTTCCTCGTCACAGTATGTCGCAGAGAAGACATCAAATTATTTACTCTTCCTTTAGAAATCACTGGTCGTGGAAAGGCGAAACGACATTTTGTGTAGAACTTGTCCTTGTTTCTGAATTTTCGACGACAGTACTTTCCACAACGATGGGATTGAAAGCGTAAAACTTGTTGCCTTAAACAGTTTTCCTCTGTAGTTTTCGGAACAACACATGTTGAATACTCTTCAATGAAACTCATCACTGTTTCATCCGAATCTGTTCCAAATGTGGGTGCATCTTTAATCCACAACCACATATGTATGTGAGGAGCACCTCTCGCTTGATACTCCTTTCTCCAAAAGAAATCCAAAACCTCTCCAAGCGGAGGATTTTTTTTGTTGGTAATAAAAGACATCATAGCTTCAAATCTATGATTGAAATATCTGCATACATTTACTGGATCCAAAGAACACAGTTCTCCAGGTGTTTTGAATTCCATATTTTGTATATTTGCATTTGCCTCTCGTAGAAATTGAAGTAAGTCATCCCATGCATACTCGGCACAGCTAAGAGTGAGGAACCATGTAGGAGATCCTAAGTTTCTTAGCATACATTTCAATTCCCCATGACGACGGTACCAATACTCGTTTGTACCACGCTGACATGCCATGAGATTGATTAGATGAGATTCCAAAATATTATCTTGCAGATTCACTTTCTCCATAAAGTCCCTCGCCGAAACATTTTGTAGATGTGCTCCACTTTTCAGTATATGGAGAAGTGTGGCTCACTGGTTAGAGCAGGCAGACCCTGAAGCAGAGGGCAGACCCGGGACCAGGGTTCAATTCCCGACGCGGCAGGGTCTTGAGCTCAAATGTCCACGGACTCGATAATTCGCTTCGGTGCCTGACCTAATCATGGGTTCACACTCTGCAACTCTGGGCATTAAGCTTGCTTAATCTCCACAACGGCCCCCCGCGGCGGGATGCCTGGCTTTCACCTTGGGGATGCCCACAGGGAAAAGCCAGGACGGGTTCCCAAGGCAAAGCGCTTAGAGACCCCTGGGTTATAAGCGCTATATAAATCCCAACATACATACATACATATGGTTTACTGCATAAGAAAGCCCAGACAAGTCACTTTCATACAGTAGATGAAACAAATAGGGAATGCATTGACGAAACCTTGGATCTTCAGCATATAATCTTACATTTCGATATTCAGATGCAGGAATTTGAAGTGGTCGATCGTCATATCGTCCACCTCGACCTGTTGGAAATAGCTGTGGAAAACAACGAGCTTCCAAACTTTCTTCCCATACACTAACGGGACTTCCTTTTGCTGCTTTCATTTGAAACAATTTAATTGCATTCCCCATTCCCCATTGGAATGCAAAGGATGAACAATATAACGTTCATATATTTCTTCACTTCTAGAGACATCAACTTTTTCAATTTGGCCGACTGAACAATCACTGTCTTCATCTGCAGCTGTTTCCTCTGCTGCAACACATACATGTTTATAATACTCATTGTTTTTGACTAAATACAACGTTGCCTTTTTGACTTTCCTAACATCCACTAAATCTTGCCCGATTTTTTTACTCTTTGTCGGAACCCCATTAACTAGAATAACTAAAGGTTCCTCTTCTACTTTTTCTATACCAATTGTATTTTTTTTTTAAATCTAGAGGCAAATAAACAACTCTTCCCTTTAATCCTCTCTGCAAATCTGTAGGAGGCAATTTCCCTATCTTAGGCTCCATGCGAACAATTGCCTGAAAAGGGTGGACACATTGAATCAAAATAGACTCATATGTATTTAAATCCATCAATTCAGGGGGAATGTCTACCAACTCCAGATTATTATGAACAGCTCCAGCAGGCATTCTGTTTTGATTTAATTTATCATAATAATATTTACAAATACGCTGATCAGAACTCAAATCAAAACAATTCTCCACCCACAAATAAGTTGCAAAATCCTTCCACTCATAATTATTCATCTTTTCACTTTTTACGTATAAATCAACTAATCTAGTTTGATGCTTATAATGACTTCGTCGACAACACACACAAGTAAAATTCGGCCTTTCACTTGATTTCACCTTAAACCTGGTAATTTCCTGCTCAAACTTTTCTGTACTAGAAATCTGTACATTGTCTTCCACATTACCTTGAATTGCTGTGTCAATTTCTACACTATCCTCTTTTTTATCAAAATAACAAATTTCAATTTCTTCACAAATCTTCTTCACATCTAATTCAGTTCCATGCAAAAGAGCACTGTTTAATTGTTTAAGCTTAAGTGCTGGACTTTTTGCATAATACAACATTCTCACTAATTTCCTCATTTTGGTATGATGCACTGCTATCATCCTAAAATGATGAAAAACACTCTGACAGACTTTTTCTAGAAAAACAAGCCAGTGAATGGCCTTGCAAACCTGTCTTTTCTCTCACTCTGCAAGGATCTAAGTCTTGCAACAACTTCACTTTCTTCTTTATACTTTTCTTACTATATGTACGTAAGAAATTACAAAACAAATCAATTGATTCCTGTTGCACACAACAAATACGACTACACTTCCAAGTGTACACTGGACCCTTAGTACGTCTCCCTAAAACTTCATCAGTTAACACCTCTTCTGGTTCTCTAGGCACAAGTTTCTCTTTTTCAATCGGACAACTGTCTTTCACTTCATACGCTCGACCACTGGTGTCAACTGCATGCACTAAATCATTCTCCTGGAAGTAACTCTCCTCATTAAAAAATGGCTCACAACTTGAACTGTGCATCCATTCTCCAGAAAAAACTTTACAAAAATGAGTCCGATTAATTACTCTTTTCCATCTACTGTTTGATTTGAAAACATCAATTGTCTTGTTAAGTGTCCTAATTCTATTGATTATTAAAATAAATAACTTTTTCATAACTTCAAAAGCCTGATCAACAATCTTCTCTACACTTTTTTTTCTTATAAAAAGCAGCTCTCTGTTAACCTTTCCTAATGTTTTTTAACACATTTAAAACCACTCTATGGCGAAACATTAGTTTACGAATGTCTCTAAACTGATTCTGCCTTCTATTCCTATACATATTATTCTCTCCAGTTGTAGGATTCTTTGAGGTTCTCTCCTTCCTTTTCAAATTTACTCTCTCATTTTCTTTTTCTACATGCTGTCCATCATTTTTTTTTAAAGTACATATGTTCCGAATAAAAGACTTAGTTGTCTTACCAGGAGCTTGGTTCCTGTTTTTTGAAGTATTTGTTGTGGAAGAGTGCTGTAATTCCGTTGCTGTTTTTGATTTTTCTCGGTTATGTTGTTTTCTTGTCCTTTCCCTTGTGGGCATCTTTGTTTACTCTTGAAATCTTGATTTCAATCTGTGTTAAAGAAAAAAATAGCACATTATAGACCACTATTACCAAACAACAAAGCAATGACAAAAAACAAACGATCTATTCAGGGTTACAGATCAGGTGAGGATTCTCCTGGGGTACACAAAAGGTGAGGCCTGTATTGAAGAGTATAGTGGAAGACAGCTCTGTCCACAGGTACAAAGAAGATGAGACCTATGTCTAAGTCCACTGCACTCTTATACACAGGCTTCACCACCTATGCTTCCCGGGAAAGCCCTCTCTCCCACTACAGTCTTGATCATAAACCTCACCTCCTCTGTCCCTCTGGACATGTCTCACCTCATCTGCACAATCTACTTCCTAATCTCAGGTAACACAGATGACATAATTGATCCTCATTCATAAAGCCATGCATCAGTTTTGCGCTACTGAAGCGTCACTTTTTGTGACGCATTGGCATCATAAAACATGTGCCTTGTTGCACCATATTTAAAAAGTGACTCATGTAGGTAGATGCGTCATTTGTAAAACCTTTTGCACCACATTATACCTCTGTCAAGTGTAATGTACAGAGAGGGGTCATTTCTCTGCAAAAAGCCTCGTAATAATGACACAGTGAAATCTATAAAATTTCACTGCGGCACTTTTAGGAAACTGTTATGTCAAAATCTTGCACATGCCTCACAGTAGGGATAAGACTGAGGCAAACGCTTTCACATGGGGCTTTCCCCATGTGATACGATTCTCACACCTAAGCAGGGGTGCAGATGAGATGAAGTCTCTCCAGGGGAGCACAAAACGTGAGGCTTGTGTCCAAGAGTGCAGTGGACAGGACTAAACTGGAGTAGTGTGCAAAAAAAAGATGAGCCTCATTTATAAAGCCATGCGTCAGTTTTGCGCTACTGATGCGTCACTTTTTGTGACGCATTGGCAGCATAAAACATGTGCCTTGTTGCACCATATTTAAAAAGTGACGCATGTAGGTAGATGCGTCACATTTTAAACCTCTGCGCCACATTATACCTCTGTCAAGTGTTATGTACTTTACAATGATGTTACCTGTGTTAACTCAGTGTAGGAAGCATTTTGAGTTTGTTTGCATAGAGGAATTGTATTTTGTAAAATAGTGAGGTTTCAGTAATGACATGGAATGCTTGTAAATAGGACCTGTGCTGTGTTTCCTAAATGTGATGTCAAACACGATTTTGAGGAAAATGAATGGCTTTTATATTTTTGAGTATAATGTGGCGCAGAGGTTTAAAAAGTGACACATCTACCTACATGTGTCACTTTTTAAAAATAGCGCAAAAAGGAACATGTTTGGGCTTTCCTGGGGAGCGTAGGTGATGAAGCTTGTGTCTAAGAGTGCAGTGGACTAGGCTTCATGAAGCCTATCCCTGACTGCACTCTTAGACACAGGCGTCAATTTGACTCTTTACAATGATGTTGCCTGTGTTAACTCAGTGTAGGAACCATATTCAGTTTGTTTGCATAGAGGAATTGTATTTTGTAAAATAGTGAGGTTTCAGTAATGACATGGAATGCTTGTACATAAGACCTGTGCTGTGTTTCCTAAATGTGATGTCAAAAACGATTTTGTGGAAAATTAATGGTTTTTACATTTTTGAGTATAATGTGGCGCAGAGGTTTAAAAAGTGACGCATCTACCTACATGCGTCACTTTTTAAATATGGCACAATAAGGTACATGTTTGGGCTTTCCTGGGGAGCGTCGGTGGTAAGGCTTGTGTCTAACAGTGCAGTGGACTAGGCTTCATGAAGCCTATGCTTGTACATAGGACCTGTGCTGTGTTTCCTAAATGTGATGTGAAAAATGATTTTGGGTAAAATGAATGGTTTTTACATTTTTGAGTATAATGTGGCGGAGAGGTTTAAAAAGTGACGCATCTACCTACATGCGTCACTTTTTAAATATGGCGCAATAAGGTACATGTTTGGGCTTTCCTGGGAAGCGTAGGTGGTGAGGCCTGTGTCTAAGAGTGCAGTGGACTAGGCTTCATGAAGCCTATGCTTGTACATAGGACCTGTGCTGTGTTTCCTAAATGTGATGTCAAAAACGATTTTGGGGAAAATAAATGGCTTTTACATTTTTGAGTATAATGTGGCGCAGAGGTTTAAAAACAGACGCATCTTTTTATTTTTATTTTCCCCAAAATCGTTTATGACATCACATTTAGTAAACACAGCACAGGTCCTCTGTACAAGCATCTGCCTCGCAGCAGAGTTAAGACTGAGGCAAACGCTTTCACATGGAGCTCCACAATTTTACAAAATACAATTCCTCCATGCAAACAAACTCAATATGCTTCCTACACTGAGTTAACACAGGTAACATCATTGTAAAGAGTCAAATAGACACCTGTGTCTAAGAGTGCAGTCGGGGATAGGCTTCATGAAGCCTAGTCCACTGCACTCTTAGACACAAGCCTCACCACCTGCGCTCCCCAGGAAAGCCCCAACATGTACCTTTTGCGCCATATTAAAAAAGTGATGCATGTAGGTTTTTTACTGTCCCTCTGTTATAGTTATAGATTCAAATAGGCTTCTCTGTTATAGTTATGGATTGATTTAGGCTTCTCTAGTATATTTATGAATTTACTTAGGCTTCTTCACATGCACTTTTTTATATTTCAACTTCCCGACTGACACCATACACTGCCCAAAGATAACTTGACTGTTAAAAACTCAAAAGTACCTCTCTGAACTTAAACCCAACAGTGCCCTATCTCTACTGATATATTTTTTTTTTATGCAATTTACAGCAACATAATGGAAGGAGATCAAAATAAATGTGAAATTTCATTCAAACTTGATCTTCAGGACAACCCAGAGGAAGAGAATAACGATTCAGATTTTTTGGATCAGTCTCTTGACGAAGAGTTTCTCAAATATGTGGAAGAAATGGAATCATGTAATCCAAATGAGGACATTCCCGACGACATAATGTTGGAAGTCTTATTACATTTTTAAAAATCAGAGCAATAAATTTATATTTAATAATTAAAAATTGTTCCAGACATTATTCTTTTTTATATGTAATCAATGAAATAGTACCAAAATGAATATAATATAATGTGAGACTTATAGTATACTGTGCAATTTTTTTTGTGATACATAGTAAGTTTGCTCATAGTTACTTCCTTTCTCCCACTATATTATCTCCAATGTTTATTTGACATCTCTTTTTCATCTCCTGCCTCCATGTTGTTTCTGCTTTTCTGACAGACTATGATATGGATTATTTTTTTCCTGTTTCACTGAGTTTTCCCCATGTGTGGGTGGGGGGAGGTGTGGGTGGGGGATGTGTGGGGACCCTTTTATGGCCCCCACATCAAACCTAGGGGGTCAGCGGGGGTCTACCCTGCCCCCTTTTGGTTATTTCCCCCTTTGTTTTTGCCACCTCTTGTGCCTCGATCCTACCGAGACACAAGATGGTGGCCGCTGGGGACTGTTTTGAATGTTTACAGACACCCGAGAGCCAATCAGCTTTCCGTGCGCAAGTCGCGTGGCGCGCCCGGAGCGCTCCCCGGTACGCGTACCGGGGCGTGCCTATAGATATATAATTTTTTTTTAACCTAAATTACTCAAAATCCTCTGGAGCATATATCTTGAGACATAGCAAAGGCACATCGGGCTACCGGTCCCTACAATTTTGCCAAGTTTGGTGAAAATCCATTCAGCCGTTCGAGCTAAAAGTGCGACAGACCGCCCTATGGAAATTAACATGGGGAAAACACGTTTTAGGACTCCCTTTTATCTCGGCCCCCGCTTGACGAATCCCCCCCAAACTTTCAGAGGCAAAGTTGCAGAAAAATTCAGGCAGATTCCTCAACCGGTGCCAAAGCTATTCCCAATAGAATGTTGCGATTTCCCTATGGAAATCAATCCTAACTATAACTACCTACTGGCGACCGACAGTAGGTAATATATATATATATATATATATGAAACCATAGGTTTCACATTTGTTATAGTTAGGAATTAGCATTTAAAAAACCTTTGAAATTCACTGAAAAAACCATAGGTTTCACACCAGTAATAGTTAGCTGAACATTTTACTCATACAAAACCAATGAAAGTCCCACGTTATAGTTAGTTGGACTCACTATAACTCGCGCGCCCGCAATCCACTGCTGATGATGTCACATATTACATCATTCCTGACATGGTCAGTGACATCACTGATGACATCACTGATGACATCTCAAATGACATCACTGATGACATCTCAAATGACATCACTGATGACATCATCCATGTGATAATACAATACATTTCCTCACACTCTAATTTAACCTTTGGTACACCCAGTGTTAAATACAAACTACCATTCCTGAAACCATTGACACACCAATACCAGTTACCGCATACACACTCAATGGTTTGCTCAGTGAATTTCAAATGTTTTTTAAAAGCTAATTCCTTTGTACGTACGATTTTTAAACTGAATTTTTTTTTTTTGTATTTTTTTATTAGCTGTTTTTTATAACTTTTCATGTAGGTTTTTTTTTAATCATTTTGTCTTGGAGCGCTCAGGGTGCGCATACCGGTAAGCTCACCTGAGAGCGAGAGCGCTAATTCCACGAGCGAAAAAAAAAGTATGTATTTAAACTAAATAATAATGCAAGACATTCAGTGGCATACTTATAAAAGTAGTATTTTTGATTTTAAATAACCGTATTTTAACTTTAAATGCATTTCCGAAAAGCTAGCAAAAATGCATTCAGGCGCGCCACGTAAGCGTCTCCGGAAGCGCCTACAATCGTGCCGCGTAAGCGCCCCCGGAAGCGCCTACGTTCGTGCCGCGTAAGCGCCCCCGGAAGCGCTCGGGTGCGTGCAGCGTAAGCGCGTCAAGTCATTTGACCTTAAAATAACTCTTTTCATTGGTTGTTAACAGTTTTTTTTACAACTAATGAAAACCCCACCCATTTCCTTCACTACCTCTTTCACTTTGGAGACAGCAAGACCTGTTCCTTTCTGTTCTTCAATTTAGTGGAAAGAATGGCTGCCAGACCCCTCAGCAGCAGTGAGGACTCTGATGAGTTCATCCAGGAGGAGCCTCCTCAGCCCAAGGTGAAGGAGCACTTTATATGGAAATTTTTTACCATACCACCAGGAGAGAAAAAGGTTAATGCTCCAAAGGTGGAGTGTAAAATTTGCAAAACTGTTCTTTCACGGGGTGACCCTAGAAGAAAGTATAGTTTTGGCAACTCCACGATGATTCGGCATGTTCAAAGGAAGCACCCCCAGAACTATGCCCGGGAGAGTGTCAGGGACCCAAAGGGATGGTGCCTCAACATCCACCGGAGGAGCAACAACATCGGGGAGAGGAAGAGCAGTGGAGTTGATCCCTAACATTCAGCCTGTTTTCACTGATATCACTATCAAGTGTAAGCTGTTTGGTGAACTGCTTTGCTACAGAGAGCAGAGTATCATGCTCATTGCACGCAGAAGGGAAGAACACCGCTGCCCTCCCCAGCCCTAATTTTTCCCCTTTTGTTTTGCTCCTGTTGAGCAGTTTGGCATTCCCTCTTTTTGTTTTGGTTCAGAAAAAAAAACCTAAAAAGAAGAAAAAAACAGTTCTTTTTAGAACTACCTCCAATTCTCCAAAAAGAGCTGTATTCTTTACAAATTCACAAGGAGTGAGTGAAGTAGAGTGCAGTGAGAGAGGAAAGGAAAATGATTGAGAGAACAAAGAAAGGGACGAGAGGGGAAGGGAAGTGAAGTAGGGGGACAGAAAGAAGGTGAGTGTGGGAGGTGAGTGAGTAGAAGGGGAGTGAACAAGGGAAATGAGGATAAGTGATGAAAACCGAGTAAGGGAACGGGGGGGGTGGAAGGGTAAGAGAAGAGCAGTGATGTTGAGGAAAGAGTGGTGATAGAGAGTGGATAAAGGCAAGTGAGCGTGAGACAAGGAGAGTAAGGAAGTGAGGAGACAGAGGAAGTGAAAGAAAAAGTGAGAGTAGAGGACTGAGTGAGGGAGGAAAGAAAGATAAGTGAGGGAGTGTGGCTGAGTTATAGGGAGTAAGCGTAACAGAAGAAGAGTGAGAGACTAAGAGGACGGAGAGAATAGGGGTAACAGAGAGAGAGTGAGGGAAGGGGAGTGAGTAAGTTAGAGGACAGAGGGATTGAGAGAAGGAGTTACTGAAGTGGAGTAAGGAGAGTAAGGGAAGGGAAAAGAGTGAAGGAGCGAAGGATGGGAAGAGAGAGGAAGGAAAGTAAAGGAGAAGGTCTGAAAGAAGGTGAGTGTGGGAGTATGGCTGAGTTATAGGGAGTGAGCGTGACAGAAGAGGAGTAAGAGACTAAGGGGACGGAGAGAATGAGGCTAACAGAGAGAGAATGAGGGAAGGGGAGTGTAGAAGTAAGAGGACAGAGGGAGTAAGAGAAGGAGTTAGTGAAGTGGAGTAAGGAGAGTAAGGGAAGGGAAAAGAGTAAAGGAGCGAAACAAGGGAAGAGAGAGGAATGAAAGTAAAGGAGAAGGTCTGAAAGAAGGTGAGTGTGGGAGTATGGCTGAGTTATAGGGAGTGCGCGTGACAGAAGAGGAGTGAGAGACTAAGGGGATGGAGAGAATGAGGCTAACAGAGAGAGAATGAGGGAAGGGGAGTGTAGAAGTAAGAGGACAGAGGGAGTAAGAGAAGGAGTTAGTGTAGTGGAGTAAGGAGAGTAAGGGAAGGGAAAAGAGTAAAGGAGCGAAACAAGGGAAGAGAGAGGAATGAAAGTAAAGGAGAAGGTCTGAAAGAAGGTGAGTGTGGGAGTATGGCTGAGTTATACGGAGTGAGTGTGACAGAAGACATAACATTCTGGTCATTTGCCTAAGATCACAATGTGAGTGAAGCTTGATTCACCCATTAGTGTGATCTTAGGCACATGACCAGGATGTTACATGTAATCTACCATGTCTGTCTCTGCAAGCAGTATGTGTATCTCTGCTCATATTATTTCACTATCTCTACTGGCAAAAAACAGGGCACCTAAATAAAAGCAAGACATGACATTAATTTCTCATTATATGTAACATCCTGGTCATGTGCCTAAGATCACACTGTGAGTGAAGCTTGAGATTATGCACCTGCAAAGTGACATGAGACACAGGCACAGAGTACCTTTTAACCTAAAAGAGACAAACTGTTAGAAGGCAAAGGTGATATTATTGAAAAATGTGAAAATATAATTCCTTATTTCACACAGACACTCAATGTGATCCTTGACCAAAATTTAAAAGCCTACTTTTTTACCAGAAAACATTTTCCATAGTAAATTGTTTTTCACACAAAGCACAGCCCATTTCAATGACCACTACAAAGCAAAGCAGAAACCTAACTCATTTCCAAAATACATTTCCAATATGCATCATATAATTTTTAAACAGCATTACAAAAAAACATGACACATAATGCAAGAATAAAGAAGCACAATATGCTTCTTAATATTCCCCATACTGCATACAGCAGTGTATTTTCATTAAATGAATCATATATCAGATAACACACAGGCACAGAGTAAAGTGAGACACAAGCAAAGAATACTCTTTAAGCTAATTGAGGCAAACTGTTACAAGGAACAGGTGACATTATTGAAAAATGTGAAAATGTTTTCTTTTATTTCAAACAGACACTCAGTGTGATCCTTCAGCAAAATTTAAAAAGCTAAATCGTTTTTGACACAAATTTAATGACCACTACAGAAACAAAGCAGAAACCTAACTCATTTTCAAAATACATTTCCAATATGCACCATTCTATTTTTAAACAACATTACAAAAAATATGACACAAAATGCAAGAATAAAGAAGCACAATATGCTTCTTAATCTTCCCCATAGTTCATACAGCACTCTATCTTTATTAAAAGAATCATTACTCACCTTTAAAAATGCTTTGAAAGATGTAGAACAGTGTCAGTCACACACAACAGATTTTCTTAAGCAGAATCTCTGAATAATGCTTCTTTCATTGGAGCCTCAGAATAATGGCACAGATTGTTTCTCATTTCAGACCCATATTCTTGTACATAACCAATCAAAATTCTTCCCACACAAATTCAAAACCAAACTGCACATTTTAATTGGTTGTACATTTGAACACTTTGAAACTCACATAATATTCACCCATCGCCCCAGTGATCATTCACCCTGTTACCATGGTAACTCCCTCCTAACCCAGCACACAGTTGAGAAGTTCATCATACTATGTTGCAAAAGAATCCAGCAAGGGTGTTTGAACTCTCAATTTACTAGCTAATCAAGTGCAATGTTTCTGTAAATGACTTTTTCTCAACCATTGAAATTACTTCTTTAAAAAAAAAAAGCATGCACCCTACTTTTCAGTGGTGAATTTTAAGAAAGCACCAATCATTTCTTGTTTTTCAAGTGCACTGAATCTCAACCACTTTTTTTCATAATGAAACTGCCATTTCATTTCCACAATTCATCTGAATACAAGCACATATACCTTCAAGATGCCAAAAGTCTGGATTGTGGGTCATAGCTATGTCTTCTGGAGTGAAAAATGTGCAAGCAACAGAGGTATTTACAACCTTGATTTACCAAATGTGGACATTGTGTGGATTGGACAGAGAGGATTAAGAAGTCACCCATTGATACCATTGATAAAATCCTTTATGCATCTACCACACCCTGACCTCATAATTGTGCACTGTGGTGGAAATGACCTAGGCACTTTGACTTGGGTAGGTCTGGAAATGCTTTTAAAGGACATCGTTGGGCAATTGATGTCACTTTTTCCAAAAACTGCCTTGGTATTTTCTAACATATGCCAAAGGCAAAAATGGAACTGGTCCAACCAATTTTGTCCACAGATTGAGAAAGCAAGGAAACATGTAAATAAAACTGTTTCTGCTTTCCTCAGAGACAATGGTATGGGTTCCATTTACCACAACAACTTGCGTTACAACATGCAAGGCATCTATAGGAGAGATGGTGTGCACTTTACAGATGAGGGGAATAGAGTCTTCCTCTTGAATTTGAGACTCTGCATTGGTACCTACTTGTAGGTACAAAAAACACCCACCTAACACAACAGCTCTTTTCAGAGCTACCCTACCTCTAAGCACTCAAAAATATTTTTTTACTCTATTTTTTTACACTGTTTTTCCCCGTGGTGCGCTCAGGGTGGGCGTACTGGGAAGCGCACCTGGGAACGCACCCAACGCTAACCCCGCGAAAATTTTAAAAATAAATAAATCGGTTTTTTGCCCTTCAGAGTCCTTCTAGGCCCCCCTCAAAAAATCTAGTGGGTCAGGGGGTGTCTACCCTGCCCCCTTTTAATCATGTCCCCTTTTTTTTCACCTCTTGTGTCTCGATTCTACCGAGACACTAGATGGCGAACTCTCCGGACTGTTTAGAATGTTGACAGACATCCGACAGCCAATCAGCTTTCCGCTCACGCACTCACGTAGCACGCCGGGTACGCTCCCCAGTACGCATACCGGTGAGCGCTCGGAGCGCGCCTATAGATATATATGTGTTTTTGAAGTTCATTTAAAAAAAAAAACACTTCAGTACTTTTCACAAAATATAGCAAAGGGACATCTGCGTACCAGTCCCTACAATTTTGCAAAGTTTGGCGTAATTCCGTTCAGCAGTTCGTGCTGTAGACGTGTCAGAACGTCCTATGGAAATTAACATGGGAAAAACACGTTTTGGGACCCCCCTTTTTTCTCAGCCCCCACTTCACGAATCCCCCCAAAGCTTTCAGGGAAGGAGGGGAGCAAAGCTGGCCAAAATGTTGGATAAATTACACGCAAATTCCTCAACCGGCGCCAGAGTTATTCCCAATAGAATGTTGCGGATTTCCTATGGTAGCTAAGTCCTAACTATGACTACCTACTGGCGACCGCCAGTAGGTAATATATATATATATATATAAATATATATATATATATATTCACTGAAAAAACCATATGTTTCACACACGGTATAGTTAGGAATTAGCATTTAAAAAACCTTAGAAATTCACTGAAAAAAACATAGATTTCACACATGTTATAGTTAGCTGGACATTTCACTCATACATACCATTGAAATTTCCTCATTATAGTTAGATCAGCTAACTATAACTTGCACGCCCGCAATGCACTGCGGATGACGTCACATACTACATCACACATTCTATGAGTGAAATGTCCAGCTAAATATAACATGTGCGAAACCTATGGTTTTTTCAGTGAATTTCTAAGGTTTTTTAAATGCTAATTCCTAACTATAACGTGTGTGAAACCTATGGTTTTTTCAAGGATTTGTAAATGATAATTCTTAAATGCATTATTATATTTCTTTCTTTTTATACTAATTTCCTACATTTTTATTATAAATATTGATACTTATTTTATTTTTTAAAGAATATTAATTAATTAAAAAATGTTTTCGATATATTAAAATTAAATTCTATATAATTCCTTTTTCATTGTTTTATTTTCTGTATTTGTACCGTAGGCGTACAGTGATTGCATCGTCCATTGTACAGTACATCGTCCTCTCCGCGTATGCGCGCACACGTTACAGATACGCTGTGACGTTACACTCTCCTTGCAGAATTGTAATCATTCAGCCACTACCCAAGTACTCGTGGTGCCAGTGTGTCTTAGGGCATTAACTGCTTCAAACACCTACACACTATACATCCAGTGTTCTATCCACCGACAAACTTCTCTTTTATACCCTTCAAGTAAACACTATCATACTTCTGTTTCAGTATTGTAGTGACCATACAGCACTATGTGTTTATCTATACACTGTTCTAAAAGAATCCATTTACTACATTAAAACACTAATTAGTAGATGTACAATAAGTGCTACATCCCCAGAGATATGCCAGTTATTGTATACTGTAACATCACCTCCTTGTAGCGCAGGGCTTTATAATGTGATGCAATTTCCTGATGCGTCACATTGTAAATACCACATATCATGGCACATCTCTTACACCACCAGTGCGTCACAAACACCTTTGTGAAAATCCACGCCTAACACATGCAAATTCATCCAGGTAGTTTCACCAGCAGTGCAAATTGAAGCAGAGACTTGTAACATATTTATGTGCATATGTTACATTGAAGTGCATCGGAGGTACTACAGTATACTATAGGTAAACTGCTTATAGATTTATACTGTAGCACTTCCTTATAGTTCTGCACTTTCAGATTCACCATACACTAGTATTGTAGTCATTCATTCACTTATAAACTTCACATTCATTCTGACAAACTTTTATACACACATAGGAATATGCCTGATTCATCTAGCGAAATGCGCTCGCAAAAGGGCCAGATTCTGAGAATCTGGCCCTTTGCGAGTGCAATTTTTGCATTTGGGATTCATCATCCAAAATGCAAAAATCGCTAATAAAGAATTTGCTAAATTGCGAGGATTAGCATTTAAGGAATCTCTATTAGAGATTCCTTAAATGCTATTCATGAAACATTAAAAAATTGCGAATTCGCAATTTAGGACCGCTATTTACCACGAGGTCAAACCTCGTGGTAAATAGCGAAAACTTAGAAAAATGCATTTAAATGCATTTTTCTAAGTTGCATGTTACACACACACATGTCCTTTGGACATGTGTGTGTGCAACACCAATGTAGATTACATTTCAGGGATGCTACAGGGTGTCCTTTGGACACCCCTGCACCCTTGAAATTGCATCCTTATTTGCGATTAGCTAATTGCTAATCGCAAATAAGGAATAACTCCCCATGCATTCCTGTGGGCCTGTAGGCCCATAGGAATGCATGGGGAGTTATTCCTTATTAGCGATTAGCAATTTGCTAATCGCAAATAAGGAATGTGTAGGAATCGCATTTGTTTATGCAATTTCTACATGAATCCCGTTTTGCAAGTCCTTAATAGCGATTCCTTATGAATCGCTATTAGGGGCTCGCAAAACGGGAGAATGATGAATCAGGCTAATAGTTCTTTCTTTGACCAGTGAAGGTAGTTCTAAAAAGAACTGTTTTTTCAGTTTTTAGTTTTCAAATTTTTTTGTGTTTTTTCAACAAGTTTTTTTTTAAATCCCAAAAATTGAACTGGAACTCAAAAAGTATCCAACACGTACCAAAGAATAAAAAAAAATCCTAGAAATGCTGCTGCAGCAGTTGATGTACTTGGTGCACTAGCAGGTTGTTATCCTGCAAGCTTCGTCTTACAGCTCGAGCAAAGTTGTTTGGATGCAAGTTCTTCACGTGTCGCACCATATTTGCTGTGCCAAAGGAGTATTTTTTCATGGATCACCCCTACACAGAGTTGTTGGGCAAATTTTACAGGTTACTTTTCGAGCATTAACCTTTTTTTGCGTTTCTGGAAAAGTAAAAGACGTCCAAATTACAGCTTCTTTCCTCTTCTTTGGAGGTTCTTCAAGAATGAAATCTCCATCTGAAGAATGGCTGAAATACGAGTCCATTTCTGATACTATGGTGGTCTTCCTTCTACTTTACAGGATTCTCAGAAGAAATGCTTCTTTTTAGAAAGTCAAACTAAATGATTAAAATGGGACGTAACTTTCAACATTTGCAATAGCAACTATTATGAACCAATCAAATCTCTTCTTTTAAAGTCACATGGCTTTCCTTATGCTTACGCTGAGCTTCATGTGCTCTTATGAAGCAAGTACGCATGACGTTCCACCGCGATTTCTATAATTGCTTTTAAAAGTAATTTACGATTGTCCAAAGTTTAAAAAAACTATTTTCATAACTACTCTAGATAATGTACTCTCTTAGTATGTTAATTAAATACATAAATATATCTTTTTAAACAATTAAAAACATTGGCGTCTTTCGCGACGTCACAAAGAAACTTTGATGCGACGCGTAACGTCCAAGCATATCCGTAGCATTTGAGAAAATACGCACTGAGAATGATTACCAGTACAAACTATGGTGCAATCACTTTAACACTGTCAAATCAGAGCACAGGGCACGCTACGAGAATGGTTACAAGTGGTCACTCATTGAGATCCAATACTGGCCCTGCCTCTGCACCCATGAAAACCCCGCCCATGTCTCTCTCTCTGTTGTTAATTATTGGTCCACACACTCACACTTGCACACGCATGGTACACGCCCGCCCACACTTTCCTAGATATCACCACGTAGCTTTCTTGCAATTACTAAGCCTGGAAACCAATATATTAGCCAATATGAGGTCCCCCAGGGCACACATTCTTCTAGACCGTGAAAACGCCACCAATGACGGCTCTGGACTTAGTTTGGTCAACCCCCGCGGTTCCCATATAAAGCGCATACTAATGTAAGCATGCTCTCTTTTGCCTGCGCTGCGGTGACAGAGACTCTCATCATCGTCGATTGTACTTCGAACTGTTTGCTCGAGAGCAGAAGGACTCGTGACACTCGACGTGGTGTCACTGCTGCTGCCGTCCAGCGAGGCCACCATAGCCACATTGGCGGCCTCGCCCACGCCCACCCACCTAGGCCCAGCCAAAGCCCCAGCCTTTGAAGACAAGACAAGAGACAACAGAAGCAAAGGTAGGAGAAGCCATCATAACATCAGCCTCCGCTGTAAATTATATCTGCATCATAGTATTTTTTTTTTACTGTCACGTGACCCTCCAAGCTCTGTTTCCCTTTATTTTCCTGCAACACTTACTTTGTACTGCATTGTATTTCCTCCCTCCTAATCTTCCCATCACTTTTAATATTTATTACTGCGTCACGTAGCATTCCCAGGCATCTATTATTATTCCTCATATATGATTTATCTTCATATATCCTTCTGCATCACGGACACGTCCTAGGCCTTTTCTACATAAATTGTGCGTGCATGAAATTCTGTGTCGTATTTTTCAATTGTCACGTGCTTTGGCCTGCATTCTTATAAATTGTGCGTTCATAATAGAAATATTTTTTGACTGAGTCATGTACCCTTCCCAGCTCTGTTTTGCTTTAGTTTTGTGCTCCATGTGCTTTGTACTTCATTGTATTTGCTCCCTCCTAATCCTCCTGTCACTTTTAATGTTTATTGCTGCCTCACGTGGTCTTTCCAGGCCTCTATTCTTATTGAATATACATCGTTTATCATAATTAACCCGCTTACTGCGACCGTTCTTTTGGCGCAGTGCCGGCGTTCTGAAGAGTGGGCTAGGCCCCGTCGGACGTTGAACGTTTACAGCACCAGCCAGGTACTGCTCCGAACGTTCAGCGGCCGACGGCACTATCAATGCTTAAATAAATTGTGTGTGCATGAATTACTGTGTCGTATTTTTGAATTGTGCCCCTTGCTTTAGCCTCTATTGATCCAATTTGTGCATTCATATTGGTATTATTTTTTTAACTGCGTCACGTGGCCCTCCCAGCCATTTTGCTTTACTTTTCTGCGGCACATGCTCTGTGCTTCATAGTATTTGTTCCCTCCTAATCATCCTGTAACTTTTTTTTATATTTATTGCTACCTCATTTGGCCTTTCCAGGTCTCTATTCTTATTGTTCATATATGGTTAATCATAATATTTCCTTCTGCGTGACAGGGCTGTCCTACGCCTTTTTTAAATAAATTGTGTTTCAACGAATTTCTGTCATGTTTGAACTGTGCCCCGTGTTTTAGCCTGTATTGGTCCAATTTGTGCATTCATATTAGTATTATGTTTTTTACTGCGTTACCTGGCCCTCCCAGCTCTATTTTCCTTTTTTTTCTCCCATGATTTTTAATATTTATTACTGGCTCAGATAGCCTTCCCAAGCTTGTTTTTTTACATATTGTACTTTCAAAAATATGTATGTTGCATTTTTGTGCTACGCCACGTGCTTTGTGTTTCAACATACGTAAGCTCTCTTAATCATCATATTTGCTTCCTTTTAATCCTACCCAGACTTAAAATATCTTGCTTCCTCACGTGACCTATAGTTTTTTTTTTCTGTGCTCTAGTTGCCCTACGAACGTTTTGCCTCCTCAGACTAATATACATTTAATTCATAATAATTGTTGGATTTATATCTTTGACACTACGGTGTTGTACTAGCCCTTACTTTGGATTAGGTTACCTAACCATTTTTCCCTCTATCGTTCGTCTTTTTATGACATGCTTTCACCAAAATACATGTTTTCGACACTTCAGCACTTCATGATCAGTCTTTAAGTGCAATTGCTCCCTTTTTTGAAACTGTAATGGTAATTGTTTCTCTACAATTAAAATGTTAATCTTGATAGTTACGTATACCAAGGCTACTCATGTAAATGCTACTACTGGGCATACAGCAGTAATTGTGCCACCAACACAAGAAACTCTAAATATAAAAACCACGCCTATCACTGCATGACCTGAGCGTCCTTTGTTAAACTGTTATATTTTGAAACTGCATCCATTTTACAGGCCTTACCTCTGTATTTGTGTAGACTGTACTTTGTATTCCTCGCTTAAACTTTCTGCACACAACATATTTTTCAAACTACATTCATTTTTTTTTTATTTTGCATTATCTTTTTGTGTTTAAGATATGTTTGTGTTAGGTTGTTAAACTAAATTCATCTTTAACAAATGTTTTGTTTTCAAAATTAATTTGCAGGAAGCATAACCAGTGATAATTCACCAGCAACTGATCAATCTTCACAACGTGATCAATATTCACAACCTGTACCACGTTCTGCTACTTGTAAATAGTGTATAGCTAATAGCGTATGATGTACATATTTCTTCCTCTTTAGAAGCTTGTGTGCTTTCAAATATTTTTACAACTAATCAATGCCGTCCCCTCAAACATATGTCTCTCAACACCAAATTTATATATATTCATTCATATTACAGTTACTTATCTTTAACTAATAATTAGCCATAACTGTGTACTGAAATTCTCTACTCTGAAACCTATGATTGGTTTTTCAGTGAGGTTCGACGTTTGCTCAACATATACATTTGTTATTATGTTATTTTTACTAATGTAATATTTCTGAAGAATGATGGACTGAACATTGCAATAAACCTAATGGAGTCATCACCTTTGACTTTAAACAATAATATGACACAAGTTGTGGGTTTGCTCTATAGTCTCCACATCTTGATACATTCTAAGTCTATATATCCACTGTATAATCCTATTGCTGGAGGTACTCACAAGATGGTGTTTACGTACCCACCCAGCAGGGTAACGATAATATTCAAGACCAAAGAAGGTCCAGAATGCAAAATATTACAGCTACACCAGAGCACTGGACAAGTAGGCCCAACCCCCTGCAGAACAAACCCTTTGGCTACCAGTTTGCAGTACCACATTATGAATCAAGGAAGGGCCCTGTCTGCAGTTAAGGTAACATTTTTGTCCGAAAGCTCAACACCATACATATAGGGACAGATAAACTAGAATCTGTAACTACATTCCCGTACTTAGGTTTGGCTTTCGCTGCGAACGGCTCATGGAGTTGGCATACGGCCCACGCCATGGGCAAGTTCTCGAAAGCCACCAACTCCATTCTGAGTTTGTCCCGGCAAAAGAAAATAGGTGCCACAAGAGCCATTTTAAAAAATTTTAGGTTACAGTGCTTACCGGTAGCGACATACGGAGCTGAGGTTTGGGGACTGAGAAAAAATCCCAATATCCAGCGAGAAGAAGGTCGATTTTGCAGGAAAATACTGGGTGCCCCAATCTCAACTTCTGAATTTATTTGCCATGAGGAACTAAATCTCCCCTATGTATGTGATTTTATTAGATCTAGACCAGCTCTTTTCTGGATCAGGGTCTGGAGGAATAATTCAGCCACTTTAACACAAAATATTATAAAAGATTGTCACAAATGTGACCATGGCATGCCGATCCCATGGCTTTCGGGAGTCTTAAAAACACTGAGTTCCATGAACAGGGAAGATCTTTTCTCCGACCCAAGCAGGATTGAAGCAAAGGATAAAATTTAGGTTAAACAAGCACTGTACGCATTTTATAACTCTGAACGATTGGAAACGGAAACCCCTAAATCAACACGTGTACGCAAAATGATGGAAAACCCCTGAAAATAGTCTTATGAGAACTGTATTAGATTTTTAATAATTTTGAACTTTGTAAATTTGCCATGTAATTGAACTGTTTTTAATGTGGTACTTTTATGAACGTTATGAAATTCGAATAAAGGTCTTTTGAACTTGAACTTGAACATTTTTGTCCATATGTTGATGCTGTTCAAACTTGTATTCATGGTTTATTAATTGAAAGCTTTATTATTAGGGTGAACGCTCTAAGTAAATGCTGTGAGCTCTGACTGCACTACTGACAGTGGTTCCAGTATAAAAATGTGTACACAGGTTTTCAAAGTATAGCGATATGAGGCTATGGATAATGCTCCCAGAATGCTCTCTGATTTGATGCAATTATTTGCAGACATTTGAAAGCAAGATTAATTATTCTTTACTTTCAAAATAAAATGTTCATCTAAAAATGAAAGCAGGAAAACAACATTTAGCTAAACAACTGAAAAATGTCAGGTACCATTTCTTTTCAGCATCATTTAGTAACATGTGTTTGTTGATGCATGCTAGTATTCTCAAAAATATTCATTATGGAAAATCAATGTAACCAGTTTCAATAAACTTATGGCAAACAAAAATAAACAAGCACTGACAACGCCAATAGGTCTGAAATTGGTGGTTATCTTTTTAGTTTTGACAATGTGTGAATTGTTTTGGCTTAGTGTTTCTAAAAGTTTATTGGTGTGGGAGCTGCTGGGCCTTCAGCATTATAACAAACACTGGCAAAATCAAAAATAGTTTTTGGTCTCAAAAAACACACACTGCCACAGTACTTACTGGCACTGAACAAAGCTACTTTGCGTGCCGGTATGCTCTTTTTGAAAGACAAGAATGCTTTCACTCACAGTGAAGCCAGCCGATACAGAGAGAGACAGAATTTTAATAAACACAAAAAGTCACGGTAAATGCCAGAACCAATTTGGGGCCCAAGTCTCAAAAGTGCACCCATTGTATATGTCTTTGCATTAAGTGCAGCTATACAGCTTTCATGAATTCCCACAAATTTTTCAGAAGTAGGACAAGATATATTACTCCTAGAAAATATTTCTGAACTGCGGAAACTGCCACTAAAGCCGCGATAATGGGCTTTAATAATATGCCCTTGTGAATTCCCATAGAAGCCCACCTTAACACCAGAACATGGGCTTCTATGGTATCTAAGCAACCTGTCAAATGGACAAGTAGATATTTTATTAAATTCCACACCCCTGTTTTAGAGTTACGTTCACCATGTGCGAAAGCTGCCTATACACCCTTCCAACTTATGGACTCATTACCATGTTTCCACTAAGTGATGAGGGATAACTATGTTTACCATATGAATACATATAAAGTTTTCATTTCAAACAGCTTTTGACCTTTAAACAAAGCAATGTTACTAATAACTTACTTTTCACTATTTTCACAACAGGTCCAATGTGTCGAATGCAGCCGATGACTCCACCTTAACTTTCTAAATCCAAATGTAACTGTTCCTTATCTTTTACTGATTACAATGTAAAACAACTATTGTTCACAAACGTCTTTCAGCTGTCACGATTTGCACAATCCTTTTAGAGTTGGACCAGACTTCCTCTAACATTCCTACCTAATTTTCTTTTTGAAATTCAAAAATTATTTTGTTTAGGTGTTGAAACATACATTTAAATCTTTCTCCTCTTTAAAGGTGAAGAAGCAATACCGCTCCTCTATACATGATTGTTCAATGGTACTCTAAAAAGTAGTAGTAAGTCCCCTATCACTATGGTAAATATCTGACAATAGAATCTATGATATAATTACATCACTAGTCCATAGTCATAATCAAAAAGGTGTCTTTACACTCAACAAAAAGAACAATCGGACACTTTTTATGCTGGACAGTAATGCTTCTAAACACC
Source organism: Lissotriton helveticus (assembly GCF_964261635.1). Classification (NCBI taxonomy): domain Eukaryota; kingdom Metazoa; phylum Chordata; class Amphibia; order Caudata; family Salamandridae; genus Lissotriton; species Lissotriton helveticus. The sequence goes on from NC_136064.1 coordinate 127,050,021, forward strand.
CTTTCATTGCTGTCTTCCATACCTTCAAAAAAGATTTCATGGATTTATATGCATAGTCTTTTAGGTCTGTATATCTCTAATGTAAAACAAACAAACTTGTTTTTCTTTTCTTTTCTCACTGACATATGTAAACTCATCAGCCACTCCAAAGGCAAGCTTTTGCAATCCTGAATACTGAGTGCTACAACAATGTATGTGAAAGGATGCCCATGCATAACCAAGCTAAGCTTTCTTTTGCTGCAAGGACACATGTAGTGTAACCTGTGAAATACTTTAAAATGCTACCCTCCCACTAGTCCTAAAGGTGGATGTAGAATACAACCGTTCATCATAAAATAGAATTGGACGTCACTAAGTACAAAGTATTTCTATATTGTGTAAGCCCTAATGTGTTGCTTAAAGATTCCAGCGAAATCCAGATAAATACTAACTGCAACACAACCACCATTAGTAACCTATAAAATTTGCCAAAGAACTCTTTCAAGGTGTGATCAATCCAAAAAATACTCATTTGGCACAGCAAATTTAGTGCAACACAGAAACAACTTGCACCCCAACAACTTTGCTTCAGCTGCAACACAGAGATTGTACGACAACACACTTGCTCCTGCACCAAGCACATCAACTGCTGCAACAGAATCTTCAGCAAACAGTCCATACTCACATATTGATCTTGAATTTAGTAAATTAAATTTTCTATGCATTTATTGCGATGAACTTTTGTGTTACAGGAAATAGTCTATCAACGTCATCAAAAATAAGAAACAGGTGCACTGCTGTCCTCCACATCAGTCATTAGACATTTATCAAGCTTTTTTGTTGTAAGAACGACCCCGTCCGGAAGCCGTGGTAGATGTGCACACTTGCTGCCTTTCTTGGCTGAATTTATTAATTATTCTAAAATAATTCAAATTCAAAACGCAGACCCTTCATTCAGCCTTCTTGGTAACTTCTACCCGTGAATGGCAGTGAGTAATTTGCACACTTGTGTCCTTTTTTGCGTCCTTTCTACTGCACAGTGTGTGTACTTTCTGCACTTCCATTGTTTGTTTAGATGTGATACCCATTTCTCAGGCTCCTACTGCGGACTGCGACACAGAGTCTGTGTAATGGACTTGAAAACCAAACACCCACTTCCTTTACAAAGCCCTGGGTAGTTTCAACGTCTGCTGCCTTTCTTAATTTTTACATTATTCTGCATCCACTAGCACAAACACACATACCTGCTGCCTTTCTTGACTGTCTTTGCCGACTTTCCTTCTAATTCAAAGTAGAGGCCCTGGAAAGGGCCCGGTGTTATTGTTGAGCACTATGGCCCAGAGTGGGGATTTAGTTCACTTGCTTTGCTTCCTTAGATGTGGTAGTCATTTCTCAGCCTCAAACTGCGGAATCCAACACCCTGTCTGTATAATAAAAAGGATATCCAAAGATCCACTTCGCTGACAAGGCAGAGGGTAGTTTGCGTATCTGCAGCCTTTCTTATTTTTCACCTTATTCATCTTTTACTCGATCAAGACACCATTCAGACGTACACACACTTATCAATTATTCTTAAATTTCATATTCTAATTCAAAAACAAGAGGCCTTTATTGAGCCTTTTTGTTGTAACTACTTCCCCAACTAAACACACTATGTAATTTGCACACTTTTGCAGCCAATAGAAAAATTGGAAACTTTAATTAACATTTTTGTAGCTGGTCAGGTTTCAATATCAGGAAGAACTTTTGTAGCTGTTGCAATTATTTTTCATGATGTACCTTCTACAACATCAGGACATTACACTGTTTATTTAAAATGTCTGAAAGGTTGGATACATTCTAATAATCAATCAGTTTTTAAGCAACGTTTGCCTAAAGAGTTACCAAATTGTTACCTAATATTTTTAAAGTAAAAATTTCAAGATAAAAATGTGGCCTTTGAGGATTACTTCTCTTAAGGTAGATTAGTCTGTGTTTGTATTTTGTAAGTAAGGGGGAGGAGATAGAAGGTGATCCTTTTGTTGGTATTGATGCAGTGTAGGTGTATCAGGTGCTGAGTGATGTGGCTGCAGCAGGGGACATTGATAATCACTCGGGTGGAGGTCTTTTGGATATGTTGTAGGTGTTTGGCTACAATTCCTCTGTAGAATGTTTTCCCACAGAGTAGTCTGCTGCTGATGAGGGACTGTGCCACTTCTTCTTCTTTTGGTTAGGATCCACTTTTAAATGTTGCGGAGCATGTGGAGGGTCTTATAGCAGTACGAATAGACAATGGTGACTTGCTTACACATTGAAAGGAAGGAGTTGAGGCTGAATCTTAGGTTGTGGACATGGTTAGTAAGTGTCCAAAGTGTAGTCAGCTAGCAGAAGTCGGCTGAAGGGGTGGGTCTGAAGATGAGTACTCATTTTGTGCGACTTCATGTTTAGAAAGCTGCTCTTTATGTAGTTGGTCACGTTGCAGCCTTTGTTATTTTTTACATTATTCATCTTCCACTCAATCAACACATCATCTACACATACACACACCTACTTCCTGCCTTTCTTTGCTATTGTTATCAACTATTCTTCTATTTCGTATTCAAAGTCGAGGCCCTTTATCAAGCCTTTTTCTTGTAGCTACTACCTCGGCCGAAGGCAGTGGAAAATTTGCAGACTTGCAACCTTTTTTGACTGCAGTTATCAATTATTCTTCAAGTAATTCAAGTAATTCAAAGTTCATGGCCTTAATTAAACCTTCTTGGTAACTACTACCCATGAATGGCAGTGGGTTATTTACACACTTGCGTCCTTTCTTGCATCCTTTCTACCACACAGTGTGTGTACTTTGTGCACTTGCTTAACTCTTTAGATGAGTTACCCGTTTCTCAGGCTCCCACTGCGGAATCCGACTAAGAGTCTGTAATGGACTGGAAAACCAAAGACCCATTTCCTTTACAAGGCAGTGGGTTGTTTCAGCATGTGCTACATTTCTTCCTTTTCACCTTATTCTACATCCACTACCTCAAACACACGTATATGCTACATTTCTTGCTGCCTTTGCCAAGTATTATTCTAATTCAAAGTAGAGTCCCTGAAATTGGCCCGGTTTTGTAATTTTTTAGCCCTACCGCCCACAGTGGTAACTTAGTGCACTTACATTGCTTCATTTGATGTGGTAGCCATTTCTCAGGCTCCCACTACGAAAGCTGACACCCTATCTGTATAATGAGGTGGAAATCTAAAGATACACTTCCCAGACAATGCACTGGGTACTTTGTGTATCTGCAGCCTTTCAATGTTTCACCTTTTTTTATCTTCATGTCAATCAACACATAATCTACACATACACACACCAACTTGCTTCCTTTTTTTGGCTAGAGTTATCAATTATTGTTCAATTTCATTTTCTGATTTCTGATTCAAAGTCAAGGCCCTTTATCAAGCCTATTTGTTATTGCTAATACCCCAGCCGAAGACAGTAGGATATTTTAGCTCCTTTTCTTCACTGGGGTTATCAATTTTTGGGAAATTACCAACAACCTTAGAAACAATATTTTCATTTAGAAACAAATTTCAAAGTAATCGTCTCTGTAAAACTACTTTGCCATGTTCACTCATTTCTCCAATTCTTATATCTTGTAGAATACTTCCATAATCGGTATCATTTGCTTCTTGCATATTTGTAATAAGTTCCTTATATTCAAAATATGACCAAATGTTAACATATCCAATCCTACTTTACATCGTTTACTCATACTACCTATGGAGCATGACAACAAATTAGAATACCACAAACTATCTGGAGAAGCTTGTTGTGAAGTTTCAAGATTCTTCACAAAAATTAAACTTCTCATTATTGATGACCTAAGCATGGTATCAAACGTAATGCTTGCCTTTGTGCATTTAAGAATGCAGCAAATTCTTAACACAGAGTATGACATATTACTGTTCCCCCCCTCCCTCCCCCCATCATGTATCATCACAGGGTACGTTCAACCTCAGCGTCAAAGGTATTACTAACTCAGTGCACCACAAATCATCACCACATGACCGTATTGAATAACATGACTTATTTAAAAAAAAAATAAGATCCAACTTTTTGGAGATATAGTTAAACTAATGTCAATGGACAACCAATATTTATTAAAAAAAATTAATTTGAAAGACTTTGCTACCAATGTGTTCTGCTTGGACCACACACAATCGCAGGCTCCACAGAACTTCGTTCCTTCAGGTGCCAATAACTCATTCCACCACTTATCACTGCATTCACACACACTAAATTACCAATATTGTGCACCTGTAATTAATGCCACCAAGACATGAAGTCTTGGTAACCGCTACCTCCTACCATCACCACATAATTCCGTATTCACCCACAATTTAACTGATTCTTCATTCATTACATATAAAGTACAGTACCAAATAAAATAGTCTCCCTCACACCTACACAAAATCGCCAATTGCCCTTAGTAAGCCAGAATGCACAAGAGCAAAAAAAGTACTATCAGTACGTCCTACCCAAACCACACATCTTCACAAGCTCCACAAACCTTGTTGTTTCACGCACCAATAACTCAGTGGAAACTAAACTAAGTATAATGAGCACACGTCCTGATTTACTGACCAGTCTGGTCCTGTACTAAATGCTGACATTTTTACCCAGAGCCATGTTTTAAAAAAATCGCCGACGGAGGCTCGACCTTAAGGGCTCCTATCGCTTTTATTTCATCTGCACTTCACTTTATGTTTTAAGTTTGTCACAATTGTATGCTAAGTTAAAAGTTACCTTTGTGTCTTTGGCGTGTTCCCCGTTCCACCACTGATTATTCAGTTTGCTGTGGAGGGATCGATCACCAGAATAGGAAGTGAGACATCACACTTCCGGCTACCACGGAGGTTAGAAGTCTAGCTGCTCGGCTCCACCGGTATAAATACCACATGACCCCCAGACGCGCAGTGGGAGCGCCGAAGGCGTGCCCAAGGTAAGCCCGTCTGCGCCCGTCCACGCCTGGACTGGGACTAGGGCCACACCCCTCGGACCCACTCATTCCAACTCCAAAGCCAGTGTATGCTTCAAAAGTTACTCACCTGCACAGCTTAAAGCACTCAACACCGGTGCCAAGGAAGTGCATTGTTCCCCTCTGTCACTTGCTACTACACCTTTACCAGGATCAGCTCAATGTCCTACATGCTCCTTTGGTCTCCCTACTCATTGCCCCTCTTCTATCTCAGCCCTTTCCACCCATTGGCCCGATTTTCGTGCGGCGCTCAGTAATGTGCGCTCCCTCCCCAAACACAATCTGGATTTCTGGAGCTCATCACCAACCAGGATCTAGATATACTGTTTATAACAGAGACCTGGGGCGATGCCTCCTCCGGCCCGGACTTCTGTTCTGCTACCCCAGAGGGCTACTGTGTCTCCAGACAGGATAGACCCACCGGGAAGGGTGGCGGGCTAGCTATTATGCATAAAGCCCTTTACACCTCAAAAATAGAACCACTCCATCTTCCAGACTGCAAGGCTTTTACCTACTCCCTCTCACTCAACAACAATCAAGGGTTTAGAGGCACTCTTCTGTATCGCCCCCCTCGGCTCTCGTAAACGCTTTCTCTCAGCCTTAAATGAGCTCATTGAGCCTCTTGTGGAATCCTCGCATTACACCATATTAGGAGACTTTAACTTCTATCTTGAATCCCCTAACGACAATTTTCAAATTTTTTTTATTTATGATCTTGGAACTCCGAAGAGATCCACATAAAATTAGAAATTTACATTTTCGAAACATTCAATTATAACATACAAATGTTATAAATATAAAAAACATCAGAGTAGAACCAATTTTGACTAAAATACCAAACATATACATGTTTAAATATATATCTAAAAACACTTAAAAAAGTTAAAAATTCTATGACAAAAAATTGTATTTGGTGGTACATAGATGGAATCTGTCAGAGCCCGGGCAGAAAGAATAGATAAAGAAAAACAAATAGGCCTTATCCATTTACGACGACATAATAGTAGAGCAGGACAAGTAAATAGTACATGCATAATGTCCTCGACAGGATTATTGCACAAATTACAGGCTGGAGAGGAACCATACCATGTAGATAGTAAGTTGTTTAAGGGGAGTAAACCTTGCCTCAATAATAACCAAAAACGGTGCACTCCATGAGGCAGGTTCCAAGTAATATATGCCTGTGATTTGTTTATCCTACAGGAGTCAATAGATGGATCAATGCCTCTCTTTAAGATACGGGCTTCCTTATCCCTCGAAAAACTTAATTTCCAGGTAGCCTGTTTCAGAGTGGCTTTTAATTGATATGGTGTTAGGGTGAAAAGTGCAGTTACATCCAGCTGGAGTAAGTCTACCGCAGGTCTAAAATTTTTAACAATTAGAGATTGCTCATTTAGACTTCCCAGTAATTCTTTCCGGATAAGACATCTTATTGTACCTATCTCACCCTTTACAAGACTTATGACCCAACATACTATCCCCGCAAGTCCCTGTACCCAGGTACTTCTTAATCCAAATTCCAATCTTAAAGCGGCCACGGGACAAGCAGAGTTAACTGAGGCTAAGCTCCATAAAATTTTGCCTTCTGTTATATTTAGGAAACCCCATTTTCCTAGGTCAAGTAGTTCCATACCATATAACAAAGAGGCAGGAATTTTAACACAAAAGACCTCCAATAGCATTCCAAAGTGTCTCCTTCCAGTTGACCTATAGAGGGAGCCCAAACTTTTCCCCTGTGTAATTGCTTTAAGAATATTATTTTCTATGTGTGCTTTATCACTTAAATTGCCACACACTAGTTCTAGTTTTTGCCCACCTACAGACATAAAGTTTCCATACTTCACCTTTTTTCTACCATGCATGCACATTACTTTGCTTTTAGTTACATTTATCTTTAAAAAATGGGCCTCTGCATATTCATGGAGCACCTGAAGACGACTATTTAATCCCCTCGGGGTCAAATCCAATATTATAATGCCGTCCGCATAGAGTAAACAAACAATTCATTTTCCCCCCAATAATGGAGCAATGCCTTCACTTTGAGACAGAACATAGGGAAAGTCAGAGATATAAAGGGAGAAAAGTAGGGGGGCCAATAAGCATCCCTGTTGTATGCCCTTTACAGTGGGAATTATTTGGGAGAGACCTCTTTCCCCTCCCAATAAGACTCTACACCAGGCATCTGTGTATAGGGCACGGACCAACTCCAAGAGGATGGCTGGCAGACCCAGGTTCGACAATTTTCCCCACAGCAATAATCGATCTACTTTATCAAATGCTGTGGAGAAGTCTATAAACGCTGTGTACACTCTTCCACCTCCTACTCTAACATATCTTTCATTTATTACCTGTAAAGCCGTTAGATTATCCATAGTTCCATGTTTAGACCTAAACCCTGTTTGTTCACAAGGTAAAATTCCAGCCCCGTCTACCGAATCATTTATTTGCATCAGGAGGCATTTGGCCAAAACTTTACCTACTGCATCTAAGAGGGCAATTTGACGATAGTTTTTTGGGGCATCTCGGTCTCCCTTCTTGAAAAGGGGGACCACTATACTCCCCTTCCAGGATGGAAGAACTGTTTTGTTTACATAGCAGTAGGTAAACACCGGATAAAGGATTTTACTCCACATTTTACTGTTTTGTTTTAAAACCGTAATTGGAAGCTCATCCAGGGACCGCATCCCCTTGATCGCCATTTCAATATCTTTTTCAGATGGCGAGCCATATAATGATAGATCTTCCTTTAGTGCAGTGCATACCATTGTAGCTGCATTACTCGCATATAGGTCCTGTATATAACTAACCCATTTATGCTCCTCAATGGCAACTGGGAGAGGACATGATCTAGCTCCACATCCATCCCCAATGAGAGACCAATACTTTCTCACTTGGCGCTTAGACACTGCTTCTCTCAAGTTTATTCAAATTTTATCTTCCCTCTCTTTTCTTAACTTTCCCTTTGCCCTAGTCCTCCTCCTCTTTAATAGCAATATTGTACGATATCTATCAGAGGAGTAGTGAAGATGCTGTTCTCTAATCAACTTATTTATTACAAGATTAAATGAATGTAAGGATTTAGGGGCTACTTTAATGCTTCTTTTTTGATTTGACTTCCTAGCAATAGCTATCAATTTCATCATAAAATCAGTAAAACTAGCAACTTCTGATCCATTCCGGTTAGCCAAGTTCTCTACAGTAGCCTCTAAGATACCATCCAAGCCCAGAATAGCCTTAGTATCCCAATAGCATTTCCCGAAATTCTTAGTAAAGCTAACTGCTTCATCGTTTAGTGACCATGGGTCACACCTGACAAGATCTAAATTTACAGTGAGAGTTAATATCTTATGGTCACTATAGAGAGAATTGGAAACCTTAAGATCCTTCAATAAGAAAAAGGATATACTTCCCACTGCCACGTAATCTAAAATAGATTCTTTGTTATTAGATTTACAAGTAAAGTTCGCTGGTGTATCAGAGGGGAGTCTTCCATTTACTACATTGCCATCAACTTTTGATAACTCATCCAAAAGCATTTTTCCCCTCTTATTTGTCTTAATATTTTCTGGAAGAAGAGCTTGTGGGATCTGTAAGGATTCTTCTTTTTCCTTATTTCGGAATATATCCAAAGTGGAATTTGAAAATTTACAGTTCCGATCCCCTACCAAAACCATATGGGAGGAGAATTCTGCTTCATTGACTTTTTTAATATAAGAGAAAACCTTCCTCAAAAGTGCATCATGACAGGCGTCAGGAGGAATATAAGCATTTATCAACGTCAATGGTTTACATTTTACATCATTATCAGAGTTATATAACGTTATTGCCAGAAAAAGGTTACTAGGATCTTTATAGCAGTTATAGTTCCATTTTATCTTATTTGACAACAGGCATGCCACTCCACCCTTTGCATGTCCTCTCCTAGATGGAACTGCCATACAATCAAAAGTAAAATAATCCTTACATAGACATTCCTCTGTACACCAGGGGCCCGATTCACAGAATGAACTTAAGACAAAATCCTAAACTTACTACAATTTGGTATTCACAGAATGCACTTACTACAATTTGGTATTCACAGAATGCACTTACTACAATTTGGTATTCACAGAATGAACTTACTGCTTTCGGGATTCACAGAATAAACGTACTACTTTCGGTATTCACAGAATTGATTTAAGACTACTAACTTTACGTTCGCCGCCGGGGAGTAATTTACGACCCGTAATCGTAAATTACGGTATTGTGCCGTAATTTACGATTACGGGCCGTAATTTCCGATTACGGGGCGTAAATTACGATTGCTGGCCGTTGCTCCTGTTAGTCAAGGGGAATCACCTGGCCAAGGTCCACCCATCCCCCAACATGGATCAGCTGACACACAGCAGCCAATGCCAGCCAACAGCTCTATTTTGCCATGGTGTATGCTGCCACTGCCTACCATCCCCTACCACGCTCCAGCTAAAGCCAATTAACACTAATTGACCAGTACCACAACACACATAAAAGCAGCACACAGTGAAGGAACAGGTTTGGCCACAGAGAGACTGTTACGACAACGCTTCCAGTGCCAGGGACCATGGAGATGCGCAGAAAAAAAAATTCTCAGCGGAGGAGACCACCATGCTCGTGGAATACATAGTAAGGCACCACAAGCGCCTATATGGGTTACCACCATATTGCACCAGTGGTGCACAGAAGCAAGAACTATGGCAGCAGATAGCCACTGCTGTCTCAGCCCTGGGGGTGGAGAGGCGAACTGTACAGGACATTATAAAAAAGTGGCAGGACGAAAAGCAGAGGGTAAAGGAAAAGAACTCCAGGATAGAACTGAGGAGAGTCCTCCCTGCTGCATGCCCTGGACCCCGCATCCAGCTCACCCCACTGGAGGAGGATATTCTAACCACTATACACCCCCACTTGGTCCATGGGCTACCTGTTAGTGACGTCCGCAACGTGGTACCAGGTAAGTGGAATGAAAAGAAAAAGTGCATGAAGAGATTGTCTGTGTTACACTGTCATAGTGATCATGGAAATTGTCCAAAATGCATATAAATATATGGTTAGTCAGAGACTCATGTGTCACCCACTACGTAGCACCACAAGTCCCAGAATCCTTTGCATCAGAAAAGGAAAATACCCACCACCCTATTAAAAACATGTGCACAGTACTGATGCCATACATACACAACCCAGCTAATTCAATAACTGTACATATTGACTGAAAATGTGCAATGACAAATGGAAATTTAAAATTACGTTAAATAAATAAATTAGCTAAAGACAAACATTAGCAGGGAAGCGCCAGTACCAATGTGACATGCAATTCAACCCTTGCGCAAACACGGATGTGTCATGTACAGATGGTGGTGCACTGTGGTGTAGGAATAAACAGATGTGTGTTGAATCTGATGGTGTCTAGGGGGGCTTTGCTGAAGTTGTGTCGCAAGAGCGTTGCAACTCCAACAATGTCCATGCACTGCCCATACCTAACGTGCTGTGCCACTCCTTACGTCTGCTTCAAGCAGGCGTAAGGTTGCGTCGCAGCGGCCTCTGATAAGTGATACTGTGAAATCATGTAGATTACACTGACTCACTTGGACCCGGCATATCCCAAAGGAGTGCACACCCTGCCTACCTCCAAGCTGAAATTGCGCAGTGCCTCACAACATGACGATTCACCCTAGTAGCGTCACGTTGCAAATAATCCTAAATGTGTTGTCTGATGTAAACCACCGTCGTGTCACAGAAGTGATGCAACAACAGTGTAAATTATTTTTCTAGGGGGTCGTAAACCTGCCACAAAATCTCCAAAAAGTACTTCACCCTGTGCCAGCCTAATTCACAAAGCAGATGTTGAGAGTATCCTCTGATGTAAATATGTCCAACACATATCCAGTTGTCCAATTTCCACTCTGCCACGCCATTACATCCCCAGCACACCACTGCTCCTACCTGCCCCGTCTGCGGCAGTTCCGCACAGTACTGTTATCACACAGAAGATATGGGCAAATCCCCGAAACGTTACACAAGCACATTTCCCATTTGTCAACTTTTCTCTTTTCTCACCCATTGACACATCCAGCCAGAGCACAGACAACTGCAGTAGCAGAGGGCACCGCATCACATAGGAGGAATCGGCAACGTACCGAGGAAGGCATGTCAACCACACAAACTGGAGAGTCAAAGTGGACAGGAGATGGTCAAAATGCATACATCCTCAGAAGACGACAGAGGGACAAATAGTGCCCAGCTATGTAAGTCAACCATTTATGCTACATTTGCAGCATTACAATTGGAGTTGTCAATGGACATTCACCTTTAACATATGACATTTGTGAACAGCGAAAGACAAATCATAAAATGTCTTGGCTCATCATACCTTTATAAATGTGGTACACAACATGTATTACACCAACAAACCCAGAACGGGGAAAGCAATCCTGTAATCGAGGGCCATAACAAGTCAAAAGGGTGTACACACCATATTGTAATAGTGTATGTAGACCTTATCAAGAAATAGCATTTGCACCGATACGGAAATGAAGACCAAACAGTGAGATACCAGTGTCTGTAGTATTGACAATGCATACACTGTCCAACTTCTAATCTGTCATACATACTTCATTCAGCACAGTCCACTCAGCTGATCTTGTACTGCGTACATTGGATGGATAATTTCCGGACATCAACAAAACACGATAGTGGACTTTACCTCTGGATTCGTAGGCATGTCATTGTGACATAGGTAGCATCAAGGTAGTGGGCCCAATCTAAGTTATATGTGGGATCACTCATTACATAATGTATGACACACTTCTGCAACGGTGGTGAATATGACTGCTTGTGCCCGTCCTGTGCCAGAAATTGAATGCATCACATGTGGCAGCAGGAATGTAAAGTTGCTAAACAAACTTATCATTGTAGGTACAATGTTGTCCTCCCAGAACCCCAGACGCCCACTGACTTCTGCTACTAGGTTGGACTTGACATCTGTCCAGGGACCACCTACTGCTCCGGTGCAGGGCCACGGTAAGTTAAGCTTGCTAAATGCTTATTAATTGTGCCTTTCACCTCCACAGTATGTGTTGTACAACACTGTTATCCTGCATCACAATATGCTTACATAGGGCATTTGAACACATGGCCAATCAGACCCTGGTGGCAAATGAGATGCTGACACAAAATGTATGCCAAGTGTGTGCACAATGGACATAAAATAGCACAATATGTCATAATAAACGTCCACAACACAACAGGCTTGCAATTTAAAGATATGCTAAATTCCTATCAAAATTAACATGGTCAAATAAACATGAAATTGGTATAGCTGAGGCACCCACTGGTGCCAGTTGTGTACCTGTGAGATGGGTGTAGGGGCTGCTAAGGTGAATCTTCATGCAGTTACACCTGCAAAATGATTTGGCTGAAGGGCAACAGGAGAATCCAGTGCAGGTGGGAAGATTCAAAGCTTCTCACCTCATCTGCAATGTGTGATCTTAACCAAATGTTGTCTTCTGCTTGCCTCCCTTCTACCATATTCAAATGTATAGGTGAGTGTATGAAATATGAGGTTTGTATGTTTGCTGCACAAGACACCATCTGTTGTCATGTAAGTAGTACCATGATGTTGGAAATGGAGCATGGGAACAGAGAACACTCAAAGGATGGACATTAGTAATCTGTGTTCGCTCATTCAAAAATGAGCTGTGTGACCTCATGGGTAGGGAAGCACAAATGGGCAACATCAGGCCCCTGACAACTGCACATCTTACACATGAACTCCTTTCTGACTTGTCAACAGACAACATTACACCCATGAAAGAAGTCAGTCACAATGGTAAGGGTGAAATCAGTAACCTTTTCATACAAGTTCGTCAGTTGATGTGTCATCTTATTGATGTCAGTGCTGCATGGCTGTAAGCTAGCAAATGCTGCTCGTGAGCAGGTGCCCACATGTTAAGTCAATGAGCTACACATGCTGCACATCATCCTTGATTATCCACAAATGGCTAATGAGAATGTAATTTGATCTCATAGCTACAATCTGTTGTACTAAAATATGGACATGTATTTCTCATCACAGGTGCTGACAGGATGAGACCACTGCAGCGGACACCATCCCGGGGGTTGCATGACATCCTGGCTGCAGCTGTGAAACCGTCGCGCACCTGTCCCACAGGTAAATCGGGCATGAGGAATGTCAACAGCTTAGATTTCAAAGCCATTACAGAGATCCAGATCCCCTCCTACATGGAATCAACAGTTGTTGATTATAAAGTGAAATACAGACCAGGAGTGACACAAATGCAGGTCTGTCATTTGGTGAGGCAGATTGTTGAGAATGTTGTTTCTACCCTCTGCAGCTATTTCTACAACAACTATGATGAGACAGGTGCAGCAGGATACACCAGGAGGGAACGCAAAGGGACAGAGAGTTGGGGCTGGAGCTGGTGAGTTTGCTAGTATCATGTAGATCTCCGTGTAACACCTCAGTGCTATGGTGTGAGCGGCCATTTGTGGTGGTACCCTAACATGATCACATGATCCTCATCTGCTGATGCAAAGTGCAGTAAATACAACCCTGGTGTTGCTGCACATGTAATACCTGGTCAATTACTAATACAGTTGCAACCTCTGTGTTTCAGATGATGCTGAGGGAGAGGCAGACAGCCAGACAACCAGTGGTGGCTAACGGGCAATCCGAGGGGAGAATCCTCTGATCCTCCAGGCAGCAATGTCGGCTGCAACTCATGCCCAAGAGCAGGAGGATCAAGATCAAGAGGACGTTGACTTTGAGGAGGATGATGAGTACATTTCTATTGACTCTGACGTCCTGGTCTCACATGCTCTGACAAGCAACGCCAGTCTGCCTCCTCTGAAACCATCAACAACACGGCATACATCAAACCATCCACGGCATCCACGGCTCCCACACATCCACTCACAGACATCACTCACTCACAGCCCTCAGGTCCTTGACCGACATGGTGGTTCCCCTACCCATTCTTCCCTACGCAGTTTATCCCAGCCACTCTCTCCAACAACTGTGGGAAGTACCAGCCCTGTTGTGGACCTGGTATCCCCTGGGCGCCCTACTCCTGCCCACAGACTTCTACCTGCCCCCCCCCCCCCTGTTGTTGGACCTCCTCATCTCATCCCTGGCAGACACCAGCAGAGGGGGCCTGCACGTGACGATGGTGGCCAGTGGGAGCAGGACTTCTTCCGACAGCAGGCAGATGTGAGGCAGGATATTCGGGCCATAGGGGCTACCCTGTCCGACATTTCTGGGTCCCTGCAGGACATGGCCCAATTCCCTCAGGTGGTGGACAGGGTGGGCCAAGCTTTGGATAGGATGGATAGCACTTGGCAGGAAATGTCTAGAAATATGAGAGACCTGATACCCATCCAAAGGGAAGAGAGTGCAAGACACCATGCCTTGGCCATGATGGAGGGCATGGTGAGAGTGATCCAAAGTCTACCTCCACGGACAACGCAGGGAGGGGAACAATCATGTCGGCCTGTAGGACAGCACATCCCCACACCTGTAACACCAACTGCACAGCACCACAGCCAAGGTACCCAAACACACCTGCACCCTGAACAGTCACTCCCACCACCCCACTACCTGCCCAAACACCACCAACCTCTGCACAGTCACTCCCACCACCCCCACTACCTGCCAAAACACCACAAACCTCTGCACAGTCACTCCCACCACCCTCACTACCTGCACAAACACCACCAACCTCTGCACAGTCACTCCCACCACCCCCACTACCTGCCCAAACACCACCAACCTATGCACAGTCACTTCAACCACATGACCAACCAGCCCGTGTCCAGCCACAGACACCTAATGTGCAGACACCATTGGCACCTGCACCTCTTGATCAGCCTGGACAACATCCACAGACACGAAGACGACAACCTCAACCTCACCCCTCACCGCATTCCCCCCCCACTCTTGCGGAAACGCAAACATGACCCCCATTGACATGGCCAATTTGTTTTAGGCTCCTTAGGAGTATTTTGACAATACATATCTACCAAAGTAATATCCTGTTGTGTACCATGTCCCTTCTGACAATGTAGGCATGTGTGTGTGTGTGTGTGTGTGTGTGTGTGTGACAGGTACAAGTGTAACACATCATAGCAACACGTTGTCATGTGCATAGAATGTGACTTACTAAATATGTGTCTATATTTGGGGATAGACATTCAAAATGAAGTCAAACTAGTCAGACAAAGTATAATTCTGCAAGTTATTTATGTAGGAACACAAACAAACCGTCCGTTTGGAAGGGAGAAAGAAAAAAAATTATGATCTTAATGCAGAAGGGGAATGGAACTTGGATTTGGGTGGGGCAAAACAAATATAATACGTCAGGTAGCGTCATGTGAACCAGTCTATTCACAAGGGGAAAAAGAAATCTCCGTCCGAAACAATGTCTCAGTCCAACAGTCAAGTGTCTTTCTGGTCATCCTCCAGGACCACAATGTCTAGATCCTCTGGGTCGGACACATCCACGCGGCTGGCTGATGCAGGAACAGGCACCACATGGGAACGTGACACAGGAGGAGTATGGGGTGAAACAGTGTGGGGCAACGGACAGGGGGACACATTGACGGTGGTATGGGAAGGCACTTGGGAGATGAAAGACATAATGGCTGTGTTCAGGGACTGGACTTGGGTGCCGAGGTTGTCCATAGATCTTACTAGGTCCGTGTTCATGGACTGGACTTGGGTGGCGAGGTTGTCCAATGATTGGACTATGTGCGCTTGCATCAAGCGTATCTCCAGACACACCTGTAGCAAGATGCGAGCGGACATGTCCGGTTCACCCTCGACCATCCAACTCAAGTCCCCTGGCACAGCCACTGGAGGAACAGCACCGGCACGGGGGGGGACACAGAAGGGATGTGGTGCCTCAGGTCCGGAGTGGATGGGTTCGGCTTGGCGGCTTCGAGGAGGGGGACAGGTATCATGGGATTGAGCTGGAGCCCCCGATGGCATGGGGGACGCTAGAGGTAGGGAGGGGATGATGGCAGGCCCAGGTTGAACATTGGCCTGCCCCGGGGACACCTCTTCGTGACCCACTGGTGAGGTATGTGTGGCTGAGTGGCCATCCCCCACATCATGGTCGGAGGTGTCCGGTCCTTCACCCCCCCCTTCAATGTCCACAGCCTCCACCCGGGACATAGTACCAGTGTCATGTTCTTCTTCATCCCGGGTGGGTGAAACCCCCTGGCCTGCAGATGTTGAGGGCCCCTCCTACTCCTCCTCTTCCTCCTCCTATCCTTCATCGCTGGTGGAAAGAGGGTTTAGCCGCCGCCAAACTGATGGTCTCCTTCTCCGGACTTGTTCCTGCGGATCTCCTGTCTCACCAGCCGTGCCTGCAGAAGTGTAAGCAAAATCCTGATGTGGTGGTTGTTCCATGCACGACGCTAAACATACATTGAATAGCCTAGGTCCGAATTTGTTTGCCTCTGATCACACTGTAGTTATCAGGGGCCGATTTACAACTACTGGCGCATCTCGCTAATCAGCAGAGGTGTGTCTGATGAGTTGCAACGCATCAGCCCACCCCTGCGTCACCCCTGATGGCCCGCATGTACAAAGCGGCACACCGTGGCGCTTGGGTGGCAGATGTGTGATGCATCCCCGGTGGAATAGCCGGGCTTTGCTGGAGTGGCGTGGCAAATGTGAACCCGCCTCCAGCAAGGCTCAAGGGTGCACGATTGCTGACATGCTGCGGCAGTCCTTACACCTGCTTCAAGCGGGTGCGTAGATTTGAATCCGCTTGGCCATAATAGTAACTGAGTGAAATCTTGTAGTTTCAATCAGCCACTAGGATGCGATCCTGCACCGTATGTGTCACATTGTAATAATCCTGCAGCATGGAGCTTTGTGTGCTCCGCCGCTGCGTCACTAAAGTGACCCTATGGCGGTGCACAGAGGCGCAGGTGCCTTGTTGATCTGCCCATCAGTCCTTATGGACTCAATGGTGGTTGGGAGCACACTGCCTCACAGTCCCAGCACAGTTTGCCCCTTTGCATCCGGGTAAATGCTGTTTACAGTACTAACTTACTCCTGAATCATCTGTGTTTGCAGGGAATGCTGCCAAGTTCCTCTCAGATCACAGTAACACTCACAGGCACACAGCAAACCCAGATGATTTACTTTGCTCTCTGAAACTGCTGCTCTCCACTGATGAAGCGCTCATTCCAGGAACACGTGTCTAGAGATATACAGCAAAGTCAGCTGCAAATTTGGTGCATGACTCCAGATTATTCCTAAGTAAGTTTGAACTGTGTACTGCATTTACCAGGATGCAAAGGGACAAACCGTGCTGGGACTGTGAGGCAGTGTGCTCCCAACCCCCATTCTGTCCATGCACTTACATTACATGTATGCACACTGTCATATACTGATTTGAGTTTCACATGGACATGTCATGTGTATTATTGTGGCTTGCGCAACTCCATTATCCAAACCTCAACCTTGGCATTGTTGTGATCTGTGTGTCGTGTCATTGCTGCATGTGCCAGTTCAACTACAAGTCCACCAGAGGAGAACATGAAGAGTCCAGATAAAATAGATATTGGCCATTGATATGGATTTGCAGCAATTTAACGTCTGGACAAGTGTCATCTGCTTTGTAGCATTGTATGGGACAAGACAAATGTGGGTCACACATCCACGTGGGGTCTGGAGTACTCCTCTAGCTACATTGTGTGTCTGGCCTTTTGTTGTCCCCACACATCTTCGGACAATTCAGTGCCACCTAGTGTCTTACTTGACTTACAAGTTAGTGCAGTACACCGCTGAACAGTGGTGGGCGGTTGTGACAGCT
This sequence comes from Lissotriton helveticus, assembly GCF_964261635.1. Taxonomy (NCBI): domain Eukaryota; kingdom Metazoa; phylum Chordata; class Amphibia; order Caudata; family Salamandridae; genus Lissotriton; species Lissotriton helveticus. The sequence continues at coordinate 127,067,857 of NC_136064.1, forward strand.
ACCTGTACATGTAAAATGTCATATAGGCCACTGAGGGTGAGACGTCTGTCAGTGGACACACCTTGCCAAACTATGAAAACTTGTGAGTGATGCAAGGATCTCAAAATCTGTCAAGACACCAAGGCACATGATGATCTGTCTCAATTGGAACACAACGCTACAGGTGCAATGCTAATCACAACATCCAATCCCCTATGGCCTGCCATGTGCATACTGGACAGTCTCTGTACCATCGCTCATCCAATGCACACATCTGTTATGATTGACTTGGTTCAATTGTAGTGGTGCTGGCAGAGCAGAATTCAATATGGATGCATGAGTGTGGCTCATTTACCCAGTTGTTATGAGAAAACTACAACTCCCAAAATGCACCCTGGCCTGTATAGTACATATGTCACAGTGTGCCTCTTGAAACCTGGTGACTGCTGCTTGGACATGCAATTGGCTAATGGAGGCATGGAACACACAATGGTACAGCACTGTTTCACTCACATCATACTCCCAGACTCATATTGCATATGATGCTCCTCCAGCTGAGCATGGATGGTCGGCCAAGCTGCTCGCGGGACCCTCCTGTACAGTGGTGACAGGCGAGGACGATGTACATGGTGCTGGGAGGACAGGCCAGCCAGCTCGGTAGCCTTGGTACGGGCCCACGGCTTCAGGTCCTCCCAGCGCTTGCGGCACGCCCTAGCCCTCCTTCTGGCCACTCCCACTGCACTGCAGCGCTCGGCGATGTTGGCCCATAGCCTGCCCCGGGCTGCAGTGCTCAGCTGGTGCTCAGGGTCCCCGTATAGCTGAGGGAATTTCTCCAGCACCCCCACCAAGATGTCCAATTCCCTGTCTGTGAAAGGGGGGTCTCTCTCCTCATTTTCCTCAGCCAGTATAGGGAATTAGGTCAGATGACAGCAGCAGGATGCCTGAGGATCTGATCAGTGATAGAGGATGACTCAGAATGACCACAAAATGGCTGCCAACTACTTGCTGTGATGTATTTCCTGTCTTCCACTTCATGTATTGCCTTGCCTGTATGAAAATATGTGTTCTAGTTTATTTTCGTAATTTACGGCCCAAAATCGTAGTTTCCGGTTCCGGGTCGTAGTTTACGCGCACGCGCATTACGATGCTGCGCCGGAAACTACGATTTAGCGCCGTAAATTACGAAAATGACCCGGAACACAATATATCATACAGGAAATGTTATACAGGTAGTGGGAGACAGGAAATACATCACAGGAAGTATTTTGCAGCCATTTTGTATTCATCCTGGGCCATCACATTCAGTTAACAAATCCACTGCCATCCTGTTGATCTGATGTAGGGGAAAGTGAAATGACAATGCAGGTGTGATTCATGAATATGTACGAAAAGGGGGAACAGGTCATTTCAAGTCATTTATGCAGTGACAGGGGGTAGGGGGCTGACAACATCCATCCCACTTTCCTAATCTCATACTTAGCATTATGGGACATGTAGTTCATATTGAGTACTCAGTATCAGAGTTGAATGAAGTATTATGTAACATTGGTGTGGATATGTCAGATACATATGGGGGCAGCTATACGAGCCCTGTGTGCACCAATTGCGCCACAGTAGCGTAACTTTGGTGGCGCAGCAGCGCTACGCCACCTCCATGCTGTGGGGTATCTTCAACATGATGCATCTGTGAAATGTGTCATATTGTAAGGCCCTGCACGGCAGTTGTGCATTCCTGTACAGGGGGGGCCTTCCAGCAAACAAACACCTCCGAACTGTGGCAGGGTGAAATTTACAAAATTACACTCAGTCATTTTTATGGCCATGGCCAGTCCCTGCGCCTGCTTGTAGGAGGCCTAAGAATTGATGCAGCATGTTAGGCATCGGCTCGCCGCTTGCCTTGCTGGAGCTGCATTGCGCTTGCGACCCAACTCCAGTGGTGCTTCGCCTTTATGACAGCATATGCTTCACGCTTCTGTCTATACTTGGCCCACAGCGCACAGCTTTGTAAATGCGGCACATCCATGATGGCGCAAGGGATGTCTGCTGTGAGGCACAATTACTGGGGCATCCCTGCTGATATGCAGAGATGCAACTCTTATTGTAAATCTGACCTATGGTGCATGATTCTCCCACTCACATTCTGGGCCCATCATTTGTGGGGGAGTCAAATCTGTAGTGGTCATAGGCCTGAGTATGCAACCTTTTGTGATTTGGTGACCCATCCTTATGAGGTCCAGGTATGTCTGTCAGGACATGTATTGTTTGTCATCAGCGTGAATAGTTTGTTTTAGGGATGTCCACTACGCTGCTTGCTGCCATGGGCACATGACCTGAGGCACAATCCACCTTTTGACTTCTGTCAGCAGCTGTGATTTGCATGCAGTTAGAGTGGTTTGCAAAGTCGTCTCAGGGTGGCATTTATGGACACTGTTGTGTCTGTCCACATTTCATCATTGACAACAGACAGCAAACCACATGTTGGTCGTGACACTACAGGTTGCTCATGCAAAATACATGGCAACGAGCTGATCACGGACTTGCATGCCCTGACGTCGGTCATGTGCAATAGCCCGGTCTCCCACATTCAGAGCTAGTCGAGGTTCGAGAGGCATGTGCAAAACACAACAGGCTAGTATGATCTTGTACACGACTACTGGGGAGTACAGAAGCACACCCCCTGTACGGTGGAGACATCTGAATCGCGACTTCAACAGTCCAAAAGTGCGCTTGATGATGGCTCGAGTACGTATGTGTGCCCTATTGTACCTACGCTGAGGTACAGTGTTAGCACGCCTCTAAGGTGTGAGGAGATGTGGAGAGAGTGCATACCCAGCGTCGCCTGAGGAGGGAAGAAAGGGCAGTTGTTAACATTTCACTCTTTGACTTTCACAGGACATGATCTATACGTTTATACATGCAGTGTCTGTTGGGCCATGTATCTTATTGTACAATCATTACTACTGGGGGGCATTCAGACATTTCAATGACGCATATCACTCATTTTCAGTGCTTGGTACTTACCCAGTAGCCACATGTTACCAAATTCTCCAGCGGCCATACACCGAGCAAGAGGTGACATGCGGAATATGAAGCAGTCATGTGTACTGCCTGGGAACACTGCATGCACATTGATGAACCTTCCACTCACAGACAGCTTGTACATTGATGGAATATCATCTGTGTCTGTTGCAGAAGATGTGTGCAATGTGGCAGGGTGGCTGAAGGGCCACATGGGTGCAATCAATTGCACCCAGCACACGTGGGCATTGTGCAAGGAGATAACAATCTCTTGCTGCCCTTTGTCTCATGGCCAAAGTATATGGCATTTTGATGTAGTTGGGGGCTCTAGCAGTGATGCATCTCAGTACCTGATGCAGGCACCGCGACTGGCTCGCCTGGGAAATGCCCACATGGTCACTGGTGACCCTTTGGAAGGACCCAGTAGCAAAGAAGTGGAGGGCAGAAATGATCTTGAGGTATACTGGTATTGCATGTGAGCAGCAGGTCACAGAGTCAAGTTCCTGCTCCCACTCACATACCATTTCCAAGATGACTTCAGGTGGGAAACGGTACCTGGCCCTTACATCCTGGCTGGACATTCCAAATATGTTGACCCTCTGCCTGTAGATCCTCTCTGCTCTTCTCCTCCTCGGCAAGTAGTTTTGCCGCATGGCAAGGGGTAGTGCTACAAACACGTTCAGTGACATCCTGAAAAGGGATTGTTTGTGTCTGCTCTGCTTTCATACATGCTGCAGGGCTGGGATTGGCTGCTGTGTGTCAGCTGATCTATGTTGGGGGATGGGTGGACCTTGGCCAGTTGTTTCCCTTTGGCTATCATGCCCAACGGCCCGTAATCGTAAATTACGGCCCGTAATCGTAAAGTACGACCTAATGCCGTAAATTACGATTACGGGCCTTAAATTACTCCCCGGCGGCGGACGTAAAGTTAGTAGTCTTAAATCAATTCTGTGAATACCGAAAGTAGTACGTTTATTCTGTGAATCCCGAAAGTAGTAAGTTCATTCTGTGAATTCCGAAAGTAGTAAGTGCATTCTGTGAATACCAAATTGTAGTAAGTTTAGGATTTTGTCTTAAGTTCATTCCGTGAATCGGGCCCCAGGTTTCTTGTAGACAAATCACGTGTGCACCAAGTGTACATATGTATTGTAACTTTTCCTTATTGTTCTTTATTCCTGCAGCATTCCAAGATATTATTTTTAATTCATTGCTAAAGGGATAGTTGTTGAGGAAGTTTATTATTAGAACTGCTCGATAGAACACCAGGAAGCCAGTTCCAGTTAGAGCTCTCTTCTTTATAGTTCCCTTGAGAGTAGAGTGAAACAGAATCTTTAAAATTCACTCGTATGCCACTTTTTGTAATACAGATTTTTAATTCCTCCGTATCATACGGGCAGTCTTTACTACATGAAACTATCTGTGTAAGCATGGACTTATTATCGAGGGTTCTAATTTGGGGTTTCTCGGATAAAGGGGTAACATCGATCCCCCTACTTTGTAGGTCTTCTGACCATTATACAAGGTTAACAACAATTTTGGAATTAAATCTTACCCTCGATATATAGCCAACTTCTGTTTTTAAAAGGGAGACTAAGCTTACATCACTACTTTGAATACGTTTTAAACTTTCAATCTCCTGGAAACATTTGAGAAGCCAAAACCTATTTAGTATTAAATCCGTATCAAACAGAGGTATAAAATCTAATTGGAATGTGTCTATACTTTCCCTGATGTGATCAACCTCAGTTTTTTTCGATCTAACTTTACTTTTTACAATGTCAGAAAAGGCAATAGCCAAAGGGTTAAGTGCTGAAGAAGAAAGGCTAATAGACTTCTGCTGCTCTACTGTTATCACGGATGAAGACCCCTCTATTGTGAAGTTATCAAATACTGTTGTGGGATATGCGATGTTTGAGATGGGAGCTTCATAGGCCACTATTGGCCCTAGTACTAGATCTTTAGTCTCTGGACTCACGAGATTAGCTTCATTTTCCTGAATCATATCTTGTGATGCATTTTGCAGTGATTCAGCGAAAGATTCCTTAATACCAGGGGCTTCTATATTTTCTTCTTTTTTGAGATTCTTCGTATTAATTTAATCTTTTTCCCTCTATTCTTTCCACTTTTCTAATTTCTCTCTTTTTTTTCCAAGTGTACTATTCCTAAAGCATCTTCTGTCTCATCATTTAACTGGGTTCTAAAAATGGGGAAAACTTCCTTATCTATCCTTTTCGCTGAGACTACTGAGTCTTTTTGTTCTTGAGCTGAATCATAATTTAGCTGTGTCGATTTGTTCATTTGCTTTTCCGTTTGAGAACTAACATCATGCTGAATATAGATCTGATGACTATTTACATTCTCAAATATATTCACCGCAACATCTTCTATTTTTACTTCTCCTTCTATTTGTTTGAGACACCATTAATATCATCACCGACCTGCAAGCATTAGGACTCCTTCAGATAGTGTCCTCCCCTACCCATCAAGCTGGCCACACTCTAGATGGACTGTTCACCAATGACCGCAACATCACCTTGCTAGCGGTCCTCCCCATGACCTGTTCTGATCACGCAGTAGTGGTGTTTGCTATTAAGGCCCACAATCCTGATCCTCCACAGTTTAAGACCCATACTCCTAAAACCACCCGAGCATGGAACAACGCGGACAAACCGCTTCTCACCCAGACTCTTGCTAACTCCTTATATAAGGGCACCTCTAATCCAGCCATAGCATCAAACCTTTATCAGGACTGGATCCAGGATGCTTGTAATCTCGTAGTACCTACTAAAGCGACGTTTCCCAACCGCACTCCGCCCTCCTACCCTTGGTTTACAGAGGATCTCAGACTCCACAGACAGTATTGCAGAAATCTGGAGAGACATTGGCAGAAGCATTATAACCCTCAGGACAAACAAACCTATAAGGATGCTGTAGGCGAGTAGGGTCTGCTATCCTATGGTCACCCCAAATTTTTGCTTTTTGCTTCACTGGTTTATGACTTAATGTGGCTGTGGGCCTGCTAATCAGACCCACAGCCTGCTGTTCTCTCTCTAAATTGATGCCAATGCACACTAGGTGTATTACGAAATTGGAACTGGTTCACCTTATTGGTCCCTGTAGCAGTGTACCCAGGTACCCAGGGCATAGGTGTACCCAGGGCCTACCAGGGGCTGCAGCATGTATTGTGCCACCCCTGGCCTGGCCTCCGTATTTGACACAACTGTCTTATCACTCAGCTGGGGTAAGTCGGTGTAATCACCCCTTACTTAGGTGAAGTATGCCTATACCTAACCCAAAATGGAGACATATGTTCCTATCAGCCACTCCTATGGAAGGCGTCTTCAATCCTGGAGGCAGAGTGCTTGGAAATATGTGAGATGGTGCTCTGGCATGATCTGAGCCTGTCTGCAGCTTTCGGAACCAATTCCCTTAGCTGTTCCATGATACTGCCATACCATATACTCTTAAGTGCATTATGAACCTCGCGGTTAAATGCTATCTTTGGTTTGGCTTTATCAAAACATGTCGAGTAAGGTGTCATACGAATTGGAATACTACCCCCTCGCCAGTTCTGGCAACGGGGGTAGCATTCCACCCTTCTAGAGGGACACGACATGTACATAACCTGAAACCCGGGTAAAGTTAAACATGAGCCTCAGCATCACAAAATGGATGCTGCCACCACAGACACAAGTCTGACCTCCTGCTGCTGGGAGTCCTTCCAGCGAGCGTGGCTTGGACTAAGGGTTTTCTGCCTTGAGAGGTGCTAGCACCACCCCAGACAGGGTTTTGAGTATTGGATAGGACAAGGCTGAATAGAATCAGACATGCCTGGGGCACACAAGGTGTCCCTCTGCATATGCCAGTTCAAACCGGTGCTGGGGCTCTCCAGCCCCAGTCCTGGAGCGAAACTGGACAAAGGAAAGGGGGTGTAACCTCCCCCCTTCCTGGTCCCACCCAGAGGAGGGACCTAGCAGGTAATCCGGCCCCTAGATTTGGAATAAGAGAAGGAGCTGTGTCCCAAGACTTCAGATCATCCTGAACTCGACTTGAAACTAAGAAGAAAACTGGACTTCGACATTCTGCTGCACAGAAGACTGAAGAGAATCTCCCTTGTGGTCAAGGAGTGACCACCCTGTGAATACAGGCACCAACCAGCAACTCGATGTCTGCTTTGCCACCGCCTCCTGCCGGAGCCCAAGCCCAGAGCCCAACAAGACCCAGACTCCCAGACATCTCAGAGCCCGATCCACAGTCCCTGCAAAGGGACCCGTGGAGGTACCGAGAGACGTGGGACCGGACATCTTGGAAGACCCTCAAAAAGCTGACTGCGCAGCACCTGAGGCACCCTCGACACTGTGCTTTGGGGTTTGAGAAGCCCCAACACCAAGCAGCCCTTGCACCGAAGATCAGCTCCCCAGCATCTCCACGATCTGCGTGGGGCCCTTTTGCACTTTGCCACTTGACGCACCATCCCGGTCATTTGCCACGCGGCTAGTGGCCATCTTGGCAATGAAAACTACAACTTGCACCACTGGTCTGGTTGCTCCAGACTGGCCCTTGCTCCTCTGAAAAGGAGCACCCGCTCTGACCTTGCTGGTCCGAGTGTTAAGCTTTTGCCACTTCCTGCGTGGCTTGCATTAGCCAAGGCCTGTTTGCTCCAATCAAGTTGCCGACACTGCCATCAGCTAGAACCTTTGTGGGACAGCTAGTGATCGACTCCTGGATGTCCTTGACCTCTTCGTGTCCATGTGGCTGCAGAGACAAGCTGCACCTCTTCACCTGTTTGCACCCGACATTGCCTGGTTCCATCCTGGTTCCACGGTAGTCACTGGCTAGTGACTTTGAACATTGTCCCCTCTGCTTTCAGGTCTTCACCTCTTCAGATCCACCCTTGGATCCACCAGAACTCTCCTCGACGACCCACCTGCAGCATCTTCAGCTCCAAGCACCATCGACCTGCGTGACGAAACCCGACACAACTTCGCACCTGTGCACCCGCTTCCTGTGGGTGAGGTAACTCAGCAACGCTGGTGTTCAAACACTGGTATACACCTCTAGTTCCTGTGTCTAAAGTTTTATCCTTGTAGGTCCATTGGAAGGTTCCTAAAACACTAACTTTGTAACTTTTATGCACCATTGACTTAACATTGGTGCATGCGTGCACTTTGAGCACTGCACCCGAGTCCCGCGGGCCTTTCCCGACTTCATCACTGTTAGTCCCGAACAGCTCCAGCGATTCCCCAGGCCCTAGGCCTCTTTCCTTTCCCCATAGTGGTTCTTATACCACTATTTTAGTATATGGTTTAGGTGGCCCCTAGGGCTCATCCATATTGTGCAACTTTTGTATATTTAAACTGTGTTTTGTTTTAACGCATTTGCTTCTGTGCTCATAAAGAGTATAGGGGATATTTGTAGAAATAAATCTATATATATTTTCAATATATATCTGTGTGGTGTCCTTTCATTTGGTATTCAAGGGGATTGTGTTTGGTAAAACAGCTTTCTTCACATGCCTTTACAGAGTTTAGCCTAAGACTGCTTTGTCCACGTTACTAGGATAGCTGGTCTATAAGGTTGACTTACAACCAATCATCATAAGGGTTGCTTGGCATGGTACAAGGTGATCACTAGAACTAGTGAGCATCATATACCAGGCCAACTTCTCACAGATGCATTGTCCATATATAAGTGCTCGATCACTACTCAAAAAAGTATATTTTACCTCGCTCAAATTGAGGCTGCCCAGAACTCCGCCAAGAAATTGTTCCAGGTAGTCAATATCCTGTCTACTCCAAAAATATGCGAAGCAACAGAAGTATCCCAAGATCTCTGTAACTCTCTTGCGGACTTTTTTGCAACCAAGGTCACGAAGATATACTCAGCTTTCACCTCCTTTCCTCACCACAACGCTGCTAGCCCTTGTCCCCCCCCACGCCTTGCCCTCCCTTGTTCTCCAACTTTCACAATGTTTCTCAGGAACAAATTAGTAAACTAATCGTGTCCACCAGGTCAGGATCTCCCTTAGATCCCTGTCCACCGTCCATACTCAAACTGATGCCGGAAGTTATTACACCTCCGCTTATGGATATTTTTAACTCCACATTCCTCACTGGGTCCTACACCCCGGTCTGGAAAAAAGCAGTAATACAACGGCTTCTCAAAAAGCCTTCCCTTGATCCCACTGCGTTAGCTAGCTATAGACCCATAGCGTATCTTCCGTTCCCCGCCAAGATCCTAGAAAATCTCATGAATAAACAGCTATCTGAGTATATCCATCAAAACCATCTGCTAGATGACACCCAATTTGCTTTCAGGCAAGGCCACGGGACTGAAACAGCCTTGTTAAAAGCAACGGATGAAATCAGGGCAATTCTTGACCAAGGTGGGTCGGCGGTGCTCATACTGCTAGATCTCTCCGCCGCATTCGACACGGTCGATCATTCCACCTTGATCGACCGTGTCTCGACCTTAGGTATCAACCATTTGGCAAAGGATGTCCTTGCCTCATTTCTTTCCAATCACACTCAAACAGTAAAACTGGGCGCCCTCTATTCGCCCATCTTTACTCTCCCATGTGGGGTGCCCCGGGGATCCTCGCTAAGTCCAACGTTATTTAATATATACGTCTCGGACTTGAAAAGGGTAATTAAATCATACGGCCTGAGTTTCACCACCTATGCCGGCGACACCCAGCTGGTGATGGCTGTGCATAAAGATGGGGCAGGAGTTGCCTCCAGATTTCAGGAGGGCATGCTAGCTATAAGCACCTGGATGTCATTGAACTGCCTGAAATTAAATTCTCAGGCACTTTATCCCCTGCTTGGTCTGCCACCTGGTGGCCTAACGAAATGCCCCCCCCCCCCTCAACCGGTGGCCAAGGTCAGAAACCTCGGAGTAATGTTCGATGATAAATTGCTATTTCATCATCATGTAAACAATGTCGTATCATCCTCCTTTTGCACACTAAAAAAAAATCAAGAATATAATGCCATTCCTGCCAGCTCCGACAGGAAAGACCCTCATTACCACTCTAGTTTTCTCTAAGATGGATTATTGTAAAGCCCTCCTCTCAATGCCCAAGAGAATGTCCTGAACAAGCTACAGTTCGTTCAGAACGCGGCAGCCAGGATCTTGCTCGGTATCCCCAAACACAATTCCATCACCACGGCCATTCGGCATCTTCACTGGCTGCGTGTCAGAAACTGGATCAAATTTAAGGCACTCTGTATTGCTTACAGAGCCATTGATAAATCAGGTCCTCAGTTCCTCATAGACGCTTTCTGTATCTACGCCCCTACCAGGTCTCTCCGCTCTTCTACTGCCTTCCGCCTACCAGTCCCACGCACAAAAACTTCCTCTTGGGGGGAGAGACGCTTCCTACTAGCCACGGCCAGACTCTGGAACTCCCTTCTCCTCTCCATCAAAATCAGTCCCACCCTCGCAATTTTTAGGACACAACTGAAGACCCGGCTCTTTAATCAATAGCCCTCCCCAGCGCTTCCTCGTCTGGAACCACAGTCCTATGCGCCGAGGTACGCTAGGGTATTTGTGCGCAATACAAATTACCCAAACATAAACATAAAATTAAACATAACACCTATTTCATATCCTGATTCAAACTCAAGACCATTTATCAAGCCTTTTTGTTGTAGCTACTACCCCGGTCGAAGGCAATGGGAAATGTTCACACTTCCTGCCTTTCTTCACTCTGAAAATCAATTACTCTTGAATTTCATATTCTAATTAAAACTCATGTCCCTTTATCAAGCCTTTTTCATGTAGGTCTTGTACCGCCAGAAGGCAGTGGAAAATTTGCGCACTTGCTGCATTTCTTCGCAGGCCTTATGAACTATTGTTCAATCTAATATTCCTATTCAAAATGCAGACCCTTTATCGACCCCTTTTTGTTCTATCAACTGCCCCGGCCGAAGGCAGTGGGAAATTTGCACACTTGCAGCCTTGTTTAGCTGGGGTTATCAATTATTCTTTGAGTAATTAAACTTCAAAGTCCAAGCCCTTTATTGAAACTTCTTGATAACTACTACCCATTGAATGGCAGTGGATAATTTGCACACTTGCATCCTGGTGAGTGCACTTGTTTTATCAGCCTTGGATTATTGTAATGGCTTATTTCTTAATGCTCAAGCTCGGGTGATTGCCAAGCTTCAGCTTATCCAGAATGCTGCCGCGCGAATGCTTTCCAGGACACCCAAATATGGACCAATTAGACAGGTAATCAGGAACTACCATTGGCTGACGGTTAAAAACCGGATTAAGTTCAAAACACTGTGTCTCACCTTCAAAGCAATTCAGCAACATGGACCCCAATTCCTCAAACAGAGACTTCTGTTATATCGCCCCAATAGACAATTAAGATCAGTCAATTCTTTCAACTTGCTGGTACCACGAACCAGAACAGCTACGTGGGGAGATAGATCTTTTACCATCGCAGCAGCTAGACTTTGGAACACTCTTCCACTAGCCATAAAATCAGCCTCCACGTTGCTACAATTCAGAAAATTAGTGAAGACATGGTTGTTTGACCAATAACCTTCCTGCTATCTTGTTTGGAACTGTAATCGAGTATTATGAGGCACACATGAGTTTAGCGCCAAGACGCCCAAGGGCATACGCTGCGCTTTATAAATTTTAAAAATAAATAAATAAATAAATAAATAAATAAATAATGAACAGGAAAACTAAACACCCACTTCCCTTACAAGGCAGTCGGTACTTTGCACATCGACAGCCTTTCTTATTTTTCACCTTTTTTATTTTCCACTCAATCAAGACATCATCTACACATACATACACCTACTTCTTTATTTTTTTGCCTGGGGTTATCAATTATTCTTCAATTTCATAATCTGATTCAAAGTTAAGGCCCTTTTACGAGCCTTTTTGATGTAGCTACTACCCCGGCCGAAGGCAGTGGAAACTTTGCACACTTGCTGCATTTCTTGGCTCAGGTTACAAATTCAGCACACAATAAAGTTGACAACAGTGCCAGCACAAAAGAAAACGTTCAATACAATCTTGATTTATTTAAAACAGAGACTATTTCACAATCTCCTCAAATGTTCTTATAGTTTGAACAGTAGGAAATTCAGCCTTCATTTCATTAATTTAAAGAGGTTTCTACTGTATGTCTACAGATTCTGTTTAAATAAGTGACAACACAAATTTGTCTATATCTGTTAACAACTGCCTTCAATCTACACTGCACAGGGAACGTACAAGCTCAGCGCCAAAGATCTACTTACTCAGTGCACAATAAATCATCACAAAGAAGAGTGAACAGTTTCATGTCACAGTGAGACATACTGTCCCTTTTACATGTAATTGATGCAGCATTCAATCGACAAAAGACATTACTTCAATTACTGTACCTCACCCCCCCAACCACACATCATCACTGGGTACGTTCAAGCGGTAAACACACATTACAACGCATTTTTTACAACGCATTACCATTACAACGGAACTTTTACAACGCAAATACCATTACAACGCATTTATTTACAACGCATGTTTTTACAACGCAGGTACTTTTACAACGTAAGTATTGGTAAGTATATAATTATATTTAAAATGTTATATGTTAGTTTTTTTTTAAAGGGGTATTTTTAGGGTTCAGGGTCAGTTTTAGGTTTTTGGGTAAAGGGGTATTTTTAGGGTTCAGGGTCAGTTTTGGGTTTTTGGGTAATGGGGTATTTTTAGGGTTCAGGGTCAGTTTTGGGTTTTTGGGTAAAGGGGTATTTTTAGGGTTCAGGGTCAGTTTTCAGTTTTTGGGTAAAGGGGTATTTTTAGGGTTCAGGGTCAGTTTTCAGTTTTTGGGTAAAGGGGTATTTTTAGGGTTCAGGGTCAGTTTTCAGTTTTTTGGGTAAAGGGGTATTTTTAGGGTTCAGGGTCAGTTTTCAGTTTTTGGGTAAAGGGGTATTTTTAGGGTTCAGGGTCAGTTTTCAGTTTTTGGGTAAAGGGGTATTTTTAGGGTTTAGGGTCAGTTTTCAGTTTTTGGGTAAAGGGGTATTTTTAGGGTTTAGGGTCAGTTTTGGGTTTTTGGGTAAAGGGGTATTTTTAGGGTTCAGGGTCAGTTTTCAGTTTTTTGGGTAAAGGGGTATTTTTAGGGTTCAGGGTCAGTTTTCAGTTTTTGGGTAAAGGGGTATTTTTAGGGTTCAGGGTCAGTTTTCAGTTTTTGGGTAAAGGGGTATTTTTAGGGTTTAGGGTCAGTTTTGGGTTTTTGGGTAAAGGGGTATTTTTAGGGTTCAGGGTCAGTTTTGGGTTTTTGGGTAAAGGGGTATTTTTAGGGTTCAGGGTCAGTTTTGGGTTTTTGGGTAAAGGGATACAGGGTAAAAATAAAATAAAATTAAATTTAAATTAAATTAATTAAATGAAATTAAATTAAATTAAATTAAAATAAATACAATTACATTACATTATATTAATTTTAAATAATATACAATTAAAAAAAATATATATACTTACCAATACTTACGTTGTAATGGTATGCGTTGTAAAGGTACCTGCGTTGTAAAAAAATGCGTTGTAAATACATGCGTGGTAATAGTATTGGCGTTGTAAAAGTCCCGTTGTAACGGTATGCGTTGTAAAAACATGCGTTTTAACGTCATATATCCCGTTCAAGCTCAGCGCCAAAGATTACTAACTCATTGCACCAGAAATCATCACCACGTGGCCATATTTAATGAGATGACTTACTTAGAAAAAAATATATCATACTTGTTGCAGACCCCTTTTTGTTCTATCAACTAGTCCAGCTGAAGGCAGTTGGAAATTTGCACACTTGCAGCCTTGTTTAGTTGGGGTTATCAATTATTCTTCAAGTAATTAAACTTCAAAGTCCAAGCCCTTTATTGAAACTTCTTGATAACTACTACCCATTGAATGGCAGTGGATAATTTGCAAACTCGCATCCTTTCTTGTATCCTTTCTACCACACATTGTTTGTACTTTGTGCACTTGCTTAACTCCTTAGATGAGATACCCATTTCTCAGGTGCACACTGCGGAATCTGATGCCCAGTCTGTATAAGAACAGGAAAACCAAACACCCACTCCCCTAACAAGGCAGTGGCAATAAGATACTGTATAAAAGACTGAGTACGCCTAAATCGCTGCGCTGCCTTTTTTATCCAGTCTGCTGCACCCCATCGACTCCCTCTGATGCGCACCCAGACCTCATTGTTCATCTTTTTGTGTACAGGACACCTTCTACATCATGCAGTCCCGCTCTGCCACCGAGAAGTCTGACACATGGTGCCGAGTCTTGATACCATTATGGGAAAGGACATACTCGTGCACCTATCTTCATCGAAGGTTCCTCACCCGCTCATTCCTTGCGGTACCAGTAACTCAGTGACCTAAGAGGCCACCCACATAGTGGTGGACCGTTGTACTCGGTGATTCGGGCCTGCATGAGGTGTCCGAACAACTAGGATGGGCCATCACAGTGCTTGTGATGGGGTCAACTCTAAAATGGCGTAGAGCACGTGCACCTCGTCTTTTATATGGGTAGGGTCACGTGTGCAGTGATGCATGTGCTGGATGGGTGTGGTGTGGGTGTATACCAGGCATGAGGGAATGTGTGTGTGTGCCTTTCTGACAACTAGACCTGGAACTAAGAAATCAGTACAATGGAAATCTGGGCACTGTTGCATTTTTGTTTTTTCCTGGAAGCGTAAGCGGCGTGGCTTGGCCTGACGTATACCAGTGCTGCGCCAAGGCTCTGAACCATGATTACGGAGCTAAGGGTGTGGATCCGTCATTAGCTATGTGAGAAATCAAGTGATTCGGGTGTCCGTTTTGTAGTGCTGATGTCACCCGGGTCTTAAACGCAAATGTGTCATTATATCTGTAAAGTTCCACAACATGGCCAACATGGAAAGTACGGGGAATCACTGACCCTATATTCATCCATAGATGCACACATAAAAGATGGTTGACATGACACATTTCTGCGGTTATGAATGTTTGTTGTACATTCAGTGGAGTGTTGTAGCTGTAGTAATAGAGGGCTGTGAAAGGTTTAACCTGTTCAGTGCTAATGACAAGGTGAACTCGTCATGAATAATGGGATTCAATACATGTTAGCATTGAAGGTGTTAAGTTGCAGTTTTTGGCACATGAAAGGCAGATAATATATGTACGTATGTGGTCAAACAGGTATACTGTTGAACTTGGTGAACTTGGTGCTGGAAATCAGTGTTCAAGGCACGGAGTTGCGTCCACATCCTGTTATTGTAGAGTAATGACGTAAGCTATGCGTGCCTGAAAATGTACTGTAAATACGGTGCTCATGTAAATTGCGGATATAGTTTTGGGTTGATTTTGCTTTATAAATATGCTAATAAAAAAAAAAGAGGAGGAATAGCCCACACTTACTGTCAGAGGTAAGATGGTTGCATCTGCTATTTATATCCCAATATAATGTACGGCGCAGGAGCGGCGTTTTACAAACATAATAAATACTAACCCTGGGCAAAGAACTACGCTCCGTTCGCGGAGCTTGCGGAGTTTTGGCAACTCCGCGTTCTACGGAGAACGCGAAGCTGTCGATTACTCCGCGATCCGGTGCGTAGCGTAGTTCTCGCGCGCTGAATAACATTATCGCGTGCGCCGGGGTAAGTTCGCGCGATATTTGACGCGATCACGCACTTTGGCAGTGCGAACGAGAAGATGAGTTCCCCAACATGTCTAACACACAGCTATCTCGAGCATGCAGGCAGCGCCCCGAACACGCGCACCGCGCTCCCGAAGACAAAAAACGGCACGCGAACGGGTCTAGCAAGCTACTACGCATGTCCGCGGAGCTACGTGAAGGTCGCGGAGTGCAACTGCGTCTTCGCGTAGCTCCGCGGAGTGCGGCTCCGCGAACTACGCCCAGGGTTAATAAATACACAGACACAGATAGATAGTTGAAGTGGGTACGGGCACGTGTGTTCGACTCCATTTTATTACGTTGCTGTTGGTAACAAGTAGAATAGTAATCATGATATCATACACAGATATTCAATCATAAATGGTTTTTGACTTCTGCTGTGGAAAGGTAGAAGCAATATATGTGAAATAATACACAGAGGATTTTATCGTAAAGAGTTCATGAACTGTGGTGCACTGAGGTAGAGGCGGTTTGTGTGGATCCTGCGATGATGCGTGGTCCACTCAGACTTCACTGGTAAGAATGTCTTTTGTCAACTGAAATTTGCATTAAAACGTCACGTGGCGATTATTTATGGTGCCCTGAGTAAGTGGTACGTGTGGTGCTCAGCGTGTGCTCACCCTGCGATGATGAGTGGTTCGAGCGGTCTGTACTCAAAATATTGAGTATTACATACTGCTCTGCATGAATTTTGAGGTTTAAAAAACCTACCATCAATGTTTATCAATTGCTCTCCAAACTAGGTCTACTGATTGATCCCCATAACAAATTAAATGATTGCTTTTCACCCAGTGCATTCTAACTTTCTCAAAATTGGGACGTAAGTCTGCTGGCGATATTGAAGGTGATATCCCAGAGGTACTTGGTAAACCAGTGGTGGAGGTACATTTTGGCGTGGTGTTCTACTTTCTTTGTAAACATATATCACGGCATGTAGGGATTATAGGTGCTTGCGCATACTAGCAGTGCCACAGAAAGAATTTTTGTCTGTGCCTGTGTCTGTGTACGTATCCTGCGATGAGGCATGGTCAGGCGAGAGGGGGGTACAGTAATTGGACTAATGTGTTTTTTTGATTGAATTTTGAATGAATTCCATTTAAAAGTCTCACTGTGACATAACACTGTTCACACTTCTTTGCAATGATTTATGGTGCTCTGAGTTAGTAGTATCTTTGTCGCTGAGCTTGTACGTATCCTCCGATAATGCATAATGCAGGGGGGCGCACTCGGAGCAATATTTTTTGCCTAGTGAATTCTGCTTTAATAAGACTAAAGGGAGATGACTTGTGGTGCAGTGAGTTAGTGGTACCGTAAGAACTCAGCGTGTGCGTACCCTGCGATCATTCGTGGTTCGGGGGGGTCGCAGTGGTAAAATATCTCTTGCCTACTGTAAGGTGTCATATTCAATCGTCATTCTACCTGAATGGTGAGCCCTCACAATGTAGATAGAAGGCAGTAGTCATCACTGACATCAAGAAATTCTTGTTGTCGTACCTTTTAACAAAATCTGAAGACATACAGTACAATTAACTGTATGTTAAAAAAGGCTACATTTCATGCTGTCCATTGTATAGATTCAAAGCTGAATTCAAGATGTGAACCCTGCTGTCCGCACTGTAGATCGAAAGCAGTAGTCAGCAGAGATATCGATGAATGATTTTTGTCACTTATTTTAACAAAATCCGAACACATACAGTACAATTGTCTCTGGATTAAATAAATCAAGGTTGAATTCCCTACTGTCCGTAGTGTAGATGCAAAATTGAATTCAAGTTGTGAACCCTGCTGTCCACAGTGCTCATCGAAGGCAGTAGTCGACACAAACATCGATGAATGTTTTTTTGTCACAGTTATCAAAATCTGAGGACGCAGTACAATTGTCTCTGCCTTAAATAAATCGAGAATGAATTTAATGTTGTCTGTAGTGCTTATGCGCTTCTAGTATCAAGTAATGAACTCTGTTGATCGCTGTGTACATTTGAAGGAAGTACTCACAACAGACATTGGGGAATGTTTTTGTTGCATCATGTAACAAAAATGTCTCTGCCTTACATAAATGAAGGCTTGAATGCTGTCCGTAGTGTAGATGGAAAGGTGAATTGAAGTTGTGAACCCTGCTGTCTGCAGTGTAGATCGAAGGCAGTAGTTGACACAGACATGGAGGAATGCTTTTTGTCACTTATTTAAACAAAATCTGAAGACAAATAGTAGAATTGTCTCTGCATTAAATGAATGAATGCTGAATTTTCTATTGTTCCTACTTTAACAAAATCTGAGGACATAGTACAATTGTTTCTGTTTTAAAGAAATCAAGACTGAATTCAATGTTCTCTGTAGTGCTGATGCGCCACTGGTACCAAGTTGTAAACTCTACTGAACGCACTGTAGATCGAAGGCAGAAGTCAGCACAGATACGGATGAAGAATTTTGATCACTTTTTTAAACAAAGTCTGAGGACATAGAGAAGAATTATCTCTGCCTTACATAAATGAAGGATAACTTCAATGCTGTGTGTAGTGTAGATCCAAAGCTGAATTCAAGCTGTGAACCCTGCTGTCCGTAGTAGTCGATACAGACATACGTCTATGGTGCTGTGGCACTGAGTTCGCAATTGGCCTGCATCGAGGAGGCATGTGGTCATGGCGGCAGCCACATGGCAGGGTGAAGGCCTTCGCTGTGGCAGAGTCTTTTCTCTTTGCAGAAGTGAACCAGGCCCAAGGCGTAGGCTAATTATTTATACTCTTTTGCTGGAGTTGCATATGTTGGATCAGCCCACTTCATTCTGCTTCAAGGGGGGAGACAACACAGTAACATGACAGAGATATTCCCCAGAGTCTGAGATAATATGAGTGTGGCCTATGTGCAGTACACACGTATCAATGGAATATCTACATACGGAAAACTTTTTTGGTTTCTATAGTGAGTTGTGTATAGCATTTCACTGGCAGTCTTGGCAATGTGTAAATTATTGATGATGGGTGAGTTCCTTCCCTTATACATAGTTGGCTGCCACATCTCTGAACATTGAGCTAGTGTGCTGTTGAGGGGATATATTATTTTGGGAAGGTCGGTTGTCCTGTTTTGCACTGCCGCTGAGGTAGTAGAGGAGGAGGGGTCAGGAGGGGTGGTTGTAGTGGTGGTGGCGCTGTGTATTGTAATTTTTTTGGGTGTCGGAAGTGTAAAATGAGTACCTCTATCACATATTGCTCGTTAAAAATGGGTGTGAGTTGGATGTGATTCACGCAGTACATAGTCGATGTCCTTACACTAGTTAAATGCTGATGGTAATTTGTTAGTGGTAAGTGGAACTATTGCCTGGTTTTTTTTTAGCATTGCAGATTTGGTTTCTTGTTGAAGATATGGGGAAGTGGTCAACATTAGATTAGGATTGTCATTTAAAAAACCTTTGAAATTCACAGAAAAAAACATAGGTTTCTGGCAGGATATAGTTAGGAATTATGATTTTAAAAACCTTAGAAATTCACCGAAAAAAACCATAGGTTTCAGGGGCGTTACAGCTAGCTGGACATTTCACTCATACAAAACCATTGAAATTCCCCAGTTACAGTTAATTGTACTAACTGTAACTCACTGGTGATGATGTCACATGTTACATCATTCATGACATGGTCAGTGACATCACTGATGACATCACTGATGGCATCTCAATTGACATCACTTATGACATCACTGATGACTAAGTATGGGCGCAAATTCCGCTCCGCTCGCGAAAGTTGTGAATTTTCAGCAATTTCGCGATCCACGAATCTCCCAGGAAGCACATTTAAGGCAAGTGCTCGAGTTGAAGCTAACTTTGTAACCATTTTAGAACGGTGCCGGCAAGCAGCCAGAGTGCTTGCTGGAGCCATTCTAAAATGGTTACAAAGTTAGTTTCAACTCGGGCACCTGCCTTAGTGTAAGTGCTTCCTGTGGGCCAAAAATTCAACATCAACAGGAAGCACTTAATAACAAAGTGTGAACAACGGCCTTCAATCTACACTACGGACAGCTGGCTTCATAACTTGAATTCAGCTTTCCTTCTACATTAAGAACAGCATTGTATTCAGCCTTGCTTTCCTTAAGGCAGAGACAATTATACTGTGTCCTCACATACTGTTTACTGTGACAAAATAGTATTCATCAATCCTTGTGTCAACAACTGTGTTCAATCTACATTGCGGACAGCTGCATTCACAACTTGAATTCAGCTTTCCTTCTAGATTAAGGACAGCATTGTAGTAAGCCTTGCTTTCCTTAAGGCAGAGACACTTATACTGTATCCTCAGATTCTGTTAACTGAGAAAAAATAGCATTCATCAATCTTTGTGTCAACAACTGCCTTCAATCTACACTGAAGACAGCTGCATTCACAAATTGAATTCAGCTTTCCGTCTACATTAAGTACTGCATTGTATTCAGCCTTTTTTCCATAAGGCAGAGACATTTATGCTGTGTCCTCAGATTCTGTTATATGTGACTCAATAACATTCCTCAATCTTTGTGTGAACAACTTCCTTCAATCTACACTACAGCCAACTGGGTTCACAACTTGAATTCAGCTTTCCTTCTAAATTAAGGACAACATTGTATTCAGCCTTCCTTTCCTTAAGGCAGAGACAATTATACTGCATCCTCAGTTCCTTTTGTCTGTGACTAAATAGCATTCATCGATCTTTGTGTCAACAACTGCCTTCAATCTACACTGCGGACTGCTCTGTTCACAACTTGAATTCAGCTTTCCTTCTACATTAAGGACAGCATTGCATTTAGCCTTGCTTTCCTTCAGGCAGAGACAATTATACTGTATCCTCAGATTCTATTATCTGTTACTAAATAGCATTCATCGATTTGTGTGTCAACAACTGCCTTCAATTTACACTACGGACAGCTGAGCTCACAACTTCAATTCAGCTTTCCTTCTACATTAAGGACAGTTTTGTTTCAGCCTTACTTTCCTCATGGCAGAGACAATTAAACTGTGTCCTCACATTCTGTTAACTATGAAAAATAGCATTCATCGATGTTTATATCAATTAATACCTTCAATGCACATTACAGACAGCAGAGTTCACGACTTCAATTCAGTTTTGCATGTACATTTCTCTTCATTATGTGTGCTGAGAAGAGCCTTCAATCAATACTGCACTCAGTAGAGTTCAGAACTAGATACCAAGACTGCCAGCACTAAAGAAAACATTCAATACAATCTTGATTTACTTAAAACAGAGACGATTGCACAATGTCGTTTTCTTAAACTTTGAACACTAGAAAATTCAACCTTCATTTATTTATTGCAGACACAATTCTACTATGTGTTCACTTTTTTTAAAAAAAACGCATAATATATGAAAAAGGAAACTATTGAAAATCTACTTGAGAAGGCTTTCGAATTAATTTGTTTTATTATTTGTTTTAGTAATCAATACAATTTGATCATTAGATAGACTAATCCCTTTATGAAGGTCAAACGTAAATGGAAAAGACAAATGAACAGAAGTCATTTTTCCAGAAGTTTTTTTGGGTGAATGGAACCATAGTTCAAGTTCCGAGCCTTTTCTTAATGATGAGTTATCTTCAGAGTAATGATTTGTTCCATGCAGATGACACTAGTCATCGTGCCTATGAAGTTGGAAATGCTTGTACTATTGTGAAAGACAAAACTGTTCCTAGAAATGCAAAAGAAGTGTTAGCTGAGGAACTTTTAGGGAGACGTCCTAAAACTCCAGTGAACATTTGCAATTGCAGTAGTATTTATATTGTTAGTCAAGAATCTATTATTTTCTTCATGCAATTTTTTACATAACTATATTAAGAAAAGGGTTAAACAAAAGATTAACATATTGCACAGTAAGAAAAAATACTGCTCTCCAACGTCATTCTCTGGCTTGTCTTTCTAAAAAAGTATAGTGAAGTGTTTTTCACCAATTCAGAATGTTAACAGTTCGTCGTACTCAAATCAGGAAAATAGTCAGAACATTGTATTAAAAAACTTTTAAATACCTATGAGTCTATTCTTATTAAATGTGTGCATCCATTTCAGGCTATTGTTCGTATAGAGCCTAAGAAAGGAAAATTGCCTCCTTCTCATTTACTTACACCATTAAAGGGAAGAGTTCTTTATTTGCCAGCAATATTTTTTTTAAACAACTGAAACAATTTGTGTAGAAAATGTAGAAGATGAACCTGCAAAGAAGAAGAAAAAAGCTCTAATTTGCAACCTATTTCCTATCCCTAAAGGGCAAAAAAATAGTATTGCTCCGTTATTAACCTGTAACATTTGCCAAACAACTCTTTAACGGAGTCATCCATCCAAAAAATACTCCTTTGGCACACCAACTATGATGCGACATATCAAGAACTTGCACTCCAATAACTTTTTTGGCACACCAACTATGATGCGACATATCAAGAACTTGCACCCCAATAACTATGCTTGACCTCCAACATGGACGTTACTGGAAAACCCACCTACTGCTGCACCAAGCACATTGATTGCTGCATCAGCATATTCAGCAAGCAATCTACACCCACAAATTGATCCTCATTTCAGTGAAATTAACATTCTATGCAGTTATTGTGATGAACTTTCCTCTTACGGGGAACAGTCTATCAACCTAATAAAATGCAAGGAACAGGAGCATCACTATGCTCAACATTACTTTTTTTGACATTATCTTGTAATTAGTATCAACTACCTCAGCCGAAGGCAGTGCTTAATTTGCACACTTTCTGCCTTTCTTGAGTAGGTATATCACTTATTCTTCAATTTCATATTCTGATTGCATTGTTTGCTTAGATGTGATACCCATTTCTCAGCCTCCCACTGCGTAATCTGACACACAGTCTGTGTAATGAGCCGCAAATCCCAATATTCACTTGCCTGACAAAGTAGTGGATAGTTTGCATGTCTCCTGTCTTTCTTATTTTCCACCTTTTTTATCTTCCACTCAATCAACACATCATCGACAAATACACACACTTACTTGCTGCCTTTTTCACTGGAGTTATCAATTATTCTTCAAGTAATTTAAAGTCAAACTACAGGACCTTCATTGAGACTTCTTGGTAAGTACTACGCATGAATAGCAGTGAGTAATTTGTATACTTGCGTCCTTTCTTGCATGCTTTCCAACTCAAAGTGTGTATACTTTGTGCACTTCCATTGCTTGCTTAGATGTGGTACCCATTTCTCAGCCTCACACTGCAGAATCCGACTCACAGTCTGTGTAATGGACTGGCAATCCAAACATCCACTTCCCTCACAAGGCATTGGGCATTGTGCGGGTCTGCTGCCTTTGTTATTTTTCACCTTATTCATCTTCCATTCGGTCAACACACCATCTACATGTACACACCCCTACTTGCTGCCTTTCTTGGCTATGGTTATCAACTATTCTATATCATATTCGTACTCAAAGTGCAGGTCCTTTATCGAGCCTTTTTGTTGTAACGACTTCCCCAGCCTAAGGCAGTAAGAAATGTACAGAATTGCTACCTTTCTAGAACTGTGTTCCAGTTTCGTGGAACTTTAAGGAATAAAAGACAAATTTGCCGGTACATGGAAGAATGCATACGCAGTCTATAAGGGTTTGAAGCTGTCCATGCCCCAAGTCCCACTTTGCAACATGACTATTTCTGTACTACCTGAAAGATTACAGTCCTGAAAGAAGAATGTCTCAAACCATTTTAATAAATGTATACTTATTACATCTCATAACTTAATAGAGCTTCCAAAATAATTTCATCATGTATTTCATATGCCTCATAATCAGTTTCAATAGTCATATGATCATACTCGATGCCATCCAATGGTTCCAGAAAATCAATAGCCAAGCTTAACTCTGAGAAATTACACCAAATATCTGCAGCATTTATATCTTCCTCTTCATTTCCCTACTTGTAAAAAGTATTTTCAGCTCTTCTTAGAAAATGTTACTTATTTCGAAAGTGTCTTCCAAATTGTTTTGTTGATTTTCCATACTGAATTTCTTATGTTGTAGCATCTTGTATATAAACACTTCATTTTATCCTTACTGTAATATCAGCATATGTGGTAATTCATATGAATTATATTAAATATTTATTTTTTAAGTAAAGCACAATTTTGTACATGAGTGTATTCTATTGTAAAAACATTGCAAAATTAAATGCAATAAATAGTGTCACTCTGCATTGTGTCAAGTGCTTTATTTATTTATCCTACCTACTGTGTTGCAAACTTAAAACAGTGACAACAGCACCGCCTTACTTTGACTCACCCCATTATGTTGTCAATTAGGGTGGAGGGAGGCAAAGAAAAGTAGTAAAATATATGTCTACAGATGTACTGCTATATTCACGACACTGGATGAAACACTGAATAAACAAAGTCAGATGCAATAAAGCATACACAAAAGAAGGCTGCACAACATATGCACACAGTAAAGCAGCAGAAATAGGACACCGAATCTTGAAAACGAACTGGTAAGTAGACAAGAGAACAAAAAAGCTAACAACACTGCAATGGACGCTACGCTGTGGAACTCATTCTGAAGAGAGTTGGAAACATACTGTAAATAAAACAGAATTCAAGTAAAAAAAGAAAAACACATACATGGATGTCAAAGTCACTGGAGTAATACTCTGTTCCCCAACACAAAAAAGGATTTTGGAAAAATTATTTTAGAATTTTCCGGGATTCAAAAAATATCATTAGGGACCGTGTGGGGAACACCAATACCCCCACGGTCCCAGCCGGCTCCCCGCATCCTTCGAGAGCCGGCATTGCTTTGTCAGAGAGACTAGTTTATATGCTGCTCTCTAACGAAAAGCAATCTGCTTTCCTACTTGAAAGACACAGCCGCTTAACTTGTTCTCTCTTTCAAATAGGAAAGCGGTTTGCTGTGCTAAAGTGGGAGCTGCAACGCTCCCACCCTACCATTCCAAACAGCAGTGTCCCGGGGGTAGACACTCCGGGACACTGCAGGAGTCGACCCTGAGATATAGTGGACCCCGGAACAATTAGGAGCTCCAGGACAGAGGCCGCGGGACCCCCTCCCAACATTATAAAGCCCCGAAAAGTGGTAATCTGCAGGGCTGGGAGCTCCGTGCCGTCACTGTCGCCCCCTATTTTAAATATTTCTGCCCCAGTAAGGTGGCGGTCCCTGGCGCATGTACGAGAGCCATGAGCCCCCCCGCATACTTCAAAATAAAAGATGGATGTCAACACTTCCTAGTTTGAAGCGTTGACAGATAAACAGCATGCGCCTTCTGATTGTACAGATTTCCGTTCGCGTTCCGCGATTTTTCCATTCTTTAAAATATATATATTGCCTAAAAATCCATGAACGACCCCCCTGAGCAAGCCTAGAGGATCAGGATGTTTCTACCCTGCCCCCTTTCCTTATTTCTCAACTTTGTTTTACTGTTTTCTTGTGACTTGGTTCTAGCGAGCAACAACACAGCTGCCAACACTTCCTGTATTGGAGTGTTGACAAACAGTTGAACTAGCCTCTCCTCTAGTATTTATCTGCAATCTTGTAGCTTACGGTTCTTTATTTTTCTCACTGCTTATAACCTATAATTATGTAACATTCATTAACCTAGGCCTCTAAGTTTATTGTCTAATTTTTATAATATTAATTTCCTTGTGTTCTTCTACTTACTTTTCTTTTTGAAGTTGCTTGTTATCTATTCTGTGATATAGGCAGGGGAAACCCAATCAACCCTGTAGGCTTGGGCACTGGATGTTTAAGGTCAAAGTATGCTACAAGGGACTTGTTTCAGAGAACAATGAATCTCAGTTGAGAGTCATACAAACGTATCACACTCCAGTGTATCCACAGGATATCACACTTAAAAGTTTTACTAGAATAAATCAAGAGAAGGAGAAGAGAACACACGGAGGAAGTTGGTTGGTTGTGTTACAATTAGAGAAGGGCTTTAAGATAAAAGTTGTATTGTTCAGGATGAATTGTTTAATGTTGCTAGTGGTGGCACACGCTGTACAATGATTGCATTTATAATGACCCTGTAGTGGACTCAGTTGTCTCATGTTATCCACTAGGTGGGTTTCTTTGTTCCTATAAGCATGTACCAACCTATCTCTCAGATTCTAGTTTAGAGATTTTTTTAACATGTATTGATAGTAATTTTGTTTTAATATAGGGGGTTTTCCCAGCAACGAATTATTTTGTCCTGATGATGGTCTTCATGACGACTGCATATTAGACCGAAACGTCGACACTTCCATCCTCTCCAGAAGCACTGCGCTGTCACCAACACACGACCATTGTTTATTAATGAATTTGGTTGTCTGTGATAATTATCAGGAGTTGATGTTTAGTTGTGAACTGATGAGTAGATGTTATATATACCTCTGTTCATAACTTTTTTGCTTGAATGCATTTCTTTGCATAATTCTCCCCAGATTCACATTTGATGCTTCATCACTAAATACAATTTTCTTTGAATACAATTTACTTCCTCCGTGTGTTCTCTTCTCCTTCTCTTGATTTATTCTAGTAAAATTTTTAAGTGTGATATCCTGTGGATACACTGGAGTGTGATACGTTTGTACGACTCTCAACTGTTATCTATTCTGACAATACTTCAATATCTTGTGTTTTTCATTAATGTTCCTTCTTAATTCAAATGTCTTTCTACTATTCCTTACTCAATGTGTTCTTTTCCCTTAAGACCTTGCTTAACATGAATTTTATCGTTTCTTGTTTTAAGTTAGAGAAAATACATTGACTGCGTACATTCAATATTGTCTATAATATCAGGTAAGTTTACTTACTCACTAACTTGTTCTTTAACTCTCACAGAAATATTTACACGTTCTCTTCACGATTGTCTAAGGAGCAATTCAAAATGGGTCTGAACTCCGAACGCCTTCGGTGAAGTGCGCACTCGTTAGTGAGCGCGCGCCTCACCAAGGATTCCCCACAACTCTGTGGTAAATAACTAGATCGCAACTGCGTCTTTCAGTCGCGGCCCGTGGAGGGAGTTGCGATGCGGCAGGCAGGGGGGTGGGGGGGCAGGGTGAGGGGTGATACACAACGGAATCTGGATGATTGCTGGTAAGTAAACAATTACATTAATAAAACGAATTTCGGGCCATATTATCAACAAAACGCTATAGATTGTTGCTGCGTGTATCGGCAGGAAAACTGCCGATAAAGCGGCGATAAAGGGCTTGATAATTGGCTCTTGTGAATTCCCATAACAGCCCAAGCTCCTATGGTCTGCTGCTGCTAATGACTGGGCCTACCCACCTAGCTGGGCACACTCTGGACGGGGTCTTTAGCAACAATTCCCGCCTCCTTACTGGTACCCCTTTCCCCCTGTCGTGGTCGGACCACTTTGCTGTTCCTTTTGATTTTTCCTTTTCTCCTCCTATCAGCCCTCGGTCTGATCACACCAAGTGGGTATTGAGGAGGAACTTTGGGGAGATTTCCAACGACTCCCTCACTCCTTTTTTGGCCACTCTTAAACCCCATTCTACTGGGGATGTCCACATAGCGGCTCTTGACCTCTCTAATACCCTGACGGAGGCTGTCAACTTGCTTGCCCCAGCCCGGCAAGCCTACTCCGCCAGGAAACGACCTTCCGCCCCATGGTATTATAATTCCCTCAGTACTCTCAGACAAGGATGTAGGAGGCAGGAAAGGCTTTGGAGAACACATTTGGACCCCTTAGAGAAGGATAAACACAAATCCCTTCTCAAAGGTTATAAGGCCGCTGTGCTGACAGAAAAACAGGCTACTACTCCAAACTCACGTCTTCATTTACACAGACCTAGAAACTCTCAACTCCAGCTCCTTATTTACCACCTCTCCAACCTTGAGTTCAGAAATTCAAGCTTCTGTCCCTTCTCATTCCTTTTCCCAGTTCCCCCCTATCACTCTTACACATCTCAGTCCGCTGTTGGACAAGCTAAAGTCCGGATCACCTTTAGACACGTGCCCCTTAAAGGTCCTCAAAGATTGCAGATAGACTATTCTACCCCCTCTGTTGGACGTTATGAATCTGGCCATTTCAGAGGGGGTATATCCCCTCTCCTGGAAACTGGCCACTGTCAAGCCACTATTGGAAAAAAACACCTTAGACCCTGGGATATTAAAGAACTTCCGTCCCATTTCTCTTCTGCTTTCCTTGACAGTACCAACTCCCTTGATCCTTCACAGCATGGCTTTCGTAGGACTCACAGCACTGAGTCGGCGCTTACAGTGGTTGTCGACAGCATCCGGTCCAGGGTTGACAACGGTCAGACCACCCTACTGGTGTTACTCGACCTTACGGCAGCTTTCGACACCCTGTCCCCTACCATTCTGGTTAGCCGACTCAGTGAGTTGGGAGTCAAGGGCTCTGCACTCAGCCTCTTAACATCCTTCCTGGACCAAGGGAAGTAAAGGGTTAAGCTAGGCGAGTACATGTCACCTATTAAGCCGGTGAAGTGTGGGGTCCCCCAGGGCTCCTCGTTGAGCCTGACGCTTTTTAATATCTACGTTGCCCCACTCGCCAGACTCATACGATCTTTTGGGTTAGAAGTTCTTTCCTACGCCAACGACACGCAGATTATGGCCTCCGTATCTCAATCTGTTAGCATAACTGCTCTCAACTTTAAAAACTGTATGGAGGTGGTCGCCGGATGGATGGTTAAGAACTTCCTCAAGTTGAATGGGGAAAAAACGGAGGTCCTCATCTTTGCAGGCAAAAGTGAGACCTGGTCTATGGAATGGTGGCCTTCTGTTCTTGGTGCCTGTCCCTGGCCATCTCTTTTTGCCCGCAACCTCGGGGTCATTCGGGACACTACTCTCTCGCTAGACAAGCAGGTTAGTAGGACTGTGTCCACCTGCTGCAATGCTCTTAGGATTTTAAGAAAAATCATGCATTATCTTTCCCCTGAGGTACGCAAACAGGTAGTAATGGTGCTTATTGGTTCCAGACTCGACTATTGCAATGCACTTTACTTTGGCATGGTCTGGTCCAGCGCCTCCAGACTGTGCAGAATGCGGCTGCCCGGTTTGTTGTGGGTGCCCCCAAATGCTCCTCGGGTACAGCTCTTTTTAGAGCCACACAACACATAAACAAATACACTTCATAAATATCTAAAGTTATTTTTATTTTTTTTGCTTACGTACGCTTATGTGACGACTTTCAACATTCCAGCTGTACATCGTCCATACGTGCTTGGTACGCGTACAATAAATCTACCACCCCCTGAGCAACACTATAGGTTCAGAATGTTTCTACTCCAACCCTTATTTCTCAACTTTGTTTTACTGTTTCCTTGTTACTCGGCTCTCGTGACAAATAAGATGGCTGTCAACACTTCCTGGTTTGGATTTTTGACAGCCAATCAGCATTCAGCTCCTGCTCGTAATTGTACGGATTTCGGTACGCGTACGATACGATTTTTCATAAAAAAAAAAAGAGCCTAGACATCCATATACAACCCTCTGAGCAACCGTAAAGGATCAGAATGTTTCTACCCTGCCCCCTTCCCTTATTTCTCAACTTTGTTTTACTGTTTTCTTCTGACTCGGTGCTACCGAGGCACAAGATGGCCGCCAACACTTCCTGGTTTCGAGTGTTGATATTATCAATTCCATTATCGCCACGTTAGCGGCACTTTCCTCCGATAAAGTGGTGATCATTTTGTCGCCAAAGCTTGATAATATGGCCCAGAGTGCGTAGTGTACAGCAGCTTCTCTGTAAAATCCTTAATTACCTCTGAGCACTGACAACAGATACCTTACAACAGTCTGACAAACATATCTACAAGCTTATTACATCTCTTTTCCGTCACTTTTAACATGGGTAAAGTGATCCTAGGAGCTTGTTAATCTATGTCTGACTTTTCAAAAGAAAATCTCAACTCCAGACTCTACGAGACAGTTTTAATGTTATTTTCTCTTTTTCTCTCTCTTACTCTCTGTGACATATTTTCTCTTTCTCTATTAAACTTATAGACCCTGCTATATGCTTTGACATGTAGAACAACAGCTGAAGTGAAGTTGTGAATGCCACTGAGTATTTGTCCACAGGGTTTATACAATGGTAAGCACCGAGTCCTAGATCTACAAAGCCTTCATAGCCTTGCATTAGAAATAAGTCTATATATTCACAATCCTGTTATCCCACTTTTGTGTCAGTAACGCAGTAGGTACTACCATATAGACACAACTTGAATGCGGCATTATAACAAGTGAAATGTACAAGGCACACTGCACATGTAAAACCATAGAATTACCTTGACTTGTAATACTTCAGCTCATTTACTCACATCTACATAATTCTAAACTCTAATTTTCTTTTTTGTTTTCCAGATTACCAATCGGACATCTTATGAAGTCCATTTAACAATTTGCTTATAATATTTTTTGTTATTAAACTTATGTTTCTACTTGTTTGCAATATAGTTATAATTAAGTTTCGTTTAGTTATTCTTTTAATAAAAGTTAATAACAAAAAGTACATACTTCTTTTATTTTGTGGGGCGGGATGTATGACGGTCCACAATAGAAATAATGTTGAAATACTATAGTAAGATATTCAAGACTAGGATTGAAAACTAATGACTTCTATTTCTTCTGAATAGACTACAACTTAGAAAAGATATCAAATAATACGAAACAATGTGTACCACATTTACAAACCTCTTGCAACATTTTCCCATTACCTGCAATCCGACCCCCCGGAGCTCCACTAAATCCGAACTGAAGCTTGGACTCCTAAATTGCCGCTCCCTTCCCAAACATGCCCTTGAAACCAACCTGCTAATACAAGATCTGGATCTTGACCTACTTTTTTTAACGGAGACATGGCTATCAGATAGCTCCGATTCAGACATCGTATCGGCCCTCCCCACTGGGTACCTCTGCCAAGCCTTACATAGACCAAAAGGGAGGGGAGGGGGGGTAGCCATAATCTTCAGGGACAAATATACCTGTAGAACTTCCAATGCCCACATTGAGGACTGCGAGAGTTGTCAGTTCTCCATCCAAACCTCCCAAGCTCACTCTCTGTCAGGGCTCTTAATCTATCGCCCCCCAGGTCCCCCCGGCAATTTCATCAACGCCGTCGTTGAGTCAGTGTCACAACTAGCATCTGCCACCTCCAACTTTCTCATGTTAGGTGACCTAAACCTCCACTTCATGGACCCTACGGACCGGATAGCCTCTGACCTTCGGCTAGACCTAATGTCACTCGATATCCGATTGGTCAACAACGAGCCTACCCATGAGAAGGGACACCTACTGGATCCCATTCTGACAAATGTAGCAACTATCACCACTAAACCACCCGTGTCCCTTCCATGGACGGACCATTTTCTGGTCCCTATCGCCTGGGAAATCTCCACCCTGAACCTCCCAACCACTAAAATTCAGGTAACCGACAGACGGTGGCATAAACTTACACCTGGGGAATGGGCCGCCGTCCTTGCAGAATCCACCCCCGAGCTCTCCACCGACCTTATTACGGCCGATAAGCAGTTTGAGGAGTGGATTACCTGTTCCTTAGATACACTTCTCCCTAAAACGGCGACCTTCAAACATCCCAAAAGAATAACATTGGCTCCATGGTACACTCCAGAACTTAAAGCTCTGCGCCAAGAGTGTAAGAGAACAGAACGCTCTTGGAGAAAAAACAAATCGAAGAGTGACAAAGATAGCTACTCGACCTCCCTTCTAACCTACAAAACCGCTATTCGAAAAACTAAAAGCGCGTTTTCAAGGAAAGAATAGAGAAAGCGGGATGCTCTAGTAAGGAATCCTATGCCATCCTCAAAGAGCTTTTGAAAACCCCAGAACAGGGACCAAGACATCCCACAGATCCCAAAGCCGATCAGGAAAAATGCCAACAACTGGCTAACTTCTTCCATGATAAAATCAAAACAATTCTCGACTCAATCCCCCTTACGAATCTGTGTGATGAAAACGATCCCCCATACCCCTCAATACCTACTTGTCTCTCCTCTTGGGGACAAGTCACAACTGAGGAGGTAGGAAACACGTTGAATGCCATAAAGAGTGGATCTCCTAGGGACCCCGCCCCTTTCCGGATTCTCAAGGAAGTAGCCCCCACGATCACCCCCCCCTGACACATCTGATCAATGCCTCACTCCAACAGGGAGTTGTACCCCCGAGCTGGAAGAAGGCCGTCGTAAAAGC
This sequence comes from Lissotriton helveticus, assembly GCF_964261635.1. Taxonomy (NCBI): domain Eukaryota; kingdom Metazoa; phylum Chordata; class Amphibia; order Caudata; family Salamandridae; genus Lissotriton; species Lissotriton helveticus. The sequence goes on from NC_136064.1 coordinate 127,099,695, forward strand.
CTTACTCAAGAAACCTTCCCTCGACCCCGAAAATTTGGCCAACTACAGGCCTATCTCCCTACTCCCGGGAGTAAGCAAGATCGCTGAAAAGTTGGTTAACAGGAAACTCTCCCAGTTTCTGGAGAGTAACAACAAACTAAAGAGCTCACAGACGGGCTTTCGTCCAGGGCAGGGCACTGACATCGCCCTCCTGGCCGCGGTTGAGGAAGCCAGAACACTGCTTGACGAGGGAGGATCAGTGGCAGTGATCCTCCTCGACCTCAGCGCGGCATTCGATACCGTCAACCACCAACTTCTCATCAAAAGACTCAAGAGAGTAGGTGTGGAAGGCTCAGCCCTTTCCTGGATCTCATCCTTCCTAGATCAACGGACCTATCAGATCTGGGAAAAGAACTCCCGCTCCTCCGAAATTCCCCTCCAATGTGGGGTGCCTCAGGGCTCCTCCCTGAGCCCCACTCTATTCAATATCTATATGTCCACATTGGAGGAGGTTATCACCCCATTCGGAGTCAGCGTCATCAGCTACGCCGACGACACACAACTAGTGGTGTCCCTATCTCACCCCAGACAACAATCAGCAGACCTATTTAACTGCCTTTCACAGGTCCATCTCTGGATGAACAACTCAGCCCTAAAATTAAATGGGACAAAAACCGAAGTTTTGCTCCTCGGTCCAAAAGGGCTTACACTCTCCCCGAACATCTGGCCAGCCTGTATGGGCCCCCCCCCTGACCCAAAAGTAGAGGTAAAAAGTCTAGGGGTATGGCTCGACTCGGACCTCTCATTCACTGTGCAGGCAAACAAAGTAGCCGGGACTTGTTTCGGGCTCCTGAAATCACTGAGGAAAGTCCTGCCCCTCTTGCCCTTCAACTCTCAAAAATTGCTTATCCAAGGCTTGATACTCTCAAGGCTTGACTATAGTAATGTGATCTACCTAGGCGCCCCTGAAGCGACCCTCACCAAGCTTCAAAGAATCCAGAATACTGCGGCCCGGATTATCACAAATACCCATGCCAGAACCTCCGCCAAACCTGCTCTCAAACTCCTCCACTGGCTTCCCATAAGGGAGCGGGTCAAATTCAAGGCCTTGTGCCTAGCCCACAAACTACTTCAAAAGCAAGGCCCCCCCGTTCTCAGTAAACTTATCACACCCTATAGACCCACGAGATCTCTCCGGTCGGACACAGAAAATCTCATCACCACCCCCAGATTTAAGAAAACCCGCTCAGGCGGAAGACGTTTCTCAGTCCAAACTGCACGACTTTGGAACTCGCTCCCCCGCGACCTGAGACTAGAAACACGGTACCTTCACTTCAGGAAGCGGCTCAAAACCCATCTTTTTCCCCAATGATTTACACCTACTCTAAACATTGATCCCCGGTCCCCCCCTTTCCTTCTTCAACCGTCCTTGAACCGGCCCAAACTAAAGAGATAGGGTGCCTAGCGCTGGGATACCTTAGGGTGACTATGCGCTCTACAAAATAAAATAATAATAATAATAACCCCTCCACAAAATTAAACGTTTGTGCTTCAATCACACCCCTCAAACCACGGAAACAATCCCCCCACAAAGATTTCAATATTGTATGAGGAGCTGCGTGGCCCTCCGCCTACTGCCCTGGAGTCCACGACACCCAGACCAGGTTGCTGCAGTGTCCTGGGGGGAAACAGCCATTACAATGCGGTCATAACCACGTGTGATCATCACCACGAAGCCATTAGCATGCATTTCGGGCCATATTATCAACAATACGAGATTGATTATCGCCGCTTTATTGACACTTTTCTGCTGATAATATGCCCTATAGTTTTACCACGCATACTTTTACAAGTACAATCCATTTACCACGCATAATATTAATAATGTCTGTGATTGACGTCCTTCAAATTAGTTTTCAGGTATGCGTGTGACCAAGTCTGATAACATCAGAGTTTAAGGACAAACACCGTGGTGTCTGTGCCTCGAAATCTCATTGATCACAAAGAAAATAGGAGGACGATAAAATGAAAGTAACAGATATAATAAAAACAACCGTGAAAAACGACTAAAATTGGCGGTGGATGGAGTACGTGATCAACGTTTAGCGCCTCGGCACTACGTTCCAAATAAATCTAGATAAAATACGATTAATAATATATTACAAAAGTATAGCAGCGGATGACACACACGACCCAGGAAAACAAAGCGACAAATTTAATACCTGAAATAAAGAAAGGTTTGTTTGTTGAACTTGAAGTAAAAGAAAAAAACATGGGCGTACAACTTGTACACAAAAAAAGGAAAGTTTTACATATTATCATAGAAATGAAGGGGCATATTATCAACAAAAGGCGATACATTACCGCTGCTTTTATCGCCAGTAACTGCCGATACGGCAGTGATAATGGGCATGATAATAGGCCAAACGATATATAAATATAGAAGTACAAACATGTGAGGTCACTGTTGCTCAATGACGTACAGACATTTTACTTACCAATCTCAAATTGACCAGGTATTCCTGCAAAACCTTCAGTGTGGAAGATTCCATAAATCTTTTTCTCCCTGGGCAAGATTTTCTTGGGAATGAGAGAAGATCCACCTGTCCTCTAGGAGTCTGGTGGAATTTCAAGTCCAGGAAGTGAGTGTAACCTACCTTAGAGTTCACTCCAACGCTTCCTCCTGTGAGTGCCTATTGTCAGATACATAATTTACTCTTGTGACAATAATCTGTCCAATTTGCCTTTTCTGGGTAATAGTTGTACAAGGGCACTAACAACTGTAGCACAATCCTTATTATCTAGTCCATCATAACGGTTCATTCTGTATCTGAAATCTGGAGTTTCTTTTTCCAGACATGAGGCAAGCAAAACTATAACTTTACAAATATTTAAATTAGTGAGGTATACAAAAAGAATAGAGAAAAAAGACAAGGCAACAAATACCCCCTTTTTATTGCAGCTTCCTAAAGAGAAAGGTAGAAGCTTATGGTATGAAAAGAGGTGTACTTTTGATCTCAGGTGTGTAATGTACATGTCTTGAAGACACATGGATACAGCAAGGGAAAACGGGTCTGCAATGTAATCACTCCATTACTACACTCCTGCCAGGCTGCTGATCTAGAGGACACATAACTGATGATGGGGTATTGTCCGATGGCAGACAATTGCACACTGGGAATGGAGAAGACCTGTTGGTAAGACGCTAAACTGTCCATCAAGATGCAAGGAGTGTTTCCTCTACATGTATAATTGAGATGGTAAAACCTCCACTAACATGATGAGCAGATTGAAACCACCATCACGGAGGACAGATGAAAAAATGCCAAGATAGAAGTCAGCCATTTCAGGTCACCATTAATTGTGAGATGGCTAAACATTGCTGAACAGTTAACATTGATAACATGACTACTGGCATTAAAAAGGTGTAGGGTGGCTAGGGTGGGGCTGTGGGTGAAAAGGTTGGGCCTTTAAAGAAAGAAAAGAGAGAGCAGAAGGAATAGAGTGGGAGGGACTTCCCTCACTGTTATCGTAATTCCATTGCTGGACGTTCTTTAAAATATTTACTAAAAAACAATTTAAACCTAAAATGAGTCTTCAGAACTGGATGGCTCCACTGCATTGCATAGTGTACTACAAAGTACCAAAATGCATCATTAGAATTACTATTATTCCACATTCCACTAGTGCATTTTAAAGCTGTATTTACATTTTACAAAATAGATAGTGGAAAGAGGGCTAAATGCTATTCTCTAAGGAAAAATAGTAACTATTTATATTAACCATCTTTACATATTTACATATTACATATTACAAAATAGATAGAGGAAAGAGGGCTATATGCTATTCTCTAAGGAAAAATAGCCACTATATATTTCAACCATCTATTTATGGGCATTAATGGACACACAAACACACAGAGGATTTAGAGCATTGCAGAACAAAACACACAAGATTTGAATTATTTGAGAAAATGGACCATCATTTTATTTTAAGATTTAAATAATCTTTGCAGCTGCAAATTAAATCAAATGCATGATCAAATCAAATCAAACCATCTCCTTCCAGCAGTTATTGACTGAGCAACAATCAATGTGACTTTTCAGTAAAGGACAAGATGATAATAATTATATCAGAAACTGGCAGAGGCAAGGGAAAGTGGTCCCAGCAAAAGCAAAGGCCTGTGGTCAAGAAGTAAGGAGAGACAGAGAGCAGAGCATCACTGATGTCAGCAGCAACAGGTCCAACAAAGGAGGAAACAGAAGGGATTTGATTCAGGGCAGAGGCAACCTGTTCCTTTCCTCTCTGTAGACATTATGTCTATCAATTATGATTCATAAGTACATTTAACAAGTGTGTTTTTTTGAGCATGAACAAGTATTACACTGCTATAATCTATCAAATGAAACCGTTCATTAACTGTTCTGGGAAACACCTGAAGCTCCTTGATAACATAGTTAGCATCCCCAAGCGCTTTCCTTATAAACCTCTCCTCCATACATAGATGGGGAAACTTAAAGCCCCCAACCATGAAATAAGTGGTATCGAGGCACACTATCAGGATTAAATGCCCGCCATCTTTTACCAGTGATGAGACATTGTTTAAAGCACTGTAGAACCCTTCTTTATTTGTCACGTGGGTCTCCAAACAATGAGGCAAAATCAGACAGTCAGCCGGAGGTAGGATGATGGGAGACAAGGGGTTACTTTTGCAGGCATTGTATTTTAGAACATGCTTGATTTTCCTTTGTACCATATTTTGCTTCTCAGGCCATGCGTCCCTAAAAATAAAATACAAACTTTTTTAATGTAAATGTATTATTTATTAAACAATGTTATTTTCTCACAAGTTATGGCATATTTGTTAAGTCTGATTGTCTGCCTGCATGAGGATACTTTCGCGCGGGTACGGTGGGGATCCCAGGGGGAGGTTACCGAGCCCTTTCCGGTGGAGCGAGGAGTAAGGCAGGGTTGTGTTGTGGCGCCCACCCTGTTCTCGCTCTTTGTGAATGGGGTCGCGGATTTCCTCTCCCTGGTCCCGACCGATGCCCCCGTGATGTCTGGCGAGCGGGTCCCGATCCTCATGTTCGCGGACGACACTCTCATCATCTCAAAGACTCGGAGTGGACTCCAGCAAGCGCTGAAAAGGTTTGAAAATTTCTGTTCGGACAGGGGACTATAAATAAATACTACGAAAACAAAGTATATGGTTTTAACCGATCGCAAGACGTGTGGGTCAAATAGACCTTTTAGAGGGCTGATTAATATGAATGGTTCCCCGTTGGAGCGTGTAGACGCCTTTACCTACCTGGGGGTGACCCTTCAGAAAGACTTGGGGTGGTACAGCCAATTAGATGTTGCGGTCCTAAGACTCCGTCAGCAGGCAGGTATTCTTTTAAAAAAATTCTCCACTTCAACAACTAAGCCCATCAGTCCGTTACTTGAAGTATATGGGATGAAAGTCCTAGGTTCGACCTTATATGGAGCGGAATTATGGGGCTTTGAAGACCTTAGGAAATTAACGCTAGCTGAAAATGAATTTCTTAGAAAAGCTACTAGCGTCCCCATAAGTACCCCTTTAGTGCCGCTTATGTGGGACCTTGGAAAAAAGGTGGTCCAAGACTTAGCCTTTTTGCGTCCGGTTCTCTACTGGCGCCGGCTGTGGACGACTGAAGAACTACAGCATTATGCTCAAGGATTGAAGGAGGTAATGGCTAAGGACACGTCCCAAAAAATTCATTGGCTTAAGAACATCAAGTTGATACTTTCTAGGTTAGGGATGATTGACTTATGGAAGGACCCAGAAAATGCCAATTTTCCCTCTAAAAAACTACTAAAAGAAAAATATTGGGAAATGGTGATATCTGAAGCAAGGTCAGAGGGTCTCTCCGCACACTTAACTAGTCACTTTATGGACTTTAAAACCCTACCGAAATTAGAACAATACTGGGACATTATTGCTAAACAACAGGATCGTAAGCTCTATTTCCAGCTTAGAGTAGGAACACTCCCAGTAAGATCTTTTACGGTTAAATGGGCAGATAAAAGTGGAATTGATAGATGCCCCAACTGTGAGGAGGAGCAAGAGACAATCAGTCATTTTGTATTCTTTTGTCCCCTATATACAGCCCCCAGATCATTGTGGATTAAGCCTTTATGTAAACTACTAGGGCTCCAAAGACACGCTGAGGCTCTTAGAATTTTAACTTCAGACTCGATGCATACAATTGCTGTTGCTGTGGCCAAATTTTTGAAATGGGCAATCCGCACAAAATACATAGCAGCAAAAATGTGAAGATTAAATTGTATGGTCTTAGCACTTATGGGACACCACTTGTAAAGTTTGCACAAGATTCCCCTGTTCTAATGTATGTTTATGAAATAATTTTATATTCTTTTTAAACTGCAACTCGACATAGTCTATTCTAGTTTAATACTTTTTTAGGAAAATTATGTATTGTATGGATTTTAATGTCTTTTTTACCTCTAATGGTGTAATATATGTATGTATACTTTTATGACTTAATTGTCGAATAAAGGTTGTGAATGAATGTTATATATTGTGTTGATTTACAATTATACCTATATGCCCACTTTGATACTGTGGTATGTTGTGCTGAGGACTAAAGTAAATGTTTCCAGATTAAAGCTTTTGGAAAATAAATCTGTAAAATATTGTAAAATAGAAAAAGTCTATGAGAGGTTCTGTCACTTCAGTGAATGTTGCTCTAACCAATATGGGATTTGTATGATATAGACATTAAACAACATTGTGACTTGTCCAATCTTTATATCATGTTCTCTATAAAGACACTTGCATCATATACATATGTACACACACAAAAGCATATGAATGATGTTTGTGTTTTACTGATACATTGTTTCGTAGGCTTAGCAAAATATCAGTATATAATTGCATTACTGCCCTTCTGCACCTCATTCTTTAGATTGTAGTTTTACCCCAGGATACCACATCTGCTTGTTATGCTCATATATTTCTCACCTCCCTTTTAAATGATTGAAGATCCTCAACAGATCCTTAGTCACCACCTTAAGAACTGACACGTCCCTCTCCTGATCACAGTAATCAATATACCATTTTTGTGAGATCAATATATTTTCCAAACCTTTCTCTTTTGGAGTAACAGGACTCTACCTTCCTGCTTCCTGCCCCTTATAGAGAATTGTCCAAATGAGGTAATAACATTTTCCACATATATCTATGTATTATTTACAGTTAGTCATTCCAGAGGCAGGAATTCCTCAGATTCTTTTTAGTTAATAACTTTGTTCCAATTCGATGAATCTCTACAAAACTTAGAAGACCTATAACGTTAACTAAAACTGCAGAGGACCCAAGGTGTTGTCTTGATTGGTCAGCCAGGTGCAAAGAAAAAACAGGGGGCCCAAAATATGTTTTTTATGTTATTGAACTTTACATAGAAATATGTATTGCAGGTAGTGTTAAAAAACAGCTGAACAGATTTTAAAGACATTTGATAACATTATTAGATTATTTGTTTGCAGATGATAATTTTGGGTATTAGAGGTAAGTAGGGAAAGTATTTTTAAACTCATTAGGCATTTAGACATGGAGATATATGTGGACACAGTAATTTGTGTGACTGTTAGGGGCTTAGATTTAGGTAAGTATTGGGTTTTATTCTATATATACTTTATTAAAGTGGTAATAAGAAGGTAACAATTATATACATTTTCTATATATATGTATTTTTTTTCTATAAAATTCACTGAGTACTACGTCGGAAGTACCAAAAAACTTAAATATTCAGACAAAAAAGCAGTGTAATACACTAGCATAGTGTACTTCAATTTTCTACATATTCAGGTCTTTCGAATATGTTTTGTGCAGAGTACTGTGGAAATATCAAGAATTCCTTGCTACTTAAAAATATTTTATAATGGTACATTTATTAAACAACAGAGTACTTATTAGGTACAGGAACTATTCTCTGTTAACTTAAAAAAAAATATATAGAAATATATCAATACATGGCTACCTATTACCACTGTAATAAAGTAATAATAGGTAGGAAACAACAACTTCAAAAATACTAATTACCAATATTTGAGGGGCTAAACCAGAGTGCAGCTAAAATATAGTAAAAAGAATATGGCTGCCTTTACGTTTGTAAAGGCAGCCACAGGGGTTGGTTGCTTCCACTGAATTTCAAAAATGGGTGTAAATATGCATGTAACACTGTTTGTGCTGCAAGTTAGTGCTAGTAGTGCAAGCAACACTGATAAATCAATGTAAAAGGCATCATGTGGCATGAAAGAGTGCATAGCCATTTCAATTGATTATGCTGCTGCTTGAGTACACAATCTACTCAAACCCCTCAACATCTACTTGAAAAGCAGACTTCTGACTGCAATTGCTGGAACAGCCATGTTAGAAAATGGTACTGGAGGAAGCCAAATCTCTTGAAACCTCTGGGAACAAATTCTGCCACAAAGTGCCAGACGGAAACAATCCATTCACCCCTATACATATTGCTTTGTCAATGGCATGTATTGTGGGTAACAGAAAAATCGCTTTGGTGTACCCTTCACAATTTATCGCAGAGAGACAGATGTATGGGTGTATTGCCTTACCACTGCATTAAGCATGGTGTCGCAAGGGCAAGTTTGATGAGATTTGACAAACAATACAAGCCCAACATGCATCCCTCTGGGTTGCTTGGTAAATCTGCCTGGAGAAACACAAGGCAGTACATTGCACTGCCTGGCATTACTCCGCACACCAAATTTTACAGCCATGCACAATTCCAACAATTTTTCAAACTACATCTTTTTAAACTATAACTTATGACACATGCCACTCCACATCACTATACCATGCTCCACTGTACAGCACACCGTTCCATGACCAGTCACTCCAGTCTACACCACTCCCCTCCACTCTACTCTATGCCACTTCACTGTACAATATTCACTCCTATGCCACTGCTGTTTATGATACTCCACTCTATACTATTCCCCTAAGTGCAAAGCCACTGTGTACCACTTCATGATATGGTAATCCACTGTATACCTCTCCACTCTATGCCACTTCACTGTACAATATTCACTCCTATGCCACTGCAGTTTATGATACTCCACTCTATACTATTCCACTAAGTGCCAAACCACTGTGTACCACTCCATGATATGGTAATCCACTGTATCCCTCTCCACTCTATGCCAATCCACTGTACGTCAATCCACTGTACGCTATTTCATTGTTTTGTACTCCACTGTATGCTTTTCCACTCTATGCCACCCCAATGTATGTCACTCCACTCTACTCTACCCGATTATATTGTACATCACTGCACTATTCTACCTTATAGCATTCCTGTCTACACCACTCCAAAGATTCCCATTCTACTGTACACTTCTCCAGTGTATGCCACTCTGCTCTGTGCCACTCCAGTATATGCTCTTTCACTGTACGTCCTTCCACTCTACACAACTCCCCCAATGCTGTTTTCCTCTATGGCACTCCACTATACAATAAAAATTGTAAAATTGTAAATTGATACTTGTATAGCGCACTACTCACCCGCAAGGGTCTCAAGGCGCTTGTACGAATACCGCTGTGGAACCCATCCTGGCTTTCCCTGTGAGGTGTCCACTCCTGGGCACCCCAAGGTGGAGGCCAGGCATCCTCAGTGTTGTGGGGGCCGTTGTGGAGATTAAGCAAGCTATTGCCCAGAGTTGCAGAGTGGGACTCCATGATTGGAGTAGGCACCGAGCCGAGAATTATCAGGTCCGCCGAGGCAGGGAATTGAACCCTGGTCCCGGGCTAGACCTCTGCATTAGGGTCTGCCGCTCTAACCATTGATTCAGAAAAGGGGGTGGTGATGAACAGAGTGTCTGAATTAAGCAGACCACTCTTACCAAGTCCAAAGATCAGGGCTTGATCCATCACCGTTATTTAGCTCACTGCCCCATCCCAGCTCTAACCATTGAGCCACACTTCTCCACAATAAACTACTCATTGTTCACTACTCTAATCTATACCACTCTACTGTATGCCACTTCACTCTACTCTACAACATGCTACTCCACTCTATGCCACTCCACTCTACTCTATGAAATGCCACTCCACCATACCACTTGTGTCTACACCAATCCACTCTACTGTATTGCATTGTATTCCACTTGACTCTATCCCACTCCATTCTACAGCACTCTACTCAAAGCCACTCCACTCTAAAGTACACCACTCATCACATTAAACTCTATGCAATTCCACCCCATGCTATTCCACTACATGCTAGCCCACTATATGCCACTCCTCTTCATGCTAAGGCACAAATGCCACAACATTCTGCATTATAACTCTCCAAGCCACTCCAAAGTATTCCATGACACTGTGCGATATAACACTCTACATATACACACAACACTCTACATCTGGAGTGATGTAGAGTCAGTGTATGGCACTGAGCTCTACATTACTCCAGTGTATACCACAGCACTCTACTAAGCTCTACAACACTGTTCTCTACACAATTACACTCTATACCTCTCACGTCTACCAAACTCTACTACACTCTAATCCACTCCAATGTACACACACGCACACACATTATAATTAGGAATTAGCATTTCAAAAACCTTACAAATTCAATGAAAAAACCATAGGTTTCACACACGTTATAGTTAGGAATTAGCATTTTAAAAAACCATGCAAATTAATTGAAAAAAACCATAGGTTTCACACGTTATAGTTAGCTGAACATTTCTCTCATACGAAACCTTTGAAATTCCTCCGTTATAGTTATCTTAGCTAACTATAACTTGCGCGCCCGCAATGCACTGCTGATGACGTCACATATTACATCACTCATGACATGGTCAATGACATCACTCATGACATCACTGATGACATCTCAAATGACATCCCTGATGACATCACTGATGACATCATCCTTGTGGCAGACCTCCTCTCACTGTAATATAACCTTTGATACACACGCGTTGCTGCACCCCCTTCTGCAAAAGAAAGCCTCTTCTGGCGCAGCGCTTTACAATGCAATACACCCTCCAGATGCGTCACATTGTTAATAGCACACACCATGGTACACCTTTTGTACCACCGCTGTGTCACAAAAGTGACGCAACAGCTGTGTAAAAGAGGCACAAGGGGATTGTAAATCCGCCACTAACACAGACAAATTCACCCAGGCAGTTTCACCAGCAGCACAAATTGAAGCATACACTTGTAACATATTTATGTACATATGATACATTCAAGTCCTTCAGACATACTACAGTAACTATAGATAAACACCATATAGATTTATGCTGTAGCAGTTCCTTAAAGTTCTGCACTTTCACATTCTCCATACACTAGTAAGATATTCATTCATTCATTTATGAACTACACATTCATTCTGACAAACTTTTACACACTAACATAGAAATATAGTATGTATGTATCAACATTCCGTTTTGCGATTCCTAAATAGCGATTTTTAAGGAATCGCTATTTAGAAATCGAAAAATTGTATGTATGTAGAAATCAGCTTCTTTTTAGCGATTTCTTAATATTCCTTAATTGCGATTAGCAAATTGCTAATCGCAATTAAGGAATAATTTCCCATTCATTTCTATGGGCCAGGAGGCCCATTGGAATGAAGGGGAAATGTGCGATTAGCAATTAGCTAATCGCAAATTGAGAATATTTTCAAGGGTGCAGGGGTGTCCAAAGGACACCTTGCTGCACCCCTGAAAATGACATGTGTGCGCATATGGCGCACATACATGCCCTAAGGGCATGTATGAGCGTCACATGGCACCGTTTGTTTTAAAAAAAATGCTTTTTTAAAGGAATTCGCAACTTACCACCAACTTGAAGTTGGTGGTAATTTGCGATTCCTTAGGGACAATTAGCAATATTTTTTTGTATCATACATTGCATTTAAGGAATCGCAAATTCCCCTTCCTGCCTGACACCCACAGGAAAACGCTGGTACAAGCACTGGTCATCGGACGGGTAGACTATTGTAAAAGTCTACTCATCTCTGCCAATCAAGAACAATTGTGCAGATTGCAAGTGGTGCAGAACACTGCAGCAAGACTCATCTTGAATGCCCCTCCCCGAACCCCATCACGCCCACTCCTCTCTTACCTTCACTGGCTCCCGGTGAGGCAACGCATCAACTTCAAACTATGTTGCATAATGCATAAGTGTATATATGGGTCCGGTCCGAAATACCTAAGAGACATCTTTGTCCCTTACTCTCCTGGACGTGCCCTGCGCTCCAGTAACACCATGTTGATGCAAGTGCCCAGAGTGACCAGAGCAAGACAGGGAGGCCGGGCCCCCTCACTCAAAGGCCCCTTGTTATGGAACTCCCTGCCTCCACAGCTGAGACAAATCCCTAATCTCCTAATTAAAAACATACCTATTTACCCTAGATTAATTTCCTCCTGCTTCCCTACACTGTTATCTCCTAATATGTTTTTCAACCCTTACAGAAGCTACGCGCGGAGATACCCCTTCGGGGCTGATTCAGGCGCGTTATAAGAATATAAATAAATAAATAAATAAATAAATCGCAAATTGTGCGATATCTTATTTTGAACCACATTTGCTTAATACATACCATATTGGGAATTCGCGAATTTCAATGATACATATGGCCCATAGTTCTTTCTTTGACCAGTGAAGGTAGTTCTAAAAAGAACACTTTTTTTTTTGTTTTTTTTGTTTTGTCTTTTTTTTGTGTTTTCTCAACAAATTCCAAGCGGAACAAAAGAATGAAAAAAAGAACAACTAATGTCGAGGACAGCAATGATCCTGCATCCTGCGTTTCATCAGGTCTATAGACTGTTCCCCATAACACAAAAGTTTATCGCAATAAATTAATAGAATTTAAATTTTAGCAAAGTCAGAATCAATATATGGGTGTGGACTGCTTGCTGAAAATGCTGCTGCCGCAGTTGATGTGCTTGGTGTAGCAGCAGGTGGGTTCTCGTGCAACCTCCATCTTGCAGCTCAAGAAAAGTTCTTGGGGTGAAGAACTTGCACCCCAAGAACTTTTCTTGAGCTGCAAGATGGAGGTTGCACGAGAACCCACCTGCTGCTACACCAAGCACATCAACTGCGGCAGCAGCATTTTCAGCAAGCAGTCCACACCCATATATTGATTCTGACTTTGCTAAAATTTTAATTCTATGATGTAAAAAAATTTATAAATAATAATTTTATATTGTATAATTATGTAATATTTTTATTTATTATTTTTTTTGCCCCGGAGCGCTCCCGGGGCGCGTACCGGTGAATGCACGGGTAAGCGCAATGTTACGGCGCGCCCCGGGGAGCGTACCGGTGAGCGTCCCGTTAGCGCTATTCTCACGAACGAAAACAACATTGTGACGTTTCGCGTAACCGCATAATGCGTCATATGACGCACTGCGTAAGCGCACCCGGAAGCACGCGAGCGCATATGATCGCGCAATGTCCTGACGTGCTTACGCTACGCGACGACGGGCGCACCCCAGGGCGCGTAGCGTAAGCGCGTCGGGTCATGTGATCTCAAAATAACACTTTTCATTGCTGCAGATCAGTTTTGGTTTCCAAATGATGAAAACTCGGATCATGTGACTTGAAAATAACACTTTTCATTGGTCCAGAACAGTTTTGTTTTCCAAATGATGAAAGACCCCACCTTTTTTCCTTATTCTGACTTTGTCCTTTGACTGAGGAAGACCTGTTTGGAGATCTGTCTCTAATCTTTTCTACTTTAAAATGGCTACAGTAGCAGCAGCAGCTGGAGCATCTGCACCACCACCACCACCACCACCACCAAGAGGACCACCACAACATCACTTTGGTTGTCAGGAAGAAGAAGAGGAGGAGGAAAATGAGGAGGGGAGAAGGACATTCCTACCAGAAGACAATACCCCATATAGTCCAAAGGAGCACATAGTATGGGAGTTTTTTTCTATTCCAGAGGGCAAAAAGAAAGTCAATGCACCAAAGGTGACTTGCCTAATCTGTGGCATGGAACTTTCAAGGGGGAACCCTAATAGGAAATGTTCATTTGGAAATTACACCATGATTAGGCATATGCTGCGCAAGCATCCCAGGAACTATGCTGCTGCCGAGATGAGAGAAATGGCCAGTAACCTTCCCCAATCTTCACCCAGCACCTCCAAAAGAAAGCAACCCACTCCATCGGGACCAGACACAAGGGAGACGATGCCAATCATCCAACCACGGTTTGGTGAATTCAGGGTCACTTGTATTTTTTGTGGTAAGACCATCAGCTATGGTGAGCAGAGCGTAAAGCTCATCGTTCTTGCTGGTGACAACCACAATTGCCCCAAAAAACCCTATTTTTTTTCCTGATTTTATTTTTGCTCCAGTTGAGCCGTTTACAATTCCCTGTTTTTTGTTTCTCCCCATAAAAAATACAAAAAAAAATAAAAGTTTTCAGAAAAGCCAAAAAAAGTAAAAAAATTCAAAAGAACAAAAAAAAAATATAAAACAACAAAAAGAATAAAAAAAATATTTTTAGAACTACCTTTAATTTATAAAAAAAACTATATTTTTAAAGAATCTCTGTCATTCTTTTTTCCTTAGGGTACGCGCACCGGGGCGCCCACCCAAAAAAAAGAAAAAAAAATTAATGAAGGAGTGAGCATGAGGGAAGAACACAGAGAGAGTAATGTTAAGAAGAAGAGAGATAGAGAGAGCAACACAGAGGGATTGTTTATTACATAGTAAAAAACAGAGAAGGTATAATAGGATGTTATTGAGAAAAGGAAAATGAATAAGGGAGCGAAATTAGGGAAGAGAGACGAAGAAGAGTAAAGTAGAGGTACTGGGAGAATGTGAGTGGGTGTTGAAAGAAAAACGAAGGACAGTAAAGAATGGGGAAATAAGGGTAGTGACGCAACCGGGATAAATGAACAACGGTGAGGGAGGGTGAGAAAAGAGCAGTGAGTGTAATTAAAGAGGGGTGAAAGAGGGTGAAAAAACTGAATTAGGGTAAGACATGGGGAGTGACAGACATAAAAGAGAGAGAGAGTAAAGGAAACAGTGACTGAAAGGGTCTGAGTGAAACAGGAAAGAAAGGTAAGTAAGGCAGTGTGGGTGACTTATAGGGAGTCAGTGGGTGTAGGTGGGGGTGTGGGGGTGTAACGTGTGTGTGTCTGGGTGTGAGTGTGTGGGGTGTTTGGGTATGGGTGGAGGTGTGGGTGTATAAGATATGTGTGGGGGGGTGTGAGTGTGGAGGGTATGTGTGTGGAGTGTGTGTGTGTGTGGGATGTGTGGGTGTGTGTGTGTGTGTGGCTGTGTGTGTGTGTGTGAGAGGTGTGTGTGTGGTGTGTGTGTGGGGTGTATGTCAGAGGTGTGTGTGTGTGTTGGGGGGAGGTGTGTGTGTAGGAGTGAAATAAATGATTAAGGTAAAGAGAATGAGTGAGGGAGCAAAGGAAGGGAACAGAGGGTAAGGGAAGTAAAGAATGGGGACTGAAAGAAGTTGAATGTGGGAGGGGAAATAGGGAAAGGGTATTAAACATGGAGAATATGAATAAGTGAGAGAAGCAGAGTAAAGAAACAGGAGTGAGGTAGGTTGAGAACATAGTAGTGAGGTTAAAGCAAAGGGTCATGACAAACTAAATTTTTTTAGTCACACTCACCATATAATAAAGGTAACTTTAATTAGATTTTTTTACTACATTTTGTGTCTGTAAAGAGGAAAAAAAATAAGTTATAATTAGTAAAATATGTATATAGAATTAAAGATACAAATGAAGAGGTTAAAATCATAACAGTGTATTTAGAAATAAAGTAAGGTAGAAGGACAAAAAGAGGGGAAAAAGAAATAGAAGGAGAGCAAATTACTAAGAGTAAGGCATATAGATTCACTGACAGAAAGGAAGAGAAGAAGAGAAAAATGAACTGAAGGTAAGAAAGATACTAAAAGAATATGAGTTAGCAAAACTAAATCAGGAAACAGGAGTAAGTAAAAAGATAATGGCTGAGAGGGAAAGGAGTCTAATAAAGGATGCATTCAGAAGAATGAGGAATGGAAGATAACTGAGAGTAAGTGAAGGAGAGTCATAGAGTGAAGGGAAGAAGATAGAGAGGATAATATAGAAGGATTGAGGGAAAAGGAGTGAGGTAGTTAGTAGACAGAGAGACTAAGGGAAGGACTGAGTGAAGTGGAGTACAATGAGTGAGGAAAGAAAAATGAGTAAGGGAGCAAAAGAAGGAAAGAGAGGAGAAGAGGACTAAAGCAGTGGTACTGAGAGAAAGTGATTTGGTGATGAAAGTAAAGCGAAGGACACTGAAAGATAGGAAATGAGGGGTAGTAATGGAACCGGACTAAAAGAAATAGGTTGAATAACGATGAGAGAGGAGCAGTGAAGTTGTTGTAAGAGAAATGATAGAAGGTAGATAAACACAAGTGAACATAACACAAGGAGAGTGAGGGACTGAGCACATAGAGGTAGTGAACGGAAAATAGAGAGAAGAGGTCAAAAGAAAGGAGGAAACAAAGATAAGCGAGTGAGAGTGGATGATTTATAGTGATAGAGTGCGACAATACTGGTGAGTGAGTAAAGAGGAATTACTGAAAGAGCAAAGGAGGAAAACACGGAAAAGGAAAGTAAAGCAGACAGACAGAAAGCTGAATAGTTCTGCAAGGGAGAGAGGGGATGCAGACAGTTGAAATGAGAATGAGGGGTTGTGAAAGAAGTGGAGTAAAAGAACGGGGTTGAAAGAGAGTGAATGAAAGTCATAATAAGTTAGTAAAAAGAGCAGAAAGAGGGTGGAAAAAGGAAAGTGAGTGTGAGACAATGGAAATATAATTTAAATTACAGAATACAAACTATAGATTAACTTGTACAACATGTTACATAGTTTATTTTTGCTTTGCTCAGAATATATTGAATTTCACTTAAAAAAGTGAGTTCAAACTACTCATCATATGACAGCGGGAAAAAAAAACACAATCAAAAAGATTGTGTTTTAAAAAAAAACATCTAAAGTTAAAAATAACAAATGTACACTAATCTTTGATTCACTTACTTTTCCTTTAGGCCAAATAGTATATCATGAAGGTCCTTTTCGTTGGAAAGTACTCTGCTGTTCTCTAAAAATTCCATTTCATTGACTTTCTAGAAGAAAACCTCGAAGAAAATCTGAAATATTTTCTTTTTTTTCATATACTCCTTCTGTTCAGTCATAACTCTTTGCTAATTCCTTCACCATTCCTTAAGGCCAAATAGTGTCAGATGTATCAGTATATTTTCAAATTAATTAAAACAAACTCTAAAATTACCGTTTTTCCCGACGTTCTGAAAGAAAGGCTCAAACAACATTTTCACAATATTTAAATTTTCGTAATTCCATCTCTGACTCACTCATGTTCATCATTTCCTATAATACTGATATCACTTACTATGAGATCCACTTACAGTACCTATATGAAAACTCAATTTTTTATATTATCTTGATCACTTTTACTCAGAATATAATTTTAAACAGCAAACTAACCTTTATTAACTGCTCCCGTCTTCATAGGCCAATTACCTTTACTTAAATTTTGGTTCTAAAAACACTAGGTATGAATTTTTTAAGTCAAAAGGCAAACGTTGTTTGAAAGTCAAATGAGTGTCATTACAGTGGGTCCAACCCTGATGTTGTCGAAGGACCGTCTAGATAAATAATAGCTACAGTTGCAAAGGTTCTTCCTGAAATTGATAACTGAGAAGCCACAACATTTTTAATAGAAGTTGACAATTTACTCCCATCAGGTCTACATCGATGGAACATTAAAATCACATATTTACCATAAGTTTGTAAGAATAATGTAGACAGCATTGCAGACTTGCATTGGGTACACACCATATTGTGATCAGCTGCTTTAACTAGATTATTAAAAGACACTGATTTGCAGTCTGGTAAAGTCAAATATATAAATCTTTCAGTGTCTATTGTAGTACTACTTGATAAACTACAGTTGTCGTAATCATGCTGCCATTGATAAGAAAGGCTAAAAAGATTTTTTATATCTACACCTTCATCTTCCAAAACATCAAACATATACATTAAAAATTCCTGACAATCCTGCTGAATATTTTGTGAAAATTGATTTTGACCGGAACATATGTCTAGAAGATTTCGAATTTCTGAAACACTTTCTATTTTTGCTCTATCACTGCTACATTTCTCAAACACAGAATTCAATAAACAGCAGCATGTTTGATCCCGATTATCAACAATCTGTTCTTATAAATTTTGAAGAAAAAAAACAACATTAACCACTACATTAGCAAAGCAGTTGACACCAGAACTGTTTTCAAACTCAAATCCAACAACATCTTCAACAGAATCCTTTTTCTTTCTACTTACAATTACAGTTTCATCTACTTTTTGTCCTTTTGCTACTACGTCACTGCAATTATTCTCATTTCTTCTTTTTCGGCCTACCACACGTTTTTCAAACAGAGGATATTGAGGCAAATGTGGAGCATACTCTCTTCTTAACCTATTGTTTTCTTTAACACAATCTAGATCAGCACAAATCTTTGTTTCATCACACTCAATCAAGTACAATCCTGATAAAGTTCTGACTCGTGATAATGCCACATATGCCATACCCTCTTTAAACACAGAACTTCCAATGTTCACCAAAGCACTATCTACACTGAAACTTTGAGATTTATGAATTGTCACCGCATATGCTAAACAAACAGGAAACTGTTTTCGGCAAACATATAAGTCTTTCACAAGCAAGAATCTAGCTGAACAACGACAAATTTGTTCTATTTCGTCAATGCCATTAAATGTAATTTTTAAAATTTCAATTCCATCCCTATTTTTGTAATTCACAAAACCAACAACATGACCCATTGCTCCATTTACCAGACCTCTTTCAACATTTAAATTCCTTCTCAAAATGATACGACAATTTAAACACACATTCAGAGTCTTTTCAAAACCAGCAGTTTTAGATATAGTCTTCTCTAATGAATCCAATTTTGATTTCAAATTTTCTGACAAAATAATTGTTGCTCCCATATGCTCTATTTTATCTATAGCTTCCAGTTTCACTATCTCTTCATTTTCTAACTTTAACATTTTGTTGTTGAACATGAAACATTCTTTCAGAGTAGGCATCAAACATATGCCAGATTTCTTTTCGTTAATTTTCTTAAAAATATTCTCTGGAAGAATGTTTTCATTTGGGTACAAATTTGAAATTAATCGTCCATGTAAAGCTTCTTTCCCATGCTGACTTACTTTTCCGATTCTTACATCTTGTAGAATATTTTTATGCTCTTCATCCTTTGCCTGCCGCATATTTTGGAGTCGTTCTGCATATTTTAAATTTAACCATATATTAACGTTTACAATGCTTCCTAGGCACTTCCTGGTATCTTCATGCGTGACCATTTTAAACACTGGTTGTCCTTTCACTGGAGTCAACTGCAGTAGATCTCCAAAAACAATAATGTGTTTTCCTCCGAATAACACATCATACTCTGTTCTAAGAATTTCTTGCATTCTCAAATGCACAAAAGCAAGCATTAGATTTGAGACCATGCTTACTTCATCAATGATAAGAAGTTTCATTTTCTTCAGGACTCTGGAAACTTCGTAACACGCATCTCCAGATAGCTTGTGGTATTGCAATTTGTTATCATGCTCCACTGGCAGCATCAGTAAACGATGTAAAGTAATCCCTTTAATATTATGTGCGGCCAGCCCAGTTGGAGCGGTAACAACACAAGACAGCGGTGATTCAGTCCTTTTCTGCAGATAAGTTGCAATTGCTTTAATCAGAAAACTTTTTCCAGTTCCCGCTTCTCCACTCACGTACAGTTGGACAGGCTTAAATGATGTACATGAGCACTCTTTTTTCTCATGACTGAATCCAAGTTCAACCTGTTCTGTGACTTCGTCATATATCTGTTTCTGCTCAAGGTTTAGTTGTTTCACCAAATCTTCTAAGTTAACTACATCATCATGAGCTTGTTCATTAGCTCTTTCCACCTCATCCATGGCAGTGGCAGCTTCATTTTGGATAATTGGTCCTCCTAGTGGATCCTGACTCAATGAAGCAGAAATCTGACGGTCTTGAGAACTGTCTCTAGCAATCTCTACTGCAATTGCGGCTTCTTGCTCCATTTCTTCGTTCAACATTTGCAGATAATTTAGAAAAACAGGACATTCTATGGTATCCTTGGTTGCATTAAAAGAATCTTCGTAACAGAGAAAATCTCCAAGTAGTTCCTATTCTGTACGCCATGGCTTAAAGAGTTGCATAAGAGCTAAATAGTAAAATTCCCTTTTCTCTGGATTTTCGCAACTCAATTTTCGATGATTAATCAAATGGCCTTTTCTCTGCTTCACTAGACATCCTTCACACCCAATGACAGCATATATTCCATTATTGATATCTTCTCTGACGTTCCTCTTATAAATATATATTTGCAGAACTTCATGGAGACAAGCGTTCTCAAGGTAAGGACTTCTATTTTGATAGTATGTATCCAACATGTTTGTCTTCAAAATATCTGTACTTTCTGGTTCTTTCTCCGCCAAATACTCAATTTCTTGTATAGATTTCAAAACTCGGTTTCGTGTTGCAGCAAGACCTAGACTCACCCAAATAATTGTTCTAGACTTGGCGTAGAGACGTGCTGATGATAACCGATCAGAACATTCATATGCTCCAATTTCTCGATGCGACAACATCTTCAACCTGAAACTGTATAATTTCTTGCTTAGACTCTTTTCATGTGAGACGTCCTCCCACATTTCCTTCAGTTCTGTCTTTTCTTTTTTTGTGATGTAAGACGTCACATATCGAGCCACAGCAATAGAGTTGTCAGCAACGAACTGAATATCCATGTTAGCATTCCACATGGACAAAATCATTGGGTTGTAGTCGTTGATGTACTTGGACTCTTCGTTTCTTTTTAAATTGTATGTATTTTTTGGTGATTTCCTCGTCACAGTATGTCGCAGAGAAGACATCAAATTATTTACTCTTCCTTTAGAAATCACTGGTCGTGGAAACGCGAAACAACATTTTGTATAGAACTTGTCTTTGTTTCTGAATTTTCGACGACAGTACATTCCACAACGATGGGATTGAAAGCGTAAAACTTGTTGCCTTAAACTGTTTTCTTCAGTACTTTTCGGAACAGCACATTTTGAATACTCTTCAATGAACCTCATCACTGTCTGATCCGAATCTGTTCCAAATTTGGGTGCATCTTTAATCCACAACAACATATGTATGTGAGGAGCACCTCTCGCTTGATACTCCTTTCTCTAAAAGAAATCCAAAACCTCTCCAAGGGGAGGATTTTTTTTGTTGGTAATAAAAGACATCATAGCTTCAAATCTATGATTGAAATATCTGCATACATTCACTGGATCCAAAGAACACAGTTCTCCAGCAGTTTTGAATTCTATATTTTGTATATTTGCATGTGCCTCTCGTAGAAATTGAAGTAAGTCGTCCCATGCATACTCGGCACAGCTAGGAGTGAGGAACCATGTAGGAGTTCCTAAGTTTCTTAGCATACATTTCAATTCCCCATGACGATGGTACCAATACTCATTTGTACCACGCTGACATGCAATGAAATTGATTAGATGAGATTCCAAAATATTGTCTTGCAGATTGACTTTCTCCATTAAGTTCCTCGCCGAAACATTTTGCATATATGCTCCACTTTTCAGTATATGGTTCACTGCATTAGAAAGCCCAGACAAGTCACTTTCATACAGTAGATGAAACAAATAAGGAATGCATTGACGAAACCTTGGATCTTCAGCATATAATCTTACAGTTCGATATTCAGATGCTGGAATTTGAAGTGGTCGATCGTCATATCGTCCACCTCGACCTGTTGGAAATAAATGTGGAAAACAATGAGCTTCCAAACTTTCTTCCCAAACACTAATGGGACTTACTTTTGCTGCTTTCATTTGAAACAAGTCAATTGCATTCCCCATCACTTCTTTGGAATGCAAAGGATGAACAGCATAATGTTCATATATTTCTTCACTTCTAGACACATCAACTTTTTCGATTTGGCCAGCTGAACAATCACTGTCTTCATCTGCAGCTGTTTCCTCTGCTTCAACACATACATGTTTGTAGTACTCATTGTTTTTGACAAATACAACGTTGCCTTTTTGACTTTCCTAACATCCCCTAAATCTTGCCGGATTTTCTTACTCTTGGTCGGAACCCCATTAGCTAGAATAACCAGAGGTTCCTCTTCCACTTTCTCTACACCAATGGTATCAATATTTTTCTTGAAATCTAGAGGCAAATAAACAACTCTTCCCTTTAATCCTCTCTGTAAATCTGACGGAGGCAATTTCCCTATCTTAGGCTCTAGTTTGATGCTTATAATGAGTTCGTCGACAACACACACAAATAAAATTCGGCCTTTCACTTGATTTCACCTTAAACCTGGTCATTTCCTGGTCAAACTTTTCTGTACTTAAAATCTGTACATTGTCTTCCACATTACCTTGAATTACTGTGTCAATTTCTACACTGTCCTCTTTTTCACCAAAATAACAAATCTCAATTTCTTCACAAATCTTCTTCACATCTAAATCAGTTCCATGCAAAAGAGCACTGTTTAATTGTTTAAGCTTAAGTGCTGGACTTTTTGCATAATACAACCTTCTCACTAATTTCCTCATTTTGTTATGATGCACTGCTAACATCCTAAAATGATGAAAAACACTCTGACAGACTTTTCTAGAAAGACAAGCCAGTGAATGCCCTTGCAAACCTGTGTTTTCTCTCACTCTGCAAGGATCTAAGTCTTGCAACATCTTCATTTTCTGTTTTAGACTTTTCTTACTATATGTACGTAAGAAATTACAAAACAAATCGATTGATTCCTGTCGCACACTACAAATACTACTACACTTCCAAGTGTACACTGGACCCTTAGTACGTCTCCCTAAAACTTCATCAGTTAACACCTCTTCTGGTTCTCTAGGCACAAGTTTCTCTTTTTCAATCGGACAACCGTCTTTCAGCTCATATGCTCGACCACTGGTGTCAACTTCATGCACTAAATCATTCTCCTGAAAGTAACTCTCCTCATTAAAAATGGCTCACAACTTGAACTGTGCATCCATTCTCCTGAAAAAACTTTACAAAAATTAGTCCGATTAATTACTCTTTTCCATTTACTGTTTGATTTGAAAACATCAATTGTCTTGTTAAGTGTCCTAATTCTATTGATTATTAAAATAAATATTTTTTCTTAAATTCAAAAGCCTGATCAACAATCTTCTCTAAATTTTTCTTTTTCTTATAAAAAGCAGCTCTCTGTTTACCTTTCCTAATGTTTTTTAACAAATTTAAAACCACCATTTTGCGAAACATTCGTTTACGAATATCTCTAAACTGATTCTGCCTTCTATTCCTATACATATTATTCTCTCCTGCTCCAGTAATAACATTTTTTGATCTACATATGTTCCGTAAGAAAGACTTAGTTCTCTTACCAGGAGCTTTTTTCCTGTTTTTTGAAGTATTTGTTGTAGAGGAGTGCTGTAATTCCGTTGCTGTTTTTGATTTTTTCCGCTTATCATCTTTCCTTCTCCTCTGCCTTGAGGGCATATTTCCTTACTCTTGAAATCTTGATTTCAATCTGTGGTAAAGAAAAAAATAGCACATTATAGACCACTATTACCAAACAACAAAGCAATGACAAAAATCAAACGGTCTATTCAGGGTTGCAGATGAGGTGAGGATTGTCCATGGGTGCAGAGGAGGTGAAGCCTGTATTGAAGAGTGTAGTGGAAGAGAGGTCTGTCTACAAGTACATAGAATGTGAGACCTGTGTCCAAGAGTGCAGTGGGGGATAGCCTTCATGAAGTCTAGTCCACTGCACTCTTACACACTAACTTCAAAACCTATGCTCCCCAGGAAAGGCCTCTCTCCCACTACCGTCTTGAACACAGACCTCACCTCCTCTGTCCCTCTGGACATGCCTCACCCCTTCTGCACAATCTACTTCCTAATCTGAGGTAACACAGGTAACATAATTGTGAAAAGTTGAAATATATTTATTTAATCATGCAGACACTATTTATTCCTTCTCAAAAATCTAAAAGTCATAGATTTGCCCCAAAATCATTTTTCAAATAACATTTTAGACACACAGTGCAGGTCCTATGTACAAGCATTCAGTGTCCATGAGTACAGTGTAGAGGACTGACCTCCCCTGACCCTTGGACAAGCCTTACCTCAGCTGTGTCCTCTGGACAGGCCTCAATGTATTGAGTATTATTGATGGTAACTGGGTGTAGATGAGGTGACGCATGTCCAATGGTGTAAATAAGCTGAGGCCTGTCTAAGGATGCAGATTAGTTGAAGTCTATTCAGGGTTGCAGATGAGGTAAGGATTGTCCAGGGGTGCAGAGGAGGTGAGGCCTGTATTGAAGAGTCTAGTGGAAGAGAGGTCTGTCCAGGGGTACAAAGAAGGTGAGGCCTGTGTCTAAGACTGCAGTGGGGGATATGCTTCATGAAATCTAGTCCACTGCACTCTTAGACACAGGCCTCACCACCTATGCTCCCCAGGAAAGGCCTCTCTCCCACTACCGTCTGGAACACAAACCTCACCTCCTCTCTCCCTCTGGACATGCCTCACCCCTTCTGCACAATCTACTTCCTAATCTGAGGTAACACAGGTAACATAATTGTGAAAAGTTGAAATATATTTATTTAATCATGCAGACACTATTTATTCCTTCTCAAAAATCTAGAAGTCATAGATTTGCCTCAAAATCGTTTTTCAAATAACATTTTAGACACACAGTGCAGGTCCTATGTACAAGCATTCAGTGTCCATGAGTACAGTGTAGAGGACTGACCTCCCCTGACCCTTGGACAAGCCTTACCTCAGCTGTGTCCTCTGGACAGGCCTCAATGTATTGAGTATTATTGATGGTAACTGGGTGCAGATGAGTCGACGCATGTCCAAGGGTGTAAATAAGCTGAGGCCTGTCTAAGGATGCAGATTGGATGAAGTGTATTCAGGGTTGCAGATGAGGTGAGGATTGTCCAGGGGTGCAGAGGAGATGAGGCCTGTATTGAAGAGTGTAGTGGAAGAGAGGTCTGTCCAGGGGTACAAAGAAGGTGAGGCCTGTGTCTAAGACTGCAGTGGGGGATAGGCTTCATGAATTCTAGTCCACTGCACTCTTAGACACAGGCCTCACCACCTATGCTCCCCAGGAAAGGCCTCTCTCCCACTACAGTCTTGAAGACAGGCCTCACCTCCTCTGTCCCTCTGGACATGCCTCACCCCTTCTGCACAATCTACTTCCTAATCTGAGGTAACACAGGTGACATTATTGTGAAAGGTTCAAATATATTTATGTAATCATGCAGACACTATTTATTCCTTCTCAAAAATGTAAAAGCCATTAATTTTCCCCAAAATCGTTTTTCACATCACATTTAAGAAACACAGCACAGGTCCTATGTACAAGCATTCCATGTCACTGCTGAAACTTCACAATTTCAACAAAATACAAATCCCCTATCTTGCAAATATTCATACCAAGAATTATCAAAAAACATGACACAAAACAACAGCAAAGAAGCTCAATGTGCTTCCTAGTATGAGGTAACACAGGTGACATCATTGTAAAAGGTTCAAATATATTTCTTTAATCATGCAGACACTATTCCTTCTCAAAAATGTAAAAGCCATTCATTTTCCCCAAAATCGTTTTTGACATCACATTTAAGAAACACAGCACAGGTCCTATGTACAAGCATTCCGTGTCACTACTAAAACTTCACAATTTTACAAAATACAATTCCTCTATGCAAAGAAACTCAATGTGCTTCCTAATCTGAGGTAACACAGGTGACATGATTGTGAAAGGTTCAAATATATTTATTTAATCATGCAGAGACTATTTATTCCTTCTCAAAAATGTAAAAGCCATTCATTTGCCTCAAAATCTTTTTTTAAATAACATTTAACAAACACAGCACAGGTCCTATGTACAAGCATTCCATGTCACTACTGAAACTTCACAATTTTACAAAATACAGTTCCTCTATGCAGCAAAAACATTTTACCAAGCATTATCAAAAACATGACACAAAGCAACATTAAAAAACCACATTTTGCTTCAAAATATTCTCCATAGAGTATACAACTCTCTATCTATATTAAATGAATCATTACTCACCTTTACAAATGCTTTGGGAGATTGAGAACAGTGTCAGACACACACACCAATATTTCTTTAGTAGAGCAAAAGGTATGTACTCCAGGCACTGCAACCATGAATGGCACAGAGAACCTCAAATTCTACACACATATTCCTCATGGTAACCAATCAAAACTCTTGCCTCTCTATTTCAAATCAACACCCTTCCCCCCCTCAGCCCTTTCTACCTGTTACCATAGCAACTCCCTCCACACTGAGCTCTCAGGTTTAAAAGTGTATTCTACAATGTTGCAATTCAACTTAGCAAGGATGTTTGACCTCTTAATACCCCAGCTTATCCTGTGCAATGTTTTTTTAAATGACTTTTTCTTAACCATTCAAATTGCTTCTTTCACAAAACAGAACCATGCACCCTAACTTTCATTTTTCAACTATCTGAATCCACCAATCATTGCTTGTGATTCAAGAGCACTGGAACTCCACAGTTTTTTTTTGCAAACTCCTACTCTTCAAACTGCCATTTCATTCCCACACTTCATCTGACTGCACCAGAACCTCCTCTTACCATGTATTCTGTCTGGATTATTGGACATAGCTACATCCACTGGGCTCAAAGGTATGCAGCTATCAGAAATTTTCACAACCTTGATTTACCAAATGTGAACATTACATGGATTGGCCAGAGAGGATTGAGATGTCATCAATTGATAACATTGGTGAAAACCTTTTTGCATCTGCCACACCCTCACCTCATAATTCTGCACTGTGGTGGAAATGACTTAGGCACTTTGACTGAGGTAGGTCTGGAAATGCTTTTAAAGGACACCTTTGAACAATTGAAGGCACTTTTTCCTCAAACTGCCTTGGTATTTTCCAATATATGCCAAAGACAGAAATGGAAGTGGTCCAACCAATTTTGTCCACAATTTGAGAAAGCACGGAAACATGTGAATAAATCTGTTTCTGCTTACATGAGAGACTATGGAATGGGTTCAATATACAACAACAACTTGCGTTACAACATGCAAGATATCTACAGAGGAGATGGTGTGCACTTCTCAGATGAGGGGAATAGAATATTCCTCCTGAATTTAAGATTGTGCATTGGAACCTACTTGTAGGTACCTAAATCAGCCCCAGAACCCAAAAGCTCTTTTCAGGGCTACCCTACATCTGATCACTCAAAATGATTATTTTACTCTAACTTTTTTCACTATTTTTCACCAGAGTACGCTCCCCGGTATGCTCCCCGGTGCGCGTACCGGGCGCTCACCCCGCGAAAATTAAAAAATATATTTTTTTGGGGCCTATATCGGCCTCCTAAGCCCCCCTCAGAAAACCTAGGGGGTCAGGAAGTGTCTACCGTGCCCCCTTTTACCCATTCCCAACGTTGTTTGTCCTCCATCTTGTGTCTCAAATCTACCGAAACACAAGATGGAGGACACCCGTTGCACTGCCGGTACGCGTACCGGGCGCGCACCGGTGAGCACTCCCTAATTTTTTAAAAGTCAATTTACATAAAAACCTCTGTAGAGATGTTCACCAAATATAGAATAGGCCATACTACATACCAGTCCCTACCATTTTCCCAAATTTGGTGGAATTCCATTGAGCCATTTGCCCTGTAGCCCTGTCTAAATATCCTGAGGTAAATTACATGACAAAAACACATATGAACAGTTAGGATTTACAACCAATTAAAATGTTACTTTCATTTTCTACTATTTTTTCCTGACATTTGATTGGTTATGTACATGAATATAAATGAAAAAAGAGGGAAACACAGCCATTTCAACTACAACTACCTGAGGTACATCTTGAAAGGATTTTCACATTTTTTCTTCTTCACCTCTCTCAAAAGTAAGTTGTTAATTTGTAAGGAGCACTTTAAATTAATTAGTAAAAACGTTTTCTGATAGTTATTTATTGTCCCTCTGTTATAGTTATAGCTTGAGATACGCTTCTCTGTTATATTTATGGATTAAGTTAGGCTTCTCTAGTATAATTATGATTTTACTTAGTCTTCATCACATGCATTTTTTTATATTTATACTTCCTGCCTGATACCATACACTGCCCAAAGATAACTTCATTGTTAAAAACTCAGAAGTACCTGTTTGAACTTAAACCTAGCAGTGCCCTATCTCTATTGATATATTTATTTTTATGCAATTTACAGTAGCAAAATGGAAGGAGAAGCAAAGAAATGTAATATTTCATTTGAAATTGATCTCGAGAACAACCCAGAGGAAGAGATTGATGATTTAGACTTTTTGGATCAGTCTCTTGATCAAGAGTTTCTTAAATATGTGAAAGAAATGGAATCATGGAATCCAAATGATACATATCTATTTAATAATTAAAAATTGTTCCAGACAATATTCTTTTTTTATATGTAATTCATAAAATAGTACCCAAATGAATATAATATAATGTGAGACTTATAGTATACTGTGCAACTTTTTTATGTTACATAGTAATTTTGCTCATAGTTACTTCCTTTCTCCCACTATATTATCTCCAATGTGTATTTGACATCTCTTTTTCATCTCCTGCCTCCATGTTGTTTCTGCTTTCCTGACAGACTATAGTATAGATTCCATATACCACAATAACTTCTGTAACAACATGCAAATTATCTACAGAGAAGACAATCTACATTGAATTTAAAACTCTGCATTGGTACCTACATGCTGGTACTTATATCACCCACATAACACAACAACTCTATGCAGAGCTACCCTACCTCTAAGCACTTTAAATTATTATTTTACTGTTTCACTGGGTTTGATTTTTGGTACGCTCCCCGGTGCGCGTACCGGGCGCTCCCCCCGCGAAAATCGAATTTAAAAAAAAAAAGGTTTGCCCCGCGGGGCCCTTTTATGGCCCCGACATAAAACCTAGGGGGTCAGGAGGGGTCTACCCTGCCCCCTTATGGACATTTGCCCCTTTGTTTTTGCCACCTCTTGTGTCTCGATCCTACCGAGACACAAGATGGCGGCCGCTCCGGACTGTTAAGAATGTTGACAGACACCTGAGAGCCAATCAGCTTTCCGCGCGCGAACTCGCGGTGCGCGCCGGGAGCGCTCCCCGGTGCGCGTACCGGGGCGCGCCTATAGATATATATAAATATTTTGAAACCTAAATTACTCAAAATCCACTGGATCACATATCTTGAGACATAGCAAAGGCACATGGGGCTACCAGTCCTTACAATTTTGCCAAGTTTCGTGGGAATCCATTCAGTCGTTCGGGCTAAAAGTGAGTCCAACCGCCCTATTGAAATTAACATGGGAAAAACACGTTTTGGGACCCCCCTTTTATCTCGGTCCCTGCTTGACGAATCCCCCCCAAACTTTCAGGGAAGGAGCGAGGCAAATTTGAGGAAAATTACAGGCAGATCCCTCAATCTGCGCCAAAGTTATTCCCAATAGAATGTTGCGGATTCCCTATGGAAAACAATCCTAACTATACCTACCTACTGGCAACCGCCAGTAGGTAATATATATATATTCATAAAACACACCATAGTATAACATTACTTTAACCTTAGGTTTATCAAGTGATTCTAAACTACAAATATTTTATGTAAAATAATGGATAAAAACATTAAATAACTTAACTTCATTTTTAAAAGCTAAAATTGTGTTATTTTTTTTAATGTTTTCTAGGGTGTGCAGAACCCTGGTTTACGTATAAGTAGAAACACGGATCAATTACAGTGGATCCATGGGACCACGCTCCAACAGAAATGCCGTGATTAGTAGTCTGCAATCTGAGAGGAAAGTAGCAGCAGCAATTTTGTGAATCAGGACACAGTTCTTGAGGAGGAGAAAGTAAAGTCAAGTCAAGTCAAGTCAGAGAATTTATATAGCGCACTACATACCCAGAGGGTTTCAAGGCGCTTAGAAAGGGGGGGGAGGATTACTTGTCAAATATCCACGTTTTAAGTTGTTTTCTGAATGCTAGGTGATTCTGGGTAAGGCGAAGGTGAGCGGGGAGTGAGTTCCATGTCTTAGCAGCCAGGTATGAGAAGGATCTGCCTCCCATGGTGGTCTTGTTGATGCGAGGTACAGTGGCGAGGGCTTGGTTGGAAGAACGTAGTTGGCGGGAGGGGGTGTAGAAGGACAGTCGTGAGTTGAGGCATTCTGGTCCGATGTCGTAGAGTGATTTGTGTGCGTGGGTTAGCAGTCGGAAAGTGATCCTCTTATTGACGGGCAGCCAGTGGAGGTCTTTAAGGTGACCAGAGATGTGTTCATTGCGTGGGATGTCTAATATGATCCTGGCTGAGGCGTTTTGGATTCGTTGGAGTTTTTTCTGGAGTTTAGCGGTAGTGCCTGCGTAGAGGGTGTTTCCGTAGTCCAGTCGGCTAGTGACCAGAGCATGGGTGACTGTTTTCCTAGTTTCGGTGGGGATCCAGCGAAAAGTTTTTCTGAGCATGCGAAGAATGTTGAAGCAGGAAGAGGATACGGCGCTGACTTGTCTGTTCATTGAGAGTGAAGAATCCAGGATGACGCCTAGGTTCCGTGCGTGGTCTGTCGGGATGGGTGCTTTTCCGAGGGCTTCCGGCCACCAGGAGTCGTCCCATGCAGAGGGGGATGTACCTAAGATGAGGACTTCAGTTTTGTCTGAGTTTAGTTTCAGACGGCTTTGTTTCATCCATTCGGCAACTTCTTTCATTCCTTCGTGTAGGTTAGTTTTGGCGGTGCTGGGGTCATTGGTGAGAGAAAGGATTAGTTGAGTGTCATCAGCGTAAGAGATGATGTTGAGGTTGTGTTGGCGGGCGATGGCCGCGAGGGGGCTCATGTATACGTTGAAGAGGGTGGGGCTGAGTGAGGATCCTTGTGGTACGCCACAGATGACTTCAGTGGCCTCGGACTTGAATGGTGGGAGGCGGACTCTCTGGGTTCTTCCGGTGAGGAACGAGGTGATCCATTCGAGTGCTTTTCCTTGGATTCCGATGTTATTAAGGCGTTGTAAAAGGGTGCTGTGGTAGACTGTGTCGAATGCTGCAGAGAGGTCGAGGAGGATGAGGGCGACTGTGTCTCCATTGTCCAGTAGAGTTCGAATGTCGTCTGTTGCTGCGATGAGGGCGGTCTCAGTGCTGTGTTTTGCTCGGAAGCCGGATTGTGAGGAGTCGAGGGATTTGTTGGCTTCGAGGAAGGCGGCGAGCTGGTTGTTGACAGCTTTCTCGATGACTTTGGCCGGGAATGGAAGGAGCGAGATGGGGCGGTAATTTTTGAGTTCGGTGGGGTCTGCTGTGGGTTTTTTCAGAAGGGCGGTGAGTTCAGCGTGTTTCCAGTCTTCCGGGAAGGTGGCGGAGTTGAAGGAGCGGTTGATGACGTCTCGGAGGTGCGGTGCTATGATGGAGTCTGCTTTGTTGAAGATGTGGTGAGGACATGGGTCTGTGGGTGATCCAGAGTGGATGGAGTTCATCAGGCGGATTGTGTCCTCAGTGGATATTGGGTTCCAGTCGTTGAGGGTGTTCAAGGGGGGAGAATGTTCAGCAGATGGTAGGGTGGGTTGGTGTTCGGGTTGGTTGTCGAAGCTGTTGTGGATGTCTGCAATCTTGTTGTGGAAGAATGAGGCTAGGGAGTCGCAGAGGGCTTGAGAGGGGGTGATGTCGTTGGAGTTGGCCGAGGGATTGGAAAATTCCTTGACGATGTTGAAAAGTTCCTTGCTGTTGTGGGCGTTGTTGTCAAGACGATCCTTGAATGCTGTTTTCTTGGCCTTTCGGATAAGTTGGTGGTGAGTGCGGGTGGCGTTTTTGAAGGCGTCCCTGGTGCTGGTGTTTGGGTCTTTTTTCCAGGCCTTTTCAAGGGAGCGGCAGAGTTTCTTGGACTTCTTAAGATCATCGTTGAACCATGAGGCCTTTTTGCTGCTAGGTTTCCTTTGACGTTTTTTCAGTGGTGCTAAGGTGTCGGCGGTGTTGGATAACCATAGGGTGAGGTTGGCGGCGGCTTCGTTTGCGTTAGAAGAGTGGGCTGGGGTGTTTAGAAGGAGCGATGCGGAGATCTGGTCCGTGGTGATTTTGTTCCAGTTTCTTTGCAGAGTTGGTTGGAGGTGGTTGGTGGGTTTTGGTTTGTTGTAGGTGAAGTGAACGCAGCTGTGGTCGGTCCATAGGAGATCCATAGTGTGGCTGAAGGAGACATGATTGCTGGAGGTGAAGATGGGGTCGAGTGTGTGACCTGCGATGTGGGTGGGGGAAGTGACTAGTTGTTTAAGTCCGAGGTTGGCGAGGTTGTCTAAGAGGGTGGCGGTGTTGCGGTCGTTGATCTTTTCAAGGTGAAAGTTGAGGTCTCCCAGAAGGATGTAGTCTTTGGAGGGGAGCGCGTGTGGGGTGATGAAGTCCGTGATGTCTTCACTGAATTTTGCGCGGGGTCCTGGTGGTCTGTAGAGGAGGGTGCCTCTGAGTGTGGTATTGGGGTCGGTGTGGATCTGGAAGTGAAGGTGTTCGGAGTTAGCGAGGTTGGCGTCAGAGCTGGTTGAGATGCGGATTGATTTCTTATGGACGATAGCGATTCCTCCTCCTGTGTGGTCGGTGCGGTCCTTGCGTGTGATCTTATAGTCTTCAGGGATGGCAATGGTGATGTCTGGGGCGGAGGAAGCGTTCATCCAAGTTTCTGTTAGGAAGGCGACGTCTGGAGAGATGGTGTCTAGTAGATTCCATAGGTCTATGGCGTGCCTGTGGACCGATCGGGTGTTGAGAAGGATGCACTGTAGGTGGTTGGGGTCGGGAATCTGTGTTGTGGTAGTAGCGGAGATGGTGTCTGTGCCGATGAATTTGCAGGAGTAGCAAGAGAAAGGTCCATGGGTGTGTCCAGGGGCGGCTTGGACGCAGTTGGGGGCGCGACCGGGATTAAGGGCTAGGAGGGTGGCGGCATCGTAGGTAATGCGGGAGGGCTGGGCAGCGCGAGGGGCAGGGGGTCTGGCGCTGGGCGCGGTCCAGGCGCGGACGGGCATAGACGGGCTTACCTTTGGCGCACCTTCGGCGCGGATTGGGCGCGGTCGCTGCGCGTAAACGCTGCACGCGGGAGGAACTGTCATATATGGATAGTGGAGGGGGAGGGGCGAGGGCGTCTCAGCTGGGAGGCGGGGCGGGCACACGAGGACAACAACACACAAAATGGAGGCGGAGGGGTCAGCACGGCAAGAGCGCCTGGGGGAAAACGTGAATGCAGCAGTGAATAAACGCTACCAATAATGAAATGCTAATAAGCAGAGCGCTATACACAAGCAGACAGCAGTCAATAAAATGAGGTCAGTTTCCGTGAAAAATGCGCTGCAAACGATACCATAGACAGCAATAGAGTAGCGCTGGCAGATTAAAAATGCTAATGAGTGAAAGGACAGATCGGCAAATAAGGCGCACAGCAGTTATCACAGGCAGTTTTCAAAGCGCTGCACAAACGATACCAGGGCCAGAGGGGAGCGACCACTCAGCACAGAGGCGGAGAGCGAGTCACAGCGCTACCAGGTATGGGAGCGCTGTTTGTAGTTTGTGGGAGGGCGTCTCAGCTGGGAGGCGGGGCGGGCACACGAGGACAACAACACACAAAATGGAGGCGGAGGGGTCAGCACGGCAAGAGCGCCTGGGGGAAAACGTGAATGCAGCAGTGAATAAACGCTACCAATAATGAAATGCTAATAAGCAGAGCGCTATACACAAGCAGACAGCAGTCAATAAAATGAGGTCAGTTTCCGTGAAAAATGCGCTGCAAACGATACCATAGACAGCAATAGAGTAGCGCTGGCAGATTAAAAATGCTAATGAGTGAAAGGACAGATCGGCAAATAAGGCGCACAGCAGTTATCACAGGCAGTTTTCAAAGCGCTGCACAAACGATACCAGGGCCAGAGGGGAGCGACCACTCAGCAAAGAGGCGGAGAGCGAGTCACAGCGCTACCAGGTATGGGAGCGCTGTTTGTAGTTTGTGGGAGGGCGTCTCAGCTGGGAGGCGGGGCGGGCACACGAGGACAACAACACACAAAATGGAGGCGGAGGGGTCAGCACGGCAAGAGCGCCTGGGGGAAAACGTGAATGCAGCAGTGAATAAACGCTACCAATAATGAAATGCTAATAAGCAGAGCGCTATACACAAGCAGACAGCAGTCAATAAAATGAGGTCAGTTTCCGTGAAAAATGCGCTGCAAACGATACCATAGACAGCAATAGAGTAGCGCTGGCAGATTAAAAATGCTAATGAGTGAAAGGACAGATCGGCAAATAAGGCGCACAGCAGTTATCACAGGCAGTTTTCAAAGCGCTGCACAAACAATACCAGGGCCAGAGGGGAGCGACCACTCAGCACAGAGGCGGAGAGCGAGTCAAGTAAAGGAAAAGATAAGGATACAAGGTGTCCCTTTCTGCACAAAAATAATTCTGACTATGATGCAGGCACCCGTGATGGAAAGGTGCCTTATTTCTGACTATGCAGTAAAAACTGCAACAACCCTAGGAAAGGACAGGAATGCCCCAAATAATGTTAAATGTGGTGGATTCCTGCCCTTCCTGCCCTTTCACGCAGAACAGCAAGGTAGATAGCTGAGTGAAAAAAGATAAATATGGCCCTACATTTATATTTGACCTGTCTAGAAGTAGAGGATGCATCTCCTCAGAGCAGCAGGCAAAGACGTTGGTCACTCTGCCTTGCTTTCCCACCTGGGTGGAAGTCCACAAAGTTTAACTTGAAAGTCCAAAAAGACTGAGATGGGGTTTTACTCACTCCTTCTTCATGTGGGGTTTAATCTGTTTACCCCCATCCACTACAGTAAGGGTTATTCAAAACCTGGACATTTATGTTTATTCTAATCTCTCACTTGACTCACTAGAAGAACAGGGGCATCATTTACATTTCATGCAACAGAGCAAGCTGGCATGTACCCATGGTAATTCTTTAATTTTTGTTTAGGCTGAATTATGCAAGTGATGTTAACATGGCCAATCTCTGTCATCAGTTCTCTTCATTAGCTGCCTATCTGCTCCAGAGTTTTATTTAAAGCCCGTACATTTGTCCATCAGATTGTCCATCATTGCAGTTACTGACAGGCAAATCTATACCCTATGCTCCAAATAGGTCCTTGTGCTCGGCCAACCAGTTCTGGCTTACTTGTCTTGAGCCAAAACAGCTACTTGGGGGGACACGTCCTTCTCTATTTTTGCAGCAAAACTCTGCAATTCTCTCCTATTGACCCTCAGTGCAACTTAGATATCTTTAGGAAAGTAATGTATACTTCGGCCTGATTTAGAATCCAATGGACAGCTGATTTTAGCATTAAGGGAGATGGAATACATTAATCTATCGCCCTGGTGGAGATACCGCACTAAAGATTCATAATTGTCCACCAACAGGTGGTCATTTATGAAGCATTGGCACAATCACAGTCCTAGCAGTTTCCATCAAAGTCTACCGATGTTAAGTGCAGAGTGTTCCAGCAACATGACCGGAGAGTTTTTTTCTATATTAAAAAAAAATCCTTTGCAATTAAAAAAAATAATGCCTCCATGGGAGTTATTTCCAAAGCGGTGAGGAGATTTTCAATTCAATTCAATTCAATTCTTTATTTCGATACACGTATCATAAAAGGTACATTAAAAAAATACATTTCATCCAAAGGCATTTTCATAATGATACAACTTCTTACTAATATGATTTTACAATAAGGAGGGATGGTGAAAATCAAAGTTTTACAATAAATAGTAAAAAGGCACGTATCAAAAGCTAAAACCAATCAGTTTACGATAAATTTAGAATTAGTTTGGCAGTTATCATCCCCAAACCACAGTTTAAATCCAGCATCTCACATTGTTCCTTAGTTCTTTCTTGGATTTATATTTAGATACTTATTTGTGTTCTAGAACTTCTTGCCTGCCTTTGTCTTAATGAAGTTCACAGCTAACAAAAATCTGCTTACAGCAAAGACAAATACTTGGATAGTATCTTTTTTTTAATAGTCTTTGTGCCTCTCGTGCGATCTCACACCTATATTTCTACACAATGGTTTTATCCATCTTTTCCTTGCCATCTCATAGGCTGGGCAAAAGAAAAGAACATGAGTAATATCTTCCCTTATACCCTCGGAGCACAAAGTACATGAGTCGTTGATATCCTTTGCCCATATGGCCACACATGATTTTAACATTAATATACCGTATCTATACTTCAGGTACAATGATTTGGCAAAGGGAGGGATTTACCTCATTTAAAAAAGATTCAAAACTTGGGCTGGCTTTGAACAATAGAAATTCACTGACCAGTGATCCATTTGCTCTGTCATTCAGCCTATTTCCTTCCATATAAGCCCAAGAAGATGTTTTTAGAATCTTCTTTGAGCTAGTTGTCATTATGAATGGATGATTCCAAAAGTGTGCAAGGCCGATCGTTATCAGCCATATCCTAACATGATTAAACCATGTGGGACAACTATAGGTGTCTAGATCCTTAACCTCAATTAGAGCTGCCCTATAATTCATTAGCTCAGGCTTTGTCCAAATCCTGATCCAAAACATTAGAGGTCTAATGATTACATGGTAATCTGTTTGCTTCACATTGAGGTCCAGCATCAATGGCGTTAACGGGGTACGGGTTGGTAATTTAAGCAATGCTCTATAGAATTTATTTCCGCTCAGCTCGAACTCCCTTTTGCATGCTGGTCCCCACAATTCTGCGCCATATAAGGTAGCAGATTGCGCTTTGAACTTGAAAACCTCAAGCACGGGAAGAACTGCTTTACTTTGACTGTTACCATGTTTTTTGTTAGGATTGGTAGTGTATTCTGAGTGAGCAAAAGCTTGCTCTTTTCAATTTGGGTTTTCCAGGACATTTTTTAATCGATTGAGACACCCAAATACATAAAGTTAGAAACATAGTCTATTCTTTGTCCATTTAAAACCATGTTACCATTAAAAGACCTATGAGGATTTATCGCCATATACTTGGTTTTGTTTGTGTTGTATTCTAGGCCTTTTTTGCTGCAGTAGATTTGAAAAGTATTGAGCAAACATTGCAAACCCATTGGTGTTTGTGATACTATAATTGGTATCGTCCGCAAATAAAAGAGAAGGTATTGTCTCACCTCCCAATTTTGAGGCATCATTACGACAGCCTTTTAAAAAACTGGGGATATCATTTACAAATAGGGAAAACAAAGTCGGTGCTAAAACACATCCTTGACGGACGCCCCTTTTTATTGGTATTGCACCAGTCTTTTCACCTTCCGGTCCCCACCTCACCTTTGAGTAATTATTATGATGTAATCTAATTATTAGCTCTAGGAGGTTGGCCGGTAGTCCCTGGCTGTTGAGTGCTTCCCATAGTAAGTGTCTCGGAATAAGATCAAAAGCTGCTCTTAAGGCAACAAATGCCACGTATAAGTGGCCCTTCCTTAGATTAACATATTTCCAACACATGCAAGCGGATCTGAACACCTGATATATGGTACTAATTTTGGCTCTGAATCCTGCCTGAAATTTAGTTAAAATCTGCTTATCATCAATCCAAAGATTGATGCGATTTAAAATGTGCCTTGCGTATATTTTTTCTAAAATATCAATTAAACTTATCGGGCGGTAGTTGACAGGATCGCTCCTATCGCCCTTTTTAAAAATACAAATGATTTCAGCACCCCTCCAAGTTTCAGGGATTTCTGCTCCGGCCGCTACAAAGTTACATAGGAGGTTGATGTAGGGTCCCCATACACTAGTATCGTGTTTATATAAATATCCCGGGATCTTGTCTAATCCAGGAAACTTACTAGCTTTGACTGAGTTGATGCCAATAATTGTTTCTTGTAAGGTAAATTCTAATTTACCTGCACTCAAGTTTAGTACTAGTTCAGAACTACCTATTCACGGAGCTGAATATAATTCAGTAAAATGTTCTACCCAAGTTGCTTCCTGCAAATAAACTTCCCTGGAGTCCCTTTCTTTCCTTATACCATTTGCAACAATATTCCAGAAAGTTCTATAGTCCCTGTTTTTCGATGCCTCCAACACTCCTGCCCATATTTCTTCATCCCTGGTTGATTTAGCATTCTCTAATGCTTTCTTGTACCTAGTCCTGGCTTCCCTAACTATCTGACCTTCTTTATGTTGAATAGCTTGTACCAATTCAGTTTTGGCTCTACGACAGTCTTTGTTGTACCACGCTTTCCCATTCGAAGTTTGGTTACTGTTTTCTTTCCTATTTTTAACTGTTTTTGTAATCATTAGGACAATTGCCTTAGAATAGCTATTATGCAGTTCCATAAATCTATCCATATTCTCTTTTTTCCAAGCTATATGGACCAAAGGTATCCGCCAGGGTATCGTAGATTTGTGCCAACATCTCGCCTTGCTCCAAAATATGCTCCCATTTGACTGAACATATGTATGAGCGGGCGCTGCACTCTAAGTAGTCCAACTTAACCTAAATTAACCAATGCGTGTGCTGTGTTTGGATTAGTGCCTGCACACTGTGATTACAAACTGTATATGGCCCGGTGCCAGAAGACCACCAGGACTCCAACACGCACAACAAAATTAAATACTCCTTTTATCAAGCTTTATCATCACAAAAAATTCATATCATTTCAATCATCATATGTTTTTGTATGTTAAGTCATGAAGAATCATCAAAAATTCGTATTTACATCAAAACGTCAAATTATATAAATGAATCACAAGATTATCAAAAACAGTACAATAACACCCAATGCATTTCGGGGCCATGCCCCTTCGTCAGGGGTCTGTTTAGGAAAAGAAGAAAAGAAAGAGAGAAAAGAAAACCTTGTTACTCTTGATGCCAAGGGGGACGAGTGTATGTGTGCTGAAGCTCTAGAACTCTTATTTACATCTTGCTTACCTAATTGTTGCAGTATGCTTGCTGCCACTATTTTAAATAGTGTGCGTTATATTCTGCCTGTTCTGTTCTGTAAAGAACCAATTTAGTTACTCGCTGCAAATTATTGGCTGATTGCAAGTAAATTGCCATAACCTGAATTGATATGAAGGGCTCACCTGAACTTGTCTTAATGCGTCCAATCTAAAAAACGTGAATGGGCAGATTTTAGTGAACTTATAATGAATATTGAAGAAAAGCGAGATTCATGTCCATAAAAAAAGAAGGGAGAGACATATGTACAATCGATGTAACAGCCCTGTACACATCCATCCCCCATAAACAAGGCCTAGAAGCAATCGAGTGGGCCTTACTTCGAGACGACAAGCCAGATGAATTAAAGTACCTAATTTTGCAGTTGCTAGAATTCTGTTTGGTAAACAGCTATTTCACATGGGAAAAGGAGTACTATATGCAGCTCACGGGGACAGCCATGGGCTTTCCGGGGGCTTGCGTCTATGCGAACATCTTTATGGCCAAATTTGAGCTGGATTACATTTTGGAAGACTACACTTGGCAAGAGGGCCTAGTGTACTACAAGAGATACATAGACGATGTCTTTTTTAATATGGAAACGACCAGTCGCCGACTTAATCCAAAACATCAAGAGTCTTAATCTTGCAAATCCAAGGATACAATTCACACATAACATCAATAAAGAAGCTCTATCTTTCTTGGATGTTTGGGTGGAACTCAATGGAAACTCCATCAACACAACCCTTTACAAAAAGCCTACAGACAGGAATACTGCACTTCTATACGGAAGCTTTCACCCTTCAAATCTCATTAACAACTTACTGGTCTCACAATTTATGAGAATCAAAAGAATATCTTCCGATAAAATAAGTTGTGATAAGCACATTGAAGCACAAAAACAGCGTTATTTGGATAGAGGGTACCCACGGAAATTACTGGAAGCCCATGTGGATAATATCAAGACAATACCAAGGACAGATCTTTTGAAAAAAAGAACAAAAATCGAGAATAAAAGAATGGTATTTGTGTCGAAATACTCTACTGCCTCTAGAGACATAAAACATATCATTTTAAAGAGGTGGGAGATCATACAAGTAGAGAAAGACTTTGGTACCCTATTCAGTGACAAACCCATGTTCGCATACAAGAGAGCTCAAAATCTCAAAGAACTACTGAATAAACCCAGACGGAACATTGACACCAATCAACAACCTGAAGAGTATAAAGGCACCACACGTTGCTATAATTGCAAAAATTACAATAATGTAATGCCGGGAAACATCCTACTACACCCACGGACAGGCGAAAAAATCCAATTGAGACACAATACAACCTGCAATTCGGAGCATGTAGTGTATTCAATTAAATGCCCATGCGGCCTCATATACGTTGGCAAAACCGAACGTAAGTTGAAACTGCGATTATCTGAGCACAAGAGCCGCATCAGAAATAAGAACTTGACATCGCCACTTGCAAAACATTGGTGGGAAGCTGGTCACACCATTGCACAACTAAGATTTCAGGTCATTGAACTACTTCCACAACGACTGGGTTTGGACAACTCCAAAATCCTACTGCAAAGAGAGGCCTTTTGGATTCGAAAATTACAAACACTGACCCCCACAGGGCTCAACGACAAAATGGACATGGCATGTTTTCTGTAAGAGATAACAATTCAGGCAATATGGGAACCCATAGGATACTCTCACACCATGGCACATACATACATCAGAACACTAGTCTTATTACTAGTTTGCTAAAACCTTCTAGATAATAATGTCTAGTTTGTAAATAGGCAGATAATATTTTGAACTGAACGTGAAATTTTCTTATTTATTTTATTTATCTATTTTTTTAATTTCTATTTCTCACCTTTTAATTCACTCGTTTCCTACACTTCCCTAAAAAACTGCACACTTCAGCTGTCTCATTTTGGATAGGTAATACACGGGACTATCTATAAATGTAAAAACACCATTCAAAAATGGCCGACACACTTGCTCCTAGTCCTACTTTGATGTTGAAGCAACAAGCAAACAGTGATAAGGGACTTAATGAACACACACAGCTCAGACGATACGCGGAGGCGTGAGCTCTTCTTTCTGAATGCTTTGACCTGCAACCGGTAAGATACGGAAACTTCGGTTTTCAGCCCTTTTTTTAATGAGGACAAGTGTGCGCTTAGGCAGTGTGTGTAACACTCGCTTTTTCTAGAACTGACGTGTCTGACCCAAGACGTAAAGCGGGACCGACTCAACTTCTTATCCCGCAGGTAAGCGGACGTGCCTTCCCAAGTTGATAGCACAGGCAACATCCTTTTGGCAAATAATTTAAGCCTACACATCAACTTTAATGTCCTGCAGGCAACTCTGATATAAGAGCGACAGACTGGGGTTTAGCACTAACGTACACTCCACAGGTAAAAAGCATTTCTCTCCCTTCTTTTTTTATGGACATGAATCTCGCTTTTCTTCAATATTCATTATAAGTTCACTAAAATCTGCCCATTCACGTTTTTTAGATTGGACGCATTAAGACAAGTTCAGGTGAGCCCTTCATATCAATTCAGGTTATGGCAATTTACTTGCAATCAGCCAATAATTTGCAGCGAGTAACTAAATTGGTTCTTTACAGAACAGAACAGGCAGAAGATAATGCACACTATTTAAAATAGTGGCAGCAAGCATACTGCAACAATTAGGTAAGCAAGATGTAAATAGGAGTTCTAGAGCTTCAGCACACATACACTCGTCCCCCTTGGCATCAAGAGTAATAAGGTTTTCTTTTCTCTCTTTCTTTTCTTCTTTTTCTAAACAGACCCCTGACGAAGGGGCATGGCCCCGAAATGCATTGGGTGTTATTGTACTGTTTTTGATAATCTTGTGAT
The DNA here is from genome assembly GCF_964261635.1 of Lissotriton helveticus. Lineage (NCBI taxonomy): Eukaryota > Metazoa > Chordata > Amphibia > Caudata > Salamandridae > Lissotriton > Lissotriton helveticus. Next base: position 127,141,624 of record NC_136064.1, read on the forward strand.
TCATTTATATAATTTGACGTTTTGATGTAAATACGAATTTTTGATGATTCTTCATGACTTAACATACAAAAACATATGATGATTGAAATGATATGAATTTTTTGTGATGATGCATACCAGATAAAATGCACTAAAGCTTGATAAAAGGAGTATTTAATTTTGTTGTGCGTGTTGGAGTCCTGGTGGTCTTCTGGCACCAGGCCATATACAGTTTCCCATTTGACTGAACGACAATTGTTACTCACTATGACATTGTCCATTTGATAGGATGGAATGCTCATATTGTTTGGTGAGTTGGGCATCAACCCTCCATCTAAAACAAGAGTAAGTGGTCGGGGATCACTCTCAATCCTCAAATCAATTACAAAATCAACAACATATGGCCATATGTCATAGGATAGCACTTATGTAATCTATTTTGGTTTGGGTAAGACCTCTACAGAATGTGGGGTGTTTTCCCTCGTCCGAGGGGAAACGGCCATTACATGCCCTTAGGCCATGTGTCACAGTTAGTCTCAATATTTGCAGGGCTAAGGCGGAGCATGGGACCCTCTTCGTACTTATTAAAACAGGGATTTTGTTTGCCAGGCCTTCATCATCTAGGATCTTATCGAGCCCATTAATGGGTTCGAAATTGCAATTGAGGTCTCCACAAATTACTATTCCTACACCTGAGTCTACTGAGTTTAATATACTGTCCAGCTGCCCAATTGTCTTTGACTCCTTTGTCCCAGACCCTGGTTGATTATAAACATTACATATATGCATTATCCTATTTGCCCTGGTTGTTATTTTAATGCCTAGGATGTCTAGGGGAGTCTGTCACCATTTGTTTTATGCTAATACTTAGACTGACTTTCACCCAAATTACTAAGCCACCAGAGGGTCTCTCTCTTATTGACGGTACAGCTGGTATAAAAAAGCATTTATAAACTACTCTATGTATGGTCCTAATTTACCAGGTTTCCAGAGATGTACATATATCACTTGTGTCAATAAAACTATTCCACTCAGGGTCCCTGGTATTCCTATTTAATCCAGCTGTATTCCATGAGATAATTTTCAGGTGTCCCCCTCTTTATTGTTTAATGCACTCATGGGAACTCTAGAAGGTATTAAATTGCTTGTACTTAGTATTAGAGGCTTGTGGACATTTCCACTACCATTTATGTCCTCTCCACCCCAATTATCCATAGTCCCTAATAGATCGTTTCCAGACATTCTCAATCGCCTGGTATTGACTATGGATGCACCTAGCCCTTGCAGTCACTCTACTTCTTCAAGTAGAGATAATCCTTGGATCTAATATTTATTTCTGGAGCATAGGGTGTGATTGCTACTTTATTCCTTCCTTGTTCTGAAGGTTTATAGAAGTAAACCAGTGGTAGAGCACATATTGTAGTTTCCCACTGTAGCGTTGTTTCATGAGCTCCCAAGAGGGAACGAATTACATGAGGAAAATTAACAACAATGCAGTCTCCCTGTATATTTTTTTGCAAGCTTCCCACCCACCCAACCCTTCGTACCATCAAGATTTCATTGGCTTTATTGAGTGGAAATTTTTTATGTTTGGACAACCAGTCTACCACCTTATTCTTTCGATTTTGCCAGGTTTATTTTTGGTCCTTTCTTAGTACCGGTACGCCTGCTAGGTCGAGGACATAAGGGCACTTGACGGGGGGCAGATTTAAGATGTCTATATTAGGGGTAAGATCTGTCTCGTTTAGGCTATGTGTCCTTTCTCTTTGAATGGGGGGTTCTGGGTTTGATGTGATACTATTAGAGTTACCGTGGTCCCTCCCACCATGCTTGTGTGCCCCTACAAGATCTTCTCTATTGCATACATGTACCCGATTTGAACGTCCTATTTCTCTTTGTTTCTGGTTTTGTTCCCCACCATCATAGGCCATATTGACCCTTTTAGCTCTTGTCAAATCAACAATAAGTTTTTCCCCCTCTGCTATAATACCATTTCCTTCTATCATGTTCTTACTTAGGTGGTGCACCATGTCACTTAATTGGGCAATCTCAGTGTCCAAAGTCCTCAGTTTGCTATCCATACAGTCGTTTATTTGTACCTGAATGGATGTTAGGGCAGTTTTAAAAATATCAGCCACTGTCTGCTCCATCGCCCCTATTACCTCTTGGTCTCTACTTACACCAAGTTGGCCAGTGTCATCTGTTTGCACCCCTATAGTTCCCATACTGGAGACCTTATTTCACAAAGTAGTGGGGTACCCATTGCAAAGATTCCCTGTCTCCCCTGCTTTGCCTTTATTTGACTGGTTTTTCTTTCCCCTCTGTGTTTGTCCGCTTTTTTCTCCACTCAAAGAGCTCACTGTCCCTGTTGGTTTTGTGTTCTTAATCTGCTTGCAATCCCTGGGCTTGGCTGTGCATTTTCCCTAAGCTGTCCCAGTCTATCATCTACTGGGATATTAACAGATAGACTCAGGTTACTGATTGCTTGCTGGGTTCCGGTGCCATGGCTAGGGCCCTGAGTATTTACTGGAGATTGCCCTCCTGTTGTTATATATGTAGGTAATTTGGAGGGGTCTAGCGAAAGTCTCCTTTGTGCGATTTCTATCTCGCGTGTCAGAACAATCTCTGCCCATGTGATGAAATCGTCCAAGGTCCCAGCAGTTCCCTTCCTTTTACTCGTCATTGTAGACATAGCCATATTAGTTTAATTTCACAGTTGAACCCTATCAGTAGAAATACACTACTACTGTAATCATATGTATGCCCTCCAACCCAGTTATACTATTGCAACAGCTCTAGGAAAGGGTGAAGCCCTTTCACTTTTAACATGCACAACAGTCTGTCACTACAGTAGTAATTGTCCAGTTGTATTCCAATCGTCCCAGATATAACGAGACTACCTTATTCTGAACCACAGACTTGGAGGGGGGGCCCAGCCCGGCCTCCTCTGGCCTCGGACGGCCGCAGACGGCCCTGCCCTCGTCCCGGGCTTCCCCCGGCATGTTCCACGCATGTCCGGCGCCGTGGAAAATTATCGTTTCTTTTAAGCGCCACCGGGCGCACAGTGATGGCTAGGGGCGGCGTCCAGCTGCTAAGGATCTTGGGGGATGCAGTCCCCCCTCCCGGCGGCCGCGCTGCAGTGTACTGGCGGCTATGGCTGCGGGGGAAGACCAACTCTGGAGTCAGAGTCTTATGGCAGCAGGTAATGGTTAAGACTGTAGTCCCAAGCAAAATCAGGAAAGCTCCCGCTCCCCCGAGAATTACCGTTCCTTTTAAGCGCCACCGGGCACACAGTGATGGCTACGGGTGGCGTCCAGCTGCTAAGGATCTTGGGGGATGCAGTCCCCCCTCCCGGCAGCCGCGCTGAGGTGTCATGGCGGCTACGGCTGCGGGGGGACACCAACGCTGGAGTCAGAGGCTTATGGCAGCAGGTAAGGGTTATGACTGTGGTCCCAAGCAAAATCAGGAGATTTTCTTTTTCCCTCACCACCAAGGTGTGCCTAGCAGTGAAATACAGTAAAACAAATCTATATGTCTACCAATCCTAATTGGGTTGATGGACATATAGCCAATTCTCCACCAACACTTACTTCTTTCGGCAATTGGAGATATTTGGTTGTGGCAGTCATTTTATAATCACTGTTGTGGCTGCACTCAATGTCCACCTGCATCTACATTGAGCGGCTAGACCACAATGTTGGTGGGGTGGGAACTCTGTCACCTTTACAACAGAGTTCCTGCCCCACCAACATATAAATCAGGCGCTTGACTTTGTGAATTCTTCAATTTCTACCACCCACATGTTATATATCTTACTCATCTTTTATAATGTGTTAGTGCAATCTGAATAAAATAGCATAACTTGACACTTTATCACAAAATATATTGACACTAAATCAAGCCCTCGTTAGCCAAATTCCTGCATTTGACATTTAGAATAATATAATACTGATGGCTACATTTATCCAAAAATGGGATTAAGGAAGTATGCTAACAAAATCCTGCACCAATTATGAAACAACTGAAGAAATTGAGGTCGACCTTGTATTCTTTTGTCTAGCACATTGTTTGTAGAATAAATGTGAGTGTCTAAAAATATAGGGTTGCTTTTTGTATTTGCAAATCTGATATGTCTGCCATTCTATTCTTGACTTTCTCTCTTCTAGCATTTAGCTCGGTTAATAAGAAATCAGCTTCGTTGTTTTCTCCTGGCCATCAATTAATTTGATATTAGTACTCAGGGCCTGCTCAGAGATTGTTAGATGAAATATAATGTCTGCCATATTACAAGATACCCAGGATATAATATACTGCGACAATGGTGGCAGTATACTCTGTCATATGTGTGAAAGAATATTAATCTATCGAAGTCTAAATCAGACTCTAAGTCATAGAATTGCCCTTTCTTTGAAACTGTTAGATTCTCAACTGCAATAGCCGACTCAGATTTTAGACTCTTTGTTGTTTAGTAAATGTCCTCAATTGTATATTTTCAGAAAGGGTCTATTTATAGGTAAAGTTACATGTGAGTACATCTACATAGGGAAGCTTACACTTACATTATTGAGTAACTTTGCTACTTTTGGCTATCATCATTCACTTAATAATTATTTAAAATGATGCATAGAATTAATTAAAAAATGTATATATAGGATTATACATTTACCAAAATCATTTAAAAAAGCCTATTACAATATATTGACATTTGATAAAAATATATGTACTTTTAGATAGGTTTTTAAACATTTAAAATAAATGTGTTCCAATTTTCAAATCATTTAAATATTTAGTTCCATTTCATTTTATTTTACATGGGGGTTTAATTGAAATTATTAGCCGAAATCTTTTCTATGGGAGTGTTTTACATCATCAGTGGTTAGCCGTGTGTTGTGATGGGCTTACACTACCTCTGATGAGGAGTACATATCCAATTTTTTTTCATTGTAATACGTTTAGAAGTGAAGCTTGTGAAAGGTAATGGTGTTAGTCTTTTGTAGATGGGTGAATATCCCTATCTTACCCTCCCTTAAATTCTCTATGCTCCTTCATTAACTCCTCCCCTTCAGCAGTTAGTATTCCCCAGTGCAGTAAATTCTCCCTGTCTCTCCCATATTTGCAACTCAAATGCATTTGTATGAGTGTGGAGACTCCTTTGGTGATCTCTGCACAAAATAAAGACTTGGGAGGCACAGGTGAAACCACCACATGAAGGTTTGTGAATAGAATTTTTATATTATGATAGTAGTAATACTGAAGTAGAACTAAACATACTACAAAAACATTTGGTGAATATGTCCCTGAATATTTATTTAGATTTGGTATCTTAAATTGTGTTCATGAATTGATATGGCTGCAATTGTACATTGATAAAATAGGTTAGAAATGCCCTAAGTGTTTCCATTTGTATGGTTCTCTTACTTTTTTGAATGATAAATGTTGACATTTCATCTACTAAGCTTAGGGCATGGTTTAGGAACAGCTAGAGGTTGGGAGTTGATCACCAAGTTCTTTTGAACTACCTGCGATACAATCTATATATTGATATAGTTACATTGCGAGATTTCAAGTTACGTTGAGTGTCAAAAAAGCTGAGCTGAGGCATATTAAATAGGTAGGACACTTTTTGTGACCCCCATCGACTGGCTCCAATCACAAGGATGAATGATTACAGGGAACAGTATACCATGATCCCTGTATTTGAATTTTGAATTTGATTTTTTTTCAAAGGAACCTGTACTACTGTTATAAACAAAATCCCATTAGAGAACTTAATTTACAGATGCAGGAACCCAACAAACTTCCTGGAGAGGAAACTGTGAAATGGAACAGCATCCCTCTTTGAATGTTTTATCAATTCCTTTTAGAATTAAGTAACTTTTTAAAACTTTTTTTAGCACAATTTATTTTTAATTATTAGAACAATTTCAGTAACAAACCAGTGACAAACCTCAATGCTAATCCTAAAAACAACAGAGATGCTCAATGCATGACTTCTCCTATTTGTGATTCAGAATGAGTTGGTAAACCTTTGGGATACAAAACGAATTACTAAATCACAAAGTACGTTGAGTACATAACATACCAAAATTGCATTTCAAGAAATGGTGAGCGATAGATTTGTCATGCTTGCTCACTTACAGGTTCAAAGGTGGAAAGCAGTTTGATGAATGCCCTACAAATCTCTAGTATCAAAAACGAAAAAGTGGCATAAACATGCTGCTACCTCTGGAAACTTTGAAATTATTTTCATGAAATTAGGATTGCTGGCAAGGTAAATAAATGAAGGCATTTGTAATACATCATGAGGTGTAGAATACATACCTGTTCCCCTGAAGCTCACAAAGTGCCTTTGCTACATGACTCCAGTCCAGAGCGCCAGGTTCATTTCTCCGCCACTTCTCTATCACTGTAACACACTGATCAGTGGAGCCACCAAGAACGATGTCTGAAAAATAGTCGCAGGCTGGAAAGGTCCAATGAAAGTAAGGAGCAATGGATAGCTCAATCAGCAGATCCCCTTTCACAGCACCTGGTAAAACAAATGTACAGAAATAGATTATTGATTATGATTATTTAAGTAATTAAATCATATTAATCTCTGTTCCCCCAGTAACTTGGCACATATCAATCAGGTTTATTTTCAGAGGCAGCGTGTGAAGTGTTTGTGCAGCACCTCAAACAGTGAAACAGTGAAAACACCACGGAAGAAGATACCACACTTGGTTAGATAAAAAGCGCTCAATTTCATGAACAAAACTAGACTACAGCTACACCAATCCAAAAAGTAGTACTTGAGCCATGAATTTTTAAAGAATAAACTGAAATTTAGTTCTTAAAAGCATAATCCGCCAACCAGGGCTATCTGCTCATGCTTCACTGGAACAACTACTAAAGTTCAGGCCAAAGACAATGGAGTCTTGTCCAGATACAGGGATCAAGATTGCCCGTTTCACAGTTCCTTAAGTGCATTGTTGATGGGGCAGAGATGCAAGAAACAAAAGGCATCGAAGAGTCGAAGAAGCATCGGAAATGTAGTCACTGAGCTGTAGAGTGAGTGAGGCATCCACATCAATCCTTTCATTGGCGGTGATGCATCTGCTGTGGCAGTGGTGCACTGGTGCTGAGCTTCTGTGTCTATGGCAAAGCATAGAGTCTGCTGGAGCAGCACCTCGGGCCCATTTCCAAGGCCGCAGGCCTGGGTTGGCACCACTTGGCAAGGCCGACTGACAGATGGCAGATTGCAGGTGCTGCTGCAGGCTGGTTGGGAGTCTTTGATGTCCCTGAGACTTCAGAACAGGATATGACCCAGCAAGCCCTTGGAGTCTCTTAGGTTCTGTGTTCACTTGATATGGGTCTAGTCCTTCTCACCCAGGCAAGGACAACACAACAGAAAAGCAGTTATTCTAGAGCAGCAGTCCAGCAGAGTTAAAGTCCTTGAGCAGCACATCAGTCCTTCTTCCTGCCAGACTATCCACAGGTCAAGAAATATTCTCAGTTGGGAAGGTCAGGAGCCCAGTTCTTTTACCCAGCTGTGTCTTTTCAGTGGGGGAGACATCCAAAAAAGGTGTGACGGGCACAGAGGTCCTCCCTTCTTGCCCTTGCTCCAGACTCACTGCAGTGGGTTAAGCAGTCCTGTGTGTAGGGACATAACACAGGGTATTCGAGCATAAGTGTGAGGATGCGGCCAGCTCCTTCCTTTCATCTTGCTCAGGATGGTCCTTCAGGATGTGGATGGCCTATGAAGTCACAACTAAGCTACCTTTGTGTGTAGCTGTACAGAGGGAATGTACAAACCCCAGCTATCACCCATCCCAGACGTGCATTGGAGAATTGCTAGAGGCACACAAGGCTAAGCAGAAAAATTCACTTCTTTCTGAAAGTTTCACTTTTAGAGTTGTAATGATAAATTGTACTATATCATTACAGTGGACTTATCATTAAAATGCCATTGGTACTAAATATGGGAGTTCTACTGCTTTTCACATAGAAACTTCACTTATTAGATGTAACAAATATTTCTCAATATTAACCTATGGTAGGGGTAGGCTTCACAGTAGTGAAAAACGAATAGAGGAGTTTTTCACTACCAGGACATGTATAACTTGTGGGCTATCTAAGGTCTACCTTGGGGTGACTTAAAAATAATAAAAGGGATTTTAAGACTTGACAAGGGGTTTTAAATGCAAAATCCACATGACAGTATAAACAGTCTACATAGGCTCTGCAGTTGCAGGCTTGAGATATGTTTTAAAGGGCTACTTAGGGAGAGAGCATATGCATGTTCTCCTGAGGCGGAAGCCGGGAGAGCCAAGACTTTATTTTAAACTGTGTGATACTGTGTTGTATTTTAAAAGCTAATTTCACTCACTGCACTCTTGGCAGCCTAAACAGCGGACACTCGCTGCAACGAACCCCTCATTCTTGGGTCGCCGATCCACGAGGGCGAGGCGCGTCACGGACACGCCCCCTCAAGTGGCCACGCCCCCTCCTACGTCCAGAACTCCCACTATTTATCATGTGTCTAGGTAGGAAGCGCAGCGGACGAGCGCAGCGGGCGCGACGATTGCGCGCCGAAGGCGCGCTTAAGGCAAGCTCGTCTGCGCTCGTCCGCGAGCGTCCGGGACCAGGGGCCAAGGACCCTGCAGGCCACTTCACTTATACTTCCGCTGAACTACAAGCACTGCGCCCAACCGCCACGATGTGTCCACCGGTCCCTCATAACGTGGCGAAACGTATTTCTCATTCAGGAATAGGCAACCCCGCTACCCTCACAAATACCCCCGCTCCCGAGTACTCTATGCGCACGACCACACCTTGCTCTACCTCCATGTTCAGGTGTATATATCTCAACACCCGCTCCATGACCAAGCATCAATCAGACATCTTTCTGCTACTTATGGACAAACAACCTGACATGCTGCTATTGACAGAGACCTGGCTCACCCCGGACTCACTACCGGACATTTTAGCTGCCCTACCAGCAGACTACTACATACTATCAGCACTCCGCTCTGGTGGAAAAACTGGGGGAGGAGCAGCTATAATTGTCAATAAAAAATTCCAACTTAGACAGCTTCCCTCGCTGCCTTTACCTAAGACCGAAAACATAGTCGCCAAAATAGACACTCCCAATGGCTCACTAGTATTGGTCTTACTATATCGCCCTCCCCAAACCATGGCCACATTCCCTTCCACTCTAGCTCAGCTACTGGCACCATTGGTCACCAACAACCCCAAACTACTACTGGTTGGGGACTTAAATTTCTGGTTCGACAACTTACTACTGGACCCCCAGGCTGCAGAGATGAGTGAACTCCTCTGTGATCTCAACCTGACACAACACATCCATACTGAGACTCACCACAAGGGCCACAGCCTCGACCAAATCTGGTCTCTGAACTTGCCTCTATCCGAATTAGACATAAAACCTTGCAGCTGGTCCGATCACCACAGCATAAGTTTCTCCTTTCAGTTAGTTAAGACAACCCACTTCAAGCTACAATCCAGCAAAACCATTAGGACATGGTCCTCTATGGATATGCCAGCTTTTCTCAACTTTTTAGGTAACTCCCTTCCCCCTGACAGCACTAATGTGGAAGAGGCCGATGGTCGGTTCAATGAATGGCTTACTGCAGCTATTAACATCTACGCTCCTCCTACGCATCTCAGCTGCTCTAGGAGTCCGGACGCACACAAATGGTTTACACCTGAACTAAAACAAATGAAACTAGATGTGAGGCAAAAGGAAAGAACCTGGCGCTCCCAGTACTGCCCACTGGCCAAGGCCACATACTGCTCAGCCAGGAAGACTTACCAAAAAACTCTACAAAACCATAAAACAACCTACTATTCATCTAAAATCCTAAACTCCACCAACAAGTCAAAAGAAATTTTCAGGATAGTGAACGACCTCTGTAATGACGATAGAACTTCCCCCCCGGCAGTTCCCTCACAAGCGTTATGCAACTCCCTGAATGACTTTTTCCGAGACAAGATCTTAATGATTAAACAGAACATATCCACACTTCCAGCTTGCGCCCCAGTGGATGACATCTTTCTCAACCCTTTAACTTTACACTCTTTTCCCCTTATTGATTCGAAAACTTTCCTGGCACTATTGTCCAGAGTCAAATCAGGATCCCCTATGGACGTCTGCCCCCCCCAAATCATGAAAGAAATTGGTCGAGTTATGCCCAACAGCATGATACCCCTGCTCAATGATTCTCTCACTTCAGGAACAGTACCTAGCAGCTTCAAACAGGCCTTATTGATTCCCCTCACTAAGAAGCCTGGTATCGACCCGCTGGACCTCACGAACTATCGGCCCATATCCTTGCTGCCTTTCCTATCGAAAATGCTGGAGGCGCATGTCACCAACTGCCTCTCTAATTTCGTGGAGGAAACGGGATATCTCCAACCCAACCAAGCAGGTTTCCGGCCTGGTCACTCCACTGAGGCTGTAATTTTGGCTGTCCAGAACACCTTGAGGTCCAACGCTGACAACAATCTACATCAAGCCCTAGTACTCCTTGACTTGTCCGCTGCATTCGACACGGTTGACTATTCCATCCTGGTCAACCGTGTCGAACAGGCGGGTCTCAGAGACTCCGCCCTAGCCTGGTTGAAATCGTTCATCTCTGAACGTACCCAGTCTGTCCGCTTAGGCTCCTTCTCGGCCGCCAAAGTCAAGTCCTTCTGTGGGGTGCCCCAGGGCTCTTCACTATCACCCTTGCTATTTAACCTGTACATGCGGCCCCTTCTTTTTGCCCTGAGAAAGCACAAAGTCACTGCATACAATTATGCAGATGACTTACAGCTCGTTTTTGTTCTCAACTCCCCTAATGCGGTGGAGGACTTTCAAGCCACTATGACTCTTATCCAGAGCTGGATGTCCTCAAATCACCTCAAACTAAACCCAGGGAAAACTGAGTTGATCCTGCCCGGCAAGAGCGAAATCAGCTGGAGCCCTAACTTTTGGCCGTCTGATATGGGCCTCCCCCCCAAGAAATCTCTCACTGTAAAAAGTCTGGGGATAACCATCAACGAGGACCTTTCGCTAAAATCTCAAATTGGAACCGTTGTCTCTTCTGGATTTTTCCAACTTAGGAAAATCAGGAAAATCGCCCATTTCCTCACTCCCTCCGCCTTAATCCAGGTAGTCATGGCCCTAGTCCTCTCCCACATTGACTTCTCAAACAGCCTATACCTAGGCCTACCTGTAGGACAACTCAAAAGACTGCAGTACTTGCAGAATCAGGCCGCCAGGCTGATTTGCAAAGTACCCAAATGGGAACCAATTAAACCAGGCCTAGAGAGCCTGCACTGGCTACCTGTGGCTCAAAGAGCCGAATTCAAAGCCGGGTGCATTATCTTTAAGGCTCTGCAAGGCAAGGGACCCCTATTTATCAGACAGCTGATTGGTAGATATGTCCCCTCACGGAACCTAAGATCTGCCTACAAAGACCTTCTTGAAGTCCCTCGCTTTAAGAAAAAACGACAAGGCGGCAGCAGTTTCCATTTCCTAGCAGCCACCCTATGGAATTCTCTGCCATTAGCCCTCAGACAGAGTAAAGATCTCCTCGCCTTCAGAAAGGCATTCAAGACCCACCTTTTCACAAAAGCCTACCTAAAATAACGCTCTCGGCAGACTCCCCCCTTGTTATGTTTTTTTATCTTCCAGCGCCAAGAAGCCCTCGGGCGTACGTGCGCTTTATAAATTTTTAATAACATAACATAACATAACATGTTAACACTGGTTAACAGTGGTAAAGTGCCCATAGTCCTATAGCCTATAAAACAAAAGAATTGGAGACAAGCAGACAAAATATTTTGGGTAGATCACCATACTGCTAACAGGTTTAGCACATGCCCCCTCTGCTGAAAGTGGGTAGAGGTACCCATCCTCTTGTGAGTTCTCATCACTAAGGCAAAATAACCATCAGCACTAGTGTCCCAGGTGTATGTTCCCCCATAAAGCTCATTATGTATAAGGAGATGGACCACCTCAATAATTTTGGAGTCTCACCCCTCATTTGCATTAGCCACCGGAGGGCCTATGGTCTATCTGAATCAGTAAGTGATTAATAATGTCTTGAGTGTGCAGACCATAGCAACGGCTTCTTTTTCAGTAGCACTCCACCTCTCTTCCCTGGGAAGTAACTTCCTGGAGATGAAAGCTAATGGTTGGTCTAGACCCTCATCATTAAGTTGTGAAAGTTATGTCTAATAAAATGAACTGCGGCATCAGTTGCAATAAAGAATTCATTGGGACAGTAATGAATCTTCAGCATAGTGGCTGTGCACGTGGTCTGCTTTACTGAGCCAAGAGCTTCCAGGCATGTTTCTGTCAAGATCACCATCTTCAAATTCCGCTCAGTCAAGAGCTCAACAATAATGACATATCCCGATATAAACTTCCTCCAATATCCTGTGAGGTCAAGGAAGGTTCTTGCCACTGTTTGAATCTTTTTAGGGTTTCCAGGTATTGATGGTTTCTATTTTAGCCTGGAGGGGCTGCACCTTGCCCCCGCACACCAGGTGTCCCAAGTGTACCACAGACCACTGCCCTATCTGGCACTTCCTGACCTTGATAGTTGGATGTGCATTTCGCGGGGTCCTGCAGCATTCCTTGCAGGTGAAAGAGGTGGTCCTTCCAGCTGTTACTGAAGACATCTGCACTATACATAAACACAGCACTTGCTAAGGTGTCCATTTCATCCCAAACACGGTTCACAGACATCTCGAAGGTGGCATGGGCATTTCTGAGCACAAAGGGCAACATTTGAAGTTGGTAGTGGCCTTTTGGGTGGAGAAGTCTGACCTCTCCTTGATGTCTTAAGTTTGGGAAATCTGGAAGTACCATGAGGTAAGGTAAAAGAACTCAGGAACTGGGCAGGTCCCAGCCTGTCAGTCAGCTCATGAGCCTGTGGGAGTAGGATGAGCATCAGTCTTGGTGACTGAATTGAGCCCCCTGTAATCTACCCAGCGTCACAGTTATGATATAGTGTCCAATGGACAACATTTGGTACCAGCATTGCAGGGCTAAACCAGGGGCTACTGGGGTGTCTAATCACCCCTAAATCCACCACCTTTGATTCCTCATTATTGATGCTGGCTCTCACTTTATCAGAGATCCTATATATTCTATTCTTGACAGGTAGGCTGTCTACTCAGGTCACATCATGGTTAAACAGTTATGGAAAACAGAAGAGAAATGTCCCAGCAACTGATGACAGTCCCTCTGCTGATCTGATGTCAGGGTAAAGGAAAGGTGTACAACTTCCAGTGACCCACCCTTTTATTTGGAGGCTAGGAGGTCAGGGGAGGTTCAATTTTCTCTTCCACCCAACCTTCTGTCACCAACATCAGGTGGAGAACACTTATGGGTAGTCTGGGGGTCTAGAGGTCAATCAAGATGGTTGCCTCCCTGTTCCTCTTAACAACCTAATATGGCCCAGTCCAAAATTTATTGGATGGCCCTGGGCTCCACAAGCTCCATCACCCATACTTTCTGCACAGGCTCAAAATCCACGCTGGTAGTTTTTTGGTCATAACACTGATTCATCTCCTCCTGGCTGTCCTTCAGGTTTTCAGATGCACATCTTAGGGGGGTTTCAGGTAGCTTGCTACCACCCCTCCTTACCTTAACTGAGAGGTTCTCTTACAAGATGAATACACAGAAGCTAAAAAGGGCTAAAACCAACTGTTGTATCTCAATATAAGCAAAAATTGGGCTTCATATAAGGAAATCCCATGTATGCTACTTGGCTGCAGGCAGTTCATTGATTCTGTTTTTGAAGGTTTTGTTGAATCTTTCAACAAGCCCATTGGTTTGTTGATGGTAGGGTGTAGAAAACGTATAGGTAACTCCACACTCCTTTCACATTGATTGCAAAGTTAAAGTTGGTGTCCCTGACAGATACTGATTCTATGGGAAAACCCACTCTCGTAAAAATCCCATTAGGGTGTTACCCACTGCATGTGCAGATACATTCCTCAGAGTTATGGCCTCTGGGTATCTTTTTTTTTGTTTTTTTACAAACAAAGGTCATTAAAAAGTAATTTAAAATAACAATGAATATAGACTAGGATCAGTGCTATATTGTAGGAAGTCCAGCCGATCAAACAATGTAATGATTCCAAGAACTGTTAAGTATATTAAGAGCACACAAAATACAGTGGGACACAGTCCTGCGTCCTATATACAAACAAAGACAATTACATTTGGATAAATAGAATTTCAGGCAAAAGAAAGGAAGAAGCTTCAGGCCAATGCTGATAAGTAGGACAAGCTTTCAAAAACCAATATTCACACTCAGTGGTTTAACTTGCACATATGTTTAAAAGGTCGACAATGTTTCTTTCGCCTTTAGCAAAGTATTGGGATCATCATCAGGACGATTTATTTACAAGCCTTAATTTATATACTGCCTGTTGACAAGAAGGAAGAAATAGGGAAAAGGCTGAAAAAACAACATTGTAAAGGTAACATGACATGGAGCTGAGAGTGAGCTGCTTGCTGTTTTTTTTTTTCAATTTTTTTTATTAGCATCATGAGTAACATCAGATACAAATAGCTCAGAAAAGCTAAAAATAATAAGGGTCAGAAGAGGCATAAAAAAAAAACAAATAAGTAAAGAGATAAAGCATAGCTCCAAACAGTATTGAAAATCATTGTATCAGTTAAAACATTAGGACATAATTGATCCCCATATTTTTTCTATTTTTCGTTTTTTCCCCTGTCCCCTAGTTACCGCCAAAGAGCTTTTCATATTATAAATGTCTTTAACCAAAAGCAACCATTCCATAACCGTGGGGGGATGATTTTGAATCCACACCCTAGCAATAGCTAGTCTGGCACATGTCAAAAGTATATTCATTAATTCCCTAGGTGTATTGTTTTCCCCATCGACCCCGATCATGATATCCAATTGGGTGAGTACAATTGGCCTAGCCATTTTGGCCGAGATAACACTAACTACATCCTTCCAAAAAATAGATAATTCAGGGCAGGAACAAAACATATGAACGATATCTGCCCCTTTAAGTGCGCACTTAGGACATTTTGTACGATCACTCAAATCGTTATCACAAGCCCATTTTAGAATCCTGTCTGGAGAATAGTACAGTTGGAATAATGTTCTAAACAGCTGTAATTTCAGACTTGACGATTGAACTGCATTATTTAGACTGTTCAGTGAAGAAGTTATCATATCAGGGGTTACATTCACCTCTAACTTAGTACTCCACTTTTCTGCCACCTTGCTGATGTCGTCCTTGTGTAAAACAGAAAAAGTCCTATATCCATAACTAATTAATGCTTTATCAGAATCTCTATACATACAGCTCCAGACTTCGGATTCGGCTATACTGTTAAGGCCTAACCTACGAGTAAGATAATCTTTGATCTGATTATATTTAAAACAAGCCCCTTCTGGTAAGTTATACGTTATCTTCAGCTTTTCAAAAGTAAAGAATCCAATATGATCAAACAGATCTCCAAGATTACTTATGCCATGATCAGAGAACATAGTGTTAGCTGGATCATGAAACACTTCTGGCAAACCTGGATTAGACCAAAGGGGAGTTTTGGCATGAAATAAAGAGATATCATTCTTATTAATAATGGAACGCCAGATATTAACCGTGTCTCGGATCGTCTTAAACTGTACTCGTTTAAAGTAATTGGGGTCATTAAGTCTATACAAAAACATCATAGCCTCCCCCCATAGTATGAATCTATGAAAAAAAAGACTTTTTTCAGGGACAAGCAAACTGCGAAAACGAGTTAGAAAAGCAGACCAATAGTACAATTTGAAGTCTGGTAACCCAAGTCCAAAGGGTAGTTTAAGCAGAGATAAAGCCCGTCGTGCTTTCTTATACCCCCATATGAAGCTACTGATGATACCCTCCAGTCTACAAAAATATGTATTACACACTCTTAAAGGTATAGACCGAAAAAGGTATAGGAATCTAGGCAGGATCTTCATTTTTATTAAGTTGATTCGACCCAGAATCCCCAACGGAAGTTTATGCCATTTTTAAGGAGAATAGAGGTTTCTTTTAGTAGGGGTTCGTAGTTAAGTGCTATTATTGATTCAGGGTTAGAATATATTTTTACCCCAAGATATGTTGCCACATTACATACCCCTACTAATGGTGTGGGTGGGGGAAAGTTTATGATTACTTGCGTTTTGCTAATATTTAATCGATACCCTGATACTAAACCATATTTCTCTGCTTCAGTGCCAATACCTAGTATCGCATCAGGGACATTTGTAGAAAAAACTGCCACATCATCTGCATAAGCAGTTATTTTTAGTACATTAAGACCATTTTTAAACGGGATAATCATTTCTTGTTTGTACAATGCAATAAAAAAAGGTTCTATTACTAGAGCAAATAACAAAGGCGATAGGGGACACCCCTGTCTTGTACCACGTTCAATTGAAAAAGTGGGTGAGCATAGTCCTGAATAACATACTTTACCCTTTGGTTGATCGTATAGGGATTTAACCCATTTCATGTATTGTTTCATTACAAGACAGGAGGCTACATTATGCATTAATCTTTTTAATGCAGCTCACAGCCGCTTACATCACAAAGGTTAAGAATAGAACTAAATGACATAACAGTGTCCATAAAAGGCGTGTGCCAAGACAAATCAGCCTCTTTTGAATGCGGCTCACAACAGATAAGTAACTCTCTTCAATCCTTACTACTATTTATGCCAGTTTACTTTTGTATTCTGTTATGATGCCTATATTTCGATATGATGCCTATATTCTTTAATACTGTGTCTGCTGTCTATCATGCTTACTGTTTTACGTCATTACGACACCCTAATGTGAAGCTGTGGTGCTACTCGCTCCCCACTCCTCCCTCGATCGCTGCCACTCGCTGCGATCCCCCGCCCCCACCCCCCCTCGACTTCCAATTTATGGTTGTCCATCCATTTCCCCTCGTAGTAGGTCTCCCACGACATACTGCTCCCCGCGTGTTCTCTTCCCTTCCCGCGCCTCGCGCGCAACCCTACCTCCACTCCTCGAACTCAGTACCCGTGTACCGCCTCACGCTAAAACTCACGAAGCCTTCAGACACCCTCATCTCCTCAGACGACTTCAACCAAACTGGAGGAATGGCCCTCGGCAACAGCAACGCAACGCTGTGTTCCTGCTAAGGTCCATTCCTCCGTCTTAACCACTTGCAGCTCGAGCGTTTGCCGTTTCAAGGCTTTCCCGACTGCGCTACCACTGAACAGCTGTTCCTCGCTTCGGACACTCCAGATTTCGATTAAACCAACTTATCTTCAAAATAATACCAATACTGCACCCTCCTTACTTAGTTTAGGTCCCTGTTATAAAAAAATATAAAAAAAAAAAAAAAAAGGAAAAAGAAGGAGAGGTGATTTATTACCTAACTCTATTACTCTACTTAAGGGAGCTAATTCCAAACCCTGTAATCCTACCTACCTGTCATGTCCGACCTAGAATCAGAGGACGCCATGGCAAGCTCCCCCAACCATAACTCTGATAATTTCAAATCCTTCCTTCAGAAGGAGATGAGGACCTGCATGTTAAATACATTCCGTGAACTTATGTCCAATAAAAGGTCCCTCTTACCTGATGATGACACTTCAGACCCGGAAGCTGATCACTCCAAATCCACCAAAAAAATTAAACACTGTACGAATACCAGTGGAGGTCGCGCTACCTCATCCGAGCTGGGAGGTCCAAGCACCTCAAAAGGCATGGGAGGTCCAAGCACCTCAAAGGGCATGGGAGGTCCAAGCACCTCAAAAGGCATGGGAGGTCCAAGCACCTCAAAGAGCACGGGAGGCCTAAGCGCCCCAAAAGGTAACGTCGCCCATAGCGGCACGATTCTAACAAGCCCCAACTCTAGTTCAGAGGAAGACGAATTCTTCCTGGATCCTGAGGACGAGTTTGTCCTAGACCTTGACGAGCAGAATACCGACGAATGGGATTTTAACCCTCCCTCGGAGGCGAACTCCTCCCCCTCGTCAAAGGACGCGATCCTCGATCCTCTCGGTGCCGAAATGTTCTCCCCGGAAAACATCTCCCACCCTAACAGCAAAAGGTGGTACCCCCACGACCACGTGGCTAAGTTCGTCACTAGATGGCTGAGAAACTCCCTTCAAAGGGAATCTCGTAACACCATGAGATCTGAGTGCCCCCGTCCATTCATTGAGGGGAAAGTCTGCCAGACTCCCAATCTAGACCCCGACCTAATCAAGTTCCTATTCAAACTGGGCAAGGACCCAAGAAAAGGCCTAGAAAGAGCCCTTAAAACATATCAAGACTACCTTCTTGACCTTCTGGGCCCCCTCACCAGAATCCTAGACCTCGCTGAGGAATCACATATCTCCCACACACCCCTAGACATTAACCTGATTAAAGGTTGGAGCCAGAGGGCCATTGTACTACTGGGCAACGCCAACTCCTCCCTCAATACCGAAAGGAGAAAATCTGTCCTCATCAGAATCAACCCCAAACTCGGGGACCTTGCAGAGAAAGAGCCAACAACCAAACCTAATGGCCTCCTCTTTGGACAAGATATGATTAAGACCCTCGGCAAGTACGTGGCAACCTTTACAGCCCTAGACAAAGCCCAAAACAACATGAAGCGTGTTTTTGGCCAGGCCGGTGGAAGAGGCCGTTCTTCCGGCCGTGGTAATTTCCGGCCTTTCACCTACGGAAGAGGAAGAGGTTCTTTCGGTAGAGGCAGAGGCTTCTACCCCTCCAACTCCAGACAGTACTTCCCTCAAAGAGGAAGAGGCTCACGCGGAAGAGGCTTTCCCGCTCGTGGTGCTCCCAACAACACCACCTCAAGTAAGTGCACCCCTTTCTTCTTCCCCTCCCAAAGTCGGCGGCAGACTAAAACATTTCCTTCATGTTTGGGAATCCCTGACCCAAGATCCATGGGTTCTAGAAACAGTTCGGGGCTTCAGAATAGACTTCACAGAGATTCCCTTCCAATCTACCACTCCCAATCCTATGACTCTCTCTCCGGAGCATCTAGAAATCGTCAAAGAAGAGGTTTCCTCTATGTTAAAGAAGGGCGCAATAATAGAGGTCCCTTGGTCTCAAAAAAATTTCGTGAGTACCCTTTTCCTAGTCAAGAAGAAAGACAAGGGTTGGCGTCCAGTAATAAACCTTCGAGAGGTAAACAAGTACCTCGTCTACCGTCACTTCAAGATGGAGGGCATCCATCTGCTCAGAGGCCTTCTCCTCCATGGAGATTGGCTAGTCAAATTGGACTTAAAAGACGCCTATTTTACCATTCCCATGGCAATAGAACATCAGTCCTTTCTCCAATTCATCTGGGACAATCGCCTTTTTCAATTTCAGGCCCTCCCTTTCGGCCTCTCTTCCGCCCCTTGGTGTTTCACCAAAATCATGAGAACCATAGTCTCCATCTTAAGAGCCAGGGGTATTTGTCTCATCATTTATCTAGACGACATATTAATAATGTCCCAATCTCACTCTCAAATTCTAGAAGACTTGCAAACCTCTATGAACCTCATAGAGGGTCTTGGGTTCATTATAAACAGGGAAAAATCAACCCTTTTACCCTCCAAATCTTTGGAGTTCCTCGGCTTCACCGTGGATACTTCGTCCTGTCTTCTCTTACTTCCCAAGAAGAAGATTGCCAAAATTCGGAAGGAAATCAGATCTGTCCTCAAACATCACTCCTTATCCCTGAGAGAACTAGCCAGACTCCTTGGCCTTCTCTCTTCCTCGATACAAGCTATCTTCCCTGGCCCCCTCAACTACCGTGCTCTTCAGAGAGTAAAAGCCAAAGCTCTCAGATCTGGACTTTGGTACGGAGACCAAGTCTCTCTAGACGAAGAAGCCAAACTGGAACTTTCCTGGTGGCTGGACAATTTGGACGCCTGGAATGGAAGAGCTATATTTGGTTCATCTCCAGACTTCGTTCTCGAGTCAGACGCCAGCCTTCACGGTTGGGGTGCTCGTCTTCTCGACCAGGACACTGGTGGTATATGGACCCCTTCGGAATCCTCCCACCACATACATTTTTTAGAGATGACAGCCGGGCTCTATGCTCTCATGAGCTTCAGACAATCTCTCCAAGGCAGATCCGTCCTCCTGAAGATGGACAACATCTCTGCAGTCTCGTATATCAACCGCCTTGGCGGTACGAAATCTGCCGATCTTTCGGACCTAGCCAAGAGACTCTGGATGTTCTGTCTGGAGCACAAGATCTCCCTGAGGGCCGAATACCTCCCCGGGAAATCCAACCTTTCCGCAGACTGGAACTCGAGGTTCCTAGTAGACTTCAGCGATTGGAAACTCAATCCAACCATTTTCAATTCCCTATCCGACCTTTGGGGCCCCTTCGATGTGGACCTCTTCGCGAGTCGTTTGTCCTCCCAACTTCCACAGTATTTCAGCTGGATGCCAGACCCGGGTGCTCTCGCCGTCAACGCTTTTCTCCAACCTTGGGCCCCTCTCAGACCCTACGCCTTTCCCCCCTTTGCCATGATTCAGAGGGTTCTTCAGAAAGTGAGACAAGAGCAGTGCTCCCTGGTCCTGATAACTCCTTTCTGGCCGTCCCAAGCTTGGTTCCCCACAGCCTTGGAACTCTCTTACGACATTCCTCTCCTTATCCCGGCCTCTCAAGGTCTCCTCCTAAACGCAAACGGAGAAGATCACCACCTGGTTCTTTCAGGGAGCCTGAACCTTCTTGCTTGGAAAGTGTCAGGCGATCTAACCAATTGTCTGGACTTTCGTCATCTGCTCTTACACTCCTCGGAGAATCTTGGGCACCTGGAACGCACTACAGATACAATAATATCTGGAAAAGATGGTCTAGTTGGTGCTTGGAAAGGGACTTGGATCCCGTGGAAGCTCCTATCGTTAATATAGTTAATTTCCTCGTGGAACTTTTCGACAGTGGCCTCTCTTATAGATACATTAACTGTTATAGGTCTGCCATCTCCGCAGGTCACTCTATCGTCAACGGTAAGACGGTAGGTAAAAACCCTATTGTTTGTAGGGTCCTTAAAAGTATCAGACTTAAAAGACCCCCCAGACCTAAATATCAATCCGTTTGGGATGTTAAATTGTTACTTGACCTTTTTTGCTCCTGGCCTGATAATTCCCTTCTTAACAGGAAATGTCTTTCAATTAAACTTGCCTCTCTTCTTTGCTTAATCTCCTGTCGCAGAGTTTCAGATGTTAAAGCTTTGGACATCTCCAATAGATGTTATGAGATGTTCGGCGTTAAATTTGAAATTTTTAGGAGAACTAAGACCATGTCTGACTCTATCTTCTATCCACGTTTCGATTTTTGTAAAAAGCTCTGTGTGGTTGAGTGCATGAAAGAATACGATTCCAGGATGTCTAACCTTCGTCCCCCTGATGCAAATCAACTCCTCGTTTCCTACGTTAAGCCCTTTAAACCGGTCTCATCCTCCTCTATCGCAAGGTGGGTTAAATTGGCTATGAATTTCGCTGGTATTGACCTTTCAAAATTTCAAGCTCATTCACTAAGAAGTGCAATGGCCAGCAAATCATTCTGGTCAGGGGGTAAGTTGGATACTATCCTTAAAGCTGCTGATTGGTCTAATGCTTCTACCTTCGCTCATCATTATTGCAAACCAATTGAACATGTTTCTGATGTTGTGATTCAGGGCTACCAACATGCATAATGTAGCCTCCTGTCTTGTAATGAAATTGCGATTCTCCTATTAACATGACCAGAGAATCTGGATTTCATTAAAGACACGGAGGCTAACATTATCCCTCCCGTCCCTCCCTTGAGGGATATTGAGGATTAATTTGGTTTACAATGTTTTGAATGTTTCATACCTCTAACCTTGCTTTTCTTTGCTTCGGAAGGTTTCCTTGGCCCTTTCTTGACTTGCCTTATTTTCTTTCAGATAATTCGATTTGATGACTCACATGGATTTTACGAGTTTCAAGTATACTTCCTTCAAGTTTCAAGATCTGTTCTTCGCTCAAAGCATTCTAAAAGAGGCTGATTTGTCTTGGCACACGCCTTTTATGGACACTGTTATGTCATTTAGTTCTATTCTTAACCTTTGTGATGTAAGCGGCTGTGAGCTGCATTAAAAAGATTAATGCATAATGTTAGCCTCCGTGTCTTTAATGAAATCCAGATTCTCTGGTCATGTTAATAGGAGAATCGCAATTTAACCCATTTCATGTATTGTCCTTTTATGCCGAATGCGGCCAGAACTGCCCAAAGGAAGTCCCACCCCACGCGATCAAATGCCTTTTCTGCATCTAAAAGGATCATACCGAGCGGGGTGGGACACGTCCTGGCAACATCAAATGCAGCTATAGCAGTATTAATATGGGCAGTAGTGTCCCGTTTAAGAATGAACCCATGTTGAAATGGTGAAACATTTGTGGCAGTAATGGTGCAAGCCTAGTTGCTAGAGTTTTCGCAAATATCTTTGCGTCGGCATTAATTAATGATATTGGTCAGTAGGACCCTCTCTCTTGTGGGAGTTTACCCTTTTTAAGAAAAAATATGATTTTCGTGTGGTTCCAAGATTTTGGGGCTTGTTCTCCTCTGCCAATGGCTTTAATGACCCTTAATAGGAGTGGAATTAATTCTTCCATACATGAGTGAGCTGCTTGCAAGTAACCCCGCGCTTGCTAAAACAAAAGTGCTGTAGAACCATGAAAAGAAGTGATTGTGGGGGATATTGATCACAACTGTAAGGGTTGAACCATGTGTGCAGGCATGGTTTGAGTGAAATGAGATCTGTGTTGTGATGGATGTTTACTGTTGTAAATTCGTCATTACTTTTATACAGTGGAGGTTTTGGTGACGGTATTCCAGGAAAAGTGAAGGTTTGTGTAAGTGCATTCAGGATTGCGCGTGACAACTTTGGGAAACGATTCAGTTTAGGTTTGATCCTAATGCACATTGCGTGAGGATAAGAAAAGGGGGGAGAGACAGTGTAAGCCCCAATGCGGCGGTGACCAGCGGCTGAATTCTGGTCTTACAGAGAGCAGATGGTGGGATTGCATTTAAATTCTGGTGTCAGTGGGGCGCAAACATGACGCTCGCAGGGACAATTTGCAGTGGCGGCAACCAGCGGGTGTATGCTGACCTTAGCGAGGTGTTTAGAACAGATTCCTTGATATCGGAGGTTTGGTGAAGGAAATACTTTACGCGTTGAACCCGCAGCGGTGAATGCGATGCTGGAGCAGTGTTTACTCATTATCTAAAAAAGAGAATGCGTTGTTTTAGGAGCGGGGCCCGGGGTGCCTTGCCAGCCTATATAGAGTAATAGGGGCGAGCCTTTACCGTAGAGCTTGTTGCCAATAAGTTGGAATGAGGTGAGGTCAAATTAGATACCTCGAGGAGGTGGAGTTAACAGAACATCAATAGAGTCCTGGGAAGGAATCTAGAAAAAACCTTAAAAGCATACCGGTGGCGTCTAAATAGAAATTAAGTACGGGGAAGCATAATCTCTTACCGGTGCTGGGTGTTGAGAAACATGAGGGCTGTAGATGATAGGATCACAACTGCGATGCACGGTGATTGTGGCGACTCATCTTTTAAAAGGCATGCAACACACGTGAACCAGGCTAAGTTGATGGCGGCCATATTGGGTGAGGGGTTTGGAAGACATAAAGGAAAGACTAATTACAGTATGTTTGACAGTGAATTGCCAGTATGAAGAGGGTGAATACTGGGTGAGAACCCTATTTTAAGGAACAATGATAAACTTAACATTTAAAAAAAAACATTTAAGAAAGGGAAAGTCCTATACATGATTTGCTTTTTTTAAAAGAGGAATAGTCAGGTATATTTCAAAGAAAAGCAAACACATTTAGGGTATTCCAAATTACTTGTTATGGACTGACTATTGAACTCAGTTTTATGGTTGTGCACTAGCATCCATAAGCGTGCATAATTGTAAGTTAGAGTAAGGAGGTCCAATCTTCATTTCTGTTTAATCCATTTCTAATGCTGTCCATACAGATAAATATTTTCAATTCTTCCTCGTTTAGCAGTTGAGCCATAGCTGCTCCTCTCGGGGGCAGTTTCAAATCATTTAGGACTGTCCATTTGATTTTGTCCTCATTGTGTCCTACAAGACTGAAGTGTTCAACTAGAGGTGCATTTGGTGTTTTATATCGCACCCTACTGCAGTGTTGTCCAATCCCAGTCTTTATTTTCTCTGTAGTCTGTTCATTGTAGACCTTCTGACAGGGACATTGAATGAGGTAAATTACATTGTAGGCGCTCTATATTTAAGTTGCCTGCATTTAGTACAGACCAGTGTTTGAGGATGGATTTGCGGACGGGGTTGGATACAGGAAAAAATGTTGTGACACAAACTCTTCTATTTGTACTGGCTTTCTCTTTAGGTGACAACAAGACTTCTCTAGGGCAGTACCATGCCCAACTCTGTGCAATGCGTACCAATCTCTTTGGAACTCATGTTCTTTCAACTTGGTGGATAATGTAGCAGCCTCATGAAAATAGTCTTCCTTTGCATAGCAATTGCATCTAATGCATAAGAATTGGGAATTTGGAGGAGAGTCTCATAGTGCTCTGGGGTGGTTACTTTTATAGCATAGAAGTGTGGCACGCTCTGTGGTTTCTCTATAGAGCTTTGTCAGTAGTTCCCCATTAGAGTGATAGATGGTAAGATCCAGAAATGCAATTGCTGAGTGGTCAAGGGTAAGGGTGAATGTCAGACCGAGGCAATTATTGTTTAGCCAGATTTGAAAACATGTAATCTATTTATCTGTGCCAAAATGTGACACCAGAAAAAGAGGGGGGTGGAGGGTGACAGAATTGCTGTCATATCAAGATGATCCATGAACAATATCGCTAGATTGGGGGCAAAAACAACCCCCATTGACGTTTCCTTCACTTGCTGATAGAACTCGTTATCAAAAGTAAAAGAAATTCCTAGTGAGGCAAAGTTCCAGAAGTTGCAGTATAAACAATGTTGTGACAGCATGTGGGAGAGGCCTGGAATCGAGGACTTTCTGGATGACCGTCATGGCCAGGGTCTGGGGAATGTTGGTGTACAGGGATTCAACATCCATTGTACACAACAAGTCCGACGTGGGGTTGATCGGGTGGTGTTCCACTAAGTTTATCATTGCCATGCTATCTCTCACATAGCATGCAGTTTTGGGTACAAAGTCCTTTATATAGAAATCTACATGTTGGCCTAAGTGTTCCAAAATGGACCCACAACCTGAAACTATATGGCGCCTTGGTGGACTTGTCAGGTTTTTGTGAACTTTTGGTAGTGTATATATCACTGGTATTCTCTGTGATTTTACATTTAAGAAAATATATTATTTTTTGTTTATGAGCCCTTCTGCTAGTTTATCAGTTGAAAAAACCATAGGTTTCACACACGTTATAGTTAGGAATTAGCATCTAAAAAACCATGCAAATTCATTGAAAAAACCATAGGTTTCACACGTTATAGTTAGCTGAACATTTCTCTCATACAAAACCTTTGAAATTCCTCCATTTGAGATGTCATCAGTGATGTCATGATTGATGTCACTGACCATGTCATGAGTGATGTTAAATGTGACATCATCAGCAGTGCATTGCGGGCATGCAAGTTATAGTTAGCTGAGCTAACTATAACGGAGGAATTTAAAAGGTTTTGTATGGCAGAAATGTTCAGCTAACTATAACGTGTGAAACCTATGTTTTTTTCAATGAATTTGCATGTTTTTTTAAATTCTAATTCCTAACAATAACGTGTGTGCGTGAACCCTATGGTTTTTACAATGAATTTGCAAGGTTTTTTAAATGCTAATTTCTAACTCTAACGAGTGTGAAACCTAAGGTTTTTTCAGTGCATTTCAAGGTTTTGTAAATGATAATTTATAAATGTATTAATTATTATGTCTTTCTGTTTATACTAATTTCTTATATTTTTAATATAAATATTTATATGTATTTTATTTTTTAGATTGTTTTTCATATTCTTATTACAAAATAATAACACAACTAAATTGCAAAGTAATTTTTGATTAATTATAACACAGCTCCAGCAATTCTCTTGGGGACCTATGCTCACAATGCTGTATAAATCCTTACACCTGCTTCAAGCATGTGCAAGGTTTTCCAAAGTGACTGAATGAAATGTTATACATTTCACTCAGTCACTTTTAGGAGGCATTGCTGCACCCCCTTCTGCACAGGAAAGCCTCTTCTGGTGCAGGGCTTTACAATGTAATGCACCCTCCATATGCGTCACCTTGTTAATAGCACACATCATGGTACATCTTTTGCACCACCGATGTGTCACATAAGTGACGCAACAGCTGTGCAAAAGAGGCACACGGGGATTGTAAATCCGCCCCTTACACATACAAATTCACCCAGGCAGTTTCACCAGCAGCGCAAATTGAAGCAAAGACTTGTAACATATTTGTGTACATATGTTCCATTCAAGTGCATCGGACATACTACAGTATACTATAGGTAAACCCCTATAGATTTATGCTGTAGCACTTCCTTATAGTTCAGCACGTTCACATTCTCCATACACTAGTGATATATTCATTCATTCATTTATGAACTACACATTCATTCTGACAAACTTGTACGCACTAACATAGAAATATAGTTCTTTCTTTGACCAGTAAAGGTAGTTCTAAAAAGAACAGTTTTTTTTTGTTTTGTCTTTTTTTGTGTTTTCTCAACAAATTTTACAGGTTTAAAAATTTTACAGGTTACTATTGGAGCATTAACCTTTTTTCGACCTTCTGGAAAAGTGAAAAAATTCCAAATTAGAGCTTCTTTCCTCTTCTTTGGACGTTGTTCAGGAATGAAATCTCCCTCTGAAGAACTGCTTGAAGATCAGTCCATTGCTCTATTTGAGAAGATTCTCAGAAAAAATGCTTCTTCTTAGAAAGTCAAAGTCGAATAAATATAATGGGACGGAACTTTTCAAAAATCGCAGTAGGAAAAGTTACGAACCAATCAAATCTCTACTTTTAAAGTCACATGGCTTTGCGTACGCTTATGATGCGCTTGCGCAGCTCTTTCAATAGCAGTACTCATGATGTTCTAACGCGATTTGTGTAATTCTTTTTAAAAGTAATATATGAATATTAAAAAAAAATCATAGTTATCCCAAATGTCTGCCCTTAGTATGTACATTAAATACATACATGTTTTAAACCAAGTAGAAAAATTGCCACCTTTCGCGTACAGAACGCTGAACATGACGTCACACTGAAGCTTTAATGCAACGCGTAATGTCAAAGCATATTCGTACCGTATGCGCGGGTATGATAAGCAGTACAAACTATGGTGCGATCACCCTCTCACTGACAAATCAGAGCTCAGGGCTTGCTAAGGAGAATGATTAAAAGTGCAGACTCATTGCATATCCGATTCTGGGCCTGCCTCTGCGTACATTATAACACCGCCTCCATCACTCTCTGTTGTTAATTGTTAGTGCACACACTCATACTTGCACATGCGCGGTGCACGCCCGCCCACAGTACCCACATGCCACCACCTAGCATGCTTGCTATCATTTAGCCTGGAAACCAATACATTACCAAATGGCATGTCCCCCAGACAGTGAAAAACGCTACCAATGACGGCCCTGGGCTTGGTTTGGTCAGCCCCCGCGGTTCCCAAATAATGCGGGCATTGAAGTGAGCACGCTCTCTTTTGCCTGCCTGTGCTCCGGTGACAGACAGACTACCAGACTCAGTGAAACCACAGACTTTCAAGACAGACAAAAGACGACAGAAGCAAAGGTAAGAGAAGACGTCACAACATCAGCCTCCACTGTAAATTGTATGTGCATAATGCTATTTTTTTCTCCTTCATATGGCTTTCCTACCCCTCAATGGTTTTAAATTGTACTTACATAATTGAAATATTTCTTTATAAGTCACGAGGTCCTATACACCTCTAATCTTAAAAATTGTGCGTGCATACATTTCTGTGTCGTATTTCTGTACTACGCCACGTCCTTAGGCCTCTATTATTAATAATTGTGCATCCATGGTAGTATTTTCTTTCTGCGTCACGAGGCCGTCCCCGGCCTCTATTAACTTATTGATCTTCCTTTGTTTGCTGGAGCTGCAACAGTCTTAACTACGGAATATTAAGAACCCACATTAAAATTCACTTTTGATAGTAGTTACGCAACTCAGTTTATGATGACTAATCAAAATGTTCTTTTGTTTCTTTCACCAAGCCTCGTTCAGAAGCAACCAAGGCCTATCGAGCAACCGCAATGGAATTCTCTGCAACTTATTGAATACACTTTGATGTATAGAAGCAGACTTCAAGTTGAATGGTGAACTCTGGTGGCCGAACTCTTTATACAAGGTAAGCACAGCAGCCTAGATCTACAAAGCCTTCAT
The DNA here is from genome assembly GCF_964261635.1 of Lissotriton helveticus. NCBI lineage: Eukaryota > Metazoa > Chordata > Amphibia > Caudata > Salamandridae > Lissotriton > Lissotriton helveticus. Next base: position 127,170,003 of record NC_136064.1, read on the forward strand.
AGCAATGCATTAGAAATAAGTCACCATAACGGGCTTCAGTAACGCAGTAGGCACTTCCATATAGACACCACTTGAACGCGGCACTATAACAACTAAAATATACCAGGTACACTGCACTCGTAAAACTGTAGAGTTAGCTTTATTTGTGAAACGAGAGAGGGCCATATAATCAACCCTGGGCGACAAAATTATCGCCACTTTATCGGCAGCAAACTGCCACTAAAGTGGCCATAATAGGTTTGATAATATGCCCTATTGAATTCCAATCGAAGCTCATGTTAGATGTGAAGGACATCAGACATGAGCTTCGATTGGAATTCCATAGAGCATATTATCAAACCCATTATCGTCACTTTTGCGACACTTTCCTGCCAATAAAGTGGCAATAATTTTGTCGCCCAGGCTTGATATTATGGCCCAGAGTGCGTAGTGTACAGCAGCTTCTCTGTAAAATCTATAATTACCTCCGAGCAGTGACAACAGATAGGTTCCAACAGTCTGACAAACAGATCCACAACCTTATTACACCACTTTTGAGTCACTTTTAACATGGGTAAAGTGATGCAAGGAGCTAGTAAATGTACGTCTGACTTTTCAAGACAAAATCTCAACTCCAGACTGCGACACAGTTTTAATGTTGTTTTCTCTCTCTTTCTCTCTCTCTCACTCTGTGACATCATTTCTCTTTCTCTCTTAAACTTAGACACTGCTGTCTGCTTGGACGTGTAGAAGAATTGTTAAAATGAAGTTGTCAATCCAACTGTCTGCAGTGTTTGGCCACAAGGTTTATGCAACGGTAAGCACGGAGGCCTAGATCTACAAATCCTTCATAGGAATGCATTAGAAATAATTCGGCATAACATGCATTAGTAACGCAGTAGGCACTTCCATATAGACACCACTTGAATGCGGCACTACAACAAGTAAAATGTACCAGGTACACTGCACTCGTAAAACTGTAGTGTAACTTTTGTTTATAAAAGGAGAGAGGGCCATATTATCAAGCCTTGGCAACAAAATTATCGCCACTTTATCGGCAGCAAACTGCCACTAAAGTGTCCATAATAGGTTTGATAATATGCTCCATGGAATTCCAATCGAAGCTCATGTTAGATGTGAAGGACATCTAACATGAGCTTCGATTGGAATTATATAGAGAATATTATCAAACCCATTATCGCCACTTTAGCGACACTTTCCAGCCGATAGAGTGGCGATAATCGTGTCGCCCAGGCTTGATGTTATGGCCCAGAGTGCGTAGTGTACAGCAGCTTCTATGTAAAATCTATAATTACCTCCGAGCAGTGACAACAGATACCTTACAACACTCTGACAAACAGATCCACAACCTTATTACGCCACTTTTGAGTCAGTTTTAACATGGGTAAAGTGATGCAAGGAGCTAGGAAATCTACGTCTGGTTCATAAAAAATCTCAACTCCAGACTCTGCGACACAGTTTTCATGTTGTTTTCTCTCTGTCTCACTCTCTGTGATATCATTTCTCTTTCTCTCTTAAACTTAGACACTGCTGTCTGCTTGGACGTGTAGAAGAATTGTTGAAGTGAAGTTGTGAACTCCCCTTCCTAATGTGTTTAAGCGCAACTCGTAAAACTGTAGTGTTAGCTTGATTTGTGAAATGAGAGAGGACCATATTATCAACACTTGGCGACAAAATTATCGCCACTTTATCGGCAGCAAACTGCAGCTAAAGTGGCCATAATAGGTTTGATAATATGCTCCATGGAATTCCAATCGAAGCTCATGTTAGATGTGAAGGACATCTGACATGAGCTTCAATTGGAATTCCATAGAGCATATTATAAAACCCATTATCGCCACTTTAGCGACACTTTCCTGCCGATAAAGTGGCAATCATTTTGTCACCCAGACTTGATTTTATGGCCCAGAGTGCATAGTGTACAGCCGATTCTCTTTAAAATCTATAATTCCCTCCGAGCAGTGACAACAGATAGGTTACAACAGTCTGAAAAACAGATCCACAACCTTATTACGCCACTTTTGAGTCACTTTTAACATGGGTAAAGTGATGCAAGAAGCTAGTAAATGTAAGTCTGACTTTTCAAGACAAAATCTCAACTCCAGACTCTGCTACACAGTTTTAATGTTGTTTTCTTTCTCTTTCTCTCTCTCTCACTCTCTGTGACATCATTTCTCTTTCTCTCTTAAACTTAGACACTGCTGTCTTCGTCGCGTAGAAGAATTGTTCAGAAAAAGTTGTGACACCAACTGCCTGAAATGTTTACACGCAAGGTTTATACAATGGAAAGCACAGAGGCCTAGATCTACAAAGCCTTCATAGGAATGCATTAGAAATAAGTCACCATAACGGCCGTCAGTAACACAATAGGCACTTCCATATAAACACCACTTGAACATGGCACTATAACAGAACTGGATTGTACGAGTCACACCGCACACGTAAAACCGTAGAGTTACCACAACTTGGAATGCTTCAGCTCATTTACTCACATCTACATAATTCTAAACTCTAATTTTCTTTTTTCTTTTTTCTTTTGCAGATTACCAATCGAACACCTTTTGGAATCCATTTCACAATTTGTTTATAACATTGTTTAAGTTAATTTGCCAGTTCTAATATAGTCATAATTGAGTTTCGTTTATATTTTATGTTTAATAAAAGTTGATAAAAAAAACTCCATACTTCTTTTATTTTGTGAGGGAGGGGTATGGCGGTCCACAATAAAAATAATGTTGAAATACTATGGTAAAATATTCAAGACTAGGATTGAAAACTACTGAGTTCTAATTAACAGATATAATAAAGACAACGGTGCGAAACTACTAAAATGGCGGTGGACGGAGTACGTAATCAACGTTTGGCGCCTCAGCACTACCTTTCAAATAAATATATAAAAAATTTGACTATTAATACTGTACAAAAGTACAGCAGCGGATGACACACACAAACCGGGAAAAGAAAGCGACATATTTACTAACTGATATAAAGAAAGGTTTGCTTGTTGAACTTGAAGAAAAAGAAAACGTGAGCTTCGAAACGAAGCTGAGCATGTGAAGTGAGTACAACTGCAACACCAACAAAAGGAAAGCTTTACATACTATCATAGAAATGAAGGAGCATATTATCAACAAAAGGCGACACCATATCGCCGCTTTTATCGACAGGAAACTGCTGATAAAGCAGCGATTATGTGCTTGATAATAGGCCCTTGTAACTTCCCATAGCAGCCCAGGTTCTGTGTGCTCCTATGGTTATTCAAAAGGGCATATTATCAAGCCCATTATCACCGCTTTATCGGCAGTTTCCTGCCGATAAAAGCGACGATAATGTATCACCTTTTGTTGACAATATGGCCCATTGCTCTTTTTTTGACCAATAAACTTAGGTGCATATCATCAAGGACCGGTGTTAAAATGATCCCCATTTTATTGGCAGGAAACTGCCGATACAACGACGATAATGAGCTTGATAACACAGCCTTCCTATTTCCCATAGAAGCCCATGTTAACACCAGAACAAAGCCTTCTATGGGAATTTACAAGGACGTATTATCAAGCCCACCCTCCCAACATTAACAAAAAACCATAGGCCCTTGTAAATTCCCATAGCAGCCCAGGTTCTGATGTTAACCTTGGCTGCTATGGTTATTCACAAGGGCATAATATCAAGCCCATTATCGCCGCTTTATCTGCAGTTTCCTGCTGATAAAAGTGGCGATAATGTATCGCCTTTTGTTGATAATATGGCCCATTGCTCTTTTTTTGAGGAATTAAGGGGGGGGCCGAGAAAAAAGTGGGGTCCCAAAACGCGTTTTTCCCATGCAACTTCCCATAAGAACCTTTAATCACAGCTACAGCCCGAAATGCTGAACGGATTTACACTAAATTTGGCAAAGAGGGAGGTCTTGGTTCAGAGTCGTGCCTTTTGCTTAAGTGGTGTAAATCCGTTCAGTTGCTGAGAAAATCAAAAGTAAAATCACATATATATCTATGCCCGCGAAGGATCTGCGCACCCTGAGCGCACCCTAAGCGCACCCTTACGATCACGAACTGTCAACATTCCAATCCAGCCATTTTGTGCCTCGGTAGAAGCGAGGCTGAAGAAGTCAGTGGAATACGTGTGTAAATCCTATAAAGGGGCAGGGGAGAAATACACTGACCCTCTAGACCTGCTTAGGGGGTCCAACTAGGACCCCCAGGATCCCCCAAATTGTATTTTCTCCCAAAAAACAGCAAAATTCACGAGGGTGCGTGGATCCTGCCGTTAAAAATAATATTAAAACAAAGCACAGGCTTATTAGTTAACCCCAGTATTACAATTTATGGGGGGCCCAGAGGGGCTCCCAATCCTGGGGACTGCCACCCCCAATGGGCTACACAATAAATGGTTGGGGGGGATCAAAGGCACCCCCCAGCAAAATGCATGGCTGTGGGGGCTGAACAGCCCCCCACTCCTGGGACCGCTACCCCCTGGGGCTTTCTATAAAGTGCTGGGGAGTCTTAAAGTTCCCCCAAGCCCTGGGAACGACCACCCCCAGGGCTTTGTATATTGTGGGAGGGCTCCGCGTGGGCCCCCTCCTGGAGCAGTTGTGGGACCTAGGGACTGCCAAACCATATTGCTTTTCCACACGGGGAGCTGCATGTTAGCAGCTCTCCATGTGGAAAAGCAGTGCTGGCTTCCGAAGGACGCTGGGAGCCGATGGGACCATGGGGGCATTGGGGCAACCCCCACAGTCCCCGATGTTGTATATGGGGCCCGTGGGATGGGTTCCCCGGGGAGAATATAAATTAGTGATAGGTGCTATTTTTTTTACGGTAATATTAGGAGTCAACTATTCAGCACGGCACTCAGTGTGGCCCTGTTGGGTGCATGACTCCTAACATATTGGATGCCAGCAATAAAAAGTAATATTTTTCAGATACATCAAGCTAATGTGTTTAGATCTTGGGTGGCTCTAAAAAAAGCAGTTGTGTTTATTGAGAGATTTTGGTACCTACAAGTAAGTACCTATGCAGAGTCTAAAGTTGATAAGGAAGACTCTGTTACCTTCATCTTTAAAATGTACACCATCTCTCCTATAGATGCCTTGCATATTGAAACTTAGATAGTTGTGGTAAATGGACCCCATCCTATAATCTCGGAGAAAAGCAGAAACATAATTATTGACATGTTTCCTAGCTTTCCCAATCTGTGGACAAAATTGATTGGACCAGTTCCATATCTGCCTTTGGCATATGTTAGAATAGACAAAGGCAGTTTGGGGGGAAAGTGACATCAATTCTCGTAAGGTTTCCTTCATAAGCATTTCCAGACCAACCCCAGTCAAAGTGCCTAGTTCATTGCAACCACAGTGCACAATCATGAGGTCAGTGAGATTCAAAAAGGATTTAACCAATGGCATCAATTGATGCCACTTTAACCCTCTCTGTCCAATCGATGTAATGTCTGCATTTGGCAAGGCTAGGTCTTTGTCAATTGGTCCTCAGCAGGCCAGTTTCTATGCCCATGTGGGCCTTGTTGGTCTCCGGAATAAGGTATATGTGCAATGGTTTTATCGGGGACAGGAAGATAACTATCAGTGTGGTCCCCCTGTTGGTGTTGATAACATGCAATGCTCTCTAACAACAAACGTAGTATGCTATATGTGATTCCCCATCATGCATGCTGATGACATCACTGTGCAATTCATGTGTGCAAGTTCTCTTTACATTTGTGTGGATCTGCCATGCTCGATTCAGGCGGAGGGTTCCCATTGCAACGGATCTGGATCAGAGGTGCCGTCTGGTTTGGCTCTGCTGTTATATCTCCTGACCGCCTCGGAAAATAGAAGTCAAAGGGCGGGACAATGCTTAAACAATGATTGCCTGGCCCTCCTGCTTGAAGGTTGCTAAGCCTGACTTTCTTCATAGGACGATTCAGAAAAGGGGGTGGTGATGAACAGAGTGCCTGAATTAAGCAGACCACTCTTACCCAGTCCAAAGATCAGGGCTTGATCCATCACCGTTTTTTAGCTCACTGCACCATCCCAGCTCAGAACTTGGCTATATGCAAATTAGTCTGTTCCTGTCCCAGTGCATGATGGGAACAGGGCAAACCAAACTACCAAGCCAATTCTTGTACTGGGAAGGAAACAAGCTTCCGGGGACCGGTTTCTGCCATTTCAGGCGTCTTCGGCCCGGCTTGCTTGAATCCTGATGGTGCAATGAGCAAGGGACTCACATCTGAGTATACCCTTCCACGCTTATGGTGGACAAAATGATTCAGAAAAGGGGGTGGTGATGAACAGAGTGCCTGAATTAAGCAGACCACTCTTACCCAGTCCAAAGATCAGGGCTTGATCCATCACCGTTTTTTAGCTCACTGCACCATCCCAGCTCAGAACTTGGCTATATGCAAATTAGTCTGTTCCTGTCCCAGTGCATGATGGGAAAAGGGCAAACCAAACTACCAAGCCAATTCTTGTACTGGGAAGGAAACAAGCTTCCGGGGACCGGTTTCTGCCATTTCAGGCGTCTTCGGCCCGGCTTGCTTGAATCCTGATGGTGCAATGAGCAAGGGACTCACATCTGAGTATACCCTTCCACGCTTATGGTGGACAAAATGATTCAGAAAAGGGGGTGGTGATGAACAGAGTGCCTGAATTAAGCAGACCACTCTTACCCAGTCCAAAGATCAGGGCTTGATCCATCACCGTTTTTTAGCTCACTGCACCATCCCAGCTCAGAACTTGGCTATATGCAAATTAGTCTGTTCCTGTCCCAGTGCATGATGGGAACAGGGCAAACCAAACTACCAAGCCAATTCTTGTACTGGGAAGGAAACAAGCTTCCGGGGACCGGTTTCTGCCATTTCAGGCGTCTTCGGCCCGGCTTGCTTGAATCCTGATGGTGCAATGAGCAAGGGACTCACATCTGAGTATACCCTTCCACGCTTATGGTGGACAAAATGATTCAGAAAAGGGGGTGGTGATGAACAGAGTGCCTGAATTAAGCAGACCACTCTTACCCAGTCCAAAGATCAGGGCTTGATCCATCACCGTTTTTTAGCTCACTGCACCATCCCAGCTCAGAACTTGGCTATATGCAAATTAGTCTGTTCCTGTCCCAGTGCATGATGGGAACAGGGCAAACCAAACTACCAAGCCAATTCTTGTACTGGGAAGGAAACAAGCTTCCGGGGACCGGTTTCTGCCATTTCAGGCGTCTTCGGCCCGGCTTGCTTGAATCCTGATGGTGCAATGAGCAAGGGACTCACATCTGAGTATACCCTTCCACGCTTATGGTGGACAAAATGATTCAGAAAAGGGGGTGGTGATGAACAGAGTGCCTGAATTAAGCAGACCACTCTTACCCAGTCCAAAGATCAGGGCTTGATCCATCACCGTTTTTTAGCTCACTGCACCATCCCAGCTCAGAACTTGGCTATATGCAAATTAGTCTGTTCCTGTCCCAGTGCATGATGGGAACAGGGCAAACCAAACTACCAAGCCAATTCTTGTACTGGGAAGGAAACAAGCTTCCGGGGACCGGTTTCTGCCATTTCAGGCGTCTTCGGCCCGGCTTGCTTGAATCCTGATGGTGCAATGAGCAAGGGACTCACATCTGAGTATACCCTTCCACGCTTATGGTGGACAAAATGATTCAGAAAAGGGGGTGGTGATGAACAGAGTGCCTGAATTAAGCAGACCACTCTTACCCAGTCCAAAGATCAGGGCTTGATCCATCACCGTTTTTTAGCTCACTGCATCATCCCAGCTCAGAACTTGGCTATATGCAAATTAGTCTGTTCCTGTCCCAGTGCATGATGGGAACAGGGCAAACCAAACTACCAAGCCAATTCTTGTACTGGGAAGGAAACAAGCTTCCGGGGACCGGTTTCTGCCATTTCAGGCGTCTTCGGCCCGGCTTGCTTGAATCCTGATGGTGCAATGAGCAAGGGACTCACATCGGAGTATACCCTTCCACGCTTATGGTGGACAAAATGATTCAGAAAAGGGGGTGGTGATGAACAGAGTGCCTGAATTAAGCAGACCACTCTTACCCAGTCCAAAGATCAGGGCTTGATCCATCACCGTTTTTTAGCTCACTGCACCATCCCAGCTCAGAACTTGGCTATATGCAAATTAGTCTGTTCCTGTCCCAGTGCATGATGGGAACAGGGCAAACCAAACTACCAAGCCAATTCTTGTACTGGGAAGGAAACAAGCTTCCGGGGACCGGTTTCTGCCATTTCAGGCGTCTTCGGCCCGGCTTGCTTGAATCCTGATGGTGCAATGAGCAAGGGACTCACATCTGAGTATACCCTTCCACGCTTATGGTGGACAAAATGATTCAGAAAAGGGGGTGGTGATGAACAGAGTGCCTGAATTAAGCAGACCACTCTTACCCAGTCCAAAGATCAGGGCTTGATCCATCACCGTTTTTTAGCTCACTGCACCATCCCAGCTCAGAACTTGGCTATATGCAAATTAGTCTGTTCCTGTCCCAGTGCATGATGGGAACAGGGCAAACCAAACTACCAAGCCAATTCTTGTACTGGGAAGGAAACAAGCTTCCGGGGACCGGTTTCTGCCATTTCAGGCGTCTTCGGCCCGGCTTGCTTGAATCCTGATGGTGCAATGAGCAAGGGACTCACATCTGAGTATACCCTTCCACGCTTATGGTGGACAAAATGATTCAGAAAAGGGGGTGGTGATGAACAGAGTGCCTGAATTAAGCAGACCACTCTTACCCAGTCCAAAGATCAGGGCTTGATCCATCACCGTTTTTTAGCTCACTGCATCATCCCAGCTCAGAACTTGGCTATATGCAAATTAGTCTGTTCCTGTCCCAGTGCATGATGGGAACAGGGCAAACCAAACTACCAAGCCAATTCTTGTACTGGGAAGGAAACAAGCTTCCGGGGACCGGTTTCTGCCATTTCAGGCGTCTTCGGCCCGGCTTGCTTGAATCCTGATGGTGCAATGAGCAAGGGACTCACATCGGAGTATACCCTTCCACGCTTATGGTGGACAAAATGATTCAGAAAAGGGGGTGGTGATGAACAGAGTGCCTGAATTAAGCAGACCACTCTTACCCAGTCCAAAGATCAGGGCTTGATCCATCACCGTTTTTTAGCTCACTGCACCATCCCAGCTCAGAACTTGGCTATATGCAAATTAGTCTGTTCCTGTCCCAGTGCATGATGGGAACAGGGCAAACCAAACTACCAAGCCAATTCTTGTACTGGGAAGGAAACAAGCTTCCGGGGACCGGTTTCTGCCATTTCAGGCGTCTTCGGCCCGGCTTGCTTGAATCCTGATGGTGCAATGAGCAAGGGACTCACATCTGAGTATACCCTTCCACGCTTATGGTGGACAAAATGATTCAGAAAAGGGGGTGGTGATGAACAGAGTGCCTGAATTAAGCAGACCACTCTTACCCAGTCCAAAGATCAGGGCTTGATCCATCACCGTTTTTTAGCTCACTGCACCATCCCAGCTCAGAACTTGGCAATATGCAAATTAGTCTGTTCCTGTCCCAGTGCATGATGGGAACAGGGCAAACCAAACTACCAAGCCAATTCTTGTACTGGGAAGGAAACAAGCTTCCGGGGACCGGTTTCTGCCATTTCAGGCGTCTTCGGCCCGGCTTGCTTGAATCCTGATGGTGCAATGAGCAAGGGACTCACATCTGAGTATACCCTTCCACGCTTATGGTGGACAAAATGATTCAGAAAAGGGGGTGGTGATGAACAGAGTGCCTGAATTAAGCAGACCACTCTTACCCAGTCCAAAGATCAGGGCTTGATCCATCACCGTTTTTTAGCTCACTGCACCATCCCAGCTCAGAACTTGGCTATATGCAAATTAGTCTGTTCCTGTCCCAGTGCATGATGGGAACAGGGCAAACCAAACTACCAAGCCAATTCTTGTACTGGGAAGGAAACAAGCTTCCGGGGACCGGTTTCTGCCATTTCAGGCGTCTTCGGCCCGGCTTGCTTGAATCCTGATGGTGCAATGAGCAAGGGACTCACATCTGAGTATACCCTTCCACGCTTATGGTGGACAAAATGATTCAGAAAAGGGGGTGGTGATGAACAGAGTGCCTGAATTAAGCAGACCACTCTTACCCAGTCCAAAGATCAGGGCTTGATCCATCACCGTTTTTTAGCTCACTGCACCATCCCAGCTCAGAACTTGGCTATATGCAAATTAGTCTGTTCCTGTCCCAGTGCATGATGGGAACAGGGCAAACCAAACTACCAAGCCAATTCTTGTACTGGGAAGGAAACAAGCTTCCGGGGACCGGTTTCTGCCATTTCAGGCGTCTTCGGCCCGGCTTGCTTGAATCCTGATGGTGCAATGAGCAAGGGACTCACATCTGAGTATACCCTTCCACGCTTATGGTGGACAAAGTGATTCAGAAAAGGGGGTGGTGATGAACAGAGTGCCTGAATTAAGCAGACCACTCTTACCCAGTCCAAAGATCAGGGCTTGATCCATCACCGTTTTTTAGCTCACTGCACCATCCCAGCTCAGAACTTGGCTATATGCAAATTAGTCTGTTCCTGTCCCAGTGCATGATGGGAACAGGGCAAACCAAACTACCAAGCCAATTCTTGTACTGGGAAGGAAACAAGCTTCCGGGGACCGGTTTCTGCCATTTCAGGCGTCTTCGGCCCGGCTTGTTTGAATCCTGATGGTGCAATGAGCAAGGGACTCACATCTGAGTATACCCTTCCACGCTTATGGTGGACAAAATGATTCAGAAAAGGGGGTGGTGATGAACAGAGTGCCTGAATTAAGCAGACCACTCTTACCCAGTCCAAAGATCAGGGCTTGATCCATCACCGTTTTTTAGCTCACTGCACCATCCCAGCTCAGAACTTGGCTATATGCAAATTAGTCTGTTCCTGTCCCAGTGCATGATGGGAACAGGGCAAACCAAACTACCAAGCCAATTCTTGTACTGGGAAGGAAACAAGCTTCCGGGGACCGGTTTCTGCCATTTCAGGCGTCTTCGGCCCGGCTTGCTTGAATCCTGATGGTGCAATGAGCAAGGGACTCACATCTGAGTATACCCTTCCACGCTTATGGTGGACAAAATGATTCAGAAAAGGGGGTGGTGATGAACAGAGTGCCTGAATTAAGCAGACCACTCTTACCCAGTCCAAAGATCAGGGCTTGATCCATCACCGTTTTTTAGCTCACTGCACCATCCCAGCTCAGAACTTGGCTATATGCAAATTAGTCTGTTCCTGTCCCAGTGCATGATGGGAACAGGGCAAACCAAACTACCAAGCCAATTCTTGTACTGGGAAGGAAACAAGCTTCCGGGGACCGGTTTCTGCCATTTCAGGCGTCTTCGGCCCGGCTTGCTTGAATCCTGATGGTGCAATGAGCAAGGGACTCACATCTGAGTATACCCTTCCACGCTTATGGTGGACAAAGTGATTCAGAAAAGGGGGTGGTGATGAACAGAGTGCCTGAATTAAGCAGACCACTCTTACCCAGTCCAAAGATCAGGGCTTGATCCATCACCGTTTTTTAGCTCACTGCACCATCCCAGCTCAGAACTTGGCTATATGCAAATTAGTCTGTTCCTGTCCCAGTGCATGATGGGAACAGGGCAAACCAAACTACCAAGCCAATTCTTGTACTGGGAAGGAAACAAGCTTCCGGGGACCGGTTTCTGCCATTTCAGGCGTCTTCGGCCCGGCTTGTTTGAATCCTGATGGTGCAATGAGCAAGGGACTCACATCTGAGTATACCCTTCCACGCTTATGGTGGACAAAATGATTCAGAAAAGGGGGTGGTGATGAACAGAGTGCCTGAATTAAGCAGACCACTCTTACCCAGTCCAAAGATCAGGGCTTGATCCATCACCGTTTTTTAGCTCACTGCACCATCCCAGCTCAGAACTTGGCTGTATGCAAATTAGTCTGTTCCTGTCCCAGTGCATGATGGGAACAGGGCAAACCAAACTACCAAGCCAATTCTTGTACTGGGAAGGAAACAAGCTTCCGGGGACCGGTTTCTGCCATTTCAGGCGTCTTCGGCCCGGCTTGCTTGAATCCTGATGGTGCAATGAGCAAGGGACTCACATCTGAGTATACCCTTCCACGCTTATGGTGGACAAAATGATTCAGAAAAGGGGGTGGTGATGAACAGAGTGCCTGAATTAAGCAGACCACTCTTACCCAGTCCAAAGATCAGGGCTTGATCCATCACCGTTTTTTAGCTCACTGCACCATCCCAGCTCAGAACTTGGCTATATGCAAATTAGTCTGTTCCTGTCCCAGTGCATGATGGGAACAGGGCAAACCAAACTACCAAGCCAATTCTTGTACTGGGAAGGAAACAAGCTTCCGGGGACCGGTCTGCTTAATTCAGACACTCTGTTCATCACCACCCCCTTTTCTGTATCGTTTCTTCATAGGACGGGCTTCCTGTTTTCAGTTATTTGACATAGGTAGCTTTATTGGTGCATGAGGTGGGCACTGAAAGTTAAAATGTTAATGAGGGTTATTTCTACAGGGCATCGTTGTGGAGCCCTGCATGTTAGTTGCAACACAATGTATGTTATAAGGTGTCATCTCTAACTCATTTTGGGTGGAATTTTGATGGTACTTCTTACATAAGCTCAACACGTTTAACTTCCATTCAACTTAGAAGTGATTTAATGCCCAATATAACACTATACCCAATATAACACAAAAGTTAAATATGTGACAATGGACACCACTGCCACCTCCATAAATGTAGCAAGCTGATACATATACCTTTGAATGCAGCCATTGAACGTGTACTAACCTTTAGTTCTGGGCAAGCTAAAGGTTATGGGGGTCTAGGTTTTATGTCCAATGTGATATTGAGTCTAGTTTACATAATCTAAGTTAAAATACCTCCCACTGTGCATATATGCTCAGGTATAACTGTCTTATCATGAAATAGTGAGATAAAAAAGATTCATTAAAACAACTAGGGTAATATATTTGTTTATTGCATTCATGAATCATCAGAATTTTAATGTCACTAATATTTAAGGGGACCAGATCTGTAATACAATTTGTCTCGTCTCAGTATCTGGTGTATTATTTATATTGAGCTGCAGAAACAGCCTCCTATGTTTTATTACAATTCTCTATTCTCAAAGGGGCACATGCATCATTGAAAATTGCATACGCAAATGGTGCGAATTGCAAAAATTGGCCGTTTGCGAATGCAATTTGAACTTTTGGGATGCATCATCATTTTTGTACTTTTCGCAATTTAAGAAATCGCAAAATTGTGATTTCTTAAATTGCGATTGCATTTAAGGAATCTCAAATTGAGATTCCTTAAATGCAATGCATCAAACTTAAAAAACTAGCGATTTCGCTAATAAGGGGAGCAAATTACCATGACATTGACCTTCATGGTAATTTGCGAAAACATAGAAAAATGTACTAAAGTACATTTTTCAAAGTTCCATTTTACACACACACATGCCCTTTGGGTATGTGTGTGTGCAAGATGTACTTATAGGCAGATTTCAGGGGTGCAACAGGGTGTCCTTTGGACACCCCTGCACCCTTGAAATTGCATTCTCAATTTACGATTCTCTAATTGCGAATCGCAAATTGAGAATGTCTTCCCATTCATTCCTATGGGCCTCTTGGCCCATAGGAATGAATGGGGGGGGGTATTCCTTAATTGCGATTCTCAATTAGAGAATCGCAATTAAGGAATTTGAAGAAATTGCTATTTTTTTAGCGATTTCTTGATGCATTGCATTTTGCGATTACTTAATTGCGATTCCTTATTTTTCACAATGAAGAAATAGCAAAAGGCAATATTGATACATGTGCCCCAAAATATACAATATTTGTGCAACATCAGGGAAAATAAGTAACATTATTTTTAGTCCATCTTGCTTTTTAATACACAGTGTAAACGACACTATGGACGAGTGGTAAATATTTATATATTTTACAATGTACTTTTCATTATCAATGTGTTTTTGTCCTAAGCGTAGAAATTAACATTTGATCATTCATGTCAATTGTCTATCCCTGCTTTTGATTTCACTAGCAAAATAAAATAAAAATACATTTATTATTAAAAACAGACCTGAGGAGAAGATTTTGTTGAAAGAAGGTAACATCCGAGTAATCGCATCATCAAGGAAGGCAGAATGCTTTGCTATATATTCAGTCACCGGCGCAGTCGCATCCAAGTGTCGATCATGGAGCTCTTGCAGATCAGAAAAGGATGCCATGTTCAATGATGAAAAATGTCAAACTTTACTTCTTCTGTATGTGCACCTATTCTTATATTAAATAATTTAAATTGCAAATTATTGATGAACAAAAGTCACTTTTATGTGTGTGCTCTCCAAATCTCATTCCAAATTCTATTCTTCCTTTGGTGTCAGCTGAGTAAGCATATAAATATTTAGAATACTGTTTGCGAAGAACAATGCTATAAAGTGAGCCACATGTTCCATCACCTTAAATGAAACAAATACAGCAATGCAATTTCTGCCACTACAGTGAATAGGTTTTTTGGAAAAGTCCTTTAAAATATGCACTTGCTATTCATTCTTTAACAAGCTTGACTTTGAGCTTTTAGTTTTTAGTGTTATTTATTTTTCAATGAAATTATCAATATCACAAAACTACACAAAACTTAGGCCTTAATTATCATGTCAGTTGGACATGAGTCTTATTGGAAACGGGACTACCTGACAAGGGTTTCGGAAGTCCTACTTCCACTATTATGATAGGGCAACCTTCACACTGGTTGGAGACTATATCATTTCTTTTGAGGCCTGTGCTGCATGTTGCAACTTTTTTGCAAAAAGTGGTGCCTCCTAGAGTGATTTTCATGGGCGGTTGTGGCAATTCAAGGTGAGAAAACTGCCACTTAATTAGAAAATCTACTTGGTAACAATAAAGAAGCAACACCCTCTGGCATGCCATGAGATGCCGCTTGCACTGATTTTGTAACCCAGAACAAGCTCCTAGTGCTATAAATCAGTGCAAGCAGAGCAACATGATGATTTTCACCATTTGTAGATCTCCACAGAATCTCACTGAGTTTTAATTTAACTCCTCAGAATTCCATGCATTGAAACTCCGCAAGTTCAATCAACCCCAATTCATCACTACCAACGGCCAACCACTAATACTGCAAGCATCTCTGGTAAAATACTGGGGGTATGGACCTAAAATAAAACCTTATAGGAATTAAGTCATCCTAGCAGATAACCTATGCAAAAGGGAGTATCCTAGACGCAACATTGTACTGTCATTAAAAAGTGCCCGAAACAACAATTGAGTCTTTACTTGAAACATGGTGAAAAGATCCTTCTGAGGGCCTCATGTGTGTCACCATGTATAACCCAGATTCCAATAGGATTAGAAGGATTATAAGGAAACATTGGGGTATCCTGAACACACACTCAACCTGCATACCCCGACGTTTGCATTAAAAAACAACAGTAATCTCAAAGATACACGATACACACCACGCCAAGAGTTCAAAACATAACCTCACAGAGACCCCTTTGGGACCTTCCACCAGTTGTGGGACACCACCCAAGTGGTGCCTGCACAGTCTGCCCTCTCACCAAACCAACCAAAGAAATATCATTTTCTGCTGAATTTAGGTGGCATTTAAAGAAGCACACCAACTGCAATACATCAAATTGCATATACATGATCACCTGTCCATGTGGATTCCGCTACATATGCATGCCTAACAAGCCTATAAAGACATGTATCACCGAGCACAGGAGTAACATCAGGTGCCACAAAACCCACACCAAGATGACCACACATTTTGAACTCCTGGAACACCGACCAGGTGCACTACGCTGGGTCATTCTGGTAGCACACCCCAAAATGAGCAAGGGCACACTATTCCATACTGATTAGAGGTGGGTGCTGAGGCAGGCCTCTGACAAAGAGGAACTCACTGAGAATATTCCTTGGATTCTGCTGACTAGATAGAACCCCTACTCTGGTGCCCCCCACTTATATACCCTGGGATGGGCGGTGACTGAATATAAAGGGTTGAGTGTCTATTGCCTTTCTTTTTTTTGCAAATCTCGGATGAGCTTACACCTCACTGGGACAATACCATTGGTAGTGGGTCCGACACCATCACCAACAGTGGGACCGACACCTAGCCCCACATCTGCATCATTGACCATTAATATGTATTTTAGCTTTTAGGCACACCTGGGCTGTTTTTATCCATCATGTCAGTACAGGATATGTTGATGCACTACGTTGGTTTTTTATTATGATTGTATTTACAACACTGAAATATTCCCTGACAAAAGTTTAGGCTACTGACATTCGCACATCCTATGGCGGCTGTCACCTTTACTGGGCTCCATGGTAACTATTGGACCCTGTTTGTGGGATCTGGTTAACACTCCAAGAAGGCGACCACTATCCAAAACAGGGGTTGGAGCTGAAGTACATCTCCCAGTGCGGCTGAGATCCCTGCCCCCTGAATGCCAGAAGCTGTGAGCTGTGTTATTGGAGGGGGCATCAATTGGCTGGGTATGCCTCACTGGTTGTTTTAACATCAGTTTTTTCCGCTCATTCTGCCTTAGGACACTGTACCTCACGGTGTCAACACATTCCAGGAATCGTTGCTAAAAGCCATTGACCCCAGTGGGGGGGGTTATCACAATTCTTATTACACATGGGTATTTTGAGACCCGGAGGTTTTATTTTTAACTTTGTCAACTCACACATGGTCACACCACGACAGTGTGTTGCAAGTTTTCTACACACCTTGAGAGTTGCACCGTTATTTTAAAATTGTATAGCGGCTGATGTATTTCAAAGTGGACTAATATGAACATCCACATAAATATGTTGTCATTTTCCTATTTGTTTCTACAGGTTGACATTTCGACTTACAGGTACCACACTAAAAAGGCAGATCTTTCACTCAGAGGACAAGTGAGAGCAGTGGTCTCCACCAGTCTATTCCAACTGCCTAAAATCAGGAAGATTGCTCACTTGCTGACCCACTCCCCCCTCGCTCAGGTTGTGATAGTGCTGGTTCTCTCTCGCCTTGATTTCTCAAATTCTCTTTACATTGGTCTGCCACTGTTTCTACTCAAACGTCAACAAATGGTTCAGAACCAGGCGGCAAGAATATTTACAAACAGCCAAGATGGCAATCGGCCAGGCCTTGGCTGTAAAAACTTCACTGGTTACCCGTGGTCCAATGGGCAGCGTTAAAGACGGTCTGTATAGCCTTCAAGGCTCTGCATTGCAAAAGCCCAAAATTCATCAGTGATATGATTACAAAGCACACTCCTCGGCGCAATTTACGATCAGTCCATCCCTACCGGCTATCAAACTCAAATGGCAGGGAGGTTGCAGGTTTTCCTCCCTTGTCTCTAAATTTTTGAATTCTCTCCCACTGACAATCAGGAGCTGTGACAACCTGTTGGGATTCAGACGGGCTCTCAAGACCTGGTTGTTTGAGAAAGCCTATTAAAAGTCCATAAGCAACAACACTACTCCTGATTAGCGTCATGAATCCTCTTGGTGACCGTGCGCTTTATAAGTGTTTGTTAACATAACATAACATAACACAACATAACACTTAGGGTGCTGTGTGTGGTCTTTCACTGTGATTACACCGGACTACCATAGATACTGTACACAGAATTCATTTTGGTCCTGATGATTTGCCATCTAATTGACATTTAGGCAAGAAACATGTCAACCATTTTAAAGAGCGTGGTACCCTGTAACATTACAGCAGGGGTGCACCACACTTTATTCAGGATAGGTGCCACACTAATCAAAATAGTTTTGATTGGGCCTCTACTTCCTGTTTTAACTTTCTCCTGGTCTACCGACAAACCTTCTCCATGTCTACACTCTCTAGACCCCTTAATTTGCACTGCACCAAATGGCAATTAATAAAAGATCTCCGCCAAAGACCCCTTCATAGGGTACCTGTCAGGTATTGCAGCGCCGACCTGACGAGGAGCAGACTGTTAGGACACGCAGCGGAGCAGAGCAGGTGACAAGAGAGGAAGAAATACAACACCCAGGAGCACGCCCGCCAGAACTACCACTCCCAGAAGGCCGTGCGCGTCAATCGCGCTATGCGGTCGGGACCATTTAAACAACCCGGATGACAGCGGTCGGCGTTGGATATTCTAAACCGTAGACGCAGGTTCGTGGAGCTGCGAGGAGGAAGGTGAGCTCCGTCGTATCTGAGGCTTTGGAGCAGGAGCCGTCCGTGTTCGCGGTGAGCTGTCAAAGTGCTGCCTTGACCTATGTTTGCGGTGCTAACTGCCCGCAGCGTTACCATGTGGACTTCGGTCCTTCCGTTCAGTCTCAGTCCCCGCTCGAGGGTTCTCGAGTGTGTTAAGACTGCAATACTCGTAATACTTCCGAGACTGTCCCCGCTCGAGGGTAAACGAGCATTACGGACACCCGTTCTTTTGGTACATTCGTGGCAGTCCCCTCTCAAGGGTTATCGAGCGCTAGGACGCTGAACTTTGATTGTACCATATTGGCAGTCCCCGCTTGAAGGTTATCGAGCGCCAGGATGCTGAACTTTGTTCGTACCATAGTACCAGTCCCAGCTCGAGGGTTATCGAGCGCCAGGACGCTGAACTTTGTTCGTACCATAGTACCAGTCCCAGCTCCAGGGTTATCGAGCGCCAGGACGCTGAACTTTGTTTGTAACATATTGCCAGTCCCCGCTCGAGGGTTATCGAGCGCAAGGACGTATTGACCCATATTGCCAGTCCCCGCTCGAGGGTTATCGAGTGTGGAGAACAGACCCGTATTATTTGCGTTGTTCATTGCGTTTGCCCTCCGTTGGAAGCGTGTCAGGACGGACACGCATGCGGAGGACGGTACAGAAGGAGTAAGAGACCCAAGGTGTTCTTTTCCGTATTGAGTGGCATTGTCAGCCATTAATTAGCACAGTGTCCTCTGTTGGTAGGTGCTAGGACGAGCATCATTGCAGAGGACGGTTAGATATGTAACCGTGACATTTCGCTACCTCCATTTGTTTACCGTTTTACCCTTCGGTGGGCCTCTCTTAATAAAGAGCTTTTGGAATCCTCTAAAGAAGCCTGGTACGTCCTCTGTGTGGTTAACAGGGGGTGTGGGCTGGGTTGCTCGATCCCGAGGGACTCAGGATTACACAGACCCTATGATGAAGCATGGCACCTAGCTGGCTGGGTGTCTGATGGTTCTAATTCCTAAAGTAACAATACCTTTCCTCCTTTAGGTCATAGAGTGAGCTCAATTTCCTTTTGGCAACCTGGTCTTTCCCATATTTCACTGTTAGGAACTGCATACTTTTGTGTATTGATCCATAGTTGGGCAAGTATGCTGGACCTGGTTAAAAAAGCCCAGAGTCACTTTCTTTGAAGATATAACCCCTAAAGATATCATGACAAGGAAATTACCACTGGGGGGAAAATGAAGAATGTGGTAAACATCCAATAGAAACTATGGGCTTGATTCAGAGTTTGGTGAGCTGGTCACTGTCATGCATGTGTCGGATATCATGTCTAACTTATTGTAAGTGTACTTTATCCGAAGACTTTTCAAAAACACATCAGGATATCTAAGTGTGATGGAGTATTCCTAGCTTAAAACATTAAATCAAAACCCTAAATATCTTGTGGGTGGTCAGAATTCGTATCTCTGCCAGACCTAGTCAGAAGTTAGGTGTAAGTAATAGACATGCACAAAAAGTTATCTTTAGTTTCAAAACAACATTCTTTTGTGAGCAAATGCATAAAAAAACATTGCCCTGCAAGTACAAACACAACTAGGAGAAATGAGTAATCAGTAGGGTTTTGCTTCCTAAAAGAGAATGCGGACAGTAGTGCAACATTGGATTGATGTACTAAAGTAATGAATAGTGATTTCCTTAACCCCTTTGATGCGGATGACAAAGCCAGCTCGTCATGGGCGTTACCTGCGCTACCCGCATGACGAGCTGGCTTTGTCACAAACCGCGTGATTTTCACATTTCAGCGCACAGCGGGAAAACCCGCTAGCGTGGTAGCGGTTAAAGGCAACAGGATGAGTTTATGAATATGCAATGGTCTGTTGGACCATAGCCTCCCCTTAAAAATATGATTCTCAAACTGGAAAGAGCACCTTTAGGTTTGCGAATGGGCTACCATCACCTTTAAATTGGTGGTATGTTGTGAATATTTTGTGAACATATTTCAGTCGCAAAACATTCACATATACCATTCTAATTTATTATTAAGAAGGAATGCCCTCAACACACCTCTTCCTAATACTGGATTGCAAAACCAAAATCGCTATTTGGTAACCAGTTTGTGTTTTGTACTTCCACAAAAACATTGTTTGCACTCTCAATTGCCCAGATTCTGAAAATAAGGCCATTTGCAATCCCAAACTAACTTTGTGATTTTTACCTTAAGTCACTACTTATTAGTGTTTAAATGAGAACAAAAAAAGACTTGTTACAAATTGTGGCAGCAGTTTGAAGTTCTTCAACTGAAATGGTACAAAGGTGACATCACGGAGAAAGATTGTTGCACAGATGTGGTCCTCACACTCATGTGTTTAGCATGTGACGGACCTGTCACACTCCTACATGCAAAAATAGCAGCTGCATCAATATGCACGCTACTCAAGGCCCAGGCAAATCCAAAGGAAAGATCTCAAACAACATCAGTTAATATTAAGAAATACCATTAATAACTCGGTACAAATAGGTCAAATAAAGTACCATCATTTATACAGATCAAATAGTGAAGAGAACATTTACTAGTAGAAAGAATTCTGACTTACTGGATAGATAAGACGTACTGTTGATCACATGGCATTTCGGCTAGGATGTGTTGTGCTTTGCAATGCTAACCATATGACTAGGGGCTATTTCTTAGTGGATCATTGAAGATTAGGCCAATAGGGAAACCACAAATCACTGAAAGACTAAATCAAAATGTGCATCTGTATGCCTATTGAAGTAGCTTATAAACAAAAATGGTAACATTCACACCCATTATGGTATATAGGGTTGATATCATATTCACGTTATATTATCATTTTACTGAAAAAAACACTGTTCGTTATTAAACATAATTTATTGACAGGGGGAACATAGATTTGTTGAAAAAAGGTACAATTGATCTTGAGGTAGGTGGTAGTTTCTTCCAAACTGGATGTTATCAGTGATGACTTGACTGTTGATAGGGACACGGGCCGCAAAATGTGTTCACAGATTACAGAAAATGTGGATCAAGACAAATATTTTTCACAGATGTTGTTAACTATCAATCCTATGCAAGATACTTTGTGAGAGAAGTTGAATAGTTGAGCCTTGCCCATGAGAGAAATAATATCTGGCAGGTATAGATTCATGGCATCTGATCCATGTACACAAACCGACACCACTGATACCTCTATGCCTGGGGTAGAGTATTAGGAAATAACGACTCATCTTTGATTACAAATGCTCTTATTCAGGTCAGTGCTAGAATGCCCTATAAAGTATACTTTTGCTCTGGGGTTGTGGAGCATAGTTCCCATAAATTGGTAGCTGCTCTATGCTCACCCAATCCGAACATATTACAATTACCACTGCAGGCTGCTCCCTATGTATGCTTTTAAAAATGGCCATTTCTTTACCTGAGAACTCTAGTGCAAACACTGCATGTGAAGACACCCATTTGCCGAAAGCTTTCCAACAAAGTGCTCCTATCATTTAATTGCAAAAAACATACCATTTGCTTATATGCCTTGAGCGGGGGATAGAGTTATTTGAAAATCAAATTGCAGGTTGGCTTTTATCCTAGCACCACATGAGGGCTTCACATATACACATGCCGGAGTGACAGGTACAGTTTCATTATTGCAGCAACGCTATTCGTGGTCATGTCTTTACAAACAGACTAGGAACTTTTTCCTTAAATGCCACATCTTCCAGCAGATGAAGGGTTCCACCACAGCACTGACACCTTAGACACATTTTATGATCTCAGACAAACCTCTGACTTGTGTTAAACTGGACCACTGCTTTTTCTTACAATCAGATGAGGCTTAAAATACATCTTGGTTGCAGTGTATTCCTGCTCTGCTTTGCTATCAGTTTGGCCACAGCAATCATCTGACTCTTGAACTGATATAAAAGACCTGTAAGTCTTCATCGGGAAATACATGGATGGGATTTTCAATTCAGACCTGGGGACGGAGTTCACTTCTAATGCTTACAAAGACACCCTTGGAAAAGTGGGTGTGTCCGTGCGGTACTCCTCCCACTACCAACCAGAGGAAAACGTTATAGTGGACAGGAAAAACTGAGATCTAGAACAGACTTTACAAACAAGAGTATTGGGTTTAGGTCGCAGTTGGGTCCATCACCTACATGGAGGCCTGAGAAGAATAAACAATCTGCCTAAAAGATCCCTGGGTGGACGGACTCCCTACAAGATCCTGTTTGGGGTTAAGGTGTGGGTACCTGACCTTGACAGTCCTAGCACAATGGTGGTAGAAATACCCTTTGATATCAATGAACGTTTGGCTGTTTTAAACTCAACAATTTCTGGGACATGCAAAGCAATGTCCAAATATAATTCACCATCACTGAAGAAGTGAAGGAAGCACCAGCAGCCTCTGGCAGGAGCCCCAAGATTGGTGAACAAATGTGAAGAAGGGAGACAAATGTGGACAAGAAAACACATTGTGCCTGTACCTGGCCTGGTATTGAATGTAGTAGAACACTACTTCTACCACCCCTTGCTGGTTGCAAGAACAAGAGATGTGTTTCAATAGATCTCATAAAACTGTATCATTTGGGCAGTTCTACACAGTAGCCCATGTGGAATACTGAGTACTTACCTTTCTCCTCTCACTACTATCCAGGAAGTCCCACTGAAAGTTTTTGATCAGTGATAAAGCTTTAACTCCCCAGTTGGAGATCGTACATGAAGAAGTATTTCTTCTACCTGCTACATGTACAACAACTTTTCAAATAAATTGCAAATAAACACAGATTTCTATTCAGAAACCTTACAATGTTGGTGTTTACATCTACTCCAAGTTCCACACAATATGTAGAGCTGCCAGAAATAGATTAATTAGCCTCAGGCTACTTTGTTGACTTTGATAACTTATCATCAGGTTCATCTGAGCTACTACCACCTCCATTCCACCTCTCCAAGGTAGAATGCATATGTTCTACTTTTGGTTAAAGAAGACATACTTTGCTACTACAAAGCTATTACCTGTGGATTACAATTTCATTACTTTTCCTAGTTCTGAGGATTGGTTTTGTGACAGACTTTTTCTTGCTTCTAAATTGACACTTACTCCCAGAATGCTATGCAGTACAAACAATGAACTTGATTTTAACATCCCATTCATTATCACACAGTGCAAAGAGACATTTTCTCAGTGAAAACTTCTGCTGTTGCTGATGGATTTTTGGTGGATAGGGTATTGTACAAAATATTCAGTCTTACCCAATGTTTGCAAATCCCATTTGTGTTTGCATCTCTTTAAATTATTTTATAACTTCTATAGTTGTCTCTGATGTGTGGCACTTTGACACAGTGCATGACAACCTACAAGATCTTGATTATTGGAAATGCACGAAGGTACATCAAACTATAATTAAATGCTCTGTTTTCAGCATCATGGTGATCAATTCTTGCATAAAACAAATACTCCACATGCAATATTTAATTACATGCAATGGAAACACTGCCCTAAAACAGCATTGGGTAGCTCACAAATGTTTGCGTATTTCTCTGGTCACGATACAAATGACCTAGAGTTGTAATATTATAGGCTTGAACCATCACAAGAAATGACAAATATGCTCACTAACACAAACCTGGTATATTCTGAATATTTTCGTTTTCATTTGTCCACACAAGAGTTTAACTGTTGAAGGGACACAGTTGAGTTAAAATCAATTTCAGGAACTGAATATTGGCGGGTTCAGTGGAATGAGGCACTATCCAGAGCATGCCAGATACCACATTGAATGATTTTCCTGAACAAAACTGTACAGCAGAGGTCATGTGTTGACCTGGCTAAGGAGGAAGATTTAAAGACACCTAACATTCCAATATTTGCATGTTTGTGAACTGGCAGCGGTTCACAAACTTCACAATGGAAACAATACCCACCAAGCTTTGCAAACTTTATACAATTCTTCAGGGACCAATCAGAGGGGATGGTTAGTGTGCTGTTGAATACGAACGGATGACATGCTCCATTCGTGGGTGACCCGGTAGGGTTTAATATCAGCAGTCCCAACCCATATTAGATTTAGACTAAACACTCAGGGCCCGATGTAGGTAAATCTAATTTACCACTTCTAAAATACCGAATCATACCGATTCGGTATTTAAGAAGTGGTAAATTAGAGGGGGGAAATGTAGGTAATTCTGATTTGGTAAATACCGAATCTGTAAGATTCGGTATTTACCGGTTCTGTAAATACCGAATCGGTATCCCCCATTGATTCCTATGGGCCTTGAAGCACATAGGAATCCCCTGCAAGTGACACCCCCTGCAAGGGTGCAGGGGGTGTCACTTTGACACCCTCTGGCACCCCAATTACAGGCATGTGTGCCATGTGGCACACAGACATGCCCTAAGGGCATGTCTGTGTGCCACATGGCACAGATGTGCATGCACACCTGGATTCGGTATTTCACCACCCAATTGGATTGGGTGGTAAAATACCGACTCCTAAAGGCGTGTGGGACTCAAAAGAGTCCCACCTACATCTGGAAGGTACCGAATCGGTAAAAATACAGATTCGGTATTTTACAGATTCTGTAAATTTACCGATTCGGTAAATTTACAGACTCTGTAAAATCTGGCCCCCTACATCTCAAGATGCTAAATACCGGTCGGAAACGGCCGAATTCCGCCGTTTCCGACCGGTATTTGCCACCTACATCGGGCCCTCAGGGTGGTAACAGTTTAAATATTTGATTGGATAAAACCATGATTATCACTTCTTTCCAATGACATCAGACTACAGAACTTTCCATAAGGTCCTCAAAAAACATGTCAAAGCACTTCTTGTATGTAATATACATTGTAGTGTGAAAGGTTTCCCAGCTGGAGGCTGCGGAAACACTACACAAGATTGATGGAGACATTTAGAAAGGTCTCTTGTGGTAGTAGATAATGGCATGACTACATTGTCCACTATGATATACTCTTTGGGTAACATTGTTTCATCTGTGATAGACATTATGCAGAAACCATGTCCTCTTTACTAAGTTGGCAGGGTATTCGCAGAGGTGGGTCCCTTGCTCACTGTGCCACTGGATTCAAGCTAGCCTGGCTGATGAAGGGTGTTACTCAGAAACCGGTCCCAGGATTCTTGTTTCCAGTTTAGGGATTACCTGGCTTGTCAGTTCAGGCTGGACTGTCCCCATGAGGCACAGGGTCAAAGTTGATTTGTATTTTAATGATTGTTAAGCGCGACTGTCACCCAGAGGGTATCCTGGCGCTGAGATCAGTTCAGCCATGTGGTGTACGCTTAGTCTGCTCTTGGAAAAAGATATGTTTTGAGGTGGCAAAGTGAGCTAAAGAATGATGATGGATCCAACCCAGATCTGTACATCCCTTGCTTTGTAGAGATGTTTGCTTCATAGCGCATGTAATGCATCAATGGCAAATTTGTCCTGCTATAGGAAGAGCTCCACAGCAGCTGTGATATGCCCAGCTTTCAGCATCTGAATAAGAAAATGATCAAGGGATTTGCGGAATGAAATTAGAAATTGCTTATTTGGTGAAGGTTTCTATAGTTGTGATTTATTTCACACAAGTGCTGTTTCCAACTGCCCGCTCAGTTAGGGAGGCAGCACTTTGGCCTTCAATAGTGCTTTCAAATGTGAACTTTGATGCTTTGAGTAGATTGAAAGCCTTTTTGTTCCAGAAGGATGTTGCCCTAACTTCTGCACAGGAGACATTTTATGTTCAAGTTGCAAGATCATCCTTTGAAATACTAATTTCCTTTTGGTGAGCTCCTGCACCGTATTTTTAATATGTCTAGTACTGTAGGAGTGGTGCAGTTTTTTCAGACAATTGGATTCCAGACAGGCTTCGGAGTTGTTCCATCATTTATACACTCCATGCTGGGAAGCTTTTTTGGAGGTATTCCACTGTTCCTGATTGTTGGGCCTTTTTCTGCTGTGCAATGGATGTGCCATTAAGAGGCCAAATGGAACTATCACTTCAATATGTGCTCCTATGTCATAAACTCATGATAGACAGTTTTGCCGCACCATTGCTTTGCGAACCAGCAAACACTGGTTCTTTCCTTTCAGACTGTGTGGCTACACTGTTTGCAGCCCATGTTCAGCTGTCTTTTGATTGTGCACTGGATCTATGCCTAGGAGCATTGGCCTGCTGGTGACTTAATTATTGGCCCACATGTACTCTTGTCCCCTGTGCTTACCATTGCTTCCAAGCACATTCTATGAACCCTCTTGAGATTGCTCCAGGAGATCAAAATCTAGGTTTGGCTTCTGGCACTGACTACTCCTCCTCCTTTGGCACTTAGAGGAATCTATGGATGAGAACATGTTTGCTGTAAGGATCTGATTTAATGGGTGTCTTTGGAAACATTTTCCTCAGTAGCTGGGTACAGCAATGTTTCATCTACTAGTTTCGAGTAATTAAACTTTTCTATTGTGTTCTAAGTTGTTTTTAATACATTTTTCATGTTTAACTTTTAATCCTGTTTACTGATTTAAGCGAATGCTTTCTCTATGCTCTTTGTTATTAAAGTAGATTTTAGTAGGGTTCCATTTACATTCATTGACCCTTATATTTCATCATTTGTCTAGGGATAGCTGTTGCCAACTTTCATCCAAGGAGTGGCTCTCACATGTTATGATTATTCAATCAACAAATCAATCAATCAAACATGGATTTATATAGCACGCTACTCACCAGTGAGGGTCTCCAGGCACTGGGAGGGGTGGCATTTCGTGATCAATTGAAGAGCCATGTCTTGAGGTCCTTCCCGAATGTGTGCAGGGTGGGGAAGCATCTGATGTTAACAGGGAGCTCGTTCCAGGTCTTGGCTGGGATGTGGGCTCTCCCACCTGCTCTGTTTATGCAGATATGGGGACCACTGGCAGGACAAGGTCGGATCAGAGGTTCCTCTTGGGTGCGTGGAAGGATAATCTATTGTTGAGGTAGTTGGGTCCAATGTTGAGTGATTTGTAGGTGGGATGAGGATTTTGAAGGTGATCCTCTTCTCGACAGGGAGCCAGTGGAGGTCTTCTAGGTGTTGGGTCATGTGTTTTGTGATGTGGTGACTCAGGGATGAGTCTGACTGCGGTGCTCTGGATAGTTTGGAGTCTGTGTAGTAGAGTTCTGTTGATACCGGCGAATAGGGCATTGCCGTAGTCCAGTCGGCTGATTATGAGCACGTGGGTGATGGTCCTTCTGCTGTCGAGGGGGATCAATTTGAAAATGTAGTGGAGGACACGTAGGCAGTTGAAACTGGTGGAGGCGACAGCGTTGATCTGGCGGTTTATGTAGAGGGAGGAGTCGAGAATGATGCTGAGGTTTCCTACATGGTCTGTGGGGGCAGGTGGGCTTCCGAGGGTGGCGCCACTAGCTGTTGTCCGAGGATGAGGACCTCGGTGTTGAGCTTCAATCAGCTGCCTTTCATCCAGGCTGCCACATTCTGCATTCCTTCCTGGAAACAGAATCTGGTGTCTTTGGGCTTCTTTGTGAGTGAGAGGATGAGCTGGATGTTGTCGGAGTAGGATACAATGCTGAGCCCATGCTGTCTGATGATGGTGGTGAGGGGGGCCATGTAAATGTTGAAGACCGTGGGGCTGAGTGATGATCCTTGGGGAACTCCGCAGTTGGTATCGGTGGGTTCTGAGAGGAATGGAGGGAGTCTGATCCTCTGGGTTCAGCCGGAGAGAAACGATTGCATCCAATTGAGGCCGGCTCCATGTATCCCTGCGTCGTGAAGTCTGGCTGCAAGTGTGCTGTGTGAATCTGTGTCGAAGGCTGTGGAGAGGTCCAGGAGGATGAGAGCAGCGGTGTGTCCCTGGTCAAGTAGCATGCAGATGTTGTCCATGGCGGCAAGGAGGGCAGTCTTGGTGCTGTGGTTGCTGCGGAGTCCGGAGGCGTCCAGGATGGAGTTCTCTCAAATGAAGGCGGTCAGTTGGGTGTTTACGATTCTCTCGGTTACATTGGCAGCGAAGGAGAATAGAGAGATGGGCAGGTAGTTTTTCAGGTCTGTTGGGTCAGCCACTAGTTTCTAAGGAGCGGTTTGACCTCTGCCTGCTTCCAGTCATCTGGAAAGATGCCGAACCTGAAGGAAGCGTAGATGGTGTGTCCTAGTTCAAGTGCAATGGCAGAGGCCCCCTGTAGAATATGTGCAGTGGGCAGGGGTCTGATGGGGCTCCTGAGCAGGTTTTCTTCATGGTCGCGGTGATGTGTTCAATGGTTGCGGGATTCCAGGACGTGTTGGAAGTCTTATCGGTGGCAAGGGGGGGTTGGTATACGGCGTCTGTTGAAGTTGTCATAGAGAACCTTGATCTTCAGATGGAAGTAGGAGCTGAGCTTGTTGCAGAGTTCTTGGGAGGGTGTGATGTTGGTGGCTTCGCTGGGTGGTTTAGAAAAGTGCTGAATGATGTTGAACAGTTCCTTGGCATTGGTAGCGTTGGTCCTGACTTTGTCTCTTATGAAGTTAGGTTTGGTGTCTCTAATGCACAGGTGGTATTTCTTCGTGGCGGTCTTGTGATTGTTCCATACTTCTGTGGTTTTATGGTTTTGCCAGGTTCTCTCTAGGTGTCTGCAAGGGAGCATGGTCTGGCGGGGTAGCAGAGGGGTGCAAGCTTGTTGGCACAGCAGGAATTCCAGTGGGAACATTTCTTGACTGTGGAGTTGGTGTTGGTTGTGGAACTGGGAGGGGTCTTGGAGGAGGGTGCTGTTGAGGTGCTCCTCAGGGACCTTGTTCCAGTTCCTTTGTGGTGGGAGAGAGGTGGGCTTGGGTGTGGTGGTGGTGTTGAAGATGAAATGGATGCAATGGTGGTCTGTCCAGAGGGGCTGGGTGGTGTGGCTGAAGCAGATGTTGGTCCCACCCGCGAAGATTGGGTCGAGGGTGTGTCCAGCCTTGTGCGTGCTACACAAACAAATGATGGACGGAATGTTGAATGAATCATACATTCACCCCCAGTCAAGAGATCTGGGTTAAATCCATCATTCTTTTGCTTACCGTGCACCCCAGTTTAGACCCAGCTATATGCAAATCAGTCTTGACCCTGTGCCTCATGGGAACAGTCCAGAACGAAAAGCCAAGCCATATCCTCCCTTGACCAGAAACAAGCATCCTTGGACCGGTTTCAGGGGTTGTCACCCTTCTTCAGCCAGGCTAGCTTGAATCCAGAGGCACAGTGAGCAAGGGAACCACGAATGGGCATACCCATCCCACAGAGGGCAAAAAGTGCTACTTAAACAGATGATGGACGGAATGCTGAATGAAACATACATTCACCCCAGTCTTGAGATCCGGGATAAATCCATTGTTCCTTTGCTCACCATGCCACCCCAGTTTAGACCATGCCAAACTATGCCACCCCAGTTTAGACCCAGCTATATGCAAATCAGTCTTGACCCTGTGCATCATGGGAACAATCCGGACCGAACAGCCAAGCCATTTTCTCCCTTGACCGGAAACAAGCATCCTCGGACCTGTTTCAGGGGTTGTCACCCTTCTTCAGCCAGGCTAGCTTGAATCCAGTGGCACAGTGAACAAGGGAACCACGAATGGGAATACCCATGCCACATAGGGCACAAAGTGCTCCTTAACAAATGAATATTTGGTTGCTTAGCAGGCTGCCAAAGTCTTCTCAGGTCACAGTACCTCTCCACGAGCTTGTCAGCTCAAAGCGGATCGAGGGAGCTTTTTAAACAGGAAACAAATGTGGGATCACACTGCTTCACCTCCCAGCGGGTTCGCCCCTAAGCATTATGGTGGATGCAGTTCATCAAGCGTGTGTACTTGCACAAAAGTTCTTTCGAGTGTTGCACCAGGTTGGTGCAGATCAATGCTGGCCATCTCCAGACACATGTTTAGGGTATCTTAGTTGGATGTTCAGCCTGACAGGCTTCAGCCACATTATGGACATTATGCATGTCCATTAGCATGCAGGCTGCAGAACCTCAGCTCTTTGGCATCAAATGTGGAGAGCATGGCGGTTGATGCTCAGAGTCATACAAGATTGACAGCTTGATGAACAGCTATAGATGGCCAATATCTTGAGGCTAATGAACAGTCACAATGTGTCCAAAGTCTTTCCTCTACTAGGATTTGTGGCAAATATACAAATAATATGAGACTCTTTATTACATGGCAGACACTACAGTAGTAATCCCACAAGTGTTCTTTTAAACTGGCAATGAAGCTGTACTCTTTCAGGCAAAGTTTCACAATGTATTTACCAAAAAAGAGAGAGAAGGGGGACCAAGGAGCTAATTAAGGTCCAGTGTTCACGCTCCTTATACTCATTCATTCATAATACTTTATTAGGTATTCAATAGTAGATACCATAAAAGTTACAGTACACCTGATTACATATTTAAGAAAAACACAGTATGTAAAATTTCCATGTGTAAAAGCAATGGTGAGTTAATACCAACGTCGTTAACAATGAAGAGAGGGAATAAATAAGCACCACAAGTAAAAACAGTAAAATACAATAGCTTGTTAAAAGTCCCAACTTTTCCTGAGGTTCATTGCACATTTCAAAAAAACTGCCACAAAAGGGATACAATCTGGTTTAAGTAGATCTAATAATGCTGGGCTTACTTGCACAAAGTTTCACTGTCTTTAGAGCGATTTAAGATAAAAGGTTCTGGGAAATTCATAATATTTACAAAAGAAAAGTGAAGCAAATCCTGTGGAGACTTATTGTGGCAGCCACAGGATGCTAACACCGTTCCCCTATGACTACCCCTAGGAACTGCTAATAAAAAGTGAAAAAGGTTAAACCTAAACCTGATTAAAAGAAATCACTCGTAGGCTAAGACAGGTACGGCTCCTTATCCAGGGAAGTTTTAAGCAGCAAATGTGTCCTCACACTAGGTTTCAATGTCCATTCTTGTTATACCTTCGGGCTTTGAGAACAAATCAGGTCGCCCCAACATCGCTCCTTATACTCATAATTGAAACAACAGTAGGACAAAGTTCCTATGCCATGGAGCAAAAAGTCACCCATGCATGAGGGTGCAAAAAGCAACATGTGTAGTGCAAAAAAGAAAGGCGAAAGAAAAAGGAAAAATAGAAAAAAGAGATCCTAGGTGTAGAATACCCAAACATGGGAAGTAAAACGATTCATGTTGTATATTCCTCGAGTAAGGTGACTGCCAAAACGTGTCTGGTGCGTTGAAGAGTCTCAATAAAGTTGGAGACTCTCCCCCGTGAGTGCTGTGTCTTTTCAGGGAACAGGAGGGGACAAGAAACGTAAATATTGGCGGATGCACCTTCAGCAACTGCTATCGAGTGCATGAGCAAGGTGCAGGAGGAGCGAGAATATATATATATATATAAATATATATATATATATATATATATATATTCACTGAAAAAACTATAGGTTTCAGCCACGTTATAGTTAGGAATTAGCATTTAAAAAACCTTGAAAATTCACTGAAAAAACCATAGGTTTCATACATGTTATAGTTAGCTGGACATTTCACTCATACAAAACCATTGAAATTCCCCCGTTATTGTTAGTTCAGCTAACTATAACTCGCGCGCCCGCAATCCACTGCTCCAAAAGGTCTTGCTTCTAAACACCCTTTCACTGCTTTCTTCCAAACCTTCAAAAAAGATTTCATGGATTCACATGCATAGTTTTTCAGGTCTGTATATCTCTAATGTAAAACAAGCGTACTTGTTTTTCTTTTCTTTTGTCACTGACATATATAAACTCATCACTCATTCCTATGGCAAGCTTTAACAATCCTGAATGCTGAGTGCTGGGTTTTGTGTGAGTGCGTGCCCATGCATAACCATGCTAAGTTTTCTTTTCCTGCATGGAAACATGTAGTGTAACCTGTCAAACACTTTGTAAATGCTACCCTCCCACTAGTCCTAGAAGCGGATGTACAATTCAACCATTCTACATAAAAAAGAATCGGATGTCACTAAGTACAAAGTATTTCTGTATTATGGAAGCCCTGATGTGTCCCTAGAAGATTCCAGCGAAGTACAGACACATACTAACTGAAACACACCAACCATTAGTAACCTGTATAATTTGCCAAACAACTCTTTCAAAGGTTGATCAATCCAAAAAATACTCCTTTGGCATATCAAATATAGTGCAACACGTAAACAACTTGAACCCCAACAACTTTGCTTGAGCTGCAACACGGAGATTGCAGGACAACCCGCTTGCTGCTGCACCAAGCACATTAACTGCTGCAACACCATCTTCGGCTAACAATACATACTCACATATTGATCTTGATTTTGGTAAACTTAAATTTCTATGAATTTATTGCGATGAACTTTTATGTTACATGGAACAGTCTATCACCCTGATAAAAAACAGGAAACAGGAGCATCGATATCCTCCACATTAGTCATTAGACATTTATCAAGCTTTTTTGTTGTAACAACTACCCCGACTAACTGCCTTTCTTGGCTGCGGTCATCAATTATTGCTCAATTTCATATTCTGATTCAAAGTCAAGGCCGTTTATCAAGTCTTTTTGTTGTAACTACTTCCCCAGCTAAAGGCAGTGGGTAATTTGCACACTTGCAGCCTTTCTTATTTTTTACATTATTGATTTTCCACTCTATCAACACATCATCTACACGTACATAAACCTACTTGCTGCCTTTCTTGGCTATGGTTATCAACTATTCTATTTCATATTCGTATTCAAAGTGCAGGCCCTTTATCAAGCCTTTTTCTTGTAACAACTACCCCGGCCAAAGGCAGTAACACATTTGCACACTTGCTGCCTTTCTTGGCTGGGGTTATCAATTATTTTTGAATTTCATATTCTGATTTAAAATCAAGGCCCTTTATCGAACTTTTTGTTGTAGCTACTACCCCAGCCGAAGGCAGTGGGAAATTTTCATACTTACTGCCTTTCTTGGCTTGGGTTGCCAATTATTCTAAAATTAGCTACAAGCTTAGGAACAATATTTTCATTTGGAAACAAATTGGAAAGTAATCGTCTCTGTAAAACTTCTTTGCCATGTTCAGTCATGTTTCCAATTCTTTTATCTTGTAGAATAGTTCCACAATCAGCATTGTTTGTTTGTAGTAAGTTCCTTATATTCTAAATATGACCAAATGTTAACATTTCCAATGCTACATTACATCGTTTACTTATACTACCTGCGGAGCATGACAACAAATTGGAATACCACAAGCTATCTAGAGAAGCTTGTTGTGAAGTGAAGAAAATTAAACTTTTCATTATTGATGAGCTAAGCATGGTATTTAACTTAATGCTTGCCTTTGTGCATTTAAGAATGCAGCAAATTCTTAAAACAGAGTATGAAATATTAGTCTTGTTTTATTTAAGACAGAGACAATTGTACTATGTTTTCAGATTCTGTTAACTGTACAAAATAGCATTCATCGACGTTTTTGTCGAGCAGTACCTTCGAAATACATTGTGGACAGCAGGGTTCACAACTTCAATTCAGCTTTACATCTACACTACAGACAGCATTCAAGTTAGCCTTGATTTATGTAAGGCAGAGACAATTTTGTTAATGGGTGCCACAAAAAATGTGCCTCAATGGCTGTACTAGGTAGTGCCTTCAAATGTACACCTCGAACAACAGAGTCTACCACTTGGTACCAGGAGCACATCAGTACTTCAAACAACATGGAATTTAGTCTCAATTTATTTAAGACAGAGACAATTGTACTATGCCCTCAGAGTCTGTACAAAATAGCAGTCATCAATGTTTGTGTCGAGTAGTGCCTTCGATCTACATTGCGCCAAGCAGGGTTCACAACTTCAATTCAGCTTGGAGGTAAATTTCTCTTCAGTATCTGTGCTGAGAATGGTCTTCAATCAATTCTGTGCTCAGTAGAGTTGACAACTAGATACCAAGAGCGCAAGCACTACAGAAAACATTCAACACAATCTTGATTTATTTAAAACAGAGACAATAGCAAAATGTCCTCAGATTTTCTTAAAGTTTGAACAGAACGAAATTGAGCCTTCATTTATTTAATGCAGAGACAATTCTACTATATGTCTTCATATTTTGTTTAAATAAGTGAAACAAAGCATTTGTCTATGTCTGTGTCAAAACTCCTTTCAATCTACACTGCAGACAGCACGGTTCACAACTTGAATTCAGTTTTCCATTTACCCTATGAACAGCATTCAAGTTAGCCTTGATTTATGTAAGGCAGAGACAATTTTGTTAATGGATGCCACAAAAAACATTCCTCAATATCTGTACTGAATACTGCCTTCAATGTGCACTGCAAACAACAGAGTTTACCACTTGGCACCAGGACCGCATCAGTACTACAGACAACATGGAATTTAGTCTCGATTTATTTAAGGCAGAGACAATTGGACACAACTTGATTTTATGTAAAGCAGAGACAATTGTACTATGTCCTCAGATTCTGTTAACTGTACAAAATAGCATTCATCGATGTTTGTGTCGAGTAGTACCTTTGATATACATTGCTGACACCAGGGTTCACAACTTCAATTCAGCTTTACATCTACACTACGGACAGCATTCAAATTACCCTTGATTTATTTCGTTAATGGATGCCACAAAAAATGGTCCTCAATGGCTGTACTAAGTACTGCCTTCAAATGTACACTGCGATCAACAGAGTTCACCACTTGGTACCAGTGGCAAATTAGCACTAAAGACAACATTGAATTCAGTCTCAATGTATTTAAGGCAGAGAGAATTGGACACAACTTGATTTATGTAAGGCAGAGACAATTTTGTTAATGGATGCCACAAAAAAAAATCCTCGATGTCTGTAATAAGTACTGCCTTCAAATGTACACTGCGAAAACAGAGTTTACCACTTGGTACCAGGAGCGCATCAGTACTACAGACAACATGGAACAGAACGAAATTGTGCCTTCATTTATTTAATGCAGAGACAATTCTACTATATGTCTTTACATTTTCTTTAAATAACTGACACAAAGCATTTGTCTATGTTTGTGTCAACAACTGCCTTCAATCTACACTGTGCAAGGAACGTACATGCTCAGCACCAAAGATTCTACTTACTCAGTGCACCATAAATCATCACCAAGAAGAGTGAACAGTTTTATGTCACAGTCAAACATATTTTCCATTTTAAATGGAATTGATGCAGAATTCAATCGACTAAAGACATTACTTCAATTACTGTGCCTCCCTCCCTTTTGCAAAATACTGTTTTAATTGTACTTGTATGGTTTTTCTAAAAATTATGGAAACCGAATAAAGATAATTTTGATTTGATTTGAATGTGCAACATTTGACGGGTTCTATTTCTTTAAAAAAATACAGCATCTACTTTCCATCAGAAGAGCTAAAGCACCTGGATTAACTAGATCAATAACTAACCCGGTAATGGACCCTAGAGAAAAAGAGTTCTTCTGGAGTGTCTGTGATTCATAGACTCCAATGACTTCAAATGTTCAGAGTTGTGATGATAATATTCATGCGTCAACAAGCCATTACGGTTACTGCGACATGTTTCACCATTTTAAAATGGTTGAGGCCCGGCCCTTGTAACATCTAGGCTGAACTATGGCAACATCCTCTACCTGGGAGCTAATAAAGATGTAATACGTAAGCTGCAGTGGGTTCATAACTCTCCTGCCAGATTACTTTGTCAGGTTTCAAGAACCACCTCGATCTCCAGTTCATTGAGGAACCTCCACTGGCTCACGCTCAAAAACCGGGTCAAGTTTAAAGCTCTGATTTACATGTTTCGAATTAAGTAGGACAGAGTTCCCCTTACTTGCAAAACCTGGCCTGTCCCTATGAGCCCTCTCGTACTCCTTGGCCTGCTACACAGGCCAAATTTCAGGTGCCTAAGCTTAGAATATTTCGCACGGGGGTCCACTGTTTCTCGTATTTAAGCCCTGTACTGTGAAATACTCTCCTTCTGTTTCTTCACACTCAGTCCAACTTCATATTGTTCTGTAAGTCACCAAAAACCTGGCTTTTTAACCAGTAGGCTTCTCTCTATGCTCTGCTGTTTCTTGATAGCGCCGGGAAACCCTTTTTGGGTAGCTGTTGTGCTGATATATACATTTAAATAAATAAATAAAATGTTGGGGGCTTGCTGCATTATATCTTCAATTTTTTAATTTCATATTTCTCATCATAAACAGTATAATTTATCTCCACGGAGGAGATAATTTGAGAATAATATACTAGTGGGTAGTTTCCACTAGTTTGTCTTATAATTAAATAGTTGTGATAACAAAATTGTCCACTTACAAAATATAAGGAGGAGTGCAATTGATGCAGCATCTTTTAACCACGGTAAGGCTGCTTCCTTTTCTACCGCCCTATAAAACTGAACACCTAAGAATGTCTCTATTTCTTTGAAAGTTTGATTTGTTGGACAGTCCAGAACTGCTATCACCTTTCCCAATCCATATGTCCCTTAACTAGAAAACCAGAATCCCAAGGATACCATTTCCCACACTTCAAAAATACAATTTACCAGTATGGAGAAAATAAACAGTTCTCATAGATGTGTTAGCACTTTCTTTTCTTTTTTGGACTTGACAACCTCTGCAAAATTTCAACTAAACTGTTTTCCTCCTACACTTTGGTTTTCTGAAGTTCATTTGGGTTTGTCATTATAACTCAGTGCACCTCACCACTGCTAGCCAGTGCAAAGTTCTTGTGTTTTCTTCTGAATTCCAGATTGGCATATTTTGTATTTTATGACCCTAATATATGGCAGTGCATGTACCTAAGGTTTGTAAATAAAATACTTCTAGTGAGCCTGCAGCGCTTATTGAGCCGTTCTCTGAGGTAACACTTTAATGCATGTCTCAGGACTGCCATGTCACACTGCATTGCCGATTTAACTGTCAATAGGTCTTGTGAGAATGAACTTGTTACCAGGCCTAATAAATCCTTTTTTAATACATATATGTCACTCATTAGGAATGCCCTAAACAGAACACTGGGTAAAAGTATGTTAAAGGTAAGACATGTATTTTGAAGGTTTACATCTCCTGGTAGTAAGATAAATACTGTTATGTCTTAATTTACGTTATTAAACAGCAAAATAGGTCGCCATGTAGAACAGGTGAACGATATGCCTGGGCAAAATAAAAATTGTGCTGGAAACGTGTGGGCAATTTTGAGAATGTTGTGTTACTCCTAAGCAGGAAAGAGCGGTCAGGCAGGGTGGGGGATT
Organism: Lissotriton helveticus; assembly: GCF_964261635.1. Lineage (NCBI taxonomy): Eukaryota > Metazoa > Chordata > Amphibia > Caudata > Salamandridae > Lissotriton > Lissotriton helveticus. Next base: position 127,207,415 of record NC_136064.1, read on the forward strand.
CGACAGAGTAGGAAAAATAAAATAATAGATACATTTTCCCTCATCGTTGTCTGTTGAATACACATCACCCCGCACCGCCGCTCTTACCTGCACAGGCCATGCCTGTTCTGTTACCTAAATTTACACTGTTACAACACTTCCAGTAATTATGCACCATTAATGAAAAAATTTACAAGAACACATCATTGACTGTTAAATTATGCATACTAGCTCACATTTTCACTACAATGTAATTCAAAATTAGAAATTTGCACATTGAGGCATAATTTCACATAATTTTACAGGCATTGTGCCTAATTTAGCGACAGTAAATTAAGCAAATGTCATACTCCCATAGTCAAAAGAACTCTCAGAGGAACTTTATTTACATGGAAACAGCCTTGACAAGTCCTCCTTCCGATGCCTTTGGACTGCTTTCGGTGGGATAGGAGTGCTGTGGTTGATATAATGCAAAAACAACAATTGATGGACAGAATGCAGAACAATGTCATACATTCAACCCAGAACAGACATCTGGTCCTAAATCCATATTTGTTTTGCCATGCCATTCCAGTTTCAACACAGCTATATGCAAAAGTCTAAACTGGGGTGGCAAACGTATGATGGATTTAACCCAGATCTCTTGAACAGGGGTAAATGTTTTGATTTGTTTTGTATTCTGTCCATCGATTGTGTGTTTTTTGCTTTCTCGCCCTAAGCACTTCGGGTATGCCCAGACAGGCTCATTGTGCCACTGGATTCAAGATATACTAGCTTATGAGGAGTGAAACCGTGAAACTGATCCTGGGATGCTTGATTCCGGTCCAGTGAAGGCCTGTCTTGACAGTTCGGCCTGTACTGTTCCCATGAGGCACAGCGTAAAGACTGATTTGTATATGGCCAGGTCTAAACTGGGGTTTCATGGTGAGCAGAAGAATGATGGATTTAACCCAGATCGCTTATCTGAGGTGAATGATTTGCTCTACATTCTACAATATTGTATGTTGTGGGAGGGCAGGTTTAATATACAAGCGAGGAGGCTGAATAAGTGGTTTAAAAGTAGATGGTTTATTATGAACAGAAGGGGTTGTGAGTTGTTGAGTTGATTGTCCCTTGGGTTCCTCTTCTTCGGACTCCTCTGGTGATGAGCTGGAGGGGGTGGACACAGGTAGATGGGTGGTCTTGCTCTCTTTGTCACCACGGTGGTCTTCTCGGAGGCTCATAGGAGGATGACAAAACATATGAGGGAACCGTAAGTATAGGGCTCTTAATGATACTGGGTTATCTCTTCCTTCACCACACCGTTGTGCTTTAGGTTCGGGTTGTGCAAGAAGGTATAGTGGTAAGAACCGCGGAGCCCAGGTCGAGTTGTAGGAATAGGGGAAGGAGAAAGGGGCATGCTCAGGGAAAGGTACAAACGTGCTCGATAGATGGATTGGTGTCAGTACAACGCGGATTTTTACATCGCATTCCGTTACAACGGAATTTTTACAACGCAGGATCCATTACATCGGATGCCATTACAACGCATGGCATTACATAGCAGATGGTATTACAACGCATGGCATTACATCGTAAGTATAGGTAAGTATATCTTTTTTTAAAAATGTTATTAAGTTAATTTAATTAATTTAATTTAATTAATTTAAATAAAATACATTTAAAAAAAGCCATTAATTTAATTTAATAAAATAATATCTATTTAATAAATGTAATTTCAATAAAAAATGGGAATAATTTAATTTAATTAAAATAATAAAATTAACTTAATGTACATATTTTTATAATTGATATTAAATTAAATTAATTGAAATAATTTATTTAATTTAATTTAAAAATGTAATTAATGAAATAAAATTAATTTAATTTATTAAATATATTTTAATTAATTTAAAAATGGTAAATATAATTTAATTAACCCAAAACACAAACCCCTGTATCCCAAAACCCAAACCCTGCCCTAAAACCTAAAAACACCCCTGTACCCCAAAACCCAAACCCTGCCCTAAAACCTAAAAACACCCCTGTACCCCAAAACCCAAACCCTGCCCTAAAACCTAAAAACACCCCTGTACCCCAAAACCCAAACCCTGCCCTAAAACCTAAAAACACCCCTGTACCCCAAAACCCAAACTCTGCCCTAAAACCTAAAAACACCCCTGTACCCCAAAACCCAAACCCTGCCCTAAAACCTAAAAACACCCCTGTACCCCAAAACCCAAACCCTGCCCTAAAACCTAAAAACACCCCTGTACCCCAAAACCCAAACCCTGCCCTAAAACCTAAAAACACCCCTGTACCCCAAAACCCAAACCTTGCCCTAAAACCTAAAAACACCCCTGTACCCCAAAACCCAAACCTTGCCCTAAAACCTAAAAACACCCCTGTACCCCAAAACCCAAACCCTGCCCTAAAACCTAAAAACACCCCTGTACCCCAAAACCCAAACCCTGCCCTAAAACCTAAAAACACCCCTGTACCCCAAAACCCAAACCCTGCCCTAAAACCTAAAAACACCCCTGTACCCCAAACCCAAACCCTGCCCTAAAACCTAAAAACACCCCTGTACCCCACAACCCAAACCCTGCCCTAAAACCTAAAAATACCCAAACACCCCAAAACATATACCTCAGTACCCCAAAACATATACTCCTATACTCATACTTATTAAAAAAATTACTTAAATTAATAAATTTAATTTATAATATTTAAAAACATAAATAAATATTTTTATTTATTTTTATTTATAATTAATAATAATTAAATCAATTATATAATATTAAATAAAATTAAAAAAAATTATATACTTACCAATACTTACGATGTAATGGTATGCGTTGTAATACCATCTGCTATGTAATGCCATGCGTTGTAATGGCATCCGATGTAATGGATCCTGCGTTGTAATAGCTGCGTTGTAACAGCATTACGACGTAAAAGTTGCGTTGTAAGTGATACACACCTCGATAGATATACGTGAAGATGTTGACGCTATCAGAGGATCAGGCTGTTAGACTGTCAAATAATTAGGCTATCACAGTAGTAGGCTGTCAAACAATCACCAAGTTCAGGCTATCAAATCACCAGGTTCAGGCTTACAAATCACCAGGTTCAGGCTAACAAATCACCAAGTTCAGGCTAACAAGTCACCAAGTTCAGACTAACAAATATTTCAGCATTTACACGAACAAGTAGGGCGGACCACGATGATATTAACCAACGTTCCTCCTGTCTAGTCCCACCCTGTACTCCCTCCCGCTTTCTCCTTATTTAGTACCCCTGAAACGGTTGTACTCAAGGGCTCCGCCGCAACACTCCAGAGTCGCGGCCGCTCCCCAGCCTCCTCCGGACACCACCAGTCCTCGCACCACCTCTCCTCTCCGTCCTCCTGGTTTCCTGGCGTTCTCGCATCCAAGGTATCGGGTCCCGCGTCTTCTTTCCGCTCTACATTTCTTCCTCCTTTCTCCATTCCTTTCACGCCACTCCTCTCCTTTTCCGCCCTATGAACCCCGTCCTCTTTCACTGGTTCCTCCTTAATACTTCCGGCCAGTGTGGGAGGTACTTCCGGGTTACACAGATTGTTACGGTCCTGTGGAGAAACAGCAGAGGAGCATGGTTGTGGAAGTCCACTGCATCGCTGTTGAGATGGAACCCATGCATGTGTCTCTCTACACGGCGCTAGTCCGGTGAGTCTCTCTTCATTCCCCCGGTCCTCCTCACATCTGTCTTTTGCTTTTTTGCCCTAAGTGTGCTGGGTATGCCCAGATGTGGGTCCCAGGCTCACTGTGCCACTGGATTCAAGCTATCCTGGCTGATGAGGGGTGAAACCCTGCAACCAGTCCTAGGATGCTTGTTTCCGTCCCTGGGAGTAACAGTGGTTTTCACAAGGGCAATTAATTATATCTAAATCGTTATTAGTTTTCGATGGAAACGTCAACATTAGTGGGATCAGATTTAAATGAAGTCAGAGTAATATTTATTTGTGATGCAGTATATTTACCTCCTCTAGGTAGGGGAATCCACAATCCCAAATAGGTAAATGTGGTTGGCAAACCAATATAGACTGCTTCTTATGGTTATTCTCCCTACGGGTACACTGGGCTTTCAGCATAAAAGTGTCAACCAGGCTTTGCTTGGGGATTGTCCTGCAAGACATTGAGTCTGTAAACAATACTTTCATCCCCAACTGAGTTAATTCTTGCTCGATATAATTAATTCATCTGATTCTCTTATAATTGATCTTTTATTATACTCTGGGTTTAAACGAGATTTTTCCTTTGCCAAATTGATCATGACAGGAGCAAAGGCGGCAGTCTAATTGAATCCGTAATGTGAGCTAGACGCAGCTCAGTATGCAGTATAAAATTAGATGTTGATTGGGGAAGGGAGACCAAGGACGTTAAACATTTTCTTCAATGATTTGGAGTTGTTCATGATGTGCCAAACCCCAGACACACAGTCCATATATGGCCGCAGATTTCGTTTTCGCTGGATAAATCTTGTTACAGCGGTCAAAGGTGTCATGCCCCTCCCGGAGGTAAATGATTTTAATGCTCCCAAACTCTTTTCTATTAACATAGCCCCTTGCATCAATTAATCTAGACCATGTTTGATTCTTGTCGAAGAGTACCCCAAGATAGGGAAATGACTCAGCCACCTCGATTTCCCCCGATTCTGTGTGGAGGTGTGATAATTTTCCTCCACCACCCCCTGGCAATAATTATAAATTATTTTGACTGGTTACATTTCATGTCAAGAGAGTCCATGAAGGTAGACTAGGTGGTAATTAGCTGACGCAGAACTATCCCTGTCCTGGTGATAAGGACTGCAGCATCTGCATACACAAAAATTGGGAGCTGGATGGACTCAGACATGGGGATATCAGTCGTTACACCCAAGAGGGCATTCCCCATTCGGTTCGTATAGATGGAAAATAAGAACAGCACAAGGACACAGCCCTGTCTTACCCCCTTAAGATCTTAAAGGGGTGGGTACATTCCCCGTTTTTTCCTATCAAACCAATGCCATTTCCTCCAAGTACAGTTGCCAGATAAAGTCAATTACGGGAGGGTCGATCCCCATCTCTTCCATAATATACCAGAGCTTTGGGTGGGAAACACAATCAAATGCTGCTGAAAGGTCCATATAGGCAAGATAGATTTTCCCACCCTTAGCCCTTATATATTTGTCAATGATCAATGAGAGATTGAGGCGCTGATCTACAGTTCCCCAACCCTGTTGAAACCCATGCTGGGCTTGCATTAATATATTCTTATCATCTGTCTAAGTCTCCAGTCTGGCTAAAAGCAGATGACCAGTGAGTTTTGCAGTAGTGTTTAAAAAGCAAATAGGCCTATAGTTTTTAGGGCTACACTTTTCCCCTATTTTATAGATAGGAACTATTATACTTGTCTTCCATGAAGGGGGGGGGGGTGACTATTGCTATGTTATTAAACACATTGGTCAGTAAAGGAACCCAAAATTCATAGTTGTCCTGGAAGAGGTCTATTGGGACCCCGTCCTGACCTAGAGCTCTTCCTGTACAGCATGACGGTAGGGCCCTCCTAACCTCAGTGAGTGAGAATGGCAAGAATACTGTCCTATTGTATAAGGGACAGATGTGAAACAAGCAGGGGGTTCAGTGGGCGAGAAGATGTTAGCAAAGTGTTCTATCCACTCTTCCTCACCAACATTTTTATCCGACAAAGGGTCCCTATGGGTCTTAAAATACGGGCAGTTGATTATGCCCCTAAACTCTCTGCTATCTCCTGTCATAGTGGCTTGAGCGAGCCTTTCCCAGATTTCCTCCCTTAGTGTTCTCTCCCTTTTTCTTCTAGCCAATTTAAACTGGATACGCGGTACGGTGATTTGGGTTTGATCATGTGGCCAAGTGTTAAGAGCAATGGTAAGGGCTTTCTTGGCCTTGCTACACGTGGAGTCGAACCATTCCTTTTTGGTACGACTCTTTCCATTATTTTTACGGATAAGGGCCGCCTTTATGTGCATCATGAGATCAGTGAATGAGTGGACCAGTCTTGAGGGTGCTATGGATAGGTCCAGACACCTTTTAATACTAGTTTGGGTATTTTTTATTATTTCAGGGATACATTAAAACCTATCAATTTCGGGACATTTCAATTGATAACCATTTTTTATGCCCAACACAGGGCGATCAACTACCAGATGCGTGTTCTTCTTATTGAAGTTCAGAGTTATTGTAACAGTTAAAATAGTATGATGGCTAACATTAATACATTTAGCATCTGTGCTACTAAAGCTCCCCTTGACCTTAGAAGAAACTAGTATAAATCAATTGTTGACTCATAGGGCTCCCAAGAAATGTTTTTCACAGGGGAGCCCACTAAATTCCCACCAATATTAATATCAGACACATTTCAAGGTCATGTTAAGGGAGTTAACATAGATGCTATGAGCAAAGTGGGAGGCCGGACTACCCATCAAATCAAACAAACCGCATAGTTTTTTTGTTTTGGATGGATGTTGAAGACTCCCATCCAGATTATGGTAAATACCTCATCTTGTTTTTTACATTTAAACATCTCATCAATTGATGTGTTATCCTCATTTACAACCATGTACATTTTTGGTCCAAAGTTAATATTATAAAAGTTTATCAGAATCCAAGTTCCTATTTTTGGAAATTCAAGAACAAGGAGATGGAAGAAGGGGCTCCTGTCATTAAATTTCCACATTTTTAATGATGTTGTATTAGGTAATACATTTAGGAGACTTTGATCTCCTGGCAGTTGATGTAGAGACCGTGATTTAGAAAGAGTGGTACCTGTTAATGAAAACGTGTTCCGTAGCCCACGTTTCCTGAAAGCAGATGATATTGTTAGCCTGCCAAAGCTTTTGCCAATGTGCGTTATTCAGCTTTTCCACATTCCAAGAGATCATTTTAAATAGATTATTGTGCCTGGTCAGAGCCGGTCGCTCCACCCGCCTCGTGGCCCATCCTTAGCGAGCCCGGTCTCCGTTTGCTGCTGCCGCTGCCCGTTCGTATCTGCCTCACTGTTGTGCCCCTGATCTCGTTGTGCCAGTAATTGTATTTTTCCAGTAATTGTATTGTGCCAGTAATTGTACTTTTCCAGTAATTGTATTGTGCCAGTAACTGCATTTCTCTTGTCCGCTGTTGTGCCCCTGATTGCTTTTGTGTGCCTCCACTGTCATTTCTCTCCCGCTGCTCCACCCCGCTCTCCGCTCCCTGCCGCAGCTCCCCCGCGGCCCCACCCCCGTTCCCTCCAGCATCACCGCACCGCTCCCCTCCCCACTCGCCACCGCGCTCCCGCCTCCCAGCTGCTCCTCCCTCCCACTGGATACATAAGGTGGTGTCTGCGAGGCGGGGGGCTGTGACCTGACCTGACCTGGTCAGAGCCGGTCGCTCCACCTGCCGCGTGGCCCATCCTTAGTGTGCCCGGTCTCCGTTTGCTGCCGCCGCTGCCCGTTCGTATCTGCCTCACTGTTGTGCCCCTGATCTCGTTGTGCCAGTAATTGTATTGTTCCAGTAATTTTATTGTGCCAGTACTGCTCCCCTCCCCACTCGCCACCCCGCTCCCGCCTTCCAGCTGCTCCTCGCTCGCTCCGCCCCCCCCCCACTCTCCATTTATGGCAGAGTCCGCACGTATGCGCAGCGTTCACGCGCAGCGGGTGCACCGATTGTGTGCAGAAGGTGCGCCAAAGGCAAGCCCGTCTGCGCCCGTCCGTGCCTGGACCGCGCCCAGCGCCAGACCCCCTGGCCCTGGCAGATGCCATCCTACCCGCCAGACGTACGATGCCGCCACCCTCAACGCACTCAACACCGGCCGGATCCCCGGCTGCCACCGAGCCACCCCAGGACGCACCCACGGACCCTTTACCTGCCAATCCTGCAAGTTCTCCTGCATCCGGATCTGCACGGCACCCGCCGAGCCGAGCACCAGCAGCAACCACCTGAAGTGCATCCTGCTCAACACCCGCTCCGTCCACAGACACGCCGTGGACCTATGGAACCTGCTCGACACCACATCTCCAGACGTCGCCTTTCTCACGAAAACTTGGATGAACGCCCGACATCGCCATCGCCATCCCGGACGGATACAAGATCACCCGGAGGGACCGCGTCAACCACACAGGAGGAGGCATCACCATCGTCCACAAGAACACCATCCGCATCACGACCAACTCCGACGACACCCTCACAGCCGGCGAACATCTTCACTTCCAGATACACACCGACCCCAAGACCACACTCAGAGGCACCCTCATCTACAGACCCCCAGGACCTTGCACACAATTCAGCGAAGACATCGCAGACTTCATCAGCCCACACGCCCTCCCCTCCGCTGACTACATCCTCCTAGGGGACCTCAACTTCCACCTGGAGAACAACAACAATTACAACACCACAACCCTGCTAGACAACCTCGCCAACTTCGGACTCAAGCAACTGGTGAACACCCCCACCCAATACGCCAGACACACGCTTGACCCAGTCTTATCCTCCAGCAAGTACATCTCCTTCAGCCACTCCACCGGACTCCACTGGACAGACCACAGCTGCGTCCACTTCAGCTTCAGAAGGACCATGACTCACCACCACCCGTAACAGGTTCCCCGCAGGAGCTGAAACAAGATAACCACCGACCAGCTCACCACATCACTGAACCAGAACCCTCCCGCCAGATCAACGGACCCCAACCAAGCAGCCAACAACCTCACACAGTGGATCACCAACTGCGCTGATGACCTCGCAGCCCTGAAAAACCACCCCAGCAGGCCCGGCAGCAAGAAAATCTCCTGGTTCAACGACAACCTCAAGAACTCCAAGAAGAACTGCCGTACCCTCGAGAAAGCCTGGCGAAAAAACCCGACTACAGACAACATGACCGCCCTCAAGCACGCCACCCGCAAACACCACCAGCTGATGCACACCACCAAGAAGACAGCATTCAAGGATCGACTAGACAACAACGCACACAACAGCAAGGAACTCTTCAACATCGTCAAAGAGCTCTCCAACCCCAGCGCCGGAAACAACGAAATCACTCCCTCACAAGACCTCTGCGACTCACTCGCCTCGTTCTTCCACAGCAAGATCGCAGACATACACAACAGCTTCGGCGCACAGACCATGCACCCAAACACAGAACCAATGCCCCCCACCACCACCCTCCGCGCCTGAACCCCGGTCAGCTCCGAAGACACCATCCACACGATGAACACCATCCACTCCGGATCGCCAACCGACCCATGCCCCCACTGCGTCTTCAACAAGGCCGACTCCGTCATCGCACACCAACTCCGGAACATCAACTGCTCCTTCAACACCGCCACCTTCCCGGAGAGCTGGAAGCATACCGAACTCAGCGTCCTCCTGAAGAAACCATCAGCAGACCCCACCGATCTCAAGAACTACCGCCCCATCTCGCTCCTCCCGTTTCCTGCCAAAGTCATCAAGAAGACCGTCAACAGACAGCTTGCCGCCTTCCTCGAGACGAACGGATCCCTCGACCACTCGCAGTCCGGCTTCCAAACCAACCATAGCACCGAGACCGCCCTCATCGCAGCCACTGACGACATCCGAGCCCTGCTCGACAACGGGGAAACAACTGCCCTCATCCTCCTGGACCTCTCCGCAGCGTTCGATACTGTCTGCCACCGCACCCTAATACAACGCCTCAACAACATCGAAATCCAAGAGAAGGCACTAGAGTGGATCATCTCGTTCCTCGTCGGAAGAACCCAGAGAGTCCGCCTCCCCTTGTTCAGATCCGAGGCCACCGAAGTCATCTGCGGCGTATCACAAGGATCATCACTCAGCCACACCCTCTTCAACGTCTACATGAGCCCCCTCGCAGCCATCGCACGCCAACACAACCTCAACATCATCTCCTACACCGAAGACACCCAGCTGATCCTCTCCCTCACCAACGACCCAGCCACCGCCAGAACCAACCTACACGAAGGGATGGAAGACGTAGCCGAGTGGATGATGAACAGCTGCCTGAAACTGAACTCAGACAAGACGGTAGTCCTCATCCTTGGATCATCACCCTCTGCCTGGGACGACTCCTCGTGGCACCCTGCCCTGGGCAGTGCACCCAAACCAACGGACCACGCACACAACCTGGGCTTCATCCTGGACTCCTCCTTCTCGATGACCAGACAAGTCAACGCCGTCTCATCATCATGCTTCAACACCATGCGCATGCTCCGTAAGATCTTCCGATGGATCCCCACCGAAACTAGGAAGACGGTCACCCAGGCACTCGTCACCAGCCGACTGGACTACGGAAACACCCTCTACAAGGGACCACAGCCAAACTGCAGAAAAGACTCCGCACGACTCGTCCTGGACATCCCCCGAAACAGCCACATCACCGGACACCTGAGAGACCTGCACTGGCTCCCCGTCAGCAAGAGAATCACATTCCGACTCCTTACCCACGCACACAAGGCCCTCCACAACCTGGGCCCCAGGTACCTCAACAACCGCCTGACCTTCTACACTTCCACCCGCCAGCCACGATTAACCAGCCACGCCCTCGCCGCCGTTCCACGCACCCGAAGAGCCACCATGGGAGGAAGATCCTTCTCCTACCTGGCAGCCAAGACTTGGAACTCCCTCCCCATCCACCTCCGTCTTACCCAAGACCACCTCTCATTCAGGAAGCAACTCAAGACCTGGCTGTTCGAGCAGTAGCGGACCCCTCTCCCCCAAGCGCCTTGAGACCCTCCGAGTGAGTAGCGCGCTATACAAATTTCTTGATTGATTGATTGATTGCTTTCCCTCAGGCTCATTCTGTCTGGGGGGAAAGGGAGGAGGTAGAAGATAAGTGTTGCTCAAAAAGAGGGGCTTTGAATATTAAGGGGGATAATCAATCACAACAGTCTAGATCTGAAAGTGGAGCACACCTATTTATTGTGCAAACTCCTGGCCCTGCCGCAACCGTTTCCTTCTCGGTTAAATGCCTGACTATGCCGCCCAATGGGTTCTTACTGAGATCTTGATGGCAGGGTGGGAGCAATTGTAGAAATAAGCATATGCAAGACCCTTGATCTGTGTGTCTCTTGGGGACTGACTATGTAGTTGATCCAAAAAATAACTCAATGCATATGAGCTGTTAAATGTAATCACCACACAGTCACCCTCCAGCGATTGCCTTGATGGCCCCACTCAGCCTACCCTTTGTGGTTGATGAGGCGAATGAAACAGTGCAATGATTTTTCTAATAGTTGGTGTAACATCTTGCTTATGCTTTGCATATCCCTTGCTTGGAATTCCCCATTGCTTAGCCACTGCATCTTGTAGAATGTTTGATGACACCTTAGAATGTTTGGTACCTGACTGCTCTGAGTAGAGGCAGTTGATAGAGACAGGCTGAGCGAGAGAAGAACTGCTCCTGGTGGGGTTTTTATTATTACATCTATTTATCATTTTATTGTTAACTTAACTTGGATTTATCTACAATAAATCAAACCTGCTTTATATACTGGATTTAAGAACTTTATTTGCTACAAATTGGTGACGAGGTACAGAACAGAACCTATGCGTGGAAAGAAGACGGATTTAATGAATTACTACTGCAACTAAAGGAACTACTTTAAGCTGGACAAGAAAAGGTAAATTAACAGAAACGCCCTGGTTAACCCCACCAGTGTCCCCAGTCATCTGGACAGCCTGCTATCCCAGGGTGTTTAAGTTCTTGCTGCATGATTTAGACTATATTGGCTTGTTTTGACTCTATTGGATTAAGGAGACCTGCTTACTAAAGTGTGATTGAGCCGTTTTCAGAAAACATGTCTTGGATGACAAGTTTGTCACTCTGCTGTTCGTTATTTCAGCCTGATTTGGGAGCTGACTTTTGATTTTGTGGAATAAACGCACACCTTTGGAGAGAGGCCGCAGTATATTTATGGTCTGTCACACTGTTCCGGTTCTGCAAGCTGATGACATTTGTTGAGTTTTACGGAAGCTACTGTGAGAATTGAAGGTTATTGCTGCCACCTACTGGATACTGGAATAAGGAAATCTTTATTTTGCTGAGAATGTATTCTGACTACAAGTCTGGTTATTCATGCGATGAGGAATTTCATAAATTTGGTGAACTTCGCACCCCTGATAAGTTTTGGGGAAGCGCGTGTGTACAGAGTAACTGTCTTTGCTTAAAATTGTACACTCACCGTCTTATGTGGAGATGACGGTTGGTCGTCGGATGGCCAGCAGTGATCTTCTCTCAGTCCCTGCTACCATGCAATTGATGACGTATTTGAAAGGCATCGAGGAGTTAGTGATTCTTTCCCCTCACGTTCCGCCTCACGTACTGATCCTGCTGTGACGTCAAACTTGCCGATGCTGCCACTGTCCAGTTATTTCTTTTCAGCACGCCTTCACTGTGAACCATCCGGTGAATACGTGACAACGTGACGCCATTTTAGAGACTTATCTTTTCACTGCTGTGAAGATGCCTGTTGTTCAAGCTTCAGAATGTCAATAAAGTTAATAGGAAAGCGGCGGAGATGCCTGCTGCTCACACTTCGGAATGTAAATTGAGTTAAATTTGGAAAAAACTCACTGATGACTGAATAGATGACATTAACATCTTCATTAATATTGTCTGAGAGCACAAGCTTTCTACCGTTGTGTGTGACATTACTGGACTAATTGATCGGAGTAGAAAGCATTCGACATCTCATTCAGACTACGGTGACTACTTTTGTTGTTTTAATTTCTTATTTTGGAAACTGTTCAATATACTTTAATATTAATATTTACCATCTTGCCTATTCTATTGTTGATAACATAATTCACACTGTTGGTGATGTCTATGTTATTTTAATGTATCTTTACTTCTTATTTATGAATAGTATTGTGGTTTACTTTCATTGGATGGAGCCACTTATGTGCTCAACTGTTGTTGGGGCGCTCAATTCGTATAGGTTTACTTTTATTGGGTTGAGCCACGTAAGTGCTCAACTTTTGTTGGGGTGCTCAATTTGTTATTTTTCGTAATTATTTGCAGATATGTTTGATATCGATATGCTGTTTTGAACCACCATTTAGGTGCTCAATTTCCATTGAGGTGTTCAATGTTATTCTTTCTTACTTTTGATGTACCACGTTATTTAGTGCTCTAAAATATTAGAGGAGTTCACATGTGTTACTGAGTAGAGTCATGCATTTTCTTTTATTGTTGTGAACCACTATGTGCTCAAATTATTTTGAAGTGTTCTTTTCAGAGGATTAGTTGTCCTAGTGTTGGATTTATTGAATATGTATTTTGCGGAGCCACATCTGTGCTCATTTTGAGGCGCTCCATTTTTTTGATATGAACTCTGAGGAGTTCAATTGTTCTATGTTATGGAGAGCAGTAAGTTGCTCAATTTTCTTGATATGTACTCTGAGGAGTTGGGATTTATTGGATGTGTAGTTTGAGGAGCCACATCAGTGCTCATTTTGAGGTGCTCCATTTTTTTGATATGAACTCTGAGGAGTTCAATTGTTCTATGTTATGGAGAGCAGTAAGTTGCTCAATTTTCTTGATATGTACTCTGAGGAGTTCAAATTGTTTTATGTTATGAAAAGCCGTAGGTTACTCTATTTGGCTTATATGAACCACGCAAGTGCTCTAAGGTTTTAGAGGCGTACAGTTTATTAAGTTTAAGGAGCCGTTGTTTGCTCTATTTACAAATGTATTTATTTATCTAACCCATCCATTTTCATTCTTGTGGATGTTATTATGTATCAAATCCAAATTTTCCATTCTAGTGGATTTTATTGAGTTATGCATCAAATCCAAATTTTCCATTCTAGTGGATTTTATTAAGTTATGCATATAATCCATATTTTCCATTCTAGTGGATTTTGTTATATTATGTGATATAACATATTGTATTTATATTTGATATGGAAGTTGTGTGAGCTGTGTACTACAATTCAAATGTAAGAATGCAATGAAATGTATTCTATCATCTTTATTTATTGTTTTCTAAAGAAGGGGGATGTGTTACACCTTGCTTATGCTTTGCATATCCCCTGCTTGGATTTCCCCATTGCTTAGCCACTGCATCTTGTAGAATGTTTGATGACACCTTAGAATGTTTGGTACCTGACTGCTCTGAGTAGAGGCAGTTGATAGAGACAGGCTGAGCGAGAGAAGAACTGCTCCTGGTGGGGTTTTTATTATTACATCTATTTATCATTTTATTGTTAACTTAACTTGGATTTATCTACAATAAATCAAACCTGCTTTATATACGGGATTTAAGAACTTTATTTGCTACAGTTGGTCCCTAGATTTGTACCTGCCTCAGGTTTGCAACATTCCCCAAAACTAGTACAAGGGGAGAAGATGCAGGAGGGAGATGAAGCGTCTGATGACCAATGCCCAGGGGACCCTCATTAATCACTGCACTAAATTTGGCCTGGTCCAATGGATTGTGATCCCTTGTGGCCCTTCTGAAATCTGCTGCCTGAGGATTGTACATTGAACTTCTCATGGTGTTACTAGACGATGGTTCAGGGAGCCTAGGTGACCCAGGATTAATGTTTTTAGTTGTGTCGGTGCTTGCTGAAGACAGAGAGCCAGAGCTGCATGGGTTGGTTCTGGCAGTGGTTTCGTCGTTCCCTATTATGCACGTCTCAGGGGAAATAGATTTTGAAATCCCCCGGATAACCCCCTCTTCCTCTATAGTTTTAAGCCTCTCCTCAATTTGAGTTATTTTGAGGAAAAGTTGTTCCAAAAGCATAGTGACTATAGTCTTGAATCTTTCCCAGGTGGCAATCGCCAAGTGATCCCGGGAGTTGAGTCGGGGTTGGTATAGTGTTCCCATTTACAGTTTGGCCAGGTTCAACCGCTCTTGTCCCTCCAGTCCCTCTAGATTTCACTGCCTCGACTCGATTCTGGGGTTTTTGCTTCTGTGATCCCCCAGTTTTCCTTTTTGTTTCCCAGCGGTTTATTTTCAATTGCAAGCCTGTCCCCTGGTGGTAATATTAGGACCCATCATTTCCTCCACCAAAGGGGAAAGTGAAATTAGTGCAGGGGGCAGGGAAGCAATGGGTGATGTTTGGGAGTTTCACCCGCCCTAGCAATGGTGCCTAGGGAAGAGCGCTTTTGGGAAATAAGTGATCCCAGTGAAAGAAGTTGTTTAGCCAGCTGGATCTCGTGGTTAAGGACTGACTCTGCACTGGTTAAAAAAGTATCAAGTGTCCCTGTTGTACCTTTCCTAAGTTGGTCAGTCATACCCTCCCTTTTGACAATGTTAGTAATCCCAATGAATAGCCGAGTTTAATTATGAGCGCCCAACAGCAGCTAAAGAAACTGGACCTTCTCCAGAGGGAGTATCAGCACTCAGGAGAGCGTGGTTACTGGGGCATAGAGGAATGGCCCCGCCCAGCCTCTCCTGGGCTCCAACGGGCATAGACGGGCCCGTCCTTGGTCTGGGTTTTGCCCGGGCGTTGCCCGCTCACTTCCACTCGCGTCCTGGTGTGAAATAAATGCGTTGGTCCCTCCCCGGCGTAAGGAACACTGTGGACTGGAGTCCCAGCAGGTAGCAACAAGTGGTGGTCATGGGTAAACAGGTATGGGCTTCCATCCTGTGGGAGCCACAGCCCCTTTTTCAATTCCTCCTGGTGCGAAAAGCATGCATTGGTGCCTCCCCAGCACAAAGAACTCTGGGTACTGGAGTCCCAGCAGGTGGCAACAAGTGGTGGTTGCGGGCAAACAGGTACTGACTCCTTGATAGTCATGCATATTGTTACCTGGTGATCAACCACATAAAGTCTTCAGGAAACACCCAACACATTCCACTCAGAACTGACTCCGGGTAATTAGAGTCTCCCTGAATTCTATTCTGTATTTCTTCAGTGGTGAGTCTATAACCCTCAAAAAGGGACCCTTCATGAGGTTATGAGACTCTGTATCTTTCTCATTCGATGTCAGAATTCTTTTCATGCATGTTCCTAAAATAGTTCCTACAGGAGAGGAGGCCAATTTCATCTGGCTACCCTTCTGGCAAGGTGGGCTCTCAGGAAAGCAGTGAACCTTTTGGTGATGTCATCACCCTATGAGTATATAAGGATAATCCCTTTAGTGAATATCAAATCAAAGGAAACTTTTTGCTCCCAATGGATAACATTGCTGCCACCAGAGATATGTCCTAGGCCCATCTACCTTCTTTGTCTTTCTATGTTCAGAAGTTGAGCTTCTAAGTTCAACATCCTGGTCATTCCTTCTGGCCTGAGGTACTCCTCTGAGGACTCTCATCTGGTTTTGAGTTGGTGGACACAGCCTCAATTTGATCGTCATAGTCCATCAGATTGACCCACTATCTCCGGATGATCTCCTTCATTCTCTGCTAAAAGCAGTCTAAGCTTATCTTTTTGCATGTTTGCCAGTATTGATAACTTAACCCTTGCAGAGGGTCCTTAACCTAGCATGTGACAGATCCATGTAATCACTGCACCACACTTCAGGCTGTTTGTTTCCACCCACTCCCGCCCCGGTCCGCCGCGTCCAATCATGGGCGTTTGATGCGGAGGGTGAGGAGGAGCCTTGCACTTCCGGGCTCAGGGACCCCTCCCTTCATTATAAATGTGCTTTGGTCAGCGACCGCGCAGCGGACCCGTGCAGCGGGCGCGCCGGAAGTGCGCCGAAGTCGAGCCAAAGTCAAGCCCGTCTGCGCCCGTCCGCGGCCGGACGGGGCGCGGGGCCATAAACCATGGCTCCCCCACACCAACCACCATAAGGTATGGCAGACAGGAACTGCTTGACATCCAACCCAATACGCCCGCATGCTGCAAACACTCTATGAATGCTCTTTTGCTAAAGACGTGTACCTTATGCACTTTTGTCCCGGTCAATCCTGCCACCATTATTAGTACGACCAACACAATTAAAGCAGCCCTGCTTAATTGCAGATCTCTTCGAAAACACCGTATAGAAATCTTTCACTTACTTGAGGATCATGACATCAACATCCTGTTTCTTACGCAAACATGGCTGGATGAATACTCAGACCCAGATATCATTCAGCCCCTTCCTCCCGGATACTCCCTCTCCACACTGGATAGGAATGACGGTAGAGGTGGTGGCATTGCCATTGCTATTAAAGCCCCTCTAGTATGTACCCTCTCTCCTATCTCGGTTGACCATAGTGAAGCTGGCGCTTTCACCATCAATACCGGTCCCAACCACTCTATCTCTGGCATCCTTGTATACCGTCCTCCTGGAAGGCTATATGATTTCACTCCCACTCTCATGGAAGCCTTAACCCATCTAGCACTGAGAAAATCTCGAGTATTAGTGCTAGGAGACTTAAATGCTCATTTTGATGACCCCCTAGATAAGGAAGCGACAGATATTAAATCTGAGCTACTCTCTTTACAACTAGAATTAAAAAATAACGAGCCGTCACACCAACTAGGACATCTATTGGACCCAGTTTTTGGGAACTGGAAGGGTGTTCAGACCCTACCTCCCCAGCCTATACCATGGTCTGATCATTTTATCATCCCTATATTATTTCAACTAGATAAGACTGAGCATCAAAACCAAAGCTCTCAACGTTATAAACGAAGGAAATGGAAGAATTTCTCGGCAGATTCGTTTACTAAAATTGTTCAGGATGCAGGGCCTCCTAGAGGAACTGATTGCGAGACAGCACATAAACACCTTCTAAATTGCATTACAAAGGCTCTTGACATCACAGCCCCGATTCGCACCGTAACCAATGCCATGAGAACTAAAAAAACGGCTCCCTGGTTCAGTCAGGAGCTTCAGATTCTTAAAATGGCTTGTAAAAAGCTCGAAAGAGTATGGCGTCACAAATTCTGCCCAGAAATCAAAGCCCAGTATAAAGCAGCGCAAAAAGAGTATAACAAAAAAATACGCTTATCCAAGGCAGCTCACTATAGCAACCGAATCTTGGAAGCGGAAAACTCCCCTAAGGAGCTCTATCAGATTTACAAAGAAATCTCAATAATCGACTCTAACTCCTCCTCTCAGAATGATTCAGTGGACACCTGCAATAAAATTGCTAAGTATTTCTCAGGAAAGATTACTAACATTTATGCCAGCTTCTCCAGCAATATAAAAACTGGCACTGAATTTACAGAGAATGAAGATCACATACGTACTCAAGTCTGTCTATGTTCATTCTCTGTTCCTCCCGTTGAAACACTGGCTAAAATGTGCAAAAGTATTAAATCTGGCTCTCCACGTGACCCTGCGCCACCTAAAATCTTGGCTGAGACCATTTCTGTGTTAGAGCCCCATTTTAGACACATGCTTCAAGTATCCTTCTCTACTGCCTGTTTACCAACTGATTGGAAACAAGCCATAGTACTCCCTATCAAAAAAAAGCCTAATAAAAGTCAGGACATACTGGAGAACTTACGCCCAATCTCCCTGCTACCTTATCTAGCAAAATTAGCAGAGAAAGTAGCCAATGTCCAACTTATGGCCCATCTCGAAGCCCAGAATGCTTTTTATATATCGCAGTCAGGCTTCAGATCGAGCTTCTCTACTGAGACAGCTCTCCTGAGAGCTACGGAAACTTTACGGGAAGGAGCTGATGAGGGCAAGACCATGGCTCTCATCATGCTGGACCTCAGCGCCGCGTTTGACACTGTAGCACATTCCATCTTGCTACAGTGTCTAAACAGAGCGGGGATCACCAAAGAGGCGCTGGGATGGCTGAAGGCCTTCCTTACCAACAGGAGCTTTCAGGTCCAAAGAGGGTCTTTTCTCTCGGACAGTATGACGCTAGAACAGGGGGTACCTCAGGGCTCTGCCCTGAGTCCCACCCTGTTTAACTTATACATGGCACCACTGGCAGAAGTGGTACAATCGTTCGGCGTAGAGCTTGTCTCTTACGCCGACGACACTCAACTTCTAATCTCCCTGTCCCAAGCTCCCTCCTCTGAGGCCGACAATTTTAAATCCTGCATGTGCAAGCTTGCCGCATGGATGACTGAACATTGCCTTAAATTAAATGGCACAAAAACGGAGGTACTTATAATAGGTGGAAATGACACAAAATGGACGAAAGATTGGTGGCCTACCTGTCTGGGTCCCTTACCTACTCCCAACCAGGAAGCAAAAAACTTAGGTGTCTGGATAGACAACAAGCTCTCCTTTGACAGCCATGTCAAAAAAACAGTAGGTAAGTGCTTCGGAGTCACGAAAACCCTCAATCGTACCCTGGATCTGCTCCCGCAGAATTCTAGGCGTACCATGACTCAGGCACTTATCACCTCCCGAATAGATTATGGGAACGTGCTGCTGCTGGGCACGTCCGCAAAAAACATCAGAAGATTACAAGTCTTGCAGGACTCAGCAGCTCGCCTAGTGCTAAGACTTCCCCGTAGAGCTCCCTCCAGACCTTCCCTGGCTACCCTCCACTGGCTGCCCATTAGCAAGAGGATACTATTCAAAGCACTCCTCTGGTGCCACAGGATTATACACCAAAAAGCCCCCTTCTACCTGTCCGATCTGGCGTTATTGTATGAGCCCAACAGATCTCTTAGATCTAAAGGAATGGGCTTGCTCAAAACATCGCTCCCTAAAAGAGCTCGAATGGGAGGTAGGTCCTTCCGCACTCTGGCAGCCAAGAAGTGGAATATCCTCCCCACGAACATCAGACAAGAAACGAACGAGGCATCTTTCAGAAAGTTGCTGAAAACCCATTTATTTACTCTTTAGTGGTAGCTATCTCTGCCTCTCCTCCTAAAAAAAAAAACTCTCTCTCCACAGCGCGGGGACACGCCGGGAGGCGTCACCAGGCGCTTTACAAACCCCTTTAATAATAATAATTAATTTGTGCAGGTGCTTTCCGGTGCTTAGCATCAGCACTTATTTGATAGGGCCGGGTCTACATAACACCACCACACGTCTGCAACTCTGCATACAATTGTTCATACTGGCAGGCAATGTGAATGTGAATGTCAGTCAGTATATAACATTAAATGACCTCAGACTCAGCGCGCATCACATATGTAATAATTTGCTTTAGGCGCCGCAGCGCCGTGGCGGATGGCCTGCGGCCCTTCCGTGTTGCTGTCAATGGGTGGGCGGCGGGCACAGGACACTGATTGGGCAGGGGCGATTGGGCAGTGGGCTGGGTTTGGTTATGTGCAGCGTGCAGGCAGCGTGTGAGTGTATGCCCCGGCACACGTGCACGCACGTCCTCGTTCAATCATTAGGGATTCACAGGCAGTGGGTTAGCCCGCTGTGGAGTGCAGGCAGTAGCAGGCCTGGGCCGCCAATTGCAGAAAGGCAGGCAAACCGGTGCCCACCCGCCCACCAGCACCCAAAGTAATCATAAGTAGCAACGCTGCTTTTTTAATGTATTTTGGACTGGAGCGTGGCGAGTGGCGTTACAGTGCCTGCAACTTCAAATGAAAGTGAAGGGTGTGGTAGGCGTACGCTAGCTCCAGCTCCCGCTGGGTGATGACGTCAGGCTCTCTGAGGTTAACTTTAAAGGCCCTGTAGGTATACCGTTTGCTTTTTGTTCAGCAGGAAACATGTTTATTCTTTTATGTGATCTGTTCGTAAAGGAGCGCATATATCTTCTGAACCCCTGTTTACAATGTATATTGTACATAGGCTATACAAAAGCCAGCCCTGTCGATTTGGTCAATGCTTTTTCATTTTGAACTATATGCAACAGATTGCATTTTTTAAGTGGCACCACCATACTTTTCTTTGATTGAATTTCACTTCTTGTCAGATGTATTCCTGGGAAAGCCAGTGGGTCCGCCTGATGGATCTTGGGTGAAAGTTCAGCAAAGCTTTTATCTCTATGGGTAGTGTGAGCAAAGCCCTATAATGAGCACCACAACATGCTAAATCAATTACCATTCAAGACACGTGAAGCCGAGTTGTCTTTCAGACCCTGCTCTCATGAATTCATTCCTTCCCAGCCCTATTCTCCAAGGGTTCAAGTATTTCTGCAACAAGTGCTGCTTATCCAAAGGGGGTCCTGAGCACAATTGTTTGACAAATCGACACCACAAGTGCTTCTGATAGGAACTCTGGAGCAGGCCGTCAGAATGTTAAGCCCCTCCTTATTCTGCAGAAAAAACGCCCCCACGTTAGCATTGCACTTCTATTAATTACGGTGTCAGCGAGTGGTGCCTTTCTACCACTTAAAGATAATGA
Source organism: Lissotriton helveticus (assembly GCF_964261635.1). Classification (NCBI taxonomy): domain Eukaryota; kingdom Metazoa; phylum Chordata; class Amphibia; order Caudata; family Salamandridae; genus Lissotriton; species Lissotriton helveticus. The sequence continues at coordinate 127,228,555 of NC_136064.1, forward strand.
AAACTCTCCAGCAAAAACCCCAAACCCTACAGGCTTAGCCAATCAATTTATTGGTAGAATCTTGCTCCGCAGACTGCCTGTATTTGAAAATGAAGACACTTGGCTCGAATGTCTTATTTCCTGCAGGCTAGGCTGCACAGGCCCCTGATACCTATCACCCAGCAGACCAGCCTTTTCCTGGCGCTGGAAGTCAATAGAGAAGATGACTGCATGTTTCCCTCACCTGGGCCAGTATGCCTCCCAGGCAGCATTGGGTCATGGCTGCAAGGCTGGGGCCCCTCCCCCTGGGCTTGTAGCGGTACCGTAAACATGGCTCCGAGGCCTACTGGGTACCCCCACCATGGAATTGTACTTGCTCACGGACAGTGCCGATGGCGGAGGCATGATTGCTCAGGGCAGGCCTTGGAGAGTGGACTTCACAGCTCAATTGGTGGAAGTATGTGGAGCTGAGAGAAGTGGGTGTGGCCTCCTAAAAAAAGTTGAGCACCTGCACTTCATATTTTACAAATTAAGCACTGCATGTAAGGAATCATGAGCAGGCTCCTGGGACTGTTTATCAGTATCAGACATTATTTTACTAAATTTGGGAACTTTTTGGGATGTTTAGAAAGTCTAACACCAAATATATAGCAATGGTATTTTAAATTCTGTAACCACTTAATTTCAGGGTCTTAGCCAAGGCCCTAGCAGTTAATTGTAGGAATTTAGGAAAAATAGACCAATTTAAAAAATACAACTAGACTAAAGACAATGTTTTGGATTTGCTCATGTTTCACTTATTGACAAAGTGGTTCCAACAAATGCAAAGTCTTCTAACCCACCGCTGAACCACCAATGCAGAAAGATGTCTCTCTCTGTAGTGTACTAAAACAAAGTACACCGTCCAGAGAGTCCAGTTCATCTGAGTCCGTAGAGAAACGTCCCGGGATCAAAAAAAGCTAGCTTCTAATAGTAAAAAATCTAGTCTAATTTAGATAGTAATCACAGACAACTAAGTGGACAGGTGCACCGCAAGACAAACAAATCAACACAGCAGCTCTTAGCCAAGAACTCTCACCATCCTTCAAGTCATAGTCCTGGTACACCGAGGTTAAAGTAGATAATACTACTGCGACTTTTTGTGATAGTGTGAGTAAGCAGTTGTGCTTATCAGAGGGCAGTGCTAAGCATTTGTTATACACCCATTGGCAATAAAGCAGATCAATTTACGAACAATTGTAGATTTTTATGCATAATTTAGGATGAAGAACTTCGATCTACAGAGTTCATAAAATATATCACACTTATGTGCAATTATGCACCATTGAAGTCATTGGAGAAAAGCAGAAAAATGCATGTAATATCAGGCAAGGCTTACACAAAGGCTTACAAAAAATTCACCTTCTCATTTTAGGTTTATAGCAGGACTAGATTCAGAGTTACAATGGGAGATTAGGTGACTCATCCTCTGCCTTCCCTGCTGCTCGTCCCCACTCACCGCAGCCTAAACTTACCTTGGCCCCAGCTGCCCAGCTGCTGCTGCTTGTGAGGGGGAGGCCCCACCATCATGCTATTTAGCGCTGCCTCTCCCCCCGTAGCGCGGGACTCATCTTCTGCCTTCCCTGTTGCTCACCCCCACTCACTGCAGCCTAAAGTCACCTCGGTGGGACAGGGGTCCCGAGGTCTCCTTAACCAGCGCTCAGCCACCAGGTTGCTCCGCTAGGGGGACTACAAGCCCCAGAAGCCCCGGCTGCCCAGCTGCTGCTGCTTGTGAGGGGGAGGCACCACCATCATGCTATTTAGCGCTGCCTCTCCCCTCGCAGTGCGGGACTCATCTTCTGCCTTCCCTGTTGCTCGCCCCCACTCACTGCAGCCTAAAGTCACCTCGGTGGGACAGGGGTCCCGAGGTCTCCTTAACCAGCGCTCCGCCACCAGGTTGCTCCGCTAGGGGAACTACAAGCCCCAGAAGCCCCAGCTGCCCAGCTGCTGCTGCTTGTGAGCTATTTAGCACTGCCTCTCCCCCCGCAACGCGGGACACGTGTGGACGGGGCGCGGGCGAAGGGTGGGCCCGTCCTAGCCCGGAGGAAGCTGGGCTGGGCCATCTCCCTGACGTCCGCACCAAGAACACAGGCTCCTGTTAACCTACAGTGTGGCGAAGGTATTTTTACCAGCTTCAGGGGAAGCCTCTGTGATTTATTCTGTAATTGGAAATCTCCCACTGACTTTGCCTTGAATAGAACACAGTTGCGATTGACTAGGGGGAGGGGCGCCTACTTTGCTCTGTTTTAAGGGGGTTTGTTTTATCGAACGGCATATATGGGTAAAAGTAAACTCCTGGATCCCGTGGGCGGGGCACCCAGCACAAATGGGGGAGGTCAAAAGGAAAAAGGCTAGGAAAGCATCCAAAAATCCTTGTACCCTCCAGACCCTCGATACAATCAAGACCCTAGTCAACGATTGTGAGGGTATCCTGTCACAAGATCCTTTATTGCCCCCTGCCCACACGAGCAACCTTATTACATGTAGCCCCCAAATTTCAAGCACCATTCCACCAACGATCGTACCATTGATGTTTCAAAAACCCTCAGCTAAACAAGATGATACCAGGCCTGAGCCCACTTCTCCTATAACCATCCCTAATCATATTCGCTGGAGCCTATTGTGATTACTTGTACCAATTGCTATTCTGTATTAGCTGATGCTATAGACACGCTGGAAGAAACTGGGATGGAAGGAGCTACAAGAACTATTATGCTATATTGGGCTCTGGGGGGAACTACCAACATGGGGAATTACATGAAGTTGTTCAATCTATTGCCGCCCTCAGATCAGAATTGGGCGAGATAAGGCTGTTAATGCTAGAATTAATAAGTGTTGCCATGAATCCACCCAGTAACACCTTACCTACGGGCACTGGTAACAGAGTCCGTAGAGATACGTCCTGGGATCAAAAACAGCTAGCTTCTGATAGTAAAAAAGTTGAGTCTAATTTAGATAGTAATCACAGACAGCTAAGTGGACAGGTGGACTGCAAGACAAACAAATTTGGACTAAGGGCTGTCAACGGACGCACCACTTTGGACACCATAGGAGCGAACACATTTAATAGGATTTCACCCCCTTCCAGAATCGACTATATATTAGTCGACAAGAGACTCTGGAGACAGGTGGTTGATATGATCATTGTCCTGTCAACTGATAGTGATCACAATCCACTTTCCCTCTCTATGACAGACGTATGGCCCAGTGAGGCATGCAGCTCTAATATTAGCCCCTTGATGACAACTCAAATTACAAGCGATTCCTCAAATGGCCAAAAATTGCTATCAATGAGAGGAAAATGCTGGCCCTTGGGGAAATCTTGAGAGCTCAGACCACCAAATTGTTCGAAGCATGCACAAAAAAGGAAGGGGTCCCAGCTGTCGGGGATGTTTATGTCAACACTACTGACCAGTTGAGCTCCCCTTTCCTGGTATCTTCTCCTTCTAATAGGAAACCCATGGCTCGCAAATTATCAGAAGTATTGTACAATGGTGAATGTAGACGGAAAAAGTCCTCTCTGATATCCGTACTTAAGAAACACAACACTAGCGAGGTTCAACAGGCTAGAAAGGATTACAGATGTGCTATGGCCGAGGCCAAGAGGGCATGGGAGAAATCCTATTGGGCAGGCTTGAAGGCAGCTAGTTTGTCCAAAAATGGCAACTTGTTTTGGAGCCTGGTCAGGAGAACTAGTAGTCGGGACCCGGACCAGATCCCAAACCATATTACCAATCAGGAGTGGTACGATCATATCAAAAAATGATATGAGGGAGCCGCTGACTTAGAATATCAAGAGACCATTAGCTGCCCACCCCTTATAGTTCCTCCCAAACTATTTCAGCCAATTGTGGTGAGAGCAGTAGAGACAGCCATAGGAAAGATCGTCTAAGCAATGGCCCCGGGCAAAGATGGCCTACTAGGTGACCTATACCGAGCAAACTCTAAAGAATGGGCCATATATTTTGCCCTGCTGATCAATGCCCTCTTGGAGGGGGACCCCATCCCTGCTTTGTGGAAGGGAGCAGAGGGAATCCCCATCTATAAGAAGGACCCCAGGGGAGACCCTGCCAACTACCGCCCCATTAGCCTTATAGATGCTGACCAGAAGGTGATTGGCCGGGTCTCACTGGGGAGGATTCTCTCCTAGGCCGGGAAGAACAACATTCTATCGGATTAACAGGCAGGGTTCAGGGCCTGTACAGGTATGATCGATCAGGCCTTTAGGCTTGCCCTCCTGTACTGGAAGGTGGTGACAATTGGGAAGGGCAGTCTTTACCTCGCTTTTATCGATCTAAAGACTGCCTTTGACCTGGTCCCCCGAGACCGCCTATGGCTGGTCCTACAGGAGATGGAGCTTCCCTTGGCCATCCTGAATCTTTTGGTTCGTATGCACGAGGGCAACTATGCCCGAGTTAGGTGGGGTATACTGGACCAGAAAACGGAGAAAATCCCATTAGAGAGAGGAGTACTCCAGTGTTGTGTTATGGCACCAGCCCTCTTTTCTCTTTTTGTGTATGGGGTGATCTCTTATCTATTAGAAATAAATGCAGATGTCCCAGTCCTTGCGGGTGATAAGGTGCCCTCCTTACTTTTCGCGGATGACTCCTTATTAATCTCCAAAACACCTGCGGGTCTGCAAACATTTCTAAATAGGTTTTATTCTTTCTGCAGCTTGAAGGACCTGGCAATTAATACCTCGAAGACCAAGCACCTGTTTTTTAACCCCAGTAGGCAGGTCAAGATCACTCTCACATTCGACGGGGTGCCCCTAGAGCGCGTCAAAACATTTGAATATTTGGGTATCAGAATCCCAGATAAATTGACCTGGAAATCACATATCGACAAAATGGCCCTGAAGCATTAGCGGGTTGTGGGTGCCATAGGTAGAGAGCATCGCTCATCAAGTTCCTGTCCAATTGCCCCTGCCCTCGTGATTTACGCAGTCAAGGCTGCAGGCTTGGCACTATATAGATCTAAGCTTTGGGGCTTTGAAAAAATCGATGACATCGTAAAGGCTGAAAACAAGTTTTTTAGAGAGTTGGTCTCATCACCACAGGGGACCCCAATCAAGCCACTATTGAGCGATTTGGGACGCCGCTCATTGGAAGATCTCGCCACTCTGCTCCCTCTTCTCTATTGGGGTCGTCTGTGGTGTACACCCGAGTTATCCAAATATGCCGACGGCCTAAGAGAAGTGATGCATCTTGAGGGATCCCACTAGATTAGATGTCTTTTAAACATTAAAAAGTTCCTCATAGCATTGGGCCTCGGAGAAGCCTGGGATACAGGGTCCCCGTTGAATAAGATAGCCGTCAAAAGTGCCTACTGGGCTTGGGTTGACAGTCAGGAGACTAGAAACCATGGCCTTTGTGGTAAATATTTTAGTAATTTACCTTGATCGGAATTTCTAGACAATATCAATAAGTTCAAGTATGAAGAGCAGAGTCCGTGGTGGTTCGAATTCAGGGTCTTTATTCAGTAACTCGAGTTAAGGGAGCACTCCGTCACCTGAGGAGGATCGGAAGAATCTCTAACTTTATTCTCAGAACATACAGTATATACAACAGAAAAAGAGGAAGGAGCTTCCCTTCAATGCATGCCCGGATCGTATGTTGAAATAGAACAGAAGTCATGTAGGCCCGGATCATATGTGGCAATAAAACGGAAGTCATGACCATAAAAGGAGGCAACCTCGTGAAAAGGGGGCACATGGTAGAAGAAATAAGGCTGAGTCATGATTCAGAATAAGGAAGCACAAGAGAGGCAAAGATGTGAAGAAATAACGCTAGGCTGGTTCCTTAGATAAGAGAGAGAGAGTCGTGTTTCAGCATTCGGGATATCTTCTTCTCGGAATTGGTTGTCGTGGTTTAACAGAACGGGGGCTATTTCTCGGAATAGGTTTGATTATAGGGAAATGGTTACAGATGGGGGGTCTTGTTCTCGGCGTTGGCTTGACCACAGAAATGTACGGTTTAATTGAGGAAACTGGTTCTCGGAATCGCCCTGAGCATAAGAGTGTAGTTTTGACCCTTTTGGGGAAGGGGAGTGCGTGTGCAACTTCGTGAGGTGCATGATCAGCGCGTGATCGGTTCGTGCTCATGTGCTCGTGTGTTCGTGTTTTAGCAAGATGGGCTCGGGGACGTGACTTAAGAGGGTGTATGATGGGACATAATTGTACGAGAAATAATCATTTTCCACATTCCCTCCTTGTCCCATAATATACCCTTCTAAAATTATTTGCCTTTTCTAATCCACTTCTATACTCATTAGGCCGTTTACTTGTTCCTGCAACATGATTCTTTCCTTCTTTTTCTTTCTGGACTGGGTTTTTGGTATACAGGTAGTGGCACAGGAACTACAGAGTACTGGACCGCACTGAATACAGAGGCAGCAGGTGAAGAGAATGGCTAGAGCGAGACCTATGACTGTAAGTGCCTTCCATCCCCATGAGGACAGGAGGCCCCAGAGCCAACCTGTCAGGGACCAGGCACCAGTGTCTGCATCTAGATTTCTGGAAAGTATATGAAGGCGGGAAATAGCAGAATACACTGAGGGTGTGTTGTCTGGGATAAATACACAGCAGCTGGACTCGATCAGTTCACATACACCACCACGGTTAGCCAGTATGATATCTAAGACCATACGGTTCTGTAACGTCATGAGTCTGTCGGCAGCCATCTCAGCGGTGATGTTACTTAATGCACCAGCTGTTATGTTTATGGCTCCCTGGACTACACGAGTCAGTTGTCTTATGTGGCGGCTATTGATCATAGGCCCCCAGAATGGGATGATTCCTTTAAAGAAGTCGCCGGCCTCTTGGTCCGCTGTATCTTCAGCATCTATGGCCCCCCTTCGCCGTCTATTAATCACGGACGGAGGGTCACTGAGATGATAATCTGCTGGGGCGGTGTAGGTAGGAGGAAGGGGAAATGCAATGTAGCACTTTCCGGACCAGCCTTGAGGTAGCGTGCGTGCGTGAGGTCCACAGATAAAGTATGTGTTGGGGGCAGTGGTCATCGTTGGGAAATTAGGATCAGGTAAGGTGTACGTCTTGTTACACTCACTATCTCCCATTTTCTGACCCTTGCCCTTTCCTCTTACACAGAATAGGCCTTTATGGGACACAGCCCATCCTCCCTGGTCTGCCTGTCTCGTCTGGACTGATAATGTTTCCCTAAAGGAGGTAGTATCATTAAAGAGGGAATAACTGGTGTTTTCATTATTGTCTGCTCGTCCCCATGTAGTGGTAAGTGTTATCATTCTTCCTACGGCACGTGCTGTCTTTGTCTTTATCTCTTTCCGGGTACTAGTGTTCTTGATCTGGGTCTCAGGAATATGTCTAACAGAAGCGGAGAATATCATAGAGAGTGCATAAGCAGATCCAGCATAGCCGAAAGGGAGATGAATAAAAGGCATTCCTCCATGTATCCACATGATCCAGTGGTTCCGGTCTTTTTTAGCCAATCGGGCCTTTAGCGTGACCGTCCCGCCGTACCAGTCCAAATACCATCCTTTGGACCTGGGGGTTCCGCAAGGCTCCTCGCTGAGTCCTACGTTGTTTAATCTTTACGTAAGGCCGCTAGCTGAGGTTGTCAGGCAATGGGGTATGACAATGGTGTCATACGCCGACGACACCCAGCTAGCGGTCACGATCAGCGGGGATGCCGACGTCGATGCCCCCAGATTCCAACAAGGACTGCGGGCGGTCGCTGACTGGATGACGTCCAACTGTCTCCAGTTGAACGCTAGCAAGACCGAGGTCATGATTTTCGGCAAACAACCGGAACACTGGGGAGAGAGATGGTGGCCAGGGGATTTGGGTCCGGTTCCCATCCCAGTCGCCGAGCTTAAAAACCTCGGGGTCTGGTTGGACCCGTCCCTTACGTTCGCTTGCCGTACCAAGCGCACGGCGGCCTGCTGCTTTGGTATCCTGCGCGGGTTGCGTCCAGTGCTCAAGTTCTTTGACGCCTCAACTAGGCAGCTCATGATCCAAGCCACCGTCATCTCTAGGCTGGATTACGCGAGCTCCCTGTTGGTAGGTTTGAACCAGGCTGAGATCGGACGTCTGCAACGGATCCAGAACGCCGCTGCAAGATCGGTGGTAGGATTACCTAGATCTTGCCCCACCTCCAGTACTCTGCGCTCATTGCACTGGCTCCCGGTGGCCCAGCGGATCCAGTTTAAGGTCCTCTGTGTCGCCTATAGGATTCTGAAGGGGTCCCCAGCGGTGATTCTGTCGACACTCTTGGCCCACTACATTCCAGCCCGAGCGCTAAGATCTGCGGATCTGGAATTGGCTGTGGTCCCGCGCTTTATGCAGAGCAGAGCTGGTGGGCGCTCCTTTAGAGTCCGGGCTGCGGTGCTCTGGAACTCCCTTCCCCCGGCGATTCGTGCCCTTGGGGATTTGCTCTCCTTTCGCCGTGCGGTGAAAACTTTTCTATTCCCTTAGCTTAATTTTGTTTGTTTATTTTTTCGTTGTGTTGTGCAGCTGCCTTGTCAGGTGCCAGGACGCTCCTTGGCTGGAGCATCTGTGCGCCTAATAAAAACGCATAACATAACATAACATAACATAACGGAGTGTGGCATTAGGCCGCTGACCCAACAATTGGTCTTGTTAATTACTAGTTGATGTTGATGGAGTGTGGTGATGAACGTGTTATTGAAGAATTCATTTCGTCTGCTCTTGAGGTGGGGAGGAAGATCTATGTATGAATGCATAGCAGTGTCGTTCAAAGACGTGGGGGAAGATGGTGGGAAAGCTAGATGAAGGAACCAACCTAGACAAGCCATGATGCAGAAAATGAGAATCAGGATGGAGAGGAGAAAAGAGATCTTGTTTTTAAACAAGTTTGCACAAAGAGTCTTTATCTTCATGATTTCGGCTGCTTAGTCTTTGAGAGGAAAAAATGCACCAGTAACCGGACTCTTCCCAGCAACCGCTTCACCAAGCGTCAGTCTTGGGCTTAAATAGCCACTGGCAGGCCGGTTTCAGATGCAATGTCTTAAGTCTGTTTGGGGTAGGATCGCAGCCGCGATTTGTACTCTTCTTGGGGTAAAAGTTCAGGAAGGGGTGAAACAAAGTCCGTCGTTTCAGTGTCTTTAAAGTCTGGTTTTTCAGTGTCTCCGGTCTCAGGATCAGCAACAGTGTCCGGAGTTGGTCCGTAGAAGGGTTTGCAGGGGGAGACGTGGAGCCAGCCTTTTCGTCCCTCGACCTTGATAGCGGTCCTCGTCGTCAGCAGCACCAGCTTGGGGGACGTCCACCTTTTCTCCAGAGGGCTGGTTCGATCAAAATTTCTGACGAGCACCCATTGACCGGGCTGAAGGGAGTGCTCATCGGGCGTGGTCTTGTCTGGAAAAGCTGCGGTCACCTGTGAACGGCAAGAACGTAGTGCAGACATCAAAGAAGCCAAGTAATCTGTCAGTACATTTGCATCAATGTCCATTATCTTTTTAGGAGATGGTACACCCCAGATATTCTGAGGCCTCCCAGAGGTGACCTCGTAGGGGGACAGGCCTGTCCGGGAATGTGCCACCATTCGCATATAGAAGAGGGCAACCCGGCTGTTACCCAGTCTATTTGCTTGTCAGCACAAATTTTCGCCAACTTCGTTTTTAATGTCTGGTTGTGTCGTTCAACTAAGCCTGCTGCTTGGGGATGCCTAACACAGTGGAACTTCCAGGTGTATCCTAGCAGTAAGGAGACAGCCTCCATCAATTTGGAGGAGAATGGTTGTCCGTTGTCAGAGTACATAACTCTTGGCAACCCATATCGAGGGAAAAATTCCCTTACCAATTGCTTGGCAGTCATCTGGGCACCATAGTCTGGGACAGGGTATGCTTCGGTCCATCGGGTTAAGGTACAGACTACTACGAGGACATACTTATATCCCCGACATCTCTCCATCTGTATGTAGTCCATTTGTAGGACTTCGAAGGGGTGATCAGGAGGATGGAACCCTCCTTGTTCAACTGAGATACTTTTCCCTGGATTGAACTGACAGCAAATCATACAGGTTCGCACTTTTTGTTTGGCTGCTGCACGCAGATGCTTGTTGTGCCATATCAAATTCAGACTGTCTAACATTCCTTTTTCTCCTAGATGGGCGGGACCATGGGCAGTTTCTATCATTACAGGAACCATTAGGTCAGGGAGGAACCATTTGGACTTATCCTTTCTAACCCAACCTTGATCTGTGTGTGAACCTCCCTCCTCTTCCCATTTTTTCTTTTCGGTCTCTGTGGCTTGGTTTTGGATGTCCACTACATCTCTGGTGGGGTCGACAACTGGACAGATAGTTCTGGTGGTGGTTTCGGTGTTTAGTGTTTTTGTCTTGGCAGCATGTTTAGCTGTGGCATCTGCTAGAGCATTACCTCTTGTGATAGAATCAGTGACCTTGGTCTGTGCTTTACATTTCAGTATGGCTACTTCTGTGGGTCTGTGTATTGATTCTAGTAGCTGGAGAATAAGATCTCCATGTTGGATTTTTATTCCATGAGAGGTTAGGAAACCTCTCTCTCTCTCCAAAGGATGCCAAAATTATGGACTACCCCGAACGCATATTGTGAATCGGTGTAGATATTGACTTGTTTTCCTTTGGACCATTCACATGCTTGGTTAAGAGCTATTAGTTCTGCTGCTTGTGCTGAATGTACAGATATTCTGGCGGCTAAAAGGACTGAATTTTCAGTAGTGACAGCATAGGCTGCTGAAAGTTCGCCTGATTGGAGGCGCATACAGGAACCGTCTACAAACAGTGTGTGTTCTGGTGTACTTAGAGGGACGTCTGTAAGATCAGACCGGGGTTTTGTGACTAGTTCGACTACCTCTAGGCAGTCATGAATCTGATTATCAACTGGGACAGCAGGTAGTAGCGTAGCTGTGTTGAGGATATTGCATCTTTTGATGATGATGTGGGGTTGGAACAGAGTGACTTCATAGCCTGTAAGGCGAGCTATGGTCAAGTGTTGTGTTTGTGTCCTATTCAAGAGTAATTCTACTGCATGGGGGACTTGTACTTCCAGAGAGTGTCCTAGTACCATGGAGTCACTTTGTCGTATTGCTAGAGCTGTAGCTTTTGCCTGCCTGTAGATTTCAAACAGGCAGGCAAACCTTGTGCAACAGGGTCGAGAGTGCTAGAAAAATAAGCACAGGGACGATGTTTGTTGGCTTGTGTTTGTGTGAGTACTGACAAGGCTGTACCTTCCTGTTCTGTGACAAAGACGACAAAAGGTTTGGCATAATCAGGTGTAGCTAGGACAGGTGCAGAGCCTAATGCTTGTTTGAGGGTGTCAAAAGCAAAAGTATCATCAGGTGTCCATGGCAGTGGGGAAGAGGTTGTGGTTGTTAGCTGTATCAGAGGTTTGGCCAAATATGCAAACTGGGGAATCCATTGTCTACAGTAGGACGTGAGGCCAATAAAGGCACGGACTTCCTTCTGTATCTTGGGTAGAGGAATGTTAAAAATGAGTTGAATTCTTTCAGGTGTGAGTACCCTACCCTCCTTTGACAGCAGGTGCCCTAGGTAGGCCACCTGCTGTAAACACAATTGTAATTTTGAGGGTGACACCTTGTGGCCATGCTGTGCAAGGAACATTAGGACAATTCGTGATGCTTGTTCACATTCCGGTTTGGAGCGTGCAGTGATCAGTAGGTCATCGACATATTGTAATAATGTTGTATTGGTGGGCAGAACAATGTCGTCTAACTGTCTTTTAAGTGCCTGACTGTAGATACTGGGGCTTTCTGTATATCCTTGCGGAGCTCTTGTGAAACAGAAGCTACGACCTTGTAAGGAGAATCCGAATAGGTACTGACTGTCTTGGTGGATCGGTACACTGAAGAAAGCATTCTTCAGGTCGATTACAGTGAAATGTGTAGCCTCAGAATCTATGGCTGTTAGCAGAGTCCTGATGTCTGAGACCACGGGGTATTGTGGTACTACACATTTGTTCAGTTCACGTAAGTCAACCACAAGTCTGTAGACTGGTGGCGCACCGTCATCAGTTTTCTTTCGGACTGGCAGAACTGGCGAGTTACATATGTTGGAAGGTACTTCTCTGACTACTCCTTTTTGTATCAGGTCATCAATAATTTGGATAAGGGCTTGTTCTGCATCTGGAGGTAATTTGTACTGACGGACATGGGGTAGGACAACGCCTTCTTTCAATGTCACTAGGTGTGGTGTAATATCCATAAATCCTACATCTGTTGGATCAGTAGCCCACAATGTGACGGGAATGTCTCTTAGTCTTACATCTAGTTCTCTTGTGGTGAAATGGCCTTTAAAATCTCAGAGAAATAGTCGGACTCCTTCCGGGGAACAACATATTATAGCACCTAGTTCTTTTAGTGTCTGAATGCCAAGGAGATTCTCTGGACAGGATTTTGTAAGCACTAAGTCGGTGTAAGTTTTAAGAGGACCAACTTGAAGTGATATTGGTTCCGAAACTTGATTGATGACAGGTGTACCTGAAAAACCCAAGGAAATACTATTTGAGCCAGAGAGGGGTACCTTGGGAACTTCATTGTGTTGCACTGTCGTCCTACTAGCCCCGGTATCGATCAGAAACTTTGCTTCTTTACCTAGGAGTTTAGCATGTACATAGGGACCCTCTTGGTCAACCGGGACCGGGATCAGTGGACGACTATCGTGTTCCTCCCAGCTGTTTCATGAAATTGTGGGGAATTCAGGATAGGATGACACTGGATACTGATAGAGTTGGGTAGTAGGTTTTGTATCAGTTGGCGAAGCAGAAGGTCGAGGGGGATAGTTACGAGGTTGTGTCTTCCCAGTGGCAATATTATGTTGTAATACTGGACAGTCACGCACAAAATGACCTGGCTTTTTTCAATAGTTACAAGTAACTTTTTCCTGCGATACTTGGGGTTGTTTAGGAGTCTGTTGGATCGTATTAGTCTGTGCTACCAATACCTTCATTTTAGTATCCTTTGTCCTTTTCTTTTCTTGTTCTTGTTCGTCTCTAATTCTATTTTGATGATATTGGAGCATCTGAAGGGCTTGTGAAGGAGAGCTTGCTTGCCAAGTACTCTCTACCTTCAGTACTCTATTTCTAATCGCCGGTAAAGCATTTTCTACAAATTTGGGGACAAATAATCAACTATAGGCGTCTCCACCTGAGGAGAGATCACTGTTGATTAGAAAACATTTCTCCAATCTGGTATATTAGTCCCCTATATCCTCGTCTGGTTTCTGTTTGCATGCAGAGATAGCGTCCCAATCTTCCTTCTTAGTGGTCAGTAACTGAGATAGTATTTTAGGGAGACAGCGAGGGAGTTCCTGAACTAGGGGTCCTAAACCTTGTCCAGGATTGCGAGTACTGTCTTCTTTCTCTAATTCCGTCCATGTTACCTTTTTCCCTTCAATCTCCCAGTCCTTTCCCTTTAGTTTGTCATACGTTCCCTGTGGTAATAGGACCTTGAGTAGAATATTAAGGTCCTTGTAAGTAAAGGAACCCATTTGGAGGATATCCTTGAGTTCCCTATGGAAACCCGAGGGATCCTTTTCATGAGAAGGGACCATTTTCTTCATTTCTAGTATCTCTAGTTTTGTCAGAGGGGTGTAAACAAACGTTTGTTGTAACTTTCCTGCGGAGTCTGCTACGGGGTGTAATTCTCGGAGAGGGAACTGTCCTTGGTCATATTAATGGGCATTTATATCATAACTGTCTGTAAAGCACTGAACATATCGCTGTCGTAGGTCAAGGAAAATATTTAGAAACTCTTGTCCCCTGGCCACCCACCTCCCTTCTAAACAGTCCCTTAAGAGAGAGTGTAACTTTTTAGGCGGGCAACTAGTGTCTTCGTACATTGTAATGAGGTGTTGAACCATATAGATGCTGGCTAGTCTTTGAGAAGTTAGAGGGATTGATAAAAACATTTGGGCAACTATATCAGGGCCATATATAGAGTATTGAGATACCCAATGTGTGCTTGATCTAGAGAGTTCTTTTTCTTGTGTGGTGAGTGGAGGCTCGTCGTCCATCCAATCATCTAGGGCTTCTTGTGTTCGTTGGAACAGCTTATCTGTGGGGGCTGACAATTTCTTAGTTTTAAGTTTGAATTGCCCGTTATTTTGAGAACGAGGGATACGGGAACGTACTGCACCGTGAAAAGAAGTTCCTTCTCCCCTGTCTTCGTTTGTACTTTCATTCTCTGTTTCCTGGGTATGGGCATCTTTTTGATGGTAATCAGAAACCTTACTCGTGAAGAGAGGAATAAAGAGATCTATTTCTTTTATTTTATTATAATTTCCTGCGACTACTGCTTGATCTAGTTGTAACAAATCACCAGGAACTCTTTTTCCTGCGCTAGCTATCATTCTGATAAAACAAGTGATCATGAAACGTGAGAGGCTTTTTTTATGTGCTATGGGTCTATTTTTAATAGCTTCCTGTAAGGTTTCTAAGTTTTCTCTTGTTCGGAGAGCCTCGTAAATTTTATTTAGGCAATTTGTGATATTCGGCACTTCTTGTAAACCTTCTAGAGTCTCTCGTAGGCGAAGAGAGATGCTTGCTTGTGACCCTTCCCCTGGGGTTGGGTCATAATCGCACTCTATCATGGGTGGAGTTTCGCTTGAGGTGTCAGGGGTGGGTTCGGTCTGGGCGACTATTTGTCTGGCTATTATCTGATTGGTATAAGCAGGAGGAGGTTCCATTAAGTAAGTAGTAATAAAATCATCGGGAACGGGAGAAACCTTAGGACGTGGAGGTGCTGTAGGGACACTAGAATCTGAGCTAACCTCGGACCCTATTTTCGGTGAGAGGACAGGGTATATACCTGTCGCAGAGGCCGAGGCCTCCCTTTTCTTTTGTTCAAAACTAATATCATCGTTCTGATCCTGTAACTTTTTCATCTTACTTTCTTCTGACATTCTCTTTGCTTTCTCAACTTTCCCTTGCTCTTTCTGTTCCCTTCGATGTGCTTCTTTTCGCCATATCTCAACGCTTTCTAACATCGAAGGTCTTGCCTTCTTTTCCCAACACCTTTTTTCAACCGCCATAATACAATTCAAATCCTATGTGCCACTCTTTGGCCATCTGATCGCAACGTCTAAATCTTTAGTATAACCTTCCCAAAGATCCAAATACAAGATGGCACCAATCCCATGTTTAGTATACATAAAGTAACCAGGAGTATCCTTCGGGGGGACTGGTGCAGATTGTTCCAGTAACCACTTCCGGGTACCCAGTTTACACAATTTAGAGAACAAGGGCATTGTATCAAACACAAACAAAGATTTTATACTTGAAAAAAAACTCGATATACTCTGAGTATCAGAGTACAAACATACCGTTTTCTAGAAACCTAGAACCCGTCTTTACCGTGCTCTGAAAAATCAGAACCCGTCTTTACAATGCTCTGAAAACTCAGAACCCGTCTTTACCGTGCTCTGAAAAGATCAGAACCTGTCTTGATACACTCCCAGCAGTACTCACCGAGGTGCATAGAACTTGAAGATCTTGAAGATCTGGCCACTTGTTTACGCAGCGCTCGTGGACAGGGACTGGTCGGGTTTCAGACGACCTCGGACTCGGCAATCTTCACAGGTTTCGGGCTCTGGGTCGAGACTTCCGCTGTCGTCCTCACCGCCTCGTATGGATGGCTAGGCCGTGGCTCGGTCCCTCTTCGACACGAAGGAGTTCATGCAGGAACACCCTGCAGTGTGCACTTGAAAGTCCGTCGATGTTTTGAAGAGACTGGTGCAGGTCCGCATCACCGGCGTGTGGGGAGAAAGAGAAGTTCCTATTCGGGCGCCAATTTGCTGTGGTAAATATTTTAGTAATTTACCTTGATCGGAATTTCTAGACAATATCAATAAGTTCAAGTATGAAGAGCAGAGTGCATGGTGGTTCGAATTCAGGGTCTTTATTCAGTAACTCGAGTTAAGGGAGAGCTCCGTCACCTGAGGAGGATCAGAAGAATCTCTAACTTTATTCTCAGAACATACAGTATATATAACAGAAAAAGAGGAAGGAGCTTCTCTTCAATGCATGCCCGGATCGTATGTTGAAATAGAACAGAAGTCATGTAGGCCCAGATCATATGTGGCAATAAAACAGAAGTCATGACCATAAAAGGAGGCACATGGTAGAAGAAATAAGGCTGAGTCATGATTCAGAATGAGGAAGCACAAGAGAGGCAAAGGTGTGAAGAAATAACGCTAGGCTGGTTCCTTAGATAAGAGAGAGAGGGTCGTGACAGGATGTCTGTTAGTCGTGTTTCAGCATTCGGGAGCTCTTCTTCTCGGAATTGGTTGTCGTGGTTTAACAGAACGGGGGCTATTTCTCGGAATGGGTCTGATTATAGGGAAATGGTTACAGATGGGGGTCTTGTTCTCGGCGTTGGCTTGACCACAGAAATGTACGCTTTAACTGAGGAAACTGGTTCTCGGAATCGCCCTGAGCATAAGGGTGTAGTTTTGACCTTTTTGGGGAAGGAGAGTGCGTGTGCAACTTCGTGAGGTGCATGATCAGCGCGTGATCGGTTCGTGCTCGTGTGCTCGTGTGTTCGTGTTTTAGCAAGATGGGCTCGGGGACGTGACTGAAGAGGGTGTATGATGGGACATAACTGTACGATAAATAATCATTTTCCACACCTTGGTAAGCTGACTGATGAATTTCTCTTGCATAAGCATGCCCCAAGCCTAGGACCCTACCTAGATTTTATTAAGAAACCCAGAGACAGGGCTCTCTACATCCAGTTCAGATTGGGCACACTCCCAGTTTGTGAACACACCAGTAGCTGGAAACCTCCCTACCAGACACACCTGCTTTGCCCACACTGCGATGGAGTGGTCAAAAGTGTCACGCACCTTGTCTTTGCATGTGCTGCTTATACTAAGTCAAGGAAAAAATGGTTGAATCCTGTTTGTTGTCAACTAGGAACAAGGAATCAAGTGAAGCGTTGAGAATTCTACAATCAGACACTAATACCACTCTGGTCTGCGGTGTGGCGAAATTTCTTAGTTGGGCATGGGAAATTAGACTGAAGAAGTTAGGCTCCGGAAAAAGCCCCTTTTTAAATTTTGTATTACTCTTTCTCTCAAACCTGAGTTAGTTTAATCGATTTTTTTTTAAAAAGTGTATTGGGTGCCCTTTCCTTGATGAATTGTTATGCGTTGTCTGTATAATTAAGCATGTGATACATGGAGAAGGGAAAAGGAAAAGCTTTTTTACTTTGATGTGTTTTTTTTAATCTCCCGTTAATATGGTATCCGTATCCTAAATATTTTTTACATTTTTATATTTGGACCCTTTTTTTATAAAATGTTAAATGCTTTTATGATATACTCATATCGAAATAAAGCTTTGATGATGATGATGATTAGGTGTGTTCCGGATTTATCCGGGAGTAGGGGCCAGGTGCAGAGCATATAGGCCCACTCCGGATGTGGGTCTCAGGGGTCTCTTTATCTCCCGAAGGGTTCATGCTTCCGGTATTGTTGGAGTTTATCACACACTCTTTGTCTCGCTGTGAGCTGTAGGGAGTTTCTAATATCCTGTTTTTTTTTGCATGGTGTGGCTTCAGTAGGGCCTGGTGTCTCCAAACTTTGTGGGGAGACAGATCAGACCCTCTGGGGCCAATGTACCTCTTTTAGTGTGGGTGACGGATCAAAGTTGTTGGGGATCAGCACTTTGACCAACCAGATTCAGCAGGGTTTGAGCCTCAGGTGCACAGGGAAGGGATATTTTCACTCCAAGGGAGGTTCTTGGCAATTCTGTGAGGGCTGGAGGAGTCCTGAAGTGCTTGGGGTTTTCACAGTTTCAGGACAACCAGAAGCATTATGATTGTCAAAGTCCTAGAGACAGCAGGCAGGGTTTGACACCAATTTTCTTCTGCAGCAGAGCTTCAGTTCTCATTAAGAGAGTCTTCTTTGTCCCAGTCTTCTTCTTGTCCATCAAATCTAAGTTCTAGGTCTAGGAATGCCAATAAATATTGAATTTAGGGGTGCTACAAGGGGGAGACATTTAGTAGCCAATAGGCCTCCTAACTTTAGGTTGCCTATATCCTCTAAGTGAGCAGTTACTGTGGGAAAAAACACTCCCCTAGCCCTGATCAGTGGTTTCTCTTGGAATCTAAATTGTTGGATTTTCAAGAGAAATGTTAATATCACCTACCCCACCCTAGGCGTGGTGCTGGCTGAGGGTGGACCCTACTCGTCATCAAACTAATTTTCCCATTTGTCGTCCCACCAAATGTGGAGCACAACAGGCGTTTGGCATCCCCCACCATCTGGAGGAGCCTGGGCTGAATTTCAAAGGTGGCATCACATTTGAAGCTTCTTGTTCTGGAAGGCCATCTTGGCCTGAAGGTGGTGTGAAGCACCTCTACCAGATCAGCTTTGTTTCTGGCCTCTGAAAGTAAAAGCTCACAACCCATGAATTCAGGAACATGCCTGGTGGTGGCAGACTGGCCATGACTAGTCAGAGACCACGCCAGTGCTTGGTAATTTTTCAGGGGACCCTGTACAGGGTCTCCTGTGTGCATTTATTAATAAATCCCACACATGTTTAGCAGTGCGGATTTATTAAGACAAGATGTTTGATTCCAAACATCTTAGGGTACAGAGAAGCCATCATGGAGCTAGGAAACGCATACTGAGACGTATCTAGCCTAAATATGCTTTATCGCTTCCCTGTCCACTCGAAATATCCAAGAATGATTTTGATATTGAAGGGTCATATATGCTAATGCCGATATTTCCACACATAAGACATGTTGAACCCTGCCTTAGGGCCGTAAGACCTGCAGTAGGGGAGACTTACCAATATCTCAAGCTATGTGTGAGGGCATGGCACAAAGGGCTGATGCCATGCCAATTCTTCATTTTTCTCTGCACCAAGACACAATGCCTGCAGTGGAAGTTTGTTTGGTCTTGGTGAGGGTTCTCAGGGGTAGCAAAATGTATGCTGCAGCCCCAGTGAGCCCTCTTCAGTAAGCATGTCATAGGTACCAAGGGTACCATTTACTAGGGACTTACAGGTCTTGCAGAAATTGTGTCAAGTTTTGGAAAAGAGATCTGGTATTGGAAACCTAGTTAGCAGGGACATATCGCATTTATAGTTCAAAATCACATCAGGCATCAAGAAAAAAGTAGAAGCTAACCATGTGAAAAGAGTCACTTTCCTACATAAGCCATGATCTAGGAATGCATATCGATGTCATTATAAGTAAAGACAATGTTGTTGTCAGTATGTCAACTGTACGCATAATGTTGAGAATGTCGGCAAAAATGATATCAGTGACCTCTGACCCTGCACGCAGGGTGAGGTCACCCTTCCTCTGCTGATGAACAGCTCCACCAGCTGAGTGCCACTCCTGCTCCAGTCCTCCTGTGCGCGAGTTCCTACTCACGGTCTGCCGCTGATCACCACCGTGATCTGGGCCAGACCTGGGTATTTGTCGCCTGCTGCATAATTCTCCTGCTATTTTTGTGTGTTTCCTTGGGCATTTTCTTAGCCATTCGGCTATGATCAGCCCCCCACCCCCTCTTGCCCTATTGTTCTCCCGCTCTCGCTTTTTCTGCCATTCCCCCTGAGGCCCTGCCCCCTCGCCACCCCGCTCCCGCCTCCCAGCTGCACCTCCCTCCCTGACCATGTACTATTGTTGTATCCTGTGTTGTGTGTTTATGCTCTTCTGGTGCTTTCTTAGCCATTCGGCTCTGATAGCCCCCCACCCCCTCTTGCTCTATTTTCTCACTGTCAGGAACCTCACAATTGCATCAGTCATTTACCCTCATTTGCATCAGCCGCTTAAAAGAACCCGGGTTATTGTAAAACCCTGCAGAGTAAACATTTGGTACAATTTGACATAGTCTGTTTCATCCTTAAGATGGCCGCCGCTAGTTGCGGTAATTTCCCTTAGGTAGAACGCACCCGCACAGTCTAGTGTTGATAGGAAGTGCGCGAGATTCTATCTGCGCACTTCAACTGATTAGAGTTTGAGGCAGCATCTTGAGACTGTTGCTCCACGTCTATTTTTCATACGAACTAAATGATATGCTCCACGCAAATCAAGTTTAGTGAAGATCTGGGCATCCTTGATTTGGTCCAACAGAACAGAAATCAAGGGAAGGGGGTAGCGATTTTTTATTGTGGCTTGATTCAATGCTCGATAATCGATGCAAGTTCTGAGGTTTCCTTCCTTCTTCGGTATGAAGAACAGTGGAGATGACACAGGAGACTGTGAGGGTCTTATGAAACCGTTTGCAAGATAGCGATCTAAGTAATCCTTCAGATGGTCATTCTCAGCTTCCGTCAAAGCATGAAATTAAAAAAAAAAATTAAATGAAGTACCGCTCCCGGTTCCAACTCAATTGTTCAATCATAAGAACAATGAGGTGGTAAATGTTCTGCTTCCTGTTCATTTGTTGCTTCAAATTCTTCAAATTGCTTTAAATTCTTGGTATTCAGGAGGGATGTCAACAGAATCAGACCCCAATGGACTGTCCTTCAAAGGAGAGTAAGGTGGCTTGCGAGGGCTCAATTAACCTTTCTCCAATCTGATAACAATGTTCCATGCAAAAATCGGACTGCATCTTGACTGTGCGATTCTCCCAAACAATTGTTGGATTATGTATTGACAACCACGGTAATCCTAAAATAAGTTGAAATTGCAGGGCATCCATGAGGTTGAATTGTAGCACTTCTCGATGACCATCTGCTTGAATTAGCTCTAAACACTCAGTATGACTCGTGATCGGCCCCATCTCTGGCATGCACTGGTTCACTCTTTTCTTTACGAATAGCGTGAATTCCCATCCTTTGAGCATATTTAATATCACAAAAATTCCCGGTGGCTCCTGAATCCAAAATAAAAGCCACACCAAGAATCTCCTGCTCTCTGAACTTCATGGTCATATGAATAATGACATGGGGGTCAAGGTTAGTAGTGTATTCATAATCAAATCGGATTCTGAAGTCGTCTTTTCGTCTTTCGCCATCAGAGCGACTCCGTCTACTGATTGTTCAATTTGTTTCCCTTCATGGGTGTCTTTGGACCTTTTGGACATTCTTTTACAAAATGGCCTGAAATTCTGCAATAAAGACATAACTTCTTCAAACGCCCTTGTTCCTTTTCATCTTTGCTCAAAGGTCCTCCTGCCACTTTTCCACTCATCCTATCAAAACAAAGAAAGTTTATAATAAGTTTAATATATTCCCTGCGCTGAGGGTACACTCGCGACCCCGCTGATGTCACTGGATCCATAATAGGGCCTCGTCGGTGTCAGCTCTGCCCTTTTTTCCGTGCCCCTGAGGCACACGGACGGACCGACATGAACAGTAATAGTATACATAGAACACAGTATTCAAACCAACACACAAAGTGTGAAACCAATGCAGTATACATGATTATATAAATATATCAATTTAAAAAACATCCAAATATGCACATAACAGGTATAGAAGAGTGGACAACTGGGAGGCGGGCGGGTCAGTGAGGAATCCACATGCAGATACTGTATCTACCAGAAAAAGCATTACCGAAGGTAACTAACTTGTTTTTCTGATAGATACATCTGCCAGTGGATTTCTTACCTTGTGAATAGAGTCCCACAGCAGTCCCCACTCCCGGAGGAGGGTGTCCACTCTGCTATACCAAGAAATCCTGGAGGACAGAGCACGCAAAGTTGCCGTCCTTCCTCACCTCCGCATCCAAGCAGTAATGCTTCGCGAAAGTGTGGAGGGAGGCCAAAGTTGCGGCTCTACAAATATCCTTTAAAGGTACACCTCTAGCCAAAGCAGATGTTGAAGACTTTGCTCTAGTAGAATGAGCTCTTATCCCCTCTGGAGGTTCCTTGCAAGCCAGGGCATAGCAGATCTTTATACACAGAATAATCCATCTCAATAGCGTGCGTTTGTGCTCCGCTTTCCCTTTCTTACAGCCAGCAAATCCAACAAAAAGCTGGTCGTCCACACAATAGTCTTTAGTTCTATCAAGGTAAAAACTCACCACCCTCTTAGGGTCGAGACAGTGAAGCCGCTCCTCCTCCTTGGAAGGGTGAGGGGGAGGATAAAAGGTAGGAAGGGTAATAGACTGCCCCAGATGGAAGGGAGTTACCACCTTAGGCAGAAAAGCAACCCTGGTCCTAAGTACCATTCTCTCAGCATGAATGGTCAGGAATGAGGGTTTCGAACTAAGAGCCTGAAGCTCACTTACACTCCTTGCCGAGGTAATTGCTACAAGAAAAACAGTCTTAAAGGACAGAAGTCTCATGGGACACTTGTGTAAAGGTTCAAAGGGTGAACCCATCAAGTAGGTGAAGACAAAATTCAAGTCCCATTGAGGCACAATGAATGGAGTTGGAGGGAATTTGTTGGTGAGACCTTTTATAAAACGCAATACAATGGTCCGGCAAACAAAGGAATGCCGAAAATGCCGAAAAATATCCTTTAACAGTTGCCACAGCAAAACCCTGCTGGGCCAAAGAAAGAGCAAAGAAAGAGTAAACTGAAGTATGTTGGACAAACGGGCTCCCAATGGGTCAATAGTTTTCTATATACATGTGGAAACAAATTTTAACCACCTATAGGAATAGATTGACTCTGCAGGGTTTTACAATAACCCGGGTTCTTTTAAGCGGCTGATGCAAATGAGGGTGAATGACTGATGCAATTGAGGTTCCTGACACTCCTGCTCGCTTCTCCGCCGTTTCCCCCGAGGCCACGCCCCCATGCTGTCCGCCTCCCACCTCCCAGCTGCTCCTCCCCTCCCTTTCTTGCCATATATAGCGGCCGTCGCCCGACAGCGGGAGTGACCTCTGACCCTGCTCGCAGGGCCAGGTCACCCCTCCGCTGCCAAACAGCTCCAAAAGCTGTGTGCCGCTCCTGCTCCGGTCCCCCTGTACGCAAGTTCTCGCTCTCGGTCTGCCGCTGATCTCTGCCTGGGCCAGACCTGGGTATTTGTCTCCTGCAGCGTAATTCTCCTGCCATTTTTGTGTGTTTCCATGGGCATTTTCTTAGCCATTCGGTTCTGATCGGCCCCCCACCCCCTCTTGTCCTATTTTTCTACTGCTCCCGCTTTTTCCACTGTTCCCCCTGAGGCCACACCCTCTCGCCGCCCCGCTCCCGCCTCCCAGCTGCTCCTCCCTCCCTGATTGTGTGCTATTGTTGTATCCTGTGTTGTGTTTTTTGCTCATCTTGTTCTTTCTTAGCCATTTGGCTCTAATCGCCCCCCCTCTTGCTCTAATTTCTGCTGCTCAATTCTCCGCCGTTCCCCCCAAGGACATGCCCACTCGCCTCCCCGCTCCCATCTCCCAGCTGCTCCTCCCTCCCTTTCTTGCCTCAAATAGCAACTTACGCCCGGACGCGCAGCTGACGCGCACATCGGGTGCGACGATTGCGCGACGAAGGTGCGCCAAAGGCAAGACCGTCTGCGCCCATCCGTGCCTGTCCTGCGCGCAGCACCAGATCCCCAGGACCCCGCTCCCGCCACGACACCAGACTCCGATATGACGGCAACACCCTCCACGCTCTCAACATCGGCCGAGACCACCACTGCTTCCAGGCTGCCCCAAACGCACCCAAAGACCCTTCTCCTGCCACACTTGCAACTTCAATTATGAGAGAACCACCAAACCTCCTAGGACCGGACCCAACCACCTCCACAGCATCCTTCTGAACACCCGCTCCGTACGCAAACACGCCGTCGAGCTCTGGGACCTGCTCGACACCGCCGCACCAGACAATGCCATCCTGACCGAGACATGGTGGAACGACGCCTCGGCACCTGACATCGCCATTGCATCCGGGATGGCTACAAAATCTCCCGCAGAGACCGCACCAATGGGACTGGAGGAGGAATAGCCATCATTCACAAATGTACCCTCCAGGTCCACAGTCACATCGCAGACGACTCCCTCAACTGCACCAAACACCTCCACTTCCGGATACACACCGACCCCAACACCACCCTCAGAGGTACACTCATCTACAGGTCTCCTGGACCCTGAAACTTCTTCAGCGACTCCATCGCAGACCTCGCTAGCACCCAAACAATCGCCTCCACAGACTACATCCTCCTTGGGGACCTGAACTACCACCTCGTGAACAACAACGATGCCAACTCTGCCACCCTGATCGAAAATCTCGCCAACCTCGGCCTCCGACAACTCGTCATCGAACCCTCCCAAGACGCCGGCCACACGCTCGACCCCGTCTTCTCCACAAGCTCCTACATCACCTTCAACCACACCACCGAACTCCACTTGACTGACCACCGCTGCATCCACTTCACCTTAAAGAAACCAACAACGCACCACCACACCAAACTGCTGCTGTGCCGCTGCTGCAGCAAAGTCACCGAAGCCCAGCTGATCTCCACCCTTGCCCAGAACCCACCCACCGACCCCACGGACACAGACGCCACTGCCCGAAGCTTCAGACAGTGGATCAACGACTGCGCCAACACCCTCACCCCGGTCAAGACACCCCCCAGCAACCACCACAGCAAGAAAGCCGCCTGGTTAACCGAGGAACTCCAGATCTAGAAACGTACATGTCGGAAGCTAGAGAAGAAATGGCTCCATGACCGCACACAAGACAGCCACGCAGCCCACAAGGATGCCTTCCGCAGACATCACCATCTCATCACATCAGAACAGCCAAGAGATCGTCCTTCCAAACCCGACTAGACAACAACGCACACAACAGCGAAGAACTTTACAACATTGTGAAGGAACTCTCCAACCCCAGCGCGAACGACAACGACATCCCGCCTTCGCAAGATCTGTGCGACTCACTGGCCACCTTTTTCCATTGCAAGATCATCGACATCCATGACAGCCTCACCCGCCCTGAGCGCAACAGACCCCACCACGATCGTTACCCACAGCAACCAGCGGACCACCTGGTCCAACGTCAATGACGAAGAAACACGCAAGGTCATGAGCTCCATCTACTCTGGATATCCGTCAGATCCCTGCCCACACCACATGTTCAACAAAGCAGACGCAGCCATCGCATTCCAACTATGGAAGTTCATCAACATCTCCTTCCAAACAGGGGCATTTCCGGAAAGCTGGAAGCATGCCGAAATCAACGCCCTCCTCAAGAAGCCCAAGCAGACCCCAAGGACCTCTAGAACTTCTGGCCCATCTCCCTGCTCCCGTTCAGGTCATCGAAAAAATCATCAACAAGCAACTGGCCCGCCACCTGGAAGACAACAACATCCTGGACCCATCCCAATCCAGATTCAGACGAAACCACAGCACCAAGAGAGCCCTCATCGCCGCCACAGATGACATCAGGCGCCAACTAGACAACAGCAAAACATCAGACCTCATCCTCCTGGACCTGTCGGCCGCCTTCGACATGGTCTGCCATCACACTCTAAAGACACGCCTCCTAGATGCTGGAATCCAAGAGAAGGCCCTTGACTGGACCACGTCCTTCCTCTCCGGCAGAACCCAGAGCATCCGACTCCCGCCCTTCCAATCCGAAGCCACTGACATCATCTGCGGTGTCCCCCAGGGTTCATCTCTCAGCCCGACTCTGTTCAACATCTACATGGCCCCCCTCGCACAAGTGGCCCGCCATCACGACCTCAACATCATATCCTATGCCGACGACACCCAGCTCATCCTCTCCCTCACCAGTGACCAACACACATCGCCAAAACCAACCTTCATGAGGGAAAGAAGGCCGTCGCCGACTGGATGAGGAGCAGCCGTCTGAAGCTGAACTCGGACAAGACGGAGGTCCTCATCCTCGGACCCACTCCTGGTGGCCGAATACACTAGGAACAGCACCAACACCCACCGACCATGTATGCAACCTAGGAGTCATCCTCGACTCCTCCCTCTCCATGTCTAAGCAGGTCAACGCCGTCACCTCCTCCTGTTACAACACCCACCGCATGCTTCGCAGGATCTACAAGTGGATCCCGACCGAAACAAGAAAAACGGTTACACAGGCCCTCGTCAGCAGCAGACTGGACTACGGCAACGTACTCTATGCAGGAATCCCAGCCAAACACCTACGATGACTACAACGCATCCAAAACACCTCCGCCTGACTGATCGTCAAAGTCCCCCACCGCATCCACATCACCCCCCACCTGAGATACCTACACTGGCTCCCCATTGACAAGAGGATCACCTTCAAGCTCCTCACCCACCACACGAAGTACTCCACAACGCCGGAGCCTCGCACTCGCCGCTGTCCCCCACATCCAACCAACGATCTCCGGCAGCAGATTCTTCTCCTACCTCGCCGCCAAGACCTGGAACACCCTCCCTACCCACATACAACAGACCCAAGACCTACTCGCCTTCAGAAGACTCCTCAAGACCTGGTTCTTTGAGCAGTAGCAGCACCCCCTTCCCCTCAGCGCCTTTAGACCCTCACGGGTAAGTAGCCCGCTCTACAAGTAATCTGATTGATTGATTGACTGATTGATCACCCATAGATGACTAATACATTTAATCAATCACCCACGCACCACTGATTCACTCATTCACTTACCCATTCGTAAGTCATACACTTACTATCTCACCTCCACACACATTCAATCACTCAACCATATATAAACTCATGTTCTCACTCACTCACTGAAATATATACTCTAGTTCTCTCTTACTCACACATACACCACTCTTGCATTCACTCACTCACCTGTACACCACTCATGTACTCGTCATTCACCCATATACCACTGATGCACTCACTCATTCAAACATTCATGCACTCATACTCTCTCGCTGGCCCATACATGCCTTCATGCCCTCTCTCACTTATTAGTATTAACTTGCCTTTGTGAATACCAAAAAGCAGTAAACGTTGACTTAAGTGTAAATTCTATACTCTTTGGTATTCACAAATGTAAATTACTACTAGTAACTTTACTACAATTAAAGTTACTATTAATACAGTAACTAGTATTAAAGTTACTACTAGTAGAATAAATAATAGTAAAGGTACAACTAATAACCAAGTACTTGTGGATACCAAAAAGCAGTAAACATACAGATACATAATATTTGTTTAATTTTTCAATAAGTAATTGTTTGGAAATTTTACCTAAATATAGGGAAGTTTAGAATCCATTTTGCACTGCCAAATTTATAGACATATATAACCACTTATATGTGTTGTCTTAGAGTAGTGGTAATGGTTACATGACCTTATGTTGTTTTTCAAAAATCATTCTTTACTTCAATCTCAGGAAAAATCTCAGGAAAAATCAATAGGTAATCTATGAATTGTATTAAACAATAGATTCTATTGTTCAAAAAAGTAAACTTAAATGCTATTATTAACTATACAGAAAATGTTAAAACATTATGTAACAAATATATTTTTAGACACTGGATTAACAGGTATGATGGATTTAAATTATCAGGGTAAAGACAGTAATTTGGAGTCCATGTTCACAATAGATTTTTTCACTCAGAGGCAATTGTGTAGAATAAATTTGTCCCAATAGTAAATGCTAGTGCCTCACTAAAGAAAAGTTGGCCTTGCTCTTCTTGGTGGTGGTTTTGTTGGAATCATCTCTCTCTGATCCAGCTAAATTACCCCTGCTGAGTGAGATGTATGAATCCACAGTTTCAACGTTTGAGGTGATGACAGGTGTCTCCAGGGGTTGAAGGGCCTCCCTTTCTGTGGAGGAGCATGGAGGAGTGATGGCTCATGTTGAAGGTCTATGGAAAGTGGCATATGAATCTCTAATAGCCATACTGATGCCCTCAAACTATCCTGCACCAGCCAATTAAGGAAGCACAAGATTGACATCTACCTCACTATAAGGTCATTGCACTCCTTGTACACCTAGTAGTTTTGATCCCCAAGGAACTGATTGTTTGTTTTGAGGAGCAGCATTACCTTGTCCACCTGGACTTCATGTCTGGAGACTGATCCATGATATTGTGTCCCACAGTTTCATGAAAGCTCTGGGCATCAGTGGCGCGCTCAGATGTCTCAATATTGACATAACCCCGTCTCACAATACCCTGTGGACTTTTAATAATGTGTACCGTAACCGTGGGTCCTGATTCAAGATGTTTCCCCACAGGGAGCAGGGACAGTTATAATATCTGGAGAAGAAGCAGGTTGTAGGAGTTAAAGGGTAAGTGAGGCTCAGTCTCTCAACCTGCCCTGACACGCCTGACAGACCGGACTTTTCCTCATAATGATCCAGACCAGCAGGAGTTGTGTCTCCGCTGAAGGCTTATACAGAAGATTGGGATATTTTGAGCAGATTTTTTAACTGAAATGATGGCTGATTCGTACAATGTAAAGAAGAAGAAGAATAAGAAGTACTATCACTTCTTGAATATTAATTGATTCAAGAACGTTTATCAATCTGTCCGTTAGTTTTGAATGCTTTTGTATCTATAGTTATATCACAAACTCATGTATGTGTTCCTAATGAAGAAATAAACAAAACTTTTTTTCCACCTTAGATAAACACTACTTTAGTGTGACTGAGATGAGGTTCTACAACACAAACGTTATATAAATACCAAGAAGTAAGATGAAAAGAATAGATATGACTTCAAACTAGTAAGTCATTAAACAACGCGTTTAGAAGTATTCAATGTGAGTACATTAGTTCATTGTTTTACCTGTGTGTCTTCACTAATGTCCAACACAAAGTCAGAGGTATTGTTTGAGTGACACATTACTCCTTCTTTCAAATCAATATGTTGGACACCTAGATGTTGCTGTTGTTTTCAAATGAAGTTGTGTATATTTAACATATTTGAAAAATGGCAGATGCATGTGGACCATACTATACACAACAATGTCCATTGCAAAATGTATCCTCAGTATTATTACTTACTTGAACAAAATAACTGATCTGACTAAATTGTGAATTGTGAATGCAAGTAACCTAAGAGTGATTGCATCCTTATAAGGTCACAGAGATAGTTACTAATATTTTAACAACAGTGCTATGCTTCAACCTGATAAGAGGGATTAAACATGTATTTTTCCCATTACAATATTACTCCATATTGTCTTAATATTTGTATGACATCAAACATTATCTTGAAAGGCTAGAGACAACCTGAGAATGCATCAGTAAGTGTATTAACCTATAAACACCACGGAGGACTGATTACGTATAACTAAAATTGAGAGTCAGAGACAACAGGCTACAGTAACATATTGGTCAGTATAGTTTTATAGATAAGCACAGTGCACGTATGGAGCTGGAGTTAGTGGAAAAATTAGCGTAATGCGGTTTAAAATACAATACAAGCACTTCAAGTAGCATGGTGCATTATGGGAGATGTACTCAATTACCACTAATGCTGTTAAAGTAGTGTGGAACATAAGTAAGAGACACTAATAATATATAGGGTGCTGTGTTCGATATTACATTACATGTTAGTATATCTCAGGAAAAAAAAAAGCTTTAATTTTTAAACAGAACCATAACAAATAACATACAACGTGTGTTAAGATAATATTAATGAAGATGATGAGAAGACAAAAAAACATTATAGTGCTTGTTAGCAGTGAAGAGCAAATATACATGTGTATACATGGTTTTAGAGATTAGTTAGTGAGAAGGAAGAGATGATATACAAAGAAACCAACAAGATTGATAATGATATTACAAATCACCAATAAAATATAATTGTGCCTTTCTTTAGGTTAAAATGTATATTAAAAACATGGAAACTATATATATATTATAGAAGTACAAACATATGAGGTCACTGTTGCTCAATGACGTACACTCATTTTACCTACAAATCTCAAGTTGACCAGGTATTCCTGCAAAACCTTCATTATGGAGAATTTCATACATCTTTT
This sequence comes from Lissotriton helveticus, assembly GCF_964261635.1. Lineage (NCBI taxonomy): Eukaryota > Metazoa > Chordata > Amphibia > Caudata > Salamandridae > Lissotriton > Lissotriton helveticus. Next base: position 127,258,363 of record NC_136064.1, read on the forward strand.
TCTCCCTGGGCAAGATTTTCTTGGGAATGCGAGAAGAACCACCTGTCTCCTGGGGGTCTGAGTGGAATTATGAGTCCTGGGAGAGTGCACTCCGCCTTAGAGATCATTCCAATGCTTTCTCTTGTGAGTGCCTATTGTCAGATACATGATTTACTCTTGTGACAAGTATCTGTCTAATTTGCCTTTTCTGGGTAATAGTTGTACAAGGCACCAACAGCTGTAGCTCAATCCTAATCATCTCATCCAGCATAACAGTTAATTCTGTATCTGAAAATCTGGAGTTTGTTTTTCCAGACATGAGGCAAGCAAATCATAATTTTACAAATATCAAGATTAGTGGAGGTATCCAAAAAAAACAATAAAGAAAAAGGACAAGGCAATAAATATACCCTTTTCTTGCAGCATCCAAAATAGAAAATTAAAATGTCATGGTATGAAAAGAGGTGTGCTTTTCATCTCAGGTGTGTAAGTTACATGTCTATCATGAAGACGCATGGATATAACAAGGGAAAACAGGGCTGCAATGTAATCATTCCATTACTACACTCCTGCCACGCTGCTGACCTGAAGGATAGATAACTGATGATGGAGTATTGTCTGATGGCAGACCATTGCGTGCTGGGAATGTAGAAGACCTGTTGATAAGACGCAAAAATGTCCGACCAAGGCAGATGGAGTTTTCCTCTACATGTATAATTGAGGCATAAAACCGCTATAAACCTGATGAGTGGATTGAAATCTTCATTAAGAAATATAGATGGATAAATGCCAAGATAGAAGTCAGCCATCCTAGATCACCAATAATAGTGAGATGGCTAAAGATTGCTGAACAGATAAGATTCATAACATCACTACTGGCAATAAAAACGTGTAGGGTGGCTAGAGTAGGGCGGTGGGTAAAAAGGGTTGGCCTTTAAAGAAAGGGAAGGGTAAGCCGAAGGAATAGAGTGGGAGGGACTGCCTCACTGTTATAGTAATTCCACTGCTAGACATTCTTTAAAATATTTATTAAAAAATCTATTAAACCTAAGATGAGTCTGCAGACCTGGATGGTTTCACTGCATCGCATCACATAGTGTACTACAAAGTACCAAAAGATATCATTAAAATTACTATTATTACACATTTCACTATTGCGTTATAAATCTGTATTTAAATATTGCAACTACAAATTGACCCTGCACCCGAGAAGAGTAAATATTATTTATATAAACATCCTAGTACAACTCATTCAAATGAATAAAGAGATATATCACAAACAAAATAGCTTCTCAGACGAGAATATCAAACATGTGTATCTTGATTGTAGTTATAGTAAATCTTTTATTGTAAATCACTTGTCCTTTTTAAAAACACCACACAATTGCTTTCCAACGCGTTTCATCCCTCTTGGGACTTCTTCAGGGCATGTTCAAGTTCTGTTTCTGATGTTGATGGTAATTATGGCTCCAAGCCAATCTTAACAGCAACGTTGGTAAAATAGTGTATTGGTATTGGTCTGAACGTTGTCGATAACATATAATTATTTCTCCCTAGGCGCCAGAAAGTCGATCTTATATTAAAATGATTATGCAGGTAATCATTATTGTAATTATCAAAACTTATGATTTAGTGTTGATAATCCGGGGTAAATGACCAGATTTATCTCATATGTTCCCCATTATGAAAATGATGAAAATATCCACGCATTACATCTGTGTGTTTAGTGGCCTTTTTCAAACAACTGTATCATCCAGTGGCCGGGATATTCAAGTAACCTCAAAGTATTATTAAAGCAGTATCGCATCCTCTGCACGTCCACAATCAAATGGTGTATCCAAACTATGATTATCGAAAAAAATCATGAGTGGTCGCACAGGTACATATATATTATGTGGTAGAAACAGAACTTGAACAAGCCCAGAAGAAGTCCCAAGAGGGGTGAAACGCATTGGTAAGCAATTGTGTGGTGATTTTAAAAAGGACAAGTGATTTACAATAAAAGATTTACTATAAATACAATCAAGATACACTTGAATGAGTTGTATTAGGATATTCTCAGGTGCAGGGTCAATTTGTAGCTGTGGGTGATGGGGGTTTCTAACCACCTATTTGGGATGCATGTGGGTCACATTCCAGACCTGTTGTACTGAGGTTTAGCACTGATCTAAGAGGCATATTAAGTAGTGACGTCTGGTGCTGCACCTTTTAAAGCTCGACCCTGTCTCCTTTGGTAATATATTTAAATATTATAATCTACACATTCAGAATTCATAGATAGTGGAAAGAGGGCTATATCCTATTCTCCAAGGAAAAATAGCCACTATATATCTCAAACATCTATTTATGGGCAATAATGGAAACACACATGAGGGGAAGAACATTGCAGAACAAAACACATAAGATTTAAATTCCTTGAGAAAATGGATCATAATTTTATTGTAAGATTTAAATAATTGTTACCGCGTCACACGGAATCAAGTGCATGATCAAATTATCATTCCTTCCAGCAGTTATTGACTAAGCAACAATCCATTAGATTTTTCAGTAAAGGACAAGAGGATAATAATTAAATCAGAAACGGGCAGAGCCAAGGGAAAATGGTCCCAGCAAAAGCAAAGGCCTATGGTCAAGAAGTAAGGAGAGGCAGAGACCAGAGCATCACTGGTGTCAGCAGCAATAGGTCCAACAAAGGAGGAAACATAAGGGATTTGATTCAGGACAGGGACAACCTATTCCTTTCCTCTCTGTAGACGTTATGTCTATCAATTATGATTCATAAGTACATTAAACAGGTATTTTTTTTTTAGCATGAACAAGTATTACACTGCTGTAATCTATCACATCATACAGTTGATTAACAGTCCTGTGAAACACCTGCAGCTCCTTGATAACATAGTTAGCATCCCCAAGCGCTTGTCTTATAAAACTCTCATCCATACATAGATGGGGAAACTTAAAGCCCCCAACCATGTAATAAGTGGTATCGAGGCACGTTATCAGTATTAAATGCCCTTCATCTTTTACCAGTGATGAAACATTTTTTAAAGCACTGCAGAACCCATCTTTATTTGTCACGTGGGTCTCCAAACAATGAGGCAAAATCAGACAGTCAGCCTGGGGCAGGATGGTGGGAGACAAGGGGTTATGTTTGTTGGCATCATACTTAAGAACGTGTGTGATTTTGCTTCGTAACATATTTTGCGTCTCAGGCGATGCGTCACTGAAAAAGAGAATACAACGTTTTTTAATTTAAATGTATTATTGATTAAAACATGTTATATTCTCATAAGTTATGTCATATATTTTTTTCAAAACTGGTTTGTATGTATATAAACAATATGTTTGCAAAGGGACGACATACATATATATATATATATAGCTTTTGAAAAAAACAATATTTTACATATTGTAAAATAGAAACGACTGCGAGAGGCTCTGTCCCTATAGTGAACTTTACACTAACCAATATGGGATTTGTATGATATAGACATTAAAAAATGTTTTAACTGGTCCAGTCTTTATAGCACGTGCTCCAAAAAGACAGGTACAAACACATGCACTCTATACATGTGTACACACACACATAAGCATTCTGAATGGTGTTTGTGTTTTACTGACACAATATTTTCTAGGCATAGCAAAATATCAGTTTATAACTGCATTACTGCCCTTCTGCACCTCTTTTTCTAGATTGTAGTTTTACCCCGGGGACACCATATCTGCTTGTTATGCTCACCTCCCCTTTAAATTATTGCATATCTTCAACAGATCCACAGTCACACCTTAGGAACTGCCACTTTTCTTTCCTGATCACAGTTATCAATAAACCATTTTTGAGTGATCAATATATTTTCCACACCCTTCTCTAGTGGAGTAACCAAGGCTCAACTAGCCTGTGTCCTGCCCAGGAGTCAGAGTAAAGAATCTCCCTTATAGAGAGTTGTCACAATGAGGTAATAATATCTTCCACATATATGTATGTATTATTTACAGTGAGGCTTTCCAGAGGCAGGAATTCCTCAGATAGTTGTCTGTTAAAAACACATATATGTATGTATTATTTACAGTTAGGCTTTCCAGAAGCAGAAATTCCTCAGATAATTGTCTGTAAATAACAATTTCATGAATCTCTACAAAACCTAGAAGACCTATAGCATTTACTACATCGCAGAGCATACAAAGTTTAGTGGTGATTGGTCAACCAGGTTAAAAGAAAAAAGAGGGGGCCCAAAACTTGTTTTTGCTTTATTGAACTTTACATAGAAATGTATATTGCAGTTAGTGTTCAAAAAACAGCTGAACAGATGTTAATGAAACTTGAGAACATAATAGATTATGGTGTGCGGATGATACTTTTAGGTAGTAGAGGTAAGTAGTATTTTAAAACTCATAAGGCATTTGAACTTGGAGATATCTGTGGCCACAGTAATTTGTTTGTCTGTTTTATGAGTTAGGGGCATAGATGTAGGTACTTTATTAAATTGGTAATAGGAAGGCAAAAATTATATAATGTTTCTATATATGTTTTAAATGTATTTTCTATAAAATTCACTGACATAGTGAGCTTCAATATTCTACATATTGAAGCCGTTCCAAAATATTTTGTACATAGTAATGTGGAAACATCAAGAATTCCATGCTACTTAAAAATATTTTAAAAAGGTAAACTTATTCACCAGCACAGTACTTCCTAGATACTAGAACTATTCTCTGTAGACTTCAAATACAATTATATAGAAAAATACAACAACATTTCCCTTCCTATTACCACTTTAGTTAAGTGATCCTCGGTGGGAAACAACAAAAAAACTACTGCTTACTGATATTTAAGGGCCTAACCCAGAGCGCAGCTAGAGTATAGTAAAAACAAAATGGCTGACTTTAATTTTGTAAAGGCAGCCATTAGCCAGCCATATACAGGGGTGGGTGGAACTTTGCCAGATTCCGCTGAGTTTCAAAAATGGGTGGAAATATGCATGTCACACTGTTTGTACTGCAATATAGTGTCAGTAGCGCAAGCAGCACTGATAAATCAGTGTAAAAAGGCATTATGTGGCGTGAAAGAGTATGTAGCCATTCAAATTGATTATGCTGTCGCTCGAGTACAAAATCTACTCAAATGCCTCACTATCTACTTGAAAAGCAGAATTTTGACTGCAATTCCTACAACAGCCATGTTAGAAAATGGTGTTAGGGGAAGCCAAATCTCTGAAAAGTTGGGGCAATAAATTCTGCCACACAGTGGATGTCAGAATTTAGATGGATCTCTGCATACAAACATTGCATAGGGTAATCACGTTCTGCCATTTTTGTGGGCAGAGGGAAGCTTTCCACTCCACCCTAGTCACATACTGCTTTGTCATTGGCATGTATTGTGGTTTACAGTCAATTTGGTGCACCCTGTACAATATATCACTGAGAGACAGATGTATGGCTGTAGTTCCTTACCATTGCATCAAGCATGGTGTTGCAAGGGCCACTTTAATCAGATTTGCCAAAGCAACGCAAGGTCAACATGCATTACTCTGGGCATCTTGGTAAATCTGCCTGGAGAAACACAAGGCATTACCTGGCACTGAATTGGTTTACTCTACACACCAAATGTTATAGTCCTGCACAGTTCCAACCCAGTTTCACACTCCATCTTTTTAAGCTATACTGTATGACCCAACATGCCACTCCACTTCACTGCACGATACCACACTCCACTTCTAAAACACAACACTCTAATGTATGGCATGACACGCCACTCTATGACATGTCACTCCACTCTACAATGCTTCACTCAACTCTACTCTCTGCCACTCCACTGTATGCTTTTCAACTCTATGCCACTGCAATCTATGATACTCCACTCTACACTATTCCACCCAGTGCCAATCTACTGTGGTAATCCACTCTATGTCTCTCCACTCTACTTTAATCCACTATATGCCAATCCACTGTACGGTATTTCATTGTTTGGCACTGCACTGTATGCTTTTCTACTCTAAGGCACTCCAGTGTACGCCACTCCACTCCACTCTACCTGTTTATATTGTAAGCTACTGCACTCTCCAGTATTCTACCTTATTGCAATCCAGTCTACTCCACGTCAATGTATCCCTCTCTGCTGTACCCTTATCCAGTGCATGCCATGCTGTTCTGTTCCATTCCACTCTCTGCTATTCCACTGTATGACTCCCCCAATGCTGTTTTCCTCTACGGCACTCCACTATACAGTAAACTACTCAATTGTTCACTACTCTAGTCTACATCACTCTACTGTATGTCACTCCACTCTACTGTACAACATACTACTCCCCTCTATGCAACTCCACTCTACTCTAAGAAATGCCACTCCTGCCTACACAACTCCTTTATATGTTATTTAACTGTAAGTCACTCCGATGTATTCCACTCGTGTCTACACCACTCCAATATACTCTACGAAATGCCACTCCACCATAATTCACTCCAGCCTATGCCACTCCTTTATATGTTAGTTAACTGTATGCCACTCCGATGTGTACCACTCGTGTCTACACCACACCACTCTATTGTATTGCACTGTATTCCACTTGACTCTATGCCACTCCATTCTCCAACAATCTACTCAAAGCCACTCCACTCTAAGGTACACTTCTCTCTACACCATTCTACCCTATGCTATTCCACTGCATACTACCCCACTCTATGCCACTCCTCTCTATGCTAAGACACAAAATTCCACAACCCTCTACACCACAACACTCTAAGCCACTCCAAAGTATGCCATGACACTGTACGTCACAACACTTTACACCATGACACTGTACGATATAACACTCGAAGCCTACATACAACACTCTCCATCTGGAGTGATGTAGAGTCAGTGTATGGCACTGAAGTCTTCATTACTCCAGTCTATGCCACAACAGTTTTCTCAGCTTTCAACACTATTCTAAATTCAGTGACACTCTACAACTCTCAAGTCTACTAAATTCTACTCCACTCTATACCACTCCAATGTACAACACTGTACTCCAGTCTATGTCAACATCCTATTACTCTTTGTGACACTGTGTATCAATCTTCTTCACTCTATGACACTCTTCATAACTCCCTCTATGACACTGCACTCCGATTTACGCTACTCCATGACACACTTCTCCAGTCTACGTCACTCCACTACTCTACTCTATGTCACTGCACTTAACATCACTCTATGCCACTCGATTCCACCACACTCTAAGGGAGTATCTGACATTCTACGACATGGCACACAAGACCACTGTATGCCACAGAACTCTGCTCTACTCTATGACACTTTACTACACTCTGTGCTATGCCACTTAACTCTACTCCACTTCACAGAACTCTACTTTACAAACGTGCATCCCATTCTAATACACTTACTTTACATTATGGTGTGTATGACACTTTGCCCAACTCTGGGCCACTCTATAACACTCTGCTCTATTCTGCCCCACCTACAACATTCTACTCTACTCTATGCAACTCCACACTGCTACACTCTATAACACTATGAGATACTCTACTACAATATTCCCCTAAACACCACTGTACAACCCTGTATGCCACTGTAGGACACTCTACTTCACTCAAGAACCCACATCACATCTCCTTCAATGCCACTACACCACACCATACTACTACCCGCAGGCATCCCAGCGCTGGAGGCCATCGGGAAGATTAGGTGAGCTATTGCCCAGAGTCACATGGTGCTGAGCTGACCTGCCGCCAATGCCAGGGATCGAACCATGAGCCCCAGCGCCCGGTGTCAGTCACCCTGTCCGCAGCACCACATCTCTTCCCTCACACTGTATGCCCTCTAAGCCAATCATCTCTACACAAGTATTTAACACTCTACTCTACCACACTCTACAACACAGTACAGTACACTACTCCTTTCTACAACACTGTTCTGTATGCCACTCCACTCTCTGACACTTTCCAATACTCTATAACCTGCCGATCCACTATAGGGTATTCCACATCATGGTTTTCCATTCTATAACACTCAACTATACACCACTTAACTCTATACAACTCTACTCTATGCTACTCTGTTCTATGCCATTCCACTCTACCCAACTCCACTCCCATCCACTTCACTCTATTGCACTCTACTCCACTTAACAACACTCAAAGCCATTTCACTCTACCACTCATTAATATAGCACTCCACTTTCTAATATTTGTAATAAGGAATCCAATCTATAGGACTCCACTTTCTTACATTTGCAGTACACACTGGGTGACGCCTGTTTTTTGTTGACATGGTTGTAATCAGGCAAGCAAAGGTTTGTTAGAAAGGCTAACACTGGTCATTAACCACAGATCAGAACACCAGATCTGTGAAGTATGATGGGCAAGTATGTAGAAGTAAGTATGACAAGGCAGGCAGGAAATATAAAACACAGATCAGGAGTGTATGGAGACAGTAGCCTACAAAGAATACAATAGTACGAACATGAATGTAAAATTCAAGTGCAGCACCCAGGGAACAGGACAGTAATACTATGCTATACTGTAACCCATTATCACACACCCAACAACATCTCTCAGATATGTGTACAGCAATCAGCCATATAATAAGACACTTCTCAATTAGCAATACACTGGGAGCTGAGGATCATAGAATAAGATTGAAGAATATGAAACAGACAAAGCGACATAAGACTCTGACCAGTAATACACATAATTGGTGCAAAAGGCTAAGGTTTTGTCAAGATTATGCAGTATTTTAAAAAGTGCAGCTATATTTAGTTAACTCCGCTTGTAATAGGTCGGTTAGCTTCCGTTAAAAATAGAATAGCTACAACCCATTTGTTCCTAGGGCATCTCAAATGTACAGACCTTTAAATATACTTTGGAGCAGATAGACAGCCAATGAAGAGGTCTCAATGCTGGTAAAATTATATATACATACACATATACATATATATACAAATACATACACACACACACATATATAAACATATATATTTACAGATATGTATACATATATATATTTTCCGAAGATTGTCACTCCAAGGCAAAGAGACTTTCACCAAAGTATCCAGTGACAAAGAGTCGACCCAAAAGTGCTGGTGCAAGGTGATTTAATTACGTGGAGCCAGCGCTGCCGCCATGACGCGTTTCGCCTCCAGGGAGGCTTGATCACATGACAAGCTACACAAAAGTGAGCAGGGCATTTAAAGTGACAGTGCGATATTGTGTGCCATAAACATGGAAAAAATACTATACAATATAACGCTGCATTTGTGCAGTCAATCGAGAGTGCCAATAAAAACACATAATTATTACCCGATGGAATTTACACAATCAATAAAATCATATATACAGATTTCATAGATAAAGGAGCATATTTATAGGGCACCAAATGGTAGAAAACAACACAAGAAACTATATATACATGATAATTAATTCTATCTATGTACATTATGAACACCAGCTCATTGTTGTGCCCAAATTTTCTGAAAGTAAAAAATGCTCATACGTTAGTCAGCAGCATTGATCCAAAGCATCATGACACAAAGATCTAAATAGAGCCCAAGTGGGCGAGTCACAATATTTGCCAACAAACAGGAAAAGTGCTTAAAGTGATGGTGCAAATTTTGGCATTAAAGTGCAAATGGTTTAGCAAAAAATTCAAAATGTTCAATTCAGTACCAATAATACAAAAAAAGAATAGCATAATAGTTTTCGTTTAAAAAAAGACATGAATTCATCAATATATACAAATCGGAAACAGCATGAGGGGAACAATAATTAACTACTATATCCGGACAGGTCTTATGGGCATACCAATTAATCCTACAGACAGGTATAGAGATCTTCCCTGTCATTAAGGCCACTGGGATTTTTGGTATTGAGCTCCAAAATGTATCTAGTCTCAAGGAGACGGAGTTTGGCCTCACGGTCACCTCCCCTCCTTGACGCCTCGCACAATCGATTAGAAAAAATTGGAGTTTATCAGGAATGCCCAGATGTTTATCCTGAAAGTGCCTGGCAACCAGATAGTTATGATCATGCCCAGTTATTGCACGTATGTGCTGGAGTATCCGTTTGTGGGCGGGCAGTTTGGTACTACCCACATATTGAAGCCCACACGGACACTCCAGCACATAGATGGCATAATCAGTTTTGCAATTGAGCCACTTAGAGATAGCAATAGGATGTTCATGAAAGGGACTTTTGAAATGTGTCCTATTGATGCCATAGCGGCAGGCTTTGCATTGGGGGCATACCTTGAAGCCTTTCTTTAGAGCTGCCCAAGTTGTAGAAGTCTTGGGCTCCAAAGTATTGCTAACCAGAACCTATATATATTTATCCATCCAAACCCACGCGCAGACCTCAGCAGCGTGAAACCGACCACACCAGCGTACTTGAAATCCATTTATTTCGGCAGGAATGCATAACGCGTTTCAAGGCAACACGCCTCTTAATCATATGCACAGCATTGGGGAGGGGTTCGTTAGTTCTTAAAAACGTAGCTTAAACATTGAAGTAGGACAAATGTCAATTAGCTTAAAGAGGCAGTCTATTTTAAGCATTTTTCAATTAAAGTGTAGCGTTAAGTTTGATAGTGCTTGTATTATTCTTTTGACTGTATAATACTTGAGTCTCACTGTAGTTACATTTAGGTTCACCTTAACCCGCTGTACACCTTCTTTGCTCGGTATTTGGACTTCATGTCCCACAATGCCTCTCGTTAATACTCCGATTCTCAAGCTTACTCCAATGTGGATTTAGGCAGGCTTTCACAGCGTATCCCCGGCCGACACCTTCACAAGCCATATATATTTATATCTATATAGAGACAGATTTTTCTTATGTTTTCTAGGGTGACCCGAACCCTGATTTATGTATATGTAGAAACATGGTTCCACCGCAGTGGATCATTGGAACCATGCTCCAACACAAATGCTGTGATTGGCTGCCTGCAATCTGGGAGGAAAGTTGCAGCCGCAATTTTGTGAATCAGGACATTGTTCTCTGGGACGGGGAAGTAAAGGAAATGATAGGATACAAGAGGTCAGGAAAGGGGTTTCATGACCCCATGGTAATGATGGAGGGGTATGTGAAGGATCTCTTGTGGGCAAGAAAATATTTTGAATTTTTTTGCAAGCACAAGATAGACTCACACACTTAAACAGTAACTCACACATTGGCTCACAGACCCAGAGAACAACCTCTAACCCCATATAGGCACTCACACCGCCATGTACATACCTATAAAGCTATTTTACCCACACCCCCATCGACCAACACAGCCACTTATACAAACACTAACACATGCATATATCACAAACCAACTGACACACCCAGTTACATACACTCAGAGTCCCACACAGCCACTTACACACCCACTCACACACCCACCCATCACACACTTACATGTCTACTTGCACTTCCTCACAACCTCTCACACACCAACTCAGACACCCACACAGACACTGACAAGCCCATTCATGCACGCACCAACTCACTTCCTGGTTGAAGTGTTGGCAGCCAATCAAATTTCAGTAGTATTTCCATATGATTTTGGGCTTCCAGATATCTATATATTTTAAACCTAATTAACAGATTTACACCATCTCACAAACAGCACACTTTCCGAATCATCATCATAGGTGTATTTCCTTGCAGCAGTTTGGGCTGTAGTCATTTTCAAACAACTGAAAAATCCCAATAGATATAATCTTGAAAAACACACTTCGGGACCCCCCTGTGCTTGCCAAATTACCCCAAAACTTTCAACACAGCAGCTGAACCAAAAGATGGAGGTTTCTTGAAACGTTTCTGAATTTTCAGCCACTGGTGCCAATTTTATTAGCAAAATAAAACAAATGCATTTTCTATTGAATCTTTGCTCCTAACTATAACTATCTACTTTCACCTGTGAATGTTGGCACATTCTCAGACTTACCATGGGTGGAAGACTGGAGAATGCCTCAAAATGCTACGCCTCACCAGATACGGCATTACAAGAGAAATATCTTTATTTCTCCTTGTATTTTCTCTTTCTCTGTGTGCTGTATTCCGCAGCACCCATAGAAGGAGAAACATGAAGATTGTTTGTGTGCAGGAAGGTGTGTTTGCCTACAGTGAGGGTCCCGTGATAGAAAGGCCCCTTAGTTCTCACTAGGCAGCCAAAATCTCAACAGCGCAAGGAAATGACAAGAATGTGCTGAGTGAAAAAGTTAAATATGGCCCACATTCATATTTGACCTGTCTAGACCTAGAGTATGCATCTCCTCAGAGCAGCAAGCAAAAACGTTGTCACTCTGCCTTGCTCTCTCACCTCGGTGGAAGTCCACAAATGTTCTCTTGAAAGTCCAAAAAGGACCGAGATGGGGTTTTACTTACTCCTTCTTCATGTGGGGCCTGACCTGTTTACCCCCGTCCACTACAGCAAGGGTTATACAAAACCTGGACATTTATGTTTATTCTAATGGCTTACTTGACGCTCTAGAAGAACAGGGGCATCATTTACATTTCATGCAACAGAGCAAGCTGGCATGTACCCTTGGTATATCTTTTATTTTAGTTTAGGCTGGATTATGCAAGTGACGCTAATATGGCCAATCTCTGTCATCAGTTCTCTTCATTGGCTGCCTATCTGCTCCCGAGTTTGTTTGAAAGCCTGTAATTTGTCCATCAGTGTCGTTACTGACATGCACATCTATACCCTGTGCTCTAAAAAGGTCCTTGTATTCAGCCAACCAGTTTGCGCCTACTTGTCTTGAGCCTAAACAGCTACTTATGGGGACAGGTCCTTCTCTATTTCTACAGCAAAACTGTGTAATTCTCTCCTATTGACAATCAGTGCAACTTAGCTATCTTTAGGAAAGTAATGTATACTTTGACCTTATTTAGATTACAATGGACAGGCAGTTTTTGCACTAGGATGATGGAATAAATTAGTCTATCACTCTGGTGGTGGTACCACACTAAAGATTTATAATTTCCCACTGACAGGTAGTCATTCATTCATAATGCATTGGCAGGAACAACGGTCCTAGCAGTTTCCGTCAAAGTCTTTCGATGTTAAGTGCAGAGTGTTCCAGTAACATGAACAAAGAGTATTGTTCTTTATTTGAACAAAATCCTTTGCAATTAAACACATAATGACTCCCCCTCCATAGGAGTCATTTCCAATGTGGTGGGGTTATTTTCTTTTCCTTTACCACCAGGGTGTGCCTGTCAGTGACAGACAGTAAAAAAAAACAGCTATATGTCCACCAATCCTTATTGGGTAAATGGGCATATATCCAATTCTCCACCAACACTTACTTCTTTGGGCAATTGGAGATATTTGGTCATGGCATTCATGGTATTATCACTGATGCAGCTAAACTCAATGTCCACCTGCATCTAAATTGAATGGGATAGACCACAATGTTGGTGGAGTGGGAAGTCAGTCACCTTTACAACAGAGATCCTGCCCCACCAACATATAAATCAGGCTCTTTACTTTGTACTCAGTAATTCTTCTTTTTCTAGCACCTACTTGTAATCTATCTTACTCATCTTTTCAATGTGTTAGTGCATTCTAAAAAAAATAGCATAACTTGGCAATTGTGCACTAATTATGAAACAACTGAAACACTTGAGGTGCTCCTTATATTCTTTTGTCTTTAGAAGAAATGTGAGTTCTAAAAATATAGGATTGCTTTTTGTATTTGCAAATCTAATATGTCTGCCATTCTATTCTTGACTGTCTCTCTCTTCTAGCAATCAGCTTGGTTAATAAGGAATCAGTTTTTGTTAATCTTATCCTGACCATCAATTAGTTTGACATTAGTACTCAAAGCTTGATTAGAGATTGTTAAGTGGAATATTCTGTCTGCCGTATTACAAGTGACACAGGATATAATATACTGTGATAATGGGGACAGGATACTCTGTCATATTCGTGAAAGAACATTCATCTGCCGTAGTCTAAATTAGATTCTAAATCATAGACTTTTTTACTTTCAGAGTTTTTTATGGCGCAAACTTGACCTGCAACGGAATCGGGTATCAGAGCGCTTTACATAGCACCAGTTATGTTACATGAGGACACATTCATTTTTGTTAGGCACGGGGCGATTAAGTGATTTGCCCAGAATCACAGGATGTTCAGCGTCGTTACTGAGACTCGAACCTAGTTCCCCAGGTCCAAGGTTGAACGCCCAAGCCGTTAGGCCAACTCCTCTCCCACAAGAACGGATTGTGTCTGGCAGCCCTGTCTTTGATACTATGGGATTCCAAACTGCGATAGCCGACTTAGATTTTAGACTCATTGTTGCTTAGTAAATGTCCTCAAGTGTATATTTTTACAAAGGGTCTATTCACAAAGGTAAAGTTACATGTGAGTAAATCTACACAGGGGAGCTTACTCATATACTATTGAGTAACTTTGCTTCTTTTGGATATCACCATTCACTTTATAATTATTAAAAATTATGTATAGAATTAATTAAAACAATTAATTAAAACGAATTGGATTATAATTTTACAAAACTAATAATGGTATATTCATTCAAAAATTAAAAATTATATGATAACATATTAAAATGTGATAACATATATTCACTTTTAGATATGTTTTTAAACATTAAAATGAATGTGTTCCTATTTATAAATAATATAAATATTCAGTTCCCTTTCATTTTATTTTCCATGGGTGTTAAATTGAAGGTATTTGCTGGATTATTTCCCATTGGAAGGATGTTACATTATCAGTGGCTGGGCTTACACTACCTCTGATGAGGAGTACATATCCAATAATAACTTTGTAAGTGCACTTTGTGAAAGGTAATGTTGTTACTCTTTTGTAGATGGGTGAATATCCCTACCTAAACCCTATCTAATCCTCTATACTCCGTCATTAACCCCTCCCCTTCAGCAGTTAATAATTCCCTTTGCAACAACTCCTCCCTGTCTCTCCCATATTTGCAACACAAATGTATTCTGGAGACTGGGGTGGGGACCTCTGCTCAAACAACATATTTGGGAGGCACAGATGGAACCATCGCATGAACATTTGTGAATAGCAAGTTGTAGTATGTTAGTAGTACTATTGAAGTAGAAATAAACATACTACAAAAGCATTTTGTGAATAGGCACCTGAATATTTACTTAGATTTGGTATCTTAAAATGGGCTCTTGATTTGTTATGGCTGCAATTGTACAATGATGAAATAGGTGAGAAATGTTCTAAGCTTTTCCATTTTTAAGGTTCTCTCACTATTTTGACAAACAAATGTTGACATTTCATCTACTAAGCTGAGGGCGTGGTGTAGAAACAGCTAGAGGTTGGGAGTTGATCACCACACTCTTTTGAACTATCTGCAATACAATCTATATATTGATATAGTTGCATTGCGAGATTTCAAGTTATGTCAAGTGTCAAAAAAGCTGAGCTAAGGCATATTAAATAGGTAGGAAACGTTTTGTGACTCCCATCGACTGGCTCCAAACACAAGGATGAATGATTACAGGGAACAGCATACCATGATCCCTGAATTTGAATTTGGAAATGTGATTTTTTTTCAAAAGAACATGCACTACTGTTATAAACAAAATCCCATTTGAGAATTCATTTATAGAAGCAGGCACCCCAACAAACTCCCTGGAGAGGAAACTGTCCAATGGAACAGCATCGCTCTTTGAATGTTTTACCAATTCCTTTTAGTAGTAAGTCACTTTTTTAAACTTTTATGAGCACAATTCAGTAACAAACCAGTGACACACCTCAATGCTAATCCTAAAAACAATGGAGATGCCCAATGCATGACTTCTCCTATTTGTGATTCAGAATGAGTTGATAACCTTTTGTGATACAAAACAAATTACCAAATCACAATTACCAACATATTGCATTTCAAGAAAGCGATAGATTTTTCATGCTCGCTCACTTACAGGTTCAAAGATGGAAAGCAGTTTGATGAACGCCCTACAAATCTCTATGTTCAAAAATGGAAAAGTGGCATGAACCTGCTGCTCACCTCTGGAAACTTTGACATTAATTTCATGAAAGTAAATCTGCTGCCCTCTGCGTTAGGATTGCTGGCAAGGTAATCATAGGTAGGTATTTGTAATACATCATCAGGTGTAGAATACATACCTGCTGCCCTGGTGCTCACAAAGTGCCTTTGCTACATGACTCCAATCCAGAGCTCCAGGTTCATTTCTCCTCCACTTCTCTATCACTGCAACAACCTGATCAGTGGAGCCACCAAGAACGACGTCTGAAAAATAGTCACAGGCTGGAAAGGTCCAATGAAAGAAAGGAGCATAGGACAGCTCAATCAGCAGCTCCCCTTTCACACCACCTGGTAAGAAAAGATGTACAGAAATTGATTATTGATTAGGATTTTTGAAGTCAATATATTATATTAACCTCTGCTCCGCATGTAACTTTGCACAGATCAATCAGGTTTAGTTTTAGAGGCAGATTGTAAATTATTTGTGCAGCACCCCAAACAGTAAAACAGTGAAAACACCACACAAAAAGATACCACACCTGTTTAGACAAATATAGTTTAATTTCATGAACAAAATTAGACAACAGCTACAACAATTCAAAACGGAGGCCTTGAGTCAAGAATTTTTGAAGAATAAACTGAAACGTAGTGCTTAAAAGCATACTCCGCCATGGTCATGCTTCACCAGAACAAATACAAACATTCAGGCCAACCACAATGGAGCCTGGTCCAGATAGGTGGAGCAGGATTGACCTGCTGCAAAGTTCCGTTAATGCATCGTTATTGGGGAAGAGATGCGAGAAGCAACGGGGTGATTTTTCATTGTTAATCTATGGGATGGTGGTGACGCATCAGCTCTGAGCCGCACAAAGTCGAAGATGCACCTGAAATGTAGTCACTGAGCTGCAAAGATACATCACAGCCAATCCTAATAAAGGCGGTGATGCATCTGATGTTGCAGTGGTACACTAGTTCTGGGATGCTGTGTCTATGGCAATGCATAGAGTCTGCCGGAGCAGCACCTCAGGCCCATTTCAAGGGTCCAGGACTGGGCTGGCACCACTTGACAAGGCTGACTCACAGAGGGCAGATTACAGGTGCTGATGCAGGCTGGTTGGGAGTCTTTGATGTTCCTGAGACCCAGCAAGCCCTTGGAGTCTCTTTGGTTCTAGGTTCAAGGGATGTGGGTCCAGTTCTACTCACCCAGGCAAGGAAGACAGAAGGCAGCAGATTAACACAGCAGAAAAGCAGTTCTTCCAGAGCAGCAGTCCAGCAGAGTGATAGTCCTTGAGGGGGAACAACCTTTACAATTCAACATTACATTGCACTACACTTACAACGCAGGCATTACATCGCAACATCCTTTACAACGCATGAGACTACAACGCAGGCATTACATTGCATACCATTACAACACATGACACTACATTGCATGTCACTACAACGTATACCACTAAAGTTAGAATAGTCATTTTTTACCCCTACATTATCCAACAATTACCCCACGGTTGCACCCCCTGGAGATCGAATAGTAATTTTTACCCCTATACTATCGAATACTTACCTTAAATGCAATTTAATGGTATGCGTCGTAATGGTATGCGGTGTAAAGGTAGTATGCGATGTAATGGAATGCGTTGTGAAGGTAGTTTTTTTAAATGTGATGTAGTGTCATGGTATGTATTGGAATGCGTCGTAGTTGATGTTGCAATGTAAAAACTGCGTTGTAAGTGCATGCGTTGCAACATCATACATTCATCCTTAAGCAGCACATCAGTCCTTATTCCTGCCAGGTCAAGAAATATACTGAATTGGTGAGGTCAGAAGTCCAGTTCTTATACCCAGTGTTGTCTTTGCAGAAGGCAAGTGTTGGACTTGGACCTTTTTGCAGGGTCATCCCTGAACTTTTTGCCTCCGTCCTATATTTGTTCTGACCTGTTCTTGGCTGTTTTATGACTCTGGGCACTTTACAACTGCTTATCAGTGCTAAAGTGCATATGCTCTCTATTGTAAATTGATGTATGGATTAGTGACTCCAGGTTTACTTGTCAGACCCTAGTACAGTGCACTGCATGTGCCAAGGGCTTGTAAACCAAATACTGCTGGTGGGCCTGCAGCCCTGATTGTGCCATCCAACTGTAGCCACGTGTAAAGTGTGTCTCAGGTCTGCCATTGCTGAGCCTGTGTGCAGTCTGGTACTGCCATATTGACTTGGCAAGTACACCAACTTGCCAGTGCCTAAACCTTCCCTTTTCTATATATTAGTCACCCCTAAGGTAGGCCCAAGGGCAGTGTGCATTGTTTGTAAAAGGTAGTACATGCCCTGATGTGTGTGGCATGTCCTGATAGTTACAACCAATTTCAATTTTATTATTGCAAGGCAAACTGTTCCTCCTAGGCCAGAATGGGCAGTTTAATTATAACATCTTATAATCCTAACTGACTCAGGGAATTTATAACGTATATATTTTATTGAAGTTGGTTTCAACATTCTGTTTTTGAAAATACCACTTTTAGAACATAGGTATTTTCTTGCCTAGCTGTCCAGGCCTGCCTCTGCTAGGTTGTGTATTCCTAATCTGGAGTTTGAGTGACAGGGGCTGGGGGATTCCAGGAGACAGGGTGAGTCAGCACAGGACTGAATAGACCCATATGCATGTGAGTGATGGGAGGGAGCACCTGGGACCTGAATAGGGCAGTGCCTGCGTTTCACAATGCTGGCTCCACCTCCTGTGGGGCGCCTGATGTGCCTGGCCCACTCTGTCAAAGGAAAGACGGAGCCTTGTCAACAAAGTGCTCCAGGACTGACCAGAACTGGTTTGGACTAGGTACAGACACTTTGTGCTTTCGGAGAACAAAGAAAATAGGTGTAAAAAGGGGGGGCCCAGACCCCAGAGAGTTCACTTCTGGGAAACAAGAAGAACCTTTGCTGAGAAGATGAACTAGAGAGAAAAAACGAAGGAGGAGACTATCCCTAATCTGAGTGCTGTTTGGGGGATTGGCAGGCAGTGGTTGCCTGACTGCCAAAGAAATGAGAAAGGAATTTTGTGCTATTTTCATCGTCATGTAAAAGATCTCCAAGGGCTTGAATATTGAGCTTGCCACCTGCTGAAGTCTCAGGGATAACAGACTTCACCAACCAGCACCCCTTAATTCCCTTGCTGGGAATCTGAAGTGCCTGCTGTTGTGCTGGGCCTTCTGAGAGACTGTGTGTCGCTGGGAGCTGGAAGCGCGACTCAAGGAGAAGAAGCATGACGCTGACGCAGCCGCTGTTGTCGCATCACTGATTAAGTGTGCCGCCATTGCCGCTGTTACCATCGCATCGCCAAAGCGCCTCACATCACCAGAGAAGTGTTTTGCCGCCGCACCCGCTGTTGTTACATCACTGAGTAAGAGTGCCGCCTCTGTCGCCATCGCATCACCAAAGCGCCTCGCATCACAGGAGAATAGTGTTGCCACCGCAGCAGATGCTGTTGCATCACTGGAGAAGCAGGTCCCAGGGCCTGTCGCAGCTCAGAAGGTTCACCAAGTAGCCGCACGGCCATCAGGCATGCACGGATCATTGTTGCATCAAGAAGAAGACACCATTTTGTTTCATTACACCAGATCATCATCGCATTACGGTGCTGCTAGTCCCATCGTCACAGAAACGCAGTAAGAAATCACCATCCCCTACACAGCAGAGACAACTGATGCATCACCTCCCCCAGAGTAGCGAACGAACTCATCACCTCCCCACGTGGAAAACAACCGATTTATCACCTCCCCTCCATTAAGGACCCAAAGCATAACCGTCCCCTAAGCAGCAGTAGGGAACTGATGCATCACATCCCCCAGAGAAAGGAACCAACGCATCCCCGTTCTTGCGTGTAAGGAACCGACGCATCACCTTCACTGCAACTCTTTTGTTTATAGTACGTTATTCTTCCAAATGTACATTGAATGTAAAGTGTTGCATTTACCACCTAAAGAGATCTAAGCTATTTCTACCATTCTAATGTACAGTATTGTGGATTTTTGTAATTTGTTAAGTCTATATAAAAAATACTTATTAATATAATACAACCTGTGTGGTGTCCATCTGTAGTGTATTACTGTATGAGTTCACAAATGCTTTACACGCTACCTCTGAGATAAGCCTGCCTGCTTGTGCCAAGCTACCAAAGGGGTGAGAAGGAGTTATTTTAGAAGAGTAACAATGTACCCTGACTAGACACAGGAGTACTATTTGGTCAAAGGTACCTACTTCTGCCAACTAGAGACCCCCACATCTATCAGCGAGACATCAAAGAGGGGGGTAAAGTAACCAGAGGTCCTCCCTTCATGCCCTGGCTCCAGACTCACTGCAGTGGGTTAAGCAGTCCTTTGTGTAGGGACATGACATAGGGTATTCAAGCATCTTGCTCAGGAAGGACCTTCAGGATGTGGATGGCCCATCAAGTTTCAATAATCTCTCTTTGTGTGTAGCTGTACAGAAGGAATGCACACACCCCAGCTATCACCCATCCCCGACATGCATTGGAGAAATGCTGGAGGCACACAGGACTAAGCAGAAAAAGTACATTCTTTCTAAAAGTTGCTTTTTTAAAGTTGTAATGATAAATGTTGCTTTACCATTAACGTGGATTTATCATTACAATTCCATTGGTACTAAATATGATAGTTCAACTGACCTTCAATTAGAAACTTCACTTGTTAGATGTAACAAGGAATTCCAATGTTAACCTAGGGTAGGAGTAGGCTTCACAGTAGTGGAAAACGAATGGGGGAGTTTTTCACTACCAGGACATTTATAACTTGTGGGCTATATAATGTCTACCTTAGGGGTGACTTATAAGGAATAAAATGAGAGTTTAAGAATTGGCAAGTGGTTTTAAATGCACAGTCCACATGACAGTATAAGCAGTCTATATAGGCTGTGGAGTTGCGGGCTTGAGATGTGTTTTAAAGGGCTACTGGAAGAGGTGTGGCACAGCGGCAAGGGCGATTGATGCCGGACACTGGGTATTTATTTATTTATTTGTTTAATATATTTATAGAGCGCAAACCTGTCACCCAAAGGGCATCCTGGCGCTTTGATCAAGGAACCATGCACTTTAACCGCTCAGGCCACTTATGGAAATAAGTAAGTTTTTAATGCTTTCCTGAACGGAAAATAATCCTTATAGCTCCTCAAAGAAAGTGGGAGGGAGTTCCACAATTTGGCCGCTGCCACCCTAAAGGAGCGACCACCCATCCTCACTCTATGAAACCTTGGAACCACCAGAAGGTGAGCCGATAAAGAGCGAAGGAGCCGTGGAGCCGAATACCACGCGAACATGTTTTGCAAAGGAATGGGGCCCAAAAGGTGTACCGCTTTAAACACCAAGCATGCAGCCTTGAACTGTACCCGCAAACCCACCGGGAGCCAGTGTAGGTCTCGTAGCGCAAAAGTGGAAGAGCTGGACCTAGGGCGGGAGAGAGCCAGCTTGGCGGCCATGTTCTGCACCCGCTGTAACTTCCCCAACAGTTTTTTGGAGCCTCCAGAAGAAGCCCGTTGCAATAGTCAAGACGACTTAGTATGGTCCCACGGACTACTTTCGGCCTGGCTTGAGCGGGGAGAAGGGGCAGGACTTTGCGTAGCATGCCTAGCAGCATCATACACGTTGCGGTGGTTTTATTGACGTGTATGTCAAGTTGTAAGTTAGGGCCAAACATTACCCCCAGGTTACGAGCTGATTCCGCTGCCAGCACTGGTTCAGGGAAGGAACTGGGCCAAAAATTCTCAGGGAGTGCCCGTGGAATCCGGTCAGTGGAACAGTGGAGCACCTCCGTCTTCGAGCTATTAAATTGCAAGGAGTTAGCTCGCAACCAGTCCGCTGTAGCTGCCATGCAGCGATGGAAAGTGTCCAGAGAGACCGCATTGTTCCCTTCCAGAGAAAAAACCAGCTGGGTGTCATCGGCATAATTAAATGCCGAGACACCGAAGGATTTAATTAGCTGGACTAAAGGGCGAAGGTACAGGTTGAACAATATAGGGCTAATGGCCGAGCCCTGCGGAACCCCCTGTCCTATACTCCTTGGCTCAGAGCTAAATGGCGGGAGTGAAACCAACTGTTGCCTGCCACCAAGATAGGATATCAGTCAATCTCTAGCCCCCTCAGTGACCCCACATTCCTCCAGCCTCCTGACCAGGGTCCGATGGCAGACCGTGTCGAACGCGGCCGACATGTCGAGCAGCACTAAAAAGGCTGCCCGCCCACTGTCGACACGCGAACGAAGGTTGTCCAACACGGTCACCAGCGCGGACTCCGTCCCGTGTCCGGGGCGGAAGCCGAACTGGGTCTCATCGAACCACCTGATGTTCTCCAGGAAGCCTGAGAGTGAACGGGTCACCCACTTTTCCAAGATCTTAATCGGAAAAGGGAGCAAAGAGATCGGCCTGTAGTTGGAAAGACAGGCCGGATCCAAAGTTGGCTTTTTTAGCAGAGGTGACACTACTGCTAACTTCCAGCACTCTGGCACTGATGCCGACTCCAAAGATTGGAGACAAATCGAGAACAAAGGCAAAAAGAGTTCTGCTTGGAAAACCTTCCAGAATTTGGGAGGCAGCGGATCAAGCGGAGACCCTGAGGAAACCGAATGGGCCACCTTACAGAATTCCTTAAAGGACGGAGAAGGGAAAGTCCTCAGCCAGGGTCGACTGGGTAAGCTGGCTGGAGCTCCCAGACCAAGGGCAATGGTGCCCGTCTGAGGTCGACTGGGCGGCTCCACCGGAGCTCCCACACCAATCGGTTGGGGTCGACTGGGTGAGCTGCCCGGAGCTCCCAGACCAAGGCCAACCCTCAATCCCCGGCACCAGCGGCAGGGGTCTGCCCAGCACCATGTGACTCTGGGCAATAGCTTGCTTAATCTTCCTGATGGCCCCCAGCGCGGGGAAACCTACGGGTAGCTGTGCGCTTTACAAATACAGGATTATTATTATTATTATTACTTAAGTGGGTTGTATAATTAGTGCTGCAGGCTCACTAGTTGCTTTTAATTTACAAGGACTGGGCACATGCATACATTCAAGTAAAATAAAAATGCCAATTGTGTATAAGTGACGTACATACATACATTTTAGCACTGGTTACAGCGGTAAAGTGCAGATGGCCCTATAACTTTTTAAACAAAATTAGCAAATTGGTGAAAGTTCTGTCCCATTAAATGCTCTAAGGCGTCATTTTCAATAATAAATTCCTTGGAAAAGTCATGGACCATGAGCATAGTGGCTGTGCATGTGGCCTGCTTTAGTGAGCCAAGTGCTTCCTGGCATGTTTCCGTCAAGATCACGATCTTCAAATTTAGCTCAGTCAAGAGGGCAACAAGTGTGGCATATCTCTATATAAGCTTTCTGCAATATCCTCTGAGGTCTAGGAAGGATGTTGCCGCTCTTTGAATCTTTTTATGGTTCCCAGGTATTGATGGTTTCTATTTTAGCCTGGAGGGGCTGCACCTTACCCCCACCAACCAGGTGTCCAAAGTGCATCACAGACAGCTGCCCTATCTGGCACCTCCTGACCTAGTTGAATGTGCATTTTGCAGGACCCTGCAGCATTGTAGATGAAAGAGGCAGTCTTTCAAGCTGTGACTGAAGGCATCTGTGCCATACAAGTAAGCAGCAATAACGGCCCCATTCCATTAACAACGTGGTTCACCAGCATCTGGAAGGTGGCATTGGAATTCTTGAGCCCAAAGGGCATCATTTTAAGTTGGTAGTGGACTTTTGGTGTGGAGAAGTCTGACCTCTCTTTGACTCTTTCAGTTTGGGCAATTTGCCAGTACCATGAGGTAAGGTCAACAGTACTCCGGAACTGGGCAGCTCCCAACCTGTGGGAGTGGGAGGACCATCAGTCTTGGTGACTGAATTGAGACCCCTGTAATCTACCCAGAGTCTCTATTCTGATATAGTACCCAGTGGGACAGCATTTGGTACCAGCATCACAGGGCTGAACCTGGGGCTACTGGCATGTCTAATCACCCCTAAATCCACCGCCTTTGATGCTGGCTCTCACTTTGTCAGACAGCCTATATATTTAATTCTTAACATGTAGGCTGCCTCCTCTGGTCACATCATGGGTAAACAGATGGATAATCTCAGTATTGAGGGAAAACCGAAGAGAATTGTCCCAGTAACTGATACCAGTCCCTCTGCTGCTCTGATGTCAGGGTAAAGGAATAGTGTACAGCTTCCACTGCTCATCCTTTTATTTGGAGCCTAGGAGATCAGAGGAGGTTTGCTTTCCTCTTCCTCCCCACCTTCTGTCACCAACATCATGGTGCCTCAGACCATTCAAAGTGTGGCATGAGATGGATGAGGTAGGGAACCCTTATGGCAAGTCCGGGGGTCTTGAAGACAACCAAGATGGTGGCCTTCCCGTTCTTCTTAACAATCTAATTCAGCCTGGTCCAAAGGTGTTGGAGAGCTCTATCACCCACACTTTCTGCCCAGGATCCAAATCCATGATGGTAGCTGTCTGGTCATAACACTTTCATCTTCTCCTGGCTGGACTTCAGGTTTCCAGATGCTTGCTTCCAAAACTTGGCCATCTTATGCCAGAGGGCTAGTGTGTAGCTAAGCACATCCTAGGGAGCTTTCCAGGTATCCTGCTACCACCCCTCCCTAGCTTGACAGGATGAATAACAGAAGCTCAAAAAGACCAATGCCAACACATGTGTGTTGTATCTCTCTGTAAGCAAAAATCAGGGATCATAAAAAGAAATCCCATGTATGCTTCTTGGCCTCAGGCAGCACATTGATCATGTCTTTAAGGGTTTTGTTGAATCTTTCAACAAACCGAAAGGTTTGTGAATGGTAGGGTGTTGGCATTGTATAGGTAACTCCATACTCATTTGACATTGACTACAAAATTAAATTTGGTGCACCTACCAGACACAGACTTTATAGGAAAATCCAATCTGGTAAAAATTCCAATTAGGGTGTTTGTCACTGCACATCCAGTTACATTCCTCAGAGTTATGGCCTCTGGGTATCTTGTGGCATGGTTCTCTAGCACCAGGTCAAATCTGTTGTCAGACGTTGTCTGGGTATCCAAGTAGCTCACCAGGTACATCCAGTAAGCACAACAGAGTTGCGTTGCAGATAGGTTTGAAAAGGGTCGTGGCCTCAGACCACCTCTCTGCAACACAGCTCTGTGGCACTTACTGTAGGTACCTGGTGAGCTAGTTGGTCCCCAGCGACTCTCAGTATTCAAGGGGACTTAATCCCCCAACTAAAAACACGCCACAGGAGCATTTGCACATTTGTGAAATCAGGCCCCACCCCCTCCCTTCACCACTGTGTAAACGGACCCTGTGAGTTTGGGGATTAAGTCCCCTTGAATCCTGAGTGTCCCTGTGGTCCAACTAGCCCACCAGGTATCAGGCAAGCTCATCAGAGTTGCGTTTCAGAGGGGTTTAACAAGGGGCATGGCCTCGGACCACCTCTCTGCAAAGCAGCACTGTGGCGCTTGCTGGAGGTACTTGGTGGGCTACTTGGTACCCAGGGACCCTAAGTATTCAAGGGGACGTAATCCCCCAACTTACATTGTGGTAAGGTCGTGTTTGCACAGTGGTGCAGGGAGGGGGTGGGCCTGATAAAAGAAGTTAGAAATCCTGTTGTGTGGGACTTACTAGTGGAAATAAAAGAGGTTGTTGGCCCCCAAGGTTGACGTTGGGGGCTAACTACTCCTCATGTTTCCTCCAGTAAATCCCACATAGTGGGATTTCTAAGAGGTGTTTCGGAGGCCACGCTCACCGTTGTCCACCACTCGGGAAACGCAACTGGTATTTTATAATTAGAAATTAGCATTTAAAATTCACGGAAAAAACCATAGGTTTCAGGCACATTTTAGTTAGAAACTAGCATTTAAAAAACCTTAGAAATTCACTGAAAAAACTATAGGTTTTTGAGACGCTATAGTTAGTTAGACATTTCAATGTGGCTGTTATAGTTAGTTCAGCTAACTATAACTTTCACCCCGCAATGCACTGCTGATGATGTCACATAATGCATCATTCATGACAAGGTCAGTGACATCACTGATGACATCTCAAATGACTTCACTGATGACATTACTGATGGCATCATCCACGTGAAAATATGATGCACCTGCTCACACTCTAATATAACGTTTGCTACACCCATTGTAAAATACAGACTACCATTTGCGAAACCATCGACACCCAAATTCCAGTTACTACATACACACTCACTGATTCAAAGGTCTACACACATCTACTCATTCACCCATACAATCACTCATATATGCAGTCACTCATTAATACAACACTATCAAATGTACTCATACACATATACAGACACTCACACAACGTCACTCATCTGTGGAAAAGTAAATTTTGCCATGTTCTGTGTCCCTACGTGTCATCCATCATATGTTATGTGTGCATGATTAAATATGCATATGTATTCCCTATGTTCGATTCAAGACGCAGTTATAGTTGTGTCCACCTCTAGTATGCCAGTTTCCAGTTCTCGTGAATACTACGAATATCAGGTCTATGTAAAGCTACGTTGCCACGTTTCTCAGTGTGCACGTTATTCCATTATAAAGTCCCCGTTTCTAGGCCTCAAAAGGGCCCGGACACCAGATTCAGCTCCTGTCTCCTAAAGCCTCGCTGAGGAGCGATACAGCCCCCACCTGTATCCTCGACCCTTCACTTACTTCCTGCCACGCCGTGCCCGGTTCAGCCTGGCTCAGCCTCTGAGTCTGCCAAGAATATGTTATGATTCCAGTTATCAGTTCAGTCCTCCTTCTCTGCATTCCTAAGCTACTGAACCGCATCAATAGTTTCCGTCATTGTCTAGCCTTCACGTCTCCACGTAAGAGAAATACTGTATTAATGGTCATTTAATATTCTTCATCACGCACTACATGTAGAATAATGCATGGTCCAGTCTTAGAATCAAGTTAGCCTTTCCCCTCCTGACTTCTAGTTTATATCAACATGTTCTCTAAACATCAGATACTAGATACTGTTTAGGTACATGTCGCCCTGACTCTCCAGACTTCAGTCTCTGCTCCTAGCACAGAGTTCATAGCCCCCAGCTTCTCCTAGTAACACGTCATTGCTAGTTTGCGCGCACCATCAGGTTAGAGGTCCCGGCTCCTCAGGTAGCCCCCTCCATGGTTTCCGCCCCATTCATGACATATTCTGTTACGTTTGCATCACATGTCTATGTATACGCCCCGTTACACCTCTTTTCACCCTTATCCTTCGCGACTGCTACGCGTCACACCCTTTGCTCCACCCACTGCTCCGCCTATCATATGTACTGTAATGCAACTGTTTTACTATATATGCTTGTGTATTGTTATTAAATGCTAGCGCGCTCATCCCAGATCCAGCCCCGGCAGCTGCTGGGCCCTGCCATCCTATTCCTATGCAGGTTGTCCTGTTCCTGTCCTTTATGCTGTAATAAACCTGCGAAACTCCTACTACCTCGAATCTTGACTCTTATTTATTGAGCTATCTGTTATTCATTTATACATTCAAAAATAGGGTATTATTTATTTATTTACCACATAATGGCGCCCGAACAGGGACTTGCCCTTTCCCCACGCGTCGGTGAAGCCACGCCGACCCCCTGACCCTCTGCAGTCGTGACGGAACTCTTCTGCGCACCGGCAGATATTTCTGCTTCAAGTATCCCTCAGGCCCACGGAGGAGACGGAGGAGGCGGTCCAGCATCCAAACGAGACGGTGGAGGAACGCGGCGAGTCCCGACCAGAGCCCAAGCCGAGAGTCCAAGGTCCGAGGTATCCGGAGGTCCACCCGTAACTGAAGTCCGAAGTTCGCCCGTCCGGCGTCCAAGCAGTCCCGTCCAGTCTGAGGCCTTCCGTTCTTGCTGCCCGGTGAGTACCGTTACTGGGGTAGTATCTAGACAGGGTCAATTTAATTGACTCTGGTCCGTGGGTTGGTGGTACACAGACCCACAAACGAAGTGTCCACTTCGGTGGATGCGGGTCCTGACGTGTCTCTTTATGAGACCGGTAAGTTTCGTACTGTTTCAGCAGTGCATCTAGTTCCTGTTCTAGTCAGTTCTGTTCTCGAGAAAATTCATGTATTCTGTGTTCCGTATTCCAGGTAGTATTCTGTTCGAACTGTTATTTTTAAATGTTCTTCATGTATTTTAATGTCGTGGTATGAATGGGGAATAAGTATCGTGTTTATTGTGTATTGTATTGTGTCTAGATTATAGTTCAGTCATGCCGCTCTTTTCGAAATTACGTCAGTTAAAAACCAGAAAGGGTCTGCTGGAAGCAGCAGTTCCAGTTCCGCCTAGGGACAGTCCAGGTCATTTTATGTATCAGAAGCATGGCATAAGCGCCATACTGTATCTAGATTTATGGGTAGAGTATACCAAACAGTTAGAAGAAAAGTATAGATGGCCCGTATCGGGTACATGGGATGCCGAGTGCATCATGCGAGTAGAAGAGGCATTATGGAAAAAGAAAGCCAGACAGTCACAGAAAGATGCCATCGAGTTATGGCGCAAAGAAGCTCATAAAAGAACTGAAAAGGAAATCAGAAAGTCAGAATTAAGTAGAGAATCCTTAGAACGAGCACAAGAAAAAGAACTAATCGAGATAGGTGAACAAGTCAAAGCCGAACAGTCAGACAGACAGAGGCATGCCCTTATTAGGGGTATGTATCCTCTCCTTGCCGAGGGCTTGCCAAAAGCGACCCCAGAGGCATCCAGTAATTTCCCGCCACCATTAGTTCCGACCAAACTACGTCACAAACAGACCGCAGCTGATATTTTTATTTCGTCCTATTTGGACGACACAGTCCCAGAATATGCAAATCCTGTTCGCGCTCCGCCAGTCCCTGTAAATCAGGCACTTCCCGCTCCTCCAGACACCGGAGTACCTGTTACGGTACCCCCGGTCCAGCCCGCCATACAAGTCCAGCCTACATTTCCATTTCCCACTCTGCCAGGACGAAGAGCCTCAGTAGACGACTCTAGTTTAGGGGCCGCAGGGGGAGGTACTCCTCAAACCCCGCCGCCACACAAGCGTTTAACGACAGCCGAATTACATGCACAAGCGTCACAGCGTACGCCCAGACATCAGACTGTAGCAGAAATAAGAAAATCCCTTGCCGAATGCGGCTATGATCCAGTCCCAGGCGAGGATAATATGGTTTTATATTCATTCCGCGTAAGAAAGGTGGCCGAGTATCTAGTCACCTTACCGAATATGAAAGAAGATCTAGACAGAATATATCGTTTCATCCGTACAGGGGATGATCCAGAAAGTATTAGCGAGGCCATGTCTCAAAGGAAAGCCGAGATCCAGCTCATGATATTAAAGTTTCTGATTAACTGTCTAATAAGAGAACAAGATTACCCGTCTAAAGATCAAGCCGAAATGAAAACCCTGACAAGGTGGAGTGATAATATAGCCGAGGGTAAGCACAAGACCGTCGGTGCTATGGAGAGTATGTACAAGAAAATCCGTAAAGAAATAA
The DNA here is from genome assembly GCF_964261635.1 of Lissotriton helveticus. Lineage (NCBI taxonomy): Eukaryota > Metazoa > Chordata > Amphibia > Caudata > Salamandridae > Lissotriton > Lissotriton helveticus. The sequence continues at coordinate 127,287,822 of NC_136064.1, forward strand.
TAAAGTTACACGAACAGCGTAAAGCAGTACAAGTAAGCGAGAAAGAAAGTAACTCTGATACTGAAGAGGTAGAGGACGAGAATCCCGCCAGAATAGCGTATGTAGGAAAATCTAGATTTCCAGATCGCCATTTACGCCTAGAACACAAGTCTACTTTCCATCATCCAGCACCAGAACAAGGTTCTCTAGAACAAGTATTCCAAGCTACCGATCACATTCTGAAATCACGAATCGGTTACAGTGAGTTGAGTACCATGCATGAACAAGAACTAGTCCGATCAGCAGTCCGATGGATTACTGATTCTACCACTTTTCCAGACGAAATAGTGGCACAAATGTTTCTGAAACTGCCCCCAGCCGAGCAACGACTGGTGGGTATGTATATGATCCAGCACCTCATTACATTGTATGAGGGTCAGCACTCTGATCCGGGCCCGTTACATGATGTCCTGAACGAGTTACTCCAGTATAGATGGAAAGGTCTAGGTACCGATTTAATTAGTGTCATTCTAGAACAGCGTCACAAATATAGAACGTTTTTGAACCCGCATTTTGTTCATGTCTCACCCCCAGAAAGTAAACCATTTTACATGGAGAGACAGAATCCGTTACGAGAAGTCCACCCAGTTAGAGGAACGGGTGGCGAACTAGAACGAGTGTTTGTTTACACTCCGATTACAAAGATGGAACTCCTCGAGATGAAGAAATTAATTCCCTGTCATGACAAAGATCCAGCAGGGTTCCATAGAGAATTAAAAGACATGCTCCGTATGGGAGAATACACGTATCCAGATATAATTAAAATGTTAAAAGTTCTGCTGCCCGCAGGGGTGTATGAAAAGCTCAAGGAAAAAGAATGGGAGGTGGGAGAGAAAAAGATCGATTGGGCAGTTCTAGAAGCTGAAGATAAGGCACGAGTACCAGGTACCGGTCTTGGAGCGAAATGTAAAGAATTACCAGAATTATTAATACAAGTTTTACCTAGATTATTGACAACTAGAAAAGAAGACTGGGATGCAATCTCAGCCTGTAAACAGAAACAAGACGAAGATATTAGTGATTTTTATTCTAGATTCGAGAAATGTTTTAGCATCAACAGTGGCCTCAAGACAAGTAGTGAGTCATACCCTCACCTTTTTGTTACTAAATTAGTCGAGAATTCAAGCCCACAAATTAAAAATCGAGTTTTGAAAGTCGAAAGTACCTGGCAAGCTAATACCCCGTCCCAGATGTTACAGATGCTCCAATACCACCAGAATAGAATCAGAGAAGAGCAAGAACACGAGAGAAAACGTATGAAAGACACGAAAATGAAAGTACTAGTTGCACAATCTGTTCCTCAAGACAGTCAGAAGAGGGGTCCAAATCAAGCCAGTCATCCTGCAGCTCCCGTTAAAGGGAACTGCAATTATTGTAAACAGCCAGGTCATTTTATAAATGAGTGTGCAGTTCTGAAACACAACATAGCTACCGGTAAGACTAAAGAAAGACCACGTCCGCCTAGACAAGAACAAGTTTCACAGATTCCTCAGCCACAGAATGCACCACAGACAGTTACAGCACCGCAGCCTATTGCTGCAACACAGTACGTCACACAGCAGATGTACCAGTATGCACAGTCTGAGTATCCAGAGTACCAACAGTATTCATGAAACAGCCTAGAGAGGGAGGTAGGCTTGCCTCTCATCGAGATACCTGTAGATCAAGAAGGTCCCTATGTTCATAGTCAAGTATTAGGGAAAGACAGAAAGTTTTTGATTGATACAGGGGCAAGTAGGACCACAATTAGTCACGTCGAAGTTCCAGGGGCTCCGCTCTCAGGCTCAAGAAATGTTTCCCTTGGATTTTCAGGAAAACCCATTGTAAATGAAATATCAAAGCCAGTTACTCTAGAAGTAGGTCCATTGTCCCGCACTACTGATCTGTTACTTACTAAGTCATGTCCAGAAAATCTATTAGGCATTAAGACACTGAAAGAGTTAGGTGCAGTTATATGCTGTTCCCCAGAGGGAATACGATTGTTCCTACGTGACTTTAAGGGTCACTATGTATTACGAGATTTTGATTCAAGACTGTCTAATGTTCCGCAGCACTTATGGGCGCAAGGTCCAACTGATGTAGGTTATATGCAAATCACACCCTATCGTGTGACTCTCAAGCCAGGTGTAGTGTTACCACGAATCAGACAGTACAGATTGCCACCTGAGGCTGTAGCAGCCTTATCCAAAATTATTGACGAGCTCATGGCTCAAGGAGTGGTTGTAGAAACTGACTCCAATGTATGTAATTCTCCGATCATTCCAGTCATGAAACGCACTGATCCAAATGCACCCCCAGTATATCGATTAGTGATTGACCTACGAGAGCTTAATAAGTGTATTATTCCTCAGTACCCAGTCGTTCCAGATATCTCTTCCCTATTAACGGCCATTGATTCCGAAGCCACGTTCTTCACTGTCATAGACCTCAAGAACGCATTTTTCAGTGTCCCTATTCATCCAGACAGCCAGTTCCTTTTCGGATTTTGTTTAAATGGAAGGAGCTATATGTTTACACGAGCTCCTCAAGGTTTCACAGAAAGTCCTAGTATTTACAGTCAAGCACTCAAGAGACAACTAGACAACATTCACATGCCAACTGACACTGCCCTGCTCCAGTATGTCGATGATCTCCTGATCACAGCCCGTTCTGAACGTGCTTGCGAGCAAGCATCCCTTACAGTCTTGTATTTCCTAGCCGAGATGGGGCACAAGGTGTCCCCTTCTAAGCTTCAATTCTGTGTCCAGCAAGTGGTCTACTTAGGATACTTACTGTCCAAGAGGGGTAGGCAGTTGACACCAGACCGTATCCAGTTAATAGCGAGTCTTCCTCAGCCCAAGACCCAGAAGGAGGTACGTGCTTTTATTGGCCTTACTTCTTACTGCAGACAATGGATTCCTCAGTATGCATTTCTAGCCAAGCCACTGATACAGTTAACGACACAGGAGGCAGCCGTACCGACTGTCCTCCCTTGGACATCTGAACATACACTTAGTTTCAATGAGTTAAAGAAAGCCCTATGCCAAGCTCCAGTTCTAGCGACACCGAACTACAGTAAGCCTTTTACACTTTTTGTCACAGAACGTGAAGGTACAGCATTATCTGTTCTCACACAAGATCAAGCAGGACAATACAAGCCCTGTGCTTATTTTTCGAGCACATTAGATCCTGTAGCCCAGGCTCTGCCTGCGTGCCTCAAGTCAGTTGCAGCCACAGCCCTAGCTATCAGACAAAGTGATTCCATAGTCTTAGGACATTCCTTGACAGTACAAGTTCCACATTCCGTGGAAGTTCTTTTAAACCGAACACAAACTCAGCACTTGACAATTGCACGTTTAACAGGTTATGAATTGACACTGTTCCAGCCACACATAGATATCAGACGCTGCAACATCCTGAATCCTGCTACACTGTTACCATCAGTTACTTCGAATTCTGCCACACATGACTGTGTGGAAGTAGTTAACATTACGACAAAGCCAAGACAAGATCTGACAGACACTCCGTTACCAGACCCCGACCTGACACTTTATGTGGATGGTTCATGTATGAGAACAAGTACAGGAGAACTAGTCGCCGCGTATGCAGTGACTACTGACACCGAAGTTATTGAAACACACCGTATTGACACCCTGTCCGCTCAAGCAGCAGAGCTAGTTGCTCTGACACAAGCCTGCATACACGCCAAGAACTTGAAAGTTAATGTTTACACAGATTCACGCTACGCATTTGGAGTTGTACACGACTTCGGAGTGCTCTGGCAGGAGAGAGGTTTCATGACTTCTCATGGAACCAAGATTCAGCATGGTCTCCTTATTCAAGCTCTGTTAGATGCCATACATTTACCGACATCTATCGCTATCATGAAGTGCAAAGCACATACGAAAGTTACTGACATCATTTCTCAAGGTAACGATTTAGCAGATCGCACAGCCAAGCTCACAGCACAGACTCTAGACATTCCAGTTAACATGACACACACTCCAGATCCGATTACATGCATGACAGTTAAGGACCCTACACAAGATGTCATAGATATCCAGTTACATGCTACTCCCGAAGAAATCAAGAAATGGTCCGAACAAGGAGGGGTCCAGACAGATCAAGGATGGTTAACGAAGGGTAGAGCCACATGGTTTCTCCCCGACTCCATGGTTCAAGTCATTATTAATACCGCACATAGTCCAGCACATTTAGGAGAAAAAGCTATGTTAGACAGTATCCAGAATATTTGGTTCAACAAACATTTACGAGCTGCAGCCAAGCAGAAAGTCCGTACCTGTATGATATGTTGTCAGTTTAATCCAGGTAAAAGTGTCCCGGTGGAACAAGGTGGATTCCAGCCCCCTGACCACCCTTTTGAAGTCCTCCAGATGGATTATATTCAGATGGAGCGATGTCGAGGTTTCAAGTATGTCCTTGTAGTTGTATGCGCTTTGTCCAGGTGGACAGAAGCATATCCAGTCCCAGATTACACAGCCGCGACCACTGCCAAGCAGTTGGTTCGTGAGTTTTTCCCTCGTTATGGACTCCCTAGAGTCGTATATTCTGACAACGGCCAGCCATTCTCATCTGAGTTGATGAAACATGTTTCCCTTTTGTTGGGGTACCAGTGGAAGTTCCATTGTGTACGCCATCCTGAAGCAGCCGGTCTCGTAGAGAGACATAACCAGACTCTGAAAATCCGAATTACAAAAGTGTGTAAAGAGAAAGGTTTAAAAGTGTGTAAAAATAAAAGTTAAGGTCTAGTAAAATAAGTCAGTCAGTTTGATTGTCTAAGTCCTCCCCTAGGTGAAACGGTTAGACTGTTTCTGACATGTATAAAATAGACCCCCATAGTGAGAGAGTTAGTCAAAACTCAATTCGATGTATCGTTTTTCTAAGTTTCATATTATTTCTCAGCATTATGATTTCCTGCACCAGTTATGCATTTTACCTGTATCTTCCAGTTCTTCATGTAAATAAGTCTGCTAATGCTACAGTAGAGCACACGTTTAGTGATCTACCTCCCCATGAACTCTCTTACCGCCTCGCTATGCGAAATAATTCCTTTATCCGCATGTTACATTACTCACATCAGACCAGCAATGCCACTAATTGTTGGGTGTGTGGTCGACTCCCCCCTTTCCAGATACCGAAGGGAGTTCTGCCACTTTTTCCTTATCCATTTTCACATAATGGTTCGTGTGGAGCATGGTCCACATTAACGTCATCCTCAACAGATATGTCTTTTCTTAACAGTACATGTTTTCCAGACAAGCAAGGTCTCCCCCACAGAACCGGGTTAGATCTAGAAAATGAAGTGTATAATTTAGGTAATTATTCTTCGAATTTCATGGTCTTGAATGTTCAGTCTGATTCCACTCCAGACGTACCTGCTATTTCAGTACTACCAGTCAAAGGCGAATTATGTGTCCGAAATAATGGTTCCGTACATGTAGGACACAGTGATTGTACTACTATTGTCAAGTATAGTGACAGTGGGAAATCTATTTTTAAAGCTTCACGTCATTCTTATTTTATTTGTGGTCAAACTGCATATGTTCGTCTGCCCCTCGATTGGGAGGGAACCTGTTACATTGCCTTCCTACTGCCACCAGTTTTCCTAGCCCCACCTGATTATCATAGAAATACACATCTAGTACACATTAGATATAGAAGGGAGTCCCCAATTGTCGATTATACTGAAACTGCTCTAGAACAGTATACAGATTTCAATAGAGGTTTCTTCTTCTTTATAGGACCTATCCAGAATAGTAAGCTAATCCGTAGGTTAACAAGAACTCTTGAAGCTGTGGTAAATGAGACTGCCTCTGCTCTAGGTAACTTAACCGAAGAGCAATCTGCTATGAGATTTGTCGTTTTACAGAATCGTCTCGTCCTTGACGTCATACTGGCCGATAGGGGCGGGGCCTGTAGAGTCATCGGATCTAGTTGCTGCATTTTCATTCCAAATAACGCGCCGTCTGTTTATTCAGCTATAACCAGACTCCATAAAATTGCCCATCTGATACACCAAGATCCAGGCACCTGGACATGGTCCGGTTGGTTCTGGAATATAATTTCCGCATGGGGATGGAAAATATTGTCCTTCCTAGGTATTGCAGTAGCGATCATATTCAGCTGCTGTCTCTGTATACAATGTGGCCCTGCGATTTGCGGCATTTGTGCTACCTCTTGTATTCCTAGTCCCAAGCCCCGTTCTAAATCCCATTCCAAAAGAATTCGAGACGAGCAAATGATACTGTATGAAATGATAGATGGTATCATGAATATTGATGTTTCCTGATGGAAACGTAGTGACAAGGAGGGAATGTGGAAAAGTAAATTTTGCCATGTTCTGTGTCCCTACGTGTCATCCATCATATGTTATGTGTGCATGATTAAATATGCATATGTATTCCCTATGTTCGATTCAAGACGCAGTTATAGTTGTGTCCACCTCTAGTATGCCAGTTTCCAGTTCTCGTGAATACTACGAATATCAGGTCTATGTAAAGCTACGTTGCCATGTTTCTCAGTGTGCACGTTATTCCATTATAAAGTCCCCGTTTCTAGGCCTCAAAAGGGCCCGGACACCAGATTCAGCTCCTGTCTCCTAAAGCCTCGCTGAGGAGCGATACAGCCCCCACCTGTATCCTCGACCCTTCACTTACTTCCTGCCACGCCGTGCCCGGTTCAGCCTGGCTCAGCCTCTGAGTCTGCCAAGAATATGTTATGATTCCAGTTATCAGTTCAGTCCTCCTTCTCTGCATTCCTAAGCTACTGAACCGCATCAATAGTTTCCGTCATTGTCTAGCCTTCACGTCTCCACGTAAGAGAAATACTGTATTAATGGTCATTTAATATTCTTCATCACGCACTACATGTAGAATAATGCATGGTCCAGTCTTAGAATCAAGTTAGCCTTTCCCCTCCTGACTTCTAGTTTATATCAACATGTTCTCTAAACATCAGATACTAGATACTGTTTAGGTACATGTCGCCCTGACTCTCCAGACTTCAGTCTCTGCTCCTAGCACAGAGTTCATAGCCCCCAGCTTCTCCTAGTAACACGTCATTGCTAGTTTGCGCGCACCATCAGGTTAGAGGTCCCGGCTCCTCAGGTAGCCCCCTCCATGGTTTCCGCCCCATTCATGACATATTCTGTTACGTTTGCATCACATGTCTATGTATACGCCCCGTTACACCTCTTTTCACCCTTATCCTTCGCGACTGCTACGCGTCACACCCTTTGCTCCACCCACTGCTCCGCCTATCATATGTACTGTAATGCAACTGTTTTACTATATATGCTTGTGTATTGTTATTAAATGCTAGCGCGCTCATCCCAGATCCAGCCCCGGCAGCTGCTGGGCCCTGCCATCCTATTCCTATGCAGGTTGTCCTGTTCCTGTCCTTTATGCTGTAATAAACCTGCGAAACTCCTACTACCTCGAATCTTGACTCTTATTTATTGAGCTGTCTGTTATTCATTTATACATTCAAAAATAGGGTATTATTTATTTATTTACCACACATCCATGGAGTTACTCATACAGCTAGACAATCAGGCAAATAATCAATCACACTCCCATTTACTCACCCATACAGTTATACACACACCACCTCACTAATTTATACAGATACTAACACATACTTACTCTCTTATTCAATCACTGATACAAGTACACACTCATTCATACAGCCACTCTCACAACCACTGACTCTCATGTATAGACATTTCTATACTCCAACGCTCACATACACTGCCTTTTACATATGTAGTTACTTGGACATGTACCACTGAGACATCCATTCACTCACCAACACACCCATACACACATTTACCTACCCATACAGCTGTTTCCACATATATTCTTGAACCCATACATCCAGTGAATCAACCACTCATAGATCTATGCACAGAGTCACACACTCCCAGCACCAACACACACTCAGTCTCCCTTACAAATACTAAGGCAACCAATCAAACACCAATATAGACAGTCATGTAGCTAATGACCAAACCATGTAGAAGCTTACACAACAGACTGATACAGACATTCACATAGTCTCATCACTAACCCATGCATTCAGAAAGTCACATTTAATCACTCACTTCAGTCAGTCACGCACATACTAAATCCTCCATCCAGACACTTATTCACCCACTCATTCTTCAATACAACGTGGCATATATATAAAACATATTTAAACTTTATAGAAACACACTGTCACCGGATGTTAGTTATTCATCGATCCACCCCGAGCTCTTCATGGAGTTTCTTGGGTTTGCAGACAGTCACCCGATCAAAGGGTGCATTGCGGACCATAAAAGCCAGAAACACAGACCCCGGTTTAGCCATTGTGTATTTTGCAATCATAAGGTAAAGTTTAAGGAATTGAAATGTAGTGGATTTTCCATCCAAAATTATTTGGTTGGCCTCTGCCTAATAAGACAGCATATTCAGAATCAATATCCCCAAAACCTTCACTGTCACTTCAATAAGGAATATGGGAGGATAACGATGTGGGCTGTCCCTATCTTGCTTCTTAAAAATTGGAACAATAGTAGAGGTAGAACAGTGACACATTTAAGACCCTCACTAGGATAGGGCCCATTGAAAAGGTCTGGCTGCATCCAATCAGGTCCTCGAGCCGTATTTCATCAAATCTTAATCTCACCTCATCCAAAGTAAAGGTAATGGGATGAGAAATCTGATCAGGGTTTAATTCCTTATAGAACACAGTTCTGCCCATGCAGTGACATTTGAGGTGAGCAGATCTAGGGTGTTGCTGGTGTTGAGAATTCTCTCCTTCTTTTTTCGTAATTCATGCGACACTCTATGCCTGAAAAGGGTATTGTTTTCACGTATACTGGGTGCTCCCTTGTGTCTGGACAAAGCTATACGTCTTTGAAGAGCTCTAAATAGAGTGGAGCACAGGGTCAGGGGTTGCTTTTACTCATTTCAGCTTGGCTTGGTTGGTATTTTAACAATTCAAAGCTGTAATATTGTGCCTGGAGTGGTAATTGGCTTTTGTCGTTGTACAGCTCAGCATGGACAGCACTGTGCTAGTCCTGTGCTTAATGACTTTGCTGTAGAAATGGCAAAAGACTTTGTCCATTTCCATTTCAGCATGGATGGAAATTCTATGATTAAAGACTTTGATAGAAAATCAGGCATTTGAGGTAAGCAGATATAGTGTTGCTGGTGTTGAGAGTGCTCTATACAGGAGCTGCTTTCCACCTAAACTTGAGAACTACCCAGAGTTAGCTGCATCTTTTTTGCATAATTTATGCATCACTCCATGCCTGGGAGGGTATTGTTTTGACTTACAATGGGTACTCCCTCTTGTATAGACAAAACTATACCTCTCTGAAGAGCTCTAAATACAGTGAAACACTGTGTCAGGGGTTATTTTTACTCATTTCAGGTTGGCTTGTTTGATATTTTACAAATTCGAACCTGTAATGTTGTGCCTTGAGTGGAAATTGGCTTTTTGTCATTTTACAGCTCGGCATGGACAGCACTGTGCTAGTTCAATGCTTAACGACTTTGCTAAAGAAATAGGAAAATACTTAGTCCTTTTCTGTCTCTGCGTGGATGACACTGTGCTAATACTATGCCTAAAGACTTTGATAGGAAATCATACATTTGTGTTGAGCAGATCGGAAGTGTCACTGGTGTTGAGAGTGATCTATACAGGAGCTGCTTTCCACATAACCTTGAGAACTACCCAGAGTTCTCTGCTTCTTTTTTGCATTATTTATGTGTCACTCTAAACCTAAAAAAAACATAGGTTTCAGGGGCGCTATATTTAGTTGGAAATTTCCATAGAAATTCCCCTGTCATAGTTAGTTCATCTAACTATAACTCACGCGCCCACAATGCACTGCTGATGACATGACATGGTCAGTGACATCACTCATGACATCACTCATTACATCTCAAATGACATCACTGATGACATAACTGATGACATCATCCAGTGAATGTGTGTTTTTCTGAAAATTAAATATGTTTTATATATGTGCATCTGAAGGTCGATGGAAGAATAATAGTGTCGAAATGGTTGATTTTTTTATAAAATTGATTGTATAACTGTCTGATTAAGTGTATCCTAGTGAATTCATGGGTTAGTGAGTAATGTTTAAATATATAAATATCTGTATCAGTCTCTCACTTTGAGTATAAGTAGATGCATGGTTTGGTGAGTAGCAACATGAGTGTCTATATAGGTTATTAGTTGGTTTTATGAGTATCGGTATGAGTGTCTGGGTGTCTGTATGGTTTGGTGGGGGTATTACACAGTGCATAGATGCATGAATGAGTGACTCCCTGTTTGTATGTGTTGAAGGCAGCATGTGTGCAAGACTGTATGGGTGGATGAGTGTGTGTATGGGTTTGTTAGTGAGTGAATGACTGCCTCAATACTGTCTTTATGAGTAACCAGAGATGTTTTAAACTAGTATATGTGAGTTTTGGTGTATATAAGTGGGTATATGTGAGAGTGAGAGATTGGAAGAGTTCCTGTATAAATTAGGTTGTGTTTCTGTAAGTGATTGCTTACGTTTCCGTAGCAGTAAGTGTGGTGGTGTGTGTATTACTGTATATGCAATTTAATGGGTGTTTGATACTTTGTTTGCATGTGTGACTATGTGTGTAAGTAACTATGGATGAGTGTCATTGTGTAAAAGGAAGTATAGGTGTATGAGTACATATAATGAGTGAGTACATGTATGATTTACTCCATATGACTATAGGTGAATGAGTGGATGTGTACATAGATCTTGGAATTACTATATAGGTGTGTTGTAAGTGGTCTTGATATGTCCAAATGTTATTCTATCTGGTGCTGTAGCGGTGCTGAGTGATGCTGTGGTGGTGCTGAGTGATGATGTGGTGGTGCTGAGTGATGCTGTGGTGGTGCTGAGTGATGCTGTGGTGGTGCTGAGTTGTGCTGTGGTGGTGCTGAGTGATGCTGTGGTGGTGCTGAGTGATGCTGTGGTGGTGCTGAGTGGTGCTGTGGTGGTGCTGAGTGTTAATGTGGTGGTGCTGAGTGATAATGTGGTGGAGCAGAGTGATGCTGGGGTAGCGCTGAGTGATGATGTGGTGATACAGAGAGCAGAAAGGCACAAAAAGCAGTCTAACAAAGGGCAGAAGGGCAGAAAAACAAGGAAAAAACGAGTCTAACAGAGGGCAGAAGGGCACACAAAACCAGTCCAACAGAGGACAGAAGGGCAGAAAAACAAGGGAAAAATGAGTCTAACAGAGGGCAGAAGGGCACAAAAAAACGAGTCTAACGGGGCAGAAAGGCTCAAAAACGAGTCTAACAGAGGGCAGAAGGGCACAAACAACGAGTCTAACAGGGGGCAGAAGGGTACAAAAACAGTGGAATAACAGAGGGCAGAAGGGCACAAAAAAAACGAGTCTAACAGGGGGCAGAATGAATCCCGCCCTGCATGTTTATCCACGAAGATGCCACCTTTTTGTGCAATACCTCTACTCAACTGGTGTACTTTTTACTGTCTAATCAGTAAGTGCTCCCTCGTTGGCTAAATGTATAGGGGCAGATTTACAATAACTGGCACATCCCCAGGGATGCGCCAGTTATTGTGTGCCGCAGCTACGCCACCCATGGTGGGCCGCATTGTAAATCATGTGGCAAAAACGGCATAGATGCGTCACGCATCGGTGCCGTAAAAAAGCAGCGCATTGCTGGAGCTGCGTCACGCTGGGGACGCAGCTCCAGCAATGCTCTGGGGGTGCCCTATCTCCCCAATGCTGCATCAAGCCTTGCGCCTGCTTCAAGCAGGCGAAGGGTTTTGACGCAGCATTGGCCTAAAAGTGACTGAGTGAAATCTTGTAGATTTCACTCAGCCACTTTTAGGAGGCTGAGTCGGAACGCCTCCTGATGGCGCAGGGCTTTACAACGTGACGCATCTCACAGAGAGATGCGTCACATTGTTAATACCCAGCACCATGGCGCATCTTTTGTGCTACAGCTGTGTCACAAAAGGTCTCGGTAGAGGGTGGCAGTGGTGAACCAGAGGGTGGCAGTGGTGAACCAGAGGGTGGCAGGGGTGAACCAGAGGGTGGCAGTGGTGAACCAGAGGGTGGCAGTGATGAACCAGAGGGTGGCAGTGGTGAACCAGAGGGTGCTGTGCCCATACACGATTGCATGGGTAACTTCGCCATGCAAGCGGCCTGCAAACACGCAAAAAGCCCTGCGAACACGCAATAAACCCCGCGAACACGCACAAAACCCGCGAACGTGCAAAAAACCAAAAATCCGCAAATTTGCATGAATTTGCAGATTTTGCGGATTGCGAATTCTTTTTCGCACGAGTTCGCGGAACGCGATTTTGCGAATTTCGCCCATACCTAGATTTGTACGCTTATGCAGAGCTTCATGTGCTCTTACGAAGCGAGTACGTATGAGATTCCACCACGATTTCTATAATCGCTTTTAAAAGTAATATACGATTGTCCAAACTTAAAAAAAAACTATTTTCATAACTACTCTAGATAATATACTCTATTAGTATGTTAATTAAATATATAAGAATATCTTTTTAAACAATTAAAAACATACGCGCCTTTCGCGTACGGGGCACCATGCATGACGTCACACAGAAACTTTGATGCAACGCGTAACGTCCATGCATTTTCATAGCGTATGCGAGGTTACGCAGTGAGAATGATTACCAGGACAAACTATGGTGCAATGACTCTCTCACTGTCAAATCAGAGCACAGGGCGCGCTACGAGAATGGTTAAAAGTGGTCACTCATTGGAGATCCGATACTGGCCCTGCCTCTGCGTGCATGAAACCCCCTACCCATGTCTCTCTCTGTTGTTAATTATTGGTCCACACACTCACACTTGCACATGCGCCGTACCCGCCCACCCACACTTTCCTAGATACCACCACGTAGCTTTCTTGCTATTCCTAAGCCTGGAAACCAATAAATTAGCCAATAGGAGGTCCCCCAGGGCCGTCATTCTTCTAGACCACGAAAACGCCACCAATGATGGCCCTGGACTTAGTTTGGTCAACCCCCGCGGTTCCCATATGAAGCGGATACTAACGTAAGCACGCTCGCCTTTGCCTGCGCTGCGGTGACAGACAGACTCTCATCATCGTCGATTGTACTACAAATTGTTTGCTCGAGAGCAGAAGGACTCATGACACTCGACGTGGTGTCACTGCTGCTGCCGTCCAGCGAGGCCACCATAGCCGCAGTGTCGGCGTCGCCCATGCCCACCCACCCAGGCCCAGCCAAAGCCCCAGCCTTTGAAGACAAGACAAGAGAGAACAGAAGCAAAGGTAGGGCAAAGCGTTAGCATCAGCCTCTGCTGTAAATTGTACCTGCATCATTGTATTTTTTTTTTACTGTCACGTGACCCTCCAAGCTCTGTTTTCCTTTAGTTTCCTGCAACACATACTTTGTACTTAATTGTATTTCCTCCCTCCTAATCTTCCTGTCACTTTTAATATTTATTAATGCGTCACGTGAATTTCCCAGGCCTCTATTATTCCACATATATGATTTATCTTAATATATATCCTTCTGCATCATGGAGGCGTCCTAGGCCTTTTCTACATAAATTGTGTGTTCATGAATTACTGTATCGTATTTTTCAAGTTTCACGTGGTTTGGCCTGCATTCTTATAAATTGTGAGTTCAAAATATATTTATTTTTTTAAAAGAGTCATGTACCCTTCCCAGCTCTATTTTGCTTTAGTTTTGTGCTCCATTTGCTTTGTACTTCATTGTATTTTCTCCCTCCTAATTCTTCCGTCACTTTTAATGTTTAATGCTACTTCATGTGGCCTTGCCAGGCCTCTATTCTTATTGATCTTATATCGTTTATCATAATTAACCCGTTTATTGTGACCATTCTTTTGGCACAAGAGCGATTTTACAACCCCCTTGTGTCTCTTTTACGCAACCATTGCATCACATTTGTGATGTAGCAGTGGTGCAAAAGATGCACCATGATGTATGCTATTTACAATCTGACATACTTGGAAAGTGCGTCATATTGTAAAGCTGTGCGCCAAAAGGAGGCTTTCTTCCATACATGGGGAATGTTTTGGTGCTGGAACATCTCCTAAAAGTGAATAAATGAAATTTATATTTCATTCAGGCACTTTTCGTCATATACTGCGTCAAAACCTTGCACCTGTTTGAAACAGGTGTAAGGATTGACACAGCATTATAAGCATAGGGCCCACAATTTTCTGTAGAATGTAGAACACCATAAAAAGGCTGTTATTGCTAGAAACACCCCTACCAACAACCATTGCACACCCCTTTAATGCATAACACTGTATTAAAGGGTCTCATATTTATCAGGCAACAGTACACCCAAAAAAGTGCCATAGAGCTATCTTAAAAATATTATGCTTGACAGCTGTGCCACTGAACATCACAAAAAGTGAGCCTCTAATGGCGCAAGAAATCCCATAAATGAGGCCGTGAATGGTTACAATTCTTCAAGGAGACTGCCCAAAAAGGTTTGAAACAGTCCATGCCCTAAGCCCACTTTACCTCATCATTACTTTGGTACTGCCTCAATGATTAGAAACCTGCGAAGAAACTACTTGGTTGAATGTATAGCAGCTTCACTTTTAACATTATAGTCCACAATAGAGGACTATACCAGGTATTAAAGGCTCTCTCCACCATTGTAGGCCACGAGCCAAAGGTGATGCTGACTGGGGAATTGAAGGTGTGACATACGAGTGTGTAGGCGGTTAGAGGACTGGTTGCGTGGTGCATAGGGGTTTGAAGCAGTCAATGTGCTAAGGCCTGTGTCACTGCATGAGTACTTGGGTACTGCAAGGAGAGTGCCTGGGTGAATTTATAAGTGGTTGGGTTGGGACGCAGTGAATTGATAAGTACATGGTGCTGAATGGGTCTCTAGAGGAGTGCAAGAGGAGTGAAAGGTTGTTTGCTGGAGTGTTTGAATACTAACTGGAGAATAGAAGGCGTGAAAGACAAATGTGTAGGTGCTTAGAGGACTGCATGCATATTGGAGAGGGGTTTGTGGCAGTCTATGTACTAAGACCTGGGTCACTGAATGAGTACTTGGGTACTGACTGAATGATTAGAGTACTGCAAGAAGAGTACCTGAGTGAATTTATAAGTAGTTGGGTTTTGGCACAAGGAATGGATTAGTACATGGTGCTGACTGGGTCACTAGAGGAGTGCAAGGGTAGTGACAGGGTATTTGATGTACTGTATGGATACTGACTGGAGAATTGAAGGTGTTCAAGAAAAGTATGTAGGTGGTTAGAGGACTGCATGCATATTGGAGAGGGGTTTGTAGCAGTCTATGTGTTGAGGCCCGGGTCACTGCATGACTACTTGGGTACTGGCTGAATGGTTAAAGTACTGCAAAGAGAGTGCCTATTGAATTTTATATAGCTTCATTTTTACCACAGTGCATACAAAAAGACATTCTGTTGAATAGCTCTGTACAATATGAAATCAGCAATCACAGAGACTTTGCCAGAAGTCAAAGGCTATACACCTGGAAATAAAAACTATAAAACACAAGTTTGAAGCACTCCATGCTGTAACACTCAGTTTACACCATAATAACTTCGCTAGTAGCTCAGAGATTACAATTGTACAAGAAGACTTTCTCAAACCATTTTTTAATTTTTAATCAGAAATTTATTCTTGTAACATTTCATAATGTAATAGAACATCTAGCATGTTTTCATCAGGAATTTCATTTGCTTCTTCATCAATTTCAAAACTTATGACATTAAACTCAATATCATCTAATGCTTCAATGAAATCATTGTCCACATTTTCATCCACAAAATCACAGGTTATATATTCTGCACCATTAGGTTGTTCTTCATTGCTACTGTCCAGAAAATGTACATTTAAGTCCTCTATCAGAATGTTAGAAATTTCAAAAGTGTCTTCGGTGTTCTCAAGTTGATCCATAATAAATGTTATTATAATGCTGTACCTTGCAGGAAAATATAAACACTTAGGGGTCGATTAGGATCGCGGACGGACTTGAGTCCGTCCGCAACCCCTGAGGAGGAGGGAACGTCCGCATGGGCTGCGGCGTTCCCTCCGATCAAATTAGGATGTGACCGCCAGGGTGGCGGTCACATCCTCTATCTCTAACATTGCGGCGGGTGCAGCTTCAAGCTGCACCCGCCGCAATGTAAAAAATCCATGCACAGCATTTGCGTGCACAAAGCGGCAGGCACCGCGCGGTGCCTGCTGCATTGTGCACGCAAATGCAGGGGGGTACCATAGGTACCCCCCATGTGCACCCCCCACCCCACCTTCACCCAGGGGGCCCGCAACGGGCCCCCGAAGTGAAGGTCCGTATGCTTTTCCACGGCGGTAAAGCCGCCGCGGAAAAGCATATATTTTCAGACATCCTAATATGCCTGGCGGTGTCTGATAGACACCACCAGACATGTTAGTGCTTTTCCGCCGCGGTCGCCTTCCGACCGCGGCGGAAAAGCGGCGGACAGATTATCAGACCCACCAGCCATCCTAATTTGGCGGTGGGTCTTTGGAGTCTCCGCCGCGGTTTTTCCGCATCCTCCAGGCCGGCGGACACTTCCGCCGGCCCGGAGGATGCGGAAAAACCGCCATCCTAATCGGCCCCTAAATTTTAACATTTCCCTAATAGATAATACAAAACTAGCTTTATCAACTAGTTTGCCCTTTAAAAACTATTATGCAGAAATCTTTCTCAAGTACTTTATATGATTATATCAATTAAATTTGTTTATAAGAATTTGTACTTATAACATTTCCGTACATTTTTAAACCAATCATTGTTTATCATTTTAGAAATAAACTAAGCCTATTATAATAAAATGCAGTAATAAAAAAAGGAAAAAATATCTATTCAGCTTACCAATTCCAAAGCAGTTGATGTGCTGTAGTTAAATACAAAGAAGACAAGTACCCTCACAATATATGTTTTTTAAATTTCTTTAAATGTGTTTCAAAGATGCAAACCATCTTTACAAACTCTTGTACACCATAGACGTCGTATTACTTCACTTTTGTAGAAGTACATACCATCAATCATTTTTAATAGTTAGTTATACTTACCTTCAAAATAATAAATTCTAAAAAAAATAATGCAAATTTACCATCTGTAGAAGACAAAAAAAAATACAGTTACAATAATTTATCTTATACAACACAAAATCATTTCTAAAGCATTTAATTTGGCTTTTTTGCTATTCTCAGATTATATTGAATTTCACTACAAAAGTGAGTTCAATAGTACTCATCACATAACAGCGGGCAAAAAAACAGACAATCAAGAAGATTATCTTAAAAAAAAAACACAATCTCAATAAATATTTCAAAAATAAAAATTAAATATATCTGAAATGTTTTTTCTAACAATTTCTTACGTAACTATGAGGTATGTCCAACAATCTAGAAATAACAAAACACCATCATAACTTTCATTGCATGATTAAATTTAAAAAAAAGTAGTTAAAGGTTTCACAAACTTTTCCTTATGGCCAAAAAGGAATGTCTAAAATTCTTTCTTTGAAAGATGATCAAAAGTAACTCTGGACATTTGCCTTCCAGTATTCTGATCCAAAATCATTGATATCATTTGCACCGTCCACCAGTGCTGATCCGTCAATCCAACGCTATTCAACAGCTTCACAGCCAATCTTACACAAGTGGCTCCCCATCTCAACCACAACATCATCTCTTACGTCAACGATACCCAGCTCATCCTGTTCCTCACCAAGGAACCATAAAACATAACAAATAACCTTCACAACATAATTAAAGATGTCACTAAGTGGATAAGGTCATCAAAAACAAGGGAACCCACAAAGTAACCAAGGACCTGGGGTATCAGTTAATTGAAAAAACAATGGCCCTTGACACGGGAAATTTATCAGTTTCAATAATTATAGGCCACAATGTGCACTATAATGAACACATAGTCCAGCCGGACTATAAAATTTATTCAAATGTTAAGATAATCAATTTTCAGCAAAAAACAATAAAACAAGGGGACACAATCCTGCATCCACAGTGCTGCACACACAATACACATAACATATAACTAAGGTTCTTCAGGCTTTTACAAGAGCAA
Source organism: Lissotriton helveticus (assembly GCF_964261635.1). NCBI lineage: Eukaryota > Metazoa > Chordata > Amphibia > Caudata > Salamandridae > Lissotriton > Lissotriton helveticus. The sequence continues at coordinate 127,305,974 of NC_136064.1, forward strand.
GAGCGAAGGACATTAGGTTATAATCGCTTCATATATGTGAAAAACACATGAATTTTAGCACTTCATAGTGAACTTAGTGTTTAACCACATATTGTTTGTCGACGGCGTTTCGATCCAATCACAAATAATGGATCATCATCAGGACATGTAATAGGTTGCCTGAAATAAAAGGCCTGTAATAGCAGGGGGGTAAAGGGGGAAAAACAACATATAACAGTGATTAACCGACCACGTATATTCAACTATTTATACCAAGATGTACTCATACCATGCTTACTGGTGTCAAAAGCCAGACATGTGCAGGGTGTCAGGCAGTCTGTGCCAGGCATCCATGGTCTAAAAGTGAGCCATGCTTAAATCAGAACGGTGAGGTGCAGACTAATAGTGTTGTGCTATAGCCTAATACCTTCGGAGCCGGAATTCATGACTTAGAGCACCTTACCATTACAGGCAACGTCGTGATTGTGTTATCTCCCCATGCAATTGCTATGATTTAGGAAGCCAGCCTTAATGAGATAATTTATATCTCTTTCAACAACTATGTAACTAATGACTGCTGCAGTCACAGTCAAGGATGGGCGTTGACCACAGGTTAAGGTAAAGGAGCTTACCTTAAGTTTAGGCTAGGTGCATGAGGGTTGAGTTGGCACCACAACTGTGCAGGTTCGGGTAACCTAATGAAAGCAGTATAGGGTCAGGATGGTACCTTGGGGGCATGTTAAGTCTTTACAGTTAGGCTGTAAACCGGGCTTACCTATATAAGAGGATTGCCCACGTCTAATGAATTCTCTGGGGATCAGGCTGCTAGGCGAGACGCGCTCCCGCTAGACAGATAAACAATCGATGTAATCGTCGATGTGATCGTAGTTCAGATAACCTATAGGACGGTAATTGTAACCTGTTAGAGCCAACCCATGGATCGTGTTTGCTTAAGGGAAACTGCTAGGGAGTGTCGCTTACCTGGGAGCTTCAGGTTCAATCTCCCTGTTACGAGGCTGATTAGCGTTTGTAAAGGCTCCTGAAATTAGAGCACATAGCATTAAGAGTCTAGGACCCAATACCATAATTGACCTAAGCGAAGGGGGGGCGAGGTTCGCTTACCTTTTGTTCACAGTGGAACAAGGTGCAACATCCCGGTACCGAGTCGCGCCGTGGAGTGCAAGAGCGCGGGCGATAGCGGTAGAAAACATCGCGCCGGCCATTTTGGAATAGGCAATTGGGGATGTGTGGCAGCCATATTGGTGGGGGCTGAAGTTTTGGGAGCAGACATATTGGAGTGGTGAATCGAGTAGAAGTGAGCAATAAAAACCAATTAAAGTGCACTTTAAAAGCATGCATGTGACTTATTCGCCAATACAGGCGCAAGAAGGCAGGTATATCGTAAAAAAGCAATTATTTCGCATACATATTCATAGAATTGGACGTCCATCCAGAATTAAGCAACCACTATTACAGAAAATTAATCACAAAAGTGAGGTCCAGTCCTCACTGCGGTTCAGACCATTTCGTATACTGTCAAATATTAGTATCATCTTTAGTTCTTCTCTATTGAGCAAGAGTCCAATATCACCTCCCCTAGGAGGTAATTTGACAGATTTCAGCACAGTCCATTTTAGATCATTTTCTGTGTGGCCTTTGTCAATGAAGTGGTCCACCAATGGGGCATTTGGTGTCTTGCATCTCACCCGGCTCCGGTGTTGGCAGATCCTTGTTTTGATTTTCTGCCTTGTCTGTCCCACGTAGATTAGTTTGCAGGGGCATTCAATCAAATAAATCAAATCAGTACTGTTGCAGTTAGTGAAATGTTTACATTGAATAGTGACTTTATCAAATACAAACGACTTTCCTTCAATGGTAAACTCACATACGTTACAGGAACCGCATTTGACATGACCCACTAATGGAGTTTGTGTCCAGAGGGAGTTAATTGTACCAAACGTGGGGGGACTAGGCAGAGCAGCCCTGACCAAATGATCTTTGAGATTTGAGCTTTTTTTGAAAGCAAACAATGGGGAATCAAAATTAAGAGCACCAGCATTCAGGGTGGGCCAGTGTCTGAGTATGCTTTTCTTTAATTCATTAGACACTGGAGAAAAGGTGGTCACACACGCCAGTCTATTGTTGGACTCTTTTTCTTTTGGACAGAGGAGTGCCTCCCTTGGTGAATACCACGCGCGCTTCGCTGCTGTCCTGACTAACCTATTGGGGTAGCCTCTCTGTTTCAATTTTTTGGATAGCACATCAGCCTCCTTGAAGAAGTCTTCCTTTGCAAAGCAATTTCTTCTAATGCGCAGGAATTGGGAGTAGGGCAAGGAATCCCTGAGGGCTCTGGGGTGATTACTGTTGTAGGCTAGCAGAGTATTCCTTTCAGTAGGTTTGCGGTGCAACCTTGTATGCAGGTAACCTTCAAGGTGATATATATTCAAATCTAGAAAGGCAATGGATTGGGTGTCAATATAGCTGGTAAATGTCAAACCACAGCAGTTATTGTTCAGCCAGTGAATGAAGAGAATTAAATTCCTTTCATCATTGTTCCAAATCAAAAAAATATCATCAATGTATCGTTTCCAATTAGAAATACATGATGAGAAAGGATTGAAGGGTGTTAAGATGGAATCTGTCTCTATCTTGTCCATAAACAGAATAGCCAGATTTGGAGCATAAATAGCCCCCATGGCCGTACCCTTCACCTGCTGGAAGTATTGTTGGTCGAAGGAAAAGAAATTCCTGGTCAGACATATCTCCAAAAGCTGGAGTATAAAAACTGTGGGGACTCGGTGCGGTCTGGGTCTAGTGTCTAGAATGTCACGTATGACCAAAAGTGCTGCTGTCTGGGGGATATTAGTATATAAGGACTCAATGTCCATTGTACACAACAACTGTTCACCCATAGTGAACGGTGTTTCTTCAACAAAGTTGACCATAGCCATACTGTCTCTAACATAGCATTGAGTTTTGGGTACAAAATCCTTTATATTGGGGAAATACGTCAACTTCTTTATAAAGGATTTTGTACCCAAAACTCAATGCTATGTTAGAGACAGTATGGCTATGGTCAACTTTGTTGAAGAAACACCGTTCACTATGGGTGAACAGTTGTTGTGTACAATGGACATTGAGTCCTTATATACTAATATCCCCCAGACAGCAGCACTTTTGGTCATACGTGACATTCTAGACACTAGACCCAGACCGCACCGAGTCCCCACAGTTTTTATACTCCAGCTTTTGGAGATATGTCTGACCAGGAATTTCTTTTCCTTCGACCAACAATACTTCCAGCAGGTGAAGGGTACGGCCATGGGGGCTATTTATGCTCCAAATCTGGCTATTCTGTTTATGGACAAGATAGAGACAGATTCCATCTTAACACCCTTCAATCCTTTCTCATCATGTATTTCTAATTGGAAACGATACATTGATGATATTTTTTTGATTTGGAACAATGATGAAAGGAATTTAATTCTCTTCATTCACTGGCTGAACAATAACTGCTGTGGTTTGACATTTACCAGCTATATTGACACCCAATCCATTGCCTTTCTAGATTTGAATATATATCACCTTGAAGGTTACCTGCATACAAGGTTGCACCGCAAACCTACTGAAAGGAATACTCTGCTAGCCTACAACAGTAATCACCCCAGAGCCCTCAGGGATTCCTTGCCCTACTCCCAATTCCTGCGCATTAGAAGAAATTGCTTTGCAAAGGAAGACTTCTTCAAGGAGGCTGATGTGCTATCCAAAAAATTGAAACAGAGAGGCTACCCCAATAGGTTAGTCAGGACAGCAGCGAAGCGCGCGTGGTATTCACCAAGGGAGGCACTCCTCTGTCCAAAAGAAAAAGAGTCCAACAATAGACTGGCGTGTGTGACCACCTTTTCTCCAGTGTCTAATGAATTAAAGAAAAGCATACTCAGACACTGGCCCACCCTGAATGCTGGTGCTCTTAATTTTGATTCCCCATTGTTTGCTTTCAAAAAAAGCTCAAATCTCAAAGATCATTTGGTCAGGGCTGCTCTGCCTAGTCCCCCCACGTTTGGTACAATTAACTCCCTCTGGACACAAACTCCATTAGTGGGTCATGTCAAATGCGGTTCCTGTAACGTATGTGAGTTTACCATTGAAGGAAAGTCGTTTGTATTTGATAAAGTCACTATTCAATGTAAACATTTCACTAACTGCAACAGTACTGATTTGATTTATTTGATTGAATGCCCCTGCAAACTAATCTACGTGGGACAGACAAGGCAGAAAATCAAAACAAGGATCTGCCAACACCGGAGCCGGGTGAGATGCAAGACACCAAATGCCCCATTGGTGGACCACTTCATTGACAAAGGCCACACAGAAAATGATCTAAAATGGACTGTGCTGAAATCTGTCAAATTACCTCCTAGGGGAGGTGATATTGGACTCTTGCTCAATAGAGAAGAACTAAAGATGATACTAATATTTGACAGTATACGAAATGGTCTGAACCGCAGTGAGGACTGGACCTCACTTTTGTGATTAATTTTCTGTAATAGTGGTTGCTTAATTCTGGATGGACGTCCAATTCTATGAATATGTATGCGAAATAATTGCTTTTTTACGATATACCTGCCTTCTTGCGCCTGTATTGGCAAATAAGTCACATGCATGCTTTTAAAGTGCACTTTAATTGGTTTTTATTGCTCACTTCTACTCGATTCACCACTCCAATATGTCTGCTCCCAAAACTTCAGCCCCCACCAATATGGCTGCCACACATCCCCAATTGCCTATTCCAAAATGGCCGGCGCGATGTTTTCTACCGCTATCGCCCGCGCTCTTGCACTCCACGGCGCGACTCGGTACCGGGATGTTGCACCTTGTTCCACTGTGAACAAAAGGTAAGCGAACCTCGCCCCCCCTTCGCTTAGGTCAATTATGGTATTGGGTCCTAGACTCTTAATGCTATGTGCTCTAATTTCAGGAGCCTTTACAAACGCTAATCAGCCTCGTAACAGGGAGATTGAACCTGAAGCTCCCAGGTAAGCGACACTCCCTAGCAGTTTCCCTTAAGCAAACACGATCCATGGGTTGGCTCTAACAGGTTACAATTACCGTCCTATAGGTTATCTGAACTACGATCACATCGACGATTACATCGATTGTTTATCTGTCTAGCGGGAGCGCGTCTCGCCTAGCAGCCTGATCCCCAGAGAATTCATTAGACGTGGGCAATCCTCTTATATAGGTAAGCCCGGTTTACAGCCTAACTGTAAAGACTTAACATGCCCCCAAGGTACCATCCTGACCCTATACTGCTTTCATTAGGTTACCCGAACCTGCACAGTTGTGGTGCCAACTCAACCCTCATGCACCTAGCCTAAACTTAAGGTAAGCTCCTTTACCTTAACCTGTGGTCAACGCCCATCCTTGACTGTGACTGCAGCAGTCATTAGTTACATAGTTGTTGAAAGAGATATAAATTATCTCATTAAGGCTGGCTTCCTAAATCATAGCAATTGCATGGGGAGATAACACAATCACGACGTTGCCTGTAATGGTAAGGTGCTCTAAGTCATGAATTCCGGCTCCGAAGGTATTAGGCTATAGCACAACACTATTAGTCTGCACCTCACCGTTCTGATTTAAGCATGGCTCACTTTTAGACCATGGATGCCTGGCACAGACTGCCTGACACCCTGCACATGTCTGGCTTTTGACACCAGTAAGCATGGTATGAGTACATCTTGGTATAAATAGTTGAATATACGTGGTCGGTTAATCACTGTTATATGTTGTTTTTCCCCCTTTACCCCCCTGCTATTACAGGCCTTTTATTTCAGGCAACCTATTACATGTCCTGATGATGATCCATTATTTGTGATTGGATCGAAACGCCGTCGACAAACAATATGTGGTTAAACACTAAGTTCACTATGAAGTGCTAAAATTCATGTGTTTTTCACATATATGAAGCGATTATAACCTAATGTCCTTCGCTCTTGCTCTTGTAAAAGCCTGAAGAACCTTAGTTATATGTTATGTGTATTGTGTGTGCAGCACTGTGGATGCAGGATTGTGTCCCCTTGTTTTATTGTTTTTTGCTGAAAATTGATTATCTTAACATTTGAATAAATTTTATAGTCCGGCTGGACTATGTGTTCATTATAGTGCACATTGTGGCCTATAATTATTGAAACTGATAAATTTCCCGTGTCAAGGGCCATTGTTTTTTCAATTAACTAAGTGGATAAGGAGCAGCTCTGTAAATTTGAACTTGCACAACATAAATATACTCATCCTCAAACTCACCTATTCACCTTCAGATGACTTCTGCTGGCCAACTACACTGTAAACAGTACCAACACCTACTAACCATGTACACAACGTATGATTCATCCTTAACTCCTCGCTCTGCATGTGAAAGCAAGTGTACAGCATCTCCTCATATTGCTATAACACCCTAGACATGCTCTGCAACATTTAGAAATGGAGTCTAACCAAGAGAAGAAGAACAGTGACACAGGCCCTCATTAACAACAGACTATTCACTTGAAACACTCTACACAGGAATTTAAAGCAAACACCTACAACGACTATTACAAATCCAAAACACCTCCAACTAACTGATCTTCAATAGCCTCTGATGCAGCCACATCACTCACGACCTCATACACCTACACTGCTTCAACATCAACATGAAAAATATCCTTCAAATTCCTCATCCTCCCGTAGAAAATACTCTACAACAACAAATGAATGTCCCTTATCAGCAGTAATCCTGAAAGGCCAACATTTAGCTCTTAAAATTTAGGCTTTAAAAATATTAGGTAAGAATTTGGTAACTCTTTAGGCAAACCTTGCTTAATAACTAATTCAGTATCATTACAATGTATCCAACCTTTCAGATTTCTTAAGAAAACTGTGTAGTGTCCAGATGTTGTAGAAGGTCCATTATGAAAAATAATTGCAACAGCTGCAAAAGTTCTTCCTGATATTGATACTTGAGTAGCTTTAACATTTTTAAATTTTCCAATTTTCTTCCATCAGCTCTACAACGTCGCAGCATTAAAATTACATACTCTCCATAGCTTTGTATAAATAATGTTGATAACATTTCTGACTTACATTGCCTACACTCCATGTTTTGAATAGCTCCTCTAACTAAATTATTAAAGGACACTGATTCACAGTCTGGTAAAGTCAAATATATAAATCTTTCAGTGTCTATGTTAGTGGTACATGTAAACAAACAATTTTGACATTCATGTTCCCTTTGATAAGAAAGACCAAAAAGGGTTTCAATATCTATACCTTCATCTTCCAATACACCAAGCATACACATTAAAAATTCCTGACAATCTTGCTGTATATTTTGTGTAAATTGAGTAGAACCAGAACATTTTGAATATCAGAAACACTTTGTATTTTAGTTCTATCACTATTACATTTCTCATAAAAAGAATACAACAATAAGGAGAATATTTTCTCCCGATTTTCAGCATTAACAATTACATTAGCATAGCAGTTGACACCACAACTATTTTCAAACCTATATCCAACATTTCCTTCAACACTATCCTTTTTCTGTTTGCTTGCAGGTGCAACTTCATCTGTTTTTTTTCCTTTCTCTACAGTTTCACTACAGATATTCTCTAACCTTCTTTTTCTTCCTACCACACGCTTTTCAAACACTGGATATTGAACTAAATTGGGTGCATAGTATCTTATTAATCTATTATGCTCTTTCACAAAATTGCATCTGCACTAACCTTTAAATTATCAAAATCAATCAAATACAATCCAGATAAAGTTCTCACTCGGGACAAAGCAACATATGCCATACCCTCTTTAAACACGGTACTTCCAATATTCACTAAAGCACTATCTACACTTAAACCTTGATATTTATGAATGGTCACCGCATATGCCAAACAAATAGGAAACTGTTTTCTGCGTACAAACAAATCTTTTACAAGCAAAAATAAGGTGAACAACAACTAAATTGTTGTATTTCAGCAAATTTGATTTTCAAAAATTCAATCCCAGCTCTATTTACATAATTAAGAAAATCAACAATTTTACCCATTGCTCCATTTACTAAACCTTTTATCACATTCAAATTATGCCGCAAAATTATCCTACAGTTTCTACATACATAGAAATTATTTTCTAACCCAGAAGTTTTACTTATCGATTTCTCTATAGAATCTAATTTGCTCTTCAATTTTTCAGTCAAAATAATAGTGATTCCTTCTTTGTTCTATTTTATCAATAGCTTCCAATTTTATAATTTCTTCATTTTCCAATTTTAACATTTCTTCATTGAATATAGAACATTCACGCAGTGTTGGCATTAAACAGATTACAGAGTTGTTTTCTGAAATTTCCATATAAATTTTCTCAGGAAAAATATTTTCATTTGGAAACAAATTGGGAAGTAATCATCTCTGTAAAGCTTGTTTGCCATGTTCTGTCAGTTTTACAATCCTTATATCTTGAAGAAATTTTCCATAATCTGCATCATTTGCCTGACGCATATTTGTAATAAGTTCCTTATATTGAAAATTTGACCAAAGGTTAGCGTTTCCAATACTCCCCAAAGACTTTCTGGTATCTTCAAGTGCCAGTGTTTTAAACACTGGTTGTCCTTTCACAGGAGTAAGTTGTAGTAGATCTCCAAAAACTATGACGTGTTTTCCTCCAAATAATACATCATACTCTGTTTTAAGAATGTGCTGCATTCTTAAATGCAAAAAGGCAAGCATTAAGTTTGATACCATGCTTGCCTCATCAATAATGAGAAATGTAATTTTCTTCAAGACTCTTGAAACTTCAAAACAAGCTTCTCCAGATAGCTTTTGGTATTCCAATTTGTTTTCATGCTCTACTGGTAGCATTAATAAACAATGTAAAGTAATTCCTTTAATATTGTGTGCCGCCAACCCAGTTGGAGCAGTGACAACACAAGACAAATTTGAGTCAGTTCTTTTGTGTAGATAAGTTGAAATTACTTTTTTTTAAAAACTTTTTCCTGTTCCAGCTTGTCCATTCACATACTATTGGATAGGTTGAAAGGATGAGCAAGAGCACTCTTTGTTTTCATGAAGTAATCCATGATTAATCTGTTCTTTCACTTGCTCATATATTTCTTTCTGCTCAACATTTAGTTGTTCTTCCAAAGTTCCTAAGTTTCTTACATCTTCTAGAGCTTGGTAGATTGCTGTTTCCACCTCTTCCATAGCAGTTGCTGCTTCTTTTTGAATAATTGGTTCTCCTAATGGATCCTGACTTAATGAAGTAGAACTTTGACTATCCTGAGAACTGTCTCTAGCAATCTCATCTGCAATTGCAGCTTCTAGCTCAATTTCATCATTCAACATTTTCTCGTGATTTGCAAAAACAGGATACTCTATAGTGTCTTTAGTAGCATTGAAGGAATCTTCATAACTCTCAAAATCTCCAAGTAATTCTAATTCTGAACGCCATGGTTCGAAAAATTGCAAAGGAGCTAAATAGTAAAATTCCATTTTATCAGGTTTTTCAAAACTCAATTTACGATAATTAATTAAATGTCCTTTTCTTTGTTTCACCAGACATCCTTCAGAACTAATCACGGCATATATATACTATTATTGATATTTTATGTAATATTACGTTTAAAAATATAATTTCACTTCACTTCGTAGAGACAAATGTTCTCAAGATGATGACTTCTATTTGGATAATATGTATCCAATATATTTGGTTTCACAATATCTGTACTTTCTGGCTCCTTTTCAGCTAAATATTCAATTTCTTGTACAGATTTAAGTACTCGGTTTCGTGTTGCAGAAAGACCAAGACTCACCCAAATGATTCTTCTAGATTTGGAGTAAAGACTTGCAGATGATAAGCGATCCAAGCATAAATATTATCGATGAGATAACATCTTCAAACTGTAAGTATATAATTTCTTACTTAGACTCTTCTCATGAGAAATCTCTTCCCACATTTCCTTCTATTCAGTCTTTTCTGATTTGGTTATGTAAGATGTCACATATCGAGCAACAGCTATGGAATTGTCCGCAATGCATTGAATATCCATGTTAGCATTCCACATAGACAAATTACTGGGTTGTATTCATTTATATATTTCGACTCTTCATTTCTTCTTAAATTGTAGGTATTTTTTGGAGACTTTCTTCTGATACTATGTCGTAGAGATGATATTAAATTGTTCACTCTTCCTTTGGATATGACATGACGTGGGAATCCAAAACGACATTTAGTATAGAATTTATCCTTTGATTTGTACTTTCGTCGACAGTATTTGCCGCAACGATGGCTTTAAAATCGTAAGACTTTTTCTCTTAAGTCCTTATCTTTTGTACTTTTCGGTATATCACATGTTGCATATTTTTCAATGAAAGTCAAAACAGTGTCATCTGAGTCTGTTCCAAATTTGGGAGCATCTTTAATCCATATTAACATATGTATGTGAGGAGCACCTCTTGCTTGATACTACTTTCTCCAAAAGAAATCCAAAACCTCTCCAAGAGGTGGATTTTTTTATTGGTGCTAAAAGACATCATAGCTTCAAATCTATGATTGAAATACCTGCATACATTAACTGGAACCAAAGAACACAATTCGCCAGGTGTCTTGTATTCAATATTTTCTATATTTGCATTTGCCTCAAGAAGAAATTGAAGTAAATCATCCCAAGCATATTCAGCACAGCCTAGAGTAAATAACCATGTAAGAGTTCCTAAGTTCCTTAGCATACATTTAAGTTCTCCATGACGACAGTACCAGTGCTCATTAGTACCACGCTGACATGCCATGAGATTAATCAGATAAGATTCCAAAACATTATCTTTCAAGTGTACTTTATCGATAAATTCCTTTGCTGAAACATTTTGCAGATGTACACCTGTTTTCAATATATGATTAACTGCATAAGAAAGTCCAGACAAATCACTCTCAAACAACAGGTGAAACAAATATGGAATACATTGTCGAAATCTTTGATCTTCAGCATACAATCTAGATGTCCGGTATTAAGATGCAGGAATCTGCACAGGTCGATCATCTTATCGTCCACCTTTTCCTGTGGGAAACAACTGAGGAAAGCAGCGAGCTTCCAAGCTTTTTTCCCATACTCTAATGGGACTTCCCTTTGCTTTTATCATTTGGAACAATTCTATAGTATCTTCAGAATGAAGTGGATGAACACTATAATGTTCGTAAATTTCTTCTTTTCTGGACACATGCAGTTTTTTCAATTTGTCCAGATGGCAAGTCACTGTCTTCTTCTACAGTCATGTCTTATTCTCTCAGAAACACATTTTCATAATATTTATTGTTTCTTATCAGATACAACGTTGCCTTTTTAAGTGTTTCAATATTTTTCTTTAAATCTAGAGCCAAATATACAACTCTTCCCTTTAACCCTCTTTGTAAATCTGAAGGAGGCAATTTCCCCATCTTAGGACTCTATACGAACAATAGCTTGAAATGGATGAACACATTGAACAAGAATCGACTCATAGGCATTTAATTACATCAATTCAGAAGGAATATTTACCAACTCAAGATTATTATTAACAGCTCTAGCAGGCATTTCATTCTCATCTAATTTATTATAACAATATTTACAAATACGCTGATCAGAACCCAAATCAAAACAATTCTCTACCAACAAATAAGTTGCAAACACCTTCCACTCATTATTATTTACCTTTTCACTTTTTAAAAACAGATCAACAGTCCTGGTCTGATTTTTATAATGAGTACGTCGACAACAGATATAAGAATAATTTGACCTTTCACCAGTAATCACCTCAAAATTTGTAATTTCTTGCTCAAAATTTTCTGTACTACAATCTTGTACATTCTCTTGTACATTTCCTTCTATCAATGTATCAATTTCTATACTGTCTTCCTCAGGACCAAAGTAACTAACCTGAATTTCATCACAAACCTTTATTACATCTGATACAGATCCATGCAAAAGAGCACTGTTCAACTTTTTTAACATTAGTCCTGGACTTTTTGCATAATACAACCTTCTCACTAATTTCCTCATTTGCGTATGATGAACTGCTAACATCCTGAAATGGTGAAAAATACTTCTACATACTTTTTTAGAAAGACAAGCTAAAGAATGTCCTTGCAATCCAGTAATTTGTCTCACACTGCAAGGGTCTAATCCTTGCAACATCTTAATCTTTGTTTAACACTTTCTTAATATAGTTACGTAAGAAATTGCGTAATAAATCAATAGATTCCTGCCGTACACTACAAATACTACTGCAATTCCAAGTGTACACTGGAGCTTTAGGACGTCTCCCTAAAACAACTGTTCCTCATTTCTAGGAATAATTTTCTCTTTCTCAATAGGAAAACCATTTTTAACCTCATAAGCACAACCTGTTGTGTCAACTGCATGCAACAACTCATTACTCTGAAAATAACTCTCCTCATTCAAAAAAGGCTCAGAGCTTGAACTATGTTTCCATTCACCCAAAAAAACCTTTTCCACTTACTTTTGCCCTTCATTAAATGGATTATCTTATCTAATGATCTAATTCAATTCATTACCAAAACAAAAACTTTTTTTCAGTTCAAAAGCTTTATGAACAACATGTTCAATATATTTTTTTTGTAAAATGCTCTTTTTCTTTTACAATTCTTTACAATCTTAGTCAAATTTAAAACAACTCGATTATAGTACGTCTCCTTCTGTATCTCCTTGTATTGTTTTTTTCTCCTTGTACTGTACTCATTTTTTTCAGAACATAATACTTCACGGTTCTTCTCTTTTCCCTTGCTAGAAGAAACACTGATATTTTTTTTCTTTCTGCACACTACTCTTACTGTTTACCAATCTTCGTAGAAAACTTTTAGTTTTCTTACCAGGACATTTTTGCGTCTTCGTAACACATTTTTCTTATGGGAAATCTTGTTGATGACTTCTCTTTAAATGACCTGCTTTCTTGCATTGTTTTGTTTTCTTAGCCTTACTGGGCATGATGACTTTTTTTCAGTATTGATCAAAAAATTCTATAAAAAAAATATCACTTTTGAAAAATAAATGAATAAAACATACTATTATATTACTCATAAAAAGAAAGCAGAGATTAGACTAAGAAGACAGGAGGCAGTTGGAAAAGAAGCAGCATTATCACGAAAGACAAGTGGAAATATGGAAAGAGTGGAAATATCAGAGGAGAAAGGACAGTATAAGCAGAGAGAGGAAAACAGTGAGGAGAGACAGGTGAGAATACAGAAAAAGGTACAAATATAATTATTTCATTTACACAGACACTCAGTGTGATTCTGGACAGAAATGTTAAAACTATAAATTTTACCAAAACCCATTTACCTCAGTAAAAGATTTAAGTGACAGAACACAACCCATGTTTATGAGCACTACATTACAGTGCAGAAACCTGACTTATTTTCAAAATACATTTCCAATATGCAGCATTACATTTTTGCCAGCATTACAAGCAAACATCAGACAGAATAGAACAAGAAAGAGGCCCAACATGAAATCTGCCCAAAAGTGTATGCAGCACTCTATGTATATTGACTGGGGCATTGTTAAGAGGAGGTTAAAACAGAGAGGATTAAGAGGGCAAAAGAGGGAGTATAAAAAGAAAGGGGAACATTAGGGGACAGGAAAAACAATGACGATAGAGGGAGACTAAGAAGACAGGAGGCAGTTTGAAAAGAAGCAGCCCTATCACGAAAGACAAAAGGAAATATGAAAAGAGTGGACATATTAGAAGAGAAAGGACAGTATAAGTAGAGAGAGGTAGACAGTGAGGAGAGACAGGTGAGATTACAGAAAAAGGTGCAAATATAATTCTTTCATTTACACAGACACTCAGTGTGATTCTGGACAGAAAATTTTAAAACCATACATTTTACCAAAACACATTTACCTCAGTAAAAGGTTTAGGTGACAGAACACAGCCCATGTATATGAGCACTAGATTACAGTGCAGAAACCTGACTCATTTTCAAAATACATTTCCAATTTGCAAAATTACTTTTTTGCCAGCACTACATGCAAACATGAGACAGAATACAACAAGAAAGACGCCCAAAGTGCTTGTAAATCTGCCCAAGAGTGTATGCAGCACTCTATCTATATTGACTGGAGCATTGTATAAATGATTTTACAAACTTGTTTAGATTAAAACTTAACTTTTGTAAAAATTTAAATACACCATATACATTCCCTTAGAACTTTTCAACTCACCTCTCAAACAGATTAGTAGATTAAGAAAAAAGCCACTCACACAGCATATAGCCTTATACAAAAACACTCTGCTTCAATGCTTGTAGCAGAACCAAAAATGGCACATTTTACCTCTCACACTACACACATATACACATTACGAACAAATCAAATTCCTTCACACAATATTTCAAAATCAAAGACACATTTCTATTGGTTCAACATTTCAAACCTTTCTAACTGATTCTACTTTCCACCCTACCCCCAACACATCATGCAGAAGTCAACTGTGAACAGAGGTCAAAAATTCAGCACTCTATAAAACACTGCTGCTCAAGAAGTTTAGACTATACATAAGTACTTACTTATAAGTACCAATAAAGAGAAAACCTCCAATTAGAACCAACAGACACGAAAACACATAAACTTGAAACATATCTTTGAAATATATTTTTTTAATGATTTTTTTCATGACAGAAAAAGCTTACCGGACAACTTACGGACCGCTTATCGTACGCGTACGGAGCATCGATCGTAAAAAAAATCTAGCGTTTATTACTCATTTTTTATAATCCCCGGGGACCCCATCCCCCGGGGCTAAAATATATCCTTGGGGACCGTGGGGGGAGCGGCAATGCCCCCGCGGTCCTAGACGGCTCCACACGTCCTTCGGGAGTCGGCAATGTTTTTCATCAGAGAGAGCAGCTTACATGCTGCTCTCTCTAACAAAAAGCAGTTTGCTGTGGTAGGGTGGGAGCCGCGAGGCTCCAACCCTACCACAGCAAACAACAGTGTCCCGGGGGTAGGCACCCTGGGACACTGCAGGAGCCGGCCCTGGGGAGGTGGTGGTCCCCAGGGATTTTCGATGTTGGGAGTGGGGCCGCGGGGCCCCCCTTCAAACATCAAAAAGCCTGGGGTGTGGTGGTCCCTGGGGCAGGGGGTCCATCACGGACCCCCCTATTTTTAATATTACAGCCCCGGGGAGGTGATGGTCCCCGGAGCGACTAAGGAGCAAAGAGCTCCCCCACACAATTTTGTATTTTTTTTTGCAAAAAATGAAGCCCCGGGGGGTGGCGGTCCCCGGGGCTGCGGAGGGGCAGAGAACCCCCCGCAAACAAACAACTTAAACCCCGGGGATGGTGTCCCCGGGGATTATAAAAAATGAGTAATGGAAACTATTTTGTTCCATAGATGCGCCAAACGGGTATCGTGTAAATTATATAACTCGTACCGGAAGCGCACCCTAGCATGAAAAAAATCATTTAATATAATATATTTTACATATATCTTTAAAGTTCATGTGTTTATATGTTGGTTGGTTCATTGTAAAATCCCCTAATTAATCCAAGGCAGTCTAAAAATCCTACAACAAACAGCCAACAATTCCTGTCAATCTACACATTCAAACCACACACACATAAAAATAAATAACAAATCAGATTTATTCCCACATTAAAAAAGAAACTCACTTTTAAAATGCTGGAAATGTTCAACACTTTCCAGCTCACAAAACTTTAAACCCTTCCCCCAACCACATTCTGCCTGTTACCATAGAAATACTTCAGGGAACGCCTAACTGACAATACAGGTGAAACGTTCATCATACATTGTTGCAAATCAAAACAGCAAGTGTGCTTGTCTTCTCAATATATCAGCTTATCTTAAGTAATGTTCCTTCCTATCACTTTCTATAACCAAACAATAACAGGCTTTTAAAAAACAGAAAATTGCACCCTACTTTTGTAGCTAGTAACATTCCAAACAACCAATCACTTCTTTGCTTATTTTCAAAACTTCCACTTCAAACTGCCCTTTCATTTACAGACACCATCTCAGTGCATCCAGACCACTCTTCAAGATGTTTAAAGTCAGCCGCGGGCGTGGACGGAGTTACGGTGGAGCAGGGACGCGGGGAGGGGGAGGGGCGGGGTAGAGGGTGCTAAAAACAGGCATATGGATCATTGCAGGTAAGTACACAATTGAATTAATAAAATGAAATTCGTAGCGCGCACTGCATGGCAAAAAGCAATGCTGTGTGCGCTACGAATTTCGTTTTATTAATTAAATTGTGTACTTTCCTGCAATGATCCAAATGCCTGTTTTTAGCACCCTCTGCCCTGCCCCTCCCCCTCCCCGCCTCCCTGCCCCACCGTAACTCCCTCCACGGCCCGCGGCTGTATAAAGTGTGAATTGTGGGACACAGCTTTATTTTCTGGAGTGAAAGGTGCGCACAACAGGTAGGAACTCACAAAGACCTAGGTTTACCAAATGTAGACATTAAATGGATTGGACATAGAGGGTTAAAGTGGCACCAATTGATGCAATTAGTGAAATCCTTTATACATCTCCAACACCCTGACCTCATAATTGTGCACTGTGGTGGCAATGACCTAGGCACTTTGACTGGGGTAGGTCTGGAAATGTTTATGAAGGACACCTTCCAACAACTGATGGGACCTTTCCCCCAAACTGCATTTGTCTATTCTAATATATGCCAAAGGCAGAAATGGAACTGGTCCAACCAATATTGTCCACAGATTGAAAAAGCTAGGAAACATATGAATAAATCTGTTTCTGCGTTACTCCGAGACTACAACAACAATCTGCGTTTCTATATGCAAGGCATCTATAGGAGAGATGGTGTACATTTTACAGATGAAGGGAACAGTGTCTTCCTCATGAACTTTAGACTCTGCATCGGTACTTACTTGTAGGTACTAACATCTCCCAATAAACATAAAGGCTCTCTTAAGAGCCACTCAACACATAAATACAAACACTTCATAAATATCTAAAAATATTCATATTTTTCTTGCTTACGTGCGCTTACGGTACGACTTACTGAATTTGCACAGTACGCATACGGTGCATCTATCGTAAAAAAAAAAAGGGTCTACATCAAATTTTTTATAACCCAGGGGACCACATCCCCTGGGATAAAAAAAATGTTGGAGTCCGTGGGGGGAGCCCCAAAGCCCCCACAGTCCCAGCCGGCTCCCCGCATCCTTCGGGAGCCGGCATTGCTTTTCGTCAGAAAGAGCAGCTAACATGCTGCTCTCTCTGACGAAAAGCAGTTTGCTGTGGTAGGGTGGAAGCTACGAGGCTCCAACCCTACCACAGCAAACAGCAGTGTCCCGGGGTAGGCACCCCACGATACTGCAGGAGCCAGCCCTGGGGAGGTGGTGGTCTCCAGGTCCATCAATGGCTCCAGGAGGGGGGCCGCGTGGCCCCCCTCCGAACATAGAAAAGCCCCGGGGGTGGTGGTCCCCGGGGATGGGGGTCTGTCACGGACCCCCCTTTTTTCAATATTAGAGCCCCGGGGGTGGCGGTCTCTGGGGCACGTGGGGGGGCAAACAGCCCCCCACAATTATTTAAAAAAAAAACAAAAAAAAAGAATTAAGCAAATATTGCCCCTGGGATTTGGTCCATTCGGGGGCTAATTTAGAAAAGAAACAGTTCATTTTTTCCTTTTTTTTCGGGCTACGCATAGGTACGCGTACCCCTCCGATATTTTGAAAAAATATATATATATTGGCCTTGGGGGTCCTCGTAGAACCCTCTGAACACGCCTAGGGGGTCAGGGTGTTTCTACCCTGCCCCCTTTTCTTTGTTTTTACCTTTGTTTCCCTGTTTTCTTTTGCCTCAGTCTACCGAGGCACAGGATGGCTGCCAACACTTCCTGGTTTGGAGTGTTGGCAGACAGCTGACAGCCAATGTGCATGCAGCTCGTGCTGAGGAAGGTAAGCTTAGGGTACGCATTAGGGTACGCGTACCGTAACACCTCCAATATATACTTATGATATTATCTAGAGTCGGAGTTCAGCACACATACTGAAATCTGTTCAAATACAAGGGCGAGTTGCATGCTTATTGGCTGTGAACTGTCTGTCAACACTCGAAACCAGGAAGTGTTGGCAGCCATCTTGTGCCTCGATAGAACGAGTCACAAGAAAACAGTAAAACAAAGTTGAGAAATAAGGGAAGGGGGTAGGGTAGAGACATTCTGACCATCTAGGCTTCCTCAGGGGGTCGTACATGGATGTTTAGGCTCTATTTTTGTTTTTAAAGAAAAATCGTGACGTACGCGTATGTAAATACGTACAATTACGAGTAGGAGCTGCATGCTGATTGGCTGTCAATACTCCAAACCAGGAAGTGTTGGTAGCCATGTTGTTTGCCGGGAGAGTAGAGTCACAAGAAAACAGTAAAAGAAAGTTCAGAAATAAGGAAAGGGGGGGCAAATTACGGGGACAATTTTTCTGCATAATGGGGGCTTGTAAGGTGCCCAAGCACTGGGGAACGGCACTCCTCTGGTTTTATTTTGAAGTATGCGGGGGGGGTTATGGTCCTACTCCGCGCAGTCTCGGTGAGCGGCATCCCTCGGGTCTTTTTAAAAAAAATATATGTTTTGAGCTCTCTCTCTCTCTCCCCGTACACGTTGCGGAAAACGCCACATTTCTGGGGCAGTGATATGTAAAATGACCTTCCAGCTCCAGGTACCTGCATTGTCTGCTATTATCAAGCACATTATTGCCGCTTTATCTGCAGTTTCCTGTCGATAAAAGCGTCGACAATGTATCGCCTTTTGTTGATAATATGCTCCTTCATTTCTATGATAGTATGTGAAGCTTTCCTTTTTTTTGGTGTAGCAGTTGTACTCTCTTTGCATGCTCAGCGTAGTTTCCAAGCTCACTTTTTCTTTTTCTTCAAGTTCAACAAGCAAACCATTCTTTATATAAGTTAGTAAATCTGTTGCTTTCTTTTCCCGGTGCGTGTGTGTCATCCGCTGCTGTACTTTTGTACAGTGTTAATAGTCATATTTTTTAAATATTTATTTTGAAAGGTAGTGCCGAGGCGCTAAACGTTGATTACGTACTCCGTCCACCGCCATTTTAGTAGTTTCTCACCGTTGTTTTTATTATATCTGTTAGTTAGAACTCAGTAGTTTTCAAACCTAGTCTTGAATATCTTACTATAGTATTGCAACATTATTTTTATTGGGGACCGTCATACACCTCCCCCACAAAATAAAAGAAGTATGTAGTTTTTTTATTAACTTTTATTAAACAATAAATATAAACGAAACTCAATTATAACTATATTAGAACTGGGACAATACCTTAAATAATGTTATAAACAAATTGTAACATGGATTCCAAAAGGTGACTGATAGTTAATCTGCAAAACAAAAAAGAAAAATAGAGTTTAGAATTATGTAGATGTGTGTAAATGAGCTGAAGCATTACAGGTCATAATATCAAGTACAGCGATAAAATTATCACCGTTTCAGCAGCAGGAAACTGCAGCTAAAGCGGCGATAATGGGCTTGATAATATGCTCTTGTGATTTCCCATAGCAGTCCAGGTTCTGGTGTTAACCTGGGCTACTATGAGAATTCACAAGGGCATACTATCAAGCCCATTATTGCCGCTTTAGCGGCAGTTTCCTGCAGCTGAAACGGAGATAATTTTATCGCAGTTCTTGATAATACATCCCTACAAGTTTTGGTAAGTCTACGGTTTTACGTGTGCAGTGTGACTCGTACATTCCAGTTCTGTTATAGTGCCACGTTCAAGTGGTGTCTATATAAATGCCTATTGCGTTACTGACGCCCGGTATGGTGACTTATTTCTAATGCATTCCTATTAAAGCTTTATAGATCTAGGCCTCTGTGCTTACCGTTGTGTAAACCTTGCAGGTAAACATTTCAGGCAGTTGGTGTCACAACTTTTTCTGAACAATTCTTATACACGTCTACACATCCAATACAGCAGTGTCTACGTTTAAGAGAGAAAGAGAAATGATGTCAGAGAGAGTGAGAGAGAGAAAGAGAGAGAAAACAACATTAAAACTGTGTCGCAGAGTCTGAAGTTGAGATTTTTTCTTGAAAAGTCAGACATAGATTTACTAGCTCCTTGCATCACTTAACCCATGTTAAAAGTGACTCAAAAGTGGCGTAATAAGGTTGTGGATCTGTTTGTCAGACTGTTGTAACCTATCTGATGTCACTGCTCGGAGGTAATTATAGATTTTACAGCGAAGCTGCCGTAAAAACTACGCACTCTGGGCCATAATATCAAGCCTGGGTGACAAAATTATCGCCAGTTTATCGGCAGTAAAGTGTCGCTAAAGTGTCGATAATGGGTTTCACAAATAATGCTAAAACTACAGTTTTACGAGTGCAGTGTACCGGGTACATTTCACTTGTTATAGTGCCGCGTTCAAGTGGTGTCTATATGGAAGTGCCTACTGCGTTATTGACGCCTGTTATGGCGACTTATTTCTAATGCATTGCTATGAAGGCTTTGTAGATCTAGGCTGCTGTGCTTATCTTTTATGAACAGTACGGCCACAGGAGTTCACCATTCGACTTGAAGTCTGCTTCTATAAGTCTAAGTATATACAATACGTTGCAGAGAATTACATTGCTGTTGCTCGATAGGCCTTGGTTGCTTCTGCACGATGTTTGGTGAAGGAAACAAAAGGACATTTTGCTTAGTCATCGTAAACTGAGTTGCGGAACTACTATCAAAAGTGAATTTTAATGGGGGTTCTTAATATTACGTAGTTAAGACTGTTGCAGCTCCAGCAAACAAAGGAAGATCAATAAGTTAATAGAAGCCTGGGATGGCCTCATGACTCAGAAAAAAAATGCTATTGTGGACGCACAATTAATAATAATAGAGGCCTAAGCATGTGGCGTAGTACAGAAATACGACACAGAAATGTATACACGCACAATTTTTAAGATTAGAGGTGTATAGGACCTCGTGACTTATAAAGAAATATTTAAATTATGTAAGTACAATTTAAAACCATTGAGGGCTAGGAAAGCCATATGAAGGATTAAAAAAATAGCATTATGCATATACAATTTACAGTGGAGGCTGATGTTGTGACGTCTTCTCTTACCTTTGGTTCTGTCTTCTTTTGTCGTGTCTTGAAAGGCTGCGGTTTCGCTGAGTCTGGCAGTCTGTCTGTCACCACAGCACAGGCAAGCAACAGAGAGCGTGCTCACTTGTGCCCACATTACATGGGAACCACAGGGGCTGACCAAACCAAGCCCAGAGCCGTCATTGGTAGCGTTTTCGCAGACTGCAAGAATGATGGCCCTGGGGGACATGCCATTGGGCCATATATTGGTTTCCAGGCTAAATGATAGCAAGCATGCTAGGTGGTGGCAGATGGGTAGATTGGGCGGGCGTGCACCGCGCATGTGCAAGTATGAGTGTGTGCACTAACAATTAACAACAGAGAGAGATGGGGCGGTGTTATAATGTACGTAGAGGCAGGCCCAGAATCGGATGTGTAATGAGTCAGCACTTCTAATCATTCTCCTTAGCGCGCCCTGAGCTCTGATTTGTCACTGAGAGGGTGACCGCACCATAGTTTGTACTGCTTATCATACTTAGCCTGTACCAGCGCATACGGTACGAATATGCTTTGATGTTACGCGTCGCATTAAAGCTTCGGTGTGACGTCATGTATGGCGTTTGGTACGCGAAAGGGGGCAATGTTTCTACTTGCTTTAAAACATGTATGTATTTATTGGATCACTGAAAGAATATCGACTACCACAATATCGAGTACCCAAAATATCGAGGTGAAAATATCTACTACAAAAATATCGAGTTTGTATGTACAAACAGGTAAGTACAAAAATATCGACTACAAAATATCGTTTACAAAAATATCGTTGTAAAAAATATCGACTTTACTAAAAACAATGTTTAATTACATTAATATAAAAAATTTATTACTAAAATATAATTAACAATACTTAAAATAACTTTTAATAATTAAATATTTAATGAAAGTAAAAAAAATAAATATATTTTAATCATATTTCTTAAAACATATATATATAGTAACAACATTTAATTAAATAATAGGCAATATTGTATATGTACCCCAAAAACCCAAAACTGACCCTGAACCCTAAAAATACCCCTTTACCCAAAAACTAAAAACTGACCCTGAACCCTAAAAATAACCCTTTACCCAAAAACTGAAAACTGACCCTGAACCCTAAAAATACCCCTTTACCCAAAAACTGAAAACTGACCCTGAACCCTAAAAATACCCCTTGACCCAAAAACTGAAAACTGACCTTGAACCCTAAAAATACCCCTTTACCCAAAAACTGAAAACTGACCCTGAACCCTAAAAATACCCCTTTACCCAAAAACTGAAAACTGACCCTTAACCCTAAAAATACCCCTTTACCCAAAAACTAAAAACTGACCCTGAACCCTAAAAATACCCCTTTACCCAAAAACTGAAAACTGACCCTGAACCCTAAAAATACCCCTTTACCCAAAAACTGAAAACTGACCCTGAACCCTAAAAATACCCCTTTACCCAAAAACTAAAAACTGACCCTGAACCCTAAAAATACCCCTTTCATTTAACATAATTAGCAATTAATCAATTAAATAAAATTAATTACCAATTACATTTTAATTAATTAACAAACATTTTTTAATTAACAATTAATTAAATATTACTACCAATTATTAAATTAACATATTTAATTAATTATAATTAAATTACTTCCCACCCTATTCCCCTATAAACCCACAACCCGCTAGAGAAAATAAATTATTTTAATTGACATAATTAGCAATTAATCAATTAAATAAAATTAATTACCAATTAAATTTTAAATAATTAACATATATTATTTAATTACCAATTAATTAATTATTACTACCAATTAATAAATTTACATATTTAATTAATTATAATTAAATTACTTCCCACCCTATTCCCCTATAAACCCACAACCCGCTACAGAATTAAATTACACAATAATTAAAAAAAAATTTAATTAAAAAAAATAATAAAATAAATTGACACTTTTCACACATATTATAACATAAACACACTATAAATAATTAAATATTATTTAAAAAACTATATTTTTTACTATCTAGATTATATACTTGGATATTTTCACTGTCTATATTATTTACAGTCGATATTACTTCACTTACCTTAAAAACGATATTTTGGCTGTCGATATTCTGTCTAGTCGATATTTTCTCCAAACGATATTTAAAACTCGATATTCTGTCCAGACGATATTTTGGAGTCGATATTATGTCTGTGCACCGTATTTATTGTACATACTAAGGGTAGACATTTGTTATAACTATGTTTTTTTTAATACTTGTAATAATCATATATTACTTTTAAAAACAATTACACAAATCGCGGTAGAACATCATGCGTACTCGTATTGAAAGAGCTGCGCAAGCGCATCATAAGCGTACGAAAAGGCATGTGACTTTAAAAGTAGAGATTTTATTGGTTCGTAACTTTTCCTATTGCGACTGTTGAAAGTTCAGTCATATTATAATTATTCGACTTTGACTTTCTAAGAAGAAGCATTTGTTCTGAGAATCTTCTCAAATAGAAGGTTCTTCAGAGGGAGATTTCATTCCTGAAGAACGTCCAAAGAAGAGGAAAGAAGCTCTAATTTGGAAGTTTTTCACTTTTCCAGAAGGTCAAAAAAAGGCTAATGCCCCAAAGGTAACCTGTACAATTTGCCAAACAACTCTGTACAAAATACTCCTTTGGCACAGCAAATATGGTGCGACACGTGAAGAACTTGCACCCATAGAACTTTGCTCGAGCTGCAAGACGGAGGTTGTACGAGAACCCACCTGATGCTACACCAAGCACATCAACTGCTGCAGCAGCATTTTCAGCAAGCAGTCCACACCCACATATTGATTCTGACTTTGCTAAAGTTAAAATTCTTTGCATTTATTGTGATGAAGTTTTGTGTTATGGGGAACAGTCTATAGACCTGATGAAACACAGGATGCGGGATCATTGCTGTCCTCGACATTAGTTGTTCTTTTTTTCATTCTTTTGTTCCGCTTGGAATTTGTTGAGAAAACACAAAAAAAATACAAAACACAAAAAAAAGTAATTTTTAGAACTACCTTCACTGGTCAAAGAAATAACTATATTTCTATGTTAGTGTGTAAAAGTTTGTCAGAATGAATGTGTAGTTCATAAATGAATGAATGAATATATTACTAGTGTATGGAGAATGTGAAAGTGCAGAACTATAAGGAAGTGCTAAAGCATAAATCTATAAGGTGTTTACCTATAGTATACTGTAGTATGTCCGAAGCACTTGAATGTATCATATGTACATACATATGTTAAAAGTCTATGCTTCAATTTGCGCTGCTGGTGAAACTGCCCTGGTGAATTTGTATGTGTTAGGGGCGGATTTACAATCCCCTTGTGCCTCTTTTACACAGCCGTTGCGTCACTTTTGTGACACAGTGGTGGTGAAAAAGATGTGCCATGGTGTGTGCTATTAACAATGTGACGCATCTGGAGGGTGCATTACATTGTAAAGCCCTGCGCCAGAAGAGGCTTTCCTGTGCAGACGTGGGTGCAGCAACGCCTCCTAAAAGTGACTGAGTGAAATGTATAACATTTCATTCAGTTACTTTTGAGCTTATGCTGCGTCAAAACCTTGCACATGCTTGAAGCAGGTGTAAGGATTGATACAGCATTGTGAGCATAGGGCCTCAAGAGCATTGCTGGAGCTGTGATATGCTTGCAACCGAAGTCAAGTAATAATTAATCCAAAAATTACTTAGCAATTTAGTTTTGTTATTATTTTATAATAAGAATATGAAATATAATCAAAAAAATTAAAAACATATAAATATGTTCATTAATAATATAAGACATTAGTATAAAAATAAAGACATAATAATTAATACATTTATAAATTATCATTTATAAAACCTTTGAAATTCACTGAAAAAACCATAGGTTTCACACACGTTATAGTTAGGAGTTAGCATTTAAAAAACCATGCAAATTCATTGAAAAAACCATAGGTTTCACACATGTTATAGTTAGGAATTAGTATTTTTTTAAAACATACAAATTAATTGAAAATAACATAGGTTTTACACGTTATAGTTAGCTGAACATTTCTCTCATACAAAACCTTTGAAATTCCTCCGTTATAGTGAGCTCAGTTAACTATAACGTGCGCGCCCGCAATGCACTGCTGATGACGTCCCATATTACATTACTCATGACATGGTCAGTGACATCACTCATGACATTACTGATGACATCTCAAATGACATCTCTGCTGACATCACTGATGACATCATCCAGTGAATGTGTGTCTATCTGAAAAATAAATATTTTTTATATATGTATGTCTAAAGGTTGATGGAAGAATAAATGGGTAAATAAGTGTCTAAATGGATGTCTTTTTTTGTAAAATTGATGTTATAACTGACTTATTAAGTATATCTTAGTGAATAGGTGTACTAGCGAGTCAGCTTTAAATATTTAAATATCTGTATCTCCTAATAGTAGCACTGATGTGTGACTGCATGTTTAGATGTTTATCCAAGGAGATATCTACAGATTTGGCAGAGTGAGGCGTACAGTTCAGAGCAGTTAGGTATGTAATCTAGTCAAGGGTAGGAGCTGAGAGATTAGGTGGGGTGATCAAAGTTAATTCTGTTTTGGGAGTATTTAACAGGAGATGGTTCTGAGCTAGCCATAGTTGAGTTTGGGCTAGTGCGGCATTTAAAGTGGTTATGTCCTATTGCGAAGATATCTTCAGGTAGAATTGTGTGTCATCCGCATACATGAGGTATTGGATTTTGGCTCTGTTCAGAATGACCGGAAGAGGCTCTATGAATAGGTTAAAGAGTGTGGGCAACAGTACAGAACCTTGGGGGATTCCAATCAGGACAGGAGTTCTGGACCCCCGGGTATGATGAACTTTGATCCTTTCCGTGGGGTTGTTAAGGAAGGAGGTAAATCAATTAAGGACCAGGCCCGACATTCCCATCCTATGTTGTAGGAGATCAATCAAGTTTTCGTGTTTGATAGTATGGAAGGCTTAGGACAGGTCTAAAAGGATCAGGAGACAAGGGACATTTTTGTCAGGGGTTCGCAAGGCATCATCCATAGTGTGAGTTACTGCCATTTCAGTGCTGTGCCCTGCTCTGAATCCTGACTGATGAGGATCCAGGAGTTGATATTTTTCAATATGTTTACAGAGTTGCGAGTGAACACATTGCAAGCAATTTCGCTAGAGTAATGACCTGCTAATAGTTCGGAAGTTGTTTTGATCTGATAGGTCAGGTTTGGGCTTCTTGCCCAACTTTTAGGTATTCCCCTGTGAGAGGGATTCATGAATGATCCTGGACCAGAGAGGTAGAACGGGTGAGATTAAATCTTTACATAACTTGGCAGGTACATCATCACCAAAGTGGTTGGAGGGTTTGATGGATGTCATGTTGCAAAGTAACTCAGTGCAGTCTGGTAGGAGAAAACATTGTTTTTGAGTCCCAGAGGTGAGTGCATTGTCGAGGATTCTGCCGCCTTCCCTAATCCTGAGAGCTGAATCTTGGATAGCAGAGTTGGGGTGCTGGGTAATAGCTCCAGCTCTATTTTCATTGTTTTTTCAGCAAAATAGGCTGTAAAATCATCACCAATAGGAAGCAGGGATAATGGATTAGAGCTTTGGTTAGGAGATTGGTTATCTGTTATGCTGCTGCTCAACATTATGTTTACATATGGATGAACTCACTCTGACATTGGACACATTCCCATATATATTATTAGTGAAGGGTAAGATAGTGTTAGTGTTAAAATGTACATTTATATTTAGTAAGATACATTAGTTAGTGGGGGCGATGTTAAGATTGTAGATTATATGATATTCACCGTTCAGTATGTGCTTGTGTTATATATGGGGATTGATGTTTGAGATATGTTGTGTTAGATATAGATATGTACATTTGACCCATGCCCATACTATGCAGACTGTTATACATTACAGTCTCAGCGTGATGTGCTGCAATGTGTGAATGGCAGAAGGGAAAACATATACTTACCATATAGACATGTTTAAACCTAAATTATACTTCCATTCTGCTGCCTCATAATATGGCGTTGTTACACATTTCCACATCAGTTTTCATAGTAAAACTGCTGGTTAATAGGTCTGCAAACTGGTATGAGGAGGGGCTACTCTTTACTTTCAAACCTCTCTCTCAAATAACAACTATTCATAGTAGGGCATGTGCAGAGACTGAAGTATTTGCTCAGACCCCTCTCTTGCAAGCCCAGTGTATATAGCAGGGTGTGTCATGAGGCTGTCCTTTCCTTTCCAGACTCTATTTTAGACGACAGGTGTTCATAGTTGAATATGTGGATGGAGTAAACTCTGACTTCTAATCGTGTCATGAAGTCGGAAGACACGCCGGCCCGTAGCTATTTTGAAATTAGGTGATTATTAAGAAGCTGAAGACATAACTCTGAATTCTTCAAAAAGACAGAAAAAACTTTGGGAAAGGGGAGATCGATTTCTCTACGGCAATAACTTACACAAGAATCTTCTGCGAAATTCATGATCTTGTCCTGTGATGGTATCCATAGTGACCCCTTACAAATAAATGATACTATGAAATTTGGGGGAGCCAGAACTTCATCTCAATGATTTGGGACACAACATTCAACAGGACCCAACTGCTGTAGCCATTTTCCGTGGGCAGGATTTGTTACTTATGGTTCTTTTGTCCCCTGGGCATATGAGTTTGTCTATCTGGAAGAGGTCCTGAGGATGGTGGCCTTGCCCCGCGAAACGCGCGTCGACCAAGTGCGAAGTCTCACACTGTGTTTTGAGATTTACGGATTGGCAGGGTGCCTCTGCCAATTGGATCCAGTCCCTTTTTTTCAGATGTTGTTGGTATGAGTGTGGTGAGGGTATGACTGTGTGAGGATGTCTGTGATGGATTGCTGGTTACCCGGGGATAATTATTTTGGTGTATTGTGTCTTTTGTAAACAGACCTGTATCTGATATTATGTATATACTGATGTGTTTTTCTTTCCTTTTCTTGAATGAAATACCAATGCATTTGGATATGTGAGATTTATACATCTATGATGAAAGTGGTTATAAATCAGAGAACAAAAAACTTTTTAAGAAAACAAAAAAAATAACTTTTTTCTTCTTGAATTAATATGAAAAGGATTATCACCAAAAGAAATAATAATATGGAAATCATGAATACAACTTTATACCTTTTTAAAGAAAGCAAATAAGGCTGTTGTGTATTTGTCACCCATACTGAACTGACTGCTAAAGCAAAGAATAGAAAAGTATATTTTTGTACTAAAATATTGTGGCCATCGAGGGAAATCTGTTCTTCTTATTGTGTTTCTTCATTCCCCTCCCTTTCCCTGGCCTTATTTAAACTTTGAGGGGGCCCCATTAATCTTGCTACTGTAAACTCTGTTTGAAACTTCTTTCATCTGACTGGTGTGCAGGGTAGTGAGTGGGGGACTGTAATTCCCTTTCAGACCTCTTTCTGAGGTGACGGATATATGTGATAGTGAGATGAGAGGGACAGCTCTCTATGTCTAGACCTCTCTCTCAGATTAGAGGCATGTGTGGTACAGTATATGGAGAGAGACTGGCCTTTCTGTTGAGACCTCTCTCTCAAATGATAGATATACATACTAGGGTGTGTGAATGGACTTGCAATTCTTTACAGAGCTCTGTCTCAGATGACGGAAGTGAATGGTAGTGTGTAGAGAATAACAGTCTGCCCTTTCATACCACTCTCTCAGATGACAGGTGTGCATAGTAGTGCATGGAAAGGGATTGGCCTCTCCTGTCAGACCTTTCACTAAGATGGCAGATGTCCATAGTAGGGTGAGGGAATGGCTTGGCTACTCTTTTCTGACCTCTCTCTCAGATGACAGGTGTACATGGTAGGATGTGTGATGGACAGGCTATTCTTTTCAGAACTCTATCTCAAATGATGTGTGTGGGTAGTAGTGTGCAGACAATGACTAGGAAATCCTTCTAAACCTCTCTCAGTTGATGTGTTTGCTGTCAGACCTCTCTTTGGTGTGCATAGTAGGGTGCATTATGAGAGACTGGCCTCGGTGCTGGAACCTCTCTCAGATGACAGGTGTGTGGAGTAGTAGGCAGAGAGAGAGACTGTACAGCTTGCTAACACCCCACTCTCTGATAATAGGTGTGCATAGTAATGTGTGGGAAGAGATTGTACAACTTTTACCTAGCCAATGGGTATAAATAGTGGATAAAAATCATAGCCAGTAAGACTACTTCATACAGTAATAACTGTATATACCAGAGTGTATTCAAACATCACGCTACTCATTCCTTTTTCTCAACCTACCACAGCAGTCTTGCAAGATTGCAACTCCTTTTTCTCAGCATCACAGTACTTATCTCTTACTCACTTCCTCTCAAAACAAGGGCCAAAGAAAGCAGTCCTACTAATAGAGTGTATTGAGAACTCATGTACTCATTTTAACATTCACAATCCTGTAAGAGTCCTGTGAGATTGTTAAAATTAAAATATACATTTATTTTTTTCACAGTAGTTATCCATTAGACACCTCTTTTTTACTTAATTTTCTCAACGACTTTCTTAAAGTAACACAAATATTCAATTACCAAACGTTAATCCAACCACCACCGTGCAAGGCCTCCAAGTTTGTGCGGTGGGGCATTGGCCGCAGGGATTGGCCTATGACCATGCCATGAAGCCAACAACCACATCTAGCCAATGCCACGCTGCACATGGCATTTGGCTGTGTGAAGTGGCTCTGTGGCCAACCCACTGAAGGAAGACAACACACATACCCCGTTGCCAGGCTGCTTTTGGTCACATGGACCTCAACCCTTAGGTCCCACCAACATATGTAAAAGGGAGCGGGCAATTAGCCCTTTGCCCTGGAAGATTTTAGCACCAGCTACACCATTCCCCAGAGCCCGTCTTCCGATGTGATAGGAAGCAGGGCACACAGTGTATTCCCATGCAACTCAAGTGGTTTTAGACACATTCTCACATTTACCAACAGTGCTACACCTGGCAATGCACCATAAGATATGCTTCCTCAGGGGAGGTGTAGGAGGAGAAATATATTTATTTTTCCCTGTTACTTCCCCTTTCTATGTGTGCAGCAATTTGAGGCATATGCCTCTCAGGGTTGTTTTTGTGCATGAAGGTACCCTTTCCTGCACAAAAGCAATCCTGCATGCAACACAGGCACCCTGGTTGAATGGTGACTGAAAAGGCACTATGTAGCCAAAAAGCTGCCAATGTGGCACATTCTTGCCATTTCCCTATTATGTAGCCCTAAGTGGCCAAGGGGCACTTGCTCACTGTGCCCCTGGAACCAACCTACATCTAACTGATAACTGACAAGGTCCAATCTGGCTGATCCCCTTTCTGGGATGTTCATGTTGGGCACCTGGGCACCAGGTGCTGACGGGCATTATTTGATATAGGACACCAAAACAACCAAAACTGATTGATGTGTTTAGCAATATGGCCTTCTCACATGCCAGGCTCCCGATACTTGGGGATTTTAATCTCTGGCCTAATGGAAGTATGGACCCAGGTTATAACAACATTTTACAGTCGTGTCCAGATTTGTCCCTCAGTCAGTGGGTGGCTGAGCCTACGCATACAGGGGGGCATACTCTGGATTTGATATTCGCCAAGGAAGATTTGGTGAAAGAAGTGGAAGCTCTCCCTGTAGGCTGGTCTGATCACTATTTGATCAAATTTGTTGTTACGGGTATCAAACAGAATGCTCATGGCAGGAAGGAGGCAATCGCTTCGTCAGCAGGGACTGGGAAGGCCTACTGGGGAAAGCTAGTACTGCCCTATCTTTCATATGGAGAGCCTGGTTGAATCAGGGAAGCATGTGGAGGATAACTATGCTGCCTTCTGCTCACACATTACGGACCATATTGATCTGATTGCCCCTATAAAAATGATGAGAAGAGACGGTAAATCTTCTGCCCCCTGGTATAATACTGCTCTGAAGGATTTAATACTTGCTTGCAGACAGGCAGAACGTAGATGGAGGAGAGGGTACTCTAATGTAGATAAAGTCATCTGGAAAGAGAGGAATAGTGACTATAAGAAGAGTATTATCTCCATCAAAGCCGAGTACTTTGCTGCTGTTATCCTGAATGCAAAACAACAGTTGATCAACAGAATGCAGAACAATGTCATACATTCACCCCAGTACAGAGATCTGGGGCTAAATCCATCGTTTTTATGCACTCCACACCACCCCAGGTCAGACATGGCCATATGCAAATCAGCCTTGACCCTGTGCCTCATGGAAACAGTCCAGCCCGAACTGCCAAGCCATGTCTTTCCTAGACCGGAATCAAGCATCCAAGGACCGGTTTCTGGCTATCAGCCGTCTTCAGCCAGGATATTTTTTATTTTTTTTAATTTTTATTTAAGCGTTTTTATATAGCGTGGACTTTACCCGAAGGCTTGACTCCAGTGGTGTGGGGAGCATGGGACTCACGTCTGAGCATACCCAACCCACTCGGGGTGACAAATGCAAAACAACAGTTGATGGACAGAATGCAGAACAATGTCATACATTCCCCCGAGTACAGAGATCTGCACCTAAATCCGTCGTTTTTTTTGCACTCCACACCACCCCAGTTCAGACATGGCTATATGCAAATCAGCCTTGACCCTGTGCCTCATGGGAACAGTCCAGCCTGAACTGCCAAGCCATGTCTTTCCTGGACCGGAATCAAGCATCCTAGGACCGGTTTCTGGCTATCAGCCGTCTTCAGCCAGGATAGCTTGACTCCAGTGGTGTGGGGAGCATGGGACTCACGTCTGAACATACCCAACCCACTCAGGGAGACAAATGCAAAACAACAGTTGATGAACAGAATGCAGAACAATGTCATACATTCACCTCAGTACAGAGACCTGGGCCTAAATCCATTGTTTTTTTGCACTCCACACCACCCCAGTTCAGACATGGCCATATGCAAATCAGTCTTGACCCTGTGCCTCATGGGAACAGTCCAGCTTGAACTGCCAAGCCATGTCTTTCTTGGACCAGAATCAAGCATCCTAGGACCGGTTTCTGTCTATCAGCCGTCTTCAGCCTGGATAGCTTGACTCCAGTGGTGTGAAGAGCATGGGACTCACGTCTGAGCATACCCAACCCTCTCGAGGTGACAAATACTAAACAACAATTGATGGACAGAATGCAGAACAATGTCATATATTCACCCCAGTACAGAGATCTGGGCCTAAATCCATCGTGTTAGGGTCAGAGCATGAGTTTATACCAGGATGGCATCTCGGATTCCATCACTCATGGTGTACTACTATTGAGCCTGAGGAAAATTTTGTGAAATATCTTCATCAGGGCAGATGTCCGGGGTCCGGTTTTGAGGCGATACCCAGGTTCATAGCGGGCTGAGAGCGTTGAGGGCGATGTGCCAGGCACGCTCCAACCCCCCTCCCGAGACCCATGGTGCAAGTAGCGCCCTGTTTTAAAGTGCTGAGATACTCCACAATTTGGAGCATTTTTTGGAATGAGCGACCCGCTCTTCTATTTTTAGCACTTTTTCACCTTTTTTTATATTTTAACTTTCACGTCCCCAGGTCAGGGTGGATGATTAGAGAGTCCATACCGCCGGGGTTTAGTCCTGATGAATGCCTTGGTAAATTGAAACCACCCATATGGCAGAAACATGTTGACTGACTTAAGTATTTCTGAATTTAACCAATCCTAGAACTTTGGCAGCTAAATTCAGACACATAATACTCTTCACCTGTGCCTGAGGGATCACTCATTAAAATGTTTTTATTGATACCCTTTTTAGGCACTTTTAATTTTAATTTTACCTCACAGCACGCCCTTCTCACACAACCAGCTCCGCAGTCTTTCTGGCGTCGCAGCACACCGAAGAGGCACTCGGCCTCTTTGGTGGGGCCCGATGATGAAGCATGACACTGACTAGGTCGGTGTGTGAGGGCTTTCCTTCCCACCCAAAGTGGGTGTGTGATTCTTACCTTACTCCGTCTCTGTGGCTTTTTTGAGATTGATCTGAGCTCTCTGTTTTTGTTTATTTGTATCTAACCGGGGACTGAGAGAGTGTCCTTGAATCTCCCTACCTCTCCCTTTGTTGTTTTTTATTTTTGGTGACATCAGAAAACTTGTCCAAGTGGTCCTCAGCTGGCCAGTTTCTATGCCCATGTGTATCACTGGGCCTCATTGGTCTCTGGAATGAGGTCTGTGTGTAATGGTTTCATCGGGGCAGGTAGATAACTCATCAGCGTGGTTCACCTATTGGTGTTGGTCTGGAGTTTGTTGCGACACAATGTATGTTATAAGGTGTCATCGCTAACGCATTTAGTGCAGTAATTTAATAGTACTGCTAAGATTAGTTAAACACGTTTAACTTCCATTCAAATTACAAGTGATCTATCACACTATCCCAATATAACACAACATCAAAATATGTGACAATAGAAAACCACTGCCACCTCCAGAAATGTGGCAGGCTGATATACTTTTGAATGCAGCCCTTGAACGGGCACTATGTATCCTCTGGGCAAGCTAAAGGTTATGAGGGAGCAGGTTTTATGTCCAATGTGATGTTGAGTCTAGTTTACATGATCTAAGGTAAAATACCTCCAACTGTGCATATATACTCAGGTATAACTGTGTTATCATGAAATAGTGAGATCAAAAGAATTCATTAAAAGAACTAGGGGAATATATTTGTTTATTGCATTCATAAATCATTAGAATTGTAATGTCACTAATATTTCATGGGATCAGATCTGTAATACAATTGGACCTATCTCAGTCTCTGGTGCATTCTATATATTGAGTTGCAGAAACAGCCTGCTGTGTTTTATTCCAATTCTCTATTCTCTAAATCTACATTATTTGTGCAGCATCAGGGAAAATAAGTGACATTATTGCCGTCCACCTTGCTTTTTAATACACAGTGTACAAAAACCTATGGATGAATGGTAAATATTGATATACTTTACAATGTACTTTTCATTATCAATGTGTTTTTGCACAAAGCACGATAATTTATATTTGATCATTCATGTCAATTGCTTATCCCTGCTTCACTCGCAACATAAAATAAAAATACTTTTAAGATTAAAAACAGACCTGAGGAGAAGATTTTGTTGAAAGAAGGTAACATCCGTTCAATCGCATCATCAAGGAAGGCAGAATCCTTTGCCATGAATGCAGTCACCGGCGCAGTCGCATCCAAGTATCGATCATGGAGCTCTTTCAGATCAGAAAATGATGCCATGTTCAACGATGAAAAGTTTCAAACTTTACTTCTACTGTGTGTGCACCTATTCTTATATTAAATAATCTAAATTGCTAATTATTGATGAACAAAAGTCAGTTTTATGTGTGTGCGATCCAAACCTTATTTCAAATTCTATTTTTCTTTGATGTCAGCTGAGTCATGCTTATACATATTTGTCAACCTGTTTGCAAAGCATTTTTTTAGCTCGGCTAGTGGTATTTGACTAGGTTCTGGTGCCACAAGGGAATGTTCATCTTTCTTAGATCTAGGTAAATGTTTTATGACAAGTTACGGTGCTACAAGGAGAAGGGAACCACTTCCCTCTTCTAGTTCGGCAAGAGCCACAAGATTGCTTAATACTCCTTAGCACACGTTTTCTGTTAAAGTCTCTGCAGTATACAAGTGTTTCCACCATACATCATTCATACATTCTTAAGAAATTTCAGTTCCTCTTATGCAGGGTTGTTGCTGGTGTTGTTTATTTCTGGAGACGTCACAGCCGACACGTGTTTCGTCGTTGAGGGAATATAACCCACGACTTTCTCAAGGCTATTCTCCGAAATGTCGTTCTTCATTTTTTGAGGTGATAATTCCAACCCTCAAAGGGGTTCTGTGTGGGGACTTCATTCGTGGTTGGCACGTTCATCAGTGTTGTAACCGGAGTGTCGGTTATTGGTTCAAGCAACATTGAAACGGCAGCGGGGACGGAACTTCAAACTCGAAGTATACAGCGAATAACTGCTTGAACCAATAACCGACAATTCCCTCAACGACAAACACGTGTCGGCTGTGATGTCTCCAGAAATAAACAACACCAGCAACAACCCTGAATAAGAGGAACTGAAATTTCCATGCAGTGCCGGCCATATGCTTAAGGACGTATGGTGCCCCCCCAGGCCCCATAGCAGAGGGCCATGAAAGGGCAGGTGCAAGTGACATCGTAATCCCAACGTTAGAGCCAAAGCTGGCTCTACTGTCCTTTTGGGTTTACAGTTCTGCCCCCCCCCCGAAGGGCTCAGTGAGATTTCCCTATGGACAAAAAGACTGCGACAAGCTGTTGGATGGCTTTCTGCCCAACATAACTATCGCCCCCTTAAAGTATAACCATGTGCGTGATATCAGATTCACACAAAATCTAATAAATGTAGGGAATCAACACATTGTGAATATTTCTTTCAAAATAGAGTTACTAATAGGGAGGGGGTACTCACACCAACTCAAAACCCCTCTTTGGGTTTATCAAAACAATGTTCTGAGAGAATTTCCAATAAGCCCCTGGTAGCTATAGCACAAGCAGCCAGCAGACTGATATGAACTGTGTGCTATGCTGAAGCAGCACCAACAATTGTAAAGCAAAAAACAAAACCAGTCAAACTTTTTACCTTTTCACATCGTCCATTAGGCTCCTTCAAAGTTTTATGCAATTTCATTAAAATGTGCTGGTCTCAGTGGAATCAACATGAATTTTGCCATCGCTGGAGAGTGCTTCACCTGGCAGAAATATTTACTGCCTTTCACTTGTTCAAGGTTTCTCAGTGAAAACATCTGCTGTTGCTGATGGATTTTTGGAGGATAGGGTATTGTACAAAATATTCAGTCCTACACAATGATTGCAAATTCTATTTGTGTTTGCATCTATTTAAATTATTTTATCACTTCTATATTTGTCTCTGATGTGTGACACTTTGACACAGTGCATGACAACCTACAAGATCTTGATTATTAGAAATGCATGAAGGTACTCCAAACTATAATTAAATGTTCTGTTTTCAGAATCATGCGGCCATATGCATACATTTTGAGATTTCTTAATTGCGAAAATTAAGGAATCGCAATTAAGAAATGGCAAAATGCTATGCATTACGAAATCGCAATTTTCCTTAATTGCGATTCACAATTTGCAAATCGCAATTAAGGAATCCCTTCCCATTGAATCCTAGAGGCCCATAGGAATGAATGGGAAGCAATTCTCATTTTTTGATTCGCAATTAAGGAATCGCAAAATGAGAATGCTATTTCAAGGGTGCACCCCTGAGATACAACTTTAAGTGCATTTTTCACAAACATGTGCCCCAAGGGCATGTGTGTGTGTAAAATTAAATTTTTTTGTGCATTTTTGAAAGTTTTCGTAAATTACCATGAAGTTCAACTTCATGGTAATTTACCTCTTCCTAATTGCGAATTCACAAAATAAATGTTCATGCATTGCATTTAATAAATCACAAATTGTGATTTCTTAAATGCAATAGCAATTCAAAAAATCGCACCATAATTGCGATTCCTTAAATTGTGAAAAAATAAAAAAACATGATGCATCTCAAAAAAGGAAATTGCATTCGCAAACGGCCGAATTTTGCAATTTGCACCGTTTGCGAATGCAATTTACCTTGATGCATGTGCTCCATAGTGATCAATTCTTGCATAAAACAAGTACTACTATTAATTTAATTTAATTACATGCAATGGAAACACTACCCTACACCAGCATTGGGTAGCTCACTAACGTTTGCATATTTCTCTGGTCACAATATAAATTACCTAGAGTTGTATTATTATCCCGACTGGATGATCCACACTATGCTTGCCAACCAGCCAGCTCACGCAGGTCTTCATTGGAAGCATTGCTTGAAGGAGAGGCAAGAATAGAGGCCAGAAGAAGATGTACCTGGCAGCATGTCATGCAGGTCCCAACACCTGGAAGTCCTGCCTTAGCTGGCAGGTTGGCAAGCATAGTGTGGATCATCCAGTGGGGATTCTGCAGAGATCAGAAGGACAACCCTACACTTTAAGGCCTGAGCCTGCAAGCTGAGGCCCAGGTAGCCGGTGACACCTCTGGAGATCACTTGATTTATTGGGAAACTGACGTTCTGTTTCATGAGCCATAGGTGAAACCTGGATATTGGTGGTCCACCTATGCTACAGGTACTTCCAATATGGTCTGACCCTATTGTATGGCTTGTGCCTCCCTCTGTAAAACTGGACGCTTGTAGGACAACATAAACATTCAGATTTGCCAGACTGGTTATGTGCAAAACCCGGTATGTTGTCCAATGTTCTACTAGCCAAAGTGCACCATCTGTACCCCAAACCCTAAAGGACAATCCATGTGCATGCTGCTTTAGAACATGACAACTGTGATACCCTAAGGATACCTAAACAAGTGCACAAGGATTTACAATATTTATTGAAGAGTTGTGCTTCTTGCATAAAATATGTATTCTGCAATAATTTGTAGAATTAAACAGATTAGCTTATTTTCCATTACAATAACTGTGAACATTATGATCATTTTCACCATTGTGCTAAAATAGTATATATATGCAGGCATATATAAGTACTGTGTCTTTGTACTCCTACTTAGAGCTCCCTAACCTAGAAGCATGTTTACAGTAAAATGAAACAGAACAGAGCTGCAAGCAATTTAGCAGTGCTGTGCTGTGTCAATTAAAAATCGCAGGGATGCAGCATATTCACAAGATTACAGTGCACCCTTGTGTTTTCCTGTGCACCGGCACTAAAAAAGCTGCTCAATGCCGATGCAGACAACCTTGTGCCATCATAAATTCAAGGTGATTTACTCATTCTATTCCACTGCAAAATGCAGCAAAAAAGGAAAGAGCAAAAATGAGGTGCAATAAAAGTATTTCTCTTTTTTGCGCCACACTAATGACTAACACCTGTTTGTTGATCGTATTAATTCTTGGCACTACCTTAGCTTTACAGATACTTGCAAATCAGGGGCAGCTTAAACAAGTGGAGTGGAGTGGAGTGCCCGCAGCATCACCAATTACACACTCCTTTTCAAGCTAAGTGATGTATGACATGGGGCCATATTTATGAGGCCATA
Source organism: Lissotriton helveticus (assembly GCF_964261635.1). NCBI lineage: Eukaryota > Metazoa > Chordata > Amphibia > Caudata > Salamandridae > Lissotriton > Lissotriton helveticus. Next base: position 127,344,201 of record NC_136064.1, read on the forward strand.
AAAAGTCACGCTGGGTGGCTTGGCATGGTCTTGTAAATAAGGGCTAGCTCACAGCACTGGCAGAGCATCAAAAAATTTACCATTTTGTGGCACCTGGGGCTTGTAAATATGCCCTAGTAGTTTTGCAGATGGTGGGTGATCTGCCAACTCCCTGCTATGGTGGACTAAATCCCTGTTACCTGTGGGTGAGTGGCGTCAGGCTGTCTGTTGTGGTCTGGAGCTGGACATCTCTTGTGTTGGTACACAGGAATCAACAGAATTAGAATTCTGATAGTGAGACCTCTGACTTTGGTCCCAAGATTGCACTCTCCCCGGCAGCTCCACTGTGCTTTGTGTCACCTGCCAGCCCCACCGTTGCAGGGTTCGTATCTACCTTGCTTCTGGTCTTTTTTTTTCCGCTCTGTGCCTCCTAAATCACTATATTGTGCCTGACTGCTGTTTAAACCTGTTGTTCCGCTCTGTGCCTCTTAACTTTACTACTTTGTGCCTGACTGATGTTTAAACATGTTTCTCCACTCTGTGACTCTTAATTTTAATCTTGGAATTGTGCCTCACTGTTGTGCCGGTTTTTCTCCCCTCTTCCATTTTCCCACTGTTTCTCCCAATCCTGCCACCGCTTCACCCATGACCCCTCTCCCTGACTGCAACGCTCCCACCTCGCAGCTTCACATCCCTCCCCCTCCCTTGACTGTGGTCAGAGCCAGGAACCCTGAAACTCTGGGACCCCGCCATTACGACTGCATCGCTCCAGCTTCCCAGCTACACATCTCCCCCCTGACTGGGATCAGAGCCTGTTTGCATGTTTACGATTTTCTCGATGACCTTTGCTTAGAACGGGAGCAGGGAGACGGGCCTGATTTTCTTGAGTTCCTTGGCGTCCGCCTTGAGCTTCTTAAGGAGGGCGTTGATTTTGGCGTGTTTCCAGCTTTCTGGGAATGTCGCTGTTTTGAAGGAGATGTTGATGACCTTCTGTAGTTGGGGTACGATGGTAGCGTCTGCTTTGTTGAATACGTGGTGTGGGCACGGGTCTGACGGAGATCCTGAGTGGATGGAGTTCATGACCTTGCGTGTCTCGTCGTCGTTGACGTTGGAGCAGGAAGTCAGGCGGTTGGCGCTGGTGGTGTTCGCCGGGGAGGTGGGATCTGGCGTAGTTGGGGCGGTCATGGTGTTGAAGCTGTCATGGATGTCAACGATCTTGCAGTGGAAGAAGATGGCTAGTGAGTTGCACTGTTTTTTATGAGGGTGGTTGTCGTTGGCGTTGGCGCTTGGGTTGGAGAGTTCCTTTTCGATGCTGAAGAGCTCTTTGCTGTCATATGCGGTGTTATCCAGGCGGTCTTTGAAGGAGGATCTCTTGGCTAATCTGATGAGTTGGTTAAGTCGGTGGATGGCGTCCTTGTGGGCTGCTTGGTTGTCCGGAGTGCATTCGTGGAGCCATATCATCTCCAGTTTCTGGCAGGCACTTTTGGAGGTCTGCAGCTACTCGGTGAACCAGGTGGCTCTCTTGCTGGCGTGGTTGTTGGAGGGTTTCTTGAGTGGGGCTAGGGTGTTGGCGCACTGTCTGAGGTTGCGGGGTGCGGTGTCTGGGTTGGCAGGTTTGGTGGGCGGGATTTGGGTGAGCGTGGTGATCATCTGGTCTTCAGTGACTTTGCTCCAGCAGCGGCGAGGCAGCTGTTGGGTGTGGTGGTTCGTGGTTGGTTTGTTGAAGTTGAAATGTATGTAGTGGTGGTCGGTCCAGTAGAGTTTGGTGTTGTGGTCAAAGGCAACGTGGGTGCCTGTGAAGAAGATGGGGTCCAGCATGAGGCCAGTGGCATGGATGGGTACGGTGACGAGTTATCTGAGGCCAACGTTGGCGAGGTTGTCAATCAGGGTGGCGGAGTTAGCGTTGTTGTTGTTCTCAAGGTGGAAATTCAGGTCCCCGAGGAGGATGTTGTCCATGGAGGCGAGTGCGTGGGTGCTTGCGAGGTCGGCGATGGAGTCGCTAAATTGAGCTCGGGGTCCGGGTGGTCTGTAGATGAGTGTTCCTCTGGGGGTGGTGTTGGGGTCGGTGTGGATCCTGAAGTGCAGGTGTTCGGCGGTGTTGAGGGTGTCTTCTGCGTGGGTGGCGACCTTGAGGGTGGACTTGTGCACGATGGCTATTCCTCCTCCGATTCCGTGCGATCCATGGTGGTGTTCTTTTGGCCATCCGGGATGACTATGGCGATGTAGGGCACCGAGGAGTCTTTCTACCAGGTCTCGTCAGGAAGGCCACGTCTGGGGCGGAGATGTCGACCAGATCCCAGAGCTCAATATGCATAGTGCCTCATTCCTCCGAACCTGCCAATATTCAGTTCCTGAAATTGATTCAAACTCAACTGTGTCCCTTCAACAGTTAAACTCTTGTGTGGACAAATGAAAATGTCAATATTCAGAATATACCAGATTTTTGTTAGTGAGCATATTTGTCATTGCTGGTGATGGTGCAAGTCTATAATAATAATAATAATCCACATTTGTAAAGCGCACAATCACCCGTAAGGTGGAAGAGGTGTGGCGCCGCGGCTAGGGCGACTGACTCCGGAATCTGGGGATCACGGTTCGATCCCCGGCACCGGCGGCAGATTAGCCCAGCACCATGTGACTCTGGGCAATAGCTTGCTTAATCTCCCGACGGCCCCCAGCGCCTAGAGACCCTTACGGGTGATTGTGCGCTTTACAAATGTGGATTATTATTATTATTATTATAATGAATGAATTGAATTCCCTCCCTGGCACGCCTGGTTCAGAAAGGACAGAATTAATGTTTTGGCTCTTGATTTTTTATTACCCCCATTAGTTGTTTCTACCTTTCTCTTCCCCATTCTCAAATTGAATATGCACCAGAATATAACCAAACAAGCCAGTGGGAAATCAAATTGTGCTGGGAGGCAGCTATATTTCTAACCACTCACAACCTACAGAATCGACCCGGTCTCCAGTGTCTAAGCACCAGAAGAAGGGGGTTGGCCCAGCTTGGCATCTTATGGTCTGATGGGCTAAAACAGACCCCTCTTCACACGGTCTTTGCCCATGCACTCACCCTGGCATGTCCCGTGTGCATCCCGGGTTGAATTTAAGACAGCGTTTCACACCAAATACAAAATAATGAAGGCTAACGTAGCAGCAGCATCAGGAAAAGCCACAGCCCTACAAAGAAAGTACTCCTGACATTGGTTCATAAAGATAGAGAACTTTGAACTGTCTCTGTTAATCATTTTAGTAGGCACAGCGGGTAAAGGTGGAGCTCCGAAACTATGATATTTCCTGGAATATCAAATTGAGGACTGACCCCTGCGAGGATGAAGGCTTTAGGACTCCGGTATTGTAACTGAGCTGGGTGTAATAGGGGCTTGGTGGGTATATCTATTTCACCAAAATAGGGTACCCTCAACCAGTGTTCCTGGGTTGGTAGCATTGTTCCCTCAACACCACATTTCATTCTGTTAGACGTGCAGTTGACCCTGAACCTCAGCCAGAGTAGTCACTAAGACTTCTAAAAAAGAATTGTCCAATTCCAGGGACTCTGCTAGAGCCCAGACATCGAGGGTTTTTCTCATCCATGTTAGCCCTGCAAGTCTGTTAAAGTGGGCTTGCTTTCTGTCAAGGTCACTAACCTGTTCAATTTTAGGTCTTGCAGGAATACCATGGGTGTGACCTTTCCCCATCTTTGGTGTCAACAGCGATTGATTGAAAAAAGTGGTAGCAATCACCAAGTCAGGGGAAGAGGGAGATGTTCTAGGGAATAATTCCTGATGATGCTTGACCTTATCCAGGCTTTCAGATCCTCCAGGTCAGGGAAGGTGTGAATGGCCTTGTTTCTCTTATACACTACCACCTGTAGTTACCACAAAGAGATTATAGTTAGCACCACATCCGAGCCTAAAAACAATGTTTAATGTAACAACTTCTAAACAACATTCTTAACACTTACACACAAAGTTTGTGTGGAGAAACTCTCTTTCCTTCTTGTCCTTTAGAATTCACCCGAATGAATTCATAATAATTCCCTCATAAGAAGCTGGTTATCCACTTTACTGCACGATAATGCTAATTGAATTCAAGAAAGGCTGTATATATTACTGATCATACTAAAGGGCGGGTTGGAGCGCAACGGTGCGCAGACAGAATATTGAGTTTTAAATATTGACATACACAAATATTGTGATACAGAAATATTGATAGCACAAATATTGTGGTAAAAATATCGACTTTAAGGTAAGACATATCGTTTTTGAAAAAAATGCAGTTAGTAATGTCATTTGCAAAAATATAGCTGTTTAAAATATTGATTTTTAAATTAGTGTGATGTACATGTGATCCATTGTTTTGTATAAGTATTGCTGTTTTTAATATAGGTGTTACATTTGTTGTAGTTATTAATTTTACGTTAATAAATGTAGCATTCTTTAGTCCTGTAGCAGGTTGTTGGTTGATAGGGGAATAGGGTGGGTAGTAATTGAATTATAATACATTAATTAATTAATAATGTGTATGTATTAGTATTTATTTAATTTAGATTGTATTGTGTTAATTGTGGGAATCAGTGTATTATTAAATAATTAATAATTGGTTGCTAATTGTTAATAATTCATTCATTAATTGTTAGTTAGAGCGACCGCTGAGCCTGCTCCAGGCGAGGTCGCCCACACCCTCCGCTGCTCCTGCCCGCTGTTGCCAGTGCCCTGCTGACTGCGATAGCCTCTGTGTACTTTGCCGTTTGCCGTTTGTTTTTGCCTTCTGTTTTCCCCTCTGCCTCTTGCCCCTGTATTTTGCCTTTGTGTGCCCCGTTCACCTTTTGCCGTTGCCGTCTGTTTTGCCTTCTGTATTCCCCTTGCCTCTCGCCCCTGTATTCTGCCTTGTGTGCCCCGCTCACCTTTTGCCGTTTGCCTTTTGTTTCTTGCCTCTGTAGTCCCCTGAAGCCTCTGTACTCCCATTTCCCCCCCTCTGCTGCCCTCCCCCTACCTGCATCCCATTTCAGCCGCCGGACGACCCAGCCGCCGCTGAGCCACCCTCGGGCCTCCTTCCCGCCACTGTCCTCCGGCGACTCCGCCCCCCATGCCCCCCATGCCCACTGGCCGCCCCGCTCCCGCCACCCAGCTGACCCGCCTTCCCGGCTCCTTACTTAAGGGGTCCGAGTGCAGGGGCAGGGAGCGACCGCTGAGCCTGCTCCAGGCGAGGTCACCCCCACCCTCAGCTGCTCCTGCCCGCTGTTGCCAGTGCCCTGCTGACTGCAATAGCCTCTGTGTACTTTGCCGTTTGCCGCTTGTTTTTGCCTTCTGTTTTCCCCTCTGCCTCTTGCCCCTGTATTTTGCCTTTGTGTGCCCCGTTCACCTTTTGCCGTTGCCATCTGTTTTGCCTTCTGTATTCCCCTTGCCTCTCGCCCCTGTATTCTGCCTTATGTGCCCCGCTCACCTTTTGCCGTTTGCCTTTTGTTTCTTGCCTCTGTAGTCCCCTGAAGCCTCTGTACTCCCATTTCCCCCCCTCTGCTGCCCTCACCCTACCTTCATCCTTTTTCAGCCGCCGGACGACCCAGCCGCCGCTGAGCCGCCCTCGGCCCTCCTTCCCGCCACTGTCCTCCGGCGACTCCGCCCCCCCTTCCCACTGGCCGCCCCGCTCCCGCCACCCAGCTGACCCGCCCTCCCGGCTCCTTACTTATGACGCCCCCAGAGCGACCGCGCAGCAGACGCGCGCAGCGGGAGCACCGATTGAGCGCCGAAGGTACGCCAAAGGTAAGCCCGTCTGCGCCCGTCCGCGCCTGGACCGCGCCCAGCGCCAGGACCCCTGGCCCCCGCAGACACCAGCCACACCCGGCGGACCTACAACTCCACCGAACTCAACGCACTCAACGCCGGCCGATTCCCGGGATGCTACCGTGCCACCCCGAGACTCACCCACGGACCCTTCAGCTGCCACTCCTGCAAGTACACCTGCAACCGGACCTACACCACACCAGCACCCACCAAGCCGAACACCAGCAGCAACCACCTCAAGTGCATCCTGCTCAACACCCGCTCCATCCACAGGCACGCCATCGAACTCTGGAACCTCCTCGACACCACATCTTCAGACGTCGCCTTCCTCACGGAAACCTGGATGAACGCCTCCTCAGCACCCGACATCGCCATCGCCATCGCGGACAGATACAAGATCACCCGGAGGGACCGCGCCAACCAGACGGGAGGAGGCATCACCATCATCCACAGGAACACCATCCGCATCACGACCAACACCGACGACACCCTCACAACCGCCGAACACCTGCACTTCCAGATCCACACCGACCCCAGGACCACCCTCAGAGGCACCCTCATCTACAGACTCCCTGGACCACGCACATAATTCAGCGAAGACATAGCCGACTTCATCAGCCCGCACGGCCTCCCCTCCGCCGACTACATCCTCCTCGGGGACCTCAACTTCCACCTGGAGAACAACAACGACCGCAACACCACCACCCTGCTGGACAACCTCACCAACCTCGGTCTCAAGCAGCTGGTGACCACCCCCACCCACTACGCCGGACACACACTCGACGCCGTCTTCTCTTCCAGCAAGGACATTGTCTTCAGCCACGCCACCGGACTCCACTGGACGGACCACAGCTGCGTCCACTTCGGCTTCAGAAGATCCACGACCCACCACCACCACCAGCAACAGGTTGCACGCAGAAGCTGGAACAAGATCACAGCCGACCAGCTCACCGCATCCCTGAGCCAGGACCCACCCACCAGCTCAGCGAACCCTAGCCAGGCCGCCAACAACCTCACGAAGTGGATCAGCAACTGCGCAAACGACCTCGCCCCACTGAGGACCCCGCCAGAGCATCCTGGTTCACCGACGAACTCAAGATCTCCAAGAAGAACTGCCGAGTCCTCGAGAAAGCATGGCGCAGAGACCCGACACCAGACAACATGACCGCCCTCAAGCTCGCCACCCGAAAACACCACCAACTGATCCACACCACCAAGAGAACTGCTTTCAAGGTACGACTGGACAACAATGTACACAACAGCAAGGAACTCTTCACCATCGTCAAAGAGCTCTCCAACCCCAGCGCCGGAAACAACGACATCACCCCATCGCAAGACCTCTGCAACTCCCTTGCCTCCTACTTCCACAACAAGATCGCAGACATACACAACAGCTTCAGCACACAACCGACGCACCCCACGACCGCACCGACGCCCCCCACCACCACCATCCGCGCCTGGACCCCGATCACCACCGAAGACACCATCCGCACGATGAACTCCATCCACTCCGGATCCCCTACCGACCCCTGCCCTCACCACATCTTCAACAAAGCCAACGCTGTCATCGCACCCCATCTGCGAGACATCATCAACACCTCCTTTGACACAACCACCTTCCCGGAGAGCTGGAAGCACGCCAAACTCAGCGCTCTACTGAAAAAACCAACAGCGGAACCCACCGAACTCAAAAACTACCGCCCCATCTCGCTCCTCCCGTTTCCGGCCAAAGTCATCGAGAAGACCGTCAACAAGCAGCTGGCCGCCTTCCTCGAGATGAACGGATCCCTCGACCTCTCGCAGTCTGGCTTCCGGGCCAACCACGGCACCGAGACCGCCCTCATCGCAGCCACTGACGACATCCGAGCCCTGCTCGACAACAGAGAAACAGCGGCCCTCATCCTCCTGGACCTCTCCGCGGCGTTCGACACTGTCTGCCACCGCACCCTAGTGCAGCGTCTCAGCAACGTCGGAATCCAGGAGAAGGCACTAGATTAGATCATCTCCCTCCTCGCCGGAAGAACACAGAGAGTCCGCCTACCACTGTTCAGATCAGAAGCCACCAAAGTCATCTGCGGCGTTCCTCAGGGCGCTTCGCTCAGTCCCACCCTCTTCAATGTCTACATGAGCCCCTTGGCGGCCATCGCACGCCAACACAACCTCAACATCATCTCCTACGCCGACGACACCCAGCTGATTCTCTCCCTCACCAACGACCCCGCCACCGCCAGAGCCAACCTACACGAAGGGATGAAAGACGTAGCCGAGTGGATGATGGACAGCCATCTGAAACTGAACTCAGACAAGACGGAAGTTCTCATCCTGGGCTCCTCACGCTCTGCCTGGGACGACTCCTGGTGGCCCCCCGCCCTGGGCAGCGCACCCAATCCAACAGACCACGCACGCAACCTGGGCTTCATCTTGGACTCCTCCCTCTCCATGACCAGACAAGTCAACGCCGTCTCCTCGTCATGCTTCAACATCCTGCGCATGCTACGTAAGATCTTCCGCTGGATCCCCACCGAGACCAGGAAGACGGTCACCCAGGCCCTGGTCACCAGCCGACTGGACTACGGCAACGCCCTCTACGCCGGAACCACCGCCACGCTCCAGAAGAGACTCCAGCGGATCCAGAACGCTTCAGCAAGACTCATCCTCGACATCCTTCGTCACAGCCACATCTCCGGACACCTGAGAGTGTCATGAATTGAGCGCCAACAGCGCTGACTGCGAGAACAGTACATTACACAACGATAGAAACTACAGAAACCAGAATCCTTTGAGTGACAGGAAGCGTCATCCTCTATTTAGGACATCACCAGAGGGGGAGCTGTGTTCGTGATTTTGGTTCCTTGGAGTTGGTGTTTAGAACCTGTGTTTGCCCGCGTTTGGTCGTCTTGCCAAAGCGGAGTTCCCTTACGAGGAAAGCGGCGTGAGGCTTCCGCCGTGTTGTTTCTTCAGTCTCTCGTGATCCCCCTTCGCTCTCCGTCCCGGCTGGGGCTGGAGGCAGCGTTTCAGAAGCTCGTTGTCATCAGAGCGGGGGACGCGGCTTTTCCAGGCGGCTGCCTGGAAAGACTATTATTCCCTCGGCTGAGGGGATACATCAGCAGGGAGCAAAGGCTTCCTGACTTGGCGTGCAGTAGCAGTTGCACGCGGTTCATACGCCGGCTGGTGTGTGTACACCGAGGATCTCTGGAAGTAAGGGCGTCTGTTGATAGGCGCATTCAAGTACTTTTACCTGTTGGATTTTGGGGTGTTTGAGAACACCGTTCGTGTTGGGCTTATTTCTTGATTACCGGATTACTTCGAAAGCCTTGCAAGACTTTGTTCTAAGTTCGTTTATTTTGTTTTTGGCACTATTGGAAACCCTCTGCTCATTAAGGGGACTTTCTTTAAGGATATTTGATTATAGTTGATCCCAGGAAGGCTGGAAGGTACGCATGGAGGGTGCATAATTGGTTGAGTGTATGAGAGGTGTGGAGCCGCCTTGTGGATTACTGAATTGTTGTTTTCTGTGTTACAGATATGATATTTTAGAAGGAAGTGTTTCGTTCGCTACCTACCAAGAGGGAGAAGAAGCTTTACAGTTAGCAAGTGTGGTAGGTGGTGTATCTAGCGAGAATTACCGAGAGTAGCCAGCATTGTGTGCATATTAACATATGTGTGTTCTGTTGTTTCTCTCGTTTCAGCCTCCCTTCCCGTTCCAGTCCCTTCCTGACCCTTTCCCTCGCCTGATTTCCTATAGGCTCTGTGATTTTGTGTTCAGAGCTTAGGGCAGTCTGGAGGTGGACCCCTTATAGCATCACCCTGATCCCGAGGATACGAGGTCGTGACAGAATCACGAACCCAAGTATTGTTGTTCTCCTGGTCAGGGGGTGCTGTGGGGATGGCCACCCTGGATGATGTATTGCGTGCGCTTAGTTTGGTTCAGAGTGAACTAGAGGCTTCTAGAGCCGAAACAGCAGCTCTGAAAGAACGGTTTGAGAGGCAGGCACGTAACCCTTTTGATGCCACAACAGGTGGTTCGCCTATACAGGTTAATGTGTCTCCCCCTATTCCGTTGGCCAGTCCTGAGAGGTATTCTGGGGATCCGGCTAAAATCCAGACTTTCCTGACTCAGGTTACCCTGCACTTCTCGTGTAGACCGGCTTCATTCCCTTCACATCTATCACGGGTGGCGTTTGCAATATCTTATTTAACGGGGGATGCGGCCAATTGGGCTGTGCCTTTAGTGCGTACGGATGACGCCTTGTTGTCTGACTGGGATGAGTTCCGTACCGAGTTTGAAAGAGTCTTTGACAGACGTGCTACCACATTGAGCGCAGATAGGGAGTTGCTAGGCTTGCGTCAAGGGAAATCAGACCTTGTAACCTATATGACTGCTTTTAATAGGTTGGTGGTGGAAACGTCCTGGCCCGAGGAGAAACGGATGGCACTGTACTATCAGGGTTTGAGTGAGGAACTCAAAGACGTGCTGGCACAGATCGATCCCCAGCCTAAAACCTGTATCGGCTTGATAAACCTCACTCTAAGGTTAAATCACCGTATGTCTGATAGGGGTGGAGAACGGAGGAGGGGTGAGAGGTCTGTGGGAGGACTGCCTGTGGGGGGACGTTCTAGTGTGAAAGAGTCAGGACCAGAACCTATGGAAATTGGAGCAATTCGACCACCTTTAACTAAGGCCGAGAGGGAGAGCAGAAGAACCCTGGGACTCTGCATGTACTGTGGAAAAAAGGGGCATTTTGTCAGGGAATGCTCCATGAGACCAAAGAAATCGAGTTTCTATTCACCAGCCAAACAGCTAGCCGTTACTACGACAGGGGCTAGTCGGGTTGGTTTACCCAGTGCAGAGGGTGTAATAGCGGAGCATAAGTCGTCTCCTGAATGGAAAATTCCGTCTCTAGAGATATCCACGTGCAAGCAGTCTGAGAATCATATTGTGTTGTCTATGTTCTTGAATACAGACCAAGAAAGCCATCCGGTTGTATCCATGATAGATTCAGGAGCCACAGGCAATTTTATAGATCAAGGCCTGGTCGATAGATTGGGGTTGGTGAAGGTCCCTTTGGGTATCCCGGAATTGGTGTTGGCGGTGGATGGCAAGCAGTTGAAGTCAGGACCTGTCACAGCACGCACAGAGAATGTGGAATTGGTTATGTCCGGGGAGATAAGTCGTCATAGAGAATGTATTGTGTTGAACAAAATCGAGGCTCCCCAATATGAGGTCATTCTTGGGATGCCCTGGTTGTGGCAACACAATCCTACAATTGATTGGAGAGCAAGAACGGTGACATTCGAGTCGGAGGAGTGCCTATGTTGTTGTTTAGCGTCTTCAGTGTCCCATGCAACCTCTTTGGCTCGGGGGTTTGCTATAGCCACAGCAGCGGAAAAGGAGGTAGAACTGCCTTCAGATTATGCTGGTTTTCAGGATGTGTTTAGCGAGGTGAAAGTGGAGGCGTTGCCCCCACATAGGGACTATGATTGCCAGATAGATCTGATGGAGGGGGCAGTGGTTCCCTCTTGTAGGGTGTATGCCCTTTCAATCTCAGAAACAGAGCACCTGAGGAAATATCTAGACCATTTCTGTTCAATGGGCTTTATTCGCCCATCACGCTCCCCTGCTGCCTCGACACTTTTTTTTATTGCAAAAGCGAATAAGGAATTAAGGGCATGTATCGACTACAGACAGTTGAACAAGGTGACGGTGCGCAACAGGTACCCTCTTCCACTCATCACGGTCCTTTTGGATCAAGTCCGGGAGGCTAAAATCTATACGCGCCTGGACTTGAGAGGGGCGTATCATCTGGTTAGGATCAGGGCTGGTGATGAGTGGAAGACGGCCTTTAAGACCTGTTTCGGTCTTTATGAATACCTGGTAATGCCGTTCGGGCTGTGTAATGCCCCGGCGGCATTCCAGTTTTTCATCAATGACATCATGAAAGAATACTTGGACCGGTTTGTGATCATCTATATTGATGACTTGTTGATCTATTCGGTGTCTCCAGCTCAACATGTGAGCCATGTTCTCCTGATATTACAAAAGCTGCAGGAACATCACTTGTTTTGTAAGCTGAGCAAGTGTGAGTTCGGAGTGGATGAGGTTGAATTTCTGGGGGTGATCCTTAGCCCTCGAGGGTTCAGAATGGCTGACAGAAAGGTGAAGGCGGTTCTGGAGTGGCCGGTTCCTTTGCATGTGCGAGACATCCAGTGCTTCCTGGGGTTTTCGAACTACTATAGGAGATTTATTGCCCATTTCTCACAGCTGGTCTCTCCTATAACTCGTTTATTGCAGAAGGGAGTGCCTTTTGTGTGGACACGTGAGGCTACAGAGGCCTTCGACCTCTTGAAAACAGCGTTCAGCACGGCTCCTGTTCTGATGCATCCACAGATGGATCTTCCGTTTGTGGTTGAAGCGGATGCCTCGGAGGTAGCAATTGGGGCAGTTCTATCACAGCGAAATCCAGCAACTAGTCAACTGCATCCTGTTGCGTTTCTTTCAAAGAAACTTAATCCGGCGGAGGCGAACTACACCATCGCCGAAAAAGAACTGCTGGCAGTAAAGAAGGCGTTTGAGGAGTGGAGGCACTATCTGTGGGGGGGCCGGCATCCGGTGACTGTGTACTCTGATCACCGCAATCTGGTGTACTTGAAGACGGCACGACATCTGTCTCAGCGCCAGATGCGCTGGATGTTATTCTTTGCGGAATATGATTTCACCATTACGTTCCGACCTGGAGTCGAGAATAGAAAAGCTGACTCTCTGTCTAGGTGTTTGAGTACGGACTGCGCTGAGAGGATGGCTCCTAAATCTATACTCTCCCCTGAGGTGGTGGTGTGTACCGTTCGAGTGGAACAGTTCTTGGAGGAAGTGGCTAAACAGTGTTCACCACAGCAATGGAGAGAATGGGCAGACGCGGTCGCACATCGGTCCCTGAATCATGGCTTACCAATGGTGCAGAACAGGTTGTTTCTTCCGACCCATGCCCTTCGTTTAATGGCTTTCAATTGGTGTCACAATGCTCTAATGGCCGGACATCAGGGCCACCAAAAGACTGTGCATGAAGTACGGCGTCATTTCTGGTGGGACGGACTATCTAAGGACATTCGGCTGTTGGTGGCTCAGTGTGAGACCTGTGCGAGAGCCAAGAATACACATACCAAGCCTGCAGGGTTGCTCATGCCGTTGCCCACCCCTTCGCGGCCTTGGCAGGTGATCAGTTTGGACTTTGTGCTGGGCCTACCGCTGGATAAGGGGAATGATACCATCTTGGTCGTGGTGGATAGTTTCACCAAGATGGGCCATTTTATCCCCTGCAGAAACCTTCCCTCAGCTTCCCAAACAGCCCAGTTGTTACTATCCCAAGTGGTGCGGCTTCATGGGGTTCCGCAAGTCATCATTTCAGACAGGGGGCCACAGTTCGTAGCCAGGTTCTGGCGTACCTGGTGCAAAGCATTGCATATTTCTGCGGCCTTGTCGACAAGTTTTCATCCGTAGACAGACGGTCAAACTGAGAGACTAAATCAGACTTTGAAAAAATATCTTCGCTGTTATGCGGATGAGGCGGCAGACTCTTGGGTGTCTTTGTTATGGCTTGCGGAACTGTCGTACAATAATGCGTGGCACTGCTCCACTGGGGAGACACCTTTTCGAGCTAATTCTGGGTTTCATGCAAACATTCTACCTGTGTCTGTTCCCAGTGATGTGGCTAATCATCCGACGGTGGCCGGTCAAGTGAAAGCGCTGTTGAAAATCCATAGGAAGGTGCAGGCTTTTCTGGATAAGGCGAAGGTGTCCTATAAGAAATGGGAAGACAGTCATCGGAGGGTAGGACCCGAGTATATGGCGGGGGACAGAGTGTGGCTTTCCACTAAAAACATTCGTTTTCGCTTCCGGAGTGTTTTTCATCCCCGGTACATCGGGCCTTATGTGGTGGTGAGAAGGGTGAATCCTGTGGCATACAAGCTTAAGCTTCCGGCTTCCTTACGGATTCATCCGGTTTTCCACTGCAGTTTATTGAAGCCGGCCTTTGCGGCTCACAGAAGGGCTGTTCCTCCGGTGGTGCGAGATGGGAACCTGGAATACGAGGTGCGCAGGATTGTGGATTCTCGGTTCCGGCAGAGGAAACTGTGGTTTCTAGTGTCCTGGAGAGGATATACTGCCGAGGACGATTCCTGGGAGCCGAGTTCTGGTGTCCATGCTCCAGCTGCTGTTCGCCGCTTCTTTGCCAGTCATCCGGGTAAGCCTGGGGCAAACAGGCGCTGGTAAAGAGGAATATACTGTCATGAATTGAGCGCCAACAGCGCTGACTGCGAGAACAGTACATTACACAACGATAGAAACTACAGAAACCAGAATCCTTTGAGTGACAGGAAGCGTCATCCTCTATTTAGGACATCACCAGAGGGGGCGCTGTGTTCGTGATTTTGGTTCCTTGGAGTTGGTGTTTAGAACCTGTGTTTGCCCGCGTTTGGTCATCTTGCCAAAGCGGAGTTCCCTTACGAGGAAAGCGGCGTGAGGCTTCCGCCGTGTTGTTTCTTCAGTCTCTCGTGATCCCCCTTCGCTCTCCGTCCCGGCTGGGGCTGGAGGCAGCGTTTCAGAAGCTCGTTGTCATCAGAGCGGGGGACGCGGCTTTTCCAGGCGGGTGCCTGGAAAGACTATTATTCCCTCGGCTGAGGGGATACATCAGCAGGGAGCAAAGGCTTCCTGACTTGGCGTGCAGTAGCAGTTGCACGCGGTTCATACGCCGGCTGGTGTGTGTACACCGAGGATCTCTGGAAGTAAGGGCGTCTGTTGATAGGCGCATTCAAGTACTTTTACCTGTTGGATTTTGGGGTGTTTGAGAACACCGTTCGTGTTGGGCTTATTTCTTGATTACCGGATTACTTCGAAAGCCTTGCAAGACTTTGTTCTAAGTTCGTTTATTTTGTTTTTGGCACTATTGGAAACCCTCTGCTCATTAAGGGGACTTTCTTTAAGGATATTTGATTATAGTTGATCCCAGGAAGGCTGGAAGGTACGCATGGAGGGTGCATAATTGGTTGAGTGTATGAGAGGTGTGGAGCCGCCTTGTGGATTACTGAATTGTTGTTTTCTGTGTTACAGATATGATATTTTAGAAGGAAGTGTTTCGTTCGCTACCTACCAAGAGGGAGAAGAAGCTTTACAGTTAGCAAGTGTGGTAGGTGGTGTATCTAGCGAGAATTACCGAGAGTAGCCAGCATTGTGTGCATATTAACATATGTGTGTTCTGTTGTTTCTCTCGTTTCAGCCTCCCTTCCCGTTCCAGTCCCTTCCTGACCCTTTCCCTCGCCTGATTTCCTATAGGCTCTGTGATTTTGTGTTCAGAGCTTAGGGCAGTCTGGAGGTGGACCCCTTATAGCATCACCCTGATCCCGAGGATACGAGGTCGTGACAGAGAGACCTGCAACGGCTCCCAATCAACAAGAGAATCACCTTCTGCCTCCTCACCCACGCACACAAAGCCCTACACAACGAAGGCCCAAGATACCTCAACAGCCGCCTTAACTTCTACACTCCCACTCGTCAGCTCCGATCGACCAGCAACGCCCTCGCCGCCGTCCCCCGCATCCGAAGAGCCACCACAGGAGGAAGGTCCTTCTCCTACCTGGCCGCCAAGACTTGGAACTTCCTTCCTGACACACCTCCACCTGACCCAGGACCACCTCGCCTTCAGGAAGCAGCTCAAGACCTGGCTGTTCGAGCAGTAGCGGACCCCCCCCAAGCGCCTTGAGACCCTCCGGGTGAGTAGTGCGCTATATAAATGTTCTAATTGATTGAGTTGTGCTAAATGTGTTTTTTAGGAGTGGGTTTTGGGTTTATAGGTGAGTAGGGTGGAAAATAATGTAATTATAATAAAATGATTAATATTTTTAATGTATTAATATGCATTTAACATTTATTTTAAAATGTTAATTGTGGGAATGCATGAATTAATAATTATTAGTTAATTATTAATCATTAATGTGCAATTGTGTTAATTGTGTTATTATTTTCGGAGCATGATCATATATAGGGGAATAGGGTGGGTAGTCATTTAATTTTAAGAAATGTATTAATAATGTTATATAAAAATAATAATAATAATAAAGGGGTTTATGAAGCGCCTGGTGACGCCGTCCCGGCGTGTCCCCGCGCTGTGGAGAGGAGAAGGTGCAGCAGAATAGGAACTCTCTATAGCTTAAACAAGTGAGTCTTTAGCAGTTTTCTAAATTTTGCTTCCGTTTCTTCGAGCCTAAGGTTAGATGGAAGGAGATTCCAGTGACTTGCTGCTAGCATTCTAAAAGATCTACCGCCCATTCTAGCCTTGTTAACACGGGGGGTCCTGAGTAGCCCAGTACCTTGAGAGCGAAGTGTTCTAGTAGGCTCATAGATATGAACAAGGTCTTGGAGATACTGGGGGGCCCTGTGCCAAATTATCCTGTGGCACATCAGGAGGGCTTTAAACATAATTCATTTCTTGATGGGGAGCCAATGCAAGGCAGCAAGAGCAGGTTTTGAAGCAGCTATTTTAGGAAGTTTTAAAACCAGACGAGCTGCCGTATTTTGTAATACCT
Source organism: Lissotriton helveticus (assembly GCF_964261635.1). Lineage (NCBI taxonomy): Eukaryota > Metazoa > Chordata > Amphibia > Caudata > Salamandridae > Lissotriton > Lissotriton helveticus. The sequence goes on from NC_136064.1 coordinate 127,360,541, forward strand.
GCAGACGTCCCAGGTTTTTTTTCCGTGGAACCAAGGAATAGCACATTCCCATAGTCTATCCGGGAGGTTACCAAGGCTTGAGTCATCGTGCGTCTGGCCTCCAGCGGAAGTAGGTCCAGGGTGCGGTTTAGAGTTTTTAGCACCCCGAAGCATTTACCCACTACTTTATGAATGTGACCCTCATAGGATAGTTTGGGATCCATCCATATGCCTAGATTTTTTGCCTCTTTACACGGGGTGGGTGCCGGCCCTAGACAGGTAGGCCACCAGTCGGCCGTCCATCTCGAGTCATTACCTCCAATTACCAGTACCTCCGTCTTGGAGCCATTAAGCTTCAGACAGTGCACACTCCTCCATCTTGCTAGGTCCTGCAAGCAGGCTTTAAAATTGGCAGCATCATTTATATGGGCTTGGGAGAGGGAGATCATTAATTGAGTGTCGTCGGCGCATGGTCAGTGACATCACTGATGACAACACTGATGACATTCCTGATGACATCCCTAATGACATCATCCACGTGAAAATCTGATGCACCTCCTCACGCCCTAATGTAACCTCTGATACACATACTCTAAAATACAGACTACTATTTTCGAAACCATAGAAACACCAATACCAGTTACTACATACGCACTCACTGATTCTTAGGTCTACACACACATCCACTCATTCACCCATACAGTTACTCATACATGCAGTCACTCATCAATGCAACACTATCATATGCACTCATACACATGTACAGACACTCACACACCTCCACTCATCCGGAGTTATTCAAGAATCAATCACACTTCCATTTATTCACCTATATAGTCATACACACACCACTTCTCTTATTCATATAGATACTAATGCATCTTTATTCTCTTATACAATTACTGAGACAAGTACACACTCGTCAATACAGCTACTCTCACAATCACTGAATCTCACGTATAGTCATACTCCAACTCACACATAAACTGCCTTTTACATATGGACATGTACCACTGAGATATCCATTAACTCACCAACACACTGATACACACACTCACCCACCCAGACAGCTGTTCCCACAGGCACTCTTTAACCCATACACCCAGTGAATCAACCACTCACACATCTATGCACATAGTCACACACCTCCCACCCACCCACGCAGACACTCAGGCACCCATACAAATATTCAGGCACACACTCAATAACCCATATAGACACTCATGTAGCTAGTCAGTAGTCACTAACTCATGCAGCAGCTCACACAACAACACACAGACTGATACAGACATCTGCACAGTGTAGTCACTAACCCATGCATTCACTACGACGCATTTTATCACTCACTTATGCAGTCAGTCATGCAAGCACTGAAACCTCCAACTAGACAATTACACACCCAGTAATTCTTCAATACACCTCAGCATATATATATAAAACATATTTAAACTTTACTGAAACACACAGTTGCTGGAGGATGTCAACAGTGATGTCATCAGTGTTGTCAATTGAGATGTCAACAGTGATGTCATCAGTGATATCACTGACCATGTCATGAATGATGTAATATGCTGTATATTCAGCAGTGCATTGTGGAGGTGTGAGTTATAGTTAGCTCAGCTAACTATAATAGTCACTTTTCTCAGGTTTTGTATGAGTGAAATGTCCAACTAACAATAATGCCTCTGAAACCTGTAGGTTTTTCAGCGAATATATTTAATAAATATATCCCTTTTTTATTACCAACCATATTCCTGTCCATTTTTCACAGTTTTGTAAAACGAATATTGTTAAATAATAATAAAATAGGCACAAAATACAAGCTCCCTTTTTAGATATATTCTTCATTGTTTTCTTCAAAATATATTGGGGCCCTTAAAACATATCTTCCTGGTGAATCCTGATTGTCAGTTTTTGTGACTTTTAAAAGCATATCTATTGTTTGCCATTGTCTCAGTGTCAAAGATGAATTTTGTAATTTACATTGATATGTTTCAAATTCCATAGGAAACAAATGACAAGCTGACAATCAGGCCAGCCAAAATTTTAAATATACCTGAGTGATCAGAGTCATTTTAGGAATTTCACATTAGGCTGTGATGACAATTTAATGAAAATACATGATTATCCAGCTTGAGTAATTAAGCAAATTTGGAGCCAAAAATCCTACCACAGGAACCCAGGAACAAGGGGCTCAGAGAGAGTGAGAGGCTGCTGAATACTTATCCATAATTACGCACAATTACAAATAATTACGCTAGAGAGAATTACACCAGGTACACTCACTCACATTGGCAATTCGTTGTTCATTTTTGTTACCGATCTCCGACTGTTATTTTGGGTAAACATGCTGTCTAAAATGTAGACATGCTTTCTTTTTCTGGCCACTACCCTGGGAAAAATGTCCGGGTAAATATGGATGGATGGAGTAGTTTATTGAATATGAACAACAATAATCTGAAACTTTCCCCACTAAATGGTTCAGTTGATGAAATTCAAAGCTGAATGTAATAATAAGAATCATGAGGATTATAAGGGTGTAAAACGGAATTCTTGGCATTGCATTCTGAAATCAACATTACAAGGAATCAAATATAGGTTTTCTATTGATTGGAAGCATGAAATGGGAAGCAGGCAGCAATCATAGAGGGACTTTGAATATGTTTTAATGGTGAATTTCACTTTGCAGTGTGTTTATGTACAGCACCCTCAGAAGCTGGACCTGGTAGTTGCAGGAAAGGGCTGATAGTAGCTCATTGTGGGGCATATTATCAAGCAATAGCGATAATTATCGCTATTGCTTGGTTAGAGACAAATATTTACCGCTGAGCTGCGGCGATTGTTATTGCAGATAAACCTTGGTGTTACCAAGGTTTATCGCAAATGCGATAAAAAACGGCCACAATGCATGAATATCTCTGAAAAGTCAGCGATATTCATGCATTACCGAGCTAATGCTCTTAGCCATGTTATCCACCTCCCATTGGATAACATGGCTAAGAACTGCTCCTGGGCAGGTGTTAGCTTTTGGAGATATTCGCGCTTAGTGCGAATATCTCCAAAAGTTGGTAATAGGAGATAGCGATGTTAGCGACTGTTTCCAGTTGCTAACATCTTGGCACACCCACTTTGCTTGTCATTAGTGATAAATATCACTGACATGCAAAGTGGGGCCCAAGATGGTCGCTATCTCCTACTAGCTGTCGCTAACTGGTGTTAGCGACAGCTAGGTAGTAGGGAGATCATTTTATCTCCGCTTTCTTGGCTTTTAAAGCCAAAAAAGCGGAGATAAACCCCCTTGATAATATGCCCCTGTGTCCCTGTAGATTAAACAGAAGGTCAGCGTTCTTCTTGTGACCCTTGGGGCTCATGCCTTTGTCCTAGGCTCTTCTTAGGACTCATACAGCAAACATTATCCTCTTATCGTCTTCTGATCTTACAGAAGTCCAGTACCACATTTGCCTCATTTAAGAGTGGGAGAAGCTGGCGGGTGGGAATAGCCCCAGGGGACACTGTAACCAATGGGGCAAAGGTTCCTGGGGTCAGCCCTACCCACATTGGGTATTTTCCAGATGGCCAAATAATTTTGCCATGCTCAACCTTGGAACTGAGGGCTAGGTGTGTGTGTGTGTGCTGGGTAAGTGTACTGAGGTAATCCTTTTGTTAGCCATCATTATTATACCATTGAGCAGAAATAGCACCGAAAAACAACACACATTACCAAAAGCAAGACACATAAGAGCACAGAGAGTAAAAACACACATTGACAAAATTAGAAGATGAGTTTAAACAAGTTAATTGCATAAGATAACTTAAACTAAAAGTCGAAAACAATGCCAGTTCTTAGTCCAACTGAAGGCTCGACCACACTCTTTTGAATTTTGCCCAAAAGCGTGTGCCTCTGGCTTTGGCTAAGGCCAGTTCCATTCCATAAATTCCACTCTATAGTGCCCAAAAATCATTAATACTTAGACTCACTGTTTGACTCCATGAGCGAGCAATGCATAGATGAGCGCATGCTATTATAATCAAGACTGAACATTTTGTTAGATTGCCCTGTTCTGATATACCCCAATTCAATTTCCTTCTCTGTTATTTGATTGTCATAGTCTGATAATATTACAAGCTCATCGGTTACATTGGACCAAATCGTATTCAAATTCGGACATGTAACAAACATATGACGGAGGTCATCTGCATATTCTTGGCACTTTGGACAGCGTGACTTTACAAATAAATGGGTCAAAGCCCACTTAGAAATATTCTCTGGTGTATAATACAGCATAAACATAATCCAGGGTTGCTGTAGTTTCAAATTAACTGAGGTAACTGCCGCATTTATAGTCTCCAAATATTCAGATACTACCTCTTTTGCTTTATCAATGTAAAAAATCTGGCTTAGTTTGACTGCGATCTGTAAGCTGTCATCACTAGCAGACACTAAGAATATCTGATAAACGTTACCAATACAGGTCCGGCCGGAAATCAGAAAAATTTCTGAGAATACCTCAGCTGGGCTAGGTAATTCTAATAAGCCCTCTCCGTGAGTGAAATAATCCCTTACTTGCAAGTACATAAAAATGGATGAATATCCCAAATTCTTTTTTCAATGATAGGAATGATCGAAATCCATGTTCATCATACAACTGCCTGAGCTGTATACCACTATGTTGCCACCATCTCCCCACATGATCATGAAATATATCAGGCAATCTTGGATTTACCCAACGTTTTGTGATATGTGTGCAGCTTAGGCAGTGTACAAGCCTTACATATATCTTGCCAAATCCAGACAATGTGTCGAACTACCTTAAATCGAACCCTCTTGTGGTAGTTAGGATCAGCCGTTTTATGCTGACCACAGGCCAGCTGGTATGAGAGCCAGATCATGCCCATACCAGGCCCCTTGAGTAAACTTTGAATCTGACTAACAAAAGCAGCCCAAAAATATACTTTAACCTCCGAGAGTTTAAAACCACCTCGCTCATATGGTAGCTTAATGTACCTGAGAGCTCTCCTTGCCCACCGGTAGCCCCATATAAAACTGCCTACAGCATTTTCCAACTGGTTAAAAAATGACAATGGTACCCTTAGTGAATAGTGTGAAAAAGGTACAGAAACTTCGGAAGTTGCAGGAAAAGGCTGAGTTACACCTCCCAATTATACTAAGGGGTTGCCTGTACCAACTACGCATATTTGCGACCACCTTTATTAACAATGGCTCGTAACTTAGAGCGACCACATCATCAACTTGACAACTAAGACACACTCCAAAATATAAAGCAGTTCTTGTATTTCCTAGTTTAATTGTGGCTGTTTCAAGTGGAAAATGTAGGATCGTCTGTGTCTGTGTCTGATGACACAAAGCTGCTGCTGGGCATAGATGATACAACACATGCCCAGTTGCACGCGCAAGATATACTCCGATACACGGTCCACTGGATGTCCATCAACCAGCTCAAAATCAACCCGGAAAAGACAGAGGTGCTGATAATACCATCTAAATGCACCTCCTGGAGCGATATGTACTGGCCCCAGGAGCTGGGCCCAACCCCACAGCCGGCAGCCACGGTTAAAAGTCTGGGCATTAAACTGGACAGTGGCCTCTCAATGACCAACCAGGTTTCCACCGTGGTTGGCACTTGTACAAGTCTTCTAAGACAGCTGCGTAAACTGGTCCCTCTTCTCTCCCAGTCGATGCTACGCACAGTGGTCTCGGCCACTATAGTGTCAAGACTCGATTACGGCAATGCGCTCTACCTAGGCCTGCCAAAAATACTAACAAACAGACTTCAGGTAGTCTTAAATGACGCCGCAAGACTTATCTTCAATCTCCCGTGGAGAACGCATGCCTCTCCACTATTAAAATATCTACATTGGCTACCAACTGGACAGAGGTCTGTTTTCAAAGGCCTCTGCATAGCCCACAAAGCCATTTACGGGAAGGCCCCGACCTACATCAAGGAACGGATCGAGATATACAGACCGGAAAGAAATCTCAGGTCCTCTGATGCCAAACTCCTTGTATGTCCTCGTTTTAAGCTGGCCACAATGGGTGGGAGATCTTTTTCGGTTGTATTACCGAAGCTTTGGAATGCCCTGCCTGAAACACTCCGAAAGGAGGAGAATCTACTCCGCTTCAGGAAAGCCTTGAAGACCAGCTTGTTCCGAACAGCACTTAGTCCAGCTTAGGCACTCCACCCCTTCTCTTTCTCGGTTGTTATGTTCTGTGGTCAAAGCGCCCTGAGACCTGTAGGTGACCCGGCGCTATATAAACCCATAATAACAAATAACAAATAACAAATAACAAATCCAGATTTAATTTGTAGCCCATAAAGGTATCGAAACGCAGGGCCTCTTGTGTAATCTCAGCCACAGATTTTACTGGTCGCAAATTAAAAATAGCAATGTCGTCTGCGTATTCCATTGGTTTTAATTCCATTCCATTTAGGGACACAGTAGAGATATGAACTTTTTGTGAAGCAAGTGCTTTAAATAAGAGTCAAGATTAAGAGCACATAATAATGGGAATAGCAGGCATCCCTGCCATGTACCCCTCTGAACAATAAAGTAAGATGAAGAGAGGCCATTAAGCCTGACAGCCACTGTTGGTTTTCTGTATAGTTTCTGAACAGCCAAGTTAAACCTCTGACGGAAGACCTAATGATGATATTGTAGCTGTTGGCAGTGTGTACTTGTCTGCACTGTGAAACAATTGCAAATGGCATCATACACAGTACCATTTATGATAAAATAGGTATCTCTATTTTTATATGCTAAAGAGCATATAGTACTTTCACAACCGTGAAACTGAAAAATGAGCAAGCAGTGAGAGAGGTGATGGTTTTGGGATCCTCCCTAACCTAGGGAGAGTACAAAGCAGATGCCTTGAAAACAAAAAAGCACATCTTATTGAACGATTCCGTAGTGGTCCCATCCTCTTAGGACAAACCCAAACACAGTTATTGGCAAAAAAACAATCCTAACCAAAGGTCCTGCAAAGCATTATGGGATGAGATTAGCAGTGGCACTGAATATTATATAGTATCCAATATCAAAATAATTCAACAAAGAGCTGCAGTTCAACTGGTGGTTACTAGATGTCCCTCACGAGTCAAATACAACTGCTTGATGAAAGGGATTCAATGGCTTTGTATTTGACTCATGAGGGACATCTAGTAACGACTAGTGGAACTGCAGCTTGATGTAAGAATAATTTCAATGCCTTGCATTTGACTCTGCTATTTATCCCCCAACCTCCTTGATACCCCCCACCTACTAGTCCAAGAAAACAGCCATGAACGGCTGACTACCATTCTCTGACCATCCTCTACCCTTCCCACCCCTGTGTCTGCCAAAAGGTGTCACCCCCTGCCTTGCTGTCCGAAGTTCACAGCATACAGAAGTCGCCACCTTTGCTCTCCCCAGAAACCCCCGTAAACTCATCACACCCATAATTCCACCCCAAGTATGCATATAGATGTAGCAATAACAAAACAATACAGCAAGTAAAATTAATACTTTGTAAGACATATAGCTTAAGCTACAAGTTATACTATTGTCTATTATCCCAAAGAAATGCCCCATTTACACATTGATTCAATCCTTAGCAGTGGGATGCCACTTAAAGAGTGCTTGTTTGGCCTCCTGTTCATTGAAAATTAAATGTGTGTGACCATCTTTAATAATCTTTAAATAGAGCAGTTCTTGTAGGAAAACCTGTGAGCACACATCTTTCAAGGGATCCATCAGTTGACAGAGCCACCAACACTTGTCCATTGTAAATTTGCACAGGCCAGAACTCAAAAATATGGACATAGTATTGAGTTTGACATTGCTTGACAAAGCAGGAAATTGCACAGAAACACTAGTATAGGTTGTGCAAAATTGGATCAGGCTTGATTGCCTTCGGAGAAAAACTGAGGCAGTATGTGCGCTCCCTGGAGCTGAGTATCCAGATCCCAGTCTGCTAGGTCAGGAAAGGCTTTCTGAAAAAGATTTACGTTGCTGGCATGTGGATCTGAACCATCCCTTCCTTCTGGAATACCAAAAACCCTTAAGTTCCGACACCGCTGCCGAGTCTCAAGATCTTCAATCTTGACTTTCATGAGAGTAATTTTAAAATCTAGCATTTTTACCAAGTTCCAAATATGAGTATTCACCTCTTCTACATCTGTAACTTGTTGTTGAAAATCAATAACCTCAGAGGAGAGCTGAGTGACCTTGGAAATCACATCTGACAAAGCTTGCTTAATCTCTCTGCTATTAGCCTTGGCCTGCTGATTATGGTCTTGAGTTCCGTCTCTCTGAATGGCTAGCACCTGCATAATTCTAGAAAGTGATGGTTCATCATCATCGCCAGTAGCATACTGAGTCTTATTGATACTTCCTTTTTCTAATACAGGCATCAGTACTGAAGGTGCTGTAGGTGATATAATGGAAGATACTGTAAGATATGTTGTAGGAGTGGCAAACATAGTCTCCTTGAATTATGCTACCGGCGTAACTGTTGACATTTGTGGAAGACCCTGATAGCCACTGTTGGACCCATTGTGCAGATTGCCTTAGCCATCCAAATCCTCTACGCTCTTAGTGATATTGGCTGCCGGTGCTAAACATTCATTGTCTATTGAAGCAGGTACTATATTGCCAGGATTAGATAACCTAGATATAATTGCTTTTACATCACCCTTTGAAGAATCCCATTTCCGCAGAGGGCTCACCTCGGGTCCGTCCTTCGCGGAGTTTGCTGTAGTTTCCTTGAGGCGACCCAGTGTATCAGTCACTTGTGTCTTTACACCAGTTCCACAGCCTTTACCTCCTTTACCTGTCTGAACAGTTTTGGGGCCCTTCCCTTTTACACCTCCCCACCACTGTTAGAGCCAGTCATGGTACCATGGTCTGAACCTCAGCGGAATTGCGCCGTGCAACACTAAGAGACAATTCTGAACATTCGGGCTGTCCTGCATTTAAAGCACCACTTTTAGGTGACTGTTGTCAAGGAAGATGGTGGATTGACTCCGCACAATGAGGACGCGTACCTCTGTTCTCTCCATGGAGCCCTAGTGAGCCGCTGCTCATCCTCCCTTTGCCATTGATGCAGCCATGAGTTGTTGTGAGGCAGTAGTGGTCAGGGGAAAAAAGAAAAGAAAGATGGAACCTTATGGCCACGGCTGCCCTCTACATGTCGGATGCGCCGGATTACACAACTGAGTGCAGTGGTGATTGGCTGTTGTGTGGTGTGCTGGTTTTTGCTTTGGTCACTGCTCTCACCGCTATCACTACCGCTGATTTTGAGTGTCGGGTGCGATCTACTGATACGAGGCAACAGGAGAGTATCGACGGCGTGACTGAAGGCTGAGAGAGTACCTCCCGATGAGGACTTAGTGAGACACAGATGGAAGCTGGGACTGCTTCAGAGGCACTAGATGGCGGCAGTACTTCTAATCTTGGCTCTGGCATTGCTGTCGGTCCCCAGTTGGGGAAACGAATACTGAAATGACACCCCTATGGGAGGGCAACAGAACTGCTCTGATCCTGTTGCTCAGAGACTGCCATCCCGGGTTTTAAAATGGCCGAGGTGCTGAATGCTGCAGTAGAGGAGGGCTGGGGGAGTGAGGAAAGTCCAGCTATCTACATGATGCCCCCCATTTCTCCCAATCAAGATCTTGGCAGGAGTACTGTGCTGCCAGCTATGACTTCAGAAATAATGTTGGAAGAATCTGTATATAAGAAAGTTTATGATCCAGCTTCTTGTGCTGGCCCCCGCTCACACTCTAATAATTAATGTAACTCAGACCTCATAGCCTAATATGTCCTTCAGAGGACTCCCTGGAGAGTTTGATGCTGCTAAGCGCTAATTCATTAGGCACTGGTATTGTGGGTGAGAGTAGGAGTAGTGATACTCCCAAAACGCTGGAGCAATTGGCTTGTGATTCTACTGGCAAAGGGATCAGTAACATCAGTGGTGCTTTAGCTGCAGGACAGCCCAGGTGTTCAGAACAGGCATTGCACGGTGCAATTCCGCTGGGGTTCAGTGTCAAGGTACTGCAATTGGTACTACAGTAATCCTAATGTCTTCCCACACCTAACAGAAAAATATATTTTTAGGCAATTTCTGTATCACTAACTCTGAATCTGACTCTCCAGCAGGATCTTGCACTGTGAGGTTAATAAGAGACTGATTTCTACATGCCCCCTTTTTAAATCATCTGCACTCTACTCTCAATGTTGTAAAGGAAGGTGGTTTTCCTATCAAAAGGACTATTTTGGCAGATTTGACTGCAAGTTTAAATTGCAGGAGTCGGGCTACACTGGTAATCCTTAAGTCTTGTTTTTCTTGTCAACCTTGAAGATACAGTCACATGTGACTATTTAACTAACTATGCCATTGGTGTAGTTTCTACACCATGCACTACGGCTTGATCATCAAGTTAAGTAATCCAATCTTGGAAAATCAATCTCTACAAGTTGTATGGCTCATAGTGTGGCGCCGCGGCCAGGGCGACTGACGCTGGAATCTGGGGAGCACGGTTCGATCCCCGGCTCCGGCGGCAGGTTAGCCCAGCACCATGTGACTCTGGGCAATAGCTCGCTTAATCTTCCCGACGGCCCCCAGCGCCTAGAGACCCTTACGGGTGATTGTGCGCTTTACAAATGTGGACTTTACTTTAGTGCCTACATTGGATAGTGGACAGTAGTGCTGCAGTGTACAGAATTAAAAGAAACAGCAATATAATTTGGGAAAAAATGGTTGACCAATTAAAAAGGAAGATTTTTCACAACTCCCATCAAGGAATCCACTACATACCATGGTGCCACCCCTCCATCATTCATGGCTGCTGCTTCTCCGTCAACCTGGTTCTGAATGTGGGTATATTGGTAATTGCCAAACCCATCTTCAGCACTGTCTCAAAGCTTCTTACCTATCTTTCTACTGCTGTTTATTTTGCCACATTGCTCATCAAACACTTTGTGAAAGGCCTTTGAGATCATGAACTATGTGTCATTCTCTCCAGTAATGGTCAGTATAGTAAGTACTCGTGCTATGAGTTACATTCCATTAACATACATCTGCCACTTCATCTTACGACCTGATCTATGCACCATCTCCAGGGACCTTCTGTGATTCTCCCAACACAGGTGGTGCAGATGTTACAAAGATACCTTTTGTGTCACTTCCCCTCCACACAATATTGTTATCTTCGCCTAACCTCAAAATTGAGTTTTATCCAGTGGATTATCTGTCTCACACATTAAATTCAGTGCAAATAAACTACAATATTTATGATCGTGAATTGCTGGGGATAAGGTAAGCATCCTGTCACCTGCTATTTGGTAGGTGTAGATTTCAACATAAAGCTTTGGACTGACGATAATAAACTTGGCGATCTCACTTCAATGAAGTCAATGTAGGAACCTCTTCTTTTCACACTTACAGTATAATATATCACATTGTCTTGATTATCACAATTAAAAGCAGATTCATCCTCCAAAGCTTAGTATGAGCCTATCCCTCCCACGATTTGTCTGTTAAATGGGACGACTCGAGTCGAATTTGACGCATTCAAAGAAAAATATCAGCAGATAGTTGTTTACATGGAAGAATGTTGCCTCAGGGATATCCCTAAGTTACATGCTTTACCCGAGGTCATCATTACAGACAGAAGGGCCTATCTTATTGCTAATTTTTCGTAGGAATTCATTTCACTGTTTTATTTTTGTGATAGACAATCCTACTGACAATTTAAATCAGATATTATCACAATACTAAAAGTATTATCCCATGCAACATTGAACAGAGTAGGTACAGTGTTTATCTTTAGCTGGGTTTGAATATAATAACGTATTACGCACTTTCTTGGGTTGATTAAATTTTACTCAGATATTATCCATCCATAGATAAATTGAAATAAACATTGGTGTGTTTTATTGGGTGTTTTGCAAAAAAGATGTTAAAATATGCATATACAAATGCACATATTTTAAAACATCATTATTGCACTCTTCCTTTGATTGGAGACTTTATGAGGTATCTTCCTTGACCAAGATTTCTTAGCACTTCAGGTGCTTTGTAACATTGAAGACATTTAAAAAAAAATTGGGAAACAACCCATCATTGTATTACTGTTCACACCCACCTGGCTACATAAATAAATAGAACTTAAGGTGACATATGTGACTCTCTAACTCTCCAGATGATCTCTTTTTTTCTACAGGTTCCAGATCCTTTTTCGTAAATTACCTGGAAATCTATATGGGAAACCAGGGGGCATATTTAATAGGAACTGGGGGAGAACAGTGTTAGACTCATTGGCTTACGACTGCACGCCACCACTACGAAAACACAGGGCTGCACTGTGATAACTAGGATACGGTGGAGCCCTGCATCTCCCCTTGTGCGGACGCAAATTTTAGCAGCCTTGCACCAACTCAGACAAGGACGCCTGCATTGTATGGGAAAATCATTTAAACCATCTTTCAGTGGTGTTTTTTACCTTCTATGTGTCTTTTTTTTAAATTGATCATTTATGTGCAGGAAAGTACTCGCTGTGCCAGTTTAGGACCATGTTTTCAGTGGTCTTAATTTTGGCGCTGCCTCATATTGATGCTGCCCTTGTTAATATGGGCCAAAATAATTTCAAAAAAGGGGGTGGTGATGGACAGAGTATCTGAGGTATTCAGACCACTCCTACCCAGTCAACAGATCAGGGCTTGATCCATCACCGTTTTTTAGCTCACTGCACCATCCCAGTTCAGAAACTGGCTACATGCAAATTAGTCTGTCCCTGGCCCAGTGCATCATGGGAACAGGGCAGACCAAACTACCAAGCCAATTGTTTACTGGAAAGGAAACAAGCTTCGGGGGACCGGTTTCTGGCATTACAGCCGTCTTCGGCCCGGCTTGCTTGAATCCTGATGGTGCAGTGAGCAAGGGACTCATGTCTGAGCATACCCTTCCACACTTATGGTGGCCAAAATAATTTCAAAAAAGGGGGTGGTGATGGACAGAGTATCTGAGTTAATCAGAACACTCCTACCCAGTCAACAGATCAGGGCTTGACCCATCACCGTTTTTTAGCTCACTGCACCATCCCAGTTCAGAACCTGGCTACATGCAAATTAGTCTGTCCCTGGCACAGTGCATCATGGGAACAGGGCAGACCAAACTACCAAGCCAATTCTTTACTGGAAAGGAAACAAGATTCCGGGGACCGGTTTCTGGCATTACAGCCGTCTTTGGCGCGGCTTTCTTGAATCCTGATGGTGCAGTGAGCAAGGGACTCATGTCTGAGCATACCCTTCCACACTTATGGTGGCCTGTGCTTAGAGTGCAGGGCATAAGAACAGTCATTTTACCCCCACTTCCTGGTCACAAGGATAACAGGTTGACAATGTCAAATTACGGCGAGTGGACGATTCTTCTTAGTATGACACTAGCGGTCTGTTGTCCTGCTATGCTGAGAAATTCTGTTTTGGCTCCGACGAATACCAACAGGTCTGACATTGTCATCAAGATGCATACAGTTGAATCCACCGGCTGGTAATACCTATGATGATACTGAATATACTTACCCCACAGAGTAGTGGGTTAAGTATATGGAGAAATGTGGCTCAATGGTTAGAGCGGCAGACCCTGATGCACAGGTCTAGCCCGGGACCAGGGTTCAAGTCCCCGCCTTGGTGGGTCTTGGGCTCAAAATTTCACGGACCTGATAATTCTTGCCTCAGTGCCTATTCCAATCATGGAGTCCCACTCTGCAACTCTGGGCAATAGCTTGCTTAATCTCCACAACGGCCCTCACAACGCTAAGGATGCCTGGCCTCCACCTTGGGGGTGCTCATGAGTGGACACCTCACATGGAAAGCCAGGATGGGTTCCACAGCGGTATTCGTACAAGCGCCTTGAGACCCTTGCGGGTGAGTAGTGCGCTATACAAGTATCAATTTTAATTTTACATTTCACAGATGTGTCTTGCCCGGTGTGCAAATAAGTGTTGTTAACCAGTCACACTTTTCATTTGACACTGACTCTAAAACATCAAAGTCCCCATCAAAAGATTCTATTTTTCGATGGGGGATGTTGTAAAACAAAACATATGCTCTGATGATTGGGGTGTCCAAGCCGTGGAGGCTCTGTTTTCTGATTTGAAATATTATGCTGCCTTTGATGCTGAAGATGTGTACTTAGATTCTGCTAATTATGCAAACTTATTTTGCAACCAACATTGGGGAGAGGAGTTGGCCTAACGGCTAGGGCGCTCGACCTCAGACCTGGGGATCTGTGTTCGAGTCTTGGTAACAACGCCAAAACCTCCTGTGATTCTGGGCAAATCACTTAATCTCCCCATGCTTAAAATGAAAGTAACTGGAAACGTAAAATGTAACGTAACTGGAAAAATATGTAAAGTGCTCTGGTACCTGATTCGTTTCAGGTCTAGTTCGCGCTATATAAAACTCAGCAAAATAAATAAATAAAAAAAAAACATTATGGCAAATATGTTCTGCATAAGGCAAACACGTTTAGAAATGTGGTTAATTATACAAAATTGGAACATTGTCTAGCTCCCGTTGAAGGCAGCTCGAGAACTCTTTTGAAGAAGTTTACTTATTTTACAGATTTTAATCAATCCAATCCTGATGCATTTTATTTTAAGATGACTGCTAAGTCCTCTTCCAAAGTTAGAGACACCAACACAAAATTACTGTATTCAAAGTCCTTTATTGATCAATTGGCTATAAGGGGCTATGAGCTGTGGAAAGATATTATTGATCTTAAATCTGTTTGGGGTTCTAAAAGCTGGCAAGAACAAGGCTCGGAGGCTTTGCATCATGCATGTCTCATTCCGAACCATATGTTGTTTTTTATTTCGACTATTTCACAAACCACTTGCTTTGAATTGGCTACATCTAAAAAATTAAATGCTCCTTTAATTCCTGCTTTGAGAATATACCCTACATGGTACAATCACACCGAAAGGTCCATTGATAAATTGCAGTCCCTGTTACTAAATTCATATTTTAATATTTCCAGCTTGGATCCCCAAGGTTGGTTATTATGGCATAAAAGTTCAGATTCATGCAAACATCGTTTTCTGCGTCTGGCCCCTGGCTATACACAGGTTAGGTTGGATCCCCGTTTTGAAAGCGAACATTATATACTACATATTAAGTAGGCAAGTTGCGTCAGAATTGGCTTAAACATTCCTCCTTAGCGTCAGTTAAAGTTTATTTGTCCAAATTGACTGACAATGTTGATATAAAGGACTTTGTTAGAGGCCCAGTAGGAGGCAGGTCAAAAAGATATATATATGCTATTTACAATGAAGTTTGGAAACTATCTCAAATTGAAGCTGCTTCTCAATTGAGAGCTGTTGATCTTGTAATATTGAAGAGAATAAACCAATACATTTAATGAAGCCCAAAAGTAAGAGGAAAAGAGTAATTAACACAATTAATTTTTGGGATTTTTTTTTAGGGCATTGGAAACACAGTTCAAGATCTGAGCCTTTTTTTAATGAAGAGAATTATTTACAGAGCAATAATTTTTTGCATGCAGTTGACACCAGTGGTCAAGCTTATGAGGTTAGAGATGGTTGTCCAATTGAGAAAAAGCACATGCAGCCTGATTCATCAACGGGCCGTTTTGCGAGCCCCTAATAGCGATTCATAGCGAATCGCTATTGAGGACTCGCAAAACGGTATTCATGTAGGAATTGCTAAATTAATAGCGATTCCTACACATTCCTTATTTGCGAGTAACAATTTGCTACTCGCAAATAAGGAATAACTCCCCATTCATTCCTATGGGCCAAAAGGCCCATAGGAATGAATGGGGAGTATCCCTTATTTGCGAGTAGCAATTTGCTACTCGCAAATAAGATAGCGATTTTAAGGGTGCCAGGGGTGTCCAAAGGACACCCTCTAGCACCCCTTAAATGCACATTTGAACAGGTGTTGCGCACACACATGTCCAAAGGACATGTGTGTGTGCAACATGCAACTTAGAAAAATGCTTTTAAAAGCATTTTTCTAAGTTTTTGCTATTTACCGAGAGGTCTGACCTCTCGGTAAATAGCGGCCCGAAATTGCGAATTAGCAATTTAAAATTGGTTGATGAATTGCATATAAGGAATCTCTAATAGAGATTCCTTAAATGCAATTCCTCGCACAATAGCGAATTCTGTAATAGCGATCATTGCATTTGGGATGATGAATCCCAAATGCAATAATTGCGCTCGCAAAGGGCCAGATTCTCAGAATCTGGCCCTTTGCGAGCCGATTTTCGTTTCATGAATCAGGCTGATGGTTCCTAGAAATGCAGAAGAAGTGATAGCTGAGGAAGTTCTAGGCAAACGTCGTAAAGCCCCAGGGTACACTTGGGATTGTAGTAGTATTCGTAGTGTACTACAACAATCTATTGATAAATTACACAATTCTTACAAGCATATTGTAAAAAAAGTGTTAAACAAGAGATTAAGCTGTTGCAAGGACTAGACCCTTGCACAGTGAGAAAACATTCGGGTTTGCAAGGTCTTTCTCTGGCTTGTCTTTCTAGGAAAGTATGTCAAAGTGTTTTTCACCATTTCAGGATGTTGGCAGTACATCATACTCAAATGCGGAAGTTAGTGAAAAGATTGTATTATGCAAAAAGTCCAGCACTAAAGTTAAATGAGATTAACAGTGCTCTTTTGCGAGGGTCAGTATCAGATGTGAAAAAGGTTTGTGATGATATTGAGTTTTGTTACTTTGGTCCTGAAAAGAGAATGAAGAAACTCATACATTAATAGAAGAAAATGTTGTAGAGAATGTTGAACATAGTTGTACAAAAAATGTTGAAAATGAAATTACAAAGTTTTAGGTTTTAGCACACAAAATTAAAGGAATTACTTTACAATGTTTACTAATGCTACCAGTAGAGCATCTAAACGAATTGGAATACCACAAGCTATCTGGAGAAGCTTGCTGTGAAGTTTCAAGAGCCTTGAAGAAAATAAAACTTCTCATTATTGATGAGGTAAGCATGGTCTCAAACGTAATGCTTTTCTTTGTGCATTTAAGAATGCAGCAAATTCTTAAAACAGAGTGTGACATATTATTTGGATGAAAACACGTCGTAGTTTTTGTAGATCTACTGCAACTGACTCCTGTAAAAGGACAACCAGTTTTTTAAAACACTTGCGCATGAAGACACCAGAAAGCCTCAGGGTAGTGTTGGAAACATGACATTTGGTCATATTTTGAATACAAAGAACTCATTACAAATATGTGACAGGCAAATTATGTTGATTATGGAACTATTCTCCAAGATATAAGAATTGAACTACTGACAGGATATGGCAAACAATCTTTACAGACTTGATTACCTTCTAATTTGTTTCCAAATGAAAATATAGTTCCTGAGAAATTATACATGAAAATTGCAGATAAGAAATCTGTAATCTGCTTAATGCCAACACTGCGTGAGTGTTCTATATTCAATGACTGACTTACTGACTGAAACTGGAAAATGAAGAAAGAATGAAGATGGAAGCCATCGATAAAATAGAACATGAAGGATTCTCTGTTATTTTGAACGAAAAATTGAAGACAAAATTGTATTCTTTAGAAAAATCAATATCTAAAACTGCTGGTTTAGAAAAGAATCTATATGCATGTAGGAACTGTCGGATAATTTGAAGGCGTCATTTGGAAGTAGAAAAAGGATTAGTTAATGGAGCAATGGGCAAAGTTGTGGATTTTGTTAATTTTCAAAATAAAGATGGTATTGAATTCTGAAAGATTAAATTTGAAGATTGAAGAAGTGCAACAAATTGGTCTTTCTGTTCGTTTTTTCTAGTTAAAGATGTATATGTCCGTAGAAAACAGTTTCCATTTTCTCTGGCATATGCAGTTACTATTTATAAATCTCAACTTTTAAGTCTTGACAGTGCTTTGGTGGACATTGGAAATTCTGTGTTTAAAGAAGGTATGGCATATGTTGCTTTGTCCAGAGTCTGAACATTATCTGTTTTGTTTTTGATTGATGTTGATGATACTAAGTTTACTGCAGATGCCCACTTTGTCAAAGAGTACAATAGGTTAAGAAGAACATATGCTCCTAATTTAGGTCAATATCCTGTATTTGAAAATTGTGTGGTTGCTTGAAAAAGAACGTATGAGAATATCTGTACTGAAGTTGTATAGAAGGGAAAAAATAAGATAATGTTGTGATTGCAAGCAAAAAGAAAAAGGACACTGTTGAGGAGATTGTTGGTTTTCAGTTTGAAAATAGTTCTGGTGTCAACTGCTATGCTAATGTAGTGGTCGATGTTGTTTTTTTTCTTGAAGGGTTGCAACAGCGAATTATGGAGAATCGTGAAAAAATATTTTGTTCCTTGTTACATTTTACATCACTGAGAACAGATAACAGTAAAATACAAAGCGTTTCTGATGTTCGTAATCTTTTGGATGTATGTTCTGTTTCTACACAATTAACACAAAATATCCAACAAGATGCTCAGGAGTTTTTAAGGTATAGGCTTACTGAATTGGAAAATGAAGGTGTAGACATAGGAAATATTGTTGGCCTTTGTTATAAATGGGAACATCAATGGGAAAATTGTATGTATACATGTAGCACTAATGTAGACACTGAAAGGTTTTTATATTTGACATTACCGGACTGTAAATCAATGTTAAACAGTAAATTAGTGAAAGCTGCAAACCATAACATGGAGTGTAGACAATGCAAATCAGAAATGTTATCAACATTATTTATCCAAAGATATGGAAAATATATCATTTTAATGATGCAACGTTGTATAGCTGATGGAAGAAAATTGGATAATTTAATAAAACATTTTTTAGCAAGTCAACTATCAATATCAGGACTTTTGTAGCTGTAGCAATAATTTCCCACGATGGTCCTTCAATAACATCTGGACATTACACTGCCTTTCTCAAAAGTGAGAAAGGTTGGAGTCTTTGTAATGATGGTGAGTTGGTTTTCAAACAATGTTTGCCTTTCGAATGACCAAATTCCTACCGAATATTTTTAAAGCCAAAGTTTTAGGAAGATAGTTCAGCCGCCGAGGAATTGATTGTTATCATTTCATAGGATTATCATTGGACAATTTCCATAAAAAATACTGCAAATATTCAAATTTGGCCTCAAGGAAATGATTTTCTTTGAATCATGGACTTTTTGTTGTTCTTTGTCTCTGTGTATTATTTTAACTGGCATTATTGTGTTTATAAATTTACGTTATAGCATTTTCTTAGCAGTAATCATTTGATATACGTGTGACTTGTATTATCTAGTATTTTACGATATATAGATTATTGTTTTTTTAAACAATCTAATTGATGTGTTTTTTATGCCCGCTGTTATGTGATGAGTACAATTGAAATCACTGTTTCTAGTGATTTCAATATATTCTGAGGACAGCAAAAAAGGCAAAGAAATGAATTTGTAAAATGTTTAAGTTATGCTGTGCAGCTAAAAATGTATTATTACATGTTATAACTATTTTTATATTTTGTTTACAGATGTTAATTTTAATATATCAAATTCATCACCATTTAGATTATAAAAAAACTAGTGAATAAAATGAGTACTTTTTTTGAGTAGTACTGTGGAGGTAAGTTTTAGTAAGTCTTAAAATGCACAATGGACTGTGTTTCGACACAGCTGAAGAAACGGAACATGGATGGACAAATGTTCTGTCAAAAATTGTACACCTGTCAGCAAGATATATGGTATAGACATCCCGGACACAGATAAACTATGCACATACATATCCGCATGAACATATCGTCCAGCACATTCGTTTCATACAGTGAATCCACATGCGCGCACTGGTCAGCGCGCTTAGTTGGCGTGATTTCACACAATCAAACTGAGTCTTCCTGCGAGGCATATTGCCTGCAGCGTTTGACAAACATGATCACGACATTACTGCACACGTTTATTATCTTATCACGGGAATGTTTGCACATTATTACCTTGCAATATCAAGATCACATTATTACGTCTGTCTATCATGCAAGATTCCCATGACATGCATTAGTTATGATATTGTATTTATGCGTGTGAATTGCTCTGTTACATTTGAGGGTTCTATTGAAATCCAACTAATTTTCCACTGTAAGATGGCTGCCGTGCTATGTATACGATCTCACACTGTTGAATAGTCTCTTGTTTATGTTGATTGAGTAGCTGAATGCTTTATCAGTCTGTTCAAAGCACATTTTCATTGACATGAGCAAGGCTTCCCAGCCAAAACATGTTGTCAGTTACGTACGAATCTATGGACCAACTATTAGACAAATCATAACATCACTACACTGGTTATCTCGCCACATCAAGCCCAAAGGGTGACTGTGTGGTGATTAACTTTAACAACCCATATGTATTGAAATATGTTTTGAATCAACTACACGGTCATACCCCAAGAGACACTCAGATCAAGGGTCTCCCACTGGCTTACTTCTACAATCATCCCTACCCTGCCTTTAAGATCTCAGTACAAACACATTGGGCGGCCTAGTCAGGCATTTAACCGAGAAGGAAACGGTTGCGGCAGGACCAGGAGTTTGCACAACAAATGGGTATGCTCCACCTTCAGATCTAGACTGTTGTGATTGATTTTCCCCCTTAATATCCAAAGCGCCTATTTGTGAACACCACTTATCTTCTACCTCCTCCATTTCACCCAGACAGAATGAGCCTGAGGGAAAGCACAATATTCTATTTAAAATTATCTAATGGAATGTGGCAGTAATTAAGCATGGGCTGAAAATTCGTTCCGCTCGCGGAATTTGCAGATTTTCAGCGATTTCGCGATCCGTGAATCTCGCGAAATCACGGTAAAATCCGCGAATCAGTGGGGACGAATTTTCAGCCAAGCACTTACAGGATTACAGCAGCAGATGCAAAAGTTGAAGCAAATTTTTTGTAACCTTTTACAAAAGGGTTACAAAGAAATTAACTTCAACTTGGGCACCTGCTGCTGTAAGTCTGTAGGTGGTTCCTGGCGCCTCGTTGCCTACTTGCAACTATTCTCTGACCCTTGAAGCAGGGTCAGAGAATAGTTACAAGAAGGCAATGAGGCGCCTGTCATGAAAATTAAACCTCAACAGGAAGCACTGACAGATATCAAAACAAGCATTTGCAATGCAATAGGTCTTGAATTAGGAAAGTTTGAGCTATTGGTCTTGTAAATGACAATTTTTTTTATTTATGTGTTGGTTTTGAAAATAGCTAAATTAATAGCTTTGTCATTTACAATGCCAATAGTTATAACTTTCGCAAATATGACACCTATAGCATTTGTAATGCAACATGTTTTGTATTTACGTGACTTAGCTGTATTGCTATTACAAATTACAATGGCTTTTAATTTTTTAAAATAATTAATACTTAAATAAAAGTGATTTTAATTTATAATGGCAATAGCTTAAACTTTTGTAAATAACTTTTGTGAAGATTATGTTCAGTGTATTTTATTGTGACGAAAATCCTAGAACAGAAGTGAAATATTAACATCTGTGTGTGACATTTGTAATAAAGTTTGAAACATTGAGAGAACATATTTGAACCAGTTGTTGTTGAATGGTTGCGCAGATTGATGCTGTGGTGATGCTGAGTGGTGCTGTGGTGGTGCTGAGTGATACTGTGGTGGTGCTGAGTGGTGCTGTGGTGGTGCTGAGTGATAATGTGGTGGTGCTGAGTGATGCTGTGGTGGTGCTGAGTGATGCTGTGGTGGCACTGAGGGGTGCTGTGGATGTGCTGATTGGTGCTGTGGTGGTGCTGAGTGATGTTGTGGTGGTGCTGAGTGATGCTGTGGTGGTGCTGAGTGGTGCTGTGGTGGTGCTGAGTGATAATGTGTTGGCGCTGACTGATGCTGTGGTGGCGTCGAGTGATGCTGTGGTGGCGCTAAGTGGTGCTGTGGTGGTGCTGAGGGGTGCTGTGGTGGTGCTGAGTGATGCTGTGGTGGTGCTGAGTGGTGCTGTGGTGGTGCTGAGTGATGCTGTGGTGGCACTGAGGGGTGCTGTGGATGTGCTGATTGGTGCTGTGGTGGTGCTGAGTGATGTTGTGGTGGTGCTGAGTGATGCTGTGGTGGCACTGAGTGGTGCTGTGGTGGTGCTGAGGGGTGCTGTGGTTGTGCTGAGTGATGCCGTGGTGGTGCTGAGTGATGCTGTGGTGGTGGTGAGTGGTGCTGAGTGATAATGTGGCAGTGCTGAGTGATGTTGTGGTGATGCAGACGGCAGAAAGGAACAAAAAGCAGTCTAACAAAGGGCAGAAGGGCATAAAAACAAGGGAAAACGAGTCTAACAGAGGGCAGAAGGGCAGAAAAACAAGGGAAAATGAGTCTAACAGAGGGCACAAGGGCACAAAAAACAAGTCTAACAGGGGGCAGAAGGGCAGAAAAACAAGGGAAAAACAAACCTAACAGAGGGCAGAAGGGCGGAAAAACAAGGGAAAAACGAGTCTAACAGAGAGCAGAAGGGCACAAAAAACTAGTCTAACAGAGGGCAGAATGAATCCCGCCATGCATGTTTGTCCACGAAGATGCCACCTTTTTCTGCAATACCTCTACTCAACTGGAGTACTTTCTACTGTCTAATCAGTAAGTACTCCCTCATTGGCTACATGTATAGGGGCAGATTTACAATAACTGGCGCATCCCCAGGGATGCGCCAGTTATTGTGCGCCGCAGCTCCGCCACCCATGGTGTGCCGCATTTACAATGCAGTGCACCATGTGGCAAAAACAACACAGATGCGTCACGCATCTGTGCTGTAAAAGCAGCGCATTGCTGGAGCTGCTCCAGCAATGCTCTGGGGAGCCCTATCTCCCCAATGCTGCATCAAGCCTTGCGCCTGCTTCAGGGTTTTGACGTAGCATTGGCCTATAAGTGACTAAGTGAAATCTTGTAGATTCCTGCGCAGGAACGCCCTCCCCTGCGCCGGAACACCTCCTGATGGCGCAGGGCTTTACAACGTGACGCATCTCTCAGATGCGTCACGTTGTTAATACCCAGCACCATGGCGCATAAAAGGTCTTGGTAGAGGGTGGCAGTGGTGAACCAGAGGGTGGCAGTGATGAACCAGAGGGTGACAGTGATGAACCAGAGGGTGGCAGGAGTGAACCAGAGGGTGACCATGCTGAACCAGAGGGTGGCAGTGGTGAACCAGAGGGTGACAGTGCTGAACTAGAGGGTGGCAGGGGTGAACCAGAGGGTGCTGTGATGAACCAGAGGGTGGCAGTGGTGAACCAGAGGGTGGCAGGGATGCACCAGAGGGTGGCAGTGGTGAACCAGAGGGTGACAGTGCTGAACCAGAGGGTGACTGTGGTTAACCAGAGGGTGGCAGTGGTGAACCAGAGGTGCTGTGATGAACCAGAGGGAGGCAGTCGTGAACCAGAGGGTGGCAGTGGCTGCCGCTGCGTCATAAAAGGTCTCGGTAGAGGGTGGCAGTGGTGAACCAGAGGGTGACAGTGCTGAACCAGAGGGTGGCAGGGGTGAACCAGAGAGTGGCGGTGCTGAACCAGAGGGTGGCAGTGGTGAACCAGAGGGTGGCAGGGGTGAACCAGAGGGTGGCAGGGGTGAACCAGAGGGTGGCAGTGGTGAACCAGAGGGTGGCAGTGGTGAACCAGAGGGTGCTGTGCCCATACACGACCGCATGGGTAACTTCGCCATGCAAGCGGCCCGCAAACACGCAAAAAGCCCCGCGAACATGCAAAAACCCAGCGAACACGCAAAAATCCCCGGGTACATGCAAAAAACCAAAAATCCACAAATTTGCACGAATTCGCGGATTTTGCGGATTGCGAACGCGAATTCGCAAATTTCGCCCATACTCAGCAGTAATCTGCAAAAAGCGGAATAAAGCACATTGGTAAACGCTTTGGCAGGCTAACAATATCATCTGCTTTCAGGAAACGTGAGCTACGGAACACATTTTCATTAACGGGTACCGCTCTTTCTAAACCACGGCCTCACCATCAACTGCCGGGAGATCGAAAGAGGGTCTCCTAACTTTAATACCTAATACAACATCATTAAAATTGAGGAAATTTGATGACAGAAGCCGCTTCTTCCATTTCCTTGTTCTTGATTTTCCGAAAATGGGAACTTGGATTCTGATAAACTTTTCTAGTACTAACTTTGGACCAAAAATTTACATGGTCGTAAATGAGGATAACACCTCAATTGAGGAGATGTTTAAATGTAAAAACCAAGATGATGTATTTACCATATTCGGGTTGGGAGACTTCAGCATCCATCCAAAACAAAACATATTATGCGGTTTGGTTGATTTGATCGGTAATCCTGCCTCCCATTTTGCCCATAGCATTTATGGTAACTCCCTTAACAGGACCATGTCTAGTAGACATTTTCCTAATATTAATATTGTTGACAATTTAGATGCCTCCCCTTTGAAAACTTTTTCTCGGGAGGCCTATGAGTCACCAATTGATTTTATACTAGTTTCTTCTAAGGTCAAGGACAGCTTTAGTAGCACAGATGCTAAATGTAATCGTTTTATCAATCACACTATTTTAACTGGTACAATAACTCTGAACTCCAATAAGAAGAACATGCATCCGGTAGTTGATCGCCCCGTGTTGGGCCAAAAAAATGGTTATCAATTGAAATGGGCTCGAATCAATAGGTTTAAATGTATTCCTGAAATAATAAAAACACCCAAACTAATATTAAACGGTGTCTGGACCTATCCATAGCACCCTCAAAACTGGTCCACTCATTCACTGTTCTCTTGATGCACATAAAGGGGGCCCTTACCCATTACAATAGTGGAAAGAGTCCTACCTAAAAGGGATGGTTCGACTACATCTGTAGCAAGGCCAAAATAGCCCTTACCATTTCTCTTAAAACTCGGCCATGCGATCAAACCCAAATCGCCCTACTGCATACTGCATCACAAATATATATTACACCGATTTCAGTTAAATCTGACCCCACTAATGTTGAGTTTTCCATTGAAAACGTATAGACATTCAGATTTAATTAATTGCCCTTGTGACAAGCACTGTTCCCTCTGTTACATGAAGCGCGCAGTGCTGTGTGTGGAGCACGCACAAATACAGCACATCAAACAAGATCATTTGCGCCGCTGCTTTAAAAAAAAGAGCGGCGCGAAAACAGGGTGTTTCTTTCATGTAGAGCCCGGCTGCGGTGCATACTGTGTACTTTTGTTTCAGGATTCATGTATTTGCAGCCCGTCACGAGCTGCAATTAACATGAATACTTTAAACAAAAGCACAGATTCTGCCCATCACACTGCAGCTGCACTCTATTATGAAAAGAAATTCAGCAAGTCTACAAACAGGGCGTGAAAAGCACACATTGTGTTTGTAGACTTGTGGAATTTCTCTTCTTAACGAAGTTGGGCTGGGGGTGATTGTTTGTCTTTTTAAAAAGTTTTCAGGTTGATTACAGCTCCAGACAAGCCCTGTGATTAACCTTGAATCTTTATCAAAGCCCCAAAATCACTCCGCAGCCCAGCTCTGTTAAGAAAAGAAATTCAGAAAAACGCTAAAAACACAGTGTGCAAAGCACACATCGTGTTTGTAGACTTGCTGAATTTCTCTTCTTAATAGAGCGCAGCTGTGGGGTGATTTATGCTTGGCATAGTGTGCCACCCTACTTGTATTTTCGTGTTTCTGTCATTGCATCCAGATATATGATATAACAAGTAACATCATACCCAGGGCTTTAAGTGGGATGACAAAACTGAGGGGTCTTGCAAAGGGGTGTGGCCAGTGTAATTAAGGCCCTGGCTTAAGACACATAAGCTAAAAATCTGTACTTAGCATATTGTACCGCCCAACATATATTTTGCTGTTTCTGTCATTGCATCCAGATATATGATACAACAAGTAACATCATACCTACCAGTCAGGACTATTGGCTTTGTCAAATTTTGTTAGTTTCATAAGAAAAAAAAGCAGCAACTATGACTTGTATGTAATATTGAAAAGGCTTCAATTTAAAGTCCATGGTGACACCACACAAAATGTTGCTTGTCCTGAGTTTCAAAAAGAGAAGGGAAATCCAGAGAGAAAAGACTCTCTTTAAATTATTTCCCATCCCCTACAAGGATGGTGTCTAGAGGAAGGACCCCAAATGTATATAAATAAATTGGCAAATAATGACAGTCCTCATCCTCATAGCAACACAGAACAGGCACTAAGGAAATAAATAAAATTAAATGTTTAAAACCAGCATCATGCCTATTGATTAAACTGCTTAGTTATAACAGCTGATTACTAGCCATGCTTTTGAACACCTACAGAAAATATGCCTCAAACTTTTTTGAGTTCACCCTTTCAAAAAAATGGGACATGAGCCACTTTTACCAAAGTCTGCCGGGACAACTGTTGAAAAACTAGGATGGTCCAGACAAATCCAGGACTCCTGGTCGCCCTACCTACAAGGCTCAGCAGGCATTACATCATGCCCTAACTTGTCTACTAGCGAGAAGTGAGCAGTGTGAGCACACACACATTTATCTACCTACTGTACCTTTGTGTTCCCCTCTCCCCTCTTGCCTTCTGTACCCCTCCTGCGTGCTTCCTACCCAGCCGCCGGACAACCCAGCCACCGCTGAGCCGCCCTCGGTCCTCCCCTCCCGCCACTGCCCTCCGGCGTCTCCGCCCCCCTCCTGCCCATTGGCCCCCCCGCTCCCGCCGCCCAGCTGACCCGCCCTCCCGGCTCCTCACTTATGACGCCCCCAGAGCGACCGCGCGCAGCGGGCGCACCGATTGAGCACCGAAGGTGCCCCAAAGGTAAGCCCGTCTGCGCCCGTCCGCGCCTGGACCGCGCCCAGCGCCAGGACCCCTGGCCCCCGCAGGCACCAGCCCACCCGCCGGACCTACGACGCCACCAAACTCAAGGCACTCAACCTCGGCCGATTCCCCGGATGCTACCGAGCCACTCCGAGACGCACCCACGGACCCTTCAGCTGCCACGCCTGCAAGTTCACCTGCTACCGGACCTGCACTACACCAGCACCCAACAAGCCAAACACCAGCAGCAACCACCTGAAGTGCATCCTGATCAACACACGCTCCATCCACAGACACGCCATCGAACTCTGGAACCTCCTCGACACCACATCTCCAGACGTTGCCTTCCTCACGGAAACTTGGTTGAACGCCTCCTCAGCACCCGACATTGCCATCGCCATCCCGGACGGATACAAGATCACCCGGAGGGACCGCGCCAACCAGACGGGAGGAGGCATCGCCATCATCCACAGGAACACCATCCGCATCACGACCAACACCGACGACACCCTCACAACCGCCGAACACCTGCACTTCCAGATCCACACCGACCCCAAGACCAACCTCAGAGGCACCCTCATCTACAGACCCCCGGGACCTCGCACACAATTCAGCGAAGACATCGCCAACCTCATCAGCCCGCACGCCCTCCCCTCCGCTGACTACATCCTCCTCGGGGACCTCAACTTCCACCTGGAGAACAACAACGACCGCAACACCACCACCCTGCTGGACAACCTCGCCAACCTCGGTCTCAAGCAGCTGGTGACCACCCCCACCCACTACGCCGGACACACACTCGACGCCGTCTTCTCATACAGCAAGGACATCGTCTTCAGCCACGCCACCGGACTACACTGGACGGACCACAGCTGCGTCCACTTCAGCTTCAGAAGAACCACGATCCACCACCACCAACAACAGGTTGCACGCAGAAGCTGGAACAAGATCACAGCCGACCAGCTCATCACATCCCTAAGCCAGCGCCCACCCACCAGCTCAGAGAACCCTAGCCAGGCCACCAACAACCTCACGAAGTGGATCAGCACTGCGCAGACGACCTCGCCCCACTGAGGACCCCTCCCAGCAGACCCGGCAGCAAGAAAGCATCCTGGTTCACTGACGAACTCAAGAGCTCCAAGAAGAACTGCCGAGCCCTAGAGAAAACATGGCGCAAAGACCCGACACCAGACAACATGACCACCCTCAAGCTTGCCACCCGAAAACACC
Organism: Lissotriton helveticus; assembly: GCF_964261635.1. NCBI lineage: Eukaryota > Metazoa > Chordata > Amphibia > Caudata > Salamandridae > Lissotriton > Lissotriton helveticus. The sequence continues at coordinate 127,388,547 of NC_136064.1, forward strand.
ACCAACTGATCCACGCCACCAAGAAAACTGCATTCAAGGCACGACTGGACAACAACGCACACAACAGCAGGGAACTCTTCAACATCGTCAAAGAGCTCTCCAACCCCAACGCCGGAAACAACGACATCACCTCATCTCAAGACCTCTGCAACTCCCTCGCCTCCTACTTCCACAACAAGATCGCAGACATACACAACAGCTTCAGCACACAACCGACGCACCCCATGAACGCACCAACGCCCCCCACCTCCACCGTCCGTGCCTGGACCCCGATCACCACCGAAGACACCATCCGTACGATGAACTCCATCCACTCCGGATCTCCAACCGACCCCTGCCCCCACCACGCCTTCAACAAAGCCGACGCTGTCATCGCACCCCATCTGCGGGACATCATCAACACCTCCTTTGACACCGCCACCTTCCCGGAGAGCTGGAAGCACGCGGAACTCAGCGCTCTACTGAAGAAACCATCAGCGGACCCCACCGAACTCAAAAACTACCGTCCCATCTCGCTCCTCCCGTTTCCGGCCAAAGTCATCAAGAAGACCGTCAACAAGCAGCTGGCCGCCTTTCTCGAGAGGAGCGGATCCCTCTACCTCTCGCAGTCTGGCTTCTGGGCTAACCACAGCACCGAGACCGCCCTCATCGCAGCCACGGATGACATCCGATCCCTGCTGGACAACGGGAAAACAGCGGCCCTCATCCTCCTGGACCTCTCCGCGGCGTTCGACACTGTCTGCCACCGCACCCTAGCGCAGCGCCTCTGCAACGCCGGAAGGACACAGAGAGTCCGCCTACCCCCGTTCAGATCAGAAGCCACCAAAGTCATCTGCGGCGTTCCTCAAGGCTCCTCGCTCAGCCTCACCCTCTTCAATGTCTACATGAGCCCACTTGCGGCCATCAAACGCCAACACAACTTCAACATCATCTCCTACGCCGACGACACCCAGCTGATCCTCTCCCTCACCAACGACCCCTCCACCGCCAGAACCAACCTACACGAAGGGATGAAAGACGTAGCCGAGTGGATGATGAAAAGCCGCCTGAAACTGAACTCAGACAAGACGGAAGTTCTCATCCTGGGCTCCTCGCCCTCCGCCTGGGACGACTCCTGGTGGCCCCCCGCCCTAGGCAGCGCACCCAAACCAACAGACCATGCATGCAACCTGGGCTTAATCCTGGACTCCTCCCTCTCCATGACCAGAAAAATCAACGCCGTCTCCTCGTCTTGCTTCAACATCCAGGCATGCTACGTAAGATCTTCCGGTGGATCCCCACCGAGACCAGGAAGACGGTCACCCAGGCCCTCGTCACCAGCTGACTGGACTACGGCAACGCCCTCTACGCCGGAACCACCGCCAAGCTCCAGAAGAGACTCCAGCGGATCCAGAACGCCTCAGCAAGACTCATCCTCGACATCCCCCGACACAGCCACATCTCCAAACACCTGAGAGACCTGCACTGGCTCCCGGTCAACAAGAGAATCACCTTCCGTCTCCTCACCCACGCACACAAAGCCCTACACAACCAAGGCCCAAGATACCTCAACAGCCGCCTCAACTTCTACACTCCCACTTGCCAGCTTCGATCGACCAGCCACGCCCTCGCTGCCGTCCCCCGCATCCGAAGAGTCACCACAGGAGGAAGGTCCTTCTCCTACCTGGCCGCCAAGACCTGGAACACCCTCCCGACCCACCGCCGCCTTCAGGAAGTAGCTCAAGACCTGGCTGTTCGAGCAGTAGCGGACCCCCTCCCCCAAGCGCCTTGAGACCCTCCGGGTGAGTAGTGCGCTATATAAATGTTTTGATTGATTGATTTATTGACTGTCACTGCAGTCTGGTAAAAAAGGACTGCATGTGCCAGGGCATAAAACAGAGCCCGACAGAGACCTGTTTCGAGGCCCCCTTTTAGAAACTGAGAGTGCTAAGCACCTGTGAGACCCAGCCCACTTAAAGCCCTGATCATACCTACAAGTCAGACTATTGACTTTGTAAGTGGTTTCCAGTTCCATGAGATGAATACGCAGCAACAATGGCTGGTATAAATTAAATCCATCGGAATTTGAAAAGAGCAACTATAAAAGCCTCTAAGTGCTCTGCCTTCTGCCGGCGTTTCAGCAACTGTATCTCTCTTGCTGCAGCGTTACTGGTGGCGCAGAATGTACAAACAAACGTGTGACTATGTCCTCACTTGTGACAGTTGTTGTTCATATCTAATAAACTACCTGCATGTGTTTATTTAGATCACTGCGGCCTTTCTCCTCAGATACTGCATATAAGTACATATTAGTTGGAGTGGATTCGTGGACACGCTTTATTTGGCTCTGGCCACAATGGAGTGCTGCTACCCGAACTGTCATCAGGGATTTCCGTGTCTTTGTGGGAATTTTTCCACGTGGCACCCTTCATTCGGACCAGGGTCCAGAATTCACCTCTAAGGCATACAAGGATGCCATGAGTTTATTGGGTGTTCAAGTCAAATTTTTGGCTCCATACAGACCTGAGGGTGATAGCGTTGTGGAGTGAATGAACCGTGACTTAAAGCAATCCTTGACAGCTAGGGTTTTAGGTATTGGCAGGAACTGACTGGCCCATCTCCATAGCATTCAACGTGCTTTTGTTAATCTCCGTAGAAGGTCTCTGGTAGGGCGAACTCCATACAAACTGCTCCATGGCATCAAAATGTTTGTTCCGGACCTTGACGGTCTAAACATGGCAGCATCTGCCGCAACTACAAGTGACTCTTGACAGTCTTGCAAAGGAACACTTACCCTCCACAACTGATGCTGCGCTTCAAATACCGGTAGGCTGGCTACCCCGAGTCGGTGACCTGGAGCATGAGAAAGTGGACAAAAAGACGGAGTGCGGCCCTCATATCGTGCACCAGTACCTGTGCTTAGAGTGCAGGGCATAAGAACAGTCATTTTACCCCCACTTCCTGGTCCCAAGGATAACAGGTACATCTCCATTGACAATGTCAAATTACAATGAGTGGCCGATTCTTCTTAGTATGACACCAGCGGTCTTTTGTCTTGCTATGCTGAGAAATTCTCTTTTGGCTCCGACGAATACCAACAGGTCTCACATTGTCATCAAGATGCATACAGTTGAATCCACCGGCTAGTGATACCTGTGATGATACTGAATATACTTACCCCACAGATGTGTCTTGCTCGGTGTGCAAATAAGTTTTGTTAACCAGTCACACTTTTCATTTGACACTGACTCTAAAACATCAAAGTCCCCATCAAAAGATTCTATTTTTCGATGGGGGATGTTGTAAAACATAACATATGCTCTGATGATTGGGATGTCCAAGCCGTGGAGACTCCGTTTTCTGATTTGAAATATTATGCTGCCTTTGATGCTGAAGATGTGTACTAAGATTCAGCTAATTATGCAAACTTATTTTGCAACCAAAATTATGGCAAATATTTTCTGCATAAGGCAAACACGTTTAGAAATGTGGTTAATTGTACAAAATGGGAACATTGTCTAGCTCCCGTTGAAGGCAGCTCGAGAACTCTTTTGAAGAAGTTTACTTATTTTACTGATTTTAATCAATCCAATCCTGATGCATTTTATTTTAAGATGACTGCTAAGTCCTCTTCCAAAGTTAGACTCACCAACACAAAATTACTGTATTCAAAGTCCTTTATTGATCAATTGGCTATAAGGGGCTATGAGCTGTGGAAAGATATTATTGATCTTAAATCTGTTTGGGGTTCTAAAAGATGTCAAGTGCGAGGCTCGGAGGCTTTGCATCCTGCATGTCTCATTCCGAAGGATATATGATGTTAGCACGCATACATTTAGCATGCATACCATTACCACGCATTTTTTACAGCGCAGGAACCATTACAACGAATACCTTTACAACGCAATACACTACAACGCAGGTACTATTACAACGCATACCATTACAACGTAAGTATAGGTAAGTATATAATATGTTAAAATAATGTAATTGTTAATATTTTTTTAATTAATAAATTATTTTAATATTAAATATTTTAATTAATTATATTAATTTTTATTTATTAATGTGTAAATATATATGTTGAAAATACCCCTGTACCCCAAAACCCAAACCCATCCCTAAAACCTAAAAATACCCCTGTACCCCAAAACCCAAACCCAAACCCAACCCTGAAACCTAAAAATACCCCTGTACCGCAAAACCCAAACCCAGCCCATAAACCTAAAAATACCCCTGTACCCCAAACCCAGCCCTGAAACCTAAAAATACCCCTGTACCCCAAAACCCAAACCCAGCCCTGAAACCTAAAAATACCCCTGTACCCCAAAACCCAAACCCAGCCCTGAAACCTAAAAATACCCCTGTACCCCAAAACACAAACCCAACCCTGAAACCTAAAAATACCCCTGTACCCCAAAACCCAAACCCAGCCCTGAAACCTAAAAATACCCCTGTACCCCAAAACCCAAACCCAACCCTGAAACCTAAAAATACCCCTGTACCCCAAAACCCAAACCCAGCCCTGAAACCTAAAAATACCCCTGTACCCCAAAACCCAAACCCAACCCTGAAACCTAAAAATACCCTTGTACCCCAAAACCCAAACCCAGCCCTGAAACCTAAAAATACCCCTGTACCCCAAAACCCAAACCCAACCCTGAAACCTAAAAATACCCCAGTACCCCAAAACCCAAACCCAGCCCTGAAACCTAAAAATATCCATGTACCCCAAAACCCAAACCCAACCCTGAAACCTAAAAATACCCCTGTACCCCAAAACACAAACCCAACCCTGAAACCTAAAAATACCCCTGTACCCCAAAACACAAACCCAGCCATGAAACCTAAAAATACCCCTGTACCCCAAAACCCAAACCCAACCCTGAAACCTAAAAATACCCCTGTACCCCAAAACCCAAACCCACTACCCCTAATAAATGTTTTTAAAAAAAAGATAAACTTACCTATACTTACGTTGTAACGGTATGCGTTGTAATAGTATCTGCGTTGTAGTGTAATGCGTTGTAAAGGTATTCGTGGTAAAGGGTCCTGTGTGGTAATAGTTTCGTTGTAACAGTACTTCGTGGTAAAAGATGCGTGGTAACGGTTGTATACCCTCATTCCGAACCATATGTTGTTTTTGAATTCGACTATTTCACAAACCACTTGCTTTGAATTGGCTACATCTAAAAAATTAAATGCTTCTTTAATTCCTGCTTTGAGAATATACCCTACATGGTACAATCACACCGAAAGGTCCATTGATAAATTGCAGTCCCTGTTACTAAATTCATCTTTTAATATTTCCAGCTTGGATCCCCAAGGTTGGTTATTATGGCATAAAAGTTCAGATTCATGCAAACATCGTTTTCTGGGTCTGGCTATTTACAATGACGTTTGGGAACTATCTCAAATTGAAGCTGCTTCTAAATTGAGAGCTGTTGATCTTGTAGTATTGAAGAGAATAAACCAATACATTTAATGAAGGCCAAAAGTTAGAGGAAAAGAGTAATTAACACAATTAATTTTTGGGATATTTTTTTTAGGGCAATGGAAACACAGTTCAAGCTCTGAGCCTTTTTTTAATGAAGAGAATTATTTACAGAGCAATCATGTTTTGCATGCAGTTGACACCAGTGGTCGAGCTTATGAGGTCAGAGATGGTTGTCCAATTGAGAATGAGCAAATCATTCCTAGAAATGCAGAATAAGTGATTGCTGAGGAAGTTCTAGGCAGACGTCCTAAAGCCCCAGTGTACACTTGGGATTGTAGTAGTATTCGTAGTGTACTTCATCAATCTATTGATAAATTACGCAATTTCTTGGAAGCATATTGTAAAAAAAGTATTAAACAAGAGATTAAGCTGTTGCAAGGACTAGACCCTTGCACAGTGAGAAAACATGCTGGTTTGCAAGGTCTTTCTCTGGCTTGTCTTTCTAGGAAAGTATGTCAAAGTGTTTTTCACCATTTCAGGATGTTGGCAGTACATCATACTCAAATGCGGAAGTTAGTGAAAAGATTGTATTAGGCAAAAAGTCCAGCACTAAAGTTAAATGAGTTTAACAGTGCTCTTTTGCGAGGGTCAGTATCAGATGTGAAAAAGGTTTGTGATGATATTGAGTTTTCTTACTTTGGTCCTGAAAAGAGAATGAAGAAAGTCATACATTAGTAGACGAAAATGTTGTAGAGAATGTTGAACACAGTTGTACAAAAAATGTTGAAAATGAAATTACAAAGTTTTAGGTGATTTCAGGTGCTTTTGCTTGTAACTGTGTTTGTCATGAGGTTTTGTTCCTCTATTATGATGTACGGTGTCGTGGTTGCTTGAGAGGATGCCTGAGAGTATTAGTATGATTGAGGGCTGTGTAATGTTGATTTAATTTAATTGAATTGTACATATTTGTATATAATTCTTAAATGAAATTGTTACTTTCTATGGACTATTAAGAATAAAAATCATATGTTTTTCTAAAGAAACCTGTTTGTGGGACAATGATGCTATATATAAAGTAATGGATGTTTCACCTATAGATTGATAATGTTCTAGGAGAGGTTCTCTGTTGTTTGATAGTTTTTCCCTGCCCCCTCTCCTTGCATTGCCTCATTAGGTGACCCTCTTTTGTTTTTTGAAGTCTAGGCCTTGCAGCAATGCGAAATCGAGTTCTGACATCTGTACAAGAAATTGAATATTTAGCAGCAAAAGATCCAGAAAGAACAGATATTTTGAAAACGAATATGTTGGACACATATTAACCAAACAGAAATCATCATCTTGAGAACATGTGTCTATGTAGTGCTGCAAAACTACACTTTTAAACGGAATACTACAGAGAAAATCAATAATGGGATATATGGAGTCATTGGTTCTGAAGGATGTTTAGTGAAACAAACAAAAAGAAATTTGATTAATCACAGGCAGTTGAGTTGTAACACTGCTGATAAAAGGGAATTTTATTATTTAGCTCTTTTACAACTGTTAAACCATGGCGTTCAGAACTGGAATTACTTGGAGATTACCATAGCTATGAAGATTCCTCTAATTCTTGTAAAGAAAGCATACAATGCAGTGATTTTGCAAATTATGTGAAAATGTTGAACTATGAAATTGATCAAGAAGCTACAATTGCAGCTGAGATGGCTCGAGACAGTAATCAAGACAGTCAAAGTTCTGCTGCGCTGAGTCAAAATCCACTTGGACAATCAATTGTTGAAAACGAAGCAGCAATCACATGAATGAGGTGAAAACAGCAATGCATCCAGCTCAAGAAGATGTAACAACCTCAGGAAATTTGGAAGAACAACTAAATGGTGAGCAAAAACAAATATATGAGCAAGTGAGACAACAGATTGACCATGGAGTACTTCATGAAATGAAAGAGTGCTCATGTTTGTCACTTCAAGCTATCCAAATGTACGTGAGTGGACAAGCTGGAACAGGAGAACTTTTTTTAATTAAAGTAATTACAAGTTATATTAAAAAATATGTCTTGTGTTGTCACTGCTCCAACTGGGTTGGCAGCACACAAAATTAAAGGAATTACTTTACAATGTTTACTAATGCTACCAGTAGAGCATGAAAACAAATTGGAATACCACAAGCTATCTGGAGAAGCTTGCTGTGAAGTTTCAAGAGCCTTGAAGAACATGAAACTTCTCATTATTGATGAGGTAAGCATGGTCTCAAACGTAATGCTTTTCTTTGTGAGTTTAAGAATGCTGCAAATTCTTAAAACAGAGTGTGACATATTATTTGGAGGAAAACACATAATAGTTTTTGTAGATCTACTGCAACTGACTCCTGTAAAAGGACAACCGGTTTTTAAAACACTTGCACATGAAGACACCAGAAAGTCTCAGGGTAGTGTTGGAAACATGACATTTGGTCATATTTTGAATACAAAGTACTCATTACAAATATGCGACAGGCAAATTATGTTGATTATGGAACTATTCTCCAAGATATAAGAATTGGACTACTGACAGGATATGGCAAACAATCTTTACCGACTTGATTACTTTCCAATTTGTTTCCAAATGAAAATATAGTTCCTGAGAAATTATACATGAAAATTGCAGATAAGAAATCTGTAATCTGCTTAATGCCAACACTGTGTGAGTGTTCTATATTCAATGACTGACTGACTGACTGAAACTGGAAAATGAAGAAATAATAAAGATGGAAGCCATCGATAAAATAGAACATAAAGGATTCTCTAATATTTTGAACGAAAAATTGAAGACAAAATTGTATTCTTTCGAAAAATCAATATCTAAAACTGCTGGTTTAGAAAAGAATCTATATGCATGTAGGAACTGTCGGATAATTTGAAGGCGTAATTTGGAAGTAGAAAAAGGATTAGTTAATGGAGCAATGGGCAAAGTTGTGGATTTTGTTAATTTTCAAAATAAAGATGGTATTGAATTCTGAAAGATTAAATATGAAGATTGAAGAAGTGCAACAAATTGGTTGTTCTGTTCGTTTTTTACTAGTTAAAGATGTATATGTCCGTAGAAAACAGTTTCCATTTTTTCTGGCATATGCAGTTACTATTTATAAATCTCACCATTTAAGTGTTGACAGTGCTTTGGTGGAGATTGGAAATTCTGTGTTTAAAGAAGGTATAGCCTATGTTGCTTTGTCCAGAGTCTGAACATTATCTGTTTTTTTTTTGATTGATGTTGATGATACCAAGTTTACTGCAGATGCCCACTGTGTCAAAGAGTACAATAGGTTAAGAAGAACATATGCTCCTAATTTTGGTCAATATCCTATATTTGAAAACCGTGTGGTTGCTTGAAAAAGAAGGTATGAGAATATCTGTACTGAAGTTGTAGAGAAGGGAAAAAAACAAGATAATGTTGTGATTGCAAGCAAAAAGAAAAAGGACACTGTTGAGGAGATTGTTGGTTTTCAGTTTGAAAATAGTTCTGATGTCAACTGTTATGCTAATGTGGTGGTGGATGTTGTTTTTTTTCTTGAAGGGTTGCAACAGCAAATTATGGAGAATCGTGAAAAAATATTTTGTTCCTTGTTACATCTTACATCACTGAGAACAGATAACAGTAAAATACGAAGCGCTTCTGATGTTCGTAATCTTTTGGATGTATGTTCTGGTTCTACACAATTATCACAAAATATCCAACAAGATTGAATTTGATTTTAAAATTATTTATAAAGCGCTCGTACACCAACGGTTCCATGGCGCTACAAGTAACAAAAGATCTGGGCAGAGAAGGGACCGGAACTGGGGGAAGGAGAGATAGACTGCTAGTGGATCAGTTGAAGGACTTCGTAAAGAGATGAGCCTTGAGCTGCTTTCGAAATTGTGGGTATAGGGTTAAGGCTCTGAGCTCGAGAGTCAGGGAGTTCCAGAGGAGGGGGCAAGGGTCGCAAATTTCGAACCTCCCCATTTCTTTCTCCGGAACCGAGGGATAGTAAAAAGGGACAGAGTGGATGAGCGTAGTTCCCTAGTGGGAACATACGGGGTGATCTCAGATGAGATGAAAGCCGCTGCCGTGCCCAGTCGAGCTTGAAAGGCAATGGAGGCAAGCTTAAACTGGACACGGGCACGAACAGGGAGCCAATGGAGAGACTTTAGGAGGGGAGTGGTGTGGTGGGACTTCGGGAGTTTGAACACCAGGCGCGCCGCCTGGTTTTGGATTTGCTGCAAACGCCGTAGGCTATATGCAGGTATACTTGCATATAGGGCATTGCCGTAATCCAGGCGGGAAACAACCATAGCCAGGGTGATCAATTTGAGGGCAGCAAAAGAAAAGAAACGGGACACCCTGCGTATAGTACGCAGTGCAAGGAAGGAAGAAGAAACCACGGAGCTAACCTGGGAGTGAAGGGTGAGTTGAGAATTAAGTTTAATGCCTAATGTTTTAACTGAGGTGGAGGGGACAGGAGGAGAGCCTAGGGAAGGGGGACAAAATAAAGAAGACCAGGGGCTGGATGAACCACCCGTCAACACCAGCTCAGTCTTGTCTGGGTTGAGTTTCAGATGGTTGTGGTTCATCCAGTCCCGGATGTGAATCATAATAGATTGGCAATTAAGAACAGAAGAAGGAGAAGAAGATAGATTAAAGACAAGCTGGAGGTCGTCCGCATAATTAAACACGGCGACCTCCATTTGTTGCAGTGAAAAAATAAGAGGGGCAATATAAAGGTTAAACAAAAGAGGGGAAAGGGAAGAACCTTGGGGGACCCCGCACTGAACTTTCCGAAAGTCCGCAGTAAAGTCACCCAGGCGAACTGCCTGGGTGCGGTCCCTCAGGAAGGAGGATAGCCAGACCAGGGCGGTGCCCCCGATCCCCGCCGCCCTGACACGGGAAAGCAAGATGGTATGATCCACCGTGTCAAAAGCGGCTGAGAGATCGAGGAGGACCAAGGCCTGGGGCTGGTTGGTGTCCATTTCCTCCCTGAGGTTGTCCAGGACCGAGAGGACTACGGACTCCGTAGAGTGTGCGGGCGGAATCCGGCCTGGCGGGGGGCAAGAGCTCCTTGCTTCTCCACAAAGGAGCTCAGAGCGCAGGTGACATGGCGCTCGAGCACCTTTGCCAGAAATGGCAGGAGGGAGATGGGGCGGAAATTAGCGGGGGTAGAGGGGTCCGCGCCCGGCTTTTTCAAAATGGGTACAATTACCGCTGATTTAAGTGGGTTAGGTACCACGCCTTGGGAAAGAGAGCTGTTGAGAAGGTGAAGGGGGGGTCTGGACAAGTAATAAAAATATGACGAAGAATATGAGCAGGGCAGGGATCTAATGGGGAACCGGATTTGACAAGGGGTATTATGGAAGTCAGAGATTCCTTAGTGAGAGGGGGGAAGGTGGTGAGTAGTCCCTTGGGAGGGGAGCACTGGGGGTCCACAAAAGTTGGGGAAGGGGGGGGGATATTGGCCTTGATGGTGGCTATTTTCTGAATGAAATAGTTGTTGAGGGAGTGACAGAGTACTTTGGAAGGGGCGGGCTTTAAAGATGTTCTGTCCGAAAACGCCAGATTGTGCACGATCGAAAAGAGTGCTTAGGAGTTTTTAAGGTATAGGCTTACTGAATTGGAAAATGAAGTTGTAGACATAGGAAATATTTTTGGCATTTGTTATAAATGGGAACATCAATGTGAAAATTGTATGTATACATGTAGCACTAACGTAGACACTGAAATATTTTTATATTTGACATTACCGGACTGTAAATCAATGTTAAACAGTAAATTAGTTAAAGCTGTAACCATAACATGGAGTGTAGACAATGCAAATCAGAAATGTTATCAACATTATTTATCCAAAGATATGGAAAATATATCATTTTAATGATGCAACGTTGTACAGCTGATGGAAGAAAATTGGATAATTTAATAAAACATTTTGTAGCTACGCAACTATCAATATCTGGACTTTTGTAGCTGTAGCAATAATTTCCCACGATGGTCCTTCAATAACATCTGGACATTACACTGCCTTTCTCAAAAGTGAGAAAGGTTGGAGTCTTTGTAATGATGGTGAGTTGGGTTTCAAACAACGTTTGCCTTTCGAATTAGTAATTTTTACAGAATATTTTTAAAGCCAAAGTTTTAGGAAGATAATTCAGCCGCCGAGGAATTTATTGTTATCATTTAATAGATTATCATTGGACAATTTCCATAAAAATTGCTGCAAATATTCAATTTGGCCTCAAGGAAATGTATTTCTTTGAATCATGGACTTTTTGTTGCTCTTTGTCTCTGTGTATTATTTTAACTGGCATTATTGTGTTTATAAATTTACGTTATAGAATTTTCTGACCAGTAATCATTTGATATACATGTGGCTTGTATTATCTAGTATTTTACGATATATAGATTATTGTTTTTTTAAACAATCTAATTGATTGTTTTTTTATGCCCGCTGTTATGTGATGAGTACAATTGAAATTACTGTTCTATTGATTTCAATATATTCTGAGGACAGCAAAAAAGGCAAAGAAATGACTTTGTAAAATGTTTAAGTTATGCTGTGCTGCTAAAAATGTATTATATTATGTTATAACTATTTTTATATTTTGTTTACAGATAATAATTTTAATATATCAAATTCATCACCATTTAGATTATAAAAAACTAGTGAATAAAATGTGTACTTTTTTTGAGTAGTACTGTGGAGGTAAGTTTTAGTAAGTCTTAAAATGCGCAATGGACTGTGTTTCCACATAGCTGAAGAAAAGGAACATGGATGGACAAATTTTCGACAAAAAATTGTACACCTGTCTGCAAGATATATGGTATAGACATCCCGGACACAGATAAACTATGCACATACATATCTGCATGAACATATCGTCCAGTCTATTCTTTTCATACAGTGATTCCACATGCGCGCACTGGTCAGCGCGCTTAGTTGGCATGATTTCACACAATCAAACTGAGTCTTCCTGCGAGGCATATTGCCTGCAGCGTTCGACAAACATGATCACGGCATTACTGCACACGCTTATTATCTTATTACGGGAATGTTTGCACATTATTACCTTGCAATATCAAGATCACATTATTACGTCTGTCTATCATGCAAGATTCCCATGACATGCATTAGTTATGATATTGTATTTATGCGTGTGAATTGCTCTGTCACATTTAAGGGTTGTATTGAAATCCAACTAATTTTCCACTGTAAGATGGCTGCCGTGCTATGTATACTATCTCACACTGTTGAATCGTCTCTTGTTTATGTTGATTGAGTAGCTGAATGCTTTATCAGTCTGTTCAAAGCATATTTTCATTGACGTGATCAAGGCTTCCCAGCCAAAACATGTTGTCAGATACGTACGGATCTATGGACCAACTATTAGACAAATCACTACATCACTACACTGGTTATCTCGCTACATCAAGCCCGAAGGGTGACTGTGTGGTGATTAACTTTAACAACCCATATGTATTGAAATATGTTTTGAATCAACTACACAGTCATACCCCAAGAGACACTCAGATCAAGGGTCTCCCACTGGCTTACTTCTACAATCATCCCTACCCTACCTTTAAGATCTCAGTACGAACACATTGGGCAGCCTAGTCAGGCATTTAACCGAGAAGGAAACGGTTGCGGTAGGGCCAGGAGTTTGCACAACAAATAGGTATGCTCCACTTTCAGATCTAGACTGTTGTGATTGATTACCCCCGTTAATATACAAAGCGCCTATTTTTGAGAACCACTTATCTTCTACCTCCTCCCTTTCCCCCAGACAGGATGAGCATGAGGGAAAGCACAATAATCTATTTAAAATTATCTAATGGAATGTGGCAGTAATCTGCAAAAAGCTGAATAAAGCTCATTGGTAATAGCTTTGGCAGGCTAACAATACCATCTGCTTTCAGGAAACGTGGGCTACGGAACACATTTTCATTAACGGGTACCGCTCTTTCTAAACCACGGCCTCACCATCAACTGCCGGGAGATCAAAACAGGGTCTCCTAACTTTAATACCTAATTCAACATCATTAAAATTGAGGCCAGAAGCCGCTTCTTCCATTTCCTTGTTCTTGATTTTCCGAAAATGGGAACTTGGATTCTGATAAACGTTTCTAGTACTAACTTTGGACCAAAAATGTACATGGTCGTAAATGAGGATAACACCTCAATTGAGGATATATTTAAATGTAAAAACCAAGATGAGGTATTTACCATAATCGGGTTGGGAGTCTTCAACATCCATCCAAAACAAAACATACTATACGGTTTGGTTGATTTGATCAGTAATCCTGCTTCCCATTTTGCCCATAGCATTTATGGTAACTCCCTTAACAGGACCTTGTCTAGTAGATATTTTCCTAATATTATTATTGTTGACAATTTAGATGCCTCCCTTTTGAAAACTTTTTCTCGGGAGGCCTATGAGTCACCAATTGATTTTATACTAGTTTCTTCTAAGGTCAAAGGCAGCTTTAGTAGCACAGATGCTAAATGTAATCGTTTTATCGATCATACTATTTTAACTAGTACAATAACTCTGAACTCCAATAAGAAGAACATGCATCCGGTAGTTAATCGCCCCGTGTTGGGTCAAAAAAGTGGTTATCAATTGAAATGGGCTCAAATCAATAGGTTTAAATGTATTCCTGAAATAATAAAAACACCCAAACTAGTATTAAACTGTGTCTGGACCTATCCATAGCACCCTCAAAACTGGTCCACTCATTCCCTGATCTCTTGATGCACATAAAGGGGGCCCTTACCCATAACAATAGTGGAAAGAGTCCTACCTAAAAGGGATGGTTCGACTCCATCTGTAGAAAAGCCAAAAGAGCCCTTACCATTGCTCTTAAAACTCGGCCATTCGATCAAACCCAGATCGCCCTACTGCATACTGCATCACAAATATATATTACACCGATTTCAGTTAAAACTGACCCCACTAATGTTGAGTTTTCCATCGAAAACTTATAGCCATTCGGATTTAATTAATTGCCCTTGTGACAAGCACTGTTCCCTCTGTTACATGAAGCGCGCAGTGCTGTGTATGGAGCAAGCACAAATACAGCACATCAAACAAGAACATTTGCGCCGCTGCTTTAAAAAAGTGAGTGGCGTGAAAGCAGGGTGTTTCTTTCATGTAAAGCCTGGCTGCGGTGCATACTGTGTACTTTTGTTTAAGGATTCATGTAATTGCTGCCCGTCACGAGCTGCAATTAACATGAATACTTTAAACAAAAGCACACAATCTGCCCACCACCCTGCAGCTGCACTCTATTATGAAAAGAAATTCAGCAAGTCCACAAACAGGGCGTGAAAAGCACACGTTGTGTTTGTAGACTTTGGGAATTTCTCTTCTTATTGGAGTTGGGCTGGGGGGGTGATTGTGTGACTTTTTTAAAGTTTTCAGGTTAATTACAGCTCCAGACAAGCGCTGTGATTAACTTGAAATCTTTAACAAAGCCCCACAATCACCCCCCAGCCCAGCTGTGTTAAGAAAAGTAATGCAGCAACTCTACGAACACAGTATGAAAAGCACACATCCTGTTTGTAGATTTGCTGAATTTCTCTTCTTAATAGAGCGCAGCTGTGTGGTGATTTATGCTTGGCATAGTGTGCCACCCTACTTGTATTTTCCTGTTTCTGTCATTGCATCCAGATATATGATATAACAAGTAACATCATACCCAGGGCTTTAAGTGGGATGACACAACTGGGGGGTCTTGCAAAGGGGCGGGGCCAGTGTAAATAAGGCCCTGGCTTAAGACACATAAGCTAAAAATCTGTACTTAACATAGTGTACCGCTCGACTTATATTTTCCTGTTTCTGTCATTGCATTCAGATATATGATACAACACGTAACATCATACCTACAAGTCAGGACTATTGGCTTTGTTAATTTATGTTACTTTCATAAGAAAAATAAACAGTAACTATGACTTGTATGTAATATTGAAAAGGCTTCAATTTAAAGCCCATGGTGACACCACACAAAATGTTGCCTGTCCTGAGTTTCAAAAAGAGAAGGGAAATCCATAGAGAAAAGACTCTGTTTAAAGGATTTCCCATCCCCTACAAGTATGGTGTCTGGCAAATAATGACAGTCCTCATCCTCATAGCAACACAGAACCGGCACTAAATAAATAAATACAATTAAAATGTTAAAATCAGCATCATGCCTATTAATTAAACTGCTTAGTTATAACAGCTGATTACTAGCCATGCTTTTGAACACCTACAAAAACATGCCTCTCACTGTTTTGAGCTCACCCTCTTTAAAAAACGGGATATGAGCCACTTTTCCCAAAGTCTGCCTGGACAACTGTTGAAAAACCAGGACGGTCCAGACAAATCCAGGACACCTGGTCGCCCTATCTAAAAGGCTCACCAGTCATGACATCATGCCCTAACTTCTTTACTAGTGAGAAGTGAGCAGTGTGAGCACACGCACATTGATGTGTCTACTGTCACTGCAGTCTGGGAAAAAAAGGACTGCATGTGCCAGGGCATAAAACAGAGCCCCACAGAGACCCATTTCGAGGCCCCCTTTTAGAAACTGAAAGTGCTAAGCACCTGTAGGACCCGGCCCACTTAAAGCCCTGATCATACCTACAAGTCAGACTATTGACTTTGTAAGTGGTTGCCAGTTCCATGAGATGAATACGCAGCAACAATGGCTAGTATAAATTAAATCCATCTGAATTTGAAAACAGCAAAACTCTTTCTAGTTGTGATTAGGCTGCCAATGACAGAGACTTGCTTGATTGTCAATTATGGTGACGCTGGTAGTACAGTTTTAACAACTCCCTGACAAAATGTGACATTTTAACAAGAAGCAGTTTGACTGTTAATGAGATTCGCTTTTTTGTACTTGCATATATTAGGGTGAAAGAGGGTGATCTTCTGTACAAAACTCAGCTCTGAAATTCATCAAGTTAAGCGGACTGTCATATGATAGGAGCTTGCCTTACATCCAGTAGTGCAGCTTCTGTGCTGTGGTTGGGAAAGAAAAGTGACTAATGGGAATTCAACATTTGGCTTGCTTCTAAATATTTTTCAAATTGTAGGGTGATTATTCTTTCCAGGTTTAATGTCATCAGAGGAAGGAAGAAAGGGGAAATGTTTGTGGTATTTCCCGATGTTGGTGCTCATTATGGCAAGTCTGAAGAATAGACTAGATGAACCTTGACCCAGTGAGACACTGATGATGGTAACAGTAGTCTCGAGCAGTGGAGGAGCAAAGTCATTTTTAGGGTCTTAATTATTGTTCTATTATTTTCCTGAGACCTGAGCATTCCACGCGACTTGTTTATGTACCAGTGCAGTGATGGTGCAGGTTTTAACAGATCTCTTGTCAGCGTTGTAATGTTGGTCTAAGTTTGTAATTTTTTCAAGGATTTGAAAGTTGCATAGCAGTTCAGTTATCACTTTTCTCAACTATAAAAGCCTCTAAGTGCTCTGCCCTCTCCTAGTCATCCCGTTTCACTTCATCTGAAAGTTTTCTTGCAAGATTAAACATCTTGGCAAGGCCTAACCAGCCTTCCCCCCTTCTTAGTTCATTCAGTTGAGCACTGTTACAAAGAACATGCGTTTAGAAATGAAATAGTGGGAAACGTTTTGACTGCAGTGCAGCAGGCGATTCTAAAGGAACGAGCGTTGTCGCAGGGGAAACGCATGTTGGTTATTACACTGTATCCTGCCCTAGAGGCAGTCACTAAAGCCAGTGTACCAAATTTGAAAGCTTTGCACCCTTGTTGGATACAATGGGCCAGATCCTTGTCGTATCCGTATATCACATTTATTTTTGATTCCTCTTTGCAAACTCAGGAGTATTTGCAGTCTGAGTTCATTCATCCGGCTCCTCTGACCTTGCGCCCGCCGCAGGATTTCCATTGTATCATTTACACCGGCGGATAGGCGCAGCTGGCGACGATTTCAAAGCATGCTTACTCAGTGGCCTGCGCAATAGTGGTGGGTACAATGGTGAATGTTCAAGTTGAATGAAGAGTTCAAGTCTGATGTCATGCATGCACAGACATTAGGGTACTGTACCGCCCAATTGGCAGAGCTACATGCTCTGGTGCTTGCACAGGAGTATGCTGACCTTTGTGTGACTAGTCTTATTGTAAGTGACTCCTACTACTGTGGTCAGTCTTACAATGACAATTTGTTCTTTTGGATTCAAAATGTATTTCATGATTCCAAAGGTAGCACATTCAAACAAAAAATGCTATGGGTTCCAGTGGCAGCGCTTAAAGAACGGCTGCTGTGTGTGTTTGTAATTCAAATTCAAATTTAAGTTTATTGTTTGATTACTTAAACTCATGACAAAAATGTTAAGACCTTATAACTCACCTATACATATGTTAATTTAAAAAGGAGCAAAGAGGAACTTTGATTAGTACAATCGTAGTGCAATAGATTGACAATAAAATTGGATGACATTTAAAAATTGTCTGGATGTGCATTTATCTGTTACAGATCAAGCTCATTAAGTGACATGACAGTAACATAATGGTTTTAAAAAGGTGTAAAAGAGGGGAACAAGTCAATGTGACAGCTGGTTTTAAAATGCTGAATATATAGAATGATATCTGGACCAACCGGTGAAAGGATTGCTGCCTTTTCTTTCTCCAACATTTTTGCAGCTCTGGCAAAACATTTTGTAAACCGAATGTTCATCTTTATATTTTTCTGGTTCATAGCTGCCATTATTTCCTGGCGACGCGTGCGAGCACCTAATTTAATCCAATCACCTCTCAATAAGGTCCTTCTATCACGTAACAGAGCGGGACATGCGCAGGCTATATCTTCCAGGCTTTCAGACTGGTAGCCGCATTCCCTGCATTCGATTTTATGATTAAGGCGCCGCCATTGTGGTTAATTACGCTCTGCAATGCCTGTTGTGAGGGGTTTGCTCCCCAGTATTCCAAGACTCCGAGGAGCTGGAGGGATTGGTCCAGGTGGTGCCGATGTTTTTGGACGGAGGCACTGGTCGATATTTCGTTCCAGAGTTTGATCTCAAGACTATTTTCCCGGGAATTGCACAGTTTGTTGCAGAACTTAATGAAAGCACCAGCCTCAACACTATTATGGTCCAACAGACCGAGTTCTGGTCTGACTTGTGCCGGAGATGAAGATCTCGGTAAGCGCCATGCTCACTTGAAGATTCTGGTGATTGATTTATTAAGTACGATGTTTGCTGAGCCCATCATAATCTCATGGCCATATGATAGAGAATTTGCGATCTTGGCCTTCATCACCATGAGCAGAAGGGTTAGGCTTGGTGCTGGTAGGTGTTTTAAGAGTTTTGCTGACGCAACCTCCAGCGACAATGCCTTAGCCTTGATGGCGTCTTTTTGTTTGGTGAAAGTGGCTCTAGAGTCAAGAAAAATTCCTAGGTTTTTTGTAGTGTGGCACTGTGTCGATGCTTGTGTTATTAAAGAGCCACCTGCTTTTCTGCTGCTCCTGTTTGCTAACATGAATTACTTTTGTTTCATACAGGTTCAATTCAAGGGCGTTTTCAGATGTATAAGCTAGAAGTTCGTCAAGATGCCTCTGCAAACCAACCTTTGTGTGACTCAATAACAAAAGGTCGTCGGCGTATAGCAGGTTGCTGATGTGGGGCCCATCTAGTTGGGGCAAGTGGGAGTTGACCTTGTCAGGTATGGGGGATAAGTCAGAAGTAAACAGGTTACAAAGAAGGGGCGCCAGAACGCATCCTTGTATGACGCCACTTCCTGTTTGGATCTTTTTTGAGACATGGGACCCGTCGCCCAACTTAATCCTTATCCAGGTCTGTGTGTAGAGTTAGATGAAAGCTTGTAGGAGGGCCGGCGGTATACCCCAGCGCACCAATTTTTGCCATAGGTGGCCGCGTGGCACTCGGTCGAAAGCCGCCTTAAAGTCAACGAAGCAGCAATATAGTGTCATACGACGGACGTCGGCCTTCTCCATCAATACGGATAATGCGAGTAAGTTGCTGGTTGTGCCTGACTTAGCTTTGAAGCCGGTCTTGTTCAATGGAAGACGCTGTGTTAATTCAACCCATGATGTCAGTTCTTCTAGTAGGATACTGGCATAATATTTGGATTCAATGTCAAGGAGAGCGATCATTTTATAATTTTTTGGGTCGTCTCTTTTTGTAGATCGGATGAATGATGGCACCTTTCCAAGAATCCGGGATGTGTTTGTAATTCATACTCTTGGTCATCAGCGCTTACGGGTACACGCTGTTTGTAACTGTTGTGCTGATAAAGCAACAAAGACAGCAGTAGCAACATATGTAGTTGCAGCAGTTACACATTCCTAAACTAAGATTGATGATGACATCTTGGCAGCCATTGCTGCAGCAGAGAAGGGAGGTAATTACCTTACTGGTGGAGCAAATTGTACAAACAAACGCGTGACTATGTCCTTACTTGTGACATTTGAAGGCATATAAAACCTTCAACTGCTGCGTGCGCGCCCAAGACACAGTTGTACATATCTAATAAACTACTTGTGTGTGTTTATTTAGATCACTGCGGTCCTTTCACTTCAGATAGTTCGTATAAGTACATATTAGTTGTAGTGGATTCTTGCACACACTTTATTTGGCTCTGGCCACAACGGAGTCCTGCTACCCGAACTGTCATCAGGGATTTGCATGTCTTTGTGGGAATTTTTGCATGTGGCAACCTTCATTCGGACCAGGGTCCAGTGATCGCCTCTAAGGCGTACAAGGATGCCATGAGTTCAATGGGGGTCCAAGTCAAATTTTTGTCTCCCTACAGACCTGAGGTAAATAGCGTTGTGGAGTGAATGAGCCATGACTTAAAGCAATTCTTGACAGCTAGGGTTTTAGGTACTGGCAGGAACTGACTGGCCCATCTACATAGCATTCAATGTGCTTTTAATAATCTCCCTAGAAGGTCTCTGGGAGGGTGAACCCCATACAAATTTTCCTTGGTATCAAAATGTTTGTTCCGGCATTGAGGGTCTAGACATGGCGTGTCTGCCGCACCTTTCAATGTAGATGATCATTCTGATGTATTACAGAATCTACAAGTTACTCTTGACAGTCTTGGAAAGGAACACGTTCCCTCCACAACTGATGCTGCGCTTCAGATACCGGTAGGCTGGCTACCCCGAATCGGTGACCTGGACCATGAGAAGGTGGGCAACAAGAAGGAGTGCGGCCCTCATATCGTGCACCAGTACCTGTGCTTGGAGTGCAGGGCAAAAGAACAGTCATTTTACCTCCACTTCCAGGTTGCAAGGATTACAGGTACATCTCCATTGACAATGTCAAATTACGACGAGTGGCCGATTCTTCTAGTATGACACCAGAAGTCTCTTGTCCAGCGATGCTGAGAAATTCTGTTTTGGCTCCGGCGAATACCAACAAGTCTGGCATTGTCATCAAGATGCATACAGTTGAATCTCCCGGCTGGTGATCCCCATGATGATACTGAATATACTTACCCCACAGATGTATCATTGCCCGGTGTGCAAACAATTGCTGTCACACTTTTGATTTGACACTGACTCTAAAACATCAAAGTTCCAATCAACAGTTTCTATTTTTACTGTTTGGTTTGAAAGACAATTTTGATACCTCCTTGGACTTACGTTCATCTAGTAAATCATCATTATGTTAAAGAAAGAACTTCAATTAGGCTAATTGATGGAATTTTGGCACCCCACTCCTCATCACACAGAATGAAGAGGGACTAGACATTTGTAAATATCACAGCTTGGCCTGTCTTAGATGGGATTGTGTGGGATGCTGTCAAATTTCAAATCCACGGCCTTACGGAGGTTATGAATGTCCCCAATGAACTTTGTGTTTGGATGGGGGATGTTGTAACACAACTCATACACTCTGATGATTGTGATGTCCAAGTTGTGTAGGATCTGTTTTCTGATTTGAAATATTATGCTGCCTTTGATGCTGAAGATGTGTACTTAGATTTAGCTAATTATGCAGTTCTATTCCGCTACCAACATTATGGTAAATATTTTCTGCAGAAGGCAAACACGTTTAGAAATGTGGTTAATCATACACAATGGGAACATTGTCCGGCTCCCGCTGAAGGCAGCTCGAAAACTGTTTTGAAGAAATTTTCTTATTTTAATGATTTTAATCAATCCAATCCTGATGCATTTTATTTTAAGATGACTGCTAAGTCCTCTTCCAAAGTTAGACTCACCCACACAAAATTACTGTATTCGAAGTCCTTTATTGATCAATTGGCTATAAGGGGCTATGAGCTGTGGAACGATACTATTGATCTTAAATCTGTTTGGCGTTCTAAAAGCTGGCAAGTGCAAGGCACAGAGGCTTTGCATCGTGCATGTCTCATCCCGAACCATATGTTGTTTTTGAATTTGACAATTTCACAAACCACTTGCTTTGGATTGGCTACATCTAAAACATTAAATGCTCCTTCCATTCCTGCTTTGAGAATGTACCCTACATGGTACAATCACACCAAAATGTCCATTGATAAATTGCAGTCCCTGTTACTAAATTCCTCTTTTAATATTTCCAGCTTGGATCCGCAAGATTGGTTATCATTGCAAAAAAGTTCAGATTCATGCCAACATCGTTTTCTGGGTCTCTCCCCTGGCTATACACAGGTTAGGGTGGATCCCCGTTTTGAAAGCGAACATTATGTTATTACATATTCAGTAGGCAAGTTATGTCAGAATTGGCTTAAACATTCTACCTTAGAGTCAGTTAAAGTTTGTTTGTCCAAATTGACTGACAAAGTTGATCTAAATGACTTTGTTAGAGGCCCAGTAGGAGGCAGGTCAAAAAAATTGATATATGCTATTTAGAATGAAGTTTGGAAACTATCTCAAATTGAAGCTGATTCTCAATTGAGAGCTGTTGAGCAATCTAATTTGGAAAAAGTACTTGCAGTTGTTAATAATAACATTAATACCATTTCTTCCTGAATTTACACATTAGAGAATATTGTTTCATCTGTTGGTGATATTGAGCAGGATCAAGTGTCTGTTTTGTACCATGTTCAAAATCAATTCCATTCCATTTTGCAGTGTGCTCGGACTTTACAAAATTTTAAATCTGGGAAAGTTCCTTGGGACTACATGAAAACCTTGTCTCTGTTTTTGCCATTTAATTTGACAGTAAAACAACAATTTATGTCTATGAAGGATTCTGCATATTCACTTTTACATATTGAAAAGTTGAAACCTTTACCTTTTTCTGTTGCTGATTCTAATTCAGCTGTATGGCTCATTTGTGGATTAATAACACTGCCCTTCCCCTTGTTTACATTCGATTCATGTATGGATATTTACCTTTTGGGAAACGCCTATCTTCATGAAGTTTGGTGTCTGTCATGCACCTATAGTTGCCTGAGGGAGGGTAAAGAAGTTTACTTAAAGGGTGAGGAGTACACTTTGACACCTGATCACTCCTTGGTTTCTAGGAACATACAATTGCATGGCTCATGCAACAAGCAGTCTCTGAATTTAGCCTGCATTTTAAAGGGTAATCCTGTCCCAGCAATTACATCAACTTTTACTTTGTTAGCTAATGGTAGCTATTTGCTTTTAAATAATGAAGATTGTTGCGGTATGCTGGCAGGGATTCCGTACATTGCGATCTTCTCCCAACGTGTAGTCTGCTGTAAGAATGTGCTTTTCCCGCCTCCGCATGGGAAGCTCGATGTATCCACCTGGCCTTCCATTCCGACCTTGAAAGCAGAGTTCAACAAGATGAGTCGAATAAGGGCTAAATTGTCTCAGAAAGGAGTTGCCCTTACTCCTTCCCGTGAAATATTTGTCCTTCACGTGGCAAACACCCGCACTGAGGTGCATGCCCTTTTAAATACTTATCTTGACCTGCATTTCAGTGCTTGGATTCACACAATATTCAATGCCTCGTCGACCAATGGCTTGGCATAGTTTTTTAAATTAGTAAGTTCTGGCCGTGTGACTTCTTTCCAAAGTATATTTGCTGTGATCCCAGAGTTTTTTCATTCTATTTTTTTCAGACTGTTCGACGGTTTCCCGTTTATTCTCGCCTTGGCTGCTGGTGTACTGATGTTCATTTGCGTGCTCAAAAATGGCTGCACAGTCTGTGTCACAAGACAACACGCCCGACTGTTTTATCTTCGCAACTGGATGCTTGAATACTATGGAACGCTGCCTCTGGCTACCTTGAGTGCAGCGTATGGATTATCTTTCCGGTTCTCGTACTTTACATGTGTGCAGTCTGTCTTCCATTGCCTGGATTGCTGTTTTGAATGGGCTCTGGATTTGGGTCCCTGCAATACGGCGTCTCCTAACCCAGATTATGATCAACTAATGAGTTTGTAAGTAGCTCATGAGTTGACCTGTTCTGGCATTGGGATTAAGGCCTGTGCAGCGACTCAGGGCATCCTAGGGAATTGGAATATATATGTGGCTGCACATGACTTCCTGGCACACTGTTACATCGAAGAACACCCAAGTTGACCTCTGATGGTGCTAGAGGCTCAGGCTATCAAAGAACAGGTTTTATAATAACAGAAGGTCTCTTAGGCTTGAATGGGGAATCCCATACCTCCATTATTTCCCATTACTTAATTGGATGGCTGAAATGCTCTCTGATGATAACAATGACTTCCTCTTGGAGGCTGTTAGAACATACTGTGTCTATACGCTGCTGGACTGATTTGGCGTTGGTCCATCTACACTGCCTCCGGTGCTTTAACATTTTTTTTACTGATTTTACACTTTAAAGTTTGGATAGTGCACTCTTATTTGTTGATTTTTCACAATTTCTTTTGACTGTTCCGAACGTAGTACTCACAATTATATATTTTGGCAATTTTTGAACTTAATTCCGCCTCACTCGAACTTGAACTCTGCGTTCCTAAATTGCTTACCTTTTTGTGCGCGTTCCGATCAAGGGAGGGTGTAGTGAAGGCAGGACCCCTCTTGCAACCATTGCTATGTTAGCATAGGCTTATTAGAAGTTTAAACGCCATTTTACTTTTTTTTGGCTTTTGAACACAACACTACATGTAACTGTTGTTGTAAGTTAGATTGCTTGAATTTCTTCACATGAGAACGGCTTGTTTTCCACATCCCTAGACCTCAGGACCTTAGTCTGCACAGTGAGTACAGAAGCCTCCAAGGTTACCATAACAATGTTATCTGTTATTCTGGCTGATCGGCCCACGCTATAGACACAACATGCACACAGCTGCAGCAAACTGAATTTCTAGCGCCTTTAATATTGCACTGCATGCATGATTAGGGCACTTGGGGAAAATCCTTTTCCAGAGAGAGAGAGAGCTTTGCTGATCCTGATGTGATTCACTTCTGCTGATGTTGGAGGTATGGGTTTCCCCATTCAAGCCTAAGAGACCTTCAATTATTATAAAACCTTAGCAAGGGAGGGTGGTACACAAGGCACTATAGGACCTGTTTCCACTACCATTATAATATGATTTCTCCTTTTGTGTTTTATGTAATTGTAACAACGCTGGGGGCGCTTCGTTTCTGACAACCGCATAAACATGACAACTTTGTTACCCAAGAATAAGAAATGTATCTCTAGAGTCGCGGAAACAATAAATAGATATTTCACTCAGTCAATCGTGCATGCTTCGTTTCAAAAGAGTTTGTAGAGAAATAGAGAGACAGGCGTTTTCAATAAAAAGGTTTATTGAACAGTCTTCTTTCTCATACAAGAGAAGTTAACTGCTACAATCGTAATGCAGACTGTAAAGTATAATGCGTACAGTGAGAACAATATTATAAAATAAAACTGTAAGAGCATTGTATGGTTTCTTAGCCATATAAAAATACATACATAAATAAAAAACAATGACTGAAAATACTCAACTGGTGCTTCTAAAATACGCCTACCCAATGTACCTAACCTAAGTCTAGAACCCGGGAAGGAGTAAATATTGTGTAGCATTGTTTTTAGTTTTTGTCAAAAATCTATTCAAGATTTCTCTAGGTTCTAATTGGCTCCATACCTAAGTTTATAATGAAGGTGGTCTGGTATCTCTGTCTCAGGACTTGATTTCCCATCACCCCACAAGGGGAGCTTGGAAACACTGGATCTGGATTCTCACAGAGAGAAATGCAGCATCTGGATCAGTGCATCAGCTGGAGGGCAGGCTTCCTTCGGCACTTGCTGTAGCGAGCTCTGTTGGGCAAGTAGATAGTCGAACTGCTCCGAACCATTGCATCTTGCTAGAGCAAGTGAAGGCATATTTATACCTTGAATGTGTCTAGTTTGACATAAAGTCAGGCATAATACCGTCAGGAAAGAACCCCTAAGAAATAGATGTTCTTTGCAAAGTACATGAGTTCTTGGACAAATCAATATTCAAGCAAGGGAAGGTCTTTGACTGCTTAAGCCAATTTTCCAAGGAATCGTTGTGACGTTTGGTACGGGTGGAAGTAGCCATTCTTGTATTTGATCTGCATGGACTATGTCTAAATAAGGGAATGATTTCTATGCCTATATTTGGGCAATGTGAATGAACAACTGATGGTAATGAACCTTTCTAGTAGACCTATTACAGCCTCAGAAGAACAGGTCTTAAAACTAGGTTTGTCCTTTTGCCCTGACACTACCATATACTATGCCCAAACACGCATCGATCTTTACCAATTTGTTCGCAAGGTCAAACTGTTTAAACTGCATACTAAACAGGGGAATGTAAACATTAGGAATAACAACGCACATGAGCGCACTACTGATACATCACAAACATTAGCAATAGCTGACATTCCCACCCAAATAGATATGCAGGATCTACAGGACCAAACTCGTATATCGACCAATACACCTAACCCGATAAACACAGGGGGCGATGACACCACACTATGCTCACTCGGTATAAACATTGGAGCTCCGGGAATGACCAGTTTTAGAGCACCATCCAGAAATGTGCCCCAGACACCGAAGGATAATATTGACTTGGTCCATGAGCCAGTCAGCCATGACCTACTGAAACTCATTAATACCAGTCCTAGACTGAAAAATATGAAAAAGGAATACTAGGAGGAAGTTTCCAACCTGCTAAAAGATGACAAAATAGTCATTAAATCGTTACACAAGGGTGGAAACATTGTGGTGATGGACATGGAGAAATATATACAAGAGGCCCTCAGACAACTTAATAATCTTATCTGCTATGAGAGGGTAGACAAAACATATCTTGACACTTTACAGATCAGATATCATGATTGCCTCAAAGAATGGTTTGACAAAAAACTGTTAAATTGGGATGAAAGGAAGTTTTTACTGAATGAGACTCCCACCACACCCATGTTTTACCTTTTAACCAAGGTGCACAAAGACACAACAAATCCCCCAGGATTCCCTATTGTATACTCCAAAAATAGTT
The DNA here is from genome assembly GCF_964261635.1 of Lissotriton helveticus. Classification (NCBI taxonomy): domain Eukaryota; kingdom Metazoa; phylum Chordata; class Amphibia; order Caudata; family Salamandridae; genus Lissotriton; species Lissotriton helveticus. The sequence goes on from NC_136064.1 coordinate 127,415,347, forward strand.
TGCAAGATAAAACATCTGAGTATGTAGACCATTTTCTTTTTCCGTATGTCAGAGATCTGAACTCTTATCTTAGAGACACTGAGGATTTTCTACATAAAATCCAAAATCAACACTGGGAAAACATGTACTGGATGGTCTGCTTAGATGTTGAAAGTCTCTATATGAGCATTAGACACACATATGGCCTCAAAGCATGTCAACACTGTTTGAGAGCTAGGAACATTGAACTTTTAGAACACACATGCATGCTCCAACAAATGATCGGAATCTGTCTGACTGAAAATGTCTTTATGTTCAATGGGAGGTGGTACAAGCAACCACAGGGCACTTCCATGGGTACCTGCTTTGCCCCCAGCTATGTCAACCTTTTGGTGGGCTGGTGGGAGGAGAAGGTACTCTGGAGCGAGGAGTTAGAGCCATGGTCCAATAACATCAGACTATGGCTCAGATATATAGATGATGTGTTCTTTGTGAGGGTAATGAATGTGACATTATTGATTTTGTGGATCACCTGAATTGCAAAGCCATGCATTTGAAATGTACTATGCAATATAGTCAACACAGCATTGACTTTTTGGATATCAGATTAACTGTAGACGAGGGCAAACTGACCACAGATCTTTATAGGAAAAAGACAGCAGGTCATTCTATTCTTCATTCAACTAGCTGCCACCCACCCAACATGAGATGGAGTATTCCATACAGTGAGTTTCTTAGAGCAAAACAGAATTGCAGCACAAAAATCTCATACAAGAGAAATAAATAGGATATGGTCAAGAGATTTAAGAATAGGGGCTACCCCATGAAGATGCTATGTAGAGGTGCCATGAAAGCTGACTCTATCAGCCATAACAATGCCCTCTGCACAAGCCCCAAGACACTTAGCAGAACTAACAACACTGAGACACCAGTCAGATTCATTACCACCTATAGCACACAGGCAGGCAAGCTCAGAAACATCTTGAAAAAAGATGGCATATCCTCACACAAGATGCTCTACTTGAGGTTAAGCTAGGGCAATCGCCAGCAGTGACATATAGTAAGACTACATCCCTTAGTGAATAGCCACCTACAAACCACCAAAAAGAAAACTTGGTTGGAACATAGGGGAGGCTTCTATAAATGCAGTAATTGCAAAGCCTGCAGTCATAGCAACAATGTTAAAGAAATTAGCTTGAGGAGGTCTAGAAAGAAATAGAGGATTACTAAACTAATCACCTGTGGCACAGACGTTGTAGTCTATGCAATCAGATGTCCATGCAACAAGTGTTAGGTAGGGTCAACCACATTTCCAGTAAAAAAAATAATTCTAGGCCACTGGAGAGTGGTTACTAATCGTGACTTCAGTTATAGTACCTCAAGACACTTAAATGATGAACATGAAGGAGACTGGAACAAGGGCAAATACTTAGGTCTAGCAACCATCCTGTGAAATCCTAGAGGAGGAAATCGAGTCCAGGCCCTACACCGACTTGAATCGAGACTGATATTGCTGGACGGAGTATGTTCTTGATCGGCATGAATAATGACAAAGAGTTATATGTGCATTTATAAACCACCTACACGCTTCCCGGTAACCAGTTCATGAATTCCCATTTTTGATATCCAACAGAGCTTCAACATTATTTTAACTCACTTTTTATTTTTTCATTTTCTTGTGTACTGTTTGGTTTGAAACATTGTGTACTGCAGACAGATGATATTGACAATTGTCTCAGGATTAAATATTGGCATATCTATATGTTTCATTATGTTTGAGCCACATGACTTTTGAAGATTTATGTTGCAAGTTTTTAATCATAGGTGAGATGTGAAATACATACTAAGTTTGTACTGACCTGTTCTTTTGTATCTCTTCTGTCATATGACCCTAAGCAATCTCCATATACCAGCCCTGTTTGCACAATGGCTAAAAGGGAAATGCACTATACATTAATTCCTGCGTCCTTCTGCAGCACAAATTATTCCCTTGGACCAATCACCCCAAAAGCATATGATTTAATATGGCAGTATAATTGTAAATATGAATATTATTATTGTTTGAACTTTATTTAAAATTATTTACTGAACACAAGATGACAAAACACAATTTAGTATTTTTTCTATGTCTGTGCATGATGCGTCGTGCTTACACACTACACCTTTAAATATGAGTGGATTTCACCTGAGGTCATGTGACCAAGATCTCAGTAGAGATCGAAACGTATAGTTTGTTTGCCAAATAAACCCGCAAAATGTACAAATTGCAACCCGGAGTGGCTTGTTTTTTTTAAACTATCTAAGGGACTCTGTTTTCCTCATCTGTAAAATGAACACCATCTCTCCTAGAGATGCCATGCATATTGAAATGCAGATTGTTGTGGTATGTGGACTCCATTTTATAGTCTCGCAGAAAAGCAGAAACAGATTTCTTCACATTTTTCCTAGCTTTCTCATTCTGTGGACAAAATTGATTGGACAAGTACCATTTTTGCCTTTGGCACATAATAGAATAGACAAAGGCAATTTGGGGGAAAAGTGACATCAATTCTCCAAAGGTGTCCTTCATAAGCATTAGCCAGTCACGGAGCATATATCATTTGCTCGCATAAACTTAGAACCGCCAATACAGACACATTAACACCTTGGATGCTAAGGCTTTTCCCATCCTGTGCTGAAGACCTTCATTTCCCATTGTTCATGACAAGGTCAGCTCGTCATAAGCACAGCTCCAGTGTACTGCATGATGAGCTGACCTTGTCATTAGCATGGAAGTGGTTAAACTCTTTGCTATGGCAGGATATACAAGGCAGGGACCCCTCCCAGGCAAGAACTTACTTGCAGGCAGCGTTGGAAGCGACTAAACTCTCTGTGCTTTGGGACATGCAACTTGGGCACAGCACTTTTAAAAAACTAGTCTGGAAAAATGTCAAATCACTTTCCTTACTAGAGGACAAGGCTCTTTTTTCCAAAAGATCTCATGCATGGACGACCCTCAACTCATATAAATCTTTGACACCACAAATATACTTTAACCAGGGTTACCCAAAAGCCACAAAAATGAAGTTCCTGAAATACAGACTGAAATACAGACTAGGGATTCTGCCAAGCACAGAGTATCTTCCACCGTGGCTTAGGACAGAGGGCAACGAGCCCTGCCCGCTTTGCAACTCAAAGAAGGGTGACATGCTCTATGTCACCTGTCTCTGTGAAGAACTACAACAAGCACGTCAATTGCTCCTGAAAGATCAGTTTAAGCAAAAAGGGATCAGCACCAGAAGGCAAACGGTGCTCGCCTGCCTGAATTAATCAAACACTAAATTAAATTGCAGAAACGTCAAATTTCTCGCAACGGTCGAGAAAAGATTTCCAAGACGGCTAAAACCAGGGATCAATATCACAGACACAGGCTAATAAGCAGACGGACAAAAGGCCTCAAGGAAATCCACTGTTCCATCCTATGTAAAAAGGCGCTTGGACAGTCATACTGTACTTTTCAATCTTATGCTTATTCTTAACGTTTTTAAAGTATGATATTTAATGATCTTTTTGCAACATGTTTTGTACTGGTTTTAATTAACTAAGCATAATACACTTTTACCTTACCTTTACCTCATAAGCATTTCCAGACCTACCCCAGTCAAAGTGCCTAGGTCATTGCCAACACAGTGCACAATTATGAAGTCAGGGTGTTGGAGATGTAAAAAGGATTTCACCAATGGTATCAGTTGGTGCCACTTTAACCCTCTCTGTCCAATCCATTTATTGACTACGTTTGGAAAACCGAGGTCTTTGTGAATTCCTTTCTGTTCTGCGTAACTTTGGCTCCAGAAAATATAGCTGTGTCCCACAATCCACACTCTAAGCATGTTGAAGGGAGGTCTGGATGCACTCAGATGGTCTCTGTAAGTTATGTGCCAGTTTGATAAGTAATATTTTTCTAAAATGGTGGATAAGATGCAGTTTAGAAGAAAGAAGAGAAATTATTGGTTGTTTCACAATATTCTACATTGAAAACTAGGGTGCATGTTTCTGTTTTTTGACAGCCTGAATCTTATTGGTTAACAAAAATTGATAGAAAGGAGCATTACATAAGATAAGCTGCTATATTGAGAAGTCAAGCACACTTGCTGTTTTGATTAGAAACATTGTGTGATGAACTATTGACCTATGTGCTCAGTTAACTGTTTCATGAAGAGTTTCTATGGTAACAGGCAGAAGGGAGGATGGGGGTAGGGTTCAAATGTATATCGTTTGGAAAGGATTGAAATGTCTAACCAATAGAAATGTGTGTTTGGTTTTGTATTAATGTGGTAAGGAATGTAATTTGATATGCAGGTGTATATGTGTTGAAAATGAGAGGGAAACTCTGCCATTCTATGGTTCTCATGAGAGGTGTTGAAAACAGAGATTTTGAATAAGAAAATCTGCTGTGTGACTGACATACTTTTTATTCTACAAAACAATTGGAAATGTGAGTTATTAATTTGTGTGGAAATGTATGTGGTGCATTTTGGTTTTAATCCGAGTAATGTGTTTGTTCTGCTAAAGCTAAGGGAATACTTTTTTTCTCTATACTTTTATTGTATGTGTGCATTTAGAAAGTATTCTGAGATAAGCATTTGTTTATTTTATGTGTTTGTACACAGGTAATTATGCTGTTCTTTTGTTTGAGTAGAATTAGAAACCAGTTATTTTTTATTTATTTGCAAAAATGAGTGAAGTTTCTAAATTAAAATGTATTACTCATTCTAGACTACAAAATGTGTTTTGGTAAAATAGAAGGGATAGTGTTGTTTGTCTAGAATCACGCAGGGGTATATTATCAAGAACGGCGATAAAATTATCGTTGCTTTAGCGGCAGGAAACTGCCGCTAAAGCGGCAATAATGGGATTGTGAATTCCTATAGCAGACCAAGTTCTGGTGTTAACCTGGGATGTAATGGGAATTCACAAAGGCATATTATCAAGCCCATTATCGCCTCTTTAGCGGCAGTATCCTGTCGCTAAAACGGCAATAATGTTCTCGCCGTTCTTGATAATATGCCCCACAGTGTGTCTTCTGTGCATTTATGAATCACTCTGAGAGAAGCATTTTGGTACTTTGGGGCATATTATCAAGCAGGAGGTAAAAAGTATTGTCATTTTAGTGGCAGAAAACTGCAGCTAAAGTGGCGATAATGGGCTTGATAATATGAACTTGTTAATTCCAATAGAAACCCATGTTCAAGTGTGAACATGGGCTACTATTAGATTGCTTGACGGCATATTATCAAGCCCATTATCGCCGCTTCTGCAGCAGTTTTCTGATGCTAAAATGGCAATAATTTTAACGTCGTGCTTGATATTATGCTCCTTCATGTGTTGTCCGATTGGTTATTAGTGAAAAACGTATCGTGTTCTCACATTTTAGTAGAATAAGAAAATAGTCATTGGTTATGGGTTTCCTAAATGAGTTTAGTATTAATAGTAAAATGCAGTTCGGAAATATGTATAGTTTATGGTTGATGTTTTTGCAGACAGATAAGTACATGTAGTCTTGCACTGGCACTTCCACCAATATGATTTCCTACATTACCCAAACACCACTACACTACTGTAAACCCTTAATCTACCTCCAGCATGACCATCTACACTACTTATTTTACCACTTTACTAACTTGATTAAATCTACACCAGCAGAACCTCCTACACTAGCCAAACACCAGTTTATGTCCTAGAACATTCCCCTACCACGACCTCCTATATTATACAAACACCACTGCACTACCTTAAAGCCTGAAACGCTATCCCTAGCATGATCTCTTATGGTACATAAACACTATGCTAGAACACTACTCCAGTATGAGTCCTTATACTACTTAATCACCATTTCAGTACTCTAAAGCTTAAATCTATCATGACAGGACCCCTTACACTACCCAAAAACTACTATAGTATCCTACTACTGTATTTATATGAAATATCGTTACTTGTGTAGAATCACACAGTGAGTCTTTGCATTTAGGAATCAATCTGAGAGAAGCATTTTTATAGTTGATGTGTTTCCCGACATGTAATTCTTAAAAAATGTATTGTGTTCTCACATTTTGGGCGAATTAGAAAATAGTCATTGGTTATATGTTACTACTAAAATGCAGTTTTGAAATATATAGAATGCATGCTTGTTGTTTTTGCAGAGAAATAAGTACATGTAGTCTTGCAGTGACATTTCCACCAGTATGATTTCCTACACTACCCAAAAACCACTGCAAAACTGTAATCTACCTCCAGCATGAGTTCCTACACTACTTATTCATCCCCTTTATTAGAGTAAATCTTAAATATACTTCAGCAGAACCTTCAACACTACCCAAACACCAGTTTATTTCCTAGAACACTCCCATACAACGACCCCCTATACTACACAAACACCACTTCACTACCTTAAAGCCTAACACGCTATCCCTAGCATGAACTCTTATGGTACATAAATATCACTGCTGTATGCTAGAACACTACACCAGTATGACTCCTTATAGTACCTAATCGCCATTTCACTACTCTAAAGCTTAAAACTATCATTGTAGGACCCTTTACACTACCCAAACACCACTATAGCATCTTACTACTGTATTTATAAGAAATATTGTTATTTGTTTAGAACTACACAGTGAGTTTGTGCATTTAGGAATCACTCTAACAGAAGTATTTTGATAGTTCATGACTTTCCTTTCCATTGACCCCGAGATTGCAGCAGTGTGCAGGGTAAGGAGAGGACATTAGGTGTTAACTACACTGGTCACCCCGGCTACTGAAAAACTTATCCAGATCTGTGGAGCAATAAAATCTGGCTCTCCCAGAGACCCTACTACACCCAGGCGCCTGATGGGCAGTCTGCATATACTAGAGCCGTATATCCGCCACCTACTGAACATTTCTTTTGGGACCTATTCAGTCCCTGACGCCTGGAAACGTGCAGTAGTCCTGTGGTAAATAAATAAATAATACCCTATTTTTGAATGGATGAATGAATAACAGATAGCTCAATAAATAAGAGTCAAGATTCGAGGTAGCAGGAGTTTTGCAGGTTTAATACAGCATAAGGACAGGAACAGAACGACCTGTACGGGAATAGGATGGCAGCTGCCGGGGACAGGATCGGGACAAGGGATAACTTTTTAATAACAGTACATGAGCATATATACATAGCGCAAACACATAGCATTACATTGCAATAGGCGTAGCAGTGGGTGGAGCAAAAGCGTGACGCGTAGCAGTCGCGAAAGATAAGGGTGAAAAGAGGTGTAATCAGGGCGTATACATAGACATGTGATGCAAACGTAACAGAATATGTCATGAATGGGGCGGAAACCATGGAGGGGGCTACCTGAGGAGCCGGGACCTCTAACCTGATGGTGCGCGCAAACTGGCAATGACGTATCACTAGGAGAAACTGGGGGCTATGAACTCTGTGCTAGGAGCAGAGACTGAAGTCTGGAGAGTCAGGGCGACATGTACCTAAGCAGTATCTAGTATCTGATGTTTAGGGAACATGTTGATATAAACTAGAAGTCAGGAGGGGAAAGGCTAACAGCCTCTAAGACTGGAGCATGCATTATTCTACATGTAGTGCGTGATGAAGAATATTAAATGACCATTAAATGCAGTATTTCTCTTACATGGAGACGTAAAAGCTAAACAATGACGGAAACTATTGATGCGATTCAGTAGCTTAGGAATGCAGAGAAGGAGGACTGAACTGATAACTGGAATCATAACATACTCTTGGCAGACTCAGAGGCAGAGCCAGCCTGAACCGGGCACTGTGAGGCAGGAAGTAAGTGAAGGGTCGAGGATACAGGTGGGGGCTGTATCGCTCCTCAGCGAGGGCTTCAGGAGACAGGAGCTGAATCTGGTGTCCGGGCCCTTTTGAGGCCTAGAAACGGGGATTTTACAATGGAATAACGTGCACACTGAGAAACGTGACAACGTAACTTTACATAGGCCTGATATTCGTATTATTCACGAGAACTGGAAACTGGCATACTAGAGGCGGACACAACTATAATTGCGTCTTTAATCAAACATGGGGAATAACATATGCATATTAATCATGCACACATAACATATGATGGATGACACGTAGGGACACAGAACATGGCAAAATTTACTTTTCCACATTCCCTCCTTGTCACTACGTTTCCATCAGGAAACATCAATATTCATGATACCATCTACCATTTCATACAGTATCATTTGCTCGTCTCGAATTCTTTTGGAACGGGATTTAGAACGGGACTTGGGACTAGGAGTTATACTAGGAATACAGGATGTAGCACAAATGCCGCAAATCGCAGGGCCACATTGTATACAGAGGCAGCAGCTGAATATGATCGCTACTGCAATACCTAGAAATGACAAGACTTTCCATCCCCAGGCGGAAATTATACTCCAGAGCCAACCGGACCATGTCCAGGTGCCTGGATTTTGATGTAACAGATGGGCAATTTTATGAAGTCTGGTTATAGCTGAATAAACAGACGGCGCGTTATTTGGAATGAAAATGCAGCAACTAGATCCGATGACTCTACAGGCCCCGCCCCTATCGGCCAGTATGACGTCAAGGACGAGACGATTTTGCAAAACTACAAATCTCATAGCAGATTGCTCTTCGGTTAAGTTACCTAGAGCAGAGGCAGTTTCATTTACTACAGCTTCAAGGGTTCTGGTTAACCTGCGGATTAGCTTACTATTCTGGATAGGTCCTATAAAGAAGAAGAAACCTCTATTGAAATCTGTATATTGTTCTAGAGCAGTTTCAGTATAATCGACAATTGGGGACTCGATCTCCCTTCTATGTCTAATGTGTACTAGATGTGTGTTTCTATGATAATCAGACGGGGCTAGGAAAACTGGTGGCAGTAGGAAGGCAATGTAACAGGTACCCTCCCAATCGAGGGGCAGACGAACATATGCGGTCTGACCACAAATAAAATATGAATGACGTGAAGCTTTGAAAATAGATTTCCCACTGTCACTATACTTGACAATAGTAGTACAATCACTATGTCCTACATGTACGGAACCATTATTTCGGACACATAATTCGCCTTTGACTGGTAGTACTGAAATAGCAGGTAAGTCTGGAGTAGTATCAGACTGAACATTCAGGACCATGAAATTCGAAGAATAATTACCTAAATTGTAAACTTCATTTTCTAGATCTAACCCGGTTCTGTGGGGAAGACCTTGCTTGTCTGGAAAACATGTATTGTTAAGAAAAGACATATCTGTTGAGGATGACGTTAACGTGGACCATGCTCCACACGAACCATTATGTGAAAACGGATAAGGAAAGAGTGGCAGAACTCCCTTCGGTATCTGGAAAGGGGGGAGTCGACCACACACCCAACAATTTGTAGCATTGCTGGTCTGGTGTGAGTAATGTAACATGCGGATAAAAGTATTATTACGCATAGCGAGGCGGTAAGAGAGTTCATGAGGAGGCAGATCACTAAACGTGTGCTCTACTGTAATATTAGAAGATATATTTACATGAGGAACTGGAAGATACAGGTAAAATGCATAACTGGTGCAGGAAATCATAATGCTGAGAAATAAAACGAAACTTAGAAAAACGATACATCGGATTGAGTTTTGACTAACTCTCTCACTATGGGGGTCTATTTTATACATGTCAGAAACAGTCTAACCGTTTCACCTAGGGGAGGACTTAGACAATCAAACTGGCTGACTTATTTTACTAGACCGGAGTTTCAACTTATACTCCTGTTGCGGAGTTTTCTCTAACGGGGAGGGTGCAGTATCATTGTTCTTTGCGGGACAGTCCTTAAGAATAGTACTTTGGCAGTCCTTCAAATCCTGGGAAATGTTCTTTGAGACGGGTTTCAGTCCATAAAACTTTTTCACGTGCGAAAGGTGCACCCAGCCTTTGCGACCCTCCAACTTCACGGCTGTACGGGTGGCGAGGAGGACCTGTCGGGGCTCCTTCCAGCGAGGCTCCAGCGGACCTGAGCGATCAAAATTGCGAATTAAGACCATGGATCCGGGAACGATTTCATGCGGTGCCACCTCGGTATTGTCTGGAAATGTGGCGGCAACCTGTGAACGACAAGAGTTGAGGGCAGACATCAAGGAAGCTAGGTAATCTGTCAGCATATTACTTGAAACATCGGTAATACTTCGGGGTCTAGGAGTACCCCACATGTTAGGGGGGCGGCCGAAAACGACCTCGTACGGGGATAGACCTGATCTGGAATGTGCGACCATGCGCATATAGAACAAAGCGACTGGCAGAGCTACTAGCCAGTCCACACCTTTCTCTTTACATACTTTGGCGATGCGAATTTTCAGGGTCTGGTTATGTCTCTCTACGAGACCTGCTGCTTCTGGATGGCGTACACAATGGAACTTCCACTGGTATCCTAACAAAAGGGAAACGTGCTTCATTAACTCTGAGGAGAATGGCTGACCGTTATCAGAATATACGACCCTAGGGAGTCCGTAACGGGGGAAGAATTCACGAACCAACTGCTTGGCAGTGGTCGCGGCTGTGTAATCTGGGACTGGATATGCTTCTGTCCACCTGGACAAGGCGCATACAACTACAAGAACATACTTGAAACCTCGACATCGCTCCATCTGAATATAATCCATCTGGAGGACTTCAAAAGGGTGGTCAGGAGGCTGGAATCCCCCTTGTTCCACCGGGACACTTTTACCTGGATTAAACTGGCAACATATCATACAGGTACGGACTTTCTGCTTAGCTGCAGCTCGTAAATGCTTGTTGAACCAAATGTTCTGGATACTGTCTAACATAGCTTTTTCTCCTAAGTGTGCTGGACTATGTGCGGTATTGATAATGACTTGAACCATAGAGTCGGGGAGAAACCATGTGGCTCTACCCTTCGTCACCCATCCTTGATCTGTCTGGACCCCTCCTTGTTCGGACCATTTCTTGATTTCATCGGGAGTAGCATGTAACTGTATGTCTATGACATCTTGAGTGGGGTCCTTAACTGTCACACATGTAGTCGGATCTGGAGTGTGTATCATGTTAACTGGAATGTCTGAAGTCTGAGCTGTGAGCTTGGCTGTGCGATCTGCTAGATCGTTACCCTGGGAAATAGTGTCAGTAACTTTCGTATGTGCTTTGCATTTCATGATAGCAATGGATGTCGGTAAGTGTATTGCATCTAACAGAGCTTGAATAAGGAGACCATGCTGAATCTTGGTTCCATGAGAAGTCATGAAACCTCTCTCCTGCCAGAGCACTCCAAAGTCGTGTACGACTCCAAATGCGTAGCGTGAATCTGTGTAAACATTGACTTTCAGGTTCTTGGCGTGTATGCAGGCTTGAGTCAGAGCAACTAGCTCTGCTGCTTGAGCGGACAGAGTGTCAATACGGTGTGTCTCAATAACTTCAGTATCAGTAGTCACTGCATACGCGGCGACTAGTTCTCCTGTACTTGTTCTCATACATGAACCATCCACATAAAGTGTCAGGTCGGGATCTGGTAACGGAATATCTGTCAGATCTTGTCTTGGCCTTGTCGTAATATTAACTACTTCCACACAGTCGTGTGTGTCCGGACTTAAAGTAACTGATGGTAACAGTGTAGCAGGGTTCAGGATGTTGCAGCGTCTGATTTCTATGTGTGGCTGGAACAGTGTCAATTCATAACCTGTTAAACGTGCAATTGTCAAGTGCTGAGTCTGTGTTCGGTTTAAAAGAACTTCCACGGAGTGTGGAACTTGTACTGTCAGGGAGTGTCCTAATACTATGGAATCACTTTGTCTGATAGCTAGTGCTGTGGCTGCAACTGACTTGAGGCACGCAGGCAGAGCCTGGGCTACAGGATCTAATGTGCTCGAAAAATAAGCACATGGCTTGTATTGACCTGCTTGATCTTGTGTGAGAACAGATAATGCTGTACCTTCACGTTCTGTGACGAAAAGTGTAAAAGGCTTACTGTAGTTCGGTGTGGCTAGAACTGGAGCTTGGCATAAAGCTTTCTTTAACTCATTGAAGCTAAGTGTATGTTCAGATGTCCAAGGGAGGACAGTCGGTGCGGCTGCCTCCTGTGTCGTTAACTGTATCAGTGGCTTAGCTAGAAATGCATACTGAGGAATCCATTGTCGGCAGTAAGAAGTGAGGCCGATAAAAGCACGTACCTCCTTCTGGGTCTTGGGCTGAGGAAGACTCGCTATTAACTGGATACGGTCTGGTGTCAACTGCCTACCCCTCTTGGACAGTAAGTGTCCTAAGTATACCACTTGCTGGACAGAGAATTGAAGCTTCGAAGGGGACACCTTGTGCCCCATCTCGGCTAGGAAATACAGAACCGTCAGTGACGCTCGCTCGCAGTCACGTTCAGAACGGGCTGTGATCAGTAGATCATCGACATACTGGAGCAGGGCAGTGTCAGTTGGCATGTGAACATTATCAAGTTCTCTCTCAAGTGCTTGACTATAAATACTAGGACTTTCTGTGAAACCTTGAGGAGCTCGTGTGAACATATAGCTCCTTCCATTTAAACAGAATCCGAAAAGAAACTGGCTGTCTGGATGAATGGGAACACTGAAAAATGCGTTCTTGAGGTCGATTACAGTAAAGAACGTGGCTTCGGAATCAATGGCTGTCAAAAGGGAAGAGATATCTGGGACAACTGGGTACTGAGGAATAATACATTTGTTAAGTTCTCGTAGGTCAATCACTAATCGATATACTGGGGGTGCATTTGGATCAGTCCTTTTCATGACTGGAATGATCGGAGAATTGCATACGTTGGAGTCAGTTTCTACAACTACTCCTTGAGCGATGAGCTCGTCAATAATTTTGGATAAGGCTGCTACAGCCTCAGGTGGCAATCTGTACTGTCTGATTCGTGGTAACACTACACCTGGCTTGAGAGTCACACGATGGGGTGTGATTTGCATGTAACCTACATCAGTTGGACCTTGCGCCCATAAATGCTGCGGAACATTAGACAATCTGGGATCAAAATCTCGTAATACATAGTGACCCTTAAAGTCACGTAGGAACAGACGTATTCCCTCTGGGGAACAGCATATAACTGCACCTAACTCTTTCAGTGTTTTAATGCCTAATAGATTTTCTGGACATGACTTAGTAAGTAACAGATCAGTAGTACGGGACAATGGACCTACTTCTAGAGTAACTGGCTTTGATATTTCATTTACGATGGGTTTTCCTGAAAATCCAAGGGAAACATTTCTAGAGCCTGAGAGCGGAGCCCCTGGAACTTCGGCGTGACTAATTGTGGTCCTACTTGCCCCTGTATCAATCAAAAACTTTCTGTCTTTCCCTAATACTTGACTATGAACATAGGGACCTTCTTGATCTACAGGTATCTCGATGAGAGGCAAGCCTACCTCCCTCTCTAGGCTGTTTCATGAATACTGCTGGTACTCTGGATACTCGGACTGTGCATACTGATACATTTGCTGTGTAACATGCTGTGTTGCAGCAATAGGCTGCGGTGCTGTAACCGTCGGTTGTGTATTCTGTGGCTGAGGAGTCTGTGAAACTTGTTCTTGTCTAGGCGGACGTGGTCTTTCTTTAGTCTTACCGGTAGCTATGTTGTGTTTCAGAACTGCACACTCGTTTATAAAATGACCTGGCTGTTTACAATAATTGCAGTTCCCTTTAACGGGAGCTGCAGGATGACTGGCTTGATTCGGACCCCTCTTCTGACTGTCTTGAGGAACAGATTGTGCAACTAGTACTTTCATTTTCGTGTCTTTCATACGTTTTCTCTCGTGGTCCTGTTCTTCTCTGATTCTATTCTGGTGGTATTGGAGCATCTGTAACATCTGGGACGGGGTATTAGCTTGCCAGGTACTTTCGACTTTCAAAACTCGATTCTTAATTTGTGGACTTGAATTCTCGACTAATTTAGTAACAAAAAGGTGAGGGTATGACTCACTACTTGTCTTGAGGCCACTGTTGATGCTAAAACATTTCTCAAATCTAGAATAAAAATCACTAATGTCTTCGTCTTGTTTCTGTTTACAGGCTGAGATTGCATCCCAGTCTTCCTTTTTCGTTGTTAACAATCTGGGTAAAACTTGAATCAATAGTTCAGGTAATTCTTTACATTTCGCTCCAAGACCGGTACCTGGTACTCGTGCCTTATCTTCAGCTTCTAGAACTGCCCAATTGATCTTTTTCTCTCCCACCTCCCATTCTTTTTCCTTGAGCTTTTCATACACCCCTGCGGGCAACAGAACCTTTAACATTTTAATTACATCTGGATACGTGTATTCTCCCATACGGAGCATGTCTTTTAATTCTCTATGGAACCCTGCTGGATCTTTATCATGACAGGGAATTAATTTTTTCATCTCTAAGAGTTCCATCTTTGTGATCGGGGTGTAAACAAACACTCGTTCTAGTTCGCCACCCGTTCCTCTAACTGGGTGGACTTCTCGTAACGGATTCTGTCTCTCCATGTAAAATGGTTTACTTTCTGGGGGTGAGACATGAACAAAATGCGGGTTCAAAAACGTTCTATATTTGTGGCGCTGTTCTAGAATGACACTAATTAAATCGGTACCTAGACCTTTCCATCTATACTGGAGTAACTCGTTCAGGATATCATGTAACGGACCTGGATCAGAGTGCTGACCCTCATACAATGTAATGAGGTGCTGGATCATATACATACCCACCAGTCGCTGCTCGGCTGGGGGCAGTTTCAGAACAGGATTTGCATATTCTGGGACTGTGTCGTCCAAATAGGACGAGATAAAAATATCAGCTGCGGTCGGTTTGTGACGTAGCTTGGTCGGAACTAATGGTGGCGGGAAGTTACTGGATGCCTCTGGGGTCGCTTTTGGCAAGCCCTCGGCAAGAAGAGGATACATACCCTTCATAAGGGCATTCCTCCGTCTGTCTGACTGTTCAGTTTTAACTTGTTCACCTATCTCGATTAATTCTTTTTCTTGGGCTCGCTCTTGAGATTCTCTACTTAATTCTGACTTTCGGATTTCTTTTTCGGTTCTTTTATGAGCTTCTTTGCGCCATAACTCGATGGCATCTTTCTGTGACTGTCTGGCTTTCTTTTTCCATA
The DNA here is from genome assembly GCF_964261635.1 of Lissotriton helveticus. Classification (NCBI taxonomy): domain Eukaryota; kingdom Metazoa; phylum Chordata; class Amphibia; order Caudata; family Salamandridae; genus Lissotriton; species Lissotriton helveticus. Next base: position 127,430,427 of record NC_136064.1, read on the forward strand.
ATGCCTCTTCTACTCTCATGATGCACTCGGCATCCCACGTACCTGATACGGGCCATCTATACTTTTCTTCCAACTCTTTGGTGTACTCTACCCATAAATCTAGATATAATATGGCACTTATGCCATGCTTCTGATACATAAAATGACCTGGACTGTCCCTGGGCGGGACGGGAACTGCTGCTTCCAGCAGACCCTTTCTAGTTTTTAACTGACGTAACTTAGAAAACAAGGGCATGACTGTACTGTAATCTAGACACAATACAATACAGAATGAACACGATACTTATTCCCCATTCATACCACGACATTAAAATACATGAAGAACATTTAAAATAACAGTTCGAACAGAATACTACCTGGAATACGGAACACAGAATACATGAATTTTCTCGAGAACAGAACTGACTAGAACAGAAACTAGATGCACTGCTGAAACAGTACGGAACTTACCGGTCTCATAAAGAGACACGTCAGGACCCGCATCCACCGAAGTGGACACTTCGTTTGTGAGTCTGTGTACCACCAACCCACAGACCAGAGACAATTAGATTGACCCTGTCTAGATACCACCCCAGTAACGGTACTCACCGGGCAGCAAGAACGGAAGGCCTCGGACTGGACTGGACTGCTACGACGACGGACGACGAACTTCGGACTTCAGTTACGGGTGGACCTCCGGATACCTCGGACCTTGGACTCTCGGCTTGGGCTCTGGTCGGGACTCGCCGCGTTCCTCCACCGTCTCGTCTGGATGCTGGACCGCCTCCTCCGTCTCCTCCGTGGGCCTGAGGGATACTTGAAGCAGAAATATCTGCCGGTGCGCAGAAGAGTTCCGTCACGACTGCAGAGGGTCAGGGGGTCGGCGTGGCTTCACCGACGCGTGGGGAAAGGGCAAGTCCCTATTCGGGCGCCATTATGTGGTAAATAAATAAATAATACCCTATTTTTGAATGGATGAATGAATAACAGATAGCTCAATAAATAAGAGTCAAGATTCGAGGTAGCAGGAGTTTTGCAGGTTTAATACAGCATAAGGACAGGAACAGAATGACCTGCACGGGAATAGGATGGCAGCTGCCGGGGACAGGATCGGGACAAGGGATAACTTTTTAATAACAGTACATGAGCATATATACATAGCGCAAACACATAGCATTACATTGCAATAGGCGTAGCAGTGGGTGGAGCAAAAGCGCGACGCGTAGCAGTCGCGAAAGATAAGGGTGAAAAGAGGTGTAATCAGGGCGTATACATAGACATGTGATGCAAACGTAACAGAATATGTCATGAATGGGGCGGAAACCATGGAGGGGGCTACCTGAGGAGCCGGGACCTCTAACCTGATGGTGCGCGCAAACTGGCAATGACGTATCACTAGGAGAAACTGGGGGCTATGAACTCTGTGCTAGGAGCAGAGACTGAAGTCTGGAGAGTCAGGGCGACATGTACCTAAGCAGTATCTAGTATCTGATGTTTAGGGAACATGTTGATATAAACTAGAAGTCAGGAGGGGAAAGGCTAACAGACTCTAAGACTGGAGCATGCATTATTCTACATGTAGTGCGTGATGAAGAATATTAAATGACCATTAAATGCAGTATTTCTCTTACATGGAGACGTAAAAGCTAGACAATGACGGAAACTATTGATGCGATTCAGTAGCTTAGGAATGCAGAGAAGGAGGACTGAACTGATAACTGGAATCATAACATACTCTTGGCAGACTCAGAGGCAGAGCCAGCCTGAACCGGGCACTGTGAGGCAGGAAGTAAGTGAAGGGTCGAGGATACAGGTGGGGGCTGTATCGCTCCTCAGCGAGGGCTTCAGGAGACAGGAGCTGAAGCTGGTGTCCGGGCCCTTTTGAGGCCTAGAAACGGGGATTTTACAATGGAATAACGTGCACACTGAGAAACGTGACAACGTAACTTTACATAGGCCTGATATTCGTATTATTCACGAGAACTGGAAACTGGCATTCTAGAGGCGGACACAACTATAATTGCGTCTTTAATCAAACATGGGGAATAACATATGCATATTAATCATGCACACATAACATATGATGGATGACACGTAGGGACACAGAACATGGCAAAATTTACTTTTCCACAGTCCTCCCTCTCCAAAAGAAACCCAACATCAGCTATGACCAGTTAGACAATCTTCGTCCGATCTCTCTTCTGCCATACATGGCGAAGGTTGCTGAGAAGATTGTAAACCACCAGCTGATGGGCTTTGTAGAGGAAGCCTCCCTACTACATGACTCTCAGTTTGGCTTCCGTCCTCGCCATTCGACGGAGTCAGCATTTCTCATGGCAGTAGAGTCCATACGGCAGGGAGTGGATGAGGGCCAGACCATGGCCCTGATCCTTTTGGACCTAAGCGCAGCATTCGACACTGTAGCTCATTCCACCTTGCTACAGTGTCTGAATGACGGAGGAGTATCAGGGGCTGCGCTTGGGTGGATTCGGTCTTTCCTGATGGGCAGGTGCTTTCAGGCCCGCCAGGGAGAATGCTATTCTAGGGAGATTGGGCTGGGCCAAGGCGTGCCGCAGGGCTCGTCCCTGAGCCCGACTTTGTTCAATCTTTATGTCTCCCCGCTGGCGGCCATAGTTGAAAGCCATGGACTACGCCTTGTGTCCTATGCCGACGACACACAGCTGGTTATATCCCTCTCACGTGTGCCTGGTCTGGTGGCGGACAATTTCAGAGTGTGCATGCAAGAACTGGCAACCTGGATGTCCGTCAACTGCCTGAAACTTAATGGCAGTAAGACCGAGGTGCTTTTGGGAGGTGGGATGCCCATCTGTGTGGTCGTCGGCATGGTGGCCACCCTGCCTAGGAGAGACACCTGGCCCCCGTCAGGAAGCAAGGAATCTTGGGGTGTGGCTGGATGCTGATCTTGCCTTTGGCCCCCAGAGCCGACGAGTGGTAGGGGCTTGCTTCGGAGTTTTAAGAACTCTGAGGAAGGCCTTGGATCTTTTGCCCATTGCGGCCCGCCGGACGCTGGTGCATGCATTAGTCACCTCACGCCTTGACTATGGCAATTTGCTGTATCTGCGGGCCACGGGAAAGGCTCTTAATCCCCTCCAGGTGCTGCAAAATGCTGCCGCTCGCCTCATTCTCAAGCTTCGAAGAAGATCATCCTCTAAGGCAGCGCTTCAGGCCTTGCACTGGCTTCCTGTGAGGAGCAGGGTGGAATTCAAAGCACTTGCCATTTGTCACCGTATTCTGGGTGGCAAAGCCCCTGCCCCGTTACAGAGTCTGGTCACCAGGTATGAGCCCACTAGGAATCTGCGCTCCTCCTGCACAGGACTTCTCAAAATCCCAAAAATCAAGAAAGCGCGTGTGGGGGGAAGGTCTTTCAGATACTTGGCTGCAAAGCTTTGGAATGACCTACCGTCAGAGCTACGCTTGGAGTCCTTGGAATCCATGTTTAGAAGGAAACTGAAGACTCACTTATTTAGACGGTAGACGGTTGTGACGGCTGCTTGGGCTGCGTACTACACTTATCATAGCGCGGGGACACGCCTATGGGCGTAAACCAGGCGCTTTATAAATGCCCCTAATAATAATAATAATTTCCTGACATGTAATTGGTTAAAAATGTATTGTGTTCTCACATTTTCGTAGAATTAGAAAATAGTTGTTGGTTATGTATTTCCAAAATGAGTTTAGTGTTAATAGTAAAATGCAGTTTTGAAATATATGGAATGTATGCTTGATGTTTTTGTAGAGAAATAAGTACATATAGTCTTGCAGTGACACTTCCACTAGTATGATTTCCTACACTACCCAAAAAACTACTGCACTACTGTAAACCCTTAGTGTACCTCCAGCATAAATACCTATACTACCGATTCACCATTTTACTACTCTTAACCTAAAATCTATCCTAGCACAACCTCCTATATTACCCAAGCACCACTTTATTTTCTAGAACACAGCCCCCTATACTACACAAACACCACTGCACAACTCTAAAACACTTCCTCAGCACGAACTCCTACACTACCCATTTTCCAATGCACTACCCTAAACTCCTAAACACCATAACAGCACGACCTACTACAGTACCCAAACACCATTGCACTACCCTAAACCTTAAATCCACACCAGCATGTCCCCCTACACTACCGAAACAGTACTGCACTACCCTACAACACTACCACAGCACAACCCTCTATACTACAGTATTGAAGAGAAGTTGATCATTAGATAAACCAATACATTTAATAAAGGCCAAATGTAAGAGGAAAAGAGTAATTAACATGAAGATGTTTTTTAGGGTAATTGAAACACAGTTCAAGTTCTGAGCCTTTTTTTAATGAAGAAAGTTATTTATAGAGCAATAACTTTTTGCCTGCAGTTGACACCAGTGGTCGAGCTTATGAGGTTAGAGATGGTTGTCCAATGGAGAAAGAGCAAATGGTTCCTAGAAATGCAAAAGAAGTGTTAGCTGATGAAGTTCTAGGCAGACGTCCTAAAGCCCCAGTGTACACTTGGGATTGTAGTAGTATTTGTAGTGTACGACAAGAATCTATTGATAAATTACGCAATTTCTTACAAGCATATTGTAAAAAAAGTGTTAAACAAAAGATTAAGCTGTTGCAAGGACTAGACCCTTGCAGAGTGAGAAAACATGCTGATTTGCAAGGTCATTCTCTGGCTTGTCTTTCTAGGAAAGTATGTAAAAGTGTCGATGGAACACTTTGCTAACTTCTTCTTGCCCAGTGATCCCCCTGCCAATGTCACATCTGTCCCTTTGAGCAATAGGAAGGTATTCTTGTCATTCTCACTCACTTAGGTTAGGAGGGCCCTATCGTCCTGCTGTACAGGAAGAGCTATAGGTCAGGACGGGGTCCCAATAGACCTCTTCCAGGGCAACTATAACCTTTGGGTTCCTTTACTGACCAATGTGTTTAACAACATACTAATAGTCACCCCCCCACCTACATGGAAGACAAGTATAATAGTTCCTATCTATAAAAAGGGGGACAAGTGTAGCCCTAAAAACTATAGGCCTATTTCTTTTTTTGACACTACTGCAAAATTCATGGGCTGTCTGCTTTTAGCCAGACTAGAGACTTGGACAGATGATAAGAATATATTAATGCAAGCCCAGCATGGGTTTCAACAGGGTAGGGGAACTGTAGATCCGTGCCTCAACCTCTCATTGATCGTTGACAATTATGTAAGGGCTTAGAGGGGAAAATCTATCTTGCCTTTATGGACATTTCAGCAGCATTTGACTGCGATTCCCACCCAAAGCTCTGGTATTCTATAGAAGAGATGGGGATCGACCCTCCAATAATTGACTTTATCCTGCAACTGTGCTCGGAGGCGTCAGAATCGGTTAGATATGGAAAAAAACGCTGACTGTACCCACCATTTTAAGCTCTTAACATCTTAAGGGGGTAAGACAGGGCTGTGTCCTCGTGCTGTTCTTATTTTCCATTTACACGAATGGCATGGGGAACACCCTCTTGGGTGTAACCTTTGATCTCCCCATGTCTGAGTCTATCCAGCTCCCAATTTTTGTATATGCAGATGCTACAGTCCTTATCGCCATAACTGGGATTGTGCTGCGTCGCCTAATTACCACCAAGTCTACCTTCATGGACTCTCTTGACATGAAATGTAACCAGTCAAAATAATTTATAGTTATTGCCCTTGGTTGCTCGAGGAAAATTATCACACCTCCACACAGAATCAGGGAAAATCGACATGGTGGAGTCTTTTCCCTATCTTGGGGTACTCTTTGACAAGAATTAAACATGGTCAAGATTAATTGATGCAAGGGCCATGAGAATGGAAAAGAGTTTGGGGCATTAAAAGCATTTACCTGCAGGATGGGCATGAAACCTTTGGCCACTGTAACAAGATTTATCCAGCTAAAACGAAATCTGTGGCCACATATGGAACAGGTGTCTGGGGTTTGGCACATCACGAACAACTCCAAATCATTGAAGATAAGTTATTTAAATCCAAGGTCTGCGCTGAGTCTACCCCACATTACGGATTCAATTAGACTGGCTCCTTTGCTCCTGTCATTCTCAATTTGGCAAAGTAAAACTCTCCCTTTAACCCTGAGTATAATAAAAGATTGCCTGAGCCTTGACAATTATAAGAGAATCAGATGGATTAATTACATCAAGTGAGAATTGACTGAGTTGGGGATGAAAGTATTGTTTACAGACCCAATGTCTTGCAGGACAATCCCCAAGCAAAGCCTGGTTGACACTTTTGTGCCGGAAGCCCAGTGTACCCGTAGGGAGAATAACCACAGGAAGCAGTCTATTTTGGTTTGCCAACCACATTTATCTATTTGGGACGGTAGATTCTCTTAACTAGAGCAGGTAAAAATAATGCATCACAAATATATATTACTCTGATTTCAGTTAAATCTGATCCCACTAATGTTGAGTTTTCCATTGAATTCCATTAATTAATTGCCCTTGTGACAAGCACTGTTCCCTCTGTTACATGAAGCGCGCAGTGCATTGTGTGGAGCACGCACACATACAGCACATCAAACAAGAACATTTGCGCCGCTGCTTTAAAAAAGCGAGCGGCATGACAACAGGGTGTTTCTTTCATGTAGAGCCTGGCTGCGGTGCATACTGTGAACTTTTGTTTAAGGATTCATGTTTATTGAAGCGCTGTCACAAGCTGCAATTAACATGAATACTTTAAACAAAAGCACACAAACTGCCCATCACCCTGCAGCTGCACTCTATTATGAAAAGAAATTCAGCAAGTCTACAAACAGGGCGTGAAAAGCCCGCGTCGTGTTTGTAGACTTGCCGAATTTCTCTTCTTAACAGAGCTAGGCTGGGGGGTGATTGTGTGACTTTGTTAAGGATTTCAGGTTAATTACGGGTGCTATGATTGACCAGAAATCTTTACCAACGCCCCACAATGACCCCTCAGCCCAGATCTGTTAAGAAAAGAAATACAGCAACTCTACAAACATGGTGAGAAAAGCACACGTTGTGTTTGTAGAGATGCTGCATTTCTTTTCTTAACAGAGCTGGTCTGGCAGGGATTGTGTGACTTTTTAAAAGTTTTCATGTTATTTACAGCTCCAGACAAGCGCTGTGATTAACCTGAAATCTTTAACAAAGCCACACACTCACTTCACAGCCCAGCTCTGTTAAGAAAAGAAATGCTAACACAATCTAAAAAGCACACGTCGTGTTTGTAGACTTGCTGAATTTCTCTTCTTAATAGAGCGCAGCTGTGGGGTGATTTACACTTTTCTATGCTTGGCATAGTGTGCCACCCGACTTGTATTTTCCTGTTTCTGTCATTGCATCCAGATATATGATATAACAAGTAACATCATACCCAGGGCTTTAAGTGGGATGACAAAACTGGGGGTTCTTGCAAAGGGGCGGGGCCAGTGTAATTAAGGCCCTGGCTTAAGACACATAAGCTAAAAATCTGTACTTAACATAGTGTACCGCCCAACTTATATTTTGCTATTTCTGTCATTGCATTCAGATATATGATACAACACGTAACATCATACCTACAAGTCAGGACTATTGGCTTTGTTAATTTATGTTACTTTCATAAGAAAAATAAACAGCAACTATGACTTGTATGTAATATTGAAAAGGCTTCAATGTAAAGCCCATGTTGACACCACACAAAATGTTGCCTGTCCTGAGTTTCAAAAAGAGAAGGGAAATCCATAGAGAAAAGCCTCTCTTTAAAGGATTTCCCATCCCCTACAAGTATGGTGTCTAGAGCGTGCAACCCAAAAAACTGGACCTTTTTCAAAAATAGATGACGGACCAAAAATGTATATAAATAAAGTGGCAAATAATGACAGTCCTCATCCTCATAGCAACACAGAAATAAATACAATTAAAATGTTAAAATCAGCATCATGCCTATTAATTAAACTGCTTAGTTATAACAGCTGATTACTAGCCATGCTTTTAAACACCTACAAAAACATGCCTCTCACTGTTTTGAGCTCACCCTCTTTAATAACCGGGCCACTTTTCCCAAAGTCTGCCGGGACAACTGTTGAAAAACCAGGACGGTCCAGACAAATCCAGGACTCCTGGTCGCCCTACCTACAAGGCTCACCAGGCATTACATCATGCCCTAACTTCTCTACTAGTGAGAAGTGAGCAGTGTGAGCACACACACATTGATGTGTCTACTGTCACTGCAGTCTGGGAAAAAAAGGACTGCATGTGCCAGGGCATAAAACAGAGCCCCACAGAGACCCGTTTCGAGGCCCACTTTTAGAAACTGAGAGTGCTAAGCACCTGTGAGACCCGGCCCACTTAAAGCTCTGATCATACCTACAAGTCAGACTATTGACTTTGTAAGTGGTTGCCAGTTCCATGAGATGAATACGCAGCAACAATGGCTGGTATAAATTAAATCCATCTGAATTTGAAAACAGCAAAACTCTCCAGCCATCTTTCTAGTTGTGATGAGGCTGCCAATGACCGAGACTTGCTTTATTGTCTGTTATGGTCACGCTGGTAGTACAGTTTTAACAACTCCCTGACAAAATGTGACATTTTAACAAGAAGCAGTTTGACTGTTAATGAGATTCGCTTTTTTGTACTTGCATATATTAGGGTGAAAGGGGGTGATCTTCTGTACAAAACTCAGCTCTGAAATTCATCAGGTTAAGCAGACTGTCATATGATAGGAGCTTGCCTTACATCCAGTAGTGCAGCTTCCGTACTGTGGTTGGGACAGAAAAGTGACTAATGGGAATTCAACATTTGGCTTGCTTCTAAATATTTTTCAAATTGTAGGGTGATTATTCTTTCCAGGTTTAATGTCATCAGAGGAAGGTAGAAAGGGGAAATGTTTGTGGTATTTCCCGATTTTGGTGCTCATTATGGCAAGTCTGAAGAATAGACTAGATGAACCTTGACCCAGTGAGACACTGATGATGGTAACAGTAGTCTCGAGCAGTGGAGGAGCAAAGTTATTTTTAGGGTCTTAATTATTGTTCTATTATTTTCTTGAGACCTGAGCATTCCACGCGACTAGTTTATGTACCAGTGCAGTGATGGTGCAGGTGTTCACAGATCTCTTGTCAGCATTGTAATGTTGGTATACGTTTGTATTTTTTCAAGGATTTGAAAGTTGCATAGCAGTTTAGTTAACATTTTTCTCAACTATAAAAGCCTCTAAGTGCTCTGCCCTCTTTCTAGTCATCCCGTTTGACTTCATCTGAAAGTTTTCAGGCAAGGCCTAACTAGCCTTCCCCCTCCTTAGTACATTCAGGTGAGCACTGTTACAAAGAACATGCGTTTAGAAATGAAATAGTGGAAAACGTTTTGACTGCAGTGCAGAAGGCGATTCTAAATGAACGAGCGCTGTTGTAGGGGAATTGCATGTTGGTTGTTACACTGTATGCTGCACTAGAGGCAGTGATGAAAGCCAGTGTACCAAATTCGAAAGCTTTGCACCCTGGTAGGATACAATGGGCCAAATCCTTGTCGTCACTTTTATTTTTGATTCCTCTCTGCAAACTCAGGAGTATTTGCAGTCTGAATTCATTCATCCGGCTCCTCTGACCTTGCGCCCGCTGGAGGACTTCCATTGTATCATTTACACTGGCGTATAGGCGCAGCTGGCGACGGATTCAAAGCATGCTTATTCAGCAGCCTGCCCAATAGTGGTGGGTACAATTGTGAATGAAGAGTTCAAGTCCGATGTTGTGTGTACACAGACATTAGGGGACTGTACCGCCTAATTGGCAGAGCTACATGCTCTGGTGCTTGCACTGGAGTATTCTGACCCTTGTGTGACTGCTCCTATTGTAAGTGACTCTTACTACTGTGTTCAGTCTTACAATGACAATTTATTCTTTCGGACTCAAAATGAATTTCGTGATTCCAAAGGTAGTACAATCAAACACAAAATACTATGGGTTTAAGTGGCAGAGCTTAAAGAACGGCTGCCGCTTGTGTTTATAATTCAAACTCTTGGTCTTCAGCGCATAGGGGTACACATTGTTAGTAACTGTCTTGCTGATACAGCAACAAAGACAGCAGTAGCAACATACGTAGTTGCAGCAGTTACACTTTCCAAAAGTAAGATTGATGATGACATCTTGACAGCCATTGCTACAGCAGAGAAGGGAGGTAAGTACCCTAGAGTGTTCCCTTCTAAATACTCTTATCATTTAAGTCCTGATAAAGTTCCATATGTGAGAATTAATGATGTTGGTGACAGATTGATTCCCAGCGTGGACCGCAGACTTTACTTGATAGCAGCTGCTCACGAGGGTATGCCTCGGCTCATGTCGGCGTTTCAGCGACTGTATCCCTCTTACAGCAGCGTTATTGGTGGCACAGATTGTACAAACAAACGTGTGATTATGTCCTTACTTGTGGAATTTACAGGCATATTAAACCTTCAACTGCTGTGCGACTGCCCCAGACACAGTTTTACATATCTTGGGTGTATTTATTTAGATCACTGCGGTCCTTTCTCCTCAAATACTGAATATAAGTACATATTAGTTACAGTGGATTTGTACACATGCTTTATTTGGCTCTGGCCACAACGGGGTGCTGCTACCCGAACTGTCATCAGGGATTTGCGTGTCTTTGTGGGAATTTTTGCATGTGGCACCCTTCATTCAGACCAGGGTCCAGCGTTCGCCTCTAAGGCATACAAAGATGCCATGAGTTCATTGGGGGTCCAAGTCAAATTTTCGTCTCCATACAGACCTGAGGGTAATAGCGTTGTGGAGTGAATGAACCGTGACTTAAAGCAATCCTTGACAGCTAGGGTTTTAGGTACTGGCAGGAACTGGCTGGCCCATCTCCATAGCGTTCAAACTGCACTTAATAATCTCCCTAGAAGGCCTCTGGGAGGAATCTCTCAACAAGCCCATTGCATTGTGGGTGGTAGGGTGTGGTGAACTTGTAGTTCACACCACACTCCTTCCACATTGCAGTCAGATATCCTGACATGAAGTTTGTACCTCTGTCAGAAACAACCTCCTTAGGGAAGCCCACTCTGGAGAACACTCCAACTAGGGCCCTTGCCACTACAGGTGCTCTAGTGGTCCTAAGTGGAATAGCTTCAGGATACCTGGTGGCATGATCCACCACCACCAGTATAAACTTGTGCCCTGATGCTGTCTGGGGTTCCATTGGACCAACAATGTCAATCCCCACTCTTTCAAAGGGGACCCCCACCACAGGTAGTGGTATGAGGGGGGCCTTTGTTGTGCCACCTGACTTACCACTGGCTTGGCAAGTGACACAGGAGCGACAAAACTCCGTGGTATTCTCATTCATGTGGGGCCAGTGAAAGTGTGAGACAAGCCTGTCCCACGTCTTTGTCTGACCTAAATGACCTGCAAGGGGAATCTCATGGGCCAAGGTGAGAAGGAAACCTCTCAGAGACAAGGGGATGACCAGCCTCCTGGTTGCACCAGGCTTGGGGTCTCGACTCAGAGTACAGGAGTCCATCTTCCCAGTATACCCTGTGGGCACCTGTGGCATTCCCTGCAGCCTCAGCAGCAGCCTGCTGTCTGAGGGGTTCAAGGGAAGGGCAGTCTAACTGTGCCTTCCCCAGGTCTGCTCTGGAGGGTCCCCCTGAGCCCAGAAACTCAACTTGATCAAGTTCAAGCTCTTTAGGCTCAGTTTCCCTCAGCTCTCTCAGATCAGCCTCCTCAGAGACTTGATCCTCAACCTGGGGCAAGGGGGAAGGCAAAGCCTTAACCCTACTGCTCTTCTTCTTGGAAGGTGTCTGGTCCATACTTTCAGGATCCAGCACCTGTTCAGTGGGGCATCTTCTGGCCTGTGACCTAGTCACAGCAAGCACATGTGCTGGCAAGCCTAACATCTCCATGTGAGTCCTCTGCTCCACTTCTGACCATAAGGATGACTCCAAATCATTGCCCAACAAACAATCAACTGGGAGGTCTGAACTGACTACAACTTTCTTTTGACCCTTCACTCCACCCCAGGAGAAAGCCACAATCGCCATACTATGACTGGTAGTGACGTTGCTGGCATTGGTCACCAGGAAATCTGTACCTGGCATGATCTGTCCAGGGTCCACAAAGTTAGGTGTCACCATGGTGACACTGGCACAAGTGTCCCTATAGGCCTGAGCCATCTTGCCATTAATCAAAGGTGTCTGCCTGTATTTGCCCAAAGTATTGGGACTTATATCAGGGGACATATCCATATCCCCTGTACAGACAAGGACAGCCTGAGTGAGTGTGCCAACTAAGTTGTCAGACCCCTCAGTTCCCAAGGTTAACCCAACTAATGCCTTGGGAGGTACACTACCACCACTGACTGTAATAGGGGGTGCAGTTGCCTTAGGGGCTGTAGTGGCAGGAGTTTGTCCTCCTCTTTTGGTGCACTCACTAAACCAGTGAGACTTACTTTTACAGTACTGGCACCACCTCTTTGACTGGCCTTCTTGAGTCTTCTTCTTCTGGGAAGCCTGACCCCCACCCTCTTTGGTTTGTTGGGGACCTGGTGAAGACTTCTGGTCATTTTGTTCACTCTTAACATTACCCTTCTGGTCTGCTTTCTTCTGACTACCCTCGTTCTGGTTCTGGTTCTGCTTGATCCTTGTCCTGACCCATTTGTCTGCCTTCTTTCCCAATTCTTGGGGAGAGGTCAGATCTGAATCAACAAGGTGCTGGTGCAACAACTGGTTCTGACAATTATTTAAAATCTGTTCTCTCATCATGAGATTGTACAATCCTGTGTAATCAGTAACCTTGCTACCCAGCAACCAGCCCTCCAAAGCCTTAGTGGCACAATCCACAAAGTCAGACCAGTCCTGAGACTGAGTTTTCTGGGTGTCTCTGAACAGCAACCTGTACTGCTCAGTGGTTAAACCAAACCCATCAACCAGTGCATTTTTCAGGACCTGGTAATCATTAGCATCCTCCACTCTTGTAGTGAGGAGCTTATCTCTACCTTTACCATCAAAGGAGAGCCACAGTATAGCTGCCCACTGACTTCGGGGAATGCACTGCACAGTGCAGGCCCTCTCCAAAGCAGCCATCCATTTCTGGATGTCATCCCCTTGCTTAAAGGGGGGCACTATCTTAGTCAGGTGTTTAGTATCTAAACCCTTCTCTCTATCTCTTGGGAGATTGCTGCCACCAGTGGGAGCTAACCCACTCATCTGCTGCTCTCTAGCAAAGGCCAGCTTTTCTTTGGCCAGGGCAAGTTCTTCCCTTTCAATCCTCAGAGTAGCCTGTCTCATCCTAGCTTCATGCTCCAGTCTCTGAGGGGAAGTCAATCTCCTCTGGGGAGAGTTCCTTCTCCTCTGAGAAGAGGCATTAGAGTGCAGAGATCTATTGGAGTCCCTAGAAAGAGATCTATCTCTCCTAACTCCAAGGTTAGGCCTACTTAGGGTCAGTACTGGGGGTCCCCCAGATCCTAGCCCAAGCAACTCTAAGTTGGCCCTAGTTAGCCTTCTGGCTACCTCAAGACCTTTGTCTACCTCGTCCCCAGAGAGCTCCTCTTGATCCTCCTCCTCCTCAACTGCATTGGCAGTGTTGGGGAGGTCTGGATCACCAAGGTGCCCTTCTAAGGCTGGCATACTCCCTTCTCCCTGAGATGCTTTCCTAGCATCATAAGTCTCTAAGAGACCCAAGAGAAAGGGAGTGGTGGGGTTAGACCCCTGTTTCAATTTCCTGGAGGTACACAAGTGTCTCAGCTCCTGGAAATTGAGAGCTGCATATCTTGAGTTGACCTGTGGAGGGTCAATAACCACAAGGGGAGTCTCTGAAGACTCTCCATGGTTAAACATGCTTTTCTAGTGAGGTGTAAGTGGTGCACTTACCTACACTATATGTTTACCTACTGATCCCTTGCTAGAGTTGTAGTTTAGGGTGTGCTAGGCCCTAGGAGCTACAACAGCTGGTTCAGTAGAACTCAGAGTATTCTAAGCTAAGTTATATGTACCTTTAGTACTTATGTGATCTTTCACAAGATATTCTTAGGATATGTGTGGTAAAACAACAGCAAGCTCAAATCCCAACCGCTGCTCACCAATGTGAGAAGTTGGCCTGATGTGCAGTGTTCACTATTCTAGTGATCACTATATATCAGTCCAAACAACCCTTATTGATGATTGGTTGTAAGTCAACCTTATAGACCAGCTATCCTAGTAGCATGGATACGAGCAGTCTAAGGCTAAGACTCTAGAGGGCGTGTTAAGCCAGCTGTTTTACCATCACATTACCCCTTGAACACCCAGTGAAAGGACACCACACAAGTTGTTATGAAAATAAACAGTGTATTTATTTATAACAAGACTACCCTGGCTCTTTATGAGACAGGGAGCTAAGCACACAACAAAACTCTTATAAAAATACTTAAGTTAGCACAGTATATACAAATGCCCGAGGGGCACGAAAAACCATATACTCTGAAAGTGGAATGCGAAATTACTAGCAGGTAAGTACAGTACTAATAGGCTTTGGAATCGCTAGGACTTGACTATAGAATCATTAGATTACTTCTAGGAGGCCCAGGAGACTCGGGTGCAGAGTGTGCACTCTCACGCGGGATGCGGGACAAAGTCTATGATAGCTAGTAAAGTTAAAGTTAGTGTTCACGGGCGAACCCGACCTGGTAGGAAGAAAACGACAGTGGATCCTGACCCTTGGATAGTGAGGCTATGCTGGGGCACCGAAATGCCGAAGTTACCTAGCCCAGGGGCTGCAGCTGCATATGTCTCAAAAGACGTCGGGAATCCTCGTAGACGAACCAGGAGCCTGGAAGAAAGATGCTGGCAGGCGACCAGTGAAGAGAGTTCGAAGTGATCCAAGCCCGGATCTTGAAGATGGACGATACCTGAAAGCAGAGGGGACCAAGTTCGTGACTACTAGCCAGTAGTCAGGGGGCACCAGGAGGGCACCGGATGGTAGTCACCTCGACTAGGTGAGTGGGCGACGCTGTGCTCTGCAGATCTCACGGACCAGGAGGCGTTGTCGGTGACCAGGATGGAGGGGCGAGCTGTCCCACGATGGATGAAGCTGTCGGCGTCGAAGGACCCAGGATTGGGCAACAAAGCCTTGGCTAATTCAAGCCCACGCGGTGGACTCAAAATGGCGTCTTGAGTGGACCAGGAGGGTCCGGGGTGCTCCTCTTCTGGAAGGGAGCAAGAGCCAGTCTGGAGCAACCAGACCAGCAGCAGTGATGTCGTCGGGCGTCGTTCAGAAGGCCACAAGCCAGCGGGCTAGTAGCCAAACAACGCGGTGAGCAGCAAAAAGCAGAAGGGCCCCACGCCGATCGTGGAGATGCTGGGGGGCTGCTCTTCGGTGCTGGAGCTGCTCAGGGTTGGGGCTTCTCGGACCCCAAAGCACTCGCCAGGAGATTACTCGGCGGGCTTGCTGTGAAGAAGTCGTGCAGTCTTGGCAATAGTCGGTCCCTTGAGGTCTCGTCGCACTCACGGTTCTCAGCTTGGCTGTAGAGGTGAGTAGAGGTCGGAGGTGCCAGGGAAGCCGGGTCTTGTCGAGCTGGGCAGTCGGATTCCGGAGGAAGGACTTGCAGCAGACCGCAGTGTTCTTAAGATGGTGCCTGCGGATGCAGGGTGACTACTCCTTAGACACAAGGGAGAATCTTGAAGAAGAAATCTTGATGTCCTTTTGTAGAAAGTCGTGTCTTGATTCCAAAGATGATCTAATTTGGAAGGGGGCCAGTTCCTACCTTTATCTGGGAAAAGGGGGCTGGCACACGACTAAGTCCTGCCCTATGGGTGGGACCAGGAGGGGGGTGGTTACACCCCTCTCCTTTGGCGGGCTTTCCCCAGGCCAGGGGCTGGAGTGCCCCTGGAACTGGTTTCAGCCGGCCTATGCACAGTGAGCACCGGGGTGCCACTTGCAGTCACCTTCCTCTGTAGCCCTGCCTACCTGGAATACACAAAACCCTGTCTGGGACGGTGCTGGCACCGCCCCTGGCAGGAAACCCTTTGTCCTTGCCTCCTGCTCTGGGAGGACTCCCAGCAGCAGGAGGGCAGACTTGTGTCTCGGTGGCAGCATCCATTTTGTGGATGCTAAGGCTCTGTCTGACTTTAACCGGGGTTACAGGTTACATACATGTCGTGTCCCTCTAGAAGGGTGGAATGCTAACCCCGTCGCCAGAATTGGCGAGGGGTTAGTATTCCAATTCGTATGACACCTTACTCGGCATGTTTTGATAAAGCGATACCAGAGTTGGCATATAACCGCGAGGATTATAATGCACTTAAGAGTATATGGTATGCAATATCATGGAAACGGCTAAGGGATGGATCCCGAAAGCCGCAGACAGGCTCAGCTCATGAAAGAGCACCATCTCACACGATTCCAAGCACTCTGCCTTCAGGATTGTTAAGGCCTGCCATAGGAGTGACTGATAGGAGATCTGTGTGTCCATTTTAGGGTTAGATATAGGTATACTATATCTAAAGCAAAGGGTGTTTACACCACCTTGCCCCAGCTGTCGTGCAGCCAGTTGTGTCAGTTTAGTTAGTCAGTCCAGGGGTGGTACAATACATGCTTCAGCCCCTGGGAGACTTCTGGGTGCACCTCAGCCCTGGGTACAGGGACTTAGAGAGGGCCCAGTGCCAATTCAGTACCTGAGTACAATTTGGATAGAGAGAACAGCTAGGCTGTGGGTCTGATTAGCAGGCCCACAGCCAGGGAAAGTCGTAAACCAGTGCAGCAAAAAGCAAAAATCTGGGTGATCATAGGATTGCAGACCCTACTCTCCTACATGACCCCCCCCAAACTTTGGGACAATAAACTAACCTTGACCAGGTGAGTCTTCTTGCTCTAAGTGGAAATACCTGGAGAGCCCATCAGCATTGCTGTGATCAGTACCAGGTCTATGCTCCACTGTAAAATCCATCCCCTGTAGGGAAATGGACCACCTAAGCAGTTTGGGGTTTTCACCCTTCATCTGATTTAGCCACAAGAGGGGCTTATGGTCGGTCTGAATGGTGAAGTGAGTGCCAAACAAGTAGGCCCTCAGCTTCTTCAGGGCCCAAACCACAGCAAAGGCCTCCCTCTCAATAGCTGACCAATTTTTCTCTCTGGGGGTCAGCCTCCTACTAATGAAAGCAATAGGCTGATCATTACCATCAAAATTCAGCTGAGACAGAACAGCTCCCACACCCAACTCAGAAGCATCTGTTTGGACAATGAATGGCTTGGAGTAATCTGGACTCTTAAGGATAGGTGCTGTGCACATGGCCTGCTTTAGGTCATTGAATGCTTTCTGACAGCTTCCTGTCCACTGAACTTTCTTTGGCATCTTTTTGCTTGTCAGGTCATTAAGAGGGGTCACTATGGACCCATAATTTCTGACAAACTTCCTATAGTACCCAGTCAGGCCCAAGAAAGCTCGAACCTGAGTCTGGGTGATTGGAGGAGCCCAGTCCTGGATGGCCTGTATTTTACTCTCCAATGGCTGAACCTGGCCTCCACCTACAAGGTGGCCCAGGTATACAACCTGTGTCTGCCCTATCTGGCACTTAGTGGCCTTGATAGTGAGGCCTGCCTTTTGCAGGGCCTCTAACACTTTCCTCAGGTGGACCAGGTGATCCTCCCAGGTGGAGCTAAAGACAGCAATATCGTCAAGATATGCTGCACAGAAGTCATCCAGCCCAGTGAGGACTTGATTCACCAACCTTTGGAAGGTGGCAGGTGCATTTTTCAAACCAAAGGGCATTACCACAAATTGATAATGCCCACCAGGGGTAGAAAATGCTGTCTTGGGTTTGGCCTCCTCGGCTAACCTGATTTGCCAATACCCAGCTGTCAAATCAAATGTACTTAAGAATTTGGCAGAAGCCAATTTATCTATAAGTTCATCTGCTCTTGGTATTGGGTGGGCATCAGTCTTAGTGACTGCATTGAGGCCTCTGTAGTCTACGCAAAACCTCATCTCTTTCTTACCACCCTGGGTGTGAGGCTTTGGCACTAGAACTACTGGGCTAGCCCAAGGGCTATCTGAGGGCTCAATGACTCCCAGCTCCAACATTTTCTGCACTTCTGTTTTGATGCAGTCTCTAACATGATCAGGCTGTCTGTAGATTTTACTCTTGACAGGCAGACTGTCCCCAGTGTCAACATCATGGGTACACCAATCAGTTTGGCTGGGTGTTAGAGAGAACATATGTCTGAAGGATTGCAGAACTTGCCTGCAATCCTGTTGCTGATGCTCAGTGAGGCTGCCACAAAAGACAACACCATCTACTGACCCATCATCAGGATTCTGAGTGAGCAGGTCTGGGAGAGGGTCACTCTCTTCCTCCTGTCCCTCATCTGTGGCCATGAGCAAGCTCATGTCCTTCCTGTCAACATATGCCTTGAGCCTGTTTACATGGAGCACTCTGAGAGGGCTCCTGGGAGTTCCAAGGTCCACCAAGTAGGTAACCTCTCCCTTTTGCTCAATGATGGTGTGGGGCCCAGACCATTTGTCTTTCAGAGCTGCTGGGGCCACTGGCTCCAGCACCCACACCTTCTGTCCTGGCTGGTACACAGTCAGAACAGCCTTTTGGTCATGCCAAGCTTTTTGGAGTTCTTGGCTGGCCTCAAGGTTTTTAGATGCCTTTTCCATATACTCAGCCATCCTGGAGCGGAGACCAAGTACATAGTCCACTATGTTGGTTGCAGGCTTTTTGAGAGGTCTCTCCCATCCTTCCTTCACCAAACACAGGGGTCCTCTTACAGGATGCCCATACAGAAGCTCAAAGGGGCTGTAGCCAACCCCCTTCTGTGGGACCTCTCTGTAAGCAAACAAGAGGCAGGGGATCAGGACATCCCATCTTCTCCTAAAAGGTTCAGGTAGCCCATGAATCATCCCTTTGAGGGTCCTGTTGAATCTCTCAACAAGCCCATTGCATTGTGGGTGGTAGGGTGTGGTGAACTTGTAGTTCACACCACACTCCTTCCACATTGCAGTCAGATATCCTGACATGAAGTTTGTACCTCTGTCAGAAACAACCTCCTTAGGGAAGCCCACTCTGGAGAACACTCCAACTAGGGCCCTTGCCACTACAGGTGCTGTAGTGGTCCTAAGTGGAATAGCTTCAGGATACCTGGTGGCATGATCCACCACCACCACCAGTATAAACTTGTGCCCTGATGCTGTCTGGGGTTCCATTGGACCAACAATGTCAATCCCCACTCTTTCAAAGGGGACCCCCACCACAGGTAGTGGTATGAGGGGGGCCTTTGTTGTGCCACCTGACTTACCACTGGCTTGGCAAGTGACACAGGAGCGACAAAACTCCTTGGTATTCTCATTCATGTGGGGCCAGTGAAAGTGTGAGACAAGCCTGTCCCACGTCTTTGTCTGACCTAAATGACCTGCAAGGGGAATCTCATGGGCCAAGGTGAGAAGGAAACCTCTCAGAGACAAGGGGATGACCAGCCTCCTGGTTGCACCAGGCTTGGGGTCTCTTGACTCAGAGTACAGGAGTCCATCTTCCCAGTATACCCTGTGGGCACCTGTGGCATTCCCTGCAGCCTCAGCAGCAGCCTGCTGTCTGAGGGGTTCAAGGGAAGGGCAGTCTAACTGTGCCTTCCCCAGGTCTGCTCTGGAGGGTCCCCCTGAGCCCAGAAACTCAACTTGATCAAGTTCAAGCTCTTTAGGCTCAGTTTCCCTCAGCTCTCTCAGATCAGCCTCCTCAGAGACTTGATCCTCAACCTGGGGCAAGGGGGAAGGCAAAGCCTTAACCCTACTGCTCTTCTTCTTGGAAGGTGTCTGGTCCATACTTTCAGGATCCAGCACCTGTTCAGTGGGGCATCTTCTGGCCTGTGACCTAGTCACAGCAAGCACATGTGCTGGCAAGCCTAACATCTCCATGAGAGTCCTCTGCTCCACTTCTGACCATAAGGATGACTCCAAATCATTGCCCAACAAACAATCAACTGGGAGGTCTGAACTGACTACAACTTTCTTTTGACCCTTCACTCCACCCCAGGAGAAAGCCACAATCGCCATACTATGACTGGTAGTGACGTTGCTGGCATTGGTCACCAGGAAATCTGTACCTGGCATGATCTGTCCAGGGTCCACAAAGTTAGGTGTCACCATGGTGACACTGGCACAAGTGTCCCTATAGGCCTGAGCCATTTTGCCATTAATCAAAGGTGTCTGCCTGTATTTGCCCAAAGTATTGGGACTTATATCAGGGGACATATCCATATCCCCTGTACAGACAAGGACAGCCTGAGTGAGTGTGCCAACTAAGTTGTCAGACCCCTCAGTTCCCAAGGTTAACCCAACTAATGTCTTGGGAGGTACACTACCACTACTGACTGTACTAGGGGGTGCAGTTGCCTTAGGGGCTGTAGTGGCAGGAGTTTGTCCTCCTCTTTTGGTGCACTCACTAAACCAGTGAGACTTACTTTTACAGTACTGGCACCACCTCTTTGACTGGCCTTCTTGAGTCTTCTTCTTCTGGGAAGCCTGACCCCCACCCTCTTTGGTTTGTTGGGGACCTGGTGAAGACTTCTGGTCATTTTGTTCACTCTTAACATTACCCTTCTGGTCTGCTTTCTTCTGACCACCCTGGTTCTGGTTTTGGTTCTGCTTGATCCTTGTCCTGACCCATTTGTCTGCCTTCTTTCCCAATTCTTGGGGAGAGGTCAGATCTGAATCAACAAGGTGCTGTGCAACAACTGGTTCTGACAATTATTTAAAATCTGTTCTCTCATCATGAGATTGTACAATCCTGTGTAATCAGTAACCTTGCTACCCAGCAACCAGCCCTCCAAAGCCTTAGTGGCACAATCCACAAAGTCAGACCAGTCCTGAGACTGAGTTTTCTGGGTGTCTCTGAACAGCAACCTGTACTGCTCAGTGGTTAAACCAAACCCATCAACCAGTGCATTTTTCAGGACCTGGTAATCATTAGCATCCTCCACTCTTGTAGTGAGGAGCTTATCTCTACCTTTACCATCAAAGTAGAGCCACAGTATAGCTGCCCACTGACTTCGGGGAATGCACTGCACAGTGCAGGCCCTCTCCAAAGCAGCCATCCATTTCTGGATGTCATCCCCTTGCTTAAAGGGGGGCACTATCTTAGTCAGGTGTTTAGTATCTAAACCCTTCTCTCTATCTCTTGGGAGATTGCTGCCACCAGTGGGAGCTAACCCACTCATCTGCTGCTCTCTAGCAAAGGCAAGCTTTTCTTTGGCCAGGGCAAGTTCTTCCCTTTCAATCCTCAGAGTAGCCTGTCTCATCCTAGCTTCATGCTCCAGTCTCTGAGGGGAAGTCAATCTCCTCTGGGGAGAGTTCCTTCTCCTCTGAGAAGAGGCATTAGAGTGCAGAGATCTATTGGAGTCCCTAGAAAGAGATCTATCTCTCCTAACTCCAAGGTTAGGCCTACTTAGGGTCAGTACTGGGGGTCCCCCAGATCCTAGCCGAAGCAAGTCTAAGTTGGCCCTAGTTAGCCTTCTGACTACCTCAAGACCTTTGTCTACCTCGTCCCCAGAGAGCTCCTCTTGATCCTCCTCCTCCTCAACTGCATTGGCAGTGTTGGGGAGGTCTGGATCACCAAGGTGCCCTTCTAAGGCTGGCATACTCCCTTCTCCCTGAGATGCTTTCCTAGCATCATAAGTCTCTAAGAGACCCAAGAGAAAGGGAGTGGTGGGGTTAGACCCCTGTTTCAATTTCCTGGAGGTACACAAGTGTCTCAGCTCCTGGAAATTGAGAGCTGCATATCTTGAGTTGACCTGTGGAGGGTCAATAACCACAAGGGGAGTCTCTGAAGACTCTCCATGGTTAGACATGCTTTTCTAGTGAGGTGTAAGTGGTGCACTTACCTACACTATATGTTTACCTACTGATCCCTTGCTAGAGTTGTAGTTTAGGGTGTGCTAGGCCCTAGGAGCTACAACAGCTGGTTCAGTAGAACTCAGAGTATTCTAAGCTACGTTATATGTACCTTTAGTACTTATGTGATCTTTCACAAGATATTCTTAGGATATGTGTGGTAAAACAACAGCAAGCTCAAATCCCAACCGCTGCTCACCAATGTGAGAAGTTGGCCTGATGTGCAGTGTTCACTATTCTAGTGATCACTATATATCAGTCCAAACAACCCTTATTGATGATTGGTTGTAAGTCAACCTTATAGACCAGCTATCCTAGTAGCATGGATACGAGCAGTCTAAGGCTAAGACTCTAGAGGGCGTGTTAAGCCAGCTGTTTTACCATCACATTACCCCTTGAACACCCAGTGAAAGGACACCACACAAGTTGTTATGAAAATAAACAGTGTATTTATTTATAACAAGACTACCCTGGCTCTTTATGAGACAGGGAGCTAAGCACACAACAAAACTCTTATAAAAATACTTAAGTTAGCACAGTATATACAAATGCCCGAGGGGCACGAAAAACCATATACTCTGAAAGTGGAAGGCGAAATTACTAGCAGGTAAGTACAGTACTAATATGCTTTGGAATCGCTAGGACTTGACTATAGAATCGTTAGATTACTTCTAGGAGGCCCAGGGGACTCGGGTGCAGAGTGTGCACTCTCACGCGGGATGCGGGACAAAGTCTATGATAGCTAGTAAAGTTAAAGTTAGTGTTCACGGGCGAACCCGACCTGGTAGGAAGAAAACGACAGTGGATCCTGACCCTTGGATAGTGAGGCTATGCTGGGGCACCGAAATGCCGAAGTTACCTAGCCCAGGGGCTGCAGCTGCATATGTCTCAAAAGACGTCGGGAATCCTCGTAGACGAACCAGGAGCCTGGAAGAAAGATGCTGGCAGGCGACCAGTGAAGAGAGTTCGAAGTGATCCAAGCCCGGATCTTGAAGATGGACGATACCTGAAAGCAGAGGGGACCAAGTTCGTGACTACTAGCCAGTAGTCAGGGGGCACCAGGAGGGCACCGGATGGTAGTCACCTCGACTAGGTGAGTGGGCGACGCTGTGCTCTGCAGATCTCACTGACCAGGAGGCGTTGTCGGCGACCAGGATGGAGGGGCGAGCTGTCCCACGATGGATGAAGCTGTCGGCGTCGAAGGACCCAGGATTGGGCAACAAAGCCTTGGCTAATTCAAGCCCACACGGTGGACTCAAAATGGCGTCTTGAGTGGACCAGGAGGGTCCTGGGTGCTCCTCTTCTGGAAGGGAGCAAGAGCCAGTCTGGAGCAACCAGACCAGCAGCAGTGATGTCGTCGGGCGTCGTTCAGAAGGCCACAAGCCAGCGGGCTAGTAGCCAAACAACGCGGTGAGCAGCAAAAAGCAGAAGGGCGCCCACGCCGATCGTGGAGATGCTGGGGGGCTGCTCTTCGGTGCTGGAGCTGCTCAGGGTTGGGGCTTCTCGGACCCCAAAGCACTCGCCAGGAGATTACTCGGCGGGCTTGCTGTGAAGAAGTCGTGCAGTCTTGGCAATAGTCGGTCCCTTGAGGTCTCGTCGCACTCACGGTTCTCAGCTTGGCTGTAGAGGTGAGTAGAGTTCGGAGGTGCCAGGGAAGCAGGGTCTTGTCGAGCTGGGCAGTCGGATTCCGGAGGAAGGACTTGCAGCAGACCGCAGTGTTCTTAAGATGGTGCCTGCAGATGCAGGGTGACTACTCCTTAGTCACAAGGGAGAATCTTGAAGAAGAAATCTTGATGTCTTTCGTAGAAAGTCATGTCTTGATTCCAAAGATGATCTAATTTGGAAGGGGGCCAGTTCCTACCTTTATCTGCGAAAAGGGGGCTGGCACGCGACTAAGTCCTGCCCTATGGGTGGGACCAGGAGGGGGGTGGTTACACCCCTCTCCTTTGGCGGGCTTTCCCCAGGCCAGGGGCTGGAGTGCCCCTGGAACTGGTTTCAGCCGGCCTATGCACAGTGAGCACCGGGGTGCCACTTGCAGTCACCTTCCTCTGTAGCCCTGCCTACCTGGAATACACAAAACCCTGTCTGGGACGGTGCTGGCACCGCCCCTGGCAGGAAACCCTTTGTCCTTGCCTCCTGCTCTGGGAGGACTCCCAGCAGCAGGAGGGCAGACTTGTGTCTCGGTGGCAGCATCCATTTTGTGGAGTCTAAGGCTCTGTCTGACTTTAACCGGGGTTACAGGTTACATACATGTTGTGTCCCTCTAGAAGGGTGGAATGCTAACCCCGTCGCCAGAATTGGCGAGGGGTTAGTATTCCAATTCGTATGACACCTTACTCGACATGTTTTGATAAAGCGATACCAGAGTTGGCATATAACCGCGAGGATTATAATGCACTTAAGAGTATATGGTATGCGATATCATGGAAATGGCTAAGGGATGGATCCCGAAAGCCGCAGACAGGCTCAGCTCATGCCAGAGCACCATCTCACACGATTCCAAGCACTCTGCCTTCAGGATTGTTAAGGCCTGCCATAGGAGTGACTGATAGGAGATCTGTGTGTCCATTTTAGGGTTAGATATAGGTATACTATATCTAAAGCAAAGGGTGTTTACACCACCTTGCCCCAGCTGTCGTGCAGCCAGTTGTGTCAGTTTAGTTAGTCAGTCCAGGGGTGGTACAATACATGCTTCAGCCCCTGGGAGACTTCTGGGTGCACCTCAGCCCTGGGTACAGGGACTTAGAGAGGGCCCAGTGCCAATTCAGTACCTGAGTACAATTTGGATAGAGAGAACAGCTAGGCTGTGGGTCTGATTAGCAGGCCCACAGCCAGGGAAAGTCGTAAACCAGTGCAGCAAAAAGCAAAAATCTGGGTGATCATAGGATTGCAGACCCTACTCTCCTACAATCGAGCAATAATTTTTTGCCTGCAGTTGACACCAGTGGTCGAGCTTATGAGGTTAGAGATGGTTGTCCAATGGAGAAAGAGCAAATGGTTCCTAGAAATGCAAAAGAAGTGTTAGCTGATGAAGTTCTAGGCGGACGTCCTAAAGCCCCAGTGTACACTTGGGATTGTAGTAGTATTTGTAGTGTACGACAAGAATCTATTGATAAATTACGCAATTTCTTACAAGCATATTGTAAAAAAAGTGTTAAACAAAAGATTAAGCTGTTGCAAGGACTAGACCCTTGCAGAGTGAGAAAACATGCTGATTTGCAAGGTAATTCTCTGGCTTGTCTTTCTAGGAAAGTATGTAAAAGTGTCGATGGAACACTTTGCTAACTTCTTCTTGCCCAGTGATCCCCCTGCCAATGTCACATCTGTCCCTTTGAGCAATAGGAAGGTATTCTTGTCATTCTCACTCACTTAGGTTAGGAGGGCCCTATCGTCATGCTGTACAGGAAGAGCTGTAGGTCAGGACGGGGTCCCAATAGACCTCTTCCAGGACAACTATAACCTTTGGGTTCCTTTACTGACCAATGTGTTTAACAACATACTAATAGTCACCCCCCCACCATATGGAAGACAAGTATAATAGTTCCTATCTATAAAAAGGGGGATAAGTGTAGCCCTAAAAACTATAGGCCTATTTCTTTTTTTGACACTACTGCAAAATTCATGGGCCGTCTGCTTTTAGCCAGACTAGAGACTTGGACAGATGATAAGAATATATTAATGCAAGCCCAGCATGGGTTTCAACAGGGTAGGGGAACTGTAGATCCGTGCCTCAACCTCTCATTGATCGTTGACAATTATGTAAGGGCTAAGAGGGGAAAATCTATCTTGCCTTTATGGACATTTCAGCAGCATTTGACTGCGATTCCCACCCAAAGCTCTGGTATTCTATAGAAGAGATGGGGATCGACCCTCCAATAATTGACTTTATCCTGCAACTGTGCTCGGAGGCGTCAGAATCGGTTAGATATGGAAAAAAACACTGACTGTACCCACCATTTTAAGCTCTTAACATCTTAAGGGGGTAAGACAGGGCTGTGTCCTCGTGCTGTTCTTATTTTCCATTTACACGAATGGCATGGGGAACACCCTCTTGGGTGTAACCTTTGATCTCCCCATGTCTGAGTCCATCCAGCTCCCAATTTTTGTATATGCAGATGCTACAGTCCTTATCGCCATAACTGGGATTGTGCTGCGTCGCCTAATTACCACCAAGTCTACCTTCATGGACTCTCTTGACATGAAATGTAACCAGTCAAAATAATTTATAGTTATTGCCCTTGGTTGCTCGAGGAAAATTATCACACCTCCACACAGAATCAGGGTAAAATCGACATGGTGGAGTCTTTTCCCTATCTTGGGGTACTCTTTGACAAGAATTAAACATGGTCAAGATTAATTGATGCAAGGGGCCATGAGAATGGAAAAGAGTTTGGGGCATTAAAAGCATTTACCTGCAGGATGGGCATGAAACCTTTGGCCACTGTAACAAGATTTATCCAGCTAAAACGAAATCTGTGGCCACATATGGAACAGGTGTCTGGGGTTTGGCACATCACGAACAACTCCAAATCATTGAAGATAAGTTATTTAAATCCAAGGTCTGCGCTGAGTCTACCCCACATTACGGATTCAATTAGACTGGCTCCTTTGCTCCTGTCATTCTCAATTTGGCAAAGTAAAACTCTCCCTTTAACCCTGAGTATAATAAAAGATTGCCTGAGCCTTGACAATTATAAGAGAATCAGATGGATTAATTACATCAAGTGAGAATTGACTGAGTTGGGGATGAAAGTATTGTTTACAGACCCAATGACAGGACAATCCCCAAGCAAATCCTGTTTGACACTTTTGTGCCGGAAGCCCAGTGTACCCGTAGGGAGAATAACCACAGGAAGCAGTCTATTTTGGTTTGCAAACCACATTTATCTATTTGGGACGGTAGATTCTCTTAACTAGAGCAGGTAAAAATAATGCATCACAAATATATATTACTCTGATTTCAGTTAAATCTGATCCCACTAATGTTGAGTTTTCCATTGAATTCCATTAATTAATTGCCCTTGTGACAAGCACTGTTCCCTCTGTTACATGAAGCTCGCAGTGCATTGTGTGGAGCACGCACACATACAGCACATCAAACAAGAACATTTGCGCCGCTGCTTTAAAAAAGCGAGCGGCATGACAACAGGGTGTTTCTTTCATGTAGAGCCTGGCTGCGGTGCATACTGTGAACTTTTGTTTAAGGATTCATGTTTATTGAAGCGCTGTCACAAGCTGCAATTAACATGAATACTTTAAACAAAAGCACACAAACTGCCCATCACCCTGCAGCTGCACTCTATTATGAAAAGAAATTCAGCAAGTCTACAAACAGGGCGTGAAAAGCCCGCGTCGTGTTTGTAGACTTGCCGAATTTCTCTTCTTAACATAGCTAGGCTGGGGGGTGATTGTGTGACTTTGTTAAGGATTTCAGGTTAATTACGGGTGCTATGATTAACCAGAAATCTTTACCAACGCCCCACAATCACCCCTCAGCCCAGATCTGTTAAGAAAAGAAATACAGCAACTCTACAAACATGGTGAGAAAAGCACACATTGTGTTTGTAGAGATGCTGCATTTCTTTTCTTAACAGAGCTGGTCTGGCAGGGATTGTGTGACTTTTTAAAAGTTTTCATGTTATTTACAGCTCCAGACAAGCGCTGTGATTAACCTGAAATCTTTAACAAAGCCACACACTCACTTCACAGCCCAGCTCTGTTAAGAAAAGAAATGCTAACACAATCTAAAAAGCACACGTCGTGTTTGTAGACTTGCTGAATTTCTCTTCTCAACAGAGCGCAGCTGTGGGGTGATTTACACTTTTCCATGCTTGGCATAGTGTGCCACCCGACTTGTATTTTCCTGTTTCTGTCATTGCATCCAGATATATGATATAACAAGTAACATCATACCCAGGGCTTTAAGTGGGATGACAAAACTGGGGGTTCTTGCAAAGGGGCGGGGCCAGTGTAATTAAGGCCCTGGCTTAAGACACATAAGCTAAAAATCTGTACTTAACATAGTGTACCGCCCAACTTATATTTTGCTATTTCTGTCATTGCATTCAGATATATGATACAACACGTAACATCATACCTACAAGTCAGGACTATTGGCTTTGTTAATTTATGTTACTTTCATAAGAAAAATAAACAGCAACTATGACTTGTATGTAATATTGAAAAGGCTTCAATTTAAAGCCCATGTTGACACCACACAAAATGTTGCTTGTCCTGAGTTTCAAAAAGAGAAGGGAAATTCATAGAGAAAAGACTCTCTTTAAAGGATTTCCCATCCCCTACAAGTATGGTGTCTGGCAAATAATGGCAGTCCTCATCCTCATAGCAACACAGAACCGGCACCAAGTAAATAAATACAATTAAAATGTTAAAATCAGCATCATGCCTATTAATTAAACTGCTTAGTTATAACAGCTGATTACTAGTCATGCTTTTAAACACCTACAAAAACATGCCTCTCACTGTTTTGAGCTCACCCTCTTTAATAACCGGGCCACTTTTCCCAAAGTCTGCCGGGACAACTGTTGAAAAACCAGGACGGTCCAGACAAATCCAGGACTCCTGGTCGCCCTATCTACAAGGCTCACCAGTCATGACACCATGCCCTAACTTCTCTACTAGTGAGAAGTGAGCAGTGTGAGCACACTACTGTCACTGCAGTCTGGGAAAAAAAGGACTGCATGTGCCAGGGCATAAAAAAGAGCCCCACAGAGACCCATTTCGAGGCCCCCTTTTAGAAACTGAAAGTGCTAAGCACCTGTGAGACCCGGCCCACTTAAAGCCCTGATCATACCTACAAGTCAGACTATTGACTTTGTAAGTGGTTGCCAGTTCCATGAGATGAATACGCAGCAACAATGGCTGGTATACATTAAATCCATCTGAATTTGAAAACAGCAAAACTCTTTCTAGTTGTGATTAGGCTGCCAATGACAGAGACTTGCTTGATTGTCTGTTATGGTCACGCTGGTAGTACAGTTTTAACAACTCCCTGACAAAATGTGACATTTTAACAAGAAGCAGTTTGACTGTTAATGAGATTCGCTTTTTTGTACTTGCATATATTAGGGTGAAAGAGGGTGATCTTCTGTACAAAACTCAGCTCTGAAATTCATCAGGTTAAGCGGACTGTCATATGATAGGAGCTTGCCTTACATCCAGTAGTGCAGCTTCCGTGCTGTGGTTGGGAAAGAAAAGTGACTAATGGGAATTCAACATTTGGCTTGCTTCTAAATATTTTTCAAATTGTAGGGTGATTATTCTTTCCAGGTTTAATGTCATCAGAGGAAGGAAGAAAGGGGAAATGTTTGTGGTATTTCCCGATGTTGGTGCTCATTATGGCAAGTCTGAAGAATAGACTAGATGAACCTTGACCCAGTGAGACAATGATGATGGTAACAGTAGTCTCGAGCAGTGGAGGAGCAAAGTCATTTTTAGGGTCTTAATTATTGTTCTATTATTTTCCTGAGACCTGAGCATTCCACGCGACTAGTTTATGTACCAGTGCAGTGATGGTGCAGGTTTTAACAGATCTCTTGTCAGCGTTGTAATGTTGGTCTAAGTTTGTAATTTTTTCAAGGATTTGAAAGTTGCATAGCAGTTCAGTTATCACTTTTCTCAACTTTAAAAGCCTCTAAGTGCTCTGCCCTCTCCTAGTCATCCCGTTTCACTTCATCTGAAAGTTTTCTTGCAAGATTAAACATCTTGGCAAGGCCTAACCAGCCTTCCCCCCTTCTTAGTTCTTTCAGTTGAGCACTGTTACAAAGAACATGCGTTTAGAAATGAAATAGTGGGAAACGTTTTGACTGCAGTGCAGCAGGCGATTCTAAAGGAACGAGCGTTGTCGCAGGGGAAACGCATGTTGGTTATTACACTGTATCCTGCCCTAGAGGCAGTCACTAAAGCCAGTGTACCAAATTCGAAAGCTTTGCACCCTTGTTGGATACAATGGGCCAGATCCTTGTCGTATCCGTATATCACATTTATTTTTGATTCCTCTTTGCAAACTCAGGAGTATTTGCAGCCTGAGTTCATTTATCCGGCTCCTCTGACCTTGCGCCCGCCGCAGGATTTCCATTGTATCATTTACACCGGCGGATAGGCGCAGCTGGCGATGATTTCAAAGCATGCTTACTCAGTGGCCTGCGCAATAGTGGTGGGTACAATGGTGAATGTTCAAGTTGAATGAAGAGTTCAAGTCTGATGACATGCATGCACAGACATTAGGGTACTGTACCGCCCAATTGGCAGAGCTACATGCTCTGGTGCTTGCACAGGAGTATGCTGACCTTTGTGTGACTAGTCTTATTGTAAGTGACTCCTACTACTGTGGTCAGTCTTACAATGACAGTTTGTTCTTTTGGATTCAAAATGTATTTCATGATTCCAAAGGTAGCACATTCAAACAAAAAATGCTATGGGTTCCAGTGGCAGCGCTTAAAGAACGGCTGCTGTGTGTGTTTGTAATTCAAATTCAAATTTAAGTTTATTGTTTGATTACTTAAACTCATGACAAAAATGTTAAGACCTTATAACTCATATGTTAATTTAAAAAGGAGCAAAGAGGAACTTTGATTAGTACAATCGTAGTGCAATAGATTGACAATAAAATTGGATGACATTTAAAAATTGTCTGGATGTGCATTTATCTGTTACAGATCAAGCTCATTAAGTGACATGACAGTCACATAATGGTTTTAAAAAGGTGTAAAAGAGGGGAACAAGTCAATGTGACAGCTGGTTTTAAAATGCTGAATATATAGAATGATATCTGGACCAACCGGTGAAAGGATTGCTGCCTTTTCTTTCTCCAACATTTTTGCAGCTCTGGCAACACATTTTGTAAACGGAATGTTCATCTTTATATTTTTCTGGTTCATAGCTGCCATTATTTCCTGGCGACGCGTGCGAGCGTCTAATTTAATCCAATCACCTCTCAATAAGGTCCTTCTATCACATAACAGAGCGGGACATGCGCAGGCTATATCTTCCAGGCTTTCAGAGTGGTAGCCGCATTCCCTGCATTCGATTTTATGATTAAGGCGCCGCCATTGTGGTTAATTACGCTCTGCAATGCCTGTTGTGAGGGGTTTGCTCCCCAGTATTCCAAGACTCCGAGGAGCTGGAGGGATTGGTCCAGGTGGTGCCGATGTTTTTGGACGGAGGCACTGGTCGATATTTCGTTCCAGAGTTTGATCTCAAGACTATTTTCCCGGGAATTGCACAGTTTGTTGCAGAACTTAATGAAAGCACCAGCCTCGACACTATTATGGTCCAACAGACCGAGTTCTGGTCTGACTTGTGCCGGAGATGAAGATCTCGGTAAGCGCCATGCTCACTTGAAGATTCTGGTGATTGATTTATTAAGTACGATGTTTGCTGAGCCCATCATAATCTCGTGGCCATATGATAGAGAATTTGCGATCTTGGCCTTCATCACCATGAGCAGAAGGGTTAGGCTTGGTGCTGGTAGGTGTTTTAAGAGTTTTGCTGACGCAACCTCCAGCGACAATGCCTTAGCCTTGATGGCGTCTTTTTGTTTGGTGAAAGTGGCTCTAGAGTCAAGAAAAATTCCTAGGTTTTTTGTAGTGTGGCACTGTGTCGATGCTTGTGTTATTAAAGAGCCACCTGCTTTTCTGCTGCTCCTGTTTGCTAACATGAATTACTTTTGTTTCATACAGGTTCAATTCAAGGGCGTTTTCAGATGTATAAGCTAGAAGTTCGTCAATATGCCTCTGCAAACCAACCTTTGTGTGACTCAATAACACAAGGTCGTCGGCGTATAGCAGGTTGCTGATGCGGGGCCCATCTAGTTGGGGCAAGTGGGAGTTGACCTTATCAGGTATGGGGGATAAGTCAGAAGTAAACAGGTTACAAAGAAGGGGCGCCAGAACGCATCCTTGTATGACGCCACTTCCTGTTTGGATCTTTTTTGAGACATGGGACCCGTCGCCCAACTTAATCCTTATCCAGGTCTGTGTGTAGAGTTAGATGAAAGCTTGTAGGAGGGCCGGCGGTATACCCCAGCGCACCAATTTTTGCCGTAGGTGGCCGCGTGGCACTCGGTCGAAAGCCGCCTTAAAGTCAACGAAGCAGCAATATAGTGTCATACGACGGACGTCGGCTTTCTCCATCAATACGGATAATGCGAGTAAGTTGCTGGTTGTGCCTGACTTAGCTTTGAAGCCGGTCTTGTTCAATGGAAGACGCTGTGTTAATTCAACCCATGATGTCAGTTCTTCTAGTACGATACTGGCATAATATTTGGATTCAATGTCAAGGAGAGCGATCATTTTATAATTTTTTGGGTCGTCTCTTTTACCACTTTTGTAGATCGGATGAATGATGGCACCTTTCCAAGAATCCAGGATGTGTTTGTAATTCATACTCTTGGTCATCAGCGCTTACGGGTTCACGCTGTTTGTAACTGTTGTGCTGATAAAGCAACAAAGACAGCAGTAGCAACATATGTAGTTGCAGCAGTTACACATTCCTAAACTAAGATTGATGATGACATCTTGGCAGCCATTGCTGCAGCAGAGAAGGGAGGTAATTACCTTACTGGTGGAGCAAATTGTACAAACAAACGCGTGACTATGTCCTTATTTGTGACATTTGAAGGCATATAAAACCTTCAACTGCTGCGCGCGCGCCCAAGACAAAGTTGTACATATCTAATAAACTACTTGTGTGTGTTTATTTAGATCACTGCGGTCCTTTCACTTCAGATAGTACGTATAAGTACATATTAGTTGTAGTGGATTCTTGCACACACTTTATTTGGCTCTGGCCACAACGGAGTCCTGCTACCCGAACTGTCATCAGGGATCTGCATGTCTTTGTGGGAATTTTTGCATGTGGCAACCTTCATTCGGACCAGGGTCCAGTGATCGCCTCTAAGGCGTACAAGGATGCCATGAGTGCAATGGGGGTCCAAGTCAAATTTTTGTCTCCCTACAGACCTGAGGGAAATAGCGTTGTGGAGTGAATGAACCATGACTTAAAGCAATCCTTGACAGCTAGGGTTTTAGGTACTGGCAGGAACTGACTGGCCCATCTCCATAGCATTCAATGTGCTTTTAATAATCTCCCTAGAAGGTCTCTGGGAGGGTGAACCCCATACAAATGTTCCTTGGTATCAAAATGTTTGTTCCGGGCATTGAGGGTCTAGACATGGCGTGTCTGCCGCACCTTTCAATGTAGATGATCATTCTGATGTATTACAGAATCTACAAGTTACTCTTGACAGTCTTGCAAAGGAACACGTTCCCTCCACAACTGATGCTGCGCTTCAGATACCGGTAGGCTGGCTACCCCGAATCAGTGACCTGGACCATGAGAAGGTGGGCAACAAGAAGGAGTGCGGCCCTCATATCGTGCACCAGTACCTGTGCTTGGAGTGCAGGGCAAAAGAACAGTCATTTTACCTCCACTTCCAGGTTGCAAGGATTACAGGTACATCTCCATTGACAATGTCAAATTACGACGAGTGGCCCATTCTTCTAGTATGACACCAGAAGTCTCTTGTCCAGCGATGCTGAGAAATTCTGTTTTGGCTCCGGCGAATACCAACAAGTCTGGCATTGTCATCAAGATGCATACAGTTGAATCTCCCGGCTGGTGATCCCCATGATGATACTGAATAGTTTCTATTTTTACTGTTTGGTTTGAAAGACAATTTTGATACCTCCTTGGACTTACGTTCATCTAGTAAATCATCATTATGTTAAAGAAAGAACTTCAATTAGGCTAATTGATGGAATTTTGGCACCCCACTCCTCATCACACAGAATGAAGAGGGACCAGACATTTGTAAATATCACAGCTTGGCCTGTCTTAGATGGGATTGTGTGGGATGCTGTCAAATTTCAAATCCACGGCCTTACGGAGGTTATGAATGTCCCCAATGAACTTTGTGTTTGGATGGGGGATGTTGTAACACAACTCATACACTCTGATGATTGTGATGTCCAAGTTGTGTAGGATCTGTTTTCTGATTTGAAATATTATGCTGCCTTTGATGCTGAAGATGTGTACTTAGATTTAGCTAAGTATGCAGTCTTATTCCGCTACCAACATTATGGTAAATATTTTCTGCAGAAGGCAAACACGTTTAGAAATGTGGTTAATCATACACAATGGGAACATTGTCCGGCTCCCGTTGAAGGCAGCTCGAAAACTGTTTTGAAGAAATGTTCTTATTTTACTGATTTTAATCAATCCAATCCTGATGCATTTTATTTTAAGATGACGGCTAAGTCATCTTCCAAAGTTAGACTCACCCACACAAAATTACTGTATTCAAAGTCCTTTATTGATCAATTGGCTATAAGGGGCTATGAGCTGTGGAACGATACTATTGATCTTAAATCTGTTTGGCGTTCTAAAAGCTGGCAAGTGCAAGGCACGGAGGCTTTGCATCGTGCATGTCTCATCCCGAACCATATGTTGTTTTTGAATTTGACAATTTCACAAACCACTTGCTTTGGATTGGCTACATCTAAAACATTAAATGCTCCTTCCATTCCTGCTTTGAGAATGTACCCTACATGGTACAATCACACCAAAATGTCCATTGATAAATTGCAGTCTCTGTTACTAAATTCCTCTTTTAATATTTCCAGCTTGGATCCGCAAGATTGGTTATCATTGCAAAAAAGTTCAGATTCATGCCAACATCGTTTTCTGGGTCTGGCCCCTGGCTATACACAGGTTAGGGTGGATCCCCGTTTTGAAAGCGAACATTATGTTATTACATATTCAGTAGGCAAGTTATGTCAGAATTGGCTTAACATTCTACCTTAGAGTCAGTTAAAGTGTGTTTGTCCAAATTGACTGACAAAGTTGATCTAAATGACTTTGTTAGAGGCCCAGTAGGAGGCAGGTCAAAAAAATGGATATATGCTATTTAGAATGAAGTTTGGAAACTATCTCAAATTGAAGCTGATTCTCAATTGAGAGCTGTTGAGCAATCTAATTTGGAAAAAGTACTTGCAGTTGTTAATAATAACATTAATACCATTTCTTCCTGAATTTACACATTAGAGAATATTGTTTCATCTGTTGGTGATATTGAGCAGGATCAAGTGTCTGTTTTGTACCATGTTCAAAATCAATTCCATTCCATTTTGCAGTGTGCTCGGACTTTACAAAATTTTAAATCTGGGAAAGTTCCTTGGGACTACATGAAAACCTTGTCTCTGTTTTTGCCATTTAATTTGACAGTAAAACAACAATTTATGTCTATGAAGGATTCTGCATATTCACTTTTACATATTGAAAAGTTGAAACCTTTACCTTTTTCTGTTGCTGAATCTAATTCAGCTGTATGGCTCATTTGTGGATTAATAACACTGCCCTTCCCCTTGTTTAAATTCGATTCATGTATGGATATTTACCTTTTGGGAAACGCCTATCTTCATGAAGTTTGGTGTCTGTCATGCACCTATAGTTGCCTGAGGGAGGGTAAAGAAGTTTACTTAAAGGGTGAGGAGTACACTTTGACACCTGATCACTCCTTGGTTTCTAGGAACATACAATTGCATGGCTCATGCAACAAGCAGGCTCTGAAGTTAGCCTGCATTTTAAAGGGTGTCCCAGCAATAACATCAACTTTTACTTTGTTAGCTAATGGTAGCTATTTGCTTTTAAATAATGAAGATTGTTGCGGTATGCTGGCAGGGATTCCGTACATTGCGATCGTCTCCCAACGTGTAGTCTGCTGTAAGAATGTGCTTTTCCCGCCTCCGCATGGGAAGCTCGATGTATCCACCTGGCCTTCCATTCCGACCTTGAAAGCAGAGTTCAACAAGATGAGTCGAATAAGGGCTCAATTGTCTCAGAAAGGAGTTGCCCTTACTCCTTCCCGTGAAATATTTGTCCTTCACGTGGCAAACACCCGCACTGAGGTGCATGCCCTTTTAAATACTTATCTTGACCTGCATTTCAGTGCTTGGATTCACACAATATTCAATGCCTCGTCCACCACAGGCTTGGCATATTTTTTTAAATTAGTAAGTTCTGGCCTTGTGACTTCTTTCCAAAGTATATTTGCTGTGATCCCAGAGTTTTTTCAGTCTATTTTTTTCAGACTGTTCGACGGTTTCCCGTTTATTCTCGCCTTGGCTGCTGGTGTACTGATGTTCATTTGCGTGCTCAAAAATGGCTGCACAGTCTGTGTCACAAGACAACACGCCCGACTGTTTTATCTTCGCAACTGGATGCTTGAATACTATGGAACGCTGCCTCTGGCTACCTTGAGTGCAGCATATGGATTATCTTTCCGGTTCTCGTACTTTACATGTGTGCAGTCTGTCTTCCATTGCCTGGATTGCTGTTTTGAATGGGCTCTGGATTTGGGTCCCTGCAATACGGCGTCTCCTAACCCAGATTATGATCAACTAATGAGTCACTTAGTAGCTCATGAGTTGACCTGTTCTGGCATTGGGATTAAGGCCTGTGCAGCGACTCAGGGCATCCTAGGGAATTGGAATATATATGTGGCTGCACATGACTTCCTGGCACACTGTTACATCGAAGAACACCCAAGTTGACCTCTGATGGTGCTAGAGGCTCCGGCTATCAAAGAACAGGTTTTATAATAACACAAGGTCTCTTAGGCTTGAATGGGGAATCCCATACCTCCATTATTTCCCATTACTTAATTGGATGGCTGAAATGCTCTCTGATGATAACAATGACTTCCTCTTGGAGGCTGTTGGAATATACTGTGTCTATACGCTGCTGGACTGATTTGGCGTTGGTCCATCCACACTGCCTCCGGTGCTTTAACATTTTTTTTACTGATTTTACACTTTAAAGTTTGGATAGTGCACTCTGATTTGTTGATTTTTCCCAATTTTCTTTTGACTGTTCCGAACGTAGTACTCACAATTATATATTTTGGCAATTTTTGAACTTAATTCCGCCTCACTCGAACTTGAACTCTGCGTTCCTAAATTGCTTACCTTTTTGTGCGCGTTCCGATCAAGGGAGGGTGTAGTGAAGGCAGGACCCCTCTTGCAACCATTGCTATGTTAGCATAGGCTTATTAGAAGTTTAAACGCCATTTTAATTTTTTTGGGCTTTTGAACACAACACTACATGTAACTGTTGTTGTAAGTTAGATTGCTTGAATTTCTTCACATGAGAACGGCTTGTTTTCCACATCCCTAGACATCAGGACCTTAGTCTGCACAGTGAGTACAGAAGCCTCCAAGGTTACCATAACAATGTTATCTGTTATTCTGGCTGATCGGCCCACGCTATAGACACAACATGCACAAAGCTGCAGCAAACTGAATTTCTAGCGCCTTTAATATTGCACTGCATGCATGATTAGGGCACTTGGGGAAAATCCTTTTCCAGAGAGAGAGAGAGCTTTGCTGATCCTGATGTGATTCACTTCTGCTGATGTTGGAGGTATCGGTTTCCCCATTCAAGCCTAGGAGACCTTCAATTATTATAAAACCTTAGCAAGGGAGGGTGGTACACAAGGCACTATAGGACCTGTTTCCACTACCATTATAATATGATTTCTCCTTTTGTGTTTTATGTAATTGTAACAACGCTGGGGGCGCTTCGTTTCTGACAACCGCATAAACATGACAACTTTGTTACCCAAGAATAAGAAATGTATCTCTAGAGTCGCGGAAACAATAAATAGATATTTCACTCAGTCAATCGTGCATGCTTCGTTTCAATAGAGTTTGTAGAGAAATAGAGAGACAGGCGTTTTCAATAAAAAGGTTTATTGAACAGTCTTCTTTCTCATACAAGAGAAGTTAACTGCTACAATCGTAATGCAGACTGTAAAGTATAATGCGTACAGTGAGAACAATATTATAAAATAAAACTGTAAGAGCATTGTATGGTATAAAAATACATACATAAATAAAAAACAATGACTGAAAATACTCAACTGGTGCTTCTAAAATACGCCTACCCCAATGTACCTAACCTAAGTCTAGAACCCGCGAAGGAGTAAGTATTGTGTAGCATTGTTTTTAGTTTTTGTCAAAAATCTATCCAAGATTTCTCTAGGTTCTAATTGGCTCCATACCTAAGTTTAGAATGAAGGTGGTCTGGTATCTCTGTCTCAGGACTTGATTTCCCATCACCCCACAAGGGGAGCTTGGAAACACTGGATCTGGATTCTCACAGAGAGAAATGCAGCATCTGGATCAGTGCATCAGCTGGAGGGCAGGCTTCCTTCGGCACTTGCTGTAGCGAGCTCTGTTGGGCAAGTAGATAGTCGAACTGCTCCGAACCATTGCATCTTGCTAGAGCAAGTGAAGGCATATTTATACCTTGAATGTGTCTAGTTTGACATAAAGTCAGGCATAATACCGTCAGGAAAGAACCCCTAAGAAATAGATGTTCTTTGCAAAGTACATGAGTTCTTGGACAAATCAATATTCAAGCAAGGGAAGGTCTTTAACTGCTTAAGCCAATTTTCCAAGGAATCGTTGTGACGTTTGGTACGGGTGGAAGTAGCCATTCTTGTATTTGATCTGCATGGACTATGTCTAAATAAGGGAATGATTTCTATGCCTATATTTGGGCAATGTGAATGAACAACTGATGGTAATGAACCTTTCTAGTAGACCTATTACAGCCTCAGAAGAACAGGTCTTAAAACTAGGTTTGTCCTTTTGCCCTGACACTACCATATACTATGCCCAAACACGCATCGATCTTTAACAATTTGTTCGCAAGGTCAAACTGTTTAAACTGCATACTAAACAGGGGAATGTAAACATTAGGAATAACAACGCACATGAGCGCACTACTGATACATCACAAACATTAGCAATAGCTGACATTCCCACCCAAATAGATCAAGATCTACAGGACCAAACTCGTATATGGACCAATACACCTAACCCGATAAACACAGGGGGCGATGACACCACACTATGCTCACTCGGTATAAACATTGGAGCTCCGGGAATGACCAGTTTTAGAGCACCATCCAGAAATGTGCCCCAGACACCGAAGGATAATATTGACTTGGTCCATGAGCCAGTCAGCCATGACCTACTGAAACTCATTAATACCAGTCCTAGACTGAAAAATATGAAAAAGGAATACTAGGAGGAATTTTCCAACCTGCTAAAAGATGACAAAATAGTCATTAAATCGTTATACAAGGGTGGAAACATTGTGGTGATGGACATGGAGAAATATATACAAGAGGCCCTCAGACAACTTAATAATCTTATCTGCTATGAGAGGGTAGACAAAACATATCTTGACACTTTACAGATCAGATATCATGATTGCCTCAAAGAATGGTTTGACAAAAAACTGTTAAATTGGGATGAAAGGAAGTTTTTACTGAATGAGACTCCCACCACACCCATGTTTTACCTTTTAACCAAGGTGCACAAAGACACAACATATCCCCCAGGATTCCCTATTGTATACTCCAAAAATAGTTTGCAAGATAAAACATCTGAGTATGTAGACCATTTTCTTTTTCCGTATGTCAGAGATCTGAACTCTTATCTTAGAGACACTAAGGATTTTCTACATAAAATCCAAAATCAACACTGGGAAAACATGTACTGGATGGTCTGCTTAGATGTTGAAAGTCTCTATATGAGCATTAGACACACATATGGCCTCAAAGCATGTCAACACTGTTTGAGAGCTAGGAACATTGAACTTTTAGAACACACATGCATGCTCCAACAAATGATCGGAATCTGTTTGACTGAAAATGTCTTTATGTTCAATGGGAGGTGGTACAAGCAACCACAGGGCACTTCCATGGGTACCTGCTTTGCCCCCAGCTATGTCAACCTTTTGGTGGGCTGGTGGGAGGAGAAGGTACTCTGGAGCGAGGAGTTAGAGCCATGGTCCAATAACATCAGACTATGGCTCAGATATATAGATGATGTGTTCTTTGTGAGGGTAATGAATGTGACATTATTGATTTTGTGGATCACCTGAATTGCAAAGCCATGCATTTGAAATGTACTATGCAATATAGTCAACACAGCATTGACTTTTTGGATATCAGATTAACTGTAGACGAGGGCAAACTGACCACAGATCTTTATAGGAAAAAGACAGCAGGTCATTCTATTCTTCATTCACCTAGCTGCCACCCACCCAACTTCAGATGGAGTATTCCATACAGTGAGTTCCTTAGAGCAAAACAGAATTGCAGCACAAAAATCTCATACAAGAGAAATAAATAGGATATGGTCAAGAGATTTAAGAATAGGGGCTACCCCATGAAGATGCTATGTAGAGGTGCCATGAAAGCTGACTCTATCAGCCATAACAATGCCCTCTGCACAAGCCCCAAGACACTTAACAGAACTAACAACACTGAGACACCAGTCAGATTCATTACCACCTATAGCACACAGGCAGGCGAGCTCAGAAACATCTTGAAAAAAAGATGGCATATCCTCACACAAGATGCTCTACTTGAGGTTAAGCTAGGGCAATCGCCAGCAGTGACATATAGTAAGACTACATCCCTTAGTGAATAGCCACCTACAAACCACCAAAAAATAAACTTGGTTGGAACATAGGGGAGGCTTCTATAAATGCAGTATTTGCAAAGCCTGCAGTCATAGCAAAAATGTTAAAGACATTAGCTTGAGGAGGTCTAGAAAGAAATAGAGGATTACTAAACTAATCACCTGTGGCACAGACGTTGTAGTCTATGCAATCAGATGTCCATGCAACAAGTGTTATGTAGGGTCAACCACATTTCCAGTAAAAAAAATAATTCTAGGCCACTGGAGAGCGGTTACTAATCGTGACTTCAGTTATAGTACCTCAAGACACTTAAATGATGAACATGAAGGAGACTGGAACAAGGGCAAATACTTAGGTCTAGCAACCATCCTGTGAAATCCTAGAGGAGGAAATCGAGTCCAGGCCCTACACCGACTTGAATCGAGACTGATATTGCTGGACGGAGTATGTTCTTGATCGGCATGAATAATGACAAAGAGTTATATGTGCATTTATAAACCACCTACACGCTTCCCGGTAACCAGTTCATGAATTCCCATTTTTGATATCCAACAGAGCTTCAACATTATTTTAACTCACTTTTTATTTTTTTATTTTCTTGTGTACTGTTTGGTTTGAAACATTGTGTACTGCAGACAGATGATATTGACAATTGTCTCAGGATTAAATATTGGCATATCTATATGTTTCATTATGTTTGAGCCACATGACTTTTGAAGATTTATGTTGCAAGTTTTTAATCATAGGTGAGATGTGAAATACATACTAAGTTTGTACTGACCTGTTCTTTTGTATCTCTTCTGTCATATGACCCTAAGCAATCTCCATATACCAGCCCTGTTTGCACAATGGCTAAAAGGGAAATGCACTATACATTAATTCCTGCGTCCTTCTGCAGCACAAATTATTCCCTTGGACCAATCACCCCAAAAGCATATGATTTAATATGGCAGTATAATTGTAAATATGAATATTATTATTGTTTGAACTTTATTTAAAATTATTTACTGAACACAAGATGACAAAACACAATTTAGTATTTTTTCTATGTCTGTGCATAATGCGTCGTGCTTACACACTACACCTTTAAATATGAGTGGATTTCACCTGAGGTCATGTGACCAAGATCTCAGTAGAGATCGAAACGTATAGTTTGTTTGCCAAATAAACCCGCAAAATGTACAAATTGCAACCCGGAGTGGCTTGTTTTTTTTACACTATCTACAGGGACTCTGTTTTCCTCATCTGTAAAATGAACACCATCTCTCCTAGAGATGCCATGCATATTGAAATGCAGATTGTTGTGGTATGTGGACTCCATTCTATAGTCTCGCAGAAAAGCAGAAACAGATTTCTTCACATGTTTCCTAGCTTTCTCATTCTGTGGACAAAATTGATTGGACAAGTACCATTTTTGCCTTTGGCACATAATAGAATAGACAAAGGCAATTTGGGGGAAAAGTGACATCAATTCTCCAAAGGTGTCCTTCATAAGCATTAGCCAGTCACGGAGCATATATCATTTGCTCGCATAAACTTAGAACCGCCAATACAGACACATTAACACCTTGGCTGCTAAGGCTTTTCCCATCCTGTGCTGAAGACCTTCATTTCCCATTGTTCATGACAAGGTCAGCTCGTCATAAGCACAGCTCCAGTGTACTGCATGATGAGCTGACCTTGTCATTAGCATGGAAGTGGTTAAACTCTCTGCTATGGCAGGATATACAAGGCAGGGACCCCTCCCAGGCAAGAACTTACTTGCAGGCAGCGTTGGAAGCGACTAAACTCTCTGTGCTTTGGGACATGCAACTTGGGCACAGCACTTTTAAAAAACTAGTCTGGAAAAATGTCAAATCACTTTCCTTACTATAGGACAAGGCTCTTTTTTCCAAAAGATCTCATGCATGGACGACCCTCAACTCATATAAATCTTTGACACCACAAATATACTTTAACCAGGGTTACCCAAAAGCCACAAAAATGAAGTTCCTGAAATACAGACTGAAATACAGACTAGGGATTCTGCCAAGCACAGAGTATCTTCCACCGTGGCTTAGGACAGAGGGCAACGAGCCCTGCCTGCTTTGCAACTCAAAGAAGGGTGACATTCTCTATGTCACCTGTCTCTGTGAAGAACTACAACAAGCACGTCAATTGCTCCTTAAAGATCAGTTTAAGCAAAAAGGGATCAGCACCAGAAGGCAAACGGTGCTCGCCTGCCTGAATCAATCAAACACTAAATTAAATTGCAGAAACGTCAAATTTCTCGCAACGGTCGAGAAAAGATTTCCAAGACTGCTAAAACCAGGGATCAATATCACAGACACAGGCTAATAAGCAGACGGACAAAAGGCCTCAAGGAAATCCACTGTTCCATCCTATGTAAAAAGGCGCTTGGACAGTCATACTGTACTTTTCAATCTTATGCTTATTCTTAACGTTTTTAAAGTATGATATTTAATGATCTTTTTGCAACATGTTTTGTACTGGTTTTAATTAACTAAGCATAATACACTTTTACCTTACCTTTACCTCATAAGCATTTCCAGACCTACCCCAGTCAAAGTGCCTAGGTCATTGCCAACACAGTGCACAATTATGAAGTCAGGGTGTTGGAGATGTAAAAAGGATTTCACCAATGGCATCAGTTGGTGCCACTTTAACCCTCTCTGTCCAATCCATTTATTGACTACGTTTGGAAAACCGAGGTCTTTGTGAATTCCTTTCTGTTCTGCGTAACTTTGGCTCCAGAAAATATAGCTGTGTCCCACAATCCACACTGTAAGCATGTTGAAGGGAGGTCTGGATGCACTCAGATGGTCTCTGTAAGTTATGTGCCAGTTTGATAAGTAATATTTTTCTAAAATGGTGGATAAGATGCAGTTTAGAAGAAAGAAGAGAAATTATTGGTTGTTTCACAATATTCTACATTGAAAACTAGGGTGCATGTTTCTGTTTTTTGACAGCCTGAATCTTATTGGTTAACAAAAATTGATAGAAAGGAGCATTACATAAGATAAGCTGCTATATTGAGAAGTCAAGCACACTTGCTGTTTTGATTAGAAACATTGTGTGATGAACTATTGACCTATGTGCTCAGTTAACTGTTTCATGAAGAGTTTCTATGGTAACAGGCAGAAGGGAGGATGGGGGTAGGGTTCAAATGTATATCGTTTGGAAAGGATTGAAATGTCTAACCAATAGAAATGTGTGTTTGGTTTTGTATTAATGTGGTAAGGAATGTAATTTGATATGCAGGT
Organism: Lissotriton helveticus; assembly: GCF_964261635.1. Classification (NCBI taxonomy): domain Eukaryota; kingdom Metazoa; phylum Chordata; class Amphibia; order Caudata; family Salamandridae; genus Lissotriton; species Lissotriton helveticus. The sequence continues at coordinate 127,474,021 of NC_136064.1, forward strand.
GTATATGTGTTGAAAATGAGAGGGAAACTCTGCCATTCTATGGTTCTCATGAGAGGTGTTGAAAACAGAGATTTTGAATAAGAAAATCTGCTGTGTGACTGACATACTTTTTATTCTACAAACAATTGGAAAGGTGATTTATTAATTTGTGTGGAAATGTATGTGGTGCATTTTGGTTTTAATCCGAGTAATGTGTTTGTTCTGCTAAAGCTAAGGGAATACTTTTTTTCTCTATAATTTTATTGTATGTGTGCATTTAGAAAGTATTCTGAGATAAGCATTTGTTTATTTTATGTGTTTGTACACAGGTAATTATGCTGTTCTTTTGTTTTAGTAGAATTAGAAACCAGTTATTTTTTATTTATTTGCAAAAATGAGTGAAGTTTCGAAATTAAAATGTATTACTCATTCTAGACTACGAAATGTGTTTTGGTAAAATAGAAGGGATAGTGTTGTTTGTCTAGAATCACGCAGGGGTATATTATCAAGAACGGCGATAAAATTATCGTTGCTTTAGCGGCAGGAAACTGCCGCTAAAGCGGCAATAATGGGATTGTGAATTCCTATAGCAGACCAAGTTCTGGTGTTAACCTGGGATGTAATGGGAATTCACAAAGGCATATTATCAAGCCCATTATCGCCGCTTTAGCGGCAGTATCCTGTCGGTAAAACTGCAATAATGTTCTCGCCGTTCTTGATAATATGCCCCACAGTGTGTCTTCTGTGCATTTATGAATCACTCTGAGAGAAGCATTTTGGTACTTTGGGGCATATTATCAAGCAGGAGGTAAAAAGTATTGTCATTTTAGTGGCAGAAAACTGCAGCTAAAGTGGCGATAATGGGCTTGATAATATGAACTTGTTAATTCCAATAGAAACCCATGTTCAAGTGTGAACATGGGCTACTATTAGATTGCTTGACGGCATATTATCAAGCCCATTATCGCCGCTTCTGCAGCAGTTTTCTGATGCTAAAATGGCAATAATTTTAACGTCGTGCTTGATAATATGCTCCTTCATGTGTTGTCCGATTGGTTATTAGTGAAAAACGTATCGTGTTCTCACATTTTAGTAGAATAAGAAAATAGTCATTGGTTATGGGTTTCCTAAATGAGTTTAGTATTAATAGTAAAATGCAGTTCTGAAATATGTATAGTTTATGGTTGATGTTTTTGCAGACAGATAAGTACATGTAGTCTTGCACTGGCACTTCCACCAATATGATTTCCTACATTACCCAAACACCACTACACTACTGTAAACCCTTAATCTACCTCCAGCATGACCATCTACACTACTTATTTAACCACTTTACTAACTTGATTAAATCTACACCAGCAGAACCTCCTACACTAGCCAAACACCAGTTTATGTCCTAGAACATTCCCCTACCACAACCTCCTATATTATACAAACACCACTGCACTACCTTAAAGCCTGAAACGCTATCCCTAGCATGATCTCTTATGGTACATACACACTATGCTAGAACACTACTCCAGTATGAGTCCTTATACTACTTAATCACCATTTCAGTACTCTAAAGCTTAAATCTATCATGACAGGACCCCTTACACTACCCAAAAACTGCTATAGTATCCTACTACTGTATTTATATGAAATATCGTTACTTGTGTAGAATCACACAGTCAGTCTGTGCATGTAGGAATCAATCTGAGAGAAGCATTTTTATAGTTAATGTGTTTCCCGACATGTAATTCTTAAAAAATGTATTGTGTTCTCACATTTTGGTCGAATTAGAAAATAGTCATTGGTTATGTGTTACTACTAAAATGCAGTTTTGAAATATATAGAATGCATGCTTGTTGTTCTTGCAGAGAAATAAGTACATGTAGTCTTGCAGTGACATTTCCACCAGTATGATTTCCCACACTACCCAAAAACCACTGCACTACTGTAATCTACCTTCCTACACTACTTATTCATCCCCTTTATTAGAGTAAATCTTAAATATACTTCAGCAGAACCTTCAACACTACCCAAACACCAGTTTATTTCCTAGAACACTCCCATACAACGACCCCCTATACTACACAAACACCACTTCACTACCTTAAAGCCTAACACGCTATCCCTAGCATGAACTCTTATGGTACATAAATATCACTGCTGTATGCTAGAACACTACACCAGTATGACTCCTTATAGTACCTAATCGCCATTTCACTACTCTAAAGCTTAAAACTATCATTGTAGGACCCTTTACACTACCCAAACACCACTATAGCATCTTACTACTGTATTTATAAGAAATATTGTTATTTGTTTAGAACTACACAGTGAGTTTGTGCATTTAGGAATCACTCTAACAGAAGTATTTTGATAGTTCATGACTTTCCTTTCCATTGACCCCCAGATTGCAGCAGTGTGCGGGGTAAGGAGAGGACATTAGGTGTTAACTACACTGGTCACCCCGGCTACGGAAAAACTTATCCAGATCTGTGGAGCAATAAAATCTGGCTCTCCCAGAGACCCTACTACACCCAGGCGCCTTATGGGCAGTCTGCATATACTAGAGCCGTATATCCGCCACCTACTGAACATTTCTTTTGGGACCTATTCAGTCCCTGACGCCTGGATACGTGCAGTAGTCCTCCCTCTCCAAAAGAAACCCAACATCAGCTATGACCAGTTAGACAATCTTCGTCCGATCTCTCTTCTGCCATACATGGCGAAGGTTGCTGAGAAGATTGTAAACCACCAGCTGATGGGCTTTGTAGAGGAAGCCTCCCTACTACATGACTCACAGTTTGGCTTCCGTCCTCGCCATTCGACGGAGTCAGCATTTCTCATGGCAGTAGAGTCCATACTGCAGGGAGTGGATGAGGGCCAGACCATGGCCCTGATCCTTTTGGACCTAAGCGCAGCATTCGACACTGTAGCTCATTCCACCTTGCTACAGTGTCTGAATGACGGAGGAGTATCAGGGGCTGCGCTTGGGTGGATTCGGTCTTTCCTGATGGGCAGGTGCTTTCAGGCCCGCCAGGGAGAATGCTATTCTAGGGAGATTGGGCTGGGCCAAGGCGTGCCGCAGGGCTCGTCCCTGAGCCCGACTTTGTTCAATCTTTATGTCTCCCCGCTGGCGGCCATAGTTGAAAGCCATGGACTACGCCTTGTGTCCTATGCCGACGACACACAGCTGGTTATATCCCTCTCACGTGTGCCTGGTCTGGTGGCGGACAATTTCAGAGTGTGCATGCAAGAACTGGCAACCTGGATGTCCGCCAACTGCCTGAAACTTAATGGCAGTAAGACCGAGGTGCTCGTGGTGGGGGGATGCCCATCTGTGTGGTCGTCGGCATGGTGGCCACCCTGCCTAGGAGAGACACCTGGCCCCCGTCAGGAAGCAAGGAATCTTGGGGTGTGGCTGGATGCTGATCTTGCCTTTGGCCCCCAGAGCCGACGAGTGGTAGGGGCTTGCTTCGGAGTTTTAAGAACTCTGAGGAAGGCCTTGGATCTTTTGCCCATTGCGGCCCGCCGGACGCTGGTGCATGCATTAGTCACCTCACGCCTTGACTATGGCAATTTGTTGTATCTGCGGGCCACGGGAAAGGCTCTTAATCGCCTCCAGGTGCTGCAAAATGCTGCCGCTCGCCTCATTCTCAAGCTTCCAAGAAGATCATCCTCTAAGGCAGCGCTTCAGGCCTTGCACTGGTTTCCTGTGAGGAGCAGAGTGGAATTCAAAGCACTTGCCACTTGTCACCGTATTCTGGGTGGCAAAGCCCCTGCCCCGTTACAGAGTCTGGTCACCAGGTATGAGCCCACTGGGAATCTGCGCTCCTCCTGCACAGGACTTCTCAAAATCCCAAAAATCAAGAAAGCGCGTGTGGGGGGAAGGTCTTTCAGATACTTGGCTGCAAAGCTTTGGAATGACCTACCGTCAGAGCTACGCTTGGAGTCCTTGGAATCCATGTTTAGAAGGAAACTGAAGACTCACGTATTTAGAGTAGACAGTTGTGACGGCTGCTTGGGCTGCGTACTACACTTATCATAGCGCGGGGACACGCCTATGGGCGTAAACCAGGCGCTTTATAAATGCCCCTAATAATAATAATAATAATTTCCTGACATGTAATTGGTTAAAAATGTATTGTGTTCTCACATTTTCGTAGAATTAGAAAATAGTTGTTGGTTATGTATTTCCAAAATGAGTTTAGTGTTAATAGTAAAATGCAGTTTTGAAATATATGGAATGTATGCTTGATGTTTTTGTAGAGAAATAAGTACATATAGTCTTGCAGTGACACTTCCTCTAGTATGATTTCCTACACTACCCAAAAAACTACTGCACTACTGTAAACCCTTAGTGTACCTCCAGCATAAATACCTATACTACCGATTCACCATTTTACTACTCTTAACCTAAAATCTATCCTAGCACAACCTCCTATATTACCCAAGCACCACTTTATTTTCTAGAACACAGCCCCCTATACTACACAAACACCACTGCACAACTCTAAAACACTTCCTCAGCACGAACTCCTACACTACCCATTTTCCAATGCACTACCCTAAACTCCTAAACACCATAACAGCACGACCTACTACAGTACCCAAACACCATTGCACTACCCTAAACCTTAAATCCACACCAGCATGTCCCCCTACACTACCGAAACAGTACTGCACTACCCTACAACACTACCACAGCACAACCCTCTATACTACAGTATTGAAGAGAATTTGATCATTAGATAAACCAATACATTTATTAAAGGCCAAATGTAAGAGGAAAAGAGTAATTAACATGATGATGTTTTTTTAGGGTAATTGAAACACAGTTCAAGTTCTGAGCCTTTTTTTAATGAATAAAGTTATTTATAGAGCAATATTTTTTTGCCTGCAGTTGACACCAGTGGTCGAGCTTATGAGGTTAGAGATGGTTGTCCAATGGAGAAAGAGCAAATGGTTCCTAGAAATGCAAAAGAAGTGTTAGCTGATGAAGTTCTAGGCAGACGTCCTAAAGCCCCAGTGTACACTTGGGATTGTAGTAGTATTTGTAGTGTACGACAAGAATCTATTGATAAATTACGCAATTTCTTACAAGCATATTGTAAAAAAAGTGTTAAACAAAAGATTAAGCTGTTGCAAGGACTAGACCCTTGCAGAGTGAGAAAACATGCTGATTTGCAAGGTCATTCTCTGGCTTGTCTTTCTAGGAAAGTATGTAAAAGTGTCGATGGAACACTTTGCTAACTTCTTCTTGCCCAGTGATCCCCCTGCCAATGTCACATCTGTCCCTTTGAGCAATAGGAAGGATATTCTTGTCATTCTCACTCACTTAGGTTAGGAGGGCCCTACCGTCATGCTGTACAGGAAGAGCTCTAGGTCAGGACGGGGTCCCAATAGACCTCTTCCAGGACAACTATAACCTTTGGGTTCCTTTACTGACCAATGTTTTTAACAACATACTAATAGTCATCCCCCCACCTACATGGAAGACAAGTATAATAGTTCCTATCTATAAAAAGGGGGACAAGTGTAGCCCTAAAAACTATAGGCCTATTTCTTTTTTTGACACTACTGCAAAATTCATGGGCCGTCTGCTTTTAGCCAGACTAGAGACTTGGACAGATGATAAGAATATATTAATGCAAGCCCAGCATGGGTTTCAACAGGGTAGGGGAACTGTAGATCCGTGCCTCAACCTCTCATTGATCGTTGACAAATATGTAAGGGCTAAGAGGGGAAAATCTATCTTGCCTTTATGGACATTTCAGCAGCATTTGACTGCGATTCCCACCCAAAGCTCTGGTATTCTATAGAAGAGATGGGGATCGACCCTCCAATAATTGACTTTATCCTGCAACTGTGCTCGGAGGCATCAGAATCGGTTAGATATGGAAAAAAACGCTGACTGTACCCACCCTTTTAAGCTCTTAACATCTTAAGGGGGTAAAGACAGGGCTGTGTCCTCGTGCTGTTCTTATTTTCCATTTACACGAATGGCATGGGGAACACCCTCTTGGGTTTAACCTTTGATCTCCCCATGTCTGAGTCTATCCAGCTCCCAATTTTCGTATATGCAGATGCTACAGTCCTTATCGCCATAACTGGGTTTGTGCTGCGTCGCCTAATTACCACCAAGTCTACCTTCATGGACTCTCTTGACATGAAATGTAACCAGTCAAAAAAATTTATAGTTATTGCCCTTGGTTGCTCGAGGAAAATTATCACACCTCCACACAGAATCAGGGTAAAATCGACATGGTGGAGTCTTTTCCCTATCTTGGGGTACTCTTTGACAAGAATTAAACATGGTCAAGATTAATTGATGCAAGGGCCATGAGAATGGAAAAGAGTTTGGGGCATTAAAAGCATTTACCTGCAGGATGGGCATGAAACCTTTGGCCACTGTAACAAGATTTATCCAGCTAAAACGAAATCTGTGGCCACATATGGAACAGGTGTCTGGGGTTTGGCACATCACGAACAACTCCAAATCATTGAAGATAAGTTATTTAAATCCAAGGTCTGCGCTGAGTCTACCCCTCATTACGGATTCAATTAGACTGGCTCCTTTGCTCCTGTCATTCTCAATTTGGCAAAGTAAAACTCTCCCTTTAACCCTGAGTATAATAAAAGATTGCCTGAGCCTTGACAATTATAAGAGAATCAGATGGATTAATTACATCAAGTGAGAATTGACTGAGTTGGGGATGAAAGTATTGTTTACAGACCCAATGACAGGACAATCCCCAAGCAAAGCCTGGTTGACACTTTTGTGCCGGAAGCCCAGTGTATCCGTAGGGAGAATAACCACAGGAAGCAGTCTATTTTGGTTTGCCAACCACATTTATCTATTTGGTACGGTAGATTCTCTTAACTAGAGCAGGTAAAAATAATGCATCACAAATATATATTACTCTGATTTCAGTTAAATCTGATCCCACTAATGTTGAGTTTTCCATTGAATTCCATTAATTAATTGCCCTTGTGACAAGCACTGTTCCCTCTGTTACATGAAGCGCGCAGTGCATTGTGTGGAGCACGCACACATACAGCACATCAAACAAGAACATTTGCGCCGCTGCTTTAAAAAAGCGAGCGGCATGACAACAGGGTGTTTCTTTCATGTAGAGCCTGGCTGCGGTGCATACTGTGAACTTTTGTTCAAGGATTCATGTTTATTGAAGCGCTGTCACGAGCTGCAATTAACATGAATACTTTAAACAAAAGCACACAAACTGCCCATCACCCTGCAGCTGCACTCTATTATGAAAAGAAATTCAGCAAGTCTACAAACAGGGCATGAAAAGCCCGCGTCGTGTTTGTAGACTTGCCGAATTTCTCTTCTTAACAGAGCTGGGCTGGGGGGTGATTGTGTGACTTTGTTAAGGATTTCAGGTTAATTACGGGTGCTATGATTAACCAGAAATCTTTACCAAAGCCCCACAATCACCCCTCAGCCCAGATCTGTTAAGAAAAGAAATACAGCAACTCTACAAACATGGTGAGAAAAGCACACGTTGTGTTTGTAGAGATGCTGCATTTCTTTTCTTAACAGAGCTGGGCTGGCGGGGATTGTGTGACTTTTTAAAAGTGTTCATGTTATTTACTGCTCCAGACAAGCGCTGTGATTAACCTGAAATCTTTAACAAAGCCACACAATCACTTCACAGCCCAGCTCTGTTAAGAAAAGAAATGCTAACACAATCTAAAAAGCACACATCATGTTTGTAGATTTGTTGAATTTCTCTTCTCAACAGAGCGCAGCTGTGGGGTGATTTACACTTTTCTATGCTTGGCATAGTTTGCCACCCGACTTGTATTTTCCTGTTTCTGTCATTGCATCCAGATATATGATACAACAAGTAACGTCATACCCAGGGCTTTAAGTGGGATGACAAAACTGGGGGGTCTTGCAAAGGGGCGTGGCCTGTTTAATTAAGGCCCTGGCTTAAGACACATAAGCTAAACATCTGTACTTAACATAGTGAACCGCCTGACTTATATTTTGCTGTTTCTGTCATTGCATCCAGATATACTATACAACAAGTAACATCATACCTACAAGTCATATCTATTGGCTTTGTCAATTTTTGTTAGTTTCATAAGAAAAATAACGAGCAACTATGACTTGTATGTAATAATGAAAAGGCTTCAATTTAAAGCCCATGGTGACACCACAAAAATGTTACTTCGCCTGAGTTTCAAAAAGAGAAGGGAAATCCAGAGAGAAAATGACTCTCTTTAAAGTATTTCCCATCCCCTACAAGTATGGTGACTAGAGCGTGTGACCCACAAAACTGGACATTTTGCAAAAATAGAGGAAGGAACACAAATATATATAAATAAAGTGGCAAATAATGACAGTCCTCATCCTCATAGCAACACAGAACAGGCACTAAGGAAATAAATAAAATTTAATTTTTAAAACCAGCATCATGCCTATTGATTAAACTGCTTAGTTTTAACAGCTGATTACTAGCCATGCTTTTGAACACCTACAGAAAATATGCCTCTCACTGTTTTGAGTTCACCCTCTCAAAAAAACGGGATATGAGCCACTTTTCCCAAAATCTGCCTGGACAACTGTTGAAAAACCAGGACGGTCCAGACAAATCCAGGACACCTGGTCGCCCTATCTAAAAGGCTCACCAGACATGACACCATGCCCTAACTTCTCTACTAGTGAGAAGTGAGCAGTGTGAGCACGCGCACATTGATGTGTCTACTGTCACTGCAGTCTGGGAAAAAACGGACTGCACGTGCCAGGGCATAAATCATAGCCTGATAGAGACCCGTTTCGAGGCCCCCTTTTAAAACCTGAGAGTGCTCAGCACCGGTGAGACCCGGCCCACTTAAAGCCCTGATCATACCTACAAGTCAGACTATTGACTTTGTAAGTGGTTGCCAGTTCCATGAGATGAATACGCAGCAACAATGGCTAGTATACATTAAATCCATCTGATTTGAAAACAGCAAAACTCTTTCTAGTTGTGATTAGGCTGCCAATGACAGAGACTTGCTTGATTGTCTGTTATGGTCACACTGGTAGTACAGTTTTAACAACCCCTTTTGACAAAATGTGACATTTTAACAAAATGCAGTTCGACTGTTAATGAGATTCGCTTTTTTGCACTTGCATGTATTAGGGTGAAAGGGGGTGATCTTCTGTACAAAACTCAGCTCTGAAATTCAACAGGTTAAGCAGACTGTCTTGTGATAGGAGCTTGTACTGTGGTTGAGGCAGAAAAGTGACTAATGGGAATTCAACATTTGGCTTGCTTCTAAATATTTTTCAAATTGTAGGGTGATTATTCTTTCCAGGTTTAATGTCATCAGAGGAAGGAAGAAAGGGGAAATGTTTGTGGTATTTCCCGATTTTTTATGTAGGTGCTCATTATTTCAAGACTGAAGAATAGACTAGATGAACCTTGACCCAGTGAGACACTGATGATGGTAACAGTAGTCTCGAGCAGTGGAGGAGCAAAATCATTTTTAGGGTCTTAATTATTGTTCTATTATTTTCCTGAGACCTGAGCATTCCACGCGACTCGTTTATGTACCAGTGCAGTGATGGTGCAGGTTTTCAAGGATCTCTGTAATGTTGGTCTAAGTTTGTATTTTTTCAAGGATTTGAAAGTTGCATAGCAGTTTAGTTATAATTTTTCTCAACTATAAAAGCCTCTTAGTGCTCTGCCCTCTCCTAGTCATCCCGTTTGACTTCATCTGAAAGTTTTCTTGCAAGATAAAAAATTTTGGCAAGGCCTAACCAGCCTTCCCCCTTCTTAGTACATTCAGGTGAGCACGGTTACAAAGAGCATGCGTTTAGAAATGAAATAGTGGGAAACGTTTTGACTGCAGCGCAGCAGGCGATTCTAAATGAACGAGCGCTGTCGCAGGGGAATTGCATGTTGGTTGTTACACTGTATGCTGCCCTAGAGGCAGTGATGAAAGCCAGTGTACCAAATTCGAAAGCTTTGCACCCTGGTAAGATACAATTGGCCAAATCATTATCGTATCCAGATGTCACGTTTATTTTTGATTCCTCGTTGCAAACTTAGGAGTATTTGCAGTATGAATTCATTCATCCGGCTCCTCTGACCTTGCGCCCACTGGAGGATTTCCATTGTATCATTTACACTGGCGGATAGGCGCAGCTGGCGACGATTTCAAAGCATGCTTATTCAGTGGCCTGCGCAATAGTGGTGGGTACAATGGTGAATGATGAGTTCAAGTCTGATGTTGTGCATACACAGACATTAGGGGACTGTACCGCCCAATTGGCAGAGCTACATGCTCTGGTGCTTGCACAGGAGTATGCTGACCCTTGTGTGACTACTCCTATTGTAAGTGACTCCTACTACTGTGGTCAGTCTTACAATGACAATTTGTTCTTTTGGACTCAAAATGTATTTCATGATTCCAAAGGTAGCACAATCAAACAAAAAAATGCTATGGGTTCTAGTGGCAGCTCTTAAAGAACAGGTGCCGTGTGTGTTTGTAATTCAAATTTAAGTTTATTGTTTGATTACTTAAAATCATGAAAAAAAGGTTAAGACCTTATAACTCATATGTTAATTTAAAAAGGAGCAAAGAGGAAATTTGATTAGTACAACCGTAGTGCAATAGATTGACAATAAAATTGGATGACATTTACAAATTATTGTCTGGATGTGCATTTATCTGTTACAGATCAAGCTCATTAAGTGACATGACAGTCACATAATAGTTTTAAAAAGGTGTAAAAGAGGGGAACAAGTCAATGTGACAGCTGGTTTTAAAATGCTGAACTCGGTGTCCATGTGGTCCTTGCTGGAGGGGGCGTTGGCTGCTTGAGTTTTTATTCCAGAATGATATCTGGACCAACCGGTGAAAGGATTGCTGCCTTTTCTTTCTCCAAAATTTTTGCAGCTCTGGCAACAAATTTTGTAAACCGAATGTTCGGCTTTATATTTTTCTGGTTCATAGCTGCCATTATTGCCTGGCGACATTTGCAAGCGCCTAATTTAATCCACTCACCTCTCAATAAGGTCCTTCTATCATGTAACAGAGCGGGACATGCACAGGCTATATCTTCCAGGCTTTCAGAGTGGTAGCCGCATTCCCTACATTCGATTTTATGATTAAGGCACCGCCATTGTGGTTAATTACGCTCTTCAATGCCTGTTGTGAGGAGTTTGTTCCCCAATATTCCAAGACTCCGAAGAACTGGAGGGATTGGTGCAGGTGGTGCCGATGTTTTTGGACGGAGGCACTGGTCGATATTTCGTTCCAGAGTTTGATCTCAAGATTATTTTCCCTGGAATTGCACAGTTTGTTGCAGAACTTAATGAAAGCACCAGCCTCGACACTATTATGGTCCAACAGACCGAGTTCTAGTCTGACTTGTACCGGAGATAAAGATCTCGGTAAGCGCCATGCTGGCTTGAAGATTCTGGTGATTGATTTATTAAGTACGATGTTTGCTGAGCCCATCCTAATCTCGTGGCCATATGATAGAGAATTTGCAAACTTGGCCTTCATCACAATGAGCAGAAGGGTTAGGCTTGGTGCTCGTAGGTGTTTTGAGAGTTTTGACGCAACCTCCAGCGACAATGCCTTAGCCTTGATGGCGTCTTTTTGTTTGGTGAAAGTGGCTCTAGAGTCAAGAAAAATTCCTAGGTATTTGTAGTGTGGCACTGTGTCGATGCTTGTGTTATTAAAGGGCCACCTGCTGTTCTGCTGCTTCTGTTTGCTAAAATGAATTACTTTTGTTTTAGACAGGTTCAATTCAAGGGCGTTTTCAGATGTATAAGTTATGAGTTCGTTAAGATGCCTCTGCAAACCAACCTTTGTGTGACTCAATAACACAAGGTCGTCAGCGTATAGCAGGTTGCTGATGCGGGGCCCGTCTAGTTGGAGCAGGTGGGAGTTGACCTTGTCAGGTATGGGGGATAAGTCAGAAGTAAACAGGTTACAAAGAAGGGGCGCCAGAACGCATCCTTGTATGACGCCACTTCCTGTTTGGATCTTTTTTGAGACATGGGACCCGTCGCACAACTTAATCCTTATCCAGGTCTGTGTATAGAGTTAGATGATAGCTTGTAGGAGGGCCGGCAGTATACCTCAGCGCACCAATTTTTGCCATAGGTGGCCGCATGGCACTCGATCGAAAGCCGCCTTAAAGTCAACGAAGCAGCAATATAGTTTCATACGACGGACGTCGGCCTTCTCCATCAATACAGATAATGCAAGTAAGTTGCTGGTTGTGCCTGACTTAGCTATGAAGCCGGTCTGGTTGAATGGAAGATGCTGTGTTAATTCAACCCATGATGTCAGTTCTTCTAGTAGGATACTGGCATAATATTTGGATTCAATGTCAAGGAGAGCGATCATTCTATAATTTTTTGGGTCGTCTCTTTTACCACTTTTGTAGATCAGATGAATGATGGCACCTTTCCAAGAATCCGGGATGTGTTTGTAATGCATACTCTTGGTCATCAGCGCGTACGGGTACATGCTGTTAGCAACTGTCTTGCTGATAAAGCAACAAAGACAGCAGTAGCAACATACGTAGTTGCAGCAGTTACACTATCCTAAAGTAACATTGATGATGACATCTTGGCAGCCATTGCTGCAGCAGAGAAGGGAGGTAAATACATTAAATGTTTCTCTTCTAAATACTCTTATCATTTAAGTCCTGATAAAGTTCCCTATGTGAGAGTTAACGATGTTGGGGACAGATTGATTTCAGGCGCGGGCCGCAGACTTTCCTTGATAACAGCCGCTCACGAGAGCATGGCCTCGGCTCATGCCGGCGTTTCAGCGACTGTATCTCTCTTACAGCAGCGTTACTGGTGGAGCAGATTGTACAAACAAACGCGTGACTATGTCCTTACTTGTGACTTTTGCAGGCATGTAAAACCTTCAACTGCTGCGCGCCCGTCCAAGACACAGTTGTACATATCTAATAAACTACTTGGGTGGGTTTATTTAGATCACTGCGGTCCTTTCTCTTCAGATAGTACGTATAAGTACATATTAGTTGCAATGGATTCTTGCACACACTTTATTTGGCTCTGGCCACAACGGAGTGCTGCTACCCAAACTGTCATCAGGGATTTACATGTCTTTGTGGGAATTTTTGCATGTGGGTACCTTCATTCGGACCAGGGTCCAGTGCTCGCCTCTAAGGAGTACAAGGATGCCATGAGTTCAATGGGCGTCCAAGTCAAATTTTTGTCTCCATACAGACCGGACTTAAAGCAATCCTTGACAGCTAGGGTTTTAGGTACTGGCAGGAACTGGCTGGCCCATCTCCATAGCATTCAATGTGCTTTTAATAATCTCCCTGAAAGGTCTGTGGGTGGGTGAACCCCCTACAAATTCTCCTTGGTATCAAAATGTTTGTTCCGGACATTGAGGGTCTAGACATGGCGTGTCTGTAGCACCTTTTAATGTAGACGATCATTCTTCTGTATTACAGAATCTACAAGTCACTCTTGACAGTCTTGCAAAGGAACACGTTCCCTCCACAACTGATGCTGATACGGTAGGCTGGCTACCCCGAGTCGGTGACCTGGACCGTGATAAGGTGGGCAACAAGAAGGAGTGCGGCCCTCATATCGTGCACCAGTACCTGTGCTTGGGGTGCAGGGCATAAGAACAGTCATTTTACCTCCACTTCCAGGTTGCAAGGATTACAGGTACATCTGCATTGACAATGTCAAATTACGACGAGTGGCCGATTCTTCTAGTATGACACCAGAAGTTTCTTGTCCAGCGATGCTGAGAAATTCTGTTTTGGCTCCGGCGAATACCAACAAGTCTGACATTGTCGTCAAGATGCATACAGTTGAATCTACTGGCTGGTGATCCCCATGATGATACTGAATATACTTACCCCACAGATGTGTCATTGCCCAATGTGCAAACAAGTGCTGTCACACTTTTAATTTGACACTGACTCTAACACATCGAAGTCCCAATCAACAGTTTCTATTTTTGGTGTTTGGTTTGAAAGACAATTTTGATACCTCCTTGGACTTACGTTCATCTAGTAAATCAACATTATGTTAACCCCTTCGACGCTCATGACAAGCTCAGCTCGTCATGAGTTACGGCTCTCATACGCTCATGACGAGCTGAGCTTGTCATGTAACGCGTTTTTTTTAAAAACGCAGCAAACAGCGGGAAAACGCTTAGCGCGCATGCGGTTAAAGAAAGAACTTCAATTAGGCTAATTGATGGGACATTGGCACCCCACTCCTCATCACACAGAATGAAGAGGGACCAGACTTTTGTAAATATCACAGCTTGGCCTGTCTTAGATGGGATTGTGTGGGATGCTGTCAAATTTCAAATCCACGTCCTTTTGGAGGTTATAAATGTCCCCAATGTACTTCGTGTTTCGATGGGGGATGTTGTAACACAACACATACGCTCTGTTGATTGTGATGTCCAAGCCGTGTAGAATCTGTTTTCTGATTTGAAATATTATGCTGCCTTTGATGCTGAAGATGTGTACTTAGATTTAGCTAATTATGCAGTCTTATTCCGCTACCAACATTATGGTAATTATTTTCTGCATAAGGCAAACACGTTTAGAAATGTGGTTAATTATACACAATGGGAACATTGTCCAGCTCCCGTTGAAGGCAGCTCGAAAACTCTTTTGAAGTTTACTTATTTTACTGATTTAAATCAATCCAATCCTGATGCATTTTATTTTAAGATGACTGCTAAGTCCTCTTCCAAAGTTAGACTCACCCACACAAAATTACTGTATTTGAAGTCCTTTATTGATCAATTGGCTATAGGGGGCTATGAGCTGTGGAACGATACTATTGATCTTAAATCTGTTTGGGGTTCTAAAAGCTGGCAAGTGCAAGGCACTGAAGCTTTGCATCGTGCATGTCTCATCCCGAACCATATGTTGTTTTTGAATTCGACTGTTTCACAAACCACTTGCTTTGGATTGGCTACATCTAAAACATTAAATGCTCCTTTAATTCCTGCTTTGAGAATATACCCTACATGGTACAATCACACCGAAAGGTCCATTGATAAATTGCAGTCCCTGTTACCAAATTCATCTTTTAATATTTCCAGCTTGGATCCCCAAGGGTGGTTATTATGGCAAAAAAGTTCAGATTCATGCCAACATCGTTTTCTGGGTCTGGCCCCTGGCTATACACAGGTTAGGGTGGATTCCAGGTTTGAAAGCGAACATTATGTTACTACATATTCAGTAGGCAAGTTGTGTGAGAATTGGCTTAAACATTCCTCCTTAGCGTCAGTTAAAGTTTATTTGTCCAAATTGACTGACAAAGTTGATCTAAATGACTTTGTTAGAGGCCCAGTAGGAGGTAGGCCAAAAAGATGTATATATGCTATTTACAATGAAGTTTGGAAACAATCTCAAATTAAAGCTGCTTCTCAATTGAGAGATGTTTATCAGGCTAATTTTGAAAAAGTGCTTGCAGTTGTTGATAGCAGCATTAATACCCTTTCTTCCTGAATTTACACATTAGAGAATATTGTTTCATCTGTTGGTGATATTGTGCAGGATGAAGTGTCTGTTTTGTACAATGGTCAAAATCAATTCCTTTCCATTATGCAGTGTGCTCGGACTTTACACAATTTTAAATCTGGGAAAGTTCCTTGGAACTACATGATAACCTTGTCTCTCTTTTTGCCATTTAATTTGACAGTAAAACAACAATTCATGTCAATCAAGGATTCTGCATATTCACTTTTGCATATTTAAAAGTTGAAACCTTTACCTTTTTCTGTTGCTGAATCTAATTCAGCTGTATGGCTAATTTATGGGTTAATAACACTGCCCTTCCCCTTGTTTACATTCGATTCATGTATGAAACACTATGGAAAGGTGGATATGTAGCTTTTGGGAAGCGCCTATCTTTATGAAGTTTGGTCTCTGTCATGCACCTATAGATGCCTGAGGGAGGGTAAAGAAGTTTATTTAATGAGTGAGGAGTACACTTTGACACCTGATCACTCCTTGGTTTCTAGGAACATACAATTGCGTGGCTCATGCAACACGCAGGCTCTGAATTTAGCCTGCATTTTAAAGGGTAATACTGTCCCAGCAATAACATCAACTTTTACTTTGTTAGCTAACTGTAGCTATTTGCTTTTAAATAATGAAGATTGTTGCGGTATTGTGATTGTCTCCCAACGTGCAGTCTGCTGTAAGAATGTGCTTTTCCCGCCTCCGCATGGGAAGCTCGATGTATCCACCTGGCCTTCCATTCCGACCTTGAAAGCAGAGTTCAACAAGATGAGTCGAATAAGGGCTCAATTGTCACAGAAAGGAGTTGCCCTTACTTCTTCCCGTGAAACATTTGTCCTTCACGTGGCAAACACCCGCACTGAGGTGCATGCCCTTTTAAATACTTATCTTGACCTGCATTTAAGTGCTTTGATTCACACAATATTCAATGCCTCGTCGACCACAGGCTTGGCACATTTTTTTAAAGTAGTAAGTTCTGGCCTGGTGACTTCATTCCAAACTATATTTGGTGTGATACCGGAGTTTTTTCAGTCTATTTTTTTCAGACTGTTCGACGGTTTCCCGTTTATTCTCGCCTTGGCTGCCGGTGTACTGCTGTTCATTTGCGTGCTCAAAAATGGCTGCACAGTCTGTGTCACAAGACAACACGCCCTGGCTGTTTAATCTTTGCAACTGGATGCTTGAATACTATGGAACACTGTCTCTGGCTACCTTGAGTGCAGCGTATGGATTATCTTTCCGGTTCTCGTACTTTACATGTGTGCAGTCTGTCTTCTAATGCCTGGATTGCTGTTTTGAATGGGCTCTGGATTTGGGTCTCTGCAATACGGTGTCTCCTAACCCAGATTATGATCAACTAATGAGTCACTTAGTAGCTCATGAGTTTACCTGTTCTGGCATTGGGATTATGGCCTGTGCAACGACTCAAGGCATCCTAGGGAATTTGAATATATGTGCCGCTGCACATGACTTCCTGGCACACTGTTACATCGAAGAACATCCAAGTTGACCTCTGATGGTGCTAGAGGCTCAGGCTATCAAAGAACAGGTTTTATAATAATAGACTTATTAGGCTTAAATGGGGAATCCCATACCTCCATTACTTCCCATTATTTAATTGGATGGCTGAAATGATAACAATGACTTCCTCTTGGAGGCTGTTGCAACGTGCTGTGTCTATACGCTGCTGGACTGATTTGGCGTTGGTCCATCTACACTGCGTCCGGTGCTTTAACAATTTTTTACTGATTGTAAACTTTAAAGTTTGGATAGTGCACTCTGATTTGTTGATTTTTCCCAATTTTCTTTTGACTGTTCCGAACGTAGTACTCACAATTATACATTTTGGCAATTTTTTAACTTAATTCTGCCTCACTCGAACTTGAACTCTGCGTTCCTAAATTGCTTACCTTTTTGTACGCGTTCCGATCAAGGGAGGGTGTAGTGAAGGCAGGACCCTTCTTGCAACCATTGCTATGTTAGCATAGGCTTATTAGAAGTTTAAACGCCATTTTACTTTTTTGTGGCTTTTGAACACAACACTACATGTAAATGTTGTGGTAAGTTAGACTGCTTGAATTTCTTCACATAAGAATGGCTTGTTTTCCAAATCCCTGGACATCATGACCTTAGTCTGCACAGTGAGTACAGAAGCTTCCAAGGTTACCATAACAATGTTATCTATCATTCTGGCTGATCGACCCACGCTCTAGACACAACATGCACAAAGCTGCAGCATACTGAATTTCTAGCGCCTTTAATATTGCACGGCATGCATGATTAGGGCACTTGGGGAAAATCCTTTTCCAGAGAGAGAGCTTTGCTGATCCTGATGTGATTCACTTCTGCTGATCTTGGAGGTATGGGGTTTCCCATAAAAGCCTAAGAGACCTTCTATTATTATAAAACCTTAGCAAGGGAGGGTGCTACACAAGGCACTATAGAACCTGTTTCCACTACCATTATAATATGATTTTTCCTTTTGTGTTTTATGTAATTGTAACAATGCTGATCATATTATTATTAACCCCTTCTCCGAGGGGCTAATTACCCCCCGGTGCTGGGGGGGGCGGGACGCGCAGCGCCACGTTGCTTGTGATGAGGCTTCGTCATGCTGCGCGCTTCGTTTCTGACATCCGCATAAACATGACAACTTTGTTACCCAAGAATAAGAAATGTATCTCTAGAGTCTTGGAAACAATAAATAGATATTTCACTCAGTCAATCGTGCATGTTTCGTTTCAATAGAGTTTGTAGAGAAATAGAGAGACAGGCGTTTTCAATAATAAGGTTTATTGAACAGTCTTCTTTCTCATACAAGAGAAGTGAGCTGCTACAATCGTAATGCAGACTGCAAAGTATAATGCGTACAGTGAGAACAATATTATAAAATAATACTGTAAGAGCATTGTATGCTTTCTAAGCCATATAAAAATACATACATAAATAAATAACAATGACTAAAAATACTCAACTGGTGCTTCTAAAATACGCCTACCCAATGTGCCTAACCTAAGTCTAGTACCCAGGAAGGAGTAAGTATTGTGTAGCATTGGTTTTACTTTTTGTCAAAAATCAATCCAAGATTCTAATCGGCTCCATACCTTAGTTTAGAATGAAGGTGGTCTGGAATCTCTGTCTCAGGACTTGATTTCTCAACACCCCACAAGGGGAGCTTGGAAACACTGGATCTGGATTCTCACAGAAAGAAATGCAGCCTCTCGATCCGTGCATCAGCTGGAGGGCAGGCTTCCTTCGGCACTTGCTGTAGCGAGCTGTGTTGGGCAAGTAGATAGTCGAACTGCTCCAAACCACTGCATCTTGCTAGAGCAAGTGAAGGCATATTTATACCTTGAATGTGTCTAGTTTGACATAAAGTCGTACATAATAACGTCAGGAAAGAACCCCTAGGGAATAGTCCTTGACTGCTTAAGCCGATTTTCCAAGAAATCGTTGTGACGTTTGGTACGGGTAGAAGTAGCCATGCCTGCATTTGATCTGCATGGGCTATGTCTAAATAAGGGCAATGTGAAATGTATCTGGAAAATTTACTCGGAGCCTAAAATGCCACACAACAACACCGCTTTGTCCTTTTGCCCTGACACTACCATATATTATGCCCAATTATTACCAATTTGTTAGCAAGGTCAAACTGTTTAAACTGCATACTATACAGGGGAATGTAAACATTAGGAATAACAACGCACATGAGCGCACTACTGATACATCACAAACATTAGCAATAGCTGACATTCCCACCCAAATAGATATGCAGGATCTACAGGACCAAACTTCCATATCGACCAATACTCCTAACCCGCTAAACCCAGGGGGCGATGACACCACACTATGCTCACTAGGTATAAACATTGGAGCTCCGGGAATGACCAGTTTTAGAGCACCATCCAGATATGTGCCCTAGACACCGAAGGATAACATTGACTTGTTCCATGAGACAGTCAGCCATGACCTTATGAAACTCATTAATAACAGTCCTAGACTGAAAAATATGAAAAAGGAATACTAGGAGGAAGTTTCCAACCTGCAAAAAGATGACAAAATAGTCATTAAATCATTAGACAAGGGTGGAAACATTGTGGTGATGGACAGGGAGAAATATATACAAGAGGCCCTCAGACAACTTAATAATCGTATCTGCTGTGAGAGGGAAGACAAAACATATCTTGACACTTTACAGATCAGATATCATGATTGCCTCCAAGAATGGTTTGACCAAAAACTGTTAAATTGGGATGAAAGGAAGTTTTTACTGAATGAAACTCCCACCACACCCATGTATTACCTTTTAACCAAGGTGCACAAAGACATAACAAATCCCCCAGGATTCCCTATTGTATACTCCAAAAATAGTTTGCTAGAGAAAACATCTGAGTATGTAAATTTAAATGTAAATGTAAATGTAAATCTGGGTGTACTTGTACAGCGCACTGCGACTCCATGGAGTATCCTGGCGCTGAAGACCACTGGGGAACCCGTCCTGGTTTTCCCTGTGAGATGGTCCCGTTCTGGGTATCTCCAAGGTGAAACCAGGCATCCCCGGCGTCTGTGGGGGGCCGTTGTAGAGATGAGGCAAGCTTAATGCCCAGAGTTGCCGAGTGTGTTCCCTGGGTTGAGTAGGTACCGAGGCGAGAACTATCGAGTCCGTTTTGACCCCGGTCCACGACCCTGCCGCGTCGGGAATTGGACCCTGGTCCCGGGCCATTCTCTGCTTACGGGTCTGCTGCCTCTAACCAGTGAGACCATTTTCTTTTTCCGTATGTTAGAGATCAGAACTCTTATCTTAGAGACACTAAGGAATTAGTACATAAAATCCAAAATCAAAACAGGGAAACATGTACTGGATCGTCTGCTTAGATGATGAAAGTCTCTATATGAGCATTAGACACACAGATGTCCTCAAAGCATGTCAACACTGTTTGAGAGCTAGGAACATTGAACTTTCAGAACACACATGCATGCTCCTACAAATGATCGAAATCTGTGTGACTGAAAATGTCTTTATGTTCAACTGGAGGTGGTACAAGCAACTACAGGGCACTTCCATGGGTACCTGCCTTGCCCCCAGCTACGCCAACCTTTTGGTGGGCTGGTGGGAGGAGCAGGTACTCTGGAGCGAGGAGTTAGAGCCATGGTCCAATAACATCAGACTATGGCTCAGATATATAGATGATGTGTTCTTTGTGAGAGTAATGAATGTGACATTATTGATTTTGTGGATCACCTGAATTGCAAAGCCATGCATTTGAAATGTACTATGCAATATAGTCAACAAAGCATTGACTTTTTGGATATCAGATTAACTGTAGACGAGGGCAAACTGACCACAGATCTTTATAGGAAAAAGACAGCACCTAATTCTATTCTTCATTCAAATAGCTGCCACCCACCCAACTTCAGATGGAGTATTCCATACAGTGAGTTCGTTAGAGCAAAACGGAATTGCAGCACAAAAATCTCATAAAAGAGAAATAAAAAGGATATGGTCAAGAGATTTAAGAATAGGGGCTACCCCATGAAGATGCTACATAGAGGTGCCATGAAAGCTGACACTATCAGCCATAACAATGCCCTCTACACACACCCCCAAGACACTTAACAGAACTAACAACACTGAGACACCAGTCAGATTCATTACCACTTATAGCACACAGGCAGGCGAGCTCAGAAACATCTTGAAAAAAAGATGGTATATCCTCACACAAGATCCTCTACTTTAGGTTAAGCTAGGGCAATCACCAGCAGTGACATATAGTAAGACTACATCCCTTAGTGAATAGCCACCTACAAACCACCAACAAGAAAACATTGGTTGGAACAAAGGGGAGGCTTCTATAAATGGAGTAAATGCAAAGCCTGCAGTCATAGCAAAAATGTTAAAGACATCACCTGGAGGAGGTCTAGAAAGAAATAGAGTATTACTAAACCAATCACCTTTGGCACAGACTTTGTAGTCTATGCAATCAGATGTCCATGCAACAAGTGTTATGTAGGGTCAACCACATTTCTAGTCAAAAAAAGAATTCTAGAACACTGGAGAGCGGTTGCTAACCGTGACTTCAGTTATAGTACCTCAAAACACTTAAATGAGGAACATGAAGGTGACTGGACCAAGGGCAAATACTTTGGTCTAGCAACCATCCTGAGAAATCCTAGAGGAGGAAATCGAGTCCAGGCCCTACACCGACTTGAATATGTTCTTGATAGGCATGAATAATGACGAAGAGTTATATGTGCATTTATAAACCACCTACACGCTTCCCAGTAACCAGTTCATGAATTCCCAGTTTTTATAACCAACAGAGCCTCACATTTTTTTTTTCTTGTGTACTGTTTGGTTTGAAACATTGTGTACTGCAGACAGATGATATTGACAGTTGTCTCAGGATTAAATATTGGCATATCTATATGTTTCATTATGTTTGAGCCACATGACTTTTGAAGATTTATGTTGCAAGTTGTTAATCATAGGTGAGATGTGAAATACATACTAAGTTTGTACTGACCTGTACTTTTGTATCGCTGACAGATTAATAATGCACACCGAGAGAAGAATAGCCACGTTATTAAGATTAAGTGCACATGAGAACCATTATGTTCCAACGAACTGTCATCTCTACAACACCCTCCTTCTCTTGAGTACTCCTCTTATTAAACGTTACAGTCCCCGTAATTGGTCAGCACCATCAGGTATACCATTTCACCTATATTTTGGTCTTTATCCACCATATTAGTACCCAAAAGGGGAAGGGGAATAGGGTACTAAACCCAGAACTCCACTCTATCTCTTCTGTCATATGACCCTAAGCGATCTCGATATACCAGCCCTGTTTGCACAATGGCTGAAAGGGAAATACACTATACATTAATTCCTGTGTCCTTCTGCAGCACAAATTATTCCCTTGGAACAATCACCCCAATAGCATATGATTTAATATGGCAGTACAATTGTAAATATGAATATTATTACTGTTTGAACTTTATTTAAAATTATTAACTGAACACAAGATGACAAAACACAATTTAGTATTGTTTCTATGTCTGTGCATGCTGCGTCGTGCTTACACACTACACCTTTAAATATGAGTGGATTTCACCTGAGGTCATGTGTCCAAGATCTCAGTAGAGATCGAAACGTGTAGTTTGTTTGCCAAATAAACCTGCAAAATGTACAAATTGCAACCCGGAGTGGCTTGTTTTTACTGCACTACCTACAGGGACTCTGTTTTTCTCATCTGTAAAATGAACAACATCTCTCCTAGAGATGTCATGCATATTGAAATGCAGATTGTTGTGGTATATGGACTCCATTCTATAGTCTCGGAGAAGAGCAGAAACCGAGTTCTTGACATGTTTCCTAGCTTTCTCAATCTGTGGACAAAATTGATTTGGACCAGTTCCATTTTTGCCTTTGGTACATGTTAGAAAAGACAAAGGCAATTTGGGGGAAAAGTGACATCAATTCTCCAAAGGTGTTCTTCATAAGCATTAACAGACCTACCCCAGTCAAAGTGCCTGGGTCATTGCCACCACAGTGCACAATTATGAAGTCAGGGTGTTGGAGATGTAAAAAGGATTTCACCAATGGCATCAGTTGGTGCCACTTTAACCCTCTCTGTCCAATCCATTTAATGTTTACGTTTGGAAAACCGAGGTCTTTGTGAATTCCTTTCTGTTCTGCGTACCTTTGGCTCCAGAAAATATAGCAGTGTCCCACAATCCACACTCTAAGCATGTTGAAGGGAAGTCTGGATGCACTCAGATGGTCTCTGTAAATTAAGTGCCAGTTTGAAAAGTAATATTTTTCTAAAATGGTGGATAAGATGCAGTTTAGAAAAAAGAAGAGAAATTATTGGTTGTTTCACAATATACTACATTGAAAACTAGGGTTCATGTTTCTGTTTTTTGAAAGCCTGAATCTTATTGGTTAACAAAAATTGATAGAAAGGAGCATTACATAAGATAAGCTGCTATATTGAGAAGTCAAGCACACTTGCTGTTTTGATTAGAAACATTGTGTGATGAACTTTTGACCTATCTGCTCAGTTAACTGTTTCATGAAGAGTTTCTATGGTAAGAGGCAGAAGGCAGAATGGGGGTAGGGTTCAAATGTATATCGTTTGGAAAGGATTGAAATTTCAAACCAATAGAAATGTGTGTTTGGTTTTGTATTATTGTGGTAAGGAATGTGATTTGATATTCAGGTATATATGTGTTGAAAATTAGAGGGAAACTCTGCCATTCTATGGTTCTCATGAGAGGTGTTGAAAACAGAGATTTTGAATAAGAAAATTTGCTGTGTGACTGACATACTTTTTATTCTACAAACAATTGGAAAGGTGATTTATTAATTTGTGTGGAAATGTATGTGGTGCATTTTGGTTTTAACCAGAGTAATGTGTTTGTTCTGCTAAAGCGAAGGGAATACTTCATTTTCTCTAGAATTTTATTGTATGTTTGCATTTAGAAAGTATTCTGAGTTACGCTTTTGTTTATTTTATGTGTTTGCACCCAGATAACTATGCTGTTCTCTTGTTTTAGTAGAATTAGAAACCAGTTATTTTTTATTTATTTGCAAAAATGAGTGAAGTTTCTAAATTAAAATGTATTACTCATTCTAGACTACAAAATGTGTTTTGGTAAAATAGAAGGGATAGTGTTGTTTGTCTAGAATCACGCAGGGGTATATTATCAAGAACTGCGATAAAATTATTGTTGCTTTAGCGGCAGGAAACTGCTGCTAAAGCAGCAATAATGGGATTGTGAATTCCTATAGCTGACCAAGTTCTGGTGTTAACCTGGGCTGCTATGGGAATTCACAAGGGCATATTATCAAGCCCATTATCGCCGCTTTAGCGGCAGTTTCTTGTCGCTAAAGCGACAAGAATGTTATCGCCGTTCTTGATAATATGCACCACAGTGTGTCTTCTGTGCATTTAGGAATCACTCGGAGAGAAGCATTTTGGTACTTTGGGGCATATTATCAAGCAGCAGGTAAAAATTATTGTCATTTTAGTGGCAGAAAACTGCAGCTAAAGTGGCGATAATGGGCTTGATAATATGAACTTGTGAATTCCAATAGAAACCCATGTTCTAGTGTGAACATGGGCTTCTATTAGATTGCTTGACGGCATATTATCAAGCCCATTATCGCCGCTTCTGCAGCAGTTTTCTGATGCTAAAATGGCAATAATTTTAACGTCGTGCTTGATAATATACTCCTTCATGTGTTGTCCGATTGGTTATTAGTGAAAAACGTATCGTGTTCTTACATTTTGCTAGAATAAGAAAATAGTCATTGGTTATGGGTTTCCAAAATTAGTTTAGTATTAATAGTAAAATGCAGTTCTGAAACATGTATAGTGTATAGTTGATGTTTTTGCAGACAGATAAGTAGTCTTGCACTGGCACTTCCACCAATATGATTTCCTACACTAACCAAACACCACTACACTACTGTAAACCCTTAATCTACCTCCAGCATGACCATCTACACTACTTATTAAACCACTTTACTAACTTGATTAAATCTACACCAGCAGAACCTCCTACACTAGCCAAACACCAGTTTATTTCCTAGAACACTCCCATACAACGACCCCCTATACTACACAAACACCACTGCACTACCTTAAAGCCTAACACGCTATCCCTAGCATGATCTCTCATGGTACATAAATATCACTGCTCTATGCTAGAACACTACCCACAGTATGATTTCCTACACTACCCAAACACCACTGCACTACTGTTACCTCTTAATCTACCTCCAGCATGACTACTTACACTACCTATTCAGCACTTTATTACCTTAAGTCTTAAATCTACCCTAGCAGAACCTCCTATACTACCCAAACACCAGTTTATTTTCTAGAAGCCTACCCTACCACTATCACTTACACTACACAAAGAGTACTGCACTACCTTAAAGCCTAAAACACTATTCCTAGCATGATCTCCTTCGCTATATAAATACCTCTGTACTATGCTAGAACACTACAACAGTATGACTCCTTATATTACCTAATCACCATTTCACTACTCTAAAGCTTAAAACTATCATAGTAGGACCCTTTACACTACCAAAACA
Organism: Lissotriton helveticus; assembly: GCF_964261635.1. Classification (NCBI taxonomy): domain Eukaryota; kingdom Metazoa; phylum Chordata; class Amphibia; order Caudata; family Salamandridae; genus Lissotriton; species Lissotriton helveticus. Next base: position 127,499,616 of record NC_136064.1, read on the forward strand.
CCACTATAATATCTTAGTACTGTATTTATAATAAATATTGTTACTTGCTTAGAACCACACAGTGAGTTTGTGCATTTAGGAAACACTCTAACAGAAGCCTTTTGATAGTTCATGACTTACCTGACATGTAATTGGTTAAAAATGTATTGTGTTCTCACATTTTCGTAGAATTAGAAAATAGTTGTTGGTTATGTATTTCCAAAATGAGTTTAGTGTTAATAGTAAAATGCAGTTTTGAAATATATGGAATGTATGCTTGATGTTTTTGTAGAGAAATAAGTACATGTAGTCTTGCAGTGACACTTCCACTAGTATGATTTCCTACACTACCCAAAAAACTACTGCACTACTGTAAACCCTTAGTGTACCTCCAGCATGAATACCTATACTGCCGATGCACCATTTTACTACTCTTAACCTAAAATCTATCCTAACACAAGCTTCTATATTACCCAAACACCACTTTATTTCCTAGAACACTACCCTACCATGGCCCCCTATACAACACAAACACCACTGCACTTCCCATAAAACACTTCCTCAGCACAAACTCCTACACTACCCATTTCCCAATGCACTACCCTAAACTCCTAAACACTATAACAGCACGACCCACTACAGTACCCAAACACCATTGCACTACCCTAAACCTTAAATCCACACCAGCATGTCTCCCTACACTACCGAAACAGTACTGCACTACCCTACAACACTACCACAGCACGACCAGTATTGAAGAGAATTTGATCATTAGATAAACCAATACATTTAATAAAGGCCAAATGTAAGAGGAAAAGAGTAATTAACATGATGATGTTTTTTTAGGGTAATTGAAACACAGTTCAAGTTCTGAGCTTTTTTTAATAAAGAAAGTTATTTATAGAGCAATAATTTGTTGCATGCAGTTGACACCAGTGGTCGAGCTTATGAGGTTAGAGATGGTTGTCCAATTGAGAAAGAGCAAATGGTTCCTAGAAATATAGAAGAAGTGTTAGCTGATGAAGTTCTGGGCAGACGTCCTAAACCCCAGTGTACATTTGGGATTGTAGTAGCATTTGTAGTGTACGATCTATTGATAAATTATCCAATTTCTTACAAGCATATTGTAAAAAAGTGTTAAACAAAAGATTAAGCTGTTGAGAAAACATGCTGGTTTGCAAGGTCATTATCTGGCTTGTCTTTCTAGGAAAGTATGTAAAAGTGTCGATGGAACTCTTTGCTAACTTCTTCTTGCCCAGTGAGCCCCCTGCCTATGTCACATCTGTCCCTTTGAGCAATAGGAAGGTATTCTTGTCATTCTCACTCACTGAGGTTAGGAGGGCCCTATCGTCATGCTGTACAGGAAGAGCTATAGGTCAGGACGGGGTCCCAATAGACCTCTTCCAGGACAACTATAACCTTTGGGTTCCTTTACTGACCATTGTTTTTAACAACATAGTAATAGTCATCCCCCCACCTACATGGAAGACAAGTATAATAGTTCCTATCTATAAAAAGGGGGACAAGTGTAGCCCTAAAAACTATAGGCCTATTTCTTTTTTTGACACTACTGCAAAGCTCATGGGCCGTCTGCTTTTAGCCAGACTAGAGACTTGGGCAGATGATAAGAATATATTAATGCAAGCCCAGCATGGGTTTCAACAGGGTAGGGGAACTGTAGATCAGTGCCTCAACCGCTCATTGATTGTTGACAATTATGTAAGGGCTAAGGGTGGGAAAATCTATCTTGCCTTTATGTACCTTTCAACAGCATTTGATTGTGTTTCCCACCCAAAGCTCTGGTATTCAATGGAAGAGATGGGGATTGACCCTCTAATAATTGATTTTATCCGGCAACTGTACTAGTAGGCATTAGCATCAGTTAGATATGTAAAAAACAGGGAATGTACCCGCCCTTTTAAGAACTAAGGGGGTAAGACAGGGCTGTGCCCTCGTGCCATTCTTATTTTCCATCTACACAAATGGCAAGGGGAACACCCCCTTGGGTGTAACCCTTGATCTCCCTGTGTCTGAGTCTATCCAGCTCATCATTTTTGTCTATGCAGATGCTGCATTCCTTACTGCCGGAACAGGGAGAGTGCTGCGTCACCTAATTACCACCTAGTCTACCTTCATGGACTCTCTTGACTTGAAATGTAACAAGTCAACATAACTTATAATTATTGCAGGGGGGTGCTCAAGTAAAATTATCACACCTCCACAAAGAATCAGGGAAAATCGAGGTGGTGGAGGCTTTTCCCTATCTTGCGGTACTCTTCGACATTAATCAAACATGGTCTAGATTAATTGATACAAGGGCCATGAGAATGGAAAAGAGTTTGGGAGCATTAAAAGCATTTACCTCCAAGATGGCCATGAAACCTTTGGCTACTGTAACAAGATTTATCCAGCTAAAACAAAATCTGGGGCCACATATGGAGCAGATGTCTGGGGTTTGGCACATCACAAAAAACTCCACGCTCCTCTGTTACATGAAGCGTGCAGTGTTGTTTGTGGGGCACACATAGACAGCACATCAAACAAGAACATTTGTGCCGCTGCTTTTAAAAAGCGAGCCCCATAAAACCGGGTGTTTCTTTCATGTAGAGCCCAGCTGCGGTGCATTCTGTGTGCTTTTGTTTAAGTATTCATGTTAATTGAAGCGCCGTCACGAGCTGCAATTAACATGAATACTTTAAACAAAAGCACACGATCTGCCCATCACCCTGCAGCTGCACTCTATTATGAAAAGAAATTCAGTAAGTCTACAAACACGGTGTGAAAAGCACACGTTGTATTTGTAGACTTGCTGAATTTCTCTTCTTAACAGAGCTGGTCTGCGAGGGGATTGTGTGACTTTGTTAAAGTGTTCAGGTTAATTACAGCTGCAGAGAGGTGCTGTGATTAACCTGAAATATTTAATAAAGCCCCACATTCACTCCGCAGCCCAGCTCTGTTAAGAAAAGAAATGCAGCAAATCTACGAACACAGTGTGCAGAGCACACGTCGTGTTTGTAGACTTGCTGAATTTCTCTACTTAATAGAGCGCAGCTGTGGGGTGATTTACACAGTTCTGTGCTTGGCATAGTGTGCCACCCTACTTGTATTTTCCTGTTTCTGTCATTGCATCCAGATATATGATACAACAAGTAAAATCATACCCAGGGCTTTAAGTGGGATGAAAAAACTGGGAGGTCTCGCAAAGGGGCGTGTCCAGTGTAATTAAGGCCCTGGCTTAAGACACATAAGCAAACAATCCGTACTTAGCATAGTGTACCACCCAACTTATATTTTGCTGTTTCTGTCATTGCATCCAGATATATGATACAACAAGTAACATGACCCTTATTGGGCAGTAAAAGTGTCAGAAACATGTCAACATAGAAGCAGTAAGAAGAGACAAAGGGGTCCTAATTATTCCCTAGACAATCCCATCCAGGGAACCCATGATTAAAGATTTTGAAGGGTATTCCTGAGGTAGTTTATTGTGTGATATATGTTTGTATTGCCTCCCCCCTCCCTTTGCTCCGCCGCATATATTGGTCTGTGAAGGCAGCCCTAGCACAAAGTATTCCACTATCTAGTGGGTGAGGGCAGAGAGAACGGTCTCTCATAAAATAACCTCTTCCACCTTTTCCTCTTGTTGTGGGCATTCAAGCTTATGATAGGGAGGAGAGAAAAGGAGTAGTACCTCTATCCCCTTCTAATATATATGATGATATAGGAAGACTCCAAGATCCCCAGATCTCTTCCAGCCACCTAAAAATTGCCCAGGATCTCCCTTAGAGGGACAGTATCACTGCCCTGTACATGCAGGCACCGATCCCACTGAGTAAGGTATGTTGCCAAGCTGCTCCATGACAACTTCAACACAGAAAATGCACCGAAGTGGTATACCAGCTCTGGAGGGTCGGTTCTGTCTCCTTACCAAGTTTGGAGACAGCATGACCTAACGGAGTACACTGCATGAATACCTGGGCCACCAAGCCCCTCTACAGCAAAAGCAAGAGGAAAAGTCTTTGGCAGACTACAACAATACCAGAAGCACGCAACCATTGAGGGATGTCAGGACCCCTGTGCCCCACATCATGAGTGGCCCAGCTTTCCTGAAATCGCCTCTACACATTGTTTGCTCCTGACAGTGATGAATTCTCTGTGAGCAATACCTGGCTGACCTATCAGCTTAGCACCAGGCCCCACCATCCTCGGTAACAATAACCCAGCTGTGCTCTTGCGACCCTTGCAACCTCCAACCTACAGTGGGACCCAAAAGATATACCTATAAGTATATACTGTTTTTCCAGGTGGCTCCCTCAGTCGTAGTCGAAAATGGTGTGGGAGGTATGATTCCAAGCACTATAAAGTCCATCCATTAGTTCCTCAGTGCTCCCAGAACCAGTATTTTAGACCCGGGAGAGGGGTTGGCCTAACGGCTAGGGCGCTCGACCTCGGACCTGGGGATCTGGGTTCGAGTCTCGGTAACGACGCCAAAAACCTCCTGTGATTCTGGGCAAATCACTTAATCTCCCCGTGCCTAAAGTGAATGTGTGTCTGTCCTCATGTAACGAAACTGGTGCTATGTAAAGCGCTCTGATACCTGATTTGGTTCGGGTCTAGTTCGCGCTATATAAAACTCTGCAACAAACAAACAAACAAACAATATGGCTGCTGCCGACCAGAGAGAAGATTATGCCTTTCTGCTGCTGAGCCAGGCTCGAGCAGAGGAAGGCAGAACAGTAGGCATCCTGTCACAAGGAGGTGTGACCACCTCCCAGACAGGGTTTATTGTATTTGGGAAGGATGTTAGAAAGTGAAATGCCACATAGTCTGTGTTCAGGACACATATGGAGCCATTCATGCATAGTCCAGTTCAGGGAGCTGTTGGCTCCTGCACTAGTGTGAAACTGGAAAAGGACAAGGGAGTATCCTCCCCCTTGTCCAACCCCTCCTATCATCCCAAAAATGTCATTAGGGTATTTAAGGGCTTACCTGTGGGTGTATCCCTAGATTTGTCGTAGGACATGATATAATTCAGACACCACTTCAACTTCAACTTTGACCGTCTGGGCACCCTGGACTTCGTTGGACTTCGCTCAAGGTTAAAACTGGGTAGACTCCTACTGTTCTTGATCTTTTTGCCCTGCCTGTCTTCTGCAACATCTGTGCCTGTGCTCCATACGGGACCTGTCAAGGGCCTGTGGACATCCAAGATACCTGAAGCAATCTCCCTTGAAGTGAATGAGTCACTACTCTTCATCTGCAGGCAGTATACCTTTTTCAACTTGGACGTTGGTTGCAGTTACCAAGGCTTGTTGGTGCTCCCCCTGGACACCGACCCCTCAACTTTCGTCATCCGACATGGGACAGCTTATGTGCAGCTCCTGGTCTTCCACAGCTTTGCCTAGTCCACACAACTGCAGTTCCAAAGTCACCATCAACTCTACTACAGCAAACAACATTACATTTGTCTTCTGTGCCTGTCAGAATACCTGATATCTTTATCCTCAGAAGCAGCAAAGACCCTCCGTCAACATCCAGGACCAAAATGGGTATCTGTCCCAGGGCATTCATGAGGGGGAAAGGGGAATTAGAGGAAAAGAGAGACTCCTCGATTAGGCTGGGAGCACTTCTCAGTCTTGCTATTCTGCTAGTGTTCAGTTTAGCAATCTGCCTAGAAAAAAATATAATCACAATTAATAGGGACACACTGATCTCTCTATTCACTACTTATATAAATATATATTTTACATATTTTTTTATTCAATTGCATAGTTTACGTGACAATCTTTTGAGGAATTGCTTCTCTCTTAGATTTTATTTTAATTGAATTGCTTAGGCTTGCTCGTAAGCAGAAGAGGTCAAGAGAGAAATTCTTTTGCTAGTATATATATATGTTGACTCCAAAATTAATTTTTTATGATTCTTTCTTGAATAGTTCCACTTCACTAGATTTTCTTGTAAGAAGATTACAATCATGTTGATTCTATGAAAATTTTCTATATAACATCATTTTCATTGACTATAGTAAAAGTTTGGCTGTACTGTTCTCAACGCAAGTTGCTGGGACACTTCAGTTCAATTGTCAGCGCAAGGTGCTAAGACATTACTCTTCCTTCCTATCAAGTTCCTGTGTACTACTGTATCTTATCTTGAGAAAACTCTGGCTTTCATTGCAAGGTCCAATAACAGATCATTGAACTTCAAACTGACACAAAGATTCACCTCACCAACTGGAAATCAATTGACAGAAATAGCAGAGAGACGCTACTCATGACCAAGAACAAGAATTTAGATATGCACAGAATGTGGAGCTCCATGCACGGGAAAGCCACTTCGATTCTCCTGACTGGAATTTACCTCATGCGTGAAGGAGAGATGCTGTTGGTTGCTCTAAAGCTTCAGTTGAAGTGCGCAATGTTTTGTGCACATGTGTGCTTTCTCTCGTCTCTGTGTCAATAACTAGAATGCCCCAGGGTAGCTTCTTCCTTTTGTCGGCCATCTTGAATTTTACTCGAGATTTTACTTGAACTGTTCTCAGTATAACCTGAAGCAGAAGCTTGCTTCCAAAACACAATCTTTTCCTGAAGTATTGCCTAACAAAAAGGTATTAAGCCTTTTTAATTCTTCTGTGTGTAGTGATAAGGTTGCAATCTAATGAGGTCCTGACTGTGCCTCCTGGTCACTTTCATGTGGCATAGACTCTGTCCCCTTTGCTTTCAGGCATTTCTCAACTTGAATCGACCATTTGGTTCCACCAGACACTTTCACCTTCCACAGCAGCGCCATCTTCCTGATGTCCTCCATTGGGATCCTGACACCGATTCACACCTGTTCTCCTGGCTCCCCTGGGGCAAATATCAAGGTTCACAAGGTATGCATTGGTGGGGTGGCTCTCCAACCTTCTGTCTTCCATGGGGTATCTTCAGGGTCCCCTAGGAAGGGTCCTTCTTCTTCAAAATTGCAACCAAGACTTACACATTCATTTGTGCAAAAAACACACTTGTGTTCCTACACTGCACACTACCTCCGTGGGCCTCCGAGATACTCTCTCGGCATTTCTATGCCCTTTGAGTGTTGTCTTACCTGTTTCAATTGCAAAGTTTTGTGTGTACTGTGTATATCTCCAGTTAGTGAGTGTCTTATAAGAAATATATATTTTTATAAATACTTTGTATGGTTCTTTTTCATTTAATCTATATTATAAGATTATGTTCTGGTAAAACAAGCTGCTTTACACTCTTTCTGGACTAAGTGTGAAGTCTGCTCTCCACAGCCACCAGTTAGAGAGATTTCTAAGTTTGAATAAGACCACTAAAATCACTAATAGGGTTGTCTGGATAAGTGCAAGGTATCCACTTACATAAGTGTACATCATATACTGAGCCAGCCTTTCACAAAAGGGAAAAAAATGTAACAGTAAACTAACGTAAGAGCAGTGTACATTTAAAAAAACTGATGATGGTTATGTATAAGCAAATTGTTGGTGGTAGGACAAATGTTGTGATACATCTATTGATATTAAGCAACACCTGGTATGGAAAAACAAAACAAACATAAAGATATGTTAGTATTTGACCTTTGTTATTATCGAATCACACCAACATATATTACTTATACTGTAACATTGTATTACAATGTAGTGAACATATCGTTTTCCCTTTTAGCTGTTTCAGCTTTCATACTTCTTCTTCATACTTCTTCAACCGATCACAGAGAATAAAAATCAAAAGCTTCGAATCCGACCTCCACCCGGTCATCAGAGGTGTTCCTCAAGGGTCTGTACTCTCCCCACAACTCTTCAACATCTATATCGAACCCCTCACCTCTCTACTCAGAAAATCCAACATCCCCTTTCATCTATATGCGGACGACACGCAGCTGTATCTGGAAACGACCTCAATTGAGGACATCCAGAGCCTAAACCTTACGCTCAAGGAGGTTGAAGACTGGCTCTCATCCAATCACTTGAAACTGAACCATGATAAAACAGAAATACGACTTATTTCCAACAAAGATGATAACCCTCAAATCATAGAATGGCTCAAAACCATCGATGCCCTCAATGGTAACCTCTCCCTAGCAGACTCGGTGAAATCTCTAGGGATCACCCTAGACCCAAAACTCGACATGAAGAAACATATCTCAAGATCTGCTAAAAGTGCCTTTCTCAACCTTAAGCTACTATACAAAATAAAACCCTTCCTCCCACCCAAGGACCTTCAACAAGCCACCCAGGCTCTAGTCCTCTCCAGAATAGACTATGGAATTGTGACCTTGACAGGGACAGCAAAATCCCACCTTGCCCCCTTGAAGACGACACTCAACGCAGCAGCTAGAATGGTCACCGGAATTAAGAAATTTGAGCACATCTCTCCTGCCCTCAAAGAACTCAGGGGCATATTATCAAGGGGGTTTATCTTCGCTTTTTTGGCTTTAAAAGCCAAGAAAGCGGAGATAAAATTATCTCCCTATTACCTAGCTGTCGCTAACACCAGTTAGCGACAGCTAGTAGGAGATAGCGACCATCTTGGGCCCCACTTTGCATGTCAGTGATATTTATCACTAATGACATGCAGAGTGGGCGTGCCAAGATGTTAGCAACTGGAAACAGTCGCTAACATCGCTATCTCCTATTACCAACATTTGGAGATATTCGCGCTAAGCGCGAATATCTCCAAAAGCTAACACCTGCCCTGAGCAGTTCTTAGCCATGTTATCCAATGGGAGGTAGATAACATGGCTAAGAGCATTAGCTCGGTAATGCATGAATATCGCTGACTTTTCAGCGATATTCATGCATTGCGGACGTTTTTTATCGCATTTGCGATAAACCTTGGTAATACCAAGGTTTATCTGCAATAAAAATCGCCGCAGCTCAGCGGTAAATTTTTGTCTCTAACCAAGCAATAGCGATAATTATCGCTATTGCTTGGTAATATGCCCCTCAGATGGCTCCCAGTGGAGCTACGAGCCAGTTTCAGAACAGCCTGCATCACGCACAAAGTCCTGCATACAGGCAAACGAGAATACCTGGCCGCCAAACTCAACAGGGAAGGCCAGTCCAGAAACTTCAGGAGCTCTAGCTCTCTACTGCTCATCCCGCGCAAATCTCGCAAGCACAGAACTAAAACCAAATCTTTTGCTGGTAACGCTCCCGAAATCTGGAACTCCATTCCTCCCCACAGTAGAATGATCTCCTCATTTTCAAAATTCAAGAGGCTCCTCAAAGACTTCTTCCTCAACAGCACTTGAGGGATCTGAAAGACCCTGGAATGCCCCATATTCTGTCACTCCAGATTTACCAAAATTCCGAGTCTGACAACAAGGTCGCACACCAAGATATACTCTGGATACAAACATTCTATCAACAGACTCTGTATGTTTGATTTTCAGTCTGCTCACTATTTTATTTGCTGTATATGTTGTGAAGCACTCTGATACCCTTGGGTCCAGCTAGCGCTGTATAAAACTACTAAAAAAAATAAAAAATAAAGAGTGGTCTGTATGAAGCATCATCTTTGAACAGCGGGGAAATAAAAACAGTAGCGTCCCGATGTAGGAGCCCTAATACCGGTCGGAAACGGCCGATTTCGGCCGTTTCCGACCGGTATTAGGGTTTTCTAATGAAGGAGCATGCTTTACAGAATCGGTATTTTACCGAATCTGTATTTACAGATTCGGTAAATACAGACTCGCTAAAAATACAGATTCTGTAAAAGCACATGTAGGTAGCACATCTTTGAGTGCCGCAGGCCTTTCAGGTTCGGTATTTTACCACCCAATCCAATTGGGTGTTAAAATAACGAATTCAGGTGAGCATGCACATATGTGCATGCACACCTAGCCATGTGACAGACAGACATGCCCTTAGGGCATGTCTGTGTGCCACATGGCGCACATGCCTATTTTTGGGGTGCCAGAGGGTGTCAAAGTGACACCCCCTGCACCCTTGCAAAATTCGGTATTTACCGCTTCTGTAATTACAGAATCGGTATTGCCCATTGATTCCTATGGGCTTTAAGGCCCATAGGAATCAATGGGCAATACCGATTTGGTATTTACAGATTCGGTAAATACCGAATCTTAAAGATTCGGTATTTACAGAATCTGTAATACCTACATCTCCCCCCTTCATATTTACCGACTCTTAAATACCGAATCGGTAAACTTCGGTATTTAAGAGTCGGTAAATATGAATTACCTAGATCTGGCCCTAGATTACTAAAAAAACATACATTCACAGTACATGACTATGACACTCACTACAATCCTTTAATTAATAGGTTTTTCCATTGTTTTTTCAGAAATATAAACAACTCTAACGAATATTTCTAAAAATTATTATATCAGGTACAGCATTACAAATAAATAAAAAGTACGATATGTGCAGCGGGGCGAGTGTACACCAAATATTGATGTAAAACGAGGTATTTCCTGTTTTCAGTTTCTATTTTTGGTAAATTCTGGTTGGGTTTTTTCAGTGTTTTCAATATCTTAAAAAACAGTTGTTATCGGTGGTTACACATTTTCGCGCCACTACTAACAGAAAAAGTGTTTTCCGGTGTTAATGGAACGTTTTGCTTTTATTATTGCTTGCTTTCTGCACTGAAAGAACATGGTATATAAACAGTGTACTTATAGTGTATATGAGGCCCAAATATATTTTTGCAAATTAATCTTATTGTGGTACACCATGCAATACTTCTTCAGTGAGTCTTTGGTCATGTACGCCCACTCTTTCCTTCTCATGTAATCTTCTGTGAAAAGGCCCTCTCAGCATTCATAGACCCTTGGCTGAGAACCATCAGCTAAGGGACACAGTTGGGATGACTCTTTCTTTGATGCCACATAAAGCATGAAATTATAAATATTTGCGTTTTAGTTCCTGTCAATAGCATCCCTCATTAACTCTGAAGATTGTAAAGATGCTTTCAGCATACCATCTAACAAATGGCAAGGATCTCCTACCGGGAATCACTTCAGCTCGGGTATCAATTTTGACAGGTCATCACACAACATTTTGCAATTGGTTCAGTCGGACGCCCCACTAATTGCCGGTAGATATATACAATTCTGCTGTGTTGCTCTCTAAGACCCCGTTAGGCCTACACTGATTAATTGACAATTTAAGGAATTTTATTGCCACAAGGAAACTGCTAATTAACAAAACAAAAACGTTTACCATGACATGCAGCCCTAAACCAAAAACATTTTATATTGATAGCACCCCTGTAGAAACTATTAAAATGTTCTGCTAACTGGGAGTAACCTTCCCGGGCAGTGGGAACTGGACACATGAACTAACCAATGTTCAATCTAAGATGATTAAGAGCACATCGGGGTTCTTTAGATTTGCATCAAAATTAGGCAATCACCCGATCAAGGACATGTTAGCAATATTGTGCAGGATTCTGCACATACACAGAACTATGCACAGGAATATGGGACATTGTTGTATAAGGGCTAAGCCTTCCCACTACCTTAGTGCCCACAAGCCCAGGACCGACTATCTAAAATGCAGCATACGAGCCACAACAAGCAGAACAATGAAAAAAAACTAACACAGTTAGCATTGCTGCTGGGCCTTCTATCATAAAGGGCACCATGTTCCAGGGATTCTGCACATGCACAAAACTATGTGCAGAAATATGGGACCTCTGTGTATAGGGACTAAGCCTTCTCACCACCTTAGTGCCCACGAACCCAGGACCGACGAGCTATAGTGTCTCACTCACTCTCCTACACACTCATGAAGAAGCAAATGATTAGACACTCCAGTACACAACACTCCAGGATCTTCCAGGAATCATGGTAGCAAGACACACCTTTTACTCACACTCTCCTATCTGTTCACAATAAGAACTGACTGAGACACAAACATAGTTTAAATTTTTAATTTTACCTATTGTGCTCTAACATGCAGTATATGTGGCACAACAAGCAGATAAATGCATAAAACAAATACAGTTAGCATTGCAACTAGGCCATACATCATAAAAGGAGATGTCATCACATAAAAACAGTGAAGAAAGTATTATAAGGCCTAACCACCCACCCCTTGGTAAGGAGAAGTATAACTATATAATAGACGATCTACGGGCTTTGTCTGCAGACCTTAGTGCCGAGATGTTATAGCTACATCATAGGGACTGCATTGCTCTTTTCCAAGTAAATTTCCCTCTCCAAGTGTGTTTTACCTAAAAATGCATCCCATATTATCAAATTACGAGTTTCCAACAGCAGCTGCATTAGCATGTTTTGTATAGGTGCTTGTAACGCCCGGGTAATTTCTAGCCTTTCCTTAGACTAAAAGTGACTATAATCTACTATCATTTCAGTCTTAGCAACCTTTTCGTTCATTAATAGGGCTTAGCTATGCGCTTTGACAGGGTTTAGTGCCTTTTTACCGTTAGTTAGGCCTGTAGGCCCAAAACCATAGAGCAGCCATTTTGGATGGCTGTCTCATCCATTTTAGATAGCTGCCTCGTCTGTGCGAGGTGCTTGCAGAGCAAAGGCGATGTTTAGAGTTAACTTATTATTCGCTAGTAGGAAACCGGTCGAGAGTGGCCCTTATCGAAGGAATGTATTTTGTTCACTGGTGGAACACGCAACAAGCAGGTGGCCACTGCCGACGGCGGGAGAAGCCAGAGACTTGTACAGGAATTTGGTGGGAGTCGGCCTACGATGGGAAATTTCCATAGAGAAAGGGAGAGATATATTATCAGAGAGCAAGGAGCAGACAGGGAGAGAGCAACGTGTGGAGCAGACCGATGAAGTTGGTCCGAGAGCTGGTGATTAATTACTAGCTTTTACTGAAGAGGAGGAAGAGATCGAGAATCCTGTAAGGTCAACATGCAGGAGTGGTAGAAACAGAGCAAGTCCAGAAGAGGGTTTGAGTTTCGGAACCAAGGCAGCGTAGACGAGGCGTAGCGGTGCAGACGTGTATTCGTGAGCCATAGTGGGAGAGCAGAGTCCCGAGCGAGTGAAGACCCAAGACAGAGAGAGAGGGATCAGCTCCGCTGCTGAGATGGAAAGACGCACGTTTAAGGTGAGGCGTTCTGAGCTAGTATAGAAAACCTATAACTAATAATCCATTTTTCCTCCCTTCTTAGGTTGTAGATGGTGGCTAATTGCAACGATGATTAACTTGCTAATGATATGTTTAATTGTATAATAAATTATATGATATCCAATACATATGTTTGAGTGTTGTTTCCAAGACAGGACTAACCTTTTTTTTAACCAGATACTGGCAGGTTAGCAGGTGAGTGGACCCTTCCAGCAGGTAACTGAGAAATGAGAGATTGTGTAGCCTATGGCTGGAAGGAACTCCCAAATGTTCTAATCAGATAACTCTTCTAAATTAAGAATAGTAAATATCGTCGGTGTACCTTAGGTGTACCGCCGATCCCTATAGAACACACCATTGGGGAATAACAGGTTCACCAGTGGGAAGTATAGATGATATTGGTCCTAAGAGTTAGGGAACTGTCTGGCGACGTTAAATCAAAAGTCTGGCGACTATAAATCAGAAAAGTCTGGCGACTATACATCAGAAAAGTCTGGCGACTCTAAATCAGAAAAGTCTGGCGACGTTAAATCAAAAGTCTGGCGAATATAAATCAGAAAAGTCTGGCGACTCTAAATCAGAAAAGTCTGGCGACTCTAAAGACTGCCCTCCGACGCAAGAGGGGGTAGGTTGGCCCAGGTCAGATTGCCGTGGGGCTATAAAGTAAAGATCATAGGATATAATACATGGAATTCCTTAGATGTTAGCTATATCTCTAATTGTATAGGCTTGTAAATAGCCTCTTTTCACCTTCTCAGGTGAGTCTTCTAAATGTCTTGTAAATAGCGGCATGAGAAGAGTGTGTTTACGTGACGATTGGGTTGGCTACGGTTGGTAGTCTGTTTGGTCTGAGAATCCGGTCGTTACAGTGCTAGGGACTGACCAGAACCGAATAACTAGGGGCATCATTTATCAATGTTGCTCACAGTGTTCAGACTAAACTCCATGAACAGGCAGAGAACAAACAAAGCAGACAGTTCCTATGTAAAAGGCATAAACAGAGGCTTGCGAAAATAATTCCATGCAGCAACGTGTGCAAACGCAGCATCATGGCTGCTGGACTCATGCTAACTTAGCGATGTCGACAATACCCCTATTGTCCATGTGACAATATATAAAGCTAGATCTGTTGCTACTGCCCTATATATGGTGCAGGGGTATGGGACCATGACTGCAGCCAGATACTGCAGCAAGAAGAAAGCTCCTTTTTAAAATGGCTCTTAAGTTTACCCCCAACAGCGTCAACTGAAGTAATACATCAAGAAGTAGAATTAGTATACATAGCCGATCTGATTGCTATGTGGCCACTGTTGTTATGGACATCTAGCTGGGTCAAAGCTGAAACTAACTTTACAAAATCAATAATTAAGGACTGCCTCCTCATGGATAACAATGTGGGTATTTCTTTGTGGGAAGTTGGCCTGGTATTTGCTGTCCACTAATTAAAGTGGTCACCTTGCATTAGTTTTAACAACCCCTATGGTGATTTGAGAGGTCTAAGATAACCTTAGAAAGCTATCCAAGTGAAAGCTGTAGAGAGCAACCTTCAGGCCTAGTCTTGAAGGAATGGTAAGCAGCTTGTTTTACCATAATGCAACCTTGTAGTATTGGTTAAATGAAAGGAGAACCACACAATAGTTATAAAAATATGTACTTATTAATATAACACTCTCTAGACCATTACACTATCTACTACATGCATATGAACACAAAGCGCACAATACTGTAGCACAGAAATAATAGTAAATATCATCAATACACAATAGGATCCCAGGGGGAGACCAAACCATACACTAAAATAGTGGTATAAGAACCATGACTCGAGTCAAGACAGTGTCTAGAGAATGTAGAATCACTGGTACCCATAGGTACCACCCAAGGTGAGTGGGTAGGGACCCCACAGAGGACGGTTGCAGTGTGGTAACACAACTGCGTGCACCATAACATTCTATGGGGAAGTCATGGTTGATTTTTTAAAATTTAAGGACCCTTCTCAGTGGACTTTGAAGAAACCCTGTGGAACTTAGGAGGTTAGAGAGCCAACCCACCTGTGGATACTGTAGTACCAGAGTTATCTATTCCAGGGAAGCCATATGCATAGGTCTGAAGTGGCATCGGAAACGGCTGTTGATCTCCATGGAGGACTTCGAAGAAGATCTGCTGCTGGAAGGAAGAAAAGTGTCCATTGGAATCCAAAGGTGGATTCTTGGTGAAGGGTGGCTGAGAGCAGAGAGGACAGAGTCTGAGTCACTCATGAGTGACCACGGGCTTGGTAGTCTAATGCCCACAGACGTCAGGTCCTTCAGGTGCATTGAGGGGGATCTTGACTCTGCAGCCACAGGGACCTTTAAATGTCAAGGATGGCCAGGAGTCACATGTGAGCTGACCTACAAAGGAAGTCGAGTGGTGAGGGGTCAATGTCCAGCAGGAGCACCAACAATCGGTGGCAAGCCTTGGCAATGGCAACCCATGCAAAAGGTTACAAAATGTTACTGTTCATACCAGGTCCAGTAGACTCACTAAACACAGGAGAGTCAGGGAAAGCATGGAGCAGCAAGGGGAGCCCAAGCAGTGTTGACCCTAAGGGGGATCCACAGTCTGGAGGAACATGAGTCGTGCAGGGACCTTAGGCAGTTTCACAAAGCAGCAGACCACCGAGCACTCAGTGTAAGGAGGCTGGAGTTTTTTGTAGGAAATGTTGCCAGAGGTTGTGGCTACTGGCAGCCCAGTGCATTTGTTCGGAAAACACCAACAGTCATATGCACTTGCAAATGAACAGGTTGTACAAGGGTACAGGTTTTGCAGCCCCCACAAGGGATTCTGACCTCATAATTGGTGAGAGGTCACATCAGACCTTGTGGGACATAGAAACCCACCTCCTGTGTTGCTGGAGCCTTCAGAGTCCATAGGATCTCAGGAGCAGCAGATGGTTAATTGTGATATGGTACCTGCGGTTGCAAGGGAGTGACTCCTTCACTCCTAGGGAGATGTCTTAAGTTGTTGTTGATGCTCCACAGGTCCTACATAAAGCCTGTATGGTGCACGGGCAAGTTGGCCCCAAAAGAAGACCAGCAAAGTTCAAAGTGTCCAGACATTCGAAGGTCCGTGGTTTCTTGATCAGAATCTTGTCCACATCGAATCTAGGTCCTACAGCCAGGAAAACCCTTTTGTACCCATGAGAGAGGATTGGGCAGATTCAGGGGACCCTCCATGGGAGAGGGTCTGGACAGTGGGGAGGTTATTCCCATGTTCTTTGTACAGTATCATGCCAGTGCAGGAGCCAACAGCTCCAAGGACTGCTATGAACTGGACTATGCACAGGGACACCAAATGTGCCCCTCATGTAACTTTCAGTTGCTAGCAAGCGCACCCACCCATGCCTGATACACTAAATCCTGTCTGGGAGGTGGTCACACCTCCCTGTGATAGGATGCCTAATGTTCTTCCTTCCTCTGATCGAGCTTGGCTCAGTAGTTGGAGGGCAGAAATATCTATGGTCAGCAGCAACCATTTCGAGCTGCCCGGGACTAGAAGGCTGGTACCGGAAATACCACAAACCTCACAAGCTGATTCTGAGGGGTAGATCATACTGTGGGGGTGTGATTCCACAATGTTTGACCATGATAGGGTTACTTTCAGTCATTTTAGAGTTGGTCATCACTTGGTTGCATAATGCCACTCTATACGTCGTAAATGGCTACAGCACTAACAATCCGAGAGTGTACCTAAGTACATAACGTAATACTTTAGGGAGAACGCAGATAGGGTGGGGTCCTGATTAGCAGTATCCCAGTCAAACTAGTCAAAAAAGAATCAAATGAAGCAACAAGTAGGGGTACCATTAGAAACAGATCCCACTTTCCTACATCCTTATTTAAAATATATTAGTGACACATATAGTAAATGAACCCGGGTAAAGTGATTGCCTTAACTAATTAGGGAATGAAGGATGTCTTTTTGACTTATAAAAATGAGGCCCACATGAGAGTGGTAGGGAACCTCTACCTATTGCGCCATTTACTAAACGTTCTTCTACATTTACATTATGGCACAAAATTACATTTTTGATGAAAAGTTAAATCCTTTTTAATCCTGCAGTTTTGGATATAGACTTCTCCAAAGAAACAATGTTGCTTGGAGTTTAACTGTGAGTAGTAATGTGACTAACTAATACTTTTTTTTCTAATTGTATTAGTTGTTCATTAAATTTGTAGCACTCTTGAAATGTTGCCATTAAAACAATTATAGACTTCTGTTCTTCAATTAAATTGTGTTTTTGTTCAGGTACTGTACTGTTGATATGCAGATTTCCACCTAACCCCTATTATAATTTCCTTGCATCGGATGCTTAACACATATTTTTTACTACTTCCTTGTATTCACATATTTACCATGTCAATATTCCCCATAAAAATACCTGTTCCATTATGCACAAGTGTTGTAAAAGCAGGTTGTCCTTTTTGGAGAGAGTGTTGCTGTAGGTCACCAAATAACAAAGAGTACATCATAATTTATACTCAAAATATGCTGCATTCTTAAGGGCATACAACCAAGCAATAATCGGATACCATACTGATCTCATCAATGATTAAAACATTCAGTTTCTGCAATACATATGAAACCTTAAAGGACCCAGTTATAATCCATGACATGGGAAAATATTCATCAAAAGCGATAGAAGTAAGTAAAGCAGAAAATTCTTCACCAGAATTGATTGTGGTAATGAGTGGCATATTGTGTCATCACCCAATGTAGTGGCCAAAATTTAAAGAAATAGGAGAATCCTCCAAAAATGTGTGCCTGTTAGTATATCATGCTAAGCAAGACCATACTTGTGTAATATTTCTGTTTAAGAGTAAATCACGTGCCATGGTTGGAACATAAATAATAGTTGAGTCAGCCGGGAAATAGAATCTCCTTGTTAATGTTTTTTTAATACTTTTTAAACTCTGTCACTCGCACTTTACCTGCTGAGCTCTGTTTTTGAACTCCGAGCCCCTGCAGTGTCAGTTTCTTTGAAGTAGGGTTCTGAACTGGGTTGTGCTCATTTGACTTGACACCGCCTTGTGACCCTGTGCCCTCGCAGCCGATTAGGCGCTGCCGCGGGACTGAGGCACGGCTAGACGCCATTGGGGGAGGATTTCTCGGGTGCGGACTAGTTGTTCGTTAACCCCCCCCCTTCCCGCCCTATAAATGTCAAGCACTATTCGTCCGCACAGCGGGCGCGCCTTTGGCGCGCCAAAGGCAAGCCCGTCAGCGCCCATCAGCGTCAGGACGTCGCCTCTCGCCAAAACCGCTGGTCCAAAACCTACAGATCCCCTTTGCTATGGGCGTGATGTCCTTATGTCACTGAATCCTGGTGCTGGGGAATGAAGTACAGGTACCTCTCAGCTGGGGGAAACCGAACTGTCATGCCCTGTATGCAGGTTCCGCACACCGGCCCCAGAGCTACTTCAAGAGGCAGTGAAGAGAACCCATCTAGCTCACCTTAAAATATTCCAACTTAATGTGAGATCACTTGTAAAACATCATATGGAAATCCATGATGTTATCTCAGAGGAGAATCCGGATATTATGTTTGTGTGCGAAACCTGGCTTAAAGATGACATGACAGCGATGCCTAATCTTACTCTCCCCTATTCGATCAGTGCTATTAACAGGGACACTAGGGGAGGGGTTATCGCAATAATTTATAAATCCCAGTACCCCTGCTCTTTTACTAAGGAGAGTATTAGGGACTGTGAAAGTGCCCGCTTTAAGGTTGACATTAGTGCGCATTTTGCCCTACCCGGACTGTTTATCTATCGCCCCCAGGGCCGACTGCTAAGTTTATCGAGTCACTGCTGGATTTGGCGAGTGACTTAGTTGTGGGGACTGCCAATTTTACGATCCTGGGTGATCTTAATCTACATTTTGATATATTGCAGGATAGTGCTATACGCACTTTGGTTGAGGATCTAGGTGCGCTGCAGCTGGAACAATTGGTGTCAGGTGCCACCCATATAGCCGGGCACATGTTGGATCCAGTCTTTTCTAACATTCCAGACTGGAGCATAGCTATGCCTAAGCCTGTGGGATGGACAGACCACTTTCTGATTGAGATAAGACTACCAATTGCTGATCCATACAAACGTGACAGTGAAAATAGGGTTCTGAGACAACCATGGCATAAACTTAGACTTGATGAGTTTCACGCCTTTCTTATGTCTCACCCCTTAGGAAAACTGACAGATACTGTGACGGCTTACTCTGTGTTCCATGAGTGGATACTAAAGGGCTTAGATACTATGATCCCGGCTAAATGGACCAAGGGGCGTATCTCCAACTTTAGCCCCTGGTATAATGATCTTTGAGAGCACTTAGAAATGCGTGCAAGAAAGCGGAATGCGAGTGGAGAAGGGACCATATAGAAGAAGGTAAAATAATCTATATGTCTAAAATCAAGCTTTACTACAAAGCGATCATTGCTGCACGTGCTGCTTTCTATGCAAAGGAAATAAAGCTGAGCTCTAACCCGACCAAATGTAGGGGCATATTACCAAGCAATAGCGATAATTATCGCTATTGCTTGGTTAGAGACAAAATTTTACCGTTGAGCTGCGGCAATTTTTACCGCAGATGAACCTTGGTATTACCAAGGTTTATCGCAAATGCGATAAAAAACGGCCGCAATGCATGAATATCGCTGAAAAGTCAGCGATATTCATGCATTACCGAGCTAATGCTCTTAGCCATGTTATCCACCTCCCATTGGATAACATGGTTAAGAACTGCTCAGGGCAGGTGTTAGCTTTTGGAGATAGCGATGTTAGCGACTGTTTCCAGTCGCTAACATCTTGGCACGCCTTCTTTGCATGTCATTAGTGATAAATATCACTGACATGCAAAGTGGGGCCCAAGATGGTCGTTATCTCCTACTAGCTGTCGCTAACTGGTGTTAGCGACAGCTAGATAATAGGGAGATAATTTTAAAGCCAAAAAAGCGGAGATAAACCCCCTTGATAATATGCCCCGTATTTTTAAAATCTTTAAAGAGCTCAAAAGTAGCAAAGTAACTCCATCTAATGTTATATCCTCACAACAGTGTGAATAGCTTGCTACCTACTTTGCGGAAAAAGGTCAAACAATCTATTTATCCTTCCCTCATGTGATCCCTGGTAACATCTCCACATCTGTTAGAGACGAGTCCTGCCCTACATTATGCGCTATCCCTAATATTTCGGAGAAGGACCTTATCAGACTGGACGGCAAAATAAAATCTGGTTCCCCTGCTGATCCTATGAGACCACCGCAATTTATAGACTCACTGACGCTGCTTCAGCAGCCGATATGCCAAATTTTGAACCTATCCTTCATGAGGGCCACCGTTCCAGCTGCCTGGAAAGAGGCTTGGGTGTCTCCTATTTTTAAGAAGCCTACGTTAGACCCCTTAAAACCTGAGAATTTTAGACCAATCCCACGCCTCCCTTGGGTAGCTAAGATCGCCGAAGCCCATGTTAACAACACCTTATCTCAATTCCTGAGCTTCTGCAATATTCCGGACCCATCTCAGAACGGTTTTTGATCAGGCCATAGCACGGAAACCGCCCTGCTAGCCACCACAGAACATCTGCGGACTGTTTTGGATGCCGGTCAAAGTGCAGCTCTGATTCTGCTAGATCTCAGCGCTGCCTTTGTCACGGTATCACACGCCATCCTTCTTTACCGTCTGGAGGCAGCACAGGTTATCGGGTCGGCGTTGGAATGGTTTAGGTCAATCCTAACAGAGAGTTCCTTCCGTGTGTCAGCCCCTCCGTTCCTTTCGCGATACTATCCCATCGGTCAGGGGGTCCCACAGGGCTCAGCATTGAGCCCCTCTCTATTTAATCTGTATGTACAGCCTGTGGCTGCTGTTGCTAAAAAATGGGATCTAACGATGGTGTCCTATGCTGATGACACCAAGCTGGTTATCACCTTAGCTGAGGGACCATCGGTAGCAGCCACCAGATTCAGAGAAGGGATGACAGCAGTGGCACAATGGATGAAAGATAACTGTCTACAGCTCAATGCGAGTAAAACCGAGGTTCTTTTGGTAGAAAAGAAGGCAGCTCTTTGGAACGAGCATTGGTGGCCAGCACCCCTTGGTCCTACGCCATTGCCTAAATCGGTGGTAAAAAATCTTGGGGTCTGTATGGATTCCACAATTAGCTTCCAGACCCATTCTAAGAGAGTTGCTGCCACGTGCGTTGGACTATTAAGGGGCCTCAAACCTTGTCTGAAATTTTTCGATCCTGCAGTGCGTCAACTTATTGTGCAGTCCACGATACTGTTTCGTTTGGATTATGCCAGCTCTCTGCTTCTAGGGGCCAATAAAGCAGAGATACGGCAATTACAACGAGTGCAGAACTCCGCAGCCAGAGCGCTGGTGGGTCTTCCCCAACATTGCTCGGTAGGGGCTACTATTCAAGGGCTACACTGGCTTCGGATCGATAAACGGATTCAGTTTAAAGCTCTTTGCTTATCGTTCAAGATCTTAAAGTTTAATAGCCCAACGCTCCTGTGCGGTTTGCTGAGCTCGTATGTCCCATATCGACAGCTGCGCTCTAGCAGACAGCACATGGCGAATGTCCCACGGTTTACACGATCCCGGGCCGGAGGGTCATCCTTTCGGTATTTAGCGGCCAAGCTGTGGAACTCCCTGCTGCTACACATCCGGGCCATGGAAGACCTGCTTGTGTTTCGGAAAGATGTCAAAACCCTCCTGTTCTCTTCAGTATAGGACTTGGACTAGGTTCCCTGTTCTGTAATTTTTCTGGTTCTCTCTGTTGAGGTCTGACAGCGCCGGGACACCCCTTTGCTGGGGCAGCGGTGCGCTCTAGAAATCTTTTAACATAACATAACGTAACATAACAAGGCGATCAAAATTTTAATTGAAGATGATGAGTCTATTTGGAGATGCTGAGTTGCTGACATACACTTGTTATGTTATTTGTTCATTTTTATGTTATTTGTTCATTTTTATAGCGCACGGCTACTCAAAAAGAGTGTCCCGGCGCTTTTATTGGAGAAGGCAAAAAAGCTGCAACATAATAACATAACACCAAAAGAAAGACTAAAAGACTTGACATTAACCAAGTGTGTTCAAACCTTAAGTAAGTTTCCAGTATAATAGTAAAAAAAGGCTTGACACTCAGTCAAGTCAGTCAAAATCAGTTTAATCCAAAAATGTACTATATTTTCATCTAATCCTAATTTCAAGAGCAGATGCCATAACTTGGACTTGTTTACTCTGTCAAAAACCGAAGAAAGATCCATGAATGCTATATGAAGTGTGCTCTTCTTCGCAATGGTATATTTCCTGGTCAACAAGAGCAAGTTAAGGCACTGATCGGTGGTACCTCTCCCCTTCCTAAAACCATACTGGAGGTTAGAGAGGATGTTAGCATCATGCAGCCATTCTGTAAGCTTGGCCAAAACCACTCGTCCTAGAACTTTCACAGAAGAATCGATCAAAGAAATTGGCCTATAACAGCGCGGGTCACTTCTGGAACCCTTTTTATAAACTGATACTATCACTGACAGTGACCAGGATTTAGGTAAACCCACTTTACAGGCTTTATTAAAAACATTGGCAAGCAATTTAGACCAAAGGGATACATTTGTTAACTTGACACTCAAACATAACAATATAGTAATAAAGTATCCTTGTATTGCTGAATGTGCATTCATCAAAAGAAGTGTAAACCTTTCTTGGACCACACCATCAGTTGAATAATGAGGAAGGATATGTCAGCATTGAAATGTACAACTTCCTGCTAAAGTTTGCTTGGAAGCCAATTATTTGGAACATAAGCCCTACTTGAAATGAAGTTACACTGCATCATAGTGAGGAATAACACTCAAGTATGAGTGTATTTTAACATTGCAAACCAAACCTAGATACACTAACAAGCACATGCTTTTTTGGGAGGGTTCCCCTGTTTTCTCTAACTCTTTGACATATTATGTTGATAGAGATCGCAGGTCACCCGGCCAATAATTTCACCATATACTTACAAGGCCCATATTTTTCCAATTTATCGTATACATTAATCGGGTGACCTAACACTCCACTATCAGTAACCCTGGTTCCTTCCTATTTATTTCTATTGTACCCGACTTACCAATCCACCGTTACGGGTACCTATGACCACAACGGATCAGGGAGCTAGCTGTAAAAGAAAAGGCAGGCAAAATGCAACACCAACTTTTATTTCTTCTGTATTCATCAAATAACCACTGACTACTGGAAAGTTTTAAAAGTTTATCTAGAATTCAGTTTCAGAGAGCATACAATTTACCACCAAGAGGCAGTCAATGATCAAAATAACGAACAGCACATAACTGTAAAGAAAGAAAACTAAGGCAACCATTTATGAGTCTATAGGAAAGTAATAACAAATGAAATATGCTAAACAGATTCGGGAATGGATCTCGAACTAGAATTTTACTGTTTGGGAAAATACTTCAAAAGTAAAAGATTGGAAATCCTATACATCTATAGGAGGGGAAAAAAGTGGAACACGCTATAGTTCTAACATCATCACTTCAAATCAGATTGCAGGAGAAAATTATAAACCACATCTATGATTCATAAACGGTATGGAGAGAATGTGCTCTAAAAGGTAGGGAAACATAGGAACATGCTATGGAAATAAATGTACGGCCTTTCATATAGTAGATTGCGGAAAGCATGGAAAATTAACGTATGCAAAGGTATGTCTTTATTGAAGCAAAGACAGAAAAATAGAAGGTGCAGTATAGAGTTTTCGCACTATATTTACCTAGAATGGTGTGCAGACCAACCCTGGCCACGGGTCAGTTAAGGACAGGAAATACCCCAAGGAAGGACAGTCATCAATGGGACAGCAGGTGCAGATTGGACACCCCAGGACAGGACAGGAAAACCAGATTAGATCAGGAATGTGTCTGGTTCTTAACTCTTTGATAATGTAGTCCTTCCTCATCTGGTGCTTCTAAGTCTCGTTTTGTTTGTCTGAGTGCTTTTTCACGTCTTTCTACACTTTGTGTTGTCAGTTCTTCAATGTCAGTAGTCACAGTATGTGTAGGGTCAACATTAGTATTTTTGCTCACCATATAAGGAATGAAAACTGTTAGTCCTATCCAAATTATTAACACTATAGCTATACTACATATACATACTTTGCAGCATGTTTTACAACAACTGCGTCTAGGCCTTCCATTCACACTTGAATAAGACATTTTCGTTCAGAAGAAGTTTTCAACCCCTCTTTGTAACTTTGCACAGGTAGCTTACACTGAGCAAATTCAGGTTGGTTCGTCTTCTTCGGCAGAATAATCAGCTGTCTGTTCTTCGTCACTTTCGTCAGTTATATCAAGATCCTCAAACTCCTCCAAGATCAAATATGTCCATTCAGGATCTTGATATTTCTCGTTCAGTCTTTTTATTCGGTCACTTCTTCTTTTGGAGCTTTTTCCCGCTTGTTCTGCTATACGGGAACTCTTTCGTCTTTCCTCAAGTTTTTCTTCTACTGTTTTTAGTCTCAGTCTCAGTCTCTTAATATATCTGGGTTCGATATTTTTCTTTTCTTTAGTCTTTTAGCTGGCACTGTGTTTTGGCTTTCTTCTAAAGTTCTTTTATTTTCATTTGCTTGTGGCACTTCTGATTCTTCCCTTCCTGTCTGACTAGTTCCAGGTCTTGTCTCTATTTCTTCTGCCTGGTCACTAAGCTGGCCTTGTTCAGGTGTATACTGGATTTGGCTTTTGGGCGTTTCTATTTCTGTGTCCTGAACACGTTCTTCTAGTTCTACCTGATCCTGTTCAAGCACTTCGATCCCTTGATTTTCTTCTGCTCGAACTTTTACACTAGTTCTGGTCTGTCCCTTTTCGACTTCAGGAGTTTGTGGAGGTGTGTCGATCACTTGCTCTGTCCCTGTCTGACCTTCTTCTTCCTCAGACTTGACGTGAATCTCAATAATCTGAGGATCTTCGCCTGTGCCTATCTCTTTCTCTCTATCCCACTCTCTATCTTCGTAGGTTTGACTTCTTGTTCTGATTGGGTCATTAGTCAGGTCAATTATGGGTATCCAATCATCTTGACTGGTGCTCGGTTGTTCGTCATCAGCTACTTCAGGACCAGCGTCTGCAGACCCCTCAGCTGGACAACCTTCAGCGTCAGTTTTCTCGTCTGGAATCACCTTCTGTGTATGGCTGGTATGGATCCACTTTGGAACATCGGCACACTTCACCGCTGTCGTGGTCACCAGTATCACTTGGCGTTGTTTTCCCCACTTCGGTGCAAGGCAATTTGTACGAGTATGCTTCTTTATTACGACCCAATCGCCTGGAACCAATTTATGGACTGGAGTCGTTGGGTTTGCGAGGACGTCTTCCCCAATCTGGCGAGAGATAGAACGCACTTGGTCACCCAGTTGCTTGCAGTACTCAAGTACTAAATCATCAGAAATGTTTAGCAGTTTATGTCCTGGTACCCATTCTTGTTTCATCACTCTTCCCATCAGGATCTCATGAGGGCTCATGCCTGTTTTTCGGTCTGGAATACTTCTAAGTCCCATCAGAACAAGAGGCAAAGCATTTATCCAGTTCATGCCTGTAGATTCACACATCTTTCCTAGTCTCGAATTTATAGTGCCATTTATTTGCTCCACCACTCCAGAAGCCTCTGGACGATATGCACAGTGCAGCACCTGTGTGATCTTGAATGCTTTACAGAGTTGATCGATTATCTCATTCTGAAAATGTCCGCCTCTATCTGATTCAATTATGACTGGAACCCCGAACCTAGGTATTAATTCTCGTAGTAACAATTTTGCTACAGTTATGGCGTCATTCTTTCTAGCAGGGTAGGCTTCCACCCATTTTGAAAACAGGCA
This sequence comes from Lissotriton helveticus, assembly GCF_964261635.1. Classification (NCBI taxonomy): domain Eukaryota; kingdom Metazoa; phylum Chordata; class Amphibia; order Caudata; family Salamandridae; genus Lissotriton; species Lissotriton helveticus. The sequence continues at coordinate 127,525,557 of NC_136064.1, forward strand.
GACAATGACAAGGACATATCTCATTCCCTCACAGCGAGGCAGTGTGATAAAGTCAATCTGTATTGTTACAAAGGGACCTCCTGATTTTCCAATTTTTCCCAATTCGACTACTGTTTTTTTCCCAGCGTTAAACTGCTGACATGTTAACCACCTCTGACAGAGTGACTCTGCTACCTTCCTGAACTTCGTATTGTACCATGTTTGTTTGAAAACCAGAACCATGGCGTCCCTACCAGTGTATATCTCCATGTATCAGTCTGGCCATAGAAGCAAGCAGATGTCTAGGCAACACAGGCATACCATTTGGGCCCACAATGACACCATCCTCACTTCTCGGTCGACAACCAAGTTTCTTCCATTTTTCCTTCTCTTTTGAAGGCACAGCATGCTGCCAATCTCTCAACTCTTCCCAAGTTGGCACCTCCTCAAACACTATAAGTTGGCAGCTATTTCCAGGTCCTCCCAGTTTGACATTTACAGACATGCGATTTTTGGCACAATGTTGGGCCACTTCATCAGCAAATCTATTTCCCAAAGTTACATGGTCAATGCCAGATTTATGAGCAGCACATTTGACCACTGCCAATTCTTTTGGTAATTGGATTGCCTCCAGTAAATCTTGTACAACCTTTCCATTTCTGATGGGAGTACCTGAAGAAGTCAGAAACTCCCTCTGTAGCCACAATTGGCCGAAGTCATGCACAACCCCATAACAGTACTGACTGTCAGTATATACTGTTATTCTTTTGTTTTTTCCAATTTTGCAGGCTCTTATTAATGCAATCAATTCGGCTACTTGTGCAGACTTCACTCCAAATAAACAGGATGCTTCTTTAATGCCGTCTACAGAGACTACAGCATAAGCAGCACTTAGGCCTACAAGTTCGTGTCTCATACACGAACAGCTCCTCATCCTCCACAGGCAAAGGCATTTCCTTAATGTCTGGGCGGGGTTTAGTACTGAATTCTGTCAGGTCAATGCAGTCATGCTCGTCCTCTCCCTTGGCTTCTGCAAGCATTGAGTCAGGGAGCAGGGTAGCTGGATTCAGAATGTTGCACCGAGTAATGACTACATTCGCAGCACCCACGAGAATCCTCTCGTATTTAGTCAGCCGACTAGGGGTGAGATACTGAGTTTTAGTTCTGGTCAATAAAATCACAACTGCATGGGGAACATACACAGTTACAGGATGTCCCATGACAATAGATTCACTCTGTACTAGACTCGTGCAAGTGGCAGCTACTGCTTTCAAACATCCGGGTAATCCAGCAGCCACTGGGTCCAAAGTGGCAGAAAAATATGCCACTGGACGTCTAGTCAAACCATGCTCCTGAGTTAGGACCGACAGTGCACAATTATCTCGGGTGTCACAAAACAGTGCAAATTCCTTGGAATAGTCAGGCATTCCTAAAGCAGGGGCTGTACACAGACATTCTCGTAATTTAGTAAATGCTGTTAAGCCTTCATCATCCCATTCCACTGGGTCCTTTGCTCCTTTCTTTGTAATTTTTATCAAAGGCTTTGCCAGGACGGCAAATCCTACAATCCATTGCCTGCAGTAACCTACCACCCCAAGGAACATTCTGACTTCTTTCTGTGTACGGGGTAACTGCATGTTCCGAATTATCTTGACTCTCTCTGAGGTAACTTTTCTGACGCCCTTTTCTATCTGGTGCCCCAGATATTTCACTGACTTTGTACAGAACTGCAATTTGTCAGGGGACACTTTATATCCTTTTTCACCTAGGTGATTCATTAAAGCAATGGTGTCAATAACACAATCTCATTGACTTTTAGATGCTACCAAGAGGTTGTCTATATATTGCACCAAAACAGATTTTCCAGGTAACACTAAAGATTCAAGGCACTTTTTTAGAATCTGATTAAAGATAGAGGGGCTTTCCGTGTACCCTTGAGGGACACGATTCCAAACGTACACGTGACTGTCGAAAGCAAATGAGAAAAGAAATTTGCTGTCTGGATGCAATGGGATCGAAAAGAATGCATGACATAGGTCTATCACGGTGAACCACTCAGCATCCCAGGGAATCTGATACAGGATTACTGCAGGGTTTGGAACAATAGGGCAACATGGAACAACTATTTTGTTTACCTTTCTCAGGTCCTGCACTACCCTGTACTTGCCACTAGGTTTCTTGATTCCAATTATCGGTGAGTTACATGGGCTACTCATCACTTCTTGTATGATGTTTGCTTCTAGCAATCTTTTTATTTCAATGGCAACTCCTGCTCTCACTTCGGCACTCATTTTGTATGGCTTGGTATTGGGATGAACTGCATTTTCTTTCATGGCTATTTTAATTGGGTCTACATTTGCCATTAATCTTACATCCTTTCCAGTAAAGTCCCATACTTCTGGTTTCACTGTCTTTTGGAGTTCTTCGGGTAAGTCTTGTATAGTCATTGGTTTAATTTCTGAGTCTGGTCTAATTAACATTAATTTGTATATGCCATCCTCGTCTGGGGTTTGAATTTCGACGCCCTTTGGTGTGCAAAAGATGGTGCAGTTCATTTTGCACAACAAATCACGTCCCAGTAAGTTTACTGGACTGGTATCACAAACTACAAATCTATGCATTTCTTTGAAATTCCCTATAGTGATCTCCATGGGCTCAGTAACTGGGGTACTAATCAATTGATTAGACATGCCCACTACTTGGATTGCTTCTCCCGAGAGGGGTAGGTTTGGAACGTCCGCTGTTCTCAGAGTAGAACGGGTAGCACCAGTGTCCAATAGAAAGGTGACATCATTTCCATCAACCTTTCCTTCAATGTATGGCCCTGACTTGTCTACCGGCAAGGAGGCGCCAAGTACACACTCCTTGTCCTCCCCTCTCAGGCCCCGTCAGTATTGGTCATCACGGAGAAAAGTATCATTCAACAGAAACTGCGAAGTTGCTGTATTTCTATTCTCATTGCCTCCCCAGATCTCTATGTCATCACCGTGTGGTGATTTTCCCTTATAATTTGGTTTTGGCGCTCGGGGCAATTGACTTGCCTTTACCTGATGCTGGGTCTTTCTTGGTTTTTTATTCTGCGTCTGTGGAGTTAAATCAGGGGTTTGGGTATTATCATGCTGTAAATATGGACACTCGTCTCTCCAGTGCCCAATTTCTCTGAACTGGTGGCAGGGAATTTCTTTTTAGCTTCTTCTCTACTCATTTTTACTTTGGGCTTCCCTCCACCCCCAGAGCCTTGATTTTGGGAATTTTTATTCATTTTATTCAGTTGCTTTTCCTGTTGTTCTGCCAACTTTACCTGTGCCCATATGACCTTCTCTTTCAGAGCCTTTCGTTTTTCTGCCATCTCATCCTCGCAATACTTTGCATAGCGTAAAACCTCATGCATTTTCTTGGACTGCCAACACATTTTATTGTCTTTAATCCACTGGCAAATTTCAGGTCTTAAACCGTTTACAAACCTGTAAATGAAGTGGGTCATATCCTTCATCTCGATGTTATCTATACCACTGTAAGTTTTGAACACCTGTAACAGTCTTTCATAAAAGGAGTGCACAGTCTCATCCCTTTCCTGCGTGGTTCTATCTATTTTGGTCCAGTCAGTTTCCTTTGCAGGCACCTTCTTTTTCAGGTGTAACATGACCTGGTCATATTTCCTCATCACTTCATCAGAGGGAGCACCTGTTACAGGGTCCCTTGTATACTCTTTGTTGGGCCAATCAATGGCAACCTTGCATTCGGTCCATAAATCCACAGGAACCACAATGTCGAAAACCCCATCCAGGTCTTTCCACAAGCACTTTTGCACCTTTACAAACATTTCCACCTGCCTGTACCAGTCCACAGGCTTTTCTCGTAATTTGGGAAAGTCATTGGTAAAGGACACAATATCCTGTCTAGACCATGGAACGTGCACGTATTTTCCACCTGGCACTTCACGCATAGGGTATAACTGCTCAGGTTTGTCAGCTTACTTTAGAACGAACTCAGAAGACGTCTGTTTAGATCTGGCCTCATCTTTCTTCTTTGCCCACCTGGCTTTCCACTTTTCTACATCTCCCCATTTTTGCAACACAGTCAATAATTCTTGGACCTGCGCCTTCTTCCCTGACACATTCATATTTTCCAGATCTTTGTCTGAAAAATCAACTCTATAGGGTTTCTGCAGTGGCTTTGATTTTGAAATATCTATTCCCATACTAGCTGCAGTGTCTGAGGAGTTTGTTTTTCTAATTCTCGACTCCATCTTTCAATCTCTTCAGGAGTCACCAACGTGACACTCTTGGTACCCGAAGTCGATTCCATTTGAATCTCCCTCGTATTGAAAGGAATTATGTCTTTTCTGTAACCTTTTTCCTGCACCCCTAATGGGCAAATCCATTAACGAGACCTCAGACTCACATTCACTGGTCTGGTCATCCACGATTAAGGGTTCTGGTCTTGGCTGTGCTATAACTCGAGTAATAACTGGAGCCTTTGGACTTCCCTGTCTATCCCCATACAGCGTGACCACGGGTCCAATAGTTACCGGGATTGTCAAGGCCTCAGGACTTGTATTTAACTGGGAGATTTTCTGAATTATTTCGGCTCTCTGTTTAGCTAGAGCCTCTCGCTCCTTTTCCTCCAGTATCCTGTCTAATGATTTTTCATGTAATACCTGCGGGGTCAAGGTTGGAGCATAACTCGGGGCAGTGGGATGTGTTTCACTTGTTCCCTCACCATAATTAGGTTTTGGGAACAAACTTCCTGTGCCTAGGGATCTTGGTTCCTCCTCATACGGGGGTCTTGTGAACGGAATTCCTGAAGTTGAGGGTCTTGCCTCGCCTTCATAGGGAGGTCTAGAGCAGAAGTCTCTTTCTCTCGAGTATCTTGACTCCCCACTGAATGGTGTTCTTTGACAGATATCTCTAGTACCTAGGGGTCCTAAACCCTCATTATACGGAGGTATTTGACAACCCTCTCCTACACTTACTGATCTGGCCTCCTCCCGGGGAGGAGGTCTCCGAGAATTATCCCCTTCACTAGAGGGTCTGTGTCCTTCATTATAAGGAGGCGGACCTCTCATAAACATGTCATTTAATAATTCATCATCCGACTCCCCAATGGGCACCCAATGTTTGCATTTTTCTATTTTCTTCTCCCCCGCAGGAGGACCACCCATTGGCATCATTGGAAACAGTCCTTCTACAATCATATTCTGTCTCCACTGTTTCATCTTTTTATCTCGGGTCTCTTGCTTTAATTTTGGATAAAATTTAGTTAACCCTTTATCCAATCGGGTCTTATCTCTCTCAAAAGCCTCTATCTCCCATTCCTCTAAAGCTTCGTACTGCGTTAATCTTGGTCTGGGATGTAAATCATTCATTCGGGTTCTCAAATTAAATAGAATTCTGCCATTGAATGTACCTTCTAACGGAAAAGCCAAAATTCCGTCGTCGTTTGTGTATTCCGCCCAGTTTTCCAACCATACACACGAGTGGTACCCTTTATCAAACATCATGAACGATGCAGGAGTATTAGGTGGCAGAATGACAACCCCTTCTCTGGTTCTAATCGGTTTGTCCTTTTTGAAATAATTCTTTACTTTGGTTACAAGAGACAATTTTCTCTTATTTCCGTACATAATGCTAATGTTATGCCCTTTCCACTGATCGTTTTCAAACCCTAAATGTCGTGGATCAGGTCTAGTATGCGGTCTATACGTGTGCCACATATGATTTCTGCGAGTGACTTTGTTTACAAATCACTCCCAATCCAAATGCGCCTTTTATTTTCGTGCAACCAATGAAGTGCACGAATTCAAATAATCTCGACCAATGGGTGCGCGGCCTTTTCGTGAGACAGGTTCTCACGCTTCGGCACTCACCCCTCCTTTACAATTTCAGCTCCGCTACACACCCGCTGCGTCTACCAATCCCAGCGCGGCACAGAGTGACGTCAGAGCAGCTCCGCAACTGACTCCCTCCCTCACAAGGTAACGGAAACTTAATTTCTCTCCAAAAGTGCAAGTGCTTTTGTTATTTAACAACGAATACACATTCGCCACTGTACTCGAGTGTCTAGACAGGAAAGATTTGTTTTACTGCAAGTAAACTACTTCCATTTACTTTTCAAACACTACGGATAAATCTCTTCTGTCTACCCTTCACGCAAGCATTAGGGAACCTGCTACTTCTTTAACCCATCCACTTCTTTTCGGGATATATACAGAGCCTAAAGTTTCACTAGCGAACCCCTTTGCTATCACCCAAGCTCCGATGAACCTGCTACTCCCTCCGATGTGACCCTTACTAGGTTATATCACGATAGAAGTTTCACCAGCGAACTCGTTGCTATCATTTATTCAAGCATACATTCCGAAAAAAAAACTTAATTAGTGCTTCCAGTTCTGCCTAACCTGCACTAACCTTCCTTAAGCCAGTGACCTCAAAGCGAAGTGGATTCTCTTCACCATTCGCTTATTCAATTCTCCGGGGATTCCCAAAAAACATAAAACACTTTACTAACGAGTGGGTTAATACATATATCAGTATAATATTAAGAAAAACAATTTAAAACATTTCATAATTTTTCAAAGCAAACATTTCACGTGATTCATCAAGTCACAAAAATTGTTTACCCTTGTAGCAGCAATAAAATGTTAGCAGCATCCAACCTATCTAGCTTAACTAGTCCTATCTATCTTTACCTAGTCCCTAACCATAGCTCTGCTACCAGAAAATTACTGATAGAGATCGCAGGTCACCCGGGCAATAATTTCACCATACACGTACAAGGCCCATATTTTTCCAATGTATCGTATACATTAATCGGGTGACCTAACACTCCACTACCAGTAACCCTGGTTCCTTCCTATTTATTTCTATTGTACCCGACTTACCAATCCACCATTACGGGTACCTATGACCACAATGGATCAGGGAGCTAGCTGTAAAAGAAAAGGCAGGCAAATACAACACCGACTTTTATTTCTTCTGTATTCATCAAATAACCACAGACTACTGGAAAGTTTTAAAAGTTTATCTAGAATTCAGATTCAGAGATCATACAATTTACCACCAAGAGGCAGTCAATGATCAAAATAACGAACAGCACATAACCGTAAAGAAAGAAAACTAAGGCAACCATTTATGAGTCTATAGGAAAGTAATAACAAATGAAATATGCTAAACAGATTCGGGAATGGATCTCGAACTAGAATTTTACTGTTTGGGAAAATACTTCAAAAGTAAAAGATTGGAAATCCTATACATCTATAGGAGGGGAAAAAAGTGGAACACGCTATAGTTCTAACATCATCACTTCAAATCAGATTGCAGGAGAAAATTATAAACCACATCTATGATTCATAAACGGTATGGAGAGAATGTGCTCTAAAAGGTAGGGAAACATAGGAACATGCTATGGAAATAAATGTACGGCCTTTCATATAGTAGATTGTGGAAAGCATGGAAAATTAACGTATGCAAAGGTATGTCTTTATTGAAGCAAAGACAGAAAAATAGAAGGTGCAGTATAGAGTTTTTGCACTATATTTACCTAGAATGGTGTGCAGACCAACCCTGGCCACGGGTCAGTTAAGGACAGGAAATACCCCAAGGAAGGACAGTCATCAATGTGTCCCATGCAGGTGCAGATTGGACACCCCAGGACAGGACAGGAAAACCAGATTAGGATCAGGACAGGACCACCAAGGCACGACCAGCACCCGCAGTTCGGAAGCAACGCCTGCGCTCCCCCCTCTCTGCAGCTATCAGTCAGAACCCCGATTGGGTTAGCGAACTCTCCAGCAAAGTGCTCCGCCAGCACTTAAGGTTTAGTAAAACCTTTAGAGTCTATGGTCAATATTCGGACAGAGTGCTCCGCAGCGCTCTGTATTCAGTCACCTATTGAGTGCGTTGGGTCAGTGACAGGTCAGCTATTCAGACAAGTCGGACAATTTCTCTAGCTCAATCTAGGCTAGTTATACTGTTTTCGGGTCAGTGTACCACCCCCAAATGTTGCAAGTGTCAGAATCCCCAATTTCGATTGGTCCCCAAGTAGGATAGGCTAACACACCAATCACAATTTACGTCTACAAGCCTAGTTTTACATATTCTGGAACCGCCTATTGATTTTGGGGTTCCCATGACCGATTCTACAGAATACAATAGAAAGAAATACATTTGTTTCTAATGTAACACATTTCAGCTTCTCCGGCTGGGTGAAGGTGCATCTTCCCAGGCACGTCTTGGCAGGGGCTTCAGTTGGCACCCTGTCAATGCCACCGGCAGAATACGGTGATGCGCAGAACATCATCTCAATATGGAGTCTTGAGTCTTGCATCAGACCCTCAATACCGCGGTACATGGAAAGTAAGCGAAAACAAATTAAAACATAGAAATAAATGAATTCACTGTATACTATGAGTAGCTACTTTATACTCCTTAATTTGAAAAATATACTATGGCATTATAATTAGTGCAACAGACAAGAACACGAAAGCATCTGCGCAAGCTTCACCACGTTAGGACACAGACAACCATTTTAGACGCAAGTGCGCAGGCGCAAGAATTCCCACCAAAACTGCAACTACGTCACGTCACGTGAGTGTGACTAACGCATGCGCAGAAGAAACCCATCAAGCGGCGGCCATTTTAGGGACAAGGGTTATTTGTATTAGTAAACACATAGGCAAGCGTCACTACGATACACATACACCCAAAATAAAGGGGAATTAGTAAGACGTACAGGTTGAATTATAGGATTAAAATGTTATTCGAGGTTCTTGATGTCAAGCAAGTCGCGTAATATGCGAAATCTTGCTTCATCAATGTCACTCATTATACCCATATCAGCAACGTTTCTTTCAGATAGGTGCTTATTATGGTCTCCATCTATCTATAATAACTCATCTGACCTATACCAGCCACATGGTCATTTTAGGTAATATATACTTGTATTTCAGTGTTTAGTCACCACCTTTTTCATATTGCTATTTCTTTGGGCTCCCTCAATGCTTTTGTATACAACATAGGACATTAAATATCTCTGCCAATAACTTACATTAGGACCTTGGATACTATACCAACATTATTTGGATCCAAAGGTAGGTTATCTTGATCTTACCACTACTGGGCTGCATGCTGTTTTTTCTTGTGTTTCAAACTTTTTACCACTTTTCTCATTTTCAGTCCTCACTTTCTTTTTCATTTCTCTTTCTCTATAACGTTTAATTTTCATTACAATTTAGAACACTCTGTGCTCCAACCCCAAGGACGACTATTGGATGGCATGAACTTTCCTACATAACACCTGAAATACCACACACTTTCAGGTGTGTTCCTTTCAACATTACTATTCCTTGAGCTCACAGAGAGGTCATTCTAAATGACAAGTTTTTAGACGTGCATAGTTATAATTTCTAGATAAAACTAATTTGCTGTTTCCCTGTCTTCCCCCTTCCCTGATTGTGACGTTCACTTCTTTCCTTCAGGGACCTAACCTATATTTGAGCTAACATTTCACTCAGGACACACCCCCTGTGTGGACAACCATTCCACCCACACAGATTTGATATGAGCTAATAAATAATACAATACACAGTCATTACAAGCTAGCTGATCACATCTTCTATTTTTTTATTTTTTTTTCAACAATTAGTTTTTCCTCAATAGTCACCACACATCTCGCAGGAGTGCTGTTGCAGAGAGCATTACATGTACTATATAACCTTATCCATACCATTTATAAGGTTTGTCGAATACTATTGTTTGAGTCTTCGCTTTGAACATGTCTTCTTGGGCTACCAATTCATCACACTTGGGTCACTTAAGTTGCTTCTTCTCACACTTTAGCTCCTATGACTCACATGGTTTTCCTAGCACTTTGTATTTTGTCACTGGTGGTAAGCCTTGTTCCTCTAATATCTGATAAATACATTGGAGGATTCACATTGGTGATGATTTTTCTGCTTTACTTTCTTCTATCACTTTTGCTTACATTTTCTTAACTAGGGTATTGGTTCAAAACTGCTTCCTTTAAAGTTATAAACATATCAACTAGATACACACCCTAAAAATGTTCTCTACGTTTTTAAACATGTTCTAGTTTGAACTTTGTTTATGATAACATCACAGCCTTGAAAAAGTTACTGTGTGATGAAACATGTGTTGACTGTTGTCCAGTGTTGAAAACTCAATATGTGAATGGGAATATACCAAACTGACGATAACTTGAATATATAGCTTTGTTTGACACAAGTCCTTACTGTTTGGACCTTATGACATGTTTTAACTAATAACTGAGTATTATCGTTTCTTTCTTTAAATTTTGTACACATTGGATCATTTGGTCCACCATGAGGCGGCACCTCTGTTAGTAGAGTGTGGGATAGCCCAAAAGCACCATCCTATAAATCTATGCTATCCTATTACTGTATCCACATACATTATTTGGTGTAACGCAGTGAGATTGTTAAGCCACTACTACCCCTTGCTTTGACTGATTTAAGTTTATTGTCATGTTCAATACCAGGGAAAGACTTGACTGCCTCCTAGGCCTAGGCTTACCCACAACATTCCTCTTGACTTGGAGTGCAAACTAGTCGAGCTCAACCTGTTGAGCATTTATAAGAACACAATTTTCTGTGGGAAAGCATTTTCGAGCTGAAGCTCTACAATGTCTTCATAAGGCTCTTTTCTGCAGAAATCTCCTCCCACAGCTCTTTCATCTCTCTCTTTCGGATTTTGTCATATATGCAGTCATGTAGTGAGCAACAGCAATTGAGTTGTCTGCAACAAGTTGTAGATCCATATCTACATTCTATATCTTCAAAATTGCGAGGTTGTAGTCATTGTTATACTTAGAATCTTCTGTTCTTCTCAAACTGTATGTTTTTTTGGGCAATTTCTGTGTCAGGGTAAGTCTGATTACAGGCAGAAATGTTGTTGACTCTTTCTTTTGAGACGACACATCATGGTAATCCAAAACAAATTCTTGAATAAAATGTCCCTTTACATCTGAATTTGCGATGACAGTACTTTCCAAATTTATGTTTTTGAAACTGTAACATTTACTGTCTCAAGCCCTTGTCAGCACTTTCTTTTGAGATTGTGCATGTCACATATTCTTGTATGAAAGAGAAGACAGAATCATCTGTGTCTGTTCAAAAATGTGGGGAATCTTTTACCCATAACAGTATATGAAGATGTGGAGAACCTCTAGCTTGTTACTCTTTGTGCCAAAATAAATCAATTACATGGCCAAGAGAAGGGTTAGTCTTGTTGCAGATGAAAACCATAATTGATTGAATCCTGTGGTTAAAATTTCTGCATATATTGACAGGATCAAACAAGCACATGTTCTCTGGTATCTTCAGGTCGATCTCTTTTATGTTTGAGTTTGCTTCTCACTGAAATTCAAACAGGTTATCCCATGCATATTCAGCACAGCTGAGTGCTAGGAACCATGTAGTTGCCCCTAGGTTTCTCAACATGCATTTTAGCTAACCTTGATGATGATACCAATATTCATTGGTGTCACGTTGACATGCCAGTAAATGAATCAAATTGTATTCAAGATGTTAATCTTTTCCGTGAAATTTGTCAGCTTGTTCCCTTGGTGTAAGGTTTTGCAAATTCATGCTTATCTAGAGAATGTGATGTACTGCTAATGATAGGACTGACAAATCAATCTCAAATAAAAGGTGCCATTTATCGGGAATAGACTGAGGAAATCTAGGATCCTCTGCGTATAGTCTAGCTGATCTGTTTTCAGCTGGTGGTATCCGTACATGCCGGTCATGATACTTACAACCAAATGCTGTGGGGAAAAGATGTAGAAAACATCAAGCTTTTAACCTTATCTCCCTGATACTCTAGGGAGCTCCTTTTGCTTCTTTAATTTGAAAGAGACCAATTGCCTCACCAATAATCCCCTTAGAATGCAGAGGGTGGCTACTTTAGTGTTCATTAACTTACTCTGATAGGAATTGATCCACCTTTCCAATCTGACTTCTTGATAATGATCTATCACTCTCTATATTTGTTAATCTTTTAAGGGTATATACATTTTAATATTAAATAGTATTTTATACCAGACATTATTATTATTATTAAATTAGTTTTGTAACGCGCCCAGCTACCCAAAAAGGGTTTCCCGGTGCATAGCACACAAATTGCTAGAAAAAGAGCAGTCAAGAACCATTTGCTACTAAAAGAGCCAAGTTTTAAGATTTCTTCAAAAACTGAGATAGGACGGGGTATTCTTCAGGGACACCGGAAGAGAATTCCAGATTTTGGGACCAAGACAAGAAAAGGAATGGACTCCCATTCTTGCAAGTTTAAATCTGGGAATCACAAAGTGTCCGTGGGCTGTAGAGCGCAGGGGACGAGAAGGAATGTAAGGATGGATGAGCTCTTGCAGATACGCTAGTGCCACACCTTGTTTGATTTTAAAGATGTAACACAGGGTTTTAAATTGTATTCTTTGATCAATTCGAAGCCAGTGAAGGTCACGTAAATACGGCGAGATGGAAGCCTGTCTAGGAACTCGACAAAGAAGGAGTATTGCAGAGTTCTGGACTACCTGTAGCTTTCTCAATACTGTTTGGCAGCTACCTAGATAGAGAACATTGCCGTAATCGAGGTGAGAGGTGATGAGTGCCTGGACTACCGTGTGTTGGGTTGAGACAGGAAGTATCCAAATGATCTTACGAAGCCACCTCAAGATCGTGAAACAGAAGGCAGCAACACTCGCCACCTGTTGTCTCATAGAGAGACTATCATCAATAATGATGCCCAGATTACGGACATGGGTGACAGGTAGGGGAAAGGAACCCATTTCCTGAGGCCAGTGGTGAGGGCCCCATAGGTCCTTGTGCTTGCCCAGGATAAGGACCTCAGTCTTATCCCCATTTAACTTCAAAAAGTTAAGGCGCATCCACTCTGTCATTTGCCGTAGGCCGCACTGAAGCACATATGTCGTAGCATCTTTAGTGGTGGAAAGCGAAAAGACAATCTGCGTATAATCCGTATACGAATATACGGAAAGGCCCGCCTCTTCCACAATCTCTGCCAGAGGTCTGACATAGATGTTGAAGAGCATAATGTTGCTTTCTTTACTTTACCAACATCCACTAACTTCTGCCATATTCTTTTACTCTTGAACACTAGAATTATAAGTGCTTCTTCCAAATCTCTCTACACCCCTACAATGTCAATATTCTGCTTGAAATCTAATGGCAGGTACAAAACTCTTCCTTTAAGCACTTTTTGGAGCTTAATTAGAGATAACTTCCCTGTATTTGGTTCCATACGGACTATAGATTTGCTTGGGTTTATGCACTGTAGTAGAATTGAGGTACGTTCCACAATTCACGAGCATGGGGTTGTGCTTAAACTTGACAAATGCGTGTTCTCAAAAGATTCTGTAGAATACCTGGGTCACATGATCTCTAGTGCTGGTGTAACGCCTAAATTTAGTCTTGTCCAATCCATTGTAGATGCCTCAGCCCCAAAGGATAAATCAGGTATGAAATCCTTGCTGGGACTGGCTGAGTTTCATTCACAGTTCATTCCGGTTCTGCTTTGGCCTCCTTCGATTCTCTTGGAAGATCCTGCCCCTCCTTCCGCAGATCTCCCGCAAGCTGCTCATCCAAGGATTGATCCTATCTAGACTTGATCACAATAACGCCATCCTCCTTGGAGCGCCGGAATCCACCCTCAACAAGTTCCAACAAATCCAGAATGCTGCAGCACGGCTTCTCACGGACACCCCAGCCAGATCATCAGCCAAACCAGCACTAAAACGGCTGCACTGGCTCCCAATAAGAGAAAGGATAACATTTAAATCCCTCTGCCTGGCACACAAACTACTACAGGACAATGCCCCCCCATTCTCAAAAACCTAGTCATCCCATATAAAGCAAACAGATCACTCCGATCAGACCACGAACGCCTAGTCACAGTGCCCAGAGAAAAAAAGGCACGGACATGGGGACGGCGGTTCGCGGTCAACACAGCTAAACTGTGGAACTCCCTCCCCCTCAAACTTACGACCGAACCTTGTCATCTCCGATTTCGGAAACTTCTGAAAACCCACCTCTTCCCCTGATCCCCCTGATCTCCTCCTTTTATTCCTGTCTTCCCCTCTGACTCCGCTGTCTTGGTCTTTAGCACTGGGATGCTTCCGGGTTACTACGTGTTTTATAAACCTTACTCATACTCATACTCATTCCCGATTATGCTACCAATATATGCCCCATATCAAATCTGCTCCAACATCAAGCTGTGTTTGTCTGGGATGAAGAATGTAAAAATGATTTTGAATGTCTCAAAACTCAACTCTCCATGATCAAAGCCTTAAAAGCATTTGAATACACAATACATTGCACCTTGATTGTAGATGCCAGCTGTTATGGTCTGGGTGCTGCAATGACCCAGCAAGTAGATACCCAGGAACACACAATAGGTTTCGCATTTAGGGTTCTGAGGGACACAGAATCAATCAATCAATCAATCAATGCTTTATTTCGGCAAATTGTGTCGTAAAAGCTTCATAAGATATTTAACTATAAATTTACAAAAAATCAGATATGACCTAAAGATACATAATGAGACAGACTGTCAGGGCTGGTTAGGCAAGGACCACTATGGTCCTTCTGTGGTGGTGAGCCTCAGCAAGGCTTACCATTGCAAGGGGTTTGCCTTTCTCTGCACAGAGTCCTCAGACCAATAGGAAGAAGTTGGCACATAAACTGGAATAGAAAATACCAGATTTATTAAACCTCATGAGGTGGAACTACATTCACACAGCACCCTTCGGTAATGTATGAAGTAGCACCCAGAATTGAAGCAGCATGGTCCCTTTATACCCACACAGGGGCTCAGAAGAAGGCGGTAAAAGTACAAAACACAGGATTTAGGTACATATTTGGTTATAAAGAAAGCCTACAGTCAACAAGTGGGTGGAGCTAACAGTGGCTAATTCTAGTAAACGCATCCTGACAGTTACAAACTATGAACAGCTGCAAAGACAGCTGCAAGCTCAACTGGTCATGTGCGAGACAGGGAAAGGATAAATATACCTTGTTGCTAGGCAGAATACAAGAGCAAGGGACAGAAAGGTAGGACAGAACACATGGCGAGCACGTGGTAGCACATGGCATAGGAAATGTCGGATAGACATATAAAATGGATTCCACAAAACGGACTAGATAGCTTCTAAATACAAGATGGCTTCTGCTAATGCTAACCCAATCGCTGCCAACTTACAACACTTTCAGTGGCCTTTAATTCCCTTAAAGAACGCTGTCACTGTCTCAAGAAACACCTGCACAAACGGTGGTCTTCTTGTTCGTTTAAAAGACCATTGGCTCGTTGGCGGTGGAATTCCAAGATGGCCACCATTGCCACCTTGTAGGTTGTCGGTCTAGTGTTTCTAGACTATTTAACCGCAGCTGTGTTTGCGGTTCTCTGTTAAATTTACTGCGCACTTCAACTGTGAAAATTTGAGGAACAGTCGCATTCTTCATTGCGGCATTCCTATTTCCTAAAATTCAGAACTGTTTTCCACTAGCGTGGCTGTGGTAAGTCGCATGTTTATTTTGATTTGTCCGGAGTAGACAGAGAAGTGTGAGTTCCCGAATGCAGACAGGACTACTGGCAGATTTTTGAACTCACATCTGCAGAGAATTTTGTTTATGACTGAGCCCAATAAACGTATTTCCCTGAGACTATTGTTAATCCAGAAGCTTAAGGATAGTTGAGTTTTCAGTTGCTCAGGGACATATAAATATGTGCTGAATCGGTAGGAGGAGAATATAGTGTTTGGCAGAAGCTAGTTTCTTTCTTTGGATATCAGCACCAGACATTCTACGAAGTAAGGCATAAAGAAGTCATCAATGCATAGAGTCTACAAGTTGTGTGATGATATATATATATATTTATATATATAAAAAAATACTTACCACCTTTAAAAAAGCCTCTTCTTTGGTTTTCAAGTGGAAGTCTTGGAGCTGCATCATTTCGTTTCATTGGCCTTCACTATCTTCACAAGCTAGGAAAAGAATCACACAGTGGCTATACAAGGATACATAAGGTAAAAGAAGTCAAGGTGAAAATAGACTTAGTTGTTCAGGGGGTTTAACATACCTAAATAATAGTATTGCATCTCTATTACAGCTTCGCAAGAAAACTTAATTGTAGCAGAAACCTTGTAGAAGACAAACCAAGAAAATGGTTAGCCGTTAAGCTAGAACAGGTAATTGAGTCAAATGCTGTTTAAGATTAGACCTCCAAATTTATAGTGGGAATTACTAGAGCTTGTCTTTTACAGGAAGAACATACGAGAAGAATTGTAGTCATGTACAGCAGATAGAAGACGTGCCGTTTTTCTCATTACTCCCAATTCCCTGTTCCCCCTCTCTGCTGCAAGGATCTAGTTTGGGAATAGAGGAATAAGCATCGGCTCCTGCGGAAGATCTAGGATTCTGGAATAAGTACTCGACACAGACAATGTAAACAAATGTTTAAAAACAGTTCTCACAGGCGCCATTATGGATAATTGTCGAAATTACAGTTTAAAATTTTTTCAAAAGGATCTTGAATGAAAAAAGTATAGATATTTGCATAATAGATATTTTAAAAATCATTTAAAAAAAAGAAATTAACTTAAAATCATGCCCTATGCAATCATTTTGGGAAGCATGATGTAGTGCCAGATTAAATAAGAATGCTGGTAGCAATTTGAAACCTTATTATAGGTGTTGGGTAATCTGTTATAAAGTGTCAGTGCATGGAGTGCGATCTTGTTAATGGTCTGACAGTCATTATATGTTGGTCGGGTTGCTTTGCTGCATCACTGTCTCATACCCAGTGAAGTTAAGCCTCCTTTTTCAACACAGAATCATACTACTCTGTCATAGAAAAGGAACTTCTTGCCTGGTATGCTGCCATGGACTCCGATGAAACATTGAAAGATTTAAAACAATATATTATCAATGGCTGGCCTAAAAAGGGATTATAAATGTTGATATTAAATCATTTCTTAAAGTCTGTGATGAGTTATTGCAAGATTAAGGTCTTGTTTTCAGGCTAGATAAAATAGTTCCCACGTTCAATGTTAGGAAAACGATGCGGACCAAGGCCCACGAGGGGCACCGGGAAGCTACACTCACCAAACGTAGGATTTGTGAATACTTCGGTGGTCCCAAATGGACAGAGACATTGATGCTTTGGTCCTAGAGTATACCATTTGTGCAGCTAGTGATAAGACTCTACGCGCAATCAATCCAATCTCACTCCGATATCTCTTCCTGAAAATCCTGGGGAAAAATTGGGTATCGATGTTTTGGGTCCCTTCACACCCTACCCCATCAGACATGGTTTGCTATACTTTTAGTTGACTCCTACTCTAAATGGCTCGAAGTCAAATTTGTACCTAAAGCTGACTCAAAAGAGATTCTCGAGTTTATGAAAGAAATCTTCATGAGGGAGGGTTTTTCTCAACTCTGTTATCTCAGTCAACGGGGGACAGTTGGTCTCGGCTGATGTTGAACAATTCCTTAAAGAATCCTACCATCATCCACCTCAAAAGCTCACTCTATTATCCCCAAACTAATGGGCTTATGGAGAGATTTAACAGAGTCATTGGGAATTTGATAGGGTGGGCCATTGATCACAACAAAGCCTTACCCACCGCTGTCAGAACTATGCTGTGGTTCTACAGGACCACACCTCACTCATCCACAGGGGTGTACCCCATTGAACTGCTCAAAGTCAGGAATCCCAGCTCAGAAATTAGGCCAGCATGGATGTCTAAGTGGTTCAAATGGAGCGCAACAGCACAGGAGCTTGATGTAATGGTTAGGAACAACATTAGTGACGTTCAAAACAAGCAAAAGACATGTTTTGATGCCAGGAAACATGTCTCCAATAGGAAGTTTGCTGTAGGTGACATAGTGAAAATAAAGAGACAGGGTTTTGTGAAAAAGGATGATTCTAAGTTCAACAAACCTGTCTCCATTGATAAAATATGTGGTAGTGCAGTACGTTTTAATAAGTGTAATTGGTACAACATGAACCCCATCGTAAAAAAACCCAATAAAAGACAAGGTTGGTGAGAGGCTAAGTGTCAGTCAGTCATTCAGTCAAAAAAAATCTTTATTTCGATTAATTAAAATCATAAAAGAAACAGCAATACATACATCCATTGTGCCTAAAAATAGATAAAATAGATAAAAGATAAATATGTGCTCATTTGTTATCTTTCATGTATATACACTATTTACAATTCACGACTTAAACAAAAGCAGTTGATAAGCAGATGTCTATAACAAACCTGTAGCTCCAAAATAGAAACTACAGTGTATGAAGTATAAAGTGCATCTTTTATGTTTCCATAAATTTAAAAACAAGAGTGCCTCCCTCTAGACCTGCTGTTGTATTGCATACAAATAAGTCTTTTGTTGTTTACCCTGGCTGCGGCCACCAAGAAGCTTGCTAATCTAAAAATAACGAGCACTGTACTCAGCAGTTGCAGATGTAAGAGTGCGGGCTTTACTTGCAGAAAACCAGCTTCACGTAATATGGGATATAGGAATTTTGTACGCGCCCTGGAAAAGTTTTCACAAAACATGACGAGGTGGAATGTGTCTTGTGTAGAGAAGTTATCACAAGAGCATGGTGCAGACTCTTCCGGTTTACCCCATTGCGGGAAAATTCCTAGAGTGAAGTGAATTAAGTTGAACCTAAATCTTGTCAACAAGAAGTGATGGAAAGGCTTAGTGACGATATTCAAGTAAGGTTTGACAGATGGAGAGGTCTGTAAGATGTAGATACTTCTTGCATCTGGTTTTTTAAGCTCCACCTTCCCCCTATCTGCCTCCAACATGATCCGAAAGTTATATTTAATCCACACCATATCCTCTTTCTTAATTCCCTCCGGGGCTGTATATAGTTCAGGTCGTCGCAGTCTGAAACATGCCGCTCTAACGTATGCCAGCCATGGGATTCTATCTGCCTTCTCGAGGGCCAAACAGTCTTTTAGGATAATGTGGTTAAGAGTGATTTCCTCGTTGAGCTACGTCTTTACCCAACAGATCAATGGGGCTGCTTTTAGGTAGTTTGTGATGTAGCCCAGGCCTAATTGGGAGTGTACGGACAAAGTCGGAGACGACTGGGGTACCGCTTACAGGGATCTGAGGAACCTGTTTTCTGCCAATTGTATTTTACCCAAAGGTGCGTAACCCCATATGGATGCCCCATAAGAGGTAATTGCGCAGCACTTGGACTTATATATTTTGAGAATGGCCTCCAATAGCCTTGCTCCCAGCATTTTGGCGAAGCTAAGAAGGGCTGTTGAAGATCTTGCAACAACATTGCACTTCTGCTTCTGCTGGGGGCCCCAATTGCCCTTCTCATCGAAGAGCACTCCCAGGTAGGTGAACACTGGGACCCTAGAGACTTCCGCGCCCAAGCATCTAAATGTTTTAACCCTACTGATCTTCCTACGAGCCCCAACAATCATTACATGGGATTTATTACTATTTACTTTAAGGTCGAGGGACTCCATGAAGGTGCCGAAGTTGTCCAGCAAATTCTGTAGGCCCAGGCCTGTGCGAGCAATAAGTACGGCATCATCCGTGTACAGGAGGACCGGGATACCTGATCCCCCGGCACGCGGGATGTCCACATTAGCCCCAGCAAGAGATTTTTCGAGGCCGTTAATGTAAATCGTAAAATGAAGAGGGGCCAGGATGCAGCCTTGTCTGACCCCCCGCCTAGAGCTGAATTGACCCGTGCACCTGCCGTCCTGCGTGACCCTAACGGCTGCCGCGAGGTCCTAAATGAGGTCGCTAAGGAAATAAACCAGGGGAGCCTCTATACCAATTTGAAGCAGGATACGCCATCATTTGGAGCGGTTCACCAGGTCGAACGCTAATGAGAAGTCCATGAACCCGAGGTATAAAAAACCCTCTTTTGCTATTGTGTATTTGTTTATCAAAAGATGTAGATTTAAGCATTCGTCCATGGTGCTTCTATGTTCCCTGAAACCGTACTGGAGATTCGAGAGTAACCCCCTGCCAGACATCCAATCTCCCAGTTTCTGTAGAATGACTCTGCCCAAGATCTTAACAGCAGAGTCTAACAGGGAGATTGGCCTATAGCAGGCGGGGTCCCCTCTGCTCCCTTTTTTAAAAATGGGGACGATAATGGAGGAGGCCCAAGAAGGGGGAAAACCCACTAAAGAAGATGCATTGAACACATTGGTTAAAATCTTTGCCCAGAAGTTAGGATACAGATGTAAAGGTCGGCAGGAATCCCATCGGGTCCTGGGGCCTTATTTTTGGACGTGTCTCTGATGGCCCTTTCTACTTCAGCCAGATCAAATTTAACAGGGTTTGTGGGGCGACCCATAATGGCTCTACCTGATGTTAACTCGTTGTGCTCCTTATCGCCATAGATGCTCCTAAAGTGTTGAAGCCAAGTGTAGTCCGGAATTACACATTCCGTGTCTGGGTTATCATTTTCCGAAAAGAATGGCTGATTTATAGTGGCCCAAAACTTCCTGCTGTCCCTTAATACATCAATAGACTGCAGGCCTCCTCTTTGATTTTACGTTTCCGCATGGAGATTGCCTGTTTGTACTCCTTACGGAGAGAGGAGACTAGATCCCTATCCTTCGGGATCCTCTTAAGAGCCTTAAGAAGTGCCCCATGGGCCTTGGAACACAAGGAATCAAACCATTTGTGTGCCTTCCTAATATGTGGCCTAATCTGCCTATGTAAATTTTCAGCAATTTGCTTACAAATTGCTGTAAAGGAAGTTATAGTTTCCATGCCCACAGCACGACCATCCAGGCAGATGCCAAGATTGGCCTCGGCCTTAACGGCCAGATCCTCAAAAAAGGCCTCATGGACTACGGCGTCCCACTTTATCCGTCTACCTTGATCTTTTGTAGATAAATTCCGCTGTGCCTCCCGTCCTGGGTCAGTGATGGCAATCTTACCCCCCAGTTCAACTTCCAAAACAAGCGGGTTGCGATAGCTGAAAATTGACATCACTACTCTATACTCCAGGGTCTTAATCAAAACTAGGGGGATAAGAAAATATAGTCGATAACCGACTTAGCTCCCCGTCCAATAAAGGTGGGGATGATCTCTCTGCCACCTTCCTTGCCCGGTTCGAGTAGATTTAAATTGGAAAGTAATTCCTCCAGGGCATCACCCTGTTTACTATGTTCGAAATGGGGTACCCCCGCATTCGAGTGCCCCGCATCATCTCCACCGTAACAGTCCCACGGGCAAGGATGTATATTAAAATCTCCCATTAAAAACAACTCTGGCACAAAAGAATTGTTAAGCTTATAGACTGACAAATAATGATCTAACACGCTAAACTGCTCCTTCTGTTGGGAGCCTTCCATAGCATTATATACATTTATTAAAAGGTAATACTGATTGGAGACGGACCATTCTACTATGAGAAAATGATCTGACTCCACATTAAGTTTTCTAAAAGTACCAGCAAGATTTAGGGAAATAAGAAAAAGTAAACCCCCCTTTGGCCTCCCCACAGTCCCTTGCACCGCAGGAATGGTGAAGCTATGGTAACCATCCAATATAAAGCTAGACTCCGGATCCAAGGTTTCCTGGAATGCAAGGATGTCAAACTGCCTTATGAATTGCAGCCAAATGGTGTCAGTGCTTTTGGATCTAATACCTGCCACTTTCCAGCTTAGAATTTTACATGAGGCTGTCTGATTTTTTGCTGTTTGGGTTGCGCCACCTATCCTGGTCCCCTGCCCCATAGTTCCAGAACACAGTCAATCATTAGACTCCATCTGGGACAGAGGGGAGAATCGGGTAAAGAGTCCTACCTCCCCCCTAGATTGAAGATGTACCGGGGATGCTGGTGCTAAACTTATGGAGACAGTATCCCCCCTCCCCCCGTGGCGACCTCTGTGCAGATCTCAGCTGTGCGCTTACCATGGCCTGGTATGATGGTGTGTGCTTGTTATTGAGGCGGGTGTATTCCCGGTTGGGTGGCTGAGGGTGACTATAGGCCTTAACTGGGGGGTAAAAAAAACCCAGAGGGAGTGCTCTAATACCCTTGTTATCAAGAAACAATTGCAATGGACCGCACACCGCTAGCCCCTCCTCCGGATCGCCCCTAGGGACTCTGGTACATGGAGTTCTTGAGTGGTTCACCCCAGTGGGTGCAAGTAGGTACTTGTTGAACTGATGATCTCTAGACCCGATACATGTCCCGGGTTTTTGGATATCGCCCGAGACATGGATCGGGTTTCGGGATCACTTCCCTCATCAGTAGAGAAAATAGTTAGGGGTGGAAGAGAGGGCCGCCAAACAACCGTCAATGGCCTCGATGCCAGAACCGGCACGCAGGTGCGTCGTCCAGGAGCCCGTCCGCTCAAAGCTCAAGGGAGCGAATTTGTAGAAACAATCGCAATGGACCGCACACCGCTAGCCCCTCCTCCGGATCGCCCCTAGGGACTCTGGTACATGGAGTTCTTGAGTGGTACACCCCAGTGGGTGCAAGTAGGTACTTGTTGAACTGATGATCTCTAGACCCGATACATGTCCCGGGTTTTTGGATATCGCCCGAGACATGGCTCGGGTTTCGGGATAACTTCCGTCATCAGTAGAGAAAATAGTTAGGGGTGGAAGAGAGGGCCGCCAAACAACCGTCAATGGCTTCGATGCCAGAACCGGCACGCAGGTCCGTCGTCCAGGAGCCCGTCGGCTCAAAGCTCAAGGGAGCCAATTTGTAGAAACAATCGCAATGGACCGCACACCGCTAGCCCCTCCTCCGGATCGCCCCTAGGGACTCTGGTACATGGAGTTCTTGAGTGTTTCACCCCATAGGGTGCAAGTAGGTACTTGTTGAACTGATGATCTCTAGACTTGATACATGTCCCGGGTTTTTGGATATCGCCCGAGACATGGCTCGAGTTTCGGGATAACTTCCCTCATCAGTAGAGAAAATAGTTAGGGGTGGAAGAGAGGGCCGCCAAACAACCGTCAATGGCCTCGATGCCAGAGCCGGCACGCAGGTGCGTCGTCCAGGAGCCCATCGGCTCAAAGCTCAAGGGAGCCAATTTGTAGAAACAATCGCAATGGACCGCACAACGCTAGCCCCTCCTCCGAATCGCCCCTAGGGACTCTGGTACATGGAGTTCTTGAGTGGTTCACCCCAGTGGGTGCAAGTAGGTACTTGTTGAACTGATGATCTCTAAACCCGATACATGTCCCGGGTTTTTGGATATCGCCCGAGACATGGCGCAGGTTTTGGGATAACTTCCCTCATCAGTAGAGAAAATAGTTAGGGGTGGAAGAGAGGGCCGCCAAACAACCGACTATTCCAGTGTGAAATACCTTTTGAGTCTGTATTACTTTGTATTTTTTGGCTGTGGCAGAAACCCTTTGTAAATATGGCCCAAAAAGTTCACACTTCATTCCACTTCAAAAAATACATACAACCTTCTCATGGGAGCTGTCCTCATTTGCAAATGTCCTTCAGTTTCCATGGAGAGTATTCCTTGAATCCTAAACTCATGAAAAGTATACCTTTCCAGTGCAAACCTGCCATCTGAGATTGTACCACTTTCCATTACTTTGTATTGATTCATCCTGGCACAAACCCTTTGTAGATCTGGACTGTATACTTCATCCACTTGAGAAAAAGCAAACAGTCACCTCATGGGAGCCATACGCTGTTGTACATGCTCCGCAGTTTCCACTGAAGATACCCCTTCAAGCCTAAACTGAAGAGAGAGGGCTGTCAGAAGGGGGTACTGACAGGTCATCACACATTGCAGCCCATAAAAGAGAATGAAGACTGCATACTTGACAAAGAAGGCCAGCAGGTGATTAGAATATACAGAATCGCATAGTAAGCACCAGATTAGTTCCTCTGTCTAATTCCCTCTGTTACGTACTCCTTATCGTTCCATGTGACTTACCAGCAGCATACGATTGATAGATGTGTTTCCCTATTTTCAGCCTTCCTCCTTTCTTCTGCAGCGCTGCTGTTACAACTTACTTTGGGTAACACAACTCCAGGCTAACTTGGGGGTTAGTTAAAATCTGTCAGCATGCAGCACTCGGTAAGTCAATATTACTTATTACTGTGAAAACTATATTTGTATCCCTTTAGTGTGTTATCTATCAACTGAATACATCAGGTCTTTCTTAGGTGGAGAATTGTAAGCCACTAGACCCTCGGTGACAAATGCTGTATGGTAATCTCCCATTTCGGTGTTTTACTTTCTCCATCACCTTACCTTCTTTTTCCTTTAGACTCAGATCTTCTTCACAGATGTTTGACATCATATCTGGGGGTGAGTGAACCTGAAGGAGGAACAACAGAGATTGGTCTCATTATCTTCATTCTTAATAGATACTTGTCATGACATGTAATTGACATTACCTGTTAATGTGATGATGGCAGGGGCATGGCAGACAACAGCATCCCTCTTATATCTGTTAGTAACTATACTGCATCAGCTGATATCACTTTGAGATACCCTGCTATTACATTATCTTCCCTATGTACAGGATTCCCCCACACTATATTACAAACAGCCCCTGGAATACCTGAAAACCAATATTAGCACATTAAGAATGATGTCCATTTGCTCTGGGTCCTGTGAAGCCACCGCCAGGATTTAGCTTGGGGTTTTGCCCTTATATTAGTATACTACTGCAGCAACAGCATTACTCAGTAAGGTTACACATCTAGGACCCGATTCACAAATTCCTAGCCTTACTACTTTCGGTATTCACAGAAGGCATTTAGGAGTAATAAAGTTAGTATTTTGTCTCAGTTAATGTTAAGTTTTGGTCTGAGTGAAAATGTATTCAGTAGCTGCAAAACTAAGTTCAGAGTTTGTGTACAAATGTGATGTGTATGCTATAGGTACTGTATCTCCTACGTTGAATGTGTTTTATATATACCCAGGCTGGTGCTGTTTACACGGTTCCTTGTTTAAATATCGATGTAACAAATATTGATAACAAAAATTTCGAGTCACTATACTTAAACAGGTAAGTAAAATAATATTGACTCAAAAATATTGATGTAAAAAATATAGATGTAAAAAATATCAACTTTAAAATGAACATAACTTAAATAAAATCAATTAAATAATATTAATATTATTTACAACACAAATTAAATTTAATATATATTTTCACTCATTCTCACAAATAAACTTAATGTAATAATTATAAACCCCAATAAAGTGTACATACATATATTTACTTAAAAACATTTTAACTATAATCTTTATATAATTTATCAACTGTTTTAATCATATAAAAATATAATAATCACATATATAAGTAATTTAAAATAAAACAAAATATTCTATATTTAATTATCACATTAAACTATTTGAAAAAGAAAAATACATATATTTATTAACAAAATAACAGCATTAGTAGTTAAAATGTTGGATTGCGTTGGGATACAAATTACTATTCCCATTTCAATGAGTGCAACAGTAAGGAAAGCTCTGGATAGCGTAGGGATACAAATTACTATTCCATCTCCAGTGAGTACAACAGTAGGGAAAGCGCTGGATAGCATAGGTGGAAACATTTCTATTCCCACTCCAATGAGTGCAACAGTAGGGAAGGTGTTGGATATTTATTTATTTGTGTATTTTATAGAGCGCACAGCTGCCCCAACGGGGCGTCCCGGCGCTGAGAACTTTGCAAGCGGAGAGCACAGAAGTATGTTAAAGGGAGAATAGGTGGGTCTTCAGGGACTTGCGGAAGGACAATTCTGTTTGGGAGGAACGTAGGACCAACGGGAGCTTGTTCCAATGCTGAGTGGCACAGACCTCAAAGGTTTTTCCACCTGCATTTGAGCGTTTGAATCCTGGGGTTTCCAGGAGGAGAAGAGAGTTGGACCGTAGAGCCCTTTGATTGGTATACGGCTGCAGGGTGTTTTTCAAATGGGCGGACCCCATGCCCCGCGAGGCACGGTGGGCCAGCGTCATAGCTTTGAAAATGCACATCTTGGCTATAGGCAGCCAATGCAGTCTGCGGAGGTGGGGAGAGATATGGTGTCTGAAGGGGATTCTTTCCACTAGCTGAGCGGCTGCGTTTTGGACCATCTGCAGTTTTTGACATTGGCCTGCTGTGATACCTAGATACAGGGCATTAGCATAATCAAGATGGACAATGATCAGTGCCTGGATCACAGTCTTACGGCAGTCCTCGGGTAGATATTTAATAAGCCGTTTGATGGTCCTGATCTTGCCAAAGCAGGAGGCTGTCACTGTTTGTACCCGGGCGTTGAAGCTGAGGTGGTTATCCCAACGGACCCCAAGGTTTCTTACCGAGTCTTTCGGCGTGGGGGCTTGGCTCAGATCTTCTGGCCATCATAAATTGGAGTCCAGAGGGGATGGAGAATTAAAAATCAGAATCTCTGTTTTTCCTGCATTGAGTCGAAGGGAGTTGGCATCCATCCACTTAGAGATGTCCCTAAGGCAGGTTTTTAGCGGATCAAAAGCAGAGGAAGAGGGGGAGTCAAAAGTGAAAAGAAGCTGAATGTCATCAGCGTAGGAAGTGGATTTGATCCCTGTCTGAGCGATCAGCTTTGCCAGGGGGGTGAAATAAACATTAAATAGGAGCGGGCTGAGAGAGGAGCCCTGTGGGACTCCCCATTTGAGAGGTCTGGCTGTGGAAGTAAAGGGAGGGGTGAAGACCTGCTGTGTACGGTCTGAGAGATATGACGTGAGCCAATTCAGCACAGTGCCGCCCACGCCTAGGTCCACCAGCCTCCTCAGCAGGATCCTGTGAGAGACGGTGTCGAATGCTGCTGAAAGATCGAGCAGCACTAACACCGCCCTTGACCCTCGGTCGAGCGTCCACCTCACCGAGTCAGCCATTTCAAGAAGGGCCGACTCCGTGCTGTGGCCCGACCTAAAGCCGTGTTGGGACTCATGAAGTAACCCGTTGGTTTCAATGAAATTCGCCAACTGGGAATGAACCAGTTTTTCCAAAACTTTAGCGGGGGCGGGCAGGAGGGAGATGGGCCTGTAGTTGCAGGGGAGATCCGGATCCAGATTTGGTTTTTTAAGGATGGGGACCAAGGAGGCGTGTTTCCACTTAGCGGGGAAACTGCCTGATCTGAGGGAGTCGTTCCAGATGAGGTTCAGGTAGGGATTCAGAAGGGGTGCCAGTTTTTTATATTGCTTGGCAGGCCATGGGTCGTTGGGGGAACCTGATTTGAATTTTAGTAATTCGGACAAGGTGTCTGCTTCCGGGATGGCTAAAAATTCGGAAAAGGTAGCCTGTGGCGTCGAGAGAGTGGAGGGTGCCTCTACCCAGTCTTCTTTATTAGGGATGGGGAAGGAAGAATAAATGGTCTCAATTTTATCCTCGAAGAATTGTGAAAGTTTGTCGCATAATGACTGTGATGCGGGCTGAGTTCGGGTCAGAGCGTTGGGATTTGTAAAAGAGCGAACAATGTTGAAAATCTCTCTAGAACTATTGCTAGCTTGTGTGATTCTGGAGGCTAAAAAGACCCGTTTGTGTTCTTCAATCATTTTCCGATATTCTTTTAGTGCTGTTTTGTATGTGCTTTTCCTTTCGAGAGAGAAGGTCTGTCTCCAAAGGCATTCGATAGACTTACAGGCAGCTTTTTTCTGCCGGAGCTCGTCTGAATACCAGGGTGCTGAGGGTGCGGCCCGATAGGTCTTAATGGGTTTAAGAGGGGATAGGGCATCTAGGGCCTGGCAGATCCAAGCATCGAAGTGATCTATCTTTCGGTCAAGGTCAGGGGGCTGGCTAGGGTAGGAGTTTTTTAGATAATCCAGAAGAGTATCGGGGGTGATGCGGCTCCAGTTTCTACCTGCGGTTTTTGCGGCGATGGTGGGTCTGAAGGAATGGGGAATACTGATCTCAAAAGGGATAAGGAAGTGATCCGACCAAATAACCGGTGTGGGGGGGGTCACCTGGATGGAAGATAGGTTGGAACAGATCAGATCCAATGTGTTGCCTGCTTTATGCGTCGGTAGAGTTATTAGTTGGACTAGGTTGCAGGCTGCCAACGTGGAGATGAAATTTTGACTATTCAGACAAGATTCTTCATTCACGTGGAGGTTGAAGTCTCCTAAAGCGGTGAAGTTTCCGTACCGTGTGCTAAGCTGAATGATGTTGTCCGCCAGCGCCGGTAAGTGTGACACGTTGGAATGGGGGGGGTGGGCGGTAGATAAGAATTCCGGAGCAGGAAGAAGACGGGGAGAGTTGAATACTGAAAAGTAGACCTTCTAATCTGTCAGGCGGCTCAAATGTGGGGAGGGTAGTTGTCCATTTGGAGTTATGAATTAGGGCAACACCTTCGCCCGGTTTACCACTGGGTCTGTTGGCACAGATAATGCTATAGCCCTCTGGTATGGCCTGGGTGATGGTGGGGTTCGTGGTGTTATTTAGCCACGTCTCGGTAAGGAAGAGCAGGTCCCAGTGGTTGTCTCGGAGGGACTGCCAGATGTCAATGGCATGTTTGCTCAGAGATCTACAGTTGATCAGCGCCGCTTTAAGGATGGGGGGAGGACAGGCTCCGTTGGTAGGGGTCGGATTGGGGACGTGGGTCGGGCTGGGTGTAAGATCCGAAGTCAGAAGAGAGAAGTGGCAAACTGTGCATGTGTAGACCTGGTTCCAGGGGTTGAAGGTGGAACATGAGCATGAGGCGCAAGGGAGGGGTCTCAGAGACTTCAGCTCCAGTTGAGTGTACGACGTGATGTTATGGCTTGTGGATCGGACAGGGGGTCCGGCCCCGGTTGTGTTCTGATCGCAGACGAGCGCAGACGAGCTTGCCTTATGCGCGCCTTTGGCGCGCAATCGTCGCGCCCGCTGCGCTCGTCCGCTGCGCTTCCGGTACATGTACATTTTTATGGTGAAGGGACAATGGAGGGGGCGTGGCCTCTGAGTGGGCGTGTACCCGGTCTGGGCGTGGGGAATGGCGGTGGGAAGATTGGCGTTTTTCGCCCTTGCCAGTGCTCGTTTAGCTTCTTCGAGGGGTATCTGCACACCACAATCGTGTGGCAAAGAAGGTAAGTGAAGAATTAAATAGCGGAGGGGTAACAATTAACATTCCCACTGGAGGGGTAACATTTTTCATTCCCACTCCAGTGAGTGCAACAGTAGGGAAAGCGCTGGATCCCAAAACAATAAAAAACAAAACCATCAACATTTGTATTACAATTAATTTCCAATAATAACAAAAATAATATGAATATAGGTCTTTTTCCCACAGTCTTTTTCACCGCATGGAATCACAACGCCATTATTACAACAACCGCATTGTGATTTCGCATACCATTACTCCGCAAGTCGGAACAACGAATTGCGGATGGGGAGCGCTGGATGTTGGTATAGTATAATTTAAAATTCCAACTCCAGTCTGTGCGGACATTAGGGAAGGTGTTGGATTTAAAATCCAACAACCCCCCTCCACAAGTTGTTTTTTCGACTTGCGGAGTATTGGTATGCGGAATCATAACGCGGTTGTTGTAATGACCGCGTTATGATTCCATGCGGGAAAAAAGTTTTGGCATAAACGTTGTTTACCAATTAATATATATGTAAATATATTATTATTAAAAAAGATAATACAAAATAATTAATTACACATTTAACACTATAATATCCACAACACAATTCAATTAGTATTTATTATGATTTAGAATTCCAAAGAATTCCACATAAAGTACATAAATAAAACATCATTCATTACATACAGAAATGTGAATACAAGTACAATTTTATACTAAAAAAACAACAATTAAAAGAGAGGACCTTTTCCTACAGTAGACTAGACTATACAGTGGGCTACGTCATATTAATGCAAAAGATCTTTTTCAGTTAAAACAAAATATGGGCTGTCAGGAGAACCAATTTTAAAAAGAGTACACAGAAGAGTTAATCACAATCATAATAGGGTCTAAGGGAAAGGGAAAAGGAAAAAGCACTACCCCATCATACAAAGTGCAGGTGCTCTAGGCAATTTCCGGAGGGGTGCCTACCAAAACCTCCCCTACAAAAAGTGCAAGTGCATTGTGCAATCTTTTAGGGCAAATGCCTCCCCCCTCTCCCCCCTAACAACAGTATATTTGATTTAACATCGAGAAATTATAAGTACTTGAGTCATTAAATGAACAACTTTCCATTAAAGCATACTATAGGCCGTCAAGAGTACCTGATTTTAAAAAGGTACACAAAAGAAACAATGCCAGATGTAATCCAAATTTAGGAAAAGGGGAAAAGCACTATATTGACATAGAAAAGTGCAAATGCTCTATGCAAAATTTGGAGGAGTTATTACCATCTCTCCCCTAGCAGCTATACAAACTTTTTAACACCAGAGTATTAAAAACAACTATTTACATATCATACAAAAAGTTCAAGTGCTCAGTGCAATTTCATTTAACAGATATAGCAGCAGTATAGATGAGTTACCATTGAGCTATTTCAAACTTTCAAATCACTTAAAAATATTTCAATCCTAATAAACATTTAAAAATGTTAAAACACATCAGTTCAGACGGAGGGGACAGAAGACAATTACGGGCCTGTTCAGCTGTTGAGATATTATACTTTAAAAAGGCAATCCTTAAATATCTTCGTCTTATTGAGTGGAGTGTGGGGCACACAATCAAAACATGATTCAGATCTTGTATTCCCCAATTACACAGATGACAATATCTTTCATTTTTGGGAATACCCTCCCAGGCACCTGTTACAATTCTTAGGGGTAATAAATTCAATCTTAGCAACAGAATAACCCTACGAGCACCGCGTTCCAGGTTCCAGAGAACATATGGCTGGGAGGTTTTGACAATAGAGCTCCATGAAATGCAGTCCATCCTCCCATTCAATGAACATAGTATCAGATCTCCTTCGCGGGAGACCACATAAATTGACTTCTTAATTATCTGCTTTAATGAGGTTTTACTTAAAGCTGCTGCTCCTTCCTTATCTAGACCGAACAGACTTAAAGCCTTTATATAATTTCTAAAAATAGCGCTTTTCCCCTTCATATCTAAGAATATTTCCCTGTGCAATGCTGCCCTCAATAAGTTATCGGGGCCATTAATCAAAGCATTGCACCATCTTAGATAGGCAGCCATTGATAACACGTATTTTGAAAGAAGACCAAATTCGAGCCTAAGTGCCGCAATTGGCGCAGCATAGTTCAAATTACATATTTGGCGCCAGATCTTTCCTTCCACTTTCTCGAATTTGGCCCATTCACACTCATCTACTGTTTCACTAGCATAATTCAACGTCGGCGGTATTTTTATTTTATACACCGAGATGATGTGGGAAAAATGTATTTTCCCACATTGCATATATAGGCGATTAATTGCAGACGCTTGTGAAATTGCTTTCCCTTTACAATGGTCCATATGTCTGCTAGCGGAACACCTGTTTAAGAAGATTTTTCCTAAATATGGATACAATTTCACAACTCCAAGTTTTTCCCTTTCCAAAAACCAACTCAAATTTTTTCTCACCTTACACCCTTGATAGCTAAAAATCATAACTTTACTCTTTAAAATGTTTATTTTTTAAAAATCCTCCTCTGTGTACTTAACCAGCTCCCTCAATCTTCTTTGCAGCCCAATTGGTGTTAAATCCATTATTATTGCATCATCTGCATACAACAAACAACTTAATTTAAGAAGACCTAATTTCGGGAGGGTCACCTTTACTCCGTCCCACACTACTCGGCAGATCATTGATATAAATAGAAAAGAGTAAAGGTGCCAAAAGGCACCCCTACTTTAGCCCGTTGTAAGTACATATTTTCCTTGATAGGCCTTGGGATCCCCCCAATAAAACTTGAGTCCACGTAGAGGAATGAAGTGCAATTATTAGTCTTAAAATGTTCCCTGGGATCCCCATTGTCACCAATTTCCTCCACAGCGTCCCCTTATCAACCCTATCGAACGCTGTGGAGAAATATATAAAAGCAGTGTACAACGGGACCCCTCTGCCAACAGGATATTTTTCAATTAAAGTTTGTAAAACAGAAATATTATCCAGAGTGCCACTATTCTTGCGGAATCCTGTTTGTTCCAGAGGTATATGATTGTTTCCAAATGCCCACTCTTGCAAGTGGCCAAGAATACTCTTTGCAAACAGTTTCCCCGTTGCATCTAAGAGGGAAATTTGTCTGAAACTAGACGGGGAATTTCTTGGGCCCTTCTTATGTAATGGAACCAAAAAACTTCCCTTCCAGGAATACGGGATGTGTCCAGTATCATAACAATGAGACAACAATGGGTATACAAATGTTGCCCAATCTTCACAGTCCTGTTTTATTATGGCTACTGGAACATCATCTGGTCCCGTTGCCCCAGAGTATCTTGACCCCTTAATATAATCTACAATTTCCAATTCTGTTGGTTCTCCTACGTCAACCCCGATTCCGAGTTTTTAGGAGCCCCCTCAAACTGATCTGCTATTTGATTGGGAGCATACAGTTGGGAGATGTAACTAGACCATTCAGATTCGGAGATTAAAATGGGTTGTGATTTTTCTCTACCATCACAAAACTTCGCTATCAATGCCCAGTACTTTCTGGTATCCCCAGATATGGACACTCCATTTTGTCACCTCATCATCCCCATCAGCTCTGGGTGCCTCCTGAACCTCGGGTGTTAGAAGCCTAATTTCTCTTACTCCTGTTTTACTTCCTACCGTTATTTCTTTTTTTTTTTTTTTAAATATGTTTATTATTGCAAGAAAGGAAAAAAGAAAAAATACATCGATTCATGTAGCAGTTAATTTTACATAATATTAACTTGAATTAGATTTTACAATGTAAAAAGAACAGCAGAGAGATAAGAGAGCAAGAGGAAAAGAAATAAATAGTGCCCAGCTAATAGTAGATAGTCACAAGTAAAAAATTCCCACTTTTAAAGTTCAAAAAAATGTTTCCAAATCTTTTCTTTTTTTTTAGGGTTTTTGGGCCTCTATGTTTAGCTAATGTGAGTTCCATAATTCTTATTTCGCTAACCAAAGCACACCATTCTGAAACATTAGGGGGGTCCTTAGAAATCCATGTTCTAGCTATAACTAATCTTGCACCTGCCAAGAGTATAGTTATGAGATCCTTATTGAGACAGTTAGTTTCTTGTAGATCTAATAGAACTAAATGTGCAGAGAGCACCGGAATTGCTATCTGTTTGTGTTTTAGGACTTCCGTTATTCCATTCCAAAAAATAGATAATTTGGGACAGGAAAAAAGCATATGTTCTATTCCAGCTGCATGTGTGTCACATTTTAGGCACTTTGTTTTATCTGTTATTGTTATTGAATTCCCCTGAGTCCAAGTATGTATTCTTTGTGGGGTATAATAAAGTTGTGTAATTGTTCTGTAGAATTGTAATCTAAGATTGGAAGAATGTATTATGCTATTTAAGTGTGCTAGTGCCGTTGCAATCTGTGTAGGATTGATATCCATGTTAAGACTACCAGTCTACCAGACTATTTTGTTGCAATTTTGATTGTGTCATCGCCCTTGCCCTTAGCTAAATGTTGATAGCCCAATCTTATTAGTGATTTTGTTTTATCAGAGTATAAACACTCGAGTAAGTCCGATTGTATTATTTCCGTTATTTTCATTTTGCAAAGAAAGAAGTCTCTTATTTGTCTATACTTAAATTACATATCGTTTGTTAGACCATTTGTTAATTTCAGTCTTTCAAAATCTAAGATACCGTTTGATCCATAGAGGTCTCCCAGAGTGTTAATTCCATGTCTGATCCATCGGTGTCCTGTCCCATCAGAGAAAAAAACCAGGAAGACCTGGATTATTAATGAACATTTGTCAATGGACAAGATTTGGTCCCAGATTTTTTTAATGTGCTTAGCCGTCTTAAATTTGACACGTTTAAAATAATTCGGGTCGTGTGCGCGAAGTAAGAATTGTTTACTATCAGGCCCTAGCATGTAATGGTGGAAAAATAGTGGATTTTCATTCTTCATTAAGCTCCTTATTCGACGAAAAAAGGTTGCTAAAAAGTATAGATAAAAATCAGGAAATGTGAGGCCACCTTTTGATATTGGCAATTCCAGAAACTTGATAGCCCTTCGTGCTTTTTTATACCCCCATAAGAAACAGCTACATATGCCATCTAGTTTTAAAAAAAAAAGTTTACTAGGTTGTAGTGGTATAGCTCTAAATAAGTAAAGTACTTTGGGTAATATCTTCATTTTTATCAAATTGAGTCGTCCAATTAAACTAAGTGGTATCTTGTGCCATTTTTTAAGACTTAGGGCAGTTTCTTTTAGGAAAGCTTCATAATTCATGTTAACTATGGTGTCCACATTCGCAGCTAATTTAATTCCAAAATACATAGCATTTTGGCATATATCATACATTGGTTCTTCTGGGGTGTAATTAACAATAATTTGTGTTTTACTCAAATTTAGTTTGTACCCAGATACCTTGCCAAATTTGGTCGCTTCATCAATAATCGCAGGCATTGCTTTATTTATGTCTGTTGTATAAATTGCGATATCATCAGCAAAAGCTGTTATTTTGAGAGTTTTTTCGCCGTGGTTAAACGGAATGATGTTAGCCTGCTCGTTTAGTGCATTTAAAAAGGGTTCAAGAGATAGAGCAAAAAGTAATGGGGAAAGAGGGCAGCCTTGCCTTGTTCCTCTTCCTATCTTAAAGTTAGCTGAGTCATTACCCCCATAACTAATCTTGGCCTGTGGTTCCTCATATAATGAGCAAGCCCAGTCCAGATATGGTCCAGATATTCCCATTTTCTTTAATACTTCCCACAGATATTCCCACCCCACTCGGTCAAATGCCTTTTCCGCATCTAGCATGATCATACCGAGTGGGGTGTGAATAGTCTCAGCAACATCAAAAGCTGTGATTGCCATATTTACGTGAGCGGTATTGTCTCTACCTGTAACAAAGCCGTGTTGTTGTGAATTAACCATTTCAGGCATAATAGGAGCGAGACGGTTGGCTAGAATTTTAGAGAAAATGTTTGCGTCTGAGTTAAGCAAAGAGATTGGGCGGTATGAAACGCACTCTTTTTCAGGTTTACCTTTTTTGAGGAAAACAATTATTTTGGCAATTTTCCAAGATGGTGGTGCATTCTTAGATGTGAGTATTGAATTAATCACATTTTCCAAAAGTGGTAGTAGTTCGTGGGCACAGATTTTATATATTTCCAAAGGTAAACAATCCTCACCAACTGCTTTTCCTAGCGGTAGAGCGTCAATTGCTCGTTTTATTTCAAATAGTGTTATTTTTTAGTTTAATTGTTGAAAAGCAACATGTAGATGGTCTAAATAGTAAAATAAAAAGGAATTTAGTGCAAGAAGAGATTAAAATGTATAATCCAGATTTTGTGCTACTTTCAGAAACTCATATTAAGTACCAGGACAGAAAATTGCTGTCCCAGATGGGTTACCAATTGGTTGTTTGCTCTACTCTAAATGCGACTATTAGAGGGGTAGCTATTTTAAAACAAAAAAGAAATCGGTTTGAAACAATTAAAACAGCTTCAGACGCTCGGGGTAGGTGGGCTATTGCCCAGATACAAGGCGATAACAAAAAATTTGTACTATGTGTGTTATATGGACCCAATATCAATGACCCCAAAATATTTGAAGAGTTAAGCATAGAGCTATTAGATTGGGAGGGAGAATGTATAACTGCGGGGGATTTTAATTGTGTCATTAATTATAAAATAGATTCCACATGGCAAAGCAACCCTAACAGAATGCATAAAGTTAGATCAGCTATATTAGAACTAGCACGATTAAACAATCTGAAAGATATATGGCATTTTAAATACCCTCTGATAGCAGGTTACACTTACTATTCTGCGCCGCATAGATATTGCTCTAGAACAGATATGATATGGGCTTCAGATCAGATAGCAGATAACTGTGAAATTGAAATATGCCCAAAAATTACATCAGATCACAATCCTCTGCTACTTGAATTTGTAATAAGAGATCAAAAGAAAGAAACACAAAATTTTACATTCCCAAGATACTTATTGGCTGATGCTAGGTTTATAACACTATTGAAAGAACATGAGTTCATATTATTTAACATCAATACTGCTAATATAAATACAGTATGGGATACCTGTAAGTGTAGCATCAGGGGGTTTGCCCAACAATATATATTGATATCAAATGCCGAGAACTGCTGTGCTAGCAAGAGAATCACCTTTAACATATTACAAATCGAACAACAACTTGCCGAAGCCACGCGACATTCAAAAACCAATATTGATGAGAATTGGAATTACAGTCTTGTATAAAAAAAACTTTAAGAGAAAGATATAGTGCTAAAATCCATAAATATAAACTAACCCAGTATGAAGGCGGCGATCGTATAGGCAAGGTACTTGCATATAAGACGGCGGATAAAAAAGCTAAAACTAAAATCAAGGCAATAATAGGGTTAGATCAAGGTATCTATGAACAAGCAGAACAAATACTAAATCAATTTGCTAAATTTTACCAAAACCTATACACTCCAGATAATATACCTTCCAAAAGCACAATAACACAATACCTCAATAAATATTTACCATCACAAAGGCTTCTAAATATAGAAGCTTTTCAACAATTAAACTCAAAAATAACACTTCCTACCGTTATTTCAATGTCTTCAAAATTTACATGTGCATTCTCATCCTTGTACTCAGTACAACTCCTCCCTTGCACCTGATAACATGCTCCAGAATTTTTAATCAGAGTTTTATACGGGACAACACTTGGTAAGATGTATATTCCTCTTTTCCTAAAACTATCATTATTTGCTAAAACAAGGGCTGACACGATACCTGAGGAAAAAGTGGCTATAGTACTTGGGGGAGGAGCTCCTCTAATCTAAATACACTAGTTCAATATCTTTAGTGGTGATTAACCCCAAATCCTCTATTTCAGAGATAAGTCTAAGGAGGGCACTTCTATTCAGAAACATTGGTTCAGCCTCGAAAAGAGAACTGTAAATTAAAACCTTGTTCGCTTGCCTGGCACGTATATATCGGTCTTCCTAGTTATGTTCATGCCTGATTGATCCGTAGGTAAATTACATTTTGGCTTACCCCCACTAATGTTATCAACCGACATTATTCTCAAATCCACGCCCATGTCCTGTCCAGATACTACACTCGATGAGGGGAGAACAGGCCCACTGGGGTGTTGGAATACACCTCCTGCGGCTCCACTAGGGTCTATTACGGGGCTGTTTGGTTTGACCAACTTTCTCCCTGAGCCAAGGTCACTCCTTAAGCCAATAATGTGGTCACTAGCTTCCTTACCCGCTTGAGACAAAGGGGAATTCAGTTCCATAGTTGAACTATTATTTTGAGGATCATTTTCCTGCCCATAACTTTGTCTCTCCTCCAATATGGGTTGCACCACAGACCTTGTATATTTTCCAATGGAGGGGGATATGTAACTAGATCCTATTTCATTTTCAGGATGGAACAGCAGTTTTTTCTTTTTACGTTTCGGTAACCGACGGTTCTTCATCTTCCTTTTCTTCCCCCTAAGGCCACATTTTGTATTTCCTTTCCTCGCGGGAGGAATTCCATAAATCGTCAGATGAATTTGTACTTAGATCTTTTGAAATGATTTTATTAAAAATTGGGAAAAGACGTACAGGTTTTAAAGCTGAGGAAACTTCTATCTTTAACTTTTCCCCAGAAGTAGGAACCTTGTCACATTCCTTAAGATTAGAATAAGGTAAATCGGAGCTTAGCTTCCTTTCAGGGGAACCTCTTTCGGAACTATCAATAGGCTCTTTTAGACCCCCCACCACTGAATTTGTACCAATATTATGTATCCCTCTATATAATTGATCAACTTGACTGGGAACTGGAGGAGCCTTTTCGGGGATTAGTGGGGCTTGTTTACACTGTGTAAGATCTTGTACCCCTATCAGTATAGGTGAAAGGACTTTTCTCCAACAGAGACAAAATTGCAGACATGATTTTCTCAAATCTCAAAAAGAAATCTAAGAAACCCCCGGGCCAATTTTCACTCATATTCAGAGAGTTCAAAGAGTTTACTGCACATTTGTCCTCCGCCGCTGGAACTCCCAATATCTTTTCAACTGAAAGATCTAACAAATCACCAGCCAAAGATAGGTTAGTAGGTGTACTACTGTACATGGCTGGCATATGTGTTTGAGCACCTATTAAAGGCGGGAGCACTTGAATATCCCTAGACAATTCTAAATCCGTCTCCGGAATCCCCAGCTTTTTCAACTGCTTAATTTGTTCTACGTTCTTTTCTATTTGAACAGCAATATCCGGTAATGTAAGATCGTCCGGTTGCGACTGCCTGGAGTTAAGGCTGGTTTCTAACCCCCAGTCCATCCTAGGCAAAGGATCAGTTCCTGTTATCGGCGGACAGATCAACGCCGATCTCTGAGTCATTTTTGTATTGTCCATAAGGGTTACCAGATCTGCTAGCGGGGATAATATAGTAACTTCCTTTTTTTCGGTGATCATCTTCCGGGGGTTACCCTCTTCCTCCACCCACAATAAAGCAGCTTCGCTTTCCATTTCCGGGGTATTACCCTCCCTTTCTGCTTGACATAAATCCACTTTCCTTGGGGAAAGTACCACTCCAGAATCACCTCCATTGTTCTGACATATGATTATGACAGGGTAAAACGCCTCTGATTTTATAGCTTTGCACTCAAGTCTAATCCCGGGTGCTACATGCGTGTCCATTAGTTCTTCACCTGACTTCTCCCTATTCTCCTCGTCTATTGAGCCTTTTCCGCGCTTCGAACTTCTTATGCCCTTTTGAGAACATTGTCAACACCGATGGATAGGATTTAATAAGTGTGAGATGCTCGCTGATTCTCCGACGGCGAATGGTTTTCTGTGGCTTCAGGGAGATTTTATCTCTCAACTTACTGCCTCCCTGGTTCACCGCTGAATTCCCTTTTAATTGTGAACGTGAAACCCTATCTGGCATTACCATTGCATAAGAGATAGCTTGCTCTTAATGCTTTTTCAGTCATTAAGGTCAGGGAAATGGAGGATAGGAGATAGGAGAATGGAGATACACAAACCGGCCTGGCACACCTAGCCTTCAGCAACTCCTACTACCTTCAGAATCCAACCATTCCCACCGTGTCTTTAATCTTTTGTTCTTGTTTTGTTCTTGTTTGTTCCTGCTGCGACTATGCTTTTCGACAGGATTCACCTGTTCCTGTGCCTATGTGGATTCCAGTCCGGGTTTTCACGCCGTCCGCCTCGTTGAGCCTGCAGTAGAGACGCCGAGCGAGTGAGTGAGGACGCCGAGTGAGGACGCCGAGAGAGGATACCGAGAGAGGATACCAAGACCGTTTCCTTCTTCTCCAGGCCCTCGGTCCTCTGCTCCAGACCCTAACCTCTGCAAGGCATTTGTTTCGATTTCGAGCGCTGTAGGAGCAGGAGCCGTGAGGGAGCCTCTGTAGCGCGGCAGAGGCGCAAACATATCCAGACGCGGCAGGAGCCGCGAGTGTGCTCTGCAAGGCGCTCAAAATAAAAAAAATGGAAACGCAGCAGGGGCAGGAGCTGCTCTTGCGACACGGCAGGAGCCGCGAGGTTGCTCTGCAACGAGCAGCAATCATTTGCCACCAGTCAATTTTCAGTGCAGCTGTTCGCTGCTGTTTGCTGCTGCACAGACACTCACCATTGTTTTTTGCTCCTTACCTCTCAGCGAGGGCATCGGGGGCTGTGAGGCTGTGGGCCTGCTTCGGAGCTGGTGCAAGTTGGAGCAAGTGAAAGCAGGTGAAAGGTTAAAGGAGGCTGACGGAGTTTTACACCCACGAGGAGAAGGCGGAGGCGGCCCGGAGGCTCAGAAGTAAAGGCTAAAAAACCCCAGTAAAATTGGCAAGCACAGCGTTTAGAACTCCCCCTCCACGGCCGTGGTGGATCGCGCTGGATTGTTGGGCGGATTTTGTGAGATGCAGTGGGGTGATGCGGGAGTGATGCGAGTGGCGCACAGCTGACTTATAAGTCACAAGCCGCAAGTAAAGTTGACTTTCGGTCCTCGAGGATGTGTGGAAGAATGAGCACGGCTGCGACGTGTAATTAATTACACAATTAAATGTAATATTTACTAATTAATTAATGACAATTAATGTATTATTCATTAATTAATCAATACACAATTAATTACTTAGCACCTTTCACACCATTTACACATATAAACGCCACAACAGACACCTAAAATTAATGACACATTTACAATTATTAATTTCTAACTAATTAATGGTAATTACTTTAAAAATATGTAATAATTGTCCAATACAAATTAATTATTTACCACCCTTCACACAATATAAAGATATAAACACTACAACACAAACCTAAAATTAATTAAACAATTAACATAATTAATTTATAATTGACTAATTGAAAATAATTAACAACTAATTATTAAACTATTATTAATTAATCAATTAACACATCAATTATTCAATACATTGTATATAAATACATTTCTTACCACCCTATTCCCCTATAAATGTCACAACCTGCTAAGGAACCAAAAACGCAAAACTAAAATTTTGAAAAACAAAATGAACTACTATAAATTATTATTTAACTCTATATAATTAAATTACTTCCCATCCTATGCCCCTATAAATCCACAACCCGCTACAGAACTAAAAACACAGAATTAAACTTAAAACAAATCAATAACAAGTACAATTCTAAAACATATAATAAAATGATAAACAATTCTCATTACAAACACTAAAATACATAATATCCTCAGCTCTGCATTCAGGTCATATCGCCCCCACGCCGCTGCCCGGTCTCTGATCTGGGTTCCTCTGCTCCTCTTTTTCCTGCTGCATTCCCGCCACCTCTGCAAGCCCTGCCACCGGATTCTCCCACCCCACAGCTGCGCCAGATTCTTCCCCGCTTTTCCCGCCGCTGACCTCCCCTGTGACCCCGCCCCCAGACACCCATTCGCCACCCCGCTTACGCCACCCAGCTGCTCCTCTCTCCCAACCCCACTCATATGCAGACCGCGAAGCGGGCATGCCGCTGGCGCGCCAAAGGCGTGCCTAAGGCAAGCACGTCTGCGCCCGTCAATGTCTGGACCGCACCCAGAGCCAGAACCCCTGGCTCCCGTGACCACCACAACATCCGCCTCCACTACACCAACAGCAACCTCCATGCACTCAACACCCAGCCATCACTGAGACCTACACGACC
Organism: Lissotriton helveticus; assembly: GCF_964261635.1. Taxonomy (NCBI): domain Eukaryota; kingdom Metazoa; phylum Chordata; class Amphibia; order Caudata; family Salamandridae; genus Lissotriton; species Lissotriton helveticus. The sequence goes on from NC_136064.1 coordinate 127,566,780, forward strand.
GCCACCCACACCAACCGCATGACCGCCTGGGCAAGCATCGACATCAGCGACACCATCAAGATCATGAACTCCGTGCACTCCGGCTCCCCGATAGACCCCTGACCAACTTCACGTCTTCAACAGGGCCAGCACCACCATCGCACCCCACCTCCAGAAGGCCATCAACTGCACCCTCGAAACGGCGACCTTCCCGGTGGACTGGAAGCAGGCCAAAATCAACTCCCTCCTGAAAAAACCCACGGCTGACCCCAAGGACTGACCAGGTTCCTCGAGGAAAACAACATCCTAGACGCATCCCAGTCCAGATTTTGCCGCCACCACAGTACCGAGACAGCCCTCCCAGCCGCCACAGATGACATCAGAACCCTGCTATACAACGGGGAAACCACGGACCTCATCCTCCTGGACCTGGCGGCCGCCTTTGACACAGTCTGCCACCACACCCTATGCACACGCCTCCACGACGCATGAAAAGAAGGAAAGGCCCTGGACTGGACCACCTCCTTCCTATACGGCAGAACAAAGAGCGGCCGCCTCCCTCCCTTCTGCTCCAAAGCCACCGAGATCATCTGCGGCGTACCCCAGGGCTCCTTCCTCAGCCCCATGCTGTTCAACGTTTACATGGCCCCGCTCGCCTGCAACGCCCGACTGCACAACCTCAACATCATCTCCTACGCAGATGACACCCAGCTGATCCTCTCCCTCACAAAAGACCCCCACACAACCAAAACCAACCTCCACGAGGGAATGACAGCCGTCGCAGACTGGATGAGAAACATCAGACTGAAGCTGACAAACAGAGGTCCTTATCCTCGGACCCACCCCCTCGGCCTGGGACGACTCCTGGTGGGCCACCTCGCTAGGAACAGCATCCACCCCCACCGACCATGCACGCAACCTAGGGGTCATCCTCGACTTCACCCTCTCCAGGACAAAGCAGGTCAATGCTGTCTCCTCCTCATGCTTCAACACCCTTCGCATGCTTCGCAGGATCTACAAGTGGATCCCCACTGAAATCAGAAGGACGGTCACCCAGACTGGGCTACGGAAATGCGCTCTACGCAGGAGTCTCGCAAAACTCCTCAAACGGCTCCAACGCATCCAGAACATGTCTGCAAGGCTGATCCTCGACATCCCACAATGCAGCCACATCACCCCGCACCTGAAACACCTGCACTGGCTCCGAGTCACCAAGAGAGTAACCTTCAAGCTCCTCACCCACGCACACAAAGCACTCCACAACACCGGAATGGCATACCTCAACAGCCGCCTCTGTAGGAGAGTAGGGTCTGCTATCCTATGGTCACCCCAAATTTTTGCTTTTTGCTTCACTGGTTTATGACTTAATGTGGCTGTGGGCCTGCTAATCAGACCCACAGCCTGCTGTTCTCTCTCTAAATTGTTACCCATGTACTTTAGGTGCATAACGAAATTGGAACTGGTTCACCTTATTGGCCCCTGTAACAGTGTACCCAGGTACCCAGGGCATAGGTGCTTCCAAGGCCTACCAGGGGCTGCAGCATGTATTGTGCCACCCCTGGCCTGGCCTCCATATTTGACACAACTGGCTGATCACTCAGCTGGGGTAAGTCGGTGTAACCACCCCTTACTTAGGTGTAGTATGCCTATACCTAACCTAAAATGGACACATATGTTCCTATCAGCCACTCCTATGGAAGGCCTCATCAATCCTGGAGGCAGAGTGCTTGGAAATATGTGAGATGGTGCTCTGGCATGAGCTGAGCCTGTCTGCAGCATTCGGAACCATGTCCTTTAGCTGTTTCATGATATTGCCATACCATATACTCTTAAGTGCATTATGAACCTCGCGGTTAAATGCTATCTTGGGTTTGGCTTTATCAAAACATGTCGAGTAAGGTGTCATACGAATTGGAATACTACCCCCTCGCCAGTTCTGGCGACGGGGGTAGCATTCCACCCTTCTAGAGGGACATGACATGTACCTAGCCTGAACCCTGGTTAAAGTTAAACAGAGCCTCAGCATCACAAAATGGATGCTGCCACCACAGACACAAGTCTGACCTCCTGCTGCTGGGAGTCCGTCCAGCGAGGGCAGCTTGGACAAAGGGTTTCCTGCCTTGGGAGGTGCTAGCACCACCCCAGACAGGATTTTGTGTATTGGGTAGGACAGGGCTGACTAGAATCAGACATGCCTGGGGCACACAAGGTGTCCCTGTGCATAGGCCAGTTCAAACCGGTGCTGGGGCTTTCCAGCCCCAGTCCTGGCGCGAAACTGGACAAAGGAAAGGGGGTGTAACCACCCCCCTTCCTGGTCCCACCCAGAGGAGGGACCTAGTAGGTGATCCGGCCCCCCAGATTCGATTAAGAGTGGGAGCTGTGTCCTGAGACTTCAGATCATCCTGAATCAACTTGAAATACAGAAGAAGACTGTACTTCGACATTCTGCTGCACAGAAGACGGAAGAGAATCTCCCTTGTGGCCAAGGAGTGACCAACCTGTGAACACAGGCACCAACCAGCAACTCGACGTCTGCTTTGCCGCCGCCTCCCGCCGGAGCCCGAGCCCAAAGCCTGACAACACCCAGACTCCCAGACTTCTCACCGCCCGATCCACAGTCCCTGCAAAGAAGGGACCCGTGGAGGCACCGAGAGACGTGGGACCGGACATCTTGGAAGACCACCGAAACGCTGACTGCGCAGCATCAAAGGCACCCTCGATGCTGTGCTTTGGGGTTTGAGAAGCCCCAACCTCGAGCAGTCCTTGCACTGAAGATCATCCCCTCAGCATCTCCACGATCTGCTTGGGGCCCTTTTGCACCATGCCACTCGACGCGCCATCCCGGCCACTTGCCACGTGGCTAGCGGCCATCTTGGCGAAGAAACCTACAACTTTCACTGCGGGTCTGGTTGCTCCAGACTTGCCCTTGCTCCTGTAAAAAGGAGCCCCTGCTCTGACCTTGCTGGTCCGAGTAACAAGCCTTTTTCGATTCCTGCTTGGCTTGCATTAGCCAAGAACTATTTGCTTCTATCAAGTCGCCGACACCGTCAACAGCGAGAAGCCTGCGTGGGACAGCTCGTGACCGACTCCTGGATGTCTTCGATCCCTCGTGTCCATGTGGCTGCAGAGAGAAGCTACACCTCGACGCCTGTTTGCACCCGACATCGCCTGGTTCCACTCTGGTTCCACGGTAGTCACTGGCTAGTGACTTTGAACATTGTCCTCTCTGCTTTCAGGTCTTCACCTCTTCAGATCCACCCTTGGATCCACCGGAACTCTTCAGGTCGAGCCGCCTGCAGCATCTTCAGCTCCAAGCACCATCGACCTGCGTGACGAAACCCGACACTACTTCGACCCTATGCACCTGCTTCCTGTGGGTGAGGTAACTCAGCTCCGCCGGTGTTCCCACACTGGTACACACCTCTAGGGCCTGTGTCTAAAGTTTCAGATTTCTAGGTCACTCGGAAGGTTCCTTTCTAACTAACTTTGTACTTTTTACGCACCATAGACTTTGCATTGGTGAGTGCGTGCACTTTAAACACTGCACCCGAGTCCCGCGGGCCTTTCCCGACTTCTTCACTGTTAGTCCCGAACAGCTCCAGTGATTCCCCAGGCCCTAGGCCTCTTCACTTTCCCCATAGTGGTTCTTATACCACTTTCTTAGTATATGGTTTAGGTGGCCCCTAGGGCTCATCCATAATTGTGCAACTTTTGTGTATTTTAACTGTGTTTTGTTTTAACGCATTTGCTTCTGTGCTCATAAAGAGTATCAGGGATATTTGTAGTAATAAATCTATATATATTTTCAATATATATCTGTGCGGTGTCCTTTCATTTGGTATTCAAGGGATTGTGTATGGTAAAACAGCTTGCTTCACATGCCTTTACAGAGTTTAGCCTAAGACTGCTTAGTCCATGCTACCCCTAGGATAGCTTGTCTATAAGGTTGACTTTACAACCTGCACCATAAGGGTTGCTTGGCATGATACAAGGTGATCACTAGAACTAGTGAGCATCATATATCAGGCCAACTTCTCACATTGGTGAGCAGCGGATTGGGATTTGAGCTTGCTGTTGTTTTACCATTACAATCTTTGAAAATATCATTTGAAAGATCATACAGGTACCTGATAGGTACACTAAAACAAGACTAGATATACTTAAGTTCCACTGAACTTAGTTGTTGTAGAGGATAGGGAGTAGCACACCCTGACTACAACTACTAGATAGGTTTTGTAGGAAAACACAAGTGTAGGTAGATTGCAACACATCCACCACACTAGAGCAATGTCTGGAGCAGAGGGATCCACTGGAACCACCTCTGTTGAGAGTGACCCTCCAAGGGCACCATCCAAATTTGCTATCTTTCCATTTAAGGAACTGAGGCAGCTGTGTTCCATGAGACGAATCAAAACAGGTCCTACTCCTACAGCAGGACACCTCAGATAGCTATTAGACCAGTCTGAAGCTCTAAAGAACTCCAAGCCAGGCACCTCAGGGACTGGTGAGGAAGTTTCCCCTTCCGAAGATGATGCCCCTGATGCCCCTGTCCCTGTCATCCAGATAGATGAGGAAGACCAGACCCCAGGGAATTCTCAGCCTGAGGAAGAAGAGGGGGAGGAGGTAGAAGAAAGTGATTCTGATGATGATAGAGATAGCCAGGTGTTAGTCAGCAGGCTTAACCAGGCTAACTTAAGCTTATTTGGGACTGAAGGTGGGTCCAACCCATTCAGACCCCCAAATGGACTTAACCAGGAGCATAGGAGGAGGAGGAATCACTCAGGTGAATCCAATACTTCCCATGTTTCTAGAGGTTCTCATGGCAACTCCAGAAGGGAGTTGACTAGCCCTCAGAGAAGGGAACATGAGGCCAAAATGAGAGAGGCTGAACTTAGGATCCAGAGACAAGAATTAGAAGTTGCCCTGGCCAAAGAGAAACTTGCTAGAGCAAGGCAGCCTAGAGATAGTGGATTAGATTCTACTGGTGGCAGCACTATCCCTAAGGATAAAGACAGGTCCTATGACAATAGAATCCTGAGTAAGATTGTGCCCCCCTACAAAGTTGGGGATGATATCCACAAGTGGATGACTGCACTTGAGAGAGCTTGCAAGGTACAGCAGGTCCCTCAGGAGCAGTGGGCAGCAATCTTGTGGCTCTCCTTTGAAGGTAGAGGCCGAGACAGACTCCTCACAGTTAGTGATGGGGATTCTAGAAACTACCTGGTCCTGAAGAGTGCTCTGATTGATGGGTTAGGCTTAACCACTGAACAGTACAGGTTAATGTTCAGAGACACCCAGAAGACACAGACTCAGGACTGGTCTGAATTTGTTGAATGTGCCACTAAGGCTCTGGAGGGCTGGTTGCTGGGAAGTAAGGTTACAGACTATGAAGGATTGTACAATTTGCTTATGAGAGAACAGATTTTAAATAACTGTCAGAACCAGCAGTTGCATCAACATTTGGTTGACTCAGATCTAACCTCTCCCCAAGAATTGGGAAAGAGGGCAGACAAATGGGTTAGAACCAGAGTTAAGCAAAAGAACCAGAACCAGAACCAGTGTGGTGACCAAAAGAAAACAGACCAGAAGGGTGGGGAGCAGAAAGCTAAAGACCAGAAGTCTTCAACAGGGCCCCAAACTAATACTGAGGGTGGGTCCCAAACTTCCAAGAAGAAGAAGAAAGAAGGTCAAAGAAAACCCTGGTGTAGCTTTTGCAAAAACACCACTCACTGGACAAGTGATTGTAAAAAGGGTGGAGCCACCAACACTGCAGCCCCTAAGGCACCTGCACCCACTAGTACAGCTGGCAGTGTTGGACCACAGACTAAGGGGGTAGTGGGTATCACCTTGGGAACTGATGGAGATTCTGACCTAGTCACAGTCCCCACACAGGCTGTTCTGATCTGTGATGGGGAGATTGATTTCTCCCCTACTATCAGTCCCAATAATTTGGGCAAGTACAGACAGACACCTTTAATTAATGAAAAAGTGGCTCAAGCATACAGGGACACGTGTGCCAGTGTCACTATGGTGACGCCTAGCTTTTTGGACCCTGGACAGTACATACCAGGTGATAATTACCTGGTGACCAATGCCAGCAATGTCACTACTACACATAGTGTGGCAATTGTTAACTTTTCCTGGGGAGGGGTAACTGGCCTAAAAAGAGTTGTGGTTAGTGCTGATCTCCCAGTAGAATGTTTGTTGGGCAATGACCTGGAGAGCGCTCTATGGTCGGAAGTTGAGTACAGGACTCATGCAGAGATGTTAGGGATATCATCACATGTCCTTGCTGTGACCAGGTCACAGGCCAAAAAGTACCTCTCTGAACCTCAGGTCTTGGATCCTGGAACAATGGACCAAGTACCTTCCAAGACAAGGAACAGGAGGGCAAAGGCTGTGCCTTCCCAAATGCCTACAAGTGAGGATCAGCCTTCACAGGAAGATGATTCTGAGACCCCTGAAGGAACTGTCCCTATAGAGCTTGAACCTGATCAGGTTGGGTTTCTGGGAACAGGGGGACCTTCTAGGGCAGACTTGGGGCAGGCTCAGTTATCCTGTCCTTCTCTTGAACCCCTCAGACAGCAGGCTGCTGCTGAGGCTGCTGGGAATGCTCAAGGTACCCATAAGGTTTATTGGGATGATGGGCTCCTTTATTCAGAGGGTAGAGACCCTAAGCCTGGTACAACCAGGAGGTTGGTCATACCTCTGCAATTTAGGGGCTTCCTTCTTACCTTGGCACACGATATTCCCTTAGCAGGACACCTAGGCCAGAACAAAACATGGGACAGACTTGTCTGTCACTTTCACTGGCCTCACATGTCAGAAGATACAAAGGAGTTTTGTCGCTCCTGTGTAACCTGCCAAGCAAGTGGCAAAGCAGGTGGTACCACAAAGGCCCCCCTAATACCACTACCTGTGGTGGGGGTACCCTTTGAAAGAGTGGGGATTGACATTGTTGGTCCAATGGATCCCCCTACAGCATCTGGGCACAGAGTCATACTGGTGGTGGTGGACCATGCCACCAGGTACCCAGAGGCAATTCCACTTAGGACCACAACAGCTCCTGTTGTGGCCAGGGCCTTACTTGGAGTTTTCTCCAGAGTGGGGTTTCCTAAGGAGGTAGTATCTGATAGAGGTGCAAACTTCATGTCAGGTTACTTGACAGCTATGTGGAAGGAGTGTGGTGTTAACTATAAGTTCACCACCCCCTATCATCCACAATGCAATGGGCTTGTTGAGAGATTCAACAAGACCCTAAAGGGCATGATCAAAGGATTACCTGAGAAGCTCAGACGAAGATGGGATATCATTCTGCCCTGCTTCTGTTTGCTTACAGAGAGGTCCCACAAAAAGGTGTTGGCTTCAGCCCCTTTGAATTGTTGTTTGGACATCCTGTAAGAGGACCCCTATGTCTGGTGAGGGAAGGATGGGAGTTACCTCTCAAAAAGCCCAAGCAAGACATAGTGGACTATGTACTTGGTCTCCGCTCCAGGATGGCTGAGTATATGGAGAAGGCCTCCAAAAACCTTGAGGCTAGCCAGGCCTTACAGAAAGCCTGGCATGACCAAAAGGCTGTCCTGACTGAGTACCAGCCTGGACAGAAGGTATGGGTGTTGGAGCCAGTGGCCCCAGCAGCACTCCAAGACAGGTGGTCTGGACCCCATACAATCATTGAGAAAAACGGAGAGGTTACCTACTTGGTGGACCTTGGAACTCCCAGGAGCCCCCACAGGGTGCTCCATGTTAACAGGCTGAAAGCATATGTTGACAGGGCAGACATGGGCTTGCTCATGGTTACAGATGAGGGGCAGGAGGAAGAGAGTGACCCTCTCCCAGACCTGCTGACTCAGAACCCTGAGGATGGCTCAGTTGATGGTGTGGCCTTAGATGGCAGCCTCACTGAGCATCAACAACATGACTGTAGACAGGTTTTGCAGTCATATCGACATATGTTCTCCCTGACACCCAGTCAGACTAACTGGTGTACCCATGTGGTGGACACTGGTGATAGTCTTCCTGTAAAGAACAAAATTTACAGGCAGCCTGACCATGTCAGAGACTGTATCAAGGCTGAGGTGCAAAAGATGCTGGAGTTAGGTGTCATTGAGCCTTCAGAGAGCCCCTGGGCTAGCCCAGTGGTTCTGGTCCCCAAACCTCACACCAAAGATGGAAAGAGAGAGATGAGGTTCTGTGTGGACTACAGAGGACTCAATGCTGTCACCAGGACAGATGCACACCCAATTCCAAGGGCAGATGAGCTCATAGACAAATTGGCTTCTGCCAAGTTTTTGAGCACATTTGACTTGACAGCTGGCTACTGGCAAATCAGGTTAGCTGAGGAGTCTAAAGCCAAGACAGCATTTTCTACCCCCAGTGGGCATTACCAGTTTGTGGTGATGCCCTTTGGTTTGAAAAATGCACCTGCCACCTTCCAAAGGTTGGTGAATCAAGTCCTTACTGGGTTGGATGACTTTTGTGCAGCATATCTGGATGATATTGCTGTCTTTAGCGCCACCTTGGACGATCACCTGGTCCACCTGAAGGAAGTGCTAGAGGCTCTGCAAAAGGCAGGCCTCACTATCAAGGCAACCAAGTGCCAGATAGGGCAGAGTAAGGTTGTGTACTTGGGCCACCTTGTGGGTGGAGGCCAAGTTCAACCACTGGAGAGTAAGATTCAGACCATAAAGGACTGGACTCCTCCAACTACCCAGACTCAGGTCAGAGCTACTGGGTACTACAGGAAGTTTGTTAAGAACTATGGGTCCATTGTGACTCCTCTTAATGATCTGACATCCAAGAAGATGCCCAAAAAGGTTCAGTGGACAGAATACTGTCAAAAGGCATTTGATGACCTGAAGAAGGCCATGTGCTCTGCACCTATCCTGAAGAGTCCTGACTACTCCAGAGAGTGTATTGTCCAAACAGATGCTTCTGAGTTGTGAGTGGGAGCTGTGATTTCACAACTTAATGTAGATGGTCAAGACCAGCCCATTGCTTTCATTAGCAGAAGGCTGACCCCCAGAGAGAAACGTTGGTCAGCCATTGAGAGGGAGGCCTTTGCTGTGGTGTGGGCCCTGAAGAAGTTGAGACCATACTTGTTTGGCACTCACTTCAAGATTCAGACCGACCATAAGCCCCTATTATGGCTTAATCAGATGAAGGGTGAAAACCCCAAACTGCTCAGGTGGTCCATTTCCCTACAGGGGATGGACTTTACAGTGGAGCACCGCCCCGGGACTGACCATGGTAATGCAGATGGTCTCTCCAGGTACTTCCACTTAGAACATGAAGACACAACTGGTCAAGGTTAGTCTAATGTCCCTGCGTTTGGGGGGGGGTTGTGTAGGAGAGTAGGGTCTGCTATCCTATGGTCACCCCAAATTTTTGCTTTTTGCTTCACTGGTTTATGACTTAATGTGGCTGTGGGCCTGCTAATCAGACCCACAGCCTGCTGTTCTGTCTCTAAATTGTTACCCATGTACTTTAGGTGCATAACGAAATTGGAACTGGTTCACCTTATTGGCCCCTGTAACAGTGTACCCAGGTACCCAGGGCATAGGTGCTTCCAAGGCCTACCAGGGGCTGCAGCATGTATTGTGCCACCCCTGGCCTGGCCTCCATATTTGACACAACTGGCTGATCACTCAGCTGGGGTAAGTTGGTGTAACCACCCCTTACTTAGGTGTAGTATGCCTATACCTAACCTAAAATGGACACATATGTTCCTATCAGCCACTCCTATGGAAGGCCTCATCAATCCTGGAGGCAGAGTGCTTGGAAATATGTGAGATGGTGCTCTGGCATGAGCTGAGCCTGTCTGCAGCTTTCGGAACCATGTCCTTTAGCTGTTTCATGATATTGCCATACCATATACTCAAGTGCATTATGAACCTCGCGGTTAAATGCTATCTTGGGTTTGGCTTTATCAAAACATGTCGAGTAAGGTGTCATACGAATTGGAATACTACCCCCTCGCCAGTTCTGGCGACGGGGGTAGCATTCCACCCTTCTAGAGGGACACGACATGTACCTAGCCTGTACCCCGGTTAAAGTTAAACAGAGCCTCAGCATCACAAAATGGATGCTGCCACCACAGACACAAGTCTGACCTCCTGCTGCTGTGAGTCCTTCCAGTGAGGGCAGCTTGGACAAAGGGTTTCCTGCCTTGGGAGGTGCTAGCACCACCCCAGACAGGATTTTGTGTATTGGGTAGGACAGGGCTGAATAGAATCAGACATGCCTGGGGCACACAAGGTGTCCCTGTGCATAGGCTAGTTCAAACCGGTGCTGGGGCTTTCCAGCCCCAGTCCTGGCGCGAAACTGGACAAAGGAAAGGGGGTGTAACCACCCCCCTTCCTGGTCCCACCCAGAGGAGGGACCTAGTAAGTGATCCGGCCCCCCAGATTCGAATAAGAGTGGGAGCTGTGTCCTGAGACTTCAGATCATCCTGAATCAACTTGAAATACAGAAGAAGACTGGACTTCGACATTCTGCTGCACAGAAGACGGAAGAGAATCTCCCTTGTGGCCAAGGAGTGACCACCCTGTGAACACAGGCACCAACCAGCAACTCGACGTCTGCTTTGCCACCACCTCCCGCCGGAGCCCGAGCCCAGATCCAGACAAGACCCAGACTCCCAGACTTCTCACCGCCCGATCCACAGTCCCTGCAAAGAAGGGACCTGTGGAGGCACCGAGAGACGTGGGACCGGACATCTTGGAAGACCCCCGAAACGCAGACTGCGCAGCATCAGAGGCACCCTCGATGCTGTGCTTTGGGGTTTGAGAAGCCCCAACCTCGAGCAGCCCTTGCACCAAAGATCAGCCCCCCAGCATCTTCACGATCTGCGTGGGGCCCTTTTGCACCGTGCCACTCGACGCGCCATCCCGGCCACTTGCCACGTGGCTAGCGGCCATCTTGGCGACGAAACCTACAACTTTCACTGCGGGTCTGTTTGCTCCAGACTTGCCCTTGCTCCTGTAAAAAGGAGCCCCTGCTCTGACCTTGCTGGTCCGAGTAACAAGCCTTTTTCGATTCCTGCGTGGCTTGCATTAGCCAAGGCCTGCTTGCTTCTATCAAGTTGCCGACACCGCCAACAGCGAGAAGCCTGCGTGGGACAGCTCGTGACCGACTCCTGGACGTCTTCGACCCCTCGTGTCCACGTGGTTGCAGAGAGAAGCTACACCTCGACGCCTGTTTGCACCCGACATTGCCTGGTTCCACTCTGGTTCCACGGTAGTCACTGGCTAGTGACTTTGAACATTGTCTCCTCTGCTTTCAGGTCTTCACCTCTTCAGATCCACCCTTGGATCCACCGGAACTCTTCACGTCGAGCCGCCTGCAGCATCTTCAGCTCCAAGCACCATCGACCTGCGTGACGAAACCCGACACTACTTCGACCCTATGCACCCGCTTCCTGTGGGTGAGGTAACTCAGCTCCGCCGGTGTTTCCACACTGGTACACACCTCTAGGGCCTGTGTCTAAAGTTTCAGCTTTCTAGGTCACTCGGAAGGTTCCTTTCTAACTAACTTTGTACTTTTTACGCACCATAGACTTTGCATTGGTGAGTGCGTGCACTTTAAACACTGCACCCGAGTCCCGCGGGCCTTTCCCGACTTCTTCACTGTTAGCTCCAGCGATTCCCCAGGCCCTAGGCCTCTTCACTTTCCCCATAGTGGTTCTTATACCACTTTCTTAGTATATGGTTTAGGTGGCCCCTAGGGCTCATCCATAATTGTGCAACTTTTGTGTATTTTAACTGTGTTTTGTTTTAACGCATTTGCTTCTGTGCTCATAAAGAGTATCAGGGATATTTGTAGTAATAAATCTATATATATTTTCAATATATATCTGTGCGGTGTCCTTTCATTTGGTATTCAAGGGATTGTGTATGGTAAAACAGCTTGCTTCACATGCCTTTACAGAGTTTAGCCTAAGACTGCTTAGTCCATGCTACCCCTAGGATAGCTTGTCTATAAGGTTGACTTTACAACCTGCACCATAAGGGTTGCTTGGCATGATACAAGGTGATCACTAGAACTAGTGAGCATCATATATCAGGCCAACTTCTCACAGCCTCTACTTCTACACCCCCACTCGCCAGCTATGATCCGCCGACCTCGCCCTCGCCTCCGTCCCCCGCATCTCAAAAGCCACCACCGGTGGCAGATCCTTCTCCCACCTCACTGCCAAGACATGGAACACCCTCCCCCTACACCTACAGCAGACTCAGGACATACTGACCTTCAGAAGATGCCTCAAGCCCTGGCTGTTCGAGCAGTAGCGGTATCCCCCAGCGCCTTGAAACCCCACGGGTATAGAGCGCGCTTTATAAATGCTATGATTGATTGATTGATTGATTGATAAATCAATGTTTTTGTAAACTATATGTTTGTAAACAATATTTATTACAATGATACTTTTGTAATTGATATTCTAGTCAACTATATTTTTGTTGTCGATATTTCTTCAACACAATATTTTTCCGGCTATAGTAACCCCTTTGCTGTGGGGGTAATTCCCCCAAGGAGCGGGGGGGTAGAGGGGGCCAAAGCACCGCGGTTTGTCATGAGTCACATTGGAGCTGTGCTCATGACGAGCTGGGCTTGTTGTCATGACTCCGCCCACTGACTAATTCGCCCGCACAGGCAGGGAATCAATCTTGCGTTGTCGGACCGCAGCCGTTATGATGAGCACAGCTCTTCGTGAGCACAGCTCCACTGTGACTCATGACGAGCTGGGCTGGATGAGGCTAATTTTCCCACGATATTTCTCCATCGATATTTCTGCTCTGCAACGTTTACACTGTATGTAAATGTTGGAAGCTATCATATCAGCGTGTATGGAACATACCATTTTGATATGTTCCTGTGTTTAATGTGTTATTGAAAATCAGGTCTAATTAAATCGCAGAATGGTTTTACCAATTCTGCGTAATAGAAAAATGTATTTTATGCCAACATTTTAAATCCAAACCTGGATAAGAGACATCAGAGGTTGACGCATTGCACATTTAAAAAAAAAATGTGCCCCCAGGCTTTTGCCTTCACGAGTATTATAAAAATAAGACATTCAGATAGGCAATGTTTAATGTTTTCAAATTAAATTTGTAGATCAGGTGAGCAAACCCTGATCTGTAGATCAAGTGGAATTACTCTGTGCAAGTGTTCCATTAATTCATTGCCTTTCAGATATATATCATCAACAAAGGACAGCACCGCCTCATCAAATTGTTTAAGTAACTCTTCCTGAAAACACCCCAGGGCTATTCCCATACCACTGAGGTAAACAGCAAAATTGCCTCTTTCAACGTAGCGCTGAAAATACTGTCAAATACATTTTTCAGGCATTATATTCTGACAGAAGAATCAATTTGAGATATCTAGTGGTGTTGTTGATTTCTTCCACACAATGGTACACATTAGTGTGGCAATGTGTGCATTTTGTACTGCAAATGTGTAAGTAGATGTATTCAAATGCCAGTAGACTTAAACTAGAGGGTGTGAATTGTCTGGTTTCATTACAAGAATAATGGATTATTCATTGATGAGGTGTCATTTCCAATTACAACCTGGTATTTAAGTTGTTCTAGAATTTCCCTGACTTGTTTTTTTGCTACATGTTTTATTGGACATTGTCTCTCCAGTTGAGGAATTGATTTTTAAGGGGATCTAATGACGAGGTGAGTCATCAACCAAACCGACATGATTGCAGTATAGTGCTGTAGCGAGCGCGACCACCCACTTCTAGACATATGAGTGTTTAACTGAATCTAGGACAAGGTCTGAGAAAGCAGGAGAAATTACTGTTTCTCCTTTTGGGCATTCCATTACGTATTAAAGTAGGCAGTCTTTTTCTGCTAAAAGAGTGTCTTAACCATATGTCAAGTTCTCCAAAAAGAGAGACTTGATGTACCTGGGTATGTCCCCTTCCGATTGGAGTGTTATTTTGTGTAAACAAAGGGGAACACTTACCTTAGTGTTAGGTGTTTCCAACACGATAAGTTCACTGAGCGCGTCTGCTGCCAAATAAGCCATCATGTTCTGATGAGCTATTGTGACTTCTACTGTGCTGTACAGCATCGTTACTGCCCATTCCCCGTTCAGAGAAAACAAACAATGCCAGAACTCAGCCGTTCCCGCAGCTCGCTGCTTCAATCAGCGCTAGATTTACTCTCCCGACACCGATCATTTACCAAATCGGGTCTTCTGCCGTTTCCTTTCGGAGCTCCGGCCGCTACCCTGATGACTTTGCGTTCTGGACAGACCAGCACTGATCGCCCTGACGGTGCATCCGCCCCTTTAAGGATCCTGCCATTCACAGCACCGTTGCCCTTACAACCCAGTCCTAAAGATGATCCCAAGTAAAGAGGATCGAAACGTTGCCGACTGCTCAGTGCAATAAAAGGCGCATCCCCCAGTGTGGTCCATCCCAATTACTCAACACAAGCTTAACGATTCATTTGGAGCCACACTGTTTTTCATTTTTCACTGAATATATCCAAGCACCATTCACCATGCGCCGTTTATGCTGATCTCAACTGTCACTTGCGTCGCCACTCTGTGTATGTCACTCGCACACTTTGAGCACCAAGTACAATTTGGGTTGTGTTGTTATTTGTCTACCTACAGTGCTGTTACAACTATAAATTGCCTAACTACTTCTATCTGTTACATGATGCCATGAGCATGTATTGAGTCTCCTTAGTTCTGTTCTCATAATGCTTGACGCATATGTAATTATTTGTCTTCCCAATAATACCAGTTTGGATATTGTTTGTTTTCTCTGATTATCTACCCCAATCCCAACTTGAATTTTACAACATTCCCCATTCAGAAGCAGAGTTCGCAGCAACCTGGCCATGTCTTTTGAATTGAGGTTTTGTCTTCTATTTTTTTTGTCAAAGATATGTTTGTTAGAAATTTTGGTTGTATACATTCCACAAGCAAAGATTGCATCATCATGTGATCCCACGCAGGGGAAAGAAAAGCCTCAGCAGGAATATAGCAGATGTAATAATTAAATTATTCAAAAAAAGTCAGCTCCTCTTCACATTAAGTAGGCCAGATGGGAGATACAGCTGCTAAACGACCCAGAGCTTTTCCCTTTTTCTAGCATGGAAAAGATACTAAAATCATGCAACATAGCTAAGCAGTCAGGCAGGTCAGTATTAGACACAACATACTTCTGTGACACTATCTTTTCCACAGTACACAGCTGGAGTGCTGTAGGTGGAATAGACAAAGTAAAACGAAACTTGTCCCAATGTGAGACACGCATTTATGGGACAACAAGGGACCAAAACTCCCCAATTACCCACCCCTCACCCTACCCATGGTGGCGGCAACATACATACAAAAAAACATAAGGATGAATGACACTGGGACGGTGATCAAAATTGAAAGAGATGGAGGGCTCTGATGGTAGAGGGATAGACTGCAGATGAAAGACCATGAGAAAGGAAGGAAACCAGGGGGCCCCATTTAAATTCAAAATTCTTAAAATTGTCTCTAAAAATATCAGCCATAGTCTCCAGGCTTAGCAATCTCCAGAGACGAGAGTGCCAAAGGCAAATAGCCAGAGCCTCCCTCCTCTTCCAAGCGGCCGCCAGAGTGACTTTAGTCATTCCAATGCAAAGCCACATGATCATTTTGTCAGCTCAAGTCTGGTGCTCAAGGGAGGGATCACGAAGTCCCAAAAGGACTCCCGATATGGGGTGGGGAAGTCTCCCAGGAGCCCGCACCCCCTCCAGCATATATCCGAGGAATATAGGAAGATCTGACGAAGTTTGGAATAATGGAAATACCAATCCATCATGGTCTTGAGATGACAATGACAATGACAATACTTTATTTGAGTGATTAATAAAAATCAATACAAAAAGAGAGCAATCCGTATAAAAACATATCCAAAATTGAATAAAATAATGTATGTGTAGGAAGCATGTACAACATGGGACCTTCCACCTGTTAAAAGTCAAGTTATACCGCGATCAGAGTGTTCATTAGGGCTTGTTGCGCATGGTAGATGAATTTGGCGAAGTTGGCCAAGTGTTTTACCGTGTCCAGAAAGTATAGTTGATGAACTGCCTCTTTTACAGTCCGCGTTCCCAGTTGGAGAAGGATGGGCCTTAGATGGATTCTATGGACTGACAACAGGGCAGGGCAGCATATTAGGATATGAGGCAATGTTTCACGCTTGTAGTGGCAGAGGCGACACTCCGTGATTGCTGGGCTTAATTTGACAGAAGGATACAGGTATTTTAAGGGGAGCGCATGCAATCTTGCAACCAGAATCCTTTGTAGGGCTTGCCTGACCGACGGCTGTACAAGGTGTGGTTTATGGCCGTTTAAAGTGTGAGGGAATCTTTGGGTCTCATGGAAGCCTCTGACTGTCAAAGCTTCAATATCCAGTTTTCGTGAGCAAGATCTTACTTGTTTTTTATGACTGTTTCGATGGTTGTGTATTTGATTGTATAGGGGTCCCAGTTCTCAGTCGCTAAATTCAAGAGCTCTTTGTCTGAGGCTAGGCCGGCTGACCACGGGTTACCTGGCTTTTTAAATATTTTGTTTATAACGAACGTCATCGAGTTCTCTGGTGCCGTGGTGGTTAGGTAATAATATTCTGCTAGGCTTGCTAGTTCTTCTAAAGATTGCCGATTAAGATTGAATTCTAAGCGTATTAGAGAGTTCCTTGTGCAAGACGGAAGGCAAAATAATTTTTTGTAGGCTGCACAGTTGATTTTTTCAAGGTCTTGCCCCAATTTACCTGGGAACGCCTGTATGGCGTAATTGAGGGAGGGTAGTAATTTTGCACTCAGAAGTCGTCGGATTGCCGTAGTAGTTGGACTTTCCAAAGTGGCGTTGAGCTTGCAAATGGCGTAAGTGACCATTTTGGCCTTCTGCTAGAGCTTGTGTCGATGAACCTGTGGCCGACCAGTTTCGCTGAGCCAAACTCCAAGGTAAATATATGATTGTGTGCTTGATAGTAGTAATGATCCTAGTCTCCATTTTATTAGCTTCTTTTTTTGGTCTTGAGATGAGCTTTCCTGAGATCAGTGGAATGATTAAAACGTGCGATATCGGACCAAAGGTGAACCCATTCTTCATCCGAGATCGGGCGTTGAATCATGTCCTTCCACATGGACATATACCTGGGGGGTGCAGAGAGAGCAGTTTTAAGCAAGAAGCTATATATAAATGAAATCACCCCTTTCATAGTGGAAGTTTTGGTGAGGAAGACCTCAACTTTTGTGAGGGGTCGAGTAGCAGGCTCCCGAATCTGGGGGATAAGGGCCCAGTGCATCAATTGTGTGTAATGGTACCTTTCCTTGTTCGCTAATTCAAAGTCCCGTTTACAGTGGTCGAAGGTGAGGGGATCAACGTTTTGGAACAAGTGTGTTAGAGCTAGGCAACTCCACTTCCTCCAGGCCTCAAAGGGTCCCTCATTCTGGGCTGGGGGAAAAGCTGGATTGTAATGGATTAGAGTAAAGTGGCGTGGGAATGAAGTCCACCTATCGTCACCCAAAACCGTGTCCCAATCTTTAACCCCTTCGCTGAAGGCGGCTATTCCGCCGCAGCGCTAAGGGGCAAGGGGGCCGCGCGGCCCTCCGGGGCTTATGACGGAACCGCTCCGTCACGTCCCTCGGGCCGGCTGTGATTGTGACTGAGCGGTTCTGTCATGGCCCCGCCCGCTCAATAGAACGTCCAGCGCAGGCGCGGAATCCGCGCCGCGCAGGCGCGGTGAGCGGGCCATGACAGAACCGCTCCGTCACCAGCACAGCCTACCCGAAGGGCGTGACGGAGCGGTTCCATCATAAGCGTAGGAGGGGTTAAGAGCGGTGCATATAGATAAGATTGAGTACATATGATTTACCTAAATTCATTTTCAATCCAGACACTAGTTCATAGCGTTTGAGTTCCGACTGCAAACACAGTAGGGAAGTTTCAGGCTCTGACAAGGATAATAGGTTCCCCTGTAAACGGTAGTCCCTGGATGTCTGGGATATTCCGATTCGCTAGGGCTAGAGGTTTAATGCTGATGGCAAAAGTAAGGGGGAGAGGGGACATCCCTGCCGAGTGCCTCTTGAGTGTGGAAAGGTAGGTGAAAATACCCCGTTGACCACAAACCTGGAGCTAGGGAGACAATAGTTAGCTCTTATCATGTTGAAAAATGTGGGCGCAAACCAAAGGCTGTGAGTGTGCGAAATAGGAAGGCCCAGTCGACCCTATCAAAGGCCTTCTTGGCGTCTACACCTACAAGAAGCTCCGGAATTTGTCACCTATTGGCCTTGTCTATGAGATGTATAAATCTACATGTGTTATTGTGTGTTTGCCGTCCCTTAATGAAACCCGACTGGTCTGGGTGGATGTGGGCGGGCATCGGGTCATTTAAGCAATTGGCAATGATTGAGGTGTTGTGAATGTATCTAGGACCCTAATTAAATATTCCCGAAGCTTGGAAAGTGACGCAAATTAAAAATGCAGAAAAAATACGAGAAATTGATCGTATAAATTTGGAAAAATCCCTTTCTGTAGTGGACAATGGGTTCCTCCAGAATGTATTCACTGGACAGCATTGTATCATCTGCTATTGATATAATAAAGCAGGATTTGCTAATGTTACAACAGGGTCAGTCCCAATTGCGTTCTATTGTACAGCTAGGCTGGACGTTGCAAAACCTCCGTTCAGGCTACGTGCCATGGCGTCTAATCAACAAAATGTCAATATTCTCTATCTTTAACCTTACAGATAAACAAATCAGTTTGGCACAAAAAGGAGCAGACTATACGATTCTGAGCATTGAAAAACTTGAGAGATTACCATTGACAATGTCAGAGAGACCTGTCATTGAATGGGTAATACATGGAACAATTACAATCCCGATAACAACTTTTCAGTTTCAATATTGCCAAAAGTATATACCAGCAGGCCTGTATGAAAGGTTGGGTAAAGGATACATCAAATCAACCTGGAATTTACCTTATACACACAAATGTTATAGTGAAGGGAAAAAATAAGTATTTCTTAGTTGTAACAACTGTAAAAAATCGCTAAGCGGTACACTTCTGTGTCAAGGTATTAACTTGCGTGGAGCCTGCGAGGGTTCATCAAATAACCTTTCCTGTCGCCTGCATGGCACTCCTGCAACACAGATAGAGCCTTTTTTAAGACAGCTTTCCAACTGCAGTTACGTTCTAATAAGTGACCACAGCTGTTGTGGAATGGTGCATGGAAAAGCCTATCTCGTAACCGTTACTACCAGGGTCATTTGCTGTATGCAAGTATTGTATCCAAACAGCAATCCAGACAAGGAGGCAGCAATATGGCCTTCTCTGAAAATCTCTTCTATTCGAATTGATACTTTAAGCAGAATGAAGTCTATTCTTTTAAAGACAACTGTGCTTTTAACCTCGTCCAAAGACACGTATGATCTGCAAGTTGCAAGGACAGCAGCAGAGATACATAACTTATTATCGACAAATTGCCCCGTGCATTTCATAGAAATGTTAGGTCAAATCTTAAACATGTCTGATACCAGTGGCATCGCACATGTATTTAAGACCATTTTTTTGGGACTGTTAGCACCCTTTGAAACAGTTCTCGGCATCTTCCCGAATTTTGTGCATTCTTTATTTGGCGGCCTGCCTCTTCTTTTGAGACTCGTAGCAGGAATTTTGTTTTTGATCCTTCTGCTCCGATATGGAAAGCCAAGCCACAGACAAAACTTCAGCTATGATGGAAGAAACGATCCGAGCAATACGCTACCGAGATCGAATGACTAGAGTCCTCGGATTGGCCCGGCTAAGAGATATGAATACAACCTGGTTTCTTTCATTCAGACCAATCTGGCAAGATTGCATCTTACCTGTGCTTCGATGCCTGCTATCCAGAGAGGAATGCGTGTTGGACGTCTGTCTTACACTACCATCAATACTCATTTTCGTGTATATACCATATATCATTTCAAAAGCATTTTTATGTATTTTGGGGTGGGTTGGAAAACAAATGCATCGTTATATGTTTAGTATTGCTTAGTATTTTAGTAATGATGGACATTATACGTGGAGTGGGTGTTGTGAATGTATCTAGGACCCTAATTAAATATTACCGATTCATGCTGTAGTGTACTTCCTATTATCCCAATAGGCTCTGCGCATTGGAATAATACCTTCAATAGTATAGGCCTAGACCAGACGTTAACTAGGTCTTCTATTGTCGATATTAGACTTAAAGTTTTGGGTTTGCCAGCTAGCTCAGAGTTCACTAGAAACTTTGTCGAATAGGCAAGGAGGAGTTGAACCTCCCTGGATAGACAAGAAGGGATTTAGTTTCTGACAACCATAGAACATGACAACTTTGCTCTCCCCTAATCAAGAGTGTATATCTAGAGTCGTGTGAAAACAAAAGACAACTTATTTTACTCAGTCAGTACGTGCATTCTTAGTCTCACCAGATTGTAGAGAAAAGGAAGAGACGGGTGTGTTCAATAAAAGATGGTATTTATTGATCAGTCTCTTTTCTCATACAAGAGAAATGAATCGATATTATCGCAATACTTATGGTTAAGTAAAGTGCATACAATAAAAGCAGAAGTATAAAATAATACTGTAAAAACATTTATATGGTTTCTAAGCCATAAGGTGGTTTAAAATGGATAAAATAGATACATACACATATACATTTGACTAATCGTACTCAACTGGTGCTTCTAACTACGCCTACCCCGGTGTACCTGACCTAAGCCTAATACGTGGGCGGGAATAGAAAGTAGCAGTTTAAGTTAAGTTTGTTTTGCCAAGTGACTGACTCAAGAATTCTCTGCAAGGGGTTATTCAGTTCTGTACCTTGAATCTAGGATGGTTGAGGGATGGTATCTCTCGTCTTTGGTCTCGATATTCCAGGCTGCCTGCAAGGGCTGCTTGGAAGTGCCGGAGCTGGATTTCTCGGCAGGAGAAAGCAGCGTCTCGTTCTCAGCGCATCAGGAAGGCGGGGCTGCGCCAGCGGGGTCTGCTCTGCTCTGGGCTTCGGCAAGTCTGGCTGCTCCGATCTCGTCACCACCGCGTGTGTTTGCTTAAGGCAATACCGGTAATATTTATACCTGTAAGGTGCCGAGATTGACGTAAGGATGGACATAGATACGTCAATAAGGATGTCATACGAACTGGTCGTTAGCACATTCTTTTGCTGAAGTTCTCGGTGAAATCAAAACAATGTCCGCAGGGTTTTTCCCAGGTTGTCATAGGTTTGATTTGTTTTGAGAACTCCGTATGCCTTATCAGGGGCTGGAGGAATATTGCTTGTCTAATTAGATGGCAAGCGTTATGACCTAATCAGATAACACGTTCCTGTGCCGTGGTGTGGCTTAATCAGATAACGGTTTCTGCATCATGGGATGGCTGCTAGTTAACTTGTTAACCAGATCAGGGTCAGGAATAGGGGGATCGATACAGAACCTATAGGAATACATCACACCCACTCCACGCTAACTATGGCCATGTTTACGAATCTAGGCATAGTAAAACATACTGTAGAGTATCGTGTATACCTTACCACCCAAAACACATATAATGCATTTTGAAATTATGTAATATACGAGAAAAAAAATAGTCACATGTACTATATGCACTCAAGCTGTAGAATAATGCTGAAATAATCATGCATATGTATACATTATTACTATTTGAATATGAGAATTACACATGAAATGGCTCTTAATTACAGAAGAAAAAGGTTCGAGACCACTTCATCACAGAATAAAATAATTATGAACATACCAGCTGGCAGCTAATGTCTATAAAGTTTCTGAAAATAGAAATTTAGTTCTCTAAGAATAGTTCTTACTTTAAGCAGAAGATAAGTGTCCCGAAAAATCGTAAAAATATTTTGGGGCTGCTCAAAAAAAATGTGCTGTCCGTGAACTGGAGGGAAAATTGTTCAAGCTACTTTATTATTAAAGTTGAAGGCCAAATTCAGGGTGTTGGGAACGCCGTGTGCTAGCTTGCTCAAAAGTCGTTATTTCTGCTCTGGTGAGAACATCATATCATTGAGACTTTCGAAAAAGTTGTCAACAGCTTCCTGTGAAAGTTCCACTAACTCGGAAAAAGGTGTAACCATGCATTCGTGTGCATGATCGTCTCCATTGACGTTTTGATTAGTATTGCTGACAGAAGGTCGTACCTGATCGATGCTGCTTTCATCTTGAACTTCACTACCCCTTAATCGTAGTGGTGAAGTTTCCACGAATGCCGTCATCAGGATTGGCAGCCGTTGAGGGCAGCACAAAGCATGAGCCGTTATCGGACCCAACAATGTTTCTGCATCCATAGGCGCATCCGATTGTAGCGTCAGACAGGTGTCCAACACGCATTCTTCTCCGCACAGCATGCACCTTAATACAGGTAAAACACATCAATGCCACATTGGTCGAAATGAAAGAAACCAAGTCATGTTCAGGTCTCTAAGCCGGGATAGTCCCAGGATTTTTGATATTCGGTCCCGGTATCCAATGGCTCGGATTGTTTCTTCCCTTGTCGCAGGTGTTTTGTCTGTGACATGGTTTGCCATAACGAAATATAAGGACCAAGAATAGGATTCCTGCAATTAGTCCCAAAATGAGGGGAAGTCCGCCAAAAATCGAATGGACGAAGTCTGGAAAAATACCCAGTATGGCTTTGAATGGTGTTAATGCCATTGAAAATACTGTCTTAAATACTTTTGAGACTCCACTGGTATCAGAAATATTTAAGATTTCATTCAGGATTTCTGCGAAATGTATGGGGGAATTAGTTGATAACAAGGAGTGAATCTCTGCAGTCGTCCTTGCGACCAGGAGATCATACGTTTCCTTTGATGACGTGAGTCTGGTCGGCGTCTGAAGAAGCACTGTTTTCATTCTGCTTAAAGTATCTATTCGAATAGAAGTAATTTTCAAGTTAGGCCATGCCCTTGCCTCCCTGTCTGGAAAGGAGCTGGGGAACAATGAGTGTCCACAGCACATGACCTTCGCAGTCGTAGTTATGAGATAAGGAATCCCGGGTAGAAGACTACAACATCTGCGATCCACAATTAGAATGTAACTCCCGTTATAGAGTCTTTTAAAGAATGGTTCTATCTCTGTTGCAGGTGCGCCTAGCTGGTGACATGAAAGGTTATTTGAGTTCCCTTCACAGGCTCCATGCAAACTAATTCCATTACACAGAAGTGTATTGCTTAGTGACATCGCACAATTATTGCCACTAAGAAACACTTTCTGTCCTTTATTACTGACACATGCATGTGAATAGGGCAAGTTCCATGTTGTCTTAATGTACCCTTTTCCCAATTTTTCGTACATGCCAGCCTGTATATATTTTTGGCAGTATTGAAACCTGAAGGTTGATATTGGAATATTAATTATCCCATGTATTATCCATTCGCTGACAGGTCGTTCTGACATTGTCACTGGTAATCTCTCGAGTTTCTCAATGCTCAGGATTGTATAATCAGCACCCTTCTGTGCCATACTGACTTGTTTATCAGTAAGGTTAAAGATATTGAATAGTGACGTTGTGTTGATTAAACGCCAAGGCACATAGCCTGAACGCAGATTTTGTAACGTCCAGCCAAGCTGTACAATAGAACGCAATTGAGACTGACCGTGTTGTAACAACAGTAAGTCTTGCGATATTATGTCGATTGCTGAAGACACAATGCTGTCCAGAGAAAAAATTCTGGAGGACAGAGTCATTAACCCATTGTCCACTACAGAAAGTGATTTTTCCAAATTAATACGGTCAATTTCCCGTATACTTTCTGCTGTCTCAATTTGAGTCACCTTTCAGGCCTCGCTGTAAGCTGCATATACAGAGGCTGCTATGAAACGTTTTTGACGCTATTTGCGCGGTCCCATAATGAAATCACGCAAGTCAGCACCATCAGTAAGTAAAGTTAGGTGTTGCTTAATTTCTGCCAGTGTAGAAGTTTGTAGCCATTGAAGGCAGAGTTTGCCCACACTGTAGGTGGTGATTATCCCTGGGTGTTGTCTTTGGGAATATCTAGGGTCTGGCCTGGTCAATGTGAACCCCTGTGTTTTGTTCAGGAATCTGTCTTGACAGTTATTAGTATCTGTGGGCCAGATTAACCATTGTTTCCAATCATGATGTGTTCTGTTTTGGTTTAATACATAGTTTACATCTATCTCTTCATCTGTAGAGCTATTGCTGTTCATAGTTGGCTTCAGAATAGACGGTTTATTTAAGTCTTTGATTTTGGCTAGGCCAAGACAGGTAGTTTGTTGAACAGTGTCATTCAAAAATATAATTTGTTCTGGGATCATGCAGGCTCTAAACAATGATTCTATACCTTGTACTTGCCATTCTTTTGTACCCCAAACACTTTTTACTTCAACATTTTTGTCCCAATAATCAAAACCAAAAGTATTCATTTGTTCAAAAAATGAGTCTGAATATATCAATTTCGTGTTTGTTAGCATGGTCTTTGTCCCTGTCTTATTTGACAATTTGAAATAAAATGTTTCAGCATTACTTGTGTTGAACCCTGAAAAGTATGAATATTTGTTATAAAAGGTTCTTGAGCTTCCTTTTGGAGGGGTTGCACAATGTTCCCATTGATTATAATTTAAAACATTTCTAGGTTGTGCCGATTTATGTAGAAAATGGTTACCATAGTGGTTGTAACAGTACATACTATCATAATTAGTCGAACCCTGCAAATAATCATGTTTGGTAAATTTAGCAGACATCACTAGGTCAGACATCATATTATTTATACTTTCAAAGTCCCAATCATCAGCAAATGAGCTTGGTTTTACAAAGTCACTCAATGAGATCTTGATTTGGTGTGGATATTTCAGGATTTCGACCGGACCATAAATTTCATAGTCAGTATTGTCCCATGCTACCCCACCCGGTATAGGATTGGCTGTGAAGTTAACTGAAGAAAGTTCTCTTTTCTCGACGTGTGAAGATGTGTGTGGCTTGAGGATCAAGTTGATTTTCTGACTTGCTGTGTCCATTTTAGCATATTTTCCCTCAATGAAGCGTCCCAAGCATAGTACCATGATGAGCCAAAGTATGAGGATAAATGCACCAAAGGCCACCCAAAATTCAATCCATGGAGAAATCAGATAGGTTTCTTTAAGTTGTTTCAAAAGTTCTTTAGCTTTATCTTTAAAGATTTGTGTTGATGGCTGTGTCTTTGATTCACTGAGGTCTTCAGAGGAATCATCGAAGTTTATGAAGTAGCCGGATGCAGTTCTGTCAATTGTTCCAATTGCTTCAGGATTACTGTTTCTTGCATATTCGTTTGTTACTTCATTGTAGGTTGGTGTGTCTGTACTAAATGTTTTTATTTGGGTTTTTAGAGGTCTGAGTTCCAATGCATTGTTGCATAGTCCTTGTAGTTGTTCTGTAGGCGTTTCGAATGTGATTAGCCTCTTAGTTTGGACCTCTGTATTTGTAGCAAACCTTGGTGTTCTACTACTTATCGGGAGTCCACTTGGCCTACTGTTTGTTATCGGCCACATGATTGTGGTTTTACCAGGTCGATGGATACAACTCGGTTCTCCTTTTTTCCAGCAAGCGGCGGTAGTACAACTGATCTTGTCCCGTTGATAGACAAGACAGGAACTGCTTTTCTGTAAGAAGGCCCAAATTCCTTCTTTACCGCAATCTTTTCTCTGACTAGATCCCCGACTTTTGGAATCCAGACAGGTCTTGCTGGGACAGGTGGTGGTTCTTCAGTGGTTGTTGGCTGCTGTTTCAACTTTATGTTGCTCAGGTCTTTTCTTGTTTCGTTTAAGTCCTGTAAAATAGCCAAACGATCTTTGATATCAAAGCTTTTTTCTTTCACCACTGAAGTCTGACTGTCAAGATCCAAGACCAACATCCTAGTTCCAAACAGTAATTCGTACGGACTGAATCCCTTCAGAGAATTTCTTGGCAGGTTGTTTAGACTACGTTGGACACTTATTAGATGTTTGACCCACCCAACTCCCGAACCTAATATCCTTTCCGTTATAGATAGCTTTATGCCTTGGTTTTTTCTTTACACCATCCCGTATCCCTCAGGAAGGAAGTGAGAAGAATCCCGCTGTGCTATGCTCATTTGGCCATGTTTCCCCACAGGCTTGAGGGCTAAAGTGAAAACATTGGTCAAACGTAGAATGCTCCTAGCGTATATGCCATTTAGACTCGCAAATCTTTGTATAACAGTCCAGACGTCAGCCGAGTGCTGGGGATCTACATTATAAGTGGAAACTAGCCTGTATATGTTAATCGGACGCTTTGCTTTTTACTGTTGATCCTTTCTGGAGTGAAACGCCACGGTAGTATACCGTTTCTCTCGCCACTGCGATCTCTGTTGCAGTCCGGGCATTTTTTTACAAATATGTGATGCTGCAGGCTCATGCCTGGCCACCAGTACACTGATTGTAATTCTTCCAGAGAATCTTTTAGTTTGAGGTATCTGAGACCCTCGCCCATATGTGCGTCTGCTATTAACAACGTTCTCCTGGCCTTGTTTGGAATTACTCTATCCCCCACTCCAGGGATTCGAGCAAAAGGGACGGAGTTTGCATCGATTATGTATGTATAATTGAGTGGATAGTTGATCGGTAGCGCTGAGCAGTCGCCTTTTGATGACGTTCTCACCGCCAGCACTGTTTCACCGTCAATGTATTTCACTGTACGCTTTTTTCGAGCTACGGAAGCCGATTTAGTTGCTACCGCTGTGGCTGTCTCAGCCAATGAATTTCATTGATATTGATATGAATTTCATCGATATTCCAGGCTGCCTGCAAGGGCTGCTTGGAAGCGCCGGAGCTGGATTTCTCAGCAGGAGAAAGCAGCGTCTCGTTCTCAGCGCGTCAGGAAGGCGGGGCTGCGCCAGCGGGGTCTGCTCTGCTCTTGGCTTCGGCAAGTCTGGCTGCTCCGATCTCGTCACCACCGCGTGTGTTTGCTTAAGGCAATACCGGTAATATTTATACCTGTAAGGTGCCGAGATTGACGTAAGGATGGACATAGATACGTCAATAAGGATGTCATATGAACTGGTCGTTAGCACATTCTTTTGCTGAAGTTCTCTGTGAAATCAAAACAATGTCCGCAGGGTTTTTCCCAGGTTGTCATAGGTTTGATTTGTTTTGAGAACTCCGTATGCCTTATCAGGGGCTGGAGGAATATTGCTTGTCTAATTAGATGGCAAGCGTTATGACCTAATCAGATAACACGTTCCTGTGCCGTGGTGTGGCTTAATCAGATAACGGTTTCTGCATCATGGGATGGCTGCTAGTTAACTTGTTAACCAGATCAGGGTCAGGAATAGGGGGATCGATACAGAACCTATAGGAATACATCACAATGCCCTCATATGGTTATAACAAATAATATCCTTATAAAGGCATAAGAATCAAATCCATATTTAGTCAAAGCGAATGCAGTCCAAATACAGCAAGGCTACTCCCATAGACTCCTAGAAAGTACAACGCGTTCTTTAAACAAACCAAGCCTCCAGCAGCCCGGGAATTCCCCCTGCTTTTGTTTTGATTTGCACAAGAACTCCTGGAGTCCAGAAAGAACTGATAGTTCTTAGTGACGTCTTATGTCCAACCTTAAGTCAAACTCTGCACCTTTCAGGTATAAATATACCAACACTTGCCTTTAGCATTCACACGGTGGTTTGGAGCAGAGCGGCTATCTACTTGCCCGACGCCCAGCTGATGCGAGTGCTGAAGGAAGCCCACCCTCCCATTGACGCACTGAGAGAGACGCTGTCTTTTCTCCTGCGGAGAAATCCAGCTCCAGTGTTTCCAGTTACCCTTGCGGGTTGCTGGGAGATCGAGTCCTGAGAGAGAGATACAAGACCTCCTACATTCTATGACCAAGGTACGGAGCTGATTAAAACCTTAAGAGAATTCTTGAAGCAGATTCTTGGCAAAACTATCTTAACTTACTTACTCCTTTCCACGTATTAGGCTTAGGTCAGGTACACCGGGGTAGGCTTATTTTAGAAACACCAGTTGAGCACGTTTAGTCAACCTTTTATCGTTGTATGTATTTTATGTATTTTATCCATTTTAAGTATCATATGGCTCAGAAACCATATCAATGCTTTTACAGTATTATTTCATAATATTCATTTTACTGTACGCACTTTACTTTATGACAAGTATTGCAATTGTGGCAATTCACTTCTCTTGCATGAGAAAGAGGACTGCTCAATAAATAACTTTTTTTTTTTTTTTTTTTTTGCAGAGTTTTATATAGCGCGAACTAGAACCGAACCGAATCAGTTATCAGAGCGCTTTACATAGCACCAGTTACGTTACATGAGGACACGCTTTCATTTTAGGCACGGGGAGATTAAGTGATTTGCTCAGAATCACAGGGAGTTTTTGGCATCGTTACCGAGACTCGAACCGAGTTCCCCAGGTCCGAGGTCGAGCGCCTTAACCATTAGGCCAACCCCTCTCCCCTTTTATTGAAAACGCCCTTCTCTCTATTTCTCTGCACTCCTGGTGAAATTAAGGATGCACAATTGACTGAGTAAAATAGCTGTCTATTGTTTTCACTAAGCATGGGCGGATTTTGCGAATTGGCAATCCGCGAAATTACGTATTTACGGATTCGCAATCCGCAAAATCCGCGAACGTTCGCGAATTTTGTGGATTCCTTTTTTTTTGTGTTCGCAAGTGTTTCTGACATTTCGCAAGGTTTTTTTACCAATTGGCAAACGCGAACTTACTTGTCGGGTAGCAACGGTCGCGACCATGTTGTTTCTACGTCTGGTTCATCACAGCACCCTCTGTTACACCACTGCCACCCTCTGTTTCACCACTGCCACCCTCTGTTTCACCACTGCCACCCTCTGGCTCACCCATGCCACACTCTGGCTCACCCATGCCACCCTCTAGTTCATCACTGTAGATTATGGGGGGAAAAGCACACCTGCCCTGCCTCAACTGACATGAATGAATTAGGGGCTGATTAATGTGTCACTGAATTTGAACTTCCAGGCTGGCACCTGCTTCCTTATCTGTAATTGCTTTCTGTTGCAGTGTAATTTTTTTAACAGGACCTTTGTTGTATACTTGTACCTATTCTCTGAGCCTGCTGTGAGGGTCAGAGCAGGGTCATAGAATAGTTGCAAGCAGGCAACTGAACTCTGAAGGGGGCCCTCAGGAAGCACTACAGGGAATGGTTACTAATGATAAGATTGAACTTTTGCACCTGCTGAGTGCTTTCAGTTTTGCAAAAATCCAAATATCCAGTAGCATCCACAAAAAGTAATCCTTCCAGGTCAAGATCCAAATACAAGCTGACCAGCACATGAAGAAAGTACTGGGAGGAGCCTGCTGGACAGGAACAGGAAGTTGGAGACTGTGGGGCACTTCCTTCCTCCCACCCCCCCCCCCAAATGGACTCCTTGCAAAAAAAAGTGCAGGCAAATGTCAACCTGAGGAGTTATTCTGATAAAAATCATAATTTTCAAGGTTTATGCTGCCTGCTGGGGGATTTCTTGTGCGAAATTGCAAATTTTGCAATCTCGCAATTGCGAGATTGTCGCTGCCCGCCGCATCTACGTGTTCGAAAGTGTTTACTCCCGCAAAATTGTATAGTATTCTAGTTGGCAAGTGCGACCAAGCAAAAAATCCGCTTCGCATGGATTTACGAATTTTCGGCAAGTTCGCGAGAGTTCGCGGATTGCGAATTTGCCAAAAATCCGCAAAATCCGCGAGCGGAACAGATTTTACGCCCATGCTTAGTTTTCACACGAGCCTGGCGATATACTCTTTATTCTGAGGGAGCAAAGTTGTCATGTGTATGCGGTTGTCAGAAACTAATCCCTTCTTTACTAATCAGGAAAGTTACCTCCTTCCTGAACATTCGAGAAAGTTTCTAGTAACGTATGAGCTAGCTGGCAAACCTAATTAAGTCTAACATATTCAGTAGAGACGTAGATGACCTCAGTCCTACGTCTAAACTATCGTTTATGTTATTCTAATGCGCAGAGCCTATTGGGAATATAGGAACTACACTACAGAGGAGTATAGCTTGGCGTCTAGGTTCCATAAGGTTATTGGCCTATAGGAGGCACAGCATTTGGGGAGCCTTTTCAGGTTTGGGAATCACTGAAATCACGGCTTCTGACATAGTACCAGAAGTTGCACCGTCTTCTTCCATTTTCTTAAAAAGGTTTATGAGATGGGGAGAAAGGTCCGGGGCAAATGTCTTGTAAAAAAGAGCTGTGTAGCCATCAGGCCAAGGGCCTTTATGAGGTTTCAAGGCCTTGATGGCCAAGGTGACATCCTCTATGGTAATAGGAGCAGTGGGGCGGTCATTCCACGCATCAGATACCT
This sequence comes from Lissotriton helveticus, assembly GCF_964261635.1. NCBI lineage: Eukaryota > Metazoa > Chordata > Amphibia > Caudata > Salamandridae > Lissotriton > Lissotriton helveticus. The sequence goes on from NC_136064.1 coordinate 127,597,121, forward strand.
GGGGCAAAGGTAGTGACTGGAGATATTCCTGTTGGACTTCCCCATCTAAGGATTCCCCGGGATAGAGGTCCCTGTAAAAGGTCCCAAAGGGTCCAGCCTTATCATTCGTCCTCCGAGGGGCCCAAAATACCACCTATGTACTCTCTCTTTCGTTTGTCCTTTAATTGTCTGGCCAGATGTTTACCAACTTTGTTGCCCTGAGTGTAAGACAGGTATCACAATGTAAGAAGGGTGAATTCTGCTCTGTTATCATAAATGGCCCTTAGTTTACCTCTGAGAACTACGAGATGATGAAGTGTTTGCCTTATGGGGTTCACTTTATGGGTATGCCCAAGAGTGGAGAGGTTGTTGAGGGCCTGAGACAAGGTGAGGCATTCACCCCAGAGTACAGCCTTCATAGTGTTCCAGCTAGTGAACTCCGAGGTGTCTTCTGGTGAGTTAACCTTAAAGAAGTCTTAACTTTACGACTACTTAACTGAGGAAAATCCTAATTTTAAGACTTTTGGTATTCACAGAAGGCATTTAGGAGGGGAGAGCTAGAACACATCTTGCTGCTCGGAAAACCAATCTCAATGAGGCTGCCAGAATGGTCACTGGAATAAAGAAATTTGATCACATTTCTCCTGCAGTCAAAGAACTCAACTGGCTACAAATAGAAATGCGGGTGAACTTCAGAACAGCCTGCCTCACCCACAAAGCCCTTCACATAGGAAAACCCAAATATCTGGTGGCCAAACTCAAAAAAAAGTCAGAACAGGAACCTCAGAAGTTCCAACATCCTACTTCTTATCCCACTAAAATCACGACAACAAAAAAACGCGACCAGGTACTTCGCCGAAAATACGCCCAAAATATGGAACTCTATCCCACCCACATCATAAGTATTCCCTCCCTCGCTAAATTCAAAAGTCAGCTTAAAATCCTTTTCCTCGATCGATCTCTAGCGAACAGATAGAAGCAGGTGAAGTGCTGAAAGTGACACTGCTCCTCTCGGGATGCGAGTTAACAAGGCCCTGAAAAGGAACTCTTCAACATTGCCTTTACAATTACTCTTATCCGGAATGTATTGCTTTATTGTACTTTGTTCTGCTCTCTTTTGCTCTGCTCTGTAACTGTTGTGAAGCGCTCAGATACCCTCCGGTCAGGCTAGCGCTATATAAAACTACATCTACGACCTCATTCTCACAAATAAGTTTGATTTAGTGATCCTCATGGAAACTTGGTTAAACAACTCATCCCATCCCATCTTAGATCTACTACTCCCGCCTAGTCACAATATAATACGACTACACAGACCAGTGAAAACGGGTGGTGGAATAGCATGCATCTACCACAATACGTTATCATTCCGTCAATTGTAAACAATAGATGTAACAACATGTGAATATCTTAGCATTAATATCGCTTGCAACAACAAAGATATTTGTAATCTACATGCCTTCGATCACCCTTCAAGTGATAACCCGGAGTTCATCGAACAAATCTTGGAAATCCTAACAATAAATGTTAATCTTCAAGGACTACAGATCTTCTTGGCTGGTTTTAATCAGCACTGGAATGACCTAAATGACCCTCAGCGAATATCTTAAAATCCGTCCTAATAAACCATGAGATGTCCCAAATCTGTAACAGTACCACACACTATAAGGGAGAGACTATGGTCATTATCATCTCTAAGTCAGACAATATCTCCTTAGAATCCAATACCCCATGTGATTGTTCAGCCCATTATTGCATCACCTTCCTCATCAACTTAAAGCAGATCCCAAGGAATGGACAACCAAAGAAAATCAAACAGTGGAAAAGGAATCGTAATATTATAAACCACACTGATCTAACCACTCTATGCAACAACACTTGATCCCACAGGCCAACATGGAGGATGTCAACGACTTCACAGACTATTATAATACTTTGATACGAGAAGTCATGGACTCTATCTCTCCCCTACAACAGAAACACATCTCCATCAAAAACTCAAACCGTTGGTTTAACGACAACTTAAACATAGAAAGAGGCAATCTAAGAGCGTCAGAAAGAGCGTGGGCAGACTCCACATCAATGGAATCTCTAAAACGCTTAAGATCAATGAGGAACACATACAATCGAAGAGTAAGACAGGCAAAAGCTAATTTTATCAGAACCCAACTCGACCAGGCCCGAACTAGGCCCAAAAAACTATTCAAAATAGTCCAATAGCAATCACTTAACACAGCAAACCCCGTAGACGCCGGACTCAGAAACCTATGAAATTGCGAAGACCAAACCACCTTCTTCAAGAGCAAAAGAATCAAGATAGACAACAAGCTTCAACTAGTGGAAGGCCTACTACCGGCCCTCCCAGTCAACCTATCTCACAAATCCCAATCTAAGGAAGGAATGGAACCACCTGGGCTCACCTCCAAAAATATTGCCACTTGGAACGCCTTCTCCACAATGAGCGAATAAGAAAGCTACACTATTCTCTCATCTTAAAACCCATCTAATCATTTCAGGGACCCTCTACCGCCCAGCATATTCGAAGGGATCAAAACCTGTATCCTCCCACTATGGTCAAAGACTGTAAACACCTATCTACGCCAATGCACTATTCCAGATTGCATAAAAATCAGTCAAGTAACACCCATTCTAAAAAGACCTACGGCAGACTGCTCTGACCCTAACAACTTGTGCCCATCTCCAACATCCCTACTCTGGCTAAGCTCCTAGAGAAATGTGTACAGAAACAATTCTGTAATCAAAAGTTTCAACTACTCGATCAATTCCAATAAGGCTTCCATCAAGATCACAGCACAGAATCAGCCCTTACTCATATTGTAGATGACATACTAAAAATGCTGGAAGAGAACGAATCATGCCTTCTAATATTGCTTGATTTATCTGCTGCCTGTGACACCGTCAAACATGACACCCTACTAAAAGTACTGGAACTAAGAATGGGCTTATCATGGGCCGTTTTACAATGGTTCACTTCTTGCCTCCAAAACAGATACTTAAGAGTCAAAATGAATCAATCTCTATCTAAGTCACATGCAATAACTCTTGGTGTTCCTCAAGGATCCACTCTCTTCCCCATTCTCTGTAACCTATTCCTGGAACCACTAGCAAACCGCCTAAAATCATCCACTTCCATATGTATGTGGATGACACCCAGCTATATCTCAAAATTGCCTCTCCGGATTACATTATATCCCTCAACTTCATCGTACAAAATACACACCTCTGGCTCACCGTTAATCACCTCAAACTCAACGCTGATAAAACAGAATTTCTTCTCATCTCTCCACCAAATAACAGCATCAAGATGGATCTGTGGCTGAATCATCTTACATCTCTCAAATGCTCGCCCCACATCATAGACTCTGCCAGATCCTTAAAATTACATTAGACAAACACCTACATATGCAGGGTGTTAATGCTGCCACCAAAGGAGCAAATTACCAACTGAGCATTCTGTGGAAACTGAAACCATATCTGCCACATGAAGATCTAAGCTAGAGTTCCAAGCCCTAGTCTTACCCAGATTGGATTACGGTAGTGCCACACTATGTGGCCTACCTAAATACAAACTAGCACCTTTAAGAGCCTCTCTCAATGCAGCAGCAAGACGTCATCGGAACTAAAAGAAATGCACACATCTCACCAGCCCTAAAATTTTTAAATTGGCTATCATATGAAACTAGAAGCCAACTGAAAATTGCCTGCATGACGAACAAAGCATTACACTTCAACACACCCAGTTACCTGGCTCAAAAACTAGAAAAATCAGCAGGCAGCAGATCCATTCGTAGTGCCCTCATCTTGTTGCAGAAACCCCAACGAACCCTCAAAAAGAAAACTGGGGCTAGAGCATTCGCGACTGTCGCTTCCAAGATTTGGAACTCTTTACCGCCGAACTTCGACTACTGTCCTCCACCTACGCCTTCAAAAGAGAAGCCAAATCATACCTACTGTCTGAGGGCCAGATGTAGGAAGGCAAATACCGGTCGGTAATGGCCGATTTCGGCCGTTACCGACCGGTATTTGGTTTTTGATATGTAGGGGGCCTAAAATTTACAGAATCTGTAAATTTACTTATTTTGGTAGATTTACCGATTTGGTAAAATACTGAATCGGTACATTTACCGATTCTGTAAATCTAGATGTAGGTGGAACTGAAAACAGTGCCACAGGCCCTTTAGAATTCGTTATTTACCACTAAATACTTGTTGGTGGTAAATAACGAATTCCTGTGTATATGCACATCTGTGCATGTACACCTGTGCCATGTGGCACACATACATGCCCTAAGGCCATGTATGTGTGTCACATGGCACACAAGCCAGAATCAGGGGTGCAACAGGGTGTCAAATTGACACCCTGTCCCCCTTGACAATTCGGTAATTTTACCGAAACAGTATTTACCGATTCGGTAATTGACTTTGATTCCTATGGGCCTCAAGACCCATAGGAATCAATGGCAATTACCGAATGGGTAAATACCGATTCGGTAATTACAGAATCATACCGATTCGGTAATTAAATCGGTAAAAATACCTACATCCGGATTGCCAGTTCTTAAATACCGAATCGGTATGATTCGGTATTTAAGAATCGGTAATCTGTGATTACCTACATCTGGCCCTAAATTCCTACACTAAATCAACTTATCAATGCCATTGAATAGATTCAGATTGCAATTTATGTAGACTACCCTGCCCAGCACTGGCTGTATTATTCTCCATCTACAGTTAGCCTATTCTAAATTGCTGATTTGTTAGTCTCTCACGCATATGTTTGCATGTTGATCAGACCAAGTGCTAATCATGTTATCTCCAAGTAAAGCACTCTGATACCCTCGAGGGTCAAATTTGCGCTATACAAATCTATCTAAATAAATACATTAAGGGCCAGATGTAGGTAGCCAAATACCGGTCGGTAACGGCCGAATTCGGCCGTTACCGACCGGTATTTGGCTACCGAGATGTAGGGGCAGGTAAACTGGGCAAATCGGTAATTTTACCGAATCTGTAAATATACCGGTCGGTAAATTTACCGACCGGTATTTTTACAGAATCGGTAAAATTGATATGTAGGTGGGACTCTTCTGAGTCCCACAAGGCCTAAGAAATCGGTATTTTACCATCAAATTCAATTTGATGGTGAAATACCGATTCAGGTGTGCATGCACATGTGTGCATGCACACCTGTGCCATATGACAGGCAGACCTGCCCTTAGGGCAGGTCTGCCTGCCATATGGCCCCGAACCTTTTTTGGGGGTGCTAGAGGGTGTCAAAGTGACACCCCCTGCACCCTTGCCAAAAATCGGTATTTACCGATCGGTAAATACCGACCAGTAATGCCCCATTCATTCCTATGGGCTTCAAAGCCCATAGGAATGAATGGAGCATTACCGGTCGGTATTTACCGAATCGGTAAATACCGATTCTTAACGATTCGGTAAATGGAACATCTGGATGTTCCTACATACCCCCACTTCTTATTTACCGATTCTTAATTACCGAATCGGTAAAATTCGGTAATTAAGAATCGGTAAATAAGTTTTACCTACATCTGGCCCTGAATAAATAAACCCTACCAGGGAGCGAATGATTTCTGGCAACCACTGATCATGACAACCCTCATGTATATATCAGGACCCTTCCTCTCATGCTTACTTGTTCTCAGGGAAATATACAGAGAATACAAGGTATTATTCAGGCACGCTCCTACAATGCAAACTCTGCTTTGCATGTATCTAGACTGTAGAGTCACGAATCCCCCCAAGGGACAATCCAACCCAAAAAACTAGCGGGAGAGAATGTAGGACCAGTCTCGAGTACAAACTGAATACCCCTCATGGAGACGTCAGACCACTGTTTGTTTCAGCATGCAGGGACCTTCAGTGTCAGCTGAAGCGCCTGCTCTGCTAGACCTATGAGATGCTGATCATTTATAATAGAAAGAATCTATGTATAGATTAGCAATGTTATGGATATGTAGATCGCCCTCTCACTCCATGGATGAAGATAGAACATTTGTAAATGTGTGCACCGAGGAGTTATACTAAGTGTTCGAGGGGTCCAGATGTGTAAACAGTAGAAGTTTCAGATAAACTAATCCAGCATTGTCACTCAAGTGAATATGTGCAAAAGGCCACAGCAGAAATGTTATTTTGCAAAAAAGGATAACTTCTGAAAATGTACAGCTCTACTATATAGCCCTAACCCAGGCACATAACACTCCTTGACTCCACACAGGTTCCGCAGCAACCATTCTCCTGGTAGCAACAACTGTCATCTGGTCCATTATTTGAAAGAGGAGAAACCACCCCTCTAATCCTGCTCAACCTTCAGTCGTCCTTGAACCCCATCTTCCAAGGCACCCTCATCACAAGACTCTAGGACTCAGGAATCCAAGGGCCTGCCAGACTATCCTCTTTCACCTCTAGACACAAGAAGCTCATCTATGGAGTACCCGGAGTTCCTACCTCAACCCAACCATGTCAAAAGGTTTCAAGGCACCGCTCAGCCACATCATAAGAACAGATGGCAACAACATTGTGTCCTATGATGATGACATTCGCTTAACCTCTACCTCCCCAACACAAACAACATCATCAAGACAAACTTCACTACCTGCATTTCCAAAACATGGCCAACTGGATGAAGGAAATTTGTCTCAAACTCAACACAGACAAAAGAGAGCTTGAAAAAAATTAAAACGGAGATCCTGTTGTTTGGAAAGAAGAATGTCCCCTGGGACTCTTCCTGGTGGCCACCTGACCTGGGTTCCACCCCCAAAGACTACTCTAGAAACTTCAGCATCTTCCTTGATGACAAACTCATGATTAACAAACAGGTCAACACTGTGATCGCATCCTGCTGCCACATCCTCAGAATTCTTTGCAAAATTTTAAAATGGCTCCATATGCACACAAGATGAGTTGTCAACCAGAACCTAATGACAGACTCAATGTGGCCAACACACTCAATTTAGCCATCTCTAACTAAGTCACACAAAGTTTAAAAACCATCCAAAATGCCCCTAACAGACTAATCCTAGATGTCCCCAGAAGAGCTCACATCACTCCTTCCCTCTCTGAACTAGACGGGATACCCATCCAGAGATGTTGCAAATACAAACTGTTTGTCCATGCCTATAACCCTCCATAACACAACACCAGCATACTTCAGCGATAAACTTCACCTCTACCACCTCTCACTCCCTCACTTGAATCCCCGGCATCCACAGAAGCAAGACAGGAGGGCACACATTCTCCCTAATCTCTGCCCAAAAATGTGTCAAACTTCCTCCACACATCAGGTTTGCCACACCACTTCTCAACTTTCAAAAGAAACTGAAGACTGGCTATTCAACTAGGAGGGTGGACTACGGAAACACCCTCTACGCCGGAACCACAGCCAAACTTCAGAAAAGACTCCAACGCATCCAGAATGCCTCCGCACGACTCATCCTGGACATCCCCCGACACAGCCACATCTCCGGACACCTGAGAGACCTGCACTGGCTCCCCGTCAGCAAGAGGATCACGTTCAGACTCCTCACCCACGCACACAAGGCCCTCCACGACCTGGGACCCAAGTACCTCAACAACCGCCTGACCTTCTACACTCCCACCCACCAGCTACGTTCCACCAGCCTCGCCCTATTTATTTATTTATTTATGCGATTTTATATAGCGCGAACTTTACCCGAAGGTGTCAGAGCGCTTTACATAAGGACCAGTTGAAAAACATAAGGACTGAGGATTACATGCGTTACATAAAGGGTTACAAACAGAAAAAAATTGCAAATGTACAAGATGTAAAGTCACACAAGGAGATGCATATACAGATGACTGGATATACTCTAAGAGTCACATAGGAATGGTAGATGGTACAAAGGTCTACTGCATATACATGTGATTAGAGTTATCTCTATATACATAGGCAAGGGATACAAATGGATATACTCTATGAGTCACATAGGAATGGTAGAGAGTACAAAGGTCTACTGCATATACTAGTGATTAGAGTTATCTCTATATACATAGGGAAAAGATATGACTGGATATACAGTAAGAGTCACATAGGAATGGTAGATGGTACAAAGGTCTACTGCATATACTAGTGATTAGAGTTATCTCTATATACAGAAAAGCAGAGTTCCATAAGTGGGGTCGGAGGGGGGATGCAGTCACAGCACAAAGGGAGGGTAGGAGGGATGCAAGGGTATGGAGAAAAGGCAAAGCAATAAAGGGAAGAAACATTAGAGGATCATCAACGGGGAGAAGGGTTAAAGGACGAGGGAATAGATGGAGGGTCAGAGTCCATAGAAAAGTGTCCGAAATCAGCAGCAAAATGGCGGCCAGGACAGAACAAAAAGTAAAGAAGTCCAGGTGGTACGGCTGCCCGTCACCCACCAGCAGCATGTTGCCCAGGTGGGAGATGAAGCTGGAGGCAAGCCGCAGGCGCGTCTCGCTGTTGGAGAGCTTGCGGTCGGCGGATGAGGGTGCGCAAGGTGGTGAAGGCCATGTTGACGCTGTAGGTGCGGTCGCGCGTTGGCCGTGTGGCGCTGGCACGGCAGTTGGTGGGTTGTGTGTGGATTCATCCACCCTGGAAGTTGTGTGGGAATCGGCAATTGGCGGCGGGCCGGCAGGGGGGCAAGCAGTGTGGAATTCGGGAGCAATGCAGCTCCCGAAGGTCGCCGCCGGCCGCCATCTTAAAGTCATGCAAGCGCTGGGAGGATTCCCCCGGTGGGGGTCGCCGCCAAGGTGAAGCTGTCTATTATGTCCCGTCAACTGCGAAAATCAGCGAAAGTCTCGGCAGGCTGGGAGAATGCAGGTCGCAATCCTACCTCCCAGCGGCGGCCGCAGTCGGTGGAATCCACGGCGAGGTGCCGCCCGCCATTTTGAGCGCCGCCGCCTCTCTCTCTTCACCACCTCAGGGAAATCGAACGTGTCCGCAAACTCAGGAGCGATCACTGTTGCTCCGCAAATGCCCCACTCGCTCCGCTACAGGTGGGGAACATGAGCGATAGAAAAGAAGGGCTGTAGCCGCCTAGAGCCGGGTTAGAGCAGCGCGTGGACCGGGAGCCGAGACGATCTACGTCCGCTCGGCTTCCGGATCCGGAAGGTTGCCTTGAGACCCCTCCGGGTGAGTAGCGCGCTATACAAATGCTATGATTGATTGGTTGGGCCAGTGGTCATGTTCCAGTATCTGGATATCCTTAGGGATGATCAATCAATCAATCAATCAATCAATCAATCAATCAAGGTATTTGAAAAGTGAGGATACTCCCCCATGAGGGTCTGAAGGCACTGAGGGGGGGTGCTGATCCGTCTGGGTGTTCAGTGGAAGAGACAGGTATTGAGGTATTTCCTGAACTGGTTCAATGACACAGATTGCCTGAGGTGGAGGGGCAGGCTGTTACACTTCTTGTCTGCGAGGTAGGTGATGGATCTTCCTCCAGTTTTAGTCTTGTGGATCCGTGGGACAGAGGCCAGGGCGAGTTGATTGGAGCGGTGTTGTCTGATGGGTGTGCGGTAAGCTAGGTGGTGGTTCAGATATTATTGTCCTTGTACGGCATGTGTGAGGAGATTGTTGGTGATTTTCTGGGTGATAAGGAGCCAGTGGAACTGTTGGAGGTACTGTGTCAAGTCATGTTATGTGGCTGCAGTCGGGATGTTGACATTCAGTCTGGCTCTGGCGTTTTAGACATCCTGTAATTTACTGATCTGTTTCTGGGTGATGCCGGCATAGATAGCATTGCCATAGTCAATTCTACTGGTGATGAGTTTGTGGATGACCTTCTTTAAGGATTCTCCGGAGAGCCATCTGAATGTCTTTTAAATCAGGCAGGGCGTGTGGAAACAGCATGAGGATACTCCGTTGATTTGTTGGTTAGTATGATGCCAAGGTAGTGAGCGTGGTCCATAGGGGTGGGACTGGTTCCTAGTGCAGCGGGGCCATCAGGAGTCATTGCAGGCTGAGGGAGTGTTGCCCTGGGTAAGTACTTCAGTCTTGTTTGAGTTCAACTTGAAAAAAACTATCTTGTAACCTGCTAGCAAAAAGCCTTCATTCCATTGTAAAAGTTGATTCTGGTGGCTGTGGGTTCATTGGTAAGGAAGTTGATCAGTTGGGTGTCGCTGGAGTTGATGTTGAGTTTGTGGCTTTTGACGATGGCTGCAAGAGGAGCCATGCAGATGTTGTAAAGGGAGGAGCTCAGGGATGAGCACTCGTACACTCCACAGCTGGTCTCTGTAGGTTCTGAGAGGATCAGAAATAGTCTGACTTGCTGAGTTCAGAGGGTCAGAGTGGATCCAGTCCAGTACCTTGTTGCAGATGTTCGCATTGTGAAGTCTTGTGATTAGGGTACGGTGGGAGATGGTGACAAAGGTGGCCCAAGAGGTCCAGTAGGGTGATAAGCTGTGCCATACAATTGCACATACCATAACATAACACAGCATTACATTACATAGCATAGCATAACATAACATAACATAACACAACATAACATTAAATAGTTCCTGTACACATCCTCGAAATTTGAAATTTAGCATAGCGAGACTGCCCTACTCTAGGTCAGGAGCATCAATTATTGATCACTCATGAGATCCTCACAAGGTTCAAAATATTTGAAGGAATAGTCAAAATGTCAAATTGGCGAAAGCATTAGTGTGCAAAATGCCCGACCCATGCTGTCTCAGGAGCTGATCTTGTTTCTCAGCTGTCCTCTGTATTTTTATTTACAGCCAGTCATGCTTCAAGACACCATCTTTGCAGACTGTCTAAGACCTGTCTAAATCATTCTTTCTAAAACACAGTCTCATGTAGGAGACAGAAGTGTCATTCTAAATCAGTCAGTTGGTTTGTGCAAGTGTGATATGTATGTGAGAAAGTATGAAAGCACTTAACTTGTTGATGGGTGTCTGAGTCTGTCATTGAGATGGGTGTGACAGTGTTAAAAAATAAAGAAAAAAGGCACTTAGCTTATTGATGCAGCTGCAGCTTCTTTAATGAGACAAAAAAAGACAAAAATAAACAAACAATGTTGTACTTTACATCTCCACATGGCCAATACCACAGCATACTTCTTTGTCCTTGCCAGCTTTTTCATTCATGATAAGACTGGCAGTGCTAGAACCAAAGCTATCCTGAGCTAGTCTGCTGCAGTCATTGCTTAGCATAATGAATGTTAGCACTCCTGCACCACCACCAGGGGAAAAACTGTTCCTTGGCGCAGCAGGCGGTCCACCTCTGATATGACTCTGTAAGTCATAATCGGCAAAAAGGTGAACAGCCAGTACTGTGACACCATAAGTCTGGAGGTCGCAAGACCGTCAGAGTCATATTCAGGCCCAGTCGTTCCCTGGCAGTGGAACCCCCAGCCTTTTCATGGCAGAGTCCCGTAATTAAAAAAAAATGTGGCACAAGAACAAAGAGGGTCCTACAGGGCCACCATGCCCCCCACACCATGGGAATACATTTGGGGGGCACAACATGTGCCTCCTTGTTTGTATTCTCTCCAGTTCCAACACAGCATGGTTATCACAGCTAATGCCATCCTGGAAATTTTGGGCCGGTCCCATTGAAATACCTGTTTTCAAGACACCGCCATGGGAATGGCTAAAGGACCACGGACATTATTAAAAGTTGCTCATTTTCAACTCGTTATACGGTCAGCGGTCCTTGCACGGGTTTGGCGTAGTGGTACCGACATTGAGTTGGCCCTCCTGCAACAAAGTCATAATCAGGCCCTAAGATTGTTCTAATCTCCGAATGAAGGGTTTGAAAAAAGACAGAGGATTGTTAAAATTCTGAAGGCCAAATGTAGAATGGAAAAGAGAGGAATAATACATAGGCAAATAACCTAAAGGTGTATATAAGATATGATTGTCTTAGGATTCTGCTTAAGTAATCCTCTGTGCCCATTGATCTTAATGTTTTCTAAGAAAAAATATTAAATACTGCTCCAAAGTGTGACTGAATCTCTGTTTGTTCATCTGTTTGTCTGAGATAACTGGGAGTGCATGATTCCAGCTTTTGAAACATTGCACTCCAACATTTGGCAATGAACAGATATCATCTGTCTGCTACAATGACTTAGTACTCTATTGACTCTACTTATTTCGTTTAAAAATACTATGGGCCTGAATCCGATCTCGACCAGATCAGATTGGGAATGCTTTCCATACGACTTGAACGCCAGCCCTCTGAGCAATGGAGTACGATGCATCTCACGTTAAACACAACCAAGTTGTATGGAATGCTATCATTCCAAACAAAGCCTCCATAAACAGCACTGGTTGACCGACTCAATTGCAAACGCTTAAGAATAGCATGCCAGTCATGAATCTGACATCTATCAACACTCGAGCAGATAGTGATGCATGAGTCTCGATTACCGAACCGTGCTGGTCTCTGTATTTGGGGGTCAAAACAGTCAAAACAACCATTGCAAATGCAAATACTAATAAAAGAAGAAAAAAACACACCCACAAATCCACCCATATAACGGGCCAAAACCATGACCATGATCCTTTGCCACAACAGCGAATAGGCCAAGGAGCTACCACCACACACTCCCTGCTCTCTGATTCTCTGCCTCATAGACTCACACACCACACACCTTGCACAGATTTCATTTCATACAAAACCACACAAACACCCATCTTTTTTCATATTAACACTCACACACCCACTCACCTTCACATTCCCCCTCACCATTACCAAAAGGAAGGAGTAACGTTTTACAGATACGGAGTTAGAAGTGCTCATAGATAAGATTGTTACAGTTCTTTGGGATCCTAGTGCAACAGACCCCCCTTTCCCTGAGAAATAAGGTGTGGGAGAGGATAGTTAATAGGGTGAATTCTCAAGCACCTTGCCTGCGTACAAAGGTTGATATCAGGACCAGGTACTATGATGTGCGAAGGAGGATCGAAAGACAGCAGACTGGAGGTGGCCCTCCTACACAACCTGTCCACTTCACCTCCTGGAGGAGAAGGTGCGTGACATCCTCCTACTGGAGGGCATCTATGGAATACCAGTAACACCAGAGTCTGGTGAGTACCCAATACACGTTAAAATATAGTTATAAATTACATCCCTAGAGACATCACTGTAATGGATAGCGTTTAACAAAGGATAGTACAAATCTAAAAAAAATCTAGATTCTAAGATCATGTGATGTGCATGTCATATTGTTAACAAAAATATCTCAAATTCAATTGAGAATGGACTAACTATAAACAATGTACATCCTTCTCAGAAGCTCACACCAAGGCCTTTTGCTCCATGCAAAATTCACTAGCGGAAGACACATTAGCACTGTACTTTTCCGCTCATTCACAGGAACGCTCAGGCAGGCTGTTTGGGATGTCTGGGAAGGTTGGTGTGGGCACAGGTACCTTGGGTCTTGTAGTCACTGGATATGCTATTCACACAAAGGTCACACAGCCCACACTCATACATACTGGGACTTTGCAAGCCTCACAGTTGGTGGAAATGTACTAGCCACATGTTTGTGGTGTCAGGAGCACAGGGCTTGAGGGGAGTTGTAGTCAAGGCAAGCAACATGCACCAGCGGCAGACATCTTGATAGTACACTTCAATTCACTATCAGGTAACCATAGTCCCAGATGACCTGGTTGTATACCTTGTGAAGAGGATTGTTTGCACTGACATTATCTTCTATCAGACTCTATCCTACAGACATACAATAAACTTGTACAATCTTATTCCAATGTGTATCAAGTCTAACTCCTGAGAGCTGCTATTCTGGTTTTATTTAGTCATACCCCAATTATTTTTAGAACATTATCAATCACCTAACATCCCTCCCAATTGTCCTAGGAATTAAGGATGTGGCAGGGAAATAAATCATGAAAATTGTGACATAAGGTGAGGTGGGACAGAAAGTGCATCACGTAAGCAAGGTCCACAGAGCCTCTGGTATATTCTCACCAGTTTGCTCACTTTGGCATCATTGGCACTTTCATGACAAGAACAAAGAAGGCTGCCCAATTCAAAGCTTTACAGCTACAAGAAAAAGAAATAAGTGAGCAAAAAGAAAGGGAGGAAAGGGAACGTAATTTAGAGATTAATGGTCAATTCCCTGTTTGACACCCTCTTTATCCTGTCCTTAATAATCTACCCAATGATTTTTCATTATTTGTCAGGACTCAAACCCTGGGTTCCATCCTTAGTGACCCTAATATGAGGCGAGCTGGACAAGATGTTTCAGTCAGACACACTTGGACGAAAAAGGTACAGATTTGGAGAAATACGATGGCCGCCGCAGTGGCCACAGCAGAAGGCGAGTAGACACGCTAGTCTCTCTGGTCACAGCTGCAGTGAATTCTAGGAGCAGCGCGAGCGCATTAAGGAATGCGCACTTCACCACAAAATTTGACCGGAGAATTTAGTTTCAAGGTTGCGCTATAGTTTAGTCAGAGAAATGTTCCAGTAAAGATTGGTATTTGGTTAGCAATAAAACAAAAGAAGTCAAGTTCAATTGGGCTCTCGGCGCATTCAGTCAAGCGCGAGTTGCCGACGCGTCTGTGAAGGTCACAGAGAAAAGATTCATAAAGTCTAGCTGTCAGAAGGAGTTTGGAGGAAAGCAGTTCGAAAAATCGTCTGGAGAAAGAAGCCCTGCGACACATGATTTAAGAGGCTTTGCGTGGCAGAAACCAGCTGGAGAAAGATAAGCTAAGTGAAAGCAAATAAAGCATTAACAGACTTTTACAGAGTCGCAATGTTAAATTCGTCGTTTACCTGACTAGAAATATTCACTGAGTCCATCGTATCTGAAAATAAAGAAAAGGAATAAAGATTTAACATGCACATTGTGCTTAGCCAGGCGAAAGAATATAATAAAATGTAAATATTGTAAATACTCACCAGGAGTTGAGGAATTGTAGTTTGCCCAGTCAACCTGCAAAAGACAATAAAATATCTGGATTAAAAAGTGTAAGAGGTGCAGAGCAGAATTACAAGAATAACAGATCCCCAATCAGAGAAGAACTCCGCTAATTAGTGAAGTAAGTGCACTTACTCTAAGACACAAATTTAATATAGTCAAGGCTCATGTTAGGGAAAGTAATTAAAAATTTTATTTTTCTTATACACAAGTGACAACTAACTAGAGGAGAATTGAACCACAACCATATAACAAAAGAGGAGCTAACGTCCTGAAGCATAAGGGTGGGTGAGAGAAGATTACAGAGTAGAATCTAAATAGTTTAAAAGAGGCTAGAATTGTGATAATGTATTATTGTTTTTAGGTTCCTCAGCGAAAGACAGCGACAGAAGATAGCTCAGCGAAGGACCCATACAGCATCAGTCTCTTCTCTTCTCTTTTGTTATTTTATCCAATTTCCCCCTTCCCCCGAGGTAATGCAAGGAGGTTCTGGTTAAAGACCTACTGGCATTGCTGAGAGGGATTTGGGTACAAGCATCTCTGTTCCTGTGCAAGAACCGGTAAGCCAAGGTCTAGCTTCGAGTTCTGACATTATTAGATCATTCTCCATCACCGTATGCGATGCCTTCGGCCCCGGACGCAGACGCGGGAAAATCCACTATAGATCAGGACAAAGCGCGGGACACTCGTTCTATGCTCCCTGCCACCCGTGCTGCCAACATACGATCTCATGCTTGTAAAATTAGCCTTAGTACTGATGTTATAATGGGTATGAAAGATTGGACGGAAAAGGAGCAGTTATATGTAGCTGCAGAGGTTATTGATCGATTTAGGAAATAATCGATTGTGTTGGACCCTAAAGATATAACAGATGATTATCAGGATTTGCGTAATGTTGTTTTTGTCCTCTCGCAGTCACCTGATTTTATTCGGCGTCTGGTCAAACTATGAGATAACGCAACACGACTGCGGGAGGAGAGAAAGGCAGCGGATCCAGCTGCGCTTCCGCCTTCGACCGAAGCAGTGGAAGCCTCTATCTTCGGATCAGATAAGAGTCAGACCATTCATGTAAAACCCATGCAGGAAGTATATTCCTCCTAAATGTCTTGGTACAGATGATAATAAACTGTCTGTCAATGCAAAGGGTTATTTTGTTTATAATTGGGTTTATACTCCTTGGAATAGCGCGGATGTTATGGCCCTAAGAATGTATTGCCTGATCCGCGATAAAACCCAGCAGCTTTTTATGAAGAAGTAGAGGGCGCCATTAGTTACCCGACATTGATTTGTTTTTTGGAATAATATTACCCCCTGATATGTGGAGGACTATTTGTAAACCTAATGATCGGGCAACCTTGGGGGGAGATTGGGATCATCTAGAACAAGTGGATAGAGATAGGGAGCCTACACGTAATCCGTGTAAACTAATTTTAGATCTTCCAGCAGATATTTTGACTAAATTGAAATTGCTCATCCGGCCTAAAAATAGATTGGACTATGTTAGCTTTGTGTAAACAGAAAACAGATGAGTCAGTTTCAGATTTCTTTACACGCTTCGAGGAAGCTTTTCATGATTTTAGTGGTCAATCGTTAACTGATGACACGGGTAGGCATCTGTTTGTTGATAAATACGTAGCAAATCTCTTACCAGAGGTTGCTAAACATTTTAAAGCTAGTGAAAGTTTGTGGACCACTTTGTCTCCAGCTTCTCTTTTAACAATGGCTCAGTACTATGAGCGGCAGGAATTAGAGGCCAAAGAAAATGAAGATAAAAAGACCAAAGATTTAAAAACAAAGGTTATGATGGCTCAGGTTTATGCCCCGCCCTCTAGAGGCAGTAATAGAGGTAGGCGTGGATCCTATGGTTCGGCTTGCTCCAGTCCTGGTTTATCGGTGGATCAGTGTGCATACTGCAAACAGTTTGGGCATTGGCTTTCCGATTGTCCATTGTTACGTGCGCAGCAAAATCAACGTGGCCGAGGTCAACTTAGAAATAGAGTGGGATACTCGGGGCTCAGAGGGAGTACAAATGATCGTGCTAGGTTTGAATCCAGTGGGCGTAGATAAGATGGGTATAATACCTTTGATAGGAGAAACCAGTATCAAATATCTGATTGTATACCTTCTGAATTTCAGGATTCTGCTTATGCATAGGATTGCCTAGGATGGGGTATGGAATTGTTTGAAGTTCCAGTAGACCAGAGGGGTCCCTATATTACAGCACATGTTTTGGGTTCTACTGATCGGTTTCTGGTTGATACAGGGGCTACCCGTAGCGCCTTGTCTAAACAATTGGTTCCGAGGGCTCCCCTGTCTGGCACAACGATTACATCGATAGGATACGATAGAACACCTTCACTTAGCCCCTTGTCACAACCACTTCCATTCCACATTGATAAGTTCATTGCTCCCTGTCCGTTCTTGTTGTCTCCAAATACACCAGACAATATTGTGTGTCTTGATATGTTGAAACATTTCAGAGCGACGATACGCTGCTCCCCTGAAAGGGTGCGCGTTATTTTAAATGAGAATTATCCTATGGCTGAAAGATCATGTCTTGTTAAAGAAGATGTTGCATTAGCTTCATTCCTGAGTGTTTTGTAGGCCACTTCTGATACCGATGTAGGGCAGATGGTAATCATGTGCCTTGTCCTACCTCTTTGCCAGTCGACCGCATGGTCTGCCCAGCACCAGGCTATATTTAGCTCGTGGTCAAGGCGCATGCGCAATCAAACCACATCTGTTATTAATCGATCATTGTCGAGAGATGTTTTCCCAAACTGGTCAAGTTGTTAACTCCTCCCACATGTTGGATGTGTTCCAAAAGTGTCCTTATATGTACATAAATTGTCTTATGTGTGTGCTGTCTACTTTTCAAACCCCTGGGCGGGTATAAAACGACCATGTGCCTTCTGTTTGGTGTGATACTTCTTGTATTACCGAAGGGTGCTGTTTGAATGTACCACCACCCCATGGGGTCTTAATAAACTTGTCTTTTGTATTCCAGTTTCCATCCCAACTTCTATTCTAAGGTATTGAGAGTTATTTGCAGTGTACTTAGGCTCACTGAAACTCAACTCAACAGAGGGGTGGGGTTGGCACAGGCTGGCACACCCCCCTTCCTGACATAGTTTTTCCCACCAGTCTTCCCACCAGAGTGGGGGTCAGAACTGGTGGGGGCCAGTTGCTGGGTATAGCAAATGGTCTGGAGAAGCTCACAAAGGTGGCGTGCCTTTGAAGCTTCCCCCTGCCCATCCTGGGGGAGGAGACCTAGCTCCTCGCCCAGGAAGTGCATTGTTGCAGGCCCAGGAGAGCGGGGGCCTCTGGTGCTTTTTACATTAAATCCCACACTGGCATCAGTGCGGGTTTAATGTGCTGAGAAGTTTCGTACCAAACTTGTCAGTCTTCAGTGTAGCCATTATGGTGCTGTGGAGTTCGTAATGACAACCTCCCAGCACCATATACTCTTAATGGCACCACTGCACTTACAGTGCCCAGGAATTGCCCTGGGTACTGTAGGGGCACATGGTTCATGCACATGTGCCCACACCTCTGGCATAGTGCACCCAGCTAGAGGGGTGACTGAAGTATGCCAGGGCAGTGGGTTCACACTGGGATGTATGCCATGTCGACTCTTGGTTTAGTTCTGTACTTAGACACTCAGCCTGCAAAGGCAGTGTGTGGGTGCCATGGTACAGGGCCCCTGAGGGTGGCACAATAAGTGCTGCAACCCTCAGGGGTCTTCTCTGGTCACCATGCCCTGGGTACCATTTACTAGGGGCTGACAGGTGGCCAGAGATGCCAATTGGGGTTTTAGTTTCAGCACAGTTTTAGGGAAGGAACACAGGCCCTGGGTACCTAATTGGCAGGAATTCAGGGCACACTCAGTCAAAGTACATCAGCAGTTAAGACAAAAGTGGGGGCATACCAAGGCAAGAAAGATGGCACAGATGATTTCCAGGCTCTGCAGATATCTCGTCTTCCCATTAAGACAACATAAAAGATTAGTCTTGCAGTGATTTTATTCAGAACAGAATTACTGCCTTTGCCTATTCCGAAAAATATGAGTAATGTGGTTACTTCTATCTGATATCTAATTACATCGGCGGCGCCCTGACTGAAGGGTTTTACTGCTGGTGTTCGCTATTAGACCAGATTATTGCGCCTATCTTAGTAACTGCAGCATTAAGGGACACAATTGTTTTTAAATTCGTTTCTTGCATATTTGCACATTATTTTAATATTTCAGTGTCATACCTTGTTGTGCCTGCATTGTACTCTCCAGCCAACCGCCTGCGACCCTAGTCGGTCACGTCTTGTGCTGATTGCACGGAGGGTCGGTCCAGGCGAAATTCCACTTCCGGTCGCACTACCGGAAGCAGCAGCTAGCGTTCTAGCCTGTGTTTAGACCCTCTCCTATTTAAGTGGGAGTAGAGTGCGGACGCGCGCAGCGGCGCCCTGACTGAAGGGTTTTACTGCTGGTGTTCGCTATTGGACCGGATTATTGCACCTATCTTAGTAACGGCAGCATTAAGGGACACACTAGTTTTTAAATTTGTTTCTTGCCTATTTGCACATTATTTTAATATTTCAGTGTCGTACCTTGTTGTGCCTGCATTGTACTCTCCTGCCAACCGCCTGCGACCCCGGTCCGTCACGGCTTGTGCCGATTGCACGGAGGGTCGGTCCAGGCGAAATTCCACTTCCGGTCGCACTACCGGAAGCAGCAGTTAGCTTTCTAGCCTGTGTTTAGACCCTCTCCTATTTAAGTGGGAGTAGGGCACGGACGCGTGCAGCAGCGCCCTGACTGAAGGGTTTTACTGCTGGTGTTCGCTATTGGACCGGATTTGCACCTATCTTAGTAACGGCAGCATTAAGGGACACAATTGTTTTTAAATTCGTTTCTTGCCTATTTGCACATTATTTTATTATTTCAGTGTCGTACCTTGTTGTGCCTGCATTGTACTCTCCTGCCAACCGCCTGCGACCCCGGTCCGTCACGGCTTGTGCCGATTGCACGGACGGTCGGTCCAGGCGAAATTCCACTTCCGGTTGCACTACCGGAAGCAGCAGCTAGCGTTCTAGCCTGTGTTTAGACCCTCTCCTATTTAAGCCAAAGGCAAGCCCGTCTGCGCCCGTCCGTGCACGACCGCCACCAGACACCAGCACCTATGTATCTTTCTTATTTGGTAACTATTACGATCCTACTTATTATGGCTAGACTCACATACTCTAAAAATGATCTACATGTCTTCAATAAACCGCAAGCCAACCCTTCTGAGGCCCTGGTAGCTGAAATTGGCATGTTTCCCGAAATCTCCTGTCTAGCTCCCCCTCCTGATCGGATTGTGATGTCTGCACCCCCAATCCGACTAGTAATAAAGATATTACTGCCATCTATTTTAATGCGCGGTCAATCTGCAAACATGCACTAGAAATTTGGAGCCTGCTTAATTCTGAAGCTCCTGATGTCTGCTTCATCTCTGAGACTGGCTACATGAAAATGCTACCCCCGATCTACATGTCGCCTTTCCTCTTGAGTATAATACCACAAGACTGGATAGGAATGATTCCAGGGGTGGCGGACTACTAATAGCAACTAACCAAAACAGAAGTATTGTTGGTGCGGAAAACCTTGTTTTTAATCGCACCGAAATGATTATGTTCAAGATTAAAGGTCCTTTAAATGGCACCTGGAAGGGAGCCTTACTTTACCGCCCTCCAGGCACCAAGGGAGAGTTTGCAAATGAATTACTTGAGATCATCGCTCCTCACGTCCTGACCTCTGAGAAATTTATCCTGATAAGGGATTTTAACTACCACGCGGACGTACAGTTGAATGAGGATCCCAGAAAACTAATTTCCACTATGAGCACCTTAGATCTTGCCCAGATGATCTATGGCCCTGCCCATCAGGCCGGACACACTCTTGATCTTCTCTTTTCAAACTCCACTGATATTGCGGTAGACCATCCCATTCCCTTACTTTGGACAGATCACTATCTGGTGAAATTTACGATTCCTATTATGTCTTCCAAAGTGGTCCCTGAAAATGAATTTGCACTACGCAGACCGTTGAAGAAAATTACCCTAACTTCTTTCTCTAAACATTTCCACTTTGATCCAAGAATTCTTTCTATGAGCGCTAGTAGAGCAGCACATCATTTTGATAAAGCCATTTAGTCTACATTGGATAAAATCGCTCCCTGGAGTAATGTTAAACATAAGATCAGAAATGCCCCATGGTTTACGTAACAACTAAAAACCACTAAATCCTTAGTTAGAGCTGCAGAGAAAAAATGGCGCAATAGCAAAGAGCTGGTAGACCATAATGCATACAAATTATTGCACACTGGCTATATGCGCGATATCAGGTCAGCAAAATGGACATTTCTGGCGGAGCGGATAACTAAAGCAGAAAATTCCGCTAAAGAGATGTATCAAATCTTAAAAGAATTTACCATCTCTCGTAATCCGCTATCAGCACCCAGCTCCCTAGAGTGGACTGAAGCCCTCTCAGCATTCTTTGAGGATAAAATAACCACAATACACACCTCATTTCCTCCGCTCCAAACTATAATGCAGTCTGATGTTCGGACAATCCCGCCATGCGATCCCTCTCATATCTTGAGCGAGTTTGTAAAATTTGACAGTGAAATGACCATGTCAGTTGGGCTGAAAATAAAGTCTGGGGCCCCCACTGACCATATATCACCTAAACTATTCGCCATACTTGCCCCGGTCTTGGTGGAATGTCTGACTGATCTCCTTAACAAATCTCTTGTGGAAGCAGACTTCCCCATAGCTTGGAAAGAAGCCAGAATTAGACCAATACTAAAGAAACCCCTGGCCGACCCTAGTATTCTCTCAAACTATCGACCTATTTCATTACTCCCGTATTTTGGAAAAATACTTGAATCATTTGTCAACAAACAGCTTGTGAGCCATCTGGAAAAACAAGGACTTTTAGACCCGTCTCAATCAGGTTTTCGGCCATCACACAGTACGGAGACAGCATTGGTCGAGGTTGTTGATAATATTAGATTAACACTGGACAAACATCAATCTTCTATCCTTGTCCTACTCGATCTCTCCGCTGCATTTGACACCATCTCCCATCGCATTCTAATCCACCGGCTATGGGAGATTGGTGTCAGAGGCAGCGCCCTGAAATGGCTCACCAGCTATCTATCTGATCGTACCACTGAAGTCAAATTGGGAAAAATATAGCAGGTAAAATACCTGTTAAGATGGGTGTCCCTCAGGGCTCCATCTTAAGCCCTACACTTTTTAATGTCTATATGACACCCCTGGCCAGAGTGATCGGAACCTTTGGATTTGATGTCTTGTCTTATGCGGACGACACACAGATCTTGATCACTCTGGATTCGGATCCCAATGAGACAAGACAGCGCTTTAAAAACTGTATGCCCGAGGTTGATAAATGGATGAATACTAACCATTTACAGCTGAATGGCAGCAACTCGGAAATAATGCTCTTTGGTAAGGCAGCAGAACACTGGGCACATGACTGGTGGCCAACTAATCTGGGCAATTGTCCTATGCCCAAAGAATCAGTGCCGAACCTGGGCTTTTACTTGGACAATAAACTATGTATGAGAAACTAAATAAATCATATTGTAGGGACCTGCTTCGGACTCATGCGCAGCCTCAGAAAGGTTTTTAAGTGGATTCCAGTGAAGGCCCGGAAACCCTTAGTCCAGGGTCTTATCATAAATAGAATGGACTATGGGAACGCCCTCTTATTAGCCATCAATGAGCACCATCTAAATAGACTCCAGGTTCTGCAAAATACTGCAGCTAGGCTGGTGCTCAACTTGCCACGCAGATCCCCATCGGCCCCCTGCCTAAATAGCCTTCATTGGCTCCCGGTAAAAAAACAAATAATTTTTAAAACACTATGCTTAATTCATAAACAGATGTACGGAAACAACCCAAAATATTGGTCTCGTAAGTTAACATGGTACCAGCCCCAAAGAGAACTGCGATCCACTTCAGAGTCTCTGCTAACTCCTCTCAGGATACGCACCTCCTGAATGGAGGTCGTACATTCTCGTTTCTTGCCCCCTCCTCATGGAACAAAATGCCTCATGACCTTCGCATTGTCCAGGAACACAGCTGTTTCCGTAAAAAGCTGAAGACATGGCCTTTTACAAATTAAGATCTATCATTCCCCTGTCAGAGCCGTCTGCATGTGCCATGAGACTCTTTGGATGTGATATGTGCGCAATACAAATATCTCTGACTTGACTTGACTTGATCCTACAAAATTTCCACAGGCCCATCTAAAACTTAGTAATCTCTGGGCAGGTTAAAAATATATGGCAGTCATCTTCTCAAGAATCTGGACACCTTGAACAAACAAAGTGCGGACCAATATACCCGATATAGGGTAAAAAAGATGAATTCGTTTAAGGAAGGTGGGTTTAACTGTCTCTCGAAGCAATGCAAATGAACCCATCCAAGCCTCACTCAAATTATTATTAGTGAAATCATTGCTCCAGAGCTTTTGGATATCCTGGTCTATATCATCTTCTGCTTTAATTAAAGTTCAATACCACAAGGCCACTTCTTTATTAATGCCACCAACTTTCATCGCTTGATTTAATCAAGAATCATCCATCTGTTCCTCCCAATTTTGCCTAGCCCACCAAGCAGAGAGTTGATAGGATTTAAATCTGGTTATTTGTCCCCGAGCGCATGATGTAAAACTTTCCCAAATAACCAGATCCGTACCTATTCTCAAATCTCCCCAATGTGAAATACCCACTTGCTTCAATGGTAGGCTGAACATATTCTCTAAACAGGCTGGAGTGCCTGTGGAGCCCCAGATTGGTGCATAATCCGAGTAGTAGGGTATTACATGTTTTTTTCCATCTTTAAACCCTGTTCTTCACTGCCTGCAACAAAATCTTCAGTCTGACATTTAAAAAAATGATGGGTCCCCAAACTTAAAAAGGAACTGCTCTTGTTCATTCCCAAAATCACTAAGCATCACCCCATAATGGATACCATAATGCAGAATTATCTGGTTTATTTAACAGCATCTGAAAGTTCTGAAAATAAAAGGCATGTAAATATACCCACAAGTCTGGAAGAGCCAGTCTTCCCTTCTCCAACTTTCTCCTTAACCTTTTCCAGGATATACGGGGATCCTTCAATGCCCAAATAAAGCTGCCAATCTTGCCCTGTAATTTTGCTACCTCACCTTTGTCGAATGGGAGGGGTATAGTGTTCAAGAGAAAAGTAACTTTTGGGAGTACGATCATTTTAATCAAATTTAACCTGCCAATTAGGCTAAGAGGGAGATCTGCCCATCTGAGCAATAGTCTCCCTACCTCCTAACTGATATTCCTCAAATTAACCATAGGAACATCAGCTAACTTCTGGGTAATTACAATACCAAGATAACGCATCTGATATTTTACCCCCGAGGTCTGAGACGGTTGGTTCCACTCCATAATTTCAGTTGTATCTCTATTTACACTATATCCTGATATATTCCCAAATAGCCATCAAACTGGGGATAGCCTCCTTGGGATTGAGCGTATAAAGAATAAGATCGTCTGCATATAGAGCTAATTTTACCTCAAGGTCTTTATACCTGAATGGAAGGATGGGGGTATCTTGTCTGATTAAAGCCGCAAAGGGTTGGATATAAATAATAAATAGCAGGGGGGACAACGGACATCCTTGTATGCCATGTGCTACCATGTGCTCACCATGTGCTTTGTCCTACCTTTCTGTCATCTGCTCTTGTACTCTGCCTAGTATCAAGACATATTTAGCCCTCTCGGCTTGGCACATGCTCAGTAGAGCTTGCAGCTGTCTATGCATCTGCTATAGTCTGTAACTGTCAGGATGTGTTTACTAGAATTAGCAATTGTTAGCTCCTCCCACTTGTTGATTTTCTGTATGACCTTATATGTTCCTAAAACCTTCTTCTTGTACTCGTACCACCTTCTCTTGAGCCCCTGTGTGGGTATAAAAGGACCATGCTCCTTCTGTTCAGTGTGCTACTTCATACTTTACCGAAGGGTTTTGTGTGAACATGGTTCCACCTCATGAGGTTTAATAAAATACTCTGTTCTATATTCCAGTTTCCGTGCCAACTTCTTTCCTATTGGTCTAAGGACTTTGTGCAGAGAAGGGCGAACCCCTAGCACTGGTAGGCCTAGCTGAGGCTCACCACGACATTAGGGTCTCCCAGAGTAAAGCCCAGTGGACCTGGTCAAACACCTTAGCCGCATCCACTGCCACCGCTGTTTCTGGGAGGTTAAAAGATTCTGCCAGGTCCACTATGCCAAGCATTGCGAAGGTTAATTAATTAAGCTGCATTCCAGGAATAAAACCCCTCTGATCTGTATGGACTACACTCTTAATAGTCTTAGCAGCCCTTGCTACCAATATCCCCGTGAACAATTTATAGTCCATGTTCAACAGGGATATAGGCCTATATGATTCTGCGAGCAACGGGTCCTTATTTGGTTTTAAAATGAACACTACCTGAGGCAGCTTCTTCCCGAACAGCGTACGTCAATGCGGGACTCACAACGTCATTTAAAGCTACTCCATTTGCGCCATTGTTTTCAGGCCTTATACCAATATGGGATAACTCAGATGGAGTTTCCTGAACCTCTGCAAGCGGAGAAAAATTATTCTCAAGCCTCAATGGAAAACCCTGCGATAAAGGAGACATCATTTTCTCCGCTGGTTTTATTAAGCTCTCACTATCTCCCACATCTGTTTGTGAGCCTGCAACATGCTCCATTATTTTAAAATATGAACTGAGGGAAGGAGGTGGTTTAAGTAAGGACCGCACCTCTCAAGACCTACACTTTTTAAATTTAGATTTTTTTGAGTTTTTCTTGACAGGAGTCTTAGAAGTCACCACCAAAGGGTATTTGTCAGCTTTCTCCTCACCTATCGTCTTCTTTTCAGGAGTTGATATCTACTCCTCATCGGCAGAAGCCTCCACTCTTTAATGTTAATATTCTCACAGCTTGGGCTCAAGTCATCCGCACAGGAGTTCTCCGATGTAGGTGCCCTAGCCCCCCGTCACCTAAACTTTTGGGGTGATGCACATTAGAAGTTAGGGCTCGGGTAGGGCTCCCTCTCCATCCACTCCTTCTCCCCTTTAATATAAATAGTAACTCTGTCCCTCTGCTGTAAGGGCCCTAAGAGGGGGAAGATTGGCCTCAGAAGATTGCAAGAAAACAAGTTAGGCTATCCAGGCTTAGCAGTCCTGCTCCTGTGACCTTTATTCCTCTCACCTTTTTATATGCAGTACTATATGCAGTATTGGCCCTGCCGGCTACCAGGAAAATACAGCTCTTGCCCGCATGAAGGGTTGTTCCGCTGTGCGGAATTTCCTCCAAATCTCTGCTGCCCGGCTCCAATTCCCCAGAGGGGCAGAGCCATGTCCCTCGGCGGTAGGGCGACCGGTGTCCCAGCCCAGACGAGACATTACCGTAGCAGTAATGTTATGTTATGTTATGTTAATTTATTTCTTCTATAGCGCACGGCTACTCCGAGGAGCATCCCGGCGCTTTGGCAAAGAATATCAGCAGATAAAAACAACCACACAACAGCAGAAGCAGAGGCAAAAGAAAAAGAAACCTATTTCGTAAAGAGCCATGTTTTCAGGTTCTTCCTGAAAACAAGAAGACAAGGAGCCTGTCTCAGGGACAATGGCAAATCGTTCCAGGCCTTTGGTGCTAAATTGCGAAAAAACCGACCTCCCACTCTTGCACGTCTAATTGCAGGGACTGTCATCATGGACAAACCAGATGACCTCAGGGTCCTGCTCGGTAAATACCGGGAAAGACGTTTCCCAATATACTTGGGGCCGGTGCCGTGTAAGGCTTTAAAGGCCACGGTCAGGCTTTTGAAAAGAATTCTCTTGGAGATAGGTAGCCAGTGTAAGGTGTTCAGTAGAACAGTGGCACCAGCTCTCCTCGGGAGTCCAAAGATGGCTCGGGCTGCCGAGTTCTGGACTACTTGCAAACGGGTCAAAAGATATTTCGGTAAACCCAAAAAAAGAACGTTTGCGTAGTCCAGTCGAGACCCGATCAAAGCCTGGACAACTGTTTTCCTATGGTTGAGTGATAGTAAAGGAAGAAATTTCCTCAACATCCGCAAAATGCCAAAGCATTTCCCTGAGAGACACGAGATGTGAGGCCCAAAGGATAGTTCACAATCCACTATCAGTCCCAAATTCTTGGCCTTAAAAGACACATTTTCAGGGGGGAACATATCTTGTGGCCACCAAGATTTCCAGTTGGGTTCAGGGGCGCAGCCAAAAAAGAGGAGCTCCGACTTGTCTGGGTTGCATTTTAAGCCATGACATCTAAACCACTCAAATACCGCCCCAAGGCATTCCCTGATCTGTATGCCATTGAATGACCCGCCCCTGTCGCATGTAAACAGGAGCTGGGTGTCATCAGCGTATGACACGATCTGGGCGCCGAAAGATTCCGCGACTACCGCCAGAGGGGCCATAAAGATGTTAAAAAGCATAGGGCTGAGGATGGAGCCCTGAGGGACTCCCACCTCTAGCGGAGCCATATCAGCGGAAAAAGGAGGCGCCCAGATCGTTTGTCGGCGGTCGGCCAGAAAAGATTTTAGCCAATTCCACACCGTTCCGCGAAGGCCACATTCCCAGAGTCTTACAAGGAGGCCTTCGTGAGGAACGGTGTCGAATGCCGCCGACAAGTCAAGCATGACTAACATGGCCCTTCCCCCAGAGTCGAGCACTTCCCTGATGGCATCAGTGACCTCGAGCAAAGCCGTCTCCGTGCTAAAATTAGCACGGAAACCGGATTGCGAGGCGTGCAACAGGTCGTTTCCTTCGATGAAACTGGAAATTGTCCTGTGCACGTATCTCTCGGCCACTTTCGCTAGAGCAGGGAGAAGGGAGATTGGCCTGTAATTGGCATGGATGAGGGGGTCCAAGGTAGGTTTCTTGAGCAGTGGAAGAATCATGGCGCGCTTCCATGCCTGAGGCACTACACCTGTAGACAGGGAAGAATTCAGCAGGGGGTTTACCAAGTATTTAAGGCAGATGCCACTTTCCCCAAATATTTGGCCGGACATGGATCTAAAGGAGAGCCAGATTTCAAACCTGACAAAAGCTCCAGAGATGTACTAAGATCCATGTGAGGGAATTCAGAGAGGAAAGGGCCTTGACCCTCCACAAGAGATAATAGCCTTAAATGGCTCAAATCCGGTCGAGAGCAAGAGAGAGAGAGAGATGCTTGCATAGTTGTGATCTTACTAACAAAGAAGGTGGCTAATTGTTGTATCCAAGAGTCAGTGTGAGTATGACTAGGAGTACAGACGGCAGGAGAAGTAAAATCCTGAACCACTTTAAAAAGTTCTTTGCAGACATTATCAACCTCATCGATGCGACGTTCAAAATAGGCCCTTTTTTCATCCCAGATTGACTGATGATAGGCTTTTATTACTGCTCGAAATTTCAATTTTTCAATCGGGTCATAGGCCCGCCTCCAAACTCTCTCAGCCCTTTTACACTCCTGTCTTTGTATCCTCAACTGGGGAGAAAACCACGGGGCCGACGCTCTACGCTCACCTAGTTTAGGTTTCTTTTCGGGGATTAAGGTCTCAAATCTGGCTATAAGCCATTTTTGGAGGAGAACAAGATTCTCTTCCAAATTTCCCAAAAGAGGACAAGGAAAAGTGATGAGAGCCTCCGATAGCATATCCCCGGAGAGCAGATGGAACGGGCGCGAAATCCGTGTGGCCTCTATTACTTCTCTCTCCCGAATGAGGGCAGTGACAGGCAAGGAAAAGGAAATATAAAAATGATCAGACCAGAGTACTGGCTGTATAGAAGATACAGAAATAGGTCTCGTAGAAAATACCTGATCTAAGGTATGGCCTTTGTTGTGTGTTGGTCCTTGCTAAAACGGAGATAGCCCTAACGAGGCCGTGATATCAATAAGTTTTGTGACATCAGGGTCACATTTATTGTCCATATGGACGTTAAGATCTCCAAGTAAAATACAATGATCAGACCTAAGACAAGGAACTGAAAGATCTACTTGCAATTCATCAAAGAAGAGTCCCGTCGATCCGGGAGTTCTATATGAAAGAATCCCGGTGCAGGACTGGAGAGGGGAAAGGTGTAAGGTGAAACCGAGGGCTTCACATACCTGGATATTCTCCACCGGAAAAGTTGAGCAGGAGGTACTCTTTTTCACAATAAGAGCTACTCCTACTCCTCTGCCCGATACTCTATCCCTGCTAAAGATCTTATAATTCGGAGGGATGGCATTGGCCAGGTCCGGTGCGGAGCACTCACCTAACAATGTCTCTGTCAATAGTAGTGGAAGCTCTGATAACTGCTGCTAATCTGCAGACCTGTAGAGAACCTATAGAGAAACATTCAGAGAAGCTATCAGCCCCGTTTTCCTTGTTTTCCTCGTCGCTGTTCAGTCGAAGCTTGCAGCCCTCACTTTGCTTGCTCCACTTGCTATGTCACAGCTACACAACAACACTGTTCAGTCTGCCCTCATTCTCCGCCATTCCCTGCTTCCATACTGCTGGACTCTTCTCGCCTCACAATAAGGTTTCTCCCAACTGGCGTCAACCAGCTGCCATGTTCCCTGACCACGTGGTCTTGGTTTCACAATTTGTTTTGATATGCACGCTGACTGTCCACGTCTCTCCTAATGTGTATCGGATGACTCCTGAAAGGAAAAATTGTTATGTATATCACTATCCTGATGCCTGCCAGGCTTTTCAGTTGAGGAGACCCACCCTGTGAATGTGTTTGGTTGTATTTATTTTGTTGCTTAATGTCCCCTATCTTCT
This sequence comes from Lissotriton helveticus, assembly GCF_964261635.1. NCBI lineage: Eukaryota > Metazoa > Chordata > Amphibia > Caudata > Salamandridae > Lissotriton > Lissotriton helveticus. The sequence goes on from NC_136064.1 coordinate 127,626,882, forward strand.
TAATGTTAGTAGTGGATTAATGTTTTTGAAAATATCTGTTTAGTTGAGTTAATGGGGTTATTCATACTCATGGACGTGACATACATGTTTATGACTGAAAACTAATAAGTGGTGTTCGGTTAAAGCCCTATTTTTTTCTCTTGTATTGATGCACATCTTGGTATGCTGATAACACAGTTAGGTAAATTTAGCACCCGTACGCAAAATTCTGAGTAGGATATTTATATTGAACGCTTCTACTACATTATTACTACAGATTGGTTAACGAATGTGCAGACATTTCCCTGTTAGAGAACACTACTACCTACCTCTATTTTGTGATAGCTTCATGTAGTGTGCTTAATTCTGCTGCAACTAAATTGGCCGGTGGGATGAGGTGTTTAAGCAGCTAAGACTGGGCATGTCACTCCTTCATAACTGAGCAGACTGAGTCTCATATTTTCTTTAGTGTGTGGTAGGGCACCTTTAAACCATTTTTCATGCAATTAGTAGGTTAATGGAGTTTCTATGTTCACATATTGCATGTATTCATTGGCCATTTGCAGCTGGGAATTAAACCCAGGAATAGAACACCTCTGTTTTGAATGCTTCATGTGCCACAACCACAAAGGTAACATCTCCACCCATTGTTAGGAGACCATATTGTAATCATTTTATTGTAACAGCATGTCTACAGTTTATTGTAATGTCTAGAGCTCCTGATTCTTCTCCAATGTGTTCTCCCTTCTTTCTGTTTACAGAGATTGTTTTTTAAGGTCAAAGGAAATTAATAGATTAATTTATGGAGCTAGGTTAAGTACATGGAGGACATTTTGAATCTTACAATCTTGAATAACCTATAGCCAATATATAGGGTACACCTACTCACTTCTCTGGTCTCGAAGTGAGTAGGGGTCCTTCAGAAACCATGATGGTACTACTAAGGTAGACTGTTAAATAAGAACGCAACCAAAATTGGTGGCGCCATGCTGTATAGTTCCCACTAATGAAAAGTTTCTGCATGTTTGTCAGACAACATACATTTTGTGTGAGGTGCCTAAACAACAAGCAGCTGGCCGCCTTCCTCGAGACGAATGGATCCCTCGACCCCTCACAGTCCGGCTTCCGAGCCAATCACAGCACCGAGACCGCCCTCATCGCCGCCACCGATGACATCCGAGCCCTGATAGACAACGGAGAAACAGCGGCCCTCATCCTCCTAGACCTCTCCGCGGCATTCGACACTGTCTGCCACCGCACCCTAGTACAGCGCCTCAGCAACGTCGGAATCCAGGACAAGGCGCTGGAATGGATCATCTCCTTCCTCGACGGAAGAACACAGAGAGTCCGCCTACCACCGTACAAGTCAGAGGCCTCCGAAGTCATCTGCGGCGTCCCTCAAGGATCCTCTCTGAGCCCCACCCTCTTCAACGTCTACATGAGCCCCCTCGCGGCCATCGCACGCCAACACAACCTCAGCATAATCTCCTACGCCGACGACACCCAGCTGATCCTCTCCCTGACCAACGACCCCGCCACCGCCAGAGCCAACCTACACAAAGGGATGAAAGAGGTAGCCGAGTGGATGACGACCAGCCGCCTGAAACTGAACTCGGACAAGACGGAGGTCCTCATCCTGGGCTCTTCACCCTCCGCCTGGGACGACTCCTGGTGGCCTCCCGCCCTGGGCACCGCACCCCAACCGACAGACCATGCACGCAACCTGGGCTTCATCCTGGACTCCTCCCTCTCCATGACCAGGCAAGTCAACAACGTCTCCTCGGCGTGCTTCAACATCCTATGCATGCTACGGAAGATCTTCTGGTGGATCCCCACCGAGACCAGGAAGACCGTCACCCAGGCCCTCGTCACTAGCCGACTGGACTACGGCAACGCCCTCTATGCCGGTACCACCGCCAAGCTCCAGAAGAGACTCCAGCGGATCCAGAACGCCTCAGCCAGACTCATCCTCGACATCCCACGACACAGCCACATCTCCGGACATCTGAGAGACCTTCACTGGCTCCCCGTCAACAAAAGAATCACCTTCCGCCTCCTCACCCACGCACACAAAGACCTACACGACCAAGGCCCGAGCTACCTCAACAGCCGGATCAACTTCTACGCTCCCAAACGCCACCTCCGTTCAGCCAACCATGCCCTCGCCGCCGTCCCCCGCATCCGAAGAGCAACTACAGGAGGAAGGTCCTTCTCCTACCTGGCCGCCAAGACCTGGAACTCCCTCCCGACCAACCTGCGCCTGACCCAAGAACACCTCTCCTTCAGGAAGAAGCTGAAGACCTGGCTGTTCGAGCAGTAGCGGCACCCCCCCCTCCCCTAAGCGCCTTGAGACCCTACGGGTAGGTAGCGCGCTCTATAAGTGTCATTGATTGATTGATTAAACCTTTTTCCGGCACCCCCGCAAGATGTGTTGTCCTAGAGACCAGTTAGCTCACAGTATCACCATAAGCCCCCCTAACCCTACCAGGGAGCAAATTGTTTCTATCAACTGCTGGACATGACAACCCTGATCCCTCAGGGATCGTGTATATACCAGGACCCTTTCTCTCAGTCACTCATTCTTACTTGTTCCCATGGCAATATACAGAGAATACAAGGTATTATTCATGCCCGCTCCAACAATGCAAACTCTACTTTGTATGTATCTAGAGTGTAGAGTCAAGAATTCCCCCAAGTGAAGATCCCACCCACATAGTTGTAGGGAGACACTGTAGGACCCATCTTGGTCACTAACTGGACACCCCTCACAGAGACATCAGACCACTGTGTGGTGAAGTCTCAGCATGCAGGGACCTTCAGTGTCAGCTGAACTGCCTCCTCTGCTAGAGCTATCAGATGCTGATCATTTATATTAGAAAGCAACCTTGAGATGTATGTATAGATTAGCAATGTTATGGATATGGAGATCGCCCTGTCACTCCGAGGATGAAGATAGACTGACATTTGTACATTTGTTCATAAAGGAGTTATACTTAGTGTTTGAGGGATCCTGATAATGGTAAGTGAAGCCAGATGTGTAAACAGAAGAAGTTTCAGCGAAACTTATCCAGCCTTGTCACTCATGTGAATATGTGCAAAAGGTCACAGCAGAAATGTTATTATGCAAAAGAGGATAACTTACGAAAATGTACAGCTCGACTACAGGGCCCTAACCCAGGCACTTACTACTCCTTGACTCCACACAGTTTTCGCAGCAACCATACTCCTGGCAGCAACAGCTGGTAACTGGTCCATTATTTGAAAGATCCTGCTCAACCTCCAGTCGTCGTTGAACCCCATCTCCCAAGGCACCCTCATCGCAAGACTCTAGGACTCAGGAATCCAAGGGCCTGCCATGAGATGGATACCTCGTTCTACACCAACAGGACACAATAAGTCAGACTCTCCCCTTTCACCTCTAAACACAAGAAGCTCATCTATGGAGTACCCGGAGATCCTACCTCAACTCAACCATGTCAAAAGGTTTCATGGCTTCACTCACCCGCATCATAAGATCAGATGGCAAAAACATTGTGTACTATGATGATGACATTCTGCGTATCCTCTACCTCCCCAACACAAACAACACCATAAAGACCAACTTCACCACCTTCATTTCCAAAACGTGGCCAACTGGATGACGGAAAACTATTTCAAACTAAACACAGACAAACAAGATCTTAAAAAAAATGAAAACAGAGATCCTGTTCTTTGGTAATAAGAATGTCCCCTGGGACTCTTCCTGGTGGCCACCTGACCTGTGTTCCACGCCCACAGACTATTCTAGAAACTTCAGCATCTTCCTTGATGACAAACTCATAATGAACAAATAGGTCAACACTGTGATCGCATCCTGCTGCCAGATCCTCAGAATTCTTTGCACATTTTTAAAATGGCTCCATATGCACACAAGATGAGTGGTCAACCAGAACCTAATGACCAACAGACTCAATATAGGCAACACACTCTATGTAGGCATCTCTAACTAAGTCACACAAAGTCTCCAAACCATGCAAAATGCCCCTACCAGACTAATTCTAGATGTCCCCAGAAGCGCTCACATCACTCCTACCCTCCTCGAACTACACTGGATACCCATCCAGAAATGTTGCAAAAACAAACTGCTTGCCCATGCCTACAACCCTCCATAACACAACACCAGTATACTTCAGCGATAAACTTCACCTCTACCACCTCTCACTCCTTGAATCCCCGGCATCCACAGAAGCGAGACAGGAGGGCACACATTCTCCCTAATCTCTGCCCAGAAATGTGACAAACTTCCACCACACATAAGGTTTCCCATGCCACTTCTCAACTTTCAAAAGAAACTGAAGACTGTCTGTTCAACTATGAGCTTTGTTGGGCCAATGGTCATGTTTCAGTATCTGGATATCCTCACGGATGATCAATCAAGGGGGGGTGCTGATCCGTCTGGGTGTTCAGTCAAAGAGCCAGGTCTTGCGGTCCTTCCTGAACTGGTTCATTGACACAGATTGCCTGAGGTGGAGGGGCAGGGTGTTACACTTCTTGGCTGCGAGGTAGGCAAAGGATCTTCCTCCAGTTTCGGTCTTGTGGATCCGTGGGACAGAGGCCAGGGCGAGTTGATTGGAGCGGTGTTGTCTGATGGGTGTGAGGTAAGCTAGGTGGTGGTTAGATATTATTGTCCTTGTACTGCATGTGTGAGGAGCTTGTTGTTGATTTTCTTGGTGATAAGGAGCCAGTGGAACTGTTGGAGGTACTGTGTCAAGTTGTGTTATGTGGCTGCAGTGGGAATGTTGACATTCAGTCTGGCTCTGGCGTTTTGGATATCCTGTAATATACTGAGCTGTTTCTGGGAGATGCCGGCATAGATTGCATTGCAATAGTCAAATCTACTGCTGATGAGTGTGTGGGTGACCTTCTAGGATTCTGTGGGGAGCCATCTGAATAAAGTATAATATCACTTAGCTTGTTGATGGGTGTTTGAGTCCATCATTGAGATGGGTGTGACAGTGTAAAAAAGAAAGCAAAAAGGCACTTAGCTGCAGCTTCCCTAATGAGACAAAAAAAGACAAAAACAAACAATGTTGTACTTTACCTCTCCACATGGCCAATACCACAGCATACTTCTTTGTCCATGCCAGCTTTTTCAGTCATGATAAGGCTGGCAGTGCTAGAACCGAAGCTATCCTGTGCTAGTCTGCTGTAGTCACTTCTCAGCATAATGCATTTTAGCACTCCTGCACCACCACCAGGGGAAAAACTGTTCCTTGGTGGAGCAGGCGATCCACCGCTGCTATGACTTTGTAAGTCGTAATCGGCAAAAAGGTGAACAGACACTTCTGTGACACCTTAAGTCTGGAGGTCGCAAGACCATCAGAGTCGTATTCAGGCCCAGTCGTTCCCTGGCAGTGGTTCAGGAGTACCACAAAGCATTATGCTGAGCAGGGACTGGAGCAATCATGCTCAGCATGTTTTGAGTCCAGTAATGAAAAAAACTATGGTACAAGAACAAAGAGGGCCCTATAGGGCCACCATGCCCCCCACACCATGGGAATACATTTGGGGTGCTCAACATGTGCTTCCTTGTTTGTATTCTCTCCAGTTCCAACACAGCATGGTCATCACTGCTAATGCCTTCCTGGAAATGTTGAAATACCTGTTTTCAAGACAACGCCATGGGAATGGCTAAAGGACCACGGACATTATTACAAGTTGCTCATTTTCAACTCGTAATACGGTCGGCGGTCCTTGCACAGGTTTGGCATAGTGGTACCAACATTGAGTTGGCCCTCCTGCAACAAAGTCATAATCAGGCCCTAAGATTGTGCTAATCTCCGAATGAAGGGTTTGAAAAAAGACAGAGGATTGTTAAAATGCTGGAGACCAAATGTAGAATGGAACAGTGAGGAATAATACATAGGCAAATATCCTAAAGGTGTATATATGATATGATTGTCTTAGGACTCTGCTTAAGTAATCCTCAGTGCCCATTGATCTTAATGTTTTCTAAGAAAAAATCTTAAATACTGCTCCAAAGTGTGACTGAATCTCTGTTTGTCCATCTGTCTGTCTGAGATAGCTGGGAGTGCTTCATTCCAGCTTTTGAAACATTGCACTTTGGCAATGAACAGATATCCTCTGTCTGCTACAGTGACTTAGTACACTATTGACTCTACTTATTTCCTTTAAAAACACTATGGGCCTGAATCCGATCTCGACCATAAAGCATCCCAACCAGATCAGATTGGGAATGCTTTCCATACGACTTGAACGCCAGCCCTCTGAGTAACGGAGTACGATGCTTCTCACGTTAAACACAACAAAGTTGTATGGAATGCTATCATTCCAAACAAAGCCTCCATAAACTGCACTGGTTGACCGACTCGTTTGCAAACTCTCAAGAATAGCATGCCAGTCATGAATCTGACATCTATCAACACTCGAGCAGATAGTGATGCATGAGTCTCGATTACAGAACCGTGTTGGTCTCTGGATTAGGGGGTCAAAACAGTCAAAACAACCATTGCAAATGCAAATGCTAACAAAAGAAAAAAACACACCCACAAATCCACCCATATAAAGGGCTAAAACCATGACCATGATCCTTTGCCACAACAGCGAATAGGCCAAGGAGCTACCACCACACACTCCCTGCTCTCTGATTCTCTGCCTCATAGACTCACACACCACACACCTTGCACAGATTTCATTTCATACAAAACCACAGAAACACCCATCTTTTTTCATATTAACACTCATATCCACACTCACACACCCCCTCACCTTCACATTCCCCCTCACCATTACCAAAAGGAAGGAGCAATGTTTTACTGATACGGAGTTAGAAGTGCTCATAGATAAGATTGTTACAGTTATTTGGGATCCTAGTGCAACAGACCCCCCTTTCCCTGAGAAATAAGGTGTGGGAGAGGATAGTTAATAGGGTGAATTCTCAAGCACCTTGCCTGTGTACAAAGGATGATATCAGGACCAGGTACTATGATGTGTGAAGGAGGATCCAAAGCCAGCAGACTGGAGGTGGCCCTCCTACACAACCTGTCCACTTCACCTCCTGGGAGGAGAAGGTGCGTGACATCCTCCTACTGGAGAGCATCTATGGAATACCAGTAACACCAGAGTCTGGTGAGTACCCAATACACATTAAAATAAAGTAATAAATTACACCCCTAGAGACATCACAGTAATGGATAGAGTTTAACAAAGGATAGTACAAATCTAAAAAAGTATCTATATTCTAAGAGCATGTGATGTGTATGTCATATTGTTAACAAAAATACCTCAAATTCAATTGAGAATGCACTAACTATAAGCAAAGTACATACTTCTCAGAAGCTCACACAAAGGCCTTTTGCTCCATGCAAAATGCACTAGCAGCAGACATATTAGCACTGCACTTTTCCACTCATTCACAGGAATGCTCAGGCAGGCTGTTTGGGATGTCTGGGAAGGTGGGTGTGGGCACAGGCACCTTGGGTCTTGTAGTCACTGGATATGCTCCTCACACACAGGTCACACAGCCCACACATACATACTGGGACTTTGCAAGCCTCACAGTGGGTGGAAATGTACTAGCCACATGCTTATGGTGTCAGGAGCACAGGGCCTGAGGGGAGTTGTAGTCAAGGCAAGCAACATGCACCAGCGGCAGACATCTTGATAGTACACTTCAATTCACTATCAGGTAGCCATAGTCCCAGATGACCTGGTTGTATACCTTGTGAGGAGGATTGTTTGCACTGACATTATCTTCTATCAGGCTCTATCCTACATACATACAATAAACTTGGACAATCTTACTCCAATGGGTATCAAGTCTATCTCCTGAGTGCGGCAATTCTGGTTTTATTTAGTCATACCCCAATGTGTGTTCAATTATTTTTAGAAAATTAGCAACCACCTAACATCCCTCCCAATTGTCCTAGGAATTAAGGATGTGGCAGGGAAATAAATCATGAACATTTTGAAATAAGGTGAGGTGGGACAGAAAGTGCGTCACGTAAGCAACGTCCACAGAGCCTCTGGTATATTCTCACCAGTTTGCTCACGTTGGCATCATTGGCACTTTCATGACAAGAACAAAGCAGTGTGGCCTAACTCAAATTAATGTGAAAATGTAAACCATAAATGAGAAAGGTGTAAAAATAATTGTGCAAACTATCTACCATATGAGCCCCCTAACGTGTAACCAGAGTCAACTGCACACCCCATTAAAATAGGTTGTGAACATCTATCATGCGTATTTATTATTTTTTAACTGATGCGTTATCACCCAATTGAAAAAGTGGCATGTTTAGACCTTTTTAACCTGAACGGCTGACATGTTTCATTGCCCTAGAATTCTGCAGAAATTTCATCAGGGCGCTGTGACACCTCTCTACCTCAATAGTATGCTGAACCTGCAGTGGTTGATAAAAAAGAAAGAGAGTGAAGGGGAGATAATGCCAAGAGGACAAATATTTTCAAAAAATAACTTTTAGATGTTTTCTTTGGATCCCCAAAACTCCCAATTAGTGTCATAGTGAAATGGTAAACCATAATTACTGGGTAGCTGCCAGGTGGATACCTACCAGCAACTCACCAGAGAGAGACTGGCCCTCAAACAGCATAATGCGTCAAGAAACGCCAGTACCTCTGAATGAATGTACGCATATTATCGTAAGTCAGAATATGCAGATCGGCACCCATCAAACTTCCCCACTATTTAATTATAATCAAACACCATTTAGGTTGCGCCAATCACATTCTCCTGAGGGTTACCTTTCCACTCCCTGTATTATTGCCATAGCTGCCAGATATATAATGTATAAAGTACACCATTTCAAAATATACACACACGCACACTCGCATACTCTAATAACCCACCACCTGCACCGGGCGTTCTCCTTTTGCTGCTTGAATCATTAGTGCTTATTCGAGCATGACTTAAATACCCATCAATGATGCTTGACCTGGAAGTAGATCCAAGGCCACGTTTGTATGACCCAAAAGGGTTCCTGGCAATGCTTTTCTCAGATGATGACATCAGAGACAAAAGCAAACTACACCTCCAGTGTGTGTGTGTGTGTTAGTGAGGGCGCCATCTTTGAATGGTAAACATTACCAAGAAAGGACACTGTAAGCGCAAACAGATTGTCCAGTCGGGCATTGCTATAATAGATGCAAACATAAAATCTCATTTAAAATACTTTCCGAATCCGTACCAATTCTATTTGGAACAGACAAACCAAGCAGACCAACCCGAGCACCATCTTGAACGTGTGATCACTACGGCTGAAAAGTGTATATTAACAGGGCATACACAACAATGCCGGGTGTCGGCTTAGGGGTCACTCAATAAATATCCAATGTTTCTGAGTATTCCTAGTTTGTGTGCTTTGGTTCTACCTACTGTTTGTTTTTTCAGGCTAAATTCAAAGATGTTATTCAGTGCAAAACCTAATTATATTCATACAGCCCCTATTTTCTAATCATACTATGCAAGTGGACCTAAGATTAGCATCTCCATAGATGTCTTAAACTAACCACCTAAAAACAGATGGAGAGGATGTAGCCTTACGGCTAGAGCATTCTACTTCGGAGCTGGGGAACTGGATTTGAGTCTCGGCAACGCCGCTCGACATCCTGTGATTCAGGACAAATCACTTGGGGCCAGATGTAGGAACCTTAATACCGGGCGGTAACGGCCAAAATTACAGAATTTCGGCCGTTACAGACGGGTATTAGGCATTTGGGATGTAGGTAGCTACATTTCAGATTCGGTATTTTACCGTATCAGTACTTAAGAATTCGGTAAATTACCAAATTCTTAAATACTGATTCGGTAAACTAGCGAATCTGAAATGTAGGAAGCACTTGAGGGCTTTTCACCTGTAAGGATTTGTTATTTACCACCAACTACAAGTTGCTGGTAAATTACAAAAACCCTAAAAAAGGCAATTTTTTGCATTTAATGACAGTGCCATGTGGCAGACATACATGCCAAGGCCCAGTGCCATATGTGCACCCATGCACAATTCAGGGGATGCAACAAGGTGTCAAAGTGACACCCTTGAATGTTTCCCCCCTTTTGGTAATACTTACCGAGTAATTACCCACATAGCATTTACCGATTCTAAAATACCGAATCGGTAAAATTCGGTATTGTAGAATCTAGCCCTTAATCTCCCTGTGCCTAACAAAATGGATGTGTCCATCTGTAACAAAACTTGTGCTTATGTAAAATGTTCTGATACCCGATTTCTCGGGTCTAGTTTGCGCTATATAATACTCTAAAAGAAAGAAAAACAGATGGGGTGTGGTGCCAAAGAATATTCTGCAATTGTACCACCAGGTGACTAACAAATCAACTAATCAGTACATTTGCACTTATTTAATTACAGCAAAATAGTGTTAACTGCCCTGCTTGTGCCACTCAATCGCATTTAGAGTACTGATGTGTTCCTGAACCCTAACTTTGATCTTTCTGGACGTAAGGCAAATATAGTGTAACCTGCATTCACATGTAAACATGTAAATGACGTTTGTGGGTTTGCAGTTTCTGAATTTTGTCGGAAACCATGTTTTTCTGTCCGCAAGTATAAGCTCTTGGATGCCTTGGTCAGAATACACACTGTACAATTACCACAAGTAAAATCTTGATGGAATCCCTGTTTCCAGTTACTATTGGTAATTTTGACAGATGAGAACCAACCGGTCTCTTAGGTTGGAGGCCCTTTTAAAAGCAAATCTCGGTTGGGGCATATTCTTAAGGCCAGAGTTCATCAGATGCCAGTGTTGGGAAAGAACTGTGGCCCCTGTTTGTAGGATAGATACACCCATAACAAGGAACATACAAAAAGTGAAAAGATAACACCTGGGCAGAGTATTTGACAACTGATGCAGCCCGAAAATCTCTAGAACAATGATAATAACAATTTAAAATGAACAAACAGTTGTTACCATTACTGATATCCAAAAGTTATTCATTTTTCTTTTTTTCTCCAAATATTTATCAAAATAGTTCTTTCTCTATAAATAAATACATTTTTTAAATATGTGTGTGTTTTTTTTAATAGCTTAAAAAGTGTTATGCTGTCACAATTCTCAGTAAGCACATGACAGACAGTGATAGATAATACAGGCATGTATGCACAACTAGTAATTCATTACACCATGGAATACATAATCATTGGTCAAACATGATATATCATCATAATATCAAAACAATGTGCCGAGACTGGTCGTTTGTTGTCATGCTAAGCGCATTTCGGCAAAGCCTTCGTCAGGACTCCGTCACAGTAATCACAGTTTGTAATGGTGCACTTTCACCTCGGCATGAAGAGATACAATTGACTGAGCACAGGAGGAATGCTAGAAAAATTGTAGACCACCATGATGTGGAGTGATTTCATCACATTATGCTATAAAATAAATCACTCTGCACCAAAAAAGTGGTCATGAAGTGACTTTAAAACTCAAAGAAGAAAGTGTCCACAACATTGGTAACACATCACTTCGAGGAAGTACATTCCTGGCTTGTGAGTATATGTACCTTGTCACAGCATGATAGATAGACACAACCAGATCATGACACAACACGTGACATGTGACAAATGAAGGATCAGCCTTGGGTTACTTGAGTAAGGCTTTGATCTCAGCATGCTTCCAGCTCTCCGGGAAGGTCGCTGTCTCTAAGGAGATATTGATGGCCTTGCCAAGAAGGGGTGCGATGGTGGCGATGATGGTGATCGCAGTCCGACAACTGACAGACTTGTAATAGGCCATAAGTGTAAATCATGGAACTCGTTCAGCTCAGAAAATTATAACCTTTTTAATGATGCAAAGTTTCAAAATCTACTTCTTCTGTGTGTACACCTATTGTTATATTAAATAATCTAAATTGCTAATTCTTCATGAAAATAAGTCAGTTTTTTTAGTGTCTGCTCTAAACCTCATTCCAAATTCTATTCTTCTTTGAAGTTAGATGAGTGAAGCATATAAATATTTAGAATCCTGTTTGCAAAGCATAATTTTGTAAAGTGTGCCAGGTGTCCCATCACCTTAATTGAATCCAAAACAGCCATGTTATTTCTGTCACTACAGTGAATCGGATTTGTTTTAAATGTCCTTTAAAAATGTACACTTGCTGTTCATTCTTTGAACTAGACTGGTTTGGGTCTTTTTGTCTTTGTTTATTGTTCAATGAGATCTTTAGTATCACAAAAAAACTCAAAACGTTAAGTAGAATCATGGGCCTGATCTCAGATTCACTCGGAATCTGATCAATATTCCAATGTAAGGAATCATCATGTTGTGAATTTTTTCTTTTTAATTTGAGTTACTAACTTGGAGGAGGTACTAATACCAAAACAAAAAAACACTTTGGTTATATCAAAACAATGTGCTACGAGAATCTCCTATAACCCCCTAGAATCTATAGCACAAGAAGCCAGCAGGCTTTAATGAAAGTGTGCCATGTTGATGCAGCACTGAGAAATCTTATGTAAAAAAAAGAAAACAACTGAAAAAGATCTTTTGCTTTCCAACAACATCTAAGAGGGGTCGTTAAATGTCTTTTGTCGCATCATCAGTGGATTTCGTCCTCTCAGTGGGACAGAACCTGCATTATCTAGTCACTGTAGAGCACTTCTGCAGGCAGAAATCATTTTGTTGTTTTCTCCTTGTTAAAAAATGTACCTTTGGCAGCACCAATCCTCCAGAAGCGCAAGGCTCAGCAGGGCACCACAATGTTGCATTCCATTGAATCTACTTTGATGAGAGCAAGCCATTCTGAGACGGATAAACCTGGATTTCTTGCCCACCTTCAGTGCGACCTCCATGGGTACACTTCAGCAACTTCCCTGACCCTCCAGACTTTACACCAATCACTAAGGGCCCTTACTTAAAGTTTAGCTGATGTGTTACCCCATCACAAATGTGATAGATATTGTGTTAACCATATTACAAGTACAACAGGATATAATGACCTTGTAATAATGTGAACAGGATATTTCTCATGTTTGTAACAGAGTATTCTGTTCCACAAACTCTACATTACTCTAAATTAGTCCCTCATTTCTAACATGGTCAATAAACTCAAACTGCAGCCTGCATTAGGTACTACTTAAGCATCCTTACTTAGCAAGTGAGTTTCATCTCCATCCTAGAAAGGCTAAAAAGAGTGGAAAAATCCACCTCTGTGATGCCAGTAAAAAACAAAGTTCTAAAATGTGATGGAACAATGAAAAACAAATGACTTGATCAAAAATCAATCAAGAATATGTATTGCCTTTAAATATCCCAACACAAATCAAATGGTTACATTCTTACATTTAAAAACGGTTTTGTAACTGCTGGACACTCTCCTATCACAATTGTTGACAACAATGAAGGAACTGGCTTTATGATTTTCGGAACCCCACGACTAAACTCACCCTGGTTAGAACACATAGCAATATGGAGTGAATTTCTGCTCAACTCCTGGTAACTATGGCACAAGGGGCAGGCAATCCTCAGCGAATTGTGTGTTCAAACAGTACAAATAATTTTAAAGTAAAGCACACAGCATGCTAAAAAACGCCTAAACCAATCCAGAAAAATAAAGAAAACGTTATTGTACAAAAAGGTACTAAGAACAACAAAATACATTAACATACATCGCAGTCTCACAGGCTACACGGTCTGCAAAGGCATTACCTTGTCCTATTTTGTCAATGATTTTCTTGTGTGCACTACATTTCATAATAGCAACTCTCTTTGGATATGTAAGTGCCGTCTAGAGATTATGCACTAATTCTCTGTGACTCTTTCCTTCCAAAGTAGGCAAAAATCATGGACCACTCCAAAAGCATAGCAGCTATCCGTGTACTTGTTCACACACAAGTCAGTGCTAAGTTCACACGCTTGTGTCAAAGCTATTAATTCAGCTGCTTGAGCCGACTTCTGTGGTATGCAAGCTGTTTCCACTACTGTCTCAAGTGTAGTAATTGAATAGGCGGCTGAAGTCGTGCCATCTGGTAACTTCAAACAGACCCGATCAACCCACAGTTCCCCATCTGCATCTGGAAGGGGTGTATCTTGCAAATTGATGCAACCCTTTGTCTGTTCCTCAGTAAGGAATATACAATTGTGAGGCTCCTTTGACTAAGACTGAGCTGCAGGACATGGCAACAAAGTGGCTGGGTTCAGTGTCGCGCACCTCTTCAAGGTAATATGAGGTGCTAACAGTGTCAATTCATATCCTGTCAGGCGAGCACTAGTTAAGTGTTGTGTCTTAGTTTAATTCAAAAGGGCATCTACTGCATGGGGTACATTAGCACCAACACTTTCTATTGGCAAAACCTACCCTTCACTCTGACGTATGGACACAGCTGTTGCTGCAACCAGATGGAGGCACCCAGGCAACGCACGAGCAACAGGATCAATAACTGCAGAAAAATATGGCCAGGGACGCTGCTTGTCACCGTGTGTCTGTACTAAAACTGACAATGCACACCCATCTTTCTCGTGTACATAAAGTGTAAAAGCCTAGATGAAATCTGGTGTGCCTAACACTGGTGCAGAGCAAAGAGCTTGTCTTAACTGACGAAAAGCATTTTGGCATTCATCTGTCCATGGTAGGGGATCGGAGTGTTTTTAGTTAAATGCGCTAGCAGGGGTTTAACAATGTGTGAAAAGCCCAATATCCATTGCCTACAAAACCAAGTCAAACCAATGAATGCACTGACATCTTTCTGTGTGGAAGGTACTGGTGTGTCTAATATTGCTTGAATGCGATCTGGTGTCAGTGCACGGCCCTCCTTAGACAGAAGGTAACCTAAGTAGGTTACCTTCGGTCTACAATATTGCAATTTCTTTTGTGATACTTTATGGTGGTGTGTAGCAAGAAAGGAAAGCAAAGACAAAGTACATTTCTCACACTGCTCAGGCGTATCAGCTGCCAGCAAGATGTCATCGAGATATTGTATGAGAGCCACTCCTTCAGACAAAGTAAAGGAATCAAGTTGTCTTTTTACGGCTTGACTATAAATACTCGGACTCTCAGTATGCCCTTGAGGAACTCTACAAAATCTGCATGATTGATTATTTAAAGTGAAGCTGAACACATATCAGCTATCAGGATGAAAAGGAATCAAGAAGAAAGCATTCTTCAAATTGATTACAAAAAATGTACTTGCTGTTGGGGGGACCAGGGTAAGTAATGTCGTTATGTCAGAAACCATAGGGTACTGCGGTACTACAATCTTGTTGACTTCTCTTAAATCAATGATAAATCTGTAAATCATAGTGTCAGTAACTTTTTTCAAAATGGGAAGAATAGGACTATTGCAAACATTGTTTGAACCATAGGTTATAAATAGGCCACCTACTCATTTATTTGTTTCGCCAACAACACTCATCATCTAGCATTCCTTCTTTGGACCATTGTTCAATTTCTTTCTCAGATGCAGATCTCTGTATATCTAACATTTCTTCTCTCGTGTCATGCCAGCGCTCAGCTTGTGATTTTACTACATACATATATGTAGTGTTTGGTTGTAGCGCAGTTTCACGAGCTACACGATCCGCAAAGGCATTTCCCTGTCCTATTTGATCAGTGATCTTCTTGTGTGCGCTACACTTCATGATGGCAACTTTCTTTGGGTATGTAAGTGCAGTTAAAGGATTATGCACTAATTCTCCATGCATTATCTACATCCCGTGGGATGTAAGAAAGCCTCTTTCCTTCCAGAGTAGGCCAAAATCATGAACCACCTCCAAAAGCATAGCGGCTATCCGTGTAAATGTTCACACATAGGCCAGTACTAAGCTCGCACGCTCGCGTCAAAGCTATTAGTTCAGCTGCTTGAGCCGACTTCTGTGGTATGCAAGCTGTTTCCACTACTGTGTTAAGTGTGGTAATTGCATATGCAGCTGGGGTTGTGCCATCTGGTAACTTCAAACAGGACCCATCAACCCACAGTTCTCCATCTACATCTTGAAGGGGCGTATCTAGTAAATCAATGCTACCCTTTGTCTGTTCCTGAGTGAGGAAAATACAATCACGAGGTTCCTTTGATTGAGACTGGGTCACAGGATGTGGCAACAAAGTGCCTGGATTCAATGTCGGGCATCTTTTCAATGTGATATGAGGTGCTAATAACGTCAATTCCTACCCTGTCAAGTGAGCACTAGTTAAGTTCTGAATCTTAGTCTGATTTAAAAGAGCATCTACCGCATAGGGTACTAACACCAACAGTTTGTGTGACAAAACTATCCCTTTGCTCTGACGTATAGACACAGCTGTTGCTGCAATTGCACTGAAACATCTAGGCAATGCTCAAGCAACAGGATCAAGAACTGCAGAAACATATGCACAGGGACGCTGTTTGTCACCGTGTTTCTGAAATAAAACTGATAATGCACATCCGTCCTTCTCGTGTACATGGAGTGTAAAGGCTTTCGTATAATCTGGTGTACCTAACACAGGTGCAGAGCAAAGAGCTTGTTTTAACTGGTGAAAATCATTTTGACATTCATCTGACCAAGGAAGAGGAATCGGAATGTTCTTAGTCAAAAGTTCTAGTAATGGTTTAACAATGTTTGAAAACCCCAATATCCATTGCCTGCAAAAGGAAGTCAAACCAATGAATGCACGGACATCTTTCTGTGTGGAAGGCACTGGAGTGTCTAAAATTATTCGAATGCGATCTGATGTTAGTGCACGTCCCTCCTTAGACAGAAGATGACCTAAGTAGGTCACCTTCGGTCTACAATATTGCAATTTCTTCTGTGATACTTTGTGATGGTGTGCAGCAAGAAAAAAATGTAGGGACAAAGTACATTTTTCACACTGCTCAGGTGAGATGAGTTGTCGTTTCAAGGCCTGACTATAGATACTCGGACTCTCAGTGTACCCTTGAGTAATTCTACAAAATCTGGAGGATTTATTATTCAAAGTGAAACTGAACAAATATTGGCTATCAGGATGAATAGGTATCGAGAAGAAAGCATTCTTCAAGTCTATTATCGAGAATGCATTGGCAGTTGGAGGGACCAAAGTAAGTAATGTCGTTATGTCTGATACTACAGGGTACTGCGGTATTATAATCTTGTTGACCTCTCTCAAATCAATAATAAATCTATATAACTTAGAGTTAGTATCTTTTTTCAGAATGGCAAGAATCAGACATTATAAGGCACTTCTTCCACAACCCCCACTTCAATCAGATCTTGTTGAATACGTGTGAGTGCTTCTTCTCCTTCTCGAGAAATTCTATACTGAGGCAATCTCGGCAATATAGTACCCTCCTTGACACTAATATGTACTGGTGGAATAACCATTTATCCTACATCGGTCTCTGAAGTAGCCCACAAAGTACTAGGAAGTAAAGCTAGTGCAATGTCTTCTTTAATACTACAAGATCTCTCAACCATGGAGTAGTTGTCATTCAAAATAACCCGTACTCCTTCCCGAGAACATCGTATCGTGGCCCTGAAATATTTGATGTTGTCTGGTGTATTTGGGGAAAGCAAAAATGGACATGGAGTGCAAGTGGCTGTGATAATGGGCTAAGGGAGGATGTTCCATCGAAACGTATCATTGTAATAGTTAAGCCAGACAGGGGAGCCCTAGGAATCCAGTGTTTATACAAAGCGCTACGAGTAGCTTCTGTATCAACCAGAAACTGATCAGTAGAACCCAAAACATGTGCCTGAACATAGGGACCCCTCTGATCTACTGGAACATCAACTGATTCCTTACCCTATCCTAGATAATCCTATGCATGAGAATAATCTTGTAAATTAGCCAGCTCATAGTCTGACATTTGGTATTGATTCCGTCCAACAAAAGTATTAGTCCCCTCGTGTATTAGCATCAAACCTAGCACGATCATTTGTATTTCTTCTAGGCCCTGACTATCCAAATCGATTTCTCATTTGTCCCCGACCACGTGAACCCTGCTGAGTACGTAGTACTGGACAATTAGAAATCCAATGTGCGACTTGTTTGCAATACGCGCACTGATCAATAGACAAATCTTCACGACGAGAGGGAGAAATAGACGAACCATAAGATCCATGTTTACCTTTATTATTATTATTACCTCGAGTAGGTGGACCATAACCTTAGTTTTTAATTCCTTAGTTTTCTTATCCTCCGTACTTTTTGCTTCTAATTCTTGACGCTCATAATACTGAGCCATAGTCAAAAGGGAAACCGGAGAGGAAGTAGTCCATGAACTTTTGCTCGCCTTTAGGCGAGTAGCTATTTCTGGCAGAAGGTTTGTGACATATTTATCGACAAACAAATGCCTACCCGTGTCATCTGTCAATGACTGGCCACTAAAATCGTGGATTGCTTCTTCAAAGCGAGTAAAGAAATCTGAAACTGATTCATCTACTTTTTGCTTGCAAGATGCTAACATAGTCCAATCTATCTTTTTAGGAAGAATAATCATTTTTAATTTAAGCAGTATAGCTACTGGAAGATCTAAAATTAGTTGACACGGTTTTCACACAGGTTCTCTATCTTTGTCTGCCTGTTCTATATCTGCCCATAATGCTCCAAATGTTGTACGATCATCAACTTTACGCACAGTTCTCCACATATCAGGTGGCAATATTAATCCAAAAAACAAATCAATATCAGACAAAGTCATAATGCAAGAGCTAAAGGCACCCTCAATTTCTTCATAAAAAGCTGTAGGATTCTTTCGCGGATCAGGCAACGCATTTTTATGGGCCATAACATCCGCTGTATTCCAAGGAGTGTAAACCCAATTATAAATAAAATACCCTTTCGCGTCGGCAGAAGCCTTATTATCACTCGTGCCTGTCCCTTTAGGAGGAACATATCAAGGTGCGGCTTCCCACATAGGTTTCATTTTCTCAACATCCTTATCTGTTTTATGTGTTGATGCTTGTGCCATGTTCATTCGGGGCGCCTGTGCAATTGCGTCTGCTGCCTTTTTCTCCTCTCGTAAATGGACTGCGTCGTCAAGTATTTTAACCAAGCGTCTGATTGTGTAAGGCACCTGGGAGAAAAAAAAAGTACCTTCACGTAACTGTTTACAATCAGCTGCTACTTCATTTGGCTCCATCACATCCGAACATTTTCTATATCGATCAATAACTTCCTCAGCAAATGTCATGACAAAATATATTTGCTCCCTTTCTAACCAATCCTTAATACTCTCTAGAATTTCAGGAGCGGTATTAGTACCACAATCAGCTTTACATGCTGCAGATCTAATCTGTGAGGATTGTTTGGTACTTAGCATTAAGCGGATTCCTCGGTCTTCATCCTGGTCTATAGTTGAGTCAACTTCTGACTCATCGGGGGCAGAGGGAAGAGTATACGGTGGTGGTCTTGTAAGAGAGAGTCATCTTGAGGTTTATTAAGAATGGGATAAAGGGGCCTACGAACAGCATATTGGCCCTTTACCTGCAGCTGACGCTCCCTATCTTCCCTTTCTTTAATGTCTTTGATCTCTTTATCTTTCATCTCCAATGCTTTCGCATGCACACTTTAGCGCTGTTCTTTTTCAACCAAGTTGTCCTGTTCACGCTTCATTTGCTCACGCACTCTTTCCCCCACTTTCGTATACAATCAAACATATCTTGCCTAGTCTTTCACTTAAACATTTGTTGCTCCACATACTGAATCCTTCGCAAATCAAATGAACCAAGCATTGGCCATCGAAACTCAGGATCCTTACGGGTGTATTTATTCTATAATGTGCTGTACATTATAGATGAAATACCACTTTTAATATACATATCCCTATTAGGTGTCCCCTCCGGGGGGCCGGTTGTGCTTCATTGAGTTTTAAACAGGTACCACTACAAAAGCAACACAACTTACGAAGTGTGCTGGAAACAGGCATGCTAAAAATAGGGCAAAATATGCAATATTATACTCAAAATAGCGCTTAAAATACTCTTTGTGTGTTGCGCCGCTCAAACTTTTTAGAAATAGAGAAAAATCTCCTCATTACCTGCCTATATGTGTTGCAACACATATATTTTTCTCATATACATAGAATGAATTCACTAGTTGGCCAATCTCATATTCATATTCATATGCCCCAGTACGCGTTTCTAAACTACCTTACAGATCCAAGGCTTCAAACCTACAACAAGTGCCTCTAAACGGCTCTTACCAATCAATTGGTCCAGGTTCCTACTGCCAAGTTCTCAAATCGACCAAACGGTCACTGCACGGCGAATCAACAGAAGAGATCTCAGTCGAGGACCGGCGCCACCTGGAAGGTCAGATCGGAAAGAAAGGAAAATGCCGTAGATGCCAAGACCCAGGTCTCCTCCGGCAGTGATCACGTCCAAAGCGAGTTTCCAATCCTTCGTCTCAACCACTCCTTCAGGCATCCGAGTAGT
Organism: Lissotriton helveticus; assembly: GCF_964261635.1. Lineage (NCBI taxonomy): Eukaryota > Metazoa > Chordata > Amphibia > Caudata > Salamandridae > Lissotriton > Lissotriton helveticus. The sequence continues at coordinate 127,647,222 of NC_136064.1, forward strand.
TAATGAGCCCCACGTTTGATGCGCCAATTTGTGGTAGCAAGCCTCAGCCAGGCCTACTAGTGCAAGAGATTCGCCCTTCTCTGCACAGAGTCCTCAGACCAATAGTAAGAAGTTGGCACAGAATCTGGAATAGAAAATAGAGAGTTTATTAAACCTCATGAGGTGGAACTACATTCACACAACACCAAATATATCCTGTCTCTAGGCAGATTTCAAGGTCAGACAACAGGAAGGTAGGACAGAGCACATGGCCCGCACGTGGTAGCACATGCTAAACAAATGGCTGACAGAAATACAAAAAGGATTCCATAAAACGCACAAGATAGTCTCTAAATGCAGGATGGCTTCTGCTAATGCTAACCTAATCGCTGCCAAATTACAACATAGGTTGCAATTTATGAGGGCCCTTTTGCTTCAAGTTCTTGATGGCAAACCATGCCATTTCAACTTCTAGTTAAAGTAGTTCTTTGAATCCTTGCATGTCAGCCATCAGTGTAAATTTACATTGGTGCCATGTATTTAAGTTGCAGCTCATTGAAGAATTTCTGCAAAACATTATTTTCTAGAGAGATTGTTCTTGGGTGTAGTCCAGTAAGACAAAAGAAACACCACTCCTTGACTGTACCAAATTCGTGTTCTGAGTAGCAAGGAGACACCAAAGATATTGCTTTAAAGATTGGTTTACTCTCGCTGTCTGCCCATTGGTATGTGAGAATAAACAGATGGAAGACAAGTGTCTACCTTCAAAGTTCAATGTGGTCAGTGGTACCTAGGGTAAGTACCAACTCCTAGAGCACAACCTTTAAGAGATAAATTCACACTTTGTGCCAAAGATGTATGAGTTCGGTATCCATGTTTAATTCACATATGATACTTCATGTTCATTGATCAATCTTCGTTCAACAAATGATATATATAATCCAATGGTCGTATTCAAGTTTTTTTAAACATTTCCCTCCCGATGCATTTCGGACATCTGTCCTTCGTCAGGGGATTCCTAAAAGGCAAAGACATGGTCTAAGCATTTCACCCCCGGGGCTCAAGAGCTCAATAGCTGCGTTAATCACGTGCACCAAAACTTAAAAGTAAACTAAAGTGCTCAAACCAGTGTTCAAACGTGACCCTAATTATAAATACTATAGTTCGTGTCGTTAACGTCACCGCTGTGTATGCTCAAAGCACATTGCAGTATAAAGATAAATGCGATGTCATTTTATCAGTTTCTACATCACCCAGTGCTCGGTAAACAGTGCGCCTACATAAAACATTCGAAACTCATCATATCGTGCTCAGTGCCTGAAATTATAAACAAAATTCCCTCACCAACAGTTATAAAGTGCTCAAAGTAAACTTACGAGAAAAAGATAAGCGTGAGAATCCGCGTCCCACTCGTGTGCTCAGCTAGCGTCTACCGGCTGTGTTTAAATTAGAGTGTAAACATCGATGACGGACGCTCCGGTACATGCAAGTCTCAAAGACTGTGGCGGCCATATTGCAAAGGTCGAAAGTAACTGTCAGTGTTTATGTAAAACCATAAAAAGATAAATTGAGTACTTTCTGTATTCCCAAGTGCCATAAAAACTGTCGTTAAGAAACCTTAGTACCAACAGGGACAGTGTTCCTAAATTCAATACGAAAATGAGAAATACAAAATAATATTAAACATAGTGATAACATATAAAGTAAAATACAGGCAAGTCATAGTGCATCATCAGGTCAGTTACAGGTAACAAGTAAATTCCATCCGATCATTAAGACCAGATGGCTTCATAGATTGAAGAAACTTTATCCAGTGGTTCTCACGTTGCAGTAAGAAATCATTGTTATCTCTGCCATCCCGTTTCTTCACCACTTCTACTGCAGCGAACCGCAATTGGCTGATGTTGTGTCGATTGTCTCTGAAATGTACAGCAAGGTTGGATTTCAAGTTCACTGTTCTTATATTACTTTTGTGTTCATTAATCCTCACTTTGAGTTTCCTTGAAGTTTTCCCAGTGTACACCAGGCCGCACGGGCATTTGATAATGTAGATCACATTCTCAGTGTCACATGTCGCGTTCAGTTTGAGTCTGATGTTAGTGCCCTTCAAGGGGTGTTTCAGTGTGGGGCCTTTGATCATATTGTTACAGTTTTTACAATTCAAGCAAGGCAAGTTGCCCTTGTAAGTGACTTGCTCACGTTGGCCAGGGTGGGTGATGATCTCTTTCAAATTTCTGCCTCTTTTGTAGGCGAATAATGGTTGTTGGTTGAAAATACCATTAAAATCTTGTTCTCCACTAATGATGGGCCAGTGTCGAAGGATAGAGGTCTTGTATGTTTTAGAGGCTTCAGAACATTTAGACACTATGACTGGTCTTTTGGTTTCTCCTTTAGTTCTAGTCATAAGTGTGTCCTGTCTTGTGAGACTGTCACATCGTTCCTTGGCATTACTCAAAATGCTCTCTGGGTACCCTCTGTGTGCAAAGCGTTCAATCATTTGTTGTGCTTGTGATTCATAATCAGATGCATTTGAAACAATTCGTTTCACCCGAAGAAGCTGTGAGAAGGGCAGGTGATTCTTTAATGGCCTTTGATGGTAAGACTTGTAATGTAGAATGTTGTTTTTATCTGTCTCTTTTCTGTACAGATTGGTTTCCAGATGGTCCCCAACCCGTGTCACCCTGACATCCAGGAATGTGATCGTTGACTGGTTCACTTCATGCGTGAACTGAATGCGGTCATTGATATTGTTTAGATTGGTTAAAGCTAATGTTAATGAATCATGATCTCCGTGCCACAAGACGAAGATGTCGTCTATATATCTCAGAAACATCATGGCATGTTGTCTCCACTGGGTCTGGTTCAAAATGTAGTTGTTCTCGAAATATTGCATGAATGCATTAGCGTACACAGGAGCCGCACAGTTGCCCATGGATGTCCCGGACAGCTGTGCGTACACTTGTTCATTCCAAGCAAAGTAGCTTTGGTACAATGTAAAATGTATCAGCTGCATGATGAAGATTTGCAAATCTTCTGTCAAATCTGATTGTAACAGAATGCTTTCCACTGCTTCCATCCCCAAATCATGGGGGATACTTGTGTACAGTGATTTGACATCAATGGAACATAGCCAGATATTGTCAGTTTGACCAAATTTGATTTCCCTAATCTTTAACAAAAAGTCAGTGGTATCTTTAACATATGTGCCAGACTGTTGTATAAGCGGCTGTAGATATCGGTCAATGAATTTCCCTGTGTTCTCATGTATGCTTCCACGAGTCGAAACAATTGGTCTAAATGGTGGCGATGTTAAATTCTTATGAACTTTAGGAAGCATGTACATGCTAGGGGTCCGTGGGTTGATGGTAGTCAAAAACTTTCTAGTTTTAGAGTTTATGGTTCCCTTCGCCTCAGCCATTGACAATATGTTCGTTAGTACCTCATTGTATTGGACAGTAGGATTAAATTGTAACAAACTGTAAGTGTCAATATCTGCAAGATGTTCTTGAACTTTGTCATTGTAAAATTTGGTATCCATCAGGACCAGAGCCCCTCCCTTGTCTGCTGTCTGATACGTAATGTCTTCCTTGTTTGCCAACCTGTTCAGTATGGAATACTCCTTGTTGGTTAAATTCACGTGTTTCTTTTTTCTAGTGAAATTGATGTTGCTAATGTCATTCTTTACCAATTTCTCGAAGGTATCAAAGGACTTATGACTCACTGGTGCCATAAAGGCGCTCTTGGGTCTTAGTCCTCTCAGTTGATCTATATGTTCACCCGTTGATGGTGGCATCACATTCTCAAAAAAATGTCTTAGTCGCAAACTGCGCATAAATTTAAACAGACTAATCTCCAATTCTAATTCGTTTGTATGACTGGTCGGGATAAACGAGGTGCCTTTCTGAAGAACTTTGATTTCCTCACCAGATAACGTATACGATGAGATGTTGATAACTAGGTTGTTTTCTTGGTTTTCTCTACCCTCTTGTTCAAAGTTGAACTCCTCATGTCTCTCCCCGTCTCCTTTTCCTTTTCTTTTGGCCTGGCTCCTCCTGGGTCGTCTCTTTCTTCTGAACCCTCGCCTAAAAAAGGAACCGTGGTAGGGACAGATGATTCCGCGCTAGTTGTAGGTCTGTGAGCATCTGTTCGTCTACGGTCACCCCGGGATTCCTCCTCTGAGGATGAAGTTTCTGTTGTGTTTGTCTGATCCCTCGGTGGTTTATTCTGTCTTCTCCTGGCGTATACCTCCGCCCAGGAGTACACCTCCCCCAACTTGTAATCAATGGTATCTCTTCGATATTTGCGTATCTTTCGGTCATTGATTTCGCGGGTGTGTTTGTCCAATTGACTGGTAATATCATCATGCAGCTGATACATTTTACATTGTACCAAAGCTACTTTGCTTGGAATGAACAAGTGTACGCACAGCTGTCCGGGACATCCATGGGCAACTGTGCGGCTCCTGTGTACGCTAATGCATTCATGCAATATTTCGAGAACAACTACATTTTGAACCAGACCCAGTGGAGACAACATGCCATGATGTTTCTGAGATATATAGACGACATCTTCGTCTTGTGGCACGGAGATCATGATTCATTAACATTAGCTTTAACCAATCTAAACAATATCAATGACCGCATTCAGTTCACGCATGAAGTGAACCAGTCAACGATCACATTCCTGGATGTCAGGGTGACACGGGTTGGGGACCATCTGGAAACCAATCTGTACAGAAAAGAGACAGATAAAAACAACATTCTACATTACAAGTCTTACCATCAAAGGCCATTAAAGAATCACCTGCCCTTCTCACAGCTTCTTCGGGTGAAACGAATTGTTTCAAATGCATCTGATTATGAATCACAAGCACAACAAATGATTGAACGCTTTGCACACAGAGGGTACCCAGAGAGCATTTTGAGTAATGCCAAGGAACGATGTGACAGTCTCACAAGACAGGACACACTTATGACTAGAACTAAAGGAGAAACCAAAAGACCAGTCATAGTGTCTAAATTTTCTGAAGCCTCTAAAACATACAAGACCTCTATCCTTCGACACTGGCCCATCATTAGTGGAGAACAAGATTTTAATGGTATTTTCAACCAACAACCATTATTCGCCTACAAAAGAGGCAGAAATTTGAAAGAGATCATCACCCACCCTGGCCAACGTGAGCAAGTCACTTACAAGGGCAACTTGCCTTGCTTGAATTGTAAAAACTGTAACAATATGATCAAAGGCCCCACACTGAAACACCCCTTGAAGGGCACTAACATCAGACTCAAACTGAACGCGACATGTGACACTGAGAATGTGATCTACATTATCAAATGCCCGTGCGGCCTGGTGTACACTGGGAAAACTTCAAGGAAACTCAAAGTGAGGATTAATGAACACAAAAGTAATATAAGAACAGTGAACTTGAAATCCAACCTTGCTGTACATTTCAGAGACAATCGACACAACATCAGCCAATTGCGGTTCGCTGCAGTAGAAGTGGTGAAGAAACGGGATGGCAGAGATAACAATGATTTCTTACTGCAACGTGAGAACCACTGGATAAAGTTTCTTCAATCTATGAAGCCATCTGGTCTTAATGATCGGATGGAATTTACTTGTTACCTGTAACTGACCTGATGATGCACTATGACTTGCCTGTATTTTACTTTATATGTTATCACTATGTTTAATATTATTTTGTATTTCTCATTTTCGTATTGAATTTAGGAACACTGTCCCTGTTGGTACTAAGGTTTCTTAACGACAGTTTTTATGGCACTTGGGAATACAGAAAGTACTCAATTTATCTTTTTATGGTTTTACATAAACACTGACAGTTACTTTCGACCTTTGCAATATGGCCGCCACAGTCTTTGAGACTTGCATGTACCGGAGCGTCCGTCATCGATGTTTACACTCTAATTTAAACACAGCCGGTAGACGCTAGCTGAGCACACGAGTGGGACGCGGATTCTCACGCTTATCTTTTTCTCGTAAGTTTACTTTGAGCACTTTATAACTGTTGGTGAGGGAATTTTGTTTATAATTTCAGGCACTGAGCACGATATGATGAGTTTCGAATGTTTTATGTAGGCGCACTGTTTACCGAGCACTGGGTGATGTAGAAACTGATAAAATGACATCGCATTTATCTTTATACTGCAATGTGCTTTGAGCATACACAGCGGTGACGTTAACGACACGAACTATAGTATTTATAATTAGGGTCACGTTTGAACACTGGTTTGAGCACTTTAGTTTACTTTTAAGTTTTGGTGCACGTGATTAACGCAGCTATTGAGCTCTTGAGCCCCGGGGGTGAAATGCTTAGACCATGTCTTTGCCTTTTAGGAATCCCCTGACGAAGGACAGATGTCCGAAATGCATCGGGAGGGAAATGTTTAAAAAAACTTGAATACGACCATTGGATTATATATATCATTTGTTGAACGAAGATTGATCAATGAACATGAAGTATCATATGTGAATTAAACATGGATACCGAACTCATACATCTTTGGCACAAAGTGTGAATTTATCTCTTAAAGGTTGTGCTCTAGGAGTTGGTACTTACCCTAGGTACCACTGACCACATTGGATTACGACACCTCTCTGTCAGGGGGTGATATCCTGGAAGCACACCACAGCTATTCAGATTAATACAAAGAGGTGTGCGTGACCTACACCACATTTACCTTCAAAGTTCCACATAATTCTCTACATAAACAAGACACAAATGATGGACCATGACCAGAGATAATTGTCAATCAGAAGCCATGTAATTGTATTACACTGGGAATGAATACTTGTTCCAAAGTTTGAGTTCATAAGCCTTTTTTTAAGACGATAAAATGTGCCATTGTGATTAGGAGAATGACCTCTACTAAAACAGCAGTGTTGCTCTGAAGTGGTGACATAAAATCTAAAATGATAGTATGCTAGAGATTGAAAAGAATTGGCATACTTTGTAATATTCATGAGAGCTGCACATGGAATCCTTTTTAGTGAGCACAATTGGCACAAAATTGTAAAAAATCATGAACATCCTTTGAAATATGTTCACACCAATAGCTTTTCAAGACATTATTAATGCTTTAGTTACCCCAGGGTGCTCTAATAGAGGCAAGAAATGCTTAAAATCCAACGCTTTTAATTCATCTATGTTGGACCTGGCATCATTGGCGTGAATCTCCCTCCCATTTTTGATGGATTGCCTCATCTGTTTTGATATGTTTTTGTTAGATTCATGCTGTGGGCACTGTGCCACTGCTGATCAGTGCCACAGTGCAAGTGCTCCCTATGTTAAATTATTGTACTGATTGGTTATTCCATGATTGTGTTATATGATTTACCTGTCAGCCCCTAGTACAGTGCACCATGTGTGCCAGAGCTTGTAAATCCAATGCTGCTGGTGGGCTTGCGGCACTGGTTGTGCCACCCACAGAAGCAGCTTGTGAAGTGTGTCTCAGGCCTGCCATTGCAAGGCATGTGTGCAGTCTAGCACTGCCATGTCGACTTGGCCAAGTGCACCCACTTGCCAGTCCCAAAGTGCTCAGGAATCTAGTGCAAGAGTTTTTAAGCCTCAGAGAACAAAGGATTTTGGGGTATAAATATTGGGACCCTGATCCCAAGAAATTAGATCACTTCTGGAACAAGATACCTTTCTGCCAAGGAGAAGAACCAAGGAAGCTGCAGGAGTTGTACTGCCCCTCTGTCAGTGTGCTGTTTGATGGCTTGGCCTGCAGTGGTTGCTTCATTGCCAAGGGAAAGGAGAAGGAACTTTGTAAGGACTTTCATCTACAGAGTATTCTCCAAGGGCTTGAACTGTGCCTGCCTCCTGCTGAAGTCTCAGGGCCAAAAGACTTCACCTCCAGCTCCCTCCTGAATTTCCTTGCTGGAAATTCTGACTCCAGTCACTTGCGTGCTGCTGAGAGCTGTAAGCCCGACACATCGAGAAGGACGCACGTCGCCGCTGCAGCTGAAATCATCGCAACATCAGAGAAGCGAGCCTTTGCCGCATCTCCCTAGAAGCGTGTGTTCATAGAAGCTGCCTGCTGTTGCATCACCGGAGAAGTGTGACAACATCAAGAGAGTCACCATCACATCACCGGAGAAGCGGGTCGCAGGGCCTGTCGCGCCTCCAAAGTATATAGTCATCGCAAGGCTGCCAGGGCATCATCACATCGTCATCGCATTGACGCATGAAGGGTGCCATCTTCTCGCATCGCAACGGGATCATCGCATCGCATCAAGGCGCCATCTTGCACACGCAACGGGCTCACAAGCCGAGAATCTACGCATCGTCTTCACTCTGGTAAGGCTCATGACGATTCCCCTACTCTGCGCAAGCATTGAGGAAGGACGCAACCGTTCCCCCGGATCACAGAACCGACGCATCTCCCCTTTTGCAAGCCTTTTGTTTACTTTGTGTTACGCATCGAGGTACTTTGTTGAGATTTTTGTCACATTTACCAACAACTTGAATTAAGAGACTTTAATCATATTCCAAACAATCTTAAGTGTAGTATTGTGAATTTTTGTCGTTTGCGGTCTTGTGTTTAAGTCTATAAAAAGAATGCTTATTTTTATAAAACCTGTGTTGTGTCCATCTGTAGTGTTATCACTGTATTACTGTGTATATTCACAGATGCTTAACACACTGGCTCTGAGATAAGCCTGTCTGCTTGTGCCAAGCTACCAAGGGGGTGAGCAGGGGTTATTAAGGAGTATAATCCCCTTAACCTGACATAGAAGTAAGGGTCCCTATTTGGACAAAGGTGATATCCATTTGCAACTAAAGACCCCCAGATCTAACAATCTACATGTCTGTTCTCTGGGATAAAATTGCAGGCTCTACTGGTGCTCCTATTCAGGACATGGTGTCAGATGTGACATATTTAATACCTTGTCTAAATGTGATTAGTTAATTGTAGTTCATATTCAATGAAGAAAAGCATACATTTAAATTAATGAGGGTTAAAGATTCCTGTAGATCTCAGGAATTAAAGATTGCTCTAATCTGAATGAATCAATACCGTTTGATGGGCCATTAGTAGGTAATGACTCCACTCTTAGCTAACTAAATGGCAAATAATTCTCTTTTAGTTATACTATAGTTTTGTTCTGGCAGGTGTTGTATGAATACTGAAATGAAATAAAACTATTCCAAGGTATTTTTTTCTTCTTGTTACCTTTTTGTACAATATATATATTATTTTTCTAGATTGGTTAGGAGTTTTTAACATGCTGTGTGCTTTACTTTAAACGTATTTGTACTGTGTAAACACACAATTCGCGGAGGATTGCCTGCTCCTTGTGCCATAGCTACCAGGAGTTGAGCAGAAATTCACTCCATATTGCTATGTGTTCTAACCAGGGTGAGTTTAGTCGTGGGGTTCCGAAAATCATAAAGCCATTTCCTTCATTGTTGTTCAACATTTGTGATAGGAGAGTGTCCAGCAGTTACAAAACAGTTTTTAAATGTCAAAATGTGACCATCTGATTTGTGTTGGGATATTTAAAGGCAATAGATATTCTTGATTGATTTTTGATCAAGTCATTTGTTTTTCATTGTTCAATCACATTTTAGAGCTTTGTTTTGTATTGGCATCACAGAGGTTGATTTTCTCACTCTGTTTAGCCTTCCTAGGATGGAGATGAAACTCACTTGCTAAGTAAGGATGCTTAAGTAGTACCTAAAGCAGGCTGCAGTTTGAGTTCATTGACTCTGTTAGAAATTAGGGACTAATTTAGTGTAATGTAGAGTATGTGAAACGGAATACTCTGTTACGAACATGAGAAATATCCTGCTCACATTATTACAAGGTCATTATATCCTGTGGTACTTGTAATATGGTTAACATGAAATCTATCACATTTGTGATGGAGAAAAATACATCAGCTAAACTTTAAGTAAGGGCCCTTAGAAATTGTTTTAAACTCTAGGCGGTCGGCGAAGTTGCTGAAGTGTACCCATAGAGGCCGCACTGAAGGTGGGCAAGAAATCCAGGTTTATCCTGCTCAGAATGGCTTGTTCTGATCAAAGTAGATTCAGTGGGACATCACGTCAATGGTATGCAGCATTGTGGTGCCCTACTGTGCCTTGCGCTTCTGGAGGATTGGTGCTGCCAAAGGTACATTTGTGAACTAGGAGAAAACAAAAAATGATTTCTGCCTGGAGAACAGCTCTACAGTGACTAGATAATACAGGTTCTGTCACACTGAGAGGACGAAATCAACTGATGACGCGACAAAAGACGATGAAGGACCCCACTTAGATGTTGTTGGAAAGCAAAGGATGTTTTTCTGTTTTTTTCTTTTTTTACTTAAAATTTCTCAGTACTGAATCAACATGGCACACTTTCATTGCTATAGCTTCTAGAGGGTTATAGGAGATTCTCTTAGCACAATGTTTTGGTATAACCAAATGTTTTTTTTGTTTTGGTATTAGTACCTCCTCCAAGTTAGTAATTCAATTTTAAAAAAAATTGTTTCACAACATGATGATTCCTTACATTGGAATATTGATCAGATTTCGAGTGAATCTGAGAGCACGCTCATGCTTCTACTTCACGTTTTGAGTTTTTTTGTGATACTGAAGATCTCATTGAACAATAAAAAAAGACAAAAATACCCAAACCAGTCTAGTTCAAAGAATGAAGAGCAAGTGCATGTGTTTGAAAGACAATTTAAAAAAAATCCTATTCACTGTAGTGACAGAAATAACATGGCTGTTTTGGTTTCAATTAAGGTGATGGGACATGTGGCACACTTTACAAGATTATGCTTTGCAAACAGGATGCTAAATATTTATATTCTTCACTCATCTAACTTCAAAGAAGAATAAAATTTGGAATGAGGTTTGGAGCAGACGCTAATACAACTGACTTATTTTCATAAATATTTAGCAATTTAGATTATTTAATATAACAATAGGTGTACACACAGAAGAAGTAGATTTTGAATTTTTGTATAATTAAAAAGGTCATAATGTTCTGAGCTGAACGAGTTCCATGATTTACACTTAGGGCCTATTACGAGTCTGTCTTTGTCAGACTATGATCGTCATGGTGGTGCAGCAGTTGTGGACTCCCATGGGACCGCTGGCTCCACCATAGGATATGCTCGGTCCCGCCAAGCATATTATGAGTTCCTCTCTTCCAAGGTTTGCATGGATTTTCTTCCTTCATGTTGAACTTGAAGGAGAGGAAACAAAGGGGCCTCAACTGCATGCAGATGCACCCAGGAGGATATAACATGTGCCCCCCATGTGCATGTGTATACATTACTGCACAGCAGGCACTTTCGAGTCTATGCTATGAGTGAATATTGTAGTTAGGTCTCAATGTGCTGCTGCTTATTTTCCCTGATGTTGCATTTCAAGACTAGAGAATTGAACTAATGCACATGAGGTTGTTTCTGCAACTCAATATCACAAATGCACTAGAGACTGAGATAGGACCACTTGTATCACTGTTCTGGACCCCTTAAATAAAACTAACATTACATTTCTGATGCTTCAAGAATAAAAAAAGGAAATATATCTCACTAGTACTTTTAATAAATCTTTTATATGTCGCTGTGTCATAACACAATTATTCTTGAGTACATATGCACAGTTGCAACTATTCTACCATGGCGTACGTAAACTAGGCTCAACATTACATCAGACATAAAACATGGCCCCCATACACTTCATCTTACCCCAAGTATGGATTGTGCACATTTCTGGAGGTGGCAGTGGCTTTCTATTGTCACATATTTAAATTGTATGTTATATTAGGATACTCTGGGCCCTACTCACAATGGTAAATCTACTACTCGTAAGCCTACTCATTTGATTTTTGGTGTTTTACTACTTTGAGTATTAAGAAAATACGAGCTATTAAAAAACATAGTCTTACTTTTCTACAACCCTTGATATGGGGTGAGGTAAATGTACAAATGGAAAGTTAGAAGTGCCAAATAGGAACAGTAGTAAGTCCAGCTCCATATATGGCCAACAACTTATACTGAAGACCGTCCCATAGTAAAAATAAAGGTAGTGTCTTAGAATGAAACTACATAGTGAATAATTAAACTGCATTTTTTTAAATAGATACAAATATAAATAATCCTATTTAATGTCTAAAAAAGATCTAAAATAACATGTTTTATTGCACTATATATTACTTTAACAACAATTCACAATTTTAAAATATCGGTAACATTATGTTTTGTTAAATTATTAATTATTTTTTTTATTTTAGTTCTATACATCACTTGAATAAAATATAATATTTTTACTTTGTATGATATTCACTAACAGTGTCCTTTTCAAATGTGTGGCCCTCAAAAATGGCCACTTGTTTTACAACTCTAACAACACTAGAAAACAGTGAGCTTTGGGTGATGGAATTTTAAACATCTCCCAAACACTCTCAATGACCCTATGTATTTGAAAAATTGTAACTATGCTAAAATACGACTAATATATGGCTTTGTCTCTGACAATCATTTTCTGACCTGTAATTAATTTGCAACCATTATTCAAGACAAAAATTAGCATAAAATATGAACAAAACTTTAAATAATTTTGAATTGCCTATGATTGAAATTGGTATGTAGTGTGGAAACCTGCTTCTAGCGCTATGACACCTTGTGTGGGGTAGTTACGCACTTTATAAACTGCATTATTATTAGTAGTATTTTAATCCTTAAAACCCAGCCTATTTAATTAAATATTCAAAAAACATCCCTAGTTGGAGAAAACATGATAGGTTGTTAAAATACAGTTTGACATTTAAAGAAAACATAATATCAGTACTAATTTCTGAACCACCTTAACAAGTAGATGGCTTTTACAATGCAAGTATTCAATTGGATTATTTTTCTAACACTGAGCAAACATTAGACCCATTAATAAATAATTTCCAAGACACGCCTCAACAGTCCCATATACCACTGATCCCACAGCCACCACCCACATAGATCCCCTGCTCACCTAGACTCACATAAACAACAACACCATCATAATCATGAACACCAGTTGAGTGGTGTGGCTCACTGGTTAGAGGCGGCAGACCCGGAAGCAGAGAACGGCCCGGGACCAGGGTTCAATTCCCGACGCGGCAGGGTCGTGGACCATGGTCAGCGGACTCGACAATTCTCGCCTCGGTGCCCACTCTAACCAGGGATCACACTCGGCAACTCTGGGCATTAAGCTTGCCTCATCTCTACAACGGCCCCCCACAGATGCCGGGGATGCCTGGTTTCACCCAGCGGTCTTCAGCGTCGTGACGCTTACGGTCAGCCGTGCGCTTTACAAGTCCCACACATTTACATTTACATTTAGCATCCACTCTGGCTCTCCTTCAGACCCATGCCCACACCACATCTTCAACAAAGTTAGCGACACCATTATATCCCATCTCCGCAAGGACATCAACATCTCCTTCGAGACTGCAACCTTCCCAGAGAGTTGGAAGCACGCTGAGATCAATGCCTTTCTCAAGAAACCCAAAGCTGATCTAAAGAATCTCAAGAATTCCCGGCCATTCTCCCTGCTCCCGTTCCCGGTGAAGGTCATCAGAAAACCATCAACGGACAGTTGACCCGCTACCTTGAGGAGAACAACATCGTGGACTCCTCCCACTCTGGGTTCCGCAGCAACCACTGTACCAAAACTGCCCTCATCGCCACCACCAATGACATTGTGGCCCTGCTGGACAATGGCAAAACCGCGGCCCTCATTCTCCTGGACCTATCAGCCGCTTTTGACACTGTCTGTCACCACACCCTACGCACATGCCCCCACAGCGTAGGGATCTGAGACAAGGGTCTGGAATGGACCACCTTCTTCCTCTCAGGCAGAACCCAGAGCAACCTCCTCCCCCCATTCAGGTCCGTAGCCATCGAGATCATCTGCGGCGTACCCCAATTATCATCCCTCAGCCCAACATTGTTCAACATCTACATGGCACTGCTGGCCCACGTCTCCTGATTGCACAACCTCAACATCATCTCTTAAGCCAACAACACCCAGCTGATCCTCTCCCTCACCAAGGACTCCCACACCGCCAAACCAAACTCTAGGAAGGAATGAAGGCCATTGCCGATTGGATGAAGAACAGCTGTCTGAAGCTAAATCCGGACAAGACGGAGGTCCTCACCCACTGCTCCAGCCCCACTGCCTGGAATGGCTCCTGGTGGCCGACCACACTGGGAGCAGCACCAACACCGACTAACCACACACGCAACCTGGGGTTCATCCTCAACTCAACACTCTCCATGACCAAGCAAGTCAACCCTGTCTCATCCTCCTTCTTCAACACTGTCCGCATGCTCCACAAGATATAAATGTGGATCTCCACTGGAACAAGAAGAACGGGCACCCAGGCCCTCGTCAGCAGCAGGCTGGACTACGGACACGCCCTCTAAGCAGGAGCCTCTGCCAAACTCCTGAAACAACTTAAACGCATACAGAACGCCTATGCACGCCTGAGCCTCGACATCCCCAGCCACATACACATCACACTCCACCTGAGAGACCTGCACTGGCTCCCCGTCAACAAGAGAATCACCTTCAAGCTCCTCCCCCAGGCTCACAAGGCACTCCACAAAACTAGACCGGCATACCTCAACAGAAAACTGACCTTCTACACACTGAACAAGGGCTCTGCTCCGCAGACCTCACCCTCGCCACCTACCCCGCATCCGAAGAGCGATCACCAGTGGCAGATCATTCTACCACCTCGCCGCCAAGTCCTGGAACATCCTCCCCATCCTCCAACGGCAGACCAAGGACATACTAACTTTCAGGAGGCTACTCAAGATGTGGCTGTTCGAGGAGTAGCAGCACCCCCCAGCGCCTTGAGACCCTCATGGGTGAGTAATGCACTTTACAAGTGTTCTGATTGATTGATTGATTGATTGATTGATTGATTGATTGATTGATTGATTGATTGATGGAGTGTATGTTTAAGCAGGTTGCTTTAACATTGAATGGTGGGATTTTTAAATGGGAAAGTATAGAAGTTTTCCTCCAGACTACATGTTTCTCCTACAATGGTGGACATTTAAAAAGTACCTGGCTCTGTAGAAAACATAAATTTTCATGTTCCTGTGAGCTAGTATCATTAAAAGTGGGGAATGAGATGGACATACTATGCTTTAATGAGCAGTGTCTCCTGTGTCGACATGTTTCAATGCCCTGGAAGCCGTGGCAAGGCAGTGTCCTGGTCAGGAGGTAACCTTGGTATTTGAGTAACTATAGGTAGCTTGACTCCCGTGAACTCTATGCAGTTGGAGTCAAGCTATCCTCGTTGAATAGGGGTGAAACCCCAAAACCGGTCCTTTGATGATTGTTTTGTTTCCAGGGAGGACCTGGCCAGGCATTTCGGGCTGGACTGTTCCTATTGGCCGCAGGGTCATAACTGATTTGCATATATCTGGGTCCAATCTGGAATGACATGGTGAGCAAAATAATGATGGATTTAGGCCATGATCTCTCTACTGGGGTGAATGTATGAATTGTTCTGCATTCTGTCCATCAATTGTTACTTTTGCACTTTAATTAGTGGACATCATATATCAGGCTATCTTCTCACAATTGTTACCTATGAAATCCTTGGATTTTTCCCATTTCCTATGGCTTCAATGCTGTTACACTGATGACAGCATCCCCATTCTGAAAATTGTCCCAGCACCACTTTTGTTGAGAAGCATTTACAAAGCAAATTCAGAAGTGGGTTCATGATCCCTTGACAGCTGGACATCCAGGTCTGAGTAATATTTTGTCAGATATTATTTATAGTGGCCACACATACGTAAATGAAAACCTCTGTGCGAATACGTGTGCATGCAAAGATACTACAATGCAAAACAGTGGTGTAATCACAACCATTAGGCTTCAGTACAACTTTGCTGCTGTAACCAGGGAGGTCGCTCCCTCTGCCACCGCGCAGACCCCCTGTGCTCTGCTGCTGCCTCTCGTGCTGTCTGCTGCCTGCAGACTGGTCTTTTGCTCGTTTTTTTTCCTTCTCACTGTGGTCCTGTTCTTTAGACTTCCCCCTCTTTATTCGTGCCCTTTGATATTTATTTGGTGATTTCTGCCGCTGTGCCCGTCTCTTCCCCCCTGCCCCCTTGCCTTCTGGGCCACCTTTCCCGAAGTTCGCGTCCCCCGTGGCCCGCCCCTTCTTCTCATTGGCGGTCCCGCTCCCGCCTCCCAGCTGCTCCTCCCTCCCGCTCCCCCTCATATGGAAGCCACACAGCGGCCGTGCCGCTGCAAGACCGCCTGTGCCCGTCCGTGCCTGGACCGCGGCCAGCACCAGGACCCCTGGCCCTCGACGATGCCAACCCACCTAACTGAACTACGATGCTGCCACCCTCCACGCACTCAACACCGGTCGGACCCCCGCCTGCCACCGAGCCACCCCAAAACACACCCAC
Source organism: Lissotriton helveticus (assembly GCF_964261635.1). Taxonomy (NCBI): domain Eukaryota; kingdom Metazoa; phylum Chordata; class Amphibia; order Caudata; family Salamandridae; genus Lissotriton; species Lissotriton helveticus. The sequence continues at coordinate 127,663,635 of NC_136064.1, forward strand.
GGACCCTTCACCTGCCAAGCCTGCAAATTCACTTGCCTCCGGACCGGCACCGCACCCGCCATGCCAGACACCAGCAACAACCACCTCAAGTGCATCCTGCTCAACACCCGCTCCGTCCACAAGCACACCGTCGAACTCTGGAACCTCCTCTACCCAACAGCGCCGGACGTCGTCTTCCTCACAGAAACCTGAATGAACCCCTCCTCAGCCCCCGACATCGCCATAGCCATCCCGGATGGCTACAAGATCGCCCGAAGGGACCGCGTCAACCAAACCGGAGGAGGCATCGCTATCGTCCACAAAAACACCATCCGCATCACGACCAACTTCAATGACACCCCCACCGCCGCCTTCAACCACACCACCAATGTCTGGGACCTTTTTAATATATCCTCCTAATTCATCTTCTTTCCCACTGAAATGTAGCGCAGCCTGACATTCACCCCCAACATCACAGTGACCATTTCACCTGCAACAGGATCATCCAAACTAACAGACCCTACACACCTAGAGGAGCCCTGACCGTCTTCCACAAATACTCCATCACCTGCACTGCCTCTACAGATAAACCAACCACACTCATGATACACTTGCATTTCTATATTCATGTCAGTCACTAGAAGACCATCTCATATACCCTCACATATCAACCTCCAGAACCCCATTCCAACTTGAGCAACCTCCTCACTTACTTAATCACTCCCATCGCCATTAGATCCAACAAGTTCCTTCTGCTCAGTGACCTCAACCATCATCTCTATGACCCTACAGACTCTAACACTACTGTCCTCATAGACAGCCTTGACAATGTCAGATGCACACAGGTTGTACAAGGTCTGGTTCACGTTGCTAGACACAAACTTGACCCCTTAACCATAGCCAGACACAAGATTAGACTGCAAACAAGGATAGCCGACTCCATTGCACACTCCTACTTCAATTCATGCCAATACAGCAAAACAAAAACAACCATCGACTTTATCCACAACTGAATCAACCTATTAGAATCAGACTGGGCACATACCCTCACGTTCAACCAGCCTTCCTTCACAGGAGGCCCACAGAACGGCCTACCCACTTTCAACAGTTGATCTTAGCCTACACCGATGCCCGGGCCACCATAAAGAAAATCTGAATCTCAGAAACTCATGCAAAAGCATGCTGGTACATTAAAGTCCTAAGAGACTCCAAGAGTCATTGCAAACAACTGGAAAGAAGGTAGAGAAACAGCTGAGACAATACCTTCGGAGACACATACACATCCACACTCAGAAGGAACCACGCACAGATCAAAATAGCCAGGACAACAGCCCTTACACTCAGACTTGAATCATGTGCCAACTCCAGCTGTCAAAGAATTCACCAATCCAAAATCTGCCTCCAACACTATCATCCCTTCACAGTACTCACGATTTACACTAAATTTGCACCCCAACCAACGGTAAAGTACATTATTACACAACTCAACCACTCTAATGAACACCCACCTCCTAATGTACTTTACACTTGTCACTAAAGTTGACCCAGCTAGAATCATGCAGACTATTCATTGATGGTCCCCCTTAAATCCATGCTCTCACCACATGCACTATGTGAGCAGCCAATATCACCCCATCATTAAATCATCAATAATCAGTAAAATCTTCCCAGACAGCTAGAAACATATAGAGGTCACAGCCCCCCTAAAGAAATCCTCCACTAACCAGAAAGAGCTCAGGCCTGCAGGCCTTTCTCAGCCACAGTCCTTGAGAATGACATCAATAAGCAGCTCTGTGCTCATCTTGAACAGCAATATCTCCTGGACTCCACCTCGTCAGGTTTACGCAGCAACCACAGCATGGAAACCACCTTCCTGGCAGCAACAGCTGGCATCAGATTCATCAATTGAAAGAAGTCCAGCTGCACTGATCCTGCTTGTCTCTCTGGGGCATTCTACACCATCTCTCATGGCATCCTCATTATCAGACTCCAGGATTCAGGATTCAAAGCAGAGTTTTTTCCTCGCTCGCATTCACCAACGTCAAGTTGGCGAGTGCAAGCGAGAAAAATCCACCTCCTGGCGAGATTGATCCTCATTTGCGATCACCATCATCAAGTTGGCGAGCATAGAAAATAAGCCTTCCCGGCAAGATTTCTCAATGCCGGGGGGGGAGTCAGGTTTCTCATTGCGAGTGGTCGCGTATGCTCGAAACCGCTCGCGGTGAGTACTGCCCATTCGCATTGAAAACGCTGCCGCTCAAGTAGAAATCTTCTCGAGTGGAAGAAAAGGTAAGTTTGCGCTTGCATGATGCTTTTCGCACTGATTGCACAGTTTGGACAAACATCCGGCACTGTGCAATCACCGCGAACAGCATTTCATTTTTTTTCACTTCGCGTAGCTTCGCGTGGAGCAACTCTGCAAACTTCACCCAGGATTAATGCAGATGACATCAACACTTTCGTGATATTCTCTTCCTCTGAGGACATAAGGTCTCTTAACATAACCCTTCAAAATACCCAAAACAGGCTGATCTACAATCACATCAAATGTAATGCTCTCCAAATGAAATTCATCTTAATTGCTACTCCCAAACACTCACCCGCTATCGAACATTGGATGAAGCAACTAACCATTCTTAATTGATTACCACACATTGTAGGTTCCATGAGATCACTAGGAATAATGCTAAAAATATTATATAATAATAATACTTGACCATGCAAAGGCATATTGGTGTTGTCATCAAAGGAGTAAACAAGCAAATAAACATGTGCAACCCTCTGCAGCATAACAAGATATAAGATAGCTCCATTAATGCCCTCTCTTAATTCTGCGGCAAGGCTTGTCACCAGAACTAATAGAAACAACCACATCACTCCTCATTTGACGTCCCTAAACTAGCTCCAATATGAAGCATGGATGCAGGACAAAATTGCCTGCATGACAAATAAAGCCCTACACTTCAGCACACCAATGTTCTTGCTCAAAATTAGAGCTGGTTGGTGACTGCAAATCCTCAAGAATTTCCAGCATCTTACTGATGAAACCACAGAAAACCACAAAAGAAAACTTACAACTGAGCCTTCAGACTAAACCTCTCAGCAGCATCATTCAAAAATACATCATATATCAGGCTAACTTCTAGCAAAGTGTCGCCGTGGTGCAAGGGTGTCTGCTTTGGAGGGATAATTGATTTTGTGCAAAAAGGGACACCTTCCTGCACAAAAACAATGAATGGGACTAATTTCCTCGTTCTATGCCCGTGCACAATGCAGCACACATAGCAAGAGGAAAAAACAAGGAGATATAACATTATTTCTCCTCATTGCACCTCCCCTACACCACTCCTGGGACAGCCTAGGCTTTCAGTGCATATCCAGGTTTACAGTTTATTGTAAATCTGGAAATGTGTCAAATGCCATATGGGGCTACATAGTAAATCCCACTCTAACACCCGTGGCATGCCTCCCCTTCACTCGTATTGTGTTGACTCACTCACTATCTACAAGAAACAAAAAGCCACACAGAGTGGCTTTTTGTGGCCTTATAGATAGGGCGAAACCCTGTGACATCCCAGTGGTGCAAAGGGCTAATAAAGGAGCCACATAGTTTAAAAAAGGAAAACTTCTAGTACAAGCACCAGAGGATTTATTTAATACTCCCCAGTATCAGCTAGTTTCTGGAAGATAGACTGGTGAGAGAATGCGAGAAAATTGGAATAATGAAACAAAAGATATGTTTAATTTTTGGTAAGTTGGTTAGTTTAATGTAACAAGTATTTAGATTTCATTTCATAAAAATACAAGCCTAAACTATTTTGTTTTAAATTATTCACATTTTTAAAGAGTTTTGGAAAAACATATGGCACACTTTAATGTAACAAATGTTACTTAAAATGTAAAAGCTTGTAGCCATAGCTATATTTTTTTTATTTGCATAAACATTATTGTTAACGTATTCATATATTTTTGAATGCACATCCTTGTTCACATTTTCTTTTAACAGAGATTGATTTTATTTTGCTATTTAAATATTTTTAATACATTAAAACTATTGTAAATCAAATTGTGTTTTTGCTTATTTTAAATATTATATATTTGTATTAGATATTTTATGCCAGTTGTTTTGATTTATATACAACTTGTACACATGTTATACATGTTTAGAAAAAGTTATTTGCATACATATTTGTGCAATGGTTTGAATAGTAAGAAAACCTTTTTTAAATTTTCCATTATTCCAATATTTTCTATTTCTACTTAATTTATTTTGCAGGTTGTTTCATGACACTGGTGACTCTTCCAGTTAATGGTTCATTGTTGTTGTACCATACTATGAGTGATTTAAATATATTGTTGCTGTAGTTACTATGATTTGCGAGAGTTGGAAGATTGTTTGGGAAGTTTGTATTTGTATGTTCATACATTTACTTGGTTTAGGACTGTATACGTCTTTTATTGTAGGAAAGTATTTACTATGTTATCTATTCTTAGATTTTTAACATCTGTTTCACTGCTTACGGAGGCATGTTTATTTTGAAAGCAGATGATACTGTGTTTTCTTTTAAAGCACTTTTGATAAAGTTGAAAATTCAATTGTGGCCGCTGGCAGCATTACATTTTTTTACATAATGATACATAGGGCCCCATTAGGATGTCGGGCGGACCGCGACCGCCATGCGTCCGACATCCTTCCCCACCCGCCACCCATTTCCCGCACCATATTACTATGGCGGGGAGGACCGCGGTTGACGAATAGACCGTCTGCCACTTTTCCGTCCTGTCGACATGTCGACAGGGTTCTATATGGTGGGCGGACAAAGACCGCCCGCCATCCTAATGGGCCCCATCGCTTGGTTGGTGTCCTGTAAAATTAACTTCATTTTTCAATATGTTCAGGCTTTGAGGACTTGTGTAGAATGTACATGTTGTCATTGAATGTATTACATTATCAATTTTTATTTTTCTATTTTTGGGCTGCATGTTGTACACATGTTTGATGTTTTATTTAATGTTATGTTATCTATATGTTAGATTCCTAGATTGTGCTAGTCTCCAAAAGTAGGGTTTGGAAATTGGACTATGGATTGCTAATATGTAGAATGGAACAGTGAGAAATAATAAAAAAGCAAATATCCTAAGGCAGTATATATTATGTAATTGTATTAGGATACTACTTTAGATAATCCTCTGTGTCCACTGATCAGAATGATTTGCAAGAAATCACCCAAAGAGGGATCTCTGTCTGCCCATTCATCCGTTTATGATAGCTAGGAGTTCATGACTCCTAGCTTTCACAACATGGCCACCAAAAGTTAGCAATGAACTAATATCTCTGTCTGTTACAATAGCTTATGTTACCCTATTGACCCAATTTATTTCCTTTAAAAAGACTATTGCCAATAAGGAATTGCTTGCAATTTTTTTAGTTGAAAGATGTATGCACTCTCTGTGCCAATTATACAATGGTTTGAGCCTGGGTACAACCATGTAAAGTGAAAGAAACTCTCACAAGAGAATTTGTTTTTAAGTACAGAAGGTATTTATACAGGCTGTGGATGCTGTGTTGCAAGTGACTAATACAAAGCAATCTACTCTTTAGTAACACAGTCTAGAACAAGTACTTTCTTCCGCTCAGATTGAAGGAAATGTGTTTTAAATGCCATAGATATCTGTAAAAAGACTGTTGAAGTTTGGCTATTGGATATATCGCCACTGGTTCAATTTTGGGTATATTTGTGATTTTTGCATACCAGAAATGACTTACCACCCAGTCTCTAGACTTTGTCATTGCAGGGTGTCCAGATGTAGGAGATTCATGTCCATCAATGTTAGTTTTCAAAAACGCTTCAATGAATACTTTTTGGTTGAGCTATAAGTGTTCCTTGTTGTTTTGGAGTTGTCGACATTCTGCTATCCATCTGCCCGATTATTGACTCAGGAGCTCTTTAACAATTTCTGTATGACTCAGGCGATTTCTTTTGAAAAGCTAAAATGAATGAGGATTGGATTTTCCTTTGATTAGATAAAGCATCTGCAGGCATATTTAAAAGTCTCTATCATCTCAGGAAGCTCAGTTTTAGTGACGTTCCTGTGGCAATATGGGATGTGCCTTATTCCCAAGGCAGCATTAACTTAACAAGACTTAATGCTGCCTAGTAAATAAGGCCCACTTTCATGCTATACTTTGCATTGCACCCATTGATTTTGATGCTGCCCATATTAACAAGGGCATCGTAAATAGGAGGCAGCGCCAAAATTAGGACCACTGAAAACATGGTCCTAAACTGGCACAGCGAGTACTTTCCTGCACATAAACAATCAATTTTAAAAAATGACACAAAGAAGTTAAAAAACACCACTGAAAGATGGTTTAAATGATTTTTCCCTACAATGCAGGCATCCTTGTCTGAGTTGGTGCAAGGCTGCTAAAATTAGCGTCAGTACAAGGGGAAATGCAGGGCTGCACCGTATCCTTGTTATCACAGTGCAGCCCTGTGTTTTCGTAGTGGTGGAGTGCAGTCGTAAGCCAATGAGTCTAACACTGTTCTCCCCCAGTTCCTATTAAATATGCCCCCTGGTTTCCCATATAGATTTCCAGGTCATTTACGAAACAGGATCTGGAACCTGTAGAAAAAAAGAGATCATCTGGAGAGTTAGAAAGTCACATATGTCATGTTAAGTTCTATTAATTTATGTAGCCAGGTGGGTGTGAACAGTAATACAATGTTGGGTTGTTTCCAAAAAAAGTCTTAAATGTCTTCAATGTTACAAAGCACCTGAAGTGCTAAGAAATCTTGGTCAAGGAAGATACCTCATAAAGTCTCCAATCAAAGGAAAAGTGCAATAATGTTGTTTTATAATATGTGCATTTGTATATGCATATTTTAACATCTTTTTTGCAAAACACCCAATAAAATACACCAATGTTTATTTCAATTTATCTTTGGATGGATAATATCTAAGTAAAATGTAATCAACCCAAGAAAGTGCGTATTACGTTATTGTATTCAAACCCAGCTAAAGATAAACACTGTACCTACTCTGTTCAATGTTGCTTGGGATAATACTTTTAGTATTGTGATAATGTCTGATTTGATTTGTCAGTAGGATTGTCTATCACAAAAATAAAACAGTGAAATGAATTCCTACGAAAAATTAGCAATAACATTGGCCCTTCTGTCTGTAATGATGACCTCGGGTAACACATGTAACTTAGGGATCTTCCTGAGGCAAAATTCTTCCATGTAAACAACTATCCGCTGATATTTATATTTCAATGCATCAAATTCGACTCGAGTCGTCTCATTTAACAGACAAATCGTGGGAGGGATACTAAGCTTTGGAGGATGAATCTGCTTTTAATTGTGATTATCAAGACAATGTGATATATTATACTGTAAGTGTGAAAAGAAGAGGTTCCTACATTGACTTCATTGAAGTCATATAGCCAAGTTTATTATCGTCAGTCCAAAGTTTTATGTTGAAATCTACACCTACCAAATAGCAGGTGACAGGATGCTTACCTTATCCCCAGCAATTCACCATCATAAATATTGTAGTTTATTTGCACTGAATTTAATGTGTGAGACAGATAATGCACCGGATAAAACTCCATTTTGAGGTTAGGCAAAGATAACAATATTGTGTGGAGGGGAAGTGACACAAAAGGTATCTTTGTAACATCTGCACCACCTGTGTTGAGAGAACCACAGAAGGTCCCTGGAGATGGGGAATAGATCAGGTCGTAAGCTGAAGTGGCAGATGTATGTTTATGGAATGTAACTCATTTCATGAGTAATTACTATACTGACTATTACTGGATAGAATGACACATAGTTCCTGATCTCAAAGGCCTTTCACAAAGGGTTTGATGAGCAATGTGGCAAAATAAACAGCAGTAGAAAGATAGGCAAGAAGCTTTGAGACAGTGCTGAAGATGGGTTTGGCAAATACCAATATACCCACATTCAGAACCAGGTTGAGGGAGAAGCAGCCGCCATGAATGATGGAGGGGTGGGACCATGGTATGTTGTGGATTCCTTGATGAGAGTTGTGAAAAATCTTCCTTTTTAATTGGTCAACCAATTTTTTCCAAATTATATTGCTGTTTCTTTTAACTCTGTACACTGCAGCACTACTGTCCACTATCCAATGTAGGCACTATGAGCCATACAACATGTAGAGATTGATTTTTCAAGATTGGATTACTTAACTTGATGATCAAGCCGTAGTGCATGGTGTAGAAACTACACCAATGGCATGGTTAGTTAAATAGTCACATGTGACTGTATCTTCAAGGTTGACAAGAAAAACAAGACTTAAGGCTTACCAGTGTAGCCCGACTCCTGCAATTTAAACTTGCAGTCAAATCTGCCAAAATAGTAAGCATGGGCGTATTTTGCGGATTCGCAATCCGCGAATTTGCGAATTTGCGGATTGCGAAAATCCGCAAATTCCGCGAATTCTCGCGGATTTGCGTATTTTTGGAGGGGGGGGTGTGTTCGCACGGGTTTCTGCAAGTTCGCGAGGGTTTTGTACAATTTCGCAAATTGCAAACTTACTTGTCGGGTCGCCAGTTTTGCAAACTTGTTGTTTCTACGTGCCCAGCCTGTTTGCAAGGCTTTCCTCATCACTGCCACCCTCTGTTACCACTGGCACTCTCTTTGGTCACCCATGCCACCCTCTGGCTCACCCATGTTACCCTCTGTGTCATCACAGCACCCTCTGGTTCACCAGTGTACATTATTGGGGCAAAGCAAAGCACTGCCATCCTGTCAACACTGGCACTCTGGTTCACCCATGCCACCCTCTGGCTGGCACACCCATGCCACCCTCGGTGTCATCACAGCACCCTCTGATTGACCAGTGAGTGTATATTATTGAGGCAAAGCAAAGCACACCTGCTAAGTGCTTTAAGTTTTGCAAACAACAACACCTGCCCTGCCCCAACTGACATTAATGAAGGCTGGCACCTGCTTGTCTGCTCCCTTTCCTTTTTGTTGCAATGTAAATTTTTTTTAACAGGATGCAATGGCATACTTGTAACTATTCTGTGACTGTCAGAGCAGGGTCACACAATAGTTGCAAGTAGGCAACCGGATTCTGGAGGGCCCCTTCAGGAAGCACTACAGGGAAATGGTTACAAATGATGAGCTCGAACTTTTGCACCTGCTCGTTGGTTTTGCTTTTGCAAAACTCGTTTTTCGGTAATTTCGCCCTATTCGCGAGGTGCGGCGTCGTGCGAAACCAACCGTGGAAGCCGCGAAGTCGTGCGAGTTACCCCAAGGTTGAGTATGCGCCATTTTGTTTGCGTGACGTATTTCCGTTTCCGCCCGCTATGTGTAATCTCGCGCGATGAGCGCCTTGCGAATACAAGTTCGCACGAGTTCGCGAGAGAAATCGCGTGCGAACTTACTTACACGCACGTGTTCGGGCGGCCATCTTGTTTTTCATTCATTCCTATGTGTCTGGGCATGGTGTTTCTATCCTCTGTATATCTCTGCCATCCTTTGCTTGTTTTTTTTCTTTTTTTTTGATCTATTAAACTTTTTTTCTATCCCTCTTGTTTTCTAGGTCTATATTTTTGTGTTTTAGTCTACTTTTGTTTACTTTTCAACTACTTTTTTAAACTTTTATTTCCTTCTTTTCTACTCTTATTCTTTTTCATTTTATCTCCTTACCTGCCCAGAACATGGTGAAGACAGCAGTCAAGCTGCCCAAGACGGCCGCCGCAGCCCGTGCCCAGCTCCCGTGTGGCCGCTTGAGGGCGGAAATGGTGGTGCCCCGGGAGATCTTCAGCCCTGAGGAGGTGGGCGCACTTGTTTTTTATGTGCAGCGCCGTCTTCCCAGGACCATCGCGGCAGGCGGCAGGATCGCTGCTGGTTACACCAACAGCCAGGAGCGACGGAAGCGGTGGGGGCAGGTGTGCCGGGCCCTTTTTAAGATCACGGGGGTCCAGCGCACCTACAATCAAGTCACCCACTGCTGGACCGATATCCTGGACCGAGAGCGTGACCTGCTAGACGTGCTGGGAGTGGAGGTCCCCGGGCTTGGTGAGTAGTAGTAGCAATTTTTTCATCACTCACTACTCTGTTTTTTCTCCTGCTCTGTGTGACTGTGTTATATTGCAAATGTTTGCTTTAATTTTTTTACAAAGAGCAATAATGCTGCTGATTACATTGATAAGAGAGGTAAATTAATATTTCAAAATCTTCTGTGCATTTCAGGTGCACTGTTCTCCTTCTCTGTGGCGGTGCCACTGCTTATTTGTTTTCTATTTTGTGTTCATTTAATTGGGCTGAGTAATGTATGAGTGTATTTTACAGAACTGCGTAATGCTAGACACAAAGGGGCAGATTTACAAGCCCCTTGTTCCACGTTTACGCTGCCTTACCTGACGCACAGCGACGTAAACGTGGCGCATCCCTGCGAGTCATGTACAACGTGATCCATCTAAGGAGATGCGCCACGTGAAGGCCTGGGCCTGCGCCACAATGGGTGCGTTCCCACGCAAGGGGGGGGGGTGGCGGTCAGGCAGCTGTGCGCCTCGCAAAAGTGCCTGCGTGAAATCTACAAGATTTAACGCAGGCACTTCCGCGACGCTGCTATGTCAATTCTTTATGCCTGCTTGCTTGAAGCAGGCGTAAGGACTGATGCGGTATGTTGAGTATTGGGCAGCCCTGAGCATTGCTATAGTTGCATCGCGCCCGCGACGCGACTCTAGAGATGCGCCCCTCTTTCGTCACGAGATGCGTCATGCATCTGCCTACCCTTGCGCCAGGGTTTGCCGCATTGTAATAGCGGCGCATCTGCCGTGACGCAAGGTTAGTTTTGCGTTACGCATTTGTTCTGGTGCACATCTGGAGGTGTCCAGCTCAGAACTCGTAAGTATGCCCCTAAGTGTCAGATTAGCAATTACCTGCGCATCCCTGCAAAGTGTGCGGCACGCCAGCACCACCCATGGTGCGCCGTATTTACAATGCTGCACACCATGGTCCCAAAACGTCACCGAAGCGTTACGCATCGGTGCCGTAAAGGCGGCTCATTGATGGAGTTGCGTTGCAACGATGGCGCAGCTCCAGCAATGCTGCGTCAAGCCGTAAGTCTGCTTCATGCAGGCGCAGGGTTTCAGTGACGCATCATTGTCCTAAATGACTGATTGAAATTTTATATATTCCCCATAGCCACTTTTAGCATGCGTTCCTGCGCAGGAACGCCCTCCCTTGCGCTGGAACGCTCCCTAATGGCGCAGGGCTTTAGAATGGGATGCATCTCCCATATGCGTCACGTTGTTAATATACGCCACACCATGGCGCCTCTCTTGTTGTGGCGCTGCGTCACAAAAGTGACGCAAGAACGGAGCAAAAGAGCTGCAAGGGGCTTGTAAATCTGCCCCTAGAGTAGAGGCTCAGGTGCAGTCCTTCCTTTGTAGCCCTCTTTTTGACTGAAATAGTTGGTTCTTGTTCTTTCTAAATGTTTGATTTGGTTGACAAGGACATCGACAAGCAGCAATCATCAATGTTTTCTGTTCTTTCTTTCATGTTGTACGTCAGGTCCGCCCAGGGGCAAGCGGACCGAAAAATCGGATGCAGTGGCTCCAAAGGAGGAGGATGCAGGCCAGGGCGGCGAGTGATCCTTTGCTGGCCCCAGTAAGTTTTCATTTAAATATAGAGGACCTATTGTTGTCCAAGCGTTCCTAATTTAATTGTTTCGAAATAGTGTTTAGATAGGAGCAAAATCAATAATCCTACTGTTGCAGGGACAATTCTCCACAAACCGAACTATGGACACCAAAGACCAGAGTAATAATATTTCAGAGTGGCGTGTTTGGCACACTGTATAAATAAACCTGGTAGTGTCAGCGGCACGGACTCCTCCTTGCAAAAATTGCAAAACTTTTCGCTCAGTCACTCTAGTCTGGAGGACTAAAAACCACAGAGTCTATTCAAGTTTAAAAGCTTTATTAAAAGTTTAAGTAAACACATATATTAAAATAAAGTTAGTTGGAAATGGAAAAGTGCTTGGTGCTGAGTTGATGAGTAATGGAACACATTTCTTGTGGTCGAGCCGAGCTTTCACCTGGTTTGAAGTTGATGTTGCTCTTGTCCTTAGAAGTCCAGTTTCTGTCTGTTCAGAGAAAAATGGAGTGTGTTAAAATTAAGCAAGCATTCAACAAATGTGACAAAAAAATGAAGCAAGACAACAGCTTTCCCTGGAAGGAGGGACATTTTTACTTTAGACTAGAGTAGACAGTCAATTAATTTTTCTGTTGTTTTCACATTTTTTCATTCATAGACCAAATACTAGTGGAGTGGTGTAATCTAACATTCTTAAATCAACTTTGTATGTGGAACATCTGGTGGCGGGGCCAGCTCGGATGTGGTGGTGATCATTGACTCGGAGTCCGAGGATCAATCTGGGGAGGAGGCGGCGCTAGAGGAGTCGGACCAAGAAGTACAGACTGTGAGGAAGGAGACAGTGGCGGTGGCGAGTACAGGTAAGCTGGATCATGGTACTATCTGACTCTTAGATAGGATATGATGTGTATCCAGTGGTGGCCCAGTGACAAATTACAATATGGTAATTACAGCAGGCTGGGACCGACAGACAGATAGAGGCAGAGACATAGAGAGAGGAAGACAGAAGGGGAGAGAGAGAGGGAGGGAGCCAGAGGGAGGGTGAGGGAGGGAGACAGAGAGAGAGAGACAGCGAGGTAGAGGGAGACACAGGGAGACATAAAGAGGGAGACAGAGAGAGAGAGAGAGAGAGAGAGAGAGAGAGGGAAACAGACATATCGCCTGGGCTTCTGCCAGATCTCTTTCATATGAAAGAGCATCAAACCAAGGATAAAAGTGAGTTGTGGGAAGGGAAATGGTGATTCAAGCGCCCCCCCTTGCCCCTCCCTGCGGACGCCCATGATACTGGCCTGAATAGTTTTGTACTGCGCTGGCTAGTTGCTAGTTGTACTGTGACACAACTTCCTGCTGAATTATTTTGTGTTAATCATATTCTTAAAGAGCATTGGTTACATATTATGTCTTTCTTTCTTCATATAGTTGGCAATACTAAAACCTCAAAACCGACGAGGAGTATGCTGGCTGTAAAGGCCCGGCAACGGAGGCTGGAAGCAACTGTTGCCCAATATCGGCGGCTGGTGGAATTGGAGGGGGACGACACACAGTCCAGTGCATCAACATCTGCATCCTCCTCCGTGACCCCACGTTCTGCCGGTAAGCGCAGTGCTCCAGCAAACCGGAGCCGTGCTGGAAGACGCCACCGCCGAGCAGCAAAAGCTGCACCTCGCAGTACTGTTAAGGCTCGCTTGCGCCGTGCACTCCGCAGAGTGTCCGACCTAGAGGCGGAGGTCCAGACATGGAACGAGTATCAGAATGTGGTGGAGGGCCTCCGCCTAGATCACGCCACCCTCCAGGAGAAGTATGATGCCCTGGCCCTAAGGCATGATGCCCTGGAGGCCAAACTTAACAGCTTGCATCCCTAGAGTGTCCCTTGCCCCTTTTTTAGAGACTTTTGGGGGGTGGGAATTGGGAGTTGGGTTTTTTGGGGACTTTTGAAGGACTATTTATTTGTTGGGGTTAGGGAGGGTCTTGCGGGAGATTATTTTGTTAGGGATATAAATATACTTTTTCAAACTTTATCTGAGCATACCTGGTTTTTTACTACTTTTGAGCTTGGTGGGTGGTGGTTTTGCAGTAAGTTCATTTAACTGAACACTGTCATCGTGTTGGTTCACGTGCAATAGGCCAAATGTTTTCCAAAGTAAATGCCTGTCACAGAGTTTGTTAATTCAAGAGCCCTAGGACTTTACTACTAGTACCACTGTCACTCTCTCGCCTCTCCGAACACTCCATTATACTACCTCCCATCCAAACGCTTATCTTACCTGTAATTTGTGTTTGAGGGCTGGCTCCACCTGGAATTCACAGAGTCCTAAGGCGTTCTGCAGCAGGGCCACAACTGGAGTTTCCCGGCGTGGATTTTCTGCAAAACAAAAGCAATCAACATTAGAAATGTGGCAGCGGTGCTCACACACCACAAAAACCTAGAAGCCCCACAGACAGCACCCCTAAGACAGGCAAGCGAGCAATAATAACGCCTAAACGTTCACGTGCAATAGGCCAAATGTTTTCCAAAGTAAATGCCTGTCACAGAGTTTGTTAATTCAAGAGCCCTAGGACTTTACTACCAGTACCACTGTCACTCTCTCGCCTCTCCGAACACTCCATTATACTACCTCCCATCCAAACGCTTATCTTACCTGTAATTTGTGTTTGAGGGCTGGCTCCACCTGGAATTCACAGAGTCCTAAGGCGTTCTGCAGCAGGGCCACAACTGGAGTTTCCCGGCGTGGATTTTCTGCAAAACAAAAGCAAGAAACATTAGAAATGTGGCAGCGGTGCTCACACACCACAAAAACCTAGAAGCCCCACAGACAGCACCCCTAAGACAGGCAAGCGAGCAATAATAACGCCTAAACGTTCACGTGCAATAGGCCAAATGTTTTCCAAATTAAATGCCTGTCACAGAGTTTGTTAATTCAAGAGCCCTAGGACTTTACTACCAGTACCACTGTCACTCTCTCGCCTCTCCGAACACTCCATTATACTACCTCCCATCCAAACGCTTATCTTACCTGTAATTTGTGTTTGAGGGCTGGCTCCACCTGGAATTCACAGAGTCCTAAGGCGTTCTGCAGCAGGGCCACAACTGGAGTTTCCCGGCGTGGATTTTCTGCAAAACAAAAGCAATCAACATTAGAAATGTGGCAGCGGTGCTCACACACCACAAAAACCTAGAAGCCCCACAGACAGCACCCCTAAGACAGGCAAGCGAGCAATAATAACGCCTAAACGTTCACGTGCAATAGGCCAAATGTTTTCCAAAGTAAATGCCTGTCACAGAGTTTGTTAATTCAAGAGCCCTAGGACTTTACTACCAGTACCACTGTCACTCTCTCGCCTCTCCGAACACTCCATTATACTACCTCCCATCCAAACGCTTATCTTACCTGTAATTTGTGTTTGAGGGCTGGCTCCACCTGGAATTCACAGTGTCCTAAGGCGTTAGGGGACTCGTCAACGTAAGTTTCTTCATTGTGCAGAATCCAGGCATCATCATTATGGGTAATGGATAGGGTGAGTCTGGAGGAGGAGGACTCAGGATAGACGACCAGGACTGAGTTCTTGTCAACTAACTGTTGTGAACCTGAGGAATGCTGCGGCATCAAAATCAAGACAGTTCTGTTGATGGGCTTGTTGTTTTATTGGTTGATTACAGTTTTGTTGGGAATGTGATGAAGCACGTGCAAAAGAAAGACAGACACACAGGAATAAAAGTGAATAAGGAGGACTAAATTTACAATTAATGAATGATTGACTAATTTTCAGAACTCGCTGTCAGGGAAGCAGAACTCGTCCTCATACTCTGCTAAATCATCAGTCGGGGTTACTTCTAGTAACTGAGGAGAACTTTCCTCAGGTAGGTCGGTGTCCTCTTCTTCCTGCGTGGATTCTCGTACTCTGTAATCTGGTGGTATGAAGTGCTGGTTCATCTTTAACAAGGTGAGCCGCTCCACATTTGCGGGCAAGAGGCGGGACCTTTTGGAAGTCACAATGCCACCAGCAGAACTAAAAACACGTTCTGAAGACACGCTTGCAAGTGGGCAAGACAAGTAATTGATAGCCAGGTTGGTGAGCTCTCGCCATATTTTTCTTTTCCCATGCCAATACGCCAATGGGTCCTCAGTAATATTGACCTCTGTTGAGTCATCCAGATAGGCCTGCACCATTGAAAGAATGTCCTCCCGGCTTCCTGTACTTTGCACTTCTGTGTCCTTTCTAGGACAAGGAAACCCTAGCTGAGTTAGCCAACCCGCTTCAGACATATCGCCTGGGCCTGGTTCAGATGATACGGTTGCTGGTGTGGTTAACGGCTCAGAGGAAAAGACACTCACTTCTGCCACAGGCACAGATGCAGAAGTGCTTTTTTGGGACGCCTGATGGTCTGCTGATTCACTAGTAGTACTGTCTTCTCGTACAGTTTCCTTCCGCTCTCTTTCAAAACGAGTGGCTGACTGAGCTAGCCAACCTTTGTACTCTGTAACATCTGATGTTTCAAAAGGAATTATTACTTTGCCAAACAATGGCTTTTTGTAACGTGGATCCAGAATAGTAGCACAAATGTAGTGCTGTTGTTTCTTGATTTTTACAAGCCGTTCATTGCTAACTAGGCGTTGTAATAATCTCTGCGCCAACTCATGTGCTTCATTCTTTCCAACGTCCTTTAATTGTGAAGACACCACCTTGACTTGGTGCTCGAGCTTCAGCAACAATGGGATAGCTTTGCTCAAAGAACAGTCCTCCCTGCTGACGTCACGCGTGAAGACCTCAAAAGGACGAAGCATGTCTGTCAGGCTTTTAACTAGCTGCCATTGCTCCACCGCTAGCATCATTTCTGTTGTATCACCACCCAGGTTGTAGAAATACTCATTGACTACTGGAAACAGCTCATGCAGACGCTCAAGCATGTAGAAGGTTGAGTTCCAACGTGTTGCCACCTCCTGGATAAGTGCTTTCACTGGCATTCTACGTTCATTTTGCTTGCGCCTCAGCTCCTTCCGGGCCTTAAAAGAATGGTTGAAATGTGTGCATATTCTTCTGCAGATGGTCAGTGTTTTGTCGACTGCAAGTTCTTTTTTCAAAAAATTTTGCACAACAAGGTTGATACAGTGCGCCAAACACGGCACTCTGAAATAGAAACAGTCCTCCATGGCCTTAACTACATTGCTGCCATTATCAGTAGGAACATAACCAACCTTGCATTTTCTTGGGGGCAGCCATTGCGAGACCTTTTTGTTAAAGTCAGCCAAAATGTTGACTGCAGTATGACTTTTCTCCATGCCAAACATGGCTAATGTTGCATGTTTACGAGCACCCTTAAAAATCTCGACCAAGTCACCACCTGCATTTATCTGTTTTATGACTCCTGAAAAAGAGACCCAGTGTGCAGTGATGCACATGTAATCAAGGGCTTGGCAACTGGTCCACATGTCTGTTGTCAGGTGTATAG
Organism: Lissotriton helveticus; assembly: GCF_964261635.1. Taxonomy (NCBI): domain Eukaryota; kingdom Metazoa; phylum Chordata; class Amphibia; order Caudata; family Salamandridae; genus Lissotriton; species Lissotriton helveticus. The sequence goes on from NC_136064.1 coordinate 127,680,702, forward strand.
TGTGAACACCACTCTTCTGCAAAGCTGCCCCCACCAACTCAAGCACCTCTTTATGTAGTGCTGGAACAGCAACCCTGGCAAAATAGAACCGGCTAGGAACCTTCCATTTAGGGGCCAGTGTTTTGGAAGTCACAATGCCACCAGTTCAAGGAAACCCACACCTTCGACAAACGAAAAAGGGAGAAGGTCCACCGCTAGCATTTTAGCCAGCTTAGTGTTATACAGGCGTACAGTTGGGTGGTTGCGTTGAAATTGCACATCTGAGGAGAACATGGCTGAAATGGTGCGCTGGACAAATTTACGGGATGATGCTGATGCCTTCTTCGACTCACTTCTGAACAGTGTTGACATTTTCCGCATTGGTGTGTCTCCCAGACTCTCAGTGTGCCTCCTATGTGTCCCGGAGGGTGTGGTGCTGCCAGGGGTACTGGGTGCAACCGGACACATGTCTGACGCTTCTTCTATCTCCCCGTCATCTTCAGATGAAACACCTAGTATGGGTATATTTTGGCCACTTGCCCTTTGGGATCGCTTTCCCTTGACGTTTGCTAGGTGCGGAAACCATTCGGCAGCGTGCTTTCTTTCAAGATGACCTATCTGGCCTCCGGTTCCATAGTTGGTACCAGTCTTACCACGGCTAACGCTAGTCTTACAAATGCAACAAACGGCTATGTTATCATACTTTTCATGGACACTAAAAAAGTTCCAAACTGGGGACTGGAAACTTCTGGTTTTGCCGCACGAGGTGATACTGCTGCCAATGCCAGATGAAGCAGTGGTGGATGAGCCTTGCAGACATCTACTGGGTTGTGCAATTATTGCAGCAACCTTACTTGAGGGAGTCGAGCTGGATGGAGTCCCCCTCTGGGGAGAAAATATGGGAGCTGTAGGTTTTGTTGAACTTGTTGTACTACTTGACTGCGTTGGTGGTGCTACCAGTGCCACATCGCCAGGGTCACACTCAGCATGACGTCGGGATAGGGTATAAATGTCTGTCTGCTGCATGGCCGGTGTGGCTGGAATGACGTGTGTGATGACTAGGTCATTGCTGTCATCCTGTTCATCAACATCAGAATGAACCACTTCATCAAGTCCGACGTTCGGATCCATAAGTATGAGCTTTCCGGGGCCCTTCCTTTTAACATTTGATACCTTTCGCAGCTCATGGTGTGCCTCCCTCTCAGATGTCGGAGATGGTTGCCAATCTAGATCCAGATCATCATCTGATGGAGCGGGGCTTGAAGAGGAACTTCTACACACCCTCCTTGATCTTTTCCTTGCTGGGGAGCTGGGAGAAAATGAATCGTCAGGAGGAGTGGCTTCGTCTTCCTGACATGATACCCCGGCTCCAAAGTCAATTTCCTCCTGTGCCCCTACTTCTGGAACAACAACCATTGTGGGCACTTGCACCGCTCCATGCGCCGCTACATGGGCATCTTCACTGACCTCTACTTGCAAGTCTCCATGGACCTCTCCTTCTCGGTCTTCTCCTTCTCGGCCTTCTCCTTCTCGGCCTTCTCCTTCTCGGCCTTCTCCTTCTCGGCCTTCTCCTTCTCGGCCAGCTCCTTCTCGGCCAGCTCCTTCTCGGCCAGCTCCTTCACAGCCAGCTCCTTCTCGGCCAGCTCCTTCTCGGACAGCTCCTTCTCGGACAGCTCCTTCTCGGACAGCTCCTTGCGCATGTACTTCTGCTTGTACTAGTAGCCCATGCAGTTGTTGTTGCGGCTTTGGTTGTTGAATAGTACTTGTGAGATGAGTTACAACCTGTGTTGATGGTGTGCTGCTACTTTCTTGCGATGAACCAACATCACTGGTCGTTGGTGATTCAACAACTAAACAGGCTACATGTGCAGCACTCATGGTGGGCCTTTGTTTTTTTTGTTGTTTTTCCCCAAAAAATGTATTGGTTGAGCCACCAGTCTCCTTGGTAAGTGGTGCCACTTGCTTCTTCTCCTTAGTAGAGACATCTTTCTTGCAAGAGGACCTACGGGCACCTCTTTTTGGAGCCATCTTCTTCAGATGTCGGAACAACAGGCCGCAGCAGGACTTCTTCCTGGCACTGAATGCTCAACGATGATGCGGAGTTTTGTGCACCTAAAAGCAAACGAAGACAGAGGAACATCAGTAAATATATGTTGCTTATGTAGCGCTTCAATAAACAGTTAGCAAGTAGGCATTTATGAATACACACGTGCACAGTGCACACCACACAATATGGAAATTTCAAAATTAGGATTTGCTAAATTTTTGGGAAACAGGAATTTAACATTGATCCAAGAGCGCACACACAGAGAGGGTTATACTTTCATGTACCCCTGACTCCGCCTGGGCACAATGGGTGAAAGCAAGGCACAATGGGTGCAGGCCTATGTCTCAAAGCTCACTGCCTGCCTTCAAAATGGCCGCTTGACCCCCCATCCACATGGCCAGGACCATGCCTCAAAATGGCCACCACCAACATAGCCAGCCCCCAACCCCTACTCCAAAAAGTGAAAAAACACAACACTAATCAAATCACCACAATCCAATGCCATCCATCAAGTTTCAGAAGGCTTATGCTGCCTGCTGGTGGTTTTCCGGTGCAAAATTGCAATTTTTACAATTTCGCGAGTGCGAGATTGTTGCCTCACGGCGCGAACGTGGCGAAAAACCAGCAAAATCCGCGAACAGACCGATTCTGGGCCCCCTGGGCATAATGGATGACATCAGAGCACACTGGGTGTAGGCCTATGGCACAAAGCACACAAACTGGCTTAAAAATGGCCCCTAGACCCCCACCCACACGGGACCAGGCAATAAAATGGCCCCCAACCACATAGCAAGCCCCCAACACCACCCCAAAAAGTCGTAAAACACACAAAGATCACCACAATCCAATGCCATCCATGCCCTGGCCAGAATCATGTTAAAAAAAAATTCAAGAAAACAGTTGTATCATGCATGCACCCATAACTACTAAGCCTGGTGGTTTTCAATTCATGTGCAGAATTGTAATTTTTACAATTTCGCGAGTGCGAGATTGTTGCTGCGCGGGACAGGAGCAGTGCGAACACAAGCAAAAACATCCTCAGCTCGCGAACTTGCAGATTTCCCCCCCAAAAAGTCGAAAAAAAAGCAACACACACAAAAATCACCACAAACAAACAACATCAACTTACTTGTTTGTGAAATCAAATTTCGAATCCAAAAGTAATCCAAAAGGCCTCAAATGTAAATATCCAGCAGCAACCACAAAAAGTAATCCTTCCCAGTCAAGATCGAAATCAAAGTGGCCAGGAAATGGAGGAGCTTGCTGGAGAGGAACAGGAAGTTGGAGACTGGGGCACTTCCTTCACCCCACCCCTATGGGAGGAGCTTGCTGGACAGGAACAGGAAGTTGGAGACTGGGCCACTTCCTTTACCCCTCCCCTTATAATTTTTGTACTTTCGCGAGTGCGAGATTGTTGCGAGATTGACCGCGAGCAGTGCGAACACAAACAAAAAATCCACTTCGCGCGGATTTGCGTATTCTCGCCACATCCGCGAGAGTTCGCGGATTGCGAATTCTCCGAAAATACGAAAAATCCGCGAGCGTAACGGATTTTACGCCCATGCTTACAAAATAGTCCTTTTGATAGGAGAAACACCTTCCTTTACGATATTGAGAGTAGAGTGCAGATCATTTAAAAATGGGGCATGTAGAAATCAGTCTCTTATTAAATAAATATAAAATCGTAAATCATACATTCTTATATAGCGCCTTTTCACAGTAAGGTCTCAAGACGCTTGCTTTGGGAACCCATCCTGGCTTTCGCTGCGAGATAACCCCTACTGGGCATCCCCAAGGTGAAGACCAGGCATCCCATCGCGGTGGGGCCGTAGTGGAGATTAAGCAAGCTATTGCCCAGAGTTGCAGAGTGTGAACCCATGATTCAAGTAGGCACCGAGGCGAGAATTATCGAGTCCATGGACATTTACAGCTCAAGACCCTGCCGCGTCGGGGATTGAACCCTGGTCCCGGGTCTGACCTCTGCATCAGGGTCTGCCTCCTCTAACCGGTGAGCCACACTTCTCTTCACAGTGCAAGATCCTGCTGCCTCACAACAACTCATGGCTGCATCAATGGCAAAGGGAGGATGAGCCGCTGCTCACTCGGGCTCCATGGAGAGAGCAGAGGTAGGCGTCCTCATCGTTCTGAGTCAATCCGCCATCTTCCTTGACAACAGTCTCCTGAAAGTGGTGCTTTAAATGCAGGACAGCCCGGATGTTCAGATTAGTCTCTTAGTGTTGCAAGGCGCAATTCCGCAGAGGTTCAGACCATGGTCCTACGACTGGCTCTAACAGTGGGGGGGAGTTGTAAAAGGGAAGGGCCCCAAAACTGTTCAGACAGGTAAAGGAGGTAAAGGCTGTGGTACTGGAGTAAAGACACAAGTGACTGATACACTGTGTCGCCTCAAGGAAACTGCAGCAAACTCCGCGAAGGACGGACCCGAGGTGAGCCCTCTGCGGAAATTGCATTCTTCAAAGGGTGATGTAATATCAATTATATCTAGGTTATCTAATCCTGGCAATATAGTACCTGCTTCAATAGACAATGAATGTTTAGCACCGGCAGCCAATATCACTAAGAGCGTAGACGATTTGGATGGCCAAGGCAATCTGCAAAATGGGTCCAACAGTGGCTATCAGGGTCTTCCACAAATGTCAACAGTTACGCCGGTAGCATAATTCAAGGAGACTATGTTTGCCACTCCTACAACATATCTTACAGTATCTCCCATTATATCTCCTACAACACCTTCAGTACTGATGCCTATATTAGAAAAAGGTAGTATCAATAAGACTCAGTATGCTACTGGCGATGATGATGAACCATCACTTTCTAGAATTATGTAGGTGCTAGCCATTCAGAGAGACGGAGCTCTAGACCATAATCAGCAGGCCAAGGCTAATAGCAGAGAGATTAAGCAAGCTTTGTCAGATGTGACTTCCAAGGTCACTCAGCTCTCCTCTGAGGTTATTGATTCTCAACAACAAGTTACATCTGTAAAAGAGGTGACTACTCATATTGTGAACTTGGTAAAAATGCTAGATTTTAAAATTACTTCCATGAAAGTCAAGATTGAAGATCTTGAGACTCGGCAGCGGTGTCAGAACTTAAGGGGTTTTGGTATTCCAGAAGGAAGGGAAGGTTCAGATCCACATGCCATCATCGTAAATCTTTTCCAGAAAGCCTTTCCTGACCTAGCACACTGGGATCTGGATACTCAGCTCCAGGGAGCGCACATACTGACTCTGTTTTTCTCCGAAGGCAATCAAGCCTGATCCAATTTTTCACGACCTATTCTAGTGTTTCTGGGAAATTTCCTGCTTCGTCAAGCAATGTCAAACTCAATACTATGTCCATATTTTTGCATTTTGACCTGTGCAAATTTACAATGGACAAGCGATGGTGGCTCTGTCAACTTATGGATCCCTTGAAAGATGTGTGCTCACAGGTTTTCCTACAAGAACTGCTCCATTTAAAGATTATTAAAGATGGTCACACACATTTAATTTTCAATGAACAGGAGGCCAAACAAGAACTCTTTAAGTGGCATCCCACTGCTAAGGATTGAATCAATGTGTAAAGGGGGCATTTTTTTAGGGATAATAGACAATAGTATAATTTGTAGCTTAAGCTATATGTCTTACAAAGTATTATTTTTACTTGCTGTATTGTTTTGTTATTGCTACATCTATATGCATACTTGGGGTGGAATTATGGGTGAGATGGGTTTACGGGGGTTTCTGGGGCGAGCAAAGGTGGCGACTTCTGTATGCTGTGAACTTCGGACAGCAAGGCAGGGGGTGACACCTTTTGGCAGACACAGGGGTGGGAAGGGTAGAGGATGGTCAGAGAATGGTAGTCAGCCGTTCATGGCTGTTTTCTTGCACTAGTAGGTGGGGGGTATCAAGGAGGTTGGGGGATAAATAGCAGAGTCAAATGCAAGGCATTGAAATTATTCTTACATCAAGCTGCAGTTCCACTAGTCGTTACTAGATGTCCCTCATGAGTCAAATACAAAGCCATTGAATCCCTTTCATCAAGCAGTTGTATTTGACTCGTGAGGGACATCTAGTAACCACCAGTTGAACTGCAGCTCTTTGTAGAATTATTTTGATATTGGATACTATATAATTCAGTGCCACTGCTAATCTGATCCTATAATGCTTTGCAGGACCTTCGGTTGGGATTGGTTTTTTGCCAATAACTGTTTTAGGGTAGTCCTAAGAGGATGGGACCACTACCGAATCGTTCAATAAGATGTGCTTTTTGTTTTCAAGGCATCTGCTTTGTACTCTTCCTAGGTTAGGGAGGATCCCAAAATCATCACCTCTCTCACTGCTTGCTAATTTTTCAGTTTCACTGTTGTGAAAGTACTATATGCTCCTTAGCATATAAAAATAGAGATACCTATTTTATCATAAATGGTACTGTGTATGATGCCATTTGCAATTGTTTCACAGTGCAGACAAGTACACAGTGCCATCAGCTACGATATCATCATTAGATCTCGGTTAGAGGTTTATCTTGGCTGTTCAGAAACTATACAGAAAACCAACAGTGGCTGTCAGGCTTAATGGCCTCTCTTCATCTTTCTTTAGTGTTCAGAGGGGTACATGGCAGGGATGCCTGCTATCCCCATTATTATTTGCTCTTTATCTTGACCCTTATTTAAAGCACTTGCTTCATAAAAAGTTCATATCTCTACTGTGTCCCTAAATGGAATGGAATTAAAACCAATGGAATAAGCAGATGACATTGCTATTTTTAATTTGCGACCAGTAAAAGCTGTGGCTGAGATTACACAAGAGGCCCTGCGTTTCGGTACCTTTATGGGCTTTACATTAACTGTGGATGAGACACAGACGATCCTACATTTCCAACTTGAAATAGCCACAATTACACTAGGAAATACAAGAACTTAGTTGTTAAGTTGATGATGTGGTCGCTCTAAATTACGAGCCATTGTTAATAAAGGTGGCCGCAAATATGCGTAGTTGGTACAGGCAACCCCTTAGTATAACTGGGACGTGTAACTCAGCCTTTTCCTGCAACTTCCGAAGTTTCTGTACCTTTTTTACACTATTCACTAAGGGTACCATTGTCATTTTTTAACCAGTTGGAAAATGCTGTAGGCAGTTTTATATGGGGATACCGGCGGGCAAGGAGAGCTCTCAGGTACATTAAGCTACCATATGAGCGAGGTGGTTTTAAACTCTCGGAGGTTAAAGTATATTTTTGGGCTGCTTTTGTTAGTCAGATTCAAAGTTTACTCAAGGGGCCTGGTATGGGCATGATCTGGCTCTCATACCAGCTGGCCTGTGGTCAGCATAAAACGGCTGATCCTAACTACCACAAGAAGGTTCGATTTAAGGTAGTTCAACACATTCTCTGGATTTGGCAAGATATATGTAAGACTTGTACACTGCCTAAGTTGCACACATATAACAAAACTTTGGGGAAATCCAATATTGTCTGATATATTTCATGATCATGTGGGGAGATGGTGGCAACATAGTGGTATACAGCTCGGGCAGTTGTATGATGAACAAGGATTTCAATCATTCCTATCATTGAAAGAAGAATTTGGGATATTCATCCATTTTTATGTACTTGCAAGTAAGGGATTATTTCACTCACGGAGAGGGCTTATTAGAACTACCTAGCCCAGTCGAGGTATTCTCTGAAATTTTTCTGATTTCATGCCGGACCTGTATTGGTAACGTTTATCAGACATTCTTAGCGTCTGCTAGTGATGACAGTTTACAGATCGCAGTCAAACTAAGCCAGATTTTTTAAATTGATAAAGCAAAAGAGGTAGTATATGAACATTTGGAAACTATAAATGCGGCAGTTACCTCAGTTAATTTGAAACTACAGAAATACTGGATTATGTTTATACTGTATTATACACCAGAGAATATTTCTAAGTGGGCTTCGACCCATTTCTTTGTAAAGTCACGCTGTCCAAAGAGCCACGAATATGCAGATGATCTCCGTCATATGTTTGTTACAAATATTAAAAGTTAAATTCAACCAGCTTAGAATTCGAATCAGGAGGCAGGCTGTTCTGGCTTGCCTTGCTCCAAGTGACCCCCAACTAAAGTGCACTTTGGTAAAATTTCTGACAGCATGCCAGAAGAAATCGCCGGAAATCAAAATATTGGCTGAAATCTAACTTTTAAATTTACCTGTGCATTTATAAACAAAGTATTATATCCAAGAATTACAGTGGTGTAAACAAACGTGGCATGCATTTCTGGTTATAACGTGCCTGAATGAGTGACTTCTATTATCTGAATTTTTATTGTACAGTATTTTTAATAGAACTGTTATCCTTTTATAACTAAGGAGTTTTTATATACAAAAATTGGTCTGTAATTAAATATCTTTGTGTTGCAATGGTTTTAACAAAGCTTAACACACTGCCTCTGAGATAAGCCTGTCTGCTCATGCCAAGCTACCAAGGGGGTGAGCAGGGGTTATTACGGAGTGTAATCCCCTTATCCTGACTTAGAAGTAAGGCTCCCTATTTGGACAAAGGTGATAACCATTGCCAACTAGAGACCCCCAGATCTAACAATCTACAATTATGTTCTCTGCGATGAAATTGCAGGCTCTACTGGTGCACCTATTCAGGACATGGTGTCAGCTGTGACATTTTTAATACCTGGTCTAAATGTGATTAGTTAATTGTAATTCATATTCACTGAAGAAAATCATCCACTTACATTAATGAGGGTTAAATACACTGGCAGATCTCAGGAATTAAAGATTGCTCTAGTCTGAATGAATCAATACCGTTTGATGGGCCATTAGTAGGTAATGACTCCAATCTTAGCTAACTAAATGACAAGTAATTCTCTTTTAGTTATAATATAGTTTTGGTCTGGCAGGGATTTTATGAATACTGAAATGTAATAAATCTATTCTAAAGTTTTAATGTATTTTGTTGTTCTTAGTATCTTTTTGTAGAATAACATTTTCTTTATTTTTCTAAATTGGTTTAGGAGTTGTTAGCATGATGTGTGCTCTACTTTAAAATTATTTGTACTGTTTGAACACACAATTCGCTGAGGATTGCCTGCTCCTTGTGCCATAGCTACCTGGAGTTGATCAGAAATTCACTCCATATTGTTATGTGATATAACCAGAGTGAGCTTAGTCGTGGGGTCCAAAATTCATAAAGCCATTTATTTTATTGTTGTTTAACGTTTGTGATAGGATAGTGTCCAGCAGTTACAAAACAGTTTTTAAATGTAAGAATATAACCGTTTGATTTGATTTGGGATATTTAAAAGCATTTTAGCACATGGTTTTTATTGGCATCACAGAGGTGGATTTGTCCACTCTTTTTGGCCCTCCCAGGATGGAGATGAAACTCACTTGCTAAGTAAGGATGCTTAAGTAGTACCTAATGCAGGCTGCAGTTTGAGTTCATTGACACTGTTAGAAATTAGGGACTATTTTAGAGTAATGTAGAGTTTGTGAAATGGAATACTCTTTTACGAACATGAGAAATATCCACATTATTACAAGGTCATTATATCCTGTGGTACTTGTAATATGGTTAACAAGAAATCTATCACATTTGTGATGGAGAAAAATACATCAGCTAAACATTAGGTAGGAGCCTTTAGAAATTATTTTAAACTCTAGGGGGTCGGGGAAGTTGCTGAAGTGTACCCATGGAGGTCGCACCGAAGGTGGGCAAGAAATCCAGGTTTATCCTGCTCAGAACGGCTTGTTCTGATCATAGTAGATTCAGTGGGACATCACGTCAATGGTATGCAGCATTGTGGTGCCCTGCTGTGCTTTGCCCTTCTGGAAGATTAGAGCTGCCAAAGGTACATTTGTGAACTAAGAGAAAACAAAAAATGATTTCAACCTGGAGAAGTGACTAGATAATACAGGTTTTGTCACACTGAGAGGACAAAATCAACTGATGACGCGACAAAAGACGATGAAGGACCCCACTTAGATGTTGTTGGAAAGCAAAGGATGTTTTTCTGTTTTTTTCTTTTTTTACTTAAAATTTCTCAGTACTGCATCAACATGGCACACTTTCATTGCTATAGCTTCTAGGGGGTTATAGGAGATTCTCTTAGCACAATGTTTTGGTATAACCAAATGTTTTTTTTGTTTTGGTATTAGTACCTCCTCCAAGTTAGTAATTCAATTAAAAAAAATAGTTTCACAACATGATGATTCCTTACATTGGAATATTGATCAGATTTCGAGTGAATCTGATAGCACGCCCATGCTTCTACTTCACGTTTTGAGTTTTTTTGTGATACAGAAGATCTCATTGAACAATAAAAAAAGACAAAAAGACCCAAACCAGTCTAGTTCAAAGAATGAACAGCAAGTGCATATTTTCGAAGGGCATTTGAAAAAAATCCTATTCACTGTAGTGACAGAAATAACATGGCTGTTTTGGTTTCAATTAAGGTGATGGGACATGTGGAACACTTTACAAGATTATGCTTTGCAAACAGGATGCTAAATATGTATATGCTTCACTCATCTAACTTCAAAGAAGAATAGAATTTGGAATGAGGTTTGGAGCAGACGCTAATACAACTGACTTATTTTCATAAATATTTAGCAATTTAGATTATTTAATATAACAATAGGTGTACACACAGAAGAAGTAGATTTTGAATTTTTGTATTATTAAAAAGGTCATAATGTTCTGAGCTGAACGAGTTCCATGATTTACACTTAGGGCCTATTACGAGTTGTCTTTGTCAGACTATGATCGTCATGGTGGTGCAGCAGTTGTGGACAACCCAGGGGCCGCAGGCTCCACCATGGGATATGCTTGGTCCCGCCAAGCATATTGTGAGTTCCTCTCTTCCAAGGTTTGCATGGATTTTCTTCCTTCATGTTGACCTTGAAGGAGAGGAAACAAATGGGCCTCAACTGCATGCAGATGCACCCAGGAGGATATAACATGTGCCCCCATGTGCATGTGTATACATTACTGCACAGCAGGCACTTTCGAGTCTATGCTATGAGTGAATATTGTAGTTAGGTCTCAATGTGCTGCTGCTTATTTTCCCTGATGTTGCATTTCAAGACTAGAGAATTGAAATAATGCACATGAGGTTGTTTCTGCAACTCAATATCACAAATGCACTAGAGACTGAGATAGGACCACTTGTATCACTGTTCTGGACCCCTTAAATAAAACTAACATTACATTTCTGATGCTTCAAGAATAAAAAAAGGAAATATATCTCACTAGTACTTTTAATAAATCTTTTATATCTCGCTGTGTCATAACGCAATTATACTTGAGTATATATGCACAGTTGCAACTATTCTACCATGGAGTACGTAAACTAGGCTCAACATTACATCAGACATAAAACATGGCCCCCATACACTTCATCTTACCCCAAGTATAGATAGTGCAGATTTCTGGAGGTGCCAGTGGTTTTCTATTGTCACAAATTTAAATTGTATGTTATATTAGGATACTCTGGGCCCTACTCACAATGGTAAATCTACTACTCGTAAGCCTACTCATTTGATTTTTGGAGTTTTAATACTTTGGGTATTAGGAAAATACGAGTTACTAAAAAACATAGTCTTACTTTTCTACAACCCTTGATATGGGGTGAGGTAAATGTACAAATGGAAAGTTAGAAGTGCCAAATAGGAACAGTAGTAAGTCCAACTCCATATATGGCCAACAACGTATACTGAACACCCTCCCATAATAAAAAAGGTAGTGTCTTAGAATGAAACTACATAGTGAATTATTAAATTGCATTTTTTTAAATAGATACAAATATAAATAATCCTATTTAATGTCTAAAAATGTCAAAAATAACATGTTTTATTGTACTATATATTACTTTAACAACAATTCACAATTTTAAAATATCGGTAACATTATGTTTTGTTAAATTATGACTTATTTTTTTTATTTTAGTTCTATACATCACTTGAATAAAATATAATATTTTTACTTTGTATTATATTCACTAACAGTGTCCTTTTCAAATGTGTGGCCCTCAAAAATGGCCACTTGTTTTACAACTCTAACAACACTGGAAAACAGTGAGCTTTGGGTGATGGAATTTTAAACATCTCCCACACACTCTAAATGACCCTATGTATTTGAAAAATTGTAACTATGCTAAAATACGACTAATATATGGCTTTGTCTCTGACAATCAGTTTCTGACCTGTAATCAATTTGCAACCATTATTCAAGATATTAATTAGCATAAAATATAAACAAAACTTTAAATAATTTTGAATTGCCTATGATTGAAATTGGTATGTAGTGTGGAAACCTGCTTCTAGCGCTATGACACCTCGTGTGGGGTAGTTATGCACTTTATAAACTGCATTATTATTAGTAGTATTTTAGTCCTTCAATCCCAGCCTATTTAATTAAATTTTCAAAAAACATCCCAAGTTGGAGAAAACATGATAGGTTGTTAAAATACAGTTTGACATTTCAAGAGAAAATAATATCAGTACTAATTTCTGAACCACCTGAACAAGTAGATGGCTTTTACAATCCAAGTATTCAATTGGATTACTTTTCTAACACTGAGCAAACATTAGACCCATTGATAAATAAATTCCAAGACACGCCTCAACAGTCACCAATACCGCTGACCCCACAGCCACCACCCACATCGATCCCCTGCTCACTTAGACTGACATAAACAACAACACCATCATAATCATGAACACCATCCACTCCGGCTCTCCGTCAGACCCATGCCCACACCACATCTTCAACAAAGCTAGCGACAACATTGTATCCCATCTTTGCTAGGAAATCAACATCTCCTTCGAGTCTGCGACCTTCCCAGAGAGCTGGAAGCACGCTGAGTTCAATGCCTTACTCAAGAAACCCAAAGCTGATCCGAAGAATCTCAAGAATTTCCGGCCTTTCTCCCTGCTCCCGTTCCCGGTGAAGGTCATCAAGAAAACCATCAACGGACAGCTGACCCGCTACCTTGAGGAGAACAACATCCTTGACTCATCCCAGTCTGGGTTCCGCAGCAACCACTGTACCAAAACTGCCCTCATCGCCACCACCAATGACATTGTGGCCCTGCTGGACAACGGCAAACCTGCGGCCCTCATACTCCTGGACCTATCAGCCGCTTTTGACACTGTCTGTCACCACACCCTACGCACATGCCCCCACAGTGTAGGTATCTGAGACAAGGGTCAGGAATGGACCACCTCCTTCCTCTCAGGTAGAACCCAGAGCGTCCTCCTCCCCCCATTCAGGTGCGTAGCCTCTGAGATCATCTGCGGCGTACCCCAAGGATCATCCCTCAGCCCAACATTATTCAACATCTACATGACACCACTAGCCCACATCGCCCGATTGCACAACCTCAACATCATCTCTTAACCCAACAACACCCAGCTGATCCTCTCCCTCACCAAGGACCCCCCACCGCCAAACCAAACTCTAAGAAGGAATGAAGGCCATTGCCGATTGGATGAAGAACAGCTGTCTGAAGCTAAATCCGGACACGACGGAGGTCCTCACCCACTGCTCCAGCCCCACTGCCTGGAATGGCTCCTGGTGGCTGACCACAATGGGAGCAGCACCAACACCCACTGACCACACACACAACCTGGGGTTCATCCTCAACTCAACACTCTCCATGACCAAGCAAGTCAACCCTGTCTCATCCTCCTTCTTCAACACTGTCCGCATGCTCCACAAGATCTAAATGTGGATCTCCACTTGAACAAGAAGAACGGGCACCCAGGCCCTCGTCAGCAGCAGGCTGGACTACGGACACGCCCTCTACGTAGGAGCCTCTGCCAAACTCCTGAAACAACTTAAACGCATACAGAACGCCTATGCACGCCTGAGCCTCGACATCCCCAGCCACATACACATCACACTCTACCTGGGAGACCTGCACTGGCTTCCCGTCAACAAGAGAATCACCTTCAAGCTCCTCACCCAGGCTCACAAGGCACTCCACAAAACTAGACCGGCATACCTCAACAGACAACTGAACTTCTACACACCGAACAAGGGCTCTGCTCCCCAGACCTCACCCTCGCCATCATCCCACCGCATCCGAAGAGCAATCACCAGTAGCAGAGCATTCTACCACCTCGCCGCCAAGTTCTGGAACATCCTCCCCATCCTCCTACGGCAGACCCAAGACATACTAACCTTCCGGAAGCTACTCAAGACCTGGCTGTTCGAGGAGTAGCAGCACCCCCCAGAGCCTTAAGACCCTCATGGGTGAGTAGTGCACTTTACAAGTGTTCTGATTGATTGATTGATTGATTGATTGATTGATGGATTGTACGTTTAAGCAGGTTGGGTCATAGAAGAATCTTTTTCTTTAACATTGAATGGTGGGATTTGTAAACGGGAAAGTATAGAAGTTTTCCTCCAGACTACATGTGTCTCCTACAATGGTGGACAATTAAAAAATACCTGGCTCTGTGGAAAACATACATTTTCATGTTCCTGTGAGCTGGTATCGTTAAAAGTGGGGAATGAGATGGACATACTATGCTTTAATGAGCAGTGTCTCCTGTGTTGACATGTTTCAATGCCCTGGAAGCCGTGGCAACGCACTGTCCTGGTCAGGAGGTATCCTTGGTATTTGAGTAACTATAGGTAGCTTGACTCCCGTGAACTCTATGCAGTTGGAGTCAAGCTATCCTGGTTGAAGAGGGGTGAAACCCCAAAACCGGTCCTTTGATGATTGTTTTGTCTCCAGGGAGGACCTGGCCAGGCATTTCGGGCTGGACTGTTGCTATTGGGTGCAGGGTCAAAACTGATTTACATATATCTGGGTCCAAACTGGAAAGACATGGTGAGCAAAATAACGATGGATTTAGGCCATGATCTCTCTACTGGGATGAATGTATGAATTGTTCTGCATTCTGTCCATCAATTGTTACTTTTGCACTTTAATTAGTGGACATCATAATCACAATTGGATTTTTCCCATTTCCTATGGCTTCAATGCTGTAACACTGATGACAGCACCCCCATTCTGAAAATTGTTCCAGCACCACTTTTGTTGAGAAGCATTTACAAAGCAAATTCTGAAGTGGGGTCATGATCCCTTGACAGCTGGACATCCAGGTCTGAGTAATATTTTGTCAGATATTATTTATAGTGGCCACACATACGTAAATGAAAACCTCTGTGTGAATACGTGTGCATGCAAAGATACTACAATGCAAAACAGTGGTGTAATCACAACCATTAGGCTTTAGTACAACTTTGCTGCTGTAACCAGACAGGTCGCTCCCTCTGCCACCACGCAGACCCCCTGTGCTCTGCTGCTGCCTCTCATGCTGTCTGCTGCCTGCAGACTGGTCTTTTGCTCGTTTTTTTCCTTCTCACTGTGGTCCTGTTCTTTAGACTTCCCCCTCTTTATTCGTGCCCCTTGATATTTATTTGGTGATTTCTGCCGCTGTGCCCATCTCTCCCCCCTACCCCCTTGCCTTCTGGGCCACCTTTCCTGCCGCTCGCGTCCCCGTGGTCCCGCCCCCTTCTTCTCATTGGCCGCCCTGCTCACGCCTCCCATCTGCTCCTCCCTCCCTCTCCCCCTCATATGGAAGCCGCACAGCGGCCGCGCCGCTGCAAGCCCGTCTGCGCCCGTCCATGCCTGGACCGCGGCCAGCGCCAGGAACCCTGGCCCTCGACAATGCCAACCCACCTAACTGAACTACAACGCTGCCACCCTCCACGCACTCAACACCGGCCGGACCCCCGCCTGCCACCGAGACACCCCGAAATGTACCCACGAACCCTTCACCTGCCAAGCCTGCAAATTCACCTGCCTTCGGACTGACACCGCACCCGCCAGGCCAGACACCAGCAACAACCACCTCATGTGCATCCTGCTCAACACGCGCTCCGTCCACAAGCACGCCGTCGAACTCTGGAACCTCCTCGACACAACAGCGCGGGACGTCACCTTCCTCACAGAAACCTGGTTGAACGCCTCCTCAGCCCCCGACATCGCCATAGCCATCCCGGATGGCTACAAGATCCCCAGGAGGGACCGCGTCAACCAAACCGGAGGAGGCATCGCCATCGTCTACAAAAACACCATCCGCATCACAACCAACTTCAAAGGCACCCCCACCACCGCCGAGCACCTCCACTTCCAGATACACACTGACCCTAAGACCACTCTCAGAGGTACCCTCATCTACAGACCCCCGGGACCACGCACACAATTCAGCGAAGCCATCGCAGACTTCATCAGCCCGCTTGCCCTCACCTCCTCAGACTACATCCTCCTAGGGAAGCTCTACTTCCACCTGGAAAACAACAATGACAACAACACCACCACCCTGCTGGACAACCTCGCCAAACTTGGACTCAAGCAACTGGTGAACACCCCTACCCACTACGCCGGCCACACACTTGACCCAGTCTTCTCCTCCAGCAACCACATCTCCTTCAGCCACTCCACCGGACTACACTGGACAGATCACAGCTGCGTCCACTTCAACTTCAGGAAAACCACGACCCACCACCGCCTGCAACAGGCTCCCCGAAGATGCTCGAGTAAGATCACCGCCGACCAGCTCACCACCTCCCTGAACCAGAACCCTCCCACCAACACTACGGACACCAACGAAGCAGCCCGCAACCTCACACAGTGACTCACCAACTGCGCCTATGCCTTTGCACCACTGAAGATTCCTCCCAGCAGACCCGGCAGCAGGACAGTCTCGTGGTTCACCAACAACCTCAAAAACTCCAAGAAATCCTGCTGTACCCTCGTGAAAGCCTGGCGCCACGACCAGTCAACAGGAAACATGATAGCCCTCAAGAACGCCATCCGCAAACACCACCAGCTGATCCGCACCACCAAAAGGACAGCATTCAGAGAACGACTGGACAACAACACCCACAACAGCAAGGAACTCTTCAGCATCGTTAAAGAGCTCTCCAACCCCAGCGCCAGCAACAACGACATCACACCCTCGCAAGACCTCTGAGACTCACTTGCCCCATTCTTCCACCACAAGATCACCGACATACACAACAGCTTCGGCGCCCAGACCACGTACCCTGCCACCGAACCAAAACCCCCCACCACCCTTTGCACCTGGACCTCCGTCAGCACTGAAGACACCACCCACGTGATGAACATCATCCTCTCCAGCTCCCCAGCCGACCCCTGCCCACACCACATCTTTAACAAAGACGACTCCATCATTGCAACCCAACTCCGGAACTTCATTAACATCTCCTTCACATTTGCCACCTTTTCGGAGAGCTGGAAACATGCAGAGATCAGCGCCCTCCTGAAAAAACCCACCGTGGACCCCAGAGACCTCAAGAACCCCTTCTCGCTCCTCCCTTTCCCCGCCAAAGTCATTGAGAAGACCGTCAACAAACAGCTAGCTGCCTTCCACAAGTCAAACAGCTCCCTCGACCCATCGCAGTCCGGTTTCCGAGCAAACCAAAGCACCAAGACCGCCCTCATCGCAGCCACCGATGACATCCGGTCCCTGCTCAACAACGGGGAAACTGCTGCCCTCATGCTCCTCGACCTAACGGCCGCATTTGACACAGTCTGCCACCGCACCCTAACATCCCTCCTCCACCACGCCGGGGTCCAAGGAAAAGCTCTGGAATGGATCACCTCCTTCCTCTCCGGCAGAACTCAGAAAGTACACCTCCCCCCTTCCGCTCTGCGGCCACCAAGATCATCTGCGGTGTTCCTCATGGCTCCTCGCTCAGCCCCACCCTCTTCAACGTCTACATGAGCCCCCTCGCAGCCATCGCACGCCAACACAACCTAAACATCATCTCCTATGCTGACGACACGGAGCTGATCCTCTCCCACACCAACGACCCCGCCACCGCCAGAGCCAGCCTCCAAGAAGGAATGAAAGACGTTGCGGAATGGATGAAGCTCAGCCGTCTGAAACTGAACTCGGACACGACGGAAGTCCTCATCCTCGGACCGTCCCCCTCCGCCTGGGACAACTCCTGGTGGTCCCCCACACTGGGCACCGCCCCCAAGCCTACAGACCACGCACGCAACTTGGGCTTCATCCTGGACTCCTCCCTCATGATGACTAAGCAAGTCAATGCCGTCATCCTGTTTCAACACTCTACGCATGCTCCAAAAGATCTTCCGGTGGATCCCCACAGTTATCAGAAAGACGGTCACCCAGGACCTCGTCACCAACCGACTGAACTAGGGGAACGCCCTCTACGCTGGGACCACAGCCAAACTTCAGAAAAGACTCCAGCGCATACAGAATGCCTCTGCACGACTCATCCTGGATATCCCCTGCCACAGCCACATCTCTGCCCACCTGAGAGACCTGCACTGGCTCCCCGTCAGCAAGAGGATCACGTTCAGGCTCCTCACCCACGCACACAAGGCCCTCCACGACATGGGCCCCAAATACCTCAACACTCGCCCGCCAGCTCCGCTCCGCCAGCCTCGCAGTCGCCACCGTCCCACCGATCTGCAGAACCACCACCGGAGGAAGATCCTTGTCCTACTTGGCGGCCAAGACATGAAACCCCCCCCACCCACCTACGGCTGACCCAGGACCATCTCTCCTCCAGGAAGCAACTCAAGACCTGGCTCTTTGAGCAGTAGCAGAACCCCCCCTCCTCCCAGCGCCTTGAGACCCTTGTGGGTGAGTAGCACGCTCTACAAATGTGCTTGATTGATTGATGGATTGATTGCTTTATACCATGGACTAAACCTGAAGGTTGCTGCTTCACAGACAGAGCTTTCTAAGGTTGTCTAACACCAATACAAGCACCATAATGATTGTCTGGATTGGTGCCGGGCACTTACATAAGTGTGTGCACTATGTACCAAGCCAGCTTCTCAAATCAATTAATTGATTATGCCAGTTCTTTAATGACTGGAGAATTGCAAGAATATGCCTGCCAGCAATCATTGAAATGCAGCCTTTGGTTAAAATCACAAGCATAGCCTGTGCCCTGAACAATGTACACATAGCTCGCTGCATCTTGTCAAAAGAGAAATATTTCTAAATTAACCATAAAAATATGAAGGTAAGTCAATTTGGGCAGTCAGATTTTTTGTGTGGTGTTCCGTCTGTGGGGAGAGTGTCAAGGAATGCTTCTTCAGTATGTTGACTCTTCATCTGGTAAACCCTTATCTTGGACTGGTAATTTGACTAGTCGAAGGCCCTGTCAGAGCAAAATGTCTACCCGAAGGACCCATCTTGTTATGGTCTGTCTTATACTATCACTTCTCTCTCTGCTCTTACTCTCTCCTCCACTTTCTTCATTTGCACTCTACCTACTGTGCTCTCTTGTGTTTAGAGTCTGCATCTGTTTTGTATGTTGTGCCCGTTTACCTTCTCTGGCAATTGTTCTGTTTATTACTTTCTGCTTGGTGCCAATTTTTCTTATGTGCTCACTTCTCTTCTCTGCTTGTTGCTCTGGCTTTTTAGATTTTATCATGCTTGTTGTGCTTTTTTGCTGTTGTGCTTCTTTTTTGTGCCCATTTGATTTTTGTGTCCTTTTTGGTTCCTGTTTCGATTGTTTGCTTCTCCCCTCACTGCAGGGACCCCCACCTCCACCCTCCACCCTCCACACTTTGCCCACTGCCCTTCTTTCCCGCTCCTTACCTGCTCTTTCCAAGCACCTTCTCCTGCTGCAGTTTCCGTCGCCTCCTATGCCTTGCTTCCTCTATCCTCTATCCTCCCGTCCTATGCCCTATTGAATAAAAGCAGCTGCTTGACTGTGCAGCAGGCATGCTGCAGGTAGGTGAAGGTACACCAAATGAAAGCACATCTCTCATCTTTACAGTTCCACAAACTTGCTTGCACGTAACACCAGACCTCATAATGACCACCCTCTTCTCTCTGCATCACCTGGCAGAACCTTTCTCATTATCTCACTGTCCCTTCTCTTGCAGTAGTTTGTGTCTCTCCCCTGAGGCGGAAGCCGGGGGTCTAGCCTGCTATTAAAATCGTGCTTTACACCTTAATTTTGCGCATTAGAATTTTATTTTGTGAACTTTTAAATACCCACACTTCCTGATCTTGCCACATCTTGAACCCTGCTCCTCGGCGCAGACGATTAGGTGCTGACGCTGTGGGAGAAAGGGTTGCAGCCGCCATATTGAGTGGAGGAAAGGGTTGCGGTCCAGCTGTTGGCCGCCTCTCACCCTACTCTCCACCGGATATAGGGGCCATGACATCCCGTCCGCGCAGCGGGCGGGCGCAGCGGGCGCGCCGGCGGCACGCCGAAGGCGCACCAAAGGCAAGCCCGCCTGCGCCCATCCGTGCCGGGACCGGGCCTAGTGCCATGACCCCTGGCCCTGGCCGGACGCAGCGCCAGATCCCCTTTTCCAAAGCTGAACTCATGCAGCTCTGACCAGTTCCGGGTAGTAACTGCCTAAAGCATGACCTGGAGCATATTCCACTGACTACTATCATCAGCTGCCCTCACTGCAAGTCCTCACTACCTCTCCTCAAGAATACTGTTAACCCCAGAAATACGAGTAACAAAAAATCATAAATATATCAACAGCACTTATCAACGCTCGTTAGGTAGGCATAGACAGGATATAGCAGACCTCATTATGGACAGGAACATAGACATACTATTTGTTACTGAGATATGGATGGATAGTGCTTCAGACCCAGATTTAGTGGTCGCAGTTCCTCAAGGATATAAGGCCTACCGACAGGACAGACAGGGAAAGAAGGGTGGTGGTCTGGAAATTATTGCCCGTAACACCTTTACGGTGAGGACGTCTCCTGTACCCTCACCAACCTGTGAAGCTATCCATTTTGCCATCATGTTGACCCCCTCGCATAATTTCAAAGGAGCACTCCTTTATAGACCGCCAGGAGCAGGCGCAGAATTCCTTAAATTTGAATACAATGCTTGAGTCACTAGCAATAGAGGATTCCTTTACGGTCTTAGGTGACCTTAATTTCCATTTAGATAAACTAGACAACAACAAAACACAAGCTTTATCGTCCGATATGGAAGCCCTAGGGCTTTCTCAATTGGTTACCTCACCCACACACGAGGCCGGTCACACCCTGGACGGCATCTTTTCTAATTTAAAAAGGATCCATATACAAGACATCCTCCCGCTCCCCTGGTCTGATCATTATGCCATTTTCTGCGCAATTTCAATCAATGATGTTCCTACAAACAGACCGGCTGTTCTCAGTTGTGAGCCTTTTAAGGTTTGGAAGGACATAAATAATGCAGACTTTAGAGCACTATTGGATAATACCTGCCCTACTATCTCCGCAGACCCGAATATAGCCATGAATCAATATTCGGAATGGTTAGGCAATGCCATGAAAGCACTGGTACCATATAAAACAATATCTAGAAATAGGACAGCGCCTTCAGCACCCTGGTTTACGGAAGATCTTAGAAAACAAAAACAAATTTGTAGGAATCTTGAGAGACATTGCCGCAAATCCTATGACTCAGAAAGTAAATCCCGTTATAAGGAGACACTTGCCAAATATAAAAAAATGATTACCGAGGCAAAGAGTAAGTTCTTCAGCGAACAAATAGAAAATGCAAAGAATTCCAATAAACAACGCTACGACGTAGGGAAGCAATTAGTAGGGAAAGCCCCCGATCTGGCCCCCCCTCTATCCCAATCTCTCTGCGACGCTTTGGCTAATTACTTTTACACAAAAGTTAACGATATTTACCTAGCTTTCTAATCCAAGGACCATGCCATTACATATTCCACCTGCACTATACCCTCTGTTTGTGCCCTGACCCAATTTAAAGAAATTACAGAGTCACAAATAACGGATATTGTTAAACTCATAAAAACTGGATCGGCTCTGGACCGCTGTCCACCAAAAATGTTTCCCCCTGTTATGGATTTACTAACACATGTAATTACACAAATATGTAACGCCATGTTTAAATCAGGGATTTATCCAAACACGTTGAAAAACACTCTTTTAAAACCACTTCTAAAAAAACCGCATCTGGATAAAGGCGAATTAAAAAATTACAGACCAATAGCTAGCCTTCCTTTCCTGGCAAAGGTGGCAGAGAAAGCTATGAATCACCAGCTGTCCGAATTCATCGAGGAACACCACTTGCTGGACAACACCCAGTTTGGGTTACGCACATTACACGGCACGGAAACGGCCCTCATTAAAGCCGCCAACGATTTCAGAGACATCAGAGATCAGGGAGGAACAGCAGTGCTTGTACTGCTGGACCTATCCGCGGCCTTCGACACGGTCGATCACTCCATCCTGATCGACCGTGTCGGAAAAATGGGCATCCAACTGGGAGCAAAGAACCTACTTGCCTCCTTTTTATCTGGAAGAACTCAGGCTGTTACCTTAGGACCATTCCAGTCCGCTGATTTGTCACTACCGTGCGGGGTTCCCCAGGGCTTATCCCTAATTCCGACACTTTTTAACATTCATGTGTCGGACCTAGCTAGAGTAAATCAAATTATATGGGATGAGCCTTACTTCTTACGCCGACGACACCCAGTTAGTCCTCGCCATCAATAATGATGGAGAAGAGGTGGCGGAGCGCTTCCAAGAAGGCATGCTGGCAATTGGAGACTGGATGGCCTCCAACTGCCTTAAACTCAACTCCGAGAAGATGGAGGTTGTCATCTTTGGGAAACTCTCCCCAGGCTGGTCACCCGCCTGGTGGCCTTCATCTTTTGGAACTCTACCTAATCCTGTCCCAAAGGTTAGGAATTTGGGAGTTGTTTTCGATGAACATCTCAATTTCGCTGCCCGCGCCAATCAAATAGCAGCAACAGCATTTCACAAGCTAGGACTTATAAGAAAAATAACCCCGTTCCTTCCGGACAGTGCCGGTAAAACTTTGGTAAGCACACTGGTATTATCTTCACTGGACTACTGCAAAGGCTTATTTGCCAATGCACAAATTCGGGTTGTTAACAAAATGCAAACGATACAAAATGCCGCGGCAAGAAGGCTCTCCAGGACCCCCAAATTTAAACCAATTGCCCAAATGATCCGGAACTACCATTGGTTGACGATCAAAAATCGTATAAAATTTAAGACACATTGCCTTGCATTTTAAGCATTACACAATTAAGGTCCGCAGTTTCTTAGAGATCAGTTAACACTCTATTGCCCTCCTAGACAACTGAGATCCACGACTTTGCATCAATTAATAGTACCACGCACAAAGACAGTCTCCTGGGGAGACAGACGGTTCATGGTCACTGCAGCCCGACTTTGGAATGCCCTCCCACTCTCGATTAGGTCAAGTCACTCTCTCCTTTCATTTTGTAAAAGATTAAAGACCTGGTTGTTCAACCAGTAATCCATTTCATGAACTAGCATCTGGAGCGGCGAGACGCCCACAGGCATTTGTTCGCGCTCTACAAATTAAAAAAATAAATGAATAAATAAATATCTCCATGCCACCCTCTGCACATTCCTCACCATGTATTGCCTACATAATCATCAAAACCAGATCCTTCTTCAACTACACCACCAATGTCTGGGACCGTTTTTATATACCCTCCTCATTCTTCTTCTTTCCCACTGAAATGTAGCTCAGACTGACATTCACCCCCACCATCACAGTGACCATTTCACCTGCAACAAGATCATCCAAACCAACAGACCATACACACCTATAGGAGCCCTGACCGTCTTCCACAAATACTCCATCACCTGCACTGCCTCTACAGATAAACCAACCACACTCATGATACGCTTGCATTTCTATATTCATGTCAGTCACTAGAAGACCATCTCATATACCCTCACATATCAACCTCCAGAACCCCATTCCAACTTGAGCAACCTCCTCACTTACTTAATCACTCCCATCGCCATTAGATCCAACAAGTTCCTTCTACTCAGTGATCTCAACCATCATCTCTATGACCTTACAGACTCTAACACTACTGACCTCATAGACAGCCTTGACAATGTCAGATACACACAGGTTGTACAAGGTCCGGTTCACGTTGCTAGACACAAACTTGACTCCTTAACCACAGCCACACACACGATTAGACTGCAAACAAGGATAGCCCACTCCATTGCACACTCCTACTTCAATTCATGCCAATACAGCAAACCAAAAACAACCATCAACTTTATCCACAACTGAATCAACCTATTAGAATCAGACTGGGCACATACCCTCACGTTCAACCAGCCTTCCTTCACAGGAGGCCCACAGAATGGCCTACCCACTTTCAACAGTTGATCTTAGCCTACACAATGCCCGGGCCACCATAAAGAAGATCTGAATCTCAGAAACTCATGCAAAAGCATGCTGGTACATTAAAGTCCTAAGAGACTTCAAGAGTTGTTGCAAACAACTGGAAAAGAAGGTAGAGAACCAGTTGAGACAATACCTCCAGAGACACATACACATCCACACTCAGAAGGTACCACGCACAGATCAAAATAGCCATGACAACAGCCCTTACACTCAGACTTGAATCATGTGCCAACTCCAGCAAACAACACTTCAACATTGTCAAAGAATTCACCAATCCAAAATCTGCCTCCAACACTATCATCCCTTCACAGTACTCACGATTTACACTAAATTTGCACCCCAACCAACCGTAAAGTACATTATTACACAACTCAACCACTCTAATGAACACCCACCTCCTAATGTACTTTTCACTTGTCACTAAAGTTGAGCCTGCTAGAATCATGCAGACTATTCATTCATGGTCCCCCTTACATCCATGCCCTCACCACATGCACAACCTGAGCAGCAAATATCACCCCATCATTAAATCATCAATACTCATTAAAATCTTCCCCGACAGCTGGAAACATATAGAGGTCACAGCCCCCCTTGAAGACATCCTCCGCTAACCAGAAAGAGCTCAGGACTGAAGACCCTTCTCAGCCACAGTCCTTGAGGATGACATCAATAAGCAGCTCTGTGCTCATCTTGAACAGCAATATCTCCTGGACTCCACCTCGTCAGGTTTACGCAGCAACCACAGCATGGAAACCACCTTCCTGACAGCAACTGCTGAGGCATTCAACACCATCTCTCATGGCATCCCCAATATCTGACTCCAGGATACAGGATTCAAAGCAGAGTTTTTTCCTCGCTCGCATTCACCAAGGGCAAGTTGGCGAGCGCAAGCGAGAAAAATCCACCTCCTGGCGAGATTGATCCTCATTTGCGATCACCAACATCAATTTGGCGAGCATAGCCGGGGGGGAGTCAGGTTTCTCATTGCGAGTGGTCGCGAATGCTCGAAACCGCTTGCGGTGAGTACTGCCCATTCGCATTGAAAACGCTTCCGCTCAAGTAAAAATCTTCTCGAGTGGCAGAAATGGTAAGTTTGCACTGCGCATGATGCTTTTCGCACTGATTGCACAGTTTGGACAAACATCCGGCACTGTGCAATCACCGCGAACAGCATTTCATTTTTTTTCACTTCGCGTAGAGCAACTTTGCAAACTTCACCCAGGATTAATGCAGATGACATCCACACTTTCTTGATATTCTCTTCCTCTGAGGACATAAGGTCTCTTAACATAACCCTTCAAAATACCCAAAAAAGGCTGATCTACAATCACATCAAATTAAATGCTCTCCAAATGAAATTCATCTTAATTGCTACTCCCAAACACTCACCCGCTATCGAATATTGGATGAAGCAACTAACCGTTCTTAATTGCTTACCACACATTGTAGATTCCATGAGATCACTAGGAATAATGCTAAAAAAATACTTGACCATGCAAAGGCATATTGGTGTTGTCATCAAAGGAGTAAACTGGAAAATAAACATTTGCAACCCTCTTTAGCCTAACAAGATCTAAGATAGCTCCATTAATGCCCTCTCTTAATTCTGCGGCAAGGCTTGTCATCAGAACTAATAGAAACAACCACATCACTCCTCATTTGACGTCCCTAAACTGGCTCCCATATTAAGCATGGATGAAGGACAAAATATCCTGCATGACAAATAAAGCCCTACACTTCAGCACACCAACTATCCTTGCTCAAAATTAGAGCTGGTTGGTGACTGCAAATCCTCAAGAATTTCCAGCATCTTACTGATGCAACCACAGAAAACCACAGAAGAAAACTTACAACTGACTAAACCTCTCAGCAGCATCATTCAAAAAGACATCATATACCAGGCTAACTTCTAACAATGTGTCACCGTGGTGGAAGGGTGTCTGCTTTGTAGGGATAAATAATTTTGTGCAAAAAGGGACACCTTCCTGCACAAAAACAATGAATGGGAGTCATTTCCTCGTTCTATGTCCGTGCACAATGCAGCACACAGAGAAAGAGGAAAAAACAAGGAGATATAACATTATTTCTCCTCATTGCACCTCCCCAACACCACTCCTGGGACAGCATAGGCTTTCATTGCATATCCAAGTTTACAGTTTATTGTAAATCTGGAAATGTGTCAAATGCCATATGGTGTGACATAGTAAACCCCACTCTAACACCAGTGGCATGCCTCCCCTTCACTCGTATTGTGTTGCCTCACTCACTATCTACAAGAAACGAAAAGCCACACAGAGTGGCTTTTTGTGGCCTTATAGATAGGGCGAAACCCTGTGACATCCCAGTGGTGCAAAGGGCTAATAAAGCAGCCACATAGTTTAAAAAAGGAAAACTTCTAGTACAAGCACCAGAGGATTTATTTAATACTCCCTAGTATCAGCCAGTTTCTGGAAGATAGACTGGTGAGAGAATGCGAGAAAATTTGAATAATGAAACAAAAGATATGTGAAATTTTTGGTAAGTTGGTTAGTTTAATGTAACACATATTTAGATTTCATTTCATAAAAATACAAGCCTAAACTATTTTGTTTTAAATTATTCACATTTTTAAAGAGTTTTGGAAAAACATATGGCACACTTTAATGTAACAAATGTTACTTAAAATGTAAAAGCTTGTAGCCATAGCAATATTTTTTTTATTTGCATAAACATTATTGTTAACATATTCATATATATTTGAATGCGCATCCTTGTTCACATTTTCTTTTAACAGAGATTGATTTTATTTTGCTATTTTAAATATTTTTAATACATTAAAACTATTGTAAATCAAATTGTGTTTTTTCTTATTTTAAATAATATATATTTGTATTAGCTATTTTATGCCAGTTGTTTTGATTTATATACAACTTGTACACATGTTATACATGTTGAGAAAAAGTTATTTGCATACATATTTGTGCAATGGTTTGAATAGTAAGAAAACCTTTTTTTAATTTTCCATTATTCCAATATTTTCTATTTCTACTTAATTTATTTTGCAGGTTGTTTCATGACACTGGTGACTCTTCCAGTTAATGGTTCATTGTTGTTGTACCATACTAAGAGTGATTGTAATATTGTTGCTGCAGTTACCATGGTTTGCGAGAGTTGGAAGATTGTTTGGGAAGTATGAATTTGTATGTTCATACGTTTACTTGGTTTAGGATTGTATACGTCTTTTATTGTAAGAAAGTATTTACTATGTTATCTATTCTTAGATTTTTAACATCTGTTTCACTGCTTACGGAGGCATGTTTATTTTGAAAGCAGATGATACTGTGTTTTCTTTTTAAGCACTTTTGATAATGTTGAAAATTCAATTGTGGCCGGTGGCTGCATTACACTTTTTTACATAATGATACATAGGGCCCCATTAGGATGTAGGGCGGACCGCAACCGCCATGCGTCCGACATCCTTCCCCACCCGCCTCCCATTTCCCCATCATATTACTATGGCGGGGGGACCGCGGCAGACGGATAGACCGTCTGCCGCTTTTCCGTCCGGTCGACATGTTGACAGGGTTCAATAGGGTTCAATATGGTGGCGGTGTCTTTTAGACACCGCCATCCATATTAGGAAGGCAGCGGGAACATGCTTTTTCGTGGCGGCAGAAAGGCATGCGGGAATCTCCTGCGGGTGCCCGTTGCAGGCCCCCAGGTATTCTGGGAGGTGGGGGGGTGCATACTGGGGGTACCTATGGTACCCCCCCGCACTTCAATGTACAATGTGGCAGGCACCACACGGTGCCTGCCATGTTGTGCATTGAAGTGTGCAACGTGCATTTTAAGCATTGCGGCGGGCGGTGCTTTCAGAACCGCCCGCTGCAATGTTAAAAATGCGGGATGTGCCCACCAGTGTGGCAGGTGCATCCTAAGGCCACCCATGGGACCACCACCCTTATGGCAGGTGGTCCCGTTTTACGTCAGGAGGGCGGGCGGACAAAGACCGC
This sequence comes from Lissotriton helveticus, assembly GCF_964261635.1. Lineage (NCBI taxonomy): Eukaryota > Metazoa > Chordata > Amphibia > Caudata > Salamandridae > Lissotriton > Lissotriton helveticus. Next base: position 127,708,945 of record NC_136064.1, read on the forward strand.
CCGCCATCCTAATGGGCCCCATCGTTTTGTTGGTGTCCTGTAAAAGTAACTTCATTTTTCAATATGTTCAGGCTTTGAGGACTTGTGTAGAATGTACATGTTGTCATTTTATGTATTACATTATTTATTTGTATTTTTCTATTTTTGGGCTGCATTTTGTACACATGTTTGATGTTTTATTTAATGTTATGTTGTCTATATGTTAGATTCCTAGATTGTGCTAGTCTCCAAAAGAAGGGTTTGAAAATAGGACTATGGATTGCTAATATGTAGAATGGAACAGTGAGAAATAATAAAAAAGCAAATATCCTAAGGCAGTATATAATATGTAATTGTATTAGGATACTACTTTAGATAATCCTCTGTGTCCACTGATCAGAATGATTTGCAAGAAATCACCCAAAGAGGGATCTCTGTCTGTCCATTCATCCGTTTATGATAGCTAGGAGTTCATGACTAACCCTGGGCATAGAACTACGCTCCGTTCGCGGAGTTTGTGAATTTTTTGCAACTTCGCACTTCCCAGCGAGCGCGAAGTTGTCGACTACTTCGCAATCTACAGCGTAGCGTAGTAGTTTTTCTTCCTCGCGCGCTCAATAGCATTCTCGCGTGCGCGGTAATGACTTACCGTGGTTCTGTGTTCGCTTTCTCGCTTTTCTGTGAGAACGCGATAACGTCATTCGGACGCGCGAACAGGTCATTAGGACGCGTGATCCTCCTTCCAGCGCCATGCTGGTTAGATTGCGTTTCCGAACACGCAGAAACAGCAATCTGGCACAGAATATCTCTCGAGCATCTTAAAATCTTCTAAAAAATGTTCATTTAACCCCTCAGATTGTGATTTGGCTGTATTTTTTAGGCTAGGAGTCTTCTTTTTGTTTCTACTCTTTTTTCAAGAGAATGGAAGTGCCCATGAGTCTCCAACTTCCTGTTCCTGTCCACCAGGCTCCTCCCAGTGCTTTTTCCATGTGGTGTTCACTTTCATTTGGATTTGGAGCTGTAAGGATCACTCTTTGTGTATGTCTGCTGCATCATAGCATTTAATTGGATTTATTGAGGAATTTTGGATTTGAACTTTTCTTTTACAAGTAAGTTTGAGAATTGAGAATTGTACTGTAAATGTTTGTTTGGTTTGGTTTTTTTTAACTACAGTTTTCTGTGCTTCTCAATCTTTCTTAAAAAGTATTACTGAGGGAGGCCTGTGCTTTCATGAGGGGCCCAGTTGTATGTGTTTGAAACTTCATCCAGTAGGCCTAGAGGTACCCACGGGTCCACCCATGTTTCTGTGGTGTCTGTAAAACATCATGGATGGCATTGGATTTAATTGCATACTCTGTTGTAGTGGAATTTTTTTTTTGTAAAATTAGGTAACCCTAGTAGTTCATGTAGTTAGTGTAGGCCTGCTTGATTTCATTTACTTTCTGTGGGTGGCTTGGCCAGGTGGTGGCGGCCATTTTGTGTTTGTAGCCACTGTGTTTTTGCCATAGGCCTCCAAGCTTTTGGCCTACTCTGCCAGTAGGCCCAAGGGTACTACTAGAGTCCTCATCATGGGTGCATGAAAGTTGTTCAACTGTTATTGGGGTGTTTAAGTTGTCAGTGTAACATCATGTAGGTCATGGATGGGATTGGATTAATTAGCAAAATGTGTTTTTGGTGTTGAATTGCAGGTTTTGGGTGTGTGTGGTGAATAATATGTTTTTTTCTGCGCACTAGGTAACCCTAGAATCCAGGTCGAGTAGTTGTGGGAACTTTGCACAGAGCTACAACGCCACCTTACCATTTTTGTCTTCTTCTCGCGCTCAATGTGCGTGCGCGGGCCCGTGATAATGACGTTTTGTACAGTTCGCGCTGCCAAACAAGCCGAATTTGCATTCTCGCGAGCAATATCCCTTGAGTTGCCTAAAACCTTCCCGAAAATGTTGATGCTGTTCATGTTGCTAAAGAAACTCCTCAGGTTGTCATTTGCTTGTTGTTTTAGGAGCATGAACCACTTACTGTTTCTGTCCTCTATGTACTTTGTTGTTTGAGGGTGGCCTGACCATGTGGGCGGCGGGGCGGCCATTTTGTCAAGCCAGGCATTGTCCTTTTGCCATAGGCATGTAAAGTCTGTCTTCTCTTTCTTTTCATGTTGTTGGGGGTGGCCAGGCCATGTGGGGGCGGCCATTTTGTGTGACCTTCCATCGTGCTTAAGTTTGTTTGTCGCAGACCTACAAACTTGGTATTTTTCCTGCCAGTAGGCCTAGAGTCCCAGAGGTAGTCAGCGGGGATGCTTGATGTAGCGGTTTCCATTTTGTCTGTTGAATTTAACATCATTTAGGGCATGGGTGGCAATGCATTACATTTTCAAATGTGGTGTTTGGGGTGTATTTAACTGTTTGGGTGTAAACGGTAAATGCATTTGTTGTTTATGTTGTTGTGTAACTTTCAAACCTTTTAGCCATGGGGATTTTCTTTTTTGCATTAAGCTGTGATGTGTAACAGGCATCCTCATTTTTCTGGCCATATAGGGATATAGGCCTGCTTGAGTTTATTATTTTCTGGCCTTTACCCATGTACCTGTGATGAGAGTGCCCATGTGGAGCTGTGGTGATAGTAGTAGTGTGCTGTTTTGTTTTTGACAAATTGGCCTGTGTCTTGCCATTGTTCCTGTTGGCTTACTAATGTTCACATCCCCATTGCTATCTGCTGCAGATCACTGATGCTGCATCCATCCGATATGATGCACAAATTAAGGATAAACAAGTTCCACTTCCACTACATTTGCATTTTGGTTCTTTGCTATTCTTACCCTTACTGAGTGTACTAATACTTCTAGTAGTAATTAAAATTAAAGCTAAAAGAAATCCACATTCGACTGATGTTATTCCGCCTTCTTTGCTTGTAGGTGCACACAAGACTGAAGAGGAGGTGTCTGTCATCATTCATCCCCTGTTCTACTGCCAGACGGACGTCCTTCTGTACTACGTCAGGTGAGGTGTGACTAACCTGACCAGACATCATTCTCAGCAACTTGTGCAACTGAGTGCTGCTGCTGACATCTGAAGAAGATGGGCCCATAGAAAGCAGGTACCAGGTCCTCCAAGACAAAGAAAGTTGCTGAGAAGAAGAATGAAGAACAGAAGAAGGAAGTGACACTTAAGTCTGGTGTTGACCCGAAAACCTTTTTTGGGAAAAAAAAGTACGCCTGCAGCAGCAGTGACCTGGGTCTAAGCTGGGGCCAGCACCTCCACATCAGTGGGCCCAAGCCACCAACCCAGGCCCAAGCAGATGAGTGGGGAAGAGGTAGCCAGCCTAATAGTGGAAAGCAGTGATACTGAGCCTGACCTGAACTTATCGCTATCTCAAAGTAGTACACATTCCACGCAAGAGGGAACACAGCAGAAAAGTGGTGAACAACAACCACCGCCCGCAATAGTAGATGTTCAACCTGAGCCACCGCCCGCAATAGTAGTTGTTCAACAACCACCGCCCGCAATAGTAGATGCTCAACGAAAAGAACAACCACAACCACCGCCTGCAATAGTAGTTGTTCCACAACCACCGCCCGCAATAGTAGATGTTCAACTAAAACAACAACCACAACCACCGCCTGCAATAGTTGTTCTTCAAGAACAACCACCGGCAATAGTAGTTGTTGTTCCTCCTGAAGTTGGGGAAGTTCAGGAAATTGAGCTTGATGCAGAGCAAGAAGAGGAAGCACCTCATGCAGGAGATCTATTGTTTTCCAAATCCCCACCAAGGAAAAGGAGGGTTAGTCCATCAAGTTCTTCACCAAGCATCCCTTCTGATGATCTTGATCTCAATTGGGAGCCACAACAATCTGAGCATGAGAGGGAGAGACATCCCAAGAAGACCAGGCTAGGGAAAAGGAAGGTTCCAGGAAGCCTACCACTTATGGAGTGCGATGTTGAACAGCCGGATAATGAATGTGATGACGAGTCAGACCCAGTCATCACAAGCATTAATCTTGGCCCTGAGGACATGGAGACCAACATTTTAACCCTTGCGAGAATGGCTGCGACTAGGGATGTAGCACGCATACCACCAACACAGGGCACACCAAAACTACCTCCAGCTTCCATTTTTACATTTGCACAGAGCCGGCAGCGTCCTACATCCAGCACAAGTTCCACCTCAGCCGAAGTAGGTAGTGGTACTACTGCGCAGCCACATAGTGAAATTCAACACACAACCTCCAGTTCATCCGGCATTGGAATTGGCACCTCTAGCAGGAGAAAAAAGTGAAGCTCCCCAGTGTGGGACTTCTTTACAGTTAGCGCAAATGAGGTGAACATTGCTATATTTTCCATTTGTCATTCCTCTGTTAGTCGTGGGCAGGGCAGAAGGATTCCAGGCTTTTCTGGAAAACCGTGAAGTGGGGAAGAGGGGGCGTCTCTAACCAACCCGACAACAATGTCGATGAGGCATTGTGGGTCGAGTATTTTAAACCCCAGTATGCTGAGAGCAGGGATCTAATGGCCATAGAACCAATCCCTATGATATTCTGTAAGGGTGATTTATTTTCATGCAAGGATGCGGAACACGTAATAGCAAGCTTGCAGGGGGGGAAAGCCCCTGGGCTGGATGGAATCCCCTCAGATATCTTTAAACACGACAAGGCCCAGTGGGCAAATTATGCGACCTTGTTGGGAAATGGCCTAGCGAAAGGGGCTAAAATCCCAAATATATGGAAGGGGGCAATAATAATACCGATCTTTAAGAAAGGCGATCGGTCACTACCAGTAAATTATAGACCAATAAGTCTGTTGGCCACCATGCAAAAAGTGGTGGGGAAGATGCTGGTCGACAAACTTATGGCCTGGGTAGATGATAACAATGCGTTATCCCCCTTCCAGGCAGGATTCAGACGTGCAACCAGTACGGTCGACCAAATCTTTCGCTTCACCATGCTGCGGTGGGGGACTGTACTCCTGGGCAAAGGCAGGCTCTATGTAGCATTTGTAGATCTCAGGGCCGCCTTTGATCTGGTGCCCAGGCGCACGCTGTGGGAGGTTCTGTTTAAAATAGGGGTCCCACCTGAATTGCTCACGCTGAAAGTAACTACGCAAAGGTCCAGTGGGGGAGGAATGGGGAATCCACTGCTAACTTCCCAGTTGAGCGGGGGGTCCGGCAGGGATGTGCTATGGCACCCCTGCTGTTCTCCCTGTTCATTAATGGTATTGTGGACAGGATGTTGGACGCAATGGTCGATGCACCTTCGTTAGCGGGCATCAGAGTCCCTATTCTGATGTTCGCTGACGACACCCTGATCGTGTCTAAAACCCCGTCGGGCCTCCAGAGAGCTTTGAACATTTTCGACTCATTTTGCAAGGAACGGGGCCTAGAGGTTAATGTAAACAAGACTAAGCTGATGGCCTTTGGGCAAAAGTGCCATTCTCGACCCAATGTTTCTTTGAACAATATCAAGCTTGAGTCGGTAGATGTTTTCACGTATCTCGGGGTCGAGATATCAAGTAAACCGGGTTGGACACGACACATAGAGAAGGCGGTGTCGAAACACCAGCAGATTTCTGGTGTACTCAGGGTTGAGCAAATAAAATCTAAAACCAGGCCCATAAAACCTGTTCTCATGGTTTATGACGCAAAGGCCCTGGGCGCAGCCCTTTACGGGGCTGAAGTCTGGGGCTTTGAGAATCTCACCACTCTTCAGAGATCTGAGAACAGGTTTCTGAGAGGGATAACTAGTCTCCCTCAAAGCACCCCACTTATACCGCTTGGTTTAGACTTAGGTAGAAGATCGCTTACCGATCGTGCCCGACTGAGGCCTATCCTTTATTGGAGACGTTTATGGACAACCGTGGAAATAAGACACTACGCCGAGGGGTTCTTAGCATTAACCAAACTTGATGTTTTCCATAAAATCGCATGGCTAAAAATGTTAAGAGATGCTCTTTTTGAGCTTGGGCTCTCCAAACTGTGGGAAAACCCCCTAGGGGAAGTATTCCCCAGTAAATCCAGTATTAAAGAACTATATTGGAACCACATTGATCAAAAACTTTGGAGAAGCGTAACCTCGGAATCCTTGGGGGGTAGATTCATGGAAATTAAACATCAGCCATCCTTAGAAAAGTATTGGGATACTATAACTTCCCCAACAGACAGGAAACTATTTTTCCAGTTAAGGGCAGGCTCTCTCCCCTTGAGGTGTATGACGTCCAGTTGGAAGACTGGAGGCAGTGCGTGTTGCCCGTCATGCGGGGCCCCCAATGAAAGCATCGCACATTTTCTATTCTCATGTGTGGCTTATGTAAATCCAAGGAAATCTTGGCTGGCCCCAGTTTGTAGGAATCTTGGTGTCCTAAGTGGTGTTGAGGGGCTAAGAATTATTTGTTCTTCCACTGAAATGTTCCTTGTAGTCGGAACTGCCAAATATTTGGGGTGGGCGTGGTCCTTAAGGAGGAGGGCTCTAGCTACCAGTACCTTCTGAATTCTACATCCTCCCAATTTCCTGTGTACGATTTTTATTTGTAGATAGCAACTGGGAGATATATATGAATTTTAAATTTAAAACGCGGATAACATGTATGCTATGAGTTTTATTGTATAAACCCGGGAATGGTCCGTAACGCGGAGGTTTCTATACTGTAACATGCATGTAGTTTCTGCATTGTATGAAAAAGCTTATATTAATCCCAATTGACAAATAATTTTTATGTTTGTGTACTATGTATTTTTTAACTATAAACTAAGTGTAATAGATTGTTTGATGTTTTTAAGAAATGTATGTAATTTATATGTGTGTGCTTTTATGAGTGTACAACTCGAATAAAGCTTTTTCAATCAATCAATAGTCGTGGTAAGCTTGGTACAAACTATGGTACCGGAGGCAAAATGACCCATATGAAAAAACACCACGCAATCAAGTGGGAGCACCACCTACGTAGTATAAAAGCAGGAACCATTAATGTTGGTGGGGAAGCAGTAGAAGGTCCACGGGTCAAACAGGAAGAAGAGGGAGACATTCTATCTGGTAGTGGTACACTAAGTACCCCTGTCCCCAGCACTGCAGTGGTAGATCCTACATCCCCTGCATCAGCAACATCTCAGTGGCACCAGAGTAAGAGTAACCCGGAGACACCAAGGAGTACGGGTGCGAAGTCTGCGACGCGAAGTACTGCATCAAGCATAACTGAAAGAAATACCAAGCATCGTACCATTATTAGCATGTTTAGGCAGGAGGGAAAGTACGAATGCAACCACCCAATAGCACGTTTGTACAATGCTAAGCTTGCTAAAATGTTAGCACTGGACCTTCTTGTTGAAGGGGTGGGTTTCCTGGAATTTGTGACAACCCTCTGCCCAAAATGGAATGTTCCCAGCCGCTACTATTTTGCCAGAGTTGCTGTTCCAGCACTATACCACGACGTGCTGGAATTGCTTGGAAAAGCCTTGCAGCAGAGTGCTGTGCATACTATCCACCTGACAACAGACATGTGGACCAGTTGCCAAGCCACTGATTACATGTGCATCACTGCACACTGGATCTCTTCTTCATGTATTAGAGACAAGATATCTGCAGGCATTGACACTGCTGAGATTGTTAATGATACACGCAGACATGCTACTGTAGCCATGTTTGCTATGGAGAAATCGCATACTGCTGTAAACATTTTGGATGAGTTTAACAGCAAGGTCTTTGAATGGCTGCGACCAAGAGGCCTTAACATTGGTTTTGTTGTCACCGACAATGGCAGTAATGTAGTTAAGGCCATGGAAAATGGTCGCTATTTCAGGGTCCCGTGTTTGGCACACTGCATTACCATTGTGGTTCAAGACTTTCTGAAAAATGAAAGCAAAGTCAGCAACTTACTGACCATTTGCAGAAGAATCTGTACGCATTTCAACCATTCTTTTAAAGCCCGGAAGCAGCTGCGAGTTATTCATCGTGAGTATAAAATACCAGTCAAAGCACTCATCCAGGAGGTACCAACACGTTGGAACTCTACTTATTACATGCTTGATCGGCTGTTTGAGCAGTACATATCACTTAATGCTTATGTCATGACAATGACAAGAATATCAGGGGATACAACTGTTAGTAAAGCCATGACAGTTGAGATGTCGCAATGGGACCTCATTAAATGCCTGACAGAGATGCTACTTCCTTTTGAGGTCTTCACACGTGCAGTCAGCAGGGAGGACTGTACTATGGGCCAAGCTATCCCATTGTTGTACATGCTAGAGCAAGAGCTGAAGGAGGTGTCTGAAACATATGAAGGTGTTGAAGGAAAACTTGAAGCATGTAATTTGGCGAAGGCCTTAGCTGGCCGCTTATCTGCGAATACAAGGATTCACAATAAGATTGTGTCACATCAACATTACATTACTGCCACAATTTTGGATCCACTGTACAAATTATTTGTGAACAGTAATGCAGTAATTCCTTTTTCAGAAGGGGATGTGGCCAAGTACAAAACTGTAATAGTGAGGAAGCCACTGATTTAGAAAACGAACGGCTCTCAATTAGAGGCCTGCCAGTGCCAGCCCAGGACAGTGCAAGTACTACTGAGCATCCTACAGAGTCAAGTTCTTCTTCACAGCATGCGAGCAGTGCGTTTGCTTCCCAGCAGTCACCAACACAACCAATAACAACAACTGCACCAACAGGATCTGATTCATCAGACACAAGCAAAAAAATAGCTGCTTGGTTTCTACAGAAAGGGATGGGTAAGTCCGTTGCTGTCGCAAAGCAAAAAGAGGACTAGCAAACCCGAGCACCAATGAACATTGAGCGGTTTGTCCAGGCCTATCTGGATGACACAACAGAGGTGTTCATGGAGGAAAGCCCATTGGTGTATTGGTATAGGACAAGAAGCCAATGGCCAGTGCTCAGCAGGCTGGCGATAAAGTATCTAGCTTGCCCTGTAGCAAGTGTCTCTTCTGAGCGTGTTTTCAGTGCTGCTGGTGCCATTGTAACTGTGAAAAGGACCAGTCTCTCACCCAAAAGCGTGGAGAGGTTAACCATGATCAAAATGAATCAGCACTTCATACCACCAGACTACAAAATACGTGAATCAGAGCTGGAAGAGGAGAGCGAGTCGGAAGATATAACTAGTGGGTTACATGACCTACTTCTGTCAGAAGAACCTCCAGAGTTTAAGGACGAGCTCCTCTTCCCTGACAACTAGGCTTTTAAATTGTTACATTCTCCCTTCCTTTATTTCTCCCTTCCTTATTTGTGTGTATCTGTCTTTCTGGCTCAAACTTCAAAACCAACACCATCTTCCTTTCTCTTTTAATTACCTATTGGAGTTGCACATCTGAGCATTTACTGTGCACTCCACTCATCAGAGTCCTGCTCCATCTTCCTGACTCACCCTAAATACATTTCCATCTTGCCATACATTGGATGGAGATGGAAAATAGTGCAATAATGTAGAGTCTAACAGTCCCTCCATAACAAGTGAAACGTACGTGACTATAGCCATCTTCTGTTTTGTTTCCAATCTGAAATGCATCACTGTCTTAAGGCTGCGCCTCTGTCTGCAGGCATACACAACTCTTCAATGTCAGAACTTGAGCAGGGCTCCAAAATTAAAGTAAACTTGTCATCACTTTCAGAAGGCTCTGCTGCATCTGTGATCTACAGCCACAAAGAAGAGAAAGACAGGTATATGAAATGAATGATGCCATACCTTGCATTTCCTGCTTGCTGACTCAGAGCAAATGTGCATGAAGTAGAACTATACTAGTAGTTTAATATAATAACAAAGTACTTGTGTCTCAAGTGATGGTCAATGTTTCTGTTGTATATTTATACTTGAATCAAAATGACTACCTGGTGTCTGTAGTCCTTTCTTAGCGTTCCTACCTTTTCTATCTCCCATGTTACCTATGTGTGTTCTATCTGGTGTGTTGAGGATTCCAGCCCTGGCAGTTGGTCTGGTCAGCTGTGGGGTTTTACTGCTCTGCTGTCTTGTCTTGTCTAACTTAATAAACCTATCTTAATTATCTGAAGATGTGTCCTGCTGCCTACTTAATCTACTTACAACATTTTGGCGACATCTGAAGCTGACCAGGACCAGAGGCAGACCAGAAGAAAAGACCAGAAAGACCAGCGCAGCACGAGCAAGACCTCACCAAAAAGAACCCACCTTACTACGGCCTGTAACAAGAAGTAAAGCATCTAAAAAACGAAGTAACACAAACAAGTTTGATGAATTTAGCCTCATATTTGAAGTAAGAATCAACAAAGCAAGCCACAAGTTAATACAGTCTGTAAATGAATCCTTGTCTGAAAATTAGCATCAAGCAACTGTGAGTAACAGATAGTTCAAAGGACATTGTACCATTATACTATGAAGATTGAGGTGAAGATATATTAATCCAAAAGAAAACTTTCTGTTAAGTAAAGATGCTGTCAACTCTTTTAAATGTGACATGAGTATTTGCCAGTTGCTGTCTGAACATGCTAATCGGAAGAAACAACAAGAAAGCTATTACTAGACCATGATTTCACTGCTTCTGGAAACGGGAATTTAAGAAATGAGAAACCAGTTACTTTTCTCAACTTCTACTCTCTGACTTTTGATGAAAAACGGGTGTTTTACAGACAAGATTAAGAGAAGGGGTCAGCCGCAATCGAACTCAGAAGTCACCTGTTAAGAAGACAGTCAGCTGTTCAGTGTCAACTACTCAATTGCAGGTGAGCGATCCTACCTTGTATTAACTGTTTCGCTGTTGATGCGCAGAGAGATCTGTTTTTAAGCAAGATCCTTCTGCTGGACGGCCTTCGGTGCTTTGATGACGCATTGAAACCTTCGTGGGTGCTAGTGGAAAGGCTGCGTCCTTTGCATCCCAGGCTTCCTTTTATCACTCTCTAGACGTAGTGGGGAGCAACGTCATACGTCTTGATTAGAGATCTACGAGTGACGTCGCGACGGTGGTCAGCCATTTTGTGATGTTATTCCCACTTTGAGGAGGAGTTTCCATGGTTACAGGAACATCGCAACGCTGCAAATTTTGTCAACTTGAACACGGAGTTTATCTTCTGTTACTCTGGTGTTACGCATGGCAATCTGTGCTCTAATTTTGTGGGTCAGGCAGCAGACGTCAGGCACAAATGTGTTAGACAGGAGCTCGAGGTAAGAGAAGCATAAACAGAATTTATGGGACCCTCTACCAGCCGTTATATGACTGTTTGGAATGCGTCACAATTGTAAAGTACTTGCGACCTGTGCTGGAAAAACGAGGCATACATGATTGTGTTTTCATGTATATATGAAAGTGTTCACAACTTCTCTCTACTGGCATGCATCTGTGCGTTTGTTATGTGCTTAAAGAGGAAGAACAGAAATTTATTTGAGCCTTTGTGAGATTTTTGTACACTAATGGCAACAGTTTCTTAGCAAAATCCTTAACAACACTGCCACCTTGTGGATTTTTGTAATATTTTGTGTGGCTCATTGGTATAAGTGAAAATTCGACATCACAATTTGGTTTTCATTTGCAATTCCCGATTAAATTTAAGCACTGAGAACAAAAGTGAGAAGGGTCAAGTTACTGCAAATAGTTTATTAGTGATGTTCATTAGCACTGATAAGGTATAATTTCGGAACAAGGAGCACTAAATTCAGTGTTGGCATGGACCAAATAAAAGTCTACCTGGTGTCTGTAGTCCTTTCTTAGTGTTCCTACCGCCTCTATCTCCCATGTTACCTATGTGTGTTCTATCTGGTGTGTTGAGGATTCCAGCCCTGGCAGTTGGTCTGGTCAGCTGTGGGGTTTTACTGCTCTGCTGTCTTGTCTTGTCTAACTTAATAAACCTATCTTAATTATCTGAAGACATGTACTGGTGCCTACTTAATCTACTTACAACAGTTTCCATGTTGTTTAATAATATGTATCCAATTGTACTCCTACTACTGCAGGTGCAGTCTGGACTTAATCGTAGTCCCTCACTACGGACTGAGTTGCTGTTGTTGGTCTGTTGGAGAACACGTACACGTGCCACACCGGATGATGTTGATGACCACCATACCATCTTTGCACGCTGTCAGTCAGTTTGATCTGAGATGATTGATGGAATATGTTCAGGAAGTGGAATACAAGGTAAACACACAACCAATCAACAAGAACCACAGCGACCTAGGCTACATGTGTATGCAGTGGTGTAATAGAATAGTGGTATGATTGACTGACATTGGGGCATTTATTTAATCACTTGTTTTGGAAAATGCTAGGTTGATGTATATGCCTTTTGTCTGAAACTTTGAAAAATGTAGGTAAATGGAGTTTGGGCCACAGACTCACGGCCCGGTGTTGTGGTGTGGCCCTGTAACTGTTCTGTGCTGGCTCCTACCTTGTTGTTCTTTTCGATGACTGCTGTGCAACTAGAAGAGTAGAGTTAATCAATGTATCCAAGCAGCCTCAGTCTGAAAATCTTGTCGCTCACGAGTCTTTTTTGCACTACACCGTAATTGATTTTTATGTTTTCATTCAGTTAACTTATTTTGTAATACCCCATTTCTTCTTTCATCAATACTTACAGGCCGGCCTTTCACCCAGCGCTATTATACGTGGAGCAACAACTCACACTTACCCAACCAATCCTCATCATCATCCAGCCAGAGGCGCCCAAGAATGATATTCAGTCACAGTGTCCATGGAAGAGAGGACAAAGATGAATGACGAGATACAACTACACATTTGGCCCTGGATAATACATTAACTTTAGTATCATTTTCATATTTTTCTTTGATTCCTTTTTCCTCTTCATTTATTTTACGCTTGTGTTTGGTAATTGATTGCTCACTTAAACTATCTCTTAATTTTCTTTGCTAGCTTTCAGCCCGCTACATCAGGTATTACGGTTTCTCAGAGGGCATACAGCCTAGGCAAAAGTCATATTCATAATATCATATATAAGAAATACTTCCTTGGAATTGTGTAGTAGTAGTTAAGTAATTACCACTTATTATTAACCATCAAGGTAATAATACATTTTCATCATGCATCCATTTTGTTTTTCTTACTTGACTTTACATTTATTGGGTAGTAGTGGATGATCAATCATCGTCTTCATTGTTTTGCTTTTGTTGTCTCCATGCGTACTGTTTTTCTTTGTCAAACCTTTCCCCAAACCCCCGTTCCCATCCATTGATCAAACCCTAACCCTCTTCCCCCGGGCTGTGTTGTTTTATATTGAGGTGTGATGTTACTACATTAAATCTACACCAACAATTGATCACACGCTTGCTGGGGCAGATGTGGTGAAAGCAACACTAATGAAATCAAATGTCAACGAGGCAGGGCGAGGATCTTCTTCTGCTTGCCCACCCAAGCTCACTTTATGTGCTAGTGTACAAGGCAATTAATTTCCCAAAGTGACCCAACGAATAAATCTAAATAATTGCTGGCATTGTTTAAATTTAATTTTAGAGCATTTAAGTTTACGATTTGTATTGTGTTTTAATGACTCCAACGCAACTACAGTTATCTTCTTATACTTGGCAGTCCCCGACACCATTGATTTCTTTGAGTTCGTTTAGCAGTTGCAATATTGTTTGTATTTTTTTGTCAGTATTATGTAATGTAATTTTCTACTTCTCCCACACTCTCTCTCAGGCAAATGACTGTCTCTTTGTTTTTGTTTGCCAATGCTAGTGCCAGTGTCTAGTCTACTACTACCATCACACAACCACGGCATATTCTCCGTTGTCTTGGGAAACCATGCAGCCCTTGCGCTGCCAAACTTAATCATCATCAATCAAAGGTAAGAAGAGAAGTTTGCTGGGAGGTATAATGGAGGAGAGGCTGGTAGTATTAATAGGACAAATATAACTGAGTGAGGGGTACCGCATCTATCTGTTTGCATGTTACACATGTGGTCAATTAATAAAGTATTTCAATCAAATACTGGCCGCTGCCCTGCATTTAGAGTAAACCTTGTGACGTACAACAGTAACCCACCACAAAACAACATCATATGTGTAAGTTGAAAATAAATAACATTTATTCATGTAAAAAAATATCCTCCTAGTCCTCCTATCCCACCCCATCCCCAACCTAACCAATCCCTCCGCCTGGGACGACTCCTGGTGGCCCCCTGCCCTGGGCACCGCACCCAAACCAATGGACCACGCACGTAACCTGGGCTTCATCCTGGACTCCTCCTTCATGACGACCAAGCAAGTCAACGCCGTCTCGTCGTCCTGCTTCAACACCCTGCGCATGCTCCGAAAGATCTTCCGATGGATCCCCACCGAAACCAGAAAGACAGTCACCCAGGCCCTCGTCACCAGCCGACTGGACTATGGGAACACCCTCTACGCTGGAACCACAGCCAAACTCCAGAAAAGACTCCAGCGCATACAGAACGCTTCTGCACGACTCATCCTGGACATCCCTTGTCACAGCCACATCTCTGCCCATCTGAAAGACCTGCACTGGCTCCCCATCAACAAGAGGATCACGTTCAGACTCCTCACCCACACACACAAGGCTCTCCACGACATGGGACCGAAGTACCTCAACAGCCGCCTCACATTCTACACACCCACCCGCCAGCACCGGTCCGCCAGCCTCGCCCTCGTCCCTGTCCCACAAATCCGCAAATCCACCGTCAGAGGAAGATCCTTCTCCTACCTGGCTGCCAAGACTTGGAACTCCCTCCCCACTCACCTACCGCGGACCCGGGACCATCTCTCCTTCAGAAAACAACTCAAGACCTGGCTGTTCGAACAGTAGCGACCCCCCCCTCAGCGCCTTGAGACCCTACGGATGAGTAGCGGGCTATACAAATTCCGATGATTGATTGATTGATTAAAGAGATGCAAACACAAATAGAATTTGCAATCATTGTGTAGGACTGAATATTTTGTACAATACCCTATCCTCCAAAAATCCATCTGCAACAGCAGAAGTTTTCACTGAGAAAACTTGAACAAGTGAAAGGCAGTAAATATTTCTGCCAGGTGAAGCACTCTCCAGCGATGGCAAAATTCATGTTGCTTCCAACTGAGACCAGCACATTTTAATGAAGTTGCATAAAACTTTGAAGGAGCCTAATGGACGTTGTGAAAAGGTAAAAAGTTTGACTGGTTTTGTTTTTTGCTTTACAATTGTTGGTGCTGCTTCAACATAGCACACATTTCATATCAGCCTGCTGGCTGCTTGTGCTAGAGCTACCAGGGGCTTATTGGAAATTCTCTCAGAACATTGTTTTGATAAACCCAAAGAGGGTTTTTGAGTTGGTATGAGTACCCCCTCCCGATTAGTAACTCTATTTTGAAAGAAATATTCACAATGTGTTGATTCCCTACATTTATCAGATTGTGCGTGAATCTGATATCACGCACATGGTTATACTTTAAGGGGGCGATAGTTATGGTGGGCATAAAGCCATCCAACAGCTTGTTGCAGTCATTTTGTCCATAGGGAAATCTCACTGAGCCCTTTGGGGCGGCGGGCAGAACAGTAAACCCTAAAGGAGAGTGGAGCCAGCTTTGGCTCTCACGTTGGGATTACGATGTCACTTTGCACCTGCCATTTCATGGCACTCTGCTATGGGGGCTAGGGGAGCACCATACATCGTTAAGCGCATGGCAGGCACTGCATGGTGTCTGCCATACGGTCGATGGATGGTATAAATGTGTATATTTTCTTTTGAGGCTGGCGCTGCAACCTGCAGCACAGGCCTCAACAGAAAAAATATACTCTCCATCCAGCGTTAAGGTGGCCCCATCATAATAGGGGAAGCAGGACTTCCGACTCCTTGTCCGGCTGTCCTGATACAATGCTAGTCGTACTCTCATCTGACTGACATCGTAATTAGGGCCTATGTTTTGTGTATTTTTGTGATACTGATAATTTCATTGGACAATAAAAAACACTAAAAACTAAAAGCCCAAAACCGAGCTTGTTAGAAGAATGAATAGCAAGTGCATGTTTTAAAAATCCTTGTCACTGTAGTGGCAGAAATTGCATTGCTGTATCTGTTTCAATTTAGGTGATGGGACGTGTGGCTCACTCTATAGCATTATGCTTTGTAAACAGGATTCTAAATATGTATAAGCATGACTCCGCTAACATCAAAGAAAAATGGAATTTGGAATAAGGTTTGGAGCGCACTGACTTTTGTTCATGAAAAATTTGCAATTCAGATGATTTAATATAAGAATAGGCGCACACACAGAAGAAGTAAAGTTTGAAACTTTCCATCATTGAACATGGCATCATTTTCTGAGCCGCAAGAGCTCCTTGATAGATACTTGGATGCGACTGCGCCGGTGACTGCGTTCATGGCAAAGGATTCTGCCTTCCTTGATGATGCGATTAAACGGATGTTACCTTCTTTCAACAAAATCTTCTCCTCAGGTCTTTTTTAATCTTAAACGTATTTTTATATTATGTTGTGAATGAAGCTGGGATAAGCAATTGACATGAATGATCAAATATAAATTATTGTGCTTTGTGCAAAAACACATTGATAATGAAAAGTACATTGTAAAGTATATCAATATTTACCATTCATCCATGGGTTCTTCTACACTTTGTATTAAAAAAGCAAAGTGGACGGCAATAATGCCACTTATTTTCCCTGATGCTGCACAAATAATTTAGATTTTGATAATAGAGAAATGTAATAAAACACAGGAGGCTGTTTCTGCAACTCAATATTTAGAATGCACCAGAGACTGAGAAGAGACAAATTGTATTACAGATCTTATCCCATTAAATATTAGTGACATTAAAATTCTGATGATTCATGAATGCAATAAACAAATATATTACCCTAGTTGTTTTAATGAATTCTTTTTATCTCACTATTTCATGATAAGACAGTTATGCCTGAGCATATATGCACAGTTGGAGGTATTTTACCTTAGATCATGTAAACTAGACTCAACATCACATTGGACATAAAACCTAGACCCCCATAACCTTTAGCTTGCCCAGAGGATACATAGTGCCCGTTCAAGGGATGCATTCAAAGGTATATCAGCCTGCCACCTTTCTAGAGGTGGCTGTGGTTTTCTATTGTCACATATTTAGATGTTGTGTTATATTGGGATAGTGTGTTAGATCACTTCTAATTTGAATGGAAGTTAAACGTGTTTAGCTAATCTTAGCAGTACTATTAAATTACTGCACAAAATGCGTAAGAGATAACACCTTATAACATACATTGTGTCGCAACAAACTCCAGACCAACACCAATAGGGGAACCACACTGATTAGTTATCTACCTGCCCCAATGAAACTATTACACACAGACCTCATTCAAGAGACCAATGAGGCCCAGTGATACACATGGGCATAGAAACTGGCCAGCTGAGGACCACTTGGACAAGTTTTCTGATGACACCAAAAATAATGCATGCTTCCCCAAAAAATGGTATCACTGTAAGTTCTGCTATAATATATATTTCACTAGTCACAGCCCACACTAGGGCTAGCATGAAGGAATGATGGTGGACAAACCCAAAAGCACACCCTGGACTCTATCATGGTATTATCCTCCTACTGGTCTGATCAACTTGTTGACAAGAAAACCCTTACTGTCTTTTAGGCTCCTGAACCTAGACAAAGGAACCAGACACCAAAAACTTTGAGGTATTATTCCCTCCCCATTCAAGCTACAGGAAATCAGAGATCAAGCTTTTGTCTACCTCTGGAACACATCCTACTCCTGTTTCAGGTCCAATCACCATGCAGGACTCAATGACCAGACCTGCACTGGGAAGAAGAAATTAGCTAGACACAACAAACAAGGTGGTGACAAAGCATCTAGCAAAACGGTACATCCCCTACCAAGCTTTAAGAACAAGAGGAATTCACACTACACATTTCAAATACTTTTGGCATACAAGGAGCAATACACAATAGTAATCGTTTCACACAGTGTCCCAAAAAAAAACATCTGCCCTGATGAAGACATTTCACAAAATGTTCCTCAGGCTCAATAGTAGTACCAATGAGTGATGGAATCCGAGCCATCCTGGTATAAACTCATGCTCTGACCCTAACTATAATCAGGGCCAGTAGTAACGTTTATCACTACACACAAGGGGGCGCAAGTGGTAAAGGTCCCTATGAAAACCCTAATGAGGACACCAGGAAGGCAACTGTATATGTTCTGTTGCACGCTCGTACTTCAAGTCATGAACTGTATTTAAGATATCCTTGCTGCATATTAATTGTCTTTTGAATTAACCCTGTACATGTATCCAAGAAATGCTGTGATGTCAGTTATTCATATAAGTTTTATCTCTTGTTATTATGTCCATAAATGTTATGATGTTTTCCTTACAAATGTCTGTTTCCACCAAAATCAAGCAAAGAAAAAATGCTAAGATTCATGAACAGCTTCAGTGAATCATTACAAATCAATAATGGACACGTCACATATAAAGGTGTGATACATATGAGTGTATAACTTGGGCTGAATATTTAAATAATAGTGGATCAAATCAAAGTCCATAGAAGGAACACCTTTTTGGCTTCTTCTATGAGAGTGAATTTTGAGTGATGGTCTGGGAGGCAACATTCCCATTTCGATTTTGTACGTATTGATTCCAGCCTCCACAGTCCACAATCGAATCACTCCCCTCTTCAGCCGATTCAGAAAGGTTAATTTACCTCTAGTAGAACGTACTCCTACAATTTTGTGTATTTATTGATTACGGGTATTAACAAAAACGGACTGTAAAATTATTCAAAAATGTAGTCTTACTTTTCCATAACCCTTGAAACAGTGAAAAGTTACTACAGCCAGAAAGGAACAGTTGTAAGTCCAGCACCATACATGGCCCACCACTGAAACTGAACACCTTCCCATAGAAAATAATGATGGTTGTGACTTAAAAAAACGTGTTTACTTAAAATAAAAGTAAAATGTACATAATCGTATTTAATGGTTAAAAATTATCTGAAACAACATATCATTTATGATAAATTATTTTAACAACATTTTTTAATTTTATTTTCAAGGTGACATTAGGTTTTTCTGAAATATAATTGAATTACTTTAAATTATGTCTATACATCACTTATAATAAGTAGTAATATATATTAATAAATACAATATTTATTCTGTGAGGGATTTTTTGTCTTGTATACTTCAGAAAAATAATGCTAATTTATTTGAATATATTTGACTAACTGATTGCCTGCCTTCCCTATTTAGTGTCGGGGGACCACCAGATTTCTGTTGACCGAGCCCTGCATTGATGGAAAGCAACCTCTGATCCCCCAATGTAATAGGAGCTGTTTCAGGAAGCACCTTACACAGCCCACACAACTTAGAGCATACTGTCTGAGCCCTTATTCTCTTTCCCACAGCCATGTAAAACCTGTTGTGGGTAGAAATATTGACCTCACACCCAGTAGAAACACTCCCTGGATACAGGGTTAAGTATGTGTTTTTGTTATGCTCCAGGGACACCACTGTGTGTGATGCTCTGAAGATCCTGGCATTCATGGGACCTGTGGACACTGAGCAATGAAGCTCTCCCAAAATGTTGCAGGCACAATAATGACACAGAAGACACGCTAAAGACCATGACAGGAGTTTTTGCAGTTAGTCTTCCCACTGGCAATCACTCGGGGTAATATTCTGTGCCTTTGCTATATTGCTTACCATGCCACATCAGATGTGTCCAGTCCCATCTGTGTGCAAATTATTCTTGGCACTGATTCAATATGAAAAGTCCATCCCAAATTGCCAAGACAAGCCCTCTCTTAAATGGAACATGTAATTGTAATTGTAATTGTAATGGTAAGCAAAACTTATAAAGCGCACTGTAACCCAAGCATGCATCCTGGGGCTAAAAGAGGGGGGTAATAGAATGACATCGGAGGCTAAATGGAAAAAATATTAGCTTGTGGGAAAGAGCCAGGTTTTTATTTGTTTGCGGAAAGGCAAGAGGTCACTCATCTGTCGCAGCTCTAGGGGCAGCTTATTCCAGAGTCTGGCAGCCCCGACACTGGAAGCCTGACCTCCCAACCTGACTCTTCTGGCTGGGGGAATTTTCACTAGAAAAGCTGAAGAGGAGCAGAGACAGCGGGAGGGAACATACCAGTCAAATTTACTCTGTAATAGTAGAGGCCCCAGTCCACGAAGCGCTTTAAACACAACACAGAGTGATTTAAAATGAATTCTCTGCACTATGGGGAGCCAGTGCAGCTCCACAAGGGCCTGAGAAGAAGAGGAGTGTTGTGGACGTGACAAGGCCAACTTAGCTGCCACATTCTGGATTCTCTGTAGCCTGCCAGTCAGAAACTTAGGGGAGTCCAACAGCAGGGAGTTACAGTAGTCTAATCTACTCAAAATCACGTTCCGGACTATCAGTGAGCGTGTATGTGTAGGAAGCAAAGGGAGAGTCTTCCTCATAGCCCTAATAAGGGAAAAACACATCCCCAAGGTCTTACTGACATGTGTCTCCAATTTCAGCTTTTCGTTAAATAGGACCCCCAGGTTACGAACAGACTTGGATGGCAGCGGAGGGGGTTCCATGTGACAATACCAGAGACCAGCCGGGGGATGCAGTGGCACCCTCCCGTTCTGAATGCAGAGAATTTCATTTGTGTGTGTGCATTGAATTGCAGAGAGGTGTCGCTCAGCCACTGAGTCACGTTCCGCATACAACTGTGGAAGTTCTCTAGGGAAGTTGATTGGTCCCCTTCCAGTGACAGAATCTGCTGGGTATCATCTGCGTAGTTGACTACCCCTAATCTAAAAGATCTGATCATGTCCATCAAAGGACAGATATAAACATTGAAAAGAATGGGGCTGATCGCAGATCCCTGCGGCACACCATGATGGGCTTTGATAAAGTTAGTTTGAAAAGGGTAGAGGGACACAGCCTAACGTCTGTCGGATAGATAGGCGTGGAACCATTTTAGTGCCTGCCCAGCTACCCCAATGCCCTCCAGTCATTTGAAGAAGACCGGGTAATTGACCGTGTCGAACGTGGCAGTAAGATCTGAAAGGATCAGGGTGGCATGTTGACCCTTGTCTGCGCGCATACGAAGGTCGTCTAACACGGTCAGCAGAGCAGTCTCAGTTCCATGCTCTGGGCGGAAGCCAAACTGGACCTCATCCAGCAGATCATTGCCCTCAAGAAACTGGGAGAGTGCTCTACTCACAACCCGTTCTACAATCTTCACTGGGTAGGGCAGGAGTGAGCTTGGCCTATAGTTTTTGAGGCAGGCTGGGTCCAACAATGGCTTTTTCAATAAGGGGGAGATGATTGCTTGCTTCCAACAGGAGGGGACCACCCCATTGTTCAGAGATTGATTACACAACTGTCTGAGAGGGGGAAAGAGCTCAGCACCCAGCGCTTTCCAGACCCTGTGTGGAAGAGGGTCTAAAGGAGAACCAGGGGACACACTGAGCGCAATTTGTTCAAACACCTCAGGGGATCGAAGTGGTCCAGACAGGGCGGCTAATCTTGGGTCTCCATTTTCACTCGCCCAACCTCCAGCCTGGCCGATAGAGGGCCAGTACTCATATCAGTCAGACTGCTTTTTTCCAATCCCTTGATAATAGTGTTAATTTTATTATAGAAAAAGACGGCCAAGGAGTCTTATTGTTAGTACAGGATGAGTTGGCTATGTCTTTGAAGACTTTAAAAATACTTTTCCAGCTGTTAGATGCATTCAGGATAACAGCTGCAAAACAACAGTTGATGGACAGAATGCAGAACAATGTCATACATTCACCCCAGTACAGAGATCTGGGCCTAAATCCATTGTTATTTTGCACTCCACACCACCCCAGTTCAGACGTGGCCATATGCAAATCAGCATTGACCCTGTACCTCATGGGAACTGTCCAGCCCGAACTGCCAAGCCATGTCTTTTCTGGACCGGAATCAAGCATCCTAGGACCGGTTTCTGGCTATCAGCCGTCTTCAGCCAGGATAGCTTGACTCCAGTGGTGTGGAGAGCATGGGACTCACGTCTGAGCATACCCATCCCACGATGGATTTAGGCCCAGATCTCTGTACTGGGGAGAATGTATGACATTGTTCTGCATTCTGTCCATTAACTGTTGTTTTGCATTTGTCACCCCGAGTTGGTTGGGTATGCTCAGACATGAGTCCCATGCTCTCCATAGGCCCATAGGAATGAATGGCAATTACCGAATGGGTAAATACCGATTCGGTAATTACCGATTCATACCGATTCGGAAATAAAATTGGTAAAATTACCTAAATCCCAATTGCCAGTTCTTAAATACCGAATCAGTATGATTCGTTATTTAAGAATCAGTAATCTGGGATTACCTACATCTGGCCCTTAGTGTGCTAGTTTAAGCCTAGGGACCCTTGGGATTCAAAGGGACTTAATATCTCAACTTACAACTGACACAGGGTGCGTTTACACAGTGGTGAAGGGAGAGAATGGGGCCTGAGGTGACGTGTGCAAACACGCCCTGTGGCACGTTTTAAGTTGGGGAAATACTTCCCCTTCAAAACTGAGTGACCCTTGGGAACAACTAATCCACTAGGTGCTGCCAGTATGTGCCCTTTTTTACACCTCTCTGCAACGCAGATCTGTGGTGCTTACTGGAGGTACCGAGTGGGCTACTCGGACCCCAGGGACCCTCAGGATTCAAACGCACCCTGTGGCACATTCTAAGAGGTAATTTTAATCCCCCTGTCCTAATATGTACTAGGGGCTTACCGAGGAGGTCATGCTAATCACAGTGGAACCCCAATGCATAGTGTTTCCTAGTGTATGTAGGTATTTTCATTGTATTCTAAGTGTCTTTTAGCATAGCACTGGCTCTAGGCCTGGTTAGTCAGAGTCAGAGTTAACAGCAGTACCCATCTGAAAAAGTTGAGGGTACAGGATGATTTTGATACAACACCTCTTTCTGCTCCTCTGTTTGTTCTTTCTGCACATCTTCCTTCTTCCTGTACTTCTCCTCATCTTTGATGATTTCTGTTGCTTCTTTCTGCATTTATTTTGCTTCTTTCTGTGTGTTTTTTCTTCTTTCTTCACAGGTCGTAACTCTGTAGGCATTGGTAGAAACTAGCATTTAAAAAACCTTAGAAAGTCACTGAAAAAAATATAGGTTTCAGGGGTGTCTCAGTTAGTTGGACTTTTCACTCGTACAAAACCATAGAAATTTCCCCTTTATGGTTAGTTCAGCTAACTATAACGCCCGCAATGCACTGCTGATGACGTCACATATTACATCACTCATGACATGGTCAGTGACGTCACTCATGATATCTCAAATGACATCACTGATGACATCATGTCATCATCCTTGTAATGGAATGGCAGACCTCCTTTCACCCTAATATAACACACACTCAAAATAGAAACTAACATTTGGACATACCAAGACCACTTACAACACACCTATATAGTCATCCCAAGATCTATGTACACATCCACTCATTCACCAATAGTCCTATACAGTAAATCATACATGTATTCACTCATCATGTGTACTCATACACCTATACTTCCTTTTACACAATGACACTCATCGATAGTTACTCACACACATAGTCACACATGCAAACAAAGTATCAAACACCCATTAAATTGCATATACAGTAATACACACATCACCACACTTACTGCTACGGAAACGTAAGCAATCACTTACAGAAACACAGCCTAATTTATACAGGAACTCTTCCAATCTCTCACTCTCACATATACCCACTTATATACACCAAAACTCACATACACTAGTTTAAAACATCTCTGGTTACTCATAAAGACGCTATTGAGGCAGTCATTCACTCACTAACACACCCATACACACACTCATCCACCCATACAGTCTTGCACACATGCTGCCTTCAACACATACAAACAGGGAGTCAATCATTCATGCATCTATGCACTGTGTAATACCCCCACCAAACCATACAGACACTCAGACCGATACTCATAAAACCAACTAATAACCTATAGAGACACTCATGTTGCTACTCACCAAACCATGCATCTACTTATACTCAAAGTGAGAGACTGATACAGATATTTATATATTTAAACATTACTCACTAACCCATGAATTCACTAAGATACACTTAATCATACAGTTATACAATCAATTTTATAAAAAAATCAACCATTTAGACACTATTATTCTTCCATCGACCTTCAGATGCACATATATAAAACATATTTAACTTTCAGAAAAACACACATTCACTGGATGATGTCATCAGTTATGTCATCAGTGATGTCATTTGAGATGTCATGAGGGATGTATGACGTTACAACGCATACTTTTACATCGCATGCCTTTACAACGCGGTTTTTACATCGCATACCATTACAACGCATAGTGCTTTTAGGCGCTGGATAGTGATTTATTTAATTTACTATTCCAAATCCAGTCCCCGTGGATAGTAGGGAAGGTGTTGGATAGTATATTAAATACATTCCCTATCCTAGAGCGCCCCCCAGCGCTATGCGTTGTAATGGTTTGCGTTGTAAAAGTTCCGTCGTAATGGTAGTGCGTTGTAAAAGTTTCGTTGTAAAGGATGTTTCCCGTCATGAGTGATGTTATGAGTGATGTCACTGACCATATCATGTCATCAGCAGTGCATTGAGGGCGCGTGAGTTATAGTTAGCTGAACTAACTATGACAGGGGAATTTCTATGGAAATTTCCAACTAACTATAGCGCCTCTGAAACCTATGTTTTTTTTAGGTTTAGAGTGACACATAAATAATGCAAAAAAGAAGCAGAGAACTCTGGGTAGTTCTCAAGGTTAGGTGGAAAGCGGCTCCTGTATAGATCACTCTCAACACCAGTGACACTCCCGATCTGCTCAACACAAATGTCTGCTTTCCTATCAAAGTCTTTAAGCATAGTATTAGCACAGTGTCATCCACGCTGAGACAGAAAAGGACAAAGTATTTTCCCATTTCTTTAGCAACGTCTTTAAGCATTGAACTAGCACAGTGCTGTCCATGCCGAGCTGTAAAATGACAAAAGCCAATTTCCACTCAAGGCACAACATTACAGGTTTGAATTTGTAAAATATCAAACAAGCCAACCTGAAATGAGTAAAAATAACCCCTGACACAGTGTTTCACTGTATTTAGAGCTCTTCATAGAGGTAGAGTTTTGTCTATACAAAAGGGAGTACCCATTGTGAGTCAAAACAATACCCTTTCAGGCATGGAGTGATGCATACATTATGCAACAAAGATGCAGCTAACTCTGGGTAGTTCTCAAGTTTAGGTGGAAAGCAGCTCCTTTATAGAGCACTCTCAACATCGCAACACTATATCTGCTTACCTCAAATGCCTGATTTTCTATCAAAGTCTTTAATCATAGAATTGCCATCCATGCTGAAATGTAAATGGACAAAGTCTTTTGCCATTTCTACAGCAAAGTCGTTAAGCACAGGACTAGCACAGTGCTGTCCATGCTGAGCTGTACAACGACAAAAGCCAATTACCACTCCAGGCACAATATTACAGCTTTGAATTGTTAAAATACCAACCAAGCCAAGCTGAAATGAGTAAAAGCAACCCCTGACCCAGTGCTCCACTCTATTTAGAGCTCTTCAAAGTGGTATACCTTTGTCTAGACACAAGGGAGCACCCAGTATACGTGAAAACAATACCCTTTTCAGGCATAGAGTGTCGCATAAATTATGAAAAAAAGAAGCAGAGAATTCTCAACACCAGCAACACCCTAGATCTGCTCACCTCAAATATCACAGCATGGGCAGAACTGTGCTCTATAAGGAACTAAACCCTGATCAGTTTTCTGATCCCATTACCTTTACTTTGGATGAGGTGAGATTAAGATTTGATGAAATACGGCACTAGGACCTGATTGGATGCAGCCAGACCTTTTCAATGGGCCCTATCCTAGTGAGGGTCTTAAATGTGTCACTGTTCTACCTCTACTATTGTTCCAATTTTTAAGAAGCAAGATAGGGACAGCCCACACCGTTATCCTCCCATATTCCTTATTGAAGTGACAGTGAAGGTTTTGGGGTTGTTGATTCTGAATATGCTGTCTGATTAGGCAGAGGCCAACCAAAAAATCTAGGATGGAAAATACAGGATCCGAGATGGAAAATCCACTACATTTCAATACCTTAACCTTTACCTTATGATTGCCAAATACAGAATGGCTAAACCGGGGTCTGTGTTTCTAGCTTTTATGGTCCGCAATGCACCCTTTGATCGGGTGAATGTCTGCAAACCAAAGAAACTCCTTGAAGATCTGGGGGTGGCTCGGTGAATAACTAACATCCAGTGACAGTGTGTTTCTATAAAGTTTAAATATGTTTTATATATATGCCAAGTTGTATTGAAGAATGAGTGGGTGAATAAGTGTCTGGATGGAGGATTTAGTATGTGCGTGACTGACTGAAGTGAGTGATTAAATGTGACTTTCTGAATGCATGGGTTAGTGATGAGACTATGTGAATGTCTGTATCAGTCTGTTGTTGTGTAAGCTTCTACATGGTTTGGTCAGTAGCTACATGACTGTCTATATGGGTGTTTGATTGGTTGCCTGAGTATTTGTAAGAGAGACTGAGTGTGTGTTGGTGGTGGGAGTGTGTGACTCTGTGCATAGATCTATGAGTGGTTGATTCACTGGATGTAAGGGTTCAAGAATACATGTGGAAACAGCTGTATGGGTAGGTAAATGTGTGTATGGGTGTGTTGGTGAGTGAATGGATGTCTCAGTGGTACATGTCCAAGTGAATACATATGTAAAAGGCAGTGTATGCGAGAGTTGGAGTATAGAAATGTCTATACATGAGAGTCAGTGGTTGTGAGAGTGGCTGTATGGATGAGTGTGTACTTGTATCAGTGATTGTATAAGAGAATAAGTATGTGTTAGTATCTGTATAAATTAGTGAGGTGGTGTGTGTATACCTGTCTAGGTGAGTAAATGGGAGTGTGATCGATTATTTGCATGATTGTCTAGGTGTATGAGTAACTCCATGGATGAGTGACGTTGTGTGAGTGTCTGTATAGGTGTATGAGTGCATATGATAGTGTTGTATTAATGAGTGACTGCATATATGAGTGATTGTATGGGTGAATGAGTAGATGTGTGTAGACCTTTGAATCAATGTGAGGAAAATAGAATTTTGCCCTGTTGTGTGTCCCTACGTGTTCCCCATCATATGTTATATGTGCATGATTAATATGCATATTTATCCCCTTGACTGAATAAAGACGCAATTATAGTTGTGTCCAACGTTAGTATGTTAGTTATCCAGTCCCTCTTGAAAGCAACAAGTATTAGGCCTATGTTGCCAACGTCTTTACATTGTGCACGTTAAATCATCGAGATGCACCCGTTTCTAGGCCTCACAGGGCCCGGACTCCAGATTCAAGCCTCAAGTCTCCTGAACCACTCCGAGGAGCGATGCAGCTCCGCCCGCATCCCTGACCCTTCACTTTGCCAAGCAACGCGGTGCCCGGCTTGGCCTAGCCTGCCTGCCTGCCAAGAATATGTTATGCCTACAGTTATCAGTTCAGCTCCCCGGCTTCACATTCCTAGCTAACGAACTGTATAAACATCTCCATCCACAGTCTAGTCTTCCTGTCTCCATGCAAGCGATTAATTGTATTAGTATCCATAGAAGATTCATAGCACATGCAATACATGAAGAAATATATGCATGCACTAGCTTTAGTGACAAGTAGCCTTTGCCCTGATGACTTTTAGATTCAAGCAACATGTACTCCAAACACCAGATATCAGATATACTATAGGTACAGGTCGTTCTGACATCCCAGACTTTAGTCTCCTCTTCTAGTGCCAGAAGTCAGAGCCCCCAGCTCTCCCCAGTTACACGTCATGGCCCGTTTGCGCGCACCTGTAGGTTAAAGGTTCCAGCTGCCCATGTAGCCCCCTCCATGTATCCACCCACTTATGACACTTCTGTGACGTCTACATCACACACCTCCGTGCACGCCCTGTGCACGCCTTCTTTTTACGCCCATATGTTCTTATCTTTCGTATGTCACTAGTTACGCCTACTGTATTCAATGCAATTATACTGTTTTACTATATATATACTGTATGATGTTAATGAGATAGTAGCTGTCCCTCTTTGTCCTGTGTCTGTCCCTTCCTGAACCTTTGCAGGTGATGGAACCCAATGGTCCATTGGCTCGAGCCATCTGATTAAAGCCCGTATGACTCAGATACCACGGATTTTGCCTCTTATTTATTGAGCTATCCTTTCTAGTTAATGCATAGAAAAATAGTACCGGTAATTATTTCTTTATTTATCACATAATGGCGCCCGAATAGGGATGAGCCCCTTCCCCACGCGCCGGCGATGTAACGCAGGCCCCCTGACCCTTCTACAGCCGTGACGGACCCCTACTGTGCACGTGCAGATATTTCTGCTTCAAGTCTCCCTCAGGCCCACGGAGGAGACGGAGACTGCGGTCCGGCATCCAGACGAGGCGGTGAGGAAGGCGGATCGTCCTGACCAGAGCCCAAGCCGAGAGAGCAAGGTCCGAGGTATCCGGAGGCCCACCTGTTTCCGAAGCCCGAGGCGCATGCGTAGTGTGTAGCAGTAACCAGACGTCGTAGCAGTCCAGTCCAGTCCGAGGCCTTCAGTTCTGCTTCCCGGTGAGTACCGTTGCTGGGGAAGTATCTAGACGGGTTCATTAATTTGTGCCCGGTCCGACGGGTTTGGGTACACAGATCCGGTCCGACGTGTTCACTTAGGTGGATACGGTATGACGTGTCTCTTTATGAGACCGGTATGTTCTGTACTGTTTTAGCAGTGCATCCAGTAATTCTAGTAAGTCTGTCCTCGAGAAATTCAAGTATTATGTTTTCAATGTATTAGGTACTATCTGTTCGAACTGTTTTTAATGTGTTTTTGATGTCGTGGTATGAATGATTTGTTTTGCTATTCATTACTGTGTTCATTGTGTATTGTGTTCAAGTTCGAGTCCGTTCAAATATGCCTCTGTTTTCAAAGTTACGTCAGATAAAAACCAGAAAAGGGTTACTCGAAGAATCAGTTCCTGTCCCTCCTAGGGACAGTCCTGGACATTTCATGTATCATAAGCATGGCTTAGATGCCATACTGTATCTAGATTTATGGGTGGACTACACCAAAGATCTCAAAGAGAAATATAGATGGCCTGTTTCAGGAACATGGGATGCCGAGTGCATCATGAGAGTAGAAGAAGCATTATGGAAAAAGAAAGCCAGACAATCCCAGAAGGATGCCATAGAATTGTGGCGTAAAGAATCGCATAAAAGAACAGAAAAGGAATTCAGAAAAGCAGAACTAAGTGGGAATCATCAGAAAAAGCCCAAGAAAGGGAATTACTAGAAGAAGGTGAACGAGTTAGAGCAGAACAATCAGACAGACAAAGAAATGCCCTTATTAAAGGTATGTATCCCCTTCTCGCCGAGGGTTTGCCTAAGGCGACCCCGGAAACACTCTGTAATTTACCGCCACCATTGGTTCCGACTAAGCTACGTCATAAACCGACCGCAGCTGAAATTTTTCTTTCTTCCTATTTAGACGGCACTGTCCCAGAATATGCAAATCCGAATCCTACTCCGCCTGTTCAACCCCATCACCCTGTTAATAACGTAATTACTGTGCCTCCAGCCATGGGTCCCGGGAATCCTGTCCATGTGCCAGTACCCCAGGACCAACCCACATTACGTACACCTACTTTACCAGTCACGTTACCAGCAACCGCACACTCCGTATTTATTGACGATTCTAGTTCAGGAGGAGCAGGGGGAGGTATTCCTATCACCCCGCCTCAAACAAAGCGCCTGACACTAAGAGACGCAGCATTACAGCGTACGCCAAAAGTGGCCACGTACGAAGCCCTCAAGAAGTACCTTACTGATTGTAGATATGATCCAGTGCCAGGCGAAGATCACATGATATTATATTCCGTACGTTTACGACGAGTTGCAAACTTTTTGACTACCATGCCAGATATGAAAGAACATTTAGACAGAATATATCATTTCATTCGAACAGGGGAGAAACCAGCAAGTATTCACGAAGCTATGGCACACAGGAAAGTGGAGATTCAAAGTATGATTTTACAATTTTTGATAAATTGTCTAATAAGAGAACAAGATCATCCTGATAAAAACAAAGACGAGATGAAGGTCCTGACAAGGTGGAGTGACAATAAAGCAGACGGAAAACACAAGACACAGAATAGTATAGAAACGATGTACAGAAAGATTCGTAAAGAAATTCTAGACATACACGAGAGGGAGAAAGCAAGAATAATAGCCGAGAAAGAGAATGACTCTTCAGACGAAGATGTAGACAACGAGAATCCAAGCAGAATGGCGTATGTAGGTAAGACGAGACCTTTTGATAGACACACACGCCTAGACTACAAGAAAGCTTTTCTTCCTCCCGTACCAGAACAGTGTTCTCTTGAACAATTATTCCAGGCTACAGATAAAGTTCTGAAACAGAGAATAGGTTATAGTGAGCTTAGTACCATGCATGAACAAGAACTAGCCCGATCAGCAGTTCGATGGACTTGTGATTCTACCACATTTCCAGACGAAGTAGTGGCTCAAATGTTTCTGAAACTGCCCCCAGCCGAGCAGCGACTGGTGGGTATGTACATGATCCAGCACCTCATTACACTGTACGAAAGTCAGCATTCTGATCCAGGTTCATTATATAATGTATTGAACGAGTTACTCCTAAACCGATGGAAAGGTCTAGGTACCGATTTAATTAGTGTCATTTTAGAACAACGCCACAAATACAGAACGTTCCTGACTCCGCATTTTGTTCCTGTTTCACCCCCATTCTACATAGACAGACAGAATCCGTTGCGAGAAGTGCATCCTGTTAAGGGAACGGGGGGTGAGCTCGAACGAGTATTTGTTTACACCCCTATAACGAAAATAGAACTACTGGAAATGAAAAAGTTAGTCCCCTGTCACGATAAAGATCCAGCAGGGTTAAAAGACATGCTCCGTATGGGAGAATACACGTATCCCGATATCATTAAAATGTTAAAGGTCCTGTTGCCTGCGGGCATATATGAAAAACTCAAAGAAAAAGAATGGGAGGTGGGAGAGAAAAAGATTGACTGGACCGCATTAGAGAACGAAATAAAACACGAGTCCCAGGTACCGGACTCGGGGAAAAAGCCAAAGCATTGCCCGAGTTGTTAATACAAGTCTTGCCAAGATTACTAGCCACGAAAAAGGAAGACTGGGATGCCATCTCAGCCTGTAAACAGAAACAAGACGAAGACACTAGTGATTTTTATTCCAGATTTGAGAAATGTTTCATTATTAATAGCGGTTTGAAAACAAGTAGTGAGTCGTATCCACATCTTTTTGTTACTAAACTAGTTGAAAATTCTTTACCTCAAGTGAAAAATCGAGTACTGAAAGTCGAGAGTACCTGGCAAGCTAATACCCCGTCCCAAATGCTACAGATGTTACAGTATCACCAGAACCGAATCAGAGAAGAACAGGAACACGAAAGGAGACGTATGAAAGACACGAAAATAAAAGTACTAGTTGCACAGTCTGTTCCAGCAGATGGTCAGAAGAGGGGTACGAATCAAACTAGTCATTCTGCAGCTCCCGTTAAAGGGACATGCAATTACTGTAAACAGCCAGGTCATTTTATAAACGAATGTGCAGTTCTGAAACACAACATAGCTACCGGTAAGACGAAAGAGAGACCACGTCTTCCTAGACAGGAACATGTTCCGCAAAATTTGCAACCACCGCAGAACGCACAACAGACAGTTACAGTACCGCAGCCTATAGCTGCCACACAACACGTTACACAGCAGATGTACCAGTACGCACAGTCAGATTATCCAGAATATCAGCAGTATTCATGAAACAGCCTAGAGAGGGAGGTTGGCTTGCCTCTCATCGAGGTTCCTGTAGATCAAGAGGGTCCCTATGTACACAGTCAAGTATTAGGGAAAGACAGAAAATTTCTGATTGATACAGGGGCAAGTAGGACTACCATCAGTCATGACGAGGTTCCAGGGGCTCCACTCTCAGGCTCAAGAAATGTTTCCCTGGGATTTTCAGGAAAGCCTATTGTTAATGAAATATCGAAACCAGTTTCCCTAGAAGTTGGTCCATTGTCCCGAACTACAGACTTGTTACTTACGAAATCATGTCCTGAAAATTTACTTGGTATTAAAACATTGAGAGAATTAGGAGCTGTAATTTGCTGTTCTCCGGAAGGAGTGAGATTGTTTTTACGTGATTTTAAAGGACATTATGTGTTAAGAGATTTTGATCCAAGATTATTGAATGTACCACAGCATTTATGGGCGCAAGGTCCAACTGATGTAGGTTGTATGCACATTACACCATATCGTGTCACTCTGAAGCAAGGTGTTGTATTACCCCGAATCCGACAATACAAGTTGCCACCTGAGGCTGTAGCAGCCTTATCGAAAATCATTGACGAGCTCATTGCTCAAGGAGTGGTTGTAGAAACTGACTCCAATGTATGTAATTCCCCGATCATCCCGATTCTTAAACGTACTGACCCAAATGCACCTCCAGTTTATCGATTAGTGATTGACCTTCGAGAACTTAATAAATGTATCATACCCCAGTACCCAGTGGTTCCAGATATCTCTTCCCTATTGACTGCCATTGATTCCGAAGCTACGTTCTTCACTGTTATTGATCTCAAGAACACTTTCTTTAGTGTCCCCATTCATCCAGATAGCCAGTTCCTTTTCGGATTCTGTTTAAATGGAAGAAGCTATAAATTCACACGTGCACCTCAAGGGTTCACAGAAAGTCCCAGTATTTACAGTCAAGCACTGAAACGACAACTAGACAGTATTCACATGCCAACTGACACTGCCCTGATCCAGTATGTCGATGATTTATTGATCACAGCCCGTACAGAACGTGACTGCGAACGTGCGTCACTGACAGTTTTGTATTTCCTGGCAGACATGGGGCACAAGGTGTCCCCTTCCAAACTGCAATTCTGTGTCCAGCAAGTGGTATACCTTGGACACTTACTGTCCAAGAGGGGTAGGCAGTTGACACCTGACCGTATCCAGTTAATAGCACATCTTCCACAGCCCAAGACACAGAAGGAGGTATGAGCTTTTATCGGCCTCACTTCTTACTGCAGACAATGGATCCCTCAGTACGCATATCTAGCCAAGCCACTGATACAGTTGACAACACAGGAGGCAGTGACATCGACTGTCCTCCCTTGGACCCAGGAACATACACTTGTTTTCAATGAATTAAAGAAAGCTTTATGTCAGGCTCCTGTGCTAGCGACACCAAACTACAGTAAACCTTTTACGCTTTTTGTCACTGAACGTGATGGTACAGCATTATCTGTTCTCACACAAGATCAAGCAGGACAACACAAGCCTTGTGCTTATTTTTCTAGCACCTTAGATCCAGTAGCCCAGGCTCTGCCTGCGTGTCTCAAATCAGTTGCAGCCACAGCTCTAGCTATCAGACAAAGTGATTCCATAGTGTTAGGACACTCCCTGACAGTTCAAGTTCCACACTCCGTGGAAGTTCTTTTAAACCGAACACAGACTCAGCACTTGACAATTGCACGTTTAACAGGATATGAACTGACACTGTTTCAGCCACATATAGAAATTAGACGCTGCAACATTTTAAATCCTGCTACACTGTTACCCTCGACTACCTCAAATCCTGCCACACATGATTGTGTGGAAGTTATTAACATCATGACAAAGCCAAGACAAGACTTGACGGACATTGCATTACCTGACCCAGACCTGACACTTTACGTGGATGGTTCATGTATGAGAACAAGTACAGGAGAGTTAGTAGCTGCATATGCAGTGACTACTGAAACTGAAGTTATAGAAACACACCGTATTGACACCCTGTCTGCTCAAGCAGCAGAGCTCATCGCTCTGACCCAAGCCTGTATACTAGCCAAGAACCTGAAAGTAAACATATATACAGATTCACGTTATGCATTCGGAGTCGTACACGACTTCGGAGTCCTCTGGCAAGAAAGAGGTTTCATGACCTCTCATGGAGCCAAGATTCAGCATGGCCCCCTCATTCAAGCTCTGTTAGAAGCAATACATTTACCGACAGCCATCGCCATTATGAAGTGCAAAGCACATACGAAAGTCACTGACACCATTTCCCAGGGTAACGACCTGGCAGATCGAACAGCCAAGCTTACTTCTCAGACTCCAGACACTCCAGTTAACATGACAAAGACAGACGTTCCAGTCCCGACAACTTGCATGACAGTTAAAGACCCTACACAAGATGTACTAGACATACAGACACATGCTACCCCAGACGAAATCAAGAAATGGTCTGAACAAGGAGGGGTCCAGACAGATCAGGGATGGTTGACGAAGGGAAAAGCCACATGGTTTCTCCCCGACTCTATGGTTCAAGTCATTATTAATACAGCACATAGTCCAGCACATTTAGGAGAAAAAGCTATGTTAGACAGCATCCAGAACCTTTGGTTTAACAAGCATTTACGAGCAGCAGCAAAGCAGAAAGTGCGTACCTGCATGATCTGTTGTCAGTTCAATCCAGGTAAAGGTGTTCCGGTGGAACAAGGTGGATTCCATCCTCCTGACCACCCTTTTGAAGTCCTCCAGATGGATTATATCCAGATGGATCGATGCCGAGGTTTCAAGTATGTCCTCGTAGTTGTATGCGCTTTGTCCAGATGGACAGAAGCATATCCAGTCCCAGATTATACTGCCGCGACCACTGCCAAGCAGTTGGTTCGTGAGTTCTTCCCTCGCTATGGTTTGCCCAGGGTCGTGTATTCAGATAACGGACAGCCATTCTCGTCCGAACTCATGAAACAAGTATCATTTCTGTTAGGGTACCAGTGGAAATTCCATTGCGTACGACATCCCGAGGCAGCTGGCCTCGTCGAGAGACATAATCAAACTCTGAAAACACGAATAGCGAAGGTCTGTGCCGAGAAAGGTGTAGATTGGATGGTAGCCCTGCCGGTTGCCCTCTTTTATATGAGAATGGTCGCCCACTCCAGATCTGGGTTGTCACCTTATGAAGTTATTTTTGGTCGTCCCCCAAACATGTGGGGTACACCTATGCCTCGTAAAATCACCGATGTTGACAGTAACATGCTGACAGATTACCTAGCTTCCTTGATGTCTGCACTACTCTCTTGTCGTTCACAGGTCGCGGCTGCCTTTCCAGACAACACCCAGGTGAAACCGCACGAGGTCGTTCCAGGCGATCTTGTTTTGATCCGCAACTTCGATCGTTCAAGCCCCCTGGAGCCCCGCTGGAAGGAGCCAAAACTTGTTCTGATGACCACAAGGACCGCCGTAAAGCTAGAAGGCAGGAAGGGCTGGCTACACTCCAGCCACATCAAGCGTTTCCATGGACTCCGTCCAAAGACTTTTTTCAAGGACTGCCCCGATACTGACTCTAAACTTCCCCTGTTAGAGAAAACTCCGCAGCAGGAGTATAAAATGAAATTGAGGTCTAGTAAGTCAGACAGCGTTTAATTGTTTAAGTCCCTCTCGGGTGAAGCGGTTAGACAGGTTCCTGACATGTATGAGATAGACCCACATAGAGAGAGAGATAGAAACTCCAAGAAAATACGTTACTGTAAGAATCTGCGAAGCAGATGCATTGTTACGTTATTGTTTATGTTATTTCTGAGTCTTACGATCACATGTATAAGTTATGTTTTACATGTATTTTTTCCTCCTCTTGATTCACATGTACATCTTTCCTCTAATGATACAGTAGAGCACACCTTTAGTGAACTACCCCCTCACGAGTTATCCTATCGACTTGCAATGCGCAACAATACTTTTATCCGCATGTTACACTATTCGCATCAAACCAGTAATGCCACTAATTGTTGGGTGTGTGGTCGACTCCCCCCTTTTCAGACAGTGAAGGGAGTTCTGCCACTCTTTCCCTATCCGTTTTCACATAATGGTTCGTGTGGAGCATGGTTTACGTTAACATCATCCTTAGATGATAAGTCCCTTCTGAATAGAACATGTGTCCCAGACAAGGAAGGTCTTCCCCATAGGACAGGGTTAGAACTAGAAAATGAAGTATATGATCTAGGTAATTTTTCCTCCAACCTCATGGTTTTGAATGTTCAGTCCGAGACCACTCCAGACTTGCCTTCCATAACAGTCCTACCAGTGAAAGGCGAATTATGTGTTAGAAAGAATGGTTCAGTACACCTAGGACACAGTGATTGTACTACTGTGGTCGAGTATAGTGACAGTGGGAAATCTACTTTCAAAGCTTCACGTCATTCATATTTTGTATGTGGTCAGACCGCATATGTACGTCTGCCTCTAGATTGGGATGGAACATGTTACATTGCATTCCTACTGCCACCAGTTTTCCTAGCTCCATCCGATTATCACCGAAATACACATCTAGTACACGTCAGACATAGAAGGGAGATCGAGTCCCCAATTGTCGATCAGACTGAAACTACATTAGAACAGTATGCAGATTTCAATAAAGGTTTCTTTTTCTTCATAGGTCCTGTCCAGAATAGTAAATTAATACGCAGATTAACCCGAACCCTTGAAGCAGTAGTGAATGAGACTACTTCCGCCCTAGGTAACTTAACAGAGGAACAGTCTGCTATGAGATTTGTCGTTCTTCAGAACCGCCTTGTTCTTGACGTCATACTGGCCGATAGGGGCGGAGCTTGTAGAGTCATCGGATCTAGTTGTTGCGTTTTCATTCCTAATAACGCACCGTCTGTGTATTCAGCAATAACTAGACTTCATAAAATAGCTCATCAGCTACACCAGAATCCAGGCACCTGGACTTGGTCCGGCTGGCTCTGGAGTATAATATCTGCCTGGGGATGGAAAGTACTGTCATTCCTAGGAATAGTAGTAATGATCATTTTCAGTTGTTGTCTCTGTTTACAATGTGGCCCTGCGATTTGCTGCTTGTGCGCTACCTCTTGTATTTCAAGTCCAAAGTCCCATTCCCAAAAGATAAGAGACGAGCAAATGATGCTGTATGAACAGATAGATGGTATCATGAATATTGATGTTTCCTGAAGGAAACGTAGGGAACAAGGAGGGAATGAGGAAAATTGAATTTTGCCCTGTTGTGTGTCCCTAGGTGTTCCCCATCATATGTTATATGTGGATGATTAATATGCATATTTACCCCCTTGACTGAATAAAGACGCAATTATAGTTGTGTCCAACGTTAGTATGTTAGTTTTCCAGTCCCTCTTGAAAGCAACAAGTATTAGGCCTATGTTGCCAACGTCTTTACATTGTGCACGTTAAATCATCGAGATGCACCCGTTTCTAGGCCTCACAGGGCCCGGACACCAGATTCAAGCCTCAAGTCTCCTGAACTACTCCGAGGAGCGATGCAGCTCCGCCCGCATCCCTGACCCTTCACTTTGCCAAGCAACGCGGTGCCCGGCTTGGCCTAGCCTGCCTGCCTGCCAAGAATATGTTATGCCTACAGTTATCAGTTCAGCTCCCCGGCTTCACATTCCTAGCTAACGAACTGTATAAACATCTCCATCCACAGTCTAGTCTTCCTGTCTCCATGCAAGTGATTAATTGTATTAGTATCCATAGAAGATTCATAGCACATGCAATACATGAAGAAATATATGCATGCACTAGCTTTAGTGACAAGCAGCCTTTGCCCTGATGACTTTTAGATTCAAGCAACATGTACTCCAAACACCAGATATCAGATATACTATAGGTACAGGTCGTTCTGACATCCCAGACTTTAGTCTCCTCTTCTAGTGCCAGAAGTCAGAGCCCCCAGCTCTCCCCAGTTACACGTCATGGCCTGTTTGCGCGCACCAGTAGGTTAAAGGTTCCAGCTGCCCATGTAGCCCCCTCCATGTATCCACCCACTTATGACACTTCTGTGACGTCTACATCACACACCTCCGTGCACGCCCTGTGCACGCCTTCTTTTTACGCCCATATGTTCTTATCTTTCGTTTGTCACTAGTTACGCCTACTGTATTCAATGCAATTATACTGTTTTACTATATATACTGTATGATGTTAATGAGATAGTAGCTGTCCCTCTTTGTCCTGTGTCTGTCCCTTCCTGAACCTTTGCAGGTGATGGAACCCGATGGTCCATTGGCTCGAGCCATCTGATTAAAGCCCGTATGACTCAGATACCACGGATTTTGCCTCTTATTTATTGAGCTATCCTTTTTAGTTAATGCATAGAAAAATAGTACCGGTAATTATTTCTTTATTTATCACAAACGAGTGTGTATGTAGTAACTGGAATTTGGGTGTCGATGGTTTCGCAAATGGTAGTCTGTATTTTACAATGGCTGTACCAAATGTTATATTAGAGTGTGAGCAGGTGCATCATATTTTCACGTGGATGATGCCATCAGTAATGTCATCAGTGAAGTCATTTGAGATGTCATCAGTGATGTCACTGACCATGTCATGAATGATGCATTATGTGACGTCATCAGCAGTGCATTGCGGGGGTGAAAGGTCCCAGGTGCTCCCTCCCATCAATCACATGCATATGGATCTATTCAGTCCTGTGCTGACTCTCCCTGTCTCCTGGAATCCCCCAGCCCCTGTCACTCAAACTCCAGATAAGGAATACACAACCTAGCAGAGGCAGGCCTGGACAGCTAGGCAAGAAAATGCCTATGTTCTAAAAGTGGTATTTTCAAAAACAGAATGTTTAAACCAACTTCAATAAAATATATACGTTATAAATTCCCTGAGTCAGTTAGGATTATAAGATGTTATAATTAAACTGCCCATTCTGACCTAGGAGGAACAGTTTGCCTTGCAATAATACAATTGAAATTGGTTGTAACTATCAGGACATGCCACACACATCAGGGCATGTACTACCTTTTACAAACAATGCACCCTGCCCTTGGGCCTACCTTAGGGGAGACTAATATATAGAAAAGGGAAGGTTTAGGGACTGGCAAGTTGGTGTACTTGCCAAGTCAATATGGCAGTACCAGACTGCACACAGGCTCAGCAATGGCAGACCTGAGATACACTTTACAAGTGGATACAGTTGGATGGCACAATCAGGGCTGCAGGCCCACCAGGAAGAATTTGGTTTACAAGCCCTGGGCACATGCAGTGCACTGTACTAGGGTCTGACAAGTAAACCTGGAGTCACTAATCCATACATCAATTTACAACAGAGAGCATATGCACTTTAGCACTGATCCGCAGTAGTAAAGTGCCCAGAGTAATAAAACAGCCAAGAACAGGTCAGAAAAAATATAGGACGAAGGCAAAAAGTTCAGGGATGACCCTGCAAAATGGGCCAAGTCCAACACTTGCCTTCTTCAAAGACAACACTGGGTATAAGAACTGGACTTCTGACCTCACCAATTCAGTATATTTCTTGACCTGTGGATAGTCTGGCAGGAATAAGGACTGATGTGCTGCTTAAGGATGAATGTATGATGTTACAACGCATACATTTACAACTCATGCACTTACAACGCAGTTTTTACATTGGAACATCAACTACGACGCATTCCAATACATATCATGACACTACATCGCATTTAAAAAAACTACCTTCACAACGCGTTCCATTACCTCTCATACTACCTTTACACCGCATACCAATACAACGCATACCATTAAATTGAATTTAAGGTAAGTATTGGATAGTGTAGGGGTAAAAAATGACTATTCTAACTCTAGTGGCGTACGTTGTAATCATATGCTTTGTAATGCCTGCGTTGTAGTGACATGCGTTATAAAGGATGTTGCAATGTAATGGTTGAATTGTAAAGGTTGGTTCCCCTCAAGGACTATCACTCTGCTCGACTGCTGCGCTGGAAGAACTGCGTTTCTGCTGTGTTAATCTGCTGCCTGCTGTCTTCCTTGCCTGGGTGAGAAGGACTGGACCCACATCACTTGATCCCAGAATCAAAGAGACTCCAAGGGATTGCTGTGTCACATCCTGTTCTGAAATCTCAGGGACATCAAAGACTCCCAACCACCCTTTAGCTGCACATGTACTCTGCCATCTGTGGGTCGGCCTTGCCAAGTGGTGCCAGCCCAGTCCCGGACCCTTGAAATGGGCCTGAGGTGCTGCTCCAGCAGACTCTATGCATTGCCATAGCCACAGCATCTCAGAACCAGTGCAGCACTGCAACAGCAGATGCATCACCGCCTTTGAGAGGATTGATCGTGATGTATCAATGACTCTGCAGCTCAGTGGCTACATTTCAGAGCGCAGCTCAGAGCTGATGCATCACCACCATCCTATAGATTCACAATGATAAATCACCCCTTTACTTCTTGCATCTCTGCCCCAATAACGATGCATTAACGGAACTTTGCAGCGGGCCAATCCTGCTCCACCTATCTGGACCAGGCTCCATCGTGGTTGGCCTGAATGTTTGTATTTGTTCCGGTGAAGCATGACCAGTTAGCCCCGGTTGGCGGAGTATGCTTTTAAGCACTACATTTCAGTTTAGTCTTTAAAAATTCTTGACTCAAGGCCTCCGTTTTGAATTGTTGTAGCTGTTGTCTAATTTGGTTCATGAAATTAAACTATATTTGTCTAAACAGGTGTAGTATCTTTTGGTGTGGTGTTTTCACTGTTCCACTGTTTGAGGTGCTGCACAAATAATTTACAATCTGCCTCTAAAAATAAACCTGATTGATCTGTACCTGATTGATCTGTGCAAAGTTACATGCGGAGCAGAGGTTAATATAATATATTGACTTCAAAAATCCTAATCAATAATCTATTTCTGTACATTTTTCTTACCAGGTGCTGTAAAAGGGGAGCTGCTGATTGAGCTGTCCTATGCTCCTTTCTTCCATTGGACCTTCCCAGCCTGTGACTATTTTTCAGACATTGTTCTTGGTGGCTCCACTGATCAGTGTGTTGCAGTGATAGAGAAGTGGAGGAGAAATGAACCTGGAGCTCTGGACTGGAGTCATGCAGCAAAGGCACTTTGTGAGCTTCAGGGCAACAGGTATGTATTCTGCACCTGATGATGTATTTCATATGCCCACCTTTGTTTACCTTGCCAGCAATCCTAATGCCGAGGGCAGCAGGTTTACTTTCATGAAATGAATGTCAAAGTTTCCAGAGGTGAGCAGCAGGTTCATGCCACTTTTCCATTTTTGAACATAGAGATTTGAAGGGCGTTCATCAAACTGCTTTCCATCTTTGAACCTGTAAGTGAGCGAGCATGACAAATCTATCACTCACCATTTCTTGAAATGCAATTCTTTGGTTATTGTGATTTGGTAATTTGTTTTGTATCACAAAAGGTTATCAACTCATTCTGAATCACAAATAGGAGAAGTCATGCATTGGGCATCTTCATTGTTTTTACGATTAGCATTGAGGTGTGTCACTGGTTTGTTACTGAATTGTGCTCATTAAAGTTTAAAAAAGTGACTTACTTCTAAAAGGAATTGGTAAAATATTCATAGAGCGATGCTATTCCATTGGACAGATTCCTCTCCAGGGTGTGTGTTGGGGTGCCTGCTTCTATAAGTGAAGTTCTCTAATGGGATTTTGTTAATAACAGTAGTGCATGTTCTTTTGAAAAAAAATCTCATTTCCAAATTCAAATACAGGGATTATGGTATGCTGTTCCCTGTAATCATTCATCCTTTTGTTTGGAGCCAGTCGATGGGAGTCACAAAACGTTTCCCACCTATTTAATGTGCCTTAGCTCAGCTTTTTTGACACTTGACATAATTTGAAATCTTGCAATGTAACTATATCAATATATAGATTGTATTGCAGATAGTTCAAAAGAGCATACTTCCTTAGGCCCATTTTTATATAAATGTAAACAGCAGAAGTATCTTATTCCAAATGTCAAATGCAGGATTTTGGCTAACGGGGGCTTGATACGGTGTCAATATATCACCATAAAGTGTGGAGTTATGCTATTTTATTTAGAATGCACTAACACATTGAAAAAGATGAGTACAATAGATCACAAGTAGGTGCTAGAAAAAGAAGAATTACTGATTACAAAGTAAAGAGCCTGATTTATATGTTGGTGGGGCAGGATCTCTCTTGTAAAGGTGACAGAGTTCCCACCCCACCAACCTTGTGGTCTATCCCATTCAATTTAGATGCAGGTGGACATTGGGTGTAGCCACATCAGTGATAATACCATGAATGCCATGAACAAATATCTCCAATTGCCCAAAGAAGTAAGTGTTGGTGGAGAATTGGCTATATGTCCATTCACCCAATTAGGATTGGTGGACATATAGCTGTTTTTTTACTGTCTGTCATTTCCAGGCACACCCTGGTGGTAAAGGAAAAGAAAATAACCCCACCACATTGGAAATGACTCCTATGGAGGGGGAGTCATTATGTGTTTAATTGCAAAGGATTTTTTTAAAATAAAGAACAATACTCTTTGTTCATGTTACTGGAACACTCTGCACTTAACATCGAAAACTTTGACGGAAACTGCTAGGATCGTTCTTCCTGCCAACGCTTTCTGAATGAATGACCACCTGTCAGTGGAAAATTATAAATCTTTAGTGTGGTACCACCACCAGAGTGATAGACTAATTTATTCCATCATCCTAGTGCAAAAATTATGTGTATTACTGGTCAGAGTCTTATGTCGCTTTGTCTGTTTCATATTCTTCAATCTTATTCTATGATCCTCAGCTCCCAGTGTATTGCTAATTGAGAAGTGTCTTATTATCTGGCTGATTGCTGTACACCTATTCATGTCATTTACATATCTGAGAGATGTTGTAGGGTGTGTGATAATGGGTTACAGTATAGCATAGTATTACTGTCCTGTTCCCTGGGTGCTGCACTTGAATTTTACATTCATGTTCGTACTATTGTATTCTTTGTAGGCTACTGTCTCCATACACTCCTGATCTGTGTTTTATATTTCCTGCCTGTCATTTCATACTTACTTCTACATACTTTCCCATCATACTTCACATCTGGTGTTCTGATCTGTGGTTAATGACCAGTGTTAGCCTTTCTAACAAACCTTTGCTTGCCTGATTGTCAACAAAAAACAGACGTCACCCAGTGTGTATTGCAAATGTGAGAAAGTGGAGTCCTATAGATTGGAGTCCATATTACAAATATTAGAAAGTGGAGTGCTAAAGAGTCCTTATTCCACAGATAAGAAAGTGGAGTACTATATTAATGAGTGGTAGAGTGAAATGGCTTTGAGTAGAGTGCAATAGAGTGAAGTGGATGGGAGTGGAGTGGGTTGGAGTTGGGTAGAGTGGAATGGCATAGAACAGAGTAGCATAGAGTAGAGTTGTATAGAGTTAAG
Source organism: Lissotriton helveticus (assembly GCF_964261635.1). Classification (NCBI taxonomy): domain Eukaryota; kingdom Metazoa; phylum Chordata; class Amphibia; order Caudata; family Salamandridae; genus Lissotriton; species Lissotriton helveticus. Next base: position 127,752,203 of record NC_136064.1, read on the forward strand.
TGGTGTATAGTTGAGTGTTATAGAATGGAAAACCATGATGTGGAATACCCTATAGTGGATCGGCAGGTTATAGAGTATTGGTAAGTGTCAGAGAGTGGAGTGGCATACAGAACAGTGTTGTAGAAAGGAGTAGTGTACTGTACAGTGTTATAGAGTGTGGTAGAGTAGAGTGTTAAATACTTCTGTTGAGATGATTGGCTTAGAGGGCATACAGTGTGAGGGAGGAGATGTGGTGCTGCAGACAGGGTGACTGACACCGGGCGCTGGGGCTCATGGTTCGATCCCTGGCATTGGCGGCAGGTCAGCTCAGCACCATGTGACTCTGGGCAATAGCTCGCTTAATCTTCCCGATGGCCCCCAGCGCTGGGATGCCTGCGGGTAGCTGTGCGCTCTACAAATACTGAATTTAGTGGAGTGGCATACAGTGGAATAGTAGATTATGGCGTGGTGTAGTGGCATTGAAGGAGATGTGATGTGTGTCCTAGAGTGAAGTAGAGTGTCCTACAGTGGCATACAGTGTTGTACAGTGGTGTTCAGGGGCATATTGTAGTAGAGTATCTCAGAGTGTAGCAGAGTGTTGCAGTGTGGAGTTGCATAGAGTAGAGTAGAATGTTGTAGGTGGGGCAGAATAGAGCAGAGTGTTATAGAGTGGCCCAGAGTTGGGCAAAGTGTCATACACACCATAATGTAAAGTAAGTGTATTAGAATGGGATGCAGGTTTGTAAAGTAGAGTGCTGTGAAGTGGAGTAGAGTTAAGTGGCATAGAGTGTAGTAAAGTGTCATAGAGTAGAGCAGAGTTTTGTGGCATACAGTGGTCTGGTGTGCCATGTCGTAGAATGTCAGAAACTCCCTTAGAGTGTGGTGGAATCGAGTGGCATAGAGTGATGTTAAGTGCAGTGACATAGAGTAGAGTAGTGGAGTGACATAGACTGGAGAAGTGTGTCATGGAGTAGCATAGATTGGAGTGCAGTGCCATAGAGGGAGTTATGAAGAGTGTCATAGAGTGAAGAAGATTGATACACAGTGTCATAAAGAGTAATAGAATGTTACAAAGTGACATAGACTGGAGTATAGTGTTGTACATTGGAGTGGTATAGAGTGGAGTAGACTTTAGTAGACTTGAGAGTTGTAGAGTGTCACTGAGTTTAGAATAGTGATGAAAGCTGAGTAAACTGCAGTGGCATAGACTGGAGTAATGAAGACGTCAGTGCCATACACTGACTCTACATCACTCCTGATGGAGAGTGTTGTATGTAGGTTTCGAGTGTTGTATCGTACAGTGTCATGGTGTAAAGTGTTGTGACGTACAGTGTCATTGCATACTTTGGAGTGGCTTAGAGTGTTTTGGTGTAGAGGGTTGTGGAATTTTGTGTCTTAGCATAGAGAGGAGTGGCATAGAGTGGGGTAGTATGCAGTGGAATAGCATAGGGTAGAATGGTGTACAGAGAAGTGTACCTTAGAGTGGAGTGGCTTTGAGTAGATTGTTGTAGAATGGAGTGGCATAGAGTCAAGTTTTAATACAGTGCAATACAATAGAGTGGCGTGGTGTAGACACGAGTGGTATACATCGGAGTGGCATACAGTTAACTAACATATAACATATAAATGAGTGGCGTAGGCTGGAGTGAATTATGGTGGAGTGGCATTTCGTAGAGTATATTGGAGTGGTGTAGACACGAGTGGAATACATCGGAGTGACTGGAAATCTGCTTTATCAGATTTTTTGACCAACGTTCCTGGATACCTCCTTGTTCTCAATTTCGTCGAAAGATCTTGAGCTTGCGACTGGAAATCTGCTTTATCAGATAAAGCAGATTTCCAGTCGCAAGCTCAAGATCTTTCGACGAAATTGAGAACAAGGAGGTATCCAGGAACGTTGGTCAAAAAATCTCTCAAACGGGCAGAAAACAACCTCCGTGAGGCGCTCTTGGCACCCCCAGTCAACAAACCACCTCTGGACAGACTGGCATGTGTCACCACTTTTAATACCTCATCTTCTAAGATACAGAAAATCATAAGACAAAGATGGAGGATTTTGAACAGTACTGGAGAGACAATTCCTCTACCACTTTTTTCTTTCAAGAGAGGGAACAATCTAAGGGACAAACTGGTCCACACAAGACCACGACACACCACAGAGGAACCCATCCCCACTCTATGGAATCTCCCTCCTGTTCAGGGACATCACCCTTGTGGGAATTGTTCAGTGTGTCCCCAAACGCAAAGAACTTTGAATGTAGACATTGGCACCACACGACCATGGTTGCTAAAACGTCACACCAATTGTAACAGCGAGAGAGTCATCTACTTAATTACCTGTCCATGTAGTCTGAGATACATAGGAATGACGACCAGGAAAATTAAGCTACGTATACAGGAACACAAGAGCACAATCAGACGCAATAAACAGGCGACTCGCCTGACTTCCCATTTTTTCACCGCCAAACATCAAGCAGATGAGATAAGATGGGTTGTTCTGGAACAACCCTATATACCTCAACATGTTACTAACGTATCCCATTTTCTACTAAGAAAGGAACAGAGATGGGTACATAAATTGAAATGTGACACAGAAGGGTTAAACGACGATATCCCTTGGATACAGTTGTAATTGTGCCTCGGTTATAGAACACTATCCATGGCACCTTCATTAACAACTTGGCCTGGCTGCAAAAGTAAGATACATGCCGGCTTTACCATGCCATATAATGGATCTGTTCCTTTCCTGTTTTCTGTTTATGAGTCATGCGGGTGATCTCACTTCCTCATTTCAAATATGTGTGTGGAAACTTCCGTAAACACACTATCCTTAGCCATCTGATAAAGTCATTTAAGGGGAATGTCTTTTTTACTCCGTTACCACTTTGGCTCTTTATATAACTAGGGTGTGTTGTATTACCAAAATGTAATAAATAAACAATTATAAATTGAAAGATCTAATATAACACAATAAGAATGCATACCATATTAACTTAGCGGTCTAAGGCAGTAGTTCTATGCATAGTGGACTACCTCCTCACAACTGGACTTTAACACTTATTCCAGTTTTTAGAATTAGGATCTTCTAGTAACAAATCTCAAAATTTAGCCCCATATGGGATCCTCATGCCATTTCGCGCTTTTCCTAAAAACGAGCGCTGAGACTTTATAATGTAAATACACAGGTAAAAGTAGAATGCCATTGGCCCTTTAATTCGTTTCCTGTTTATAACCGCTGAGCCAATCAGCTTTTGCCACACGTGTCCCCAGAGCGGTCCGTAAAAGAAACATTACGATTGGCTGAACAGGAAGGCTACTATGACCAATTACTAGCATTCAGGGCTGGCAATATGCACTTTCTGATTGGCTCAATAGATGAACCTATCGGATCACAGAGACATGCAGCTCTCTCTCAGGTCCGCAGGCTGCTCTGTGAAACAAGCGCTGGTAATATACACTTTCTGATTGGCTCAATAGATGAACCTATCGGATTACAGAGAGATACAGCTCTCTCTCTGGTCCACAGGCTGCTCTGTGAAATGAGCGCTGGTAATATACACTTTCTGATTGGCTCAATAGATGAACCTATCGGATTACAGAGAAATACAGCTCTCTCTCTGGTCCGCAGGCTGCTCTGTGAAACGAGCGCTGGTAATATACACTTTCTGATTGGCTCAATAGATGAACCTATCGGATTACAGAGAAATACAGCTCTCTCTCTGGTCCGCAGGCCGCTTTGTTAAACGAGCGCACCGCACTGGGCCATAACCTCCCCCTCGGCTCGGTGAAGCACGAGGTAACGACGGAGAGGTGAGTGTGCTCCAGGCGGCGGTGAGTCTTGCGTGGTAGTCTCTGCCTAGAATATTGGCTGAACACATGCTATTATTAAATAATCATGATAGAGTATTTGGAAGGGACCGTTTGGGACCTAGAGTATTGCCTGATTTACTGGCCCCTGTCCTTAACCCTAGCGTGAATGACAGGTATTAAGATACAAATGTGCCCTTAACACTCAGGGCAGAAAGTTACAATTCTGCCACTCCGGATATTTATGTATGAACAGGAGTGAGTTGTGATAGAAACACCATACCAGTAATAGTCATCTAGGCTTTGGCCTTCCTTTTTGCCATTTTTGTGTCTTTACTAGAACGCAATTTGGATACACCTTTCCAAATCATGAGATTAACTCAAATAAGTAATGAGATGAACTAAAATACACCACTTTTTCAATCCTCTACAGTGCGTGGCCTCCTTATCCTGAGCCGTTGCCAGGTGAGGTGAGGTCCTTCATCCCATAATACTGGGTAAGTTATAAATCATACAATAAAATGTATATGTATGGAAAACACTAATCCAACGATTGTTGTTGAAATCACCATAACTGGTTGCTGTATGGTTTTTTCGTTTCTCTGTATTTATGTTGTTCTACAGGAGTTGATACACAAATTCAAAGAATTTCTATAGTCTGTCCTTCACAGCACATAAAAGTAAGTGTTGCAGTAGTGAACTACAGGTCCTGACGAAAGCCTGGAGAGGCTGAAACATGTTGACCATCTAAACATCTATGGTAAATAGCAAATATTTTCACTGCTATTCTCACTCTGCTTTTAACTATACCATCTTGATGGGCACATATAATAAAGTTTTCTTATTGACATGAAGATAGGTATTTTTAATCACGTTGAGCACTATCCTCTTCTCTTACACTTTTTCTTAGCACTGCAACTAAGCCTTATCAGCATTCATACTCTGTCATCTGCTTTGGTTGAGGGTTCAACCATTGGGTCCTAAGCTTGCCTCAAGTTTCATCTGAGGAAGGGCATATTGGACACCAATTTTTCAAACAAAAAACCCCAGATGACGAAGTTCCACTATTGAGTGGGCTGATGGGTACTTTTCTATGGGTTCATAATCTTTTTCTGGACTGAGTTCTTCTTTTGAACTATATTTCTATATTCACTTCTTCTCTGTGTGTCTCCTGTAGAATAAGAATCCTTGTTCTGTTCCAGTTACTTGTGTAGAACACTCAATAGGCTCTGCATTGAGTTTGGATCAACGATAGACCTTCGGTATCTTCCGTGTGTTTCAAAGTTCCACCCACTCCTGTATATGGCTGGCTAATGGCTGCCTTTACAAAATTAAAGTCAGCCATATTGTTTTTACTATACTTTAGCTGCGCTCTGGGTTAGGCCCTTAAATATCAGTAAGAACGGCTTCAATATGTAGAAAATTGAAGAACGCTATGTCAGTGAATTTTATAGAAAATACCTTTAAAAAATATATAGAAACTTTATATAATTTTTGACTTCCTATTACCAATTTAATAAAGTACCTACATCTATGCCCCTAACTCATAAAACAGACAAACAAATTACTGTGGCCACAGATATGTCCAAGTTCAAATGCCTTATGAGTTTTAAAATACTACTTACCTCTACTACCTAAAAGTATCATCCGCACTCCATGATCTATTATGTTCTCAAGTTCCATTAACATCTGTTCAGCTGTTTTTTGAACACTAACTGCAATATATATTTCTATGTTAAGTTCAATAAAGCAAAAACACGTTTTGGGCCCCCTCTTTCTTCTGTGAACCTGGTTGACTTATCACCACTACACTTTGTATGCTCTGCGATGTAGTAAAAGCTATAGGTCTTCTAGGTTTTGTAGAGATTCCTGAAATTGTTATTAACAGACAATTATCTGATGAATTTCTGCTTCTGGAAAGCCTAACTGTAAATAATACATACATATATGTGTTATTAACAGACAACCATCTGAGGAATTCCTGCCTCTGGAAAGCCTAACTGTAAATAATACATACATATATGTGAAAGATGTTATTACCTCATTGTGACAACTCTCTATAAGGGAGATTCTTTACTGTCACTCCTGGGCAGGACACACGCTAGTTGAGCCTTGGTTACTCCAATAGAGAAGAGTGTGGAAAATATATTGATCACTCAAAAATGGTTTATTGATAACTATGATCAGGAAAGAGAATTGGTAGTTCCTAAGGTGTGACTGTGGATCTGTTGAAGATATGCAATTATCCAAAGGGGAGGTGAGCATAACAAGCAGATATGGTGTCCCGGGGTAAAACTACAATCTAGAAAAAGAGGTGTAGAAGGGCAGTAATGCAGTTATAAACTGATATTTTGCTTAGCCTCGAAAATATTGTGTCAGTAAAACACAAACACCATTCAGAATGCTTATGTGTGTGTGTACACATGTATATGATGCATGTGTTTGTGCCTGTCTTTTTGGAGCACGTGCAATAAAAAGTGGACCAAACACAATTTTGTTTAATGTCTATATCATACAAATCCCATATTGGTTAGAGTAAAGTTCACTATAGGGACAGAACCTCTCGCAGTCATTTCTATTTTACAATATGTAAAATATTGTTTTTTTCAAAAGCTATATATATATATATATATATATATATATATATATATATATATATATATATACATATTCACTGAAAAAACCATAGGTTATAGACCATATATAGTTAGGAATTAGCATTTACAAAACGTTATTTTACTCACACAAAACCATTGAAATTCCATATATAGTTAGTTGCACTAACTATATATCAAGCACCCGCAATCCACTGCTGATGATGTCACATATTACATCATTCATGACATGGTCAGTGACATCACTGATGACAACACTGATGACATCTCAAATTACATCACTGATGACATCACTGATGACATCTCATTTGACATCAATGATCACATCACTGATGATATCATTCATGTGACAATACAATGCATCTCCTCACACTTTAATATAACCTCTGTTACACCCAGTGTTAAATACAGAGTATAATTTTTGAAACCTTTGACACACCAATACTAGTTACTACATACGCACTCACTGATTCCTACGTCTACACACACATTCACTCATTCACCCATACAATCATTCATACATACAATCACTCATCTTTACAACACTATCATATGCACTCATACACCTATACAGACACTTACACTCTGCCACTCATCCATGGAGTTACTCACACACCTAGTCAGTCCTGTAAAGAATCAATCACACTTCCATTTTCTTGTCTATACAGTTAAACATAGAGCACCTTACATTTTCAAACATATACTAACACATACTTACTTTCTTATACAATCATTGATACAAGTACACATTGATCTGCACAGAGTCACACACCTCCCAGCCAGCCACACACACACTCAGTCTCCTATACAAATACTTGGAGAATCAATAAATAACCCATATAGTTACTCATATAGCTACTGATCAACACATGCAGCAGTTTACAGAACAACAGACATAATGATGCACAAATTAAGACAGTTTAGTCACTAACCCATGCACTCAGTGAGACATATTTAATCACTCACTCATACAGTCAGTCATGCACCTACTAAATCCTTCATCCAGACACTTATACATCCACTCATTCTTCAATATGTAAGACATATTTAAACTTTACAGAAACATAAAATTACTGGATGTTGTTTTCAGTGATGTCATCAGTGATGTCATTTGAGATGTCATCAGTGATGTCATCAGTGATGTCACTGACCATGTCATGAATGATGTAATATGTGACATCATCAGCAGTGGATTGCGGGTGCGCGATATATAGTTAGTGCAACTAACTATATATGGAATTTCAATGGTTTTGTGTGAGTAAAATAAGGTTTTGTAAAGGCTAATTCCTAACTATATATGGTCTATAACCTATGGTTTTTTCAGTGAATTTTCAAGGTTATGTAAATGCTAATTCCTAACTATATATGGTCTATAACCTATGGTTTTTTCAGTGAATTTCAATGGTTTTGTAAATGCTAATTCCTAAATATATATGCTCTATGACCTATGCTTTTTTCAGTGAATTTCATAGGTTTTTTAATACTAAATATCTATATGTATGAAAGTAATAATTTTTATTAGAAATTTTAAAATGTGTAATTTTTTTATTTTATTATTTGTCCTGGTACGCGCCCCGGGGCGCTCCCGGGGCACGTACCGGCGAACGTACGGGTGAGCGTCCTGTGAGCGCTTTTCCCGCGAACGAAAACAACGTGATGACGTTTCGCATAGTCGCGTGATGTGCCGCGTAAACGTGACGAATCCCGTAACCGCGTGATGCGTTTCTTCGGCGCGCTCCGTAAACGTACCAGGAAGCGCTCCGTGGCGCGACCCGCAGCGCGAAACGTAAGCGCTCCGTGGCGCGTAGCGTAAGCGCGTCGGGACATGTGACCTAAAAATAACACTTTTCATTGGTTCTCAACTTTTTTTTTCTACAAATGATGAAATCCCCCTCCTTTCATCCTCATTCTTACTTTTTTCTTTGAGAAAGCAAGAGCTATTTGTGAGACATGGCTTCAGTAGTAGCTGCAGCTGGTGCACCCCCACCACCACCACCACCACCCAGAAAGGAAGGTCCACCACCCCAGATCCTTCCAGGAGTTGAAGAAGAGGAGGAAGAAGATGATGAGGACCAACAAAACAGAACATACTTGCCTGAAGAACCAAGACAAAGCCATGTCAAAGTACATTATATATGGCAGTATTTTTCCATCCCTGCTGGGCAAAAAAAAGTGAATGCCCCGAAGGTGACATGCTTAATTTGCAACGAGGTCTTGTCCAGGGGCAACCCAAATAAAAAATATTCATTTGGGAACTACACAATGATCCGCCACATGCAGAGGTGGCACCCTAACAATCTGGCACAAGCTGAGGTACGGGATCTGGCTCAGAAAAAAAGAGACCATCAGGCCAGCACCTCCTCAGGTGAATCTTCAGTTGCAGCACCAGAAGGGCGCGAAACAGTATCAAATATACAAAAAAAAAATGGTGTAATAAAAATGGTCTGCAATTTTTGCGGAAAGACCCTCTGCTACGGGGAACTAAGCATTCACCTTATTATTGATTCCATCAACAACCACAACTGCAGCAAGAGAAGAAAGCAGTACTTTTTTTTTGTTGCTCCTCTTGAGCCACTGTTAATTCCCAGTTTTTTGTTTCTTGTTTTTTGTTGAGCCATTTATAATGGCTGTTTTTCGTTCTTTCCCCCCCAAAAAACCAAAAAAAACATAAAATTGTTCAAAAAATACAAAAAAAACAAAAAATGTTCAGAAAATAAAAAAAAAATATAAAACAACAAAAACATAAAAAAAAGTTCTTTTCAGAACTACCTCCCAAAGGCCAAATAGTGTAGGAGCCATTAGAAACTCTTGAAATTCCTCAGAACAGATCCCGAGATTCTTTCCCTAAAATTTTGGTTTTAAAAACACCAGGTAAGAATTTTTAAGGTCAAAAGGCAATTTTTTTTTTAAAGTTAAAACAGAATCATTGCAGAATGACCAGCCGTTTCTAGACTTTAAATAAGCTGTGTAATGTCCTGATGTTGTTGAAGGACCGTCATGATATATAATTGCTGCAGTTACAAACGCCCTTCCTGATATTGACAACTGCGAAGCCACAATTTTTTTTATTAAAGTTGTCAATTTTGTTCCATCAGGCCTACATCGTTGGAACATTAAAATGACATACTGGCCATATGTTCGTATAAATAATGTGGACAACATTGCAGACTTACATTGGCTACACTCCATGTTGTGATCAGCTGCTTTTACTAGCTTATTAAAGGACACTGATTTACTGTCTGGCAAAGTTAAATATATAAATCTTTCTGAGTCTACACTAGTAGTACTTGATACCCTACAGTTCTCGCAGTCATGCTGCCATTGATAAGAAAGCCCAAACAGATGATCTACATCTACACCTTCATCTTGCAATACATCAAGCATATACATTAAAAACTCCTGACAATCTTGCTGAATATTTTGAGAGAATTGCGTTTGACCTGAACATTTGTCTAACAGATTTCGAATTTCAGACACACTTTCTATTTTTGTTCTATCAGTGCTACATTTCTCTAACACAGAACTCAGCAGCAAAAACTTTGATCCGAATTGATCACAATCTGTTCTTTTAAAGTTTCTAGAGAAAAGACAACATTAACCACTACATTAGCATAGCAGTTGACACCAGAACTATTTTCAAATTGAAAACCAACAACATCTTCAACAGAATCCTTTTTCTTTCTGCTTATAATTTCAGGTCATTGACTTTTCGTCTTTTTGCTACAACCTCCCTACTATTGGTCACATTTCTTCATTTCCAGCCTACCACACATTTCTCAAATAAAGGATATTGAGGCAAATGTGGCGCATACTCTCTTCTTAACCTATTGTATTCCTTAACACAATCTAGATCCGCACAAATGTTTGTGACATCATACTCAATCTCAATCAAGTACAATCCCGATAAAGTTCTGACTTGTGACAATGCCACATATGCCATACACTCCTTGAACACAGAACTGCCAATATTCACCAATGCACGGTCTACACTTAAACCTTGTGATTTATGGATTGTCACCGCATATGCCAAGCAAACAGGAAACTGCTTACGGCAAACATATAAGTCGTTTACAAGCAAAAACCTAGCAGAGCAACGACCAATTAGCTGTACTTCCTCAATGCCATCAAATTTAATTTTTAAAAATTCAATTCCATCTCTATTTCTGTATTTCTCAAAATCAACAACATTACCCATTGATCCATTTACCAGACCTCTTTCAACATGTAAATTCCTTCTTAAAATTATACGGCAATTAAAGCACACATTCAGAGTCTTTTCTAAACCTGCAGTTTTAGATATAGTCTTCTCTAATGTATCCAATTTTGATTTCAAATTCTCTGACAAAATAATTGTTGTTCCCATATGCTCTACTCTGTCAATAGCTTCCAGTTTCACAATCTCTTGGTTTTCTAAATGCAACATTTTGTTGTTGAAGATAGCACATTCTGCAAGAGTTGGCATCAGACATATTCCAGATTTCTTCTCAGTAATTTTCCGAAAAATATTCTCAGGTACAACGTCTTCTTCTGGATACAAATTTGACAGTAATCGTGCATGTAATGCTTCTTTCCCATGCTCGGTCACTTTTCCAATTCTAACATCTTGTAGAATATTCTTATAATCTTCATCCTTCGCTTGACGCATATTTTCACTCAGTATAACGTGTGTAAAACCCATGGTTTTTTCAGTGAATTTCCAAGGTTTTTTAAATGCTAATTCGTAACTATAACGTATGTGAAACCTATGGTTTTGTTAGTGAATTTGCAAGAACCTGTCCAAGTTGTTTATGGAACCCCTGAGAAACTTTAGGGAGTCACAGAGTGTCTACCTTGCCTCCTTTTCACGTTTTGAAACTTTGATGTAAATCGGGCAAAACGCCATTTTAAACCAACGTGCGTGACCCGGTGCGCGCACCCCTTGGTATTTTTTAACAAAGAAAACGTTTTTTTTGCATCCTCGAGATTATTCTGGAAACGCCTAAGGAACTCTACGGGGTCACCGAGTGTCTACCTTGCCTCCTTTTCACGTTTTGAAATTTTTAAATAAATGGAGCAAAACGCCATTTTAAACTGACGTGCGCGACCGGGTGCGAAACAAAATAAAAAGGTTTTTTTCACCCATCGAAATTCTTCTGGGAGCCTCTGAGAAACTCTATGGGGTCAGGGACTGTCTACCGTGCTTCCTTTTCACGTTTTCAAACTTTTATGTAAATCGTAGAAAACGCCATTTTGAAATGACGTGCGTGACCGGGTGCTCGCACCGCGTACACGTACCGATGCGCGCACGTCAAGTCATGTGATTTGAAAACAAAACTTTTTATTGGTTCAAACTAGTTTCTTTTCTAGAATTTTCAACAACCCCACCCACTTCCCTCACTATCTGTTTTCTTCTCACGGGAGAAAGAGCCTTTGCCACTCTCCGGAATTTTTTTTTAAATGGCTGCAAAACAGAATTCATCATCCAATTCTGAGGAAGATTATCGGCTGCCTGCAAGAAAAAGAAAGGAATCTTTCATATGGGAATTTTTCACTTATCCTGAAGACCAAAAAAAAGTGAATGCCCCCAAAGTCACTTGTACTATATGTGGCAGTGTTCTTTCAAGGGAAAATCCATCAAAGAAGTACTCATTTTCAATTCATACTATGATGAGGCATGTCAAACAAGTGCACCCTGCGCAATTTGCACAGGCATCATCAAGAGCTCTGGCCACTCAAATACCACCAGCTGTGGCCAGCACATCATCTGGAGGACGACCTGCATCTCCATCAACTGCCCAGATGGACCTAAGACCATTCTTAACAAAAGTCCACATGAGATGCAACAAATGTTATCAAATTATTGTGTACGGCGAGCAGAGCCTCCCTCTGATCGAGCGGAGAGTTAACGAACATGAATGCTCCGAGACAAGATACATTTTTCCAAAGTTTGCATTTTTTTTGTTCCTGTTCAACAGTTTTGTGGTTGAAGATTTCTCTCCCAGTTTCAAAATATAAAAAAAATAACACTTTAAAAAAAAAAAAAGAAAAAAAAAAGTTCTTTTCAGAACTTATTAATTTTTCCAAAAAGAGCTATGAGGCATATTAACAAGATGTGCGTTAAAAAACGCACATCGCATATTTGACTATTGCCACCTATCGCCGGATTTTTTCGCGTTGTTAGCGCGGTATTATCAACGCGCAACACATAGGCGATAGTGAATCCTGTGATGGTCGGCGTTAGTGAACATTAGCGCGTTGAAAGAAACGTTGTTTTCACACGCTAATGTGTGCCTTGTTAATATGGGGGGTGGATTCAGCTTTATAATCCACACCCCCATGTTGACAATGCCTAACGCCTAGTCACAGCAGGCGTTGGGAGACCTGCGATAAACAAGTTTAACCCAGGTCCTTTCCTCGGAACGCCTGTGTTAGTGATAGGCTATTCCCACCTCCAATCACATTTTGCATGTGATTGGACATGGGAACGCCTACTTTGAATGTCATTAGCGATGTTTCTTGCTGACATGGAAAGTTGGCTTGTGGGAGGCGTAGCAATGCCCTTTTTAATTAGCCGCTGTAAGTATTGGCACTTTATCTGCGAATTCTGCCGAGAAAGCGGCGATACTTCAGGTTGTTAATATCATTTTTTTTTTTATGAATGTGTTCTTTATAAATGAGTAAATTAAATTATTGAGAAAAATGTACTAAGGGACTGACCAAATGACTGAGTTAAAGAAAGTATATTAACTGAAAAAAGTGAAGTAAAAGAGTAACTAAAAGAAGGGGGCTAATGTACGTTACATGGCGCATCTCTGCAAATCATCAAGAATGCGCCAACTGACCTACGACAAGAAAAACCACCCGTGCACCACCATTGATGTGTCACATTTACAATGTGGTGCACCATGGGGCAAAAACAGCACACAGGCGTGATGCATGTATGCCATAAAGGTGTCGCATTGTTAAAGTTGCATCGCATAAGCGATGTAGCTCCAGCAATACTCCTGGCGGGTCCATTCAACTAATGCTGCTTCAAGCCTTACACCTACTTCAAGCAGGCACACGGTTTTCACATAGCATTGACCTAAAAGTGATTCAGTGAAACCTCCTAGATTTCACTCACCCAGTTTTAGCAAACGTTCCTCACAGCACCTGCACCAGAACACCTTCTTAAGGTGCAGGTCTTTACAACATGACACATCTCCCAGATGCGTCATGTTGTAGATATTTGATATTTGATATTTGAAGGAGTATTTCTAAAGCACGGCGGTCGCTCCGGAGGGAGCATCATGGCGCTGAAAATCCCTGAGGCCAGGACAAAGAGTGGAAAGGGGGAGGCTAGATGGCTGCTTTGGTCCAGTCGTCGGGGAGGTTAAAAATCCACGTTTTGAGAAATTACCTAAAAGGTTTCTCTAGGGTCTGTTGTCTTAGGTGTTTGGGCATGCTATTCCAGGCTTTGATAGCAAGGTAGCTTAAGGTTTTCCCCCCTTTTGACTTCAGGTTAAACCTGGTGGCCGACATGAGATTTTCTTGTGCGGAGCGAAGCGAACGGCTCGGGTAGTAGTGTGGGAAGCGTCTGATTAAATATTTAGGGCCTGTTTTGTTAAAGGCCCGAAAGGCAACAATGAGTATCTTAAAAAGTATTCTCTTGTGCAGGGGTAGCCAGTGTAGGATTTTAAGGGCTGCCGAGATTGAGGATTTGCGGGGTAATTTTAGGACAAGGCGGGCGGCGGTGTGTAAGATACTTTGGAGTTTGGAAAGAGTGGACTTCTTGGTCCCAGCCAGGAGGCCGTTACAGTAGTCCACACGCGAGATAATGAGGGCCACTGTTACCGTTCTTCTGGCCTCAAGGGGGAGAAAGTCAAAAAACTTTCTGAGAGATTTGATTATACCGAAGCATCTGCCGGCCACTGTCGTGACATGTTGGTCAAATGAAAGATCAGAGTCAAAAAGTACACCAAGGTTTCTAGCAGTGGTGACGGTCTGGGGGGGGGCAACAGAGTTATCCGGCCACCAGAGGGCAGGGCAGAAGGAGGTGTTATTTCCGATGGGGAGGATCTCTGTTTTACTAGAGTTGCACCGGAGGTGGTTGGAGTCCATCCAATGGAAGACAGCAGTGAGGCAGTTTTTAAGATTGAGCTCTGCATTGTTGGAGTTGTCATCTAGGGGAACGATCAACTGGGTATCATCGGCATACGAGGTGACAGGTATGCCGAATGATTCAATAAGGTTGAGGAGAGGAATAAGGAAAATATTAAAAAGGAGGGGGCTTAGAATGGATCCCTGAGGTACTCCAGAGGAGACCTTTTTCTCTTTGGATTGAAAAGGGCCCAAAGCGACAGTTTGGAATCTATCGCTGAGAAAAGAACTGATCCATGATAGTGCAGCGTCTGAGATGCCAATATCCATTAGTCTGTTGATCAGAATAGAGTGGGATATGGTGTCGAACGCTGCCTGAGGTCAAAAAGTATCAGAATGGCTTTCTTCCTCTGGTCATGCAACGTTTTGATGGTGTCAGTCAATTCGATCAGAGCAGTTTCAGTAGAATGTTTGTGCCGGAAACTGGATTGCTGAGGATGGAGTATGTTATGAGTTTCTAGGTAGGATTTGAGTTCTTTGAGGACTAGCTGCTCTGTTATTTTTCCCAAAGCGGGGAGGCGGGTGATTGGACGGAGATTGGTCAAGTCCACTGGAGATTTATTAGCTTTCTTCATGAGTGGTTTGACAACACCCTTTTTCCATAGGCGAGGAACAGCTCCAGAGCTGAGAGATAGGTTAACTATGTCATTGATAGTAGGGTTTATCTCATCAATGATTTGATGGAGAATCTTGGGGGGACAAGGATCGGAGGGGGAGCCGGATTTGCAGGATAGAATCGCATCTCTGGTTTGGGCCAGAGTGACTGAGGTGACATTTTTAAGACTGCCTACTGTCGAGCAAGGTTGATCGGGATGGGGAGGTGCATGGGGGGTTGGGGGAGGGTGGAAATTCTTTTGGATGGAGGCGATTTTTTCGTCAAAGTAGTCTGAGATCTTGTCGCATAGATCTTGGGATGGGGGGATTTCGGGTTGGAGAGCTTTAGGCTGAGTGAAAGTTTTTACTATCGAAAATAAGGTTTTTTGCTTTTGACTGGCTTCTTTGATGGCCTTTACGTAAAAAGTTCTCTTGGCCGATTTAATGTTAGAGAGGTAGTTTTTCCTCTGGTGGATATAGGCGAGGCGATCGTCGTTGTCATAGGTTCGACGCCATTTACGCTCAGCTTTCCTGCAAAGTAGGTGCGCAGAGGCTAAGTCAGGGGTGAACCAGGGAGCGTTGTTTTTTGTTTTCTTCTGAATTCTATCAGGGTGATTGGTGGGGCTCCGTTTTGAGATTTCTTGTGTGACCCAGTTATGGAAGAGGTCTGCATCCTTTTCAATATTTCCGGATAGAGAGGGGAAGTGGGCTTGAAGAATGGGATTAAGAAGAAGGTTTTTCTGTACGATTTTCCAGTTAACTGAAGGATCGCGATGAAGTTTGGTTTTATTGATAGTTTGGGGGTGGCTGCTGGTGA
This sequence comes from Lissotriton helveticus, assembly GCF_964261635.1. Lineage (NCBI taxonomy): Eukaryota > Metazoa > Chordata > Amphibia > Caudata > Salamandridae > Lissotriton > Lissotriton helveticus. Next base: position 127,768,133 of record NC_136064.1, read on the forward strand.
TGTGGAATGGGATCAGGCTATGATCTGTCCATATATGGGGGAGGGGGGGCTGGGTGGAGATAGAGGGGAGATTAGAGCAGACACTGTCGAGGGTGTGTCCTAGTAAATGAGTAGGCAGTGTGACACTTTGTTGGAGATGAAAGATTTCAAGTGTCTGAAGAAAATTACTGGTTTGTGAATCGGAAGGTGACTCAAGGTGCAAATTAAAGTCTCCTAGAAGGGTGAAATGTGGGTAACGAAGTAGGAAGTGTCCCAGAGCTTCGTTAAGGGATTCAAGGAATTTGGAAGCATTGCCGGGTGGCCGGTAGATCAAACCGCCTGAGAAGGAAAGGGATTGGCTAAGTTTGATGGAGAAGCCCATACCTTCTGTGTCAGTAAGTGGATCTAGGCAGATAGTCCGCACCATAGCGCATCTTTTACACCGCTTCTGTGTCACAAAAGTGACGCAATGATAGCACAAAAGACGCCTAAAAGGCTTGTAAATGTGCCCCAAGATTTCTAAAGATAGGGTAGTAAATTAAAGGAAATTTAATATTATGAGAAGAGCAGTATGCAAATGAAAGTAAAAGTGAAGGAGTCACAAAGGAGACTGAGAATGGACATATGGAAGGACAGTAAGCTACAAAAAGAGAGATATATAGAGTAGGGTTGGGGAGTGAAAGTAAAACCAATGGAAAGATGATGAAGAAAGAGGATTTGAGAATGATAAAAAGCAGGTAAGTGAAAGAGAAAAGTAGGAAATAAGAGATTTAAAAATTGTGTAAGGGAATGAAGGAACTTAGAAAAGCATAGAGAGGTAATGCAACACAGACACAGATTTATTTTACCCAACCCATCTTTGCAAAATAGTAGAGATGCGCCAGGAAAGATGCGACACACAAGTTAATCCTTGGACCAGTCATAATGCACCACATTTGCAAAGCGGTGCACCATGACGCAGGAATAAACAAATGTGTGTGATATCTAGGGATGAAAGTTCGCACAGTGTTGAAATTGTATTCCATGCACAACACAACTCCAGCACTTTTCAAACTTGCTCTATCTGTAACATGGTACGTCAACCTTTACAGTTGCTTCAATAGGTGCAATGTTTTTGACACATCAGCGTTGCTGAAGTAACTCAGTGAAATCTTGAAGATTTCACTGAATCACTTTTCAAGGGGGTTCTTGTGACACAACAGCCACTGCAGCATGGAAATCGCACATGAAACCTAACACTGGTTTCATGTGTTGCACGGTTTTAGAACGTGATGTATTTGCCTGCACTATGTTGCTTCTTTTGCACTGGCACTGTGTAACAAAAGTGACGCACAGGTACTATAAAAAAGGTGCAATGGCCTTCTAAATCTGCGCTTTAGGAATTAAAGTAAGTAAGGGACTAAGAGAGAAAAAGGTAGTTAAACAAGTTCAGTGAGGCTGAAAAAACAGTATTAATAATGATTAAAAGACTGTAAACAAGATAGAAGGGAAATAATGGGAATTAATAAAGGAAATTGAAGGAAAGTAAAAAAAGTTAAGGAAGATAAATAAGAGATAGATTTAACAATGAGGAAGAGAGAAACAGAAGTAAGAGAATGATGAAAAAGTATTTTTGATTGTCACACTTACCTTTCAAATAATAACAAAGTATTAGTAAATTTCTTTTAAAAACATACTATCTGTGCAAGAAAAGAAAAAATACAGTTATAATCTACATTTCATAAAACCAAAAAAAAAGGAGTGCAGGAAACAGAGAGTAAAAGAAAGGAAGAGTGAGGGAGAGAGAGAGAGAGACAGAATGTGTTATAAATCAATGATTAAGATAATTGAGTGAAAGAGAGAATGGCACTGAAGGAATGACTGTGTAAAGGAAAGTATGGTGAGCAAGGAAAGGAGAGTACCATAAGTGAAGGAAGGCGAAAGAAACAGTGTCTAAAACAAAGAGACTAAGGGTAGGGAAATAAGTTAAGGAGACTGATAAAATAAGGGAAGGACAGTAACAGAAAGAGAGTGAGGAAGGATAAGCGACATAACGTTAACAGGGCAGAAACAGGGAAAGACTGTAAGAGATGGATAAACAGAAATAAAGTACAGTAAAGAGAGTGAAGTATAGATTAAAGTATTGGAAATTAGGATAAGTGATGGGAGTAATAGAACAAGGATTATGGTACGGTAAGAAAAGAGCATAAAAGGTTTAGGAAACAGATAGATAGAGGGTGCATAAAAGTGACTGAGCATCACACAACGGGACTAAGAAAGTGAAGAGATACAGGGAGTGAAGGAAATAGTGACAGAAAAGGACTCAGGGAATGAGCAAAGAAAGGTTAATGACAAAACGTGCATGAGTTAAAAACAGTGAGCGTAAGAGAAGAGCACTGACAAAGAAAAGGGATGAAAAGGGATGAAAGGAGTAACGGTAAGAGAGAGGCAGTGAGGGAAGTATAGGGACAAAGAGAAATAAAAAACTAATGAAAAAGTTTTTGTTATCAGTCGTACTTACCTTATAAATGTAGTATCTGTGGAAGACAATAAACAAATCAGTTATAATAAATGGTCCTGAATACAATATAACAAAATAACTTGTACAATATGTTATTTGGTTTATTTTTGCTGTTCTCAGAATATATTGATTTTCACTATAAGCAGTGAGTTCAATACTACACATCATATCACAGTGGGCAAAAAAAAAACACAATCGGGGGGGCGTGGCTAGCAGCCAACGATGGCGGCCGCAGCGTAGAGAGGCTCCCGTGGGAAGGCGGCATCCCGCATTAATCCGCTATCTTAATCCGAATAATATTGGTGTCTGAAGGGGCGGACCGTGTCTAGAGCCCTTGCGGCGCACACCGGAGCGTTCCAGAGACGGAAAGGACAGGCGATCGCCCTGCGCCGGCTAGCGGAGCGGAGGGGAGGAGGGGCCTGCTGTCATCCAGAAAGCTGCGGTGTGGAGTGCGGCTGGAGCCCGGGCGGAAGTTGACCATCGGCGGCTGGGACGGGGCGGAAGTGCCGGACCCGCGGTCGTTCTGCCTGTCGACGACCGGACCTGCAATACAACCCCCAGGACTTGGTGGGGCGACTTGCGGAGCCCGGCGGAGGTAAACTCACCCACAGCCCCGGCGCGGCAGGTCCAGAGCGACGGGGCGGACGCCCGGGGGACGGCAGCCGCCATATTGAGGGTCGGGCCCCCTTGGTGCTGCAGGCCCCGCCATCCACACAACGGTCGGAGGCACCGCACCGGCTAACGAAGGGAGAAGGGTGGCCTCATCCCAGTGAGCGGCGGCCGGCAGCGGAGCCGTCGGTGAGTCCTACGCAGCCCTCCCCCCTCCCCCATCGCTCCACAGCGCACAACTGCCCACGGGCGCACCTGGGGAGTCGGGGGTACAGCGGAGAAAAGCGCCGGACAGCAGCCTTTGCTACCGCACGTGGCGGTGGGAAGCGTGGCCCCTCATTTGACCTGGCATTGGTGACACTATAGCGGAGGGGACTCACCTTGCCTTCCCGGCAGCCATCTCATCGGGCGCAAATGTGCTAGATCGCTCGACTGCCTGCACTCAGGTTGGCCTTCCATTAGCGAGCTACACTGCGTGCCCTCCGATTGCCACCTGGGGCGGCCACATTTGTAGAGACCGGAACGAGGGACGCTGGGACCGGGTGTTGGTCGCGGACCCATCGCTGCAGGACTCATCTCTTTACCGGCCCTGCCTTACCATATCGGTGGGGGAACGCACCGCCCACGGAGGAAAGGCCATGTCCAACAGAGGGCCCAAACTCACGGCAGCGCAAGCAAAATTGAACAGATTCGCATACGAACAACAGACACCTCCTCAGGAACAGCGCAAATCCACAGGGAAGACGATGGACACAGAGAGCGCCAAAAAAATCACACTTGAAGATGTAATGGCAGCGCTGGCCCAGGTTCAAGTCACGGTGGGGGCCACGGCCACGGATGTCACATTGATAAGGGCGGACCTTCAGAAAATCAACGAAAGGGTCAAGCAAGTGGAGGTAGTCACTAAATCCTTAGTGGAAGACGTGTCCGAACTGCAAACAGTGGTAGAAAGGCTACAAACAGACAACAAATTCCTTAGAGACAAACTGGATGATCAAGAAGGGCGCTCACGACGCAACAACGTCCGAATCCTAGGCGTGCCGGAATCGGAAGACACGGGCGCTCTTGACCTCTATGTGGAAGACCTGATCAACACCAGACTCCAGCCGAAGGGTCTCTCCAACTTCTTTTCGGTGGAAAGGGCACATAGGGTCCCGGGAGGAAAGCCTAAACCTGGAGGACCGCCGAGACCGATCCTTGCAAGGCTGTTCAACTTCAGAGACCGCGATGCCATCCTGCAGGCGGCGAGAGTGGCACCTGCAATTCAGATCCAGAACTCACGGATTGCCTTCTTTCCAGACTATACGGCCGAAGTGTCCAGAAAGAGAAGAACGTTCCTTGAGGTTAAAAAGACGCTGAGAGAAAAGGAGCTGCCCTACTCGATGCTCTTCCCGGCCCGACTGCGAGTAGTGGCAGACAAGAAAGTGTGGTTTTTTGATTCCCCGGAGGCGGCTCACGACTGGCTTGAGGGTTGGCGCACGGACGACCGCTCGAAGAGACGACAACGGTCCAACAACAGCCAGGGAGACGACAATGGAACTGGTTCCCAAACATCGGGCCGGGGGGGTGCGGGAGGCTCCCCGCCCCGCGGCCGTACCGGCAAAGGCGGAATAGAATGACTTGCTCTCATGGTCCTGGAATTGCTTTACTTGCTGAACAATGGTTGATATATGCGATAGCCGCGAGCAGACTCTGACGCGGGTGGACCCCGGAAGCACGCGGGGATGCCGCCTGATCGGGGAGACACTCTCCCCCCACACGCAAGTACACTGGTTAAGGGGAGGTTTAAGCACTCTGCTCAGTTGGGGGGGCGGGCAGTTGTAAGTCCGTTAGGCAGGGGTGCAGGGAGGGGGGAACAGGGGTGGGGGTGTTTTGTTACAGTTAGGAATTCACATGTATGGTCAACACAAAAGCGTTGCTTTCACCTTAATTTTCAGATGCTTGGTGGGATGAATGACGACTGGCCCCCTTGGCCGAACCCCTCCTACGTCCTGCTGCAGGTACACGTACCACACGCCCGAGACTCCCACTCCCTCTGTCACGCATTAGAACTCACACCCCCAAATGGCTGGGAGCCGGATCCCTGAGGCAGAAGGCGTAGCCTCGGAGGCTCAGCACTCATCCCTGAGGTTACTGTCTTGGAACGTGCGGGGGCTGGGGGACAAGGTGAAGCGGGGTCTGGTGTTAACCGCAATTAAACGACAGAGACCCACCATAGCGCTGCTGCAGGAAACACACCTGACGGGGGGGGCTACCAAAGCGATGGATAGGAAAGGATACAAAATGGTGGTGCATTCGAGTTTTACGTCTGGGTCGAGGGGTACTGGCATTTTGATACGGAGGGCCTCGCAATTCATCACTTTACAAACCAGGAAAGACGATCAGGGCTGCTTTGCCGCGCTACAGGGACAATGGGAAGGTAGGCTTCTTAATATTGTATCCGTCTATGTCCCACCGGCACTACACTCGGTGCAGCTTCCAAGGCTGGGTGATTTTCTGCTATCCCTGCCCGAGGGTGAGGTTATCCTAGGGGGGGACTTTAATGCCATAGTGGACGCACAACTTGACAGGTTCCCGGCATCATCTCACACGACAGGGACCCCCCGCCTACAGCGTTTCATTACGGCTATGGGCCTAACAGACGTGTGGAGATTCCTTCACCCTTCTCTACAACAGTACACGTTTCACTCCGCCGTTCACGGCAGTATGACGAGAATAGATCACTTTTTCACCCTGGGTGATGCGCTCCGACTTGTGGACGCAATAGAGATCCACCCCCGGGGTATTTCAGACCACTCACCGATCTCTCTCACACTCTCCTCCCAGGAAAGGTCCCGTAAACGCATTTACCCCATACACGCCAACTACCTAAAGATTCCCCAGGTCCGCAAGGCACTGAAGAGAGCGACAACACATTACTTTACTGAGAATGAGGGTTCAGTGCGCTCACCGGGGGTGCTTTGGGAAGCCTACAAGGCGGTTTTGAGGGGTCAAGCCATAAGCTCCATCACGAGACATAAACGGGAACAGGCACAAGAGTTGGATAAATTGGAACTGACACTGCAAACCTTGCAGACAGCACACGAACGTCACCCGTCCCCAGCCTCCTCGCATGCACTTGCCATACAGCAGCGGCTATACAGCGATCATTTGCGCATTCAGGTACGGAAACAGATTACTGACACTCAGGATCGGGTTTATGAAGTAGGGGACAAGGCTGGGAGAATGTTAGCTTGGCTAGACAAAAGGGAAGGGAACTCCAAGGGAATCCCACGATTAAAGGATGGTCAGGGACAGGTGTACACGAACCCACGGCATATAGTGGATCAGCTCGCAGGTTACTTTGAAGGGGTCTACACGCCAGCAACCGTGATCGCCCCTGAGACGGCTGGGGAAGCATTGGCGCCAATTGAGATCCGAACTCTATCGCCGGAAATGTCCGACGAATTGGAGGCGGACATTACCGCTGACGAATTCCAAATGGCGATAGCGGCTCTGAAATCAGGCAAGGCACTGGGTCCCAACGGCATACCCATAGAATGGTATCAAGCGGCACTGGAAACTCTTAGCGTGCATTTGCTAAGAATGTATAAGGACTGTCTAGAAAAGGGCGCGCTTCCTCCGGATCAGAGGTTGGCGACGATAGTGGCCATCCCCAAGCCAGGGAAACCACCTGAGGACTGTTCGTCCTATCGTCCCATATCACTGCTTAATGCAGAGGCTAAAATCCTCGCCAAACTCCTAGCGACTAGGCTCTTACCGCATCTTGCGTCCCTTGTCCACCCGGACCAGTCCGGATTCATGCCCCACAGGAACACGGCGCTGAACTTGCGTCGGCTGCATGGGGTACTGGCCAGGGCAGATTCCATTCCGTCCCCGGCAGTGGTGTTGGCTCTTGATGCCAGGATGGCATTTGACCTAGTGGAATGGAACTACTTGTTTGAGGTACTGTCGCGGTTGGGGTTTGGACCCAGCTTCATAGCATGGGTTAGACTGCTATACACGGAACCAGTTGCTCAGGTGGTGGCGAACGGGCACATTTCGAGAACATTTTCCTTGGGGAGAGGTACGAGACAGGGATGCCCCCTCTCGCCATTGCTGTTTGCGCTATCCTTGGAACCGCTTGCCACTCTCATTAGGACCTCGCCCTTACTGAAGGGAATAAGTTGGAAGGAGGGTCAGGAGGATCGTTTGTCGCTTTATGCCGACGATATGTTGGTATATCTCATGGATCCGGATGCGGGGGTGCCGGCCCTGCTACGCCTCTGCGATGATCATGGGAGGGTCTCCGGGTACACGATAAACTGGAGCAAGTCGGAACTGTATGTCGTGAAGGGACAGCTCCCCGTGCTAGCGGCGGACTGCCCTTTGAAGGTGGCAGGCTCCTCCTTTAAATACCTGGGTATTCACGTGACTAGAGACCCCACTGAATTTCTGGACAAAAACTTGTATCCCCATTTGGATAGATTCAAACAAGATGTCAAATTCTGGGCGGGACTCCCACTAACGCTTTTGGGCAGGGCCGCATTATATAAAATGATGTCCTTACCCAGATTTTTGTATGTTCTTGATAACACGCCCTACCAAGTACCTCCCAGATTCTTTCAAAGAGTGGCAGCACTGGTCTCCAATCTCTTATGGGGTAATTTGCCGGCTCGTATTGCACAGCCCAAGTTACACAGGGGATGGTACGATGGGGGCATCGCATTGCCCAACCTGAAACTGTACTATTGGGCAGCGCACCTTAAACCCATCAATCACTGGCTCCACGCCCCCCAAACTGACCCAGCCTTTCAGGCCGACAGGGAACAACTGGGTACTGATACCATGCTGGCCCCGTTATATGACCAACGCCGAGTCCGTAAATTAGTGGGCCCCACCAAACTAACAGTGACGCTCTGGCATGCCTCGACAGCGGCTTTGGGCTGGAAGGGGAAAATAACGAAACTCACTCCGTTATGGGATTCCCGAGCTTTGGGCAACATGAGAAATAGCCGGGGCTTTTCCCAATGGGATGCTATAGGAATCTCCACGGTGGGGGACCTTTGGGAGAGAGGGGAGGTGATACCTTTTACAAGATTGAGAGAACTGTACACCCTGAACGAACGGGAACTCTATAGGTACATGCAGATAAAACATGCACTGCTCACTGTCCTACCTCCTCACGCAGAACTACCGGAATCTTCCCCGCTGGAAGACCGCTTGCTTACAGAATTCATGCCCGAACGGGCGACGTCCCTCACATATCGTAAATTGCTCAACAACCTGCCAGACCCACTGATGTCTCTGAAGGAGAAATGGGAGGGGGACACTTGTGAAATGGACGAACATGAGTGGAATGCAGCCGTAGCATCGCCTAAAGAGGTGGGAATCTCGGCCCGGATGCGACTTGTACAGCTGAAGATATTGCACAGGGTCTACTACACCAGAACTATGCTACACCGCATACGCAGATCACAACACCCTTATTGTCTTCGCGGTTGTGGGGAGGAGGGCACATTTTTTCATACCTTATGGGAATGCCCCCGGATCAGGGAATACTGGGCACAGATCCTACGCACCATATCACAGACACTGGAGATATCGTTGTTGCCAGAGCCACGGCGGTGTTTACTTAATGTATGGGAACCTAACGATCTATCCAGACACGGCCAAATCTGGGCAACGGTGGGTCTAATGGTAGCCAAGCGAGATATTGCACAGCGATGGGGGGCTGCTGAGGTGCCGACTAAGAACCATTGGTGCTTAAATATGGACAGGGTGATGATAACGGAGAGGGCAGTTTACTCAAGTAGGGCCTGCCCGGGGAAGTGGAACAAAATCTGGACTAAGTGGAATGCCTACAGAGGGGATATTTGTGAGCCCTTAGCAGAGGAGGAACTGGAAGACTCTGATGGGGAGGAGGACGATAGCTAGTACTCCCGCGGAACAGCATTAAGGGGTGCATACTAGTCGCCAGGGACTCACTGGACAGCGTACTGCCACAGGGGAATGACAGGGGGGTGGTGTGAGGTCACGGGCCAGTTGAGAACACATTCTTAGGGCCACTCGCACCGGATGGGACAGCGGGCGTGGGGGGAGGTACCAAGGGACTACATTCCATGGGGAAGCTGTTAACGCTTAACACTACTCACCATATGATCGCATTGTGATTCCGATGTTTTGGTTTTATCTGTTTAATTGTTGTCCTCGCGAGAGGAAAAAACCCAAAAACCTGTATATTCTTTGATTTAACTTGCATAACGCTGTACCTTTCATTGTGGCATAGCCATCTTTATCCTCCAATGCCAATTGTGACTACGCGACAAGTTGCATGCTACATACTGCCTATTGAACTGTTATAGCGGCCAGCCCGTTGGGTTGTAGGCATTCCGCTGTGTAACTTGGACGGTACAATAAAGGTTTTTGAAAAAAAAAAAAAAAAAAAAAACACAATCAAAATGATTGTGTTTAAAAAACCCATACAAGATTTGAAAACATAATGTATATATTTGAAAAAAAAACATATCTTAAATGCTTTTCTCTAATTCTTTCCGCGTGGCCAAATAGTATGAGTAAAGTCCTTATTTTCAAACAACATTTATCTCAAGTAGTCATTTTATTCTCTCATACTTTCCCGCGTGGCCAAATAGTATGAGTAAAGTACTTATTTCCCAAATTACTTAATTATACTCTTAACCATTCTTTTCCCGAGCTTTAGAATCAAAAGTTGCAACGTATACTGTACCATCGAACATTACTTAAACCTGTACCTGATACTATCACTATGCCAAATACGAATTTCATTTTTAAATTTGATTACTGTCACTCACATGATACTTCTGAATAGCAGAATATCTTTTCTTAACAGCAGTAATCTTCCTACACTAACTAATTTTACTGAAATTTGGGTTGCAAAAACACTAGATAAGAATTTGGTAAGTCAAAAGGCAAACGTTTCTTAAAAGTCAATTGACTATCATTGCAGTGTGTCCACCCTGTTGGAGATTTTAAGTAAGCTGTGTAATGTCCTGATGTTGTTGAAGGACCATCATGAAAGATAATTGCTACAGTTACAAATGTTCTTCTAGAAATTGATATTTGAGAAGCCACAACATTTTTTATTGAAGTTGTCAATTTTGTTCCATCAGCTCTACATCATTGGAACATTAAAATTACATACTGTCCATTTTTTGGATAAATAATGTTGATAACATTTCTGAGTTACATTGAGAACAGAGCATGTTTTGATGGGCATCTCTAACTAGACTACTGAAAGACACTGCTTTGCAGTCTGGTAATGTTAAATATATAAATCTTTCAGTGTCTATCTCAGTACTACTTGAAAATGAACAATTGTCGCAGTTATGTTGCCATTTATAAGAAATGCCAAAAAGACTATCAATATATACACCTTCATCTTCTAAAACTGTAAGCATATATATAATAAATTCCTGACAATCTTGCTGAATATTCTGAGAAAATTGATCTAGTCCAGCACATATGTCTAAAACATTTCGAAGTTCTGAAACACTTGCTATTTCATTATTATCACTGCTACATTTTTCAAACACAGAATTTAATGAACAACAAAATGTTTGGTCCCGATTTTATACAATCTGTTGCTGTAAAGTTTTAAGAAAAAAAACCAACATTAACTACTACATTTGCATAGCAGTTGACACCAGAACTGTTTTCAAATTTAAATCCAACAATCTTTTCAGTAGTAACCTTTTTCTTTCTGCTACCAATCACAGGTTCATCTATTTTTTTTCGTTTCTCTACCACTTCACTACATTTTTCCTGATATCTCCTTTTTTGACCTACCACACACTTTCCAATTAAAGGATATTGAGGTAAAGTTGGAGCATATTCTCTTCTTAACCTGTTATACTCCTTCACACAATTTAGATCTGCACTAATCTTTGTCTCATCAAAATCAATTAGATACAGTCCAGATAAAGTTCTAACTCGAGATATAGCAACATAGGCCATACCCTCTTTGAACACAGTACTTCCAATATTTACCAAAGCACAATCTACACTTAAACCTTGAGATTTATGAATAGTCACTGCATATGCCAAACAAATAGGAAATTGTTTGCGACAGACATAAAAGTCATTCACAAGTTCAAGTTCAAGTTCCAAAATTTATATAGCACACTACTCACCCAGAGGGTCTCAAGGCGCTTGAGGGAGGGAGGTGCTTTACTTATCGAATATCCATGTTTTTAGTTGCTTTCTGAATGAGAGGTGGTTCTGTGTGAGGCGGAGGTGGGTGGGGAGAGAATTCCAGGTTTTGGCTGCTAAGTAGGAGAAAGACCTTCCCCCCATGGAGGATCTGTGGATGCGCGGAATTGCGGCGAGGGCTTGATTGGACGATCGTAGTTGGCGGGAGGGGGTGTAGAAGGATAGTCGAGTGTTGAGGCATTCAGGTCCTAGGTTGTAGAGGGCTTTGTGTGCGTGGGTGAGGAGACGGACCGTTATTCTCGTGTTGACAGGGAGCCAATGGAGGTCTTTCAGGTGGCCGGAAATGTGAGCTTGCCGAGGGATGTCCAATATGAGTCTGGCTGAGGCGTTTTGGATGCGTTGGAGTTTTTTCTGTAGTTTGTCTCTGGTTCCGGCGTAAAGGGTGTTTCCGTAATCAAGTCGGCTTGTGACCAGTGCGTGGGTGACCGTCTTTCTTGTTTCGGTGGGGATCCAACGGAAGATTTTTTTGAGCATGCGTAGTATGTTGAAGCATGATGACGAGACGGCGTTGACTTGTTTGGTCATCGAGAGGGTGGAGTCCAGGATGAAGCCCAGATTATGTGCGTGGTCTGTAGGTATGGGTGCGGTTCCCAGGGCCAGTGGCCACCATGAGTCGTCCCAGGCAGAGGGGGAAGACCCTAAGATGAGGACTTCCGTTTTGTCCGAGTTTAGCTTTAAACGGCTGTTCTTCATCCACTCGGCTACTTCTTTCATTCCTTCGTGTAAGTTGGTTTTGGCGGTGTTTGGGTCTTTTGTGAGGGAAAGGATCAGCTGGGTGTCGTCTGCGTAGGGGATGATTTTGAGATTGTGTTGGCATGCGATGGATGCGAGGGGACTCATGTATACGTTGAAGAGGGTGGGACTGAGTGATGATTCTTGTGGTACGCCGCAGATGACTTCGGTGGCCTCTGATTCGAAAGGGGGGAGGTGGACTCTCTGGTTCTTCCGGCGAGGAACGAGATGATCTATTCCAATGCTTTTCCTTGTATTCCGACGTTGCTGAGGCGTTGTATGAGGGTGCTATGACAGACTGTGTCGAAGGCTGCGGAGAGGTCAAGTAAGATGAGGGCAACTGTTTCTCCGTTATCCAGTAGTGTTCGGATGTCGTCTGTTGCTGCGATGAGGGCGGTTTCGGTGCTGTGTTTGGCTCTGAAGCCAGATTGTGAAGGGTCGAGGGATTTGTTGGATTCGAGGAAGGTGGCGAGCTGACTGTTGACGGCTTTCTAAATGACTTTGGCAGGGAAAGGGAGGAGCGAGATGGGGCGGTAGTTCTTAAGCTCGGTGGGGTCTGCTGTGGGTTTCTTCAGAAGGGCGCTGAGTTCGGCATGTTTCCAGATTTCTGGGAAGGAAGCGGAGTTGAAGGAACAGTTGATGACATCGCGGAGATGGGGTGCGATGATGGAGTCTGCTTTGTTGAAAATGTGGTGGGGACATGGGTCGGTTGGCGATCCTGAGTGGATGGAGTTCATCAGGCGGATGGTGTCTTCGGTGGTGATTGGGTTCCAGGCGCAAAGGTTGTTAGGGTGTGGTTTTGGTTCAGAGGTGGGTGGAGTGGACTGGTCTTCGGACTGGTTTTCAAAGCTGTTATGTATTTCGGCGATTTTGTTGTGGAAGAAAGAGGATAGAGAGTCGCAGAGATTTTGGGAGGGAGTGATGTCATTGGTGTCGGCGGTGGGATTGGTAAATTCTTTGACGATGTTGAATAGTTCCTTGCTGTTTTGGGCATTGTTGTCAAGTCGATCCTTGAAAGCTGATTTCTTGGTGGATCTAATCAGTTGGTGGTGTTTGCGGGTGGCGTTCTTGAAGGTGGCTAGGTTGTCAGTGGTTGGGTTTTTTCTCCAGGTTTTCTCGAGCGTACGGCAGAGCTTCTTGGATTTCTTAAGATCATCGTTGAACCATGGGGCTTTTTTGCTACCTTGCTTGATTAGATGGTTTTTCAAGGGTGCTAGTTTGTCGGCGCTGTGGTTGATCCATTGTGTGAGGTTAGTGGCTGCTTGGTTTGGGTCCGATTATATGGCAGGGGGGTTTTGTCGAAGCGATGTGAAGAGCTGGTCGGTGGTGATTTTGTTCCAATTTCTTCGAGGAATAGGTTGTGGGGGGTTGTGGGTCGTGGACTTTTTGTAGTTGAAGTGAACGCAGCTGTGGTCCGTCCAATGGAGCGCTGTGGTGTGATCGAAGGAGATGTGCTTGCTGGAGGTGAAGATAGGGTCGAGCGTGTGTCCGGCAAAGTGAGTGGGGGTGTCAACAAGTTGTTTGAGTCCGAGATTGGCCAGGTTGTCCAGAAGGGTGGTGGTGTTGCTGTTGTTTTTCTTTTCCAGGTGGAAGTTGAGGTCTCCCAGTAGAATGTAGTTCTCGGAAGAGAGGGCATGTGGGCTGATGAAGTCAGTGATGTCTTCGCTGAATTGTGTGCGGGGTCCTGGTGGTCTGTAGATGAGGGTGCCTCAAGCAAAAATCGAGTTGAACAACGACTGAATTGTTGATCTTCCTCAATTCCATCAAATTTGATTCTTAAAAATTCAATCTCATCTCTATTTGAGTAATTCACAAAACCACCCACATTACCCATTGCTCCATTCACCAAACCTTTTTTCAGATCTACATTTCTTCGTAAAATAATCCGACAATTTAAACATACATACAGATTCTTTTCTAAGCCAGCAGTTTTAGATATAGATTTCTGTAGAAAATCCAATTTTAACTTCAACCTTTCTGACAAAATAATAGTACTTCCTTCATGCTCTATTCTATTGTTTGCTTCCAGTTTCTTAATTTCTTGATTTTCTAACTTCAACATTTTTTCATTGAACATTGAACATTCTTGTAGAGTTGGCATCAAGCATATAACTGACTTATCATCTGCCTCTTTAGTATATATTTTCTCTGCCACATTATCTTCATTTGGAAACAAAATTGAAAGTAATCGTGTTTGTAAAGTTTCTTTCGCATATTCACTCAGTCTTCCAATTCTTATATCTTGAAGAATATTTCCATATTTAGCATCCTTTGCCTGTCGCATGTTTTGAATCAGTTCAGTATATTTGAAATGTGACCATATATTAACATTTCCAATACTTCCCAGGCACTTTCTGGTATCTTCATGTTTAACAGTTTTAAATACAGGTTGTCCTTTTACAGGAGTCAGCTGCAGTAGATCTCCAAAAACTATGACATGTTTGCCTCCAAATAACACATCATACTCTGTTTTAAGGATCTGTTGCATTCTTAAATGCACAAAAGCAAGCATTAAATTTGATACCATGCTTACTTCATCAATAATGAGAAGTTTCATTTTTTTAAGGACTCTAGAAACTTCACAACAAGCATCTCCAGATAGCTTGTGGTATTCTAATGTATTTTCATGTTCAACTGGGAGCATCAGTAAAAGATGTAAAGTAATGCCTTTAATGTTGTGTGCTGCCAACCCAGTTGGAGCAGTAACACCACAAGAGACTGATGAGTCAGTTCTTTGCTGTAGATATGTGGCAATTCCTTTAATTAGAAAACTTTTAACAGTTACAGTTTCTCCACTCACATATAGTCATACAGGTTGAAAGGATATACATGAGCATTCCTTTTTCTCATGACGAAAACCATGCTAAATCTGCTCTGTCACTTCATCATATATTTGTTTTTGCTCAAGATTAAGTTGTTTTTCCAATTCTTCTAAGTTTATTACATCCTCTTGAGCTTGTTCCATTGCTCTTTCCACCTCATCCATGGCATTGGCTGCTTCATTTTGGATAATTGGTTGTCCTAGTGGATCTTGACTCAACGAAGCAGAACTTTGACTATCTTGAGAACTGTCTCTAGCAATCTCCGCTGCAATCGTTGCTTCTTGCTCTATTTCATCGTTTAACATTTGCAGATAATTACTAAAAATAGGACATTCTATACTATTTTTAGATGCATTGCATGAATCTTGATAACTGTCAAACTCACCAAGTAGTTCCTCCTCTTTACGTCATGGTTTAAATAGCTGCAAAAGAGCAAAGTAGTAAAATTCTCTTTTGTCAGGAGTTTCTGAACTTAGTTTTCGGTGATTAATCAAATGTCCTTTTCTTTGTTTCACCAGACATCCTTCATATCCTATCACAGCATATACACCTTTATCGATATTCTCAGTAATATTCCTTTAAAAAGTTCAGTTTTGTAGTATTTCATACAGACAAATGTTTTCAAGCAGATTACTTCTATTTGGATAGTATGTATCCAACATATTTGTCTTCAGAATGTCTGTACTGCTTGGTTCTTTCTCTGCTAAATATTCAATCTCTTGAACAGGTTTCAAAACTTGGTTTCGTGTTGCTGCAAGACCTAAACTCACCCACAGGATTGTTCTAGATTTTGCATAAAGACTTGCTGATGATAATCGATCACAACATTCATATCGATGAGATAACATCTTCAAACTGTAGGTATACAATTTCTTATTTAGGCTCTTTTCATGAGAAATCTCTTCCCACATATCCTTAAGTTGTTTCTTTTCAGATTTAGTGATATAAGATGTTACGTATCGAGCCACAGCAATAGAGTTGTCCGCAACATATTGAATATCCATGTTACAACAAAATGACTGGGTTATAGTCATTTATGTACTTGGACTCTTCACTTCTTCTTAAATTGTAGGTATTTTTGGGTGATCTTCTTGTGATAGTATGTCGCAAAGATGACATAAAATTGTTCACTCTTCCTTTTGAAATTACTGGTCGTGAAAATCCAAAGCGACATTTGGTATAGAATTTATCCTTTGATTTGAATTTTCGCCGACAATATTTGCCACAACGATGGCTTTAAAATCGTAACACTTTTCCTCCTAAATCCTTATCAGTTGTACTTTTAGGTATGTCACATGTTGCATATTCTTCAATGGAAGATAGTACAGTGTCATCTGAGTCTGTTCCAAATTTGGGAGCATCTTTGATCCATAATAGCATATGAATATGAGGAGCACCTCTCGATAGATACTCTTTTCTCCAAAAGAAATCCAGAACTTCGCCAAGAGGAGGTTTTTTTTTGTTTGTGATAAAAGACATCATAGCTTCAAATCTATGATTAAAATATCTGCAAACATTAACTGGATCCAAAGAGCACAGTTCTCCAGGTGTCTTGTACTCTATATTTTCTATGTTTGCATTTGCCTCCCGAAGAAATTCAAGTAAATATTCCCAAGCATACTCAGCACAGCTTAGAGTTAAAAACCATGTAGGTGCTCCTAAGTTTCTTAGTATGCATTTCAAATCTCCATGCCGACGGTACCAATACTCATCAGTACTAAGCATGGGCGGATCTAGCGGATCTCGCGTACGCGAACTTGCGGATTTACGGATTCGCAATCCGCGAAAATACGCGAACTCTCGCGGATTTGCGGATTTTCCCATTTTTTGTGTTGGCGAGCGTTCGCGACGATTTTGGGACAATTTCGCAATTGCGAACTTACTTTTCGGCTCGCAACGGCCGCGACTATGTTGTTTCTACGTCTGGTTTATCATCACAGGTTCACAGCACCCTCTGTTTCACCACTGCCACCCTCTGGGACACCCATGCCACCCTCTGGTACATCCTCACTGCCACCCATTAGGTTTGTTTATCACTGTAGATTATGGGGGTTGAAAAAAGCAAGCACACCTGCCCTTCTTCAACTGCCATCAATTAATTTGTGGGTCATTAATGTGTCAGTAATTTTGAAACTTCCAGTCTGGCTGGCACCTGCTTCCTTCCTTATCTGTAATTTGCTTTCTGTTGCAGTGAAATTTTTTTTCACAGGACCTTTATGGTCTACTTGTAGCTATTCTATGAGCCTGCTGTTTGGGTCATAGCAGGGTCATAGAATAGTTGCAAACTCTGGAGGGGCCCCTCAGGAAGCACTACCTCGAATGTTACTAATGTTAAGTTTGAACTTTTGCACCTGCTCATTGCTTTCAGTTTAGCAAAAATCGTTTTTTCTGCAATTTCGCGCGTTTTTTGGGGCGCGAATCCGTGCGAGATCGATTTTGGAAGCCGCGAATGCGTGCGAATACAAAAAAATTTTTTTGCGACGTGTATGTTCGCGTGATTTTGCACGTGTTCGCGAGGCGCTTCTAGCTATACGTTTGCCAAGTTACCCTAGCGGTCGTACACGGGCGCGGCCATCTTGTTTGCGTGACGTAATTCCGTTTCCGGCCGCTATGTGTAATCTCGCAAAGTGTGCTGCTCGCTAGTACAATTTTGCGCGTGCTCGCGAGGAAAATCTAGCACGAACTTACCCACGCGGTCGTGAACGGGCGCGGCCATCTTGTTTCTCATTCATTGCTATGGTTCTGGGCATGCTTTCTGTATCCTCTCTCAATCTCTGCCATCCTTTGCTTGTTTGAAGTTTATTTGATCTATTTTACTTATTATCTATCCCTCTATTTTTCTAGCTCTATATTTTTGTGTTTTCTGCTGCTTTTAGTTACTTTTAAACTACTTTTTTAAACTCTTTTCTTTTCTTCTTCACTATTCTATTTCTTCTTTATCATTTAACTGTATTTCTGCCCAGACCATGGTAAAGGGAGCCGGGAAGCACCCTGAGAAGGGGAAGGGTCCCGCACCCCGTGCCCGGCTCCCGTGCGGGCGTTTGAGGGGGGAGCAAGTGGTGCCACGGGAGATCTTTAGCGCTGAGGAGGTGGCCGCACTCAACTTCCACGTCCAGCGCCGCCTCCCCAAGACGATCCTGGGAGGCGGCAAGATCGCAACTGGCTATGGCATCCGGGAGCGCCGGAAGCGGTGGGAGAAGGTGTGCCGGGCCATGTATAAGCTCTCTGGGGTCCGGCGCACATATAACCAGGCCACCCACCGCTGGACAGATGTCATGGACCGGGAACGGGACTTGCTGGACGCGCTTGGCGTAGAGGTCCCCGGGCTTGGTGAGTAGTAGTAGCTATTCATCACTACTCTGTTTTATCCGGCTCTGTTATTTGCAAATCTTTGTTCTTTACCAAGAGCAATAATGCTGCCGATTACATTGTAGGTAAATTATATTTCAAAATCTTCTATGCATTTCAGGTGCACTGCTCTCCTTCTCAGTAGCCTTGCTTGCTACTATGCTTATTTGTTTTGTAAATTGTGTTCATTTCATTGGCCTGAGAAATTATGTATGAGTGTAGTGTAAAGATAAGAACTGCGTAATGCTAGACACTAAGGGTCATATTTTCAATTACCGGCGCATCCCTGCAAAGTAGCAGGGATGCGGCAGTAATTGTGTGCCATGCCACCACCACCCATTGGCCCAAAACGTCACAGAAGCCTTACGCATCTGTGCCGTAAAGGCAGCGCATTGCTGGAGTTGCGTGCCAACGATGGCGCAGCTCCAGCAATGCTCTGGGGTACCCTATCTCCCCAATGCTGCATCAAGCCGTACGTCGGCTTCAAGCGCGCAGGGTTTGAGTCATGCATCATTGTCCTAAAAGTGACTGATTGACATCTTGTAGATTTCCCTCAGCCACTTTTAGGATTCGTTCCTGCGCAGGTACGCCCTCCCTTGCGCCGGAACGCCCCCTGATGGCGCAGGGCTTTACAACGTGATGCATATATACGCCGCACCAACACCATGGCGAGTCTTTTGTTCTGCCGCTGCGTCACAAAAGTCATGCAACAATGGAGGCAAATGAGCCGCAAGGGACTTCTAAATCAGCCCCAACAGACTGAAGTCCAGTCCTTCCTTTAGACACATGGCTATAAGAAGAAATAGTGGCGGTGGTCGGTGGATTGATAGTTTGAGTATTCACTGATCTGCAAGCAGGATGGACTTTGTCTGCCACTTCGCGTGCTGCGGACTGCTGCCTGCCAGGCCTAGGCAAACCTCTTTAGTAGTCTGTTTATTGAGTTACATAGGAACTTTCTAAGTCAACGGTCCGCAAATCAGGCAATACGAATAACGTAGTATACCACATGAGATAGATCCCGTGGAATAGTTGTCTATCTATTTGCTATTTCTCCAAAATATTTTGTTATTGTTCTTTTGAAATGTTTGATTTGGTTGACAAATCTCATCCATGTTTTCTGGTCTTTCTTTCTTTCATGTTGTACATCAGCTCCCCCCAAGGGCAAGAGGACACAGGAGGAGGGTGCTGTTCAGGAGGATGCAGGCCAGGATCGGGCAGGCGAGGGCTCCTTTGCTGGCCCCAGTAAGTTTAAATTTTAATAAAGAGTACCTATTTTTTCCTAGCGTTCCTCATCTGATTTTTTCTAAATCGTCTTTGATCTTCTTGTAGACTGGATATAAATTCTTATCCTGGCTCGAATATGACTCCCTGTGGTATTACTAGATTATTCTTATTAGTCTGTCTGTGTAGCTAACTAAGATTGGACATTTGGCAATTCCATTGGACTCCCATTCTATTCAGCAATAGCTCTATGCACTGTCTCCTTACTGACTAGATAGTGTGGCAGAGTCATTTAGCTCCCGAAGTCACCGATGATTGATCCCCAATGATCTCTAGATTATCGTACGCAGGACAAGAGTACGGAGTCACAGTCAAGAAGTGTCAGAGGCACTCATGCTTGCAAAAATTCCAAAACCTTTAGCTCATCCACTCTAGTCTTGAGGACCAAAAACCACAGAGTCTATTTAAGTTTAAAAGCTTTATTAAAAGTAAACACATTTATTAAAATCTACTTTGTCATAAAACTATTTAACTGAAAACGGAAAAGTGCTTAGTGTTGACGATTAATTGGACACATTTCTTGTGGTCGAGCCGAGCTCTCACCTGGTTTGAACTTGATCCTGGTCATGTTCTTAGAAGTCAAGCTTCTGTCTGTTAGGAGAAAAAGTGGTGCGTGTTAAAAATAAAAAGCAAGCATTCATCAGTTGTGCATAAAAGTGCAGCAAGACAACAGCCTTCCCTTGAAAAAGGGACATTTTTACTTTAGAATAGACAGTCACAAATTATTACATTGTATTCTGTTTTTTTAACATTTCTTTATTACTCCTAGACCAAATATTATATAGTAGTGAGTGGTGTATTATAACATTCTTAAATGTACTTTGTAGGTGGAACATCTGGTGACGGGGCCAGCGCGGAGGTGGCGGTGTTGGGCGAGGACTCGGAGGACTCTGGGGAGGAGGCGGTGCAAGAGCCGGCGGACGGTCCTGTAGGGGTTCGCACGGTGGTGGCGGGAACAGGTAAGCTATATATTCCTTACTTATTGAGATTGAAGACTGCATAGTGTGCTTTCTGCACGGGTGTATTACAAATCAACCAGGTAGTAGCCTCCTCGAAATGTACTTCGACTTAGCTGTGAAGTTTTTGGTGAGAAGAATCCCAATAAGTTCTTAGATGAACGTGATGGATGGGATGAACGAAAAGCGAAAGAAGGGTGTAAGTAAGTGGGACGCGAAATTGTATGATGGCTGGCAAAGAAGAACGATATGTGTTTGCTTGGCCCCCGAGGTGGCTGGGAAGGAAAGAATATGGTATGGTGCATGGCTGGGTCAATGATGAAGCAAGGATGGGTGGAAGGACAGCAGCCTGGGTTGGTGAAACAGAAACTGTATGTGTGTGTATACTTTGAATGAATGGATGCCTGGAGCATGGTATTCTCTGACTCTTAGATAGCACATGTGTATCTAGAGAGAGTAGATGGTCGCTGGATGAACTAAGTCTTACCTTGAAGAGCATGTACCACCGCACCCGCACGTCCGTTCCAGTGCAGGGAAGGCAAGGAAAAGAAATTGTAAATGTGTCAAATACTACCATGAATAGTAGCAGTACTTTGTATTGCAACTGCAAGCACAGCATATATCTGGTTATTACGGTGGACACTCCGTACCTCTCTTAATAACTTTAGTTTAGTTGTAGTACGTCATTCATGTGTGGGTGTATCACTGTTCACTCAATATTAAGCAAAGCACCTAAAGTCATCCCATATGTCATCAAATACGTCCCATGTGAAGTGATAGATAATCAAATTAGTTAGCTTCTTCATTTTCCTTTTCTAGTACTCATTTGCACTGTAGGGTGAAAGGTAATTTAATTAAGCAGTAGCCCTTGTAACAGAGTATTCTCAGTGCCACCCGTAATAGAAAAGTAATAGCTTCACCACCTGCATGTACTGGACCGGTACAGTAACGCAAGTCTGTCTCACTCATCATGGTGTGCAACTGTTTTTCTCGAGTGCAAGTTCACTGTGCTGCCATTCTGCCGGCTTGCATAAGATAACGTACCAATTTTCCTAAACAAGAGAGAAGAAGAAGAATAAGTCTGGTGTACTGTCATAGTCGACTGTAATGGAAGTCCATAGTGGTCGTAGAATTTGTTCATTAAACTACCACTAATGTTAGAGCAAGGATGCAGAAGTGGGAGGTTACATAGATACTGTCCTCAATAGTTATGTACTGTGCTTTCAATTTGCTACTTGTACTGTGACCCAACTTTCGGCTCAATCACTTTGTGTTATTAATGCTAAGGAGCATTGGTTACAGACTATGTCTTTCTTTCTTCATATAGTTGCTCCTTCCAAATCAACATCACGGAGGGAGCAGGCTAGAATGGCCCGGCAACGGAGGCTGGATGCCACTGTCGCCGAATATCGGCGGCTGGTGGCCCTGGAGGAGGAGGAGGAGGACACGCAGTCGACCGGTGCAACAACAACATCCTCGACTGGGACCGCTGCATCCTCCTCCGTGACCCCACGGGACGCCAGCATGCGCAGTGCTCCAGCGGGACCGAGCCGGGCTAACAAAGCCAACCGCCACCGCCAAGCAACAGAAAGACCAGCTGCCCCCCACAGGAGCTGCAAGGCACGCCAACGCCGCCTAGGAGTCCGAATGTCCTACCTGGAGCAGGAGGTCCAGAACTATAAGAACTTGGTGAAGGGCCTCCGCTCCGAGCTTGCCACCCTCCGCAAGGAGTATGATGCCCATGCCGCAAAATGCACCAGCACCCTCCAGTAGTGGAGTGTCCCTTGCCCTTTTTTTATAGACTTTTGGGGGGTGGGATTTGGGAGTTGGGATCGTTTTGGGACTTTTCAAAGACAATCGTTGGGGTTAGGGTGGGTCTTGAGGGAGATTATTTTGTTAGGGCTACATAAATATACATTTGTAAACTTTATCTGACCATACCTGTTTTTTACTGCTTTTCAGTCTGGTGGGTGGGGGACGGGGGTGTAACAGTAAGTTTGTTTTCCTGAACAGTCGTAGGACTTTAGTAGAACAACCGTCAATCTCTCGTCTAGTCCTAAAAAATACTCCATTATACTACCTCCCACCAAACGCTTATCTTACCTGTAATTTGTGTTAGAAATTAGGGCTAGGCCCAGGGCTGGCTCCACGTGAAATGGGGATTAACGTTGGCAATCCTGGGCGGGTGAAATTTCCTCATTGCGGTGGTACTAGTGGTGTGACACAGTGGCAGTTGCATGCCTATGGAAAAAAAGAAAACGAAACCTTGTTTGTCCTTACTGTAGCATTACAAAGGTTACGGTACGATCGAGAATATAGCAGGTGACAGTACACTAGAACAGTGCCATAATGTAGCCTAACACATGGTAAAGTATTTGCTTGCAAGTATAACTAGTACTTGCATTGAATTTATTTGACATTGGCTCCTACTACTAGAAGATATAGTACTGAAGCTGAGTAAGTCTAGAAGATATCCTCGTATTCCTTCACCAGCCTGTTGCTATGACCTTATGTCATTTTAGTCAGACATCAAGCAAAACAACAGAGCCCGGGGGAAGAGGGTTAGGGTTTGGAAAATGGATGGGAATGGGGGTTTCTTTTTGGGTAGGTTTTGTTGAGAGAAGAAAAAAAAAGCACAGCATGGACAAACAATAATTGAAGATAAAGAGAATCTTTGGGTACAAACTAAAGCTAAGCACATGCAGTCACACTCATAGAATAAAACAATGGATACTGTATCTGTATTGCGTATGTTGTTGGAGTTGTCCTGTTGAATTTGGTAAGTAAGTTGCATGTAGCAAACAATTCCTCTTATTGGCGGCACTCCTCCATTCCAGCTGACGCTTCGTCCATCAATGTTGGTGACCACTGACAGAAGACACCCTGTCCACTGCCTGCCTGGCGGATGTTGACTGAAACCCGGCCTGTAATTATTGAACGGAAAACAGGAAGTGCTATTACAATACCACTGATAAATAAATAAAAGGTATGTACGCTGTGTGGTGCAAAAAGTGACACTTTGATTTCCCTAATAGACAGTACAATATTTTTGAAATTGCGTGCTCTGTCTGAGTCACCTTTTTAAGGATAAATAAGTATGGCCAAAATATTATAGCGGATCTTTCCCCTCAAGGTAGGTGTACTGTAAACTGTGTTTTAGAACAAAATTTGACCTTCCCAGCAATGCTCCCACCAAGACCCTTACTAAAGCCAGTCGCAAAAATGTAGAAGACCCCCAATCAGATCTCCAAAAAAGATGCCTAGCAGAAAAATGGTGACAAAACGTACTTTGAAAGTAACAGTAGGCCCAAATACAGACCGTGGATTGTATTCAAGCAAGCAAGCAAAAGTATCCATAGCCAGCATCGCTCCAACAGTGTTCTAAAACCCCAGAACTGCGTTGCAATAGAACCCCCCGAAACACATGCAATCCTGCTGCTAGGGCTAACCCTAACGAACCCTAACTTACAAAAAGTGCCAAAACTGGTGTTTCCTTAAGGATTTTGTCCAAAACACTTCTATCCGGTATTAGACCTTCCCAGGAATGCCCCAGGCAAGACCCGCCAACCCACCCGCAAAAAACCACCCGACAACACCCCCAAACAGCGAAAAAGCTAAATCTCATACTTACAATATCTCTCGGCCTTCGGTCCAAACGCGGCGCTGTGCAGCTAGGTCATCATCAATCATCATAACTCCTGTTTTCCACCACGGATTTCCTGAAAAGCAAATGCAATCAAGATTAGACTGTCGCAGCAGTGCTTCGACAGAGACCCCGGCCGCAACCCACCCACGAACAGCAGGAAGCCCCCCAAAACGCTACATTGAGCAAGATGTCAGAAGAAATAGCAAAAAAAAGGCTGTTCCTTAAGGATTTTGTCCAAAACACTTCTATCCGGTATTAGACCTTCCCAGGAATGCCCCAGGCAAGACCCGCCAACCCACCCGCAAAAAACCACCCGACAACACCCCCAAACAGCGAAAAAGCTAAATCTCATACTTACAATATCTCTCGGCCTTCGGTCCAAACGCGGCGCTGTGCAGCTAGCTAGGTCATCATCATCAATCATCATAACTCCTGTTTTCCACCACGGATTTCCTGAAAAGCAAATGCAATCAAGATTAGACTGTCGCAGCAGTGCTCCCAGACACCAAAAATCACCCACAAACACCCGGAACCCCGCCAAAGAGCACCTCAAAGGCAAGCAAGTCAGCAAAAATGGCAAGAAATTTCCACCTCATATTTGGTCCATTATTAGAGCTTCACAGCAATGGGCCCAAATCCGTCAACTCACCCGCAAAGAAGTACAACACCCCCACAAGTGCTGAGTCTTTCTTCATTGGGCGTAATCCAGCACTCTGCTTTGAGGGAAATCGCAGTCTGGAGGAGGAGGATAGAGGAGCATGTTCTTCAGAACTTGTGAACCTGAGGAATGTAGACTGCGGCACCTTCAAATCAATAAGCAAACAAGTGAAGACAGTTCTGCTGATGGTCTTGTTTTTGGGAATAGGTGATTAAAGTTTGAATTAAATTAACTGTGCAAAACAAAGAAAGAGAGACACACAGGAATAAAAGTGAATAAGGACGAAAAAGAAAGTTCTTGATTCATTGTCTCATTTTCAGGGCTCGGTGTCAGGGAATAAGAAGAAGATTTCGTCATCATACTCTGCGAATTCAGGCAGGATGAGGTCAGTGCCACCGAACAGAGAACAAATCCCCTCATCTACGTTGCCGTCCTCCTCGTCTTCATGCGGCGTGCTTTCTCGTACTTTGTAATCTGGTGGTATGAGGTGCTGATTCATCTTGATCATTGTCAGCCACTCCACATTTTTGGGCGAGAGGCGGCTCCGTTTGGGAGTTACAATGCCACCAGCAGCACTGAAAACACGTTCAGAAGACACACTTGCGAGTGGGCAAGACAAATAGTTTATAGCCAGGTTGGAGAGCTGTGGCCACAATTGTTTTTTGCCATGCCAATACTGCAATGGCTCATCAGTAAGAAAGACCTCTGTTGAGTCATTCAGATAGTCCTGCACCATCGACTCAAGGTCATTAACGGTTCCTCCACTTTGCTTACTTTTTGCTGTGCCTGTGACATTTTTTCGAGAACCATACCCAAGCAAACTTAGCCAATCCTCTACAGCAGCCACTGTTACTGTTGTGTGTGGTGCAGATGATCCAGTTGCCGGTGTCTTTAACGGCTGAGAGGTCACTTGTGCCCCAGCCACAGGTGCAGAAGTGGATTCTTGTGACTGGGGATGGCCTTCTGATGCTGATGATGATGTACTGTCTTCTCCTTCAATAACCTGCCGTTCTTTTTCAAACCTCTTGGCTGACCAGGCTAACCAATGTTTGTACTTTTGAACATCTGCATCAGCAAAAGGAAAGAATGCTTCGCCTGCCAGCGCCTTTTTGTAGCGTGGATCCAGAATAGTAGCACAAATGTAATGCTGATCTGACTTCATCTTTTGAAGACGTTCATCACCACGTAGGCGCTCTAATAATTTCTCAGACAAAATAAAATGGTATTTTTTTTGTACATCTTTTTCAAACTCAGAAGACACCGCCATCAGTTGGTGCTCCAGCATGCACAACAATGGGATAGCTTTTCCCAAATTACAGTCCTCCTGGCTGACTGTACGCGTGAAGAACTCAAAAGGACGAAGCATGTCTGTCAGGCTTTTAACTATGTCCCATTGCGACGCACCCATCCGCAGGTCCTCTTTCTGAGATGTACCCTCTGTTAAGAAATAGTGATCGAGTACCGTATACTGCTCATACAGACGCTCAAGCATGTAGAAGGTTGAGTTCCAACGTGTTGCCACCTCCTGGATGAGTGCTTTCACTGGTATTCGACTTTGAAGTAGCAGCCTCCTCAGATGCTTCCGGGCCTTAAAAGAATGGCTGAAATGGTTGCACATTTTGCGGCAGGTGGCCATTACCGCAAACGCTGCACTGTCTCTATCACTCAAGAATTTTTGAACGACCAGGTTGATACAGTGCGCCAAACATGGCACTCTAACATAGTTACCCAGCGACATGGCCTTAACTACATTGGCGCCATTATCCATGGAAACATAACCAATCTTGCGTTTTATTGGAGATAGCATTTTCAAGACCTTTTTGTCAAACTCTTCCAAAATGTTTTCTGCTGTGTGACTTTTCTCCAAGCCAAACATGGCTAGTGTTGCATGTTTCCGAGCAGCTTTGAAAACTTTGTCCGGGTCAACACCTGCGTTTAGCTTTGCTTTAACACCTGAAAAAGAGACCCAGTGTGCAGTGATGCACATGTAATCAGCGCCTGCGCCACTGGTCCACATGTCTGTTGTTAGATGTATTGTGTGAACAGCACTCTTCTGCAAAGCTGCCCCAATCGCCTCCAGCACATCTTCATGTAGTGCTGGAACCGCAACTCTGGCAAAATAGAACCGGCTAGGAACCTTCCATTTAGGGCAGAGCATTGCCACTAATTCTAGAAAACCTACCGCTTCTACAAAAGAAAAAGGGAGAAGGGCCACAGCTAGCATTTTAGCCAGCTTAGTGTTATACAGACGCGTCAGTGGGTGGTTGCGTTCATATGGCACTTCTGAAGTAAGCATTGTTCTAATGTTGCCCTGGACCAAGCATTTACGGGCTGATAATGACTTCGTTGACCCAATTTTGCTCACTGGTGAACTTTTGTGCGTTGGTGTCTCACTCGCTCCAACACTCTTAGTGTGCCTCACATTGGGTGTGCTGCTGACAGGGGTACTGGGTGTAAGGGAAGTGTTTGACACGTCTTCTTCCTCCTCATCATCATCAGATGCAACATCAACGGTTCCTTGAATTCGGCCTTTCTTGATCGCATCTAGGTGCGCAAACCATTGGACAGTGTGCTGTCTCCTAAGATGACCTCTCTGGCCTCCGTTACCATAGTTGGTACCTGGCTTACCACGACTAACTGCAACCTTACAAAGGGTACAAATGGCAAACTTTGGATTTTTTTGACAAACAGTAAAGAAGTCCCAAACTGGGGACTTGAAGTGTCTGTGGGACCTGGAGGAGGCGGCGGCGATACTGGTGGTGGTGGTCATGAAGCTAATGCCAGATGAAGTGGAGGATCTGGATTGCCCAACTTTTGTACGTTGTGCACTTTCACCGCCACTAATTAAGGTCGAGGTGGATGGAGGTCTCTTCTTGCCAGAAAGAAATATGGAAGCGGGACGAGTTGGTGTACTACTTAACTCCAATGATTGTGGTGTTTCCACTGCCTCCTCATCGACAACATCATCATCATCACGCTCAGCAGCTCTTCGGGCTAGGGTCAAAATATCTGTTTGCTGCATGCCCGCTGGGGCTGCAGTGACCTTTATGATGACTGGGTCGTCGTTGGCAGAGTCTTCATCAGCAGCAGTATCCGCCACTTCTTGTTGAGCCTCATCACACTCCATAACTCTGAGACTTTGGACGAGCTTCCTTTTACGCTTAACTACCTTTGTCGGATCATGGTGTGCCTCACTCTCAGACGGCAGTGGTGCTGGTTCCCAAGTTTGATCCGTATCATCAGAAGGAGGTGTGCTTGAAGAAGATGTAGACACCACCCTTGATCTCTTCCTTGCTAGGGGTGTGGAAGACAATAAAGGATCATCAGGAGGAGTGACTTCCTCAAATGATACCTCGCCTTGATTGTCGATTTCCTGATGTGTCCCTACTTCGGGAGGAACAACTATTGTGGGCACTTGTTGTGACCCTCCATGCACCTCTGCTTGCGCATCTCCTTGCGCTGCCTCTCCTTCCACATGTACTTGGGCTTGTACTTGCACATGTGATTGTTGTTGCGGCTGTGGTTGTTCAACACTCGTCAGATGAGCTACAACAACCTGTGTTGATTGAGGGACATTGCTGCTGCTTTCTTGCGATGAGCCAACATCACTGGTCGATGGTGATTCAAGAACTATACTGGCTGCCTCTGCAGCACTCAAGGGCTTGGACTTAAGTTGGCGTGGTGGTGGTGGTGGCACTGAGCCCAATGGAGCGGGGGTGCTGCTGCCAGCTTGGTCCCCAGCAGATCCCGCTGCTGCTGCAGGCATACTTTTTTTTTTACTCCCAAAAAAAGGGTCGGGCGGCACACCAGTCTCCTTAGTAACTTGCTTCTTCTGCTCCTTACTGGCACCTTTCTTGCTAGAGGAGCTACGGGTAACTTTTTTTGGGGCCATCTTCTTCAGAGCAGGTCAGAACAGCAAGCAGCAGTTGCACGAGTTGCAGAGTTGTCTGTGTCCAGACGTGACGTCGCGTGACGTTATGCTGCACACACACACCGCTGCAGGACTTCTTCCTGGCACTGGTGGTTCTCTTGAGTCTTGTGCACCTAAAAGCAATGGAAGACAGAGGAACATCAGTTCAGTTATACACCCCAAAAAATCGACAAAACACAGAAAAATGAGCACAATCCCATGCCATCCATGATGTTTACATTGAAGACACCCCACAGAAAGACTAGGGACATGCAAGTATGCAACACTCACTACCCCTGGGCATAATGGATGAAAAGTAGGCAAAATAAGTGCATGCCTCAGACACTGCCTCTCTTCAAAATGGCCCCTTACACCCCAAGCACATGTTGCCTGTACCAGCCAGCACTCAAGATGGCCACCACCCACATGGCCAGTCCACATCAACAGTACACCCCAAAAAACACTGAAAAACAGCCAAAAATCACCACAAACCAATGCCATCCAGGATGTTTACATTAAAGAGAGTGAGACCACACTACAGGCACACTCAGTCCATGCACCACTACCCCTGGGCAAAGGGCCCCACCAGCAGCCCCAAAAAAACGACGAAAAACAATAAAATCAGCACAATCCCTGCCCATCCATAGCCTCAATGGTGTTTAAATTCAAGAAGACACCCCTCAGAAACACTAGGCCCATGCAACACTCACTACCCTTGGGCATAATGGATGAAAAGTAGGCAAAATAAGTGCAGGCCTCAGACACTGCCTCTCCTCAAAATGGCCCCTTACACCCCAAGCACATGTTGCCTGTACCAGCCAGCACTCAAGATGGCCACCACCACCACCCACATGGCCAGTCCACATCAACAGTACACCCCCAAAAAACAGAAAAACAGCCAGAAATCACCACAATCCAATGCCATCCATGATGTTTACATTAAAGAGAGTGAGACCACACTACAGGCACACTCAGTCCATGCACCACTACCCCTGGGCAAAGGGCCCCACCAGCAGCTCCAAAAAAACGACAAAAAACAATAAAATCAGCACAATCCCAGCCCATCCATGGCCTCAATGGTGTTTAAATTCAAGAAGACACCCCTCAGAAACACTAGGCCCATGCAACACTCACTACCCCTGGGCATAATGGATGAAAAGTAGGCAAAATAAGTGCAGGCCTCAGACACTGCCTCTCCTCAAAATGGCCCCTTACACCCCAAGCACATGTTGCCTGTACCAGCCAGCACTCAAGATGGCCACCACCACCACCCACATGGCCAGTCCACATCAACAGTACACCCCCAAAAAACAGAAAAACAGCCAGAAATCACCACAATCCATCCAATGCCATCCATGATGTTTACATTAAAGAGAGTGAGACCACACCACAGGCACACTCAGTCCATGCACCACCACCCCTGGGCAAAAGGCCACACCAGCAGCCCCCAAAAAACGACAAAAAACAATAAAATAAGCACAATCCCAGCCCATCCATGGCCTCAATTATGTTTACATTCAAGAAGACACCCCACAGAAAGACTAGGCCCATGCAACACTCACCACCCCTGGGCAAAGGGCCACACCAGCAGGCCCAAAAAAACGACAAAAATCAGCACAATCCCAGCCCATCCATGGCCTCAATGGTGTTTAAATTCAACAAAACAGTTGTATCATGCACCCCTAACCAACCCTGGTCCTACTGGATACTGTGGCTACCCACAATATAATTTATTTAATGTTCTGAAAAAGTTCCAAAATTGTACTTGCAGCAACTGTAATGCCCCAAACAAACTTACTTCTGAAAGTTGATTTCTAATCCAAAAGTGATCCAAAGACAGTCAAAAAGGCCTCAAATCCAAATATCCAGCAGCACCCACAAAAAGTAATCCTTCCAGCTCCAGATCCAAATGAAAGTGACCAGGAGATGGACAAGGCACTGGGAGGAGCCTGCTGGACAGGAACAGGAAGTTGGAGACTGTGGGGCACTTCCTTCCTCCCCCCCCCCCAAAAATGGACTCCTTGCAAAAAAAAAGGCCATGCAAATGTCAACCTGAGGAGTGATTCTGATAAAAATCATAATTTTCTGAAGGTTTATCCTGTTCGCTGGTGATTTTCTTGTGCAGAATTGCAAAATCTCTATTTCGCGAGTGCGAGATTGTTCCTTTCCGCCGCAACTACGTGTTCGCAATTGCGAACTCTCGCGAGGTGTGCTGTGCAAGGTGGCAAGCCGCGATTACGTATTCGCGGGCGCCAAACTCCCGCGGGATCACGCAGCAAGATCCAAAATGGCGCGGCACTCGCAAAGAAAAACAACTCGGCAAACGCTAAATGACGTGCACCACGCCGCGCGCCGCAACCAAGCAAAGAATCCGCCGCGAGCGGATTCACGGATTTTCGACAAATTCGCGAGAGTTCGCGGATTGCGAATTTGCCGAAAATCCGAAAAATCCGCGATCGGAGCGGATTTTACGCCCATGCTTAATCAGTACCACGCTGACATGCCATTAGATTAATTTGGTGTGAATCCAAAACAGTGTCTTTCTGTTGCATTTTATCCATAAATTCCTTTGCTGAAACATTTTGCAGATGTACTGCACTTTTTAGGATATGGTTCACTGCATAAGAAAGTCCAGATAAGTCACTCTCAAACAGAAGATGAAACAAATATGGAATACATTGACGAAATCTTGGATCTTCTGCATATAGCCTTGTTGGTCAGTATTCAGATGCAGGAATCTGCATAGGTCGGTCATCATATCGTGCACCTTGACCTGTTGGAAATAACTGAGGAAAACAACGAGCATCCAAGCTTTCTTCCCATACACTAATGGGACTTCCTTTTGCTTTTTTCATCTGAAATAATTCAATTGCGTTCTCCATTGCTTCTTTGGAATGCAGTGGATGAACACTGTAATGTTCATAAATGTCTTCACTTCTGGACACATCCACTTTTTCAATTTGTCCAAAAGACAAATCATTATCCTCTTCTTCATTTATTTCCTCTTCTCTTACGTATACATTTTTATAGTATTTATTGTTTTTGACCAAGTACAACGTTGCCTTTTTGACTTTTCTAACATCCACTAAATCTTGCCAGATTTTCTTACTCTTTTTAGGCACACCATTAACTAGAATAACTAGAGGTTCTTCTTCTACATTTTCAACACCAATTGTCTCAATGTTTTTCTTTAAATCAAGAGGCAAATATACAACTCTACCCTTTAATCCTTTTTGTAAATTGGAAGGATTTAATTTTCCTGTCTTAGGCTCCATACGAACAATAGCCTGAAATAGATGCACACATTGAATCAGAATAGTCTCATATGTATTTAAATCCTTCAGTTCAGATGGAATATTTATCAACTCAAGATTATTATGTACAGCTCTAAGCAGGCATTTTATTTTCATTTCATTTATTATAAGAATATTTACAAATACGTTGATCAAAACCCAAATCAAAACAGTTTTCTACTAACAAATAAGTTGCAAAATCTTTCCACACACTATTATTTTCCTTTTCACTTTTTAAATATAAATCAACTAACCTGGTTTGATTTTTGTAATGAGTGCGTCGACAACACACACAAGGAAAATTGGGTTTTTCACCTGCAATCACCTTAAACTTTGTTATTTCCTGTTCAAAATTTTCTGTATTAAAATTCTGTACATTTTCTACCACATTTCCTTCTATTACTGTATTAGTTTCTGCACTGTCTTCTTCTGGACCAAAGTAACTACCCTCAATTTCTTCACAGATATTGTTAACATCTAATTCAGATCCATGCAAAAGAGCACTATTTAACTGTTTGAGCTTAAGTGCAGGACTTTTTGCATAATACAACCTTCTCACTAATTTCCTTACTTCGGTATGATGTACTGCTAACATCCTGAAATGGTGAAAAACACTCTGGCATACTTTTTTAGAAAGACAAGCCAGAGAATGCCCTTGCAGACCTGTTTTTTCTCTCACTCTGCAAGGGTCTAATTCTTGCAACATTTTTACTTTCTATTTAAGACTTTTCTTAGCATACTTACGTAAGAAATTGCGAAAGAAATCAATTGAATCCTGTCGTACACTGCAAATACGACTACAATAGTATTTCAGGCTTAAGAACATTACAGTGATTTTCAGCCGGTGTAGGGGATCATAGTGTAATTAATCTTTCTGACCATAATATCTAACACACTTCATCAAAACATTTATTCTCATTTTTATTGAGTAAATCAACGATCAACACTACAAGATGACTGACTCCAAAAATGTTTTATTAAAATTATAAATTTATTCATTTAACATTTCATATTCTAATAACACTTGCAACATAACTTCATCTGCTATTTCGTTTTCATCATAATGAAAATGTTGATCTTCTCCTTCCAAAACTTCTACCATTTCGAGAAAAGCACTATCCAAAGTCTCATCCATGAAATTGTAATTTTCAGTTTCATTTTCCTCTAGAATAACTCCTTCATTAACTTCCTCTAATAAATCACTCAAGATCTCAAACTGTAAACCAACGTTTTCTTCATGGTTTTCCATTTCACCAATTAGATTATGATGTTGGTCCTTTCAAAAAAATATAAAGACTAAATTAAATCTTTTTCATGAATACATAACTAAAAACTACCTGTACAAATGTTATAAGTACATACATTACCATACTTTTAAACGCATTAACTACACACATTAATGTACCACCTTCCTCTTCTTTGAAAACAGACTCACAGTGTGATCCTACACACATAACACTATCCCGTGCAATTTATTTAAATATTTACTTCAGTCAAACGGGGTCTTACTATGAGTTTTCTTTATAGGTTTTCTGGACTGTAGAACTATTGAAAGACTTTGTAATTTATAATTAGGGATGGATTTTATGAGTTTACCACAATAAAGTGCTATTCAAACTGTATACAGATTGAAGGTGAGACGCACAATGTACAAATGAAAATTCAGTAAATAGATTACTACTTGCCACAAAGACAGTTGCTTTTACCTTTGAACGGCACACTCTGCATCTAAATTGCACAGCAGGTACACAATGTCATGCTAAGCATCAACAACCATATCATAATAGAACTCTGCAAATGCATATAAAAGGGTGCAGACAGATACTACAGGCACAGATATAGAAAGATGGTGCCCATGAAACAATGAAATAACGCAGGTAGGTAGTAAACTGTTACAGTCAGAGAATAGATGATGCACTGCTGCAAGTTAAACCACAGATGGAGCAGCTACAAAAAATGAAGATGTAGATAGACAGTGAGATGATATAACCAGAGAGACACATAGTACAGACAGAGACAGACATGGTAGATTGCATGTAACATCTCACTGCAAGTCAAGTTTGATTTTAAATTAATGTGGGTGAATAATTTGTTTAGTTGATATGTTTTAAATTCATGTTTGGAAGACAATTACGCTTCAGGATATGTACTGTTTAGAGAATCTTAGGCAGCATGTCTCTTAGACCTCTTTGTTGCCAAAAACTCTCTATGCTGTGGAATAAATATCCAGGGTGTGCTCTTGAAATGAAAAAGGAATATTATTTCTTGCTTACATGTATATGGTCTGTTTTTTGTCAGTAGAGACGGTGAGATGGTATGACCACAGACAGAGATAGTGCAAGCAGACTCACACACGGTACACACAAATGATAAAATGGTACAACAAAGAAAAGATACTAAAAACAGACACTGAAATGTTACATACAGAGGCTATATTAAGCACACAGAGACACAGATAGGCATGACAGAGAGAAAACAGTACATCCGCAGACTGCGAAACTACAGACAGACAGGAAAAAATTAATCATGGTAGGACTGTATAAAACACACCAACAGCCATATCATAATACGCCTCTGCAAATACATAAGAACTAGTGCAGACAGATGGTACAGCATGAGTTACATAGATGATGCAGATTTACGAAGCAACAATGCACGCAAACAGTAAACTGTTACAGTCACGGGATACATAAAACAGGACTGCAAAGAAAATAACACATGGACCAGTCCCATAAAAAGATGCTGCCAAGAGACAGTAAAATAGTACGACAACATACATAAATTGCGGAAGCAGATACAGACATGCTACACATAAAATATAAAATGGTAGAACACAGGAGAAATAGTGCAAACATTGTCAGAAATTTAGCTTATTCTAATCAGCACAAAATAGATCCCCTATACAAATTTGCAACTCACCTTTATAAATGGTTTTGAAGGTTCAAAACTCTATCAATTATACTCCAGATTCTTGGATTTCAGCAGGAAACACTAAGAAACACAAAAAAAACTCCAATTGTATTTACCATATTACACACATGTTTATTACGCACCATAGACCCTTTCTGACAAGTAACATGCCTAACAGACAATGCTGCCTGAAAATGTCTACCAGTACATATCCTCATGGCTAACTAACTTCATGAAATTATTTTTAAACACATCAAATATGCAAATTATTCACCCAGATTCATTTTAAATCAACCTTCACTTACAGTGTGATCTTACACACATGACCAGGATGCTACATGCAATCTTTATGGTAAATACTGCTGAAGAATCTTACACAGCATGTCTGTTAGGCGTCTTACTTTCCAAAATGATTCACCATAGATCACCAAGATCACACTGTGAGTTAAGTTTGTTTTTAAATACATTTGGGTGAATAATTTGCTTACTAGATTCATATTTAGATTCTCCTAATTAGGGTGATTTCTTTTGTTTCCAACATTTTGGCAATCACTACTTGCACAAAACTAATGACAGAGGGGAAGGGAGAGGAAGGACAGGAGGGAAAGGGAGAACAAGAGAGAGAGGGAAGGCAGGACGGAGAGAGAGGGCAGGAGTGAGAGAGACAGATGGACAGACAGAAAGAGGCCAAAAGGGAGAGACAGTGCAGGAGAGACACAGAGATGCAGAGCGAGGACAGGAATGAATGACACAGATGTAGAGGGAGAAAGAAGACAGGAGCGAGAAAGAGGGCAGGAGAGAGAGGAAGGGCAGGATGGAAAGAAAGACGGAAATGCAGAGGAAGAAAGAGGGTAGGACGCATAAACAGGCCAGGAGGAAGACGGAGGGCAGGAGGGAGAGGGAGGAAAGGATGGAGACACATAAAAGGACGGAGAGAGAAGCAGGTGTGAGACAGAGATACAAAGGAAGGGCAGAAGTGAGAGAGACAGATGGAGAGGGAGAAAGAGTACAGAAGGGAGACACAGGGCAAGAGACAAAGACAGGGCACGAGGAAGAGAGAGATTAAGATGGAAAGGAAGGGAGAGGGTAGAAGGGACAGAGAAGGCTTGAGGATGAGGGAGAGCAGGAGGGAGAGGGAGAGAGACGGCAGCAGGGAAAGAGGGCAGAAAGCAGAGAGAGGACAGGAGGGAGAGACAGATGGAGACGCAGGGCAGGAGGGAAAGACAGATGGACAGTGGGAGGGAGGGCAGGAGGGAGACAGAGAGAGTGCAGGCGAGAAAATAAGAGGAGAGAGACAGAGGGCAGGAGGCAGAGAGAGATGGAGAGGGAGCGCGGTAAGGAGACAAAGATGAGGAGGGAGAGGGAGGGCAAGAGAGAGAGAGAGAAGCCAGAAGGGAGAGGGAGGGCAGGAGGACCAGGTAGGGCAGGAGGGACGGCAGGAGACAGAGGGAGGGCATGAGGGACAATGAGGGCAGGATGAGGAGGGAGTGAGGGAAAGCGAGGTCAGCATAGACAGGGAGGGCAGGAGGGAGAGGAAAAGTAAGAGGGACAGACTGGGCAGGATGGAGAGAGAGGGCAGGATAGAGAGAGAGGGAAAGGAAGAGCAGGACAGAGACAGATATGAAAGGTAAGGCAGGACAGAGAGACATATGTAGAGTGAGGGCACAACGAACAGAGACGTGCACAGGAAGGGAAGGAGGGACACAGATGTATATATACTGGATCTGGTAGCTCAGTGGATGAAGACATCTGCTGCAGGAACCTATGTTGAACCTCATAGTCACAAGTTTTTGTTTCGCTTTAGCCCCGCCCCCTTCCTCTCTCACCCCGTCCCCACCAGTTCGGCCCTCGGGCACAAACCACACTGTAAATTTGGCCCCCGAGAGAAAGTTTCTAAGTACCCATGAAAACTAACCGACGAGGTTCAGTTAAATGATTTCATGAAAGGGCCCGGCTAACGGTACATCTAAAAGACAGTTGTGGACAACAGCAATAATACCCTTTCCTCCCTAATTTACGCATTAGAAAATATTGTTTCATCTGTTGTTCAAAAAGTACATGATGAAGTATCTGCTTCATACCATGGTCAAAATCAATTGCGTTCTGTTATGCAGTTTGCGTGGACCTTGCAAACGCTGAAGCATGGAAAACTGCCCTGTACCTATGTTAATGTCTGCTCTCTGTTTCCACTCTTTAATTTGACTAAGAAACAATGTTTACTTTCCATGAGACATGCTTCTTTTTCGATGTTGCACATTAAACGCCTACAGTCTTTGACCTTTTTAGTTCCAGAAGCCACAGCTGCAACGTACCTAATCCTCAGATTAATTACTCTTCCTTTCGCGCTTTTTCAGTTTTGAAATTGCATGAAGTATTTTACTATAGGCAAATACGAGCGGCTCAGTACCACCAACTCGCATCAAGTCTAGTCGCTCCCTTTCACTTATAGATGCCTTAATGTCCGAAAACAGGTGTATCTGAATAGAAATGAGTGTACAGAAACACCAGATCACTTGTTGATGTGTAGACACATCCAATTACATGGTTTATGTAAGCAAGACGGCCCTAATCTAGCATGTGTTTTCAAAAGGTACACCAGTGACTGCTATAGTGCTGACTTTTACCTTATTGTTTAACGGGACTTTTAAATAATGAGTATTGCTATGACTTATTGAACGGCATAGCTTACATTGCAACAGTCGCTGAGCATGTCCTTTTGTGTAAAAATTTGCTTTATCCACCCCCACATGAGAACCTTGATGTTTCCATCTGGCCGAAAATTCCGGCCTTGAATTCAAACTTCAGTAACATGAGCTGAATAAAAGCCTTATTGTCACAAAAAGAAGTTACCCAGACATCTGTTCACAAACATTTCCCTTGACTTAGCTAACACTCGCACAGAAGTGCATACCTTATTAAATAGTGACCTTCCTTTACATTTACGTCAGCTGATTCACATAATCTTTAACGCCTCCTCCAGTTCGAGGCTGGCTCATTTTTTTTTAAGTAGTGAGCAGTGGTTTGGTGACTACTTTGCCGAAAATATTTTGAGTCATTCCTGCTTACATTCACTCCTTATTCTCAAGTCTATTTGGTGGATTCCTGTTTTGCTCGCACTGGCTGCTCGTTTGTTGTTACTATTTTGTTTATTTCAAAATGGATGTCCGTCCTGTCTTCGCAAACGAGCTGGAGCACTTAGAACTATTTCCCCACAGGATGCTTGAGTACTACGGTCTGCTGCCACTTGCCACTTTGAGTACATCATATGGATTATCATTTCGATTTTCCTAT
Organism: Lissotriton helveticus; assembly: GCF_964261635.1. Taxonomy (NCBI): domain Eukaryota; kingdom Metazoa; phylum Chordata; class Amphibia; order Caudata; family Salamandridae; genus Lissotriton; species Lissotriton helveticus. The sequence goes on from NC_136064.1 coordinate 127,806,297, forward strand.
TTCACCTGTGTCCAGCCTGTATTTCATTGCCTGAGCTGTGATTTCATGTGGGCCCTGGATTTGTGTCTCTGCAATTTGGTATCTCCTGAAGTCGATTATAATCATCTCATGAGTCCGTTACTGACCCATGAATTGCTTTGTTCTGACGGAGGGATTATGGCCTTTGCAGCGATGCATGGAGTTCTGGGTCGAATATATTCGCAGCGGCGCAAGATTTCTTGGCAAACAGCTACATTGAAAACCCACCGAGTTGTCCTCTGATGGTACTAGAGGCTCCGGTAATTGAAGACCATGTATGTTCTTTTCCTCTATTGAATTGGATGGCTGAGTTGTTTTCGTATGATAACAGTGACTTCCTTTTAGAAGCGGTTGCTGCTTATTTTGCGTACTCAGTTTTAGGCTGACACCTATTGAAGCCATTGATGTCATAATTTTTTTCTTCTCTCACTATTTTTCCGAACTTTTATGAACTTTTTTTATATAAGCAGACCTATTGGCTTTACTAACAATGGACATTACAATTTCATGCTGGTGAGATTTTAATTTTTTATGTGGACAATTTTTCTTTTCCTCACCTTCTCGATTTCGAACTGACCATTTTATTGAACTCTAATTTAAACAATTGAGTCGCTTATCTTATGTTATCTTATCTGATACGTGCTCAAATCAAAGGCTGGTAATATATTCATTGATGTTGCCTGATTACTGTATTAAGTTAGCATGAGATTTTTATGAGTTTAAACACCATTTTTCCTTTCAACTGCTTTTTCCGCACCACACACATCTGCTGCTTTACTTTTCAGCCTACTGAAATGTTTTCGGTTCATACCACAATAATATGTTGTTACACTGATATCAGCCTTGCTCGCCGAGCTATATTTGTACGAGTGCTGAAACCATCAAAGATATCTCAATACAGTAGTTGTTATGAGCACTGATCTTCCCACGTCGCTACAGATAAGATAGATACAGCTGCAGCCAAATTATGGCTTTTGACGCGTTTTATTTTGCCTTGCACAACAGCATACAAACACACTTGATAATGCTTCGCATACTGAGAGCTGGTTGCTAATGATGTGATCCCTAACCAGTACGATTTTGAGTTATGAGGCCTCTCTACTAAAACTCAAGACAGACCTTCTTAGATATAATATAATATACTAACTAGGAAGGGTCACAATTAGGTTTTCCTAAACCCTATTCATTTAGCATCATACTATCCTTGCACCGTTTGTGTTCTATTGACTAGTGACTATGCTGATTACTTTGTGTCTTATATTATTTTTGCTTGTATTAGGTAAGATACTACGCTTCAGAGCACTGCATTAGTGAATAAACATTTCAAATATACACGTGTCCTCTTTTACTCCTTATTCTGCACTGAAATTATTGTATAACGAAACAGCATTCATGTGTTCCACGTAACCTGAGGTGTACTAAGTTCATGTTGTGGTTTGTCTAAGCCTGGGGTACGCATAGTACGGCCCACCGGCCAGGAAGTGGCCCGGCAAGCCTTCCTTGACAGCCCGCGGACCTTGCAAATAATCGTACCTCTGCTAAAAAAATAATTTATTAGTGTTATCAAACACCGCCGCAGCAGCGCTTCACTCAGACTAATAATCACTGCTCCCCCGGACCCCACAGAGCAGAGGCTTTGTTGTATTTCACCTCTTAGCGCCCCTGCATCTCCACTCTGACAATCACTTCTCCCCCATCCACCACAAAGCAGAGGAGAGATGCAGGGTCAATAACAGGTGAAATACGGGAAACCTTCTGCTCTGTAGGGCCGTGTGACCGGTAATTGTCAGAGTGGAGATTCAGTGCTGCTTCAACAAATCTTGAAAATTATCTAAATACTCTTTTAAACACCTGCCAAGTACTTTCCTACGGCTATCTGTGTGTGCGCGCTGAGGAAGCTGTCTCAGCCTGCACTCAACGCACACACAGACAAACACACACACAGTGAGATAACAGAGGGAGACGGACACGGAGGGCAGGAGGGAAACACACATGGTGACAGACGGCAGGAGGGAGAGAGATCAGGATGGAGAGAGAGGACAAGGAGGGAGAGAGAGGGCAGGAGGGACAGACAGATGCACAGGGAGGACAGGAGGGAGAGACATCTATGTATCATGCGTCTGGTAGCTCAGTGTATGAAGGCATCTGCTGCAGGGACCGGTGTACAACCTCATAGTCACAACTTTTCGTTTTGCTTTACCCCGCCCCTCCCCCTCTCGCCCCGCCCCCATCACTGCGGCCCTCGGCCACAAACCACACGGTAAATTTGGCCCCTGAGAGACAGTTTGAGAGTACCCTAAACATTGGGAGTTTATCATAACCAATAAGTCACTAATTGCTAGTCTAGTGGAAGATTTTTGGGTACTAATGTGAGTTTTGGGACATCGTAATTCACTGAGGTTCCATGTTCTGTCAGAGCACGGAATCCCTGCAACAGTCTGTTACACCTCTTACATGCCAAAAGGAATCACCATGTATCTTTTCACAAATAAGACACGTAACAGACATGCTGCCTAAAATTGTCAACCAGTACATTTCATATAGCCTAACTTACTTCAACTTTTGATTTTTTAACACATCAACTAAGCAAATTATTCTCCCAGATTCATTTAAAATCAAGCTTGACTCAAGGTTTCATCTAACACACATGACCACGATGTTACATGCAATCTACCATGTCTCTCTCTAACTCCACTATATGTGTCTCTGCTTATACCATCTCACTGTCTTTACTAAGAAAAAATAGACCATATATATGTATGCAAAAAAAAACCTTCCAAACTCATTTCAACAGCACACCCTGGATATTTTCGCAACTAAGAGACCTAACAGACATGCTGCCTAAGATTCTCTAACACTACATACCATGAAGCCTCACTAACTTCAACAACTAACTTTTTAACACATCAATTAAGCAAATTATTCAGCCAGATTCATTTAAAATCAAGCTTGACTCACAGTGTGATCTTAGACACATGACCACAATGTCACATATAATGTACCATCTCTGTCTCCGCCTGTACTATCTGTATCTCTGCTCATACCATCTCTCCATCTCTGCACCATCTTCACCGATTGCAGAAAAAACGCTTCCAAATCGTTCAAATAAGTACTGTCTGCTTTATACACATTTTATATACCATTTATTCAGTATACCAAAAATGGTTGCAAAACTACAAATTAACAGTTGAATGGAAAAAAATTAAGGAAAGAGAATTAGGAAAAAGAACTGACAGCAGGCGCGCAAAGCCCATTTAACTCACAGGGCTTCAGCCCCCCTCCCCGTCGTGTGTGGCAGCCCAGACTGAGACAGATACCGGGCAGACACACAGCCACACACGTACATTTAACACGTCTTTGAAGGAGCATTTAAATGTTTACTAGGCCTTGCAGTTGTTTCACCCCTTCTAAGAGCCCCTGCACCTTCACTCTACCTACTGATCAAACGTTCAACACCCCCCTAAATTTTTTGATAGCCCTCCCCGAAATGTAACTCTAGTCGCGCCTCTGACTAACAGTGAATAAAAATAACTGACAGTGAGCGATTATATAACACAATCAGTGAACAGCACTGACAATAATGAAACATATTAAGAGAAATTTAAAACTACTGAGAGGAAGTAATTTATACAAAGAGTGAGGAAACAAAAAAGAAGACTACTACAAAGAAAAGAAAACAGTGCCAGAGAGAAAAATGAGGACAGTCAGAGACTGTGAGGGACTGAAACAGTTATAGTCACTAAAGCATAATTTAAGGTAAAACACAGTAAAAAGAATTAGACACTCACCTTTAACAATGCTTTATTAGATGTAGAACAGTGGTAGTCACAAACCAGTTTTTCGTATGCAGAAACTCTGAATAATGCTTCTATCACTGCAACCAAACAATAATGGCACAGATTTCCTCTCAATGCACACTCATATTTGTCTTTATAACCAATCATATTTGTTCCCGCACAAATTCACATTTCAGTTGGTTGTCCCTTTCAATATTTTGAAAGTCATATAAAGTTCACCCTTCACCCTCTGCCTTCTCTCGCTGTTACCATGGTAACACTTCATCCTGCACCTGGCTGAAGACACGGGTCAAAAGTTCATGCCACAATGTTCCAAAGCAAACCAACAAGGCTGATTTACCGCTAAAACACCTGCTTATCCACTGCTTTGTTACTTTTCTTTTTTTACCACAACCAATAGCATTTTTCGTTTTAAAAAAACATTAACATGCAACCTACTCTTCAATCTTGAATTCTAAGAATCAACCAATCATTGCTACTTTTTCAAGTGCACCAAACCTCATCCACGTTTTTATCAAAACTCTCAGCTTCTAACTTCCATTTCACTTCCAGAACACATCTGATTACTACCGGATCTGCCTTGAAAATGATGAAAGTCTGGATTATAGGACACAGTTATATTTACTGGAGTGAAAGATACACAGCAAACAGAGGTACTTCCAACCTTGATTTACCAAATGTGGACATTACGTGGATTGGCCAAAGAGGATTGAGATGTCACCAATTGATACCATTGGTGAAAACCTTTATGCATCTTCCACAACTGGACCTTATAATTGTGCACTGTGGTGGAAATGATTTAGGCACATTGACTGGGGTAGTTCTGGAAATGCTTTTAAAGGACACCTTTCGGCAATTGATGTCACTTTTTCCTCAAACTGCCTTTGTGTATTCCAATATATGCCAAAGACAGGAATGGAATTGGTCCAATCAACATTGTCCACAGATTGAGAAAGCAAGGAAACATGTAAATAAATCTGTTTCTGCTTTCCTCAGAGAATATAACATGGGTTCTATATACAACAACAACTTGCGTTACAACATGCAAGACATCTATAGGAGAGATGGTGTTCATTTCACGGATGAGGGGAATATAGTCTTCCTCTGTAACATGAGACTCTGCATCGGTACTTACTTGTAGGTACAAAAAATACCCAATTAACACACGGCTCTTTTTAGAGCCACCTTACATATAAACACTCAAACTTGTAATTAAACTCAATTTTTTTATCTTTTTTGGTCACCGTGCGCGACCGGGTGCGCGCACCCCATAACTTTTTTGTTAAAAAAAAAGTTTATTTTTGGCTTTTGGGGTCCTTAATGAACCCCCTGAGAAAACCTAGGGGGTCAGGGAGTCTCCACCCTGCCCCCTTTCCACGCTCTCCGCTATAGTTTTTCACACTCTTGTAAATAGCAGTGCACAAGCCAGTGCGCGCACCCCACAACTTTGATTAAAAAAAAAAATCTTTTTGACTTTCAGGTCCATAGTGCACCCCCTGAGAAAACAGACGGGGCCAAAGACTCTCTACCTTGTCCCCTTTCCAACTTCTGACCATTTGTTCTCTACAATATATTCACTCGCACTGACAAAATGGCGGTCAACACTTCCTGATTTCCTCCGAATCGAATGTTGACAGACGTCGAACAGCAAATCAGAACTCCGCTCACGCACAGCCGCACTAGTGCGCGCACCTGTGTGTGCTTATAGATATATAATTGATTTCAACTTTAAGTTTCTCAGCAACTACTGGACGGATTTACACCATTTAAACAAAAGCGTGATCTGCGAGCCGTACTCTACCTTTTTGCCAAATACATCATAATTCCATTCAGTCGTTCCGGCTGTAGCCGTGTCTAAACGTCCTATGGAAAATAACATTGGGAAAACACGTTTGGGACCTCCCTTTTATCTCAGCCCCCTCTTGACGAATCCCCCCCAAACTTTCAAGGAAGGAGGAGAGTGGAGCGGGCCATTTCTTTGAGAAATTCGCAAACATTCGTCCACCAGCGCCAAAGTTATTCCCAATAGAATGTTGCGGATTTCCTATGGAAACTAGGTCCTAACTATAACTACCTACTGGCGACCGCCAGTAGGTAATATATATATATATATGTATATATACATATATATATATATTCACTGAAAAACCATAGGTTATAGACCATATATAGTTAGGAATTAGCATTTAAAAAACCTTATTTTACTCACACAAAACCATTGAAATTCCATATATAGTTAGTTGCACTAACTATATATTGCGCACCCGCAATCCACTGCTGATCATGTCACATATTACATCATTCATGACATGGTCAGTGACATCACTGATGACATCACTGATGACATCTCAAATGACATCACTGATGACATCTCAAATGACATCACTGATGACATCATCTAGTGTCTGTGTGATTTTGTAAAGTTTAAATATGTTTTACATATTGAAGAATGAGTGGATGTATAAGTGTCTGGATGAAGGATTTAGTAGGTGCGTGACTGACTGTATGAGTGAGTGATTAAATGTGTCTCACTGAATGCATGGGTTAGTGACTAAACTGTCTTAATTTGTGCATCATTATGTCTGTTGTTCTGTAAACTGCTGCAGGTGTTGATCATTAGCTATACGAGAGGCTATATGTGTTATTAATTGGTTGCCCAAGTATTTCTATGGGAGATTGAGTTTGTGTAGGGGTGGCTGGAAGGTGTGTGACTCTATGCATAGATGTGTGAGCAGTTTATTCACTAGGTGTATGAGTTCAAGAGTGCATGTGGAAACAGCTACATGGGCAGTTGACTGTGTGCATGAGTGTATTGATGAGTGAATGGATATCTCAATGCTACATGTCATAGTAAGTACATATGTAAAACACAGTACATGTGAGAGTTGGCATATATAAATAACTGTGCATGAGAGCCACTGAATGAGTGAGTAGTTGTATCGATCATTGTGAACTTGTATCAGGGATTGTATAAGAGAGTAAATATGTGTTAGTATATGTTTCAATAAGTAAGGTGTGTTTAACTGTATAGTTGACGAAATGGAGGTGAGATTGTTTCTTTGCATGACTGACTGGGTGTGTGAGTAACTCCATGGATGAGTGGCAGTGTGTGACTGTCTGTATACACTGAGTGTATCTAAGGTTATATTAGAGTCTGAAGAGGTTTATCGTATTAGCACAAGAATGATGTCAAATGAGATGTCATCAGTGATGTCATCAGTGATGTCATTTGAGATGTCATCAGTGATGTCATCAGTGATGTCACTGACCATGTCATGAATGATGTAATATGTGACATGATCAGCAGTGGATTGCGGGTGCGCAATATATAGTTAGTGCAACTAACTATATATGGAATTTCAATGGTTTTGTGTGAGTAAAATAAGGTTTTTTAAATGCTAATTCCTAACTATATATGGTCTATAACCTATGGTTTTTTCAGTGAATTTTCAAGGTTTTGTAAATGCTAATTCCTAACTATATATGGTCTATAACCTATGGTTTTTTCAGTGAATTTCAATGGTTTTTTAATAGCAAATATCATAAGCTGTCGAATGTCAAGTACGTGGTAAGTGAAAACATTTTCGTGTTTATGCACACTGATCTGCTTTGAATGGTGCCCCTCCCCTCATTTCTATTAGGAGTACTCTCTCTTTGCAGATAGTGAAAGGTAGTTAACGCAGGCCTTTGCCCCCATTGTAATCCGTCGTGCCTGCTTCTCTCTCCATTTGATTGATTGTTATCCAAGTATTTACTGTTTTAGAATTAGTTCTCTTTGGTTCATTCTCTATTTACAAACAAACACAGAGTCGCAATACTCTGTTTAGTCTTTGCAGATAACGAAAAATCGTGTAAAAAAAAAGAAAAGGAATCGAGCAAAATCAGTAGGCCACTAATGGGATCTCTTTTTGACCTCGCTAAAATAGAAACATTAGGAACAACCCCTCATGACAAATACAAAACTAGTGAGATGAACTGAACTCCACACAATGATGGCTGCAAAACAGCTCGGCTCCGCCACCCACCCCGCCCAAAATAACGATAAAGAACGGCTGCCATGATTGGTTGCGGAATGACCACGACGGAGCTACGAAATGGTGCTGCTCTCATGCTAACCCCAGCTTCAGTCTGAAACATCCAGAAACACTGTAGACTACCAATTCGATCAGTTCCGGTAGCGCCCCAATGTAACCCGGTAGAGAAGAACTAGCCCTCCCCTCTTTGACTGATGGTTCTTGTTGCCTGTCCCTTCTGTTGTCATTTAACAGAACTATTTAGCCTGCTGAAAGGGGTTGTGTTCCGACCGCTGGTTGGTGGAGACATTTTGACTATATTCTGTACCTGCGTTGTCGCGTAATGCGTCATATGACGCGCCGCGTTAGCGCATCCGGAAGTCATCCGGGGCGCGCAGCGCGTAACGTAAGCATAACAAGTCATGTGACTTGTTAATAAAACTTTTCATTGGTTCATTTTACTTTTCTTATTGTAATGATGAAAGGCTTGGTCATATGACCTAAAAATTACGCTTTTCATTACTTCCGAACATTATTTTTTCTTAAATATATGTTATAATGTTCCAGGCTAATGTACTTTCCCGGAAATTTTACAACTGTCCTGCAAGTAAAATATATTCTTTTTTCGAGAAAAAGAGCGTTTCTTCGTCCCATGACGGAGCCGTTGAGCAAAAGAGGGTCGACCTGCTGTCTTAGTCGCCGATACGCCTGAATATGAGATTCTTATCGATCACTTTATGTTGCAGGAATAGAAAACACAACAGCCCTTGACCATTTATCTTTACTGCGTTCCTTCGTATTATACCTTTTACCCTTCATGTAATTGGTCTGCTTTATTTCACTTGCCTTTTAATGATTCTAAAACAGTCACTATTATTAAAAACGTTACCAATGTATATACTACTACCATGTTTTCTTTTAAAAACCTTTATTGTGAAAATTTCATTATACAAATACGAGCCTATAACCACGTGGGCCTGCCACAGAGCAAACTGTAATCGTATATGATGAATAGACATTTACACTGTAGAGGAACGTAACGGGCGGGCCATTAGGTTGCAAGAACTAAGGTGTCTAACAGTTACGGAATCGGTGGACGTACATTTTATAATTAAAATACGACAGGGCCAGTTACAATAAAATTATCTAGATATACATTTGCGGGCAAGTACCATGGGTGACGTTAATTCGAACTTTCAACAGTACAGTAATCAATAACACATCAGAACTTAATATCAATAGGGATGTCGAAATATTCAATCAATTCTCGTCCCCGCCCGCCATGTGCTTCAAAACTGCATACGTATCTCGTGATTTCAAGGTTCTGCAACCAGTACACAACAAGGAGTTACGAGTCCCATTTATTCCGGCGCCATTTTGGGCGAGGACGGGCAGGTCCAGGATATAGTCAAAATGTCTCTACCAACCATCGACTATGATGATGTTCATATGCTGTATTTATTAGAGTAACACTCATCTGTCCACATGAAATTAATTTGCCACAATCTAAACATGTCATTTTAATCTTTCCAAAGTTCTTCTAAATATTTGGGACCGTTTCCCTTGCCTCTGAAGCTCTCAGTGCCACTTCTTTGATGAATGTACTAGCAGGTCAGGGGTTCTCCTCCAAATCTCTCTTTTATGCAGCACTATAATTAATTGGTGCCACCTCTCCATATGACGATGCATGGTATAGTTACCACAACTATATTTTTTTTCGGTTCCTCTGGAGAGTTCATCGTGGCAGATGAAGCGTGTAACGTACCGGGCATTTACCTTTTTTTGCATGTACAGGAAAGGAAAAAAAAATCGAGCGTCCGAGTTCTAAGGTGTCCCAGGGCCATTTTAGTGGACCAGGCACAAATCCAAAGAACAGGCCGCCATTTTGAGAGTCCTCTTGCAGCCGCCTGTCGCTGTAGCATCAAGAGCAGCCGAAACTCAGCTGAATGGCAACTGAAACGGTAAAGGGGCGCCCCACTACAGCAGACGAGCCTCCACCTAGGAAGGCCCATTCACGCCGGCTCCCCCCCCCTTCGGGCACCCCACGCCGTTATTCGGAGCAGTATTGTAGGATGGCCACACCAGTGCGGCAACTTGCTAGACATCACCTCGGTGGTAACCGAATCTCAACGCCTTGTGGTGTCTCCTATTCAGAAAACATTGTTATGCTGCCTTCGACCTATTCGCCGCAAGTGCGCACACAACTCAACTGCATAGCTTGCTAGACACCACCTCGGTGCCATCCGGATCTTGGAATGTCAGCACCTTTTGGTGTCTTCTCTTCAGAAAATATTGTTGCGCTGCCTTTGGCCCCATTCGCACATCGGTCCGCTACTGACGCCATCTCACAGGCTAATGGGGCGCCCCACGCCGAGTTTCAGCATTGTAGAATAACCACACCAGTACAGCAACTTGCTAGACATCACCTCGGTGCCATCCGGATCTCGGCGCCCCACTGCAGATGAAGTGCCTCTCAACTATGAAACCACCACGGTGACATCCGGATCTTGGCGCGTTGTGCTGCCTTCGGCCTATTCGCACATCGGTCCGCTACTGACGCCATCTCACAGGCTAATGGGGTGACCCACGCCGAGTTTCAGCATTGTAGGATGACCACACCAGTACAGCAACTTGCTAGACATCACCTCGGTGCCATCCGGATCTCGGCGCCCCACTGCAGATGAAGTGCCTCTCAACTATGAAACCACCACGGTGACATCCGGATCTTGGCGCGTTGTGCTGCCTTCGGCCTATTCGCACATCGGTCCGCTACTGATGCCATCTCACAGGCTAATGGGGCGACCCACGCCGAGTTTCAGCATTGTAGGATGACCACACCAGTACAGCAACTTGCTAGACATCACCTCAGTGCCATCCGAATCTTGGCATCTCAACGCCTAGTGGTATCTTCCATACAAAAAATATTGTTACGCTGCCTTTGGCCCCATTCGCACATCAGTCCGCAACTTAGACATCACCTCGGTGCCATCCGGATCTTGGCATCTCAGCGCCTTGTGGTGTCAGTCAGAAAATATTGTTGCGCTGCCTTTGGCCCCATTCGCACATCGGTCCGCTACTGATGCCATCTCACAGGCCAACGGGGCGCCCCACGCCGACTTTCAACATTGTAGGATGGCCACAGAAGTGCGACAACTTACTAGACACCACCTCGGTGCCATCCGGATCTTGGCGCGTTGTGCTGCCTTCGGCCTATTCGCACATCGGTCCGCTACTGACGCAAACTCACAGGCCAACGGGGCGCCCCACGCCGACTTTCAGCATTGTAGGATGGCCACACCAGTGCTGCAACTTGCTGGACACCACCTCGGTGCCATCCGGATCTTGGCGCGTTGTATTGCCTTCGGCCTATTCGCACATCGGTCCGCTACTGACGCCGCCTCACGTGCCAATGTATTTTCTCCGCATTTTATACCCTATGCCGCATAACAGGTCATGTGACTTGTTTATAAAACTTTTCATTGGTTCATTTTACTTTTGGTTTCCTAATGATGGAAGGCTTGATCATATGACCTAATAACAACACTTTTCATTGGATGAAAACTTTTCTTTTCCCCCAAACGATGAAAGCCCCACCTTGTTTCTGGATGTTTCAGACTAAACTGGCGTCAGCATGAGAGCACCACCATCTCGTAGCTCCGTCGTGGTCATTCCGCGAGCAATCATGGCAGCCGCTCCCCACCAGAAGCCTGCAGGAGTCGGGGCCCCCAAAACTTTTGATGAATTCTCAAGGCGGAGGGGACGCTTTCGAGAATGGGGTCCAAGACCTAGCAGACAAGCGTCCGATTTCCAAGGTGTCCCAGGGCCATTTCAGTGGACCACGCCCAAAAAGGAAAGAGCCTGCCGCCATTTTGAGAGTCCTGTGCCAGCCGCCTATCGCTGCACCGCAAGAGTGGGCGCAACTCAGCTGAATGGCGGATTTTGACACAGTGGACCAAAAGCGGACGGAATGGCAACTGAAACGGTAAAGGGGCGCCCCACTAAAACAGATGAGACTCCACCTGGAGAGGCCCGTTCACGCCGCCTCCCCCGGGGCGCCCCACGCCGTTATTCGGAGCAGCATTGTAGGATACCAAAACCAGTGCGGCAACTTACTGGACATCACCTTGGTGCCATCGTTCTGCTGCCTTGGAACTATTCGCACAACAGTTTGCTACTGATGACCCACCCCCCGCGACGCCCCACGCCGTTATTTGCTGGGTGGCAACTTACTAAACATCACTTTCGTGTCATCTAGATTTCGGCGCGTTCTGCTGCCTTGGAACTATTCGCACAACGGTTTGCTACTGATGACCCACCCCCCGCGACGCCCCACGCCGGAAATCTGGACGTTGTGCTGCGTTGGGACTATTCGCACAGCCGACCGCTACTTCGTTGTTTTTCCCTAAAAATGTTTATATGTTATTACTATTTTTGTTTTCTTGTATATATTTATAAATTATTAAAGTTTTATAATCTTACTACTTTGTCGGAGTGCTATATATTTTTAATGTGACACATAATTGTAAAAACTTTGATGTACAAAGAGTCATCCCTGGAATCTTCCGCTTCACGCTCGGTCCCCTCCCCAATCACAATACAGGATGGTTTTCAGATAATAGCAACGCTTCTGCTGTGACGGATCTCATCGAGTGTGGGCCTTGATCTACTATAACTCCTTTGAAGAGGGGTGATTCTTTACAGCTGTGGCCATAAACTACATCTGCAGAGCTAGCTGATAGCCTAGGACCGGCCTGGACAATCGGACACAGAGGAAAAGGAGTGTCAGAGGGTGCGGTAGTGAATAGGGCGAAAGGGAGGTGTCGGGCGGGCACAGGGTGTGATTCTCAGGGAAGAGCAGCGCAGATGGGGGGAGGTTTATTACCCATGCATAAGACAGAGAGCGGGGGTGACCACTGCCTGGGTGAGATGCTTGCGAGGGTGGGGAGCCATGCTAAGGATCGACAGCGTGCACAGAGTGGGTCTGGTCAAGGCATCTAAAATGACTGCCGTGCACGACAAAAGTGTGGCATTTGAAAAAAGACAAGATGGCGCACACAATGTTTTTCAACAATTCCTGATTTCCTTCGAATCGAACGTTAACAGACGTTGGGGCATATTACCAAAGTTAAGCGATATTTATCCCTAACGATGCATTGCAAAGATTTTTTTACCGTCAGAAATTATCGCAGATAAACCTTGCTATTATCAAGGTTTATCGCAAATACGATAAAAAACGACCGCAATGCATTAATATCGCTGAAAACTCAGCGATATTCATGCATTACCGAGCTAATGCTCTTAGCCATGTTATCCACCTCCCATTGGATAACATGGCTAAGAACTGCTCAGGGCAGCTGTTACTTTTTGGAGATATTCGCGCTTATCTCGAATATTTCCAAAAGTTGATAATAGGAGATAGCGATGTTAGCGACTGTTTCCAGTCGCTAACATCTTGGCATGCCCACTTTGCATGTCATTAGTGATAAACATCACTCACATGCAAAGTGGGACCCAAGATGGTCGCTATCTCCTACTAGCCGTCGCTAACTGGTGTTAGCAACAGCTAGGTAATACAGATATAATTTTATCTCCGCGAAGCGGAGCGCTGTTACAGATATATATCTTGTTTTTGAACGTTAATTTCTCAAAATGCACTGAAGCACATATATTGAGACATAGCAAAGGCACATCGGGCTACCAGTCCCTAGGAGATAGCGATGTTAGCGACTGTTTCCAGTCGCTAACATCTTGGCATGCCCACTTTGCATGTCATTAGTAATAAATATCACTCACATGCAAAGTGGGACCCAAGATGGTCGCTATCTCCTACTAGCCGTCGCTAACTGGTGTTAGCAACAGCTAGGTAATACAGATATAATTTTATCTCCGCGAAGCGGAGCGCTGTTACAGATATATATCTTGTTTTTGAACGTTAATTTCTCAAAATGCACTGAAGCACATATATTGAGACATAGCAAAGGCACATCGGGCTACCAGTCCCTAATATTTTACCAAGTTTCGTGCAAATCCATTCAGCCGTTCGATTATTATTATTATTTTTTTTTTTGCCCCGCGGGGCCCTTTTAAAACCTCCACATCAAACCTAGGGGGTCAGCGAGGATCTACTATGCCCCCTTATGGTCATTTGCCCCTTCGCTTTGGCCTCCTCTTGTCTCTCGATCCTACCGAGAGACAAGATGGCGGCCGCTACGTACTGTTTGGAATGTTTACAGACACCGGAGAGCCAATCAGCTTCGCTTCGCAAAGCTCCGTAACGCGAAAAGTACGCGAAGCGGTGCGCTGTTACAGATATATATCTTTTTTTGAACGTTAATTTCTCAAAATCCACTGAAGCACATATATTGAGACCTAGAAAAGGCACATCGGGCTACCAGTCCCTACAATTTTGCCAAGTTTCGTGCAAATCCATTCAGCCGTTCGATTATTATTATTATTTTTTTTTTTTGCCCCGCGGGGCCCTTTTAAAACCTCCACATCAAACCTAGGGGGTCAGCGAGGATCTACTATTCCCCCTTATGGTCATTTGCCCCTTCGCTTTGGCCTCCTCTTGTCTCTCGATCCTACCAAGAGACAAGATGGCGGCCGCTACGGACTGTTTGGAATGTTGACAGACGCCAGAGAACCAATCAGCTTCGCTTCACAAAGCTCCGTTGCGCAAAAAGTACGCGTCCTGGGCCGCTGCCCGGTCCGCTGTTACAGATATATATCTTTTTTTAAACGTTAATTTCTCAAAATCCACTGGAGCACATATATTGAGACCTACAAAAGGCACATCGGGCTACCAGTCCCTACAATTTTGCCACGTTTCGTGCAAATCCATTCAGCCGTTCGGGCTAAAAGTGAGGCCAACCGCCCTATGGAAAACTCAATGTTAAAAACACGTTTTGGGACCCCCCTTTTTTCTCGGCCCCCACTGGACGAACCCCCCCCAAATTTTCAAGGGCTGCTCAGAAACAAAATGTGCCATTTTCCTGAAAATTTCAGCCAATTCCGTCCACAAACGCCAAAGTTATTAGACATAGAATTTTCAAAAAACCCATAGAGAAAAAATCCTAACTATATATACCTACTGGCGACCGCCAGTAGGTAATATATTTATATATATATATGTCGTCCCTTTGCAAACATATTGTTTATATTCATACAAACCAGTTTTGAAAAAAATATATGACATAACTTATGAGAATATGACATGTTTAAATGAATAATACATTTAAATTAAAAAACGTTGTATTCTCTTTTTCAGTGACGCATGGCCTGAGAAGCAAAATATGTTACGAAGCAAAATCACGCACGTTCTTAAGTTTGATGTCAACAAAGTAACCCCTTGTCTCCCACCATCCTGCCCCAGGCTGACTGTCTGATTTTGCCTCATTGTTTGGAGACCCACGTGACAAATAAAGATGGGTTCTGCAGTGCTTTAAAAAATGTTTCATCACTGGTCAAAGATGAAGGGCATTTAATCCTGATAGCCTGCCTCGATACCGCTTATTACATAGTTGGGGGCTTTAAGTTTCCCCATCTATGTATGGATGAGAGTTTTGTAAGGAAAGCGCTTGTGGATGCTAACTATGTTATCAAGGAGCTGCAGGTGTTTCACAGGACTGTTAATCAACTGTATGATGTGATAGATTACAGCAGTGTAATACTTGTTCATGCTAAAAAAAAAAAAACTGTTTCATGTACTTAAGAATCATAATTGATAGCCATAATGTCTACAGAAAGGAAAGCAATATGTTGTCCCTGCCCTGAATCAAATCCCTTCTGTTTCCTGTTGATCCTATTACTGCTGACACCAGCTCTGCTCTCTGTCTCTCCATACTTCTTGACCATAGGCCTTTGCTTTTTCTGGGACCATTTTCCCTTGGCTCTGCCAGTTTCTGATTTAATTATTATCCTCTTGTCCTTTACTGAAAAATCTAATGGATTGTTGCTTAGTCAATAACTGCTGGAAGGAATGATGATTTGATAATGCACTTGATTCCATGTGCCGCTGTAACAATTATTTAAATCTTACAATAAAATTATGATCCATTTTCTCAAAGAATGTATGTGTTTTGTTCTGCAATGTTCTACCCCTCATGTATGTTTTTGTGTCCATTATTGCCCATAAATAGATGTTTGAGATATATAGTGGCTATTTTTCCTTGGAGAATATGATATAGCCCTTTTTCCACTATCTATGAATTCTGAATGTGTAGATTATAATATTTAAATATATTACCAAAAGAGACAGGGTCGAGCTTTGAAAGGTGCAGCACAAGATGTCACTACTTAATATGCCTCTTAGATCAGTGCTAAACCTCAGTACAACAGGTCTGAAATGTGACCCACATGCCTCCCAAATAGGTGGTTAGAAACCCCCATCACCCACAGCTACAAATTGACCCTGCACCCACGAATATCCTAATACAACTCATTCAAGTGTATCTTTATTGTAGTTATAGTAAATCTTTTATTGTAAATCACCTGTCCTTTTTAAAATCACCACACGATTGCTTGCCAATGCGTTTCACCCCTCTTGGGACTTCTTCTGGGCGTGTTCAAGTTCTGTTTCAACACTAAATCATAAGTTTTGATAATTGCAATAATGATTACCTGCATAATCATTTTAATATAAGATCGACTTTCTGGCGCCTAGAGAGAAATAATTATATGTTATCGACAACGTTCAGACCAATACCAATACACTGTTTTACCAACGTTGCTGTTAAGATTGGCTTGGAGCCATAATTACCATCAACATCAGAAACAGAACTTGAACATGCCCTAAAGAAGTCCCAAGAGGGATGAAACGCGTTGGAAAGCAATTGTGTGGTGTTTTTAAAAAGGACAAGTGATTTACAATAAAAGATTTACTATAACTACAATCAAGATACACATGTTTGATATTCTCGTTTTAGAAGCTATTTTTTGTTTGTGATATATCTCCTTATTCATTTGAATGAGTTGTACTAGGATGTTTATATAAATAATATTTACTCTTCTCGGTTGCAGGGTCAATTTGTAGTTACAATATTTAAATACAGATTCATAACGCAATAGTGAAATATGTAATACTAGTAATTCTAATTATATCTTTTGGTACTTTGTAGTACACTATGTGATGTGATGCAGTGGAACCATCCAGGTCTGCAGACTCATTTTAGGTTTAAAAGATTTTTTAATAAATATTTTAGTCTCTTCTACTGCAGGTCTTACGGCCCTAAGGCAGGGTTCAACATATCTTATGTGTGGAAATATCGGCATGAGCATGTATGACCTTCAATATCAAAATCATTCTTGGATATTTTGAGGGGACAGGGAAGCGATAAAGCATATTTAGGCTAGA
The DNA here is from genome assembly GCF_964261635.1 of Lissotriton helveticus. Taxonomy (NCBI): domain Eukaryota; kingdom Metazoa; phylum Chordata; class Amphibia; order Caudata; family Salamandridae; genus Lissotriton; species Lissotriton helveticus. Next base: position 127,823,477 of record NC_136064.1, read on the forward strand.
TACGTCTCAGTACGCGTTTCCTGGCTCCATGATGGCTTCTCTGTACCCTAAGATGTTTGGAATCAAACATCTTGTCCTAATAAATCCTCACTGATAAACATGTGTGGGATTTATTAATAAATGCACACAGGAGACCCTGTACAGGGTCCCCTGAAAAACTACCAAGCACTGGCGTGGTCTCTGACTAGTCATGGCCAGTCTGCCACCACCAGGCATGTTCCTGATTTCATGGGTTGTGAGCTTTTACTCTCAGAGGCCAGAAACAAAGCTGATCTGGTAGAGGTGCTTCACACCACCTTCAGGCCAAGATGGCCTTCCAGAACAAGAAGCTTCAAATGTGATGCCACCTTTGAAGTTCAGCCCAGGCTCCTCCAGATGGTGGGGGATGCCAAACGCCTGTCGTGCTCCACATTTGGTGGGATGACAAATGGGAAAATTAGTTTGATGACGAGTAGGGTCCACACTAAGCCAGCACCACGCCTAGGGTGGGGTAGGCGATAATGACACTTCTCTTGAAAAACCCCAATTTAGATTCCCAGAGAAACCACTGATCAGGGCTAGGGGAGTGTTTTTTCCCACAGGAACTGCTCACTTAGTGGATATAGGCAACCTAAAGTTTGGAGGCCTATTGGCTACTAAATGTCTCCCCCTTGTAGCACCCCTAAATTCAATATTTATTGGCATTCCTAGACCTAGAACTTAGATTTGATGGACAAGAAGAAGACTGGGACAAAGAAAACTCAATTCATGAGAACTGAAGCTCTGCTGCAGAAGAAACATGGTGTCAAACCCTGCGTGCTGTCTCTAGGACTTTGACAATCATATTGCTTCTGGTTGTCCTGAAACTTTGGAAACCCCAAGCACTTCAGGACTCCTCCAGCCCTCACAGAACCTCCCTTGGAGTGAAAATATCCTTTCCCTGTGCACCTCAGGCTCAAACCCTGCTCAATCTGGTTGGTCGAAGTGCTGATCCCCAACAACTTTGATTCGTAACCCACACTAAAAGAGGTACATTGGCCCCAGAGGGTCTGATCTGTCTCCCCACGAAGTTTGGAGACACCAGGGCCTACTGTAGCCATACCATGCAAAAAAAAACAGAATACCAGAAACCTCCTACAGCTCACAGCGAGACAAAGAGTGTGTGATAAACTCCAACAATACCGGAAGCAAGAACCCTTTGAGAGATAAAACTCCAACAATACCGGAAGCAAGAACCCTTTGAGAGATAAAGAGACCCCTGAGACCCACATCCTGAGTGGGCCTATATGCTCTGCACCTGGACCCTACTCCCGGATAAATCCGGAACACACCTAATCATCATAATCATCATTATCAAAGCTTTATTTCAATATGAGTATATCATTAAAGCATTTAACATTTTATAAAAAAAGGGTTCAAATATAAAAATGTAAAAAATATTTAGGACACGGATACCATATTAACGGGAGATTAAAAAAACCCACATCAAAGTAAAACAGCTTTTCCTTTTTCCTTTTCCATGTCTCACATACAGACATTGCATAACAATTCATCAGGGAAAGGGCACACGATACACTTTTAAAAAAAAATAGATTAAACTAACTCAGCTTTGAGACAAAGAGTAATACAAAATTTTAAAAGGGGCTTCATCCGGAGCCTAACTTCTTCAATCTAATCGCCCATGCCCAACTAAAAAATTTCGCCACACCGCCGTCCAGAGTGGTATTAGTGTCTGATAGTAGAATTCTCAACGTTCACGGTGATTCCTTGTTCCTAGTTGACAACAAACAGGATTCAACCATTTTTTCCTTGACTTAGTATAAGCAGCACATGCAAAGACAAGGTGCGGGACACTTTTGACCGCTCCATCGCAGTGTGGGCAAAGCGGGTGTGTCTGGTAGGGAGGTTTCCAGCTACTGGTGTGTTCACGAACTGGGAGTGTGCCCAATCTGAACTGGATGTAGAGAGCCCTGTCTCTGGGTTTCTTAATAAAATCTATGTAGGGTCCTAGGCTTGGGGCATGCTTATGCAAGAGAAATTCATCAGTCAGCTTACCTAGGCCATGGTTTCTAGTCTCCTGACTGTCAACCCAAGCCCAGTAGGCACTTTTGATGGCTATCTTATTCAACAGGGACCCTGTATCCCAGGCTTCTCTGAGGCCCAATTCTATGAAGAACTTTTTAATGTTTGAGAGCCATCTAATCTTGTGGGATCCCTCAAGATGCATCACTTCTCTTAGGCCGTCGGCATATTTTGATAACTCGGGTGTACGCCACAGACAAGCCCAATAGAGAAGAGGGCGTAGAGTGATGAGATCTATCAATGAGCGGCGTCCCAAATCGCTCAATAGTGGCTTGGTTGGGGTCCCCTGTGATAATGAGACCAACTCTCTAAAAAACTTTTTTTCAGCCTTTACCATGTCATTGTTTTTGTCAAAGCCCCAAAGCTCGGATCCATATAGTGCCGAGCCTGCGGCCTTGGCTGCGTAAATCACGAGGGCAGGGTCTATTGGCCTGGATCTTGATGAGCGATGCTCTCTACCTATGGCAACCACAACCCGCTTATGGTTCAGGGTCATTTTGTCGATATGTGGTTTCAATTTATCTGAGATTCTGATACCCAAGTAATCAAATGTTTTGACGCGCTCTAAGGGCACCCCGTCAAATGTGAGAGTGGTCTTGACCTGCCTACTGGGGTTAAAAAACAGGTGCTTGGTCTTCGAGGTATTAATTACCAGGCCCCTCAAGCTGCAGAAAGAATAAAACCTATTTAGCAATGTTTGCAGACTCGCAGGTATTTTAGAGATTAGTAAGGAGTCATCCGCGAAAAGTAAGGCGGGCACCTTATCACCCGCCAGGACTGGGACATCTGCATTTATTTCTAATAGATAAGAGATCACTCCATACACAAAAAGAGAAAAGAGGGCTGGGGCCATAACACAACGCTGGCGTACTCCTTTCTCTACTGGGATTTTCTCAGTTTTCTGGTCCTGTATACCCTACCTACCTCGGGCATAGTTGCCCTCGTGCGTACAAACCAAAAGATTCAGGATGGCCAAGGGGATCCCCATCTCCTGTAGGACCAGCCATAGTCGGTCTTAGGGCACCAGATCAAAGGCAGTCTTTAGATCGATAAAAGCGAGGTAAAGACTGCCCTTTCCAATTGTCACCACCTTCCAGTACAGGAGGGCCAGCCTAAAGGCCTGATCGATCGTGCCTGTACAGGCCCTGAACCCTGCCTGTTAATCCGATAGAATGTTGTTCTCCCCGGCCCAGGAGAGAATTCTCCCCAGTAAGACCACCTTCTGGTCAGCATCTATAAGGCTGATGGGGCGGTATTTGGCAGGGTCTCCCCTGGGGCCCTTCTTATAGATGGGGATTACCTCCGCCCCTTCCACGAAGCGGGGACAGGGGCCCCCTCCAAGAGGGCATTGATTTGCAGGGCAAAATATATGGCCCATTCTTTAGAGTTTGCTCGGTATAGGTCACCTGGTAGGCCATCTTGGCCCGTGGCCCTTGCTGGGACAATCTTTCCTATGGCTGTCTCTACTGCTCTCGCCACAATTGGCTGAAATGGTTCGGGAGGAACTATAAGGGGTGGGCAGCTAATGGTCTCTTGATATTCCAAGTCAGGGGCTCCCTTATATAATTTTTGGAAATGATCGTACCACTCCTGATTGGTAATATGGTTTGGGATCTGGTCAGGGTCCCGACCAGGCTCCAAAACAAGTTGCCATTTTTGGACAGACTAGCCACCTTCAAGTCTGCCCTATAGGATTCCTCCCATGCCCTCTTGGCCTCGGCCATAGCACATCTGTAATCCTTTCTAGCCTGTTGAACCTCGCTAGTCTTGTGGTTCTTAAGTACGGATATCAGAGTGGACTTTTTCCGTCTACATTCACCATTGTACAATACTTCTGATAATTTGCGAGCCATAGGTTTCCTATTAGAAGGAGAAGATTCCAGGAAAAGGGAGCTCAACTGGTCAGTAGTGTTGACATAAACATCCCCGACAGCTGGGGCACCTTCCTTTTTTGTGCATGCTTCGAACAATTTGGGGGTCCGAGCACTCAGGATTTCCCCAAGGGCCAGCATTTTCCTCTCATTGATAACAATTTTTGGCCATTTGAGGAATCGCTTGCAATTTGATGGTAAGACCTCTTTAGTTGTCATCAAGGGGCTAATATTAGAGCTGCATGCCTCACTAGGCCATACGTCTGTCATAGAGAGGGAAAGTGAATTGTGATCACTATCAGTTGACAGGACAATGATCATATCAACCACCAGTCTCCAGAGTCTCTTGTCGACTAATATATAGTCGATTCTGGAAGGGGATGAAACCCTATTAAATGTGTTTGCTACTATGGTGTCCGAAGTGGTGCGTCCGTTGACAGCCCTTAGTCCAAATCCTAATGCTAGAGTATTTAATTGAATAACCAACCGTGACCATTTCTTGACAGGTGGTAATGACAATGGTGGTATACCCCATCAGGCATCCTCATCTTCCATTCCTATGGGATCGTCAGAGGCCAGTGGCTCAAATGTACAATTCAAGTCACCGGCCACCATGATGTGGGCACTGGCGGGGCAGGAGAGGAGTTCATTAGATAGTGTGGAAATGATTTGGGATTTAGCTCCTCCTCTTGTGCCCCTAGCATAAATATTGAATAGTTCAATGGTGATACCTCCGATAGGCCCCCTCAAGGTTAATCTCATGAGATCCGGAATTGGACAAGGGTGATGGGTAACCCTGCAGTTCAGAGCTATGTTAACCCAGACCATGAGCCCCCTGAAGGGCGGCCCTGCCCTACAGTAGTTGCAGGTATGAAGAAACACGAATAGCCAGAATTGTATAACGGCACAACACTCCATGTCTCTTGAAAAATACATAAATCATAACCATCTATGAAACTATTCCACTCTGGTAATGAAAGTTTGTTTCGAAGGAAGACCAGCAATGTTCCAAGAGATTATTTTAAGATCTACTGGGATCGCCATTAGCGGGATTACACTACTGCTAGGGACTAAGAGAGGTTGATCTTTTTAAATTGCATGGTTTCATCTTTTTGTTGGTCAATCAGGCTGTAAGGTATTATATTTGCGTTAAAGCCTTCACCTGAAATGCTAGCAGAATTAGGGCTAGTAGGTAGTCAATCGTTTGCATCAAGTGCGTAGTAACCCAACATGGATGGAGCATAAACAGGAGTAGATCTCTTAATGGTTTCCATAGTAGGAAACCATCTAAACTGTATAGCAGATTGACCTGGGGGGAAGGTTCTAAAGTCAAGTGATAATAGGCCATCAGCAAGGACATGGTTTCTAACTGTCAACTCTATGATATCTTTACAATTTTCCCCTGAGCTTCTTCTTTGGGCCCTTATTATGTCCTCCCTAATTAAAGACCGCCACCCCCTTACGTGGCAGATCCAGTATGTCGCCTTGTTGATCAGCGAACCCTCGTCTTCTCGAGAACGAGTTTTAGGGACGTTGACCATATATACTCTTGGGTGGCTGGTCTTGGACCTATTTCGAGTATTACATGGAAATAAGGATAGTTGATCAAGGCCAGGGTTGGTATGTACTAGGTGAGGAACAGGACTGTGACTTGAAGGTGAGGGTTCTTGGCTAAGAGCTGCTGTGTTGATTTGTTTGTCTTGCGGTCCACCTGTCCACTTAGCTGTCTGTGATTCCTATCTAAATTAGACTCGATTTTTTACTATTAGAAGCTAGCTGTTTTTGATCCCAGGACATTTCTCTATGGACTTTGTTACCAGTGCCCGTAGGTAAGGGGTTACTGGGTGGATTCTTGGCACCACTTATTAATTCTAGCATTAACAGCCTTATCTCACCCAATTCTTATCTGAGGGCGGCAATAGATTGAACAACTTCATGTAATTCCCCATGTTGGTAGTTCCCCCCAGAGCCCCATCTGGCATAATAGTTCTTGTAGCTCCTTCCTTCCCAGTTTCTTCCAGCGTGTCTATAGCATCAGCTAATACAGAATAGGGATTGATACAAGTAATCACTAGAGGCTCCAGTGGGATATGATTAGGGATGGTTATAGGAGCAGTGGGCTCAGGCCTGGTATCAACTTGTTTAGCTGAGGGTTTTTGAAACATCAATGGTACGATCGTTGGCTTAATGGTGCTTGAAATTTGGGGGCTACATGTAACAAGGTTGCTCGTGTGGGCAGGGGGCAATAAAGGATCTTGTGACAGGATACACTCACAATCGTTGACTAGGGTCTTGATTCTATGGCAGGTCTGGAGGGTTCAAGGATTTTTGGATGCCTTCCTGGCCTTTTCCCTTTTGACCGCCCCCCCCCCCCATTCGTGCCGGGTGCCCCGCCCACGGGATCCAGGAGTTTCCTTTTATCCATATATGCTATTCGATAAAACAAACCCCCTTAAAACACTGCAAAGCAAGCGCCCCTCCCCCTAGTCAATCGCAACTGTGGTCTATTCAAGGCAAAGTCAGTGGGAGATTTCCAATTACACAATAAATCACAGAAGCTTCCCCTGAAGCTGGTAAAAGTACGCTTGCCACACTGTAGGTTAACAGGAGCCTGTATTCTTGGTGGGGACGTCAGGGAGATGGCCCAGCCCAGCCTCCTCCGGGCTAGGACGGGCCCGCCTTCGCCCACGCGCCGCCCACGCGCGTCCCGCGCTACGGGGGGAGAGGCAGCGCAAAATAGCTCACAGGCAGCAGCAGCTGGGCAGCTGGGGCTTCTGGGGCTTGTGGTTCCCCTAGCGGAGCAACCTGGTGGCGATGCGCTGGTTCTGGAGACCTCGGGACCCCTGTCCCACCAAGGTGAGTTTAGGCTGCAGTGAGTGGGGGCGAGCAGCAAGGAAGGCAGCTGCGGGGGGAGAGGCAGCGCTAAATAGCATGACGGTGGTGCCTCCCCCTCACAGCAGCAGCACCTGGGCAGCCGGGGTTTCTGGGGCTTCTAGTCCCCCTAGCGGAGCAACCTGGTGGTTGAACGCTGGTTCTGTAGACCTCAAGACCCCGTCCCACCGAGGTAAGTTTAGGCTGCAGTGAGTGGGCACGAGCAGCAAGGAAGGCAGAAGATGAGTCACCTAATCTCCCATTGTAACTCTGGATCTAGTCATGCTATAAACCTAAAATGAGAAGGTGAATTTTCTGTAAGCCTTTCTGTAAGCCTTGCCTGATATTATATGCATTTTTCTGCTTTTCTCCAATTAGTTCAATGGTGCATACTTGCGCATAAGTGTGATATATTTTACGAACTCTGTAGATCCTAAAATATGCATAAAAATCTACAACTGTTTGTAAATTGATCTGCTTTATTGCCAATGGGTATACAACAAATGCTTAGCACTACCCTCTGATAAGCACAACTGCTTACCCACACTATCACAAAAAGAGCAGTAGTATTATCTACTTTAACCTCGGTGTACCAGTAGGGGATCAACTGGACTGTGTACTTTGTTTTAGTACACTACAGAGAGAGCCAGCTTTCTACATTGGTGGTTCAGTGGGGGGTTAGAAGACTTTGCGTTTGTTGGAACCACTTTGTCAATAAGTGACACATGAGCAAATCCAAAACATTGTCTTTAGTCTAGTTGTATTTTTTAAATTGGTCTATTTTTCATAAATTCCTAAAATTAACTGCTAGGGCCTTGGCTAAGACCCTGAAACTAAGTGGTTACAAAACTTCCCAAAAAGTTCCCAAATTTAGTAAAATAATGTCTGATACTGATAAACAGTCCCAAGAGCTTGCTCATGATTCCTTACATGCAGTGCTTAATTTGTAAATTATGAAGTGCAGGTGCTCAACTTTTTTTAGGAGGCCACACCCACTTCTCTCAGCTCCACCTACTTCCACCAATTGAGCTGTGAAGTCCACTCTCCAAGGCCTGCCCTGAGCAATCATGCCTCCGCAGTCGGCACTGTCCGTGTGCAAGTACAATTCCATGGTAGGGGTACCCAGTAGGCCTCGGAGCCATGTTTACGGTACCGCTACAAGCCCAGGGGGAGGGGCCCCCGCTTTGCAGCCATGACCCAATGCTGCCTGGGAGGCATACTGGCCCAGGTGAGGGAAACATGCAAACGTCTTTTCTACTGACTGCCAGCGCCAAGAAAAGGCTGGTCTGCTGGGTGATAGGTATCAGGGGCCTGTGCAGCCTAGCCTGCAGGAAATAAGACATTCGAGCCAAATGTCTTCATTTTCAAATACAGGCAGTCTGCGGAGCAAGATTCTACCAATAAATTGATTGGCTAAGCCTGTAGGGTTTGGGGTTTTTGCTGGAGAGTTTTCATTATCTTTAAGTGGTAGAAAGGCACCACTTCCTGACACCGTAAATAATAGAAGTGCAATGCTAACGTGGGGGCGTTTTTTCTGCAGAATAAGGAGGGGCTTAACATTCTGACGGCCTGCTCCAGAGTTCCTATCAGAAGCACTTTTGGTGTCGATTTGTCAAACAATTGTGCTCAGGACCCCCTTTGGATGAGCAGCACTTGTTGCAGACACACTTGAACCCCTTGGAGAATAGGGCTGGGAAGGAATGAATTCATGAGAGCAGGGTCTGAAAGACAACTCGGCTTCACGTGTCTTGAATGGTAATTGATTTAGCATGTTGTGGTGCTCAGTATTGGGCTTTGCTCACACTACCCATAGAGATAAAAGCTTTGCTGAACTTTCACCAAGAATCCATCAGGCGGACCCACTGGCTTTCCCAGGAATACATCAGACAAGAAGTGAAATTCGATCAAAGGTGGTGCAACTTAAAAAATGCAATCTGTTGCATATAGTTCAAAATGAAAAAGCATTGACCAAATCGACAGGGCTGGCTTTTGTATAGCCTATGTACAATGTACATTGTAAACAGGGGTTCAGAAGATATATGCACACCTTTACGAACAGATCACATAAAAGAATAAACATGTTTCCTGCCGAACAAAAAGCAAGCGGTATACCTACAGGGCCTTTAAAGTTAACCTCGGAGAGCCTGACGTCATCACCCAGCGGGAGCTGGAGCTAGCGTACGCCTACCACACCCTTCACTTTCATTTGAAGATGCAGACACTGTAACGCCACTCACCACGCTCCAGTCCAAAATACATTAAAAAAGCAGCGTTGCTACTTATGATTACTTTGGGTGCTGGTGGGCGGGTGGGCACCGGCTTGCCTGCCTTTCTGCAATCGGCGGCCCAGGCCTGCTACTGTCTGCACTCCACGGCGGGCTAGCCCACTGCCTGAGAATCCCTAATGAGTGAACGAGGACATGCGTGTGCGTGTGCCGGGGCGTGGCATACTGATAATATACACTCACATGCTGCCTGCACGCTGCACCTAACCAAACCCAGGCCCCTGCCCAATCAGTGTCCTGTGCCCACGGCCCACCCATTGACAGCAACACGGAAGGGCCGCAGGCCATCCGCCACGGTGCTGCGGCGCCTAAAGCAAATTATTACATATGTGATGCGCGCCGAGTAGAAGGTAATTTAATGTTAAATACTGACTGACATTCACATTCACATTGCCTGCCAGTATGACCAATTGTATGCAGAGTTGCAGACTTGTGGTGGTGTTATGTAGACCCGGCCCTATCAAATAAGTGCCGGTGCAAAGCACCAGAAAGCACCAGCACAAATTAAGCACTGCTTACATGGATCTGTCACATGCCAGGCTAAGGACCCTCTGCAAGGGTTAAGTTATCAATACAGGCAAACATGCAAAAAAGATAAGCTTAGACGGCTTTTAGCAGAGAATGAAGGAGATCATTCGGAGATAGTGGGTCAATCTGATGGACTATGACGATCAAATTGAGGCTGTGTCCACCCACTCAAAACCAGATGAGAGTCCTCAGAGGAGTACCTCAGGCTAGAAGGATTGACCAGGATGTTGAACTTAGAAGTTCAACTTCTGAACATAGAAAGACAAAGAAGGTAGATGGGCCTAGGACCTATCTCTGGTGGCAGCAATGTTATCCATAAGGAGCAAAAAGTTTCCTTTGATTTGATATTCACCAAAGAGATTATCCTTATATACTCAGAGGGTGATGACATCACTAAAAGGTTCACTACTTTCCTGAGAGCCCACCTAGCCAGAAGGGTAGCCAGAAGAAATTGACCTCCTCTCCTGTAGGAACTATTTTAGGAACATGCATGAAAAGAATTCTGACATTGAATGAGAAAGATACTGAGTCTCGTAGTCGTTATCCTGACTCTGCGCCTTACACTGCTTTGTGACCTGTGAGGAAGCCCTGCTGGGACTGTTGTTCGTCTCTGCCTATGACTCCTGGGGTGTTGAGACAACCGCCGCTGGATTGCCGAGTCCGGGACTGCGAGGCCCACAGGTCTTAGCGCTCACCACATCACGCGCACCTGTTGCCTCTTCCCGGACTCCTCCCAATTGACCTGGGCGCCTACTTCTACGACTCGCGGCCCCCGCTTCGCGGGAGCCGCTCGTAGTCGTTATCCTGACTCTGCGCCTTACGCTGCTTTGTGACCTGTGAGGAAGCCCTGCTGGGACTGTTCTTTGTCATCATGCCATCCTTCTCGATCGTGTCAGCGCAGCGGGCATTTAGGGCACTGCCTTTTCTTGGATCGCGTCCTTCCTTCAAGGCAGGTCGCAAGCGGTTCACCTCTCTGTTTTTTTCGCTCCCCCTCGTCCGGTTACCTGTGGGGTCCCTCAAGGTTCCTCCCTTTCCCCACTTCTCTTTAATCTTTATATCCGTCCTCTTATCTCTTCTCTTCTCGAGCTGGGTGTCTCTGTGTATAATTACGCAGATGACCTCCAGCTCGTCTTTGATCTTTCGTCCCCTTCTGACTCCCTTCCCAAGTTCTGTTCCACTTTAGTCTTTATTTCTCAGTGGATGAGCTTCAATCATTTGAAGCTCAATCCGGACAAGACAGAGCTTGTCCTCACGGGTGGTCCTTCTAATCCCTGGTCTCCGGTACACTGGCCCCTTTCCTTTGGTCCCCCTCCCTCACTGGTTTCTTCTGTTCGTACCCTGGGCATCAAGGTCAGCCATGACCTGTCCATGCATGCCCAAATCAGTTCCGTTGTGTCCTCCTGTTTCTTGTCTCTTCGCTTAATTCGTAAGATTTCCCGGTTTTTTTCTGTAGATGCCCTTAAAACCATCGTCATGGCTCTCATTAATTCTCGCCTGGATTACGGGAATGGCCTGTACGTAGGAATTCCCGCCTATGAAACCCGCCGCCTCCAGGCCATTCAAAACCAAGCGGCCCGCCTTATCCTCCGCCTACCCAAATCCTCTGACATTACCCCTGCACTTAAGTCCCAACACTGGCTCCCTGTTCATCTCAGATCCTACTTCAACCTAGCCTGCCTGGCGTTTCGGGCGCACGCTCGCTCCGCCCCTCTCTTCATCAATTCTCTCATCACCTCCCACGCCCCTAGCCATACTCTCCGCTCCTCATCACTTTCTCTCCTCCACGTCCCCCGTTTCCGTAAATCACGTACAGGGGGCACCGGTTTCTCGGTTCTGGCCCCCCGGTTCTGGAACAGTCTCCCTCTTTCCATACGTTCCATCCCTATCTATACCCACTTTCGTAGGGCCCTCAAAACCTTTCTGTTCTCTCAGGCATTTCCCAGCTAGTCCCCTTGGGTTCCCTCTGTGAGCCTGGATGAGTCTTCAGCGCCAGGAAGCCGCTTGGCCGCAGTGCGCTCTATTAAGTTTCTTTTTCATTTCATTTCATTTCATTTCTCTGCCTGTGACTCCTGGGGTGTTGAGACAACCGCCGCTGGATTGCCGAGTCCGGGACTGCGAGGCCCACAGGTCTTAGCGCTCACCACATCACTCGCACCTGTTGCCTCTTCCCGGACTCCTCCCAATTGACCTGGGCGCCTACTTCTACGACTCGCGGCCCCCGCTTCGCGGGAGCCGCTCGTAGTCGTTATCCTGACTCTGCGCCTTATGCTGCTTTGTGACCTGTGAGGAAGCCCTGCTGGGACTGTTCTTCATCTCTGCCTGTGACTCCTGGGGTGTTGAGACAACCGCCGCTGGATTGCCGAGTCCGGGACTGCGAGGCCCACAGGTCTTAGCGCTCACCACATCACGCGCACCTGTTGCCTCTTCCCGGACTCCTCCCAATTGACCTGGGCGCCTACTTCTACGACTCGCGGCCCCCGCTTCGTGGGAGCCGCTCGTAGTCGTTATCCTGACTCTGCGCCTTACGCTGCTTTGTGACCTGTGAGGAAGCCCTGCTGGGACTGTTCTTCGTCTCTGCCTGTGACTCCTGGGGTGTTGAGACAACCGCCGCTGGATTGCCGAGTCCGGGACTGCGAGACCCACAGGTCTTAGCGCTCACCACATCACGCGCACCTGTTGCCTCTTCCCGGACTCCTCCTCCCCGCTACTTCAACCCCGCCCTTATCGCGCACGCGGGACGCGTGCGGGACTCAGCCCAGGGCTAAGCTCGGGCAAAGGGCGGGCCGTTTGAGGCCGTTCGAGGACTGGAGAGACTGGACTGGGCCATCCCCTTTTATCTTTATTCTTTGCTCCCTATCTGTTACCTTTTAGGTAAATATGGTGTTGACTAGAGGAAACAAATCAAAGGCCCCGGGTAGCGTGGGTAAATTGCTAGGCCCTATGGATGATTTTATTATAAAGGCTAATTCATTTATAGACCAAAGTATATCATTGATGGAGGAAAGGGTTTCCCTGGACCTAGCATTTGCCTCAATGGGTAATTTGGCAGAACCTAGAACACCAGCACCTGGCATTAATAATGAAGGGCCAAGGGTACTTTGTGAGGGCAGACGCAGTCTGCCTAATAATGTGGATTTGTCGGCTTCCCAGCTTTCAGACTCACAGATAAGCTCGGATCTTGAAAGAACACCTGACCTATTACCCCAAAGTCTTCCACAAACGACATCTCAGGAAAGAATCCAAGCAAGGGGGAGAAGGGAGGGCGCAATAAGCAAAAGAAAGAATGACTTGAAAAACCTTACCCTTGTTGTGAAGGACCATACTTCTAGTATCCCACAGAACCCATCTCCCAGAGTAGAACAGCTTGTAGTTCCTGCGCTGATCCATCATGTTCATGAAATTCCTACCCCCATTAATTTGGATTCACCTACTTTACTAGCTACCAGTGAGGGATCAATAGGTAATAATAACTCGCAGTTGCTAAACAAGATCGCTGACCTTTTTAAACTACTTCTGCAACCGTAGAACAAAAGTTAGAGCAGCTGGAGAAGCAGATATCCAAGCTTGTTAACCTCCCATCTCACAATCAATCAATAGGGGCCCAAAAAGCGGGAGGAAATAATCTTAACAAGCAACCTTCCTTGAGGCCTGCAAACACCCTCTCGAAACCCGCAATCACTCAAAAGATTGTATCCCGGGCTGTAACATCCATACCAACAAATACTAAGAGCACATTGAATCCACCTACTAATGTAGCCACTACCCCCCTACAGGGAAATGCCCGGTCAACTACAACACCTGCATTGAAGACAGGGGCAACGAATAAAGTAACATCTAAAACCCCAGTGATCCAAACTCTGGCCTCTAATCCTCCGGCTCCAATAGCTAACCGAAATGTTACCAGAGGACCCGGGGAGGTTAGACTTCCTGTTTGATTTGCCACCGGATGAATCACCTTATGTAGTGGTAATGACTGGTGTCCCTGAGCTTGCGGACCACAACGCGGAACCTATGTGGTCCTTGAAAAACAAGGCACAACACTGGTTGCAGACCAACCGCCCCATGCCGCCAACTTGGCATGGAAGGATTTTGACAGTACGTAGGACACCATGGGTGGGTAAAGGTAGAAAAACAATACCAGGGGATTGCATCGTGATTACTTTTGAAGACTCCCGTGTAGCAGACTATATCTGCTCCTGGGACCACACAAATGCAAATGGAGGTATAGGCATTAAACCACTCTCCTTCTTCTACCCTATTAGACAACTCAATGGCTTTTCATATGATTACGACTCTTCCTGGGCTGCACCACCCCCCGGTCAGGCCGACGTTTCTAACATTAGACAATATGGGGGCCCTCGTTATCGTGAGTACGATAATCCCTGGCATCTAGTGGGATCACGTTACCAGGGAGGAGGTTGGGAAGAATGGGGTCCATATATGCAGAGGCCGGTACACAGAGAACCGCCCCGCTGGGACCCCTGGTATAATATACCGTTAAGTAATAGATTTAGCGGACTCGAATTGGTCGATTGACCATCAATGGAAACTGAATCTATTAACTTCAATGCACCCCAATCGACCCCTAAAATAAGAACTCCCCCGGTAACTACTGAAGCTGCACCCACAAAAGCTCACACATTGCCCATACCCACCCTCTTTTGGAACGTGGCGGGCTTACGCCCAAAGATCGAGGACGGGACGGCCCTGAATTTTTTGGAACCATGCAAAATAATTTGTCTCCAAGAGACATGGTCCACAACGGAGCATCATCTCATGGGCTACAAAACGTATTTTATCCCAGCCGTGCGTAGCTCAATAGGGAGGCCCAAAGGAAGGCTAATAACGTACATCGCAAATACTCTGAACCATCTAAAAGGGTCCATTGTCTATTCTGATCCAAATTACCAAATTCTCTCTCACTTCTTTGCGAACAAAGAGTCAATTTTTTTGGTCAACTCCTATAACAACTTAGAGGAAGACCAATTTTTGATCCTTTTGCCTAACGTTCAGGAGAGATTAACTCAACTCTATCAGTCGAAAGGATGGACATGGGACTACTCATCTCTTATGGGGAGGGGATTTCAACCTCCATCCATGCCCACAGGCGAAATCACACTGTTGCGGGATAGTGGATGAATTCGAGGCCCCACTAGTCCATTTTGTACACACCAAGTTGGGGAATGATATGAACAATCTGCTCTCTGACTTGGATCTTGTGATAGCAAATCGTCCAAGTCTGGATCAAAATTCCCTCCATCCTACCTATGTGGGCAGAGGCCACCAATCGACAGTCGATTACATCTTTTTGTCTCCTGGATTGCTAGGTATAGCTAAAGCTTTCCAGGTCATTGCTAACTCACTGAGCGACCATTTTGCGCTAAGGATAGACCTCTATTTAACTGAGTATAAGCCCCAAAATACAGCAATAGCAAAAACTCTTGCTCAGAATAAGATAGAGCTAGGAAAACAGAATGGCTACACAATAAAATGGGAAAAAATGAATCCAAATGAAATTACCAAAAAACTGGTTGACGTGGCTTATCCGAATATAATTAAACGTTTTGATCCTTCGGTAAACCACGAAGAAGTCCTAAATAATTCTAGACAAATCCTAGAGAAAATCAAGGGACTACTCACTGTAAAATCAATGCCCAAGAACTCTATTAAAAAGGGGTGGTTCAATCACAGCTGCACTACAGCCCTCTCCAAATTAAAACTCGCCCTACAGAACAAACCCAGAGACGTGGGGCAGATCCAGCTCCTTAGGCGACAATACACTAGGGAACGCAAGCTAAGAACCCAAGAACTGAAACAGAAACTCTGGGAAGACTTGCATACGAGCACCGTCTCAAAAAATAGCGAGGCCTTCTGGCGAACTGTTAGATCTCCCTATTTCACCGATAAAAATAGCCCTAAGATCGAAGTGGCCATAGATGAAGAAACATGGGTGGCCCACTTCACTAATATTTTTAAAAATATTTCAACCATAGGTGGACCTGCTAACATACTTCCAAAAGTACAATACCCAATCCCGCTGCTTTTTGACTTATCCGACTTACTAGTGGCCCCTGAAATAAGCAAGAATGGGAAATCCCCAGGCCCAGATGGGGTCCCAGTGGACCTATTTAAACACAACTTGGACATCTGGGCCCCTATTCTCACCAGAGTGTGTACAGCTGCTGCAAATGTGGGAGTGCTAAGTTCCTGGACTAAGTCTATTATGGTCCCCATTTTTAAAAAGGGGGATCGCCAGGATGTGAAATGCTATCGCCCCATATCATTGCTGGACTCACTTGGTAAGGTCGTTGGGAGAGTAATCCTTGAGCGACTTCAGCATTGGGGTGAGGAGAGAGGCATTATTTCCGACCTCCAGTTTGGTTTTCGAGAGGGGTTCGGAACGGTAGAGCAGGCCCTTAACCTCAGTTTGATTATGGGTAAATACATACAGGCAAAGAAGAATATGGTCTATATGGTTTACGTAGACCTGTCCGCAGCCTTTGACTGCGTTTCGCATTCAAAGCTGTGGACGTTCTTAAGGCAAATGGGAGTGGATTCCCCCCTTTTAGATTTTCTGAGGGAACTCTATTCTAGAGCCTCGGCAAGAGTGCGCTTTGGTCTGAACGGAGAGTTGACGGCATCTTTTGGAGTAGAGCGTGGAGTCAGGCAAGGGTGTGTCCTGGCACCCTTTCTCTTCTCATTGTATACCAACGGCCTGGAGCCAGAGATGTTGAGGGGGGCCCAGGACCTACCACGTGTAAAACAGCGCCTGATTCCCGCTCTGCTCTATGCGGATGATGCTGTCATTCTCGCGCGCACACCGCGCGAACTTCAGAATTCTTTGAATAGATACACGACTTTCATGGGCGGTCGGACCTACAAGTGAACGTCAAAAAAAGTTTGTCACGATATCAGGTACTAGGAAAAAAGGGGTAAAAGACATCTACCTCTACAACCAAAAACTCGGGGTAACTGCCCAGTACCCATACCTTGGAATCATGATAGATGAAAGACTGACATGGAAGCCAGCAGTTGATGCAAGATGCCATTTGTTCAGAAGATCTATGGCGGCCCTGATGAGCTTCTCCCAGAGACTGGGGAGGAGGGCACCAGTGGAACTATTGGAAATCTATAGTGCCAAGTGCCAGGCCATTGCCCTGTATGGAGCGGGAGTTTGGGGATACACGGACACCAGTGTTCTCCAGGTAGCAGAAAATGCTTTCCTAAGATTTCTTTTAGCCACCCCGAGAGGCACTTCAACCTATGCCTCTCACTTGGAATTGGGAATTCCTTACCTAGAGGACTTGGTCAAGATTCAACCTTTGATGCTGTGGCGGCGTATTTGGACTTCTGTCAAAAATGCACTGACACAGTCAATTGTAGCTGATACAATGGCTCTTGACCAGTCCCCAAAAGTAAAGTGGCTTTGTTACATTAGAAACTTCTTTAAAGACCTTGGCTTTGAGAAATATTACCTACAACCAGAGTCCATAGTTGATCTCCCGAAGAGAGCTCTAAAGCAACAAGCCCTCTGTCATTTGGAGTCATTAATATTGATCTCTGAATCGTCAAAGCCTTCGGCTCTTCACGCGAACCTGGTTCAGACAATTCATGGCATTCAACCGTATCTAACTCTACAGGTCACAACATACGAGAGAATGTTGATGACAAGATTCAGATTGGATACCTTTTTTAGACTGGTTGCTTTCCCCGCGAATAATAGTTGGGACTCTAACCTTCCCTCATGACCCTGTGATGGGGAATCTACCCAGTCTAATATACATGTTATCATGTGCAAATTTCATCATCCACACGGGAAAACCTGGCTACTACCAACTTTGAGGTGTTGGGGCCTTAGACAATGCCGGCCTGCATT
Source organism: Lissotriton helveticus (assembly GCF_964261635.1). Classification (NCBI taxonomy): domain Eukaryota; kingdom Metazoa; phylum Chordata; class Amphibia; order Caudata; family Salamandridae; genus Lissotriton; species Lissotriton helveticus. Next base: position 127,840,969 of record NC_136064.1, read on the forward strand.
CCTTCGCCTCCAAATGCTGGAATCTGAATCTGTCTGTTACATTGTCCTCAATTTCCTAAAATGTATCAAGAAGCATAGGAAAAACCTGTAACAAGCACCTTGGAACTATTTTGACGAACTGAAATGTTTTAATATCTTTCTTTTAAACTCACAAAATTGTTTTTGTATGAATTTCTGTGGAACCTATTTTTGTAATTTGTACTTTCGTGCAATTATGTAAATTGTATTTTTTAATGTTCCTTTTATGGTTTTCCTTTGTGAAAAGCAGAATAAAGAAATGTATATATTATATATACTGAGACTTATAACCTCATGAAGGGTCCCTTTTTGAGGGTTATGGACTCACCGCTGAAAACATACAGAATAGAATTCAGGGAGACTCTAATTCCCCGGAGTCAGTTCTGAGTAGAATGTGTTGGGTGTCTCCTGAAAACATTATCTGGTTGGTCACCAGGCAACAATGTGCATGACTATCAAGGAGCCTGAACCTGTTTGCCCATGACCACCACTTGTTGCCGCCTGCTGGGACTCCAGTACCCAGAGTTCTTGGTGCTGGGGAGGGGCCAATGCATGTTTTTCGCACCAAGAGGCACTGAAAAGGGGGCTTTAGCTCCCACAGCATGCGAGCCCACACCTGTTTGCCCGTGACCACCACTTGTTGCCACCTGCTGGGACTCCAGTCGCCAGAGTTCTTTGCACAGGGAGGGACCAATGCATGGATTTCACACCAGGACATGAGTGGGCTTGCGCGGGCCACACCCGGGCAAAGCCCAGACAAAGGGCGGGCCCGTCTATGCCCGTTGGAGCCCAGAAGAGGCTGGGCCATTCCTCTATGCCCCAGTAACCAAGATCTCCTGAGTGCTGATACTCCCTCTACACAAGGTACAGTTCCTTTAGTTGTTTTTGGGCGCTTGTGAATTAAACTCAACCATTTGTTGGGATTACTAACATTGCCAAAAAGAAGGGTATGACTGACCAACTTACGAAAGGAACAATAGGGACACTGGACACTTTTTTAACCAGTGTAGAGTGAGTTCGTAACCACGAGATCCAGCTGACAAAACAACGGCTTTCACTGGGATCTCTCTTTTCCCAGAAGCGCTCTTCCCTAGGCAGCATTGCTAGGACGGGTGAAACACCAATTGTCTCCCAAACATCGCCCAATGATTCCCTGCCCCCTGCACTAATTTCACTTTCCCCTTTGGTGGAGGTAATGACGGGTCCTAATATTACCACCAGGGGACAGGTTGCAAAAAACCAGCTTGCGAATGAAAATAACCCGCTGGTAAAACAAGGGAAAACTGAAGGATCACAGAAGCAAAAACCCAAGAAAACCAGCTTTGGCAGTGAAATCTTGAGGGACTGGAGGGACAAGAGCTGCTGAATCTGGCCAAACTGTAAATGGGAACACAATACAAACGCCAACTCAACTCCCAGGATCACTAGACGATGCCATCTGGGAAAGATTAAAGACTATAGTCACTATGCTTTTGGAACACCTTTTTCTCAAAATAACTCAAATTGAGGAGAGGCTTAAAACTATTGAGGAAGTGGGGGTTGTCCGGGGGATTTCAAAATCTATATCCCCAGAGACGTGTATAATAGGGAACGACCAAACCGCTACCAGAACAAACCCATACGTCTCTGGCTCTATGTCTTCAGCAAGCACCAACACAACTAAAAACATTAATCCTGGGTTACCTAGGCTCCTACAACCATCTTCTAGTAACACCATGACCAGTTCAATGTTCAATCCTCAGGCAGCAAATTTAAGAAGGGCCGCAGGGATCACAATCCATTGGGCCAGGCCAAATGTAGTGCAGTGATTAATGAGGGTCCCCCGGGCATTGGTCATCAGACGCTTCATCTCCCTCCTGCATCTTCTCCCCTTGTACTTGTTTAGGGAAATGTTCCAAACCTGAGGGAGTTACGAATCTAGGGACCAACTATTAGAAAAATCACTACACTGGCTCTTTCGCCTCATCAAGCACAAAGGGTAGGTTGGGTGGGGCCATCAAAGAAATCACTGGAGGGTGACTGTGTGGTGATTAACTTTAACAACCCATATGCATTGAGATATGTTTTGGATCCTAGTCAGCCCCCAAGAGACACACAGATCAAGGGGATCCCACCAGCTTATTTGTACAATTGCTCCCTACGCTGCCTTCAAGATCTCAGTAAGAACCCATTGGGCGGCCTAGTCAGGCATATAACCATGAGAGAAATGGTTGCACAGGGTCAGGAGTTGGCACAATACATAGATATGCTCCACTTTTAGATCTAGACTGTTGTGATTGACTATCCTCCTTAATATCCAAAGCACCTCTTTTTGAGCACCACTTATCTTATACCTCCTCCCTTTCCCACCAGACAGAATGAGGCTGAGGGAAAGCACAATAATCTATTTAAAATTATCTCTTGGAATGTGGCTGGAAGCTTTAGCAGGTTAACGATATCATCTGCTTTCAGGAAACATAGGCTACGGAACACGTTTTCATTAACGGGTACGGCTCTTTCTAAAGCACGGTCTAACCATCAACTGCCGGGAGATCAAAAGAGGATCTCCTAAATGTATTACCTAATACGACATTAAAAATAAGGTAATTTGATGACAAGAGCCCCTTCATTCATTTCATTATTCTTGAATGTCTGAAAATGGGAACTTGGATTCTGATAAACTTTTATAATACTAACTTTGGAGCAAAAATGTACATGGTTGTAAAATGACGATAACACCTCAATTGAGGAGATGTTTAAATGTAAAAAACAAGATGAGGTATTTACCATAATCTGGATGGGAGACTTCAACATCCATCCAAAACAAATAAAACTATGCGGTTTGGTTGATTTGATGGGTAATCCTGCCTCCCACTTTGCCCATAGCATCTATGTTAACTCCCTTAACAGGACTGTGTCTAGTAGAAATGTGTCTAATATTAATATCGTTGGAAATTGAGTGGGCTCCCTTTGAATACTTTTTCTTGGGAGGTCTAGGAGTCAACAATTGATTTTATATTAGTTTCTTCTAAGGTCAAGAGAAGCATTAGTAGCACAGATTTAAATTTAATAGTTTTAGCGATCACACTATTTTAACTGGTAAAATAACTCTGAACTTCAATAAAAAAAAAAAGCATCTGGTAGTTGATCGCCCTGTGTTGGCCCAAAAAATGGTTATAACTTGAAATGGGCTCAAATTGATAGGTTTAAATTCATCCCTGAAATAATAAAAAATACCCAAACTTGTATTAAAAGGTGTCTGGACCTATCCATAGCACCCTCAAGACTGGTCCACTCATTTACTGATCTCTTGATGCACATAAAGGCGGCCCTTATCCGTAAAAATAATGGGAAGAGTCCTACCAAAAATGAATGGTATGACTCCACCTGTAGCAAAGCCAATAAAGCCCTTACCATTGCTCTTAACACTTGGCCACACGATCAAACCCAGATCGCCCTACTGCATACCTGGTTTAAATTGGCTAGAAGAAAAAGGGAGAGAATACTAAGGGAGGAAATCTGGGAAAGGCTCGTTCAAGCCCTATGACAAGAGATAGCAGAGAGTTTTGGGGCATAATCAACGGACCGTATTTTAAGACCCATAGGGACCCTTTGTTGGATAAAAATTTTGATGAGGATGAGTGGATAAAACACTTTGCTAACATCTTCTCGCCAACTGAGCCCCCTGCCTGTTTCACATCTGTCCCTTTGAACAACAGGAAGGTATTCTTTTCATTCTCACTCACTGCGGTTAGGGGGCCCTATCGTCATGCTGTACAGGAACAGGTCTAGGCCAGGACGGGGTCCCAATAGACCTCTTCCAGGACAACTACGACCTTTGGTTTCCTTTACTGACCAATGTTTTTAACAACAAAGCAGTAGTGGCCCCCCCTTCATGGAAGTAAAATAGTTCCTATCTATAAAAAGGGGGACAAGTGTAGCCCTAAAAACTATAGCCCTGCAAAACTCACTGGTCATCTGCTTTTAGCCAGACTGGAGACTTGGACAGATGATAAGAATATATTAATGCAAGGCCAGTATGGGTTTCAACAGGGTTGGGGAACTGTAGATCAGTGTCTCAACCTCTCATTGATCATTGACAAATATATAAGGGCTAAGGGTGGGAAAATCTATCTTGCCTTCATGGACCTTTCAGTAGTATTTGACTGTGTTTTCCATCCAAAGCTCTGGTATATTATGGAAGAGATGGGGATCGACCCTCCCGTAATTGACTTTATCTGGCAACTGTACTTGGAGCAATCAGTATCGGTTCGATACGGAAAAAACGGGGAATGTACCCACCCCTTTAAGATCTTAAGGGGTAAGACAGGGCTGTGTCCTTGTGCTGTTTTTATTATCCATCTATACGAACAGAATGGGGAATGCCCTTTTGGGTGTAACCTCTGATCTCCCCGTGTTTAAGTCCATCCAGCTCCCAATGTTTGTATATGCAGATGCTGCAGTCCTTACCGCAGGAACAGGGATAGTGCTGCGTCGACTAATTACCACCTAGTCTACCTTCATGGACTCTGTTGACATGAAATTTAACCAGTCAAAATAATTTATAAATATTGCCGGGGGTGCTCGAGGAAAATTATCACACCTAAAGACAGAATCAGGGAAAATCAAGGTGAGTGAGTCTTTTCCCTATTTTGGGGTACTCTTCGACAAGAATCAAACATGGTCTAGATTAATTGATGCAAGGGCCACGAGAATGGAAAAGAGTTTGGGGGCATTAAAAGCATTTACCTCTAGGATGAGCATGAAACCTTTGGCCACTGTAACAAGATTTATCCAGCTAAAATGAAATCTGCGGCCACATATGGAGCGTGTGTCTGGGGTTTGGCACATCACGAACAACTCCAAATCATTGAAGATAATTTTTTTAAATCCTTGGCCTCCCTTCCCCAAACAACATCTAATTTTATACTGCATAATGAGCTGAGTGTACCTCACATTATGGATTCAATTAGACGGACTCCGTTGCACCTGTCATTCTCAATTTGGCAAAGGAAAAATCTCCCTTTAACCCAGAGTATAACAAAAGATTGCCTGAGCCTTGATAATTATAAGAGAATTAGATGGATTCATTATATTGAGTTAGAATTAACTGAGTTGGGGATGAAAGTATTGTTTACAGACCCAATGTCTTGCAGGACAATCCCCAAGCAAAGCCTGGTTGACACTTCGCCTTAAAGCCCAGAGTACACGTAGGGAGAATAACCACAAGAAGCAGTCTATTTTGGTTTACCAACCACATTTACCTATTTGGGAAGGTGGATTCCCCTACCTAGAGGAGGTAAAAATACTGCATCACAAATATATATGACTCCGATTTCAGTTAAATCTGATCCCACTAATGTTGACGTTTCCATCGAAAACTTATATCCATTCGAATTTAATTAATTGCCCTAGTGACAAGTCCTCTGCCCAAACTGATCTTCATATACTGTTCTTTTGTGGTCACTATCGTTAAGAAAGGAAAAAGTATATTGTACCGATTCTAAAACGCAATAACTTTGTCCAATGTAGGGTTGCACTATTCTTTTTAAAATTATTACCAGACCATCGTGTGTGCTTCTCCTTGCCTCATTTCTATAGGCTTGTAGAAAAAGGCTGAAGATTTTGGGAATATAAAACTTTTTAGGGAAATTTATTTAACTATACATACTCTCCATTTTATCTTATATTTGATATGGCAGCTTTTAGGACTTATGAACTGAAATTTTGTAAGAATTAAAAAAAACGTTTTTTGATAAGAATCCAGATGAAATGGTCACCAACTTCATTTATGAGAATTGTTTTTCTTCTTTTAATGTTATTACTGTTCCTGTACTTTTATGATCGTACTTAAGAATGATCGAATACAGTTAAAATGTAATTGACTATCAAGGGCTTTCTTGCGAAAGAGCATCTTTTAAGTAATTGTTATATTTAAGCATGAGCGGATTTTGCGTATTGGCAATCCGCGGATCTGCGGATTTGCGTATTTGCGGATTGCGACAATACGCAAAATCCGCGGATCCTAGCGTATTTTTTTTTGCGTGTTCGCACGGGTTTCTGCAAGTTCGCGAGGGTTTTATTGTACAAAACGCTCGCGAACGTGCAGAAACCCGTGCGAACACAATGTGCCTACTCATGGCCAAACGGACGGGGCTTCCATGCGAGTCCACATGCCTCTTGTGTGTATAAAAGGTCAGAGGCCGATCAGAGCAGCTGATGAAGATACAGAGACTCAAGGCACATTGCCCAGCCTCGACGACGCTCTTGATTGTTTCTGGGCTGATGAATGAGTCACTGCATTTGAGCTTCAACTAGTTCCAGGAAGCACTTAGATAAAATAAAGCAGCACCTGCTTCGTTTTATCTAGTGGTTCCTGTGCAAGCTAACTTTGTAACTATTTTTTACAACGGCGCTGGCAGCTTGCTGGCGCCATTACATGAGTGGGTGGGGGTTCAACTTTTGAACCCGTTACATCCGCGGATTTTTTCGGATTTTGTGGAAAATACGTAAAATACACGGATTGCGTATTCACCAAAAATCCGAAAAATCCGCGGACGTAACGGATTTGCCGCCCATGCTTAGTTATAATGAGAAGTTACATCAGCGTCTGGTAGAACTAGATACACTTTCTCCTTTAGAAGTTGAGAAAAAGGCAGACTACTGGTCACCGCTGCTAGCCGTTTCCACCGTCACCACAATTTCTCTCTCTCTGCTCGTCGACACTACCCGGAACGGGAACCAATACACACTACAGGTACTGAGGAGTGGCAAATGTATACATGGAAACTTAGTATGAACAGTAGTTAGTCTAGCTCAATATATGGCCAACAACTTATATTGAACACCCTCCCATAGTAAATAATGAAGATATTATCTTAGAATAAAACCATATAGTGAATAATTAAACTGTTTTTTAAATTGATACATATATAAATAATCCTATTTAATACCAAAAAATATCTAAATGAACATGTTTTATTGTACTATATATTACTTCAACAACATTTCAGAACTTTAAAATTAAGGTAACATTAAGTTTTGTTAAGTTGTGATTGAATTATGTTTTATTAGTTCTATACTGAAAAAACTGTCAATTGTTTTACAACTCTACCAACATTGGAAAACTGTGAGGTTTGGGTGAATTTTAAAACATCTCCCAAACACTAAAAATGACACTATGGGGCCTAATAGGATGGTGAGCGATGGGGCCGGCCACCAGACTTGCGGCGGTCCTGGACCATGAAATAGTATGCAACCGCCACCCTGGCGGTCACATTTCCACATTTTAACATTGTGGCGGGTGCTGCTGACAGCAGCACCTACCGCAATGTTAAAATTGTATGCCTGGCATTTTACTGCACCACATGGCAGGCACGGTGCCTGCCACTTGGTGCATCAAAATGTTCTGGGTACAATAGGTACCCCCCAAGTGTACCCCATCTCCCCCAGACATAAAGGGGGCCCACAGCGGGCCCCCAATACCAATACCCACCTGGCGCCGCGGCCAGGGCGACTGACGCTGGAATCTGGGGACCCCGGTTCGATCCCCGGGCTCCGGCGGCAGGTTAGCCCAGCACCATGTGACTCTGGGCAATAGCTCGCTTAATCTTCCCGACGGACCCCAGCGCCTAGAGACCCTTACGGGTGATTGTGCGCTTTACAAATGTGGACTTTACTTTTACTTTACTTTTGATGGCGGCGTTGGAAAGGCCTTTAAAAATTGACATCCTAATATAGGCTACGGTGCCTGTTAGGCACCACCAGCGTATTAGAGCCCCTGCTCCGCCCAGCAGGCAATTGTAACAATTGTCTGCTGGCAGAAAAGAAGCGGAAGGACATTCCGTCTGCCGCGATAACTACCGTCATAGTAATAAGGCAGTGGGTAATTCTCCTCGCGATGGCGTAAAGATCGCCACCGCCGGTCCGCCATCGTAATGACCCCCCAAGTACTTGAAAATGTTTAACAATGCTAACATTCCAATAAAATATATGTTTTCGTCTCTGACAATCAGTCTCTGACCTATAATCAATTTGTACCTGTTATTCAAAATAAAACTAAAGATAAATATTTTAAAATACAGTAATTCGTTTCGAATTGCCTATGGTTGAACTGGTATGTAGATCGTGGAAACCTTCTTCCTGCGCAATGACTCCTCGTTTGAGGTACTTATGCACTTTAAAAACTGTATTATTATTATTAGTATTTTAGTGAATAAAACACAGGCTATTTAATTAAGTATTCAAAAAAACATCCCTAGTTTCAGAAAATATGACTGGTTGTAAAACTATAGTTTGAAATTTAAAAACAAGCTATCATCACTCGCTTCTGTGCAACCTGAACAAGGAGTTGTCTTTTAGAATGCAAATATTCAATTTAATTACTTTTCTAACACTTAGCAAACATTAGACCCATTGATAAATAATTTCCAAGACACATAGTTTGTACGTTTAAGCAGGTTGGGTCACTGAAGACTCCTTTGTTTTAACATTGAATGATGGGATTTCGATATGACATGCTTTTAGGGGGGTGGGGTGAAGAACATGGCAGCTGCGGCTTAGAAGTCTCTGTCAGGCCACGGCTCTTATCTTCACCAATACTTCATAGAACCAGGTCCCTGCTGATGGCCACTGTGGCTCCCATATTAAGGGACACCTTGGTTGCCCCCTTGTCCAGAAATAGAGGACACGGGAGACATGGGGCCTAAAATAGTGATTGTTGGGGTGGGTGAGGCTGCCGGCCTGTAACTGTGCCTGCTGTGTGACTCTCCCTCCCTGCAATGTGAGGAGGTGGTGAGAGATTGGTGGGAGTGACAGGGCCTCCTATCATGAGTAGCCAGCCTGAGGCAGAAGGTGCCACATCAGGATTAGGAATGTTCTAGGCTCATAACAGGTCCATTGTATTACCTTAGAAGCGAAGCTACCCCCTGAAAAGCTGAAATCTAGAAAGATAAGAATCATAAGGAGGACTGATGGGACTTCAGAGGGGGTCGACCTTGACTTTCCAGACAAACCTGTGCTCGACCTCCAACAGGCCAGCTAATAATGCCCTGGTCTATCCTAGACTGGTCCACTGCAGGATAATTTCCTTAGCCTCACCAGTCACTCTTTCACACCAGCTACAACCCTCTTATTATTAGGCAAACATTTCTAACATTTCTAATCAGCTTAACTGGCTCCTCATCAATGACAAAGATCTTATTATGGCAGTGAGCTTGACAGGTGCTTCCAACCTCATTCTTTCACACAGGATCAGTGTTATTCCATTTCAGGCAATGACTGAAAGCACTTCTTTTCATTGATAAGTATGTGTCACATCCATGTCCTCTGCTTCACTGATTAAACTAGCATAAAGAGCAGACAGTAAACGCATGCTTTTACAATACCATTATATCAACCAGAAGACACACAATTGATGGACAGAATGCAGAACAAATAAAATCGTACACCCCAGTCAAAAGATCTGGGTTAAATCCACCATTCTTTTGCTCATCGTGCCACCCCGGTTTAGACCTGTCCATATGCAAATCAGACTTCACCCTGTGCCTCATGGGAATAGTCCAGACCGAACTGCCAAGCCAGTTCCTCCCTGGACCGGAAATAAGCATTCTAGGACCAGTTTCAGGGTTTCACCCCTCATAAGCCAGGATAGCTTGAATCTAGTGGCACAGTGAGCTTGGGACCCACGTCTTGGCATACCCAGCGCACTTAGGGCGAGAAAGCAAAAGACACACACTTGATGGACTGAATGCAGAACAAATCAAAACATTCACCCTAGTAAAGCGATCTGGGCTAAATCCATAATTCTTCTGCTCACCATGCCACCCCGGTTTAGACCTGGCCATATGCAAATCAGTCTTGATCCTGTGCCTCATTGGAACAGTACAGGCCCAACTGTCAAGCCAAGTACTCACTGGAATGGAAACAAGCATCCCAGGATCGGTTTCAGGGTTTCACCATTCATCAGCCAGTATAGCTTGAATCCAGTGGCACTATGAGCCCGGGACCCATGTCTGGGCATACCCGACGTACTTAGGGCGAGAAAGCAAAAGACACACAATTGATGGATGTAATGCAGAACAAACCAAAACATTTACCCCTGTTCAAGAGATCTGAGTTAAATCCATCATACGTTTGCTCACCATGCCACCCTAGTTTAGACATTTGCATATAGATGTGTTGAAATTGGAATGGCAGGCAAAAAAACGGATGGATTTTGGACCAGCTCTCTGTACTGGAGTGAATGTATGACATTGTTCTGCATTCTGTCCATCAATTGTTGTTTTTGCATTATATCAACCAGAGCACTTCTATCCCACCAATAGGAGTCATAGGGCATCGGAAGGAGGACTTGTTAAGGCTGTTTCCATGTAAATAAAGTTCCTTTGAGAGTTCTTTTGACTATGGGAGTATGACACTTGCGTCATTTACTGTTGCTTAATTTGGCACAATGCTTGTGAAATTATGTGAAATTACTCCTCAATGTGCACATTTCTAATTTTGAATTACATTGTAGTGAAAATGTGAGCTAGTATGCATAATTTAACAGTCAATGATGTGTTCTTGTACATGTTTTCATGAATGGTGCATAATTACTGGACGTGTTGTAACAGTGTAAATTTAGGTAACAGAACAGGCACAGCCCGTGCAGGTAAGAGCGGCGGTGCGGGGTGGGGTATATTCAACAGACAACGATGAGGGAAAAATGAACTATTATTTTCTTTTTCCTAGTCTGTTGAATCCCCCACCCTGCCTCACCCCTATTTCCTGCAACATTCTCAAAATTACCCACATGTAGTGTAAAATGGCAGTCCTGAGGCATGATTTAAAGTGTTACCTCAGTTGGTGGTTCTATAAACTCTGCAGGCTCACTAGAGGTATTTCATTTACAGGCCTTGGGTACATGCAATACCATATATTATGGTCTTAAAATACAAAATATGCCAATCTGGATTAGGCCAATTTTACAATGTTTTCTGAAGGAAACCCAATAACTTTGCACTGCCTAGCAGTGGTAAGGTGCACATAGTTATAATGACAACATAAATGAACTTCAGGAAACCGGAGTGGAGAAGGCAAACAGTTTGGTTGTCAAGTCCAAAAAGAAAAGAAAGTGCAAACACATCTATGAGAACAGTTTATTTTCTCCAAACTGATAAATTGTATTTTTAAAGTGTGGGAAATGGTATCCTTGGGATTCTGGTTTTCTCGTTAAGGGACATATGGATTAGGAAAGGTGATAGCAGTTCTGGACTGTCCAAAAACTCAAACTGTCAAAGAAATAGAGACATTTTTAGGTGTTCAGTTTTATTGGGCGGTAGAAAAGGAAGCAGCCTTACAGTGGTTAAAAGATGCATTTAAAACTGCATCTATTGCACTCCTCCTTTTAGTGGAAGTGGACATTTCTTTTGTTATCACAGCTATTTTATTATAAGACAAATGTGGAAACTAGAATAAACCACCCACTAGTATATTATTTTCAAATTGTTTCTTCTGTGGAGATATATTATACTGTTTATGATGAGAAAAATTAAATTAAAAATAGAAGATATAATGCACCAAACTTCCAACATTTTATTATCATCACAACTCTGAATATTTGAAGTCCATGAAATCTATGAATCACAGACACTCTAGAAGAACTCTTTTTTCTCTAGGGTCCATTACTGGGTTAGTTATTGATCTACAAATGGGCATGATAATCCAGGTGCTTTAGCTCTTCTGATGGAAAGTAGATGCTGTATTAAAGAAATAGAACCCATCAAATGTTCCACATTCATTATTTTAGCTCTTCACAAGGAAACACCTGAGTCACGTGAGCTTTTCATAGGAACATCTTCCGTTGAGTGAAGGAGTCACACACCTGCAACCACAGACACTGTAATACAACTGACCTGTCTGCTTATACTGAGCTACTGCAGACACTGAAGGATCCAGCAATACAGGAGGTGGGCTCTCTGTCACTTGAGGTCTGAGCTGCCCTCTAAGGAAGTTTGAGGTCAAAATCCCTTGTGGGTGCTGCCATACCTGTACCCTTGTGCACTGTGTACTTTTGCAAGTGCATACGCTTGTTGCTGTTCCCAAAACAAGTGCACTGGGCTCCGAGTAGCTCTGACCTCTGTTACCATTTCTTTAAAAAAAGTTGGCCTCCTCGCATTGAGTGCTTTGTGGGCTGTTTCATTGTATTTCTGATCGAGGTCCCCTTGTAGCTCTTGTGCCTCCGGCCGGGGGGCCTCTCAGGGGTCAACAATGCTTTTCTTGGGCGTCAATGATTGCTCCAGGCTTGCTCCAACTCCCCTATGTTTAAGAGTCTCCTGGGCCTTGTCAGTCTGATCTGTAACTCCTCTTGACCATCTTCGTGGTTTGCCCCTGCCAAGGCCAAGGCTTGTTGGTGCTCCAGCCAGACACTGACCCCTCAGCACTCAACATTCTTCATGGGGAGGCTCTTATCCGGCTCCTGGTTGTCCTCAACATCTCCAGTTCTTGGTGGCTGCAGAGTTAAGAGCCCATTCAATGGATCTGTATTACCAAATATCAGTGGGTATTTGTCTGATGAGCCCCTGGTCACTCCTGAGTGAGTTAGACTCTGTCCCCTCTGATTTAAGGTACTCTTTAACACAAGTCCACCTCTGGACTCCAACTGAAACTTTTCTTCTTTCCCGCAGCAGCATATCCTTGAAGTCCTACATTGAGATCAACAGCGGTTTCTGATACCACTTCAGCCCTATGCACCCAGCTTCCATGGGATAGGTAACTCTGGTACTATGGTATCCATGGGAAGGCTGGTTCTTCAAACTTCTTTGATCCAAAGGGCTTCCTCGTATTCCACTGGGAAGGGTCCTTCAACTTTAAAAGTGCAACTGCGACTCTCCCATTGAATTCTACGTGGCACTCGGTTGTGTTCTCACTGTGCACCAATCCTCCATGGGGTCCCTCCTTACTCACCTTGGGTGGTTCCTTGAGGTCCCAGCAGTTCCACATCCTCAAGAGACTATCTTGGCTTGAGTCATGGTTCTTATACCACTATTTTAGTATATGGTTTGTTCTCCCCCTGGAAAGCAATGTGTATTGCTGCTACTTACATTTGTTTGTGTGCTACAGTATAGCGTGTGTTGTGTTCATCTGTGTGTAGCAGATACTGTAAGGTATTTAGAGTGTGTTATAGTAATAAATATATACTTTTATAACTACTGTTTGGTTCTCCTTTCATTTAATACTAAAAGATCCCTGTACCCTGGATGTTAGTTAGCATCCGTCTCCTTTAATTTGACCAATACAATAAGGTTACATTCCGGTAAGTCAAGCTAATTAACATTTCCTCTAGACTAGGCCTGAAGGCTGCTCTCCACAGCTACCACTTGGATAGCTTTTTAACGTTGTCATTGACCTCTTAAATCACCATAAGGTTTGTTTGGACTTGTGCAAGGTGCACACTTCAATTATTGAACACCATATATCAGGCCAACCTCTCACAATGGTTACTTGTGAATTCCTTGGATACCCAATTCTGAAAATTGTTCCATCATCAGTGTTGCGGAGAAGCATTCACAAAGCAAATTCTGAAGTGGGGCCATAATCTCCAGACAGCTGGATATCCAGGTATATATCAACCTAAATACATTTATCAGATATAATTTATAGTGGCCACAAATGCGAAAATGAAAAACTATTTGTTAAATAAGTGTGCATGCAAAGATTCCCCAAAGCAAAACAGTGGTGTACTCACAACCGTTAGGCTTTAGTACAAATTTGCCACTTTATACTCTGGACTAAGCCTGAAGGTTGCTGCTTCACAGCTATGACTTGGAGAGCTTTCTAAGGTTTTCTAAGACCAAGAAAAAAAACATAAAGCTTGTCTGGATTGGTGTAGACCACTTACAAATAATGTGCACCATATAACAAACCAGCTTCTCAAATCCATTAATTGCTAATGCAAGTTATTTATTCAGTGGAAAATTGTAAGTCACTAGATCAAATCAAATCAAATCAGGAACATTCATTTAGCGCACACATCAGCTAAAGGTCTCAAGGCGCTGGCGGACGGCTCCTGGGTTGTCAGCATAAGAGGGACAGAGCTAATGGGCGATCAGCCAAGTTTTTAGATTCTGGCGGAAATGGTTATGGTCAGAGATGATACGTAGGTGTAAAGGCAGTTTGTTCCACAGAGCAGGGGCAAGACAGGAAAACGCCCGACCCCCGTTTCTGACAGTACATACTCTGTGCGGAGTGAGGAGGGATTTGTTACAGGATCTTAAGGGCCTGCTTGGCTGGCACCAGCTGAGTTTTTTTTCTCCATTCCGGTCCTCTACCATACATGCTTTTTTGTGTTAGGCATAAGATCTTAAAACAGGTTCTCTTCTTTACTGCCAACCAGTGAAGATGTCTAAGGCTGGGAGGTGAGGGGGTTCCTGATGGAAGATTCAGCACCAGCCTGGCTGCTGTATTTTGCAGGACCTGAAGTCTGGAAAGGAGGTCTACATTTATTTCCGACAGCAGAGTGTTGCCGTAATCCATACAGCTGATATTCAGTCCCTGTACCAGTGGTTTCCTGGATTCTAGCGGGATCTACTTAAACACTTTGCACAAATTGCGCATAATGCCAAAACAGGAGGCAATTATATGGTTGACCAGTTTTTTTCATTGATAATTGATTATCAATTTGAATTCCTAAATTTCTCACTGTCTGCTTTGGGGGTGGGCAAAGACAGAGATTTGGAGGCCAACAGTCGACAGACCAGTGCTCAGTACAATCTTGGTCTTGCTTCCGTTTAATTGTAAGCAGTTGATGTTCATCCATCTATTTATGTGAGACATACAATTCTCCAAATTTTGTCTCCATATGGTCAGGATCAAGGGTGATCGGAATTTGAGTATCATCGGCATATGACACTACGTCAAGCTGTATCATCTGATCACCGTGGCCAGAGGGAGCATATAAAGATTAAGTAGTGTAGGGCTCAAATTTGAGCCCTGTGGCACTCCCATCTTAACAGGCCTGCTATATGAAACTAAATTGTCAATCTGTACTGCAGTGACTCGATCAATTAGATAACTTTTAAGCCATTTCAGGGCCTTCCCACTGACACCAATATCCCAGAGCAGTTGTTCTAGAATGCTATGGAATATGGTGTCAAAGGCTGCTGATAGGTCCATCAGGATGAGAATAGATGACTGCCCTCTATCCAATGCTAGTTGGATGTTGTCAGTGACTTCTACCAGAGCCGTTTCAGTACTATGGGTGGCCCTGAAACCGGACTGTGAAGGATCGAGTAAACCAAGACTCTCGAGATGGTTTACGAGCTGCCGGTTAACCAGTGACTCGAGTACCTTCCCTAAGTAGGGGAGCAGCGAGATTGGACGACAGTTGGTTAAAGGTTTGGGTCTGCAGTTGATTTTTTTAAAATTGGTCTGACTCTGGCTGCTTTTCAGATCTTTGGGACCACTGACATTGATAATGACCTATTAAATAGATTTGTGATACTGTCCAGAAGCACCAAAATTTTACACAGAAAACAAGGTGACACCGGATCGACTGGAGAGCCTGATTTAATTTTTTTCCATGGCCTTGGCCACTTCTTCAGAGTTGTATTGGGAAAATTCCTCTAAGAGGGGGAAGAGGCCAGCAGAGGATGTATGGTATTTTTCCTGAGTATTTAAATATTCATATGAAGGAAAGGAAATGTGAATAGTGAATAGTGATAATTCTTTCCTATGAGACAGGGACACCTAACTGAACAGGGGACATCTAAATTCCTTTAAGATGTTATAAAGTTCTTTATTGGAATTTGCCTTTTTTATTACACGGTTTAGGAGGATGTTTTATTCACTTTGCCTGATACGTGCCATATAACTACGATGGACATTTTTATAGTTCTCACAGTCAATTTAAGGTTTACTTTTCCTCCATATACGTTCTGCGGTCCAACAGGAGGCCTTTAGTGTTTTTAATTGCTCTGTGAGCCAAGGGGCAATACTAGGTTTTATTTTAATCTTAGTAAGAGGAGCGATCTGGTTTACTGTGGTTGTTATTTCTCCCTCAAAGAGGAAGGCTGCCTGGTCAATGTTCTCCTCTTGACGCTGTGGAAGGAGGTTGAAATGAGCTGAAAAGGAGGTAGGAGTGACTTTCCGCCATGATCTTCTCCATATAGTCTCACTCCTAATCTCATTTCAATGGTCAGAGTTGGAATTGTGAACTTCAATAGGTCATGGTCGAAGCATAGTAACAGGGATGGAGGTTCTACTATGATGTTTGTGGCATTAGTAAATAATAGATGGAACGTAAGTCAAACAACATGTGTAGGGCCAATCACCATTTGAGCGTCGGTGAAAGATGCTGTGTGATAATCTCTCATTCCTGAGTTTTACTTTGTCCCTCACCTTACTTTCTTTTTCCATCATACTCACATCTTCTTCACAAATGAGGCCCAATTGAAATTATGTTCTACTGGGACTTCTGCTGTTATTCCCATGAGGATATAGGGCTTTGGGTCAGAAAACCAGCTGCCCAATTGGGTCCTGTTTTCCTCCAAATCTTTTTGAAATCTTTATTTAGTATTGTTTAAATGATGGCATTTCTGTGCACAGCATGAGGCACACTCATGTACCATGATAAAAGGAATATTGTACATACAATAATGAGTTTGTTTTGCAGAATGTGCCTGCCAGATATAATTGAAATGCAGCCTTTGGTTAAAATCACAAGCATAGACTGTGCCCTGAGCAATGTATACATAGCTCTCTGCATCTTGTCTAAAAAAGAACATGTTTTAAAATAATCATAAGAATATGTAACTAAGTCTATTTGGTTAGTCAGATTTGTGTGCGGTGTTCTGTCTTTGAGGAGAGTGTCACAGGATGCGCCCTCTTTATGTTAACTCTTCATCTGGTTAACCCTAGATAACGGGTACCCAGTCCTAGTACCCACTTACGTTGGATTCGCAATTTTACCAGTCCAAATCCCTTTCAGACCAAGCAGTCTACCCCGATGACCCACCTTGCTATCATCTGTTTCTCTTCCTATCCTCATGCTATCACTTTTCTCTCTGCTCTCACTCTTTCCTCCACTCTCTTGCTTTGCACTCTACCTTCTGTGCTCTCTTGTGTTTAGAGCCTGCACCTGTTTTGTCTGTTGTGCCCAATAGTTCTTGTTCTCTCTATTAATTTCTGCTTGGTGCCCATTTTTCTCATTTGCTCACTTGTCTACTGTGCGTGTTGCTCTGGCTTTTTAGGTGTTATTATGCTTGTTGTGATTTTTCTGCTTTGGTGCTTCTTTTTTGTGCCCATTTGACTTCTGTGTCAATTTTTGTTCCTGTTTCTATTGTTTGCTTCTCCCCTTGCTGCAGGGACCCCCACCTCCACCCTTCAGCACTTTTCACACTGCCCTTCTGTCCGGTTCAGCAACACCTCCTTCTGCAGTTCCCCTTGCCTCCATAGCCCTGCCTCCTCTTTCCTCCCCTCCTATGTCCATTTGAATGAAAGCAGCTGCTTGACTGTGCAGCGGGCGTGCTGCTGGTAGGTGAAGTTACACCAAATGAAAGCACATCTCTCATCATTACAGTTCCACAAACTTGCTAGCACACAACACCAGACCTCATCAGGACCACTCTT
Organism: Lissotriton helveticus; assembly: GCF_964261635.1. Taxonomy (NCBI): domain Eukaryota; kingdom Metazoa; phylum Chordata; class Amphibia; order Caudata; family Salamandridae; genus Lissotriton; species Lissotriton helveticus. The sequence continues at coordinate 127,858,573 of NC_136064.1, forward strand.
TTCTCTCTGCATCACATGGCAGGACCTTTCTCATGCTCTCACTGTTCTCTTGTGGTATCCCCGTGCCACCCTCTGCACACTCATCACCTCTCATCACTGACATCTTCCCAGACAGCTGGAAATTGTATGTAGCACTGTAGAAAATAGAAACCTTCTCAGGGGTCTCACTGATACTTGCTCCTTTTAAACCAACAAAGAAGAAATTGGAACAGAAGCTGAAATATAAAAACAACATCTTTATTAACCTCAAATGAGGGAGACTACATCACACAGAAGCCTTAGCAACTAAATGAGGCAGTCTGAGGAGTACAGAAAACAGAGGCCTTATAGTTGCTTAGGGTTACGTAGTCAGCATAAGAGCAAGGTGCAGTCCTGGCACATGTAAACATGCAAAAATGACTAATATGGGCATGCAAGGTCTGCTTGCTCAACAAAGTGGGAGGAGCTAACAGTTGATCATTCTGGTGAACACATCCTGACATTTACAGACTAGAAACAGTTGCAAGGACATCTGCAAGCTCAACTGAGCATGTGCGAAGGTGGAAGATGCTAAATATAGTTTGTTTCTAGGCAGATTAGAAGAGCAGTCAACACTGAGGGAGGACAGAGCACATTGCGAGCACGTGGCAGCACATGGCAAACAAGATGGCTGCCAGAAATACAAAATGGCTTTCAGCTCATGCTAACAAATTCGTCCAATATTTAACACCACCTCCTAATGTACTTTAGCCCTGTCACTAAAGTTGACCCTGCTAGAATCATGCAGGCTATTCACTCATAGTCCCTCTCAAACCCCTGCTCTCAACACATGTACAACCTGGGCAGCCAATATTACTGCTATCATTAACTCATCCATCCTCAGTAAATCTTCCCGGAAAGCTGGAAACATATAGAAGTCACAGCCCTGTGAAGAAATCCTCAGCCAACCAAAAAGAGTTCAGGACTGCAGGCCCTTCTCAGCCGCAGTCCTTGAGAATGACCTTAAGAAGCAGCTCTGTGCTCATTTTGAACAGAAATACCTCCTGGACTCCACCTCATCAGGTTTACACAGCAACCACAGCATGGAAACCACCTTCCTGGCAGCAACAGCTGGCATCAGATTCATCAATTGAAAGAAGTCCAGCTGCACTGATCCTGCTTGTCTCTCTGTGGAATTCAACGCCATCTCTCATGGCGTCCTCATTATCAGATTCTAGGACTCAGGAATCCAAGGGCCTGCCCTGAATCAAATCACCTCCTTCGAATCTAAGAGGAACTTCTGAACTTGAGAAATGCATCGGTGGAGTACCGCAGGGCTCCTACCTCTACCCAATAGTTACATGTCACCACTCACCTGCAGCATAAGAACCCACAGCATCAACGTTGTCCTCTATGCCAATGTCACTCAGCTCAGCCTCTCCCTCAATGATATGAACACCACCACCACGGCTAATCTTACCACCTGCATATCCAAAACGTGGCTAACTGGATGCAGATGGCACCCAAACTTTCTTGATATTCTCTTCCTCTGAGGATATAACGTCTCTCAACATAACCCTTCAAAAAACCCAAAACAGGCTAATCTACCATCACCTCAAATTAAACGCTTTCCAAGTGAAAGGTTGCAGGTTTTTTCGTGACACTGGTGACTCTTCAAGTTAATGGTTCATTGAAGGATTTTGCAACTTATTTGTTGGTAGAAAATTGTTTTGATTTGGGTTCTGATCAACGTATTTGTAAATATTGTTATAATAAATTAAATGAAAACAGAATGCCTGCTAGAGCTGTTCATAATAATCTGGAGTTGGTAGACATTCCTTCTGAATTGATGGATTTAAATACCTATGAGTCTATTCTGATTCAATGTGTGCATCCTTTTCAGGCTATTGTTCGCATGGAGCCTAAGACAGGGAAATTGCTTCCTTCAGATTTACAGAGAGGAATAAAGGGAAGAGTTGTTTATTTGCCTCTAGATTTTAAGAAAAATATTGATACAATTGGTGTAGAAAAAGTAGAAGAGGAACCTCTGGTTATTCTAGTTAATGGTGTTCCGACAAAGAGTAAGAAAATCTGGCAAGAATTAGTGGATGTTAGGAAAGCCAAAAAGGCAACGTTGTATTTGGTTGAAAATAATCACTACTACAAAAATGTATATGTAGGAGAAGAGGAAACAACTGTAGAAGAGGACAGTGATTTCTCAGCTGGGCAAATTGAAAAATTTGATGTCTCTAGAAGTGAAGAAATTTATGAACATTATAGTGTTCATCCATTGCATTCCAAAGAAGTAATGGGGAATGCTATTGACTTGTTTCAAATGAAAGAAGCAAAAGGAAGTGCCATTAGTGTATGGGAAGAAAGTTTGGAAGCTCGTTGTTTTGCACAGTTATTTCCAACAGGTCAAGGTGCACGATATGACGACCGACCTGTTCAAATTCCTGCATCTGAAGACCAGACTTCAAGATTATATGCAGAAGATCCAAGGTTTCGTCAATGCATTCCATATTTGTTCCATCTACTGTTTGAGAGTGACTTGTCTGAACTTTCTTATGCAGTGAACCATATACTGAAAAGTGGAGTACATCTACAAAATGTTTCGGCAAGGGACTTTATGGATAAAGTAAAACAGCAAGACAGTGTTTTGGAATCTCAGCTAATTAATCTCATGGCATGTCAGCGTGGTACTAACGAGTATTGGTACCGTCGTCATGGGGAATTGAAATGTATGCTAAGAAACTTAGGAACTCCTACATGGTTCCACACTTATAGTTGTGCTGAGTATGCTTGGGAAGACTTACTTCAATTTCTACGAGAGGCAAATAAAAACATTGAAAATATTGAATACAAGACACCTGGAGAACTGTGCTCTTTGGATCCAGTTAATGTATGCAGGTATTTCAATCATAGCTTTGAAGCTATGACGTCTTTTATCACAAACAAAAAAATCCTCCGCTTGGAGAGGTGTTGGATTTCTTTTGGAGAAAGGAGTATCAAGCAAGAGGTGCTCCTCACATACATATGCTGCTATGGATTAAAGATGCACCAAAATTTGAAACAGATTCAGATGAGAAAGTGATGAGTTTCATTGAGCAGTATTCCACATGTGCTGTTCCGAAAAGTACAGAAGAAAACAATTTAAGACATCAAGTTTTACGCTTTCAAACCCATCATTGTGGAAAATACTGTCGTTGAAAATACAAATCCAAGGACAAGTTCTACACAAAATGTCATTTTGTATTATTCACGTCCAGTAACATCGAAAGGAAGAGTGAACAATTGTATGTCTTCTCTGCGACATACTGTGACAAGAAAATCACCTAAAAATACATACAACCTAAGAAGAGATGAGGAATCAAAATACATAAATGACTACAACCCAGTTATTTTGTCCATGTGGAATGCTAACATGGATATTCAATATGTTGCTGACAACTCTATTGCTGTGGCTCGATATGTGACATCTTACATCACAAAATCAGAAAAGACGGAACTGAAGGAAATGTGGGAGGAAATTTCACATGAAAAGAGTCTCAGCAAAAAATTATACAGTTACAGTCTGAATATGTTGTCGCATCGAGAAATTGGAGCATATGAATGTTCTGATCGGTTATCATCAGCAAGTCTATATGCCAAATCTAGAACCATCATTTGGGTGAGTCTAGGTATTGCTGCAACACGAAACCGAGTTTTGAAATCTATACAAGAAATAGAGTATTTCGCAGAGAAAGAACCAAACAGTACAGATATTTTTCAGACAAACATGTTGGATACATACTATCCAAATAGAAGTAGTCATCTTGAAAACATTTGTCTGTATGAAGTTCAGGAAACCTATACTTTTAAGAGGAACATCACAGAAGATATCAATAAAGTTGTATATGCTGTAATTGGATGTGAAGGCTGTCTGGTGAAACAAAGAAAAGGCCATTTGATTAATCATCGAAAATTGAGTATTGAATCTCCAGACAAAAGAGAATGTTATTACTTAGCTCTTTTGCAACTCTTTAAGCCTTGGCATAAAGAAGAGGAACTACTTGGAGATTTTCTTACTTATGAAGATTCGTTCAATGCAACCAAGGATACCATAGAATTTCCTGTTTTTTCAAATTATCTGCAAATGTTGAACGAGGAAATACAGCAAGAAGCTACAATTGCAGCAGAGATTGCTAGAGACAGTTCTCAAGACAGTCAGAGTTCTGCTTCATTGAGTCAGGATCCACTAGGAGGACCAATTTTACAAAATGAAGCTGCCACTGCCATGGATGAAGTTGAAAGAGCCATGGAACAAGCTCAGGAGGATGTAGTTAACTTAGAATATTTGGAAAAAGAACTACACGTTGAGCAGAGACACATATATAACAAAGTCACAGAACAGATTGAGCATGGTTTATGTCATGAGAAAAAAGATTGCTCATGTACATCATTTATACCTGTCCGACTGTACGTGAGTGTAGAAGCAGGAACTGGAAAAAGTTTTCTGATTAAAGCAATTGCAACTTATCTGCAGAAAAGAACGTAGTCATCGCTGTCTTGTGTTGTTACTGCTCCAACTGGGTTGGCAGCAAATAACATTAAAGGGATTACTTTACATCGCTCATTGATGCTGCCAGTGGAGCATGATAACAAATTACAATACCACAAGCTATCTAGAGAAGCTTGTTGTGAAGTTTCAAGAGTCGTAAAAAAAATGAAACTTCTTATCATTGATGAGGTAAGCATGGGATCAAATGTAATGCTTGCTTTTGTGCATTTAAGAATGCAAGAAATTCTTAAAACAGAGTATGATGTGTTATTTGGAGTCAAACACATCATTGTTTTTGGAGATCTACTGCAGCTAACTCCAGTGAAAGGACAACCAGTGTGTAAAATGCATACACATGAAGATACAAGGAAGTGTCTAGGGAGCATTGGAAATGTTAACATATGGTTACATTTCAAATATGCAGAACTGCTACAAAATATGCAACAGGCAAAGGATGAAGAATATAAAAATATTCTACAAGATGTAAGAATTGGAAAATTAAGTGAGCATGGGAAAGCAGCTTTACATGCACGATTAATTTCAAATGTGTTTCCAAACGAAAACATTCTCCCAGAGAATATTTGTAAGAAAATTCCTGAAAACAATTCTGTCATATGCTTGATGCCAACTCTGTAAGAATGTTCAATCTTCAACAAGAAAATTTTAAAGTTGGAAAATCAAGAGATTGTGAAACTGGAAGCTATTGATCAAATAGAACATGAAGGAGCAACTATTATTTTGTCAGAAAAGTTGAAATCAAAATTGGATTCTTTAGAGAAGACAATATCTAAAACTGCTGGTTTGGAAAAGAGTCTGTATGCATCTTTAAATTGTCATATTATTTTACGACGTAATTTACATGTGGAAAGAGGTTTAGTAAATGGAGCAATGGGTCATGTTGTTGATTTTGTGAATTACCGAAATAGGGATGGAATTGAATTTATAAAAATTAAATTTGATGGTATTGAAGAAGTACAACAAATCAGTCATTGTTCTGCCCGATTTTTGCTTGTGAAAGATTTATATGTCCGCAGAAAACAGTTTCCTTTTTCTTTGGCATATGCGGTGACTATTCATAAATCTCAAGGTTTAAGTGTAGATAGTGTTTTAATGAATATTGGAAGTTCTGTGTTCAAGGAGGGTATGGCATATGTTGCTTTATCTCGATTCAGAATTTATCTGGATTGTACTTGATTGATTTTGATGAGACAAAGATTAATGCAGATCTAAATTGTGTAAAAGAATATAATAGGTTAAGAAGAGAGTATGCTCCAAATTTACCTCAATATCCTCTATTTGAAAAGCGTGTGGTAGGCTGAAAAAGAAGAAATGAGAAAAATTGTAGTGAAGTTGTAGCAAAAAGAAAATAAGTAGATGAACCAGTAATTGTAAGCAGAAAGGAATAGGATTCAGTTAAAGATGTTGTTGGATTTCAGTTTGAAAACAGTTCTGGTGTCAACTGCTATGCTAATGTAGTGGTTAATGTTGTACAAGACAGATTGCTGAAAATCGGGATCAAAGATTTTGTTCTTTGTTGAATTCTGTGTTTGGGAAATGTAGCAGTGATAGAACAAAAATAGAAAGTGTTTCTGAAATTCGAAATGTTTTAGATATATGTTCTGGTCTAAATCAATTTTCACAGAATATTCAGCAAGATTGTCAGGAATTTCTAATGTATATGCTTGTTGTATTGCAAAATGAAGGTGTAGATGTAGAAAATCTTTTTGGCTTTTCTTATAAATGGCAGCATCGTATCGTATCGTAAGGGGTGCTTATAAAGCGCACTGACACCATGGGTTTCCTGGCGCTGGTTGGAAATAGAGGGGACAGAGAGACTAACCAGATTGAGGGAAAAGCCAAGTTTTTAGAGATTTACGAAAAAGGGTCAGAGAGTTGGAAATTTTAAGAGAGAGAGGGAAAGAGTTCCAGAGCTTGGGGGCCAGGTATGCAAATCTCCGGCCTCCAGATCTGCAGAGCTTATAAGAGGGAACAGTCAAGAAATGGAGATAGGAAGATCTCAAATTGCGGGACGGGCAGTAGGGTCGGATGAGCGATTTTACAAAGATGGGGCAGGAGCCAGCCAAAGATTTGAAAATGAGGCAGCCGATCTTAAAGGCTGCCCTAGAAGCAACAGGGAGCCAGTGGAGTTTGACGAGAAGGGGCCTGGCAGATTGCCACTTCGGAATCCCTAAGGCCAATCTCGCCGCCTGATTTTGGACCACCTGTAGTCTGCCCATCGATGTTTTAGGCAGACCATGGTAGATCGAGTTGGAAAAATCTAGGCGGGAGAGGACGAGGGCCATGATAACCTGCAGGAGGGCATCAGGTGTCAGAAGATATGCCACTTTCCTGATCCTGCGCAGTTGGTAGATGCAGGACGAGACCACGGTCCCCACCTGCGGCCCTAGGGATAGAGCGGAGTCAATAGTGACCCCTAAGCTCTTCACCGACGCCACAGGGGTAGGAGAAGGGCCCAATTCCACCGGCCAGAATTGAGGCCCCCAGAAAGTGGAGCTCCTACCAGGGAGGAGGAGCTCCGTCTTACCGGGGTTCAATTTTAACTGGTTATGGCCCATCCACTGAAGAATATGGGACATAGCTGACTGAAAGTTAGAAATAGCGGAGGGGGAATTAAGAGAAAAGATGAGCTGCAGGTCGTCCGCGTAATTAAACACGGTGACGTCCCACAGCCTCAGAGAAAAAAGAAGGGGACGAAGATAAAGATTGAAAAGAATAGGGGACAAAGAAGAACCCTGGGGGACCCCACAGAGCGAATGCTCTCTAGGGGCCCTAAAAGCACCCAGGCTTAGGGTCTGAGACCTACCCGTCAGGAAGGATCTGACCCAGGCCAGAGCCAGGCCCTGGATACCAGCCTCCTCGACACGGTGGAGAAGGATGTTATGATCCACCGTGTCGAAGGCGGCTGACAGATCTAACAGTACCAGGGCCTGGGGGGTACCCTTATCAACACCGTCTCTCAGGGCATCCAGCACGGCCAAGATCACTGTCTCCGTAGAGTGGCCGGGTCTGAAGCCAGCTTGGTTGCCCTCGAGGAAGTTGGAACTCTCGATAAACTGCGAGAGACAGGTGGTGACGTGGGCTTCCAGGATTTTTGAGAAAAAAGGTAAGAGAGAGATGGGGCGGTAGTTTGCCGGAACAGCGGGGTCAGCCCCCGGCTTCTTCAGAAGAGGCACCAACACGGCCTCCTTGAAGGAGCCCGGCACCGTCCCAGAAGAAAGAGAAGAATTTAGCAAAGGGAGGATACAGTCAGGTAATGTAACTGGTAACTGCGACAATTGTTCCTTTTCAAGTAGTACTACAATAGACACTGAAAGATTTATATATTTGACTTTACCAAACTGCAACTCAGTGTATTTTAATAATCTAGTTAGAGAAGCAAATCAAAACATGGTCTGTACTCAATGTAAATCTGCAAGGCTATCAACATTATTTATACAAAGATATGGACAGTATGTAATTTTAATGTTCCAACGATGTAGACCTGATGGAAATAAATTGACAACATTAATTACAAATTTTGTGGCTTCTCAATTATCAATTTCAGGAAGAACCTTTGCAACTGCAGCAATTATTTACCATGATGGTCCTTCGACAACATCAGGACATTACACAGCTTATTTAAAATGTCAAAAAGGCTGGACACACTGCAATGATACCCAATTGACTTTCAAACAACGTTTGCCTTCTGACTTACAAAATTCTTAACTAGTGTTCTTACAACCACAATTTTAGGGAAGGTAATTGGTCTATGAAGATTGCAGCAGTTAATATAACTTAGTTTGCTGTTCAAAATTACTTTCCGAGTGAGAGTGATTAAGATAATAAAAAACATGTAGTTCTCATAGAGGTAGTATAAGTATATCACATGGTGTATGCTGTGAGTATTATAGGAAATATTAATAAAAAGTAAGCTAGATGTGGAAATAAAACTATTGTTTCATAATGTAAAAGATGTTGGAGCTTTTCTTTCAGAAGCTCGGGTAAATGGGACATTAAGAATACTCTTGAGTAATTTCCAAAGAAAAGGACTTTCCATATACTATTTAGCCTCATGGAAAAGTTTGTTGATCAAAAGTGAGTTAAGATATGTTTTTTCAAAATTTTACATTATTTATTGAAACGTTGTATGGGTTTTTTAAGCACAATCATTTTGATTGTGTTTTTTTTTGCCCGCTGTCATATGATGAGTAGTATTGAAGTCACTGTTTTAAGTGAAATTCAATATATTCTGAGAACAGCAAAAATATGTTATGTTATGTTATGTTATTGGGTGTCTTATAGATCGCTCAGCTACTCGGGCAGAGTGTCCCGGCGCTATACAGATCAGCCGAGAGGCATCCATGGAGACAAATGCAAACTAGTGTCCAAATAACCAGGTCTTAAGCCCCTTCTGAAAGACAACAGGTTGTCAAGTTTCCTGAGGGCCAAAGGAAGATTATTCCATAGTTTAGGGGCCAGAACTCTATAAGAACGACCCCCAATGCGTGCTTGTTTGGTTACAGGCACGATAGCCAGTGCTTGCGAGGCGGATCGGAGAGACCTGGAAGGAAAATAGAATCGTACTGTTTTCCTTAGATACTCGGCACCATTGCCGTGTAGAGATTTAAAGGTCAAGATCAGAGTCTTGAAACGAATACGCTTCCGCACCGGCAGCCAGTGGAGTGAGTTTAGTAGAACCGAAGTATGGGATGTACGACTAAGGCCATAAATGGCCCGTGCCGCCGCATTCTGTACTGATTGGAGGCGGCTGAGAAGGTATTCCGGAAGGCCCAGGTATAGAACGTTGGCATAATCCAACCTGGAGCCAATCAGAGCCTGAACCGTTATCCTCCTGTGGCTGAGGGAAAGAAAGGAAAGAAATTTCCTGAGAGTACGTAGCAGACCAAAACACTGGCCGACTACATTAAGAATCTGGGGTTTGAGGGTTAAACCGTTATCAATTTTCACGCCTAGATTCTTAGCCAGAGATGCTGCAGAGGCAGGGGGGTACATATTTGAAGGCCACCAGGATTTCCAAAGTGCGTCAGGAGGGCAACCAAAAAAAAGGATCTCAGATTTGTCCGAGTTGCATCTCAGCTGATTAACTTGAAACCAAGAAAAGACGGCCTCAAGACAGCTCCTAATGGAATCGCCTGCGAAATCGATGTTCTTATCGCAGGTGAACAGGAGCTGAGTGTCGTCAGCATAAGACACAATCCGGGCACCGAAGGATTCAACCAAATCGGCCAAAGGAGATAAATTAATATTGAAGAGAGTGGGGCTCAGCACTGACCCCTGAGGTACTCCCACGTTCAAAGGGGGTATGGTGGCAGTGAACGGGGGGGCCCATATCGATTGATGGCGATCCGAAAGGAAGGACATGAACCTCTCAGTCCAATCTCCTGGAGTCTTGCAAGAAGACACCCGTGAGGGACGGTATCAAAGGCCGCCGATAAGTCAAGTAGGACCAGCATTGCCTTCCCTCCATTGTCCAGAACATCCTTAATTGACCCTGTGACTTCCAGCAATGCAGTCTCGGTGCTCAGATTGGAACGAAAACCCGATTGAGTGCAATGAAGAAGGTCACGGGTTTCGAGGTAGCTCGAGAGTGTGGAGTGAACATGCTTTTACACAATTTTAGCAAAAGCGGGAAGCAGCGAGATCGGTCTGTAATTAGAATGATCTAGGGGGTGCAAATTAGGTTTTTTTAATAGAGGAAGGATGTGAGCCCTTTTCCATACACTAGGAACTGTGCCCGTTTTAAGAGAGGCATTGAGAAGAGGATTAATAATGGGGTTTATCACATGCGCCAGCTTGGCCAAGATCTTTGCTTCACAGGGATCCGATGGAGAACCTGACTTTAATTTGAGCAATAGATCAAGTGATGATTGAAGGGATGAAGGAGGAAAAAAAGAGAGCATAAGACTCTCCGGGCAGGAGCAAATAGTGGAGGAATCCAGGCTAAGTTCGTAACTAGGGGTAGCAGGAGAAAAGAATGCCTGAATGTTCAAGATCTTACTAGCGAAAAAACTGGCAAGTTGATTAACCCATGGCTCAGTGGGAGAGAATTTAACGGATAAGGAAATAGGGGAGGTGAATTCCCTGACTATCTTAAAAATTTCTTTACTGGTGTTAGCAGCTGTTTCTAATCTTTTGGAAAAATGCAACTTTTTCTCTACCACAATTGCAGTATGGTAGCCTTTGATAAGGGCCCTATATGTCTCTTTTAGTGAGGGGTCATAATTTTTTCTCCACGCTCTTTTGGCTTTCTTGCAGCACCTTCTGGTCTCATGGAGCACCGAAGTGAACCATGGAGCCGATGCCCGCTGATCTTTTTTAGACTGGATTGACGGGGGGCTAACTCATCGAGGCGCTGCGTGAGCCAGGCCTGGAAGAGAGCTTGGTCACTCACTAGCTCTCCTGTAAATTGGCAGGGGTGGGACACTAAGGACTGCTCCAACATGCCAGCCGTGAGACGGTGATAAGGGCGGGAGGTTGCGGACTGAAAGCCAGCACCCCCGCTGGCTGCTTTGGATATGCCGAAAATATCAAATTTTAATAGGAAGTGATCTGTCCAGATCAGGGGCAGGGGAGGGGAAGACATGATGGGCAGAGAAGAAAAGATTTGATCAAGGGTGTGGCCTTTGTTATGGGTGGCCGCAGAGATATAAGGTGACAGACTAAATGTGCTAGTGACATCCTCAAGTTTCAAAGTATCAGCTGTGCAAGTATCATCCATATGTATATTGAAGTCCCCAAGTAGTAGACAGTGCGTATATTTCATAGATAGAGGGGCCAAAGCTGAATGCAAATCATCGCAAAAAGAGGCTAAATGGCCAGGTGGTCTATAGAGCAATAGTCTGGCACATGCGTGATGGGGAGAGAGGGACAGACAGAAACCCAGTGATTCCGCCCCCAAAATGTCCTCCGTAACCACCACCGAGCATGTGTAGCACCTGTCCACCACCATGGCAACTCTCCCACCTCTGCCCAGCACTCGATCTTTTCTCACCATGAAATAGTTGGGAGGAAGAGCCATAAAAATATCGGGGCTGGAAGAGTCGCCTAACCAGGTCTCTGTCAGAAATAGGCATGCAGGATTATGCTCCATGAGTAGATTGAACACATCTAACACATGTTTGCCCAGAGATCGAGTATTTAATAACATGCAAGAAAAGTTGTTTTGACGTTTTTCTTTGAGCGACACCCAAGCGGGAGAACCCAAAGCACATGCAATATCCTTACAGCAAGAGAGGATCTGAGTTGTCCATCCACAACATGCACACCTTAGGGTCTCTGAAAGACTAATCGGGAGCAAGGGACAATGGCGGTCAGCATCCCCCCTTAAAGTAAGTAATTGCTTGGAGTCATAGTTAATCAAGTTAGGTGGCACTGCTACTTGGAAACTACTAGAAGGGCATAGCCTGGCCACCTCCGGGACGCGGATGGGCGCAGACGGGCTTACCTTAGGCGCACCTTCGGCGTATATTAGGCGCGCCCGCTGCACTCATCCGCTGCACGTCCTCGGGGGCATTCTAGTTAAATGGAGAGGAACGTAGGTCATGGAACGCGAAAAAACTAGCGCGCTGACCTGCTTCCCACCAAAGATGGCGGCCGCGCTGCACCGGAGCGTGAGACTGCAGCCCTGAATCAGGTAAGGCTGTAGAACGCTCCCAGTGACATCGCGCTTCAGGCAAAAGGAGTCAGTAGCTTAGATACACACTGTCCCCAAAAAAAGAGTTGAAGCATACAGTAGTAAAATCACACTGCACGATTTTAAAAGAATAAAAATACAGGATTCACGTTTTTAAACAGAGTAGCATGCGTGTTCCCGGCTGTGCATCAGGAACCATATAACATGTTGTACAAATTATTTTGTATTTTGTATTATCAAATATATATTGTTCTCCCCTTGTCTTATGCTCACTCACCTTTTTCCACCCTCTATCACTCCTCTTAACTTACCCTCACTGGCCTTCTCTCACTCTGCCTCACCTCCCTTCCCTTATTCCACTTCCCTCACTTATCCTCATTCCCAATTCCTTCACTGTCCTTTCCCTCTCTCCCATCCTCCACTTTCCAGCTGTCAGTTACTCTACTTCACTCCCCTTCCCCTTCTTTCCTTTCTTTGCTCCCTCAATAATTCCCCTTCTCTCACTTACCTTACTCCACTTCACTCACTCCTTCTCTCACTCCCTCTGTCCTCCTACATCCTCACTCCCCTTCCCTCACTCCGTCTCTCTTAGCCTCACTCTCTCGGTCCTCTCACTCTCTCACTCCTCTTCCATCACGCTCACTCCCTATAACTCACCCACACTCCCTTACTTACCTTTCTTTGCTCTCTCACTCAGTCCCTTTCTGTCACTCTTTCCTTCACTACCTCTATGTCCTCACTCCTTCACTTCACTTGTCTCATGCTCACTTACTTCCCTCTTTCCTCAACCTCACTGCCCTTCACTCACCCTCCCTCACCCTTGTTCCCTTACTCCGGTTCCCACAGTTATCCTCATTCATCATCCTTAACTCTCCTTCCTCTTTCTCTCCTCATGCACTCACCTTTTCTCAGTCCCTTTGCTTCACTTCTCTTCCCCTTCTTTCCTTCCTTTGCTCCCTCAGTCATTCTCCTTCCCTTACTCACCTTACTCCCCTTTACTCACTCTTTCTCTCACTCCGTCTGTTCTCTCATATTCTCACTTGTCTTCCCTCACTCCCTCTCTGTTACCCTCACTCCCATTGTCTCCTCACTGTCTTACGACCCTACATTCACCCTTAATCACCTTCCATCCCTCATTGTCATGAATCCACCGTCACTCACTCCTGCTTCCCTGTCACTCACTCTCTTTTCTTTACTCCCCTTTCTTCCCTTAGTTTTCCTAATGCACATTCCTTTGGTATCTTACTCACCTTCACTTCATTTCTCTCTCCTGCTCTTCTTCTCTCTCACTGAATGAATCCATGTCATTATCCTTTTAGTAATTTGCTCTCCCTCTATTTCTTTTTCACTCTTTCTGACCTTCACCATTCCTTTGTTTTCCTTTCTGAGTCCTTCACTCCTACTTTATCTCTTACTCTCCTTTTATGACTTTTAATCTCCTGCTTTGTGTCTTGTATTGTAAAATATATATTGTAAATATTATAACTTACTTTTTTTTCTCTTCCACAGATATTAAATTTACAGAAAATATGTAATTAAGTTTATATTACTTAGAAGGTAAGTTTGACGTACACAATTTATTTTCTCAACACTCTTTTCCTTAACATCACTACTCTTCTCTCGCCCACCCACACCCCCATTCCCTTACTGCGCTTCCCTCACTTATTCTCAATCCCCATGTTTACTCCCTTTTTCATCACTCCCCTCCCACTCTCACCTTCTTTCAGACCTTCTCCTTTACTTTCCTTCCTATCTCTTCCCTTCCTTCACTCCTTCACTCTTTTCCCTTCCCTTACTCTCCTAACTCCACTTCACTAACTCCTTCTCTTACTCCCTCTGTCCTCTTACTTCTACACTCCCCTTCCCTCATTCTCACTCTGTTAGCCTCATTCTCTCCGTCCTCTTAGTCTCCCACTCCTATTCTGTCACGCTCACTCCCTATAACTCAGCCACACTCCCCCACTCACTTTCTTTCAGATCTCCTGTTTTACTTCCCTTTCTCTCTCTTCCCTTCCTTTGCTCCTTCACTCTTACTGTCCTTACTCCACTTCACTAACTCCTTCTCTCACTCCCTCTGTCCTCTTACTTACTTACTCACTCCCCTTCCCTCACTCTCTCTCTCTTACCTCCATTCTGTCCGTCCTCTTAGTCTGTCACTCCTCTTCTGTTACGCTCACTCCCTATAACTCAGCCACACTCCCTCACTTATCTTTCTTTGCTCCCTCACTCAGTCCATTTCTGTCACTCTTTCCTTCAGTACCTCTATCTCCTCACTTCCTCACTCCCTTGGTCTTACCCTCACTCACTTTTATCCACCCTCTTTCATCCCTCTTTACTCATGCTCTCTGCCGTTCTTTCACTCCCGTTCTCTTAGTCTGGTTCCCTCACTACCCCTCATTCCATATCTTTCTCTCCATTTCCCTTTACTTTCATCCCCCACTCACCTTCTCTCAGTGCCTATGCTTCACTCCTCTTCCACTCTATTCCCTTCCTTCGCTCACTCACTCATTCCCCTTACCTTACTCCACTTCACTCACTCTTTCTCTCACTACCTCTGTCCTGTCATATCCTCATTCTCCTTCCCTCACTCCCTCTCTCTTACCTTCACTACCTCCGTCCCCTCACTCTCTCACTCCTCTACCGTCATGCTTACTCCCTATAACTCACCTACACTCCCTCACTTATCTTTCTTTGCTCCCTCACTCAGTCATCTTCTGTCACTCTTTCCTTCACTTCCTCTGTCTCCTCACTCCCTCACTCCCCTTGTCTCACGCTCCCTTGCCTTTATCCACTCTCTGTCACCACTCTTTCCTCAACCTCACTGCTCTTCACTTACCCTTCCTCACCCCGTTCCCTTACTCCGCTTTCCTCACTTATCCTCATTCCCCATGTTCACTCCCCTTCCCCTCACTCACCTCCCACACTCATCTTCTTTCAGTCCCCTTACTTCACTTCCCTTCCATTCTCGACCCTTTCTTTGCTTCCTCACTCATTTTCTTTTCCTCTCTCACTACAGTCCACTTCACTCACTCCTTTTGAATTTGTAAAGAATATAACTCTTTTTGGAGAATTGGAGGTAGTTCTAAAAAGAACTAATTTTTTCTTCTTTTTTAGTTATTTTTTTTTTACTTTTTCCAAACGTTTTTACATTTTTTTGGTTTTTTTTCAGAACAAAAACAAAAATAGGGAATGCCAAACTGCTCAACAGGAGCAAAAAAAGGGGAAAAATTAGAGCTGGGGAGGGCAGCGGTGTTCTTCTCTTTTGCGAACAATTAGTAGGATACTCTGCTCCCCATAACAAAGCAGTTTGTCACACTGCTTACACCTAATGGTAATGTCAGTGAAAACAGGCTGAATGTTGGGTATCAGCTCCACTGCTCTTCCTCTCCCCGATGATGTTGCTCCTCTGGTGGAAGTCGAGGCGCCATCTCTAGGTGGGTGAGTGGCATCAGGCTGTATGTTGTGGTCTGAAGCTGGACATCCCTTGTGTTGGTACACAGGAATCAACAGAATTAGAATTCTGATAGTGAGACCTCTGACTTCGGTCCCAGGATTGCACTCTCCCCGGCAGCTCCACTGTGCTTTGTGTCACCTGCCAGCCCCACCATTGCAGGTTTCAAATTTACCCTGATTCTGGCCTTGTTTTTTTTCTGCCCGGTGCCTCCTAATTTACTACATTGTGCCTGACTGCTGTTTAAACCTGTTTTTCCGCTCTGTGCCTCCTAATTTTACTACTTTGTGCCTGACTGATGTTTAAACTTGTTTTTCCGCTCTGTGCCTCTTAATTTACTACTTTGTGCCTAACTGCTGTTTAATATTGAAATTGTGCCTCACTGTTGTGCCCTTTTTTCTCCCCTCTTCCATTTTCCCGCCGTTTCCCCACATTCCTGCTGCTGCTTCTCCCATGACCCCTCTCCCTGACGGCCACGCTCCATCTCCCAGCTTCTCGTCCCTTCCCCCTCCCCTGTATAAAGGCAGCCGCTGCACGAATGCGCCCCTTGCGTGCCAAAGGCACTCCTAAGGCAAGCCGGTCTGTGTGTGTCCGCGACCAGAGCCAGGAACCCTGGATATCTGGGACCCCACCATTACGACTCAGTGGCACAACACGCACTGAACCCCAGAAGACTCACCGACTACGAGAGATCCTCACCCATCACCACCCACGGACAGTTCTCATGCAGACTCTGCCGCATCTCCTTCACTGTCGTCAAAATTACCCCAACCGCTAAAGGCCTGCATGATGAATGTACCGCTGAAATCCTAACGTGCATTTTCCTCAATGTGCGTTCCCTCCACAGACATGCCATAGAGATCTAGGACCTGATAGACACCCTCTTGCCAGACGTTGCCTTCCTTCCAGAAACCTGGACCAATGCCTTCTCTGGCCCCAACATCTCCATTGCCCTCCCCGACAGCTACTAGATCCTGAGAAAGGACCGGCTTCACCGCCCAGTAGGAGGACTCGCCATTGCACACAAGGCCCACCTCTGACTCTCCACATCCAGCACAAGTGACCCCCACTCTAACACAGAACACCTCCACTTCAGGAGCCAGACCATCTCCAGGATAACACTACAGGGCACCCTCATCTACAGACAACCGGGACCCCACACCCAGTCCACAATTACCATTATCGAACTCGCCGCACTCCACAACATAACCTCCATGAACTACATCCTATTTGGGGACCTGAATTTCCACCTTGAGAATTTCGATGACCCAGACTCCACCACTCTCCTCGACAACCTCGTCAACCTCGATCTGCAGCAGCTGGTCAACATGCCCACACACTGGATTCTGGCTAGCCTGTCTGAAGAAGGGTGGCATACCATGAAACCGGTCCTAAGATGCTTGTTTCTGGTCCAGGGAGGACGTGGCTTGGGAGTTCGGTCTGGACTTTTCCCATGAGGCACAGTGTCAAGACTGATTTGCATATGGCTGAGTCTAAACTGGGGTGGCATGGTGAGAAAAAGAACAATGGATTTAACCCAGATCTCTTGACTAGGGGTGAATGTATGATTCAATCAGCATTCCGTCCATCTTTTGTTTGCGTAGCTCTCTTTGCACTATGTGGGATGGGTATGCCCAGACGTGGGTCTCGTGCTCACTGTGCCACTGGATTCAATCTAGCCTGGCTGAAGAAGGGTGACATACCTTGATACTGGTCCCAGGAGCTTGTGTCCTGTTCAAGGAGGATCTGGCTAAGCAGTACAGTCTGGACAGTACCCATGAGACACAGGGTCAAGACTGATTTACATATGGCTGGGTCTAAACTGGGGTGGCATGTTGAGCAAAAGAACAATGGATTTAACCCAGATCTCTTGAATGGGGGTAAATGTATGATTCATTCAGCATTTCGTCCATCATTTGTTTAAGTAGCACTTATTGCCCTATGTGGGATGGGTATGCACATTTGTGGTTCCCTTGCTCACTGTGCCACTGGCTTAAATCTAGCCTGGCTGTAGAAGGGAGACATACCCGGAAACCGGTCCAAGGATGCTTGTTTCCAGTCAAGGGAGGATATGGCTTGGCTGTTTGGTCTGGACTGTTCTCATGAGGCACAGGGTCAAGACTGATTTGCATATAGCTGGCATGGTGAGCAAAAGAATGATGGATTTCACCCAGATCTCTTGACTGGGGTGAATGTATGATTTATTCAGCATTCCGTCCATCATTTGTTGGTGTAGCACGGCAAAGGCTGGACACACCCACGACCCAATCTTCGCGTGTGGGACCAACATCTGCTTCAGCCACGCCACCCAGCACCTCTAAACAGACCAGCACTGCATCCATTTCACCTTCAACACCACCACCACACCCAAGCCCACCCCGCTCCTGCCACGAAGGAACTAGAACAAGGTAACTGAGGAGCACCCTCCTCCAAGACCCCTCCCAGTGCCACGACAGACACCAACTCCACAGCCAAGGAATTTTACCACTGGATCTCCTGCTGCACCAACAAGCTTGCACCCCTCTGTCGCCCTGCCATACAATGCTTCCTTGCAGACACCTTGAAGAACCTGGCAAAACCAGAAAACCATGGAAGTATGGAACAATCACAGGACCGCCATGAAGGAATACCACCAGCGCATTAGGGACACCAAACACAACTTCATAAGAGACGAAGTCAAGACCAATGCTACCAATGCCAAGGAACTGTTCAATGTCATTCAGCAGTTTTCTAAACCAATCAGCGAAGCCACCGATATCACACCCTCCCAAGAACTCTGCAGCAAGCTCAGCTCCTACTTCCATCTGAAGATCAAGGTTCTCTACGACAACTTCAACAGACACCATATACCATCCCCCCCTCGCTGCCGATAAGACTTCCATCACGGCCTGGAATCCCGCCACCGTAGTACACATCACTGCGACCATGAAGGAAGCCCTCTTAGGAGCCCCATCAGACCCCTGCCCACCACACATATTCCACAGGTCAGCCGCTGCCATCGCACCTGAACTCGGACAGATCATCAATGCTTCCTTCAGGTCCAGAATCTTTCCAGATGACTGGCAGAAGAAGGAGGCCAAACCATTCCTCAAGAAACCATTGGATGACCCAACGGACCAGAAAAACTACTGGCCCATCTCTATACTCTCCTTTACTGCCAAGGTCACTGAGAGACTCGTAAACACCCAACTGACTTCCTTCATCAAAGAGAAATCCATCCTGGATGCCTCCGAGTCTGAATTTCGCAGCAACCACAGCACCAAAACCACCCTCCTTGCCACCACCAACAACATCTGCATGCTACTGGACCAGGGACACACCACTGGTCTTATCCTCCTTGACCTCTTCGCAGCCTTCAACACAGATTCACACAGCACACTCGCAGCCAGACTTCATGACGCAGGGATACAAGGAGCCGCCCTCAACTGGATACAATCCTTCCTCTCGGGCTGAACCCAGAGGATCAGACTCTCTCCATTTCTCTCCGAACCCACCTATACCAACTGTGGAGTTCCCCAAGGATCATAGCTCAGCCCCAAGCTCTTTAACATTTACATGGCCCCCCTCGCTACCATCATCAGACAGCATGGGCTCAGCATTGTATCCTACGCCCACAAAACCCACCTCATCCTCTCACTCACGAAGAAGCCCAAAGACTCCAGACTCTGTTTCCAGGAAGGAATGAAGAATGTGGCAGCCTGGAAGAAAGACAGCTGTTTGAAGCTCAACACTGAGGTCCTCAACCTCGGACCCTGGAACTGCGCTGGGACAACAGCCGGTGGCCCGCCACCATCGGGATCCCACCCACCCTCACAGACCATGCATGAAACCTCAGCATCATCCTCGACTCCTCCCTCTCCATGAACCTACAGATCAACGCGGTCGCTTCCACCAGTTTCAAGTGCCTACATGTCCTTCACAACATATTCAAATGGATCCCCCTTGACTGCAGAAGGAACGTCACCCACGTGCTCATAACCAGCAGACTGGACTACGGCAATGCCATGTATGCCAGTATCAACAGAACTCTACTACACCGACTCCAAACCATCCAGAACACCGCAGTCAGACTCATCCCTGAGACATCATATCACAAACACATGACCCAACACCTACAATACCTCCACTGGCTCCCTGTGAGAAGAGGATCACCTTCTAACCCCTCACCCCACCTACAAATCACTCAACATTGAACCCAAATACCTCAACAAAAGATTATCTTAGCACGCACCCAAGAGCAACCTCTGATCCGACCTTGTCCTGGAAGAGGGCCCCCCGCATCTGCAGAAACAGAACAGGTGGGAGAGCCTTCTCCCACATCCCAGCCAAGACCTGGAACGAGCTCCCTGTGAATATCAGATGCTCCCCGACCCTGCATACATTCAGGAAGGACCTCAAGACATGGCTCTTGAATTGATCACTAAGTGCCACCCCCCCAGCGCCTTGAGTCCCTCACAGGTGAGTAGCGTGCTATATAAATCCCTGATTGATTGATTGATTTATTGAATCACATAAAACATTTGTGCAGAGAAATTTATCCCTTATACTGAATGTTTAAGGCATCGTGATAGTATGCCAGCTAATTGGAAATGTTATTCTGGATGTGGACACTGGAGTGGATCATCTCCTTCCTCGCTGGAAGAACCCAGAGAGTCCACCTCCCCCCGTTCAGATCAGAGGCCACCAAAGTCATCTGCGGAGTACCACAAGGCTCATCACTCAGCCCCACGCTGTTCAACATCTACATGAGCCCCCTCGCGGCCATAGCACATCAACACAACCTCAAGATCATCTCCTACGCCGACGACACCCAGCTGATCCTCTCCCTCACCAACGACCCCGCAACCGCCAGAACCAACCTACACGAAGTGATGAAAGACGTAGCCGAGTGGATGATGAACAGCCGCCTGAAACTGAACTCAGATAAGACGGTAGTCCTCATCCTGGGATCATCACCCTTTGCCTGGGATGATTCCTGGTGTCCCCCTGCCCTGGGCAGCGCACCGAAACCAACGGACCACGCACGCAACCTGGGCTTCATCCTGGACTCCTCCCTCTCGATGACCAGACAAGTCATGCTTCAACATCCTACGCATGCTACGGAAGATCTTCAGGTGGATCCTCACCGAAACCAGGAAGACGGTCACCCAGGCGCTTGTCACCAACCGACTGGACTACGGTAACTCCCTCTACGCCGGAACCACAGCCAAACTTCAGGAAAGACTCCAGCGCATTCAGAACGCCACAGCACGACTCATCCTGGACATCCCCCGACACAGCCACATCTCCGGACACCTGAGAGACCTGTACATGTACATGTATTTATATATGTACTTGTATTTATATAGCGCAAATCACCGACACGCGGTATCCAAGCGCTTGCTTAGGGAACCCGTCCTGGTATTCCCCTGTGAGATACCCCGGCAGGGTATCCACAAGGTGAAAGCCAGGCATCCCGCCGCGAGGGGCCGTAGTGGAGATTAAGCAAGCTATTGCCCAGAGTCGCAGAGTGTGACCCCGTGAGTCGAGTGGGCACCGGAACGAGAATTATCGAGTCCGTGGTATTTTTGAGCCCGAGACCCGCCGAGGCGGGGAATCGAACCCTGGTCCACGGCCGATCTCAGCTTCCGGGTCTGCCACCTCTAACCGCTGAGCCACACTTCTCCACCTGCACTGGCTCCCCGTCAGCAAGAGAATCACGTTCCGACTCCTCACCCACGCATACAAAGCTCTCCACAACCAAGGCCCCAGATACCTCAACGACCGCCTGACCTTCTACACTCCCACCCGCCAGCTACGATCGACCAGCCACGCCCTCGCCGCCGTTGCCCGCATCCGAAGAGCCACAACGGGAGGAAGATCCTTCTCCTACCTGGCTGCCAAGACATGGGACTCCCTCCCCATCCACCTCCGCCTGACCGAAGACCACTTCTCCTTCAGGAAGCAACTCAAGACCTGGCTGTTCGAGCAGTAGCGGACCCCCCCTTCCCCCCTAGTGCCTTGAGACCCTCCAGGTGAGTAGCGCGCTATACAAATGCTTTGATTGATTGATTGATTGGATGGTCATACACTCAAATGCATGTTAAAAGTCACAGTGCTGTGAAAAAGAAGGCAACTTAAGAAATGTGAGAGGCTAAAATGGCAGTGTTTCTCACAGGGCCTATCCTGAACATGTGAGAGCCACTCCTTGGATGAAAGTTGGCAACAACTACCCCTAGACAAATGTAAGGGTCAATCAATGTAAATGGAACCCTACTAAAATCTATTTTAATAACAAAGAGCATAGAGAAAGCCTTCACTTAAATCATTAAACAGGATTAAAAGTTAAACATGAAAAAATGTATTAAAAAACAACTTAGAATAAAATGGAAAAGTTCCATTACTCGAAAATGGTAGATTGTTTATGGATTCTGAGAGGTAGATAAAACATTTCTGTACCCAGCTACTGCGGAAAATGTTTCCAGTGACACTCATTGAATCAGATCCTTAGAGCAAACATTTTCTCATCCATCAACTCTTCCAAGTGCCAAAGGAGGAGGAGTAGCCAGTGCCAGAAGCCAAACCGAGATGTAGATCTCTGGGAGTAATCCCAAGAGGAGAGGACTCATAGAATGTGCATGGAAGCAATGGTAAGCACAAGGGACAAGAGTACATGTGGGCCATTAATTAAGTCACCTGTAGGCCAATGTTCCTAGGCATAAATACAGTGCACAATCAAAAGTGCCCCAAAGACAGCAGAATATGTGCTGCAAGCAGTGTAGCCACACAGTCTGAAAGGAAAGAACCAGTGTTTGCTGGTTCGCAAAGCAATGGTGCAGCAAAACTGTCTATCATGAGTTTATGACATAAGAGGGGGGACACAGAACCATGAACCTGGGTTGTTGCGGGGGGAGCTGAGGACCAGCACTTCCTCTCTACGCTAATCCCGCTGCTCTCTCCAGCCTGCCTGCACTCCTGACGTTTCCCCTGACAGCCGCCTGGACATCTCGGCTCGGAGGAACGGGGACTACATCCCCCAGCGGCCCCATCGCCACCGGAAGTCGCGCACGCCCTGTCCCGCCCCCGGAGGTGCTCTTAGGAAAGCAAGAGCCCCGGGGGAGCGGGGGACACAGAACCACGAACCTGGGTTGTTGCGGGGGGAGCTGAGGACCAGCGCTTCCTCTCTACGCTAATGCCGCTGCTCTCTCCAGCCTGCCTGCACTCTTGACGTTTCCCCTGACAGCCGCCTGCACATCTCGGCTCGGAGGAATGGGTACTACATCCCCAGGCAGCCCCATCGCCACAGGAAGTCGTGCACGCCCTGTCCCGCCCTTGTAGGTGCTCTTAGGACAGCGAGAGCCCCCGCGTCGCGGGACACGTGCGGGCGTCGCCGGGCTGAGCCCGGGCAGAGGGCGGGCCGTCTGTGGCCGTCCGGGAACGGCTGGGGACGGGACGGGCCACCCCCCTAAGATCCAATCATGGGTAAGCGCAAACAACTCTGTAATGGGGGCCAAGGTAATAAGAAAATAAAGATCCCTCGAAAAGCAGATACTATTATATCATATTTGAAAGCAGCCGTGGAAGTGATCACAAAAGAAATTGCAAATGCAGAAAAGGAACTGGGATTAACAATATCGGTAAATGAAAAGGCTGGTCATCTTGAGGAGGGGGTCACACAAGAGTCCATAGACATACAAATTGATTCCCAGCCAGGCCCAAGTCATGCATCCCCGATAACAGTGGTCCCAATTGAAGGTAGTCATGGTCTTTTGCCAACCCAGGAAAATACACAGACCATATCAACCCAACTGGGCAAGGGGGGCAGGCAAACAAATAAATGCAATAGGAAGACCAAGCACACTGATAACATGTCGGAGGACCTGGAGGATGATCTGGTCAACAGACTTAGCACCAAAATCGAAGGGCTCATAAATTTGCATCTAGAGCCGGCATTGACTAGCATCACTAAGGATATCATCGATGTTTTAAACATGTGTGTAGCAGGACTGTTAAAGAGATGCGATGCTTTGGACAGTTTTGTCCAAGAGTACCGTGGGCATTTAGACAAGACACTACTACCACAGACTTCGCACCAAGGGAATTCAGGGCAAAATGTGAACAGAACTAACGGTACTCCAACTACACACCACAAAATAGCACATATATCCGTTGTTAATACTGCCCGAGTTGTGCCGGCCCCTGAGGCGGATGTTAGGTCTTCTCTTTCTGGGGGTAGAAATGTTGTAATGCATCACAGGCCCATCCTGGTTGGCCCAAAGCACCGGGGTAAGGACTCTGCCGAGTTGCCATGCCAGATCAAACTACATCTCCCGCCCCAAGCCGCCCCCTTAGTGGCTGTGTTAACAGGGGTTCCACCGCTCAAGAAAAATGGGACTGAAAGCAATCAAGAGCTAATGGAAAGAACTACAACCTGGTGCATTCATTATTCCAGTGGGGACATAGACATAGCTGCCAGTATAAATATGGTCTGAAGAGTAGGTTGGGTTGGCCCACAAAGAAAATCACTTGAGTGGTGATTAATTTCAAAACCCGACATATGGCTGACCGCCTTTTCTGGGATGGTTCAGAGCTACAAAACTCGGGCATCAGGCCCCTTCCCCTTGGCTATTTTTACCCACCCCCTCAAAACAGGGCATGGCTACCTGTTGTCCCAGTGGTTAAAGCACAGGTTCCCCATATAAACGCGAATAGTTGTTTACAGTCCGCGCTAGAAGGTGGGAACCCATTCAGGGATGTAAATACAAATATCGAGACTCCAAATGTAATTGGGTGTTCACTGGGAAATCGTTTTTCCCCACTCTCAGGAATGGACGAGAACGACTGACTAAGTAACATCCAGGGACAGGTACCCATAGAGGGGACTCCAGCTCTATCCTGCAGAATTATGAGCTGGAATATAGCTGGTTTAAAGGCCAAAATGGGAGATGAAATCTGGGAGGGATTCTTAAAAACTTTTGATGTACTATCCATTCAAGAAACTTGGGATCCCCTAAACCGTTTCTCCTTAGATGGCTACTGCCAGTTTAGTATTCCAGCAAAATGGAGCATTGCGGGGAGAGCAAAGGGAGGGCTGATTAGTTTGTTCTCCCTAGAGTTAAAAGGCTCGCTCCTGCAACTTGATGCAGGATGTCAAAATTGTTTAGCAGTGGAACTTTCACTCTCCGACACAAGGAAAGTTCTTTTTATAAATTTCTATAATTCCATGGAATCTGGTAACAATCTTGATTTGTTAGAACAAGTCTTATTAACTTATAGTTTGAAGTCAAATTCCTTTGAGATCTTACTGATGGGGGACTTTAATATCCACCCCTGTGATAACTTTTGTGTGAATAAGGCGTATGAGGGCCCACCGTTCTCTGCACCGTCTCATTTTGAACATACCAAACAGGGTGAGGATCTGGAACTTTTTTTAGCAAACTGGAACCTCTATGAGTCGGGATGTGGGGAGGATGAAAATAGGATCCCGACGTTCAAGATGAAAGACACAGGTACAATCATTGATTATATGTTTTTAACATCATTTATGTTATCTCATGTCATAAGATATCTAACAGAGGTTTCCACTTACAGTGACCACAACCCTGTGATAATTGATTTTTTACCGGGTGATCCCTTATCCTTTAGGCCCACATCACAAAAGGCTGTGAGGGAGGTGCTTCCAAAGGATCAAGGGAGAAGATTAAAATGGGCTAAAGTAGTCCCGGACACCTTTTTACCTGAAATCTTATCTAAAGTAAAGGTGGAGGTCAATACCTGTCTGGATGCTGAGCTACAAGGCCCTGATATCATAAATGCATTCAACAACATCTGCGTACAAATAAATCAAAGACTACTTGTTAAAGGGAAACAGAAACCGCAGTCCGGTAAAAGATGGTTTGACAAAAGCTGCTCACAGGCACACGCTGCTCTCCTTAAGGCTTTGAAGGCCACCCCCAGTGACAGGGGGCTTATAGCAAACAGGAGACTTGCATATAAACAAGCACAAATTGCAAGAAAACAGGAGTTGCGGGACGAAGCTTGGACAAAACTTTTGACACCCGAAACTCTGAAAGACAGTGGAAAATTTTGGGCAACAGTTAATCAGCCACTGTTCACAAATGATGACAACTCCCCTATTAATTGTAATATCATGGACGAGGTTTTGATAGCCCATTTTGAAAACATATATAGACTTCCTATTGATGGACAAAGATCTGAACCTAATTTGCCCGAAAATGTTTTGTCCCCGTTAACTTTTGAGGTTTGTGAAGTGGAAAGGGCAATAGGGGAGATGTCAAAGAACAAGGCCCCTGGACCTGATGGGGTCCCTGCTGATTTGTTTAGAGCTGGCCCAAACTTTTGGTCCAAAATTTTAACCAATGTTTTTAACTCGGTAGGGCCAAATAGTTTTCCAGCCACGTGGGCCACATCGATCATTATTCCGGTTTTTAAAAAAGGTGCTAGACAGGATCCCTCTTGTTATAGACCTATTTCTTTAATCGATTCATCAGTTAAGGTGTTGGGCCACGTGGTCCTGCACAGACTGAGTGAGTGGCTTGAAGAGAGAGGGGTGCTGCCAAATGCACAATATGGTTTTAGATCAAAACGGAGTACTATTGAGCAGTGCTTAAACCTTCATCTTTTAGCCAGCAAGTACACAGTAGCTAAGGAGGGGTCATGATATATGGGGCTTATGGACCTCTCCTCTGCTTTTGACCTCTTAAACAGGTCGAAGCTTTGGCACACACTTTTAAACATTGGAATTGATTTACCCTTAGTACATTTTTTAGCAGACTTGCACTCCGGCCTTTCAGCCTCAATTAGAGTTAATACTGAGGTGCGATGCGCTAGACACTTTAGGTCAGAAAGGGGGGTCAGACAGGGGTGTATTCTTGCCCCCCTGTTGTTTACATTATATATAAACGCCCTAGAGTCAAAACTGGGGGAGGTTTCTTTGGACACCCCACGTATAGGGGACCTGGTTATACCAGTTCTCCTTTACGCGGACGATGCCGTCCTCCTGGCCCGCACCGGGGTAGGCCTGCAAAGGCTGTTAGATGCCTTTGGAAGTTTCATGGAGAACCTGGACCTAATGATAAATGCAAAAAAATCCCAGGTTATGATCACAGGGAGGGTAAATCGCAAAACTAAAATTAAAACCTTTTTTTGTAGTGGGGAAGCGATCTGTAGGGTGCCTACATTTCCCTATCTGGGAGTCGTCTTTGACGAAAAGGGAAGTTAGCGCCCACAAACCAATAGTCGTAGTACGGCATTCGCAAGGACGGTCTCAGCACTAATGGGGTTCACAAAAAAGCTTGGGGCCAGACCGGTTGAAGCTCTTTTAAAAGTTTATAAAGCCAAATGTCTGGCGGTTGCCATGTATGGCTGTCAGATTTGGGGCTATACCCCTCATGTTAAAATGCAGTTAATAGAGAATAAATTCTTGAGAGGAGTTTTAACTGTCCCACAGTGTACCCCCACTTTTTCCATCCACACTGAATTGGGGGTTGGATTTGTTACAGATCAAATTAAAATTGCACCATTGATATATTGGCTAAAAATCTGGTTAAACAAATAAATCTCCCTTAATCATACTATTCTGAAAAACTGCATAGCGCTGGATAATGCAAACAAAATGCCATGGCTGTCTTACATAAAATCTGGTTTCCAAAAAATGGGCGCTCAGCACTTTTCTCTTCACCTGAAACCATAACAAAAGAGGACATTGCTCTAACAAAAAATGCACTGTTGAATCTATTATCTTTAGAGCGAGAGGAGACTGAAATGACCAAACCATTGGAAAGAGCTAACTATGCCCTAGTCAGTTGTCCAGGCCCCGAACCTTACTTGAATATTGTGAACAACTCATACCATCGGCATCTCCTAATTAGATTCCGGTTAAACCAGATAAATTTTTCCTTGAGTTCTTTCCAAACCTGGTGTACCCCCGAACGGGCCGATCCCTGTAAATGCGATAACTTTTCTGTACAAGATACCTTACACTTCTTCATGTTCTGTGATCGATATCAGGATTGCAGAAGGAAGTACTTGTTTCCAATTTTGAAGGAGGCGGGATTTACACAGGTTAGGCCAGCATTGTTGTATCTACAACAACTTAATTAACCCCGAATAATGTTTCATGTCGCCAGTTTCCTGGTTGCTGCTATTTGTATCAGGAACAAGAGCATTATGCTATCACTGACCCCAAGTAGCCCTGAATAGCACATTTCTCTTTTTAGAATGGTTTTAATGTATAGTATATTTTTACTGTAGCTTTATAAGGCTTTTAAGACTATTTTATGTGTGTGTCAAAATAAGCTAAAATGAGCACAATATGTATAGTATGAACTTTTAACCATAAGAACGTTGTTAATGTGTAATTAATTGTTTTTGTTATTGTTAACGATTGTACCATGTCCTTTTATGATATTAAGTTATCGAATAAAGTAATTTGACTGACTGACTGACATAAGAGCACATATTGAAGTGATAGTTCCATTTGGCCTCTTAATGGGACATCCATTCATTGCAGAGCAGAAAAAGGCCCCACAATCAAACAGTGGAACACCTCCAAAAAAGCTTTCCGGCATGGAGTGTATAAATGATGGAACAACTCCGAAGCCTGTCTGGAATCCAATTGTCTGAAAAAACTGCACCACTCCTACAGTACTAGACATATTAAAAATACGGTGCAGGAGCTCACCAAAAGGAAATTAGTATTGCAAAGGAAGATCTTGCAACTTGAACATAAAATGTCTCCTGTGCAGAAGTTAAGGCCACATCCTTCTGGAAAAAAAAGGCTTTCAATCTGCTCAAAGCATCAATGTTCACATTTGAAAGCTTTATTGAAGGCTTAAGTGTTGCCTCCCTAACCGAGCGGGCAGTTGGAAACAGCACTTCACCAGATAAGCAATTTATAATTTCATTCCGCAAAAGCCTAGATAATTTTCTTATTCAGATGCTGAAAGCTGGGCATATCACAGCTGCTGTGGAGCTCTTCATATAGCAGAAAAATTTGCCATTGAGGCATTACGTGCGCCATTAAGCAAACCTTTCTACAAAGCCAGGGATGTACAGATCTGAGTTGGATCCATCATAATTCTTTACCTCACTTTGCCACGTCAGTTCATACATAGCTATATGCAAATAAACTTTGACCCAGTGCCTCATGGGAATAGTCCAGCCCGAACTGCCAAACCAGATATTCCCTGAACTGGAAACAAGAATCATGGAACCGGTTTCTGGGTAACACTCTTCAAGCGATGATTATCTCCCGGTTGGACTACGCTAGTTCACTCCTTCTTGGAGCAAACCAAGCTGAGATCCTCCGCCTACAACGGGTACAGAATGCAGCGGCGAGGGCGGTGGTCGGTTTGCCTCGGACCTGTCCTACCTCTAATACTCTTCGGTCCTTGCACTGGCTACCGATCAAAAGTAGAATTCACTTTAAAGCTCTTAGCCTGGCCTTTAAAATTCTAAAAAGGTCGGCGCCAGAGATACTTAACAATCTTGTATCTCCCTATGTCCCAACTCGCCCACTCAGATCTCTTGGTCAATCCTTTGTGGTTGTCCCACGCTTCAGACTCAGCCGGATGGGCGGACGCTCCTTTCGAGTTAGAGCTGCGATTCTCTGGAACGCTCTTCCTTTAGAAATCCACCTGCTAGATGATTTATTAACATTTCGTAGGGCCCTGAAAACCTTTTTGTTTTAAATTCCTGCTTCTTCCTTTTTCTCTTGTTTTAGTGTTGTGTTGTGTCCACCTTTCCCTGCGCCAGGACACTCCTTCGCTGGAGCAGCTGTGCGCATTAAAAATGACAATAACATAACATAACATAACATCAGCCAGGCTAGCTTGAATCCAGTGGCAAAGTGAGCAAGGAACACCCGCCTGGGCATACTCTGCTAACTTAGGTAGAACAGAGCAAACACAAGGGTATGATGGATGGAGCACTGAAAAGTTTCAGACACTCACCCCCAGTCTCAGATCTGGGTTGAATCCATCATCACTATTTATCTCACTTCACCACCTCAGTTCAGACCTAGCTAAATTCAAATCAGTATTAACCCTGTGCCTCATGGAAACAGCCTAGCTCAAACTGCCAAGCCAGGTATTGACTGAACTATAAACAAGCATTTTGGGACAAGTTTCTGGGTAACACCCCTCCTCAGCCAGGCAAGCTTGAATCCAGTGGCACAGTGAGCAAGGGACCCACCTCTGGGAATACCCTGCTAACTTTGTAAAGAGGACATGTTTTGTGCATGATGTGAGTCTATCACAGATGACACAATGTTACCCAAAGAGTATATCACAGTGGACAATGTAGTCATACCATTATCTACTACCGCAAGAGACCTTTCTAAATGTCTCCATCAATCTTGTGTAGTGTTTCAGCAGCCTCCAGCTGGGAAACTTTTCACACTACAATGTATGTTACATACAAGAAGTGCTTTGACATGTTTTTTGAGGATCTTGTGGAAAGTTCTGTAGTCTGATGTCATCAGAAAGAAGGGATAATCATTGTTTTATCCAATCAAGGCACAGCTTCCCAAATCTTTAAACTGTTGCCACCCTGAGTGTTTTGCCTAAATCTAATATGGGTTGGGACTGCTGATTTTAAACTCCAACGGGTCACCCACGAAAGGAGCATGACATCCGTTCATATTCAACAGCACACTAACCATCCCCTCCGATTGGTCCTGAAGAAATGTATAAAGTTTGCAAAGCTTAGTGGGTATTGTTTCCATTGTGAAGTTTGTGACCCGCTGCCAGTTCACAAACGTGCAAATGTGGGAATGTTAGGTGTCTTTGAATCTTCTTCTTAGCCAGGTCAACACAAGATCTCTGCTGTACAGTTTTGTTCAGGAAAATCATTCAATGTGGTATCTGGCATGCTCTGGATAGTGCCTCATTCCACTGAACCTGCCAATATTCAGTTCCTGAAATTGATTTTAACTCAACTTTGTCCCTTCAACAGTTAAACTCTTGTGTGGACAAATGAAAATGAAAATATTCAGAATATACCAGCTTTGTGTTAGTGAGCATATTTGTCATTTCTGGTGATGGTTCAAGCCTAGAATAATAAAACTCTAGGTCATTTGTATTGTGACCAGAGAAATATGCAAACGTCTGTGCAAACGTTTGTGAGCCACCCAATGCTGTTGTAGGGCAGTGTTTCCATTGCATGTAATTAAATATTGCATGTGGAATACTTGTTTTATGCATGAAGTGATCACTTTTATGGTGACAACAAAACATTTAAACCTAGTTTGAAATACCTTCATGCATTTCCGATAATCAAGATCTTGTATCATGTCATGCACTTTGTAAAAGTGCCACACATCAGAGACAACTATAGGAGTGATAAAATAATTTAAAGAGATGCAAACACAAATGGAGTTTGCAAACGTTGGGTAGGACTGAATATTTTGCACAATACCCTATCCCCCAAAAATCCATGAGCAACAGCAGAGGTTTTCACTGAGAAAATGTCTCTTCGCACTGTGTGATAATGAACGGGATGTTAAAATCAAGTTCATTGTTTGTACTGCATAGCATTCTGGGATTAAGCAAGAAAAAGGCTGTCAC
This sequence comes from Lissotriton helveticus, assembly GCF_964261635.1. Taxonomy (NCBI): domain Eukaryota; kingdom Metazoa; phylum Chordata; class Amphibia; order Caudata; family Salamandridae; genus Lissotriton; species Lissotriton helveticus. The sequence continues at coordinate 127,889,742 of NC_136064.1, forward strand.
AAAACCAATCCACAGAACTAGGAAAAGTAATGACATTTTAATTCACAGATATAGCTTTGTAGGAGCAAAGTATGTCTTCTATAACCAAAAGTAGAAAATATGTAATCTACCTTGGAGAGGTGGAATGGAGGTGGTAGTAGCTCAGATGAACCTGATGATAAGTTATCAAAGTCAACAAAGGAGCCTGAGGCTAATTGATCTATTTCTGGCAGCTCTACATGTTGTGTGGAACTTGAAGTAGATGTGAACACCAACGTTGTCACGTTTCTGAATAGAAATCTGTGTTTCTTTGCAAGTTGTTTGTATAGTTGTTGTACATGAAGCTGGTAGAAGAAATACATCTTCATTTACTATCCCCAAACGGGGAGTAAAAGCTTTATCACTGATCAAAAACTTCCAGTGGGGCTTCCTGGATAGTAGTGAGAGGAGAAATGTTACTACTCAGGATTCCTCATTAGCTTTTGTGTAGAACTGCCCACATGATACAGTTTAATGAGATCTATTGAAACAAATCTCTTGTTTTTGCAACCAGCAAGGGGTTGTGGAATTAGAGTTCTGTTACATTCAATGCCAGGTCAGGTACAGGCACAATTTGTTTTCTTGTCCACATGTGTCTCTCTGACCAGTTCACCAATCTTGGGGATCCAGCCGGAGGCTGCTGGTGCTTCCTTCACTTCTTCGGTGATGGTGCATTATATTTGGACATTGCTTTGCCCGTCCCAGAAACTGTTGAGTTTAAAACAGCCAAACATTCATTGATATCAAATGGTATTTCTACCACCATTGTGCTGGGGCTGTCAAGGTCAGGTACCCACATCTTAACCCCAAACAGGATCTTGTAGGGAGTTCGTCCACCCAGGGATCTTTTAGGCAGATTGTTTAGTCTTCTCAGGCTTCCATGTAGGTGATGGAACCAACTGTGACCTGAGCCTAATTCTCTTGTTGGTAAATATTGTTCTAGATCTCAGTTTTTCCTGTCCACTATAACATTTTCCTCTGGTTGGTAGTGGGAGGAGTACCACACTGACACACCCAATTTTTCCAAGGTGTCTTTGTAAGCATTAGAGGTGAACTCCGCCCCCCTGGTCTGAATTGAAAATCTTATCCATGTATTTCCCGATGAAGACTTACAGGTCTAATATATCAGTTCAAGAGTCAGATGATTGCTGTGGCCAAACTGATAGCAAAGGAGAGCTGGAATACACTGCAACCAAGATGTATTTTAAGCCTCATCTGATTGTAAGGGAAAGCAGTGATCCAGTTTAATACAAGTCAGTGGTTTGTCTGAGATCAAAAAATGTGTCTAAGGTGGCAGTGCTGTGGTGGAACCCTTCATCTGCTGGAAGATGTAGCATTTAAGGACAAATCCTTAGTGTTACTGCAGTAATCAATCAATCAATCATGCCATTTGTATGGCGCACTACTGCAGTAATGAAACTGTAGCTGTCACTCCAGCATGTGTATATGTGAAGCCCTCATGTGGTGCTAGGATAAAAGCCAACCTGCAATTTGATTTTCAAATAACTCTATCCCCCGCTCAAGGAATATCAGAAAATGGTATGTTTTTTGCACTCAACTGATAGGAGTACTTTGTTGGAAAGCTTTTGGCAAATGGGTGTTTTTACTTGCAGTGTTTGCACTGGAGTTCTCAGGCAAACCAATGGCCATTTTTAATAGCACACATAGGGAGCAGCCTGCATAGTAATGGTAATATGTCTGGATTGGGTGAGCATAGATCAGCTACCAATTAATGGGAACTATGCTCCACAACCCCAGAGCAAAAGTATACTTTATAGGGCATTCAGAGCGACCCGTAACCATGTCTCCAGGCAGGTCGCTCCCCACGCCACGCAGCTCCACCTGACTGCGCCTGTGTCTCTGCTGCTGCTGAGGGAGTTCGAGGCCCAACTCCACCCGCAGTCTACCACCTGCGCCCCATCCCTGGTGGCCAGTGGTAGGCCGTAGGTTTGCTTTGTGGTATTTGTGTGCTCTGTGACAGTTTTTATTGCACTGTATCTGCTCTGTGACCATTTTTTGTATTGTATTTGGCCCTGGGGCCGCTTTATTGCATTGTATCTTGCCTCCTCCCTCCTTCCTGTTACTTACTGCCCTTTCGCCTTCTCTCCGCTTTGTGAAAGCTTTATTGCATTGCATCTCGCCTCCTTCCTACTTCCTGTTACTTACTGCCCTTTTGCCTTCTCTTCGCTTTGTTACCGCTTTATTGCATTGTATCTTGCCTCCTTCCTCCTTCCTGTTACTTACTGCCCTTTTGCCTTCTCTCCCCTTTGTCGTCCCTTCCGCCCACTTTCCCACAGCTGCGTCCTCTGCGGCCCCGCCCCCTGCTCGCCCATTCATCATTCTCCCCTCCCACCTCCCCTTCTTATGGCACCGCTGGCTCGCCGAAGGCGCGTATAAGGCAAGCCCGTTTGCGCCCATCCGTGCATGGACCGCGCCCAGCCCCAGAACGCCTGGCACCCGCAAACGCCACAATGCCAGACTCTGCTACGATGCCAGCACCCTCCACGCACTAAACGCCATACAAGAACACACCTGCTACCGGGCCAACCCGAAGCACACCCAAGGACTCTTCACCTGTCGGAACTGCCGCTTCTCCAGCACCCGGCCCGCCAAAAAGCCAACCAAAGAACCTAACTACCTCAGATGCATCCTCCTCAACACCCGCTCTGCCCGCAAACATGCCTTCGAACTCCGAGACCTTCTCAACTCTATCTCCCCAGACATTGCCTTCCTGACAGAGACCTGGCTGAACCCACTTCAGCTCCCGGCATCGCCATAGCCATCCCAGAAGGCTACAAGATCACCCGCTGGGACTGGACCAACATTGTAGGAGGAGGAAACGCCATCTTGCACAGGAACACTCTCAGAATCTTAACCAAGACCGACCACACCCTCAGCACCGCCGAACACATGCACTTCAATCCCAACACCACCCTCAGAGGAACCCTAATCTACAGGCCCCCGGACCTCGACCACAGTTCAGCGACTCCATCGCCAACTTCTCAGGGACCTGAACTTTCACCTCAAAAACAACAACGACACTAACTCCACCATCCTGATCGCCAATCTCGGACTCAGACAGCTCGTGAGAACACCCACCCACACCGCTGGTCACACGCTAGACCCCATCTTCAACACAAGCCCCCATGTCTCCTTCAACCACACCACCGAACCCCACTGGACCGACCACCACTGCATCCACTTCACCTCCAGGAATCCCACTGCGCACCACCGCACCAAACAGATGCCTCAACACTGCTGGAGCAAAATCACCGAAGACCAGCTAACCACAACCCTCGCCCAGAGCCTACCCTCTGCCTCCACCTACCCTGACACCGCCGCCAGCAACCTCAGACAATGGATCGACAACTGCGCCAACAGCCTCACTCCACTCAAGACACCCTCCAACAGCCGCACCAGGAAGAAAGCCACCTGGTTCACCGAAGACCTCCAGGCCTCCAAACGAACATTCCTGAAAACTGAAGAAGAACTGGCTCCGCAAACGAACACCGGACAGCTAAGCAGCCCATCAGAACGCCACCCGCAGACACTATCAGCTCATCAGAGCCGCCAAGAGGGCCTCATTCACAGACCGCCTAGATAACAATGCACACAAAAGCAAAGAGCTCTACAACATAGTGAAGGAACTCTCCAACCACAGCTCTAACAACAATGACATCCCGCCCTCGCAAGATCTGTGCAACTCGCTAGCCACCTTCTTCCACCGCAAGGTCACCGACATCCACGACAGCTTCAACGCCACGACCGCCCCGACAACCACAACCCCCATGACCACCACCTGCTCCAACCACCTGCTCTCCTGGCCCAGCATCAACGAGGAGGACACCAGGGAAATCATGAACACCATCCACTCCGGATCTCTGTTAGACCCATGCCCTCACCACATCTTCAACAAATCCTGCATCGCACCCCATCTCCAGAAAGTAATCAACCTCTCCTTCAAGACAGCAACCTTCCCGGATACCTGGAAGCATACCTAGATCAACGCCTTACTCAAGAAACCCAAGTCGAACCCCAAGAAACTCAAGAACTTCTGACCCATGACCCTGCTCCTGTTCCCGGTGAAGGTCACTGAGAAAATCATCAACAAACAACTAACACGCTACCTCAAAGAAATGGCATCCTGGACCCGCCCCAGTCTGGGTTCCACAGCAACTACAGCACCGAAACCGCCCTCATTGCCGCCACTGATTACATCAGGACCCTGCTTGACAACAGAAAAACAGTGGCCCTCATCCTCTTGGACCTGTCAGCCGCCTTCGACATGGTTTGTCACCGCACACTACGAACGCGCCTACATAACGCCGGGATCCAAGTAAATGCCCTGGACTGGTCCACATCCTTTGTCTCCGGCAGAACTCAGAGCTTCCGCCTCATCCCCTTCCAACCCAACACCACCGAGATCTTCTGCAGCGTACCCCAGGGCAGAAATTACCACCTGCCACAAGATCAACTGCACCTTTTTTCAACAAATCTATGTCCCCCCTGTCAGTAAATGATGCTTAATAAAGAACAGTGTGTTTACAGTAACATATAGGCATGGCCTGAATATGATATCAACCCTATTTAACACAATGGGTGTAAATCTTACCATTTTTGTTTCTAAGCTACTTTAATAGGCATACAGATTCACATCTTTTATTAGTTTTCAATTGATTTGTTGTTTCCCTATTGGCCTAATCTTCAATGTTTCACTAAGAACTAGTCCTTAGTCATAAGGCTAGCATTGCAAAGCATAACATGCCATGTGATCAACAGAACTTCTTATCTATCCAGTAAGTCAGCATTTCTTCTACTAGTAAATGTTTTCTTCACTATTTCACCTGTATAAATGAAGGTAATTTGTTTGCCCTATTTGTACTGATTTATTCATGGCATTTGTTAATATTAACTTATGTTGTTTGAGATCTTTCCTTTTGATTTGCTTGGGCTTTCAGTAGCGTGCATATTGACATTGTTGCATGTAGGAGTGTGACAGGTCGGTCACATGCAAAACACATGAGTGTGAGGACCACATCTGTGCAATAATCTTTCTCCATGATGTCAGTTTTGTACCATTTCAGTTGAATAACTTCAAACTGCTGCCACAATTCGTACCAAGTCTTTTTTGTGCTCATTTAATCACTAATAAGTAGTGACTTTATGCTACAAGCCAGTGGGGGGTTGACAATGACCTGATTTGGCAAAATCTGGACATTTGAGACTGCAACAATGCATTTGGAGATGTACAAAACCCAAACTGGTTACTGAATCTCTATTTGGGTTTTGTGATTTATTGTTAGGAAGAGGCATGGTGAGGGTGCCACTTTCTTAATTCTGAATTAGAATGGCATGTATGAATGTTTTGCGACTGAAATGTGGTGACAAAACATTCACAATTTACCACCAATTTAAAGCCGGAGGTAACCCATTCCCAAATGTAAAGGTGCTTTTTTGAGAATGGTTGGAAAAGTTTTTTTGAGAGGAGGCGAAGGTCCTAAAGACCATTGCAGACTCATAAACTCATCCTGTTACCATTGAGGAAATTGGTATTCATTATTTTAGTACACCAAGCCAATGCTGCACTACTTTCCTCATTCTCTTTCAGGAAGCAAACATCTATTGATTAATAATGTTTCCAGGTTTTGCTTTCACTTGCAATGCAAAGGGTTTTATGCCCTTGCTCACAAAATAATACAGTTTTGAAATTAAAGATAACTTTTTGTGCTTGTTTATTACTCAGACCTAACTTCTATTCAATTCAATGTATTAAAGTTTTGGAACTCCAATGAGGTCCACTTAAAAGGATGCATACCAATTAATAGTGCAATAAAAAAATTAACCTACAGCAATTTAAAGGAATACAGTTTGGAATTAGCAGCCAACAGTAAGCAAACTGAGGATATCCTGAATTTTGCAAATAACAATTAGAAAGCAACCGGATCATGGGCAATTTTAAATTAACTTCTAACTTCAGACCAGGTCTGGCAAATATACAAATTCTGGTGATGATCTATCACCTCCCACATAAAATTTAGAGTCTGATTTCATGTTTTGCATTTTGAATACTCCATCACAATTACATTTCCTGAAGTCTTTTAAAAAATGACATAGGGTACATAGGATGCTGTACACTTATAATAACTCAGGAATGATATCCGACACATGCATGACAGTGACCAGATTACCAAACTCTAAATCAAGTCCGTAGTTTTTTTTGGGGATATTTACCATATTCTTCATTTTTTCTCACAAGGTGGTAACCGTTTTCCCGGTCATGACATCTTTAGGGATTAAGCAGCCTATGTTTTAAGCAGTTTTTAAAAGGATAAATAGATACCATTTTTATATATTATTTCATATAAATTAAAATACCTATTTCAAAAAATGTGAACTGAAGTTTAATTTTATTTAATGTAACCGTATTTCCTATGAGGTTTTATTTTAAGTCCCTACCCCCAGTATTTTATCTTATCTTATCTTATCTTAGGTGCAATTTGTAAAGCGCACTGACGCTGAGGCTTCCTGGCGCTGACAGACAGAGTGTGTGAGGGGGCAGTTGCAGTATCAGTGGTTAGCCATTTGTAGTGTTGAATGGGGGGGTGCAACTTGCGGAGTTTCACTGCATGGAATTCTGGGGAGTTAAATTAAAACTCAGTGAGATACTGTTGAGATCTATGAACGGCGAAAATCATCATGTTGCTCTGCTTACACTGATTTATAGCACCAGGAGCTTGTTCTGGGGTCCACAGTCAGTGCAAGCGGCATCTCATGGAATGCCCGAGGGCGATGCTTCTTTATTTTCAACCAAGTAGATTTTCTACTCGAGTGGCAGCTTTCTAACCTTGAATTGTCACGACTGCCCATGAAAATCACTCTAGGAGATACCAGTTTTTGCTTACATATAGTATGTTGGGGAGCCATATGCAAGAAAAAACTCCACCATGGAGGAATTTGGCCAGAACTCTACATTACATTTATCACCCACCCTAGTACCAAATTTAATACAAAAGTGCAGCTTGTGAGTACTGAAATATAGTAAAGTTACTCAAAAGTTTATATTGTATTTTGATGATATTGATACCTGTTTGTTCACAAAGGATTTTCTTCTAACTTTCTAAATTGGTTTGGGAATGTAAGTGTGTTTTGTCCTTTCCTTTAAAATTGTTGATACTGCTTGAACTTAACACACTCTTTGCTGTGGATTGTGGGCTGCTTGTGGCATAGCTACCAGAGACTTCACAGAAATTCACTTTGTATTGTATTTTGATCTAACCAGAGTGAGTTTACGAGTTGGTTGGCGTGTTGTCATATCAGATTAATTAACTCATTTCAGGCATTATCATTCAGAGGTTAGGAGAGTGTTGTGTAGCATTTTATGACTTGAGTGTAGGTTTGCCGATTCATGCCCGTATATAGGTACAATTCACATTCCCCCTAATATCGGCATTAAAATCATACCCATATTTAGACATAGCCATGCAGTCCAAATACAGGCATGGCTACTTCCACCAGTTCCGAAAAGCCACAGCGATTTCTTGGAAAAGCGGCTTAAGCTGCTAGGGAACCTCCCCTTGCTTGAATATTGATTTGTCCAAGAACTCATGGAGTTTTAAAAAACAAACATTCCCTTGGCATCGGTCCTCTGAGTCACATTCGGCTTTTTTCCAAAACATAATTAAATCGCAGACTCCATCGACGACTCCAGTTCTATCAGCCAGGATGTAGCGCTGTTGAGCTGTCACGTCGGAAGTCGCAGTCAAGCAGTCGAGAGGTGCGGAGTAGTTGCCTGAGAGCGGGAGCTGTACGAGGAGCCGAAAGCCGTAACCGGTCGGCATGCAGCAGCCATCCCGAAGCCCCTAGACAAGCTCCGAGACCAACCGCATCGCAGAAGAAGAAGCGGGAGCCGGGCCGGGCACGCGAGTGTTTCTGCGAGTGTTTCTGTCCGATCCGCCCTGAGGCATTGCGGCACTCCGCACCGCGCCGTACCACACCGCTCAGCTGTAGTAGTGGCAGGCGGAGGCGGGGGCGAAGGTGCGCCCAGGAAGAGACAGAGGCTGAGGTATCGAGGTGCTGCGCCGTAGCGCCTCTTAGTGCCTGCAGTGACCTGACAGTCCCGTGGTATTGGCACCTGTGGCGGTCGGATTCCCTGGAGCGTCTATGAGCGTCCATGGGCAGTGTTGTGCGGCGTTAGTAGTGCTGGTCGAACAGGAGGTGAAGAAGCCACGTACCGGTAACAACTCCGACAGCAGCACAGACAACAATTAAAGTCTGCAAAGGAGCAGCAGCATTCTGGGATTGTGCAGCAGTCCTGGTGAGGAGTAGTAGAGGGGCTCTGGAGGGGTTTGAGTGGCAGAGGTGACAGAGGAGTCAGTGGTGGTGCACAGCAGTAAAATCAGCCACTGTCTGGAGAGGAGTTTGGTCTGGTGTGAAGGGGGTGTTCGGGTTAGGTCAGCCCACTGTTAACCAGCACTACGCGTAATTACTGAGTATCACGCAAGGCAACGTCTCTTGAGGTCTTTGTGCACAGGTCCCTAAGGGCAGGGAGAAGCCTTGGAAAAGCCTGGGTGTCAAGTCGGCTGGAACAATGAGGTCCGGGAGGAGACGAAGGAACCCCCCGCAGACCAAGAAGCGGAAATCTAAAACGAAAGTGCCCAATAGCCCCTCTTAAGATATCATAGTCAATCCCCCCACTACCTCACTAATACCACCAATCTACTCAATTTTTAGCACAATGAAGTCCAATGTAAAGTTCACATTTCAGGAAGATCCAGCAACAGCAATATACGCAATGCCAATAACCTCAAATGGATTACAAAAACCTATGACCCCAAGCAAGGTACTCACGGAGTCAGCTGTCCTAGCTGTCGCACAGTCTCCACAGCCCTGTGTGAATGTCACTTCAGCAAAGGTTATTGTAACAGTTAAACAAGGCAAGTGCACACAAGTAGCTCAGGGAAGTAGTAAGCACGAGATACAAATACAAGCTCAAGTACACATGGAACACACGGAAAACAAAAGTTATGACTCGCCCCAAGAAAAAATGAACCACACAATGTCGCCAGGTCTCATTAAGTGGATAATGGATAGCCCCAGCGAAAAAATTATGGAAGAGAGCATACTAACCACACGGCTCCAAAGAACCTTAACGTCACCCATTCTGTCAGCCCCATCAACAAACGTCATAAATCCAGTCCCACCGAGGGTCAGTAGCCCACTGGTCATCGATGATGATGAAGAAATAAAAAATGCTAGAAACATAGATGCCGAATATAAGGAACAGCCAAATAACTACTCGACCCACAGATTGGACTCATGTCTAAATCAAACAAAGCAAAAAGCCAGCAAAGTTAGTAAGAGGTGCAATCCTTGGTCGGACTCTCAAATTTTTTCAGACAATAATACAAGCAAAGTGTCCTATAAAGAAAAACAAGATAAGCGAATAAGTGTAACTGGCTCCAAGCAAATGAAACTACACTACAAAGTACACAACATGTTTCTAGGTCCTACAACAGAGGAACAAGGAGAAAACGTATGTGAACAGCACCGAAGCAATCTAGCTATCCAGGAGCTAGCAAACAACAATGTAATTGAAATATCTAGTGGGTCAAATCAGGACATAGAACCACAAGAACCTTCAGTCTTGGTCAACTGCCACCAAGGTGTGTGTAGTCAGGGACCTCCTATAATAGAAATCCCTAGTTTGTCAGCATCAAGTGAACGATCATCCGCAAAAACACTACACAAAGGCACTCCGCATAAACATAATGAGGATCACCGAACTCCACCGGTTTCTGATGATCTTCTACACAGCAAAATAAAGTCCACCTATACTAAAGCAAACGCGTGCCAGCAAGCGGGAACGCACGGTCTCAATCAATACCTGGAATCCTTAATCAATTTAAACAGTGCACTGGGCAACATCCTGGAAACCTCAATTAAAACACTGAACTTGCAGTCAGACAAATTGGATATTCAAATTCTTTTAATGAGTACAATTGCTGTACATATATCTAGCATAAACAAAAAACTGGACACCATAGGTCACTTGTTTGACATCTCTCCAGAATGGTCTCGTCCCTTGTCCCAGTCTCCAAATTGCACCTGTGGCCCAATTTAGGACAAGCTAAAGGACTTGCCATCAATACTTAAAGACATCCTACAGGAATGCAAGTACGCAAACCAAGGCGCCAATAGTACACTAAGTGAAAGAGGGCTCATTGCTCAACAAAAAGATGCACTGAAAGAAGAAATAGGAAACCGAGTAAATAGAAAGTAGATCTGACAACATTAGTAGTACATCAAACAACAGATAAGGATGTGAAACAAAACAAGTTAATAAAAACAAGACCTGATGAACCACGGGGAAAGATAAACGTTACAGGGACAAACACAGGAGCCCGGCACAGCATTACCCATGAATCATCAGATAAAAAACAGCTCGAAGAGTACAGTGAAAAATATTTGAACATCATAAAACCCTTTACTAAAAGGCAGAAAAAACATGAGAGGAAAAACAGAAACCAACTATTAAATCGAATGCCCACTACCAAGCAGGCCCAGGTCAACTTCCCGATCTTCAACTACCAAAAACCACTAATTAAAACAAATGTTGGCAATGAAGATGGCCCACAACTGCTATCAAAAACATTGAAACCCCTAGATAGCCTCCGGAAGCAGAGCTCTAAAGCAGAAGGGAATCACCCCACAGTCAAAGAGGAAGGTAGTAATAACCAAGCCCAAATAAAAAGATCTAGAACATCAGAGGAGATTGCTTACGTAACAACCTCAGATACAGATGACCCAAATAAGGACGAAAACGCAATCCTAGCCACAACACTAAGTAATGTGGATTGGAGTTTGGAAAGTAACGATTATGACTGCTTGCAACAGAACAGAATATTAGGGAGCCCTATGGACGACCTAATTAATAATGGGGAAAAACAACGACAAAAATTCTGGTCTACGCAGCAAGAACATCAACACGATCTCAAAAAGGGACAAAACCAACGCAAGATTAGTCATAGCAAAAGCCGACAAGAATAAGCAAGACAGGCTGCAAGTAAAGCTAATTCCAGAACAGTATGACCAACAACCAACCATAGGACCGGAAAAAGTGACCATCATACATGATCATAGGCCAAATATAGAATCAGACGGACAAAAAAGAACAATTGATAAAGCAAAAATCAAGGCAAACACGCTATCAGAGCGACTAGGGTACGATGACCAAAGCCAACAGGTCAAAAACAAAAGGGACGAAGCAAAGGATAACGGAAGCAATACAATAACAAGAACACGGCAGAATAGCAATATGTACAGCATAAAACCAACAACAACTGGAAGGCTACTTCTTATACCCAATTACAAAAGGCAAGGCACACAAGATTATCTAAACCGAGGTAACATCCTACATCTGACATCGGACATCCCGAGCCTCAATCATATCAAATCTGCAGACTTACTGTCGATTGAATTTATCAATCTTGGGAGCAATGCAGCCAAGGAAGGTACCCTGACAATTTGGAGGAGCGAGGATATAGTTAAGCAGCTACTTAATGAAACCACGAAATTTGAAGAATGGGGAATCTCGCTTAAGGAGGAGGCAACGATAGGGTATCCCTTGCCCCTGTAAAGAAAGTGCATCAAAGGAGAAGTTGACACCGGGGTAAGTTTGCATACATACTCCGTACTGCATGGCGCGAGTGGCGCAGAACTTTCTAAAATCGAGCAACAGAACAGACAGCTGTTAGGCCTATCGGAAGATTGAATTAATAGTGGGGCACGCAACACCGGACGATGCACACTAAAAATCCTTTCCTGGAACATTGCCGGTGCGAAAGAAATCTTAAATGACAACAGTAAAATAGATAATTGGGACGATTATGACATCATCGCCCTGCAGGAAACATGGCTGACAGAGCCAATTGACCTTCCAGGCAGAATCAGTTGTCATGTTAGTGCAACTCGCACTCAGTGCCATGGTCGAGCGAAGGGGGGGTCTGTCGGTCTACATAAATACCGCATTAAAGATCGAGGCCTCCCAACTGGCCGCTTCCACGGCAGATATGCAAATAATCAAAATTGAGAAGATATCTCAGGCTGGCATCGGAACCATAATCCTTATAAACATATATGCCCACCCTAAAATGAAGGTAAAAAAGGAGCTATTCAATTGTATCAACAATGTAATATCTGGCTTCCGTCTTGATCAACCAGCATGGGACATAATCCTCTCGGGCGATTTCAACGCTAACCTTATTCAGCACCCAGAAGAGGAAGACAATATCATCGCTGCCAATGAATTCTGGGCGGTTGAAACAGAGGAGATCGCCAAGAAGACCGATCAAGTGGGAAGACACCTGATGTGGGCCCTGGAAAATCATAGGTTGCGAGTACTCAATGGAAGATTCAAACAGGATAGACCCCCTTCCAACACCTATATAGGCCCCATACAAGTTCAAGCCTGGATTATACCACGTATCGCTACCTCTGCTGGGGTTAATTGATAACTTCCAAATTCTATGTTCGGCAGACAGTGATCATTCAATGCAACACATCAAAATCAACCTGTCACCACCTAAACACTGAAAAGCCCGATCATTAGCTGGGGAAATATCAACAACCAACCTGAAGAGAATAAGGTGGACGAGTAAATCAATACCGCAAGTAGCACAGCAAGCAAAGCACTTACTGCAAACAATAACCAATGACAACGTATTGTGTGCAGAAAGATGGACAGCCTTTTTAAACAAGCTACCAGAGCCAACAGGAGCATGAACTTCAATCAAAATGCGCATGGTAAGCCCAGCAAGACCATACTGTCCTTAAGAAGGCGTCTGCGGCAGTCAATGAGACAAGCAAAGTGACATTGTGCAAATTTGTGTGTTTGGCAAACAATCCGATCAATAAGGAAACAATACAAGAAACAAATTTGGACGAAAAAAAACCCCAAAGTTACTGACTTCTGGACAAAATTGTTATACAACATAAAGAAATCTGATTCCAAAGCATTCTGGTCACAGGTAAATGCTTTAAATAGATCAGTACAAACAATAAACACGACCTGTGTCAGGGAACAGGTATGGGTCAAACATCTACAATACATTTTCAGTAAGCTCACCATCGTCATCCATAACAACAGCTCACAACACATTAAACGTAGTGAACTCGAAGACTTCCATCTTGGCACAATCAAACAATCTGAGCAGCAACCAACAACGCAGAGATAAAACATCCAGTTCATACGCTGAAACAGAAACACTAAAAATAATTAAGAAAAGCAGGCAAGATAGTGCTCCGGGACCGAATGGGGTCCCCCAGGCTATCTACAAGGAGGACACCCAATATTGGGCAGGCAAGTTAAATACCTTATTTAAATCAATAAGCAACACAAGTCGGCTCCCAGAAAGCTGGAGAGGGGCGATCATCAATCCCATCTACAAAGGAGGAGACCGCAAAAACCCATCTAACTACCGTCTGATTGCACTTATCGACGCCGAAGCAAAGTACTACGCATCCCTGGTGTTGATTGACCTTATAAAATGGTCAGAAGAAAATAAGAAGATTCCGGCAAATCAGACAGGGTTTCGCAGGGGTACCGGCACCATGGCTAATGCCATGTCAATAAGTATAATCGCAGAAAAGAGCATTCAAAGCCAGCAAGCACTGTACTCCTGCTGTGTTGACTTCAAGGCGGCCTTTGACCGTGTCAGCCGTCAACTACTCTGGTCCAAATTAAGGCAGCAAGGCCTGCCGGACACAATTTGAAATCCTATAATGGACTTATACACAGACACCTGGATGCAGGTAAAGATCGCCAATGGGCAACTGCTAACACGGAAGATCAATACACATAATGGATTGAAACAAGGTTGCGTACTGGCCCCCCATCTCTTTAACCGGTTTATGGCAGACCTAACCACAAGGCTTGATGGGATCAACGCCCACCCACCGCGGCTAGGAACCCTACGGCTGACACATCTTTCCTATGCCGACGATGTGGTGCTCTTAAGTCAGACAAAAACAGGTCTGCAACGCCTCCTGTATGAACTGGCTGAATACACAAGGCTGATCCTTCTGGAAATTAAACACCCAAAAAACAAAGATCATGGTAATAACTCATCAACGCAAAGCACCACCGTTTTTTTCCTAGACAATAAGAAACTGGAAGTAGTGGATAGCTATAAGTACTAGGGAATACAACTGGACAGACGCCTTAACTTCTCCCAGCATTTCGATGCCATCGAAAACAAGCACTGGCGTTGCCAATAGGTCTCACAGTAGGAAAGTTGGAGCTATTGGTTTTGTAAATGACATTTTATATTTATGTTTTGTGATTTACAATGCCAATACTTTTAACTTTAGCATATGTGACATTTTTAGTATTTGTAATGTCACATGTTTTGTATTGACTTGACTTAGATGTATTGATATTACAATTAACATTGGCTTTTAATTTTTTTTAATAATTAATACTTAAATAAAAGTGATTGTAATTTGTAATGGCAATAGCTTAAACTTTTGTAAATAACTGTTGTGAAGATTATGTTCAGTGACTAAAATCCAAGAACAGAAGTGAAATATTAAAATTTTTTTGTGACATTTGCAATAAAGCTTCAAACATTGAGAGAACATATTTGAACTAGTGAAGCTGTGGTGGTGTTGAGTGATGCTGTGGTGGTGCTGAGTGATGCTGTGGTTGCGCTGAGTGATGCTGTGGTTGCGCTGGGTGATGCTGTGGTTGCGCTGAGTGATGCTGTCGTTGAGCTGAGTGGTGGTGTGTTGGTGCTGAGTGGTGCTGTGGTGGTGCTGAGTGGTGCTGTGGTGGTGCTGAGGGATGCTGTGTTGGTGCTGAGGGATGCTGTGTTGGTGCTGAGGGATGCTGTGTTGGTGCTGAGTGATGCTCTGGTGGTGCTGAGTGATGCTGTGGTGGTGTTGAGTGATGCTGTGGTGGTGCTGAGTGAGGCTGTGGTGGTGCTGAGTGAAACTGTGGTGGTGCCGAGTGATGCTGTGGTGGTGCTGAGTGGTGCTGTGGTGGTGCTGAGTGATGCTGAGTGGTGCTGCGGTGGTGCTGAGTGATGCTGTGGTGGTGCTGAGTGATGCTGTGGTGGTGCTGAGTGACGCTGTGGTGGTGCTGAGTGACGCTGAGTGGTGCTCTGGTGGTGCTGAGTGATGCTGGGGTTGCGCTGAGTGATGCTGTGGTGGTGCTAAGTGGTGCTGAGTGGGGCTGTGGTGGTGCTGAGTGATGCTGTGGTGGTGATGAGTGGTGCTGTGGTGGTGCTGAGTGACGCTGTGGTGGTGCTGAGTGACGCTGTGGGGGTGCTGAGTGACGCTGTGAGGGTGCTGAGTGATGCTGTGGTCATGCTGAGTGGTGCTGTGGTGGTGCTGTGGTGGTGCTGTGGTGGTGCTGGGTGGTGCTGTGGTGGTGCATAGTGGTGCTGTGGTGGTGCTGAGTGGTGCTGTGTGCTAATAAATAAAATTAAACACATGCTGGACCTTATTCAGCACACTTTGGAGCGCGCTCTGAGAACTGAGCTTTTCTTTGCAATAATTTTTTCAAGCCTCGTACAAGCCACCATACTTAGAGTCACCCCTTTAGTCTTGGGAACGAGACTGTTTGGTTATCCATATCAAATCCCTTGACTTTGATTTTATGACGCAATGCATTCTGGGAAGCCAAACACAATGAAACAGTATTCAGGGTGATGCCTGTGCCCAGCAATGCCTGAAAAAAGGATGTCGCGTAATATTTAGAGTTTCCGACTTTATAACTGGGGGACAGGGTTCGAGTCTCAGAGCCTGCCCTATCCGTGCAAACAAAAAAAGAAATGTAGACATGCTGATCAGAAGAAGAAATAAACTGCGAAACTCCCCCTCAAAAATGCAGATGGATTTAGAGAGAGGATGTGATGTAATATTCAGAGCTGCAAAGTTTGGAAACTGGATTTAGTCTCGGCTCTTCCCGTGCCTATTAAAAAATAACATTACAGAGACATGCCGATCGGAATAAGTAAAACAATGGAGAAGCTGAGAAACAAAAAAAAAATGCAGATTGGAAACAAAAAACGCAACGGAAACGAAAGGATAAACAAATGCCGATATGTAGGGTTATTACCACTACGGTTATCTTTTCTGAACTCCCGCTGGATGAACATGTATAGTTAGAAAAGCCAACATTTCGAAAACAAGGGCAGAAACAAAAGAAAAAGTCTCAGAGCCTGCCCTATCCGTGCAAACAAAACAAGGGAGGAAGGGTGACGAGACGCATGGGGAGCAGCAGGCTTTGATGTGCCAGCCGGCCATGCAGTGAATAATTAGGGGAGGAGAAATGCCGGCCTGAGGCCGAGCACAAAGCAATGAAAGTTAAAGCAATTAGGGGGGAGGTGGGAGGGAGGCTGATCCTCGTACAAGCCACCATACTTAGAGTCACCCCTTTAGTCTTGGGAACCAGACTGTTTGGTTGGTTGGGAGCGCAAATGGAGAAAGCACTACAATCCTGAGGATAAATTGCTTTATAAAACTGAACTCCATAAATATCACAAACTAGTGAGATCGGAAAAAAGCTGCCACCTCAAAAATAGAATTGCTTCAGCGGAAAATCCCACTAAAGAATTATTCTCAATCTATAGAGAACTGACTATTCCTACTAGATTGGAAGCTCAGGACATGTATTCGAAAGAACTATGTGACTCCATTGCCGATTTTTTTGTCAACAAGATTGACAAAATACATGCCACCTTTATAAAAGATGAGTCTAGTTCTAGCGAATCAACAGAAGTTAACAACAGTAACACGAGGACCTCTGATCTTACGTGCTTTATCACCCCTGAGAAACAAGAACTTCTCAGCATTGTTAACAGTATACAATCCGGTTCTCCGAGTGACGTATGCCCACCGACTCGCTGCAGAGGAGTTATGGAGTCTACGGTCATTGATTTTATCAATCAAATTGTATCTTTGTCCTATGAGGAATGTAAGGTACTAGATGCCTGGAAATTCGCCCAAGTAATCCCCCTGAAAAAAAAGGCCAATATTCACATCTCCCAACTCCAGAATCTCCGCCCCATATCCCTCCTCCCTTTTTGTGCCAAGATTGTGGAGAAAGTAGTGAATATGCAGCTCATGAGCAATCTGAAAGATCACTCGCTCTTACATCCCACTCAATCAGGGTTCAGAGCCGGATACTCCACTGAGTCAGCCCTACTTTTCTCCACGGAGAGTCTTAGGCGCATAGTGGATGAGGGAGAGACAGCAGCGTTGGTATTATTAGATCTAAGTTCAGCTTTTAACACCGTGCTGCACTCAACGCTGCTGTCTCGGCTAGCTGGAATGGGAGTAAAGGGGTCAGCCCTTGCGTGGCTGGAGTGTTTTCTGACCAACAGAAACTTTCAGTTGCACTGCCCCCCCTTTAAGTCTTCTCTTAGAAATGCAAGCCACGGGGTCCCTCAGGGCTCAAGTTTGAGCCCCACCCTGTTCAATATCTATATGGAGCCCCTGGCTCGCATAGTAGAGACTTATGGGGTGGGCATTGTCAGCTACGCTGATGACACCCAACTGATGTTCAAACTTACGCCCGACCACAGAGAGGATGCCACCAATTTCTCCAACTGCCTCTCTTCTGTGGCAGCTTGGATGACCAATAATTGCCTTCACCTTAATGGCGATAAAACCGAGCTGCTGGTGGTGGGCAAATCCTCCTCCGCATGGTCCCACATGTGGTGGCCAGCGGAACTGGGCAGTTTACCTTGCCCTGTGGCTTCGGTGCGGAACTTGGGCATAACGTTGGATTCCAACTTGTCATATAAACCCCATGTGAACAAAATTACAGCAAGATGTTTCAGCATATTGAGGGTCCTTCGGAAGGACTTGATCTTCTTCCCATAGACTCAAGAAAGACCATCGTCCATGCCCTAGTCACCCCCCATTTGGACTATGGGAATGCCTTGTTATTGGGTCTGAGCAAGAAGAGCACCCACCAGCTTCAATGTGCTCAGAACGCCGCAGCGCGCCTTGTGCTCAAGTTACCTCGAAGAGCCTCAGGGAGACTGGCCTTGACCAGACTCCACTGGCTCCCCATCAAGGAGCGTATCAAATTTAAGGCCCTGTGCTTTGCCCACCGCATAGCCCATGGAGTTTACTCACTATACATCGCCCTACCCGGAATCTTAGATCTTCCGGTACGATGATGTTCAAAATCCCTAAGATAACTAGAGCCAAGATGGGTGGCTCCTCGTTCAGATACCTGGCTGCCAGGGGCTGGAATGAACTTCCCATCGAGATACGGATGGAACCTTCTGAAATAAGATTCCGAGGAAAATTGAAAACCTTCGTCTTTCCTCGCATCTGATCCCCCACTCTTCCTCCTGCCCCTGTCAGTTTCTCCTGTGTTCATTCCTCCAGGCACCTTTGCGGTTTTCAGCGCGGGGACACTCTGTTCTTGAGTAACCAGGCGCTTTATAAATGGCTTCTATTCTATTCTATTCTATCCATATCAAATCCCTTGACTTTGATTTTATGACACAATGCATTCTGGGAAGTATAGTCTTGTTTTATTTCAATTGCACTAACACCCGACAGCGAACGTTTTAAAAGGAAAGCCCTGGGCTAGACTTATCATTCCTGTCTGGAGGGAGAGTCAACAAATTAAGTGTAAAAGTTGAGGCGCGGGTGTTAAGAGTCCGTCCACGTGCGGACCCATGAAAACCGCTGGGCTTTAAATCATTGCAGCAAAGGTGTTTTTGAAAATTTAAGTATGTGTTTATTTCTGTAACACACACACGTGTTTCACCTTAGTGCATCACATTATTAGTATTATAGTTGGAGCAATGTGTTATAAAATCAAATATGAGAGAGGTTTTGGTTCAGCGCATATCCAGAATGCACGTATTTGAAGGCCCTCCCATGATGATAAACTGTTTCGCTGCAGATTGCTTTAATTGGTAGCTGCAAGACAGCCTCTGTGTTGCTATCTCTCTGCTGTGCCTTTCCCGTCTATAACAAGCATTGGGTGGACATCGTGCAAATCACATTAAGTTAGAATGTAATGTAATGGATTGCACACAGACATCCACATAAGGCAGCATGCACATTCATACACAGCATTACCAACCGGAGATACATTTACACACACACACACATGTCCATGCACATATATACAAGAACACGCACACAGGCACTCCTAAGAATATGTGCACACTTATACACATATGCATGCAGGCACGCATGTGTACATATACATGCCCACACTTTTTTTGTCTCACCCCTGTGAGATGCCTTGAATGAAATATTCAATTTACATGTTTGGAAAATGTAAGCATTTGAAGTGCTCGGACAGGGGCAGCAGACAGATGCAGATACGAGGCAGATAGGGTGGCAGACATAGAAACAAGAGACAGATGAACAGATGGAGATAAAAGGCAGATATGGCGGAAGATAGGAATAAAAGACAGAGATGAGTGTGTGAGACAGTGTAGAGCGAAACAGACCGGAGAAACAGAGGAACAGATGTGAAGACGCAAGAGATATTAAGGACAGAGAGCGTGATGAGGCACCATGGGTAATGAGAGAGAGCAAGAGAGGAAGGCGAGAGAGAGAGATGAAGATAGAGATGAGTGTGCAAGATGAGAAAGAAAGAAAAAGGGGAAAGAGATGAAGACACAGTGGTGAGTGGGTAAGGTGAGAGAGAAGGAGAGAGGGAGAGATGGGGTGACGAGGCACAGGCAGACAGAAGCGCACTCATATAACCCATGATATGGCGGGGAGCGAGCCTGCTTAGAGGAGAAAAACAGATGGCCTGAGAAGCGTCCGTGAAACAGGGGCGGGGAGCCGAGCCCTTTGATGTAACGCGGTCGTGGAAACCAGCAATTAGGGGGAGGAGAAGGGAAGCCAGCGCACCATGGGTAAGCCTGTGGGAGGGACGTGTGGTAAATAAATAAATAATACCTCTATTTTTGACTGGATATAACAATAACAGATAGCTCAATAAATAAGAGTCAAGATTCGAGGTAGTAGGAGTTTGCAGGTTTAATACAGCATAAAGGACAGGACCAGGACAACCTGCACAGGAAAAGGATGGCAGCGCTGCACCACTTTTAATAACAATGCACAGGTATATATACTAAAACAATGGCGTTACAGTACATACAGTAGGCGGAGCAGTGGGTGGGGTGCGTAGCAGTCGCGAAAGATAAGGGTGAAAGTGGGTGTAACAGGAGGCGTATACATAGACATGTGATGTAAACGTAACAGAATATGTCATAAATGGGGCGGAAACATGGAGGGGGCTACCTAAGGAGCCGGGACCTCTAACCTAGTGGTGCGCGCAAGCTGGCAATGACGTGTGGCTAGGGAGAAGCTGGGGGCTATGACTTCTGCGCTAGGAGCAGAGACGAAAGTCTGGAGAGTCAGAGCGACATGTACCTAAACACTATCTAGTATCTGATGTTTAGAGAACATGTCGATAGAATCCAAAAGTTATCGGGGTAAAGGCTAACAGACTCTAAGACTGGTGCATACATAATTCTACATGTAGTGCGTGTTGAGGAATATTAAATGACCATTAATACAGTATTTCTCTTACATGGAGACGTAAAAGCTAGACTGTGACGGAAACTATTGATGCGATTCAGTAGCTTAGGAATGCAGAGAAGGAGGGCTGGACTGATAACTAGAATCATAACATACTCTTGGCAGACTGGCAGGCAGAGCCAGGCCGAGCCGGGCACTGTGAGGCAGGAAGTAAGTGAAGGGTCGGGAATACAGGTGGGGGCTGTATCGCTCCTCGGAGAGGGTTCAGAAGACAGGAGCTGAATCTGGCGTCCGGACCCTTTTGAGGCCTAGAAACGGGGACTTTACAATGAAATAACGTGCACACTGTGAAACGTGGCAACGTAGCTTTACATAGGCCTAATATTCGTTGTATTCACGAGAACTGGAACTGGCATACTAGAGATGGACACAACTGTAATTGCGTCTTTAATCGATCATGGAGAATACATATGCATATTAATCATGCACATATAACATAGGATGGGGAACACGTAGGGACACAGAACATGGCAAAATTTACTTTTCCACATTCCCTCCTTGTCACTACGTTTCCATCAGGAAACATCAATATTCATGATACCATCTATCATTTCATACAGTATCATTTGCTCGTCTCGAATTGTCTTGGAACGGGTTTTAGGACGGGACTTAGGACTAGGAATACAAGAGGTAGCACAAATGCCGCAAATCGCAGGGCCACATTGTATACAGAGGCAGCAACTGAATATGATCGCTACTGCAATACCTAGAAATGACAATACTTTCCATCCCCAGGCAGAAATTATACTCCAGAACCAACCGGACCATGTCCAGGTGCCTGGATTTTGGTGTAACTGATGGGCAATCTTATGAAGTCTGGTTATAGCTGAATAAACAGACGGCGCGTTATTAGGAATAAAAATGCAGCAACTAGATCCGATGACTCTACATGCTCCTCCTCTATCGGCCAGTATGACGTCAAGAACTAGACGATTTTGGAGCACGACAAATCTCATAGCAGATTGCTCTTCGGTTAAGTTACCTAGAGCAGAGGCAGTCTCATTCACTACTGCTTCGAGGGTTCTGGTCAATCTACGTATTAACTTACTATTCTGGATAGGTCCTATAAAGAAAAAGAAACCTCTATTGAAATCTGTATACTGTTCTAGAGCAGTTTCAGTATAATCAACAATTGGGGACTCGATCTCCCTTCTATGTCTAATGTGTACTAGATGTGTGTTTCTGTGATAATCAGATGGGGCTAGGAAAACAGGTGGCAGTAGGAAGGCAATGTAACAGGTTCCCTCCCAATCGAGGGGCAGACGAACATATGCGGTCTGACCACAAACAAAATAAGAATGACGTGAAGCTTTGAAGATAGTTTTCCCACTGTCACTATACTCGACAATAGTAGTACAATCACTATGTCCTACATGTACAGAACCATTATTTCTGACACATAATTCGCCTTTGACTGGTAGTACTGAAATAGCAGGTAAGTCTGGAGTAGGATCAGACTGAACATTCAGGACCATGACATTCGAAGAATAATTACCCAAATTATAAACTTCATTTTCTAGATCTAACCCTGTTCTGTGGGGAAGACCTTGCTTGTCTGAAAAACATGTACTGTTCAGAAAGGACATATCTGTTGAGGATGTCGTTAACGTGGACCATGCTCCACACGAACCATTATGTGAAAACGGATAAGGAAAGAGTGGCAGAACTCCCTTCGGTGTCTGGAAAGGGGGGAGTCGACCACACACCCAACAATTAGTGGCATTGCTGGTCTGGTGTGAATAATGTAACATGCGGATAAATGAATTGTTGCGCATAGCAAGACGATAAGATAGTTCATGAGGAGGCAGATCACTAAACGTGTGCTCTACTGTAGCATTAGAAGACTTATTTACATGAGAAATTGGAAAACATAAATGAAATGCATAACTCGTGCAGCTAACCATCAAGCTGAAAAATAATATGAAACTTAGAAAAACGATACATCGGATTGAGTTTTGACTAACTCTCTCACTATGGGGGTCTATTTCATACATGTCAGATACCTGTCTAACCGTTTCACCTAGGGGAGGACTTAGACAATTAAACTGGCTGACTTATTTTACTAGACCGGAGCTTCAACTTATACTCCTGTTGCGGAGTTTTCTCTAACAGGGGGGGCTTGGTATCAATGTCATTTGCGGGACAGTCCTTGAGAATAGTATTTTGGCAGTCTTTAGGTAAAATGCAGTCCTTGGCAAAAGTTTTAGG
This sequence comes from Lissotriton helveticus, assembly GCF_964261635.1. NCBI lineage: Eukaryota > Metazoa > Chordata > Amphibia > Caudata > Salamandridae > Lissotriton > Lissotriton helveticus. The sequence goes on from NC_136064.1 coordinate 127,912,557, forward strand.
TTTTAGTCCGTGAAATTTCTTGACGTGCGACAAGTGTAGCCACCCCTTCCTGCCTTCCAGCTTGACGGCAGTGCGGGTGGTTAAAAGGACCAACTTCGGTTCCTTCCAGCGAGGCTCCAGTGGACTTGAACGATCAAAATTCCGGACAAGAACCAAGCTTCCTGGAACGATTTCATGCGGTTTCACCTCGGTATTGTCTGGAAATGCAGCGGCAACCTGTGAATGACAAGAGTGTAGGGCAGACATCAAGGAAGCTAGGTAATCTGTCAGTATATTACTGGAAACATCTGTAATACTTCGGGGTCTGGGTGTACCCCTCATATTTGGGGGGCGGCCGAATACGACCTCATACGGGGACAGACCTGATCTGGAATGTGCGACCATGCGCATATAGAACAGGGCAACTGGCAGGGCTACTAGCCAGTCTACACCTTTTTCTTGACACACCTTGGCAATACGGATTTTCAGGGTTTGATTATGTCTCTCTACGAGACCTGCTGCTTCTGGATGGCGTACACAATGGAACTTCCACTGGTACCCTAACAAAAGGGAAACGTGTTTCATGAGTTCGGATGAGAATGGCTGGCCGTTATCAGAATACACGACCCTAGGGAGTCCGTAGCGGGGGAAGAATTCACGAACCAACTGCTTGGCAGTGGTCGCGGCTGTGTAATCTGGGACTGGATATGCTTCTGTCCACCTGGACAAAGCGCATACAACTACAAGGACATACTTGAAACCTCGACATCGCTCCATCTGAATGTAATCCATCTGGAGGACTTCAAAAGGGTGGTCAGGGGGCTGGAATCCACCTTGTTCCACCGGGACACTTTTACCTGGATTGAACTGGCAACATATCATACAGGTACGGACTTTCTGCTTGGCTGCAGCTCGTAAATGCTTGTTGAACCAAATGTTCTGGATACTGTCTAACATGGCTTTTTCTCCTAAGTGTGCTGGACTATGTGCGGTATTAATAATGACTTGAACCATAGAGTCGGGGAGAAACCATGTGGCTTTTCCCTTCGTTACGCATCCCTGATCTGTCTGGACCCCTCCTTGTTCGGACCATTTCTTGATTTCATCGGGAGTAGCATGTGACTGGATATCTATGACATCTTGAGTGGGGTCCTTAACTGTCATACAAGTAGTCTGTTCTAGAGTGGATGTCGGTGTCTTGTTAACTGGTATGTCTGGTGTCTGTGCTGTAAGCTTGGCTGTTCGATCTGCTAGATCATTACCTTGGGAAATAATGTCAGTAACTTTAGTATGTGCTTTGCACTTCATGATAGCGATAGATGCCGGTAAATGTATTGCATCTAACAGAGCCTGAATAAGGAGACCATGCTGAATCTTGGTTCCATGAGAAGTCATGAAACCTCTCTCCTACCAGAGCACTCCAAAGTCGTGCACGACTCCAAATGCGTAGCGTGAATCTGTGTAAATGTTAACTTTCAGGTTCTTGGCGTGTATGCAGGCTTGGGTCAGAGCGACTAGCTCTGCTGCTTGAGCAGACAGAGTGTCAATACGATGTGTTTCAATAACTTCAGTGTCAGTAGTCACTGCATACGCGGCTACTAGTTCTCCTGTACTTGTTCTCATACATGAACCATCAACATAAAGTGTCAGGTCGGGATCTGATAATGGAATATCTGTCAGGTCTTGTCTTGGTTTTGTCATAGTGTTAACTACTTCCACACAGTCATGTGTGGCAGGATGCGAAATAACTGACGGTAACAGTGTAGCAGGATTCAGGACGTTGCAGCGTCTGATTTCTATGTGTGGCTGGAACAGTGTCAGTTCATAACCTGTCAAACGTGCAATTGTCAAGTGCTGAGTCTGTGTTCGGTTTAAAAGAACTTCCACGGAGTGTGGAACTTGTACTGTCAAGGAATGTCCTAATACTATGGAATCACTTTGTCTGATAGCTAGTGCTGTGGCTGCAACTGACTTGAGGCACGCAGGCAGAGCCTGGGCTACTGGATCTAGTGTGCTTGAAAAATAAGCACAGGGCTTGTATTGTCCTGCTTGATCTTGTGTAAGAACAGATAATGCTGTACCATCACGTTCTGTGACAAAAAGTGTGAAAGGCTTACTGTAGTTCGGTGTTGCTAGAACAGGAGCTTGGCATAAAGCTTTCTTTAACTCATTAAAACTAAGTGTATGTTCAGATGTCCAAGGGAGAACAGTCAATACGGCTGCCTCCTGTGTCGTTAACTGTATCAGTGGCTTGGCTAGAAATGCATACTGAGGAATCCATTGTCTGCAATAAGAAGTAAGGCCGATAAAAGCACGTACCTCCTTCTGTGTCTTGGGCTGAGGAAGACTCGCTATTAACTGGATACGATCGGGTGTCAACTGCCTACCCCACTTGGACAGTAAGTGGCCTAAGTAGATCACTTGCTGGACACAGAATTGAAGCTTTGAAGGGGACACCTTGTGCCCCATCACGGCAAGGAAATACAGAACTGTAAGTGATGCTCGCTCGCAAGCACGTTCAGAACGGGCTGTGATCAGTAGATCATCGACATACTGGAGCAGGGCAGTGTCAGTTGGCATGTGAATGTTGTCTAGTTGTCTCTTAAGTGCCTGACTGTAAATGCTAGGACTTTCTGTGAAACCTTGAGGAGCTCGTGTAAATTTATAGCTCCTTCCATTTAAACAAAAACCGAAAAGGTACTGGCTGTCTGGATGAATGGGGACACTGAAAAATGCATTCTTGAGGTCTATGACTGTGAAAAATATGGCTTCAGAATCAATGGCTGTCAACAAAGAAGAAATATCTGGGACAACTGGGTACTGTGGAATAATACATTTATTGAGTTCTCGAAGGTCAATCACTAATCGATATACTGGGGGTGCATTTGGATCAGTACGTTTCATGACTGGAATAATCGGAGAATTACATACATTGGAGTCAGTTTCTACAACTACTCCTTGAGCAATGAGCTCGTCAATAATTTTGGATAAGGCTGCTACAGCCTCAGGTGGCAATCTGTACTGTCTGATTCGTGGTAACACTATACCTTGCTTGAGAGTCACACGATGGGGTGTGATCTGCATAAAGCCAACATCAGTTGGACCTTGTGCCCATAGATGCTGCGGGACGTTCAATAATCTTGGATCGAAATCACGTAATACATAGTGACCCTTAAAGTCACGTAAAAACAAACGTATTCCCTCTGGGGAACAGCAAATAACTGCACCTAATTCTTTCAGTGTCTTAATGCCTAACACATTTTCTGGGCATGATTTCGTAAGTAATAGATCAGTAGTGCGGGACAATGGACCTACTTCTAGAGTAACTGGTTTAGATATCTCGTTTACAATAGGCTTTCCTGAAAATCCAAGGGAAACATTTCTACAGCCTGAGAGCGGAGCCCCTGGAACTTCGGCGTGACTTATGGTAGTCCTACTTGCCCCTGTATCAATCAGAAACTTTCTGTCTTTCCCTAATACTTGACTATGAACATAGGGACCTTCTTGATCTACAGGAATCTCGATGAGAGGCAAGCCTACCTCCCTCTCTAGGCTGTTTCATGAGTACTGCTGGTACTCTGGATACTCTGTCTGAGCATACTGGTACATCTGCTGTGTAACATGCTGTGTTGCAGCAATAGGCTGCGGTGCTGGAACTGTCTGTTGTGCATTCTGTGGCTGAGGAGTCTGTGAAACTTGTTCTTGTCTAGGCGGACGTGGTCTTTCTTTAGTTTTACCAGTAGCTATATTGTGTTTCAGAACTGCACACTCGTTTATAAAATGACCTGGCTGTTTACAATAATTGCATGTCCCTTTAACGGGAGCTGCAGAATGACTGGCTTGATTCGGACCCCTCTTCTGACTGTCTTGTGGAACAGATTGTGCAACTAATACTTTCATTTTCGTGTCTTTCATACGTTTCCTTTCATGATCTTGTTCTTCTCTGATTCTATTCTGGTGATACTGGAGCATCTGAAGCATCTGGGACGGAGTATTAGCTTGCCATGTACTTTCGACTTTCAAAACACGGTTCTTAACTTGCGGACTTGAATTCTCGACTAATTTAGTAACAAAAAGATGAGGGTATGACTCGCTACTCGTCTTGAGACCACTGTTAATGCTAAAGCATTTCTCGAATCTAGAATAAAAATCACTAGTGTCTTCGTCTTGTTTCTGTTTACAGGCTGAGATTGCATCCCAGTCTTCCTTTTTAGTGGCTAATAATCTTGGCAAAACTTGTATTAATAGTTCAGGTAATTCTTTACATTTACCTCCAAGACCGGTACCTGGTACACGTGTATTTTCTTCAGCTTCTAGAGCTGCCCAATCTATCTTTTTCTCTCCCACCTCCCAATCCTTTTCCTTAAGTTTTTCATATGTGCCCGCAGGCAACAGGACTTTTAACATTTTAATAATATCTGAATACGTGTATTCTCCCATACGGAGCATGTCTTTTACTTCTCGGTGGAACCCTGCTGGATCTTTGTCGTGACAGGGAATTAATTTCTTCATTTCTAAGAGTTCCATCTTGGTAACTGGGGTATAAACAAATACTCGTTGCATTTCACCACCTGCTGTCCTAACTGGGTGTACTTCTCGTAGCGGATGTTGTCTATCTATATAAAACGGTTTACTTTCTGGAGGTGAGACATGAACACAATGCGGGTTCAAAAACATACTATATTTGTGGCGCTGTTCTAGAATGACACTAATTAAATCGGTACCTAAACCTTTCCATCTATACTGGAGTAACTCGTTCAGGACATCATGTAACGGACCTGGATCAGAATGTTGACCCTCATACAGAGTGATGAGGTGTTGGATCATATACATACCCACCGGTCGCTGCTCGGCTGGGGGCAGTTTCAGAAACATTTGTGCCACTATTTCGTCTGGAAAAGTGGTAGAATCAGTAGTCCATCGGACTGCTGATCGGGCTAGTTCTTGTTCATGCATGGTACTTAATTCATTATAACCGATTCGTGATTTCAGAATGTGATCTGTAGCTTGAAATACTTGTTCTAGAGAGCCTTGTTCCGGTGCTGGATGATGAAAGACTTTCTTGTGTTCTAGGCGTAAATGTCGGTCTGGAAATCTAGATTTACCTACATACGCTATTCTGGCGGGATTCTCGTCCTCTACCTCTTCAGTAGAAGAGTCATTTTCTTTCTCGCTTCCTAGAGCTTCATTGCGTTGTTCGTGTAACCTTATTATTTTTTTACGAATTTTCTTGTACATATGCTCTATACTATTGAGTGTTTTGTGCTTACCCTCGGCTATATTATCACTCCACTTTGTCAGGATTCTCATTTCGGTCGGATCTTTAGTCGGGGAATCTTGTTCCCGTATTAAACAATTGATCAGAAACTTTAATAGCATAAACTGGGTCTCGGATTTCCTGAGAGACATGACTTCAGCAATACTTTCTGGATCTTGTCCTGTACGAATGAAACGATACATTCTGTCTAGATCTTCTTTCATATTCGGTAGGGTGACCAAATACTCGGACACCTGTCTTATACGTATGGAATATATAACCATACCATCCTCGCCTGGGACCGGATCATAACAGCATTCAGTAAGAGCTCGCCTGATTTCTGCAACGGACTTATATTTGGGCGTACGCTGTAACGCACGTTCATGTAACTCGACTGGTCCTAAACGTCTACTTGGCGGCGGGGTACCAGGAGGACCTCCTCCTGCGGCCCCTATACTGGAATCGTCGACTGATACTCTTCGTGCTGGCAAGGTGACTGATATGGCGGGGATTTGTACTACGGGCTGGACCGGGGGTACCGTAGCAGGTACTGCAAAAGGTGCCCCGGTGTCTTGATGATTTACAGGAGCTGGTCGAACAGGATTTGCATACTCTGGGACTGTGTCGTCCAAATAGGACGAGATAAAAATATCAGCTGCGGTCGGTTTGTGACGTAGCTTGGTCGGAACTAACGGTGGCGGAAAATTACTGGATGCTTCCGGGGTTGCTTTTGGCAAGCCCTCGGCAAGAAGAGGATACATACCCTTAATAAGGGCATTTCTCTGTCTGTCTGACTGTTCGGTTTTAACTCGTTCACCTATCTCGATTAGTTCCCTTTCTTGGGCTCTTTCTGCGGATTCTCTACTTAATTCTGACTTTCTGATTTCTTTTTCTGTTCTTTTATGAGATTCTTTGCGCCATAACTCGATGGCATCTTTCTGTGACTGTCTGGCTTTCTTTTTCCATAATACTTCTTCTACTCGCATGATGCACTCGGCATCCCACGTACCTGATACGGGCCATCTATACTTTTCCTCTAATTCCTTGGTGTACTCCACCCATAAATCCAGATATAATATGGCGCTTATGCCATGCTTTTGATACATAAAATGACCTGGACTGTCCCTAGGCGGGACAGGAACTGCTTCTTCTAACAGACCTTTTCTAGTTTTTAACTGACGTAGTTTGGAAAACAACGGCATGACTGAACTGTAGTCTAGACACAATACAATACACAATGAACACGATAAATTACACCACTTTCATACCACGACATTAAAATACATGAAGAACATTTAAAATAACAGTTCTGACACAATACTACCTGGAATACTGGAAACAGAATACAGAATTTCTCGAGAACAGAATGGACTAGAACAGAAACTAGATGCACTGCTAAAACAGTACGAAACTTACCGGTCTCATAAAGAGACACGTCAGGACCCGCATCCACCTAGGTGGACACTTCGTGTTGGATCTGTGTACCCCAAACCCACGGACCAGAGACAATGTAATTGACCCTGTCTAGATACTACCCCAGCAACGGTACTCACCGGGCAGCAAGAACGGAAGGCCTCGGACTGGACTGGACTGCTACGACGCCGGACAGACGAACTTCGGACTTCTGTTACGGGTGGGCCTCGGGATACCTCGGACCTTGGACTCTCGGCTTGGGCTCTGGTCGGGACTCGCCGCGTTCCTCCACCGCCTCGTCTGGATGCTGGACCGCAACCTCCGTCTCCTCCGTGGGCCTGAGGGATACTTGAAGCAGAAATATCTGCACGTGCACGGTATGGTTCCGTCACGGCTGCAGAGGATCAGGGGGCTTGCGTGGCTTCACCGGCGCGTGGGGAAAGGGCAAGTCCCTGTTCGGGCGCCATTATGTGGTAAATAAATAAATAATACCTCTATTTTTGACTGGATATAACAATAACAGATAGCTCAATAAATAAGAGTCAAGATTCGAGGTAGTAGGAGTTTGCAGGTTTAATACAGCATAAAGGACAGGACCAGGACAACCTGCACAGGAAAAGGATGGCAGCGCTGCGCCACTTTTAATAACAATGCACAGGTATATATACTAAAACAATGGCGTTACAGTACATACAGTAGGCGGAGCAGTGGGTGGGGTGCGTAGCAGTCGCGAAAGATAAGGGTGAAAGTGGGTGTAACAGGAGGCGTATACATAGACATGTGATGTAAACGTAACAGAATATGTCATAAATGGGGCGGAAACATGGAGGGGGCTACCTAAGGAGCCGGGACCTCTAACCTAGTGGTGCGCGCAAGCTGGCAATGACGTGTGGCTAGGAAGAAGCTGGGGGCTATGACTTCTGCGCTAGGAGCAGAGAGGAAAGTCTGGAGAGTCAGAGCGACATGTACCTAAACACTATCTAGTATCTGATGTTTAGAGAACATGTCGATAGAATCCAAAAGTTATCGGGGTAAAGACTCTAAGACTGGTGCATACATAATTCTACATGTAGTGCGTGTTGAGGAATATTAAATGACCATTAATACAGTATTTCTCTTACATGGAGACGTAAAAGCTAGACTGTGACGGAAACTATTGATGCGATTCAGTAGCTTAGGAATGCAGAGAAGGAGGGCTGGACTGATAACTAGAATCATAACATACTCTTGGCAGACTGGCAGGCAGAGCCAGGCCGAGCCGGGCACTGTGAGGCAGGAAGTAAGTGAAGGGTCGGGAATACAGGTGGGGGCTGTATCGCTCCTCGGAGAGGGTTCAGAAGACAGGAGCTGAATCTGGCGTCCGGACCCTTTTGAGGCCTAGTGTGGTAAATAAATAAATAATACCCTATTTTTGAATGTATAAATGAATAACAGATAGCTCAATAAATAAGAGTCAAGATTCGAGGTAGTAGGAGTTTCGCAGGTTTATTACAGCATAAAGGACAGGAACAGGACAACCTGCATGGGAATAGGATGACAGGGCCCAGCAGCGCTGCTGGTGTCAGGAGCGGGACAAGGAGAACGGAGAACTTTTTTTAATAACAGTGCATGAGCATATATACATAACGCAAACACATAGCATTATATTGCAATAGGCGTAGCAGTGGGTGGAGCAAAAGGCGTGACGCGTAGCAGTCGCGAAAGATAAGGGGGAAAAGAGGTGTAACAGGGCGTATACATAGACATGTGATGCAAACGTAACAGAATATGTCATGAATGGGGCGGAAACCATGGAGGGGGCTACCTAAGGAGCCGGGACCTCTAACCTGATGGTGCGCGCAAACTAGCAATGACGTATCACTAGGAGAAGCTGGGGGCTATGAACTCTGTGCTAAGAGCAGAGACTGAAGTCTGGAGAGTCAGGGCGACATGTACCTAAACAGTATCTAGTATCTGATGTTTAGAGAACATGTTGATATAAACTAGAAGTCAGGAGAGGAAAGGCTAACTTGATTCTAAGACTGGACCATGCATTATTCTACATGTAGTGCGTGATGAAGAATACTAAATGACCATTAAATGCAGTATTTCTCTAACGTGGAGCCGAAAAGGCTAGACAATGACGGAAACTATTGATGCGATTCAGTAGCTGAGGAATGCAGAGAAGGAGGACTGAACTGATAACTGGAATCATAACATATTCTTGGCAGACTCAAAGGCAGAGCCAGCCTGAACCGGGCACTGTGAGGCAGAAAGTAAGTGAAGGGTCGAGGATACAGGTGGGGGCTGTATCGCTCCTTAGCGAGGTTTCAGGAGACAGGAGCTGAATCTGGTGTCCAGGCCCTTTTGAGGCCTAGAGACGGGGACTTTATAATGGAATAACGTGCACACTGAGAAACGTGGCAACGTAGCTTTACATAGGCCTGATATTCGTAGTATTCACGAGAACTGGAAACTGGCATACTAGAGGTGGACACAACTATAATTGCGTCATTAATTGAACATGGGGAATACATATGCATATTTAATCATGCACACATAACATATGATGGATGACACGTAGGGACACTGAACATGGCAAAATTTACTTTTCCACATTCCCTCCTTGTCACTACGTTTCCATCAGGAAACATCAATATTCATGATACCATCTATCATTTCATACAGTATCATTTGCTCGTCTCAAATTATCCTGGAACGGGATTTAGAACGGGGCTTGGGACTAGGAATACAAGAGGTAACACATATGCCGCAAATCGCAGGGCCACATTGTATACAGAGACAGCAGCTGAATATGATCGCTACTGCAATACCTAGAAAGGACAAGACTTTCCATCCCCAGGCGGAAATTATATTCCAGAACCAACCGGACCATGTCCAGGTGCCTGGATCTTGGTGTATCAGATGGGCAATTTTATGGAGTCTGGTTATAGCTGAATAAACAGACGGCGCGTTATTTGGAATGAAAATGCAGCAACTAGATCCGATGACTCTACAGGCCCCGCCCCTATCGGCCAGTATGACGTCAAGGACGAGACGATTCTGTAAAACGACAAATCTCATAGCAGATTGCTCTTCAGTTAAATTACCTAGAGCAGAGGCAGTCTCATTTACTACAGCTTCAAGGGTTCTGGTTAACCTACGGATCAGTTTACTATTCTGGATAGGTCCTATAAAGAAGAAGAAACCTCTGTTGAAATCTGTATACTGTTCTAGAGCAGTTTCAGTATAATCGACAATTGGGGACTCCCTTCTATGTCTAATGTGTACTAGATGTGTGTTTCTATGATAATCAGGTGGGGCTAGGAAAACTGGTGGCAGTAGGAAGGCAATGTAACAGGTTCCCTCCCAATCGAGGGGCAGACGAACATATGCAGTTTGACCACAAATAAAATAAGAATGACGTGAAGCTTTGAAGATAGATTTCCCACTGTCACTATACTTGACAATAGTGGTACAATCACTATGTCCTACATGTACGGAACCATTATTTCGGACACATAATTCGCCTTTAACTGGTAGTACTGAAATAGCAGGTAAGTCTGGAGTGGAATCAGACTGAACATTCAGGACCATGAAATTCGACGAATAATTACCTAAATTATACACTTCATTTTCTAGATCTAACCCGGTTCTGTGAGGGAGACCTTGCTTGTCTGGAAAACATGTACTGTTAAGAAAAGACATATCTGTTGAGGATGACGTTAACGTGGACCATGCTCCACACGAACCATTATGTGAAAATGGATAAGGAAAAAGTGGCAGGACTCCCTTCGGTGTCTGGAAAGAGGGGAGTCGACCACACACCCAACAATTAGTGGCATTGCTGGTCTGGTGTGAGTAATGTAACATACGGATGAATGAGTTATTTCGCATAGCGAGGCGGTAAGAGAGTTCATGAGGAGGCAGATCACTAAACGTGTGCTCTACTGTAGCATTAGCAGACTTATTTACATGAAGAACTGGGAAATACAAGAAAAATGCATAACTGGTGCAGGAAATCATAATACTAAGAAATAATATGAAACATAGAAAAATGATACATCGGATTGAGTTTTGACTAACTCTCTCACTATGGGGGTCTATTTTATACATGTCAGAAACAGTCTAACCGTTTCACCTAGGGGAGGACTTAGACAATCAAACTGACTGACTTATTTTACTAGACCGGAGTTTTAGCTTGTACTCCTGTTGCGGAGTTTTCTCTAACAGGGGAGGGTTTGTAGCAATGTCTTTTGCGGGACAGTCCTTGAGAACAATATTTTGGCAATCCTTCAAATCCTGGGAAATGTTCTTTAAGACGGGTTTCAGTCCATTAAATTGTTTTACATGAGAAAGGTGCACCCAGCCTTTGCGACCTTCCAACTTCACGGCTGTACGGGTGGTGAGGAGGACCTGTCGGGGCTCTTTCCAGCGAGGCTCCAGCGGACTTGATCTGTCAAAATTCCTCACCAACACCATGGATCCTGGAACGATTTCATGCGGTGCCACCTCGGTATTGTCTGGAAATGCGGCGGCAACCTGTGAACGACATGAGTTGAGGGCAGACATCAAGGAAGCTAGATAATCTGTCAACATATTACTTGAAACATCGGTAATACTTCGGGGTCTAGGAGTACCCCACATGTTAGGGGGGCGGCCGAAAACGACCTCATACGGGGACAGACCTGATCTGGAATGTGCGACCATGCGCATATAAAACAAGGCGACTGGTAGAGCTACCAGCCAGTCCACACCTTTCTCTTTACATACTTTAGCGGTGCGGATTTTCAGGGTCTGGTTATGTCTCTCTACGAAACCGGCTGCTTCAGGATGGCGTACACAATGGAACTTCCACTGGTACCCTAACAACAGGGAAACATGCTTCATGAGTTCAGATGAGAATGGCTGGCCGTTGTCAGAATATACGACTCTAGGGAGTCCATAACGGGGGAAGAACTCACGAACCAACTGCTTAACAGTGGTCGCGGCTGTGTAATCTGGGACTGGATATGCTTCTGTCCACCTGGACAAAGCGCATACAACTACAAGGACATACTTGAAACCTCGACATCGCTCCATCTGAATATAATCCATCTGGAGGACTTCAAAAGGGTGGTCAGGAGGTTGGAATCCACCTTGTTCCACCGGGACACTTTTACCTGGATTAAACTGACAACATATCATACAGGTACGGACTTTCTGCTTGGCTGCAGCTCGTAAATGCTTGTTGAACCAAATGTTCTGGATACTGTCTAACATGGCTTTTTCTCCTAAATGTGCTGGACTATGTGCGGTATTAATAATGACTTGAACCATAGAGTCGGGGAGAAACCATGTGGCTCTACCCTTCGTTAACCATCCTTGATCTGTCTGGACCCCTCCTTGTTCGGACCATTTCTTGATTTCTTCGGGAGTAGCATGTAACTGGATATCTATGACATCTTGTGTAGGGTCCTTAACTGTCATGCATGTAATCGGATCTGGAGTATGTGTCTGATTAACTGGAATGTCTGGAGTCTGTGCTGTAAGCTTGGCTGTGCGATCTGCTAGATCATTACCTTGGGAAATAATGTCAGTAACTTTCGTATGTGCTTTACATTTCATGATAGCGATAGATGTCGGTAAGTGTATGGCATCTAACAGAGCTTGAATAAGGAGACCATGCTGAATCTTGGTTCCATGAGAAGTCATGAAACCTCTCTCCTGCCAGAGCACTCCGAAGTCGTGTACAACTCCAAATGCGTAGCGTGAATCTGTGTAAACATTAACTTTCGAGTTCTTGGCGTGTATACAGGCTTGTGTCAGAGCAACTAGCTCTGCTGCTTGAGCGGACAGAGTGTCAATACGGTGTGTCTCTATAACTTCAGTGTCAGTAGTCACTGCATACGCGGCGACTAGTTCTCCTGTACTAGTTCTCATACATGAACCATCCACATAAAGTGTCAGGTCGGGGTCTGGTAACGGAATATCTGTCAGATCTTGTCTTGGCTTTGTCGTAATGTTAACTACTTCCACACAGTCATGTGTGGCAGAATTCGAAGTAACGGATGGTAACAGTGTAGCAGGATTCAGGATGTTGCAGCGTCTGATTTCTATGTGTGGCTGGAACAGTGTCAATTCATAACCTGTTAAACGTGCAATTGTCAAGTGCTGAGTCTGTGTTCGGTTTAAAAGAACTTCCACGGAATGTGGAACTTGTACTGTCAAGGTATGTCCTAAGACTATGGAATCACTTTGTCTGATAGCTAGGGCTGCGGCTGCAACTGACTTGAGGCACGCAGGCAGAGCCTGGGCTACAGGATCTAATGTGCTCGAAAAATAAGCACAGGGCTTGTATTGTCCTGCTTGATCTTGTGTGAGAACAGATAATGCTGTACCTTCACGTTCTGTGACGAAAAGTGTAAAAGGCTTACTGTAGTTCGGTGTCGCTAGAACTGGAGCTTGGCATAGGGCTTTCTTTAACTCATTGAAACTAAGTGTATGTTCAGATGTCCAAGGGAGGACAGTCGGTACGGCTGCCTCCTGTGTCGTTAACTGTATCAGTGGCTTGGCTAGAAATGCATACTGAGGAATCCATTGTCTGCAATAAGAAGTAAGGCCGATAAAAGCACGTACCTCCTTCTGGGTCTTGGGCTGAGGAAGACTCGCTATTAACTGGATACGGTCTGGTGTCAACTGCCTACCCCTCTTGGACAGTAAGTGTCCTAAGTAGACCACTTGCTGGACACAGAATTGAAGCTTAGAAGGGGACACCTTGTGCCCCATCTCGGCCAGGAAATACAAGACTGTAAGGGATGCTCGCTCGCAAGCACGTTCAGAACGGGCTGTGATCAGGAGATCATCGACATACTGGAGCAGGGCAGTGTCAGTTGGCATGTGAATGTTGTCTAGTTGTCTCTTGAGTGCTTGACCGTAAATACTAGGACTTTCTGTGAAACCTTGAGGAGCTCGTGTAAACATATAGCTCCTTCCATTTAAACAAAATCCGAAAAGGAACTGGCTGTCTGGATGAATAGGGACACTGAAAAATGCGTTCTTGAGGTCGATTACAGTAAAGAACGTGGCTTCGGAATCAATGGCTGTTAATAGGGAAGAGATGTCTGGGACAACTGGGTACTGAGGAACAATACACTTATTAAGCTCTCGTAGGTCAATCACTAATCGATATACTGGGGGTGCATTTGGATCAGTACGTTTCATGACTGGAATGATCGGAGAATTACATACATTGGAGTCAGTTTCTACAACCACTCCTTGAGCCATGAGCTCGTCAATAATTTTGGATAAGGCTGCTACAGCCTCAGGTGGCAATCTGTACTGTCTGATTCGTGGTAACACTACACCTGGCTTGAGAGTCACACGATAGGGTGTGATTTGCATATAACCAACATCAGTTGGACCTTGCGCCCATAGATGCTGTGGAACATTAGACAGTCTTGAATCAAAATCTCGTAATACATAGTGACCCTTGAAGTCACGTAGGAACAATCGTATTCCCTCTGGGGAACAGCATATAACTGCACCTAACTCTTTCAGTGTCTTAATGCCTAACAGGTTTTCTGGACATGACTTAGTAAGTAACAGATCAGTAGTACGGGACAATGGACCTACTTCTAGAGTAACTGGCTTTGAAATCTCATTTACGATAGGTTTTCCTGAAAATCCAAGGGAAACATTTCTTGAGCCTGAGAGCGGAGCCCCTGGAACTTCGGCGTGACTAATTGTGGTCCTACTTGCCCCTGTATCAATCAAGAACTTTCTGTCTTTCCCTAATACTTGACTGTGAACATAGGGACCTTCTTGATCTACAGGTATCTCGATGAGAGGCAAGCCTACCTCCCTCTCTAGGCTGTTTCATGAATACTGCTGGTACTCTGGATACTCAGACTGTGCATACTGGTACATCTGCTGTGTAACGTGCTGTGTTGCAGCGATGGGCTGCGGTGCTGTAACTGTCTGTGGTGCATTCTGTGGCTGAGGAATCTGTGAAACTTGTTCTTGTCTAGGCGGACGTGGTCTTTCTTTAGTCTTACCAGTAGATATGTTGTGTTTCAGAACTGCACACTCGTTTATAAAATGACCTGGTTGTTTACAATAATTGCAGTTCCCTTTAACGGGAGCTGCAGGATGACTGGCTTGATTTGGACCCCTCTTCTGACTGTCTTGAGGAACAGATTGTGCAACTAGTACTTTCATTTTCGTGTCTTTCATACGTTTTCTCTCGTGTTCTTGCTCTTCTCTGATTCTGTTCTGGTGGTATTGAAGCATCTGCAACATCTGGGACGGGGTATTAGCTTGCCAGGTACTTTCGACTTTCAAAACTCGATTTTTAATTTGTGGACTTGAATTCTCGACTAATTTAGTAACAAAAAGGTGAGGGTATGACTCACTACTTGTCTTGAGGCCACTGTTGATGCTAAAACATTTCTCAAATCTAGAATAAAAATCACTAATATCTTCATCTTGCTTCTGTTTACAGGCTGAGATTGCATCCCAGTCTTCTTTTCTAGTTGTCAATAATCTGGGTAAAACTTGAATCAATAATTCAGGTAATTCTTTACATTTATCCCCGAGACCGGTACCTGGTACTCGTGCCTTGTCTTCAGCTTCTAGAACTGCCCAATCGATCTTTTTCTCTCCCACCTCCCATTCTTTTTCCTTGAGCTTTTCATACACCCCTGCGGGCAGCAGAACCTTTAACATTTTAATTATATCTGGATACGTGTATTCTCCCATACGGAGCATGTCTTTTAATTCTCTATGGAACCCTGCTGGATCTTTGTCATGACAGGGAATTAATTTCTTCATCTCCAGAAGTTCCATCTTTGTAATTGGAGTGTATACAAACACTCGTTCTAGTTCGCCACCCGTGCCTCTAACTGGGTGGACTTCTCGTAACGGATTCTGTCTCTCCATGTAAAATGGTTTACTTTCTGGGGGTGAGACATGAACAAAATGCGGGTTCAGAAACGTTCTATATTTGTGACGCTGTTCTAGAATGACACTAATTAAATCGGTACCTAGACCTTTCCATCTATACTGGAGTAACTCGTTCAGGATATCATGTAACGGGCCTGGATCAGAGTGTTGACCCTCATACAATGTAATGAGGTACTGGATCATATACATACCCACCAGTCGTTGCTCGGCTGGGGGCAGTTTCAGAAACATTTGTGCCACTATTTCGTCTGGAAAAGTGGTAGAATCAGTAATCCATCGGACTGCTGATCGGGCTAGTTCTTGTTCATGCATGGTACTTAACTCACTGTAACCGATTCGTGATTTCAGAATGTGATCGGTAGCTTGAAACACTTGTTCTAGTGAACCTTGTTCTGGTGCTGGATGATGGAAAGTAGACTTGGGTTCTAGACGTAAATGGCGATCTGGAAATCTGGGTTTTCCTACATACGCTATTCTGGCGGGATCCTCGTCCTCTACCTCTTCGGTATCAGAGTTACTTTCTTTCTCGCTTACTTGTGCTGCTTTACGTTGATCGTGTAACCTTATTATTTCTTTACGGATTTTCTTGTACATACTCTCCACAGCACCGACGGTCTTGTGCTTACCCTCGGCTATATTATCACTCCACCTTGTCAGGGTTCTCATTTCAGCCGGATCTTTAGACGGGTAATCTTGTTCTCTTATTAGACAATTGATCAGAAACTTTAATATCATGAGCTGGATCTCGGCTTTCCTTTGAGACATGGCCTCGCTAATGCTTTCTGGATCATCCCCTGTACGGATGAAACGATATATTCTGTCTAGATCTTCTTTCATATTCGGTAAGGTGACTAGATACTCGGTCACCTTTCTTACGCGGAATGAATATAGAACCATATTATCCTCGCCTGGGACTGGATCATAGCCGCATTCGGCAAGGGATTTTCTTATTTCTGCTACAGTCTGATGTCTGGGCGTACGCTGTGACACTTGTGCATGTAATTCGGCTGTCGTTAAACGCCTGTGTGGCGGCGGGGTTTGAGGAGGACCTCCTCCTGCGGCCCCTAAACTAGGGTCGTCTACTGAGGCTCTTCGTCCTGGCAGAGTGGGAAATGGAAATGCAGGCTGGACTTGTATGGCGGGCTGGACCGGGGGGACCGTAGCAGGTACTCCGGTGTCTGGAGGAGCGGGAAGTGCCTGATTTACAGGGACTGGCGGAGCGCGAACAGGATTTGCATATTCTGGGACTGTGTCGTCCAAATAGGACGAAATAAAAATATCAGCTGCGGTCTGTTTGTGACGTAGCTTGGTCGGAACTAATGGTGGCGGGAAATTACTGGATGCCTCTGGGGTCGCTTTTGGCAAGCCCTCGGCAAAGAGAGGATACATACCCCTAATAAGGGCATGCCTCTGTCTGTCTGACTGTTCGGCTTTGACTTGTTCACCTATCTCGATTAGTTCTTTTTCTTGTGCTCGTTCTAAGGATTCTCTACTTAATTCTGACTTTCTGATTTGCTTTTCAGTTCTTTTATGAGCTTCTTTACGCCATAACTCGATGGCATCTTTCTGTGACTGTCTGGCTTTCTTTTTCCATAATGCTTCTTCTACTCGCATGATGCACTCGGCATCCCATGTACCCGATACGGGCCATCTATACTTTTCTTCTAACTGTTTGGTATACTCTACCCATAAATCTAGATATAATATGGCACTTATGCCATGCTTCTGATACATGAAATGACCTGGACTGTCCCTAGGCGGAACTGGAACTGCTGCTTCCAGCAGACCCTTTCTGGTTTTTAACTGACGTAATTTTGAAAAGAGCGGCATGACTGAACTATAATCTAGACACAATACAATACACAATAAACACAATACTTATTCCCCATTCATACCACGACATTAAAATACATGAAGAACATTTAAAAATAACAGTTCGAACAGAAATACTACCTGGAATACGGAACACAGAATACATGAATTTTCTCGAGAACAGAACTGACTAGAACAGAGACTAGATGCACTGCTGAAACAGTACGAAACTTACCGGTCTCATAAAGAGACACGTCAGGACCCGCATCCACCAAAGTGGACACTTCGTTTGTGGGACTGGGTACCACCAACCCACGGACCAGAGTCAATTAGATTGACCCTGTCTAGATACCACCCCAGTAACGGTACTCACCGGGCAGCAAGAACGGAAGGCCTCGGACTGGACTGGACTGCTTCGATACCGGACGGACGACGAACTTCGGACTTCAGTTACGGGTGGACCTCCGGATACCTCGGACCTTGGACTCTTGGCTTGGGCTCTGGTCGGGACTCGCCGCGTTCCTCCACCGTCTCGTTTGGATGCTGGACCGCCTCCTCCGTCTCCTCCGTGGGCCTGAGGGATACTTGAAGCAGAAATATCTGCCGGTGCGCAGAAGGGTTCCGTCACGACTGCAGAGGGTCAGGGGGTCGGCGTGGCTTCACCGACGCGTGGGGAAAGGGCAAGTCCCTGTTCGGGCGCCATTATGTGGTAAATAAATAAATAATACCCTATTTTTGAATGTATAAATGAATAACAGATAGCTCAATAAATAAGAGTCAAGATTCGAGGTAGTAGGAGTTTCGCAGGTTTATTACAGCATAAAGGACAGGAACAGGACAACCTGCATGGGAATAGGATGACAGGGCCCAGCAGCGCTGCTGGTGTCAGGAGCGGGACAAGGAGAACGGAGAACTTTTTTTAATAACAGTGCATGAGCATATATACATAACGCAAACACATAGCATTACATTGCAATAGGCGTAGCAGTGGGTGGAGCAAAAGGCGTGACGCGTAGCAGTCGCGAAAGATAAGGGGGAAAAGAGGTGTAACAGGGCGTATACATAGACATGTGATGCAAACGTAACAGAATATGTCATGAATGGGGCGGAAACCATGGAGGGGGCTACCTAAGGAGCCGGGACCTCTAACCTGATGGTGCGCGCAAACTAGCAATGACGTATCACTAGGAGAAGCTGGGGGCTATGAACTCTGTGCTAAGAGCAGAGACTGAAGTCTGGAGAGTCAGGGCGACATGTACCTAAACAGTATCTAGTATCTGATGTTTAGAGAACATGTTGATATAAACTAGAAGTCAGGAGAGGAAAGGCTAACTTGATTCTAAGACTGGACCATGCATTATTCTACATGTAGTGCGTGATGAAGAATACTAAATGACCATTAAATGCAGTATTTCTCTAACGTGGAGCCGAAAAGGCTAGACAATGACGGAAACTATTGATGCGATTCAGTAGCTGAGGAATGCAGAGAAGGAGGACTGAACTGATAACTGGAATCATAACATATTCTTGGCAGACTCAAAGGCAGAGCCAGCCTGAACCGGGCACTGTGAGGCAGAAAGTAAGTGAAGGGTCGAGGATACAGGTGGGGGCTGTATCGCTCCTTAGCGAGGTTTCAGGAGACAGGAGCTGAATCTGGTGTCCAGGCCCTTTTGAGGCCTAGAGACGGGGACTTTATAATGGAATAACGTGCACACTGAGAAACGTGGCAACGTAGCTTTACATAGGCCTGATATTCGTAGTATTCACGAGAACTGGAAACTGGCATACTAGAGGTGGACACAACTATAATTGCGTCATTAATTGAACATGGGGAATACATATGCATATTTAATCATGCACACATAACATATGATGGATGACACGTAGGGACACTGAACATGGCAAAATTTACTTTTCCACACTAGAAACGGGGACTTTACAATGAAATAACGTGCACACTGTGAAACGTGGCAACGTAGCTTTACATAGGCCTAATATTCGTTGTATTCACGAGAACTGGAACTGGCATACTAGAGATGGACACAACTGTAATTGCGTCTTTAATCGATCATGGAGAATACATATGCATATTAATCATGCACATATAACATAGGATGGGGAACACGTAGGGACACAGAACATGGCAAAATTTACTTTTCCACAGACGCTGATGGCTTTGAGGTGGGGAAATGCGCGTGCTTGTGGTCACGTGATTTCACGTGAACTCGAAGAAAACCGCACCGAAAAACCCTTGGTTTGACGAGTATTTTGACCACTAGAATTCTCTCCATTTTCCATTCCTGCGGAATGGAAAAGGCGAGACCTAAAAAGGGAACTGCCCTGTTACATGCATTCAATAGTATTTCCAAGCAGCTAAAAGGCCCCTTGTTTAATCCACTTCTGACAGTCATTAAAGCCAAGCTTCTCCCTACTAAAGCCTACCTCAGTGTGTTACACCATGGGAGAAGTGCACAGCTTTTAGACAAAATCCAAACTAGAGTCTACAAGCGGTTATTCAGTTTACCGGGTAATGCCTCTCCGGCACAGGTCCAACTCGAGTTTGGTCTACAATCCCAAGAACTGCAAAAAAAATACGAGACCATTAAATTCTGGTACAACGTCTGGATGCACAGGGAAACAGAAATCAACTCTGCCACGTGGGAGGCCATGCAAAACAGTCCCAACTCCCAGTACACCAAGTTTTTGAAATTATCCCTCGCCACTACTGAACTCGCTTCGTTATGGCAAACTAAACTCCCCGTACCTTCATTCAAGCAAGGTGTCAAAAAGGCGGCTAACAGGCACTCGCTGATCAACGACAAGTCAATTCTTAGTCACCGTGCGCATGCCTGGATGATAATTCAATCATATAACACGTCCAAACCTGCACCCTACCTTGGCTTCTCCTTTTCACCACATGTCAAACTGAAATACCTCAGCTTAAGGATGGGTAACCTGACAACAAATGCAGATCAACCAGACTGGATGAAATTAGACTCCAAGGAGTGTGAATTATGCGGGGCCGCAAAACAAGACTTCATCCACCTATTTTGCATTTGTCCAGCATTGGACCAGGAACGTTGTCACTGGTTTAAGGCAAAGTATAATGAACATGGAATACGTACTTGTCGCTCAGCCATTATACAAGTCCTGTGTACAGCAGACCCACAATTAATCTGTAGATCCGTTAAGTTTGTTCTGAAGTTTGAGAACAAAAAGAAGTGTCACGGTAGAGCCTTGAAAATTCTGACACCTCTGTAACATAACGAAACTATAAGAACTCGATATGTGCAACCATGTAAGAAGATTATGAGGTAACACAAAGAAGTAATAAGAACTTTGTACCCACAATCACTCAAGAAGCCAGATAAGGGATCTATTTAAATCGAGATTAAGTCTGTGAAAAAGTGAAATTTTATGCTTAGAACTAACACAAAGTCGGATTATGTAGTTCAGTGATAATCTCCCCAATATGTATTTTATCAGTGTTTTTATATTTAAATTTTGCACGCATATTAACTGATGTATTCTTACTTTTTGTAATGGTTTTTATTAACTATACAATCAAAAAACTAATAACAGAAAAAAAAGCATTCCCTTGGACTTCTTTGATGATGTTATTATGTCCGACTTTACGTCAAACAAGGCACCTTCAAGGTATAAATATGCCTTCACTTGCTATGGCAAACACATGGTGGTTTGGAGCAGTTCGACTATCTACTTGCCCGGCGAAGCTCGCTACAGCAAGTGCCGAAGGAAGCCGACCCTCCAGCTGACACACTGATAAGAGACTGTTCTTCTCGCCGAGAATTCAGCTCAATCAATCAGAACACTTGTAAAGCGCACTACTTACCCGTGAGTGTCTCAAGGTGCTAATGGGAGAGGGTGCCGCTACTGCTTGAAGTGCCAGGTCTTGAGGAGTCTTCTGAAGGTGAGTAGGTCTTTAGTCTGATGTAGGTGGGTAGGGAGGGTGTTCCAGGTCTTGGCGGTGAGGTAGGAGAAGGATCTGCCGCCAGCAGTTGTTCGTTGGATGCAGGGGACATTTGCGAGGGCGAGGCAGGTGGAGCGGAGCTGGTGGGTTGGGGTTTAGAAGTTGAGTCTGCTGTTCAGGTAGGCTGGTCCGGTGTTGTGGAGTGCTGTGTGTGCGTGGATGAGGAGCTTGATCCTCTTGTCGACGGGGAACCAGTTTAGGTCTCCCAGGTGGGGGTGATGTGGCTGTGGCGGAGGACGTTGATGATGAGTCAGGCGGAGGCGTTCTGGATGCGTTGTAGTCGTCTTAGGTGTTTGGCTGGGATTCCTGCGTAGAGTGTGTTGCCGTAGTCCAGTCTGTTGCTGATGAGGGCCTGTGTCACCGTTCTTCTTGTTTCGGTCGGGATTCATTTATAGATCCTGCGGAGCATGCAGAGGGTGTTGTAGCAGGAGGAAGAGACGGCGTTGACCATTTTAGACATGGAGATTGAGGAGGTGAGGATGAATCCTAGGTTGCAGGCATGGTCAGTAGGTGTCAGTGCTGTTCCCAGTGTGGTCGGCCACCAGGAGTCGTCCCACGCTGAGGGGGTGGCTCCAGTGTTTCTAAACTAAGGTACGGAGCTGATTAGACCCTTAGAGAAATATTGGATAGATTCTTGGCAAAGAATACTGAACTTATGCTACACCACACTTACTTCTTCCCGCGTACTAGACTTAGGTTAGGTACATTGGGGTAGGCGTATTTTAGAAGCACCAGTTGAGTACATTTTAGTCTTTGTTATTTATGTATGTATTTTATATGGCTTAGCAACCATACCATGCTTTTACAGTATTATTTCATATTAATGTTTACACTGTACGCATTATACTTTGCAGCCTGCTTAACGATTGTAGCAGTTCACTTCTCTTGTATGAGAGAGAAGACTGTTCAATAAACCTTTTTATTGAAAATGCCTGTCTCTCTATTTCTCTACAACTCTGTAGAAACAAAGCATGCACGAATGCCTGAGTGAAATACGTATCTATTGTTTCCGCGACTCTAGAGGTATGTTTTCTTCTTGGGAAACAAAGTTGTCATGTTTATGCGGTTGTCAGAAACTAATCACTTCTTGTTTATTCGAGAAAGTTTCTAGTGACCTCTGAGCTATCTGGCACTCACTATTAAGTTTAGTACATTGGATAGAGACCTATTTGACCTCAGGCCTACGTCATATCTATAGGATATACTATTCCAATGCACAGAGCCTATTGTAAATATAGGAACTACACTCAAAGAGAGGAGTGTTCAGTAATTACCTTCCAGTTTTAGAATTACCAAGCCTAATCATTTGATTTTTGGATTGAGAAATATCAAGTATCACAGGATAAATTTAACATGTAATAAGGTGACTGGAATATCTGTCACATTTGTGATGGTGTAACACGTCCTATAAACTTGAAGCCAGAGACCTTATTCTTTATCATTTCTGTAGCATCTGGAAAGTTGCTGAAGTGTACCCATGGAGGTCGCACTGAAGGTTGGCAAGAAATCTAGGTTCATACTGCTCAGCACTTTTTGCTCCAATCAAAATTGATTTATTGCAACATCGTGTCCAAGATGTGCAGCATTGCAGAGCCCTGCTCTACCAGATGATTGCTGCTACCAAAAAAAGTCTAAAGATAAAACCTTGAATGAGTGAAATGCAATAAATATTTCTGCCAGGTGAAGCACTCTCCAGCGATGGCAAAATACAGGTTGCTTCCACTGAGAACAGTTGCTGACAATATCAGATGATCCAAATGTTCCTTTGCAAGACAGTCTTTTGTAGAGTCTGTAAAACATTACAATGTTCATCTACCTCAAAGGGTGCAGCAGACGCCGCAGAGTCTAGACCATGAAGGTCCAGGACATACATTTTAATGCCAAAGAGCATTTCGTATGGGGTCCGCCCTCCCAGAGACCTTCTAGGGAGATTATTTAGTGCACGCTGTATGCTATTGAGATGGGATAGCCAGTTCCTTCCAGTACCTATAACTCAAGCTGTCAAAGACTGCTTTAAATCACGGTTCATTCGCTCCACAAAACTGTTGCCCTCAGGCCGGTATGGAGACGAACATTTTACTTGGACCCCCAAAGACCTCATGGCATCCTTGTATGCCTTAGAGGTGAACGCTGGACCCTGGTCTGAATGGAAGGTACCACAAGCAAAAATTCCAACAAAGATACACAAGTCCCTTATGACAGTTCATGAATCAGCACTTCGGTGCGTCCATAACCAAACAAAGTGGGTGCAAGAGTCAACTGCAACTAAGATGTACTCAGAAGAAAAAGGACCGCAGTGATCCAAGTAAACACAACCAAGTGGTTTATTAGATATGTACAACTGTGTCCGGGGCAGACGCGCAGCTGAAGAAGGCTTGATTTACTGACATATGTCACATTGAAGGACATGATCTCGCATTTGTCTTTACAGTCCCCGCCACCAGTAACGCTGTTGAAGCTGAGATACAGTAGCCAAAACACCCGCGTGTGCAGACGCAACACCTTTATGGGCAGCTGTGATCAGTGTGGGCCTGCGGTCTGCGTTGGGAATCAATCTGTCACCAACATTGGGTATCTTCACATAAGGTACATTATCGGGACTTAAGAGAGTACTTAGAAGGGAATCCAGTAGGATATTTCCTACCCTTCTCAGTAGCGGCAATTGCTGCCAAGATGTCATCATCTATCTTACTTTTGGAACGTGTAACCAAGTAAGTAGCTACTGCTGATTTTGCGGCCTCATCGGCCAAGGAGTTGCCAACAACGTGAACTCCCATATGCTGATGACCAAGAGTATGAATTACATACACAAGTGGCAATCGCTCTTTGAGTTCTGCCACTCGAACCCTGGTCATTTTATGTTTTGTTGTGCTACCCTTGCAATCAGGATAATTGTTTTGAGTCCAAAAAACTAGATTGTCATTGTAAGACTGAACACAGTAGTAAGAATCACTCACAATTAGAGTAGTCACACCAGGATCTGCTTACTCTAATGCAAGCATCAGAGCACAGAGCTCTGCCAATTGGGCGGTACAGTCCCCTAATGTCGGAGTATGTACGACATTGGACTTGAATTCTCCATTCACTATAGTACTAACCACAATTGCGCAGGCTGAGATATATGTGTGCTTAGACCCATGCGCAACTTTCACAGAACCGTAAGTGTAAATGACACAATGGAAATCCTCCGAAGGGCGCATGGTCAGAGGAGCAGGATGAACAAACTCATACTGCAAGAACTCCTGCATCTGTAAGGAGGTGTCAAAGATAAATGTGACATCCGGCGACGTCAACGACATAGCCCATTGTATCCACCGTGGGTGCAAAGCTTTTGAATTCGGTACAATGGCTTTCGTGACTGCCTCCAGGGCCAGATACGAGGTAACAACCAACATGCATTTTCCCTGCAACAGTACGCGTTCCTTTATAATCACCATTTGCACTGCTGTCAGAACTTTTTCCACAGTGGAAAACCGCATCTCAGCCAAAGTGTACAAGTGTGACTTGTAAGCGATAGATACTGTGTCTCCTTCGTTAAAAGTAAGGTATGTGAAACCCACCGCCCCAGGGACGATTCTTATCACCAGGTTGGTGTGGTTATCGCAAGTCTGTAGGAATTTAGATTCAAGGAGATCAGCCTGCAAGGATGGCAAGATGGCTGAATGTTCAAGCTGCCAGCACGAGTTGGTATAAGTTGGTTGTATCAAGGCATACAATGGCTTGATACGCTGGGCATACTCGGGAAAATAGGTACACCCGAAATTCCAAAAACCCAGCAAATATTGTAATTGTTTCAGAGTTGTAGGAGTGCACAGTTGTGCGCATTTCTCCAAGAAGTGGGGAGCTAAGCCTCAGCCTTCATTGTTGAGTTCATAGCCCAGAAACAACACTGTGTACTCCACAATGTGTGACTTTGCAAAGTTAAATTTGTAACCGAAGTCCGCAAAACAACAAATTATGCGGTCAACGCGACACAGATGAGCCCAAATCTCGCTGTCCGTGAGATAGATGTCATCCACGTACGAGCACGCCTCTGGGTCAACTCTCTCTAAAAGAGAGACAATACGTGCAGCAAACACACCAGGACTGTTCTTATAGCCCATAGGTAAACGTATGTATTGGCGATGTTTATCACCGCTTGTAAAACTGGTCCATTGACTACCTAAGTCAGACAAGTTGTGCGCATAAAAACCATATGTCAAGTGTGGTCTTAAACCTTTTACGCACAAGACCATCCACTAAAGCAGAGCCGTGGGTATTCTGTACTGCACAAATACGTCAATACGAGTTCAAATGCTGGTAATCCAATACCAAACGGTATAAACCGTCAGGTTTGGTCACAGTAAAAAGCGGGTTATTCATCGGAGACACACAAGTTTCAATTACTCCTTGATATTCTAATTGTTCAAGGATTTCTGCCACGGAAGCCTTGGCTTCACGTCGCATGGGATATTGAGGTTGAGGCTGGGGAATCTCGTGTTGGGGGAGAATTAATCCCAACCACAGTGAGTACAGTATACAGTACAAAGCCAGAGCAAGGGCCTTAGCACACTCTTCTGCAAAATTCAGCACA
Organism: Lissotriton helveticus; assembly: GCF_964261635.1. NCBI lineage: Eukaryota > Metazoa > Chordata > Amphibia > Caudata > Salamandridae > Lissotriton > Lissotriton helveticus. Next base: position 127,938,504 of record NC_136064.1, read on the forward strand.
TGCTCTATCGACACAGTGTGTGCAAAACTAAGGAGGATTACCTTCTCCCCTCCCGGAGCACCGAGAACAAAAGGTGGGGGATAGTCAGCCTCCGCTAACAAAATGTCATACGTTGTAGTTAGATTTTCCCAAAATACCCCTTTTATAGTACGTTGTATGTCACCTTCAATTAAAAGTTGGATCTCAAAAAGCCTGTCAGGGGGAGCTACTCTAGTGTCAGCTGTCTCAATAACAACATAAGTATCAGTTGCAGTCACCTTCAGCAGTGGACGGAGCGTCTCGTGAACCATGGTAATCTCTGCCCTGCAGTCCAACAGCGCCAGTGCCCATGTCTGATTCCGAAGCTGCGTTCTCACTATCTGTGGCGTATCTTGCTGTTAATGGTGCAACTTTCTTTTTCTGAAACTGGGCTCTCTTCGGTGTAGAATTGTCCTGTTTGCCTTTTCCGTCTTTTTGGCGGGGCTTGTCGTGACTCTGATGGCCACCCCGACCTCTGCCGCCTCCTCCACCACCACCGGTCGATGAGGCCGATGTGTCCTGCAAAGAACGAGGAGAGCGTTGATCAGGAACCTGAAAACGATCAGGTGATTTTATCGTTGCGCGATCGCGCAAGTCATAAATGCGTTCAGTAGGCACGAGAGATGCAGGACGGGACTCCTGCTTCTGTTGTTGTTTACCCTGTTTTTTGTTCATAGAGCAATTTTGCTTTTGAGATTTAGGACTTTTTCAGACTTCGACCCTTGGGGTTTCTTTTTCTCTTTAGTAGAAAATGGCTTGACACCCAAACTATTACGGCCAATGGTTTTATAAGCAGCCGTAATAATTGTCGTCAACTGACTGGCCTTATCGGCATCGGGGACCGCTTGCAAAGCATTAAACACCTGAAAGTTCACCGCATCTCCCTTTATATTAGAAATGTGCCACATAGTCTCATTCCCAATTCAACCGCAGCCTCAGGTCCATGTTCATCTTGAACACATTTAATGACCAAGGGAAGGACAGCCATTGACGGAGTGCCGAAGCACCTCGTATACACTGCCGCAAAGATCTTACTCCATGACTCACAGTCACCGGCTTCCGATATCAAGTCTTTAGACAAACTAATTGTAAGAATCCTGTGTTTTTCAACAGGACTCATATTAGAAAATACTGCTTCCAGCTGGTCAAATTTCTTGTCAAGCCAGAAAGGCATATCATCCTTATCTTGGGGATGCTTGCCCATCACTGCATTAACCATTACAGGATGAAGCTTCATTCCGTTCGGTCCGGCTGGAAGCGCTGCAACACCCGGGGCCCCGCCCGGGAGATTGCGGGTAATGTATTGTACTAAGGCCCTAATAACTACAATTGCGGTAGTATGTAGGCACCTTGGATTGGCTAAGGCAACCACCCCCGCTTGAGGATGCGGTGTAAATCCAACCAAAACAGGCCAAGTAGCGCTTGGAATGGACAAAGGACCTAATCTAGTCATTGTTAAAGAGTGGGGAAGGGCGCCATTAATCCAAACTCGATGCTGTCAAGCATTAATTGGAACTTCCTGTGTTGTATAAGGAACATATTCCGTGGGCACGGCTGTGTGTGTATATGTGTGGAACACACCAGTATTTGCGTTCACATCAGGAAAGGTCACCCATCAGTAAAAGATCTCAAAAAGTTAAGCAACCATGATAACTGCCATGCCCTCCAAGGTGACGTTATAAGTTTGCAAATGATTGCGAACCGCAATGCGACTATGCTGCGGTATGTCAACTTCACCCATAACGACACAGAAAGAAAGTGGTACAATGCAAAACTATGTAGCACAACTGGGTAGTAATTCAAAAGGAAACTGTTTTTATAGATTCAAGCTTGCAAAGACCTATGTAACTATAGGTAGGTTTATCCGTCACCACTGTTATCCGGAAACGATAGTCAGGGGGTCATGGACTGATATAAGCACTACTCAAGCGACTTGTAAATACGACCAAACCACATTGGGAGCCATGTTGCAGTGATTCTGCTCCTACACAGAACTGTGCATAGAGACTTAGGACCTCAGTGAATTAGGGTGTACCAAAACCCACCTTAGTACCCAAACCCCCTACCAGACTAGCAATTAGTGACTCATTGGTTCTTCGTCCTATAGCAAAAACACCAATGATTAGTCAACCCAGAACATGTGACTTAGGTTACCTCAGGTAAGGTGAAAACAAGAGCACTCTTTTGTTACAGTCTTACACCAGTCCAAAACAAGGAGTAAATAGAGACACAAGCAAGTTTAAATGTTTATTTCTAACGCTGTACCTTAGATATTACAAGCAAACATATTACCAGAAACAAGGTTGTCAGCATTGTTACTATTCCATAAAATACAAATGGAGAAAGCATCTTATAATGCTAAAGGGAAACAGGTTTAAGAAATATCTAGATTTCACCCTCCCTAACTAGTAGGTTAGTTTATAACTACAGAAGGTCTCATAGGAATACATGGGCGGCCCCATACCTCTGGTACTCAGCAGAAGTGCATCACATTGAGTTCTGCACAAGCTATCAGCATACGAATGTTCTCCAAGTGTGTCTGATCATGCCTGCACAGTGCCTTATTAAACGGGCCAGTATCAGAGGTGGCCACAGCTGCATATGTGTTATGGCTAGAACGTGCGCTGATCATTCCCAATAACAGACACAGTGTCCATGATAACGTTGACGGCCCAGGCTTTCACTGTACAGACTAAACTAGCAAGGCAGTTTAGAAATGTAGCATAGCAAGCTTTTCTCATGTGAAGCAATATATTCAGCCTTCTCGAAACAATATCGCAAGTGTGTGTCGTGTGCAAAGCAGAGCAGGAAAGTAAAAATGGCGTTTAAGCTTCTAATAAAGCCATGCTAACTTAACACTGTGTGAGTGTAAGGCTCAGCCCCATGACAGCACATCTTGATGAAGTTGCAAAAAACTTTGAAGAATCCTAATGGACAATGTGAAAAGGTAAAAAGTTTGACTGGATTTGTTTTTTGCTTTATAATTGTTGGTGCTGCTTCAACATTGCACACTTTTCATATAAGCCAGCTGGCTGCGTGTACTATAGCTACCAGGGGCTTATTGGAAATTCGCTCAGAAAACTGTTTTGATATACCCAAAGAGAGTTTTTTGTGTTGGTATGAGTACCCCTTCCCAATTAGTAACCCTATTTTTAAAGAAATATTCACAATGTGGTGATTCCCGACTTGGCACATTTATAAGATTTTGTGTGAATCTGATATCACGCACATGGTTATACTTTAAGGGCGCAATAGTTATTTCGGTCAGAAAGCCATCCAACAGGTTGTCGCAGGCTTTCCGTCCACAGGGGGATTTCACTTTGTTTCTGAAGGGCTCACAGAGCCTGTTGGAGCTGGCGGGAGGAACAGTAAATCCAAAATGCCAGTGGGGCCAGCTTTGACTCAGCCGTTGGGATTATGATGTCATTTTGTACCTGCCCTTTCATAGCTCTCTGCTATGAGGTCTGGGGGGCACCATACATCCTCCAGCATATGGCAGGCACTGCATGGTGTCTGCCATATGGTCCATGGATGGTATAAATGTGTATATGTTATATTGAGGCCTATGCTGCAACCTGCAGCATAGGCCTCACAAGAAATGATTTGCTCCCAGACCAGTGTTAAGGTGGCCGCATCATAATAGTGGAAGGAGGACTACCGACTCCTAGTCCGGCGGTCCTGTTTCTGATTTGATGCTAGTCGGACTCTCGTCCAACTGACATCATAATTAGGGCCTACGTTTTGTGTATTTTTGTGATACTAATAATTTATTTGATCAATAAAACCACTAAATACTAAAAGCCCAAATCCAAGCTTGCTAAGAGAATGATTAGCAAGTGCACATTTTAAAGGACTTTTACAAAAATCCTTTTCACTGCAGTGGCAGACATTGCATTGCTGTATCTGTTTCAACGAAGATGATGACACATGTGGCTTACTTTATAGCATTATGCTTTGTAAACAGAATGCTAAATATGTATAAGGTTGACTCTGCTGACATCAAAGAAGAATGGAATTTGGAATGAGGTTTGGAGTGCACACACATGAAAGTGACTTTTGTTCATCAATAATTTGCAATTTAGATTATTTAATATAAGAATATGTGCTCACACAGAAGAAGTAAAGTTTGAAACTTTTCATCATTGAACATGGCATCATTTTCTGACCCGAAAGAGCTCCATGATCGATACATGGATACAACAGCGGCAGTGAATTTATACATGGCAAAGGATTCTGCCTTCCATTATGAGCTAAAAAACGGTGATGGATCAAGCCCTGATCTTTTGACTGGGTAGGAGTGTTCTGCTTAATTCAGATACTCTGTCCATCACGACCCCCCTTTTTGAATCGTTTTAGCCACCACAAGTGTGGAATGGTATGCTCAGATGTGAGTCCCTTGCTCACTGCACCATTAGGATTCAAGCAAGCCGGGCCGAAGACGGCTGTAATGCCAGAAACCGGTCCCCGGAAGCTTGTTTCCTTTCCAGTAAAGAATTGGCTTGGTATTTTGGTCTGCCCTGTTCCCATGATGCACTGGGCCAGGGTCAGACTAATTTGCATGTAGCCAGGTTCTGAACTGGGATGGTGCAGTGAGCTAAAAAACGGTGATGGATCAATCCCTGATCTTTTGACTGGGTCGGAGTGTTCTGCTTAATTCAGATACTTTGTCCATCACCACCCCCCTTTTTGAATCGTTTTAGCCACCACAAGTGTGGAAGGGTATGCACAGATGTGAGTCCCTTGCTCACTGCACCATCAGGATTCAAGCAAGCCGGGCCGAAGACGGCTGTAATGCCAGAAACCGGACCCCGGAAGTTTGTTTCCTTTCCAGTAAAGAATTGGCTTGGTAGTTTGGTCTGCCCTGTTCCCATGATGCACTGGGCCAGGGTCAGACTAATTTGCATGTAGCCAGGTTCTGAACTGGGATGGTGCAGTGAGCTAAAAAACGGTGATGGATCAAGCCCTGATCTTTTGACTGGGTAGGAGTGTTCTGCTTAATTCAGATACTCTGTCCATCACCACCCCCCTTTTTGAATCGTTTTAGCCACCACAAGTGTGGAAGGGTATGCTCAGATGTGAGTCCCTTGCTCACTGCACCATCAGGATTCAAGCAAGCCAGGCCGAAAACGGCTGTAATGCCAGAAACCGGTCCCCGGAAGCTTGTTTCCTCTCCAGTAAAGAGTTGGCTTGGTAGTTTGGTCTGCCCTGTTCCCATGATGCACTGTGCCAGGGTCAGACTAATTTGCATGTAGCCAGGTTCTGAACTGGGATGGTGCAGTGAGCTAAAAAACGGTGATGGATCAAGCCCTGATCTTTTGACAGGGTAGGAGTGTCCTGCTTAATTCAGATACTCTGTCCATCATCACCCCCCTTTTTGAATCGTTGTAGCCACCACAAGTGTGGAAGGGTATGCTCAGATGTGAGTCCCTTGCTCACTGCACCATCAGGATTCAAGCAAGCCGGGCCGAAGACGGCTGTAATGCCAGAAACTGGTCCCCGGAAGCGTGTTTCTTTTCCAGTAAAGAATTGGCTTCGTAGTTTGGTCTGCCCTGTTCCCATGATGCACTGGGCCAGGGTCAGACTAATTTGCATGTAGCCAGGTTCTAAACTGGGATGGTGCAGTGAGCTAAAAAACTGTGATGGATCAAGCCCTGATCTTTTGACTGGGTGGGAGTGTTCTACTTAATTCAGATACTCTGTCCATCACCACCATCCTTTTTAAATCAGTATCAGAGGTGGTCACAGCTGCATATGTGTTATGGCTAGAACGTGCGCTGATCATTCCGAATAACAGACACAGTGTCCATGATAACGTTGACGGCCCAGGCTTTCACTGTACAGACTAAACTAGCAAGGCAGTTTAGAAATGTAGCATAGCAAGCTTTTCTCATGTGAAGCAATATATTCAGCCTTCTCGAAACAATATCGCAAGTGTGTGTCGTGTGCAAAGCAGAGCAGGAAAGTAAAAATCGCGTTTAAGCTTCTAATAAAGCCATGCTAACTTAACACTGTGCGAGTGTAAGGCTCAGCCCCATGACAGCACATCTTGATGAAGTTGCAAAAAACTTTGAAGAATCCTAATGGACAATGTGAAAAGGTAAAAAGTTTGACTGGATTTGTTTTTTGCTTTAAAATTGTTGGTGCTGCTTCAACATTGCACTCATTTCATATAAGCCAGCTGGCTGCGTGTACTATAGCTACCAGGGGCTTATTGGAAATTCTCTCAGAACGCTGTTTTGATATACCCAAAGAGAGTTTTTTGTGTTGGTATGAGTATCCCTTCCCAATTAGTAACCCTATTTTTAAAGAAATATTCACAATGTGGTGATTCCCGACTTGGCACATTTATAAGATTTTGTGTGAATCTGATATCACGCACATGGTTATACTTTAAGGGCGCAATCGTTATTTCGGGCAGAAAGCCATCCAACAGGTTGTCGCAGGCTTTCCGTCCACAGGGGGATTTCACTTTGTTTCTGAAGGGCTCACAGAGCCTGTTGGGGCTGGCGGGAGGAACAGTAAACCCAAAATGTCAGTGGGGCCAGCTTTGACTCAGCCGTTGGGATTATGATGTCATTTTGTACCTGCCCTTTCATAGCTCTCTGCTATGAGGTCTGGGGGGCACCATACATCCTCCAGCATATGGCAGGCACTGCATGGTGTCTGCCATATGGTCCATGGATGGTATAAATGTGTATATGTTATATTGAGGCCTATGCTGCAACCTGCAGCATAGGCCTCACAAGAAATGATTTGCTCCCAGACCAGTGTTAAGGTGGCCGCATCATAATAGTGGAAGAAGGACTACTGACTCCTAGTCCGGCGGTCCTGTTTCTGATTTGATGCGAGTCGGACTCTCGTCCAACTGACATCGTAATTAGGGCCTACGTCTTGTGTATTTTTGTGATACTAATAATTTATTTGATCAATAAAACCACTAAATACTAAAAGCCCAAATCCAAGCTTGTTAAGAGAATGATTAGCAAGTGCACATTTTAAAGGACTTTTACAAAAATCCTTTTCACTGCAGTGGCAGAAATTGCATTGCTGTATCTGTTTCAACGAAGATGATGACACATGTGGCTTACTTTATAGAATTATGCTTTGTAAACAGAATGCTAAATATGTATAAGGTTGACTCTGCTGACATCAAAGAAGAATGGAATTTGGAATGAGGTTTGGAGTGCACACACATGAAAGTGACTTTTGTTCATCAATAATTTGCAATTTAGATTATTTAATATAAGAATAGGTGCTCACACAGAAGAACTAAAGTTTGAAACTTTTCATCATTGAACATAGCATCATTTTCTGACCCGAAAGAGCTCCATGATCGATACATGGATCCAACAGCGGCAGTGAATTTATACATGGCAAAGGATTCTGCCTTCCATGATGAGCTAAAAAACGGTGATGGATCAAGCCCTGATCTTTTGACTGGGTAGGAGTGTTCTGCTTAATTCAGATACTCTGTCCATCACCACCCCCCTTTTTGAATCGTTTTAGCCACCACAAGTGTGGAAGGGTATGCTCAGATGTGAGTCCCTTGCTCACTGCACCATCAGGATTCAAGCAAGCCGGGCCGAAGACGGCTGTAATGCCAGACACCGGTCCCCAGAAGCTTGTTTCCTTTCCAGTAAAGAATTGGCTTGGTAGTTTGGTCTGCCCTGTTCCCATGATGCACTGGGCCAGGGTCAGACTAATTTGCATGTAGCCAGGTTCTGAACTGGGATGGTGCAGTGAGCTAAAAAACGGTGATGGATCAAGCCCTGATCTTTTGACTGGGTAGGAGTGTTCTGCTTAATTCAGATACTCTGTCCATCACCACCCCCCTTTTTGAATCGTTTTAGCCACCACAAGTGTAGAAGGGTATGCTCAGATGTGAGTCCCTTGCTCACTGCACCATCAGGATTCAAGCAAGCCGGGCCGAAGACGGCTGTAATGCCAGAAACCGGTCCCCGGAAGCTTGTTTCCTTTCCAGTAAAGAATTGGCTTGGTATTTTGGTCTGCCCTGTTCCCATGATGCACTGGGCCAGGGTCAGACTAATTTGCATGTAGCCAGATTCTGAACTGGGATGGTGCAGTGAGCTGAAAAAATGGTGATGGATCAATCCCTGATCTTTTGACTGGGTAGGAGTGTTCTGCTTAGTTCAGATACTCTGTCCATCACCACCCCCTTTTTGAATCGTTTTAGCCACCACAAGTGTGGAAGGGTATGCTCAAATGTGAGTCCCTTGCTCACTGCACCATCAGGATTCAAGCAAGCCCGGCCGAAGACGGCTGTAATGCCAGAAACCGGTCCCCGGAAGCTTGTTTCCTTTCCAGTAAAGAATTGGCTTGGTAGTTTGGTCTGCCCTGTTCCCATGATGCACTGGGCCAGGGTCAGACTAATTTGCATGTAGCCAGGTTCTGAACTGGGATGGTGCAGTGAGCTAAAAAACGGTGATGGATCAAGCCCTGATCTTTTGACTGGGTAGGAGTGTTTTGCTTAATTCAGATACTCTGTCCATCACCACCCCCCTTTTTGAATCGTTTTAGCCACCACAAGTGTGGAAGGGTATGCTCAGATGTGAGTCCCTTGCTCACTGCACCATCAGGATTCAAGCAAGCCGGGCCGAAGACGGCTGTAATGCCAGAAACCGGTCCCCGGAAGCTTGTTTCCTTTCCAGTAAAGAGTTGGCTTGGTAGTTTGGTCTGCCCTGTTCCCATGATGCACTGGGCCACGGTCAGACTAATTTGCATGTAGCCAGGTTCTGAACTGGGATAGTGCAGTGAGCTAAAAAACGGTGATGGATCAAGCCCTGATCTTTTGACTGGGTAGGAGTGTCCTGCCTAATTCAGATACTCTGTCCATCACCACCCCCCTTTTTGAATCGTTTTAGCCACCACAAGTGTGGAAGGGTATGCTCAGATGTGAGTCCTTTGCTCACTGCACCATCAGGATTCAAGCAAGCCGGGCCGAAGACGGCTGTAATGCCAGAAACCGGTCCCCGGAAGCTTGTTTCCTTCCCAGTAAAGAATTGGCTTGGTAGTTTGGTCTGCCCTGTTCCCATGATGCACTGGGCCAGGGTCAGACTAATTTGCATGTAGCCAGGTTCTGAACAGGGATGGTGCAGTGAGCTAAAAAACGGTGATGGATCAAGCCCTGATCTTTTGACTGGGTAGGAGTGTTCTGCTTAATTCAGATACTCTGTCCATCATCACCCCCCTTTTTGAATCAGTATCAGGGGTGGTCACAGCTGCATATGTGTTATGGCTAGAATGTGCGCTGATCATTCCGAATAACAGACACAGTGTCCATGATAATGTTGACGGCCCAGGCTTTCACTGTACAGACTAAACTAGCAAGGCAGTTTAGAAATGTAGCATAACAAGCTTTTCTCATGTGAAGCAATATATTCAGCCTTCTCGAAACAATATCGCAAGTGTGTGTCGTGTGCAAAGCAGAGCAGGAAAGTAAAAATGGCGTTTAAGCTTCTAATAAAGCCATGCTAACTTAACACTGTGTGAGTGTAAGGCTCAGCCCCATGACAGCACATCTTGATGAAGTTGCAAAAAACTTTGAAGAATCCTAATGGACAATGTGAAAAGGTAAACAGTTTGACTGGATTTGTTTTTTGCTTTAAAATTGTTGGTGCTGTTTCAACATTGCACACATTTCATATAAGCCAGCTGGCTGCGTGTACTATAGCTACCAGGGGCTTATTGGAAATTCTCTCAGAACGCTGTTTTGATATACCCAAAGAGAGTTTTTTGTGTTGGTATGAGTACCCCTTCCCATTTAGTAACCCTATTTTTAAAGAAATATTCACAATGTGGTGATTCCCGACTTGGCACATTTATATGATTTTGTGTGAATCTGATATCACGCACATGGTTATACTTTAAGGGCGCAATCGTTATTTCGGGCAGAAAGCCATCCAACAGGTTGTCGCAGGCTTTCCGTCCACAGGGGGATTTCACTTTGTTTCAGAAGGGCTCACAGAGCCTGTTGGGGCTGGCGGGAGGAACAGTAAACCCAAAATGTCAGTGGGGCCAGCTTTGACTCAGCCGTTGGGATTATGATGTCATTTTGTACCTGCCCTTTCATAGCTCTCTGCTATGAGGTCTGGGGGGCACCATACATCCTCCAGCATATGGCAGGCACTGCATGGTGTCTGCCATATGGTCCATGGATGGTATAAATGTGTATATGTTATATTGAGGCCAACGCTGCAACCTGCAGCATAGGCCTCATAAGAAATGATTTGCTCCCAGACCAGTGTTAAGGTGGCCGCATCATAATAGTGGAAGGAGGACTACCGACTCCTAGTCCGGCGGTCCTGTTTCTGATTTGATGCTAGTCGGACTCTCGTCCGACTGACATCGTAATTAGGGCCTACGTTTTGTGTATTTTTGTGATACTAATAATTTATTTGATCTATAAAACCACTAAATACTAAAAGCCCAAATCCAAGCTTGCTAAGAGAATGATTAGCAAGTGCACATTTTAAAGGACTTTTACAAAATTCCTTTTCACTGCAGTGGCAGAAATTGCATTGCTGTATCTGTTTCAACGAAGATGATGACACATGTGGCTCACTTTATAGCATTATGCTTTCTAAACAGAATGCTAAATATGTATAAGGTTGACTCTGCTGACATCAAAGAAGAATGGAATTTGGAATGAGGTTTGGAGTGCACACACATGAAAGTGACTTTTGTTCATCAATAATTTGCAATTTAGATTATTTAATATAGGAATAAGTGCTCACACAGAAGAAGTAAAGTTTGAAACTTTTCATCATTGAACATGGCATCATTTTCTGACCCGAAAGAGCTCCATGATCAATACATGGATCCAACAGCGGCAGTGAATTTATACATGGCAAAGGATTCTGCCTTCCATGATGAGCTAAAAAACGGTGATGGATCAAGCCCTGATCTTTTGACTGGGTAGGAGTGTTCTGCTTAATTCAGCTACTCTGTCCATCACCACCCCCCTTTTTCAATCGTTTTAGCCACCACAAGTGTGGAAGGGTATGCTCAGATGTGAGTCCCTTGCTCAATGCACCATCAGGATTCAAGCAAGCCGGGCCGAAGACGGCTGTAATGCCAGAAACCGGTCCCCGGAAGCTTGTTTCCTTTCCAGTAAAGAATTGGCTTGGTAGTTTGGTCTGCCCTGTTCCCATGATGCACTGGGCCAGGGTCAGACTAATTTGCATGTAGCCAGGTTCTGAACAGGGATGGTGCAGTGAGCTAAAAAACGGCGATAGATCAAGCCCTGATCTTTTGACTGGGTAGGAGTGTTCTGCTTAATTCAGATACTCTGTCCATCACCACCCCCCTTTTTGAATCGTTTTAGCCACCACAAGTGTGGAAGGGTATGCTCAGATGTGAGTCCCTTGCTCACTGCACCATCAGGATTCAAGCAAGCCGGGCCGAAGACGGCTGTAATGCCAGAAACCGGTCCCCAGAAGCTTGTTTCCTTTCCAGTAAAGAATTGGCTTGGTAGTTTCGTCTGCCCTGTTCCCATGATGCACTAGGCCAGGGTCAGACTAATTTGCATGTAGCCAGGTTCTGAACTGGGATGGTGCAGTGAGCTAAAAAACGGTGATGGATCAAGCCCTGATCTTTTGACTGGGTAGGAGTGTCCTGCTTAATTCAGATACTCTGTCCATCACCACCCCCCTTTTTGAATCGTTTTAGCCACCACAAGTGTGGAAGGGTATGCTCAGATGTGAGTCCCTTGCTCACTGCACCATCAGGATTCAAGCAAGCCGGGCCGAAGACGGCTGTAATGCCAGAAACCGGTCCCCGGAGTTTGTTTCCTTTCCAGTAAAGAATTGGCTTGGTACTTTGGTCTGCCCTGTTCCCATGATGCACTGGGCCAGGGTCAGACTAATTTGCATGTAGCCAGGTTCTGAACTGGGATGGTGCAGTGAGCTAAACAACGGTGATGGATCAAGCCCTGGTCTTTTGACTGGGTAGGAGTGTTCTGCTTAATTCAGATACTCTGTCCATCACCACCCCACTTTTTGAATCGTTTTAGCCACCACAAGTGTGGAAGGGTATGCTCAGATGTGAGTCCCTTGCTCACTGCACCATCAGGATTCAAGCAAGCCGGGCCGAAGACGGCTGTAATGCCAGAAACCGGTCCCCGGAAGCTTGTTTCCTTTCTATTAAAGAATTGGCTTGGTAGTTTGGTCTGCCCTGTTCCCATGATGCACTGGGCCAGGGTCAGACTAATTTGCCTGTAGCCAGGTTCTGAACTGGGATGGTGCAGTGAGCTAAAAAATGGTGATGGATCAAGCCCTGATCTTTTGACTGGGTAGGAGTGTTTTGCTTAATTCAGATACTCTGTCCATCACCACCCCCCTTTTTGAATCATTTTAGCCACCACAAGTGTGGAAGGGTATGCTCAGATGTGAGTCCCTTGCTCACTGCACCATCAGGATTCAAGCAAGCCGGGCCAAAGATGGCTGTAATGCCAGAAACCGGTCCCCGGAAGCTTGTTTCCTTTCCAGTAAAGAATTGGCTTGGTAGTTTGGTCTGCCCTGTTCCCATGATGCACTGGGCCAGGGTCAGACTAATTTGAATGTAGCCAGGTTCTGAACTGGGATGGTGCAGTGAGCTAAAAAACGGTGATGGATCAAGCCATGATCTTTTAACTGGGTAGGAGTGTCCTGCTTAATTCAGATACTCTGTCCATCACCACCCCCCTTTTTGAATCGTTTTAGCCACCACAAGTGTGGAAGGGTATGCTCAGATGTGAGTCCCTTGCTCACTGCACCATCAGGATTCAAGCAAGCCGGGCCGAAGACGGCTGTAATGCCAGAAACCGGTCCCCAGAAGCTTGTTTCCTTTCCAGTAAAGAATTGGCTTGGTAGTTTCGTCTGCCCTGTTCCCATGATGCACAAGGCCAGGGTCAGACTAATTTGCATGTAGCCAGGTTCTGAACTGGGATGGTGCAGTGAGCTAAAAAACGGTGATGGATCAAGCCCTGATCTTTTGACTGGGTAGGAGTGTCCTGCTTAATTCAGATACTCTGTCCATCACCACCCCCCTTTTTGAATCGTTTTAGCCACCACAAGTGTGGAAGAGTATGCTCAGATGTGAGTCCCTTGCTCACTGCACCATCAGGATTCAAGCAAGCCGGGCCGAAGACGGCTGTAATGCCAGAACCCGGTCCCCAGAAGCTTGTTTCCTTTCCAGTATAGAATTGGCTTGGTAGTTTGGTCTGCCCTGTTCCCATGATGCACTAGGCCAGGGTCAGACTAATTTGCATGTAGCCAGGTTCTGAACTGGGATGGTGCAGTGAGCTAAAAAATGGTGATGGATCAAGCCCTGATCTTTTGACTGGGTAGGAGTGTCCTGCTTAATTCAGATACTCAGTCCATCACCACCCCCCTTTTTGAATCGTTTTAGCCACCACAAGTGTGGAAGGGTATGCTCAGATGTGAGTCCCTTGCTCACTGCACCATCAGGATTCAAGCAAGCCGGGCCGAAGACGGCTGTAATGACAGAAACCGGTCCCCGGAAGCTTGTTTCCTTTCCAGTAAAGAATTGGCTTGGTAGTTTGGTCTGCCCTGTTCCCATGATGCACTGGGCCAGGGTCAGACTAATTTGCATGTAGCCAGGTTCTGAACTGGGATGGTGCAGTGAGCTAAAAAACGGTGATGGATCAAGCCCTGATCTTTTGACTGGGTAGGAGTGTTCTGCTTAATTCAGACACTCTGTTCATCACCACCCCCTTTTTGAATCAGTATCAGAGGTGGTCACAGCTGCATATGTGTTATGGCTAGAACGTGCGCTGATCATTCCGAATAACAGACACAGTGTCCATGATAACATTGACGTCCCAGGCTTTCACTGTACAGACTAAACTAGCAAGGCAGTTTAGAAATGTAGCATAACAAGCTTTTCTCATGTGAAGCAATATATTCAGCCTTCTCGAAACAATATCGCAAGTGTGTGTCGTGTGCAAAGCAGAGTAGGAAAGTAAAAATGGCGTTTAAGCTTCTAATAAAGCCATGCTAACTTAACACTGTGTGAGTGTAAGGCTCAGCCCCATGACAGCACATCTTGATGAAGTTGCAAAAAACTTTGAAGAATCCTAATGGACAATGTGAAAAGGTAAACAGTTTGACTGGATTTGTTTTTTGCTTTAAAATTGTTGGTGCTGCTTCAACATTGCACACATTTCATATAAGCCAGCTGGCTGCGTGTACTATAGCTACCAGGGGCTTATTGGAAATTCTCTCAGAACGCTGTTTTGATATACCCAAAGAGAGTTTTTTGTGTTGGTATGAGTACCCCTTCCCAATTAGTAACCCTATTTTTAAAGAAATATTCACAATGTGGTGATTCCCGACTTGGCACATTTATAAGATTTTGTGTGAATCTGATATCACGCACATGGTTATACTTTAAGGGCGCAATAGTTATTTCGGGCAGAAAGCCATCCAACAGGTTGTCGCAGGCTTTCTGTCCACAGGGGGATTTCATTTTGCTTCTATAGGGCTCACAGAGCCTGTTGGGGCGGCGGGAGGAACAGTAAACCCAAAATGTCAGTGGGGCCAGCTTTGACTCTGCCGTTGGGATTATGATGTCACTTTGTACCTGCCCTTTCATAGCTCTCTGCTATGAGGTCTGGGGGGCACCATACATCCTCCAGCATATGGCAGGCACTGCATGGTGTCTGCCATATGGTCCATGGATGGTATAAATGTGTATATGTTATATTGAGGCCTATGCTGCAACCTGCAGCATAGGCCTCACAAGAAATGATTTGCTCCCAGACCAGTGTTAAGGTGGCCGCATCATAATAGTGGAAGGAGGACTACCGACTCCTAGTCCGGCGGTCCTGTTTCTGATTTGATGCTAGTCGGACTCTCGTCCGACTGACATCGTAATTAGGGCCTACGTTTTGTGTATTTTTGTGATACTAATGATTTATTTGATCAATAAAACCACTAAATACTAAAAGCCCAAATCCAAGCTTGTTAAGAAAATGATTAGCAAGTGCACATTTGAAAGGACTTTTACAAAAATCCTTTTCACTGCAGTGGCAGACATTGCATTGCTGTATCTGTTTCAACAAAGATGTAGACACATGTGGCTTACATTATAGCATTATGCTTTGTAAACAGAATGCTAAATATGTATAAGGTTGACTCTGCTGACATCAAAGAAGAATGGAATTTGGAATGAGGTTTGGAGCTCACACTCATGAAAGTGACTTTTGTTCATCAATAATTTGCAATTTAGATTATTTAATATAAGAATAGGTGCTCACACAGAAGAAGTAAAGTTTGAAACTTTTCATCATTGAACATGGATTCCTTTTCTGAACCGAAAGAGCTCCATGATCGATACATGGATCCAACAGCGGCAGTGAATTTATACATGGCAAAGGATTCTGCCTTCCATGATGATTTGATTACACGGATGTTACCTACTTTCAACAAAATCTTCTCCTCAGGTCTGTTTTTAATAATAAATATATTTTTATTTCATGTTGCTAGAGAAATCAAAAGCAGGGATAGGCAATTCAAAGGAATTATCAAATGTACATTCTTGTGCTTTGGTCAAAAACACATTGATAATTAAAAATACATTGTAAAGTATATCAATATTTACCATTCATCCATAGCGTCTTGTACACTGTGTATTAAAAACCAAGATGGACAACATATATGTCCCTTACTTTCCCTGATGTTGCACACATAATGTATATTTTCAGAATAGAGAAGTGTAATAACACACAGGAGGCTGTTTCTGCAGCTCAATATATAGAAATCACCAGAGACTGAGAAGAGACAAATTGTATTACAGATCTGATGCCATGAAATATTAGTGACATTAAAATTCTGAAGATTCATAAATACAATAAACAAATATATTCCCCTAATTCTTTTTTAATCTCACTATTTCATGATAACACATTAATACCTGTGTATATATTTTACCAAAGATTATGTAAACTAGACTCAACATCACAGGCCCCCACACCATTTAGCTTGCCCAGAGGATAAACATGGCACTTGCAAGGGCTGCATTCAAAGGTATATCAACCTTCCACCTTTCTGGAGGTGGCTGTGGTTTTAAACATATTTAAAGGCTGTGTTATATTTGGATACTGGGTTAGATTGTGCATTAAACTACTTCTAAGTTGAAGTTAAACATGTTGAGCTAATGTTAATAGTACCATCACATTGAATCAACCACACAAAATGAGTTAGAGATGACACCTTATAACATACATTGTGTCGCTACAAACATGCAGGGCTCCAGAACAGGGCCGCGTAGAAATCACCCTCCTTAAAATGTTACCTTTCAGTGCCCTTGCAAAGACCCACCAATCAATCAAGTCATGAACTGTATTTAAAATTAAAGATTTAAGATATTAACTATCTTTTGAATTAACCCTGTACATGTATCCAAGAAATGTTGTGATGGCAGTTATTCATATAAGTTTTGTCTCTTGTTATTATGTCTGTAAATGTTATGATGTTTTTCTTACAAATGTCTGTTTCTACCCAAATCAAGCAAAGAAAAAATGCTATGATTTATGAAAAGCTTCAGTGGATCATGACAAATCAATAATGGACAAGTCACATATAAAGGTGTGATACATATGAGTGTATAACTTGGGCTGAATATTTAAATAATAGTGGGTCAAATCAAAGTCCATAGAAGGAACACCTTTTTGGTTTCTTCTATGAGAGTGAATTTTGAGTGATGGTCTGGGAGGCACCATTCCTATTTTGATTTTGTACGTACTGATTCCAGCCTCCACAGTCCACAATCGAATCACCCTGCTCTTCAGCCAATATATTGAGATACTCTGGCACTGTTCAGAAAGGTAAATTTACCTCTAGTAGAAGGTACTCCTACAATTTTGTGTATTTATTGTTTTTGGGTATTAACAAAATCGGACTGTAAAGTTATTCAAAAATATAGTCTTACTTTTCCATCACCCTTGAAACAGGGGAAGAGACACATTTATAAGTGAAAAGTTACTACTGCCAGAAAGGAACAGTAGTAAGTACAGCACCATACATGGCCCACCACTGAAACTGAACACCTTCCCATAGAAAATAATGATGGTTGTGACTTTAAAAAAAAGTATTTACTTAAAATAAAGTAAAATGTACATAATCTTATTTAATGGTTATACATTATCTAAAAAAACATATCATTTATGATAAATTAATTTAACAGCATTTTATTTTTAAGGTGACATTAGGTTTTACTGAAATATAATTGAATAACTTTAGAATATGTCTATACATCACTTATAATAAGTAGTAATACATAATAATAAATAAAATATTTATTCTGTGTGAGGATTTTTTTTTCCTGTATACTTCAGAAAAATAATGCTAATTTATTTGAATACATTTGACTAACTGATTGCCTGCCTACCCTATTCAGTGTTGGGAGGACCACCAGATTTCTATTGAACAAGGCCTACATTGATGGAAAGCAACCTCTGATCCCCCAATGTGATAGGAGCTGTTTCAGGTAGCACCTTAAACAGCCCACCCAACTTAGAGCATACTGTCTGAGTCCTTATCCTGTTTCCCACAGCCAGGTAAAACCTGGGGTGGGTAGAAATATTGACCTCACCCTCAGTAGAAACTTTCCCTGGATACAGGGTTAAGTATTTGTTTTTGTTATGCTCTGAGACACCACTGTGTGTGTTGCTCTATAAAGTTTGGCATTCATGGGACCTGTGGGCACTGAGCAATGAACCAAGTTCTCCCAAAATCTTGCAGGCACAATAATGACACAGAAGACACGCTAAACACTTTGACAGGAGTTTTTGCAGTTAGTCGACCAACTGGCAATCACTCAGGGTAATATTCTGCGCCTTTGCTCTTTTGCTTACCTCGCCACCTCAAATGTGTCCAGTCCCATCTGTATGCAAATTATTCTTGGCACTGCTTCAATATGAAAAGCCCATTCCACATTGCTAAACCAGGCCCTCTCTTAAATGCAAAATGAACATCCCAAGAAGGGGTTTAGCCAGATTGGGCCTTGTCAGTTGGCTGTGGGTTGGTTCCAGGTGCACAGTGAACAAGTGCCCCTTAGCCACTTAGGGCTACATAACAGGGAAATGGCAAGAATGTGCCATATTGGCAGCATTTTGGCTACATAGTGCCTTTGCAGTCACCGTTCAACCAGGGTGCCTGTGTAGCATGCAGGATTGCTTTTGTGCTGGAAAGGGTACCTTCATGCACAAACACAATTCTCAAATTGCTACACACATAGAAATGGGAAGTAACAGGGGTAAATAAATATATTTCTCCTCATACACCTCCCCTAAAGGTATAATGTGTGAATTCATGTACACATACGGGCAACTGTACATGTCACGCCCTACTGCCACTGTAGAGGAAATCATGGACTATCTATCCGACGTAGAGATTGCATGGCTTTCAGATGCACACAGGGACTATTTGTCACGGCCTGTTACCGTCGAAGAGATAACGGACATAATTAAACCGCTGCCGAACGTTAAGGCGCAGGGCCTTGATGGTTTTACGGGCAAATTCTATAAAACGTTTTCGGACATGCTAGCCCCACACATGATACGGCTGTATGGAGACGCTTACGACAAACAAACCCTCCCACCCACATTACGGGAGGCAATGCTGATTGCACTGCTTAACCCCGAAAAAGATCCGGAATATTTTGAGTCTTATAGGCCCTTGTCAGTAATCAATGTAGATACAAAGATTTTTGCTAAGTTGTTTACAAGGCGCCTCAAGCCATTAATGCCATTATTGATTCGGCCAGATCAAGCAGGCTTCATCCCTGACAGATCTACGGCACATAACATGAGAACACTCTTCGCATTGTCACACTACCTGATCCCTGGAACTAAAGCTGCTGCGATCCTCCTGGACGCGTCATACGTACGAACTATGGCAAAGTTATCAGCACAATGGAGGATAAAATTAAAAGATGGAATAGATTTCCATTGGCACTGGCGGACAGAACAGCTATAGTGAAAATGGTGATTCTGCCAAAATTCCTTTACTGATTTAACAATGTCCCTATAAAGCCACCGATGAAGGTGTTAAGCAACATAAACACGTTGATACTAAACCTCATTTGGGCAAGTAAACAAGCCAGAATTAATTTGCAGACATTAACTTTGCCCTTCGGTTGGTTGTAATACTTTATTCGATATGTGCATATCAATAAAGTACAAACTTTTCCAGACATAAAAATACTTTAAAAAAATATTGTATCCATTTCTTAGCTAAAAAGCAATAAAAAAAACTATGTACAATTAAAAGGTATGGTTTACAAAGGGATACAGTGCATTCACAGTAATATACAGCATTTAACAGCCTTGTACGAATAAACCAAGCACTTGCAAGATAGTTTGCAACCCCACATACGATATACAAAGATGTTGTATCTGTTGAGAGGATACGTAGGGCAATACTGAAATCTCTAACGCCCAGCTCCCTGCATACTGGTTTTAACCATCTTGTTCTGGGCATCTTGTATGCTTTACAAGCAAACAGGAAGTGGGATAGAGATTCCTTCGTACATGGGCAGCCTGGGCAAGTGAGATAATGATCCCTCGTTCTTTTCCACCCATCTGTGAATTTATTAAGTATCCCATATCTCATTTTCAAGAAAAGAGATCTGTCTCTTGGGATCTGAATGTAGTCTAGGAAAGGTTCAAGCTTTCTAATGGGCTTGTGTTCCAAAAATTGGCTAGTTAACTCCCCCCACTTTAAGCTCTTTAGTTCCACAGCCTGCACCCACTCCCAATAAAGTTTTTTCAGAACTTGCTTGTGGGGTGGGGACTGGGAAATCTAAAATTCAGCCAGTCCTAGACTCACAACCAACTGCTTCAGTTTGTTAAGACACTGTATCTTGTTCGAGCTATTCAGACTAATCAGTTCATCCAGCACCAAAGCGTAATTTGCCAGTTCTGGTGTCCTTCTCAGGCGCACCCAGAACAGCAAAGGTCGGAGGCGTACTATGTCTGCGATTGGGTGTTTACCCAAGTCATTGAAAAGGGATTTCAAAGGGGTGGAGTGCGGTAGGGAAACTAAGTCCCACACAAACGTGTTCTCAGCTCTTACCAAATCCGTGATGCTCTCGCAGCCCCACAGTTCAGAACCGTAGACTGCAGAGGGCAGCGCCTAACCCTCATAGATGGCAAGGGCGGGAGCTATGGGCCTACTGATGGACATACGCTGATTCTTCAAAATTGCTCCGGAGACTCTTTTGAGGTTTAGGAGCATCTTGGCCACATGGGAGTCCCATTTCATTCTGTTGTTAATCCTGACTCCCAAGTAGTCAAATTCCTCCACCACCTCAAGCAGGGACCCATGAAGGGTAACATGTACTCTCCTTGCTTTTTTTGAGGAAGATAACACTGTCAATTTAGTTTTAGTGGTGTTTACAGTTAGCCCCCGCTCACATCAAAACAGACTAAATCTGTCTAGCAATTTCTGTAGACCCGTGGGAGTTTTGGACATCAGGAGGGTGTCATCTGCAAAGAGGAGGGTAGGTGTTTTCTCTCCCGCCAGGACTGGGGCATCTGCAGGGTCCTCCCTCAAGTGGGCTACCACCCCATTTATAAAGAGGGAGAACAGTGTTGGGGCCATCACACAGCCCTGGCGGACCCCCCTGTTCCCAGGCGCCCTCCCTGTTTACTGTTCTTGACTCCCCACCTAATTCTAGCATAATTATCTTGGTGAAGCTTCATGTTGTATATAAAAGAAGTCCATGAGTCATGGATATATTTATGGTTGCTTTATTCAGGATAGTTACAGGTCCAGTTCTTGAGATGATAATTAGGAGACCCCACCAGGAGTGACCTCCCTGTCACTCAGCCTGCCTCCAACTGCCCTTAGGCTCAGGCAAAGCCCCCAACATTCTATGATGTCACTAGGAAATATCACAGTGACATCAAGAGAGCAACAAGGAAATACAAAGCTAAGAGAAAGAGACAAAGTCCCTGTACAACATATATCCTTTCTTTAGGGAAAAGAACAAATAGATGCAAACTAATATAATTATTAAATGAGCAAATAGAAACAATTAGTACAAACTAATATCATTGTTAAATAAGCGAATAAGCTATGTCGCCAAACAAGAAGATACGAACATATAAGAAGCCATAAGAAAGAAAGAGGGGTGGAAAAACAAGGAAGACACAAAAACCACCAGTGAGGTATCGCACACCACCACCTTCTTCCTAATAATGGTCAAAAGCAAGAAACATACAAGAAGTTAATGAAAAACACAAGAGAAAGAATACCAGACGTCTCCGGCACCCTAAGTATAGTGAAAAAGAATCCGCCAAAACACAAGTGAACCAGCACGAAGAGTAAAGGCAGGAGACTAAACACCAAATTACAGGAAAATAGAAAGTTCAAGAAGAAAAAAAAACATGAATGAAGGGATACACTCACCCAACAATCACTCAACCCGGAAACAATCTGTGGAATACATATAGCCACACGTACTAACAGTAAAAAGATATAAATTCACCCATCAATTACTCAACACTCAACACCAATAACGTAACACGAAAACGACCTGCAGGAATTACACATGAAAAATCAAGGGATACACTCACCTTAAAAACAAGTTGCAGGGATACACTCACCCAGGGATGCAACTAGGACGTAACGGGGTTTACAAGAACACCTTAACCCGTGAAAATATCAAACGAAATCAAGGGATACACTCACCCTAAAACAAGTTGCAGGCATACACTCACCCAGGAATGCAACTAGAACGTAACGGGTTTTACAAGGAAGCCTTAACCCGCGCAAATATCAAGTAAAATAAAGAGAAACACTCACTCTAAAACATTTTTTTTTTTTTATATTTATTTCTATGATGTCACTAGGAAATATCACAGTGACATCAAGAGAGCAACAAGGAAATACAAAGCTAAGAGAAAGAGACAAAGTCCCTGTACAAAACTTCACAACAAACTCCAGGAGGTAACATGGGAACCCCATGTCTAGCA
The DNA here is from genome assembly GCF_964261635.1 of Lissotriton helveticus. Taxonomy (NCBI): domain Eukaryota; kingdom Metazoa; phylum Chordata; class Amphibia; order Caudata; family Salamandridae; genus Lissotriton; species Lissotriton helveticus. The sequence continues at coordinate 127,960,522 of NC_136064.1, forward strand.
GCACCTTCCAGAGTTTATCGCGGGGGACCACATCGAACTTGTTTTTTAAATCTATGAAGGTCAGGCATAGGCTGCCCTTCGCGATGGACACAGATTTCCAGTATATCGCACAGAACCTGAAAACCTGTTCCATCGTGCCCACATTTTGCCGGAAACCCGCCTGGAAATGGGTCAGAATGTTACCTTCATCAAGCCAAGACCCTATTCTAGTGACAATGGCCCTGCCAACTACTTTCTGAAATGTATCGATTAGACTTATTGGTCTGTAGTTGGCAGAGTCCTCCCTATCACCATTCTTGTATATGGTTACTACTTCAGCACCCTTCCATGATTCAGGTACAGGATGTCCATGAAGGATCAAATTCATTAGGAGGGGGATGAAGTCGGACTACAGCTTAGGGTCATGCAAAAGTAGGTCGCCCGGTAACCTATCCGGACCTGCTGCTTTACCGGGTAATATGTTTGTAATAGCATCATACACTTCCCGGGCGACAAAGGGTTCTACATGTGATTGGTTCTCAATCACGAGTTCAGTTGATGGCCCCAGTAGTTGGCCCATATCTGCTTCACCACAATATAATTTTGAGAAGTGGGAATACCACTGCTGCTCCGTTATGTGGTTTGCTATGGGCTCAGCTCCCCTTCTGTCGAGTTTATTTACCAAATTCCAGAACACAGTTGAATCTTTCAAGCTGGCAGCGTGCTTAAGTTGCTGCCAATGCTCTTCCTCCCAATCCCTCTTAGCCGTTTTGATGCTAATATTATACTCTTTTCTAGCTGTCCTCACTGCTATCGCATCCTTCCTCCTAATAGAAATCGATATGGCTTTTCTCTTTTTCCTACATTCGGTCGTATACAATGGGGTGCCAGTCTTTGTTTTTTTTTTCATCTTCATTAGCCCACTAGCCCCCTCAATAGTAAAACATGCACCAATTTTCTCTAGTAAATTCATGTAGGAATCAGTTAGTTTAAAACTTTGAACATTAGCCTGTACAGGCATGAAGGATAAAAGGTCTCTAGTCTCTGCTTGCACACGCTCTTTAATGCTGGACAGTTTGTCCTCTTCACACATTACCCTGTTCCATTTTAACTTGCGATTGCAATTGGAAGGAATTACTTCTTTTGCAATCATTAGTGGGCCACTCATTACTTCATTCTCACTCCCCCATCCAATTTTCATGCAGAGTGGGTTATGATCACTGTCCTGTGATTGTCTAACCTCCATATCCACTAATCTGCCCCAGGATTGGGTATCAAGTAATATATAATCAATAGGCGACGGGCAGCTAAGTCTATTGTACGTCATTGCCCCGTTAGAGTCTGAGATAGTCCTCCCGTTTAAGGCGCGCAGATTGTGTTCTAATGTTAAAGCATTTATTTGAAATGCTCTAGCTGTCCATTTCTTAATTGGTGCCAAATTTAGGGAGGGGATAGACTGCCTCAAGTCCTCTGTGCTTAACCCCAGTAGATCTTCTTCAGCTAGGGGTTCGTATGTACCATTGAAGTCTCCCCCTACAATAACATTAGACCAGGGGGAAACGCCCGCTAATTCTACATCAAGTAGTGCTATCGTAGGTGAAGTCTGACAACCCGGGGCGCCTCTAGCATACACACAAAATAATTCCATAGTACTTCCCGCATGGGGGCCTTTAAGAGATATATATAGAATATCATCTGTAGGTAAGTTATGCAAAGTCACAGCCCAGTTCAGTACCACACTGATCCACATATGGAGACCACCAGATGGACGTCCTCTCCCTACCGAAGTTGTCGGGTTAAAATAAGTGGCATACCCACTTTTATAAAGTGGGATCATGCTCCATGTTTCTTGGAACATACAAATCTTATACCTATCGATGAATTCATTCCATTCCGGAATGGCCAATTTTTTTTGGAGACCCGCTATGTTCCATGAAAGAAGGTTGATTACATTGGAGTTTGCCACCGTTCCCTTATAGGCTACCTGAGAGGGAGAAGTCATAAGATTTTCCATAGTACAATCAGTCATCTCCTTATTCAAATTTGTATCCGTCATGATTAAGTTGCATGTCATGGAAGTATCTATTATGCAACTACTCAGAATACTTATACAGGGTTGTCCCTGGGGGTCAAGTGTGGCCTGATTTGCCATGCCTAAACGGCACGGGGAGATTTCGGTTGTATTATCGGCTACATTCTTGGCTATTGGTCAGTGTACCCCCCCAAGCCCAGAGAGGGGTTCAAAACGATTATTTATTGGGACATTAAAAGGATCCCCTGAGGGGCAATAATTGCCCCCACGGTAGCAATTGTTAGGCAAGAAACCTCCATGAATACCATAGACCTGTGGGGCTTTATATTGATTACCTGATATAAAGTTGTTCCTTCCACTATATGGATTATGAGGCCTTAATCCATCAAGACAGCCAAAGGCGGCAGGAGCCGGTGGGTAAAATTAGGTTAGATCAAAAGAGAGTATACCCCCAGAGTTACCATAATTCGGAAAAGCACTAATAAACTGTACCACTCTCGGGTCTCTAAAGTTAACTATGATACAGTCACCTTCGATATCCTTTCTTTTGTGACCCACCCAGTTTACTCTTCGCACGTTTAAAATTTCCCCCTGCAGGTCTGGTCTTAAAGTTCTGTTCTTTCCAAACCAGAACATGACTTTATTTTTCAGCTCATAGAAGGTTTCAACCCTGCCATGCTGCCACTCAGGTACACCAGCTAACACAATCACACATGGATATGAATCTGGGGGAAGATCTATTCTCATTCGGGAACCTTTTCTGCTTAATTGTGCATCTTTCTCCGGCACTTTGAACTTTTCTACTTTCTCCAAATTTCTCTCAGCACTATCTTTGTCTTTGTGCCCCATGGCTATTGCTCTGGTTACTACGGGTCTAACTCCCTCAGCGACCTTACTGCTTACCTTTCCACATACCAGCTTGAGTTGTACTTTACTCACTTGCCCTGGCTTTTTACTAACTGTACTCAGCTGTTTATCTCCAAGTAAAGTGGTGGGACTAATTTCAATGGATTTATTCACTACCAACTTCTTTAACATTGCAAATGGGGGTGGGGTCGCACACTACTCATACACCAGCGGTATCGCCCCTAAGGACCATGGTTAATGTAGTTACGTGTTCCGCGATGCATCTTCTTTCGATTCTCTGCTATCTTCGCTGTCTTCGCCATCCCTGGAAACGTGTTTCGGGGTATCACCCTTCATCAGCAGGGATAGGCCGTGCTCAGGGGTTGCCGGTGGCTGCCAAATATCTGCCAGGTTTAGTACTACTCAGGCGCGCAGGTGCGGGGTCCCAGGCTCGTCAGCCAAATGCTCGAGGGAGCTTTAACAATACAAATGGGGGTGGGGTCGCACACTACTCACACACCAGCGGTATTGCCCCTAAGGACCATGCTTAATGTAGTTACGTGTTCCGCGATGCATCTTCTTTCGATTCTCTGCTATCTTCGCTGTCTTCTCCATCCCTGGACACATGTTTCGGGGTGTCACCCCTCGTCAGCAAGGATAGGCTGTGTTCTGGGGTAGCCAGTGGCTGCCAAATATCTGCCAGGTTTAGTACCACTCAGGCGCGCAGGTGCGGGGTCCCAGGTTCGTCAGCCAAATGCTCAATGGAGCTTTAACATTACAAATGGGGGTGGGGTCCCACACTACTCACACACCAGCGGTATCGCCCCTAAGGACCATGGTTAATGTAGTTACGTGTTCCGCGATGCATCTTCTTTCGATTCTCTGCTATCTTCGCTGTCTTCGCCATCCCTGGACACGTGTTTCGGGGTATCACCCCTCGTCAGCAAGGATAGGCTGTGTTCTGGGGTAGCCAGTGGCTGCCAAATATCTGCCAGGTTTAGTACCACTCAGGCGCGCAGGTGCGGGGTCCCAGGTTCGTCAGCCAAATGCTCAATGGAGCTTTAACATTACAAATGGGGGTGGGGTCCCACACTACTCACACACCAGCGGTGTCGCCCCTAAGGACCATGGTTAATGTAGTTATGTGTTCCGCGATGCATCTTCTTTCGATTCACTGCTATCTTCGCTGTCTTCGCCATCCCTGGACACGTGTTTCGGGGTATCACCCTCGTCAGCAGGGATAGGCCGTGTTCTGGGGTTGCCGGTGGCTGCCAAATATCTGCCAGGTTTAGTACCGCTCAGGCGCGCAGGTGCGGGGTCCCAGGCTCGTCAGCCAAATGTGCGAGGGAGCTGCAACATTACAAATGGGGCTGGGGTCGCACTCTACTCACACACCAGCGGTATCGCCCCTAAGGACCATGGTTAATGTAGGTACGTGTTCCGCGATGCATCTTCCTTCGATTCTCTGCTATCTTCGCTGTCTTCGGCATCCCTGGACACGTGTTTCGGGGTATCACCCCTCGTCAGCATGGATAGGCCGTGTTCTGGGGTTGCCGGTGGCTGCCAAATATCTGCCAGGTTTAGTACCACTCAGGCGCGCATGTGCGGGATCCCAGGCTCGTCAGCCAAATGCTCGAGGGAGCTTTAACATTACAAATGGGCTGGGGTCGCACTCTACTCACACACCAGCGGTATCGCCCCTAAGGACCATGGTAATGTAGTTACGTGTATGCGATGCATCTTCTTTCGATTCTCTGCTATCTTTGCTGTCTCTGCCATCCCTGGACACGTGTTTCGGGATATCACCCCTCATCAGCAGGGATAGGCCGTGTTCTGGGGTTGCCGGTGGCTGCCAAATATCTGCCAGGTTTAGTACCGCTCAGGCGCGTAGGTGTAGGGTACCAGGCTCGTCAGCCAAATGCTTGAGGGAGCTTTAACATTACAAATGGGGGTGGGGTCGCACACTACTCACACACCAGCGGTATCGCTCCTAAGGACCATAGTTAATGTAGTTACGTGTTCCGCGATGCATCTTTTTTTGATTCTCTGCTATCTTCACTGTCTTTGCCATCCCGGGACACGTGTTTCGGGGTATCACCCCTCGTCAGCAGGGATAGGCCGGGTTCTGGGGTTGCCGGTGGCTGCCAAATATCTGCCAGGTTTAGTACCACTCAGGCGCGCAGGTGCGGGGTCCCAGGCTCATCAGCCAAATGCTCGAGGGAGCTTTAACATTACAAATAGGGGTGGGGTCGCACACTACTCACACACCAGCGGTATCGCCCCTAAGGACCATGGTTAATGTAGTTACGTGTTCCGCGATGCATCTTCTTTCGATTCTCTGCTATCTTCGCTGTCTTCGCCATCCCTGGACACGTGTTTCGGGGTATCACCCCTCCTCAGCAGGGATGCGCCGTGTTCTGTGGTTGCCGGTGGCTGCCAAATATCTGCCAGGTTTAGTACCACTCAGGCGTGCAGGTGCGGGGTCCCAGGCTCGTCAGCCAAATGCTCGAGGGAGCTTTATTGTTACAAATGGGGGTGGGGTCGCACACTACTCACACACCAGCGGTATCACCCCTAAGGACCATGGTTAATGTAGTTACGTGTTCCGCGATGCATCTTCTTTCGATTCTCTGCTATCTTCGCTGTCTTCGCCATCCCTGGACACGTGTTTCGGGGTATCACCCCTCCTCAGCAGGGATGGGCCGTGTTCTGGGGTTGCTGGTGGCTGCCAAATATCTGCCAGGTTTAGTACCACTCAGGCGTGCAGGTGCGGGGTCCCAGGCTCGTCAGCCAAATGCTCGAGGTAGCTTTATTATTACTAATGGGGGTGGGGTCGCACACAACTAACACACCAGCGGTATCGCCCCTAAGGACCATGGTTAATGTAGTTACGTGTTCCGCGATGCATCTTCTTTCGATTCGCTGCTATCTTCGCTGTCTTCGCCATCCCTGGACACGTGTTTCGGGGTATCACCCCTCCTCAGCAGGGATAGGCCGTGTTCTGGGGTTGCCGGTGGTTGCCAAATATCTGCCAGGTTAGTGCCACTCAGGCGCGCAGGTGCGGGGTCCCAGGCTCGTCAGCCAAATGCTCGAGGGAGCTTTAACATTACAAATGAGGGTGGGGTCACACCCTACTCACACACCAGCGGTATCGCCCCTAAGGACCATGGTTAATGTAGTTACGTGTTCCGCGATGCATCTTCTTTCGATTCTCTGCTATCTTTGCTGTCTTCGCCATCCCTGGACACGTGTTTCGGGGCATCACCCATCGTCAGCAGGGATAGGCCCTGTTCTGGGGTTGCTGGTGGCTGCCAAATATCTGCCAGGTTTAGTACCACTCAGGCGCGCAGGTGCGGGGTCCCAGGCGCGTCAGCCAAATGCTCGAGGGAGCTTTAACATTACAAATGGGGGTGGGGTCGCACACTACTCACACACCAGCGGTATTGCCCCTAATGACCATGGTTAATGTAGTTAAGTGTTCCGCGATGCATCTTCTTTCGATTCTCTGCTATCTTCGCTGTCTTCGCCATCCCTGGACACGTGTTTCGGGGTATCACCCCTCGTCAGCAGGGATAGGCCGTGTTCTGGGGTTGCCGGCAGCTGCCAAATAGCTGCAAGGTTTAGTACCACTCAGGCGCTCAGGTGCGGGGTCCCAGGCTCGTCAGCCAAATGCTCGAGGGAGCTTTAACATTACAAATGAGGGTGGGGTCGCACACTACTCACACACCAGCGGTTTTGCCCCTAAGGACCATGGTTAATATAGTTACTTGTTCCGCGATGCATCTTCTTTTGATTCTCTGCTATCTTCGCTGTCTTCGCCATCCCTGGACACATGTTTCGGGGTATCACCCCTGGTCAGGAGTGATGCTGGTGTATAAGCAGTGTGCGACCCCATTTGGTGAACTTCTTTAACATGGCACAGTTATCCTGGGTAGTTTTTCGAGTATCCCTAACTGGTCATTCATCCTTCTCATTCGTTCCAGTAGGGGCAACATTAGAGATTTAACCAGATGTTATATATTTTCTAATGTACACCCTTTACTCCTGACCTCATTGATTGTGGAGTCACCCCTATTGTCAGTGGGACTGTTAGAACTAAGTACCAAATCCTCCTCATGTTTAGGTCTAGTTTCCCTTGCCTCAATAACCTTTACAATAGAGTGAAATGGAATCACTTTAGGCTTTTTAGTTTGCCCCCCTTTCTGCTGGTTTCCTCCTCGCTTATGTTTTAGCTTATTGCCAGTAGCCAACGTATGGTCAGATATATTTTTTTCAGTAAGTGGCTTTTTGGACATATGCAAGGGTTCATAGGGGGCAGGGTCCACTCTGGGATATAAAGGAAACAATGCTTGCTTCAGCCTCGCTCGAGTCTAAGATGATCGATAAAACCTGTTGTTGTTGAGATATAACATCATCCTGAGAACTAATAGTAACTTTATGCTCGGGAGAGGGCACTGCGGCAATCCCCCCAAGAGAGGATCTTCTCTAGAACGTCGGATCCAGAGATAGACGGCGTTCTGTCAATGCTATCTCCTTCTCAAGCACAGAAGCAGCCCTTGTAATGAATGCATCTAATGTGCCGGTGATACTGCCACTCGCTCCCTTGCTTCCATGCAGTTTTCCCTTTAGATTTTTTTGTGACATTATCCTTTACACGGATCGGTAGGTATACCAGAATTTAAGAGCCAATTGCAAAAGAGAAAACCCTAATATGGGTTATTTTAAAATAGGACTAAACACATATATAAAGACTTTTACAAAATATATAAATCAAATACGGTGTCCAAGCCCAATCTCTCACTGTCTCTGATGGGCTCAGACGGTCCTGCCCTTGGCTCGTCCCACGATGCGCGTTAATGGTGCAGTCTTTAAACCACCTGTGGAGGGCGTGGCGGGGAGGAGTGTCCCAGCCCAGCTGGATTATGGGCGATGTAGTTCAGCCTCTCTCTCGGCCGTAGAAAGCCCCCAAGTGCGAGCGTTTCCTGCGGAGCGGGAAATGCGCGAAGTATGCTGGTGCTGGTGATGCCTCAGTAGAATGGGGGAGCTTGGTTCTCCACCTTGGCGTAGCCCCTGGTGCTCTGAAAAAGGTAATCCGCTTGTCTTTGCTGCTGCTTTACGCGGTACGCGGTAATGGTGCAGTCTTTAAACCACCTGTGGAGGGCGTGGCAGGGAGGGGTGTCCCAGGACAGCTGGATTATGGCCAATGTAGTTCAGCCTCCCTCTCGGCCGTAGAAATCCCACAAGTGCGAGCGTTTCCGCGGAGCGGGAAATGTGAGAAGTATGCTGGTGCTGGTGACGCCTCAGTAGAATGGGGGAGCGTGGTTCTCCACCTTGTCGTAGCCCCATGGTGCTCTGAAAATGGTAATCTGCTTGTCTCTGCTGCTGCTTTCCCATATGCACAAGGTGGGTTGCAAGTGCAAGACTTACTACTTTCTTACTTATACACAGAAGCAAAATTTGCCCACTATTGGTATCACAAAATACCTTTTATGACGCACGTAGCAATAGAAGAAGGCGATGCACTCCCAATACCCCTATCGGCTACTTTACTGCATCAACGACCCCCATTACACGCACGCGACATAAATACAATTGATACTAACAACGAAGTCTGGTATTTAATGGGCAAGAAAGCGAACAAACTACCATTATATGCGGCGACCCTTCCTTTACATTACCATCCAGCACTTTCAGTCACTCAAGAAAATGTAGGTATGGATTTGCTTAAACAGACGGGTATAGACACAATGGGAGATCTATTTCAAGATGGGCAATTTAGAATACTAGATACTCTAACCTTCATTAGTAATCCTAGGCTACTTTTTAACTTTACATACTTCAGACTGCAAAAAGCAATGTAGGAACTTTACTCATCATACCCTAGGGAGCCACAGCAGTTATCTTCCTAGCAGTTTGTACTAACAGTACCTACAGCACATCACATTGTTTCTAAACTTTATATCAGGTTGCAAGAGGATATTGCAGGCAACACAGAGAAAGTGTTAAATAAATGGAATACTAGCCATTCCACCCCGTTAACAACGGAAGAATGGACAACATTTACACTCACCAGCCTTCTGACACCCAATGGTAACTTGAGAATAATACACTACAAATATTTACACCAAACGTACTACACACCGCAACGACTCTATAGATATGGATTAAGTGCAGATTCAAAATGTAAAAGATGTCAGGTGGAGGATGCAGGGTTTGTCCATCTTGCATGGAGTTGCCCGAAAATAGCATACTACTGGATTAAAGTGACTAAGATGATGAGTGCTATGATTGCTGTTCCTATTGACTGTACAATACTTTCGTGTTTATTGGGTCTGGTACCTAATGTAAGAGCAGCAAACCGTACATTTTGTGTAATAGCGCTGTTACTGCAAAACGTAGGATATCATTTAGCTGGAACTGATCAGGGGCTCCAACTATACGGCAATGGATTGTGGACCTCATCTACTGCAAGGATACCTTACTGACATATGAAGAGGAACTCCCAACGAGTTCGAGACCAAAAGACTACTGGATGTATCTGGCTGAATATCTGAAATCGCATCAGATAGAGTAACATGTATATATTATGCTCCATGTGTATGTCTTTATGAGGGGTTACAATGATGTTGTACTTAGCGGGAGGACGAATGTTGTTGTGCAACGGTCGATGTTTTTCCTTTTTCGGTTGCTTTATGGTATCTAAAAATGCCAATAAAAATAATTTAAAAAATACAAAACAATAACAAATCACCCCGTTGCTCCTCGCGTCTTTGCCCCATCATCGATGCACTTAAGGAACTTTGCAGCAGGTCTATCCTGATCCATCTATCTGGACTAAGCTCCATTGCGGTTGATCTGATCGTTTGTATTTGTTCCAGTGAAGTATGACCAGATAACCCTGCTTGGCGAATTATGCTTTTAAGCACTACATTTCAGTTTATACTTTAAAAATTCATGACTCAAGTTCTCCTTTTTGGATTAGTGTAGCTGTTGTCTAATTTTGTTCATGAAATCAAACTATATTTGTCTAAACAGGTGTGGTATCTTCTTGCGTGGTGTTTTCACTGTTTTACTGTTTGAGGTGCTGCACAAATAATTTACACGCTGTCTCTAAAAAAAAACCTGAATGATCTGTGCCAAGTTACCAGGGGAGCAGAGGTTAATATAATCTATTGACTTTAAAAATCCTAATCAATAACCCATTTCTGTACTTTTTTTACCAGGTGGTGTGAAAGGGGAGCTCCTGATTGAGCTGTCCTATGGTCCTTACTTCCATTGGACCTTTCCAGCCTGCGACTATTTTTCAGAGATCGTTCTTGGCGGCTCCACTGATCAGTGTGTTGCAGTGATAGAGAATTGGTGGAGAAATGAACCTGGAGCTCTGGACTGGAGTCATGTAGCAAAGGCAGTGTGTGAGCACCAGGGCAACAGGTATGTATTAAGTGTGGGTGGACAATCCGTTCCGCTCGTGGAATTTGTGAATTTTCCGCAATTTCACGAACCGCAAATCTTGCGAAATTGACAAAAAATCTGCGAATCCACTTGCGGCTAGATTTCGTATTTTTTTTGCACATGCCCAAGTTGAAGCTCAAATTCAGTAACGTTTTAATCAGCCGTAAAAATTAGTGAGCCCGGTTGAGGCTGGGAAAGTGTGCTTTATCCCAGGTTCAAAAGCCTCTGCTTTGCCCATAAAATCGCCCACAATAAAGGTCCCAGCTATCTGACAAACCTAATGTCAATTCATCGTCCGCTTAGAAACCTGAGATCTTCTGGATTGACACAATTCAAACTGCCCCGTATACACAGAACCAGAATGGGAGGAAGATCCTTTCGTTACCTTGGAGCTAAGCACTGGAATGCACTACCAGTTCATTTGCGAATGGAACCCTCGGAAACGCTTTTTAGAGCCAGACTAAAAACACACCTCTTCCCTCAATAAATTTCCCCTGCTCCTCCCTTTTTCTGCCTCGGACAGTTTCAGTTAGCAGTTAGCGCGGGGACGCACAGTTTGTGCAGCCATGCGCTTTAGAAATGTTTTATTATTATTATTATTATTATTATTATTATCTGCCATCAAAAATTAGCTGTAATCCTTGAGGAAGGTCTTTGCATCCATGAGTTTCTCTAGCGCCTCACCCCCTGTACTGCTGTGACCAAGAGGCTGATTTCTCCTCATCTGTTGCTCTGCTTGGCCTCTGACCCTTTATAAACAAGAGTCATGTGAACTCGAATATAAGTCCTGCCCGATTGGCCCCACCCACCACACACTAGCGGTATGAGATGTCTCCCCGCCCTTTCCCCACTATTATGGACAGCTCACTCAAGGGACAGGCACACATGGTCACTGGAGACAAATCTTCTGGCCCTTTACGCAGCTGCAGTGTTTGAAAAGCACTATACATTTACCCATCTAGGTAGCACTTACTGATTAGCCAATAGAAAGTACTCCAGTTGAGTAGAGGTATTGAACAAAACGTGGCATCTTCATGGACAAATATGCAGGGCAGGATTCATTCTGGCACGCTGCTCCTGTCACAAAAATTAAACCTCAACAGGAAGCACTTACAGATATAAATAAAGCAGGTGCCCGAGTTGAAGCTCAAATGCAGTAACGTATTAATCAGCACTAAAAATTAGTGAGCAAGGTCGAGGCTGGGCAAGTGTGCTTTATCCTCATATCTGCCATCGAAAATTAGCTGTAATCTTTGAGGGAGGTCTTTGCATCCATGAGTTTCTCGAGCGCCAACCCCCTGTAGTTCCTGTGACCAGGTGGCTGCTTTCTCCTCATCTGCTGCCCTGCTCGGTTTCTGACCCTTTGTAAACAAGAGGCATGTGAACTTGCATAGAAGTCCCGCCCGTTTGGCCCCGCCCACCACTCATTAGCGCTATGAAACGTCTTCCCACCCTTTCCCAACTATGATGGACAGCTCACTCAGGGGATCTCGGCTCCTTTTGTCGCTGTGGCAAAGTTACAGACTCACATGGTCACTGGAGACAAATATTCTGGTCCTTTACGCAGCTGCAGTGCAGGAAAAGCACTATACATTTACCCAACGAGCTAGCACTTACTGATTAGCCAGTAGAAACAGTGTTCTAGTATATTTGTACAAATACGCAAGTTCATGGATTTTTCTGCAAACTCGCTGATTTGTTTGCCGTTTCGCGAGATTTCGCAGACCGCAAATCCGTAAAGTTCTCCCATACTTAGTATGTATTCTGCACCTGATGATGTATTACAAATGTCTGCCTAACGCCGAGGGCAGCAGTTTTGGTTTCATGAAATTAATTTCAATGTTTCCATTGGTGAGCAACAGTTTCATGCCACGTTTCCATTTTTTAAACTAGAGATTTGTAGGGCGTTCATCAAACTGCTTTCCATCTTTGAACCTGTAAGTGAACAAGCATGACAAACAGCTCTCCATTTCTTGAAATGCAATTCTTTGGTTATTGTGATTTGGTAATTTGTTTTGTATCATAAAAGGTTATCAACTCATTCTGAATCACAAATAGGGGAAGTCATGCTTTGTGCATCTCCATTGTTTTTAGGATTAGCATTGAGGTGTGTCACTGGTTTGTTACTGCAATTGCGCTCATAAAAGTTAAACAAGTTGCTTAATTCTCAAAGGAGTTGATAAAACATTCAAAGAGGGATGCTGTTCCATTGGACAGTTTCCTTTCCAGGGAGTTTGTTGGGGTGTCTGCTTCTGTAAATGAGTTCTCAAATGGGATTTTGTTTAGAACAGTAGTGCAGGTTCCTTTGAAAAATATCACTTTTTGGAATTCAAATACAGGGATTATGATATGCTGTTCCCTGTAATCATTCATCCTTGTGTTTGGAGCCAGTCGATGGGAGTCACAAAAAGTGTCCTCCCTACTCAATATGCCTTAGCTCAGCTTTTTTGACACTTGACATAACTTGAAATCTCGCAATGCAACTATATCAATATATAGATTGTATTGGAGATAGTTCAAAAGAGCGTGGTGATCAACTCCCAACCTCTAGCTGTTTCTACACCATTCCCTAAGCTTAGTAGATGAAATGTCAACATTTTTTATTCAAAATAATGAGAGAACCTTAAAAATGGAAAAGCTTCGAACAATTCTCACCTACTTTATCATTGTACAATTTCAGCCATAACAAATCAAGAGCACATTTTAAGATACCAAATCTAAGTAAATGTTCAGGTGCCTATTCACAAAATGCTTTTGTAGTATGTTTATTTCTACTTCAATAGTACTACTAACATACTACAACATGCTATTCACAAACGTTCATGTGATGGTTCCATCTGTGCCTCCCAAATGCATTTGTGTTGCAAATATGGGTGAGACAAGGAGGAGTTGTTGCAAAGGTAAATATTAACTGCTGAAGGGGAAGGGTTAATGACGGAGTATAGAGGATTAGGTAGGGATATTCACCCATCTACAAAAGCGTAACAACATTACCTTTTACAAACTGCAATTCTAAAGTTATTATTGGACAAGTACTCCTCATCAGAGGTAGTGTAAGCCCAGCCTCACACATGGCTAACGACTGATAGTATACCCATGGAAAATAATCCCGCTAATAACTTCAAATAAACCCCCACGGAAAATAAAATGAAATGGAACTAAATATTAAAGTTATTTGAAAATAGGAACACATGTATTTTATTGTTTAAAAACCTATTTAAAAGTAAATATATTTTTATCACATTTTAATATGTTATCATATGTTTTTTAAATGAGAAATTAATGTACCATTATAAAGTTTTGTACAATTACAATCCAATAATTTGTAATTAATTGTTTTAATTAATTCTATACATCATTTTTAATAATTATTAAGTGAATGGTGATATCCAAAAGTAGCAAAGTTACTCAATAGTGTATGAGTAAGCTACCCTATGGGGATTTACTAACATGTAACTTTAACTTTGTAAATAGACCCTTGGTGAGAAGATACAATTGAGAGCATTTACTAAGCAACAATGAGTCTGACATCTAAGTCAGCTATCGCAGTTCAAAATCCCATAGTTTCAAAGAAAGGGCTGCCAGACTCAATCCGTTCTTGTGGACAATTCTATGACTTAGAGCCTGATTTTGTCTTTGGCGGATGATTATTCTTTCACAAATATGACAGAGTATCCTGTCCCCATTATCGCAGTATATTATATCCTGGGTCCCTTGTAATACAGCAGACAGAATATTCCACCTAACAAACTCTAATCAGGCCTTGAGTACTAATGTCAAACTAATTGATGGTCAGGAGAAGATTAACAAAAGCTGATTCCTTACTAACCAAGCTAAATGCTAGAAGAGAGGGACAGTCAGGAATAGAAGGGGAAACATATTAGATTTGCAAATACAAAAAGAAATCCTATATTTTTAGACACTCACAGTTCTTCTAAAAAAATATGCTAGGCAAAAGAATACAAGGTCAACCTCAATTTCTTCAATTGTTTCATAATTGGTGCACAGTTTTGTAACCATACTTCCTTTGGCCCATTTTTGAATAAATGTACACAGCAGTAGCATCCTATTCCAAATGTCAAATGCAGGATTTTGGCTAACTGGGGCTTGATACGGTGTCAATATTTATCCTCATAAAGTGTCAAATTATGCTATTTTATTTAGATTTCACTAACACATTAAAAAAGATGAGTACGATAGATCACAAGTAGGTGCTAGAAAAAGAAGAATTTCTGATTACAAGGTCAAGAGACTGATTTATATATTGGTGAGGCAAGAACTCTGTTGTAAAGGTGACAGAGTTTCCACCCCACCAACCTTGTGGTCTACCCGCTCAATTTAGATGCAGGTGGACATTGAGTCAAACCACATCAGTGATTATACCATGAATGCCATGACCAAATGTCTCCAATTGCCCAAAGAAGAAAGTGTTGGTGGAGAATTGGATATATGCCCATCCACCCTCTTAGGATTGGTGGACATATTGCTGTTTTCCTACTGCCTGTCACTGCCAGGCACACCCTGGTGGTAAAGGAAAAATAAATATCCCCACCACATTGGAAATGACTTCCATGGAGGGGGAGGCATTATTTGATTAATTGCAAAGGATTTTTTTTAAATAAAGAAAAATACTCTTTGGTCATGCTTCTGGAACAGTCTGCACTTAACATCGAAAGACTTTGACGAAAACTGCTAGGACAGTGGTTCCTGCCAATGCTTTATGAAAGACCACCTGTCGGTGGGAAGTTATAAATCTTTAGTGTGGTACCACCGCCAGAGTGATAGACTAATTTATTCCATCATCCTAGTACAAAAATTGCCTGTCCATTGTAATCTAAATAAGGTCAAAGTATACATTACTTTTCTAAATATAGCTAAGTTGCACTTAGGGTCAATAGGAGAGAATTACACAGTTCTGTTAAGGCTCAAGTCAAGTAAGCAACAAATGGTTGGCTGAGCACAAGGACCAATTTGGAGCATAGGGTATAGATGTGCATGTCAGTAACCGCACTGACGGACACATTAACAGGCTTTCAAACTAACAGATAGGCAGCCAATGAAGAGAACTGATGACAGAGACTGGCCATATTAGTGTCACTTGCATAATTAAGCCTAAACTTCAATATAAGATATAACAAGGGTACAAGCCAGCTTGCTCTGATGCATGAAATGTAAATGATGCCTTACTGTAGTATAACCCCATCTCAGTCTTTTTTGGACTTTCAAGAGAACATTTGTGGACTTCCACCGAGGTGAGAGAGCAAGGCAGAGTGACAAAGTTTTTGCTTGCTGCTCTGAGGAGATGCATACTCTACGTCTAGACAGGTCAAATATGAATGTGGGCCATATTTAACTTTTTCACTAAGCACATTCTTGTCCTTTCCTAGCGCTGTTGCATATTTGGCTGCCTAATGAGAAATAAGGCACATTTACATCACGGGTGCCTGCACTGCAGGCAGATTTATTTGTGTGCCGAAAGACACACCTTCCTTCACAGAAAAAATCTTCAGAGGCATTTTGTCTTTCTACGTGTGCTGCAGAATACAGCACACATAGAAAGAGAAAATACAAGGAGAAATGAAGATATTTCTCCTGCAATTCCTTCTCTGGTAAGGCGTAACATTTTGACGCATTCTCCTGTCTACCAAACATGGTTAGTCTAAGAATGTGCCAACATTCACAGGTGAAAGTGGATAGTCATAGTTAGGACCAAAGATTCAATAGAAGATGCATTTTTTTTTTTGCCAAGAAAATTGGCACCAGTGGACGAATATTCGTAAACGTTTCACAAAACCTTTGGTTCAGCTTCTGTGTTGAAAGTTTGGGGGTTATTTGGCAAGCAAGGGCTGAGAAAAAGGGGGGGGTCCCAAAGTGTGTTTTTCCCAGGTTATATCTATTGAGATTTTTTAGTTTTTCAACATTACTACAGGCCGAACTGCTCCACAGAATTATACCAAATTTGTCAGAAAGCTAGATGATGATTCGGAAAGTGTGCTGTTTGTGATTTGGTGTAGATCTATTCAGTATGTTTAAAACATATAGATATGTGGAAGCCCAAAATCATACGGAAATACTACTGAAATTTGATTGGCTGCCAACACTTCAACCAGGAAGTGAGTTGGTGCGTGCATGATTTTCTGGGTCTCTAAGTGGGTGTTTCAGTGGCTGTATAGATGTCTGAGTTGGTGTGTGAGTGGTTGTGTGGATGTGTAAGTAGGCATATTAGTGTGTGATAGGTGGGTGTATGAGTGGGTGTGTAAGTGGCAGTGTGAGACTCTGAGTGTATGTGAGTGGGTGTGTCAGTGGGTTTGTGATATATGCATGTGTTAGTGTTTGTATTAGTGGCTGATGGTATGTGGGCGTGTGTGTAAGTAGCTGTATAGGTATGTACGTGGCGGTGTGTGAGGCCTGTGTGGGTTTATGGGTAGTTCTCTGTATCTGTGAGTGCATGTGTGAGTTACTGTTTAGGTGTGTGAGTCTATCTTGTGCATACAAAAAACATGACAATATTTTCTTGCCCTTAAGAGATCCTTCACAGACCCCTCAATCATTTCCTGTTTTTTTAAATTATTTTTATTGAAGAATTTTAACACATACAGCACAGCATCAGAAAAAAAAATATTGATTCAGCAAACAGAGCATCAAAGAAACCACAAACAAGAAAAGAGAATTTTACAGTAAACAAACACATTCCAACAAGTCCTAAATATCCTTACTAACGGCCCTCCTCTATACCTCCCCCCTGTCCCCTTTCCACAGCATTAATGGTTTCCAGATCTTCCTCCCTAGTGCTCTCCCCCTTTTTGCCTTTCCTGTCTTATATTCCTTTTTCCAGATTATAAACCGCCAACAAGGTGGCAAACCATTGCTGCATCACTGGTGGAGATTTATCCAACCATGTCCTGGCAAGCAGTAATCTCAAGACTGCCATAGCAAGGAATAGGAATTCCGTATGAATACCAGAATATTCTGCTGCAACTCCTAGCAACATTAACCCTGGAGTGAGATTAATGCTTGCCCCTACAACTTGTGATAGCAAATGCTCGATATCTTTAACAAGCGTATGCAATTGTGGGCATGTTGAAAAGATGTTTATAATATCGGCTTCTGATGCATCACAGCGAAAGCACGTCGCCCCTGAGGTGCCACCCCACTGGGCAATTCTCGCCGGCGTGTAATAGAGCGAGAAGAGTGTCTTGTAGTGCTGAGACTGCAATGGGGCTGAACATAACACTGTACAATCTACCTCCAGTAAATCTTGAAACCTAACCATTTCAATCCCCATCTGGTTTGGTGATAATCAGGTTGGCATAAACACTGCGCACTGACACCCCTCCTCCCCTTTCTATCAAGTCCAATATACTGTTATTGTTAAATCCTGCCGCTCCCCCGCTTGTTACCCAAGAAGCTGCGAACCTGCAGTATTTAAAAAAGCTATTCCTGCTTTTACTAAACTTGACCTGTAGTTCCGAAAATTTAACAATACCCTGGGGACCCACTAGATCGCCCAGTTTTACAATCCCTTTCTCTGTCCATTCTGCCATGACTGAATCCGCAAAAATCTCTGAGGGGAGGGATCTGTTTTTATAGAGCCGAGTGTACCTATTATATCTTCCTAGTCCAGCTATCCTTAAAAAGGCATCCCATAATGTACATGCAGCCCTTACTGTCTTGAACCGTGTTTCTTTATAATATGAGGAATCTAGGCAGTTAAGAAATGCGTTCTCTGCTTCTGTCCCAAGAACTGTAGAATAAACCTCTGTAGAACTAACCGTGATGCTAGGCTCCAGCCCACCACCTCCTAACATACCCTGCATATATAGTATGGAGGCTGCCCAATAATACAGCCTAAAATCTGGCGCCCCCCATCCTCCTCTTTCTCTCGGAAGGGAAATGTATCTATAAGCCCTCCTTGTCTTTCCATGGGCCCATATAAACGTATTCAACACTGCCTCTAGCTTACTAAACCAACTAGATTCAAAAAACAAAGGGATTGCCCTAAAAAATATAAAAATTTGGGCAAAATAATCATTTTAATCACATTTGTGCAACCTACTAGGGTTAAATGTAAGTTATTCATTCGTACCAGATCTGCTGATACTTTAGCCAATAGTGGTGTCATTTTGCATCCTACGATATCATCTAATTCTGAGGAGATCTCGACCCCCAGGTATACGGCGGAACTCACTACCCTTTAGTCCCTACAGATAAGATGTGAATTCTTGACTATTTGGGTCTTTTCTCTATTTAACCTATAGCTTGAAGCCTCCCCAAACCGCACAGCTTCTGCTTCGATCTCCCGAACAGCTAATGTGGGATTAGGTGAGACAATTGCCACATCATCCGCGTAAGCAAATGTTTTATGTTGTCTGTTGTTTGTAATCACTGCGGGTATGTTACCATTGGCTTCTAGCCTCCTAAGCAGAGGGTTCATATACAATGCGAACAGTAATGGTGAAGCTGGACACCCCTGCCTAGTCCCCCTGGAAATCTGGACCGAGGCTGTATACCCTCTATTTATCTTGATCCTAGCTGTTGTCCCTGTGTACAGTGCCTGAATTGCTTGAACATAGCCCGTTCCCATCCCATAGTGGAGAAGTACCGCCCATAAATAGTCCCAGGAGACCGTATCAAATGCCTTCTCGGCGTCTAGAAAGAGAGCTGCGAAAGGATCCCCTGGGACCCCTGCGGCATCAAACAGGGTAATTACCTGTCTGATATGGTGCGTGGTTCCCTTCCACAGAATGAACCTGTGCTGGGTACTACTAACCAAGCCCTCGATCACTTTTGCTAGCCTATTGGTTAGAATCTTTGAGTAGACCTTTGAATCGGCATTCATCAGGGTGATTGGCCTATAAGAACCTGGGGCTGTGGGTATCTTCCCTTTTTTAAGAATGACAATAACATTTGCCCCACCCCAAGATTTCGGAATAGAATTCCCCTGTTGAGCCTGCAGCAACACATTCAGCATCTCGACGATAATCATCCCTTGAAATACCTTGTAGAATTCAACTGGCAATAAATCCGGGCTTGCTGCCTTCCCAGCCGGGAGATCTCCTACTGCTCTGAGGACTTCTTCTAAACAGATTGGGGCCTCTCAAGCTACCTGTTCTTCAGCCGAGAGGTGCGGGACAGTTCCACCTAAGCTCAGATTTAAATACTCCTCTATTCCTAATACACCGCAGCCTTCTTCTATACCATATAGCTCTGCATATAATTGTCTGAAAACTTCTCGAATTTCCTCTACGTCCTTCGTGATAGTCCCTTGATTATCTGTATTTTCCTTAATCTCCCCCGTGGTTAGTTGCTGCTTTTTTCGGACTGCCAGGATATGCCCGACTCTCTCACTTAATTCAAACGCTTGCTATTTTTTTACTAGATATTTCGCCGCTGCCTTACTAATAATATCTTCTACCACTTCCGCTTTAAGCTGAATAATCCTAAGCAACTGCTGCTCCATGTTGAATTAGAGAGCTCAGTTCTTCCTCTGCCTGCCCAATTGTCCTCACCAGCTGCTCTACTCGGGCTCTTTCCCTTTTCTGCTTAGACAAAGTATAGATCATTGTCTCACCCCGGGCTCCTGCCTTAAATGTGTCCCACACAACCCTCACTGACGCACTCTCTCTATTAAACTCCCCAAACTCCTGAATCCACTTATTCATATGCGTAATGTATTCTGAGTCCTTCAGGAGAGCTCTCGCAAATGTCCAATCGTTATCCCTAGCTGTCACCCCCTCCATATTGACCGCCAGGACAAGAGGACTATGGTCCGAAATAATCCTTGGATATTTCTGAATATTAGTTTTTACCAGCACGGAATTGGAAACTAAAAAATAATCTAATCTTGCCAAAGTTCTGTGAGGTGCGGAGTAAAATGTAGTACCTTCCATCTGTGGGTGAAGCCCTGCCCATACATCACAAAGTGAGTTATTTTGTGCCATATCTCTAACTGCTCGAGATACCCTTTTTTTTCCTACCCGCATATCCATGCCCTGCTTGTACTCCATTCCCAGAGGGCATACTAATGTTGAAGTCCCCGCAGCATATTATTGGGTCTGCCAATGCGCCAGCTCTGCATCAAGGAATTCAAACATCTCTGGATTGTCCTCTGTTGAGCCATATACCGAGACAATTGTAACCTTCGCCCTCCTATGCCTTATTTCAGTAATCACCCACCTACCCCACTGGTCTTCAAGTTTCATAACCACTACGCTATCCCTCCCTTTGGCCAATATAGCCTCACCCCTTGTTCTAGTTCCCTGCCTTGTGCAAGGCAGCATATTGAAGCCCAGCTGATCTAGGAGAAATGTCCTCCCTCCCTCGACATGTGTTTCCTGCAGGCATACAACATCTAGTCTCATTGTTTTAAGCATTGCGGCCACCCGAATCCTTTTCTGAGGGTCATTCAAACAACAAAACAAAAAACAAAAAATCTATCTCTATATAGATATAAATACATATGTGTATACATATCTATATATACATATATTTATTCACAGCTCCCCTCACCAAAATTATTTGCAAATAAACCTATTTTGGTTTTACTTACTACGAGTGCTGGTTTGCTGACTTTGGTCAGGGGAGCTGTGAATACGGAAAGCGGCACGCCGCCGCCTGCACCGGCACCCACTCGGATTGAGTGCGGATTCTTATGGGCGATTTTGGAGCAGTGATACATATATTTATATATATGTGTGTGTGAATGTATTTATATATTACCTACTGGCGGTCGCCAGTAGGTATATATAGTTAGGATTTTTTCTCTATGGGATTTTTGAAAATTCTATGTCTAATAACTTTGGCATTTGTGGACGGAATTGGCTGACATTTTGTTTCTGAGCAGCCCCTGAAAATTTGGGGGGGTTTCGTCAAGCGGGGGCCGAGAAAAAAGGGGGGTCCCAAAACGTGTTTTTAACATTGAGTTTTCCATAGGGCGGTTGGCCTCACTTTTAGCCCGAACGGCTGAATGGATTTGCACGAAACTTGGCAAAATTGTAGGGACTGGTAGCCCGATGTGCCTTTTGTAGGTCTCAATATATGTGCTTCAGTGGATTTTGAGAAATTAACGTTCAAAAAAAGATATATATCTGTAACAGCGGACCGGGCAGCGCTCCGGTTCGCGGACTTTTCGCGCAACGGAGCTTTGTGAAGCGAAGCTGATTGGTTCTCCGGCGTCTGTAAACATTCCAAACAGTCCGTAGCGGGCGCCATCTTGTCTCTCGGTAGGATCGAGAGACAAGAGGAGGCCAAAGCGAAGGGGCAAATGACCATAAGGGGGCATAGTAGATCCTCGCTGACCCCCTAGGTTTGATGTGGAGGTTTTAAAAGGGCCCCGCGGGGCAAAAAAAAAATAATAATAATCGAACGGCTGAATGGATTTGCACGAAACTTGGTAAAATATTAGGGACTGGTAGCCCGATGTGCCTTTGCTAGGTCTCAATATATGTGCTCCAGTGGATTTTGAGAAATTAACGTTCAAAAAAAGATATATATCTGTAACAGCGCTCCGCTTCGCGTAACAGAGGTTTGCGAAGCTGATTGGTCATTCTGTCACTGGGCTATAGTTGGGCTACATCTGGCTGATATTTGGGCTACATTTGTTTTTTTTGTCTCTGGCGGCCATCTTTGGGCTACATTGGGCTTCATTGGGGTTCATTGGGCTACATTGGGCTACATTTGGGCTCCAACATATATATAGGCCAATGTAGCCCAATATATATTTTTCAAAGTTAATTTTCGTAAAAACCACTGGAGCATATATCTTGAGACATAGCAAAGGCATATCGGGCTACCAGTCCCTACAATTTTGCCAAGTTTCGTGGAAATCCATTCAGCCGTTCGAGCTAAAAGTGAGTCCAACCACCCTATGGAAATGAAGGAAATGAATTTGGTAATTTGTAATTAGCAAATAGCTCATCGCAAACTAGGAATGGTAAAGAATCGCTATTTATTCCTTAAAGTTCGCTATTTAGGAAATGCAAAAAACTTTGATGATACATATGGCGGTTCATCTCTAACAAGATAAGAAGCATAGGGATAGATTTATGATGACTGGCGCATCACCAGGGATGTGTTAGTCATTCTGTGCCGCTGTTCCGTCACCTATGGTGTGCTGCATTTACAATGCGGCGCATCATGGGGCAAAAACAGCACAGATGCGTGATGTATCTGTGCCGTAAAGGTGGCGCATTGCTGGAGTTGTATCGCAAGTGTGATGAAGCTCCAGCAAGGGTCGGGGGTGCCCCTGTCGCAGGGTTTCTGTACTCGCACAGAACTGTGGACAGAGGATTGGAACCTCGGCGAATTAGGGTGCCCCAAAACTCACCTTAGTAATCAAAAACCCCTTTGCAAGCTAGGTACAGTGTCACATCGGATATAACAAACTCTCAATGTTTAGACAATCCAGAATATGAACTTATAGTACCTCAGGATACGTGGAACTCATGAACAGTCGGTCGTTATATATTTCTTAGAAACCAGAACATGGAGTTAAGAAGAACACATGTGTATTTGAAATGTTTATTTACTAATGCCGTCTTCTCAGGCGTAGTATCTTAGATAATACAAGTACACATATTATCAGTAGCAAAATTACCAGCATAGTTACTAGTACATAAAAAGCGAATGGTGACAGTATGTTAACATGCTGTAAATGAATAAGAGTTAGCAACACTTATAAGCAGCCGCGGGCCGTGGAGGGAGTTACGGTGGGGCAGGGAGGCGGGGAGGGGGAGGGGCAGGGTGGAGAGGGCTCCACCCTGCCCCTCCCCCTCCCCGCCTCCCTGCCCCACCGTAACTCCCTCCACGGCCCGCGGCTGCTTATATCTCACCCTCCCTAATACACATATTATATTATTTGCTAAGAAGGTCTGTTTGTGTTGGTTTAGGGCGTGCCCATAATTTAGTGTCTTAGATTTGAAGGAATCACATCAGCATACACCAGCTCTCTCTTCATGTGAACCGCATCAACTGTTGTGTATGTGTGTTCGGCAAAGTAATATAAAACCCGCCTCATGCCCAGAATTGGCAGAAGCTGCACTTATGTTATGAGTATGAAGTCGTGGAGATCAGACCTCATAACAATTCTGTATCGTGTTGTTCTTGAAACTTCAGCACTCGCTGTACAGATATAGTTTAACAAGCAAAGCAGATAGTAGAGCAATAACATATTATTCTCATGTAAACCATGATGAACTACTAGGTTGAAAGCTAAAGCAACAACTAAGTGTCGTGTGCAGAAGTTGCAAAAAAGGAAAAATGGCGTTTAAACCGGTAATGAGCCCATGCTAACTTAACACGGTGTAAAGATATCCAGGACCTAGATAACACCTCCCCATGATCCGGAAACGAACTGAATAAGATAATAGAAGTGCCATCTCATGAGAGCAGATTGCAACTTTATATGTGGACGGTCCGCAAGGTAAAACATTAAAAACTAGGAAAATTTAATGCTAAAGAAAAATAAAACAGCCAAGTACTTTATCGAGTCTTAAGCCAATAGGCAAGCTAAATAATAAAAACTTGAATTGTCAATGAAATGCTAGTACTCAGCATATCAAACATGAAAAAGGTCTATGACATAACTGTGTATGCAAAATAAGCTGCAACAGCCTCCAATAGGAAGTCACCGTCTTCATCCGAAAAGAGTTCAGCCATCCAATTTAAAAAGCGGAAAAGAACATACGTGCTCTCCCAGCACCGGATCCTCTATCACCATCAGAGGACAGCTCGGTGGATTTTCAAGAAAGCTCTGTTCCAAGAAAGACTGTGTTGCCGCCAGTAAATTCCAGGGACCAATTAGTCCATGCATCAATGCCACAGCCATAATCCTTTCGCCAGGACAAACCAACTCGTGAGTAATGATAGGAGTCATCAGCTGATTAAAGTCGACGTCAGGAGAAACCGGTCCGCAGAGACACAAATCAATGGCCCAATCGAAATCACAGGTCAGGCAGTGAAATACAGGCTGGACACAGGTGAAGTAGGAGAATCGAAAAGATAATCCATATGCCGTGCTTAATATCGCCAACGGCATTGTGCCATAATATTCTAGCATGCGATTGCGGAACAGTGTCAGCAGCTGCAGGGCGAGAGCTTGCACAGGAGGGACATCCATATTTAAAAATGTAAAAAAGCACAAGAGCGTCCGCTGGTAATGCAAGTAAAAATGGGAATCCACGAAGCAGAGTGGAAAAAATAGAATGAAAGAAAGCAGGGATGACTCCCAAGATTTTCTCAAATGAAGTCACGAGACCACTGGTAACAACTTTAAAAAAGTGCGCCAGGGCCTTTGTGGAGGACGCGTTAAAGATAGTCCGAACCATCTTGCTGAAATGGAAAGGCAAATCTGTATTGAAAAGGGTCTGCACCTCTGTACGGGTGTTCGCTATGTGAAGTACGAAAGTTTCACGGGCCGAACTCAAGGCCACCTCTCTCTGAGACAAAAGAGCTCTTATTCTTGCCATGCCGTTGAAATCTGCTCCCAAGGTTGGTATTTGTGGCCAGATTGAAAACTCCCTATGTTCATGTGTGGGAGGAAATAGAACATTTCTGCAGCAAATAACCCGTTCACTTACTGTTACGATAAAAGGAATACTTTTAATTAACCCAGAACAATCTTCATTATTGAGCATCAAATAACTACCATTTTCCAACAACTTGAACGTGGGGATGATAGCAGGAACTGGCGTGCCTTGCAACACGCAAGCCATATTTGGTCGGTGTTTGTTGCATGAACCGTGTAACTGTATGTGCCTACACATTAGTGAATGATCTGGCGTCTCAGTGCATTCCTCTCCATTCAGATAAACTTCTTGATCATCTTTGAAACATCTGTATGTGTATGGAAGCGACCAGACCTCATGAAGAAAAGCACTACCTAAAGGTTCATAACGACCTATTGGTATATATTTCATACAATTTGAAAACTTATATAAAGCAAAAGGCAGCGTTATTAAACCGTGGATAAGGCACGTTGCCAAAAAACCCGCAATCCTCTGCTGATGATGTCACTGAGCATGTCATGAATGATGTAATATGTGACATCATCAGCAGTGGATTACGGGTAATAGTATCTCTAGTTTACTCCCCTATAGCTGTCTTTCTTTTAACATAAGTGTCTGTTTCCTTCCCTTATACTTACTGTTCTTTTTTTTAGAAAAAAATTTTGGTTCACTTCCGGTTCGCGTACCGGCGAGCGAACTGGGAAGCGAACTACGAGAAATAGAGGTTGGCACAGTTCCAAATATTGTACCAATTTTTTAATAACGGGGAGGTAGTTCTGACCATGTCATGAATGATGTAATATGTGACATCATCAGCAGTGGATTGCGGGTGGGCGATATATAGTTAGTGCAACTAACTATATATGGAATTTCAATGGTTTTGTGTGAGTAAAATAAGGTTTTCTAAATGCTAATTCCTAACTATATATGGTCTATAACCTATGGTTTTTTCAGTGAATTTTCAAGGTTTTGTAAATGCTAATTCCTAACTATATATGGTCTATAACCTATGGTTTTTTCAGTGAATATACATATATATATATATATAAATGTATGTATATATAATTTCACTAGCATTAAAACCTCCTCATTGGCTGTCTATCTGCTCCAGAGTATATGTAAAGATCTCTACATTTGAGATGCCCTTTGAACAAATGGGTTGTAGTTATCCTATTTTTAACGGGAGCTAACCAACCTATGACAAGCGGAGTTAACTAAACATAGCTGCACAGTTTAAAATACTGCATCATTTTGACACATCCTTAGTCTTTTGCTCCAATTATGTGTATTACTGGTCAGAGTCTTTAGTTGCTTTGACTGTTTCATATTCTTCAATCTTAGTATATGATCCTCAGTTTCCAGTGTATTGCTACTTGAGAAGTCTCTTATTTTCTGGCTGATTGCTATACACTTATTCTTGTCATTTTACATATCTGAGAGATGTTGTAGGGTGTGGGATAGTGGGTTTATAAAAGTGGTTAAAGTACAGTATAGTTTGGTATTGTTGTCTCGTTCCCTGGGTACTGCACTTGAATTTTACATTCATGTTTGCACTATTGTATTCTTTTAGGCCGCTGTCTCCATACACTCCTGATCTTTTTTTTATATTTTCTTCCTGCCTTTTCATACTTTCCTTACACATACTTGCACATCATACTTCACAGATCTGGTGTTCTGATCTGTGGTGAATGGCCAGTGTTTGCCTTTCTAACAAACCTTTGCTTGCCTGAGTACAACCATGTCAATGAAAAACAGACATCCCCCATTTACGTCTGTGTCCCCCAGTGTGTATTGCAAATTTAAGAAAGTGGAGTCCTGTAGATTGGAGACCTTATTGCAATTGTTAGAAAGTGGAGTTCTAAAGAGTCCTTATTGCAAAGGTAAGAAAGTGGAGTACTATAGAGAGGAATCATGGGTGGTGTAGTGAAATGAGTTTGAGTGTTGTTAAGTGGAGTAGAGTGCAATTGAGTGGAGTGGAGGGGAGTGGTGTAGTGTGGGGTGGAGTTGGGTAGAGTGGAATGGCGTAGAACAGAGTAGCATAGAGTAGAGTGCTGTATAGTTGAGTGTTATAGAGTAGACAGCCATGGTGTGGGGTACCCTAGAGTAGATTGGCAGGTTATAGAGTTTTGGAAAGTGTCAGAGAGTGGAGTGGCATACATAACAGTATTGTTGAAAAGAGTAGTGTACAGTACAGTGTTATAGAGTGTGGTAGGGTAGAGTGTTGTATAAAGTTGTAGAGATGATTGGCATAGAGTGCATACAGTGTGAGGGAAGAGGTGTGGCTCTGCAGCCAGGGTGACTGACACCGGATGCTGGGGCTCACGGTTTGATCCCTGGCACTGGCGGCAGGTCAGCCCAGCAACATGTGACTCTGGGCAATAGCTCTTTTAAACTTCCTGATGGCCTGCGGGTAGCTGTGTGCTCTAAAAATACTGGATTTAGTGGAGTGGCATACAGTGGAATAGTAGAGTACAGTGGGGTGTAGAGGTATTGAAGGATTTGTGTTGTTGTGTATCCTAGAGTGAAGTAGAGTGTCCTACAGTGGCATACAGTGTTGTACAGTGGTGTTATGGGGCATATTGTAGTAGAATATCTCATAGTGATATAGAGTGTAGTAGAGTGTTGCAGTGTGGAGTTATATAGAGTAGAGTAGAATGTTGTAGAGTGGGGCAGCATGGAGCAGAGTGTTATAGAGTGGCCCAGAGTTGGGCAAAGTGTCATACACACCATAACGTGAAGTAAGTGTATTAGAATGGGATGCAGGTTTCAGAGTACCATGTACAAAATATGTTTGAACACCTTGAATATGTAGAAAATCGAAGCACGTGTCAGTGTATTAGATTGTTTTTTTCCTTTTTCTGCATATTTAACTTTTTGGTACTTCAGACATTGTAGTCTGTGAATTTTATAGAAAAAAAAATAAAATATATATGGAAACTTTATATAATTGTTGCCTTCCAATTAACACTTTAATAAAGTACCTAAATCTATGCCCTAACTCATAAAACAGACAAACAAATGACTGTGGCCACAGATATCTCCAAGTTCAAATGCCTTATGAGTTTTAAAATACTACTTACCTCTACTACCCAAAAGTATCATCTGCACCCGTTAATCTATACTGTTCTCAAGTTTCATTAACATCTGTTCAGCTGCTTTTTTTAACACTGCCTGCAATACACATTTCTATGTAAAGTTCAATAAAGTAAAAACACTTTTTGGTTACCCCTCTTTCTTCTTGTGCCTGGTTGACTAATCACCACAACACTCTGCTGATGTAGTAAAAGCTCTAGGTCTTCTAGGTTTTGTAGAGATTCATCAAATTGGAAGAAATGTATTAACAGACAAATATCTTAGGAATTCCAGCCTCTGGAAAGTCTAACTATAAACAATACATACATATATGTGAAAGATGATATTACCTCATTGTGATAATTCTCTATAAGGGAGATTATTTAACTCTGACTTCTGTGCAGAACACAGGCTGGTTGAGTCCTGGTTACTGGAAGAGAGAAGGGTTTGGAAAATATATTGATCACTCAAAAATTGTATATTGATTACTATGATCAGGAGGGAGAAGTGGTAGTTCCTAAGGTGTGACTGTGGATCTGTTGAAGATATGCAATCATTTAAAGGGGAGGTGAGCATAACAAGCAGATATGGTGTCCCGGGGTAAAACTACAATCTAGAAAAAGAGGTGCAGAAGGGCAGTAATGCAGTTATAAACTGATATTTGCTAAGCCTAGAAAATAATGTGTCAGTAAAACACAAACAGCTTTCAGAATGCTTTTGTATGGGTGTACAAATGTATATGATGCATGTGTTTGTGCCTGTCTTTTTGGAGCATATGCTATGAAGACTGGACCAGTCACAATGTTGCTTAATGTCTATATCATACAAATCCCATATTAGTTAGAGTAAAGTTCACTACAGGGACAGAACCTCTCGCAGTCTTTTCTATTTTACAATATTTTAAATATTGTTTTTTCAAAAGCTGTAGATATATATATATATATATATATAGTCCCTCACAGTTTTGAAAAATATGCCATAACTTATGAGAAAATAACATGTTTTAATCAATAATACATTTAAATGAAAAAACTTTGTATTTTATTTTTTAGTGACGCATGGCCTGAGAAGCAAAATATGGTACAAGGAAAAATCAAGCAAGTTTGTAAATATGATCCCAACAAAAATAACCCATTGTCTCCCACGATCCTGTCTAAGGCTGACTGTCTGATTTTGCCTCATTGTTTGGAGACCCACGTGACAAATAAAGAGGGGTTCTGCAGTGCTTTACAAAATGTATCATCACTGGTTAAAGATGGCGGGCATTTAATCCTGATAGCGTGCCTCGATACCACTTATTTCATGGTTGGGGGATTTAAGTTTCCCCATCTATGCATGGATGAGAGTTTTATAAGACAAGCGCTTGGGAATGCTAACTATGTTATCAAGGAGCTGCATGTGTTTCCTAGAACACGTGATCAATTGTATGATGTGGTAGACTACAGCAGTTCAATACTTGTTCATGCTAAAAAAAATACACCTGTTGAATGTACTTAGGGATCGTAATTGATAGACATAATGTCTACAGAGAGGAAAGGAATAGGTTGTTTCTGTCCTGAATCAAATCCCTTCTGTTTCCTCCTTTGTTGGATCTATTGCTGCTGACACCAGTGATGTTCTGCTCTCTGTCTCTCCTTACTTCTTAACAACAGGCCTTTGCTTTTGCTGGATAGCTTTCCCTTGGCTCTGCCAGTTTCTGATTTAATAAATATCCTCTTGTCCTTTACTGAAAAATCAAATGGATTGTTGCTCAGTCAATAACTGCTGGGAGGAGTGATGATTTGATAATGCATTTGATTCCATTTGCAGCTGTAATGATTATTTAAATCTTCCAATAAAATGATGGTCAATTTTCTCGAAGAATTTAAATCTTGTGTGTTTTTTTCTGCAATGCTCTACCTCTTTTGTATCTTTGTGTGTCCATTAATGCCCATAAATAGATGCTTGAGAAATATAGTGGCTATTTTTCCTTGGAGAAAAGGATTTAGCCCTCTTTTCACTATCTATGAATTCTGAAAGTGTATTTTATAATATTTAAATATATTACCAAAGGATACAGGGTCAGAGCTTTTAACGGTGCAGCACCAGATGTCACTACTTAATATGCCTCTTAGATTAGCACTAAACCTCAGTGCAACAGGTCTGGGATGTGACCCAACCAAACAGGTTGTTAGAAACCCCCGTCACCCACAGCTACAAATTGACCCTGCACCCGAGAAGAGTAAATAAAAATTTCACAATTAACCTAATACAACTCATTCAAGTGTATCTTGATTGTAGTTATAGTAAATCTTTTATTGTAAATCACTTGTCCTTTTTAAAATCACCACACAATTGCTTGCCAATGCTTTCATCCCTCGTGTGACTTATTCAGGGCTTGTTCAAGTTCTGTTTCTTTTACATAATATATATGTAATTGTGCGACCACTTATGATTTTGTTTCGATAATCATGGTTTGGAGATACCAGTTGATCGTGGCTGTGAAGAGGATGCAACACTGCATTAATAATACTTTGAGGTTACTTGAATTACCCAGCCACATGATGGTACAGTTGTATGAAAAAAGCCACTAAACATACAGATGTAATATGAATAACATGGACATTTTCATCATTTTTATAATAGGGAGTACATGAGATACGTCTGGTCTTTTACTACGGATTATCAAAACTAAATAATAAGTGGTCACACAATTACAAATAATTATTACCTTAATAATCATTTTAATATAGGATAGACTTTCTGGTGTCTAGAGAGAAATAATGATATATTATCGACAACGTTCAGACCAATACCAATACACAGTTTCACCAACGTTGCAGTTAATATTAGCTCGGAGCCATACTTACCATCAACATCAGAAACAGAACTTCAACAAGCCCTGAAGAAGTCCGAAGAGGGATGAAACGCATTGGCAAGCAATTGACTACTTAATCAGCATTAGTGGTAATTGAGTACATCTCCCTTAATGCACCATGCTAGTTAAAGTTCCTGTATTGTATTTTAAACCGGATTATGCTCAATTTGCCACTAACACCAGCTCCATACATGCTCTGTCCTTATCTATAAAACTAGACTGAACAATATGTTAATTTAGCCTGTTGTCTCTGACTCTCAATTGTAGTTATACATAATCAGTGCTCCATAGTGTTTATAGGTTAATACACTTACCGATGAATTCTCAGGTTTTCTCTAGCCTTTCAAGATAATGTTTGACGTCCTACAAATATTAAGACAATATGGAGTAATAATGTAATGGGGAAGATACATGTTTAATCACTCTTATCTGGCTGAAGCACAGCACTGTTGTTAAAATATTAGTAACTATCTCTGTGACCTTATAAGGATGCAATCACTCTTAGGTTACTTGCATTCACAATTCACAATTTAGTAGGATCGGTTATTTTGTTCAAGTAAGTAATAATACTGAGGGTACATTTTGCAATGGACATTGTTGTGTGTAGTATGGTCCACATGCATCTGCCATTTTACAATTATGTTAAATATACACAACGTTATTTGAAAACAACAGTAGAATCTAGGTGTCTAACATATTGATTTAAAAGAAGGAGTAATGTGTCACTCAAACAATACATCTGACTCTGTGTTGGACATTAGTGAAGACACATAGGTAAAACAATGAACTAATGTACTCACATTGAATACTTCTAAACACGTTATTTAATGACTTACTAGTTTGAAGTCATATCTATTCTTTTCATCTTACTTCTTGGTATTTATATAATTTTTGTGTTGTAGAACCTCATCTCAGTCACACTAAAGTAGTGTTTATCTAAAGTGGAAAATATGTTTTTTAATTTCTTCATTAGGAACACATACACGAGTCTGTGATATAACTATAGATACAAAACCATTCAAAACTAAGGGTTAGATTGATAAATGTTCTTGAATCAATAAATATTCAAGAAGTGATAGTACTTCCTCTACTTCTTTTTTACATTGTACGAATCAGCCATCATTGAAGTTCAAACATTTGCTCAAAATATCCCAATCTTCTGTATAAGCCTTCAGTGGAGACACAACTCCTGCTGGTCTGGATCATAATGAGGAGCAGTCTGGTCTGTCAGGCGTGTCCGGGCAGGTTGATAGGTTGAGCCTCACGTATCCTTTAACTCCTACAACCTGCTTCTTCTCCAGATATTATAACTGTCTCTGCTCCCGGTGGTGAAACATCTTGAATCTGGACCCACTGTTACGGTACACACTGTTCAAAGGCCACAGGGTATTGTGATATGGGGTTAGGCTAATATTGAGACAGCTGAGCATGGCCACTGATACCCACAGCTTTCATGAAACTGTGGGACACAATATCATGGAAAAGTCTCCAGACAAGAAGTCCAGGTGGACGAGGTAATTGGGATCCTCAAAACAAACAATCAGTTTTTTGGGGAGAAAAACTACTAGTTGTATAGGGAGTGCAATGACCTTATAGTGAGGTAGATCTCAGTCTTGTGCTTCCTTAATTGGCTGGTGCAGGATGGTTTGAGGGCATCGATATGGCTATTAGAGATTCATATGCCACTTTCCATAGACCTTCAATATGAGATATCACTCCTCTATGTTACTACACAGAAAGGGAGGCCCTTCAACCCCTGGAGACACCTGTCATCACCTAAAACTTTGAAACTGTGGATTCATACATCTCACTCAGCAGGAGTAATTTGGCTGGATCAGTGGGAGATGATTCTAACAAAACCACCACCAAGAGGAGCAATACCAACTTTTCTTCAGTGAGGCACTAGCATTTACTCTTGGGCCAAATGTATTCCACACAATTGCCTCTGGGTGAAAAGATCTATTGCAAACATGATTCCAAACTACTGTCTTTACCCAGATAATTTAAATCCATCATACATGTTAATTCATTGTATGAAAATATATTTGTTACATAATGTTTTACCATTTTCTGTATAGTTAGTAATAACATTTAAGTTTACTTTTTTTGAACAAAAGAATCTATTGTTTAATACAATTCATAGTTTACTTATTGATTTATCTTGAGTTGGTATTGGAACATTGAAGTAAAAAATGATTTTTTCAATCAATCAATGCATTTATAGAGTGAGCTACTCACCCATGAGGGTCTCAAGGCGCTGTGGGGGGGGGGGGGCTGCTACTGCTCGAATAGCCAGGTCTTGAGGTGTTTAATGAAGGTAAGGTGGTCCTGGGTCAGTTGTAGGTGTGCAGGGAGGGAGTTCCATGTTTTGGCGGCCAGGTAGGAGAACGATCTTCCTCCCGTGGCGAATCCGTGGGACGGTGGCGAGGGCGAGGCTGGCGGAGCGGAGCTGGCAGGTCGGAGTGTGGAACGAGAGGCGGTTGTTGAGGTTTTCGGGGCCCATGTCGTGGAGCGCTTTGTGTGCGGGGGTGAGTAGCCTCAAAGTGAAACCAACATAAGGTCATGTAACCATTACCAAAACTATAAGACAACACATATAAGTGGTTATAAATGTCTAAAAATTTGGAAGTGCAAAATGTATTCTGAACTTCCCTATATTTGGGTAACATTTCCAAACAATTATTTATTGAAAAATTAAACAAATATAATGAATGTGTATGTTTACTGCTTTTTGGTATCGACAATTACTTGCTAATAGTAATTTTATTAGTGGTAACTTTACTAATATTTATTCTACTAGTAGTAACTTTAATACTAGTTACTGTATTAATAGTGACTTTAAGTGTAATAAAGTGGTAAACAACCTTTACCGCGAAGTTTTTACCACGCGGTACCTTTACCACGCGGCCGTTACAACGCAAGTCGTTACCACGACTTGTGCTGGAGGGCGCTGTGGGATAAGGAATTTTATAAATTTATATTCCAACACCTTCCCTACTGTTACGGGGACTGGTGTTGGAATATAAAATTTAAAAAATCCTAAATCCGCGCCCTTTAACGCAAGTCGTGGTAACGACTTGCGTTGTAGCGGCCGCGTGGTAAAGGTATGCGTTGTTACAACCTGCGTTGTAACAACGTACATCCTAATAAAGTTACTAGTTTTAATTTGCATTAGTGATTACCAAAGACTACAGAATTTACACTTAAGTCAACGTTTACTACTTTTTGGTATTCACAAAGGCAAGTTAATACTAGTGAGTGAGAGAGAGCATGAAGGCATTTATGGGTCAGTGAGTTAGAGCATGAGTGCATGTATCTGTGAATGAGTGAGTGCATCAGTGGTATATGGGTGATTGACTGAGAACATGAGTGGTGTATAGGGGAGTGAGTGAATGCAAGAGTGTATGTGTGAGTAAGAGAGAACTTTAGTATGTACATCAGTGAGTGAGTGAGTACATGAGTTTGTATATGGTTAATTGATTGAGTGTGTGTGGAGGTGAGATAGTAAGTGTATGACTTATGCATGGGTGAGTGAATGAGTGGTGTGTGGGTGATTGAATGCATGAGTCATCTATGGATGATCGAGTGAGTGCATGAGTGTATGTATGGGTGATTGAGTATATGATTGTAGTATGTGTACATTATTGAGTGCATGAGTGTGTGTATGGGTCAGTGAGTTAATTAAGTATGCGTGAAATTTGCGAATTCAGGTTGCGCTAATTCACGTGAAATCGAATCGTAATCCGCAAAATCTGTGAATTCGTGCAAATTTGCAGATTTTTGTTTATTGCGTGGTCGCGGGGTTTTTTGCGTGTTCGCGGGGTTTTTTGCATGTTCGCGGGGCGTTTTTGCGTTTCGCGGGCCGCTTGCATGGTGAAGTTACCCATGCAGTCGTGTATGGGCACAGCACCCTCTGGTTCACCCCTGCCAC
Organism: Lissotriton helveticus; assembly: GCF_964261635.1. Lineage (NCBI taxonomy): Eukaryota > Metazoa > Chordata > Amphibia > Caudata > Salamandridae > Lissotriton > Lissotriton helveticus. The sequence continues at coordinate 127,995,195 of NC_136064.1, forward strand.
CCTCTGGTTCACCCCTGCCACCCTCTTGTTCACCACTGCCACCCTCTGGTTCAGCACTGCCGGGTTCACCACTGCTACCCTCTGGTTCATGACTGCCACCCTCTGGTTCATCACAGCACCTCTGGTTCACCACTGTCACCCTCTGGTTAACCACTATCACCCTCTGGTTCAGCACTGCCACCCTCTGGTTCACCACTGCCACCCTCTGGTTCACCACTGCCACCCTCTGGTTCATCACAGCACCCTCTGGTTCACCCCTGCCACCCTCTGGTTCAGCACTGTCCCCCTCTGGTTCACCACTGCCACCCTCTGGTTCACGACTGCCACCCTGTGGTTCATCACAGCACCTCTGGTTCACCCCTGCCACCCTCTGGTTAACCACTGTCACCCTCTAGTTCACCACTGCCACCCTCTGGTTCACCCATGCCACCCTCTGGTTCACCACTGCCACCCTCTGGTTCACCCCTTCCACCATCTGGTTCATCACTGCCACCCTCTGGTTCAGCACTGCCACCCTCTGGTTCATCACTGCCACCCTCTGGTTCACCACTGCCACCCTCTACCGAGACCTTTTGTGACACAGCGGCAGCACAAAATTTGCGCCATGGTGTTGGGTTTTAACAACATGACGCATCTGAGAGATGCGTCACGTTGTAAAGCCCTGCGCCATTAGGAGGCGTTACGGCGCAGGGGAGGGCGTTCCTGCGCAGGAACGCCTCCTAAAAGTGGCTGAGTGAAATCTACAAGATTTCACTCAGTCACCTTTAGGCCTATGCTGCGTCAAAATCCTGCGCCTACTAGAAGCAGATGCAAGGCTTGATGCAGCATTGGGGAGGTAGGGCCCCCAGAGCATTGCTGGATCTGCGTCGCAAGCGCAACGCAGCTCCAGCAATGCGCTGCTTTTACGGCACAGATGCGTGATGTCAAGACCCGAAAACCACAGGTATCTGTAATCTAACATTAGAGATATAGCCATGCCAGATTGAGCCCTGTGGGAAATGCTTGGACAGAGAACATGCGAATATGGAACTCCAAGATGGCCGCGAGACAGGCCACAAGAATGGAGTTGGTGTTCGCTGTCTAGTGTACTTGGCGCAATTCAACAAACTTGTCGTTGAGACTGACTGGCCAGAGAGCAAGCGAGCAGCAGTATTCTACTGTGGGTTAAAAGACGAACTAAAAGATGCCCTGGCAGACACACAGACCCACCGAAATTTAAGCATTAGTGGATCTTGTGTTGGAAATAGACTTTTGACAAGGAGAAAGAAAGGGCAAAAAAAGAAGAGAATTTAGACCAACGATTCCCAGGTTTGATCGTGTTAGATCAGAGAATAGTCGAAGCAATGAAGGTTCATCGGGAGTGGAGCCCATGCAAATAGGAACTATTCGTGGACCCTTGTCGAAGGAAGAAAAGGAGAAAAGACGGAGTAGTAACCTGTGCATGTACTGTGGGGCTGGAGGTCACTTTGTCAGAAATTGCCCTAAGAAGCCTAAGACAAGCTACAAGCCGAAGGAAAACTAAGAGCACCACTTGTTGGCGGAGTTGAACAGGTGGGTGCGAGTTTAGAAAAGACTCCTGAAGAACATAGAGCAGCCAACACCCTCCAGTCCGCGGCTCCTCGTTTGAGTTTGTCAATGGAAGTCAAGTTCAGAGATGGAGTGTCGGTATTGATAGACTCCGGAGCCACCGGAAATGTTTGTGATCTGAAATTTGCAAAAAGAGTGGGAATGCAAGGAATTATGAAAAGTAAAAGTGAACCAATGTGAACCAATGAGAGCGGTGGATGGGACAAATTTGTCTTCTGGTCCCATAGCCAGTCACACAGAAGTAATCCATCTTATTTCAAATAATGGTCATGAAGAAAAAATTCAGTTTAATCTGATCGATGCCCCCCAGTTTGAATTAATCCTTGGTCTACCTTGGCTCACCGAGCATAACCCAACAATTGATTGGAGTAACAGAACTATAAAGATGGATTCCAAGTATGCCAGGAGAATTGCTTTGGAAATAAGGAAAGAATGCAGTAAGTTAGTCCGGCCCCACTCATTGTGCCAAATTGGAGGGTCAATATGTGTAATTAACACGCTGGAGCTCCCAGAAGAGTATGCCGATTTTCACGATGTGTTTAATGAGGTAGAAGCAGAACAACTACCCCCGCACAGAGTCTACGACTGCAAGATTGAATTAGAACCCGGTTCAAACCTGCCCTGCAGTCAAGTGTATGCGCTGACTGAAAAGGAACATCGCCACCTAAAAGAATATTTGGACAAGTACCCTGCCAATGGATTCATTCGGCCGTCTCAATCCCCTGTCTCATCGCCTTTATTTTTCGTGCCAAAGAAGGAAGGGGATCTGAGGACTTGTATAGATTACAGAGCGATCAACAGAATTACCAAGAAGAACAGATACCCATTGCCCCTTATATCTGTGTTATTGGACCAGGTAAAGGGAGCCTAGATCTATACGAAGCTTGATTTGAGTGGCGCCTACCATTTAGTCAGAATGCGAGAAAGTGATGAATGGAAGACGGCCGTCAGGACCCGAGCAGGACTGTTTGAATATCAGGTCATGCCTTACGGTCTTTGCAATGCCCCCGCAGCCTTTCAACACTTCATTAATGATGTACTAAAGGAGTACACAGATCAATGCGCTATAGTATACAATGATGACATCCTTATATATTCTGCAGACAAGGAGAGGCATCAAGATCAAGTCCGAGGGGTCTTGCAAAGATTACGAGATAACAGGCTGTTTGTTAAGCTGGAGAAATGTGCCTTTAACGTCACGCAAGTAGAATTTCTGGGTTTCGTCATTTCCCCGATGGAATACTCATGGATCCACGGAAGGTTGAGGCAGTGACAAAATGGAAGTCCCTAATGTGCGTAAAAGAAGTCCAAAGTTTCATTGGGTTTGCAAACTTTTACCGAAGGTTCATCAGTGAATTCTCCCACAAGATTTTACCGCTTACGAAGTTGCTAAAGAACGGAATTCCTTTTGAGTGGACCAAAGAAGCTGAAGAGGCTTTTGATTCTTTGAAGCAAGATTTTACCTCTGCCCCGATTCTTCAACATGCTGATCCAACTGAACCCTTTTATGTCGAAACTGATGCGTCATATCAAGCTGTCGGAGGGGTCCCATCCCAACGAAATAAGATCACAGGGCAACTGCATCCAGTTGCGTACCGATCAAGAAAGTTGTCTCCAGCTGAATGTAATTATACCATTACGGAGAAGGAGCTTTTGGCGATAAAGGACGCCTTTAAGGAGTGGAGACATCATCTCATGGGAGCTCAGCATCAGGTAACTGTATATACAGACCATCGTAACTTAAAATTCTTAAAGACTGCCAGAACTTTGACTCCAAGACAGTTGTCATTGTACTTCGCCGACTATGATTTCGTAATTACCTATCGGCCAGGAACACAGAATGGAAAGGGGGACGCCTTGTCCAGAATTGATACAGAAAATCAAAAGACGCCATTGGAGAATCAATCTATCATACCCTAGAGGCTAGTATTGCAGAAGTCATGAATGCCGAAGTTATGCAAGACTGGGTCAAAGAAAAGGAAGGTAGAAATATTACGTGTCAGCTTCCCTACTTTCAAGACCGCTTATACATCCCTACTAAGGAACTACAACTACGAGTCATGCAAGAAAATCATGATGCAAAACTGGCAGGACACAAGGGAGAGGCGAAAACTAAAGAACTGATCAAGCGATTTTACTGGTGGCCGGAAATGGCAAAAGACGTAGAGAACTATGTCAAGACTTGTGAGATTTGTGCTCAGGGAAAATCTGAACGGCAGGCCCGAAAGGTTTGTTACAGCCTTTACCCACACCACCCTATCCTTGGCACACAATCACCTTGGATCTCATTACAGACTTACCACTCAGTCAAGGCTACGACACAATATTAGTTGTAGTTGATTCCTTTTCAAAAATGGCACACTTCACAGCACTGCGAGGGCTTCCTTCCGCAAAACAGTTAGTCACTCACTTTAGTACAGAAATAGTTAAGATCCATGGAATCCCTAAAGTAGTGATTTCAGATAGAGACCCACAGTTAATTTCTCGTTTTTGGAACAGGATGGAGACTGGTCAGAATATCTGTGGCCAGCCGAGTTTGCCAATATTAATGCAAAGAACGTTTCCACAGGCTTTTCTCCCTTCTATGGGCGAGTGGGACTTGTGGTGAGCGTTCTAGCGCTTTTCTAAACCAGCAGGTGTGCCCTATTTAAGGTGAGCTCTAGATCTGCTCGACCTCGGACAAGGTAACAGCACGCACGCGCGCTATGCTGCTGTAATTATAGGCTGCAGCGCTGGTGTTTTTAAAAATTACCATTTTTTGTATTTTCTTTGTGATTAATTCATATTTAGCCCTCTTTTAGCTGTGCTTCTAAGCGCCCACATACTTACAAGTTAATAGTGCCCCTCACCGCGTTTTGAGCGGATTTTCATCTGTGTGCTTGCGTTTTGGCGCGTGGCCGCCATCTTGGGGGTGGCTAGTGGCGAGTGGGACTTGTGGTGAGCGTTCTAGCGCTTTTCTAAACCAGCAGGTGTGCCCTATTTAATGTTCGCTCCTCCCGCGCAGCGGTGGCGCGCAGCGGTAGCGCCTGGTTGGCGGCTGAGTCAAGCCAGAGTCCTGCCCGTCTGCGCCCGTCAGCGACCCGGAGGCGCTCGGGGCGTGGCGGCGGACTCGGTCTTGTATTATGTGCCGAGTAGGTCTTCCTGTGCTGCGCTACACTGCGGGGGAGCTTCGCGCTTACCTCCCTGCCTCCAGTGGTTGCTGCACTGTCTTCCCTGGCCGTCACCGCGGTAAGTCCATCTGCCCCGGTTGCGGTTGGCGTCCCTCACGTGCTCTGTTACTGCCTCCTGGCAATACCGGCGCCAGTGTACGATATCTCTGCATGCTACTAAATACTAGATCGGCATGCAGACATGCTCAAGACATCTTTGAGCTTTTGGACATGGCTAAGCCACTGTGTCTCACGCTTACTGAGACATGGTGGGGAGACTCATCGAATCCAGATGTCGCCTTGGCAATTCCGCCTGACTACAATGTATTCAGGAAGGACAGAGTTGGGGGAAGGGGCGGTGGAGTGGCACTGGTGGTGAGGAAGGACATGGCATGTTCTATCTTGCCAGTGGAGGATATTCGTGGTTCGGAGGCCCTTGCTTTTTCTATCTCTCTGGCTCCGCACCAATCAGTTAAGGGGCTATTAGTCTATAGACCGCCTGGCCCTCCCGGAATGTTTTTTGAAGATGTAGACTCCGCCCTACTGAGACTGGCCCTGAAAGCAGAACACTGCATCGTGGCCGGGGATTTTAACTTCCGGATGGACGATCCTTCGGACGCTGCCGCAATCAAAATCTTTGAGGCTACGGCTCCATTGGGTTTGCTTCCCTATTTACATGAGCCGACGCATAATAAGGGGCACACTCTAGATCAGGTTTTCTCGACCTCCCCTTTAGAGGTGTTAGAGATTATCCCGGTTCTATGGTCAGACCATTCGCTGGCTAAATTTTTGATCAAAGGCACAGCTAAATTGGCTGTTGCCGCCCCACAGCGACATGGCCAACCCCATAGGGCGTACCATCGAGTGACCCCTGAGATGTTGGCTCAGGCAGCTCTGGATCATCCCTGTCCTCTCTCCGGAGATCTGACGAAGGATTTGGAGTCCTTGCAGGTGTGGCTGGCTGATAGGCTTAATGACCTGGCCCCGGAACTAGTCCCCCGTCTTACTCCTAAACGAGACTCCGCCCCTTGGTTTACCGCTGCACTGTCGGCTAAGCGGCAGCAGTGCAAGGTAGCTGAAAGAGCTTGGCGGCTAAAATATGATGTGGAGGCGAAGGTGGCTTTTAAGAACATGGTCAAGGAGTATCACCGAGACATCCGCCTAGGTAAGAAAACCTACCTGGCAGGGAGGATTGATGCTGCCTCCAACTCCTGCAAGGAGATCTTCTCTATAGTGAGGGAGTTTACATCGCCACGGATAAACACTGCTGAGGAGAGGCCCTCTGATTCGTGGGCTGCGGATCTTGCTGGTTTTTTTACCAGCAAGATCCAACTTATACAGGCTTCTTTCCCGGCGATTATTCCCGAGGAGCGGACTGTCATGGAGGCCATTCGATCGCCCCCGGCTTTGCCTGGCCCCACATTGGGCGCATTTCCACCTATCTTGGCGCCCGTTTCCTTAGCACTTATGAGTAACTTGAAGTCTGGCTCGCCCCTGGACCCTTGCCCTGCTAAGAATCTGGCGAAACTGGCTGAGGTTAATAATCCATTGGCTAATCCGTTGCTGAATCTCTCGTTGAGTCAGGGAGTGGTTCCGCAGGCTTGGAAGCAGGCGATGGTCATCCCGCTGCTTAAGAAGCCTGGCCTGGACCCTAAGGCACCTGCTAACTATCGGCCTATCTCTCTGCTGCCGGCTCTTACGAAGGTTGTTGAGAAGCACGTGCAGACGGTGCTCTCCAATTTTCTAGAGTCGAATGAGATTCTGCATGCCACCCAGTCAGGTTTTCGCCCGAGTCTCAGTACGGAGACTGCGCTCCTTGAGGTCTCCGAAACAATCAAGGGGATCTTGGATTCAGGGGGCAAAGCCATGCTGGTGATGTTGGACTTATCGGCGGCTTTTGACACCGTTCCCCATGATGGTCTTCTCACAAGACTCCATGAGATAGGACTTCGGGGAACAGTGTTCAGCTTTTTTTCTTCCTTTCTAGCTGGCCGCCGGCAAACGGTCTGGGCCGCTCCAGATTCCGCCGTGATGCCGCCTTTGGGTGTCGGGGTCCCTCAGGGCTCTATCTTGAGCCCGACCCTCTTTAATATCTTCATGACCCATTTGGCGGCATTGGCGGAGTCGTTTGGGGCCCGGATCGTATCTTATGCCGACGATACCCAGCTCCTCTTCTCGTGTAAGAGAGGAGGAGATTTTGAGGGGGAGAGTATCCGGGATTGCCTTGGGGCTGTGTTTCAATGGTTCCATCTACACAGCCTCAAGTGCAATCCCGATAAGTCTGAGGTACTCTTCTTTGGGTGCGATATGGAACCAGATTGGCAGGCTTGGTGGCCTATTAATATGTCCCCCCCTACGTGTTCATCCCAACTGGCTAAGAGCTTGGGTGTTAAGATGGACACGGGGCTAACAATGAAGGCCCAGATTCTCGGGGTGTCGGGTATGTGTTTCGGCCTCCTTAGGATGCTACGGAGGTTTCTTCCCCTATTATCGGAGGAGCACAGGAAGCTGACTGTGCAGGCCCTGATAGGCTCCAGGTTGGATTATTCTAACGTTCTATACCAGGGCCTGCCAGAGTACCTGTTACAGCGGCTGCAAGTTGTGCAGAACGCTGCGGCACGAGCAATCTACGGATTGAACAGACGTGCCAGTGCTGCGGGCTTGCTCCGGACTTTGCACTGGCTCCCAATCCGTAAGCGAATCGCCTTTAAGGCTCTGTCTCTGACATACAAGGCCCTCCATGTAACGGGGGCTAAGTACCTCCAAAGGAGACTTACCTTTTACCAACCGGCTCGCTCTCTGAGATCAGAATCCTTATTTCTGGTGACTGTTCCACGAGTGAAGCGAGCACGCTTGGGAGGTCGCTCCTTTGGATTACTGGCGCCCCAACTGTGGAACTCTCTGCCCCTGCCACTTCGGGGAGCCACTAGCTTATTAGCCTTCAGAAAGGACCTTAAAACGTGGTTATTCTCCCCGTAGGCCCCCTGTGTTTGTTGTTTTCTTTTTATCTGTGATTCTCTCTTTTTAATGTGTTATGTTAGTTTACTGCAGCCTTATTTAATTAAAAGCGCAGGGACACTCTTTTTGAGTAGCCGTGCGCTCTACAAAAGTCATTTTAACATAACATAAGATAACATAACATAACATATGAACTATGGAAGACATCCAAATTCAACCCTCAGACAAATTGACATCACAGTTCCAGCAGTTAAGGATGCAGTGTCACATCTAGAACAAATTCACCAAGAAGCTGTAGAGAGTCTAGGGAAGGCCAAAGAAAAATATAAGAACTATGCTGACAAGAAAAGACGAGAAGGTCCTTTGTTGGAAAAAGGGGATAAGGTCTGGTTAAGCACTAAGAATCTGAGGTTGAAGGGGTACGGAAAATTACAGCCTTGTTTCACTGGTCCTTATCCGATAGAGAAAAAGATTAATCAGGTGACTTATCGACTTATCTTGCCATCAACACTTAAGATTCATCCAGTCTTCCATGTCTCACTGTTAAAGAAGGCCCCAATAAATTTGCGAAAAACATTACCTCCTAAGCCTCTCTATTTAGAAACTGGAACAGAGTAGGAAGTCAAGGAAATACTAGATTCAAAATGTTCCAAAGGACAATTATACTACTTAGTGGATTGGAAAGGATATGGTCCAGAGGAATGTTCTTGGGAGCGAGAAGAAGATGTTCATGCTCCAAGATTAGTCCAATCTTTTCATCAACGATTCCCTGCAAAACCAAGGGGGAGAGGATCTACCTTGTTGGGGGGTACTGTCAGGACCCGAAAACCCCAGGTATCTGTAATCTTACATCAGAGATATAGCCATGCCAGATTGAGCCCTGTGGGAGACAGGCCACAAGAATGGAGTTGGTGTTCGCTGTCTAGTGTTAGCCCCTGTCATCAGCCGAGTCCAGGTGAAGCGCGTGCCAACTGAGATCTGCGCACTTCACTGACGACCAGTCCCGGTGAGGAAGCATTTTCGTAGTAGCCGAGTTGTAGAAATTTAAGTCTGTTAGAAAAAACGGTATCTCTGTTAATAGAAACTCCCATTTTAATACCCTGTGATAATTTATCTGAGCGACCGTTCTCAGCTTAGCAAGTTGGAGCGTTGTTAGAAATTTCCCGTTGCGAGTGTGACACGAGAACAGCGAGCACTGACGGCGACCGTACCTGTCACCTCAGAAACAGCGTCTCGTCAGGAGAAGATAGCACAAGTGTTTCCGGAATCTACAGACCACTTGAGAAGCACCTAAGAAAGAAAGGAAATAAGGAAGATAAGTGAAATAACTTCATGTTTAAAAATGCAAGTAACTGTAAAGAGAAATTGTGAAATACTCACCTTGACACGAGTAAATAGAGCTTAGGAACCAGCTTAAAAACCTCAGAACCGAAGCTTGTCATTATTCTACCTAAAAAGAGGAAACAAGACAAGAATTAATTAGAAGAGAAGAGAATATACAAGACAAAACGACAGTTTAGCGAAAAGTAAGTCAGAATTAATTAACAACCAAATTAGTAAGCCCAAAAGCGTATATTAAATAGTAACCCCATTGTGTAATGTGAATTACTTTGCAGGAAGGCTAAATAGCAGAGTAAGAGGCACCTAGGATAACAGCGCAGGAGGGCAGAAGATTAAGTGAGTGCTAAGAGTTAAAACTAGAAATAAAAGAGAGTTTATCTAAGCAATAAAAGAACCTAATAGCGATAAATTGTTGTAAATTACAGATACAACATACCAGTGAACTCAGTCCACCCAGTGCCAAAAAAAAAGAAAAAATAGAAGAGAGGGCAAGACTCTTGGGAACTAATGGTAGGTGAAGAACAGAGAGGAGTAGCTGTAGGAGGTAGAGGAGGTTTTCAAACAACAGTTAACCCAGATCTTTTCCTGCAGGGTTCAAAGCCAGTAGCGGTTTGCGGGTCGGACTGACGAGCGGAACCAGCCAAGAAAGTCTCTTCTTGTTTGTTATTTTATCCATTTTCCCCCTGCCCCTCCTGGTAACGGGTTAGAGATTCAAATCATTGGAGCTCTGATTTGTTGCCTTGGGTGGATTCGGGAGTCAGCATCTCTGTTCCTGTGCAGTTACGCAAGGAGTATTCTTTTAAGTCTGACACGTGACGCATCTGTGCCATTTTTGCCAGCCAGATTGTTCAGATGCTTCCTGAGGCACAGCCAGGAAAGCAAGGAGTTCACTTGTAACTTTAGAAAATTGAATGCTAATTTTTTAAAAAGTGCTAGTTTTTAATTGTGTATTGTACTGTGTTATTCTGTTACAATTACACTTGCCCCACACGGTGCTTCTCCCTTCCGCACTGCCACCGCGAACCTAGGCACCATACGTGGACCAGTCTGGGGTGACGGTCTAGTTGTTGAGAGATCCCCGCCGCCTCCCTCCCCTATATATGGCAACCATCAGTCGTCCGCGCAGCGGGCGGGCGCAGCGCCGAAGGCGCGCCAAAGGCAAGCCCGTTTGCGCCCGTCATCGCCAAGTCATCGCCTCTCGCCAGGACCGCTGGTCGAGTTACACCAGACGTCCCGCTCTACGAAAGAGAGGTACTACTATCTCTGAACCCAGGGGGGGAGAGGTGTATGAGACCGTGATGCAGCTGGGTGAAACTTGTTTGGACTGCACTGTTTGCCAGTTCAGAGCCCCCGTTCCTGGTCGAGTGAGACAGGACAGAAAATCAGAAATTCTGGCATCGATATCGGTCTTCCAGCTAAATGTTAGATCACTTGTTAAACACTATCTAGAAGTACAGACGCTCATTATTGAGGAATCTGCGGATGTGTTCTTTATATGCGAAACGTGGCTACGAGACGATGACATGACAGGGATAATTAATCTTACTCTTCCGGCAGGTTACTTAATGAAGGCACTAAACAGGGATACTAGAGGCGGTGGTATCGCGGTAATCTACAAAGCTCAGTACCCCTGCTCCTTCATTAAGGAAGAGATATGTGGAGGGGAATGTGCTCGTTTTAAGATTACTATCGATGCACATTTTAAACTCTCAGGACTATATATCTACCGTCCACCAGGGCCTGCCTCTAAGTTCATTGAAGCTCTTTTAGACACAGCTAACTCGGTCGTGGTGAGGTCTGCCAATTTTTCAATTCTTGGGGACCTGAACCTGCACTTTGATCTGGCTCAGGACCCAACTATTCACAGTCTACTGGCAGACCTAGCTTCCTTACAGCTGGACCCGCTGGTGAGAGGGGCTACGCACCTAGCTGGTCATACCCTCGACCCAGTGTTCTCTAACATTCCAGAAATGTCCTTAGTTATTCCGAAACCTATGGGCTGGACCGATCACTCTCTGATAAGAGCCAGCTTGGAGATTTTGGCGCCTTTTAGGGTGGAGGAGGCGAAGAGGGTCCTGAAAAGACCTTGGCATAAGCTTAAACTAAAGGACTTCCATGCATTTCTTGGAGGGCTCTCTCTGGAAAATATGGCAGATCTGGATACGGCCTTCTGTGAGTGGATTACGTAAGGCTTGGACGCCTGTATACCTATGAAATGTACAAAGGGACGTAGATCCACCTCCAATCCATGGTACGAAGAGGCTCTAAGAGCATTGAGGAAGGAATGCAAGAGAGCCGAACGGTCATGGAGGAAAGACTATAAGGAGGGGGACAAAGCCATTTACCTGGCTAAAATGAAGGTGTATCACAAAGCAATTTGCTCTGCTCGGGCCTCATTTTATGCGGAGGAAATACAAACCAGCTCAAACCCTACTAAACGCATCTTTAAAATTTTTCAAGAACTAAAGAACCCCAGAATTATAGCATCTAAAATATCCTCGATACAGCACTGTGAGGAACTAGCCACTTTTTTTTATTGAAAAAGTGCAAAAGATCTATAAGACCTTCCCACAGTATGTATTAGGCCCTCAAATCCCCGGTGAAGTTAGGGTGGATGGCCCCACTTTGGAAACCAACCCTAAGATCTCTGATGATGAGCTAGGTAAGCTCTATAGGAAGGTGAAATCGGGCTCCCCAGCGGACCCGATGAGGCCGGCGCAATTTTTGAAGTCCCTGGCGCACTTCCAACAGCCGCTTGGCGACATCATTAACCTATCTTTCTCCTCTGCTAAAGTACCTAGAGCCTGGAAACAGGCTTGGGTCTCCCCCATTATTAAAAATCCCTCTCTAGATCCTTCTAAGCCAGAAAGTTTTAGGCCCATCTCTCTCCTTCCATGGGCGGCAAAGATTGCGGAAGCGCATGTGAGTGACGTGCTGTCCCGTTATTTGAACAACAATGATATCCTGGATCCGTCTCAGAACGGGTTCAGGCCGGGTCACAGCACCGAGTCTGCCTTACTTGCTACAGCTGAACATCTTAGGATGATTCTTGACGCCGGTCGGAGTGCAGCACTGATTTTATTAGACCTCAGTGCTGCCTTCGACACGGTATCTCATGACATCCTCTTGTCTCGGCTGGAAGCGATAGGGATCACAGGATCCGCCCTAGAGTGGTTTCGATCATTCCTTGAGGAGAGATCCTTTCGGATCTCGGCTCGACCATTCATCTCTAAACCTCACCCTATCGGTCAGGGGGTCCCACAAGGATCTGCACTCAGTCCATCTCTTTTCAATCTCTATGTGCAACCTCTGGCCGATGTAGCAAAAAAGTGGGGCCTCACCCTGGTATCGTATGCAGACGATACCCAGCTGGTCATCACCTTGTCCGTCATCACCTTATCCGAAGGGCCATCTGCTTTGGCTACCAGGTTTAGAGATGGAATGACAGCTGTTGCCCAGTGGATGACGGACAACTATTTGCAGCTCAATACCAGCAAAACCGAGGTTTTGCTGGAAGGGAAGAACACCGCCCTCTGGACTGAGCACTGGTGGCTGGCATCGCTGGGCGAAATGCCAACACCAACGGCTCTTGTTAAGAACCTGGGAGTCTGGATGGACTCCTCACTAACTTTCCAGACCCATACTAAGAGAGTGGCAGCTACGTGCAAGGGCCTGTTGAGAGGCCTTAAACCCATCCTGAAATAGTTTGAACCAACGGTGCGGCAGATCATCATACAAGCCATGGTATCCTCACGCTTGGACTATACCAGCGTGTTGCTCCTGGGCGCTAATATAACTGAGATCCTGCGACTTCAAAGAGTTCAAAATATGGCCGTGAGAACCCTGAAAGGGCTCCCTCGATGGTGCTCAGTTAGAGCTACAATGAAAAAACTACACTGGCTACCGATTTGATCTCGGATTCAGTTTAAAGCTCTGGTGATGGCCTTTAAGATTCTTAAGACTGAGAGCCCGGCCTAACTACGCCCTCTATTGACCTGGTATGTTCCGCAGCGCAGTCTGCGCTCGCTGGGTCAACATCTGGCGAAGGTGCCACGCTTCAAACTATGCTGCATGGGTGGCTGCTCTTTCCGGGTGCTGGCAGCTAAACTGTGGAACTCTCTGCCGATCTACATCCGTGGCATTGAGAATATGCTAGATTTCCGGAAGGCCATCAAAACCTTTCTTTTCCCATCACCATAGTTTTCCCCCTTGAAGTTTTCTGGCTAGCCTCCGCTTCTGTCTCTGGATCTGGTAGCGCTGGGACACCCCTTTGCTGGGGCAACTGTTGCGCTTAAAAAATGTCTTAACATAACATAACATTTTACAATGCGGCGCACCATGGGTGGCGGAGCTGCGGCGCACAATAACTGGCGCATCCCTGGGGATGCGCCAGTTATTGTAAATCTGCCCCTATACATTTAGCCAACGAGTGAGCACTTACTGATTAGACAGTAGAAAGTACTCCAGTTGAGTAGAGGTATTGCACAAAAAGGTGGCATCTTCGTGGACAAACACGCAGGGCGGGATTCATTCTGCCCCCTGTTAGTCTCGTTTTTTGTGCCCTTCTGCCCTCTGTTAGACTCGTTTTTCCCTTGTTTGTCTGCCCTTCTGCCCTCTGTTAGACTCATTTTTCCCTTGTTTTTCTGCCCTTCTGCCCCCTGTTAGACTCGTTTTTTGTGCCCTTCTGCCCTCTGTTAGACTCATTTTTCCCTTGTTTTTCTGCCCTTCTGCCCTCTGTTAGACTAGTTTTTTGTGCCCTTCTGCCCTCAGTTATTCCCTTGTTTTAGTGCCCTTCTGCCCTCTGTTAGACTTGTTTTTTGTGCCCTTCTGCCCTCTGTTAGACTAGTTTTTCCCTTGTTTTTCTGTCCTTCTGTCCTCTGTTAGACTGTTTTTTTGTGCCCTTCTGCCCTCTGTTAGTCTCTTTTTTCCCTCGTTTTTCTGCCCTTCTGCCCTTTGTTAGACTGCTTTTTGTGCCTTTCTGCCCTCTGCTTCACCACATCATCACTCAGCGCTACCCCAGCATCACTCAGCACCACCACATTATCACTCAGCACCACCACAGCATCACTCAGCACCATCACAGCACCACTCAGCACCACCACAGCACCACTCAGCGCCACCACAGTATCACTCAGCGCCACCACAGCATCACTCAGCGCTACCACATTATCACTCAGCACCACCACAGCACTACTCAGCACCACCACAGCATCACTCAGCACCACCACAGCACCAATCAGCACCACCACAGCACCACTCAGCGCTACCACAGCATCACTCAGCACCACCACAGGATCACTCAGCACCACCACATTATCATTCAGCACCACCACAGCACCACTCAGCACCATCACAGCATCACTCAGCACCACCACAGCATCACTCAGCACCACCACAGCACCACTCAGCACCACCCCAGCGTCACTCAGCACCATCCCAGTATCACTCAGCACCACCACAGCACCACTCGGCATCACCACAGCACCACTCAGCACCACCACAGCACCACTCAGCGCCACCCCTGCATCAATCTGCGCAACCATTCAACAACAACTGGTTCAACTATGTTCTCTCAATGTTTCAAACTTTATTACAAGTGTTACAAAAAGATGTTAATATTTCACTTCTGTTCTTGGATTTTCGTCACAATAAAATACACTGAACATAATCTTCACAAATGTTATTTACAAAAGTTTAAGCTATTGCCATTATAAATTAAAATCACTTTTATTCAAAAGCCATTGTAATTTGTAATATCAATACAGCTAAGTCACATAAATACAAACATGTTGCATTATAAATGCTATAGGTGTCACATTTGCGAAAGTTATAACTATTGGCATTGTAAAAGACAAAGCTATTAATTTAGCTATTTTCAAAACCAACACATAAATAAAAAAAATTGTCATTTACAAGACCAATAGCTCAAACTTTCCTAATGCGAGACCTATTGCATTGCAAATGCTTGTTTTTATATCTGTCAGTGCTTCCTGTTAAATTTTCATGACAGGCGCCTCATTGACTACTTGTAACTATTCTCTGACCCTGCTTCAAGGGTCAGAGCAGGGTCAGAGAATAGTTGCAAGTAGGCAACGAGGCGCCAGGAAGCACTTACAGGCTTACAGCAGCAGGTGCCCAAGTTAAAGTTAATTTCTTAGTAACCCTTTTGTAAAAGGTTACAAAAAATTAGCTTCAACTTTTGCACCTGCTGCTGTAACCCTGTAAGTGCTTGGCTGAAAATTCGTTCCGCTGATTTGCGGATTTTACTGCGATTTCGCGAGATTCACGGATCGCGAAATCGCGAAAAATCCGCTAATTTCGGGAGCGGTACAAATTTTCAGCCAATGCTTAGCCTTAATGCATGTATATGTAAGTGAGTGAGTGCAATAGAGGTACATGGGTGATTTAGTGAATGAGTAGTATATAGATGAGTGACTGAGTTCATGGATGGCTATTTGGATGAGTGATTGGCTGTATGAGTGGCTGTATGGGTGAGTGTGTGTTTGTGTTGGTAGCTGTAAGTGTGAGTGAGCGGGTATGTCAATGACTGTATGAATGAGTGAGTGGCTGTGTGAGTGGTCATGTTGCTCAGATAGGAATTTACCTTAACAAAATGAAAATACAAGAGGCATTTGGCAAAACAGGAACACATTGCTTTAATTAAATGCAGCAGCTGTGAGAGCATTGACAGAGTGTGTCTGAAGAAAGTCTCTTGCTATACAAAGTGTTGACAATATATATATATAAATATGTATATATATATATATATATATATTACCTACTGGCGGTCGCCAGTAGGTATATATAGTTAGGACCTAGTTACCATAGGAAATTCCGAACATTCTATTGGAAATAACTTTGGCGTCGATTGAAGGATCTGCCTGTAATTGTCCTTACATTTGCCTCGCTGCGCTCCGCTCCGTCCCTGAAAATTTCGGGGGGATTCGTCAAGCGGAGGCCGAGAAAAAAGGGGGGTCCCAAAACATGTTTTCCCCATGTTAATTTCCATAGGGACATTCTTACAAGGCTACAGCTCGAACGGCTGAACGGAATTACACCAGATTTGGCAAAATGGTAGGGACTGGTATGCAGCAGTGCCTTTTGTATGTTTGGTGTAAATCCCTCTAGTAGTTTTTGAGAAAATTTAATGTGAAATTGAGTCCAATGCAATTTTCCATAGGACCTTTAGACACGGCTACAGCCCGAACGGGTGAATGGAATTACACCAAACTTGGCAAAATGGTAGAGCCTGGTATGCAGAAGTGCCTTTTGAATATTTGGTGAAAATCCCTTCAGTAATTGTTGAGAAAATCGACTTTTTTCAAATTATATATCTATAGGCGGGACACGGTGCGCTCACGGGCTTGCACCGTCCTTGCACTGTCCGTGCACGTGCGCGGACCTTAGCGTGCGCGCGCGGAATTCTGATTGGCTGTTGGACATCTGTCAACATTCCAGTCAGTCGAAATGAGGAAGTGTTGTCCGCCATCTTGTTTTTGTGGCAGATGATAGTGGTTGTAAACAGAAGTGTAATAGTTGACAAGGAGGCATGGTAAAGATTCCTGAGCCCCCTAGGTTTTGTCATGGTGTCTGTAAAGGACCCCGAAGGTTGAAAAAAATGAAACCTTTTTTTTTTAAATCGCGGGGTCCGCGCACCGTGCGCGGACTGCGTCTCAAAAGGACAAAAAAGAAATACATTAAAATAACATGTTTCAGTGTTTAGATGATGGTTGATTGCAACATTGAGTTATGACTCTTTCACCTTTGGGTTTAGGTATGTGTTTTGTGGAGAGTTAGTATTATAATTGGTAGAGAGCATTGGGGGTAGGTTGAAGATTATGTGAGTTTGAAAGTGTTGATAATTTGAACCAATTAAAATGTTGGTTTTGATTTTGTGTGTGATGAAATGTGATTGGTTGGGTAATTGAATATGTATGAAAAATGAGAGGGAAACACAGCCATTTTGAGATTTTAGTGTTAGAGGTATACTTCTGAGGTGTGAGATTGAGACAGAATTTACAGTTCAACAGTTTTCTAGAAGGTGAGTTGTTAATTTGTAAAGAGAACTCTGTTGTTCACTTTAAGTTAATAGGAAAAATGTTTTTCTGTTGTACTTATGGATTGAGTAGGGCAACATCAGATGCAGTGCTTTATATTTCTAATTCGTGCTTGATACTATACACTGTCCAGGGAAACACGGCCATTTTGTGACTATAGTGACTGAGGTAGTTTTTTGAGGAAATTTTGGTGTTCAATTTCTGGTGTGAGATTTACACAGTAGTGACTCTTCTAATAGAGTTTAATAGTTTTTCTCTGCCCTATCTCACTCTTCCTAAGTGCTGTTTCTCTTTATTTTAATAGTACACTAACATAAAATGATGAATGAAAATGAGGAGCCTACCAACATCTTCTTTGAAATAACAGCAACGTTTATGGAGGCAACTTATTCTGAGGTATATATTGATCCTACAGATGAAACAAATCATGAAGAACATGAAGGAGATACCATGGCAGATTTTTTTGATGAAACACTAGATAGACTCCTGTTGTGTAGACTCCTGTTGTGTTATGTTCTACCTTGTCTCTGCGCCGGGACGCTCCTTGGCTGGAGTATCTGTGCGCACAATAAATCACCCTAACATAACATAACATAACATATGGAATTAATGGAATGTGTAGACATTGTTGAGTTTGACAAATCATTTTCAAATCATTTTCAGACAGTTTGGCGGATAAAATTCCTGATGAAGAAATGCTATAAGTTCTGTTAGATTTTGAAAATTCTGATAAATAAATTTAAATTTAGTAAAGAAAAATTGTTTTGAAAATTATACTTATTTAAATGTAATTTATGATGTAGTAGCAAAGTGATACAATTTTGTGTTCTTCATGTCCTGTACCATTTCTCTCACTGACTGTCTTTGATGCACTAGTTTACAACATAAGTAAGTAAATAGAACAGCAAGTGTGTTTCACCAGAGTAGGAACTCATGAACCCCTACACCAATTCAGACCACACATTGAGAAAGGAAGGACTCATATGAACAAATCTGTTTCTGCTTTCCTGAAAGACTACAGTATGGATTCAATATACCACAATAACTTGCATTACAACATACAAGGTATCTACAGAGGAGACAATGTCCATTTCCATTTAGTTTTATTTTTCCCCAAAAAAATCCAATAGGTCCTTACACTGTGAGTGCTCGGTAAATGCACGGTGCGCGAACCCCATCGCCGCCATTTTGTGGTTTCAGAAGAGAGTGAAAAATATAACTTAAAAACGTGATAAGGGGGTAGGGTAGAGTGTCCCTGACCCCTTAGGCCTTCTCAGGGGGTCATTCAAGGATTTCTAAGGTTGAAAATATTGTTTTTAAAAAAATAACAGAAAACACGATAGGTCCGCACACGGGGAGTGATCGTGAGTGCTCGGTGCGCGGACCTCGGTAAAAAACTTAATACAAAAAATAAAGTTACAAATTATATTTGAGTGTTTACATGTTAGTTTGCTCTAAAAAGAGCCGTTGTGTTCATTGTGGTTTTTTTTGGTACCTACAAGTAAGTACCAATGCAGAGTCTGATGTTACAGAGATAGACTCTGTTCCCTTCATCAGTGAAATGTACACCATCTGTCCTATAGATGCCTTCCATGTTGTAACGCAAGTTGTTGTGGTATATACAACCCATTCCATAGTCTCTCATGTATGCAGAAACAGATTTATTTACATGTTTCCTTGCTTTCTTAATCTGCTGACAAAATTGATTGGACCAATCCCATTTTTGCCTTTGGCATATATTGGAATAGACAAAGGCAGTTTGAGGAAAAAGTGACATCAATTGTCCAAAGATGTCCTTCAATAGCATTTCCAGACCAACCCAAGTCAAAGTGTATAAGTCATTTCCACCACAGTGCACAATTATGAGGTCAGGATGTGGGAGATGCATGAAGGATTTCACCAATGGTATCAATTGGTGACATCTCAATCCTCTCTGGCCAATCCATAAAATATCCACATTTGGTAAATCAAGGTTTACAATTCCTCTGTTTGTTGCATACCTTTTAGACCAGAATACAGAACTGTGTCCTACAAACCATACTGAAGGCATCTTCAAGGCAGGTCTGGTTGTACTCAGATGAGGGCTGTAAATGAAATGGCAGTTGGAAAGCTTGCAGTTTAGAAAAAAAAGAGGAGCTCATTCACTGCACTTGAAGCATAAGAAATGATTGGTGCTTTCTGAAAATGCAAAAGAGCGTATTAGGGTGCATAGTTTTGTTTTTTAAAAGAAGCAATTTTATTGTTTCAGAAAAGGTCATTGAAAGGAATATTGCACTTGTTTAGCTGTTATATTGAAAGCTCTAACAACCTTGATGTATCCATTTGCAACATAGTATGATGAACTTTTAAACTCTGTTCTTCCTTAGGTGAGAGTTACCTTAGTAACAGGTTGAAGGAGCACTAGGGGGATGGGTGAATATTATGTGAGTTTGAAAGTGTGGGAATGTAGAACCAATTGAAATGTTAGTTTAGTTTTGAAATAGTGTGGGAAGACATTTCATTGGGTAAGACCTGAGATATGTGTGAAGAATGAGTGGGAAAGTGTGCCATTTCTGGTTTCAGTGTCTGAGGTACATGTCAGAGATTCTGCTTAAGAAAATCTGCTGTGTGTTTGACACTGTTCTATATTTCAAAAAGCGATTTTAAAGGTGAGTAATATAGAGAGAGTGCTATTTGCAGTATTGGGAAGCATAACAAGCATATTGGGCTTCATTACTGTTGTATTTTGAAAATGAGTCAGGTTTCTGAATTGTAGTGTAGTGCTCATTTAAATGGGTTGTGCTCTGTGTGTAAAATGATTTACCATGCTAAATGTTTTTTAATAAAATGTGTGGCTTAAAGATTTTTGACAAGGATCACAGTGAGTGTCTGTGTGAATTAAGGAATTATATTTTCACCTTTTTCCATAATGTTAGCGGTGTGTGCTCACAGTTTGTATCTTTTAGCTTATAGGGTAGACTTCTTTTTAAATTGTTGATCATGCTTGGATTCAATGCTGGTATAGAGATAGTGTAATGGTTTCATTGGACTTGTAAATATGCTCCTTTTTAGAAGCGCCTTGTGTAACCTTTAACATGGGTGCAAGCAGTGAATGTATGGAGAGGGATAGGAATAGCAGATAGAAACGAATATGAAATGGTGTGGGAGATGCATAAATTAAGATAGAATATACAAAAAAGAGAGGCATATTTACAAGCCCCTTGCGCAATGTTTGACAGGGGTGCAAGCAGAAAATGCATGCAGAGTAATACAATTGGCACACTGATAAGAATATGAAATGCTGTGAGAGATGCGTAAAGGATTTAACTAATGGCATAAATTGAGATAGAACATACAAAAAAGAGAGTCATATTTACAAGCCCCTTGCTCAATGTTTAACATTAATGCTGGTATAGAGATAATGTAATGCTTTCATTGGCATATTTACAAACCCCTTGCGTAATGCATATTCTTGTCTGTGTGCCAATTTTATTACTCTGCATGCATTTTCTGCTTGCACCCATGTTAAACATTGTGCAAGAGGCTTGTAAATATGACCCTCTTTTTTGTATATTGTATCTCAATTGATGCCATTAGTAAAATCCTTTACTCATCTCTCACACCATTTCATATTGTTTTCTATCTGCTATTCCTATCCCTCTCCATATATTCACTGCTTGCACCCATGTTAAAGGTTGTGCAAGGCGCTTGTAAAAAAGGAGCATATTTACAAGCCAAATTAAACTATTAGCACTATCTCTGTACCAGCATTGAATTCAAGCATGAGAAACACTTTAAAAAGAAGCCTACCCTGTAAGCTAAAAGATACAAATTGTGAGCACACACAGCTAACATTATGGAAAAAGATCAAAATATAATTCCTTATTTCACATACACACTCAGTGTGTTCCTTGTCAAAAAACTTAAAGCCAGACATTTCAACAAAAAACAATTAGTATGGTAAATCGTTTTAGACACAGAAAGTGAGATGAGACGCACATACAAACAGACAGATGGTGTAGGCAGAGATTGAGATGACACACACATACAAACAGAGAGATGGTGGAAGGAGAGAGTGAGATGAGGCATGCAAAGAGGGAGATGGTGCTGGCAGAGAGTGATATGAGACACACAAAGAGAAATGTGAACTAGTGTTTATATTGTTTAGTTTGTTGTTTAGTCATATTTTTCTTTTCAACAGATTGTAAATATCTACAGTCATAATAGATATGCCTACCAAGAACCACAAACAACGACTTTATAAGCAAGCTTTGTCAATCAAGAGGACTCAATTAGAAGATTCATCCAGAAGACAATCTTCAGAGAAAAGACAAAATGCTCCTGGTAATGCACCTCTGCTTCCTGTTTTTTTGCAGGATAACTTGAATGGACTCTTGTGCAAAGGTTATTAGTTTCTGGCAACAAATGCATTGCATCATCAAATTCTTAAGTTCAGGTTGGATATTTGCAACCATTGATGCTTGCATTGGTGGTGCTGTTGCTTCAGAGGAAGTGCTGGGAGTAGAGCCTTGCTCCTCTGATGATCTTTTTATTACAGCTTTACTCCAATTGTTTGGCTGTATATTCTGGACATGGCGTTCCATGCTATAAATTGCAAAGATGTACTTCTTCTGTGGATCCCCTCTTGAAAGTACTGTGTCACAGATTTTACATGTGACAAAAGGCACATTTACCTTTTTCAATTTTTCTGGGTATTTAAAAGAAATTCCGTACTATGGACTCTCTCTCTGTTCTAGGGGTTTCTCAGGTTACTGCTGTTCAGCCATTACAGTAGATTTTTCAAGATCAAAGTGCTGATGAAAAAACGGTGTTGCTTCCTCGAAAGCCAAAGAAGAATGATGAAGATGGGAGGGGTCTTTCAAGAATTAGAGTAGGAAGTATTATAAACCAGTAAAATCTTTTGTTATAAGGTCACATGGTTGGACGTAAGCTTACGGAGTGTTTACGGAACGTTTACGGAGTGCTCACGTAAGCCTATGTTGCGTTTACGTTTTTTTTTTACGGAGCGCTTACGTCATCTTATGATGTGCTTACGTGGTACGCACCCTCGTGAGATTTATAATTGTTTAAATAAAGTTATATATGTTGTTTAAAAGTTTAAAATAAACATGTTCTTTATTATCTCAGTTAATATGTTCCTTTATATTGTATAATGAATATGTAGATATAAAGATTTAGCACCCTCGTGAGATTTATAATTGTTTAAATAAAGTTATATATGTTGTTTAAAAGTTTAAACTAGACATGTTCTTTATTATCCCAGGTAATGTGTTCCTTTATATTGTGCAATGAATACGTAGATATAACGATTTAAAGTTTATAAAACTTTCGGAGGTAAATAATGATTTCCTGTGTACATGCATATCTGTGCATGTACATTTGTGCCGTGTGGCACACATACATGCCCAAAAACCATGTATGTGTGTGACATGGCACACAAATCAGAATCAAGGGTGCAACAGGATGTCAAAGTGACAACCTGTTTCCCTTGACAATTCGGTAATTTTACTGATTCAGTATTTACTGATTCGGTAATTGCCATTGATTCCTATTGGCCTAAAGACTTATAGGAATCAATGGCAATTACTAGATCGGTAAATACCGATTCGGTAAAATGACTGAATTATACAGATTTGGTAATTTTTGCAGAGTTTTTTTTTTATATAGCGCAAACTAGACCCGAACGGAATCAGGTATCAGAGCGCTTTACATATTTTCCAGTTACGTTACATGAGGACACACTTTAATTTTAGGCATGGGGAGATTAAGTGATTTGCCCAATATCACAGGAGGTTTTGGCGTTGTTCCCGAGACTCAAACCCAAATCCCCAGGACCGAGGTTGAGTGCCCTAGCCATTAGGCCAACTCCTCTCCTCAAAATTTCTCAAAAGAGAAATTACCTACATCCAAATTACCTACTCTTAAATATTGGAGTGGTATGATTTGGTATTTATGAGTAGGTAAATCGAGATTATGTACATCTGGCCCATTGAGTTGTAACATATTTATATACATATGTTACATTTCAGTGCTTTGGAAGTAGTACAGTATACTGTAGGTAAACACCTTATAGGTTTATGCTGTACCACATTCTTATAGTTTTGCAGTTTGACATTCACTATGACAAACTTTTACATACAAACATAGAAATGTAGTTCTTTTTTTAACCAGTAGAGGTAGTTGTAAAAATAACTGTTTTTTTGTTTTGTTTTTGTTTTGCTTGAAAAAAGATGTAAAAAATTAAACTTTTTAAGGCAGATAATTGTTCAACCGGAACATACTATGAAAAATAAAGAAAAAAATTATGGGATGCACCTGTGCTTCCTGTTTTTTTGCAGGATAACTTGAATGGACTCTTGTCCAAAAGCTATTAGTTTCCGGCAACGAATGCATTGCATCATCAAATTCTTAAGTTCTGGTTGAATAATTACAATCGTTGATGCTTGCATTGGTGGTGCTGTTGATTGAGAAGAAGTGCTGGGAGCAGATCCCTGCTCCTCTGATGATCTTTTCATTACAGCTTTACACCAATTGTTTGGGTGTATATTCTTGACATGGCGTTCCATGCTAAAAGTTCCAAAGCTGTACTTCTTCTGTGGATCCCCTCTGGAAAGTACCGTGTCACAGATTTTACATGTGACAAAAGGCGCATTTACCTTTTTCTGTCCATCTGGTAATTTAAAAAATTTCCAAACTATGGACTCTTTCGGTGATCTAGGGGTTGCAGGAACAAACTCTTCTGAAGATGAACTAGAAGAATCCTCAAGTTCCTGGTGTTCAGAATGCTCAGGTTCCTCATGTTCAGAATGCTCAGGTTCCTCATGTTCTGAATGCTCAGGTTGCTGCTGTTCAGACATTTCAATAGGTTTTTCAGGAGCAAAGTGCTGATGAAAAAAGGTGTTTCTTCCTCGAAAGCCAAAGAAGAATGATGAAAATGGGAGGGGTCTTTCAAGAATTGGAGTAGGAAGTATTATAAACCAATAGAATCTTTTGTTCTGAGGTCACATGGTTGGACGTAAGCTTACGAAGCGTTTATGGAGCGTTTACGGAGCGCTTACGTAAGCTTACTTTTCATTTACGTATTATTTACGGAGCACTTACGTCTTCTTACGATGCGCTTACGTAGTACGCACCCTGGCGAGATTCATAATTGCTTTAATAAAGTTATATATGGTCTGTAAAAGTTTAAATTAACATGTTCTTTATTATCCCAGATAATGTGTACCTTTACATTGTGCAATGAATACGTAGATATAACGATTTAAAGTTTATAAAACTTTCGGGGGTAAGAGCTCGAAGCTTTTACGTTGCGCGGACGGAGCTCTTACGTTGTGTGCACGTGCGACGTACCCTTGCGAGATTTGTTACTACTTCAAAAAATAATATACTGTTGTTAAAAGTTTAAAAAAAAATTTTCTACATTAAAGCAGATATTGTCTACCTTTAAAATCTACGTTAAAAATGTAGATATTATGTTTTAGAAATTTAAAAAATTTGTCAGGGTAAGAGCTCGGAGCGTTTTTGGTGTGCTTACGGAGCTCTCATGGAGCGCGGACACTGTAATCATATAAAAAAAACTTGAAAATAAAAATATATATATATTATATTAAATATATATATTCACTGAAAAACCCATAGTTTTCAAGCCTTACATAGTTAGGTATTAGCAATTAAAAAACCTTGCAAATTCACTGAAAAAAACATAGGTTTCAGGTTATATATAGTTAGGTATTAGCATTTAAAAAACCTTGAAAATTCACTTAAAAAACCATAGGTTTCAGGTCATATATAGTTAGGAATTAGGATTTAAAAAACCATTGAAATTGCTCCTATATAGTGAGTTGTACTAACTATATTTCGCGCACCCGCAATCCACTGCTGATGATGTCACATATTACATCATTCATGACATGGTCAGTGATATCACGGATGACATCACTGATGACATCTCAAATGACATCACTGATGACATCACTGATGACATCTCAATTGACATCACTGATCAGATCACTGATGATATCATTCATGTGATAATACGATGCACTTCTTCACACTCTAATATAACCTTTGATACACCCAGTGTTAAACACAGACTACCATTCTTGAAACCTGGTGGGTGCATCCTTGGTCTTTACCATTGTGGACGGTGCTACTGGCCGCAGCACCGTACGCAATGGTAAAATGGCAACAACTGCATTTCTATGCATTATGTGACAGGCACCAAGCAGTGCTTACCACTTTGTGCATGAACATGCAGGGGGGTACCATGGGTACCCCCAGTGCACCCCCCAACACAGAGGGGGCCTGCAACAGGCCCCCAAATCCAGCCTCCCCCTGTATTTTCATGGTGGGACGACTGCAGCGAAAAGACAGGCGGAAAGGGATATTGTAATCCCTACGTATTGCCTGCAAGGCACCATCGCAATGCTGCCCTCTGTTTTGATTCCGCAAGGTGAGAGGGAAAGAACCACCTTGCAGAACCGTGGTGGATGGACGTTCAGTCTGCGGAGGACAGATTGGGATTCCATTCTAATTCGGGAATTTCCTGTGGGATGGCGGAAGGACCACCACTGCTGGCCAAACGGGGGTGGCCATTCTGCTATCCTAATGACCCCCTTAGTAACAACAGCAACAATATTAAAATTACTCTTTCTATGGTACAACAACAATTAACTGGAAGAGTCACCAGAGTCACAAAACAACCTGCAATATCAAGTAAGTAGAAAAAGAAAATGTTGAAATAATGGCAAATCATAAAAAGGATGTCTTACTATTCAAACTATTGCAAATATATACATGTAAATAACGTTTTCCGAAACATGTATGACATATGTACAAATTGTATATTAATCAAAAACCACTGGCTAAAAATGGCTAATAAAAATATATAATATTTAAAATAAGGAAAAACATAATTTGTTTTAGAATATTTTTAATGTTTAAAATATTAAAAAATAACAAAATAAAATCAATCTGTGTTAAAAGAATGTGAACAACGATGTGCATGCAAATATATATTAATATGTCAATAAAAATGTTTATGCAAATACAAATAAATATTGCTACGGCTAGAAGCGTTTACATTGTAAGTAACATGTGTTACATAAAAGTGTGCCCTTTGTTTTTCCAAAAATTAAAACAAAATATTTCAGGCTTGTATTTTTACAAAATGAAATCTAAAAAGATGTTACATTAAACTAACCAACGTAACAAAAATTATACATATCTTTTGTTTCATTAATCCAAATATCTCTCTCATTCTCTCCGCAGTCCATCTGTCCATCTGTCAGAAATTAGCTGATACTGGGGAGGATTAAAGAAAACAAATGTTTTCTTTTTTAAACTCATGTGGCTTAATTACTAGTCCTAAGCACCACCAGCATGTCACACGTGTTAGCCATATTTATAAGGCCACGAAAAGCTACTCTGTGTGGCTTTTCATTTTCATGTAGATATGGAGTGAGGCAAGGCAGTACAAGGTATCTCAAACTGTGATGGGGATGCATGCCACGGGTGTCAGAGTGGGTGTTACTATTTAGCACAACATTGTATTTGACACATTTCCAGATCTACAATAAACTGTAAACCTGGATATGCAATGAAAGCCTATGCTGTCCCAGGAGTGGTGTAGGGGAGGTGCAATGAGGGGAAATAACGTTATATCTCCTTGTTTTTCCTCTGTTTATGTGAGCTGCATTCTGCAGTGCATATAGAATGCGGAAATTACTCCCATTCATTGTTTTTGTGCAGGAAGGTGTCCCTTTCTGCACAAAATCAATCATCCCTGCACCATGGTGGCACATTATTAGATGTTGGCCTGGTATATGCTGAGCGGTTTAGTCTGAAGGTTTGGATGTACGTTTTTTTGTTTTAGTTTTCTGTGGTTTCATCAGTAAAATGCAGGGAATTCTTTAGGATTTGAATTCACCAAACAGATCTAATTTTGAGTGAGGTAAATTGGGGTGTTGCAGTGTAGGGTTTTATTTGTCATGCAGGCAATTTTGTTCTGTTTCTTAGTGGAGCTATCTTAGATCTCGGTAGGCTGCACAGGGTTGCACATGTTTATTTGGAAGTTTACTCCTTTAGTGACGCCACCAATCTGACTTTGCATCGTCAAGTATTTGTCAAGCATTATTCCTAGTGATATCATGGAATCTACAAAGTGTGATAAGCAATTTAGAACTGTTAGTTACATCTTCCAATCTTCAATAGCGAGTGACTGTTGGAGAATGGCAATGAAGAGACATTTCATTTGGTGAGCGTTTAATTTGAGGTGATGGTAGATCAGCCTGTTTTGGGTTTTTTGAAGGGTTATGTTGAGAAACCTTATATCCTCAGAGGAAGATAATATCAAGAATGTTTGTGTGCCACCTGCATCCAGTTAGCCACATTTTGGATATGCAGGTGGTAAGATTAGCCGTGGTGTTGTTGTTCATATCAATGAAGGAGAGGCTGAGTTCAGTGCCATTGTCATAGGGGACAACGTTAATGCTCTTGTTTCTTATGTTGCAGGTGAGTAGTGACATGTAACTGTTGGGTTGAGGTAAGAGCCCTGCGGCACTCCACGGATGCACTTCTTAAGTTCAGAGGTCAAAGTGGGGGGTCTGACTCTTTGTGTCCCGGTAGATAAGAAGGAGGTGATTTTATTCAGGGCAGGCCCTTGGATTCCTGAATCCTGGAGTTTGATAATGAGGATGCCATGAGAGATGGTGTTGAATGCCACAGAGAGACAAGCAGGATCAGTGCAGCTGGACTTCTTTCAAATAATGAATCCGATGCCAGCTGTTGCTGCCAGGAAGGTGGTTTCCATGCTGTGGTTGCTGCGTAAACCTAACAAGGTGGATTCCAGGAGGTATTTCTGTTCAAAATAGCACGGAGCTGCTTCTTAATGTAATCCTCAAGGTCTGCGGCTGAGAAGGGCCTGCAGTCCTAAGCTCTTTTTGGTTGGCTGAGGATTTCTTCACGGGACTGTGACTTCTATATGTTTCCAGCTCTCCAGGAAGATGTACTGAGGATGGATGAGTTAATGATAGCAGTAATATTGGCTGCTCAGGTTGTGCATGTGGTGAGAGCAGGGGTTTGAGGGGGCGATGAGTGAATAGCCTGCATGATTCTAACAGGGTCAACTTCTGGAGGTGGGTGCTCATTAAAGTGTTTGACTTGTGTAATAATGGACTTCACGGTTGGTCGGGGTGTGAACTTAGTGTAATTATTGAGTACTGTGAAGGGATGATAGTGTTGGAGGCAGATGTTGGATTGGTAAATTATTTGACAATGTTGTAGAGTTCTTTGCTGAGTTCGCACATGATTCAAGTCTGAGTATGAGGGCTGTTGTCCTGAAATGAAATGAAATGAAATGAAATTAAATGAAAACCATTTTTATTAAGCGCTAACAGCTGCCCTGAGCCGTCCAGGCGCTAAAAACTAGCATCAATGCTTTCAGAGGAAAAAAGAGCTATTTTGATCTGTGCGTGGTACCTTCTGAGTGTGGATTTGTATGTGTCTCTGGAGGTATTGTCTCAGCTGGTTCTCTACCTTCTTTCCAGTTGGTTGCAATGTCTCTTAGAGTCTCCTAGGACTTTCATGTACCAGCATGCTTGTGCATGAGTTCCTGTGATTCTGATCTTCTTCATGGTGGCCCCGATGTTGGTGTAGACTAAGATCAACTATCGAAAGTGGGTATGTTGTTCGGTAGGCCTCCTGTGAAGGAAGGCTGGTTGAACGTGAGGGTATGTGTCCAGTCTGATTCAATTATGCTGTTTCAGTTGTGGCTAAAGTCGATGGTTGGTTTTGGTTTGCTGTGGTGGCATGAATTGAAGTAAAACTGTACAATGGAGTGCTCTATCCTTGTTAGCGGAGTAAAGTGACTAACGTGATCTTGTGTCTGGTTGTAGATACTGGGTCAAGTTTATGTCTAGCAATGTGAACTGGGCCTTGTACAACCTGCTTGCATCCAATATTGTCAAGGCTGTCTATGAGGCCAGTAGTGTTAGAGTCTGTGGGGTCATAGAGATGATGGTTGAGGTCACTGATCAGAAGGAAGTTGTTGGATGTAATGGCCATGAGAGTGATTAAGTAAGTGAGGAGGTTGCGGACGTCGGTAGGGGTTCTGGAGGTTGATATGTGAGGGTATCTGAGTTGGTCTTGTAGTGACTGACATGACGTTGGAAATGCAAGCGTGACATGAGTGTGGTTGGTTTATCTGTAAAGGCAGTGCAGGTGATGGGCTATTTGTGGAAGACTGGCAGGCCTCCTATGGGTGTGTATAGTCTGTTGGTGTGAATTATTTTGTTGCAGATGGGATGGCCACTGTGATGGTGGGGGTGAATGCCAGGCTGAGCTACGTTTCAGTGGGAAAGAGAATGTCTGAGGAGGGTACATCAATACGGTCACAGACATTGGTGATGGATCTTGTTTGGATGATTTTGCAGGCAATGAGAGGTGATGAGTGTGCAGAGGGTGGCATGGGGATACTGAAAGAGAAGGGACAGTGAAAGCATGAGAATGGTCCTGCCATGTGATGCCGAGAGAAGAGAGTGGTCATGATGAGGTCTGGTGTTGTGTGCTAGCAAGTTTGTGGAATTGTAATGATGAGAGATGTACTTTCATTTGGTGTACCTTCACATACCAGCAGCACGCACACTGCACAGTCAAGCAGCTGCTTCTATTAAATAGGACATAGGAGGGGAGGAGAGAGGAGGCAGGGCTAGGGAGGCACGGGAAACTGCAGCAGGAGACATTGCTCAGGAAGTGTAGGTAAGGAATGGGAAAGAAGGGCAGTGTGCAAAGCACTGACGGGTGGAGGTGGGGGTCCCTGCAGCAAGGGGAGAAGCAAACAATAGAAACAGGAAGAAAAAAATGACACAAAAGTCAAATGGGCACAAAAAAGAAGCACCAAAGCAGAAAAAGCACAACAAGCATTATAACACCTAAAAAGCCAGAGGAACAGGTACAGAAGACAAGTGAGCACATAAGAAAAATGGGCACCAAGCAGAAATTAAAGAGCGAACAAGAGCAATCGGGCACAACAGGTGCATACTCTAAACACAAGAGAGCACAGAAGGTAGAGTGCAAAGCAAGAGAGTAGAGGAAAGAGTGAGAGCAGAGAGCAAAGTGATAGTATGAGGATAGGAAGAGATACAGACCATAGAAAGGTGGGTACTGGGGGTAGACAGCTTGGTCTGAAAGGGATTTGGACTGGTAAAATTGCCAGTCCAATGTAAGTGGGAACTAGGACCTGATATCTAGGGTTAACCAGATGAAGAGTCAACGTAAAGAGGCAGCATCCTGTGACACTCCCCAAAGACAGAACACCACACAAAAATCTGACTAACCACGTTGACTTAGTTTTGATTATTTTAAAAATGTTTCATTTTAGACAAGATGCAGAGAGCTATGTAAACATTGCTCAGTGCACAGTCTATGCTTGTGATTTTAACCAAAGGCTGCATTTCAATTATGTCTGGCAGGTATATTCTGTAACACAAACACATTATTGTGTGTACAATATTCCTTTTATTGTGGTACACAAGTGTGTCGTGCAGGCCTCAGCCAGGCCCGCTAGTGCAAGGGGTTCGCCCTTCTGTGCACAAAGTCCTCAAACCCAAAAGGAAAAAGTTGGCACAGAAACTGGAAATGCAAAACACAAAGTTTATTACACCTCATGAGGTGGTGCTAAAGTTCAGACAGTACCCTTCGGCACTGCGAGAAGTAGCACAAAGGGCTACTGGACACATGGTTTATTCATACCCACACAGGGGCTCAAAAGAAGGCGGTACAAAGCATAAGAGCACATTTTATGTCCATATAAGGTAATATCGAGAAACACAATTGATCAGTGGGAGGAGCTAGCAGTCTTGGGGTCTCGGCTAACACATTCCAATCTAAGACTAACCATTAACAGATGCGGACCCTAACGGTCAGCGGCAAAACACAGAGATACTATTATTAGCCTGTTGCTGGGCAGACTCAAAGGCCATGAGCAGAAAGGTAGGACAATGCACATGGTCGACACGAGGCAGCGTGTAGCAGGCAAAATGGCTGCCGTGTATTCAAAATGGATGCCGCTAAATGTCAAGATAATGGGTAGAACTGAAATGTCTTTTGCTAACGCTCAACTTAATCGCTGTCAAATTACAACAAGTGTGCCTCATGCTGTGCACAGAAATGACATCATTCAAACAATACTAAATACAGATTTCAAAAAGATTTGGAGGAAAACAGGATCTGATTGGGCATTTGTTTTTCTTACCCAACGGAATAACAGCGGAAGTCCCAATAGAACATAATTGCATGTGGGCCTCATTTGTGAAGAAGATGTGAGTATGATGGAAAAAGAAAGTAAGGTGAGGGACAAAGTCAAACACAGGCATGGGAGATTATCACACAGCATCTTTCACCGATGCTGAAATGGTGATTGGCCCTACACATGCTGCATGACATACGCTCTATCTATTATTTACTAATGCCACAAACATCATAGTAGAACCTCCATCCCTATTACTATGCTTCGACCATGACCTATTGAAGTTCACAATTCCAACTCTGACCATTGAAATGAGATTAGGAGGAGACTATATGGAGACGATCATGGCGGAAAGTCACTCCTACCTCCTTTTCAGCTCATTTCAAGCTCCTTCCACAGTGTGAAGAGGAGAACATTGATCAGGCAGCCTCCTTCTTTGAGGAAGAAATACCAACCAGAGTAAAGCAGATCGCTACTCTTACTAAGATTAAAATAAAACCTAGAATTGTCCTTTGGTTCACAGAGCAATAAAAAACACTAAAGGCCTCCTGTAGGAATGCAGAACGTAAATGGAGGAAAAGTAAAGCCCAAATTGACCGTAAGAACTATAAAAATGTCCATCGTAGTTATATGGAAAATATCAGGCAAATAAAAATAAATTCCTCCTAAACTGAATCAAAAAAAGAGGCAAATTCCAATAAAGAACGTTATAACATCCTAAAGGAATTTACGATGCCCCCTGTTCAGTTAGGTGTCCCTGTCTCATAGGACTGGGTGGACTCTATTTCCAAATTCTTCAACGAACAAATTATCACTATTCACAGTTCCTTTCCTTCACATGAATATTTAAATACTCAGGAAAAATGCCATACTTCCTCCGCTTGCCTCTTCCCCCTCTTAGAAGAATTTTCCAAATACAACTCTAAGGAATTGGCCAAGGCCATGGAATAAATTAATTCAGGCTCTCCAGTCGATCCTTTGTCACCTTGTTTTCTGTCTAAAATTCTTCTCGTGCTTCTGGACAGTATCACAAATCTATTTAATAGGTCACTGTCAATGTCAGTGGTCCCAAAGATCTCAAAAGCAGCCAGAGTCAGACCAATTCTAAAAAAATCTACTGCAGACCCAAAACTTTTAACCAACTATCATCCAATCTTGCTGCTCCCATACTTTGGGAATGTACTTGAGTCACTGGTTAACCAGCAGCTCGTAGACCATCTTGAGAGTCATGGTTTGCTTGATTTTTAACAGTCCAGTTTCAGGGCCGACTATAGTACTGAAACGGCGCTGATAGAAGTCACTGACAACATCCGACTAGCATTGGATAGAGGGCAGTCATCTATTCTCATCCTGCTGGACCCATCAGCAGCTTTTGACACCATATCCCATAGCATTCTAGAACAACGGCTCTGGGATATTGGTGTCAGGGGGAGGGCCCTGATATGGCTTAAAAGTTATCTTACTGATCGAGTCACTGCAGTACAGATTGGCGCTTTAGTTCATATAGCAGGCCTATTAAGATGGGAGTGCCACAGGGCTCAAATTTGAGTCCTACGCTACTTAATCTTTATATGCTCCCTCTGGCCACGGTGATCAGATGATACAGCTTGATGTAGTGTCATATGCCGATGATACTCAGATTCTGATCACCATTGATCCTGACCCTATGAAGACAACTTCACATTTTAAGAATTGTATGTCTCACATAAATAGATGGATCCACTGCTTACTATTGAACGGAAGCAAGACCGAGATGGTACTTTTTGGTAAGGCTCATGAGCACTGGTCTGACGACTGTTGGCCTCCAAATCTCAGTCTTTTCCCACCACCAAAGCAGACATTGAGAAATTTAGGAATTCAAATTGATTATCAATTATCAATGAAAAAACAGGTCAACCATATAATTGCCTCCTGTTTTGGTATTATGCGCAATTTGTGCAAAGTGTTTAAGTAGATCCCGCTAGAAGACAGGAAACCACTGGTACA
Source organism: Lissotriton helveticus (assembly GCF_964261635.1). Lineage (NCBI taxonomy): Eukaryota > Metazoa > Chordata > Amphibia > Caudata > Salamandridae > Lissotriton > Lissotriton helveticus. Next base: position 128,028,518 of record NC_136064.1, read on the forward strand.
GGGACTGAATATCAGCTGCGTGTATTACGGCAACACTCTGCTGTCGGAAATAAATGTAGACCTCCTTTCCAGACTTCAGGTCCTGCAAAATACAGCAGCCAGGCTGGGTCTGAATCTTCCATCAGGAACCCCCTCAGCTCCCAGCCTTAGACATCTTCACTGGTTGACAGTAAAGAAGAGAACCTGTTTTAAGATCTTATGCCTAACACAAAAAAGCATGTATGGTAAAGGTCCGGACAAATGGAACAAAAACTCAGCTGGTGCCAGCCAAGCAGGCCCTTAAGATCCTGTAACAAATCCCTCCTCACTCCGCGCAGAGTATGTACTGTCAGAAACGGGGGTCAGGCGTTTTCCTGTCTTGCCCCTACTTAGTGGAACAAACTGCCTTTACACCTAGGTATCATCTCTGACCATAACCATTTCCACTGGAATCTAAAAACATGGCTGATCGACCATTAGCTATGTCCTTCTTATGCTGACAACCCAGGAGCCGTCCTCCAGCGCCATGAGACCTTTAGGTGATGTGTGCGCTAAATAAATGTTCCTGATTTGATTTGATTTGATCTAGTGACTTACAATTTTCCACTGAATGAATAACTCGCATTAGCAATTAATGGATTTGAGAAGCTGGCTTGGTATATGGTGCACTTTTTTTGTAAGTGGTCTACACCAATCCAGACAGACTTTATGGTGTTTTTCTTGGTCTTAGATAACCTTAGAAAGATCTCCAAGTCATAGCTGTGAAGCAGCAACCTTCAGGCTTCGTACAGAGTATAATGTGGCACATTTGTACTAAAGCCTAATGTTTGTGAGTACACCACTGTTTTTCTTTGGGAAATCTTTGCATGCACACTTATTTCACAAAGCGTTTTTCATTTTCGCATTTGTGGCATTATAAATGATATCTGATAATATTATTTAGGTTGATATATGCCTGGATATCCAGTTGTCGGGAGATTATGCCCCCACTTCAGAATTTGCTTTGTAAATGCTTCTCCACAACACTGATGATGGAACAATTTTCAGAATTGGATGCTGCCATCAATGTTACAGCGCTGAAGCCATAGGAAATGTGTAATATCCAAGGATTTCACAAGTAACAATTGTGAGAAGTTGGCCTGACATATGATGTTCAATAATTAACGTGTGCAACTTTCCACCAGTCCAACAACCCTCATGGTGATTTAAGAGGTCAAAGACATCCTTAAAAAGCTATCTATGTGGTAGCTGTGGAGAGCAGCCTTTAGGCCTAGTCTAAAGGAAATGTTAATTAACTTGACTTACCAAAATGCAACCTAATTGTATTGGTTAAATGAAAGGAGAACCAAACAGGAGTTATAAAAGTATATAATTATTATTATAACACACTCTAAATACCTTACAGTATCTGCTACATACAGATGAACACACAACACACAATACTGTAGCACAGAAACAAATGTAAGTAGCAGCAATACACAGTGGTCTCCTGGGGGAGACCAAACCATATACTAAAATAGTGGTATAAGAACCATGACTCAAGCCCAGATAGTCTCTTGAGGATGTAGAACTGTTGGGACCATAAGGAACCACCCAAGGTGAGGCCCCCAGGCCGCAGGCACAAGAGCTACAAGGGGACCTCAATCAGAAATACAAAGAAAGAGCCCACGGAGCACTCAGTGCGAGGAGGCCAAAGTTCTTTGAAAGAAATGGTGCCAGAGGTCAGAGCTACTCAGAGCCCAGTGCACTTGTTTTGGGAACAGAAACAAGTGTATGCACTTGCAAAAGTACACAGCGCACAGGGGTACAGATATGGCAACCCCCATAATGAATTGAGACCTCAAGTGACACAGAGCCCACCTCCTGTGTTGCTGGACCCTTCAGAGTCTGCAGGAGCTCAGAATAAGCAGACAGGTCAGTTGTATTACAGTGCCTGTGGTTGCAGGTGTGTGACTCCTTCAATCAAAGGAAGATGTCCATATAAAAAGCTCACTTGACTCAGGTGTTTCCTTGTGAAGAGCTAAAATAATGGAACATTTGAAGGGTTCTATTTCTTTATTACTGCATCTACTTTCCATCAGAAGAGTTAAAGCACCTGGATTATCATGCCCATTTTTAGATCAATAACTAACCCAGTAATGGACCCTAGAGAAAACCGAGTTCTTCTAGAGTGTCTGTGATTTGCAGATTTCATGGACTTCAAATATTCAGAGTTGTGATGATAATAAAAGGTAGGGGGCTTGGTGCATTACATCTTCTATTTTTAATGTAATTGGCTTATCATAAACAGTATTATTTATCTCCACAGAGGAGTTAATTTGAGAATAATATACTAGTGGGTGGTTTATTCTAGTTTCCACATTTGTCTTACAATAAAATAGCTGTGATAACAAAAGAAATGTCCACTTCCACTAAAAGGAGGAGTGCAATAGAGGCAATTTTAAATGCATCTTTTAACCATTGGAAGGCTGCATCCTTTTCTACCGCCCAATAAAACTGAACACCTAAAAATGTCTCTATTTCTTTTAGAGTTTGATTTGTTGGACAGTCCAGAACTGCTATCACCTTTCCCAATCCATATGTACCTTAACTAGAAAACCAGAATCCCAAGGATACCATTTCCCACACTTCAAAAATATAATTAACCAGTTTGGAAAAAAATTAACTGTTCACGTAGATGTGTTTGCACTCTCTTTTCTTTTTGGACTTGACAACCCCTGCAAAATTTCCACCAAACTGTTTGCCTCCTCCACTCTGGTTTTCTGAAGTTCATTTGTGTTGTCAAACAAAACAACAGGACGACCAACCATGGTTTAGCACAACCAAAACACAAGTACAATTGTGATTATATCTCTGGTGCGACACACTTCATGTCCCCGTCGTCCTAGGGCATCATTCTGGTCAATATGTTCATGGAAAGCGGAAGGCGCACTCAATGAAATCAAACAGACGTTCTTTTAGTTCAAATTATCCTCTTTATTTCGGTAAAGTATACCAAGAACTCCACACAGCCAACGCGTTTCGTTCCTAGTAAGAACTTCGTCAGGGCTGTAACAATCACAAGAAAGGACGAGCATATTACAAACTGCAGATATAAAATAACATTACACAGCAACTCCATATTCATATAGAGAAAGGGATGGGACTAGAGACACATACTGACCCAATAAATTACAAACCTTACACAAAGAATAAAAAAAATCATTATTTACACAATATACACATAAAAAAATGCACATTATTCCATAGATATATACATAACTTCAAACAACATATGTATATGGTCACCGCCGTTCCATAAAAGATGATCATAAAAAATGCACAAATGAACGAGTATAAGGCCATGAACAAATTCCCAAAGAACCTTGATGATACTTAAAAAAATATTAAGATCAGTTAGCTTGGAAGGAAATCAGAAAATAGAAGGAGACAACAAGAGAGAAGACTTTTTAAGAGAAAAAGAATTTTCAGAAGGGGGAAAAAATAAGCAGATCTCAGAAGTAAGTTAAACATGAAGTCAGAAAAGAAAAGAGTAAGAAGCCAATCAATGAAACACAAATGTAAAAAAAAACCTCTGTGATGCCTTTGCAAACACAAACAACGGGTAACAGAACATGTGGGTGAGTTGCCACTGTCTATGGAGAAATACCAGAAAGTTCCCCTTTATTACCGGTTAGTCCATACCGGTCATATGCCAGAAACATACAAACAACAACAGCTCACCTCTAATGAGTATATGACTAGTCGTCGCAGAAAACTAAGGAGGTAAATTCAAGGTAATATTAACGATGACCAACAGAGTAAGTGGATCGTCATCACCGCATCACTTCGTGCTGGCAAAGTTCTTGTGTTTTCTTCCGAAAACATTGTAAAATTGGCCTAATCCAGATTGGCATATTTTGTATTTTAAGACCCTAATATATGGTATTGCATGTACACAAGGCGTGTAAATTAAATACTTCTAGTGAGCCTGCAGCAGTTTTAGAGCCACCCACCGAGGTAACACTTTAAATCATGTCTCAGACTGCCATTTCACACTGCATTGCCGCTTTAACTGTCAATAAGACTTATATGTCACTTCTTAGGAAGACCCTAAACAGAACATTGGGTGTCACGCATTGTAAGGTAAGACGTGTATTTTGAAGGTTTACATCTCCTGGTAGTAAAATAAATGTTATGTTATGTTATATTATGTAATTTTCTATAGCGCTCGGCTGCCCCATCAAAGGGGCGTCCCGGCGCTTGCACCAATAAGGAGGGAGGGCTGCTGCGGATGTTGGTTGCAACTTACATAACATACACATTTTTTGCAGAAGAGGTGGGTTTTTAGAGCTTTCCTAAAGGACAGAAGGTCATTCAGACCGCGGATCTGGGGAGGTAAGGCATTCTAAAGCTTGGCTGCCAAGTACCGGAAGGATCGGCCGCCCATCCGTGCCATCTTGACACGGGGGACCACTGCAAGGTTCTGTCCTTCCGAGCGAAAAGTACGCCAAGGTGTATACAGTGTTAATAGTGGACTTAGCATGGGTGGGGAAGCGGTTTTCAGGATTTTGAATGCAAGACATAGGGTCTTGAAGTGTATCCTCTTCTCTACCAGAAGCCAGTGGAGTTTGGTTAGTGTACTTGTGTAGTAATCAGCATACAGGCGGATGATTGTAAAGCAGGTTTAATGGAACAAGTGCTGCGCAGCAGCTCACACAGCCAGCAGATCATCAGTAATACAGTTGGTCATTTCAAAACACATTCCAAATAGAATACAGGGATGGAAGGGAAAGAACAAAGAGTGCAAAGGGTTCTGGAAAGACTAGACAGTAAACCTAACAGAACACTACATTATACTCTCTTCTACAAAACAAAAAGGAGGAGAAGGGAAGGGTAGAAAAGAACTGGAATGAAGAAAGAACAAAGGAGAAGAAACCGGAGGAGATGGGAAAACCATGAAACTGCAGGAAAGTAAGGAGTTAGCGAAACCTGGCAGGAGTGACTCGAGTGCGAGAACTCCTACGAGGTAGGACAGGAACAGGAGGAGTAGAAGGCAACGCAGGAACATCATGAGAAGGTAAGACAGGAACAGAGGGAGAAGAAAGCAACATAGGAATATCATGAGAAGACTGGAGATGGACAATAGGTTTGCCCACTTTAACGACCCTGGCAGCATTCCACCAGTTTTTCATGTTAACTCTCACAGAGTTGCCACAAATTTTGTCAATGACGAAAGGTTCAGAAAACTTGGGACTACCCTTGGTGGAGTGAGTAGGCAATTTAATCCAAATTCTTTCACCCACCACGAATGGTTGAGAGATCACTTTCTTCCTGGAGTCAAAAACATTCTTCTGTTTGGACTGGGCATGCGAGACATTAGACCTGGCAACTTCATCCACATTGTCAATGGAATTCATTTTCACCCAACGTGACATCCACCCAGGACAAACCTTCGAACATTGTTTTCTCCCACGTAGCAATTCAAAAGGGGAAACCTTGGTGGAGGAGTGAGGGGTGGTACGATAGAACCACAACATGGATCTAACTGCGTTAGGCACATGACAGTGCTGAGCAATGGCCCACTGAATGCAATTGTTGAGCACTCTGTTCATGCGCTCAACGAGACCATTCGTCTGAGGGTGATAAAGTGCACTCCTCAGATGATCAATCCCACTCAAACCAACAAAGGAACTAAACTCCGAAAGGGTTCTGGAAAGACTAGACAGTAAACCTAACAGAACACTACAACTTGCCACTGATTGATGCCGAGGGAGACCAGTCAAAGCTCTTACTGCTGCATTCTGGACTCGTTGCAGTCTTGCTTTCTCCGCTATGTTTACCCCTAGGAGAAGCAAGCTTGCGTAGTCCAGTCGGGAGAGGATAGCTGCCTGCACTACGAGTTGGCGCGTCTGAGGGTCGAAGAACTTAAGGATCGGCTTAAGGTTCAGTAGGATCCCGAAGCACGTGGCAGCAACCTTTTTGGACTGATGAGTGAAGTTAAGGGCGGAATCCACCCATACTCCAAGGTTTTTCACATGACTTTTAGGTTCGGGCAGTTTGCCAAGTGACTCCGGCCACCATTTGTTGCCCCAGGCCGCTGCCTCTTTTCCCACCACCAGTACCTCCGTCTTACCAGCGTTAAGCTGAAGGAAGTTAGATGTCATCCAGCTGTTTATGTCGGTGAGACTCTGTTTGAAGTTCTGTGCACTCAGCCCACCTACATCCCTTAATGTAACCACTAGCTGGGTGTCATCAGCATAGGATACCAATGACAGCCCCCTCTCCTGGCTACCTCCGCCAGTGGCCAGACATATAGGTTAAATAGAGTAGGGATGAGTGCCGACCCCTGGGGAACTCCTTGTCCAATGGAGCACTCTTTAGAGAGGAATGGGGGGATGGACACCCTGAATGATCTCCCAGAGAGGAATGCTTTAGGCCAATTAATGGCTTGTCTCGATATTCCTGTCTCCTCTAGCCTGAACAGCAGCACCTCGTGTGATACCGTATCGAAGGCAGCACTGAGATCTAACAGAATCAGTGCTGCCGTCTCGCCAGAATCTAATATGGCCCGGAGATGCTCTGTCACACTCAGGAGAGCTGTTTCGGAGCTGTGGCCAGCACGGAAGCCATGCTGAGACCTGTCGAGAATGGAATTGGTCACAAGAAATGTTGTCAAGATGGTATTGACATAGGACTCTGCCCCTTTAGCTGGCCAGGGAAGCAGCGATATAGGTCTAAAATTTTCAGGCAGAGTGGGGTCTAACGTAGGTTTTTTTATGACGGGGGAGACCCATGCCTGTTTCCACCTGGAGGGTATCTTAACAGTGGAAAAGGACGAGTTAATGATATCCCGGAGAGGGCCCAGTATTGTCCAGTCTGCTGCTCTGAATTGTGCTGGTTTTAGGGGATCTGCAGGCGACCCGGAGTTGATTTTATTGCAGAGTTTGAGAAAGTCCTCTTGACTAAGCGCGGGTATGTTTGTGAGCTTAGAAGTGGCCATGGCGTCTGATACTTTGATGTGCGGTGAGGTTGGGAAAGAGTTATAAATTTTCTGAATTTTATCCATGAAGAAGGATGCTAAATTCTCGCACAGCGTGGGTGAAGGCTTAGACTGTTCGACCGTTTTTTTGGTACTGAGTTCTTTTAATATTTTGAAGATAGTTTTGGAGGCATTCTGACTGCTGCTAATCTCTTTCGCATAATATGCGGCTCGAGTTCTGCAAATATTGCGATGGTAGTTTTTTTGTGCCTGGACTTTAAGTACGGGGTCATATTCTTTTCTCCATTTACGCTCGCCGATTTTACACTTTTTCTTAAGGGAGGAGAGCTCTTCATTGTACCAGGGGCTGGATTCCCGTGAGCGTGCCCTAATCCATTTAGCAGGTATGAGGGCGTCCAGAGCCTGATTGATCCAGCTACAAAAGTCCTCATACCCCAAGTTTGGGTCAACACTGGCTTTGTGGGGGTCGGCTGTGAGGAGAGCATGAAGGTCTTCGAGGCAAAGCTTTCTCCAAGGCCTCTTGAGCACTTGCTGTGCATCATTGATATTGGATGTTTCCCCAATCGGTGATCAATCCAGGACATGGGGACAGGTGTTTCTACTGTTGTGTCATTCAAATTGGAGAAAATGGGGTCAAGAAGGTGCCCTCCACTATGTGTGGGGCCACTGACTAGCTGGCTGAGCTGGCATGCGGCCAGATCAGACAGTAGAGTACCTATCTTCTTGTCAGTGATAAAGTCAAAATGAATATTTAAATCTCCTACTATATTAAAATTTGCTGTTCCTGCCACCAGGGAACACACCGTGTCAAGGAGTGATTTTATGAAAGTATTATCTTGTCCATGGGGCCTGTAAATCAGAATGCCCGCAAGAGTAAACTGTGGGTTAATTTTGACATTATATCGGGCACATTCACTGCCAGCAATGTCTAGTTTAGAAAATAGGCACGAGTATTGGGATTTGGCCATCATTGCTATTCCTCCTCCCCTAGCTTGTCTATTTAGCGTGTAAGTAGAATACCCTACAGGGGTGGCTAGGTTAGTGACTGAGTGCATGTCGTCTTTCAACCAGGCCTCCGTGAGGAATAGGATATCTAAGGCATGGTTAATTATTAGTTTGTGAACTTCCAAATGGTGTTTTTGTAAAGATTTTATATTGAGCTGCGCAATCTTAACTTGTTGAGGGGCTTCTGCTGTAAGGGACGCAAGTGTCGAGGCCTTAGGAAGGGAAAAAATGCAGGGGCATTTAGAGCTGCCCTTCCTACGTGTTAGAGAGAGTTTGTTACACGTACCGTCTGTGACATTGAGATTCAGTAAATTCCCCCTGGAGTAGGTTACCCTATCACTCCTGGTAGTGCCAGGGTCCCTGGCGAGAGGCGGCGAACAGCCGAGGACGGGCTCAGACGGGCTTGTCTTAGGCGAGTCTTCGGCGTGCTGAGAGCGTGCCCGCTGCGCCTGTCCGCTGCGCTCCTGTCCCACCATCCTCTATAAACCCCTAAGGGCCCGTCTGATTGGTGCAGGATGCCCAGCGGAAGTCGTTCACTTCCGGTGTGCTCCTGTGCTCGTCTTCCCTCCACAACAAGCTGAACAAGTCAGTGGTGGACCGGGGAAGCGAGGTGATGAAGTTTTAAAATCGGCGAACACACAAGTTAAAATGTAAGTAGCGCCAGCTCGAGTGTATAATTATCTATATGCACTCTTGTCGTGGATTTACTTTCCCGTAGAATCAGCTGTTCTATAAATGCTTAAATCGCTGCATCCATAACATCTACTTCCAGTTACAGTATCAAAGTCTGTCGTTTCACATACACGCTAAACAACATAAACAAGCGCGTCCCGCCTTACTAAAAACTACAGATCGAAGTCCATTTTCGCTTTCCACATACCTAAACAGTAAAGCGCCTCACTCCCAATCATTGAAGTGAGCCAAACCACCATCAGATGTTTACAAGGGAAACCCCTCCCAAAACGACCGCGCTTGAAACACCTCACAGAGAAACAACAGAGGTGTATGCAATTAGCATTAATTATCTAAGATATATAAACACCTCCCACCGTCGGGCAGTTTATCAGTCTTTTTCCGACCCATCACATCGCTAGACGGACTATCCCGCTGCCGCCGGACATAGTGAGCCCTGCCGATCATCGTGAGGTAAGACGCTGCAAGAAAATGTTAGGAATAAATAGCAGTACTCCAGTTCTCCAACCATTTATTAAAATATAACTTAACATATTTCCCTTTTCATGTCCCCAGGCAGGGAGATCTTTTAACATCACCTCCCCATCCAGTTACCATTTTGGAACATCTTGTTAACACCATTCACGCTCTCTGAAATAGAAGACCTTGTAATCACTGGTAAGAGTAAAAGAGTCAGAGAAATACTCTAGCCTGATTGGTCCAAAGATATAGATACAATTTTTGCATTCTCTCTTTTTCTCTCTTTTTTGGACCCTCAGAACATCACGTTTTAACTTAAAAGTAGCCCTTGATCACACCAAAGATCAACAAGTGGGCTCATGAAAAAGAAATCAAGAACTACAGACATCATAGGTAAGATCAAAAATTAAGTCTAGATAAACTAAGTCCACCACTGTGTAAGAAATTGAATTCAATTAAATTACTGCAAAGATCATAACCAATAGATACAATTCTGGCTTTACACCCTTTTTTAAAAAACAGATACTAGACGTCACTGAGGTTGATTCCGACCTAGGGAATCTTATCCGGCATTTCTTCATTTAAAGGGCTCCGGCCAGCGGGAATTTACTACTTGGGTCCTGGTCAATCAGGTAAAAACATTTCTAAATAATACCTGTAAACTGACGCTTTCATCTGAAATATAAATAAAAATAATAATTGAAATAATTGTATACCCAAGCTCCTGTAACACTGGATCCAAAACGATTTACCTAACAAGTAGAGAACCGTCTTGACCAGTGTCAAATAAGTGATCTCTATTGTAAGTATCACAGACGTAAATAACAAACCACTATTTAAGAAAAACACCTATAAAATAAGAGAAATAAACAACTTGATTTCGTTTAGACTATATAAAAATTAGTTAAATTAATTTTCATGTCATTTGATCGTCTTTTCTCATCAATACAGCATCATAAATGAGCCCTCAAAAGACCACTCTTCTATCTCTTCCTATACTAATTGAGTGGCTATACGTTGCCTGAAGCATATTAAATGCTTTCCAAACCACTGAAGTAGGAAATCTTTCATTAAAATATGGTAATCTATCTTGTAATCTCGTATCCCACTTTTTCCAAGTCCCAAGTTAAGACAGATGTCTTTTTGGACTCAGAGAGAACTTGTAAGGAAATGACAAGAATAAAAGTGAACAATGGAAATTACTGTTGTTTGTTAAATTTGTTATACATAAATGGACTAAATGGCTGTAGAGATTAAAAGTGAAGATATTACTAAACTTGTATAAATTGCATATATTGTGTCACTATGTATATATAATCTATGTATATTTTCACTCTTTAGAAATTGTGTGGCTACTCCATGAAGAAGGCGCTGGACGCCGAAACGCGCGTAGAGACTCATTTCTCGCCACTGATTCATTATTGATAAATTTACTTATGTTTTTATTTGTTTTTAGAAATCTTGTATGAAATTTTAACTTTTATGATTGCGTTTTAATAATGATTTATTAATTGTGTAATTGTTAAATAAAAACACTTAAGTCTTACAGTCAGTCTCAGCCAATTGTTCATTTAATTCACCATTAATGTGTTTGAGAATTTAGTTGCCTAGGTTGTTGCCTTTCAATTGTATTAATTTCCCTGACCTAGGAACCACAAAATTCATATAATCAGGGGGTCCTTGTTAGATACACGCCAAGTAGCGCCAGCTCGATCACATAGAAACAAATGCTTATAAACAAAGTAAATGCAAAATAAAGCGCTGCGCGCCTCTCCTTACTATCGGTCAGCCTGCAGGTCAGGTCAATACTTATGGTATGTCTTAATTTACTTTATTAAACAGCAAAATATTTCGCCATGTAGAACAGGTGAACGATATGCCTGGGCAAAATTAAAATTGTGCTGGAATCATGTGGGCAATTTTGAGAATGTTACTTTACTCCTGTGCAGGAAAGAGTGGTGAGGCAGGGCTGGGAATTCGACAGACTAGGATAAAATAAATAGTAGTTAATTTTTCCCCCATCATTGTCTGTTGAATACACATCACCCCGCACCGCCACTCTTACCTGCACGGGCTGTGCCTGTTCTGTTACCTAAATTTACACTGTTACACTACTTCCAGTAATTATGCACCATTCATGAAAAAACGTACAAGAATATGTCATTGACTGTTAAATTATGCATACTAGCTCACATTTTCACTACAATGTCGTTCAAAATTAGAAACTTACACATTGAGGTGTACATTCACATAATTTCACAAGCATTGTGCCTAATTAAGCAACAGTAAATGACACAACTGTCATACTCCCATAGTCAAAAGAATGAAATGATGAAATGATTACGCACTTGTATAGCGCACGACTACCCGTAGGCATCTCGGCGCTTGTACGAATACCGCCGCGGAACCCTTCCTGGCCTTTCCCTGTGAGGAGCCCACTCCTGGGCACCCCCAAGGTGAAGTCAGGCATCCTCAGCGTTGTTGGGGCTGTTGTAGAGATCAAGCAACCTGTTGCCCAGAGGTGCATGATTAGAATAGGCACCGAGGCGAAAATGATCAGGTCCGAGGAAATTGAGCCCGAGACCCACCGAGGCGGGAATTGAACCCTGGTCCCGGCCAGACTACTGCATCAGGGTCTGCCACTCTAACCATTGAGCCACACTTCTCTACTCTCAAAGAAACTTTATTTACATGGAAACAGCCTTAACAAGTCCTCCTTCCGATGCCTTAGGACTCCTATTGGTGGGATAGAAGTGCTCTGGTTGATATAATGCAAAAACAACAATTGATGGACAGAATGCAGAACAATGTCCTAAATTCAACCCAGTACAGAGATCTGGTCATAAAGCCATACTTGTTTTGCCATGCCATTCCAGTTTCAACACAGCTATATGCGAATGTCTAAACAGGGGTGCCAAGGTGAGCAAACATATGATGGATTTAACCCAGAACTCTTGAACAGGGGTAAATGTTTTGATTTGTTCTGCATTCCATCCATCAATTGTGTGTCTTTTGCTTTCTCACCCTAAGCACGTCGGGTATGCCTATACGTGGGTACTGGGCTCATTGTGCCACTGGATTTGAGCTATACTAGCTGATGAGGGTTGAAACCCTGAAACCAATCCTGGGATGCTTGTTTCTGGTCCAGTGAGGACCTGGCTTGACAGTTTGGCCTGTTCTGTTCCCATGAGGCACAGGGTCAAGACGGATTTGTATATGGCACGGTCTACACCAGGGTGGCATGGTGAGCAGAAGAATGATGGATTTAGCCCCGATCGCTTGACTGGGGTGGATATTTTTATTTGTCCTGCATTCAGTCAATGAAGTGTGTGTGTTTTGCTTTCTCGCCCTAAGTGCACTGGGTATGCCAAGACGTGCGTCCCAGGCTCACTGTGCCACTGGATTCAAGCTATCCTAGCTGATGAGGGGTAAAACCCTGCAACCAGCCCTAGGATGCTTGTTTCCGGTCCAGGGAGGAACTGGCTTGGCAGTTTGGTCAGGACTATTCCCATGAGGCACCGATTGAAGTCTGATTTGCATATGCCCAGGTCTAAACCAGGGTGGCTCGATGAGCAAAATAATGGTGGATTTAACCCAGATGTATTGACTGGGGGGTGAAGCTTTTATTTGTTCTGCATTCTGTCCATCAATTGTGCGTCTTCTGGTTGATATAATGGTATTGTAAAAGCATGCATTAACTGTCTTCCATTTATGTTATTTTAATCAGTGAAGCAGAGGACATGGATGTGACACATACTTATCAATGAAAAGAAGTGCTTTCAGGCATTGCCTGAAATGGAATAACACTGATCCTGTGTGAAAGAATGAGGTTGGAAGCACCTGTCAAGCTCACAGCCATAATAAGATCTTTGTCATTGATGAGGAGCCAGTTAAGCCGATTAAAAATGTTAGAAATGTTTGCTTTTAGGTAGCCTAATAATAAGAGGGTTGTAGCTGGTGTGAAAGAGTGACTGGTGAGGCTAAGGAAATTATCCTGAGCAGACCTTTCTAGGATAGACCAGGGCATTATTAGCTGGCCTGTTGGAGGTAGAGTACAGGTTTGTCTGGAAAGTCAAGGTCGACCCCCTCTGAAGTCCCATCAGTCCTCCTTATGATGCGTATCCTTCTAGATTTCAGCAGGGGGTAGCTCCACTTGGAAGGACCCGTTATGAGCCCAGAACATTCCTAAGCCTGGTGTGGCACCTGCTGCCTCAGGCTGGCAACTCATGATAGGAGGCCCTGCTGCTCCCACCAATCTCTCACCACCTCCTCACATTGCAGGGAGGGAGAGTCACACAGCAGGAACAGTTACAAGCTGGCAGCCTCACCCACCCCGCCAATCACTATTGTGAGCCCCATGTCTCCCGTGTCCTCTATTTCTGGTCAAGGGGGCAACCAAGGTGTCCCTCAATATGGAAGCCACAGTGGCCAACAGTGGGGACCTGGTTCTGTGAAGGATTGCTGAAGATAAGAGCCGTGGCCTGACAGAGCCTTCTAAGCCGCAGCTGCCATCTTCTTCACCTAGTCCCCCCCCTTTAAGCAGGTCATATAGAAATCCCATCATTCAATGTTCAAACAAAAGATTCTTCAGTGACCTAACCTGCTTAAATGTACAAACCATGTCTCTTGGAAATTATTTAACAATGGGTGTAATGTTTGCTCAGTGTTAGAAAAGTAATTCAATTGAATATTTGCATTCTAAAAGTCATCTACTTGTTCGGGTGGTACAGACGCTAGTGATGATAGCTTGTTTTTAAGTTTCAAACTATAGTATTACAACCTGTCATGTTTTCTGCAACTAGGGATGTTTTTTTGAATACTTAATTAAATAGCCTGTGTTTTAATCACTAAAATTCCAATAATAATAATGCTGGTTTTAAAGTGCATAAGTACCTCAAATGAGGAGTCATAGCGCAGGAAGAAGGTTTCCACAATCTGCATACCAGTTCAACCATAGGCAAATCGAAATGAATTACTGTATTTTAAAATATTAATGTTTAGTTTTTTCTTGAATAACTGTTACAAATTGATTATAGGTCAGAGACGGATTGTCAGAGAAGAAGAAATATATTTTATTGGGGTGTTAGCATTGTTAAACACTTTCAAGTACTTTGGGGCTCATTACGATGGCGGGCCAGCGGTGGCGATTGTTACACCATTGTGAGGAGAATTACTCATTGTCATATTACTATGACGGTGGTTATTGCAGCAGGCGGAATGTCCTTCCGCTGCTTTTCTGCCAGCAGACAATCATTACAATTGCCTGCTGGGCGAAGCAGCAGCTCTAATATGCTGGCGCTGCCTATCAGTTACTGTCCGCTATATTAGGATGTCTATTTTTAAAGGCCTTTCCAACGCCGCCATCAAAAGTTTGGTGGGTAATTGTGTTGGGGGCCTGTTGTGGGACTCCCTTGTGTCTGGTGGAGATGGGGTACACTTGGGGGGTCATTTTTAGTGTTTGGGAGATGTTTTAAAATTCACCCAAACCTCACAGTTTTCCAGTGTTGGTAGAGTTGTAAAACAAGTGCCCGTTCTTAGGGTAATTATCATCACAGAGAAAAAGGGCACATTTGAAAAGGCCGCTGTTAGTGAATACCATGCAAAGTAAAAATATTATAATTTTTACAGGTAATGCATAGAACTAATAAAACATAATTCAATCATAATTTAACAAAACTTAATGTTACTTTAATTTTAAAGTTTTTAAATGTTGTTTAAATAATATATAGTCCAAAAAACATGTTCTTTTAAGTATTTTTGGGCATTACCTATTTTATATATGTATCAATTAAAAAAAACTGTTAACATTTTCAATATGTGGATTTATTCTAAGATAATATCTTTATTATTTACTATTGGAGGGTGTTCAATATAAGTTGTTGGCCATATCTTGAGCTGAACTTACTACTGTTCCTATTTGGCACTACTAAGTTTCCATTAATACATTTGCCACTCCTCAGTACCAGTAGTGTGCATTGGTTCAGGTTCCAGCTGGTGTCGATGAGCAGAGAGAGAGAGATTGTGGTGACGGTGGAAGCGGCTAGCAGCGGTGAACAGTAGTCTGCCTTTTTCCCAACTTCAAAAGGAGAAAGTGGATCTAGTTTTACCAGACGCTGATGTAACTTCTCATTATAACAATTACTTAAAAGATGCTCTTTCGCAAGGAAGCCCTTGATAGTTAATTCAATTTTAACTTTATTTGATCATTCTTAAGTACGATCATAAAAGTACAGGAACAGCAATAAAGTTAAAAGAAGAAAAGCAGTTCTCATAAATTAAGTTGGTGACAATTTCATCTGGATTCCTATCAAAATTATTTTTTTTTTAATTCTTACAAAATTTCAGTTTATAAGTCCTAAAAGTTGGCATATCAAATATAAGATAACATGCAGAGTATGTATAGTTAAATACATTTTCCTAAAAAGTTTTATATTCCCCAGATCTTCAGCCTTTTTCTACAAGCCTATAGAAATGAGGCTAGGGAGAAGCACACACGATGGTCTGGTAATGATTTTAAAAAGAATAGTGCAACCCTACATTGGACAAAGTTGTGGCTTTTTAGAATCGGTACAACATACGTTTTCCTTTCTTTTCGATAGAACCACAAAAGAACAGTATATGGAGATCTGTGTTGACTGAGGACTTGTCACTAGGGAAATTAATTAAATCTGAATGGTTATATGTTTTTGATGGAAACATCAACATTAGTGGGATCAGATTTAACTGAAATTAGAGTAATATATATTTGTGATGCATTATTTAACTCCTCCAGGTAGGGGAATCCATCTTCCCAAATAGGTAAATGTGGTTGGCAGACCAAAATAGACTGTTTTTTGTGGTTATTCTCCCTACGGGTACACATGGCATTCAGCATAACAGTGTCAACCAGCCTTTGCTTGGGGATTGTTCTGCAAGACAATAGGTCTGTAAACAATACTTTCATCCCCAACTCAGTTAATTCCCACTCAATATAATGAATCCATCTGATTCTCTTATAATTGTCAAGGTTCAGGCAATCTTTTATTATACTCTGGGTTAAAGGGAGATTTTTTCCTTTGCCAAATTGAGAATGACAGGAGCAACGGAGCCAGTCTAATTGAATCCGTAATTGTGTGAAATACATTTGCCTCAAGAGTAAATTCTAGTGCCTAGGAATGCAAATAAATATTGAATTTAGGGGTGCTAAAAGGGGAGACATTTAGTAGCCAATAGGCCACCTAACATTAGGTTGCCTGCACCCTCTAAGTAAGCACTTCCTGTGGGAAAAAGCACTTCACTAGCCCTGATCAGTGGTTTCTCTGGCAATCCAACTTGGTGGATTTTCAGGAGAGGTGATAATATTGCCTACCCCACCTTAGGGTGGTGCTAGCCGAGTGTGAACCCTACTCCTCATAAAACTAATTTCCCACCTGTACTCCGATGAAATGTGGATGAGGACAGGGGGGTTGGCATCCCCCACTATCTAGAGGAGCTGGGGCTGAACTTGAAAGGTGGCCTCATCAGACCTCTGGACACAGACATGCTGACACACATTTGCTCTCCCTTAGGTCAAGAGCCATCTGTCAGATGTGCAAAGTTGTTTATTTATGACTGAGATGCCTTTATAAGAATGCAGAATTGCTTTATTGTACCTCACGCGAGATATATATATATATAGTTAGGATTGTTTTCCATAGGGAAATCGCAACATTCTATTGGGAATAACTTTTGCGCCGGTTGAGGAATCTTCCTAAATTTTCCTTAACTTTGCCTCACGGTGCTCCGGTCCTTCCCTGAAAGTTTGGAAGGGATCCGTCAAGCGGGGGCCATGTTTTCCCCATGTTAATTTCCATAGGGCGGTCGAACTCACTTTTAGCTTGAACGGCTGAATGGTTTTCCACCAAACTGGGCAAAATTGTAGGGACTGGTAGCCCGATGTGCCTTTGCTATGTCTCAAGATATATGCTCCAGTGGTTTTTACGAAAATTAACTTTGAAAAAATATATATTGGGCTACATTGGGCTATATATATGTTAGAGCCCAAATGTAGCCCAATGTAGCCCAATGTAGCCCAATGTAGCCCAAAGATGGCCACCAGAGACAAAAATAAACAAATGTAGCCCAAATATCAGCCAGATGTAGCCCAACTATAGCCCAATGACTGAATGTCCCAGAGTGTTCTAAAGAACAACTAGAGCGCTAACAGTCTTACTTATGACAAAAGTATGGCACACCTACATTCACTGAAAAAAACATAGGTTTCAGGCCTTATATAGTTAGAAATTAGGCACAAGAAAGCAGAAAAACAAACGTGTAGAACACAAAAAGGGGGCAGAGTAGAAACACCCTGACCCCTTAGGGCTGCTCAGGTGGTCCCACTAGGATATTAATATATTTAAACGTTATCCACTAATAGAATTAGCATTTAAAAACCTTTGAAATTCACTGAAAAAACCATAGGTTTCAGGCCTTATATAGTTAGGAATTAGCATTTAAAAAACCTTTCCAATTCACTGAAAAAACCATAGGTTTCAGGCCTTATATAGTTAGTAATTAGCATTTAAAAAACCTTGCGAATTCACTGAAAAAACCATATGTTTCAGGCCTTATATAGTTAGGAATTAGCATTTAAAAAACCTTTGAAATTCACTGAAAGAACCATAGGTTTCGGGCCTTATATAGTTAGGAATTAGCATTTAAAAAAACCTTTGAAATACATTGAAAAAACCATAGGTTTCAGGAGTTATATAGTTAGGAATTAGCTTTTAAAAAACCTTTGAAATTCACTCAAAAAACTATGAGTTTTAGTGGTGTTATAGTTAGCTGGACATTTTACTCATACAAAACCATTGAAATTGCTCCGATATAGTTAGTTGTACTAACTATATTTCGCGCACCCGCAATCCACTGCTGATGATGTCACATATTAGATCATTCATGACATGGTCAGTGACATCACTGATGACATCATCCACGTGACAATCACATACACCTTTTCATACACTATTACAATTTTTCATCACTCTTTGTAAAATACAGAGTATCATATTTAAATCCATTGTCACAGCAATACAAGTATCTAAAAATCCACTCAGTGATTCATAGATGTATACACACATCTAATCACTTACCTATGGATTCACTCATACATGCTGTCAATGAACAATAGAACACTATCAAAAATACTTATACATGTATATCGACATTAAACAACAGCACGCATCCTATTCACATATGAAGTCATCCTACTCACTTATGCAAACAATGGATCATACTTACATATTTACTTAGCAAAACACGTACACAAACACCACTTCTTCTATTCATTTAGATAGTAAGTCATACTTAGTGAATTATAAAATCATTATTACAAGTATACAGTTATCCATACAGTCACTCACACAATCATGGTGTCATCAGTGATGTCATGAGTGATGTCACTGACCATGTCATGAGTGATGTAATATGTGACGTCATCAGAAGTGCATTGCACGCGCAAGTTATAGTGAGTCCAACTAACTATAACGTGGGAATTTCAATGGTTTTATGCGAGTAAAACTTCCAGCTAACTATAACTGGTGTGAAACCTATGGTTTTTTCAGTGAATTTAATAGGTTTTTTAAATGCTAATTCCTAACTATAACTGGTGTGAAACCTATGGTTTTTTCAGTGAATTTCATAGTTTTTTTTAATGCTAATTCCTAACTATAACTGGTGTGAAACCTATGTTTTTTTCAGTGAATGTCAATGTTTTTTTAACAGCAAATCTTAATAGGTATAAAAAGTGAAAAATTTTAAAACAAATTTTATATTGTATAAATATGTTCATTTTTAAATTTTTTTATTTTTATTTTTGACCCTGGGGTGCTCCCGGGGCGCGTACCGGTGAACGCACGGGTAAGCGCAATATTACGACGCGTCCTAGGCGCGTACCGGGGAGCTTCCCAGGAGCGCTATTCCCGCAAATGAAAACAACATCGTGACGTATCGCGTAGACGCGTGATGCGTCATATGACGCACTGCGTAATCGCAACCGAAAGCACTCGATCGCATACGATCGCAAAACGCCTTGACGCGCTCACGCTACGCACCCGCGGGCGCGCCCCGTAACGCGACTACGGGAACGCCCCGGGTCACGTAGCGTAAGCGCGTCGGGTCATGTGACCAGAAAATAACACTTTCTATTGGTGCAGAACAGTTTTGGTTTCCAAATGAGTAAAGTCTGGGTCTTGTGACCAGCCTGGGTCTTGTGACCTGAAAATAACACTTTCTATTGCTGCAGAACAGTTTTGGTTTCCAAATGAGTAAAGCCGGGGTCTTGTGACCTGAAAACAACACTTCTGATTGGTTCAGGACAGTTTTTTTTCCAAATGATAAAAAACCCCACCTTTCTTCCTTACTCTGACTTTGTCCTTTGACTGAGGAAGACCTGTTTCATCTACAGAGACAATTCTTTTGTACTTTGAAATGGCTACTGTAGCAGCAGCAGCTGGAGCATCTGCACCACCACCACCACCACCACCACCAAGAGGACCACCACAACAATACATTGGTGGTGAAGAAGAGGAGGAGGAGGAAGAGGAAGAGGAGGAGGGGAGAAGATGGCTGCCTGAACAAAATACCCCATACAAGCCAAAAGAACACATTGTATGGGAGTTTTTTTCTCTTCCAGAGGGCAAGAAAAAAGTTAATTCGGCCAAGGTAACTTGTCTAATCTGTGGTGCAGAACTCTCAAGGGGCAATCCAGACGAAAAATATTCATTTGGTAATAATACCATGATTTGGCATATGACCCGGAAGCATCCTAATAACTATTCTCGTGCAGAGATCAGGGAACTGGCCAGTCACCTCCCCCATTGTTCAAGGACCAGCTCCAAAAGAAAGCAACCCACTCAATCGGGACCAGAAATAATAGAGCCACGTTTTGCTGATTTCAGAATAACATGTAGTGAATGTGGCAAGCTCATCGCCTATGGTGAAAGGAGCGTAAAGCTCATTGTCCTTGCGGGTGAAAATCACATTTGCCCCAAAAAGAAGTAATTTTTTCCGTTGTTTGATTTTTGCTCCAGTTGAGCCATTTTCAATTCCCTTTCTCTTTGTTTCTTCCCATAAAAAATACAAAAGAAATATAAAACTGTTTTGAAAAGCCCAAAAAAGTACAAAATGTTCAAAAAACATTAAAAAAATATAAAACAACAAAAAGAATAAATAACAGTTCTTTTCAGAACTACCTTTCATTTATCAAATTAAAGCTATATTTTTAAAGGATCTCTGTCAGTTTTGTCCTTAGGGTACGCGTACCGGGGCGCGCCCCCCCCAAAAAATAAAACACATTTTTTATGAAGCAGTTAGCATGAGGGAAGGACACAAAGAGAGTTAAGTTAAGAGAAAAAGAACTACAGGATGAACACATAGGGATTGTTTATTACATAGTAAAAAATAGAGAAGGTGTAATTGGATGAAAGTGAGAAAAGTAAAATGACTAAAGGCGCGAAAGAAAGGAAGAGAGAGGAAGAACACTGAAGTAGAGATAGTGTGAGACTGTGTTTGGCTGTTAAAAGAAAAAGAAAGGACAGTAAAAAATGGAGAATGAAGGGTAGTGACAAAACCGGGATAAATGAAGAACGATGAGGGAAAGTGAGAAAAGACCAGGTAGTATAAGTAAAGAGGGTTGAAAGAGGGGGAAAAATTGAATTAGGATAAGATATGGGGAGTGACAAAGAGAAAGAACAAAGAGAGTAAAGGAAACAGTACCTGAATAGGCTTTAGTAAAACAGCAAAGAAAGATAAGTAATGCAGTGTGTGTGACATATAGGGAGTCAGTGGGTGTAGGTCGGGGTGTGGGTGTGTAAGGTGTGTCTGTGGGTGTGGCTGTGTGGGGTGTTTTGGTATGGGTGGAGGTGAGGGTGTGTGAAACATGTGTGAGGAGTGTATGAGTGTGAGGTGTATATGTGTTCAATGTATGTGTGTGTATGGAATGTGTGTGTGTGTGTTTGAGGAGTGTGTGTGGGAGGATTTTTTGTGTGTATGAGGTGTGTGTGTGGTGTGTGTGTGGGGTATATGTTACAGGTGTGTGTATGTGTTGGAAGGGGGATGAGGTGTATGTGTAGGATTAAGGTAAATAATTAAGAAAACGAGAATGAGTGAAGAAGCAAAGGAAGTGAACAGAGGGTAAGTGAAGTAAAGAATAGGGATTGAAAGAAGTTGAATATGAGAGGGGAAATCAGGAAAGGGGAGTAAACATGTAGAATAAGAATACGTGAGGGAAGCAGAGTAAAGACACAGGAGGGAGGTAGATTGAGAAAATGTTAGTGAGCTTAAAGCAAATGGTGATGACAAGCTAAATTTTTTTAGTCATCCTTACCATATAATAAATGTAACTTTAATTATTTTTTTTTACTACACTTTGTATCTGTGAAAGAGAGAAGAAAAAATAAGTTATAATTAGTAAAATATGTATTTTAAATTAAAAGATACAAATGAAGAGGTTAAAAATCATAACACTCTATTTAGAAATAAAGTTAGAGTGAAGGACACAGAAAGGGAAATAAAGTAAGGTAGAAGGACAAAAAGAGAGAAAAAGAAATAGAAGGAGAGCAAATTACAAAGAGTAAGGCATACAGATTCACTGACAAAGAGAGAGAGAAGAACAGAGAAATGAACTGAAGGTAAGAAAGATACTAAAACAATGTGAGTTAGCAAAACTAAATCAGGAAACAGAAGTAAGTAAAAAGATAATGACTGAGACAGAAAACAATCTAATTAAGGATGCATTTAGAAGAATGAGGAATAGAAGATAACTGAGAGTAAGTGAAGAACAGTCATAGAGTGAAAGGATGAAGGAAGAGAGGATAATATTCAACGATTGAAGGGAATAGACTGAGGAAGTTAGTAGGTAGACACACTAAGAGAAAAACTGAGTGAGGTGGAGTAAAATCAGTGAGAAAAGGAAATGAGTAAGGGAGCAAAAAGAAGGAAAGAGAGGAGAAGACGACTAAAACAGTGGTACTGAGAGAAAATACTTTGGTGATGAAAATAAAGAGAAGGACATTGACAGAAAGGAAATGAGGAATAGTAATGGAACCCGAGTAAAAGAAATGGGATAAAGAACGATGAGAGAGGAGCAGTGAAGTTGTTGTAAAAGAAGTGATAGAAGGTAGATAAACACAAGTAAACATAACACAAGTAGAGTGAGGCACTGAGGACATAGAAGTAGTGAACGAAAAATAGAGAGAAGAGGTCAAAAGTAAGGAGCAAACAAAGATAAGCGAGGGAGAGTGGGCGATTTATAGTGATAGAGTGCAATAATACTGCTGAGTGAGTAAACATGAATTACTAAAAGAGCAAAGGAGGAAAATACGGAAAAGGGAAGTAAAGCAGAGAGAGAGAAATCTGAAAAGTTATGCAAGGGAGAGAGGGGATGCACACAGTTGAAATGAGAATGAGGGGTTGTCAAAGAAGTAGAGTAAAGGAACGGGGGTTACAGAGAGTGAGAGAAAGACATTATAAGTGAGTAAAAAGAGCTGAAAGAGGATGGAAAAAGGAAAGTGAGTGTCAGAGAATGGGAATACAATTTAATTTACACAATCCAAAGTATAAAATAACTTGTACAACATGTTACATAGTTTATTTTTGCTGTTCTCAGAATATATTGAATTTTACTTAAAACAGTGAGTTCAAATTACTCATCATATGACAGCGTGAAAAAAACACAATCTAAAAGATTGTGTTTTACAAAAAACCTTAGATACTGACAAATGACAAATGTACGCTAATCTTTGATTTACTTACTTTTCCTTGAGGCCAAATAATGTATCATGGAGGTCCTTTTCTCGTTGCAAAGTACTTTGCTGTTTACTTAAAAATCCATTTCATCGACTTTCTACAAGAAAAGCTCCAAGAACATCTGAAATATTTTCAATATTTTCATATACTCCTTTTTTTCAGTCATGACTCTTTACTCATTCCTGCACCTTTCCATTTGGCCAAATAGTGTCAGATGTATGAGTATATTTTCAAATTAATTCTAAGGCACTCTGAAATTACCTTTTTCCCGACGTTCTGAAAGAAAGGTTCTACAACATTTTCACAATATTTAGGTATTTGTAAAACCATCTCTGACTCACTCATGTTCATCATTTTGTATAGTACTAATATCACTTAATATGAAATCCACTTACAGTACCTATATGACAAGTCAATTTTTTATATTGCCTGGATCACTTTTACCCAGAATATATTTTTAAACAGCAAAATAACCTTTATTAACTGCTCCTGTCTTCATAGACCAATTACCTTTACCTAAATGTTGGCTGTAAAAATACTAGGTATGAATTTATAAAGCCAAAAGGCAAATGTTGTTTGAAAGTCAAATGAGTGTCATTACATTGGGTCCAACCTTTAGAACTTTTTAAATAGCATGTGTAATGCCCTGATGTTGTAGAAGGACCGTCATGAAAAATAATAGCTACAGTTGCAAAGGTTCTTCCTGATATCGATAACTGAGAGGCCACAAAATTTTTATTAGAAGTTGTCAATTTCGTTCCATCAGGTCTACATCGTTGGAACATTAAAATGACATACTGACCATAATTTTGAAGAAATAATGTGGACAGCATTGTAGACTTACATTAGGTGCACACCATATTGTGATCCGCTGCTTTAACTAGATTATTAAAAGGCACTGATTTGCAGTCTGGTAAAGTCAAGTATATAAATCTTTCAGAGTCTATTATTGTAGTACTTGATGAAGCACAGTTATCACAGTCATGTTGCCATTGATAAGAAAGGTTAAAAAGATTTTTTATATCTACTCCTTCATCTTCCAATACATCAAACATATACATTCAAAATTCCTGACAATCCTGCTGAATTATCTGTGAAAATTGATTTTGACCTGAACATATATCTAGCAGATTTCTAATTTCTGAAACACTTTCTAATTTTGCTCTATCACTACTATATTTCTCTAACACAGAATTCAATAAACAGCACAATGTTTGTTCCCGATTTTCAACAATCTGTTTTTGTAAATTTTGAAGAAAAAAAACAACATTAACTACTACATTAGCATAGCAGTTGACACCAGAACTGTTTTCAAACTGAAATCCAACAACATCCTCAACAGAATCCTTTTTCCTTCTGCTTACAATTACAGTTTCATCTACTTTTTGTCTTTTTGCTACTACCTCACTGCAATTACTCTCATTTATTATTTTTCGGCCTACCCCATGTTTTTCAATCAGAGGATATTGAGGCAAATGTGGAGCATACTCTCTTCTTAACCTATTGTATTCTTTAACACAATCGAGATCAGCACAAATCTTTGTTTCATCACACTCAATCAAGTACAATCCTGATAAAGTTCTGACTCGTGATAATGCCACATATGCCATACCCTCTTTAAACACAGAACTTCCAATGTTCACCAAAGCACTATCTATACTTAAACCTTGAGATTTATGAATTGTCACTGCATATGCCAAACAAATAGGAAACTGTTTTCGGCGAGCATATAAGTCTTTCACGAGCAAACATCTAGGTGAACAACGACAAATTTGTTCTATTTCATCAATGCCATCAAATTTAATTTTTAAAATTTCAATTCCATCTCTATTTTTGTAATTCACAAAACCAACAACATGACCCATTTCTCCATTTACCAGACCTCTTTCAACATTGAAATTCCTTCTCAAAATGATAGGACAATTCAAATACACATTCAGAGTCTTTTCAAAACCAGCAGTTTTAGATATAGTCTTCTCTAATTAATCCAATTTTGATTTCAAATTTTCAGACAAAACAATTGTTGCTCCCATATGCTCTATTTTATCTGTAGCTTCAAGTTTCACTATCTCTTCATTTTCTAAATGTAACATTTTGTTGTTGAACATGGAACATTCTTTCAGAGCTGGCATCAAACATATGGCAGATTTCTTCTCGTTAATTTTCTTAAAAATATTCTCTGGAAGAATGTTTTCATTTGGGTAAGAATTTGAAATTAACCGTCCATGTAAATCTTCTTTCCCTTGCTGACTTATTTTTCCTACTCTTACATCTTGTAAAATATTTTTATAATCTTCATCCTTTGCCTGCCACATATTTTGAAGCAGTTCTGCATATTTGAAGTTCAACCGTATATTAACGTTTCCAATGCTTCCTAGGCACTTCCTGGTATCTTCATGCGTGAGCATTTTGAACACAGGTTGTCCTTTCACTGGATTCAACTGCAGAAGATCTCCAAAAAAATAATATGTTTTCCTCCCAATAAAACATCATAGTCTGTTCTAAGAATTTCTTGCATTCTCAAAAGAACAAAAGCAAGCATTATATTTGACACCATGCTTACTTCATCAATGATAAGAAGTTTCATTTTCTTCAGGACACTCGAAACTTCGGAACACGCATCTCCAGATAGCTTGTGATATTGCAATTTGTTATCATGCTCCACTGGCAGCATCAGTAAACAATGTAAAGTAATCCCCTTAATATTATGTGCTGCCAGCCCAGTTGGAGCGGTAACAACACAAGACAGCAGTGATTCAGTCCTATTCTGCAGATAAGATGCAATTGCTTTAATCAGAAAACATTTGCCAGTTCCCGCTTCTCCACTTACGTACAGTCGGACAGGCTTCAATTATGTACATGAGCACTCTTTCTTCTCATGACTCAATCCATGTTCAACCTGTTCTGTGACTTCATCATATATCTGTTTCTGCTCAAGGTTTAATTGTTTCACCAAATCTTCTAAATTATTTACATCCTCTTGAGCTTGCTACATAGCTCTTTCCACCTCATCCATGGCAGTGGCAGCTTCATTTTGGATAATTGGTCCTCCTAGTGGATCCTGACTCAATGAAGCAGAACTCTGACTGTCCTGAGAACTGTCTGTCGCAATCTGTGCAGCAATTGTTGCTCCTTGCTCTATTTCTTCATTCAACATTTCCAGATAATTTGGAAAAACAGGATATTCTATGGTATCCTTCGTTGTATTAAAAGAGTCTTCATAACAGAGAAAATCTCCAAGTAGTTCCTCTTCTTCACACCATGGTTTAAAGAGTTGCAAAAGAGCCAAATAATAAAATTCTATTTTATCTGGATTTTCACAACTCAATTTTCGATGATTAATCAAATGACCTTTTTTCTGTTTCACTAGACATCCTTCACATCCAATGACTGCATATATTCCATTATTGATATCTTCTCTGATGTTCCTCTTATAAATATATCTTTGCAGAACTTCATAGAGACAAGCATTCTCAAGGTGAGGACTTCTATTTGGATAGTATGTATCCAACATGTTCGTCTTCAAAATATCTGTACTTTCTGGTTCTTTCTCCGCCAAATACTCTATCTCCTGCACAGATTTCAAAACTCGATTTCGTGTTGCAGCAAGACCTAGACTCACCCAAATGATGGTTCTTGATTTGGCATAGAGACTTGCTGACGACAATCAATCAGAACATTCATATGCTCCAATTTCTCGATGCGACAACATCTTCAGACTGTAACTGTATAATTTCTTGCTTAGGCTCTTTTCATGTGAAATGTCCTCCCACATTTCCTTCAGTTCTGTCTTTTCTTTTTTTGTGATGTAAGACGTCACATATCGAGCCACAGCAATAGAGTTGTCAGCAACAAATTGAATATCCATGTTAGCATTCCACATGGACAAAATCACTGGGTTGTAGTCGTTGATGTACTTGGACTCTTCGTTTCTTTTTAAATTGTATGTATTTTTGGGTGATTTCCTCGTCACAGTATGTCGCAGAGAAGACATCAAATTATTTACTCTTCCTTTAGAAATCACTGGTCGTGGAAAGCCGAAACGACATTTTGTGTAGAACTTGTCCTTGTTTCTGAATTTTCGACGACAGTACTTTCCACAACGATGGGATTGAAAGCGTAAAACTTGTTGCCTTAAACTGTTTTCTTCCGTAGTTTTCGGAACAGCACATGTTGAATACTCTTCAATGAAGCTCATCACTGTCTCATCTGAATCTGTTCCAAATTTGGGTGCATCTTTAATCCATAACAACATATGTATGTGAGGAGCACCTCTCACTTGATACTCCTTTCTCCAAAAGAAATCCAAAACCTCTCCAAGGGAAGGATTTTTTTTTGTTGGTAATAAAAGACATCATAGCTTCAAATCTATGATTGAAATATCTGCATACATTCACTGGATCCAAAGAACATAGTTCTCCAGGTGTTTTGAATTCTATATTTTGTATATTTGAATTTGCCTCTCGTAGAAATTGAAGTAAGTCGTCCCATGCATACTCGGCACAGCTAAGAGTGAGGAACCATGTAGGAGTTCCTAAGTTTCTTAGCATACATTTCAATTCCCCATGACGACGGTACCAATACTCGTTTGTACCACGCTGACATGCCATGAGATTGATTAGATGAGATTCTAAAATATTATCTTGCAGATTCACTTTCTCCATAAACATTTTGCAGATGTGCTCCATTTTTCAGTATATGGTTTACTGCATAAGAAAGCCCAGACAAGTCACTTTCATACAGTATATGAAACAAATAGGGAATGCATTGACGAAACCTTGGATCTTCAGCATATAATCTTACAGTTCGATATTCAGATGCAGGAATTTGAAGTGGTCGATCGTCATATCGTCCACCTCGACCTGTTGGAAATAGCTGTGGAAAACAACGAGCTTCCAAACTTTCTTGCCATACACTAATGGGACTTCCTTTTGCTGCTTTCATTTGAAACAATTCAATTGCATTCCCCATTACTTCTTTGGAATGCAAAGGATGAACAGTATAATGTTCATATATTTCTTCACTTCTAGACACATCAACTTTTTCAATTTGGCCGCCTGAACAATCACTGTCTTTATCTGCAGCTGTTTCCTCTGCTGCAACACATACATCTTTGTAATACTCATTGTTTTTGACTAAATACAACGTTGCCTTTTTGAATTTCCTAACATCCACTAAATCTTGCCAGATATTTTTACTCTTTGTCGGAACCCCATTAACTAGAATAACTAAAGGTTCCTCTTCTACTTTTTCTATACCAATTGTATCAATATTTTTTTTTGAAATCTAGGGGCAAATAAACCACTCTTCCCTTTAATCCTCTCTGCAAATCTGTAGGAGGCAATTTCCCTATCTTAGGCTCCATGCGAACAATTGCCTGAAAAGGATGGACACATTGAATCAAAATAGACTCATATGTATTTAAATCCATCAATTCACAGGGAATGTCTACCAACTCCAGATTATTATGAACAGCTCTAGCAGGCATTCTGTTTTGATTTAATTTATCATAACAATATTTACAAATACGCTGATCAGAACTCAAATCAAAACAATTCTCCACCCACAAATAAGTAGCAAAATCCTTCCACTCATAATTATTTATCTTTTCACTTTTTACGTATAAATCAACTAATCTAGTTTGATGCTTATAATGACTTCGTCGACAACACACACAAGTAAAATTCGGCCTTTCACTTGATTTCACCTTAAACCTGGTAATTTCCTGCTCAAACTTTTCTGTATTTGAAATCTGTACATTGTCTTCCACATTACCTTGAATTGCTGTGTCAATTTCTACACTGTCCTCTTTTTCACCAAAATAACAAATCTCAATTTCTTCACAAATCTTCTTCACATCTAATTCATTTCCATGCAAAAGAGCACTGTTTAATTGTTTAAGCTTAAGTGCTGGACTTTTTGCATAATACAACATTCTCACTAATTTCCTCATTTTGGTATGATGCACTGCTAACATCCTAAAATGATGAAAAACACTCTGACAGACTTTTCTAGAAAGACAAGCCAGTGAATGCCCTTGCAAACATGTGTTTTCTCTCACTCTGCAAGGATCTAAGTCTTGCAACAACTTCACTTTCTGCTTTAGACTTTTCTTACTATATGTACGTAAGAAATTACAAAACAAATCAATTGATTCCTGTCGCACACAACAAATACGACTACACTTCCAAGTGTACACTGGACCCTTAGTACGTCTCCCTAAAACTTCATCAGTTAACACCTCTTCTGGTTCTCTAGGCACAAGTTTCTCTTTTTCAATCGGACAACCGTCTTTCACTTCATACGCTCGACCACTGGTGTCAAC
Source organism: Lissotriton helveticus (assembly GCF_964261635.1). NCBI lineage: Eukaryota > Metazoa > Chordata > Amphibia > Caudata > Salamandridae > Lissotriton > Lissotriton helveticus. The sequence continues at coordinate 128,057,725 of NC_136064.1, forward strand.
TGTATGCACGAAATCATTATCCTGGAAGTAACTCTCCTCATTAAAATATGGCTCACAACTTGAACTGTGCATCCATTCTCCCGAAAAAACTTTACAAAAATTAGTCCGATTAATTACTCTTTTCCATCTACCGTTTGATTTGAAAACATAAATTGTCTTGTTAAGTGTCCTAGTTCTATTGATTATTAAAATAAATATTTTTTTCTTAACTTCAAAAGCCTGATCAACAATCTTCTCTACACTTTTCTTTTTCTTATAAAAAGCAGCTCCCTGTTTACCTTTCCTAATGTTTTTTAACAAATTTAAAACCACCCTATTGTGAAACATTTGTTTATGAATGTCTCTAAACTGATTCTGCCTTCTATTCCTTTACATATTATTCTCTCCTGCTCCAGTTGTAGAATTCTTTGAGGTTCTCTCCTTCCTTTTCAAATGTACTCTCTCATTCTCTTTTTCTACATGCTGTCCATCATTTTTTTGCGATGTACAAATGTTACGTATGACAGACTTAGGGGCATATTATCAAGGGGGTTTATCTCCGCTTTTTTGGCTTTAAAAGCCAAGAAAGCAGAGATAAAATTATCTCCCTATTACCAAGCTGTCGCTAACACCAGTTAGTGACAGCTAATAGGAGATAGTGACCATCTTGGGCCCCACTTTGCATGTCAGTGATATTTATCACTAATGACATGCAAAGTGGGCGTGCCAAGATGTTAGCGACTGGAAACAGTCGCTAACATCGCTATCTCCTATTACCAACTTTTGGAGATATTCGCACTAAGCGCGAATATCTCCAAAAGCTAAAACCTGCCCTGAGCAGTTCTTCACCATGTTATCCAATGGGATGTGGATAACATGGCTAAGAGCATTTGCTCGATAATGCATGAATATCGCTGACTTTTCAGCGATATTCATGAATTGCGGCCGTTTTTTATCGCATTTGCGATAAACCTTGCTAATAGCAAGGTTTATCTGCGATAAAAATCGCCGATGTGCGGCGATAATTTTTGTCTCTAAACAAGTTAGAGACAAAAATTATCGCTAGTTGTTGGTAATATGCCCCTTAGTTCTCTTACCAGGAGCTTTATTCCTGTTTTTTGAAGTATTTGTTGTGGAAGAGTGCTGTAATTCCGTTGCTCTTTTTATTTTTTGGCGGTTATCTTCTTTTCTTCGCCTTTCCCTTGAAAAAAATAGCACATTATTGATCACTATTACCAAACAACAAAGCAATGACAAAAACCAAACAGTCTATTCAGGGTTACAGATCAAGTCAGGATTCTCCAGGGGTGCAGAAGAGGTGAGGCCTGTATTGAAGAGTGTAGTGGAAGACAGCTATGTCCACAGGTACAAAGTAGGTGAGACCTGTGTCTAAGAGTCCAGTAGGGGATCGACTTCATGAAGTCTAGTCCACTGCACTCTTTAACAAAGGCTTCACCACGTATGCTCCCCAGGAAAGGCCTCTCTCCCCCTACAGTCTTAAACATAGACCTCACCTCCTCTGTCCCTCTGGACATGCCTCACCTCATCTCCACAATCTACTTCCTAATCTCAGGTAAAACAGGTGACATGATTGTGAAAAGATCAAATTTTTTTATGTAATCATGCACACACAATTTATTGTTTCTCAAAAATGTAAAACACATAACTTTGCCCTATAAATGTTTCAGTAGTGTAATGAAAAGCTTATACATATCACCTTATCTCTGTTTTTCAAATTTTATTCTAAAAAAAGATTATGAGGCCTAAGCAGGACTGCTCATGTGATGAAGCCTGTCTAGGGGAGCACAAAACGTGAGGCTTCTGTCCAAAAATGCAGTGGACAGGACTAAACTGTAGTAGTGTGCAAAAAAAAGATGAGCCTCATTTATTAAACCCTGTGTCAGTTTTGCACTACTGATGCGTCATTTTTTGTGACGCATTGGCGACATAAAACATGTTCTTTGTTGCACCATATTTAAAAAGTGACGCATGTAGGTAGATGTGTCATTTTTTAAACCTCTGCGCCACATTATACCTCTGTCAGGTGTAATGTACACAGAGGGATCATTTCTCCACAAAAAGCCTCGTAATAGTGACGCAGTGAAATCTATGACATTTCACTGCGACACTTTTGGGACACTGTTACATCAAAATCTTGCAGCTGCCTCACAACAGGCATAAGACTGAACCAAATGCTTTCACATGCAGCTTTCCCCATGAGATAGGATTCTGACACCTAAGCAGCAGTGCAGATGAGATGAACCCTGTCCAGGGGAGCACAAAAGATCAGGCTTGTGTCCAAGAGTGCAGTAGACAGGACTAAACTGGAGTAGTGTTCAAAAAAAGATGAACCTCATTTATGTGGCCCTGCGTCACTTTTGCACTGCTGATGCGTCACTTTTTGTGACGCATCGGCGGCATAAAACATGTACCTTTTTGTGCCATATTTAAAAAGTGACGCATGTAGGTAGATGCGTCACTTTTTAAACCTCTGCGCCACAATATACCTCTGTCAGGTGTAATGTACACAGAGAGGGCATTCCCCCGCAAAAAGCCTCGTAATAGTGATGCAGTGAAATCTATGACATTCCACTGCGTCACTTTCACGACACTGTTACATCAAAATCTTGCACCTGCCTCACAGCAGGCATAAGACTGAAGCGAACGCTTTCACATGGGGCTTTCCCTATGTGACAGGATTCTGACACCTAAGCAGCAGTGCAGATCAGATGAACCCTGTCCAGGAGAGCACAAAAGGTAAGGCTTGTGTCCAAGACTGCAGTGGACAGGACTAAACTGGAGTAGTGTCCCAAAAAAGATGAACCTCATTCATGAGGCCCTGCATTTGTTTTACACTGCTGATGCGTCACTTTTTGTGACGCATCGGCAGCATAAAACATGTATCTTTTTGCGCCATATTTAAAAAGTGACGCATGTAGGTAGATGCGTCACTTTTTAAACCTCTGCGCCACAATATACCTCTGTCAGGTGTAATGTACACAGAGAAAGTGCATTCCCCCGCAAAATGCCTCGTAATAGTGACGCAGTGAAATCTATGAGATTTCACTACATCACTTTTAGGACACTATTACATCAAAATATTGCACCTGCCTCACAGCAGGCATAAGACTGAAGCAAATGCTTTCACATGCGGCTTTCCCCATGTGATAGGATTCTGACACCTAAGCAGGAGTGCAGATGAGATGAACCCTGTCCAGGGGAACACAAAAGGTGAGGCTTGTGTCCAAGAGTGCATAAGACACGACTACACTGGAGTAGTGTTCAAAAAAAGATGAACCTCATTTATGAAGCCTTGCGTTAGTTTTACACTGCTGAAGCGTCACTTTTTGGACGCATTGGCAGCATAAAACATGTACATTTTTGCGCCATATTTAAAAAGTGAGGCATGTAGGTTGATGCGTCACTTTTTAAACCTCTGCGCCACAATATACCTCTGTCAGGTGTAATGTACACAGAAAGGGTGCATTCCCCCGCAAAAAGCCTCGTAATAGTGACGCAGTGAAATCTATGAGATTTCACTGCATCACTTTTACGACACTGTTACATCAAAATATTGCACCTGCCTCACAGCAGGCATAAGACTGAGGCAAACGCTTTCACATGAGGCTTTCCCCATGTGACAGGATGCATTGCTAGAGTTGCGTCATTTTTGTAACACACTCCAGCAATTCATCACTTTTGCACTTACAAATACATTAGAAATAGTGACTTTTCTGTAAGTCCTAGAAAACATGATGCGTTATACATTAAATATAATGCACCATTGGTGTCACAAGGAGTGCACAGTCAAAAGTGACGCATCGCTGTTTTCATAAATAAAGCTCTCAGTGTGCTTCCAAATCTGAGATAACACAGATGTCATGATTGTGAAAGCTTCAAATTATTTTACTTAATCATGCACACATTTCTTATTCTATCTCAAAAATGTAAATGCTATTAATTTGCACCAAAATAGATTTTTCAATAACTTTTTAGAAACACAGTGCAGATCCTATGTACAGTCTTGAAAAGTCACTATTTTTCAAAATTCATTTCCTATCTCTTGCAAACATTCCTACTAAGCATTACCCAAAAAATTAAGCAAACCAACAGAACACAGGTCCTATTTACAAGCATTCATTTTGACTACTAAAACCCCTTGTTGTGCACTAAAATCATTTTTCAATTAACATTTTAGAAACACTGCACAGATTCTATATACAAGCATTCATTTTCACTACTAAAACCCATTGATTTGCACTAAAATCGTTTTTCATTTACCATTTTAGGAACACAACACAGGTCCTATGTACAAGCATTCATTGTCACTACTGAAACCCATTTATTTACCCTAAAATTGATTTTTAAAGTAACATTTTGGATACAGAGTGCAAGTCCTTTGTACAACGATTTAACTTCACTACTGAAACATCACTATTTTACAAAATACAAATACTCTATTTTACAAATATAGAAACCATGCATTTTCAAAAAACATCAAACAAACCAACAGCAAAGAAAATCAATGTGCTTCTTAATCTGAACTCTCTATCCAAATGAATCATAACTCACCTTTACAAATGCTTTAGGAGATTCAGAACAGTGTCAGATACACACACCAATATTTCTTTAGCAGAGCAAAAGGTATGTTCTCCAGGCACTGCAAACCTTAATGGCACAGAAAACCTCTAATTCTACATACATATTGCTCATGGTAACCAATCAAAACTCTTCCCTCTGTATTTTCAAACCAACACCCTTCCCCCCCTCAGCCCTTTCTACCTGTTACCATAGCAACTCCCTCCTCACTAAGCTCTCAGGTTTAAAAGTTTATTCTACAATGTTGCAAATAACCTCAGCAAGGATGTTTGACCTGCGAATACACCAGCTTATCTGGTGCAAGGTTTCTTTAAATGACTTTTTTTAACCATTCAAATTACTTCTTACACAGAACACAACCATGCACCCTAACTTTCAGTTTTCTACTATCTCAATCTACCAATCATTGCTTGTGATTCAAGAGCACTGAAAGTCAAAATTTTTTTTTTGCAAACTCCAATTGTTCCAACTGCCATTTCTTTCCCACACTTCATCTGACAGCACCAGAATCTCCTCTCACCATGTATTCTGTCTGGATTATTGGACATAGCTATATCCACTGGGCTCAAAGGTATGCAGCTACCAGAAATTTTCACATCCTTGATTTATCAAATGTGAACATCAAATGGATTGGCCAGAGAGGATTAAGATGTCACCAATTGATTCCATTAGTGAAAACCGTTTTGCATTTGCCACACCCTGGCCTCTTAATTGTGCACTGTGGAGGAAATGACTTGGGCACTTTGACTGGGGTAGGTCTGGAAATGCTTTTAAAGAACACCTTTGATCATTTGATGTCACTTTTTCCACAAACTGCCTTGGTATATTCCAATATATGCCAAAGACAGAAATGGAAAAGGTCCAACCAATGTTGTCCACAATTTGAGAAAGCACGGAAACATGTGAATATATATGTTTCTGCTTACATGAGAGACTATGGAATGGGTTCAATGTACAACAATAACTTGCGTTACAACATGCAAGATATTTACAGAGAAGATGGTGTTCACTTCTCAGATGAAGGGAATAGAATATTCCTCCTAAATGTAAGACTGTGCATTGGTACCTACTTGTAGGTACCAAAATCAGCCACAGAACCCAAAAGCTCTTTTCAGGGCTACCCTACCTCTGATCACTCCAAATGATTATCTTGTTGTAACTTTTTTCACAATTTTTCACCAAAGTACGCTCCCCGGTGTGCTCCCCGGTGCGCGTACCGGGCGCTCCCCCCGCAAAAATTCAAATTATTTTTTTTTGGCCTATATGGGCCTCCTAAGCCCCACTCAGAAAACCTAGAGGGTCAGGGAGTGCCTACCGTGCCCCCTTATACCCATTCCCAATGTTGTTTGTCCTCCATTTTCTGTCTCAAATCTACCGAAACACAAAATGGAGGACTCCCGTAGCGCTCCCGGTACGCGTACCGGGGCACGCACCGGGAAGCGCTCCAAAAAATGATAAAAGTTAATTTACATAAAAACCACTGGAGACACTTTCACCAAATATAGAATAGGCCATACTACATACCAGTCCCTACCATTTTCCCAAATTTGGTGGAATTCCAATGAGCCATTTAGCCTGTAGACCTCTCTAAATATCCTGAGGTAAATTACTTCACAAAAACACATCTGAAGTGTTAGAATTGACAACCAATTAAAATGTTACTTTCATTTTCTAGTTTTTTTTCCTGACATTTGATTGGTTATGTACATGAATATATATAAAGAAAGAGAGGGAAACACAGCCATTTTGACTACTACCTCCTGAAGTACATTTCAAGAAAATTTTCACTGAGAACTTAAACTGCTTTTTGAAAGGTAAGTTGTTTTTTTGAAAACTGAAGTATGTTATGCACTTTAAGTGAATTTGGAAAACTTGTTCTGATAGTTTTATACTATCCCTCTGTAATAGTTTTAGATTTAGATAGACTTCTCTGTTATAATTATGGATGGATTTAGGCTTGTCTTGTATAATTATGAATTTACTGAGGCTTCATCACATACACTTTTTTAAATTTCTACTTCCAGTCTTATACCATACACTACCCAAAGATAAATTCACTGTTAAAAAATCCAAACTACCTGTCTGAACTTAAACCCAACAGTGCCCTATCTCTACTGATATTTTTTTTTTAATGCAAATTTCAGCACGAAAATGGAAGGAGAACAAAACGTTTCCTTTGAAATTGTCCTAGAGACGAACAATGAAGAAATCATTGAACCCAATGACTTGGAATTCATGGATGAATCACGGGACCATGAACTTCTACAATGTGTAAAATCTCTGGATTTGCTCATTCAAAATGATGACATTTCTGACAGTCAAATGATAGAAGTTATGTTTAATTTGGAAAAATAATCTGAAAAAATAATTTATATTTAGTAATTCTAAAATTGTTTGAGACATTATTCATTTTTATATGTAATTCTTAAACTAGTACCAAATTGATTATAATGTAAAGTCAGACTTATAGTATACTGTGCAACTTTTTTGTGTTACATAGTAATTTTGCTCATAGATACTTCCTTTCTCCCACTACATTATCTCCAATGTGTATTTGACATCTCTTTTCTATCTCCTGCCTCCATGTTCTTTCTGCTTTCCTGACAGACTATGATATGGATTCCATATACCACAATGTAACAACATGCAAGATATCTGCATCAAAAATGGTGTACATTAAATTTAAGACATGTTGGTACTTAAAACACCCAAACAACACAACAACTCTATGCAAAGCTACCCTACCTCTAATCACTTTAAATTATTATTTTCCTGTTTCACTGAGTTTTCCCCATGGTACGCTCCCCGGTACGCTCCCCGGTGCGCGTACCGGGCGCATCCCCTGCGAAAATTGAAAAAAAAAAATTTTTTTTTTCGCCCCGCTCGAATGGCTGAATGGATTTGCACCAAACTTGGCAAAATTGTAGGGACTGGTAGCCCGATGTGCCTTTGCTATGTCTCAAGATATGTGCTCCAGAGGATTTTGAGTAATTTTGGTTAAAAAAAATGTATATATCTATAGCCGGGCCCCGGTACGCGTACCGGTGAGCGTCCCGTGCCCGCCACGCGACTTGCGCACGGGAAGCTGATTGGTTCTCGGGTGTCTGTAAACATTCGAAACAGTTCGCAGCGGCCGCCATCTTGTGTCTCGCTAGGATTGAGACACAAGAGGTGGCAAAAAACAAAGGGGGAAATGACCAAAAGGGGGCAGGGTAGACCCCCCCTAACCCCCTAGGTTTGATGTGGGGGTCATAAAAGGGGCCCGCGGGGCGAAAAAAATAATATTTTTTTTTCAATTTTCGCACCGGGGAGCGTACCGGGGAGCGTACCATGGGGAAAACTCAGTGAAACAGGAAAATAATAATTGAAAGTGATTAGAGGTAGGGTAGCTCTGTATAGAGTTGTTGTGTTGTTTGGGTGTTTTAAGTACCAACATGTAGGTACCAATGTTGAGTCTTAAATTTAATGTACACCGTTTCCTCTGTAGATATCTTGCATGTTGTTACAGAAGTTATTGTGCTATATGGAATCCATATCATAGTCTGTCAGGAAAGCAGAAAGAACATGGAGGCAGGAGATGAAAAAGAGATGTCAAATACACATTGGAGATAATATAGTGGGAGAAAGGAAGTATCTATGAGCAAAATTACTATGTAACACAAAAAAGTTGCAAAGTATACTATAAGTCTGACTTTACATTATAATCAAGTTGGTACTAGTTTAAGAATTACATATAAAAATGAATAATGTCTCAAACAATTTTAGAATTATTAAATATAAATTTATTTTTGAGATTCATTTTCCAAATTAAACATAACTTCTAACATTTGACTGTCAGAAATGTCCTCATTTTGAAGGAGGAAATCCACAGATTCTACACATTGTAGAAGTTCCTGGTCTCGTGATTTGTCCATGAATTCCAAGTCATTGGGTTCAATGTTTTCTTCATTGTTCGTCTCTAGGACAATTTCAAATGAAACTTTTTGTTCTCCTTCCATTTTGGCTGAAATTTGCATAAAAAAATAATATATATCAGTTGAGATAGGGCACTGTTGGGTTTAAGTTCAGATAGGTAGTTTTTAACAGTGAATTTATCTTTGGGCAGTGTATGGTATCAGACTGGAAGTAGAAATATAAAAAAGTGTATGTGATGAAACCTAAGTAAATTCATAAATATACAAGACAAGCCTAAATCCATCCATAACTATAACAGAGAAGTCTATCTAAATCTATAACTATTACAGAGGGATAGTATATAACTATCAGAAAACGTTTTCCATATTAACTTAGAGTGCACAATATACTTCAGTTTTCAAAATAACAACTTACCTTTCAAAAAGAAGTTGAAGTTCTTAGTGAAAATTTTTATGAAATGTACTTCAGGAAGTATTAGTCAAAATGTCTGTGTTTCCCTCTCTTTCTTTATATATATTCATGTACATAACCAATCAAATGTCAGGAAAAAAAAGTAGAAAATGAAAGTAACATTTTAATTGGTTGTCAATTCTAACACTTCAGATGTGTTTTTGTGAAGTAATTTACCTCAGGATATTTAGAGAGGTCTACAGGCTAAATGGCTCAATGGAATTCCATCAAATTTGGGAAAATGGTAGGGATTGGTATGTAGTATGAGCTATTCTATATTTGGTGAAAGTATCTCCAGTGGTTTTTATGTAAATTACCTTTTAACATTTTTTGGGAGCGCTTCCCGGCAGCGCTACGGGAGTCCTCCATTTTGTGTTTCGGTAGATTTGAGACAGAAAATGGCGGACAAACAACGTTGGGAATGGGTATAAGGGTATGCACTCTCTGACCCCCCTAGGTTTTCTGAGGGGGGCTTAGGAGGCCCATACAGGCGGAAAAAAAATAGATATTTTTAAATTTCGCGGGGGAAGCGCCCGGTACGCGCACCGGGGAGCGTACCGGGGAGCGTACTTTGGTGAAAAATTGTGAAAAAAGTTACAAAAAGATAATCATTTGGAGTGATCAGAGGTAGGGTAGCTCTGAAAAGAGCTTTTGGGTTCTGTGGCTGATTCAGGTACCTACAAGTAGGTACCAATGCACAGTCTTAAATTCAGGAGGAATATTCTATTCCCTTCATCTGAGAAGTGCACACCATCTCCTCTGTAGATATCTTGCATGTTGTAACGCAAGTTGTTGTTGTATATTGAACCCATTCCATAGTCTCTCATGTAAGCAGAAACAGATTTATTCACATGTTTCCGTGCTTTCTCAAATTGTGGACAAAATTGGTTGGACCACTTCCATTTCTGTCTTTGGCATATATTGGAATATACCAAGGCAGTTTGCGGAAAAAGTGCCATCAAATGCTCAAAGGTGTCCTTTAAAGCATTTCCAGACCTACCCCAGTCAAAGTGCCCAAGTCATTTCCTCCCCATCGCACAATTAAGAGGTCAGGGTGTGGCAAATGTGAAAAGGTTTTCACCAATGGAATCAATTGGTGACATTTTAATCCTCTCTGGCCAATCCATTTGATGTTCACATTTGATAAATCAAGGTTGTGAACATTTCTGGTAGCTGCATACCTTTGAACCCAGGGGATATAGTTATGTCCAATAATCCAGACAGAATACATGGTGAGAGGAGATTCTGGTTTAGTCAGACGAAGTGTGGGAAAGAAATGGCAGTTGGAACAATAGGAATTTGCAAAAAAAAATGTAGACTTTCAGTGCTCTTGAATCACAAGCAACGATTGGTAGATTGAGATAGTTGAAAAGTGAAAGTTAGGTTGCATGGTTTGTTCTGTGTAAGAAGTAATTTGAATGGTTAAAAAAAAGTAATTTAAAGAAACCTTGCACCAGATAAGCTGGTGTATTCGCAGGTCACACATCCTTGCAGAGGTGATTTGCAAAATTGTAGAATAAACGTTTAAACCTGAGAGCTCAGTGAGGAGGGAGTTGCTATGGTAACAGGTAGAAAGGGCTGAGGGGGGGAAGGGTGTTGGTTTGAAAATACAGAGGGAAGAGTTTTGATTGGTTACCATGAGCAATATGTGTGTAGAATTAGAGGTTTTCTGTGCCATTAAGGTTTGCAGTGCCTGGAGAACATACTTTTTGCTCTGCTAAAATTACAGTGTGGTTTATGGTCGAGGGATGCACTGGTGGGGGTGGGGTGAGAAGGGGAGGTGTCCCAATACAATCAAATGAAAACTTGTGACCATGAGGTTGTACACAGGTTCGTGGAGTATATGTTTTCATAAATTGATGTAGAAGACCGAATATACATAGAGGTCTCTTTGTACCGCCGTGTGACTCCATTTTCATGTCACTCCTGCTTTCTGTATCAGTTGCTCTATGTCAGTGTTTCCCAAACTGGGGTCCGCGGACCCCCACGGGTCCATGACACATTCCCAGGGGGTCCGTAGGCAGCAGTTTTAAAAGCACAGAAAAGTTTCTTGTGTAATTAGCAGCTTTCTAGCAACAAAAAAAATGTCAAGATAATGCCAGTGATTATGTACCTGCTGGAGAGCAAGGCGAGTTTTGTTCAGTGGCAGCTTTGACTTAACTAATGTAACACAGAGGGTTAATGTGCCTACTGCAAAGAACGTGTAACATGCATTTTAGTAAAGCAGTATTTTATGTGCATAAGTTCGCGGTTACTGCTTTTGTCACAGAGATTATTTTGTTACTGTGCACTTCATAAGTGGCAATCGTAATCTAGCAGTGGGACCTATAAATTGTCATCAAAGAGCTGCTTGAAAACTGCATGGTACCAGTTATTAACTTATGTTTTTTCCCAGTTATTCATTATCCTGATGCTACTAAAAAAGATTTGTTTGGGCGGAAATACATTTTTAATGTTACTAGCCACTGTGTTATGTTCTGAATCCTGAGTTTGTACTTTTACAGACCAAGCACTCTTTAAAAATGCCTACCAGTATGAATCAAATGTGAACCTTGTAGTCCCCTTTACCTTATGTAACATTCTGTATACACACTGATGTACATGTGTGATTCAATGTCTCTATATGTGTGTGATGTAAAGTGCTCTGACATCCTACAATGGTATGAGAGATGCTATAAAACAAATGAAATACATGTGACAGAGGGGCTGTTCCTTCAATATAAAATACTAAGGGCCAGATGTACGATCCATTTTTATATGCGCGAATGGGTTCGTGAACCCATTTGCGCATGCAAAAACCTATTGGGCCATGTACATAGCCTATTTCGCGAGTCGCAATTTGTTTGCGATTTGCTAAATAGGTTTTGCAACTTACTATTTGGAAGGGGCATTTTCTTGCAAAAAGCGAGTCTCAAAACCATGTACAAATGTTTTTCGGTCGCAAAACACTTGCAATTACCACCTACTTCAAGTAGATGGTAATGCATTCGCAAATGGGAAGGGGTCCCCAGGGGACCCCTTCCCCTTTGCAAATGCAGGCAGGCAGAGGTCCCAGGGACCTCTGCCTGCCCTTAAAAAATAAAACTAAAACGTTTCATTTTCATTTTTTTTTTAAATGCATGGTAAACGGGCTGCATTTTAAAAAAAAACTGCTTTATTTAAAAGCAGTCGCAGACATGGTGGCCTGCTGAGCCCAGCAGGCCACCATCCCTGGGAGGGCGAGCATTCCCAATGGGCTCGCAAATTGCGAGAGGCTCATTAATATTAATGAGCCCCGCAATTTGCGACCCCATTGAGAATCCCAAACAGTGTTAAACACACTGTTGTACATTTCATTTAGCGACTCGCAATTTGCAACTCGGATTGTCTCGCCAATTGCAAGGCGCTAAATGAAATGCTTGTACATCTGGCCCCAAACTCCTTAGTAGTTTGAATATTTGTTTTGTGTGCACACATGTGTTTTTTTTAAATTACTGTTTTAATATTTGAAATTTAAATCATACAAATTGCTTGGGGGTCCCCGGCTTCCAGTGGTGACTCAATGGGGGTCCTCAGGAGTCAAAAGTTTGGGAACCACTGCTCTATGTGATCTTAGTGTGTGTGTGTCTGTGTGTGTGTGCGTTCAGTCCGGGCTGAGGAAGTTTGTTCTGCAGGGAGATGCAGATAGTCGCATCAAATTATGTGGCAGGTTTCGAAAATACTATTTATATAATTGAGATGGTTTTTGGAAGCGTTAGTCAGTGAATGTCAAGTTTCAAGATTTACCGCTCGGTCGGCTTCACAGAGCACAGGGTTTGACGAATTTCACTTCTTGGTTCCTTTGTTTTTTCACTTTGTTCCTTGATGGCTGGCAAAGACGTGTTTGTTATTGTGGAGATGAAAGGGTGATAAGTTGTGAAATACGACATAGCGCGTGCTCTGTAGAAGCTGGGGAGCAGTGATTATCAGTCTGAGTGAAGTACAACTGCGGCGGTGCTTGGTTACAGTAATACATTTTTTTTTACACAGAGGTACGATTGTTGGCATGGTTCACGACCCGCTAAAAAAGGCTTGACGGGCCGTCGCAGGCCAGCGAGTTGCACCATGAATAATTCAGGTTGAGAAATGAAAACATGAACTGAGTACAGATGAGATTACGTCAAACACATGAATACAGTTTTAGTATACAATAAATTCAGTTGTGAATATGGATTAAAAGAGGGAACGTATATATTTGAAATATTTATTCAATGATGCAGTGCTTTGAAGCGAAGTTTATTATGTAATACGAGTAAAGATATTATAAACAAAGTAATCGGCATAGTTACTAGTCCATACAACATAAATGGTGGAAGTATAGTATGATGCAAAATGAATAAGGTTTTAAAAAACATATTGTACAGCCTCCTAACCAAATAAATTAAATTATATTAAATGTAAGAAGGTGTCTTTTGATTTTAAATTCAGTAATCATATATGAAAATGCTAGTGGTTAGACATCACCTCAATAACAGTTAGTTATCTGCATACGAAGCACTATCAAGTTTGATGTATGGTATTGTGTAAGGTAATAAAAAACGCGGCAAAAGCGAGAACTTGGGTGGAGGTGCATGTTTGTTATCTGCAGGGATGTTCGAAAATCAGTGTTCAGAACAACTACTGTATTGAGATAATTTTTTGAAAGGTTTCAGTACTCGATGTCACATACAGCTCGATAAGCAAGGGTAATATCAGTGTAATCACATACTTTTCAGTTATGAATCAAAAATAGTTCACTAGGCAGAAAACAAAAGCAGCACATGTGTATGAGGCGGAAATAAGGAGAGAAAGGGAAAATGGCGTTTAACCATATAAAAAGTCATTGTAACTATACACATTTATCACGGCACATTTAACCATATTTTACCAAACCTTGCTTGGAAAATGTTTCAAATAAGATAAGATAACATAAGCGAGTGATTTGTTGATATTAGAGCACCATGAAATGTTTTGAACGAAATCGAGTAGGTGAGGAAAAGAAATTAACTGCACATAAAACACGAAAATCTCACCAGCACGAAATTGCAATGTCCACTGTTAGTAAAGCCAATAGGTCTGATTATATAAAAAAAAAATAGAAAAATAATAAGAAAAATAGGGAGGAAAAAAAAAGTTAAGACGTCAATGGCTTGCATAACAGTCATACTTCCATTGAGTAGGCGAAGTAAGTGGCAACCGCTTCTAAAAGAAAGTCATTGTTATCGTCCGAAAACAAGTCAGCCATCCAATTGAAAAGAGGAAATGAACATACATGCTCTTTATTTACCGGAGCCTCTAGTACCATCAGAGGACAACTCGGTGAATTTTCAATTTAGCTGTATGCCAAGAAATCTTGCGCCGCTGCGAATATATTCCAATGACCCAGAACTCCATGTATCGCTGCAAAGGCCATAATCCCTCCGTCGGAACAAAGTTGTTCATGATCGATTAACGGATTCATGAGATGATTGTAATTCACTTCAGGAGATACCGAGTTGCAGAGACATAAGTCCAGGGCCCACATGAAATCACAGCTCAGGCAATGAAATACAGGCTGCACACAGGTGAAATAGGAAAATCGAAATGATAATCCATATGATGCACTCAAAGTCGCGAGTGGCAGAATGCCATAGTGGTCAAGCATCCTGTGGCGAAACAGTTCTAAGTGTTCCAGCTCGTTTGCGAAGGCAGGACGGACATCCATTTTGTAATAAAGAAAATAGGAACAGATAAGTAGCAGCTGCTGCTAGTAGATCAGGAAGTTCAGAAACATAGGTCAGAGAATATGGGGTGAAGAATAGCAGAATGGTTTAAAATAATTTGTATGCAAAAAATCAGCAAACCATTGGTTAGTAGTTGCAAAAAAAATAGGCCAGCTGTGAAGTGGAGGAGCGTTAAAGATTATGGGAGTCACCTCAGAAGATTGGAAAGGAAGGTTACTATTTAATAAGGTATGCAGTTTTCTGCGAGTGTTAGCTAAGTGAATGAGATATGTTTGTGAACAGATGCTCGGGTAACTTCATTTTGTGACAATAAGGATGTTGTTCAAGTCTTAGGATGGAGCTTTAAATTCAAGGTCGGATTTCGCGGCCAGATGGAAACATCAAGGTTCCCATGCGGGGGTGGATAAACTACATTTTTATAGAGAGGCACATGCAGAGTCACTATTACAGAGTAAGGCTTGTCGTTTAAAAACTCATAGTAATTATCATTCTTTGAAAATAAATAACCACTGTTGAGCAATAAGGTAAAAGTCGGCATTATAGCAGGCACCGGTGTACCTTTGTAAACACATGCAATATTACAGCGCTTCCTGTTAAATAAGTCATGCCATTGGTAGTGCCTGGATGTGAACGACTAATTCCATGTTTCAGTACGCTCATATCTATACAAATATAATTTGGGGATTAGTAAGTAAAAGGGAGCGACTTGGTTTGATGTTACTAAGAGGTACTGAGCCGGTGGTATGTATTTCTGTGAAAAAAATCTGTGGAATTTAAACATTGAAAAAGCGCGAAAGATAGAGTAATTAATGCATAGATTAGGCATGTTGGAGGTGCAGCTTCTGACTAAAAAGGGTAAAGTGTCTAGGCGTTGAATGTGGAACACCGAAAAAGAATTGTGTGTGATGGAAAGGAAACGTGGTTTGAAAAAAAAATTAAAGGTGGAAAGGGAGAGGTGACATGAAAATAGTTTCAGCGCTTTAAGTTTGCCGGGTGTTTTCGGGTGTCAGTGGAGGCACTTTCTTAACGCTAGGTTAAATCGTGTTCATCCTGTAGCTCTCTTTCTCTTAACATTACTCTCTTTGTGTTCTTCCCTCATGCTAACTCCTTCATTAATTTTTTTTATTTTTTTTTTGGGGCACGTACCGCTACGCATACCCTGCAGAAAAAAAGATTGACACAGATTCATTGAAATTATAGGTTTATTTTTATAAAGTAAAGGTAGTTCTAAAAAGGACTGTTTTTTTTTTCTTTTTGTTGTTTTATTTTTTTATGTTTTTTTGAACATTTTGTACTTTTTTTGGCTTTTCTGAACACTTTTATATTTTTTTGGTATGTTTTATGGGGATAAACAGAAAACAGGGAATTGTAAATGGCTCAACTGGAGCATAAAAAAATCAGGAAAAATAAGGTTTTTTTTGGACACTTATGGTTATCACCAGCAACCATGATAAGTTTGATGCTTTCCTCACCATAGCAAAGTAACTTGTTGCAATATGTGCATAACATTTTGTAATCATTAAACTTAGGTTGGATAGTAGCCAATGTTTCTCTTGCCCACGAACCCGATGGAGTGGGTTGTTTTGATGTTGAGCGTCCAGACGTTGATGGGGGTAGTTTACTGCAGAGGTCCCTAAACTCTGCTTTAGAGTAGTTGTTTGGATGCGCACGCGTCATGTGGCGCATCATCGTGTGATTCCCGAAGGAATACTTTTTGTTAGGGTTCCCCCTGGATAGCTCAGCACCACAAATTAAACAAGTCACCATTGCTGCGTTGACTTTTTTAAAAACCCTTGGGAGTTTGTAGAACTGCCATATAAAGTGTTCTTTGGGTTTGTAGGGCTGTTTATCTTCAGGCAGGAACTCCATTCTCTGTGACTCCTCTTCATCATCCTCCTCCTCTTCATCTTGACCACCAACGTAATCTTCTGGTGGTCTTTTAGATGGTGGTGGTGGTGGTGGTGGTGGTGGACCAGATGCTCCAGCTGTTGATACTACTGTAGCCATTTTCTGAGATAGAACTCGAAACAGGTCTTCCTCAGTCAAAGGACAAAGTCAGAATAAGGAAAAAAGGAGGGGGTTTTCATCATTTGGAAAACAAAAGTGTTCTGGACCAATGAAAAGTGTTATTCTCAAGTCACATGATCCAAGCTTTCATCATTTGGAAACCAAAACTGATCTGCACCAATGAAAAGTGTTATTTTCAGATCACATGACCCGACGCGCTTACGCTATGCGCCCCGGGGCGCGTCGCGTAAGCGAGTCGAGACGTTGCGCGATCGTATGCGATCGCGTGCTTCCGGGTGCGCTTACGCAAAGTGGAGAAGTGTGGCTCAGTGGTTAGAGGCGGCAGACCCGGAAGCTGAGATCGACCGTGGACCAGGGTTCGATTCCCCGCCTCGGCGGGTCTCAGGCTCAAAAAGAAAAAATTCCACGGACTTGACAATTCTCGCTCTGGTGCCTACTCAACTCACGGGGTCACGCTCTGCGACTCTGGGCAATAGCTTGCTTAATCTCCACTACAGCCCCTCGCGGCGGGATGCCTGGCTTTCACCTTGTGGACACCCTGCCGGTGTTTCTCACAGGGGAATACCAGGATGGGTTCCCTAAGCAAGCGCCGGGACGCTTACGGGTAGCTGTGCGCTTTACAAGTCCAGCACACATTCACATAAGCAGTGCGTCATATGACGCATCACGCAACGACGCGAAACCTCATGATGTTGTTTTCGTTCGTGGGAATAGCGCTCCCGGGACGCTCCCCGGTAGACGCCCCGGAGCACTTCGTAACATTGCGCTTACCCGTACGTTCACCGGTACGCGGCTCGGGAGCGCCCTGCGGCAAACAATAAAAAAAAAAAACATATTTACACAATTTAAAATTTGTTATAAAAATTATTACTTTTCCTAGATATTTGCTATTAAAAAACCTATGAGATTCACTGAAAAAACCATAGGTTTCACACCAGTTATAGTTAGGAATTCGCATTTAAAAAACCTATTAAATTCACTGAAAAAACCATAGGTTTTACACCAGTAATAGTTAGCTGAAAGTTTTACTCGCATAAAACCATTGAAATTCTCACGTTATAGTTAGTTGGACTCACTATAACTTGCGCGTGCAATGCACTGCTTATGACGTCACATATTACATCACTCAAGACATGGTCAGTGACATCACTCATGACATCACTGATGACACCATCCAGTGAATGTGTGTCTTTCTGAAAAATAAATATGTGTTATATATGTATATGTTTTTGAATATCTTAGTGAATACATATATGTCATGCTTTCATAAAAATGTCACCTGTGCTACCTTAGATTAAGAAGTAGATTGTGTAGATGAGGTGAGGCATGTCCAGAGGGACAGACGAGGTGAGGCCTGTGTTCAAGACTGTAGTGGGAGAGAGGCCTTTCCTGGAGAACATAAGTGGTGAAGCCTGTGTGTAAGAGTGCAGTGGACTAGACTTCATGAAGCTTATCTCCTACGGCACTCGTAGACACAGGTCTCACTTTCATTGTACTTGTGGACATACCTCTCTTCCACTACACTCTTCAATGCATGTCTCACTTCTTCTGCACCCCTGGAGAATCCTCACTTGATCTGTAACCCTGAATAGATTGTTTGCTTTTTGTCATTGCTTTGTTGTTTGATAATAGTGGTCTATAATGTGCTATTTTTTTCTTTAACACAGATGAAAACAAGATTTCAAGAGTAAGGAACGATGCCCTCAAGGGAAAGAACAAAAAAAATTGAAGTACGGTTTAAAACAAAAACAGCATCGGAATTACAGCAGTCCTCCACAACAAAGACTTCAAAAACAGGAAAGAAGCTCCTGGTAAGATAACTAAGTCTTTCTTACGGTACATATGTAGAACCAAAAAAATTGATGGACAGCATGTAGAAAAAGAGAAGGAGAGAGTAATTTTGAAAAGGAAGGAGAGGCCCTCAAAAAATGTTAGTACTGGAGCAGGAGAGAATAATATGTATCGGAATAGAAGGCAGAATCAGTTTAGAGACATTCGTAAACGAATGTTTCGCAATAGGGTGGTTTTAAATTTGTTAAAAAACATTAGGTAAGGCTAACAGAGAGCTGCTTTTTATAAGAAAAAGAAACATGTAGAGAAGATTGTTGATCAGGCTTTTGAAGTTAAGAATAAATTATTTATTTTAATAATCAATAGAATTAGGACACTTAACAAGACAATTGATGTTTTTAAATCAAACAGTAGATGGAAAAGAGTAATTAATCGGATTAATTTTTGTAAAGTATTTTCAGGAGAATGGATGCACAGTTCAAGTTGTGAGCCATTTTTTAATGAGGAGAGTTACTTTCAGGAGAATCATTTAGTGCATGCAGTTGACACCAGTGGTCGAGCATATGAGGTGAAAGACGGTTGTCCGATTGAAAAAGAGAAACTTGTGCCTAGAGAACCAGAAGAGGTGTTAACTGATGAAGTTTTAGGGAAACGTACTAAGGGTCCAGTGTACACTTGGAAGTGTAGTCGTATTTGTAGTGTGCGAGAGGAATCAATTGATTTGTTTTGTAATTTCTTACGTACATATAGTAAGAAAAGTCTGAAGCAGAAAATTAAGTTGTTGCAGGATTTAGATCCTTGCAGACGGAGATAAAAGACAGGTTTGCAAGGCAATTTACTGGCTTGTCTTTCTAGAAAAGTCTGTCAAAGTGTTTTTCATCATTTTAGGATGTTAGCAGTGCATCATACAAAAATGAGGAAATTAGTGAGAATGTTGTATTATGCAAAAAGTCCAGCACTTAAGCCTAAACAATTAAACAGTGCTCTTTTGCATGGAACTGAATTAGATGTGAAGAATATTTGTGAAGAAATTGAGATTTCTTATTTTGGTGAAAAAGAGGACAGTGTAGAAATTGACACAGAAATTCAAGGTAATTTGGAAGACAATGTACAGATTTCAAGTACACAAATGTTTGACCAGGAAATTAACAGGTTTAAGGTGAAATCAAGTGAAAGGCCGAATTTTACTTGTGTGTGTTGTCGACGAACTTATTATAAGCATCAAACTAGATTAGTTGATTTATACGTAAAAAGTGAAAAGATAAATAATTATGAGTGGAAGGATTTTGCTACTTATTTGTGGATGGAGAATTATTTTGATTTGAGTTCTGATCAGCGTATTTGTAAATATTGTTATGATAAATTAAATCAAAACAGAATGCCTGCTGGAGCTGTTCATAATAATCTGGAGTTGGTAGACATTCCTCCTGAATTGATGGATTTAAATACATACGAGTCTATTTTGATTCAATGTGTCCATCCTTTTCAGGCTATTGTTCGCATGGAGCCTAAGATAGAGAAATTGCCTCCTTCAGATTTACAGAGAGGATTGAAGGGAAGAGTTGTTTATTTGCCTCTAGATTTCAAGAAAAATATTGATACCATTGGTGTAGAGTAAAGTGGAAGAGGAACCTCTGGTTATTCTAGTTAATGGGGTTCCGACAAAGAGTAAGAAAATCTGGCAAGATTTACTGGATGTTAGGAAAGTCAAAAAGGCAACGTTGTATTTGGTCAAAAACAATGAGTACTACAGACATGTGTGTGTTGAGGCAGAAGAAACAGCTGCAGATGAAGACAGTGATTGTTCAGCTGGCCAAATTGAAAAAGTTGATGTATCAAGAAGTGAAGAAATATATGAACAATATACTGTTCATCCTTTGCATTCCAAAGAAGTGATGGGGAATGCAATTTACTTGTTTCAAATGAAAGCAGCAAAAGGAAGTCCCATTAGTGTATGGGAAGAAAGTTTGGAAACTCGTTGTTTTCCACATTTATTTCCAACAGGTCGAGGTGGACGATATGATGATCGACCACTACAAATTCCTGCATCTGAATACCGAACTTTAAGATTATATGCTGAAGATCCAAGGTTTCGTCAATGCATTCCATATTTGTTTCATCTACTGTATGAAAGTGACTTGTCTGGGCTTTCTTATGCAGTAAACCATATACTGAAAAGTGGAGCATATCTGCAAAATGTTTCGGCGAGGGACTTTATGGAGAAAGTCAATCTGCAAGACAATATTTTGGAATCTCATTAAATCAATCTGATGGCATGTCACCGTGGTACAAACGAGTATTGGTTCCGTCATCATGGGGAATTGAAATGTATGCTAAGAAATTTAGGAACTCCTACATGGTTCCTCACTCTTAGCTGTGCAGAGTATGCATGGGACGACTTACTATTTCTACGAGAGGCAAATGCAAATATTCAAAATATAGAATTCAAAACTGCTGGAGAACTGTGTTCTTTGGATCCAGTGAATGTATGCAGATATTTCAATCATAGATTTGAAGCTATGATGTCTTTTATTACCAACAAAAAAAATCCTCCCCTTGGAGAGGTTTTGGATTACTTTTGGAGAAAGGAGTATCAAGCGAGAAGTGCTCCTCATATACATATGTTGTTGTGGATTAAAGATGCACCCAAATTTGGAACAGATTCGGATGAGACAGTGATGACCTTCATTGAAGAGTATTCAACATGTGCTGTTCTGAAAACTACAGAAGAAAACAGTTTAAGGCAACAAGTTTTATGCTTTCAATCCCATCGTTGAGGAAAGTACTGTCGTCGAAAATTCAGGAACAAGTACAAGTTCTACACAAAATGTCGTTTTGGCTTTCCACGACCAGTGATTTCTAAAGGAAGAGTAAATAATTTGATGTCTTCTCTGCGACATACTGTGACTAGGAAGTCACCAGAAAATGCATACAATTTAAAAAGAATGAAGACTCCAAGTACATCAACGACTACAACCCAGTGATTTTGTCCATGTGGAATGCTAACATGGATATTCAATTAGTTGCTGACAACTCTATTGCTGTGGCTCGATATGTGACGTCTTACATCACAAAAAAAAAATACAGAACTGAAGGAAATGTGGGAGGACATTTCACATGAAAAGAGTCTAAGCAAGAAATTATATAGTTACAGTCTGAAGATGTTGTCGCATCGAGAAATTGGAGCATATGAATGTTCTGATCGATTGTCATCAGCAAGTCTCTATGCCAAATCTAGAACCATCATTTGGATAAGTCTAGGTCTTGCTGCAACACGAAACCGAGTTTTGAAATCTGTACAAGAGATAGAGTATTTGGTGGAGAAAGAACCAGAAAGTACAGATATTTTGAAGACGAACATGTTGGATACATACTATCCAAATAGAAGTCCTCACCTTGAGAACGCTTGTCTCTATGAAGTTCTGCAAAGATATATTTATAAGAGGAACATCAGAGAAGATATCAATAATGGAATATATGCTGTCATTGGATGTGAAGGTTGTCTAGTGAAACAGAGAAAAGGTCACTTGATTAATCATCGAAAATTGAGTTGTGAAAATCCAGACAAAAGAGAATTTTACTATTTGGCTCTTTTGCAACTGTTTAAACCATGGCGTACAGAAGAGGAACTACTTGGAGATTTTCTCTGTTATAAAGACTCTTTTAATGCAACCAAGGATACCATAGAATGTCCTGTTTTTCCAAATTATGTGCAAATGTTAAATGAAGAAATAGAGCAAGAAGCAACAATTGCTGCAGAGATTGCGAGAGACAGTTCTCAAGACAGTCAGAGTTCTGCTTCATTGAGTCAGGATCCTCTAGGAGGACCAATTATCCAAAATAAAGCTTCCACTGCCATGGATGAGAGGGAAAGAGCTATGGAGCAAGCTCAAGAGTATGTAAATAATTTAGAAGATTTGGTGAAACAATTAAACCTTGAGCAGAAACAGATATATGACGAAGTCACAGAAGAGGTTGAACATGAATTCAGTCATGAGAAGAAAGAGTGCTCATGTACATCATTGAAGCCTGTCCGACTGTATGTGAGTGGAGAAGCGGGAACCGGAAAAAGTTTTCTGATTAAAGCAATTGCAACTTATCTGCAGAAAAGGACTGAATCACCGCTGTCTTGTGTTGTTACTGCTCCAACTGGGCTGGCAGCACATAATATTAAAGGGATTACTTTACATCGTTTACTGATGCTGCCAGTGGAGCATGATAACAAATTGCAATACCACAAGCTATCTGGAGATGCGTGTTCTGAAGTTTCCAGAGTCCTGAAGAAAATGAAACTTCTTATCATTGATGAAGTAAGCATGGTCTCAAATCTAATGCTTGCTTTTGTGCATTTGAGAATGCAAGAAATTCTTAGAACAGACTATGATATCTTATTTGGAGGAAAACAAATTATTGTTTTTGGAAATCTACTGCAGTTGACTCCAGTGAAAGGTCAACCAGTGTTTAAAATGGTCACGCATGAAGATACCAGGAAGTGCCTAGGGAGCATTGGAAACGTTAATATATGGTTACATTTCAAATATGCAGAAGTGCTTCAAAGTATGCGGCAGGCAAAGGATGAAGATTATAAAAATATTCTACAAGATGTAAGAATCGGAAAAAAAAGTCAGCATGGGAAAGAAGCTTTACATGGACGATTAATTTCTAATTTGTACCCAAATGAAAACATTCTTCTAGAGAATATTTTTATGAAAATTAACGAGAAGAAATCTGGCATATGTTTGATGCCTACTCTGAAAGAATGTTCCATGTTCAACAACAAAATGTTGAAGTTAGAAAATGAAATGAACAGATAGTGAAACTGGAAGCTATACATAAAATAGAGCATATGGGAGCAACAATTATTTTGTCAGAAAATTTGAAATCAAAATTGGATTCATTGGAGAAGACTATATCTAAAACTGCTGGTTTTAAAAAGACTCTGAATGTGTGTTTAAATTGTCGCATCATTTTGAGAAGGAATTTAAATGTTGAAAGAGGTCTGGTAAATGGAGCAATGGGTCATGTTGTTGGTTTTGTGAATTACAAAAATAGAGATGGAATTGAAATTTTAAAAATTAAATTTGATGGCATTGACGGAATAGAACAAAATTGTCGTTGTTCAGCTAGATTTTTGCTTGTGAAAGACTTATATGTTCGCCGAAAACAGTTTCCTATTTGTTTGGCATATGCAGTGACAATTCATAAATCTCAAGGTTTAAGTGTAGATAGTGCTTTGGTGAACATTGGAAGTTCTGTGTTTAAAGAGGGTATGGCATATGTGGCATTATCACGAGTCAGAACTTTATCAGGATTGTACTTGATTGATTGTGATGAAACAAAGATTTGTGCTGATCTAGATTGTGTTAAAGAATACACTAGGTTAAGAAGAGAGTATGCTCCACATTTGCCTCAATATCCTCTGTTTGAAAACCGTGTGGTAGGCCGAAAAAGAAGAAATTAGATTAATTGCAGTGAGGTACTAGCAAAAAGGCAAAAAGTAGATAAAAGTGTAATTGTAAAGAGTAAGAAAAAGGATTCTGTTGAAGATGTTGTTGGATTTCAGTTTGAAAACAGTTCTGGTGTCAACTGCTATGCTAATTTAGTAGTTAATGTTGTTTTTTTTCTTCAAAATTTACAAAAACAGATTGTCGAAAATCGGGATCAAACATTGTGCTGTTTATTGAATTCTGTGTTAGAGAAATGTAGCAGTGATAGAGCAAATATAGAAAGTGTTTCAGAAATTAGAAATCTTCTAGACATATGTTCTGGTCAAAATCAATTTTCACAGATAATTCAGCAGGATTGTTAGGAATTTTTAATGTATATGTTTGATGTATTGGAAGATGAAGGAGTAGATATAAAAAATCTTTTTAACCTTTCTTATCAATGGCAACATGACTGTGATAACTGTACTTCATCAAGTACTACTAGAATAGACACTGAAAGATTTATATATTTGACTTTACCAGACTGCAAATCAGTGTCTTTCAATAATCTAGTTAAAGCAGCTGATCACAATATGGTGTGTACCCAATGTTAGTCTGTAATGCTGTCCACATTATTTCTGCAAAGTTACGGTAACTATGTCATTTTAATGTTCCAATGATGTAGACCTGATGGAACCAAATTGACAACTTCTATTAAAAATTTTGTGGCTTCTCAGTTATCAATTTCAGGAAGAACATTTGGAACTGTAGCTATTATTTATCATGACAGTCCTTCAACAACATCAGGGCATTACACATGCTATTTGAAAAGTTGCAAAGGTTGGACCCTTTGTAACGATACTCATTTGACTTTTAAACAACGTTTGCCTTTTGACTTAAAAAATTCATATCCAGTGTTTTTAGAACCTAAATTTAAGTAAAGGAAATTGGCGTATGAAGACGGGAGCAGTTAATAAAGGTTAGTTTGCTATTTAAAAACGGTAATTTCAGAGTTTCTTTAAATTAATTTGAAAGTATGCTCATACATCTAACATTATTTGGCCTAGAGGAAAAGTTAAGAAATGAGCAAAGAGTCATGAGTGAAAAAAAGGAGTATATGAAAATAATGAAAATATTTCAGATGTTCTTGGAGCTTTTCTTCTAGATAGACGATGAAATGGAATTTTTAGTAAACAACAGAGTACTTTCCAACGAGAAGCGAACCTTCATGATATACTATTCAGCCTAAAGGAAAAGTAAGTAAATCAAAGATTAGTGTATATTTGTTATTTGTAACTTTGAATGTTTTTTTTTAAAACACAATCTTTGTGATTGTGTTTTTTTTTTCCCCGCTGTAATATGATGAGTAGTTTGAACTCACTTTTTTAAGTGAAATTCAATATATTCTGAGAACAGCAAAAATAAACTATGTAACATGCTGTACAAGTTAATCTATAGTTTGTATTCTGTATTTTAAATTATATTCCCATTGTCTCACACTCACTTTTCTTTTTCCACCCTCTTTAAGCTCTTTTTACTCACTTATAATGTCTTTCTTTCAATCTCTTTCAACATCATTCCTTTACTCCACTTCTTTCACAACCCCTCATTCTCGTTTCAACTGTCTGCATTCCCTCTCTCCCTTGCATAACTTTTCAGCTTTCAGTCTCTCTGCTTTACTTCCCTTTTCCGTATTTTCTTACTTTGCTCTTTTACTAATTCCTTTTTACTCACTCAGCAGTATTGTCGCACTCTATCACTATAAATCACCCACTCTCCCTCGCTTATCTTTGTTTGCTCTTTTCTATTGAACTCTTCTCCCTATTTTTCGTTCACTACCTCTATGTCCTCAGTGCCTCACTCTCCTTGTGTTATGTTCAATTGTGTTTATCTAGCTTCCATCATTTCTTTTACAACAACTTCACTGCTCATCTGTCATCGTTCTTCATTCTATTTCTTTTACTCTGGTTCCATTAGTATCCCTCATTTCCTTTCTTTCAATGTCCTTCTCTTTACTTTCATCACCAGTTTAGTTTATCTCATTACCACTGTTTTAGTCGTTTTCTCCTCTGTTTTCTTTTTTTGCTCCCTTACTCATTTCCTTTGCTCACTCATTGTACTCCACCTCACTCAGTATTTCTCTTAGTTTGTCTCTTTACTAACTTCCTCACTCCATTTCCCTCAATCATTGTATATTATTCTCTCTCTCTTCATCCCTTCACTCTATGACTGTTCTTCACTTACTCTCAGTTATCTTCTATTCCTCATTCATCTAAATGCATTCTTAATTAGACTCTTTTTCCATCTCTGTCATTATCTTTTTACTTACTACTGTTTCCTGACTTAGTTTTACTAACTCACATTGTTTTAGTATCTTTCTTGCCTTCAGTTCATTTCTCTCTTCTTCTCTTCCTCTCTGTTAGTGAATCTATATGCCTTACTCTTAGTAATTTGCTCTACTTCTATTTCTTTTTCTCTCTTTTTTTCATTCTACCTTACTTTATTTCCCTTACTATGTCCTTCACTCTTACTTTATTTCTAAATACACTGTTATGATTTTTAACCTCTTCATTTGTATCTTTTAATTTAAAATACATATTTTACTAAATATAACTTATTTTTTCTTCTCTCTTTCACAGATACAAAGTGTAGTAAAAAAATTTAATTACAGTTACATTTATTTTATGGTAAGTGTGACTAGAAAAATGTAGTTTGTCATCACCCTTTGCTTTAAGCTCACTAATATTTTCTCAACCAACCTCACTCCTGATTCTTTACTCTGCTTCCCTCACTTATTCTCCATGTTTACTCCCCTTTCCCTATTCCCCCTCTCATATTCAACTTCTTTCAGTCCCTATTATTTATTTCACTTACCCTCTGTTCCCTTCCTTTGCTTCTTCACTCATTCTGTTTTTCTTAATTATTTACTTCACTCATACACACACACCTCATCCCCCTCCCAACACATACACACACCTCTGACATACACCCCACATACACACCCCACACACACCTCAACCATACACACACCTCCCCCACATACACTACTCTCACACACACACACACATTCCATACACACACATATATCCCACACACATACCCCCCACACCAATACACCTCTAACACATATCTCACACACCCTCGCCTCCACTCACACCGAAATACCCCACACACCCACACCCATAGACACACCTTACACACCCACACCCTGTCCTACACCCACTGACTCCCTATAAGTCACACATACTGCATTACTTACCTTTCTTTGCTGTGTCACTCAGACCCATTCTGACAGTCTTTGCTTTACTGTCTCTGTCCTTTCTCTTTATCTCTCCCCATGTGTTATGCTAATTCAATTTTTCACCCTCTTTCACCCCTCTTTACTTATACTCACTGCTCTTTCCTTACCGTCTCTCACCGTTGTTCATTTATCCTGGATCCGTCACTGCTCTTCATTCCCCATTTTTTACTGTCCTATCTTTGTCTTTCAACACCCACTCACATTCTCTCACTAGGTCTACTTTAGTCTTCTTCCTCTCTCTTCCCTTCTTGCGCTTCCTTATTCATTTTCCTTTTCTCACTTTCACCCTATTACACCTTCTCTGTTTTTTACTATATAATAAACAATCCCTCTGTGTTTCTCCCTCTAGCTCTCTTTCTCTTAACATTACTCTCTTTGTGTTCTTCCCTCATGCTAACTTCTTCATTAATTTTTTTTGTCTTTTTTTTTTGGTGCGCTCCCCGGTGCGCGCCCCTGTGCACGTACCGGTACGCGTACCCTGTCGAAAAAAGATTGACACAGATTCATTAAAAATATAGGTTTATTTTTATAAAGTAAAAGTAGTTCTAAAAAGAACTGTGTTTTTTCTTCTTTTTGTTGTTTTATTTTTTTAATGTTTTTTTGAACATTTTGTACTTTTTTTGGTTTTTCTGAACACTTTTATATTTTTTTTGTATTTTTTATGGGGAGAAACAAAAAACAGGGAATTGTAAATGGCTCAACTGGACACTTATGGTTATCACCAGCAACCATGATAAGTTCGATGCTTTGCTCACTATAGCAAAGTAACTTGTTACAATATTTGCATAAAATTTTGTAATCGCCAAACTTAGGTTGAATAGTAGCCAATGTGTCTCTTGCCCCGAACCCGATGGAGTGGGTTGTTTTGATGTTGTTTGATGTTGAGGGTCTAGACGTTGATGGGGGTAGCTTACTGCAGAGGTCCCTTAACTCTGCATTAGAAAAATTGTTTGGATGCAAACGCATCATGTGGCGAATCATGGTATGATTCCCGAAGGAATACTTTTTGTTAGGGTTCCCCCTAGACAGTTCAGCACCACAAATTAAACAAGTCACCTTTGCAGCGTTGACTTTTTTAAAACCCCTTGGGATTTTATAGAACTCCCATATAAAGTGTTCTTTCGGTTTGTAAGGCTGTTTATCTTCAGGCAGGAACTGCCTTGTCTGTGCCTCTTCTTCATCATCCTCCTCCTCTTTCTCTTGACCACCAATGTAATCTTCTGGTGGTCTTTTAGATGGTGGTGGTGGTGGTGGTGGTGGGGCAGATGCTCCAGCTGTTGCTGCTACTGTAGCCATGTTATACAAGTAAAGAGTACAGATAGAACTCCAAACAGGTCTTCCTCAGTCAAAGGACAAAGTCAGAATAAGGAAAAAAGGTGGGGCTTTCATTATTTGGAAAACAAAACCGTTCTGAACCAATGAAAAGTGTTATTTTCAAGTCACATGATCCAGACTTTAATCATTTGGAAACCAAAACTGATTTGCACCAATGAAAAGTGTTATTTTCAGATCACATGACCCGACGCGCTTACACTACGTGCCCCGGGGCGCGTGGGGTAAGCGTGTCGAGACATTGCGCGATCGTATGCGATCGCGTGCTTCCGGGTGCGCTTACGCAGTGCGTCATATGACGCATCACGCGACTGCTCGATACGTCACGATGTTGTTTTCGTTCGCGGCAATAGCGCTATCGGGACGCTCACCGGTACGCGCCCCGGGGCGCGCCGTAACATTGCGCTTACCCGTGCGTTCACCGGTACGCGCCCCGGGAGCGCTCCGGGCAAAAATTATAAAAATATATTTTTTTAAATAATATATTTATACATTATATAATTCGTTATAAAAAATATTACTTTTCATACCTATAGAGATTTGCTATTAAAAAACGATTGAAATTCACTGAAAAAACCATAGGTTTCACATCAGTTATAGCTAGGAATTAGCATAAAAAAACATATTAAATTCACTGAAAAAACCATAGGTTTCTCACCAGTTATAGTTACCAGGAAATTTTACTCGCATAAAACCATTGAAATTCCCACGTTATAGTTAGTTGGACTCACTATAACTTGCGCGTGCAATGCACTGCTGATGACGTCACATATTACATCACTCATGGTTAGTGACATCACTCATGACATCACTGATGACATCATCCTTGTGACAGACTGACGGACCTCCTTTCACTGTAATGTAACCCTTGAAACACATATTCAATAATAGCGACTAAAATGTTCAAAAAAAGGAGATACCCATACCAGTTACAACAACCAATTCAATAATTCCACCATCTATGTACACATCCACTCATTCACCAACAGTTCTATATAGTCACTCATACATATACTAACTCATCATA
Source organism: Lissotriton helveticus (assembly GCF_964261635.1). Taxonomy (NCBI): domain Eukaryota; kingdom Metazoa; phylum Chordata; class Amphibia; order Caudata; family Salamandridae; genus Lissotriton; species Lissotriton helveticus. The sequence goes on from NC_136064.1 coordinate 128,087,293, forward strand.
TGTAGTGATACACCTATACATTCTGTTACACACAGACAGTCATCCAAAAGATACTCTCACACATACTCACACATGCAAATAAACTATTGAACATTTATTTATTTACATATACAGCTATACACACACTACCACCCTACTTCTAAGGAAACTTACACATACTTACTCTCTTAAACAATAACTTATAGAAACACATACTTATTTAAACAGGAACTCTTACAATCTCTTACTCTCACATGTACTCACTTATATACATCAATATTCACATATACTAGATTAAAACATATGTAGTTACTGATAAAGACACTAGTGAAACAGTCATTCAGTCACTAACACACTCATATTCACACGCATCCACCCATACAGTCCTGCACATATGCTGTCTTCAAAAGACATACAAAGAGAGAGTTAGTCATTCATGCATCTATGTGCTAAGTAATACCCCCACCAAACCATACAAACACTCATACTGATACTAAGAAAAACATCTAATAACCCATATACATAACCATGTAGGTACTCACCAACCCATGCAGCCACTTATACACAAAGTGAAACACTAATCCATATAATTAAATATTTAAACTTTACTCACTAATATATTTATTCACTAAGATATTCAATAACATATACATATATAACACATATTTATTTTCAGAAAGACACACATTCACTGGATGGTGTCATCAGTGATGTCATGAGTGATGTCACTGACCATGTCATGAGTGATGTAATATGTGACGTCATCAGCAGTGCATTGCACGTGCAAGTTATAGTGAGTCCAACTAACTATAACGTGGGAATTTCAAAGTAAAATTTCCAGCTAATTATAACTGGTGTGAAACCTGTGGTTTTTTCAGTGAATTTAATAGGTTTTTTTAATGCTAATTCCTAACTATAACTGATGTGAAACCTATGGTTTTTTCAGTGAATATATATATATATATATATATATATATATATATATATATATATATATATATATATACATATATATATATATATATATATATATTACCTACTGGCGGTCGCCAGTAGGTATATATAGTTAGGATTTTTTCTCTATGGGTTTTTTGAAAATTCTATGTCTAATAACTTTGGCGTTTGTGGACGGAATTGGCTGAAATTTTCAGGAAAATGGCACATTTTGTTTCTGAGCAGCCCCTGAAAATTTTGGGGGGGTTCATCAAGGGGGGGCCGAGAAAAAAGGGGGGTCCCAAAACGCGTTTTTCCTATGTTAATTTCCATAGGGCGGTTGGCCTCACTTTTAGCCCGAACGGCTGAATGGATTTGCACGAAACTTGGCAAAATTGTAGGGACTGGTAGCCCGATGTGCCTTTTGTAGGTCTCAATATATGTGCTTCAGTGGATTTTGAGAAATTAAGGTTCAAAAAAAGATATATATCTGTAACCGCGGACTGGGCAGCGCTCCGCTACGCATACTTTTCGCGCAACGGAGCTTTGTGAAGCGAAGCTGATTGGTTCTCCGGCGTCTGTCAACATTCCAAACAGTCCGTAGCGGCCGCCATCTTGTCTCTCGGTAGGATCGAGAGACAAGGGGAGGCGAAAGCGAAGGGGCAAATGACCATAAGGGGGAATAGTAGATCCTCGCTGACCCCCTAGGTTTGATGTGGAGGTTTTAAAAGGGCCCCGCGGGGCAAAAAAAAATAATAATAATAATAATTGAACGGCTGAATGGATTTGCACGAAACTTGGCAAAATATTAGGGACTGGTAGCCCGATGTGCCTTTGCTAGGTCTCAATATATGTGCTCCAGTGGATTTTGAGAAATTAACGTTCAAAAAAAGATATATATCTGTAACAGCGCTCCGCTTTGCGTAACGGAGGTTTGCGAAGCTGATTGGTCATTCTGTCACTGGGCTATAGTTGGGCTACATCTGGCTGATATTTGGGCTACATTTGTTTTTTTGTGTGTCTGGCGGCCATCTTTGGGCTACATTGGGCTACATTGGGCTTCATTGGGCTACATTCGGCTAATTAGCAAATAGCTCATCGCAAACTAGGAATGGTAAAGAATCGCTATTTATTCCTTAAAGTTCGCTATTTAGGAAATGCAAATAACTTTGATGATACATATGGCGGTTCATCTCTAACAAGATAAGAAGCATAGGGATACATTTATGATGACTGGCGCATCACCAGGGATGTGTTAGTCATTCTGTGCCGCTGTTCCGTCACCTATGGTGTGCTGCATTTACAATGCGGCGCATCATGGGGCAAAAACAGCACAGATGCGTGATGTATCTGTGCCGTAAAGGTGGCGCATTGCTGGAGTTGTATCGCAAGTGTGATGAAGCTCCAGCAAGGGTCGGGGGTGCCCCTGTCGCAGGGTTTCTGTTCTCACACAGAACTGTGGACAGAGGATTGGAACCTCGGCGAATTAGGGTGTCCCAAAACTCACGTTAGTAATCAAAAACTATTTAGCAAGCTAGGTACAGTGTCACATTGGATATAACAAACTCTCAATGTTTAGACAATCCAGAATATGAACTTATAGTACCTCAGGATACGTGGAACTCATGAACAGTCGGTCGTTATAGATTTCTTAGAAACCAGAACATGGAGTTAAGAAGAACAGATGTGTATTTGAAATGTTTATTTACTAATGCCGTCTTCTCAGGCGTAGTACCTTAGATAATAAAAGTACACATATTATCAGTAGCAAAATTACCAGCATAGTTACTAGTACATAAAAAGTGAATGGTGATAGTATGTTAACATGCTGTAAATGAATAAGAGTTAACAACACTTATAAGCAGCCGCGGGGCGTGGAGGGAGTTACGGTGAGGCAGGGAGGGGGAGAAGCAGGGTGGAGAATACAAGTACACATATTATCAGTAGCAAAATTACCAGCATAGTTACTAGTACATAAAAAGCGAATGGTGATAGTATGTTAACATGCTGTAAATGAATAAGAGTTAGCAACACTTATAAGCAGCCGCGGGCCGTGGAGGGAGTTACGGTGGGGCAGGGAGGCGGGGAGGGGGAGGGGCAAGGTAGAGAGGGCTCCACCCTGCTTCTCCCCCTCCCGCCTTCCTGCCCCATCGTAACTCCCTCCACGGCCCGCGGCTGCTTATATCTCACCCTCCCTAATACACATATTATATTATTTGCTAAGAAGGTCTCTTTGTGTTGGTTTAGGGCGTGCCCATACTTTAGTGTCTTAGATTTGAAGGAATCACATCAGCATACACCAGCTCTCTCTTCATGTGAACCGTATCAACTGTTGTGTATGTGTGTTCGGCAAAGCAATATAAAACCCGCCTCATGCCCAGAATTGGCAGAAGTTGCACTTATGTTATGAGTATGAAGTCGTGGAGATCAGACCTCATAACAATTCTGTATCGTGTTGTTCTTGAAACTTTAGCAGTCGCTGTACAGATATAGTTTAACAAGTAAAGCAGATAGTAGACCAATAACATATTATTCTCATGTAAACCACGATGAACTACTAGGTGGAAAGCTAAAGCAACAACTAAGTGTCGTGTGCAGAAGTTGCAAAAAAGGAAAAATGGCGTTTAAACCGGTAATGAGCCCATGCTAACTTAACACGGTGTAAAGATATCCAGGACCTAGATGACACCTCCTCATGATCCGGAAACAAACTGAATAAGATAATAGAAGTGCCATCTCATGAGAGCAGATTGCAAGTTTATATGTGGACGGTCCGCAAGGTAAAGCATTAAAAACTAGGAAAATTTAATGCTAAAGAAAAATAAAACAGCCAAGTACTTTATCGAGTCTTAAGCCAATAGGCAAGGTAAATAATAAAAACTTGACAAATAAGTCAATGAATTGTCAATGAAATGCTAGTACTCAGCATATCAAACATGAAAAAGGTCTATGACATAACTGTGTATGCAAAATAAGCTGCAACAGCCTCCAATAGGAAGTCACCGTCTTCATCCGAAAACAGTTCAGCCATCCAATTTAAAAGCGGAAAAGAACATACGTGCTCTCCCAGCACCGGATCCTCTATCACCATCAGAGAACAGCTCGGTGGGTTTTCAAGAAAGCTCTGTTCCAAGAAAGACTGTGCTGCCGCCAGTAAATTCCAGGGACCAAGTAGTCCATGCATCAATGCCACAGCCATAATCCTTTCGCCAGGACAAACCAACTCGTGAGTAATGATAGGAGTCATCAGCTGATTAAAGTCGACGTCAGGAGAAACCGGTCCGCAGAGACACAAATCAATGGCCCAATCGAAATCACAGGTCAGGCAGTGAAATACAGGCTGGACACAGGTGAAGTAGGAGAACCGAAAAGATAATCCATATGCCGTGCTTAATATCGCCAACGGCATTGTGCCATAATATTCTAGCATGCGATTGCGGAACAGTGTCAGCAGCTGCAGGGTCGGAGGTTGCATAGGAGGGACATCCATATTTAAAAATGTAAAAAAGCACAAGAGCGTCCGCTGGTAATGCAAGTAAAAATACCAATCCACGAACCAGAGTGCAGAAAATACAATGAAAGGAAGAAGGGATGACTCCAAAGATTTTCTCAAATGAAGTCACGAGACCACTGGTAACAACTTTAAAAAAGTGCACCAGGGACTTTGTGGAGGATGCGTTACAGATAGTCGGAAACATGTTGCTGAAATTGAAAGGCAAATGTTAATTGAAAAAGGTTTTGCACCTCTGTATGGGTGTTCGCTATGTGAAGTACGAAAGTTTTACGGGCCGAACTCAAGGCCACCTCTCTCTGAGACAAAAGAGCTCTTATTCTTGCCATGCCGTTGAAACGTGTCTCAAGGTTGGTATTTGTGGCCAGATTGAAAACTCCCTATGTTCATGTGTGGGAGGAAATAGAACATTTCTGCAGCAAATAACCCGTTCACTTACTGTTACGATAAAAGGAATACTTTTAATTAACTCAGAACAATCTTCATTATTGAGCATCAAATAACTACCATTTTCCAACAACTTGAACGTGGGGATGATAGCAGGAACTGGCGTGCCTTGCAACACGCAAGCCATATTTGGTCGGTGTTTGTTGCATGAACCGTGTAAATGTATGTGCCTACACATTAGTGAATGATCTGGCGTCTCAGTGCATTCCTCTCCATTGAGATAAACTTCTTGATCATCTTTGAAACATCTGTATGTGTATGGAAGCGACCAGACCTCATGAAGAAAAGCACTACCTAAAGGTTCATAACGACCTATTGGTATATATTTCATACAATTTGAAAACTTATATAAAGCAAAAGGCAGCGTTATTAAACCGTGGATAAGGCATGTTGCCAAAAAACCCGCAATCCTCTGCTGATGATGTCACTGAGCATGTCATGAATGATGTAATATGTGACATCATCAGCAGTGGATTACGGGTAATGGTATCTCTAGTTTACTCCCTTATAGCTGTCTTTCTTTTAACATAAGTGTCTGTTTCCTTCCCTTATACTTACTGTTTTTGGGTCGCTTCCGGTTCGCGTACCCGCGAGCGAACTGGGAAGCGAACTAAGAGAAATAGAGGTTGGCACAGTTCCAAATATTGTACCAATTTTTTAATAACGGGGAGGTAGTTCTGAAAAGAACTTTTTTTTTTTTTTTTCTGAACATTTTTTTACTGTTTTTGAATTTTTCGGAACAGTTTTATATTTTTTTGGGTTTTTCTTGGAGGGGGCAATGAAAACGATTCATTGTAAAGGGCTCAACAGGAGCAACAAAACAAAAAAAGAGAAGTATTTATTATTTTGGGCGTTTCGGACAAACTTGCATATGATAGTCAATAGCTCTGTTGAGCAGAGTGATGCTTCTTTGTCCGTAGGAAATGAATCCATCGCAAAATGCGCAGATGTGTTTTACATCACCAAATCTCATTTGTATATTTGGCACCATCTCCCTGCCCTCTGGTCCCGTTACTTCCGGTACAACAGATCTTCTGGCCATAATAGGGAGATTATCTAGGTCGTTCCGAAACTGTGCAGCACTGTAGTTGTTAGGATGCCACCTAGTCATATGGCGATGCATTGTGTAGTTTCCGAAACTGTATTTTTTGTCGGTCCCTCTGGACAGTCTATCTTGACATATAAGGCAAGTTACGTATCTTGCATTTACCTTTTTCTGACCTTTGGGAATTTTAAAGAATTGCCAAATGAAGTTTTCTTTCCGGCGAGACGTCCTGGGCTGCTCAGGCAAAAACTGCCTCTCTTCGTGCTCTTCCTCCTGGTCTTGTTCTTCTTCTTCTTGCTGAATTATAACTTCAGCAGGTGGTCCTCTCTTCCTTGGAGGTGGTGGAGGTGGTGGGGAAGCACCAGCTGAAGCTACTAAAGAAGCCATTGCTCAGTGATCACAAAGGGTCTTTCTCTCACAATGATGAAAGTCACAGTGAGGAAAGAAGGAGGGATTTTCATCATTTGGGAAAAACAAGAGTTCTCAACCAATCAAAAGTGTTCATTTTAGATTATATGACCTAGTCTTACATCATTAGGAAACCAAAAGTGAAATGAACCAATGAAAAGTGTTATTACCAAGTCACATGACTTGCTGTGTTTACGTTAAACGCTTTGCAGGGCCTCCCGGTTTGCTTCCAGAAACCTGCGCTTTGCGACTCGCTTCGCGTACCAGTTCGCTAACGTAGCACGTCATATGACGTATCACGCGACAACGTGAAACGTCATGCGGACGGGAGGCGTCACGATGTTGTTTTCTAACGCGGCACTTGTGGTAAAGAAACGTTTACCGGCTCGCGGTCTATTTCGCGGCATCAAGGTCAGCTAACGGGAAGCTTCCCGATTCGCGAAGCGGGAACGAAGAAAAAAAAATATTTAAAAAAAAAATTATTCATAAACATATAAAATATATTTTTGGATTTAAAGAAGAATACATTTTACAGCTACATATATTAGCTGTTAAAAAACCAATGAAATTCACTGAAAAAACCATAGGTTATAGACCATATATAGTTAGGAATTAGCATTTACAAAACCTTGAAAATTCACTGAAAAAACCATAGGTTATAGACCATATATAGTTAGGAATTAGCATTTAAAAAACCTTATTTTACTCACACAAAACCATTGGAATTCCATATATAGTTAGTTGCACTAACTATATATCGCGCACCCGCAATCCACTGCTGATGATGTCACATATTACATCATTCATGACATGGTCAGTGACATCACTGATGACATCACTGATGACAACATCCAGTGATTATGTGTTTCTGTAAAGTTTAAATATGTTTTACATATTGAAGAATGAGTGGATGTATAAGTGTCTGAATGAAGGTTTTAGTAGGTGCGTGATTGACTGTATGAGTGAGTGATTAAATGCGTCTTACTGAGTGCACGGGTTAGTGACTAAACTGTCTGAAAGTGTGCATCAGTATGTCTGTTGTTGTGCAAGCTGCTGCATGTGTTGATCAGTAGCTATATAAGTAGCTATATGGGTTATTGATTGGTTGCACAAGTATTTGTATGGGAGACTGAGTGTGTGTATGGCTGGCTGGGAGGTGTGTGACTCTGTGCAGATCAATGTGTACTTGTATCAGTGATTCTATAAGAGAGTAACTATGTGTTAGTATATGTTTCAAAAATGTAAGGTGTTCTGTGTTTAACTGTATAGATGAGAAAATGGAAGTGTGATTGATTCTTTTCAGGACTGACTAGGTGTGTGAGTAACTCCATGGATGAGTGGCAGAGTGTGAGTGTCTGTATAGGTGTATGAGTGCATATGATAGTGTTGTAAAGATGAGTGATTGTATGTATGAATGATTGTATGAAGTGAATGTGTGTGTAGACATAGGAATCAGTGAGTGCGTATGTAGTAACTAGTATTGGTGTGTCAATGGTTTCAAAAATGATACTCTCTATTTAACACTGGGTGTAACGGAGGTTATATTACAGTGTGAGGAGATGCATTGTATTATCACATGAATGATATCATCAGTGATGTGATCATTGATGTCAAGTGAGATGTCATCAGTGATGTCATTTGAGATGTCATCAGTGATGTCATCAGTGATGTCACTGACCATGTAATGAATGATGTAATATGTGACATCATCAGCAGTGGATTGCGGGTGCGCGATATATAGTTAGTGCAACTAACTATATATGGAATTTCAATGGTTTTGTGTGAGTAAAATAAGGTTTTTTAAATGCTAATTCCTAACTATATATGGTCTATAACCTATGGTTTTTTCAGTGAATTTTCAAGGTTTTGTAAATGCTAATTCCTAAAAAAAACATAGGTTATAGACCATATATAGTTAGGAATTAGCATTTACAAAACCTTGAAAATTCACTGAAAAAACCATAGGTTATAGACCATATATAGTTAGGAATTAGCATTTAGAAAACCTTATTTTACTCACACAAAACCATTGAAATTCCATATATAGTTAGTTGCCCTAACTATATATCGCGCACCCGCAATCCACTGCTGATGATGTCACATATTACATCATTCATGACATGGTCAGTGACATCACTGATGACATCACTGATGATATCATCTAGTGTCTGTGTGTTTTTGTAAAGTTTAAATACGTTTTACATATTGAAGAATGACTGGATGGATGGAAGACTGAGTGTGTGTGTGGCTGGCTGGGAGGTGTGTGACGCTGTGCATATCAATGTGTACTTGTATCAGTGATTGTATAAGAGAGTAAGTATGTGTTAGTATATGTGTGAAAAGTATGGTGTTCTGTGTTTAACTATAGATGAGGAAATCGAAGTGTGATTGATTCTTCACAGGACTGACTAGGTGTATGAGTGCATATGATAGTGTTCTAATAATAACTGACTGTATGTATGAGTAATTGTATGGGTGAATGAGTGAATGTGTGTGTAGACGTACGAATCAGTGAGTGCGTATGTAGTAACTGGTATTGGTGTGTCATGATGTCATCAGTGATGTCATTTGAGATGTCATCAGTGATGTCATTTCAGATGTCATTAGTGATGTCATCAGTGATGTCACTGAAGTATGGTGTTCTGTGTTTAACTGTATAGATGAAGAAATGGAAGTGTGATTGATTCTTTACAGGACTGACTTGGTGTGTGAGTAACTCCATGGACGAGTGGCAGTGTGTGACTGTCTGCATAGGTGTATGAGTGCATATGATAGTGTTGTAATAATGAGTGACTGTATGTATGAGTGATTGTATGGGTGAATGAGTGAATGTGTGTGTAGACGTAGGAATCAGTGAGTGCGTATGTAGTAACTGGTATTGGTGTGTCATGATGTCATCAGTGATGTCATTTGAGATGTCATCAGTGATGTCATCAGTGATGTCATTTGAGATGTCATCAGTGATGTCATCAGTGATGTCACTGACCATGTCATGAATGATGTAATATGTGACATCATCAGCAGTGGATTGCGGGTGCGCGATATATAGTTAGTGCAACTAACTATATATGGAATTTCAATGGTTTTGTGTGAGTAAAATAAGGTTTTCTAAATGCTAATTCCTAACTATATATGGTCTATAACCTATGGTTTTTTCAGTGAATTTTCAAGGTTTTGTAAATGCTAATTCCTAACTATATATGGTCTATAACCTATGTTTTTTTCAGTGAATTTCATTGGTTTTTTAACAGCTAATATCTGTAGCTGTAAAATGTATTCTTCTTTAAATCCAAAAATATATTTTATATGTTTATTAATAATTTTTTTTTTAAATATTTTTTTTTCTTCGTTCCCGCTTCGTGAATCGGGAAGCTTCCCGTTAGCTGACCTTGATGCCGCGAAATAGACCGCGAGCCGGTAAACGTTTCTTTACCGCAACTGCCGCGTTAGAAAACAACATCGTGACGCCTCCCGTCCGCATGACGTTTCGCGTTGTCGCGTGATACGTCATATGACGTGCTACGTTAGCGAACTGGTACGCTTACCGAGTCGCAAAGCACAGGTTTCTGGAAGCAAACCGGGAGGCCCTGCAAAGCGCTTAACGTAAACACAGCAGGTCATGTGACTTGGTAATAACACTTTTCATTGGTTCATTTCACTTTTGGTTTCCTAATGATGTAAGACTAGGTCATATAATCTAAAATGAACACTTTTCATTGGTTGAGAACTATTGTTTTTCCCAAATGATGAAAATCCCTCCTTCTTTCCTCACTCTGACTTTCATCATTGTGAGAGAAAGACCCTTTGTTACCAGTGAGCAATGGCTTCTTTAGTAGCTTCAGCTGGTGCTTCCCCACCACCTCCACCACATCCAAGGAAGAGTGGACCACCTGCTCAAGTTATAATTCAGCAAGAAGAGGAAGAAGAGGAACAGGACGACGAGCACGAAGAGAGGCACTTTTTGCCTGAGGAGCCCAGGACGTCTCACCGGAAAGAAAACTTCATTTGGCAATTTTTTAAAATTCCCAAAGGTCAGAAAAAAGTAAATGCAAGATACGTAACTTGCCTTATATGTCAAGATAGACTGTCCAGAGGGACCGACAAAAAATACAGTTTCGGAAACTACACAATGCATCGCCATATGACTAGGTGGCATCCTAACAACTACAGTGCTGCACAGTTTCGTAACGACCTAGATAATCTCCCTATTATGGCCAGAAGATCTGTTGTACCGGAAGTAACGGGACCAGAGGGCAGGGAGATGGTGCCAAATATACAAACGAGATTTCATGAAGTAAAACAAGTCTGCGTATATTGCAGTGGATTCATTTGCTACGGAGAAAGAAGCATCACTCTGATCAACAGAGCTATTGACTATCATATGCAAGTTTGTACGAAACGCCCCAAATAATAAATACTTTTTTTTTGTTTTGTTGCTCCTGTTGAGCCCTTTACAATGAATCGTTTTCATTGCCCCCTCCAAGAAAAACCCAAAAAAATATAAAACTGTTCAGAAAAATTCAAAAAAAGTAAAAAAATGTTCAGAAAAATAATAAAAAAATATAAAACAACAAAAACAATAAAAAAAAAAGTTCTTTTCAGAACTACCTCCCCGTTATTAAAAAATTGGTGCAATATTTGGAACTGTGCCAACCTCTATTTCTCGTAGTTCGCTTCCCAGTTCGCTCGCCGGTACGCGAACCGGAAGTGAACCAAATTTTTTTTTAAAAAAAAAGAACAGTAAGTATAAGGGAAGGAAACAGACACTTATGTTAAAAGAAAGACAGCTATAGGGGAGTAAACTAGAGATACTATTACCCGTAATCCACTGCTGATGATGTCACATATTACATCATTCATGACATGCTCAGTGACATCATCATCAGAGGATTGCGGGTTTTTTGGCAACGTGCCTTATCCACGGTTTAATAACGCTGCCTTTTGCTTTATATAAGTTTTCAAATTGTATGAAATATATACCAATAGGTCGTTATGAACCTTTAGGTAGTGCTTTTCTTCATGAGGTCTGGTCGCTTCCATACACATACAGATGTTTCAAAGATGATCAAGAAGTTTATCTGAATGGAGAGGAATGCACTGAGACGCCAGATCATTCACTAATGTGTAGGCACATACAGTTACACGGTTCATGCAACAAACACCGACCAAATATGGCTTGCGTGTTGCAAGGCACGCCAGTTCCTGCTATCATCCCCACGTTCAAGTTGTTGGAAAATGGTAGTTATTTGATGCTCAATAATGAAGATTGTTCTGGGTTAATTAAAAGTATTCCTTTTATCGTAACAGTAAGTGAACGGGTTATTTGCTGCAGAAATGTTCTATTTCCTCCCACACATGAACATAGGGAGTTTTCAATCTGGCCACAAATACCAACCTTGGGAGCAGATTTCAACGGCATGGCAAGAATAAGAGCTCTTTTGTCTCAGAGAGAGGTGGCCTTGAGTTCGGCCCGTGAAACTTTCGTGCTTCACATAGCGAACACCCGTACAGAGGTGCAGACCCTTTTCAATACTGATTCGCCTTTCCATTTCAGCAAGATGGTTCGGACTATCTTTAACGCGTCCTCCACAAAGGCCCTGGCGCACTTTTTTAAAGTTGTTACCAGTGGTCTCGTGACTTCATTTGAGAAAATCTTTGGAGTCATCCCTGCTTTCTTTCATTCTATTTTTTCCACTGTGCTTCGTGGATTCCCATTTTTACTTGCATTACCAGCGGACGCTCTTGTGCTTTTTTACATTTTTAAATATGGATGTCCCTCCTGTGCAAGCTCCCGCCCTGCAGCTGCTGACACTGTTCCGCAATCGCATGCTAGAATATTATGGCACAATGCCGTTGGCGATATTAAGCACGGCATATGAATTATCTTTTCGATTCTCCTACTTCACCTGTGTCCAGCCTGTATTTCACTGCCTGACCTGTGATTTCGATTGGGCCATTGATTTGTGTCTCTGCGGACCGGTTTCTCCTGACGTCGACTTTAATCAGCTGATGACTCCTATCATTACTCACGAGTTGGTTTGTCCTGGCGAAAGGATTATGGCTGTGGCATTGATGCATGGACTAATTGGTCCCTGGAATTTACTGGCGGCAACACAGTCTTTCTTGGAACAGAGCTTTCTTGAAAACCCACCGAGCTGTCCTCTGATGGTGATAGAGGATCCGGTGCTGGGAGAGCACGTATGTTCTTTTCCGCTTTTAAATTGGATGGCTGAACTCTTTTCGGATGAAGACGGTGACTTCCTATTGGAGGCTGTTGCAGCTTATTTTGCATACACAGTTATGTCATAGACCTTTTTCATGTTTGATATGCTGAGTACTAGCATTTCATTGACAATTCATTGACTTATTTGTCAAGTTTTTATTATTTAGCTTGCCTATTGGCTTAAGACTCGATAAAGTACTTGGCTGTTTCGTTTTTCTTTAGCATTAAATTTTCCTAGTTTTTAATGTTTTACCTTGCGGACCGTCCACATATAAAGTTGCAATCTGCTCTCATGAGATGGCACTTCTATTATCTTATTCAGTTCGTTTCCGGATCATGGGGAGGTGTCATCTAGGTCCTGGATATCTTTACACCGTGTTAAGTTAGCATGGGCTCATTACCGGTTTAACCGCCATTTTTCCTTTTTTGCAACTTCTGCACACGACACTTAGTTGTTGCTTTAGCTTTCAACCTAGTAGTTCATCGTGGTTTACATGAGAATAATATGTTATTGCTCTACTATCTGCTTTGCTTGTTAAACTATATCTGTACAGCGAGTGCTGAAGTTTCAAGAACAACACGATACAGAATTGTTATGAGGTCTGATCTCCACGACTTCATACTCATAACATAAGTGCAGCTTCTGCCAATTCTGGGCATGAGGCGGGTTTTATATTGCTTTGCCGAACACACATACACAACAGTTGATGCGGTTCACATGAAGAGAGAGCTGGTGTATGCTGATGTGATTCGTTCAAATCTAAGACACTAAAGTATGGGCACGCCCTAAACCAACACAAACAGACCTTCTTAGCAAATAATATAATATGTGTATTAGGGAGGGTGAGATATAAGCAGCCGCGGGCCGTGGAGGGAGTTACGGTGGGGCATGGAGGCGGGGAGGGGGAGGGGCAGGGTGGAGCCCTCTCCACCCTGCCCCTCCCCCTCCCCGCCTCCCTGCCCCACCGTAACTCCCTCCACGGCCCGTGGCTGCTTATAAGTGTTGCTAACTCTTATTCATTTACAGCATGTTAACATACTGTCACCATTCGCTTTTTATGTACTAGTAACTATGCTGGTAATTTTGCTACTGATAATATGTGTACTTGTATTATCTAAGATACTACGCCTGAGAAGACGGCATTAGTAAATAAACATTTCAAATACACATGTGTTCTTCTTAACTCCATGTTCTGGTTTCTAAGAAATATATAACGACCGACTGTTCATGAGTTCCACGTATCCTGAGGTACTATAAGTTCATATTCTGGATTGTCTAAACATTGAGAGTTTGTTATATCCAATGTGACACTGTACCTAGCTTGCTAAGGGGTTTTTGATTACTAAGGTGAGTTTTGGGGCACCCTAATTCGCCGAGGTTCCAATCCTCTGTCCACAGTTCTGTGTGAGAACAGAAACCCTGCGACAGGGGCACCCCCGACCCTTGCTGGAGCTTCATCACACTTGCGATACAACTCCAGCAATGCGCCACCTTTACGGCACAGATACATCACGCATCTGTGCTGTTTTTGCCCCATGATGCGCCGCATTGTAAATGCAGCACACCATAGGTGACAGAACAGCAGCACAGAATGACTAACACATCCCTGGTGATGCGCCAGTCATCATAAATCTATCCCTATGCTTCTTATCTTGTTAGAGATGAACCGCCATATGTATCATCAAAGTTTTTTGCATTTCCTAAATAGCGAACTTTAAGGAATAAATAGCGATTCTTTACCATTCCTAGTTTGCGATGAGCTATTTGCTAATTACAAATTACCCATTCATTTCCTTCATTTCCATAGGGCGGTTGGACTTACTTTTAGCTCGAACGGCTGAATGGATTTCCACGAAACTTGGCAAAATTGTAGGGACTGGTAGCCCGATGTGCCTTTGCTATGTCTCAAGATATATGCTCCAGTGGTTTTTACGAAAATTAACTTTGAAAAATATATATTGGGCTACATTGGCCTATATATATGTTGGAGCCCAAATGTAGCCCAATGTAGCCTAATGAAGCCCAATGAAGCCCAATGTAGCCCAATGTAGCCCAAAGATGGCCGCCAGAGACAAAAAAAACAAATGTAGCCCAAATATCAGCCAGATGTAGCCCAACTATAGCCCAGTGACAGAATGACCAATCAGCTTTGCAAACCTCCGTTACGCGAAGCGGAGCGCTGTTACAGATATATATCTTTTTTTGAACGTTAATTTCTCAAAATCCACTGGAGCACATATATTGAGACCTACAAAAGGCACATCGGGCTACCAGTCCCTACAATTTTGCCAAGTTTCGTGCAAATCCATTCAGCCGTTCGGGCTAAAAGTGAGGCCAACCGCCCTATGGAAAACTCAATGTTAAAAACACGTTTTGGGACCCCCCTTTTTTCTCGACCCCCCCTGGACGAACCCGCCCCCAATTTTCAGGGGCTGCTCAGAAACAAAATGTGCCATTTTCCTGAAAATTTCAGCCAATTCCGTCCACAAACGCCAAAGTTATTTGACATAGAATTTTCGAAAATCCCATAGAGAAAAAATCCTAACTATATATACCTACTGGCGACCGCCAGTAGGTAATATATATATATATATATATATATATATATATATTGTCAACACTTTGTATAGCAAGACACTTTCTTCAGACACACTCTGTCAATGCTCTCCCAGCTTCTGAAAATATTTAAATCATTGTGTTCCTGTTTTGCCAAATGCCTCTAGTTCTTTCATTTTGTTAAGGTAAATTCCTATCTGAGCAACATGGCCAGTCACACAGCCACTCACTCATTCATACAGTCATTGACATACCCGCTCACTCATACATACAGCTACCAACACAGACACACACTCCCCCATACAGCCACTCATACAGCCGGTCACTCACCCATATAGCCACTCTTGAACTCAGTCACTCACCTATATACTACTCATTCACTAAATCACCCATGTACCTAAATTGCATTTACTCACTTACATATACATGCATGAACACACTGACCCATACACATACTCATGCACTCAATAATGTACCCATACAACACTCATATACTTAATCAACCATACATACACTCATGCACTCATTCGATCACCCATAGATGACTCATGCATTCAATCAACCACACACCACTGTTTCACTCATTCACTCACACATGCATAAGTCATACACTTACTATCTCACCTTTACACACACTCAATCAATCAACCATATACAAACTCATGTGTTCACTCAATCAGTGATATATATAATAAAGTTTCTCTCTTACTCACACATACACCACTCTTGCATTCCCTCACTCACGTGTACACCACTCATGTACTTGTCAATCACCCATATACCACTGATGCACTCACTCATTCACACATTCATGCACTCATACTCTCTCGCTGGCCCATACATGCCTTCATGCTCTCTCTCACTTACTAGTATTAACTTGCCTTTGTGAATACCAAAATGTAGTAAACGTTGACTTCAGTGTAAGTTCTATACCATCTTGACTTACACTCGAGAGGTCGCTCCACTCGCATCCTCTTCATCTGATACTCCCGGTATCGTAGCAATTATCTCTGCTTTGCAATTCGATCCGTTAGCGCGCACCTCTGGGCATAATCTCTGGCTGTGCATTTTTGAGTATAACTTTTCATAGCGCTTTTGACTGTGTTTAACTGGCTGTGCATTATTTTACATTGTATTAACTATTAGCATAGCGCTTGGACTCCGCGCTTCTATTCCGCTTTGACTGCGACTGTATCTTTAAGTTGTTCTCGCCCTCATAGCGCCCCATTGCTTCCACTGCCTGTGCCCCAATCTCGCCCTGCCTTGCAGCGTTTGTTGTTGTTGCTGCCATCTTGTTTGTTGACCCGAGCCCTCCCTCCACCTCGCTCCCGCCTCCCAGCTGCCCCTCCCATGCTCCGCCCCCCCTACTCTCCATTTAGGTCAGATGGCTGCACGCGCAGCATCCAAGCGCTACGGCCACGCCGAAGGTGAGCCAAAGGTAAGCCCGTCTACGCCCGTCCGCGCCTGGACCGCGCCCAGTGCCAGACCCCCTGGTTCTCGCACTACTCAATCCACTCGATCCACTCGCTTAATGTATGATGCCGCCACTCTCCTTGCCCTGAACCCCGGACGCACCCCACGATGCTGCGTAGCTACCCCAGGAGCCACCCACGGACCATTCGCCTGCCAGTCCTGCAAATTCACCTGCATCAAGACTCACACCAAACCCACAAACACCAAACTGAAATCCAACACCAACCACCTTAAATGCATCCTCCTCAACACCTGCTCGGTTCACAAACACGCCATCGACCTTTGGAATCTACTCGACACCACTTCCCCTGACATCGCCTTCCTAACAGAAACCTGGATGAATGCCTCTTCAGCCCCAGACATCACCATAACCATCCCGGACGGCTACAAGATCATCCGTAAAGACCGCACCATCCAAACAGGAGGAGGCATCGCCATTGTCCACAAGAACACCATCCGCGTCTCAACCAACTCAGAAGAGAACCTAGCTATCGCCGAACACCTCCACTTCCAGATCCACACCGACCCCAAGACCACTCTCAAAGGCACCCTCCTCTACAGGCCACCAGCACCACATACCAAATTCAGCGAGGACATCACTGACTTCATCACCCCACACGCCCTCCCCTCGGAAGAATACATTCTTTTGGGAGACCTCAACTTCCATCTGGAAAAGAGCAACGACAACAACACCACCACCCTTCTGGACAACCTCGCCAATCTCGGACTCAAACAACTTGTCAACACCCCCACACACTATGCAGGACACACACTCAACCCTATCTTCACTTCCAGCAAGCATATCTCCTTCACTCACACCACACCCCTCCACTGGACGGACCACAGCTGCATCCACTTCATTTACAACAAGACCACGTCTCACAACCACCCTCAACCAACTCTGGGAAGAAATTGGAACAAAATCACAATCGACCAGATCTCCACATTGCTTCTTCAAACCGCCGACAAACTAGCACCCTTGAAAAAACATCAAGTCTAGCAAGGAAGCAAGAACGCCCCCTGGTTCAATGATGACCTTAAGAAATCCAAGAAGTCTGTCGCTCCCTTAAGAAAAATTGGAAAAAAAAACAAACACTATCACCCAAACCGCATTCAAAAACGCCACCCGCAAACACCACCAACTAATCCGGACAGCCAAGAAATCAGCACTCAAAGACCGACTAGACAACAACGCCCACAACAGCAAGGAACTTTTCAACATCATCAAAGAATTCACCAACCCCACCGCCAGCTCAAACGACATCACCCCTTCTCAAGTCCTCTGCGACTCCCTCGCCTCTTTCTTCCATGACAAAATCACCGACATTCATAACAGCTTTGACAACCAACCTGTAAACCAGCCCACCCCACCCCCCTCCGAACCTGTACCTCCTCCGAATAACCTTCTCAACTGGAACCCAATCACCACAGAAGACACCATTCACCTGATGAACTCCATCCACTCTGGATCCCCTACTGACCCATGCCCCCATCACATCTTCAACAAAGCAAACTCCATTATAGCACCCCATCTCCGAGACGTCATCAACTACTGCCTCAACTCCGCTACATTCCCAGAAAGCTGGAAACACGCCGAACTCAGCGCCCTTCTGAAGAAACCCACAGCTGACCCCACCAAACTCCAAAACTACCGCCCCATCTCACTCCTCCCATTCCCTGCCAAAGTCATTGAGAAAGCCATCAACAATCAGCTTGCCGCCTTCCTCGAAACCAACAAATCACTTGACTCCTCACAGTCTGGCTTCCGAGCCAAACACAGCACCGAGACCGCCCTCATCGCAGCAACAGACGACATTCGAACACTACTGGACAACGGAGACACAGTCGCCCTCATCCTCCTTGACCTCTCCGAAGCCTTCGATACAGTCTGCCATAGCACCCTGATACAACGCCTCAGAAACATCAGAATTCAAGGAAAAGCATTGGATTGGATCATTTCGTTCCTCGCTGAAAGAACTCAGAGAGTCCGCCTCCCCCCTTTTAAATCAGAGGCTTCCGAAGTCATCTGCGGAGTCCCACAGGGATCATCACTCAGCCCCACCCTCTTCAACGTCTACATGAGCCCCCTCGCAACCATCGCACGTCAACACAACCTCAACATCATCTCCTACGCTGATGACACTCAGCTGATCCTCTCACTCACCAAAGACCCAACCACCGCCAAAACAAACCTACATGAAGGGATGAAAGAAGTAGCTGAGTGGATGAAGCTCAGCCGTCTGAAACTAAACTCGGACAAAACAGAAGTCCTCATCTTTAGAGCATCCCCTTCTGCCTGGGACGATTGGTGGTGGCCAACGGCCCTAGGAAAAGCCCCCATACCGACGGACCACGCACGGAACCTGGGCATCATCCTGGACTCCTCACTCTCGATGACCAGACAAGTCAACGCCGTCTCATCATCATGCTTCAACATCCTACGCATGCTCAAAAAAACATTTCGCTGGATCCCCACCGAAACTAGAAAAAAGGTCACTCATGCACTGATTACAAGCCGTCTGGACTACAGAAACACCCTTTACGCCGGTACCACCGCAAAACTGCAGAAAAAACTCCAACGCATCCAAAATGCTTCAGCCAGACTCATTCTAGACATCCCTCGCAAAGACCACATTTCCGGCCACCTGAAAGACCTGCACTGGCTCCCCGTCAACAAAAGGATAACGTTCCGTCTCCTCACCCACGCACACAAATCCCTTTACGAACTTGGACCGGATTGCCTCAACACGCGCCTTTCCTTTTACACCCCCACCCGCCAGCTGCGCTCGTCCAGCCAAGCTCTCGCCGCCGTCCCGCGCATCCACAAAGCTACCATAGGGGGTAGATCCTTCTCCTACTTAGCGGGCAAAACCTGGAATTCCCTTCCCACCCACCTCCTCCTCACGCAAAACCACCTAGCCTTCAGAAAACAACTTAAAACATGGATATTCGATAAGTAAACTTCCCCCCCTCCCTCAAGCGCCTTGAGACCCTCTGGGTATGTAGTGCGCTATATAAATTCTAACTTGACTTGACTATACACTTTGGTATTCACGAATGTAAATTACTACTAGTAACTTTATTACAATTAAAGTTACAACTAATACAGTAACTAGTATTAAAGTTACTACTAGTAGAATACCTAATAGTAAAGTTACCACTAATAAACGTATTATTAGCAAGTACTTGTGGATACCAAAACGCAGTAAACATACACATACATCATATTTGTTTAACTTTTCAAAAAATAATTGTTTGGAAATGTAACCTAAATATAGGGAAGTTTAGAATCCATTTTGCACTGCCAAATTTATACACATATATAACTACTTATATGTGTTGTCTAATGGTTACATGACCTTATGTTGTTTTTCAAAAATCATTCTTTACCTCAATCCACCAATACCAAACTGAGGATAAATCAATAAGTAAACTATGAATTGTATTAAACAATAGATTCTATTGTTCAAAAAAGTAAACTTAAATGCTATCATTAACTATACAGAAAATGTTAAAACATTATGTAACAAATATATTTTCAGACACTGAATTAACATGTATGATGGATTTAAATTATCCGGGTAAAAACAGTAGTTGGAGTCATGTTTGCAATAGATCTTTTCACCCAGAGGCAATTGTGTGGAATATATTTGCCCCAAAAGTAAATACTAGTGCCTCACTGAAGAAAAGTTGGTATTGCTCTTCTTGGTGGTGGTTTTTGTTGGAATCATCTCCCACTGATCCAGCCACATTTTCCCTGCTTAGTGAGACTGTTGAATCCACAGTTTCAAAGTTTGAGGTGATGACAGTTGTCTCCAGAGGTTGAAGGGCCTCCCTTTCTGTATAGGAGCATGGAAGAGTGATGGCTCATATTGAAGGTCTATGGAAAGTGGCATATGAATCTCTAATAGCCATACTGATGCCCTCAAACCATCCTGCACCAGCCAATGAAGGAAGCACAAAATTGACATCTACCTCACTATAAGGTCATTGCACTCCCTATACAACTAGTAGTTTTTTCTCCCCAAGAAAGTGATTGTTTGTTTTGAGGATCCCTATTACCTCGTCCACCTGGACTTCTTGTCTGGAGACTTTTCCATGATATTGTGTCCCACAGTTTCATGAAAGCTGTGGGTATCAATGGCCATGCTCAGCTGTCTCAAAATTAGCCTAACCCCGGCTCACAAGACCCTGTGGCCTTTGAACAGTGTGTACCGTAACAGTGGGTCCTTATTCAAGATGTTTCACCACAGGGAGCTTAGACACGCCTAACAGACCAGACTGCTCCTCATAATGATCCAGACCAGCAGGAGTTGTGTCTCCACTGAAAGCTTATACAGAAGATTGGGATTTTTTTAGAAGATTTTTGAACTTCAATTATGGCTGATTTGTACAATGTTATGTTATGTTATAAACTGTTTTGTAACGCGCTCAATTACTACCAGAGTGTCCTGGCGCGGTATACCGCTGGGGAACCCGTCCTGGCTTTCCCTGTGGGATGTCCCCAAGGTGAAGCCAGGCATCCCCGGCGTTGATGGGGCCATTGTGGAGATTAGGCAAGCTAATGCCCAGAGTTGCCGAGTGGGATCCCTGGTTAGAGTAGGCACCGAGGCGAGAATTATCGAGTCCGCTGACCCTGGTCCACGACCCTGCCGCGTCGGGAATTGAACCCAGGTCCCAGGCCGACTCCTGCTTCCGGGTCTGCCGCCTCTAACCAGTGAGCCACACCACTCCAATGTCAAGAAGAAGAAGAAGACATACTAACACTTCTTGAATATTGATTGATTCAAGAACATTTATCAATCTGACCCTTAGTTTTGAATGTTTTTTTATCTCTAGAGATATTGCAGACTCATTTATGTGTTCCTAATGAAGAAATAAAAAAATAATATTTTCCACCTTAGATAAACACTACTTTAGCATGACTGAGATGTGGTTCTACAACACAAACATTATATAAATACCAAGAAGTAAGATGAAAAGAAGAGATATGACTTCAAACTAGTAAGTCCTTAAACAACAACAACGTGTTTAGAAGTAGTCATTGGGATTACATTGGTTCATTGTTTTACCTATGTGTCTTCACTAATGTCCAACACAACGTCAGATGTATTGTTTGAGTGACAAATTACTCCTTCCTTTAAATCAATATGTTGGACACCCGGATTTTGCTGTTGTTTTCAAATAAAGTTGTATATATTTAACATAATTGTAAAATGGCAGATGGGTGTGGACCATACTACACACACCAATTTCCATTTCAAAATGTATCCTCAGTATTATTACTTACTTGAACAGGCTAAAATAACATATTGTTCAGTATAGTTTTATAGATAAGCACAGTACATGTATGGAGCTGGTGTTAGTGGAAAATTCAGTGCAATGCAGTGTAAAATACAATACAAGCCCTTTAACTAGCATGGTGCATTATGGGAGATGTACTCAATTACCACTAATGCTGTTAAAGTAGTCAATTGCTTGCCAATGCGTTTCCTCCGTCTTGGGACTTCTTCAGGGCTTGTTCAAGTTCTAGTTCTGATATTGATGGTAATTATGGCTCCAAGCCAATCTTAACAGCAACGTTGGTGAAATTGTATATTGTATTGGTCTGAACGTTTTCGATAATATATCATTATTTCTATCTAGACACCAGAAAGTCGATCTTATATTAAAATGATTAAGAAGGTAATCATTATTTGTAATTGTGTGACCATCTATGATTTCGTTTTGATAATCCGGGGTAAATGACCAGACGTATCTCATATACTCCCTATTATAAAAATGATGAAAATTACTACGTTATCTGTATTACATCTGTGTGTTTAGTGACCTTTTTTAAACAACTGTATCATCCAGTGGCCGGGTAATTCAAGTAACCTCAAAGTATTATTAATGCAATGTCTCATCCTCTGCACAGCCACAATCAACTGGTATCTCCAAACTATGATTATCAAAACAAAATCATAAGTGGTCGCACAATTACATATATATTATGTAGTAGAAACAGAACTTGAACAAGCCCAGAAGAAACAAGAGGGATGAAACGTATTGGCAAGCAATTGTGTGGTGATTTTAAAAAAGACAAGTGATTTACAATAAAAGATTTACTATAACTGCGATCAAGATACACTTGAATGAGTTGTATTAGGTTAATTATAAAAAATGTTTATTTACTCTTCTCGAGTGCAGGGTCAATTTGTAGCTGTGGGTGATGGGGGTTTCTAACAAACTTCTTTGGGATGCATGTGGGGCACATTCCAGACATGTTGCACTGAGGTTTAGCACTGATCTAAGAGGCATATTAAGTAGTGACATCTGGTGCTGCACCGTTCAAAGCTCTGACCCTGTCTCTTTGGGTAAAATATTTAAATATTATAAACTACACTTTCAGAATTCATAGGTAGTGAAAAGAGGGCTATATCCTTTTCTTCAAGGAAAAATAGCCACTATATATCTCAAACATCTATTTATGGGCATTAATGTACACACAAAGATACACAAGAGGTAGATCATTGCAGAAAAAAACACACAAGATTGAAATTCTTCGAGAAAATTGATCATAATTTTATTGGAAGATTTAAATGATCATTACAGCTGCAAATGGAATCAAATGCATTATCAAATCATCACTGCTCCCAGCATTTATTGACTGAGCAACAATCCATTTGATTTTTCAGTAAAGGACAAGAGGATATTAATTAAATCAGAAACTGGCAGAGCAAAGGGAAAGTTATCCAGCAAAAGCAAAGGCCTGTTGTTAAGAAGTAAGAAGAGACAGAGCATCACTGGTGTCAGCAGCAATAGATCCAACAAAGGAGGAAACAGAAGGGATTTGATTCAGGACAGAAACAACCTATTCCTTTCCTCTCTGTAGACATTATGTCAATCAATTACGATCCCTAAGTACATTCAACAGGTGTTTTTTTTTTAGCATGAACAAGTATTAAACTGCTGTAATCTACCACATCATACAATTGATCAAGTGTTCTAGGAAACACCTGCAGCTCCTTGATAACATAGTTAGCATCCCCAAGCGCTTGTCTTATAAAACTCTCATCCATACATAGTTGGGGAAACTTAAAGCCCCCAACCATGTAATAAGTGGTATCGAGGCCCGCTATAAGGATTAAATGCCCGCCATCTTTAACCAGTGATGATACATTTTGTAAAGCACTGCAGAACCCATCTTTATTTGTCACGTGGGTCTCCAAACAATGAGTCAAAATCAGACAGTCAGCCTGAGGCAGGATGATGGGAGACAAGGGGTTACTTTTGTTGGCATCATATCTAAGAACATGCTTGATTTTTCTTTGTAACATATTTTGCTTCTCAGGCCATGCGTCACTAAAAATAAAATAAAAAGGTTTTTTATTTAAATGTATTATTGATAAAAACATGTTATTTTCTCACAAGTTATGGCATAGTTTTCAAAACTGTGAGGGACTATATATATATATGTATCTACAGCTTTTGAAAAAAAAATATTTAAATATTGTAAAATAGAAAGACTGCGAGATGTTTTGTCCCTATAGTGAACTTTACTCTAACCAATATGGGATTTGTATGATATAGACATTACACCACATTGAGACTGGTCCAATCTTTATAGCATGTGCTCCAAAAAGACAGGCACAAACACATGTATCATATACATGTGTACACACACAGAAAAGCATTCTGAAAGGTGTTTGTGTTTTACTGACACATTATTTTGTAGGCTTAGCAAATATCAGTTTATAACTGCATTACTGCCCTTCTGCACCTCGTTTTCTAGATTGTAGTTTTACCCCAGGACACCATATCTGCTTGTTATGCTCACCTCCCCTTTAACCCCTCCCATGCTGGTGATGACCCCAAGCCGTCACGCCCCGCGGTGGGCGTGTGCTGATGACGGCTGGGGTTCATCATGGCCCCGCCCTGTTCATTTGTTTACAGCACACGGGGGAAATAGCGGCTGCAGCGAAGGGGTTAAATGATTGCATATCTCCAACAGATCCACAGTCACACCTTAGGAACTACCACTTCTCTCTCCTGATCATAGTAATCAATATACAATGTTTGAGTGATCAATATATTTTCCAAACCCTTCTCTCTTGGAGTAACCAGGACTCAACCAGCCTGTGTCCTGCCCAGAAGTCAGAGTAAAGAATCTCCCCTATAGAGAATTATCACAATGAGGTAATGACATCTTCCACATACATGTATGTATTATTTAAAGTTAGACTTTCCAGAGGCTGGAATTCCTAAGATATTTGTCTGTTAATGAATTTCTTCCAATTTGATGAATCTCTACAAAACTTAGAGAACCTAGAGCTTTTACTACATCAGCAGAGTGTTGTGGTGATTAGTGAACTAGGCGCAAAGAAGAAAGAGGGGGCCTAAAAAGTGTTTTTACTTTATTGAACTTTACATAGAAATGTGTATTGCAGGTAGTGTTAAAAAAACAGCTGAACAGATGTTAATGAAACTTGAGAACAGTATAGATTAACGGGTGCAGATGATCCTTTTGGGTAGTAGAGGTAAGTAGTATTTTAAAACTCATAAGGCATTTGAACTTGGAGATATCTGTGGCCACAGTAATTTGTTTGTCTGTTTTATAAGTTAGGGGCATAGATTTAGGTACTTTATTAAAGTGGTAATAGGAAGGCAAAAATTATATAAAGTTTTTATATATATGTTATCTTTTTTTTCTATAAAGTTCACAGACTACTATGTCTGAAGTACCAAAAAGTTAAATATGCAGAAAAAGGGAAAAAAACAATCTAATACACTGACAAGTGCTTCGATTTTCTACATATTCAAGTTGTTCAAAAATATTTTGTACATAGTACTCTGAAACCTGCAACCTGGTGTGTATGACACTTTGCCCAATTCTGGGTACTAGATGTGTGCTGCCCTCTAGTGGCGAAGTAGCGAAGTGAGCGAGCCTCGTGAGCTGGGAAGACGCTGAGAAGACGCCAAACTGCGGTGCGGCTCTTCCACTACCCCTGCTGCCCCCGCTGTTCCCGCTGACATCGGGACATTGGCTGCCTCTTTCTCGGTTGTGGCAGTGGCGGGCAGCCAAGTGGGGCTGGGCGAGACAGAGCAAGCGGTAAGAGGCGCCAAGCCGCGGCTCCCCCCTTCTGGTTCACCCTGTGTCACCAGCCCAGATTGCAGGATTGCCAATTGCCAATCACGTGGAGCAGAGGAGGAGGAGAGGAGGAGAACAGGCTGCGGGTGTGAGCGGTTGTGAGCACGGAGCGCGGAGCCGAGAGCTGGGAGAAACAACACACGGCAGCAGCAGGGTAAGCCACCGCCGCAGCAGCCGCCGCAGTAGCCACAGTAGCCGGGGGAATCACCGTCGGAGAGCCACAGAGCGGTACCCTGATTAGCTGTAAGCTGCGTGCGGCTGTGAATGCTGAGTCTAGTCGCGCTGAGATAACAACACCGCCGCAGTAACAGCCAGGGGTAACCGCAGGCGAACTGCAAAACTGCAAGCTCGGTTCCCCGCCTGGCTCCCTCCTGAGCTACAGACTAACGAGCCGGCGCATGGAGCGCAGAGCTGGTAGGCGGGTTGGAGGGCTGGTGGGTGATTCTCGGCCGGAGACAAAGCAAAGGGAGAGGCGGAGAGTCTGAGCCCCAAGCCCCGAATGCGCCGATCCCCGAGCCGTAGCGTGAGAGAGAGAGCTCTGAGCCCTGAGGGAGAGCCCAGAGAGAGCCCAGATGGAGCACAGAGAAAGTGTGTCATATCGGTGGCCAGCACATGCTCCCGGCTCCCAGCTTTCGTCACTTCGGACAGAGGTGAGACAGTCGCCAGGCAGCAATTGTCCTTCCCCACCCGGGTTGGTGTTGGTACTGCCGGTCCTCATCATCCTTCACTGACCCCAGTCGCAAGGTTCCACGAGTCGAAATAAACTATAGCTACCAGCTACCAGCCCTAGCTACCCAGCTCAACTGCTATCCGGCTATGAGGTCAGGAAATGTGAGAAGGTCAATTACAAAACCAGTATCAAAACAGAAAAAGGGGGCCACAAAAAATGCCGGAGCCCCCATCACCAACAGACAAAGACTCCTGCAAAATAATAACAATCATCAAGGAAAAGGAAAACCCTAATAAGACCAACATTGCCAAAGAAATCTGTGACGACACGGGCTGCCTCTGGTTTGCTGGCTTGGAAGCCACCAAAGATAACAATCCAGAAATTACAACAGGCCTAGTCAATGCAACAAAACTAAGTAATTCATTTAAAGGAACAAAAAGAAATAGAACTGAAGACCTCATAACTATAGACGGAGCACCAGCTAGGAAAACCTCATTTTCCTACCAACCGAAAATTTACACTAAATTTGCGTTCTTAAAACAACCAGGAGCAGCAATTTTCACAAAAAACGAAAACCTACCAACTCCACTGGAGCCTGGGAAGATAGTATATCCTCCATTACAAGCACAAAAAAAAACAGGGATGGAAAAAACACTAAAAGTTATTGTAGCAGACATCCATGCCGTTAACAATAACACGGCATCAATTGATATCAGGCCAAAAATTAAAAATGAAGAAGATGGAGCAGAATGCACAACAACAGACCGGCCAGAGGAGCTTAGTAGCTCATCTGGCGCTGAACCAAAAAGCCCTCAAGCCCTCAAAGTCTCCGCTCGGAAGGATAACAACAGAAAGCTCCCCAGACAAGGAATCCCTTAGGGGGTCAAGCACAGATAGAGCACTAGACGCATTAGATGCCTCAATCATCCTAGAACATCACGATCCACAGGCCTGGGGCACACAACTAACCCGATCGCCGTGGCAAAAGTCTCAGAGCGCACGGGACGAAAGGTCAGCAACATCTCGATCAAAAAGTAGTCTTTCACCGCCGGAGAAGAGCGCACAAGACGGCCCCCAAACAGCCCCAAAAGAGCAGAGCGATAAGGGACGTCTTAACACACCAAGAAATCAGCAAAAGACGATCACATACACTATAGATAGTGACAGGACCTTCCTTGCAACACAGGAATGGCAAGACCTAGTGGCGGCTTACAACCTAAAACCTACCACAACTCCCAGTTCTAGCAGACCATAGAGCGAGAGTAAAAGCTCGTTCATCACCTTCTGGGCAAACCTAACAAATACAATTCAACTATCAGCAACAGCCTTACAATATCAATCAGAGAAATTAGACATGCAGCTAACAATTAGACAGCCAGCTAACAGTACTGCAAACACTAGCCGAGTTCACTTCAGGGATTGAGAGGAAACTAGGAGACTTAAACGGTCTCAGAAAATGGGGTCAGGAAGCAGCAGAACTTTCTGCGCTAGGTAGAATAGAATGCGACTGCTCGCCAATAATAAATAAACTATCAACGTTACCAACAATGCTGGAGAATCTCCTGGATAATTTGAGACCAACTGCATCATCGGACTTGAAAGATACTGCCAATGAGGGAAACGTCACTAGGGACTCCCAAACACATGAAACCGCAAAAAAAGCAGAGAATAATCCATTCCAAAACGATAAGACCTGTTCCCCTAAAGCCAGACAATCGTCAAAAATCTCACTTCCAAACCTTTCCCCTCAAGAAAGATCCAATACAGAGATCCTACAAATGCACAAATTTGTCAGAAACAAAAAAAAGAAGGGCAGGAACAGAAAAATGACAGTCGCTGCCCATGAACAGGAGGGGCAGCCGACGGAACAAGAACATCAAGCAGAACAAGAAGTGACGTTGGCACTTTCAAACCAGGTCGAGCAGCCCCCGCCCCTGGGTAAAAAATCGGCAATTACAAGGATCCCCAACAACTTTAAAATTTCAAGATCTAAGGAAATACTAGAGTCAGAAATTGAATATTCTGGGCATAAGGAGGTCACACAGGCACAATTCCTTCAACAGCGGGAAAGATTTGAGCAAGTGACTGACCTACGTAGCCCAGCAACGAGTCACACCGACAGTCGGCCAAGGGCCACGCTACAAAACGTGAAAGAGCCAACTCTGGACCAGGAATTGGAACAACCTAAAACAAGGGCAACTTCAGCCATAATGGATAATAATAATGACCAACTCCCCGACTGGGCCAACTTTCTCGACCAAACCGCACCCCAAGTAACCAGAGCTATGCCATCAAACAAGACAGATATATTAACATTTGTTCCAGAGAATAAATCTAGAGGCAGAATGGACACCTTGAACAGAGGAAACATAATAAAACTGATTAAATCTATCAAGGGTTTGGAAGGCATCACTTCAACTGATTTATTTGAAATTGAATTCCAACCCGCACTCGAACAGAACAAACCTGAAACGACAAAGACAACATGGTCATCTAACGATCTGGTCGATCGAATCTTAGGAGAACTCAACAAATTCGCTCAGTGGGGAATAAAGCTGGAACCAGGTAGAGGGCCAGCCTACCCAACACCGTTTTTAGAGGAGAGTGTAAAAGAACACCTGCACAAAGCTACATAAATTTTAAAAGGAGTTCTCAGCCGGTCTCCAGGCCATCAAGGGAGGCCCTTACATACCAAAACGGTAACAGCGAAACTATCAACTCTAAATCCGGATATAATACAGCGAACAATAACCAACAGAGGTGGGCAATGACAAGGGTCCCCTGTGCAGCCCTCAGCACATACTACATTGAATAACCTCAGAATATGCATCAGGAATATAAATGGCCTGACAGACAAATTGGACGATCATGAAACATTAAAATACTTAAGGTCATTTGACCTGATATTGTTACAAGAAACCTGGGAAGAAACCGAGATAGTCCTAGAAGGATACATGACGCAAATCGTACCAGCTACCAGGACCTCACCCTTTGGCCACAGATCAGGAGGACTGATGATTCTTGCTTCAATCCTTACAATAGGATCAATGAAAGAAATAAAGGCCAAAACCATAGCCCCTAACATCATACAGGCAACTGGCATAACAACTAACACTAGAAAGCAGGGCGACACCCTCATCATAATCAATTCCTACATATACCCGAAGCACAGGTGCAAGAGAATTGGTAAAGGAGACAGCAACAATCTTGGACGAGGGGGAAGCTGAGAATTTAATCCTGGCAGGCGACTTTAACCTCTTTCTTTTTGGAACCGCAATGGAAGACGAACTAGCACAAGACCTCAACAGAGACTGGGGAATTCCAACCCAAGCACAAGCACTTCCAATTAAGCAAACTAAGTGCTCAAAACATTTGTTAAAAGAATTAGAGCAATTAAATCTAAGGGTGCTGAATGGCTGGTTTATAGAAGACACCCCCCCAGCATTAACCTACCACTCCGCAAAAAGCTCCTCCCACCTGGACTATACATTTGCAACCTTCTCACTATTTAACATCATTAAATCCTTTAAAATGGGTGTTAGTGATCAAAGTGACCATCTGCCACAAGAAGTTGTTTTAAGGACAATCAGAGAGAGTCCCATGGAAGTCAGGGCCACCGTCGGGTCCGAATATACAACAGACTTCAAACGTATAAGATACAAACAAGACAAGATCGGAGAACTGTCTACAAACTCAAAGGAGCTATTTCATCAGGGCAATTTGGCTGCAAACCCAATAGAGGCCTGGGAGTGGTATACGAAGACCCTCAGGATCAAATACGCAACAAAACCAAGGGCGCTTAAAGGTAAACTTCCGAAGTCTAAACCAAGTAAGACAAGCTCACTGGAGATAAAAAGACTCAAACGGAACATAAAGCAGCTTTTGAACCAACTCCGCACACAGCCTAAAAAGGAGTCTCTGCAAGATGCCTTACGCGGTTTAAAAGCAAGATTAAAAAAGGCAATCTGAATTGTTGCTGGGTCTTGTCGTGGCCAAACGGGATTTGGCACCAGCCTGGAAGAGTGATCGAGCCCCCCCGCTGAACGTATGAAAGGCAGGGATGGATTATTTTATGGGGCTGGAGCGCCCAGTGTTTGAGGCCAGAGGATGCCCCCGAAAACATTTCAAAATTTAGAAGAGGTGTGCGGAATATAGGGGTTTAACTCTAGTGCCTCCAGTGGAACCTGAGGATGGTGTAGATTTGGAAGATGGAATCCAGGCCTGAGGAGGCGCATGTTTCCTGGATTGATACAAACAGTTACTAGAGGCTCACTGTGATTACGTGCACTGGGTCACTGGGTGGACGTGGGTGGTGGTGGGGGACAGGTGGGGTTGTTTTTGATTGGGTCTGTGAGATGCTCGTACATGTTTTGATATTTGGCATGGATCTCCTGACTGTGGGGAACTGCGTATATGCCTTACCTGATCAATAACATAAAAATGTTGTTGTGGAAAAGAAGACTGATGGGGCAACGACCAATAGTAAAATAACAACAAGCAAGGAAAAAAAATCAACATAACAGCGGATCGGATAAAAACTCAAATAAAGAAAGGGAAAATAGAAGGAGCTCCATGCCCAAACGGGATACCACCGATAATATTTAAATACAACACCGATTTCTGGAGCAACACGTTAGTACCACTCTTTAGGTGCTTACAGGAATCTGAAACCTACCCGAATCATGGAAAGGATCGATTATAAGCCCAATTTATAAGCAGGGAGGTAGGAGCAACCCTTGCAATTACCGGCTGATCGCCTTACTAAATATAGAGGCAAAGTATTACGCCGGTATTCTATTGCTGAACTGACATCTTGGGCAGCCTCACACCATATAATTCCGGCAAATCAAACAGGGTTCTCCAGAGAACAAGGAACCACCACCAACGTCATGGCCCTAACCTTGATGACTGATGCGGCCAAAATAGGAAAGAACTCACTGTTTTTATGTTTCATAGATTACAGCTTGGCCTTCGACCATCTGGATCGGGGTAAGCTTGAAAAATGTGGGATCCCACAACCCCTCTTGAAACAGTTGATTCTACTCCACACCAACACCTGGATCAAGATTAAGCTGGGCGACGGGACGCACCTCTCCAGGCGAATTAACACCTTTAAAGGCCTGAAACAGGGGTGCGTCCTAGCCCCCACCTTGTTTAATCTTTTCCTCGCAGACCTATCAGGAGAATTGGATAGCATCAACTCGCATGCCCCGCGGCTAAGAGACATCACGCAGTCCAATCTCCTCTATGCCGATGACCATGTCCTAATAAGCCGCACTTCAACTGGCCTCCAGCACCTTCTAAATACTACAAGCTCATTTTCACAGCGCAACGGACTAACTATTAACTTAAAGAAAACAAGAACCATGGCCGTGAACTACAAGAAGGCCAGGAAAATTAGCTGGTACTTGGACGGACACAAACTGGACCATATAATGTGCTATAAGTACCTGGGGGTCTTATTAGACAGCAGAGGCTCGTTCAAACCCCAATTAGAGTCGCTACATCGAAAAGGCACCATGAATTATCTTGCGAAGAAGCCCCTGAAGAAAATACTGCCAGACTGTGCCAGACTGTGCACTTGACCCGTTTCTACAAGTACCGTTTCGCCTTCAACCGATGCTGACATATGGGAGCGAAACAACTCTTGGAAAAAAAGCACTGACCCTTGACAAAGTGATCAGTAAAACGTACTGATCCATCTTTCCCACTACCCAGCTATGTATCCCCTGCCCAAGTCCACCTGGAGTTCGGGGTCCAAAAACAGACTGTGGAAAGAAGGGGCAGCTTCATAAAAAGTTGGCATAAGATTAGAAATGCAGAGCAAGGCACCTTAAATGCCCACCTTTGGATTGAGTTGCAACGTCGAGAACGATCACATGCAAGAAAGTATCTGACGGAATCGTTAGAAAGACTCGAACTGTCTGACCTCTGGGACACCCCAGTAGATCATAATAGTTTCAAAAAGCTAGTAACGAAAGTAACAAAAATATTATCATTACTAGAAGACAAGGAAACTCTATCAAAAAGGGCTCACGGATGGACAGTCCTAAACGACTACAAATCATTAACCCCTTCGATGCTCATGACGGGACGGTTCCGTCATGAGCTACGGTTGAGCTGAGCTCATGACGGAACCGTTCCGTCATGACCACGCCCGTTTTCATTAGGGCCCAGCACCGGAGGGGGAAACGCGGTCGCGTTGAAAAGGTTAAAGCGTCAAACATACCTAGATCACTGATTTAAACAGAAAAACTTCTAAAGCTGCGACTCGGCATACTATCAATTCTCCCGCATCTGGCCCCATGGAAAAGGAATCAGGAAGATCAAACTTGCCGCCTCGGTGGAGCAGGATCTGAAGATCTAACCCATATAATATGTATCTGCCCAAGCTTAACAGACATTAGGAAATCTTTACTACGTGCAATGTGGAACTAGAAGGGCACTAGATCCTGCAGACAGGCAGTTAAACTATGTTTCAACCACAGGAGATCCAACTAAACTGCCGTTTTACAAAATTCCTTGATGTAGTGATGGAGAGAATCAATGAAATACAAAACAAAACAATTGTGTAACAGAAAGACAGTGCCTTTGAGCACATCTCGGGTCCGCAGCTCCAAAGAACAATAACAAAAAGTAAATTGTTAACATGAACCCACAAAATTTTAACCTTCAATAATTAACATGATCTTACAAAATGTTAACCTCTAATAATTAACCTGTATCCATAACATAAATCTCTTTTTAATGCTATGTATTTTAAATTGTGAGTCTTAATTAACTGTGCAATAAATTTACCTTACCTTACCTCAACTCTGGGCCACTCTATAACCCTCTGCTCCATGCTGCCCCACTATACAACATTCTACTCTACTCTATACAACTCAACCCTGCAACAGTCTACTACACTCTATATCACTATGAGATATTATACTACATTATGCCCCATAACACCACTGTATGCCACTGTAGGGCACTCTACTTCACTCTAGGACACACAAAAATACAAATCCTTCAATACTTCTACACCCCACTGTACTCTACTATTCCACTATATGCCACTTCACTAAATCCAGTATTTTTAGAGCACACAGCTACCCGCAGGCCATCAGGAAGATTAAGAGAGCTATTGCCTAGAGTCACATGGTGCTGGGCTGACATGCCGCCTGTGCCAGGGATCAAACCGTGAGCCCCAGCATCCGGTGTCAGTCACCCTAGCTGCAGAGCCACACCTCTTCCCTCACACTGTATGCCCTCTATGCCAATCATCTCTACAACTTTATACAACACTCTACCCTACCACACTCTATAACACTGTACTGCACACTACTCCTTTCAACAATACTGTTATGTATGCCACTCCACTCTCTGACACTTTCCAAAACTCTATAGCCTGCCAATCAACTCTAGGGTACCCCACATAATGGTTGTCTACTCTATAACACTCAACTATACACCACTTAACTCTATACCACTCTACTCTATGCTACACTGTTCTATGCCATTCCACTCTACCCAACTCCCCCCCACACCACACCACTCCCCTCCACTCCACTCTATTGCACTCTACTCCACTTAACAACACTCAAACTCATTTCACTATACCACCCATGATTCCTCTCTATAGTACTCCACTTTCTTACCTTTGCAATAAGGACTCTTTAGAACTCCACTTTCTAACATTTGCAATAAGGTCTCCAATGTACAGGACTCCACTTTCTTAAATTTGCAATACACACTGGGAGACACAGACGTAAATGGGGGGTGTCTGTTTTTCATTGACATGATTGTACTCAGGCAAGCAAAGGTTTGTTAGAAAGGCAAACACTGGGCATTCACCACAGATCAGAACACCAGATCTGTGAAGTATGATGTGCAAGTATGTGTAAGGAAAGTATGAAAAGGCAAGAAGGAAATATAAAAAAAGATCAGGAGTGTATGGAGACAGCAGCCTACAAAGAATACAACAGTGCAAACATGAATGTAAAATTCAAGTGCAGCACCCAGGGAACGGGACAACCATACCAAACTATACTGTACTTTAACCACTTTTATACACCCATTATCCCACACCCTACAACATCTCTCAGATATGTACAATGACAAGAATAGGTGTACAGCAATCAGCCAGAAAATAAGAGACTTCTCAAGTAGCAATACACTGGACGCTGAGGATCATATACTAAGATTGAAGAATATGAAACAGTCAAAGCAACTAAAGACTCTGACCAATAATACAGATAATTGGAGCAAAAGACTAAGGATGTGTCAAAAAGATGCAGTATTTTAAACAGTGCAGCTATGTTTAGTTAACTCCGCTTGTCATAGGTTGGTTAGCTGCCGTTAAAAATAGGATAGCTACAATCCATTTGTTCACAGGGCATCTGAAATGTACAGATCTTTAAATATACTCTGGAGCAGATAGACAGCCAATGAGGAGGTTTTAATGCGAGTGAAATTATATATTCATACATTTATATATATATTCACTCAAAAAACGATATGTTTTAGTGGTGTTATAGTTAGCTGGACATTTTACTCATACAAAACCATTGAAATTGCTCCTATATAGTTAGTTGGACTAACTATATTTCGCGCACCCGCAATCCACTGCTGATGATGTCACATATTACATCATTCATGACATGGTCAGTGACATCACTGATGACATCACTGATGACATCTCAAATGACATCACTGATGACATCATCCAGTGACTGTGTGTTTCTGTAAAGTTTGAATATGTTTTACATATTGAAGAATGAGTAGATGTATAAGTGTCTGGATGAAGAATTTAGTAGGTGCGTGACTGACTGTATGATTGAGTGAGTGATTAGATGTGTCTTACTGAATGCATGGGTTAGTGACTAAACTGTCTGAATGTGTGCATCAGTATGTCTGCTGTTGTGTAAGATGCTGTATGTGTTGATCAGTAGCTATATGAGTGGCTATATGGGTCATTGATTGGTTGCCCAAGTATTTGTATATGAGACTGTGTCTGTGTGTGGGTGACTGGGAGGTGTGGAAACAGCTGTATGGGTGGTTTGCTGTGTGCATTGGTGTGTTGGTGAGTGAATGTATATCTCAGTGCTACATGTACAAGTAAGTACATATGTAAAACACAGTGCATGTGAGAGTTGGTATATATAAATGCCTATACATGAGAGCCAGTGATTATGCAAGTGGCTGTATGGATCAATGTGTACTTGTATCAGTGATTGTTTAAGAGAGTAAGTATGTGTTAGTATATGTTTGAATAAGTAAGGTGTTGTGTGTATAACTGTATAGATGAGGAAATGGGAGTGTGATTGATTCTTTGCATGACTGACTAGGTGTGTGAGAAACTCCATGGATGAGTGAAAGTGTGTGAGTGTCTCTATAGGTGTATAAGTGCATATGATAGTATTGTATTGATGAGTGACTGTATGTATGAGTTATTGTATGGGTGAATGAGTGGATGTGTGTGTAGACCTAGGTTATATTAAGGTTATATTAGAGTGTGAGGAGGTGCATCGTATTATCACATGAATGATATAATCAGTGATATGATCAGTGATGTCAAATGAGATGTCATCAGTGATGTCATCAGTGATGTCATTTGAGATGTCATCAGTGATGTCATCAGTGATGTCACTGACCATGTCATGAATGATGTAATATGTGACATCATCAGCAGTGGATTGCCGGTGCGCGAAATATAGTTAGTCCAACTAACTATATAGGAGCAATTTCAATGGTTTTGTATGAATAAAATGTCCAGCTAACTATAACACCACTAAAACTTATAGTTTTTTCAGTGAATTTCAATGGTTTTTTAAATGCTAATACCTAACTATATATGACCTGAAACCTATGGTTTTTTCAGTAAATTTCCAACGTTTTTTAAATGCTAATACCTAACTATAAATGACCTGAAACCTATGTTTTTTTCAGTGAATTTGCAAGGTTTTTTAAATGCTAATTCCTAACTATATATGGCCTGAAAACTATGGTTTTTTCAGTGAATTTCAAAGGTTTTTTAAATGCTAATTCTATTAGCGGATAACGTTTAAATATATTAATATCCTAGTGGGACCACCTGAGCAGCCCTAAGGGGTCAGGGTGTTTCTACCCTGCCCCCTTTTTGTGTTCTACACGTTTGTTTTTCTGCTTTCTTGTGCCTAATTCCTAACTATATATGGCCTGAAACCTATGTTTTTTTTCAGTGAATTTGCAAGGTTTTTTAAATGCTAATTCCTAACTATATAAGGCCTGAAACCTATGGTTTTTTCACTGAATATGCAAGGTTTTTTAAATGCTAATTCTATTAGCGGATAACGTTTTTATATATTCAGACGTTTTTTTAATGCTAATTCCTAATTATATAAGGCCTGAAACCTATGGTTTTTTCAGTGAATTTGCAAGGTTTTTTAAATGCTAATTCCTAACTATATAAGGCCTGAAACCTATGGTTTTTTCAGTGAATTTCAAAGGTTTTTTAAATGCTAATTCCTAACTATATATGGCCTGAAACCTATAGTTTTTTCAGTGAATTTTAAAGGTTTTTTAAATGCTAATTCTATTAGCGCATAACCTTTAAATATATTAATATCCTAGTGGGAGCACCTGAGCACCCTAAGGGGTCAGGGTGTTTCTACCCTGCCCCCATTTTGTGTTCTACACGTTTGTTTTTCTGCTTTTTTGTGCCTCAGTCTATTAAGACCCAAGATGGATGCCAACAATTCCTGGTTAGAAGTGTTGACAGCCAATGAGCATGCAGCTTTCTCGGGAAGGCATGCTGATTGGCTGTCACTGTCTGTCAACACTAGCACAAGATAGATGCCAACACCTCCTGGTTAGAAGTGTTGACAGCCAATGACCATGCAGCTTTCTCGGGAAGGCATGCTGATTGGCTGCCACTGTCTGTCAACACTCAAAACCAGGAAGTGTTGGCAGCCATCTTGTGCCTTGTTAGAACCAAGGCACAAGAAAGCAGTGAAGCAAAGGTGTGAAACTCGCAAAGGGGCCAGAGTAGAATCACCCCGACCCCCCATGCCTGCTCAGGGGGTCCTACAAAGACCCC
The DNA here is from genome assembly GCF_964261635.1 of Lissotriton helveticus. Classification (NCBI taxonomy): domain Eukaryota; kingdom Metazoa; phylum Chordata; class Amphibia; order Caudata; family Salamandridae; genus Lissotriton; species Lissotriton helveticus. The sequence goes on from NC_136064.1 coordinate 128,124,731, forward strand.
AAAGGCAAAAATTTAAATGTCGGGGTACGCGTACCGTGCACGTACCCCGCGCGATTTTTAAAAAAAAATGTGTTTTTTTTTTGCCTTGGGGGTCCTTGTGGGACCCCATGGGCAGGTCTAGGGGGTCGGGGTGCTTCTACCCTGCCCCTTTTTTGAGTTCTACATGTTTGTTTTTCTGCTTTCCTGTGCCTCAGTCTACCGAGGCACAATATGGCTGCCAACAGTTTCTGTTTTGGAGACAGACATTGGCCGCCAATCAGAATGCATCTCGAGCTCAAAAAGTAAGCTTACAGTAAGCTTACACGTAAGCTGCTATAGATATATACATTTTTTTGAACCTAAATTACTCAAAATCCACTGGAGCACATATCTTGAGACATAGCAAAGGCATATCGGGCTACCAGTCCCTACAATTTTGCCAAGTTTGGTGAAAATCCATTCAGCCGTTCGAGCTAAAAGTGCGACCGACCGCCCTATGGAAATTAACATGGGGAAAACACGTTTTGGGACCCCCCTTTTATCTCGGCCCCCGCTTGACGGATCCCCCCAAACTTTCAGGAAAGGACCGGAGCGCCGCGAGGCAAAGTTGCTGGAAAATTCAGGCAGATTCCTCAACCGGCGCCAAAGTTATTCCCAATAGAATGTTGCGATTTCCCTATGGAAATCGATCCTAACTATATATACCTACTGGCTATCGCCAGTAGGTAATATATATACATATATAAATATATATATATATATGTATTACCTACTGGCGGTCGCCAGTAGGTATATATAGTTAGGATTTTTTCTCTATGGGATTTTTGAAAATTCTATGTCTAATAACTTTGGCGTTTGTGGACGGAATTGGCTGAAATTTTCAGGAAAATCGAACATTTTGTTTCCGAGCAGCCCCTGAAAATTTGGGGGGGGTTCGACAAGGGGGGGCCGAGAAAAAAGGGGGGTCCCAAAACGCGTTTTTCCCATGTTAATTTCCGTAGGGCGGTTGGCCTCACTTTTAGCTCGAACGGCTGAATGGATTTGCACGAAACTTGGCAAAATTGTAGGGACTGGTAGCCCGATGTGCCTTTGCTAGGTCTTAATATATGTGCTCCAGTGGATTTTGATAAATTAACGTTAAAAAAAATATATATATCTGTAACAGCGCTTCGGGTAGCGCTCCGGTTCGCGTACTTGACGCGTAACGGAACTTCGCGAAGCGCAGCTGATTGGCTCTCCGGTGTCTGTCAACATTCTAAACAGTCCGGAGCGGCCGCCATCTTGTCTCTCGGTAGGATCGAGAGACAAGAGGAGGCCAAAACAAAGGGGGAAATGACCATAAGGGGGCATAGTAGATCCTCCCTGACCCCCTAGGTTTGATGTGGGGGCTTTTGCGTGGGGAGCAGCCGGTACGCTTTTGTGCAATGGGCGGTGGTAATCTAAATGATGAGGGGGGGGCAGCGTTCAAAGCACATCAGCGTGCATAAACACGAAAATGTTTTTATCTACCACGTACTTGACTTATCTCTCTGAGATGCATTCCCTTGTGTTTCGGCAATGGTAGTCTGTTCATTACATAGATCGCCCGAGGGCGGTAGTACAGACCGCGTGTAGGAAAGGGTTAAAAGCCAGGGGTATAGGAGTATGTAACAAGCGAGCCATTTAATTGAAAAAACTAAACGTGACAAACGGTTGCAGGATCAGTGAAGGTTGATTTTATAATTGAAAGTATAACAGGATCAGTTACAATAAAATCGTCCATACGCACACCATGGGCGAGTATCATGGGTAACATTATTTCGAAGCTTTATTAATACAATAATCAATAATGAAAAATCGACATCAATAGGGTTGTCCGTATTCCTAGTCAGTACGCTTCCCCGCCCGCCATGTGCACAAAGACCGCATACATCCCCCATAACGTCAAGGCTAAGTAACTAGAACGTCATAAAGAGTTGCAAGTCGCTCCCATACTGGCGCCATTTTGGTCGAGGCCAGGCAGGTCCAGAGTATAGTTCAATGTCTCCAATAAGTAGCGGCAGGACCAGAATCCCTTTCTGCAGTTCTGGCTTTGTCATTACGAGCACTAGAAAACAAGACATTCTGGGCAATACCACCCTTGACGCAGCCCTTTATTCTATAAGATGGTGTCTTTCAATAGCCAGGGGTATAGGAGTATGTAACAAGCGAGCCATTTAATTGAAAAAACTAAACGTGACAAATGGTTGCAGGATCAGTGAAGGTTGATTTTTTAATTGAAAGTATAACAGGATCAGTTACAATAAAATCGTCCATACGCACACCATGGGCGAGTATCATGGGTAACATTACTTCAAAGCTTTATTCATACAATAATCAATAATGAAAAATCGACATCAATAGGGTTGTCCGTATTCCCAGTCAGTACCCTTCCCCGCCCGCCATGTGCACAAAGACCGCATACATCCCCCATAACGTCAAGGCTAAGTAACTAGAATGTCATAAGGAGTTGCAATTCGCTCCCATACTGGGGCCATTTTGGTCGAGGCCAGGCAGGTCCAGAGTATAGTTCAATGTCTCCAATAAGTAGCGGCAGGACCAGAATCCCTTTCGGCAGTTCGGGCTTCGTCATTACGAGCACTAGAAAACAAGACATTCTGGGCAATACCACCCTTGACGCAGCCCTTTATTCTACAAGATGGTGTCTTTCAAAAGCCAGGGGTATAGGAGTATGTAACAAGCGAGCCATTTAATTGAAAAAACTAAACGTGACAAACGGTTGCAGGATCAGTGAAGGTTGATTTTATAATTGAAAGTATAACAGGATCAGTTACAATAAAATCGTCCATACGCACACCATGGGCGAGTATCATGGGTAACATTACTTCGAAGCTTTATTAATACAATAATCAATAATCAATAATGAAAAATCGACATCAATAGGGTTGTCCGTATTCCCAGTCAGTACCCTTCCCCGCCCGCCATGTGCACAAAGACCGCATACATCCCCCATAACGTCAAGGCTAAGTAACTAGAACGTCATAAGGAGTTGCAAGTCGCTCCCATACTGGCGCCATTTTGGTCGAGGCCAGGCAGGTCCAGAGTATAGTTCAATGTCTCCAATAAGTAGCGGCAGGACCAGAATCCCTTTCGGCAGTTCTGGCTTCGTCATTACGAGCACTAGGAAACAAGACATTCTGGGCAATACCACCCTTGACGCAGCCCTTTATGCTACAAGATGGTGTCTTCCATTCAGAAAATATTGTTGGCAGCATTTTGAAAGGAAAGATAAACGGCCGTTCTCCTAGTGAGTCTCACATTGTTACATTTATGAAGAATGTTGAAGAGTAGTATGTTGAAAATCTGAAGCCATCGTTCTACAAACTCTCAACTAGCCTTGGATGGAAAAATCCTGAAGAATGTACAAACTGAAAACCAGCTTTTGTCTGCATAGCATCAGCAGCAACACTTGAGTCAGCTTTGTGTGAAGCCGCCATCTTGATCCAATCAATACCGTCCCCCTGCACACATTCATTGACCAGGCCGCATTGCGAGGGCACCGCAGGACGTGTCTTCAGGTCAAACGGATTGTGGGACAAGGTCCAGAATGGAAGAGTCACCAAAAGGCAAAAAGTTCCGCCAGACCCCGGGAGCCGGCCGCCTATGTCGGGGGCGATCTCAGGCCACACCAGGGCAACAAGACTTGGGGAGGGGGCAGGAGCCAAGCGCCCCCTCCCAGTCCGCGCCACCACACCGCCCCTCGGGGGCCTCCGTCAAGCGGTTCAGGGAGGCACCGCAGGCAGCGGTTCTTCAGATCAGTGGCTCTCACCGGCAAGGCTCCCCTCCGTCAGCAGCGATCGTTGGCGCTGTGGTTGCGGCCGGAGGCCCCGCCTAGTCAACGCCCCGGCCTCTTCATGTCATAGGCCGCAAGAGTGGGCGCAACTCAGCTGGGCGAGCGAGACTTGGGGAGGGGGCAGGAGCCAAGCGCCCCCTCCCAGTCCGCGCCACCACACCGCCCCTCTGGGGCCTCCGTCATGCGGTTCAGGGAGGCACCGCAGGCAGCGGTTCTTCAGATCAGTGGCTCTCACCGGCAAGGCTCCCCTCCGTCAGCAGCGATCGTTGGCGCTGTGGTTGCGGCCGGAGGCCCCGCCTAGTCAACGCCCCGGCCTCTCCATGTCGTAGGCTGCAAGAGTGGGCGCAACTCAGCTGGCCGAGCGAGACTTGGGGAGGGGGCAGGAGCCATGCGCCCCCTCCCAGTCCGCGCCACCACACCGCCCCTCGGGGGCCTCCATCAAGCAGTTCAGGGAGGCACCGCAGGCAGCGGTTCTTCAGATCAGTGGCTCTCACCGGCAAGGCTCCCCTCCGTCAGCAGTGATCGTTGGCGCTGTGGTTGCGGCCGAAGGCCCCGCCTAGTCAACGCCCCGGCCTCTCCATGTCGTAGGCCGCAAGAGTGGGCGCAACTCAGCTGGCCGAGCGAGACTTAGGGAGGGGGCAGGAGCCAAGCGCCCCCTCCCAGTCCGCGCCACCACACCGCCCCTCGGGGGCCTCCGTCAAGCGGTTCTGGGAGGCACCGCAGGCAGCGGTTCTTCAGATCACAACAGAGTCTCATGCTCGATCGATTGAGCTGGCCGAATCAGGCAACAAGAAGGTGGGGGGGGGCACCTCTTGCTCAACCACCACCTGAGGAGGTGGTACTCTCTTCCTAGGAGGTGGTGGTGGTGGTGGGGATGCACCAGCTGAAGCTACAACACTTGCCATTGCTAAGTGATGAAAAAAGGTCTTCCTCTCACAAAGATGAAAGTCAGAGTGAGGAAACAAGGAGGGGTTTTCATCATTTGGGACAAAAAATAGTTCTAAACCAATGAAAAGTGTTATTTTTAGGTCACATGACCTAGCCTTACATCATTAGGAACCCAAAAGTGAAATGAACCAATGAAAAGTTTTATTAACAAGTCACATGACCTGTTATGCTTACGTTACGCGCTCCGCTCCGCGCCGCGCCCCCGATCGCTTCCGGGAAGCTGCGCTTCGCGCCTCGCGCACCGGAGCACTTCCGGGTGCGCTAACGCGGTGCGTCATATGACGCTTTACACGACAACGCGATACGTCGCGGTTACGTGACGCATCACGATGTTGTTTTCTAACGCGGCAGTTGCGCAAACAGAACGTTTATCGGCCGGGCATATGGAATACATACACATTCATACCATACAATCAGGGCATGTACGCACAGTCACACCATACAATTTTTCACGTTCACAGTGATGGTCTGCACTCCATGCAATATCTCACAGCGCTTGTCTATGTATTTCCCTACATGGAGCACGGTGCGGTCCATGTCCACTCCATTCTTCAGTCGGAACTCCGATGTAACCTACAGAGGAGAAAAGAAAGGGGGGGGATACAGCATTCAGAGGATGTCAGCGCGCGCAAACACGAAAAAGCTTCTACTTACCATGTATCAGACTAGCTGCAGGAACGTGTGATACAACAGATCTTGGCTATCCCTTTCGCATTATTTTTCTGTGTAACATATCCTCCCCTTCTTATGATGCCAAAAAATGTTTCATTTTGTTTGTCTCTAAATTCGAGTTCACTCTTCGTGTATTTGTTTCTCAATTAGTCTTATTTTATGGGACAAAATACCACACCGTACATTCGGCAGATACCTTAAGCTACGGTCGACCATTTTCTAACAATTCTGGAAAAAGGGCAGGTGTGACGGATACAAATTTCAATCAATCCAAAATTCAGGCAAAGGGTCTGCATTATCTGTCTTCTATTGTTTGGGAATAACAGCCATTATTCTAAAATCCTACCAACCTAGATGATTGTTATGACGCTGATACCATACTTCCTTCGAAAACTCTTTTTTGCAAAAATGTCAGTATACAAATACGGGCCTACAACCACGTGGGCCGGCCACGGAGCAAACTGGAATCGTATATGATGAGGGGACCTTTACACTGTAGAAAAACGTAACGGGCGGTCCATTAGGTTGCAGGAATTAAGGTGTCTAACAGTTGCGGAATCGGTGGACGTTAATTTTATAATGAAAGTACGACAGGACCAGTTACAATGAAATTATCTAGATATACATTTGCGGGCAAGTACCATGAGTAACGTTAATTCGAACTTTCAATAGTACAGTAATGAATAATACATCAGAACTTAATATCAATAGGGATGTGCAAATGTTCAATCAGTACCCGTCCCCGCCCGCCATGTGCTCCAAAACTGCATACATATCTCGTGATATCAAGGCTGAGCAACCAGTACACATCAAGTAGTTGCGAGTCTCATTTATACCGACGCCATTTTGGGCGAGGCCGGGCAGGTCCAGAATATAGTCAAAATGTCTCCACCAACCAGCGGTCGGAACAGAACCCCTTTCAGCAGTCCAAAAAGTTCCGTTAAATGACAACAGAAGGGACAGGCAACAAGAACCATCAGTCAAAGAGGGGAGGGCAAGTTCTTCTCTACCGGGTCACGTTGGGTCTCCACCGGAACTGATCGAATTGGTAGTCTACAGTGTTTCTGGATGTTTCAGACTGAAGCTGGCGTCAGCATGAGAGCACCCCGTGGCTACGTCGTGGCCATTCCGCGAGCAATCATGGCAGTCGCTCCCCACCGGAAGTCTGCGGGAGTCGGGGGCCCCGGTGACTCTTGTAGAATCTTCAAGGCTGAGGGGACGCTTTTGGGAATGGGGCCCATGCCCTAGCAGTCAAGCGTCCGAGTTCCAGGGTTGCCCAGAGCCATCCTTGCAGGCCAGGCCCAAGTCTGTGGAGCCGACCGCCATTTCGTGAGCTCCGTGGCAGCCGCCTGTCGCTGTACCGCAAGAGTGGGTGCAATTCAGGCGGATGGCGGGTGAGACGCTGTAATAGCAAGAGCAGGCACAACTCAGCTGGCCGAGCGAGGCACTGTGCTGCAAGAGCGGGCGCAATTCAGCTGGCCGAGTGAAGTGCTGGGGTGCAGCTGAGAAACCTCCACCTGGGGAGGTGGGGGAGGCTCGTTCGCGCCGCCTCTCCCTTCCAGTGCACCCCACGCCGTCTCCTGGCGCAGGTATATGTGATGGTCGGACCAGGGCACCGCAGGAAGTGTCTTCAGGTCAAACGGATTGTGGGACAAGGTCCAGAATGGAAGAGTCACCAAAAGGCAAACAGTTCCGCCTGACCCCGGGAGCCGGCCGCCTATGTCGGGGGCGATCTCAGGCCACACCAGGGCAACAAGACTTGGGGAGGGGGCAGGAGCCAAGCGCCCCCTCCGAGTCCGCTCCACCACACCGCCCCTCGGGGGCCTCCGTCAAGCGGCTCAGGGAGGCACCGCAGGCAGCGGTTCTTCAGATCAGTGGTCTCACCGGCAAGTCTCCCCTCCGTCAGCAGCGATCGTTGGTGCTGTGGTTGCGGCCGGAGGCCCCGCCTAGTCAACGCCCCGGCCTCTCCATCTCGTAGGCCGCAGAGTAGTCGGGGAGAAAACCCAGGAACGGCGGCATGCATTTGGATCGATGTTGCAGCAGGCTGCCATGTAAATAGTTATTTAATAAAACGTTTTACCCTGTTACTTTGCTGGTGTGTTGTATATATTTATAATATTTGCATAGGGTTTGTCGTTATTTTGGGCGGGGTGGGCGGCGGAGCCGAGCTGTCTTGCAGCCATCATGGCATCGAGCTCGGTTCCTCTCACTAGTTTCATATTTCTCATGAGGGGTGGTTCCTAATGTTTCTATTTTAGCGAGGTTAAAAAGAGATCCCATTAGTGGCCTACTGATTTTGCTTGATTCCTTTTGTTTTTTCTAACGATTTTTCACTATCTGCAAAGACTAAACAGAGTATTGCGACTCTGTGCTTGTTTGTAAATAGAGAATGAACCAAAGAGAACCAATTCCAAAACAGTAAATGCTTGGATAACAATCAATCAAATGGAGAGGGAAGCAGGCACGACTGATTCCAACGGGGGCAAAGGCCTGCGTTACCTACCCTTCATTATCTGCAAAGAGAGAATACTCCTAAAAGAAAAGAGGGGGGGGGGCAGCGTTCAAAGCACATCAGCGTGCATAAACACGAAAATGTTTTTACCTACCACGTACTTGACATTTTAAAGCTTTTGATATTTGCTAATAAAAAACCATTGAAATTCACTGAAAAAAACATAGGTTATAGACCATATATAGTTAGGAATTAGCATTTACAAAACCTTGAAAATTCACTGAAAAAAACATGGGTTATAGACCATATATAGTTAGGAATTAGCATTTACAAAACCTTATTTTACTCACACAAAACCATTGAAATTCCATATATAGTTAGTTGCACTAACTATATATCGCGCACCCGCAATCCACTGCTGATGATGTCACATATTACATCATTCATGACATGGTCAGTGACATCACTGATGACATCTCAAATGACATCACTGATGACATCACTGATGACATCTCAAATGACATCACTGATGACATCACTGATGACATCTCAAATGACATCACTGATAACATCTCAAATGACATCACTGATGACATCACTGATGACATCTCAAATGACATCACTGATGACATCACTGATGACATCTCATTTGACATCAATGGTCACATCACTGATGATATCATTCATGTGACAATACAATGCATCTCCTCACACTTTAATATAACCTCTGTTACACCCAGTGTTAAATACAGAATATAATTTTTTAAACCATTGACACACCAATACTAGTTACTACATACGCACTCACTGATTCCTACGTCTACACACACATTCACTCATTCACCCATACAATCATTCATACATACAATCACTCATCTTTACAACACTATCATACACCTATACAGACACTCACACTCTGCCACTCATCCATGGAGTTACTCACACACCTAGTCAGTCCTGTAAAGAATCAATCACACTTCCATTTTCTAATCTATACAGTTAAACATAGAGTACCTTACATGTTCAAACATATACTAATACATACTTACTCTCTTATACAATCATTGATACAAGAACACATTGATCTGCACAGAGTCACACATCTCCCAGCCAGCCACACACACACTCAGTCTCCCATACAAATACTTGGACAATCAATCAATAACCCATATAGTTACTCATATAGCTACTGATCAAAACATGCAGCAGTTTACAGAACAACAGACATAATGATGCACAAATTAAGACAGTTTAGTCACTAACCCATGCACTCAGTGAGACACATTTAATCACTCACTCATACAGTCAGTCACGCACCTACTAAATCCTTCATCCAGACACTTCTACATCTACTCATTCTTCAATATGTAAAACATATTTAAACTTTACAGAAACACACAGTCACTGGATGATGTCATCAGTGATGTCATCAGTGATGTCATTTGAGATGTCATCAGTGATGTCATCAGGGATGTCACTGACCATGTCATGAATGATGTAATATGTGACATCATCAGCAGTGGATTGCGGGTGCGCGATATATAGTTCGTGCAACTAACTATATATGGAATTTCAATGGTTTTGTGTGAGTAAAATAAGGTTTTGTAAATGCTAATTCCTAACTATATATGGTCTATAACCCATGGTTTTTTCAGTGAATAGATATATATATTCACTGAAAAAACCATAGGTTATAGACCATATATAGTTAGGAATTAGCATTTACAAAACCTTGAAAATTCACTGAAAAAACCATAGGTTATAGACCATATATAGTCAAGGTTTTGTAAATGCTAATTCCTAACTATATATGGTCTATAACCTATGGTTTTTTCAGTGAATTTCATTGGTTTTTTAACAGCTAATATCTGTAGCTGTAAAATGTATTCTTCTTTAAATCCCAAAATATATTTTATATGTTTATGAATAATTTTTTTTTTAAAATATTTTTTTTCTTCGTTCCCGCTTCGCGAATCGGGAAGCTTCCCGTTAGCTGACCTTGATGCCGCGAAATAGACCGCGAGCCGGTAAACGTTTCTTTACCGCAACTGCCGCGTTAGAAAACAACATCGTGACGCCTCCCGTCCGCATGACGTTTCACGTTGTCGCGTGATACGTCATATGACGTGCTACGTTAGCGAACTGGTACGCGAAGCGAGTCGCAAAGCGCAGGTTTCTGGAAGCAAACCGTGAGGCCCTGCAAAGCGCTTAATGTAAACACAGCAGGTCATGTGACTTGGTAATAACACTTTTCATTGGTTCATTTCACTTTTGGTTTCCTAATGATGTAAGACTAGGTCATATAATCTAAAATGAACACTTTTCATTGGTTAAGAACTCTTGTTTTTCCCAAATGATGAAAATCCCTCCTTCTTTCCTCACTCTGACTTTCATCATTGTGAGAGAAAGACCCTTTGTGATAACTGAGCAATGGCTTCTTTAGTAGCTTCAGCTGGTGCTTCCCCACCACCTCCACCACCTCCAAGGAAGAGAGGACCACCTGCTGAAGTTATAATTCAGCAAGAAGAAGAAGAACAAGACCAGGAGGAAGAGCACGAAGAGAGGCAGTTTTTGCCTGAGCAGCCCAGGACGTCTCGCCGGAAAGAAAACTTCATTTGGCAATTCTTTAAAATTCCCAAAGGTCAGAAAAAGGTAAATGCAAGATACGTATTTTGCCTTATATGTCAAGATAGACTGTCCAGAGGAACCGACAAAAAATACAGCTTCGGAAACTACACAATGCATCGCCATATGACTAGGTGGCATCCTAACAACTACAGTGCTGCACAGTTTCGGAACGACCTAGATAATCTCCCTATTATGGCCAGAAGATCTGTTGTACCGGAAGTAACGGGACCAGAGGGCAGGGAGATGGTGCCAAATATACAAATGAGATTTGGTGATGTAAAACACATCTGCGCATTTTGCGATGGATTCATTTCCTACGGAGAAAAAAGCATCACTCTGATCAACAGAGCTATTGACTATCATATGCAAGTTTGTCCGAAACGCCCAAAATAATAAATACTTCTTTTTTTTGTTTTGTTGCTCCTGTTGAGCCCTTTACAATGAATCGTTTTCATTGCCCCCTCCAAGAAAAACCCAAAAAAATATAAAACTGTTCCGAAAAATTCAAAAACAGTAAAAAAATGTTCAGAAAAATAAAAAAAAAAGTTCTTTTCAGAACTACCTCCCCGTTATTAAAAAATTGGTACAATATTTGGAACTGTGCCAACCTCTATTTCTCTTAGTTCGCTTCCCAGTACGCGAACCGGAAGCGAACCAAAAACAGTAAGTATAAGGGAAGTAAACAGACACTTATGTTAAAAGAAAGACAGCTATAAGGGAGTAAACTAGAGATACCATTACCCGTAATCCACTGCATGACATGCTCAGTGACATCATCAGCAGAGGATTGCGGGTTTTTTGGCAACATGCCTTATCCACGGTTTAATAACGCTGCCTTTTGCTTTATATAAGTTTTCAAATTGTATGAAATATATACCAATAGGTCGTTATGAACCTTTAGGTAGTGCTTTTCTTCATGAGGTCTGGTCGCTTCCATACACATACAGATGTTTCAAAGATGATCAAGAAGTTTATCTGAATGGAGAGGAATGCACTGAGACGCCAGATCATTCACTAATGTGTAGGCACATACAGTTACACGGTTCATGCAACAAACACCGACCAAATATGGCTTGCGTGTTGCAAGGCACGCCAGTTCCTGCTATCATCCCCACGTTCAAGTTGTTGGAAAATGGTAGTTATTTGATGCTCAATAATGAAGATTGTTCTGAGTTAATTAAAAGTATTCCTTTTATCGTAACAGTAAGTGAACGGGTTATTTGCTGCAGAAATGTTCTATTTCCTCCCACACATGAACATAGGGAGTTTTCAATCTGGCCACAAATACCAACCTTGAGACACGTTTCAACGGCATGGCAAGAATAAGAGCTCTTTTGTCTCAGAGAGAGGTGGCCTTGAGTTCGGCCCGTGAAACTTTCGTACTTCACATAGCGAACACCCATACAGAGGTGCAAAACCTTTTTCAATTAACATTTGCCTTTCAATTTCAGCAACATGTTTCCGACTATCTTTAACGCATCCTCCACAAAGTCCCTGGCGCACTTTTTTAAAGTTGTTACCAGTGGTCTCGTGACTTCATTTGAGAAAATCTTTGGAGTCATCCCTGCTTCCTTTCATTCTATTTTCTGCACTCTGGTTCGTGGATTGGCATTTTTACTTGCATTACCAGCGGACGCTCTTGTGCTTTTTTACATTTTTAAATATGGATGTCCCTCCTATGCAACCTCCCACCCTGCAGCTGCTGACACTGTTCCGCAATCGCATGCTAGAATATTATGGCACAATGCCGTTGGCGATATTAAGCACGGCATATGGATTATCTTTTCGATTCTCCTACTTCACCTGTGTCCAGCCTGTATTTCACTGCCTGACCTGTGATTTCGATTGGGCCATTGATTTGTGTCTCTGCGGACCGGTTTCTCCTGACGTCGACTTTAATCAGCTGATGACTCCTATCATTACTCACGAGTTGGTTTGTCCTGGCGAAAGGATTATGGCTGTGGCATTGATGCATGGACTACTTGGTCCCTGGAATTTACTGGCGGCAGCACAGTCTTTCTTGGAACAGAGCTTTCTTGAAAACCCACCGAGCTGTCCTCTGATGGTGATAGAGGATCCGGTGCTGGGAGAGCACGTATGTTCTTTTCCGCTTTTAAATTGGATGGCTGAACTGTTTTCGGATGAAGACGGTGACTTCCTATTGGAGGCTGTTGCAGCTTATTTTGCATACACAGTTATGTCATAGACCTTTTTCATGTTTGATATGCTGAGTACTAGCATTTCATTGACAATTCATTGACTTATTTGTCAAGTTTTTATTATTTACCTTGCCTATTGGCTTAAGACTCGATAAAGTACTTGGCTGTTTTATTTTTCTTTAGCATTAAATTTTCCTAGTTTTTAATGCTTTACCTTGCGGACCGTCCACATATAAACTTGCAATCTGCTCTCATGAGATGGCACTTCTATTATCTTATTCAGTTCGTTTCCGGATCATGAGGAGGTGTCATCTAGGTCCTGGATATCTTTACACCGTGTTAAGTTAGCATGGGCTCATTACCGGTTTAAACGCCATTTTTCCTTTTTTGCAACTTCTGCACACGACACTTAGTTGTTGCTTTAGCTTTCCACCTAGTAGTTCATCGTGGTTTACATGAGAATAATATGTTATTGGTCTACTATCTCCTTTACTTGTTAAACTATATCTGTACAGCGAGTGCTAAAGTTTCAAGAACAACACGATACAGAATTGTTATGAGGTCTGATCTCCACGACTTCATACTCATAACATAAGTGCAACTTCTGCCAATTCTGGGCATGAGGCGGGTTTTATATTGCTTTGCCGAACACACATACACAACAGTTGATGCGGTTCACATGAAGAGAGAGCTGGTGTATGCTGATGTGATTCCTTCAAATCTAAGACACTAAAGTATGGGCACGCCCTAAACCAACACAAAGAGACCTTCTTAGCAAATAATATAATATGTGTATTAGGGAGGGTGAGATATAAGCAGCCGCGGGCCGTGGAGGGAGTTACGATGGGGCAGGGAGGCGGGGAGGGGGAGAAGCAGGGTGGAGCCCTCTCTACCTTGCCCCTCCCCCTCCCCGCCTCCCTGCCCCACCGTAACTCCCTCCACGGCCCGCGGCTGCTTATAAGTGTTGCTAACTCTTATTCATTTACAGCATGTTAACATACTGTCACCATTCGCTTTTTATGTACTAGTAACTATGCTGGTAATTTTGCTACTGATAATATGTGTACTTTTATTATCTAAGGTACTACGCCTGAGAAGACGGCATTAGTAAATAAACATTTCAAATACACATCTGTTCTTCTTAACTCCATGTTCTGGTTTCTAAGAAATCTATAACGACCGACTGTTCATGAGTTCCACGTATCCTGAGGTACTATAAGTTCATATTCTGGATTGTCTAAACATTGAGAGTTTGTTATATCCAATGTGACACTGTACCTAGCTTGCTAAGGAGTTTTTGATTACTAACGTGAGTTTTGGGACACCCTAATTCGCCGAGGTTCCAATCCTCTGTCCACAGTTCTGTGTGAGAACAGAAACCCTGCGACAGGGGCACCCCCGACCCTTGCTGGAGCTTCATCACACTTGCGATACAACTCCAGCAATGCATTCGCCGAGGTTCCAATCCTCTGTCCACAGTTCTGTGTGAGAACAGAAACCCTGCGACAGGGGCACCCCCGACCCTTGCTGGAGCTTCATCACACTTGCGATACAACTCCAGCAATGCGCCACCTTTACGGCACAGATACATCACGCATCTGTGCTGTTTTTGCCCCATGATGCGCCGCATTGTAAATGCAGCACACCATAGGTGACGGAACAGCGGCACAGAATGACTAACACATCCCTGGTGATGCGCCAGTCATCATAAATGTATCCCTATGCTTCTTATCTTGTTAGAGATGAACCGCCATATGTATCATCAAAGTTTTTTGCATTTCCTAAATAGGAATAAATAGCGATTCTTTACCATTCCTAGTTTGCGATGAGCTATTTGCTAATTAGCCGAATGTAGCCCAATGAAGCCCAATGTAGCCCAATGTAGCCCAAAGATGGCCGCCAGACACACAAAAAAACAAATGTAGCCCAAATATCAGCCAGATGTAGCCCAACTATAGCCCAGTGACAGAATGACCAATCAGCTTCGCAAACCTCTGTTACGCGAAGCGGAGCGCTGTTACAGATATATATCTTTTTTTGAACGTTAATTTCTCAAAATCCACTGGAGCACATATATTGAGACCTAGCAAAGGCACATCGGGCTACCAGTCCCTAATATTTTGCCAAGTTTCGTGCAAATCCATTCAGCCGTTCGATTATTATTATTATTATTTTTTTTTGCCCCGCGGGGCCCTTTTAAAACCTCCACATCAAACCTAGGGGGTCAGCGAGGATCTACTATGCCCCCTTATAGTTATTTCGCCCTTTGTTTTGACCTCCTCTTGTCTCTCGATCCTACCGAGAGACAAGATGGCGGCCGCTACGGACTGTTTGGAATGTTGACAGACGCCGGAGAACCAATCAGCTTCGCTTCACAAAGCTCCGTTGCGCGAAAAGTCCGCGAACCAGAGCGCTGCCCGGTCCGCTGTTACAGATATATATCTTTTTTTAAACGTTAATTTCTCAAAATCCACTGGAGCACATATATTGAGACCTACAAAAGGCACATCGGGCTACCAGTCCCTACAATTTTGCCAAGTTTCGTGCAAATCCATTCAGCCGTTCGGGCTAAAAGTGAGGCCAACCGCCCTATGGAAAACTCAATGTTAAAAACACGTTTTGGGACCCCCCTTTTTTCTCGGCCCCCCCTTGACGAACCCCCCCCAAAATTTTCAGGGGCTGCTCAGAAACAAAATGTGCCATTTTCCTGAAAATTTCAGCCAATTCCGTCCACAAACGCCAAAGTTATTAGACATAGAATTTTCAAAAAACCCATAGAGAAAAAATCCTAACTATATATACCTACTGGCGACCGCCAGTAGGTAATGTATATATTACCTACTGGCGGTCGCCAGTAGGTAGTTATAGTTAGGACCTAGTTTCCATAGGAAATCCGCAACATTCTATTGGGAATAACGTTAGCGCCGGTGGACGAATCTTTGTGAATTTCTCAAAGAGGATGGCCCGCTTTGCTCCGCTCAGTCTCTTAAAGTTTGGGGGGGATGCGTCAAGTGGGGGCTGAGATAAAAGGGGGGTCCCAAAACGTGTTTTCCCAATGGGAAACGACGATTAGACACCGCTACAGCCCGAACGGCTTAATGGAATTATAAGAAATTTGGCAAAAAGGTAGAGTCTGATTCGCAGATTACACTTTTCTTTAAATGGTGTAAATCCCTTCAGTAGTTGCTGAGAAAATTAAAGTTGAAATCAATTATATATCTATAAGCACGCACGGGTGCGCCCACCCCTGTGCACGAGCGGAATTCTGATTTGCTGTTTGACGTCTGTCAACATTCGATTCGGAGGAAATCAGAAAATGTTGACCGCCATTTTGTCAGTGCGAGTCAACATATTATAGAAAACAAAGGGGCAGAACATGGAAAGGGGCAGGGTGGAGACTCCCGGCCCCCATTGGTTTTCTCAGGGGGCCCATTAAGGACCCTCAAGGTCCCTGAATGAACTCGATGGGCCAAAAAAAACATTTAAAAAAAAGAAAATCGCGAGGTGAGCGCACCGTGCACGCACCCCTCAGCCACCATTTTGTGTTTTTTCAAACTAGGTGAAGAGGTGCGCGCACGTTGCGCGCACACAAAAAAAAAACAGTTTGAGTGTTTTGATGTTGTATGATTTTCACACATATTTTATTTAGGGGTTAGCATTTAAAAACTTTGCAAATTCACAAAAAAAACATAGGTTTCACACACGTTATAGTTAGGAATTAGCATTTAAAAAACCCTTGCAAATTCACTGAAAAAACCATAGGTTTCACACACGTTATAGTTAGGAATTAGCATTTAAAAAACCTTGCAAATTCATTGAAAAAACCATAGGATTCACACATGTTATAGTTAGCTGGACAATTTACTCATACAAAACCATTGAAATTCCCATGTTATAGTTAGTTGTACTCACTATAACTGGCGCGCCCGCAATGCACTGCTAATGACTTCACATATTACATCACTCATGACATAGTCAGTGACATCAGTCATGACATCACTGACCTCCCAGCCACCCACACACACACTCAGTCTCCCATTCAAATACTTGGGCAACCAATCAACAACCCATATAGCCACTCATATAGCTACTGATAAACACAAGCAGCAGCTTACACAACAACAGACATACTGATGCACGCATTCAGACAGTTTAGTCACTAACCCATGCATTTAGTAAGACAAATTTAATCACTCACTCATACAGACAGTCACGCACCTACTAAATCCTTCATCAAGACACTTATACATCCACTCATTCTTCAATATGTAAAACATATTTAAACTTTACAGAAACACACAGTCACTGGATGATGCCATCAGTGATGTCATCAGTGATGTCAAATGAGATGTCATCAGTGATGTCATCAGTGATGTCATTTGAGATGTCATCAGTGATGTTATCAGTGATGTCACTGAGCATGTCATGAATGATGTAATATGTTACATCATCAGCAGTGGATAAAGGAGCAATTTCAATTGTTTTTTAAATGCTAATTCCTAACTTTATAAGGCCTGAAACCTATGGTTTTTTAAGTCAATTTGCAAGGTTTTTAAAATTCTAATTCCTAACCATATAAGGCCTGAAACCTATAGTTTTTTAAGTGAATATAAATATATGTATATATAGATATGTATACACATATATATTTATATCTATATAGAGATAGATTTTTTCTAATGTTTTCTAGGGTGTCCCGAACCCAGATTTCATTACAAGACCGGAGGCTACCATTATTCTTACAACTTTTAATGCGGACCCAAGCAGCCGCATATGTCATAAAGTAAAAGTTCTATACTAGAACATAACAGATGAAACAATAGCAGTAGTAACCAAGCAATCAGCCTCTTTTAAATGCGGCTCCAAGCAGATAAGTCAAGCTTTTTACTTCCTCCTGACTGTTATATATTTCTTGCCTATATGTTACTTTCTATATGAAATTATTTTATCGTTTATATTTAGTGGTAATAAATATATTGTAACCCTTTTTTCCATTACAGCGCCTTTAACGCTTTTTTTTCTAGATTCCTCCAACCTTTCATATTGCAGGTTAAAACACGGCCTACCCTACTTCACGCTCGGATTTCTGACCTCAAATTTACGGAGGTCGGCTTTCATGATAATTTAATCTATTTCCTGGCTCGTTTCTTTCTTTCCCTTTCAATTTCGTACATAATTCGGGAATTTCGGGGGAGAGGCCTGCCGCTTTAGGCACCTCTCCCCCGTATACCTTGTATGCTCCGATTGGACCCCTTTCGCTCCGGGGCTCCCGATCTTCAGAGTCGCGCACTTCTCTTACGAAGCCTTTTGGCATTTCGCATTTGAGTAATGCGAGGCACGTTTGAGGAGCGCACCTTGGCAACGCCCGCGTCGCGCTCGCACGTTGCCAAGGAACTTTCCTCATCTTACTCTGGTCGGTCGCTCGAGCACGATCTTTCTGTTGCTCACGGCCGGCCAGCTAACAGTTTGTGTTCATCTTCGTTTCTTGCCCTGATATTTCAAGAGGAAACCCTTTTAAAACTCTAGCACATTTATATATTTTACATTTCAAGACTCTTTGTCCTACTGGACCCTCCCCATCCTATTCTTACTATATAGATTGTTTTAAAATATAAAAAAAAAAGGGGGTTAATATCATTTATATATTATTTATATATTAAAAGGCATAAAAAAAAGAGGAATATATATAAATATTATTTACATATTGTAATTAATATATTTTAGTTATGTCTGATTCCGACTCAGATCAGTCTACCCCACCAGTTTCTGATCTTAATGATGAGTCTATCAGGAATCTTATACACAAAGAAATGAGATCTTGCATGTTCTCCACACTTTCCCAGGTCATGTCCTCCAAGAGGTCTTTTCCCCCCGAAAGGGATGACCTTTATGACACTGACCTCGAAGATGAGAACGCTGATTTAAGGGGTAAGAAGCAAAAAAAGGCAAATAATACTAATTTTTACCCCAGTGAGCACGGGAGGTCCTAGCATCTTGAGATTTACGGGAGGTAATTTCACCTCACTTGCCTCAGGTGTCCCTTGCGGCACAAAATCGAAAGGTGTCCTTAGCGGCACAAAAGTTATGGGTGTCCCTCGCGACACATATTATCAAAGTGCTCAGAATGATACTAAAGATGATCTCAATATAAATGATGATGCCTCAGAATTTCAGGATGAGTATATCCTTGATCTAGATGAAAATGATCAAGACACTGACTCCCTTCTCTTTGGAGGTGACGTTCCGTCATCTTCAAAAGATAGCATTATGGACCCCTTGGGTGAGGAAATGTTTTCCCCCCTGAATATTAAACATCCTAGAAGTTCGGAATGGACCCCCCATGACCACGTTTGTAAATTTATCACTAAGTGGCTCAGAAACCCTTTGGAGAGGGAGACTCGTAATCTTTTGAGAGCAGAATGCTCAAGACCTTCTATAGAGGGTAGAGTTTGCCAAACCCCAAACCTCGACCCTGAGCTAATTACCTATTTATTTAAGCTCGGCAGGGATCCTCGTAAAGGATTGGAAAGATCCCTAAAAATATGCCAAGATAAGGTCTTAGACATCCTGGGTCCTTTGACCAAGATTATTGATGCAGCAGAGGAAAGCTACCTCAACGACTCCCCTCTTGATATCCTTTCAATTCGTGGTTGGAGTCAGAGGGCTCTAGTTTTGTTGGGCAACGCCAACGCAGGGCTCAATTCTCAGAGAAGAAGGGTAGTCTTAACCAGAATTAGCCCTAAACTAAGTGATTTGGCTGACAAGGAACCTTCTCTTAATCCCAAAGGTCTTCTCTTTGGTGAAGACTTGAATAAAAGCCTTGGTAAATATGTCAATACCTTTACCGCCTTGGATAAGGCCCATCAAAACATGACGAAGGTATTTAATTCTAATAACCTTTTTGGAAGGGCCGGAAGAAGGGGCCAATCTTTCGGCCACTTCAACAGTCGGCCCTTTTCTAGATCCAGGGTTTATGGCGGAAGAGGATACTGTGGTGTTGGGCCTTAGGCCCACATGGTGGAAGGAATGATGACACAGGACACCAGTTAGGGATAGCAGATCTGTCCTCGAGCACGTGCGCTCAGGGTCTTTTATTAACAGCGTCACCTGACCCAGTGACGTCTGTGGTGGGTGGGTGTTTAGTGTAGGGTTACACTGCAACTACTAGACTGTGTCCTGGCAGGACACTACATTCCTCCCCAACTTTAATGAAAGGAAAAACAAATGTCCAACCTGCAAGAAAAACAGAACAATAACATTTGATAGCCCCAACAGATCTTCTTCAGGCGATCGCTGGGAGAATGTTGAAAGTTTCAGGATTACAAAGTCAGTCAGATGAGCTTCACCTCGGCGGTGTACTTCAGATCATCCTTGTCTTGCTGTGTTGACGCTTATATACCGTGTTCATCACTTGGAGCATTGGGAGCAGGATGGATGTGACCCTTGAGGGGTCTCGCAGGTGTTCCAAGTCCCGTGGATGACAACGCTTGTTGGATGTAGGAGACGACTATGTCACGAGGGGTCTTTATTTGGATTTGCTGATCTTGATGCCTTCACATCTCCGTCCGGCCAAGTAACTTCCGACTTGCCTTCCTTGCCAGACTCCTCTCTCACTGGAGCCTCGAAGACTGGCCTCTCCTGCTTGGACTCTTCTCTCACTAGAGACGCTGGGAGGACCCTCATGCCGGACACGATGGGACCGGGTGGGCCGTGCGGGCTTCGCATGAGCCGCACAAAGGCATCGCTGCCGAACTGCCAACGGACTCACCGCCAAGTCTCTCATGATGTCCTCGGGGGTGTTGATGTCATCCGCCAGGATGGTCTTGCCGTTAGGACATGGGTTCAGTGTCTTCAACAGACCGTTCCTCGGTGCTAGGTGTTTACCTGGGGCCTTCATGCTTCCTGTTGCCTGTCGTGGAGCTGCCACGGCTGCACCTCTCCCATCCGGATTCCTATGTCACAGGACATGCGGCCGAGGCCCTTGTCCACTGGACTGCCACATGATCGCGTGGGCTGTGCGGGTCGCTGCGGAACTTCGGACATGGCCACAGTCGAGTCTTGTGTAGTCCACAAGGGTTGATTGTCTAGTGCTCGGGTATGCTCTGCTTCGGCAAGCTTCAGGTTCACGGGGCACCCATGCAGTTCTTCAGTGGTTGGTCTCTTCGAATGCAGGTTGTAGGGATTACTGGGATCCACACGGATGTTGCGATGTTCCTTGGACAGCACCGATGTTCCTTTGTGCTGATTGTTACGATGCTCCTTGGACAGCACCGATGTTCCTGTGTGCTGTAGTTCTCTCTCCTCCTCTGTGGAGTGATGTGATTCTCCATTCTTTCTCTTCGTTCACTTCCTCGACGCCGTCCGGTCTTCTTTCTTGCTTTCTCATGCTAACCAGGATTCTCCATGTAGCGGGCCCTCTACATGTCGTCCCCGTGGTCTTGTCCATGTGGTAGGACACTGTCTTCACTTGGCTTGGTGACTAGACCTGTCGTCGTATCTTCTCTGTTGTTGCTTTTCTTTCCTTGGTGACCAGACTGGGTGGTCGGTTTTCATCTTGGGCATGAGTTGTCATGCTGTGCTATTTTCTTTGTGGTCGCTATTCACCGTCACGGTGTTTTGGCGTTGGCGCGCTTTTCTGCGCGGAGGAGGGTTGCGTCACCGCTCCTGGTGCAACTCTGGTGCATGCTGCCATGCGTGCTGACGATGGCGCTCCGGTTGCTGCGAGACATCGCTGTCTCTGTTGGGGACCTTTGTGTACTGTCCTGCGGCGTTGGCGTGTCGCTGTGTAGGGTCACTCTGGCGCTCCTGATTCCTGGCACGTTCCGGCGCATTGCTGCGCGGTCCTGTTGTGCGGGTGTGGAATTCTTGGACGCTTGTTGCGAGTCGTTGGGTACTTGCTGCTTTGGCTGTTGTCAGGGACTTGCTGCTTTGGACCGTTGGCGGGAGTGGTTGATGCTGCGGTGAACACCTGTGGCCACAAGGCGTCGCTGCTCTCTCCGTTGTTTGACCTCGGCACTCGTTTTCCCTGGACGTTCTTCCAGTGCTTGGCAGGCGTTTCCCTCAGATGTTCTGTCAGTACTTGGAAGCTTAGTGAGGCGTTCGTGCCTCTTTCCCACGTCGCGCTGGAAGTGGCATCTGCAGACCCTCTGCTGGTGTGTGTGGGTGTCTTCTGCGTGGTTGCGCACTTACTTGCTGCGTGGTAGTAGATTCTAGTTGTGGTTGCGTTGCGTTGCGCATTTACTTGCTGCTTGGTACTGGATGCTTTCCTTGGGCCGTTACTCAGTCTGTTGCCCCTTGCTGCTGCTGACTCATCGTGGGTTTGTGCAGTGCTTGTTGCAGTTCCTTGTGGTGTGTCAGTTTGTCATTTCAGCAGGTTTCAATTGTGGCAGCTTGCTCTGTGCTGCATTATTTGGTTTGTTGCAGGCTTGTTTTCCCCCTTGGGATTCTTTTGGTGCAGTTCCTGTACACAGCCACTGGGTGGCAGTGTTGCAGACTCCAATCCAGCAACAGTCTTCTGGACCGGTAGACTTTCTGCCCGTGTTCGTTTTCTTTTGCAGGTCCTGCCTCCGTTGACTTTCCAAGGGCTGGAGCTCCTGCTGATTACGGACGTCTGGTGTAGGACTGGAGAGCTCCGCTCCACTCCATGCGGTGAGTGTGCTTTGCTCTAATTGTTGAGAGGGGGTGGGGGCAGGGCCCCGACTGTTCGCGGCTGCTCCCAGGCCGGTGAGTGTCTTTCGTGCTGCGCAGGCAGGGGAGAGCTGGGGTCAGTACACTCGCGGGTGGGCTCCGCTGATTGTTTTCAGCGCCGGCAGCTCTTCACACGCTGCCGGTCGCTCACCGCTTCACTCAGGGCCGCATCCCTCATTGCAGCGGGTGGGCTCCGCTTAATCCCTGTAATTCTCCCCGCCCGCTGCAGCTCCTTTGCTTGCATGCTGCGCGGGCCGGGGGACAGCACACGTGTCCGGCAGGTTGTGGGTGGGCTCCGCCGGCGCTGCTTTGTTGAAAGTTTATTTGCGGCAAAGCGCCATGTCCTGCGGGTGGGCTCCGCTTCGTGGTAGTACGCTGCGGGCGTTTTTTTCATTTGCACACCACGGGCACAGTCAGGGATCGCAGCGGGTAGGCTCCGCTTCAGTGCTTTCACTCTCCCCGCCTGCCGCGCTTCACACACCGCGCGGCGGGGAGTGCTGCAGGTAGGCCGCGGGTGGGCTCCGCTGGCATTGCCTTATTGTGAGTTTATTATCGGCCGCGTTCCACGCAGGCCATGCGGGTGGGCTCCGCTTTGGTGCACAGTCTTCCGGGGGAGTCACCTCCCGCTCCCGGCTCACCTTCGGCCGACGGGCCAGTTCCTGGGCTGCGGTCGTGGCGGGTGGGCTCCGTCCGGCCGGTGCACCTCTCCAGTGGGGGTCTCTGCTTTGCGGCCGTCTCAGGTGGGCACTGGGCGGTCCGCTCGGCACCGGTGGTGTTGGATGGTGGCGGCCGACGCGGGTAGGCTCCGGTCGGCTCGTCCTTCAAGGCTGGTGCGGTGGGCCTCACGGTCGCTGTAGGCTGTGGGGCTCCAACGTGCCCACCGGCTTCTCGGCGCGCTGCGCCCTGCTACAGGGGGTGCCCTGCAGGCGGGCAGCCCTCTCCCCCTTTTTCCGGGATGTATGGTAGTGGCACGCGTGGCTTTACTACCGTCCTCGTCGCCAATGTGGTGTTGGGCCTTAGGCCCACCTGGTGGAAGGAATGATGACACAGGACACCAGTTAGGGATAGCAGATCTGGCCTCGAGCACGTGCGCTCAGGGTCTTTTATTAACAGCGTCACCTGACCCAGTGACGTCTGTGGTGGGTGGGTGTTTAGTGTAGGGTTACACTGCAACTACTAGACTGTGTCCTGGCAGGACACTACAGATACCAACCCCCCAGCCAACCTCCATTCTATCCCCGAGCGGAAGAGGCTTTCGTTCCAGAGGCTTCAGAGCGAGAGGAGCTGCTGCCGACACCAACCTTCAAAGTGAGTACTCCTTCCCCTCCCCTTTCTTCGAATCCAAGAGTGGGAGGCAGCCTAAAGTTCTTTTACCACAACTGGAAACTTATCACACAAGATCCTTGGGTTCTAAATACCGTAATTGGTTTCCATGTGGATTTCTTTCAAACCCCAGTTCAGAACTCAATTCCGAAGGCAATTTGTAGTATCCTTGTATTTTCCCCTTTACTATAGAATGTTCTAGCTATGATGCTCTGTGGAATGTTGGCAGTCTGTGGGCTTAGGCTGACAGTTGGCTTGGGGCTGAGCATCTTGCAGGATGTTTCTGTTGGGGTCCTATTGGTTTATACCATCATATCTACCTAACTTGTAATAAACCACTTAACTACATCAACTGTCTCAGGACCTAATTACTACAATATTTATGGCGACGAGGTCACCTTCCCACGCAATGGGCAAAGCAGTGAAGCGAATTTCAACAGAGTATTACCCACAAGTTGTCTTCAAAAGAAATAAGTCAAGAAATTCCTCCTTCACCAAAAAGAAAATGACTAGCGCCAACAAGATGATCAACACAATTGGAACAAGAGCCACAACATTCAGTACAAGACAAGAGAATCACCAAGAAAGAAACAAACTTCACAGTAAGAAGCCACTCCAGAAACATCAGCGCATCAAGGAAAAAGGACCCCATCAGTGTCCTTCACATCGGACAGCCTTTGCCAAAATGTGCTGCGAGTGGTTTCCTTGTAAATATGGTCATCATTTCAAGCAGAAGTAAGCATGATGTTATTTTTTTTTATTCTTGTTTGGCTCTTTAAATTCAGTGCGACATGCAATTTGACATTTAAAAAGATTTAACTCGTGCCTATTAGAACATGTTGTGCACTTCCTGCTCAGATTTTAATTAATCACCTTTGATTGTTCGTGTACATGGCTAAACCGGTACTTTCACCAGCGCTAGTTCTTGACATTCATCGTTTGGGCTTTCATCGTTTGATTTTCAAATGCCTTAAAAGACACTAATTCCCAGCTTACTCTAAGCGGAAGCACTGTTTACATTTGGCACTGTTTACATCTTGTGTCTTTCAGCTTGCATCTGGCAGAGAAATGAACAAAGTAATGTCTTAAGCTGTTTAGTCGAGTAACGTGAAGCTGTGCCTTGAACTTGAACTGTCTCCAGAAGAAGAACTGGATTTTGGCACTCGAGGTATTAGAAATGTTTATTTTACATCGTAAACATTTTTTTTTTCATTATCAAACCAACATTTTCATCTGCGCCATACGTTGTGCACGAGATAACAACTGCCAATTTAAAATTTGATTATGTGCGCGAGAAACACACGTGAGGCTTACCTCTGCTCTTGAGGACTTTGTGACGTTGTGACAATATGCTTCTATTTCACATCTTGGAGCAGCGCTGTGCGGAGAGCCACTCGGTGCAACGTGGAAACGTGACACCATTTTGGTCGTTCACTGTCACCATGGAAACCTTCTCTAAGGAAAAGCACGTCATTTCTTAATCCTTCATCTTAGGAAGTAAAAGTCTCGAGTCTTTACAAGTTTAAGCTCTGCGAAATGGTTGTCCTGTCCTGGTAGTGTTTTTTTTTTTAAAGAAGAATTCTAACAGTTTAAAACGGAGAAACTGCAGCTTCTGCCTATGTAAGATCGATGTTCTGCTTTTGAGACCTCGGGTGAGAGATCGCTCACCGGAGCATAGACTTACTCCTTTATATTTTGCTGGCCATTTTTATAAATGAGAAATATTATGTTGCGGTGTTGGGTGAAATTGTTTTGAGCTTATATGTATTTTGGGACTATATGCAGTTCTTTTTGTGATGACATGCATTTTGAGACTATACGCAGTTCTTTTTGTGATGACATGCATTTTGGGATTATATGTAGTTCTCTTTGTGATGACATGCATTTTGGGATTGTATGCAGTTTTTTTTGTGATTACACGCACGTTGTGTAGGAGTGGGTTGTAGTCCCATTTCCTTTTTGTGTTGACACGCATTTTGTGTAGGAGTGGGGTTGTGGTCCCATTTTCCTTAGGAGTGGGTTTTGGATTTTTATCCTTTTTAGGCTGTCCCATATCCTATTAGGGGGTGTCAGTCCCACCTAGGTAACGTTACACTAGGGTTTGAGTCCCATTAGTGTCCCTTATGACAGGGGTATGTTACACTAGGGTTTGAGTCCCATTAGTGTCCCTTATGACAGGGGTATGTTACACTAGGGTTTGAGTCCCATTAGTGTCCCTTCACACAGTAGTGAAGTTTTTCTTGGCTACGTCACAGTCTTCTCATGAGAGAAGCACTTCCGTGTGGGTTTCTAGTCCCATTACCCAAGTCTTTGGTTTGTTTACCTCTTGTTTAACATGCTTGGTCCTTTGTTTTTGGGACAGGTTTAGGGTTACAGTCCCTTTATACTTACATTTGCTTTCAAGGTCTTTTGATTGACTGGTAAGTTTTGGGTTTGGTCCCATTTTTCTTGTTTTTGGGACACTCTTAGTCTTTTTGTTTTTTGTGCAAGTTATGGGTTTTAGTCCCTTTATCTTGTTCACTGTTTCAATTCTATTAGACGGTTTACTTTAGAAATCTCATTCTATCGCTCTATTTCCATTACACGTGGGTTGTAGTCCTATTGTGTCCTTTATACAAAGTTTGGCATTTTTTTTTGCTTTGTCTGAAGTACTTTCTTGAGGTTTAGTGAGCTCTTCTCTGTTTTTTTTATTGAGATGTTGGTTGTTTCATTTGAGCTCAGGAATTTACATATTTTAAAATTGTTCATTATTAGAGGAGGAGGAGGATGGTGAGGTTTATTCTATCTGTTCACTTTCCTTCTTTCCTCTTTATCAGCTGTTGTATTTCTGTTTTCCCTCTCGCGATGTTATTTTATACCATCCCTGGGTTACAGATTTCTTTGTATTTGTTTTATGTTTCTGTTCTTTGATTTTCCCTTTAACTTTATTGTGTTCCGTTATAAAGGGAGAGGATAATGTAGTATCCTTGTATTTTCCCCTTTACTATAGAATGTTCTAGCTATGATGCTCTGTGGAATGTTGGCAGTCTGTGGGCTTAGGCTGACAGTTGGCTTGGGGCTGAGCATCTTGCAGGATGTTCCTGTTGGGGTCCTATTGGTTTATACCATCATATCTACCTAACTTGTAATAAACCACTTAACTACATCAACTGTCTCAGGACATAATTACTACAATATTCCACTTACTTTGGATCAAGAAAAAATAATAGAGTAAGAAATGTCCTCAATGCTCCAAAAAGGTGCTATTATAGAAGTCCCTTTGGAATTCCTGAGGTTTGTAAGTACTCTTTTTCTCGTAGAAAAGAAGGACAAAGGTTGGAGACCTGTTATAATTCTCAGTGAACTCAGCAAATACCTTGATTACAGACATTTCAAGATGGAAAGAATGCATCTTCTTGGGGACCTTTTATTAGAAGGGGACTGGTTAGTCAAATTGGATCTGAAAGATGCCTACTTTACCATCCCCATGGCCAAGGTTCATCAACCTTTTCTTCAATTCATTTAGAAGAACAGTCTTTATCAATTCCAGGCCCTTCCTTTCGGCCTCTCCTCAGCCCCTTGGTCTTTCACCAAGGTGATGAGGGCAGTCACCTCATCTCTGAGAGAAAAAGGTATTCGTCTCATCATTTATCTAGACGACATCCATATACTGTCTCAGGATTACGATCAGATCATTCAAGATCTCAAAACCATTGTAGACCTTCTAGAAAAATTGGGCTTCGTCATAAACAAGGAAAAATCCATTCTTTTCCCCTCCAAAACGATGGAATTCCTCGGTTTCACTGTAGACACAAAGAACTGTCGTCTTCTTCTTCTTCCCCCAAAGAAAATCTCAAAAATAAGGAAAGAGATAAAACATGTCCTGAAACAACAAAATCTCTCTTTGAGAGAACTAGCCAGACTCTTGGGCCTTCTCTCTTCTTCCATTCAGGCTATCTTTCCGGGCCCCTTGAACTATCGAGCCCTTCCAAGAATAAAGGCAAAGGCTCCCAGATCAGGTCTCTGGTATGGAGACCGCGTATCTCTAAACCAGGAGGCTGTGTCAGAACTGAATTGGTGGCTAGACAATTTGGACGCATGGAATGGCAGGGCGATCTTTGGTTCAGCTCCAGATTTTGTCTTAGAATCAGACGCGAGCCTTCATGGCTGGGGTGCTTGTCTCCAAGATCAAAACACTGGTGGGATTTGGTCTCAAGAAGACTCCTTTCAACACATCAATTATCTGGGATTGACCGCAGGGCTCTATGCTCTAATGAGTTTCAAGCAGTCTCTCCAAGGCAGATCAGTCATTCTGAAAATGGACAACATGTCCGCTGTTGCCTACATAAACCACTTGGGTGGCACCAAATCAGAGGACCTGTCGAACCTGGCCAAGAAACTTTGGATATTCTGCTTGGAACACAAAATATCTCTCAGAGCAGAATGTCTTCCGGGAAAATCCAACCTCTGTGCAGATTGGAATTCGAGGTTCCTCAGAGATTACAGCGATTGGAAACTCAACACTTCTGTCTTCAATACACTCAATCACTTCTGGGGTCCTTTCCAAATAGACCTTTTTGCCAGCAGACTGTCTTTTCAACTGGAAAATTATTACAGCTCGATGCCCGATCCGGGTGCTCTCGCGGTGAACGCTTTCCTCCAATCTTGGGAAGGGTTCGGCGGTTATGCCTTCCCTCCATTTGCAATGATCCAGAGAGTACTTCAAAAGGTGAGACAACAACGCTCTTCAATAGTTTTGAAATCCATTTTGGCCGTCCTAGGCATGGTTTCCCACTACTCTGGAACTAACTTACGATCTCCCGTTTCTGATTCCTTCTCTCCCAGACCTCCTCACAGACGTAGACGGTCGAATTCACCCTCTCGTTCAGACAGGGAGTTTGAACATTCTTGCCTGGAAGGTGTCAGGAGATCTAACCATCTCGCTAGACTTTCGTCAACAGCTTCTACTCTCCTCGGAGAATCTTGGGCTCCCGGTACACATTACCGGTATAACAACATCTGGAAGATATGGTTACGTTGGTGCTTGGAGAGGCACCTGAATCCCGTGGAGGCACCTATTGTTGATATAGTTAATTTTCTGGGAGAACAATTTGATAGAGGTCTAAGTTACAGATCTATTAACTGTTATAGGTCTGCCATTTCACCTGGCCATTCCCTTGTCAATAATAAGACGGTAGGTAAGAATCCGATTATTTGTAGAATTCTTAAAAGTGTAAGGATTAGGATACCTCCCAAACCAAGATACCAATCTCTTTGGGATGTTAAATTAATTCTTGACCTTTTCTGTTCCTGGCCTGAGAACTCTCTGTTGAGTAATAAGAATCTCTCCTTAAAATTGGCAACTCTTCTTTGCTTAATATCATGTCGAAGAGTTTCTGATGTTAAGACTCTTGACATTCATATAAGTGTTATGATATGTTTGGAGTCAAATTTGAGTTACATAGGAGAACCAAAACTATGTCTGATAGTATTTTTTACCCACGTTTTGACATGTGTAATAGACTTTGTGATGTTCACTGCATGAAAGAATATGATTTAAGAATGAATCCTCTTTGTCCTCAGGGTGTTAATCAATTACTTATCTCCTTTGTTAAACCTCATAAAGGCATTTCTTCCAGTTCTATAGCAAGATGGGTTAAACTTGTTATGGGCCTTGCTGGCGTCAATCTGGATCTTTTTAAACCACATTCCATCAGAGGTGCTATGGCCAGTAAGTCTTTCTGGTGTGGTGGTAAGTTAGAAGATATTCTTAAATCTGCTGATTGGTCAAATTCTAGGACATTTGCTCATCATTATTGCAAACGTATTACTCATATGTCTGATGCTGTTTTACATGACTACCAACAAGCATAATGGTAGCCTCCGGTCTTGTAATGAAATTGCAATTCTCCTATTAACATGACCAGAGAATCTGGATTTCATTAAAGACACGGAGGCTAACATTATCCCTCCCACCCATCCCTTGGGTGGTTGTGTTTAAATTCATTGTTGCTGTTCTCTCTATGCTTTTTGCAAGATTTATCTTTGATTGCTTTATGATTTACTACAAGATTTATCTTTATTGTTCACTTTTTATGAATGTTCTTTTTTCTGAATTCATTTATACCTTTTTCTTTTCAGATAACATCTCATGAAATTTATTTCTTTGGCTCCTGTTCTACATCCTTTGGATTTGCTTCCTGTTATTCGCTCAAGTTATACTCCGTGGGCGCTCCTTGGACTTTTCCTTCCTTTTCTCCACATTTAAAAGAGACTGATTGCCTGGTTACTACTGCTATTGTTTCATCTGTTATGTTCTAGTATAGAACTTTTACTTTATGACATATGCGGCTGCTTGGGTCTGCATTAAAAGTTGTAAGCATAATGTTAGCCTCCGTGTCTTTAATGAAATTCAGATTCTCTGGTCATGTTAATAGGAGAATCGCAATTTACCTATATGTAGACACATGGTTCCACCGCAGTGGATCCATGGAACCACACTCCAACACAATTGCTGTGATTGGCTGTCTGCAATCTGCGAGAAAAGTTGCAGCCGCAATTTTGTGAATTAGGACACAGTTCTCTGGGAGGGGGAAGTAAAGGAAATGATAGGATACAAGTAGTCAGGAAACAGGTTTTCTAACCCAATGGAAATGATTGAGGGGTCTGTGAAGGATCTCTTGTGGGCATGAAAATATTGTCATGTTTTTTGTATGCACAAGATAGACTCACACACCTAAACAGTAACTCACACATGCACTCACAGATACAGATAACTACCCATAAACCCACACAGGCCTCACACACCGCCACGTACATACCTATACAGCTACTTACACACACGCCCACATACCATCAGCCACTTATACAAACACTAACACATGCATATATCACAAACCCACTGACACACCCACTCACATACACTCAGAGTCTCACACAGCCACTAATACACCCACCTATCACACACTAATATGCCTACTTACACATCCACACCACCACTCACACACCAACTCAGACACCCATATAGCCACTGACACACCCACTTAGAGACCCAGAAAATCATGCATGCACCAACTCACTTCCTGGATGAAGTTTTGGCAGTCAATCAAATTTCAGTACTATTTCCGTATTATTTTGGGCTTCCAGATATCTATATGATTTAAACCTAAAGAATAGATCTACACCAAATCACAAACAGCACACTTTTCCGAATCATCATCTAGATTTCTGACACATTTGGTATAATTCCGTGGAGCAGTTCGGCCTGTAGTAATGTTGAAAAACTGAAAAATCTCAATAGATATAACCTGGGAAAAACACACTTTGGGACCCCTCCTTTTTCTCAGCCCTTGCTTGCCAATTTACCCCAAAATTTTCAACACAGCAGCTGAACCAAAAGTGTTGTGAAACATTTCTGAATATTTTTCCACTAGTGCCAATTTTATTGGCAAAATAAAAAAAAAATGCATCTTCTATTGAATTTTTGATCCTAACTATAACTATCCACTTTCACCTGTGAATGTTGGCACATTCTTAGACTAACCATGTTTGGTAGACTGGAGAAAGCGTCAAAATGTTACGCCTTACCAGATAAGGCATTGCAGGAGAAATATCTTCATTTCTCCTTGTATTTTCTCTTTCTATGTGCGCTGTCTTCTGCAGCACACGTAGAAAGACAAAATGCCTCTGAAGATTGTTTTTGGGCAGGAAGGAGTCTTTCTGCACAAAAATAAATCTGCCTACAGTGCAGGCACCCGTGATGGAAAGGTGCCTTATTTATCATTAGGCAGCCAAAATTGCGACAGCGCTAGGAAAGGACAAGAATGTGCTTAGTGAAAAAGTTAAATATGGCCCACATTCATATTTGACCTGTCTAGACGTAGAGTATGCATCTCCTCAGAGCAGCAAGCAAAAACGTTGTCACTCTGCCTGGCTCTCTCACCTCAGTGGAAGTCCACAAATGTTCTCTTGAAAGTCCAAAAAAGACTGAGATGGGGTTATACTCACTCGTTTTTCATGCGGGGCTTGATCTGGTTACCCCGCGTCCACTACAGTAAGGCATCATTTACATTTCATGCAACAGAGCAAGCTGGCTTGTACCCTTGGTATATCTTTTATTGTAGTTTAGGCTGAATTATGCAAGTGACGCTAATATGGCCAATCTCTGTCATCAGTTCTCTACATTGGCTACCTATCTGCTCCAGAGTTAGTTTGAAAGCCTGTTAATGTGTCCATCAGTGCGGTTACTGACATGCACATCTAAACCCTATGCTCCAAATTGGTCCTTGTGCTCAGCCCACCAGTTGTTGCTTACTTGCCTTGAGCCTAAACAGAATTGTGTAATTCTCTCCTATTGACCCTCGGTGCAACTTAGCTATCTTTAGGAAAGTAATGTATACTTTGACATTATTTAGATTACAATGGACAGGCAATTTTTGCACTAGGATGATGGAATAAATTAGTCTATCACTCTGGTGGTGGTACTGATGGAGCGAGATAGAAAACAGAAATCTGTTTGAACTCGTGAAGTCACACTTCCATAAATAAATTAATAATGCTAACAATTTGTGCTATGTGTATGCTAATTCAATCTAGTTTAAAGTTGCATTTTCACAGAACACGCGGGAAACTAACATGTGTGCTCATAAATGTGCATTATGTTGCATTCTCATGTATGTGGAAAATAATAAATTAATTTTGTCTATTGTCATGTCATAACTAATAGCAGCTGTTTTTAAAATAAGGGCATGTGCTTATTTTACTTTCCTTGTCTATGTGATGTCATTTCTACTATTCTAGGTGCACATAAGGTTTTATGGATTCATGAAGACTGGTAGATATAAAATGCTGCTTTATTTGTGCTTTACTGCTAGGTAATTTAGACTAATGGGTTAATTATTAGCAATGATGGGAGGCAACAGAACAAACTGTATTTCTTTCATTAATTATTCTTTGTGTTTGTTTATATAATAGTTTTACAAATGAAGCTTAGAGATGGCTGCAGAAAAATAGTACACTTTTAAAAGTGGCGCAGGAGAGGTGGCGCAGAAAATTGACGCTCTTTGAAAAGAGGCCTAATGATGAAAATGGCTCAAGTGAAAATAATTCTGAAAGGATGGAAAAAGCCTCTGAGCTTTTATTTTGAAAGGTTTTGGATTGAACTGCTAAAAAGATGACTCTTTGGAGAAATTTGCTAACGTTTGCTAACGTGCCACGGGAGTTCAGAGCTGACAGGCTCAAGGTTAAAAGGAAGCTTTCGCTACAAAATGTAGCAGCCTAAGGAAGAACTGCCAAGACTTCTAAATGAACAATGAACTAGTGAATTTGCCCGGGCATGTAAGAAGGAGGTGTCACAGTTTACTGTGGTACGAGGTGGCTCAGCCAATGGAGAACTAGAATTTGTCTGCTGGAATGTGAAAAATAGTTAGCTCAGCTTAATTTAGGGTATAAGAATAGGTTCAGAGAACACATAGTTGGCTTACGCTCGAGAAATCTGGAGGACGATGTTATGCTGATGGACTTTACACGTGAGGAAAGAAATTTTTTATTAATTACTTTATTACTAGGTGATGAGGGTAGAGACAGAGATATAGTTAGGATTTTGGAAAATGCTTAATTTTACTTATTCCTGCTAATGAATAATAATTCTTGATTTATGCTCTTTTTATTAATACTGAATAAATCTTTCTTTATGACATTTTCTAATGCTTGTTTAATAAAATACCAAAACCTAAGTTTTTCTAGATGTGTTTAAATAAACTTTCTAAAATGACAAGCTGGTCTTGATTATTGTAGATAGTTTTAAACAACATATTTAGATCTTATCGCCTCATGATTCAGTCGCTCTATTGTTGATATGGGCCTAGTGTTGTATTGTAAGTTTGGTGGTAGTAGATAGTGTCATTTGTGCAATATTTTGGTGAGAGCGCTGGATCAATTCATGGTAGCCATCGGACGGTTTATATATGTTGTTTTTGACATACATGTTACATGCATGATACATATATGTTGGTAAATTCATAGGATTAAATTTTAACACATGTTGAGTTTGTTTATTTTGTGCTATGTGTGTACCGGTACAAAAACTGTGTGATGAGAAGCTAGTCATGCAGAATATCTGATCTGTTTCTGTGATATCGCCGAGTATCACTGTTGGTATCGCCGTGTACCAGAGGTGTTGTCGCCGTGCAACACAGTGTTGTCGCCGTGCAACACAGTTTTAGGGCTAGGTGTGAAT
This sequence comes from Lissotriton helveticus, assembly GCF_964261635.1. Lineage (NCBI taxonomy): Eukaryota > Metazoa > Chordata > Amphibia > Caudata > Salamandridae > Lissotriton > Lissotriton helveticus. Next base: position 128,158,627 of record NC_136064.1, read on the forward strand.
CTTGTATAGTGAGGGTTATCTAAGAAATTAGAGCAGCATGAGAATAGGGACAAAGCGCCTTCCATAAAACTCACTGTGATAAGAGCATTAGGTATATTCGAGCTTGAGTGAAGGGTAGAGTAATGTCGGTGCATGATTACCTATAAACAGGTTAGAGTCCTGTAAGGGTACATGTTTTATATCTATAAACAGGTTAGAGTCCTGTACGGATAACGTCGTTATTTTGCTAACGGTGCATGATTTCTATAAACAGGTGAGAGTCCTGTACGGATTTCATGTGTGTTTGAAGTTAGGGAATTTTCAGTGTGAAAGTGCGAGTTTGATTTGTAATTTATGTTCAAGTGGAACTTTCGAACTGTCACTTCGCGGTGCGTTCAGAGGAAAACGAGTTCATAATTTTACGTGTTAGAAGGGTGGGGTAAGAGTTGCTCTACTGACAATTGAAAATTATCCTTAGTGAGAATAGCGCCGACTATTCCGAAGTGTGGATACTTGAATGTATGTAAACTATCCTAATTAGAGAAGCAGACAGATGAGTTTCGTTTTATGTATTCACTAAAATGTACCAAAAGTAATTCTAAGGTACTTAGGAATGTTCTAGGTAAAGTCTGTACCATTCTAAGACTTTCTAAAAAGTCGTGCGTTGTTTAAATGCACTTAAAAGCACTGCGCGCTAATTTTAAACCATTGAAAAGTGCCCCGATCGAAAATTGTAAGGGAGGGGCTGTTTTAAGAGTGAGACCGTGTGGGGAGAGACTGAAGCTGCAGCAGCTGCTTACGTCAGAAACAGCCGCACTCTGATTGGGCTTGTCATCATAAAATAGCTCCCTGATTGGTTGATATATAATGGCATCAGAGCAGAGCTATACCGTGATTATTTAGCAAGTGTCCCTAAAGGTTAAATTTATATTAAAGGGTAGGTCTTAGTGGATTTGCTGTTTGTATGGTCCAAATCTGATCTCCAATATATAACAAGAGCACACTTGAACATAAATTTAAGCCGCCGCTTTTGTTTTCCTCGCTATAATAGCTAAACGCGAGAGGAAAAGATTGAAATAAAAACGGAGTTGGGAACGAAGGAGCCGCCTTTCTATTGGCTCAGATCCTGACTCGTCATAAAAGAGCTGTGTTCCCATTGGTTAAGAGGCCGTAGCATCATAACAGGGCTGTTCCCTGATTGGTTAGAGTGTCACAGTGGAATTGCGCTGTGATTTGTTGACAGAGCTTCAGTGTTTAGAATGGAAGCCTGTCGAAAAATTTTAACAATTATCTAGTGTTCTCAAAAAATTTTCACGAACATACTCTAAAATAAAGTTAAATGCCCGTTTTGGTTCCTTTCCTTAAAGCATTATTGTGTATCTTAATGGTAGAAAGGGGAGGCAAGGCGCGAAGTGCTAAGAGCAGCAGCGAGGAGCTGAGAGCTGCAATGACTGTGTGGGCAGCCGCGCTCTAATTGATTGCAAAATTTGGCGCGTCATTGTAGAACCGCGCTGAAAATGAATTGAAGAAGTTTAGAGCATTAGGACAAGGAAAGGCGTTGTTGCTTAAATTTTATTTACATCTTACAAATATTCCCCGTTTTAATTTGGTTGCTAGATGTGTGCTAATGCTTTAAATTAAAGCTAACTGTGTCGCGCGAGCATTTTGTGAAGGAGGGGGGCTGGAGCGAGTGAGAGAGCTGTCAGCTGCAGCGGCTGTCTACGTCAGCCGCCGCGCTCCCATTAGTTGAAACGCCGTCGCGTCATAGCAGGAGCCGCCCTCTGATTGGACAAGGCTTCGTGACTGTTTGTAGGAGCCGCGACCGGATTGGTTGAGGCTCGAGTGTGGGCTTTGTGCCTGCCGAGGAAGTGTAAGTGGTCGTAGCTGATGCACGTTACCACTATCCATAAAATTATCAATTTTAATTTTAAAGTGTCCCCATTTTTTTGATTTTATCGTAGGTTTGCGCTATTGATTTGGAGACGGGGATTGTCGCATGTGGAGTGAATGGCAAACGTTGTGAGTTGTATTAGAGGAGGAAAAACTGTTTAGAGCGTGAGGAGAGAGAACTTAAATTTGCAGCAGCGGGGTGTGGTAGAGTCGCCGCGCTGAATAGTGTGTCATGGATAAGGGTCGCGCTCTGGTTCGCAGAGAGCGGGGAGGCGCTCTGATTGGTTGAGATTATTGCTGGCAACGCTTTGGTTGGCTGGGGCGCGCTGTTGTTTCAAAGTAATTGCCGAGTAGATTATAGAGTGTGGAAGCACCCGCTTTGGATTTCCTTCCTAGCCAAGTTGTTATGGTGAGCGTGGAAGAAAGTGAAAGACTGCAGTAGTAGCAGTACATATCATGGCAGAAGCTGTGCTGTAGCTAGTTGAGCATTGCAGGAGCGGTGCTTAGATTGGCTAGAGCATTATTAGGACTGCTGTGATTGGCTATGCTCGCGAAAGCTGCGTTCTGAAGCACTCTGTTATGATTGGCTGAGGGACTGCACATGGTTGATGTGTGTTGTGTTACCAGATGCCCTGTCAGCAAAGTGCATGTGCGCAATGTTCTTTCTCACACTCCCTGACGGTAGCTTTTACAGTGGATATTAGCAAACAGATTAGGTTTCCTTTTTTCCACAGGTATATGTTGCAGAAGGTGTGTAAGTGCAAATAAATACAATTTGAAAATAGCTAATGACATTTAGGTGTTTTGTTGTTTCAAATTAAATATTATATTGTGTTTTTGCAAATTCATGTTTTTCTTTACAGGTAAATTATAATTAGTGATACAGGTAAATTAGGAGATATATTAAATTGACCAAATTATAAGGTTTTCTACACCTGATAGTGTTAAATTAATTAATTAATTGATCAGCAAACGCTGCAAAGCTAATTTAGAGAGTACATTTACCAAATTTTCTAAAGAAACAGAAAATGTCTTCCTTGTACAAGAAAATGAAAAAGGTTGTAGCCAAATGCGAGAGCAAATTAAAGATTCCCAAATTAGCGAATGTAAATAATAAAAGTGTCAGAGTAGAAAATATTGATCAATGTAAAATTGATATTGTAAATATGGATCAGAACAGAAATCCAAGAAGACTCCCAGAGCAGATTGATGTAACGCCAAAAGTCCAAGATCAGATTGATAGAATGACAGCTCAAACTTCTTATAAAATTAATGCAATTGAAAAACATGATGAAATGCCTAGTGCTTCTGGAATTAATATTCCTGATTATGTAAATTCATCAAATGATTTAAAGGAGTCCATGAAAATTATGGAAACAGAGATAGTCCCTACACTTAGAAAAGATGAAACTATTCCCGCAGTTTTAAAGGTCCCATTAACTGAAAAGGTTTATTCTATTGTACTTGAAATTGAATTAGTAGGGATTGCAACCGAGCAAGAAACAGAGATGATTTCAGTTCTGTTAAGTGAGAAGTCTGATATTGATCTGATTAAATTGACACAGCCTGATGAGTCAAAATTATGGTCAAATGAAAAAGAAACTGAGATAAATGAGCTAAATAAAGAGCTACAAATACAGCAACAGGTAATGATTCAGCAGATTGAGATGGCTTCATTGCCATTGCAAATTTTTGTTAATAAAAAGACAGAGAAAACAGATACATGATTAAATAAAGAACAAGAAAACAGTCTAAAAAGAATAGATGCACTTCCAGAATTGTGGAATGAAAATAATGTTCTTTTGAGTGAAGACATCAAAGTAAAGGATACAATTGATAAACAGATTGAAACATTAACTTCTGCAGGTTTACTTTTCAGAAATGCAAATTTAATTAAAGGGTTGATTGATGATATTCAATTGGCAGAAAGGTTTGCTGTCGTGATATGTGCAGCATACAAAATGAACGATGAACATGCTTTGAGTTCACTAATACTAACATCTGTAGTTGAAACATGGCAGGTAGTCAAAGACTTACAAGATGAAGCAACTCATGAGGAGGAAAACACATGGTTGAGAAACACATGGTTGAGTACAGAATTTAGACAGCGAGATGAGGATGAGATTTGGTTACACAAAGATGACAGAATAGTTTTACCAAATAACATAATTACTGACATGGACAATATGTACCATAAAATCGTAGAATCTCTTTACCAGAGGTGTCTGGCTTGCCAGCAAGTGAACTCAATTAAGAGAACAGTTGTGAGATTGGAAACAGAAAGAGAGGAGAGTGATTTATTGACCAGATTACAAATGGATTTCTGTGAGATGGCACTGCATGATAAACTGTGCTACATTTTTGTGATTTTCTGTTTGATTACAAAATGGTTTGAAAGATTTCAGATGCGACATGATGATAAAATTACTGTTGCAAATTTAGCAGATGGCAAAAGACATATTGAAAACAGATTGTTCCATTGTACAGATAGAATAGAAATTTCAGGTGTTGAAGAGCATGAGAATATTACTATAAAAGTCAGAGATGCAAAAATGTGCCTAGCTGCAGGTACAAAGTGGACAGATGTCCTTCCACTTGTTTTGATGTTTCTGAGAAACACTACTGATAAAAAGACAGATTTAAGTCCACGTGATATTATGATGGACAAGGTCATGAGACAGACATTCATACCAGAGAAAAGAATGATGACTATCAATAATAGCATCAATTTGGAGAATTTCAGGAATTTATCAGATGAAATGATTTCTGTGTTTGATGAAGATGAAACTGAAGTGCAAACAAGAGAAAAAGAGCAAGCACTTGATTTGTTACCAGGAAAAAGAATCAGGAAAAAGGTTTGTCTAAAAAGAAATTCTCTAGTGCCAAGGTGGCAGAAAAGGAGGCCAGTCAGTCTTGTCACAACAAATGCAGAGAAGTGCAAAAGACTGAAGAGGTGGATTGACACTGGCCATACTTTTCGTGTATTTACACCTGAAAATCCTGATGAGGATAGTGTCACAATTGATGATTCAGATTCTGAAGAAGAGCCTGAAGAGAATCCAGATCTTGAAGATCGACAAGTTGGTCGACATCTGGAGAACATGAATAGAAAACAAGCCTTGATTGAAGAAGACTTGAAAGTTGTGACTGAAGACTCAGAAAATGATGGAAATCTGCCAGAAAAAGAAGCAGAAGAAGAATGTGATCAGATTGTGATTCAAGACCAGGAGAGTATTGAAAAGCAGGAAAGTAGCTCTGAAAGCAGGAACAGGAATTCTGAAACTGGGAAGTTGAAGGTAATTGAAGAAGAAAATGAATTGCCAAGTACCAGCTACAAAGATGATGTTCCTAACGGAGTGAAGCTGCCGAGTAAAGAAGTACCTGAGTCTGAAGTTGAAATTTCTGACACTGAAACTGATGAGAATGATGAAGATTCTCAAATAAGAAAATTCAGAAAAGAAGCTTGGAGAACAGAATGTAATGTGACCAAGCAAAAGAAGAAATTACTAAGAAAAAGTGATAACTGGCCAGAAGAAAACGAAGGCCTAAAATTCAAATTGAGATACAGATCAAAAGAAAAGATTGATGAGATATCAAGTCAAAAAGATTCTGAAAAGAAAAGTAAGGCAGGAAAGAAAATAGAAGTGATACCTGTAATGGAGGTAAATAGTCACAGTCAGAAAGAGATTGAAAACAAAAGTGACAATGATTGAAGTACATACCTGTTAAATTTTAGGTTTTCTGTTTTTGGCACAAGGCTGAAGAAATCTTGTTAGGTGACACAAGGTCGAAGAAATTATGTTAGCTGAAGAATTAATATGTGACATTAGGTTGAAGAAAAACTGTTAGAAGGTTTAAAGAATAAAAAAAAAATTAAAAAAAAAATTGAAAAAGGGGGGTGTTGGAAATTTTTCGAAAATTTAGGTAAAATTTTTAAAATTTTTTGTTTTATTTTTCTTTGCAAGCTTAATGAAAATACATTCAACAAGTTTAAGATGCTCAATCTTTAAGGGATGTTGTAAGATGTCTCTGATATATATGCTTCTAATAATTCAGCTTTGGTTGATTTAGGTGGTTACTTTTCCTTTAGAAATTAACAAAGAGAAGTTTAAGGTCAATAGGACAAGCAAAGTTTCAGCTAGTCAAGACAAACATAGTATAATACTGACATTTTATTAGTTATAGTCTTTGCAACACATTTATTGAAGCTTAGTTGTATGTTACACAAGAGAAAGAAATAGAACTAGAGGGGTTTCTTAAAACTCAGTATGAGAATTGTAGATAAACTGATGAGATAAGTCTTTAGAAATACTAATACAGGTGAAATTGAATCATGTTCATCTTTGATAAAAAATTTTGCTAAATTTTGGGTGGTGGTGTGGTGATTTGTTAATCACCAGATGAGGGAGTTGATGGAGCGAGATAGAAAACAGAAATCTGTTTGAACTCGTGAAGTCACACTTCCATAAATAAATTAATAATGCTAACAATGTGTGCTATGTGTATGCTAATTCAATCTAGTTTAAAGTTGCATTTTCACAGAACATGCGGGAAACTAACATGTGTGCTCATAAATGTGCATTATGTTGCATTCTCATGTATGTGGAAAATAATAAATTAATTTTGTCTATTGTCATGTCATAACTAATAGCAGCTGTTTTTAAAATAAGGGCATGTGCTTATTTTACTGTCCTTGTCTATGTGATGTCATTTCTACTATTCTAGGTGCACATAAGGTTTTATGGATTCATGAAGACTGGTAGATTTAAAATGCTGCTTAATTTGTGCTTTACTGCTAGGTAATTTAGACTAATGGGTTAATTATTAGCAATGATGGGAGGCAACAGAACAAACTGTATTTCTTTCATTAATTATTCTTTGTGTTTGTTTATATAATAGTTTTACAAATGAAGCTTAGAGATGGCTGCAGAAAAATAGTACACTTTTAAAAGTGGCGCAGGAGAGGTGGCGCAGAAAATTGACGCTCTTTGAAAAGAGGCCTAATGATGAAAATGGCTCAAGTGAAAATAATTCTGAAAGGATGGAAAACGCCTCTGAGCTTTTATTTTGAAAGGTTTTGGATTGAACTGCTAAAAAGACGACTCTTTGGAGAAATTTGCTAACGTTTGCTAACGTGCCACGGGAGTTCAGAGCTGACAGGCTCAAGGTTAAAAGGAAGCTTTCGCTACAAAATGTAGCAGCCTAAGGAAGAACTGCCAAGACTTCTAAATGAACAATGAACTAGTGAATTTGCCCGGGCATGTAAGAAGGAGGTGTCACAGTTTACTGTGGTACGAGGTGGCTCAGCCAATGGAGAACTAGAATTCGTCTGCTGGAATGTGAAAAATAGTTAGCTCAGCTTAATTTAGGGTATAAGAATAGGTTCAGAGAACACATAGTTGGCTTACGCTCGAGAAATCTGGAGGACGATGTTATGCTGATGGACTTTACACGTGAGGAAAGAAATTTTTTATTAATTACTTTATTACTAGGTGATGAGGGTAGAGACAGAGATATAGTTAGGATTTTGGAAAATGCTTAATTTTACTTATTCCTGCTAATGAATAATAATTCTTGATTTATGCTCTTTTTATTAATACTGAATAAATCTTTCTTTATGACATTTTCTAATGCTTGTTTAATAAAATACCAAAACCTAAGTTTTTCTAGATGTGTTTAAATAAACTTTCTAAAATGACAAGCTGGTCTTGATTATTGTAGATAGTTTTAAACAACATATTTAGATCTTATCGCCTCATGATTCAGTCGCTCTATTATTGATATGGGCCTAGTGTTGTATTGTAAGTTTGGTGGTAGTAGATAGTGTCATTTGTGCAATATTTTGGTGAGAGCGCTGGATCAGTACCTCACTAAAGATTTATAATTTCCCACCGACAGGTGGTCATTCATAAAGCATTGGCAGGAACCACTGTCCTAGCAGTTTCCGTCGAAGTCTTTCGATGTTAAGTGCAGACTGTTCCAGTAGCATGACCAAAGATTTTTTTTTTCTTTATTCATAAAAAATCCTTTGCAATTAATCAAATAATGCCTCCCCCTCCATGGAAGCCATTTCCAATGTGGTGGGGACATTTTGTTTTCCTTTACCACCAGGGTGTGCCTGGCAGTGACAGACAGTAAAAAAACAGCTATATGTCCACCAATCCTAATTGGGTGGATGGACATATATCCAATTCTCCACCAACACTTTCTTCTTTGCGCAATTGGAGACATTTGGTCATGCTCGTCATGGTATAATCACTGATGGGGTTAGACTCAATGTCCACCTGCATCTAAATTGAGCGGGGTAGAACCCGAGGTTGGTGGGGTGGGAACTGTGGTACCTTTACAACAGAGTTCCTGCCCAAACCAACATATAAATCAGGCTCTTGACTTTGTAATCAGAAATTCTTCTTTTTCTAGCACCTACTTGTGATCTATCGTACTCATCTTTTTAAATGTGTTAGTGAAATCTAAATAAAATAGCATCATTTGACGATTTATGAGTATAAATATTGACACCGTATCAAGCCCCAGTTAGCCAAAATCCTGCATTTGACATTTGAAATAAGATACTACTGCTGTTTACATTTATTCAAAAATGGGCCAACGGAAGTATGCTTACAAAACTGTGCACCAATTATGAAACAGTTAAAGAAATTGAGGTCGAACTTGTATTCTTTTGCCTAGCATATTTTTTTAGAAGAAGTGTGAGTGTCTAAAAATATAGGATTGCTTTTTGTATTTGCAAATCTAATATATTTCCCATTTTATTCCTGACTGTGCCTCTCTTCTAGCATTTAGCTTGGTTAGTAAGGAATCAGCTTTTGTTAATATTCTCCTGACCATCAATGTGTTTGACATTAGTACTCAAGGCCTGATTAGAGTTTGTTAAGTGGAATATTCTGTCTGCTATATTACAAGTGACCCAGGATATAATATACTGCGATAATGGGGACAGGATACTCTGTGATATTTGTGAAAGAATATTCATCTGCCAAAGACAAAATCAGGCTCTAAGTCATAGAATTGTTCACATGAACGGATTGAGTCTGGCAGCCCTTTCTTTGAAACTATGGGATTTTGAACTACTATAGCTGACTTAGATGTCAGACTCATTGTTGCTTAGTAAATGCTCTCAAGTGTATCTTTTTACAAAGGGTCTATTCACAAAGGTAAAGTTATATGTTAGTAAATCTACATAGGGGAGCTTACTCATACACTATTGAGTAACTTTGCTACTTTTGGATATCACCATTCACTTAATAATTATAAAAAATGATGTATGGAATTAATTAAAACAATTAATTAAAAATAATTGTACAAAACTTAATAATGTTACATTCATTTCTCATTTAAAAAACATGATTACATATTAAAATGTGATAAAAATATATTTACTTTTAAATAGGTTTTTAAACAATAAAATACATGTGTTCCTATTTTCAAATAACTTTAATATTTAGTTCCATTTCATTTTATTTTCCATGGGGGTTTATTTGAAGTTATTAGCGGGAATATTTTCCATGGGAGGCCCGTACATTATCAGTTGTTAGCCATGTGTGAGGCTGGGCTTACACTACCTCTGATGAGGAGTACATGTCCAATAATAACTTTAGAATTGCAGTTTGTGAAAGGTAATGTTGTTACTCTTTTGTAGATGGGTGAATATCCTACCTAAACCCTATCTAATCCTCTATACTCCGTCATTAACCCCTCCCCTTCAGCAGTTAATATTTCCCATTGAAACAACTCCTCCCTGTCTCTCCCATATTTGCAACACAAATGCATTCTGGAGACTCCATAGCAGGGGTGGGGACCTCTGCACAAACAACATATTGGGGAGACACAGGTGGAACCACCGCATGAACGTTTGTGAATAGCTTGTTGTAGTATGTTAGTAGTACTATTGAAGTAGAAATAAACATACTACAAAAGCATTTTGTGAATAGGCACCTGAACATTTACTTAGATTTGGTATCTTAAAATGTGCTCTTGATTTGTTATGGCTGAAATTGTACAATGATAAAGTAGGTGAGAATTGTTCTAAGCTTTTCCATTTTTAAGGTTCTCTCACTATTTTGAATAAAAAATGTTGACATTTCATATACTAAGCTTAGGGCATGGTGTAGAAACAGCTAGAGTTTGGGAGTTGATCACCACGTTCTTTTAAACTATCTGCAATACAATCTATAAATTGATATAGTTACATTGCGAGATTTCAAGTGTCAAAAAAGCTGAGCTAAGGCATATTAAGTAGGGAGGACACGTTTTGTGACTCCCATCGACTGGCTCCAAACACAAGGATGAATGATTACAGGGAACAGCATATCATGATCCCTGTATTTGAATTCCGAAATGTGATATTTTTCAAAGGAACCTGCACTACTGTTCTAAACAAAATCCCATTTGAGAACTTCATTTACAGAAGCAGGCATCCCAACAAACTCCCTGGAGAGGAAACTGTCTAATGGAACCGCATCCCTTTTCGAATGTTTTATCAACTCCTTTGAGAATTAAGCAACTTGTTTAACTTTTATGAGCACAATTGCAGTAACAAACCAGTGACACACCTCAATGCTAATCCTAAAAACAATGGAGATGCCTAAAGCAAGACTTCCCCTATTTGTGATTCAGAATGAGTTGATAACCTTTTGTGATACAAAACAAATTACCAAATCACAATTAGCAAAAAATTGCATTTCAAGAAATGGTGAGAGGTTTGTCATGCTTGCTTACTGACAGGTTCAAAGATGGAAAGAAGTTTGATGAACGCCCTACAAATCTCTAGTTTCAAAAATGGAAAAGTGGCATGAACCTGCTGCTCACCAATGGAAACATTGAAATTAATTTCATAAAGCCAAAACTGCTGGCCTCATCGTTAGGCAGGCATATGTAATACATCAGCAGGTGCAGAATACATACTAAGTATGGGCGAATTTTGAGGATTTGCGGTCCGCGAAATCTCCCGAAATGGCAAAAAAATAACAGAGTTTGTGGAAAAATCCGTGAACTCACGGATTTGCACAAATATACTAGAACACTGTTTTTACTGGCTAATCAGTAAGTGCTAGCTCGTTGGGTAAATGTATAGTGCTTTTCTTACACTTCAGCTGCTTAAAGGACCAGAAGATTTGTCTCCAGTGACCATGTGTGCCTGTAACGTTGCCACAGCGGCAAAAGGCGCCGAAGTCCCCTGAGTGAGCTCTCCATCATAGTTGGGAAAGGGTGGGAAAATGTTTCATAGCGCTAATGAGTGGTGGGCGGGGCCAAACGGGCGGGACTTCAATGCAAGTTCACATGCCTCTTGTTTACAAAGGGTCAGAAACCGAGCAGGGCAGCAGATGAGGAGCCTCATGGTCACAAAAACAACAGGGGGGTGGCGCTCGAGAAACTCATGGATGCAAAGACCTCCCTCAATGATTACAGCTAATTTTGTATGGCTGATATGAGGATAAAGCACACTTGCCCAGCCTCGACCTTGCTCACAAATCTTTAGTGCTGATTAATACGTTACTGCATTTGAGCTTCAACTCGGGCACCTGCTTTATTTATATCTGTAAGTGCTTCCTGTTGAGGTTTAGTTTTTGTGATAGGAGCAGCGTGTCAGAATGAATCCTGCCCTGCATATTTGTCCATGAAGATGCCACGTTTTGTTCAATACCTCTACTCAACTGGAGTACTTTCTATTGGCTAATCGGTAAGTGCTACCTCGTTGGGTAAATGATAGTGCTTTTCAAACACTGCAGCTGAGTAAAGGGCCAGAAGATTTGTCTCCAGTGACCATGTGTGCCTGTCCCTTGAGTGAGCTGTCCATCATAGTGGGGAAAGGGTGGGGAGACGTTTCATACCGCTAGTGTGTGGTGGGTGGGCCAATCGGGCAGGACTTATATGCGAGTTCGCATGACTCTTGTTTATAAAGTGTCAGAGGCCAAGCAGAGCAGCAGATGATGAGAAATCAGCCTCTTGATCACAGTAGTACAGGGGGATGGCGCTAGAGAAACTCATGGATGCAAAGACCTCCCTCAAGGATTACAGCTAATTTTTGATGGCAAATATGGGGATAAAGCACACTTGATCAGCCTCGACGGTGCTCACTAATTTTTTGGGCTGATTAAAACGTTACTGAATTTAAGCTTCAACTTGGGCATGTGCAAAAAAAAAATATATATCTGCCCGCGAGTGGATTTGCGGATTTTTTGTCAATTTCCCAAGATTCGCGGTTTGCGAAATTGCCGAAAATTCACAAATTCCGCAAGCGGAACGGATTGTCCACCCACACTTAATACATACCTGTTGCCCTGGTGCTCACACACTGCCTTTGCTACATGACTCCAGTCCAGAGCTCCAGGTTCATTTCTCCACCAATTCTCCATAACTGCTACACACTGATCAGTGGAGCCACCAAGAACGATGTCTGAAAAATGTTCGCAGGCTGGAAAGGTCCAATGGAAGTAAGGACCATAGGACAGCTCCATCAGGAGCTCCCCTTTCACAGCACCTGGTAAAAAAAAATTACAGAAATGGGTAATTGATTAGGATTTTTAAAGTCAATAGATTATATTAACCTCTGCTCCCCTGGTAACTTGGCACAGATCATTCAGGTTTATTTTTAGAGACAGTGTGTAAATTATTTGTTCAGCACCTCAAACAGTAAAACAGTGAAAACACCATGCAAGAAGATACCACACCTGTTTAGACAAATATAGTTTGATTTCATGAACAAAATTAGACAACACTAATCCAAAAAGGAGAACTTGAGTCATGAATTTTTAAAGAATAAACTGAAATGTAGTGCTTAAAAGCATAATTCGCCAAGCTGGGCTATCTGGTCATACTTCACTGGAACAAATACAAACGATCAGATCAACCGCGATGAGTGTATCGATGATGGGGCAAACATGCGAGGAGCAACGGGGTGATTTGTTATTGTTTTTTATTTTTTTTATTATTTTCATTGGCATTTTCAGATACCATAAAGCAACAGAAAAAGGAAAAACATCGACCGTTGCACAACAACATTCGTCCTCCCTCTAAGTACATCATCATTGTAACCCTTCATAAAGACATACACATGGAATGGAGCATAATTTATACATGTTAGTCTATCTGATGCAATTTCAGATATTCAGCCTGATACATCCAGTAGTCTTTTGGTCTCGAACTCGTCGGGAGTTCCTCTTCATATGTCAGTAAGGTATCCTTGCAGTAGATGAGGTCCACAATACATTGCCGTATAGTTGGAGCCCCTGATCTGTTCCAGCTAAATGATATCCTGCGTTTTGCCAGTAACAGCGCTATTACACAAAATGTACGGTTTGCTGCTCTTACATTAGGTACCAGACCCAATGAACACGAACCTATTGTACAGTCAATAGGAACAGCAATCATAGCACTCAGCATCTTAGTCACTTTAATCCAGTAGTATGCTATTTTCGGGCAACTCCATGTAAGATGGACAAACCCTGCATCCTCCACCTGACATCTTTTACATTTCGAATCTGCACTTAATCCATATTTATAGAGTCGTTGTGGTGTGTAGTTCATTTGGTGTAAATATTTGTAGTGTATTATTCTCAAGTTACCATTGGGTGTCAGAAGGCAGGTGAGTGTACATGTTGTCCATTCTTCCGTTGTTAACGGGGTGGACAGGCTAGCATTCCATTTATTTAACGCTTTCTCTGTGTTGCCTGCAATATCCTCCTGCAACCTGATATCAAGTTTAAAAACAATGTGATGTGCTGTAGGTACTGTTAGTACAAACTGCTAGGAGGATAACTGTTGTGGCTCCCTAGGGTGTGATGAGTAAAGTTCCTGCATTGCTTTTTGCAGTCTGTAAAGTGTAAAGTTAAAAAGTAGCGTAGGGTTACTAATGAAGGTTAGAGTATCTAGTATTCTAAATTGCCCATCTTGAAATAGATCTCCCATTGTGTCCATACCCGTCTGTTTAGGCAAATCCATGCCTACTTTTTCTTGAGTGACTGAAAGTGCTGGATGGTAATGTAAAGGAAGGGCCGCCGCATATAATGGTAGTTTGTTCGCTTTCTTGCCCATTAAATACCAGACTTCGTTGTTAGCATCAATTGTATTTATGTCGCGTGCGTGTAATGGGGGTCGTCGATGCAGTAAAATAGCCGATAGGGGTATTGGGAGTGCATCGCCTTCTTCTATTGCTACGTGCGTCATAAAAGGTATTTCGTGATATCAATAGTGGGCAAATTACACTTGTGCGCATAAGTAATAAAGCAGGAAGTCTTGCACTTTAAACCCACCTTGTGCATACGGGAAAGCAGCAGCAGGGACAATCGGATTACCATTTTCAGAGCACCAGGGGCTACGACAAGGTGGAGAACCAGGCTCCCCCATTCTCCTGAGGTGTCACCAGCACCTGTATATTTCTCGCGTTTCCCGGTCCGTGGGAAATGCTCTCACTTGGGGGCTTTCTACGGCCGAGAGGGAGGCTGAACTACATCGCCCATTATCCAGCTGGGCTGGGACACTCCTCCCCGCCACGCCCTCCACAGGTGGTTTAAAGACTGCACCATTAACGCGCATCGGGGGATGCACGTGGGACGAGCCGGGTGAAGCCCGGGCCAAGGGCAGGCCCGTCTGAGCCCATCAGAGACAGTAAGAGACTGGGCTGGGCCACCGTATTTGATTTATATATTTTGGCTCTTTTGCAATCGGCTCTTAAATTCTGGTATACCTACCGATCCTTGTAAAGGATAATGTCACAAAAAAATCTAAAGGGAAAACTGCATGGAAGCAAGGGAGCGAGTGGCAAAATCACCGTCACATTAGATGCATTCATTACAAGGGCTGCTTCTGTGCTTGAGAAGGAGATAGCATTAACAGAACGCCGTCTATCTCTGGATCCGACGTTCTTGAGAAGATCCTCTCTTGGGGGGATTGCCGCAGTGCCCTCTCCAGAGCATACAGTTACCATTAGTTCTCAGCATAATGTTATATCTCAACAACAACAGGATTTATCGATCATCTTAGACTCGAGCGAGGCTGAAGCAAGCTTTGTTTCCTTAATGGCCTATCCCAGAGTGGACCCTGCCCCCTGTGAACCCTTGCATTTGTCCAAAAAGCCACTTACTGGAAAAAATATATCTGACCATACGTTGGCTACAGGCAATAAGCTAAAACGTAAGTGAGGAGGAAACCAGCAGAAAGGGGGGCAAACTAAAAAGCCTAAAGTTATTCCATTTCACTCTATTGTAAAGGTTACTGAGGCAAGGGAAACTAGACCTAAACATGATGAGGATTTGGTACTTAGTTCTAACAGTCCCACTGACAATAGGGGTGACTCCACAATCAATGAGGTCAGGAGTAAGGGGTGTACGTTAGAAAATATGGAACATCTGGTTAAATCTCTAATGTTGCCCCTACTGGAACAAATGAGAAGGATGAGTGACCAGTTTGGGATACTAGAAACTACCCAGGATAACTGTGCCATGTTAAAGAAGTTGGTAGTGAATACATCCATTCAAATTAGTCCCACCACTTTACTTGGAGATAAACATCTGAGTACAGTTAGTAAAACGTCAGGGCAAGTGAGTAAAGTACAACCCAAGCTGGTATGTGGAAAGGTAAGCAGTAAGGTCACTGAGGGAGTTAGACCCGTAGTAACCAGAGCAATAGCCATGGGGCACAAAGACAAAGATAGTGCTGAGAAAAATTTGGAGAAAGTAGAAAAGTTCAAAGTGCCGGAGAAAGATGCACAATTAAGCAGAAAAGGATCCCAAATGAGAATAGATCTTCCATCAGATTCATATCCATATGTGATTGTGTTAGCTGGTGTCCCTGAGTGGCAAAGATATAACAAAAGGGGGGAGAGAGAGGGAAGTGGAACCAGTCTCCCTAGGCATTATGAATAAACAAAATAGAATCCACTCAGAGGGTGGCAGTGGTCCCTAACATAATGGGGAACACACAGTGTTGTTTAAATGCCCCTCACACACCAACAGGCCCCTTGGTGTCATGCTTCATCATCGGGGCCTTCGCACCCCTCTACGGAGTGCGGCATGCTGTGACTAACAGCTACGTAGGAGCACTAAGTAGTGAACTATGTGAGGGTGTGTGTGTATATTAAGGGAAGAGTGTGAGTGAGGTGAGGTGAAAAAAGTGAGTAAAAAATACCTAGCACGTAGGAAAACAAATATTTATTATGTCCTCGGCTGGTATTGATAAAAGGTGCAGAATCTGGTTGATAAAATACGTACTAGGGTATATCAACCATTAAGGTGTCAACATGTTTCGGAGCACAAGGCTCCTTCTTCAGGACGAGGATATGCACTTTATCCTCACCTTACTCACATGAAATGTGAAAGTGTTTGAAAATTAAAAAAATAAAAGTGTAATGTACCTATCAATGTTTATAAATAGGTATGTTCGTTGCGCCCAATTGGCGTTTGAAAAAACCTGTGAAAAAAAGACATAATAAATATACTAGTCGGATGTCCAGGAACATAGTAAACATAATAGTCGAATGTCCAGGAACTGACTTTCCTAATCAAATAAGGGTAAGTAACAGAACACAAATGGGGGTCTGGTACCCTGTGAAAAAAGTGTATCATCAAAGGGGTAGGGAGGTAGAGAGAAGATCCTTTCAGTCTCCGTAGTTAACTCTTCTAATCAAAAAGGGAAAGGATCACTTGTCCTGCTTAAACCTTGGGTTTCACAAGTCAAGGAACTGGTATCTCCCAAATATAACTCTCATACACGTGTAATTTGGATGGTTCTTTCTCAGCGGTATATAGTGGGTACCCGCTATTTTACACGTGCGTGCGTAATCATCGAGTTATTTTTTGTATTGTGCACCCTCCACCAGGAGGTTTTGCCTTTGGTTTAAGGCAGTAGTGATCGTGAATAATAGGGGAGGGGTTGTGGTGATGATAAAATTAAAAAATCCGAACAGCCAGACTAGGACAATTTTAATAGGTCTGGATTCGGACTTGGTTAAAAAATTAGTGGTGCACTTTTTGAATTTGTAAGGGGTTCAAGTGCATTTCATGTCTAAAAAGAGGTCAACATGTTTCAGCCTTTGGTAGTCAGAGGATCTTAGGCTTTCGTCAGGACCAATAGGGGTGAATAAATAGTGAAAAAGCAAACTTTGTGAGAAGAGAAAAGGTAAATTGACCTGATCCTTCGGAATTCAAGGTTTCATTGTACCTGAATAATGAAAAAACACACAAAAACAACAAACAACAAATAGGGAGACAGGGTGCGGGAAAACACGTATTATATACAGTAGTTCCTTGTAGTTTATCAGGAACTCATGAATGGCAATGCTTTACCTCATACTCATTTCAGGCGTCAACTCTTCCTTTTTCATACTCCGATAGGTAGGGCTAGTACTGTATTTTGGTGCCCATAGGTTTATCATAGTACTTTCTCAGTGCGTGGTTTACGGTGAAAACTAGTAGGTGTGGCTGGTCCGTAGTGGCTTGCATACCTCATACACACCATGCTCACTATCGCATATCACACGTGTGGTTATAAATATAAATACAAATATAAATATAAACATGCTCTTTTCATTGTGAGAAAACGTCTAAGAGTCGTTGTTGCGAAGTGCGTGGTGAATGGCTATCATTGTGCCCAATGCGTTGCGCGCGCTAATGCATACCTTGTTTAGGATGAAGAATTACTTCATCGGGGATGAAGGCTTGTCGAGAGAGGTATACTAGGGGAGTATTAAGAACAAGTCGTTACAAGCCGTGGTGTATACTTGCGGTTTGGTTCCCGTGTTCCTGACGGAATGCGCATCGCATTACCTGTGTCCCTTCTAGCTCGGACTCTGCCGCATGTGCTGGCTCTGCCTCTCAATCACCCGGAACTACCAGGAGGTGCGGTTCCGGGTGGAATTTAACACGCTGTTACTGGAAAGGGAAGAGTTACTTCCCGCTTTACTTGTAACTTGTTATTCGGATCGGATATTGGAGGGAAGAATAAACACAAGTTGTGGGAAATTTAATTAATTAAATGTGATGTTACACACCAAAATAACTAATTGATTGAACATGTCGGATTGTGAGCCGAATTTCGCCAGATCGGTTCTTTGGGGATTATGAACCTGCTGGTTGACCAGAGAGATCCTATTTGATGTCATATTATGATTTTAACCAGAAAGAAACTGGGGGCATTGTGAGGCGCTGCTTACGCATATTTTTGAGTAAGGGCGTATTTGAATAGAGAGCGGGTCTCATAAGGGGCATGAGTTGGCCAGTGTAATTGGAGGCACTAGGGTAGTTACTCTTATGACAATGTGTCTTGAGTCAGTGGATGGGTTGGTTTGAAGAAGCCACTAAAGTTTTCACTTGAGGTACTGTAATGCAATGGGGCTTAGGTTCATCTGCTGAGGGATAGCCACGGGACAGAATCGTTAAGGCCCTGGGTATCCGTTTTGAGCCTGTGGACCCAGCGTTGCTCCTTTTCGAATAGTATTCTTGTAGCGTTTCTATCTACTGTGTCCAGGCTTTCAAGGATCACCCAGTGCAGGTCACTGGCTGTATGTTGTTTTTCTTTGTAATGGGACGACATCTTTGTCGATGATTACGCACGCACGTGTAAATAAGCGGGTACCCACTATATACCGCTGAGAAAGAACCATCCAAATTACACGTGTATGAGAGTTATATTTGGGAGATACCAGTTCCTCGACTTGTGAAAACCAAGGTTTAAGCTGGACAAGTGATCCTTTCCCTTTTTGATTAGAAGACCCTGTGAAAAAAGACACTTTGAGAAGGACATGTAAAACATAAACACACAGACATACATCATAAATGTAATCTCCCTGGTGTGGATGGAGGGAGAGGGAGTTTGGTAAAGATGAAGGCTTACTTATTTTCAAAACTCAGATGGCGTCATGAGCCTATGCGTGGAAGGGGGGGTATCTTCCCTCGTTGCCCGGTAAACAACCTAAAAGATAGTAATAGCTGCATTGTAGGTGGTGGATAGAAGAGATCAACAAACAATACAAGGCTACTGATGCATAAGGCGTATCTTCGTTTTCTGACGACCCCACTCACGGTTACTGCATGGTTCAATCGCCTGCCTTCCCCTCAACGCGGCTCCGGTGAAGGGAGCAGTTGGTGAAGCGACTTGCTATTTATACTTTTCGTTTTGGTAATTAGTGTAGGCAAATTGGATAATGAATCTCGGAAGTATGCCCAAATACGGCAAACATAACCCTGCCGTTTCCGGTGTTTACACGATCAACGGGGGATTGCGCTGGACGTTACTGCGCCTGCCAGAGGGGTTAGCGCATCGTGAGATGCGCATGCGTCAACCTGCATCAGCAAGCGCATGCGCGAGAGTGCAGTGCTGAGCTTTCGTGCATGGGCAGTGCCGACTGACGAATCTTTTGCCTGCATAGTATGAATGTGTATCTCAGAAAAGGCGAACAATCCTAGATTATATGCAATAATGGGTAAAAGTCGCCTTACTACTCCTGGGGAGTATAAAGTGGCCAAAAAGAGATTTTAAAGTGGCCAAAAAAAGAAATTTTAATGAGGGGAGATATCCATAATGGAAATTAACGCCAAGAATAATTTGGTGTGTTCAATGTACAAAACCATGATGGTGAACCTGTCATCGGACATATTCTTATATACCGGATCATAGGTATAAGGCCTGCATGGGTAGTCTGATAGATAGAGAAAGTTTGCAGAAATATTAAGGGAAGTCACACCATGATATGTTGGGTGTCCCATGGTCACTCTTCATACCCTGTGTACAGAATGCAGGGTTAGCGTAGTTGGCTCCAAGGAATTGAGTCATTGAGCCCTGAGGTGTCGGTGCCAAGGCGAAACACCCAACGTTGCTCTTTTTACAACAACCCTATCTCTGAGGGTAGCTGTTCGATCACTGTCCATTGCAACTCATTGACACAGTGTTGAAGTTCCAGGAAGTAGGCTGATATTTTTGTTGTTGACTTCTTGCATCTAATGTTGCTTTTATGCTCGTTAATCCTAACTTTGACTTGTCTTGTGGTCATTCCCACATACTCCTTTTTGCAGGGACAGGTGATCAGGTAGACCACATTTTTACTATTGCAATTGGTAAAAGAACGTTGTTCCCAACTAGTGCCATTAGTAACGGTAAGAGTCTGGCTCTTTTTGGTAAGGTGACAGCTGTTGCAGTTACCACACGGATGGTGGCCTTTTATCCCTTGTAGTCTTGTTTGTTCCACTCTGTGTGGAGGAGGTCTTGTATGGACAAGCATGTCTTTAAGATTCCTGCCACGTCTGTGGGCGAACAGTGGTTTTTCAAGGGATAGTGTGCCACTCGTGAGTATGCGCCAATGTCTATTTACCAGTTTCGCCACTTGCTTGGTTACCGGGCTGTAGGTGGTGACACAGACTGTTCTACTCATTTGGTCATCTTTTGTCGGTTTGTCTTCGAGGAGAGCATCACGGTTGTTATTCCTAGCTCTCTTCATAGCTTTCTGGATGACAGGGTTGGGGTATTTTCTTTGTCTTAGTTTGGTGCAGAGATCTTTAGCTTGATTTTTATACTTTGCCAGGTCACTGCAGTTCCGGTGTAGGCGAAGGAACTGCCCGTACGGAGATTCTCCCTCAGGTGACGTGGATGGAAGCTGTCAAACCTGAGGAGGCAGTTCCTGGCTGTTGGTTTAAAGTGGGTCTCTGTTTTGAGAAAACCTGCTTCATGGTAGATGTTGAGGTCTAAAAAAACCATATCGATTTCTATTAGGAGGAAGGATGCGATAGCAGTGAGGACAGATAGAAAAGAGTATAATATTAGCATCAAAACGGCTAAGAGGGATTGGGAGGAAGAGCATTGGCAGCAAACTTAAGCATGCTTCCAGCTTGAAAGATTCAACTGTGTTCTGGAATTTGGTAAATAAACTCAACAGAAGGGGAGCTGAGCCCATACCAAACCACATATTGGAGCAGCAGTGGTATTCCCACTTCTCAAAATTGTATTGTGGTGAAGCAGATATGGGCAAACTACTGGGGCCATCAACTGAACTCGTGATTGAGAACCAATCACATGTAGAACCCTTTGTCGCCCGGAAAGTGTATGATGCTATTACAAATATATTACCCGGTAAAGCAGCAGGCCCGGATGGGTTACCGGGCGACCTCCTTTTGCATGACCCTAAGCTGTGGTCCGACTTCATCGCTCTTCTAATGAATTTGATCCTTCATGGACATCCTGTCCCTGAATCATGGAAGGGTGCTGAAGTAGTAACCATATACAAGAAATGTGATAGGGAGGACCCTGCCAACTACAGACCAATAAGTCTAATCAATACAATTCAGAAAGTAGTTGGCAGGGCCATCGTCACTAGAATAGGGTCTTGGCTTGATGGAGGTAACATTCTGACCCATTTCCAGGCAGGTTTCTGGCAAAATGTGGGCACGATGGACCAGGTTTTCAGGTTCTGTGGGATATTCTGGAAATCTCTGTCCATCGCGAAGGGCAGCCTATGCTTGGCCTTCATAGATTTCAAAACCGCGTTCGATGTGGTCCCCCGCGATAAACTCTGGAAGGTGCTGCTGGACATGGGGTTCCCATGTTACCTCCTGGAGTTTGTTCTAAAGCTTCACCAAGATAATTACGCTAGAATTAGGTGGAGGAGTCAAGAACAGTGAGGGTACCTGTGAACAGGGGGGTCCACCAGGGCTGTGTGATGGCCCGACACTGTTCTCCCTCTTAATAAATGGGGTGGTTGCCCACTTGATGAAGGACCCTGCAGATGCCCCAGTCCTGGCGGGGGAGAACACACCTACCCTCCTCTTTGCAGACAACACCCTCCTGATGTCCAAAACTCCCACGGGTCTACAGAAATTGCTTGACAGATTTTGTCTGTTTTGTGATGAGTGGGGGCTAACTGTAAACACCACTAAAACTAAGTTGACAGTGTTATCTTCCTCAAAAAAAGCAAGGAGAGTACTTGTTACCCTTAATGGGTCCCTGCTTGAGGTGGTGGAGGAATTTGACTACTTGGGAGTCAGGATTAACAACAGAATGAAATTTGACTCCCATGTGGCTAAGATGCTCCTAAACCTCAAAAGAGTCTCCGGAGCAATTTTGAAGAATCAGCGTATGTCCATCAGTAGGCCCATAGCTCCCGCCCTTGCCATCTATGATGGTTAGGCGCTGCCCTCTGCAGTCTACGGTTCTGAACTGTGGGGCTGCGAGAGCATCACGGATTTGGTAAGAGCTGATAACAAGTTCGTGAGGAACTTAGTTTCCCTACCGCACTCGACCCCTTTGAAACCCCTTTTCAATGACATGGGTGAACGCCCAATCGCAGACATAGTACGCCTCCGACCTTTGCTGTTCTGGGTGCGCCTGAGAAGGACACCAGAACTGGCAAATTACGCTTTGGTGCTGGATGAACTGATTAGTCTGAATAGCTCGAACAAGATACAGTGGCTTAACAAACTGAAGCAGCTGGTTGTGAGTCTAGGACTGGCCGAATTTTGGATTTTCCAGTCCCCACCCCACAAGCAAATTGTGAAAAAAATGTATTGGGAGTGGGTGCAGGCTGGGAACTAAAGAGCTTAAAGTGGGGGGAGTTAACTAGCCAATTTTTGGAACACAAGCCCATTAGAAAGCTTGAACCTTTCCTAGACTACATTCAGATCCCAAGAGACAGATCTCTTTTCTTGAAAATGAGATATGGGATACTTAATAAATTCACAGAGGGGTGGAAAAGAACGAGGGATCATTATCTCACTTGCCCAGGCTGCCCATGTACGAATGAATCTCTATCCCACTTCCTGTTTGCTTGTGAAGCATACAAGAGGGCCTGAAAAACATGGTTAAAACCAGTATGCAGGGAGCTGGGCGTTAGAGATTTCAGGATTTCCCTACGTATCCTCTCAACAGATACCACATCTTTGTATATCGTATGTGGGGTTGCAAAATATCTTGCAAGTGCTTGTTTTATTCGTACAAGGCTGTTAAATGCTAACAAAACCTCGATCATGCCTGCACATCCGGTTTACATGTATATTACTGTGAATGCACTTTATCCCTTTGTAAGCCATACCTTGTGGCTCAAATGGTTACAGCGGCAGACCTTTATGCAGAGCTCAGGCCCGGGACCAGGGTTTGATTCCTGCCTCGGCGGGTCTCGGGCTCATAAATTCCTCTGAACTGATATTCTCGCCTCAGCGCCTATTCTAATCATGGGATCCACGCTGCAACTTCGGGCAATAGCTTGCTTAATCTCCACAACGGCCCCCAACAGCACTGGGGATGACTGGTTTCGCCATGGGGGTGTCCAGGAGTGGACACTTCACAAGGAAAGACATGAAGGGCTCCTCAGCGGTATGAGTACAAGTGCTGGGAGACCATTGTTGGGTACAAAACATTTACATTTACATGTCTGGACATGTTTGTACTTTTATGATATGCACATATCGAATAAAGTATTACAACCAACCATATGGCAAAGTTAATGTCTGCATATTCATTCTGGCTTGTTTACTTGCCCAAATGAGGTTTAGTATCAACTTGTTTATGTTGCGGAACACCTTCATCGGTGGCTTTATAGCGATATTGTTAAATAAGTAAAGGAATTTTGGCAGAATCACCATTTTCACTATAGCTGTTCTGTCCACCAGTGACAATGGTAATCTGTTCCATCTTTTATTTTTATCCTCCATTGTGCTGATAACTTTGCCATAGTTCGTGCATATGACAATTTCCGGGTCCCTATGGAACCAGATACCTAGATAGCGTGTCGGCTCCTCCTGCCATTACAGCGGGTAATCCATAGGGAAGGGACAAGTGGTGTCAGTGAGCGGAATAATTTGTGACTTGGACCAGTTAATTTTGAGCCCTGAGTGTTGTCAGAATTTTCTGTACTCTCGTAATAAAGGATTTAAATTCTCAGCAAGGTCGCGAACATAAAGCACCATGTCATCCACATTTAGCGAGATGTGTAATGGGCATTTTGGAAATTGGAGTGCCGAATAACGATGATGTTGCCTAATCTTACAGGCCAGGGGCTCCAATACTAGCGCAAATAATAATGGAGATAGGGGACAGCCTTGTCTTGTACCTCTTGCTATTGTTTTAGGGTCAGATATATACTTGTTAATCTTTATACGGGCGGATAGATCAGTATACAACATTGACACCCATTGCAAGAGTATAGTCGGGAAGCCCATTCGCCTCAGAATTGCGTGTAAGTACGGCCATTCTATTGTGTCAAAGGCTTTGGCCGCGTCCAGGGGGACCGCAGCAGATTTAGTTTCAGGGATCAGGTAGTGTGACAATGCGAAGAGTGTTCTCATATTATGTGCCGTAGATCTGTCAGGGATGAAGCCTGCTTGATCTGGGCCAATCAATAATGGCATTAATGGCTTGAGGCGCGTGGCAAACAACTTAGCAAAAATGTTTGTATTTACATTGATTAGTGACAAGGGCCTATAAGACTCACAATATCCGGATCTTTTTCGGGTTTAAGCAGTGCAATCAGCATTGCCTCCCGTAATGTGGGTGGGAGGGTTTGTTTGTCGTAAGCGTCTCCATAAATCCGTATCATGTGTGGGGCTAGTATGTCCGCAAACGTTTTATAGATTTCGCCCGGAAACCCATCAGGGCCCTGCGCCTTACCGTTCGGCAGCATTTTAATTATGTCCGTTATCTCTTCGACAGTAACAGGCCGTGACAAATAGTCCCTGGGTGCATCTGAATGCCATACAATCTCTACGTCGGATAGATAGTCCATGATTTCCTCTACAGTGGCAGTAGGGCATGACATGTACAGTTGCTCGTATGTATACATGAATTCACACATTATACCTTTAGTGTCATGTTTAGGAGTCCATGTGGAGTCTCTAATCATCTGAACCAGTTTTGGGGTATGGCCTGTGCAGGTTTTATTTGCTAAGGTTTTCCCTGGCCTACCCGCTTCCCCATAGACCCGTGCTGTCTGTCGTTTTGAGATGTATTTGAGCTCGTCATTGGCATATGTTTGGTGCTCTATCAAGATTGTCTTTATGTCACTCAATATTTTGGAATCTTGTGTACATTCATATTGTTGTTCTAGGGCAGGCAGTCTGTTTTCTCTAGTAATGAGGTGTTGCCTGATGTCTTTAAGGATGCCTGCAGTGGTACTAATGCATGTTCCCCTAATAATTTCATTAAAAGCCTCCCATACCAGCACCAGGTCGTCCGTGGTTGGGGCATTCAACTCAAAGTATTCGACTATGGCAGTATGGATAGTGTCAGTGTACACCGAATCTAAGAGCGCTGTGGCAATAAATCTCCAGCTAAAAGGAGGTGGGGAGTAATGCGGAATTTGTAGTGACAGCAGCACTGGGTTATGATCGGACAGGGTACGGGGTAAATGCTTAACCGAGGTTGTCCAAAGTGATATTTTCCTCGTTCCTAACCAGTATTCTATGCGTTACCAGCTGCAGTGATGTGAGTGGCCTCAGTGCAATCAGGGTGTCTTGTTCTCCACAAGTCTATGAGTTGCAGATCCAATATAGCATCTCGTAGGGCGTCTAAGGCACGCTTATGTGGCTCCATACTATGACCGGAGTGATCCAGCCCATCCTGTAATGTGAGATTAAAATCGCCACCCCCCCCCCCCCCACAGTATATGTATATCACGGAGATCCGATAGGGCACACCACACCCTGTTATAGAACTCAGGATCATCCACATTTGGGCCATACGTATTTATCAATGCTAGTTGCTGGCTTTGTAAGGGGGCCCACTTCTATAACGTATCGGCCCTCATCATCTTTCAAGACTTTTTCAACATTGAAGTGTATACCCTTTTTTATAAGAATAAGGACTCTTCTGGAGTACATGGAGTAGTTCGAGCTGTGCGCAGATTCGGCCCATTTTTGACCAATTTTTGTCGATGCATTGGCTGCAGGGTGAGTTTCTTGGAATAACGCTATATCTATATGATGCCTGTCAAGATATGCAAACAGTTGGTGGATTTTCTTTGGATTATTAAGCCCTCCTATATTCCAGGACAAGAAGTTCAGATGTTTTGGTTGCAGTGTGTCAGCGAAGTACAAAGCAGCAGAATGGCAGACTAGGTAGAAACATCATGTGTATCGTGTATATCCAAGATGTGTCATGTACAGGATTCGTTATATTCATGTCCTTCATATGCAACCAGAATTCTGCAATGTTTCTCAAGTGCATTGGTGTTGGTACAACATCCCAACATTCCCCCACCTCCCCCCACCCACTTCAGCCTCTCAACCTTGCCAAAGACAAACCCAGTAACAAACCAAACCTTGGTACAGATGTTTGTTGGGGAGCACCCATGTGGGGGGTCCACCCGGTGCACACATCTGCATCCACATAGTGGATGTGGGCAGGTGCTCAACAAGACATACTGTGCGGATAAATAATTCCGCGGACATGAGACAGTGCAATATCCATAATTAACCTAATGAGGCAAAACATCGTCCAATATCCAATAACACTTTCCAGGCTAATAAGGCACAGTGTGGTAATTATCAGATAGTACTAACGCAAATATGAGATGCATGAACATAGGGCATGAAGAAGGTGATATCAATCAAACATTGTCCGGTGGACCCAGCAGAGCAACAGCTCATATTACCAAACAGTTATTGAAAAGCCCACTATCATATCAGTATGTACTGCAAGTCATACATGGTGTGCTATGAACGTTTTGGGAACAACTTTAGCAGTATCGAAGTGGCTATCGTATAGTAAAATATGCCTCACATTAGGGCTGAAGTCTATGCCAGATACATCAGTTTACTAGAGGCAGGTATAGGGTGTCCTGGGCAGTGGAGGCCACCAAGCCGGCCCCTAATTACCCAGATGCGACTGCATACCTAGAGCAACGTGTGGCAAGTCTCAGAGTCATTTTCTGAATATGGAATGATAAGATAATGAGGGTGGTTTGTTGCATCTTACTAGGAGCGTGGTCCACCACCGCAGGCCTCTCTGTATACATGTTACGTTCCACTGAAGAGTGCCTCCTCTGCTGCATATAACTGGTGCAACATGCTGTTGAATTCAGGAAAACTACAGATCCCAGACTTCCTAGCGGCAAGGAGCTGATGGGAGGTTTCATATGGGAGCCATTTCCTGCCTTCTGTGTCAGATATTCCAGTTCGTTTACAAACGGCAGCGGCGTTGGTCTGACCCTGCTTTGGGGATCCTTGTTCCTGGATTTGAGAGTTTCTGGTTTTGCACTTGTGAGTGATTTCTCGAGCGGCTATTCGGCCGATTTCCTGTTTCTGTTGTGTCCTCCGTTGGCGAGTCCTGTATGACTCATGCGGAGGACGGTTGTTCATTTGCACAAGGGTTTTGATCCGATCCTGCATTGCCCTCCGTTGGATGAGCCAGAACCGGCTCGTGCGGAGGAAGATCTTTGGGTATTTCATAAAAAGCTTTTGTTTGCATCATTTGCCCTCCGTTGGGTAGCCTGATTCTAAGGCTTGTGCGGAGGACGAAAACGCTTCACACCACGATACTTCATTACCAGGCTTGGTAATTGTTTCTTCCTGCCCGGACTTGGCGTCTTGCGGCCCTAGCAGTGGAAACTTTGTTTCTGGCACTTCAAATACAATCGCACATTCCAGTCCCTTGAATCTCTGGGCGACTCAGTGATTCTGTCAGAAGGTACTGTACAGTGTTCTTTAATTACGGGGTGAAGTAACCCCATTCTGGATTAAGTTCGTTGTGAATTAGACTATTGTCGGACTACGCCTTGATCACCCCTACTGAGCTGTTGAGTTAGTACAGGGTGGTATGTACAATACTTACTATCCATATATATGTGTATATTGATACTTCAGACACGTTAGGCTCCTACCAGGATAGTGGGTATGGGTTGTTATTCCCTTATGTGTTGCAGGTGGGAAGTATAGTGGTCCTTAGTCTTCCAGGCTTTGATGTTGGTGAAGAGTCGCTATCTTCAGTACAGCGTCGTTATTTTCCTTTCCAGGTATAGTGAGTGTGGGGTGTAGATCAGTAGTCATGTTACATGGTTGTTTTGTGGTTTTTCTAGAGAAAGGACTGGTTGAACAATCTTTATTGTTTGTCGTTTCAGGTTTCCCTCCCCGCAGTTCCCTCCCTTCCCCGCGGGCTTCTTTTGCCCTCGTCTGATCCTTCCTTAACCCTTGGCTATCACATCATTCGGGGTTTGGATAGATCAGGAGGTGGCCTTCATTTTACATCACGCTGATCCCAAGGAATAGATGGATAACAATACGTTAGAATCACCTCAGTCCGGATCTCGCCGCTGCTACTCTCTACTGCTTTCCCTGCGCTTGAGGCTGATAGATTTGATGAAATCATGTGCAGCTTATGGTGTGAGGAGTACAGTGGATCGGCCGTCATGTGTCACCTTCAGATTTGCTGGATAGAGCATGGCATATTCTATGGCCATGTCCCTCAGTTTTTTCTTCGCCGGGTTGTACTCCTTTCTCGCTTGCTGGACTGCCATGGTTTAATCCGGATAAAACTCTAGCTTATTTCCCTGGTGGTTGATTTCGCACCTTTCACGAGCCAGCCTTAGAACAGCATCCCTGTCTCTATAGTTGAGCAGACGGGCAACAATTGGACGTGGTGGAGCACCTGATTTAGGACGCGGGGCGAGAAAGTGATGTGCACGCTCCACCAGGAATACTGACGACAAGGCTTCTCCGCTAAATATGGTGCGGAGCAATTCTTCCACATAGGCCTCATTTTGCCAATGTTCGTGGTCTCCGGAACACCCGCTATATGTACATTATTGTGGCGGGACCTGGCTTCTAAGTCCTCCGTCTTATTGCAAATCACTTCGAGAAACTTCTCCATTGTTGCACATGTTTTCGTGGTGGATCTGGATTCGTCCTATACCGCAGAAATTCTGGTTTCCGCTTCTACAAGTCGTTCACTGTTTTTCTCGATCTTGGCCGCCACATTATCCACTCTTTGCATTAGGGTGTCCAATTTGCCATTCATCTCTTGGAGGCTTTGTTGTATAGCCCGCAGCACCCGTTCACTACCTCCGCCGTCAGCCGGGTCGTTGTCTACTTCAGTGTCTGAGTGTGCAGTTGCACCCCTGTTTTGCCGTTTTGATTCGAACTGCAACTTCGTTTGCTGTTTATCCGATTTACCCATCGCCCCGTTGTCGTGTGCAGTCTGATGTACAGAAGCAGAGGCCGTTCAGTGCAGCGGTTTAAAACAGGACACAGGTTAGTAGGTACTCTATCTCCCGTCTGTTCAATAAATTGTGTGACCAGCACCGATCGGTGGGGACCATCCAGTAATGGTTTTTGAAGGGCCGACCACAGTGGACACAAATTCCTGCGGTCAAGAGAGGAGTCCACTTGGTCACATCCACATCCACAGTGCCCAATGATCAGGGGCCAGTTTATAAAGAACTACATGATCAGGAGGGCAGCATCAAGAGATGGAAAGGATTTGTCACCGTCCAGCCGCTCCACAGCTAGGGTGACCGCAGGGAGATCGCGCTGCGCATTGGAGCCACAGTTTCACAGCGTGGGCCCAGCGACGAGAGAAGAGATGGGATTATTGCGTGGTTTTCATGCCTTTTGTTATGTGCGTTACATTTTAGTGCGACCATTAGTAGCAAGCATCAAATTACATTGCGCCATGAGCCCGTATCCAGCGCCACCTCTACCACATAGTCGCGCCAGAAATAGCCCCCAACAATGAAGGTGTGTCTTCTCCATACGATGGTGCCTTCAAAACCGTGCAGTTACTGTGCAGACCGCTGATCTTGATATGGGGACATTGGTAAGTGCAGCAATATGCAAGCGCCACAGGTCCTGCTTCTCTATCACTACATGCAGCCCTCCGCACCGATACACCAGTCCGCCATTTTGTCACCGAGGGCAACCAGCACAATCAAAGGCACTGTGTCTGTATACATATGCAGCACATACAGTGACTCCGTGACCGCAGCAGCGCACTCCGCTCTATCACTATGCTTACCACATGTTGTCCTTACTGTCAATTTTAATGTCTGTGGATCGCCGGTCATCCGTTGTCACAGGACTGCTTTACAATGCGGGCGCCGCCATTTTGAAACTGTCCGTGAGCGATCCTCAAGATGTGCCTGATGTCTTCCGAACCTCGATTTAGTGTTTGTCGGGTTTGCTCATGTCCGCAATCCGGCTAGAGAGGCTCTATTGAACACCCGCCCGGCGGAGCCGTCTCAGGCACTTGCCATTCCGCAGAGCACTCTCTGGCGCCCCCCGTGATTTGTTATTGTTAATCTATAGGATGATGGTGATGCATCAGCTCTGAGTCACGTAATGCATCTGAAATGTTGTCACTGAGCTGCAGAGTCAGTGTTACATCACGGTCAATCCTAACAAAGGTGGTGATGCATCAGCTGTTGAAGTGGTGCACTAGTTCTGAGATGCTGTGTCTATGGCAATGCATAGAGTCTGCCGGAGCAGCACCTCAGGCCCATTTCAAGGGTCCAGGACTGGGCTGGCACCACTTGGCAAGGCCGACTCACAGAGGGCAGATTACAGGTGCTGATGCAGGCTGGTTGGGAGTCTTTGATGTCCCTCAGACTTCAGAACAGGACGTGGCCCTTGGATCTCTTTGGTTCTAGATTCAAGGGATGTGGGTCCAGTTCTTCTCACCCAGGCAAGGAAGACAGCAAGCAGCAGATTAACACAGCAGAAAAAAACAGTTGTTTCAGCACAGCAGTCCTGCAGAGTGATAGTCCTTGAGGGGAAACAACCATTACAATTCAACCATTACATTGCACTACCCTTACAACGCAGGCATTAAATCACAACATCCTTTAAAACACATGACACTACATCGCATGTCACTACAACACAGGCATTACAACGCATATGATTGCAACGCATTCCATTGGAGTTAGAATGGTCATTTTTAACCCCTACATTATACTACAATTATCCTATTGTTGCACCCCCTGGAGTTAGAATAGTAATGTTTACCCCTACGCTATCCAATTCTTACCTTAACTGCAATGTAATGGTATGCATTGTAAAGGTAGTATGCGATGCAATGGAATGCGTTATAAAGGTTGTTTTTTACAATGCAATGTAGTGTCATGGTATGTAATGGAATGCGTTGTAGTGGATGCTATTATGTAAAAACTGTGTGGTAAGTGCATGCATTGTAATGTATGCGTTGTAACGTCATACATTCATCGTTGAGCAGCAAATCAGTCCTTATTCCTGCCAGACTATCCACAGGTCAAGAAATATACTGAGTTGGTGAGGTCAGAAGTCCAGTTCTTATACCCAGTGGTGACTTTGAAGTAGGCAAGTGTTGGACTTGGCCCATTTTGCAGGGTCATCCCTGAACTTTTTGCCTTCGTCCTATATTTTTTCTGACCTGTTCTTGGCTGTTTTATGACTCTGGGCACTTTACAACTGTTGATCAGTGCTAAAGTGCATATGCTCTCTGTTGTAAATTGATGTATGGATTAGTGACTCCAGGTTTCCTTGTCAGACCCTATTACAGTGCACTGCATGTGCCCAGGGCTTGTAAACCAAATGCTGCTGGGGGGAATTTTTTTGCCATTGTGCAACATTCCGTCCATCATCTTGTGTGTTTTGCTGTTCATCCTACTTGGGAAGGGTATGCCCAGACGTGGGTCCCGTTCTCACTACGCCACTGGAGTCAAGCTATCCTGGCTGAAGACGGCTGAAAGCCAGAAACCGGTCCTTGGATGCTGGATTCCGGGCCCAGGTTAAACATGGCTTGACAGTTCGGTCTGGACTGTTCCCATGAGGCACTGGGTCAAGACTGATTTGCATATGGCCATGTCTGAACTGGGGTGGCTTGGTGAGCAAAATAACAATGGATTAAACCCAGGTCTGTAGCTGGGGGTGAATGTTTTGCCATTGTACAACATACCGTCCATCATCTTGAGTGTTTTGCTGGTGGGCTTGCAGCACTGATTGTGCCACCCACCGGAGCAACTTGTAAAGTGTGTCTCAGGCCTGCCATTGCTGAACCTGTGTGCAGTCTGGCACTGCCATGTTGACTTGGCAAGTGCACTAACTTGCCAGTCCCTAAACCATTCCTTTTCTATGTATTAGCCGTCCCTAAGGTAGGCCCAAGGGCAGGGTGCATTGTTTGTAAAAGGTAGGACAAGCCCTGATGTGTGTGGCATGTCCTTATAGTTAGTGATACTATTGACAACTATTGCTTGCTATTGACTGCCTGTCTTATCAAAGCACTGATAGTCCAACCCAGAAACGCTTCCCAAGTTGCCTCACTTCATTCTGAATACAAACCAGCAAGAAGGAAATGGGAGAGTTCCTGAAGGAGGAGATTTGGGCTAAACTCAAACGATAGCAGAGAGTTCTGGGAGATAATCAACTCACCCTATTTTAAAACCTACCTGGACCCTTCTTTAGACAATAATGTAGCTGAAGAGGAATGGGTGGATCAATTTGAAATATCTTTTATCGTTCCACTTCCCCTGTCTTACCTCCCGCTATTATCCATTCAACACTCAGGATACATTATCCTGCTCCCTTGCTGAAGTGAGAAGTGGGTTAGCAGCCTGTAGTATCGGGAAGGCCCCAGGCCCCGATCAAGTACTGATAGACTTTTTTCAAGACAGTGTAGGTATCTGGTTGCCTTTATTGACCAAAGTGTTTAATAACATAGCCTTAATAGGTCCGCCCCCCTCCTGGAAAACATGTGTAATCTTCCAGATACATA
Organism: Lissotriton helveticus; assembly: GCF_964261635.1. Classification (NCBI taxonomy): domain Eukaryota; kingdom Metazoa; phylum Chordata; class Amphibia; order Caudata; family Salamandridae; genus Lissotriton; species Lissotriton helveticus. The sequence continues at coordinate 128,191,168 of NC_136064.1, forward strand.
CAAAAGATGTTAGGGTATATGTAGGTCAGTTTGGAGTACACGCGGTTCTAAAGGAAGAAACCGCCAAACATCTACATTCTGATGACCAAGAACTTGCACAGAGGTTTCTTCCTTTAGAACCGCGTGTACTCCAAACGGCCAAACATATACCACCTGGTCTCAAGCGAGGCCGGTTCAGAAATATCACCGGATTAGCAACCTTTTGTGTGCCACCTCAAACCTACAGCCCTGAGGAGTCGCGGAATCATTACATTCACATGCAAAGAAACACTTGTCGGCTGGCTACAAAGACTTATCTAAAAAGACATTGGTGTTCTTCTTGGCAGCTGCAATTTGATCAGTAAGGTGTCCATTGTGGCACAATCATTGACTCTATCCTCTTGTTGTGTGCAGTAGGCATTTAGCTGTTTATGTTTAGCGTGTTGTCCTCACAACACACGCCTTTGAGGGGTTATAGGGCTCATCCCCTTGCCTAATTGCACCATCGCTTCTATTTTGCTTTCACAGTACCCTTGCCTTAAAACAATAGCTGAGCGACCAGCATTTCCCTTTATCCCAAAAAACCCTTCCTTCAGTTTGACTGAATGGAATATATAAACCAATTCACCATATGCCTGTTCCAAGAGCCTTAGAGAATATAACCTTCGTATAAACCTGGATATGTCACCTATTTTGTTAAAACCTGTTTGTGTTAGGGCATCAGGTGGTATTATAATTTGGGTTAAATAGACTTAAACCTACAAATTGAAACTTTAAGCAGTGACTCTCAGGAAATTGAAAATGTTGTTCATTTAATCATTTGAAATGACTTAGTCATTATTGGTGGTGGTTTTAAACCTAAATACAGCAATGATTTGATGGTGGAGGATGAGGATGGAAACTGGGGCACCAACATTTGGGAAGGGCTCGATAATATCAAAAATGAATTACAACTTGACTAAGGCTGCTATTTGGGATAAAATGGAGGATTTCAAAAGAGAGATTGAACATCAACCCCTATCTCTTAACTTCTTTGGCTACCGTTCGAATAAGCATCCCATCACTAAGGCACTCCGAATCTTGCCAATTATGGGAAACAATTGCAGGTCAAATAAGTGGCCTTGGGGGCTGTGGACACAATTACCAAAATATGCAATCTATTTGTGAAGGCCTTGTCCCCAGTAAATGCCTTGAAAACCCCAGAGATCTCCATCTCTGATCTCCACTCAAATTTGGTAGCACTACTAGAACTAATCTTGACCCACCCATTAAAAGGAAACCTCCTATTAACATGCATAGTGCAGATGGTAATCTCTGGTACACATAGGATTGTAGACTGGCAAAAAGGGTCCTGATAAATGTGATAAAAAGTGAAAAGTCCCCTACAATTCATACAGCAATAGAACTGTGTAAAAATACACTAAAAAGAGAACGGGACAACTGTGGGAAGCCAGCTGCTGTGACCCCGTAGTAGGTGAGAGGTCCAGTAAAAAAAAAGTCATCTTGATGAAGAATTCCCCATGGGAGCAGGTGTACTAACTTGATTATAGCAAACACAAGGAGATGATGGATGGCTCGCCATGTCCTGGAACCCTATCCCAACAAATCTATCTCTCCTCCTCCCTTCTTGAATTCCACAAGATGCTGAAGACGTGGCAATTTATTTAGTATGGACCATCATGGCGGTCTGTATTCAGGCCCAGCCTTACCACATAGCTACACTCACCTCAGCACCTGGATACCCTCACGGATGACAAGCAGCACAGTACAAATCGACCTTCCATGTTCAGCGCATTATCAATAATCTTTAAGGTAGTCCACCTGGTAACGGCATTGTAGAATAAACGTAGTTCAAGCAGACTTAAGCATTGCTCTGGGAAATATCTGAGCAATATCTTCATTGCTTCTCATGATGTCCTCTTTCCACATGTCATTCAGTTAACAGCTTAAGTGGGAAGTGGTAAATGCCGGTAGAGTTACAATGTGTGCATGGTGGTAAACATTCATTATTCTAAAGCGACCCAGACCCATAGCACCAGCACCCTTTCAATATGAAGCAGGGGGTGCAGGCATTGGTGCTAGGCTGAGCACAGTGAGCCACTGCAGGGAGAGACATATTATGGAACAAATATTAGACAATATTAAGTATGTTATGTCTCTACCTTTGATCCAATGCACACAGTTAAATGCCTTGCTGCCCTCAATATATAACATGTGTTTTAGGTGCCTATTCATGTAATATTCATCAAGAGACAACCCAGCATGATGAGATAGCAATGTATTCCACTTTATCAGGTATATTGATGTGTGCCCCATCAATGATGTGAAAATAGCAGTGGATACAGCAAATGCTGGCTTCACATTAGTAAATGGTATGCGCACACATTCATACACCATTTAATGCCAAAGATGTATTTATTGATATTTGATGATGCTCAATGCTGGCAAGGCCATGTAAGTTCCACGTATGTAGCTAACCTATAAATTGCTAGTAGACATGGACAACCCTTACCACCATGTAATCTTTTAGGTCCCGATTCACAAAAGTAATCTGAGACAATATCCTAACTTTATGACTTTCAGTGTTCACAAAGATCAATTAGGAGTACTTAAGTTAGGATTCCTAACTTTAGTACACCTAAATGCATTTTGTGAATACCGGAAGTTGTAAAGTTAGGATTTTGTCTCAGATTACTTTTGTGATTTGGGGCCTTTGTTTTTATGAAACTCTAAAACAAATCTAGATTAGTATAATCAATATATAAACGTGTACAATGTCTTTTGTACAGCTGTTATCAATGTGGATGAAAGGAATATGTCTGTTTCCTGCAAAGCATGATATGGAAGTTTTAATAATGTGGCAAGAGGGTTTAGAAAGATCACATGGGCAGCATTTGCAGCACCAAAGCTGCCTATAAAATCAACTGGCACAGCCAAACCCCATGGCCATCTCCCAACCTCAACAGGCACCAGCCAAAACAACTGGATAGAAAAAAAAACACAAAAAGTTGGGCAAGAAGCGGCTCTCACTAGTCGACATTATACGGAAGCACCAACGCAGTGTGGACATTATCACTGCCCAGATTAACAAGATCAATCGCCTTACGTTGGACAGCAAATGATTGCTTCATGGATGCTAGAACGCCCTCTTCCTGATTGCACAGAAGTAATTTCCCTGGACACTGCCGCCTTTTCCTCCCTTTCACCATTTTGATTTATATTTAGATAGTTAGATTTTATTTTGTTATTAGATTTAGCTAACGTGTAGGAAAAGACAGAGTTAGTGTTATGTTTTACATTTATATTTTGTAAGATAAGTTATTTAGTGGGGGATGATGTTAGGATTGCAGATTACATGTGTAGGAATACATGTTTAAATCAATTGATGTTTAACATTCAGTATATAAATGGTGTTGTATTTGTTTCATATATATTTAAGGGATTGGGGATTGATGTTTAAGATATGTTGTGTTAGATATAGATAAGTAGTAATAAGTGTCAGTACAGATATTGAAACAAGTAGATATGTTTTAGATAGTCGTAGTCAGGATTTTAGTACTGTGATATAATCTTTTTTTTTATTTTTTACTTTTTGCCTTGAGTGCTTGATGTGTTATGGTGCAACCTACACAAAAACGATATCATTAGATTATCGTGTGTATCGAAATAAATAATTTTGCAGTTCTATATTTATTTATTTATCTATTTATTTGAACAGTTTTATAGAGAGTGAACAAGACCCCAAAGGGGTATCAGAGCGCAGTATTGTGTTCTCATCAGCAATTATACAGAACTTAAAGAAGGTGAGTGAGATTACAACCTGAGGGAAAACATTGACGAATAAGGAGTAGGGTGTATCAGCGGTGCCCTAGAGCGCTTCAGGTAAAACATCATACACATAGAAAGAACCAAGATGTGCAATGAACATCCTGGAAGAGCAAAAATCAGCGGTTGATGCAGTTAAAGGAGCTATCGAGGACTAGAACAAAAAGAGGGTGAGAACATATCATAAAACATTGGTGAAAATATTTCACTTTTTAGGTTATTAACAGAACATAAGAGTATGATCAGCGCATTAGCGTTCGTACATTAGTAGCATTTAGAGCATTTTTTTAAAGGAGGTAGTAGAAGGATTGGATCTGATCTCAGTTAGCAAGGAGTTCCAGATTCTATGAGCAAGACCGGTGTATGTACGGTTGTACTATTTATTTATTTATTTATTTATTTGCGGGTTTGTAAAGCGCTTGAATCGACTCCCAATGGAGTATCTCTGCGCTTAGGAGCCAAGGACAAAAGAGAACAGAATAATAGCGGTCGGATCAAGATCTGATTACTGAACAGCAGGGTTTTGAGTTGCTTTCTGAATTTTAGATGCTCTGAGCACTGTCTAAGGGACAAATGGAGTTTGTTCCATAATGAGGGTCCCGTTATGGATAGAGCTTTACCACCGTGCCTGGCCTTTCTAGCACGGGGTACCACCAAAAGAAGTTGGTCGCTAGATCTGAGAGAGCGGGTCGGAATATATGGGGTACATTTCTTTTCCATGTAGGCAGGCCCTTGTCCATTGAGACTTTTAAGTATTACACAGCATACCTTAAACTGGGGGGTATATTATCAAGGGGTTTATCTCTGCTTTTTTGGCTTTAAAAGCCAAGAAAGCGGAGATAAAATTATCTCCCTATTACCAAGCTGTCGCTAACACCAGTTAGTGACAGCTAATAGGAGATAGCGACCATCTCGGGCCCCGCTTTGCATGTCAGTGATATTTATCACTAATGACATGCAAAGTGGGCGTGCCAAGATGTTAGCGACTGGAAACAGTCGCTAACATCGCTATCTCCTATTACCAACTTTTGGAGATATTCGCGCTAAGCGCGAATATCTCCAAAAGCTAACACCTGCCCTGAGCAGTTCTTCACCATGTTATCCAATGGGAGGTGGATAACATGGCTAAGAGCATTTGCTCGATAATGCATGAATATCGCTGACTTTTCAGCGATATTCATGCATTGCGGCCGTTTTTTATCGCATTTGCGATAAACCTTGCTAATAGCAAGGTTTATCTGCGATAAAAATCGCCGATGTGCGGCGATAATTTTTGTCTCTAAACAAGTTAGAGACAAAAATTATCGCTAGTTGTTGGTAATATACCCCTTAGTTCTCTGTCGGATTGAAAGCCAGTGCAGTTGGTCCAGAAGAGGTTGAGAGGCTGTTCTTGGGGGGGACATTTAGGACTAAACGGGCCACCGTATTCTGGATAACTTGGAGCTTAGCCAGCACACCCTTGTTTGCAGAAAATAATAGGCCATTGCAATAGTCGATACGACTTAACACAAGTGCCTGTAAGAGAGGTCTCCTGAAAGAGTCTGGGAGCAGGGGAAAAATGTTGCGCAACAGGCTAATAGTGTGGAAACAAGAGCCTATAACAAAGTTGCTGTGTTGTTTGAGCGATAATTCTTGGTCTTAGATTTTTAACAACCTGTTTGGGTTCTGGAACTGCTCCCAGATCTTGTGGCCACCAGTCTGGAGTTCCGAGCATTTTTGCCTCCCTGAATAACATGACTTCTGTTTTATTAACATTGCACTGGAGGCAGTTGGAAGACATCCATTGTGCTACAGCCTTCATACTATAATTTCTTTTTGAATCTTGGAGGTTTCAAGAGAAGGGTGGACATATTTCTGAGATTCCGGCTGGAGCCCGATAGCTCACATTTGTTTGCTAGATAGTGTTGGGTATTGTGGTGTATGCTTTATGAGTCAGGCAAGCTATCTTTAGTTGGATTCTAGCTTCAATAGATAACCAGCTTAACTGCACAAGTTGCAGTGAAATGTGATCAGATTTCCTAGAATCCATTCAAAGACTGACCGATGCATTCAGGGTAGCTCTAAGTGGGGCCTGGCTGGCTTTGGGAATTTCTGCGAGGGTCACCAACCCATTTTCCAATCTTGGGATAATTAGGGATTGGACTGCCGACCTGGGACTTTTGGGGAGAAGGAATGATTTGATTTTCTTCAGTGTGAGAGTTTGAAATTTGATCTCCTAATAGTATTACTGATGTGCGCCTGCATGTTTAGATGTTTATCAAAGGAGATATCTAAAGATTTGGCAGAGTCTATAATGTGAGTGGTGCAGTTCAGAGCAGTTAAGTGTTAAAACCAGTCAAGGGTTGGAGCGGAGTGATTAGGAAGGATGATCAAAGGACATTCTGTTGTGAGTGTATTTAATAGGAGATGGTTCTGAGCTAGCCATTGTTGAATTTAGGCTAGTGTGGCATTTAAAGTTGTTATGTCCTATTGTGGGCAAGAGTGCAGAACCTTGGGGGACTCCAATCAGGGCAGGGGTTCTGGATGCCAGGGTATGATAAACGCTGATCCTTGGCGTGGGGTTGTTAAGGAAGGAGGCAAATCATATTAGGACCAGGCCCGACAATCCCATACTATGTTGTAGGAGATCAATCACGTTTTCGTGTATGATGGTATCGAAGGCTTAGGACAGAACTAAAAGGATCAGGAGACAAGGGACATTTTTGTGAAGGGCTCCCACGGCATAATCCACAATGTGAGTTACTGCCATTTCAGTGCTGTGCCCTGCTCTGAATCCTGACTGATGAGGATCCAGGAGTGGATATTTTTCAATATGTTTGCAGAGTTGTGAGTGAACGCATTGCAAGCATTTTCGCTAGAGTCATGCTGCTGGTAATAGGTCAGAAGTTGTTTGGGTTTGATAGGTCAGTTTTGGGCTTCCAAGGACTAGGAGTAACTTGCCCAACTTTTAGGTAGTGCAGAATCTTTCCCTGTGAGAGGGATTCATGAATGATCCTAGACCAGAGAGGTAGAACGGCTGAGATTGAATCTTTACATAGCTTGGCGGGTAGATGATCACCAAAGTGGTTGGAGGGTTTCATGGATGCCATGTTGCTAAGTATCTCAGTGCAGTCTGGTTAGAGAATACTGCTCCAAGAGGCATTGTTTTTGAGTCCCGGAAATGAGTGCATCGTCATGGATTCTGCCGCCTCCCCTAATCCTGTGGGCTGAATCTTGGATAGCAGAGTTGGGGTGCTGGGTAATAGCTCCAGCTCTATTTTCATTGTTTTTTCAGCAAAGTCAGCTGTAAAATCATCACCATTAGGGAGCAGGGATAATGGAGTCGAGCTTTGGTTAGGAGGTTGGTTATCTGTTATGTTGCTGCTCAACATGATGTTTACATATGGATGAACTCACTCTGACATTGGACACCTTCCCAAACATATTATTAGTGTAGGGTAAGATAGTGTTAGTGTTAAGATTTACATTTATATTTAGTAAGATACATTAGTTAGTGGAGGCGATGTTAAGATTGTAGATTATATGTGTAGGAATATATGTATAAATTAGTTGATGTTTACCATTTAGTATGTGCATGTTTTGTATTTGGGAATTGATGTTCGAGATATGTTGTGTTAGATATAGATACGTACATTTGAAACATGCCCATACTATGCAGACTGTTATACATCACAGTCTCAGCGTGATGTGCTGCAATGTGTGAATGGCAGAAGGGAAAACATAGACTTACCATATAGACATGTTTAAATCTAAATTATACTTCCATTCTGCTGCCTCATAATATGACGTTGTTACACATTTCCACATCAGTTTTCATAGTAAAACTGCTGGTTAATAGGTCTGCAAACTGGTATGAGGAGGGTCTACCCTTTACTTTCAAACCTCTCTCTCAAATAACAACTATGCATAGTAGGGCATGTGCAGAGACTGAAGTATTTGCTCAGACCCCTCTCTTGCAAGCCCAGTGTATATAGCAGGGTGTGTCTTGGGGCTGTCCTTTCCTTTCAGGACTCTCTCTTAGATGACAGGTATTCATAGTAGGATATGTGGATGGAGTAAACTCTCCTTGAAACGTCTTTCATATAATGCTGGTGTGCACAGTAGTGAGTAGGGGGACTGCAATTTCCTCTCAGACCTCTTTCTGAGGTGACAGATATATCTAATAGTAAGAGGAGAGGGACAGCTCTTTACATCTAGACCTCTCTCTCATATTAGAGGAATGTGTGGTACAGTATATGGAGAGAGACTGGTCTTTCTGTTGAGACCTCTCTCTCAGATGATAGGTATGCATACTAGGGTGTGTGAATGGACTTGCAGAAGGGAATGGCAGTGTGTAGAGAATAACAGTCTGCCCTTTCATACTACTCTATCATATGACAGGTGTGCATAGTAGTGCATGGAAAGGGATTGGCCTCTCCTGTCAGACCTCTCACTCAGATGGCGCATGTCCATAGTAGGGTGAGGGAATGGCTTGGCTACTCTTTTCTGACCTCTCTCTCAGATGACAGGTGTGCATGGTAGGATGTGTGATGGACGGGCCATTCCTTTTCAGACCTGTATCTCAATGATGTGTGTGGGTAATAGTGTGCAGGCAATGACTAGGAAACCCTTCGAAACCTCTCTCAGTTGATGTGTTTGCTGTCACACCTCTCTCAGGTATGTATAGTAGGGTGCATAACGAGAGACTGGCCTCGCTGCTGGCACCTCTCTCAGATGACAGGTGTGTGGAGTGGTAGGCAGAGAGAGATTGTACAGCTTGCTAACACCCCACTCTCTGATAATAGGTTTGCATAGTAAAGTGTGGGAAGAGAGTGTACTTTACTCACAACTTTTACCAAGCCAATGGGTATAAATAGTGGATACTGATTAACATCATATGCAGTAAGTCTTGCAAGATTGTATCTCATTTTTCTCATCATCACTGTACTTACCTCTTACTCACCTCCTCTCAAAACAAGGACCATAAAAGCATTCATACTAATAACGTGTATTGAGAACTCATGTACTAATTTTTACCATTCACAATCCTGTAAGAGTCCTGTGAGATTGTAAAAATTAAAATATACATGTATTTTTTAGTTATCCATTAGACACCTCTTCTCTAAATCTATGGAGGGGTGAGCATAACTTTCTGCTGGGTTGCTCTATAGCTTTTTTTACCAAATTTTCTCAACAACTCTACTGTTTTACTTTTTTAAATCTTTTCTTAAAGTAACAAAATATTCAATTACCAAATGTTAATCTAACCACCACTGTGCAAGGCCTCCAAGTTTGTGCGGTGGGGCATTGGCCACAGGGATTGGCCTATGACCATGCCATGAAGCCAAGAACTGCATCTAGTCAATGCCACGCTGCACATGGCATTTGGCTGTGTAAAGTGGCTCTGTGGCCAACCCACTGAAGGAAGACAACACACCCCTTGCCAGGCTGCTTTTGGTCACAGGGACCCCAACCATTAGGTCCCAGCAACATATGTAAAAGGAACCGGGTACTTAGCCCTTTGCCCTGGAAGATTTTAGCCTCAGCTACACCATTCCCCAGAGCCCGGCTTACGATGTGAGAGGAAGCAGGGCACACAGTGTATTCCCATGCAGCTCAAGTGGTTTTAGACACATTCTCACATTTACCAACAGTGTTACACCTGGCAATGCACCAACATATATGCTTCCTCAGGGGAGGCGTATGAGGAGAAATATATTTATTTATCCCTGTTACTTCCCATTTCTATATGTGAAGCAATTTGAGGATTGTGTTTGTGCATGAAGGTACCCTTTCCTGCACAAAAGCAATCCTGCATGCAACACAGGCACCCGGGTTGAACGGTGACTGCAAAGGCACTAGCTAAACAAACTGCCACCAATATGACATATTCTTGCCATTTCTTGCCATTTCCCTATAATGTAGCCCTAAGTGACTAAGAAGCACTTGTTCACTGTGCCCCTGGAACCAACCTACACCCAACTGACAAGGCCCAATCTGGCTGAACCCCTTCTTGGGATGTTCATGTTGCATTTAGGAGAGGGCCTGTTTTGGGATGGGCTTTTCATATTGAAGCAGTGGCAAGAATAATTTGCAGATAGCTGAGACTGGACTGATCTGAGGTGGCATGGTAAGCAAAAGAGCAAAGGCCCAGAATATTACCCTGAGTGATTGCCAGTTGGTCGACTAACTGCAAAAACTCCTGTCATGGTCTTTAGCGTGTCTTCTGTGTCATTATTGTGCCTGCAACATTTTAGGAGAACTTTGTTAATTGCTCAGTGCCCACAGGACCCATGAATGCCAGAATCTTCAGAGCATCACACACAGTGGTGTCCCAGAGCATCCAGGGAATGTTTCTACTGGGTGTGAGGTCAATATTTCTACCCACACCAGGTTTTACCTGGATGTGGGAAACCGAATAAGGACTCAGACAGTATGCTCTAAGTTCAGCGGGCTGTGTAAGGTGCTACCTGAAACAGCTCCTATCACATTGGGGGATCAGAGGTTGCTTTCCATCAATGTAGGGCTAGGTCAACAGAAATCTGGTGGTCCTCCCAACACTGAATAGGGTAGGCAGGCAATCAGTTAGTCAAATATATTGAAATAAATTAGCATTATTTTTCTGACGTATACAGGAAAAAAATTCCTCACACAGAATAAATATGTTTTTACTACTTATTATAAGTGATGTATAGACATAATCTAAAGTAATTAAATTATATTTCAGTAAAACCTAATGTCACCCTAAAAATAAAATGCTGTTAAAATAATTTATCATAAATGATATGTTTTTCAGATAATTTTTAACCATTAAATAAGATTATGTACATTTTACTTTTATTTTAAGTGAATACTTTTTTTTAAAGTCACAACCATCATTATTTTCTACAGGAAGGTGTTCAGTTTCAGTGGTTGGCCATGTATGGTGCTGTACTTACTACTGTTCCTTTCTGGCAGTAGTAACTTTTCACTTATAAATGTGTCTCTTCCCCTGTTTCAAGGGAGATGTAAAAGTAAGACTATATTTTTGAATACATTTACAGTCCGATTTGTTAATACCCAAAAACAATAAATACACAACATTATAGGAATACGTTCTGCTAGTAGTTAATTTACCTTTCTGAACAGTGCCAAAGTCTCCCAATATATTAGCTGAAGAGCGGAGTGATTCGATTGTGGACTGTGGAGGCTGGAATCAGTACGTACAAAATCGAAATGGGAATGGTGCCTCCCAGACCATCAATCAAAATTCACTCTCGTAGAAGAAACCAAAAAGTTGTTCCTTCTATGGACTTTGATTTGACCCACTATTACTTAAATATTCAGCCCAAGTTATACACTCATATGTATCACACCTTTATATGCGACTTGTCCATTTTTGGTTTGTAATGATCCACTGAAGCTTTTCATAAATCATAGCATTTTTTCCTTGCTTGATTTGGGTAGAAACAGACATTTGTAAGGAAAACATCATAACATTTACAGACATAATAACAAGAGACAAAACTTATATGAATAACTGCCATCACAACATTTCTTTGAAACATGTACAGGGTTAATTCAAAAGATAGTTAATATCTTAAATCTTTAATTTTAAATACAGTTCATGACTTGATTGATTGGTGGGTCTTTGCAGGGGCACTGAAAGGTATCATTTTAAGGAGGGTGATTTCTACGCGGCCCTGTTCTGCAGCCCTGCATGTTTGTTGCGACACAATGTATGTTATAAGGTGTCATCTCTAACTCATTTTGTGTGGTTGATTCAATGTGATGGTACTATTAACATTAGCTCAACATGTTTAACTTCAACTTAGAAGTAGTTTAATGCACAGTCTAACACAGTATCCAAATATAACACAACAGTTAAATATGTTTAAAACCACAGCCACCTCCAGAAAGGTGGCAGGATGATACACCTTTGAATGCAGCCCTTGAACGTGCCATGTTTACCCTCTGGGCAAGCTAAAGGGTGTGGGGGCCTGTGATGTTGAGTCTAATTTACATAATCTATGGTAAAATACCTCCAACTGTGCATATATACTCAGGTATAACTGTGTTGTCATGAAATAGTGAGATTAAAAAAGATGCATTCAAAGAATTAGGGAAATATATTTGTTTATTGCATTTATGAATCATCAAAATTTTAATGTCACTAATATTTCATGGCATCAGATCTGTAATACAATTTGTCTCTTCTCAGTCTCTGGTGAATTCTATATATTGAGCTGCAGAAACAGCCTTCTGTGTGTTATTACACTTCTCTATTCTGAAAATACACATTATGTGTGCAACATCAGGGAAAGTAAGGGACATTTATGTTGTCCATCTTGCTTTTTAATACACAGTGTACAAGACGCTAAGAATGAATGGTAAATATTGACATACTTTACAATGTACTTTTCATTATCAATGTGTTTTTGCCCAAAGCACAAGAATGTACATTTGATCAATCATGTCAATTGCCTATCCCTGCTTTTGATTTCACTAGCAACATGAAATAAAAATACATTAATTATTAAAAACAGACCTGAGGAGAAGATTTTGTTGAAAGAAGGTAACATCCGTGTAATCAAATCATCATGGAAGGCAGAATCCTTTGCCATGTATAAAGTCACTCCCGCTGTTGGATCCAAGTATCGATCATGGAGCTCTTTCAGGTCAGAAAATGATGCCATGTTCAATGATGAAAAGTTTCAAACTTTACTTCTTCTGTGTGTGCACCTATTCTTATAATAAATAATCTAAATTGCAAATTATTGTTGAACAAAAGTACGTTTCATGTGTGGGCGCTCCAAACCTCATCGCAAATTCCTTTCTTCTTTGATGTCAGCAGAGTCAACCTTATACATATTTAGCATTCTGTTTACAAAGCATAATGCTATAAAGTGAGCCACATGTTTCATCATCTTCGTTGAAACAGATACAGCAATGCAATTTCCGCCACTGAAGTGAAAAGGATTTTTGTAAAAGTCCTTTAAAATGTGCACTTACTATTCATTCTCTTAGAAAGCTTGGATTTGGGCGTTTAGTATTTAGTGGTTTTATTGTTCAAATAAATTATTAGTATCACAAAAATACACAATACGTCGGCCCTAATTATGATGTCAGTCGGACGAGAGTCCGACTAGCATCAAATCAGAAACAGGACCGCCGGACTAGGAGTCAGTAGTCCTTCTTCCGCTATTATGATGCGGCCGCCTTCACGCTAAACGGAGAGTATATCATTTCTTTTGAGGCCTATGCTGCAGGTTGCAGCACAGGCCTCAATATAACATAAACACATTTATCCCATCCATGGACCATATGGCAGACACCATGCACTGCCTGCCATATGCTGGAGGATGTATGGTGCCCCTCAGACCTCATAGTAGAGAGCTATGAAAGGGCAGGTACAAAGTGACATCATAATCCCAACGGCAGAGCCAAAGCTGGCTCCACTGTCATTTTGGGTTTACTGTTCCTCCCGCCACCCCAACAGGCTCTGTAAGCCCCTCAGAAGCAAAGTGAAATCCCCCTGTAGACGGAAAGCCTGCGACAACCTGTTGGATGGCTTTCTGCCTGACATAACTATCGCGCCCTTTAAGTATAACCATGTGCGTGATATCAGATTCACACAAAATCTGATAAATGTGCCAAGTCGGGAATCACCACATTGTGAATATTTCTTTAAAAATAGGGTTACTAATTGGGAAGGGGTACTCATACCAACACAAAAAACTCTTTTTGGGTATATCAAAACAGCGTTCTTAGAGAATTTCCAATAAGCCCCTGGTAGCTATAGTACACACAGCCAGCTGGCTTATATGAAATGTGTGCTATGTTGAAGCAGCACCAACAATTTTAAAGCAAAAAACAAATCCAGTCAAACTTTTTACCTTTTCACATTGTCCATTAGGCTTCTTCAAAGTTTTTTGCAACTTCATCAAGATGTGCTGTCGTGGGGCTGAGCCTTACACTCACACAGTGTTAAGTTAGCATGGCTTTATTAGAAGCTTAAACGCCATTTTTACTTTCCTGTTATGCTTTGCACATCACACGCACTTGTGATATTGTTTAGAGCAGGCTGAATATATTGCTTCACATGAGAATAGCGTGTTATGTTACATTTCTAAACTGCCTTGCTAGTTTAGTCTGTACAGTGAAAGCCTGGGCCGTCAACGTTATCATGGACACTGTGTCTGTTATTCGGAATGATCAGCGCACGTTCTAGCCATAACACATATGCAGCTGTGGCCACCTCTGATACTGGCCTGTTTAAGAAGGCACTGTGCAGGCATGATCAGACACACTTGGAGAACATTCGTAGGCTGACAGCTTGTGCAGTACTCGATGTGATCCACTTCTGCTGAGTACCGGAGGTATGGGACCGCCTATGTAATCCTATGAGACCTTCTGTAGTTATAAACTAACCTACTAGCTAGGGAGGGTGAAATCTAGTTTTTTTTAAACCTGTTTCCCTTTAGCATTATAGGATGCTTTCTCCATTTGTATTTTATGGAATAATAACAATGCTGACAACCTTGTTTCTGGTAATATGTTTGCTTGTATTATCTAAGGTATTGCACATGAGATCACAGCGTTAGACATAAACATTTAAACTTGCTTGTGTCTCTTTTTACTCCTTGTTTTGGACTGTTGTAAGACTGTAACAAAAGAGTGCTCTTGTTTTCCACCTTACCTGAGGTAACCTAAGTCGCATGTTCTGGGCTGACTAATCATTGGTGTTTTTGCTATAGGACGAAGAACCAATGAGTCACTAATTGCTAGTCTGGTAGGGGCTTTGGGTACTAAGGTGGGTTTTGGTACACCCTAATTCACTGAGGTCCTAAGTCTCTATGCACAGTTCTGTGTAGGAGCAGAATCCCTGCAACATGGCGCCCAACGTGGTTTGGTTGTATTTACAAGTCGCTTGAGTAGTGCTTATGTCAGTCCATAACCCCCTCACTATCGTTTCCGGATAACAATGGTGATGGATAAACCTACCTATAGTTACATAGGTCTTTGCAAGCTTGAATCTATAAAAACAGTTTACTTTTGAATCACTACCCAGTTGTGCTACATAGTTTTGCATTGCACCACTTTCTTTTTGTGACGTTATGGGTGAAGTTGACATACTGCAGCATAGTCACATTGCGGTTCCCAATCATTTGCAAACTTATAACGTCACCTTGGAGGGCATGGCAGTTATCATGGTTGCTTACCCTTTAGAGATCTTTTACTCGTGGGTGACCTTTCCTGATGTGAACGCAAATACTGGTGTGTTCCACACATATACTCACACAGCCGTGCCCACGGAATATGTTCCTTATACAACACAGGAAGTTCCAATTAATGCTTGACAGCATCGAGTTAGGTTTAATGGCGCCCTTCCCACTCTTTAACGATGACTAGATTAGGTCCTTTGTCCATTCCAGGCGCTACTTGGCCTGTTTTGGTTGGATTTACACCGCATCCTCAAGCGGGGGCGGTACCCGTTGCTGATCCAAGGCACCTACATACTACCGCAATTGCAGGTATTAGGGCCTTAGAACAATACATTACCCACAATCTCCCGGGCGGCGGCCCCCCTGTGTTGCGGCGCTTCCAGCCGGACCGAGCGGAATGAAGCTTAGTCCT
The DNA here is from genome assembly GCF_964261635.1 of Lissotriton helveticus. Classification (NCBI taxonomy): domain Eukaryota; kingdom Metazoa; phylum Chordata; class Amphibia; order Caudata; family Salamandridae; genus Lissotriton; species Lissotriton helveticus. The sequence continues at coordinate 128,206,567 of NC_136064.1, forward strand.
GTAATGGTTAATGCAGTGATGGGCAAGCATCCCCAAGATAAGGATAATATGCGTTTCTGGCTTGACGAGAAATTTGACCAGCTGGAAGCAGTATTTTCTAATACGAGTCCTTTTGAAAAACACAGGATTCTTACAATTAGTTAGTCTAAAGACTTGATACTGGAAGCTGGTGACTGGGGTAAGATCTTTGCGGCAGTGTATACGAGGTGCTTCGGCACTCCGTCAATGGCTGTCCTTCCCTTGGTCATTAAGTGTGTTCAAGATGAACATGGACCTGAGGCTGCGGTTGAATTGGGAATGAGACTATGCGGCACATTTGACGTAGTTTCCGATCTCATCCTTACTAATATAAAGGGAGATGCGGTGAACTTTCAGGTGTTTAATGCCTTGCAAACTGTCCCCGATGCCGATAAGCCCTGTCAGTTGCCGAGAATTATTACGGCTGCTTATAAAACCATTGGCCGTAATAGTTTGGGTGTCAAGCCATTTTCTACTAAAGAGAAAAAGAAACCCCCAGGGTCGAAGTCCTGGCACTTGGAGCAGTAGCGGCACCCTCTCCCCTCAGCACCTTGAGACACTCACGGGTAAGTAGCGCACTTTACAAGTGTTCTGATTGATTGATTGATTGATTGATTGAGCTGAATCGTCGGCGATAAGGACAGTCTCTGATCAATGTGTAAGCTGGAGGGTCGGCTTTCTTCGGCACTTGCTGTAGCGAGCTTCACCGGGCAAGTAGATAGTCGAACTGCTCCAAACCACCATGTGTTTGCCATAGCAAGTGAAGGCATATTTATACCTTGAAGGTGCCTTGTTTGACGTAAAGTCGGACATAATAACGTCATCGAAGTAGCCCAAGCGAATGTTTTTTTTTTAAAACTCCATGAGTTCTTGGACAAATCAATATTCAAGCAAGGGGAGGTTCCCTAGCAGCTTAAGTCGATTTTCCAGGAAATCGTTGTGGCTTTTCGGAACTGGTGGAAGTAGCCATGTTTGTATTTGGACTGCATGGGCTATGTCTAAATATGGGTATGATTTCAAGCCTATATTAGGGGAAATGTAAATTGTACCTATATACGGGCATGAATCGGGAAACTTACACTCAGGTCATAAAATGCTACACAAAACTCTCCTAACCGCTGAATGATAATGCCTGAAATTAGTTAATTAATTTGATATGACAACACCCCAACCAACTCATAAACTCACTCTGGTTAGATCAAAATACAATACAAAGTGAATTTCTGTGAAGTCCCTGGTAGCTATGCAACAAGCAGCCCAAAATCCACAGCAAAGAGTGTGTTAAGTTCAAGCAGTATCAACAATTTTAAAGTAAAGGACAAAACACACTTACATTCCCAAACCAATTTAGAAAGTTAGAAGAAAACCATTTGTGAACAAACAGGTATCAATATCATCAAAATACAATATAAACTTTTGAGTAACTTTACTATATTTCAGTACTCACAAGCTGCACTTTTGTGGTAAATTTGGTGCTAGGGTGGGTGATAAATGTAATGTAGAGTTCTGGCCACATTCCTCCATGGTGGAGTTTTTTCTTGCATATGGCTCCCCAACATACTATTTGTAAGCAAAAACTGGTATCTCCTAAAGTGATTTTCATGGGCGGTCGTGACAATTCAAGGTGAGAAAGCTGCCACTCGAGTAGAAAATCTACTTGGGTGAAAATAAAGAAGCATCGCCCTCGGGCATTCCATGAGATGCCGCTTGCACTGACTTTGTACCCCTGAACAAGCTCCTGGTGCTATAAATCAGTGTAAGCTGAGCAACATGATGATGTTCGCCGTTCATAGATCTCAACAGTATCTCACTGAGTTTTAATTTAACTCCCCAGAATTCCATGCAGTGAAACTCCGCAAGTTGCACCCCCCCATTCAACACTACAAATGACTAACCACTGATACTGCAACTGCCCCCTCACACACTCTGTCTGTCAGCGCCAGGAAGCCTCGGCGTCAGTGCGCTTTACAAATTGCACCTAAGATAGGATAAGATAAGATAAAATACTGGGGGTAGGGACTTAAAATAAAACCTCATAGGAAATACGGTTACATTAAATAAAATTAAAACTTCAGTTCACATTTTTTGAAATAGGTATTTTAATTTATATGAAATAATATATAAAACTGGTATCTATTTATCCATTTAAAAACTGCTCAAAACAAAGCCTGTTTAATCCCTAAAGATGTTCTGCATGGGAAAATGTTTACCACTTTGTGAGAAAAAATGAAGATTATGGTAAATATCCCAAAAAAAACTACAGACTTGATTTAGAGTTTGGTAAGCTGGTCACTGTCATGCATGTGTTGGATATCATGCCTGAGTTATTATAAGTGTACAGCATCCTATGTACCCTATGTCATTTCTTAAAAGACTTCAGGAAATGTAATTGTGATGGAGTATTCAAAATGCAAAACATGAAATCAGACTCTAAATTTTATGTGCGAGATGATAGATCATCACCAGAATTTGTATCTATGCCAGACCTGGTCTGAAGTTAGAAGTTAATTTAAAATTGTAATTGTAAATTTGCCCATGATCCAGTTGCTTTCTAATTGTTAGTTGCAAAATTCAGGATTTCCTCAGTTTCCTTACTTTTGGCTGCTAATTCCAAATTTTATTCCTTTAAATTGCTGTAGGTTAAGTTTTTTTATTGCACTATTAATTGGAATGCATCCTTTTAAGTGGACCTCGTTCGAGTTCCAAAACTTTAATACATTGAATTGAATAGAAGTTAGGTCTGAGTAATAGACAAGCACAAAAAGATATCTTTAATTTCAAAACTATATTATTTTGTGAGCACGGGCATAAAACACTTTGCATTGCAAGCGAAAGCACAACCTGGAAACATTATTAATCAATAGATTTTTGCTTCCTGAAAGAGAATGAGGAAAGTAGTGCAGCATTGGCTTGGTGCACTAAAGTAATGAATACCAATTTCCTCAATGGTAACAGGATGAGTTTATGAGTCTGCAATGGTCTTTAGGACCTTCGCCTCCTCTCAAAAAACTTTTCCAAACATTCTCAAAAAAAGCACCTTTACATTTCTCACCACATTTCAGTCGCAAAACATTCATACATGCCATTCTAATTCAGAAATAAGAAAGGGGCACCCTCACCGGATGTATGACATTACAACGCATGCTTTTACCATGCATGCCTTTACAACGCGGTATTTACAACGCATGCCTTTGAAACGCATAGCGCTTTGGGGTGCTGGATAGTGAATAGTTTAATTTACTATTCCAACTCCAGTGCCCGTGGATAGAAGGGAAGGTGTTGAATAGTAAATTAAATCTATTCCCTATCCTAGAGCGCCCCCCAGCGCAATGCGTTGTAATGGTTTGCGTTGTAAAAGTTGCGTCGTAAAGGCACTGCGTGGTAAAAGTTGGGTTGTAAAGGATGGAGAAAGATTGTTGCACAGATGTGGTCCTCACACTCATGTGTTTAGCATGTGACCGACCTGTCCCACTCCTACATGCAAAAATAGCAGCTGCATCAATATGCACGCTACTCAAGGCCCAGGCAAATCCAAAGGAAAGATCTCAAACAACATCAGTTAATATTAAGAAATGCCATGAATAAATCAGTACAAATAGGGCAAATACATTACCATCATTTATACAGGTGAAATAGTGAAGAAAACATTTAAAAGTAGAACAAATGCTGACCTACTGGATAGATAAGAAGTTCTGTTGATCACATGGCATGTTATGCTTTGCAATGCTAGCCTTATGACTAGGGACTAGTTCTTAGTGAAACATTGAAGATTAGGCCATAGGGAAACAACAAATCACTAAAAAACCAATAAAAAATGTGAATCTGTATGCCTATTAAAGTAGCTTATAAACAAAAATTGTAACATTCAATCAATCAATCAATCAATCAGAGCATTTGTATAGCGCGCTACTCACCCGGAGGGTCTCAAGGCGCTAGGGGGAGGGGGGTCCTCTACTGCTCGAACAGCCAGGTCTTGAGTTGCTTCCTGAAGGAGAGGTGATCCTGGGTCAGGCGGAGGTGGATGGGGAGGGAGTTCCACGTCTTGGTAGCCAGGTAGGAGAAGGATCATCCTCCCGTTGTGGCTCTTCGGATGCGGGGAACGGCGGCGAGGGCGTGGTTGGTCGATCGTAGCTGGCGGGTGGGAGTGTAGAAGGTCAGGCAGTCATTGAGGTATCTGGGGCCTTGGTTGTGGAGAGCTTTGTGTGCGTGGGTGAGGAGTCGGAACGTGATTCTCTTGCTGATGGGGAGCCAGTGCAGGTCTCTCAGGTGTCCAGTGATGTGGCTGCGTCGGGGGAATTCCATGATGAGTCGTGCTGAGGCGTTCTGGATGTGCTGGAGTCTTTTCTGTAGTTTGGCTGTGGTTCCGGCGTAGAGGGAGTTGCCGTAGTCCAGTCAGCTGGTGACAAGGGCCTGGGAGACCGTCTTCCTGGTTTCGGTGGGGATCCACCGGAAGATCTTACGTAGCATGCATAGGATGTTGAAGCATGACGAGGAGACGGCGTTGACTTGTCTGGTCATCGAGAGGGAGTAGTCCAGGATGAAGCCCAGGCTGCGTGCGTGGTCCGTTGGTTTGGGTGCGATGCCCAGGGCAGGGGGCCACCAGGAGTCTTCCCAGGCAGAGGGTGATGATCCCAGGATGAGGACTTCCGTTTTATCTGAGTTCATTTTCAGGCGGCTGTTCGTCATCCACTCGGCTACGTCTTTCATCCCTTTGTGTAGGTTGGTTCTGGTGGTTGCGGGGTCGTTGGTGAGGGAGAGGATCAGCTGGGTGTCATCGGCGTAGGAGATGATGTTGAGGTTGTGTTGGCAAGCGATGGCCGCGAGGGGGCTCATGTAGATGTTGAACAGCATGGGGCTGAGGGAAGATCCTTGCGGTACGCCGCAGATGACTTCGGTGGCCTCGGATCTGAACGGGGGGAGGCGGACTCTCCGGGTTCTTCCGGCGAGGAAGGAGACGATCCACTCCAGTGCCTTCTCCTGGATTCCGATGTTGTTGAGGCGCTGCACTAGGGTGCGGTGGCAGACCGTGTCGAACGCTGCGGAGAGGTCCAGGAGGATGAGGGCCGCTGTTTCCCCGTTGTCGAGCAGGGCTTGGATGTCGTGGTGGCTGCGATGAGGGCGGTCTCGGTGCTGTTGTTGGCCCAGGAGCCGGACTGCGAGTGGTCGAGGGATCCGTTTGTCTCGAGGAAGGTGGCCCGCTGTCTGTTGACGGTCTTCTCGATGACTTTGGCAGGAAAAGGAAGGAGCGAGATGGGTCGGTAGTTCTTGAGGTCGGTAGGGTCCGCTGATGGTTTCTTCAGTAGGACGCTGAATTCGGCGTGTTTCCAGCTCTCTGGGAAGGCGACGGTGTCGAAGGAGGCATTGATGATGTCCCGGAGGAGGGGTGCGATGATGGAGTCAGCCTTGTTGAAGACGTGGTGAGGGCAGGGGTCGGTTGGTGATCCGGAGTGGATGGAGTTCATCGTGCGGATGGTGTCTTCGGTGTTGACCGGGGTCCAGGCGCGCAGGGTGGTGGTGGGGGGCGTTGGTTAGGTCGTAGGGTGCGTCGGCTGAGTGCTGAAACTGTTGAATATGTCTGCGGTCTTGCTGTGGAAGAACGAGGCGAGCGAGTTGCAGAGGTCTTGCGAGGGAGTGATGTTGTTTCCGTGGCTGGGGTTCGAGAGCTCTTTGACGATGTTGAAGAGTTCCTTGCTGTTGTTGGCGTTGTTGTCCAGTCGTTCCTTGAATGCGCTTTTCTTGGTGGTGTGGATCAGCTGGTGGGTTTTCGGGTGGCGTTCTTGAGGGTGGTCATGTTGTCTTTAGTCGGGTCTCTGTGCCAGGCTTTCTCGAAGGCCCGGCAGTTCTTCTTGGAGCTCTTGAGTTCGTTGGTGAACCAGGATGCTTTCTTGATGCCGGGTCTGGCGGGGGGGTCTTCAGAGGAGCGAGGTCGTCTGTGCAGTTGGTGATCCATCTTGTGAGGTTGTTGGCGGCTTGGTTGGGGTTCGTTGAGCTGGCGGGAGGGTTCTGGTTCAGGGATTTGGTGAGTGGGTCGGTGGTGATCTTGTTCCAGCTTCTGCGGGGAACCTGTTAGGGGTGGTGGTGAGTGGTGGTCCTACTGAAGCTGAAGTGGACGCAGCTGTGGTCTGTCCACTGGAGTCTGGTGGTGTGGCTGAAGGAGATGTCCTTGCTGGAGGAGAAGACGGGGTCAAGCGTGTGGCCGGCATAGTGGGTGGGGGTGGTCACCAGTTGCTTGAGTCTGAGGTTGGCGAGGTTGTCCAGCAGGGTGGTGGTGTTGCGATCGTTGTTGTTCTCTAGGTGGAAGTTGAGGTCCCCTAGGAGGATGTAGTCAACGGAGGGGAGGGCGTGTGGGCTGATGAAGTCGGCGATGTCTTCACTGAATTGTGTGCGTGGTCCCGGGGGTCTGTAGATGAGGGTGCCTCTGAGTATGGTCTTGGGGGTCGGTGTGTATCTGGAAGTGCAGGTGTTCGGCGGTTGTGAGGGTGTCGTCGGCGTTGGTCGTGATGCGGATGGTGTTCTTGTGGACGATGGCGATGCCTCCAATGGTCTGGTTGACGCATTCCCTCCGGGTGATCTTGTATCCGTCCGGGATGGCGATGGCGATGTTGGGCGCTGAGGAGGCGTTCATCCATGTTTCCGTGAGGAAGGTGACGTCTGGAGATGTGGAGTCGAGGAGGTTCCAGAGTTCGACGGTGTTACTGTGGACGGAGCGGGTGTTGAGCAGGATGCACTTCAGGTGGTTGCTGCTGGTGCTCGGCTTGGCGGGTGCGGTGCAGGTCCGGGTGCAGGAGAACTTGCAGGATTGGCAGGTGAAGGGTCCGTGGGTGCGTCCTGTGGTGGCTAGGTGGCAGCCGGGGATCCGGCCGGTGTTGAGTGCGTTGAGGGTGGTGGTGTCGTAAGTCCGGCGGGTGGGCTGGCAGCTGCCGGGGCCAGGGGGTCTGGTGCTGGGCGCAGTCCAGGCGCGGATGGGCGCAGACGGGCTTACCTTTGGCGCACCTTCGGAGCACAATCGGCGCGCCCGCGGCACATCACACTGCGCGTACGCATACACTCTGTCATAAATGGAGAGTGGGGGGGGCGGGGCGAGGGAGGAGCAGCTGGGAGGCCAAACCAGCACGGGCAGCACACTCTGGCAGCAGAAGGAGGCTGGGCACACTCGGGGTGGACCAGGCGGTGGGAGGAGCGACCGGCTCTGACCAGGTCAGGTCAGGTCACAGCTCCTCGCCTGTGAGCCTCGCCTTATCTACCTTTGTGGGAGGGAGGAGCAGCTGGGAGGCGGGAGCGGGGTGGCGAGTGGGGGGGTGAGCAGTGCGGAGATGCTGGAGGGAGGTTGGTTGGGGTCACGTGGGAGCAGTGGCAGGGAGCGGGGAGGGGCAGTGACAACGGGCCAAAAACATTGAAAGCGCTAAGAGCGACGAAAAAACGAGAACAGGTACAAACGGGCAATTTACGGCAATACAATACTATTTACCACACAATCGAACAATCGAAGCATGCACAGAGGGCAGGCAGGGACAGGGGGCCAAACCAGCAGGGGCAGAACACTCTGGCATCAGGAGGAGGCCGGGCACACTCGGGGTGGGCCACGCTGCGAGAGGAGCGACCGGCTCTGACGAGGTCATTTACACCCATTATGTTAAATAGGGTTGGTATCATATTCAGGCTATGCTTATATGTTACTGTAAACACACTGTTCTTTATTAAGCATCATTTACTGACAGGGGGAACATAGATTTGTTGAAAACAGGTACAATTGATCTTGTGGCAGGTGGTAATTTCTGCCAAACTGGATGTTATCAGTGATGACTTGACTGCTCATTGGGACAAGGGCCCACAAAATGTGTTCAAAGATTAGAGCAACTGTGCATCAAAAAAAGTATTTTCACAGACGTTGTTAACTATCTATCATATGCCCAGAAGAGAAATAATATCTTGCAGGATAGATTCAGGGCATCTGATTCATGTACACAAACTGACACCACTGATAACTCTGTGCATGGGGTTGAGTATGAGGAAATAACGACTCATCTTTGATTATACCCGTTTTTATTCAGGTCAGTGCTAGAATCAATCAATCAATCAATACACTTGTAAAGCGCACTACATACATGGGAGGGTCTCAAGGTGCTGGGGGGGTGCTGCTACTAATCACAGAGCCAGGTCTTGAGGAGTCTTCTGAAGGCCAGTAGGTCTTGGGTCTGCCATAGGTTGGTGAGGAGGGTGTTCCAGGTCTTGGCGGTGAGGTGGGAGAAAGATCTGCCACCGGTGGTCGTTCTTCGGATGCAGGGGCTTTGGCGAGGATGAGGACGGTAGAGCGTAGCTGGTGGGCAGGGGTGTGGAATCTGAGTCATCTGTTGAGGTATGCTGAGCCGAGTTTGAGGAGAGCTTTGTGTGCATGGATGAGAAGCTTGAAGGTTATCCTCTTGTTGATGTGAAGCCAGTGCAGGTCTCTCAGGCGAGGTGAGATGTGGCTAGGGCGGGGGATGTCCAGGATCAGATGTTCCGAGGCATTCTGGATGCGTTGCAGTCGTCTCAGGAGCTTGGCCGATGTTCCTGCGTAGAGGGCGTTTCTGTAGTCCAGCCTGCTGGTGACGAGTGCCTGGGTGACTGCTCTTCTCGTTTCAGTGGGGATCCACTTGAAGATCCTGCGGAGCATTTGGAGGGTGTTGAAGCAGGATGAGGAGACGGCGTTGACCTGCTTAATCATGGAGAGGATGGAGTCGATGATGACCCCTAGGTTGTGTGCGTGGCCGGTAGGTATCGGGCTGTTCCTAGTGTTGTCGGCCACCAGGAGTCATCCCAGGCTGAAGGGGTGGAGTCGAGGATGAGGTTCTCCGTCTTGTACAAGTTCAACTTCAGTCAGCTCTTCCTCATCCATTCGGCAACAGCCTTCATTCCTTCGTGAAGGTTGGTTTTGGCAGTGTAAGGGTCTTTGGTGAGGGGGAGGATCAGCTGGGTATCGTCAGTGTAGGAGATGATGTTGAGGTTGTGCTGTCGGTGCGACATGGGTGAGGGGTGCCATGTAGCTGTTGAACAGAGTCGGGCTGAGGGAGGAGCCCTGGGGTATGCTGCAGATGATCTCGGTGGTGTTGGATTGGAAGGGGATGAGGCGGACGCTCTGAGTTCTGCCGGAGACAAAGGATGTGGTCTAGTCCAGGGCCTTCACTTGGATCCCGGCGTCGTGTAGGCGTGTTCATAGTGTGCGGTGACAAACCGTGTCGAAGGCGGCTGACAAGTCCAAGAGGATGACGGCCACTGTTTCTCTGTTGTCAAGCAGGGTCCTGATGTCATCAGTGGCGGCAATGAGAGCGGTTTCGGTGCTGTGGTTGCTGTGGAACCCAGACTGGGACGGGTCCAGGATGCCATTTTCTTCGAGGTAGCGGGTCAGTTGTTTGTTGATGATTTTCTCGGTGACCTTCACCAGGAACGGGAGCAGGTAGATGGGTCAGAAGTTCTTGAGGTTCTTGGGGTTCGACTTGGGTTTCTTGAGTAAGGCGTTGATCTCGGCGTGCTTCCAGGTATCCGGGAAGGTTGCTGTCTCGAAGGAGATGTTGATTGCTTTCTGGAGATGGGGTGTGATGGCTGTGCAGGATTTGTTGAAGATGTGGTGAGGGCATGGGTCTAAGAGAGATCCGGAGTGGATGGTGTTCATGATTTCCCTGGTGTCCTCGTCGTTGATGCTGGGCCAGGAGAGCAGGCGGTTGGTGCAGGTTGTGGTCATGGGGGCGGTGGTTGCCGGGGCGATCGTGGCATTGAAGCTGTTGTGGATGTCGGTGACCTTGCGGTAGAAGAAGGTGCCCAGCGAGTTGCACAGATCTTGCGAGGGCGGGAAGTCATTGTTGTTAGAGCTGTGGTTGGGGAGTTCCTTCACGATGTTGAAGAGCTCTTTGCTGTTGTGCATTCTTATCTAGGAGGTCTGTGAATGAGGCCCTCTTGGCGGCTCTAATGAGCTGATAGTGTCTGCGGGCAGCATTCTTATGGGCTGCATAGCTGTCCGGTGTTCGTTCGCGGAGCCAGTTCTTCTTCAGTTTTCGGCATGTTCGCTTGGACGCCTGGAGGTATTCAGTGGCTTTCTTGCTGGTGTGGCTGTTGGAGGGTGTCTTGAGTGGGGCGAGGCTATTGGCGCAGTTGTCGATCCATTGCCTGAGGTTGCGGGCGGCGGTGTCAGGGTAGGTGGAGTCAGAGGGTAGGCTCTGGGCAAGGGTTGTGGTTAGCTGGTATTCGGTGATTTTGCTCCAGCAGTGTTGAGGGATCTGTTTGGTGCGATGGTGCACAGTGGGATTCCTGGAGGTGAAGTGGATGCAGTGGTGGTCGGTCCAGTGGGGTTCGGTGGTGTGGTTAAAGGAGACGTGGGCGCTTGTGTTGAAGATGGGGTCTGGCGTGTGACCAGCGGTGTGGGTGGGTGTTCTCACGAGCTGTCTGAGTCCGAAATAGGCGATCAAGATGGTGGAATTGGTGTCGTTGTTGTTTTCGAGGTGAAAGTTCAGGTCCCTGAGGAGGATGTAGTCCATAAAGGCGAGGGCGTGTGTGTTGATGAAGTCGGCGATAGAGTCGCTGAACTGTGGTCGAGGTCCGGGGGTCTGTAGATGAGGGTTCCTCTGAGGGTGGTGTTGGGATCGGTGTGGATCTTGAAGTGCATGTGTTCGGCGGTGCTGAGGGTGTGGTCGGTCTTGGTTGAGATTCTGAGAGTGTTCCTGTGCAAGATGGCGTTTCCTTCCCCTACAATATTGGTCCAGTCCCTGTGGGTGATCTTGTAGCCTTCTGGGATGGCTATGGTGATGTTGGGAGCTGAGGTGGGGTTCAGCCAGGTCTCCGTGAGGAAGGCGATGTCTGGGGGGTACAGTTGAGAAGGTCCCAGAGTTCGAAGGCATGTTTGTGGGTGAGCGGGTGTTGAGGAGGATGCATCTGAGGTAGTTAAGTTCTTTGGTTGGCGGTTTGGCGGGCCGGGTGCTGGAGAAGCTGCAGGTCCGGCAGGTGAAGGGTTCTTGGGTTTGCTTCGGGTTGGCCTGGTAGCAGGTGTGTTCTTGTACGGGGTTTAGTGAGTGGAGGGTGCTGGCATCGTAGCAGAGTCTGGCTTTGTGGTGTTTGCCTGGGCCAGGGGTTCTGGGTCTGGGCGCAGTCCATGCACGGACGGATGCAAGCGGGCTTGCCTTATACTCTCCTTTGGCGATCCAGCGGCACGCCCACGGTGCGGCGCCATAAAAAGGGAGGTGGGAGGGGGGAAAGATGAATGGGCGAGCAGCGGGCGGGGCCGCAGTGGACGCAGCAGCGGGAAAGTGGGAGGAAGGGACGACAAAGGGGAGAGAAGGCAAAAGGGCAGTAAGTAACAGGAAGGAGGAAGGAAGCAAGATACAATGCAATAAAGCGGCCCCAGGGCCAAATACAATACAAAAAACGGTCACAGAGCAGATACAGTGCAATAAAAACTGTCACAGAGCACAATACAAAATACCGCAAAGCAAACCTACGGCCTACCACTGGCCACCAGGGATTAGGCGCAGGTGGTAGACTGCGGGTGGAGGTGGGCCTCGAACTCCCTCAGCATCAGCAGAGACACAGGCGCAGTCAGGTGGAGCTGCGTGGCGTGGGGAGCGACCTGCCTGGAGACAGGGTTACGGGTCGCTCTGAATGCCCTATAATGTATACTTTTGCTCTGGGGTTGTGGAGCATAGTTCCCATAAATTGGTATCTGCTCTGTGCTCACCCAATCCAGACATATTACCATTACCATGCAGGCTGCTCCCTATGTGTGCTATTAAAAATGGCCATTTCTTTGCCTGAGAACTCCAGTGCAAACACTGCATGTGAAAACACCCATTTGACAAAAGCTTTCCAACAAAGTACTCCTATCAGTTGAGTGCAAAAAACATACCATTTTCTGATATTCCTTGAGCGGGGGATAGAGTTATTTGAAAATCAATTTGCAGGTTGGCTTTTATCCTAGCACCACATGAGGGCTTCACATATACACATGCTGGAGTGACAGCTACAGTTTCATTACTGCAGTAACGCTGAGGATTTGTCCTTAAATGCTACATCTTCCAGCAGATGAACGGTTCCACCACAGCAGCGCCACCTTAAACAAATTTTTTGATCTCAGACAAACCTATGACTCAGATGAGGCTTACAATACATCTTGGTTGCAGTGTATTCCTGCTCTCCTTTGCTATCAGTTTGGCCACAGCAATCATCTGACTCTTGAACTGATACAATAGACCTGTAAGTATTCATCTGGGAATACATGGATGGGATTTTCCATTCAGACCAGGGGACGGAGTTCACCTCTAATGCTTACAAAGACTGCTTGGAAAAATTGGGTGTGTCCGTGTGGTACTCCTCCCACTACCAACCAGAGGAAAATGTTACAGTGGACAGGAAAAACTGAGATCTAGAACAATAGTTACCAACAAGAGTATTAGGCTCAGGTCACAGTTGGGTCCATCACCTACATGGAGGCCTGAGAAGATTAAACAATCTGCACAAAAGATTCCTGGGTGGACGAACTCCCTACAAGATCCTGTTTGGGTTTAAGATTAACCCTGGTCGAAGGACTGTAGTGTTGCCTACTTCGCCCTTTGCAAAGTAGGCGAAGCAGGCAACACTACGCCCACTCCTTGCGCGTAGCGAAGTTGCCCGCCACCCGCCTCCCTCCCGCCCTCCCGAACATACCTAATTTAATGAAATGGGCACATAAAAATAAATAAAAGACACTTACCTTGTCCCCGACGTCCCGGGGCTCCCTCTGCTCATTCACGCCGTCGTCTGCTAACCAATGCGCATGCGTGGGCGGCCGCGCATGCGCTTTACTCGTGAGACATGCAAAGCAATGTCCAAATATAATGCACCATTACTGAAGAAGTAAAGGTAGCACCAGCAGCCTCTGGCTGGATCCCCAAGGTTGGTGAACTGGTCCGGGAGACACATGTGGACAAGAAAACAAATTGTGCCTGTACCTGACCTGGTATTGAATGTAGCAGAACTCTAATTCTACCACCCCTTGCTGGTTGCAAGAACAAGAGATTTGTTTCAATAGGTCTCATAAAACGGTATCATTGGGGCAGTTCTACACAGTAGCCCATATGGAATACTGAGTAGTTACATTTCTCCTCTCACTACTATCCGGGAAGTCCCACTGGAAGTTTTTGATCAGTGATAAAGCTTTTACTCCCCGGTTGGGGATAGTACATGAAGAAGTATTTCTTCTACCTGCTACATGAACAACAACTATACAAACAACTTGCAAAGAAACACAGATTTCTATTCAGAAACCTGACAACGTTGGTGTTCACATCTACTCCAAGTTCCACACAATATGTAGAGCTGCCAGAAATAGATCAATTAGCCTCAGGTTACTTTGTTGACTTTGATAACTTATCACCAGTTTCATCTGAGCTACTACCACCTCCATTCCACCTCTCCAAGGTAGAATGCATATGTTCTACATTTGGTTATAGAAGACATACTTTGCTCATACAAAGCTATACCTGCGGATTAAAATGTCATTACTTTTCCTAGTTCTGTGGATTGGTTTTGTGACAATTGCAAAAAACACAGTTGATGGACAGAATGCAGAACAATGTCTTACATTCTCCCCAGTACAAAGATCTGGGCCTAAATCCATCGTTTTTTTGCACTCCACACCACCCTAGGTCAGACAATGGCTGGTTTTGTGACAGCCTTTTTCTTGCTTACTCCCAGAATGCTATGCAGTAGAAACAATGAACTTAATTTTAACATCCCATTCATTATCACACAGAGTGAAAACCTCTGCTGTTGCTCATGGATTTTTGGGGGATAGGGTATTGTACAAAATATTCAGTCCTACCAAACGTTTGCAAATTCCATTTGTGTTTGCATCTCTTTAAATTATTTTATCACTCCTAAGTTGTCTCTGATGTGTGGCACTTTGACACAGTGCATGACAACCTACAAGATCTTGATTATTGGAAATGTATGAATGTATTTCAAACTAGGTTTAAATGTTTTGTTGTCACCATAATAGTGATCACTCCATGCATAAAACAAGTATTCCACATGTAATATTTAATTACATGCAATGGAAACACTGCCCTACAGCAGCATTGGGTAGCTCACAAACGTTTGCAGAGACGTTTGCATATTTCTCTGGTCACGATACAAATGACCTCGATTTTTATTATTCTAGGCTTGCACCATCACCAGCAATGACAAATATGCTCACCAATACAAAGCTCGTATATTCTGAATATTTTCATTTTCATTTGTCCACACAAGAGTTTAACTGTTGAAGGGACACAGTTGAGTTAAAATCAATTTCAGGAACTGAATATTGGCAGGTTCAGTGGAATGAGGCACTATCCAGAGCATGCCAGATACAACATTGAATGATTTTCCTGAACAAAACTGTACAGCAGAGATCATGTGTTGACCTGGCTAAGGAAGAAGATTTAAAAACACCTAACATTTCCACATTTGCACGTTTGTGAACTGGCAGCGGGTCACAAACTTCACAATGGAAACAATACCCACTAAGCTTTGCAAACTTTATACAATTCTTCAGGACCAAACAGAGGGGATGGTTAGTGTGCTGTTGAATACGAGCGGATGTCATACTCGTTTTGTTGATGACCCGGTGGAGTTTAAAATCAGCAGTCCCAACCCATATTAGATTTAGACAAAACACTCAGTTTAAATATTTGATTGGATAAAACCATGATTATCCCTTCTTTCTGATGACATCAGACTACAGAACGTTCCACAAGGTCCTCAAAAAACATGTCAAAGCACTTCTTGTCTGTAATATACAATGAAGTGTGACAAGTGTCCCAGCTGGAGGCTGCTGAAACACTACACAAGATTGATGGAGACATTTTGAAAGGTCTCTTGCGGTAGTAGATAATGGTATGACTACATTGTCCACTATGATATTCTCTTTGGGTAACATTGTGTCATCTGTGATAGACTCACATCATGCACAAGACATGTCATCTTTACAAAGTTAGCAGGGTATTCCCAGAGGTGGGTCCCTTGCTCACTGTGCCACTGGATTCAAGGTTGCCTGGATGAGGAGGGGTATTACCCAGAAACTTGTCCCAGAATGCGTGTTTCCAGTTTAGGGAAGACCTGGCTTGGCAGTTTGAGCTGGGCTGTTTCCATGAGGCACAGGGTCAAGACTGATTTGAATTTAGCTAGGTCTGAACTGAGGTGGTGAAGTGAGATAAATAGTGATGATGGATTCAACCCAGATCTGAGACTGGGGGTGAGTGTCTGAAAAGTTTCAGTGCTCCATCCATCATACCCTTGTGTTTGCTTTGTTCTACCTAAGTTAGCAGAGTATGCCCAGACGGGTGTTCCTTGCTCACTTTGCCACTGGATTCAAGCTAGCCTGGCTGATGAAGAGTGTTACCCAGAAACCGGTTCCATGATTCATGTTTCCAGTTCAGGGAATATCTGGTTTGGCAGTTCAGGCTGGACTATTCCCATGAGGCACTGGGTCAAAGTTTATTTGCATATAGCTATGTATGAACTGATGTTGCAAAGTGAGGTAAAGAATGATGATGGATCCAACTCAGATCTGTACATCCCTTGCTTTGTAGAAAGGTTTGCTTAATGGCGCAAGTAATGCCTCAATTGCAATTTTTTTCTGCTATATGAAGGGCTCCTTAGCAGCTGTGATATGCCCAGATTTCAGCATATGAATAAGAAAATGATCAAGGCTTTTAAGGAATGAAATTAGAAATTTCTTATCTAGTGAAGGTTTCTGGAGTTGTGATTTATTTCACACAAGTGCTGTTTCCAACTGCCCGCTCAGTTAGGGAGGCAACACTTTGGCCTTCAATAAAGCTTTGAAATGTGAACTTTGATGCTTTGAGCAGATTGAAAGCCTTTTTGTTCCACAAGGATGTTGCCCTAACTTCTGCACAGGAAACATTTTAAGTTCAAGTTGCAAGATCTTCCTTTTAAATACTAATTTCCTTTTGGTGAGCTCCTGCACCATATTTGTAATATATCTAGTACTGTAGCAGTGGTGCAGTTTTTTCAGACAATTGGATTCCAGACAGGCTTCGGAGTTGTTCCATCATTTATACACTCCATGCTGGAAAGCTTTTTTGGAGGGATTCCACTGTTCCAGATTGTGGGGCCTTTTTCTGCTGTGCAATGGATGTCCCATTAAGAGGCCAAATGGAACTATCACTTCAATATGTGCTCCTATGTCATAAACTCATGATAGACAGTTTTGCTGCACCATTGCTTTGCGAACCAGCAAACACTGGTTCTTTCCTTCCAGACTGTGTGGCTACACTGCTTGCAGCCATATTTTGCTGTCTTTTGATTGTGCACTGGATTTATGCCTAGGAACATTGGCCTACTGGTGACTTAATTAATGTCCCTTGTGCTTACCATTGCTTCCAAGCACATTCTATGAGTCCTCTCCTCTTGGGATTACTCCCAGAGATCTACATCTCGGTTTGGCTCTGGCACTGGCTACTCCTCCTTCTTTGGCACTTGGAAGAGTTGATGGATGAGAAAATGTTTGCTCTAAGGATCTGATTCAATGGATGTCACTGGAAACATTTCCTGCAGAAGCTGGGAACAGAAATGTTTCATCTACCTCTAAGATTCCATAAACAATCTACCATTTTCGAGTAATGGAACTTTTCCATTTTATTCTAAGTTGTTTTTTAATACATTTTTTCATGTTTAACTTTTAATCCAGTTTAATGATTTAAGTTAAGGCTTTCTCTATGCTCTTTGTTATTTAAATAGATTTTCGTAGGGTTCCAATTACATTGATTGACCCTTACATTTTATCATTTGTCTAGGGGTAGCTTTTGCCAACTTTCATCCAAGGAGTGGCTCACACATGTTCAGGATAGGCCCTTTGAGAAACACTGCCATTTTAGCCTCTCACATTTCTTAAGTTGCCTTCTTTTTCACAGCACTGTGACTTTTAACATACATTTGAGTGTATGACCATCCAGAATAACATTTCCAATTACCTGGCACACTATCACTATGTCTTTAACATTCAGTATAAGGGATAAAGTTCTCTGCACAAATGTTTTATGTTATTCAATCAATCAATCAATCAATCATGGGTTTATACAGCACACTACTCACCTGTGAGGGACTCAAGGCGCTGGGGGAGTGGCACTTCCGGATCAATTGAAGAGCCATGTCTTGAGGTCCTTCCTGAATGTGTGCAGGGTCGGGGAGCATCTGATATTCACAGGGAGCTCGTTCCAGGTCTTGGCTGGGATGTCGGAGAAGGGTCTCCCACCTGTTCTGTTTCTGCAGATGTGGGGGACTTCTGCCAGGACAAGGTCGGCGGATCAGAGGTTCCTCTTGGGTGCGTGCAAAGATAATCTTTTGTTGAGTTATTTGGGTTTGATGTTGAGTGATTTGTAGGTGGAGTGAGGAGTTTGAAGGTGATCCTCTTCTCACAGGGAGCCAGTGGAGGTCTTGTAGGTGTTGGGTCATGTGTTTGTGATATGGTGTCTCAGGGATGAGACTGACTGCGGTGTTCTGGATGGTTTGGAGTCTGTGTAGTAGAGTTCTGTTGATACCGGCATACATGGCATTGCCGCAGTCCAGTCTGCTGTTTATGAGCACGTGGGTGACGTTCCTTCTGCAGTCAAGGGGGATCCATTTGAAAATGTTGTGGAGGACATGGAGGCATTTGAAACTGGCGCGTTGATCTGGCAGTTCATGGAGAGGGAGGAGTCGAGGATGGTGCTGAGATTTCATGCGTGGTCTGTGAGGGTGGGTGTGCTCCCAAGGGTGGCGGGCCACCGGCTGTTGTCCCAGGTGCAGTTCCAGGGTCCGAGGTTGGTCTTGAGCTACAAACAGCTGTCTTTCATCCAGGCTGCCACATTCCTTATTCCTTCCTGGAAACAGAGTCTGGTGTCTTTGGGCTTCTTCGTGAGTGAGAGGATGAGGTGGGTTTTGTGGGCCTAGGATACAATGCTGAGCCCATGCTGTCTGATGATGGCAGCGAGGGGGGCCATGTAAATGTTGAAGAGCTTGGGGCTGAGCAATGATCCTTTGGGAACTCCGCAGTTGGTATAGGTGGGTTCGGAGAAGAATGGAGAGAGTCTGATCCTCTGGGTTCAGCCGGAGAGGAAGGATTATATCCAGTTGAGGGCGGCTCCTTGTATCCCTGCATCATGAAGTCTGGCTGCGAGTGTGCTGTGTGAATCTGTGTTGAAGGCTGTGAAGAGGTCCAGGAGGATGAGACCAGTGGTGTGTCCCTGGTCGAGTAGCATGCAGATGGTGTCGGTGGTGGCAAGGAGTGTGGTTTTGGTGCTGTGGTTGCTGTGGAATCCAGACTGGGAGGCATCCAGGATGGAGTTCTCTTTGATGAAGGCAGTCAGTTGGGTTTTTACGAGTCTCTCAGTGACCTTGGCAGTAAAGGAGAGTAGAGAGATGGGCCGGTAGTTTCTCTGGTCCGTTGGGTCATCCAATGGTTTCTTGAGGAATGGTTTGGCCTCCTCCTGCTTCCAGTCATCTGGAAAGATTCTGGACCTGAAGGAAGCATTGATGATCTGTCCTAGTTCAGGTGCAATGGCAGCGGCTGACCTGTGGAATATGTGTGGTGGGCAGGGGTCTGATGGGGCTCCTGAGAGGGCTTTCTTCATGGTCGCGGTGATGTGTACTACGGTGGCGGGATTCCAGGCCGTGATGGAAGTCTTATCGGCGGCGAGGAGGGGAAGGTATACGGCGTCTGTTGAAGTTGTCGTAGAGAACCTTGATCTTCAGATGGAAGTAGGAGCTGAGCTTGCTGCAGAGTTCTTGGGAGGATGTGATGTCGGTGGCTTCGCTGGGTGGTTTAGAAAACTGCTGAATGACGTTGAACAGTTCCTTGGCATTGGTAGCATTGGTCTTGACTTCGTCTCTTATGAAGTTGTGTTTGGTGTCTCTAATGCGCTGGTGGTAATCATTCATGGCGGTCCTGTGATTGTTCCGTACTTCCATGGTTTTCTGGTTTTAGCAGGTTCTTCAAGGTGTCTGCAAGGAAGCATTGTCTGGCAGGGCGACAGAGGGGTGCAAGCTTGTTGGTGCAGCAGGAGATCCAGTGGTAAAATTCCTTGGCTGTGGAGTTGGTGTCGGTCATGGCACTGGGAGTGGTCTTGGAGGAGGGTGCTCCTCAGTGACCTTGTTCCAGTTCCTTCATGGCAGGAGCGGGGTAGGCTTGAGTGTGGTGGTGGTGTTGAAGGTGAAATGGAAACAGTGGTGGACTGGGTGGCGTGGCTGAAGCAGATGTTGTTCCCACCCACAAAGATTGGGTCGAGGGTGTGTCCAGCCTTGTGCATGCTACACAAACAAATGATGGACGGAATGCTGAATAAATCATACATTCATTTATGTATTTGGACTCTTCATTTCTTCTTAAATTGTACGTATTTTTTGGTGATCTTCTTGTGACAGTATTTCGCAAAGATGACATAAAAATGTTCTCTCTTCCTTTTGAAACTACTGGTCGTGGAAATCCAAAACAACATTTGGTATAGTATTTATCCTTTGATTTGAATTTTCGACAACAATATTTGCCACAACCATTGCTTTGAAATCGTAACGCTTTCCCTCTTAAATCCTTATCAATTTTACTTTTGGATATATCATATGTTGCATATTCTTCAATGAAAGACAGTACAGTGTCATCTGAGTCTTTTCCAAATTTGGGAGCATCTTTGATCCATAAGAGCATATGAATATGAGGAGCACCTCTCGCTTGATACTCTTTTCTCCAAAAGAAATCCCGAACTTCGCCAAGAGGAGTTTTTTTTTTGTTTGTAATAAAAGACATCATAGCTTCAAATCTTTGAAGAGAGAATAGGCTCTGCGACCAACTCTTCTAAAGAGTCGTTCAGGGTCATAAAGGAACTACTGAATATCCCCGAACCTCTGGTCATCCATGAGGACCCACGCAATAAATGCATAGAATTGGCCTCCTTTTTTAAAACTAAAATCGACAACATACTGGCTTCCCTTCCCCGTCAGGGGGAGGTTTCTTCCTTGGATGATAACTTCAGTTCCCAATTTAGGATGCGATCAGTGGAGCTGGTCTCTCTCGGTCCGGTCACTATGGAGGAAGCTCTTTCGGTTCTGAGGACCATGAAGAGTGGCTCCCCGAAAGACCCAGCACCTATTAAATACCTTAAACAGGTGGCTTCTACCATCGGCGGCCCAGTGACGGACCTTATAAACTTGTCCCTCACTCAAGGGATAGTCCCCCCCAGTTGGAAAGGGGCGGTGGTTAAGGCTCTTCTGAAAAAGCCTAACCTGGACCCCGCCGACCTCGCCAACTTCAGGCCGATCTCCTTGCTGCCGGGTATTAGTAAGGTGGCTGAGAAGTTGGTAAACAGTCGCCTGTCGGACTTCCTGGAAGCTAACTCCCTCCTGGGCGATTCCCAAACGGGTTTTCGTCCCGGTCAGGGGACTGACACCGCCCTGCTGGCGGTCGTGGAGAATGCAAGGAGCATTCTGGATTCGGGGGGATCAGTGGCAGTGATCCTCCTGGACCTCAGTGCTGCTTTTGACACCGTGGACCATCAGGTGCTTCTCCAAAGGCTGTCGGGGGTGGGGGTCACGGGTGTGGCTCTCAAATGGTTTGCTTCCTTCTTGGAAGGTCGGACATTTGAGGTGTGGGAAGGCCATGAAAAATCATCTACAATCCCTCTCCAGTGTGGGGTGCCACAGGGCTCTTCATTGAGCCCTACCTTATTCAACATCTACATGGCCCCCCTGGAGAGTGTGGTACTGCCGCTGGGTATTAAAATCATCAGCTATGCTGATGATACTCAGCTGGTGGTTGGCCTTTCCCAGTCGGCGCATCATCCCGACCGGCTGCACTCGTGTCTGGAGAAGATCTACACGTGGATGTGCAGTTCAGCGCTAAAGTTAAACGGTTCCAAGACGGAACTTATGCTGCTGGGGAACTCCTCTCCATCTTTGTCCCCCAGCAGTTGGCCTGACTGTCTGGGCCCGGTACCCACCCCCAAGCAGGAGATCAAGAGCTTGGGTGTGTGGCTGGAGCAGGGCCTCTCGTTTAAAACTCATGCTAAAAAGACTGCTGGCGTGTGTTTTGGCCTGCTCCGCTCAGCCCGGAAGATCTTACCTCTGCTCCCACCGTCCACTAGGAGGCTTCTCATCCAGGGATTGATCATCTCGCGGCTGGATTTCAGCAACGCGTTATTCCTGGGTGCACCTGAATCTACCCTGAACAAACTGCAGCAAGTGCAGAATGCGGCCGCCAGGCTCTTGACGGGTCTCCCCAGGCGTCAGTCTGCTCGCCCGGCGCTGAGGGCTCTGCATTGGCTCCCTGTTAGGGACAGGGTGAAATTCAAATCACTCTGTATAGCCCATAAAGTTCTGCATGGGGTAGGCCCACCTATTCTGGGGGAGATGGTCCAGCCTTACAAGGCTCCTCGCTCTCTTCGCTCCGACCATCAACATCTTCTTCAGGTCGGGAGGGTGAAGAGGGCCATAACTGGTGGCAGAAGGTTTTCGATAAATGTGGCCACTTTGTGGAATTCAATGCCCCTACAACTTCGTTCGGAAGCTAGTCTTCTTCGGTTCCGCAAACTTTTAAAGACGTTTCTGTTTTCTGTTTAACCCTGCATTATTCTTTGGTAGCGTTATTATCTGGCGAGCGCTGGGATGCCTACTTGGTAACCAGGCGCTATACAAAACTCAGAATAATAATATTAATAATAAATCTATGATTAAAATACCTGCAAACATTAACAAATCCCCATGACGACGGTACCAATACTCATTAGTACCACGCTGACATGCCATTAGATTAATTAGGTGAGAATCCAAAACAGTGTCTTTCTGTTGCACGTTATCCATAAATTCCTTTACTGAAACATTTTGCAGATGTACTCCACTTTTTAGTATATGATTTACTGCATAAGAAAGTCCAGATAAGTCACTCTCAAACAGAAGATAAAACAAATATGGAATACATTGACGAAATCTCGGATCTTCTGCATATAATCTTGTTGTCCGGTATTCAAATGCAGGAATCTGCATAGGTCGGTCATCATATCGTGCACCTTGACCTGTTGGAAATAACTGAGGAAAACAACGAGCTTACAAGCTTTCTTCCCATACACTAATGGGAGTTCCTTTTGCTTTTTTCATCTGAAATAATTCAATAGCATTCCCCATTGCTTCTTTGGAATGCAAAGGATGAACACTGTAATGTTCATAAATTTCTTCACTTCTGGACACATCCACTTTTTCAATTTGTCCAGCAGACAAATCATTATCCTCTTCTTCATTTATTTCTTCTTCTACTATGTACCCATTTTTATAGTATTTATTGTTTTTTACCAAATACAACGTTGCCTTTTTGACTTTCCTAACATCCACTAAATCTTGCCAGATTTTCTTATTCTTTGAAGGCACACCATTACACCATTAACTAAAGGTTCCTCTTCTACATTTTCAACACCAATTGTCTCACTGTTTTCTTTAAATCAAGAGGCAAATATACAACCCTTCCCTTTAATCCTGTTTGTAAATCTGAAGGATTTAATTTCCCTGTCTTAGGCTCCATACGAACAATAGTCTGAAATGGATGCTCACATTGAATCAGAATAGTCTCATATGTATTTAAATCCTTCAGTTCAGATGGAATATTCACCAACTCAAGATTATTATGTACAGCTCTAGAAGGCATTCTATTATCACTTAATTTATTATAACAATATTTACAAATACGTTGATCAGAACCCAAATCAAAACAATTTTCTACCAACAAATAAGTTGCAAAATCTTTCCACTCAATATTATTTTCCTCTTCACTTTTTGAATATAAATCAACTAACCTGGTTTGATTTTTGTAATGAGTGCGCCGACAAAACACACAAGGAAAATTTCACCTGCAACGACCTTAAACTTTCTTATTTCCTGTTGAAAACTTTCAGTATTAAAATTCCGGACATTTTCTACCACATTTCCATCTATTACTGTGTCAGTTTCTGCACTGTCTTCTTCTGGACCAAAGTAACTAACCTCAATTTCTTCACAGATCTTCTTAACATCTAATTCAGATCCATGCAAAAGAGCACTATTTAACTGTTTGAGCTTAAGTGCTGGACTTTTTGCATAATACAACTTTCTCACTAATATCCACACTTCGGTATGATGCACTGCTAACATCCTGAAATGGTGAAAAACACTCTGGCATACTTTTTTAGAAAGACAAGCCAGAGAATGCCCTTGCAGACCTGGTTTTTCTCTCACTCTGCAAGGGTTTAATTCTTGCAACATTTTAACCTTTTGTTTAAGACTTTTCTTAGCATACTTAGGTAAGAAAATGCGAAAGAAATCAATTGAATTCTGTCATACACTGCAAATACCACTACAATTCCAAGTGTACACAGGAGCCTTAGAACGTCTCCCTAAAACTTCATCAGCTATCACCTCTTCTGCATTTCTAGGCACAATTTTCTCTTTTTCAATAGAACAACCGTCCTTCACCTCATATGCTCGACCACTGGTGTCAACTGCATGCAACAAATCATTACTTTGAAAGTAACTCTCTTCATTAAAAAATGGCTCACAACTTGAACTATGCATCCATTTTCCAGAAAAAAAATTACAAAAATTACTTCTATTTATTTGTCTTTTCCATTTACTCAGAGCTTTTAAAACTTTGAATGCCTTATTCAGTGTATTTATTCTATTAATTACTTAAACAAATAACTTTTTTTTTGTCTCAAACACGCGTTCAACAATATTCTCAATATACTTTTTTTTCTTATAAAAAGCTGATTTGCTTTTAGAAATTTTTACATTTTTTAATAAATTCTAAACTACTCTATTATAAAACATACGCTTCCTGATTTCCGCAAACTGATTAGTACGTCTATTAATTTGTTCACCGCAGAGTTAAGAAACATTTTTTTTTTCTCTGATTTCTCCTTGTAGATATTGCCAAGTGGTTTTCCTTTCCCACATTATCCCAAAAAATTTTCCTTTGACATAATTTCTTTATAAAATCCTTGGTTGTCTTACCTGGAGCACTCTTCTTTTTGTCGGTCCTTTGTTGATTACGTAATTCTTCTAATTGTTTTCTCTTGGAATAGTATGTCTGTTTTTGTTTTTTTCTTTTTTCATTTTTGTTCGGCATGTTGATTTTTCTTTCTGTTCAAAATTATATTCTGTTGTGAATAAAGAAAAAAAATATTATAGACCTCTACTAACATATAACATAGAAATTATAACCACTAAATAATGTAAACACTGGTTCACTTTATAAGTAAAATTAAGGCATAGCAACAGTCTCTGAACAGTGTAGGAAATCATGTAGTGAGTGCTGTTTCTGACTTTATGGCAGTGCATTGGTGGGTCAACATTATAGACGTATTTGCTGAGAATAATATTTCAGGGTTAAGAACAGTACAGTGGTTTTCCAGCGGTGTAGGGGGTCATAGTGGAAATAATGTTTCTGACCCTAATCTCTAACACACTTCATCAAAACATGTATTCTCATTTTGATTAAACACATGAACGATCAATACTACATGAAGACTGACTCGAAAAATGTTTTATTATAAATTATAAATGTATTCGTCAAACATTTCATATTCCAATAAAACTTCCAACATGACTTCATCCGGTATTTCATTTTCATCATAAACAAAATTTTGATTTTCCAATTCAAAATCTTCTACCACTTCAACAAAAGCACAGTCCAAACTCTCATCAAAAAAATCTTCATTTCAAGTATCAGTGTCCTCTGGAAAATGTCCATCTTTCACTTGCTCTAATAAATCACTTGAGATGTCAAAATTCAAAGCAACGTTTTCTTGATGCTCTTCCATTGTACCAATAATATTATGTTGCTGGTCCTTCCCAAAAATATAAAGACTTAATTATATCTTTTTCACAAATAGATAATTAAAAACTACCTGTACCAATTGTATAAATACATACATTACCATACTTTTAAACACATTAACTACACAAATTAATCTGCCACCTTCCTCTTTTTTTAAAACAGACTCACACTGTGATCCTAGACACATAACACTATCCCTTGCAATTTATTTAAATATTTACTGCAGTCAAATGGGGTCTTATTGTGAGTTTTGTTTAAGGGTTTTCTGGACTGTAGAACTGTTGAAAGACTTTATAATTTATTTCTAGGGATGGATTTTCTGAGTTTAGCACAATAAACTGGTGTTTAAACTGTGTACACACTGAAGGTTGAACTCACAGTGCACAAATGAAAATTCACTAAAAAGATTACTACTTGCCACAGAGACAGTTGATTTTGCCTTTCAACAGCACACTCAGCATCTAAATTGCACAGCATGTACAACATTTCATGCTAAGTATGAGCAACCATATAATATTAGACCTCTGCAAATGCATATAAAAGGGTGCATTGAGATGGTACAGGCACAGATATAGAGAGATGGTGCCGATGAAAAATGAAATAACGTAGACAGACAGTAAACTGTTACTTTCAGAAAATAGATGGTGCACTGCTGCAAGTAAAAGAACAGATGGAGCAGTTACAAAAAAAGAAGGTGCAGAGACACAGTGAGATGGTATGAGCAGAGAGACACATAGTGCAGGCAGAGACAGACATGGTAGATTGCATGTAACATGCTGGTCATGTGTCTAAGATCACACTGTGAGTCAAATTTGATTTTAAATTAATCTGGGTGAATAATCTGCTTAGTTGATGTGTTTTAAAATCATGTTTGGAAGACTATTAGGCTTCAGGATATGTACTGTTAGAGAATCTTAGGCAGCATGTCTGTTAGGCCTCTTAGTTGCCAAAAAGGCTCTATGTTGTGCAATAAAGATCCAGGGTGTGCTGTTGAAATGAAAAAGGAATGTTATTTCTTGCTTACATGTATATGGTCTGTTTTCTGCCAGTGGAGATGGTGAGATGGTATGAACACAGACACAAATAGTACAAGCAGACTCAGACATGGTAGACACAGATGATAAAATGGTACAATAGAGAAAAAATGCTAGAAACAGACACTGAAATGTTACATCCAGAGGCTACATGAAGCACACAGAGTCGCAGATAGAGAAGTCAGAGAGAAAACAGTCCAACCAGAGAGTGCGAAACTACAGACAGAGAGGGAAATATTTATCATGGTAGGACTGCATAACACACACCAACAGCCATATAATAATAGGCCTCTGCAAATACACAAGAGCGTGTGCAGACAGATGGTACAGCCAGAGTTAGAGAGATAATGCAGATTTAGCAAGAAATAATTCACGCAGACACTAAACTGTTACAGGCAGAGGATAGATGAAGCAGGACTGCAAAGAAATGAACACATAGAGAAGTCCCATAAAAAGATGGTGCCGAGAGACAGTAAAATAGTATGACAAGATACATAAATAGTGCAAGCAGATACAGACATGGTACACATAAAAGATAAAATGATACAACACAGAACAAATGGTGGAAACATTGAGAGAAATTGTTAACACCATAACCTGGGTTTCTATGGGAATTCACAAGGATATATTATCGAGACCATTATCACTGATTTACCGGAAGTTTCCTGTCTATAAAAGCAGCGATAATGTATTGTCCTTTATTGATAATATGGCCCATAATCCCTTAATGTACAGAGGCACAAAATTATATTAAATAAATAAACATAACAGTATGCATTATAGCAAAACACGCTTACTACTATAAAACGTTTAACAACGGACGAATATAAGAGCATATTATCAATGCAGGCGATAATATTATGAACACTTTATCTGCAGTTTCCTGCCGATAAAGTGACGATAATTGTATCGCCGAGTCTCGATAATATACCTTATAATTCGTTAATGTACAAAGATACACCGCACAGACGCACTCCCATACAACTTTTCAACTCACCCTTCAAATTGAATTCTAGATTAACAAGAATACCACTCACGCAGACCTTAGACATTCCTGAATAGAAAAGGGAAATATTTCAGTGAGAGATAAAGATCGTTGTTTGAAAAGTTAGTGAGTAAGTAAACTTACCTGACATTTTAGAAAAAATTTAATGTAGTCAGTTGATGTATTTTCTCTAACTTAAAAGTAGAATCGATAAAATTCGTGGTAAGCAAGGTCTTAAGGGAAAAGAACACATTGAGTTAGGAATAGAAGAAAGAGTTTTGAATTAAGAAGGAACATTAATGGAAAACCAAAGATAATGAAGGATTTACAGAATAGATAACAAGCAACTGCATAAAGAAAAGTTAGTAGAAGAACACAAGGAAATGTATAATATAAGAATTAGACAATAAAGTGAGAGGCCTAGGTTAATGAATGTTACGCAATTATAGGTTAAAAGCAGTAAGAAAAATAAAGAATCGTAAGCTACAAGGTTGCAGATAAATACTAGAGGAGAGGCTAGTTTGAAATTGGAAGGGGTAGGTAATTAGTAGGGTTAGAGTAAATTATAGATGAGGAATAGAGATAGAGTAAACACATGAAGTATTCAAAAAGTACCGTGATAATGATGTCTAAATAAACACAGATACACAGTGTTGTTCACGACAATGAATACTATCTTGTCCATTATAGAAAAACACATTTACTATTTTGGAAAGGGTAAGGTTAATAGACATATTTTACATTTTTTAGTAGTGTATTTTACTATACCAGCCTGAGTCTTTTCCTATAGTCATAAGGAGTGATTGCTTTCAAACTTTAAGAAAAGCTAAGAACAGGATATCCTTATAAGTAATTATAGTTGTATAATTTTGCAAAGGAGTACAACTGTACTAATAGAATTTTATTAGATAATTATATTTATATAGTATTTTTTGTAGGCCAAAATAGGTGAAAACTGTAGTTATGTATTATATATTACGAAAAGTGATAAAATTAACTGTTTATATTTTTATATAAGGAGCAAGCACATAAAGGAAAAATTATGGAAAGAGAACAGCCTCATACTCAGGAGATTTTGGATATTATTTTGAGTATAATTGAAGAACTAATCATATCTGTCACTGGTATGAGAGTGAAGAAGGGGAAATTAGGGCTGCAGACATCAATTGTGATTTTCAAGACGAAAGCTTTAAATGCAGATTTCGTTGATGTTTTAAATTATGTTGACATTTTAGAACACATTAAATCAGAACCTGCTGACGAGGAAATGGATCTGAATTACATAGCTGATGAAGTTGTATTGGAATGTCAGTTAAATTATGAAATGTTATAAGAGTAAATGTATTGTTGAAAAATAATAAAGGTTTGAGCACTATCTACTAATGTATTTATCGTAGTAAAAGTGAAGCAGTTATAGATTCAGTTCTATATTCATTTAATGTTTGTATTGATTTAAAAAATGCAAAGTGGGTTTGAGTGTATCGATTGCTTAAAATCCGTATGGAGTATACATGCAGTCTTGTATGCACCTGCAAACTTGTGTTTTATGCCTTCAATTCCCCAGTCTGTATCTTTAGACTTCCACCAAACTCCCTGACACTGCTGTTTTAGTATTGTAGCCACTCAGCAGTATGTTCTTTTTGATTGTACGGGGGTAAAACGGAAGCTGTAATAAATTTAGTGAGGGACTTTCTTTGCAGAAGTGTAACGATGCAGTCAGTATCTAGATACTCATGGATTAAAAGAGGCCTTAGTGCATAGGTTGTTTCAAAGCTCTATGGAGTGTGGATGCACTGTTTTATGTACCAGCAAACCTATGTTTTATACGTTCAATTCCACAATGTGTATCCTAATACTTCCAATAAACATTCTCACACTACTGTTTCAATATCGTAGTGAGCCATTCAGAAGAATGTGTTTATCTGTATACTGCGGTACAACTGAGGCTGTTATAAATTCAATCAGGTTCTTTCCTTGCAGTTTTGTAATCATTCACTCACTATCTAAGTACTCATGCTTTAAAATAGGCTTTAGGGGATAGACCACTTCAAAACCCCTATAGACCATGTATGTAGTCTTCTATGTACTTGCAAATTTGTGTTTTATACGTTCAATTTACTAGTTTGTATCATTACACTTCCAGCAAACACTCTGTCACTGTTGTTTTAGTTTTGTAGTGACTCATTCATTGGTATGTAGTAATCCTATCATTACATTAAAATAGTAATGGGCACATATACAATAAATGGCACATATATGTGATGTATCTGTGCTGTAAAGGTGGTGCATTGTTTGAGTTATGTTGGAAGTGCAACATATCTCCAGAAATGGTTTGGGGGCCCTATGCTCAGACTGCTGTGTCAATCTTTACACCTGCTTCCAGATAGTGCAGGGTTTTGACACAGCATTAGTGCAAAAGTGATAAAGTGACATTTTGTATATTGTAGTCAGCCACTTTTAGGAGGTGTTTCTGTGCAAGAACGCCCCCCATATGTAGGAATGTGTCCTTCTGGTACAGGGATTTAGAATGTGACGTAATTCCCAGATACGTCACATTGTAAATACCACATATTGTGGTACATCTTTTGTACCAGTGCTTCATCAGAAAAGTGATGCAACGGTGGTGTGAAAGAGGCACAAGGGTGTTGGAAATCTGCCCCTAACAAACACTTACAAATTCACCGAGGCAGTTTCACTAGCAGTGCATTCTTTTTGAATTTACTTTTGTTATTATTTTACATTAAAAATATGAAATGTAACTTTACAAATAAAATAAATATACGTATATCTAATATAAATGTAGGAAATTACTATAAAAAAATAGAAATATAATAATTAGTATATTTCAAAATTATCGTTTACAAAACCTTTGAAATTCACTGAAAAAACCCTAGGTTTCACACACGATATAGTTAGGAATTAGCATTTAAAAAACCTTAGGAATTCACTGAAAAAACCATAGGTTTTACACACGTCATAGTTAGGAATTAGCATTTAAAAAACCTTAGAAATTCACTGAAAAAATCATAGGTTTCACCCATGTTATAGTTAGGTGGACATTTCTCTCATGCAAAACCATTGAAATTCCCTCGTTATAGTTAGTTCAGCTAACTATAACTTGCGCGCCCGCAATGCACTGCTAATACCATCACATACGACAGCACTCATGACATGGTCAGTGACATCACTCATGACATCTCAAATGACATCACGGATGACATCACTGATGAAATCACTGATGACATCATCCAGTGAATGTGTGTTTTTCTGAAAATGTGTTATGTTTTATATATATATTATAATTCACTGAAAAAAACATAGGTTATAGACCATATATAGTTAGGAATTAGCATTTAAAAAACCTTTTTTTACTCACACAAAACCATTGAAATTCCATATATAGTTAGTAGTACTAACTATATATCGCGCACCCGCAATCCACTGCTGATCATGTCACATATTACATCATTCATGACATGGTCAGTGACATCACTGATGACATCACTGATGACATCTCAAATGACATCACTGATGACATCACTGATGACATCTCAAATGACATCACTGATGACATCACTGATGACATCTCAAATGACATCACTGATGACAACATCCAGTGACTGTGTATTTCTGTAAAGTTAAAATATGTCTTACATATTGAAGAATGAGTGGATATAGAAGTGTCTGGATGAAGGATTTAGTAGGTGCATGACTGACTGTATGAGTGAGTGGTTAAATGTGTCTCACTGAGTGCATGGGTTAGTGACTGAACTGTGTTAATTTGTACATCATTATGTTTGTTGTTCTGTAAACTGCTGCATGTGTTGATCAGTAGCTATATGAGTAAGTATATGGGTTATTGATTGGTTGCTCAAGTATTTGTATGGGAGACTGAGTGTGTGTGTGGGTGGCTGGGAGGTGTATGACTCTGTGCATTGGTGAGTGAATGCATATCTCAGTGCTACATGTCAAAGTAAGTACATATGTAAAACACAGTACATGTGAGAGTTGGCATATATAAATAACTGTGCATAAGAGCCAGTGAATGTGTGAGTGGCTGTATGGATGATTGTGAACTTGTATCAGGGATTGTAAAAGAGAGTAAATATGTGTTAGTATATGTTTGAATAAGTAAGGTGTGTATAACTGTATAGTTGAGGAAATGGAGGTGTGATTGATTCTTTGCATGACTGACTAGGTGTGTAAGTAACTCCATGGATGAGTGACAGTCTGTGAGTGTCTGTTTACACTGAGTGTATCTAAGGTTATATTAGAGTCTGAAGAGGTTCATCGTATTATCACATGAATGATGTCATCAGTGATGTGATCAGTAATGTCAAATGAGATGTCATCAGTGATGTCATCAGTGATGTCATTTGAGATGTCATCAGTGATGTCATCAGTGATGTCATTTGAGATGTCATCAGTGATGTCATCAGTGATGTCATTTGAGATGTCATCAGTGATGTCATCAGTGATGTCACTGACCATGTCATGAATGATGTAATATGTGACATGATCAGCAGTGGATTGCGGGTGCGCGATATATAGTTAGTACTACTAACTATATATGGAATTTCAATGGTTTTGTGTGAGTAAAACAAGGTTTTTTAAATGCTTATTCCTAACTATATATGGTCTATAACCTATGGTTTTTTCAGTGAATTTTCAAGGTTTTGTAAATGCTAATTCCTAACTATATATGGTCTATAACCTATGGTTTTTTCAGTGAATTTCAATGGTTTTTTAATAGCAAATATCATAAGCTGTCGAATGTCAAGTACGTGGTAAGAAAAAACATTTTCGTGTTTATGCACACTAATCTGCTTTGAATGCTGCCCCCCCCCTCATTTCTATTAGGAGTACTCTCTCTTTGCAGATAGTGAAGGGTAGTTAACGCAGGCCTTTGCCCCCGTTGTAATCCGTCGTGCCTGCTTCTCTCTACATTTGATTGATTGTTATCCAAGCATTTACTGTTTTAGAATTGGTTCTCTTTGGTTCATTCTCTATTTACAAACAAGCTCAGAGTCGCAATACTCTGTTTAGTCTTTGCAGATAGCGAAAAATCATGTAAAAAAACAAAAGGAATCGAGCAAAATCAGTAGGCCACTAATGGGATCTCTTTTTGACCTCGCTAAAATAGAAACATTAGGAACAACCCCTCATGACAAATACGAAACTAGTGAGATGAACTGAACTCCACACCATGATGGCTGCAAGACAGCTCGGCTCCGCCACCCACTCGCCCAAAATAACGATAAACTCTATGCAAATATATACAACACCAGCAAAGTAACAGGGTAAAACATTTTATTAAACAACTATTTACATAACTATTTTAAACTTTTTGTTGCCCGATCCGGCTAGCTCAATCGATCGAGCATGAAACTCATGCACTCTGATGATTCAAAGTTTTGAAGAGTGCTTGTAACACTGTCTGAAGCCTATTTGCACTTGCTTCATCTTCACTATTCTAAAAGTAAGTGGGGGCTGTTTGAGTACGTTACTGCATTTGTAAACAATGTGATGCGGTGCCACCCTGAACCGCTTAACGGAGGCCCCCGAGGGACGGTGTGATGGCGCGGCCTCGGAGGGGGCGCTTGGCTCTGGCCCCCTCCCCAAGTCGTGTTCTCCTGGTGTGGCCTGAGATCGCCCCCGACATAGGTGGCCGGCTCCCGGGATCAAGCGGAACTTTTTGCCTTTTGGTAACTCTTCCATTCTTGACCTTGTCCCACAATCCGTTTCACCTAAAGACACGCTGTAGTGGGGCGCCCCTTTACCATTTCAGTTGCCATTCCGCCCGCTTTTGCTACACTGTGCCTCTTCCGCTATTCAGCTGTTTGCCGCCCGCTCTTTCGACTACAAGGTCTCGCTCACCATGTAGTTGAGTTGTTCCCGCTCTTGCGGTGCAGCGATAGGCGGCTGCCACAGGACTCTCAAAATGGCGGTCGGCTCTTCAGATTTGGGCGTGGTCCACTAAAATGGCCCTGCGACACCTTGGAACTCGGACGCTTGTCTGCAAGAGCTTGGGCTCCATTCTCTAAAGCGTCCCCTCAGCCTTGAAGATTCTACAAAAGTCTTGGGGGCCCCCGACTCCCGCAGGCTTCTGGTGGGGAGCGGCTAGCATGATTGCTCGTGGAATGGCCACGACGGAGCTACGAAATGGTGGTGCTCTCATGCTAACGCCAGCTTCAGTCTGAAACATCCAGAAACTCTGTAGACTACCAATTCGATCAGTTCCGGTAGCGCCCCAACGTGACCCGGTAGAGAAGAACTTGCCCTCCCCTCTTTGACTGATGGTTCTTGTTGCCTGTCCCTTCTGTTGTCATTTAACAGAACTATTTAGCCTGCTGAAAGGGGTTGTGTTCCGACCGCTGGTTGGTAGAGACATTTTGACTATATTCTGGACCTGCGTTGTCGCGTAATGCGTCATATGACGCGCCGCGTTAGCGCATCCGGAAGTGATCCGGGGCGCGGCGCGCAGCGCGTAACGTAAGCATAACAGATCATGTAACTTGTTAATAAAACTTTTCATTGGTTCATTTTACTTTTCTTATTCTAATGATGAAAGGCTTGGTCATATGACCTAAAAATTACGCTTTTTATTACTTTCGAACATTATTTTTTCTTAAACATATGTTATAATGTTCCAGGCTAATGTACTTTCCCCGAAAATGTACAACTGTCCTGCAAGTAAAATATATTCCTTTTTCGAGAAAAAGGGCGTTTCTTCGTCCCATGACGGAGCCGTTGAGCAAAAGAGGGTCGGCCTGCTGTCTTAGTCGCCGATACGCCAGAATATCAGATTCTTATCGATCACTTCATGTTGCAGGAGTAGAAAACACAACAACCCTTGACCATTTATCTTTACTGCGTTCCTGCGTATTATACCTTTTACCCTTCATGTAATTCGAATGCTTTATTTCACTTGCCTTTTACTGATTCTAAAACAGTGACTATTATTAAAAACTTTACCAATGTAAATACTATTACCATGTTTTCTTTTAAAAACCTTTATTGTGAATATGTCAGTATACAAATACGGGCCTATAACCACGTGGGCCGGCCACGGAGCAAACTGTAATCGTATATGATGAGTAGACATTTACACTGTAGAGGAACGTAACGGGCGGGCCATTAGGTTGCAAGAACTAAGGTGTCTAACAGTTGCGGAATCGGTGGACGTACATTTCATAATTAAAATACGACAGGGCCAGTTACAATAAAATTATCTAGATATACATTTGCGGGCAAGTACCATGGGTAACGTTAATTTGAACTTTCAATAGTACAGTAATCAATAACACATCAGAACTTAATATCAATAGGGATGTCGAAATATTCAATCAATTCTCGTCCCCGCCCGCCATGTGCTTCAAAACTGCATACGTATCTCGTGATGTCAATGTTCTGCAACCAGTACACAACAAGGAGTTACGACTCCCATTTATTCTGGCGCCATTTTGGGCGAGGACTGGCAGGTCGAGGATATAGTCAAAATGTCTCTACCAACCATCGACTATGATGATGTTCATATGCTGTATTTATTAGAGTAACACTCATCTGTCCACATGAAATTAATTTGCCACAATCTAAACATGTCATTTTAATCTTTCCAAAGTTCTTCTAAATATTTGGGACCGTTTCCCTTGCCTCTGATGCTGTCAGTGCCAGTTCTTTGATGAATG
Source organism: Lissotriton helveticus (assembly GCF_964261635.1). Lineage (NCBI taxonomy): Eukaryota > Metazoa > Chordata > Amphibia > Caudata > Salamandridae > Lissotriton > Lissotriton helveticus. Next base: position 128,241,124 of record NC_136064.1, read on the forward strand.
TACTGGCAGGTCGGGGGTTCTCCTCCAAATCTCTCTTTTATGCAGCACTATAATTAATCGGTGCCACCTCTCCATATGACGATGCATGGTATAGTTACCATAACTATATTTTTTTCGATTCCTCTGGAGAGTACATCGTGGCAGATGAAGCGTGTAACGTACCGGGAATTTACCTTTTTTGCATGTAGAGGAAAGGAAAAAAAATTCGAGCGACCGAGTTCTAAGGTGTCCCAGGGCCATTTTAGTGGACCAGGCCCAAATCCAAAGGACAGGCCGCCATTTTGAGAGTCCTGTTGCAGCCGCCTGTCGCTGTAGCATCAAGAGCGGCCGAAACTCAGCTGAATGGCAACTGAAACGGTAAAGGGGCGCCCCACTACAGCAGACGAGCCTCCACCTGGGAAGGCCCGTTCACGCCGCCTCCCCCCCCCCCTTCGGGCACCCCACGCCGTTATTCGGAGCAGGATTGTAGGATGGCCACACCAATGCGGCAACTTGCTAGACACCACCTCGGTGCCAACCGAATCTCAGCGCCTTGTGGTGTCTTCTATTCAGAAAATATTGTTGTGCTGCCTTCGACCTATTCGCCGCAAGTGCGCACGCAACTCAGCTGCATAGCTTGCTAGACACCACCTCGGTGCCATCCGGATCTTGGCGCGTTGCGCTGCCTTTGGCCCCATTCGCACATCGGTCCGCTACTGACGCCACCTCACAGGCCAACGGGGCGCCCCACGCCCACTTTCAGCATTGTAGGATGGCCACACCAGTGCGGCAACTTGCTAGACACCACCTCGGTGCCATCCGGATCTTGGCGCGTTGTGCTGCCTTCGGCCTATTCGCACATCAGTCCGCTACTGACGCGAACTCACAGGCCAACGAGGCGCCCCACGCCGACTTTCAGCATTATAGGATGGCCACACCAGTGCGGCAACTTGCTAGACACCACCTCGGTGCCATCCGGATCTTGGCGCGTAGTGAAGCTGCAGCAGCTGCAAATAAGCTTCAGACAGTGTTACAACCGCTGCTCAGAACTCTCAACTATGACACCACCTCGGTGCCATCCGGATCTTGGCGCGTTGTGCTGCCTTCGGCCTATTCGCACATCGGTCCGCTACTGACGCTGCCTCACGTGCCAACGGATTTTCTACGCTTTTTATACCCTATGCCGCATAACAGGTCATGTGACTTGTTTATAAAACTTTTCATTGGTTCATTTTACTTTTGGTTTCCTAATGATGGAAGGTTTGATCATATGACCTAAAAATAACACTTTTCATTGGATGAAAACTTTTTTTTTCCCAAACGATGAAAGCCCCACCTTCTTTCTGGATGTTTCAGACTGAAGCTGGCGTCAGCATGAAAGCACCACCATCTCGTGGCTCCGTCGTGGTCATTCCGCGAGCAATCATGGCAGCCGCTCCCCACCGGAAGCCTGCAGGAGTCGGGGGCCCCCAAGACTTTTGTAAAATCCTCAAGGCCGTTCACGCCGCCTCACCCCCCCCCCCCCCGGGGCGCCCCACGCCGTTATTCGGAGGGCGGCAACTTACTGGACATCACCTTGGTGCCATCATTCTGCTGCCTTGGAATTATTCGCACAACAGACCGCTACTGATGACCCACCCCCCGCGACGCCCCATGCCGGATACCGAAATCAGTGCGGCACCCAGGCAACATCACCTGGGTGCCGTCCAGAAATCTGGACGTTGTGCTGCGTTGGGACTATTCGCACAACCGACCGCTACTTCCTTCTTTTTCCCTAAAAATGTTTAAATGTTTTTACTGTTTTTGTTTTGTTGTATATATTTATAAGTTATTAAAGTTTTATAATCCTACTACTTTGTTGGAGTGCTATATATTTTTAATGTGACACATAATTGTAAAAACTTTGATGTACAAAGAGCCATCCCTGGAATCTTCCGCTTCAGGCTCGGTCCCCTCCCCAATCACAATACAGAATGGTTTTCAGATAGTAGGAAAGCGTGTGGTGTGACGGATCTCATCGGGTGTGGGCCTTGATCTACTATAACTCCTTTGAAGAGGGGTGATTCTTTACAGCTGGGGCCATAAACTACATCTGCAGGGCTAGCTGATAGCCTGGGACCGGCCTGGACAATCGGACACAGAGGAAGAGGTGTGTCAGAGGGTGCGGTAGTGAATAGGGCGAAAGGGAGGTGTCGGACAGGCACAGGGTGTGATTCTCAGGGAAGAGCAGCGCAGATGGGGGAGGTTTATTGCCCATGCGTAAGACAGAGAGCGGGGGTGACCAGTGCCTGGGGGAGATGCTTGCGAGGGTGGGGAGATATGCTAAGGATCGACAGCGTGCAGAGAGTGGGTCTGGTCAAGGCATCTAAAATGGCTGCCGTGCACGACAAAAGTGTGGCATTTGAAAAAAGGCAAGATGGCGCAGACAATGTTTATCAACACTTCCTGATTTCCTTCGAATCGAACGTTAACAGACGTTATCTCTACCACACTACCGGTCCCCCTGGGCTTAAACGCCGAGATGGTAGGGACTGCATCCCGTGGAGATAGGCCGAGACGTCACTCAGCAGAAAAAAAAGAACTTCGCTACAACCTCATAAATTAAAAATAAAAATGAATAATGTCTCAAACAATTTTTGATTTCTAAATATAAATGTATTCTTCTGAATTTTCATAATTTGAAAGAACTAGTGACATGTCCAGGAATTTCCTCTTCAATCATCTCATCAGGAATCTCCTCATGAAAAGTCTGAAATGATGATTCTTGTAACTCTATGGTCTCCAAACATTCGATAAATTCGCCGTCAAGAGATTGATCAAAAAAATCATTCAAGTCATCTCCTCCTTGTGAGAATATTTCATTATTGGTGCTGTCAATTTCAATAAATGTAGTGGATAATTCAAAAGAAATTGCCACGGTCTCTTCATTGTGATCCATTTTATTTTGAAATTTCTTGCTGTAAATTGCAGAAAAAAATAATCACTTTCATTTATCGTTTTTAGTAATACATAATATAAAACTAACTTTATCAAGTATTTAGTATAACAGAAGGACTGTAAATAAATAACAGAAAACATTTTTCAAATTATCTTAAAGTGTACAACATAGTTCCCCTTACAAATTAACAACTCACCTTTTTGAAAGTAGGAGAAGCGTTAGTACTGTGTAAATCAAACACCAGAAATTGAGCATCAAAAATTCCTCACAAATGTACCTCAGACAGTAGTATCACAAAATGGCTGTGGTTTCCTCTCATTTTAGATATATACATAACCAATTAACTTTCATCACACACAAATACAAAACCAAAGTAACATTTTAATTGGTTCTAAATTTCAACACTTTCAAATGTGTTTTCCCCATGCAATTTTCCATAGGACATTTAGATACGTCTACAGCCTGAATGGCAGAACGGAATTACACCAAACTTGGCAAAATGGTACATCAAACCTAGGGGGTCAGGGAGGATCTACTATGCCCCCTTATGATCATTTGCCCCTTCGCTTTGGCCTCCTCTTGTCTCTCGATCCTACCGAGAGACAAGATGGCGGCCGCTACGGACTGTTTGGAATGTTTACAGACGCCAGAGAACCAATCAGCTTCGCTTCACAATGCTCCGTAACGCGAAAAGTACGCGAAGCGGAGCGCTGCCCGGTCCGCTGTCACAGATATATATCTTTTTTTGAACGTTAATTTCTCAAAATCCACTGGAGCACATATATTGAGACCTAGCAAAGGCACATCGGGCTACCAGTCCCTACAATTTTGCCAAGTTTCGTGCAAATCCATTCAGCCGTTCTATTATTATTATTTTTTTTTTTTTTGCCCCGCGGGGCCCTTTTAAAACCTCCACATCAAACCTACGGGGTCAGGGAGGATCTACTATGCCCCCTTATGGTCATTTGCCCCTTCGCTTTGGCCTCCTCTTGTCTCTCGATCCTACCAAGAGACAAGATGGCGGCCGCTACGGACTGTTTGGAATGTTTACAGACGCCGGAGAACCAATCAGCTTCGCTTCACAAAGCTCCGTAACGCGAAAAGTACGCGAACCGGAGCGCTGCCCGGTCCGCTGTTACAGATATATATCTTTTTTTGAACGTTAATTTCTCAAAATCCACTGGAGCACATATATTGAGACCTAGCAAAGGCACATCGGGCTACCAGTCCCTACAATTTTGCCAAGTTTCGTGCAAATCCATTCAGCCGTTCGGGCTAAAAGTGAGGCCAACCGCCCTATGGAAATTAACATTGGAAAAACGCGTTTTGGGACCCCCCTTTTTTCTCGGCCCCCCCTTGACGAACCCCCCCCAAATTTCTAGGGGCTGCTCAGAAACAAAATGTTTCATTTTCCTGAAAATATCAGCCAATTCCGTCCACAAACGCCAAAGTTATTAGACATAGAATTTTCAAAAATCCCATAGAGAAAAAATCCTAACTATATATACCTACTGGCGACCAGTAGGTATATATTGTTAGGATTTTTATATTTGCATAGAGTTTATCGTTATTTTGGGCGGGGTGGGTGGCGGAGCCGAGCTGTCTTGCAGCCATCATGGTGTGGAGTTCAGTTCATCTCACTAGTTTCGTATTTGTCATGAGGGGTTGTTCCTAATGTTTCTATTTTAGCGAGGTCAAAAAGAGATCCCATTAGTGGCCTACTGATTTTGCTCGATTCCTTTTGTTTTTTTACACGATTTTTCGCTATCTGCAAAGACTAAACAGAGTATTGCGACTCTGTGCTTGTTTGTAAATAGAGAATGAACCAAAGAGAACCAATTCTAAAACAGTAAATGCTTGGATAACAATCAATCAAATGGAGAGAGAAGCAGGCACGACGGATTACAACGGGGGCAAAGGCCTGCGTTAATCACCCTTCACTATCTGCAAAGAGAGAGTACTCCTAATAGAAATGAGGGGGGGGGGCAGCATTCAAAGCAGATCAGTGTGCATAAACACGAAAATGTTTTTTCTTACCACGTACTTGACATTCGACAGCTTATGATATTTGCTATTAAAAAAACATTGAAATTCACTGAAAAAACCATAGGTTATAGACCATATATAGTTAGGAATTAGCATTTACAAAACCTTGAAAATTCACTGAAAAAACCATAGGTTATAGACCATATATAGTTAGGAATAAGCATTTAAAAAACCTTTTTTTACTCACACAAAACCATTGAAATTCCATATATAGTTAGTAGTACTAACTATATATCGCGCAACCGCAATCCACTGCTGATCATGTCACATATTACATCATTCATGACATGGTCAGTGACATCACTGATGACATCACTGATGACATCTCAAATGACATCACTGATGACATCACTGATGACATCTCAAATGACATCACTGATGACATCACTGATGACATCTCAAATGACATCACTGGCAGTGGGTCCGCGTATTCTAGCTGCCATTTTGGAAATGTCATGAAGGATCCGCGTATGGTGAGCACGAGTGCGTGTTTTTTTTTTCAGTTACGTCATATTTGTATAATGTTATGTTGGGTGCGCGACTGGTATGCGACCGGTCCGCGACTCTTGCTCCTACGCATTCGCGACACAAGCGTATTACGGTACATGGCTGGCCCCACGTGACATCAAATACACACTGGGTGCGTAGCCCCCGTGAAATTTTGTATGTTCTAAAATGATGTGTACGTGTCTTTAATGTACATGTTAGGGCAAACAATTATCTAAGGTATTCATAAAATAATATATTTCTACTTGTAACAAACTTATATTATTTTTAAATATATTTTCGCAAAGTCGCTTCGAGTGCGTGCTTCGTGAGCTCACTGGGCGCGGATCCCATGTGACTTAAAAAAAAAGATTTGCTTGGTTCATAACATTTCCCACTGTAACTATTGAAGGACCACACGCATTTTAATTATTCTGTTTGGAGCAGTTGATGAGAGACATTTCTTCTTCTTCCAGAGCAGATGAAGATATCTTGGAGGAAGATCCACCCAAGCAGAGGCCTGAATCAGTGGTATGGAAATGTTTCACCTTTCCTGCCGGAGAAAAAAAGGTAAACGCAAGAAAAGTCACATGCTTGCTGTGTGACAGGGTTCTGTCGCAAGGCAGTGACAAGAAATACTCCTGTGGAACAGCAAGTATGTATAAACATCTGCGGACCACTCACCCGAAGAATCTGACATGAGAAGAAATGAGGAATGGAGCAAAACATCCACCACCAGGCATTGCTAGCACCTCCGGAGCGTCCCCTTCAGCACCACCAGTAGACATTCGCCCAGAATTTGCTTTTCTGCAGCAGCACTGCACTAAGTGCAAAACCATCATCTGTTATGGTGAACAGTCAGTGGACGCTATTTGTGCAGCTCAACGGAACCACAAATGCAATTCTTTTTGATTTGTTTGTTTTTGGAATGATGTTGCAGTCCAAAAACTCACTGTTTACTTAGTTCCTTTTTTGTTAAATTTTAAAAAACACCCAAAAAGTACAAAATTGTTAAAAAACTACAAAACAAAATAGAAAACAAAAAACAGAAGGAAAAAAAAAGTTCAGAACTACCTTATCGGGTTAAAAAAAAGAGCTATAATTACATGGTAATATCTGAAAGTTTAGTTGAATGCATATGTAAATCATGATTGACTGAAAGAATGCATTACTACTGTATGGTTAAATTAAAGGGGTAGATCTATTGTAGCAAAAGGAACCCTGAAACAGGGGTCTCACTGATACTTGGTCCTTTTAAACCAACACAGAAGAAATTGGCACAGAAGCTGAAATATAAAAGTAACATCTTTATTAACCTCAAATGAGGGAGACTATGTCACACAGAAGTCTTAGCAACTGAAGAAGGCAGTCTGAGGAGTACAGAAAACAGGGGCCTTATATATGCTTAGGGTTACATAGTCAGCATAAAACCAAGGGGTAGTCCTGGCACATGAAAGCATGCACAAATGACTAAGATGGGCATGCAAGATATGCTTGCTCAACAAAGTGGGAGGAGCTAACAGTTGCTAATTCTGGTAAACACATCCTGACATTTACAGACTAGAAACATTTGCAAGGACATCTGCAAGCTCAACTGAGCATGTGGGAAGGTGGAAGATGCTAAATATAGTTCGTTTCTAGGCAGATTACAAGAGCAGTCAACACTGAGGGAGGGCAGAGCACATGGCGAGCACGTGGCAGAATATGGCAAACAAGATGGCTGCAAGAAATACAAAATGGCTTTCAGCTCATGCTAACAAATCCCTCCAATATTTAACACTATGAGGAAGTACTGCAGTGTGACACTGCAAGCTCTTTAGCTGGTGGGTGGGTGTGAAGAAGCTGAGTCATCTGTTGAGGTATGCTGGGCCAGTCTTGTGGAGAGCTTTGTGCGCGTGGAGGAGGAGCTTGAACGTTTCCCGCTTGTTGTTTGTGAGCCGGAGCAGGTCTCTCAAGTGGGGTGTGATTTGGCTGCGGTCAGGGATGTCGAGGATCAGGCGTGCCGAGGTGTTCTGGATGTGTTGCAGCCATCTCAGGAGCTTGGCAAACGTTCCTGCATAGAGGCCATTTCCGTAGTCCAGCCTAGATGACTGTTTTTCTCGTTTCAGTGGGGATCCACTTGAAGATGCTGCGGAGCATTCAGAGGGTGTTGAAGCAGGATGAGGAGACGGCGTTGACCTGCTTAGTCATGGAGAGCGTGTCGTTGAGGATTACCCCTAGGTTGCGTGTGTGGTTGGTGGGAGTCGGTGCTGTTCCCAGTGTTCTCGCCCACCAGGAGTCTTCCCAGGCTGAGGAGGGTGGGCCGAGGATGAGGACCTCCGTCTTGTCTGAGTTCAGCTTCAGTTGACTGTTCTTCATCAATTCGGCGACGTCCTTCATTTTGAAGGTGACATTACAAAGTTTAGGGTGATTTTAGGTGAAAGGCTAAATTACTCTTGTATTTGTTGCTGGCGAACTCACTATAAAAATCAGACTAGGAGTGTTGATCTGTATTTAAAAAGTGAAAGAGAAAATAATTATATGTGGAAGGAATATGCAACTTACTGTTGGCAGAAAATTGTTTTGATTTGGGTTCTGATCAGCGTATTTGTACATATTGTTATAACAAATTAGATGGGAATAAAATGCCCGCTAGAGCTGTCCATAATAATCTAGGGTTGTTTGCTATTCATCCAGAATTGATCAATTTAAATACAGATGAGTCTATTCTCATTCAATGTGTGGACCCGTTTAAGGTTATTGTTCGTATGGAGCCTAAAACAGGTAAATTGCCTCCTTTAGATTTACAGAGAGGATTACAAGGAAGAGTTGTATATTTACCATTAGATTTAAAGAAAAATCTTGAAACTATATGTGCAGGGAATGTAGAAAGTGAACCATTAGTTATTCTAGTTAATGGTTTTTCTACTAAGAGGAAGACAATCTGGAAAGGCTTAGTGGATGTCAAGAAAGTACAAAAGGCAACATTGCATCTGATAAAGAACAATGAGTACTATACAAATGTGTATGTGGGAGAAGAAAAAATACTTTCAGGGGATGGTACTGAAACGTCAACTGGTCAAATTGAAAAAGGGGACATGTCCAACAGTGAAAAAATCTATGAACATTACAGTGTACATCCACTTCATTTGAAAGAAGTGATGGGAATTACCAATATATTATTTCAAATGAAAAAAGCAAAGGGAAGTCCCATGAGTGGATGGGAAAAAGTTTGGAAGCTCGTATTCCGCAAACATTTCCTACAGGAAAAGGTGGACGATATGTTGAACGATCAGTGCAGATTCCTGCATCAGAATATTGGACAACAAGATTTTTGCAGAAGATCCAAGATTTTGACAATGTATCCCATATATATTTCATCTTTTGTTTGCAAGTGACGTGTCATATGCAGTCAACCACATATTGCAAACAGGAATACATCTTCAAAATGTTTCGGCAAAGGATTTTATGGATAAAGTGCATCAAAGAGACGATCATTTAGATTCTCAGCTGATTAATTTAATGGCATATCAGCATGGTACTAAGGTGTATTGGTACGCTTTTGATGAATTACTTGAATTTCTTCAAGAGGCAAATTCGAATATAATAAATATTGTAATCAAGCCACCTGGAGAATTGTGTTCTTCGGATGCAGTTAATGTATGCAGATATTTCAATCATAGATTTGAAGCTATGATGTCTTTCATCTGCATTAAAAAAATTCCTCCTCTTGGAGAAGTTGTGGAATTTTTTGGGAGAAAGGAGTATCAAGCTAGAGGTACTCCTCATATATATATGCTAATATGGATCAAGGATGCCACCAAATGCGAAACTGACTCTGATGATACTGTTTTGTCTTTTATTGAAGAATATGCCACATGTGCTATACCAAAAAGAACTGAAGAAAACAACTTAAGACAACAAGTCTTACGATTCCACAGTCATCGATGTGGGAAATACTGTCGATGAAAGTACAAGTCTAATGAAAAGTGTTATACCAAATGTTGCTTTGGATTTCCACGTCCTGTTATATCCGAAGGAAGAGTAAACAGTTTTATGTCAGCTATGAGACATACCATCACTAGAAAGTCACAAAAAAACGTACAATTTGAGAAGTGAAGAATCAAAATACATAAGTGATTATATTCCGGTTATTCTTTCAATGTGGAATGCTAACATGGATATTCAGTACGTAGTGGATAATTCCATTGCTATCGCTCGGTATGTAACAACCTACATTACAAAACCAGAAAAGACAGAATTGAAAGAAATGTGGGAAGAAATTTATCATGAGAAGAGTCTTAGTAAGAAATTGTACAGTTTCAGTTTGAAGATGTTATCCCATTGAATAATTGGAACGTATGAATCCTCAGCTCTGTTATCATCTGCAAGTTTATATTCAAAATCTAGAAGAATCATTTGGGTCTTGCTGCTATGCAAAATTGAGTCCTTGAATCTTTACAAGAAATTTAGTATTTAGCAGAAAATGATTTGGAAAGTACAGATATTGTCAAAACATCCATATAGTAGTCATCATCTATAGAACAGATGTCTCTATGAAGTGCTGCAAAACTACACTTTTAAACGGAATACTACAGAGAACATCAATGATAGAAAATATGGAGTCATTGGTTCCAAAGGATGTTTGGTGAAACGAAGCAAAGGAAATTTTATTAATCACAGGAAACTGAGTTGTGACACTCCTGATGAAAGGGAATTTTACTATTTAGCACTTTTGCAACTCTTCAAAACGTGGCTTTCAGAATTGGAATTACTTGGAGATTTTCAGAGCTATGAAGATTCATTGAAATGAAATTGACCAAGAAGCTACTATTGTATCTGAGATTGCTAGAGACAGTTCTCAAGACAGTCAAAGTTCTGCTCCACTGAGTCAAGATCCACTAGGACAACCAATTTTTGCAAATGATGCGCAATTGCCATGAATGAAGTAGAAACAGCAATGCCTCAAGCTCAAGAAGATATTATGGACTTTGGAAATTTGGAAGAACAACTTAGGGGCCCATTCGGATGTAGGGCAGATCGCCACCACCCGCATGGTGGTGGTGATAGGCCCTACATCCTAGACAGCCCGGCACCCATTTCCCCCCACCATATTAGTATGGTGGGGTGACCGCGGCGGACGGGAAGCCCGTCCATCGCTTTTCCACCCGGTCGACAAGTAGACTGGGCGGAAAAGGGTTTCATACGGTGGAGGTGTCTGCTAGACACCGCCATCCATATCAGGATGCAGGCGGGAGGGAGCCTTTCCGTGGCGGCAACGGCATGTGTTTTTTGAGTTTGGGGGCCCATTGCAGGACCCCCAGGATGTTGGGGGGTTGGAGAGGGCTGAAAGCACCGCCCGCCGCAATGTTAAAAATGCGGGAGGCCGCATTCTAATGTCACTTATGGGACCCCCGCACATATGGCGGGTGGTTCATTTTACCGTGAGGATGGCTCCTAATGATGCCCTAAATGTTGTACAGAAACAAATATATCAGCAAGTGAGACAACAGATTGACCATGAATTTCTTAATGAAAAGAAAGAATGCAGATGCATCTCATTTCAACCTATGCGAATGTATGTGAGGGGTGAAGCAGGAACAGAAACAAGTTTCCTAATTAAGGTAATGACCAGTTATATAAAGAAAACAACTGACTCACATGTGTATTGTGTTGTAACTACTCCAACTGGGTTGGCAGCACACAACATTAAAGGAATTACATTGCATTGTTTTCTTATGCTACCTGTGGAGCATGAACACACATTAGAATATCACAAGCTATCTGGAGAAGCTTGTTATGAAGTTTCAAGAGTGCTAAGAAAAATGAAACTTCTGATTATTGATGAGGTAAGCATGGTCTCAAACGTAATGCTTGCTTTTGTGCATTTAAGAATGGAGCAAATTTTTATACGAGAGTACGATATCTTATTTGGAGGAAAACATGTCATAGTTTTTGGAGATCTACTGCAACTTACTCCTGTAAAAGGACAACCAGTATTTAAAACACTTGCGCATGAAGACACCAGAAAGTCTTTGGGTAGTATTGGAAATTGTAATATCTGGTCATATTTTGAATACAAAGAACTCATTACAAATGTGCGACAGGGAAATTATGTTGATTATTGACCTATTCTTCAAGATATAAGAATTGAAGTACTGAGAGAACATGGCAAACAAGCTTTTGCAAAGTTGATTACTTTCCAATTTGTTTCCAAATGAAAATATAGTTCCTGAGAAAATATATGTATAAATTGCAGTAAATAAATGTATAATCTGCTGAATGCCATTTGTAAATCTCAAGGTTTAAGTGTAGACAGTGCTTTGGTGAACTTTGGAAGTACCGTCTTTAAAGAGGGTATGGGATTTGTTGATTTGTCCCGAGTCAGAACTTTATCTGGTTTGTTTTCGATTGATTTTTATGAGACAAAGGTTACTGTAGATGCAAATTGTGTAAAAGAGTATAATAGGTTAAGAAGAGCGGATGCTCCCAATTTAGGTCAATATCGTGTGTTTGAAAAGCGTGTGGTAGTTCAAAAAAGAAGATATGAGAATATTTGTAGTACAGTCATAGAGAAGGGAAAAAACCAAGATAATTTTGTGATTACTGTGGAAAAGTAATTTTTGCCATGTTCTGTGTCCCTACGTGTTCCCCATCTTATGTTATGTGTGCATGATTAATATGCATATGTATCCCCCATGTTTGATTAAAGACGCAATTACAGTTGTGTCCATCTCTAGTATGCCAGTTTCCAGTTCTCGTGAATACTACGAATATCAGGCCTATGTAAAGCTACGTTGCCACGTTTCCCAGTGTGCACGGTATTCCATTGTAAAGTCCCCGTTTCTAGGCCTCAAAAGGGCCTGGACACCAGATTCAGCTCCTGTCTCCTGAACCCTCGCTGAGGAGCGATACAGCCCCCACCTGTATCCTCGACCCTTCACTTACTTCCTGCCTCACAGTGCCCGGTTCAGCCTGGCTCTGCCTACGAGTCTGCCAAGAGTATGTTATGATTCTAGTTATCAGTCCAGTCCTCCTTCTCTGCATTCCTAAGCTACTGAATCGCATCAATAGTTTCCGTCATAGTCTAGCCTTTACGTCTCCATGCAAGAGAAATACTGTATTTATGGTCATTTAATATTCTTCATCACGCACTACATGTAGAATAATGTATGCACCAGTCTTAGAGTCTGTTAGCCTTTACCCCGATAACTTTTGGATTCTATCAACATGTTCTCTAAACATCAGATACTAGATAGTGGTAGGTACATGTTGCCCTGACTCTCCAGACTTCAGTCTCTGCTCCTAGCACAGAGTTCATAGCCCCCAGCTTCTCCTAGTAACACGTCATTGTCAGTTTGCGCGCACCATTAGGTTAGAGGTCCCGGCTCCTTAGGTAGCCCCCTCCATGTTTCCGCCCCATTTATGACATATTCTGTTACGTTTACATCACATGTCTATGTATACGCCTCTTGTTACACCTACTTTCACCCTTATCTTTCGCGACTGCTATTGACCACACCCACTGCTCCGCCTACTGTATTCATTGTAATGCAACTGTTTTAGTATATATGCTTGTGTATTGTTATTAAATGTTAGCGCGCTCATCCCAGATCCAGCCCCGGCAGCTGCCGGGCCACGCCAGCTCATTCCCTGTCCCCCCTGCAGGGCCCTGCCATCCCATTCCTGTGCAGGTTGTCCTGTTCCTGTCCTTTATGCTGTATTAAACCTGCAAACTCCTACTACCTCGAATCTTGACTCTTATTTATTGAGCTATCTGTTATTACTATGTCCAGTAAAACCTAGATCCGGTATTATTTATTTATATACCACATAATGGCGCCCGAATAGGGACTTGCCCTTTCCCCACGCGCCGGTGAAGCCACGCCGGCCCCCTGACCCTCTGCAGCCGTGACGGAACCATACCGTGCACGTGCAGATATTTCTGCTTCAAGTATCCCTCGGGCCCACGGAGGAGACGGAGGTGGCGGTCCAGCATCCAGACGAGGCGGTGGAGGAACGCGGCGAGTCCCGACCAGAGCCCAAGCCTAGAGTCCAAGGTCCGAGGTATCCGGAGGCCCACCCGTAACTGAAGTCCGAAGTTTGTCCGTCCGGCGTCGAAGCAGTCCAGTCCAGTCCGAGGCCTTCCGTTCTTGCTGCCCGGTGAGTACCGTTGCTGGGGTAGTATCTAGACAGGGTCAATCTAATTGTCTCTGGTCCGTGGGGTTTGGTGGTACACATATCCCAAAACGAAGTGTCCACTTCGGTGGATGCGGGTCCTGACGTGTCTCTTTATGAGACCGGTGAGTTTCGTACTGTTTTAGCAGTGCATCTAGTTTCTGTTCTAGTCAGTTCTGTTCTCGAGAAAATTCATGTATTCTGTTTTCCGTATTCCAGGTAGTATTCTGTTCGAACTGTTGTTTTAAACGTTCTTCATGTATTTTCATGTCGTGGTATGAATGTGGAGTAATTATCGTGTTCATTGTGTATTGTAATTACGTATTGTGTCTAAGTCACAGTTCAGTCATGCCCTTATTTTCTAAACTACGTCAGTTAAAAACCAGAAAAGGTCTGCTAGAAGCAGCAGTTCCTGTCCCGCCGAGGGACAGTCCAGGTCATTTTATGTATCAGAAGCATGGCATAAGTGCCATATTATATCTAGATTTATGGGTAGAGTATACCAAACAGTTAGAAGAAAAGTATAGATGGCCCGTATCGGGTACATGGGATGCCGAGTGCATCATGCGAGTAGAAGAAGCATTATGGAAAAAGAAAGCCAGACAGTCACAGAAAGATGCCATCGAGTTATGGCGCAAAGAATCTCATAAACGAACCGAAAAAGAAATCAGAAAGTCAGAATTAAGTAGAGAATCCTTAGAACGAGCCCAAGAAAGGGAATTAATCGAGATAGGTGAACGAGTCAAAATCGAACAGTCAGATAGACAGAGGCATGCCCTTATTAAGGGTATGTATCCTCTTCTTGCCGAGGGCTTGCCAAAAGCAACCCCGGAGGCATCCAGTAATTTTCCGCCACCCTTAGTTCCGACCAAGCTACGTCACAAACCGACCGCAGCTGATATTTTCATCTCGTCCTATTTGGACGACACAGTCCCAGAATATGCAAATCCTGTTCCGCCAGTCCCTGTAAATCATGTAATTCCTGCTCCTCCAGACACCGGAGTACCTGTTACGGTACCCCCGGTCCAGCCTACATTACAATTTCCCACTCTGCCAGCACGAAGAGTGTCCGTTGACGATTCCAGTTTAGGGGCCGCAGGAGGAGGTCCTCCTGGTACCCCGCCACCACACCAACGTTTAACGTTAGTCGAGTTACATGAATGTGCGTTACAGCGTACGCCCAAATATAAGTCCGTTGCAGATATCCGACGAGCTCTTACTGAATGCCGCTATGATCCAGTCGCAGGTGATGATAGTACAGTTATATATTCCATCCGTGTAAGACGGGTGACCGGGTATTTGGACACCCTACCGAATATGAAAGAAGATCTAGACAGAATATATCGTTTCATCCGTACAGGGGATGATCCAGAAAGCATTGGCGAAGCCATGTCTCAAAGGAAAGCTGAAATCCAGCTCATGCTATTAAAGTTTCTGATTAATTGTTTAATAAGGGAACAAGATTACCCGACTAAAGATCCGGCCGAAATGAGAATCCTGACAAGGTGGAGTGATAATATAGCCGAGGGTAAGCACAGAACTATCAGTAGTATAGAGAGTATGTACAAGAAAATTCGTAAGGAAATAATAAGGTTACACGAACAACGTAAAGCAGCACAAGTAAGCGAGAAAGAGAATGACTCTCCTACGGAAGAGGTAGAGGACGAGAATCCCGCCAGAATAGCGTATGTAGGAAAATCTAGATTTCCAGACCGCCATTTACGCCTAGAACACAAGTCAGTTTTTCATCATCCAGCACCAGAACAAGGTTCTCTAGAACAAGTATTTCAAGCTACCGATCACATTCTGAAATCACGAATCGGTTATAGTGAGTTAAGTACTATGCATGAACAAGAACTAGTCCGATCAGCAGTCCGATGGATTACTGATTCTACCACTTTTCCAGACGAAATAGTGGCACAAATGTTTCTGAAATTGCCCCCAGCCGAGCAGCGACTGGTGGGTATGTATATGATCCAGCACCTCATTACATTGTATGAGGGTCAACATTCTGATCCAGGTCCGTTACACGATGTCCTGAACGAGTTACTCCAGTATAGATGGAAAGGTTTAGGTACCGATTTAATTAGTGTCATTTTAGAACAGCGCCACAAATATAGTATGTTTTTGAACCCGCATTTTGTTCATGTCTCACCCCCAGAAAGTAAACCGTTTTACATAGATAGACAGAACCCGTTATGAGAAGTACACCCAGTCAGGACAGCAGGTGGTGAAATGCAACGAGTGTTTGTTTACACCCCGATTACAAAGATGGAACTCTTAGAAATGAAGAAATTAATTCCTTGTCATGACAAAGATCCAGCAGGGTTCCACCGAGAATTAAAAGACATGCTCCGTATGGGAGAATATACGTATCCAGATATTATTAAAATGTTAAAAGTCCTGTTGCCCGCAGGGGTATACGAGAAACTCAAGGAAAAAGATTGGGAGGTGGGAGAGAAAAAGATCGATTGGGCAGTTCTAGAAGCTGAAGATAAGATACGCGTACCAGGTACCGGTCTTGGAGATAAATGTAAAGAATTACCAGAACTGTTAATACAAGTTTTGCCCAGATTATTAGCAACTAGAAAGGAAGACTGGGATGCAATCTCAGCCTGTAAACAGAAACAAGATGAAGACACTAGTGATTTTTATTCTAGATTTGAGAAATGTTTTATTATAAACAGTGGCCTCAAGACAAGTAGCGAGTCATACCCTCATCTTTTTGTTACTAAATTAGTCGAGAATTCAAGTCCACAAGTTAAGAATCGAGTTTTGAAAGTCGAAAGTACATGGCAAGCTAGTACCCCGTCCCAGATGTTACAGATGCTCCAGTACCACCAGAATAGAATCAGAGAAGAGCAAGAACACGAGGGAAAACGTATGAAAGACACGAAAATGAAAGTACTAGTTGCACAATCCGTTCCACAAGACAGTCAGAAGAGGGGTCCGATTCAAGCAAGTCATCCTGCAGCTCCCGTTAAAGGGACATGCAATTATTGTAAACAGCCAGGTCATTTTATAAACGAGTGTGCAGTCCTGAAACACAATATAGCTACTGGTAAGACTAAAGAAAGACCACGTCCGCCTAGACAAGAACAGGTTTCACAGACTTCTCAGCCACAGAATGCACAGCAGACAGTTACAGCACCACAGCCTATTGCTGCAACACAGCATGTTACACAGCAGATGTACCAGTATGCACAGTCCGAGTATCCAGAGTATCAGCCATATTCATGAAACAGCCTAGAGAGGGAGGTAGGCTTGCCTCTCATCGAGATACCTGTAGATCAAGAAGGTCCCTATGTTCATAGTCAGGTACTAGGGAAAGACAGAAAGTTTCTAATTGATACAGGGGCAAGTAGGACCACCATCAGTCACGCCGAAGTTCCAGGGGCTCCGCTCTCAGGCTCTAGAAATGTTTCCCTTGGATTTTCAGGAAAGCCTATTGTAAACGAGATATCTAAGCCAGTTACTCTAGAAGTAGGTCCATTGTCCCGCACTACTGATCTGTTACTTACAAAGTCATGCCCAGAAAATTTGTTAGGTATTAAGACACTGAAAGAATTAGGTGCAGTTATTTGCTGCTCCCCAGAGGGAATACGATTGTTCCTACGTGACTTCAAGGGTCACTATGTATTACGAGATTTTGATCCGAGATTGTCCAATGTTCCGCAGCATCTATGGGCGCAAGGTCCAACTGATGTTGGTTATATGCAAATCACACCCCATCGTGTGACTCTCAAGCCAGGTGTAGTCCTGCCACGAATCAGACAGTACAGACTGCCACCTGAGGCTGTAGCAGCCTTATCCAAAATTATTGACAAGCTCATGGCTCAAGGAGTAGTTGTAGAAACTGACTCCAATGTATGTAATTCTCCGATCATTCCCGTCATGAAACGTACTGATCCAAATGCACCCCCAGTATATCGATTAGTGATTGACCTTCGAGAACTCAATAAATGTATTATTCCCCAGTACCCAGTTGTCCCAGATATTTCTTCCCTATTGACAGCCATTGATTCTGAAGCCTCATTTTTTACAGTCATAGACCTCAAGAACGCGTTTTTCAGTGTCCCCATTCATCCAGACAGCCAGTTTCTTTTTGGATTTTGTTTAAATGGAAGAAGCTATATGTTCACACAAGCTCCTCAAGGTTTCACAGAAAGTCCTAGTATTTACAGTCAAGCACTTAAGAGACAACTAGACAATATTCACATGCCAACTGACACTGCCCTGCTCCAGTATGTCGATGATCTACTGATCACAGCCCGTTCTGAACGTGCTTGCGAGCGAGCATCACTTACAGTCTTGTATTTCCTTGCCGAGATGGGGCACAAGGTGTCCCCTTCGAAGCTTCAATTCTGTGTCCAGCAAGTGATCTACTTAGGCCACTTACTGTCCAAGTGGGGTAGGCAGTTGACACCAGACCGTATCCAGTTAATAGCGAATCTTCCTCAGCCCAAGACACAGAAGGAGGTACGTGCTTTTATCGGCCTTACTTCTTATTGCAGACAATGGATTCCTCAGTATGCATTTCTAGCTAAACCACTGATACAGTTAACGACACAGGAGGCAGCCGTATCGACTGTCCTCCCTTGGTCATCTGAACATACACTTAGTTTCAATGAGTTAAAGAAAGCTTTATGCCAAGCTCCAGTTCTAGCTACACCGAACTACAGTAAGCCTTTTACACTTTTCGTCACAGAACGTGAAGGTACAGCATTATCTGTTCTCACACAAGATCAAGCAGGACAATACAAGCCCTGTGCTTATTTTTCGAGCACACTAGATCCTGTAGCCCAGGCTCTGCCTGCGTGCCTCAAGTCAGTTGCAGCCACAGCACTAGCTATCAGACAAAGTGATTCCATAGTATTAGGACATTCCTTGACAGTACAAGTTCCACACTCCGTGGAAGTTCTTTTAAACCGAACCCAGACTCAACACTTGACAATTGCACGTTTAACAGGTTATGAATTGACACTGTTCCAGCCACACATAGAAATCAGACGCTGCAACGTTTTAAACCCTGCTACACTGTTACCGTCAGTTAATTCGAATCCTGCCACTCACGACTGTGTGGAAGTAGTTAACATTATGACTAAGCCAAGACAAGATCTGACAGATATTCCATTACCAGATCCCGACCTGACACTTTATGTGGATGGTTCATGTATGAGAACAAGTACAGGAGAACTAGTAGCCGCGTATGCAGTGACTACTGACACTGAAGTTATTGAAACACACCGTATTGACACCCTGTCTGCTCAAGCAGCAGAGCTAGTTGCTCTGACACAAGCCTGCATACACGCTAAGAACCTGAAAGTTAATGTTTACACAGATTCACGCTACGCATTTGGAGTCGTACACGACTTTGGAGTGCTCTGGCAGGAGAGAGGTTTCATGACTTCTCATGGAACCAAGATTCAGCATGGTCTCCTCATTCAAGCTCTGTTAGATGCAATACATTTACCGACAGCTATCGCTATCATGAAGTGCAAGGCACATACGAAAGTTACTGACATCATTTCTCAAGGTAATGATCTAGCAGATCGCACAGCCAAGCTTACAGCACAGACTCCAGACATTTCAGTTAATCCGACACAGACACATACTCCAGATCCGACTACATGTATGACAGTTAAGGACCCTACTCAAGATGTCATAGATATCCAGTTACATGCTACTCCCGATGAAATCAAGAAATGGTCCGAACAAGGAGGGGTCCAGACAGATCAGGGATGGGTAACGAAGGGTAGAGCCACATGGTTTCTCCCCGACTCTATGGTTCAAGTCATTATTAATACCGCACATAGTCCAGCACATTTAGGAGAAAAAGCTATGTTAGACAGTATCCAGAACATTTGGTTCAACAAGCATTTACGAGCTGCAGCCAAGCAGAAAGTCCGTACCTGTATGATATGTTGCCAGTTTAATCCAGGTAAAAGTGTCCCGGTGGAACAAGGTGGATTCCAACCCCCTGACCACCCTTTTGAGGTCCTCCAGATGGATTATATTCAAATGGAGCGATGTCGAGGTTTCAAGTATGTCCTTGTAGTTGTATGCGCTTTGTCCAGGTGGACAGAGGCATATCCAGTCCCAGATTACACAGCCGCGACCACTGCCAAGCAGTTGGTTCGTGAATTCTTCCCCCGTTATGGACTCCCTAGAGTCGTATATTCTGATAACGGCCAGCCATTCTCATCTGAGTTGATGAAACACGTTTCCCTGTTGTTAGGGTACCAGTGGAAGTTCCATTGTGTACGCCATCCAGAAGCAGCCGGTCTCGTAGAGAGACATAACCAGACCCTGAACATCCGAATTGCAAAAGTATGTAAAGAGAAAGGTGTAGACTGGCTAGTAGCTCTGCCAGTTGCTTTGTTCTATATGCGCATGGTCGCGCATTCCAGATCAGGTCTGTCCCCGTACGAGGTCGTATTCGGCCGCCCCCCTAACATGTGGGGTACACCTAGACCCCGAAGTATTACCGATGTTTCAAGTAATATGCTGACAGATTACCTAGCTTCCTTGATGTCTGCCCTCAACTCTTGTCGTTCACAGGTTGCCGCCGCATTTCCAGACAATACCGAGGTGGCACCGCATGAAATCGTTCCCGGATGCATGGTTCTTGTCCGGAATTTTGATCGTTCAAGTCCGCTGGAGCCTCGCTGGAAAGAACCCAGACAGGTCCTCCTGGCCACCCGTACTGCCGTCAAGCTGGAAGGCAGGAAGGGCTGGGTCCATTTGTCACATGTGAAGAAATTTTGTGGATTGAAGCCTGTTTCTAAGAACATTTCCGAGGATTTAAAGGACTGCCAAAGTACTATTCTTAAGGACTGTCCCGCAAAAGACAATGATATTGAACCCTCCCTGTTAGAGAAAACTCCGCAACAGGAGTATAAGCTCAAATTAAGGTCTAGTAAAATAAGTCAGCCAGTTTGATTGTCTAAGTCCTCCCCTAGGTGAAACGGTTAGACCGGTTTCTGACATGTATAAAATAGACCCCCATAGTGAGAGAGTTAGTCAAAACTCAATCCGATGTATCGTTTTTCTAAGTTTCATATTGTTTTTCAGCCTTATGACTACCTGCACCAGTTATGCATTTTATTTGTATTTTCCTATTTCACATGTAACTAAGTCTTCTATTGTTACAGTAGAGCACACGTTTAGTGATCTACCTCCTCATGAACTCTCATATCGTCTTGCTATGCGTAATAATTCCTTTATCCGCATGTTACATTATTCACACCAGACCAGCAATGCCACTAATTGTTGGGTGTGTGGTCGACTCCCCCCTTTCCAGACACCGAAGGGAGTTCTGCCACTCTTTCCTTATCCATTTTCACATAATGGTTCGTGTGGAGCATGGTCCACGTTAACGTCATCCTCAACAGATATGTCTTTTCTTAACAGTACATGTTTTCCAGACAAGCAAGGTCTCCCCCACAGAATAGGGTTAGATCTAGAAAATGAAGTTTATAATTTAGGTAATTATTCTTCGAATTTTATGGTCCTGAATGTTCAGTCTGATACTACTCCAGACTTACCTGCTATTTCAGTACTACCAGTCAAAGGCGAATTATGTGTCCGAAATAATGGTTCCATACACGTAGGACATAGTGAATGTACTACTATTGTCAAGTATAGTGACAGTAGGAAATCTATTTTCAAAGCTTCACGTCATTCTTGTTTTGTTTGTGGTCAGACCGCATATGTTCGTCTGCCCCTCGATTGGGAGGGAACCTGTTACATTGCCTTCCTACTGCCACCAGTTTTCCTAGCCCCACCTGATTATCATAGAAACACACATCTAGTACACATTAGACATAAAAGGGAGATCGAGTCCCCAATTGTCGATTATACTGAAACTGCTCTAGAACAGTATACAGATTTCAATAAAGGTTTCTTCTTCTTTATAGGACCTGTCCAGAATAGTAAGTTAATACGTAGATTAACCAGAACCCTCGAAGCAGTAGTGAATGAGACTGCCTCTGCTCTAGGTAACTTGACCGAAGAGCAATCTGCTATGAGATTTGTCGTGCTCCAGAATCGTCTCGTCCTTGACGTCATACTGGCCGATAGGGGCGGGGCATGTAGAGTCATCGGATCTAGTTGCTGCATTTTCATTCCTAATAACGCGCCGTCTGTTTATTCAGCTATAACCAGACTCCATAAAATTGCCCATATGTTACACCAAGATCCAGGCACCTGGACATGGTCCGGTTGGTTCTGGAATATTATTTCCGCCTGGGGATGGAAAGTATTGTCCTTTCTAGGTATTGCAGTAGCGATCATATTCAGTTGCTGCCTCTGTATACAATGTGGCCCTGCGATTTGTGGCATTTGTGCTACCTCTTGTATTCCTAGTCCCAAGTCCCGTTCTAAATCCAGTTCCAAGAAAATTCGAGACGAGCAAATGATACTGTATGAAATGATAGATGGTATCATGAATATTGATGTTTCCTGATGGAAACGTAGTGACAAGGAGGGAATGTGGAAAAGTAAATTTTGCCATGTTCTGTGTCCCTACGTGTTCCCCATCTTATGTTATGTGTGCATGATTAATATGCATATGTATCCCCCATGTTTGATTAAAGACGCAATTACAGTTGTGTCCATCTCTAGTATGCCAGTTTCCAGTTCTCGTGAATACTACGAATATCAGGCCTATGTAAAGCTACGTTGCCACGTTTCCCAGTGTGCACGGTATTCCATTGTAAAGTCCCCGTTTCTAGGCCTCAAAAGGGCCTGGACACCAGATTCAGCTCCTGTCTCCTGAACCCTCGCTGAGGAGCGATACAGCCCCCACCTGTATCCTCGACCCTTCACTTACTTCCTGCCTCACAGTGCCCGGTTCAGCCTGGCTCTGCCTACGAGTCTGCCAAGAGTATGTTATGATTCTAGTTATCAGTCCAGTCCTCCTTCTCTGCATTCCTAAGCTACTGAATCGCATCAATAGTTTCCGTCATAGTCTAGCCTTTACGTCTCCATGCAAGAGAAATACTGTATTTATGGTCATTTAATATTCTTCATCACGCACTACATGTAGAATAATGTATGCACCAGTCTTAGAGTCTGTTAGCCTTTACCCCGATAACTTTTGGATTCTATCAACATGTTCTCTAAACATCAGATACTAGATAGTGGTAGGTACATGTTGCCCTGACTCTCCAGACTTCAGTCTCTGCTCCTAGCACAGAGTTCATAGCCCCCAGCTTCTCCTAGTAACACGTCATTGTCAGTTTGCGCGCACCATTAGGTTAGAGGTCCCGGCTCCTTAGGTAGCCCCCTCCATGTTTCCGCCCCATTTATGACATATTCTGTTACGTTTAAATCACATGTCTATGTATACGCCTCTTGTTACACCTACTTTCACCCTTATCTTTCGCGACTGCTATTGACCACACCCACTGCTCCACCTACTGTATTCATTGTAATGCAACTGTTTTAGTATATATGCTTGTGTATTGTTATTAAATGTTAGCGCGCTCATCCCAGATCCAGCCCCGGCAGCTGCCGGGCCACGCCAGCTCATTCCCTGTCCCCCCTGCAGGGCCCTGCCATCCCATTCCTGTGCAGGTTGTCCTGTTCCTGTCCTTTATGCTGTATTAAACCTGCAAACTCCTACTACCTCGAATCTTGACTCTTATTTATTGAGCTATCTGTTATTACTATGTCCAGTAAAACCTAGATCCGGTATTATTTATTTATATACCACATTACAAGCAAGCTGAAAAAGGACACTGTTGAAGAGATTGTTGGTTATCAGATTGAAAATAGTCCAAGTATAAACTGCTATGCTAATGTAGTGGTCAATGTTTTTTAGTTCCTTGAAAGTTTGCAACAGTAAATTATGGAGAATTGTGAAAAAATATTTTGTTCCTTGTTACATTCTGTTTATGAAAAATTGAGAACTGATAAAGGTAAAATGCAAAATACTTCTGATATTCGTAATCTGTTGGATATATGTTCTGGTTCTGCACAATTTACGCAGAATATCCAAGAAGATGCTCAGGAATTTCTAATGTATATGCTTACTGTATTGGAAAATGAAGACATAGAATTTAAAAATATTTTTGGCCTCTGTTATGAATGGGAACATCAATGTGAAAATTGTATGTTTACATGTAGCACTAATTTAGACACTGAAAGATTTATATATTTGACATTACCAGACTGTAAATCAGTATCTTTCATCAAACTAGGTAAAGCAGCAAATCAAAATATGGAGTGTAGCCAATGTAAATCAGAAATGTTATCAACATTATTTATGCAAAGATATGGACAATATATAATTTTAATGATGCATTGTTGTACAGTTGATGAAAGAACATTTGATACTTTAATAAAACATTTTGTAGCAAGTCAAGTATCAATATCAGAACTTTTGTAGCAGTAGCAATAAGTTTCCATGATGGTCCTTCTACAACATCTGGACATTACACTGTCTATTTAAAATGCAATAAAGGGTGGTCATATTGTAATGATGCTCAATTGGTTTTTAAACAACATTTGCCTACCAAATTACAAAATTCCTACCTCATATTTTGAAAGCCAATGTTTTAGGAACATAATTCGGCCTCTGAGGAATTTATTAATATGTATTAATACAATTACTATTGGACAATTTCAATATCAAGAATTCCAAGAATACATTTTGGCCTAGACCAAAAGTATATATTTGAATTAAGGACTTTTTCTTGCACATTTTGTCAGCATATATTTTTAAAGAACATTATTTACACTGTACGAAAATTAAAAATAATTGTTCATCGTATTATTCTTTCATATTCAATAAAGAAAATTCTCTTAGAAGAAAGCATTTTATAGATATGTGATTTGTATTATATTGTTTTCTATTGATGATGTTAGTTATGTGTAATGTTCTGAAGTTAAGTATGTGAAAAATATGTTAGACGTACTTTTGTTTTTATTTTAAACAATCGTATTCATAGTTTTTTTTTGCCCACTGTTATGTGATGAGTAAGATTGAAATCACTGTTTGTAGTTAAATTCAATATATTCTGAGAACAGCAAAAAAGGCAAAGATAATAATTTATAAAATGTTAAAATTATGTTGTGCTGTAAAAATATAATATTATATATTATAACTGTATTTTGTCTTCTCTTTCACAGATTCTAATTCTAAAATATGACATATTCAGAAATTTAAATTATAAAAAACAACTGAAAAAAATGTTTAGCGTTTTTTATTTCTATCACTGTGAAGGTATGATTAACTAAGTATTAATATGTAAAATAGGCTGTGTTTGCACACTGGTGAAGAAACGGGGGATGGACGGGGTAGATATGTGTGGAAAGATCCTCTCTGGGCGTTTTAATTTCCGGGATAAAGTTGCCTTGAATACTGAGTGTCCCTGGGGGCCAACGAACTCACCAGATGTGTGCTGAAAGTGCCAGAGAGTTACATTGCAGAGAGGTGTAAAATGGGACATGGCTTCGGAGCACCTCTCTGCAACGCAGCTGTATGGTGTTCAATAGAGAGACATGGTGGGCTAGTAGGACCCAGGGACTTTCAGGATTAAAATAGACTACATTTCTCAACTTAAAACATGTGGCAGAGTGTGTTTGCATATGTCACATCAGGCCCCATCCTTCCCTTCACCACTCTATAAACATATCCTATCACATTGTCAAAACCTAAGTACTCGTAAATATATCTTGTTCTCTCTTTGCAGTACTGAAATTACTATTACTTATTAGTCATAAAGTTAAGGATTGACCTAGCCACTAACCCTAGTACAAGTTAATTTCTTTATATACCATGCATGTACATCTGCAAGAGGCTACAAAGTATTATTACAGTCTTCAAAACACCCAGTTTATTCCTATGTAGTTTTGGAATCTCTGTGTCATAGGATCCCATGTGACCTGAAAAAAAATTGATCTGATTGGTTCAAAACATTTCCCATTGTACATATTGAAGGACCGCAATCATTTCAATCATTTTCCTTTGAGCATCTTTGGAGAGATAACTCTGTGTTTACCTCCTATCACTCTCATGCAATTTTTCAATCAATGAACTAGCAATATGTTCTAATTGTAACAGTCTGCCAATACCTAAGCACTATTGGGGCAAATTTAGAAGCATTCTGTGCCAACAATATGTCACTTTTTGTAACATAGTGATAGAGCAAGACACTCTTTCATATTTACAAAGAGAGGAAAAGGCACTCTAAGGGCCTTATTATAAAGATTATAATGATGTCGGGCAGACACCATTGCAGCTCTGGAACCACTGACCTTAGGTTGGCACTGCGGTTATGACAACTGCACTAGTCTATTATGAATTGATGCGATCGTTCATAGGTCATAGGGTGGTTGCAAACTTCCATTTGTCAATGAAAATATGTGTGGCAGGAGGAAAGGGCCTGCAGCACAAGCTTCCATTGACAAATGGATGTTGTTGTTCACAAGCATCCCTGCACTGTCTGTGTGGCATGCACCATGTGGCTCCAAAATTACAAATAACTAATTACAGGACATCTTACATAATCATCACTGATCACATCAGTCAAAGAGAGTGGCAACAGGTATAATTTGATAACTAGGATAGGTAGGTAGCGGCAAGTAAGCTGACGATGTCATGAGTGATGTAATATGTGAGGTCTTAAGTAGTGCATTGCGGGGGCGCACATTATAGTTTTTTTTTATTGATTTATTTAATTTAATTTATAATGTGCGCAGCTACCCAAACAGGGACAGCCTAAAAGAGGGAACAGAAAGACAAACTTAGTTTACTGCGTGAAAAGCCATGTCTTAAGGTGCTTCCGGAAGCTGTTGAATGTAGAAGTGTTTTTCAAGGAAATAGGTAGCGAATTCCACAGCTTAGGACCAAGATGGGAAAAGGAACGACCACCCATTCTCACTAGTTTGAAACGTGGGATCACAACGTCACCGTGAGTGGAAGAACAAAGAGTACGAACTGGGGCTTAGGGATGAACAAGTTCTTGGAGGTATTATGGCGCAGTACCACGTTTTATTTTAAAAATATAGCAAAGAGCTTTGAACTTAATTCTGATGGTGATCCTGAGCCAGTGAACGTCGAGGAGAGATTGAGAGATGGAGACACTTCTCGATACATGGCAAATGATGCGGGCTGCATAATTCTGTACAACCTGAAGCTTTCTTAAAACATCCTGGCATGCACCCAGATAAAGAACATTGCCATAGTCTAGGCGAGAGATGATCAAAGCCTGGACCACAGTTCTTTGGGAGGTGACGGGGAGCATCCACATGATCTTACAAAGCCATTTCAAAATGGCAAAGCTTGTCAAAGCCACTCTCACCGCCTGTGGCCGCATAGAGAGGTTTTCATCAATTAAGAAGCCCAGTTTGCGAACCTGCGTGACAGGCAAAGGAAAAGGGCCCATTTCCTGAAGCCAGCGTTTGGGGCCCCATAGGTCCCTTTGTTTTCCTAATATTAAAATCTCTGTCTTGTCCACGTTTAACTTCAGGAAGTTTGCCTGCATCCATTGTGAGACCTTACTAAGTCCATGCTGGAGAACTGACATTTTTCCATCTTTTGCGGAAGAAAGCAAAAAGATGATTTGAGTGTCATCTGTATATGAGAACAGTGAAAGACCAGCACCTTCCACGATGGTGGCCAAGGGTTTAACGTAGATGTTAAGGAGTAAAGGACTCAATATGGACCCCTGAGGAACTCCATATGCAGATGAACAGATTTTGGAGGCAGCCTTGGAGAAAAATACCTGGAAGGTGCGATCACTAAGGAAGGATGTAAGCCAAGATAGAGCAAGGCCTTCAACGCCTAGGGACCGGAGGGAGGGAGGCAAGCAAGATGGAATGAGAGACAGTGTTGTAAGCGGCACTCAGATCAAGCAAAATGAGTGCCGTTGTCTCCTCCTGGTCCAGACCGTGGCGCAACCTTTCTGTAACTCCAAGGAGAGTAGTCTCAGTGGAGAAGTTGGCTCTGAACCCAGACTGAGAGGGGTGCAAGATGCCAGAACTCTCCACAAAGTGTGTCAGTTGGTTGTTTACATGTTTCTCCAGGATCTTCGAAAAGACTGGGAGCAGATAAATAGGCCTGAAATTAGGCAAATTAGAAGGATCAGCTCCGGCATTCTTCTATAGGGGAATGATCATGGCACGTTTCCACTCTGGAGGAACCCAATCCTAGTTTACTCATCTAACTATGACTGCTGAATCTCTCTGGTTTTGATTGAGTGAAATATCAACCTAACTATAACATCCCTGTATTCCTTTGTTTTTTTTGGTGAACACAGTAGTGTACAAAGGGTCTGGGCCTTTGACCAATTCTATGAAATCCCACTATGGACGACGCACAGGGGGTACCAGAAGGTCTTCTTGGCCCCAAGGTCCCTCAGGAGTAAACTGGTCTTGAACAAGTAATATACCACGTTCTGCATGTGCAGAGTGGAGGTAAGAGGGACGTGGTCTCCAAAGACCTCTTGGCAATCCAATATGATGGGTAATTGGGGGCCAACCACCCCTCGTGTTAACTCCAGTAAAACCCACACAGTAGTAGAGACCTTTATGGACTTGGATTAAGGTTAATACATGTTGCACATGTTTTAAACCTCACTTTTCTCTACCAGTTTCCCTTAGAGAGGTCTCAATGAGTGTGCTAGGGCATTTTAGAGGTCAAGTTTAAACATGTAAAGCAGTCTAGAGGTACACTGCAGGCTCTCCAAGTGTATGTAGTAGAACCTGCATGCATCACTTGATGTTCATTATACAGGGCAACATGTATACCGTTGTGTGTTCAAGTGCTTCCATGACTCCTGCCTATACAAGAAATCTTTAGTTGTGGGACTGAAGGCTGAAGCAATTCTGACAAAATTTGTGCAGGGGTATAATTGACTGAATAGTTTCTAAGTTACGTTCATCATCTACACTACACATCTCAGACAACATATAGAAGTGCAGACATATCTGAGACATTGTAGCAGTCAATTATTCAAACTTGACAGCATCCAAGGACGTATATGGATTAGGATAAAGGTTAATACATGTAGCAACATGTTTTAAAGCTCACTTTTCTCTACCAGTTTCATTAGGCAGGCAGAAATTACAATGCCAGGCCTAACACATAATGAAAGGCAGACTCCTGGTGTGCCACTCTGTCAGCATCTTTCTAGAGACCTCAAGGAGTATGTCAATGCCTTTTTAGGGGAAATATTACACATGCAAAGAAGCCTATATATACCAGATAACCTCTATTTCACACTGCATGCTCTCTAAATGTGTATAGTAGAAGCTGCATGCATCACTTGCTGTTCATTATACAATGGCAGTCAGTCTGTTTTCAAGTGCTTCCATCTTTTGGAATAGTATGATAGACTGTATATTTCTTAAGCTAGGGTGATCAGCTTCACCACATGTGTCGTATTACACATAGAAGTGCAGACATACCTAAGACATGACAGGAGTCAGACATTCAAACTTGATACAGTGTGCTTTCAGTTTAAAGCACACACTTTACTATGTATGACCTACCTGCAGTGTACATTTGCAGAAACTTCTATGGGCTGCGATACAGGTTAATGCATGTGCCAACATCTTTTAAAGCTTACATTGCTTTACCACTTTCATTGGAGAGGCAGCGCTCGCAATGCAAGACCTAACACAAAATGACTCCTGACGTGCCAGTCTTGTGAGTCTCAGCCTTTTTCTGGAGACCTCAATGAGAACATCAGTGCCTTTTAGGGGTGACGTGACACATATAAAATAGCCTTTAAGTACTAGATTACCTCTGTTTTAAGCTGCATTCTCTCTAAATGTGTGGAGTAGAAGTTGCATGGATTACTTTCTCCTCATTATACAGGTCGTTCAGGTATGTAACTGTATGTTCGATTGCTTCCATGATGTCTGTCTAAGTAACAGATCAATGCTCTTGGAACTGAATCCTACCCTAGATGTAACACATGTTTAACAGGGGTATGATAGACTGTATAGTTATTAAGTTAGGGTCGCTAGTTGCACCACACATGTCAGACTAAACATAGACATGCAGACATACCTAACTCATGGTAGCAGTCAGACATTTACATTTAATACAGTAGACTTTCAGGTTAAAGCACCCACCTCACTATGTACATGTTATTTGCAGTATACCAGTGCAGAGACGTATATGGACTAGGATAATGGTTAATACATCTAGCAACATGTTGCAAAGCTCACTTTTCTCTACCAGTCTCATTAGACAGGCATACCCCACAATGAAAGGCCTAACCCAAAGTGAACAGCAGACTCTTGTGAGTGTCATCATCATTCTCGAGACATCAATGAGTGTGTCAGTGCCTTTTTTAAGGGGCAGGCTGACACATGTAAATACTAAGCTACTTATTTTTCATACTGCAAGCTATCCAAATGTATATAATAAAAGCTGAATGGGTCACTTTCTCCTCATTATACAGGGCAGCCAGGTATGAATCTGCCTGCCTAGCTAAGAGATTCAACAGGAAACCACATAACACAAATCAACAACACAATTACATAAAACACCACAGACATACAATCCACACCACAAAATTCAACATCACACCAAAAAATTAAAACAGTACACCACAAAATAAAACTCCGCAACATAACATTCCACAACATTTTCTCTCTATGACACACAATCCCACTCCACATACCTCCTATACACTAAATACCATAACATTTCTATCCACATAATTCAACTGCACAATATACCACATAATTCTATTGCACACTACATACCTCTAGTGTACTCCACCACACATTTATAATGCTAATAGCTCTAACTCTTGCAAATGTGAGACCTATTGCATTGCAAGTGCTTTTCTAACTAGTAGTCGCATTTGCAGAGTGGTGGATAAAGGGTGCCTGGGCCTCTGACCAGCTCTCAGGAATCCCTCTGTGTAAGAATTACAGGTGACACCAGGAGGGATTTTTTTTAGCATGCCATACTCATTTTGGCATTCACAGAAGGCACCTACTCATTGATGAGTAAGTGCCTTCTGTGAATCCCAAAATGAGTAAGTGCCTTCTGTGAATCCCAAAATGGTAGTAAGTATAGGATTTTTTTCTTAAGTTATTTCCGTGAACACCAAAATGAAGATGGGCCCAATTCACAGAACTAACTTAAGACAAAATCCTAAACTTACTACCGTTTTGTTATTCACAGAAGGCACTTACTCATTTAGTTATTCACAGAAGGCACTTAGGGCCATATGTATCATCAAACTATTTTGCATTTCCTAAATAGCTAATTTTAAGGAATCGCTATTAAGGAATTGCAAAATGGTATGTATGAAAGAAATCGCTTTTATTAGCGATTCCTTAAGCTTCCTTATTTGCGAATTCGCAATTAAGGAATAATTTCCAATGCATTCCTTGGGCCAGGAGGCCCATAGGAATGAATGCAAAATAATTCTCAAATTGCGAATTCGCAATTTGCTAATCGCAATTTGAGAATTATTGCAAGGGTGCAGGGGTGTCTCAAAGACACCCTGCTGCACCCCTGAAAAGAACATGTGTGTGCATATGGCGGACATACATGTCCTATGGGCATGTGTGTGCATCACATGCCACCTTTAAATATGCCAAATTGTGCATTTTTAGAAGAATTCGCAAGTTACCATCAACTACAAGTTGGTGGTAAATTGCGAATCCTTAACCAAAATTCGCAAGCCAAAAAAGCTACATACATATCATTTAAGGAATCGCAACATTGCGATTCCCTAAATGCTATGGAAAAATAAGGAATCGCACAAGTTTGCAATTCCTTATTTTGGGAATGTTTCATACATCCCAAAACATGCAAAAAGGCCGTTTGCGATTCGCAAAGGCCGAAATTCTGCGAATTTCGGCCTTTGCGAATCACAAAAGGCTTGATACATATGGCCCGTACTCATTCCGGTATGCACAGAAAATGTAAATGGGACTGTGACCCATAAGACACCCTGTGTGAGGGTAACAATGTAAAAGTAAATGGGACTGTATCCCATAAGACGGTGCCCTGTGTGAGGGTACTTTGTAAATGTAAAATGGGAATGAAGCCCATGCTACGGTGCCCTGTATAAGGGTAAAACAATATGTGACCTATGTAGGCAAGTGTAAATGGCCAAATAGGGCAAAAACCCTTCCCATCCCTGTGTAGGGAATATAACAGCGTTCAAGGTACGCATATAAAATGAAAAAAGCCAGATATGTACCCATGTTCCATAAGTGTATGTTGTAGCCCAAGTAGGCAATGAATATGTAAAGAAATGGGGCCTATACCCATTCAGATCCCTGTATAGGGAGAGTACAAAATAATGAATACATGGGAAATACAAAAGGAAACCACGAAAGAGTATAAGATAGCAGGAATGTAACATACCATGTGAACAGATCCTGCCTGGAAATCCTATGGAGTTTGATTTGGAACTGCAAAATCACAACAAAAGTGCAGATGGTGTGATAAAATCTAATGAAACATTAGGCTATAAACGACACAATAACATTCATGTTTGCAACTTTGAAAGTTTAGGGTGTGTGTGCCCCTGTAATCTTAAATCACATGAACTGATGTTCGTAACACATAAGTATTTAATTTAATGACTGAGGTATTGGGGTGTGCGTGTCACCGTTGGCTCGTGACACATACCAGTGCAAAGTAAAACAGCCTAGCAGCGGTAGTAAACTGCTAACATAGACATGTAGTTCCCTAGTGGACTGGATACTTAAAATCAACAGATTCACAGTCACAAAATGCACTTAACAGTACACCAACAACTGGGAATGCAAGCTTGCAACTGTTCCTCGGGTGTACCAGAGTTCCAACCGTGACATGGAGATAAAGTCTGACCTTGAGCCCAGGTTAGTATTGCACACAAGGATGCTGACGATTCAGGAATGCATTGCTCATTAATTTAGAAAAAATGAGTAAGACAGCCAGCATCAGAGTGTGATGAAAATGAAATCCAGGCAAAATGTCCTCCTTAGTGGCAAAGAGTAAGAGAGGACCTTGACCCTGCAATGAACACTTGCCCAGGAGCAATGCGACCAGTTTACAACAGCAGAGAGGCAAAATGGAGACACGCAAACGACGTGCTACCAGGTGGCTCACTGCACGCTCAGGGTGTCACACAGCAGATCTGCCAAGATTTCAGCGCGTAACGTCACACAGCACTCCTGACGCCTGCGTGACCACTGCGCCTTTCAGTAGGCCGGGTCACCCCCTTGCTCCCGCCGCTTCCAGAAGATCCGCAGAGGACTGCCAAGGACTCCCGCCCACCTGCTCCTGCCGCCGCTGCCCTTCCTGCACCCGAGCGACCCAGCCACAGCTGAGCCGCCCGGCCGCCAGTTGTTCCCGCCGCTGACCCCCTGCGGCCCCGCCCACCGCCGCCCATTGGACGCCCCGCTCCCGCCTACCCAGCTGACCCGCCCTCCCGTCCCCCTACTTAAGGGGATCACCGGACGCACTCGGGAGTGACCACTGCGCCTTTCAGTAGGCCGGGTCACCCCCTTGCTCCCGCCGCTTCCAGAAGATCCGCAGAGGACTGCCAAGGACTCCCGCCCACCTGCTCCTGCCGCCGCTGCCCTTCCTGCACCCGAGCGACCCAGCCACAGCTGAGCCGCCAGGCCGCCAGTTGTTCCCGCCGCTGACGCCCTGCGGCCCCGCCCACCGCCGCCCATTGGACGCCCCGCTCCTGCCTACCCAGCTGACCCGCCCTCCCATCCCCCTACTTAAGGGGATCGCCGGACGCACTCGGGAGTGACCACTGCGCCTTTCAGTAGGCCGGGTCACCCCCTTGCTCCCGCCGCTTCCAGAAGATCTGCAGAGGACTGCCAAGGACTCCCGCCCACCTGCTCCTGCCGCCGCTGCCCTTCCTGCACCCGAGCGACCCAGCCACAGCTGAGCCGCCCGGCCGCCAGTTGTTCCCGCCGCTGACTCCCTGCGGCCCCGCCCACCGGCGCCCATTGGACACCCCGCTCCCGCCTACCCAGCTGACCCGCCCTCCCGTCCCCCTACTTATGACGCCCCCAGAGCGACCGCGCAGCGGACGCGCGCAGCGGGAGCACTGATTGAGCGCCGAAGGTGCGCCAAAGGTAAGCCCGTCTGTGCCCCTCTGCGCCTGGACCGCGCCCAGTGCCAGGACCCCTGTCTCCCGCAGACACCAGCCCACCCGCCGGACCTACGACGCCACCGAACTCTACACACTCAACACCGGTAGAATCCCGGGCTGCTATCGAGCCACCCCGAGACGCACCCACGGACCCTTCTGCTGCCACTCCTGCAAGTTCACCTGCATTCGGACCTGCACCACACCAGCACCGACCAAGCCGAACTCCAGCAGCTACCACCTCAAGTGCATCCTGATCAACACCCGCTCCGTCCACAGACACACCGTCGAGCTCTGGAACCTGCTCAACACCACAGCCCCAGACGACGCCTTCCTCGCGGAAACCTGGATGAACGCCTCCTCAGCGCCCGACATCGCCATCACCATCCCGGACGGCTACAAGATCATCCGGAGGGACCGCATCAACCAGACAGGAGGAGGTTTCGCCATCGTCCACAGGAACACCATCCGCATCACAACCAACTCCGACGACACCCTCGCACCCGCCGAACACCTGCACTTCCAGGTCCACATCAACCCCAAGACCACCCTCCGCGGCACCCTCATCTACAGACTCCCGGGACCACGCACACAATTCAGCGAAGACATCGCCGACTTCATTAGCCCACACGCCCTCCCCTCCGCCGACTACATCCACCTCGGCGACCTCAACTTCCACCTGGAGAACAACAACGACCGCAACACCACCACCCTGCTGGACAACCTCACCAACCTAGGTCTCAAGGAGCTGGTGACCACCCCCACCCACTACGCCGGACACACACTCTACCCCGTCTTCTCGTCCAGCAAGGACATCGCCTTCAGCCATGCCACCGGACTCCACTGGACGGACTACAGCTGCGTCCACTTCAGCTTCAGAAGGACAACAATCCACCACCACCAGCAACAGGTTGCACGCAGAAGCTGGAACAAGATCACAGCCGACCAGCTCACAACCTCCCTGAGCATGAACCCTCCCTGCAGCGCAACGAACCCTAGCCAGGCGGCCACCAACCTCGCGAAGTGGATCAGCAACTGCGCAGACGACCTCGCCCCTCTTAAGACCCCGCCTAGCAGACCCGGCAGCAAGAAAGCCCCATGGTTCACCGACGAACTCAAGAGCTCCAAGAAGATCTGCGGAGCCCTCGAGAAAGCCTGGCGCAGAGACCCAACACCGAACAACATGACTGCCCTCAAACTCGCCACCCGAAAACACCACCAACTGATCCACGCCACCAAGAAAACTGCATTCAAGGAACGACTGGACAACAACACACACAACAGCAAGGAACTCTTCAACATCGTTAAGGAGCTCTCCAACCCCAACGCCGGAAACAACGACATCACCCCTTCGCAAGACCTCTGCAACTCCCTCGCCCTCTACTTCCACAACAAGATCGCGGACATACACAACAGTCTCAGCTCTCAACCGACGCACGCCACGACGGAACCACCACCCCCCACCACCACCCTCTGCGCGTGGACCCCGATCAGCACTGAAGACACCGTCCGCACGATGAACTCCATCCACTCCGGATCTCCAACCGACCCCTGCCCTCACCACGTCTTCAACAAGGCCGACGCTGTCATCGCACCCCACCTGCGGGACATCATCAATACCTCCTTCGACGCCGCTACCTTCCCGGAGAGCTGGAAGCATGCCGAACTCAGCGCCCTACTAAAGAAACCATCAGCCGACCCCACCGACCTCAAGAACTACCGCCCCATCTCGCTGCACCCGTTTCCTGCCAAAGTCATCTAGAAGACCGTCAACAAGCAGCTGGCCGCCTTCCTCGAGACGAACGGATCCCTCGACCTCTCGCAGTCTGGCTTTCGGGCCAACCACAGCACCGAGACCGCCCTGATCGCAGCTACCGATGACATCCAAGCACTGCTCGACAACGGAGAAACAGTGGCCCTCATCCTCCTAGACCTCTCCGCGGCCCTCGACACTGTATGCCACCGTACCCTAGTACAGCGCCTCAGCAACGTCGGAATCCAGGAGAAGGCACTGGAATGGATCACCTCGTTCCTCGCCGGAAGGACGCAGAGAGTCCGCCTCCCCCCGTTCAGATCAGAAGCCACCGAAGTCATCTGCGGCGTTCCTCAAGGCTCCTCGCTCAGCCCAACCCTCTTCAACATCTACATGAGCCCCCTCGTAGCCATCGCACGCCAACACAACCTCAACATCATCTCCTACGCCGACGACACCCAGCTGATCCTCTCCCTCACCAACGACCCCGCCAGAGCCAACCTACACGAAGGGATGACAGACGTAGCCAAGTGGATAATGAGCAGCCGCCTGAAACTGAACTCGGACAAGACGGAAGTCCTCATCCTGGGATCCTCACCCTCCGCCTGGGACGACTGCTGGTGGCCCCCCGCCCTGGGCAGCGCACCCAAACCGACGGACCACGCACGCAACCTAGGCTTCATTCTGGACTCCTCCCTCTCCATGACCAGACAAGTCAACGCCGTCTCCTCGTCGTGCATCAACATCCTGCGTATGCTACGTAACATCTTCCGGTGGATCCCCACCGAGACCAGGAAGACGGTCACCCAGGCCCTCGTCACCAGCCGTCTGGACTACGGCAACTCCCTCTTCGCCGGAACCACCGCCAAACTCCAGAAGAGACTCCAGCGGATCCAGAACGCCTCAGCACGACTCATCCTGGACATCCCCGTCGCAGCCACATCTCCGGACACCTAAGAGATCTGCACTGGCTCCCGGTCAACAAGGGAATCACCTTCCGTCTCCTCACCCACGCACACAAAGCCCTGCACAACCAAGGACCAGCATACCTCAACAGCCGCCTCAACTTCTACGCTCCCACACGCCAGCTTCGATCGACCAGCCACGCCCTCTCCGCCGTCCGCCGGATCCGTAGAGCCACCTGAGGAGGAAGGTCCTTCTCCTACCTGGCCGCCAAGACTTGGAACTCCCTCCCGACCCAACTCCGCCTGACCCAGGACCACCTCGTCTTCAGGAAGCAGCTCAAGACCTGGCTGTTCGAGCAGTAACGGACCCCACCCCTCCCCTAGCGCCTTGAGACCCTCCGGGTGAGTAGTGCGCTATATAAATGCTGTGATTGATTTATTGATTGATTGACGAGATCCGGTGGCAAAGAAGATGAGGTGAGCTGCGCGTGGTCATTTTAAACATAAAAACAAGCATTTACAATGCAACGGTTTCGCCTTTGGAAAAGTTGGAGCTATTGGCATTGTAAATGACAACATTTGTATTTATGTGTTGGTTTTGAAAACAGATAAATAAATGGCATTGTCATTTACATTGCCAATAGCTTAATCTCTCGCAAATGTGAGACCTATTGTACCCTACGGATGGGCTCAGCAGACAGCAATTACTACCACACACACACACCCAGAGCCAACCACACACACCCAGAGCGCCACACAGACACACACACAACCACACACACACACACACACCCAGAGTCACACACACACACACCCAGAGCAACACACACATACACATACACACCCAGAGCCACACACACACCCAGAGCCACACACCCACACACACCCAGAGCCACACACACACACACACACACACACATAACCAGAGCCACACACACAGACCCAGAGCCACACACACACACACCACCCCGAGCCACACACACCCACCCAGAGCCACACACACCCACCCAGAGCCACACACACCCACCTAGAGCCACACACACACTCAGGAGAGCAAGCACAGTGAGGGGGCAAGGAAGCAAGCACAGTGAGGGGGCAGGGAAGCAAGCACAGCGAGGGGGCAGGGAAGCAAGCACAGCGAGGGGGCAGGGAAGCAAGCACAGCGAAGGGGCAGAGAAGCAAGCACAGTGGGTGGAGCTGTGTGTAGGAGAAAAATGCTAAAAGAAGGCGTGAAAGAAAGGAGGGGGAGAAGGCTGGGTGGATGAAAGGAAAGATGAAAGGTGTATGCAATGATGGAGAGAAGGAAAAATGGAATGAAGGCTGGAGAGAAGGATGATGAATGTAATGATGAGAGATAGTGGGATGGAGAGAAAGAAAGACAGAACGGAAGGGTGAAAAAAAGGATTGAATCAAGAATGGGTGGAAGGAGGCATGAATGGGTGGCCAAAGAGCAGCTAAGGGGATGGCGAGATTGATAAACAGATATTATGTCAGCTGCATTTTTAAAGCACGCTAATCACCCGTAAAAGTACTCTGGCACTGTAGCAGATGAGTGAGTCTGGCCCTGGTAGGCTCCTTGAAGAACCAATTTTGCGCTCATAGTGGAACTCAAGAAGGGAGAAGGAGGCTCTGATGTGTTGTGACAGGTTGTTACATGCTTAAGGAGCCATGTATGGGAAGGCAAAGCCTGATCTGCATTTGTGTATGATGGGGTGTGTGCTAGTGAGAGTGGGTAGAGCACATGTATGAGAGATAGGTGGAATTGGATGTAGTCAAATAGGTAAGGCCTATGTTTTGGAGCACTTTGTAGGCGTGGGTGAGGAGCTTAACGTGTGAAGCACACAAAGTGTATTAGGAATCAGTAGAGCTGCTTAAAGTGGAGTGTGTTATGGGCTCGGCATTGGAGATTAAGGACTGGTCTGACAGTTGAGGTCTTTATGGTCTGAAGTCTTATGAAATGGTTGGTTATTCCTGAGGACAGACTGCCTCATAGTCTGGTCTGCTGGTGAGGAGGACTTGGGTGCCCATTTTCCTGGTGCTGCCTGAAAGCCACTTGGGTGTTCATGTCCAGAGTGTTGTCTATGATGAGATGAGGTTTCATGCTTGCGGGTTGGGTGGGTCTGAGGTCTGTAAGCCACCAGGTGGAGTCCACATTTACAAAGCAGGTGTAATAAGCATGATTCTACAACTCTGTTCTCAGCACTCTCAGGAAGAGGAGGGGCAGGCCTGCTCGCCTCACTGTCGCTCTGGGTGGGAGTGAGGGGGGTCATATTACTGGCCCAGGGTAGCTGCTACTCAACCCGGAGGGCCGTGGGCGGTGGGTGCAGAGCCCCGTACTGGCAGGCAGGGCCCTGTCCTGCGAGAAAGGCTCACAGGGCTCAGCCGCAGATGGATTTAAAGCCCCTACACTCCTCCCGTGCCTCACTGCGCTCCCCCTCCACTCTACTCACCAGCCTGTACACCCCTCCTCTCCCACAGATGCAGGCTCTTAACCGGCCTCTCTCGCCCGCAGAGCTCCGTTACCCCAAGCTCGGTTCGAAATTCTCCGCTCCGCCACCCCATTGGATGCTGGTCACGTGACTGAGGCATAAACAGTGCCACTGGTCAAACGGTAGAAAGAGAAAGCGGACCACGTGAATCAAGCGGCCATCTTTGAATGTACAGCAGATCAAGTGAAAGGTGCGCACAAAAACACAAACAAACCCCAAACCTGCAGGTAGTGATGTCAATTAAACACCTACTTTAACAAGTTCGACCTTTAACTTAGTGCTGCCAGTGTAAGAAGAAAATTAAGCAAGCATTGATGATAAAAATGTAGACTGTGACTTTTGCGAAATATGCTTGGTACTTTTCTTCTTTATCCATTGCACGGCAGGTCTCACTTTCGCATCCAGATTGAGAGGGAGGGTCTCGAGGGTTGAAAAGTCTATGAGGATGTCACCTTCAAGAACACGTGACCCAATGAAAGCCCGAATAGGCCGAGGACAAGTCTGCTTGCAGCATAAAACAAGCATTTACAAGTGGGGCCAGAGACACGGACAGCGGGAGGGGGGGGGCGGGAATGGGCACACGGACAGCGGAAGGGGAGGGGAGCACTCACCTGGACTTCTTCTGGCGGCGGTCGGCCTGGAGGAATGACCCATAAAAACCTTAAAAAAAATAAAATAAACCACCGCCGCAATGACATTCACAAAGGGGCGGAGAGCAAAACAATCGCCGGAACGCCCATGAATCTGCTCGGGCAATGACTGACGCATCTCTGTTCCAATGGCTAGCCTCCATTTATGGAGCTAGCCAATGGAACAGAGAGGCGGGACAAAGCCCCATACTGCTTCTCAAAAGATTTCGCCTGCGCGAATGCTGCTGCGCAGCGGACGCCAGGCGAAACCTAATGACAGTTGAAACTGCCGATATAATGGCAGTGCGCAGGGAATGTTGTGAAGTAAAAACTCACCAAAGTTTGTGTAAAAACACACAGAAAGGTTGTCCCCTTAGGCCACCAATGCATCACAAACGCGAAGAAAGTGGAGAAAGTAGAATGCCGGATGAGAGTAAACTGACTCCACAAGCAATCTGACGGAAAAAAAACACTGCAGTTAAAAGTTACAGTCCAAACGAAGGAACCATTGATAACACTGCAGCTTGTCAGAGTGGTGCGAAAAGGTCTGGATACCAAAAATTCCTTATATTTACCAAGATGCGACTGATTGGAATTTCATTGTTTACAAAGGGTCACAAAGCCAAATCCTCACAGAAACGTAATCCAAGCGCTGTCAGGCAAACCGGTGGTATGAACAGCATAGATACAAGCCGTGTCATATGCAATAGAAAAAAAATCCAGGCTTGATGAACACATTTTAAAGCTGTAGGTTGTGGGCTGATGACAGAATGACTGCTTCTATTATTTCAAAGCGATACAAAAGGGGATGATGGATGGAGCGTTTGAGCAAATCAAACACTCACCCCCAGTCAACTGATCTGGGTTTAATCCATCACCATTCTTTAGTTCACTCAGCCACCCCAGTTCAGATATGGCCATATGCCAATCAGTCTGACCCTGTGCCTCGTGGGAACAGTCCAGCCCGAACTGCCAAGCCATGTCTTCCCTGGACCAGAAAAAAGCATCCTGGGACCGGTTTCGGATTCATAATCCTCATCAGCCAGGCTATCTTGAATCCAGTGGCCAAGTGAACAAGGGACTCACGTCTGAGCATACCTTGCCACACTTAGGGCGAACAAAGCGATACAAAAGGGGATGATGGACGGAACGTTTGAGCAAATCAAACACTCACCCCCAGTCAACTGATCTGGGTTTAATCCATCACCATTCTTTAGCCCACTCAGCCACCCCAGTTCAGACATGACCATATGCAAATCAGTCTGACCCTGTGCCTCATGGGAACAGTCCAGCCCGAACTGCCAAGCCATGTCTTCCATGGACCGGAAACAAGCATCCTGGGACCGGTTCCGGATTCATAATCCTCATCAGCCAGGCTATCTTGAATCCAGTGGCCAAGTGAGCAAGGGACTCACGTCTGAGCATACCCTACCACACTTAGGGATAACAAAGCGATACAAAAGGGGATGATGGACGAAGCGTTTGAGAAAATCAAACACTCACCCCCAGTCAACTGATCGGGGTTTAATCCATCACCATTCTTTAGTCCACTCAGCCACCCCAGTTCAGACATGGCCATATGCAAATCAGTCTGACCCTGTGCCTCATGGGAACAGTCCAGCCCGAACTGCCAAGCCTTGTCTTCCATGGACCGGAAACAAGCATCCTGGGACCGGTTTCGGATTCATAATCCTCATCAGCCAGGCTATCTTGAATCCAGTGGCCAAGTGAGCAAGGGACGCCATAAGTTGGCAGGGTATGCTCAGACGTGAGTCCCTTGCTCACTTTGCCACTGGATTCAAGCAAGCCTGGCTGAAGATGGCTGAAATGCCAGAAACCGGTCCTAGGAAGATTATTTCTGGTCCAGGGAAGGCATGGCTTGGCAGTTCGGGCTGGATTGTTCCCATGAGGCAGAGGGTGGAACTGATTTGCATATGTCCATGTCTGAATTGGGGTGGCAGAGTGGGCTAAAAGAACGGTGATGGATTAAACCCAGATCTGTTGACTGGGTGCGAGTGTTTGATTGGTTCAGATGCTCCGTCCATCACCACCCCCTTTTGTACCGTTCTATTATTTCAAAGGCACCAAAGCTCATGTTGACAGGCAAGTGAAGAAAATTTGCATTTTGTTTTTCCTCCTGTACTTACAGAATGAGGCAGGAACAGCACATATGTGACCCATTATGTAATTTAAAGCTGAATGTTCGTAGGCTTGTTGACTCAA
The DNA here is from genome assembly GCF_964261635.1 of Lissotriton helveticus. Taxonomy (NCBI): domain Eukaryota; kingdom Metazoa; phylum Chordata; class Amphibia; order Caudata; family Salamandridae; genus Lissotriton; species Lissotriton helveticus. Next base: position 128,282,807 of record NC_136064.1, read on the forward strand.
GCAAAACTGGGTATATCAAAGTTCCAAATGAGTAATATTGTACAAATGCGGTACGCCTCGACTAGGGCTGTCCAATGGTGAGGACACTGGTGGGGCTGAACGGCGTAGTGCTTCATCTTACTTGTGTATTTGTCTTCTTTTCCTTTTAATTTGATGCTTGTTTCTCGCTTGTTGTCAGACATGTTGATAGGAGAACACACTTGTTTCATGGTGTCTTCTTATGTTTTCTGTGAGGAACATACTTCTTCCATTTTGACATTGTAGTTGTCCTGACAAGAACATCCTTGCTGCATGTACGTACATTTTCCTTTCCTGGGGATACCTCTGCTTTTGTATATTGTGGTAGTAGCCACTAAAGTTTCTGTAGATTGTGCCATCTTCTGCTCCACCTGTGTTCGCTAGGTACCTTACACCTGCTTGTTCCACGTAGGTACGTCACCATCCTCGTTGCCATCAAATGTCGTGATGAGGGTCCACACAGGAGGTAGTATTTCAAGATGCTTTATTCCATGTGGATTACAAGTAGTAAGGTATAGGACATCATGTAGTTAAGTGATAGATCAGAGCCCCACCAGGAGCTGCCTGTCAGCTGCTCAGCCCATGACCAACTGTCACTCTACCTCTCACAGTCACAACATTCTGAGGTATCATCAGAATCCAACATTCCAGTGAGTCAGAGCACAGGCACTGGCTGAGCATGGAAGGTAAAACACCTTACAGTAAATATGCAGGATACCACAGAGCCCTAACTGACTCCTAAATGCCTTCTGTGAATACCAAAAGTCTTAAAGTTAGGGTTTTTCTCAGTTTAGGAGTAGCACCTAACTTTAGGACTTCTAAATGCCTTTTGTGAATACCTTAAGTCTTAAAGTTAGGATTTTTCTCAGTTTAGGAGTAGTAAAGTTAGTACTCCTCACCTTAGGACTCCTAAACTGAGGAAAATCCTAACTTTAAGACTTTCAGTATTTACAAAAGGCATTTAGGAGTCCTAAAGTTTGGACTCCTAACTTCAGTGAATAACGAAATGAGCAATTGCCTTCTGTGAATACCAAAATGAGTAAGTGCCTTCTGTGAATACCAAAATGATTAATTGCATTCTGTGAATACCAACATGGTAGTAAGTTTAGGATTTTGTCTTAAGTTAGTTCTGTGAATCGGACCCTCAGTCAAGTTTGAATGTCTGACTGCTACCATCTCTCAGGTAACTCGCTACTTGTGGGTGTAGTCAAGCATGTGTGATGCATCAGCCCAAAAAACTGGGTGTGTCCATACTAAAAGAGGTGTTTTATTACACCTTTACACAGATGATATGATGTAATATGTGTGAGATGTGGGTATGGATTTGACTCCAATAGCTAATACTATGCAAGAGTTTTGGGAGGTGGCAGCACTGGATGTCAATTATGTAAAAGTCATATGTGTTTCCCGAAAGGCACACACACCACATTGACAAGTTACTCTTGGTGACCGACGGTAGTGCCAGGAACCATTTGACTTTTGTAATCTCAGTATAAATCCATACCAATTGGAAGAACATGTGATAGAGGGCAACATACACAGAGCAACCAAATCATACAGTTTACAGGTGACAGTTTGGTCCATATTCCCATTTTTTGTGGTGGTACGAAAATCAAAGGACACAAGGGTTATGCCTCCCCAAATGTTCTGTTATGTCACAAACATACTGTTTACACTCCTGGCAAATAGTTTGATTTAGGGGGCATGATGGTGTGGCTTAACTAAAGTTGGCAAACAATAAAGGTGGAATGAGGGTCTTATATTTCACAGGGTAATACATAGTGTCTCAACTACAGTAGGTCACATCTTTTTTATGGAACATTACTTAGGTAAAACAGGCGTCACAAATATATACCTTCATGATTGATTCAGGTACTACTATTCCCATCGCTAAAACTCTATGGATGAGTGGCGGAGTGTAACCGATGTTATGAATAGATGTATGAGTGCATATTACGGTCCTGTATTTTATAAGTGACTGGGTGTGTGTGTTGACCTAGGAAATAGTGAGTGCTATGTAGTATATGGCATTCTTCTGTGTATGGTTTCAAAAATAGTACTCAGCATTTTAGAATGTGTGTATCAAAGTTTGCATTAGAGCATCAGTATGTGCATAAGATTGTCACATGCATGATGTCAAGAGTGATGTCATTTGAGATGTCATAAGTGATGTCATCAGTGATGGCACTGACCATGTCATGAGTGATGTAATATGTGACATCATCAGCAGTGCATTGCAGGCGTGCAAGTTATAGTTTTTTCAACTAAGTATAACACGCAAATTTCTCTGGTTTTATATGAGACAAATGTTCAACTAACTATAACGCCCCGGAAACCTATGTTTTTTTCAGTGAAAAAAAAAAATATATATATATATAATTTGTTTTTAAAGGGTTTAGGGCTGAGTGTTATTTGATTGTTAATGTTTTTGCAGGGTTACTGGGTGTTCTGTTTATTAGTTGGTTGAAAAAGTGTTGTCCAGTTCATGGAAGGGTAGTGATTAGGGGTAGTCTAAAGATTTTAAATGTGTCAGATTGATGCCCTAAATGTCAACAGATTATCTACTTTTTTGTGAAAAGTCTTAATATCAGCAAACGGAGAACGCAGGACTTGTTATCAGTTCTGGCTAGGCAGTCGGCTACAGAAGGTGTTTTTATTTATTTTCTAGCACCTGATGTTTTCCTTCTGAAGAGCCATCTCATGACACTCAGCAAGGAGCAAACAAAACAAACTCTGAATGTTCAAACAGGTGTACCATGGTCTTGAATAAAGATTTTGAGTTCACTATTGATAATCCTTGAGGATGGATTAGTTCAGGGGGCTTTCAATAATTTAACTGCACTACCAATACAATACATATGTTGCACATGAGAAAGTTAACATGTTTGCCCCAGAGAACCAGAAGAAAGAACTTGAGGTAAAGGAATATGGCTTGAGCCCTTAAGCCCTAAGTGGTTGATGTTCTGAATGGTCTCCACGCGAGTCCAAAGGCCCTGGGTCTGAGGGTTTCCACGGGCTGTGGTCTCCCTAGGTCTTAGAGGCCTTAGGGGGCTGTGAGTTTGATAGTCTCAGAGGTGGAGCCTTTGATGGTGTCCAGAAACCAAGGATCGGATGATCTCTAGAGTCTATGAGTCCAAACCACAGCGGTACTAGGTACAGACAGTGGTTAGAGTATGTAATGATTCAGTGCGTGGGAAAGAGCACCTTTAACAAGATGCCCCCTAACAAATGAATATATTAAACAACTCTAACACTTAAGTCTCATTGTGAATGGTCTATACTTTTTTAACTCTGCCTACTGCATACATAACAGTTTATAGTGTTGCTTTTGTATCTTCTGGTACTTACTGGGTACAATTAAAACATTCATTACATACGGAGCGCCTGATCATTATATTAGTTGGCTGCCACCAAAAAGCCATCTGTGGTGGTCCCACTGACATCCAGCATAGCAGTTTGACCGCAACATTATGATGCGGTAGGACGGACTGCAGAGGGACTGCAACAGTTTCAACAGGCTCAAGGAGTCCGTTGGCGTGTTAGTCATACCATAATCCCTACAATGGGGGCAGGGATTATCATCTCCCTCTCTGATAGCCTTTGCAGGGCAGAATGACTGCCATTGATAGGCTGTCGGTAAGGGACTTCGGTGGCCCCTAGCAGGGCCCCCATGAACCTCCGCCATGAGGCTCTAGGGCGAATAGCGCCATCCCACACATCCCTGCACCATATGCTTTTTTAAGAATGCAGAATTGGTTTATTGTACCCGATGAGATGTGTAGATTGGTGGCCTAAACTTTGTACGACAAGAGACTTTCTTCTGATGCACTCTGTCGAGACTCTCCCAGTCACTACGTTTAATTAAACTAACTTGCCAAACACCTTTTGTCTTTTCATTTCTTTAAGAAGAATTTATATCTGACCAAGAGAGGCCTTTTTGTAACGATGTGCATTGGCTTCTGTGGTGATTTTAGCAGTCATACCTACTCTGTAGTTTTTTTCTACTGGGTCAGCTGCCTTAAAGAATCGATGGTGCTATGGACAACCCCTTTATTGTAGGTCAATTGACATCTGATTTTGAACTTTAGTGCATGAAATGCTTGTATCACACCGGTTCTCTTTTTAGGACCCTTTGAAATATACTCTATGCATTCAATGCTGTTTGTTATCAATGTTAAATCCAAGGTGGAACCCGAACCTGACTGTTCTTTTCAGAACATTTCATAGAGACTGCTTGACTTGAAGACCTATTACCAATGTCCTTATGTACAGAATGAATATGTCTACCAATGGAATCATGCATAATGATGTTCTCCTGCCTGGTGTGAGGATGTAATATGGCTGCAGTGCTGCTACAGTACCATTAAGCATATTATGAGTTCCTCACTGTGACCATTTTCATGGTGGTGAGCCTACCATGAAAAGGGTGTTGGTGAGGAAACTAAGGGAGCCCTATGTGCATGGGACTGCATGTGGGTGGGAACAAAGTCTGCTTCATGTATGCAACTACTGTTACTGCATGGAAGGAAAGTCACAACCTTGTACATTTTGGTCTGAGCAAGAAAGGGCTTAGACACTCTCTTCTATGAGCCTTAGAAATGCACCGCCATGGGACCGCCAATGCAGGACTCCCTGACCTGTATGTCACTCAAAATACCCTGAGTGGGCTGACTATGGGATTGGAAGTTTTGCAGCAGGGAGCTGGTGTGGCTCCCCGCTGCAACACTGCCACACTCATAATCAGGCCCTAGGTCGGCAGTGTACATTCCGTACACGTCTCTGTTACGATTCAGTACAGGATAATGTCCTACGAATGTATCTGTAATGATCCAGGCTGATCATCAGTGATGTCATTTGAGATGTCATCAGTGATGTCATCAGTGATGTCATTTGAGATGTCATCCGTGATGTCACTGACCATGTCATGAATGATGTAATATATGACATCGTCAGCAGTGGATTGCGGGCGCGCGAGTTATAGTGAGTCCAACTAACTATAACGTGGGAATTTCAATGGTTTTGTATGAGTAAACTGTCCAGCTATCTATAACTGATATAAAACCTATGTAGTTTTCAATTAATTTGCTAGGTTTTTTAAATGCTAATTCCTAACTATAACGTGTGTAAAACCTATGGTTTTTTCAGTGAATTTGCAAGGTTTTTTAAATGCTAATTCTTAACTATAACGTGTGTAAAACCTATGGGTTTTTTTGTGAATTTGCAAGGATTTTTTAAATGCTAACCCCTAAATAAAATATGTGTAAAATTCTTTGTTTTTTATTATGAATTTCAATACAACATCAAAACACTGAAACTAGTTTTTTTTCTCCTTTCTTTATTGCCCTTCCCTTAGTTTTTCAGTCCCCTTAACTCACTCCCCTACCCTCAGTCCCCTTCTTTCAGTTACTCTTTGACTCCTCTTTTGTCACTCACCATACTCTCCTTTTCTCACTCTTTCCCTCAGTCCCTTCCTTCCCTCTGTCATTTCAATCACTCATTTATGCACTACGCTTTCATTTAAAAAAAATGAAACGACACAGTGTATTAAGAATATAACTCTTTTTAGATAATTGAATGAGTTCTGAAAAGAACTGTTTTTTTCTTTTGTTGTTTTATATTTTCTTTTCCTTTTTTTAAAGTTTGGGATTTTTTTTTTTTAAGAAAATTCAGGAACTGCAACAAGGAAACTGTTCAACCAGAACAAAATAAATGAAAAATAGAAAAAAATGATCTCCTTTCAGAGCATTTATGATTCTGAATCCTGCGTTCAATTAGATTCAGGCTCTGTTCTCCATAAACAATATTATCAAAACATTTGTTGCACCGCATATGCACATGTGCCAAATATGGCCTAACGTCCATTTATGCTGTTGCTGGTGATGGAGGTGGAGCTGTAGATGTGCTGGCCACAGCTGGTGGAATCTGCTGGGCCAGAGCTCTTGTGGCTGCTCGGGCATATTGCACAGGGTGCACATTTTTTACACGCTCATCATAGTATGGATTGAAAAAGAGTATTTTTTAAGAGGGTTTCCCCTTGAAAGAACAGTACCACAAAGGGTACACGTTACTTTAGGGGCATTTACCTTTTTTAGTCCCTCAGGAAAAGTAAAAAACTTCCAAATAAAAGAAGATTTCCCCTTCTTGGCTTGCTGGCGATATTCCATGTGGGAGTCAGAAGAAGAAGATGTTGTTTCTTGTCTTTCTGCCATCCTGTTGTTTATAATAGTTTCAGCTTTAGAATCTTCAGGAACCCCACCCATTTCCCTAACTATCTGTTTCAGTCTTGTGGAAGAAGGACCCTCTCCAGCTTCACTGACAAGAACTTGAAATGGCTGCCAGACAAGATTCATCTTCATCAGAATCTGATGACCAACATCGTGTTCCTCATTGGCGAGTCAAAGAATCCTTCATTTGGCAATTTTTTCGCTATCCAGAGGACCAAAAAAAGGTGAATGCGCCGAAGGTCACATGCAACCTTTGTGACACAGTTCTTTCAAGGGGAAACCCTTCCAAAAAATATTCCTTCTCCATCCATACTATGATTAGGCATGTGAGCAAGTTCATCCTACACAGTTTGCAAAGGCATCCACCAGAAACCTGGCCACACAACTGCCACCAGCTGTGGCCAGCACTTCTTCGGCAACACCTCCATCTCCTTCAACTGCCGAACTGGACCAGAGTCCATATTTAAAGAAGGTGCACATGAGGTGCAACAAGTGCAACGAAATTCTTGTATACTCAGAACAAAGCCTCTTGTGCTTGTTGAAATGCCCATCATGGAGCATGTGTGCACAAAAAGGCGATAACTTTTTTTAATTTCAGTTTTTTGTTGTTCCTGTTGAACACTTTTGAAGTTCAGGATTTCAGTTTGCGTTTAAAAAAAACCCCCAAAAATATAAAACTTTGTTAAAAAAAAATATACAAAATAACAAAACCCAAAAAAAGTTCTTTTCAGAACTAACTCTTTTTTCCAAAAAGAGCTCTATTTCTTATGCACTGTGTCATCTTTCTTTTGAATGAATGTGTAGTGTATAAATGCCTAGCTGAAATGAATGACAAAAATGGAGTAAGGGACTAAGCAAATGAGTGAGGTAAAGGAAGTATAGTGACTGAAGATAGTGAAGTAAAAGAGTGACTGAAACAAGGAGGCAGATGTACGTTACATGGTGCATCACTGCAAATCAGCAGCGATGCGCCAAGTAACCTACGACAAGCAAAACCACCCGTGCGCCACCACTGATGTTCCACATTTATAATGTGGCACACCATGGGGCAAAAACGGCACAGATGCGTGACGCATCTGTGCCGTAAAGGTGTCGCATTGCTAGAGTTGCGTCGCATGCGTGATGCAGCTCCAGCAATGCTCCTGGGGGGCCCTTTCAACTAATGCTGCGTCAAGCCTTACGCCTGCTTCAATCAGCCGCAGGGTTTTGACATAGCATTGGCCTTAAAGTGATTGAGTGAAATCTGGTAGATTTCACTTAGCCACTTTTAGCAGGTGTTCCTGCGCAGGAACGTCCCCCCTGCACCATAATGCCTCCTTAAGGCACAGGGCTTTACAACGTGATGCATCTCCCAGATGCATCACGTTGTAAATAACACGCACCATGGCGCATCTTTTGCACCTCCGCTGTGTCACAAAAGTGACGCAACAGCGGCGCAAAAGAGCCGTAAAGGGCTTGTAAATCTGCCCCAAGATGTTTAAAGGTAGGGTAGTGAGTTAAGGGAAATTAAAAATTATGGGAAGAACAGTATGGAAAAGAAAGTAAAGGTGCAGGACTCACAGAAGGGGAGTGAGGATGAATATATGGACGGACAGTAAGGGACAAAGAGAGATACATAGAGTAGGGTTAGGGGAGTGAAGTTAAAGGAAATGGAAAGATGATGAAGGAAGGGGATTTGAGGATGATAAAAGGGAGGTAAGTGAAAGTGACAATTGGGAAATTAGTGATTAAAACATTGAATAAGAGAATGAAGGGACTTAGGAAAGCATAGAAAGGGAATGGAACAGAGGGACAGATTTATGTTACCCAACACATCTCTGCAAAATAGTAGAGATGCGCCAGGAAAGATGCGATACACAAATTAATCATTGCACCGCTCATGATGAACACCACATCTAGGGCTGAAAGTTTGCACAGTATTGAAATTCTGTTCCATGCAGGACGCAACTCCAGCACTTTTCCAACTTGCTCTATCTGTAACGTGCTATGTTAACCTTTACACCTGCTTCAACAGATGCAATGTATTGACACATCAGTGTTGGTGAAGTGACTCAGTAAAATCTTGTAGATTTCACTGAATCACTTTTCAAACGAGTTCTTGTGACGTTTAATGTGGTGCAGGGTTTTACAACGTGATGCATCTCCCTGCACTATGGCGCTTCTTTTGCACTGCCACTGCGTAAGAAAAGTGACGCACAGGCGGTATAAAAGAGGCGCAATGGGCTTCTAAATTTGCCCCTGAGGAATTAAATGAGTGAAAAAGTGTAAGGGAGAGTAATTGAAAGAGAGAGGAAAAGAGAAAAGGGGTGAGATACAGACAGGAAGAGAAGTTAGACTGAGTTACACACATTAAAAGAGGGAGAAAAAAATATTCAAAATATGAGTGAGAGAGTAAATGAAAAGGAGGTAGCACAAGGGAATGAGAAAAAGAAATTAGGGAGCAAGATTGACAGATGTAGTGAGGAAAAGAAAATGAGGGGTACTGAAGAAATTGGAGAAGAAGAAAAGGAATGGGAGTGATGCACAGAGAAGAGAACATGAAGTGGGAGAAGAGGAGTGAGATTCAGTAAAGGGCAGTGATAGTGAGGGAAGGGATATAAGAGTGAGGGGAAAAGAGTAGTGGAAAAAAAGCAAGATAAACATAGTGATAGTAGAAGATAGGAAAGACAAGTAAAGGACAGAGAGAGAAAAAGGTAGTTAGACAAGGTGAGTGAGGCTGAAAAAACAGCATTAATAGTGACAGAAAGACTGTAAAGAAGAAAGAAGGGAAATTATGGGAATAAGAAAAGGAAACTAAAGGAAAGTAAAAAGAGTTAAGGAAGGCGAATAAGAGATAGATTTAACAATGACCAAGACACAAAGAGAAGTAAGAGAGTTATTCAAAAGTATTTCTGTTTCTCATACTTACCTTAGAAATAGTAACAAACTAATAGTACATTTCTTTTAAAAATATACTATCTGTGGAAGAAAAGAAAAAATAGAGTTATAATATACATTTCATAAAACAAAAAAAAGTAGGAGTGCAGGAAACAGAAAGTGAAACAAAGGAAGAGAAAGGGAGAGAGAGAGGGACAGAATGTGTAGTGTATAAATCAATGACTAAGATGACTGAGTGAAAGAGAGGAAGGGACTGAGGGAATGACTGTGGAAAGGAAAGTATGGTGAGGGAGGAAAGGAGAGTGTGATGAGTAATGGAAGATGGGAGAAACAATGTGTAAAACAAAAGGACTAAGGGTAGAGGAGTGAGTTAAGAAGAGTGTTAGGGCACTAAGAGAAATAGAGTTAAGAAGAGTGAGTGAGAGAAGGTGAATGGGGTAGAGACAGGGAAGGAGTGTAAGGGATGGACAAACGGAAATAGAGTAGGCTAAGGGGACTGAAGTATGGATTGAAGTATGGTGAATGAGGAGAAGTGAAGGAAGCAGAGTAAGGGAACAGGGGTGAGGTTGGGTAAGAGAAGGGCATTGAGATTGAGGAAACAGGGGTGATAGAAGGTGGATAAAGGCAAGTGAGCATGAGACAAGGGGAGTGAGAAAGAAAAGAGAGAGAGGGAGTGAATTAAACAGTGTCAGAAGGGGACTCAGGGAAGGAGGAAAGAAAGGTAAATGACGAAATGTAGATGAGTTAAAGGGAGTGACCGTGAGAGAAGGGAACCGACAAAGTGAGGAGACGAAGGGAGTTAGGGTAAGAGAGAGGTAGTGAGGGAAGTATAGGGAGAAATAGAAATAAAAAACTAATGAAAAAGTTTTTTTTATTAGTCGTACTTACCTTATAAATGTAATATCTGTGGAAGAGAATAAACACATCAGTTATAATAAATATTTGTGAATACAAAATACAAAATAACTTGTACAATATGTTATATGGTTTATTTTTGCTGTTCTCAGAATATATTGATTTTCACTATAAACAGTGAGCTCAATACTACTCATCATATAACAGTGGGGAAAAAAAACACAATCAAAATGATTGTGTTTAAAAAACCCAGACAACATTTGATTACATAATATAAATATGAGAAAAAAACATGTCTTAAATGTTTTTCTCTAAATCGCAATTTCTTGTGTAAGTTTGCTACATCTTCAACAATCACAAAGTAATAAAATATGACTTATTTTTAAATACCTCTCAATAAACTTCCGTACAAGCATGTTTTACCAACATTTTCTTGAAGTAGTAATTTTGTTCTCAGATACTATTCCTCACGGCCAAATAGTATGAGTAAAGTCCATATTTTGCAAATTTCTTAATTGTACTCTTAACCATTCTTTTCCCGACCTTTAGAATAAAACGTTCCAACGTGTTCTGTACCATGAAACATTACTTAAACCTGTACCTGATACTCTCACTATGCCAAATACAAGTTTCAGTTTTTAAATTTCATCACCCTCACTCGCACGATACTTCTGAACAACAGAGGATCTTTTCTTAACAGTAGCAATATTCCTACGCCAAGTAATTTTACTGAAATTTGGGTTGCAAAAACACCAAATGAGAATTTGGTAAGTCAAAAGTCAAACGTTTTTTAAAAGTCAATTGACTATCATTACAGTGAGTCCAGCCTGTTGGAGATTTCAAATAAGTTGTGTAATGTCCTGATGTTGTTGATGGACCACGGTACAAAAGGGGGTGGTGATGGACGGAGCATCTGAATCAATCAAACACTTACACCCAGTCAAAAGATCTGGGTTTAATCCATCACCGTTCTTTAGCCCACTCTGCCACCCCAGTTCAGACATGGCTATATGCAAATCAGTCTGACCCTGTGCCTCATGGGAACAGTCCAGCCCGAACTTCCAAGCCATGTCTTTCCTGGACCGGAAACAAGCTTCCGAGGACCGGTTTCTGGCATTCCAGCCGTCTTCAGCCCGGCTTGCTTGAATCCAGTGGTAAGGTGAGCAAGGAACTCGCGTCTGAGCATACCCTGCCACACTTATGACTGCCAAAAGCGGTACAAAAAGGGGGTGGTGATGGACGGAGCATATGAATCAATCAAACACTCACACCCAGTCAAAAGATCTGGGTTTAATCCATCACCGTTCTTTAGCCCACTCTGCCACCCCAGTTCAGACATGGATATATGCAAATCAGTCTGACCCTGTGCCTCATGGGAACAGTCCAGCCCGAACTGCCAAGCCATGTCTTCCCTGGACCGGAAACAAGCTTCCGAGGACCGGTTCCTGGCATTCCAGCCGTCTGCAGCCCGGCTTGCTTGAATCCAGTGGCAAAGTGAGCAAGGGACTCACGTCTGAGCATACCCTGCCACACTTATGGCAGCCAAAAGCGGTACAAAAGGGGGTGGTGATGGAGGGAGCATCTGAATCAATCAAACACTCACACCCAGTCAAAAGATCTGGGTTTAATCCATCACCATTCTTTAGCCCACTCTGCCACCCCAGTTCAGACATGGCTATATGCAAATCGGTCTGACCCTGTGCCTCATGGGAACAGTCCAGCCCGAACTGCCAAGCCATGTCTTCCCTGGACCGGAAACAAGCTTCCGAGGACCTTTTTCTGGCATTCCAGCCATCTTCAGCCCGGCTTGCTTGAATCCAGTGGCAAAGTGAGCAAGGGACTCACGTCTGAGAATACCCTGCCACACTTATGGTGGCCAAAAGTGGTACAAAAGGGGGTGGTGATGGATGGAGCATCTGATTCAATCAAACACTCACACCCAGTCAAAAGATCTGGGTTTAATCCATCACCGTTCTTTAGCCCACTCTGCCACCCCAGTTCAGACATGGCTATATGCAAATCAGTCTGACCCTGTGCCTCATGGGAACAGTCCAGCCCGAACTGCCAAGCCATGTCTTCCCTGGACCGGAAACAAGCTTCCGAGGACGGGTTTCTGGCATTCCAGCCGTCTTCAGCCCGGCTTGCTTGAATCCAATGGCAAAGTGAGCAAGGGACTCACGTCTGAGCATACCCTGCCACACTTATGTCGGCCAAAAGCGGTACTTTAAAAATATGGAAGGCCCCCTATATATAAGCAACACATAACATTAATTTCTCATTACATGTAACATCCTGCTCATGTGCCTAAGATCACACTAAGTCTGAAGCTTGATTCACCCATCAGTGTGATGTTAGGCAGATGAACAGGATGTCACATGTAATCTACCATGTCGTTAAAAAACATGTACTTCCATATTTTTAAAGACATCAAGTAAGCATAGTATTCACCCAGATTCATTTGAAATGAAGCTTGACTCACAGTGTCATCTTAAAGACATGAGCAGTATGTTACATGTACTTTACCATCACTGTCTCTGCAAGCAGTATGTGTGTCTCTGCTCATAATATTTCACTGTCTCCACTGGCCAAAAACAGCCCACTTATAAATAAGCAACACAAAAAATTAATTTCTCATTACATGTAACATCCTGCTCATGTGCTTAAGATCACACTGTGACTGAAGCTTGATTCACCCATCAGTGTGATGTTAGGCCGATGAACAGGATGTCACATGTAATCTACCATGTCTTTAAAAAACATGTACTTCCATATTTTTAAAGACATCAAGTAAGCATATTATTCACCCAGAATCATTTAAAATGAAGCTTGACTCACAGTGTCATCTTAAACACATGAGCAGCATGTTACATGTAATTTACCATCTCTGTCTCTGCAAGCAGTAGGTGTGTCTCTGCTCATAATATTTCACTGTCTCCACTGGCCAAAAACAACACCTATATATAAGCAACACATAACATTAATGTCTCATTACATGTAACATCCTGCTCATGTGCTTAAGATCACACTGTGACTGAAGCTTGATTCAACCATCACTGTGATCTTAGGCAGAGTCACACATACTGTTGGCAGAGACAGACATGGTACATTATATCTAACATTCTGATCATGTGCCTAAGATCACACTGTGACTGAACCTTGATTCACCCATCAATGTGATCTTAGGCAGAGTCACACATACTGTTGGCAGAGACAGACATGGTACATTATATCTAAAATCCTATTAATCTGCCTAAGATCACACTGTGATTGAAGCTTGATTCACCCATCATTGTAATCTTAGGCTTGTAAATATGTCAAACATTGCGCACGCGGCTTGTAAATATGCCAATGAAACCATTACACTATCTCTGTACCAGCATTAATGTCAAACATTGCGCACGCGGCTTGTAAATATGCCAATGGAACCATTACACTATCTCTGTACCAGCATTAATGTCAAACATTGCACAAGGGGCTTGTAAATATGCCAATGAAACTATTACACTATCTCTATACCAGCATTAATGTCAAACATTGCGCAAGTGGCTTGTAAATATGCTAATGAAACCATTACACTATCTCTATACCAGAATTAATGTCAAACATTGCGCAAGCGGCTTGTAAATATGCCAATGAAACCATTACACTATCTCTGTACCAGCATTAATGTCAAACATTGCGCAAGCGGCTTGTAAATATGAAAATGAAACCATTACACTATCTCTGTACTAGCAATAATGTCAAACATTGCGCAAGCGGCTTGTAAATATGCCAATGAAACCATTACACTATCTCTGTACCAGCATTAATGTCAAACATTGCGCAAGCGGCTTGTAAATATGACAATGAAACCATTACACTATCTCTGTACCAGCATTAATGTCAAACATTGCACAAGCGGCTTGTAAATATGCCAATGAAACCATTACACTATCTCTGTACCAGCATTATTGTCAAACATTGCACAAGGGGCTTGTAAATATACCTCTCTTTATCTTATATTCCTATGGTAGCCAATACTAACTTACCCTTTAAGCTAAAAGAAGCAAACTGTTACAAGGCACATGTGACATTATTGAAAATTATAAAAATGTAATCCCTTATTTCAAACAGACACTCAGAGTAATCCTTGACCAAAATTTAAACACCAGACTTTTTACCAGTAAACATTTTGCCTACTAAATCGTTTTTCACACAAAGCACAGCTCATTTAAATGACCACAACATAAACAAAGCAGAAACCTAACTCATTTTCAAAATACATTTCCAATATGCACCATTCTATTTTTAAACAGCATTACCCAAAAAAATGACACAAAATACAAGAATAAAGAAGCACAATAAGCTTCTTAATCTTCTCCATAGTCCATACAGTAGTCTATCTTTATTAAAATAATAATTACTCACCTTTAAAAATGCTTTGGAAGATCTAGATAGTGTCAATCACAGTCAACAGATTTTCTTAAGCCGAATCTCTGAATTATGCTTCTGACACTAGAGCCTGACAATAATGGCACAGATTCTTTTTCATTTCAGACCCATATTCTTATATATAGCCAATGACAATTCTTCCCACACAATTTCAAAACCAAACTGCACATTTTAATTGGTTGTACATTTCAACACTTTAAAAGTCACATAACATTCACCCATCCCCCCAGTGCTCATTCCCCTGTAACCATGGTAACTCCCTCCTAATCCAGGACACAGTGCAGACGTTCATCATACAATGTTGCAAAAGAATCCATCAAGGGTGTTTGACCTCTCAATGTACCAGCTAATCAAGTGCAATGTTTCTTGAAATGACTTTTTGTCAACCATTGAAATGACTTCTTTAAAAAAAAAAGCATGCACCCTAATGTTCAGTGGTGAATTTTAAGAAACCACCAATCATTTCTTGTTTTTCAAGTGCACTGAATCTCAACCAGTTTTTTTCAAAACTCCTACTTTCAAACTGGCATTTCATTTCCACAACTCATCTGAATACAAGCACATCTACCTTCAAGATGCCAAAAGTCTGGTTTGTGGATCATAGCTTTGTCCACTGGAGTCAAAAATACGCAGCTAACAGAGGTAATTACAACCTTGATTTACCAAATGTGGACATTGTATGGGTTGGACAGAGAGGATTGAGATGCCACCAATTGATACCATTGGTAAAATCCTTTATGCATCTTCCACATCCTGACCTTATATTTGCGCACTGTGGTGGAAATGATTTAGGCACATTGACTGGTGTAGGTCTGGAAATGCTTTTAAAGGACATTCCAAGAGGGAGCCCCGGACAAGCCCCGGACACGGTAAGTGCTTTAAAATTGTTTTATTAAGGCTATTTTGCTTAAATAATGTATGTAGAGGAGAGCGGGAGGGAGGTGCGTAGTGGGGCTACGCGGAGTGTGGGAGTGGGCGTAGCTTCTCGCCCACTCCGCGTAGCTCCGCGGAGCCCCACTACGCCCACTACGCCCAGGGTTAGTCCTTAATGGACCCCCTGAGAATACCTAGGTGGTCGGGAGTCTCCACCCTGCCCCCTTTCCATGTTCTGCCCCTTTGTTCTCAACAATATGTGGACTCGCACTGACAAAATGGTGGTCAACACTTCCTTATTTCCTCCGAATCGAATGTTGACAGTCGTCAAACAGCAAATCAGAATTCCGCTCGCGCACGAGAAAGTGCGCGCACGGGTGCGCGCTTATAGATATATAATTGATTTTAACTTTAATTTTCTCAGCAACCACTGGAGCGATTTAAACTATTTAAACAAAAGCGTAATCTGCGAGCCAGACTCTACCTTTTTGCCAAATTTCTTATATTTCCATTCAGCCGTTCGGGCTGTAGCCGTGTCTAAACGTCCTATGGAAAATAACATGGGGAAAACACGTTTTGGGACCCCCTTTTATCTCAGCCCCCACTTCACAAATCCCCCCCAACCTTTAAAGGAAGGAGCGGAGCGGAGCGGGCCATCTTCTTTGAGAAATTCGCAAAGATTCGTCCACCTGCGCCAAAGTTATTCCCAATAGAATGTAGTGGATTTCCTATGGAAACTAGGTATTATATATATATGTGATCAAGGGCTTGAGGGCCCGAAACGCGTCATGGCGGACGAGAGGTTGCACGAATAAAAACCAGCAAATTCACCTGATTGGGTCCGGTTCGTTCTTTATATCCAGTAAAATGGTATGCAGACGAAGTTCCTGGCATATATATATATATATGTTTATAAATGTAATTTTATCATTAAATATAAATCATGTTTTAGGATTCAGTGTTGAATAACATTTGAATGGATTTTTAAGGGCTTACGGGTCTGCCACTTATTAGCGATTTGTACTAGTTTTTTAGGGTTCATGGATATGTAGTGATTGGGTAGTAAGAGGTTTTTACTTCAGTGAGAATTAGGCCCTAAATATCAACAGTTTGCCTATTTTTGTGTCATAAGTATTCAGATCAGCATACAGAGCGTACTGATGCAGGAGAACAGTTCCTGCTTGGCAAGGTGCAATAGAATATGTTTTGAATGTATTTTCTATCACCTGATGTTTGCCAACTGTAGGAACATCTCATGATTCTCAGTGCAGAGATACAATGTAGAGCACAGAGAAAGAAATCTGAACATGCAATCAGGTATAACCATGGTCATTATCTTACGTGCTAAGATGCAAGATAAATGTAACCTTGTGGTTTAGTGTCTTGAATCTACAAAACATTTCTGTCAGGCAATGTGGAAGTGATGAGAGACCATTTAATTATTCAGACCAAAAACACAGTTCATTATAATGTTCCTTTCAAACAAAACACTCGTACAGGCCTTTTCAGTCTGCCTCTTGTTACAATGATGATGTGTGCACTGCTTAAAGGAGGCATTCTTACTATTCTCTAGCCAGACAAAAACACATGCTAGGTCGAAATGTATCACAACTACATTTCGAAGTGACCTAATCTTTTCAAGGAGATTTAATCTATTCATCTCCAACATGTACTGAGACCCTCTATATCATATCTCCCTTCCATGATGTCCAGTACTATTCTTCCAGGTGTTTTTACCAAATAAATAACAATATGATTGATCAATCACCACACCCCCCTACATTTTGGTTTGGCATTATCCCTGCACACTATTAAAATGCACCTACTTTGATGAAGTATATCAGAATGGAATCGGTGCTCATTTAACCTTGACATCATCTGGGTCCCATTTAGATGTATTTTCTCTCCAAATAGCAAAAAACTTCTCTTTCTATTTTTCCCCAGGCATTCAAGAAATCTGGGTCTATCTCAGACTCTTGGAAGATGGTGATTGCATTTCCACTTTTTTAAAGGAGATACTTCATCCTCTTCACCTATGTAACTGTGTGTGACTCTAATGTTACTTACACTCTTGAGTGATGTATCCATTTGAATATTTCAAGAATAGTCACTTGTTTGAGTAGTCTTGCAAGTCCGTCCAGGGCTGATTTATAATTGTGAACATGAGGAAATATTGGGGCTGGTCCTCTAGTGTTAGGAGTGAGGACTTCCCCAACATGAGCATGTACCTTCAAAATCTACACCCTAGTACTCCTCATTGATTTAGTGTCATCAGCTGAAAATCATTTGTATATAACAAACCCACCAAATAACTGGGCACCAGGACCTTGAGCCACCTTCCTATTGATATCTGATGATATGCTGCCCCCAACCCCTTACCTGGACAGATCACTCCTGAATATGTCTTCAGATCCCTAAATTTAGGTGCCTGAAGAGAAACAAAATCCTCTGATGAAATGTACTACACACTGGAGTAGAACTACTCCAGAAGCATTCTCCTCAGTGTTTGACTTTACACTCAAAAACTCTGATATAGATAAAACAATGTCCTATTATCACTCAGCTGTCAATGCGATAATCAACAAGACCGGTACTATAAATTCTTGCTCCAAGCCTAACTATGAAACATATGCTCCCTGGTTGTCTTCAGAACTGCACAATGAAAAAAACCTTCTGTAAAGAGCTTGAGCTTGAGAGTTGATGGCACCACTGCAATAATCTTGGTGATAAAGAGGCATATTAACAAGCATTAACAAAGTATATTTGAAGCACAAAATTGCCTGCAAGACATATATTAATTACCAAATTAATCTATTAGGAAACTCTTCAGAGATGCTTTTTAGAGTTCTTAATTCCTTTCAGAACCCACAAGTCTGTTCCTTTGAAATTGTGCAATCACAATCTCTGTGAGATTCCTTAACACATAATTTTGAAGGTAAAATCAATGACATTTATCAGAATTTCTATAATATAACCCAACAAGACAAAAAGGAGCTCAAAACTTGTTCTTCATTCTTCACCAATAGTCCCATTTTAAACAAATGTAAGCCATTTAAGTCTATTCAGAAAGAATTATCAGTGGTTAAATCAGGGTCCCCTTTAGATATCTATCCAACTTAAGTAACCGCTTCACTCTGCTTTCAGCTTGCCCCCACCATTATCTCATTATTAATTCTTTTTACCTCCTCAGGCAAATTTATCTTTTTGGAAAGCAGCACTAGTTGTCCCTATTCAAAGAAAGCCTAATGTGCCTCCCACGGCTCGTACTAACTACAGACCCATTTATCTTCTTCTGTTATTGGGAAACCTGTTAACATCCAACCTATGGAGTACCTTCAAACTCATTTTCTGCTGGACTCCTCCCAAACGTTTTTAGATACTTGTACAGCACCGAGACCACTTTGGTTGCAGTGACCAACCATATTAGACATTCTCTTGACAACAACACCCATCAGTGCTTGTGCTGTTGGACCTCTCAGCAGCATTCAATACTGTTTCTCATTCTAGAATGTTGCTTAGATTACAAGAGGTAGGAATTCATGCGACAGCGTACCATGGCTGAAGGACTTTTTAACTGATCACATTCAAACTATTTCCTTTAGAGATTATAAATTGTTCACTATGAAAGTGAATAAAGGGGTGCCTTAATGCACCTGTCTGTGGCTCCTGTTCCAAACTTGCGAAAAAGATTGGCTTTCTTTCTCTGTCATATGCTGACAACACGCAGCTGATGTTTATTCTGGATCAAGACCTAAATAATGTGAAAGCTTTTTTCTTTTCCGGTTTTATTACAAATTGTCTCCAACTGAATGAGAACAAAACTGAAATCATGCTGTTTGGCAAGGCCAAGCAGCTTTGGGCACCCGAATGGTGACCTTCTGAACTTGGTCCAGCTCCTACTCCTAATTGGTTATAAGAGACTTGGATACACTCCTTGACCAAGCACTCCTCATGAAAGAACAGGTCACAGCCACTACTAGCACTTGTATTCACGTGTTTCATCTGTTATGGAGAGTCTTCGCCATTCGCAGGATTTAGTGAGATAAACACGTGTCCAAGCGCAGTTGTTTGGACTGACGCAATTCACTATTGGCTTCTATAAATTAGACTACTCTAAGCAAACTGCAAACTCAGCAGCATATCTCACTTTTAGTCTTCTCTCTTTTGTGATTGCTTCATTGGCTACTAATTCACAAGACAACCATCTTCAAAGTATTTTGCCGGACTCACAAGTCCTTGCAGGGCGACGCACTGAGCCACCTTTCTGCAAAGCTTGTTCGCTATTGTCCGGACAGAATTCTGAGATCTAGTGATGAAGCTCTTCCAGCAGTTCCACATATCACAACATTTCACTCAGGAGGCAGATCCTTCATTTACCTGGCTCACCATTGATGGAATAATTCAGTTAAATGCAGATCATTTACAGTTTAGAAATGTTAAAACATTTTCAAAACTGCATTATTTGAGGGCTATACTGCAGTCTACTGCTTCACTCATTGTGCTCTGTTGCACTGAGATACCCATAACAGGGTGACTTATGAGCATTGTAAATGGACAACAAAACCATTACTGCTAGACTTATTCTGCTTGGCTCTTTACTCTAGCTCTCTGAGACTGAGCTCATAAGTCATCCTCCTTTCCTCTCTGCCCAGTCTCTATTCCTCCAAACTCCATTCAGCTTCAGCTTTCTCCTTCTCTAGCTCCAGTTTGAGTTTCCTCTACTCTCTCCTTTACATCAACTCCTTTGAGGCGAGGGTCTTGACAGACACAATGCTCCGTACTCTAAACTGGGCATTCGGGTCATCCAGGCCATCTGCTGGGCCTGATTCGGGATTTAATGTCTCCTCAGGGCCCTGAGCTGGGCCCTCCCTTTCCTCCTCCTCCATGTTCCATCCTGCTCTGTGTCATCCATCTCATCCTCCCCTTAGGTTGCATGCCACCTGTGCACCTCTTCAAATGCCCTGAGGGCTACCTTAAGATCCAGAGTGGTCGCCTTCTTGTCAGTGTTCAGCTCCTTCTATCTGTAGAGTTGAAGCTGCTCAGCCATCCTGAGGGTGTCACAGTTGCAGTAACGTATCCCCATGTTGTAAAAAGGAAGTTAAGCAACCTGCATTTAGAAAAGAGCAAAAATAGCCAATTGAAAAACTAAGGAACAATGTAAGAAGAGGTGTACTCAAGTTACTGACCCGGGACATTTGTGTAACAAAAATCATTGTATACGACTACACAAACACAGGTTCTGATCCACACCAGTATTGGTTAACTGTGGTATGTGCCCTGATCAAGCAACAACCACAATCCTTTGCAGGGTGAACAAGGAAATTCACTAAATTAACCTGGGGATCACCCTGGGTAGCTTGGCACAACAAAGAGTCAGGCTAAACTTAGAGGCAACATATAAAGCCTTTATACAGCACACAAACAGAAATAAAGTGAAATCACAACACAAGAAAAATTGTAAGCTAATTTAGAAAAATAGAATACATTTTAATAAATTATTTGTCCCCAAATGACAAACATCTTTTCAGTGGAACCAGAGTGAAATCTAGCATCAAAACGATCAAAACACCAACCACAGACATTTAATTGCGACTGTGTCAAAGTCAAAGTGAAGGCTGATGCACCTAGAAGCGTGATTTGGATACAAGAAGTTTATTGGGTCCTCAGTGTATCCTTTGGACTTGGAGAAAGTAAAAGTTAAATGGGCAAAGCTACTGGAGTGCCTAAGATGTTAGCACCATTGTCGGATGGCTGTGGAGCGAAGCCACAGTAAACATTTTTGCCTATGGGCTTGGCCAATGGAATTCAATGATAGTCAACATAATAGTGTGACACTGCATTCAGGCTGCAATGAAAGGCCTGGGGCAAGTTTAGAGGACTACTTAGGTGGGTGCCATAATAAGTGTTGTAGGCCCGCTGGTTAGATTTAAATCACATGTACTGGGTATATGACATACCATTCTACAAGAAAATTACAATAGGCCTGGGCAGTGACCTTCACTCCGTTCACAGAGTTTGTGAAGTTTTCTGCACTCCGCACTCCACCGAGCTCGCAGGGTGTGCAGAAAACTCCGCTACGCGATGTGCAGCAGAGTTTTTTACCCGCTCATGATCCCGAATGGTAAGTTGCGATCGCAAACAGTAAGTTCGCGAGTGCAAGCCTCTGCTTGGGTAGAATTTCTATCCGAGCTGCAGGAATACGAGCACAAACTGCAGTTTGCAGTGCACTCCGCCACTTGGGGAACTTCACAGAATTTTTTGAAACTTCGCAAAGTTCTGTGTAGCAAACTCTGTGAACTATGCCCAGGGTTAAATTACAAGCATATTAAATATACCAATTAGGAATATGCCAATCAAACCATGTTTAGGGGAGTGAGCACTAAAACTTTAGCACTGGTTAACAGTGTAAAGACTAACAGAAGCAAAAATCAGGTACAAATTTGAGGCAAGCAAGCAAAACGTGTGGTGGTAGACTGCCCTACAGCTGACAGGTAGAAAAGTCACTGTCTTATTTCTGTAGCTTGGTATGGTGTGTATCCAGGCAATAAGGGCAATTATTCAACAAACCATGCCCGTTGTTCCTAATGTGCTAACAGGATCGCAAAGTCATGATAAAGTTTATAACTAGGTGGTAATGTTGCATATCTGCATTATGCATCAAACTCTACCCATTAGTAAAAGTGTTCAAAGGGTTATAAGGCATCTAGAATATTCACATTATCCCAAGTGCCTGTATATATTAATTAAAAATAAATTACTTCCCACCCTTTACACTTATACCCCATTATTTCCTACTCCCACAACCAACACCCAAAAACAAATTGCACAATTAACATGTTTAATCTTCAAATAATTAATATTAATCAACAACAAATAAAACTAAATTACTTCCAACAATTCATCCCTATAAACCCCATAACCCACACATAACACGTACTTAAAAAAAATAATAATAACACAATTAACATCACTAAATATCAATACAATAAATATCTGTAAATAAAAAATATTCATAACATTGTTTCAGTTAAATCACTTCCCACCCCATACCCCTAAAAAATAGACAACCTACTAAAGAACTGAACAACACAAAAGGTAATTAAATTAACTATAATAAATACTAAAATCTTAACAAGTATATTAAGAAAACATAACAATAGTTGTGCAAAAAAGTTACATCATATACATTTAAATGTAACCTTAAATACACAACAATAAATAAAAAACTATTTTTGGAAAGTTATATTGTTGCTAACAATATTACTGACTACTAACCTTCAAATCGATATTTGTGACATCGATATTCTTGTCATCGATATTTCCATGTCTTGATATTTCAGACCTAATATTCTAGTACATCAATATTTTCAACTCAATATTTTGTCTGAATTCATTAGGTGGTAATGTTGCATGTCCGCATTCATGACAGGTCTCAGTATTTGGATCCATAGCATCACATTCTACCCATTATTATGCCTGTATATACCTGTGCATAAGTGCACATATTCATAACCACTGCAACCTCTACATGATATAACTCTCCTTACACTACCTTTGGATCAGATGTATTTTCCAAAAGGAAGGAATAGCTTAAGTAACTTTTGTATTGAATCATATGTTATCATATCTATCTATCTATATATTCACTGAAAAAACCATAGGTTTCACACCAGTTATAGTTAGCTGAACATTTTACTCATACAAAACCATTGAAATTCCCACGTTATAGTTAGTTGGACTCACTAAAACTTGCGCGCCCGCAATCCGCTGCTGATGATGTCACATGTTACATCATTCATGACATGGTCAGTGACATCACTGATGACATTACTGATGACATCTCAAATGACATCTCAGATGACATCACTGATGACATCTCAAATGACATCACTGATGACATCATCCAGTGAATGTGTGTTTCTGTAAAGTTAAAATGTTTTACATATTGAAGAATGAGTGTATGTATGAGTGTCTGGATGAAGGATTTAGTAGGTGCGTGACTAACTGTATGAGTGAATGATTAAATGTGTCTTACTGAATGCATGGGTTAGTGACTAAAGTGTCTGAATGTGTGCATCTTTATGTCTATTGTTGTGTAAGCTGCTGCATGTGTTGATCAGTAGCTATATGACTGGCTATATGAGTTATTGATTGGTTGCCTAAGTATTTGTATGTGAGGGTGAGTGTGTGTGGAGGTGGCTGGGAGGTGTGTGACTCTGTGCATGGATGTGTGAGCAGTTGATTCACTTGGTGTATGGGTTCAAGAGTGCATGTGGAAACAGTTGTATGGGCGGTTCACTGTGTGCATGGGTGTGTTGGTGAGTGAATGGATATCTCAGTGCTACATGTCCAAGTTAGTACATATGTAAAAAGACTGTGCATGTGAGAGTTGGCATATATAAATGACTATACATGACAGCTTGTAATTGCATAAGTGACTGTATCTATCAATGTGTACTTGTGTCAGTGATTGTAAAAGAGAGTGAGTATTTGTTAATCTATGTTTAAATGAATAAGGTTTTGTGTGTATAACTGTATAGATGAGGAAATGGGAGTGTGATTGATTCTTTGCATAACTGACTAGGTGTGTGAGTAACTCCATGGATGAGTGGCAGTGTGTGAGTCTCTGTTTAGGTGTATGAGTGCATATGATAGTGTTGTATTGATGAGTGTTTGTATGTTTGAGTGATTGTATGTGCGAATGAGTGGATGTGTGTATAGACCTAGGAATCAGTGAGTGCATATGTAGTTACTGATATTGGTGTGTCAATAATTTCAGGAATGGTAGTTTGTATTTATCACTTGGTACATCAAAGGTTAGATTAGAGTGTGAGCAGGTGCATCGTATTATCACATGGATGATGTCATCAGTGATGTCATCAGTGATGTCACTTAAGATGTCATCAGTGTTATCATAATGTCATAAAAAAACTTTATTTGGTTTGTTACAACCATAAAAGTGTGTACTTTACATTTTATAAAACTTTATAAAAACACATAATATTACACAGTTATAAAAATGCAACACGTGATCATTTCCTGGAGGATGACACGGCTCCTTTTGTTAAAAATCAATATCCTCCTGAATTATTAAAATCACAATGAATTAAACATATATAATAAAAATCGTCCAAACGCAATCTGTACATTACTGTTAAAATACAATCACATTTATATTCGGGGGATTACTTGCACCTATCACTCTGTACACTGGAGAAACACCCTCACTCTATACATGTATTTCCCCAGGGCACAGGCTATATCCAAATTTGTCACTTCCACTAAAAGGTTGGCTGCTTGCTTCCTATTCATAATCCTGTATTTTTTAAATATCGGGCATAAAATCTCCTTACGTATATCAAGAACCATCAGACAGTCTAATAGAATGTGTATAATATCACAGGGGGTACCTAACATACAAGTGCAGTTACCATCCTTATTTATCATGAGGTTTTTAATCCTATTGTTTACGTAACATGGATTTATTCCCATTCTCACTTTTAGTACCTCTTGTCTGAGACGGTGATTCGGCAACTTATCTAAATAGGGATACGTCTGATCTTCTGAAGCCCATATTCGGGTCATATGGGACACCAAAACTTTCTGGAGGAGGTACTCTCGATCGCGTGTACAGGACACGTCGGATCCCAAAGACCGTAGTTCTTTTTTGCATATTATGGCGTGTCCTAGCTGCGTACATAATTCTAATCCCAGCACTCCATATGCTTCTCTTAATGCTGCCCTTGTTTCTTTCACCCAAGATAACTCACTAGAGGCAATTTCTTCTCTACACCACTGTGAGATTTTTTTGGGTGTCTCTCCGGTCCCTAGACGCTGCCAAAATCGTATTAGGGCCATCCTTGTAGTTATTGCCCTCGAGGTAACTCCCAACTCTAATCTTACTGCTTGTACCATTGATGATTTTGGCAGTGAGAACAAGCTTTTCAGGATCAAACCCTCCTCTTTATCCCAACATTTTTTTCCGCTTAAAAAGAGAACCTCTGCCCCGTATAGAAATTGCGTGGGGATCATAGCTAGATAGGCCTTTATAACCGGCCCGTCTGACATTTCTCCATAGAAACTATTAAATCTTTTTAAGCCCTTCGTGGAAGCCATCGCCCTCATTTTTAGTGCTTCCAAATGGGTGGTCCAATTCAGATTATTCGTGAACCATATTCCTAGGTATCTGTATTCTGTTACCTTCTCAAGTAATTCCGTACCTAGAAACCAGGAGAACCGGGTCTTACTTCTACCGAAACATAATATTTTGGTCTTCTCCATGTTCACTACTAATTTTTTATTTAAGCAGTATTTATAGAACACGTTTAATTTCCTCTGCAGACCTATCTCTGTCTGGTCCATAATCACCAAATCGTCTGCATATAGCAGACAAGATATGTGGTTACCTCCTATCTTTGGGCTAGCCCCTCGGACCTCTCTTAAATACCTGAGTAGGTCCGCTATGAACAGGGAAAAAAGCAACGGGGCTAATACACACCCCTGTCTCAGGCCATTACCAATCTGGATCCTCCCAGACAATCCACCCTCCTCGTCCAGGATTACCTGGGCCCATTTATTTGTATGTAAGGCCTGTATAAGGGCTAACAGGTCATCATGTATTTTATAGCCTATCAAGGTTGACCATAGCTGCTCCCTGTCTACAAGGTCAAATGCCGTGCGGAAGTCTACAAAGCAGCAGAATAAGTTACACCTCTGCTCTATCGACTTCCAGAGGGCAAAACAATGGTCACCCGTTGAATGCCCTTCTTTGAAACCCCCCTGTTCTGGGGGTACTATGCAGTTATCTTCAGCCCAATTTTTTAGGAGACCTAGAATTACTTTAGAGAATACTTTTTCCCCAATGTCCAAGAGGTTTATTAGGCGATAATTTTTAGGGGAATTTACATCGCCTTTTTTGTGAATCGGTCTAATGATAGCCCCTTTCCAGCTGTCTGGTAAGATTCCAGTGTTTAGTATTCTCAAAAACATCTTTGAGAACAGGTCCGCCCACCAGTTTATATTAGTTTTTATTATAATGGCGGGTAGATTGTCAGGGCCAGCAGCACGTGTCAGATTTAGGTTAGCTATTATGGTTTTAATATGGCTTTGGGAGAACTGCCCCATTACTTCTTCCCTAACTCCTGGCCAGCTAGATGGTAATATTTCCCCCCCCCTTGGCCATTTACCATACATTTCCTCTAAATAGTTTGCCCACTTATCCTCTGGGACAGAACATAACATGGTCCCTGCCACTTTCCCCGTACACTCCTGTATCATTTTCCAGAAGCCTTTGACATTTTTTTCTTCAATTGCCTCTAGCAACTTCATCCAGCATTTTTCTTTTTTTCTCTTATAGTAGCCTTATATTTTATCCTTATTTTCTTAAGTGCTAATGCTGCTGCTTCATTGTGGCTAAGCCTAAGGCTTCTTTCATATTGCCTAATGGCGGCCTTTGCTTTACGGCAATCTTCATCAAACCATGGTTTGCTACTTAGATGTAGTGTTGCTTTACTTACTACGCTGTGCTTTCCCCGTTTTATTTTTATCCTGAGGCATTCTACCAGTTGTCTTATTATATCCTCATACCAGGATATAGCCTCCCCTGGTGATGGAATTTCTAGGTCAACTACTAACTGGAGATCCCTCAGTTTCTTTAGATGTTCTTCACTAATCCGGGTTTTAAGTCTCTTTAGATATTCAACATCTACCTGTAACACTTTCTGTCTCGGTGGTAAATTGTTTACATACAATTCCATCAATAATGGGAAGTGATCACTACCCTCTACCTGGAGTATTTCGAAGTGTTTAATTAATTGGAAACACCATGCCTGAATAAAAACAGGCCCCCAAAAACGCTACATTGAGCGAAAAGTCAGAAAAGCCAAAACCTTTTTCCTCATGGATGTGTTTTAAACCAGTTTTATCCGGTATTAGACCTTCCCAGCAATGGCCCCAGAGCCGTCAACCCAGGCGAAAACAAGAAGAAGACCCCCAAACAGCCAAAAAGCAAAAGTACAAAAATGTGGACTTAGTCACATTTCTGAAAATTTGCCAAATCACTCAGCGCGCGCTCTGCAGCTAGGCCCTAACTCCCCTCTGCCTCCATGGATTTCCTTCAAACCTCTTGCTATCTAAACTATCCATACCCAGTAGTGCTCCCAGACCCCAAAACCCAACCATAAACACCAGGAAGGCCCCCAAACAGGCCCCCGAAAACGCTACATTGAGCGAAATGTCAGAATATGCAAAACCTTTTTCATCATGGATGTTGTTAAAACCAGTTTTATCCGGTATTAGACCTTCCCAGCAATGGCCCCAGAGCCGTCAACCCAGGCGAAAACAAGTAGAAGGCCCCCAAACAGCCAAAAAGCAAAAGTACAAAAATGTGGTTAAAGTTTTAATTATATTAACTTGTGCAAAACAAAGAAAGACAGAAACACAGGAATAAAAGTGAATAAGTACGAAAAAGAACATTTCTGAATTCATTGGCTCATTTTCAGGCCTCGGTGTCAGGGAAGAAGAGTTCGTCCTCATACTCTGCGAATTCAGACAGGAGTAGGTCAGTGTCACCTAACACAGAAGAAATTCCCTCATCTAAGTTGCTGTCCTCCTCGTCTTCTTCAGTCGTGCGATCTGGTACTTTGAAATCTGGTGGTATGAGGTGCTCATTCATCTTGATCATTGTCAATATCTCCACATTGAGAGTCGGGTCCGTTTGCAAGTTACAATGCCACCAGCAGCACTGAAAACCCGTTCAGAAGACACGCTTGCGAGTGGGCAAGACAAGTAATGTATAGCCAGGCGGGTGATCTCTGGCCACAATTCTTTTTTCCCATGCCAATACGCCAATGGGTCAGCATTAACATAGACCTCTGTTGAGTCATTCAGATAGTCCTGCACCATCGACTCAAAGTTCTCCACGGTTCCTCCACATTGCTGAATTTTTGCTTGGACCTTTTAAGAACCATAACCAATCTCAGCTAGCCAATCCTCTTCATCACCCGATATTTCTGTTGTGTCTGGTGGAGATGATGCGGTTGCCGGTGTGTTTAACGGCTGAGAGGTCACTTCTGCCACAGCCACAGGTTCAGAAGTGGAGTCTTCTGACTGGGGATGGCCTGCTGATGCTGATGTACTGCCTTTTCCTTCAATTTCCTTCCATTCTCTTTCAAACCTGATGGCTGACCAGGCTATCCAATGTTTGTACTTTTTAACATCTTCATCACCAAAAGGAAATAATGCACAGCCTACCAGCGCCTTTTTGTAGCGTGGATGCAGAATAGTAGCACAAATGTAATGCTGTTCTGAGTGGATCTTTTGAAGACGTTCATCGCCAAGTAGACGCTCTAATAATTTCTCCGCCAAAACAAAAGCGTCTTGCTTTTCTTCATTGTTTTGAAACTTTGAAGACACCGCCTTCAGTTTGTGCTCCAGCATGCGCAACAATGGGATAGCTTTTCCCAAATTACAGTCCTCCCTGCTGACTGCACGCGTGAAGACCTCAAAAGGACGAAGCATGTCTGTCAGGCTTTTAACTAGCTCCCATTGCGCCGCATTTAACCTCAGGTCCTCCTTCACAGCTGTACCCATTGTTAAGAAATACTGATCGAGTACCGTAAACTGCTCATACAGACGCTCAAGCATGTAGAAGGTTGAGTTCCAACGTGTTTGCACCTCCTGGATGAGTGCTTTCACTGGCATTCCACGTTCATGTAGCAGGCTCCTCAGATGCTTCCGGGCCGTAAAAGAATGGCTGAAATGGTTGCACATTTTTCGGCAGGTGACCACTAACTGGCATGCTGGACTGTCTTTTTCCAAGAATTTTTTCACAACCAGGTTTATACAGTGCGCCAAACACGGCACTCTGAAATACTCACCCAGTTCCATGGCCTTAACTACATTGGCGCCATTATCCGTGGAAACATAACCAATCCCGCGTTTTTTTGGAGACAGTCAGTGAAAGACCATTGTGCTGAACTCATTCAAAATGTTTTCTGCTGTATGACGTAGCTCCAAGCCAAACATGGCTAGTGTTGCATGTTTCCGAGCAGCTTTAAAAACTTGGTCCAGGTCAGCACCTGCGTTTAGCTTTGCTTTAACCCCTGAAAAAGAGACCCAGTGTGCAGTGATGCACATGTAATCAGTGCCTGCGCCACTGGTCCACATGTCTGTTGTCAGATGTATAGTGTGAACAGCACTATTCTGCAAAGCTGCCCCAATCACCTCCAGCACATCTTCACGTAGTGCTGGAACCGTAACTCGGGCAAAATAGTACCGGCTAGGAACCTTCCATTTAGGGCAGAGCGCTGCCACTAATTCGAGAAAACCAACCCCTTCTACAAAAGAAAAAGGGAGAAGATCCAGCGCTAGCCTTTTAGCCAGCTTAGTGTTATACAGACGCACCATTGGGTGGTTGCGGTCATATGGCGCGTCTGAAAATAACATTGTTTTAATGTTGCCCTGGACCATTTTACGGGATGATGATGATGACTTCTTTGACCCAGTTACGCTCGCTGATGAACTTTTTCGCATTGGTGTCTCACTCTGTCCCACACTCTTAGTGTGGCTCCCAGGGGTACTGGGTGTAAGTGAAGTGTGTGACACTTCTTCCTCCTCGTCATCATCAGATGGAACATCAACGTTTACTCGACTTGCAATTCGGGCTTTCTTGATCTCCTCTAGGTGCGCCAACCATTGGACAGTGTGCTTTCTGTCAAGATGACCTCTCTGGCCTCCAGTCCCATAGTTGCTACCAAGCTTACCACGACTAACTGCAAGCTTACAAATGCTACAAATGGCTATGTTTTCCCTTCTTGGTGAAACAGTAAAGAAGTCCCAAACTGCGGACTTGTAATGTCTGTGGGGCCCGGAGGAGGCGATACTGGTGGTGGTCGTGCTGCTAATGCCAGATGAAGTGGAGGATGTGTATTGCTGAACTTTACTACGTTGTGCACTTTCACCACCACTAATTGAGGTCGAGGTGGATGGAGGTCCCTTCTGGCGAGTAGGAAATATGGAAGCGGTAGGTTGTGGTGTACTAGTTAACATCAATGATTGTGGTGTTCCCATTGCCTCATCGTCGACTTCATCATCACGCTCAGCAGCTTGTCGGGCTAGGGTCAAAATGTCTGCTTGCTGTATGCCCGCTGGGGCTTCAGTGACGTTAGTGATGATGACTGTGTCGTGAGAGTCTTTAGCAGCAGGAGTATACGCCACTTCTTGTTGAGCGTCATCACACTCCATAACTTTGAGAGTTTCTACGACCTTCCTTTTACGCTTAGCTACCTTTGTCAGATCATGGTGTGCCTCCTCAACCTCACTCTCAGACGGCAGTGGTGCTGGTTCCCAAGTAAGATCCATATCATCAGAAGGAGGTGGGCTTGAAGAAAATGTAGACACCAACACCCTTGATCTTTTCCTTGCTCGGGATGTGGAAGACAATGAATGATCATCAGGAGGAGTGACTTCCCCGAATGATACCTCGGCTTGATTGTCGATTTCCAGATGTGCCCCTACTTCTGGAGGAACAACTATTGTGGCCACTTGTTGTGCCCCTCCATGCACCTCTGCTTGCTCCTCTCCTTGCGCCGCCTCTCCTTCCACATGTACTTGGGCTTGTACTTGCACATGTGATTGTTGTTGCGGCTGTGGTTGTTCAACACTCGTCAGATGAGCTACAACAACCTGTGTTGATTGAGGGACATTGCTGCTGCTTTCTTCCGATGAGCCAACATCACTGGTCGATGGTGATTGAACAACTATACTGGCTGCCTCTGCAGCACTCAAGGGCTTGGACCTAAGTTGGCGTGGTGGTGGTGGCACTGAGCCCAATGGAGCGGAGGTGCTGCTCCCAGCTTGGTCCCCAGCAGATCCCGCTGCTGCTGCAGGCGTACTTTTTTTTATCCCAAAAAATGTGGCGGTTGTCATCACACCAGTCTCCTTGGTAAGTGGCGCCACTTATTTCTTCTGCTCCTTACTGGCAACTTTCTTGCTAGAGGAGCTACGGGCAACTTTTTTTGGGGCCATCTTCTTCAGATGTCACTCTGAACAGCAGGCCGCAGTTGCACAAGTTGCAGAGTTGTCTTTGGCCACACGTGACGTTGTGCTGCACACACCGCAGCAGGACTTCTTCCTGGCACTGGTGGTTCTCTTGTGCACCTACAAGCAATGGAAGACAGAGGAACATCAGTTATACACCCCAAAAAGTCGAAAAAACACACAAAAATCAGCACAATCCCAGCCCATCCATAGCCTCAATGGTGTTCAAATTCAAGAAGACACCCCACAGAAAGACTAGGCCCATGCAACACTCACCACCTCTGGGAAAAGGGCCCCACCAGCAGCCCCAAAAAAACGACAACACCCACAAAATTCAGCACAATCCCAGCCCATCCATGGCCTCAATGGTGTTTAAATTCAAGAAGACACCCCACAGAAAGACTAGGCTCATGCAACACTCACCACCCCTGGGCAAAGGGCCCCACCAGCAGCCCCAAAAAAACGACAAAAACCACAAAATTCAGCACAATCCCAGCCCATCCATGGCCTCAATGGTGTTTAAATTCAAGAAGACACCCCACAGAAAGACTAGGCCCATGCACCACTCACTACCCCTGGGCAAAAGGCCCCACCAGCAGCCCCAAAAAAACGACAAAAACTACAAAATTCAGCACAATCCCAGCCCATCCATTGCCTCAATGGTGTTTAAATTCAAGAAGACACCCCATAGAAAGACTAGGCCCATGCACCACTCACTACCCCTGGGCATAATGGATGAAAAGTAGGCAAAATAAGTGCAGGCCTCAGACACTGCCTCTCTTCAAAATGGCCCCTTGCACCCCAAGCACATGTTGCCTGTACCAGCACTCAAGATGGCCACCACCACCAACCACATGGCCAGTCCACATCAACAGTACACCCCAAAATAAAACGAAAAACACACAAAAATCACCACAATCCAATGCCATCCAGGATGTTTACATTAAAGAGAGTGAGACCCCACAGGCAGACTCAGTCCATGCACCACCACCCCTGGGCAAAGGGCCCCACCAGCAGCCCCAATAAAACGACAAAAAACACAAAATTCAGCACAATCCCAGCCCATCCATGGCCTCAATGGTGTTTAAATTCAGGAAGACACCCCACAGAAAGACTAGGCCCATGCAACACTCACTACCCCTGGGCATAATGGATGAAAAGTAGGCAAAATAAGTGCAGGCCTCAGACACTGTCTCTCTACAAAATGGCCCCTTGCACCCCAAGCACATGTTGCCTGTACCAGCACTCAAGATGGCCACCACCACCAACCACATGGCCAGTCCACATCAACAGTACACCCAAAAAAAAAACGAAAAACACACAAAAATCACCACAATCCAATCCCATCCAGGATGTTTACATTAAAGAGAGTGATACCCCACAGGCAGACTCAGTCCATGCACCACCACCCCTGGGCAAAGGGCCCCACCAGCAGCCCCCAAAAAATGACAAAAACCACAAAATTCAGCACAATCCCAGCCCATCCATGGCCTCAATGGTGTTTAAATTCAAGAAGACACCCCACAGAAAGACTAGGCCCATGCAACACTCACCACCCCTGGGCAAAGGGCCCCACCAGCAGCCCCAAAAAAACAACAAAAAACACAAAATTCAGCACAATCCCAGCCCATCCATGGCCTCAATGGTGTTTAAATTCAAGAAGACACCCCACAGAAAGACTAGGCCCATGCACCACTCACTACCCCTGGGCAAAAGGCCCCACCAGCAGCCCCCAAAAAACGACAAAAACCACAAAATTCAGCACAATCCCAGCCCATCCATGGCCTCAATGGTGTTTAAATTCAAGAAGACACCCCACAGAAAGACTAGGCCCATGCACCACTCACTACCCCTGGGCATAATGGATGAAAAGTAGGCAAAATAAGTGCAGGCCTCAGACACTGCCTCCCTTCAAAATGGCCCCTTGCACCCCAAGCACATGTTGCCTGTACCAGCACTCAAGATGGCCACCACCACCAACCACATGGCCAGTCCACATCAACAGTACACCCCCAAAAAAAACGAAAAACACACATAAATCACCACAATCCAATGCCATCCAGGATGTTTACATTAAAGAGAGTGAGACCCCACAGGCAGACTCAGTCCATGCACCACCACCCCTGGGCAAAGGGCCCCACCAGCAGCCCCAAAAAACGACAAAAAACACAAAATTCAGCACAATCCCAGCCCATCCATGGCCTCAATGGTGTTTAAATTCAAGAAGACACCCCACAGAAAGACTAGGCCCATGCAACACTCACCACCCCTGGGCAAAGGGCCCCACCAGCAGCCCCAAAAAAACGACAACAACCACAAAATTCAGCACAATCCCAGACCATCCATGGCCTCAATGGTGTTTAAATTCAAGAAGACACCCCACAGAAAGACTAGGCCCATGCACCACTCACTACCCCTGGGCAAAAGGCCCCACCAGCAGCCCCCAAAAAACGACAAAAACTACAAAATTCAGCACAATCCCAGCCCATCCATGGCCTCAATGGTGTTTAAATTCAAGAAGACACCCCACAGAAAGACTAGGCCCATGCACCACTCACTACCCCTGGGCATAATGGATGAAAAGTAGGCAAAATAAGTGCAGGCCTCAGACACTGCCTCTCTTCAAAATGGCCCCTTGCACCCCAAGCACATGTTGCCTGTACCAGCACTCAAGATGGCCACCACCTCCAACCACATGGCCAGTCCACATCAACAGTACACCCCAAAAAAAAACGAAAAACACACAAAAATCACCAGAATCCAATGCCATCCAGGATGTTTACATTAAAAAGACCCCACAGGCAGACTCAGTCCATGCACCACTCACTACCCCTGGGCAAAAGGCCCCAACAGCAGCCCAAACAAAACGACAAAAAACACAAAATTAAGCACAATCCCAGCCCATCCATGGCCTCAATGATGTTTAAATTCAACAAAACAGTTGTATCATGCACCCATAACCAACCCTGGTCCTACTGGATACTGTGGCTACCCACACTATATTTTATTTAATGTTCTGAAAAAGTTTCAAAATTGTTGTTGCAGCAACTGTAATGCCCCAAACAAACTTACTTGTGAAAGTTGATTTCTAATCCAAAAGTGATCCAAACAAAGTCAAAAAGGCCTCAAATCCAAATATCCAGCAGCACCCACAAAAAGTAATCCTTCCAGGTCAAGGTCCAAATGAAAGTGACCAGCACATGAAGAAAGCACTGGGAGGAGCCTGCTGGACAGGAACAGGAAGTTGGAGACTGTGGGGCACTTCCTTCCCCCCCCCCAAAAAAATGGACTCCTTGCAAAAAAAAGTGCAGGCAAATGTCAACCTGAGGAGTGATTCTGATAAAAATCATCATTTTCTGAAGGTTTATGCTGTTTGCTGGTGGATTTCTTGTGCAGAATTGCAAAATCTCTATTTCGCAAGTGCGAGATTGTTCCTGCCCGCCGCACCTACGTGTTCGCAATTGCAAACTCTCGCGATGCGTGCTGTGCAAGGTAAGGTGGCAAGCCGCGATTACGTATTCGCGGGCGCCAACTCCCGCAGGATCCCGCAGCAAGATCCAAAATGGCGCAGTACTCGCAAAATATCGAGAAAAACAACTCGGCAAACGCTGAATGACGGAAAGTCAACGCCGTGCGCCACGCCGCGCGCCGCAATATTGTATCACCAAGCAAAAAAATTCCGCCGCGTGCGAATTGACGGATTTTCGACAAATTCGCTAGAGTTCGTGGATTGCGAATTTACCGAAAATCCGCAAATTCCGCGAGCGGAACGGATTTTACGCCCATGCTTAGACTCCCCTGTACCTCCCTGTGTATTCTGAGATGTAAGGATGGACACATCTCTTAGTAGGAGGGGAATGCCGATATCTACAGTAGGGGTAGGAACAGAAGTCATTGTGGTACTCTGGGATCTTTCAACAGGTGGTGACAGTAGCAAATCAATTTTGCCCATAGAGGAGCGCCTATGCTGTTGTAATAGTTCTACGGACAGCCGTCGCTCCACAGCTGAGATTTCATGTTCCAACTGAGAGACCGCTTTGCTAAAATAGGCATCAAGTGTTCCGCTTCCCTTCCCTCCCTCTGTTACGGGGTTCTCGTTAGCCGTTTTAATCGGCATAATAAGAATTCTTAAGAATTTATACCAGGTGTTCCCAAAACAAACACCGTAAAAACTGCTTCAACAAAGAACCAATGTCACAATGTCAAGGGTGCACAGTCATTAATGGCAGTATTAGTCGTTCTATCCAGGTGCCTTAACAAACGGGATATAGAAGAAATACCACGGCCTTGACCCGTAGACGGGCCCGCCCTTGGCGTAGGGATCACGATCCTTTTGTGCGCCTCCTGGCAATCAGGTGGACGCGGTACACGAGCTTGTGGTTCTGGGCAATGTAGTCCCCCCGCTCGGCGGCCGCAGGTGTTCCGGTGAGCGGCGGCGGGGTGGGGACAGGCGGAGCAGGCAAGGGAACGAAAAGCGCCTCTATGTCCCAGCGCGATCCCGGGAAGCCCAACTGCAAGCTCCTACAGGTCAGCGTTCGTGTTATTAACCCCTTTGACGCTCATGACGAGCTCAGCTCGTCATGAGGTACACCTCTCGTACGCTCATGACGAGCTCAGCTCGTCATGAACCGCGGGTTTTTAAAAACTTCAGCGCACAGCGGGAAAATGCGCCGCACGCATGGTGTTAAGAAAGATCTCCTCGGTACTCCTCTAGAGCCGCTAAGGAGTAACCTACACTACACAAGGAAAACCGGCCATGATCGTAGAGCCGCCGAAGCCCAGCAACATGGGCTGCTCAGTACAACTGCCTAGTCGGGCAGCGGGAACCACTCCAAGCTTTTCCACGCTTTCCGAGAGGAGAGCTCCTCCGGGAGCAGTCTTCCACTCTCAGGGGCAGCGTACGATAGAGATGTTGCAGGACACTACTTCCGTGAAGAAATAAGAAGTGTTTTACCAATAATTGAGGAGTCGAGGATTTAGGAACAAGGGGGGAAACTTCAATTAAACAAGAGGACGTCAATCTGCTGACATCGTCGACACCACTCAAATAATGCCACATGAACCTTTGGAAGGTTAAGACAAAATTAGTGCCCAATTGGGCTCTTGGTCTTCTGATTAGGACACTTGTATTCTGATGCAAGCAGCAGAGCAGATATGATTGAGGAGCAGATGCCTTCTCTGGCTTCAATAAAATATAACAACCTGGACTGTTTAGGATAAGCCTGAGCAAGTGCAGCACTAGCGTTGTTGTGTAATGTTTCTATTGTGGTATCAAAATAGTGCATGGACATAAATCTACAACATCCTCGTTGTGGCTGCAAAGTGGCATACTAAACGTGATAGGTGAAAGTACTCAAATACGATTGGTAAAGCACTGCCTATCAGACCGCGATGTATGTCGGTGCAGTGTTGCTGGTATCAGTCAAAGAGCAATGTCTTGAGTCCTTTCCTAAAGAGATTGAGTGAGTGTGAGGTTTGTTGGTGGAGAGGGGGAGGTTGTTCCAGACTTAAGTGAGAAAAAGAGCATCCTCTGTTGCAGCTGCAGCAGATATGTGGTGCCTGTGTGAGGGCAATGTATGGAGAACATAGGTTTCTGGGGGTTGGTAGAAGGTCAGGTGGTGGTTCATGTAGTTTAGACCAATTTTGTGGAGGGCTTTGTAGCTGTGGATCAGGAGCTTCAACTGGCATCCAGCCACAGCCACTGCATGTAAGAGGGGTGGGAGGTGGATCCGGCTTGGGGGGTTTCAAGAGACAACCACAAGAGAAAATTAAATAAACAATTAATTTTCCCTCATCGTCATCTCTTGACATCCCCCACAGCCTGCCCCACTGCCTCACCACTCTTACCTGCAGTGACCACTTCTGCTGGCATCTCTTGTGGACGGGGAGCAAGTGGAGGTCTATGAGATCTTGGGTGATGTGTGTTCTTTTGAGCAGGCTGAGGCTCAGTCAGAGTCTTGCATTCTGTGTGGTCTGGAGACTCTGCATGAGTGCTACCAAAATGATTTTTTTGTTAGCTATTTATGTTATTAACTTTTAGGGAGATTTTTCTTTAGTTCTTTACTAGATTCAGTAAAACATAATAAAAGTATATCAAGATAAAAAAACGATTTAAAAAACGTTCTACTGGCATTTTATTTTCTTTGCTTAGTCATAACGCTCGAATAAATTATGTTTCTCACTGAAGTTCTTTCTATGGGGATGGTAGGATTTCCAGCATACACACGGTTAACTGTTCTTGTCATCGTAGGTTATTTTTAAGTAACATCTGATATTTCATATGCAAAAACATCAAAGTAGCCACGTGAGACATTAGGCATGTATACAGAAATTGGGATTATATGGTCACTATTAGACACAGGTACCCCAAAGAGGTAGCATTCACAACTAGTACAGAAGTTGCCAGCTGTTATAGGTCACTACCCCAACAGGAATGCTGACACAGCACTGGCTACACAAATGGGAACAAGAAGGAGTAGCTACAGTGGGGACACTGTTTGGAGATGGGCTGCTGCCGAGTCACACAGACTTTGCAAATGAGCAGGGCTGCCTGATTCACTGTTTCTCACACTTGCAAATATCATTAGATATGTCAAACTGCACTGGGTTCCAGGAGGGACAGAGCCCTCAACATATGAAATTGTACATTCACTTTATCTCATGGGCAATGGTGGACACTTGATACGATGACTATACCAATACCAACCACGCACTTAGCAAAATCTCTGTCACAATTCCAGAGCCAGTGGGAACTAGACATGGGCAGGGAATTACGGGACAAAGAATGAAATGCTCTTTTTGAATTCTCCAGAAAATCTCCCGAAATCCTAGATTCAGATTTATACAATACTCATTTTTACATTGAGCCTTCCTCACACCACATAACCTACATTCTATATTTCTTAGTGTCTCTGCGGCTCATCCTAGGTGCACTGAACAAGATGCTGAACTATTGCATATGCTATGACCCGGCCTAACCCTTTCATCCTATTGGGCACATATCAGCACAACGCCTGAGGAAATAGTAGGAGGTAATAACTGGCGAATACCTGAGAGCTGTTCTCTGGGTCCATACCCACATCCAAAGGTTTATGAGGTAAAAGCGACATTGGCAGATCGGACTCTTCTCCTAGCAAACTGTGTGATAACAAAGAGGTATACGCCACCATCCCCCCTTCCTGTCTTGTTATACAGAGAGGATATGGAGAGATGGGGAAAGGTGAAGAGTGGAGCACAGGGGAGAACACAGGGGAGAACACCGTGAGTAAAAATAAGTGTCATGATGTGGTCTGTTTTGGCTGCATCATAGTGCTTTTAAAATGTTTTATTTCAATTTCATCCACGAGGCAGAGCAGGCACGCTGTGCACAACAGGGCAAAAAAACTCTGTCAAAGCCAGTAGCTGTCTCGTAGGTGGCAACTGCTGGCTTTGCCAATGCTTGTTATATGATTGTTCTTCACCCATCAATAGGAATGAAGCTGATTTAATTTGTAAAGCATTAGGAACAGTTTGAAAACAGTTTGAAAATTAGGCAATTCAATTATATGTAATTTCATCTTATGGCAATATTTTGAATATATTTTCTAAGAACATGCTTTTTGTTAAGATTAAACTTCCCTTTGCTGTGGGCATGACATTACTGCACTTTGGCATCTGAGAGAGCATAGCTGTTAGCACAACGCCACTCTAGGCACTCACTCATCTAGCCATCATCTTAAGAACGTATTCCAAAGTGCATAATAATATGTAATCAAATTTGTAAAAAACTATAAGATCAGTTTATATTGTATCATGTTTTAATGCACCATCCTTCTTTAATTGCCTATACGGATCAAACCACAATAGTGATGTAATCTGGGATTCAAATCGTATCCAAATCTCTTGTAACAATGTTTAATAATTTTTAAACTCAAATAGTCTGAATTCAAAATTTTCATGTAAATAACGTTTTACTTTATTAAATGGGGAAAATGTTACTTTGCATAAAAAATATTTTTTAACCCCGGGTTTTGCAGCTTTTCCTTTGAAATATCTGTGCATGCTGTTGCTAACTTATGTTCCTGGTGAACAAAGTGTGTTTAAATGCAAAGTGTGTCTGCAGTACCGCCTCCTGTCTACGGGGGCAGAGTTGAGCAAAAATATAAACACACTTTATGAAACGCAGGTCCCCACAAGACAATTTTTTTTAAAGTTGTAAAAATTGACACAGAAGTTCCTGAAGCCATTTTTTATCATTTAAAGGACATTACCATGTGGGGACATGGGTTCAGGTCCCCAGAGTGCAATCAAGTCCCCACAGCGTGAATGTGTTATCACACCCAAGTCCCCACGTTTCCTTCATGGATACAAGCATTTATCACTCCTCTGGAGAGTGCTCTGTGACCCTGTGGATAGTGTGTGTTTATCCTGTACCCACATGGTATTTTTTTCTGAAAATAAATTGATGTTTTTTATATTGCAGGCACATGTGGAACCAGTCCAATTAGGCCAGAGAAACAGAACTGAAGTCACAAAGATGTATAGTGATAAAGCATGTCCGTTTGTCCTCTTTGAAGGAGCCAGATGATGCAGTGACCCTATGCATCGTTCAATGCATTTAATGACCGGGCATGCAGTGGAATGTTGATTCAGGATACTGTGAGAACACAATGATGCATGGAGTGTTGAACCAGGATGTTGTGAGAATGTGGTGGCGCTTGGAATGTTGTGCCAGGATGCTGTGAGAACATTGTTGTTCATGGAATATTTAGCCAGGATGCTGTGAGAATGTGATGATGGCTGGGTCCAAACTGGGGTGGTGTGGTGAGCAAAAGAATGTTGGATTTAACCCAGATCCTTGTGACTGGGGGTGAATGTCAGTCCCGTGCTCACCACACCACTGAATTCAAGCTAGCCTTGCTGATGAAGGGTGATGCCCTGAAACCAGTCCCAGGATGCTTGTTTTTGGCCCAGGCTGAAACCTGGCTTGGCAGTTCAGGCTGCACTGTTCCCACAAGGAACAGGGTCAAGACTGATTTGCACATGGCTGGGTCCAAACTGGGGTTGTGTGGTAAGCAAAAGAATGATAGATTTAACCCAGATCCTTGTGACTGGGTTGAATATTTGCATTGTCAGCATTCTGTTCATCAACTGTTTCTTTTGCATAAGTCGCCCTAAGTGGGAAGGGTATGCCCAGATGTGGGTCCCGTGCTGAAAACACCACTGGATTCAAGCTAGCCTGTCTGATGAAGGGTGATTCCCTCAAACCGGTCTCAGGATGCTTGTTTCCGGTCCAGATAGGACCTGGCTTGGCAGTTCGGGCTGGACTGTTCCCACAAGGAACAGGGTAAAGACTGATTTGCATATTGCAGGGTCCAAACTGGGGTTGTGTTGTGAGCAAAAGAATGTTGTATTTAACCCAGATCCTTGTGACTGGGGGTGAATGTTTGCATTGTCAGCATTCCGTCCATCAACTTTTTCTTTTGCATATGTCACCCTAAGTGGAAAGGGTATGCCCAGACGTGGGTTCCATGCTCACCACATTACTGGATTCAATCTAGCCTGGCTGATGAAGGGTGATGCCCTGAAACCTGTCCCAGGATGCTTGTTTCCGGTCCAGGGAGGACCTGGCCTGGCAGTTCGGGCTGGACTGTTCCCACAAGGAACAGAGTCAAGACTGATTTGCTTATGGCTGGGTCCAAACTGGGGTGGTGTGGTGATCAAAATAATGATGGATTTAAGCCAGATCCTTTTGACTGGGGGTGAATGTTTGCATTGTCAGCATTCCGTACATCAACTGTTTATTTTGCATTTGTTACCTCAAGTGGGAAGGGTATGCCCAGACGTCAGTCCCGTAATCACCAAACCACTGCATTAATGCTAGCCTGGCTGATAAAGGGTGATGCCCTGAAACCTGTCCCAGGATGCTTGTTTCCGGTCAAGGGAGGACCTGGCCTGGCAGTTCGGGCTGGACTGTTCCCACAAGGAACAGGGTCAAGACTGATTTGCATATTGCAGGGTCCAAACTGGGGTTGTGTTGTGAGCAAAAGAATATTGTATTTAACCCAGATCCTTGTGACTGGGGGTGAATGTTTGCATTGTCAGCATTCCGTCCATCAACTGTTTATTTTGCATATGTCGCCCTAAGAGGAAAGGGTATACCCATACGTTTGTCCCGCGCTCACCACATTACTGGATTCAAGCTAGCCTGGCTGATAAAGGGTGATGCCCTGAAAGCGGTCCCAGGATGCTTGTTTACGGTTTAGTTAGGACCTGGCTCGGCAGTTCGGGTAGGACTGTTCCCTCAAGAAAGAGGGTCAAGACTGATTTGAATATGGCTGAGTCCAATCTGGGGCGGTGTGGTGAGCAAAAGAATGATGGATTTAACCCAGATGCTTGTGACTTGGGGTGAATGTTTGCACTGTCAGCATTCTGTCCATCATCTGTTTCTTTTGCATGTGAGAATGTAATGATACATGAAATGTTGGTATTTGTGTGCAGGGTGAATCTTGCAGGTTGATTACAGATGGAGGAGAAAAAGGAGGACTATCAGGACCTACCAGGATGTCACTGGAACCTAAAAGCCTAACATGGAGCACAGAACTTTCCTTCTATCTGAGTGGCTACCGAAGATTATGTTATAATGACTCTTTCATCCAAACGCAATAAAGAAAGTTGTCTGAGAGAAGCAAAAGTTCATCATGACTCATTTTATTTATCAACTTACTCATTAATATGCTTATTCTTTGTTGTTTATCAACATTGCATGTTTGGCTTAGTAGAACACTTCCAGTGTTCCGGTAGTAATCATAAATCTTGAATTATACTGGAGGTTCAAGGGCTGTGACACTGCCTTGTCCCTCGTGG
This sequence comes from Lissotriton helveticus, assembly GCF_964261635.1. Classification (NCBI taxonomy): domain Eukaryota; kingdom Metazoa; phylum Chordata; class Amphibia; order Caudata; family Salamandridae; genus Lissotriton; species Lissotriton helveticus. Next base: position 128,324,968 of record NC_136064.1, read on the forward strand.
TTTCCACAGTACTGCATTTATGTGTCAGAAGACATCTCTCTTTCTTTGCGAGCTTTTAAACTACAAATAGCAGTAAAATCAGAAACATCATATGACTTGTTGAGTTGTCGAGTACAAATGTGAAGGTCCACAACAACATAACCGGCCTCAATGACAGCACTCCTCACAAACTCGTCATCGAGGTACAAATGGGGACACTTGACTGTGCCAGCCATGAAATATGTGCATCCGAGGGAGATGGTCAATATCAGATGCCCCCCAGTTTTCAACAGTGAGGATATATTTTTCAGGGCACCGCAGAAGGTCTTCTTGTCTATCACAAAGAGCTCCAGGCAGTGTGTGAGCAGCAGACAGTCAGCCTGGGGCAGGCTTATGGGTGACAACGGGGCACTGCTCAAGACATCACACTTGAGAACTTGATTGGCTTTTCTGCGGACTATGTTTAGTTTCTCATCACTAAAAATGGAAACATATAAAAAGAACAGCATGATTAGGTATGAGAGATAAAAGAAAACAATGTTGTTATTCTTTATAAGTAACAGTAAATAATGACAACTAATTTGCATCCCACCCATCTTTTAACCACATCCATGATCAGGACGGCTCCCAGCCGTCATGAGTCACCGTAGTCGTGTGCTTATGACAGCCGGGAGCCGCCCGAACGTTGCCGCTCCGCCCACGCTCGATTAATTCCCAGCCTGTGTGGGAGAATTAATCAGTGGGCGGTGTTTGAAAGGCTCCTGGCCGTCATGAGCACATGCCCACTGTGATTTATGATGGCCGGGAGCCGTCCTGGGTACCCGAGCACCACGCCCAGGCCCGCCACCCATCGCACCAAAGCAGAATTTGATGCGCGGCAAAAGGGTTAACAATCTGTGGTACATAAACTATAGGCCAATAACTGTTGATTCTTCCCTCAGTTGTTCTTTATTCAACACAATGATGTCAGGTTTGACTTTCTGAGTATATTCCAGCCTGGATGTATTTGAGAAGGACATATTCTGAATTGTGTTAAGATAACCCGACATCTTTTTGTATTGGCTTTAATGTGAATTCATGATAAAGCTTTAGGAGATGTTGCAACAAGGGACATTAACCTGATAGGTTAAATGATAGGTTTTGCCATTGGTGCAATAGGAGCAGTGTGCAATGGACACTAGGCTAATGTGCAAGATGCAAGTCCTAAAAAACCAAGTGGTGGGAGCAACCAAGCTAGTCATCACAGCATATAACAAAGGCACATGTCATCACAGGAGGTGGCATCACAACCCATGACCTCAAAGAAAGTGACCTTACAAGAAGAGACACCTATATAATAAGACCTCATGAATATGTTTAGCAGGTCTACCATGAGTACATTTGAGACTCAATAAAACTTAACAAATTAGACCTGTTTAGTACTTCAGTCAGTGATTTGAGTTCCCTGTCTAAAGAAATGAAGAGCTCAAATTTGGGTGAAGTTTGGTGTCTGACTAATTACAGTCAACAAGCCTTCTGAGTGCTACTAGCTGGGTATGCCAAACTTGGCACCAAGAGCAAAGCACAGTCCGTGCGCTGCATTAAAAATACTAGAAACTGCAACTGTGAATGCCATAACTATAAAATATGTTACTCTACCCAAAATACCCACTTTATATACGCTGAAAAAAATTAGCACACTTTAAACGTTATAAAAAATATATAAGTTGCACATTGCAGTTGGTATTCTGATCATGGCAAACAATAGATACAGTTAGAGTTGGATATGTTGCACATATAATAATTCAGGCATTCTGTACCATGCTGTATCACCATAAGCTTTTTAGTAACTAGTGTGACCTTAAAGAAATCCTGCGTATCAGGTATTTTTTGTTGTGGTGGGCAGGAGGAGCCACCTTCCAGACTGAGTGTCATACACATGGCGATGAGCACTCAGCCATCTGTTAACACAAGGATTACAAGGAGGCAGAGCAGGGCCCATGAGATCTATGAACATTGATGGAGAAAGACGTACAAACCCAAGACAGATTTGTAAGGGTAACAGGATCAAGTTCTGTGTCAGAGGATATCTTTCTTAGTCACTTGTAGTCACTGGTAATGTGTTTATGGCCCTCAAAATAGGTTGCATTTGTTCTGTTTTCTCATTCCACCGTTGTCAATAGAGACTTTGAAACTTTCTAATATGAGTTTATAAATAAAATAGAATCTCCTACATAGGTCTTTACACTAGCACAACATATACATAATTAGAATTAGTCTCTCATTCATTTCTTCGAGGGGCCAGCTAGGAGGGTGTTTCTGCAGACAGTAGTGTAGCCATGGTTCTAAAGCACTTGTCTAGCATACACAAATTGTCCATGTATGCTCTGTGGGTGCGGCTCCTTCAGCTTTAATCACACAGCATTAAATGTCCTAAGAACAAGTAGTAAAAGATGACAAAAACAACATGTCTGCATCCAAGAATCAAGTGGTCACCATCAGTTAAGGAACAATATAAAGGCCTAACTATGTATAAGGTAAAATATTGAACAGAATGGAGAACTGATTAACTACTCAACTGTGTTAGCTTAAAGTTTACTACTGCGGAGACCTTTGTGTAGCATGCAGATCTGTTTGAATCGTAGCTACTCCACATTAGAGTTTCACCATTGTGGAAAACTGATGTAATTAGAACCAGTGAGATGAATTAGGAACATACAAAGTCATGAGACAGGTGTAAAGATGGGAGTGAGATCCTAGTAACTGCAGAAATCAGCGCTGAACCTTGTCAGACAGTTCAGTTTCCAAAGCATGGGTATGAAGTGAGATCCACCTTTGCAATGTTTGGACACCATCCAGTGTGCTTGCAGAGCCTGTGAAATGAACCCTGAAGACAATGGACAAGAAGTATAAAAGCAAACCCTCTTGATTTAGGCAGAAGACTCAACACGTTTGAAAGCTACACACAAAACAATGTTGCTTTTTGTCAATGTAAGTCTTCCTTTGCTCACGGATTGAACAAGCTAACTCCACCGCCAGCCTTCTCCAGAAGGCATACTATACCATATGCAGCACATTTCCATCCAGATGTGACTGCAATAGCTGACTGTGCTCTCCGAAGGTAACACTTTTCTCCTGTGTGACAAATGATTACTCAGCCCTACTACCACCTTTTAACCCCTTCCATGATCATGACGAGCTGAGCTCGTCATTAGTTGCGCCGCTCGCATGCTCATGACGAGCTTAGCTCGTCATGTAACGCGGTATTTTTCAAATTGCCGCACAGCGTAAAAATCGCGGCCGCACGCATGCGGTTAATGTCTCTGTGGTAGGAGCGTGTACTCATTTTAGGAGATTGGGTCTCCTTGTTAACAGGCCATGACGCAAAGCAAGTAAGAAAGAGAGAAAAGGGAATTAAAAAAAAATCTTGCAGGAATAGGCAAGTGCAGGGTAGAGAATGAAAACTGTTATGCAAATCCTTCATTCAGCAATGGCACCCTAAGAAACAATTTAGGGCTCTGCATTTATGTTTTGACAAATAACACACTTTCCCCCATAAAGTCAGTAGCAGGTATCTCCCATGTTCTTATTGTTGGCAGAACTATTTGTAAACCATCCTCATATTCACCAGCACAGTCGGACAGCTCACCTGGGAATCAGTAATACCTGAATAGTCACATTAAGAATGAACCATAATGCTCACAGTAAGAAGGTTCAGCTCAACATCAAATTAAGTTTAAGCCACCCAGTATCCAAGGATGAGAGGGAAATGGTGATAAAGTTAATTCACAAGAAAAGGGCACATGTAATCCTAATCCCAATTAGCACTTCCAGGAAAATATTGGCACTCATAAAGGAATATTGCTAGTTTCCATAGCAAAACCACGCAAGTGGGGAGATTATGCTTGCTAATAAGAACTTTGCACATTGTGTAACACTGACAACATGGTGCACTGAAGAAGGCCCACTTGACCTACTTGTTTACAGTATCACTGACCTTTGGGCTCGCATATTCACTGTAACCTCATTCTGAAGGAGCCAGCCCTTTGTAAGCACACATTGTTGTAAATTGGCAGCAATGGGTTAGAATTATCAGAAGCCATCTTGTAATTAGAAGTTATCTTATCCGCTTTGTGAAAACCATTTTGTATTACTGGCAGCCATTTTGTTTTCTATGTGCTAGCCATGTGCTCTGTCCTACCTTTCTGTTAACTGCTCTTGTAGTCTGCCTAGAGACAAACTATGTTTACCACCTTCCTCCTTCGCACATGCCCAGAAAGGCCTTGCTAGTAGAATGCACCTGCTTCTCTAATATTACTGTCAGGCTATTTCTGCTGCTGTATGGAGAAGTAACCCTCCTCCCACTTTGTTGAGCAAGCAGATCGTGTATGCCCATTTTAGTCATTTTTGCATGCTTACATGTGCCAGGACTGGTCCTTGGTTTTATGCTTACTATGGAACCCTAAGCTTACATAAAGCCACAGTTTTCTGTAATCCTTATACTGCCTCATTCAGTTGCTAAAGCTTCTGTGTGACGTAGTCTCACTCATTTGAGGTTATTAAAAATGTTCTTTTATATTTCAGCCTCTGTGCCAATTTCTTCTTTGTGTGTTTAAAAGGACTAAGTATCAGTGGGACCCCTGAGAAGTTTTATTTTTTGTTCAACAACATGATATTTCATCTCGTACATAGCATAACTCTGAATGACATCAGTCTGCCAAACCTAAAAGCATAATTAACATGAACGCTACCTTGTGTGATACAGTAATTCAAAATCTTTGCAGCATTGTTACAGAAGGTAGGTTCAAAAAAAGGCAAAGAGCAAGACCAATTACACCTCAGCATGGTAACATCTTGTAAAAATTAGACACAGCATTTCCAGTGATCAGGAATTTTCACAGCTACAAAAAATTAATGTATCTACGTTTCAGGAACACAGCTAAATAAAGCACATTATTTCAAATGTTTGGAAATCGTTTTGTGTTCTGGTGTGATGTTTGAAGATACTTCTTGGCAAAACTGAAATATGTGTGTCAAGGAGGAACTAGCAGGATTATGTGGAACAGCCCTTATTTGAAGTGGAAAATGCATAGTTGCACCACAAATGAATGAAGAAGCTCGGCAGCAAAAGACTTGGTCCCAGTTAAACAACGGTCACGCAACAGGCCCACTCCTTCGGCCCCGTGGTACACGGTGGAGTTGCGTACACAAAAGCAACAGTGTCGAAACAGAGAAAGACATTGGCGGAAGGATTACACTCCCGAAGCCAAATTCTTGTACAAGGAGTCTGTAGCAAAATACAAACATCTCATTTTTGATGCAAAAAAAAAGTATTACTGCAACAAAATAGAAACTGCACAAAATTCAAATAAATCCCTATATGAGACGACTAAACAATTAGCTGGTCTCTCTGTTGATCTTACACCCCCCCCGTCCCAAACTCTCTGCGACGCTCTATCAAAGTTCTTCTTCAGTAAAGTGGAAGACATTTACCGGGTTTTTGCCAATAATGTAATCCCTGCCCACAGGCCATCAACTCAACTTGAGGGACCAATCTTCCCTCAGTTTAGAGAGGTAACTTGTTCGCAGGTGCTAAACATTGTATCCTCCATCAAATCGGGCTCGGCCCTGGACCCCTGTCCCTTGAAGGTCCTGCGGCCAATCATGGATGCAGTTCTACCGACCATAACTGATATCTGCAATTCTATGTTTAGCACCGGTATTTATCCCGAGACACTGAAGAAAACTTTGATAAAACCGCTTCTCAAAAAACCTACCCTTGATAAAGAAGAACTTAAAAGTTATCGCCCCATCGCCAGTCTCCCACTATTAGCGAAAATAGTGGAAAAAATCATGAACGCCCAACTCTCCTCCTTTATCGAGGAAAATAAATGCCTGGACGAATCGCAGTTTGGCTTCCGCCGGTTCCATGGAACTGAGACGGCCTTGGTCAAAGCGGCGGACGACATCAGATCCATCCGGGATGCGGGAGGCACTGCTGTCCTGATACTATTGGATCTTTCAGCGGCCTTCGACACGGTCGACCATACCACCCTGGTCGACCGTGTCGAGAGCCTAGGCATTCGAGGCAATGCTAAAAATCTTCTTGCTTCCTTCCTGGCCAATAGGACCCAGGTCGTCACTGTAGGACCTTTTGAATCTTCCCCCCTGTCATTACCATGTGGAGTCCCCCAAGGCTCATCCCTTAGTCCGACACTTTTTAACATTTATGTGTCGGACCTTGCCAATGTCATCAGGGCACACGGGATGAGCCTCACGTCATACGCTGACGACACTCAATTGGTCCTCGCCGTCAAAAATGACGGGCCTCAGAAAGCCAACTTGTTCAACCAGGGCATGGTGGCTATCGGGAATTGGATGGCACACAACTGTCTGAAATTAACCCCTTCAGTGCTAATGACAAGGGTAACTCGTCATGGAGTTTCCATTGATTTCAATGGAAAGTCAATGGAAGTGCATCATGTGCCTTAGCAGCCAAGTGGTTAAACACCGACAAATCGGAAGTTGTCATTTTTGGCAATCTCTCCCCGGAATGGTCCCCCCATTGGTGGCCTTCACCTATGGGCCAGCCCCCAGACCCGGTTAACAAAGTGAGGAACCTGGGAGTCGTGTTCGACAACCGTCTGAACTTTTTACCACATGCCAACCAGATATCCTCTTCTGCCTTCTTTAAATTAAGGATCATTAAGAAAATTCTGCCCTTTCTACCTGAAAACACCGTTAAAACATTGATAAGCTCCCTGGTACTCTCCACTCTAGACTATTGTAACGCTCTGTTTCTAGGTGCCCAGGAGAGAGTGTTATCAAAAATGCAGGCCATCCAGAACGCGGCCGCCAGGCTCCTAGGGCGAATCCCCAAACACCAACCGGTTTCACCCACCATAAGACAACTTCACTGGCTTCCGGTGAAGAAAAGGATTAAGTTTAAATCCCTGTGTTTAGTATATAAGGCTTTACACAATGCCGGACCAGTGTTCTTCACTCAGAACCTAACCCCTTACTGCCCGTCCAGAACACTGCGTTCCTCCAGCTCCTTGGAACTGGTGGTCCCCCGAACTAAATGTGTCAACTGGGGTGACAGAAGATTTCTCGTAGCCGCTCCAAAATTGTGGAACACATTGCCTCATTCCATCAAGACCTGTACTTCTCTGTGGTCTTTCCGCAAAAACCTTAAAACCTGGCTTTTTAACCAATGAACCTCAGTCCCCCCTTGCTGGCTAAACATTGCAGTTACTTAGCGCCGAGATGCCCACGGGCCTTCGTTTCGCGCTTTACAAATGTTTTTATAAATAAATAAATATAAAATAAATAAGAAGCAAGCACACAATTTCTAAAAGTTGGAAAAAAGTGTGCATGAGTCAGTTGCATTTGCCAAACTTGAAATGGTTAGTTCAAGTTGACTAGTGTAACAAACATACATCTGTGTATGCAATTTCGTAAATACACAGCAATAAGTGGAAGCTTTACTGGGGCTTAGCTATGAGTGGAAAGTATTTAACCTTTTTTTGTGATTTATTGAACTATAATGTTGTTTCACATGTAATAAGAATCTAGGCCAGGGCGTGGCTCGCAGACAAGGAAGATGGCTGCCTCTTAGTTGAGCTCCTTGCCACCTGGTGGTTATCCCCCGTCATCCGTCATTACATCTTTTTAAATCGGTCCCTGCCCAGCAAGCACAGTGTGGTGCTATCCACCCTTTTACACTGGTGCAGGTCATGGGGATGCTCAGGTGGTCCCACAACTGCATAGAGGAAAAGTGTGAGGGCCATGCAGCCTAACGAAGATGGCTTCTGAGTCCCTGTTGCGTTGGGGACTTAGAGTGAAGTGATCCTTCCCCTGCACTGCGGAATAAAACCTGGCACGGGAGAGGGCGGTGGGCTGCACCTGCACCAAAGATTGCACACAGACTGCGACAGAACAGCCGGAGAACTTGCAGTGGCACAAGCCTTGGCCCTTGGTACGAGACCTAGTGATCGCTATGAATCCTGAAAGAGAAGAGAGCTGCCACCAGAGGCTCTGTTGCGATGATGCTGGTGCCAGCCATCACCATAGTCAATGCCCGTTCCTGGCCTGCACACTGGTTCCTGATGCGGGGGCTAAGACCGAGTTCAGTTAGGGCCAAGGACTGATTGCCGGCCATGGGGGCAAGCTTGCAAATTTACAGTGGTGACTGCAGTGTTCCTCAGGTGAACTAAACAGACATTATGAGCCCCTGGGGAGGTCTATACAAAGGCGGACAGTTCATGCAGGATGGGTTGCGCGATTGGTGAGGAGAGCTTTTCCCCCCTTACCTGTAAATGCGGTGGGGCTACGGGCCCTGGTATGAATTCTGGAGCAAGCTGGAGGGTCTCAGTGGGGGCTGCAAAATGCCAAAGGTCCCCAGGAAGGTCTACTAAACGAAGAACATTTGCAGCAGGCCCAATAGAGAGACAGCTGATGTGGGCCTCCCCCTCCTGTAAATGTGGTGGAGGCCACAAGTCCTTGGACAAACTCCGGGAGAGTGGTAGCCTGGAAGAGACTAATCCTGGAATCATCAACTAGAGATCCACTAGGGCACCAGTGTAACTGGCATGCTGGATTGTTCTGGAGTGCTCCTGTTTGAGAGGAGCTGTCCCCAAAGGGGTGTTTGAATGCCTATTGGGGAGACTCCAGAGGAGAGTTGCTTGGTGTAATCAGGCCTGAGCATGCAAAAGGGTGATGCCTGTATTGGTGGCCCCCCATGGATGAGGCAGAGTCTGGAAGGAACTGGTTTATTTGGCCCAGTGGATATCAGAGAAAGGCAAAGCGATGGGGGAGGTGGAGGTCCCGGCAATAGAAAAGGGCTGCCACCAGAGTTCCTCAAAACAGAATAGGCTGGACAAATACACTGTGAAGATTTCCGCAGCCAGGCCAATGGCCCATGGTGTGGAATTTGCCCCTTCGGGTGGGGATCAACAAGATGGAGAGCCTTCCCTACAAACAACAATGACTGCCATAAAGGAACTAAGAGGCTTCATATCCCTGATTGAACCCAAGCTAGATGCAGTAATGGTGAATGTCAATTTATTTCAAGCTGACTTCCATTAAATCTCTGAAAAGGTGGCAATAGCGGAAACAGAAATAAATAACTAAGTCCCTGGAAGAGGAGTACAGAACCTGACAAAACAGATCATGATCATGTGTTCCAGGCTGGAGGACCACAAAGGGAGGGCGAGATGAAACAACATTAGGGTGGTTGGGGTTCTGGAGGGCTCCAAGGGCCCCAGCATAGACCAATTCCTGGAAGACTTGATTCTTAATAAACTAAAACCGAGACGTATGTCAACCTTTTTCTTGATGGATAGAGCTCATAGGGCACTGGGCCCGCCGCCGAGGCTGGGGCTCCTCGGTGTACCATAATTACCTGAATACTGTACTTCAGAGATCTGGATGCAATATTACAGGCTGCATGTATGCATGTGGTCCTACAGTTGGACAACACAGTGATCTGCTTCTACCCAGACATTACCTTACAAGTGCAGTGTCTATGAAGAAGCTTTAATGAAGTAAAAAAGGCCCTCCGTGCTAAGTAACTGAAATATATAATGCTCTACCCATCCAAGCTGAAAGTTATCACAGACAGAATCACACTGCACTTTGCTACTCTGGAGGAAGCATAGGATTGGCTGGAAGGTTGGAGATTAGTAGGGAAAGGGGCTACTGTTGACAGAAAGACAGGGTCAAAGGCCACAGCGAGAGAAGAGCCATCCCTCCTGACAGCCAACGAGATCCACATCCCCCTGTGAGGGGAATGTGAGCAACCGGGAAGGTATAAATTTAGGGTGATGAATTGCTGTGTGGTAATATTGGCAGTATAATGGAACCTGGGGAGGGATTGATTGAAGACAGGGTAGATTGCAGACCTAGAAGTGCCGGAGGTGCTAGGTTTAACTTGAGCGGGGGTACACAGATTTCATTTTTGGTTATAATGGATTATTCGATTGTAATTTCAATATTTATCCAATAGGCCATTGACCAAGCAGCTGCAGCAACCCCAATACTAGAAGTTATGTTTGGGGAGTCAGGCACTCTGCTAGTTGGGAAAGTAGGTTGTTCAAAGTCCACAGAGCAGCGTGGCAGTGTGGGGATAGTTTTTGGTTTTATGATTTAGGTTAATGCTTACCAAAGCTTCACAGAACTGTGCTTTTGTATTTGTGGTGTGAGAGGAGGGTGGGCTACTGGTCCCCGGATTATCCCCTTGGTATTGAGGGGGGCACTGATATCCAGCAGCAACTGAGGGTGTACATTCTAAGCGACAAATATGATAGACGTGCATGAGGCTTCACAATGGTAAAATATATAGTCCTGGAATGTCAATGGGCTAAATGAGTGGCATCAAACGTACATTGGTCATGCAGCATTTTAGTTGCCACAGCTCTATTATAGTGCTTCTGCAAAACACACACCTTTAGAGTCATCATTATAAAGCTTTGGATAAAATGGGGTATGTCCAGAAGCCCCATGCAGGATGCACATCCAGTGGGAAACCTGATCAAGAAAGTGTTACCACTGATCTCCCGAAGGGTGTGGAGAGATGATCATGGTCAATACGTAGCCCTAAATGGGATGTGGAATGGGACTGATCTTAATATTTGCTCGATCTATGCTGAGCCTCGACTCTTGGGAACTCTTCCTGATCTGGGGGGCATGCTTTTTGATCTTCCTCCAGGAATTCTGCTTATGGGTTGGGACCGAAACGTGGCCTTCGACATGAATATGGATAGAAGTGGTGGCACAGATGGGAGAGGGGCCGGGACCCCAGCCTCAGTTAGCATCAGCAATGCGATAGGTGGATCTCTGGAGGGAGCTTAACCCTAACAACCGATAATGCACGTATTTCTCAGCACTGCATAGCAGTTTTTCCAGAATAGATTATTTTCTTGCCCTCTGATCCCAGATGCTGTGATTTACGGCGGCAGCGCAACTGGCGAGAGGAATATTGGACCACTCCCCAGTGGAGGTCCCGCTGTTGGGCCTGACAGTAGCTTATCAGAAGCCACCTAGATTGAGGCCTGGTATCTGAAAGATAAGGAGACCAGAGACAAGATACGCAGATCAGCTTACCTGTACTTGAAAGAATTGCGATGGGGTGCCAAGGCAATAATACAATTAATCAATCAATCAATCAGGGGATTTTTAGAGCGTGCTACTCACATGTGAGGGTTTCCAGGTGCTAGGGTCAGTGCAGCTCAGCTGAAAAGCTAGGTCTTGGGGCTCTTCCTGAAGGTGTACAGTGTAGGGGAGCATCTGATGTTGACTAGGAGCTTGTTCCAGGTCTTGGATGAGATGTAGGAGACGGTGCTTACACCTACTATGGTTCTGCAGATGTGTAGGGTTTCTGCCAGTGTGAGGTCAGCATAGTGGATGTTTCTTTTGGGTACGGGAAGGAGACTCTTTTTTTGATGTATTTGGGTCCTATGTAGTGGAGGGATTTGTAGGCTTAGGTGAGTTGGGATAGGAAAAAGGAATCTAAGCAGAAATGTGCAGACCTTGAGAGAAAGATGTTAGAGATTGAAAATGTGTTGCTCTGTCAATAGTAAATGAGAGCCCTGGCAGATGATCTAGCCCGAAAACATGCCCCAGCATTGCAGCAACATCTCTATGATGCTGGAGATAAAGCAGCCAAGTTGCTTGCATGGCTAGAAACCTGGGACAGAGAGAGGTCATGGGTAGTTGAGGTGAGAGATGAGAAGGGAGATCCTTATACAACTAATGTGGCAATAGCAGAGCCCTTCACCTCCTACTACACGGCTATGAATGCCTCCTGAGCTTCCATGACAAACACTGCCTGTATAGGCTTTCTTCAAAATGTCACTCTTTAGATACTAATGAGGGATGAACAGGAGGACCTGAATGTTTTTTGTGACCGTGGAGGAAATGCAGTGAGCATTGCAGGAGCCACGGTCACTCAAGGTACAGGGGCCCAATGGTCTTCCAGTTGGAATGTATAAGGGGTGAGCGCGGTGGTAGTCAGATGCTGGCAAAGTACCGAGAGACGCTCTCCACAGGCTGCCTCCCCTCCAACCAGAGGATGGAGAGGATAGTGGTCACTCTTAAGGAAGCGAAGTCCCCAGCTGAATGACGTTTATATAGACCAATTTCTTTGCTTTATGTGGAAGCAAAAGTATTGGCCGCATCTTTAGTGAACAGATTGCAAGATGGTCTGCCTTCGATAGTCCTCCTGACCGATCAGTTTTTGTCCCAGTAGGACCACAAGGTTTAACTTTAGGCATCTATATGGAGTACTCCTTTTTACTGAATTGTGTCAGGAGACACAGTCTTTAACGATGTCCTTAGACGTGAGGATGGCATTCAACTCGGTGGAGTAGAACTACATATTTGTGGACCTGGAGACACTGTGATCTGGTCCTATATTCAGTGGGCATGGCAAATTACTGTACCAAGCCCTCATGGCTAGAGTCAGGGTGAACCGTATAACCTTACATAGCTTTGAGCTCTAAAGGGGCACACAGCAGGGATGCCCACTATCCAAAAGATGTTCACCCTGGTGCTTGAACCATTGGTGGCGTTAATCCCCCCCCCTAATTTGAATTATAGGGGCACCAGAAGGTTGGGAAGAAAGAATCTCCCTCTATGTGGATAGTAGTTATATACATGGAATGTGTGCAGTCACTTAACCGTTTTAGAGTAGTAAATGTGTTTTAGTAAAATGCTTGGTCTCATATGTTTTTGTCAAGAATCACACTGTTCGTCTGTGTACATTAAGGAAATATATTCGCCCCTTTTTCCATATCCTCTCTCTCTTCTAATACTCCCCCCTCTCCTCACACTCCCTCTCTCTGTCCTTATATTCCCCACTCTCTCCTGATATTCCCCCACTTTCCTCATTCTCACCTTTCTCTCCTCGTACTCCCCCTGTCCTTATACTCCCCCCGTCTTCATATTCCCCCCTCTCTCCTCTTACTCCTTCCTCTCTCCTCATGCTACCCCCTTTTCCTTTTATTCCCCTCTGTCCTCATAGTCCCCCTCTCTGTGTTCATATTCTCCTGTCTCTCCTCATATTCCTCCTCTCTCCTCAGTTTCCCAACCCCTCTCTTCATACTTCCCTTTTCTGTTTATACTCCCTGCTCTCTCCTCTTACTCCTTCTTCTCTCTCTGCATACACTCTGGGACAGATTTACAAGCCCGTTGCGCATTTTTGTTGTTGTATTGTGTAACTTTCTTGATGTAATGTTGGCAAAAATAATGCAGTAAATTGCATATGTATTTGCAAAATGATTGAGGGTTGTCCACTGAAATGTATTAGTTATATAGGTGGAATGTGTGCAGTCACTTAACCGTTTTAGAGTAGTAAATGTCTTTTAGTAAAATGCTTGTTCACATATTTTTTTATCTAATATCAGACTGTGCATCTGTGTACATTAAGGAATTATATTTGCCCTTTTTTCCATATTCTTCCCCCTTTCTCCTCATACTCCCCCGTACACACCCCTCAATCCTTACACTTTCCCTCTCTCCTCACACTCACTCTCTATCTCCTCATACTCGTTCTTCTCTCCTCATACTCCCACCTCTCTCCTCATACCTCCTTGACTCCTCATACTCCTCCATCTTCTCATACTCCCCCTTCTCCTCATACTTTTTCCTGTCTCCTCATAGTATCCTTTGTCTCCTAATACACCCTCTCTTCTCTTACTCTCCCTTCTCTCGTCATGCAAACTCCTCTCTCCTTATACTCCTCTTTTCTCCTCATATGTGCCGCACTTTTTCCATACTCCCCCTACTCTTCATATTCCCCCCTGTCTTCCTATTCTCCCCTCTCCTCATACTTCTTACTGTCTCCTTATACTATCCCCTCTCTTCCTTTCACACTCCCTCTCCCCTCATAGTCCTCTTTTATCCACATTCTTCGCTCTCTCTCTTCATATTCCCTCCTCTCTCCTCATACATACTCCTCTCCCCTTATACTCCTCCTTTCTTCTTATACTGGCCCCTATTGCACATACTCCCTCTTCTCTTCTCATACTCCTCTCTCTCTTCTCATACTCCCCTCTCTCTCCTCACACTCCCCCTCTCTTTCCTTATACTCCCCACTCTCTCCTTATATTCCTCCTCTTTCCTCATTCTCACCGTTCTCTTCACATACTCCCCCTGTCCTTATACTCCCCCTAGTCTTCATATTCCCCCCTTTTCCTCTTACTCCTCCCTTTCTCCTCATTCTACCCCCTTTTCTTATATTCCTCTCTGTCCTCATACTTCCCCTCTCTGTGTTTATATTACCATGTCTCTCCTCATATTACTCCTCCCCCTTCATTTCCCCCCTCTCTCTTCATACTTCCCCTTTCTGTTCATACTCCCTGCTCTCTCCTCTTACTCCTTTTCCTCTCTCTGCATACACTCTGGGGCAGATTTATAAGCCCTTTGTGCCTCTTGTTGGTCTATTGTGTCAATTTTTTTGATGTAATATTGGCAAAAATAATATAGTAAATTGCATATGTATTTGTAAAATGAGTCAGGGTTGTCCACTGAAATGTAGTAGTTATATACGTGGAATGTGTGCAGTCACTTAACTGTTTTAGAGTAGTGAATGTCAGGCACGCTTCGTCCATTGGGGCGTGGGGGCGTAGCCCCCCCTGCCTGAAGCCGCCTGCAGCTCCCTCGGCGTTTTTGAGTTAAGACTGTGACAATCATGTCAATGAATCAACATGACGTCAGACCGCCGGGCGGGCGTCATGTTGATTGATTGACATGATTGTACAGGCGGCAACACAAGTGCGCATGAGTGGGGACGGAGGGTGAATTTTTACCCGTGCCCACGCATGCGCACTTGTGTTTTTGCGGCGTTGTGTATGCCCATCAGGAGCCCCAATGGGCGTGCTGCGGGCGAGAAGGTACCTGTGCCCCCGGCGCCAGGATTGGCCAGGGGCGCTGTGAGCCTGTTACGTGTGGGGAGCAGAGCCCAGAGGTGGCGCGGACCGGGACCGGCAGCAAGGTAAGAGTGTGTGGTTTTCTTTTATTTTAAAGTGTTTGGTGCGAGCGTGCGTGTATGCATGAATGTTTGGTGGAGAGTGGTGTGAATGGATGTGTTTGTGTGTATGTGTGTGTGAATAAATTTCTTTGAGTGTTGTGTATGTGGTTGGGGGGGGGTCGCAGCCGGCCTGAGTGGCCTGGGGCACGCACTCGCAAATCAGTTTGCGCCTCACCACTGTAAAATGTCACCAGCCGCCCCTGGTGAATGTGTTTTGGTAAAATGCATGGTCTCATATTTTTTTGTCTAATATCACACTGTGTGTATGTGTACATTAAGGAATTATGGGGCATATTATTAAGGACCGGTGTTGAAATTATCGCCATTGTATCAGCAGGAAACTGCCGATAAAACGGAGATAATGGGCTTGATAATACGCCCTTGTTAATTCCCATAGAAGCCCATGTTCTGACGTTAACATGGGCTTCTATGGGAATTAACAAGTGCGTATTATCAATCCCATTATTGCTGTTTTATCGGCAGTTTCCTGCCGATAAAACGGCGATAATTTTAACACCGATCCTTGATAATATGCCCCTATATTTGCCCCTTTTTCCATATTCTCCCCCTCTCTTCTCATACTCCCTCCTTTCACTTCATACACGCCCCTTTCTCCTTATACTTCCCCTCTCTCCTCACACTTCCTCTCTGTCTCCTCATACTCTTTCTTCTCTCCTCATACTACCACCTCTTTCCTCTTACCTCCTTCACACCTCATACTCCTCCATCTCCTTATACTTCCTCCTGTCTCCTCATAGTACCCTTTGTCTCCTAATACACCCTCTCTTTTCCTATACTCCCCTTTTCTCCATATTCTCTCCCCTCTCCTTTCATACTCTCCCTTCTCTCCTCAAGCACACTCCTCTCTCCTCATACTTCTCTTCTCTCCTTATACTTGTGCCTCTTTTTCCATACTTCCCCTACTCTTCATATTCCCCCCTGTTTTCATATTCACCCCTCTCCTCATACTTCTTACTGTCTCCTCATACTACCCCCTCTCTCCTTATACACTCACTCTTCCCTTATATTCCTCTTTTCTCCACATTCTTCTCTCTCTCTCTTCATATTCCCTCATCTCTCCTCATACATTCTCCTCTCTCCTTATACTCCCCCTTTCTTCTTATACTCGCCCCTCTTTGCACATACTCTCTCTTCTCTTCTCATAGTTCTGTATCTCTTCTCCTACTCCCCCCTCTCTCCTCACACTCCCCCTCTTTTTCCTTATACTCCCAACTGTCTCCTGATATTCCCCCTCTTTTCTCATTCTCACCTATCTCTCCTCATACACCCACTTTCCTTATACTCTCCCCTGTCTTCATATTCTCCCCTCTCTCCTCTTACTCCTCTCTCTCTCCTCATACTACCCCCTTGTCCTTATATTTCCCTCTGTCATCATACTCCCCCTCTCTGTGTTCATACTCCCCTGTCTCTCCTCATATTCCTCCTCTCTCCTCATTTTACCCCTCTCTCTTCATACTTCCCCGTTCTCTTCATACTCCCTGCTTTCTCCTCTTACTCCTCCCTCTCACCCTGCATACACTCTGCACCACTCTCATCATACTCCCTGTCTTTTCATACTCCCCCCACTCCTTATATTTCTTCCTCTCATCATACTCCCCCTCTCTTCTCATACCCCTTTCATTCTTCATAATCCCCCATCTGTTTATACTCCTCCCTTTCTACTCATACTGTATCCTCTGTATTATACACCCCTGTTCTCCTTATGCTCCCCTTTTCCCCACACACTCCCTCCTCTCTTCCGATTCTCTCCTCTCTCTCCCTATAAACACCCCTCTTTTCTTATACTCTTTTTTGTCCTCATACTCGCACCTCTAAACATATTCTCCCCTCTCTCTTCATACTCCTTCTCTCTCTTCTCATACTGCCCCCTCTCTCCTCACACTCTCCTTCTCTCTCCTCATACTCCCCCTTCTCTCCGCATACTCTCCACTCTCCACATACTCCCTTCTCCCCTCATACTGCAGTGGCTCCTTATACTCCCCCCTCTCTTCATATTTTCCCTTGTCTCATACTCCCCCCTCTCTCCTTATACCCCCTTCTCTCCTCATACTCCCACCTTTCTCCTCATAATCCACCCTTTCTTCTTATACTCTACCCTCTCCTTATACTCATCCTCTCCCCTTATACTCTCCGTTTTCTCATACTCTCCCCTTCCTCATATATCCCCCTCTTGTCACATTCCTCCCTCACTCCTCATACCCTCTTCACTCCTCATACTCCCCCATCTCCTCATACTCCTCCCACTCTTCACATAGTAGTCACTCTGTCCTCATGCACTCTCGTTATACTCCTCTTTATTCCACATTCTCCCCCTCTCTTCTCATAGTCTCCTCTCTCTGCTTTGAGACGCTCCTATCTATTTCTACTCCTCTTTTTTCCTCATACTCACTCCTATTTATACATACTACCCCCTCTCTCTTCATACTCCTCCTCTCTCTCCTCATACTGCCCCCACTCTTCTCACACTTTCCCTTTCTGTCCTTATCCTCCTTCCTCTCTACTGATACTCCCTTATCTTTCCTCATACTCCCTTCGCTTTTCATACTTCCCACTCTCTCATCTTACTCTTCCTTCTCTCCTCATACTCCCCCTTCTCATATTTCCATATCTCCTCATATACCCCCTCTTTCCTTATATTTCTCTTTTCTCCTCATTCTCCTCCCTCTCTTCTCATACTGTCTGCTTTCTCCTCATACACACTCCTCTTTGCTTTTACTTCCCCTCTTTCCACATACTCCTCTCTCTCTCCTCACACTCTCCTTCTCTCTGCTTATACTCCCCTTCTCTCTTGATATTCCCCAGTCTCCTCATTCTCCCCTCGTTGTCCTCATACTCACCCCTGTCCTCATACTTCACCCTCTTTCCTGTTACTATCCTTACAGAAGTGTAATCATTTAGTCAGTAGTGAAGTATTGATGCAATGAAGTTGGCCTTAGCAGATGAACTGTTTGAATCCCTTATCCAGTATATATGCATTTTTGTATCCATGTGCACTCTTGTGTTTCACGTCGTCAATTCTCCATTCCATATCCTTATACTTCCATCAAACACTATGTAACTGTTCTTGCACTATTATATTCATGCAGTGTGTATGCACTTTTGCTATCAGTTACACAGTTGTTTATTATACTTAGTCATTTTACATTATATTTATTTAGTAATAGAATAATATATTTCTTATATTTATTTTTATAATGTTATATATATATTTTTATAACAGATTCTATTTATCAACACTAAAAGGAATTCATTATGCCTTCAAAAAGTGAAAAAAGGAAACAACATAATTAAGCTTATTATTTAAAGAGAAGTCACCCACAAGATTTACCTGGACAACAATGTGTGAACAAAAAGAAAAAAGTCCTGGTAGGAGAACAAAGATTTTTTTGAAGAACTTATCAAACTCTAGGAGTAGTGTGGAGAAAATCAAAAATACAAATAGTGTACCTGCAACTAAGAAGAAAACCAAGAGAAAAGAGAACAACCGTGGGAAATCATCTTGTAAAAAAACACTGTATTGTAAAAGGAGGAAGAATCAATTTCAGGAAATTAGGAAAAACATGTTTTATAGTAGAGTTGTGTCAAATTTGATCAAAGAAGTGAAGAAATTCAAAAATAAAGCAGCATTTTATAAGAAGAAGAAACGTATAAAAATATAGTTGAGAAAGCTTTCGAATTAAAAAAAAAGTTAAAAAAAGTTGTTTATTTTAGAAATCAATAGAATTTGATCACTAGATAAGCCAATCTATTTAATGAAGGCCAAAAGTTAGTGGAGAAGAGTAATTAACAGAAGTAATTTTTCTGATTTTTTTGGGGTGAATGAAATCATAGTTCAAGTTCTGAGCCTTTTTTTAATGAAGAGAGTTATCTTCAGAGTAATGATTTGTTGCATGCAGTTGACAGTAGTGGTCGTGCGTATGAGGTTAGAAATTGTTGTCCTATTGAGAAAGAGAAAATCGTTCCTAGAAATGCAGAAGAGGTGTTAGCTGATAAAGTTTTAGGGAGACGTCCTAAAGCTCCAGTGTACACTCGGAATTGCAGTAGTATTTGTAGTGTACGGCAGGAATCTATTGATTTTTTACACAATTACTTACGTAACTATACTAAGAAAAGTGTTAAACAAAAGATTAATATGTTGCAAGGACTAGACCCTTGCGGAGTGAGAGAAAATACTGGTTTGCAAGGTCATTCTCTGGCTTGTCTTTCAAAAAGTATGTCGAAGTGTTTCTCACCATTTCAGGATGTTAGCAGTACATCATGCTCAAATGAGGAAATTAGTCAGAAGATTGTATTATGCAAAAAGTCTAGCACTAATGTTAAAAAAGTTGAACAGTGGTCTTTTGTGTGGATCTGTATCAGATGTAATGAATGTTTGTGAAGAAATTCAGGTTAGTTACTTTAATAGAAGGAAATGTGGAAGCGAATGTACAACATTGTAGTACAGAACATTTTGAGCAAGAAATTATGAAGTTTAAGGTCATTTGAGGTGATAGGCCACATTTTTCTTGTATTTGTTTTCGATGAACTCATTATAAAAATCAGGCCAGGACTGTTGATTTTTATTTAAAAAGTGAAAAGGAAAATATTAAAGAGTGGACGTAATTTGCAACTTATTTTTTGGTAGAGATATGTTTTGATTTGAGTTCTGATCAGTGTATTTGTAAATATTGTTATAAGAAATTAGACAAGAACAAAATGCCTACTAGAGCTGGGCATAATAATCTTGAGTTGGTAAATATTCCTTCTGAACTGATGGATTTAAATACCTATGAGTCTATTCTTATTCAATGTGTGCATCCATTTCAGGCTATTTTTCGTATGGAGCCTAAGACAGGGAAATTGCCTCCTTCAGATTTACAGAGAGGTTTAAAGGGAAGAGTTGTATATTTGCCTCTAGATTTAAAGAAAAATATTGAAACAATTGGTGTAGAAAATGTAGAAGATGAACCTTTAGTTATTCTTGTTAATGACGTTCCTACTAAGAGTAAGAAAATCTGGCAAGAATTAGTGGATGTTAGAAAAGTGAAAAAGGCAACGTTGCATCTGATAAAAAATAATCAATACTGTAAAAATGTGTTTGTGAGAGAAGAAGAAATA
Source organism: Lissotriton helveticus (assembly GCF_964261635.1). Lineage (NCBI taxonomy): Eukaryota > Metazoa > Chordata > Amphibia > Caudata > Salamandridae > Lissotriton > Lissotriton helveticus. Next base: position 128,345,072 of record NC_136064.1, read on the forward strand.
ACTGTAGAAGAAGATAGTGACTCGCCATCTGGACAAGTTGAAAAAGTGGATGTGTCCAGAACTGAAGAAATCTACAAACATTACAGTGTTCATTCCAAATGAAAGAAGAAAATGGAAGTCCCATTAGTGTATGGGAAAAGAGGTTGGAAGCTCGTTGTTTCCCTCAGTTGTTTCCCACAGGAAAAGGAGGACAATATGATGACTACCTATGCAGTTTCCTGCATCTGAATACAGGACATCAAGATTGTATGCAGAAGATCCAAGATTTCGACAATGTATTCCGTATTTGTTTCATCTTTTGTTTTAGAGTGATTTGTCTGGACTTTCTTATGCAGTAATCATATATTGAAAACAGGTGTACATCTGCAAAATGTTTCGGCAAAGGAATTTATGGATAAAGTACTGCAGAAAGATAATGTTTTGGAATCTCAGCTAATTAATCTCATGGCATGTCAGCGTGGTACTAATGAGTACTGGTACCATCGTCGTGGAGAACTTAAATGTATGCTAAGGAACTTAGGAACTCCTACGTGGTTCCTTAATCTAAGCTGTGCTGAATATGCTCGGGATGATTTACTTCAATTTCTTCAAAAGGCAAATCCAAATATACTAAATATTGAAAACAAGACACCTGGAGAATTGTGCTCTTTGGATCCAGTTAATGTATGCAGGTATTTCAATCATAGATTTGAAGCTATGATGTATGTTATCACCAATAAAACAAATCCTCCTCTTGGAGAGGTTCTGGATTTCTTTGGGAGAAAGGAGTATCAAGCGAGAGGTGCTGCTCACATACATATGCTAATATGGATCAAAGATACTCCCAAATTTGGAAAAGACTCAGATGATACTGTATTGTCTTTTATTGACGAATATGCTACATGTGATTTACCTAAAAGTACCGAAGATAAGGAGTTAAGACAACAAGTCCTACTATTCCAAAGCCATCGTTCTGGGAAATACTGTAGTCGAAAGTACAAATCTAAGGACAAATTCTACACCAAATGTCGTTTTGGATTTCCACGTCCTGTAATATCAAAAGGAAGAGTGAATAGTTTTATGTCATCTTTGCGACATACTATCACAAGAAAGTCTCCAAAACATACCTACAACTTAAGAAGAAATGAAGAGTCAAAATACATAAATGACTACAACCCAGTCATTTTGTCCATGTGGAATGCTAACATGGATATTCAATATGATGCGGACAATTCCATTGCTGTTGCTCGATATGTAACGTCCTACATAACAAAATCAGAAAAGACGGAATTGAAGGAAATGTAGGAAGAGATTTAACACGAGAAGAGTCTAAGTAAAAAATTATATAGTTACAGTTTGAAGATGTTATCTCATCGAGAAATTGGAACGTATGAATGCTCGGATCGCTTATCATCTGCAAGTCTATACTCCAAATCTAGAAGAATCATTTGGGTGAGTCCAGGTCTTGCTGCAACACGAAATCGAGTACTTAAATCTGTACAAGAAATTGAATATTCAGCTGAAAAATAGCCAGAAAGTACAGATATTTTGAAAACAAATATGTTGGATACATATTATCCAAATAGAAGTCATCATCTTGAGAACATTTGTCTTCATGAAGTGCTGCAAAACTATATTTTTAAAGGGAATATTACAGAAAACATCAATAATGGTATATATGCCGTGATTGGTTCTGAAAGATGTTTGGTCAAACAAAGAAAAGGACATTTGATTAATCACCGTAAACTGAGTTGCGAAACTCCTGACAAAAGGGATTTTTACTATTTAGCTCTTTTGCAACTTTTTTGGGGTGGCTTTCAGAATTGGAATTACTTGCAGATGTTGAGAGCTATGAAGATTCGTTCAACGCAAGTAAAGATACTATAGAATGTCCTGTTTTTGCTAATTATGTAAAAATGTTGAACGACGAAATTGAGCAAGAAGCTACAATTGCAGCTGAGATTGCTAGAGACAGTTCTCAAGATAGTCAAACTTCTGCTCTGTTCAGTCAGGATCCACTAGGAGAACCAATTGTTCAAAATGAAGCAGCAACTGCTATGGAAGAGGTGGAAACAGCAATGTATCAAGATCAGGAAGGTGTAATAAACTTAGGAAACTTGGAATAACAACTAAATGTTGAGCAGAAACAAATATATGAGCAAGTGAGAGAACAGATTAACCATGGATTACTTCATGAAAAGAAAGAGTGCACTTGCTCATCATTTCAACCTATCCGTATGTATGTGAGTGGACAAGCTGGAACAGGAAAACATTTTTTAATTAAAGTAATTACAACTTATCTACAGAAAACAACTGAGTCGCATTTGTCTTGTGTTGTCACTGCTCCTACTGGGTTGGCAGCACACAAAATTAAAGGAATTACTTTACATCGTTTATTCATACTACCAGTAGAGCATGAAAACAAATTAGAATACCACAAGCTATCTGGAGAAGCGGGTTGTGAAGTTTCAAGAATCTTATAGAAAATTAAACTTCTCATTATTGATGAGGTAAACATGGTATCAAACTTAATGCTTGCCTTTGTGCATTTAAGAATGCAGCAAATTCTTAAAATAGAGTGGGACGTATTATTTGGAGGAAAACACATCATAGTTTTTGGAGATCTACTACAACTCAATCCTCTAAAAGGACAACCAGTGTTTAAAACACTAGCGCATGAAGATACCAGAAAGTCTATGGGGAGCATTGGAAATCTTAACATTTGGTCATATTTTGAGTATAAGGAACTTATTACAAATATGCGACAGGCAAATGATGCTGATTATGGAACTATTCTTCAAGATTTGGAAAAGGGACTGAATGTGGTGAAGAAGTTTTACAGACAAGATTACTTTCCAATTTGTTTCCATTTGAAAATATGGTTCCTGAGAAAATATATATGAGAATTGCAGAAAACAAATCTGTAATCTGCTTAATGCCAACACTGCGTGAATATTCTGTATTCATTGAAGAAAGTTGGAAAATGAAGAAATTATAAAATTGGAAGCTATTTATAAAATAGAACATGAAGGAATCACTATTATTTTGACTGAAAAGTTGAAGAGGAAATTGGATTCTTTAGAGAAATTGATAAGTAAAACTGCTGCTTTAGAAAAGAATGTATATGCATGTGTAAACTGTAGGGTAATTTTACGACATAATTTGAATGTGGAAAAAGGTTTAGTAAATGGAGCAGTGGGTAAAATTGTTAATTTTGTTAATTATGTAAATCGAAATGGCATTGAATTTTTGAAAATCAAATTTGATAAAATTGAAGAAGTACAACAATTTAGTCGTTGTTCAGCTTGGTTATTGCTTGTAAAAGATTTGTATGTTTGCAGAAAACAGTTTCCTATTTCTTTGGCGTATGCGGTGACCATTCAAAAATCTCAAGGTTTAATTGTAGATAGTGCTTTAGTGAATATTGGAAGGACTGTGTTTAAAGAAGGTATGGCATCTGTTGCTTTGTCTCGAGTGAGAACTTTATTTGGATTGTACTGATTTTGTGGGAGCATTAGATGATGTCGAGTTTTTTTATCATATAAATTCCAAAATTGATAACCAGGAAATTGACATCAATTAAATATCTGATGACATTTTTTCAGAAGCTCTGTTAAATTATGAGATGTTAGAAGAATAAATGTATTGTTATATAATAATAATAGTTTGAGTTCTATGTACTAAAACATTCACTGTACTAAAGGTGTAGCACTTATAGATTCACTTATACATTCTTTAATTTATTTGCCGAGTCTGTATCCTTACACGTCCTTCAAAAACTCTGCCAGTGCTGTTTGAGTGTTGTAGTGAGCTATATAGCAGTATGTACTTACCTATACACTATGCTAAAAGTGAAGCAGTTATACATTCAGCTCAACACTGTTCTTGCAGAACTGTAATCATTCATCAAGTACCCAAGTACTCATGCAGTAAAGCAGGCCTTAGGGCATGCACTGTTTCAAACCCCTACAGACTATGCATGCAGTCTTCTATACACCTGTGAACTTGTGTTTTATACCTTCAATTTCCCAGTCTGTATCCTTACACTTCCAGCAAAAAACTCAGTCATTGCTGATTCAGTGTTGTACTGAGCAATTCAGCAGAATGTCCTTATCTATGCACTGTGCTAAAACTGAAGCGGTTATACATTCAGTCAGGCACTTTCGTTGCAGAACTGTAATCATCCATTCAGTACGTAAGTACTCATGCACTAAAATAGGCTTTAGGCCATAGACTGCTTCAAACCTCTACAGACTTTGCATGCAGTCTCCCATGCACCTGCAAACTTGTCTTTTATACCTTTAATTCCCCAGTCTGTATCCTTACACTTCCAGCAAACACTCTGTCATTGCTGATTCAGTATTGTACTGAGCTATTCAGCAGAATGTCCTTAGCTATGCACTGTGCTAAAACTGAAGCTCTTATAAATTCAGTCAGACACTCTCCTAGCAGAACTGTAATCATCCAGTCAGTACCCAAATAATTATGGAGCAAAGTAGGCCTTAGGCCATGGACTACTTTAAACCCCTATAGACTATGCTTGCCGTCTTCTATACACCTGCAAACTTGCCTTTTATATCTTCAATTCGCCAGTGTGTATCGTTACACTTTCACCAAACACTCTCACACTACTGTTTCAGTATTGTAGTGAACCAAACAGCAGTATGTACTTATCTATATACTGTTCTAACAGTGAAGCTGCTATACATTCAGCCACACACTCTCTTTGCAGAACTGTAATCATCCAGTCAGTACCCAAGTACTCATTGAGCAAAGTAGGCCTTAGGCCATGGACTGCTTCAAATCCCTATAGACTATGCATGCACTCTTCAATGCACCTGCAAACTTGTTTTTTAAATCTTCAAATGCCCAGTCTGTATCCTTACACTTCCTCCTAACATTCTGCCACTGCTGTTTCAGTATTGTAGTGAGCCATACAGCAGTATCTCCTTATCTATACACTGTGCTAAAAGTGCAGCAGTTATACATTCAGCTAGACACTCTCCTTGCAGAAGTGCAATTATTGAGTCAGTATGGAAGTACTTATGCAGTAAAGTAGGCCTTAGAGCATGGACTACTTCAAATCCCTATAGACTATGCATGCAGTGTTCTATGCACCTGCAAACTTGACTTTTAAACCTTCAATTGCCCAGGCTGTATCCTTACACTTCCTCCAAACATTCTGCCACTGCTGTTTCAGTATTGAAGTAAGCCATTCAGAAACGCAACGCCGCTGCAGCAATGCTCTGGGATACCTATGCTCACAATGCTGTGTCAATCATTACGCCTGCTTCAAGCAGGTGCAGGGTTATGGCGCAGCATGGGCCCAAAAGTGACTAAGTGAAATCTTGTGTGTTTGGTAAGGTGGTCCCTTTAGTTAATGGCTTGATCAATGAAATATGAAACACTGGAGGCATTGGTATTATGGTGGGAAGGTAATGTTTTAGAGAAACAGGATTAAATACTCTTGATCTCTTAAAATGTCCAAGGCATAAATATTTGGCTGATAACCAAACTTGAATCTCAATGTTGCACAACAGTTCTGGTTACCTATGCTTGTTGGCAAACTCCTTGAATCCGGTTTAGGCTTGTTATAGATTGTTGTTTGCAGTTGTGTGAATGTGAATTAGGTGTTTATTGAACTCATGAGCTGGGGGCACTACATTGGCTCTCTGGATGTCTGCATTTGTCATTTTGGTGGAAACCCAATATGTACAGAAAAAGGTGGTGAAAACTGAAGATTTGCAGGTCGAATTATTTCATGCAAACAATGTATTTTATAACCAAGAATCCCAATTACAATTCTCCTGCAAGGTAGTACATCCTAAGTACTGTTCCAGAGATTTATTTTTTCTCTCACTTTTACCATCTGTATGCAGGTGGTTACTGGAAGATAATCTAACGTCAATACCTATGAAGTCACAAAGGGTTATCCAAAAATGTGAAACAAACTGCCAACCCCAGTCTGAAATAGGCACTGAAGGGACCCCATGCAGCCAAACTACTGACCTCAGCATATCTATTTGAATACAACAATACTTTAAGAAGCAGAAAATATGCTATTTTAGTTAAATTATCAACAGTTACCAGAATAGAATTAAATTAATCAAGTGCGGAAATTCAACTATATAGTCCAAATAAACTAAACATTCGCATACCGCGCATTTGCGCATTTCGCGTACTGCAAATTCGCGCATTTTGCCCATACTTAGCATGGACTGCTTCAGACCCCTATAGACTATGCATGCACTCTTCTATGTACCTGCAAACTTGTCTTTTATACCTTCAATTCCCCAGTCTGTATCCTTACACTTCCAGCCTAGTCTCTGTGATTGCTGATTCAGTATTGTAATGAGCTAATAAGCAGAATGTCCTTATCTATGCACTGTGCTAAAATGAAGCTCTTATAAATTCAGTCATGCACTCTCCTAGCAGAACTGTAATCATCCAGTCAGTACCCAAATAATTATGGAGCAAAGTAGGCCTTAGGCCATAGACTGCTTTCAAACCCTATAGACTATGATTGCAGTCTTCTATGCACCTGCAAACTTGCCTTTTATACCTTCAATTCCCCAGTCTGTATCATTACACTTTCACCAAACACTCGCACACTACTGCTTCAGTATTGTAGTGAGCCATTCAGCAGAAAGTCCTTATCTATACACTGTTCTAAAAGTGAACCTCCTATAAAATTAGTCAGGCACTCTCCTTGCACAACTGTTATCTTCTAGTCAGTAGCCAAGTACTGATGGAGCAATGTAGGCCTTAGGCCATGAACTGCTTCAAACCCTTTCTATGCACCTGGAAGCTTGTCTTTTTAAACCTTCAATTGCCCAGTCTGTATCCTTAGAGTTCCAATAAACACTTTCACACTTCTGTTTCAGTATTGTAGTGAGCCATGCAGCACTATGTGCTTATCTATACACTGTTCTGAAAGTGAAGCTGCTATACATTCAGCCAGACACTCTCTTTGCAGAATTGTAATCATTCAGCCAGTACCCAAGTACTCATGGTTCAAAGTGGGCCTTAGGGCATAGACTGCTTCAAACCCCTATAGACTATGCATGCACTCTTCTATGCACCTGCAAACTTGCCTTTTAAACCTTCAATTACCTAGTCTGTATCCTTACAGTTCCACTAAACACTTTCACCAGGCAAAACATTGCTAATGAGATGCAGAGTAGGCGTTCCCACGCAAAAAACAGTGAACACACCACTTTGCAACTTTCTCAACCACCAGCAAGATCTGCGAAGAGAATACAAAACAGGCGATAAGGTGCTTTAGCACCAGGAAGTTTACACCTGCCCTGACCTGGTGTGAAGTCAGACTACAACCTGCAACATGAAAGGGAGCCAAGCCCACAGCCACACCTGAACAACAACAGATGCAATGGAGCCAATGATCATTGAGCTCGGACACCTAACAGTGCCCTGACACCACCCACCACCAGCTCTTTGTCCACCATCCCCCTGACCCCTCCCCGACAAACAAATGTGACAGCAACCTTCCGAAATCTGGAACGTAACAAATCAGCTGATGTTGCACAAATATAGTCAAAAAGATACATGTGACGTTGGACAAATGAGAATCATAGTCAGCTATGGATTTACATATAAAACATTTTTTTAAACAAAACAACAAAATAAAAGTAGGTGCAGCCGTGGCGTGTCATCCCTCAACAATCTGTGAATCACAGCCTGCAAGACAAAAAGCAAGATAAGATTGTGCATCATGCGCCCATCAAAGAGGATAGAGAGAGAGAATGAGTGAGAGAGGGGAAGAGGGAGAGAAAGAAAGAATCAGTGAGAGAGGGATGACGAGAGAGAAAGAGAGAAAGAGTGAGAGAGAAAGGAAGAGACAGAGAAAGAGAGAAACATTGAGAGAGAGAGAGAAAGAGAGAGTGAGAGAGTGTGAGAAAGAGGAAGAGAGAGAGAAAGAGTGTGAGAGAGAAAGGAAGAGATGGTGAGGGAGAGTGAGTGCCGACACCATTTCCAAAACCGTCACAGCTCACCTTTCAGCCACCGGTGTGTCTGCAACCTCATCCCGGGACATAGTGCAGCTGTCAAGCTCACTCATCTGAAACATAGAATAGAATCAATAATGGCAGAGTACATACATCTGCTCATGCCTAAATTGCTGCCCCGACCCGGTGCACCCAGTCTGCTGCATACCAACCACTCCGCAGCCCAGAGGTATCTGCCCGCCGTTGTACACCCAGGCTGCTGCACCCCATCCACTCTCACTGCCCAGAGGTAATTGTTCACCACTGCACAAACAAGCGTCTCTGCTCACCTTCCACCACCAATGTGTGTTGAAGAGGGTTAACCACGTACCGAAGCAACATGCTCAGCTGTGGCATACACGCGGTCAAGCTGAGCTCACAATTCAAATCGGGTCTTGATTGCCAGGATGGTGTATCAAGGCCAGGCATCAGTGCAGGCTGCACACCCGCTCAGCTCTGGTGGCACTAACTCAGTGGAAATTAAGTCATCACCAAGTGGTGGTAGGCCGATGTCAGGGGGGTTGACAATCTGGGAATGACAGCCTTCAAGACAAAAAGCAAGATGAGATTGTGCGTCATGCGCCCATCAAGAGAGCGAGAGGGAGAGAGAGAAAAATAGAGAAAGATTGAGAGAGAGAGAGAAAGAAAAAGTGAGAGAGGGAGGAAGAGAGAGAGAAAGAGTAAGAGAGAAAGGAAGAGTTGGAGAGGGAGAGGGAGTGCCAACACTGCAAACAAAACCCTCACTGCTCACCTTTCCACCACCGGTGTGTCTCTACCCATATGCAGGGACATACTGCAACCCTCAAGCTCACTCATCTGAAACATAGTATAGAAACAGTTATGATAGATGTTAGAAGGGGCGATCTCCAAGGGCCAGGTTGTGCTCACCCGACCACCCCCAGGACCCACCTCTCCCACAGATATTGCTGAGTCTTATCGCGAGGTCCCCAGCGGGGAGGACTTCGAGTCTAGGATCGTACACACTGAGCTTACACCACACTTACGAACAGACACCACACCGTAGGTATTCAGTAATAAGTTCTTTATCAAACAGTAAGAAGAATCAGCACTCTTATTTACAAGCGATCGAGGGATCGTAAAGTCTTTAGGAATTCGGGAAGAGGGAAGCGGGACAGTCTTAATCTTTAGGCCAGTACGAAGCGTACCCTGCGCACAGCTCTCAATCCTTGAGCCGGGGGATACGGGAGATGATGGTCGTGCTAGCTGCTTCACTCACGTCGAGTCAGGTCGTGATGGTAGCGTCGATAGTCCAGCCAGACCAGAGTACTCCTCGAGCCGCGACGAGATCAGCAGGGCTCGATCCGGAGAAGTTCTTGAGGAGCCGCGACAGCATCAGCAGGGCTCAGATAATTTCGAGTTCAAGCTCGAGCCGCGACAGCGTCAGCATGGCTCCGAGGTCTTAGTTCGGTCTTTGCAAGGATAAGCCGCGACAGCGTCAGCAGGGCTCCGATGGTTCAGTTCCGTGTACGGGAAGGAGCCGCGACAGCGTCAGCAGGGCTCAGTGATTCAAAGGTTCAGTTCTCCTTAAGGTCAGCCGCAATCAGATCAGCAGGGCTTTCTTGTCCAGGATACAACTGCCCGCTAGTTGTGGTGCGGGCCTTGATATAGTCCAGTGGCCCTTTGATGTCCGGACCCTCGCAGGCGGAGGCCTCGTGCCTTGGGGGCTGGTCGTTGAAGAGGTCTGGCGGTTGGCTCTTTGATCCTTTGAAGATGCGCCCGGGAATTCCCAGACGCCCAGCAGGGTCTGAAACCAGCACTCGGGGAGGCCAGAGGTGCAATCGAAACTGGCCAGCAGGGGGGAGGCCAAAGGTGTGACAGATACCAGTCTCTCAGGGGAAGCCGGAGGTGCCATCGAAACTCCCTGGCTTATCTCACTCGGGGAGCCCTTTACCCCCCATCCGGGACTGGCACGCCTTGGAGTCTAAGTTTCGCTGGGGCTGGGGTCATGCTAGGCCCAGGGAGTCAGGGATCTCGGGAAGGGAAAATGGCTGCCGGGCCTTGTGGGGCATGCAGGTCCTAGGTGCTCGGAGCCGGGAGTGGGACGGGACAAGCGGGACTGGTCGTCGGTTACGGGGTCTGGGCGTGCAGGGAGCAGGACGACCAGGGAACTCTGGGCGCAGGCTACACTAACGGGGTGTTGCGCAGGGAACTCTTGGTGCAGGGCTACGCTAACAGGGTGCTGAGGAACGGGGGGGAACCACGCCACAAGGCCAGGTCCAACACGCGTCCCCCCAGCTGAAAGGCGGAGAGAACTACCCATCCTCTTGGGGGTTCTCTTCGCTGAGGCGGAAGAATCGGGACAGGCCGTCTGCTTTGGCGTGGTCAACACCAGGCCGGTGCTCAACAGTGAAATCCACCCCCTGGAGGGAGATGGACCAGCGCAACAGTTTGGGGTTCTCCCCTCTCATTTGCATTAGCCACCGGAGGGGTCGGTGGTCGGTTTGGACCCGGAAGTGAGTACCGAACAGGTAGGGCCTCAGCTTCTTCAGGGCCCAAACCAACGCGAAGGCCTCCCGCTCGATGGTGCTCCACCTTTGTACTCGAGGGAGTAACCTCCGGCTAATGAATGCCACTGGCTGATCTAGGCCTTTCTTGTTTACCTGGGACAGGACTGCTCCGATGCCATGCTCCGATGCGTCCGTCTGGACCACGAACTCTCGGGAGTAGTCGGGGCCTGTAGTACTGGGGCAGTGCACATGGCATCTTTTAATGCTTCAAACGCCTCTTGGCATGCGGGGGTCCAGCTGACATTCTTTGGCTGGTTCTTGAGGTTAACTCCGTGAGGGGGACTATGATGCTGCCGTATCCTTTGATAAATCTTCGGTAGTACCACGTGGACCCTCGGAACGCCCGCACTTCCGTCTGGGTCGTGGGGGCCTCCCAGGCCACAATCGCATCGATCTTTGGCTGGAGGGGGGCTACAAGGCCGCTTCTGACCTGGTGCCCCAGGTAGACTACGGACCCTTGTCCGATCTGGCACTTGCTTGCCTTAATGGTGAGACCGGTCCTCTGCAGGGCCATCAGCACCTCCCAGAGGTGTTGGAGGTGCTCGGACCAGTGGGAGCTGAACACCGCGATATCATCCAGATACGCGGCGCTGAACTCTTCCTACCCAGCCAGTACCTGGTTAACCAGCTTCTGGAAGGTGGCGGGGGCGTTTTTCATCCCGAAGGGCATCACCCGGAAATGGTAGTGACCATCGGGGGTGGAGAAGGTGGATCTCTCTCTGGCCCCCTCGATGAGGGCGATCTGCCAGTATCCGCTGGTCAGGTCGAACGTGCTGAGAAAGCGAGCAGCCCCTAGGCGGTCAATAAGGTCGTCTGCTCGTGGAATGGGATGTGCATCGGTTCTGGTGACTGCGTTGAGCCCGCGGTAGTCGACGCAGAACCTCAGATCGGGAACAGCGCCGGGGGCGGCCGCCTTCGGAACCAGGACCACGGGGCTAGCCCATGGGCTGTCAGAGGCTTCGACCATGCCTAGAGCTAGCATTTTAGAGACTTTGGCCTTGAAGCAGGCCCGGACTCTGTCAGGAACGCGGTAGGCTCTGTGCCGTACCGGAGGGCTGTCCCCGGTGTCCACGTCGTGGACACACCAGCTGGTGATGCCGGGGATGAGGGAGAAAAGGTCAGAGAACTGTCCCAGTAAATGGCGACAGTCCTCACGCTGCTCAGGGGTGAGGGAGGAGGAGAGACTCCCTCCCTCGACAGAGCCATCTTTTTCCTTCGCACACAGGAGATCGGGGAGAGGCTCGGTTTCCTCCTCCTCTCCGTCGCCAGTGGCGAGGAGCAAACTCAACTCGGACCGTGCGAAGTGGGGTTTGAGGCGGTTCACATGGAGGACCCTCAAGGGGTTCCTGGGGGACTGCACATCGATGAGATAGGTCACCTGACTCTTGCGCTCCACCACCTTGAAGGGCCCTGTCCACTTGTCTTGCAGGGCACAGTGCCCCACTGGGGCCATCACCCAGACCTGCTGTGCGGGCTGAAACTCGCCCAGAGTGGCATACTGATCATACCAACGTTTCATTTCTTCTTGACTGGCCTCGAGGTTTGCCTCGGCCAGTTCTTGGAACTTCCGAGTCTGGTTTCGGAGGGCCAGGATGTATCGAAACACATCCGGAGGGGGCTCTGGCATTGCCGCTTCCCAACCTTCTTTGACCAGGCTGAGGGGCCCCCTGACGGGGTGCCCATAGAGCAGCTCGAAGGGGCTAAACCCCAAGGATTTCTGGGGGACTTCGCGGTACGCGAAGAGGAGACAGGGAAGGAGGACGTTCCACTTGCGCCTCAGGGGCTCTTCGAGTCCCATGATCATTCCCTTGAGGGTCCCGTTGAATCGCTCAACCAGACCGTTACCTTGGGGGTGATATGGGGTGGTGAACTTGTATGTCACCCGACATTGTTGCCAGAGGGACTTCATGTACTTCGAGATGAAGTTTGTTCCTCGGTCGCTCACTACTTCTCGGGGGAATCCCACCCGGGAGAAGATCCCCATGAGGGCCTGCCCCACTACGGGGGCTGTCACCGTTCGGAGGGGAATGGCTTTGGGGTATCGGGTGGCATGGTCCACCAGGACGAGGATAAAGTGGTGGCCTAAGGAGTTCCGGGGGTCGAGAGGCCCCACGATATCTATTCCCACCCGTTCAAAGGGGGTACTGACCACGGGGAAGGGTTGGAGGGGGGCCTTGCGCCTCCCGCCGGTCTTCTCACTGGACTGACACGTGGGGCAGAATTTGCAGTGGGCCCCCACATCGGAGCACATGCCGGGCCAGTAAAAGTGCGTGACCAGGCGGTGATACGTTTTGTCTTGTCCCAAGTGTCCCGCCAGGGGCACATCATGGGCCAGGTTCAGGAGGAAGCCGCGGAAGCGTAGGGGTACCACCAGCACCCGGGCTGACCCTAGCTCGGCAGACTTCTGTTCGCTGTACAAAAGGCCATTTTCCCAATAGACAAGGTAGGAGCCGGACTGGTCACTGCCGGCCTGGGCGGCGGCCTGCTGCCGCGGCCCAACCAAGGACGGACAGTAGGTCTGTTCTAGGCAAAACTCTTCTCGGGACGGTCCTCCCTCTTGGCGCCACGGGGCCAACTCAGGGAGGTCGTCCAAGCTCGGGGTCTTTTCGACGTCAGGGCCGAGGGGACCTGCGTCGGGGACAAGGCTCTCACTGGGGGACAGCTCGGGGGTTTCAGATGATCCGTGGACCTCGGGATCCTCGGGGACTGGTTGGGTGTTCTCAGGGATTACCCCCTCGGGGGTGGACACTCGGGCGGTCATGGAACGGGTGCTCACACAGGCCCATTCGGGCAGGCCCACCATCTCCAGGTGGGTCCTTCGTTCTACCTGCTTCCACGGGGAGCTCTCCAGGTCGTTAGCGAGCAGGCAGTCCACGAGCATGTCGGTGCGGACCGCTACTCGCAACTCTCCGGAGACTCCCCCCCATTCGAACGGGACTTGAGCTATCCGGCAGGTGCAGATGGAGTTGTCAGCTGCGATCACACTGCAGGAGGCGCGGGGTACAATTTGGGCTTCGGTGACTAAGTGACACTTTACGCAGTGATGCTGGCCCCGGTGTCTCGGAGCGCCCCTATGCGGTGGCCATTGACGGTCACCTGCTGTCTGTACTTTTCAGTGTTGTCTGGCAGGGGGGCTCCGGGGACCATTTCCCTATCACCCAGGGAGACTAAAATCATGCTGGGTCACCCCCCTCGAAATCCTCCCCCTTTTCTTCTTCTAGGGCTACAGAGGCTATCTGGCGCGCTGGGGGACCCGCAGCCGCGGGCTTCTTGAATAGTGGGCATCGGGGGTCATTGGCATAATGCCCTGGTTGCTCGCAATGGAAGCAGGCTTGGCTGACTTGGGGTCCTGACTTGGCTGGAGGCAACCCTGCTCTCGCTGTGGGAGGAGAGGTTCCGGACTGGTTTCTGGGTGGGCTTCGTGGAGACCCTACCTGGGACCCCCTCTATCTACTCTGACCCCCCCTCCCCTCTGGCGGGAAGACCCTTGTTCATTTCGGCCATAGTCTCCCCCGGGACCCCGGTGCTCACCCAGCGATCTGCCTCGATGGCCAGTTTCCGGGGCTCAGCCAGCTTGCTGTCCAGGAGGTGCTGTCTCAGCTCCACAAAGCAATTCGTGGACAAATGTTCGTAGGCGATGAGATCAATGAGTCCCTCAAAGGTGGACACCTTGCTGCCCTTGATCCACCCTTCCAAGGCCCGGCTGTAGAATTTCACATATTCTACCCATGTGGTGGCGGGGATCTTTTTGCAGTCTCGAAACCGTTGTCGGTACATTTCTGGGGTGAGCCCGTACCTTGTGAGGAGGGCCTCCTTCATGTGGCTGTAGGAGGTATGCTCGGGGGACGGTAGATCGAGCAGGGTGTCTCTCCCTTCGCTCAGGAATCGACCCCACAGCCCGGCCCCCCAATCCATCCGCGGAACTCGGTGGGAGGTCATGGCGACTTCGTAGGCCTTGAACCATTGCTGGATGTCATCGTTCTTGTAGTATTCCTTTACCACATCCTTGGGGATGTGGACTTTGGGTTCCACCGAGGGAACGGCCTCTCGGGTCCCCAATGTTCTGTTGTCGTCGCTCCGGGCCTTCAGTTCGATCTCCTTCAGGCCGCCCTCGTGCTCCAGCTGGAGCCTTTTGCCTTCATGTTCTCTCTGGAGTTTCTTCTCCTCCAGTTCTCCTTGCAGCCGTAACTGCTCGATGGCTAGTTTTTTCTCAGCCAACTTGAGCTCTCCTTCTATCTTCAGGCGTGCTAGTTCTAGCTCGTGGTTTCGGTTGATTTCCCAGTCTGTCATCTCTTCTGGTGACAGACCTCTCTCCGTGCTGGGACTCCGCGTCGGGGACTCTGCTCTCTCACCCTCTTGGGCGCGGGTTTTGGTCAGTGGCCCTCCCTCTCCACCGTCTTCTGTTGGTGGGGGATGATGGTCTCCGGCCTTGACCCATGCTGTCAGCGCTTTTTGAAAGTCCTCCTTGGTGCTTAACCCAGTTGTAGTGATCCGGAGATCTTTGCAAAACTGCTTTAGCTCTCGGTGCGTATAATCTTCCAGAAGCTCCATCTGAAAGGTGGTCTTGTCATTCGTTAGGATGAGACTCATGGTTGTTCTTCGTTCGGGTAGTGTGTCAGTACTGTACGATCCCTAGACGTAGGTTCCTATCGCGTCGCTGCCACCAATGTTAGAAGGGGTGATCTCCGAGGGCCAGGATGTGCTCACCCGACCACCCCAGGACCCACCTCTCCCACAGATATTGCCGAGTCTTATCGTGAGGTCCCCACCGGGGAGGACTTCGAGTCTAGGATCGTACACACTGAGCTCACACCACACTTACGAACGGACACCACACCGTAGGTATTCAGTAATAAGTTCTTTATCAAAGAGTAAGAAGAATCAGCACTCTTATTTACAAGCGATCGAGGGATCGTAAAGTCTTTAGGAATTCGGGAAGAGGGAATCGGGACAGTCTTAATCTTCAGGCCAGTACGAAGCGTACCCTGCGCACAGCTCTCAATCCGTGAGCCGGGGGATACGGGAGATAATGGTCGTACTAGCTGCTTCACTCACGTCGAGTCGGCTCAGGTCGACCAGAGTACTCCTCGAGCCGCGACGAGGTCAGCAGGGCTCGATCCGGAGAAGTTCTTGAAGATCCGCAACAGCGTCAGCAGGGCTCAGATGGTTTCGAGTTCAAGCTCGAGCCGCGACAGCGTCAGCAGGGCTCCGAGGTCTTAGTTCGGTCTCTGTAAGGATGAGCCGCGACAGCGTCAGCAGGGCTCCGATGGTTCAGTTCCGTGTACGAGAAGGAGCCGCCACAGTGTCAGCAGGGCTCAGCGATTCAAAGGTTCAGTTCTCCTTAAGGTCAGCCGCGATCAGATCAGCAGGGCTTTCTTGTCCAGGATACAACTGCCCGCTAGTTGTGGTGCGGGCCTTGATATAGTCCAGTGGCCCTTTGATGTCCGGACCCTCGCAGGCGGAGGCCTCGTGCCTTGGGGGCTGGTCGTTGGAGAGGTCCGGTGTTTGGCTCTTTGATCCTTTGAAGATGCGCCCGGGAATTCCCAGACGCCCAGCAGGGTCTGGAGCCAGCACTCGGGGAGGCCAGAGGTGCAATCGAAACTGGCCCACAGGGGGGAGGCCAAAGGTGTGACAGATACCAGTCTCTCAGGGGAGGCCGGAGGTGCCATCGAAACTCCCTGGCTTATCTCACTCGGGGAGCCCTTTACCCCCCATCCGGGACTGGTGCACCTTGGAGTCTAAGATTCGCTGGGGCCGGGGTCACGCTAGGCCCAGGGAGTCAGGGATCTCGGGAAGGGAAAATGGTTGCCGGGCCTTGTGGGGCATGCAGGTCCTAGGCGCTCGGAGCCGGGAGTGGGACGGGACAAGCGGGACTGGTCGTCGGTTACGGGGTCTGGGCGTGCAGGGAGCAGGACGACCAGGGAACTCTGTGTGCAGGCTACGCTAACAGGGTGCTGCGCAGGAAACTCTGGGTGCAGGGCTACGCTAACGGGGTGCTGAAGAACGGGGGGGAACCACGACACGAGGCCAGGTCTAACAATAGAGTACATACAACTGCACATGCCTTCATCGCTGTCCGGCCCCTGTACACCCAGGCTGCTGCACCCCATCCACTCCCATCACCCAGAAGTGACTCCCGCCGCTGCGCAAACAAGCCTCTCCGCTCACCTTCTGCTTCCGGCATGTGTCCAAGACGGCATACAACATGCCGAAGCAACCTCCCCAGACGTGGCGTACATGCAGTCCAGACAAGCTCACAATTCAAATTGGGTTTTGATTGCCAGGATGGTGCATACCCAAACAGTTCTGGTCGTACTAACTCAGTGGAACTCAAGTCATTGCCAAGTGGCGGGAGGCCTGTGTTGGGCAAAGTGACTCGGCTGCTCTGTGTACTTCAAGTCATGGGAGAGAATGGAAATGGCCTCCAGCATGTGCGCCTGGCCCTTTTTATTGGCAGGGTCACATGTTCTGTGACACCTGTGCTGCATGGGTGATGTGTGGGTGTAAACCAGTTGTGAGGGAGTGGCTGTGGGATGCTGACAACTAGACCTGTGATCAGCAGATCACTACAGGGAAGACCTGGGACATGTGGCATTGTCGTTCCTCCCTGTAAGCGTAAGCAGAGTGGGCTGGCCTGACATCTGTATCTTTTTTCATGATTATACTGTGTTAGCCAACACGAGTACGTAGTGTAGCACCCCAAACAGAAAAATAGATTAGTTTACCACACAGTTTGATTACATGAGAGATTAGAGAGCGCACCTCTTTTTATTATATTTCATTCTGGCCTGGCATATGCCAGTCATGCGTGAGGCTGTGAGCAATGACTCCGGAGCTATTGCCATGGTTCCATCCTGGGCTGTGTGAAGAATCAACTGATGCAAGTATCTCTATTGTAGTGTTGCCACCACGCAAGCCGCAAGCGCCAATGTGTCACCCTGTGACCCAATTCCCACAACATGGAAGGTAGGTGGAATCACTGACCCTACATTCATTCATACTTTCACACAGGAAAGATTGTGCACATTACATATCTGTGTGGATATGAATGTTTATTGCACTTTCAGTGGAGTGTTGCAGCTGTAGCAATACCGGGCCATGCAAAGCCCAAATTTCTGTTTTTGGCACATGGAGGCAGCCAATTATAGCCAAGCTCGTGCTCAGGGGTTAGGCTCCACCAACATATGTAGTAATCCAATCACTCCACCAATCCCAAAGCACTTATACATTCACTATACACCATCCTTGCAGTACTCTAATGATCCAGTCTCTTCCTATGTACTTATACCATGACCAAGAGAAAGTTACATAACCAAAGTTTTCCCCACTTCCAGAGGTAACATGGTTGTGTGCGCTGTCCACAGCACAATGTAATGTGGAAGAGCCCAGGGGCGGCATCATGCATACATAATGAACACAAGGACACAGTTAGATAGATAGTGGAACTGGGTACGTGCACGTGCGCTCGGCCCCTTTTTATTACCAACGTCACATATCCAGTGACATCTGTGCTGGTTGCGTGTGTGGTGAGTGTAAGCCATCCCTCCAGGGAATGGTTAGTGCTGGCAACACTGAGAGCAATGTATGTTGCCTACTGGACTGTGTTATCTGCAGTCACGACTTGATCTGAATTGTGAGCCCTGCTATCCGCAGTATAGATCGAAGGCAGTAGTCAGCACAGAGATCGAGGAATGCCGTTTGTCACTTCTTCTTGAAAAAATCAGAGGATATAGAGTACAATTCTGTCTACAATTAATAAATCAAGACGGAATTAAAAGTGTGAGCTCTCCAAAGTATAGAGCGCCATGCAGTGTTCCTTTGGACTTGCAAGATTAATTTGGTCATTGTACTAAAGCTATAACTGATACAAAACAAGTTCTTGAAGCAAGGATACTGAAAGAATATTATGTAGGTTTTAGGGATGTTATACTTAGTTGCCTACTGGACTCTGCAATTAATGAATAAAGACTCAGGGGCATATTATCAAGGGGGTTTATCTCCGCTTTTTTGGCTTTAAAAGCCAAGAAGGCGGAGATAAAATTATCTCCCTATTACCTAGCTGTCGCTAACACCAGTTAGCGACAGCTAGTAGGAGATAGCGACCATCTTGGGCCCCACTTTGCGTGTCAGTGATATTTATCACTAATGACATGCAAAGTGGGCGTGCCAAGATGTTAGCGACTGGAAACAGTCGCTAACATCGCTATCTCCTATTACCAACTTTTGGAGATATTCGCGCTAAGCGCGAATATCTCCAAAAGCTAACACCTGCTCTGAGCAGTTCTTCACCATGTTATCCAATGGGAGGTGGATAACATGGCTAAGAGCATTTGCTCGATAATGCATGAATATCGCTGACTTTTCAGCGATATTCATGCATTGCGGCCGTTTTTTATCGCATTTGCGATAAACCTTGATAATAGCACGGTTTATCTGCGATAAAAATCGCCGATGTGCGGCGATAATTTTTGTCTCTAAACAAGTTAGAGACAAAAATTATCGCTAGTTGTTGGTAATAAGCCCCTCAATTTTCAATGTGAGCACTGATGACCGCAGTGTAGGCAGGAGGCAGCGGTCAGCAAGGGCCCACAGCCACGTGGCATTGAGTTGAGCTGGACAGTTAGTGGCACTTGTAGCGACCAGCGTGTGTGCAGCCTGCGATGATGCGTGGTCCAGGCAGGACGCAATGGTAGCAATGACTTCTGTCTAATTAATTCTGCCTTAATAAGGCTATGTGGCGATGAATTGTGGTGCACTGAGTTGTCTGTTTGAATAAGTGATGTGGTGTGTGACTAGGTCTGTGACTAACTCTGGATGAGTGGTGGTGTGAGTGTCTGTATAGGTGTATGAGTGTTTATGATAGTGTTGTATTGATGAGTGACTACATGTATGAGTGATTATATGGGTGAATGAATGGATGTGGGATTAGACCAAGGAATCAGTGAGCGCATATGTAGTAACTGGTATTGGTGTGTCTATGGTTTCAAAAATGGTAGACTGTATTTAACAGTGGGTGTATTAAAGGTTGTATAGTGAGGAGGTGGATCAGATTTTCACGTGGATGATGTCATCAGTGATTTCATTTGAGATGTCATCAGAGATGTCACTGACCATGTCATGAATGATATAATATGTGACATCATCAGCAGTGTATTGCAGGGGCGCGAGTTATAGTTAGGTAAACTAACTATAATGGGGGAATTTATATGATTTTATTCAAGAGAAATGTCCAACTAACTATAACGTGCCTGAAACCTATGTTTTTTTCAGTAAATTTCTAAGGTTTTTTAAATGCTAATTTAAAACTATAACATGCCTTTTTATCGGCACTTTAGCGGAGCAAAAGTGGCAAAAGAATTATCATCCCATTCTTAACCTGGTGAAAACTGCCGATATCACCAGTTTTCCAGCGATAGCAGAGGAGGCATTGGCATGCAAAAAAACCCCCAAGAAAACACCACTTCCCGCCTCAGGTGTACACAAAGTCTCGCGAGCTGTTGCGTTGCCTCCTTTTATAGTCTACAGCGCTAGAGCGCTGGGACTTACTTGTTCCACCAATATGGCGGACACGAACCACTTTTCATTCAGGGGTCAGTGTGAGTTGTTTCCCAATGTGAGGGGATTGCAGGATTATAGGTAAAACCCGGCGCAAATCAGTTTTTTTTTGTATGGATGAGAGTTTTATAAGGAAAGCGCTTGGGGATGCTAACTATGTTATCAAGGAGCTGCAGGTGTTTCCCAGAACAGTAAATCACTTGTATGATGTGATAGAGTACAGTAGTGTAATACTGCCCGAAAAGAAATACCTGTTTCATAAACTTATGAATCCTAATTGATAGACATAATGTCTACAGAGAGGAAAGGAATAGGTTGTTTCTGTCCTGAATCAAATCCCTTCTGTTTCCTCCTTTGTTGATCCTGTTGCTGCTGACACCAGTGATTCTCTGTCTCTTCTTACTTCTTGACCACAGGCCTTTGCTTTTGCTGGATAACTTTCCCTTGGATCTTTCAGTTTCTGATTTAATTAATATCCTCTTGTCCTTTACTGAAAAGTCAAATGGATGGTTGCTCAGTCAATAACTGCTGAGAGGAGTGATGATTTGATCATGCATCTGATTTTATTTGCAGCTGGAAAGATTATTTAAATGTTACAGTAAAATGATGGTCTACTTTCACAAAGAATTTAAGTCTTGTGTGTTTTGTTCTGCAATGCTCTACCTCTGTGAGGGTGTACGTGTGTCCATTAATGTCCATAAATAGATAGTTGAGATATACAATAGCTATTTTCCCTTGTAGAATAGGATATAGCCCTCTTTCCAATATCCATGGAATCTGAATGTGCATTTTATAATATTTATATACAGCTTTAAAACGCACGAGTGAAATGTCTAATAATAGTAATTATAATTATATATTTTGGTATTTTGTAGAACACTATGTGATGCAGTTCTGCAGACTCATATTAGGTTTATATCATTTTTTAATAAATATTTAAAGAACGTCTAGCAATGGCATTACTACAGCAGTGAGGACGGTCCCACCAAGTGTATTCCTCCTGCTTATCCTTCCATTTCTTTAAAGGCACACCCTTTTTACACACCATCCAACCCTAGCCACCCTATATCTTTTTATTGCCTGTAGTCATGTTATGAATCACTTTCTGTTCAGCAATGTTTAGCCATCTCACTGTATTATGGCTGACTTCCATCTTGGCATTTTTCCACCTGATGGAAGTTTCAATCCAGTCATCATGTTGGCGGAGGTTCTACCACCTCTATTATACGTGCAGAGGAAAATTTCCATATGTCTTGATGGACATTTTACAGTCTGACCAACAGTTCTTCTCCATTCCCAGCATACAATTGTCTGCCATTGGACAATACTCCATCAACAGTTATCTGTTCTTATGATCAGCAGCCTTGCAGGAGTGTAGTAATGGAGTGATTACATTGCGGCCCCGTTTTCACTTGCTCTATACATGCATTTTCAAGACAGACATGTATCTTACACACATGAGATAATGTGAAAAGTAATCACACCTGCAGAAGACACTATAAAGCTCACCTCTTTTCATACAATGAACTTTTACATTTCTCTTTTGGAAGCTCCAAGAAAAAGTGTGAATTTGTTGCCTTGTCCTTTTTCTTTATTCTTTTTTGGATACCTCAACTAATCTTGATATTTGTAAAATTATATTTTTGCTTGCCTCATGTCTGAAAAAAAAAACTCCAAATTTTCAGATACAGAATTAACTGTTATGCTGGATGAGATAATTAGGATAGAGCTACCGTTTTTGGGGCCTTTATTCAAATATTATCTAGTAAAAACAAATGTGACAGATAATTGTCAGAAGAGTGAATTATGTATCTGACAATATGCTCTCAAGAGAGGAACATTCGAATGAGCTCTATGAGAGTGTTGTGATTCTATCTAGGACCCTACTCCGATATTCCCGATGTATGCCCTTATGTGGTTATAACAAATAATATCCTTATAAAGGCATAAGAATCATATCCATATTTAGTAATAGCCCTTGCGGTCCAAATACGGCAAGGCTACTCCCATAGACTTCTAGAAAGTACAACCCATTCTTTAAACAAACCAAGCCTCCAGCAGCCCAGGAAATCCCCTGCTTTTGTTTTGATTTGCACAAGAACTCCTGGAGTCCAGAGAGAACTGTTAGTTCTTAGTGACATCTTATGTCCAACCTTACGTCAAACTCGGCACCTTTCAGGTATAAATATACCAACGTTGCCTTAAGCAAACACAAGGTGGTTTGGAGCAGAGCGGCTATCTACTTGCCCTAATCCCAGCTGATGCGAGAGCCGAAGGAAGCCGACCCTCCCATTTGACGTACTGAGAGAGACGCTGTCTTTTTCTCCAGCCGAGAAAATCCAGCTCCGGTGTTTCCAGTCACCCTTGCGGGTTGATGGGAGATTGAGTCCTGAGAGAGAGATACAAGACCTCCTTCATTCTAGAACCAAGGTACGGAGCTGACTAAACCCTCAAGGAAATTCTTGATTCAGATCCTTGGCAAAAACCAACTTAACTTAAACTGCAACTTACTTACTCCTTCCCAAGTATTAGGCTAAGGTCAGGTACACCGGGGTAGGCGTATCTTAGAAGCACCAGTTGAGTACGTTAGTCAATGTTTTTATGTATGTATATATTTTATCCGTTTTAAAGTATCATATGGCTCAGAAACCATATCAATGCTTTTACAGTATTATTTCATAATACTACTTTTAATGTACGCACTTTACTTTATGATAAGTATTGCAATTGTGGCAATTCATTTCTCTTGCATGAGGAAGAAGACTGCTCAATCAATAACAATTTTTATTGAAAACGCCCGTCTCTCTATTTCTCTGCACTCTGCACGATTGATTGGGGTGAAATAGCTGTCTATTGTTTTCACAGGACTCTAGAGAAACACTCTTTATTCTGAGGGAGAAAAGTTGTCATGTTTATGCAGTTGTCAGAAACTAATCCCTTCTTGTCTAAATCAGGAGAGTTAACTCTTTTCTGAACATTTGAGAAAGTGTCTAGTGACCTCTGAGCTAGCTGGCAAAACTAATTAAGTCTAATATAGTCAGTAGAGACCTAGATGACCTCAGTCCTACGTCTACACTGCTGTTTATATTATTCCAATGCGCAGAGCCTATTGGGAATATAGGAACTACACTACAGTACACAAGTGCACTCAGTACCTGGACTCAAAATTCCACCCAGGGTCCCAGGGGACAGGTGGTTCTTCTCTCATTCTCCAGAAACTCTGGGAGAATAAGGTGTATGGAATCATCTACATTGAAGCTTTTGCAGGAATCCGTGTTTGATTTAGATTGGTAAGTAAAATAACAATACGTCATTGAGCAACTGCGACCTCATATGTTTATACTT
This sequence comes from Lissotriton helveticus, assembly GCF_964261635.1. Classification (NCBI taxonomy): domain Eukaryota; kingdom Metazoa; phylum Chordata; class Amphibia; order Caudata; family Salamandridae; genus Lissotriton; species Lissotriton helveticus. The sequence continues at coordinate 128,368,482 of NC_136064.1, forward strand.
AATAATAATAATATCCACATTTGTAAAGCGCAAACAATCACCCGTTAGGGTCTCTAGGCGCTGGGGGCCGTCGGGAAGATTAAGCAAGCTATTGCCCAGAGTCACATGGTGCTGGGCTAATCTGCTGCCGGCGCTGGGGATCGAACCGTGATCCCCAGATTCCGGAGTCAGTCGCCCTGGCCGCGGCGCCACACCTCTTCCACTTCTACTTCTACTTCTACTTCTAAATGTATTTATAGTTTACATGTTTTTATTTTTTTAGATGCATTTTAACCTAAAGAAAGGCATAATTACATTTTAATAGTGAATTGTAATATTATTATCAATCTTGTTTGTTACACTGTATATCATCTCTTCCTTCTCACTAACTAATCTCTACAACCAAGTATATACATGTATAGTTGCTCTACACTGCCAACAAGCACCATCATGTTTTCTTGTCTTCCCAGCATCTTCATTATTTTTAACTTAACAAACGTTGTATGTTAGTTTTTAGGGTACACTACTAAGTAATGTAACATCAAACACATGTCCCTATATGTTATTAGTGTCTCTTACTTATGTTCCACAACTACTTCAACAGCTTTAGAGATAATTGTTTACATCTCCCATAATGCACCATGCAAGTTAAAGTGCATGTATGCCATTTTAAAACAGCATTACGCTATGTTTTCCACTAACACGAGCTCCAGACATGTTCTCTGTTTATCTTAAACCAATACTGAATGATATATTCTCCTCAACTCTCAATTTTAGTAATTGGTAATCAGTGCTCCATGGTGTTCATAGGTTAGTACTATTACTGATGAATTCTCAGGTTGTCTCTAGTCTTTCAAGATAATGTTTGATGTCTGAAAAATATTTAGACAATATGGAGTAATATTGTAATGGGAAGATACATGTTTAATCACTCTTAACAGGCTGAAGCACCATTGTTAAAATATTAGTAACTATCTCTGTGACCTTCTAAGGATGCAATCACTCTTAGGTTACTTGCATTCACAATTCACATTGTAATTACTCACATTAGTTATTTTGTACAATGAAGTAATACTACTGAGGATATATTTTGTAATGGTAATTGTTGTCTGCAGTATGGTCCACATGCATCTGCCATTTTACAATGATGTTAAATATACACAATTGCATTTGAGAACAATAGAAAAATCTAGGTGTCCAACATATTGATTTAAAAGAAGGAGTAATGTGTCACTCAAACAATACCTCTGACTTTGTGTTGGACATTAGTGAAGACACATAGGTAAAACAATGAATCAATGTACCTCACATTGAATACTTCTAAAAGCAATGTTTAATGACTTACTAGTTTGCAGTCATATCTATCCTTTGCATCTTACTTCATGGTATCTATATAATGTTTGTGATGGAGAAACTCGTCTCTCACACTAAAGAAGTGTTTATCTAAGGTGGACAATGTGTTTTTTTAACACATAAATGAGTCTGCAATGTATCTAGAAATACAAAAGCATTCACAACTAAGGGTCAGATTGATAAATGTTCTTGAATAAATCAATATTCAAGCAGTGATAGTCCTTCCTCTTCTTTACAATTTACCAATCAGCCATAATTGAAATTGAAAAATCTGCTCAAAGTATCCGAACTTCTGCACAATCCTTCAGTAGAGACGCTAGGTCAGTCAGGCATGTCCGGGCAGGTTGCTAGGTTGAGCCTCACTTACCCTTTAACTCCTACAACCTGCTTCTTCTCCAGATATTATAACCGTCTCTGCTCCCTGTGGTTAAACATCTTGAACCAGGACCTACTGTTACGGTACACACTGTTAAAAGTCCACAGGGCATTATGAGAAGGGGTAAGCCAATATGGAGACATATGAGTGTGGGCACTGATGTCAATAGTTTTTATGAAACTGGGACAAAATATCATGGAGCGGTCTCAAGACATGAAGTCCAGGTAAGCCAGGTAATAGGGCTCCTAGATGCGAACAATCGGCCTTCTTGGGGAGCAAAACTACTTGTTGCATAGGGAGTGCAATGACCTTATAGTGACGGAGATTTCAATGCTGTGCTTTCTTAATGGGCTGGTGCAGGATGGGTTTAAGGGCATTGGTATGGCTATTAGAGATTCATCTACCGCTTTCCATAGACCTTCAACATGAGCCATCACTCCTCCATGGTCCAACACAGAAAGGTAGGCCCTTCAAATCCTAGAGACACATATCATTACCTCAAACTTTGAAACTGTAGATTCATCAGTCTCCCTCCGCGGGATCATTTGGCTGGATCAGTTGAGATGATTCCAACAAAACCACCACAAAGAAGAGCAAGACCCACTTTTCTACAGTTCTCAATAATCGAGTCTTCTTTGTTCCAGTCTTCTTCTTGTCCATCAAATTTAAATTCCAGGTCTTGGAATGCCACATAAATATTGAATTTAGGTGTGTTACAAGGGGAGACATTTAGTAGCCAATAGGCCTCCTACCTTCAGGTTGCCTGTAAGTGAGCACCTCCAGTGGGAAAAAGCACTCCCCTAGCTCTTATCAGTGGTTTCCCTGACAATCCAAATCAGGAGAGGTGTTATTATTGCCTATCTCTCCCTCGGGTGGTGCTGGCTGAGTGTGGACCCTCGTCCTCATCAAACTTGTTTTCCCACCTGGCCTCCAACCAAATATGGAGCAGGACAGGGAGTTTGGCATTACCCACCATCTGCAGGAGTCTGGGCTGAACTTCAATGGTGGCATCACCTTTGAAGCTTCCCGTTCTGGAAGGCCATCCCGGCCTGAAGGTGGTGTGAAGCACCTCCACCCAGATCAGCTTTGTTTCCGGCCTCTGAGAGTGAAATCGCTCACCCCATGAAATCAGAAACATGTCTGGTGGTGGCAGACTGGCAATGACTAGTCAGAGACCACACCTGTACTTGGTAGGTTTTCAGTGAATTTTCAATGCAATAAAGACCTGGTAATACAAGAGTTTCTTCAATATCACTCTTGAGAGTTGCTTCCACTGTGGGAATCCTATTTTTCACCCTGTCTAACTTCTCACAGTCCCAGAACTCTCAAATCAATATTCAATAAAAAGTGAAGTACCGCTGTCAGTCAAGTCGCCCAGCCATACATATCCTCCCCCACAACATGTAGGTAAAAAACACTAAACAAAAATAACTCACATATTGAGGGGGCCTCCGCATCATTATGATATTTTCTCCAGTCAAGAGTATCCGCATTCTTAACAAGAAACATGTAAAAAATACAGAAAAAAGTCTGGAATTGCTAATCCCCCACGTTCAAATGGTAAGGTCAAGAAACGCATAGCCCTTCTTGGTTTGCCCGGTGCCCATACAAATTTAGAACAAATAGACTGTAAATGTTGCAGTTGAAGCGTATTGAATTCTAATGGTACCGCTCTAAACAAATATAGAACTTTATCTAAAATATTCATCTTAATGACATTGCTTCTGCCAATTAATGTTAGATGAAGTGGTGACCATTTATCTAATGAATCCTGAATATTGTGTACTAACGTAGCCCAATTGACATCTGCACAGATGATCGAATTTTAATACCTAAATATCTCGCTTCTTTTTCAATTCAGACATCATCCATAATGACTGTTTCTGAAATTAGCACTTGCGTTTTGGCTGCGTTTAATTTATATCCTGATGATTGACCAAAAATTCTAGCCAACCGTTCTATCTCTTGAAGTACCAAGTAAGGATCTTAGGTAGCAATTTCTACATCATCCACATATGCGAATACGGAATATGGGATATTATGTACCATAAAAGGTTTAATTAAAGCATTAGTATCAAATTGTTTAATGAATGGCTTGATGTACAATGCAAACAACAATGGTGAACAGGGGCACCCTTGTCGAGTACCCCTATCTCTGATGATATTCCAACGGCAGAAACTTTAGCTAGCGGTGAAGTGTACAAAACCTGAAGGGCTGTGAGAAAGCGTTGATCAAACCCCAGATGCCGCATTAGCCCCCACAGGTATGCCCACTCCACACAGTCAAACGCTTTTTCTGCGTCTAATAAAATTAGATCCAGATCACCTTGCCTGAGCAATAGCAGTGACAGTGTGTTTGGACGAAGTGTAAGGATACCGATTGGGGAATTCAAGGTATAAAAGACAAGTGTGCAGGTGAATAGAAGACTGCATGCATAGTGCATAGGAGTTTGAAGCATACTTTCAAAAAAGAGGAGAATGGACGACGTAGGGTCTAATGATTGGTGCACTCGTGAGGGACAATTTCCCCAATTCCTTCCCTTGTTTAGCACTTCTACCAACTACTAGTGCACCGTCCAACCCTAAACTGACTAATAGGTACTCAAAGAATGAGCTGGGAGTGCTATATTTTTAGAATATACAATTATTTTATTGCATTTAGCACAACAGGTCTATATTAGAACCACGAATCATAGATAAACACTTCTCCAAAACAATAATATTCTTGGGTTCTCGATGTATTTCTTATACTGCCAACAGCCAACGCGTCAGACAGGACACATCAATAATAATAAGGGAAGCCGACAAGGGGGGAAATATTGTGGTTATGAATAAGTCAAACTATGTAGCCGAAATACGTGAGCAATTGAGTGACCCTTATTGTTATGAGAGAATAAGAGGAAATCCGATGAAAGAGGTCACCAAGAATATATCAGAGCATCTTTTTGTGTGGAAAGAAGAGGGGCTGATAGATGCATTAGAGTACAAATATCTCAACGTTGTTCTCCTACCTTTCCATTTTTATATACACTGCCTAAAATTCATAAGTGCAGGGATAACCCCCCGGGGAGACCAATAGTCTCCAGTATAGGCAGTGCTACTGAGCATCTCTCAGAATTTGTGGATGGTTTCTTAAAACCTTTGGTGGTAAATCTACCTTTTTATGTGAGAGACACAACAGACATTTTGAACAAGTTACAGGATTTCAAGTGGGAGAAAGGCATGATTTTAGCTACGTTGGACGTAGTTGGCTTATACACCTGTATTTATACTGACAAAGCAGTAGAGGCTTTGGAACACTTTCTTAGCAGTAGGAATGCAAGTCTGAGACACCATTCAAGAATGTTAGTGGACATGAGTCGATTAATCTTGAACAACAACTATTTTCTTTTTGAAGATGAGTGGTTTCACCAGATCAGGGGGACGGCGATGGGTTCCAGGTTTGCTCCCTCTTATGCCAACCTATTTATGGGTTGGTATGAGAGGGAGCATGCCTGGAGCCGCAGAGCGGGCGAGTGGATGGATCTGGTGGTATTTTGGGCCAGATTCATTGATGATATTTTGCTGATATGGAGAGGTACCACAGATGAACTCGTAAACTATCTGAAATATTTAAACAACAATGATTTCAATGTAAGATTGACGATGAACTACAGTTCATCAAGTATAGAATACTTGGACGTGACATTAATGGTAGAAGGGGACAACATAAAAAGTAAGCTGTTTAGAAAGGAAACGGCCACCAATTCTATTCTAAGGGCAGACAGTTTTCACCCAGGTGCTGTCATTTCAGGAATACCATACGGAGAAATGGTTCGGGTAAGAAGGAACTGCAGTCGTGAGGATGACTATATTAATGAACTAAATAAATTGCAAGAAAGACTGGGTAGGAGAGGTTATGATAGAAAAGAGTTAACACAGGCCAGAAGTAAGGTGTTAAAAATTAACAGAGAAATGACCTTAATTCAGAATAAGAGACAGGTAACCAAAAGGGGACCCTCTTTTGTTACTACATATTGTTTACAGAAAGATAAAATCAGACAAGCCCTAGGCAGAAATTGGGACTTACTAAAAGGTGTGCCAGGTTTGGCAACTGAGTTAGATGAGAAACCGTGACTGATTTTCAAGAAATGTCCAACTATTAGAGACAAAATCTCAAGTAATTACATTCAGTCAGTGACTACAAGGACACAGGACTGGTTTCCCCCATAGCCTAAAGTTTTTTTTGTGTGTGGCTCATGTATAATATGCGCACACGGTATAAATAAGATCAAAACCTACAAATATAACAGCAATGGACAATTTTGGATTAACGTATTCATAAATTGCAATAGTGTGGGGGTCATATATGCCATTATCTGTAGTTGCACCAAAGTATACATAGGCAGTACCTTGAGGCCCCGGAAAAGCAGGATACAGGTACACAGGCGGGCAATTATTAATGGAGATGTCAAATCACCTCTATATGCACACATGGAGAAGGAACATAGTTCCAATAGAAATTTTCAATTTCATGGGATTCAAAAGGTACCACAGCATGTCAGAGGTGGTGATTGGGAATTACGAATCAGACAGGAAGAAGCACGATGGATTATTAAATGTCAGACAATGAAACAGGACTTGAATATTGACTCGGAGTTACATAATTTTTTAGCATAATGCATTTAGTGTTAATACGATATCAAGACTTGTTATGGATTCAGGCGTTTGATAAGGTTTTTTGAAAATTACAAGACAAACCATGTAACTGTATAAACACAAGCCTCCTGTGTGAGGCCAAATGTAAATATTTTGATACTGTACATAGAATAAATACAATGTTCTGTAAACATACTGGGCTCAATACGCAGACAACCGGTCAAAAATGAAGTAGATACATTGGTCAGGTATTGGAATCCTCAGGACCCGTAAACTTAATCAGCAATAGAGACGAAAGTCATTGAAATACGCTAATGGGTCTTTCCATATTTAATTCAATGAGAATGCTTTATAAATGACCAAGGCAATTGACTCTTTTTATGCACATCATGCGATCTTTGGGCTTTTTGCTCTGCTTTCCTTCGGGAATTTAATGAAGAGATACAACAAGGGCGTAGTTTCATGGTCCAACACACCAGTAATATATATAAGGAAATAGCGATGAGGATGGACCTGAGATATAACGTATAACAACACATAAGGGAACAGCGTATGAGATTGTTGTTTACATGATGAGGACGGCCTAGTGTTGGAACGTACGGGATTGGTCAAATGCGGAAAACGGAAATAGATAGGCCCACACAGGATGGAATACGGCTGACAGACCGCATTGGAAGCAGGTCTAGAATGAACACATAACAGTTTAACATACGGGCCGAGCCTTGATGCACAAAACGGATGTAGAAGGTCCCACACCGGATGCAATATAGGTGTCGGACCTTGTTGGAAGTAGGCCAAGTTACACAGGTGTTTCACGTTTGATTATACCCGGGAACCTTACCGGGTTGTGATTGGATAGTCAGCTCTTCAAATTATGTGGGTTCTGACAGGGAGTTTGCTGACGGGATTTATCGAACCCGAGCGGAGATGAGGGAACAAGGCTCCCAGTACAACGGTGAGTGTGCAGTCCACGAGGGGATAACTAAGAGATGGTTACAAGAGAATGTATAGCAATATTAATGGTTTGGTGGACTTGTTTCTTATGTCCTAAATTTTATTACGGATTTGACAGTGAAAACATAAGGTCGTGAACGTGGATGGTGGGGAAAAGAGATAATCATTTTTAGATGCTTAGGTGAGTTACGTTTTGGTGATTTGAACTTTGAATAGTAAATAGTACAAGGACTTGTGGCCTAAATATATTAATGAACGAGGAGCCTAAAGGAAGTTTTGTTTGTTTGTAATAGGTGTGACTTTTGGAAAAATATCCCCGCTGGACCGAAATATATTATGGAAGGATTTATAGTGGGTTGAAGAATCGGGTGATTTACCGACAGGTACATTTATTCATCCATTAGAACTGAGTAATAATCAATAAAAATCTTTAGAGGAAAGCCAATGCTTCCCAGCATCAAGGAGTAAGGATGAGTGATAACTTCTAATGGAGTATAAAAAATTGATTACTAATGGAATATGATATTATACTTGTAGATTGAAGAATGTCAATGATTGCCGTTGGGAGCCTCCTACATTTAAGGGATTGAAATATCGTAGATGTTGAAAGATTGAACTAATATTCTCGCAAGGTGAGCAAATAAGAAGTTCTATCGATGAAAGATTGTATTAAACATGGCATAAAAAAATGAAGAAAAAAAAATTGCCAATATAAATTAGCATTGACCAGGTTGCCCGTATACTAGCCCAGCATGTTAATTTATATATATAAAAAATCTGTACCAATTGTACTGGCGAGTTAACACACGAAGAATCCTGCCAAATCTCTTCCGTAGATGCTGTAGAATTACAAATGAACATTTTGATTTCCATATGGTACCAGATTGTGTTGTGACATAACCATATAGGGAAATTAATGTTCTTTTAAGTTTATTTTCAATTTTGTTAATATAGGGAGTTGTAGAATCTGGACTCATGTATGTATATAATTTGTTCTTATATTTACAGCCCTGATGACGTCCTATCTCCAGGACGAAACGCGTTGGCTGTTGGCAGTATAAGAAATACATCGGGAACCCAAGAATATTATTGTTTTGGAGAAGTGTTTATCTATGATTGTTGGTTCTAATATAGACCTGTTGTGCTAAATGCAATTAAATAATTGTACATTCTAAAAATATAGCACTCCGAGCTCATTCTTTGAGGATTTTGAAGCAGTTCAAGTCCTAAGTCCTACTTTGCTGCATGAGTACTTGGGTACTTACTGAATGATTACAGTTCTAGAAGGAGAGTGCTTGACTGAATTTATTACTGCTTCAGTTTTAGCACAGTGAATGGATTAGTACATACTGCTGAATGGGTCACTGCAATAGTACAACAGAAGTGACAGAGTGTTTAATGGAAGTGTAAGGATTCAGACTCGGGATTTGAAGGTATAAAAGATAAGTGTGCATGTAGATACAAGACTGCATGCATAATGAAAAGTGGTTTGAAGCAGTCCATGCCCCAATGTCTTCTTTTCTGCATGAGTACATGGGTACTGACTGAATGATTACAGTTCTGCAACGACAGTGCCTGACTGAATTTATAAGTGCTTCAGTTTTAGCACAGTGAATGGATTAACACATACTGCTAAATGGGTCACTACAATAATGCAACAGCAGTGACAGAGTGTTTGGTGCAAGTGTAAGGATACAGACTGGGGAATTGAAGGTATACAAGACAAGTGTGTAGGTAGATACAATACTGCATGCATAGTATATAGAGGTTTGAAGCAGTTGATGTCCTAAGGCCTACTTTACTGCATGAGTACTTGGGTACTGACCAAAATATTACAGTTATACAAGGACAGTGCCTGACTGAATTTATAAGTGGTTCAGATTTAGCACACTGAATGGATTAGTACATACTGCTGAATGGGTCACTACCATAGTGCAACATCAGTGACAGAGTGTTTGGTGAAAGTGTAAGGATACAGACTGGGGAATTGAAGATGTCAAACACAAGTGTCCAGGTGGATAGAACACTGCATGCGTGGTGTAGGGGTTTGAAGCAGTCCATGTCCTAAGGCCTACTATGTATCTAACTACTGCATTTTAGTGTACAACCCTAACTCATTTTGCAAATACATAAGCAATTTGCTGCACTAGTTGCACCAACATTACATCAAAAAAGTAACACAATAGAACAACAAAGAGGCACAAGGGGCTTGTAAATGTGCCCCAGAGTGTATGCAGCAGAGTATATATACTGACCGGGGATTAGTATTTTTGAAACACAAGTCTGATTCTAGATAAGCAACAATATTAATTACTCTTAAAGGGCTAATACGACTGCGCACATTCCAAAAATATAAAAACTGTGTTTTACTGTACAACTATGAGTCATTTGGCAAACTCAAAAGCAATAACTGGTTTCTAATTCTATCAAAACTTGAAAAAAGGATAGATTTTTAAGCAGTTATGTGTCTGCAAACACAAAACATATAAAAATGCTTCTCACAGAATAATTCCTAAATGCACACAGACACACAGTGTGACTCTAGACAAAAAATATTAGACCTTGCATTTTGCCAAAACACATTTACTAGTCTAGAAACGGTAAAGTGACTAAACACATTCTATATATATGACTGCTGCATTTTACTATACAATCCTGATTCATTTTGCAAATACATAAGCAATTTGCTGCATTTTATGTGCCAACATTGCATCAAAAAAGAGACGGAATGACAGCACAAAGAGGCGCAAGAGGCTTGTAAATCTGCACCAGAGAGTTTGCAGTAGTGTCTGTATACTGACTGGAAAATTGTTATTTCAAACACAAGCCTGATTCAGACAAGCAACATTATTAACTACTCTAGAATTGAAAAAAGTGACTGCACACATTCTACATTTTTTAGTTCTGCACTTTACAGTACAAAGATGACTCACCAAACACATTAACGTACCAAATGCTTTTATCACAACGGTTATTCAAATGCAGACAGACTCAGAATATGATTCTACACAAATAAACTACTCCTTGCACTTTAGAAGGATAAATACATTACTTGTATTAAAAACAAAATGCACCACATTCATCCCCTCACAAGTTAACATCTCACCTTTCAAATTGTTTTGTAGATTAAGAAGAATGTTAGTCACACAGCAGAAATTCATATGCAGAATCTCTGTACTTCACTGTTCATAGCAAAACCAGATAATGGCAAACTTTCCCTCTCATTCTACACACATATACATGTAAATAACAAATCACATTTCTTCCCACATTAATTCAAAAGCAAACACACATTTCTATTAGTTGAACTTTTGAACTCTTTCCAACTGACATACATTTCAACCCTACCGCCATTCTGCCTTCTGCCTGTTACCATAGAAACACCTCATGAAACACTTAACTGAGCATACAGGTCAAAAGTTCATCACACAATATTACTAATCAAAACAGCAAGTGTGCTTGACTTTTCAATATATCAGCTTATCTTATGTAACGTACCTTTCAACCAGTTTTTGTTAACCAATAAGAATAAATCTTTTAAAAAACAGAAACATGCACTCTAGATTTCAGTGTAGAATTTTCTCAAACAATCAATCATTTAGTTTCTTTTTTCAAAACTGCATCTTATCCACCATTTTAAAAAAATCTTAGTTTTCAAACTTCCATTTTATTTACAGAGACCATCTGAGGGCATCCAGACCTCTCTTAAAGATGCTTAGAGTGTGGATTGTGGGACACAGCTATATTTTCTGGAGCCAAAGGTACGCTGAACAGATAGGAATTCACAAAAACCTGGGTTTACCAAATGTAGACATTAAATGGATTGTACAGATAGGTTTAAAGTGGCTAAATCCTTTTTACATCTTCAACACCCTGCACCCTGAGCTCATAATTGTGCACTGCGGTGGCAATGACCTAGGCACTTTGACTGGGGTAGGTCTGGAAATGCTTACGAAGGACACCTTTGGAAAATTGATGGTACTTTTTCCCCAAACTGCCTTTGTCTATTCTAATATATGCCAAAGGCAGAAATGGAACTGGTCCAACCAATATTGTCCACAGATTGAGAAAGCTAGGAAACATGTGAATAAATCTGTTTCTGCTTTTCTCCGAGACTGTAGAATGGGGTCCATTTACCACAACAATCTGCGTTTCAATATGCATGGCAGCAATAGGAGAGATGGTCTATATTTTACAGATGAGGGGAACAGATTCTTCCTCTTGAACTTTAGACTCTGCATCGGTACTTACTTGTAGGTACTAAAATCCCCCAATAAACACAAGGGCTCTTTTTAGAGCCACCCAACATCTAAACACATAAGCTTGATAAATATCTTTAAAATATTTTTCTTTTTCTTGCTTGGATACGCATACCGGACGCCTTATAAATCAGGTAGCATACGGGGTACGATATGTGTACCCAACGCGTTCACACCAGCAGTCGCACTGAGCGCCGCGCTGCAGAAGCAGATCCTAATTTTACTGTAAAAAAAAATCTGCCATTAATTGAAATATTTAGTGCCCCACGGAGGTGGCGGTCCCCGGGGCTGTGGGCTGGCAGAGAGCTCCCCTGCATATATAATATTAAAGCCCCAGGAGTGGCGGTCCCTGGGGCTGGGGGGGCCCTCAGGGCCCCCCATTATTATAAAATAAAGAAGCTCGGGGGTGGCGGTCCCCCGGGCTGCGGTGGGGCCATGAGCCCCCCTAAAATCGCATCATTAAAGCCCTGGGAGGTGGCAGTTCTTGGGGCGGGGGGCCCCTCTGGGTCCCCATTATAATAAATGACATTGCCCCCGGGGGCTAATTAGCACTACACCGTGCTTCGGGTTTGTTTTTTTCACGCGATACGTGTATCGTACGCGTATCCTGAGATTTAAAAAAATACCTTTTTGTTCCTTGGGGGTCCTTGTGGGACCCCCTGAGCAGGCCTAGGACGTCAGTGTGTTTCTACCCTGCCCCCTTTGTGTCTTTTGCGCACTTTTTTTTCAGTTTTCTTTTCTCTCGATTCTCCCGAGACACAAGATGGCTGCCAACACTTCCTGGTTTGGAGTGTTGACAGACAGTTCACAGCCAATTAGCATGCAGCTCTGTAGTTCTGAAAATTCTGGACTCGTGTAATAACTCTGGACTCGAGAATTAAACTTCGTCGTAAGAAGACGAATTTGGTATCAAAAGACCGAGAATGGCTGGTACACTATGTACAAGCATTTTCGTCATATTCGAGTGACGATTTCACCTCGAAATCGTCATTCTCGTTCTGAACCCTTGGCTTCCATTTTGTGTATGACAGCCATTTTGTGAGTTGCCCTCACATAGGCAACGAATTAAGCCAAATTCGATTCCAAAGGACACGTACACCTTAATTGACTTTTCTCTGACCTGGGCAAGCTGAAACCATTGCCCCAGGCCGAACCTGTTTGGTCAGTTCCTCTCCCAGTGGCCGAATGAGATAGCATCAAGGCCCAACAAGCCATAAACCCTTTCTATCGCACACACACCCTGCCGAATCTTGCTCACACCTGTCCCTGCTCTTTTGCTCTCTCACTTGCTTTATGATGGGGAGGTGCCCGTTTTATTTGGGGTCCACCGGTATCTGATGGAAATGCGGGGCCTTGCCGGGTAATTTGTTATGGGCTGGACAAACAAAAATGTGGGCTGTCATCATGACTCTGCTTGAAAATATGTCAAATATGTCTATGGTATACTAAAATCCGAAGAATGTTTGCCTAAAGCACAATATTTCGTATAAAGGGAGAAGCCTGACTTTGTGAATTTGAGCAGTCTCCTGAGAATATACATCCCGTGTGTTGTACTTCTAGGACCTGTTACTTGGTTGCAGCCAATAAAATCGATCCTTGACTTCACCTAGAAGACTCTGAGTTTCTGTGGTCTGAATCAGGAAAGTACCCGAGGGCTTTGGGTGTACCCTGACACCGCTGGGTTACCGGTTCGGTACCGGTTCTGAAAAACCCAGTACCTCAGTTGGCGCCCAACAATTGGGGCGATACCAGTGGTACCGGTCCAGCCAGAGGTTTGTGAGGAGCTTCGTGTGAAAATTCTGGAGGAAGGTCAACCACTTCATCGACCCCTGCATGTCGACATGGTCCGAAAGTCTTTGCTGCGAAGTACCCCGCTTCCCGACGGCTACAAAGGACTGCTGCCCTGGCTATCGCTCTGATTTGGACCCTTGAAGTTTGGTAGAGCGAAACGCTAAGACGAGTCTTCTGGTGACGTCATCAATATCTCAGTTAAGTATAAGTGGAGCGTCTCCCAGTCCTTAGTTGGTTCTTAGTCTTGGGTATCCTTTGGGATTAATTTGGAACTTGCAAGTGCCAAAGCCGAAGGACTTGTGTATTCACGAGAAATATCGTAATCGATAATCCTTTGAAGTTTGGAGCTAGACTAGAGAGCGAAGATGCCTGGTCTTAGACTTGGAAATTTGTGTTGTCTTGGTTGTAATAATAGGGATTCCCGATTGGAGGACTCGTGTCCGGTTCCTCCGGTTGGAACTCCAACTTATGAATTATATGTGAAACATGGAGTAGGCCCCATCACATATAACGAAGTGTGGATCAAATACACCAGAAAAGACGGTGTTTTAAAATGGCCCCAATATGGTAGCTTTGACACAGAAATCCTAGACAATCTCGAAATTAAACTTTTCAAGAAGAAAGCCCGGCCGGCGATGTTTGACTCTTTCCGCCTATGGCGTAAGGAGGCCAAACAGAAGGAAATTAAATTAGAGAAGAAAAATAAGAGAGAAAGGGGTATTTCGGTAATACAAGCTGCTATGCAGTTTAAAGACAATGAAGAAGAACAGATGAGTGAGCAGTTGCACAGGCAACGTAAAATGGTAATAGATAAATGCTATCCAGTTTTGCCGCCTCTTCAGCAAGATGCAGCAAAAGAGCTTGAAAAAGATTCGTTAATATTGCATTTGTTAAGTTCGCCACCCCCCTATGGGCACATGCCACTGCACCTCCGCAACCTTTAGTTGTGCAACCTGTGGTTGTTATGCCTCCTGCTCCTCCACCGCACCCACCAGCTACTCTTCAGCTGGCTCCTGCTCCTCTGGTGCAGCCTCCTCAAGGCCCACCGATCACATCTGCTTCACCTGTGCTTTCTACGACTTTGCCTAGTGCACCTTCTATTTCACCTAATGCTCCCCCTGCTATTGCCTCTGCTCCTGCCTTATCTCACCCTGTTTCTCTGCCCGTTCTTCCGTCAGTTTCTCCTTCCGTTCGACAGAGAATGGCCAACACTGTTACTAATCTTTTCTCACCTTTCTTCGGGTCGCCTAATACGACCCCTAACACGGAACGAAGACAGTTGCGGAGTCAACTGCCTGACTATCAAGAGAGAGATTTACTGAATCGTTTAGCACATAAATGGGTTATCGACGCTGTAAGGTATGATGTAGAGACAGTCATGGAAGTCTTCCGTCAATGGGGAGCACCGAAGCAGAGATATGTTTTTGAACAAATGTGTGTTTTCCTCTGTGAAGATTTGGAAGACAATGATCTGGAATGCAACCCGCCCGAGTTGTGTCGTGTGCGGTTCGATTTCGCAGAGGGCATGATCGTAGGTCCCGATGTCGAGAGAGCAGTTGAGATATTGTTGTCGTATCGGAGTAAAGGGGGCACTTCTCGATCACTTTTTGAGCATGACGCATCCGGTAGAAAAAAGGCGCGACAATACCCCATGAGAGAAGTTCCCCCACACTGGAGAGAGGATGACGCAAATGCTAACCCACCTATTCTGCCACACTTTCAGCGTGTGTGGGTACATGTTCCATGGAAGCGAGCTGAAGTTTTAGCCCTTAAACAGACATTGCCTGATCCCCGTAAAAATCCTGCAGGGTATTACAAAGAGTTGTCACAGACTGCAGGTTCATTTATCATGAACTTAGCCGATATCGATATGTTATTTGGGAACGTTGTTCCACAGCCTTTATGGGGAAAGATTCGTCATACAGATGATGATCAGGAGTTAGGTGACTTATGGGCTAATATTGCTGCTGCAGATGCCCTACAAATTGGTGGTGCTAAACCAGAGCCTTTAGTAGCAGAACTCCCTGGTAGGATCATTGATTATATGAAAACTATAATGCCTGCGATGCGTGTAAATTGGGATAAGTTGTCTGCGTGTAAGCAGAAGAAAGAAGAAACGGTGTCTGATTTCTTCACCAGGTTTGAAGAAACGTTTGTCGACCACAGTGGTCAAGATATGAGCACAGAAGGTGGTCAGCGTTTGTTCGTCGATAAATTCGTGCACAATCTGCTTCCGGAGTTGTGTAAGAAGTTAAAAGATTCAGAGAGTTCTTGGGCAGTTTCCTCTTCAGCACAGATATTGGCTACTGCACAATATTACGAAAATAGAGACAAAGACGAGAAAGATAGAGCAGAAAAGAAAACTAAAGAGTTAAAAACGAAGGTTTTGTTACAGCAAGCATATCCGCCACGTGGTGGTGGTGGTCAGAATAATGGTGGTCAGAATAACTATCAGAATAATTATCAGCAGCCCCAACAGTATCAGAGAAACTCGCAAAGAGTCGAGTATACTCAACCACGAGTCCCTGTAGGTCCCAACCAGTGTTCGTATTGCAAGGAAGAGGGTCATTTTAAGTATAGTTGCCCTATTCTGTTACAGCGCGCGAATGGTGTTTCAAACACAAGAGGTAGAGGTGCTCAGCAAGCGCCTAGAGGTAGAGGACGTGGAAACGTCCCCCAAAACGCTCGTCCCCTTCCACCTCAAAATTCTATGAATAGGTTCGATCAACAGAATAACGCATCTGGTAAGACAGCTCAGTACTATGCTGATGATTACTCTACAGAAGATGAGCATTGGGAAGGTAATGATTGCTAGGACAGCCATAGACAAAGAGAGGGAGTTGTTTCAGTTCCAGTAGATCAGAGTGGACCATACGTTGAGGTGATTACATCAGGTGTGTCAGAACCTTTTCTGTTGGATACTGGTGCTACAAAGAGTTCTATTATGCACTCCAAACTCCCTGGCGCACCTTTGTCTGGCGAAATGAATGTTTCTGTAGGTTTTTCTGGCGCCCCGGTTAGAAATTCGATTTCTGACCCTTTGTCTCTTTCTGTTGGTCCTTGTGAATTAGAAGCACCCCTTATTCTGACAACAGGTTGTGGTGAAAACTTGTTGGGATTGGATCTGTTAAAAAGATTGTATGCGACTTTGTACTGTTCTCCTTCAGGAGTACAACTTACTTTAGGTAAGAAAGTGGTTTCCCCAATGTATTTGTCAAGGGATGAACTTCCAACAGAATTGTCGTTTCTTCCTGATATTCTTTGGGCTACTGGTTCTAATGATGTGGGTCTTTTAGAAATACCACCATATGTTGTAACATTGAAAGCCAATGTTAAAATGCCACGAATTCCCCAATATAGAATTTCTAGTGAAGGTGAAAAAGCTTTGCTAGCGATCGTTTACGATCTAATTGAAAAAGATGTCATTGAAGAAACAAGAGGCAACGTTTGCAATAGTCCTGTTCTGTCTGTTTTGAAACGAACTGATCCCTCTCAGCCACCTGTGTACAGATTTGTGATTGATCTTAGAGAGGTCAATAAAATAGTTGTGCCACAATTTCCAGTTGTCCCCGACATTACTGCCCTATTAACTATGATTCCAGCTTCTGCAACTTGGTTTTCGGTGATTGACCTGAAGAATGCTTTCTTCAGCATCCTGATTGCTGAGGAGAGCAGGGATATTTTTTCCTTCAGTTTAGGAGGACGCAGCTTCCGCTTTAAACGCGCTCCTCAGGGCTACTGTGAAAGTCCATCAATATATAGTCAAGCTTTAAAGACACAGCTTGATACGATTGTTTTACCTAAAGGTGCTACTCTTGTACAGTACGTTGATGATTTGCTTGTTGCTGCAGATACTGAGGAAATATGTAAGAAAGCCACGTTGTCATTGTTGCGTCATCTGTGTGATTTGCATCACAAGGTGTCACTTTCCAAATTGCAATATTGTCGACAAGAAGTGACCTACTTAGGTCATCTTTTATCGAAGGAGGGAAGGAAACTGACCCCAGAAAGAATTCAGGCGATAGCGAAATTGAGTGTGCCAAGAACACAGAGAGAAGTTTGTGCTTTCTTGGGCATTACATCATATTGCAGGCAATGGATACCAAATTGTTCGTTATTAGCCAAACCCTTGGTGGCATTTATTTATTTATTTATTTAATTTATTTTTTTGCACTTATAATGCGCGCAGATACCCACAAAGGGTTTCCCGGCACGTGGCATTAACGTGTAAAGATACACCCAATCCCGTTCCTTGGTCTGAAGAGTGTCAGAATTTTTTTTCTGAATTACGCACAGCATTACGTTCGGCTCCTGTGTTAGGTACCCCCAACTACAGTAAGCCCTTTACATTGTATGTCCACGAGAAAGAAGGCTGTGCATTGTCCGTATTGACACAGTTATTTGGAGACAAGCAGCGTCCATGTGCATACTTTTCGTCGACTTTGGATCCGGTAGCTAAAGCAATGCCAAGTTGTTTAGGAGCCACAGCGGCCGCAGCTGTTTCTATTCGAAAGTCTGCTGGTCTAGTAATGAATACTACACTAGTTGTGATTGTCCCACATGCAGTAGAGACATTGTTAAACAGAACCAAGACACAGCACTTAACTAGTGCTCGATTGTCAGGTTACGAATTGACATTGTTAGCGAGTCATGTGCATATAAAAAGATGCAACTCTCTCAATCCAGCTACGTTGTTGCCAGTTGTAGAGGAATTAGATGCTTCAGAACAGCATGATTGTTTTCTTAGAACAGAAGAAGAAACGAAAGGGAGATTAGATCTTAGGGACACTCCTCTTGCTGAATGTGATGGTACATTATGGGTGGATGGTTCATGCTTCAAGCTCCCGAAAGGTGACACGACTGCAGAAATATGCTGTCACGACTTTGCATACGATTGTTGAAGCTGCACGTATTCCACATAATTCAGCTCAGGCAGCAGAATTGATTGCACTCATGAGAGCATGTGTGTTGTCAAAAGGAATGAAAGTGACTGTCTATACCGACAGCCAGTATGCGTTTGGAGTGGCTCACAATTTTGGACGATTGTGGAAAGAACGTGGGTTCCTCACTTCGCATGGAGCTAAGATTCAGCATGGTCAGTTGGTGAATGAGCTTCTTGAATCACTGACCTTGCCTCTGCAAGTGGCGATTGTGAAATGTAGTGCTCACAAGAAGGTGACTGATGATGTTGGTCGTGGAAATGCATTTGCTGATGAAATCGCGAAAGAAACTGCAAGGAATGTGATGAGCCGAATGTACGTTGCAGGCCCTGCAAGATGGGTTGGTGATTCTGGAATGTGTGATGACACGATAGAGAGTGTGAAGTCTATTCAAGCTGAGGCTACAGAGAAAGATTTGAACATGTGGAGAGAAAGTACGGGTAGAATGGATGCAAATGGTTGTTGGGTTGAATTGTCAGAGCATCAGAGATGGTTGCTACCCGATGCGTATGTGCTTGCAGTGGTTACAATGGCTCATGGAATGGCTCACATCAGCGTGAAAGGGATTTGCAAGTTGTTGGCTCCAGTATGGCAAAATGCAGAAATTCCCAAGTGTGCAGAGAATGTTGTCAAGAATTGCATGGTGTGTCTGCAACACAATCCTGGTAGGGGAACCCCAACTCCAGCTGGTCATTTTGCACCTCCTACGTATCTGTTTGAGGTTTTGCAGCTAGATTTCATCCACATGGAAAGGTGCAACAACTTAAAATGCATACTCGTTGTTGTTTGTGCCTTCTCAAGATGGGTAGAGGCATATCCCCTAAAGGACAATACTGCCTTGTCCACAGCGAAAGCCCTTGTGAAAGAATTCTTCCCCAGACTTGGAATGCCTAGAATGGTCTGGACTGATAATGGGAGTGAATTTGTGGGTCATGTGATGAAGAATGTATGTGAAGGGCTAGGCATTCAACAGAAGTTCCACGCTGCAAATCACCCCCAATCAGCTGGACTAGTAGAATGTTACAATGGCACGCTTAAGTTTAAACTAGCCAAAATTCAAGCCAGCACAGGTCTTAAATGGCCTGATGCTCTACCCTTAGCACTCCTATCCACCAGAATGACTGTGCATTCGCAAGTGAAACTTAGTCCCTATGAGATAGTCTTTGGCCGCCCGGCCAACATATGGGGAGTGCCAAGGCCCACTAAGTTCAGCGAACTAGAACACCCTGTTTTGCTCGATTATCTGTACGAATTGACGGCTAAATTGCGTGTTTTGCATCAACAGGTTCACGACACCCTGCCTCCGGTCTCTGAAACTCCAGGTCACGCAATCGACCCTGGATCCTGGGTCCTTGTCAAGAATTTCCAGCGAACCAAGAATGACCAGCCCAGGTGGACCGGACCGCACCTCGTCCTTCTTTCCACAAGATCAGCTGTTCGAGTGGAAGGGAAGAAGCACTGGATCCACGGGGTCCATTGTAAAAGGATCCCTTTTCCTCTGCCGTATGACCAGTGGGTCCAGAAGGGTGTCGCTGACTCAGAAATAAGCATGGGCGGATTTTGCGGATCCACGATTCGCGGATTTGCGTATTCACGGATCGTGGATCCGCAAAATCCGCGGATTTTGTGGATTTGCGGATCGGCGGATTTGGGTCGGGGCTTCCATGCGAGTGCACATGCCTCTTGTGTGTATAAACGGTCAGAGACCGATCAGAGCAGCAGATGAAGATACAGAAGCTCCTGGCCGCAGGAACAGCACGAGGATTGCGCTCGTGAAAGTCAAGGATGCTAAGGCCTCTGTCCAGCATCATAGCTGATTTTCGATGGTATATTTGGGAAGAAGGCACATCTGCCCAGCCTTGACAACGCTCACGATTGTTTTTTGGGCCGATGAATGAGTCACTGAATTTAAGCTTCAACTAGGGCACATGCTTAATTGGTATCTGTAAGTGCTTCCGGTTGAGGTTTAATTTTTGTGCCAGGACCATCGTGCCAGAATGAACACTGCCCTTCATATTTATTCAAGAAGACGCCACCGTTTTGTGCCTGTTGTAACTATTTTAGGATGGCGCCGGCAAGCTGCCAGCGCCATCCTAAAATAGTTACTAAATTAGCTTCAACAGGAAGCTCTAATAGATAAAATAAAGCAGGTGCTCGAGCACCTGCTTTATTTTATCTTTTAGAGCTTCCTGTTGAAGCTAACTTAGTAACTATTTGAGGATGGCGCTGGCAGCTTGCCGGCGCCATCGTAAAATAGTTACAACAGGCCAGCAAGGTTTGAACTTTTGCCCCCGGAATCCGCCGCTCGCGGATTTGCGAATTTGCGGTAAATTCGCGGGAGTTCGCGGATCGCGAATTTACCGAAAATTGGTCGTTAATGGGATGGTTCTGGGAACTGATATCCGGCTGGAGATGGAAAATTCTGATGGTCATTGAGATGGCCTTAGCCATTCTTTTCCTGTTCTGTCTGTGCGTGAAGTGTGCTCCTGCACTATGTGGCCTCTGTGCCACATCATGTGTAAGGAAGCCTGTATCAAGAGATGAACTAAGTAATAGAATGATGTTACAGCAGCATCTCAATGACTTTAGGAATATAGACCTGGACTCAGATTAGCATGAGATTAGGTTAATTGCCTATGTAAGGGCAAAAGGAGGGTTTGTAGTTCTGAAAATTCTGGACTCGTGTAATAACTCTGGACTCGAGAATTAAACTTCGTCGTAAGAAGACGAATTTGGTATCAAAAGACCGAGAATGGCTGGTACACTATGTACAAGCATTTTCGTCATATTCGAGTGACGATTTCACCTCGAAATCGTCATTCTCGTTCTGAACCCTTGGCTTCCATTTTGTGTATGACAGCCATTTTGTGAGTTGCCCTCACATAGGCAACGAATTAAGCCAAATTTGATTCCAAAGGACACGTACACCTTAATTGACTTTTCTCTGACCTGGGCAAGCTGAAACCATTGCCCCAGGCCGAACCTGTTTGGTCAGATCCTCTCCCAGTGGCCGAATGAGATAGCATCAAGGCCCAACAAGCCATAAACCCTTTCTATCGCACACACACCCTGCCGAATCTTGCTCACACCTGTCCCTGCTCTTTTGCTCTCTCACTTGCTTTATGATGGGGAGGTGCCCGTTTTTATTGGGGGTCCACCGGTATCTGATGGGCCTTGCCGGGTAATTTGTTATGGGCTGGACAAACAGAATTGTGGGCTGTCATTATGACTCTGCTTTTTCTTTGTAGTGAAAATATGTCTATGGTATACTAAAATCCGAAGAATGTTTGCCTAAAGCACAATATTTCGTATACAGGGAGAAGCCTGACTTTGTGAATTTGAGCAGTCTCCTGAGAATATACATCCCGTGTGTTGTACTTCTGGGACCTGTTACTTGGTTGCAGCCAATAAAATCGATCCTTGACTTCACCTAGAAGACTCTGAGTTTCTGTGGTCTGAATCAGGAAAGTACCCGAGGTCTTTGGGTGTACCCTGACACCGCTGGGTTACCGGTTCGGTACCGGTTCTGAAAAACCCATTACCTCAGCTCGTGATCGTAAGGGTACGCGCATAATCCTCAGACGATACCCGTACCTTTTTTTGTCATTAGATATATATATGATTGTACTTTTGATTTTCTCAGTAACTACTGCACAGATTTACACCATTTAAGAAAAAAGTGTGAAATGCGAACCGAACTCCACCTTTTTTGCCAAATTTGGTGTAATTCCGTTCAGCATTTCGGGCTGTAGCCGCGCTTAAATGTCCCTATGGAAAATTGCATGGGAAAAACACGTTTTGGGACCCCCCTTTTTTCTAAGCCCCCGCTTCATGAATCACCTTGAAACTTTCAGGATAGGAGCGGAGCGCCCCATCTTCTTGGAAAATTTTGCAAAGATTCGCCGCCCGGCGCCAAAGTTATTCCAAATAGAATGTTGCAGATTTTCTGTGGAAACTAGGTCCTAATTATAACTACCTACTGGCGACCGCCAGTAGGTAATATATATATATAATTATATCTACTTTTATCTTGTTACATGTGGTTGAACTGTTCTGCTTCATACTGAAGGATGAATTGGTTAGATTACCTCCAGTAATGAAAACTCAATTCGGAGTCTCAGCCTATAGTCTTAAATCTTGTAATCTCAACAAGCTTTACTTCTTGCTAGCTCTTGCTAATACTTGTGAAATGTCTCTTGTTGATGTTGTCCTTTCTGTAGTATGCTGTAAGAAGGATGCGCTAATTTGAAAATATCTCATCTTGATTCCTTTCTAAAATCTTTGCTTTTCTACAATAGTTACTGAAACCAAACTGAAATATATGTAACTTACTTGGAAATGAATTCTTCAAAGGAAAGGAATCTCTGTCTATTCCAAAAGTTACAGTATTCATGAACTTATGCTGTATATTTCCCTCTAGCAACACTAAGCTCTCTCTCTATACTCGAAGAATAAGCTATTCAACATTATGCTCTTCTTCCTGATACAGCTCTCTCAAACATGCGGAGTACTCTGAAAACAAGTAGGTACCAATGCACAGTCTTAAATTCAGAATGAAAATTCTGTTGCCCTCATCTGAGAAGTGAACTCCATCTCCTCTGTAGATATCTTGCATGTAGTAACGCAAGTTATTGTTGTACAGGGAGCCCATTCCATGGTCTCTCATGTAAGCTGAAACAGATTTGTTTACATGCTTCCTCGACTTCTCAATTTGTGGACAAAATTGGTTTGACCACCTCCATTTCTGTCTTTGGCATATATTTGAATATACCAAGGCAGTTTGAGGAAAAAGTGCCATCAATTGCTCAAAGGTGTCCTTTAAAAGCATTTCCAGACCTACCCCAGTCAAAGTGCCCAAATCATTACCTCCACAGTGCACAATTAACAGGTCAGGTTTTGGCAAATGCATAAAGGTTTTCACCAATGGTATCAATTGGTGACATTTTAATCCTCTGTGGCCAAACCACTTAATTTCCACATCTTGTAAATTGAGGTTAGGTAAATTCCTGTTCTCAGCATACCTCTGAGCCCAATAGATGTAACTATGTCCAACAATCCAGACAGAAAACATGGTGAGAGAAGGTTCTCCTGCAGTCAGATGAAGTGTGGCAATGAAATGGCAGTTGAAAAAATAAGAGTTTAAAATGAAAAAAACTGTGGAGTTTCTGTGTTAATGAAGCAGTAACAGTGATTGGTGGATTTTGATTGCTGAAAACAGAAAGTTAGGGTGCATGGATGAGTTGTTTGAAAGATGTATTTTGAGTGGTCAAGAAGAAATCATTAAATGAAAGAATGCACTGGATACGCAGGTGCACTGAGAGTTCAGAGTTCAATTGCAACATTGTTGTGTGAACTTGCAAACACCAGAAGTCTTCCAAGAGGTGGTTGCCATGCAGAAAAGGCATGAAATGGCAGAGGGGGGAAGGGTTTTCATTTGAAAAAAAGTGAGGGAAGAGTTTTGATTGGGTGACATGAGAGATATGTGTGAAGAATTACAGCATTTCCGTGCTTTTGATAGCTGCAGACTCTGGAGTGCATACCTTTTGCTCTGCTGAAGACAAATTGGTGTGTTTCTGAGACTGTTTTGAAACTCAAAGTATTTGCTAAGGTGAGAAAATATTTCTTTAATTTAGATAGAGAATAGTGTGCTTTAAGGAGAAAATTATGAAGAAAGTTGTGTTTTTCAAATGTTGCTTTGTCTCAAGTGTTTTACAAATAGATTTTGTTTCTTTGAGAAAATGTAATTGGAGAAAATGTGAAGTATTAGTACTGACAGGGTGTTTTTCTGCATAGGAGCTGTGGAGTCTTTTCAAATTATGACTTGAAAATCGTTTTTGAGGAAAATGAATGGTTATAATATTTCTGACAAGGACATAATGGTGTATGCTTCTTTATAAGGCAATTGACTGTCTCTGATGTTATTTTTCCCATTTTAATGTAAGACCTTTCTCTGTGGCGCAAATTGCTTGTAAATATGCTCCCACCTGTGCATGGCAAATTTAGATTTTGAATGTTTGTGTTACATAGCCATGTTAAAAGTGATACAAACATGCTGCAAAGGCAATCAAAAAACGCTTTTATGTGTCTTAAGGACATTTTAAGTCATTTTCCCATGTGCAGTGTTTTGAAATTATGATTTGAAAATCGTTTTTGGGGAAAAGGAATTGTTTTTAAATTTATGACAAGGACATAATGGTGTATGCTTCTTTATAAGGCAATTGACTGTCTCTGATGTTATTTTTCCCATTTTAATGTAAGACCTTTCTCTGTGGCGCAAATTGCTTGTAAATATGCTCCCACCTGTGCATGGCAAATTTAGATTTTGAATGTTTGTGTTACATAGCCATGTTAAAAGTGACCCAACCATGCTGTAAAGGCAATCAAAAAACACTTTCATGTGTCTTAAGGACATTTTAAGTCATTTCCTCATGTGCAGTGTTTTCAAATTATGATTTGAAAATCGTTTTTGGGGAAAAGGAATGGTTTGTAAATTTATGACAAGGATATAATGGTGTATGCTTCTTTATAAGGCATTTCAGTGTCTCTGATGTCATTTTTCCCATATTACATTAAAAGACCTTTCTCCGTGGGGCACATTCCTTGTAAATATGGTCACACTTGTGCATGGTAAATTTAGATTTTGACTGTTTGAGTCACATAACCATGTTAAAAGTGACCCAAAAAAATTGCAAAGGCTTTCAAAAAACACTTTCATGTGTCTTAAGGACATTTTAAGTCATTTCCCTGTGGGCAGTGTTTTCAAATTATGACTTGAAAATCGTTTTTGAGGTAAAGGAATGTTGTTAAAATTTATGTGCGCCATATGCCCCCAAATTTCTTTTTCAGGGGTGCAGCAGGGTGTTCTTGAGACACCCCTGCACCTTTGGAAAAATTCGTAATTTGTGATGAGCTAATTGCTAATCGCAAATTGCACCTTCATTCCTATGGGCATCCTGGCCCATGGAAATGAATGGGTAATTTGCAATTAGCAATTTGCTCATCGCAAATTAGGAATGGTAAAGAATCGCTATTTATTCCTTAAAATTCGCTATTTTGGAAATGCAAAATAGTTTGATGATACATATGGCGGTTGATCTCTAACAAGATAAGAAGCTTAGGGATACATTTATGATGACTGGCGCAATGAAGTGGATATCACTTACTTCATTGGTAGAGCTTTACATGTATTATCTCCTCTGTATTCTTCATCAATCGTAACTTTAATCTGCAATCCTGAGTAGGCCTCACCTTAAACAAACCTCTGGATAGGCCACACCTTATCGTCATCATGAATTAATCATTTAAAATGCTAGGGACAGATTTATGATAGGTGTATGCCTCTTTTGCGCCACTTACAAAACACTGCCCACGGGGAAATGACTTAAAATGTCCTTAAGACACATGAAAGTGTTTTTTTAAAGCCTTTGCAATTTTTTTGGGTCCCTTTTAACATGGCTATGTGACTCAAACAGTCAAAATCTAAATTTACCATGCACAGGTGGGAGCATATTTACAAGGAATGTGCTCCATGGGGAAAGGTCTTATAATGTAATATGGGAAAAATGACATCAGAGACACTGAAATGCCTTATAAAGAAGCATACACCATTATGTCCTTGTCATAAATTTACAAACCATTCCTTTTCCCTAAAAACGATTTTCAAATCATAATTTGAAAACACTGCACATGTGGAAATGACTTAAAATGTCCTTAATTCAAAATGTGCTATTCCTTATTTTGCGATTGCACTGAAGGATTTGCACATTTTGCGATTCCTTAAATGCAATGTATCAAACAAAAAATATGTAAAAAATGACATTAAGGATTTGGAAACTACCACCAACTTCTAGTTTGTGGTAATTTGCGAATTCTTTTCAAAAAGCTTTTTTTCCAAAAAACAAAAGGTGCCATATGACGCCAATACATGCCCTTAGGGCATGTATGTGCGCCATATGCCCCCAAATTTCTTTTTCAGGGGTGCAGCAGGGTGTTCTTGAGACACCCCTGCACCCTTGAAAAAATTCCTAATTTGCGATGAGCTAATTGCTAATCGCAAATTGCACCTTCATTCCTATGAGCCTCCTGGCCCATGGAAATGAATGGGTAATTTGCAATTAGCAATTTGCTCATTGCAAATTAGGAATGGTAAAGAATTGCTATTTATTCCTTAAAATTCGCTATTTAGAAGATGCAAAATAGTTTGATGATACATATGGCGGTTCATCTGTAACAAGATAAGAAGCTTAGGGATACATTTATGATGACTGGCGCAATAAAGTGGACATTACTTACTTCATTGGTAGGCCTTTACATGTATTATCTCCTCTGTATTCTTCATCAAGCGTAACTTTAATCTGCAATCCTGAGTAGGCCTCACCTTAAACAAACCTCTGGATAGGCCACACCTTATCGTCATCCTGGATTAATTATTTAAAATGCTAGGGACAAATTTATGATAGGTGTATGCCTCTTTTGCGCCACTGTGCGTCACTTTTGTGATGCAGCGGCGGTGCAAAAGATTTGCTATGAGGCGACAAAATTACAAATTGATGCATTTAGGCAGATGTGTCATGGTGTAAAAAAAACGTGCCACATGAAACCGATGCAGCAGTGATGCAAAAGATGCACCATGTTGCAAGACAGGCCTCACTTGGGGCCATATGTATCAAGCTAATTAGCATTTGCAAAGATCAAAATTCTGCGAATTCCGGCCTTTGCGAATGCTAATTAGACAAATGGTATGTATCAAACAAGTTTGATGCAAAATAAGGAATAGCAAAATTTGCTATTCCTTATTTTGCGATTGCACTGAAGGATTTGCAAATTTTGCGATTCCTTAAAAGCAATGTATCAAACAAAAAATATGTAAAAAATGACATTAAGGATTTGGAAACTACCACCAACTTTTAGTTGGTGGTAATTTGCGAATTCTTTTCAAAAAGCTTTTTTTCCAAAAAACAAAAGGTGCCATATGACGCCCATACATGCCCTTAGGGCATGTATGTGCGCCATATGCCCCCAAATTTCTTTTTCAGGGGTGCAGCAGGGTGTTCTTGAGACACCCCTGCACCCTTGGAAAAATTCCTAATTTGCGATGAGCTAATTGCTAATCGCAAATTGCACCTTCATTCCTATGAGCCTCCTGGCCCATGGAAATGAATGGATAATTTGCAATTAGCAATTTGCTCATTGCAAATTAGGAATGGTAAAGAATCGCTATTTATTCCTTAAAGTTCGCTATTTAGGAAATGCAAAAAACTTTGATGATACATATGGCGGTTCATCTCTAACAAGATAAGAAGCTTAGGGATAGATTTATGATGACTGGCGCATCACCAGGGATGTGCCAGTCATCCTGCGCCGCTGTTCCGCCACCCATGGTGTGCTGCATTTACAATGCGGCGCAGCATGGGGCAAAAATGGCACAGATGCGTGACGTATCTGTGCTGTAAAGGTGGCGCATTGCTGGAGTTGTATCGCAAGTGCGATGCAGCTCCAGCAAGGCTCAGGGGTGCCCCATCTCCACAATGTTGCGTCAAGACCTATGCCTGCTTAAAGCAGGCGCAGGGTTTTGACGCAGCTTTCTCCTATCTGATTGTAAATGCGGCACACCATGGGTGGCAGAGCAGCGGTGCACGTTAACTGGTGCATGCCTGGGGATGTGCCATTTAACATAAATCTGCCCCTTTACATTTAAGTATGTGCAGGGGACACAGAGTCGGTGAGGCTTATCCAAGGTTAAGAAGAGATGAGTCCTGTTCACTGAAAAATTAGACATAGGCTTCACCTGCTCAGCATCGCTGGACATGGCTAAATAATAGCTGCAAAATGTTACTCTTGTTAAACAATTTTACTATTATAATCTCTGAGATTTGTCTCTTACTCTGCAACATCTCATTGTTGTTATCTTTCTTTAAAGATAAAGACAACATCAACATGAGCGACAATCAGCAATCAGTTGATTTTGACCTCATCATTGAACTTGTAATTGAAACATCAGTGGATGTTGATCCCTTGGATGATTTAAATCCTGAGGATGAAGAAGAACGTGATGAGGATGCAGATTTGTCCGAATTATATGACATAGGTTGGGAAGCTGACCTGCTTGATCCTATGGAACTATAAACATTTATTTTTAAAATTTATAATAAATAAAAAGTAAAAATGTAAACCGTTTAATTTAAAAATAAAGACACCTTCAAAAACAGGTTATGTGTAGTGTCTTCAATAAAATAATAAAATATGCTCATAAAATTAGATCAGATTCACATATAAGATAGCACAGGTAACATGAATATAAATTCCATTTCTTTTCTGCTATTTCTGTATTCTAAAATTGCCATGCACTAAAAAATCTTATATGTAAAAATGTAAAGTAGTGTTTTAAGTTTTTGATTACTGTTATTGATGTACTGTTGGGTAATAGTGGTTAATAACATTTTTTAATATATTTTACCACAGATTCAACTGCAGATCATTTCAACATTTCACCATGCCAACGAAAGAAAGACTGAGAAAGGCTGCAAAACGTCAAAGACAGCAGGTGATTGAAAAAAAGCAGCAGTCCTCTAACAAAAAGATTTGTCAAGTCAACAAGAAAGCACCGGGTAAGAGTACAAAAACATTCATAAGAAATATTTGTAGTAAAAAAAATATTACTACAGAAAATGTTTCAGTCCAGAAAAAGAGAAGCAATTCAAATGGAAAGGAAAGGCCAATCAAAAATGTTACTGCTAGAGCAAGAGATAACTCTGTGCATGATAGTAGAAGGAAACAACAGTTTAGGGACATTCGTAAACGAATGTTCCGCAACAGGATAATTGGCAATTTGTTAAAAAATATTAAGAAAGGTCAACAGAAAGTGGTTTTTTATAAGAGAAAAAAAAAAGTTGAGAAAGTTATTGATCAGGCATTTGAAATTAAACGTAAGTTATTTATTTTGATAATCAATAGAATTAGGAAGCTAAACAAGGCAATTTATGATTTCAAAAGAAATAGTAGATGGAAGAGAATAGTTAATCGTAGTAATTTTTGTGAAGTTTTTTCTGGAGAATGGATGCATAGTTCAAGCTGTGAGGCATTTTTTAATGAGGAGAGTTATTTCCAGGATAATGATTTGGTGCATGCAGTTGACACCAGTGGTCGTGCTTATGAAGTGAAAGATGGTTGTCCAGTTGAAAAAGAAAAACTTGTGACAACAGAGGCAGAAGAGGTGTTAGGTAATGAGGTTTTAGGAAGACGTGCTAAGGGTCCTGTGTACACCTGGAAGTGTAGTAGTATTTGCAGTGTGCGACAGGATTCCATCAATTTGCTTTGTGATTTTGTACGGTCATTTAATAAGAAAAGTTTGAAGCAGAAAATAAGGTTGTTGCAAGAATTAGATCCTTGCAGAGTGAGAGAAGTGACAGGTTTGCATGGTCATTCACTGGCTTGTCTTTCCAGGAGAGTATGCCAGAGTGTTTTTCATCATTTCAGGATGCTAGCAGTGCATCATAATAAAGTGAGGAAATTAGTTAGAATGTTGTATTATGCTAAGAGTCCAGCAATTATGCTTAAAAAATTATGTGCTGCTCTTTTGCATGGTTCTGAAATAGATGTGAAGAATATATGTGAAGAAATTGAGTTTTGTTACTTTGGAAATAAAGAGGAGAATGTTGAAATTGACCAAGAAGAAGCGGGTGATGTGGAAGATAGTGTACAGGTTTCCAGTACAGATAATTTCCAGAGGGAAATTGCCACGTTTCAGGTCAAATCAAGTGAGAGGCCAAATTTCACTTGTGTGTGTTGTCGACGCACTTATTATAAGAATCAGACTAAGTTAGTGGATTTATATGCAAAAAGTGAAAGGGAAAATAATAGTGAATGGAAGGATTTCGCAACATACTTGATGGTAGAAAATTGTTTTGATTTGGGATTGGATCAACGTGTGTGTACTTATTGTTGTTGCAAATTAAATCAAAACCAGATGCCTGCTAGAGCAGTTCATAATAATCTGGAATTGGTTGAGATTCCTTCTGAATTGAAGGATTTAAATACTTATGAATCTATTTTGATTCAAAGTATCCATCCCTTTCAGGCTATTGTAAGAATGGAGCCAAAGACAGGGAAATTGCCTCCATCAGATTTACAGAGAGGATTAAAGGGAAGAGTTGTTTATTTGCCTCTAGATTTGAAGAAAAACATTAACACAATTGGAGTAGAAAAAGTGGACGAGGAACCTCTGGTTATCTTAGTTAATGGGGTTCCGACAAAGAATAAGAAAATATGGCAAGATTTAGTGGATGGTAGGAAAGTTAAAAAGGCAACATTGTATTTGAAAAAAATAATAAATACTATAAGAATGTATATGTTGCAGAAGAGGAAGTAAGTGAGGAAGAGGATAGCGATTTGTGTGCTGGTCAAATTGAGAAAGTAGAAACTTCTACTAGTGAAGAAATATATGAACATTATAGTGTTCATCCTTTGCATTCCAAGGAAGTCATGGGGAATGCTATTGAGTTGTTTCAAATGAAACAAGCCAAAGGGAGTCCCATTAGTGTTTGGGAGGAAAGTTTGGAAGCTCGGTGTTTCCCACAGCTTTTTCCAACAGGTCAGGGAGGAAGATATGATGAGCGACCTCATCAAATTCCTGCTTCTGAATACCGGACTTTGCGATTGTATGCAGGAGATGCTAGGTTTCGACAATGCATTCCTTATTTGTTTCATCTCCTGTTTGAAAGCGATCTGTCTGGACTGTCATATGCAGTGAACCACATCTTAAAAAGTGGTATACACATGCAAAACATCTCGGCAAGTGACTTTATGGATAAAGTCAATGTCCAAGACAGTATTTTGGATTCTCACCTGATTAATCTCATGGCGTGTCAGCGTGGTACTAATGAGTACTGGTACCGTCGTCATGGTGATTTAAAATGTATGCTGAGGAACTTAGGTACTCCCACATGGTTCCTCACTCTGAGCTGTGCCGAGTATGGCTGGGAAGACTTACTTGAATTTCTACGAGAGGCAAATGCTAACGTAGAAAACATCGAATTCAAGACACCCGGAGAACTGTGCTCTTTGGATCCAGTCAATGTATGTAGGTACTTCAATCATAGATTTGAAGCTATGATGTCTTTCATCATGAATAAGAAGAATCCACCTCTTGGAGAGGTGTTGGATTTCTTCTGGAGAAAGGAGTACCAAACAAGAGGTGCTCCTCATATACATATGTTGCTGTGGATCAAGGATGCACCTAAATTTGGAACGGATCCAGAAGACTCAGTGATGAGTTTTATACAACAGTATTCTACGTGTGCTGTTCCAAACGCAAAGGAGAAGAAAAGCCTAAGAGAGAAAGTTCTGCGTTTCCAAAGCCATCGATGTGGAAAGTACTGTCGTCGTAAATTCCGAAACAAGGACAAGTTCTACACCAAATGTCGTTTCGGCTTTCCACGACCGATGATTTCTAAAGGAAGAGTAAACAGTTTGATGTCTTCGCTGCGACATAATGTGATGAAGAAATCACCTAAAAACACATACAATTTGAAGAGGAACGAAGAGTCCAAGTACATCAACGACTACAACCCGGTGATTTTGTCCATGTGGAATGCTAACATGGATATACAGTTTGTGGCTGATAACTGTATGGCTGTGGCTCGGTATGTGACGCCTTACATCACCAAAAAAGAGAAGACAGAATTGAAGGATATGTGGGAGGACATTTCCCATGAAGAGCCTCAGCAAGAAGTTGTACAGTTTCAGTCTGAAGATGTTGTCGCATCGAGAAATCGGAGCGTACGAATGTTCTGACAGGTTGTCTTCAGCAAGTCTCTATGCCAAGTCCAGGAGTATCATTTGGGCGAGTCTTGGTCTTGCTGCAACGCGTAATCGAGTTCTCAAACCTGTGCGGGAAATTGAGTATTTGGCGGAAAAGGAGCCAAACAGTACCGACATTTTGAAGACCAACATGTTGGATACATATTATCCAAATCGAAGCATTCACCTCGAGAATGTTTGTCTGTATGAGGTTCTTCAAAATTACATATTCAAGAGGAACATCAAAGAAGATACTGAGAAAGGAGTGTATGCTGTAATAGGAAGTGAGGGATGTCTGGTCAAGCAAAGAAAATGCCACTTGGTAAACCATTGAAAATTGAGTGGCGAATCTCCTGAAAAAAAGGAGTTTTTCTATTTAGTACTTTTGCAACTTTTCAAGCCTTGGCGTGCAGAAGAGGAACTGCTTGGAGATTTTTTCTGTTACGAAGACTCTTTCAATGCCGCCAAGGAGACCATAGAATGTCCTGCTTTTCCCAAATATGTACAAATGTTGAATGCAGAAATTGAGCAGGAAGCAATGATTGCAGCCGAGATTGCCAGAGACAGTTCTCAGGACAGTCAGAGTTCTGCTTCATTGAGTCAGGATCCACTAGGAGGACCTGTTATCGAAAATGAAGCTGCCACTGCTATGAATGAAGTGGAAAGAGCCATGGCACATGCTCAGGAGGATGCGGTTAACTTAGAAGAGTTGGAAAGACAACTCAACGTTGAGCAGAGGAAAATATATGACGAAGTTACCATGCAAATTGATCATGGATTAAGTCATGACAAGAAAGAGTGCTCATGTACTTCGTTGAAGCCTGTCCGACTGTACGTGAGTGGAGAAGCGGGAACTGGAAAAAGTTTCCTCATTAAAGGAATTTCATGCTATTTGCAGGAAAGGACAGAGTCATTGCTGTCTTGTGTTGTCACCGCTCCAACTGGACTGGCAGCACATAACATTAAAGGGATTATTTACATCGTTTACTGATGCTGCCAGTGGAGCATGACAACAAATTACAATATCACAAGCTATCTGGAGATGCTTGTTTTGAAGTTTCAAGAATCTTGAGGAAAATGAAACTTCTTATCATTGACGAAGTAAGCATGGTTTCCAATGTCATGCTTGCCTTTGTGCATTTGAGAATGCAAGAAGTTCTCAAAACAGAGTATGATGTGTTATTTGGTGGCAAACACATCATTGTTTTCGGAGATCTTCTGCAGCTGACACCAGTGAAAGGGCAACCTGTGTTCAAAATGCTCACGCATGAAGATACCAGGAAGTGCCTAGGCAGCATTGGCAACGTCAATATATGGTTAAACTTCAATTATGCTGAACTGCATGAAAATATGCTCAGGCGAAGGATGAAGTTTACAAGACTATTCTACAAGATGTTAGAATTGGAAAAGTGACCGAGCATGGGAAAGAAGCTTTACATGCACGATTACTGTCAAATTTATATCCAGAACAAGATGTTGTGCCTGAGAATATTTTTCAGAAAATTACTGAGAAGAAATCTGGAATATGTTTGATGCCAACTCTTGCAGAATGTGCCAAATTCAACAACAAAATGTTGCATTTAGAAAAGCAAGAGATTGTGAAACTGGAAGCTATTGACAGAGTAGAGCATATGGGATCAACAATTATTTTGTCTGAGAATCTGAAAACAAAATTGGATTCATTAGAGAAGAGTATATCTAAAACTGCAGGTTTTGAAAAGACTCTGAATGTGTGCTTGAACTGCCGTATAATTTTAAGAAGGAATTTACATGTTGAAAGAGGTCTGGTAAATGGATCAATGGGTAATGTTGTTGATTTTGTAAAATACAGAAATAGAGATGGAATTGAATTTTTAAAAATTAAATTTGATGGCATTGAGGAAGTACAGCTAATTGGTCGTTGTTCTGCTAGATTTTTGCTTGTAAACGACTTATATGTTCGCCGTAAGCAGTTTCCTGTTTGCTTGGCATATGCGGTGACAATCCATAAATCGCAAGGTTTAAGTGTAGACAGTGCATTGGTGAATATTGGCAGTTCTGTGTTCAAGGAGGGTATGGCATATGTGGCATTGTCACGAGTTAGAACTTTATCGGGATTGTACTTGATTGAGTGTGATGTCACAAGCATTTGTGCGGATCTAGATTGTGTTAAGGAATACAATAGGTTAAGAAGAGAGTATGCGCCACATTTGCCTCAATATCCTTTGTTTGAGAAACGTGTGGTAGGCCGGAAACGAAGAAATGTGACCAATACTGGGGAGGTTGTAGCAAAAAGACGTAAAGTCGATGAACCTGAAACAAAAAGGATTCTGTTGAAGATGTTGTTGGTTTTCAATTTGAAAACAGTTCTGGTGTCAACTGCTATGCTAATGTAGTGGTTAATGTTTTGTTTTCTCTAGAAAATGTAAAAGAAGAGATTGTGGTCAATTCTGATCAAAGATTTTGCAGTTTGTTAAATTCTGTGTTAGAGAAATGTAGCACTGATAGAACAAACATAGAAAGTGTGTCTGAAATTCGAAATCTGTTAGACAGATGTTCAGGCCAAACACAATTCTCTCAAAATATTCAGCAAGATTGTCAGGAGTTTTTAATGTATATGCTTGATGTATTGCATGCTGAAGGTGTAGATGTAGATCAGCTGTTTGGGCTTTCTTATCAATGGCAGCATGACTGCGAGAACTGTATGGTATCAAGTACTACTAGTCTAGACTCAGAAAGATTTATATATTTAACCTTGCCAGACAGTAAATCAGTCTCCTTTAATAAGCTAGTAAAAGCAGCTGATCACAACATGGAGTGTAGCCAATGTAAATCTGAAATGATGTCCACATTATTTATACGAACATATGGCCAGTATGTCATTTTAATGTTCCAACAATGTAGGCCTGATGGAACAAAATTGACAACTTTAATTAAAAATTTTGTGGCTTCGCAGTTGTCAATATCAGGAAGGACTTTTGTAACTGCAGCAATTATATATCATGACGGTCCTTCAATAACATCAGGACATTACACAGCTTATTTAAAGTCTAGAAATGGCTGGTCATTCTGCAATGATTCTGTTTTAATTTTCAAAAAAAAATTGCCGTATGACCTTAAAAACTCTTACCTGGTGTTTTTAAAACCAAAATTTTAGGGAAAGAATCTCGGGATGTGCTCTGTGGAATTTCAAGAAGTTCTAATGGCTCCTACACGATTTGGCCTTGAGGATAAGTGTAGTTCAGAGACATAACTTCTAACCATAAGACTGGACGTCATGGAGAAATAAGTGCACTTTGAATGAGTTCAGAAAAACTATTTCTTTTTATAAGCTAATTGAAGCAGCCAATCAAAACATAGAGTAGAGGGAATGTAAGTCTGCAATGCTGTCTACTGTTTTACATTGCTTTGTGATTAAAAGTGATGTAGAGAATTAAATAATTGTAGTAGTCATAGAGGTAGTGTAAGTCTGCTTCATAGTAAGCAGTATCAGTGTCATAGGAAATGTAGAACATGACTGAGCAAGAAGGGGAAGATATTACGATTCCAGGATTGTGAAAATGATCTTCAACATTTTAATTCTGAAAGTTGCAGAAATGCCAAATGACGGGATTGGCTTACAAGAAATCCAAGAGTTATAAATGGCTCTGACAAGATTTGGCCTTGTGGAAACTTGTGGTAGAGAGCAAGAAGTCATTTATTGCATGTAACATGTTTTTAAAAACGATGGAGGTTTTCTTTCAGAAAGTGGCGGGCTGAAAGTAATAACAGCACAACAGAGTGTAAGCTGTTCATAGGACATCCTTTGACGTCATGGAAAGTAAGTTAACTTTAAGGAGTTCTGAATTCTGATTTGTTATGTTGTATGGGTTTTTTAAACACAATCATTTTGATTGTGTTTTTTTTTCCCCGCTGTTATATGATGAATACCTTCAAGTCACTGTTTTTAGTGAATTTTGATACATTCTGAGAACAGCAAAAATAAACCATTTAACATGTATAATTAATTATGTACTGTTTGCATTTATGATGTATATGTAGAACTGTGTAGGAGGCATGGAGAAGGAGAGGCTTCTGTAAGTGTCAAAGTTCTTGCATGCAGTGCTGCACTTCTGCGTACTCTTTCATATGCTGGACTACATCTGCACAATGAGATACCTAAGCAAAGGAAACACAAGTGATGTGATTGTGAAATGAGCAAAAGAAATTGCACGTATTTCAATTACATCACCTGTGTTTCCTATCATTACGAATCACATTGTGCAGATCAAGTTTAGGTCTGTCCAGGGAAACAGAGGAGGTTTGGCCTTTGTTCAAGAGTGCAGTGGACATGACTCACTTCATTGGTAGGCCTGCAAATGTATTATCTTCTCTGTACTCTTCAACAACTCTAAATTTCATCTGCAACCCTGAGTAGGCCTCACCTCAAACAAACCTCTGGATAGGACACATCTTATTGGCATCCTGAAGCAATCATTTAAAATGTTAGTGTCTTGCGACACTTTTCTGAGACAACAGCAATGCAAAAGATGCACCATGTTTTAAGATAGGCCTCACTTCATCTGCAACAAGATACTGTTAGTTTAAAATGTATATCTTTAGGACTGTGTAGGGGGCCTGGAGAAGCAGAAGCTTCTGTAAGTGTCAAAGTTGTTGAAAAACTGTTTGTCCTTCAATCTTTTCCCTTGTCTTTTGTAATTTTTAAATACATGTTTTAATATTTTTCAAATGTTTGTTCTCTCTTTCACAGATTGAAAGTATAAAAACAAAAAGTGAGTAATTTAACGACAATTATAAGGTAAATGTTTTGTACTCTTTTCGTTACATTTCTATCACACTTAACTTCTATTAGTTCCACTGCTTCATTTCTTTAACCCTCAGTTTCCTGCCTTTGCTACTTCCCTCATTCCTTTCTCTATTACCTACTTACTCAACTCCTTCCACTCTTTTTCTCAGTCCCTCTCTTCTCATAGTTCCTCACTCTTGTTCACTCACTCCGTCTCTATTACTCTTAGTGTCTTTGACTGATCACTCTATCACTACTTGTTCATAATGCTTTCTCTGTGTAGTTGAAGCACACTAAGGGGCATATTATGAACACAGCCAATAAAATTATTGCTGTTTTTATTGGCAGAAAACTGGTGCAAAAGTGGTTTTAGCGGCAGTTTTCTGGCGCAAAAGCGGCTTTAGCGACACATTTCTGCCGATAAAAGCTGCAAAACTTTTATTGCCTATGTTGATGATATGGCTCTATGTTACTTACATTTCTTTGCTGTTTCAATTAATCTTTTTCTGTTATTTTTTGTTTTCTGTTTTCTATTTTTTCTCTCTGTTATTCCCCATGTTTTAATCTTATTTTGAACATTCACTCACATTCTCCAAGAAACTCTTCTTTGTTATTGTTCTACTCTCTTTTTTTTTCTTTCACTTCCTTATCTATTTTGTTTTTCACAATTATACCCTCTTCCGTCTTTTCTTCGGTAAATAGATCCATTAAACAGTATCTCTTCTTTACTCCCTATAGCTGTCTTTCTTTTAACATCACTCTCTGTTTACTTTCCTTATACTTACTCTTTTTTTTTTTTTTTTTTTTTGGTTAGCTCCCGGTCCGCGTACCGGGAAGCTAACCGGGAAGCGAACCAAAAGAAATAGAGCTTGCCAGAGTGCTAAACATTCTAGCAATTTTTTTTAAAGGGGAGGTAGTTCTGAAAAGAACTTTTTTTTTTAATGTTTTTGTTGTTTTATATTTTTTTTTTATTTTTTGAACATTTTTTGTTTTTTTTGTATTTTTTGAACGATTTTATATTTTTTTGGGTTTTTTTTGGGGGGGAAACAACAAAAAACAGGCATTGAAAAGGGCTCAACAGGAGCAAAAAAAAAATTACTGGGGGCGGTTAGGGCAATTATGATTGTTGTAAGCTAGGTTTATTGAATTGATACTCATGTTGCCACATGCTATCAACGCACCACAGTGCATACAAGTATGTTTCATGTGGCCAAAATTCTCTTGGATGTTTGGCACAGTTTCCCGTGCCTCTGCTGGTGTCAATGATATTGACGATCT
Organism: Lissotriton helveticus; assembly: GCF_964261635.1. Taxonomy (NCBI): domain Eukaryota; kingdom Metazoa; phylum Chordata; class Amphibia; order Caudata; family Salamandridae; genus Lissotriton; species Lissotriton helveticus. The sequence continues at coordinate 128,406,612 of NC_136064.1, forward strand.
TGACCTGGCCACAGGAGTTGATGTTGGATTTTGTTCCATATCCCGTGTTTCCGCCCGGCTGTAATTGAGTGGATGCCTCCTGGTCATGTGCCGATGCATGGTATAGTTCCCATAACTATACTTTTTATCAGTCCCTCTTGATAATTTATCTTTGCAGATGAGGCAGGTGACATACCTCGCATTCACTTTCTTTTGCCCTGGAGGGATTGAATAAAACTGCCAGATGAAACTGGCTTTCCTATGGGAAACCCGGGGCATCTCTTCCAAGAACTGTGGTTCTTCTCTCTCCTCTTCCTCTATTTCTTCTTCTTCCTCCTCTGTGTTGGTCATGACCTGGGGAGGTGGTCCTCTCTTCCCATGAGGAGGTGGAGGTGGTGGTGGGGGTGCACCAGCTGAAGCAACTACTGAAGCCATTTCTCAAGTATTAATAAAGGTCTTCCTCTCACAATGATGAAAGTCAGAGTGAGGAAAGAAGGAGGGGTTTTCATCATTTGGGAAAATCAATAGTTCTCAACCAATGAAAAGTGTTATTTTTAGGTCACCTGACCTAGCCTTACATGATTATGAAACCAAAAGTGAAATGAACCAATGAAAAGTGTTATTAACAAGTCACATGACCTGTTATGCTTACGTTACGCGCTCCGGTCCGCGCCCCGGATAGCTTCCGGGTCGCTGCGCTTCGCGCCTCGGTCCGCGCCCCGGGGCACTTCCGGGTGCGCTAACGCGGTACGTCATAAGACGCATTACGCGGTAACGCGATACGTCGCGCTTTCGCGACGCGCCGCGGATCGCTTCCGGGGAGCTGCGTTTCGCGCCTCGGTCCGCGCCCCGGGGCACTTCCGGGTGCGCTAACACGGTACGTCATAAGACGCATTACGCGGCAACGCGATACGTCGCGCTTTCGCGATGCGTCACGATGTTGCTTTCTAAAGCGGCAGTTGCGCAAACGGAACATTTACCGGTTCGCGGACCGGGTCGCGGCATCAATTTAAGCTAACGGAAAGCTTTCCGGTTCGCGGACCGGGAGCGAAACAAAAAAAATATTTTAAAAAAAATTATTAATAAACATATAAAATATATTTTTGGATTTAAAGAAGAATACATTTTACAGCTATAGATATTAGCTTTTAAAAAAACAATGAAATTCACTGAAAAAAACCATAGGTTATAGACCATATATAGTTAGGAATTAGCATTTACAAAACCTTGAAAATTCACTGAAAAAACCATAGGTTATACACCATATATAGTTAGGAATTAGCATTTAAAAAACCTTATTTTACTCACACAAAACCATTGAAATTCCATATATAGTTAGTTGTACTAACTATATATCGCACACCCGCAATCCACTGCTGATCATGTCACATATTACATCATTCATGACATGGTCAGTGACATCACTGATGACATCACTGATGACATCACTGATGACATCACTGATGACATCTCATTTGACATTACTGATCACATCACTGATGACATCATTCATGTGATAATACGATGAAGCTCTTCAGACTCTAATATAACCTTAGATACACTCAGTGTAAACAGACACTCACAGACTGTCACTCATCCATGGAGTTACTCACACACCTAGTCAGTCATGCAAAGAATCAATCACACCTCCATTTCCTCAACTATACAGTTATACACACCTTACTTATTCAAACATATACTAACACATATTTACTCTCTTATACAATCCCTGATACAAGTTCACAATGATCCATACAGCCACTCACACATTCACTGGCTCTTTTGCACAGTTATTTATATATGTCAACTCTCACATGTACTGTGTTTTACATATGTACTTACTTTGACATGTAGCACTGAGATATCCATTCACTCACCAATACACTCATGCACACAGTCAACCGCCCATACAGCTGTTTCCACATGCACTTTTGAACCCATACATCTAGTGAATCAACTGCTCACACATCTATGCACAGAGTCATACACCTCCCAGCCACCCACACACACACTCAGTCTCCCATGCAAATACTTGGGCAACCAATCAATAACCCATATAGTTACTCATATAGCTACTGAACAACACATGCAGCAGTTTTCAGAACAACAGACATAATGATGCACAAATTAAGACAGTTTAGTCACTAACCCATGCACTCAGTGAGACACATGTAATCACTCATTCATACAGTCAGTCATGCACCTACTAAATCCTTCATCCAGCCACTTATACATCCACTCAATCTTCAATATGTAAGACATATTTTAACTTTACAGAAAAATACAGTCACTGGATGTTGTCATCAGTTATGTCATTTGAGATGTCATCAGTGATGTCATCAGTGATGTCATTTGAGATGTCATCAGTGATGTCATCAGTGATGTCACTGACCATGTCATGAATGATGTAATATGTGACATGATCAGCAGTGGATTGCGGGTGCGCGATATATAGTTAGTACAACTAACTATATATGGAATTTCAATGGTTTTGTGTGAGTAAAATAAGGTTTTTTAAATGCTAATTCCTAACTATATATGGTGTATAACCTATGGTTTTTTCAGTGAATATATATATATATATATATATACATATATAGAACAAGGTTCAATATTTGGCCAATTCCATAAACAAATGCCACAGTAAGTGTCATTAAACTACCTTACCAGTCAAAGGCGGCAAAACCTATAGTAAGTGCCGCAAAACAGCTCTTACCAATTAAATGATGTCCAAATTCCTACTGCCAAGTTCTCAATTCGACCAAACGGTCACTGCACGGCGAATCAACAGAAGAGATCTCAGTCGAGGACCGGCACCACCTGGATGGTCAGATCAGAAAGAAAGGGAAATGCCGTGGATGCCAAGACTCAGGTCTCCTCTAGCAGTGATCACGTCCAAAGCGAGATTCCAATCCTTCGTCTCGACCAGTCCTTTGGGCATCCAAGTCGCCAATGAGCCCCAAGTTGGAAGCGCCAATTTGTAGTAGCAAGCTTCAGCCAGGCCTACTAGTGCAAGGGATTCACCCTTCTCTGCTTAGAGTCTTTAGACCAATAATAAGAAGTTGGCACAGAAGCTGGAATAGAAAAGACATAGTTTATTAAACCTCATGAGGTGGAACTACATTCACACAACACCCTTCTGTAGTGTTTGAAGTAGCACTCACTGGAAGGAGCTTGGTCCTTTTATACCCACACAAGGGCTCAAATGAAGGCGGTACAAGGTACAGAGTGTTCTTTTTAAATACATATAAGGTCATACAGAGAGTGTGCTAGCAACAAGTGGGAGGGGCTGACAGTTAGATAATTCTGGTGGATACATCTTGACAGTTACAAGTTGGAGACAGCTGTAAGCTGAACTGAGCATGTGCAAAGCAGAAGATGATACATATATCTTGTCTCCAGGCAGATTTTAAGAGCAGTTAACAGGAAGGTAGGACAGAGCACATGGTAAACAAAATGTCCAACAGAAATACAAAATGGATTCCGTAAAATGGCCAAGATAGTCTCTAAATGCAAGATGTCTTCTGCTAATGCTTAACCTAATCATTGCTAAATTACCACATTGTGCACAGCACCTGTGGTCAAGGCACCTGACTTTTCCAAGGAATATGTTGTGCAGACAGATGCTTCAGAGCATGGTGAGGGAGTGGTGCTCTCACAACTGAACAAAGAGGGCCTGGACCAGCCTGGATTCTTCCTTAGCAGAACACTACCCTTCAGGGAACAGAGTGGAATGGAATTGGGTGACAAACTTTTGCTGTTGTCTGGGCAGTTAAGAAGCTAAGACCGTACTTGTTTGGGACTCACTTCTGAGTTCAGCAAGACCACAAGAACCTCAGATGCTTGATATAGATGAGGGTGAGAACCCAAAACTGTTAAGGTGGTTCACCTCTTGACATGGAATAGACTTTATGGTGGAACACCACCATGGCACAGCACACACCAATGCTGATGGTCTGCCCATGTTTTGCCGCCTTAGTGAAGATAACTCACTGGTGGGTAGTTCTCCCTACTTTCAGTTCGAGGGGACATGTGTTAGACCTGCCATCATTTGCCGTGTTCCCCCTCTCTTTTTTGATGGTATGATGGGCTTTATTTTTACTGGTTAAGTGTCTCTGTGCACCTTTCCACTGCTATTCAGTGTTAATGTGCCGTGAAATTGTGTTATAATTAGTTATCTATAATTTCATATTTGATTTACTGGTGAGTTCATAGTAAGGTTCCTTGCAGGTGCCAAGGGCCTGTAAATCAAATGCTACTAGTGGGCCTACAGCACTGATTGTACCACCTACACAAGTAGCCTTTCAAATTTGTCTCAGACCTGCCACTTCAGGTTCATTGCATTTTTCCCTTTTTTTACATGTAGGGCACCCCTAAGGTAGGTCTAAGGTACCGCAGTGGGCATGGTGCAGTGTGGGTGAAAGGTAGAACACACGTTGGTAGGTTTTACATGTCCTGATGGTGAAATACTGATAAATTCACTTTCACCATTGCAAGAACTACTTCTGCCATACGCTATCATAGGAGCTGCCTTGTAACACTTTAAAAGTGTAACTTTCATTTGGGAACCACTAGAGTATTAGAGTTTTGTCTCCATGAGCTCAGAATTTAATAACACATCTTTAAAGAAAGATGGTTTTAAAATTGCTTGTTGGAAAGTGCCACATTTAGAAATTGTGGTACAAAAGGGGGTGGTGATGGACGGAGCATCTGAACCAATGAAACACTCACACCCTGTCAACAGATCTTGGTTTAATCCATCACCGTTCTTTAGAAATTGGGTGTTTTCTTGCTTAACCACCCTATGTGCCTCTGCCTAATTGTGGATTCACCGTCTGGGTTTAGACTGACACGGGCTGTTTGTGTATTTACTCCAGACCTTCATACAAAGGGAGCTGAGGTATGTTCTGTATATGCTGATGGGTCATTCGGTGCTAGAGTGGTGGAGAAGTTGTCACCTACACCTGAATAGGATGTGGCTGTTCTGAGCAATGCTGTCTCCACTTCCTGTAGTGAAGCTGGACCAAGGGGAACAGAACAGTTTTTTACTGGGGGAAGGAGACTTTCTGCAAAAGTAGCATACATATTGGGACCCTGATCCTGAACTTTAGAACTCTTTTTGACGACAAGAATAAGAGCTGGAAGAGCTGCCAGGAAGAGTAAGGCCCCTCTGATGTGTGTTGCTTTGTTTGGTTGCACTACAGTTACAATCAACAGCAGTTCAGCAATGATGACGCAGCTGCCTGCACCGTGATCTGAGGACACTGCACGTCACATCGCAGACTTCACACCGCAGCCTCAATCTCACTGCTGACACCAGACACCTTCACTGAGCTGCTTCCTGCACCGTGACCTCTAGGCACTGCACATTGTATCTTCCAACTTTGCATGGCAGTCCTGGTGCCATCAATGCCAGTACTCCTGATTTCAGACTCATGAAATTTGATCGTCACCGCGTGTGACTTCAAGGGACAGTTGCACCAACTTCTGGAACACCTGCCGATGCTGACAATGACGCATCTTTGGAACTCACAGCAAAGTCCAAAACCCCCTGAATTTCCAAGGTACTGTTTGCAGGCCTTCTGACAATGTTGCTGGCCCGCGACCTCGCAGTTAGCCTGACTGCTTGTGCCAAGCTACCAAGGTGGTGAGCAGGGGTTATTTGAGAATTGTGATCCTTTTACCCTGATTAGAAGGAAAGGTCCCTACTTGAACAGGGTGAAAACCTGCCAACTAGAGACCCCCATTTCTAACATGTATTTTTAATTTCCTTTCTAAAAGCTAAGGTTTACCAGCTGAAGAGTTAATTTACTGAAGTAACATCTCATTAAGCTCAGTACAGAGACAGAACAGCACACAAAGACAAGTAGGTTGATTTGATTATGAAACATTTGAAAAACGTGTCCGCCTTGAGCACTTGTCTTTGTAGGATGAAAGACGCAGTGTATAAACTGCCCAGAGCACTTGTCTTTGTAAGATGAAAAAATCAGTGTCTACACTGCCCAGAGCACAGCCTATGGTGTGGAGGCCAAATTGCAATGTCTTGAAGTCAAGACCTACAATACAATCTCAGCATTGTGTGTAGACTATTTTCATTAATGTGGTGCAAAAATATGCCTTACATTGTACCTAGAAGTGTCACTTTTTTCATGAAGTACCCAAACAGTGATACATGAAGCTTTTTAAAGTTTCTGACAAAAACAGAATTCAATTGGTCAGTTGTTAATCTGAATCAAAAAACATGTATCATGATGGAAGCATGAAAGTGATGCCTATGGAGCATATGTTCCCACTGACCTAAATAGATTTCCCAAATGTTGGAGTATTCAGGTCAAGCCCGAGCAGGTAGCAGCACTAAACATGTCCCTTTGATGTCCCTTTGCTGAGGTATCACAGTAGTTAATCAGAAAAAAATGTCATCCTATACCATTGGGGTGGCTGTACAAAGTTATGTAAAATGTGATGTGTGGTATGGCCAGCCCAGTCCATTGATGTTTTTTACCCATACAGTAACTTTACCAATTGCCTCATTCTCCCATAATAGGAACAGTTTATTCCAAACTGCCCGGTCATATCCCGATTGAAACGGAACACAGACATTCCCAGCCAGTTTTCAGATTATTAGGCCTCTTCTGTAGCATGCAGCTGCTTCCAGTCACATAGCTGTGATCACGAGTTCCATGTTTGGAAATACTCACACTGAAAGATGCAATAAACATCATGAGTGGAATGCTTGAGCTAAATTCAAGCATCCACCCATCACTTTTTTAGTTGCCTCAGTGTAACTCCTTAAGTGTGACAGGTATGCTCAGAATTATGTCTCTAATTCACTGGGTCATAGCAATCAAGCTACATCCTTCTTGCTGTCTGGTAGAGAGGGCTTGACTATTCCTAGTGTAGCAGAAGCATGGAATATTAGCTTAAGGCTAGTTCCAGCCTGGTGTGCCCTGGTGGTTGAAAAATCAGTGCACTGGATTATGGCCTAGAGTAATTACCAGTGACCAATATGAATTTGTAAATTACACCCATCACCTTTTTGCTTTCCTAAGAGTGGTATCTTAAGTATGACAGATATGCCCAGATATGGGTCAGGAGCTCAGTGGGTCTGGTAGACAGGGCTTGACTGTTCCTATTGTAGCAGAAGCAAGGATTATTAGCATGAGGCTAGTTCCATTCTGGGGAGTCCTGGTGGTTGAAAAATCAATGCACTGCATTATTCCCTAGAGTAATTTACAGCGGCCGATATTAATTTGAAAAATGCACCCATCACTTTTTTTTTACTTTCTGAAGTGTGAGAGATATGCCCCGACATGGGTCAGGAGCTCAGTGGGTCAATGGAATAAAACAACACCTTACTGAAGAGGTCCTGATTGCATAAACTAGCCTAGTGTTTCTTGTGGTATTGCTTAAAGGTGACCTGGCTTAGCCACTGTTCCTAATGGAGCAAGACCAAGGATGATGTACATATTTCTATCTTCTGTTTGATGTACATGTGGGGCAAAAACCAATGACCTGGATTTGGACTCAGCGTATTTACCAGTGGCTGAGATTAAGTCAAGCTTTCAACCAATCAATGTGTTTATTTCCACAGAGGGCAGAGTCAAAGGAAGAGATGTATCCTGTACAAATATCTTCATCTCATCCTCTGAATGCAGGTAAGTGTAAATTCCATGAAACAAACCTACATTTAATTGGCCATATCTTTTCTGATGGGGGCATGACAACAGATCCAGCTAAAGTATGAGCGCTGTCTAATGCTGATCCAGTAAAATGTTTCCATGTTGCGTTCATTTCTTGGCATGACCCATAAGTGTTCCAGATTCATAACAAAACCTTTCCACTGTAAGTGCTCCTTTGAGAGACTTGATAAAAAAAATATTTCATTTCATTGGTCACATGTGGTCGCACAACCTGAAAAAGAAAGCTTACCTGTATATCTGTATGGAAAACGTTTTATGATGGTAACTGATCATCAAGTTTTACTGACAATATTTGGAAATCCAAATGCCAAAATGACTCCTCAAAGTGAATGTTTGGGACTATGGTTAAATGAGTATGATTATACCATTGTGCATTGTCCACTTGACAAGGGACATCATCTATTGGAGTTTATGGATGAATACTCACGATTTCCACTTGATTTCATATCTTTTATCTGCAACTCAAAAACGAGTCATTAAAAATCTCAATTGCATCTTTGTGACATATGATGTTTCAGCCATAGTAAAGTATGACAATGGCCCTCCTTTCAATAGTCAACAATTCAGAGGTTTTTCTGAGCATTTGAGGTTAAAACACCTCTGTGACCGCAATCCAAAAGGCTTGCTGAACATTTTATGAGTACCCTAAAAAAGGCAGTACAGAGTGCCGCTTTTTACGAGCTCATTTTAAAAACTGTATTGAATGCCACCTTGATTGCTTATTGTACCATATATGACCACAAGTGAAAGTCATGCAACTTTGATATTCAGGAGAGCAATCAATACCCACTTACCTCAAAGGACCAATCAGAGAAAGAAAGATGAGATGATAACTCATGAGAAGGACTTGGTGAGCAAACAAAAGATGAAAGCGTACGCTAACAAAAGACAACATGCAAACAACATAGGGCTAGATGTAGGTGGCTAAAAACCGGTCGGTAAAGCCAAAATTCGGTACATTTCAGCTTTACCGACCAGTATTTAGCCCTGTGCGATGTAGGTATCACTGATGCCATCGGTAATAAAGAATCGGTAACTGTTTCCCTAGTCACCTGCATGTCGCAGGTCAAGTTTGAAGCAGCAACAGAGTGCTAACAACTGGGTCTGTCAAGGTGGTGACCCACAGTTAAGTGACAAGAGCACTCCAATAGTGGTAGTTGACTCTGCCCTTTGTTCCAAGGACCTACTTTCCCTCCACCAACCTCCATCTCTTAGGCCCCTTTCAACTGCATTTGCAGCAGCCAAGGTTTGTTGGTAGACAATTCAACCACCAACCCCTTCAGTCTCCACTCAACAAGAGGGCTCTTTGTGACATATGATGTTTCAGCCATAGTAAAGTATGACAATGGCCCTCCTTTCAATAGTCAACAATTCAGAGGTTTTTCTGAGCATTTGAGGTTAAAACACCTCTGTGACCGCAATCCAAAAGGCTTGCTGAACATTTTATGAGTACCCTAAAAAAGGCAGTACAGAGTGCCACTTTTTACGAGCTCATTTTAAAAACTGTATTGAATGCCACCTTGATTGCTTATTGTACCCCATATGACCACAAGTGAAAGTCATGCAACTTTGATATTCAGGAGAGCAATCAATACCCACTTACCTCAAAGGACCAATCAGAGAGAGAAAGATGAGATGATAACTCATGAGAAGGACTTGGTGAGCAAACAAAAGATGAAAGCGTACGCTAACAAAAGACAACATGCAAACAACATAGGGCTAGATGTAGGTGGCTAAAAAACGGTCGGTAAAGCCAAAATTCGGTACATTTCAGCTTTACCGACCAGTATTTAGCCCTGTGCGATGTAGGTATCACTGATGCCATCGGTAATAAAGAATCGGTAACTGTTTCCCTAGTCACCTGCATGTCGCAGGTCAAGTTTGAAGCAGCAACAGAGTGCTAACCACTGGGTCTGTCAAGGTGGTGACCCACAGTTAAGTGACAAGAGCACTCCAATAGTTGTAGTTGACTCTGCCCTTTGTTCCAAGGACCTACTTTCCCTCCACCAACCTCCATCTCTTAGGCCCCTTTCAACTGCATTTGCAGCAGCCAAGGTTTGTTGGTAGACAATTCAACCACCAACCCCTTCAGTCTCCACTCAACAAGAGGGCTCTACACAGCCCATGCAAACAACATCTGAAACGCTCCTGTGACTTTGCATCTCCTATTTGCTGGTGTTGACTGTGTGGCAAAAACCACCATTACTGATATTCGTTGTTGGACCGACTGAGGCATGTCTTTGTCACACCCACCCCTGCCTCTGGTAAAGCACTTTTCCATTTGTCCCTGTGTCAAGCGTCCATGGGCAAGGTAATCAAGAACTGCATGTTCCACCTGGGTCCTGGGACCGCACAGACCTCTGACATAGTAGAACCCCAATTCAACGCCAAGTGCAGTGGGCACAAGACTAGCAAAAGCCTGTGTTCTTTTACTGCTGACTGTGAAGGTCCTGCTCATCACCCCAAGACTGGCAGGTGATGGTCTTTGATTGATGGCCCTGCCTGTCACCTGATTCCTTCCATCACCTGCAATACTAAATGGTTTAACATGACACAGGTTATCACCGTGCATTTTATATTGTCCATCACTGTAAATTCTGGAAGACATTTAAGTATGTTTTACTTCACTTGATTTCTACGACAAGTGATTTCTACTGCAACATTTCTAAAATGCATATCATACTGTTTTTTTGGCCAACAACATATATAAATATTCTTATTATTTATACATGTTATAAGTGTGGGAAGTTGGCTCTGTATATACCATACCAAAGCGAGGTATAGTGTGCACAGAGTCCAGTGGATCCCCAAAGGTAGGCGGAGGTAAAAGTAGATAGCACCTTACTCTCTATTTGTAGTGGTATGGGAGAGCAGTAAGGCTTTATCAGAGGGTAGTGTTGAGCATTTGTTGTACACACTAAGGGGCCCATTAGGATGGCGGGTGGATTGCCCCATCCAGGCTGCCCGCCATCCACACCTGAATTCCCCCCGCCATATTAGGATGGCGGGGGGCACCGCGGCGGACGGAAAGACCGTCCGCCGCATTTGCACCCTGGTCGCATTGCGACCGTGGCGGAAAAGGTTTAATATGGTGGCGTGTCTAATAGACACCGCCAGCCATATTATGATGGGCTTGTGTAGATGCCTTTCCGCGGCGGCGATTCCGCCACGGAAAGGCATACGGTCTTCACTCTGGGGGCCCCCTGCGGGCACCCACAGTGAAGGAGAGGTGCGGGGTGCACACGGGGGGTACCTGTGGTACCGCCTTCATTTACATAAACAAAGCTGCAGGCACTGCGCGGTGCCTGCCGCTTTGTCTATGCAAATGCATTAATGCATTTTTAGCATTGTGGCGGGCGGTGCAGAGAGCACTGCTCGCCACAATGCTAAAAATGCAGGTTGTGCCCGCCACTGTGGCGGTCACATCCTAATACCCCCCACGGGACCCCCGCCCTTATGGCGGGTGGGCCCAAACCCCGGTAGGATGAAGGGCGGACAAATTCCGCCCGTCATCCTAATAGGCCCCTAAATTAGCAAATGATTGTCACAAACTCAAATACTGAAGTCAGACCAATGTTGTTTTGTATACAAATAGCATACTAAAATCAAAATATCATGTATCACAGGGCATCAGATTACTAAAGCAGCTCACTAATTATATACTGCACCCTATGACTTTCAAACAAAAACATTTGCATATATCAAAAGGAATCATTAAAGCAAAGGCCAAATTATGAATGTGGCACTGCATCTTTCAAACTGGAAAATCAAAAGCATAAACAGGACTGCAAATTTAACATTATCATTGGGGCCTGTTTGTGGTAACTGCAAAAAGTGGCATTATGTCCATCTGAAATAGAAACATGGGAAAAAATGCAAGACTCAAGAATGCAGGCCAAGGAATTACATTGTAGACTCCTTTCATAAAGGAACATCATTATAACCAAATACCAATGGGTACTTTCAGAACATCACTTTACTATTGGCTTTGTCACCCAAAAATTTCTCTTAGGGGATCCAGGAATGGTACTGCTGAGGCATCCAACTGAAGATTTACATTTTGAACCAATAAAAGGATTTTAATTAAAAGTGTCTCTATCAAAAAAGTTAGTCTGTTCTTTCTAAAACAGAAAGCAGGTATGACAGTTCTCCAGTGTGCAAGACACACCGCTCCAAAGTTCTTTGCCAGGAAGGAATCCCATCTGATCTTGTCATCCATGGAACTCCAGCTATCCGCCGTAAGACACCGCTTCTCGCCATCAGCTCCGGTGTAGTTTGGGCCCAAGCTGGTTCCGCATTTCAGAAAATAACAAACTAACATAACAACAAGAAAATAAAAAAAACAAAATAACAAACGGGGCGGGGCAGACCATCCATGCACTCCCGCACAAGCCATCAACCTGAAACGAGAGATAAGCATCAATCATCTTATAAAAGAAAATTTTCCATTCAAAAAAGCACCCCAGTGCTTTTCATTTCTGTAAGAGGAAAACCTCCTAATTCCTGAAAAGAACTCTCTAAATCCAAGGGATAATTTGAACACTCTACCTATACCATAATTTGTTTGGGCAAAATCCCCCCCAAATTTTTTTTACACAAGTCAGAAGGGCTGGGGCCTAGTCACTCTCTCACTCCTTTGAGAAACAGCCCCTCCCTCTAGAAAGATGGTCGCGCTCAGAGTTTTGAACCAGCTCCAACCATAACAAGCAGGAGCCGTACAGAGAACGGGCCTGAGTTATCTCGTTCAAGGTTACAACAACAATTTTCTGCTTTGTGCTCACACATTTTTAAATGAAACTCCATGCAGCTGGTATTTTACCCTTCTCCTTTGAGACAAGCACCGTATTTCTCTAACTAATGTAATCAAGTTCTTAAACTATTATTTTTCTATAGCCATATGAAAAGTTAACCAACATTCAAAAGACGGCATTCTGCACTAAAGCAATTTTAAACTGATGTAAGGGATGTGAGTGTATAAAGTCAAAATCAAAATAGAACCTCATATCCACCCTTGACTGTATACACGAACATCAAACAATTCAGTCATAACGGTTCACTATTTGCTGAAAGGGAAAAAATATTAGAACAACAATGCATGCAGACACATTTCATTTTTTATAACATGTGAAACACCATCAAATTAAACAAGGGGCAACATAACATTATGCATTGCATAACCAAGAATTCATAATTAAGTGTGCAAACTTTTCCATTCTACCTATAAAAAGGGCCAGATTCATCATTTAATTTAAAAGCACACGGTTGCATTTCACCAATTAAAGCACATTCTACATTGAAATAAGTTCATTTCCACAACCGAAGATTGCACCATCTGTGCACAGCTGAAAACGATCAAAACACCCCCTCACATTCCGACAGGTCGATGTACACCTCTGAGTCAAACCCATTAAATCATGTGTACAAAGGGAAGACACACAGAAACCCGTGGATGCATTCCAAACAGTACGTAAAAATGAACACTGCTGTCTCAATTCAAGATATCAATCCTTTGGCAGCTGAAATCTAAGCCTTTCCCGAGCGCAGCAGACACAAGGGAAAGTCCCGGGACTAATCTCTCACGTTCTCACATAACAGTCGAGCTCCTTTCAAAAACACATTTTCTCCCCCAACAGACAGAAAGGATCCAACCCTTCCCTGCTCAACGGAGCAAACTATTCACTAATCTCAAGCACAAAGCGCTATGCACATGGTCTGAAGAAGACACTCATACATGTTTAGCACAAGGCGCTATTCACAAGAAACACAATGATAACACGCTAATCACAGGCCAAATATACAAGGCACTAACCACAAAGTTTCAAAAGCCTTAAGCACACGGCGCTATTCACAAATAATTCAACTAGTCACACCGAGGCGCTATGCACATGGATTCAACAAACTATTCACAAGTGAGAAGCACAAAGCGCTATGCACAAGGCACGCAAGCCTTAGTCAGAAGGCGCTATTTACAAGATTTTCAGCAAGTTTTATCACAGAATACATTTCACACTTCACAGCATAAGCAAATGCAGCAAGCCATTTGATAAGCAATTTACAAGACTTTATCATACACAGGCACCCTTCAAGCCTGACAGTTCAAACACCAAGATGAAAAGCATTTCTCCTACACTGCATAAGTCAGATGCCATGATATACAGCAATCTCCTCACACTCCAACTGTTCAAGCCAATAGATCAGGGACCACACCTCACCATGCAATCCACAGACCGTCCACAGATGACAAATTGGAAAGGGTTTTAAGTCCAACTACATAACAGGGGTCACTCCCCGCATCTCGTGCGAAAACTGCCAGACTACGCCAAATGTTCTGCCTGGATTTCCTGATTAGATAGAACCAGCTCCTCAGAGCCTCACTAACCCAGCCAGAACGTTACTCTCTGCCCCTCCCTAGGACCTATTCACAACAGGTATCTACCCCCTAAGGACAGGGAATTCCTAAGATACATACCATGTACCTCCTATAATATCAGCAATCGGCGGCCTCGCGGTCACTCAGACCCAGACCTCTCTACCCTACTGGCAGTATATCGGCGGCCTCGCGGTCACTCAGACCCAGACCTCTCTACCCTACTGGCAGTATCAATATCGGCGGCCTTGCGGTCACTCAGACCCAGACCTCTCTACCCTACTGGCAGTATATCGGCGGCCTCGCGGTCACTCAGACCCAGACCTCTCTACCCTACTGGCAGTATCAATATCGGCGGCCTCGCGGTCACTCAGACCCAGACCTCTCTACCCTACTGGCAGTATATCGGCGGCCTTGCGGTCACTCAAACCCAGACCTCTCTACCCTACTGGCAGTATCAATATCGGCGGCCTCGCGGTCACTCAGACCCAGACCTCTCTACCCTACTGGCAGTATATCGGCGGCCTCGCGGTCACTCAGACCCAGACCTCTCTACCCTACTGGCAGTATCAATATCGGCGGCCTCGCGGTCACTCAGACCCAGACCTCTCTACCCTACTGGCAGTATATCGGCGGCCTCGCGGTCACTCAGACCCAGACCTCTCTACCCTACTGGCAGTATCAATATCGGCGGCCTCGCGGTCACTCAGACCCAGACCTCTCTACCCTACTGGCAGTATATCGGCGGCCTCGCGGTCACTCAGACCCAGACCTCTCTACCCTACTGGCAGTATATCGGCGGCCTCGCGGTCACTCAGACCCAGACCTCTCTACCCTACTGGCAGTATCAATATCGGCGGCCTCGCGGTCACTCAGACCCAGACCTCTCTACCCGACTGGCAGTATATCGGCGGCCTCGCGGTCACTCAGACCCAGACCTCTCTACCCTACTGGCAGTATCAATATCGGCGGCCTCGCGGTCACTCAGACCCAGACCTCTCTACCCTGCTGGCAGTATATCCTATGATTACCATTACATAAAGGGATCAGTCTCACTATTCATCAGGGGTATAGTACTATATTATTTTGGATCACACAATAGTTGCCAAATTAGGTGATGTACCACCTATCCTTCAATCCAAGAGCTCCTCTCTCCCTTATTCAGTTACCACTTACCTGATCAGGGTTAGCATCTGTTCACATAGCAGCATCTGACTAGAAGAACAGGTTACCTTTTCATACAAGAATAAGAAGCACACCGAGTCACTATGCAAAGGTTATTATCAAATATAAGCTCTCCTCTACCCCCTTGCTCAGACCCACATGGACGGGAGATGCATCCGTTCACCTGCACCTGACTAGAGGAATGGTTAGCCTCACTAAAAACAACAACGCCTGCACAATGGTTCACTAAGAACTGGGGTATCTTTATTTCTCATTACAATAAACAACATTAGCAACACATAATAGACACATACACAGATCTGCAGGGTCTCTGTAAAGACCACATCCACATCTACCTAACAGAAACTGTAAATAGACTGCACACTGCTGAAAGGAAAAGGATTAGTAATAATGTTTCATGGACACTAACATAACAGGACAGGTATCACCTGATTAGTATGGAGTCTTGTTCTAGCTGTCATCTGGATTCCTCCCTCGTCTGTGATTCTCCTCTGCACTCTTGGACGTGTATCTGCGCTGATCACTCTGCACTGGACACCTCTCCCCCACGAACTGTCTCCGCCTTCCAGCTTCAGTCTAACCGTTCGCTCCACTAGCTTCTTCATTCTGTCTGATTATCTCTGTTCAAATGTCCAATTCACTCCAGCTGCTCTCACAGATTAGTATAACTTCAGTCTCTTCCAAAAGGCATCACCTCAGACTCCAGCTGATCACAACTCCTCCGGATAAGTAACTACTTCTAACTGCTGGCTTCAGCTCCAAACATTGCTTCATCTCTCTCTGTTCAGAACACCATCTACTCACAACTGCTTCTAGTTTCTCTCTCTCTGGTTCCAGCTCACTGGCTGTCTGTCTTCCCTCTGTTCTAAGCATCCACTGTCTCTTCTCCCCTGCTCCATCTCCTCTCCTTCTGCACTCTAACGCTCTCCGTTCCAATCCACGACTGCACTCCTTCCAACCCAAAGTCCTTCTCCCTGACTCCGCCTCTGCACTTCACTAATATGGAATGCTGTCTCCTCATGGAAAGTTCCAGGCATCAACCTGCCGCCCTCCAAATTCTTGCACCTCCCCGTACCAAGGACACATCCCCAGCCGGCCGGCCCGATGTTGTGTCTTCAGCACGAAGAGAAATACAATCCTTCGACAAGGGCCGGCCTGAACCGGTTCTCTCCAAGCGAACAACACCTCATAACTAAAACATTACCTTTACCCTGCAAGCATCTCAGTCTGCAGGGACAGAAAGCAAAATGGAGTCTCTCTAGTTCTGGGCCTTGTAGGCCTGAGAAGGATGAAACAACACTTAGCTCTATCAGAGTACCTACACAAACCATACCAATATGTAATATGAAGTCAAGACAACAGGATCCACCCTCTACTATAGGTAGAATCATGAAAGGACACATAATTATGTCAAAGCCAATAGGCAATAGATGGATTAGAGTCAACAATAAGGGATCTATCATCATATTAAGCAGCTATCCTCTAGTTTATGCTTCTAGGTATGGCAAAAAGGCCTTAAAAGGACCAACACAAGGCAAGAATAAAGATTCAGGATGGTAGCAAGCTTAAAGTCACCATCACTCATAAATAGAGCCCAAAAATCGAGCAGAACAGGGTTAAATCCAAACATCTGAGGAAACTAATACATATTGTCATTCCGGTTGAGCCCTTAAATAGTACTTTATATACCAAATCATTTGATGAGACGTATTCATATTGGTTTTCAGGCACATTAAGCAGTAAGCCCTCTGATCAAAACCACAAGTTTTGATAAATCTATAAACAATTTATCAGGATGACCCCGATTTCTGCAATGCTTCTACGTATAGTCTACATAAACCAGACCAGATCATGACCCTACTATAGGTTCTGACCAAGACCGGACTCAACTGCCCTTTTCCTTCATAAACCTTACATATTATGAAACCTCAACCCCTTAGTGGAGCAAGCAAAAAGAAAGTACACAATCCCTGACTAGGGAGAACAATTTGGATATTCCAGTAACAATGTAATCTATTTTATTTTATTTTTCAATTAGTTACAATTTTCGATGTACTTGTTTACTTGAATTTTTCAAATGAACACTGGACTCATGAAGAATAACTTTTTGGAGAAAGATGATACCGAGAACTATATACTGTAAACAGACTGGTTAAAAAAACGTCAAGTCTGTCGTCTATTTCTATCCCTTGTTCCTCACACAGGAAAAGTACAGGAAATGAATCCCCCTCCACGTCCGGGGATCGAGAGGGAGAGACAGCACAAGTCTTGCGCACCCTGCACACTAGGTAGACGCGATGTTTGAATGGAGTCTTCACGTCAAAACCGTGATGTACTAAGCTAATGCCGAATGTGACTTTTGTAATATATACATGTTACCTTTTTCAGCAGGCATATCCCTCTGGGACCACCAGACAAAGTCAGAAATTACTGACTTAAAGGTACGCTTTAGAGGGATAGCAGGGGGGACCAGCGCATTACTATGGATCTCCCGTTGAGAATTATGCATCCACATTAAACCGTTTGTCCACACTAAAACAATCAAATGCGGCGGAACTTTAAAAAATGTAATGATAACCCAGACATGAGTATTTCGCCATAACAGCCATTATTATACACCATAAAATCGATGGGGTTGTATCAGGGGTTACCCGCAAAAAAGAAAGCTCTTATGCGGCATACTAAACACATAGGGGCAGATTTATGAGGCACTTGCGCCACGTTTACGCCGCTGTTGCGTCACGCAAGGCGGCGTAAACGTGGCGCATCCCTACGAACGATTTACAACGTGACGCATCTAGGCATATGCGTCACGTTGTAAAGCCCTGCGCCGCTTGTGGGCGTTCCGGCGCAGGGTGGGCGTTCCGGGGCAGGTGCGCCTCGCAAAAGTGGCTGAGTGAAATCTATAAGATTTCACTCAGTCACTTTCAGGCCAATGCTGCGTCAAAAGCCTGCGCCTGCTTGAAGCAGGCGTAGGTCTTGACGCAGCATTGTGGAGATGGGGCACCCCCGAGCCTTGCTGGAGCTGCGTCGCGCTTGCGACGCAACTCCAGCAATGCGTCACCTTTACGGCACAGATGCGTCACGCATCTGTGCCGTTTTTGCCCCATGGTGCGCCGCATCATAAATGCGGCGCACCATGGGTGGCGCAGCTGTGGCGCACTGTGGCGCATGTTAACTGGCGCATCCCTGAGGATGCGCCAGTTAACATAAATCTGCCCCATAATCTAGTGAGTTAAACTATCGATTTGCGGCAATACAGCACAATACAACAATATCGATTTGCGGCAATACACACGGCATACAGCAATACAGCGGGCTTTTAATGCATTAAGTTTAGAGTACTTTATGAGATATGACTTCACGGGCATATGATAACCATATCACACCAAAAGTTCTATTGTATATAACACTCCTGACATATCACAATTGAATATTACTAAAAGAACAATGAGAGATTATTTGCCATTAGGAATGAGCGGATATTTTGTCATGCTAAGTATGTAGAGAATTGCCATTTTTAGTTTCTTTCTTTGTACAGAATTTACTACAAATCGGTAAAAATGCAGCACTTTGCTAAAAGTACAACATACCGACACCATCTGTATATGTTTGTACGTCTTGTTTTCCTCCCCCCTTTTTTGTGTAGGTACTTACAGACCAACCAAAAGACATGTTAATATACCTGGTCTAAATAGAAACCCTAATATAAAGGTAATTTTCATATTTTTCACTGGTTCTGGTCCTGAGGAAAGCCTAACTGACCCCTCCTGGGCAACCACAGGCTGAAACATGTCAACCTTTTTTATGGACTAATATCAGTGCAGGAAGACCGCTAACTCCTCTTTCATTGCACGCCTATGATTTCAACACAGCCTGAACCCAGACACAATCAATTATTCTTTTTTTATCTGGCCACTCATGCTTTTTTAAACATTTTTTCATTCACTTGTAATTCACTGGTATTGATCACTGATCACTATTGGTTCAACCAGTGGTTTACCTCCGGGTGGAGGAAGCATAACCACTAACCCAATGATGATGCTGCCACGTACCTTTTTAGGCGGAGAACCAAGATATACCGCCATCCAAGCCCTGGCACGTGATTGAGGGTTTTTGATCGGTACCGTGAAACGTAAGAACGAAGAAACCCTGGTGACCCAGGACAAGTGATCCGTTCCCCCTTTCGATTTTTAGGACTTGTAAATAACTCCACTCTCCTTCCACATTGACTTCATGTATGCAGATATGAAGTTGGTGTCCTATCAGACACCAATTATTTGGGGAAGCCACTTCTGATGAAAATCCCCATCAGGCCCTAGTTACGGCAGGTAGAATTTGCAGACTTCAGAGGTATGGCCTCTGGTTATCTCATGCCATGATCCCCCAAGATCAGGATAAACCTGCTGCCTGAGGCTGACTTGGACTCCAAAGTCCTTACATAGTTGATGACTACTGTTTCAAATGGGGTGCCTACAACAGGTAAGGGATTTAGGGGAGATTTCATGTTTTTCGCTCTTTGGCCTAGCATGTTATGCTAGTACAACGGAATGCATCTCAGAAAATCTTGAACCAGGACCACAACAAGTGGATGACAATCATGTTAAAGATCTTGTCCTGCCGCAGATGTCATGATCCAGCCCCATAAGGAAGGCCCTGTAACATTGGGGATTTACCAACACCTATGTTATCCCATACATAGCTGCCTTAGGCACTCTATACATAACTTCATTCTCTCAACATATGCAGTGAACTTCAGAGGTATCACCAGCTGTCTGGGCTTCAGCTTGCTGCCTCATGTCCTTGAGAGCTAGACACAACCTCTGTGCCTCAAAGAACTCCTTCCTCATGGGTCACTCTTCTCTTTGCCATCCAGTACGCTTAGTCAATTCACCAAGGAAGGCAAAGTCATTCAGTAGGCCCCAGGGTGGCCTTCTCTGGTGCCCCATCCACCTCGGCTGTGGGACATTTAGTGGCTGGTCTCCCACACTCCTTGCCATTCCCTATCTTGGCAGCTGTCTGGGCCATTTTTTTAAGTGCCACACCTCCTTGAATCACCTCCTGGGGATACATGGACCTGGTGGTCACACAAACCAACTCAGGAAACTCCAGAATTGGCAGGTGTGATCTGAACTCCTGTTATGTTTCATGTAGTCACCCCAATATAGGCTCTGGTAGCAACCTAACCTCTCACCTATATTTCCCATGCCATTACACTACATAACAGTGCTTGGGACTGACCTTTTATCTAGTTATGGTACTGCTAACAGGACGTGTGCATGAGGATTCTTGTAAACTCAGCAGGTCTACAATCTCCTGCATAATAATTATTTATAAGGGTCATTCCTTCCATCATCCTAAGTCCGACAAGACATGGCAAGTTAGATCTCCTTAGGATACCACTTCGGGTATATAAACACCGTATCTTTGCTGCGGCAGAAGAAAAGAAAAAGGACTTCCATGTTGACACACTTATGCAAGATGCTGAGGTTCCTGCTCACAGACTGCCCGCTCGCAATGATCTGACATAACTCACGGGGTATCTATCTGGAGACCAAGATGGGATCCCATAGTCTCTCACTTCCAGTAATGGGATTGACTTTATCCTAGAGTCTATACATCCACATTCATGCTAGGTACACTTAGGGACTTCTAGTTAGCGTTGCATTGTAGGAATATGTATTTTTTACTGTAATGTATTTTATGTGCATGCCGGTATTAATTGTGTTGGCACTATAGCTGAAATCTACCATCATTTCCTCTGTTGGTGTTTATACTCATTTATATAATTGTTTCTGTCTTATAGTTGTTTCAGCAGAACTCTTTTCTACTAGAGTGCTGCTGGTTCATATTGACAATGTCCCCACCATGTATTCTGTGTATCTCTCTGAGACAAAATGAACATGAGTAACTTAGAGAAAAGTAATGCACTATTTCCACGATCCCTGATGGGACAGAGTTGTCATGTTCGATTGTTGACAAAAACTATTTTCTCATTGGTAAGAAGAGGTTCTAGTGGCACTGTTATCTAGCTGATATACAGGCAAACATACCGGGTGGGGGTGTCTAGAACCAGTATGGACACCACTCCTACAGTCGATGTTGTCTAAACGTGTAGATCCTATGTATGTTTAAAGGAACTAAACAACACGGCGCCACCAATTTTGGTTTGGTGCTTTTATAACGGTTACATCTAAGTAGTTCTCACATGCTATTCTCAGAGACCCTACTCACATTTCCCCAGAGACGCCTGGAGTGGTAAGGTAACTATCTGCCAAAGAAGAGTAGGCATATCTGTCAGGACTAGTTCTTGTGACTAATTAACCTACAAAGGAGCAGGATGACGCAAGATCCCAATGCCCTTCTCAGAACTCTCCCTGTTAGGTTTCTATTTGTATTTGTATTTGTATTTCCGGTTTCTATAGCGCCAACTCACCGGCAGGTCTCAAGGCGCTTTTGACCAAAAACAACACAACAACATACTCAGCAGGGAGACTAGAGAGGGGCAGGCTTAAACTGAACTCAAAGCCTCTCTGAATAAGATAGTTTTCAGGGACTTCCTAAACCGAAGGATGTTTCCTTCTTTGCGAAGGGACTCAGGTAGTTTGTTCCAAATCTTGGGGGTCAAGACTGAGAAAGATCTTCCACCTTTTGTAGCAAGTCTACAACGAGGACAGACGAGCAATTGAGAATTGGAAGACCTAAGGCACCGTTCTGGTTTATACAGCTCTAGACGTTTTTTTATATATGACGGAGCTTGTCCGTAAATCGCTTTATGGGCAATACAAAGACTCTTGAATTCAGACCGCTGCCTTATGGGCAGCCAGTGGAGGCTCTGTAACAATGGTGAGGCATGTGAGCGTCTTGGTAGCCTAAAAATGAGCCGAGCCGCATCGTTCAGAGTCACCTGCAGTCTATTAATTAATATTTTTGGAAGGCCCAGATACAGGGCATTGCCGTAGTCTAGCTTGGATATAATGGTCGCAGATACGACCGTACGCAGCATGGACGTGGACAAAAGGGGGGCTAACTTACGTAATTGTCTAATCAGCCCTGTGCAGGCACCAGCTATGGTGGCAATCTGGCTTGCCATTGATAGCTCACGGTCTATTTTAATGCCCAAGCTTTTCACTTTGTCTGCTGGTTTGGGGGTAGGGCCCAACTCCTGGGGCCAGTACAAGTCGCTCCATGGAGAGCAGGTCGGTGCAACCACTAAGACTTCTGTGTTCTCAGGGTTTATTCTCAGAAGGTTCGAGGACATCCATCCGACAACAAATCTGAGTACATTCTGTGCCTGGGTTTGAGCTTGTGTTGTATTATCTATACTCAGCAGCAGTTGGGTGTCGTCGGCATAGTTAAATACACGGCAACCCATCTTTGCCAAGGAGCTGATTAAAGGCTGAAGATACAGATTAAACAGGAGGGGGGATAAGGCAGAGCCCTGGGGCACCCCACATGTTAGGTTTCCAACCTCTGAAATCTCCTCCCCCAACTGAATCCTCTGTATTCTCCCAGTCAAGAAAGATTTCAGCCAGCAGAATGCTGGCCCCTGAATTCCAAAACTGGACAACCTGTCCAGAAGCAGTGTATGGCTGACAGTATCGAACGCCGCTGACAGGTCTAAAAGTATCAGGGCGCTCGGTTTCTTACTGTCAGCCATCTCTCTCAGCTCATCCAGCACCGAGAGCATCACCAATTCGGTACTGTGGTGTGCTCGGAAACCCGCCTGGAGCTCATGGAGAAGATGGTGAGATTCCAAAAACATAGCCAAAGATTTTAGCACATGTTGCTCCAGGACTTTGGCCAGAAATGGGAGCTGAGAGATCGGTCTATAGTTTTTCAGGGACTTAGGATCCGCTCCAGGTTTCTTTATTAGAGGTTTTACCCGAGCTTCTTTAAATCCATCAGGTAGCTGCCCTGTAAGTAGTGATTTATTTAGCAGTGAGAGGATATGCTCCTCTAAGATGGAACGTGCTAGACGAAATACACCAGGGGGGCATGGATCGGCTGGGGACCCAGATTTAGTTCTAATCATTATTTGCTCCAGGGTCATAGAGTCTAGTTGGGGAAAATGTGAAATGGCAACATCCTTCAGAGGATGATCAGCCAATTGATCGGCCAGGCCTGGCCCAGCATCCTTTCTGATGTCCTGTAAGATGGTGTCTACTTTTTCCAAGAAGTAGCCTTGAAACGCATTACAGGAGATTGTTATTTCCGTTTCTTGGGGTCTTTTACTTAGTTCCATTAAAATTTTAAATGTCTCCTTCTGGACATTCTCAGCTTGGCTGATCCGAGTCTCGAAATATGCAGCCTTAGTTGCCAGGATAAGCTTTTTATACAGACTAAATAGATTTCTATATTGTTGTCGCGCTATTTCATCTTTTTGCTTTCTCCAATTTCTTTCAGCTTTACGGAGCTTCTTCTTATGCTCCCTTAAGGCTTGAGTGAACCATGGTGCTCCCTTTCCCACCCCCCTGACTCTTTGCAATTTCTCAGGTGCGATTTGATCAAAAGCTTTGGTCAGACTAGAAGTCAAAGCCTTGTATTCTTGGTCCACATTGCTATTGGGGTCTATCGGTTGAATGATTTCTGAAAGAGTCATTCTCAAAGTGCTTTGTTCAATTTTTTTCCATTGCCGAACTTTCTTCACTTTAGGAGGCAATTGCATCGGTCTAGCATTTATAGGAATATCACAATACAGTAAATGATGATCCGACCAAATGCAAGGCACAACCCTCGGGGGAGCTACCTTAGGATCCAGAGTCCAAATAAGGTCTAGGATGTGTCCTTTTATGTGTGTGGGCGTGTCGACTAGCTGTCTAAAACCTAAGGATGACATGGTCTGCTCTAAATGACATGCCGCAGGTTCTTTTATTAACCTGTCCCAATGTAAATAAAAATCTCCCGTTACTACGATATTTTTGTAGCGTGATCGAATGTCCGATATAGTGGACAGGTACAGTTCATTAAAATTTGGGGTGGATTTGGGTGGACGATAGACTGCAAAAATTACCAGACATAAATTGTCAAATGTAAGCCGCTATCATATCAGCTAGGTCTATTGATTCTGCCAGAATTTGTGTTACCATCAAAGATTTTTTGAAAACAATTGCCACACCCCCCCCTCTGGCATTATCTGCTCTATTATGCCATAGAATATCGTATTCGTTCGGGACGGCGGCTATGATATCTGGCAGTGAATTATCTCCCAGCCAAGTCTCCGTTAATGTTAAAACATCAATTTCCCCATCCTGAAGTAAGGAGAATATCTCCAGAATATGACATTTCAGTGACCTGGTGTTTAGGCTGGCCAATTTTAAGGGAAGTGGCCTTAAGCCGGGCTTACTGATTGTTGATCTCAGGATGCCCAGATCCGATTAGTATGTCCACAATACCTGGGTCTAGTGCTGCCCCTTCAGTGTGTCGTAAATATAGGTCTGCCGATGTGTAAATCAGGCGTTTGCCAGGTGTCCCAGCCCCTGCGCCCGTTCGCGCGCGGACGGGCGCAGACGGGCTGGACTCTGGCGTGACTCCGGCGTGCTCACGCTGCGCACGAGCGCTGCGCGTCAGCATGGCCGCCCTAAATACCTGCCTGTCAGACACTAGCGCGGCAACAAAGATGGCGCCGCCGAGCGTCTCGTACTTCTCTTTAGATGGCCGTCAATGAGGAGGATTGGAAAGAGGACCCGCGAAATGTTCCATCTTTGGTTCTAAAGGGGAAAGGGGAATGGACAGAGAAGAGACTGCTCCAATAATCTGCATGTTCAGTGTTGTTAGCTACTTCTGCTCTTCTTCTTCCTACAGGTCTGTCAACCATTTACATTTATTTTTGCACTCACTGTAACCTTTAACTTCTGTTCTTTCTTTACTTTCACTTTCAATTCTTATCTTACCAGTATGTCTTTGGAGGCTCCCTGCTCTTCTTACTTCTCACTTTTTACCAGCAATGTAAGAATGAGAAGTCTTCACTCTACTCTCTTCTTTTATTTCTAGGTTCGCTTTACACTGGATTCCTTCTGAACCCCTTATACAAGAGAGGAAATAAGGTAAGAGTTAGTGTGTGTATAATTCTTCAAAAAAATGGTTAATCTACCTTCCATTATTCCAGGTTACTTACTAAGAAGATAGGTGAGTGAGGTTTTATACTGGGGGTTCTAGGTCTGCCTTTGGTGTAGCATAAATCTCCTCGTTGTTAAAAAAAACGCCTTTTGAATTTATGGAGTTCTTTTTATGCTAATAAAAGTTTTGCTGCCAACTACATTTTTTTAAACGCTCTCCTATTAGGGCATACATATTTCTTCACCTTCAAATGTAGGTCTTTGCCTAATTAAAGAAAGGACCATTGAATTCTAAATAATTAGAGGGAAGTTTTCGTTGGCTATTTAGCGTTAGTACATCAGGACATGCACTTAGTTTAGACGTGAAGCATTTTGACACCTTGCTCGCGTCTAAACCTTTTCAAAATCAGTCAACCGGAAAGCTTTCTCCAGACGCGACGTGTGTAAAGATCACGTCCGTGTCCAATGGATTTCCGAGCTTTTCCAACAGTTTTAAAGTTGGTTTTAAAGACCCGGGTAGAAAGAATTATGCCCGCGTTATTCTCTGTCTTTTGTTCTCTGTTTTGCCTTGAAGGAATATTAAAAATGATTTCCTGACAGACGCGACGCATGAGTTAACGCGTCCGCATCTGGCAGAACGAACTATGTTTTACAGAGAACAAAACGGGAGAAATAAATTCCTCACATAAACTCTCTGTCACCTAAAAGATTATTTTAGTTGGTGTTATTTCCTTCTACCTAGATGATAACGTGAAACAAGCCCTTTAAGCTTAAGACTGTGACAACCAATTCTATGCTTCAAGGGATTAACTCTATAATTATTCTCAAAATACACTAACCTTAATCAGAAGGGGATATTAGGGTACGGGCGAAGCTAACCCTGAATATTCCGCTAACTACCCTAGCTGGCTAACACGACGCAGGGAATTCAGATGATCTTCTCTGAATCTCTTCAGTGAAGTGTGCAGTAGAATGTTGGAGCACACTTCACCAGCTATCCGGAGGCCTAAAAGACTATACTGCTGACAACAGAGTGCTGTCGCAGTATGTGCATGTTGTCGCCCATCTTGGAGTTCCAATGATGCCAACATGCACCCCAGCTTAAAGGATTAACTGGCTTTTGGTAATCTTGTGAAGTGGAGATGGCAGCCAGAACTGCGAGTCCTGACAATATCATATGTATTGGCTGTAGGTTTATCAAGCATGAAGGACAAATAGTTCCTATTGTGCTGAAAACCTTATCTCAGTTTCCTTAAAACTTCTTCTTTTGTTAAATATTGGCTGACAAAGATGCTGCTGTGCCAGCACAATGTGCTGCAGCTAGGACGGAAAACAAGATGGTGGAGTAAACAACATGTTAGAACTGCGCTTACTTTAAAAGTAGCAGGCCATGGAGTCACAGCTGTGGGGGTACAGTCATCACGAATCATACAGAACAGAGGTATTCAATTCATGGGTTAAATAAAAATTCCCACAAGTAGGTACACAATCACATACATTTCATTCCTATACTGAGGATGAAACACCAGACGAATACTGTCCATATGAGCACATTGAAAATCTTCTCACCTACCAGGAGCACAGAAACTGGTCTAAAGGTACCTTCCCAAACAGAAAAGATAAAGTAAGACTAGGTCTGCTTGGAAGAGGTGGAGCAACTTGGCCAGTCCTAGCAGCTAACACACCACATCCAGATATTTACACAATATCAGTAGAAGACTTACGTCCACTTCATAAAGAAATATTACAACTCTACAGAAACCTGACACCATTTGTGTTGAGAACACTCACACATCAGCCATCAATGGCTACATCTACAGGACAAATTCCGGGATCTACCACTAAAATAACACCTCAAACACTACATGCAGTTATGGGTAAAATGCCCACTAAACGTGAGCAAATGACATTCTGGACAGCTAAAAAAAAAACAGTTAGTAGCAATAGTTCCACACACTGGCCCACAGTAAAAACACAGAATGCTAACAATCTGCTTTCTAATGGGGATAGCCCCTCAGATAGAGGATTGTTAACTCTTGGGGTACAGTTTCCGCTGCCATATATACCAGAACTCATGGTATCCCTTCATTAGCAGTAGTACAAATACAGAATGAGTATTGAGCAGAGCCTGCTCTGAACATAGTGAAGAAATTATTAGATAATTTTGCCCAGGTATCAGCTATTATATTAGAAAAATAAAAGGAGAGGCAGCAGCAGTGGCATAACGCTGATGCCTGCGTGTTTCTAAAACTTAACAACTGGAACCTGAATTACCTAGAATTATTAAAGACAACTATGCAGAATCAGGTAAAGATAATTTGGAGGCTAGAGTAGTAAAAACCTCAACTCATGGGTGTCCTGAAAAAAGAACACCCAAAGAAAGCACCTGCTTCTTCAAAGAAGACATGGAATAACAATAAACAACAAAAGAATAGAGAGAATATATCTCAATCCAGAGGTAGGTCTCCTCAGTAGGAGCCCTGTGAAAGGAGGTACAAACATTGGAATCGTGATAACATTAAAAAAACTGACAGGTATCAGAATACTGATATACATTCCCCTTGTTCCTTTCAGGGTTCATCAAAAAACTCTGAAAGGGAAGGGCAGTCAGAACACAGAAAAGAAGAGCATACAAAGTCCAGAGACATGCAACACACTTCAGACTATACTTCCAAAAAAGAAGATAAACCAAAATCACAACCTCAATTTAAAAAGAAAAAAGTAGCAGGTCTTACAGTTAGACATGCCCAGAACTCGTGGACTCAACTTCTGAATGGGGAATGGGCTCTGATGATGCTGGACAGAGCAGCAGAAGTAACAATAACTCACCAGAACCTGAAGGAATTTCTGGTGACAGCGGATTTGAATAAACATACCACTGTGGAGACACCTGATAAAAAGCTAAGTGTTCCACATAGGTTACCTGAAATAACACTCAAATTGATGGGTACAAACTCAGAAAAATTAAATATCTCAATTGGGAGAACTTGACTTATGGATATTACATCCTTTTGGCTAAAAAAGATTGCCCACCTGAAAATGTCATAGAGTGCCCAAAGGGAAAAACAATCATTTTACCGGCTTTTTCTGACCTTGTTCCAATATACTTAAAACATTCATACGTACAGGAGTGGTTGCTAGCACTTTCCCCAGCATTATTTTGCAACCTTGTTGTGTGGGATGTGCAGACCTCAGAAGTGAGAGAAAGAGAACTGGCTCAGGAGAAACTAATCATTGTCGTAACTCCAGTACCAGCCTTAGAGGTTGTTACAAATGCAAGCGTTTCTAATGCTACAGCCTGACAACAAAGATGGATAAAATTGGCAAATTCTCTCATTACAACAGAAGTAGATAACACATTTGACTCTTCTCTTAATCCAAAAGCATTCCTTCAATATAAACAAGAATATCCTCTCCCAAATTAAAAAATACCTCTAGATCGGTATGAATATATTATTTACACTGACAATTCTGCTCAGCTGGCCGTAGGAAGTACATAGCAATACAGTGCTGTATGTGTGATTGCGAAGTGTCATATGCAAGAAGGCAAGTTCCATCCTAGCAGTACAAAGACACAGTTTCTAGGAGACTGCATGGCACAGCTGGCAGAATTAAAAGCCATGTTACTGGCACTAATAAATAACGATTGAAAATTCCCCACACTGATTGTGTGTGATTATTTGTACTGTGTCCTGTTGTATAACAATTTAGGATCTGAGTAAAATTTCCCGATTCATGTGCCTATATAGGTACAATTCTCATTGACTTAATATAGACATAGAAATCATACCCATATTTAGACATAGCCCATACACTCCAATTACAGGCATGGCTACTTCCACCCGTTCAAAAAAGCCACAAAGATTTCTTGGAAAATCTGCTTAAGGAGTCAGAGACATCCCCTTGCTTGAATATTGATTTGTCCAAGAACTCATGGAGTTTTCAAAGAAATACGATTCCCTTGGGGTTCTTTGATGATGTTATTATGCTCGACTTTATGTCAACCTCGGGATCTTCAAGGTATGAATATGCCTCCACTTGCCCTAGCAACACACCGTGGTTCTGAGCAGTTTGACTATCTGCTTGCCCGGCGCAGCTCGCTACAGCAAGTGTGGAAGGAAGTTGACCCTCCAGCTGATTCACTGATCCAGAGGCTGCCCTTCTTGGCGAGAATCCAGCTCCAGTGTTTCCAGGCTCCCCTTGTGGGGTGTTGGAAAATTGAGTCCCGAGACAGAGATACCAGACCTCCTTCATTCTAAAAACAAGGTACGGAGCTGATTAGACCCTAAGAGAAATCTTGGATATATTCTTGGCAAAGAAAACTAAACCTATGCTATACCTCACTTACTTCTCTCGTTCTAGACTTAGGTTAAGTACATTGGGGTAGGCGTATTTTAGAAGCACCAATTGAGTACTTTTAGCCTTTGTTATGTATGTATGTATTTATGGTTTAGAAACCATACAATGCTCTTACAGTATTATTTTATAATATTATTCTCGCTGTACGCATTATACTTTGCAACTGGCATTACAATTGTAGCAGCTTATTTCTTCTGTGCGAAAAAGAAGACTGTTCAATAAATCCTTTTATTGAAAACGCCCGTCTTTCTATTTCTCTGCACCTCCGGTGAAATGAAGCATGCACGATTGACTGAGTGAAATACTTCTCTATTGTTTCCACGACTCTAGAGATATATTTCTTATTCTTGGGAAACAAAGTTGTCATGTTTATGCGGTTGTCAGAAACAAATCCCTTCTTTTGAATTCAAGAAAGTTTCTAGTGACCTCTGAGCTAGCTGGCACTCACTATTAAGTTTAGTATATTCAATAGAGACCTAGTCGACCTCAGTCCTACATCATATCTATAGGATATACTATTCCAATGCGCAGAGCCTATTGGGGATATAGGAAACCTGCACTGGCTCCCCTTCAACAAGAGGATCTCATTCAGCTCCTCATCCACACACACAAGGCACTCCACAAGACCGGCCCAGCCCACCTCATCAGACGGCTCTCCTTCTACACCCCCAACCCTCCCACTGAGCTTACGACACAATAGATCCATGACCTGCTGACCGGCAGGAGGATACTAAAGACCTGGCTGTTCGATTAGTAGTGGCCCCCACTTGCCCCCCAGTGCCTTTAGTCCCTCGCGGGTATGTAGTGTGCTTAATAAATGACTGATTGATTGAGTAACTACACTACAGTCCAGTTATATAATAATTATCTACACTACTGGGGTACAAATGGGTTTAAAGACTCAAAAGGTGGCACAATTAACCATGAATTGCTATGGGGAAAGGTAGCTGGGTTGAAAAATTAACTACCAAGCGATCTTGTGATACACACACTGACTCATCAACGTGATGGCGTTCAGGTTGAAGGGAATTTATTGGCTGATGAAGCCACAGAAGAGGCAGTATGCGCTGCTGCCATAGCAGTAATTACTCGTTCAAAAACAAGAATAGACGGATAAATAATGGTAGCTGTCATTGCTTCATGCAAAAACAGCACAGCCTCACCAAAAGCCTTTCCACTCACGTACTCCTACAAGTTAACTAATAAAATTCTGTATGCTCAAATTGCAGGAGTGGGGGACAGAGTAATACCAAACATGGATCACAGATTAGGCTTAAATATATCTGCACACAAGGGTCTAGGTTTTGCACAAGCAGGGATTACTGTGATGGTTTCTATATGAAACAACGCTATTGGTGGCCAGGATTTAGTAAACAGACAAATACTTTTGTCTTAAAGTGCAACATCAATCAGCATATGAAGGATTCTTCCGTGGTGCATCCAGCAATCAATCAATCAATCAATCAATGACACTTATAGAGCGCGCTACATACCCGTAGGGTCTCAAGGCGCTTAGGGGAGGGGGGGTGCCGCTACTGCTCGAACAGCCAGGTCTTCAGCTTCTTCCTGAAGGAGAGGTGGTCTTGGGTCAGGCTCAGGTCGGTCGGGAGGGAGTTCCAGGTCTTGGCGGCCAGGTAGGAGAAGGACCTTCCTCCTGTAGTTGCTCTTCGGATGCGGGGGACGGCGGCGAGGGCGTGGTTGGCTGAACGGAGGTGGCGTTTGGGAGCGTAGAAGTTGATCCGGCTGTTGAGGTAGCTCGGGCCTTGGTCGTGTAGGGCTTTGTGTGCGTGGGTGAGGAGGCGGAAGGTGATTCTTTTGTTGACGGGGAGCCAGTGAAGGTCTCTCAGATGTCCGGAGATGTGGCTGTGTCGTGGGATGTCGAGGATGAGTCTGGCTGAGGCGTTCTGGATCCGCTGGAGTCTCTTCTGGAGCTTGGCGGTGGTACCGGCATAGAGGGCGTTGCCGTAGTCCAGTCGGCTAGTGACGAGGGCCTGGGTGACGGTCTTCCTGGTCTCGGTGGGGATCCACCAGAAGATCTTCCGTAGCATGCGTAGGATGTTGAAGCACGCCGAGGAGACGTTGTTGACTTGCCTGGTCATGGAGAGGGAGGAGTCCAGGATGAAGCCCAGGTTGCGTGCATGGTCTGTCGGTTTGGGTGCGGTGCCCAGGGCGGGAGGCCACCAGGAGTCGTCCCAGGCAGAGGGTGAAGAGCCCAGGATGAGGACCTCCGTCTTGTCCGAGTTCAGTTTCAGGCGGCTGGTCGTCATCCACTCGGCTACCTCTTTCATCCCTTCGTGTAGGTTGGCTCTGGCGGTGGCGGGGTCGTTGGTCAGGGAGAGGATCAGCTGGGTGTCGTCGGCGTAGGAGATTATGCTGAGGTTGTGTTGGCGTGCGATGGCCGCGAGGGGGCTCATGTAGACGTTGAAGAGGGTGGGGCTCAGAGAAGATCCTTGAGGGACGCCGCAGATGACTTCGGAGGCCTCTGACTTGTACGGTGGTAGGCAGACTCTCTGTGTTCTTCCGTCGAGGAAGGAGATGATCCATTCCAGCGCCTTGTCCTGGATTCCGACGTTGCTGAGGCGCTGTACTAGGGTGCGGTGGCAGACAGTGTCGAATGCCGCAGAGAGGTCTAGGAGGATGAGGGCCGCTGTTTCTCCGTTGTCCATCAGGGCTCGGATGTCATCGGTGGCGGCGATGAGGGCGGTCTCGGTGCTGTGATTGGCTCGGAAGCCGGACTGTGAGGGGTCGAGGGATCCATTTGTCTCGAGGAAGGCGGCCAGCTGCTTGTTGACGGTCTTCTTGATGACTTTGGCTGGAAACGGGAGGAGCGAGATGGGGCGGTAGTTCTTGAGTTCGGTGGGGTCCGCTGTTGGTTTCTTGAGTAGAGCGCTGAGTTCGGCGTGCCTTCAGCTCTCAGGGAAGGTGGCGGTGTCGAAGGATGTGTTGATGATGTCTCGCAGGTGGGGTGCGATGACAGCGTCGGCCTTGTTGAAGACGTGGTGAGGGCAGGGGTCGGTCGGTGATCCGGACTGGATGGAGTTCATCGTGCGGATGGTGTCTTCGGTGCTGATCGGGGTCCAGGCATGGAGGGTGGTGGTGGGGGGTGGTTGTTCGGTCATGGTGTGCGTTGGTTGTTTGTTGAAGCTGTTGTGTATGTCCGCGATCTTGTTGTGGAAGTAAGAAGCGAGGGAGTCGCAGAGGTCTTGCGATGGGGTGATGTCGTTGGTTCCTGCGCTGGGGTTGGATAGCTCTTTCATGATGTTGAAGAGTTCCTTGCTGTTGTGCGCGTTGTTGTCCAGCCGGTCCTTGAATGCAGTTTTCTTGGCGGCGCGGATCAGCTGGTGGTGCTTCCGAGTGGCCAGTTTGAGGGTGGTCCTGTTGTCCGGTGTAGGTTCCCTTCTCCAGACTTTCTCGAGGGCTCGGCAGTTCTTCTTGGAGCTCTTGAGTTCGTCGGAGAACCACGGGGCTTTATTGCTGCTGGGCGGGGTCCTCAGCGGGGCGAGCTCGTCCGCGCAGATGCTGATCCACTTCGTGAGGTTGTCGGCGGCCTGGCTGGGGTTCGCTGAGCTGGCAGGAGGGTGCTGGCTCAGGGAGGTGGCGAGCTGGTCTGCTGTAATCTTGTTCCAGCTTCTGCGGGCGGCCTGTTGCTGGTGGTGGTGGGTCGTCGTTCTCTTGAAGATGAAGTGGACGCAGCTGTGGTCCGTCCAGTGGAGTTCTGTGGCGTGGCTGAAGGCGACGTCTTTGCTGGATGAGAAGACGGCGTCGAGTGTGTGTCCGGCGAGGTGGGTGGGGGTGGACACCAGCTGCTTGAGTCCAAGATTGGCGAGGTTGTCGAGCAGGGTGCTGGTGTTGCGGTCGTTGTTGTTCTCCAGATGGAAGTTGAGGTCCCCCAGGAGGATGTAGTCAGCGGAGGGGAGGGCATGCGGGCTGACGAAGTCGGCGATGTCCTCGCTGAATTGTGTGCGTGGTCCCGGAGGTCTGTAGATAGCACAGACACCTTTACTAATTTTAGATAGTCCACTCGCTTGTGTCTATTTGGAGCACTGCGGAATCATACAATCAGATGGGGCTTACAAGTATATCTTGGTGGCAGTGGATTGAGAGCTCGGCAGATGCTCAAACTATTATAAAAGATTTGTGAGTCTTCATAGGGGCATACGTAGTTGGCGCATTACACTTTGACCGTGGCCCTGCATTTAGTTCTACAAGGAAGCAATGGGAAGTTTGGGTGTTGGATAGTGGTACTCCTCTCGATACCATCCCGAAGGAAATTCAGTCTTGAAGAGGAAAAACTAAAACTTAAAGCAATCTTTAACAGCAAGAGTAAAAGGTGAAAGATTTTGTTGTTTTGAAGAGAGAGTAGTAGGTTAGGGTGGTAGTTGGGTAAGTCACTCATCCGGGGTCCAAAAGAGCCCTTCACGATATGCCAAGAAGTTCCCTAGGATGTGTCACTCCTTATGAAATTCTATTTGGGATGAGAATATGGATACGTGACCCCGATTGTAAAAGCACAGTGGCGGATGAAACCGATTTTACATCAATAAATATGTGTCTGTTTTACAGGATCTCAATGACTTCCAGGCATTACAAAGCAACATGCAAGCAAAACGCACCACCACTGGGGAAGTCAAATCAGTCACAACAAGACCAGCCTGGATTCCAAAAGTCTGGGATCTGGTCAAAGAAAAGATTGTGGACAAGGAAGAATGTGAGCCATCATACAGAAAACCTGTAGCTGTCCTGGCTGTCAAAGGAACACAAACAATACTTCTTCAGCCTCTTGCCAGTAATAAAGAAAAGAGATTTGACTCCATCAAACTGAGAAAACCACACTATGTAGCCATTACTGAATGGTAGGCCTTGTGAGTTCCTGGGTAGCCGCCGCTATATTCTCACTACCATACAGGAAGTTCAGACAGAAAGACTGATAACATTTAAAGAGTCACCAATAAAGAGTAATGGAATATTCAACAATGAAATGGAACTCATTCCTCTTAAAACAGAACTCCAAAACTCAAATGAATGACACGTTTCAATTTGGCCTAAATCATATGTATGTCTACATAAATGTGCCTCTAAAAAAGAGATCTGCCAGTGCAACAAAACCTGCTGAGCTACCAAAAATAGTTTAAACTGCATCTGGTTACTTCATCGATTTTGATTCTTCTCTCTAAGTTTCCCATAAATAACAAATTCAAGAATTCTGCATTTTGCTGAAAAAGACTTACCTCGTTCCACGTTGGCTACAGTTCTGAATAATAAATTGAATATTGTTTTTTCTGTTCTGTATTGTCCTAGTGACTGTCTTTTGCTTACTCGTAACTTGACACTATCTCCTACAATGCTCTACAGTATCACATGTGAACTTAGTCCTGAAACATCATTCATCTTCTCACCGTGAATAAAGAGAACTGTTCTTCATGAATATTACAGTTGTTCCAATTCCTGATGGTAATGTGTGGAACAGGGTTGATTATGATATATTTGGTCCCACAGAAACTTTGACAAGTCCTTATGTGTTCAAAGTTTCCTTAAATTATATCATTATCTCCAGTACATTTTCCGACGATTGGGATTTTGAAACTGTAAATAATATGTTGTCTGATTTAGAACAATCCACTGCATTTTCAAGCACTGAAATGTTGGAGGACACATCTGATTTTGACACAATGCATTGTTACCAAAAGTATGGTTAACCCTTTTTACATAAATTCACTATCCCATGTAATGTTTTTACATACCACCAATGGGAACATTGTCCGACTCCACCAAAGGTAGTTCAACAAGTTTTCCGTAGAAATGTTCTTATTTTTTCAGGGTTTAACCATTCTGACCCGACCTCATATTATTATAAGGTTGCACCTACGCCTACACAGAAAACTATGCTAACAATCACTAAACAGATTTCTTCTGCATTCTATATTTCCCCTTTGGCCCTTTGTTTTAGCTACACCTTTGACCACGCCCCCACGCTCCCACCTTTGGTTTGCTAAAAACTGTTCAATTTATTTCCCCAACGTAAAAAATTAATTGCAGTGGTAATTGGGTACGTTCATGTTTGTCAATAGTTGACAATGATGAGGAGGAACAAGTTCTAGAAATGTTTGTCAGGCGGGGGTCCTTACGCTTAAAGTTTTTTGGCAATGGAGTCTCACCATCAAAAACCCCAGTACCTGAAGTGAGAGACTGTGCGTCTTGGGATGGACACCTATGAGGGATGTCAGTACACTGTGAGCTGGAGTGTCTGTATGCAGGATCCTCAGCGTCTTGCTTCAGTGTGTCAGCATGGTAGTCCTTTTTCTCCTCTCCCTGCCTCAGCAAAGATATGGTGTTTATATACATAAAGTGGTACTCTCAGGCGATCTACCTTGCTGTGTCATGTCGTACTAGGATGATGGAAGGAATGACCCTTACACATAGTTATTATGTAGGAGATGGTAGTCCTGCTGAGATTCCGAGAATCCTCAGGCATAATGAGGATTATGAGGCTGGTTTTAGGAGACAACCCCACGTCATTTAAGCAGTACTGTAACTAGGTAAAACGTCAGCACCAAGAACCGTTATGTAGTGTAATGGCAGGGAAAGTATAGGTGAATGGTCTGGTTACTACCTGAGCCTATATTGGAGTACCTGTATGAAACATAACAACTCCTTTCCGGGGAAAGGAGTTGACCTAACAGCTAGGACGCTCGACCTCGGACCAGTGGAACTGGGTTTGAGTCTCAGTAATGATGCTAAAACATTGTGTGATTCTGGGCAAATCATTTAATCTCCCCGTGCCTAACAAAAATGAACGTGTGTCCTCATGTAACGTAACTAGTGCTATGTAACACACTCTGATACCTGATTAGGGTCAAGTTCCCGCATATAAAATTCTGCAAAAAAAGATGTTTATATACTTAGGACTACTTCGTTAGACCAACCTTGGGGACACATACCTATCCAGTCAAGCTCCACCCCCCCCCCACTAAAAGGAGAAGCATATCTGAATTGATTAGAAGAGGAGAGAAGGACAACTGGGAAACATCAGAGCTTGAACTGGTAGCTGAAGGAGAAAACTAAACTAAGGTATTTTGGCCTGTTTGCTTTTGTTTTTCTGTCCCTGATCTTGGAAACAACATTAGATATTATTGGATATCATCAGGTCAAGTCAGTGACAAAGGATTTTATTCACTAAGTCCTTGGAGAGTGGATCACTGTGCACGAGTGTTGAAGAAAACCACTCTATTCTAAAGCAATAGGTGGAATGAAGTTAAAACAATCATCCAGGGAATGTCTTATGAAAACATAACTAGGCTCAGAGATGGCAATCATGAGGAGAGGATGTTCAGCTCAGTGGAACAGTATGCTCAGCCTCCTTCCCTATGGGATAATAACTTTCTGAAAGAGTGGGCTGGACTCTGCCCGGATCCCTGTTTCTTCATCCAGTGCAGCCAATATTTCAATGCCTCCCTTGATGGCTGACCAAGGGCCATTGTTGGTTTGTTGTTGGTTTTAATTTGTACAGGTTATCCCTGATGAGAAGCATCGAAGGACAGAGTAGTCCAACAGGTTGCTGTCAATTACCGCCAGTTGGAGAAATTGAAGCTTGTTTGTAGACCAGAGACCTTGGACAGAATTACCCAACTCAACGTTGATCCCCAGATCCATCTGACTCACCACAATGAAGATCCTCTTGTTTGCTCATGTTCTAGCTTCTGACTGCCAGCCAGTATCCCAGCTGCTGGAAGCTGCTCTTTGAGGGCATAATTTACAAGCCCATTGCCCCTTCGGTGCAGCACTGTTTTTGACGCTCCGGTGGCGCAATAGGTTTACTTGTATTTACTGGGCATGTACAGTCATGGTGTGTGGCTTTTCATGGTCTTGTAAATGTGGGCCTCTTTCAGGCACTACTCTGCATGACAGGGAGTTCCATGGGAGTTGCTGTGGGTACTCCCAATAAAACATCCATGGAATCTGACACATTCACAGGTTTACACTGTTTTGAAAATCTGAGAATGCATCATTATCCTATTCCTCTCCATGAGAGGTGTAGGAGTGCTGCAACAAGGAAAACTACTTTTAATGCAAAATGAAGAACCATATATTAACCAATCAATCTAGCAAAGACTAGTGTGCCTCATTAACATAATATACCCTCCTATGGTGCTAAGATCTTGGCGACTAAACATGAGACCCCGGATGGATCAGTAAAAGGAACACATGGGGAGAATGACCAAAAGCAAGATCAATGGAACTGGGTACCCTGTCTATTTAACAACCAAAGTGTCTGACATAAGGGAGCTATGGATCTCACCTCTGAAACAAATGCAATACACATGTTATCTTGGAACATAGCAGGAGCCAGGAGACTGCTTGACGAAGGTCTCCCACTTGGACAGATTGTGACATTATAGCCACACAGGAAACTTGGTTGCAGGAAGGAAGAAATTCCGATAACGGGTAACACCCACTATAAAGTATGGCAGGGAAGTAGGAGGATTGATTTTGCATGTGTCCACAGCTTTAAAAATAACAACGAAACAGTTGAAATCTCCAGATCCCAGCGTAACATTATACAATTCTCAGATCAAAATCCAAGTACAGGCAAAACGGTACTTATAATCAATTACTACACACAACCGAAAGCTAAAATAAAAAAGGAGAAAAATGCTGTATTAATTAAAACAATATCAAAGCTATTTTGTAGTGAGCCGACCTGGAATTTAATAGTAACAGGAGATTTTAACTTGAATTTGATATTCATGCTGGATGAAGATGAAATCTTAACATCAGATAACTCATTTTGGTGTGTACCACAACAACATCACACAGGTACTTATCGTGTGGACTGTATTGATCAGCAACTAGTCACAGATATTGAATTCCAAGGTATGCGGATCCTTAACAGAAGAAACAACAAAGATCACCCTCCGGAAAAAACGTATTACGGTCCAAAGACGTACTCAACATTAGATTTCATACCAACTTACTAATGCCCCAGAGGGTGAAATTACCTCAATTAATTTAAAACCTCTTGAATGGACAAATACAAACAAAATAGATTTGTTTTTGACAATAAAGAGTCTCTTGGCCGAACAAACAACAGAAACCATTAATAGAATACAAGCTCGGTCGCAGTTTCTAAACAAATTAGCAAAAACATTGAAAGTTTCAGATGTTAGGGATAAAAGATACGAACAGACAAAAAATCTACCAAAAGATCTGCAAATGGTAAAGAAAGAACTGAGAAAAGCTAAAAGAAAACTGCGGCTGGATAAATCTAAGGGGTTGTTCTGGAAAATGTTTTAACAACTGAGAATACAATTCAAAAAAAGAATATGGGAATTTAAAAAAGTGAAAGACGAGAGTTCCTGGGCTAAACTAATCTACAATGTAAGACATTCAAATCTCATCAAATTTAGGCAGAAATAAATAACCTGTTGATACCTCGAAACGCCTTAACATCGTACATACAAGAGCGGGAATGGGTTTACTTCCTCAGCGATAAATTTAATGAACACCAACTCCATGACATAGACAACTGCCAATTGCCGACTGTGAAGCGGACTATCGAGAATGAATTAAAATCACAGACAAATCAACCGATGTACACAATAGAAGAAATAACAAACATAATAAAGAAAGGCAAAAGTGACGGCGCTCCCAGCCAGAACAACATTTCCCAGGCTACTTTTAAATATGACTCGGAATACTGGTGTTCGATCCTAGGGAAAACTCTATAAAGACGTAGAACTTATCAATCAAATCCCAGAAAGTTGGCAGGGATCAATCATTACAAAGGAGGCGACAGATCCAGTCCAAAATATTATAGGCTAATCGACTTACAGGATGTTGAAGCCAAATATTGTGCCTCATTAATACTTAAAGACCTAGCTGGTCTAGAGACAGAAACCTAATACCAAAATATCAAACCGGATTTAGGAAGGGCATCAGAGCTATCACAAATAGTTTGTCAATTTCAATGATTGCTGAAAGATGCAAAAGGAGAAAACAGGATCTTCATCTGTGTTACATCGACCTAAAAGCTGCTTTTGACAGGAAACTCATGTGGTCTAAATTAAAATCCTGGGGTATACCACAAAGAATATTGAAGTGTCTACTGCTGCTTTATACAGATACCTGGGTACACGTAAAGCATGGAAATGGAGATAGAATATCCAGAAAAGTGTATACAAACACTGGACTGAAGCAGGGGTGCGTACTGGCTTCGTAACTATTTAATTTATTCATCTCAGACCTTTCAAAAAAAGCTAGATGGAATTAATTCACACTCACTGAAGTTGGGAAAACTACAATTGTTGCATCTCTCCTACACAGATTATATCATTCTTTTAAGCTTGACTAAGGTAGGCCTTACAAGACAACTAATGGCTGATGTTCAGGGTGAAGAGGGGTTTTTAGGGGTCAGGAATATTTAGACGTCAGGCATATAAGGGATTGTTAGGGTTTAGAGATGAGTGGAGGGTGATGAGAAGATTTTAGGGTTCACAGATGAGTGATGTTTAGGTGTGTGGGGTTTCAACAGTTCATGGATGGGCGGAGTTTAAGCCGCAGGATTATTTATGGTTCAATTAAGGGTAGCAGCTGGGATGAAGAAGAGGTTTTAGGGATCAGGATAGGGATGGACCTAGGGTGGTGAGCTGTTTTAAGGATTCAATTATGGGTAGAGTTTAGATGCAGAGAGAGGTCTCAAGGGCTCAGGAATGAGTAGTTTAGGGGAAGAGAAGTTTTTTTAAATGTCATGGATGATTGAAATTTAAGGGCAGTTAGTTTTTTTTAAAGTTCAGAAATGGGTGAAGTTTGGGTTTGCTGACATATTTTAAGGGTATGAGATGGGTAGGGTTTAGGAGTAGAAAAGGGTATTTAGGGTTCAGGAATGGATGAAGTTAAGGGTAGTGAGTCATCTAAGGGTGTAGGGATGGTGGATGTTTGGGGTAAAAAAGGCTCTTAGGCTTCAGGGATGAGTGTAGTTTAGGTGTGGTGAGGGGTTTAGAGGGTAGGGATTAATGGTGTGTATGTGTTGTGAGGGGTCATTGGCAGATTGTGTTTATGTATGGTGATGGGTCAGGGAAATAAAAGCATGTGAAATCAATTGTTTGACAAGTTAAAAGATATAACTATGACATAATGTCCTCCAAAGTAAAACACTACATTAATTTCGCTGCCAAAAAGTGTTCCTTAAAGTAAGACCATCAACCATTGAATTTGAAGTTGAAATGATTTGTAAAGCGCTCGGCCACCAAACGGTTTCTTGGCGCTATGGGTTGACAAAACGGGGGGAGCACCGACCGGAAAGTTATTACACTGGGTAGACTTGAGTGAAGAGATACGTTTTTAGGGCCTTACGAAAGTCCGGGTAAACTGTCAAGGACCTAATAAAAGGAGGAAGGGTGTTCCAAAAGCGAGGGGCAAGGAAGGAGAACCTCATGCCACCCAGCTTAGACCTTCGAAAGTGAGGAACGTTAAGAAGAGCCTGAGTAGAGGAGCGAAGGGTGCGGCTTGGGACGTAGGGGGAAATCATGGAGTTAATGAAAACTGGGGCCAGCAAGAGCCATGATAGTCAGGCAACCCATCTTAAATAGAGATCTCTGCAGGATGGAAAGCAAATGAAGAGACTTAAGCAGGGTGAGTAGTGCGATGGAACTTGGGAAGCCGGTAGATGAGGCGTGCGGCTTGGTTCTGTATTGATTGTAGGCGCCAGAGTTCATAGGCCAGAATGCCTACATACAGACCATTTCCATAATCCAGGCGAGAAGTGATCATGGCCAGGATGATAAGTTTAAGGGCATCATGGGAAAAGAAGCGGGAAATCTTTCGTATGACTCTGAGGGACAGGAAACAGGTAGAAATTACGGAGCTGATCTGGGGGCGCATGGAGAGTTCTGGACTGATTTTAATGCCCAGGGCTTTGACAGAAGTGGACAGCGCTGGTGGGGGGCCAAGGGCAGGTGGCCAAAAGGCGGGGTTCCAAGGGTGAGAAGGGCCACAAGCTAGGACCAACTCCGTCTTGTCAGGATTAAGTTTTAGATGATTATAGTTCATCCAGTCATAGAAAAAGACAAGAATAGTCTGGAATTTGAGGATGGAGTCAGGGGAAGAGGAAAGATTAAAGACGAGCTGGAGGTCGTCAGCGTAGTTGAAGACGGCGACCTCCATGTTTTGCAAAGAAACTATGAGGGGGTAGATATAAAGATTAAATAGGAGGGGAGAAAGGGAAGAGCCCTGAGGAACCCCGCAGGAAACCGAGCAAGTGGGGGCGGTAAAGCCATCCAGTTGGACCGCCTGCGTCCGGCCCTGAAGAAAAGAGGTAAGCCAGGCCAGTGCAGTCCCCCGGATGCCCGCTGCTTCAACATGGTCGAGTAGAATGGAATGGTCGACCGTGTTGAAAGCAGCGGACAAATCGAGGAGGACAAAAGGCCTGGGGGGCATTGGTGTCGGCACTTCTCCTGAGCTCATCTAGGACAGAAAGAACCACAGATTCCGTCGAGTGGGCTGGACGAAAGCCGACTTGGTGGGAGGCCAGTATATGGTTGTCCTCGATGAAAGCAGAGAGGCAGGTGGTGACATGGCTCTCAAGGATCTTACCCAGAAAAGGGAGGAAGGAGATGAGCCTGAAGTAAGCCAGAAGAGTAGGATCGGCCTCTGTTTTTTTTAAAAATGGAGATGACTGTAGCTGATTTAAGGGGGGCTGGGACCATTCCCTGGATGATGGAAGTATTGAGAAGAGTTAAGGGAGGGTCGGGACAGCTGGAGAATACTTCCCTCAGAATGTGAGCCGGACCGCAGTCGGAGGGAGAACCTGACTTAACCTTCTTTAGCAGAGTAAGAAAGGCCTCCTTGGAGATCAAGGGGAGATGATCAAGACAGATGGACGTAGGAGGCAGAGGGAGAGAAGAGAAAGAAAAGGATGGCAGGGGAATATTGCGCATGATGGTGGCAATCTTCTCAATGAAATAACCGTTGAGGGAATTACAGAGAGGTTCAGAAGGAGCAGGTTTGGAATTGACTCTATCGGACGGAGCTAGATTGTGTACAATGGAGAAGATCTCCTTGGGCTTGATTGCCGCAAGGATAATCTTCCAGGAAAAGTATTCAGTTTTGACTAACAAAATGGCTTTTTTGTAGTCACGAAGAAGGGCCGAGTATTGAGCCTTCAGAATAGAGCAGTTACTGCACCTCCAGCACCGTTCCGCCTGTCTAAGTGCCAGTTTAAGGACTTTTAGGTCGTTAGTGAACCCCCTATTGGCCTCATGAGAGCGGCGCTTTCTAACGAGTTTGAAAGGGGCAACAGAATCGCAGGAGGCAGAGAGCCAACTGTTGATAGTGGCCAACTGGAGGTCAAGTGGGACATCGACCATACAGGGGGGCGAGGCTGCCAGGGAAGAACGGAGTGCGCCCAGGTCTACACTATTCCAATTTCGAGCCCAAACATGTTTGGGCGGGGGGGTCTTGTTGGTAGCCCCAAGGTCAAGGGAGAAAGAGACCAAGGAATGATCGGACCAGGAACAAGGGAGAACTGCGGGGAAAGAATGAGTAAATTGGCTGCCCAGATCTGGTCTAGAATGTGACCATGCGTATGAGTGGGGAAGTGAATATG
Organism: Lissotriton helveticus; assembly: GCF_964261635.1. Lineage (NCBI taxonomy): Eukaryota > Metazoa > Chordata > Amphibia > Caudata > Salamandridae > Lissotriton > Lissotriton helveticus. The sequence continues at coordinate 128,449,860 of NC_136064.1, forward strand.
AGAAGTGAAGTTGAGGGATTGGAGAGTTTCAGAGAAGTCTTTAGAAGTCTAATCCTCCCTAGGATCACCGGGCCAATAGTTGAAGTCGCCCAGAAGCAGGACGGAGGAGTTGTTGACCACCAAAGTGGCCAACAGCTCCTGGAGAGCTGGGATAAAGTGAGGCATAGCTTGGGGTGGACAATAAAAGAGCGCGCAGGTGAAAGGTACCGCAAGATTAACGGAGCGGACAACTTGGAAATCAGCTGCCATGATGGGGGGGTAAGAGACGAGCTGAAACTGAAGATTGGAACGAGCAATTACGGCCACTCCCCCTCCGGCCTTCCCGTCAGGGCGGTCGACTCGGAGAGCATAATAAGAATTGGGGAGGGCCGCTAAGACATCAGGCAGTGAGTCTGAGGAAAACCATGTCTCAGTAAGGAACACAAGATCGGGTTTGACAGTGTCAAGAAAATGAAACAGTTCCAGTTGTTGCTTCATCGCCGAGCGGGTGTTAAGGAGGTAGGCTGTGGCCACAGCAGGAGGACAAGAGGGAGACTGAGATGGAGGCTCAGAGAGAGCAGTAGACGACAAGGAAGGCTGGGGTGTAGGGAGGGGGGAGGTAAGGGAAGAGTAGGCGGGTGCTGATATGCCAAGCTTCCCTCTGTGTTCTAGAGTAGGAACGCTAAGGGACCAATCGCCCTGGTAAGCAAGGAGTTGAGAAAAGGAGTAAATCAGGAAATGGGCATGGTGCTGGGCCCCGGGTCCCGGTCGGTCGCGTACGGGCGCAGACGGGCTTGCCTTTGGTGCGCCTTCGGCGTGCCCGCTGCACGTGTTCACTGCGCAGCCGGGAGGGAGGGGTCATAATATGCAGGCAGGAGGTGGGAGTGGCCATGCAACTGCACCGGCAACCCCAGTCTACCCTCAATATAGCCGCTGTCCTCGCTGTTCCCTGCTACAGCACCTAATCGGCTGAGCGGAAGGAGCAGACTGTGCTGAGGAAGGGAGGGTAGTGAGGAGGAAAGTGCCTAAGTGACAGGTATTAAAAACAACAGCAACAAATAAATGTTCAATTTTAAAAGCAGGCAATCGGTGCTCCCGGCTTCCACCTCAGGAGTTCAGAGAAATAATGTCAAACCATTGCATGTACAATTAAAAACAATAAACTTTCAAAAGCTGATTGTGAACAAAACATTCAATTAAATGGTTTATCTACAAATGAAAATGACATTGTGTTGGAACATGGCTTTTCAGTAGGTGCAGGTCAGTACCTACAGCTACTAATTACACCAAAATCATGAATAAGGTCCAGTTAAGTCTCAATAAATTAATCCTTGCTGAACTCTTGGCTGATGAGCAGTCTGGCCAAACACAGGAGACAGGTGAGCAAAGCATTGAATATTACCAAAGCAGTAAAAAGTTAAGTCACAAAACACAATACAATTCCAACACCAATTTATAACAATATAGAATATGTATTTTTATATTTAAAATTACACCAGAATGACAAAAAAATCCAATGTAGGGAACCAGAACATGAATTTTGAAAGATTAAATGCAAACATGTGCTTTCAAGCATCCAAAAGTAAAAAGCGCCAACTGCAGATATCTGGATACGTTGAATGATCAGGATGATTCAAGTTTTTACCCTCGTACTGATTCACTTTTTTAGAGGTTTTCCTTTTGGCGTTAATAGATCAGTTTTGTCAATCCAGAATTCAGTTTAATGAGGGCTCCCTGCTGCAGCTTGATGCCTCAGCGATTCCTGGAGGTCTCTGCCTTTGTAATCAAGGTTAAAGAGTCCTGGAGTGGTTCAACATTGTCGGCTTAACTCTTGTTATCAAGGTCAGTCTTCTTGTACTGCTTTATCCAAAATGTTGTCCAAGAGGTCCCAAACTGTCAGGACTTCTTCAGAAAGGTCCTTTAAGTGTCCAGAAGCTCTGATTTGACTCTTGGAGTTTTCAGGAATGCAATGTCCTCAATGCACGTGATCAATCCCGGTGGAGCTGGCCTGAAGGGATTGTCCTGTGGTAGTTGATGCAGGTGCTTCTTCCATCACTTTTATTCCTTTTGCTGATCAAGGAGTTTACATTTTAGACAGGTAAAGTCCTCTTTTGGAAGCCTTGAGAGTGCAGCATGTGCCGTCCTCTGTGTGCAGTCCAAGGGTTCAGCAGGGCAGTGCTTCTTCTCCAAAGGTTTCCAAGCAGGGATCTGGGGTACAGCGCAGCTCTCCCATAAATATTCAATTTCTGGAAAAGAGGAGGCTCCCCCACCAACAGGGTTTAAGTTGCCACCCTCTGTGATGACCATTTCTTTAGAAGTGTGGCATAGTCTCACATCTCAGCAAAACTCTAAATGGCAAAATCTCTCCTTGGAGTTCAGGGGTGTCTAACCGAACCCTCAGACGTGGCTAAACTTTTATTACACTCCCCTTCCAGCCCCTCTCCTATTCTACTTAGAGGGATGCCCATCTGGTCCAGGTTCAGGAAGAGGGAATTGGCCTAGTTCCTATGCCATCTTTCCTTCTCCTTCAAAGACCAGTTCAGCAAATAAGCCCCCTTTTTGTGCTGGCATCTCCAGGCAGCAAATCTACTCGTACCAGATGCTTCTATTGTGTCAGCTCTAGGCCTCTTCACACCTCATCAAAGACTGATCAATGAGAAGAGGCTGCTACAGGGCAAGTTCGAAACTGTAAAAGTTATAATAACTCCGACCTTTCTCAAGTTGTTGGATTTTATTGTTACTAATATTTTGATACTTTGAATTATGTTGCTAGTTCACTCCTGTCAAAAGTTAGACTTTAATCTAGCTTAATAAAGCCTTCCCATATTAGCATATGCAGATAGTAACACTACTATGGGGAAAATTAAATCGGCTTGTTTTCCCTCACCTGGGCATACAAAAACATATTTTATAAAATCCCTGAGTTTAATTAGAAGGCACCCTACACTTGGGGAACCTGAGGCAGATTTTAGGGGTGGCATATATGTAATAAAAAAGTAGTTTTAGAACTTTGAAAGAGACTGGTCCCATAAGTCGCTGTGAAGAACTTTACTTTCTAAAGGTTAACATTGCAGATCAACATTTGAACTCAAAAGTACTTCTCTTTAAAAGTGTACCTACCTGAATGTATTGATTTTGGTGACCAAAAATATAGAAAGATACTTCATATTCTTCTACATTGGTGTGGATCTCCTTATTGAGATGTGTGTATTACTCATTGAATATTTTGTGTATTTACTGATGTCTTACACTCCTCTCTCAGAACCCTAAGGTTGCTCCACCACACTACCCCTTAGAGGAGCACCTTGGGATGCTAAAGCAAGGCCGTGTCAACTCATAGGGAACCCCTGGACTCTTTGCACCATTTATCTCATTTTGATATATCATATAAAGTGCCGACTTCCTACACTTTGGAGCATATTATCAAGACAGGCGATAACATTATTGCCGCTTTAGCGGCAGAAAACTGAGGCTAAAGCGGCGATAATTGGCTTGATAATATGCTCTATGGAATTCCAATTGAAGCCCATGTTAAATGTGAAGCACATCTAACATGAGCTTCAATTGGAATTCCATAGAGGATATTATCAAGCCCATTATCGCTGCTTTAGCAGCACTTTTTTGCCGCTAAAGCGGCAGTAATTTTATCGCCTGTCTTGATAGTATGCCCCATTGTTTCTTGGAACATAGACCCATCTAGTCTAACCTAAGCTGTTTGTGTTGAGGCGGACATGGGCTGAAAAGGTAGCTGCGACTACTTTGTTGATCCCATCCTGCACAGTGCACCAGAAGAGAGTAATGCTAGTGGAATCAGGTAAACTCTTACTAATAATATATCTACACAAACCACTGAAACCTTGAGAGCTGCACCAGAAGGAGAGCATTAGAGGTATTATCTCACAATGGCCTATTCGGGGGTTGAGGAAAACGAGAGGGGGGAATTAACGAGTGGGCATTGTGAGGAAAGACCATGGGATAGAGTCTTAATGCAAATCCTTCCTTAGGAAATAAACCCTATATTGGTAGTTAATGGAGACTATTTAAGGAACAGTACTTGAATTACTCCATGGAAAGATATTACAGAATATTATTATTAAAAAGGAAGAGAACTCGTGTAAAGGTTACGTCAAGGAAAGAGAGGGAAGATAACATTTGGATTAAACTGAGAGAAGCAGCCTTTAAAGGCCAGGTAAGAACCTTTTGGTCTCTCATCGGGGAGGGATGTGGAGCTAGATCTCGACCACTCCCTGTGGCCATTGAAGAACGTAAATGGGTTAACTTCATTCAGGATTTACATGCAAATAATACGATGTTATTTAAATACATCGCACCAACGGAAGACTCCACATCGTATGTGTCGCCTTCTGAAAAAGAAATAGAAATGGCCATCAGGGGGATGTTATCCACAGGAGCGATGGGCACCGATGAATTACCAATCACAGTTCTAAAGCAAAAGTGTATACTGTGGAGTAAAATTCTTTATGGGGTGTTCAAGTATTGCTAGGAAAACAAAATGGTTCCCCCTCTTGGAAGGGCAGTGTATTAGTCCCTCTGCTTAAGATTGCGTTCCTTGACGCAGTGGGTAACATTTTTGTTAAATGCCTCTTGACCCAAATTAATGACTGGGTGGATGTGGTTAAAATTTTACTGTTGGAGCAAACCGGTTTTAGAACAAAGCATGGAACAATTAATCACCTAACAGCACTGCTGGTATTACATGAAAAATATGTCAAACTTAGAGGAGGAAGGATGTATACAGCATTTATAGATTTCTCCACAGCATTCGACAAAGTAGATTGTTTTCTGTGGTGGAGAAAACTGTCAGACCTGGGTATGCCGGCCACCCTTTTGGAGTTAGTTTGTGCTCTCCATACGGACACTTGGTGCAAAGTCTTAATGGGAGGGGAAAGAGGTCTTCCCCAAACCATTCCTACCGCAAATGTCCTAAAACAAGGATGTTTATTGGCTCCCCTCATTTTCTCCCAATATATCTATGATCTTCCTCACAATTTGGCTCAAAGTGAAAGCATTGCTCCGTTACTGGGGGGAAAACCCATTGCATGTTTACTTTATGCAGATCACATAATAATATTGGATCTAATACCGAGGGGATTAAAAAGTTGCCTGTAGGCACTTCACAAATTTTCAGAGGCCCACTATTTAAAGATTAATATATCTAAAAGTAAAATCATGTGCATGCAAGAAAGAAAAAAGTTGCAGTAAGGGAATTTATTATGGTTTGGGAGAGGCCATAAATTGGAACTTGTAAAATCTTACGCTTTTTGGAAAAAATAGTGTGTGGCAACCTAAGCGACAAAGGCCATATAGAAAATAATATCTGTAAAGCTACTATGCAGGGGAAAAGCATGGGCTCCCTCTAAAGATCAACTGAAAAACGACACTTTGCACTTTTATTAGAGGTTTTTCGTGCAAAAAACCCTGAATTGTTGTTGTATGGTTTTGAACTGCCTAACGTAGAGAAATTATGTTTTTAAAATACAAAAGAAGGACATATTTTAAGGACTTTAGCCTCAGTCAACTCTGCTCTCCCTGTGGCTGCTTAGGTTAGAATTTGGTTTAAGAAGTAGTTGGGTACATGGTCTTGCGGGGATAGTGTGGTGGATAGTAAGCCTGGTAAAGGGTGATCCTGGTACACTAAGATTTTTAATTCAGAAAGAAATACAAAAATTTAAAGGAGCAGTCATTAATTCTTAAAAATTTTAGGATTAGGATTAGGATTCAGGTTGACTTGATGCAGATTAGTAAAAAAACACTTATATTGGAATAGCCATGTAAGTAAGCCACACAAGGATGAAGCCCCAGTGATGCAACTAACTAATTTATAATCCAGGACAGTTCCCCTTTAAAGGACAGAGCATTAGCCCTTTTCTTGATAAAAAAAACAACTGCGCAAGAACATAAAACAATAACATTGCAGACTAAAAGGCTCAATCAACACGCCCACGTCCATGACCAGCCAGGAACAGCGAATGCACTGTACATTATCTTGCGAACAAATGAATCTTGGCATAGCCTCTATAGCTAATTTTCTCTGTATAGTAATTGTGGTTCCGGTTTTAGGATTTGTTTACTATTGTACAATAACAATTTTGACATATGTTTTGTTCTCTTTTTGAGCCAATGTTGCAATGGTTTTAAATAACTATGCAAAGTAAAAATAAACTTAAACTGTGACAACTTGATTTGATTAATGGAATTCCTTTTCAGCATACTTTCAAGCATGCACTAACATTCATGTGTTTGACAAACATTCCTGCACGCCTAGCCTAACATGGACACCACTAAGACATTGCTCGATACCTTTTTTAGTTTTTTTGATGTTTGGGGAATGGCCCATCAATAATAATTACAACCTCATATGCACTATTTATCTGGTCACCATTCTAACAATAAATAATCAGTCTGCCTGGCATTTGCCACTATTTGTCCAATATCAAGTCAGTTTGGAACTTCCTATTTTATGCTCCTTTTATTGCAAAGGATAGCTTTGTTTATGTAGGTTGCTAATCAGTGCTTTAAAGCGAAGCAAGGCCAGCAGAATTCTGCTGTGGAAAGTAATCATTCATTTACATTAGTTTGAGAAACCATGAGCAGAGACAAATGGCAGGCAGCAAGGGATGTCTCAATCTGCATAGATTTGAAGCATTGGGTGCTCCTGTTGCTCATGAGACAACCTATTATATTATAGACCATTAGTTGTGACTTAGCCATGAGGGCTGGGTTCAGGCACACAGGGTTGGCAACACAGACAGACGCTGTATGAGCAGAGCAGTGTCACAGCTGAGGCAGCCACTGGCACAAAGAATCTATTGTCACTTGTGCACTGTCAAACCACAGAAGCCTCCTCACCATAGTCATGTTGTCCACCTTTAATTGACCAATGGGAACCAAGGTCAATCCCCTTGACAAAGTTACAATGGTGATGTATGGCCACTGAAATGTCCAATCGACTTGTGTTGCTTGCTCTGGGTCATATCCAACAACATGATTTGTGTGTAACTGTCCCAACATTATTGTGTCGGTCTAATTGGACAACAAGACACTTGGAAGGAAGTCAAAACCTTTTTTGATGTATCTTATGTTCACTATGGCCAATTGAGGGACAAGCTGTCAAGGGCACATGTCATATTAAATAGTTACCTGTGCTCACCACCAGTACACTGGCTAAGCTTGGCAGAAACTAAGCGCTGGCTGAAAGTCCAATCCTGGAGACTATCGTAACACATCAAACCAACAACATGTTCTCTTCTAGCTGCTTCAGGTTCTTACTCATGCTTGACACACCATTGCAAAGGAACTCAATAGGAAGCAACAGACATGTTGATGAGTTCTTAATAGGATGCTGCTGTTGAGGAGAATAAATCTCAACTTATCTCACCTATGAGGACTCTTCCACAACTTTAATACTCTAGTGATGATACAGCTGTCTCTGCCAGTCACATTTAGTTAGACTACTGACTGAATGATTCTGCAAGCCTATCCACTGAAAATTGGTCAGAGGTGTGTCTTGTGCAGGTCTAGTAGAGAGGAGAGAGACATGTTAGATGTTCTGCGGCCAAAAAGGGATGTATATTAATGCAGGTAAACAAGTCCAATGTGATATATTTAGGCTTTCCTGTATTCAGTTTCTATTTTTGGTACATTCTGGTAGGGTTTTTTGAGGGTATTCTAATGATTTCAATACCTTAAAAAAACAGTGCTTATCAGTAGTTACACATTTTTGAGCAATTTAAAACAACAGAAACAGTGTTTTTTCAGTGTTTATGGAACGTTTTTCTTTTATTATGACTTGTTTTCTGCACTGATAGTGCATGGTATATAGATAGTGTACATACAGTGTATATGAGGTCCAAATGCATTTTTGCAAATCAAACTTATTCTAGTACACAATACTTCTTCAGTGGGTCATTGGTCATGTGGGCTTGTCCTTTCCTTCCCATGCAAAAAATGTTCTGTGAAAAGGCCCTCTCAACATTGGCACTTGAGTTGAGCAACGCCAAAACACCCAGTACACAATTGTCTAACTCTGGCCACTGACATAGGTTTCAATACCAATACTGGTGCACTTGAAGATCGCAATTCTCTGGGCAGGTCTGCAACATTTGCCCTGAACTGGGCGTTTATGCCCTCAGAGTTATTGAAGCGGTCAAAAATGAAGCAGCACTTTTGAAACTACAGAGAAAATGACCCTTCACCGAAGGGATCTAGAACTTGTACAGAGTACCACAGTGAGGTTTCATTTACTTCAAATGCGATGGTTGGTGAAGGGACATTTTTAGGCATAATTTCAAGCCATTTCTGTTAATTTGTAAAGTAAAAGTTCCTGAATTGCTCTCCAACATTACTTTGCTTACGAAGTGGCAGGCACTCTAACATGGATCATAACTCAAGCTATTTTACCTATCAGTGCAAGAATCAAACACAGCCAAAATATCAACTATGATTTTAATATTACCTGATTATATACCTTTTATAAAATAATTAAACAAGACCTAAAACATACTTTTAAACCCTGCATCTTTAGACCAAAGACCACAAAACTGTAAAAAGCAAAAGGAAGAAGAAACACTATTTTAGCGGCATTCCTTAACAACAAAACTCAAGCAGAATAATGTCTTTCTTGCTGCTAGATTGTATAACAAAGTTACATTGTATTGGCCCCTTCAGGAAGGAAAATAAATGACTCTTTCACTCTCCTGTTCCTTTCTTTGAATGGCATTTAGTTTGTGGTTGTACAGGTGTTTTTTCTGTGTTTATATGTTTACAATGGTGAGGGCTATTTCCCTTTTGGCGGGGCTTTATCAGTTAATATAGGTTTAAACATAAAAACGGACAGCCTAGATATATTAATACAAACTTTCAATACCTAAGGTCTGGATTGATGCTTTCCATTCAACTTAATATATCTTCAGCAGGGATTCCCAGTAGTGGTATCTTTGTTTTTGATTGAACACATGCTGGGAATTAGGGGTGCCTGGCGAAGACTAAGCACAAACTCTGCCGAAAGACATGTCATTTATCTCAGTTGTTGCAGATATTGTTGTGATGCCTAATTGAAATCGTATTATATGTTGTAGCGATTATTGATGGAGGTGCAGTAGTTGCCGTAGACAATGTGTTTGCTATGTGTACATGTTAAAATCTGTGTGCCTATCGGGGTATGAAGGAAATGGGTGCAGATGATGACATGGAATTTGTTATTTTTATTTTCACTTTAAATACTTCAAACCTGTTGATGAGCACTTGAAAGTGACCCTTCCTATTCAGCTTCAGCAATTCCCAGTAGTGCTATCTGTGTTTTAGGGTTGTTCCCATGCTGGGCGTTAAGAGTGTCTGGAGAATATCGGGCACCCGCTCTGTACAAAAACGGATTACTTTTCTCTGGTGTTTCAGATATTGCTGCGATGCCTAAATTAAATCTTCTTAAATGGGTGCAAGGCAGTCCACTTGCTGATGACTACATAAAGTCTGTTACTTTCTCAATTTCTTCTCATAAAGACCCCCTGAATATAAAAACCACCTTTGCAAAGTCTGAAAACAGCAGATGAAGCAGCTCATGTTCTTGCCAGTGACTTCATCCTGTTGTGGCAATGCTCATAATGGGGTCACATTGTCTACTCAGTCATGCTAATTGTGTCATAAATTGTGTTTGTTCTATTTCTCATTTTACTGTAAATACTTCAAACATGTTGACAAGGGCATGAGAATTCATCCTTTCCACAAAAGTGACCGAGAATAGATGCCCCCGGTCTTGTTGAGGGCAGCCTTGCTCTCCTACGTCTCCATTACAAGGCAGTGCATAGGAGCGTGTAAGTGTCAATAGTTACCATTTTCTTGCCATGGCTCTCAGGTCTTCGGCCTTAGCTGACCGTGGCCTGAATTTCAGATTCTGCATCTCATTGTGCAGTCCATATATTTTGTATTTTTTTATAATAGCTATGGGTTCAACAGCCGAAGAGGTAATACATTGGAGAATCTCATGAATATCAGCACAGCGGCACAGAACAGCAAACAAAGATCTAAATGTACAAGTAGGTTTAGGTTGATGGGATTATGATAAGTTCAAAAACTTGCCTTTGTAGTTAAGATGAAAGAAGCAGTGTATAAACCACCCAGAGCAAAGCCTATGGTGTTGAGGTTAAATTACAATGTCTTGCAGTATAGATCTACACTACAAGATCAACATTGTGTGTAGAATATGTTCATTAAAGTTGCACAAACACGTGCCTCATATTGTGCATAGGAGTGTCACTGGTTAGAAGTGGCAGACCCTGAAGCAGAGGTCTGCCCGGGACCAAGGTTCAATTCCCGTCGCGGCAGGGTCTTGGTCAATGTCCGCGGACTCGATAATTCTCGCCTAGGTGCCTAAGCTATTCATGGGTCCCACTCTGCAACTCTGGGCAATAGCTTGCTTAATCTCCAAAACGGCCCTATCAGCGCCGGGGATGCCTGGCTTCACGTTGGTGGTGCCCAGGAGGAACCATCTCACAGGGAAAGCCAGGATGGGTTCCCCAGCGGTATACAGCACCAGGACACTGCGTGATGGAGTAACAGTGCGCTTTACAAGTATACATTAACATTTACTGTTGTTTATGAAGTAGCAAACAGTGCTACTGATTAGTTATTCATCTGACTCAAAAACATCTATCCTGACAGACGTTCCAAAGGGATGCCTATGGAACAGATGTTCCCTTTAAACAAACGAGATTGTCCACATTTTGTATTTTTAATATTAAACATTCCTAGTGAGTGGTAGAGTGTGTTGGTTCCATATCTGATGTATCATTATATCCTTCAGCTTTAACGTGTCACTATCTTGGCTTGGGCAGTGATAATACGGGTTAACAAAATGGCAGATGTTATGTTTGATTTTACAAAGAAGTTGATATAAGCTTCGGCTGTCTTGAATGCAGTAACATGACCTTGTACAGGCATTCTGGAAAAGTAGTCAGCAGGGTTCTGATTCGTTCCTGGACGATGCACATTGATAAAATCATACTCTTTTAACTGTAGTCCCCATTGGTCAATATGAGGGGCATTTTGGCCTTTGGATTTCCAAATATAATCAGTTACCATTGTTAAAGGTTTTCCATAGAGGAATACATTGAAATGTTCATAAACCCACGCCACAGCTTTGCTTTCTTTTCCAGGTTGTGAATATGCAAGTTCTGTCTAGGGACAAACTCTACTTGCATATGTCACAATATGCATTCGAGCATTCTGCAGTCCACTGGGCTGTGCAAGGATAGTACCTATCATGACTGGTCTAGCGTTAACAACAACCTTAGTATGAAGCTTCTGTTTAAAACATGCCATTTCAGCAGCATTCTCAATGGCTTGTTTAATTTTCCTAACTCTTTTCTCAAATTCATGTGATCATACCAAGAAATGAACCGACCATGGAAACATCTTGCGGGGGTTCAGCATTTGACTGTGTTTGTAATTTAACAGGATTTGATGTGATGGCGACATCAGAAAAGTTATGGACAAAGAGTTTTTGGTTGTCTTATGGAACTTACCCCTGCCAGCATTCAAAGGATGTCACTATTTGCACAGGGTGAAGCTTTTCCTTTGCCGCTGCCCTCTGAGGAAATCCAAAAAATGACAGTCAATGTAAATACTGAGCCTGAAAACAGTGCTTTGTTTTTTTTCCCATAATGCCACATCAGAAACAAGCTGGAAATATGTAAATCATCTTTAGTCTTGCTCCAGTCAGAATGGTGCAGCCAAAACTGTCAAAGCAGGTCACCTTCAAGCTAGACCACAGGCAATTTTAGGGGGGTTATATATTTGGACCTCTTCAGTGAGGTTTTGTTTCATTCCTTTGACCCAGTGAGCACAAAGCCCATGTCTGGGTATATCTGTCACACTCAGGATAGCACACTTCTGAAAACAAAAAAATGATGTGTCAATTGCTCAAAATAATTCCAGCCACTGGTATTTACTCTGGGCCATAATCCAGTGCATTTTTTTGCCCACCAGACTGCCCCAGGCAGGAACTAGCCATATGATAATAAGCCTGAATTATTCTTCAATAAGATCAGACAACCCGTGTCTACCACACCAGGTTGCCTCCAAGCAGGGACACGTTTAAGTAGGTAACAAGCAGTGTGTAGCTCGATCGATATGGCACAGTGAGCAAGAGACCCAAGTCTGAGCATTCCTGACAAACTTAATGTGGTTCACAAAGAAACACAAAAAAGTGATGGGTGGATGCTTGAACTAATCTCAACCATTCCACTCATCACGTGTTTTGCATTTGTCAGTGTGACACCCCAAGCAATGAATGTGTCCAAACATGGATTTTGTGATGCCACTCATGCGACTGGAAGCAAGCTGTATGCTACAGAAGAGGCCTAGTACTCTAGTCCCTAGCTGGGAATGTCTATGTTCATGTCCAAAGGGGACTTGTCTGGGCACTCATGATAGACGGTTCCGATTATAGCAGAATGAGGCCAATTGGCAAAGTTCATGTGTGAGTAAAAAACAACAATTGCCTGAGTTGCAGACCGAGAAATTATCAGTGACTGAGATTAATTGAAGCATACTGCCTGTCACACTTTTACATGCCTTTGGGAAGCTACCACGATATCGGTTGAGCGTATTTGCAGGTTTATTCTTTGCTATCACCCTAAAGGTTGATCATGAAAGTCTCCAGGAGGGTAGCTGCAGTCAGTGACATGATTAGTTCTGGAAAATTATGTATTTGTTATATATACTTCTAATATCCTTTCACTATCATGAACAGAGTTTTTGGAGAAGCATAACTTCCTGTATGTGTGTCACATCAGGGGTAAACAAAACCTGTAAACCACTGCTGTGACATATTATAGTTCTAGTGGGCCACTCACTGAACCAATGGCAAATATAACTCTTAGAGCAGTCGCTTTCCCACACTGAACCTCTATTGAACATCTGACATAGTGAACTGCTTACTTAAGTATTGATGTTTAAGACGAAAAAACAATGTAAAGCTCTGTTTGTTTTTTCAACATCTGAAAAGTAGAAATCCAAGTAAAAACACCACCAATGAATGCTCCAACCATCACAAAGCCTTTTGACACATTCCCATGTTGGTAAATTTGGGGATGTTCCAAAATCCATGGGTAAATGCGTGGGAACATCTATGCTCCACCCATGGAAAGCATTGAGTCTAGCTCTTGTTGTACATAACATCACTTAGAACCCTTCAGTTAACAATATCTATCCATGTGTCTTTGAAAGCACAGAAGATTTGTTGCCAATTTTTTGCAGGGTTATGCCAGAACTTTTTACCTTCCTCCTGTATTTTTTCTGACCCTTTTCTTTTACTCTGGGCACTTTACCACTGCTATTCGGTACTAAAGTTCATGTGCTCTTTCCTGTAAACTTGGTAAGATTGGTCTACACCTATTTGGTATACTTAATTTTCGTGTAAGTCTCTTGTACTGTGGTATCCTATGTGCCTAGGAGCAGTACATTAAATGCTACTAGTGGGCCAGAAAAACTGCTTATACCACATATAGAAGTAGACTTTCAAACCAGTCTGCGTGCACAGTTTACTGCAACGTTGATGTGGCATTTAAACTGGTTGTCACATGTGAAGCTCTCCCTTTTACATGTTTAGGTAGGCCCTACAAAGCCATATGGGCACGGTGTAATATAGGTAAAAGGTAGGTCATGTGCCTTTGTTGTAGAGCAAGTCCTGGTGATGACAAACAACCTATTGATGCCTCGCTTCTGTGAGGCTGCTCCTTTCATGTTTGCATTAAGAGTATCCAGATATGTGCTTTAGTGGTAATTTCTCATATGAAAGGGGTAGCATGGTCATGTTTGGTATGTTTGGAATAGTACTGATAATTGGTGAAAGCAGATTTGTTATTATTTTTTTAGAGAGGGGACATTTCTGGTGCTTATGACTGTTTGTGCTGTGCCTGATTGTGTATTCACCGTCTGGTTTAGAATGACAGGAGAAGGCAATGTACTGTAACTGCACTCACAATGAGAGAATGAAGTATGACCTGTCTTAACTGAGTGACTCATAGTTGGGCTGAATAGGCCTGGGCTGCATTACACTGGTAGGAGGCTTTGTCACCTGCACTTGAATAGAGCTGTTCCTGCCTCTCAGAATTCTGTCTCCCCCCCCTCAGTAGTGTGTCCGGAGCCTGGCTGGGGATTGAATGGGGTTCTTGTGCACTTCAAAAAGTTGTTTGACATGCCTCAGAATTTTGTTTATGGGTATAAGTACAGGGGCTGTGACCCTTTATTTTTATACACTGTGTGGAACTTGTAACCAGTCGCTGCTGGCTCTACAGACTGCACCTTGCCAGAAGGAACTGTGATGCTGCCAGGAGCAACTGCCATTGGATTCCCTTTTTTGTGTTGGCCTGTGAGGCTATGAGAAGGACTGTCACTTTGTTTCCACTGGCCCTGATGTTCTAGCCCACTGGGTGTTCCCTGTGTTTTTCCAGCCAGTTGTTCCCCAGGGACTGGGTAGTGCAGCCCTCCCTGTTTTGCCATAAGCGTGTGGTGAGTGCTTTAGTCTCTGGAAGTTCTGGAGTTTGCATGCTGTTTTGCACTGTATTAATGCTTTCCCTTTATTTTACACATCTCTGGTGCTTGTGGGCCATTGTTTGCACTCTGCTTACTTGGGGGAACCCCAGGCCGCCAGGACTGATGATCAGTATTTACCCTAATGCACTTCCTATGCTGTTATGACCATTGCCTCATGGAAAAATTGTTTATGATCTATGTGACGTTATGACCATCCCCTGGTTGGCGAAGTAATTTATCTGACTGAGGTCGAATGCATTGTATATACAATATAAGTGATATTTTCATATAACATTGTGTGGAGTGTTTTTTTTTGGGTGTGTCTAGTGTGTAATTGTTCTTTAGCACATATCTGAATGAGTGTGTCAGTTTCTATTTAGGGCTGGGATTGCATGTCTATGTAATTTGATGGTAAATGTCTGCCTGTCTCTGTAAAGGGTAGCGTTAACTGCCCATGGCTGTGTTAGTAAGTATTAGATTATTTAAATGTTTGTGCAACTGTCTCCATTTGCACTAGATAGATATTGGTTCTGTCTGTCTGTGTGGGTGAATGTTCAGGGTCTTACCTGTGTGGCAAAGCGGATGTATAATTGGGCACATGGGTCTGTATGAGTGCATGTAGCTCACTAAAACTAGAGAGGACAAGTGTTACCTTGTAAGCAAATAGCACCCTACCTTATGATCTAGCTCCAGCCTACCTCTCTGGTGAGTTATACCTGGCAAAAGAACAGTTTCTACGTTTTATAGGAGTATTAAATATGAAAGTTGACCAAATAATAAAACTGCATATTCTGATCAATTGTGGCAGTCCCAAGACACGATGCATGGCCTAGTTCTCCGAATGGTAGACTTCAAAGTGTCAGATCTTTACCAGATTTCCAAATGAATGTCTCAGTTGCTATCTGGAGCTTTGATTGCATTTGTATGTACGTTTCTTGGTAAATGCCTGCATGTGGCATGCACACGAATGTATGACGTTACAACACATACATTCACAACACATACCATTACTAAGAAACTTTTACAACACAGGATCCATTACAACGCATGCCATTACAACGCATACCATTACAATGCAGATGCTATTAAACTGCAGATTAGTAAAATTCCTAAATTTGGCCGAACAAAAAACACCTAATATTGGAATAGCCATGTAAGTAAGCCACACAAGGATGAAGCCCCAGTGAGTAAACTAACTAATTTATAATCCTTGACTGGTCCCATTTAAAGGACAGAGCGTTAGCCCTTTTCTTGAACGAAAAAAAATACTGCGCAAGAACAAACAACAAGAACATTACAGACTAAAAGGCTCGATCAACACGCCCACGTCCTTGACCAGCCAGGAACAGCGAATGCACTGTACGTTATCTTGCGAATGAATCTTGGCATAGCTTGTATAGCTAATTGTATCTGTATAGTAATTGTGGTTCCTGTTTTATGTTTTTTTTTACTATTGTACCATAAAAATTTTAACATATGTTTTGTTCTCTTTTTGAGCAAATGTTGCAATGGTTTTAATTAACTATGCAAAGTAAACATAAACCTAAACTTAAACTGTGAACAACTTGATTTGATTAATGGAATTCCTTGTCAGCATACTTTCAAGCATGCACTTACATTCATGTTTGACAAACATTCCTGCACACCTAGACTAATATGGATACCACTAAGACATTGCTCGATACCTTTTTAGTTTTTTTTTATGTTCGGGGAATGGCCCATCAATAATAATTACAACCTCCTTCGCACTATTTATCTGGTCACCATTCTAACAATAAATAATCAGTCTGCCTGGCATTTGCCACTATTTGTCCAATACCAAGATAGTTTGGAACTTCCTATTTTATGCTCCTTTTATTGCAAAGGATAGCTTTGTTTATTCAGGTTGCTAATCAGTGCTTTAAAGCGAAGCAAGGCCAGCAGAATTCTGCCTTGGAAAGTAATCATGCATTTACATTAGTTTGAGAAACCCTGAGTAGAGACAAATGGCAGGCAGCATGGGATGTCCCAAGCTGAATAGATTGAGCCTTTGAAGCATTGGATGCTCCTGTTGCTCATGAGACATCCTATTATATTATAAACTATTAGTTGTGACTTAGCCATGAGGGCTGGGTTCAGGCACACAGGGTTGGTAACACAGACAGATGCTGCATGAGCAGAGCAGTGTCACAGCTGAGGCAGCCACTGGCACACATAATCTATTGTCACTTGTACACTGGCAAACCACATAAGCCTCCTCACCATAGTCATGTTGTCCACCTTTAATTAACCAATGGGAACCAAGGTTAATCCCTTTGACAAAGTTACAATGGTGATGGATGGCCACTGAAAGGTCCAATCAACTTGTGTTGCTTACTCTGGCTCATATCCCACAACATGATCTGTGTGTAACTGTCCCAACATTAATGTTTCGGTCTAATTGGACAACAAGACACTTGGAAGGAAGTCAAAACCTTTTTTAATGTATCTTATGTTCACTATGGCCAATTGTGGGACAAGCTGTCAAGGGCACAAGTCATATTAAATAGTTATTTGTGCTGACCACCAGTACACTGGCTAAGCTTGGCAGAAACTAAGCACTGACTGAAATTCCAATCCTGAAGACTATCCTAACACATCAAACCAACACCATGGTCCCTTCTAACTGCTTCAGGTTCTTACTTGTGCTTGACATACCATTGCCAGAAAGCTCAATAGGAAGCAACAGACATGTTGATGAGTTCTTAATAGGATGCTGCTGTTGAGGAGAATGAATCTCAACTTATCTCACCTACGAGGACTCTTCCGCAACTTTAATACTCTACTGATGATACAGCTGTCTCTGCCAGACACATTTAGGCAGACTGCTGACTGGATGTTTCTGCAAGCCTTTCCACTGAAAATTGGTCAGAGGTGTGTCTTGTGCAGGTCTAGTAGAGAGGACAGAGACATATGCGATGTTCTGTGGCCACAAGGGGATGTATATTAATGCAGGTAAACAAGTCCAATGTGATATATTTAGGCGTTCCTGTTTTCAGTTTAAATTTTTGGTATATTCTGGTAGGGTTTTTTCAGTGTTTTCAAATTAGTTCAATACCTTAAAAAAAACAGTGCTTATCAGAGGTTACACATTTTCGCGCAATTTAAAACAACAGAAACAGTATTTTTTCAGTGTTTATGGAACGTTTTACTTTTATTATGACTTGTTTTCTGCACTGATAGTGCATGTTATACAGACAGTGTACATACAGTGTAGATGAGGTCCAAATACATTTTTGCAAATCGAACTTATTCTAGTACACATTACTTCTTCAGTGGGTCTTTGGTCATGTGGGCTTGTCCTTTCCTTCCCATGCAAATAAATTTCAGTGAAAAGGCCCTCTCAACATTGGCACTTGAGGTGGGCAATGCCAAAACACCCAGTACACTCCCGACGATCACCTATGTCAGTGAAGCACTATGGGGGAGGGACACCAAAACACTAAATAGTACGCTGGTCAAAGCCTATAGAATCATATTTTGCCTCTCGCCTTTTACCTCACCGGCACTAATAAGGTTGGAGTTTGGCCTCCTACATCAATCCCTGGCCAGGCACGGGTCTTAAGTAATCGGCTGGCACAAAATTAGAAATTACACTTCAAATACGCTGAACCAACTGCTGTGGCATGAAATCGAGCACAGGGACACCTGCCAAGCAAAGAGACATATTCAGACATCTCTGGAAAATACCAAGCTCACTGATCTTTGGCGTACTCAACTTGGTCATTCAGTATTCAAGAAATTGGCATGGAAATGTGTAAAACAAATTGCAGTGGTAGAGGCCTAGGCAACATCCGCAGACAGATCCCATGCCTTAAGCTCTTATAATTTACTTGCCCCACAAAAGCACTTTAATCAGGGCTACTCCAAAGAGATAAAAATGAAATTCCTAAAGCACAGACTGGGCATCCTCCCGTGCATCCAGCATCTTCCACCATGGCTGAGGGCCACAACTCAAAGTATGTGTAGGCTGTGCAACTCCACGCTAGGAGACATCTAACACCTAATCTGCACCTGTCAGGTTCTACATCAAGAACGGATACTGCTGTTAAAAGCAGTTAGGTATCCGCTACAGGAGACAAGCATGTTGGATTGTTTCAATCCGGAAATACGCAGCTAAACTGCAGATTAGTAAAATTCTTAAATTTGGCCGAACAAAAAACACTTAATATTGGAATAGCCATGTAAGTAAGCCACACAAGGATGAATCCCCAGCGATGAAACTAACTAATTTATAATCCTTGACTGGTCCCCTATAAAGGACAGAGCATTAGCCCTTTTCTTGAACAAAAAAAACTACTGTGCAAGAACAAACAACAAGAACATTACAGACTAAAAGGCTCGATCAACACGCCAACGTCCATGACCAGCCAGGAACAGCGAATGCACTGTACGCTATCTTACGAACAAATGAATCCTGGCATAGCCTGTGTAGCTAATTTTCTCTGTATAGTAATTGTGGTTCCTGTTTTATGTTTTTTTTACTATTGTACAATAACATTTTTAACATATGTTTTGTTCTCTTTTTGAGCGAATGTTGCAATGGTCTTAAATAGCTATGCAAAGTAAAATAAATGTAAACTTAAACTGTGAACAACTTGATTTGATTAATGGAATTCCTTGTCAGCATACTTTCAAGCATGCACTTACATTCATGTGTTTGACAAACATTCCTGCACGCCTAGCCTAATATGGACACCACTAAGACATTGCTCAATACCTTTTTTTGTTTTTTTGATGTTTGGGGAATGGCCCATCAATAATATTAACAACCTCCTCCATACTATTTATCTTCTCACCATTCTAATAATTAATAATCAGTTTGCCTGGCATTTGCCACTATTTGTCCAATACCAAGATAGTTTGGAACTTCCTATGTTATGCTCCTTTTATTTCAAAGGATAGCTTTGTTTATGTAGGTTGTAATTCTGCTGTGGAAAGTAATCATGCATTACATTAGTTTGAGAAACCCTGAGCAGGAACAACTGGCAAGCAGCTAGGGATGTCTCAAGCTGCATAGATTGAGCCTTGGAAGAATTGGGTGCTCCTGTTCCTCATGAGACATCCTATTATATTATAGACCCTTAGTTGTGACTTAGCCATGAGGGCTGGGTTCAGGCACCCAGGGTTGGTAACACAGACATATGCTGCATGAGCAGAGCAGTGTCACAGCTGAGGCAGCCACTGGCACACATAATCTATTGTCACTTGTACACTGGCAAACCACTGAAGCGTCCTCACCATAGTCATGTTGCCCACCTTTAATTAACCAATGGGAACCAAGGTCAAACCCTTTGACAAAGTTACAGTGGTGATGGATGGCCACTAAAAGGTCCAATCAACTTGTGTTGCTTGCTCTGGCTCATAGGCCACAACATGATCTGTGTGTAACTGTCCCAACATTAATGTTTCGGTGAATTAGACAACAAGACACTGGGAAGGAAGTCAAAACCTTTTTTGATTTATCTTATGTTCACTATGGCCACTTGTGGGACAAGCTGTCAAGGGCACATGTCAAATTAAATAGTTATTTGGGCTGACCACCAGTACACTGGCTAAGCTTGGCAGAAACTAAGCACTGACTGAAATTCCAATCCTGAAGACTATCCTAACACATCAAACCAACACCATGGTCCCTTCTAACTGCTTCACCTATGAGGACTCTTCCACAACTTCAATACTCTACTGATGATACAGCTGTCTCTGCCAGACACATTTAGGCAGACTGCTGACTGGATGTTTCTGCAAGCCTTTCCACTGAAAATTGGTCAGAGGTGTGTCTTGTGCAGGTCTAGTAGAGAGGACAGAGACATATGCGATGTTCTGTGGCCACAAAGGGATGTATATTAATGCAGGTAAACAAGTCCAATGTGATATATTTAGGCGTTCCTGTTTTCAGTTTAAATTTTTGGTATATTCTGGTAGGGTGTTTTCAGTGTTTTCAAATTAGTTCAATACCTTAAAAAAACAGTGCTTATCAGTGGTGACACATTTTCGCGCAATTTAAAACAACATAAACAGTGTTTTTTCAGTGTTTATGGAACGTTTTACTTTTATTATGACTTGTTTTCTGCACTGATAGTGCATGGTATACAGACAGTGTACATACAGTGTAGATGAGGTCCAAATACATTTTTTCAAATCGAACTTATTCTAGTACACATTACTTCTTCAGTGGGTCATTGGTCATGTGGGCTTGTCCTTTCCTTCCATGCAAAAAAATTTCAGTGGAAAGGCCCTCTCAACATTGGCACTTGAGGTGGGCAATGCCAAAACACCCAGTACACAATTTTCTAACTCTGGCCACTGACATAGCTTTCCATACCAATACTGGTGCACTTGAAAATCGCAATTCTCTGTGCAGTTCCGCAACATTTGTGCTGAACTGGGAGTTTATGCCCTCAGAGTTATTGAAGCGGTCAGAAATGAAGCATCGCTTTTGAAACTACAGAGAGAATTACCCTTTACAGAAGGGATCTAGAACTTGTACAGAGTACCACAGTGAGGTTTCATTTACTTCAAATGCGATGGTTGGTGAAGGGACATTTCTATGCATAATTGCAAGCCATTTCTGATCATTTGTAAAATAAAAGTTCCTGAATTGCTCTCCAACATTACTTTGCTCACGAAGTGGCATGCAGTCTAACATGGAACAAAAATCCATGCCCGCCTGGTACTTAACCTCCCTCGTAGAGCATCTGGGAAGAATGCCCTAGCAAAAGTTCACTGGCTTCCGGACAAGGAACGCATTAAATTTAAAGCTCTTTGCTTCACGCATCGCATCGCCCAGGGCAAAGGCCCAGGCTATTTGCAAAAGCTCCTCACAATCCACCTCCCCACCCGGTATCTGAGGTCGACCGGAGCGATGCTGTTTAAACTCCCCAGTACTCGCAGAGCCAGGATGGGGGGCCGTTCTTTCAGACTCCTGGCTCCTAAACACTGGAACGAATTACCGCTGGACCTCCGAATGGAACCTTCAGAAACCAGATTCCGGGTTAAACTTAAAACTCATCTATTTCCAGTCATCTAATTTACTCGCTTTCCTCTGACCATGGCTTTGTTCTCTCCAACTTCTGCCTCTTGAGATATAGTAGCATTCTAGCGCGGGGGCACACTATTTTTAGTGTAGCAAGGTGCTCTAAAAATGGCTTTATTATTATTTATTATTATTTTACCTATCAGTGAAAGAATCAAACACAGCCAAAATATCAACTATGATTTTGATATTCCTTGATTCTATACATTTTATAAAATAATTAAACAAGACCTAAAACATGCTTTTAACCCCTGCATCTTTAGACCAAAGACCACTCAACTGTAAAAAGCAAAAGGAAGAAGAAACACTATTTTAGTGGCATTCCTAAACAACAAAACTCAAGCAGAATAATGTTAGCCCGGTCTTTCTTACTGCTAGCTTGTATAACAACGTTACATTGTATTGGCCCCTTCTGGAAGGAAAATAAATTACTCTTTCACTCTCCTTTTCCTTTCTTTGAATGGCATTTAGTTTGTGGTTGTGCATGTGTTTTTTCTGTGTTTATATGTTTACAATGGTGAGGGCTATTTACCAGTTATTATAGGTTTAAACCTAAAACCGGACAGCCTAGATATATTCATACAAACTTTCAATACCTAGTATCTGGATTGGTGCTTTCCATTCAACTTTATATATCTTCAGCAGGGATTCCCAGTAGTGCTATTTTTGTTTTTGATTTGAACACATGCTGGGCATTAGAGGTGCCTGGAGAAGACTGAGCACAAACTCTGCCAAAAGACAAGTCATTTTTCTCAGTTGTTGCAAATATTGCTGTGATGCCTAAATGAAATCATATTATATGTTGTAGGGTTTATTGATGGAGGTGGAGTAGTTGCCGTAGACAATGTGTTTGTTATGCGTACATGTTAAAATCTGTGTGCCTATCGGGGTATGAAGGAAATGGGTGCTGGCAGTCCACTTGCAGACGGTGATATAGAATTTGTTATTTTTATTTTCACTTTAAATACTTCAAACCTGTTGATGAGCAGTTGAAAGTAATCCTTCCGATTCAGCTTCAGCAATTCCCAGTAGTACTATCCGTGTTTTAGGGTTGTTCCCATGCTGGGCGTTAAGAGTGTCTGGAGAATATCAGGCACACGCTCTGTAAAGAAAACAGATTACTTTTCTCTGGTGTTTCAGATATTGCTGCGATGCCTACATGAAATCTTCTTATAGGGGTGTCTATCAGGGTAAGATGAAAATGGATACCAGGTAGTCCACTTGCAGATGACTACATAAACTCTGTTGAATTCTTAGTTTCTTCTCATAAAGACCCCCTGAATATGAAAATCACCCTTACAAAGTCTGACCCCAGCAGATGAAGCAGCTCATTTTCTTGCCTGTGACTTCATCCTGTTGTGGTAATGCTCATCATGCGGTCACATTGTCCTCACAGTCATGCCTATGCTGTCATAAGTTGTGATAGTTCTATTTCTAATTTTACTTTAAATACTTCAAACATGTTCACAAGGGCAAGAAAATTCATCCTTTTCACAAAAGTGACCTAGA
Source organism: Lissotriton helveticus (assembly GCF_964261635.1). Classification (NCBI taxonomy): domain Eukaryota; kingdom Metazoa; phylum Chordata; class Amphibia; order Caudata; family Salamandridae; genus Lissotriton; species Lissotriton helveticus. Next base: position 128,472,955 of record NC_136064.1, read on the forward strand.
ATAGATTCTCCTGGCATGGTTGAGGGCAGCCTTTCTCTCCTACGTCTCTATTGCAAAGCAGTGCACAGGAGCGTGTAAGTGTCAAAGGTTACCATTTTCTTGCCATGGCTCTCAGGTCTGCTGCCTGAGCTGACCATGGCCTGAATTTCAGATTCTGCTTCTCATGGTGCAGTCCATATATTTTGTATTTTTTTATAATAGCTAAGATTCACCAGCCGAAGAGGTCATACACTGAAGGAGCATCTCATAAATCTCGGCAAAGAGACACAGAACAGCAAACAAATATCTAAATGTACAAGAAGGTTTAGGTTGATTAGATTAAGATAAATTCAAAAACTTGTATTTGTAGTTAAGATGAAAGCAGCAGAGTATAAACAGCCCGGAGCACAGCCTAAGGATTTGAGGCCAAATTACAATGTATTGCAGTCAAGATCTACAATACAAGCTCAACATTGTTCAAACAAGTGCCTTATATCATGCATAGAAGTTTGACTGTTGTTTATGAAGTACCAAACAGTGCTACATTAAACTTTTTAAAGTTTATACCAAAAACAGGACCCAAATGGTTAGTTATTCATCTGACCCAAAAACATGTATCCAGACAGACGTTCCGAAGAGAAGCCTATGGAGCAGATGTACCTTTTAAACAAACTAGATTGTCCACATTTTGTATTTTTAATATTCACATAATGGTATCATGAAGTACAATGATGATATGAATTAATGAACAATTAAAGAATCATTAAATAAACTAGGAGTCTTGTCTCACGAGAACCTAAGGAGTGCCCACTTTTCAGGGATGACACCATTGGCTGATGGTGTCACATTATCAGGATTTATCTAGAGAAGTGCCTGGGACGGACACTTCACCTGGTGGAGCACCCGACCGATTTACCCTTTCAAAATACTCTTTGTATTTGTGAAAAACAATTTATTTCGCTGCGCGTCAACCACCACTTGCAAAGTCATACTTATTTTTTTCCGCCCGAAGGAAGACAGCACGCAATTAACAATATGCAATACGATGAAATCACCCGTTCAACTGATGCCAAATCAGACATTCTGGCTTTCGATGAGAGCGAAACAGCCCGCATCTATGCACTAATCAGTGAAGACATAGCCTCCAACACCTCAGACCGCACCAAGGCACAGTGTATAAGGCAGTTATTATATTTGTCAAAAAGAGAAGTGAACCAAAAACTACACGCTAGCACCCTACTCAAATATCACCGCGTGCTACGAATCCCCAGAGGGTTACGCATAGCGTTGAAACCATCGTTGTGTAAGAACTCTAAATCATTCCCGGAGAAACGGAACGCTGTATGAAATAAGTGCAGCTTGGATCTAATACTGCTTATAATTCAAGAATTGTCAAATATTCTAATTGATTTGAGCAAAGAAATAAAGGAAGTGGAAAATGAATTGTCGAATATGACAACAACTGATGAATGGGCGAAGATACTTGAAGATATAAAAGGTCAATTAAACAAACACTCCTGAGAAATAAACGATCGAAAAATTCGAAAATTTAGGAGGGATACCCAAGATTATAAATTGGGAGAGGTGTACATGTGGGCAGACATGTATGCCCAACGCAGGAGAAACAAACCTTTCAACTCTCAGACTGACACATCCTCCTCAGGCAGTGATTCATCTAACCGCCCATTAAGAAGAGTATTTACACCATCAAGTGAGTCAACCACAGGAGCCGAAACTCAAAACCAACAGGCAGGATCATCAACTGCGGTATCTTTTTTAGTCGAGGGCAAAGACACCCGAGACGAACCAGGAGGAGCCTCCGAAAAAGGAAAGGAGAAGGAAACTGCTCACCCCAGTACCCGGAGCACAAAGAAGGACAACAAGAAAAAGAACACTTGATTATCAACATCTCAGATATGACGCTTACTAAGCACGAAATTAATTTGTTATCCAAGGGAACTTCGTTCATACCTACTTACAGAACCAACCAGTTAGAACTGCAAGTAAGCACATATAAGTTCACACGCAAATTGAAGCTGCGACATTATTTTGACCACGTGATTCCCCCTCAACCAAAAAAACCTGATCAATTAATGGGCCTTAGACCGCCCAGCACTTTTGAAGCACCTACGAGTCACAAAAGTATTGATTTGTTTGAGAACCTCGTAAATCAAGACATCTCGAAATTGAATTACAACAAAAAAGGACACAAAAACATTACCCAGAAGGATCATGACACCTTGAGGAAGCTAGCTAACAACGAACAAATTAAATGCATCAAGGCCGATAAGGGTGGCGCCCTAGTGGTGATGAACTCTACCATGTATGATCGGAAGATACAAGAACACATACAGGATGAATCGACCTATATGAAACTCACTAGTAATCCCACCATACAATTCAAAGAAATCCTCACCAACATTGTTCAAAAAGCTTATGAATGTGGAACAATTGATGAGAGAACAAAGAAATATTTATTGAAACCATTTCCGAAGAGCCCAACGATCTACCTTATACCAAAGATCCACAAGTGTTTAGAAGACCCTCCATGCAGGCCCATAGTCTCCACCAGAGGTTCAATCCATGAACCAGTGGGAAGATTTATAGACCGCTACCTACAACCCACAGTAAGACAGATGGAAAGCTATATCCAAGATACAACTGATTTTCTCAATAAATTGGCACGCATTGAAATTTCTGGAGAAGAACAAATTATTCTATGCACCGCGGACGTCCGCTCGCTCTACACGTCGATCCCCCATGCTGGAGGCATAGAGGCGATAGAAAAATCAATTCTTGAAAGCAATCTTGAACCTGGTATGCAACAGTTCCTTATGGAACTAATGATTTTCACGCTGTATCAGAGCTACTTTCAACTGAACGACGACTGGTACCTACAGCTGTCCGGCACCTCATCTGGAAGAACACTGAAGAGTCTTTAATACAGGCCCTCACCTTATTGAACCAAGCAAATGAACGCATCCAATTCACTTGGGAAACGAACAGAAGTACGATTAACTTCCTAGATGTGAAGATCACAATGACAGCCACCGGTTTTGAAACAGACCTTTTTCGTAAAAAAACTGACCGTAACAATACGTTACATTATTCTAGTCACCACCAGGGGTCTTTAAAATTTCATCTACCTACATCCCAAATGCTAAGAGTGAGAAGAATTTCATCAAACCCCAGACAGACTGAAATTCGTTTACAAAAAATGGGTGAAAGGTTCCACACAAGAGGATATCCTAAACCGCTCATAGAAAGTGCCAAAAAGAAAGCTCTGGAGACACCAAGAGCGGAACTACTATCCAGAACATCACGAAAACAAAAGAACAGGATGGTCCTCGTGTCAAAATTCTCGAATATGAGTTCGCCGTTTAAAAGGATTATCTTACGCCATTGGCCGATCATGAGTATTGAACCTGATTTTGGTGACACCTTCAAAGAACCGCCTATATTTGCATACACCCGCAGTGGTAACTTGAAAGAAATTCTCACTAAAAAACATCCCATGGCATCACAAGCAAAAGGTACCAGGCCGTGCAGAAATTGTGGAAATTGCAACAATATTATCACTGGAACGGTGATATGTCATCCCATGAAAGGGACTCCAGTAAAATTACACGTAAATGCAACATGCGACACCAGCAACATCGTATATCTCGTCAAATGTACCTGCGGAAAGTGTTATGTTGGCAAAACTGAGAGAAAAATAAAGACTCGGATTAATGAACATAAATCGAACATTAGACTAAGGAACACCAAATCAGATGTAGCGATACATTTAAGACATAATGTGTCCCAACTCAAGTTCTTGATCCTAGAACAGGTCCATAAAATTGAAGGCATCGATAACAGTAAATACCTGTTGCAAAGAGAGTTGTTTTGGATTTACAGAATGCAAACCATGAAGCCCGTGGGCCTTAACGACCGTTTAGAATTTTCATGCTTTGTATAAGATATAATTACTGCAGTAACTGTTCCCTGATACGCTTTTTAGGTCTATTACACACACCGCACCATCTATTTCACACGTTGTGGTTTCTCTCCCAATATGGCCGACATCGCACTCCTACACCGTTGGACCCTTGTCTATGTCTATGTTTTTTCCCCGGCACTGAGATAACATCGCTTCCCGTAAACAGACTTCCGCATCACAACACCTACAACCCCTTGAAGCAGAAGATAGCAGCACATCGAGTAAGCTTTTTTAACTTTACTTTTCATTTTTCACACTATCTGGCCACTCGTTTGCACTAACGTTTGTAGCTCGCTTAGAACGGACCTAAGTACTTTTCACAATCACTCGACTAAAATCACTCGATTAAAATCTGAGCACTTAAATGCACCTCCTTCAAAGATGCATATTCTCAACATCCCGCATGAATTTCCAGAGCACGATCCACGTACCCGTTTCAGGCTTATGCGCCTCCCTAACCCGCCCTTAGTACACCCCCAATCATCACCAGCTTTCCCTCTCTTTAGTTTCCTTCCAGCATGCGGTTGTCATTTTGTTTTTGCGTTTTGGTTGCATATCACGTCCCCGCACGCGGCTTTAAGTAACAGATAGCTGGTTGCAAACATTTTCTTAGCGCTATGTCTTTATGTTTATGTATATAGACGCTCCCAGATAAAGGGCACACTGCCCGAAAATGCATTGGAGCCACTGGATGTAAATGCACTAATGAATTATTGGAAAAAAGTGGAATTCACATAATGTTATCATGAAGTACAATGATGATATGAATTAATGAACAATTAAAGAATCCTTAAATAAACTAGGAGTCTTGTCTCACGAGAACCTAAGGAGTGCCCACTTTTCAGGGATGACACCATTGGCTGATGGTGTCACATTATCAGTATTTTTAATATTAAACATCACTAGTGAGTGGTAGAGTGTGTTGGTTCCATATCTGATGCATCGTTATATCCTTCAGCTTTAACGTGTCACTATCTTTGCTTGGGCAGTGATAATACGGGTTGACAAAATGGCAGATGTTGTGTTTGATTTTACAATGAAGTTAATATAGGCCTCAATACTGTAAGTTACTATGGGGTAACCCAGTATCCGTGAGAACCTGGGCAGTACTATGTTATGCAAACAGTGGCTTTGTCAGGTAAAAACTTGATTTCTTCAACATTTCAAAACCCATTCTTTTACTAAATCCTTTGGTTATAGTCTTAATCACTCTGAGCATAACAAAAAAAAATGCAAATCCAAACAAAAAGAGGGAATTAGAAAATTATTATATGAATTTAGTTGCATTCATAAATACCCTGTATCAATAGATAACATTTCAATTGTATTCACAGAATGGCGCATCAATTTGGGGTTAATGTGATACTAAGTGCGCAGTGACATATTGTACAACAGTGATATAGAATTAGTGAGTTTATGTTCAGGAGAAGGGGGAAAACAGGATGTTGGCCAATGCGGTATTCAGTTGCAGTTATTCCTTTGTGCCACTTTTGTTAGCTAGTTCTATGGAATACTCTCTGTTGGTCCAAGGGCTTGTGCTCTTGATGTTTCGACCCTATTAGTGCCCGGTTTGCGGGTCAAAAGTGGGTCTTCATCAGGACTGGGGGCACACCCAGGCTTGACTTGTGGGGGATTCTTGTCGGTATTGTGATTTGGTCCAAATGGAGATCGATCTCCCACTTCGAGGGTAAGAAAGCCTAGCCAGTCACTTTATTCTTTATAATCAGTATCCTCTGCACAATCTGTTACGAATTTCCTGCAACTCTGTCTTTTTTTTTTTGTTTTTTGGGATTTACATTTTTTTTGTATTGCTCAGAGTGATTGAGACTATAACCAAAGGATTTAGTAAAAGAATTGGTTTTGAAATGTTGAAGAAATCAAGTTTTTACCTGACAGAGCCACTGTTTGCATAACACGTTAATATAGGCCTCAGCTGTCTTGGATGCAGTAACAGGACCTTGTACAGGCACTCTGGAATAGGAGTCAGCAGGGTTCTGATTCTATCCTGGACGATGCACAGTGATAAAATCATACTCTTTTAACAGTAGTCCCCATTGGTCATTATGAGGGGCATTTTGGCCACAGCTAAGCTTCCTTTTCCAGGTTGTGAATATGCAAGTTCTGTTTAGGGACAAACTCTACCTGCATATGTCACAATATGCATTCGAGCATTCTGCTGTCCACTGGGCTGTGCAAGGATAGTGCCTAACCTGACTGGTCTAGCGTCAACAACAACCTCAGTATGAAGCTTCTGTTTGAAAAATGCCACTTCCGCAGCATTCTCAATGGCTTGTTTAATTTTCCTAAATCTTTTCTCACATTCATGTGATCATACCAAGAAATGAACATACCATGGAAACATCTTGCGGGGGTTCAGCATTTGACTGTGTTTGTAATTTAACAGGATTTGATGTGATGCCGACATCAGAAAAGTTATGGACAAAGAGTTTTTGGTTGTCTTATGGAACTTACCCCTGCCAGCATTCAAAGGATGTCACTCTTTTCACAGGGTGAAGCTTTTTCTTTGCCGCTGCCCTCTGAGGAAATAAAAACAATGACAGCCACTGTAAATACTGAGCCCAAAAACAGTGCTTTGTTTTTTTCCCATAATGCCACATCAGAAACAAGCTGGAAATATGTAAATCATCTTTAGTCTTGCTCCAGTCAGAATGGTGCAGCCAACACTGTCAAACCAGGTCACCTTCAAGCTAGACCACAGGCAATTTTAGGGGGGTTATATATTTGGACCTCTTCAGTAAGGTTTTGTTTCATTCCTTTGACCCATTGAGCACAAGACCGATGTCTGGGTATATCTGTCACACTCAGGATAGCACACTTCTAAAAACAAAAAAATTATGTGTCAATTGCTCGAAATAATTCCAGCCACTGGTATTTACTCTGGGCCATAATCCAGTGCTTTTTTTTGCCCACCTGACGGCCCCAGGCAGGAACTAGCCATATGATAATCAGCCTGAATTCTCCTTCAATAAGATCAGACAACCCGTGTCTACCAGACCAGGTTGCCTCCAAGCAGGGACACGTTTAAGTAGGTAACAAGCAGTGTGTAGCTCGATCGATATGGCACAGTGAGCAAGAGACCCAAGTCTGAGCATTCCTGACAAACTTAATGTGGTTCACAAAGAAACACAAAAAAGTGATGGGTGGATGCTTGAACTAATCTCAACCATTCCACTCATCATGTGTTTTGCATTTGTCAGTGTGACGCCCCAAGCAATGAGTGTGTCCAAACATGGATTTTGTGATCCCACTCATGCGACTGGAAGCAAGCTGTATGCTACAGAAGAGGCCTAGTCCTCTAGTCCCTAGCTGGGAATGTCTATGTTCATGTCCAAAGGGGACTTGTCTTGGCACTCATGATAGACGGTTCCGATTATAGCAGAATGAGGCCAATTGGCAAAGTTCATGTGTGGGTAAAAAACAACAATAGCCTGAAATGCAGACCGAGCAATTATCAGTGACTGAGATTAATTGAAGCATACTGCCTGTCACACCTTTACATGCCTTTGGGAAGCTACCACGATATCGGTTGAGTGTATTTGCAGGTTTATTCTTTGCTATCACCCTAAAGGTTGATCATGAAAGTCTCCAGGAGGGTAGCTGCAGTCAGTGACATGATTAGTTCTGAAAAATGTTGTATTGGTTATTTATACTTCTAATATCCTTTCACTATCATGAACAGGGTTTTTGGAGAAGCATAACTTACTGTATGTGAGTCACATCAGGGGTAAACAAAACCTGTAAACCACTGCTGTGACATATTATAGTTCTAGTGGGCCACTCACTGAACCAATGGCAAATATAACTCTTAGAGCAGTCGCTTTCCCACACTGAACCTCTATTGAACATCTGACATAGTGAACTGCTTACTTAAGTATTGATGTTTAAGACGAAAAAACAATGTAAAGCTCTGTTTGTTTTTTCAACATCTGAAAAGTAGAAATCCAAGTAAAAACACCAGCAATGAATGCTCAAACCATCACAAAGCCTTTTGACACATTCCCATGTTGGTAAATTTGGGGATGTTCCAAAATCCATGGGTAAATGCGTGGGAACATCTACGCTCCACCCATGGAAAGCATTGAGTCTAGCTCTTGTTGTACATAACATCACTTAGAACCCTTCAGTTAACAATATCTATCCTTGTGTCTTTGAAAGCACAGAAGATTTGTTGCCACTTTTTTGCAGGGTTATGCCAGAACTTTTTACCTTCCTCCTGTATTTTTTCTGACCCTTTTCTTTTACTCTGGGCACTTTACCACTGCTATTCGGTACTAAAGTTCATGTGCTCTTTCCTGTAAACTTGGTAAGATTGGTCTACACCTATTTGGGATACTTAATTTTCGTGTAAGTCTCTTGTACAGTGGTATCCTATGTGCCTAGGGGCAGTACATTAAATGCTACTAGTGGGCCAGAAAAACTGCTTATACCACATATAGAAGTAGACTTTCAAACCAGTCTGCGTGCACAGTTTACTGCAACGTTGATGTGGCATTTAAACTGGTTGTAACATGTGAAGCTCTCCCTTTTACATGTTTAGGTAGGCCCTACAAAGCCATATGGGCACGGTGTAATATAGGTAAAAGGTAGGTCATGTGCCTTTGTTGTAGAGCAAGTCCTGGTGAGGACAAACAACCTATTGATGCCTCACTTCTGTGAGGCTGCTCCTTTCATGTTTGCATTGGGAGTATCCAGATATGTGCTTTAGTGGTAATTTCTCATATGAAAGGGGTAGCATGGTCATGTTTGGTATGTTTGGAATAGTACTGATAATTGGTGAAAGCAGATTTGTTATTATTTTTTTAGAGAGTGGACATTTCTGGTGCTTATGACTGTTTGTGCTGTGCCAGATTGTGTATTCACCGTCTGGTTTAGAATGACAGGAGAAGGCAATGTACTGTAACTGCACTCACAATGAGAGAATGAAGTATGACCTGTCTTAACTGAGTCACTCATAGTTGGGCTGAATAGGCCTGGGCTGCATTACACTGGTAGGAGGCTTTGTCACCTGCACTTGAATAGAGCTGTTCCTGCCTTTCAGAATGCTGTCTCCCCCCCTCAGTAGTGTGTCCGGAGCCTGGCTGGGGATTGAATGGGGTTCTTGTGCACTTCAAAAAGTTGTTTGACATGCCTCAGCATTTATTTTTTTATGGGTATAAGTGCATGGGCTGTGACCCTTTGTTTTTATACACTGTGTGGAACTTGTAACCAGTCGCTGCTGGCTCTACAAACTGCACCTTGCCAGAAGGAACTGTGATGCTGTCAGGAGGAACTGCCATTGGATTCCCTTTTTTGTGTTGGCCTGTGAGGCTATGAGAAGGACTGTCACTTTGTTTCCACTGGCCCTGATGTTCTAGCCCACTGGGTGTTCCCTGTGTTTTTCCAGCCAGTTGTTCCCCAGGGAATGGGTAGTGCAGCCCTCCCTGTTTTGCCATAAGCATGTGGTGAGCGCTTCAGTCTCTGGAAGTTCTAGAGTTTGCATGCTGTTTTGCACTGTATTAATGCTTTCCCTTTATTTTACACATCCCTGATGCTTGTGGGCCTTTGTTTGCACTCTGCTTACTTGGGGGAACCTCAGGCCGCAAGGACTGATGATCAATATTTACCCTAATACACTACCTATTCTGTTATGACCATTGCCTCATGGAAAAATGATTTATGATCTATGTGACGTTATGACCATCCCCTGGTTGGCGAAGGAATTTATCTGACTGAGGTCGAATGCATTGTATATACAATATAAGTGATAGTTGTATATAACATTGTGTGGAGTGTTTTTTTTTGGGTGTGTCTAGTGTGTAATTGTTCTTTAGCACATATCTGAATGAGTGTGTCAGTTTCTATTTAGGGCTGGGATTGCATGTCTATGTAAGTTGATGGTAAATGTCTGCCTGTCTCTATAAAGGGTAGCAAGAACTGCCCATGGCTGTGTTAGTAAGTATTAGATTATTTAAATGTTTGTGCAATTGTCTCCATTTGCACTAGATAGATATTGGCTCTGCCTGTCTGTGTGGGTGAATGTTCAGGGTCTTACCTGAGTGGCAAAGCGGATGTATAATTGGGCACATGGGTCTGTATGAGTGGATGTAGCTCACTGAAACTAGAGAGGACAAGTGTTACCTTGTAAGCAAATAGCACCCTACCTTATGATCTAGCTCCAGACTACCTCTCTGGTGAGTTATACCTGGCAAAAGAACAGTTTCTACTTTTTATAGGACTATTAAATATGAAAGTTGACCAAATAATAAAACTGCATATTCTGATCGATTGTGGCAGTCCCAAGACACGATGCATGGCCTAGTTCTCCGAATGGTAGACTTCAAAGTGTCAGATCTTTACCAGATTTCCAAATGAATGTCTCAGTTGCTATCTGGAGCTTTGATTGCATTTGTATGTGCGTTTCTTGGTAAATGCCTGCATGTGGCATGCACACGAATGTATGACGTTACAACACATACATTCACAACACATACCATTACTAAGAAACTTTTACAACACAGGATCCATTACAACGCATGCCATTACAACGCATACCATTACAATGCAGATGCTATTAAACTGCAGATTAGTAAAATTCTTAAATTTGGCCGAACAAAAAACACCTAATATTGGAATAGCCATGTAAGTAAGCCACACAAGGATGAAGCCCCAGCGAGTAAACTAACTAATTTATTATCCTTGACTGGTCCCATTTAAAGGACAGAGCGTTAGCCCTTTTCTTGAACAAAAAAAACTACTGCGCAAGAACAAACAACAAGAACATTACAGACTAAAAGGCTCGATCAACACGCCCACGTCCTTGACCAGCCAGGAACAGCGAATGCACTGTACATTATCTTGCGAATGAATCTTGGCATAGCTTGTATAGCTAATTGTATCTGTATAGTAATTGTGGTTCCTGTTTTATGTTTTTTTTTACTATTGTACAATAAAAATTTTAACATATGTTTTGTTCTCTTTTTGAGCAAATGTTGCAATGGTTTTAATTGACTATGCAAAGTAAACATAAACCTAAACTTAAACTGTGAACAACTTGATTTGATTAATGGAATTCCTTGTCAGCATACTTTCAAGCATGCACTTACATTCATGTTTGACAAACATTCCTGCACACCTAGACTAATATGGATACCACAAAGACATTGCTCGATACCTTTTTAGTTTTTTTTTATGTTCGGGGAATGGCCCATCAATAATAATTACAACCTCCTTCGCACTATTTATCTGGTCACCATTCTAACAATACATAATCAGTCTGCCTGGCATTTGCCACTATTTGTCCAATACCAAGATAGTTTGGAACTTCCTATGTTATGCTCCTTTTATTCCAAAGGATAGCTTTGTTTATGTAGGTTGCTAATCAGTGCTTTAAAGCGAAGCAAGGCCAGCAGAATTCTGCTGTGGAAAGTAATCATACATTTACATTAGTTTGAGAAACCCTGAGTAGAGACAAATGGCAGGCAGCTAGGGTTGTCCCAAGCTGATTAGATTGAGCCTTTGAAGCATTGGATGCTCCTGTTGCTCATGAGACATCCTATTATATTATAAACTATTAGTTGTGACTTAGCCATGAGGGCTGGGTTCAGGCACCCAGGGTGGGTAACACAGACAGATGCTGCATGAGCAGAGCAGTGTCACAGCTGAGGCAGCCACTGGCACACATAATCTATTGTCACTTGTACACTGGCAAACCACAGAAGCCTCCTCACCATAGTCATGTTGTCCACCTTTAATTAACCAATGGGAACCAAGGTTAATCCCTTTGACAAAGTTACAATGGTGATGGATGGCCACTGAAAGGTCCAATCGACTTGTGTTGCTTGCTCTGGCTCATATCCCACAACATGATTTGTGTGTAACTGTCCCAACAATAATTTTCGGTCTAATTAGACAACAAGACACTTGGAAAAAAGTCAAAACCTTTTTTGATTTATCTTATGTTCACTATGGCCAATTGAGGGACAAGCTCTCAAGGGCACATGTCATATTAAATAGTTATTTGTGCTGACCACCAGTACACTGGCTAAGCTTGGCAGAAACTAAGCACTGGCTGAAAGTCCAATCCTGAAGACTATGCTAAAACATCAAACCAACAACATGTTCTCTTCTAACTGCTTCAGGTTCTTACTCTTGCTTGACATACCATTGCCAGAGAGCTCAATAGGAAGCAACAGACATGATGATGAGTTCCTAATAGGATGCTGCTGTTGAGGAGAATAAATCTCAACTTATCTCACCTACAAGGACTCTTCCACAAATGTAATACTCTACTGATGATACAGCTGTCTCTGCCAGTCACATTTAGTTAGACTGCTGACCGGATGATTCTGAAAGCCTCTCCAGTGAACATTGGTCAGAGATGTGTCTTGTGCAGGTCTAGTAGAGAGGAGAGAGACATGTTAGATGTTCTGTGGCCACAAATGGATGTATATTAATGCAGGTAAACAAGTCCAATGTGATATATTCATACAAACTTTCAATTCCTAAGGTCTGGATTGGTGCTTTCCATTCAATGTTATATATCTTCAGCAGGGATTCCCAGTAGTGCTATCTTTCTTTTGATTTAAACTCATGCTGGACATTAAGGGTGCCTGGGGAAGACTGCACAATTCTGCCGAAAGACAAGTCATTTTTCTCAGTTGTTGCAAATATTGCTGTGATGCCTAAATGAAATTGTATTATATGTTATAGGTTTTATTGATGGAGGTGCAGTAGTTGCCGTAGACAATGTGTTTGTTATGTGTACATGTTAAAATCTGTGTGCCTATCGGGGTATGAGGGAAATGGGTGCTGGCAGTCCACTTGCAGATGACGACATGGAATTTGTTATTTTTATTTGCACTTTAAATACTTCAAACCTGTTGATTAGCAGTTGAAAGTGATGCTTCCCATTCAGCTTCAGTAATTCCCAGCAGTGCTATCTGTGTTTTAGGGTTATTCCCATGCTGGGCGTTAAGAGTGTCTGGAGAATGTCGGGCACATGCTCAGTAAAGAAAACATATAACTTTTCTCAGTTGTTGCAGATGTAATGTGTGTATACTTATAAAGCGCACTGTCACCTTACAGGTATCCTGGCGCTGTATACCGCTGTGGAACCCTTCCTGGCTTACCCTGTGAGATGCCCCTTACTGGGCACCTCCAAGGTGAGGCCAGGCATCCTAGCGCTTTCGAGCCGTTTGTGGAGATTAAGCAAGCTATTGCCCAGAGTCACAGAGTGGGACCCATGATTAGAGTAGGCACCGTGCCAAGAATTATCGGGTCCGTGGACATTTGAGCCCAAGACCCTGCCGCGTAGGGAATTGAACCCTGGTCCCGGGCCAGACCTCTGCCTCAGGGTCCGGCGCTCTAATCGGTGAGCCACACTTCTCAGATATTGCTGCGATGCCTAAATGGAATCTTCTTATATGGGTGTCTATCAGGGTATAATGAAATTGGGTGCCAGGCGGTCCACTTGTAGATGACTACATCAACTCTGTTGAATTCTCAATTTCTTCTCATAAAGACCCCCCGAATATGAAAACCACCCGTACAAAGTCTGAACCCAGCAGATGAAGCAGCTCATGTTCTTGCCAGTGACTTAATCCTGTTGTGGCAATGCTCATAATGAGGTCACATTGTCTACTCAGTCATGCTAATGCTGTCATACATTGTGTTTGTTCTATTTCTCATTCTTCAAACATGTTGACAAGGGCATGAAAATTCATCTTTTCCACAAGAGTGACCCAGAATAGATTCTCCTGGCCTTGTGGAGGGCAGCCTTGATCTCTTCCGCCTCTATTACAAGGCAGTGCACAGGTGCCTGTAAGTATCAATAGTTACCATTTTCTTGCCTTGGCTCTCAGGTCTGCTGCCTGAGCTGACCATGACCTGAATTTCAGAATCTGCTTCTCATGGTGCAGTCCATATATTTTGTATTTGTTTTATAATATCTAAGGTTTACCAGACGAAGCGGTCATACACTGCAGGAGCATCTCATGAATCTCAGCAAAGAGACACAGAACAGCAAACAAAGATCTGAATGTGCAAGTAGGGTTAGGTTGATTAGATTAAGATAAATTCAAAAACTTGTCTTTGTAGTTAAGATGAAAGAAGCAGTGTATAAACCGCCCGGAGCACAGCCTAAGAATTTGAGGCCAAATTACAATGTCTTGCTGTCATGATCTACAATACAAGCTCAACATTGTGTGTAGAATATGTTCATTAAATTTGCACAAACACGTTCCTTATATCATGCATAGGAGTGTCACTGTTGTTTATGAAGTACCGAACAGTGCTACATTAAACTTTTTAAAGTTTACGCCAAGAACAGGACCCAAATGGTTAGTTATTCATCTGACTCAAAAACATCTATCCTTATAGACGTTCCAAATAGATGCCTATGGAACAGATGTTCCCTTTAAATAAGCTACAGTGTCCACATTTTATATTTTTAATATTAAACATCCCTAGTGAGTGGTAGAGTGTGTTGGTTCCATATCTGAAGTATCATTATATCCTTTAACTTTAACGTTTCACTATCTTGGCTCGGGCAGACATAATACGGGTTAACACAATGGCAGATGTTGTGTTTGATTTTACAATGAAGTTAATATAGGCCTCAGCTGTCTTGGATGGAGTAACATGACCTTGTACCGCACTCTGGAAAAGTAGTCAGCAGGGTTCTGATTCTTTCCTGGACGATGCACAGTGATAAAATCATACTCTTTTAACAGTAGTCCCCTTGGTCAGTACGAGGGGCATGTTGGCCTTTGGATTTCCAAATATAATCAGTTACCATTGTGAAAGGTTTTCCATAGAGGAATACATTGAAATGTTCACAAACCCTCGCCACAGCTTTGCTTTCTTTTCCAGGTTGTGATAATGCAAGTTCTGTCTAGGGACAAACTCTACTTGCATATGTCACAATATGCATTCGAGCATTCTGCAGTCCCCTGGGCTGTGCAAGGATAGTACCTATCCTGACTGGTCTAGCGTCAACAACAACATTAGTATGAAGCTTCTGTTTAAAACATGCCATTTCAGCAGCATTCTCAATGGCTTGTTTAATTTTCCTAAATCTTTTCTCAAATTCATGTGATCATACCAAGAAATGAACAGACCATGGAAACATCTTGCGGGGGTTCAGCATTTGACTGTGTTTGTAATTTAACAGGATTTGATGTGATGCCGACATCAGAAAAGTTATGGACAAAGAGTTTTTGGTTGTCTTATGGAACTTACCCCTGCCAGCATTCACAGGATGTCACTATTTGCACAGGGTGAAGCTTTTCCTTTGCCGCTGCCCTCTGAGGAAATCCAAAAAATGACAGCCAATGTAAATACTGAGCCTGAAAACAGTGCTTTGTTTTTTTTCCCATAATGCCACATCAGAAACAAGCTGGAAATATGTAAATCATCTTTAGTCTTGCTCCAGTCAGAATGGTGCAGCCAAAATTGTCAAAGCAGGTCACCTTCAAGCTAGACCACAGGCAATTTTAGGGGGGTTATATATTTGGACCTCTTCAGTGAGGTTTTGTTTCATTCCTTTGACCCAGTGAGCACACGGCCCATGTCTGGGTATATCTGTCACACTCAGGATAGCACACTTCTGAAAACAAAAAAATTATGTGTCAATTGCTCAAAATAATTTCAGTCACTGGTATTTACTCTGGGCCATAATCCAGTGCACTTTTTTGCCCACCAGACTGCCCCAGGCAGGAACTAGCCATATGATAATCAGCCTGAATTCTCCTTCAATAGGATCAGACAACCCGTGTCTACCACACCAGGTTGCCGCCAAGCAGGGACACGTTTAAGTAGGTAACAAGCAGTGTGTAGCTCGATCGATATGGCACAGTGAGCAAGAGACCCAAGTCTGAGCATTCCTGACAAACTTAATGTGGTTCACAAAGAAACACAAAAAAGTGATGGGTGGATGCTTGAAGTAATCTCACCCATTCCACTCATCATGTGTTTTGCATTTGTCAGTGTGACGCCCCAAGCAATGAGTATGTCCAAACATGGATTTTGTGATCCCACTCATGCGACTGGAAGCAAGCTGTATGCTACAGAAGAGGCCTAGTACTCTAGTCCCTAGCTGGGAATGTCTATGTTCATGTCCAAAGGGGACTTGTCTGGGCACTCATGATAGACGGTTCCGATTATAGCAGAATGAGGCCAATTGGCAAAGTTCATGTGTGAGTAAAAAACAACAATTGCCTGAGTTGCAGACCGAGAAATTATCAGTGACTGAGATTAATTGAAGCATACTGCCTGTCACACTTTTACATGCCTTTGGGAAGCTACCAAGATATCGGTTGAGTGTATTTGCAGGTTTATTCTTTGCTATCACCCTAAAGGTTGATCATGAAAGTCTCCAGGAGGGTAGCTGCAGTCTGTGACATGATTAGTTCTGGAAAATTATGTATTTGTTATATATACTTCTAATATCCTTTCACTATCATGAACAGGGTTTTTGGAGAAGCATAACTTACTGTATGTGAGTCACATCAGGGGTAAACAAAACCTGTAAACCACTGCTGTGACATATTATAGTTCTAGTGGGCCACTCACTGAACCAATGGCAAATATAACTCTTAGAGCAGTCGCTTTCCCACACTGAACCTCTATTGAACATCTGACATAGTGAACTGCTTACTTAAGTATTGATGTTTAAGACGAAAAAACAATGTAAAGCTCTGTTTGTTTTTTCAACATCTGAAAAGTAGAAATCCAAGTAAAAACACCAGCAATGAATGCTCCAACCATCACAAAGCCTTTTGATACATTCCCATGTTGGTAAATTTGGGGATGTTCCAAAATCCATGGGTAAATGCGTGGGAACATCTATGCTCCACCCATGGAAAGCATTGAGTCTAGCTCTTGTTGTACATAACATCACTTAGAACCCTTCAGTTAACAATATCTATCCATGTGTCTTTGAAAGCACAGAAGATTTGTTGCCACTTTTTTGCAGGGTTATGCCAGAACTTTTTACCTTCCTCCTATATTTTTTCTGACCCTTTTCTTTTACTCTGGGCACTTTACCACTGCTATTCGGTACTAAAGTTCATGTGCTCTTTCCTGTAAACTTGGTAAGATTGGTCTACACCTATTTGGGATACTTAATTTTCGTGTAAGTCTCTTGTACAGTGGTATCCTATGTGCCTAGGGGCAGTACATTAAATGCTACTAGTGGGCCAGAAAAACTGCTTATACCACATATAGAAGTAGACTTTCAAACCAGTCTGCGTGCACAGTTTACTGCAACGTTGATGTGGCATTTAAACTGGTTGTAACATGTGAAGCTCTCCCTTTTACATGTTTAGGTAGGCCCTACAAAGCCATATGGGCACGGTGTAATATAGGTAAAAGGTAGGTCATGTGCCTTTGTTGTAGAGCAAGTCCTGGTGAGGACAAACAACCTATTGATGCCTCACTTCTGTGAGGCTGCTCATTTCATGTTTGCATTGGGAGTATCCAGATATGTGCTTTAGTGGTAATTTCTCATATGAAAGGGGTAGCATGGTCATGTTTGGTATGTTTGGAATAGTACTGATAATTGGTGAAAGCAGATTTGTTATTATTTTTTTGGAGAGTGGACATTTCTGGTGCTTATGACTGTTTGTGCTGTGCCAGATTGTGTATTCACCGTCTGGTTTAGAATGACAGGAGAAGGCAATGTACTGTAACTGCACTCACAATGAGAGAATGAAGTATGACCTGTCTTAACTGAGTGACTCATAGTTGGGCTGAATAGGCCTGGGCTGCATTACACTGGTAGGAGGCTTTGTCACCTGCACTTGAATAGAGCTGTTCCTGCCTTTCAGAATGCAGTCTCCCCCCCTCAGTAGTGTGTCCGGAGCCTGGCTGGGGATTGAATGGGGTTCTTGTGCACTTCAAAAAGTTGTTTGACATGCCTCAGAATTAATTTTTTTATGGGTATAAGTGCAGGGGCTGTGACCCTTTGTTTTTATACACTGTGTGGAACTTGTAACCAGTCGCTGCTGGCTCTACAAACTGCACCTTGCCAGAAGGAACTGTGATGCTGCCAGGAGGAACTGCCATTGGATTCCCTTTTTTGTGTTGGCCTGTGAGGCTATGAGAAGGACTGTCACTTTGTTTCCACTGGCCCTGATGTTCTAGCCCACTGGGTGTTCCCTGTGTTTTTCCAGCCAGTTGTTCCCCAGGGAATGGGTAGTGCAGCCCTCCCTGTTTTGCAATCAGCGTGTGGTGAGCGCTTTAGTCTCGGGAATTTCTGGAGCTTGCATGCTGTTTTGCACTGTATTAATGCTTTCCCTTTATTTACACAGCCCTGGTGCTTCTGGGCCATTGTTTGCACTCTGCTTGCTTGAGGGAACCTCAGGCCGCCAGGACTGATGATCACTATTTACCCTAATGCACTACCTATGCTGTTATGACCATTGCCTCATGAAAAAATGATTTATGATCTATGTGACATTATGATCATCCCCTGGTTGGCGAAGTAATTTATCTGACTGAGTTTTTTTTTGGGTGTGTCTAGTGTGTAATTGTTCTTTAGCACATATCTGAATGAGTGTGTCAGTTTCTATTTAGGGCTGGGATTGCATGTCTATGTAATTTGATGGTAAATGTCTGCCTGTCTCTGTAAAGGGTAGCGTGAACTGCCCCAGGCTGTGTTAGTAAGTATTAGGTTATTTAAATATGTGTGCAACTGTCTGCATTTCCACTAGATAGATATTGGCTCTGCCTGTCAGTCTGGGTGAATGTTCAGGGGCTTACCTGTGTAGCAAAGCGGATGTATAATTAGGCACATGGGTCTGTATGAGTGCATGTAGCTCACTGAAACTAGAGAGGACAAGTGTTACCTTGGAAGCAAATAGCACCCTAACTTATGATCTAGCTCCAGACTACCTCTCTGGTGAGTTATACCTGGTAAAAGAACAGTTTCTACTTTTTATAGGACTATTAAATATGAAAGTTGACCAAATAATAAAACTGCATATTCTGATCAATTGTGGCAGTCCCAAGACACGATGCATGGCCTAGTTCTCCGAATGGTCGACTTCAAAGTGTCAGATCTTTACCATATTTCCAAATGAATGTCTCAGTTGCTATCTGAGGCTTTGATTGCATTTGTATGTACATTTCCTGGTAAATGCCTGCATGTGGCATGCACACGAATGTATGACGTTACAATGCATACATTCACAACGCATACCATTACAAAGAAACTTTTACAACGCAGGATCATTACAAAGCATGTCATTACAACGTAAGTGTGGGTACGTTTTTTTTATTTTAATTATTGGAAATGTAATAGTAGTGTAAGTGTTGGATAGTGTAGTGGTTAAAATTACTATTCTAACTCTAGGGGGTGTAATAGTAGGGTAAGTGTTGGATAGTGTAGGGGTTAAAATTAAATTAAATACTTACCCATACTTACGTTGTAATAGCATGTTTTGTAATAGCGTCTGCGTTGTAATGGCATGCGTTGTAGTGGCATGCGTTGTAATGGATCCTGCGTTGTAAAAATGTTGTTGTAATTGTAGTGCGTTGTGAAACTTGCGTTGTAATGGCTGTTTCCCATGCACACTTATCTAAATGGGTCTCTAAGGGGCTGCAAGGATTGTCCCCCTGACAATGAGTTAATTTAATGTGTATGCAACAGCCTCCACTAGCGCTAGATTCATGTCAGATCTGTGGGTCCATGTGAGTGAACACTTAGTTCTTTCTGTCACAGTCTCAATGGGTGTTTTAGTGTCTGTCTGCTTTTCAACTTAGTTATATCAGAAGAAAGCCTGAATGACCGGGTGAATGTGTCATTGGGCAGGTGGATGTCTAGGAGTGCATATAGCTCACTCAAAATTCAGAGTACATGTGTTACCTTTCAGGCACATAGCACTCCACCCTATGGCTACGTTACAGGGAACCTTAGTAGTTAGTTACACATGTTACAAGGACAGTTTATACCTTGTGCCAGAGTTTTAGGTGACAAGACAGCCTTGGCAGTAACACTGCATTCAGAGGCTCAAGTGTAGCAGGCCCAAGACATAATGCAAGGGTTACATCTCCACATGGAAGACTGGAAAGTCTCAGTTCTTTAGCATTCACTGTCTTACTTACTATCCGGGACAGTGATTACATGTTTATGTGAGCTTGTTAGTAACCGACTCCTTCTCTTGGTGACATAAAACTGCTGTAAATATATCTGTACGGGGCTCCATGGATTCTTTCCTTGGTATGTTAGTGAATATTAAGTGTTTGTAGAACTGCCTCCATTAGCAGCTAGGCAGATATGAATTCTGCCTATGTGTATGAGTGACTTTTTAGATGCTTCTCTCACAGCTTCTCTAGGTGTTTTAGTTAGGCCCGGTCAGAGTGTGCATAGTCAGTAATAGTCAGTCGTGCCTGCCTCATGGAGATGGCCAATTCTGACATTAATCTCTGTCTACCATGCTTTGTAGCTAGATATTTGCAACAAAACCTATTTGGTTGTTGCACAAGAATGTCCATGCACCACCCATGGAACACCCCTTTGATGTAAAGTAATGCAGGGTATTGCACTGAATGAATGAATGAATTTACACTTATAGAGCGCAAAGGCCTCCCAGCGCTAGAGACAGAGTCATAAACCAAGATGAAGCAGAGGATTCATGGGACCAGTAGAGTCTTCAGGAGCTTGCAGAAGGAAAGATAATTGGCCTCAAGCCGAATATGGTCTTGCAGCTGATTCCAGCATTTCGCCGTAATGAAGGAAAACAGACATCGACCACTCCGAACTCGGTTTACTCTGGGGACGGCTGCTAGGTGCAGTGAACTTTTTAAGAGGTAGGGGGAATGATTGATCGAAGAATCGATGGGGCCCTTTCCGAGAGCGACTTATGGGCAATGCACAATGCCTTAAATTGAATTCTTTCGGCGACCAGCAGTAACATGAGGAAAATGTTTTTTTTTGTTGCAAAGATTGAGGTTTGCAAGTGAATCTGGGTAACAGAATCCGCTGAGAACTACACAAGTCAACCCATCCTGGATTCCCCTGCGTGTCTAGTTTTAAAAAATGCACAGGAGTGCTAGGTTTCTATAGGTTTCAATAGGTGCCAGCTGAGCTAGGGCCCAAAAGCTACAGAGAGGCATATTGCAAAAAAAGGGTCAGTTTTGCCCACAGAAAAATTTGATTTGTCCATGTTGAGTTTTGTTGCGTAGTGAGGTATCATTTTTACCGTCAGACTTGGGAGTATGCTGGGTGGGTAAAGTTTGTGGCTCCCTGCAGATTCTAGAACTTTCCATCACAGAAATGTGAGGAAAATGTTTTATTTTTTTACAAAGTTTGATGTTTGCAAGGGATTATTGGTATGAAAACCTCATTAGAGCCACACAATTCATCCCATCCAGAATTACCCTGCAGATATAATTTTATAAAATGTACAGGTTTGCTAGGCTTTCCTAGGTGCCACTGGGCTAGGGCCCAAAATCCACAGCTAGGCGCGTTGCAAAAAATGGGTCCGTTTTCAGTGGAAAATGTGATATTTCCTTGTTGCGTTTTGGGCCTATTCCTGTCATGGACATGAGGCCTTCCCACACAAGTGAGGTATCATTTTAACTGGGAGCCTTTGGGGAATGCTGAAAGTATGAGCATTTGTGGCTCCTCACAGATTGGAAAACGTTCCGACACAGAAATATGAAGAGGTTTGCCAGGGATTATGCCTAAAAGAGCCTGATGACAGTCACACAAGTCACCCCTTGCTGAATTTCCCTGGGTGTGTCAGTTTTAAAAATATAAAGGTTTCCTAGGTTTCCCTAGGTACGGGCTAAGCTAGGGTCCAAAACCCACAGTTAGGCACTTTGCAAAAAAGGATCTGTTTTCACTGGAAAAATGTGATGTACCCATGTTGGGTTTTTGGCCATTTTCTGCCCCAGGAACTAGGCATAACCCCAATGTAAGGTACCGTTTTTATTGGGAGACTTAGAGGAACACAGAATAGTGGAACAAGTGTTATTATGAATTGACTTTATATGCATTCCTGCCAGTTTGTAAAAAAGTAATTTTGAAAGAAATGTCCTCTAATTGACATGCTAGTGTGGGTACCCACAAATTCTAAGATGTACAAATAACCACTGCTGCTAAACTCCATGTCTTGTTCCCATTTCAGAAATACATACGTTTTCTTGATACCTATATTTTGCTCTTTATATTTTACCAAATGATTTGCTGTATACCCGGTACACAATAAAAAACATTGCAAGGTGCAACTCAGATATTGGCTTGGTGAACCGACAAGCCTCATTTATCGCCTCAACCAGAATGGTCCTGCGGATGTATTAGTATATAGCTTTAAAAAATCTACCATAGTTAGAAGAAGTTACAGGTGAAAATGTCGGCAGAAATTGCAGTTTTTTTTAACATTATTTCAATATTGTTTATTTCTATATGAAAACTTTGAAGGATCTACACAATGACCCCTTTCTTTATTCAAAATGTTGTCTACATTTTAGAAATATAGAGCTTTCAAATCAATAAATCAATCAATAAATACATTTATAAAGCGCACTACTCACCCATGAGGGTCTCAAGGCACTTGGAAGGGGGGTGCTGCTACTGCTGGAAGAGCGAGGTCTTGAGGTGTTTCTTAAAGGTGAGATGGTCCTGGATCAATCGTAGGTTGGTGGGAAGGGAGTTCCACGTCTCGGCAGCCAGGTATGAGAGTGATCTTCCTCCGGTGGTGGCTCTGCGTATCCGTGGTACGCTGGCGAGGGCGAGGCTGGCAGAACTGAGCTGGCGGGTTGGAGTGTGGAACTTGAGGCGGCTATTGAGGTATTCGGGGCCCGTGTTGTGGAGCGCTTTGTGTGCCTGGGTGAGGAGCCTGAAGGTGATCTTTTTGCTGATGGGAAGCCAGTGCAGGTCTCTCCGGTGGGCAGAAATGTGGCTGTGGCAAGGGATGCCAAGGATGAGTCTTGCAGATGCATTCTGTATGCGCTGGAGCCTTTTCTGAAGTTTGGCTGTGGTTCCTGCGTAGAGGGCGTTCCCGTAGTCCAGTCTGCTGGTCACGAGGGCCTGGGTGACGGTCTTTCTGGTCTCGGTAGGGATCCCCCGGATGATCTTTCGGAGCATGCGCAGGGTGTTGAAGCATGAGGATGATATGGCGTTGAATTGCTTGGTCATCGTGAGGGAGGAGTCCAAGATGAATCCCAGGTTGCGTGCGTGGTCCATGGGTGTAGGTACGGTGCCTAGGGCTGCGGGCCACCAGGAGTTGTCCCAGGCGGATGGGGATGGTCCGAGGAAGAGGACCTCTGTCTTGTCTGAGTTCAGTTTGAGACGGCTGAGTTTCATCCATTCTGCAACGTTTTTCATTCCTTCCTGGAGGTTGGATATGGGGGTGGCTGGGTCTTTGGTGAGGGAGAGTATCAGCTGGGTGTCGTCTGCGTATGAGATGAAGTTGAGGTTGTGCTTGCGTGCGATGGTGGCGAGGGGGCTCATATAGATGTTGAAAAGGGTTGGGCTGAGCGAAGAGCCCTGGGGTACGCCGCAGATGATCTCGGTGGCCGCTGAGCAGAAGGGAGGAAGGTGGACTCCCTGGGTTCTGTTGGAAAGGAAGGAGGTGATCCAATCTAGAGTGTTACCTTGGATCCCGGCGTTGTGGAGGCGAGTGATTAGGGTGCGATGGCAGACTGTGTCAAAGGCGGCTGAGAGGTCTAGGAGGATGAGAGCGGTTGTTTCTCCGCTGTCAAGCAGGGTCCTGATGTTGTCGGTGGATGCGATAAGGACGGTCTCGGTGCTGTGGTCAGCTCAAAATCCAGCCTGGGATGGGTCAAGGGAGCCGTTTGCCTTGAGGAATGCTGTCAGTTGTTTATTGACGGTCTTCTTGATGACTTTTGCAGGGAAGGGGAGATGGGGCGGAAGTTCTTGAGGTCTTTAGGGTCCGCCGTGTGTTTCTTCAGTATGGCGTTGATCTCAGCGTGCTTCCAGCTCTCTGAGAAGATGGCGGACGCAAAGGAGTTGTTTATGATGTTCCAGAGGTCGGGTGGGGTGCGATGATGGAGTCAGCTTTGTTGATGAGGGCAAGGCTCGGAGTGGATGGTGTACATAACGTGGGTGGTGTCTTCAGTGCTGATGGGGGTCTAGGCGCTGAGGGTGGTTGTAGGGGGCGTTGGTTTGATGGCTGGTCTGGGTGCCGAAGCTGTCGCGGATGTCGGCGATCTTGCGGTGAAAGAACGTTGCAAAGGAGTTGCAGAGGTCTTGCGATGGTGTGATGTCGTTGCTACTGGCGCTGGGGTTGGAGAGCTCTTTTACAATGTTGAAGAGTTCCTTGCTGTTGTGAGTGTTGGTGTCCAGCCGTTCTTTGAACTATGTCTTTTTGGTGTTGTGGATCAGTTGGTGGTGTTTGCGAGTGGCGTTCTTGAGGGCTGTCATGTTTTATGTCGTCTGTTCACGGCGCCAGGCTTTCTCGAGGGTTTGGCAGGTTTTCTTTGATTCTTTGAGGTCGTCGGTGAACCATGTTGTCTTCCTGTTGCCTGGGTTGCCGGGGGTTTTTTCAGTGGTGCAAGGTTGTCTGCGCAGTTGATGATCCACTGTGTGAGGTTGCGGGCTGTGTCGTTGGTGTTGGTAGTGTTGATTGGAGGGTTCTGGCTCACAGATGTCGTCAGCTGTTCTGCGGTGACTTTGCTCCAGCATCTACGGGGGATCTGTTGTGGGCGGTGGTGGGATGTTGTCTTCTTAAAGGTGAAGTGGATGCAGCTGTGGTCGGTCCAGTGTAGTCCGGTGGAGTGGCTGAAGGCAACATGGCTGCTGGTGGAGAAGATGGGGTTGAGCGCGTGGCCGGCGTAGTGGGTGGGGGTGTACACCAGTTGCTTGAGTCCGAGGTTGGCGAGGTTGTCGAGCAGGCCGGTGGTGTTGTTCGTCTTTGTTGTTCTCCAGGTGGAAGTTCGGGTCCCCTAGGAGGATGTAGTCTGATGAGGCGAGGGCATGTGGGCTGATGAAGTCAAGTCGGCGATGGCTTCACTGAATTGTGTGCGTGGGCCCGTGGGTCTGTAGATGAGAGTACCTCTGAGGGTGGTCTTGGGTTCGGTGGGGATCTGAAAGTGTAGGTGTTCGGAGGTGGTGAGGGCATCTTCGGAGTTGGTCGTGATGTTGATGGTGTTCCTGTAGACGATGGTGTTTCCTCCTCCGGTTTGGTTGACGCAGTCCTTTTGGGTAATCTTGTGGCCGTCCGGGATGGCTATGGCGATTAAGGGTTAATGGCGATGTCGGGGGCTGAGGAGGTGTTCATCCAGGTTTCTGTGAGGAAACTCTGGTGCTGTTTGGGCCCAGATCTTTTGACTGGGGTGAATGTGTGACATTGATCCACATTCTGTCCATCATTGTTGTGTTTGCAGTTGTGTCGAGTAGGTCCCAGAGTTTGACGGCGTGCTTGTGGACGGAGCAGGTGTTGAGCAGGATGCACTTGAGGTGGCTGTTATTGTTTCCTGGTCCGGGTGGTGGGGTGCAGGTTCGGACTCAGGTGAATTTGCATGTTTGGCAGGAGAAGGGTCCGTGGGTGTGCTTCGGAGTGGCTTGGTAGCAGGCAGATGGTTGGCCGGTGTTGACTGCGTGGAGGGTGGTGGGGTAGTACTTTCGTCGGGTTTCTTGGTATCGCCGGGGGCCAGGGGTTCTGGCGCTGGGCGCGGTCCAGGTGCGGACGGGCGCAGACGGGCTTGCCTTTGGCGTGACTTCGGCCTGTATATGAGGGGCTGTGGTAGGGAGGAGCAGCTGAGAGGCGGGAGTGGGACGGCCAATGGGATGACAGGGGGTGAGGCTGCAGGGGACGCAGCAGCGGAAGCGCGGGAAGCTGGGTGACACTGAAGGCAGAGGGGGATGGGGGAGGGCACAAAGGGCACACGGAAAATCGAGAACATCAGTGAGAAAAAGGAACAATGTGGCAACAGGAACTAGAAAGGTTGAGGGAGCACAGGAAAAAAACAGTCACAGGCAATGCAAGGCTGACCTCAGGGGGGAGAGGCGGTCAGCTCACGGCAGGCAGTGGCGAGGTAGCGTCACAGGAGGACCCTGTGGTGGCTTGGGGGGCGACCTACCTGGTGACAGGGTCAAGGGTCGCTCTCTTCACCACCACACGGCCTCCATATGAGGGGCTGTGGGTGGGAGGAGCAGCTGTGATGCGGGAGTGGGGAGGCCATTGCGATGACAGGGGGTAGGGACGCAGCGGCGGGAAGCACAGGAAGTGGCTGATACAGAAGGCAGAGGGGGCAGAGGGTAGGGCACAAAGGGCACAAGGGAAATCGAGAACTACAGTGAAAAAAGTAACAATGTGGCAACAGGAACGAGAAAGGTGGAAGGATCACAGGGAAAAAAACAGTCACAGGCAATGCAAGGCCGACCTCAGGGGGGAGAGGCGGTCAGCTCACGGCAGGCAGCAGCTCGGTAGCGTCACAGGAGGACCGTGTGGCGGCTGGGTGGGCGGTCCATTGTTGACTTTACACCCATTTCTACCACTAACTGGAAGGAGGTTGAAAGGACGAAAAACAGAAACACTAGGCTACGTCCCAGTAAAATGCCACAACTGTGTAGAAAACATTGGTTTTCTGACAAAATTCTGCCTATTCCTGACAGATGGGAAGATGGTGATTTTAGCACCAAATACCCTTTGTTGATACCATTTACAGAAAAAAAAACATATGCTATCTTCTTCAGAACTTTTTCCCATTTTTCCCCAGAATGCCAAAATATAGCTGCATTTTGCCTAATTTCTCAGTCACCTCCGGGGGAATCCACAAACCCTGGTTACCTTTAGGATCCTCAAGATGTTGGAAAAAAAGGAAACAAATTTGGTTTGGGTACCTTATATGGCAGAAATATTATGAGGGGCCTATGCGCAAACTATCCCAAATAGCCCAGAAAGAGCGAGGCACTGGGGGGAAAGGCTTGGTAGCAAAGGTGTTAAGACAAGTCAGCTTGCAGTGCATATAGGATAAGGGGAATTGAGCTGGTTACATGTATACATATGTGTACATGTGTGTTCGCATGTGTGTGTGCTTTGCATGTGAAACTGCTGTTGTGTGCAACCTGCAATTTGGGAACAGGCAACCTAGGACAAAAGGGATTATGCAAAGATTCGAGTTGAACAGGGGTTGACTTTATAATTAGTCTGTGTTAGACCTGGACTTTTCTACAGGGTCACTTCATATTTTTGCATTTGTTTGCTGAACTCATTTTTGCAGGCTTTTAGGACTCAGTGCACTCTGTCCCTGTTAACTAATGCTAAAGAGGTTATGCCCTCTCCTTCCAATGTGATAACAATTTGATGAAATTAGACTACATCTAATTCGCACATTTAATTTACCTGTACGACCCTAGTAAAAGGTACTACGTCTACCTAGGGACTGTAAATGACATGTTACTAGTGGGCAGCAGTACTCATTATGCACCCCAGCAATGTAGCTCATTTAAACATGTCTCAGGCCTGCCACTGCCTAACCCTTCCTGGTTAATCCCCTAAAGTAGGACCTAAGGGATAATAGGGCAGGGCGCATGGTCATTAATATGTAGAGCATGTGTGTTTAAGTTTTACATGTCCTGACATGTCTGTACTGGTGTGAATGTTTGACATTGTTCAGCATTCTGTCCATCAACTGTTCTTTTTACTTTTTAAAATTTGCCATTTTCCTGCCCAAATATTCTGAAATCTTTCTATGAGTTATAAGATTCCTGAGCTTATAATGTTTTCCCCCATCAAGGAAGTGCAATTTCCCCAGAGCTGCACCCTGATTATATTTCAAAGTATCATGCCCAAAGCACACAAAGGCACCTAAAACAAGAACTGCCCTGCCGTGTGTCACAGGAGACAGTTTGGAGCCAAATCCTGGGGAATTGGAAGTCTTTGACATAACTAACCCAGTCCCTATTGTCAACCCAAGCTCCGTCGTGGTCAGCCTGACTGTCCCCAAGTTTAGCGCTACCAGATAACTGAGGGGAAAAGTTCTCTTTTTCTTGGCACTATTTTCCCTAAATAATGTAAAATTAAAAATCTCTGTTTCTACTGATTTGATTCTGTTCATTTGGGTATCAATTTATGCATTATAGTTTACATTATAGTTTTACATTGGTTTAGGATGTTTCTTGTGTTGTGTTTTTACTTTATTACTGTTTGAGTGCTTCATTATTTCTTTGAATGTATGACATAATATCGACAGACAGAATATCTACATACAAAAATATCGACACAAAAATATCGAAATCAAAAATATCGAAATTATATCTACATAATGGTAAGTACAAAAATATCAAAATAATAATATCGTTGTACAAAAATATCAAACTTAAAAATATCGTTTTTTAAATGTATTAATAATAATTTAAAATTTATTTAAAAATACATATAATTTTACAACGCATGTTTTTACAACGCAGATACTTTTACAACGCATACCATTACAATGTAAGTATTGGTAAGTATATAATAATTTTTTTATGTAAATTAATTAAAATGAATATAATATAATTTAATTTAATTTAATTAATTTAATTAAAATTTTATTTTACTTTAATGTTTACACTGTACCCCTGTACCCCAAAAACCCAAAACTGACCCTGAACCCTAAAAATACCCCTTTACCAAAAAACTAAAAACTGACCCTGCACCCTAAAAATACCCCTTTACCCAAAAACTAAAAACTGACCCTGAACCCTAAAAATACCCCTTTACCCAAAAACTAAAAACTGACCCTGAACCCTAAAAATACCCCTTTACCCAAAAACCAAAAACTGACCCTGAACCCTAAAAATACCCCTTTACCCAAAAACTAAAAACTGACCCTGTGCCCTAAAAATACCCCTTTACCCAAAAACTAAAAACTGACCCTGAACCCTAAAAATACCCCTTTACCCAAAAACTAAAAACTGACCCTGAACCCTAAAAATACCGCTTTACCCAAAAACTAAAAACTGACCCTGAACCCTAAAAATACCCTTTACCCAAAAACTAAAAACTGACCCTGAACCCTAAAAATACCCCTTGACCCAAAAACCCAAAACTATAACATTTTAAATATAATTATATACTTACCAATACTTACTTTGTAATGGTATGTGTTGTAAAGGTATCTGAGTTGTAAAAACATGTGTTGTAAATGCATGCGTTGTAATAGTTTTTGCGTTGTAAACGTTTCGTTGTAATGGTAGTGCGTTGTAAAAGTTGCGTTGTAATGGTTGTTTCCCTATAAACACACAACCCACTACACATAAATAAATGAAATCATTTAATCACTTAATAATTATTAATTACCAATTAATTATTAATTTACAATATCAAAAAATAATACATTAAAAATATTAACACATTAACTCTAATTAATTTAATTTACTACTTAATATTATTTCATTACAAATTAATTATTAATTAACAATAACACTAAATTAAATATATTAGCACAATAAATCTAATTAATGTAATTAACTAATTAACACTAATTAATTACCAATTAATTATTAATTAACAATAACAATAAATTATATATCTTAGCACATTAAATCTAATTAATTTAATTAACTAATTAATATTAATTAATTACCAATTAATTATTAATTAGCAATAACACTAAATTAAATATATTACCACATTAAATCTAATTAATGTAATTAACTAATTAGTTTCAATTAATTACAAATTAATTATTAATTAAAAAATATTAAAAAATATATATTAATTATTTAATTATTATTAAATTACTTCCCACCCTATTCCCCTATAAACCCACAACCCGCTCTAATACTAAAACGCAAAATGTTAACATAATTACTAATTTTCAAACATACATTTCTAAACATATTTAGCAAACATATAAACAACATAATAAAATACATAACACTAAACAACAAAATGTTGATATTACTAACATACATACCTTAATCTCGATATTCTGTCTGTCGATATTATGGCACATCGATATACTATACCATCGATATTAAAACATCGATATTATTGTATATCGATATTTTAATTTCGATATTTTGTCTGCCTACCTATTTCTTTTTAATTTGTCTCCAAGTTAAGACTGGCTATTTTGTGCCAAAACTCCATAGGATAAAGCACAGGTTAATTTTACTGACTTGTGGTTCACCCTGACAAATACTGTGATTTTTGCTTGATTTGTGCTTCTATCTCTCCACATCAATAACCCAATTTCTTGCAGTAGACATTCATAGTTTAGGTCTGATGAGCTTACTGGAAAATCTGTAGTGCTATCACTGCACTATACATATAGGTGAGCTCTAATTTAAATTACAGTTTCACTCCACTTGGACCTACCGGACCCAGCAAGGTATCAAACAATCATAAACCCCACACACAGCGTTTCAGGCTTACATGGAAATATGTAGTGCTTTTACTGTATTATACATATATGTGACATTTGCCTTAATATACAGTGTCACTCCACCTAGTCCAGCAAGATATCAAACTGAGATGAACCATACACACACAGTGTTTTCATTTGAAGGTCCCAACAAACTAAATTAATTGCTTATGCGATGTCAGGAATTGCCATTCGTCTCTGCCTTTGCTCATAAACATAACCCGCTTAGGCCCACTAGAACAATTGAGGTGGTCCTGGCTTCTGAACCCTACTTAGTAAAAGTTCTTCTTTGCAATTTTAGTTGGAAGACATCAGGTATTGATGCCAACTAGGGCAGAGCTGAGGCCCTCAGAGGAGAAAACCACTTTTGTAACCGTTTTGGATCATACCAGCTTGCTTGCTGTGCAGAAGGGTTGGAACAGGGTGGAGGGATCAGACGGCTCCACGGTATTAGCCAAGGTGCCTTGGCCAAAAACATTCCACCCCTACTTATTAACCCAGCACAAGAGAGAGATGGTTGAGAAGAAGATATCAGAAGATTCCATGCTTGATAGGGTACCGTATGATATCCTGCAATGTTGGATTAGACTTTCAATCCTGCCAAACCCAAGGACTAGGATGGGTCTTTTAGGGCCTGCGGTTCTAGCCCCCTTATGCCAAATTAGGACCTCTAGGGGGAGATACCTGGCCTCCATTGCCCCTGATGAATGTTTCTCAAGAATACCAGGGTCTCTGAGGCCTGGGAAGTGCAGGCAGGATGATGTTCTGCATGCTGGGTGCAAAGGAACTCCGCAAGATGGCCCGACCAGCAGGAGATGAGTACCTGGAGCCAGGCAGGGACAATGTTCGTACACAGAGTCTGCAATTCTAACTTCCTGCAGAATATACCCCCATTAGAGGCTAGTAAGTAGCCTTTTCCACCATAAGGAAATGATCCAAAGATGATGAGAATCAGTCAAGCATAGTCTGAGATATTCAGCCTTGAAGATTATCCTTTCAATAACAAAGTGGAAAACATGGAGTGAGTGGTGCTCCACTCCATCTCCAGATCAATCCCCAGAGGTGTGCCAAAGTGTGGGGGTCAGCATATTTAAAGTAATTTTGTTCCTAGGAGGAGCAGGCATGCCTGGGGCCCATTCCCAGAATCCAGTCTGCCCTCAGAAGTCCCCATCTTCCCTATGTGCTCAGATCATCAAAGGGGGCCAACCGTTTGAGTATCACGGTACTCTCCATACTTCTCCCAGTTAGGACAGAGACAAAAAAGTGATGCGTGCTTCTTCCTCTGCCCCATGTTTATTTCTGGAAGGTATGGAGGGCCCACAGCTACAACAGCCACCTAGGCTCCACGCCAGTGGGAATCAGAATGCAGCAGTCTTTCCTCATCCACAAGGGAAGTAGTGTGGGCCACAAGATAGCCAGGAACCAGCACAACAGTGCAAGAGGGGGTTCCCTGTATCAACAGATCAAAAACCCAAGGGCGGATCCTGACCACCTTTGTTCAAAGGACATTTTGAATTACACAATCAAGTGTCTCCTTCTGAGAGTCATAATTGTGAGGAAAAACACAAATGTTTTTCAAAACCTTCTTAACAACCTGACAGTGGTTGATTGAATATGAAGATTTATGCTGCACTAAAATCCCCTAACATCAGGGCAGGGAAGCCAAACTAAAGTATATACAGGAGGGAAGAATTCCAACTCAGTCTAAGAGACAGATTAGTTATTAAATTGTAATATTATGTATATTTTAAGTCACATTACTCCTAGTCTATGACAATGTAATGCATTTTATTGTAGTTTAAAAGTTGATCATATTTTACACTATGAAAATGCCCTATGTTAATTTCAATATGTATGAGATTGCTTTCAATGCATTCAATATTCATTTTAATGCAAGTCACACTAATTTCAAAATGGTTCATGCGCATATCAAAGTATACCATTTTCACTCATGGGTTAGGAGGAAAGTTTATGGTTTGCATGTAGGCTTGAAATTAAGCATGGGCGGATTTTGCGAATTGGCAATCTGCGAAATTGCGTATTTACGGATTCGCAATCCGCAAAATCCGCGAACTCTCGCGAATTTTGCGGATTCCGTTTTTTTTGTGTTCGCAAGTGTTTCTGCCATTTCGCAAGGGTTTTTTACCAGTTCGCAAACGCGAACTTACTTGTCGGGCAGCAACGGTCGCGACCATGTTTCTACGTCTGGTTCATCACAGCACCCTCTGTTTCACCACTGCCACCCTCTGTTTCACCACTGCCACCCTCTGGCTCACCCATGCCACCCTCTGGTTCACCCATGCCACCCTCTAGTTCATTACTGTAGATTATGGGGGGAAAAGCACACCTGCCCTGCCTCAACTGACATGAATAAATTAGGGGCTGATTAATGTGTCACTGAATTTGAACTTCCAGGCTGGCACCTGCTTCGTTATCTGTAATTGCTTTCTGTTGCAGTGTAATTTTTTTTAACAGGACCTTTGTTGTATACATGTAGCTATTCTCTGAGCCTGCTAAGAGGGTCAGAGCAGGGTCATAGAATAGTTGCAAGTAGGCAACTGAACTCTGAAGGGGCCCCTCAGGAAGCACTACAGGGAATAGTTACTAATGATAAGATTGAACTTTTGCACATGCTGAGTGCTTTCAGTTTTTGCAAAAATCCAAATATCCAGCAGCATCCACAAAAAGTAATCCTTCCAGGCACTACAGGGAATGGTTACTAATGATAAGATTGAACTTTTGCACCTGCTGAGTGCTTTCAGTTTTGCAAAAATCAAAATATCCATCAGCATCCACAAAAAGTAATCCTTCCAGGTCAAGATCCAAATCAGAGTGACCAGCACATGAAGAAAGCACTGGGAGGAGCCTGCTGGACAGGAACAGGAAGTTGGAGACTGTGGGGCACATCCTTCCTCCCACCCACCCCCAAAATGGACTCCTTGCAAAAAAAAAGTGCAGGCAAATGTCAACCTGAGGAGTTATTCTGATAAAAATCATCATTTTCAAGGTTTATGCTGCCTGCTGGTGGATTTCTTGTGCAAAATTGCAAATTTTGCAATCTCGCAATTGCGAGATTGTCGCTGCCCGCCGCATCTACGTGTTCGCAAGTGTTTACTCCCGTGAAATTGTATAGTTGTCACGGGGCCACCGCTGAGCTGGGACGGGGTGAGGACTTTAACAGTTATTCCTTTCCACCCCGTCCACAGGATGACTGCGGGCCCTTTAATTCAGCCTGGGCTTCCCCTGAGGCGGAGCCCTTCCTCATGACGTCACCCCTTGTCGACCTATCAAGCGGTTGGAAGATGGATAAGGGAGCCTTCCCGGAACCTGTCAGCGCGAAAGCCGGTGTTGGTGAGGAGGAGACACTTGAGGAGACGAGGACGGAGGAGAGCAGAGCACGGGAGGCGAGGACGGAGGAGAGCAGAGCACGGGAGGCAAGGACGGAGGAGAGCAGAGCATGGGAGGCGAGGACAGAGGAGAGCAGAGCACGGGAGGAGAGCGGAGGAAGGACGGTGCGTGTCGGAATCGGAGGGGACGAAAATACCAAGGAGCCAGGAGGCCAACGAAACCACGAATCGCTCGGCCACGCTTCAAGGGAAGTGTGGCTAGAGAAGGTACGGGCTCGTATACGGAACGCTTGGTCACGGGGAGGGACGGGGTAAAACTACAGGGAGGTCACAGTACTGTGCTGGTGGTGTTTTTCTTTCTTTGTGCATTCTTTCTGTCTCATAACACCGTTCACCTTTCTGATCTACACACCCCCCCGGGGTTTTTCACCCGAGGTCCAGTACCGGTTTAGGTGACTCCACACACCCGTTCCCTAATTAGATAATCGGTCCGTTAACCGTACCCTAAAAAAGCCTCTTTTTCTTTTCTTTTGGTTGTTGCCATTTTCCTGTCCGGTTGGAGGGAAGAGGAGAGGAACGCCCGAGAAGAACATCGGGGTCAAGAGGCCAAGACTGCTGTCTTCATGCTTGTAATGGAGTATCTCCTTATCCAGCAACAATAGCAATAAATATTTCAAACTAACCAGTGACTCCAGTCGATACCTTAGTGGCCCCGTGGTGCAGTCTCACAATAGTATTCTAGTTGCTAAGTGCGACCAAGCAAAAAATCCGCTTCGCACGGATTTATGAATTTTCGGCAAGTTCGCGAGAGTTCCCGGATTGCGAATTTGCCGAAAATCCGCAAAATCCGCGAGCGGAACGGATTTTACGCCCATGCTTACTTGAAATGCTAGTAAATCAGAATTGTGAAGCTGATTTTTTATGGAGTGCTCAAGCTTTTTAGAGAGTGACTGTTTGGTCATTTTTCTTTATTGAATAAAACTGCAAATGTTTGGGGCATTCCCCCAAAAATGTGAGTAAAAACATGTTTATTTCTGTCTGTATTTGCCAATCCATTTTCTGAAGGAACCCGTATGGGGATTTTTTTTTTATGGTACACTGTATCAAAGCCAGAAGAAGGGCACCGTCCAGTGGTGTAATCAAACTAATGGGGACCCTTGTAAAGGCTGTGAGAGACCCCTCAGGCCTTCATATTTTAGAGACAGTCATACGCCTTTGGCCACTCTGTACCACAGGGGCTTGCATTACACCTCTGTTCATGAGAAGTCCAAGATGCCCTGGCTTTCTGATGAAGGAGAGATCGTACCACATTCTCATCTTAGGGAAGAGTTACTTCATTACCAGTGAATGACCTGAATCAGACTCATTGTGGTCAGTCCGGCAGATGCCAATTCTTCACATATACAGATACTTTGTAACCATGGATGCAAAACAGAGCATATCCTAGTATCCCTGGAATAGCTGGATCTACAGAGTCCTCTTTCACAGAATCAAAAGAAAAAGTGCATGCATTGAGCAGGACAAGGGGATACAGAGGTATTGTTAATGTTGCTATTGTTGAGATCTAGGTTATCACAATCTAAAAAAAGTTATTGATAAAAAAGAAAGTATTGACTACCAGAAAATCTGAGACACTTCAATAGATTTAAATTTACAATCATTGGGTTGTGACAATTTTTGGAAAAGAGGTAATGTGAGATATGTCAACCTTAAATGGGACTTACTCAGCAATCCATAAATAGAAAATAAAGAAATACTTTCATTTTGTGTGTTGAATTAATCCCATAAATGGGCTTCTAATAAAATTCTTTGGACTTGATGACAAGTTTTACACACTGCAACTCTAAGAAATTGCAGGCTCTATCTGTGCATCTATTCAGAACAGGGTGTCAGCTGTGACAGTTTTGTTCTGCCAGGTGTATTTTTCAAGAAAAATAGGCATATGGGTGTAGCTGACCCGAGTCCGGGGTGTATTGGGGCAAGACATCTCCCATAGTGTGTTTAGAGTTTACTAGAGTGTGTGAGAGTTGTATATAACAAATGATGTTTTTCCTTCCCCAAACTATTCATGTAGAGCAACAGTATCCACTTGAGGTTATCTACTCCTCTATCCTCCGTCCCGCTGGCTTCGTAAGGAGCACGTTGTGCTGTTAGGTGGGATAATTTCTGGGTGGAAGCAGTTATACTTGGGAGGATGTATCTCCCTGCCACCTTCAATTGTGAAGGGTCCTCTCATCCTTCTTGATCCACCAAGAACTCCTTTTCAGATCCCAAATTTATAATACTCTGATTAGTGTCTTGTTCCCCTGAACCTGCCTATATTTAACTCTGCAAATTGATATCAACTCAACTGCCATCCAAAAGTTATACCCTTGTGTAGACAATTGGAAAAGAAAAGAAATCAGAATATATCAGCTTTGTGTTAGTGGGCATATTTGCTTGTGATGATGGAAGCCTATTATAGTAATACTCTTGGGGCCAGATGTACGAAAAAGAATATTTTGCATCGCAAATTGAGACTCTTTGTGAGTCGTAATTTGCAAGGCACAATTTTTGATGTACAACAGTGTGTTTAACACTATTTACGATTCCCAATGGGGTTGCAAATTGCGAGACTCATTAATATCTGGGACTGCCATATCTGGGACTGCTTTGTAATAAAGCAGCTTTTTATTTTTTTTAAATTCAGTCAGTTTTCCTTAGAGGGAAATGTAAAGCATTTAGAAAATAAAAACGAAACCTCTCAGGTTCATTTTTTTAAGGGCAGGCAGTGGTCCCTGGGACCACTACCTTCTCTTAAAAAATTGTTTCCAACATACTCACACAGGGGAAGGGGTCCTGTGGAAACCCCTTCCCTTTTGCGAGTGGTTTACCACCTACTTAAAGTAGGTGGTAAACTGCAAGTGTTTTGCGGCTGCTAATGCAGTTGCAAGACAATAGTACATATCATGTTGACTCGCTATTAGGAAGGTGTGCCCCTTCCTAATAGAGAGAGTCGCAAATGCTATTTTGCAAGTCAGGGACTCGCAAAATAGCATTTGTACCTGCTATTACCCTATTTTGCAGCCGCAAAACAGGGTCTTGCATCTGGCACTTTGTATCATGACCAGAGAAATATGGAAACTTCTGTGAAGACTTTTTGTGAGCTACCCTATGTGGTGTGTGGCAGTGTGCATGTAATTAAACATTGCAGATGGAGTACTTGCTTTATGCAAGAAGTGATCACCCTAATGCTGAAAACAGTTCATTTTATTATCGTTTGTAGGGCCTTCATACATTTCCTCTGAATCAAAAAAGGTGGAATTCGCAATATCCTTTACTATTCCATGCACTGTATCAAAGTCCCAATCATCAGAGATAGTACTAGGGGTGGTAAAATAATTTAACAGGATGCAAAACACAAATGGAATTTGCAAAAGTTCATTAGGACTGAATATATCATGCAACACCCAATCCCAAACAATTCCATCATGAACATCAGATATGTTTACTACCTTAAGGTCTCTTCGCACTTTGTGTGCTGAAGAATGGGATATTACAATCAAGTTCACCATTAGTAGAGCATTCTTGAGGTTAGTGTATATATACAGGCAAAAAAAACTGTTGCAAAATCAATCCACAGAGCTCAGAAAAGTAATGAATTTGTAATCCACAGATATGGCCATGGAGGAACGAAGTATGTCCTCTTCAACAAAAAGTGGCAATTACGCAACCTACCATGGAGAGGTGGAATTGGAGGTATTAGTGGCATAGACGAACCTGATCAGAAGTCATCATAGCTAAAAAAGAAGCCTGAGGCTGTTCGATCTAAATTTGGCAGTTCTTTATGTTGTGTCAAACTTGAAGTAGATGTAAATACCATCCAAGTTGGGTTTCTGAATAGAAATCTGTGTTTCTTTACAAGTTGTTTGTATTGTTGTTGTAGAAGTAGCAGGTAGACGAGATACTTCATTATTTGATATTACCAAATGGGGAGTAGAAACTTCAAAAACCTCCAATGGAACTTCCTGGATAGTAGTAAGTAGAGACAGGTAACTACTCAGGATCCCACATTACCTACTGTTTAAAACTGGCCACATGATGTGCTTTTATGAGATCTATTGACACAAGTCTCATGTTTTGCAATCAGCAAGAGGTTGTAGAAGTAGACTTCTGGTACCTTTAACAGCCAGGATAGGCAAAAAGCTAATTCTTACTTGTCTGCAATTTTCTCCCTGACCAGATCACAAATCTTGGGGATCCAGCCAGAGGATGCCACTTCTCCAGTGGTGATGCATTTTATTTGAACGTTGCTTTGCACTTTCCAGATACTATGGTGTTTCTGTGAAGCAGTCAAGCATTCATTGAAATCAAATTATGCTTTTTCCGCCACTGTTTTGGGGCTGTCGAGGTAGGTTCCTACATTTTAATGGATCTCATAGGGGGTCCGTCTACAGAGGGATTATCTAGGCAGATTGTTTAGTGTTCTTTGTACCCCTCATAGGTGATGGACCCAACTGAGACCTGAACCTAATAATCTTTCTGTTAAAGACTGCTTTAGGTCTCAGTTTTTCCTTTCCACTACTGCGTTTCGCTTTAGGATTGTAGGGGGAGGAGTACCGCATGGTCACACCAATTTTTCCTATGGTGTTTCTATAACCTTAGAGGCATCTGTTCCAAATTTGCTAACTGAGTTTGTCTCGATAATTACGTGCAAGTCTTTGATAACAGTTCAGGTGTCAACCAATCACCGTGGCCAAACCTATAGGAATTGGAAGCGGGAATCCACTGGCACCAGGATGTATTTACGAGACTACCTGATCATAAGGGATACAGTGGTCCAGATAAATAAAAGCCTGGAGCTGTTAGTAGCTCAAAAGTGGTGGCCAGGCTATGGTGGAACCCTTCATCTGCTGGCTGATGTAGCATTTAAGGACAAAGCTCCAAATCCGTTTTTAAAGACATGGCCACCAATTGTGTTGCTGCAATAATGTAGTAGTAGCTGCCACTCCTGCATGTGTAGATGCCAAGCCCCCATGTGCTGCTATGATAAAGCCTAACCTATGAACTGAATCTATCCCCCACTCTGGGAATAAAACCAAATGATATGGTTTGTGCACTTAACTCATAGTATGTTGGTAAATGATGTTTAATTCATATCAAAATGTTTCTCAAAATGTTTTTCAGTAAAATGATAAGCCTAATGTGAATATGATAATATTAGCCTTATATAACATTGTGGATGTACATTTTTTATTCTTTTTTAAGTGATTTGTGTTTTCCCTATTGGCCTAATCTTCAGTCTTTCTCTAAGAACTGGTCCCTAGCCATAAGGTTAGCATTATACTGGATAACACGTTTGATTAACAGAATTTTGTTTCTGTCCATTAAGTCAGTATTTTTAATACTAGTATTTTTTTCTTTTTGCTATTTCATTTTTATAAATTCTTGTAATTTGTTTTCATTATTTGTACAGATGTATTCATGGTATTTCCTACTACTAACTGATGATATTTGACATTTTTCCTTTGGGTGTGCTTTGGCTAGAGTACGACGCATATTGACTCAGCTGCTATTGTGTATGCAGGAGAGGGACAACTCTGTCACACGCTAACCTCATGCAAGTTACATATTTAATCTGTGCAATAATATTTCTCCATGATGTAATTTTGTACCATGTTAGTGTAACCCCTTCACTGCCAGGTCTTTTCCCCACCCAGTGCTAAGCCTTTTTTTGGCTATTTGGGGTAGTTTGCGTTTAGGCTCTCATAACGTTTTGTTCACATAAAGTATCCACACCAAATTTATACACTTGTTTTCCAATAGCTTGAGAATTCTAAAGGCACACAGTGTTTGTGTATTCTGTAGGAAAGGACCTGGAAATTAGCCAAAATACAGCTCATTTTTGTTTTTTATGGCAACAATGGGAAAAAAGTGCTGCAATAGAAAGACTCTGTTCCCCACAAATGGTATTAGCAAAGGGTGCTAAAATAAACATATTCCCAGCTTTCAGGAACAGGCAGACTTGTATTACAAAACCAACATTGTATACACAGTTTTGGCATATAACTGGGACATATCCTATTGTTTGTGCTTACAACCTTCTTCCAGTTAGTGGTAGAACTGGGTGTAAAACTAATAATTGATCCTGGAAAGCTATACAATTCTAAAAAGGTAGACACAATTCTGAATTCAGCAAGGTGTCACTTGTGTAGATCCTTTAAGGTTTTCCTATAAAAAGTAACAGTTTAAATACATTAAATATTGAAATTGAGTTGAAAAAAGGAGCCATTTGTGCCTACATTTTCACCTTTGAAAGCAATATAATGTTACATCTGCAGGACCCTTCTGGTTGTGGGGATATGTGATGTTTATAGGTTCACCAAGAACCAGAGAAACCTAGAGCCAATATCTTAGCTGCACCTTGCCATGGTTTATTATTTTTTATCAGGTGTACAGCAATTGCTTCGGTAAAATATAAAAAGAGTGAAAAATAGGTATCAAGGAAACCTATGTATTTCCAGAATGGAAACAATATGCAGAATTTGCACATCTCTGGATCTGTGGGTATGCATACTAACCTGTTAAGTAGAGGGCAGTTTTCAAAATGACTTCTTTTTAAACACTGTCTTACATTAGAAAGCAGAAATGCTTTGAAAGACAATTGGTAACTACACTTTTTCTGCCATTCTGTGTTTACCTTCAACTCTGCAAAAAAAAGGTACCTCACAAGGAAATGGCCCAAAATGCAATGTGGACACATCATATTTTTCGACGTAAAACTGACCCCTTTTTTTAAATGTGTCTAATGAGGATTTTGGACAGTAGCTCAGCCAGCATTAAGAGAAACCTAGAAAATCTGTACATTTTTGAAAACTTGATACTCTGGGAATTCAAGGATGGGGTGACTTGTGTGGCTCTCACAAATGTATGTTACCCAGGATCACTTGGAATCCTTAAAAGTTGTCTAAAAAAACATTCTGTGATGTAAAGTTATGTAATCTGCTCGGATCCACAAACTTCCACCCACCCAGCGTTCCCTCATGTCTCCTGATAAAATTGTACCTTACTTGTGTGGGTAACTCTAGTGGCCGCAACAGAAAGCGTCCCAAAATACAACGTGGACACATCATATATTTCCACTGAAAACTGACCCTTTCCTTGTAATGTGTCTAGCTGTGGATTTTGGTCCCTAGCTCAGCCAGCACCTATGGAAACGTAGAAAACCTGTATATTTTTTCACTCTAGACTCCTAGGGGAATCCAGGATGGAGCGACTTGTATGGGTCTTGCCATTTTCTGTTACCCAGAAACCTGTGCAAACCTCAAACTTTGTCAACAAAAAAAATAATAATTCTCACATTTCTGAAGGGAGCTACAATCTTCCTCCCACCCAGAATTCCCCCAAATCTCCTTATAAAAATAGTATCTCACCTGTGGGGA
The DNA here is from genome assembly GCF_964261635.1 of Lissotriton helveticus. Lineage (NCBI taxonomy): Eukaryota > Metazoa > Chordata > Amphibia > Caudata > Salamandridae > Lissotriton > Lissotriton helveticus. The sequence continues at coordinate 128,514,006 of NC_136064.1, forward strand.
TAGGCGTAGTGCCCATGAGAGGAAATGGCTCAAAACGCTATGTTTCCACTCAATGAATACATTTTCTTTTACTTTGTGCCTTGCTGTGGATTTTTGGCCCTAGCTCAGCCGGCACATAGCGAAACCCAGCAAATCTGTACATGTTTGAAAACTAGACACACAGGGAAACCCACAAAAGAGTGACTTGTGTGGATTTTACTGGCTCTGTTACCAAGAATGCCTTGGAATCCTGGATTTTTTTTTTTATATTAATTTCTGTGATTTCAAGTTTTAGAAACTGCAGGTATCCAGAAACTTCCGTGCACCCTGCATTTCCCCAAGCCTCACAATAAACGTAGCACCTCACGTGTGTGAAGGCCTAGAATGCATGACAGAGAACGGCTCAAAACATATTGCGGAGACATTAAAATTAGCTATCACAAAAGGCCCTTTTTGGTCCTGGGCTCAGAATATATATGGAAATCAACCAACCCCTGACATTTATGAAAACTAGACACCTGAGGGAGTCCAGGGATGTGTGGGTAGCGTGGATCCCCCAAAGTTTACTTTCAAAGAATCTCCAGCAAACCTCAAATTTAGGTAGAAACAATCACGTCTTGCTTACATTTCTGGCCGGGCCAAGTGCCCATAAGGGAAAGGGCCCAAAACATATTGTGAAGGCACCAAAATGATAAATCACAAACAACCTAGTTTTGAAAGGGGGTAATCAGTGTTTTTGGTCCCGGACTCGGAGACCATCAAAACACAGAGATTTCTGAAAACTATGCACCCTTTGGAGTCCAGGGATGTGTTGCTTGCATCCCCCAACGTTTTTCTACCCAGAATCCCCTGCAAACTTCAAATTTAGGCAATAAAATAACATTTACTTCACAAGTCTGTGTGAGATCACTGTGCCAGCACAAATCTCCTACCACCCACCGTTCCCCTCAGCCTCCTGACTAAAATATTACCTCGTTGTTGTGGGAGGCCCACCGGGGGAGCTCCAGCATCCTCAGCATGTGAGCGCCATGGCTGAGGACGTAACTGTTACGCCATTTGGACCCAAGCAGTTAAGAACTTTGACCTGGTGACACAATTTATAACCAGTCATCTTTACAGAGTTGTGGTCATTTAATCGATTGTAAGGATTGACTACATACACAAAGCATTTTTGGAGTTGCCAATAGCCAGATTCACAGAATCAGCCCATTTCCAGTCACAAAAATGCTTAGCAAGATGCATGTTGAGGGCGTTCCTTCCTAACACAAATTGGAATGGTACGAACAAATGTCTTTTGACTGAAGTACGGTGACAAAACATTTGCAATTCACATTTACAATTGCCACAGCCAATTGAAAGTTGTTAGGAATCCATTTGCAAATGTAAAGGTGTCATTAAGAGACCCCTTTCCCCTTTGAGGATGGTTGAACAATTTTTTTTTAAGGGGAGGCATTGGTCCAAGGACAACTGGCACTACCTAGCTTATTGCTTGGATCAAAAGAGATTCAGTGGGACATCGTGTCACAGGCATACAGCCCTGCCTTACTGGAGGATCGCTGCATTTAAATAGGGACTAAGTACAAAGGTAACACCTTGAACCACGGAAAGGGAATACTCGCCTGCAAAACTTTCTCCCCCTGCAGCTTTGTTCTCCCCACGGGACCACCCCGCCTACCACTTTGTCCTGGTGCGACCGGATTCCAGGGACAACATTGAATGCTCCCAAGCTTCTTACTCCAGCACCAGTGAGCCTCCGGGGAGACTACAGGTCCAAGTGTGCTGTGCAAGCACACACAGCTGCCGCTAGTGAGGGAGAGGTGCCTGACATCATGCTTAAAGCGCTGCCTCTTCCCTCGTGGTGGGAGACACGCACGGGACGTGCCCGGGCAAAGCTCGTTCAAGGGTGGGCCCATCCTTGCCTGTCCTCGCCAGGAAGAGGCAGAGCAGGGCCCCCCCCATGGTTGCCCTGACTGGCATTACAGAAGTGCAAGCTGGTAAGAATTTTGCGAATGTTATCTCCCATGCAGTTATTACAAGCACCCAGCCCATTTTCCTGGGATATCACCGCCATAGACGGCCTACGCCTGTAACCTGAGGTGCACCAAGGACTTCCAGATTATAGTGACTTGTTCAAACATCTGTCAAGTGGGTTGATTATGTCATAGTAGGGCTGTCTGGAGCTGGCGGTACACTTTCTAGCCCATATTTGTAGATTTTTCCCCACAGGCATTAGAGGTCTACAGGCCCCGGAGCGGGACGAGTAACGCTGTAACTTAGATTAGAGTGGGATTGGGAACAAACCTGCCAACCAGTCAACCAAATGGGGAGGAGGGTAGGCCCTACTTGAGACAAAACGACAAGCACTTTCCCAATCCCCCTAACATCTAGAGATAAAACAGCGGCAGTGGATTCTGAAATCGAGATAACAGAAAGGCGGTTATCACTTACACCCGATCTGTTTAACCCCCTTCCACCCAGAACACTCAGTCAAACCTGGTCCAAATCCATGCAGATGTCCACGTCCCGCCACCTTCTGAGGCCTTATCCAACAAAAAAGTGACATGCAAAAATGTTCAGAGTATCCCAAAGTACGGAAAGCATAAACTAACATCTGAGGTTGGATAAAGAAAAGAGAAATACTGTGAGGATACTGCTGTAAGCATAGAGGGGGATGAAGAGCTAGAACTAAGAGCAGGCAGTCTGAAACCAGTTAGTGCAGACAAGACATACCCGCCCTGGGCTCTAAATTTATTGGCAGACTTGCAGAACAACCTGAGGGCTATTATTAAAGAAGAATTGGCACCCCTTGTTAGCCACCTAGACATTCTAAAGAAAGCACTAGTACCAGGGGAGGCCAGCTCATCTAACCACCTTAACGGCCAGTCCATAGGAGGGACTGATGCATGTTGCCAGGTTGAGAGCAAGGAACTAATATCACCATTGGGGCTGGAGGGGAAAGCACACAAGGACCCTAAGCCGAGCAATGAGTTAGGGAACTAAAGTGCCCCCAGGCTACAGAGAGACAGGAGCACTGGCCCCGACAACAGAACCAACAACAAGTCACCACGTACAAGAAACCGAGAAGTATCTAGATACCTAGCCCTAGTTACCAATAGGAAAGAGAGCAGTCAAATAGCACAAGGATCAAGTCAAGGTGGAAATGTCTGCCCAAGCTCAAATCTCCCAGATATAAACCTCCCACCTGCCTGTGCTCCATATGCAGCCATTTTAACAGGGTCTCGACCTCTGAACTCAGCACCAAAGAAACCCATCTCGAGCTGAGGAACAAATGCCTGTTCTGGCTTGCAAAACATAAACATTTTGATTATGCCAGGGCAGGAGAAATCATAATAGTTCGCAGAGTAAGGTGGGTGGGAAACTGGAAAAAAGTGATATGGGTGAGTGTGTTGTTATAAACTTTGAAAACCCCTACACGGTGACCATTGTATTCAAAACCCCCACTAGTTGCTACAATTCTAGATCATCCATGAGTCTTCGCCCTTTGTACTTCTTTTACCCACAACCACAGCCTTTTGTAAGAATTTGCGTTCCACCCCTGATTCTAGAAGCTGGCACAGGGCCCCTTTCAGAAGGCAGCTGGACTGCCCTTAACATGCTTCCTCCTTGCAACATCCCGGTGAATAATAGATATGATGCACTGAAGGAGGTAGATTGATTGATAGAGGGTTTACTGGTGGTTGGGCTCACTCCAGTGGTAGGACATGACGCTAAGTACACTAGGCAGGGTTCGAAGTGGACCACGGAGGTTAGCAGTCCATGTCTCCCCCACCTGAACAACCAGAAAGGAGAAAGAATTATATCACCCGTGGTCCCTGATGCTCAATTTGAAGTCCTGCTCAGACAACAAAGCACAGAAAGTATAGCGTGGGGGGTACCAACCAAGAGTTGTGTGGTTGTCTCCAGCGACTCTTCTTTAAAAAAAGATGTAGCCCCTGGGGATGCTAGAGGGGCTAGCAGGCATGCCAATGGGCTAAGGATACTCTCATGGAATAAGGCGGGCCTTATAACCAAACAGCCCTGCATGGAATGGTGCCATTTTATCGATAAACATGACATTTGTATATTTCAAGAGACCTGGGTGAGGGAAGACCGCCAACGGTTGGGTTATGCCTCTTATAACATATCCGCATCTACGGGGGGAGGGGAGACCCTCTGGTGGCCTCACCAGCTGGGTAGGCACCCACTTTTGTTGCAGGGTAGAATAATTGTCAACCCCTACAAGTGACATCCAGTGCGTGCTGCTCTCCTTCCCAACAAAGGTGAAAATCGCCCTAATAAATGTGTATTCACGCCCTGTTGACACCAGCCAGGAATCATCCACCACTGCCCTGTTGGGAGATTTTATTCCAACCCTAGATCCGGGGATATGGCTGATTGTGGGGGGTGACTGTAACTGCCACTTCAAACCCCTCACTGATCCCTTACATTCTGCCCCAACTGAAGAAGACCTTCATTGGTCGATTCCCAACCCTCTCATCACCCCCATTAAAGCACGGTCCTCGATTTTTACATTGAACAAAGGCAAGACAGCGATTGCAATGCCTTGATCTTGACCCTCAAACAATGGGACCTAGGCATTGCTAACCCTTCCCCCATATCAGCCGACCGTCATAGTGCCTTACTTGCAACCAACAACAGAAGAAATGTTAGATGGGGCCATGTTCAACAGTGCCCTGAGAAGATAGCTAATATTTATCAGTTAGCATTGCCAGCTTTAGTCAAAATGTGGGAGGCAGTCTACATGGTGGGTCTTAATATGGATCTTGACAAGGTAGGGGTAATACATTCTGAGCTCTCCTTGAATCTGGGGGAGGTTTTCTACCCGCTGACTCGTGTTAGTGAAAATAGCCACAAGAAATGCCCCTGGTTTAATGACCAGTGTCTTAAGGCCAACTGAGTCTATTGGATGCAGTCAAGGCCAATGACAGGCCGCAAATTAAACTTGCCAGGGCTAGATACAAACGCCCATTCAGCTGGGGAAAATGAACTGGGAACAAGAAAGGTAGGAAATGCTCATAAGCGCCCTGGATGATAATGATCTGAAAACCTTCTGGGCAATAGTGAGCATGGGTGATAGGGAAGGGAGACCGGCTATCGAGCCCAATATAGCCGCCGAAGCAATGAAGACCCAGTTTCGGTCACTGTATTGCCACAGGGACACTGGCTCTCTCAACACTATCACCATCAGCACTGCACCCGAGTTCCAACTAGAGGTGGAAATGGAAATTACCAGCTCCGAAGTGAGGAACACCATTAATAAGCTACACTGTAATAAAGCCCCAGGTTTAGACAAATTGCCGGGGGATCTTTTCCGAAAAGAAGCCACAATATGGGTTCCATACCTGTGTGCTTTTTTAATGCAGTACTGAAGGGATCAAACACCCCTGATATTTGCCGTCGGGCAGAGATTTTCTCCATATTCAAAAAAGGTTGCCCCCTCATTCCCTCCAACTATAGGCCGATTAGTTTAATCGATATCTCCCAAAAACTCTTCGGCTGGGTGCTCTTGGACCAACTCCAGGGTTGGCTCAAAGAGGAGCAAATATTAGGTCAAAACCAGGCCGGCGTGAGATCAAAAATTTCAACCGTTGACCAGACATTTAGATTACAACTACTCTACTGGAAAACGGTGAGTATAGAGGGTGGCAGCCTCTATCTAATATTTGTTGATCTTGTACCCAGAGAAACACTTTGGAGGGTGCTGAGTCACCTAGGGATTCCTCCATACCTCTTAAATGCCAATAAGAGGCTACACCTTGATCATTTTGCACAGGTGCGCTGTGGAAGGCATGGTGAACTCACTTCCCGTTTCCCTGTCCAAAAGGGGGTACGGCAGGGATATGTTTTAGCCCGTACTTTATTTTGTCTTTTTATTAATGATCTAATCAATCATCTTAAATTAATAAAGGACCACGATGCTGTAAAGTTAGCTTAAGGGAAGGTCCCTGCGCTGATGTTCGCAGACGATACTCTGCTACTCTCAAAATTTCCTGTGGGCATCCAGCACATTTTACAGGGTTTTGAAATTTTTTGCAAGGCAAGAGGGCTGGAGATCAACCTAGCTAAAACGAAATACATGGTCTTCAACTCTCGCCACACAACCCGGCCAAATTCTTCCCTACATGGTGTTCCCCTAGAAGGAGTTAAGATATTTGATTACCTGGGAGTTAGCTTGGCAGAGAACTTTGAATGGGGTCCACAGTTGGACAAAGCAAGGCTCAGATTAACGCAGACAGTGGGTGGGATAATGAAGCTGTATAGATCTTCAATTTTTAAACAAGCCGTCCCGGTGGTGGAAATCTCCAAAGCCCAAGCGAGGGGTGCCACACTTTACGGGTTAGAGCTGTGGGGGTAGTTTCCGACTGGCAATCTGACAGAGGTGGAAAATAACTTCATGCGCCAGTTACCAGACCTACCCCACAGCACCCCCCTAATTCCCCTTCGCATGGACCTTGGATTGAGGCCGCTTAATGAAGAAATTACCCTGAGACCCCTAACTTTTTGGCAGGGGATGTGGGTGACTCCAGAGCTGTCTGACTTTACAGCTGAACTATCTGAGTTTTTATCCATTTGCACTACAAGAAAATCCCATGGCTCTGCCACATAAGGGATCTCGCCCACGAGCTGGGCAAATCGGACCTCTGAAGTACGCCTGAGACATTGTGTGCTAAGCTTTCCAGACTGGACCCAGTTAATTCCTACAGAGTAGCCAAGCTAAAGTCCATTAGAGAAAGCACTTCAAGTGGCCGTCTAACTGTAGAATTCATAGTGGTCAAGGATGTGTACAGCAGGGAAACCATTTTAGATTTTGCTCAACCCCCACTGGCTAGGAAACTATATATGCAACTGAGGTTGGGGACTCTCCCATGGGTGGCATACACCAACAAATGGGCGAGAGACAATATGGTTGAATGTCCTGCCTGTACTTACAAGGCAGATTCCAAATTACATTTTTTGTTCCTCTGCCCTGCCTTTCGGTTGCCGCGCAAGCGTTGGTAAGACTTTAGGGTTTGTGCGCGCCATATAGGCTTACATAGTTTTAAAGTATGACACTCTCCCACCAATTGTCTTCGCTGTATCATGGTTCCTAAACTGTATGTGGCATACTCGTCGTGCCTACCTAAAGTAGATCCCAGGGGGTTGAAGATTTGCATTAACTGGTGAAGGGCGAGCTTGTCTATATCCAGGCCCTATGCCTTGCATAGCTGTCCTACAGTCCTATTTTACCATAACATTTGAGTATAACACTTTACTATTTTATATACTTTTATTATGGTTGGTTGTTTTTAATATTTTTTAAATGACCTGTTGTATTTTAACTCCCCTATGTTAGAAATATATATTTTTTTACATCCCTTCTGTACCTACGTACTCTTTTGGCCTTTTCATTGGTGGGACAATTATTATACATGAAGATCTTTGTTAATAGTTAGTGCTTTCTAAACCAGATGTGTATACTGTTTGTTTTATTTGATGCACTTTTATGGCCCAAGAGGCCGAAATAAAGTATTAATGATGATGATGATGGATACATCTATCTGCCTGGCCATAAACCAGGTTGGTCCCATTGAGAGTAGTTACTGACAAAATCAGTTTATCCAGCACATCTTGATGAGGTTACATAAAGTTTGAGGGAAACAAGTCTGACCTAGATGGTTTTCCTGGTTTTGTGCTGCTTCAACATAGCTCGCATTTCTTTGAAGTGTTTTTTGTGTGATGGTATGAGTTCCTTCTCCCAAATAGTAACCCCCATTTTTAAAAAGACATTCCCTACATGGGAACATTGATCAGCTTTCGATAGCACTCACATGGTTCTGCTTTAAGTTTGAATATTTTTTTGATACTAATAATAACATTGGACAATAAAAAATACTAAAAAGAAAAAGCCAAAAATCAAGCTTTTTCAAAAAATGAATAGCAAGAGCATGTTTTTGACTGACTTTTAAAAAATACTATTAACTGTAGTGTCAGAAATCATATTGCTGTATCTGTTTCAATTAAGATGATGGGTCATGTGGGCCAATTGGCAACATTATGCTTTGCAAAGAGAATGCTAAATATGTAGACCGTTGACTCAGCTGACAGCAAAGAATAATAGAATTTTGAATGAGGATTGGAGCAAACACCAATCAAAGTGTGTTCTGTTCCTCTATGTTTTGCAATTCAAATTATTTAATATAAGTATAGGTGCACAGGCAGAAGAATTTGATTTTGAAACTTCGCATCATAGAAAATGGCATCATTTTCTGAGCTGCAAGAGCTCCTTGATCGACACTTAGATGCGACTATGCAAGTGACTACATATATGGCAAAGGATGGTCCCTTCCTCGATGATGCGTTTACACGGATGTTACCTTCTTTCAACAACATCTTCATCTCAGGTCTGTTTTTAATGTCTCCTGTTATCCAAGCTGAAGATGGCGAGGAATATTGGAGTCGTACAAATATGTACTCCATGTTTATCCATTGAATTCTTGCTTTTGGTGCATTAGTTTTTAATTGGTTCTAGTTATTTAAATACAGGAATGATCAAAATATGTATTACAAATTTATGCTGCTGGTGAAGCCAAAAGCATTAATAGACAAATGACAGAATGATCAAATGAAATATTTAAAAACATAAACTATCTTATTTAGGGTTTAGAACATTATCTAAAAGCAACATGTTTTATTATGTTATGAATTATTTCAACATTTTACATTTTTATAATTAAAGTAACATTAGGTTTTAGTTAAAATATAAGAAATAATACATATTAAAAAGTACAGAGGCAGAATTAAAAGCCCTTTGCAACACTTTTGCACCGATGTTTGTGATGCAGCGGCGGCATAAGTAAGCGGTTAATTTTTATATTGACGCATCTAGGGAGATCTGTCATGTTGTAAAGCCCTGGGTCATATTATACCTGCGTCAGGAATAATGTTTGTAGGGTGGGTGTCCCATGCAGGAAGCATTGCAAAAGTGAATCGGGGAAATCTATAAGATTTCACTGTACCACTTCCAGGACACCACAGTGTCAAAACTTTATGCCTGCTTCAAGCAGAGAGACGCAGTAAAATAAGTATCAACCTCAACATGCATTACTGGAGTTACTTTGTGCTTCAGAAACAACTCCAGCAATGCCTGACTTTTGGGCCTGTTGATGTGTCAGAATTTCTGACGTATCTGGCACTCCTTGTGCCATGATGTGCCATATTGTAAATACTGCCCATCCATGGTGGTGCAAGGGTATCGCAGGCTGGAGCAGGGAAACTGACACATCTCTACAGATGTGTCAGTTTCTTTTAAATCTGATCCACACTATTTTGCGTGGGATTTTTTTTTGTCTTTGATACTTCAGAAAAATAATGGTAATTAAAGATATTTGACTAGAAGGAGTACCCGTCAAACAAACTGTCTGTCTACCGTACTTAGTATTGGGAGTGCCACCAGCTTTCTGCTGAAGGAGCCCTCTATTGATGGAAAGCTCGCTGTCATGGCCCGAGGGAATGGGGGCTGTGTGAGGAAGCACCTTACACAGACCAACCTATTTAGAGCATACTGCCTGAGGTCTTTTTTTCTGTTTCCCATTGCCAGGTAAACCAGGTGGTTGGGAAAGAAAAAACAAATATTGACCTCACACCCAGTGGAAACAATCCCTGAACACAGGGTTAATTTTTTTTATGCTCCTTGGACACCACTGTGAGTGACGTTCTGCAGATTCTGACATGCATTATACCTGTGGACATTTAGCAATTTTTGAAGGCACCATAATGCAGACACACAAAGACACAAAGAGTAGTTCTTGCAATTTGTCTAAACACGACGGGGCATATTAGGATGGCGGGCAGAAAATCACCCTGACCGCCATGGAGGCGGAAAACAACCATCCGCCGGGACCGCGGATAAACCGGCGGTCAAATTAGGATCAACCGCCAAAAAAGAACAACCGTGGCGGAAGCGGACTAACAAAAAACGCCCGACGCGGGCAGTGACGTCCAAAAACCGACCGCGGCGGTCGCAAACGCAACGGAAAAGCTACACCCCGCCGCAAGCAAAGCGGAGACACCGCACGGGAAATTAGGATTTCCCCGATGGACCTGCGGTACGAACGCTGTTTCTGACCGCCGCGGTCACACACAGGAGTGAATAGGAGAGACAGCCGAAGAGCTGCAGCATAGCCACTGTAGCGGACGGTCCATGAAAAACATGGCAGATGAAGCCAAAACACCGCAATAATATCTAACTGAGCACAAATCAAAGTAGCCATGCCCCACAAATACACAAAACACATACCAATGATAAAACAAATGCCCCAAAATTATTTACAATTCCCAGGACAACACCCACAACACACCTCAGAGCAAAAGCCCATTTGGACACACCCACACAGCTGAGTATAAAACAAGCCCCTTTACTGACCACAATCCTTTGCAAATACCACATCTGACAGGAGAGGCAAAACAACACAACACACACACCACCAACACCACCACCACCACCATCACTACCACCATCACACCAGCACCAACAATCCCCCAGCAAACAACACATCTCACACATCAACACCACACTCACCACACACACTCCTGCACCCACAAACACTGCAAACACTACGCACCATGGCAGCACAGAAAATGCCAAAATTCATAGAGGGTGAGTTGACAATCATGGTCAATGAGATAGTGAGAGTGGAACCACAACTGTTTGGTAGCCTGGTCCAACCGACACCATTAGCCACAAGGACACAAATGTGGGAAAGGATAGTCCAAAGGGTCAATGCAGTAGGGACCACCCCACGAACCAAGAAGGAGAGCATGAAGGGGTGGCATTATCTCAAGAGGGTTGGCAAGGAGAAGATGAGCAAGAACTGGGAGCTTTCGAACCTGACTGGCATTGGCCCTCCCATCCCACAGAAAACATCTACACCATGGGAGGAGAAGGTGCTTGCCATACTGCATCCTGAGAGGCTCACAGGAGTTTCCGGGTGGAATGGAGTCTGGTAAGTACAAACAAATGGCAACCAAAACACTGATAAGTACTTCATTGCACAACCCAAACACCATTGCATTATTCACCCTCACTAAACAGGTAGCTAGCCGTCTTGCTTGGGAGGCCTGTTTGGGGGTGGGAGGCCTGCACTACCACTCCCACCAAGCCCGCTGTCCCACACTCCAGCAGCATGGAGGCCTCCCCCACCCAGGAGCATATGTCAGCCATTGCACTGTTCACCCTCACCTAACAGGTAGGCAGCCATCTTCACTGGGAGGATTGCTTGGGGTGGGAGGCCTGCACTACGACTCCCACCATGACCCCTGTCCCACACCTGAGCAGGATAGAGGCCTCCCTCACCCAGGAGCATGTGTCAGTCATTGCACTGTTCACCCTCACATGACAGGTAGGCAGCCATCTTGTATTGGAGGATGGTTTGGGGGTGGAAGGCCTATATTACCAATCCCACCATGCCCCCTGTCCCACACCTGAGCAGGATAGAGGCCTTCCCCACCCAGGAGCATGTGTCAGCCATTGCACTGTTCACCCTCACCTAACAGGTAGGTACCCATCTTGTATTGGAGGGTTGTTTGGGGGTGGGAGGCCTGCACTACGACTCCCATGATGACCCCTGTCCCACGCCTGAGCAGGATAGAGGCCTCCCCCACCCAGGAGCATGTGTCAGCCATTGCACTGTTTACCCTCACCTAATAGGTAGGCAGCCATCTTGTATTGGAGGATTGTTTGGGGTGGGAGGCCTGTACTACATCTCCCACCATGCCCCCTGTCCCACACCTGAGCAGGATAGAGGCCTCCCCCACCCAGGAGCATGTGTCAGCCATTGCACTGTTCATCCTCACCTAACAGGAAGGCAGCCATTTTGTATTGGAGGATTGTTTGGGGGTGGGAGGCCTGTACTACCATTCCCACCATGCCCCCTGCCCCACACCTGAGCAGGATAGAGGCCTCCCCCCACCCAGGAGCATGTGTTAGCCGTTGCACTGTTCACCCTCACCTAACAGGTAGGCAGCCATCTTCACTGGGAGGCCTGTTTGTGGGAGGGAGGCCAGTACTATGACTCCCACCATGCCCCCTGTCTCACACCTGAGCAGGATAGAGGCCTCCCCCACCCTGGAGCATGTGTCAGCCATTGCACTGTTTACCCTCACCTGACAGGTAGGCAGCCATCTTGTATTGAAGGATTGTTTGGGGGTGGGAGGCCTGTACTATGACTCCCACCATGTCCCCTGTCCCACACCTGAGCAGGAAAGAGGCCTCCCCCAACCAAGAGCATGTGTCAGCCATTGCACTGTTCACCCTCACCTAACAGGTAGGCAGCCATCTTGTATTGGAGGATTGTGTGGGGGTGGGAGGCCTGTACTATGATACCCACCATGCCCCCTGTCCCATACCTGAGCAGGATAGAGGCCCCCCCCACCCAGGAGCATGTGTTAGCCATTGCACTGTTCACCCTCACCTAACAGGTAGGCAGCCATCTTCACTTGGACGACCCAGACACACCACCAAATGTGGAGGACAGGGAGAGTGTGCAGGGACCCACCGTGGCAGGCAACAGGTCCGTGGCAGCAGGGAAGATGGGAGGGCCAGGGTCTCCCCCAGACCTCAGGTGGTTGGCACATCATCCCTGGACCACTTCACCAGAGTCATCGGTGCATATGAACCGGTCCAGGGACAAAGTGGCCGGTCGGACAAGCTATTAAGTGAGCTCATCCTGCTGATGAGGTCCATCGACACACGCATTGGTCAAATGGTGGACCTCATGGCCAAGCAAGTGGCGTTGCTGAGGGACAGGCCTGTGTCACAACCAACACTTCCACCCCCTTCTGTTGTACAGGATGACAGTGCACCATCCTCCCCTGCACCAACAGAGAGGGGTGAGTCTACAGATGCCGCTGGCCATTCAGCAGACCTCCCCCGCCAAAAAGATCAAGGGGGCATTCAAAGAAGAGCCTGGGAGTCTCTGGAGGCAAAACACCAGCCACACGCCAGTCACAGAGCCAGCCCTGATGTCAATCCTCTTCCCCACCGCATTGACTGTTTGGACTGTCCTTCCCCACACTGCCTTGGCAATGGCACTTGTTCTGTTGGAGTTGGTCACCACATCCATGTGGTGTCTACTCTTGCATCTCATCTACCATGACTATCAATTCACTGCTCCATCACCACCTTCATGTAAATATGCCCACACCCCTCACACGTCCACTTTGCAAATAAAATACCTTGAGCACCAGAATTTGTGCTGTATTGTTTTTAGTGAAATATTTACAGTTTAGAAAATGTCCATGATGTGTCCAAATTATGTACCATATGTAGGGCTGGATTTTTTTGAAGCACCTAGGGAGACACAACAGAACAACAGTCACTGGTATCATTGTGGCATCACACACATAACACTACACAAAACATACACATGAGTCTACAGGCATACAACACAATGTGCAGCCTGTGTCAACAAATAGAGTCATTCATATGTCCACATATGCAATGTCAATGCCACCTTTCCTACACACAGGTGACTCAACATGTGCCTGTCTGTACCATCCGCACATAGCCCTTCACAACAACAACAACCACACCAGACAATGTACAAGTTGTACATCTTCACACCTTCAATTGAAGTAGCGGGTGATGAGCTGTTGACGTACGTCAACTCCTTCCTCCTCTCCACTGTCCTCATCACTGGACTCAGGTCCTTGGGCAGGTGGGGGCCGTGGTTCCTCACCATCATCTAGGAGCAGGGGAATCCCTTTGTGAATGGCCATGCTGTGCAGCATACAGCATGCCACAACAATCTTGCACACCTTCCCAGGCGAGTAAGACAGTGCACCTCCAGTCCTGTCAAGGCAGCGGAATCTTGACTTGAGTAGGCCAAAAGTCCGCTCAATGATACGTCGGGTTCTGCCATGGGCCTCATTGTACCTGACGTCAGCCGGGGTCCTGGGATTCCTTAGTGGGCTCAGCAGCCATGGACAACTGGGATATGCAGAGTCACCGAGGAATGACAAACACACATTGCAATGTTGCACAGGCAGAGGGCAGCAGGTCACAAACACACAGCACAACATATCACTAGGCATACTCACCCACAATCCAAGCACAATCAGGATGCAGGCTAGCCATCATCCGGGGCACCATGCTGTTCCTCATGATGTATGAATCATGGGCTGAGCCGGGGAATCTTGTGCACAAATGTGATATGGTCATGTCCGCAAGGCACACCACCTGCACATTTATTGAATGATGTTTGCGATTCCTGAAAATGTGCTCAGTGGCCTGTGGTGGCACCAGTCCGACATGGATGCAATCGATGGCACCAACAACATGGGGGATGTGCCCAAGGGCATAGAAGTCACCCTTCACACCGGGCAATTCAGCTCCACTGGAGAAATGTATGTATCAATCCTTATATCTCATCATGGCTGCAAGAACATCCCTCTGCACCTTACTGAACATGGGTTGCGACATCCGTGAAGCGCCGGCCATGGTCTCCTGGATTGAACAAGTTGCAAAAAAGTGGAGGGCTGCCATCATTTTGTATGTGGGTGTGAAGGTTGTTGTGTAGTGGCGACGAGGCTGCAGGTGGGGCTCCAACAGATCACAAAGGGTCTTCATGGTCGGTCTGTCGAGGCGGAATTTTCGGATGATCACTATATCCTCCATGTCCTCCAGCACTGTCAGGTGACGTATGAGATTTGGCCCCCTCCTAGTTGAGATGTAAATGGTCAAATGTCAATGACAACGATCATGAGGTGGACTCTGCACATACCGTGAAGCATGTCTGGCAAAACCTTACAATTCCATGAGAGATGCGTGGCACACAAGGTTACTTGTGTTTAAATTAGAGACACACAGAGGACACACCAATCAATTTTCAATACACAAATAACACATAGGTCAATGGAAATGCACACTTTCTGAACACCACATTCCGCATGTACATGCCTCATATCGTACCATCCACAAAAGTGTGTAAGATGACCATGAATGCCTCACACACATCAGCTGTACCTGTCACACCTCAATGCATCATGTCGCGCTGGCACACATCAAGAGCCCAATGATCGCAGTAGCTGGTAAACTTGTGTGCATGGGCTGATATGGTAGCACAAGTAAGTAACAACACCATACAGTGAGACAAGCCTTGCCAAGGTCAGCACTGACCCACAACACATTGATTTGTCACACATCATTGACAACAGCTTAGCACTGTCAGGCATCATCAACCATCAAATGCATCAGTGACAGTGCAGGGACCACAGACCAATGTGCGTCACACGTAACGTGCGACCACCTGTGCATTAAATCGAATAATGGCATTGTGTGCACAATGATGTGCCATTAAACATGTTGCTGCTGTGTACTGATGCAGAGTTCACGATGGAATTTGCCATTGCATGTGACCCAAATAGTGGCAGCTACCGCCTGTCCACGGCGGTATGACCCAAGCACCACCCCCTACACAAGTGCGGTAGACATTGGCATGGGTACATGGGTAGATGGTGGTAGGCATGCTTCGCCAAACAAATCATGGTAGCTACTGCCTGTCCACAGCGGTGTGACACAAGCACCACCCCCTACACAAGTGCAGTAGACATTGGCATGGGTACATGGGTAGATGGTGGTAGGCATGCTTTGCCACACAAATCTAGGTAGCTACCGCCTGTCCACGGCAGTGTGACACAAGCACCACCCCCTACACAAGTGTGGTAGACATTGGCATGGGTACATGGGTAGATGGTGGTGCTTATGTACCAACCCCTTTTGTACCACTTTGATCGCAATAAGTTGGCAGGGTCTGCTCAGACGTGAGTCCCTTGCTCACATTGCCACTGGATTCAAGCAAGCCGGGCTGAAGACGGCTGAAATGCCAGAAACCGGTCCTAGGAAGCTTGTTTCCGGTCCAGGGAAGGCATGGCTTGGCAGTTCGGGCTGGACTGTTCCCATGATGCACAGGGTCAGACTGATTTGCATATGGCCATGTCTGGACTGGGATGGCAGAGTGGGCTAAAGAACGGTGATGGATTAAACCCAGATCTTTTGACTGGGTGTGAGTGTTTGATTGGTTCAGATGCTCCATCTATCACCACCCCCTTCTGTACCACTTTGTTCGCCATAAGTTGGCAGGGTATGCTCAGACGTGAGTCCCATGCTCACTTTGCCACTGGATTCATCAAGCCTGGCTGAGGACAGCTGAAATGCCAGAAACCGGTCCTAGGAAGCTTGTTTCCGGTCCAGGGAAGGCATAGCTTGGCAGTTTGGGATGGACTGTTCCCATGAGGCACAGGGTCAGACTGATTTGCATATGGCCATGTCTGGACTGGGGTGGCAGAGTGGGCTAAAGAACGGTGATGGATTAAACCCAGATCTTTTGACTGGGTGTGAGTGTTTGATTGGTTCAGATGCTCCATCCATCACCACCTCCTTCTGTACCACTTTGTTCGCCATAAGTTGGCAGGGTATGCTCAGACGTGAGTCCCTTGCTCACTTTGCCACTGGATTCAAGCAAGCCTGGCTGAGGACAGCTGAAATGCCAGAAACCGGTCCTAGGAAGCTTGTTTCCGGTCCAGGGAAGGCATAGCTTGGCAGTTTGGGATGGACTGTTCCCATGAGGCACAGGGTCAGACTGATTTGCATATGGCCATGTCTGAACTGGGGTGGCAGAGTGGGCTCAAGAACGGTGATGGATTAAACCCAGATCTTTTGACTGGGTGTGAGTGTTTGATTGGTTCAGATGCTCTGTCCATCACCACCCCCTTTTGTATCACTTTGTTCGCCATAAGTTGGCAGGGTGTGCTCAGACGTGAGTCCCTTGCTCACTTTGCCACTGGATTCAAGCAAGCCGGGCTGAAGACGGCTGGAATGCCAGAAACCGGTCCTCGGAAGCTTGTTTCCGGTCCAGGGAAGGCATGGCTTGGCAGTTCGGGCTGGACTGTTCCCATGAGGCACAGGGTCAGATTGATTTGCATATGGCCATGTCTGAACTGGCAGAGTGGGCTAAAGAACGGTGATGGATTAAACCTAGATGTGAGTAGAAACTTCAATGTCATGTTCCTCCTGTGTTGGGGCATTTGATCTTAACCCTATGCATACTATATAATAGTGCCTAGCAGTTTAGAGGCTAGCAGCATTTTTTGCAATTGCATGTCTGCTCAGCTAAGACCCGGAGGTCATTTTAAAAGTAGCCCTTTGTTGCAGTCCTGCTTTTAAAGGTAAATTCACTGCACACTCAACTCTGGTGGCATGGGCACTTTAAAAGTGATAGCTTACCTTATTTTTTGATTTTACCTCCCCTAAAGGTCTCCCCTAGGTGTCATGTAACTTAAAGCAGGATCCCTATAAAAGTTGTTTTTTAAACCCTGTTGAGTGAAAGCGGCCCGTTGTATTGTGCCGCAGAATAGGAAATTCCCTGCAAGCTCAAGACATTAATGTATTTATTTATAAGGTTGGCTGGACCCTAGGGTATCAGAGCGCTTTACACGGTTACATCAAGATTTGCATTAGGGTACAGCGAGTCATGCGTAATAATGCAAGAATGGCGAAATAACATTTGTATAATGAGGTAACATATACAGACAACTTAGATCAATAAAAACTGACCAAGATGATTACCGGGGCTAATGAGATCTGGATTTACATTAGAATACAGCGAGTCATCAGAAAAACAGCAAGTGCTGTTTTTCTGATGACTCGCTGTATTCTAATGTAAATCCAGAAGGCTAAAATGGGGAAGGGGGAAGCAGGAATGGCGGGAGACATTAGAAGGGGGAAAGGTGAGGAAGAACTGGGTGTAGACTGGGGCTATGAGGGGATTAGTCTTATATAAGAGGGGGAAGGTAGTTTAATGAGGTAGTTATAGGAGGAGGGGAGAAGAGGAAGTCAAGTGATTGGTAAGGAAGCCCTGAACAGTGAGACGCGAGCTGGGACTATAAGGGGACTTAGGGATATAGGAGGGGAAGGAAGTAAAATAGGGTAGTAATGAGGAGGGGGAGGAGTAAGTCAGGAGATCGATGAGGGAAAACCAAAACAGTGAGAAGCTGGATTGATACATGTGCATGTGCCCAGTGTAGGGATAAAGGACACCAGTAGTTATTGGGAAGGTGCAGTTTCAGGGCTTTTTTGAAGCTGTAGTAGGAGGGGTGGCAGCGTAATTCGTTAGGGAGGGAATTCCAGATGGTCGGCACATTTCCAGAGATGGAGCGTGATTGTGTGGATTTATTATTTAACAGAGGGGGAATGAGAGCGAGTGTGTCAGTGCTCCTCAACTCTCTGGAGCTGCCCGCTTTGTGGAGTTTGTCCGATAGCTACCGCGGGGTGTTTTGATGAAGGGCTTTATGCATGATTCAAGTGGTTTTGTAGGTGGGTCTGCCTTCAATGGGGTGCCATTTGAGGGATTTGAGGGCAGCGGAGATGTGATTGAACCATTTGCAATATGTGATAAGCCTAGCAGCAAGGTTGAGAACATATTTGATTGGGGCTAAGTGGATTTTAGCGGTTCCAATGAGGATGGCGTTACCATAGTCAATTCTCGGTAGGACCAGTGATCGGACAACTCTTGAGGTGATGTAGCGTGAAGAGAGCACTCTTTGCTGCATTTTTTATGTGAGAAATAAGACTAAGGTTCTGGTCAATGTTAACCCCGAGGGATTTAACTGAGCTCGAAATGGTGAGAGAACAGTTGAGAGCTTTAAGGTCCGAGATCCAGGCCTGGATGGGAAGCAGGTTATTTTTTGGTGAGAAGAGGATGATTTCGTTTGGTTAGGGTTGAGTTGGAGGTGGTGGAAATTGAAAATAGGATTGAATCTTAATCAGGGTATCATTGAGGTGGAAGATATCTGAACGTGATTTAATCTTGCAGTAGATTTGGATGTCATTGGCGTAGAGGTGGTAATTAATTCCCGCTTGCTTACGAATGAGGGTTAGAGGTTCCATAAAGAAGTTGAAAAGAGAGGGAGAGAGTATGGATCCCTGGGGACACCAAGGGAGACAGGCCTAGGTTTAGAGAGGCAATCGATAATTTTAATGTGTTGGGTTCTGTGTTGGAAGAAGGAGGAGAACCATTTAAGGACTGAGCCATTAAGGCCGAAACGATCTTTGAGCGTACTCATTAGGGCAGAGTGGTTGACAGTATCGAACGCAGTATAGGGGTCGAGGAGAATGAGAAGGGAGTACTCGACATTGTCAAGGGATTGCTGGATGTCGACAATTACGCAAAGCATGCCTGTTTCAGTACTGCATCCCGTTCTAATGCATGATTGTAGTGAGTCCAACAGATTGAAAGTGTCAATGTATTTGTCTAGTTGAAGCAGCTCACATTTTTCAAGAGCTTTAGAGAGAAGCAGGAGGTTAGAGTTAGGACGGAGATTGTTACGGTCATTTGGATTTACTTGAGGATTTTTGAGGATGGTGTGATTTGTCCAAGTTGGAGGGAGACAGGGACACAACCCGTAGCCAATGAAGCGGTCCAATAGGGAGCAATGATGTGTTTTAAATCTTGGACAAGATAAGCAGGGAGCGGGTCTTTGGTGTTAGAAGAAGGTTTAATCGTTGGGGTAAATGTCAAAGGGGGAAGGTATTGTGGGGGAGGGGGGTTAGGATAAATGATTGATCAATTTTATTGATTTTTTCAGAGAAGAAGTTAGCAATTTCTTCACATTTCTCGATTGAGTCCAGTAACCTGGGAGGGGGGGAGGAGGGCAGAAGCTGTTTTTTTTTTTAAGAATGCTGAGCAATTCTCTGGGTCTATTTTTGCCCGATCCAGTTGTGAATGGAAGAAGGAGCCCTTTTCGTTGAGAATGTTTTTTTTGTACTTAGACCAAGCAGATCTTAGGAGGGTCAGATTTGTGGGGGACGGGTGTTGTCTCCAAGTACTTTCAATCATACTAAGAGAGCGTCTATCCGTGTTGAGGTCAGCATTGAACCAGGATTTGGAGGAGTTTTTTTAATGTTTTTAGTTTTTCTGGGGGAATTTGGTTGAGGACCTCAATGATGGATTTGTTAAAAGGATCAGTGATGTCATTTGCATTTTGGGAGAGGGGAATGAGTCGCAGTTGTGCTTTGACTTTGGACTCCAACTCTGCCGGAGGAATAAGGTGACGGTTTCTAGTCAGTTTCCTGTGTTTAATGGTTTTGAGGGGGGAGGTATAATGTTAGTGATCGAGAAGAGGATGCGGTGATGGTCAGACCAGTCAATGGGGACGATGCTGGAAAGGGAGGCCAAGTCATTGCAAGTAATGATAGCTTCAAGAGTGGCCCCTTTGGTGTGGGTCAGAGAATGGCAAAGTTGTATCAGGTCATTAATGTCAAGTAGATCAGTGAGGAGGTTAGCAGAGGGGGGTCATCTTTTTTGTTCCAGTGGAGGTTAAAGTCTCCTAGGAAGAGGTTTTTAGAGTTGGAAAGAGAGGATTGGATAAGGAAGTCAGACAGTTCCTCTACAAATGAAAGAGGGTCACCCAAGGGGTGGTAAATATTGTGTAAATGCATTGGGTGCGACCCCGGGATTTTAAGTTCCGCTCCAAGGTATTCAAAAGTAGTGTGATACAGAGTTCTTGATAAGTAAGAGTTGCACAAAATCTTTATAGATAATGACTAGCCCCCCTCCAATTCTGTCAGGCCTGTCTTTCCTGAGGATGGAGTAGCCGGGAGGGGAGAGCAGGTCCAGAATAGAAGAAGAGTGGCGATTGAGCCAAGTTTTTGTTCAGAAAGCGATGTCAATGGCATCACTAAGGATGGTTTCTGCTATTTCAGTCGCATGTCGCACATCGGATCGGCAATTAACCAGCATGCATGCGAGGGGTTCAAGGCTGCATATGGGGGGAGGGCAAGAATGGATAATTGTAAATTCTGATGGCGGTCTGGGTGAGACTGGGGAGGATGGGATTCTGCAAGTACCAAGGATCACTGGGATGGTTGCATGGGGACAGAAGGGTCTGTAATCAGGGGATTAAGTGGGTACGAGTGATCGAGGTCAGGGAGGTCGGCGGAGGAGAAATGGCTCAAGGAGAGGGAAAGCCCAAGTTTTGGGTTGCAGAGGGGGGTAGTACTTTGATGTTGGGGGTCTGTAGTGGTTGTCTCATCCGATTTGTGGGGAAAGGAACAATTGGGGATATTAAGTGAGGGGAGCATGTTAAAGTCTTTCCTGAGTGAAGAGAGTTCTGATGACAGGTTAGAGAGATGGTATTGTATGTTAGATAGAGTCTGGATTATAAGAGAGAAAAAGATGGAGGCTGGGAGGTCAGGGGGAGAAGAGTATGTTCCAAGTAAGTCAGGGAGGAAAGGCTGGGATGAAGGAGGGTGGGAACTCGGGGGAGGGTAGAGAGGGGAGTTGAGGATTACGGTTGAAGGGGGATTTCAGAGTGATAAAGGGCATTCACAGGAACCGGAGGCATTATACGCGATAGTACAGGGGCAGAGGGATAGTGGGGTGGGAAGGCAGCATGGTTATGTGGGGGACAATCAGATATGGAAGGGTAAATTGGTGTTAATGAAAGTACAGTGGAGGATCAGGGAGAGGGGGTTGGGAGAAGATAGAGGGGAGTGGGTTAGGTTTATTGGTAAGTGTGGAAGAGCCAAGAGGGGGAGAGAGTTTTAGAGACTGAAAATACTGTTGGGATGCCAGGATGAGGGAGGGCCGCAAATGATGGAGGGGGATTTAAGACTGTGTTCGGGGGATATCTAAGGTGGTTGCAGAGTCAGGGTGGGGGAGGGTTGGAGTATGTGAGAGAGAGAGCGAAGGGGCATCTTGTGATGGGGGATGAGGAGATAGAGGAAGGATGAGATAGTAAGTAGATAAGGTACTGACATATTGATCAAAGATGGTGAGGTGGTTATCTGAAGCTTGCATGAGGATATTACCAGATTTGAAGATGGAGATGTCCATTTTTCCTAGAAAAGCAGGGGAAGAGGTAGTAGATAGTTTCAATCCATATGGGATTTTGTGATGGAGAGGAGGTGGAGAAAGACGCTTTTCCATTTAGAGGGGCGTTTGGGGTAGAAGATGTAGTTAGTTTTAATAATTGGAAGTGAGGTAGTTGTCCACGAATAAGGTTTCTTGGTGACGTACTAAAAGTTTGTGTTTAAAGTTTTTCTTAGCGTTTTGTGAAAGGTTATGGGGTTAGAGGATGGTCCAGGAGTTAGGGCCATGTCTAGTGAGGGGTGAATCATGTGCTATGAGAAGGTCGATGCGAGGAGGCATGATGAACCGGTTAACACCGTCCGGAGAAGGGGGAAAGGTGTGTGGGAGCAAAATAAGAATGGATCTCCGAGAGGAGGAGGAGGATAAAGTGTAGTGGTAGAGGGAAGGTCTAGGGTGAATACAGAGTGAAAGATCACCAGAACAGGGAGGAGGGTCGTGCTAGGAGAGGGCACTGAGAGGCAGGAAATTAGAGTAACAAGAAGTAGGGAGAATAGGGGTGCCTCACAACTGAGGGTACGCAAATTAAAGAAGTGGCCAAATGTGGGGCTAATTAGGGGAGCTAAAACCAGTGGTACAGTCAAAACAGAAGAGTGAAAAGCAGTAAGGAGGGGAGCAGAAAGAACAGGTAGCTAAAGATATGGTTAGACAATTCAGTTGAACATGAAGAGTGGAAAGTGCGGTGTGCAAATATGATGAGAGTCTAGCAGTAGGCAAAGTAACAATCAAAACATTCAAACATCCAGATGAGGTAGGACAGATTGGGCATACATACAAACATTAGGCTAATAATGTCCTGAAGTAGTTTTTTTATAAAACTTTTTAAAACTATCAAACATATAGTATAAATATAAAATAATATTGTCTAAATATATATGTATAAAGTGTGTATATATATAAATACACATATATGATTTATGTGTATATGAACAAATGATACAATCTAGATTGAAACTCGAGAGGGGAAACTGCTACAAGATGGCCACCAAGAGTGAGGAGCATGGAATGTCCTTTTTTGTTTCCATGCTCTGTGGAACTACAAGTACAGAGGGAGTTAGCATCTACATCATGGGTACTCACAAACTTTCTCTCGGGGGCCAAATTTACAGTGTGGTTTGTGTCCGAGGGCCTCACCGGTGGGGGCGGGGTCAGTGGGGGAGGGGGCGGGGCTAGAGCAACAAAAAAACTGTGACCATGAGGTTGAACACAGGTCCCTGCAGCGGACGCCTTTGTCCACTGAGCTACCAGACCCGGTATATGGGTGTGTGTGTGTGTATATATATATCTGCCTCCCTCCCTCCATCCCCCTCTCTCTCTCTCTCCCTCCCTGTCTCCCTCTGTCTCACTCACTCTGACTGTCACACTCCCTCTCCCTCTCTCCTTCCCTCTCCCTCCCTCTCCTTCCTTCTCCCTCCCTCTCCTCTCCCTTCCCTCTCATTTCCTCTTCTTCCCTCCCCACACTCACTCCCCTCCCCTCTTCTTTCCTCACTCCCCTTCCCTTACTCCCCTTCCTTCACCCTCACTCCCCTTCCCTCACTCCCTCTCTCCCTCCCTCCCCTTCCCTCACTCCCTCCCTCACTCCCCTTCCCTCACCCCCTCACTAATCCACTTCCCTCACTAATCCACTTCCCCCACTAATCCACTTCCCTCACTAATCCACTTCCCTCACTCCCCTTCCCTCACCCTCGCTCCTCTTCCCCCTCTTCCTTCCTCACTCACTCCCCTCCCTCACTCACTCACTCCCCTTCCCTCACTCCCTTCCCTAACTCCCTTCCCTCACTCACTCCCCTTCCCTCACTCCCCTTCCCTCCCTCTCTTCCGTCACTCCCCTTCCCTCCCTCCCTCCCTCCCCTTCCCTCACTCCCTTTCCCTACCTCCCCTTCTCTCACTCCCTTCCCTCACTCCCTTTCCCTCACTCCCCTTCCCTCACTCCCTCCCCTCACTCTCTCCCCTCACTCCCTCCCTCCTTCACTCCCCTTCCCTCACTCCCTCCCCTTCCCTAACTCCCTTCCCTCACTCCCTCTCCTTCCCTCCCTCCCTCCCCTTCCCTCACTCCCTTTCCCTCCCTCCCCTTCTCTCACTCCCTTCCCTCACCCCCTTTCCCTCACTCCCCTTCCCTCATTCCCTTCCCTCACTCTCTTCCCTCCCTCAGTCCTTCACTCCCCTCACTCCCTCCCCTTCCCTAACTCCCTTCCCTCACTCCTTCCCCTTCCCTCACTCCCTTCCCTAACTCCCTTCCCTCACTCCCCTTCCCTCACTCCCCTTCCCTCCCTCCCTTCCGTCACTCCCCTTCCTTCACTCCCTCCCTCCCCTCACTCCCTTTCCCTCCCTTTCTCTCCCTCCCCTTCTCTCCCTCCCCTTCTCTCACTCCCTTCCCTCACTCCCTTCCATTACTCCCCTTCCCTCCATCCCTCCCTCACTCCCTTTCCCTCACTCCCCTTCCCTCGCTCCCTCCCCTCACTCCCTCCCCTCACTCTCTCCCCTCACTCCCTCCCTCCTTCACTCCCCTTCCCTCACTCCCTCCCCTTCCCTAACTCCCTTCCCTCACTCCCTCTCCTTCCCTCACTCCCTTGCCTTCCTCCCCTCCCTCCCTCACTCCCTTCCCTCACTCCCTTACCTCACTCCCTTCCCTCACTCCCTTCCCTCACTCCCCTTCCCTCCCTCCCTGCCTCTTCTTCCCTCACTCCCTTCCCCCTTCCCTCACTCCCTCCCCTCACTCCCTTTCCCTCACTCCCTTTCCCTCACTCCCTTTCCCTCACTCCCTTACCATCACTCCCTCCCTCACTCCCCTTCCCTCACTCCCCTTCCCTCACTCCCCTTCCCTCATTCCCCTTCCCTCATTCCCCTTCCCTCACTCTGTCTCCCTCTGTCGCCCTCCGTCGCCCTCCTCCCTCTGTCTGTCTCCCTTTCTCTGTTTCCATGTCTCGGTCTTCCTTTCCCTCCCTCTCCCTCTGTCTCTGTCCCTCTACCTCCCTCTGTCATCTCACCCTGCCTGTGTGTCATCTGGGCTGAGCCAGCTTCCCCAGCCAGCTTCCCCAGCGCGCACAGACACACAGCCCCACCCGAGCACTTAACAGGTCTTTAAAAAGACCATTTGCATGTGAATGGGGCTTTGCTTTATCTCACCCCCTCTGAGCGCCCCTGCAGCTCCACTCTGGCCTCGCTGGAAATAATCGCCCGGCCCTACAGAGCAGCAGAGTCTCTCTGACTCCGAGTGTCTCTGCAACCGGCAGTGTTTGCAGACACTCTTTGAAAATGCTTTTTTAAAAACACGGGTACAATGTCTCATGGTCCGCGGGCCGCCACGGAAGGCTTGCCGGGCCGCTGCCGGCCCGCGGGCCGTACTATGAGTACCCGTGATCTACATGAAGACAGCAGCAGAAGACAACATGGTAACCTGACTTCCCTATTAACGTAGAAGACAAAACAACATAGACATCAGGGGTAAACTCCACAGCCCTCGTGGTACTCCAGTAAAATGAGTCAAGGTCAAAATAGGAGACACCCATCCATTGTATGTCGAGTCATGAGGGGTCAGCAGTACCTGCAAGTGGGTCAAAACTATGCCGGTTTGCTCTGTCATACTCCGTCAAGTTCCCTGACCCCAACTTTATGTCTCCTTTCCCCGATTAGGCAAAAGACGGTATTAGCAGTAGGGGAACCTCAGAGACCCCAGGGCAAAGTCCACCGGGAGCGGGACTGCAACATCCGAGAGCCACCAGATCATGCCAAGTCAGGCCTCCCACGACAAGAGAAGCAGAGATGTGCACCAGGAAACACCCTGGCAGTTGCCCCCCCCGGAGGCGGATCGTCAAGTCATAAACTGCTGCAAGTCGGTTGTGAACAGTCCCTTTAACATTAACTTGTATCATGTGACATATTAGGCATCCTGCAGGGCTCCCCTAGGTATCCCAGGGGTAGGAGTCCTGTAATTAGGAGCAGGGTCTTCATAAAAGATGTTTTATAAACCCTAGCGAGGGAGAAATTTCACATTTCATTTTTACCATTGGAGATAGTTGGTCTCACAGGATAATATTTATGGAACATAACTATTGCTTGGGAATGATTAAAAGTTACATTTAAGGACTGAATCGATTGATATTGATAAATCCAACAATTTGCCATTGTTGAATCCATCCTAACTTACAAAGAAGTAAGCCAAAATCCAGTCTTTCTGCAGTCTTCCCTGATGGTTGAGTTCTAATAGACTTAGCAAGGCTACTATGATTAGGTGATGAGTGGGTCTCCAGGAGAGAGGCTATATGCTGGAGAGAGCTCTGCAGCTATACCGGAGGCCAGGGCAGGTGAGAAGGGTTGTAGAGCATGAGGCTCCAAAGGAGGACAGGGCAGGCAGGAACTGCCAGCCCTACATACCCCAAGTCCCCTGTGCCCCATCCAGATAGCAAGCTTGAAAAAGGAATTTGCAGATGTTAGGGGAAGCGAGCTATGAAAATGAGTCACACTGACAGTTGGTTTAGTTAGCTGTTACTGCTCTGCTGATATTTTAGTGAGAACCAAACGGGGATGGGTCCATAAACAAGTAGTGGGGGCTAGACCTTATATTTAAATTGCAAAAACACACAGTGCCCACACCACAATTACTCATTCAATATTCAAGAAGGGTAAGAAACCAGTTTATTGTAACCACCCTTACACAGCATTACTCAGTGTCTATCATTTTATGCTTTTTTTCAAATTTTCGAAAAATCATAACAGAATAAAGGACTACGTATTGGAATATTTACAAGACTAAATACACTTTGTACATACATCAAAAAACAAACCTTATTTACACACTAAAAAACGTTTCTGCATCAAACATTACAAAAAATTATAATTACATCACAACCAACAAATATTACAATAAAAAACATGACGAAAAATTATTTCCAAGGGGGTATAAGCAACTTAATAGCTTGTACACGCTAAAATACTGGACCAGCCGGTCCTCCTGTCGTGAAGTTGACAATGTATTCCACCCAAGAAAGACTGCCGACGCGATTCAAGAACCAGGCACAAAGTCACTGGTCTATCATCAGGGCTGTGTATTCTTTGTATCTGAAAAGATGCAAAGACATTGTTTTACTTTAACAGGCAAATTCATAGTGAGTGCCTTTCTCCAATCGTGGGCAAGGAGTGATAATAAAGGATACCTAGATACCAAAATTGTTTT
The DNA here is from genome assembly GCF_964261635.1 of Lissotriton helveticus. Classification (NCBI taxonomy): domain Eukaryota; kingdom Metazoa; phylum Chordata; class Amphibia; order Caudata; family Salamandridae; genus Lissotriton; species Lissotriton helveticus. The sequence goes on from NC_136064.1 coordinate 128,541,081, forward strand.
AAAGAGGGGCGTGATGGTTAATCTTCTTGTGGTCCAACTCGCTAGTTATTGTGGTGGCCAGACAGAGATGTCTAAAAAAGATGGGAAATTGGTATTTAATTATCAAGCTCCAGTCAAAGATGTAAAAAAAGGGGAGAAGCGTACCTTATGTTTTGTGAACAGCCGTAGCACGGCGAATTTTGCTTGTACAACGTCACCATCAAGGTGTCATTCTACAACAGTAATGGCATAGGTTTCAATCATGTGGTTTTTTTCAAAACATTCTAAGTGAGTGGATATAACTCACAGAAGAATTAGCCTACCTTACTGAAGCATCTTGTTCTTAAAGGTTTAAAGGGAGAAACCACAGTCACCATCCTGTAATAGAACGAAACGCCGATTTCAAAAAAAGATCTCTCAAAAATATTGAATAAATGCTCAGACCACGATAAGGCGGGGTTTGTAAATACCTGCTCCTCTGCCACAGCACGCCCGCGCTCGAGTCTGATTTCTTTCAATAAAGATGGCCACCGCACTTCTCTGTTTGTTTTATACTTCCTGGTGCAAAATTGCATTATGGGACTTGTTTTGTACTTCCTGGTGCAAAATTGCATTATGGGACTTGTAGTCGCATTTAATCAAATCGCATATTCTAGGCACCATGGAGACACATATATACGCAACATGTTTGCCTATCCATTTTATCGTGCTAATGCGATCAAACTAATGAAAGTTTTGGTGTATGCGCTGATAAATTATGAAGCGCATTGGTACTGTATCCCATGTTAAAGGTACTTCTCAAGATTTGAAGTATATTGCAACTTGAGCATCATACGATGTTATTCTCAACACATCTCATGGCCATGGACCACAATTTTTAAAAATTATCGAAATAGATCGAAAGGACCACAGGTCAAACCAGGGATGTCAAACCGATGTAGGTCAGCTCAGATGAATTTTACCATGATGGACTCTGGAGGAGTAGTGCTTTCTGGGACAACAAGATGCCACACTTGACAGAAAGTGGTCATGGGCATGGGCGGCACAGGCATCACAATGGTCAGGAATTATTCTGTTTGAAACTACAAAAAGAAGGAGTATTTTAATGCTGAAATCCTAATCTGCACCCAATGGCCTGCTGGTGAAGTCTGTGCTGCTGAAATATCTGGGACTAAAACTCTGAGTACTTGCTTCAAGAAGAAGTAAGGAGTTCATGCCCTGCCACTGCAGATTAGTAGATCTTAACTGACCCTCTGTCCAGCCAAAGTCCTACTACTGGAGTGCATCCAGTGGAGGCTTAAAGGGTTGACCAAGTGCATTGTGGGGAATTAAGTCTAAGCTTTCTTGGGACCATGTAGGATATTCTAGACCAATCAATTTGTGTTTTGGACACTTGGAACCCTCCAGATGACCTTCTGGTAGGACCTCTAAAAGTTAGGGAAAGCATAGGAAAAGTTTTGGAAAAAGTTCTAGGAGGTGACTGACCTGACTACGAGAGCCAAGCCATCCACCTAGAATCTCAGTTTGTCCTGCTGATGAGCCTTAGAGGGCTGACTTGTAGAGTTTGACCAGGAGTTCCTTAAAAATCAAGCTTGCAAACCATCACCAAATCCTTACTGTTGGACAGCAGTGAGTGCCCTCGGCAAAAAAAGTTAATGTAAAATGTTTACTGAGGCCTCCCGCGTGGGTTATCCAAGCAGGGCTCCATTGTGGTCGACCTCAAATTTTGACTTTGCCCTGGTCAGCGTGATCAGATGTCCAGAAGTAGGGCGATTGGTTTTTAAGGACTAGAAAGTGTTTATTCTTAAAAAAATTATATCTCAGGTCCCCTATTTTGGTTTTTGTTTGCTATGGTGTAATTTTAAAGACATCAGTATTTCCTATTTTTATAAGTTAAGACTCCTAACTTTAGGACCCCTAAATGCCTTCTGTGAATACCGAAAGTCCTAAAGTTAGGAGTCCTAACTTCTGTGAATACCGAAATGAGTAAGTGCCTTCTGTGAATACAGAGTAGTAAGTTTAGGATTTTGTCTTAAGTTAGTTCTATGAATCGGGCCCCTAGTCATTTGACAGAGGCTCGAGATGAATCACAAGTCCGAGATGTTAAAAAAGAAGAAATGAAAACCAGAACAAAACCGGGGAAATGTTTTTCACAATGTTAGAGTGACTAGTCATATTTCTTGTGTGCATTGGATCAAAGGGAGGGACATAAAATGCTTACCATCGTCTAATATTTGTACCATAACAAGTCTCTCCTTACACTGTCTCACTGTGTGGAGCCTAGAACCAATACATGCACCCCTGCTTCATATTGTTAGGGTGTTTTTGTTATGGAACGTTATTGCTTGCTTTACTGCATGAATGTATACCATAATGCATATGTTTTTATATTACATGCATTTACCACTTCCCACATGAGCTGCTAAATGAATGACATGTGGGAAGAGGACATAAGAAGGAGCAACGAAGATATTACTCAGGTATTCCTCAAAGTGACGCTTGATTCTGCTACAACCATAATATGTTGCCATTACCAGGTACACTACTTAACGATTGTTAATAATAAGCCACACAGGTAAGATGGATTGGTATTGTGCTGTGTGTTACCCCTGAGGGTATCCAGACACTGAGTAGGTGAGTGTAGGTATGTGGTAAGGCTGGCCCTGAATATAGGCAGTCGTAGTGATCCGAACTAATTGAACTTGATAGCTTGGTTGAGAAGGATCAACCTCCCATTCTACATCTGTGGATGTAAGGTGTGTATACAAGTGAAAGTGATGCTGAGCAAATATGTCTGGTGGGTTGGTGGAAGTTAAGCAGGTGATTGAGGTAAGCAGCTCCCAATGCTAGTCTTAGTGATTTGAACTGGCAGTGCTTCTGAATGGGGAACTAGTGAAGCTCTCTAAGCAGGGTGTGGTGTGGGTTTGGCGCATCTGGTGGTGGCGCTTTCGATGCTTTGAAGTCTGTGAGGAGATGGATTGGGATGCCAGCGTACAATGATGTGGCATACTACAATCTGGTTGTAACTAAGGTCTACATCATGGTAGATCTAGCATTCAGTAAGAACCAACTGAAGATGTTACATAACATTGGTGTGTGTGGATGCATGAGGAGGTGACAGAAATGACCTGAGATTTCATGTTGAGGTAAGTGTCCTAGGTTTCTAGCATGGTCTGTCATGGGGGGTGTGAGTTCAAGATCAGGATGCCACCAGGTAAGCTCTTATTCCCAAAGATCAGCACTTCAGTGTTGTTGAGCTTCAGGCAGTTTTATTTCATCCAATTGCCCACACTGGTCATGCATTGTTTGATGTTTGTCTTTGTGGTGACAATGTCATATGAGATGAACAAATTAGCTTGGCGTCGTCAGCCTAGGAGATAATGTGGATTCTACGGGAGCTGATGATGTTTGCCAGAGGAGTCATGTATATGTTGAAAAGTGTGGGGGTGATTGATGATCTCTGTGGAACTCTGCAGATGAGGTCCATGGGTTCTGATATGAACGTGAGACTCTGACTATTCCAGCTGTGTGTAGCCTGGTGATGAGTGTGTAGTGGGAGGCCAAGGAGGAAGAGGCCAATAGTCTGTCTGTGGTCAAGGATGGTGCACATTTCATCTGTGGCAATGAAGAGCAATGTTTCTGTGCTGTGGTTGTTTCAGAATCCTGATTGTGAATCATTCAGGAGATTTTTGCATTCTAAATGTTCCTAGTTGTGACTTTGGCTGGACAGGGGAACAGAGTGAATGGTCGGTAATTGCTGAGTACTGCAGGGTTGGCTGAAATTGTTTTTGAGGAGGGCGATGATTTCGGCAAGTTTACAGATTTCTGGGAAGGGGCTGTTTTGATCCAGGTGTTGATGGTGGAAGTGAGTGCAGCATTTATCGTGGCTCTTCCCAGGTTGTAGATATGGTGGGAGCCCCTTAGTGGACTGTCTTTATTATTGCTGCAGTGTACTTGATAGAGTGTTTCCATGCAAAGAGTTGCAGTCGTTGGTTGATGAGCTTAGCAGGCTGGAAAGATGCACAGAGGTGACCGGGGATTATAGTTATAACTCTGGGCAATAGTTATAACTCTGGGCAATAGCTTGCTTAATCTCCACAACGGCCCCAACAACACTAGGATGCCTGGCTTCACCTTGGGGGTGCCCAGGAGTGGGCACCTCACAGGGAAAAGCCAGGAAGGCTTCCTTAGCGGCATTCGTACAAGCGCCGAGATGCCTCATGGGTGATTTGTGTGCTATACAAGCACCACTACATTACATTACACATTACATTACATAGTTTCCGCAGATATTGCTGGTGTTTTCATGGGAGAAGTCAGAGAGGTTGTTATACATCATGGATGTATGCATGGACATGGGCACAGACGACTTATTGCATGTATCCCGGTCGGACAACCAAAAGAGTTCAATCAGATGCCATGCTTAACATTTTGTTATAAAGCCATCCAAGGCCACACAAATCAGGCCTTGTGTGTCTTACTAGTATAAGTAGTAGTAAATTACTTTTTTCCATAAAACATACATTCAATTACATATTTTATTCTATGAAATAATCCAACGCTTAATACTGCATTAGTTCAATTGAATAGGTGCATCATGCATCTAAAGTATATTGCCCTTGTCCAATCAGCCCCCTCTTTTAAATAGTAATAGTTTTTTATTAAGACAATAATACAAGGAAATAAAACACAAAAACAATTGCTACGTTTTGATGCTTTGTTACATTGACCTAGCCTACAATTCAGCAACCATATTCCTAAAGGCTAGTTGTAGACACTTGCTAAGATTCAAATTCAATTTAGTTTCAGTAAAAAATGTAAAAAAGGATAACGAACTTGAGACTAGCCAGTACAATAGTCATACTAGGAGAGACAAGTATTAGTGATGGTCATTGTGATGTTCAACTATGCTCCTCCGCCGCCCCTAAAACTTCTGCTATTTCTCTCACCTTATGGGCCCTACTGCAAAGCGATATTTATGTAAAGTTGCCAAAGTGAATACAGAGAAGAGATATCACCTTTCAGTATCCTCAAAGCCTCTTCTAATGTCTAAGTAATTAGACAGTGGGTGCATTCATTTGCCTCTAGGTTTGTTATATTTGGGGCAAAAAGCAAGACATGGCTTAAGGTCCTTATTTCGAGTGTTTATCATGCACCCAGGTCAAGAACCTGGGTGTATGGCTGTATTCCAATCTATCATATGAACAACAGACTAGATGTGTAGTGGGGACGTGTTTTGGAGTTCTTAAAGGCCTACGGAAAACTATGGATCTCCTCCCTATAGAGGCCAGGAAGACTCTGGTGCATGCCCTTGTTACATCTCATCTAGATTATGTCAACACACTATCTGGGTGCCACCGCTAAATATTTCAACAGACTCCAGGTTTTGCAGAATGCAGCCGCACGGCTGATTCCTATGCAACCTGGGAGGGCTGCTTCCAAAAGAGCTTTGAACTCCCTACACTGGCTTCCAGTTAGGAAGAGAGTGATGTTTAAGGCACTCTGCACATGCCATCACATCATCCAGGGCACGGGCCCTTTGTATCTGAGGAGCCTCCTTACTTGCTATACGCCGGCACGGCTTCTTAGATCAAGTGGGACTGGCTTGCTGTTGGTCCCTAAGGTTAAGAGGGCCTGGATGGGTGGTAGGTCTTTTCGGCTTTTGGCGGCCCAGAGCTGGAACAAACTCCCTCGTAGCCTCTGGTTGGAACCATCCGAGATGAAGTTTAGGAAGGATCTCAAAACGTATCTGTTCTCATGCCAATAACGCTGTTGATTCAGGCCTAGGCGTTCCGGCTCTGCTTCCTCCACTTACCCTAGCACGGGGACACGCCGGTTTGGCATAACCAGGTGCTTTATAAAATCTCTTTATTATTATTATTATTATCATAGCCAAACTTTGGGTACACAATTTTTTGCCAATTGCTGCTGTCTAAAAAAATCTTAATATAAAGGGCAGTCTTTCAGAAGGAGGAATTGATTTGTCAGTCTAACTAGAGGTGTGAAGGAGACTAGCCTGGATATACTCCCAATAACGGGTTTTTAACTGTTTCTTTGTGGCAAATGTCAACGTAGTACGGTCTGTCCAAAAGGTGACCCGCATGTGGGCTGGTACGAGCACGGCCTCAAGGGCAATGGGCAGTATCTAAGTTGCTTTTTACTATGTATTTCAATTTTCAATTTCAAAAATCTTTTATTCGATTGATCATTTTGATAATCATAAAAAGTACGTCCTAAAAGTTATATACATCATTGTAAAATCACGTTATTACGTTACAAGTTAAAAATATTAAAAAAAGATTAATCTTTTAAATCCAAGTACAAAATTAATACAGTTAGTCAAAGATTCAGTTAGACGTTGTTCCTATAGCTTTGCGGATTGTTAAACAAGATTTCAGAAACATCGCTACATTCTTTGCCACATATTGTGTTTCTAGTTGTTGCAGTGCTAAAAATGCCGGGCGACAGGTCCTCAACCCCATCTGGCGCAACAGTGGAATAATCCAACGTTTACGCGTTTGATCATAATAACGACAAAACAACACAACATGAATAGTCGTTTGAGGGGAGACCTGATCACAAGGACATTTTTCTAAGTCAAAAGACCAATTTAACACTGTTGGAAAGGTGACCAAGCGAAAAAACAAATTAAAACGGAACCTGGTTAGTAGGTATTTTTCATGGTTTGATATATAAAATGTGAGGTAGGGCTGAATACCTGGGGACACGTGGATCATCAATACTTGAGCGTTTGATTGTTTGGCTACTTCGCCAGAGAGAGACGCAGTTCTCTTAAATGATTGAGACATTGGTGTTTCAAAGCTTTTCTGCTTATCTCTGTTATAGAGGATGGCTCAGTAAAGTAATGAATAAAGTCCAGGTCCTTCAGGAAATTGGCGACATACTTTAACCATGGAATTCTTTTCCAAGATGTCAATTCTAAACATTCTGAGATCAGGGCACGTGTTAAATGGCATTGTGGCTTAGTCCAAATACGGTGCCATAGGAGAATTGGTTGACATTTAATATTGTCTGCGAGATAGTCAATACCAAGCTCAATATGGCAACCGTATATAGGGGCGCTCTGTGGGAGTGCCAATAGGTATTTTGCAAAGCCATTTAGGAATTTTTGCAAGTCTTCGGTGTTTACGTAGCCCCATACACCTGCTCCATATGTTGCAATACTTTGGCATTTCGCTAGATACATTTTAAGCAACACAGATTGAGTTGGTTTGCCCAATTTTCTGGAGAAAGAAACAAGGGCAGAAGTCGCTCTCTGGTAAAGCAGTTTTCTGCATACCATCGCCCTTTTCCAGGTTAGCTGGTCATCAATTAAAATACCTAAGTAGGGGTATTCCCTAACTCGTTCCAGCCTAATTTGCTCAATGACAAGATGTTTGGAATTTTTTATCTTAGGCCCCGTATACATGACGAAAGTCTTACTCTTGTTCACTTTTAGCCCTAATGAAAGCATGACATTACAATATTTGTCCAACTGTTTTTGTAGCTGTACTAGAGTTCTGGCAAGAATGACGGAGTCATCAGCATAAAGTAGTGCTGGAATAGGGCGATGGTTGATGGTAGGTAGATCCAGGCTCCCCTCTAACATGGCTGCTTCCAAGCCGTTGGTGTATAAATTAAAAAGGAAGGGAGCCAGGACGCAGCCCTGTCTGACTCCTCGAGTTATAGGAAAAGAGGATGTTAATTCTCCGCCCATCCCGTATCTTACGCAAGCCGAAGCATCAGAATAAAGCTCATGCAGAAACTTGATGAGCGGAGGATCAACACCCAACTCCTCCAAAATGGACCACAGCTTGGCGTGGATCACACAATCAAACGCCGCACTGAGGTCGACGTAGACCAAGAATAGATTACCCCGTTTGGCTCCCACGTACTTTCCTATTAAGAGGGTTAAATTTAAGGCCTGTTCCACTGTACCCAGTCCCTCCTGGAAACCATACTGGAGGTCGGTGATGATGTTTTTCTCTGTCGCCCAATCCTGGAGACGTTCCAGGATCAGGCGACCCGCGACCTTCCCCAATGAATCCAGGAGGGAGATGGGCCTGTAGCAAGCAGGGTTGTTTCTTTCGCCCTTTTTGAAAATAGGGAGAAGTATAGAGGAGGACCAGGAGTCCAAAAGGCCAATATTTAAAACTGCCTCCATCACCTGGGTGACAATTGGGGACCATAGGTCGATATTGGTGACAAATATGTCGAGTGGAACTCCATCAAGGCCAGGAGCCTTTCCGGTTTTTGAGGAAGATAAAGCACTTATGACCTCACCAAGAGAAAAATGGAGATCTATTGGGTATACCGTGCAGCACAGATCGCGCGGGAGTCACTAAAGATCTTTGAAAAGTGGGTCACCCACTCGTCTGCGGTCACAGCGACATCCAAATGCTGGTGTGAATTTGCCTCAACCAGGAAAGGGGATTTGACTACCAGCCAAAAATGGGAGCTGTCCTTGCTATGGCAGCTCTCCTGTAGTTGAGCCCACAGTTTATTCTTATGGTCCTTTTTACAGTTGATTTGGGCCTGTTTATACTCAGATCTTAGTTTAGCTACTCTATTCTTATCTCTAGTTGGATTGTGTAATGCCTTTTTTAGGGCAGTTAACGCTTTTCGGCATGCCGAGTTAAACCATCTTGGCGCAGGCTGGTTACCTACTTTATGATTACGATGTAATTCAGCCTGGATAGCTTTTAGGATCTCCCTAAAGCTGGATATAATTTGCTCAGGGGGAGAGTCCTCCGCCAGACAGGTATTTATCCATGGGAGTGCCTTGGATATGACTTTATTTGTTATTTTTAATGGATCAATCTTTGACCATTTCACAGAGAAACCATTGGTACTATCCATAGTCAATGATTTCTGGGTCAGTAGGCTCTTCCTAATTGGATAGGAATCATTCGAGGTTAGCTTAAGAACAATACTCTTAGGGAAGTGGTCGCCTGAAATTTCTGAACCTGTAGTAAACTGAAGAAGTATACCCTTTAAAGAATAAGAACACAGTATAAAATCTATAGTGCTAGAACATCCCCTACCATGGAAAGTAGGTTTAAATTCTACAGGAGGGTCTGCAAGTTCATTAGCATACATCAATTCTAGGGACATAAAACTGTCATTAAAAGAGTCGCCTACGAGGGAATGAGTAAAGTGTGTCAATGGGCAATCATTTTCATCTAGAAGGCCACAATTAGTTTTTTTGTAGTTATCACACAAAGGAACATTGAAATCCCCTCCCCATATCACATTACATGCAGATGTTGATTGCTTAGAGCGGTGATCATTTATAGACAGGGAAATTGCAGACACAATTTTCGCACATTCTACTGAAGACAGGTTATTATAAAAATTAATGAGACAATATGACGTACCATTTTTGAAAATAACCACTATTATTTGATAATTCGGAGTGGTATAGAGAATGGAGATTTTCCTTACTACCAAGTTATTTGAGACGTATACTGCTAGGCCTCCCATAGGTCTACCGTGAGTGGTTGGACACGCTGGAGAATAATATGTTTTATAGCCTTGAATGTGGAGTGGGTCAATTGTCCAGGTCTCTTGCAAGCAAATTATCTGATGGACAGATACAAATTCCAGCCATGATTTAAGTAGAATCTTCGATCGAAGGCCTGCTACATTCCAGAATAATATAGGTACTAGCAGGGTCGACGAAGTTTCAATATTAAGTGCTGGACCTCCTAATTGAGGTAGGGTATGAAAAGATATACGGTTATCAGCATTAGGAGGACAAGGCAGAATATCACCTAGGCAGTTATCTGCGTTAGAAGGACGGGGCTGAGTATCAGCAGATAGTTGAAAGTGTATATTTACTACGCCCGTTGGGACTGCCGTAGGTGGAGTTGACATTACTTTGGCTGGTGAAATCGGTGGTGGAAAGGAAGAAAAATTTGGTGACAACGGTGTTGGTAAACCAAAAGGAGGGGGATTCCCGTTATCTAGATATTTAGCCGATGGTGGTCAATCCACCATCTCCAAACAGTCAAACCTGTTATACGTGGAAACTCCCCTCCAGTCAAGAAATGGTGTGGTGTCTCTACCTCCTTGACCCAACCAATTTGACCGGTCCGGTTTTCTATTCCAGCTTCCTACCTGGGTCCAATTCCACTCTGGACCTTGAGCTTGGGATTTGGCTGGAGGATAGAAAAAGGATAATCTTTTCGTACCTATTCCCTCTAGGGATATTTGGGAACCCCAAGAAGAAATATGTTCAACCGTTTGGGGGTCTTCAAAGTTTATTATTACACAGTCTCCTGGGATTGTTTTTGACTCCTTCTCTACCCAAGAGACTCTGCGAACTGAGATAACTCTATTGTTGGCATAGGGGGGAAGAGGCCTATTGCTTGATAGCCAATGAAGCACTTTGTTTTTTAAGGACCAACCTGGTTCTTTTGAATTGAAGTGCAACACAGGAACCCCAGTCATGATAATGACAAATGGGGTTGCTTCCGGGGGGAGATGGACAGGGCGAGCTCCATTTCGTCTGGTGTTGTAGGCTGCATTTTTGGTTGCTGGTGTTTTTGCAGAATTCGGTACAAGAGGTAGAGTGCTAGAAGGGACCGGTGGCAAGAGCGGAGCTGGAAGAGAAGGTGTAACAAGACTCTTTTTTGCAGCTGTAGTAGTTATCGTTTGCTGCACACTTGTACTTAATGGTTTTTGATGGACTACCGCTGTGGTCGTCACCGATTTGTGAGCCTGGGGTGTTTGATGGGGTATTGTTGGATGGAGTATTGTTGCCCCTACACTTTTTGTTTTAGGGTTATTTGTTTGGGCCTCAGAAAGTGAGGGGGTAGGGATTGAACTATTCTTTGTTTTTAAATCAGATATTAGTGATTCTAATGTTTTTTCAATTTTTGACAATGATAACTCAATAGGTCTCATGTGTAATTTGATTAAAGCCTCTAATGAAACCAATATATGAGAATCGTGAGTGGGAAGGTCCCGCCCACTACCCACATTACCACTAAAGATAGGGTTGAATATGTCAGATGAAAGATTTATAATATCTGACGTTGCATCAGTATTCTGTTGTTGAGGTAACGATGGTTGAGTTATACGTTGATCTGGACTGAGGGATTGAGCAATAAATTGTGTCGGGGAACCCTGCCGAAACTCAGGATTATTTTGAGGTGATTTCTTTTCCCCTTTATTCCCCTTCCTTTTTTTCGGTATAGCTCCTTCCCTGTTACCCCTAGTATTAGGAGAAGGAAAATCCTCCTCAGTTGGATTAATAAAAAGAGTCGCGGTTCTCTCAATGGATAAGGATAAATGAGATGTGGAGGGATGTGATAGTTGCGTCGCTGAAAGATCGATGGACACTGATAAATCCACGGTGCCCAGGACTATGTGGGTCTCTTGAAGTACGCCAGGATCTAAATTGCGTAATGGAGTTTTAGCTTCTGCCAATAGTCCCAAGGAGGAACGCTTAGCTGCAGCTAAGTCTTGTGAGACCCTCCTTTCCAACAGGAAGACGCCTTGGTTTATGGAGTCGTTTGCTTTTGCAATGAATTGATCTATTGGGCCTTTTACCTGAGCTGCATGAGAAGGTTTACTTCTTCTGGTGGTTCTAGGTGACATATTAGCAAATGGAATAAGCACAGTTTACCAATGTAATACAGGACACCAAAGGGTGACAGTAATATATCACGTAGTAGATGGATGGATAAAATAAAATGTCAATAGGGTGGCCCAGTCCAGTCTTACCCGGTCTTTAACGGGCTTAAACGGCCCCGCCCTTGGCCCGGGCTTCGCCCGGCGTCCTGCGAGACGGGGGTGACTGTGATTTAAAGCGCCACCTGGCGCGCGATTCACGCGGATTGCGCCGCTGAGGATGCTGGTCAGTGAAGTTTTCTGCCCCGCACCACGCTCCACTCTGCGTCCAGACCCCGAGCTGGAACAGGGGTCAGACGGCGGGAGGCGGGTGGGCAAAGACACAGGCTCAAGTGGATTCAATTGCCTTCCAAATCGGCAGTGGGTCCCAAAAGTACGGCAGCAGTTCACTCTGTGGAAGAATCCCCCCCTCGACCGGGGTGACTGTGATTTAAAGCGCCACCTGGCGCGCGATTGACGCGGATTGCGCCGCTGAGGATGCTGGTCAGTGAAGTTTTCTGCCCCGCACCACGCTCCACTCTGCGTCCAGACCCCGAGCTGGAACAGGGGTCAGACGGCGGGAGGCGGGTGGGCAAAGACACAGGCTCAAGCGGATTCAATTGCCTTCCAAATTGGCAGTGGGTCCCAAAAGTACGGCAGCAGTTCACTCTGTGGAAGAATCCCCCCCCTCGACCGGGGTGACTGTGATTTAAAGCGCCACCTGGCGCGCGATTGACGCGGATTGCGCCGCTGAGGATGCTGGTCAGTGAAGTTTTCTGCCCCGCACCACGCTCCACTCTGCGTCCAGACCCCGAGCTGGAACAGGGGTCAGACGGCGGGAGGCGGGTGGGCAAAGACACAGGCTCAAGCGGATTCAATTGCCTTCCAAATCGGCAGTGGGTCCCAAAAGTACGGCAGCAGTTCACTCTGTGGAAGAATCCCCCCCCTCGACCGGGGTGACTGTGATTTAAAGCGCCACCTGGCGCGCGATTGACGCGGATTGCGCCGCTGAGGATGCTGGTCAGTGAAGTTTTCTGCCCCGCACAACGCTCCACTCTGCGTCCAGACCCCGAGCTGGAACAGGGGTCAGACGGCGGGAGGCGGGTGGGCAAAGACACAGGCTCAAGCGGATTCAATTGCCTTCCAAATCGGCAGTGGGTCCCAAAAGTACGGCAGCAGTTCACTCTGTGGAAGAATCCCCCCCCTCGACCGGGGTGACTGTGATTTAAAGCGCCAGCTGGCGCGCGATTGACGCGGATTACGCCGCTGAGGATGCTGGTCAGTGAAGTTTTCTGCCCCGCACCACGCTCCACTCTGCGTCCAGACCCCGAGCTGGAACAGGGGTCAGACGGCGGGAGGCGGGTGGGCAAAGACACAGGCTCAAGCGGATTCAATTGCCTTCCAAATCGGCAGTGGGTCCCAAAAGTACGGCAGCAGTTCACTCTGTGGAAGAATCCCCCCCTCGACCGGGGTGACTGTGATTTAAAGCGCCACCTGGCGCGCGATTGACGCGGATTGCGCCGCTGAGGATGCTGGTCAGTGAAGTTTTCTGCCCCGCACCACGCTCCACTCTGCGTCCAGACCCCGAGCTGGAACAGGGGTCAGACGGCGGGAGGCGGGTGGGCAAAGACACAGGCTCAAGCGGATTCAATTGCCTTCCGAATCGGCAGTGGGACCCAAAAGTACGGCAGCAGTTCACTCTGTGGAAGAATCCCCCCCCTCGACCGGGGTGACTGTGATTTAAAGCGCCACTCTGTGGAAGAATTACTATGTATAAATGTAGCTTTTGTGCACTATTTGCATGATCTTGCATGGCACAAATGATTACTAAACTAAGGGCCATAGAGATTGCATATTGTATGGGCATTAAAGGCAATATCACTTCATAACAGATGATGACTATCACAATCATATTCCCATTCAATGCCTCTCCGTTATGTAACACTGTACACATCACAGCCTAGCCTCACACAGCAGACATTGTGCAACAAATGGTTGAACTATGGATTTTCCCATGCAAACACCTATAATACATTCCCATGTATTAAGGTGTTGTGACAAATCCATAGCTGTCATTCTTGCCCCTCACATACACAGTTGTCAAGAGTAGGAACATATATATGGTGGATACCTAAAATTATTTTCAAGTGTCTACCTATCAGCTACACACACATGTTTAGGTGTATGGAGCATCAAGTGAAGGATGTAGTCCTTCATTCACATACACACTGTGGCGACATCCACACCATGAACCTAAACTGGCTGTGCAGCTCACAGTCATGCAGTGCTTCGAGACAGCATAGAAGGCACCAATGTGTCTCATTATGCATGTTACATGCATATGATTATATGATTGTTTTAGGATTTTGAAAGCACCTGAGTCAACCCCAAGGGGTGTCTCTGTGCTCACCAACTGCCTAGTTGGCCAGAAACAGCGGAATAAGTTAGAGCAATAAGGTATTCAGAAGCCTGCAGAGCTTCAGGAGGTCAGAACATTCACACAAATTGATTAGAAGTTGGTTCCAGAATGTAGGGGATGAGTGGAAGAAGGATGTCCAGCCTAGCAAAGCTTTCTTGCAGCGTGGGACCACAAGTAGAGATTTGGTCCCTGAGCGTAGTGTCCTAGGAGGCTAATATTTATAAAAATGTTCTTGAAGCAGATTTGCTTCCGTACTTGCAGCCAATGCAGTTTCTGCAAGAGAGGGCGTGAGGTCAGGATCATTGGAGACCAGTATTGCAGCAGTGTTTTGGACTACTTGCAATTTATTCAGTGATGCTTCACTGGCTGAGATCAGCAAAGCATTGCAGTAGTCTAGTCGACTCAATACGAGTGACTGGTTCAGGGTTTTTCGAATAGACAATGGGAGGAAGAGAAATACTCAACTCAAAAGACCTAGTACATCGAAGCAAGCACCAATGGTGGTAGAAGCCTGCCCCTTCATATTTCTTTTGTGATCCACTCGGACCCCTACATTTTTTACCACAGTCGTAGGCTCCAGTGCAGGTCCCAATTCTGTTGGCCACCAGCTCAGAGGCCATCTCGAAGGAGCAACACCAAACAGCATGATTTCCGTTTTGCCCAAATTACGCTGGAGAAAAGTTTGCCTCATCCTACTGGCAATGACTTTCATACCTACTGAGAGGATGAACTGGGCATTGGGATCATGTTTGTCAAAGGATAGCAGGAGTTCAGTATCATCAGCATTGGAGATGGGTGTAAAACCTAGCTTCCTGAATAAACCTGCCAAAGGGGCGACATAGATGTTAAATAAAGTGGGATTGAGATATTGTTGGAGGGAGGGTTTGTGGGCGGTTTAACTTGAGCTGGGATGCTCAGTAATGCCTATACTAAAATGAAGGAAGTAAACGTGTGAGTCACAGAAACCAAGCCGAAAGGTTCATCAGATTTATTATAACCCCTTGGCTGCGGGGCACATTCCCCTGCTGTGCTGAGCTTGTCATGAGCATGGGAGGGGTTAAGGCACAGATTCAAAGAAATGATAACGGGACACAGAAAAAAATCACTTTGTTTTCACATATAATCACATTATCAGAAGGCCTTATTTTGTATGACTTTCAATGGTATCTCAGAAAGCATTTGAAATTCTTAGACGAAAAACACGTCAGACAAGAACCCTCAAAGACATATTTGTAAATACAATATGAAATACTCAACTTTAATTAAGAAATAATTCTCTCAACATACCAACCAGGCTTTGGCTGTGATGCTAAATAAAACACACATTTAATATAAGAAAAAACTGCTTTGCAATTGCAGTATAAGTCTTAAATTTAAAACCTGAAAACATCAATTTAAAGACTACTTGGCACATATACTATATGGCAAGCTGAATTAGATCTTAAAAAAATACAATGAAAAAATCATGAGCTCTTGGGTAGCACCCACATACTGTCTGTGACCTGTAGCACAAGACACAGTGAAAGTCCGAGGACTGACCGGTGGGTTTCATACGTATAACCCTAAAGGCAGAAATTAAATGGAGAACTGGTCAGTTGTACTGACATCACTAATACCCACAGACGTACATTTTATGAGAACTAAAATAAATATTCACAAAAAGGGGGAACTTCACCTGGTCAGGAGGCAGTGTCTCACGCTAAGTGCATGTCTTATGTTGCATAGGGCTAGTGAGAAAATAATGATAATAAATGAAAAAATAGATAGGACAACTCCTTGTTTGCCAACACCCTGTTCGCCACAGCACTTACTTCCCTGTACTCTACTCTGTGAGAAGTTCTGTATTCTCAAGATCAGTTGTCTTCCTGCGGTCAGAACTTTGTGTTCGGTGTTCTTACGGTGTGAGAAAAGATGTGACAAAGAGGACTGATTGTTGGGCTCCCATGAGAAAGTTGACCACACGAAGACAGTGGGGGTGTGGGCCTGGGTGCTTCGCAGAGAGAAGCTGCTTGAGTTTTCAGGTCACAGAGGCTTAGTTCAGAACAACGGGTACAGAACTCTCATCAATTTAACAAAGGCCTACAGATCCGGCTGGCAGGGCCTATGTGAGGGATTCATGCTGGCTGGCAGGGCAAGGATGGCCCAGGGTTTCTTATATGGTAAAACTGAAACCTCTCCTTACATGATCCCTGAGGTACTCCTTTGGTGAGTTCTGTGGTCTCAGAACAGTGTGGAAAAGTAAATTTTGCCATGTTCTGTGTCCCTACGTGTCATCCATCATATGTTATGTGTGCATGACCAATATGCATATGTTATTCCCCATGTCCGATTAATGACGCAATTACAGTTGTGTCCACCTCTAGTATGCTAGTTTCCAGTCCTCGTGAATACTACGAATACCAGGCCTATGTAAAGCTACGTTGCCACGTTTCTCAGTGTGCACGTTATTTCATTATAAGTCCCCGTTTCCAGGCCTCAAAAGGGCCCGGACATCAGATTCAGCTCCTGTCTCCTGAAGCCTCGCTGAGGAGCGATACAGCCCCCACCTGTATCCTCGACCTTTCACTTACTTCCTGCCTCGCAGTGCCCGGTGCAGCTTGGCTCTGCCTCTGAGTCTGCCAAAAGTATGTTATAGTTCCAGTTATCAGTTTAGTCCTCCTTCTCTGCATTCCTAAACTACTGAACTGCATCAATAGTTTCCGTCATTGTCTAGCCTTCTCGTCTCCACTTTAGAGAAATACTGTATTTAATGGTCATTTAATATTCTTCATCACGCACTACATGTAGAATAAATGCATGCTCTAGTCTTAGAGTCAATTAGCCTTTCTTCTGTTGACTTCTAGTTTATATCAACATGTTCCCTAAACATCAGATACTAGATAGGGTTTAGGTACATGTCGCTCCGACCCTCCAGACTTTAGTCTCTGCTCCTAACACAGAGTTCATAGCCCCCAGCTTCTCCTCGTAACACGTCATTGCCAGTTTGCGCGCACCACCAGGTTAGAGGTCCCGGCTCCTTAGGTAGCCCCCTCCAATGTTTCCGCCCCATTCATGACATATTCTGTTACGTCTGCACCACATGTCTATGTATACGCCCAGTTACACCTACTTTTACTCTTATCTTTCGCGACTGCTACGCGTCACGTCTTCTGTTCCACCCACTGCTACGCCTACTGCAATGTAATGCTATGTGTTTGCGCTATGTATATATGCTCGTGTATTGTTATTAAAAGTTAGCGCGCTCATCCCAGACCCAGCCCCAGCAGCTGCTGGGCCCCTGTCACCCTGCTGGGCCCCTGTTCCTATGCAGGTTGTCCTGTTCCTGTCCTTATGCTGTATTAAACCTGCAAAACTCCTACTACCTCGAATCTTGACTCTTATTTATTGAGCTATCTGTTATGATATATGTCTAGTCAAAAATAGGGTATTATTTATTTATTTACCACATAATGGCGCCCGAACAGGGACTTGCCCTTTCCCCACGCGTCGGTGAAGCCACGCCGACCCCCTGACCCTCTGCAGCCGTGACGGAACCATACCGGCCACGTGCAGATATTTCTGCTTCAAGTATCCCTCAGGCCCACGGAGGAGACGGAGGAGGCGGTCCAGCATCCAAACGAGACGGTGGAGGAACGCGGCGAGTCCCGACCAGAGCCCATGCCAAGAGTCCAAGGTCCGAGGTATCCGGAGGCCCACCCGTAACTGAAGTCTGAAGTTCGTCGTCCGTCGTCATAAGCAGTCCAGTCCAGTCCGAGGCTTTCCGTTCTTGCTGCCCGGTGAGTACCATTGCTGGGGTAGTATCTAGACAGGGTCAATCTAAATTGACTCTGGTCCGTGGGTTGGTGGTACCCAGGCCCACAAACGAAGTGTTCACCTAGGTGGATACGGGTCTTGATGCGTCCCTTTATGGGACCGGTATGTTCCGTACTGTTTCAGCAGTGCATCCAGTAACTCTAGTCTGTTCCGTTCTCGAGAAATTCTTGTGTTTTCTGTTCTCAGTATTCCAGGTAATATTTCTGTCCGAACCGTAATGTTATGATGTTGTTTAATGTATTTCCAATGTCGTGGTATGCCTGAATTGTTTTCCCAATTGTCATTGTTCCTCGTTTATTGTATTGTGTTCCGATTCAAGTTTACAATGTCTCTTTTTTCGAGATTACGTCAGTTAAAAACTAGAAAGGGTTTGTTAGAAGAAGCAGTTCCTGTTCCGCCTAGGGACAGTCCAGGTCACTTTATGTATCAGAAACATGGCATAAGCGCCATATTGTATCTAGATTTATGGGTAGATTATACCAAACAGTTAGAAGAAAAGTATAGATGGCCCGTATCGGGTACATGGGATGCCGAATGCATCATGCGAGTCGAAGAAGTATTATGGAAAAAGAAAGCCAGACAGTCGCAGAAAGATGCCATCGAGTTATGGCGCAAAGAAGCTCATAAAAGAACCGAAAAAGAAATCAGAAAGTCAGAACTAAGTAGAGAATCCCAAGAACGAA
Organism: Lissotriton helveticus; assembly: GCF_964261635.1. Lineage (NCBI taxonomy): Eukaryota > Metazoa > Chordata > Amphibia > Caudata > Salamandridae > Lissotriton > Lissotriton helveticus. Next base: position 128,559,591 of record NC_136064.1, read on the forward strand.
CCCAAGAAAGAGAATTAATCGAGATAGGTGAACGAGTTAGAACTGAGCAATCAGACAGACAGAGGCATGCCCTTATTAAGGGTATGTATCCTCTTCTTGCTGAGGGCTTGCCAAAAGCGACCCCAGAGGCATCCAGTAATTTCCCGCCACCATTAGTTCCGACCAAGCTACGTCACAAACCGACCGCAGCTGATATTTTTATTTCGTCCTATCTGGACGACACAGTCCCAGAATATGCAAATCCTGTTCGCGCTCCGCCAGTCCCTGTAAATCAGGTAATTCCTGCTCCTCCAGACACCGGGGTGCCCTTAACAGCCCCCCCGGGTCAGCCCGCCATACAAGTCCAGCCCACGTTACAATTACCCACCCTGCCAGGACGAAAAGCATCAGTCGATGATTCTAGTTTAGGGGCCGCAGGGGGAGGTCTTCCTCAAACCCCGCCGCCATACAAACGTTTATCAGCACTCGAATTACATGCTCAAGCATCACAGCGTACTCCTAAGAGTAATAAGTCTGTTGCAGAAATCAGGCAAACCCTTGGCGAATGTGTCTATGACCCAGTTCCAGGCGAATTTAATATGGTTTTATATTCCGTACGCATAAGGAGGGTGACCGAGTATCTAGTCACCTTGCCGAATATGAAAGAAGATCTAGACAGAATATATCGTTTCATCCGTACAGGGGATGATCCAGAAAGTATTAGTGATGCCATGTCTCAAAGGAAAGCCGAGATTCAGCGTATGATATTAAAGTTCTTAATTAATTGTCTAATAAGAGAACAAGATTACCCGTCTAAAGATCCAGCCGAAATGAAAATCCTGACAAAGTGGAGTGATAATATAGCCGAAGGAAAGCACAATACCATTAGTGCCATGGAAAGTATGTACAAGAAAATCCGTAGAGAAATAATAAAGATACACGAACAGCGTAAAGCAGCACAAGTAAGCGAGAAAGAAAGTACCTCCGATCCTGAAGAGGAAGACGACGAGAATACTGCCAGAATAGCGTATGTAGGGAAACCTAGATTTCCAGATCGCCATTTACGTCTAGAACCCAAGTCTACTTTCCATCATCCAGCACCAGAACAAGGTTCCCTAGAACAAGTATTTCAAGCTACCGATCACATTCTGAAATCACGAATCGGTTATAGTGAGTTAAGTACTATGCATGAACAGGAATTAGTGCGATCAGCAGTCCGATGGATTACTGATTCTACCACTTTTCCAGACGAAATAGTGGCACAAATGTTTCTGAAATTGCCCCCAGCCGAGCAGCGACTGGTGGGTATGTATATGATCCAGCACCTCATTACTCTGTATGAGGGTCAACATTCTGATCCAGGTCCGTTACATGATATCCTGAACGAGTTACTCCAGTATAAATGGAGAGGTCTAGGTACCGATTTAATTAGTGTCATTCTAGAACAGCGCCACAAATATAGAACATTCTTGAACCCGCATTTTGTTCATGTCTCACCCCCAGAAAGTAAATCATTCTACATAGACAGACAGAATCCGTTACGAGAAGTCCACCCAGTCAGAGGAACGGGTGGCGAAATGCAGCGAGTGTTTGTATACACTCCGATCACAAAGATGGAACTCCTTGAAATGAAGAAATTAATTCCCTGTCATGACAAAGATCCAGCAGGGTTCCATCGAGAATTAAAAGACATGCTCCGTATGGGAGAATACACTTACCCAGATATCATTAAAATGTTAAAGGTCCTGTTGCCCGCAGGGGTGTATGAAAAGCTCAAGGAAAAAGAATGGGAGGTGGGAGAGAAAAAGATCGATTGGACAGTTCTAGAAGCTGAAGACAAGGCACGTGTACCAGGTACCGGTCTTGGAGATAAATGTAAAGAATTACCAGAATTATTGATTCAAGTTTTACCTAGATTATTGACAACTAGAAAAGAAGACTGGGATGCAATCTCAGCCTGTAAACAGAAACAAGATGAAGATATTAGTGATTTTTATTCTAGATTTGAAAAATGTTTCAGTATCAACAGTGGTCTCAAGACAAGTAGTGAGTCATACCCTCACCTTTTCGTTACTAAATTAGTCGAGAATTCAAGTCCACAAGTTAAAAATCGAGTTTTGAAAGTCGAAAGCACCTGGCAAGCTAATACTCCGTCCCAGATGCTCCAGATGCTCCAGTACCACCAGAATAGAATCAGGGAAGAGCAAGAACACGAAAGAAAACGTATGAAAGACACGAAAATGAAAGTGCTAGTTGCACAATCTGTTCCTCAAGACAGTCAGAAGAGGGGTCCGAATCAAGCCAGTCATCCTGCAGCTCCCGTTAAAGGGAACTGCAATTATTGTAAACAGCCAGGTCATTTTATAAGTGAGTGTGCAGTTCTGAAACACAACATAGCTACTGGTAAGACTAAAGAAAGACCACGTCCGCCTAGACAAGAGCAAGTTTCACAGACTCTTCAGCCACAGAATGCACCACAGACAGTTACAGTACCGCAGCCTATTGCTGCAACACAGCACGTTACATCACAGATGTACCAGTATGCACAGTCTGAGTATCCAGAGTACCAGCCATATTCATGAAACAGCCTAGAGAGGGAGGTAGGCTTGCCTCTCATCGAGATACCTGTAGATCAAGAAGGTCCCTATGTTCACAGTCAAGTACTAGGGAAAGATAGAAAGTTTTTGATTGATACAGGGGCAAGTAGGACCACAATTAGTCACGCCGAAGTTCCAGGGGCTCCGCTCTCAGGCTCAAGAAATGTTTCCCTTGGATTTTCAGGAAAGCCTATCGTAAATGAGATTTCAAAGCCAGTTACTCTAGAAGTAGGTCCATTGTCCCGTACTACTGACCTGTTACTTACTAAGTCATGTCCAGAAAACCTATTAGGCATTAAAACACTGAAAGAGTTAGGTGCAGTTATATGCTGTTCCCCGGAGGGAATACGTCTGTTCCTACGTGACTTTAAGGGTCACTATGTATTACGAGATTTTGATTCAAGACTGTCTAATGTTCCGCAGCATTTATGGGCGCAAGGTCCAACTGATGTAGGTTACATGCAAATCACACCCTATCGTGTGACTCTCAAACCAGGTGTAGTGTTACCACGAATCAGACAGTACAGATTGCCACCCGAGGCTGTAGCAGCCTTATCCAAAATTATTGACGAGCTCATCGCTCAAGGAGTAGTTGTAGAAACTGACTCCAATATATGCAATTCTCCGATCATTCCAGTCATGAAACGTACTGATCCAACTGCACCCCCAGTATATCGATTAGTGATTGACCTACGAGAACTTAACAAATGTATTATTCCGCAGTACCCAGTTGTCCCAGACATCTCTTCCCTGTTAACAGCCATTGATTCCGAAGCCACGTTCTTTACAGTAATAGACCTCAAGAATGCATTTTTTAGTGTTCCAATTCATCCAGACAGCCAGTTTCTTTTCGGATTTTGTTTAAATGGAAGGAGCTATATGTTTACACGCGCTCCTCAAGGTTTCACAGAAAGCCCTAGTATTTACAGTCAAGCACTTAAGAGACAACTAGATAATATTCACATGCCAACTGACACTGCCCTGCTCCAGTATGTCGATGATCTACTGATCACAGCCCGTTCTGAACGTGACTGCGAGCGAGCGTCACTCACGGTTTTGTATTTCCTAGCCGAGATGGGGCACAAGGTGTCACCTTCGAAGCTTCAATTCTGTGTCCAGCAAGTGGTATACTTAGGACACTTACTGTCCAAGAGGGGTAGGCAGTTGACACCAGACCGTATCCAGTTGATAGCGAGTTTTCCCCGGCCCAGGACCCAGAAGGAGGTACGTGCCTTTATCGGCCTTACTTCTTACTGTAGACAATGGATTCCCCAGTATGCATTTCTAGCCAAGCCACTGATACAGTTAACGACACAGGAGGCAGCCGTATCGACTGTTCTCCCTTGGACATCTGAACATACACTTAGTTTCAACGAGTTAAAGAAAGCCCTATGCCAAGCTCCAGTTCTAGCTACACCGAACTACAGTAAGCCTTTTACACTTTTCGTTACTGAACGTGAAGGTACAGCATTATCTGTTCTCACACAAGATCAAGCAGGACAGTACAAGCCCTGTGCTTATTTTTCGAGCACATTAGATCCAGTCGCCCAGGCGTTGCCTGCGTGCCTCAAGTCAGTTGCAGCCACAGCACTAGCTATCAGACAAAGTGATTCCATAGTTTTAGGACACTCCCTGACAGTACAGGTTCCACACTCCGTAGAAGTTCTTTTAAACCGAACACAAACACAGCACTTGACAATTGCACGTTTAACAGGTTATGAATTGACACTGTTCCAGCCACACATAGAAATTAGACGCTGCAACATCCTGAATCCTGCTACACTGTTACCATCAGTTAATTCAAATCCTGACCCACATGACTGTGTGGAAGTAGTCAACATTACGACAAAGCCAAGACAAGACCTGACAGACATTCCGTTACCAGATCCTGACCTGACACTTTATGTGGATGGTTCATGTATGAGAACTAGTACAGGAGAACTAGTCGCCGCGTATGCAGTGACTACTGATACTGAAGTTATTGTAACACACCGTATTGATACCCTGTCCGCTCAAGCAGCAGAGCTAGTTGCTCTGACACAAGCCTGTATACACGCCAAGAACCTGAAAGTTAATGTTTACACAGATTCACGTTACGCATTTGGAGTTGTACACGACTTTGGAGTGCTCTGGCAGGAGAGAGGTTTCATGACTTCTCATGGAACCAAGATTCAGCATGGTCTCCTTATTCAAGCTCTGTTAGATGCCATACATTTACCGACATCCATTGCTATCATGAAATGCAAAGCACATACGAAAGTCACTGACATTATTTCCCAGGGTAACGATCTAGCAGATCGCACAGCCAAGCTTACAGCACAAACTCCAGACATTCCAGTTAACCTGACACATACTCCAGATCTGACTACATGTATGACAGTTAAGGACCCTACACAAGATGTCATAGATATCCAGTTACATGCTACTCCCGAAGAAATCAAGAAGTGGTCTGAACAAGGAGGGGTCCAGACAGATCAAGGATGGTTAACGAAGGGTAGAGCCACATGGTTTCTCCCCGACTCTATGGTTCAAGTCATCATTAATACCGCACATAGTCCAGCACATTTAGGAGAAAAAGCTATGTTAGACAGTATCCAGAACATTTGGTTCAACAAGCATTTACGAGCTGCAGCCAAGCAGAAAGTCCGTACCTGTATGATATGTTGTCAGTTTAATCCAGGTAAAAGTGTCCCGGTGGAACAAGGTGGTTTCCAGCCTCCTGACCACCCTTTTGAAGTCCTCCAGATGGATTATATTCAGATGGAGCGATGTCGAGGTTTCAAGTATGTCCTTGTAGTTGTATGCGCTCTGTCCAGATGGACAGAAGCATATCCAGTCCCAGATTATACAGCCGCGACCACTGCCAAGCAGTTGGTTCGTGAATTCTTCCCTCGATATGGACTCCCTAGAGTCGTATATTCTGATAACGGTCAGCCATTCTCATCTGAACTCATGAAGCACGTTTCCCTGTTGTTAGGGTACCAGTGGAAGTTCCATTGTGTACGCCATCCTGAAGCAGCCGGTCTAGTCGAGAGACATAATCAGACTCTGAAAATTCGAATTGCAAAAATATGTAAAGATAAGGGTGTGGACTGGCTAGTAGCTCTGCCAGTCGCTTTGTTTTATATGCGCATGGTCGCACATTCCAGATCAGGTCTGTCCCCGTATGAGGTCGTATTCGGCCGCCCCCCTAACATGTGGGGTACTCCTAGACCCCGAAGTATTACTGATGTTTCATGTAATATGCTGACAGATTACCTAGCTTCCTTGATGTCTGCCCTCCACTCATGTCGTTCACAGGTTGCTGCCGCATTTCCAGACAATACCGAGGTGGCACCGCATGAAATCGTTCCAGGTTCCATGGTGATGGTCCGTAACTTTGACAGATCAAGTCCGCTGGAGCCTCGATGGAAAGAGCCCCGTCAGGTCCTCCTCACCACCCGTACAGCCGTGAAGTTGGAAGGCCGAAAAGGATGGATACACCTTTCTCACGTTAAACTTTTAAAAGGACTGAAACCCGTCTTTAAGAACATTTCCCAGGATTTTAAGGACTGCCAAAATATTGCTCTTAAGGACTGTCCCGCAAAAGACATTGATACAACCCCTCCCTTGATAGAGAAAACTCCGCAGCAGGAGTATAAGCAAAAACTACGGTCTAGTAAAATAAGTCAGTCAGTTTGATTGTCTAAGTCCTCCCCTAGGTGAAACGGTTAGACTGTTTCTGACATGTATAAAATAGACCCCCATAGTGAGAGAGTTAGTAAAAACTCAATCAAATGTATCGTTTTTCTAAGTTTCATATTGTTTCTCAGCATTATGATTTCCTGCACCAGTTATGCCTTTTTCCTATATTTCCCAGTTCTTCATGTAAATAAGTCTGCTAATGCTACAGCAGAACACACGTTTAGTGATCTGCCCCCTCACGAATATTCATATCGCCTCGCTATGCGTAATAACTCATTTATCCGTATGTTACATTACTCACACCAGACCAGCAATGCCACTAATTGTTGGGTGTGTGGTCGACTCCCCCCTTTCCAGACACCGAAGGGAGTTCTGCCACTCTTTCCTTATCCATTTTCACATAATGGTTCGTGTGGAGCATGGTCCACGTTAACGTCATCCTCAACAGATATGTCTTTTCTTAACAGTACATGTTTCCCAGACAAGCAAGGTCTCCCCCACAGAACAGGGTTAGATCTAGAAAATGAAGTGTATAATTTAGGTAATTATTCTTCGAATTTCATGGTCCTGAATGTTCAGTCTGATACTACTCCAGACTCACCTGCTATTCCAGTACTACCAGTCAAAGGCGAATTATGTGTCCGTAATTATGGTTCTGTACACGTAGGACATAGTGATTGTACTACTGTTATCCAGTATAATGACAGTGGGAAATCTATTTTTAAAGCTTCACGTCATTCTTATTTTGTTTGTGGTCAAACTGCATATGTTCGTCTGCCCCTCGATTGGGAGGGAACCTGTTACATTGCTTTCCTACTGCCACCTGTTTTTCTAGCCCCACCTGACTACCATAGGAATTCCTTCCTAGTACATACTAGACACAAGAGAAACCTCCCGATTGTCGATTATACTGAAACTGCTGCAGAACAATTCATTGATATTGATAAAGGTGTGTTCCCTTATTTAGGTACAGTTGTAAATAGTAAGCTAATTCGTAGATTAACAAGAACCCTTGAAGCTGTAGTAGACGAGACTGCCTCCTCTCTAGGTAACTTAACCGAAGAGCAATCCTTTATGAGAATTGTCGTTTTACAGAATCGTCTCGTCCTTGACGTCATACTGGCCGATAGGGGCGGGGCCTGTAGACTCATCGGATCTAGTTGCTGCATTTTCATTCCAAATAACGCGCCGTCCGTTTATTCAGCTATAACCAGACTTCATAAAATTGCCCATCTGTTACACCAAGATCCAGGCACCTGGACATGGTCCGGTTGGTTCTGGAATATAATTTCCGCCTGGGGATGGAAAGTCCTGTCCTTTCTAGGTATCGCAGTAGCGATCATATTCAGCTGCTGCCTCTGTATACAATGTGGCCCTGCGATTTGCGGCATGTGTGCTACCTCTTGTATTCCTAGTCCCAAGCCCCGTTCTAAATCCCGTTCCAAGACAATTCGAGATGAACAAATGGTACTGTATGAAATGATAGATGGTATCATGAGTATTGATGTTTCCTGATGGAAACGTAGTGACAAGGAGGGAATGTGGAAAAGTAAATTTTGCCATGTTCTGTGTCCCTACGTGTCATCCATCATATGTTATGTGTGCATGACCAATATGCATATGTTATTCCCCATGTCCGATTAATGACGCAATTACAGTTATGTCCACCTCTAGTATGCTAGTTTCCAGTCCTCGTGAATACTACGAATACCAGGCCTATGTAAAGCTACGTTGCCACGTTTCTCAGTGTGCACGTTATTTCATTATAAGTCCCCGTTTCCAGGCCTCAAAAGGGCCCGGACATCAGATTCAGCTCCTGTCTCCTGAAGCCTCGCTGAGGAGCGATACAGCCCCCACCTGTATCCTCGACCTTTCACTTACTTCCTGCCTCGCAGTGCCCGGTGCAGCTTGGCTCTGCCTCTGAGTCTGCCAAAAGTATGTTATAGTTCCAGTTATCAGTTTAGTCCTCCTTCTCTGCATTCCTAAACTACTGAACTGCATCAATAGTTTCCGTCATTGTCTAGCCTTCTCGTCTCCACTTTAGAGAAATACTGTATTTAATGGTCATTTAATATTCTTCATCACGCACTACATGTAGAATAAATGCATGCTCTAGTCTTAGAGTCAATTAGCCTTTCCCCTCTTGACTTCTAGTTTATATCAACATGTTCCCTAAACATCAGATACTAGATAGGGTTTGGGTACATGTCGCTCCGACCCTCCAGACTTTAGTCTCTGCTCCTAACACAGAGTTCATAGCCCCCAGCTTCTCCTCGTAACACGTCATTGCCAGTTTGCGCGCACCACCAGGTTAGAGGTCCCGGCTCCTTAGGTAGCCCCCTCCAATGTTTCCGCCCCATTCATGACATATTCTGTTACGTCTGCACCACATGTCTATGTATACGCCCAGTTACACCTACTTTTACTCTTATCTTTCGCGACTGCTACGCGTCACGTCTTCTGTTCCACCCACTGCTACGCCTACTGCAATGTAATGCTATGTGTTTGCGCTATGTATATATGCTCGTGTATTGTTATTAAAAGTTAGCGCGCTCATCCCAGACCCAGCCCCAGCAGCTGCTGGGCCCCTGTCACCCTGCTGGGCCCCTGTTCCTATGCAGGTTGTCCTGTTCCTGTCCTTATGCTGTATTAAACCTGCAAAACTCCTACTACCTCGAATCTTGACTCTTATTTATTGAGCTATCTGTTATGATATATGTCTAGTCAAAAATAGGGTATTATTTATTTATTTACCACATAATGGCGCCCGAACAGGGACTTGCCCTTTCCCCACGCGTCGGTGAAGCCACGCCGACCCCCTGACCCTCTGCAGCCGTGACGGAACCATACCGGCCACGTGCAGATATTTCTGCTTCAAGTATCCCTCAGGCCCACGGAGGAGACGGAGGAGGCGGTCCAGCATCCAAACGAGACGGTGGAGGAACGCGGCGAGTCCCGACCAGAGCCCATGCCAAGAGTCCAAGGTCCGAGGTATCCGGAGGCCCACCCGTAACTGAAGTCTGAAGTTCGTCGTCCGTCGTCATAAGCAGTCCAGTCCAGTCCGAGGCTTTCCGTTCTTGCTGCCCGGTGAGTACCATTGCTGGGGTAGTATCTAGACAGGGTCAATCTAAATTGACTCTGGTCCGTGGGTTGGTGGTACCCAGGCCCACAAACGAAGTGTTCACCTAGGTGGATACGGGTCTTGATGCGTCCCTTTATGGGACCGGTATGTTCCGTACTGTTTCAGCAGTGCATCCAGTAACTCTAGTCTGTTCCGTTCTCGAGAAATTCTTGTGTTTTCTGTTCTCAGTATTCCAGGTAATATTTCTGTCCGAACCGTAATGTTATGATGTTGTTTAATGTATTTCCAATGTCGTGGTATGCCTGAATTGTTTTCCCAATTGTCATTGTTCCTCGTTTATTGTATTGTGTTCCGATTCAAGTTTACAATGTCTCTTTTTTCGAGATTACGTCAGTTAAAAACTAGAAAGGGTTTGTTAGAAGAAGCAGTTCCTGTTCCGCCTAGGGACAGTCCAGGTCACTTTATGTATCAGAAACATGGCATAAGCGCCATATTGTATCTAGATTTATGGGTAGATTATACCAAACAGTTAGAAGAAAAGTATAGATGGCCCGTATCGGGTACATGGGATGCCGAATGCATCATGCGAGTCGAAGAAGTATTATGGAAAAAGAAAGCCAGACAGTCGCAGAAAGATGCCATCGAGTTATGGCGCAAAGAAGCTCATAAAAGAACCGAAAAAGAAATCAGAAAGTCAGAACTAAGTAGAGAATCCCAAGAACGAACCCAAGAAAGAGAATTAATCGAGATAGGTGAACGAGTTAGAACTGAGCAATCAGACAGACAGAGGCATGCCCTTATTAAGTAAAACTGAAACCTCTCCTTACATGATCCCTGAGGTACTCCTTTGGTGAGTTCTGTGGTCTCAGAACAGAGGGGACCCAGTTGACAGTCTGGGTTCTGAGTGAGAGGAAACTCATCATCCATTGTAAGGCTATTCCTTGTCTCCCAATCTCACTGAGTCTCCTGAGCAAAGTTTGGTGTGAGACAGTGTCAAAGGCCGCAGACAGTTCAAGCAGAACAAGTATAATTGCCCGTCCATTGTCCGGTGCCTGTCTGATGTTATCCGTGACGGCAATCGAGGCTGACTCAGTGCTTTGTCTGTGCCCAAAACCAGACTGAGTTGGATCAAAGCAGCGAGATTCATCATCAAAGTCTGAAAGATGTTTATTAATTTGTTTTTTTTTAAACTTTCTCAGGAGAGGTAGCAGTGAGATAGGACAATCATTGGTTAAGTCTTGCACAGGGGCCATACGGTTCTTCCGTATGGGGATATACGTGTGCTTAGTCAGACTAGGAATGTCAAGGTCATATGTATGAATATTTGTTTCAATAAAAAACAATATCACTTGTATGAGCTTACTGTTAGGAGGCCAGACATGAGGCGTTTGTCAAAACCAGGAACAACTGGTTTGATTAAACACAGTTACAGAAGCTGATCTGAGGACTGCCTCAAAGTACAATTATTTGAGTGCCATTATATGCATTTCTCTGGGCATCATAAAACAATTCATAGATCCTTGTTTATGATAAATTACTCCCACCTGATAACAATTGCAGGTGGGGTCACCTTGCGTGGACAGAATGAGGGTCAGTGGGAGTCCACATGTCCGGCATGGGAAGCGCATGATCACTGCACGTGCTGTGTCCTTATTGGCTGAGTGTTCCTAACTTCGTGTAGAAACTAACTTTATGCTGGTTTGGGAACGTGCACCCCTCAGTCTATGTGCTCTTTCTTTGGGGGCAATCTCCCCGGACCATTGTGTTGTTGCTGCCGATCTGTGGGATTCATCTGTTTTTCATCCTGCTCACGTATTTCTTCTGCTGGTTACGTGTCACCACACCCATGATATGTCAATAAGTTGCTTCAGTCATAGGTCACTGAGCCTGCCTGATCAAGTTTTTCTGCCTCGGTGTTATTGGCGAGATTGTATTGGGTGATTTGATCAAATTTGTGTCCACACATGTATCATTGTATCTATTTCCATGCCTGACCGCTCCACAATATTTTAGCTTATACATGAACAAAACCACAGGGATAGATAACCTTTGTTACTCATGAATTTGAAACATTGAGGATGTACACTGATATGGGTTTTCTCTTGGACCTTTATTGCGTTGCTTCCATTTGGCGAATGTCTCTCATTTGCAATCATATTTTGTTAGAAGTCCATTTACATGGATGAAATGAGTTGCCTGTCTTCATTAAACACATATTATGCAGTGTAAAAATAAGAAAGTAAAATAAAGACAAGAATCATATCTATGCTTTGAGTTATTGCTTTGATGCATCTATACACCTTATACTACTATTTGTAACCTATTTTGGTTTATGCACCTTTGCAGCAAGTGCCTGTAGTGTCTGCACAGAAATTTTATATATATGTATAGAACTCTACTTTTGGAACACGGGTTAGGAGCAGCCTTTATGGTTTGCTGCTCTTTGCTCTACTAAAATATGTGTCATTGACATCATTATTAACAGACATATACACATATTTTGTGACAACTGATACCATGTGTAACTTTAATTTTGATTTGTGAATTACAGTTGTTTTGTCTAAGAATGGGACTACACGTGTAGAGACCCACAACAGATATGATTATGAGGCCAGTAAGTATTTTGGCCTGACTGCAAGTGATACACATACATTGTGCTGTGCTGATACAGAAAGAGTGTGTCACCTCACCCCTGTGCTTCTCGCATCTCTCCTCTTTTGATGACACAACTAAGGAACTTTGCAGCGAGCACAGTCTGGTTCCATCATCTGGCTCAGGTTCCATCATGGTTCACCAGAACTATTGTATTTGTCCCGCTCAATCACTACCAGATAGCCCCTTTGTGCGGTTTATGCTTCTAAGCAATACATTTCAGTGTATTCTTTAATAAATAATAACCCAAGGTCAAATTAATGGATTTTTCATTGTGGTATTATTTTGTTAAATGTATTAAGCTCTAGTTTTGCACCAGGTGAGTTGTACTGTTTGAAGTGCTGTAAAAATATGTTACACGTTGCCTCTAAAGTTAAGCCTTACTGCTCTGTGCCAAGCTACCCAGGGGTGAGCAGAGGTTGATTTAATGTAATTACTTCAATATTGTAATTAATAATCCATTCTGTAAATTTTTCATACCAGGGGCTGTGAATGGGGAGCTTCTGATTGTGCTGTCCCATGCTCCTTTCTTCCACTGGGCGTTTCCAGCCTGTGACTATTTTTCAGACATCGTTCTTGGCGGCTCCACTGACCAGTGTGTTGCGGTGATTGAAAAGTGGAGGAGAAATGAACCTGGAGCTTTGGATTGGAGTCACATATTAATGATGCTTTGTGAGCATCAGGGCAACAGGTATGCATTCTGCCCCTGATGATGTATTTCAAATGCCTACCTTTGTTAACCTTGCCAGCAATACTAGCACCAAGGGCTACAGGATTACTTTCTTGAAATCAGTTTCAATTTTCCAGAGGTGAGCAGCAGGTTCATGCCATGTTTCCATTGTTGATACTAGAAATGTTTATGGTGCATATAAAACTGTTTTCCACCTTTGAACCTGTAAGTGAGCAAACATGAACTGTCTCTCACATTTCTTGAAATGCATCACATCAAGTGGTGTGAAAAGTGTTTTGCAATGTACTAACGACATTTTGTGATTCAGTAAAGACTTATTGCATTGCACATAAGTTTACCAACTCATTCCGAATCACAGATAGGAGAAGTCATGAATGGGCATCTCCTCTGTTTCTAATCATTATCTATGAGATTTATCACTGGTTTGTGACTGAAATTGTGGTAATAGAAGCTTAAAAAGTTACCCCTTGAGGAATCTTGTAGGTGTGCCTGCTCCTGTTAAGAATGTTCCTTAATGGGATTTTGTTTACAACAGTAGCAGAGGATCCTGTAGGGAACATGGGCAGCTTTGGAAAAAATCCCATTTTGGAAATTAAATACAGGGATTGTGGTATGCTGTTCCTCATAAACGTACATTATAGCTGTTTGGAGCCAGTCACTGGGAGCCACAAAAAGTGCCCTACCTATTTACTAAACATTAGGCAGCTTTTTACGTACCCAATGAAGCTAAATGCTCACAAAACAGAGTGCCTTCTAATTTCACCACCAAGGTGCCATTCGGAAATTAGGGAATGGACCAAACTAGTGTCTGCACTAAACTGCACCCCAACACTAGTCGAATCAGCTAAATCACTTGGAATCACCCTAGACGAGAACCTCGACATGAAAGCTCACATTAATGCAATGGCTAAAACTGCCCGCTTCCACCTTAACTACTTAAGGAAAATGAAACCTTACTTCTCTGAAGCGGATCTAAAATTAGCAATCCAATCTCTTGTTATCTCTAGGATCAAATATGGCTGCTCCACCTTAGCAGGTTTACCAAAAATGTCAACAGCTCCGCTAAAAGCCTGCCTCAACGCAGCGGCAAGACTGATTACAGGATCAAGGAAATTTGATCATATATCCCCTCACTTGAAAGCATTAAACTGGCTTCCTTATGAAGCCAGAATACAAATGAAGTTAGTATGTATCACCCATAAAGCGCTTCACTGCAACACTCCTAGATATCTAGCCAAGAAAATTACGATATCTGGAGGTGACAGACCAGCTCGGAGTGCCGTTGAACTGCTATTGCGGCCATCCAGATTCCGAAAGAAAAAGACTTACGACAGAGCGTTCTCTGGAACTGCCCCTAGAATCTGGAACTCTCTTCCTCCAAGCATTAGGAAGATTCACAATATTTCATCATTCAAACGGGAAGTGAAGAGCCTCTTGATGAGCAAATACCTTGCATAGATTCGCTGTCCTGATCTAGGGCTGCTCTCAGAAGGAGAAGCTCCAACTTGAATAATATGAAAGCTAATTGTTGGCTCAAGACTGGCGCTTTATATAAGACGCAGATGTACCCTTACCTAATGCCCTGAAGGGCGATGTGATAATATATCTGTATCTCACAGTCTAAACCTTACCCTCTCCTACCTCACTCCTGTCGGGGTATATGACATATGATATAAGCCTTACCCCACCTATTAATGTGAATTGCATGGTGTCTGTGTTTCTCATATATACTGTCTCACATAATCATAGGCACACTATTATCTACCTCATAACGGTTTTGTTCTTAGAAAGGTTAACTTTTTGTTAAGCCAAAACCTGACCATCGCCTACCTCACTTTTGCGATGCCTTTGGCATATGATTTAAGCTTAGCCTTACCCCACCTCTTAATTGCGAATTGCACATGTGTTTCTGTTTGCATATATATTGCTCACACAATCATATTCATGCTATTATATACCTCATATCTGTTTGTTCTTTGTAATGTCAACAATTGTGTTAGTTAACTATTTCGATGTTAAGCGCTCTGATACCCACAGGTCTTGTTCGCGCTATATAAAACTCTATAATAAATAAATAAATAAATAAATAAATAGCAATTTTGAAATGTAACTATATTAGAAAAACTCGAACTGTAGTATTTCTCCTAGGCTATAGGTGCTTTCAGGTGGAATTTACACACATCGATTAAGTTATAGTGATTATATGGGACAATGCTGAAAGGTATAGAGAACCACCAAACTCTACATGGGTCAAATTTACTCATTGACGCCACGGTCGAGGTGCTGGGCAGAGTCGTCCTGCCCATTTAGAGACTTGGGAATCCAATGTAGGAGTCATGTCTAAAACACAATATGGTTTTATGAGGGGATTAGGCACAACTGAGCAATGCCTTAATCTCTCTGTAATTATTAACAACTACGTGAAGGACAGAAAGGGTTCAATCCACTTGGCCTTCATGGATATGTCCAGCACGTTTGACAGAGTTAACCAGGACACATTGTGGGCCGAGTTGAAAGGTATTGCTGCAGGTATCCCTTCTCCAGAGGTTGCACCTTAACACTATGGTCGCCATAAGATATGGCACCCACAGAGAAAAAACTGAGTCAATCACATCAACAGAGGGTGTTCGTCAAGGATGTATCCCATCCCCATTCTTCTTTTATAATATATATTAATGGCCATTTTATTAAGCAGGGAGCTTGATTACCCTAAAATTGGTGGTAACTATGTTCCTTAATTAGCTTTTTTAGATGACACAGTGCTAATGACAACAACAGCTAATAACCTTCAGAAATCCCTCCAGATTTTTACAGATTTTATGTTTTCGCTCAACCTAAAAGTTAACTTCACCAAATCATATATAATAGTCCCAAGTCTACAAGAACCAGGAACTTTGTTGTGCGAGGCATGAAACTAGGAGAAGTAGACAATTGTATATATTTGGGGAATTTATATAGTTATCAGTTGAACTGAGATCCACTTGTTGCAGCCCATCTTACAAACAGGGCCATGGATGGGCTATATCATTTTGCACTCAGGTTAGGCCACAAGCCAGTGAGGGAATGAATTAATGTGTAAAAAACAAAATGGCTTTCAATTGCAACCTATGGAGCAGGGGCCCGGGGACGCCACTCAAGCCGCCAGCTACAAACGCTGGAAAACAAATTTACCAAAAGGCTATTGCTGACCCTATGGAGTGCGTCCAACCCCCTATGTCTGAACTTATATATAGTAGTGCCAATGGTACCAATTCTTTACGTCTAGTTGCTCAGACAGATACCATGAATTAACTGTCTTCAATTTTAACCAATATTTCTAGAACTAATCGAACCAATAATCTCTCATTGTTCATCCAATCACTATCCATTCAACTCAAAAAAGAAGAAAATCAAACACAATTATGTTTCTTTCAACTGCTTTTAGTCAGTCAGTTTTTTTGTAGACAACATAAGTTTTACTTCGTATTTCCTTTCTGCTTTCTATCTACATTTGTTTTTCATATATATATAATTTGTGAATCTTTATACTTTTTTTACATTATACACAGTATCTACAATAAAACGAAACACAAATACAACATCCAGAGAACACTTTTTTTCTTCAGTGCCCAATTATTTATAACAAAGGAAAGGTATAGCACATATTTATCAACCTAATTCCTTCCTCTTGGTCATCACAATATTTAAACAAAAAGAAGCCGGGAAGAAAAAGCCATTTCTACTCCCCTTTCACATTGTGGCTCTTAAACAACTATTTGATTTAGTTTTATTTTCTAGTGATGCCAACATAAAATACAGTCGACGCGTTTCAGCCTATATTGTTTAGGCCTCCTCAGGACTTGGGCAGCAATCAATTATTATCTACAAAAATACAAGAAAACATCAAAAAAACATATTTCATATATCCAATTAACCAAACTTAAGTCACTAGATACATTGCACCATTTACCAAGTCAGAAATTACAGAATGTCATTTATTATATTGATACATTATTCCCTCGAGGTGAGGAGGCAACCACTTAGCACCCGAGCCAGTGTATTATAAAAGTCAATTTCTCCACAAGAAAAGAAATGAAACCGGCAAAAGCACAAAAAAGCAATAACCTGTTGCCTTGCCTATTCACCTTATTTCTCCTATAAACACCCGAAATTTAATGTGTCCAGTGCCACAAAATCAAAGCCAGCACATAGGGAGGAATACCCCAGTGAACTAAAAAAACATGCGGTAACAACGCTACCTCCACGGGTGTCTCGGTGGCTAACCAAGTGACACTGGACGCTCTATACAGCCTGCCCAGCCGGGCCAGCTGTAGGATTACGATGCGCCCTTTCATCAATTATCCTCACCAAGTTCGCACAAATCAGCTTTCTATAGGAAAAAGGGAACTATCAATCCAATGTCTGCCAACACACATAGGGGCCGATTAGGATGGCGGACGGACTTGCGTCCGTCCGCCATCCCAGAGGTGGAGGGACCGTCTGCATGGGCTGCGGCGGTCCCTCCGTGCAAATTAGGATGTGACCGCCACCCTGGCAGTCACATCCTGGATATTTAACATTGCGGCGGGTGCTGCTTCAAGCAGCACCCGCCGCAATGTTAAAAGTGCATGTTTAACATTTACATGCACAAAGCGGCAGGCACCGCGCGGTGCCTGCCGCTTTGTGCATGTAAATGCTGGGGGGTACCATAGGTACCCCCCATGTGCACCCCCCACCCGCCTACACCCTGGGGGCCCGCAACGGGCCCCCAAAATCAAAAGTACACATGCTTTTCCACGGCGGAAAAACCGCCACGGAAAAGCATGTTTACAAATGTTTCCTAATTTGGCTGGCGGTGTCTGATAGACACTGCCAGCCAAATGAGAGCTTTTCCGCCGCGGTTGTAATCCGACCGCGGCGGAAAAGCAGCGGACAGAAACCAAGACCCACCAGCCATCGTAATGCGGCGGTGGGTCTTTGGTGACTCCGCAGAGGATTTTCCGCCTCCTCCGGGCCAGAGGTGGCTTCCGCCGGCCCGGAGGAGGCGGAAAATCCTCCATCCTATTCGGCCCCATAGTGCGGTAAACAAAGTAAGACTGTTCTCAAAATGGGTATATGGTATCTCTTACATACGGAGGGTCCCAACTGTGAGTAATCTGTTTTCCTTCAGTTGTAAAGCGGACTAGGTCTGTATACAAGTTACAGCGTGGAATGCTAATCCTACAAACCACGGGAGTCCATAAGTCTGAAAGGGTCGATTACCCTTATATCACCGCGAGCAAAGCGCAGCCATTGTTCTGTGGGCTAATGCAATGAAAGCAGGACTCATCGCTTTCTCTTACTCACGAGCTGCCATAACAAAGGAAGGACATCACTGGATCCTACACTCGTCCTTTACAGGAAATGAAGGACGGACTAACCAATATCCAGCAAAGGGCGGTCGGCATCAAATAGAAATGCCTTATGTCACCAAAGCCTGGTCAAAAGAATGTGGAACATAAATAAAAAGGAAAAGACTTTTAGTTCGCGGCCAGGAGCATTGAAAAATAATCAAGCCAATGAACTAAAAATAAAAATAAATTGAAGGACAAAATCTGGACTCAAATTAAACAAAACAACTAAATAAATAAAACAAATTTATAAGTGTGAATAGAAACCGTATATCCCCATTTGTGTTGCCTCACCTCGTACACTCTAGCAATGTAACACTTTACATAATAGTTATTACACAACCAATACAGACTCCTATTGAGCTAACACAGAGTATAGGATAACAAATATCATTAAACCCTATTGCAGTAAAGCCCAGATCTCATCCCTGTCATTTAAACCAGTTCTTGACATTTGATATTTTTCTATCATTCTTGCTTCGAGATGATTAAGTTTGTTTTCACTTTCTGCCTTCTGTACATTACTGACACTGCATAATACAGTCCAGTATATATCTTTTTCAGAATGATTATGTGTTTGGTAGTGGCTCACCAGTGGGGCTCCTGTTGTTTTACATTTAATTCTGGATTTGTGTTGTAGGATACGAGATTTAATTGTTTGGGTAGTTTGCCCAATATAGAATTTATCATAGGGGCACTTTATGCAGTATAATATATTTTTTGAATTACAATTCGTAAATGATCTTTGTACATGAATGCTTCCATTAATCGTCACTTCTTTAGACTCTTTTGTCAGACAACAGGCCGCACAATTTTGGCACCTGTAGTGTCCCACCACTGGGGGTAATTCAAGTAAATCTCTTGTATCTTTAGGAGGTGCTACATTCCTTAGTGTCGTTGCTCGAACTCACTGATTGCGGACATGTGAACCTTTCTTAAACGCAAACAGTGGTTTAGGTATTTTGAGATCCCCTAGCAATCTCCAATTGTGTTGGATGATTTTCTTCACTTTATTTGCTCTTGGGTCAAACGTTAAAATGCAAGTAAGGGGCGTGTTCACATCCTTCTCTTTTGGTGTTAAAAGGGTTTCTCTAGGATTGTACCATGCCCTCTTCAGTGCAACTTTAACAAGTTTCTTTGGGTATCCACGTGAAACCAATTTTTCTTTCAATATGTTTGCATGAGAAAAGTAATCCTCCCTATTGGTACAATTCCTCCGTATGCGGAGGAATTGGCCATAGGGTACATTTTCTTTTAATGTGCGTGGGTGATTACTTGAAAAGTGCAACAATGTATTGCGGTCTGTTGGCTTAGTGTATAGGCTCACTATCAGTTTCCCTCCCCCCTATGTCATCAGGAACTGGGTCTAGAGTTTATAGAGGATCATATATCTAGTGCTCCCTTGTTTCTATGGGAAAAGATGTGGCTCCCAGAAGAGTTAACGTTCTCTTTTGAAGTAATAACAGATTGCAAACATTTGGCTCATACCCAAAAAATACCAAGGCTTCGCTTTGTGAATGATACTTATCATGAGATAGGACTGGGGCATTATTATAATAACCCAGGAAACAGTCCATTATATACTAGTGTCATTATTTTTTAGGGCCAATTCGCTCCATCTTGTACAATACAACATGGGCTCAATACAGTTTCCCCTTGCCCAGCAGCAATACTATTTAACTTTTACTACAAATTTAAAAAACAGATTTTATTTAACTAGATTTTGTTCACGCACTGTGCACTTTTTATTGGTATTTCCACGCCAAAGTGGGTGGATTGAGAAGTTTGTACCTTGTCCGTGGGACAATTTAACGGGTCAAAGCACACACCTTATTTTGCACTGTATATGAAATGCCAAGGAGAAAATTGTTATTTCCATTATTAACCCATTCCGTGCTTGTGTCGGCCATTGGCCACCGCAAGCACTACCTCGCTGGTGCTGCGCACGTCCGTTGGCTGACGCAGCCCCGCCCTCTCACCAATTCTCCCGCACTGCAGGAGAATTAGCGCCGCGGTTAAGCGGTTACGGAAAATCCACCCCTGCACATACACACATATGTTGATAGTTTACATTTTCTGCACTCACTGGCTGCCCCTGACATGGGGATTATTGTAGCCAATTAAATAAAGTTTCTTTGGCTATCATAAAATGTGACCAAGGAAGAGCCCCTGCATAATGCTTGGTTCTCATAATATGCTTTATAAACATCACAGGACCTGACCTCTGTAGAACGAATGTCCTTATATTTTCATGACTCACTGGGAGTTTCTCAACAACTTTTGACTTCTCCACAGGTACAGCTAACTGCCAGTGACCTGTTGGTCCAAGTATTCAATTTAAATAGAACATAACATACACACATAAGAGTGTCTTTAAACCTTCAAATACATGTGTGTAACAGAAAAAATCTGAGAAAAGGCCAGAAAGCACCTCATTGAGGCATACCCAGGGAGCTGCTGAATGGTACTCGCCAGCATGCCCACGTTACCATCATAGGTTGCTTTCATGACCACACTGAAAAAGAGATGGTGTGTACTGAAATTCCTTAGAGGTGGGAAATCAGGAAAGATGTACAAAGAATAAATCAAAAAATTTGGCAAATACTTCTGAGAATACTAGTTCGCTCAGTGCCCACTGGTCCCCAACCATGAAAAGAGTATTATTATTCTCACAATTAAAATGGGGTACCACTCACATGCAGAACATACTTTATTCGATGCCATGAGTGTCCTCAGGTTAAAAGAAAGGCATGTATATGGCCCACTTTCAAACAAGAAAGACCAACATGTTTCTTTGCCAGCCTGTTTTCAGCAACTTCATCAGGGCTGCAAACCACCTCTTTAAAGGATTGCGAGCCAGACGGTTGCGTATCTGCTTCAAGACTGCAATCGTTAGGGTCAACCGCGTCCTCGGGCAGCTTCAACTTCTGTGCTCCATCCCGATCCGTACACAGACTGGTGGTTTCCCCATCAGCCCTGATGAAGTAGCCAAAAACAGGCTGGTAACAAAACATGTTGGCCAATTTGGATGGGTGGACATGTAGCTGTTTTTTTTTTACTGCCTGTCACTTCCAGGCATACAAAAGAAATAATTCTCCCCACCCCATGGGAAATGATTCACATGGAGGGGTGTTGTTTTATATTCAAAAAGAAATCCCACCATAATCTTCTTTTTTTTTTTAAAATAAAGAAAAAATGATTTGGTCATGTTGCCAGTGCCCTGTATCAAACATCGAAAGACTTTGACATAAACTAATTGGAGTGTGGTTCCTGCCAATGCGTTATGAATGACCACCAGCTTGGTGGACATTTATGAATCTGTAGAGTGGTAACTCCACCCGGGTGATAGGCAAATTTACTTGTCTACCACCCGGTATACTGTCCATTGGAATATAAATCAGGCCAAAGTTTTGATTGCTTTCCTAAAGGCAGCTCTTTTAGGTTCTGCACTGAGGGTCAATTGTAAAGAATTCCATAGTTTTGCTGCGGCAATACAGAAGGACCTATCTCCAAACGTAGCTGTTTTGGCTCAAGGCAAGCAAACAATAACTGTTTTTTTAGCACAAGAACCTATTTGGAGCAAAATGTATATATTTGGATGTCATTAACTGTTGTGATGTAAAATATGAAGGACAACTGTGCTAGCTTTAAAATATATTCTGGATCAGCTAGGCAGCCAATGAAGAGATCTCAAAATGCGCAAAACTAATTTATGACAGACTTTGACCAGGTTAACGTCTTTGGCCAGGTTAAGGTCACTTACATAATTCAGCCTAAACTGATACAAAACATTTACCGAGGGCACATGCCAGTTTCCTCTAATGAATACAATATAAATGATGCACAAGTGTTTGTTGTGAGTCAAGTGAGAGATTCACATGAAGGTAAATTCCCAGGTTTTGCATAACTGTTACGGGAGAGGGAATGGGTACATAGATTTAGCGCTGCATAATAAGGAGTGAGTAAACCCCACCTTAGTCTTTTGGGGATTTTCCTAAGAAAATGGGTGGAATTCCACCGGGGTGAGAGAGCAAGGCGGACAGACAACATTTTTGCATTCTCTGAGGAGAGGCACCCTCTAGTTCTAGACAGGGCAAATATGAATGTTGCACCATATTTCACTTTTTTTATTCAGCTAGCCACCTTGCTGCGCTGCATGAAATTGAAAGGGCAGGAAAGTACCATATTTAACAATATATGGCCCATTCAGATCCTAACGCCACATCAGGTACCCTTCTGTCATGGTGCAATGAAACCTACATTGTAGGCTGGATTATTTCTCCACCTTCCTTCACAAAAACAATCCTCAGAGGCATTTTCCTATTTCTAAGTGTGCTGCAGAATAAAAATAGAAAAGGAAAAAAGAAGAGAAATAATATTTTTATTGTGATCCTGGTGCGGTGTTGGATTGTGATGCATCCCCAGGTCGACCACTCATGGTAAATATAGGGTGAATGCATGGGAGCGTCCCTGCTCATCCAGGGTACACCTCCGTGGGGCAGAGTAACGCAAGGCAGCAATCCGCAGACCCATGCAAGGTAGCCTTGTGTGACTTGATAGATCTGACATGAGTGGCACAGGGGTGATGCAAAACCCTGATGAATCAGACCCTTGGTGTCACATGCATACGGATAGAACAGTGCACATAGAGGGTGGAGACTAGCGGCTGGTGTTCAAATGCTGGGCATATTTACAATTAAATATGTGGCACCACAATCACGCTTACATCCTAAAGAACTCCGGTATGCTGTTTTCATTGGTTGAAACCAACTCACATGGCACACATTCATCATCAAAGAAATTCCAAAAGAATTCTTGTATAATGATGTAAAGTGATAAGAGCTTAATATGTGTTTGCATCCATTTTATGTTCATGTCTTTCCCTTGTGTTCTTACAATTTCACTATACACAATCTAATCATTTTTCATATTATTATAAGTAATATATAAAGAAGAAATAAATACTCAATATTATATGGATAACCATTTCATAATATTATTAGGATGGGGTGGGCATAAGGGGTTAAAGGTATGTGGTTATGAGTGATAGGTTAAAATTAAGAAGCAAGCATGCAAGGGTTTAATGGTAAAAAGTTATGGTGAAGTGGCTTAAGGGTACACATTTCATTATAAGGGTAAGAGATTAAGTGCTGTTCAGCCTTTACATGGCAACAATTGGATTGCAGTTGGTACAGTTATACAGTTATAGTTATATCAAGTAAATACAACTCATCCCCTAGGGTAACTATACAAATGTTGCAGTGATATTGTCAATGCTATGATATGTTATATTGATTTGTATAGCGCTCTAATCATCTGAACGGGTATCCAGGTGCTTGTGAAGTTGTGATGGTGCGATGTCCCAAAGGTGTGTAAACAAAGAGGCACGCATTCAAGAAGTAAGAAGGAGGCTCTGATATTTTGAGGGAGGTTGTTTCATGTCTTGTTTGCAAAGTAGGATACTGAGCGACCTCCAGTTTTACTTTTGTGGATGTGGGAAATGTGTGCTAGGGAGAGGCAGGCATAATGTATATGTCTGGATGGCTGGTGAAAGTGTATGTTCTGGTCCTGTGTTGTGTGGGGCTTTGTGTGTGTGAGTGACACATTTTTAATTTGCTTGGTCTGTGAGTGGAAGGTTGAGTATGAGTCTTGCAGTGGTGTTCTGAATTCTGTGTAGGAGTTGTTTAGAAATGTTACCGTAGTCCAGCCTGCTAGTGATGAGTACTTGCATGACGTCCTTCTGGTGTTCTGAGGCCACCATTTGAAGATCGTTTACAATATGTATAACATGTGAAAGCAGGAGGTGCACACTGCATTGACTTGAGCCATTATTTTGAGCTTGCCATCTAGAATGAGACTTAGATTTATATTGTGGTCTGTGGGAGTTCTTCCTAGCTCCACGGGCCACAATGTGGAGTCCCATGGAGAGGTCTTGTTGCCAAAGGCAAGTACAAGTGTCTTGCTGGAGTTGAGTTGCAGGAAGTTGGATCACCATTGGTCTGTTACCATGGTCATGCAGTTGATGAATTTGGTCCTGGTGGTAAGTTGGGTGTCATCAGTGTAGGCGAAGGTGGTGATATCTTGAGATCTGATGATGTTGGCCAGTGGTGTCATGTATATGTTAACATGGGTGGGGCTAATGGACGATCCCTGTGGGACTCCACATATCAATCTCTCAATCTCAGCTGTGAAGAGTGGCAGTCAGACCCTTTTGGTGCTTTCTGTGAGGAAGTATTAGATCCTTCTGAGAACAGTTCCTTTTATGCCAGTCTCGTAGAGTCTTATGATGATGAGGGTGGTATGGTAAACAGTGTCGAAGGCCACCGAGAAGTTGAGTGGGATGAGGGCTGCTGTTTCTCCTCTCCATGATGATTTGAATGTTGTCAGTGGCCACGATAAGTGTGGTTTTGGTGCTGTGGTTCTTTCTTGGCCCCATACACCTGAGATCCACGCACAAAGGGATAAAAAGGAAAAAGAAACAAATGAATTAGCAATTTACAATCTGTGTATCATCAAGATAAAGAGATATGAACATTTAGTTATAAAGATACATTGAGATTCTCAGCTGTATTGCCTTCCTATGTTGTTTTTACTGTTTTTTGTCACTAGTATGAGAATGTACGATTTTGAGCGAATGATGTGGAATGAATGATGGATAAATTGCTAGCACTTTATAGTTCATATGTGGGGTTCATAACAAGTTTATCACTGTAATTAATGAATTTCTAACGCTGAAATATCTAATCTGTACTATGAAAAAAATATCAAAACATTTTTTCTTCCCTTTAAGCTATGAAAATGAAAATAAATAGAAAATTTAAGAATAATATGTCTGCCAGAATACTCTTTACTAGTGTTGCATCCTTGTGAAATGTCTAGATTTATTCAACTTTTTGAAAGCAAATAGGTCAGGTTAGAGGTATTTGTTTATAGTTGCTTTCTTCTCTCCTTCCTCTAGACCTAAAATCAAATTTGGGAGTACCCTTGTTGTATTTTTTTGGGTTGCTTGTTGATAGCCTTCTAAATTTCAATGGATGGATAGGGGAGCAAAGAGATAGGTTGAATGCTGCTAATTTGATCTACGCCTGTGGTGGACTTCTTGAGGATGGCATTGATTTCTCCCTGTTTCCATCCATAGTAAAAAGTGGCGGACATGAAAGCGGTGTAGGGTCAGGGTGCTGCTGGTTTGTGAGTGAGATCGGGTGTCCCCTATCATGGATAATCACAGCAATTGAAGCCAGAGGGATGCATTTTCTGGTGCTTGAGTAGATTTTCTACTCCACCAACAGCACAATCAAATTGAATGGCTGTGCACTCTTGCACACCACATGCTGCCGTTTGTGCTGATTTTTCAGCACTGTTCATGCAACGGGCATTGAATTGCAGCACAGACAGTGTGACATGCGTATTTCCACTCATTTGTGGAACTGCAGAGTTCTTATGTAACTCTATATTAAGACCACTGACTAATTGTCAGTGAAATTGCTCTCCCTCCCTGGCAGCTCCACCATTAACTGAGGCCTTCCCCTGAGCCCCTGCACTCTCGAGTGTTGGCATTTGAGGCCCTCCTCCACCCACAGGTTTCACCTGCACCTCATCCATTGTGGTCCAGTGGACCTCTGTCTCCATTCTCTTGCTCCACTTTTTCTCTCCTTTTTCACTTGTTTTTTTCCTCACTTCTATCTCCCCCTTCACTCTCCTTCTGGGTCTTTCCTACATTTTTTGTTGTTTTCCCCTCATTTCAAGCTCCCCCTTCACTCTCCTTCTGTGTCTTTCCTCCATTTGTCACTAATTTTTTATCCTCATCACAATCTCCCCCTTTCACTCTCCTGTGTCCTCTGGGTCTTTTCTCTACTCTTTCTTGTACTTTTGCTGCTTATTTGCACTTCTCTCTCTTTTTGCCTCTTTCCTTTTGCCTTTTTTAGCCCATTTTTTCATGCCGCTGCTGCTCCCGCGGCCCCTCCCCAAGCACGACCAGTGTGACCCGGCCAATCCAGCTCCCCTCCCCACCTCCCAGCCCTCCCCGACCCCTACTTAATGGCCGCACCACCGGGCGCCAAAGGCAAGCCCGTCTTAGCTCGTCCGCGACCCAACTGCGATCAGCGCCAGGAACCCTGGATCTCTGCATTGCCTACGCCAACACCCATGGACCCTTCAGCTGTCACCGCTGCCGGCACACCTGCAGCACCGCTAAGACCACTGACCCAGCGCAATCTGCCCGCAAGAACACAACGGAACCAAAGACCCTGCAATCCATCCTCCTCAACATCCGATCCCTCCACAAACACGCCACCAAAATCTGGGACCTCCTCAACAGCACTACCCCGGACATAGCATTCTTTACCAAAACCTGGACCAACACCACCTCAGGACCGGACATCGCCATCGCCATTCTCCAAGGATACAAGATCTCCAGTAAGGACAGCCCCACCCGCCCTGGAGGAGGAATCGCCATTGTCCACAAATCCACCCTCTGCCTGAGCACACTCCCCGATGAGCCCACAGACCTGATGGAACACCTTCACTTCAAGATACTGGCCAGCCCTACCCCCACCCTCCGAGGAACCCTCATCTACCGACCCCCTGGACCATGCGGACTTTTCGCCAACTTCATCACGGACTTCATCTCCCTGCATGTCATCGCGCCTATCAACTACACCCTAATGGGAGACCTCAACTTCCACCTCGACAACCAACTGGACCCCAGCACCACATCCCTCCTGGACAACCACCACAACATTGGACTCCGCCAGATCGTGGCTAAAACCTCGCACCCAGCAGGACCTGCCCTTGACCCCCTCTTCACAACAGGAAACTCCATCACCTTCAGCAAAACCAACGAACTTCCATGGACTGACCCTTGATGCATCCACTTCACCTTCAGAATACCCACCATCACAGACACTGGCACCTGCTCCCACGAAGAAACTGGACCAGATTCACTGATGACCAGCTAATCTTATCACTTAGCACCTCCACCCCAACCATCACGGAAAACGACGACGCCAACACCGCAGCCCGAACCCTAGCCCCTCAAGAAAAACAATAACACCCACGCCAAGAAAGCTAAATGGTTAACCACCGAACTTCGGTCGCTCCACACACCGCGAAGCTCCCTCCGTGACTGCCGGGACCCTTGACCCCCCGCTGCTGCCTCGCACAGCCGTGTGCCTGCTTTGCCGTTCCGCCAGCTCTCTGCCGTTTATGCCCCGTTTTTGTACTCTGTTACTGTGCCTGTGCCCCTGATACTGTAAATTGTTGTCCCTTACTGTGCCTGTGCCCCTGATACTGTGCCCTTGTATTTTCGCCGCCCCAGTGTCCTTTTCCCCGTCCCCGCTCCCCGCCGCTGCTCCCCTGTGGCCCGCCCCTTTTTTCCTTGTAACCCGCCCATTGGCCACCCCGCTTCCGCCTCCCAGCTGCTCCTCCCTCCCACTTCACCATTTATGGAGGGCGCCGCGTGGGAGCGCAGCGGACGAGTGCAGCGGATGCGCCAAAGGCAAGCCCGTCTGCGCCCGTCCGCGCCTGGCTCGCGCCCAGCGCCAGGACCCCTGGCCCCCGACGATTCCAGCCCACCCGCCGGACCTACGACGCGGCAACCATCTACGCACTCAACACTGGCCGTATCACCGGTTGCCACCGAGCAGCCCCAGGACGCACCCACGGACCCTTCACCGGCCAATCCTGCAAGTTCTCCTGCATCCGGACCTGCACCGCATCCGCCAAGCCGAGCACCAGCAGCAACCACCTGAAGTGCATCTTGCTCAACACCCGCTCCGTCCACAGACACGCCGTGGAACTCTGGAACCTCCTCGACACCACATCACCTAACGTTGCCTTCCTCAAGGAAACCTGGATGAACGCCTCCTCAGCGCCCGACATCGCCATCGCCATCCCGGATGGATACAAGATCACCCGGAGGGACCGCCTCAACCAGACAGGAGGAGGCATTGCCATCGTCCACAAGGACACCATCCGCATCACGACCAGCTCCGACGACACCCTCACAGCCGCCGAACACCTACACTTCCAGATACACACCGACCCAAGGACCACCCTCAGAGGCACCCTCATCTACAGACCCCTGGGACCACGCACACAATTCAGCGAAGACATCGCCGATTTCATCAGCCCGCACGCCCTCCCCTCCGCTGACTACATCCTCCTCGGGGACCTCAACTTCCACCTGGAGAACAACAACGACCGCAACACCACCACCCTGCTCGACAACCTCACCAACCTCGGACTCAAGCAACTGGTGACCACCCCCACCCTCCTCGCCGGCCACACGCTCAACCCCATCTTCTCCTCCTGCAAGGACATCGCCTTCAGCCACGCCACCGGACTCCACTGGACGGACCACAGCTCCGTCCACTTCAGCTTCAGAAGGACCACGATCCACCACTGCCCACAACAGGTCCCTCGCAGATGCTGGAACAAGATCACAGCCGACCAGCTCGCCACATCCCTGAGCCAGAACCCTCCCGCCAGCTCAACGAACCCCAACCAAGCCGCCAACAATCTCACGAGGTGGATCAGCAACAGCGCAGACGACCTCGCCCCACTGAAGACCCCCCACGCCAGACTCGGCACCAAAAAAGCATCATGGTTTACAGACGAACTCAAGAGCTCCAAGAAGAACTGCCGAGCCCTCGAGAAAGCCTGGCGCAGAGACCCAACTTCAGACAACATGACCACCCTCAAGCTCGCCACTCGAAAATACCACCAGCTGATCCACGCCACCAAGAAAAAGGCATTCAAGGAACGACTTGACAACAACGCCCACAACAGCAAGGAACTCTTGAACATCGTCAAAGCGCTCTCGAACCCGAGCGCCCCGGGGACAATGACATCACCCCATCGCAAGAACTCGCTTGCCTCGTTCTTCCACAACAAGATCGCAGACATACACAACAGCTTCAGCACACAACCGACGCACCTTACGACCACACCTACGCCCCCCACCACCACCATCCGTGCCTGGACCCCGGTCAACACCGAAGACACCATCCGCACGATGAACTCCATCCACTCCGGATCTCCAACCAACCCCTGCCCTCACCACGTCTTCAACAAGGCCGACTCCGTCATCGCACCACACCTGCGGTACATCATCAACGCCTCCTTCGACACTGCCACCTTCCCAGAGAGCTGGAAGCTCGCCGAACTCAGCGCCCTACTGAAGAAACCATCAGCGGACCCCACCGAACTCAAAAACTACCGACCCATCTCGCTCCTTCCTTTCCCTGCCAAAGTCATTGAGAAGACCGTCAACAGACAGCTGGCCATCTTCCTCGAGACAAATGGATCCCTCGACCACTCACAGTCTGGCTTCCGGGCCAACCACAGCACCGAGACCACCCTCATCGCAGCCACCGACGACATCAGATCCCTGCTCGACTACGGAGAAACAGCGGCCCTAATCCTCCTAGACCTCTCCGTGGCGTTCGACACGGTCTGCCACCGCACCCTAGTACAACGCCTCAGCAACATCGGGATCCAAGAGAAGGCACTCGAGTGGATCATCTCCTTCCTCACCGGGAGAACCCAGAGAGTCCGCCTCCCCCGTTCAGATCCGAGGCCACCGAAGTCATCTGCCGCGTACCCCAAGGATCATCACTCAGCCCCACGCTGTTCAACATCTATATGAGCCCCCTTGCGGCCATCGCACGCCAACACAACCTCAACATCATCTCCCACGCCGACGACACCCAGCTGATCCTCTCCCTCACCAACGACCCCGCCACCACCAGAACCAACCTACACGAAGGGATGAAAGACGTAGCCGAGTGGATGAGGAACAGCCGCCTGAAACTGAACTCAGATAAGACGGAAGTCCTCATCCTGGGATCTTCGCCCTCCGCCTGGGACGACTCCTGGTGGCCCCCTGCCCTGGGCAGCGCACCCAAAACAACAGACCACACACGCAACCTGGGCTTCATCCTGGACTCCTCCCTCTGCATGACCAGACAAGTCAACGCCGTCTCCTCGTCATGCTTCAACATCCTCCGCATGCTACGTAAGATCTTCCGGTGGATCCCCACCGAAACCAGGAAGACGGTCACCCAGGCCCTCGTCACCAGCCATCTGGACTACGGCAAATCCCTCTATGCCGGAACCACAGCCAAACTTCAGAAGAGACTCCAACGCATCCAGAAAGCCTCGGCACGCCTCATCCTGGAAATCCCCTGACACAGCCACATCTCCGAACACCTGAGAAACCTGCACTGGCTTCTCGTCAGCAAGAGAATCACGTTCCGACTCCTCACCCACGCACACAAAGCTCTCCACAACCAAGGCCCAAGATATCTCTACGACCGCCTGACCTTCTACACCCCCACCCGCCAGCTATGATCGACCAGCCACGCCCTCGCCGCCGTACCCCGCATCCGAAGAGCCACAACGGGAGGAAGATCCTTCTCCTACCTGGCTGCCAAGACGTGGAACTCCCTCCCCATCCACCTCCGCCTGACCCAAGACCACCTCTCCTTCAGGAAGCAACTCAAGACCTGGCTGTTCGAGCGGTAGCGGACACCCTTCCCCCAGCGCCTTGGGACCCTACGGGTGAGTAGCGCGCTATACAAATGTTTTGATTGATTGAAAAATGTTTTTTTGATTGATTGATTGACTTCGGGAGTCCAGACGCACTTGCCGCCGCCTCGGAAAGGGCTGTAGGAACACCAAATCCACAGAAGACCACAACAATTTCAGAGCCACCACCAACTCATCAGAAAAACAAGAAAAACAGCGATTGAAGACAGAATCTTTACTCATGCACACAACAACAAAGAACTCTTCAACATCATTAAGGAGTTCGCCCAACCCACCAGTGAGTCCACCAACATCCCTCCCTCACAAGGCCTATGCGACAAAGTCAGCAACTTTTTCCACTACAAAATCACTTTGACGAAGACAACCAACACACTGAACCCTCACCGACCACCCCCGACACCCTAAAGCCAGCGATCGACAACTGGACAGCCCTCAGCACCGAAGCCACATTGAAGACAGCGAAGTCAATCAACTCCGAGGCCACCATAGACCCCTTCCCCTCCATATTTTCAACAGAGCCGCCGACACCATCACACCCATGTTCTGCCACACCATCAACCACTCCCTGGCAACCGCATCATTCCCTGATGACTGGAAACATGCTGAGATCAACCCCCTCCTGAAGAAACCGTTGGGGATCCCATTGACCTCAAAAACTACAGACCCAACTTCCTGCTCCCGTTCCCAGCGAAAGTAATTGAGAAAACCATCCACAGCCAACTCATCACATTCATCGAAGTGCACAACATCCTCGATTCCTTCCAATCCGGCTTCAGAAAAAACCACAGTACAGAAAACACCCTCCTTGCTGCTACAGATGACATCCGTACCTTACTGGACAAAGTAGAAACAGCAGCCCTCAGGCTCCTCGACCTCTAAGCGGTGTTTGACACAGTCTCTCACCGCACCCTAATACGCAGGCTCCAAGATGCAGGGATCCAAGACAAGGCCCTCGACTATATCTGCTCCTTCCTCTCTGGCAGAACGCAGCGGGTCAGACTCCCCCATTCCTCTCATACCCTACACTTGCCACATGCGGAGGTCCCCAAGGGTCCTCCCTCAGCCCTACACTCTTCAACGTCTACATGGCTTCGCTCGCCCCCATTGTCATAACCTACAGACTCAACATTGTGTCGTATGCAGATGACACCCAACTCATCTTCTCCCTCTCCAACGAACCCATCACTGCCAGACTCAACTTTCGAGAAGGCATGGAAGCCGTCACTAAACAGATGAAAAACAGCTACATACATCTAAACACCAACAAAACAGAGTACTCATCATGGGCCCGAACCCAGATGCCTGGAACAACACCTGGTGGCCTCCCGCCCTCGGAAGACCACCCACCCCAACGGACCACGCATGCAACCTGGGAATCATCCTGGACTCAGAGCTCAAAATGGACCACCAGACCAACTCTGTCTCGTCCTCCTGCTTTCACACCCTCTGCTTCCTACGTAAGACCTTCAAATTGATCCCGCTCAAACACACAAAGACCATCACTCACACCCTGGTCACCAGTAGGCTCAACTACGGCAACGCACTCTATGCCGGAATAAACAAAAACCTCATCCGCAAGCTACAGAACATCAAAAACGCCACCGCAAGACCTCAAGGTCCTCAAACAGCCAAGCCACTGACACACGCTCACAAGGCCCTTCACAACACTAGACCAGCATACCTGAACAGCCGACTCAAATTCCACTCGCCCCAAAGGACCCTACGATCAGCCCAGCTCTCCTAAGCCGTGGTCTCCCATACCAGAAAGACCAGATCGGGAGTCCGCTCCTTCTCCTTCCGCACAGTCAGAGCCTGGAACGACCTTCTGCTCTACCTCAGACAGATAACATCGCTACCCATCTTTGCAAGAAACCTCAAAACCTGGCTCTTCGACAGACCCCCTCCTTTGAAGGACTGGAACCTGCAACCCCCCCCACACCCTCATTGCCTTGAGACCCTTACGGGTGAGTAGTCTTGCTTAACAAACACCTGATTTGATTTGAATTCCATGGAATCCTGCAGAGTGAACCTCTGTGACTTCAACCTTCCCCTGTATATGACTGGGTAGTGTAGGGATAACAATGACTATTCTAACTCCAGGCAGTGCAACAGTAGGGTAAGTGTTGGATAATGTAGGGGTTAACAATTACTATTCTAGCTGCAATGGTATGCGTTGTAATGGTATGCGTTGTAATGCCTGCATTGTAGTTACATGCGAGTTATAAACTGAAATAATGATCACAGGAAGCCTGGAAAATAATGTATTAGTAAGCACAAACATCATTCAGAATGCTTATGTATGTGTGCACATGTATGTGGTGCATGTGTATGTGGTGCATGTGTGTCTATATGGAGCACTTGCTATCAAGACTGGACCAGTCACAATTTTGTTTAATGTCTGTGTCATACAAACCCCATATGGGTGAGAGCCACATTCACTATAGGGACCTCCTACAGCCTTGTATGTTTAAATTATTTTACATTGGAGTGTTTCAAATGCTTTAATCTTGAAACATTTACTGTACACCTTAGCACAACATACCAGGGTGTCAATGTGTGTGTGGAGTTATTATTATAAAGTTGCACTTTGTGCAAATTGATGGCTAGTGTATATATATATATATATATATATATATATATATATATATATATATATATATATATATATATATATCCCATTTGCAAACATATTGTTTATATGCATACAAACTGGTTTTGAAAAATTGCCGTAACTTGTGAGAAAACAACACGTTTTAATCAATACTAAAATAAAAAATAAATGTTTGTATTTCATTTTTAGAGACACATGGACTGAGAAACAAAATATGTTAAGAAGAAAAATCAAAGATGTTCTTAAATATGATCCCAGCAAATGTAACCCCTTGTCACCCACCATCCTGCCTCAGGCTGACTGTCTGATTTTGCCTCATTCTTTGGAGGCTCACGTGGCAAATGAAGAAGAATTCTGCTGTGCTTTAAGAAATGTCTCATCACTGTTAAAAAATGGAGGGTACTTAATACTGATTGCGTGCCTCAATACCACTTTTTACATGAATGGGAGCTTTAAGTTTCCGCATATATGTATGGATGAGAGTTTTATAAGGAAAGCGCTAGGGGATGCTGACTATGTCATCAAGGAGCTGCAGGTGTTTCCCAGGTCAGTTAATCAATTGTATGATGTGATAGATTACAGTAGTGTAATACTTGTTCATGCTCAAAAAGAAATACCTGTTAAATGTACTTATGGATCCTAATTTGTAGACAAAATGAGGATTAGCTGGTCCCTGTGCTCAATCAAATGTGTTCTTTCACTTCCTTTGTTGGCCCCATCACTTCTGACACCAGTGGTGCTCTGCTCTCTGCCTCGCCTCACAGCTTGACAACTGGACATTGCTTTTGCTGGGATTGTTTTCCCTTGGCTCTGTGAGGTTCTCATTCAATCAATATCCCCTTGTCCTTTACTGCAAGGTGAAATGTAGTCAATAACAACTGGTAGTAGTACTGATTGATATTGCATTTGATTCTGAATTGCAGCTAAAAAGGTTTATTCAATCTTACAATAAAATGATGGTCACTTTCTCAAATATTTTAAATGTTGCGTATTTTGTTCTTCAATGTTCTAACTTTTTGTGTGTGTCTATTAATGCCCATACATAGATGGTTCAGCTATATCGTGGATATTTTCCATTGAGGGATAGGATATAGCCCTCTTTTCACTTTTTATGAATTCCAAATATGTGTTTTATATTTAAATACAGCTATAAAAATACTAGTGAAATGTGTAATAATATTAATTCTAATGATATATTTTGGTACTTTGTAGTACACTATGTGATGTGTTGGAACCATCGAGTTCTGTGGTCTCATTTTAGTTTTAAATATTTTTTTAATAAATAAAACAAGGAACTTTCATCCGACTGTATTCTTTCCAACACCCTTCCCTTCCTAAGACCGCCTAACCCTTTTACGCACTGCCCACCTAGCCACCTTTACCCTTTTAGAACCTGCAGCCATCCTATGAACAACATCTGTTCAGTAATGTATTGACATCTCACGATTTCCAAATAATTCGCAATCTACAGGCCTGACTTCTATCTTGACATTTTGTCCATCCACCCTTCATGATGGAGGTTTCAATCTGCTCATCGTGTTTGTGAAGGTTTTTCTGCCTACTTTATATATGCAGAGGAAAAACTCCATCAGCCTTATCATCTGACCGGCAGACAATCATTCGGATGCTTGCTATGGAGCTCCACGCCTCCGAGTAGCCGGCTGTGACCCGTGACCCAAGAACTCACCCCCAAGAATGGCGGAACGGACTCGGACAGTGTCCGAATCAGTTCTCTAGTGCCCTAATGGAAACCGTTACTATACTAGCAGCCTCCTCCCCCAACTTCATGATTTTAGGAGATCTCAATCTCCACTGCAATGATCCCCTGGACTCCGTAGCGTCTGATCTCCTCCTCGACCTCACTGCATACGAACAACAAAGGTCATCTACTTGACCCTATTTTCACCAATATCCTCGAGCTAAAAACAACACCTCCCTACCCTCTCCCGTGGGCAGACCACTTTTTCGTCCCTCTATCCTGGCAAATCAATGCTCCGCCATCACAACCCCCTAAGACGCGTGTCATGGATAGAGCCTGGCACAAACTCTCAGCGGATAATTGGACCTCTATACTAGAACAGTCCTACCCCCCCCGGCACTCGACCCAGTGATTGCAGATACGAAATTTAAAAAATGGCTCACTCACTCAACTCTATTCTTCCCATAAAAAGCATCCAGAAAAAGGAGAAAAGAGCTAACCCCGCCCCCTGGTACACACCCGAGCTAAAATTACTTCGAAAAGAATGCAAAAAACTGGAGCGTTCCTGGAGGAAAGACGGGACTAGATCCAAAAAAGATGAATATCGCACCGCCATGAGAACATACAAAACGGCCCTGCGCAATACCAAGAGGCAGTTCTTCGACGATAGAATCCAAAAGTCCTCTAACTCTGCCAGGGAAATCTTCACCATCATGAAGGAACTGCTCAAAGTGCCAGACCCTCCTCTAGCTCATGACATCTTTGAGGACAAGTGTAACAAATTGGTAAACTATTTTGATGAAAAAATCCAAAATATTTTAACCTCCCTGCCCGAGCCAATCAAAGAGCAGATTTAAACTATCAAACAGCTAAACCAGCCTCCCACTTGGATACCTTTGGTCCTGTATCAGTGGATGAAGTACTCAAAACTTTGGCCATTATTAAAAGTGGCTCACCCAGCGTCCCGGTCCCCATGCGGATACTTAAAATGATTGCAACCACTATTGCCACTCCCGTTACAGACCTCATTAACTCCTCACTGCTTCTGTGGTTCCCCCTGGATGGAAGAGAGCCATTGTCAAGGCCCTTCTTAAAAAGCCGCTCCTAGACCCAGCGGATTTGGCCAATTATAGGCCAATCTCCCTTCTCCCCGGAATTAGCAAGGTCACGGAAAGGCTAGTCAATAAAAAACTCCCCCACTTCTTGGAATCTAACAATCTTCTCCAGAACTCACAGACTGGCTTCCGCCCTGGACAGGGCACGGACACCGCCCTTCTGGCAGTAGTTGAGGAGGCCAGATGCATTCTGGATGCAGGAGGATCAGTGGCAGTGATCCTCCTGGACCTAAGTGTGGCCTTCGACACTGTTAACCACCAGGTCCTCATCCAGCGACTGACTGACATAGGAGTGGTAGGAACGGCCCTGTCCTGGCTCACATCATTCCTGAGCAATCGCACTTTCAAGGTCTGGGAAAGTAACTCCTGACCAGCGGCAATCCCCCTCCAGTGTGGGGTACCACAGGGCTCCTCCCTTAGCCCAACATTATTCAATGTGTACATGTCCCCACTGGAGGAGGTTGTCGCCCCGTTCGGAGTCAAAATCGTGAACTACGCCGACGACACCCAACTTGTCGTCTCCCTTTCCCATCCAGACCAAGGGCCGGGTCCCCTTCACGCCTGCCTATCAAAAATATTCACTTGGATGTGTGAATCTTCCCTAAAACTGAACCAATCCAAGACAGAGATCATGATACTAGGGAATAAAGGATCCACCCTTCCGCCGAACATCTGGCCTACCTGTTTGGGGGAGCCCCCATCTCCAAAAAAGGAGATCAAGATTTTGGGGGTCTTGATGGAACAGGACCTATCCTTTAAGACCCAAGCCAAAAAAGTAGCGGGAACCTGCTTCGGCCTCCTTCGATTGGCTCGGAAGGTCCTGCCCCTCCTTCCGCAGACCTCCCGTAAGCTGCTCATTCAAGGACTGATCCTGTCCAGACTGGATCACAATAACACCATCTTCCTTGGAGCGCCGGAATCCACCCTCAACAAGCTCCAACAAATCCAGAATGCCGCAGCACGGCTCCTCACGGACACCCCAGCCATATCATCAGCCAGACCGGCACTGAAACGGCTGCACTGGCTCCCAATAAGAGAAAGGATAACATTTAAATCCCTCTGCCTGGCACACAAACTACTACAGGACAAGGGCCCCCCATCCTTAAAAACCTAGTCATGCCCTATAAAGCCAATAGATCACTCCGCTCAGACCACGAATGCCTAGTCACAGTGCCCAGAGTAAAAAAGGCATGGACAGGGGGACGGCGGTTCTCGGTCAACACAGCCAAACTGTGGAACTCCCTTCCCCTCAAACTTAGGACCGAACCTTGTCATCTCCGATTTCGGAAATTTTTGAAAACCCACCTCTTCCCCTGATCCCCTCCTCTTTTTTCTCCCAGTCATCCCCTCTGATTCCGCTGTCTTGGTCTTTAGCGCTGGGATGCTTCCGGGTTACTACGCGCTCTTTAAACCCACATTCATTCATTCATTCATTCAGTGTCAGACGCAAGGCTGAGCTTTCTCTTTTCTCACTGCGCCGTCTCCCGTGGATGAAAGCGGACAGACTCGGTGGGGGCGCTTGACTGTTGGAGCAGATGGTAATGGATTTCCAGGGAGCTTCCGCAAGTGCAGCGTTCGTGTGACACGCTGCTGATGGCGCTCACTGTCTCTTCTGATTCAGCCCTTGCTGCACATTGCACTTCTGGAGCAGATTGTAATGGATTTCCAGGGAGCTTCCGCGAGTGCAGTCTGGGAATGTCCCGGTATCGAGTCGAATTTGCGATATTAATGGGTGAACATTGAGATGAAAGAGTGAGTCAGTAGGGCTTAATGGCTACGCCTTCCGCACATGTGGAGAGTACGTGTGTGTTCTTGTATTTACAACAAGATAGAAACTGAACTTCTGTTTATTCTTTGCAGTAAATTGAAGGGGAAGGACTTTTTACCCATGGTTGCAGTTTTATGGGAACTCTAACCCCCCCGGCCGGTACGAGTAGGAATGGCCAAGTGAGGGTAATTATTGCTAAAATATATGCTTTTGGGTTGAAGTGGCGTGAGCCCCACACGCAGGTGGTTTACATAAGTGTGTTTTTATGTTTTTTCAGTTGCGAAGACCAATCTGTCCATATGCAGTGGCTTTAATATACATGACGCCCTGAAGAAATTGCCAAAAACTTTTGATGGCAATGAAACATGTCGGCAAGTATAGTAGTGGCGGTTGGATAGTTAGTAACCACATCTACTATTTTTAAACTCCCACACCCAACACAAGAGACAGAATAAAATTGTTTATCTGTGTTGTTGTGTGATGTGTTTTTATATGTTGTTTGACTCTTTGTAGGTTATTTTCGACCTCTTTTCACTGCATATTCTTACACAACTTTCTTGTGGTTTTTTGGACACATTATTCTTTCCTGAGCTTGAAGGTGCCAATGATGAGAACAGGGCAATCCTGGTGAGTACCTGCCAGGTTCCCGTTGGTGGTGCGCCCGTGAGGTGCCTTCTCGCTTTCACTCACTTTTTTCGTCGTTTATGTATCACGGTTTGACACTAAAGTGTATATATGTGTGTTGTCTCACAACTGAATTTTATTATTCTGGGAAAGGGCGACTGTTAAAGGAGGCACTATCCAGGGCTATACCGACTACCCCAATAACTAATGATAGGGGAGTGATTTTTTGCAACAATATTGCAATAATTGGTATTCCCGAAAGAGAAGGATGAAGTTTATAAGTGCCTACAAGGTCTAGGTCTTTTTTGTACATGTTGCATTATGAGTGGAGGGCGACCTATGACTAGCTTTACCCTCTAAGCTCCTTTTGTTTTGAACACCCCCAAGATGAAGCCAGGCATCCCAGTGTTGTAGGGGCCATTGTGGAGATTAAGCAAGCTATTGCCCAGAGTTGCAGCGTGGGACCCATGATTAGAGTAGGCGCCGATGCGAGAATTATCGAGTCCGCGGACATTGAGCCCAAGACCCTGCCGCATCGGTACTTGAACCCTGGTCCCGGGCCTGATCTCTGCTTCAGAGTCTGCCGCTCTAACCAGTGAGACACACTTCTCCACTATGCAGCCCTCAAGAACACCAACAACTCATTCGAACCGCCAAAAGTACCTCCTTCAAGGTATGCATTGACAACAACGCGCACAACACAACAGCATAGAGCTCTTCAACATTGTGAAAGAACTCACCAATCCCAGCTCCAGCTCCAACAACATCCCATGAACACAAGACCTCTGCGACTCCCTAGCCACCTTCTTCCACTGCAAGATCACAGACATCCACAACAGCTTCAACACCCAGACCCCCCCAACAGCTGCCAACACTTTAGACTCACCGCCCCCCAACCACACCAGCCTCCTGCTCTCTTGGAACCATGTCAACGACAACAACACCATCAAAATCATGAACACCAGCCACTCCGGTTCACCATTTGTACTGTGTCCTCACCACATCTTCAAGAAAGCGAGCTCTGTCATCGCACCCCAACTCCAGAAGATCATCAACAGCTCCTTTGAGACTGCCACCTTCTAAGATAGCTGGAAACACGCCGAGATCAACGCCCTACTCAAGAAACCCAAGGCGGGCCCAAAGGACCTCAAGAACTTCTGGCCCATCAGTCTGCTCCCATTCCAGGCAAAGGTAATCGAGAATACTGTCAACAGGCAACTGACCTGCTTCCTCGAGGAGAACAACATCCTGGACTCGTCCCAATCCTGATTTTGCAGCAACCACAGCACCAAACTGCCCTCATCAACACCACTGATGACATCAGAACCCTGCTGGACAATGGCGAGACTGCGGCCATTATCCTCCTGGACCTCCTGGCCCCCTTCGACACCATCTCCCACCACACCCTACGCACAAGCCTCTATGACACAGGGATCCGCAACAAAACCCTGGACTGTATTACCTCCTTCCTCACCGGCAGAACTCAGAGAATCCTCCTCCCCTTTTTGATCCTATGCCACCAAGATCACCTGCAAAAAACACAGTTGATGGACAGAATGTAGAACAATGTCATACATTCACCCCAGTACAAGGATCTGGGCCTAAATCCATCGTTTATTTGCACTCCACACCACCCTGGGTTAGACACTGGCTATATGCAAATCAGCTCTGACCCTGTGCCTCATGGGAACAGTCCAGTCCGAACTACCAAGCCATGTCTTTCCCAGACCGGAATCAAGCATCCAAGGACCGGTTTCCGGCTATCAGCCTTCGTCAGCCTGGATAGCTTGACTCCAGTGGTGTGGAGAGCCTGGGACTCACGTCTGAGCATACCCAGCACACTCGGGGTGAAAATTTCAAAAAACACAGTTGATGGACAGAATGTAGAACAATGTCATACATTCACCCCAGTACAAGGATGTCCCACTCTACTGCCGTTCCCCGTTCCCCTGAGTGGGTTTGACTGGCCACACACAGTAGAGGGCAGTCAGGCAGCCCTGTCCAGTACATAAAAACAGGTCCCGGGCCCTTCAACCAAGTCCAATTGGGATTGGTTCCTATCTTTAGATAAAAAAAAAACAAAATGAGGCCTCCCATAAATGTAGGCCCACTTTGTGTTTGAAAATGATGCACCGTTCCAAGTGCCAGAGCCAGGTTTTCAGCATTGGCAGGATGCTGAGATGCCCCATAAAAGGTGATAGTGCATGAATACGCAACAATTTAGCACCAAGTCAGCAGGAAAATACACAATAGCAATCAGCCATCCCAGTTCATTACCCACTTCACGATAAGTCCCAGCCGCGTACCTTAGTCTTGTAAGCAAGTGATCTTGCCACCTGCTCTCCCCTAATGCTTTAAAATATCCAAAGTCCGGTCATCGGATCATGGCCTCCAAAACACAGAGAGTAGCGTGTCATCGGGTAAGATGTTCCTGCTCCCCGCAGAGTGTGGCAGATCCAAAGCATCCTGGATCTGAGGGAGACGGGGGTACCAAGACGGAAAAGAGTACTATAGATGACCATCGCAACCCCCACCAAGGTGCATGAATACGCTTACCAGCACACCCAGCTTGTCTAAGCAAATAACAACAGCCAAGGGAACAGTAGGCCTGATCCCAGACACTGCCACATCCAAACCATACAGGGGTCATAGAGCAGTTTCTCAACCCTCCCCGGTATGCCACACCATATGAGACCAACACTATATGAGACCTTCGGAAGGCACCCAATGACCTAATAGTAGGCCAAAAATAGAGCTTCCAGAAAAAAGGTATAGTCAAAACACCCAACTCCATTAGGGAAAACCTTGTTACACACCATAGTCTGGGACCAGAGGGGCATATGCATGTCTTCAGGACATATTGCAATTACCCACAACACCAATAATTGTGACACGCCCTCTTCTTTTCACAGCACTTTGTGCATGTTTAGGTCAAAAGGTAACGTCCACATTGATAACACTACACATACACACATTAGGGAAAGTAGGGTATTAGAGGGCTGACAACACCCATAAAAAAATAGGCAAAATGATTCATCCACACACCCATGAATATCACCCGCTAAAACATTCATCTATGTCACAGCGTGGGGGAGAACCAAATGACCAACAAAATAAAACTCAGGCATTCCATGACTAAACACTTACTGTTCCCTAAAAGCTGTCCCAAATGGGGTCACTTTCCAGTACCAAAAAAGAATGTACAGAATACGTCCTTAAAAGTTAAGCACAGGAATTCTCGAACCTAAATGATGATATATGTTTTTTCTTTGCTAGCCTACAACCCAAAACTGTTATCCAACAGGTCTACAATTGAGCCATACGTACTTCACTGCGACCCACCACCTCTTCAGTTGTAGACTTCGCAAGCATTGACGAGGCCAAATTGTTCAAGCAAAAGACAACAATTTCTTATGGACATTTTTGACAACAGACTCTTTACACTGTACCAAGCAAAGGCACCACCGAATGCCAGGAAACTGCAGATGACCCCCACAGACACCATCCCAGGACTTGTGTGTGCCAAAAGCTATGAATTATTGCACCTTTGTACACCATCTGCTTAGCATGGGTATAACCAAATATGTCCTTTGTGTGAAATATGAATAGTCATATTGAGCCGAACTCAACATTTTGACAGCAAATGCATCAGGACCTCTCCCACCTCACTTACAAGTATACTAAACTAAACTCTAGTATTACACATGCACTACACAGCATACTCCTGCACAATGCATGGTACCAGCCCATGACCATCCTGGGCACCCAGACATTAGCTAGGTTGTGCCATGTTTGCTCGCTGTTACCTTATGCTGTGGGTGCAAAGAGACTTTAGTTATCCCAAGAAATAGCCTCCAAAAAAGTAAGATTAGGGCCAAGATGCAACCCAGTAAAGTATAACCCCATAGAGTAGTGGTAAGCATCACCTGGTATGAAACAAACCCCACAGCACTATATATTTTTTGAGAGCCAAGGGACAATCAAAACTGAGCTAGACAGATAGCGCTGGTGAGGCAATGGAGGGGAGGACAATGTTTGCCCTTGAGATTTTCCAGAGAAAAGGTTCATCGGGGTCGCAAGGTCACCTCCCAGGGTAGGTATTAGCATATCCTGGGCAGAATTTTTTAATAACAAATGGACTCCAGGCAAGGAGTTCCAGTGCAGGGCAATTCCCTCGATGAGGAAAAGGAAATGAGTCTAGAAGGGAAGGGTTGAATGTCAGCATAGATGCTCCATGTCAGGAAATCTGAGACATTGAGAATGATATGTAGACATGGCTAGAGGGAAGGGGCGGACCCTAATTGTATGGAATCTTACACTGTATTCATTTTGTTTCAGAGGGAAAAGAATGATACCGCTTGGCACTAACGCAAATTGTAAAGCAATACTGCACATATCAGATATGCAATAGGGCCCCTTCATGTTGATGGATACCAACTCGTGATGTGGTGAGTTTGCCTACATCCAGCACGTCCTTGGATGGCAATGCCTTTGCACCCTTGTAAACATATACACCCAACCCTGGTCATCCCTGGAGAAGATCTGTCCAAGTCTTTACAACATCCACTACAGAAGAAAACAAGTATATTGCATCAGGCTTGAGAAAAAATAATTACTGATTACTTTGGCAGGGCCAGTACACAAACATTTTGGAAGAATTGCAAATAACCAGGTGGGAAATATTGAAGCTGATCAACAATACTAAGAGCTATTTGCCTAATGGTGATACAACATTGGCATGTGTTGGACTTGATGACCGCAATAGAGGGTGAGGGGGTGTCAAAATCATTGCATTCTGCTGTACTTTCATACCCAGGAGAGGTAAATAATGTTTACCATCCACCAACTACATCATCTACATGCTGACATGAAGAAGTACGGAGGTGCACCTGAGCTGAACTCGTTTAGAGACTGTTGGACTTGGCCCTTTTCCCCCAAACTTTTTCGCTTTTTGCCCCCCCTAATTTGAAATGTCTCCCCAATGGGAATAAACTTGTATAGGCCATGTGTGGTGTGAGACACCTTGTTAATATGTAATGTCATGCAATGGTATGAGTACTTGTCAATTTCCCCCATTGTAAAATGTACCCTGGTAGAATGTTGTGTTTTTAAAATGGCTGCCATGGCTGTGCGTTGTGCCACCTGACTGCAGGAGGTTAGCAGTCTAGTTGTTAGGTACCCAGCCACCCCTGCATTTGGAGGGAAAGCCTTGCACCCAGGGTGCTCTACTCCTCCCCCTGAGCCAGTTAGAACTAGTTTGCCTGTCTGAGGTTGGTTAGCGGTC
This sequence comes from Lissotriton helveticus, assembly GCF_964261635.1. Taxonomy (NCBI): domain Eukaryota; kingdom Metazoa; phylum Chordata; class Amphibia; order Caudata; family Salamandridae; genus Lissotriton; species Lissotriton helveticus. The sequence continues at coordinate 128,603,295 of NC_136064.1, forward strand.
TAGTTGTCTGATACCCAGCAATCCCAGCATTTGGAGGGACCTTCTAGAAGCTTCCAGCCTTTCTGGTATAGGGTGAGCAGTAGAGATGTAATGAGCAGAGACAGAGCTGAGGCATGAATGTGAGGGGACCTGCTGCAGGCGATACCGCTACTTGGGCCTGTGTGCTGGACCCTGACCCACCCAGAACCCCCCTACTGTCCCCAGGGCTAGTGGAGACCCACTGCAGGAGTTCAGGCTGCTGTGTGGGAGAAGGGCCACGCCGCAGTGTGGATGGTGAAAGCCTACCACCCTGCTTTGATGAAGCCCCCACTACCTGCTGACCTGGCCCAGTAGTGCTACTGCTCTGTCCCCCGGGCCCCTGAGGAAGGAGGGCCCCCCTAGGTCCCTGGAGCTGCCGGGACCCTGCGCTACGCAAGTGCTGCGCCAAGAAGCACCGAGAAGGGAAGGAGTGTTGTGGACTGGACCCCCCAGGAGGTGAGAAGAGTTACCCTGGGACCCCTGGGCGTGTTACTGGGACTGTCCGCCCCCCTTGCGCTGTGTGCCTGGAAGCGCTGGCCTGCAGAAAACTGCTTGTGTCCCCAGAGTGCTGTGACCAAGACTGCCCTGCTGATTGCCTGCCAAGCGCTATAATCTGGAAAGCGCTGTGCTGAGAAGAAGCCATGCATGCTTGCTAGCGCTGCGCAGCAGGAAGAGGCTGCCTTTGTGCCCTATGTGGTGTCAAGTGAAGCGCTGTGGCTTCTAAGCGCTGTGCCCGAATCGCGCTGTCTGGAGGAAACGGGGGGGGGGGGCCCTCGAGGCACATTGTCGGTGCCTGCCCCCTCCGCCTGAAAGTACCGGAAAACGCTTGCTGCATTAGCGCCGGGGAGAGCCCGGAGCCAGAAGGACATCATAAGGAGCCCGGTGAGCGGGGGCTCAGCTGCATAGTGGTTGGGGGCTGGAGTCGGGGCACAGGGTCGGTGCTCGCCCCCTCCCCTTCTTTTGGGAAATCGGGATTGGGCCCTGTTGGCCCCCACTGCCTTAAGGAAGAGCAGGCCCCCTGGGAGACATTTTACTTGAGCTTGTTGGCCCTAATTGTACACCAGAGCCCCCAGACTTGGCGAGGGCTCCCAGTGAGAAGTGAGCTACAGGTGCCCCGTCTGGCAGTGGGCCCCCACCTCCGAAGAGGTCTGGAGTCGGGGCACAGGGTCAGTGCTCGCACCCCTCCCCTTCTCTTGGGGTGACTGGTGCAAGGGCCCCGTTGGCCCTAAGCGTCCTGTTGAGACGTCCTGAACTGGGCAAGAGCCTGAATTAAGCCCCTATAGACTGGGCTGAAGGAGGAGTCATTCCCAGCTGGGGTGGGATTCTTGACACCTTGTGTTTTCACAGGACTTATGCTAATGCTGGGTTGAGGTTCAGGCCGATGGTTTCGTGCCCAGTGTGTTGATGGCCTAGTGTTAATGCCCCTTTTAGTGGTGGGCATCCCCATGTGTTATGCTGCTGAGGCCGACTCTCCCTCTAGAGAAGTGTTAGTCGCCTGAAGAGATATTTAGGGTTGCCCTAATGAAATGTTTATTCCTGCACAGTGACCAGGTGATAGGAAATGTTTGATTGGTTGTGACCAGTTACTACCGTTACTGATGCCAATGTATTTTGATGTTTCACGCCTGCTAGGTGATCCTACGCTGATTCCCCTGTGGATGTTATTTACCTGCCTAAGTGAGCCTAATGTACGCACTGGTGAGGTGCGCAATGTGTTAGATGCCCAGGGTATTGCTCAGGAATAATGCGCCAGTGTTGATATGCTTATGGTTAAATGCCTAATGTCACAGCGTAATGTGTATGCCTAAGGTGCAGTTGCATACAAGGTGCCTACTACCCTGATGAGATGGTCATCTCGCTGGCCTAAGGTGATGAGACCGATATCTAATGTTAATGTGCCCTTTTACTGCAGGTGTCCTGCCCCGGTGCTGGCCTGACGTGTCATTCCAGGCCCCTGGTTATATCCCGTGTTAATAAGCAAGCATTGCTGGTTTATTACAGGTGTTCCTGTCTGTTGGGATTTGCTGTGATGCCATGAAGTTTTCCTTTACAGGGGTTGGGTTGGAGTTAAACTGCTAAGGATGAGAGCCTGAGTTGGCCCCGCCATTGTGACCCCAGGTTTAATGACAATTTAAACATTCTTCTTTATTTCAGCCATGGACTTATGGACTCAGCCCTTACTCCCCTGTAAATAGTCCCACCCGGATACACTTGGCTCTGGTGCCAGTTGGTGCCGTGTTGTGATACCACTGTTGATGCATTTTTGCCTTGCAGGTTGGAGATACTAAACTACATACTAATTTTCTAACTCAAACTGGTGTCCTGCCTCTTTTGTGATGTGCCTGGTGTGTCGTCTGTGGGTACTGCGTGAGTGCTTCACATGTCCTCCGAAGTTTGGCCTGCCCGCTTGGTTCCGTGCTACCCCCCTGGAGATTTGGTAACCCCATTTCTTACAGAGACTATTTTCCTGGTTTCCAGGATGAGTGACCTGACTCTGCCTGTCATTGCTTCAAATTGCTCTTCTTGTGCTATTTTGTATTGTTTCCTACAAGTGGGGGTTTCTTTCTGTAAAAATGCAGTCCTTAACTTGGGTAGAATGCAAACTACAGGGGAATCAGTAGTAGACACAATAGAAGCACTTCAAACCTCGAATAATGTGACTGTCATGAAATATGTGGTAGATGATGTAGTTAAAAGATCAACTAGAGGGGGAATATTAATATTGGAAAGTACAGTACCAACGTAATAATATCGGTAAAAGTGCTATCAATGTATACCATGATATATGCATGTACTACAGCATCAATACCAATAAATGCCATGTCGATGTACTCCATGAACTGGGCATGCATAACAATGTCAATATCAGTGAAAGCAATGTTGAGATATGCTATGACAACTGTCAGCATAATAATGAGAATGTTGGTAACTATGATTTCAATGACCGCCATTTTCTATGTACACACAATAACAAACTGGTATTATTGATGTCTAACTCACTTAAGATGAACTCCCTATCAACACAGAGTCAGAGGTACATGATCCAAATCCAGGCCTACTGATTGATAGGTCACAGGTGTGGTTACACTCAGCCCGAAGATGAATGCTCAACCAGGGAAAACTCTGATCGATCTCATAGATAAGCAGTTACACAACAAACAGGTCCAAGGAAATCGGCCCCAAACAAACACTTTTGGCCAAATACCACAAATTTAAATACCACATATAGTCTGGAACATTCAGCCAATCAGGACACATAGTGAACCACACGTAGTAATCAAGCAGAAAAATATTTACCTTCTAAACAACGTTGCTCATGTTTTGACAAAATCACTGGGTGAGCTGGGATTGGGAATCTGACGAATTAGATGTGTTTCTGGTACAGACAGAAAAGAGGACACAGCTAAAACTATGATTGGATGAGGAGAGACTCACGAAGTCAGTCAATTCTCACTGGCTTACTTCTCACAATAGCCCAGGTTGGAGTTGTTCATTCTGTGTCAGTGGAGGAGCAACCCCGACAGCTGCGAAGTAAGAGTGCGCTTTCAGACACCCCCACCTCTGCCTTCACCTAAGCTACTGGTGTTTTTTGGCCTGGGATACTGAGGCAGATACGCGAGATAGAACTGACCGTGAGGTGTGCCTCTCCATGGACAAGCAGTCCCAGAGGATATCAAACCTCTCGCCTAACTTAAGCCATGAACAATAGGTGGTACTTCAAACACGTGATGTCTGTGTGGGAGTATTTTGACTCAAAGTTCTTTTTTAGACTGAAATATGGAATAACGGAAACAAAATTTTGAAAGCATTTGAGTGCATAATGATTAAGAACGTCTATTTTTTTTATAACTGATGAGTACTCTCCGGTTGAGACAAATCTAATCTAGGCTGCACCAGTGAGACTTAGGTGCTGAAGGAGGGTAGTTCTCCCCTGATCCTCTTTATCTTTGGATATCACTTCTCAACCTCTCTGCATGTTTATAAGTTCTCTCTGTAGGGATTTGTGTTTTTGCAGAATGTTTGTTCTCGTCTTTCTATCTATTTCCGAGAAGCAGTATGTCATGGTAATTACCGTATATAGGGAGAGAACATAATAATAAACAAATTCCACATCAGAGTCTTGCAGTAGGGTCTGGTGTTTCCCAAGTGGTATGGGGTGACAGCAGCCATGCATGCACAAAATGTTGGTCACACATAAACACAGATACTGTTTTGATTCTTTGACTCACTCAACCCCAAAGCAAATTACAGACTAGGCCATGAATTCCACTTTGATAAGTGCTGCCTTATCTTCATCCACAACAATTAAAATAAGTGAAGGAAGGCACAGATTTCCTCAGCTTCATCAGCAGGTGAGGGGAAGAGAGAAGGATAGAGCACATTGGAGACTGGAAGGGACAGGTAGATGCCAAGACCAATTCTGCATGGGAATTTCTCCTGATATTTTTTACAAAATGCAGTTTTTTTTAAAGTACTGTTGTTTTGAAGCACTTTGATAGATTGGATAATCCATTTGCCATACTGATAGCTTCATTAAGGCAAATACATTGCCCAACCTCCAACAGCAAACTTCAAAGAGTAGCACCTGGCTGTAGTTCCCTTCTGGCAGACCGTCACCTAGATCTTAAATTCCTTGGCTAGGGAAGTTCCTTTGAAGAGCACTGACAGGGGCCAGCCACTGTGATTAGTTTAATGTGAATATTATTTATTTAATTACAATGTCTCTTCACTGACAGAGCTGGTCTGCACCACAAAATCCACATTCCTTCTATTCATCAACTGCGGGAATGAGAAATTCTGTTTGTTTGTGGCAGTTTTCCTCAATTCCTCCTCTTTCTTCAATCTGCCGGAGGCTGATGTGAAAGCAGTGAATGTTTGCAATCGGTTAACTTTTGATTTTGACTTTTAATTTTGATCTTCCTGGTGTAGGATCCTGGGATGAGCAACGTGGGGCTTAGCACCCAATCTGCACTCCTGAGTGATAGAAAGCCTGGCAATGGCATAGCTGATGGGAAAGGAGGATCTTATCAGATGCCAGGAAGTGGAAAGCAGACCATTCATCAATTTTTGTTTGCTAGTATTTTTAGCAGCCTGGGGGTATTTTAGAAGTTCAAGCTGCTTTGTCATGAGGTCAGATAATACTGGTGGCACCAGGGTACTGATTGGGGTCAGTGAGAAACCTCATGACATTTATTTTTCATCTCTGGTGTGAAATAGTGATCTTTGACCCTGGAACAGGGATGTTATCATAATTACAGCTTACATATAATGACATCATTTTTAACAGTGCCAAAGTGCTCCTTCAACCTACCTGTACAAATGTTATCATCCCTCATTGTTAGAAAATGGGTTTCTGGTTGGCAAGGGTATTCCCCCTGTCCCAACAGGAGCCACAATCCTAGTCAGGGTAAGTCAGATCCACACCCTAAATTAACCTGTGCTCTCCTTCTTGCAGCTTGGCACAGAGCAGTCAGGCTTCATTTAAGAAGCCACGTGAAAGTATTTGTGTAACACTTCAAAGAGTAAAACAGGGACGTACCACACAAAAGATACCACGCCTGGGTAGAACAATGGAGCTTAATCTAATGAACAAAGCAAGACCAAAAAAAGAGAAATCCAATAAGTATAGCTGGAGTTATGAATTTTTAAAGAATATCTTGAAATATAGTGCTGAAAAGAATAAAGAGCCAACCTTGGGCAATCTGGTTGCAATTGACCACGACAAATCCAAAAGTTCAGGCCAACTGTGCTGGAGCGTGGGTTCTATAGAGGGGATGGGTATGCTCAGACGTGAGTCCCATGCTCTCCACACCGCTGGAGTCAAGCTATCCTGGCTGAATACGGCTGATAGCCAGAAACCGGTCCTAGGATGCTTGATTCCGGTCCAGGAAAGACATGGCTTGGCAGTTCGGGTTGGACTGTTCCCATGAGGCACAGGCTCAAGGCTGATTTGCATATGGCAATGTCTGAACTGGGATGGTGTGGAGTGCAAAAAAACGATGGATTTAGGCCCAGATCTCTGTACTGGGGTGAATGTATGACATTGTTCTGCATTCTGACCATCAATTGTTGTTTTTGCATTTGTCACCCAGAGTGGGATGGGTATGCTCAGACGTGAGTCCCGTGCTATCCACTCCACTGGAGTCAAGCTATCCTGGCTGAAGATGGCTTATAGCCAGAAACTGGTCCTAGGATGCTTGATTCGGGTCCAGGAAAGACATGGCTTGGCAGTTCGGGCTGGACTGATCCCATGAGGCACAGGGTCAAGGCTGATTTGCATATGGCCATGTCTGAACTTGGGTGGTGTGGAGTGCAAAACACGATGGTTTAGGCCCAGATCTCTGTACTGGGGTGAATGTATGACATTGTTCTGCATTGTGTCCATCAATTGTTGTTTTTGCATTTGATATAGGGACCAGCCATGATCCAATGCAACGTACCTTAGTTGTATAAAAAACAGAGCACACTTCCCAGTTCCACATGTGTACTGAAGTGGTAGGGTCAGAAGTGCAGTTCTGATACCCATTGGTGCCTTTGAAATTTGAGAGCCATTAAAGAGGGGCTTTGAAGTACACAGAGATATCACCTTTGTATTGTGACTCCAGACAGGAGGTTAAGCAGTCCTTCATGTTGGGACAGGTCACAGCCTGTTCCGGTCTATGTGTGAGGCTGTGCCTAAATACTCCCTCCCGTCCTGCCCAGGAAGGCCCATCAGGATGTGGCTGGCCCATCAGTCACACCTAAGCTCCCTTTCAGTGTAGCTGTCTAGGGGGAGTGCACAAGGCCCAGCTGTCACCCACCTTAGATGTTTATTGGAGACAGGCATCAGGCATAGAGGGCTAAACACAGAAAAATGCCATCTTTCTAAAAATGTATTATAGAAAAGAAAGGTCCTAAGGCTAATTTAATGATACTAACAATGAAGTTATAGACTTGAATCAGTACTATATCTGTTGTTCCTGTACCCAGCCGCGTCAGGGAATTTGTATTCAAGTTAATCAAAAAAGGAAATAAGTGACCACAGAGAGGGTCAATTTCAGCATTTGATAGGTTACAAGCCTGCACCTATCCGGGATTAAACCAAAATTTTAGAGAAGGGTAGAAATAGGAAAATACATACAATATCAGGCAAGAAAACGTAGGAGCCACATGTCCCTTGCAAGTGGTTAGCTAATGCGCAAGTTGAGACAAACAATTCCTGCAAACACAATAAACACAATGGATATATTGCAGAACTGTTTAAATTGTCGACGATGTTTCGATCCCCAGGCTCCTAATGAACTGGGATCATCTTCAGGACTATGTAATTAGTTGCCTGTTTAGATTTGATGCGCCTGTGGGAATAGGGACAGAAGAAAGGACATAACAAAATAAATCAGAATTCTCAGTTTACAAAAATTATTAGAAAACGTACTCCATGTGTCAAAAACAATTTTAAAATTGTGCCACACCTGAATATAGTAACACTCCTGTCAATGATCATGCGTAGAATGAACTTACTGAAAAAACAATGTTATTGTGCTGGCTATTGCAAGCTCCTACGTGCACAGGCAAATTTGAAGTTGTACTTGGTGCCTCATGGTGAATTATCATGGCTAGGGCACTTCGTAGTGACTTCAATCCATGCGGTATCTGTGAACATGTGCGTGGATGAGTCTGTGTGAACCAAGGGAGTCCACAGGCAATGCTATCAGGAGTCTGGGGGTCATTGGTGCCGAACGAGTGAGTGAGAGTGTGGTGGAATATATTGAGTGTCCGTAAAATTACTGGGTAGTGAAAATCTTCACCTGTTTTCCCTCTTCCTTTGAAAGCGACCCCAGTATGTCAAACCTTGCTCCTTTATACACAGATGACTATCTAAAGCAACTGTGCTCTGGCCCTTCACTATTGTCAGAAAACTCAGAAGTTCCTAGCCAGGCAAGTACTACAATACCTGATCAATTAGAAAGATTCGGGGAAAAAACAGGTGCGGTGCAACTAATGGTTTTGATGTTAACGGACCACCTGAAGGCTGACGTGATCCCTTTAGGTTTACAGGTCCGAAATATACCAGGTATCTTCACAGATAATCCTAAGTACACATCAAACTTCAGTTATATTGGGACAACCTGTTCCCGCCATTGGTTGGCATTAGGCATTGACATCGCCACTGAGACCTTGAAATCACTCGAAGTCGACATCTCTGATATTTTGAAACAGATTCATGATTCCGGTACATCTACGGAAAACAAAAAACTTTTAGAACAGGTTGATAAAACAATCGCTGACTTTTACAGGATTGAACAGAACAAAAAGTCTAATAAGATCAAGAAAGACATAAAATCTTACAACATTGAAACAACTAATCCGTACCTACAAAAAGATTTTTACACGAACAGGTCATATACTAATCCCCAACAATACAGACCCTGGGGTAGGTTTAATCGGCGCCAGAATATGGTGGGTTTTTCAGATACCTCAGCGGAGTCATCGGACAACTCAGACGCAGGGGAAGGCAGTAGCACCTCTAGACGGGGTGGCGCACATCAGAATTCTAATTCTTTTTTACAGAGAGGCCAACAAGAGACACCACAAAGGGGAAGGGTAAAGAAAACCCAAAGATGGTTCAACCCCCCGGGAGAGCGGCGAACCAGAAACAACTATTACCAGTGGTAGGGTTAAGATCGACACAGGTCGAAACTATTCCTATTTTTAACCTTTCCAACTACTCATTGGTGGAGGATGAACTTTCTCTACTTAAAAAGGGACTTACATTCGTCCCCACAATTCCACCAAACTTCATGGAGATCCAAACAGAACTCATGAAGTTCTTTAGGCGTATTCGCCTGAAGGCATTTTTTCAACTCCATCCCTCAAATGAGACCAAGGCCCTTACCCCCTTTCGCCCTCCATCCACTTTTTTGCCATCCTCTGGCATGGTTCCACCAGGGATACTCACTTTTGAGAAGATGGTACTGATGGATCTTTCGGTCCTCCAATGTAAAAAGAGATTCACTCCCTATAATATTACACTTAAGGAGAATTAGGCTATAAATTCCTTGAAAACTAATGACTCCATAGTTATTAAGAGTGCAGACATAGGAGGCGGAATCGTAATACAAGAACTCGACTCCTACACTGCAGAAATCCAAAGGCAGCTGGATAATAAAGAGCATTACTTAAGGTTGGCATCCAATCCCACCAAAGATATCCAAGAGCTAATACGCAAGGTGACCTCTGATGCCACCAAAGAGGGTTTCCTTACAAAAAAGGAATTCTATTACTTAAATGTAAAAAGCCCAAGGACGCCGGTGATATACACGCTCCCCAAAGTCCATAAAAATCTTACCTCACCACCGGGGCGGCCCATTGTTTCCGCCTGTGGCTCGGTCCTTGAACCACTTGGTGCGTTTGTAGAATTTTTCATTAAGGAATTTGTGCCATCTACCTCCTGCTACGTTCGTGACTCCATGTCCATGATCAGTTTGATCGAAGACCATCCTTTCGACCCCACAACTGACACTTTATGTACCATGGACGTGGAGTCTCTTTATACGAATATTCCCCAGACTGCAGCCCTACGTGTTATTCAAAAAACTCTTGACACACGACCACGCCCCCATGCTGTGCCCACCTCATTTATTTTGCAGCTCCTTGAACTCTGCTTAACAAAGAACTTTTTCACATTCAATGGTCTCTTTTATCAGCAAATGAAGGGGACCAGTATGGGCGCAATTTTTGCCCCAAATCTGGCCATACTCTTTATGGATGAGATTGAGAGACAAGTGATCCTGATACCATCAAATCCCTTCTTCCCTGGGATCATCATGTGGCGCAGATACATTGATGATATCTTCATTTTATGGAGGTATGACATCAGTGATCTGCGCCACTTCTTACACTGGATGAATAACAACTGCTCCGGACTCAATTTTACACTCACATCTGACAAATCTTCCATAGATTTTCTAGACCTCACCATATTCCATCAGGAAGGGGTTCTCTTGACTCGGCTCTTTAGGATGCCTACGGAGCGAAATACATTGTTAGAATATACGAGCAACCACCCCAGGGCCCTGCGGGATTCCCTCCCGTTCTCCCAGTTCATCAGAATCCGGAGAAACTGCTCATGCAGGGAGGACTACTTCAGAGAAAGTGCAATTCTGGCCACTAAACTCAGTGACAGGGGCTATCCCAGAAGAATTATTAAGAATGGCCTTAAGCGGGCATGGTATCGACCACGGGAGACCTTGTTAACCCCCACTCCTAAGAAAGATCAAGATAGGATAGCATGCGTGACAACTTTTTCTCCACTATCAAACAAACTCAGAAAAATGATACTTCACCATTGGCCAATAATCAACGCAGGCAGGGTTGACATTTAGCGACCATTGTTCGCTTTCAAAAAAAGTTAAAACTTGAAGGATCATCTGGTCCGGGCAGCCCTTCCTAGCCCTTCTCACGCCTCTACTCTTGAGGATGTATGGGGTCTGTCCCCCATTGTTGGTCATGTAAAATGTGGTGGGTGCAGCGTGTGTGACTTGACTATTGAAGGAAAATCTATGGTATTCAACAACATAACTTTTAAAAGTAACACTCTTTCTAATTGTAACACAAGTAATGTTGTATATCTGATTCAATGCCCATGCAGTAAAATCTATGTTGGGCAAACATCACAGAAAGTCAGGACACGTATCTGCCAACACAGAAGTCGTATTAGATGCCAAACCCCTAATGCCCAGCTTGTGGAACACTTCACCAATGCCAACCACAGCGTGGACAATCTTCGGTGGACCATATTGAAAGTCTTAAAACTACCACCAAGAGGTGGGAGCATGTCGCACCTTCTGAATAAGGAAGAACTCAGATGTATAATTTTGCTGGATTCAATTCAGAATGGACTAAATCGCGCAGAGGATTAGGCTGGCCTGCTTTGATCAGGAAAAAGGGACATTACGTGAATGCGACTGTACTATTGAACTCTGAGCAGTTATGAACTATGTTGATCCCTTTAATTTTATTCACAACACGTTGTTGAACCTTGAACACTGTTGAACCACGTTCTGTCTAGCATTAGCAAATGTTGCTTTTGAACTGAAATTTGTGTTTTAGGAGTAAGGAAACCCTGAATGTAATGTGAATATAATACTGTGCTGCCAACGTAACATATACACAACTGTCACGTCAGACCTCAATTAGCATGGCACCTCTCACTGTCTGTCTTATATATCACCACTATTCAAGACCTCTAACACGACCCCATTCCAAGATGGCCGCCATGTATCACCTCCAAGTCCCCCCTCGCTGCCTATTACGTAGCTTCCTGTTCAACTTCAATAAACCTCCGGCTCCCTAGGTAGTCTTACACGATTCCCGTGCTGTCCGGTGTATTGACCATCGAGTCCACCGATAGTCAGAATTTTGCTCGATCTTGGAGCAGTACCACGGCGACGCCGCCAAACTATTGAAGGTAAGCCCATTACGCACTCTGGCAGAACCATGCCGTTACTCTGCCTATAACTCTTACGCAACCGCTTCTGCTAATCCCATATATTATTCTTTCAGTTGGTTGGGTTGCTGATCCACGGGAGCCTCGCACTCCCTTACTAATTAAGAATATCTACCCCGAAACGCCCCCCCCCCAAGAGGGCGTCCACGAGAGGTCTTCAATACCCATCTCGGTTTTGTGACCGTAATAAGAGGTAGCAAACACACAAATACCCCCTGTCACTGCATCCTTCTATCACGAGGTTGAACACTTAATTAACTATCATTCCCTGATTCCTTAGGCTTCATTGGAATTGCGCCATACGGAGCAGTCTCTAGATCGAATATTTGACCAGTGTTCCTTTCGGGAACCCCACAGGATAGCTGACCGGCCCCCTTAGGTCGAATTCTGAGCACTGCGCCGTTTTCACTACCCAGTAATGTTACGGACACTCAATATATTTCACCACACTCTCACTCACTCGTTCGGCACCAATGACCCCCAGACTCCTGATAGCATTGCCTGTGGACCCCCTTGGTTCACACAGACTCATCCACGCACATGTTCACAGATGCCGCATGGATTGAAGTCACTACGATGTGCCCTAGCCATGATAATTCACCATGAGGCACCAAGCACAACTTCAAATTTGCCTGTGCACGTAGGAGCTTGCAATAGCCAGCACAATAACATTGGTTTTTCAGTAAGTTCATTCTACGCATGATCATTGACAGGAGTGTTACTATATTCAGGTGTGGCACAATTTTAAAATTGTTTTTGACACATGGAGTACGTTTTCTAATAATTTTTGTAAACTGAGAATTCTGATTTATTTTGTTATGTCCTTTCTTCTGTCCCTATTCCCACAGGCACATCAAATCCAAACAGGCAACTAATTACATAGTCCTGAAGATGATCCCGGTTCATTAGGAGCCTGGGGATCGAAACATCGTTGACAATTTAAACAGTTCTGCAATATATCCATTGTGTTTATTGTGTTTGCAGGGATTGTTTGTCTCAACTTGCGCATTAGCTAACCACTTGCAAGGGACATGTGGCTCCTACGTTTTCTTGCCTGATATTGTATGTCTTTTCCTATTTCTACCCTTCTCTAAAATTGTGGTTTAATCCTGGATAGGTGCAGGCTTGTACCCTATCAAATGCTGAAATTGACCCTCTCTGTGGTCACTTATTTCCTTTTTTGATTAACTTGAATAAAAATTCCCTGACCCGGCTGGGTACAGGAACAACAGATATAGTACTGATTCAAGTCTATAACTTCATTGTTAGTATAATTAAATTAGCCTTAGGACCTTTGTTTTCTATAATAAACTGTCCGCTCATGGTCCGAAGGTATCCATTGGGTCCCCTTGTTATAATTATAAAATCTTTCTAAAAATCGCATTTTAAAAATTGTAATAATAAATTTAACTTTACCATTACAAACGATTTATCATTACAATTCCAAAGGTACACAACATTAATGTCTACCTCCTTCAATTTGGGAATTACACTTGCTTACACTGACTCGAGACAAATGATGTCCTGTTGGAGGAGAAATGCAAGCTGCAGAGCGCAAGGCAGTGGAGTAGCCAAACTGGTCTGTAAAGGCAAAATGACAGTTTAGGACAGCACAGGCTCACCCCCACATCCTTCACCCCCAGCCAAACAGAAGGCCAAGTAATTTGAATAGTGAAAGGAGAGGAAGGGGAGTGGTAGGGAATCTTAGCCACACCAGTGGTTGTCTATGTCAGATCTAATCCTCCAGGAGAGAGCTTCTCTTTTTTGAAAGAATAGTGCTGTACGGGACAAGAATACTCCATACTTTGAAGAAATTGTTCACACCTGATAGTGGCACCCAGCACCCCAATGGTAAGAGGTGGCCCTCTGCTTGATACTCAGGAACACTAGATATAAATCAGGGGGAGTTGTTAAGCAAATGAGATCTATTGCTTGAAACAAGAAGAAGCAGAAGGACTGCCCTGCTGTATCCCCGCTCTGCACTACAGCCCAAAGGACTCTGCCTGGCGTCACAAGTATTAAGGAGTGGACTTCCTAAAATGTAAAGATTAACAGGGCCCAGCTGCATCTTCTCCACCAGGACGTTCCTATCCTGGAGTGTGTCCAGTGGCCGTTAAAGGATCTGGCCAAGTGCATTGTGGGAACTGTAGCTTCAACATCTCAATGACCATCTCAGAGCTTCTAGAACCTTGGACTGGTGTTTTGGACACTTCAAACCTAGAAGAGAAACTTCAGGAGGAAGTTCCAGAAGTTTGGAACAACTTGGGAAAAAACACAATAACGTGGCTGACTCAGCAACAAGAGTTAACTACCAACGCCTAATGGCCACCTGGCTTGGATTTCAGGTTCATGTTGCTGAAAGCTCCGGAAGTTCAGCCAACAATTAGACTATCAGGAGTTGGTTCGGGGTTTCGTGCAGAATCAAGCTGACAACATCAACTTGGATCTGGCTCGAAGAATAGCCTTGCTCAGCAACAGGAGAAAATCCTTCTGAAAAGATTTGAAGTACGAAGGATACATTTTAACTGAGGCCTCCTGCTTAGTGTATCTGACCAGGGCTCCATTGTGGTTAGTCTCAAACTTTGACTTTGTACCGGTCAAGCATGACCACACGTCCCAAGTTGACACTATTGTTGTTTAAGCACTAGAAAGTGTGCATTCTTTAAACATTCATTTCTCTGGTTTTCTACAATGCATGTTCATTTATTTAGGTGTCTATTTGTTCACAAAATATACCATATTTTTTTTAATTGCTGTTAGATTTTTATTGTGGGTCATTTCTTACTTATTTGATGTATTGATGGTTTTAAATGCTTTAAACATGTCTCCTAAAATAATCCTTTATGCTCGTTGACAGCTATCCAAGGGTTGAGAAATGGAATAATTTATTGTGACATTGACTGAACAACTTATTGTGTTTGTGACATTATTACTAGTGGTAGGTGGTAACTTATCACTACTAATAACCCACTTTCCAACAATATATAACATATACAAATAAAATATGAATTAAAACACAGAAAGATAGTTCAACATGATATGTTATACAGCTATATTATTGAAAATGATATTAACAAGATAGATATTCTTGAAAACGATTTTATTTACATCAAACAATTATATTTTGTCAATTATATTTCTATATCACGATATTTATGTGTCACAATAATAAAAGCTCAATATGTTTGTAGTGCAATATTTAAAATCCTATAGTTTGTCCAAATACCACAGGTTTTAAGGGCTCATTAAGTGAGTGTGCAATCAGTGCTGCAGGCCCCTTAGTAGCAATTAATTTACTAGGGACTTAAAAGTAAATAAAATATAGCAATTGTGGATAAACCCATGTTACCACGTTTAGGGGAGTGAGCACATGCACTTTAGCATGGATTGGTGTCACTACATCGCGGTTTTTTACAACGCATTCCGTTACATCGGAATTTTTACAACGCAGGATCCATTACATCGGATGCCATTACAACGCATGGCATTACATAGCAGATGCTATTACAACGCATGGCATTACATCGTAAGTATAGGTAAGTATAAAAAATGTAATTAAGTTAAGTTAATTTAATTAATTTAATTAATTGAATTAAAATACATTTTAAAATAGTAATTATTTTATTTAATAAATTTAAATCTATTTATTTAAATTAATTTTAATAAAAATTGTAATTAATTTTATTTAATTAATATAATGAAATTAATTTAATTTAAATATTTTTTTAATAGTAATTAAATTAAATTAATTAAAATAATTTATTTAATTTAATTATTTTAATTAAGAAATGTAATTAATATAATATAATTAATTTAATTTAACCTAAAAACACCCCTGTACCCCAAAACCCAAACCCACCCTGAAACCAAAAAACACCCCTGTACCCCAAAACCCAAACCCTACCCTGAAACCTAAAAACACCCCTGTACCCCAAAACCCAAACCCTACCCTGAAACCTAAAAACACCCCTGTACCCCAAAACCCAAACCCTACCCTGAAACCTAAAAACACCCCTGTACACCTGTACTTATTTTAAAAATTACTTTAATTAATATAATCAATAATAAATTAATAATATTAAAAAACATAAATAAATATATTTAATTATAATTAATATTAATAAAATTAAAAAAAATTAAATACTTACCTATACTTACGATGTAATGCCATGCGTTGTAATAGCATCTGCTATGTAATGCCATGCATTGTAATGGCATCCGATGTAATGGATCCTGCGTTGTAAAAGTTCCGTTGTAAAAGACTCCCGTTGTAAAAGTTGCGATGTAACAGTGCATCACCCTTTAGCATAGATTAGCAGTGGTAAGACTAGTGAACACAAATTCAGAAAAAAGTGATGCAAGCAGGCATAACGTTTGGGGGAAGACCTCCCTAAGATGGATACGTCTAACCCTTGTCCTAGTGGTAAGATCTTTTTATGTGTGGACCATCCTGCACAAGTGTAGAGACTCCACAGTTGTAAAGATACTACTTGTGAATGGGAAAAAAATCTTAACTTACACAAACGTTTAACTTTGTAAATCTGGCCCTAAGAATCCAAACTGACTCTAGAACCATCAGCGAGAGGACCTCACTGTTTGCTAGTCAGCACTTCAGAACTGATGACCCAGCTAAGGTTCAGCGGACAAAAAAAAAAAAGCAGATCTTGGTACACTTGATGATGACAAGTGGAGAGAAGCCCAAATAATCACTTGTTCACTGTCAATATCCTCTCACTTCAGGCACATTCTTTTGCACAGAAGAATCCATTATACTTCTGAGAAGTTATCCAATATGAAGGCAGGGATCTACTCAAGCTGCATTAGATTTTACAGGGAGAGGGAAACATTGATACATTGGATCTGGGACTGTCCCAATGTAAAATCGTACTGGACACAAATTCAACAACATCTTCCTGACAATATTGGACAAACAATTATGTTAACACCTGCGGTTGCCCTATTGGAGCTTGTGAATGAAATAGGTAGCCTGGTATGTGCACTCATTGGATTGGGGTTTCTGGATTCTAAAAGGGCACAGCAAAGATATAGAGAGCAAGGACCCTTACTACAATGTAAGAATGGACACATGGTTTAGACTCATGTTTATGGAAATTTGAGAAGATATGGGGAGATGACTGGAGATGATGTGAAGCACTGTATGAAAGGTATTCCGGGATGGGAACAATATTAGTATAGGTGCATTGTGGAAGTTCAGAATTCTCCACTTATATTTGATAAATAGACGTAATCTCTGTTTTAAATGTCATAGAAATGTACATTGTCTCGTCAAAGAGTGAAGTATCCCTCTTTGTGTCAAATGATAGATTTGCATCCAATGGACAGAGTAGTACGCAAGAGCCCCCCATAGAACTCAAATATGCCCAAATTAATCCTAATCCAGAGCATGCAGTCATGAGCACTCTGTCTATTATAACTTGAAATATGGCTGGTATCTGGGTGGGCTGTTCCCATTGAGTTGCATATGGGTGAGCTGAAACTGAGGTGGCATGATGGGTAAAAATCGTGGCTTGTGATATGGCCCAAGTAATTGTCAGTGGCTAAGATTAATTTAAGCATTCCACTTATCACCTTGTTTTTGGTTCCCTAAGTGTGATGAGTATGCTCAGGTTCATCCCCACATCCTGCACCCCCAGCCATACAGTAGCCTGAATAATTAAACTAAGAAGTGATTAGAAGGGGAGTGTTTGGGAATAGTAGCCATATCAGTGAGCTGGCTTAGCCATATCTAACCCCCCATGGGAGAGTATCTCCATTTTATATTTTGAAAGAATCGTGCTTTCTGGAACAAGAATATACCACTCTGTGGAGGAAATTGTAAAACCTGAGCGTGGCAACCTGCACTCCACTGGTCAAGGGTGCCCCCCTGATTGACACCCAGGAACATGGAATAACTATGGAAGAGTTGCCAAGCAACTCAGATCTACTTACTGCAATAACAAGGAGAAGAAGGACTGCCCTGTTGAAAGCCTGATCTACACTCAACGGACTGCACTCTGAAGGACTGCATCTGCTGCACAATCTGGTACAACAGCTCCAAGTATTTTGCATGGCTTCACAAGTATCCTGAATTGGACTCCCTGAAAGCTACAGGTTACAGAGCCCATTTGCTTCCTCTCCACCTAGAAGTCCCCATATTGGAGTGCGTCCAGTGGACCTTTAAGTATTTGGCCAAGTGAATTGTGGGATTGTAGCTTAAATATCCCAATGAGCATCTCAGAGCTTGTATACCCTTATGTTGGTGTATTGTACACTTTAAGCCCACAAGAGGAATTTCAGGAAGAAGTTCCAAAATTGTTGAGAAGTTTGTAGCAACTTTTGGAAAAAGCTCAATAAGGTTACTGACTCATCGACGAGAGTTAAGCAGCCAATGTCAAACCACTAACAGGCCTAGATTTCAGGTTCATACAATTCAAAGGAACACCTTCCTGCACAAAAACAATCCCCTTTGACATTTTACTATTTCAATGCGTGCTGTGCTGCAAAATGCAGGACACATAAAAAGAGAAAAAAACAAGTAGAAATACAAATATGTCTTCTCGTTATTCTTCCCCATAGCAATGCAAGCCATTTTGAAGCATTTTCAGGTCTACCAGAATGGTACATCTGCTGTGGGTGTGCCAAATTCCATAGGGGGTGGTGGGAACATCCGCTCTCTACCTATTTCTCTCTGGGGCAGAGTACAGCAATACAGCGGCTTGCGCTAAATTGCATTATTCTAGATATATCAACCCATGCAAGGTGGCATTGCACGGCTTGATAACTCTAACTTAAGAGTTGCGCCGCTCTTGTTCCATTGTGCATTGTGCAAGGGCGATGCCACTCTTTAATAATAATAATTTTGTATTTGACCACTGGATAAACTACACAGTAATACTACACATAACCTCAGTGTTGCTTTCCAGTGGCCATGTTGAATGATGTTAGTAAGAGGGTGAACCTACTGGTCTGGGTTAACATACCAGGAAAAATGAAAAGAAAAATAGAAAAGACAGGAGTTCTGTAAGATAAATGTTTGCCCAGATAGGACTGACAGCTGTTATTTCTTGTGGCAAACCCTGAGCACATGTTTAACTCACCCCATCAAGAAACATATCTTCTCTAACCTGCACACTTTCCAATTTAAATTATGAAGGCCATATTTATGTACTAGTAATGCAGCACAGAGCTGCACAGAAAGTCAGCTTACTATGCTGCAATGCATTACAGGGAAAGAGCAGGAATGCGCCCTATTGTACACAATATGGTACATTCAAGCCATTTTCCCAGCACTGGCACAGACAATCGGCTGCCTATCAAGGGCACCTGTGTTGCATGTAGGATTGTTCTTGTGCACCTACCTGTACAAAAACAATCCCTTGAGGCATTTCCATCTATCTTTGTATGCTGCATAATGCAGCACACATAGAAAGAGGAAGTAGCAAAGAGAAATGAAGATATTTCTCCTTGTTACACTTCACCTGGCACATTGCCAGGTATTCCACAATTAGGAGCATAAGAGGGAATTACCAATCAGGTCGCCCTCCACTCATAACACCAATATATATAAACGACCTGATTGTACTAGGACACAAAAACTTTTTCAAG
Source organism: Lissotriton helveticus (assembly GCF_964261635.1). NCBI lineage: Eukaryota > Metazoa > Chordata > Amphibia > Caudata > Salamandridae > Lissotriton > Lissotriton helveticus. The sequence continues at coordinate 128,622,406 of NC_136064.1, forward strand.
TATCCTAGGGACAATATTAATACCTCTGCCCAAAGGCTGGCTTCCGAGAAATGCCAATAGCGGCCTGACGTGGGTGTCCAATTTTCAATGTTTGTCAGTCTACCACCCCCGTAAACCCTCATGTAAGCATCACCAAGGGAGCTGATGGTAGGTACACACCAGTTTGCTCACGTTTTTCATCATTAGTGACTTTCATGACCATGAAGAAATTAAATTAGTGTCAAACTTATGTTTGAGAGGTGAAGAAAAAGAGAACATCAAAAATGATATGTGAAGTGATGCACAAAGAGTGCTTGTGCCATTCTATACCAACTGAACCCCTAGCAAATAAGCATGCTTCATTGGATGCTGTGAGCACAATCTGGTTAAACAAGAACGGTATGTTTCAGACCATCTCAAGTAGGAAAGGCCAACATGTTTCATTTCCAATATCTTGCTGCTATTTCATCTGGGTTTGGGGCCAGTCTTCACTTCACTGGTACTTCAAACTGAGCCTATGGTGATTGACATACAGCAAAAAGAAGAACGATGTCAACCTGTGGGTATATACACACATGTGGGTCAATGAGTTAGTACACTTTTTTACATATTCTCCATCATATGTGGAATCATGTACCTACCCTCCATTAACCTCTTCCATGTTCATGACGAGCTGAGCTCGTCATGAGCCCCGGCGCTCTGGTGTTCATGACGAGCTCAGGGAATAATTCCCCTGCTGTGCTGAGCGTTCCACGGCAGGTAATGCACCTGTGACGAGCTGACCTCGTCATGAGCACAGGAGCGCCGTGCTTCATGACGAGCTCAGCTCGTCATGAGCATGCGGGCGCCGTGCGCGCCCCCCTCCCCCCAGCACAGCGGGAACATAACCCCCGCAGCAAAGGGGTTAATTTATTCTGCTCGGTAATTTAGTATTTATACCAACTACGGGCATATCTGTATTATGCTTACATTTATAAATTATTTGGTGGCCACCATTGGACATCTCAAACACTCACACCTCATGTCACCCAATTTGTGGTGCTTTGACTTTGTAAAAAAGTCTAGTCGCTCCAATCCGTGGGTCACTGAAGACTCAATGCCCCGCATCTACAATACCGCATCTAGTGAGTGTCAAAGCAGCCGGGCTCTAAGACTAACTTGCACTACACTCAGTTAACCATTGCGTTCAAGCGTTCCTTCAAGAGCGTGAACTGGAAGGGCCTACAAGACTCTGCCTAGTGACCTCAAAACAACACCATCCATTCCGCGAGTCATTAGTCAGAGCCATGTTGGAATGGTATCGTGTATGTGTATTAGAATGTAGAAATTTTCTTCATAGTGTGTTCACAATTTTCCTCAAATAAAAGACTTATGACAATTCTGTGGGAAATCATTACTGTCAATGCCTCAAGCGTCCTGATTATAAAGTACCATCATATTGGGAACATTGTCAATCAAATGTAAATAGTATTTGCATAGAATTATCACAATGGTTTTTCCTAACTGGTTTCCTCAAATAAGAAACTTGTGAAATTTCTGTGGGAAGACCCTACCATCAATGCATCAATCATCTTAAAAATACCATCCTAGAGGTCTTACCCTCAGTAAGAAGTCTACAAACTGCCTGGAAGGCCTAATGATCTTGAGAAGATAATGACACTGAAGATAAGGAGTACATTTTCCTTAACTCCAGCTCTAGTTTTACTTGACGTTAACATTACTAATACTCCACAAAGTGTTTTAATTACTATTATACTATCATGTGCTAAACTTATAATTGCCCGTGCCTGGATCTCTCCTAATCCTCCACATATTATGGAATGGTGGTCTTTGCTTAATGAAATTCATGATATGGAACTTGCTTTGGCCAGGCTCAGGGGTAATAAATCCTTAGGTAAATTTGATAAGATTTGGGGGTCCTTCATTGTGTAAATGCTACCTACCTATCTACATTGGGTAAATGCTACTTACTTTTTGAAACTTATCTTCACTTTGATTTATGTTATATGCCTGCCACGACGCTTGTTCGCTTTTTGCTCAAAGGAACTCAATTAGAATTTATTTTTGATGAAATGTCTATTCTGTGTTTGTATTGGTTTCTGTGTTACCTCCTTTTTTTATTGATCTGTTTGTTTTTGTCTATTTTTTCCTGTGCTGCTAATAAAAAAAAAATAATAAAAAAAAAGGAAGTCCTAATGATCGACACCCAGTGGGAACAACTGGGAAGGAAGAATCTAACAGTATTGGGTGTACTTGAAGGAGTCGAGGGAGGACCCACCAAAGTATGTTATTGAGCTGTTTAAAGGGCCTAGAATTGGGAGAATTACATTTAGAGCCCACAGACTTCCCTTTCAGCAACAACCTCATCATTTGCAGGAAGGGGGCAAACCAAGGGCTATGTTGCTGTTCTTCGGGAGCTTGGGTTGGGTTGATCGGGAGATAGTGGGCCCTAATTCAGAGTCCAGCAAACAGAATCTTGTATCATTTACGGAGTCATTAAGATCCTTGTTTTCAATGGTACTTCTAAGGTGGAGTTTTACAGGAATCTTGTTGAATAATGAAATGGCAGATTCAAAAAGATGGAGTCTCAGAGGGCTCAAAGTTTCAAGTAAGGCTATGCTGGGTAGGAATTTATAAATTCGATATGGGGATGATAAGGTATCAAAAGCCTCACTCAATATATGTGGGTTGAATAATAGAGCCAAGAGACATCGGGTGGCATCAGTATTGAGGCTGTGGAAGTTTGATCTCCAGGAGATCCTCAGTCCTGGGGGCAGGAGAAATGTAATTTTAGACCGTGGACTGGACCTCCAGGGTGCACACAACAATCGGTAGCTTCCAGAGGGGTAGATATACTTGGCAGACAGTCCAGTACGGTATTTAGGAAATTTCCAGATAAAATGGGTAGCTGGGTAAATATAGATATTAAGTTTGGCGGTGGTTTATGTTGTGTTCGGTCTATGAAGCTGAAACGGATGAGGATGACATGTTGGATTATTTGAATGTCGAACTCTCAAAATGGACGACTTTATTAATAATGTGTGAGGATGTTAACATGCACTTAGAGGTAGATAAAATATTGGACCCCGCCCAGGAAGAAAGGCTAGGTTATTTAAGGCACATAGCTGGCTGGTTGAAAATCATGGGTTCGATGATATGTGGGAGAAATGTATGGCCCCCGTCCCAGGATATACTTTTTTTCTTACCTGCATAGCAAATTAGTTAGACTAGAATATTTTTAATATGCAAGGCACTTAGCAACCAAACTACAATTGAGAAACACCGAAGGGTACCCTCTGATCACAAACCTTTGATCATAAAGGCCCCGATGAAGGGAGTGTACAAACCAAGAGCCAAATGGACTTTCGACAGGAAACTCTTGTGTAATGAGGAGTATTTAGACCACATGCAACGTTTGGTGGCTCAATTCTTGGAGCGTAACTGGGGTTCAACTAAAGACACAGTGGTCTGGGACACAATAGGAGCAGGCATTCAGGTGAAACCTTGGGTTCTACATTATATCAGGAAAGGAGGACTCAAGACTCTCTTAAAGAGTTATCTTTCCTTGAAGAGTTACAGATGTATGCAATATCCCAAAATACTTGCAATCCTGAAATCCAGTTGTAAAAGTAGTAAAATAATACAGTTTTTGAGCCAGCAAACTGCTGCTAAATTTCATACACGAAAAAGAAAGTGCTACGAATATGTGGAGAACGTGGGTCGCCTCTTGGCCCTTTCAACAAGGCAAAGGGAGGTGGCCAAAGGATTGAGGCGCTCGAGGATGAGGATGGTGTGAAACATGTAATACTCTCTGAAATAGTGAAAATCTAAAAAAATAAAATTGAGAAACTATATACAGAGGATGGGCAGTCTATGATCGGGAATTATGCTGAGATAGTATGCTCAATCGCAGGGGTCGCGCTTAATTCTGAAGATCAGGCTATTCTAGAGCAATCCATATCTTCAGAAGAAGTGGCCAGAACAATAGGCTCATTCGCCACCCGGAAGGCTATGAGGCCAGATATTTTCCCCATGAGTTTTATAACTCAATACTTAAAGAACTTATTGAGGATATGTTAGTGGTGATTCAAAAAACACAGGTAGGGGAGACACCATTGTCATGGAGGAAACACACATTGTTTTTTTGAAAAAAAATAATACCCCTATTAGATCCAGGATCTTACAGGCCGATATAACTAATGAATTGTGACGCTAAGCTCTATTCTGAAATTCCAGCAAACCATATAGGCAAGGTAATTGCTAAATTAGTTTCCCTCAGGCAGCATGGATCATGGTACTGTAGATCATATTAAATGAGAAGATTAAACGGTTTGACATTACCAAAGCCACCTGTGGAAACATGGATTTGATTTTATTGGACACCACAAATGCATTTGATTGGGTGTCCTGTGTTTTAAAAATATGGTTTTGGCCCAGGATATATGAGAGCCATCAAATCACTGTAGTATGGGGTTAAATCCGAAGAAATTACCATTTCCAGGGGAGCAAGGCAAGGCTGTCCATATTCACCACTACTCGTTGCATTGTACATCAACCCCCTGAAATTGGAAAGTAATTGCCAGATTGATAGAGTGGGAGTAGGGCAAGCTGATATAAAGTATTAGCATACGCAGATGATATAGTGATAGTTACAACAAACCCACAACAGGCATTGGTTTAGAATGAGGGAACAGCAAGGACATTCAGGCTCTCCTCTGGTATAAGTTAATTCAGAGGAAAGGACGAGTAGTCTGTACTAGTAATATTGGGGACTTTGACCCACGGGTAGTAAGCGAGGCAACTTACTTGTGGAAACATATCTCTACAGCAGTGGGAGATATAATATAACTAAATTTGAACCCTATGTTACATTCATTAGAACAATATCTTACTGACCTCTTCCTGTCACTGGTGAGAAAGAGGAACATTATAAAAATAACTGTCCAGTCTAAATTGCTATATTTGTTTATTCAATCAATCAATAAATCATGGCATTTGTAAAGCGCACTACATACCAACGAGGGTCTTAAAGCACTATGGGGGGATCTGCTACTGTTCGAAGAGCCAGGTCTTTAGAGCTATTCTGTTAGAATTCAACCGTAGGTGCTTAATAAGTTAAAAAGTTTATGTTATGGCTTTCTTTGGAGATTTAAAAATATAAGAAGAGCTTCTAAATTCATGACCCCACCCAAGAATCGGGGTAGCTGGGTGGGTCCCAAATATACAATGTACTAGTTGGCGCGCAAACGGAATGGCCGCTTAACCGAACGGCTCCCGTTTCCTACAGCCCTGATCCTATACTAATCCTCACCGTCTGGAGGGCTGGCTTTCCCTAACCCAGCGGAATTGAAGTGGTGCTGCCTCAACAGCACTCGGTCCAACTTGTAGACTGCTGGCGGACTCCGTCGTTAAGATACCGGCGCTGCAAGTTTTGCCGGCGCAACCCCTGGACCCGAGGTGGTGAGGGTCTCGGTCACTGGCGCTCACGCGAGGCCGGTGCGGACCGCGAGGCGGAGGGCCCTAGGCAGTGGCCTTGTTCCCGGAACCTGCCGCGACTCACCAGGCGGGTTGAGCCACGGATCCTGCGTTGGACGACAACGAGCCCCGCTGCAGCGCTGTGAGTACCTGCTTTCCTGCACGCAGAGACGCCGTAGGGCCTGGCTGAGAACATCGCGCTGCACTGGTGTGGCACAACGAGTCCGTCCACCCCTCGATAACGGACACGGAGCGCGGCGGGTGCGGGGAGATCCGCCCCTGACGCGATATCACCAGCGGTATGGACGTTGACACTGCGCAGTGAGTACTTGACTGTGCTATTGGGACAATACTACTAACGCAGGGCATTGGGAGCGGAGCACGCTGTCACTCGCCGGCATACCTAGGGTGGTGGCGCCTTTGCTCCCTGGAGGGTGTGCTGTCCCGTTCCCGCTGCAATTCGCCGGAGCCTGGCCTTCACCCCGGGGCTGCCTGCCCGTCAGCGTTGCCCTGGTCGGCCTGGGAGCTCGCGGCGCGAGGATCACTGTGTCCTGCTTTGGAACCCTGATTTTCCTTTCTGTCGCCCAGCCTGCGGCACTTGGCCACCTGGCCGGCCACACGCACGTCTATTAATCAGAGCCTGAGGTATCAGACGCCTCTCAACTGATAAGCATTGTGCGTGGTCTGGTTGGAGTAGGACCTACCATCTTATCTGATCAAACAGCGGACCCCCACTGCCTTGTCAGATCCTGCAAAGGTGGCTCACGAGCGGCATAGGGGCACGATGGTGCACCCGGAGCACCGACAGGTGAAGCTTAGCTTTGAAAGCTCCAAGAAGGGAGCGAAACCGGGCATGGCGGAGCCTGGGCCTAGTGGTGCGGATCCTGCTGCTGCACCCTCTCCCTCGGCTGCCTTGGATCTGCACAGCTTGTTTCAAGAAATGCGCCAGGGATTGCTACCGTGGTGGAAAAGGTGGACAGGATGTCCTCCAGGCTGGACGCACTGGTGCACAAAGTTGACCAACATGAAGAGAGAATTACCGCGACGGAGCAGCGTATCTCGGACAATGATGACCTCACTGCTACTCACACCTCCCAACTCGCTCGTATGGACAATCTTCTTAGAGTTATCGCAGCCAAGAATGAGGACTTGGCAGCCCGCAGCAGACGCAATAACATCCGCGTCACGGGTATTCCGGAGTCCACAGACACTGGCAGGATGGAAATCTACATTGAGTCACTCCTCCGAGCGTCCATAGTAGAGGACGTCTTCTCCCCTCAGTTCATAGTGGAGAGAGCACACAGGTCCTTGGCTCCTGTTCCAAAGCCTGGATTGCCACCCAGGCCAATTATTGCTCGCCTATTGAATTATCGCGACCGAGACGTCGCCTTAAGAGCTGCCCGGACCAAACGTGCCCTGCATTACAATGGTGTTACTTTCTCTCTCTATCCTGATTTTACTCCCCTTGTGCAGGAGGAAAGACGGAAGTTCTTGTCTGTCAAAAAGAAGTTGAGCGAGGCTCAAATGGATTATGCTCTGTTGTACCCGGCGAGGTTGAGGGTGACGCACCAGGACAAGCAAAGATTTTTCATGGACCCGAGTAAAGTTGAGGAATATTTGAAAATGCATCGCAGGGCGCAGAGGGGCAGACGAGATGAACATGCGGGCCCCGAAGAGGATTTGCCCCCGGTGGACAATGACGACTGATATGCCTTACCTTCCCTGAACGACTCTGTCCTGGGGCTGCCTCACTGTACCTGTATCACACCTGCTGCCTCAGATGGCATTGCTACCCCTCTTGGGGGATGGAACTGCTTAATTCCTTTAGTGGTGCGCCATATGTAGGGACCGCCTCCTCTCTCCCTGCCTCTACCGAGGGCGGTACCGAATGTGAGGCTAACGGGAGGGGGGGTGTCTGTGCGCCTTTGCTGATGTTCCCCCTACGGGAGTACCCCGCTTTTGGATACCAGTTGTAGGAGTTATGGGGGCGAGAGGTTGATTGGCTGCTGGCATGATTTGGATGCAGTAGTGGGCGGGGGGGTGGGATCTGGTGAGGGGGAGGTTGTTTTGCTGAAGACAGCATTTGGCTGGGTGGTCATTGTGTTCCGTGGTCTTATGCATGTGTTGCTGAAACTCTGGGGCCCGCAGTGGCAGGACTTTTTTTATCCGATTGTTTCAGGGTTATGGCTAGGTCGGGATCTGATGCACAATTGAAATGCTTGTCTTGGAACGTTCGAGGGCTCAACAATGCTAAAAAATTTAGAAATGTCATAGCATATTTAGATCGCCATCAGGTACAACTTGCTATGTTGCAAGAAACACATATGACTTCACAGGGACGCCCTTCCTTTGGCGGTAAATGGGCTACTACCCGGGCATTCTCCTCTTATTCCTCGTATGCAAGAGGAGTTGTTATCCTGATTAAATGCACAGTTCCCTTTCAGGTATGTGGTGAGCTAGCGGATGTGGAAGGCCGCTATGTGTTGCTCTGGGAGCCGGTAGGCCGCGACACTATCACCCTGGTTAACTGCTATGCACCTAATCTGGATGTACCTTGTTTTTTCACCACACTCTGGGGTAAAATTCTGGACATAGGATCTCGCCATATCATTTGGGGGGGAGATTTCAACATAGCGTTAATGCCTCAATTGGATAGAGCAGACAGAGCGACACATTACAAACCCAGATCACGAGAAGCGTTAGAGGGTGTGCTCTCTGAAGGCAACCTGTTGGATGCCTGGCGACAGCTACACCCTGGCCGTATGGAGGGTACCCACTTTACGTCACAGACTGGTATGTGGGCGCGCCTTGACTATTTTTTCCTGACTAGAGAGATGTTTCCAGGAGTGACTAATGTAACTCACCTCCCGAGATCGTACTCGGACCATAGCCCGGTCCTGCTGACTTTACTGGTCCCTGGCTGGGATAGCCCTAGACCACGTTGGCGTCTACAGCCGGCGGCCTTTCTGGACGAGGTATTCCGTGCTGAACTGGGTGATGAGATTACTACTTTTTTCCCAAGGAACAAGGGTTCTGTTGACTCTGTTGAAACTATCTGGGAGGCGTTCAAAGTCACTATTAGGGGTCACTGCATGTCTAAAAGTTTTGGGGTATTGCGCGACATACAACGCACGATCCGGAAGCTTGAGGGCGAGTTGAAGGGGTTGGAGGCGCGGATGGTGGAGGGAGATGACACTGCTGCACACGCTGAATTCAGAGATAAGCTTACACAATATGAGGAGGAGGCAAAGAGGGAAACTAGGTTTAAGGGTAAACAATGGCAGGCGAGGAAATATTGCGAGGGGGATAGGCCTGGCAAGGCGTTAGCTTTTTTGACAGGGATGCCGCGCGTTGACAGTACTATCATTGAGGTGGTCGATAACCAGGGTCACACTGTCAGGAACTCAGATGATTTATTAGACACTTTCGTCTCCCATTTTCGTACACTATACACCACAATCACTACTCCAGATATCCAATATGATGGTTTTCTAAGTGACCTATCCTTGTGCTGGCTTAGTGATGTTGACAGAACATTCCTCGCAGCCCCTTTTGAATTAGATGTAGTTAGGGACGCAATAATGTCGCTTCAAAACGGGAAGTCGCCTGGACTGGACGGACTTCCCGCAGAATTCTAAAAAACCTATGTCGACATTATGGCCCCGGTCCTCCGCGAGGTGTTCGAGGAATCCCTTGCGGATGGCATCCTCCCCTGCTCCATGCGCAAAGTTGTTATCACCTCCTTATTGAAACCCAGCAAAACTCCCACATCCTGTGACTCATATCGTCCCCTTTCGCTATTGAACTGCGATGTTAAAATTTTGGCCAAAGTCCTAGCCACCAGATTGTCTCTCCTCATGACCCGGATAGTTTTGCCTGACCAATCTGGCTTTGTCCCAAATCGCTCCACCTCACATAACCTGCGCACTCTGTTCTCCCTGCTTCATACGGTTCACCCTGACCTCCGTGTCGCTGCGATCTTCCTAGACGCTACATAAGCGTTTGACTCTGTCGAGTGGCCCTACTTGTTCACCGTTCTGACCCGCATGGGGTTCCCCAACATATTCATTTCCTGGATCCAATTACTATATACCCAGTCCACTGAGAGGGTCCTGATCAACGGTCAACTTTCCACACCACTTATCATATCCAGGGGTACCGGACAGGGATGCCCACTGTCCCCCCTGTTGTTCGCAATTGCCATTGAACCCCTTGCATGCCGGCTCCGTCAGCTTCATTGTGAGGGCGCGATTCGCTGCCTCCAACGCCAGATTGATGTATCATTATATGCAGACGACACGACTCTGTTTGTCAAGGACCCAGTTCACAACCTAAATCCCCTGCTCAGAGAATTTGTTGTCTTTGGTAGATGTCAGGGGTGCGGATCGACTGGACGAAATCCCAGTTTTTTCCGCTCACAGACGCCGTACCCGACTTTCCCCTGGATTACCCCCTAGAGAAGTGCAGGTCTGAACTTCGATACCTGGGCATCCAGGTCTCACGCGACAAAGACGAGATTATTCGCTCTAACTACGGCGTTGCTGTGACCAAACTTACTGCTCTGGTGGACCGCTGGATTTCCCTTCCCATTTCCATGGCAGGAAGAGCATCTCTTGTCAAGATGGTGGTGCTCCCACGCTTTCTTTATCTCTTTCTCAATATCCCCTTTCACCCGGGCGCCTATTTCTTGAAAACTCTGAAGTTGGAGCTCTGCCGCCTTTTCTGGGGAGGCAAAGGTCCGCGACTTAAATGGTCCATGCTGACGCAACCATATGATAAGGGGGGTTTTGACCTCCCAGATTTCGAAGTCTATTATCTGTGCGCGAAGGCACACTATGCATATCATTGGCTTCTCCCTACTCCCTTTATGCCTCAGTTGGCGGTAGAGGACTGGATTGCTAATCCTCTGCCTTTGAATGGCCTTCTTCACTGTCAACCCTCGGCCATAACAACACCTCATACATCTGTCACATGTACTATCGATGCATGGCGCCGACTGGCTAAAAGGCTGGACTGCAGACTATTTTATTCCCCCCTGCTGCCATTGACATATCATCCTGAGCACGAACTTTTACAAGAGAAAGGATTTCAAACACTCTGTGCGGCATTGAAGATCACTTGCTGGGGCGACCTCTTCTCTGCGGGGCGCTTTAAAACTGCGGACGCGTTCTTCAAGACGCATGCTCGCACCCCACTTGAGGTCTTTTACTATTTGCGACTCCGCCAAGGCATGCGCGCTATACTTCCTGACTTCCCTACAGAGCCTGACATTACGCCCCTGCTTCAATTCCTGCTAAGCTCGCAGGATGGCTCTCATTTGGTCTCGGGAATATATCCCCATATGAGAGCGTGTAGCCCGTCGCCGGAGGCCTCAGCGAGGTCGCGATGGTCTGCCGAACTGGCTATTGACATCACTGATGACCAATGGTTGTACTGCTGTACTCTTACGGCTCGTATATCGGCTAGCTGTAGGCTCAAAATAATTCATTACAAATACCTGCAGCGCTTGTACTATACCCCTATGACAAAAATATAGGTTTCACTTGTCTGATACAGATCGTTGAGACCGTTGCCGCGCAGAGCATGCCGATTTCCTGCACCTTGCCTGGGATTGCCCCTCTATACAGATCTAATGGCAGCAAGTACACACCGCCCTAGAATCCAATATTGGGTCACCCATACCACCAGACCCACTACTAATGCTGTTGGGGCACACACCACACATCCCCTCACAGTGCAGAAAATTTGTAGATATTGCACTCCTTCTGGCGAAAAGGCGCGTAGCATGTAGATGAGGTCGTGGCAGGGCCCCGAAATTCAAAGAATGGCTTGCTGATATGACATATAGTCAGGCCAACATACGACTTTTGCTGATCTGCTCCCACTGTCTAACAGGCCGAGAGACATTTGGGGACCTCTGGTTACCTATCTTCAGGCCCAGATGGCCCGAGATGACAGTCCGGAGAGGGACACCAGTCGAGATGGTAATGATGCCCAGATATAATCTGCTGAAGTCCTCTAATGAACCTGTACTGCTTACGCTATTGTTGCTATTGAATTGCACTACGACTGTCTGTATCCATATATTTCCCCATTGGTTCACTATTGCTCACTGATACTCTGCCCATTCATGTTACATGTGCACGCTTGCCCCTTATTGTGATGTCTCTTACCCTCTAGTTTCCTTCCTATGTACCGGTGCCACTGCAATATCCCTGATCATTGTACGGACCCCGCTTTATTCTGCACTGTTGATGCTCTGTACGGACAATTGTACTTCGCTATGCTATAAAGGCTACTTCTATTAGATGCTATTCCACAAACCTCGTACCCTAGCCACTGTAATGTCGTAATGTATGTTCTGTGTTTTTTCTGTTGTTACAAAACCACCAATAAACAAATAAAAAAAAAATATATATATATATATAATGTACTATTGAGCATCTATATTACAAAATATGTGAATTTTGATTACTGGAAATACATACTTGCACAGCGCAGCAGAATCCCCTTTGATTTATGAACTTATAGCGGAGAAGGGTGCTAAAGGACTATTGCTGAACAATTTGGAAACGAGTTATTACAAAAAAAGAAACATTTGAGATCCTGCTAGGGGCTTTTAGACTATGGAAACAATGTAAAAATAGAATAAAACTATCCAAATATAGTTACTACACGCCACCTTGGAGGACACTCACCATACCAGCAATATTCCATGACCCAATAGTAATTGGAATTGGTTGCTAAAAGGAATACTATGCCTTGGAGAAAATAGGAGCTCATTTTCGGGATTTCAAGAGAAATTTGGGAATACCGCTCAATAGTTTTTTAAATATTTTCAGATTTAGGACTTCTTGAGTAGGCAGGCGAAGACCTCCGGACCAATGATTCAGATATCTATATTTGAGGCAATTGGTAAAAGAGCTAAGATTGGATCTATTTTTGATGTATTGATGCAAAACCGGATGACCTAGAATCTCAGAATGATAAATAGGGAGGTAGGTTGGTGACAGAGGACCCATTATTGCAAGAATCCTTAGACTTTGGTGACAAGGTATTATTAAAAGCAGGTCTAAAGAACCAACATGTTAAAACTTTGTTTGATCTGTATTTTACACCAGATTTTTTTTTCAATGGGGCAGGAGAGTTTACAATCAATGTTCTCGATGTGGGGATTCGGGGGCTAAGATTGTTCACGTTTTTTCTTTGCCCGAAATTAGGTCCTCTTTTTTATGACATGGGTAAATTTTTTAAATATATTATTGGAGGCCAAATAGCAATTAACTCTGCATTGTTGTTTTTTAGGAGTTGTAGAGGACCTAATGAGTTGGCATAAAAAGAGGGCTATACGTTATTTATTGCTATGGCAGTGGCCTGAATGTACCTTGCTACGGGCTGGCTTATCCCTGAACTCCTCACTTTCTATGAGTGGAGATTTAGGTTATCAACAGCTTAGAAACAAAGTTGTAGGGGTGTAAGGGGCAAAAGGCACAGAAATGGGGGACTTGGATATGGCGGTCGGTCTCTTGTTAGTTAAACTATGACGATCTGCAGTCTCTGATAACGAAGTGCTAACAGCAAAATATTCCATCTGGTTATTTATTATGCTAATGGAAATGTAGTTCACTTACTTCATAAGCCCAATCTTTTAATCGACCCTCCTGCCAAAACTAAGCCTCTCTTTTAAACCTTTAATATGCCTTTGAACCATTAGGTATCACACAAGTACTATATCTCAGATTCATATTGTGGTTGTTTCAATTTCTGTCTTGTATGGCCAATTTGCACCGTTCATATTTGTCAGGGATTTATGTCTATTTGCATAATGGTTTAGTTGCTGTATTTGTTACATGACTCAATGATGAATTTTGTCAGCCTGCTGGACCTCTGTTGTATGCTCCTTTTATGGTCATTATAAATGCAAATTAAAAAAAGGGGACTGAAACTGCTGTCTATGACCAGGGAGGAGCATGAAGGGCTGGACGTGCCCCCTCTTGTATGTTGGAAAAAGGAGTGGTCTCAAAGGCTCTAATGGCTGAACTCCTATTTAGCTATAAGGCTACAAAAAGCTACAAGGTCAAACCTCTGATGGGGTTGAATCCTGTTGGTGTATCCGACCAGTGCTCCTTGAAGTCTGCTCTGGGCCATAGCTACCAGGAGAATGAGCTCAGAATAATTTACTGAATTTTAGTGTTTACCGTGATTGATTGTGATCATTCCTCGAGAAGGGTAGTAGCCCACACCAAATAATAATCCAATTCCTTCCAGGCCACATTGCGTTCCCATATGTTATAATTATCATATTTTTAGAATGCACCGTTATTCATTCCAATGTGATGATCAAATCTAATTGAATATAATCACAACTTATAACTGAATTATGATCTATAAGTACTGATTTTTAATTATAAACATGAGTTCAATCAATGTTGAAAATGTAATGTATAGAATAATATATTGTTATTATGATTATGATTATGATGATGATTATTATTATTATTATCATCAACATTATCATCATCATTATCATTAAAAGTTCCACAGAATGAACTTTAGTAGAAGGTTAGTGGGGGGTTTCTGCTAATTGTTCATATTACAGCATTCAACAATAACAGTATAAAGCAAATGGTGTAAGGGTTAGAGAGGAGCTATGTACGAATCCCATCCTCTACTTGTGCTGGAGGCTAACGAGGCTTATCCGTCCATCAAGGCAGGCAAGAATAGCAGATGATGCTGTTACTAGAACATTTGCCTCATTGTTCAAAGCATGTGTGAGGGTGTTTGGTGCAAAGACTATGTCAGTTAGCCAAACATGAAAAGGGTGATGATATACTATTACAATTAGATTGTTGTTTTCTGTAGGTAAAAATGCACCTTCAAAAATAAAAACATGACAATATTTATACATATAGAAGTATGAACACATGAGTCAGAGTTGCTCAATGACATACAGTCATTTTACAATCTCAAATCCACCAGGGATTCCTGCAAAACCTTGAATGCAGAGGATTCAAAGCCAGGGAGTGAGTGAACTCCCCCTTGTAGATTCCCTCTGTCAGCGACTGTTGTAAGAAACAACATTCACACTTGTGACAACTCTCTACACATGTGCCTTTTCTCTGTAAGAGTTACACAAGGGCACCAACAATTGTAGCTCCTCTAGCATAACAGTTAGTTCTGTATCTGAAAATCTGGGGTTCCTTTTTTTGGGCATGGGGTATATAAAAATAACATTTTACAAATATTTAGATTAGTCGAAAGAACCAAAAAGAAAACAATATAGTAGTAGTACAAGGCAACAAATACACTCTATTTCTTGCAGCTTACTAAAGAGAAAAGTACAAGTTCATGGTATGAAAGGAGGTGTGCCTTAAAGTGTGGTCTGATGGTGTGATTACTTTGTCCATTCATCTCAAGTGTGTGAATTACATGTCCATTTGAAGACGCGTGGATTGAACCCTCATCACAGAGGATGGATGGGCAAAATGCCAAAATGGAAGTCAGGCCCATAGATACCAACTAATAGGCCATTGCAAAATGTCTAATCAATACATAGGATGTCTGCAGGGAATTAAAGGTGCAGGGTGCGGGGATGGGTAAAAAGGGTGGTTGTTCGGAGGAAAGGAAGGGTGAGAGAAGGGAATAGAGTAGGATGGATTGTTCTTGCTGTTGCAGTTGTTTTGTTGATAGACACTCTTTTAAATATTTAATGAAAAATATTTAATCTTAAAATGAGTCTGCAGAAGTGAATGATTCCACCCCATTACTTAGTGTACTACAAACTAATGATACACATGACTAGAATTACTATTATTACTCATTTCAATAGTGCGTTTTACAGCTATATTTAAATATAAAATGCACATTTGGAATTCATTGATAGTGGAAATAATGCTATATCCTTTCCTCCAATGGGAAATGTGAACTGGATAGCTGAACCATCTATTCATGACCATTAATGGACACACACACACACACACACACACAGAGCTGTAGCATTGTAGAACAAAACATTGTAAGATTTAATTAATCTTTTCAGCTACAAAATGGAATCAAATGCAAGATCAAATCATCACTCCTTCCAGTTGTTATTGATTGAAACACAATCCATTTTACTTTACAGTAAAGAACAAGGGGATATTGACTGAAACAGAACCTGGCAGAGCCAAGGGAAAGTGGTCGCAGCAAAAGCAATGTCCAGTTGTCAAGCAGCTATGAGAGGCAGAGAGCAGAGCACCACTGGTGTCATAAGCAATAGGCTCAACAAAGGAGAAGACAGAAGAAACTTGATTCAGGTGAGGAACAAAGTATTCATTGCCTCTTTGTAGACTTTATGTCTATCCATTATGGTTTCTGTGTACATGAAACTGGTATTGATTTTCGAGCATGAACAAGTATGACACTACTGTAATCTATCACATCATACAATTGATTAACCTTCCTAGGAAACACCTGCAGCTCCTCAATGACATAGTCAGCCTCACTTAGTGCTTTCCTTACAAAATTCGCATCCATACATAGATGAGGAAACTTAAAGCTCCCATTCATGTAAAAAGTGGTATCGAGGCACGCTATCAGGATTAAATGCCCTCCATTTTTTAACAGTGTTGAGGCATTTCTTAAAGCACTGCAGAACCCTTCTTTATCTGTCACGTGGGTCTCCAAACAATGAGGCAAAATCAAGCAGTCAGCCTGAGTCAGGACGGTGGGAGACAAGGGGTTACATTTGCTGATGTCATATTTAACAACATGCATGATTTTTCTTTGTAGCATATTTTGCTTCTCAGGCCAAGTATCCCTAAAAAAGAAAAAAAAACAATTTTGATTTATTATTGATAAAAACATCTTCTTTTCTCACAAGTCATTGTGGGAAATGTGCTTTTACTGTATTGTCCTTTAGATAGACATGTGTATTGCATGTAGAGATTAAATACAGCTCAACGGATATGGATGGAATTTGAAAATCTTATAAATAATGGATTGCGGATTATTCTTTTGAGTAGTAGAGGTAAGTGGGGTAAGTATTTTTAAACTTATAAGTCATTTGAACTTAGTGATACATGGTGCCTGCATCAACTTTTTAGGCTGTTGTCTGATTTACGGGCTTAGATATAGATAAGGTTTAATATTTTTCCCTACCTTTTACTTCATTAAAGTGTCAATAGGTAAGGAGAATATATAATGATTCTATATATTTTCTATATATTTTTAAACTACCTAGGACGTATTAAAAATTAAATGTGTAGACATTTAAAAAAAAACAATATAACACTATAACATAGAGTACTACAAAGTACTTTCAGTTTGTACATATTCAATCCTCTAAAATATATTTTGTGCAGATTACCATGGAAATACCAAGATGTTTATGTGCTATTTGAAATTCATTAAAAAGGTATATTAGTTAAAATACAAAGTACTTCCAAGGTTCTAGAGCGGTACTCTGTAAACCTTTTTAAAAGTATATAGAAAAATATAGATTGAATTTCCCTACCTATTGCCACTTTAATAAAGTGGCAATAGGTAGGGACAACATAAAAGCAAACTGACCTATATTTTTGGTGTAACCCAGAACACAGCTAAAGTGTAGTAAAAATAATATGGATGCCTTTAATTTTGCAAAGGCAGTCATTATCCGTGCACATAAACGGGTGGGTGGAGCTTGCAGAGTTTCACTCTGCAGATTTCCATGGAGTTAAAGAAGAACTCTGAAAGATTCCGCTGAGTTCTGCACATGGGCAGAAATATGCCTGTCGCACTGTTCCTGACAGAATTTAGTGCCAGTTGTGCGAGCAGCGCTGAAACATCTGAGTGCACAGCACTGCGGTGTGCATGAGTACCAATCCGTTCCAGTTGATTTTGCTGCCGCTCGAGTACAAAATCTTATTGAGCATGAGCAAATCTACTCATAAGGCATCCCTCTGGCAGCCACTAGGGGATGGCAAATCTCATTCTTATTTCTGGAACCTTAAGGAAAAAAATTCGGCCATGCAGTGGTTGAAAGAATTTGACCAGAACTCTGTCTACAAATGCTCGAGTTGCAAAATTCTGCCATTTCCGCAGACGAAAAGAAGCATTCCACCCATCCCTAGTCATATACTGGTTTGTCATTGGCATGTACCACGGTTTACCACAAAGTCACCGTGGTGTACCCTGAAGAATATATCACTCAATACTTAGTCAGATTTACCAAGCAACGCAAGGCCACCATGTGTCACCCTGGGTTGCTTGGTAAATCTGGAAAAACACAATGCAGCGCATGGCACTGCCTGGCATTCCTCTGCACACCATATTCTACATTTCTGCAAAATGTCATGTACATCCATTCAACCATTGTAACACTACGTCTTTTTAAACTAGAATCTATGACATGTCACCCCATTCCACTGTACAACACCGCACTCCACTGTATGACACACCACTCTACTCCAGTCTATGACAAGTCACTTCATTCTAATAATGATTCCGATTTGTAATGCGCAAACATATCATCCATTAAGGGTTTCAAGGTGCTGTGGGCCATCGGGGAGATTGCCCAGAGTCACGTGATGCAAATCTGAGCTGCCACTGGTGCTGAGGATTGAACCATGAGCCCCACGCTCTGCAGTCAGCCACTCTGGCCACATCACCACACCTCTCCCTCAAACAAACTCTACATCACACTATTTCAATCTACTCTCTGCCATTCCACTGTATGCTATTAGAAACTATGCCACTGCATTCTGTAGCTCGTCACTCTTATCTATTCCACTCAATACTAATCCAGTAGACTGTACACCACTCCACTATATGCTATTCTACTATAAGCCTGTCCACTCTATGCAAATCCACTACATGCTATTTCACTCTATGCCACTCCAGTGTATGCCAGTCCACTCCACTCTACCCTATTGCATTGTGCGGCGCTCCACTCTATGGCACTCTACTCCAGTACAATATTCCACCCTATGCCACCCTACTCCACTCCAATGTATGCCACTACTATTTCACTACACTCTAAGCCACTCTGTGCTTAGTAAATGAAAGCCACAATACCCTACACCACAACACTCTAAGCCACTCTACTGTATGACACAGCAATGTATGCTACAACATGACACTGTACAATTCAATACTTTACTTTATGTTATTCTCTGAACTCTACATAACTCAAGTCTATGCCACTGCAGCCTACAGTGTTCGGCAATGCTATACTCCACTCTATGACACTTTACACCTCTCCAGTCTACCAAACTCTACTCCCCTCTAGGCCACTCCACTGTGCAACACTGTTCTACAGTCTATGTCACTATTTAACACTCTATTACACTCTATGGCACTATGCGCCCCTCAACGTCACGCTGAGCAACTCCATCTATACAACTCCACCCTAATTTACTCCACGCTACCCTATGGCACACTTCTCCAGTCTAATCAACTGCTCTCCACTACTCTACTCTAAACTACTCCACTCAACGCCACTCCATGCCACACAACTCTACGACACTCTAGGACAGTTTCTGACACTCAACGACACTCCATGCCAAATCACTCTATGACACACCACTTCATTCTATGAAACTTTAGTCCACTCTGTACATATGCCACACAACTCTACTCCACTCCACAGAACTCTACATTACAACACAGCACCCCACTCTACGACAAATTACTTTACTCTATGCTATGCCATATGCTATGCTATGGTCCACTGTATGACACTTTACCCTACTCTGAGCCACTCTGCAAGACTCTACTCTATGCCGCTCCACTTTACAACATTCTACTCTACTTTATTCAACTCCACACAATAAAACTCTACTGAACTCTATACCACTGTGAGACACTCTACTATATTCTGCCCCTACAGACCACTGTCCAACTCTGTGTGCCACTCTACGCCACTCTAGGAGATGCTATGCAACTTATTTTATGCCACTATACCCCAGTTAATCCCTCTCCCTTATGACACACTACTGTACTCCACTATACTCCACTACTCTACTGTTTGCCACTCCACTGAATGCCACTTTATGCCACTCAACTCTATGACACTATATACCACTCCACTCTATGAACTACAACACTTTCCAGCACTCTACAACATGCTACTCTACTCTAGGACACTCCATTCCATGGTATTCCACTGTACGCCCTTCCACTCTGCACCACTTCACTCGTTGCCCATCTACTCAGCGCTACTCTACTATAAGTCATCCACTCTACCTAACTCCACTCCACTCTACAAGACTTTCCAGCACTCTACAACCTGCTACTCTACTCTAGGACACTCCATTCCATGGTATTCCACTGTACGCCCTTCCACTCTGCACCACTTCACTCGTTGCCATTTTACTCAGCGCTACCCCACTGTAAGTCATCCACTCTACCTAACTCCACTCCACTCCACTCCCCTTTATTCCACTCTATAACACTCTACTCCACTTAACAACACTCTAAGCCAATTCACTCTACCACACATTACTCCAATCTATAGCACTCCCCTTTCCTACATTTGAAATAATGAGTTAGACCCTTTGCATTGAATGATACCGTAGTAGGTGGGTGCTGTCTGTGTTTTGGTGGTATGGCTGTACTCAGGCAGGCAAAGGTTTCTCAGGAAACCAAAGACTTGGCACTCAGCAAAGATCAGAACACCATATCTCTTTAGTATGGTAGTCAAGCATGTGTCAGGTGAGTGTGATAATGCAGGAAGGAAATAAAAAGGAAGATCAAGTGTAGGGAATGTAGCCCACCAAGAATACAATAATACAAACAAGAATTCAAAAATTCAAACATCAGGTGCAGTGCTCAGGAAATGGACAAAAACTCTAATTTAATCTGTATTTTATCCACTTTTATAACCCCACTATTCCAAACGCTACACAATCTCATAGAGATGTAAAGTGACAAGATAAAGAGACAGAAAGGATCCAAACCCGAAGGAACTTCTCAATGAGCATTATGATGGAAGCTGAGGGTCATAGAATAAGATTGTCATGGGTTGGTTGACGCTTGTTAAAAATAGGATATCTACAGCCCATGCTTTCAAAGGGCATCTCAACTCGGCTCTGGCTTTTCTCAATAGTTTCCCTTCAGTCCTTTCCTTCTCCTCCTACCAGTTGTGACAGATTCTAGAGAGGTCTCCAAATTTCTCAGTTACATTGTATTCCTTATTTTTCCCTTCTACGATAACCAGCATGGATGCAGGCTCCAGCTCTGGTGGATGTCAGTATGCTCACATCCAGGACACTGATAAATCCTTTATCCAAACGTGAGGTGATCCCTGCACTCTCATGGAGACAGAGGCCAAAGCCCTGCACCAGGGAAGACCCAAGAATGACGCAAACAGATTGTTTCACCCTTCGAGGAGGAGATGATTCCACACTAGAAGTCCTGGCTTGACAGGCACCTATTCTGTCTCAGGTTACAGACCCTGTGCATAGTGGCCAGTATCAGGACATGTCCCCTGGACTTGTGGGAAGGAGAGTGGAAATGAGGTACCTAACACTGATCTGGGTGCCCCCACTCTAAGTAGCCTCAGATGCCTGGGAAATATCAGAAACAATTAGGGAACTCCTATCCATGAGTCCTATCCAACCCCTCACTGGCAGTGAATGGCATGGGCCTGGCTTTTGATGCTGACAGATGTTAGTGGCCCCTGCTGGTTGCTGCTCTTCAGTGGGGGACGGATGTCTGATCTACTTTGTTGGCCATGATGATACTGTCTGCCTACTGGAATATATCTGTGAGCAAAGTAGCATGCTCCTTGAAGAGGTCCATAGGAGAGGAAAATGGTTATATTAAGTTATGTTAAGTTAAGTTAAGTTATGTTAAGTTATGTTTAGTTATGTTGTGGTATCTTTTCCTCTGGTTATGGTTTGCCATGTATTAAACGCACTTTGTAACTTCGTAAAAACTCATTCTGAATCACAAATAGGGCCAGTCATAAAAGGGGCATCCCCCCCTTTCTTATCATTATCAATGACAAGTATTACTGGTTTATGGCCACAATTCTGCTATCAACATTTTGAAAAGTTACCTAATCTTTAATGGAGGTGATAAGGCATACTACAGTGGAATGCTGGTCCATTGGATAGCTTTCCATTCAGAAAACGTGTTGAAGTGCCTGTTCCTGCAACCCCTTCGGTGCTCATGACGAGCTCATATAACTCTCAGATGCTCATGACCACACCCGTTTTTATTACGGCCCAGCACTGCAGTGGAATTGCTCCAGCAGCCATGAGGGTAAAAGATTCTGCTACATAAGATGTTCTTTTCCACCAGCAGCACTGGTTCCTGTAAGCAAAACGGACGGCTTCAGAAAACATCTGCATTGCAAATTCAAATACAGGGGTTTTAAACAATCATCCTCATTTTTGGAGCCTGCACCGAGAGTCGCAAAAGGTACACTGCCTCTATCATCATCATCAACGTCTCTTTATTCGATTCAAATAATCATCAAAGCATTTCAGACAAATCTTTAAAAACATTTCAGTATGAATCTCATCAAGTAGAAAGATTAGGTGCAATTTTCGCTAAGGAATAATGTGCAAAAAATCATACAAATTAAGATTCCCATTGTGGCACGGTCCTATGAAGCGTTGTTCAGCTTAAAATAATGTGCAAATGCCTACTCAGTTAACCAGTACTGACACTAAAAAGAGTTAAAATCATGCTAAAAGATATTAAAACCTTCACTAATAAGCAACAAAATGATCCTTACTAAATTGCCTTTGTATGAGCTGACCTAGACCAATAATTCATAGTATGAATTAAAAAGACAAGCAGTAAGACAAATCTAGTATATTTACATAAAAAGTTAGCGGTCTCTTTTTCCTTTTATAGCGGGCAACCAATACAAATGCACTAACACTGACTTCGATGGGCTGTGATCTATCTGATTTTAGAATTCTCAGCATCTCTATGTAACTCCTGATATTCAAACTTTTACTTAGCAGCTTATTCCACTTTCTTCTAGGTTTTACATATACTGTACAGAAAAATAAAACTTGTGCAATATCTTTGTTTGCCCCTTATAGACATAAGGTAGACTTGGAGTCCCTTTCCTTAGTTTGAGACATCGCCCATTTAGCTGTAAAGGCATTTATCTGAAGTATCTTATATCTAAATTGCAGATAGAGTGTCTATATTTTTTTATTTTATAAATTTTATATAGGGCAACTTGACCCAAGAGGGTATCAGAGCGTTTCACATTTAGGATTGTTGCGTTACAAGTTACATCAGATACAAGAGCATAGAAAGGTACAGTACACAAAAATAATTTTGCAAGAATTCGTAGGAGGGGGGAGGGAAGGAGTCAGTAGCAGGCAGATGAGGAAGAAGTGTGCCCAATGTCTGGCTGGGTAAGTGATGGTCAGGGGGAAGCCAGGGCACATTTCCTCAATACCTGTCTAGCAGCGAACAGGGGAATCAGTTTTAAGTTTATTTGATTTGATAAGTTACCATAGCGTAGTGACGTAGTAAGGTACAGTAAACAAACAACGAGTTTGATAGTACTTAAAAGAAAGGAGGGGAGAAAGGAGCCATAGCAGGGAGACGAGGAAGAACTGTGTCCAATGTCCGGCTGAGTAGGTGGCATTCGAGGGGAAACCAGGACTAATCTTCTCATTAGCTGTCTAGCAGCTCCACTGGGCATCAGCCATGTTGCTCAGGTCTCAAAAATCAGGAATAAAATAGCTTAGAGCCAAAGGTATCAAATCGCTTTACATGACATCCTTTTTGTTCTAATATTACATCAGTTATAGGTTAGCTCGGTTGCAGGGAGAACATATAGAGATCTTTGAGGACGAGGTCAGAGTAAATGTAGAGGGGTAAGGGGTAGGGTAACAGGGTTTGGGGTGAGATACGACAGAGAGACGAAGGGAAAAATCTGCCCAATGTATATCCCTCTTACTCTTCAACTAACAATAAATTAGACACAACAAAAATGATGCCAGGTCTTGATGAGCTGTTGGTTGAAAGGTAGGTGGGTGTTAGGGTTCTGAGATGAAATGTGAGGTGAAATGAAATGTGATGCTTGTATAGCGCAAACTGCCACTCCTAACGGAGTCTCCTGGCGCTGTAGATGACGGAGAGCAGCTGTATTAGACTAGGACCTACATTAATGCCAGGCGGCAGACATATGGTATTCCAAAGATCCTTGTCTTTAGAGCTTTTCTGAACTGCCCTTCCTGCTCCTTTGCTCTAAGTTCCTTTGGCATGCAATTCCAGGCCTTTGCCCCTAGTGATAGAGATAGGGCTGGCTATACCCAAAGTTATCAGAGCGCTGTACAAGAGGTTCCAAACAGTTGCTATTTTAACATCAGTTACAAAGTTACATCAGTTACTAGTAAAACATTTAAAGAAAATAGATGAATCACACATTCAGTTTCATGATGGGTGATGCGAGTGGGGGAGGATAGTGGGAGAGCATCCCTAGCCTCGCTGGTGTAAGCTCGGACAACCTGTCCATGTAGTCCAGTGTGGTTGGAGGGGCTTCTCTCTTTGCTGCAGACCTGTGGAGCGAGAAGGGGGTGGGTAAAGGCCAATATGGTGGTGGTCGATTGCAAGTAGGTCCAATATATTAAGGTGAGGCATCTGAGGCAGGATGGAGGTTGGTGAGGTGAAAGGGCTTGATATCATTAGGCAAGGAAGAAAGCAAGAAAACAGCTTACTTGGGTATCTTTGGAAGTAAAATACCTGTAGATGCCCTCCCTCGAGTCAGGCCAGTTCCATTTCAGCTTCAGGCATGTTCCCTCCCCCTCGACAATGCCTAGGTACTCACAGCGGTCCACTCCTACTCATGCCTGCTCAAAATGTCTCACTAACTGCTGTCAGTACAAAACCTCAGGCAGCAGGATAATAAACCTCTCGGTGAGAATCTTAACGCAGGGAGGTCAGGTTTCTCATTGCGAGTGGTCGCGTATGCTCGCGGCCGTTTGCGATGAGAAACTACCAGTTTTCCTTGAGAAAGCTGCAGCTCGAGTAAAAATCTCCTCAAGCGGCATAAAACTACAGCTCGCACTGTGCAAGATGCCGTTTTCAATGATTGCACAGTGCCGGATGCTTGTCCGTACTGTGCAATCATTGAAAATGGCATCTTGCACAGCACGAACAGTGTACTATGCAGTTCGCATCGTGCTACGTGTAGCTCACGTAGTGCGAAGTGCACTTCGAAAAAGCTACGCATGGCGCTACTTCGCAAACTATGCCCAGGGTTAGTTATTATTGTCCAAAGCGGGCACCATGTTGGAGTCAGGCTATCCGCTCCGTTTGCGGGTGCAAACTTACTGTTTTTGCTTGAAGTTGCGACGGAGCAGAGAGAGTTACGTCATCTCCGCCATCTTGGCTGGATCTCACTGGACAGGACACAACTCTGCTGGTCTCCACAGGTAATGTTGTTAACATTTACAGTGCATGCTTCATCTGTGGGCTATTACACCGGGTGATGGCAGACCACTCCCTTCGTCGTTCTTTGTCGTCCCTGCTGTGTGCGCACAGTTCGCATCTCGTATAGAATATTACCTTTTTGTCCAAGGGGTGGTATCGCTCCCTGGTAGCCTGTGTGACTGTTGAGTAGTCTGTTGCTCTATTTAGTGCATGACCTTTGCTGCAGGAGAACAAGGTGCTGTTTTGTCCACCTATGCTGCTCAGCAAAACTCACTGTGCCACCATTTTGGATGGGATTCCGGTCACAGATCGTGCTGCATGCTAAAGATATAACGCACGGCCAGTGTCATAAAAGAGATCCCTCTCGATGTTAATTGTAGTGCGATCCCTTGCAGTGGAGGGATGCACCCCCCACAGAGTACGATCCACTGTCTTTGAGTCAGCAAACACAGTAACAACACCCATTGCCCCTCTCGCATTAACATGCACCAAGGCTCACCTACTTCCCCGAAGTTCAGACCGGATAGGATTTCCCACTTCTGGCCAAATCATGTGGGTTGTGCAGTGCTATTCATACTGCAGATGGCTCCTCCGCCCACTATGTAGATGGTGCTGGGTCCGATGTAATTACGCCACCGCTTTCCAATACTTGTATCGAGCAGCCATTTTGAGTCAAGCTCCAGAGTCAGAAAGCACTGCTTATAAGTGAATTTTACTGCTGTTTGATGGCGTAATAGCTGAGTCCGCCTGCAGAATAAAAAAATCTAAACACTCCAACAGCAAATTTTGTGCTTTTTGGAAATCTATGTCTGCCATCTGTGAATTTCT
Source organism: Lissotriton helveticus (assembly GCF_964261635.1). NCBI lineage: Eukaryota > Metazoa > Chordata > Amphibia > Caudata > Salamandridae > Lissotriton > Lissotriton helveticus. Next base: position 128,648,059 of record NC_136064.1, read on the forward strand.
GCAGCCGATGATGATTTCGGCCAGCGGAGCTGCACTATCTTGCGGCTATCTCACCACTCCCCATGCCCCCTTTTGTGACTTTGCTAGGTGAGGTTCAATTTCATAAAAAATGGCTCCAAGCTCGGGGTCATTTTAAAAGACAAAATTTGAGTAGTAAGTCTGGAGATACGTAGCTTAAAGTGACTTTGTGCAAAATAAAATTCCAAAAGCTGTGCTTTATCTTGGTCTTTGATTCTCTCATCAGCAGGCCGTGGCTTACCCAAAACCTACTCACACCAAAGTCAAGGAGCCAAGCAAGGAAAAATAACATGAACATCCAGTTCCAATAGCTCGCTCATGGTCTGCCTGTAAGTTTCTAATTCCACAGTAGTCCAGATTCTAACCCAATAATCTGCCCCTAGCAGCCGTTCTGCCTCCTTGCGCCTCTGCTCCCTGATTTGGATCCTGTATTTTGACTTAATTGTGTTTCTTTTGACTTTCTGCCCCCTGATTTAGTTCCCATATTTTGTCTTATTGTGTTTCTTTTGCCTTTCTGCTTCTGTCTCCATTCCGTTTATTTACTGTTTAATTTTGCCTTTTGTAAGCTCTTTTAACTTCAGTACCCCGCCCGCTTGGTTTTCCTGCCGCTCTGTCCCCTGCAGCCTTGCCCCCTGCTCTCTCATTCGCCTCCCTGTTCCCACCTCCCAGCTGCTCCTCCCTCCCACCTCCCCCTATATGACAGCCGAAGGCGCACCAAAGGCAAGCCCGTCTGTGCCTGTCCACACCTGGACCATACCCAGCTCCAGAATCACTGGCCCCCACACATTCCACGACACCCAATGCCGCTACGATGCCAGAACCCTCCACACACTCAACACCGGACGATCACACACCTGCATACTGGCGGCCCCGAAAGGTACACAAGGACCCTTCACCTGTCGGAACTGCAACTTTACCAGCATCTGAGCCGCTTATCCATCCACCGAGAAAGAACCCAACTACCTCAGATGCATCCTCCTCAACACCCGCTCCGCCAGCAAACACACCATTGAACTCTGGGGCCTACTCGACTCAACCTCCCCAGACGCCGCCTTCCTGAAAGAGACCTGGATGAACTCCTCCTCGGCACCCAACATCGCCAAAGCAATCCCGTACAGCTACAAGAGCACCCGCAGGGACCGCAACAACGGAGCAAAAGGAGGAATTGCCATCATCCACAGTAGAGGATCTCAGAGTCCCCACCAACACCGCCGACACCCTTAGCACTGCTGAACACCTTCAGTTTCAGATCCACACCGATCCCAACACCACCCTCAGAGGAACCCTTGTATACAGACCCCCCCGGAACCCAACCACAGTTTAGCGACTCCATCGTCGACTTTGTCAGTATACACGCCCTCGCCTCCACAGACTACATCCTTCTTGGAGACCTGAACATCCGCCTAGAGAACAACAACGACGGCAGCTCCACCACCCTGATCGACAACCTCGCCAACCTCGGACTCAGACAGCTTGTCACAACACCCACCCACTCCGCTGGCCTCACACTTGACCCCATCTTCTCTGCAATCTCCAACATCTCCTTAAACCACACCACCAAACTCCACTGGACTGACCATTGATGCATCCACTTCACCTTACAGAAACCCACCATGCACCACCGCACCCAACAGATTCCCTGCCGTTGCTGGGGCAAAGTCAGTGATGACCAGCTAAGCACCATCCTTGCCCGGAGACCACCCGCTGACCCCACAGACCCCTACACCGCTGCCCATAAACTCATACAATGGATCGATGGTTGCGCCAACACCCTCAACCCCATCAAGAAACCCTCCAACAGACACACCAACAAGAAAGTCAGCTGGTTCACTGAAGACCTCCATGCCTCCAAGTAAACCTGCCGTAAGCTAGAGAAGAAATGGCACCGCAAACAGACACCAAACAGCTACACAGCCCACAAGAGCACCACCTGCAGACATCATCACCTCCTCAGATACGCAAAAAAAGCTTTCTTCAAAGACCGCCAAGACAGCAATGCACACAACAGCAAAGAGCTCTTCGACATCAAGAAGGAACTCTCCAACCCCAGCTCTAACACCAAAGACATCCCGCCCTCGCAAGACCTGTTCAACCCCCTTGCCACATTCTTTCACCACAAGATCGCAGACATCCATGACAGTTTCAATGCCACGACCACCCCAAAAACCACTGAGACCCCTGTCCCCATGGCCAACATCCGCACCAACCCCCTGCTTTCCTGGACCAACATAAACAACAACGACATCATCAAAATCATAAACACCATCCACTCCAGATCTCCGTCAGACCCATGCCCACACCACATCTTCAACAAAGCCAGCACCATCATCACACCCCATCTGTGGAAAGCCATCAACATCTACTTCGAGACAGCAACCTTCCCGAAGAGCTAGAAGCACGCCAAGATCAACGCTCTACTCAAAAAACCCAAGGCTGACCCCAAGGACCTCAAGAACTTCCGACCCATCTCCCTGCTCCCGTTCCCGGTGAAGGTCATCGAGAAAACCGTCAACAGACAACTGATCCACTACCTTGAGGAGAACAGCATCCCGGACCCATCCCAGTCTGGGTACCGCAGCAACCACAGCACCAAAACTGCCCTCATGGCTGCCACAGATGACCTCAGGGCCCTGCTGGACAATGGAGAAACCACGTCCCTCATCCTCCTGGACCTGTGAGCCACCTTTGACACCATCTGCCTCCGCTCCATACGCACACGCCTACACGATGCTGGGGTCCGAGACAAGGCTCTGGTCTGGACAACCTCCTTCCTCACTGGCATAACCCAGAGAGTCCGCCTCCCACCTTTCTGCTCCGAGCCCACCTAGATCATTTGTGGCATACCCCAGGGATCATCACTCAGCCCGACACTGTTCAATATCTACATAGCCCCGCTCGCCCACGTCGCCCGACTGCATGACTTCAACATCATCACTTATGCTGAAGACACCCAGCTGATCCTCTCCCTCACCAAGGACCCCCTCACCCCCAAAACCAACCTCCACAAAGGAATGAATGCCATTGCTGAGTGGATGAAGAACAGCCGACTGAAGCTATATTCAGACAAGACAGAACTCCTTATCATCGGCTCCAATTCCTCGACCTGGGATGACTCCTGGTGGCCGACCGCAGTAGGAACAGCTCCAACACCCACCAACCACCCACACAACCTGGGGTTCATCCTCAACTCCACCCTCTCAAAGACAAAGCAGGTCAATGTCGTCTCGTCTTCCTGCTTCAACACCCTCCACATGCTCCGCAAGTTCTACAGGTGGATCCCCATCAAAACAAGAAAAACAGTCACCCCGGCCCTCGTCAGTAGCAGGCTGGACTACGGAAACACCCTCTATGGAGGAGCCTCTGCCAAAATCCTTAAACGACTGCAACGCATATAGAACACCTTTGCTCGCCTGATCCTCTACACCCTTGGCCGGCGTCACATCATACCCCACCTGAGAGACCTGCACTGGCTCCCCGTTGTTGTAAATTGGCAGCAATGGGTTAGCATTAGCAGAAGCCATCTTGTAATTAGAAGTTATCTTATCAGCTTTGTGAAAGCCATTTTGTATTTCTGGCAGCCATTTTGTTTACCATGTGCTCTGTCCTCCCTCAGTGTTAACTGCTCTTGTAGTCTGCCTAGAGACAAACTATGTTTAGCATCTTCCACTTCGCACATGTCCAGAAGGGCCTAGCTAGTAGAATGTACCTGCCTCTAAGTATATTTTTGCTGCTGTATGGAGAAGTAACTCTCATCCCACTTTGTTGAGCAAGCAGATCTTGTATTCCCATCTTAGTCATTTTGCATGCTTACATGAGCCAGGACTGCCCCTTAGTCTTATGCTGAGTATGCAACCCTTAGCATATATAAAGCCTCTGTGTTCTGTACTCCTCAGACTGCCTCATTCAGTTGCTAAGGCTTCCGTGTGACGTAGTCTCACTCATTTGAGTTTAATAAAAATGATCTTTTATAATTCAGCTTCTGTGCCAATTTTTTCTTTGTTGGTTTAAAAGGACTAAGTATCAGTGAGACCACTGAGAAGGATTTTTGATTACTTCAGTTGGCGCTCCAACGTGGACCTCATCAGAGAAGTGGCTATCTGAGGGAGTGATCTTGTCAGGAGACAGAAGTCTACTGAGGAGGACAAGACAGGATTCTACTAAGGAGGTACTCTGTGCACGGAGATTCTGGGGATTCTCTGTCTCTGCAGCCTGGTATACTTCTGGTCTTCCTGATTTTGATCTTCCACATGATGTCACCCCTGACTGAGAACCTTTTTGGCGCGAGTATTCTAAAAAAAGACTGTTAGGTCATTCAGAACTTGGCAGTTAGAATGTGGACAACCATTTCACTGGTAAGAGCCGTATTACGGCACTTGCTTTAAGTATGACGCCTTGTATTTAGTAAGGTAGTTTAGAAACGCTTACTACGGCATTTTTTTATATGTATTGGCCAAATATTGAGTTAGTCCTATGAATATGAATATGTAAATGTATGTGATGCAACACATATAGGCAGGTAATGAGGAGATCTTTCTCTACTCCTATGAAATTTGAACGGCGCAACGTACGAAGAGTACTTTAAGCGCTACTTTTTTATAATACTGCATATTTTGCACTATTTTTGGCATGCCTGTTTCAAGCACACATCGAAGAATGTGTTGCTTTTTGAACGTATCATAGAGAGATGTGAATTAAATTAGCCGGCTCCCTTGAGGGAATACCTAAATAGATTTAGGTATAAAAACATATTTCTTCCTTGGTGATTCTGTATCCCCAGGGAATTCAAATATGACAAAATACAGACAAGGATCCTTTTTTCTGCACAATTTTATGAATGGAGAAATGCAGAGCGATTTTTTGGGGGGTTCTGCCAGCCAAAGCTAGTGAATTGAGTGTATTCTGGCTTCTTGGAAATACAATTGTTTGTTGGGCTGTTTTTGTAGTCTTTTGGAATTCTATTGAGAAGCGCTTCTTGTAAATATGACTTACAACTAGTATTTACAAATGGTTTGGTTTAAGTACAGTCTGTGGGCTGTCCTTTGTTTCTGTCCTAAGTGTTGATCTGTGGGTTAAATGTGTGTTTAAATGTCTCTGTGGTTTGTGGTTATACCTATTAGTGCAACTTCTGTAAGTAAATAGCGGTAGCGCTATTTATGAAATAATGGCTGTTAAGCGCGCTGTATTGTGTGTCCTGAGTGTTTGACCCCTTCTGTATATATCTAAAAAGAGCTCAATGTGTGTGTTTGTGTTTTTTCTTGTTGTCATCAGTCTATTATGCAAAATGTCATTTAATTAATATTAAATAAAAAATTAAATAAAAATCCAGAAATGAACTATATGATATGCTAAAATAGCTATATGTTGCTATTTAATGTATAGTGTAAGCAATTAAGCACATGTACAAACTGTTAAATGCTTAAAAGATATAATTTAAATTCACATCCACTAGGACTAAAAGGCCTCAAAAACGAAATTGTGTGTTTTGTAATAAATCAACAATTATAAAACAGATACATTAGATATTAACAGGCAAACACATCATCTGAATAAATTGGATTTTGTTGTACTACACACGCATTTTAAAACTAGAAATGTCTCAGTTTTAAATAAGACTGCCACCATGCTCACGTTTAAACACTGAGAACAGCTTTTACTGCCGCTAAGCAAGCAGCTGTCGTTTTTGTAGACCACGAATAGACAGGAATGTTCACTCTGATAGGACTTCGTCAGTTAAACACGGAGCAACATTTTGCATTTCAGACTGCTGTTTTTAAAAAAAGTTACAAGAATTAGGTTCATTATTTTAGATACCAGGAACATATTTTCAATTGAGGATTTCCTTTTCTTAAAGCTTTTTATAAGCATATTCTTGGTTCTGTTGCTAAATAATAATTGTCCTTTTAAAAAAAAGAGTGTCATAAAAGCGTTTCATGTTTCAAGTTAGGATTCTCTGCTTAGGCTTATGAATGAATACGTCTAAATATGATAGGCAAGGGATGCAGCTTGCTTTTATATGTGGAATTATCAAAAATGATTGGTTTTATTAAAAGAAAAAAATATTAATTATGAAAAATTATTTTAAAAAAGTGCTTTTAAATTAGTTTTTTAATATTTATGAAGCTTAATACTCATACTAAGACCTCCTTGCATTGAAAATTTAATTTAGGTTGTGTTGTATCGCGTAATAAGGACATTTGCATGTGGAATATCACTCTGCGCAGGCGTAAAAATCCCTAATTTTTATAAAGGTATAAGTGATTATTTTCAATTTCTAATTTCTGGGCTATGTAATGAACATTCTGATAATGAATATTATGCAAAAAAATTATAGGATACTCATTTTTAAGTGCACCAAATATCAAAGTCAAAATTGGGTAAAATAGACTATTTAAACAGCATTCTTGCCATTTACTGAAGCTTTAAAGTGCCTTAGGCTTCAGTAAATGCATACATTTAGGTATAATACAAATACTGATAGTCGGTGACTTAAACATCCACCTAAATGACATCTCTAGTCACACCAGCACCAATTTTATAGCAGATCTATTGGTCTTAAATCTCACCCTTCACAATGAAGGTCCAACCCACAAGGCAGGCAATCTCCTTGACCCAATCTTTTTCAACCAAGATAACATTACTTGCAAACCATCGAAACCTATCCCTTGGTCTGACCACTATTTAGTGGAATTTACAATAGCACTGCCGCAACTGACCATTTCTTGTAAAGCCCAATCTGGTCCCACGGTTCTAAGGAACTGGAAAAAGTTGGATTCTACCAAGTTCAATACTTGTCTTAGGGACACTAGGCCCCTCACTAATATATCAAATATAGGAGAAGCTATAGTCATTCAAAACTGGCTTAGTTCTGCCATCAACACATGCCTTCCACAGAAAAATAAAAAACAAATTCCTCTTCATCCTCCCGCTCCTTGGTTTACAGATGCCCTCAGACTGGAAAAAACGGCCTGTAAAAATTTAGAGCGCAGATGGCGCGCCCACTATGACCCTGCACAGAAATCATCATATAAAGCAGCCCTTCTGAACTATCATGCAAACTGTGCATTAGCTAGAGCAGAATTTACTAAAACAACTATTGAAAATGCTCAAAATCGGCCCAAAGCACTTTTCAAAATAGTCCAGCAACTCTCTGGTTCATCCTGTCAACCAAAAGCACCTTCCCTGGACTCTGCACAGTGCAATGTTCTGGCTGAATTCTTTAGGAATAAAATTGACAAAATCTATGAGGAATTCAAAGATCCAACTATTTTTCCATCAGCTTCGAACTCCCCGGTAAGCCTGTCCAAATCTGAAAAAGTTATTACACACCCCGTCTTAGATACCCACCCCCAGCTTCTAACCAACTGGGTCCCCCTCAACCTGCTTTCATTACACAAAACTATAACAACCATCAAATCTGGCTCTCCCCTCGACCCCTTTCCCCCCAAATCCTCCCTTCACTCGACACTCCCTCACTAATGCTCATTTTAGAGCTGCTGAATACTTCTTTAAGAGAGGCTGAAGTCCCCAAAGCATGGAAACATGCCATGGTCTCACCTCTTCTAAAGAAATCCACTGCAGATCCACACAACCCCTCTAACTTCCGTCCAATTTTGCTGCTACCCCTATTCTCCAAAATTCTGGAGAAACATATTGTCTCCCAACTCACTCACTTCACAGAATCCAACCACCTCCTTCACACATCCCAATCCGGTTTTAGGACAGGATTTTCAACGGAATCCACCCTACTTGGGGTTTCTGAAACCATACGCCGGCAAGTTGATGATGGGGAGACCGTGGCACTTATATTACTCGATCTAAGTGCCGCATTTGACACGGTCTCCCACACCATCCTCCTTAACACCTTGCAAACCTGTGGCATCACAGGACCGGCACTGGCATGGCTTAAAAGTTTTCTCTCCGATAGAACTTTTCAAGTCTTCTCTGCCACATCCTCTTCTAAACCCCATACTCAACCTTATGGGGTTCCTCAGGGTTCAATACTTAGCCCATTGTTATTTAATGTATACATCAGTCCCCTTGCCCTCCTAGCCGAACAATCTGGGTTGAAAATCTACTCATATGCTGACGATACCCAGATTGTGTATTCTCTCTCGGCAAATGCACATTCTAACCCGTCTTCCCTCCATTTGGGCCTTACCAACATTGCTAATTGGATGTTTGAGAATAAGTTAAAACTCAATGGAGGAAAGACGGAACTACTTCTGTTTGGAAAACAAACCTCCTTGTGGGGCCCACAACACTGGCCCTCTCAGATGGGGCCCACACCCACCCCCTCTAGCATCGCTCGCAACCTGGGCATAATTTTTGATGAAAATCTGTCCATGAAACAACAAACGGTTGGAGTGGCAGCCACGTGTTTTAACATACTCAAGTGGCTCAAGAAAATCAGGTGTATGCTCCCCCAGAACACACTAAAAACCGTAGTCCAAGCTCTAATTACATCCAGGCTGGACTAGGGTAACATCTTATACCTGGGAGCTTGCAAGGATATTACTAAGAAACTACAAACATTGCAAAATGAAGCTGTGAGACTGATATGCATGTTACCAAAAAGATCCTCTACGTCATCTGGTCTCCGGAGTCTCCATTGGCTCCGGATTGAACAACGAGCTAAATTTAAAGCTCTATGTTTCATGCATAGACTCAAGACTGGTAAGGCCCCTGCCTATCTGAGCTCCTTGGTTAAGCAATACGTCCCCCCTAGAATCCTACGTTCCTCGACTCAACATAAGTTCCAGGTACCTAGGATCAATCGAGTTAGACAGGGAGGTCGCTCTTTTTCCTATTTGGCCCCCTCATTATGGAACTCTCTCCCAATTCAACTCCGCACAAATGAATGCTATTTGCAATTCCGTAAGAATCTGAAGACATGGTAGTTTAACCAATAATTAGATTTCATCTGCTCAATATTTTCTCTCCCCTGTTACTTTGTTTCAGTTTCTTCCTAGCGCCGGGAAACCTCAGGGTAGCTGTTGCGCTCTATAAAAATAAATATAATAATAATAATAATAATAGCTGACTTCTGGATTGTTAGACAAGTATATTGCACACTGCTTCTTCTCTTGAAAAATAATATCCACATAGTTGCTCTCATTTAACAGAAAATAAAATGTTGCATTAGTGTTAGACAGAAAATAAGATGAAGCTCTTTCTTAGAATTTTGTGGGCTTCATGCCTAGGTAAAAACGATTAGCAAATTTAGATTTATTTTTCACAGGAAAAATTGTGGCACAAGGGACACACAGAGTATCTGTGAAACAGTTTTACTTTTGGACAGTCAAAATTAAGGTGGCTTAACATGCTTACATGTTTTAGTCATTACAAAGTTGACAACATGGTTACAGTTGATATTTTGTGTGTTATGTGAAGTGTCTCTCTTTTGTGTTGTGTATTTTTTTGCTTCTGCCTACAGATCATTCATGGATTATTCTGGGTGGTTTTAAGGCTGACAAGGTACGTGAGTTGGTTTGACAAAAACGTCATAGTTGTGAGAGGAAAAAAGGTGAAATATGTGCGCTGAATGACTATAGGTAGGAAATTAGGGTAAAAGAAGATTAGAACGGACCGAGAATGCTACAGTAGGTGTAGGGAAGTAGTGGAAAAGCAGAGGTCATTAGCAAACGCATCAGTGATGGTCCATTCCACGAGGTGGTGGAACGAGTGGTCCATATGTACCTGTGGGACCTAAACAACGTGCAAATTGCAAAAAGAAGGGTGCTGTCAGTAGTATGTTGAAACAAGATGTGTTTTTTTGTATAACTCCTTTGAAAAGAAATGTTTGTGTGTTTTTCATGTTTGTGCATTTTGTCCTTTTATGAATTGTTCCTACTGGTCCTGTGTGTCAGAAGCAACACAGTAAGTTGTATTTGAAAGCCAATCACCACTAAGGTGACCTGCTGTCAAAGGGGTTGAGGAAAGTAAGGAAATTGAATATTAATTTTAAGCCTGACAAATTAAGCAGGCCAGAATATTGGGTTTTGGGCTGTAGGTTCACAGTGCATAAAGTGCATGACATTGTGTTGTGCGTCACCGCTCATTTACATATGCTATTGTAATTTGTCTATGCTTTCTGCGCTTGGTATACAGCAAGTATACCTGATGGCTTGGCATGTGTGTTTTTCTGTTATGCATGTTTTTGTTTCTATGCTTTTGTTGTTTATTACTATTACAAGCTCCTCTGTGTTGTGAGGGGATGGTCATGACGATGCCCATCGCTACGCAACAGTTGGTTGGACATATCCTGGTTAATAAATTTCACTGATATGATACTTCATGCTGTGAACAGGACAGACAACACATCATAAGTGTATGTCTATTTGGCTATAATGGCATTGAAGAAAAGAAAAAGAGATATATAGGATTAAAAGTGTGTCACCTGCAGTTAGCCATAATACTGCCCCTTCCCTTAAGAGATGGGCAGCCCTTTATTAAATGTTCCCTGATTGGACCCTAAGGAGGAACTATAAACCTGTGTCTCCAGCTAAAGGTGACCTAAACTTTTCTCCTGATTTTGCACTAGTTAATCCTGTTCTGCTTCCTAGCTATTGTATGGCTTTGTTCCTTAAAGGAAAGCAAGTTTCATTTTCCCCGGGGAAGGAACTGGAACAGTAGCCGAGATTACAGTATATGGTGTAGCGGCTGGTGGTAGAGTTATTGCATTTGTGTACTACTTTGGTCTTTTTTGTATCACCAGTACTCTTGGTATTGTGTCACATGCCTGACTATCACCCAAGTAATTTCTTGTTCTTCCTATAGATTTACCTTTTGCCGCTTCTCCCCTGATCGATGTCGTATTGTGCCTAGTTATTGGGGATTTTCGCTGTGTCCTAGTCCCATTTCCCTTTTCCGTATTCCTTTCACCAGTCAGCCCTTTTATTATTGTTGGTGTATTGTTCAAGTTCACACTTCCAGACTGCAGTGATGTACCAGGGACCTCCATATTAGGTATAATTCCCTTTCGTATGACCAGACTGGTTTTCAAGAATTTTCTTTAGGCCCACTTCGATGTTTTCCAGTCTGACTTTCAGGGTAGTGATGGACTGGTTAACTGACTCAATACTATAGTAAGACAAGTTTTCCACCCCAATAGGAGATACCTTACGTTTATTTTTTGAACATGACACATTTTCAATGCCTATTTTAATTTGTTTTTTTACCCTTTTGTTCCTGCTGCTTTAATTTTCGGTGGGATCAGATGTGTTCTAATCATGGAAATACCAGGACTCTCTAGTTCTTGTCTTTTGTTTCCACATTTTGATCAATAGCCTGTGCATTGCATGGTGCACCTGATGCACAATTATTAAAGGGAGGTATCTACATGTCCCTTATAATCTCTATCATGTGATTTCCCTTTTGAGGTGTTCTACATAAGGAATTTAGGAACACCTAGACGTAAACATAAAACAAAACGTTTACCCCATTAGACAATGCCACTATGTGTGAGGACACACATTTAGATAGAATTCCCATGTAGCTACCTACCCTTAGATGGCAGAGGATATGCTCTCACATTGAAGTTAGTGAGAATAATGAAGAATACCCAATTGAAGAGACTAGAAGTACTGAGAGTGACAGTGCATTCTAGACCAGAGTAATCCCATGGCGTATGGCCACTCCCTCGCAGATTGCAGGCCACCTGCTTGCAGTCCCATTGTTAAATACAATGAACTGTTTTTGAACTAAATTGAAGGAAACTAACAACTGTGTCACATTTCCTACATTACTAGGTTCTGCGGGATCTTCCATAGTAAAAGGAAGAGTCATAATAACCTGCAGAACAAAGATAAAGCTGAGTCCTAAATCCCATCAGTGACAGCTACAGATGAAGGGCAGACGTCTTGGACCTACAGTCCCAGCACCCAGAAAGTAGCAAGGCTGGACAGCGATTGCCAGTGCGCCATCAATGGCATCTCCAAAGCATTGTGCTTGCTCCATCAGATGGCGTTGGACATCAGACAAGAAGGAGGAGCTGGTTCCCTGTTTGCCACAGAACAATAGTTTCAGTGCAAAGGAGCAAAAGTGAAGAATCCCTGTTGTTGATGGCAGGGCTGGTTTGATGCTTCAGTTTTCTACCTGTCATGTGCTGGTAACCTCTGACAGCGCGTGGTCCCTTGAGCCCCTTGGCCTGAGTTTTGGCCACCCCCCTTTTATTTGCTCCAACGGAAGTGCAGTGCACCGAAGGATCCAAGATTGGCAAAAGGCACTACATTGTGGTACCCATGTTGAAAGGAAAAATAAAATGAAAGAGCAGCCCGAGAGTCCACTGACACTGAATAATGAGTGTTGGAGCCTGAGGATGTAGTCCCAGGTCTGCACGAGATGATCTGTGCCCACGACCAACAAAGAGCACAATATCTGTAGTGCCTGTCGCAGAGGAGAGACACTGGTGCACTGCATTGAGACATTTAGACTTTCGAGTGAGCTGTGAGTGTTTGCCAGGAGGGCACTCCAACAGATACTGAGAAGCATTATTTTCATGGAAGGCCTGAATCAAGAGGCCCAACGCGGAAGAAGACAATGGAAGCAGATTTGATGGATGATAGAAGCCTACCAAAGAGGCTTAGAACGGACTTTGGCATAGTTGCACAATTGTTTCCAGTGCCACAGTATAAAGTGGGTGTTGAATTTGTTCCCATTTGACTGAACTGCCATGGAAGAGGAATAGCCTCTAGTGGCTCCACCCCTAGCATCCAAAATGGTCCACCGGAAGTAAATTTGTGTGACTGTTCTTACTGTTCTGCGGGCATCGTTTTAAAGTAGTGTTCTGTCTCTACTCTGATAAAGGGTATTACCATTTCACCTGAGAGCATTGATAAGGATCGCCACTGTCTCACCTGAGTATATAATAGTCACTGAAATGCAGAGGAGCCCTGAAGGTGTTTACTAGATGATTTTAGGATTTGCTTTTGCTTAGGACAAAAAAATGATAATTCTATTTGTAATAGTGGTCATTACTTTCTACTGCTATCTGAATGTTAATGATGACTAAATGCTCTGTTCACCTTGTATTCCTGCTCATGCCAGCTTAATGAAATGTTTAGAATGGAAAATGCCCACCTAGCAATGAATTAGGAAATTGATAAAATGTATGAAAAATTAATGCACAAATATTTTCTATGTTCCTACTGGATCATAGGAATGTCTTCATCTAATGCTATAACGGTTGTCTGTTGTAAATTGGCAGCAATGGGATAGCATTAGCAGAAGCCATCTTGTAATTAGAAGTTATCTTATCCGCTTTGAGAAAGCCATTTTGTATTTCTGGCAGCCATTTTGTTTGCCATGTGCTCTGTCCTCCCTCAGTGTTAACTGCTCTTGTAGTCTGCCTAGAGACAAACTATGTTTAGCATCTTCCACTTCGCACATGCCCAGAAGGGCCTAGCTAGTAGAATGCACCTGCCTCGAAGTATAACTGTCAGGCTATTTTTGCTGCTGTATGGAGAAGTAACTCTCCTCCCACTTTGTTGAGCAAGCAGATCTTGTATGCCCATCTTAGTCATTTTGCATGCTTACATGAGCCAGGACTGCCCCTTAGTCTTATGCTGAGTATGTAACCCTTAGCATATATAAAGCCTCTATTTTCTGTACTTCTCCGACTGCCTCAATCAGTTGCTAATGCTTCTGTGTGACGTAGTATCACTCATTTGAGTTTAATAAAAATGATCTTTTATATTTCAGCTTCTGTGCATGTTCTTCTTTGTTGGTTTAAAAGCACAAAGTATCAGTGAGACCCCTGAGAAGGATTTTTGATTACTTCACCATCAACACGAGGATCACCTTCAAGCTTCTCACCCACGCACACAAGGCACTCCACAACACGGGACCAGCATACCTCAACAGACGAATCAGCTTCTACACCCCCAACCACCAACTCCTCTCCACCGACCTCCAAACGGTCCCCTGCATCCGAAGAGTAACCTCCGTTCTCCCACCTTACTACCAAGACCTGGAACACCATCCCCATCCTCCTACGGCAGACCCAGGACCTGCTTACCTTCGGAAACTCCTCAAGACTTTTCTATTTGAGCAGTAGCAGCATCCCCCCTCCCAGTGCCTTGAGACCTTTGGTCTATTATATACAGAGCCACTTTCTTACAGTCACTTACCCATCGAGCTATTCACACGAACACTCAGTCACTCAGTCACCTTTACTGCCACTCACACAAAAACTTACTCAACCATATAGCTACTCACACAGCTACTCTGTCACCAATATAGCTACTTACACACACACACTTGCCCAACCATGAAGCCACTCACACCAAGAACCCTGGACCTCCCACCACCCAACAATATACCACCAAGGAACTCCTGGACCCCAGATGCCAAAAGAACAGCTGTGTCCCGTCTTCCCCAAGATCCATCAAAGGACCCTCCACCTGCTGACACTGCCACTTCTCCTGCAACACAACCTACAAAAGACACCGCACAATCCCTGCCCACAAAGCCAAGAACACCCCGTAACCATTCAGTTGTATCTTGCTCTAGGCCCGCTCACTCTGCAAATACACCATGAAATCTGGGGCACCAGGACCAACCTCCCCACGTACATTTACTTCATCACCAAAATGTGGCTCAACCCCTCCTTGAACCACAACAGCACCACTGCCCATCCCGAAGGATACAAGATGATACACCATGAAAGTATCAACAAACAAGGTGGATGCATCACCATCGCTTTCAAGAAAACCATCAGATGCACCATCACCAGTGACCACCCACCTCTCATAGAACACCTTAACTTCCTACTACAAACCAATGCAAATACCACAAATAAGAGGCACCCTCAACTACAGACACCTGGTACCCCAAGCAACATTCTGCGACATCATCCCCAACCTCATTGAACCCCTAGAAATCAACTCTCACCACTGTGTCCTGCTTGGAGAACTCCACATCAATAACATCATCTCCATTTCCTACCTGGAGAACCTGAGCAACATCAGCCTCACCCAACTTGTCAACAAACCGATGACCAAATCCAGACACACCCTTGACCCCATCTTCAACTTCAGTGACAGAATTAAATTCAGCCATACCGTAGAATTCACCTGGATTAACCAGCGCCCAGAACACTATCACCAGGTGCCATATCTCCTTCCACCTTAGCTAGAGCATATCAATCAAAATATAGTGGTCACAGGCCCTCCTCATCTCCAAACCTGAGGCCTCAACAGACCTCAATCAGGCTGTCTAAACTTCCCTGCCTGGAACAGCAACAGGGCCGACAGATTTGCCCTACTGAAACCTACAAAATCCAACAAGATCCACAAACCTGACAACTGGTATACACCAGAACTCAGGACCACCAAGGGCAACTGCCACGAACTGGAATAAATATGTTGTGCCACCAAGGACCCTCCAACAGAGCTGTTCACAAAGCAGTTCCCAGCATCTATCACGGGCATATCAAAGAAAACAAATAAGCAGCCATCACCACCCTCATTGACTTTGCAGTCACCACACAATGTAACTCTTCAAAACAGTCAAAGAAATCTTCAACCTGACAGCTGTAGAGAACACCATCCACCTCTCTCAAGATCTCTGCGACACCCTGTCAGACTACTTTCCACAACAAGATCACCAACATCTATAACAACTTCAACATACAACTCAACACCCTTGATTCCGATAACCTTAAATAGCCAGCAAACTCCATCCAAACCATCACCACCTGGTCACCAATCACCACCTTGACCACCTCAGCCATCATGTCTTTCATCCATTCCGGGGATCTCACCAACCGCTGCCCCACCACTTCTACAACCTTGCAATAAAGCCATTCAGCAGGCATGTCATCACCATCCTCAACACCTCCATCTCCACAGCAACCTTCCCGGACAGATGGAAACATGCAAAAGTCAAACCCCTCCTAAAGAAAGTCTCTGTTGACCCCAAAAACTCAAATAATGCTGTCCAATCTCCCTGCTCATCTATCCAGCCAAAGTTCTAGAGAAAGACATCAACAAGCAGCTCAACAAATTCCGGGAACAAAACCACCTACTGAACATCTATCAATCAGTATTCTGGGCCAACCACAGCACTGAGACCAGTCTGATTGGTAAGCATGGGCGTAAAATCCGCTCCGATCGCGGATTTTTCGGATTTTCGGCAAATTCGCAATCCGCGAACTCTCGCGAATTTGTCGAAAATCTGTGAATCCGCTCGCGGCGGATTTTTTGCTTGGTTGCGGCGCGCGTCGTGGTGCACGGCGTTCACTTTCCGTCATTAAGCGTTTGCCGAGTTGTTTTTCTCGATCATATTTAGCGAGTGCCGCGCCATTTTGGATCTTGCTGCGTGATCCCGCGGGAGTTTGGCGCCCGCGAATACGTAATCGCGGCTTGCCACCTTGCACAGCACACCTCGCGAGAGTTCGCAATTGCGAACACGTAGTTGCGGCGGAAAGGAACAATCTCGCACTCGCAAAATAGAGATTTTGCAATTCTGCACAAGAAAATCACCAGCAAACAGGATAAACCTTCAGAAAATTATGATTTTTATCAGAATCACTCCTCAGGTTGACATTTGCATGGCCTTTTTTTTTGCAAGGAGTCCATTTTTGGGGGGGGGGGAAGGAAGTGCCCCACAGTCTCCAACTTCCTGTTGCTGTCCAGCAGGCTCCTCCCAGTGCTTTGTCCATCTCCTGGTCACTTTCATTTGGATCTGGAGCTGGAAGGATTACTTTTTGTGGGTGCTGCTGGATATTTGGATTTGAGGCCTTTTTGACTGTCTTTGGATCACTTTTGGATTAGAAATCAACTCTCACAAGTAAGTTTGTTTGGGGCATTAGAGTTGCTGCAAGTACAATTTTGGAACTTTTTCAGAACATTAAATAAATTATATTGTTGGTAGCCACAGTATCCAGTAGGACCAGGGTTAGTTAGGGGTGCATGATACAACTGTTTTGTGGAATTTAAACACCATTGAGGCCATGGATGGGCTGGGATTGTGCTGATTTTTGTCGTTTTTTTGGGCCTGCTGGTGTGGCCCTTTGCCCAGGGGTGGTGAGTGTTGCATGGGCCTAGTCTTTCTGTGGGGTGTCTTCTTGAATTTAAACATCATTGAGGCCATGGATGGGCTGGGATTGTGCTTATTTTATTGTTTTTTGTCGTTTTTTGGGGGCTGCTGGTGTGGCCTTTTGCCCAGGGGTGGTGGTGCATGGACTGAGTGTGCCTGTGGTGTGGTCTCACTCTCTTTAATGTAAACATCATGGATGGCATTGGATTGTGGTGATTTCTGGCTGGTTTTCTGTTTTTTGGGGGTGTACTGTTGATGTGGACTGGCCATGTGGGTGGTGGTGGTGGCTATCTTGAGTCCTGGCTGGTACAGGCAACATGTGCTTGGGGTGTAAGGGGCCATTTTGAAGAGAGGCAGTGTCTGAGGCCTGCACTTATTTTGCCTACTTTTCATCCATTATGCCCAGGGGTAGTGAGTGTTGCATGGGCCTAGTGTTTCTGAGGGGTGTCTTCTTGAATTTAAACACCATTGAGGCCATGGATGGGCTGGGATTGTGCTGATTTTATTGTTTTTTGTCGTTTTTTTGGGGCTGCTGGTGGGGCCTTTTGCCAAGGGGTAGTGGTGCATGGACTGAGTGTGCCTGTAGTGTGGTCTCACTCTCTTTAATGTAAACATCCTGGATGGCATTGGTTTGTGGTGATTTTTGGCTGTTTTTCTGTTTTTTTGGGGTGTACTGTTGATGTGGACTGGCCATGTGGGTGGTGGTGGTGGCCATCTTGAGTGCTGGCTGGTACAGGCAACATGTGCTTGGGGTGCAAGGGGCCATTTTGAAGAGAGGCAGTGTCTGAGGCCTGCACTTATTTTGCCTACCTTTCATCCATTATGCCCAGGGGTAGTGAGTGTTGCATGGGCCTAGTGTTTCTGAGGGGTGTCTTCTTGAATTTCAACACCATTGAGGCCATGGATGGGCTGGGATTGTGCTGATTTTATTGTTTTTTTGTCGTTTTTTTTGGGGCTGCTGGTGTGGCCTTTTGCCCAGGGGTAGTGGTGCTTGAACTGAGTGTGCCTGTATTGTGGTCTCACTCTCTTTAATGTAAACATCCTGGATGGCATTGGATTGTGGTGATTTTTGGCTGTTTTTCAGTTTTTTTGGGGTGTACTGTTGATGTGGACTGGCCATGTGGGTGGTGGTGGTGGCCATCTTGAGTCCTGGCTGGTACAGGCAACATGTGCTTGGGGTGTAAGGGGCCATTTTGAAGAGAGGCAGTGTCTGAGGCCTGCACTTATTTTGCCTACTTTTCATCCATTATGCCCAGGGGTAGTGAGTGTTGCATGGGTCTAGTGTTTCTGAGGGGTGTCTTCTTGAATTTAAACACCATTGAGGCCATGGATGGGCTGGGATTGTGCTGATTTTATTGTTTTTTGTCGTTTTTTTGGGGCTGCTGGTGTGGCCTTTTGCCCAGGGGTAGTGGTGCTTGAACTGAGTGTGCCTGTAGTGTGGTCTCACTCTCTTTAATGTAAACATCCTGGATGGCATTGGATTGTGGTGATTTTTGGCTGTTTTTCTGTTTTTTTGGGGTGTACTGTTGATGTGGACTGGCCATGTGGGTGGTGGTGGTGGCCATCTTGAGTCCTGGCTGGTACAGGCAACATGTGCTTGGGGTGTAAGGGGCCATTTTGAAGAGAGGCAGTGTCTGAGGCCTGCACTTATTTTGCCTACCTTTCCTCCATTATGCCCAGGGGTAGTGAGTGTTGCACGGGCCTAGTGTTTCTGAGGGGTGTCTTCTTGAATTTCAACACCATTGAGGCCATGGATGGGCTGGGATTGTGCTGATTTTATTGTTTTTTGTCGTTTTTTTGGGGCTGCTGGTGTGGCCTTTTGCCCAGGGGTAGTGGTGCATGGACTGAGTGTGCCTGTAGTGTGGTCTCACTCTCTTTAATGTAAACATCCTGGATGGCATTGGATTGTGGTGATTTTTGGCTGTTTTTCTGTTTTTTTGGGGTGTACTGTTGATGTGGACTGGCTTGGGGTGTAAGGGGCCATTTTGAAGAGAGGCAGTGTCTGAGGCCTGCACTTATTTTGCCTACTTTTCATCCATTATGCCCAGGGGTAGTGAGTGTTGCATACTTGCATGGCCCTAGTCTTTCTGTGGGGTGTCTTCAATGTAAACATCATGGATGGCATGGGATTGTGCTGATTTTTCTGTGTTTTGTCGATTTTTTGGGGTGTATAACTGAACTGATGTTCCTCTGTCTTCCATTGCTTTTAGGTGCACAAGACTCAAGAGAACCACCAGTGCCAGGAAGAAGTCCTGCAGCGGTGTGTGTGTGCAGCATAACGTCACGCGACGTCACGTCTGGACACAGACAACTCTGCAACTCGTGCAACTGCTGCCTGCTGTTCTGACCTGCTCTGAAGAAGATGGCCCCCAAAAAAGTTACCCGTAGCTCCTCTAGCAAGAAAGGTGCCAGTAAGGAGCAGAAGAAGCAAGTTACCAAGGAGACTGGTGTGCCGCCCGCCCCTTTTTTTGGGAGTAAAAAAAAAGTATGCCTGCAGCAGCAGCTGGATCTGCTGGGGACCAAGCTGGCAGCAGCACCCCCGCTCCATTGGGCTCAGTGCCACCACCACCACCACGCCAACTTAAGTCCAAGCCCTTGAGTGCTGCAGAGGCAGCCAGTATGGTTCTTCAATCACCATCGACCAGTGATGTTGGCTCATCGCAAGAAAGCAGCAGCAATGTCCCTCAATCAACACAGGTTGTTGTAGCTCATCTGACGAGTGTTGAACAACCACAGCCGCAACAACAATCACATGTGCAAGTACAAGCCCAAGTACATGTGGAAGGAGAGGCAGCGCAAGGAGATGCGCAAGCAGAGGTGCATGGAGGGTCACAAGTGCCCACAATAGTTGTTCCTCCCGAAGTAGGGGCACATCAGGAAATCGACAATCAAGGTGAGGTATCATTTGAGGAAGACACTCCTCCTGATGATCATTCATCTTCCACACCCCTAGCAAGGAAGAGATCAAGGGTGGTGTCTACATCTTCTTCAAGCACACCTCCTTCTGATGATACGGATCAAAATTGGGAACCAGCACCACTGCCTGAGAGTGAGGCACACCATGATCTGACAAAGGTAGTTAAGCGTAAAAGGAAGCTCGTCCAAAGTCTCAGAGTTATGGAGTGTGATGATGAGGCTCAACAAGAAGTGGTGGATACTGCTGCTGATGAAGACTCTGACAACAACGACCCAGTCATCATAAAGGTCACTGCAGCTCCAGCGGGCATGCAGCAAACAGACATTTTGACCCTAGCCCGAAAAGCTGCTGAGCGTGATGATGATGTTGTCGACGAGGAGGCAGTGGAAACAACACCACAATCATTGGAGTTAAGTAGTACACCAACTCGTACCGCTTCCATATTTCTTTCTGGCAAGAAGGGACCTCCATCCACCTCAACCTTAATTAGTGGCGGTGAAAGTGCACAACGTACAAAAGTTGGGCAATCCAGATCCTCCACTTCATCTGGCATTAGCTTCATGACCCCCACCACCAGTATCGCCGCCTCCTCCAGGCCCCACAGACACTTCAAGTCCCCAGTTTGGGACTACTTTACTGTTTGCCAAAAAAATCCAAAGTTTGCCATTTGTACCCTTTGTAAGCTTGCAGTTAGTCATGGTAAGTCAGGTACCAACTATGGTACCGGAGGCCAGATAGGTCATCTTGAGAGAAAGCACACTGTCAAATGGTTTGCGCACCTAGATGCGATCAATGAAGCCCGAATTGGAAGTCAAGAAAACGTTGATGTTGCATCTGATGATGACGAGGAGGAAGAAGACGTGTCAAACACTTCCCTTACACCCAGTACCCCTGGCAGCAGCACACCCAATGTGAGGCACACTAAGAGTGTTGGAGCGAGTGAGACACCAACGCACAAAAGTTCACCAGCGAGCAAAATTGGGTCAACGAAGTCATTATCAGCCCGTAAATGCTTGGTCCAGGGCAACATTAGAACCATGTTTTCTTCAGACGTGCCATATGAACGCAACCACCCACTGACGCGTCTGTATAACACTAAGCTGGCTAAAATGCTAGCTGTGGACCTTCTCCCTTTTTCTTTTGTAGAAGCGGTAGGTTTTCTAGAATTAGTGGCAACGCTCTGCCCTAAATGGAACGTTCCTAGCCGGTTCTATTTTGCCAGAGTTGCGGTTCCAGCACTCTATGAAGATGTGCTGGAGGCTATTGGGGCAGCTTTGCAGAAGAGTGCTGTTCACACAATACATCTGACAACAGACATGTGGACCAGTGGCGCAGGCGCTGATTACATGTGCATCACTGCACACTGGGTCTCTTTTTCAGGTGTTAACCCCTTCGACGCTGATGACGAGCTGGGCTCGTCATGAGGTAGCCTCCTTGCACGCTCATGACGAGCCCAGCTCGTCATGTAAAGTGCGAATCCGTAAAACCCAGCGTACGGGCGGAAATCCTACCGCACGCATGCGGTTAAAGCAAAGCTAAACGCAGGTGTTGACCCGGACAAAGTTTTCAAAGCTGCTCGGAAACATGCAACACTAGCCATGTTTGGCTTGGAGAAAAGTCACACATCCCAAAACATTTTGGACGAGTTTAACAAAAAGGTCTCGAAAATGCTATCCCCAAAAAAACGCCAGATTGGTTATGTTTCCATGGATAATGGCGCCAATGTAGTTAAGGCCATGGCGCTGGGTGGCTATTTCAGAGTGCCGTGTTTGGCGCACTGTATCAACCTGGTAGTTCAAAAATTCTTGAGTGATAGAGACAGTGCAGCGTTCGCGGTAATGGCCACCTGCCGCAAAATGTGCAACCATTTCAGCCATTCTTTTAAGGCCCGGAAGCATCTGAGGAGGCTGCTACTTCAAAGTCGAATACCAGTGAAAGCACTCATCCAGGAGGTGGCAACACGTTGGAACTCAACCTTCTACATGCTTGAGCGTCTGTATGAGCAGTATACGGTAATCGATCAATATTTCTTAACAGAGGGTACATCTCAGAAGGAGGACCTGCGGATGGGTGCGGCGCAATGGGACATAGTTAAAAGCCTGACAGACATGCTTCGTCCTTTTGAGTTCTTCACGCGTGCAGTCAGCCAGGAGGACTGTAATTTGGGAAAAGCTATCCCATTGTTGTGCATGCTGGAGCACCAACTGATGGCGGTGTCTTCTGAGTTTGAAAAAGATGTAAAAAAAAAAGACCATTTTATTTTGTCTGAGAAATTATTAGAGCGCCTACGTGGTGATGAACGTCTTCAAAAGATCAAGTCAGAACAGCATTACATTTGTGCTACTATTCTGGATCCACGCTACAAAAAGGCGCTGGCAGGCGAAGCATTCTTTCCTTTTACTGATGAAGATGTTCAAAAGTACAAACATTGGCTAGCCTGGTCAGCCAAGAGGTTTGAAAAAGAACGGCAGGTTATTGAAGGAGAAGGCAGTACATCAGCATCAGCAGGCCATCCCCAGTCACAAGAATCCACTTCTGCACCTGTGGCTGGGGCACAAGTGACCTCTCAGCCGTTAAAGACACCGGCAAGTGGAACATCTGCACCACACACAACACTAACAGTGGCTGCTGTGGAGGATTGGCTAAGTTTGCTTGGGTATGGTTCTCGAAAAAATGTCACAGGCACAGCAAAAAGTAAGCAAAGTGGAGGAACCGTTGATGACCTTGAGTCGATGGTGCAGGACTATCTGAATGACTCAACAGAGGTCTTTCTTAATGATGAGCCATTGCAGTATTGGCATGGCAAAAAACAATTGTGGCCACAGATCTCCAACCTGGCTATAGACTATTTGTCTTGCCCACTCGCAAGTGTGTCTTCTGAACGTGTTTTCAGTGCTGCTGGTGGCATTGTAACTCCCAAACGGAGCTGCCTCTCGCCCAAAAATGTGGAGCGGCTGACAATGATCAAGATGAATCAGCACCTCATACCACCAGATTACAAAGTACGAGAAAGCACACCGCATGAAGACGAGGAGGACGGCAACGTAGATGAGGGGATTTGTTCTCTGTTCGGTGGCACTGACCTCATCCTGCCTGAATTCGCAGAGTATGATGACGAAATCTTCTTCTTATTCCCTGACACCGAGCCCTGAAAATGAGACAATGAATCAATAACTTTCTTTTTCGTCCTTATTCACTTTTATTCCTGCGTGTCTCTCTTTCTTTGTTTTGCACAGTTAATTTAATTCAAACTTTAATCACCTAATCCCAAAAACAAGACCATCAGCAGAACTGTCTTCACTTGTTTGCTTATTGATTTGAAGGTGCCGCAGTCTACATTCCTCAGGTTCACAAGTTGTGAAGAACATGCTCCTCTATCCTCCTCCTCCAGACTGCGATTTCCCTCAAAGCAGAGTGCTGGATTACGCCCAATGAAGAAAGACTCAGCACTTGTGGGGGTGTTCTACTTCTTTGCGGGTGAGTTGACGGATTTGGGCCCATTGCTGTGAAGCTCTAATAATGGATAAAAGTGTTTTGGACCAAATATGAGGTGGAAATTTCTTGCCGTTTTTGCTGACTTGCTTGCCTTTTAGGTGCTCTTTGGCGGGGTTCCGGGTGTTTGTGGGTGAGTTTTGGGGTCTGGGAGCACTGCTGCGACAGTCTAATCTTGATTGCATTTGCTTTTCAGGAAATCCGTGGTGGAAAACAGGAGTTATGATGATTGATGATGACCTAGCTGCACAGCGCGTTTGGACCGAAGGCCGAGAGATATTGTAAGTATGAGATTTAGCTTTTTCGCTGTTTGGGGGTGTTGTTGCGTGCTTTTTTGCGGGTGGGTTGGCGGGTCTTGGCTGGGGCATTCCTGGGAAGGTCTAATACCGGATAGAAGTGTTTTGGACAAAATCCTTAAGGAAAAGCCTTTTTTTTGCTATTTCTTCTGACATCTTGCTCAATGTAGCGTTTTAGGGGGCTTCCTGCTGTTCGTGGGTGGGTTGCGGCCGGGGTCTCTGTCGAAGCACTGCTGCAACAGTCTAATCTTGATTGCATTTGCTTTTCAGGAAATCCGTGGTGGAAAACAGGAGTTATGATGATGACCTAGCTGCACAGCGCGTTTGGACCGAAGGCCGAGAGATATAGTAAGTATGAGATTTGGGGGGTTTTGTCGAGTGCTTTTTTGCGGGTGGGTTGGCGGGTCTTGGCTGGGGCATCCTGGGAAGGTCTAATACCGGATAGAAGTGTTTTGGACAAAATCCATAAGGAAACACCTTTTGGCACTTTTTGTAAGTTAGGGTGTGTTAGGGTTAGCCCTAGCAGCAGGATTGCATGTGTTTCGGGGTGTTCTATTGCAACGCAGTTCTGGGGTTTTAGAGCACTGTTGGAGCGATGCTGGCTATGCATACTTTTGCTTGCTTGCAAGTGGTTTGAATACAATCCACGGTCGGTAAGGGTGTATTTGGGCCTACTGTTACTTTCAAAGTACGTTTTGTCACCATTTTTTCTGCTAGGCATCGTTTTTGGAGATCTGATTGGGGGTCTTCTACATTTTTGCGACTGGCTTTAGTAAGGGTCTTGGTGGGAGCATTGCTGGGAAGGTCAAATTGTGTTCTAAAACACAGTTTACAGTACACCTACCTTGAGGGGAAAGATCCGCTATAATATTTTGGCCATACTTATTTATCCTTAAAAAGATGACTCAGACAGAGCACGCAATTTCAAAAATATTGTACTGTCTATTGGGGAAATCAAAGTGTGACTTTTTGCACCACACAGCGTACATACCTTTTATTTATTTATCAGTGGTATTGTAATAGCACTTCCTGTTTTCCGTTTAATAATTAACGGCCGGGTTTCAGTCAACATCCGCCAGGTAGGCAGTGGACAGGGTGTCTTCTGTCAGTGGTCACCAACATTGATGGACGAAGCGTCAGCTGGAATGGAGGAGTGCCGCTAATAAGAGGAATTGTTTGCTGCATGCAACTTACTTACCAAATTCAACAGGACAACTCCAACAACATACAGAATACAGATACAGTATCCATTGTTTTCTTCTATGAGTGTGACTGCATGTGCTTAGCTTTAGTTTGTACCCAAAGATTTCTTTATCTTCAATTATTGTTTGTCCAGGCTGTGCTTTTTTTTCTTCTCTCAACAAAACCTACCCAAAAAGAAACCCCCATTCCCATCCATTTTCCAAACCCTAACCCTCTTCCCCCGGGCTGTGTTGTTTTGCTTGATGTCTGACTAAAATGACATCAATAATTCCACACACTTGCTGGGGAGGATAAGGTCTTAGCAACAGGCTGGTGAAGGAATACGAGGATATCTTCTAGACTTACTCAGCTTCAGTACTATTTCTTCTAGTAGTAGGAGCCAATGGCAAATAAATTCAACGCAAGTACTAGTTATACTTGCAAGCAAATACTTTACCATTTGTTAGGCTACATTATGGCACTGTTCTAGTGTACTGTCACCTGCTATATTCTCGATCGTACCGTAACCGTTGTAATGCTACAGTAAGGACAAACCAGGTTTCGTTTTCTTCTTTTTCCATAGGCATGCAACTGCCACTGTGTCACACCACTAGTACCACCGCAATGAGGAAATTTCACCCGCCCAGGATTGCCAACGTTAATCCCCATTTCACGTGGAGCCAGCCCTGGGCCTAGCCCTAATTTCTAACACAAATTACAGGTAAGAAAAGCATTTGGTGGGAGGTAGTATAATGGAGTATTAGGACTAGACGAGAGATTGACGGTAGTACTACTAAAGTCCTACGACTGTTCAGGAAAACAAACTTACTGTTACACCCCCGTCCCCCACCCACCAGACTGAAAAGCAGTAAAAAACAGGTATGGTCAGATAAAGTTAAAAAATTTATATTTATGTAGCCCTAACAAAATAATCTCCCTCAAGACCCTCCCTAACCCCAACGATTGTCTTTGAAAAGTCCCAAAAAGAACCCAACTCCCAAATCCCACCCCCCAAAAGTCTCTAAAAAAAGGGCAAGGGACACTCCACTACTGGAGGGTGCTGGTGCATTTTGCGGCATGGGCATCATACTCCTTGCGGAGGGTGGCAAGCTCGAAGCGGAGGCCCTCCACCAAGTTCTTATAGTTATGGACCTCCTGCTCCAGGTAGGACATTCGGACTCCTAGGCGGCGTTGGCGTGCCTTGCAGCTCCTGTGGGGGGCAGCTGGTCTTTCTGCTGCTTGGCGGTGGCGGTTGGCTTTGTTAGCCCGGCTCCGTACCGCTGGAGCACTGCGCATGCTGGCGGCCCGTGGGGTCACGGAGGAGGATGCAGCTGTCCCAGTCGAGGATGTTGTGGTTGCACCGGTCGACTGCGTGTCCTCCTCCTCCTCCAGGGCCACCAGCCGCAGATATTCGGCGACAGTGGCATCCAGCCTCCGTTGCCGGGCCATTCGAGCCTGCTCCCTCCGTGATGTCGATTTGGAAGGAGCAACTATATGAAGAAAGAAAGACATAGTCTGTAACCAATGCTCCTTAGCATTAATAACACAAAGTAATTGAGCCGAAAGTTGGGTCACAGTACAAGTAGCAAATTGAAAGCACAGTACATAACTATTGAGGACAGTATCTATGTAACCTCCCACTTCTGCATCCTTGCTCTAACATTAGTGGTAGTTTAATGAACAAATTCTACGACCACTATGGACTTCCATTACAGTCGACTATGACAGTACACCAGTCGTATTCTTCTTCTTCTCTCTTGTTTAGGAAAATTGGTACTTTATCTTATGCAAGCCGGCAGAATGGCAGCACAGTGAACTTGAACCCGAGAAAAACAGTTGCACACCATGATGAGTGAGACAGACTTGCGTTACTGTACCGGTCCAGTACATGCAGGTGGTGAAGCTATTACTTTTCTATTACGGGTGGCACTGAGAATACTCTGTTACAAGGGCTACTGCTTAATTAATTTACCTTTCACCCTACAGTGCAAATGCGTACTAGAAAAGGAAAATGAAGAAGCTAAATAATTTGATTATCTATCACTTCACATGGGACGTATTTGATGACATATGGGATGACTTTAGGTGCTTCGCTTAATATTGAGTGAACAGTGATACACCCACACATGAATGACGTACTACAACTAAACTAAAGTTATTAAGAGAGGTACGGAGTGTCCACCGTAATAACCGGATATATGCTGTGCTTGCAGTTGCAATACAAAGTACTGCTACTATTCATGGTAGTATTGGACACATTTACAATTTCTTTTCCTTGCCTTCCCTACACTGGAACGGACGTGCGGGTGCGGTGGTACATGCTCTTCAAGGTAACACTTAGTTCATATTATCACAACAAAATACACCTGGGGGTCACAAGAGAGAGTCAAAACAGAGTAGATCAAAATACCAATGCTACACAAAAGACACCAGTGTAAATGAAACAAAATGCAGGCCACGTTAAGGCTCAAGAGCATCTGGAGAAATAGTTTCCATCAGAAGCCACACTGTACCGCCCTCTTTCTCATCATTTGGATTCTCCTCACCCAGGAGACAAAACGGCCGGTCAAAAGTTACCGTAGCCGATATGTGTGAGGTGAGGGGTGTTGTATGTGGTACAGAAAATTAGACGTGGCTACTGAAAAAGGCAGTGTTGAAGTGATAAGTGTTAAGTGAGAAAAGATAAAATTAGGTGACCAGGTGGACAAACAACATTTATTAGTGTCTCCCAATCCCTAAAATTTAAAAAGCAAGTGTAAGTGCGGGTTTTAAATAATCAGCGCACTTAATAGTGGTCAACATGTTTCTGCATTATTATGAACATAGTTTCAGAATGCATTCTTCAGGACCGAAAAATAAAAACACTGCTGGTTAGATTAGAGAAATTAAGAACAATATCACCTGACCTTCAGGTGTATACTCAACCGTATACTGTTGCATCACACGGTATTCGATCCACACAGCAAGACAAACAAAGTAGAAAAAGAACAAGAACATGAATATGCCATATTCCTATGACTTATATACTGTGATGAATACACATTCACATGTAACAAGACAAACATTGTCAGATGACAGACTCACCCAAAAATGTTGGTTGAGAGGCTTCACCCCACCTGGCTACAGCGCAGGTATGAGGAGCACCGCTCTATAAAGAATTCATGAATAACATCTTTAGAGCAAAAAACATAAATGAGTTCACAATAAGAGACCCTGCTCTAAACGTCCTTCATGGTCCACATTGGACCAGCCCACTCGCACTCGACTCCACCCAACCCACAATGACAGACCAAGTCTGTGTTAGAAAGGATGACAATGTTGTAAAATGCTGAGCACTTCAAGAAATACGCGTCTCAGCATATCAGCGTGTGTATTTACTGATCAAGTGGAAACCCCGTTACTCACAAGCTGATCGCTTTTAGACCTCGCGCTTAGAAATAACATAGTCAGCGCGATAGGAATCATGCAGCCAAAGCGCGGTGGGCGTTTCAGCGCGTTGCTGCGCCTGAACATGGAACTGGCGCGATCGGTTTGAAGCAACGTGGCAGCGTGATCGGAAAGACCTCGCGCTCGCGCTCGCTCACCTATCCGTCGGTGTCTCCTGGCAGTCAACTGTACTGCTTGGGGGGGCACCGATGTATCTCCAAAAAGGACTGATATGCACTTCCTCATTCTACACAACAAGGAGGCAGTCACGTGATTTGATCACGTGATCACAGGCATGCTGGGACATGTAGTCCAAACCGGAATAATGCGTTATAAACTACCAGACAGATAGGTCTGTGTGGAAGTGGTGCGTAAAGGGGCGTAAAATAAATAACTCCTAACAGAAATAGGGGAATTGCGGGGTAGAGCCAAAAAAGTGAGGTAGAGCAAAAGATTAAAAGATTAACGAAAACCCAAGAAGTTGGATATTACAGAATTCATGTTATGAAGTGAGACCTCACAGGGACATCCAGGGAATGGGTTCATTGAGCCCCTCTTTGTCACTGTTAAGGCGATACACCCATTTCTGTTCAATTTTGAAAAGGAACCTGCTGATGTCGGTGCAGGACGGGGGTATATGTGGTTGTTCTAAAACAGTCCAACAGAAATCTTCAGGACCGTGTCCCTTTTCCAAGAAGTGTGCGGTGAGACGGGTGGCTTGTTTCTTACACCGCACTGTGCTTTTGTGTTCTTGTAACCTTGTCCTGATTTTCCTGGTCGTCATGCCGACGTATCGCAAAGGACATGGACAGGTTATTAGGTAAATAAGGTTACTGCTATTACAGTTGGTGAATCTTTTCTGTGTCCACGGGCGATTGGTCCCAATGTCGACCTCAGTAGATTTCTTGGTTTGAGGACAGACAGTGCACGCCCCGCATGGGTGATGCCCAGAGACTGGAGGTAGATCCCACAAAGTACCCACTTGCCTAGGTTCTTTGGTCCGAGGACGCGTGTGGACCAATTGATCCTTTAAATTTTGTCCTCTTTTAAAGGCAAAAATGGGTAATGCGATGTCATCATTCCCAGTCTTCAGAATAGACCAATGTTTTTTTATGATTTTCTGCACCTGATTTGAACGGGTGTTAAATGTATTGACAAATGCAATGCGTTTGGTCTTGTCTTTGGGTGGTTGTATTTACAGTAAGGCCTCTCTATTGTTGTTGGATGCCCTCTTTTTTGATTGCCGAATGATCTTTCTCGGGTAGTTCTTTTCACTCAGTTGAGTTTCCAAATTCTTCGAGTGAATTTCAAAGGCTTCTTTACTGGAACAGTTCCCTTGTACTCTAAGAAATTGGCCGAACGGCAAATTGTCCCTCAGGGCTTGAGGATGACAACTGTCATATCTTAGTAGTGCGTTTCTAGCCATCGGCTTTCGATAAAGTTCCGATTCAATGCCATTGGTAGTCGCGTGTAACCTCAGATCTAGGAAGGCTAAAGATGTTCTACTGTGTTCAATAGTGAACTTCAAGTAGGCATTCTTGCTATTCAACCAGCCGAACACTTAGTTCATCCAGCGACCATCTACTCTCTCTAGATACACATGTGCTATCTAAGAGTCAGAGAATACCATGCTCCAGGCATCCATTCATTCAAAGTATACGCACACATACAGTTTCTGTTTCACCCACCCAGGCTGCTGTCCTTCCACCCATCCTTGCTTCATCATTGACCCAGCCATGCACCATACCATATTCTTTCCTTCCCAGCCACCTCGGGGGGCCAAGCAAACACATATCGTTCTTCTTTGCCAGCCATCATAAAATTTCGCGTCCCACTTACTTACACCCTTCTTTCGATTTTCGTTCATCCCATCCATCACGTTCATCTAAGATCTTATTGGGATTCTTCTCACCAAAAACTTCACAGCTAAGTCGGAGTACATTTCGAGGAGGCTACTACCTGGTTGATTTGTAATACACCCGTGCAGAAAGCACACTATGCAGTCTTCAATCTCAATAAGTAAGGAATATATAGCTTACCTGTTCCCGCCACCACCGTGCGAAGCCCCACAGGACCGTCCGCCGGCTCTTGCAACGCATCCTCCCCAGAGTCCTCCGAGTCCTCGCCCAACACCGCCACCTCCGCGCTGGCCCCGCCACCAGATGTTCCACCTACAAAGTACATTTAAGAATGTTAGAATACACCACTCACTACTATATAATATTTGGTCTAGGAGTAATAAAGAAATGTTAAAAAAACAGAATACAATGTAATAATTTGTGACTGTCTACTCTAAAGTAAAAACGTCCCTTTTTCCAGGGAAGGCTGTTGTCTTGCTGCACTTTTATGCACAACTGATGAATGCTTGCTTTTTATTTTTAACACGCACCACTTTTTCTCCTAACAGACAGAAGCTTGACTTCTAAGAACACGACCAGGATCAAGTTCAAACCAGGTGAGAGCTCGGCTCGACCACAAGAAATGTGTCCAATTAATCGTCAGCACTAAGCACTTTTCCGTTTTCAGTTAAATAGTTTTATGACAAAGTTGATTTTAATAAATGTGTTTACTTTTAATAAAGCTTTGAAACTTAAATAGACTCTGTGGTTTTTGGTCCTCCAGACTAGAGTGGATGAGCTAAAGGTTTTGGAATTTTTGCAAGCATGAGTGCCTCTGACACTTCTTGACTGTGACTCCGTCCGTACTCTTGTCCTGCGTAGGATAATCTAAAGATCATTGGGGATCAATCATCAGTGACTTCGGGAGCTAAATGACTCTGCCACACTATCTAGTCAGTAAGGAGACAGTGCATAGAGCTATTGCTGAATAGAATGGGAGTCCAATGGAATTGCCAAATGTCCAATCTTAGTTAGCTACACAGACAGACTAATAAGAATAATCTAGTAATACCACAGGGAGTCATATTCGAGGCAGGATAAGAATTTATATCCAGTCTACAAGAAGATCAAAGACGATTTAGAAAAAATCGAATGAGGAACGCTAGGAAAAAATAGGTACTCTTTATTAAAATTAAAACTTACTGGGGCCAGCAAAGGAGCCCTCGCCTGCCCGATCCTGGCCTGCATCCTCCTGAACAGCACCCTCCTCCTCCTCCTCCTGTGTCCGACTCCTCTTGCCCTTGGGGGGAGCTGATGTACAACATGAAAGAAAGAAAGACCAGAAAACATGGATGAGATTTGTCAACGAAATCAAACATTTCAAAAGAACAATAACAAAATATTTTGGAGAAATAGCAAATAGATAGACAACTATTCCACGGGATCTATCTCATGTGGTATACTACGTTATTCGTATTGCCTGATTTGTGGACCGTTGACTTAGAAAGTTCCTATGTAACTCAATAAACAGACTACTAAAGAGGTTTGCCTAGGCCTGGCAGGCAGCAGTCCGCAGCACGCGAAGTGACAGACAAAGTCCATCCTGCTTGCAGATCAGTGAATACTCAAAGTATCAATCCACCCACCACCACCACTATTTCTTCTTATAGCCATGTGTCTAAAGGAAGGACTGGACTTCAGTCTGTTGGGGCTGATTTAGAAGTCCCTTGCGGCTCATTTTCCTCCATTGTTGCGTGACTTTTTGTGACGCAACGGCAGAACAAAAGACTCGCCATGGTGTTGGTGCGGCGTATATATTTAAAAAAAACACATATGGGCGATGCATCACGTTGTAAAGCCCTGCGCCATCAGGGGGCGTTCCGGCGCAAGGGAGGGCGTACCTGCGCAGGAACGAATCCTAAAAGTGGCTGAGGGAAATCTACAAGATGTCAATCAGTCACCCTGCGCGCTTGAAGCCGACGTACGGCTTGATGCAGCATTGGGGAGATAGGGTACCCCAGAGCATTGCTGGAGCTGCGCCATCGTTGGCACGCAACTCCAGCAATGCGCCGCCTTTACGGCACAGATGCGTAAGGCTTCTGTGACGTTTTGGGCCAATGGGTGGTGGTGGCATGGCACACAATTACTGCCGCATCCCTGCTACTTTGCAGGGATGCGCCGGTAATTGAAAATATGACCCTTAGTGTCTAGCATTACGCAGTTCTTATCTTTACACTACACTCATACATAATTTCTCAGGCCAATGAAATGAACACAAAATACAAAACAAATAAGCATAGTAGCAAGCAAGGCTACTGAGAAGGAGAGCAGTGCACCTGAAATGCATAGAAGATTTTGAAATATAATTTACCTACAATGTAATCGGCAGCATTATTGCTCTTGGTAAAGAACAAAGATTTGCAAATAACAGAGCCGGATAAAACAGAGTAGTGATGAATAGCTACTACTACTCACCAAGCCCGGGGACCTCTACGCCGAGCGCGTCCAGCAAGTCCCGTTCCTGGTCCATGACATCTGTCCAGCGGTGGGTGGCCTGGTTATATGTGCGCCGGACCCCAGAGAGCTTAAACATGGCCCGGCACACCTTCTCCCACCGCTTCCGGCGCTCCCGGATGCCATAGCCGGTTGCGATATTGCCGCCTCCCAGGATCGTCTTGGGGAGGCGGCGCTGGACGTGGAAGATGAGTGCGGCCACCTCCTCCGCGCTAAAGATCTCCCGTGGCACCACTTGCTCCCCCCTCAAACCCCCGCACGGGAGCCGGGCACGGGGTGCGGGACCCTTCCCCTTCTCAGGGTGCTTCCCGGCTCCCTTTACCATGGTCTGGGCAGAAATAAAGTTAAATGATAAAGAAGAAATAGAATAGTGAAGAAGAAAAGAAAAGAGTTTAAAAAAGTAGTTTAAAAGTAACTAAAAGCAGCAGAAAACACAAAAATATAGAGCTAGAAAAATAGAGGGATAGATAATAAGTAAAATAGATCAAATAAACTTCAAACAAGCAAAGGATGGCAGAGATTCAGAGAGGATACAGAAAGCATGCCCAGAACCATAGCAATGAATGAGAAACAAGATGGCCGCGCCCGTTCACGACCGCGTGGG
This sequence comes from Lissotriton helveticus, assembly GCF_964261635.1. Classification (NCBI taxonomy): domain Eukaryota; kingdom Metazoa; phylum Chordata; class Amphibia; order Caudata; family Salamandridae; genus Lissotriton; species Lissotriton helveticus. Next base: position 128,681,383 of record NC_136064.1, read on the forward strand.
TAAGTTCGCGCAAGATTTTCCTCGCGAGCACGCGCAAAATTGTACTAGCGAGCAGCACAGTTTGCGAGATTACACATAGCGGCCGGAAACGGAATTACGTCACGCAAACAAGATGGCCGCGCCCGTGTACGACCGCTAGGGTAACTTGGCAAACGTATAGCTACAAGCGCCTCGCGAAGACGCACAAAATCACGCAAACATACACGTCGCAAAAAAAAATTTAGTGTATTCGCAAGCATTCGCGGCTTCCGAAATCGATCTCGCACGGATTTGCGGCCCAAAAAACGTGCGAAATTGCAGAAAAAACAATTTTTGCTAAACTGAAAGCAATGAGCAGGTGCAAAAGTTCAAACTTAACATTAGTAACATTCACTCTAGTGCTTCCTGAGGGGCCCCTCCAGAGTTTGCAACTATTCTATGACCCTGCTATGACCCAAACAGCAGGCTCATAGAATAGCTACAAGTAGACCATAAAGGTCCTGTGAAAAAAAATTGCACTGCAACAGAAAGCAAATTACAGATAAGGAAGGAAGCAGGTGCCAGCCAGACTGGAACTTTCAAAATAACTGACACATTAATCAACCCCAAATTAATTCATGGCAGTTGAAGTAGGGGAGGTGTGCTTGCTTTTTTCAACCCCCATAAACTACAGTGATAAACAAACCTAATGGGTGGCAGTGAGGATGTACCAGAGGGTGGCATGGGTGTCCCAGAGGGTGGCAGTGGTGAAACAGAGGGTGCTGTGAACCTGTGATGATAAACCAGACGTAGAAACAACATAGTTGCGGCCGTTGCGAGCCGAAAAGTAAGTTCGCAATTGCGAAATTGTCCCAAAATCCGCGCGAACGCTCGCCAACACAAAAAACGGGAAAATCCGCAAATCCGCGAGAGTTCGCGTATTGTCGCGGATTGCGAATCCGTTAATCCGCAAATTCGCGTACGCGAGATCCGGTAGATCCGCCCATGCTTACTGATTGGCTCAAAGATAACATCAGAACACTCCTCGACCATACCATGGAGACACTATGGCCCTGATCCTCCTTGATCTTTTTGGGTGTTTGACTCAGTCTCCCACAACACCCTCATCAACAGATTCCACAACATAGGCATGCAGCAAGATGCTATCAAGTAGGTTACCTCCTTCCTGACAGGATGCATACATAGCATCTTACTGCCTCCCTTCACCTCTGTACCCAAAGACATCATATGTGTTGTACCACAAGGGTCATCACTCAGCCCCAACCTGTTCCACCTGTACATGACCCCTCTCACAGTCATCACCAGATACCACGGACTTAACATAATCTCCTACTCAGATGACTCCCATCTGATCCTCTCACTCACTGAGGACCCTTCCAACGCCAAAACTAACGTCTGCAACACCATCACCAACATAGCCAAATGAATGATAAACAACTGTCTTTAGCACAAGACCAACAAAACTGATGTACAGATATTAGGAAATAACATCTGCACCTGGGACCACAGCTAGTGGCCTGCAGAACTCGGACCCACAACAACACCGACCAACCATGCACTCAACCTCATCATCAGCCTATTAGCCAACGGACCATGAAAAGACCAGTAAATGCAGTCACCACCTGCTGCTTCCACGGACTCTGCATGCACCACAGAATCTTCAGATGGATTCCAACCAACACCAGAAAGACTGTCACTCAGGCCCTCATCAACAGCCACCTCCACTACGGCAACACCCTCTACACTAGCATCTCCACCCAGCTCCTCAGAGGAATCATCCTGGACATCCCCAAAAGAACCCATATTACTCCCCACCTGAGAGACCTCCACTTGCTCCCCATCTAGAAAAGATGCCAGTTCAAGTTCTTCATGCGTGCCTACAAAGCCTTCCACAACCTAGGACCTGCCTACCTCAACTATCGACTGAGCTTCCACTAACCCACTAGACACATGTGCTCCACTTCACTCGCACTCACATACCTCCCACATCATCCCAGCCACAGCAGTGGCTGCTTTCTCTCCTATATCGCTGCCAAGACCTGAAACCACCTTCCTCTCCAGCTGCTTACAGCTCCCTCACTGTCAGTATTCATAAAGAAAGATCGCTACAATCTGTCTTGCTCTCCAACCCTGGTGGAAACCCACTAATTTTCTCATGAGGAGGGATTTTACTCACTCCTTATTGCTGGCTGAATCTATATACCCCATGTCCTCTCATGTAAGGGTTACACAAAACCTGGACATGTACCTTCATGCAAATCTCTCAACAACTTACAAGAAGCACGGAGCATCAATTATATTTTATTCAACTCAGGACCTTTGGCAACATCTCCCCGACATTGATAGAAGCTGACACATACCCTTGGTAAATATTTTATTTCAGTTTAGGCTGAATTATGTAAGTGACGTTAACCTGGCTAATCCCTGTCAGGCTTTTTAATGAACAATATATTTTCACCATCAATAAGATTTCTTCATTGGCTGCCATCTGCTTCAGAGTATATTTTTAAGTCCATACATTTGTCTACCACATTTCACATCAATTCAGTTCTTGACATCCAAATGTGTACCCTATACTCCTAAAAGGTACTTGTGCTCAGCCAACCTGTTCTTGCTTACTCGCCTTGAGCATAAAACAGATACTTATGGAGGCAGATCTTTTTCTATTTCTGCAGAGAAAATGTGGAATTCTCTCCTATTGACTCTGATTGCAGAACCTCACTTAGCCATCTTTAGGAAAAGCGATTAGAACTTTGCCAGGATTTAGATTCCAATGGACAGTCTATTTTCCTGCCAGGGTGACGGAGTAAGCTACTCCTCTGCCTTAGTGGAGGTACCACCCTCCAGATTAATAAATGCTCACCAAGCAGGTGCTCATTTATAAGGCGTTGGCAGGGTGACGGAGTAAGTTACACCTCTGCCTTGGTGGAGGTACCACCCTCCAGATTCATAAATGCCGACCAAGCAGGTGCTCATTTATAAAGTGTTGGCAAGTACCACAGTCACAGCAGTTTCTGTCAATGTATTTTGATATTTGGTGCAGGGCTCTGGCACCAAAGAGTTGTATTCTTCATTTAAATCCTACTGTGGGAATAAAACAAAAAACATAATGTTTTCCCTTGCCACCTGAGTCATTTCCCATATGGAAGGGATCATTATTTCTTTTTTACTGCCCTTACCACCACAGTGTGCCTGGAATTGACTGACAGTATGAAACAGCCAAGGGTCCACCCATCCTAATTGGGTAGATGGACATATAGCCAATTCGCCACCAGCACGTATCCTTTGGGCCATTGGAGAAGTTTGTTCATGGTGATGAGGATGAACTCACTGCTGTGGCAAAACATAATGTCTGCTTGCATTTAATTCAGGTGGGTGGATCAGTATGTTGGCGGGGGGAACTCTGTCACCAAGTATGAAAAAAGTAATTTCCTTTCTGTGTTGTTATGCTTCTTGTTGGTGACCAAAGGGCCTACACACAAATCATTTTTTACTTTGTATTCAACTGTGACACTGATAATTATTGCTACACAACACTAAATTTGCTTTTGTCTCTCAGATTTTATTTGCTTAAAATTTTTTATATTGGTTAAAAACATTCTAGTCATACATTCATTATATAATGTGATGATAATCATGTGCTCTGGTACATAACATTTTATTATTTATATATTTTATTTTTTCCATTTGTAAGGCGCTACAGCTACCCAGAAAGGGTTTCCCGGCGCCGAGACACAGCATAAGGATGTCAAGAGAAAAATTACTGGCTATTCAAGTTATTGTTCGAATAGCCAGGTCTTAACGTGCTTTCTGAACTTGACATGATTTTCCTCCTTTCGAATGAAGGGAGTGAGTGCGTTCCAGAGGGATGGTCCATGGTGGGCGAAGGATCTGCCTCCCATTTTTGCCAGTTTAAATCTTGGTACGCAGAAGTTGGCAGCAGATTGCGAGCGAAGATTACGCTTGGGAGTATAGGGGTGAGCCAGAGCTAGGAGGTATTTGGAAACAGTACCTGCCTTGTTTCTGAAAATGTAGTTCATTGCTTTGAAACGGATTCTGCTTTCAATCCTGAGCCAGTGGAGTTCGCGACGGTAGCTCGAGACTCCAGAATCTTTTGGGATTCTGTGCAGTAGTCGAACTGCAGCGTTCTGGACAAGTTGTAGTTGACTGACTACCGCCTTATTTGAGCCAAGTTACAGAATGTTGCCGTAGTCAAGCCGAGATGCAATGAGGACATTGACTACGGTCTTTTGAGTGGAAGAGGGCAGCATCCAAATAATTTTCCTCAGCCATTTGATGATGGTAAGGCAAAGGCCAACAACTTTGTTGGCCTGCTGGCTCATGGAGAGGGAGCTATCCAAAATGACTCCTAGGTTACGAACTTGAGTCACTGGGGGAGGAAAATTGCCCATCTGGTTTGGCCAGTGTGAAGGATTCCAAAGATCATGACGTTTTCCTAAAAGAAGAATCTCTGTCTTGTCTCCATTGAGCTTTAATTGGTTTCTTGTCATCCAATTAAGGATATTTTGCAGCCCTGATTTGAGGAGAGAAGAGGATGTCGGACAGGATTCGGATAGGGAGAAAATAATTTGGGAATCGTCGGCATGGGTCATGAGGGTAAGTCCAGATTTTTCGGCTAAGTCAGCTAGGGGTCGGGGGTAAAGATTAAAGAACAGGGGACTCAGTATAGATCCCTGTGGCACGCCGTGGGGGGCCTTGACGGTGTCGGAGCAGGCCAGTGAGGATGTAATTTGGAAGGTCCGTTCCGCCAGGAAGGATCGGATCCAGTCAAGCGCTTTTCCGCGGACACCATTTCTATGTAACGCCTTGATGAGGGTTTCGTGGGATATGGTGTCAAAGGCCGCGCTCAGATCTAAAAGTACGAGCTCGACCGTCTGACCTTTATCGAGGAGGTTCCGGATGTGCTCCGTAACTCCTAGAAGGGTGGTTTCTGTCGAGAAACCAGCCCGAAAACCCGATTGTGAGGGGTGTAAAAGTGAGTTTTCTTCGGCAAAGATGGATAGGGCTGAGTGGATGTGTCTCTCCAAGCATTTAGAGAAGGCAGGGAGCAAGGATATGGGTCCGTAGTTGGCTGGATTTTCTGGATTTTCTGTGGGCTTTTTTAGCAGTGGCGTTATCGTGGCATGTTTCCAGATGGTCGGGACTGTAGAAAGTTCAAACGAGGAGTTAAGCGTATCTACGATGATTTCCAAGGAGCGATCGTCTAGTTGTTTAATTATTTTAATCGGAATCGGATCCCTGGGGGAGCCGGACTTGATGTTCTTGAGAATGGTTTTCAGCGTATCAACCGAGATGGGGGGCCAGGCTTCCAGGGTGTTTTCACAGGTGGGAGTATGTTCCAGGTCGGGAAGAGCGGGTGGTTCATTTTTGTTGATGTTAATGTCCCTGATGATTTTCTCGATTTTATCAGTAAAGCAACAAGCTAGATCTTGGCATTGTTGAGTGTTCAATGGGGGAGCCGAGGCTGTGGTTTTTGCACCTGCTAGTTCTTTGACTATATTAAACAAAGTTTTCGGCTTATTTGTTGCTTCCGTGATAGTCTTAGAAACGAACGAGGCTCGTGCTTTTGCGCAGGCAGTGTGATATAGATTCCTGGCTTCATGGTAGATCTTTTTTGTGTCAGGGGCGAAGTCTTTTCGCCATTGACGCTCAAGTGCTTTGCATTTTGATTTTTCAGTTTTTAAAAAGTCATTGAACCAAGGGGCAGGGTGGCGGTGTCTGTTTCCTTTGATATGGGGGGTGGGTAGACAATGGTCAGCGGCGTCGCTGAGCCATTTGTGAGTGGCTTCCGCTAAACTGTCCATGTTGTGACCGTTTCTGGGAGGGTTCTCGTGGAGTGCTGCATTTAGTTTAACCAAGTCCAGTAGCTTCCAGTTTTTCCTGGATGTAGCTGGAAAGTCAGATTGCATAACGGAGGTGGGTGGGAGATTTATACTGAATTTTATTAAATGGTGGTCAGACCAACAAATGGGAGTGGTGTTTTGCCATTTTAGCTCGTTAATGTTGGACATAATGGGGTCAAGCAGATGGCCCGCTTTATGTGTAGGTCCAGTATTGACTAAGGTCAAATTTAGGGCCAACAGATCCTCTAACAAGTTAGAGCAAAAGGGAATGGAAGGGTCCTCAAGATGTAAGTTTAAATCGCCAATAAGTGAAAAGTTTTTTGAGGCGATGTAGTAAGGAGTGATATAGTTGGCTAAATTTGATGCCCATTGGGAAGAATTCCCTGGGGGCCGGTATATCAATAAGTCTGACATCGTGAAGTTCGGGTTCAAAAACATTTTTAAGAAGCCGGCTTCACAATCAGGGATGTCTACTTGTTCTAACGTGCATTTCAGGTCTCTGTTAAAAATGATTGCAATTCCACCTCCTAATTGTTTGTTGCTATCTATCCTAGTGATTGCGTAATTGGCGGGGGGGGCAGTAGCAACGTCTGGGCCGGCACTCTCGTGCAGCCACGTCTCAGTCAGGAAGAGGACGTTAGGGTTTTCATCCAGTAGAAGGCTGAATATATCCAATTTGTGTTTTGGTAGTGAACGGCAGTTAGTGCTGTAGAGCACGTATTTTAGTGCCTCAGCGTTGCAAGGCTGTTTGCACTTCCTGTGTCTTCTAGCAGTGTCGGGATAGGGTTGGCGGATAGTAGTGGTAAGTTTGCAGTTTTTGCAGGAGGTAACTCCTGTTTTGTGGAGATTGAGAGTAGTGCACCTCGTGTTATTGAGTGGGCGTAGCGCTCTTAGTTCTGAGGGGGATCTAACCAGCCTTATTTGGGTGGGGGGAGCATAGTCTTCTGCCCCATGCCCCGTACTGGCCCGGACGGGCACAGACGGGCTAGTCTTTGGCGTGTCTTCGGCGTGCTGAAGGCGCGCCCGCTGCGCACTTTTGCTGCTCCTCCGTGGAGTGTGCATAGTTATGGGGAAGAGGAGGGGGCGTGGCTAGTTCTAAGGGGCGTGGCCTCGAGTCTCGTGGGTGCTGATGGCGGCAGAGAAATCGCCCTTCCTACACCAGCGCTGGCTTCGCTGTGCAGGAAATAGTCATCAGAAGCCCAGAAACAACAGAATTTAAAAGAGTAGTAAAAATGAACACACAATGTTTGTGAATTCAACAATGTGCAAATTACGCTGTATTTAAAAAAGTTAAGGAGCAACACCCCCGGCTTCCGCCTCAAGGGTAGTTGTTTGTCAACACCGGCTTGTGGTTCAGCGTGGCGTTTTAAGCTTCTGAGAAGGGGCGTGGCTAGTTCTAAGGGGTGTGGCCTTGAGTCTCGTGGGTGCTGATGGCGGCAGAGAAATCGCCCTTCCTACACCAGCGCTGGCTTCGCTGTGCAGGAAATTGTCATCAGAAGCCCAGAAACAACAGAATTTAAAAGAGTAGTAAAAATGAACACACAATGTTTGTGAATTCAACAATGTGCAAATTACGCTGTATTTTAAAAAGTTAAGGAGCAACACCCCTGGCTTCCGCCTCAAGGGTAGTTGTTTGTCAACACCGGCTTGTGGTTCAGCGTGGCGATAAAAGCGTCTGGGAGGGGGCGTGGCTGGTTCTAAGGGGCGTGGCCTCCAGTCTCATGGGTGCTGATGGCAGGAGAAAAATCGCCCTTCCTACACCAGTGCTGGCTTCGCTGTGCAGGAAATTGTCATCAGAAGCCCAGAAACAACAGAATTTAAAAGAGTAGTAAAAACGAACACACAATGTTTGTGAATTCAACAATGTGCAAATTACGCTGTATTTTAAAAAGTTAAGGAGCAACACCCCCGGCTTCCGCCTCAAGGGTAGCTGTTTGTCAACACTGGCTTGTGGTTCAGCGCGGCGTTTTAAGCGTCTGGGAGGGGGCGTGGCTAGTTATAAGTGGCGTGGCCTCGAGTTTTGTGGGTGCTGATGGCGGCAGAGAAATCGCCCTTCCTACACCAGCGCTGGCTTCGCTGTGCAGGAAATTGTCATCAGAAGCCTAGAAACAACAGAATTTAAAAGAGTAGTAAAAACGAACAGACAATGTTTGTGAAATCAACAATGTGCAAATTACGCTGTATTTAAAAAAAGTTAAGGAGCAACACCCCCGGCATAATAATCTATCTAACAATTCCACTTTACGGTTACTAACACAGAGTCACTGATACTTGTACTTTAGTCAATAAAAAGCATAAATCACAAATCAATTAATAAACATATTGCATGAATATAAAAATAATAAAAAGTCCTTAGTCGACGGGTTTCGGTGCTTTGTAGTGTTGTGGCACCTTCCTCAGGACAGACGATTTAAAAAACTAGTGTTTTCTTCTTTCTAAAAAATGAATGCATACAATTAGTTATATTAACTAGAGAGATAGTATAGTTAATAAAGTTGTGTGCTTATTTAATATCGTGTCACTAGATAGTAAATTGTTAATTTTAGTAACTAACAGGCTTACTTTAGTTAGTAAAATGTTGGTCCTTCTCTTCGGTGTTGAGACCAATTAAATGTCGCTTTTATAGTCATTGTGAAAGCAATGAAATTTAGGCCACAAATTCTGCAATTAAGGAGGAGAGTATATGAATATTTACAACTCCCCCTACCCTACCGGCATGGAATGGATAAGAATGCCACTTACTTAAAAACGGGGAGGCTCGTATCTATGGTGTCCTGCTATCGTTACTGCGTCTTTCAATCTGCGCAGAGTATCTTGTAGACTCCGGTACACCCAATGCCTACATAAGTTAAACGAACATGATGTTCAGAGTCTGTTCAATATGTCTATACCTGACGGACACTCACGTGTGTGCTTTTAAATACAAATACATACCAATAACCTTAGGGCACATCACTTGATCAAGCTTATTATATTCGCGCCGTCCTCATGATATTTGGACGATGATCCGGGTGCAGTAAATTTTTACCCTTCTTCGTATGATGGCACACTCCTTCTGTGATACCTGAATAATAGGGGCGTGCTTAGTACATGTATACCAATATATAATGCAACAAGCATGTGTTTCTTCATTATCGTACGGGCGCTTGAGACTAAAACCACCAGGTAAACATATAAAACCCGCTACCGTCGTCCGTCCTATATGTAGGGTTGGTAATGTGATTTAAAACTTGGTGTGGTACAGCCTATTTCGCCATTAACCTTAAATGATAATATTTAGCGGGCGCTGCAATTAAATTTGCCCGTCTCTTCATATGCTATTTCTATAGTACAAAAAGACGCGTGTTTCACTTTGCGCGTTCTTCTCGACCTGGAGTCCGGGGGAACTGGTGCTTTACTCTAAACACTGATGACATTATGGGCGATACATCCTCAGTGTCTAGTGACCTTTAGCGCTAATATTCGATGGGCGCAGTCATTAAATTCACCCATCACCTCCTGTACCTATTCAGGATTATAGATCTTCGCATACTGCACTGTTATCTGCCTAGCTCGCTATAGCCAGTACAAGAGCAAGGGTGCGATCTCCCTTTGAATTTTAACATAGACGCTACCTTTGCACGGCCACGTAAATTAAAAGCCGACACCTGAACGTTATGTCTAAAACCTAACAGAGCATACCCTCAATGATTAGCGTATCCCCCTGTCCTATCAGTTCTCCTTACCGTGCCGTTTCGTACGGGTATCGTCTGGCACCGTCTCGCTCCCCTGCTTGAGATAAATGGGTAGCGAGCTGATGCTTTATATAGGGGCCTCATTTCCGCTTAATTGCTAAATTAGCACTCAAGGCGACCCTAAATTGATGACATTTGTGATCTTTTTACGGCTGCCATTATTGTAGTTTTTAAAGTAAAACGATGGACTACAGGATACCTAGGTGTCATATGTCGGTGCTTATGGAAGCGCCATCTTCTTAGTTCTTGGGAAAGTTACTAGACCGATTCTACTACTCGGATATAAATAATGTCGATTACAAATTACATTCTGGTCTAGTTAAATGATCGTATCGCTTAAATCGAGTCTGTGACATAGTTTCACAGAATTTAAAACCACCACAATCGCAATGTATATATGGATGATTGTGGCGGGATATGTCACCTGGTGACTCGTGATAAAATTTTCATTGAACAATTGATACATACAATTTGATGACAACTTATATCCATTTTGTGTGCGGAATGCACAAAGGGTAATTCAAGACTTGTTACAATACAATCACAGTTGTATAAACCGACCAAGTACACCCATCCTCCATTTTGGTAGTTTTTTAACCTCCGTGTCACATCATCCTTTTAACAGTGACTGTTATTACACGAAACAGTCATACCCTAATCTGCATATCTATATATCTTTGTAGCACTATTATCTAATCCATTGTACACATTTCCTAATTTTTTACGTATGCAGCCTGTTATTAGTATATGTACACCTGTAAGTCTATTTTTAATAATGCGTGATTTTTTCTATATAAGTTCAGCAAGTCCTTTGATCTAGAGCAGATAGCGACTAATAGTAGTAAACTCAAATACAACTTTTTACATTGATATCATGGTTACAGAATTTCTAACTTACATTGACATTATGAAACTCAATCAAACCACATGACTAATCATTACAATATGATATAGTTTATACATTGGGTGTCAGACAGCTTTTTGTAGTAAGGACCATGATGACCATTTATTTACTACCAACCAAACCATATATCTATTACTCTACAAGAGACTTTAATTGATGTTTTTCCACGTAAAGTTATATGGCATTATATTACATTTATTACATAAATCTTTTTGTTGTGACATGCACTCCACGTCTCTTCAGATACTCTTTTTTGGATAGAATCTGATAGTATACCCTATCTTATCAATCTGTCCCATTTTTCTCGGCCATTCAGCCCTAAAAAATACATTTTAAATTTCGACATAAAATACTGTTCTCTCTGCTTGCGTTTCTTGTTTTGGTCACCCCCTCTTACAGATATTTTAATTTTTTCTAGGATGAACCATTTTATGTTGTCCAAGCCATGTTTTTCTGAGATCCAGTGCTCAACAAGGGGCGCATTCTTTTTTTGATTTTTTATTGCTGACCGATGTTCGGTGAGACGTAGGCGCATTTCCCGTCCCGTTTCACCTATGTAAAATTTTTGGCAAGGACAAATTATGAGATACACCACATTGGACGTCCGACAGTTGACATGGTCGTTCATCCAATGGGAGATTCCATTCACTTCCAATTTGTCTGTTTTTTTGATGTTTTTACAATGTGAGCAAGTCCCACATGGCAAATTGCCCCTGATGGGAGTGTTTTCCAAAACATTTCTTTGTCCTCCAGTTTTTGGTTCTCTAAATGTTTGCACAAGGTGATTTCTGATTGTCCTGTTCCTCCTATATGCGTAAATTGGCTTGTCTATTGGTACAGCTCCTATTTTATTCAGTGTAGACCAATTTTTGTTAATCAAATTCTTTACTTTATTACTAAAGCCGTTAAAATCGGATACCATAATTATCCCATTGTTTTGTTTATTAGTTTTAGCAGAACTTTCAAAGAGGCAGTCGCGATTATAGTACTTAGCGCGTTTGTACGCTTCTTTTATTAAGCGTTTCGGATAGCCTCATTGAGATAACTTCAATTTCAAGTTTCCTGCGTGTACTTCAAATCTATCGCTGCAATTTCGCCTTATGCATAAAAATTGACTAAAAGGTATCCCATCTTTTTGGCATTTAGGATGGTAGCTAGTGTGATGATGTAAAGTATTTCGGTCTGATGGCTTTACATATAGTTCTACATTCAAAATACCTCCATTATCATGGATCCTGATATCCAAAAAGTCTACTGTCAATTGACTCTTAGTGGAAGTGAATCTAAGATTAGAGTCACCACAATTTAACCACTCAAGGAAGTTGTTAAGATTCTCTTTTGGACCATCCCAGATAAAGAAAATGTCGTCTATAAATCTAGACCAATATTTTACATTTTCAAAAAAGGGACTCATCTCGTTATAAATATGTTGGGTTTCAAATTTACCTACATAAAGGCATGCGAGACTGGGAGCGCATGTCGCTCCCATGCTCGTACCTTTTGTTTGGCAGTAGTAATCTTTCCTAAACAGGAAAATATTATTTTTCAAGATTATTTCAATGCACTCTATGATGAAGGTATCTTGGGCCGTGAGGTCACCTGCTTCATTCCTCAAGATATCCTCCATCATCCTCACTGTGTCTTGCTGAGGGATGTTCGTATATAAGGCGTCTATATCTAAGCATACAAGCCATTGAGAGTCTTTATTGAATGCTATACCTTACAATTTTGGAGATCATATGTGTTGTATCCTTTATGTAGGATGGTAGCTGTGCTACCAAAGGTTGAATGTAATGATCCACATATTTGCTAAGTGGTTCTGTTAATGATTCAATCCCCGACACTATGGGGCACATGGGGGGATCCTCCATATTTTTATGAACCTTTGGCAGCCCGTAAAGGGCCGGGATCTTCGGGTGATCATTAATCAAAAACTGGTATTCCTCCTCACAAATGATGTTGTCTTCCTTAGCAAAACTAACCACATCTCTCACTTTCTTTTTAAGGTTTTCCCAGTCTCTAGCACTACAAGGTTTATAGTGTGTTTCGTTTTCCAGAAGTTTCAACATTCTTCTATCATAGTCCTCTGTTTTTAACACCACTATGCTTCCCCCCTTGTCCCCGGGTTTTATGGTTATCTCATCACAGGCGGACACGTTTTTTAATGCTTCTCTTTCTAATTTGGATAAGTTGTTTTGCGTCCATACTTTTGTGTCTAATAATTTCTCCAAACCTATTGTCACAGTTTTTTCAAAGATGTCAACTTCTTGCCCAACCATCCCTATATTAGGTGTCCATGTTGATGGTGGTTTAAAGCCTGACTTGTTATCTGTTTCTCTCCTTTCCTTTCCATCGAAAAAAAATTGTATTCAAATCTTTCTGAATAGATCTCTGACATCCCTTTCTATGGCAAACCTACTTCCTGTTGTGCTCGGTGCAAACCCTAATCCTTTTTCTAAAACACTTATTTTGTGTACTGTCAATATTTTATCTGAAAGGTTTATTATCGGGGCTTTAAGATTTTCTGTCTCTATTCCCAGTCCTTGTGGCTGCGGGTTCGCATGTAGGGTCTCCTCATGGTTCCCCCTGTCTGTGGGTTGCCTGGACGACCCCTCCCCCGCGTCCTGAATCCCCTGGTTTGGCGTCTGTGTTGTTGTCTAAAAAAAAATGGTTGGTACTCTCTGTTGGTGCCTGTGCCACCTTCTAACACCTCACTCCTATTTCTATTCTCATTGCTCCTCTCTCCATCCGAGTCAGAACTATTGTATGAAGTGTCAGAGAAAGTGAAATTCTTCTTAAAATACCTATTTTTGTTGTAGTTAAACTGTTTGCCATTATATTCTGTTGCAACCGGTTGTTCAAAATAATCCTTCTGTATATAAGGGTACACCAATTCAACCTTGTAGTTGGCTATATCCTTACGTAACTTGTTGGATTTCTTATTGATCATATATTCTTGGTACCCCTTAATGTCCTCTTGGATCTCTTCTAGTTTTTCCTTGGCATCTTCAAGGGCCGTACTCTCATTTAATTGTTTTTCTAAGGTCTCTATCTCTTCCTTTCCGATTATTATGATGTCTTGAGCAGTCTCTAATATTAACAACATCCAATCGCGACTGCATCTGTTCACGATTAATGTCCAACTTTCCTTAAATTTTTCATTTTTAACAAACAGTCCCGGCTCATTCCTAATTTGGAGACCTATAGGTAAAATACCCTTTCTGCAGTACTGGATGATAAATTCCGAATGTAATTCGGTTCGAACCATCTTTTTCTTGAGGTTCCACAGCTTATTCCATATTTCGTCGTCATAAAATAAAAGCAATAAAGCAGAGGATAAACAAACCTACCTACGGCCTACCACTGGCCACCAGGGTTGAGGTGCAGGTGGTAGCCTGCGGGTGGTGGAGGGCCTCAAACTTCCTCAGCAGTGGCAGCTGGGGCAGGAACACACAGGCGGTGCTGTGCGGAGGGGGAGCGACCTACCTGGTGGGGTCAATGGTCGCTCCCCCTCCGCACAGCACAATAAAGAACAGAACAACCGACCGGTGCCCAGCTCAACCAAGACACATGTATCATCAACATTCATAGGTTGGTGCAAAAACACTTCTCGCACCCGTCGCCCCAAGGTGCAAATTAGGTCACAATGTTCATTAGAAAATGAAAGGTGCACTCGTTGCAATCAAACGCAAGATCACTAAGTCCAAAAAAATTTCTTTCTTTATTCTGTCAATCTTTAATAAGAAAGGCACACAGCCAACGTGTTTCGTTCCAAGGAGGAACTTCGTCAGGGCTGCAATAGTCACAAAGAAAACAGACATTTACAAAATACATATATAACACCCATTAATAAGGACACATGTCATACACCAGATTAGTATTAGAGACAAATGGCTCACGATAACATACAAAAAGATAAAAACATTCTTATATACATAGATATGTACATACATAAATAGAAAACACTAAAACATTACTTTGAAATGCAACAATATGAACAATTCGTTGACACTTAACGAGGGTAACAGAGGAAAAGGGGCACAAAATCGAGGCTACAACGAGTGGCACAGAAGGCAAAAGGGCACAAAAAAACAAGTGGAACAGAAGGCAAAAGGGGCACAGGAATGAGGGAAAAACGAGTGGCACAGAGGGCAATAGGGCACAAAAAACGAGTGGAACGGAGGGCAGAAGGGCACAAAAAACAAGTGGAACAGAAGGCACAAGGGGCACGAAAAAACAAGTGGAACAGGGGGCAGAAGGGCACAAAAAACTAGGGAAAAACGAGTGGAACAGAGGGCAAAAAGGCACAAAAAACAAGGGAAAAACGAGTGGAACACAGGGTAGAAAGGCACAAAAAACAAGTGGAACAGAGGGCAGAAGGGCACCAGAAAACGAGGGAAAAACAAGTGGAACAGAGGGCAGAAGGGCACAAAAAACAAGTGGAACAGAGGGCAGAAGGGCACCAGAAAATGAGGGAAAAACGAGTGGAACAGAGGGCAGGAAGCCACAAAAAACAAGGGAAAAACGAGTGGAACACAGGGTAGAAAGGCACAAAGAATAGGGAAAAACGAGTGGACAGAGGGCAGAAGGGCACAAAAAATGAGGGAAAAACGAGTGGAACAGAGGGCAGAGAGGCACAACAAAGAGGGAAAAACAAGTGGCACAGAGGACAGAAGGGCACAACAAATGAGGGAAAAACGAGTGGAACAGAGGGCAGAAAGGCACAAAAAATGAGTGAAAACAAGTGGCAAAGAGGGCAGAAGGGCACGAAAAAAACAAGTGGAACAGAGGGCAGAATGGCACAAAAAAACGAGGGAAAAACAAGTGGTACAGAGGGCAGAAGGGCACAAAAAAGGAGTGGAACAGAGAGCAGAAGGGCACATAAACGAGGGATAAACGAGTGGAACAGAGGGCAGAAAGGCACAAAAAGCGGGGAATACGAGTGGAACAGAGGGCAGAAGGGCACAAAAAATAAGGGAAAAACGAGTGGAACAGAGGGCAGAAAGGCACGAAAAATGAGGGGAAAACGATTGGCACAGAGGGCAGAAGGGCACAAAAAATGAGGGAAAACGAGTGGAACAGAGGGCAGAAAGGCACAAAAAAGAGGAAAAAACTAGTGGCACAGAGGGCAGAAGGGCACAACAAATGAGGGAAAAACAAGTGGAACAGAGGGTAGAAAGGCACAAAAAATGAGTGAAAACAAGTAGCACAGAGGGCAGAAGGGCACAAAAAAACAAGTGGAACAGAGGGCAGAATGACACAAAAAAACGAGGGAAAAACAATATGAGTTTCTTAAATTGATCTTCGGAAAAACCAAAGGTACGTAAGGTATCCATGGTTTATGCTGCAGTTACCGTCACTGTTAAAAGGACGATGTGACACGGAGGTTAAAAAACTACCAAAATGGAGTATGGGTGTACTTGGTCAGTTTATACAACTGTGAGTGTATTGTAACAAGTCTTGAATAACCCTTAGTGCATTCCGCACACGCAATGGATATAAGTTGTCATCAAATTGTATGTATCAATTGTTCAATGAAAATTTTATCACGAGTCACCAGGTGACATATCCCGCCACAAACATCCATATATACATTGCGATCGTGGTTGTTTTAAATTATGTGAAACTATGTCACAGACTCGATTTAAGCGATACGATCATTTAACTAGACCAGAATGTCATTTGTAATCGACATTATTTATATCCGAGTAGTAGAATCGGTCTAGTAACTTTCCCAAGAACTACGAAGATGGCGCTTCCATAAGCACCGACATATGACACCTAGGTATTGTGAGAAGTTGGCCTGGTATATGATGCTCACTAGTTCTAGTGATCACCTTGTACCATGCCAAGCAACCCTTATGATGATTGGTTGTAAGTCAACCTTGTAGACAAGCTATCCTAGGGGTAGCATGGACTAAGCAGTCTTAGGCTAAACTCTGTAAAGGCATGTGAAGCAAGCTGTTTTACCATACACAATCCCCTTGAATACCAAATGAAAGGACACCACACAGATATATATTGAAAATATATATAGATTTATTTCTTCAAATATCCCCTATACTCTTTATGAGCACAGAAGCAAATGCGTTAAAACAAAACACAGATTAAATATACAAAAGTTGCACGATTATGGATGAGCCCTAGGGGCCACCTAAACCATATACTAAAATAGTGGTATAAGGACCACTATGGGAAAAGGAAAGAGGCGTAAGGCCTGGGGAATCGCTGGAGCTGTTCGGGACTAGCAGTGATGAAGTCGGGAAAGGCCCGCGGGACTCGGGTGCAGTGCTTAAAGCGCACGCATGCACCAATGCAATGTCAATGGTGCGTAAAAGTTACAAAGTTAGTGTTTAAGGAACCTTCCGATGGACCTACAAGGATGAAACTTTAGACACAGGCACTAGAGGTGTACACCAGTGTGGGAACACTGGCGTTGTTGAGTTACCTCACCCACAGGAAGTGGGTGCACAGGTGCGAAGTAGTGTCGGGTTTCGTCACGCAGGTCGATGGTGCTTGGAGCTGAAGATGCTGCAGGCGGGTCGTCGAGGAGAGTTCCGGTGGATCCAAGGATGGATATGAAGAGTTGAAGACCTGAAAGCAGAGGGGACAATGTTCAAAGTCACTAGCCAGTGACTACCGTGGAACCAGGATGGAACCAGGCGATGTCGGGTGCAAACAGGTGATGAAGTGAAGATTGTCTCTGCAGCCACGTGGACACAAAGAAGTCAAGGACGTCAAGGCGTTGGTCACGCGTTGTCCCACGCAGGCTCTCGCTGATGGCGGTGTCGGCAACTTGATTGGAGCAAACAGGCCTTGGCTAAAGCAAGCCACGCAGGAATCGATGCAAGCTTCTCACTCGGACCAGCAAGGTCAGAGCGGGGGCTCCTTTTCAGGGGAGCAAGGGCCAGTCAGGAGCAACGAGACCAGTGGTGTAGTTTGTCGTTTTCATTGCCAAGATGGCCGCTAGCCATGTGGCAAGTGGCCGGGATGGTGCATCGAGTAGCAAAGTGCAAAAGGGCCCCACGCAGATTGTGGAGATGCTGGGGGGCTGATCTTCGGTGCAAAGGCTGCACGGTATTGGGGCTTCTCAAACCCCAAAGCACAGCATTGAGGGTGCCTCGGTTGCTGCGCAGTCAGCTTCTCGGGGGTCTTCAAAGATGTCCGGTCCCACGTCTCTTGGTACCTCCACGGGTCTCTTCTTTTCAGGGACTGTGGATCGGGCTCTGTGATGTCTAGGAGTCTGGGTCTTGTCAGGCTCTGGGCTCGGGCTCCGGTGGGAGGCGGTGGCAAAGCAGATGTCGAGTTGCTGGTTGGTGCCTGTATTCACAGGGTGGTCACTCCTTGGCCACAAGGGAGATTCTCTTCCGTCTTCTGTGCAGCAGAATGTCGAAGTCCAGTCTTCTTCTTATTTTTAAGTCGAGTTCAGGATGATCTGAAGTCTTGGGACACAGCTCCTACTCTTATTCCAATTCTAGGGGCCGGATTACCTGCTAGGTCCCTCCTCTGGGTGGGACCAGAAAGGGGGGCGGTTACACCCCCTTTCCTTTGTGCAGCTTCGCGCCAAGACTGTGGCTGGAGAGCCCCAGCACCGGTTTGAACTGGCAAATGCACAGGGACACCTTGTGTGCCCCAGGCATGTCTGATTCTATTCAGCCCTGTCCTACCCAATACACAAAACCCTGTCTGGGGTGGTGCTAGCACCTCCCAAGGCAGGAAACCCATTGTCCAAGCCGCCCTTGCTGGAAGGACTCCCAGCAGCAGGAGGTCAGACTTGTGTCTGTGGTGGCAGCATCCATTTTGTGATGCTGAGGCTCATGTTTAACTTTACCCGGGTTTCAGGTTATGTACATGTCGTGTCCCTCTAGAAGGGTGGAATGCTACCCCCGTCGCCAGAACTGGTGAGGGGGTAGTATTCCAATTCGTATGACACCTTACTCGACATGTTTTGATAAAGCCAAACCAAAGTTAGCATTTAACCACGAGGTTCATAATGCACTTAAGAGTATATGGTATGGCATCACATATTTCCAAGCACTCTGCCTCCAGGATTGATGAGGCCTTCCATAGGAGTGGCTGATAGGAACATATGTGTCCATTTTAGGTTAGATATAGACATACTATACCTAAGTAAGGGGTGATTACACCGATTTACCCCAGCTGAGTGATCAGCCAGTTGTGTCAAATAAGGAGGCCAGGCCAGGGGTGGCACAATACATGCTGCAGCCCCTGGTAGGCCTTGGAACCACCTATGCCCTGGGTACCTAGGGTACACTGTTACAGGGGCCAATAAGGTGAACCAGTTCCAATTTGTAATGTACCTAAGGTACATGGAGTCCATTTTAAGGAGAGAGCAATTAGCCTGGGGCCCTGAATAGCAGGATCCCAGGCCAACTAAGTAAAAAACCAGCTAAACACTAGGCAAAAAGTTTGGGGGTAACCATAGTCAGATATCCACCTTCCTACACAACCCCCCCCCCAAACGAAAGGAGATAAGGCTATCCTTGACCAGGTAAGCCTATATTGCCTAAGTGGCCATATAAGGAAGTACCATCTCTGGCTTGGTTACCCCCTGTCTCATGGTCCACTAAGCAATCCCTCACCCTAAGGGTATCTGAGGGTCTCCACCATAGGCAATCTCTACCTGGGGTGTGTTTTGGCAAAGTTAAAGGCTGGTGTTGAGATGGAGTACTGAAGTGAGACTCCTCTGTAGGACTCAGCTTCCTCCAATCACTCTCCACCATGTAGGCCTTTCTTTCCTTGACTGAGTTGCACTGTGCTCTCAGGGTCAACCTCTGGCTACCTAAAGCTGGAGGCTGGGTCCCTTTTGTTGGCTTACTGGAGGGACAGTTCAGGTTTGGGCCCTTTGGGTCCCTGGTTTGGGTGTGCCCAACAGAATCCATCTGTGGGAGGTCCCTAACTAATTTTAAGGGGGATCCCTCAGGAGTCTTTAAAGTTTTCACCTGGCTAGGGCTGCTAGCTTCGGTGCCCTTAATCTGCTGATGGGGGTGCTTTATTTGACAGGGGGCCCTTTGGGGCTCACTGTCCTTCTTGTCCTCTGTAGCCCTGGGCTGACTAAGGCAAGGTAGAGAGGGGCAGGTTACCTGCTCCAGACTGGGTCCCATCTGAGAAGGGTCCACTGACATCAGGGGCTCTGTCAGGCTAGGCCTAACCACCTCTGGGGCAGTTCCTTCATCAGGGGTAAGATCAGTTCCCTGAGGAGGCTGATCCTTTCCTAAAGTCGGGTGGGAGGGAGATTTATCTTCCTTATCAATGCTCTCAGTTTGTGTGGAGTGATCCATTTTTTCAGGCTTCAGAACACAGGTCTCAGTTTGAGTTTGGGCTGTGGCCATCACAGCCCCACCAACCTTTTCAGGAGGAGACTCAGTTTGGGTATGGGCTGTTACCATCACAGCCCTGCTATTCTGTCTAGGAAGGGAGTTAGCTAAAGATGGGGCTGAGACTTGCACAGCCCTACCAACCTCCTCAGGAAGGACATCTTGGATTGGGGCTGTAGCCATCACAGCCCACTAACCTTTCCATGGAGATTTACCATTTTAGAATGGGTTTGCTGTTCAACCTCAGCCCAGGCTGAGATTTCCAAATCATTACCAAGTAGGCAATCTACTGGCAAGTTTGCTGACACTGCCACTCTTTTTGGGCCAGTGACACCTCCCCAGCTAAGATTGACTACTGCCATGGGATGTTTGTTTTCTATTCCATCAATGTTTGTCACCTGATATGTGGCATCAGGTAAAAGTTGCCTTAAGGGGACTAGACATTCAGCCACCATGGTGATGCTAGCCCCTGTGTCTCTAAAGGCCTCAACTTTCAAGCCGTTGATGAGGGGCTACTGTCTGTACTTGCTCAAAGTGTTTGGGCAAGCAGTGAAGTTGGCAAACCCCATGCCAGTTTCATAGACAAGAGTATCTGAGGTAGGGGACCTGGTTAGGCCAGAATCCACCTGAGCTCCAAAGGTAAACCATCCCAAATTCCGGGGGGTGCTCCCACCACCTGGGGGATTACTGCTAACAGAAACAGGAGGTGTTGGAGTATTACCTGGAGGGATATTCTCCTTATTGCAGGCCCTAGGGCAACTGGGGTCAGTTTTCCAATGGCCAGGCTTTTTACAGTTATGGCAATAAGGCTTTTTCTCTGTAGAGGAAGTGTCGTGGGGCCCACCCTTTCCATTGGAGTTTTGGGGCCCTGGGGAAGTTTTCTCTTTGGTTTTATCCCCACCTTTCTCTTGAGGCTTGGTAGTCTCTTTCTTTTGGTCACCACCCTGGTTCTTAGGCCTGATCCTGGTTCTGACCCATTTGTCTGCCCTCTTACCCAATTCATGTGGAGAGGTCAGATCAGAGTCCACCAGGTGCTAATGTAGAAGCTGATTTTGACAATTACTTAAGATTTGCTCTCTCATAATTAAATTATACAATCCTGTATAGTCTGTAACCTTACTTCCCAGCAACCAGCCCTCCAGAGCCTTAGTGGCACATTCAACAAATTCAGACCAGTCCTGAGTCTGTGTCTTCTGGGTTTCTCTGAACATTAACCTGTACTGTTCAGTGGTTAAGCCTAACCCATCTATCAGAGCACTCTTCAGGACCAGGTAGTTTCTAGCATCCCCATCACTAACTGTGAGGAGTCTGTCTCAGCCTCTACCTTCAAAGGAGAGCCACAAGATTGCTGCCCACTGCTCCTGAGGGATCTGCTGTACTCTGCAGGCTCTCTCAAGTGCAGTCATCCATTTGTGGATATCATTCCCAGCTTTGTAGGGGGCACAATCTTACCCAGGTTTCTATTGTCATAGGACCTGTCTTTATCCTTAGGGATAGTGCTGCCACCAGTGGATCCTAATCCACTCTCTCTAGGCTGTCCTGCTCTAGCAAGTGTCTCTTTGGCCAGGACAACTTCTAATTCTTGCTTCTGGATCATAAGTTCAGCCTCTCTCATTTTGGCCTCATGTTCCCTCCTCTGAGGGCTAGTCAACCCCCTTCTGGAGTGACAATGAGAACCTCTAGAAGCTTGGGAGGTATTGGATTCACCTGAGTGATTCCTCCTCCTCCTGGGCTACTGGTTAAGACCACTTGGGGGTCTGAATGGGTTGGACCCACCTTCAGTCCCAAATAGGCTTAAGTTAGCCTGGTTAAGCCTGCTGACTAACACCTGACAATTTCTCTCATCCTCAGACCCACTTTCTTCTTCCTCCTCTTCCTCCTCCTCATCCTCAGGCTGAGTATCTCCAGTGGTCTGGTTTTCCTTATCTATCTGGATGACAGGAACAGGGGCATCAGTGTTATCATCTTCAGAGGGAGAGCCTCCTTCTCCAGGCCCTTTGGGGTTAGGATGGGAGGTCTTTAGAGCTCCAGACTGGTCTAAAAGCTCTCTGAGGTGTGCTGTAGTAGGGGTTGGACCCATCTTGAGACCTCTTAAGGTACACAGCTGCCTCATTTCTTTAAAGTTCAACACAGCAAATTTGGATGGTGCCCTTGGAGGGTCACTCTCAACAGGGACAGGTCCAGTGAACCCCTCTGCTCCAGGCATTGCTCTAGTGTGGGTGGATATGTTGCAATCTACCTATACTGGTGTTTACCTACTAAACCTATCTAGTAGTTGTAGTCAGGGTGTGCTACTCCCTATCCTCTACAACAACTAAGTTCAGTAGAACTTAAGTATACTAGTCTTGTTTTATATGTACCTAACAGGTACCTGTATGATCTTTCAAATGATACTCTCAAAGATTGTAATGGTAAAACAACAGCAAGCTCAAATCCCAACCCGCTGTTCACCAATGTGAGAAGTTGGCCTGGTATATGATGCTCACTAGTTCTAGTGATCACCTTATACCATGCCAAGCAACCCTTATGGTGGAGGTTGTAAAGTCAACCTTGTAGACAAGCTATCCTAGGGGTAGCATGGACTAAGCAGTCTTAGGCTAAACTCTGTAAAGGCATGTGAAGCAAGCTCTTTTACCATACACAATCCCCTTGAATACCAAATGAAAGGACACCACACAGATATATATTGAAAATATATATAGATTTATTTCTACAAATATCCCCTATACTCTTTATGAGCACAGAAGCAAATGCGTTAAAACAAAACACAGTTTAAATATACAAAAGTTGCACGAATATGGATGAGCCCTAGGGGCCACCTAAACCTTATACTAAAATAGTGGTATAAGGACCACTATGGGGAAAGGAAAGAGGCCTAGGGCCTGGGGAATCGCTGGAGCTGTTCGGTACTAGCAGTGATGAAGTCAGGAAAGGCCCGCGGGACTCGTGTGCAGCGCTTAAAGCGCACGCATGCACCAATGCAATGTCAATGATGCGTAAAAGTTACAAAGTTAGTGTTTAAGGAACCTTCCGATGGACCTACAAGGATAAAACTTTAGACACAGGCACTAGAGGTGTACACCAGTGTGGGAACACCGGCGTTGTTGAGTTACCTCACCCACAGGAAGCGGGTGCACAGGTGCCAAGTAGTGTCGGGTTTCGTCACGCAGGTCGATGGTGCTTGGAGCTGAAGATGCTGCAGGCGGGTCGTCGAGGAGAGTTCCGGTGGATCCAAAGATGGATCTGAAGAGTTGAAGACCTGAAAGCGGAGGGGACAATGTTTAAAGTCACTAGCCAGTGACTACCGTGGAACCAGGATGGAACCAGGCGATGTCGGGTGCAAACAGGTGATGAAGTGAAGATTGTCTCTGCAGCCACGTGGACACAAAGAGGTCAAGGACGACCAGGCATTGGTCACAAACTGTCCCACGCAGGCTCTCGCTGATGGCAGTATCGGCAACTTGATTGGAGCAAACAGGCCTTGGCTAAAGCAAGCCATGCAGGAATCGATGCAAGCTTCTCACTCAGACCAGCAAGGTCAGAGCGGGGGCTCCTTTTCAGGGGAGCACGGGCCACTTTGGAGCAACCAGACCAGCAGTGTAGTTTGTCGTTTTCGTCGCCAAGATGGCCGCTAGCCATGTGGCAAGTGGCCGGGATGGTGTGTCGAGTGCTAAAGTGCAAAAGGGCCCAACGCAGATCGTAGAGATGCTGGGGGGCTGATCTTCGGTGAAAATGCTGCTCCGTGTTAGGGCTTCTCAAACCCCAAAGCACAGCATCGAGGGTGCCTCGGGTGCTGTGCAGTCAGCTTCTCGGGGGTCTTCCAAGATGTCCGGTCCCACGTCTCTCGGTGCTTCCACGGGTCTCTTCTTATTAGGGACTGTGGATTGGGCTCTGAGAAGTCTGGGAGTCTGGGTCTTGTCAGGCTCTGGGCTCGGGCTCCAGCGGGAGGCGGCGGCAAAGCAGACTTCGAGTTGCTGGTTGGTGCCTGGATTCACAGGGTGGTCACTCCTTGGCCACAAGGGAGATTCTCTTCCGTCTTCTGTGCAGCAGAATGTCAAAGTCCAGTCTTCTTCTTATTTTTAAGTCGAGTTCAGGATGATCTTAAGTCTTGGGACACAGCTCCTACTCTTATTCCAATTCTAGGGGCCAGATTACCTGCTAGGTCCCTCCTCTTGGTGGGACCAGGAAGGGGGGCGGTTATACCCCCTTTCCTTTGTGCAGCTTCGCGCCAAGACTGGGGCTGGAGAGCACCAGCACCGGTTTTAACTGGCAAATGCACAGGGACACCTTGTGTGCCCCAGGCATGTCTGATTCTATTCAGCCCTGTCCTACCCAATACACAAAACCCTGTCTGGGGTGGTGCTAGCACCTCCCAAGGCAGGAAACCCATTGTCCAAGCCCCTCTCGCTGGAAGGACTCCCAGCAGCAGGAGGTCAGACTTGTGTCTGTGGTGGCAGCATCCATTTTGTGATGCTAAGGCTCATGTTTAACTTTACCCGGGTTTCAGGTTATGTACATGTCGTGTCCCTCTAGAAGGGTGGAATGCTACCCCCGTTGCCAGAACTGGCGAGGTGGTAGTATTCCAATTCGTATGACACCTTACTCGACATGTTTTGATAAAGCCAAACCAAAGTTAGCATTTAACCGCGAGGTTCATAATGCACTTAAGAATATATGGTATGGCAGTATCATGGAACAGCTAACGGACGTGGTTCCGAAAGATGCAGACAGGCTCAGCTCATGCCAGAGCACCATCTCACATATTTCCAAGCACTCTGCCTCCAGGATTGATGAGGCCTTCCATAGGAGTGGCTGATAGGAACATATGTGTCCATTTTAGGTTAGATATAGACATATTATACCTAAGTAAGGGGTGATTACACCGATTTACCCCAGCTCAGTGATCAGCCAGTTGTGTCAAATATGGAGGCCAGGCCAGGGGTGGCACAATACATGCTGCAGCCCCTGGTAGGCCTTGGAACCACCTTTGCCCTGGGTACCTAGGGTACACTGTTACAGGGGCCAATAAGGTGAACCAGTTCCAATTGGTAAAGTACCTAAGGTACATGGAGTCCATTTTAAGGAGAGAGCAATTAGCCTGGGGCCCTGAATAGCAGGATCCCAGGCCAACTAATTCAAAAACCAGCTAAACACTAGGCAAAAAGTTTGGGGGTAACCATAGTCAGATATCCACCTTCCTACAGGTATCCTGTAGTCCATCGTTTTACTTTAAAAACTACAATAATGGCGGCCGTAAAAAGATCCCAAATGTCATCAATTTAGGGTCGCCTTGAGTGCTAATTTAGCAATTAAGCGGAAATGAGGCCCCTATATAAAGCATCAGCTCGCTACCCATTTATCTCAAGCAGGGGAGTGAGTCAGTGCCAGACGATACCCGGACGAAACGGCACGGTAAGGAGAACTGATAGGACAGGGGGATACGCTAATCGATGAGGGTATGCTCTGTTAGGTTTTAGACATAACGTTCAGGTGTCGGCCTTTAATTTATGTGGCCGTGCACAGGTAGCGTCTATGTTAAAATTCAAAGGGAGATCACACCCTTGCTCTTGTACTGGCTATAGGGAGCTAGGCAGATAACAGTGCAGTATGCGAAGATCTATAATCCTGAATAGGTACAGGAGGTGATGGGTGAATTTAATGACTGCGCCCATCGAATATTAGCGCTCAAGGTCACTAGACACTGAGGATGTATCACCCATAATGTCATCAGTGTTTAGAGTAAAGCACCAGTTCCCCCGGACTCCAGGTCGAGAAGAACGCGCAAAGTGAAACACGCGTCTTTTTGTACTATAGAAATAGCATATGAAGAGACGGGCAAATTTAATTGCAGCTCCCGCTAAATATTATCATTTAAGGTTAATGGCAAAATAGGCTGTACCACGCCAAGTTTTAAATTGCATTACCAACCCTACATATAGGACGGAAGACGGTAGCGGGTTTTATATGTTTACCTGGTGGTTTTAGTCTCAAGCGCCCGTGCGATAATGAAGAAACACATGCTTATTGCATTATATATTGGTATACATGTACTAAGCACGTCCCTATTATTCAGGTATCACAGAAGGAGTGTGCCATCATACGAAGAAGGGTAAAAATTCACTGCACCCGGATCATCGTCCAAATATCATGAGGACGGCGCGAATATAATAAGCTTGATCAAGTGATGTGCCCTAAGGTTATTTGTATGTATTTGTATTTAAAAGCCCACACGTGAGTGTCTGTCAGGTATATACATATTGAACAGACTCTGAGCATCATGTTCGTTTAACTTATGTAGGCATTGGGTGTACCGGAGTCTACAAGATACTCTGCGCAGATTGAAAGACGCTGTAACGATAGCAGGACATCATAGATATGAGCCTCCCCGTTTTTAAGTAAGTGGCATTCTTATCCATTCCATGCCGGTAGGGTAGGGGGAGTTGTAATTATTTATATCCTCTCCTCCTTAATTGCAGAATTTGTGGCCTACATTTCATTGGTTCCACAACGACTATAAAAGCGACATTTATTTGGTCTCAACACCGAAGAGAAGGACCAACATTTTACTAACTAAAGTAAGCCTGTTAGTTATTAAAATCAACAATTTACTATCTTGTGACACGGTATTGGACTGGGTAAGAGTGGTCTGCTTAATTCAGACACTCTGTTCATCACCACCCCCTTTTCTGTATCGTTTTTGGCCACTATAGGTGTGGCAGGGTATACTCAGACATGAGTCCCTTTCTCACTGCTCCATCAGGATTCAAGCAAGCCGGGCCGAAGAGGCTGAAATGCCAGAAACCGGTCCCCGGTAGCTTGTCTCCTTTCTGGTGAAGAATTGGCTTGGTAGTTTGGTCTGCCCTGTTCCCATGATGCACTGGGCCAGGGACTGACTAATTTGCATATAGCCAGGTTCTGAGCTGGGATGGGGCAGTGAGATAAATAACGGTGATGGATCAAGCCCTGATCTTTGGACTGGGTAAGAGTGGTCTGCTTAATTCAGACACTCTGTTCATCACCACCCCCTTTTCTGTATCGTAACGATAGCAGGACATCATAGATATGAGCCTCCCCGTTTTTAAGTAAGTGGCATTCTTATCCATTCCATGCCGGTAGGGTAGGGGGAGTTGTAATTATTTATATCCTCTCCTCCTTAATTGCAGAATTTGTGGCCTACATTTCATTGGTTCCACAACGACTATAAAAGCGACATTTATTTGGTCTCAACACCGAAGAGAAGGACCAACATTTTACTAACTAAAGTAAGCCTGTTAGTTATTAAAATCAACAATTTACTATCTTGTGACACGGTATTAAATAAGCACAAAACTTGATTAACTATACTATCTCTCTAGTTAATATAACTAATTGTATGCATTCATTTTTTAGAAAGAAGAAAACACTGGTTTTTTAATTCGTCTGTCCTGAGGAAGGTGCCACAACACTACAAAGCACCGAAACGCGTCGACTAAGGACTTTTTATTGTTTGTATATGTAGGAGAGTAGGGTCTGCAATCCTATGGTCACCCCAAATTTTTGCTTTTTGCTTCACTGGTTTATGACTTAATGTGGCTGTGGGCCTGCTAATCAGACCCACAGCCTGCTGTTCTCTCTCTAAATTAATGCCAATGCACACTAGGTGCATTACGAATTGGAACTGGTTCACCTTATTGGCCCCTGTAACAGTGTACCTCAGGTACCCAGGGCATAGGTGTTTCCAAGGCCTACCAGGGGCTGCAGCATGTATTATGCCACCCCTGGCCTGGCCTCCATATTTGACACAACTGGCTGATCACTCAGCTGGGGGTAAGTCGGTGAAATCACCCCTTACTTAGGTATAGTATGTCTATATCTAACTTAAAATGGACACATATGTTCCTATCAGCCACTCCTATGGAAGGCCTCATCAATCCTGGAGGCAGAGTGCTTGGAAATATGTCAGATGGTGCTCTAGCATGAGCTGAGCCTGTCTGCAGCTTTCGGAACCACGTCCTTTACCTGTTCCATGATACTGCCATACCATATACTCTTAAGTGCATTATAATCCTCGCAGTTATTTGCTAACTTTGGTTTGGCTTTATCAAAACATGTCAAGTAAGGTGTCATACGAATTGGAATACTACCCCCGACGGGGTAGCATTCCACCCTTCTAGAGGGACACGACATGTACATAACCTGAAACCCGGGTAAAGTTAAACATGAGCCTCAGCATCACAAAATGGATGCTGCCACCACAGACACAAGTCTGACCTCCTGCTGCTGGGAGTCCTTCCAGCGAGGGAGGCTTGGACAATGGGTTTCCTGCCTTGGGAGGTGCTAGCACCACCCCAGACAGGATTTTGTGTATTGGATAGGACAGGGCTGAATAGAATGAGACATGCCTGGGGCACACAAGGTGTCCCTTTGCATAAGCCAGTCCAAACCGGTGCTGGGGCTTCCCAGCCCCAGTCTTGGCACGGAGATGGACAAAGGAAAGGGGGTGTAACCATCCCCCTTCCTGGTCCCACCCAGAGGAGGGACCTAGCAGGTAATCCGGCCCCTAGAATTGGAATAAGAGTAGGAGCTGTGTCCCAAGACTTCAGATCATCCTGAACTTGACTTGAAACTAAGAAGAAAACTGGACTTCGACATTCTGCTGCACAGAAGACTGAAGAGAATCTCCCTTGTGGCCAAGGAGTGACCACCCTGTGAATACAGGCACCAACCAGCAACTCGACGTCTGCTTTGCCGCCACCTCCCGTCAGAGACCGAGTCCAGAGAACAACAAGACCTGGATTCACAGACATCTCACAGCCTGATCCACATTCCCTGAAAAGAAGAGACCCGTGGAGGCACCGAGAGACGTGGGACCGACCATCTTGGAAGACCACCGAGAAGCTGACTGCTCAGCACACGAGGCACCGTCGATGCTGTGCTTTGGGGTTTGAGAAGCCTCACCACCGAGCAGCATCTGCACTGAAGATCAGACCCCCAGCATCTCCACGATCTGCGTGGGGTCCTTTTGCACTTTGCCACTCGATGCGCCCTCCTGGCCACTTGCCACATGGCTAGCGGCCATCTTGGCAACGAAATCTACAAACAACACCAGTGGTCTAGTTGCTCCAGATTGGCCCTCGCTCCCCTGAAAAGGAGCACTCTCTCTGACCTTGCTGGTCTGAGTAACAAGCTTTCTTCACTTCCTGCGTGGCTTGCATTAGCCAAGGCCTGTTTGCTCCAATCAAGTTGCCGACACCGCCATCAGCTAGAGCCTTTGTGGGACAGCTTGTGATCGACTCCTGGACGTCCTCGACCTCTTTGTGTCCACGTGGCTGCGGAGACAAGCTGCACCTCTTCACCTGTTTGCACCCGACATCGCCTGGTTCCATTATGGTTCCACGGTAGTCACTGGCTAGTGACTTTGAACATTGTCCCCTCTGCTTTCAGGTCTTCACATCTTCAGATCCATCCTTGGATCCACCGGAACTCTCCTCGACGACTCACCTGCAGCATCTTCATCTCCAGGCACCATCGACCTGCGTGACGAAACCCGACACTACTTGGCACCTGTGCACCCGCTTCCTGTGGGTGAGGTAACTCAGCAACGCCGGTGTTCTTACACTGGTACACACCTCTAGTGCCTAGATCTAAAGTTTTGTCCTTCTAGGTCAGTCGGAAGGTTCCTAAAACAGTAACTTTATAACTTTTATGCACCATTGACATTGCATTGGTGCATGCGTGTGCTTTAAGCGCTGCACCCGAGTCCCGCAGGGCTTTCCTGACTTCTTCACTGTTAGTCCCGAACAGCTCCAGCGATTTCCCAGGCCTTAGGCCTATTTCCTTTCAGATTGGTGGTTCTTATACCACTATTTTAGTATATGGTTTAGGTGGCCCCTAGGTCTCATCCATATTGTGCAACTTTTGTATATTTAAACTGTGCTTTGTTTTAACGCATTTGCTTCTGTGCTCATAAAGAGTATAGGGGATATTTGTAGTAAATAAATATATATATATTTTCAATATATATCGGTGTGGTGTCCTTTCATTTGGTATTCAAGGGGATTGTGTATGGTAAAACAGCTTGCTTCACATGCCTTTACAGAGTTTAGCCTAGGACTGCTTTGTCCATGCTACCACTAGGATAGCTGGTCTATAAGGTTGACTTACAACCAATCATCATAAGGGTTGCGTGGCATGGTACAAGGTGATCACTAGAACTAGTAAGCATCATATACCAGGCCAACTTCTCACATTGGTGAGCAGCGGTTGGGATTTGAGCTTGCTGTTGTTTTACCATTACAATCTATGAGAGTATCATTTGAAAGATCATACAGGTACCTGTTAGGTACATATAAAACAAGACTAGTATACTTAAGTTCTACTGAACGTAGTTGTTGTAGAGGATAGGGAGTAGCACACACTGACTACAACTACTAGATAGGTTTAGTAGGTAAACACCAGTGTAGGTAGATTGCAACATATCCACCCACACTAGAGCAATGTCTGGAGCAGAGGGGTCCACTGGACCTAACCCTGTTGAGAGTGACCCTCCAAAGGCACCATCCAAATTTGCTATGCTCAATTTTAAAGAACTGAGGCAGCTGTGTACTTTAAGAAGTATCAAAACGGGTCCAACCCCTACAGCAGACCACCTCAGAGAGCTTTTAGACCAGTCTGAAGCTCTAAAGACCTCTAAACCAGACCCCAAAGGGAATGGTGAAGGAGGCTCTCCCTCTGAAGATGATAACACTGTTGCCCCTGTCCCTGTAGTCCAGATAGATGAGGAAAACCAGAACACTGGAGATACTCAGCCTGAGGATGAGGAGGATGAAGAGGAGGAAGAAGTAAGTGATTCTGATGATGAGAGACTTAGTCAGGTGCCAGCCAGAGGGCTTAGCCAGGCTAACGTAAGCCTATTTGGGACTGAGTCAGGGTCAAACCCATTCAGACCCCCAAATGGACTTAACCAGGAGCAAAGGAGGAGGAGGAATCACTCAGGTGAATCCAATACCTCCCATGTTTCTAGAGGTTCTCATGGTCACTCCAGAAGGGGGTTGACTAGCCCTCAGAGGAGGGAACATGAGGCCAAAATGAGAGAGGCTGAACTTAGGATCCAGAAGCAAGAATTAGAAGTTGCCCTGGCCAAAGAGAAACTTGCTAAAGCAAGACAACCTAGAGAGAGTGGATTAGAATCCACTGGTGGCAGCACTATCCCTAAGGATAAAGACAGGTCCTATGACAATAGAAACCTGAGTAAGATTGTGCCCCCCTACAAAGCTGGGGATGACATCCACAAATGGATAACTGCACTTGAGAGAGCCTGCAGAGTACAGCAGATCCCTCAGGAGCAGTGGGCAGCAATCTTGTGGCTCTCCTTTGAAGGTAGAGGCCGAGACAGACTCCTCACAGTTAGTGATGGGGATTCTAGAAACTACCTGGTCCTGAAGAGTGCTCTGATAGATGGGTTAGGCTTAACCACTGAACAGTACAGGTTAATGTTCAGAGAGACCCAGAAGACACAGACTCAGGACTGGTCTGAATTTGTTGAATGTGCCACTAAGGCTCTGGAGGGCTGGTTGCTGGGATGTAAGGTTACAGACTATGAAGGATTGTACAATTTGCTTATGAGAGAACAAATTTTAAATCATTGTCAGAACCAGCAGTTGCATCAACATTTGGTTGACTCCGATCTGACCTCTCCCCAACAATTGGGAAAGAGGGCAGACAACTGGGTTAGAACCAGAGTTAAGCAAAAGAACCAGAACCAGAACCAGAGTGGTGACCAAAAGAAAACAGACCAGAAGGGTGGGGAGCAGAAAGCTAAAGACCAGAAGTCTTCAACAGGGCCCCAAACTAATACTGAGGGTGGGTCCCAAACTTCCAAGAAGAAGAAGAAAGAAGGTCAAAGGAAACCCTGGTGTAGTAATTGTAAAAACATCTCTCACTGGACCAGTGAGTGTAAAAAGGGTGGGGCCCCCAACACTGCAGCCCCTAAGGCACCTGCACCCAATAGTACAGTCAGCAGTGTTGGTCCACAAACTAAGGGGGTAGTAGGTATCACCTTGGGAACTGAGGGAGAGTCTGGCCTAGTCAGAACCCCTACACAGGCTGTTATGATTTGTGATGTGGAAATAGATTTGTCCACTACTGTCAGCCCCAGTAATCTGGGCAAGTACAGGCAGACGCCTTTGATGAATGAAAAAGTGGATCAAGCATACAGGGACACATGTGCCAGTGTCACTATGGTGACACCTAACTTTGTGGACCCTGGACAATACATACCAGGTGATAATTACCTGTTGACCAATGCCAGCAATGTCACTACTACACATAGTGTGGCAATTGTTAACTTTTCCTGGGGAGGGGTAACTGGCCTAAAAAGAGTTGTGGTTAGTGCAGATCTCCCAGTTGAATGTTTGTTGGGCAAGGACCTGGAGAGCTCTCTATGTTCAGAAGTTCAGTACAGGACTCATGCAGAGATGTTAGGGATATCATCACATGTCCTTGCTGTGACCAGGTCACAGGCCAAAAAGTGCCTCTCTAAACCTCAGGTGTTGGATCCTGGAACAATGGACCAAGCACCTTCCAAGAAGAACAGGAGGGTAAAGGCTGTGCCTTCCCAACTGCCTACAAGTGAGGATCAGCCTTCGCAGGAAGATGATCTTGAGACCCCTGAAGGAACTGTCCCGGAAGAACTTGAACCTGATCAGGTTGAGTTTCTGGGGGCAGGGGGACCTTCTAGGGCAGACTTTGGGCAGGCTCAGTTAACCTGTCCTTCTCTTGAACCCCTCAGACAGCAGGCTGCTGCTGTGTCTGCTGGGAATGCTCAAGGTACCCATAAAGTGTATTGGGATGATGGGCTCCTTTATTCAGAGGGTAGAGACCCCAAGCCTGGTACAACAAGGAGGTTGGTTATACCTCTGCAATTTAGGGGCTTCCTTCTAACCTTGGCCCATGATATTCCTTTAGCAGGACACCTAGGCCATAACAAGACTTGGGACAGGCTTGTCTCTCACTTTCACTGGCCTCACATGTCTGAAGATACAAAGGAGTTGTGTCGCTCCTGTGTAACCTGCCAAGCCAGTGGCAAAGCAGGTGGAACAACAAAGGCCCCCCTGATACCACTACCTGTGGTAGGGATCCCCTTTGAAAGAGTGGGGATTGATATTGTAGGTCCAATGGATCCCCCTACAGCATCTGGGCACAGATTCATACTGGTGGTGGTGGACCATGCCACCAGGTACCCAGAGGCAATTCCCCTTAGGACCACTACAGCTCCTGTTGTGGCCAGGGCCTTAATTGGAGTTTTCTCCAGAGTGGGGTTTCCTAAGGAGGTGGTATCTGATAGAGATGCCAACTTCATGTCAGGATACTTAACAGCTATGTGGAAGGAATGTGGTGTCAACTACAAGTTCACCACTCCTTATCATCCACAATACAATGGGCTTGTTGAAAGGTTCAACAAGACCCTAAAGGGCATGATCAAAGGATTACCAGAAAAGCTCAGGCGAAGATGGGACATCCTTCTACCCTGCCTTCTGTTTGCTTACAGAGAGGTCCCACAAAAGGGGGTTGGCTTCAGCCCCTTTGAATTGTAAGAGGACCCCTGTGTTTAGTGAGGGAAGGATGGGAGTTACCTATCAGAAAACCCAAGCAAGACATAGTGGACTATGTACTTGGTCTCCGCTCCAGGATGGCTGAGTATATGGAGAAGGCATCCAACAACCTCAAGGCTAGCCAAGAATTACAGAAAGCTTGGCATGACCAAAAGGCTGTCTTGACTGAGTACCAGCCTGGACAGAGAGTATGGGTGTTGGAGCCAGTGGCCCCAGCAGCACTCCAAGACAAATGGTCTGGACCCCATACTATCATTGAAAAGAAGGGAGATGTTACCTACTTGGTGGACCTAGGAACTCCCAGGAGCCCCCACAGGGTGCTCCATGTTAATAGATTGAAGGCATATGTTGGCAGGGCAAACATGGGCTTGCTCATGGATACAGATGAGGGGCAGGAGGAAGAGAGCGACCCTCTCCCAGACCTGCTGACTCAGAACCCTGAAGATGGCTCAGTTGATGGTGTGGCCTTAGATGGCAGCCTCACTGAACATCAGCAAAATGACTGTAGACAAGTTTTGCAGTCATATAGACATATGTTCTCATTGACACCCAGTCAGACTAACTGGTGTACCCATGTGGTGGACACTGGTGACAGTCCTCCTGTGAAAAACAAGATTTACAGGCAACCTGACCATGTCAGGGACTGTATAAAGACTGAGGTGCAAAAGATGCTGGAATTAGGTGTTATTGAGCCTTCAGAGAGCCCCTGCGCTAGCCCAGTGGTTCTGGTCCCCAAACCTCACACCAAAGATGGCAAGAGAGAGATGAGGTTCTGTGTGGATTACAGAGGACTCAATGCTGTCACCAGGACAGATGCACACCCTATTCCAAGGGCAGATGAGCTCATAGACAAATTGGCTTCTGCCAAGTATTTGAGCACATTTGACTTGACAGCTGGCTATTGGCAAATCAGGTTAGCTGAGGAGTCTAAAGCCAAAACTGCATTTTCTACCCCAGGTGGGCATTACCAGTTTGAGGTGATGCCCTTTGGTTTGAAAAATGCACCTGCCACCTTCCAAAGTTTGGTGAATCAAGTCCTTACTGGGTTGGACGACTTTTGTGCAGCATATCTGGATGATATTGCTGTCTTCAGCTCCACCTGGGAGGATCACCTGGTCCACCTGAAGGAAGTGCTAGTGGCTCTGCAAAAGGCAGGCCTCACTATCAAGGCCACAAAGTGCCAGATAGGGCAGAGTAAAGTTGTATACTTGGGCCACCTTGTAGGTGGAGGCCAAGTTCAACCCCTGGAGAGTAATATCCAGACCATAAAGGACTGGTCCTCTCCAACCACCCAGACTCAGGTCAGAGCTTTCTTGGGCCTGACTGGGTACTACACGAAGTTTGTTAAGAACTATGGGTCCATTGTGACTCCTCTTAATGATCTGACATCAAAGAAGATGCCCAAAAAGGTTCAGTGGACAGTAAACTGTCAATAAAGCATTCTGAAGACCTGAAGAAGGCCATGTGCTCTGTACCTATCCTGAAGAGTCCTGACTACTCAAGAGAGTTCATTGTCCAAACAGATGCTTCTGAGTTGGGAGTGGGAGCTGTGCTTTCACAACTTAATGTAGATGGTCGCTTGTTTGCCGGCAACACCCCAAAAATCTGGAACTCCATCCCAGTGGACATTAGGACTACCCCTTCCTTTCCAGATTTCAAGAGACGCCTGAAAATCCTCTACCTCAACCGTGCATTCCCGAACTCTACCTCAGCAGCCCTCCCTGCAACTATGACCACCTCAAAGTCACTACCTCAAACACTCCCCTCAGGCGCCAAATAACAATGTTAATCCTTGAACTCGTATGAATCTTTTTCTTGATATACTGTTCTACACTTGTGCCCTCCAGTTCGATTGTAAAGCGCTCTGATACCCTCGGGTCTGGCCAGCGCTATAGAAAACTCCCAAAATAAATAAATAAATAAATGGTCAAGACCAGCCCATTGCTTTTATTAGCAGAAGGCTGACCCCCAGAGAGAAACGTTGGTCAGCCATTGAGAGGGAGGCCTTTGCTGTGGTGTGGGCCCTGAAGAAGTTGAGACCATACTTGTTTGGCACTCACTTCAAGATTCAGACCGACCATAAGCCCCTCTTATGGCTTAATCAGATGAAGGGTGAAAACCCCAAACTACTCAGGTGGTCCATATCCCTACAGGGGATGGACTTTACAGTGGAGCACCGCCCAGGGACTGACCATGGTAATGCAGATGGTCTCTCCAGGTACTTCCACTTAGAACATGAAGACACAACTGGTCAAGGTTAGTCTAATGTCCCTGCGTTTGGGTGGGGGGGTTGTGTAGGAGAGTAG
This sequence comes from Lissotriton helveticus, assembly GCF_964261635.1. Lineage (NCBI taxonomy): Eukaryota > Metazoa > Chordata > Amphibia > Caudata > Salamandridae > Lissotriton > Lissotriton helveticus. The sequence goes on from NC_136064.1 coordinate 128,717,100, forward strand.
GGTCTGCTATCCTATGGTCACCCCAAATTTTTGCTTTTTGCTTCACTGGTTTATGACATAATGTGGCTGTGGGCCTGATAATCAGACCCACAGCCTGCTGTTCTCTCTCTAAATTAATGCCAATGCACACTAGGTGCATTACGAATTGGGACTGGTTCACCTTATTGGCCCCTGTAACAGAGTACCCCAGGTACCCAGGGCATAGGTGTTTCCAAGGCCTACCAGGGGCTGCAGCATGTATTATGCCATCCCTGGCCTGGCCTCCATATTTGACACAACTGGCTGATCACTCAGCTGGGGGTAAGTCGGTGTAATACACAGCTAGGAGGTTTTTTCGGTATTCCAGAATTTCTAGGCGCACAACCAGAGTGCCCGCAAGGTAATGGTAACAATTAGGTAGTCAGTATAGGCAATGAGGCGAACGGTAATCCCTCACAACCGCTCAGGGATGGACCAAAGTTGATCCATACGATACACAAAAAAACAACAATGCCCCTGCACTATACAATATCGATTTATAGTTTTTTTAGCAATAAGAGTATCAGTTAAAGCGGTAGAAATCATTAGAGCACAACCAAATTCAGTTAACACTTTAAGAATGAATGAACAGGCTTGACAAATATAAGTATCGAAAGGTTCCGTTCTTGGTGTAGTATTTCTGTTTATTGTTCCTGTACATGGGCCAACACGTGTTTCATCGCAGGGAACAGACTGCGAATCTTCAGGGCCTCACAGGTGATGGGCGAAACTACGTTGGTAAAAACACCTTCCAGTGAGGGAGGCTTGGACAAAGGGTTTCCTGCCTTGGGAGGTGCTAGCACCACCCCAGACAGGATTTTGTGTATTGGATAGAACAGGGCTGAATAGAATGAGACATGCCTGGGGCACACAAGGTGTCCCTGTGCATAAGCCAGTCCAAACCGGTGCTGGGGCTTCCCAGCCCCAGTCTTGGCGCGGAGATGGACAAAGGAAAGGGGGTGTAACCACCCCCCTTCCTGGTCCCACCCAGAGGAGGGACCTAGCAGGTAATCCGGCCCCTAGAATTGGAATAAGAGTAGGAGCTGTGTCCCAAGACTTCAGATCATCCTGAACTCGACTTGAAACTAAGAAGAAAACTGGACTTCGACATTCTGCTGCACAGAAGACTGAAGAGCATCTCCCTTGTGGCCAAGGAGTGACCACCCTGTGAATACAGGCACCAACCAGCAACTCGATGTCTGCTTTGCCGCCGCCTCCCGCCGGAGCCCGAGTCCAGAGCCCGACAAGACCTGGATTCCCAGACATCGCACAGCCCGATCCACAGTCCCTGAAAAGAAGAGACCCGTGGAGGCACGGAGAGACGTGGGACCGACCATCTTGGAAGACCCCTGAGAAGCTGACTGCGCAGCACCCAAGGCACCCTCGATGCTGTGCCTTGGGGTTTAAGAGGCCCCACCACAGAGCAGCATCTGCACCGAAGATCAGCCCCCCAGCCTCTCCACAATCTGCGTGGGGTCCTTTTGCACTTTGCCACTCGATGCGCCATCCCGGCCACTTGCCACGTGGCTAGCGGCCATATTGGCGACAAAATCTACAAACAACACCGCTGGCCTGGTTGCCTCAGATTGGCCCTCGCTCCCCTGAAAAGGAGCACTTGCTCTGACCTTGCTGGTCCGAGTAACAAGCTTTCTTCACTTCCTGCATGGCTTGCATTAACCAAGGCCTGTTTGCTCCAATCAAGTTGCCGAAACCGCCATCAGCTAGAGTCTTTGTGGGACAGCTCGTGATTGACTCCTGGACATCTTCGACCTCTTCGTGTCCACGTGGCTGCGGAGAGAAGCTGCACCTCTTCACCTGTTTGCACCCGACTTCGCCTGGTTCCATCCTGGTTCCACGGTAGTCACTGGCTAGTGACTTTGAACATTGTCCCCTCTGCTTTCAGGTCTTCACATCTTCAGATCCATCCTTGGATCCACCGGAACTCTCCTCGACGACCCGCCTGCAGCATCTTCATCTCCAGGCACCATAGACCTGCTTGACGAAACCCGACACTACTTGGCACCTGTGCACCCGCTTCCTGTGGGTGAGGTAACTCAGCAACGCCGGTGTTCCTACACTGGTACACACCTCTAGTGCCTAGATCTAAAGTTTTGTCCTTCTAGGTCAGTCGGAAGGTTCCTAAAACAGTAACTTTATAACTTTTACGCACCACTGACATTGCATTGGTGCATGCGTGTGCTTTAAGCGCTGCACTCGAGTCCCGCGGGCCTTTTCCGACTTCTTCACTGTTAGTCCCGAACAGCTCCAGCGATTCCCCAGGCCCTAGGCCTATTTCCTTTCAGATTGGTGGTTCTTATACCACTATTTTAGTATATGGTTTATGTGGCCCCTAGGGCTCATCCATATTGTGCAACTTTTGTATATTTAAACCGTGTTTTGTTTTAACGCATTTCCTTCTGTGCTCATAAACAGTATAAGGGATTTGTAGTAAATACATTTATATATATTTTCAATATATATCTGTGTGGTGTCCTTTCATTTGGTATTCAAGGGGATTGTGTATGGTAAAACAGCTTGCTTCACATGCCTTTACAGAGTTTAGCCTAAGACTGCTTTGTCCATGATACCACTAGGATAGCTGGTCTTTAAGGTTGACTTACAACCAATCATCATAAGGGTTGCTTGGCATTGTACAAGGTGATCACTAGAACTAGTGAGCATCATATACCAGGCCAACTTCTCAAAGTATATTTATGCAATATGTTTATTAATTGATTTGTGATTTATGCTTTTTATTTACTAAAGTACAAGTATCAGTGACTCTGTGTTAGTAACCGTAAAGTGGAATTGTTAGATAGATTATTATGTTATGTACCAGAGCACATGATTATCATCACGTTATATAATGAATGTATGACTAGAATGTTTTTAACCAATATAAAAAAAAGTTTTAAGCAAATAAAATCTGAGAGACAAAAGCAAATTTAGTGTTGTGTAGCAATAATTATCAGTGTCACAGTTGAATACAAAGTAAAAAATGATTTGTGTGTAGGCCCTTTGGTCACCAACAAGAAGCATAACAACACAGAAAGGACATTTCTTTTTTCCTACTATTGATACCCGGTCCTTTCTGGTTCCTGGGAGACTCTCTTATTTTGTAAGAAGGAACTCTGTCACCAAGACACAAATCAGGCCCTTGCCTTTGTAATCAGTTATTCTTCTATATCTACCACTGAGTTGTTATGTATCATTTTCATCAATGTGTTAGTGCAATCTAAAAATAACATAGCTTGATACTATGTCACATGATATGTTAATGCAATATCAATCACAAGTTATCCAAATTTCCATATTTAATGTTTAGAATAAGATACTGTCGCTGGCTTCATTCACTCTCAAATGGAGCTAGGAAAGGACGCTAACAAAATGCTATCCCTATTATGAAACAACTGAAGAAACTGAGGTCCTCCTTGTATTCTTTTGTCCAGCATATTGCTTGTAGAAGAAATGTGAGTTTCTAAAATATAGGGTGCTTTTTAGGTAGAGCCTAGAGTCAGCACAAGTGCTGCTCTCGTGAAGATCTGCTGTAGTTCAGTAGGTGAGGGAAGCACCGCCTACTCCCTCATCCATATTTTAATTGGTTTGTGTCTTTGTCCTTCGTAAATGCTGCCTTCTGATTCATGTATAAACTTGTTAGTCCCTCCTTATCACGGCGATGTCGTCATCTATATCCTCCCATGGCTACTGGCCCCTTTACTTGCTTGTACCTAGTATGTGAACTTTTTCTTTATTGAGCCTGGACAATGGTGGCTGCATGTTTTTAAACAATTGGCAGGATTTTGCATGCTGTGGGCAAGGTGAGTTGCAGGACAGATTCAGTGGTGCACCCCAGGACGACAGAGGGGCTGGCTCCTGTTCCTGCGTTATGAAGGGCCCGCCGCCCAGGAGAGCGCCCATCCGCCTTCATCGGGGAGTATATGGTGAACCAGCAGAGAAGCTGGAGGCCATCATCAGGGACCCCAAGGCCCCTATCAATGTGGAGAGCCTGCTGGTGAGTGCTGCACCCCAGTGGAAATAATTTCTTGTTGTAGGAGCGTGAACCAAAGGGAGCGCAGCCCCTATGTCCATGTAGTTAGCCACATGGGTGAGGTTGCAAAGGTCTATACTCCCACCTACTACTGTGATCTCATCTTTTCAGTGGTGAGATTCAGCCACCAAGGGGAAGTAGTAGCTGACGTGCATCCTGTAATCACCAGGAAACTGTTCAGGTTTCCATCTGGGATGAGCAGCAATATCACTCTTCAGAAATGGGGAAACATTTTTCAGAACTAGAGACAAATCAATCTGCTGGGTGGGGCACTCCACATTTTCAGAAAAAGTGTTTTCTTCTCATTGTTTTTAGTAGTTTGATGTTGCCTGTAGCTAGATGGTGCTCCACCTCTCTCTCTCCTTCCCCTGCTCTCTTTATGTCTCTCTCTGTTTATCGCTATAATTATTTTTGCCTTTCTCGCCTTCTCCTTCTCTTTTCCCAGTTCTCTCTCTGTCTCTCTTTCATGCTCTGGCTCTCTCTCCACCCCTATTCCTGACTCTCACTCTCTCTCTCTCTCTCTCTCTCTCTCTCTCTTTCTCTCTCTCTACCTCTCTCTCTACACCTCTCTTCACACCCTCTCTATGCCTCTTTCTAGCCATCTTTCCCTTCTTATCTCACAATTTTTCTCTATATCCCATCCCTGTCTTTCTCTGTCTTCATCTCCATTTCAACACCCTGAGGTATCGGGTTCTGACAGGCCTACATACTCTGCAAAAACTCTCGAACACCATATAATGGAAATTCGCACGGAAACTGTAAATGCAAAAGACAAGTTTATTAGGACCCCATGGGGTGGTGGTACATTCCTACAGCACCCTTCGGCAATGCAAGAAGTATCACACCGAACATCGGTGCGCGACCTCTTTTATACATTTTAACAGCAATAAAAAGGTAGGCGGTATACATTTGAACAGTTTTAGGTACATATAAGGACATTTTTGGAACACAGCCAGCATGTGGGAGGGGCTTAATACCACTCGTCAGTTTGGGGAACATTCCTAAGGAGTGACCACTCGTTAGTCCAGAGATCAGATCTACGCATGCGCGAGACTGACCATTGCTAAAAATAGCCTGTTGCTGGGCGGGGTAAAGGTTCATTGGCATGGAGGAAGGACGAAAGGGCACGCTGACCACGAGGCCGCATGTTAATACAAAATGGAAGTCACCAAATACAAAATGGCCCCGCACGTTTGGTCAAGTTAACAGTGAAAGCTCGTGTAGCTGAGCTAAACGCTAACTCAGGTACTGCCAAATTACGACAACCCTCTTCCTCTCTTGTCTCTCTATCTTCGTCTTTCTTTTTCTCTATGTTGCTCTCTATCCCTCTCTTTTCCCATCTCCGACATCTTTCTCTACCTCTCACTCTGATACTCTCAAACTCTCTGGGCCCGATTCACAGAACTAACTTAAGACAAAATCCTAAACATACTACTTTTGGTATTCACAGAAGTCATTTAGTAGTAGTAAAATTAGGATTCTGTCTTAAGTTTGACTTAAGACAAACTTAAGACAGACTTAAGACAGACTTAAGACAGACATAAAACAAACTTAGGACAGATTTAAGAGAGACTTAATAAAGACTTAAGTTAGGATTGTGTCTTAAGTTTGACTCAAGACAAACTTAAGACAGACTTAAGACAGACTTAAGACAGACATAAAACAGACTTAAGACAAACTTAAGACAAACTTAAGACAGACTTAAGACAGATTTAAGACAGACTTAAGACAGACTTAAGTTAGGATTTTGTCTTAAGTTTGTCTTAAGTATGTCTTAAGTCTGTCTTAAGTTTGTCTTAAGTTTGTCTTAAGTCTGTCTTAAGTCTGTCTTAAGTCTGTCTTAAGTCTGTCCTAAGTCAAACTTAAGACAAAATCCTAACTTTACTATTAATAAATGCCTTCTGTGAATACAAAAAGTAGTACATTTAGGATTTATTCTTAAGTTAGTTCTGTGAATCGGCTCCCCTCTCTCTACACCCTCTCTCTGTCCCTCTCTGTCTCTCTATATCTATGTATTCTTTTATTTTACTTTATTCACTTTATTTGGGTTTGTAGATCATAAAAGTACAGTAAAAACATACATAATTGTTAAACATGAGTTTAGTAAACATAATTCATTTCAATGGACTATTTTAAAGTTTAAAAACACATTTCATCCATCACGATTTAAAAAAAAAAACAATACAACCAGTAGAGGCAAAATGATTCAGCACTAAAAATATTACCGACTTCACACTAAGATTTTAGCACACTCAGCTGTAGTTTTGAGTGAACTAGTTGCACAAGGTGAATACAATTACAACAATCATTTGCAATTCAGGTCTTGCAATTACACAAGTTTGAACTATTGGCATTGTAAACAACAGAGCTTTATTTTTTTATTTTTAAAACATAAATAAAAGGCATTGTCATTTACAATGCCAATAGCTTAAACTTGAGTAAATGTGGTACCTATTGCATTGCAAATGCTTATTGTAAATCAATATGTATGGTATTCTAGTCTTGACTGTCTCTCTCTTCTAGCAAGTGCAATGTTTAATAAGACATTACATAGGGTGATATTGGATACCAAGGGCCTGATTTAGAGTCTGTTAGATTGAATACTCTGCCTGCTGTATTACAAGTGACACAGGATATACTGCACTCGTGATATGGTGAACGGGATTCTCTGTCATACTTGTGAAAGAATATCCATCTGCCAAAGTCTAAATCAGGGTCTAAATCATAAAATTGTCCCCAAGAACCGATTATATATCCCATACACAAGCCTGACAGCCCTTTCTTTATAACTATTTATTTAATTTTATTTAATGTTATTTTCTATGGGGTTTTATTTTAAGTCACTATCTATATTATTTTCTATGTGATTGTGTTACATTATCAGTGTTTACCCATGTGTGGTGCTGGGCTTACACCACCTCTGATGTAGAGTACGTATTGTTTTGGTTAAAGTAACTTTCGAAGTGTAGTTTGTGTAAAGTAATGGTGATACTTTTGTAGATGGGTGAACATCCCTATCTAAAACCCTAACTAACCGTCCTTTAACTCTTCCATACACCTCACTTTTCCCTTCCCTTTAGCAGCTAGTATTCACCATTTATGGCAGCTCCTCCTTGTCATTCCCATACTTGCAACTCAAATGTAAATTTATGTGTGTGGAAACTCCATAGCAGGGGGGAGATGTCTCCACAAACAAAGATACTACAGAAGCATTTTGTGAATATGCCCCTGATTTTTTACTTAGATTCGGTATCTTATAAATCCACCTTTACTTTGATATGGCTGCTATTGTACAATGATAAAATAGGCGAAACATGTTCTAAGTTGATCCATTTTTTTAATGTTCTCTTACTATTTCAAATGCTAAAATGTTGACATATCATGTTTTGTATGTCCTAATAAGCTAAGGGCGGGGTGCACAAACAAATCAGTCACAAATAGTGGTCGGGATTTGTGCGCCAAGTTCTTTTAAAATATCTGCAATACACCATATGTGATATAAAGCTGCATTGCAAAATTTCATGTTACATCTGGTGTCAAAAAAGCTGGCCTAATGTATATTAAATAGTTAGGGCACTTTTTGTGACTCCCAGTTACTGGCTCTAAATGTGAGGATAAAGGTTTACAGGGAACAGCATACCGCAGTCCACATAATTGAATTCCATAAAGGATTTTCTTTTTCAAAGCAGTCCATGTTCCTTACAGGAATCTGTGTTATTGCAACAAACAAAATCCCATTTTGGAAAATCATTTACAGGAGCAGACACCCCAACACAATTCCTAAAGGGGAAACTGTCCAATGGAACCGCATACCTCTTCTCAATGTTTTATCACCTCTTTCCAGGATTGATAAACTTTTAAACATTTGATTACCACAATTGAAGTTAAAAACCAGTGATACATCTCAATGCTAATCGTAAAAAAAGAGGCAATGCACCCTTCATGGCTTCTGTTTGTGATTCAGAATGAGTTACCTTTGTGCTGTACAAAAATTCTTTATCAAATCACAAAGTGTGTTTGGTACATGGCAAACCACCAGTTTTATGACAAGAAAATTATTTTGTGTATCATTTGATGTGAGGCATTTTAAGAAATTGTGAGGGACAGTGTTTTCATGTTTGCTCACATACGGGTTCAAAGATGGAAAAAAGTTTTAAGAACAACCCACAAATCTCTAGTACCAACAATGAAAAAGTGACCTGAAGCTGCTGCTCACCTCTGGAAACTTTGACATTGCTTTCATGAAAGTAAACCTGCTGCTCTCGGCACAATAAATGCTGGCAAGGTAAACAAAGGTTGGCATTTGCAATACATCATCAGGTGCAGAATACATACCTGTTGCCATGAAGCTCACAAAGCACCTTTGCTACATGACTCCAGTCCAGAGCTCCAGGTTCATTTCTCCGCCACTTCTCAATCACCGCAACACACTGATCAGTGGAGCCACCAAGAACGATGTCTGAAAAATTGTCACAGGCTGGAAAAACCCATTGGAAGAAAGGATAACAAGAAAGATTGATCAACAGCTCCCCTTTCACACCACCTGGTAAGAAAAAGGTTAAAAAAAAATGGATTAATGATTACATATTTTAAAGTAAATATATTAAATTAAATTAACCTCTGGTCACCCCTTGGTAGTTTGGCACAGAGCAGTCCGGCTTAACTTCAGGGGCAATGTGTAAAGTATTATTGCAACACGTCTAACAGTGAAACAGGGAAAACACCACAAAAAAGATAGCACACCTGGTTAGAAAAATAGAGCTTAATGAACAAAACAAGACCAAAACTACAGAATACAATAAGTAAAAATTGAGTTCTGAAATGTAGTACCTAAAAGCATAAAGCCCCATCATTGGTTGCATATACATATATATATGTTATATTTTTATCACTCCCACAGTTCGTACCAAGACTGTCACCACTTTCCATAGGTATTTTGCGCTTCAATAGAGTCAGCAGTTTTTCTGTCATTCACATAATGCTTTAATTTCCTTTATATTTTAGTCGTGCTCTTCCGTCTTGCCCATATGGAACCTTTTTAAGGTAAAATCATGATGCGCAGCTTTACGTTAGACATTCTGACTTTGTGATAGTCACAGATTTCTCTCTGAACTGAGTTCACATTGTCACCGTTTTTTTCACCAGGTTGTCACAATTTTGTTTGTGTCTTTTTAAAATGTTTCCTTTCCTGTAATTTAGAGTCACCATTGGCGATATGTTGTTGCTTTTTGCTGAATATCGAATTAGGGTTTCCACTTTAAGGTCAAAGTCACTTATCTAGAGACACTTCATTTACCACGAACGCACAAGTTGTTACTGACTTCATACAGTGATAGTATTATTTGAATCTTTCCCAGCCCTGAGGAAGTCACGGGATAACTCTCATTGGTGACGAAACACGTGTCAGCTGATTGTCGTGTGTTTCATTGAATAATAAAACAAGAATTAATATACTGGCGATTGAACATTGAGACTTTTTGGAACTTTAAAAGCTATCATTTTGATTGACACTTTGTATTGATAAGAAGATCTTTTTGCCCACCAGAAAAAAATTATCAAAAGGAAAGGGATGACGCTAGCAGTAACACTAAAAAACCTCAAATCAAAACTGACGGGGCCCACACTGAGCTCCCACCTCTGGATAAACAAGCAAAAATACTTCAAACATCACCTATGACAGTGAACAAATAGAGAGAGTGGAGTATAAGGCTACCTTCTCAGCTACAGCTCACCCCTGGATGACTTGAGCAGCTACAGAACCCCTGATGCCCAAAATATTTCAACCACGGGTACCCCAGAATAAATTCCTGGAGCACCACCTGAGCATAATCCAGTGTGCTTCGATTCTTTCACCTTCGCTGATGGAGCATACTCCAACCTCCTGCTCCATATGCAACAACAAAACCTGTTGCACCTACTATGCATCTTCAAAGAGTTGCTGGTGAAAAGGCTCAAGGCTCATTTCAACCAATTGGGATCCACTTGTAGAGACAAGCATTGCTGGCCTGCTTTAGGCCAGGGGACCAACAGTTAAACTGTAGGCCAGTAAAATTCCTCACACTCATGGTTGCATCGGGTCCTGCAGGATCTGTGGCGCACATCATTCCGACGCACTGCACACTGACCCTGTACTTGGACTGAACACTGATAGCAAACCACCAGCCCAAGAGCACTGCTTATTTCTCAAACTTTGATGCATAGTTCTTTGCACTTAGATAAAAAGATTCAATGATAAACTGTCCAATATTTTACATGCTTAATTTTGTTCATGTATATTTATGCTTTTAATGGTGCTCAAATATTATGGACTGGTTTTTATTAACTATGCAATTAAATAAAACATGAATTTGAACCTGCACATAGGTACTAAACATAACAGCTTTACCTCCTTCCAATTTGAAATTGTACTTATTGGATATAACAAGGAATCTCAAATGTTAACCTATTGGAAGAGTAGGCCTCAGAGTAGTAAAAACACATTTGGGAGCCTTTTACTACCAGGACATGCAAAACTAAAAAGTAAATATCCTACTCTTTAATTACACAGCACCTTGCCATATGGGCAACCTAGGGCCTAACTCAGCGGTGAATTATATGTAATAACACATGAGTTTAAGGCTTGGCAAGAAGTTTTAAATGCCAAGTCAAAATGGCAGTGTAAAAGGCCCACACAGCCTTTGCAGTGGCAGCCCTGAGACATGTTTTAAAGGGCTACCTAATTGGGTGGCACACTCAGTGCTGCAGACCAAAATAGTATTTCGTTTACAGGCACTTTATATAAGTAAATAAAATATGTCAGTTGTGGATAAGTCAATCAAACCATGTTTAGCATTGGCTAGCAGTATTAAAGTGTCCAGAGTCCCTCAACCAACAGAACAAGATCAGCAAAATGTTTGAGGGAAGCTCATCCTAAGACTGACAGGTCTAACACACAATGCATAAAAACTTGAGTTGGGAGTAATTTGGAAATGCCAGTGAAACAAGGAAGCTACACCTTTAAGATTTTGGAACATTCTGTGATCAATAGTCACATCTTTTTAGCCTCAATGAACACAAAATCTAGATCTGATCATTAAAAGATAGGAGGCAAACAAGACTAATAAGAAGAAATTATTAACTTGTTTTAAATGGTCACTTATCATAACATCACCACTGAGAAGTGCTAATCTTCAGCAAGGACTCTTTGCCATGTTACTCCAAAGGTGACCACGACACTCAGACCCTCATCCATACCCGCACTGATGTCAGGAAAAACAGTATCATTATCTTAATCAAAATGGGCATGACAACATTACCGCCGGGAAACGGGACCGACCAACAGTAGCAATTAGGATGCGACTGTCACCCTTGCGGTCGCATACCAGATATTCATCATTGTGGCAGGAGGTGGTGTAAGCAGCACCCGCCACAATGCTGAATATGTATGTTATACAGTTGCATGCACAACGTGACATTATACTGTATTATTCATTGCATGTTTTTATATTATGTCTATTGCTCCTTAGGCGCATCTTATCTTTGGTTTCTCACCTGACCAGCTCGCCCTGAGGAAGGTGTGACCCACTCTTGGGTTAAAATAACACCAAAACGTTAGTTGTCGCTGGAGATATATGATGTCTTGGTTTTTTCTACCTCATCTCCTGGGAAAATACTGGACTATGAACTGCATTACTGTCTGAGGAAGTGATTCCCACAATAAATATTGCCTTGTATTATTTAAATTGTATGTGTCTCCTTCCTAATGGTGAGGATATTTTTGATACGGCCCAATAATGTATATTGATATTTAATTAGTTGTAATGTTTGTTGGGATGTATGAGTCTATGTGAATATGTGACTTGTTGGTTTGATTTGAAAGAGTGTGTGTTTGTGATTCAAGATGCACTTAATTGTTTCTGATATTTATTTCTGTTATGCTTTGTTACAATGTTGATAAACAACATAAATAAATGTGATCTTTTGCATCATACAATATACTCTGCATTCTAATTGGGAAGGCCAGTGTTGGAACCGGAGGTCTCTGGTTGGCACAGGTATGCACTTGTGACAAGCAGGGACCCTCAGCTCCACGTCAGGGCAGGGGAACTACTCCTTCGAATAACCCCTGCTCACCCTCTAGGTAGTGTGGCGCGAGCAGACAAGGCTAATCCTCAGGGCGATAGTAAGTTAAGCATTTATGATCACACACAGTAAACCCACTGACCCACCACAAATGAACACCAGTCGTGTAGTTGTATCAAAAATACGTATACTTTATATAAAAGATAGATTCAAGCAGGATTATCACAAGACCATATACATGTAACGACTCGAGGCCAACAGATGATACTTAGGCAAGCTTTAGTCTTTAAATCTTCTTTGTTCAGCAAGGTACGATGACAGGGAAATAAGAACGTTGCGGACCCTGGATCCGATGTGAACTCGAGACAGAGTTCAAGTGTACCTTGCTTGTGGAAGTCTGAGGCGATTCAGGCGCGGCTGGTGAGGGCGGACTCCGAACGAGGCCGACAGTTCTCCAGAGGATCTCTCCGGCTCAGGTCCCCCTCGAGGTGCGAGGTGGAGGAGCAGGACTGTGGAGGGTTGCGGCGATCCGGGGTCGATGCAGCTCATGGGGCGAGGTGCCGTTCAGGCCTGCTGGGCGTACTACTTCTTAGCACGCTGGGTCGTACTCTTGGATCTGTGAGGGGCGTCACGTTCTACGGCAGACGGGTGCAACACCAGACTTCCGGTACCACGGTACGGGGAGGCCTTTCTTGAGGTGCAACACGGGTCTTGGTGTGCAGGAGGGCAAAGCGAGTTGGGTACGTGGCGACGTACGGACCGTCCGAGGCTATGGAATGCGCTCCGTGCAGATTCCGGCGGGAGAAGGTGAGAGGTGCACAACGCGCTCCGTTAACGGTGAGGTGACAGGAGAGCAGGCGGCCCGGCTCTGAAGCGGAGAGCGACTCAGGGATGAGCGGGCTCTCTACGGCGGGGCGACCAGGCTCCGAGCTGTCACGACCTGGGAGGGGGCGAAGGTACCCGAGTCACAACTCCGGCGAGGGAATAAGAACTAAGGCCCAACAGCAGACGGGCACCAGCAGATATAACCCAATGGTCCTGGGGTTCCGTTCAGGGGGCAAGCTCTCGATCAAGCCCTTGGAGATTTTATTTTATTTATTTTAGCGATTTGTATAGCGCCTGGTGACCCAAGGGCATCCCCGCGCTGTAAGGAGATTGTTTATCCTGTAAGGAGAGGGAGGGAGGAGGAACAATTATTTCGGGAATAGGTGCGTTTTCAGTTTTTTGCGAAAGGTCAGGTAGCTGGCTTCCAGTCTGAGGGTGCGTGGGAGGGAATTCCATCTCACGGCCGCTTGCACCGAGAATCGTCGGCATCCGGTGCGGGTCCTTTTGAATTTGGGGACGTTGGCCAGGTGCTCACTGTCTGAACGGAGGGATCTGGATGCTTTGTAGGGGGTGACCAGGCTGCTGAGGATAGTAGGGCCAGATCCGTTGATAAGTTTGTGTGTTGTACACATGGCTTTGAATTCCACCCTTTGGCGAACAGGGAGCCAGTGCAAGGCCTTGAGGGCTGGTTTTGCTGACACTCTCGAAGGAAGGTTCTGTGTCCGCTGTAGTCTAGTCAGGGTGGCCTCTGGAGCACCCAGGTAGACCATATTGCTGTAGATCGTTTCAGGCACAAGTCTACAAAGTCCTTTCTGGTCCTTTCCTCTCCGTTCTCAGCAAGGCACCACTGTAGGCCAGTCTTACAGGATTCAGACCGGTTTCCGTCCTTCAGCTTCTCTTGGTCCTTCTAGTCAGGCAGAGGTTCGTCGTGGTCAAAACTGGATCTGATTTGTAAGGAGCGGGCTCCTATATTTATACTGAGATTCTTTTGTCTTTGCAGGCCAGGGGGCCTGAGCCTAGTTCAACCCGGTTCTGAAGTACTCTGTTTACAGGAAGCTGCTGTCTTCTTTCAGAGTGCGGGCAAGGACATCAGACGCTCCGCAGGGGGGTGGAGCCAGCCTTGTGATGGTGGAGCACAACCCTACTCAGAGTCAAGGACTACTCTGCCCACCCATCCTGGTGCAAGCACCCTATTCACCACCTGGGGGTTCCAACTGTCCCCGGGAATCTCCCAGCCCTGTCACTCACACAAACCCAGACAACAGATACACATCCTGGCAGAGGCGGGCTAAATAGTTAGGCGCGCAAAGGCTATCTTTCTAAAAGTAGCATTTGCAAACACAGGATATTAAAATAAACCTTACTAAAAGAAGTATTTTATTATTCTGAGTTCAGGCATACTAAACTCGACCTGTTACCGTGTTCCCTGAGTCTGCCGGGACTATAGCGTGTAATAGTCCCGATAGCTCATCTTCGCCTAAGAGAACCGGTAGCCCTTCCATAGTGAAGGGCTACCGGGCGGTAATTCACTATGAGGACATGCCACACTCTAGGCTTGTCTTACCTTACGCCTCAATGCACCATGCCCGTAGGCCTACCCTAGGTGTGACTGATATGGAGGTTAGGGAAGGTTCAGGGACTGGCAAGTGTGGGCACTTGCACAGTCAGCGTGACAGTACAGGACTGTACGCGGGGTCTGCAATGGCAGACCCGAGTCATGTCTTACGAGGCCGCTTCTGTGGGTGGCGCAACCAGCGCTGCAGACCCACTAGCAGCATTTGTATCTACAAGCCCCGGCACTCCTCGTGCATGTTACTGGGGACTGACAGTAGACCAAATAAGCCAATCGTGGAAATCAATTGTACATACAAAATTAATATTTTCTTCGAGCACTCGAAAGCAACAAAATTGTATCAATATTATGGTATCGATTTTATTCTTGAGATTTTCCAATTATCTTCTTCATTGGAAACAATCCTTAATGTTCAGTATAATCTTCAGTTAACATACAGCCATGCAGCCAACACGTGTTTCGTCTGGTCATATAAGACCCATGACTTCCTCAGGGCTGCAACCCAAACAAAATATAACAATGCCAATATATTAATAGTTTGTCAATTCATGATAACAGCAGTACAAAAAGATAATTCAAAGTCAAAGGGGAAGTATCCCAGAGCCATGTGCGTGTTCGAAAGAGATAATGTAAAGAGTAACTTTAGGCTCACCACCAAGTAAAAGCTGAGAGTACCCGGGTGAAAGTTCATAAGTTTTCGATGTGTGATATCGTTTTCTTCTAGATAGATCATTATTATTTTACTATTAGGGAGTAGTAGCTAATAGTAGGTTAGTGTGAGTTAGGGGTGACCATGTTGCTAGGCTTCATACCTATATTCCTCCAGACTGCACAGTATAGTAGTAAATGATCCAAATTGTATCACGCAAGACCTATAAAAATAATATATTTGCTATTCTTAACTCCACTGTTAAGTTGTATCTATCGACAAATTAGTAATATCCCTGAATTACACAGGGTTATCTTACCTATTTCTTATAGATATGTGGCTCTCCCATATATGACGTACATAGGTATAAAACTATCCTGTCCCGTCACCTGTGGAGGCGAGATTCAACATTAGAAGTATTTCTACATAAGTACTACGTCATATAAACAGTTCATTGATACCATATAGTAGCTGAGGATAATCTCACCTCTCGTACAAAATCTTGTGCTTAGAGGCGTGTGTATCTACTTTAGCGTTCTATTTAGGCGTCATCCTGGTTTCCCATTTGTAGCGTGTGATAATAATAACGTGTCTTGTCTCTGCACCTATAAAGGCGAAAGTCCGTATTAGCGGTGGTACTACATTGGTACTACGTTATCAAAAAATATCTAATTATATCGTAGTGGCTTAGAGCAATCTCACCTCTTGTGCTGTATCCTACACTTCGAAGCGCGTATCTCAGTTGTGGCGTTCTATATGGGCGCCATCTTGATATTCCTATTTATGCTAAATCGAATTCGAGAGCGCCATCTTAGTAAAACCAGTATAGAGTAATAGAGTATATGATTATTCGGTACTTTTACGATGCTTGCTTGAAACAAATTAGTATATCAATAATATACAATTTGCCAGTCAATGAGTGTTATATTAATGGCGATGTTGGTTACTCGTCTGTAATGAAATAAATATTTAATTACGTCGCCGTCTTGATGTAGTCAAGTCGAAAGAGTAAAGGTAAATAGTAACGCGTAAATTATATCGATTTCTGTTATCTACAAGCTGTTATTAAAGTAAGAACGCCAGTAGATAGATATCGCATTATCGGCGATATCATAGACTCGTCTGAGTGGGATTATTATTAAATCACGTTGCCATCTTGAAACAGTAAAGTCGTTAGAGTCAAGGTAAATAATGACTCGTGATTTATGTCAGTTTCAAATATCTACAGACTATAGTAACGTTATCTATGGTGAGATTTTAATATTTAATTTTGGGTTACATCGCCATCATACTCTATCTTGATATTATTATTACTGAATTTATAGTAGTTGTGAATTAATCAGTATATAATCATAAATCGGTCCATATGTAGAATGAAGGGACACTAGTAATTGGCCCTGCCAACTGGTCACTGAAGTTTTAGTACAGGAAATGCATTGTAAGAGAGTAGAAGATTAAGGTTAGAGGTTGCGGATTCTATCTCTTGATAGTTCCTAGAGTTATACTTAACTCAAAAAACATATTTTATCAAAAATAAACATCAGGATATATCATATACAGGATATAACTTATATCTAGTTAACATACTTTTACAATAGTCTGAAAAATAGAGTTTTTTTCATGAGGCTAAAAGCTCCTATGGCTTTACAGTAGGTTTGGTCATCTCATAAGTGTACAGGTGTTATTATTCATTTTGAACAGTTTTCATACTTCTTAAAAATTCAAAAACATACAGTCATATAAATCATCAAATAGATATGCAGTTATTCATTTCCCAGGAAGAATTCATATTCATTATCCACATTGAGACCCATTTCTACAGCTTTCAGTTTGATCAACCAGGTTACTTCCTTCCTCCTGAGTGTCAGTATCCTATTACCTCCTCTAGGATCAGGTTCTATGTAGTCTATGCCATGATAGCTAAAACTATGTTTGATTCCATCTGAAGAATTTCTAATCAGATGAGCTGAAGTTGGGTACCGGGTATCACCCTGCTTGATTGCTCTAAAGTGCTCAGACATCCTGTCTCTAAGCCTTCTTTTGGTACTCCCAACATATATCTTTCCACAGCTGCATGCAATAACATACACTACAAAGGTTGTATCACAGTTTATGAATTTCTCTATAGCATGAATACCCGTGTCATTGTAGGTGAAGTTAATTACTTTTTTCTTTGCCCATCTACACGAGGGAAATTTTCCACATTTGTGGAACCCTTTAAATTTCGATAGCCAGTCTTTGTTTACCGGTTTCTTAGGGTAGCTGGGACTAAGTATATTAGCAAGTGTCAGCCCTTTTTTGAATGTTATAGAAGGATTATGGGTGATATATGGTGTGATAGCTTGGTCTAACTTTAGTAGAGGCCAATGTTTCTTAAGAATAGTATACAATTTAGCACTCTCTGTACTATAATGTGTAATTAATCTTACTTTAACTTCAGTTTCTGGGATTGATTTCTCTGGTTTATCTTTTAGTGTGTTTTCACGTTTTAGTTTCTTGACTCTTGTGACTGCTGATTCTATCACTTGTTTCTCATAACCTCTCCTCTTGAAGCGTACTGACATATCTTTCAGATTCTTTTGGAAATCACTGTCTAGGGAACAGTTACGTCTGGCTCTTACCATTTCGCCATATGGTATAGCTTTCAGTTGACTTTTTGGATGACAACTTTTGGCGTGAAGTATTGCATTGCAACTAGTCGGTATTCTATACATCTTACTCTTGAGATGACCTGCTTCTACAAAAAGCTCAATATCTAAGAATGTAATCTTATTGTAATCATATTGAGTTGTAAATTGTAAATTGTAAGAGTTATCATTAATATAATCAAAAAATCCTTTGAGTTGCTCAACCGATCCTGTCCATACTAAGAGGCAGTCATCAATGAATCGACCCCAGTAGTGTATATACTGGATCCATTCACTGTTACTAGGTCCCCAGATTCGCTCTGCCTCGAACCAACCCATAAAAAGGTTAGCAAAAGACGGAGCGAATCTGGCTCCCATCGCGGTCCCGAGTTGTTGTCAATACCAGCTACCGTCAAAAAGAAAAACGTTATTCTTCAGTACAAGTTCTGTCATTTTAAGTAACATCTGAGTGTGATCATAAAGTTCCGCAGATCTTCTTACCTTAACAGTTACCATATTCAGTATTCAATTGTACATACACTTTACATTGGGAGCACTTGCACTGCGGCACGGATTGGCCGTGGCGCAGTGCCCTGAGCATCGAACACCAGCAAAACATCTGAGGCACATCAGCAAAAAGTGGAAGGGAGACTCACGCCAAGGTGCCAAGTCTAAAAGCCAGTATTTCAGGACTGGTTTAGTACATTTGTGACTTTGAGCACCTTTAAAAAAAAAATTCAGTCAGAGGATTTTTTTGTTTAATTTTCTCCTGCTGGATCTCTTGGCGGCATTTGATTCAGGCAACCATAAGATTCTGGTTGACCGCATGCAGAGTCTGGTGATCAAGTACACTGCATTAGATCTCCTCCAATCCTTCCTCGACTTTGAGCCCTACATTGTTCAATCTTTATATCATACCACTAGCCACACTTATCAAAAATGCTATCTTCTCCCTGACATCATATGCTAATGATACCCAAATTGTGGTATCACTAGCGAATCCAAAATCAATTCTGGCTCTGCATTTAGGACCTGCATGTGCAATGTGAGCAAGTGGATGTACAACAATTGTCTCAAACTGAATGCCACAAAGTCAGAGGCCATCATCTTTGGCAATAACCCTTCATTCTGGAAGCTGGCATGGTGGCAGCGGGAGCTGGGCCCACTCCCTGAACCCATAAATAAAGCAAAAAATCTTGGCTTTCTGTTCCATAACCAGTTGATGCTCAATGACCGAGTGAACAAACTCACATTTGCCTCATACTGCTCTCTAAGGCTTGTAAAAAAGTTTGAAAAATTCCTACCCCCTGAGGTTTTGAAAACCGTGATATTTGCACTGTTACTCACAAGGACCGACTACTGCAACAGACTCGATCTCATCCTTACTACAAGCCTTCTGAAGAGGCTGCAGATGCTGCAGAATGTAGCAGCACGGTTCCTCTTCAAAATTCAAAAATATGAATCTGCGAGAAGATCCATCGGGAACCTTCACTGGCAACCGGTCAGACAACGTTGCAGGGTCAAGGCCCTTTGTCTGGCCTATAAATGACTGCACGGTCTGGGGTCCATCCATTTCAAGGAGAAACTTAGATGGTTTTATCCCAGGAGGAACTCTTCACTTGTGTTCTGCCATGAACTTGACTGTCTCCCATTTAGGAGGACCACTTGGGTGCCTCTATAGTGCAAATACGCCCTTGAGCATGAGTTTGCGCTTTACAAATCATATTCATATTCCTATCATACATCTCTCTCAGATGACTTATGTCGGTAGTAGTGCATGGAGAATAACAAGACTCTCCATTCAGATCTCTTGCTCTCTCTCAGATGATGGGTGAGGGGAAAGCCTTGCCTCTCCTATTGGACCTCGGGCTCAGATGACGGGTGTGAATAGTACGGTGTGTTAAGAGAGACCAGCCTCACTGCTCAATCCTTTCTCGCAGGTGATGGGAGTGTGCAGTAGTAAGTGGAAAGGGACTATCCTCTATGCTAACATCCCTCTCTCTGATAATAGGTGTGCATAGTAGGGTGTAGGGAGAGACTGCACTCTACTCACCACTCTCACCAAGCAGATGGGCGTAAATAGTAGATTCTGATAAACACCATCTCGAGTAAGACTCCTTACTACAGTAACACGTGTGCATACCAGAGCATATTCATACATCACCTACTCCTTTCTCCTGCTCACGTTCCTGCAGGAGTCTCGTGAGATTGTAACTCTAGTTTGTATTAACAATCTAATCATCACTGAACTTATCTCTTAAGCTTCTTCTCAAAAACAAGGATCACAATATGCATCCCTACTAATAGGGTGCATTGAAAACTCATCTACTCCTTTTTACTATACACAATCCCTAGAGAGTTCCACAAGATCATAAAACATAGATACAAACAATAGAAATATTTAATTACCAAATATTAATCCAACACAGCGCAAAGCCTCCTGTTTTGAGCAGCATAAGGTTGGCT
This sequence comes from Lissotriton helveticus, assembly GCF_964261635.1. Taxonomy (NCBI): domain Eukaryota; kingdom Metazoa; phylum Chordata; class Amphibia; order Caudata; family Salamandridae; genus Lissotriton; species Lissotriton helveticus. The sequence continues at coordinate 128,737,367 of NC_136064.1, forward strand.
TCAGAGACTGGCATGTATCCTGGCCCTTCGGCCAACCTCCTCATGAGGCCAGTGCCACACATCACCAGCCTGTGGTTATGCACTGTGGCCAACCCACCACATACAACTAACCCCATGCAGCACACAGTCTTTGGCCATGTGCAGTGGTAGGTTGATCACAAGGTCTTGTCTGCAACCAGTCTCTGTGTCCAACTCGCTAAAGGCAGCCAAAGGCAGCCAACCCGCACCCCCCCTCCACCGGCCACTTTTGACCCTGGGCACCCCGGCAACATATTTAATAGGTAAGGGGCACAAACCCCTTTCCCCTCAGATGATTTTATCCCCAGGGACCCCATCCCCCAGGGTCCAACCACATATGTCAAGAGAAGGGGGGGGCACAGGTTATTCTCATGCAACTTCTATGATTTTTTTACACATTGCCAGATTATGCTTGTTACTTCCTCTTTCTATGTGTGCTGCAGTCTGAGGAATATGCCACTGTTGATTGTTTTTGTGCAAGAAAGCATCCCTTTCTTCCAAAAACCGCCCTTTATGCAACACCGGCACCCGTGCACCATGGTGAAAGTGTGCCTAGGCAGCCAAAATGACACCAGCAAAAGGGACTATAGCAGAAATTCTTTTAAATATGGCACATTCCTGCTTTTTCCCTATCACGCAACCCAGCAAATTGGCATGTTGCACCGTATGACTTTTTTTTATAAAAACGCCCATAAGTGGTTAAGGGGCCATTGCTCACTGAGACCCTGGAACCAACCTACACATGAATGATGTGGCCCAAGAAATCTGACACCCTTCTTAAGTGGCACATATTCCATTTCAGAGAGGACCTGTCTGGGCAATTCAGGCTGGATTTTTCATATTGAAGCAGTACCAAGACTCATTTGCATATGGCTGGGACTGGAGTGATCTAAGGTGGCGGGGGTTAGTATACTAACAATGGGTCAGAATACTACCCTGAGTGATTGCCAGAGGTTAGACAAACTGCAAGAATCCCTCTCATATTTTTTTGTATCTGATTTCTTTATAGCGCCTGCAATCTTTTCGGAGAGCTTCGTCTATTGCTCAGTGTCCACAGATGCCCGTGCATGTCAGAATCTGCACAGCATCACACACACCGGTGACCGCGGAGTATAACAAATCTAAAAAATGAGTTAAACATGAGGTCAATATTTGTCCCCACTGCCAGGTTTTACCTGACAATGGAAAACAGAAAATGGACCTTGTACATTGGGCCAGCAGGGATAGTTTATCTAAATTTTTGAGCTACTTTACAATCCTATTTTTTAATACCCAAATACCTAAAATTGTAGGAGTACATTCTACTAGTAGTACATTTACGTTTGTGAACAGTGCCACAGTATCCAATGTAACGAAAATTGTAAACTTTAAAATGTAAATATGCAACAATGGAAATTCCACAGCCATCTACCAAAATGTTGTGCACAGATGTACTTTTGAAAGCAGCCCATGCACTATTCGTACTTGGGGCAAGATAATGGGTATGGAGGCTACATTCTGTGTCTAATGTGATGTTGATTCTAGTTTACATAATCTATGGTAGAATATCTGCAGCTGTATTATCATGGAACAGTGAGATATAAAAGATTCATAAAAAGAACTAGGGAAATATATCTGTATATTCCATTCATGAAGCAGCATGATTTTATCGTCAGAGGATTTTATTGGGATTAGATCTGTACAATTCATCCCATCTCAGTCACTGGTGCATTCTATATACTGAGTTGCAGAAACAGCCTCCTGTGTTTTATTCCAGTTTTCTAGTTTTGAAATGTACATAATTTGTGCAATGTCAGTGAAAATAAGTGGCATTATTGACATTCATCTTGCTTTTAAATGCACAATGTACAAGACATTATGGATAGATTGTAAATATTAATATACTTTACAATGTACTTTTCATCATCTATGTGCTTTTCAGATTTTACATTTGTTCATTCTGTCAACTGTCTATTCCTGATTTTGATTTCATTAACCACAAAAATGTGAAATACATTTATTATTCATTCTTGTCTTTAAATAACCAGAACAGATGAAACAATTAATGCACCGGAAGAAAGAAGCTCTCATAATAATGTTCAGAATTCAATGCATAAACATAGAGCATATACAGTAATAGTTCTCTACATCTTCAGCTTGGAAAACAGGAGTTATAGGAAACATACCTGAGGTGAATATGTTGTTGAAAGAAGGTAACATCTGAATAACTGAATCATTAAGGAAGGCAGAATCATTTGCAGTAAATGTTTCCAGCACCATAGGTGCATCCAAGTGTCGTTCGTGGAGCTCTTTCAGCTCAGAAAATGATGCCATTTTCAAGTATTCAAAGTTTCAAACTCTACTTCTTCTGTTTGTGCAGCTATACTTATAATAAATCATCTAAATTGCAAATGATCGATGAACAGAAGTCAGTTTGATCTGTGTGCGCTCCAAACCTCATCCAAATTCTATTCTTCTTTGATGTCAGCTGAGTGAAGCTTAGAAATATTTAGCATTCTGTTTGCAAAGCATAATGTTGTGAAGTGTGTCACATGCACCATCACCTTAATTGAAACAGATATGCTTAAAGTACCTTGAACGTCTCACCGAGGTTCTACATGCCGCCAATATCTCCTACCTTATATAAGTCGACGATACACAAATCTACATAAACATCTCTTCCCCTGTGAAATTTTCTCCCTGAATGAGGCCTTGAAGCTGACAGTCCACTGGCTCACCACCAACCAGCTTAAACTCAACGCAAATAAAACTGAATTTCTTCTGATCTCTCCACCCAAACCCAATCCAGACATCCAGGAATGGATCAAGACCATCTCAGCACTAAACTACCCTCCTCGGCGAAATCCCTTGGAATAACCCTGGACGGCAGCCTGAACATGCGTGGCCATATAAACTTGATGGCCAAAATGGATAGATTCCACCTGAGGTACCTAAGAAACCTAAAGCCCTTCATGATGTGTCCGACCTTAATACGGCAGTACAGACACTAGTCATTTCCAGATTAGAATATGGATGCTCTACTCTTGCCGGTCTACCCAAGAAATCCCTGGCCCCATTAAAAGCCTGCCACAACACCGCCTCCAGACTACTAACCGACTCAAAGCAATATGACCACATCTCTCCCCACCTCAAAGCGCTGAACTGGCTTCGCCTAGAGGCCAGAATTGAATTGAAACTGGCCTGCATTACTCACAAAGCTCTTGATAACAACTCCCTAATATTTCTTGCACAAAAACTCGTGATATCAGGAGGACCCAGAAACTCCCGAACTGCCAAAAACCTACTGCTGCAACCTGCATGTTTCTGGAAGAAAAAAAACTACAATCAGGCCATCACTGGGGCTGCGCCAATGATTTGGAACTCTCTCGCCTAATGAAGACGTTATATTAAAATCTTTCTCTGGACGATACCTATTCCTGCACTCCTGGGCATTCTCCAAAGAGTTGAGACTATGTGCCTTCTTGTACAATGTATCTACCTGTCCTTCCCACATGTAGCCGGGACTTTAGACTGCGTGTTTTCTTGCATTATGTATCCACTATTTTACCCAATTGATCCCTCCCTTCCCATCGCTTTGTATACCACCCTTAATACAGTAAAGTGCTCTGATACCCTCATAGGTCTGGTTCGCACTCTATAAAACTATAAAATAATATATAAGGGAAGACAAGTGCAGAAAGAGACAACAGGGGTGCAGAAATGAGGTGCAGACGGAGGCAACAGACTTGCATAAAAAGGGAAGAGAGGTGCAGAAAAGGCAGGAAGAGTGCAAAAAGAGGAACAAGTGGTACATAAAGGGAAAAGAGGGTGCAGAAAGAAGCAAGACAGGTGCAGAAAGAAGCATGGAAAGTGCAGAATGACCCCTCCCCACCTTTTTTTCTGTTTTTTTTTCTTCCTTTCTTCTTCACTCCCTTTTTTTTCTCAACGCAGAGGTAAATATTTGTATGGAATTTATGAACATTTTGAAGATCTAAAGGATTGTGTGTCAGGCAGGTTGTATAAAGACAAAATTATGTTAGGCCATCAGGGAAACTTTTTTGTTATATATATGCTCAGGGTGATTGTATGAAATCAATACTTAATTAGGTTATCAGGTACTTTATTAGCATATTAGATATATAGGGGAGGCCCTGGGAGAGGTTAGCTATCCACCACCGGGACCGTTGGTCCTAAAGCCTCAATACAGGAGGGGCTTGAGGGGTGAAGTCTCTTTACTGACTGCACTACGGGTAGAGGAGGGGGGATGGTGGGTCAGGATAAGGGGGATAGGGATGGAGTTAAAATAGAAAATGCAGTTCATAGTAAATTGAAGATGAGGATGAGCGTATGGATGTCAGGAGATAAGGTCATAAAATGGAGAGACGTACATCAGTTTTTGATGGGGGATAAACGGGTCCAGGGTAATTTAAGGTTGTGTTCATTTAATGTGGGTTGTTGCTGAGCTTCTGGTGATGCAATCTGACTTGTCCACCACAAACCGCGGAGTAGCCATTTTAGCAAAGAATGGGTTTCAAAGCACTGGTAGAATAGCGGTTGACAACCAGGGCCACTGGGTGGTTATTGAATGTGCTAGGGGGGAATTTGTATTTATTATATGCTCTGTATTTGGGTCTAACTTTGACGAAGCCACAGTGTTAGAGGGTCTTAATCTGGAATTAGCGCCATGGCCTACCCCGCTGATCTTGTGTGATGCTTTCAACATCCACTTGGATAGTCAAGACCTTCAAAATGGTGGAAATACTATACAGGCAGAAAACCTAGAGTTTTCAAGGCATTACAGCACTTGGTGGAGGATCATGGTCTGAAAGGTGCATGGTCTACATTGCAGATATCAGACCCGGGAATTATGTTTTATTCTTATCCTCACAACAAATTGGTTAGGCTACATTACTTCTATGCACCATCAGATCTATTAACGGATGCCAGAATACAAGTCTACCCAAGAATCACATCAGATCATGGCCCATTAATGATAGACATCCCGACTAGATGTAATAGTAATTCTTCCTCACAAAGATCTAATTCATTTGACTTTAAGCTTTTAAAAGAGTCTAATTTTATAAACCACATGAATGATTGCATTCAGCAATTTTTAGAAGTCAACCATAAGTCGACGTACAACCATATGTCTGGGATGCCCTAAAAGCAGGGTTTAGGGGAGAGACTCTGAGCTATGCGCTTTATAAACAGAAACAACTCAGAGCTGAGGTTCAAGATTTTGATGGGAGGATTAGGTTGCCAGAGGTAGAACTGATAGCGAATGGAGGAGATACTGCCCCTTTACAATCAGAAGGAGCACGATGCAAAGCCAGAATTAACCTTCATTGGAGCTGAGAAATTGCTATTAAATTTAACTTGTTTAAGAGAAAAAGATACAAATTCAGTGAAGCTACTGGGCGGTGTTTGGCACACAGGCTAAGGTCTAAAGAGGCTTCACAGAGAATCCAAAATATTGTGGATAGACAGGGTAAATTAGTGGAAACCTCACAGGAAATATTTGAAGTATTTAACTTTTTCTTTAAAACATTATATACCAAAGACAATCAGGGGGAAGAGGATATTGAGACATTCTTCAAGGACGTAGAGGATGTAAAACTGGGGCAAGTAGAGGCATATATTTTGGAAGAACCCATTACCATGGAAGAATAAGTAGAGGCAATAAATAATCTGAACAGTGGAAAAGCAACGGGTCCAGACAAGCTGCCTCTGGAAGTCTATAGAACATTCTTCCAGGAGCTAAAATTTGAATTACTGACTACCCTACAACAAGCACAGGTGGGGACAGTTCTCCCATCATGGGAGGAAGCAAATATTATTGTTTAAAAAAAAGTAGCATAGCTCCCAGGGTTGTATTGGCACATTTCCCTAGTAAACACCAGTGGGAAGATATATACAAAAATGTTAGCCACTTGCCTAGTGAATCTTATTACCCCACTTGTATCATTAAAACAACATGTGTTTTTACCTATTTTGGCTACCGTGAATCACATTGACAGGGTAGTAGCATTGCTGGACAAAGCTTATGTACAGCGCACTACCTTAGGTTTAGTATTATTAGACGCCGAGAAGGCATTCAACCGTGTGTCATGGAGCTTTCTCTGGGGGACATTACAAGCCATGGGGTTTGGACCTGGCTTTATTCTCGAATCTGCATTAATGGGTTAGAATCAGCTCCGGTGTATATATCAAGAGGCAAGTTAGAACCATCCAGGGGACAGCTACAGCAACTGCAATCATGCTGTATGAGATTTGTACGGACCCAAGGGAAACCACGAAGAGCAATGCACTTTATGTCACCGCCTCAAGAGAAAGAGGGGTGGGCTGTACCTAATTTTACATTTTATTATTATGCATGTATTTTGCAAAACATCTGGATAATACTCACTGGAGAAGATATTGATAACTCCACAGAATACCCCTTCATATATCAGATGATATTGGGGCAGGAGTAAGGTATTGTTTGTTTAGAAAGCTGGAGTATAAATATTACAAAAGTACGCATTTTAAGGTAGTAGGAGGTGCCTATAAGGTATGAGGAGTAGTACGGAACAAATTACAAATCGCGGGGGGCTGCTTTTACACCCCATTAAAAACACCCATTTTACTACCTGCGGTTTTCACTGAGTTGCTCAGAAATGGAATAGATAAGGGAGTTACATGTATAGGCAAAAATGTATAAGGACGAAGGTCTGCTTTCCTTTCAGATATTAGTTGATAAATATAAACTCCTCCAAACAGATTTTTATTAAATTCCTCCAGATGCGGGACTTCTTGATGAAAAAATAAAGGACAATAGAGCCATACGTGTTAGTCGAGCCTATTAGACGGAAGCAACAGATTGGTGGGATCTATAGCTGCTTATTAGATACGCAGAGAGAATATCTGGAGGCCCAAAATATAAGATGGAGAAATAGATTTGGAGACATACACATGAACAATCAATTGATACAGCAGAGAAAATTTTAATATCAACCCATCTAAGAACACAACATTTTAGAATTATATTTGATCTATATCATACCTCTGCGAAGATGATGAAATAGGGGGCTTAATGATGGGAAATGTTTTAGATGTGGTGCAGATGTGGCTAACATTATACATATTGTTTATACATGTAGGAAGTTGATTCAACTTTTGGACCACATAGAGAAGTTCCTCTCGGAAATTACGGGAGATAAAATTAATATCACACCATCCATTATGTTAATGGGCATAGGGGAAGAAATAATTGAAGGACATCCAGCTTTTGAATTCAGTTTTTTGATTTTTATAGCAGTGGCAGTAGTCCGTCTATGTATAACCTCCTTGTATCTTTTTTTCAAAGTTCTGTAGAAATATTGGTGTTAAGAACCCACAATGTCCCTGATGTTCTAGAGTTTCAGTCTTGATTGCATCAAAGCCTGGTGGCTCTAAAGAAGATGCCAGAATGGGAGAGCTGCTTGTTGGTGGCAGTGTATTTGGACTGGGACAAACTGCTCGCATTTTCTGAGAATTGGAGCAGTGGAGGCCCCTGGCGATTCTGATAAATCACTTGCATATTTATGTTCATTTCCCGGCCATGGGCAGTATTGGGACCGGCGTCTCCCAATTTGAGTGCTCTGGTCTTTTATTGCAGAGGAGTGAATATTGTGAGATCCCTCCAAACGGGGGATTGTTCCATTGCTGGATTTAGTCCTTTCTGGTAAGTCAGGATGGGGGAATTCTTAACATTAGAATGGTGTTTGCATAACAATTGAGTGATGAGGCCTGGTTTTGGTGTCTTTAAAAATTACTTTGAGTCAGGGACTGCATTTCGTGATCGCTTTAAGATTCTGTGTGAAATCGTTTCCTTGATGTAGGGAAGCTGTTTTTTTGTGGGCATCCAGTGATTGAGGTCCAGCTGTCAGTGACTATATCTTACCCCAGTAGTCTTTGCCCTCCTCCTCCTTGGGGATAGCCGATCACCAGGAGGGGTGGCTGTGGCAAGCCAACAAACCACCTCTCCACAGAGGGCCAAAAGTAGTCAGGAGACCCGGGGCTATAGCCAACCTGCTCTGGAGGTTAGCCTCTGGGGAGCCCGTGGATCAACTATTTTCAAGTTGACATGCTAGGGTCTTGGGTAAAGTTTTCAATAGGCAATAATCGCGCCTCTGATGGACCTCATTGGCTACAATACTGCCACTGCACAAAGATGTTTTGCACATCTGTACTTTCATTGTGACATACGTACTCTTTATCTCCAAATGTTGTTTTTTTTTGTCCTATATACTGGGCTTTGTGCTAGTCTTTAGCAATCACATAGGTGTGGCTGCGTACACACTCACAGTCTGTTTATTAACCCAGAAACATGTTTGAATGGTGTGAGTGAGGTGTTTCTTGTCCTCATCTCATCATACACATGTGAATGGCTGTGTGGAGCATCATGTGTGACTGCTTAGCTTTGTGCCTACACAGATCATGTATTTTGTGCATTTACTCCACAGTCAGATGAAATGACAAACTATGCTTTCTACCATTTTGTGATAGACTACTTTAATGAACTGAGTTTGTTTGCCTAGTCTCTATTTGTGAGACTTACACTCCTCCTCCCACCCAGCCCAACTAGACCACCAGGAAGAGTGTCATCCAGACACTGCTGATAAGTGTACTTGCAAGATGGTTGTCACTGGTGGCTGGTGTTTTTGGCTCAAAGGGAAATTTGATAGTTGTGATAGGTGAAGAGATCAGTCCCCAGTGTCAGCCATCTTTCTAGTACACTTCCCTTCACTGGCAGGTACCTGTACAGATTTCTTTCTTCTATTGTAGAACTTGGTGATGTAATTGAATTACATCACTGAGTATTTCTAATTTTATTTATGTGATTTGTAAAGCGCGCTGTAACCCTGCAGGCATCCTGGCGCTGAGAGAAAGGTTCAACGGAACAACAGTCAGTCGTGAGAGCATGAGGAGGGTGTGTTGACAGGAGTCTGTTACTATTGCCCCTGAGGGGTTATACCCTTGGAAAGAGCCAGTTCTTGATTTTTTTCCGGAACAGCAGCAATTCGCTGATATTCCTGATTTCCATTGGAAGGCTATTCCAGAGGCGGGCTGCTGCTACGCTAAACGCTCTACCGCCCTGGGTCTTTTTCTTATCCTAGTTATTCTGACAAGACTGGTAGAAGAGGAGAGGAGGGCCCGTGTGGGCTCATACCACTGGAACTTGCCCTGAAGTGGCTTAGGGCCCTGACCATGCACTGCTTTGAATACGGTGCATAGGGATTTGAATAGGATCCTCTGAGGCACTGGGAGCCAGTGCAAGTCAGCCAACGCTTGAGTTGTTGAGGATCGGTGGGTTCGTGAGAGTGCCAACTAATCTGCTGCCGCCTGGATACTCTGTAGCCTGTTAATCAGATATCCAGGTGATTCCAGTAACAAGACCTTTACAGTAGTCCTGGTGACTAAGAATGGTTCTCCTGACTACAGTTGTTCTTGCCTGTACCGGTAGCAAAGGTAGCAGCTTTCAGGGACCTCGCATTAAAGTAAAGCAACTGCCCACCAGTTTGTTAATGTGTGTCTCCAGATTTAGATTTTCATTAAAGCTGACCCCCAGATTCCGCACCGTATTCACTGGTGTCAGTGGTCCATCCGAGACTGGGGGCCAAAAGTCTGCAGGCAGGCTTCTGGCGACTCTCCCCACCTTGCATTGTAGGATCTCCATTTTTCCGCTGTTGAACTGGAGCGAGTTTCCCTTCAGCCATGTCGCCATTTCATGCATACAGGCATGGAAGCCTACATAAGGTGTGTGTCGTCAGCGTAGTTAATCACGCTGATGTCATGAGCTTTAATGATACCCAACAGGGGTTGCATGTAGGCATTAAACAATATGGGACTGATGGATGATCCCTGTGGAACCCCATGTGGACCTCTGGCAAATTCAGATTGGTATGGAGGGAGTACCACTGCCTGCCATCTGCCGGACAAATACAATCGCATCCAGTTAAGCGCCATTCCTTTCACTCCAAAGGTCTCCAGCCTTGTCAGCAGAATGTCAGGGTTTACCATATAGAACGCGGCGGACAGGTCCAGCAGTATTAGAATTGCTGACTCACCCCTGTCCGCCCTCATTCGTAGGTTGTCCAATATCATCACAAATGCTGACTCAGTCCCATGGGCTGGTCTCTTCCCAAAATGTTCTAGGAAAAAGAGTCAGTTGAAGAAGCTTGAGGTCGCTGTACAACTATAAAGATGTACTCATGAATAAATACCTTTTACCTACTAACCACTATAAGCGTGGTTACTATAATTTTTGGCAACAAGGTTCTGCGCAGGGTGTAGGTTACTGCGGGGCGTACTACTTCTTAGCACGCTGGGTCGTACTAGTGGATCTGTGAGGGGCGTCACGTTCTACGGCAGACGGGTGCAGCACTAGACTTCAGGTACCACGGTACGGGGAGGCCTTTCTTGAGGTGCAACACGGGTCTTGGTGTGCAGGAGGGCAAAGCGAGACAGTCGGGTACGTGACGACGTATGGACCGTCCGAGGCTATGGAATGCGCTCCGTGCAGATTCCGGCGGGAGAAGGTGAGAGGTGCACAACGCGCTCCGTTAGCGGCGAGGTGACAGGAGAGCAGGCAGCCCGGCTCTGAAGCGGAGAGCGACTCAGGGATGAGCGGGCTCTCTACGGCGGGGCGACCAGGCTCCGAGCTGTCACGACCTGGGAGGGGGCGAAGGTACCCGAGTCACAACTCCGGCGAGGGAATAAGAACTAAGGCCCAACAGCAGACGGGCACCAGCAGATAGAACCCAATGGTCCTGGGGTTCCGTTCAGGGGGCAAGCTCTCAATCAAGCCCTTGGAGATCGTTTCAGGCACAAGTCTACAAAGTCCTTTCTGGTCCTTTTCTCTCCGTTCTCAGCAAGGCACCACTGTAGGCCAGTCTTACAGGATTCAGACCGGTTTCCGTCCTTCAGCTTCTCTTGGTCCTTCTAGTCAGGCAGAGGTTCGTCGTGGTCAAAACTGGATCTGATTTGTAAGGAGCGGGCTCCTATATTTATACTGAGATTCTTTTGTCTTTGCAGGCCAGGGGGCCTGAGCCTAGTTCAACCCGGTTCTGGAGTACTCTGTTTACAGGAAGCTGCCATCTTCTTTCAGAGTGCGGGCAGGGACATCAGACGCTCCGCAGGGGGGTGGAGCCAGCCTTGTGGTGGTGGAGCACAACCCTACTCAGAGTCAAGGACTACTCCGCCCACCCATCCTGGTGCAAGCACCCTATTCACCACCTGGGGGTTCCAACTGTCCCCGGGAATCTCCCAGCCCTGTCACTCACACAAACCCAGACAACAGATACACATCCTGGCAGAGGCGGGCTAAATAGTTAGGCGCGCAAAGGCTATCTTTCTAAAAGTATCATTTGCAAACACAGGATATTAAAATAAACCTTACTAAAGGAAGTATTTTATTATTCTGAGTTATTATGCCCCGCAGGCATGAACGGCACCTCGCCCCGTGAGCTGCATCGACCCCAGATCGCCGCAACCCTCCACAGTCCTGCTCCTCCACCTCGTACCTCGAGGGAGACCTGAGCCGGAGAGATCCTCTGGAGAGCTGTCGGCCTCGTTCGGAGTCCGCCCTCACCAGCCGCGCCTGAATCGCCTCGGACTTCCACAAGCAAGGTACACTTGAACTCTGTCTCGAGTTCACATCGGATCCAGGGTCCGCAACGTTATTATTTCCCTGTCATCGTACCTTGTTGAACAACAAACATTTAAAGACTAAAGCTTGCCTAAGTATCATCTGTTGGCCTCGAGTCGTTACATGTATATGGCCTTGTGATAATCCTGCTTGAATCTATCTTTCATATAAAGTATACGTATTTTTGATACAACTACACGACTGGTGTCCATTTGTGGTGGGTCAGTGGGTTTACTGTGTGTGATCATAAATGCTTAACTTAATATCGCCCTGAGGATTAGCCTTGTCTGCTCGCGCCACACTGCCTAGAGGGTGAGCAGGGGTTATTCGAAGGAGTAGTTCCCTTGACCTGACGTGGAGCTGGGGGTCCCTGCTTGTCACAAGCGCATACCTGTGCCAACCAGAGACCTCCGGTTCCAACATTGGTGGCAGAGGTGGGATTTCGGATTTGCATTTGTGATTTATATACAGTGAATTACTGATCACCACGTAGTGAGAGCAGACCAAGTAACGAGCCACAGATTACGTCCTTGCCGAGAGATCTCCAATATCCGAAACCATGCCTGGTTCACTCCCCGTGAGAGCACTCTCTGTTATCTCTGGATTCAACGAAGTTGACTGGGAAGGGCTTGGGCAAAAGAAGGGTGACCAGTTGAAAGCCCTGTGCGAAAAGTTCCGAGTCTCCCAAGCGGGCTGCAAAACCCGAGCCCAGCGCATCAAGGCATTCACAGCTTGGAAAGAGTCGAGAGATCCGGAAAATCGGGGGGTAGTGGATCCACCCGAGAGTCTGATCGAAGTGCCAGGAGGTCTCTCGTCAGAAGAGCTGGCGGACAGGGCCGCAACCAGAGTGCATGAAGTGGAGATGGCCAGATTGAAAGGACAGATGGCAATGGAAGAAAAACGGCTCCAGCTGGAGCATGAGATACGACTCAAAGAATTGGAGCTGAAAGCAAAGAGCTTGGACGCAGCTCCTGGTGGCAGCACAACGCCAGCCCAGGTAGAGTCAAGGGTCTACGTACCGAAAGATGTGGTGAAGGAGTATTTTAAGGGGGATGACATAGGGCAGTGGTTCCGGGCCTACGAGGTAGCCATGTCCTCCCACGGGGTCCCTGAGAAAGACTGGGGAGCAGGGTTGTGGGGACGGTTCCTGATCGAGGGGCGGGATACCCTGCTAGATCTTCCCTCTGAAGAGTCCAACTCCTACCCGCGCATGAAAGATGGCCCATCGCCTGTTTTAGGTGTGGCGAACTGGGTCACATTGCCTCTGACCCTAAGTGTCGCTTGTTCGTAAAACCCGCACCCACTGGTGCTCCACCCCGGCAACTAGCTAATGTAAACTTTGGGGAGGAAGTAGCCGTCCAACTGGGTGGGGATCCCGTTCAGATGACCCTAGTCTCGCTAGGAGACAGTGAGATGGTCCCCGAAAACTACCTGCCCAATAACACTAAAAAATATGCGCAGGTAGTGACCATCAACGGTAAGAAGGCGGAGGCTCTTCGAGATACAGGAGCCAGTGTGACTGCAGTGAGGCAGCACCTGGTGTCTCAAGAGCAGGTAGTATCGCATGCCTACTGTAGGGTTGTCAATGCTGACAATTCTGAGAGCCAATGTCCGACCGCTCAGTGGGGGGGGGTCTCTGGTACTCTGCAAGTCGCTGTGAGGACCTCCATGCCTGTAGATTGTCTGCTAGGGAACGATTTGGAGAACTCCCCTTGGGGAAAGGTGGAGAAAACGACTAATCTGCGCATGGTGGGTCTACCCGACTGGGCGTGCGTGACCACATGGTCCATGGCAGCCAGTAGGGGTGTTGAAGAGGTCCTGGAGCCTGAGGGAGAGGCCCAGGAACCGGCCTTAGAGAGAAGGCGTAGGGGGCGCGGACAGCCGGATCCCGAAGTTCCCACGGCCCAGGAGGAAGCAGACCTTGAGGGGGATGCCCTGGAGCCTACCGGGGGAACAGATCGCCGAACTGGGAGACCTGCCTGAGCTGACCCATTGGCAGCAGGAAGGGGGTCCCTCCAGGGAGGAATTCTGCCGAGAGCAGAGAGAGTGCCCTTCTCTCGTAGGGATGCGGCAGCAGGCTGCAGACCAGGCCAATGGTGTTCAGTCCGGAAAACACTTGGTATACTGGGGGAACGATCTCCTGTATTCAGAGTCTAAGGCTGCTGAACTTGGGTCAGCCCGTGTGCTGGTGGTACCCCAGAAGTTCAGAGCCTTCCTACTGGGTTTGGCTCACGATGTGCCGTTAGCAGGACATCTGGGGATGGACAAGACCTATGACAGGCTTGTCACCCACTTTTATTGGCCCCAGATGCACCGGAGCTCAGATGCTCACTGTAGGACATGCCCGACTTGCCAAGCCAGTGGTAAGTGTGGAGGGAAGAACAAGGCTCCCTTCCAACCATTCCCTGTCGTCAGTACCCCATTCCAACGAGTGGGAATTGACATTGTGGGGCCCCTTGACCCCAAGACAGCCATGGGCAACAGGTTCATCCTGTTCTTGGTGGACCATGCCACCCGGTACCATGAAGCCATCCCTCTGAGGACAGTGACGGCCCCCATGGTGGGACGAGCACTGATGGGAATTTTCTCTCGAGTAGGATTCCTTCTAGAGGTGGTGTCTGACAGAGGTACCAATTTCATATCGAAATATATGAAGTCCCTTTGGCAAGAGTGTGGTGTAACGTACAAGTTCACCACCCCTTACCATCCCCAAGGAAACGGGTTGGTTGAGAGATTCAACCGAACCTTGAAAGGTATGATCATGGGCCTAGAAGGACCAATGAGGCGTAAGTGGGACGTCCTCTTGCTATGCCTACTGTTTGCGTACCGAGAGGTGCCACAGAAGTCGCTCGGGTTCAGTCCCTTCGAGCTTCTGTACGGTCACCCGGTCCGAGGACCTCTGAGTCTGGTTTGGGAAGGCTGGGAGCAGTCTCCCAGGAAATCTCCCCAGAATGTATATAGCTACATGCTGGCCTTCTGAAACCAGACCAGGCGCTTCAGGAAACTTGCTGAGGCAAACCTGGAAGCCAGCCAGGAAGAGATGAAGCGGTGGTACGACCAGAATGCCACTCTGGTGGAGCTTCAACCTGGACAAAAGGTGTGGGTCTTGGCCCCGGTGGAGCCCTGTGAACTTCAGGATAAGTGGACGGGTCCATTTGAGGCTGTGGAGCGCAAGAGTCCTGTCACCTACCTGGTGAACTTGCAAACTCCCAGGAACCCTTTGAGGGTCCTACATGTTAACCGCCTTAAGCCCCACTTGCAGAGGTCCGAAGTGGGCATGCTGTTGGCAACCGATGACGGAATGGAGGAGGAGACCGAGCCTCTTCCGGACCTCTTGGTGGCCTCTGAGCGAGACGGGTCAGCGGATGGAGTTAACCTCTCACCCTCCCTGACCCCTGAACAGCAGAGTGATTGCTGCCAGCTGCTGGGGCAATTTTCTGACTTGTTCTCCCTGGTTCCTGGTGTCACAGATTGGTGCGTCCATGATGTGGACACGGGAGACAGCTTGCTGGTGAAGCACAAGGCTTACCGTGTGACTGACAGGGTACAAGCCTGCATCAAAGAGGAAGTCTCGAAGATGTTTGCTCTTGGGGTGATTGAGTCCTCCAGCAGTCCTTGGGCCAGCCCAGTGGTCTTGGTCCTGAAGGCTGCGACGCCGGGAGCCACACCCGAACTACGGTTCTGTGTGGACTATCGAGGACTCAATTCGGTCACGAAGACTGACGCGCACCCCATCCCCAGAGCTGACAAGCTCATCGATCGGTTGGGGACTGCCCGGTACCTCAGTACGTTTAACTTAACGTCTGGGTACTGGCAGATCGCCTTAACTGACGGGGCCAAGGAGAGGTCCGTGTTTTCAACCCCAGATGGGCACTACCAATTCCGGGTTATGCCCTTTGGGATGAAAAACACCCCTGTCACCTTCCAGAGGTTGGTCAACCGGGTGTTGGTTGGACTGGACGCGTTCAGTGCCGCCTACCTGGACGACATCGCAGTGTTCAGCAGTACGTGGGAGGAACACTTGTGACACCTATGGGAAGTGTTGGCGGCTCTGTGCAAGGCAGGCTTCACGGTCAAGGCAAGCAAGTGTCAGATCGGGCAGGGTTCAGTGGTGTATTTGGGACACCAAGTTGGGAGCGGCCAGGTGGCGCCCCTTCAACCCAAAATCCAAACCATCCTGGCTTGGGAAGCCCCCAAGACCCAAACGGAGGTGAGGGCCTTCCTCGGACTCACCGGGTATTACAGGAGGTTCATCAAGGGATACGGCACCATTGTTGCCCCCTTGACCGAGCTGACTTCGAAGAAGCAGCCCTGGAAGGTGATCTGGACTGACGCCTGTCAGGTAGCATTCGACACCCTGAAGACGACCATGTGCACGGCGCCCGTGCTCCTGGCTCCTGATTTCTCCAAAGAGTTCTTAGTGCAGACAGATGCTTCAGAGCATGGGATTGGGGCTGTCCTCTCACAGACGACTGAGGAGGGATGGGATCACCCTGTGGCCTTCATCAGTCGGAGGTTACTTCCACGGGAACAGAAGTGGAGTGCGATTGAGCGAGAAGCTTTTGCTGTGGTCTGGGCCCTGAAGAAGCTAAGACCCTACTTGTTTGGGTCTCACTTCCGAGTTCAGATGGACCAAAGGCCCCTCAGATGGTTGATGCAACTGAGGGGTGAGAACCCGAAACTGTTGAGGTGGTCCATTTCTCTATGAGGACATGCCACACTCTAGGCTTGTCCTTCCTTACGCTTCAATGCACCCTGCACGTAGGCCTACCCTAGGGGTGACTGATATGGAGGTTAGGGAAGGTTCAGGGACTGGCAAGTGTGGGCACTTGCACAGTCAGCGTGACAGTACGGGACTGTACGCGGGGTCTGCAATGGCAGACCCGAGTCATGTCTTACGAGGCCGCTTCTGTGGGTGGCGCAACCAGGGCTGCAGGCCCACTAGCAGCATTTGTTTCTACAAGCCCCGGCACTCCTCGTGCACGTTACTGGGGACTGACAGTAGACCAAATAAGCCAATCGTGGAAATCAATTGTACATACACTTTACATTGGGAGCACTTGCACAGCGGCACGGATTGGCCGTGGCGCAGTGCCCTGAGCATCGAACACCAGCAAAATATCTGAGGCACATCAGCAAAAAGTAGAAGGGAGACTCACGCCAAGGTGCCAAGTCTAAAAGCCAGTATTTTAGGACTGGTTTAGTACCTTTGTGACTTTGAGCACCTTTAAAAAAAAAATTCAGTCAGAGGGTTTTTTTGTTTAATTTTCTCCTGCTGGATCTCTTGGCGGCATTTGATTCGGGCAACCATAAGATTCTGGTTGACCGTATGCAGAGTCTGGAGATCAAGGACACAGCATTAGATCTCCTCCAATCCTTCCTCGACTTTGAGCCCAACATTGTTCAATCTTTATATCATACCACTGGTCACACTTATCAAAAATTCTGTCTTCTCCCTGACAGCATATGCTAATGATACCCAAATTGTGGTATCACTAGTGAATACAAAATCAATTCTGGCTCTGCATTTCGGACCTGCATGTGCAATGTGAGCAAGTGGATGTACAACAATTGTCTCAAACTGAATGCCACAAAATCAGAGGCCATCATCTTTGGCAATAACCCTTCATTCTGGAAGCTGGCATGGTGGCCGCCTGAGCTGGGCCCACTCCTTGAACCCATAAATAAAGCAAAAAATCTTGGCTTTCTGTTCGATAACCAGTTGAAGCTCAATGACCGAGTGAACAAACTCACATTTGCCTCATACTGCTCTCTAAGGCTTGTAAAAAAGATTGAAAAATTCCTTCCCCCTGAGCTTTTGAAAACCGTGATCTTTGCACTGTTACTCACAAGGACCGACTACTGCAACAGACTCGATCTCATCCTTACTACAGGCCCTCTGAAGAGGCTGCAGATGCTGCAGAATGTAGCAGCACGGTTCCTCTTCAAAATTCAAAAATACGAATCTGCGAGAGGAGCCATCGGGACCCTCCACTGGCAACCGGTCAGACAACGTTGCAGGGTCAAGGCCCTTTGTCTGGCCTATAAATCACTGCACGGTCTAGGGCCCATCCATTTCAAGTAGAAACTTAAATGGTTTTATCCCAGGAGTGACTCTTCATTTGTGTTCTGCCAGGAACTTGACTGTCCCCCCATTTAGGAGGACCACTTTGGGTGCCTCTATAGTGCCAATACGCCCTTGAGCATGAGTTTGCGCTTTACAAATCATATTCATATTCCTATCATACATCTCTCTCAGATGACTTATGTGGGTAGTAGTGCATGGAGAATAACAAGACTCTCCTTTCAGATCTCTTGCTCTCTCTCAGATGATGGGTGAGGGGAAAGACTTGCCTCTCCTATTGGACCTCGGGCTCAGATGACGGGTGTGAATAGTAGGGTGTGTTAAGAGAGACCAGCCTCACTGCTCAATCCTTCCCGCAGCTGATGGGAGTGTGCAGTAGTAAGTGGAAATGGACTATCCTCAATGCTAACATCCCTCTCGTTGATAATAGATGTGCATAGTAGGGTGTAGGGAGAGACTGCACTCTACTCACCACTCTCACCAAGCAGATGGGCGTAAATAGTAGATTCTGATAAACACCATCTCGAGTAAGACTCCTTACCACAGTAACACGTGTGCATACCAGAGCATATTCATACATCACCTACTCCTTTCTCCTGCTCAGGTTCCTGCAGGAGTCTCGTGAGATTGTAACTCTAGTTTGTATTAACAATCTAATCATCACTGAACTTATCTCTTAAGCTTCTTCTCAAAAACAAGGATCACAATATGCATCCCTACTAATAGGGTGCATTGAAAACTCATCTACTCCTTTTTACTATACACAATCCCTAGAGAGTTCCACAAGATCATAAAACATAGATAAAAACAATAGAAATATTTAATTACCAAATATTAATCCAACACAGCGCAAAGCCTCCTGTTTTGAGCAGCATAAGGTTGGCTTCAGAGACTGGCATGTATCCTGGCCCTTCGGCCAACCTCCTCATGAGGCCAGTGCCACACATCACCAGCCTGCGGTCATGCACTGTGGCCGACCCACCATATACAACTAACCCCATGCAGCACCCAGTCTTTGGCCATGTGCAGTGGTAGGTTGGTCACAAGGCCTGGTCTGCAACCAGTCTCTGTGTCCAACTCGCTAAAGGCAGCCAAAGGCAGCCAACCCGCACCCCCCCTCCACGGGCCACTTTTGACCCTGGGCACCCCGGCAACATATTTAATAGGTAAGGGGCACAAACCCCCTTCCCCTCAGATGATTTTATCCCCAGGGACCCCATCCCCCAGGGTCCAACCACATATGTCAAGAGAAGGGGGGCACAGGTTATTCTCATGCAACTTCTATGATTTTTTTAAACATTCCCAGATTATGCTTGTTACTTCCTCTTTCTATGTGCGCTGCATTCTGAAGAATATGCCACTGTTGATTGTTTTTGTGCAAGAAAGCATCGCTTCCTTCTAAAAACCGCCCTTTATGCAACACCGGCACCCTTGCACCATGGTGAAAGTGTGCCTAGGCAGCCAAAATGACACCAGCAAAAGGGACTATAGCAGAAATTCTTTTAAATATGGCACATTCCTGCTTTTTCCCTATCACGCAACCCAGCAAATTGGCATGTTGCACTATATGACTTTTTTTTATAAAAACGCCCCTGAATGGTTAAGGGGCCATTGCTCACTGAGACCCTGGAACCAACCTACACATGAATGATGTGGCCCAAGAAATCTGACACCCTTCTTAGGTGGCACATATTCCATTTCAGAGAGGACCTGTCTGGGCAATTCAGGCTGGACTTTTCATATTGAAGCTCTACCAAGACTAATTTGCATATGACTGGGACTGGAGTGATCTCAGGTTGAATGGTTGGTATACTAACAATGGGTCAGAATACTACACTGAGTTACTTTACACTCCTTTTTTTTATACCCAAATACCTAAAATTGTAGGAGTACATTCTACTAGTAGTACATTTACGTTTGTGAACAGTGCCACAGTATCCAATGTAACGAAAATTGTAAACTTTAAAATGTAAATATGCAACAATGGAAATTCCACTGCCATCTACCAAAATGTGGTGCACAGATGTACTTTTGATTGCAGCCCAGGCACTATTCATACTTGGGGCAAGCTGATGGGTATGGAGGCTACATTCTGTGTCTAATGTGATGTTGATTCTAGTTTACATAATCTATGGTAGAATATCTGCAGCTGTATTATCATGGAACAGTGAGATATAAAAGATTCATAAAAAGAACTAGGGAAATATATCTGTATATTCCATTCATGAAGGAGCATGATTTTATCGTCAGAGGATTTTATTGGGATTAGATCTGTACAATTCGTCCCATCTCAGTCACTGGTGCATTCTATATACTGAGTTGCAGAAACAGCCTCCTGTGTTTTATTCCAGTTTTCTAGTTTTGAAATGTACATAATTTGTGCAATGTCAGTGAAAATAGGAGGCATTATTGACATTTATCTTGCTTTTCAATGCACAATGTACAAGACATTATGGATAGATTGTAAATATTAATATACTTTACAATGTACTTTTCATCATCTATGTGCTTTTCAGATTTTACATTTGTTCATTCTGTCAACTGTCTATTCCTGCTTTTGATTTCATTAACAACAAAAATGTGAAATACATTTATTATTCATTCTTGTCTTTAAATAACCAGACCCGATGAAACAATTAATGCACCGAAAGAAAGAAGCTCTCATAACAATTCTCAGAATTCAATGCATAAACATAGAGCATATACAGTGATATTTCACCACATCTTCAGCTTGGAAAACAGGAGTTATAGGAAACATACCTGAGGTGAATATGTTGTTGAAAGAAGGTAACATCTGAATAACTGAATCATTGAGGAAGGCAGAATCATTTGCAGTATATGTTTCCAGCATTAAAGCTGCATCCAAGTATCGTTCATGGAGCTGTTTCAGCTCAGAAAATGATGCCATTTTCAAGTATTCAAAGTTTCAAACTCTACTTCTTCTGTTTGTGCAGCTATACTTATAATAAATCATCTAAATTGCAAATGATCGATGAACAGAAGTCAGTTTGATTTGTGTGCGCTCCAAACCTCATCCAAATTCTATTCTTCTTTGATGTCAGCTGAGTGAAGCTTAGAAATATTTAGCATTCTGTTTGCAAAGCATAATGTTGTGAAGTGTGTCACATGCACCATCACCTTAATTGAAACAGATATGCTTAAAGTACCTTGAACGTCTCACCGAGGTTCTAAATGCCGCCAATATCTCCTACCTTATATACGCCGATGATACACAAATCTACATAAACATCTCTTCCCCTGTGAAATTTTCTCCCTGAATGAGGCCTTGAAGCTAACAGTCCACTGGCTCACCACCAACCAGCTTAAACTCAACGCAAATAAAACTGAATTTCTTCTGATCTCTCCACCCAAACCCAATCCAGACATCCAGGAATGGATCAAGACCATCTCAGCACTAAACTACCCTCCTCGGCGAAATCCCTTGGAATAACCCTGGACGGCAGCCTGAACAATCGTGGCCATATAAACTCGATGGCCAAAATGGATAGATTCCACCTGAGTTACCTAAGAAACCTAAAGCCCTTCATGATGTGTCCGACCTTTATACGGCAGTACAGACACTAGTCATTTCCAGATTAGAATATGGATGCTCTACTCTTGCCGGTCTACCCAAGAAATCTCTGGCCCCATTAAAAGCCTGCCACAACATCGCCTCCAGACTACTAACCGACTCAAAGCAAAATTACCACATCTCTCCCCACCTCAAAGCGCTGAACTGGCTTCGCCTAGAGGCCAGAATCGAATTGAAACTGGCCTGCATTACTCACAAAGCTCTTTATAACAACTCCCCAATATTTCTTGCACAAAAACTCGTGATATCAGGAGGACCCAGAAACTCCCGAACTGCCAAAAACCTACTGCTGCAACCTGCATGTTTCTGAAAGAAAAAAAACTACAATCAGGCCATCACTGGGGCTGCGCCAATGATTTGGAACTCTCTCGCCTAATGAACACGTTATATTAAATCCTTTCTCTGGACGATACCTATTCCTGCACTCCTGGGCATTCTCCAAAGAGTTGAGACTATGTGCCTTCTTGTACAATGTATCTACCTGTTTTAATTTCCTTCCCACATGTAGCTGGGACTTTAGACTGCGTGTTTTCTTGCATTATGTATCCACTATTTTACCCAATTGATCCCTCCCTTCCCATCGCTTTGTATACCACCCTTAATACAGTAAAGTGCTCTGATACCCTCATAGGTCTGGTTCGCACTCTATAAAACTATAAAATAATATATAAGGGAAGACAAGTGCAGAAAGAGACAACAGGGGTGCAGAAATGAGGTGCAGACGGAGGCAACAGACTTGCATAAAAAGGGAAGAAATGTGCAGAAAAGGCAGGAAGAGTGCAAAAAGAGGAACAAGTGGTACATAAAGGGAAAAGAGGGTGCAGAAAGAAGCAAGACAGGTGCAGAAAGAAGCATGGAAAGTGCAGAATGACCCCTCCCCACCTTTTTTTCTGTTTTTTTTTCTTCCTTTCTTCTTCACTCCCTTTTTTTTCTCAACGCAGAGGTAAATATTTGTATGGAATTTATGAACATTTTGAAGATCTAAAGGATTGTGTGTCAGGCAGGTTGTATAAAGACAAAATTATGTTAGGCCATCAGGGAAACTTTTTTGATATATACTTGCTCAAGGTGATTGTATGAAATCAATACTTAATTAGGTTATCAGGTACTTTATTAGCATATTAGATATATAGGGGAGGCCCTGGGAGAGGTTAGCTATCCACCACCGGGACCGTTGGTCCTAAAGCCTCAATACAGGAGGGGCTTGAGGGGTGGAGTCTGGTTACTGACTGCACTACGGGTAGAGGAGGGGGGATGGTGGGTCAGGATAAGGGGGATAGGGATGGAGTTAAAATAGAAAATGCAGTTCATAGTAAATTGAAGATGAGGATGAGCGTATGGATGTCAGGAGATAAGGTCATAAAATGGAGAGGTACATCAGTTTTTGATGGGGGATAAACGGGTCCAGGGTAATTTAAGGTTATGTTCATTTAATGTGGGTTGTTGCTGAGCTTCTGGTGATGCAATCTGACTTGTCCACCACAAACCGCGGAGTAGCCATTTTAGCAAAGAATGGGTTTCAAAGCACTGGTAGAATAGCGGTTGACAAGCAGGGCCGCTGGGTGGTTATTGAATGTGCTGGGGGGGAATTTGTATTTATTATATGCTCTGTATTTGGGTCTAACTTTGACGAAGCCTCAGTGTTAGAGGGTCTTAATCTGGAATTAGCGCCATGGCCTACCCCGCTGATCTTGAGTGATGCTTTCAACATCCACTTGGATAGTCAAGACCTTCAAAAGGAGTGGAAATACTATACAGGCAGAACACATAGAGTTTTCAAGGCATTACAGCACTTGGTGGAGGATCATGGTCTGAAAGATGCATGGTCTATGTTGCAGATATCAGACCCGGGACTTATGTTTTATTCTCATCCTCACAACAAATTGGTTAAGCTACATTACTTTTATGCACCATCAGATCTATTAACGGATGCCGGAATACAAGTCTACCCAAGAATCACATCAGATCATGGCCCATTAATGATAGACATCCCGACTAGATGTAATAGTAATTCTTCCTCACAAAGATCTAATTCATTTGACTTTAAGCTTTTAAAAGAGTCTAATTGTATAAACCACATGAATGATTGCATTCAGCAATTTTTAGAAGTCAACCATAAGTCGACGTACAACCATATGTCTGGGATGCCCTAAAAGCAGGGTTTAGGGGAGAGACACTGAGCTATGCGCTTTATAAACAGAAACAACTCAGAGCTGAGGTTCAAGATTTTGATGGGAGGATTAGGTTGGCAGAGGTAGAACTGATAGCGAATGGAGGAGATACTGCCCCTTTACAATCAGAAGGAGCACGATGCAAAGCCAGAATTAACCTTCATTGGAGCTGAGAAATTGCTATTAAATTTAACTTGATTAAGAGAAAAAGATACGAATTCAGTGAAGCTACTGGACGGTGTTTGGCACAAAGGCTAAGGTCCAAAGAGGCTTCAGAGAGAATCCCAAAAAATTCTGGATAGACAGGGTCAATTAGTGGAAACCTCACAGGAAATATTGGAAGTATTTTACTTTTTCTTTAAAACATTATAACCCGAAGACAATCAGAGGGAAGAGGATATTGAGACATTCTTCAAGGACGTAGAGGGTGTAAAACTGGGGCAAGTAGAGGCATATATTTTGGATGAACCATTACCATGAAAGAATAAGAAGAGGCAATAAATATTCTGAACAGTGGAAAAGCAGCGGGTCCAGACAAGCTGCCTCTGGAAGTCTATAGAACATTCTTCCAGGAGCTAAAATTTGAATTACTGACTACCCTACAACAAGCACAGGTGGGGACAGTTCTCCAATCATGGGAGGAAGCAAATATTATTGTTTAAAAAAAAAAGTATCATAGCTCCCAGGGTTGTATTGGCAAATTTCCCTAGTAAACGCCAGTGGGAAGATATATACAAAAATGTTAGCCACTCGCCTAGCAAATCTTATCACCCCACTTGTATCATTGAAACAACATGTGTTTTTACCCATTTTGGCTACCGTAAATCACATTGACAGGGTAGTAGCATTGCTGGAGAAAGCTAATGTACAGCGCACTACCTTAGGTTTAGTATTATTAGACGCCGAGAAGGCATTCAACCGTGTGTCATGGAGCTTTCTCTGGGGGACATTACAAACCATGGGGTTTGGCCCTGGCTTTATTCAAGCAATTCAAGCTGTTTATAGGACACCCAATGCTCGAATCTGCATTAATGGGTTAGAATCAGCTCTGGTGTATATAACAAGAGGCAAGTTAGAACCGTCTAGGGAACAGCTACAGCAACTACAATCATGCTGTATGAGATTTGTACGGACCCAAGGGAAACCACGAAGAGCAATGCCCTTTATGTCACCGCCTCAAGAGAAAGAGGGGTGGGCTGTACCTAATTTTACATTTTATTATTATGCATGTATTTTGCAAAACATCTGGATAATACTCACTGGAGAAGATATTGATAACTCCACAGAATACCCCTTCATATATCAGATGATATTGGGGCAGGAGTAAGGTATTGTCTGTTTAGAAAGCTGGAGTATAACTATTACAAAAGTACGCATTATAAGGTAGTAGGAGCTGCCTATAAGGTATGAGGAGTAGTACGGAACAAATTACAAATCGTGGGGTGCTGCTTTTACACCCCATTAAAAACACCCATTTTACTACCTGCGGTTTTCACTGAGTTGCTCAGAAATGGAATAGATAAGGGAGCTACATGTATAGGCAAAATGTATAAGGACGAAGGTCGGCTTTCCTTTCAGATATTAGTTGATAAATATAAACTCCTCCAAACAGATTTTTATTAAATTCCTCCAGATGCGGGACTTCTTGATGAAAAAATAAAGGACAATAGAGCCATACGTGTTAGTCGAGCCTATTAGACGGAAGCAACAGATTGGTGGGATCTATAGCTGCTTATTAGATACGCAGAGAGAATATCTGGAGGCCCAAAATATAAGATGGAGAAATAGATTTGGAGACATACACATGAACAATCAATTGATACAGCAGAGAAAATTTTAATATCAACCCATCTAAGAACACAACATTTTAGAATTATATTTGATCTATATCATACCCCTGCGAAGATGATGAAATTGAGGGGCTTAATGATGGGAAATGTTTTAGATGTGGTGCAGATGTGGCTGACATTATACATATTTTTTATACATGTAGGAAGTTGATTCAACTTTTGGACCATATAGAGAAGTTCCTCCCGGAAATTACGGGAGTTAAAATTAATATCACACCATCCATTATGTTAATGGGCATAGGGGAAGAAATAATTGAAGGACATCCAGCTTTTGAATTCAGTTTTTTGATGTTTATAGCAGTGGCAGTTGTCGGTCTATGTATAACCTCCTTGTATCTTTTTTTCAAAGTTCTGTAGAAATATTGGTGTTAAGAACCCACAATTTCCCTGATGTTCTAGAGTTTCAGTCTTGATTGCATCAAAGCCTGGTGGCTCTAAAGAAGATGCCAGAATGGGAGAGCTGCTTGTTGGTGGCAGTGTATTTGGACTGGGACAACCTGCTCGCATTTTCCGAGAATTGGAGCAGTGGAGGCCCCTGGCGATTCTGATAAATCACTTGCATATTTATGTTAATTTCCCGGCCATGGGCAGTATTGGGACCGGCGTCTCCCAATTTGAGTGCTCTGGTCTAGTATTGCAGAGGAGTGAATATTGTGAGATCCCTCCAAACGGGGGATTGTTCCATTGCTGGATTTAGTCCTTTCTGGTAAGTCAGGATGGGGGAATTCTTAACAGTAGAATGGTGTTTGCATAAAAATTGAGTGATGAGGCCTGGTTTTTGTGTCTTTAAAAATTACTTTGAGTCAGGGACTGCATTTCGTGAACTCTTTAAGATTCTGGGTGAAATCGTTTCCTTGACGTAGGGAAGCAGTTTTTTTGTGGGCATCCTGTGATTGAGGTCCAGCTGTCAGTGACTATATCTTACCCCAGTAGTCTTTGCCCTCCTCCTTGGGGATAGCCGATCACCAGGAGGGGTGGCTGTGGCAAGCCAACAAACCACCTCTCCCCAGAGGGCCAAAAGTAGTCAGGAGACCCGGGGCTATAGCCAACCTGCTCTGGAGGTTAGCCTCTGGGGAGCCCGTGGATCAACTATTTTCAAGTTGACATGCTAGGGTCTTGGGTAAAGTTTTCAATAGGCAATAATCGCGCCTCTGATGGACCTCATTGGCTACAATACTGCCACTGCACAAAGATGTTTTGCACATCTGTACTTTCATGGTGACATACGTACTCTTTATCTCCAAATGTTGTTTTTTTTAGTCCTATATACTGGGCTTTGTGCTAGTCTTTAGCAATCACATAGGTGTGGCTGCGTACACACTCACAGTCTGTTTATTAACCCAGAAACATGTTTGAATGGTGTGAGTGAGGTGTTTCTTGTCCTCATCTCATCATACACATGTGAATGGCTGTGAGGAGCAACATGTGTGACTGCTTAGCTTTGTGCCTACACAGATCATGTATTTTGTGCATTTACTCCACAGTCAGATGAAATGACAAACTATGCTTTCTACCATTTTGTGATAGACTACTTTAATGAACTGAGTTTGTTTGCCTAGTCTCTATTTGTGAGACTTACACTCCTCCTCCCACCCAGCCCAACTAGACCACCAGGAAGAGTGTCATCCAGACACTGCTGATAAGTGTACTTGCAAGATGGTTGTCACTGGTGGCTGGTGTTTTTGGCTCAAAGGGAAATTTGATAGTTGTGATAGGTGAAGAGATCAGTCCCCAGTGTCAGCCATCTTTCTAGTACACTTCCCTTCACTGGCAGGTACCTGTACAGATTTCTTTCTTCTATTGTAGAACTTGGTGATGTAATTGAATTACATCACTGAGTATTTCTTATTTTATTTATGTGATTTGTAAAGCGCGCTGTAACCCTGCAGGCATCCTGGCGATGAGAGAAAGGTTCAACGGAACAACAGTCAGTCGTGAGAGCATGAGGAGGGTGTGTTTACAGGAGTCTGTTACTATTGCCCCTGAGGGGTTATACCCTTGGAAAGAGCCAGTTCTTGATTTTTTTCCGGAACAGCAGCAATTCGCTGATATTTCTGATTTTCATTGGAAGGCTATTCCAGAGGCGGGCTGCTGCTACGCTAAACGCTCTACCGCCCTGGGTCTTTTTATTATCCTAGTTATTCTGACAAGACTGGTAGAAGAGGAGAGGAGGGCTTGTGTGGGCTCGTACCACTGGAACTTGTCCTGAAGTGGCTTAGGGCCCTGACCATGCACTGCTTTGAATACGGTGCATAGGGATTTGAATAGGATCCTCTGAGGCACTGGGAGCCAGTGCAAGTCAGCCAACGCTTAAGTTGTTGAGGATCGGTGGGTTCGTGAGAGTGCCAACTTATCTGCTGCCGCCTGGATACTCTGTAGCCTGTTAATCAGATATCCAGGTGATTCCAGTAACAAGACCTTTACAGTAGTCCTGGTGACTAAGAATGGTTCTAATGACTACAGTTGTTCTTGCCTGTACCGGTAGCAAAGGTAGCAGCTTTCAGGGACCTCGCATTAAAGTAAAGCAACTGCCCACCAGTTTGTTAATGTGTGTCTCCAGATTTAGATTTTCATTAAAGCTGACCCCCAGATTCCGCACCGTATTCACTGGTGTCAGTGGTCCATCCGAGACTGGGGGCCAAAAGTCTGCAGGCAGGCTTCTGGCGACTCTCCCCACCTTGCATTGTAGGATCTCCATTTTTCCGCTGTTGAACTGGAGCGAGTTTCCCTTCAGCCATGTCGCCATTTCATGCATACAGGCATGGAAGCCTACATAAGCTGTGTGTCGTCAGCGTAGTTAATCACGCTGATGTCATGAGCTTTAATGATACCCAACAGGGGTTGCATGTAAGCATTAAACAATATGGGACTGATGGATGATCCCTGTGAAACCCCATGTGGAACTCTGGCAAATTCAGATTGGTATGGAGGGAGTACCACTGCCTGCCATCTGCCGGACTAATACGATCGCATCCAGTTAAGCGCCATTCATTTCACTCCAAAGGTCTCCAGCCTTGTCAGGAGAATGTCGGGGTTTACCGTATCGAACGCGGCGGACAGGTCCAGCAGTATTAGAATTGCTGACTCACCCCTGTCTGCCCTCATTCGTAGGTTGTCCAATATCATCACAAATGCTGACTCAGTCCCATGGGCTGGTCTAAACCCAAAATGTTCTAGGAAAAAGAGTCAGTTGAAGAAGCTTGAGGTCGCTGTACAACTATGAAGATGTACTCATGAATAAATACCTTTTACCTACTAACCACTATAAGCGTGGTTACTACAATTTTTGGCAACAAGGTTCTGCGCAGGGTGTAGGTTACTGCGGGGCGTACTAATTCTTAGCACACTGGGTCGTACTCGTGGATCTGTGAGGGGCGTCACGTTCTACGGCAGACTAGACTTCCGGTACCACGGTACGGGGAGGCCTTTCTTGAGGTGCAACATGGGTCTTGGTGTGCAGGAGGGCAAAGCGAGACAGTCGGGTACGTGACGACGTACAGACCGTCCGAGGCTATGGAATGCGCTCCGTGCAGATTCCGGCGGGAGAAGGTGAGAGGTGTACAACGCGCTCCGTTAGCGGCGAGGTGACAGGAGAGCAGGCGGCCCGGCTCTGAAGCGCAGAGCGACTCAGGGATGAGCGGGCTCTCTACGGCGGGGCGACCAGGCTCCGAGCTGTCACGACCTGGGAGGGGGCGAAGGTACCCGAGTCACAACTCCGGCGAGGGAATAAGAACTAAGGCCCACAAGCAGACGGGCACCAGCAGATAGAACCCAATGGTCCTGGGGTTCCGTTCAGGGGGCAAGCTCTGATCAAGCCCTTGGAGATCGTTTCAGGCACTAGTCTACAAAGTCCTTTCTGGTCCTTTCCTCTCCGTTATAAGCAAGGCACCACTGTAGGCCAGTCTTACAGGATTCAGACCAGTTTCCGTCCTTCAGCTTCTCTTGGTCCTTCTAGTCAGGCAGAGGTTCGTCGTGGTCAAAACTGGATCTGATTTGTAAGGAGCGGGCTCCTATATTCATACTGAGATTCTTTTGTCTTTGCAGGCCAGGGGGCCTGAGCCTAGTTCAACCCGGTTCTGGAGTACTCTGTTTACAGGAAGCTGCCGTCTTCTTTCAGAGTGTGGGCAGGGACATCAGACGCTCCGCAGGGGGGTGGAGCGAGCCTTTTGGTGGTGGAGCACAACCCTACTCAGAGTCAAGGACTACTCCACCCACCCATCCTGGTGCAAGCACCCTATTCACCACCTGTCAGAGTCCACTTGCTTACCAACTCTATTCTCTTGAAGACTTGCACAGGAACAGAAGATGCTTGCTTTCCGACTCCCACCTCCAACCAATCAGAATCAGAAATATATCATGACTCTAACTGATTAGATAGGGGGAAGGGGAAAATTGGATAAAATAACGAAAGAAATAAAACAGAAGAGACTGGTCCTGATCCTCTGGAATTCCGTAGGAATCTTCAATCAGCTTGCCAATCAGCTTCTCGAAGAACCCTAGGAATACTAAACACATACAAGATAATAATTTCACTGTACCTATGGACTACTCTGGCTTCACTATTACCCTATCTAGTAACACCTACCCAGGAATCTGTAACGACCTGCTGCTCTTCTATTCTGAAGTGTAGTTTTGCCTATTCTGTATTTCCAGATGAGAGGTCTACCACTTACTCCTGTAAAATAATAAATATGTTATTCTTTTTCTTTCCTGCTCTATGCTCTGTGTTAGTGCTATTAATACTACTTGTTTTCTCCACCTACCAGTATTGTCTAAACGTTGTCCTTATATTTTTCTTTCTTTATATTTTGTTCTTTTACACAGGGTTCTTTATCCTGAATAACCTCATTCAACCCTCAAGGTAAGTTGTGTTTTCTTCTCCTTGTAAATTACTCAGACTGTGCTGAAAAACCTCTGTAACACTGTCCCTATCTCTTTCTAGGTTATACTTGAAGTCTTCTGTCTAACTCTGATTCAGCAGACGAAATGTAACTTTTGGTGAGCAGCCTTTAACTCATTTTAATAGTTCATGAACCTTTTCTTGCATAGGAAATGTTGCTTTAACAAAATATACAAGTCACTTGAATTTCGAACAGATAACAGGGAACCTCCACTTAGCTCTGTAATTCTCCGCCACTCCAAATGATTCTCTCGCTCTCTCTCTGTCCTTCTGTAGAATAATGACTGGAATTCTCAGCTCAGGGAAATGATTCTTCGCTGACACGCAGTTTCCAGAACTCAGTTTTCTACTTTGAAAACGAACTCTGCCTTGAACGCTCTGCAGCCTCTTTGTCTCGTGACACTTCAAGGTCAAGGCAGCGAAGGTTAAAATAAACACTACGCTGACTGAAAACGTTTCTTTCTTCTACCTTAATTTCGAAGACTCTCTCAGGCGCGACCTCCACGACCGGATTCCTCGGTGAAGTGCGCAGTTCCGAAGGGACGCGCGCTGCACCTGGACTCCAATCACGCGCTGGAAAAAATCTAGACTGCCAACCTAGCATTCCTCGTATTCCACAAACGGGACCACGTGCAGTCTCGGCTCGCGCTCCATTTTCTTGTGTTAAAGCACATTGAATCAGCATCAAACTTACTAGGAAGAGGGATCCTGACACCACCTGGGGGTTCCAACTGTCCCCGGGAATCTCCCAGCCCTGTCAGTCACACAAACCCAGACAACAGATACACATCCTGGCAGAGGCGGGCTAAATAGTTAGGCGCGCAAAGGCTATCTTTCTAAAAGTAACATTTGCAAACACAGGATATTAAAATAAACCTTACTAAAGGAAGTATTTTATTATTCTGAGTTCAGGCATACTAAACTCGACCTGCTACCGTGTTCCCTGAGTCTGCCGGGACTATAGCGTGTAATAGTTTTGACAGCTCATCTTGGCCTAAGAGAACCGGTAGCCCTTCCAAGGTGAAGAACGAAAAGGGCGGTAATTCACTATGAGGACATGCCACACTCTAGGCTTGTCCTACCTTACGCTTCAATGCACCCTGCCCGTAGGCCTACCCTAGGGGTGACTGATATGGAGGTTAGGGAAGGTTCAGGGACTGGCAAGTGTGGGCACTTGCACAGTCAGCGTGACAGTACGGGACTGTACGCGGGGTCTGCAATGGCGGACCCGAGTCATATCTTACGAGGCCGCTTCTGTGGGTGGCGCAACCAGCGCTGCAGGCCCACTAGCAGCATTTGTATCTACAAGCCCCAGCACTCCTCGTACACGTTACTGGGGACTGACAGTAGACCAAATAGGCCAATCGTGGAAATCAATTGTACATACACTTTACATTGGGAGCACTTGCACTGCGGCACGGATTGGCTGTGGCGCAGTGCCCTGAGCATCGAACACCAGCAAAACATCTGAGGCACATCAGCAAAAAGTGGAAGGGAGACTCACGCCAAGGTGCCAGGTCTAACACGTGCCCCTCCAGCTGAAATGTGGGGAGAACTACCCTTGCCCAGGGAGTTCCTCATCACTAAGGCGGAAAAACCTTGACAGACCGTCAGCATTGGCGTGGTCTATGCCAGGGCGATGTTCCACCGTAAAGTCCATACTCTGTAAAGAAATGGACCACCTCAACAGTTTCGGGTTCTCACCCCTCATTTGCATCAACCATCTGAGGGGCCTGTGTCCATCTGAACTCGGAAGTGAAACCCAAACAAGTAGGGTCTTAGCTTCTTCAGGGCCCAGACCACAGCAAAAGCAAAAGCTTTTCGCTCAATCACACTCCACTTCTGTTCCCGTGGAAGTAACCTCCGACTGATGAAGGCCACAGGGTGATCCCATCCCTCCTCAGTCGTCTGTGAGAGGACAGCCCCAATCCCATGCTCTGAAGCGTCTGTCTGCACTAAGAACTCTTTGGAGAAATCAGGAGCCAGGAGCACGGGCGCCATGCACATGGCCGTCTTCAGGGTGTCGAATGCTACCTGACAGGCGTCAGTCCAGATCACTTTCCAGGGCTGCTTCTTCGAAGTCAGCTCGGTCAAGGGGGCAACAATGGTGCCGTATCCCTTGACGAACCTCCTGTAATACCCGGTGAGTCCGAGGAAGGCCCTCACCTCCGTTTGGGTCTTGGGGGCTTCCCAAGCCAGGATGGTTTGGATTTTGGGTTGAAGGGGCGCCACCTGGCCGCTCCCAACTTGGTGTCCCAAATACACCACTGAACCCTGCCCGATCTGACACTTGCTTGCCTTGATCGGGAGGCCTGCCTTGCACAGAGCCGCCAACACTTCCCATAGGTGTCACAAGTGTTCCTCCCACGTACTGCTGAACACTGCGATGTCGTCCAGGTAGGCGGCACTGAACGCGTCCAGTCCAACCAACACCCGGTTGACCAACCTCTGGAAGGTGACAGGGGCGTTTTTCATCCCGAAGGGCATAACCCGGAATTGGTAGTGCCCATCTGGGGTTGAAAACACGGACCTCTCCTTGGCCCCGTCAGTTAAGGCGATCTGCCAGTACCCAGACGTTAAGTCAAATGTACTGAGGTACCGGGCAACCCCCAACCGATCGATGAGCTTGTCAGCTCTGGGGATGGGGTGCGCGTCAGTCTTCATGACCGAATTGAGTCCTCGATAGTCCACACAGAACCGTAGTTCAGGTGTGGCTCCCGGCGTCGCAGCCTTCAGGACCAAGACCACTGGGCTGGCCCAAGGACTGCTGGAGGACTCAATCACCCCAAGAGCAAACATCTTCGAGACTTCCTCTTTGATGCAGGCTCGTACCCTGTCAGTCACACGGTAAGCCTTGTGCTTCACCGGCAAGTTGTCTCCTGTGTCCACATCATGGACGCACCAATCTGTGACACCAGGAACCAGGGAGAACAAGTCAGAAAATTGCCCCAGCAGCTGGCGGCAATCACTCTGCTGTTCAGGGGTCGGGGAGGGTGAGTGGTTAACTCCATCCGCTGACCCGTCTCGCTCGGAGGCCACCAAGAGGTCCGGAAGAGGCTCGGTCTCCTCCTCCATTCCATCATCGGTTGCCAACAGCATGCCCACTTCGGACCTCTCCAAGTGGGGCTTAAGGCGGTTAACATGTAGGACCCTCAAAGGGTTCCTGGGAGTTTGCAAGTTCACCAGGTAGGTGACAGGACTCTTGCGCTCCACAACCTCAAATGGACCCGTCCACTTATCCTGAAGTGCACAGGGCTCCACCGGGGCCAAGACCCACACCTTTTGTCCAGGTTGAAGCTCCACCAGAGTGGCATTCTGGTCGTACCACCGCTTCATCTCTTCCTGGCTGGCTTCCAGGTTTGCCTCAGCAAGTTTCCTGAAGCGCCTGGTCTGGTTTCGGAAGGCCAGCATGTAGCTATATACATTCTGGGGAGGTTTCCTGGGAGACTGCTCCCAGCCTTCCCAAACCAGACTCAGAGGTCCTCGGACCGGGTGACCGTACAGAAGCTCGAAGGGACTGAACCAGAGCGACTTCTGTGGCACCTCTCGGTACGCAAACAGTAGGCATGGCAAGAGGACGTCCCATATACGCCTCATTGGTCCTTCTAGGCCCATGATCATGCCTTTCAAGGTTCGGTTGAATCTCTCAACCAACCCGTTTCCTTGGGGATGGTAAGGGGTGGTGAACTTGTACGTTACACCACACTCTTGCCAAAGGGACTTCATATATTTCGATATGAAATTGGTACCTCTGTCAGACACTACCTCTAGAGGGAATCCTACTCGAGAGAGAATTCCCATCAGTGCTCGACCCACCACGGGGGCCGTCACTGTCCTCAGAGGGATGGCTGACCCAGGTTCAGCAGCCTTGGGCTCTGAATACAGGAGATCGTTCTCCCAGTATACCAAGTGTTTTCCGGACTGAACACCATTGGCCTGGTCTGCAGCCTGCTGCCGCATCCCTACGAGAGAAGGGCACTCTCTCTGCTCTCGGCAGAATTCCTCCCTGGAGGGACCCCCTTCCTGCTGCCAATGGGTCAGCTCAGGCAGGTCTCCCAGTTCGGCGATCTGTTCCCCGGTAGGCTCCAGGGCATCCCCCTCAAGGTCTGCTTCCTCCTGGGCCGTGGGAACTTCGGGAGCCGGCTGTCCGCGCCCCCTACGCCTTCTCTCTAAGGCCGGTTCCTGGGCCTCTCCCTCAGGCTCCAGGACCTCTTCGACACCCCTACTGGCTGCCATGGACCGTGTGGTCACGCACACCCAGTCGGGTAGACCCACCATCCGCAGATGAGTCATTTTCTCCACCTTTCCCCAAGGGGAATTCTCCAAATCGTTCCCTAGCAGACAATCTACAGGCATGGAGGTCCTCACAGCGACTTGCAGAGTACCAGAGACCCCCCCCACTCTAAGGGAACATGAGCCATCGGACATTGGCTCTCAGAATTGTCAGCATTGACAACCCTACAGTAGGCGTGCGGTACTACCTGCTCTTGAGACACCAGGTGCTGCCTCACTGCAGTCACACTGGCTCCTGTATCTCGAAGAGCCTCCGCCTTCTTACCGTTGATGGTCACTACCTGCGCATATTTTTTAGTGTTATTGGGCAGGTGGTTTTCCGGGACCATCTCACTGTCTCCTAGCGAGACTAGGGTCATCTGAACGGGATCCCCACCCAGTTGGACGGGTACTTCCTCCCCAAAGTTAACATTAGCTAGTTGCCGGGGTGGAGCACCAGTGGGTGCGGGTTTTGCGAACAAGCGACACTTAGGGTCAGAGGCAATGTGACTCAGGTCGCCACACCTAAAACAGGCGATGGGCCCTCTTTGAACAGGTTTACCTGTCGAGGCCCCGGTTGATTTCGGGGGTGGAGGAGGCTGAGAACCTTTCCCTTGGTTCCCTTGGGGATTACTTTGGGGGCCTTTTTGGAACCCTTTCTATTTTCCCCTGTCCACCCCACTCTTCTGCTGGGGACCCTGCCCACCTTTGGCTGAATCTCCTACTGGACCTTTGTGGACCCTGGTGCTGAGCCAGCGGTCCGCTTCCTCGGCAAGCTTCCTCGGGTTGGACAGCTTGCTATCGATCAGGTGCTGGCGTAACTCAGGAAAACAATTATCCGACAAGTGCTCCCATGCCATCAAATCAAGCAGCCATTGAAAATCAGTTACTTTGCTGCCCTTCACCCAACCATCCAGCGCTCTGCAGAAAAAGGTCACATACTCCACATACGTACCCCCTTGAATCTTCACACACTTCCTAAACAGCTGTCGGTACATTTCAGGAGTTACCCAAATCGATTCATCAGGGCATCTTTCATGCGCGGGTAGGAGTTGGACTCTTCAGAAGGAAGATCTAGCAGGGTATTCCGCCCCTCGGTCAGGAACCGTCCCCACAACCCCGCTCCCCAGTATTTCTCAGGGACCCGGTGGGAGGACATGGCTACCTCGTAGGCCCGGAACCACTGCCCTATGTCATCCCCCTTAAAATACTCCTTCACCACATCTTTCGGTACGTAGACCCTTGACTCTACCTGGGCTGGCGTTGTGCTGCCACCAGGAGCTGCGTCCAAGCTCTTTGCTTTCAGCTCCAATTCTTTGAGTCGTATCTCATGCTCCAGCTGGAGCCGTTTTTCTTCCATTGCCATCTGTCCTTTCAATCTGGCCATCTCCACTTCATGCACTCTGGTTGCGGCCCTGTCCGCCAGCTCTTCTGACGACAGACCTCCCGGCACTTCGATCAGACTCTCGGGTGGATCCACTACCCCCCGATTTTCCGGATCTCTCAACTCTTTCCAAGCTGTGAGTGCCTTGATGTGCTGGGCTCTGGTTTTGCAGCCCGCTTGGGAGACTCGGAACTTTTCGCACAGGGCTTTCAACTGGTCACCCTTCGTTTGCCCAAGTCCTTCCCAGTCAACTTCGTCGAATCCAGAGATAACAGAGAGTGCCCTCACGGGGAGTGAACCAGGCATGGTTTCGGATATTGGAGATCTCTCGGCAAGGACGTAATCTGTGGCTCGTTACTTGGTCTGCTCTCACTACGTGGTGATCAGTAATTCACTGTATATAAATCACAAATGCAAATCCGAAATCCCACCGCTGCCACCAATGTTGGAACCAGAGGTCTCTGGTTGGCACAGGTATGCACTTGTGACAAGCAGGGACCCTCAGCTCCACGTCAGGGCAAGGGAACTACTCCTTCGAATAACCCCTGCTCACCCTCTAGGTAGTGTGGCGCGAGCAGACAAGGCTAATCCTCAGGGCGATAGTAAGTTAAGCATTTATGATCACACACAGTAAACCCACTGACCCACCACAAATGGACACCAGTTGTGTAGTTGTATCAAAAATACGTATACTTTATATAAAAGATTGATTCAAGCAGGATTATCACAAGACCATATACATGTAACGACTCGAGGCCAACAGATGATACTTAGGCAAGCTTTAGTCTTTAAATGTTCGTTGTTCAGCAAGGTACGATGACAGGGAAATAATAACGTTGCGGACCCTGGATCCGATGTGAACTCGAGACAGAGTTCAAGTGTACCTTGCTTGTGGAAGTCCGAGGCGATTCAGGCGCGGCTGGTGAGGGCGGACTCCGAACGAGGCCGACAGTTCTCCAGAGGATCTCTCCGGCTCAGGTCCCCCTCGAGGTACGAGGTAGAGGAGCAGGACTGTGGAGGGTTGCGGCGATCCGGGGTCGATGCAGCTCACGGGGCGAGGTGCCGTTCAGGCCTGCGGGGCGTATACTTCTTAGCACGCTGGGTCGTACTCGTGGATCTGTGAGGGGCGTCACGTTCTACGGCAGACGGGTGCAACACCAGGCTTCCGGTACCACGGTACGGGGAGGCCTTTCTTGAGGTGCAACACGGGTCTTGGTGTGCAGGAGGGCAAAGCGAGACAGTCAGGTATGTGATGACGTACGGACCGTCCGAGGCTATGGAATGCGCTCCGTGCAGATTCCGGCGGGAGAAGGTGAGAGGTGCAAAACGCGCTCCGTTAGCGGCGAGGTGACAGGAGAGCAGGTGGCCCGGCACTGAAGCGGCGAGCGACACAGGGATGAGCGGGCTCTCTACGGCAGGGCGACCAGGCTCCGAGCTGTCACGACCTGGGAGGGGGCGAAGGTACCCGAGTCACAACTCCGGCGAGGGAATAAGAACTAAGGCCCAACAGCAGACGGGCACCAGCAGATAGAACCCAATGGTCCTGGGGTTCCGTTCAGGGGGCAAGCTCTCGATCAAGCCCTTGGAGATCGTTTCAGGCACTAGTCTACAAAGTCCTTTCTGGTCCTTTCCTCTCCGTTATCAGCAAGGCACCACTGTAGGCCAGTCTTACAGGATTCAGACCGGTTTCCGTCCTTCAGCTTCTCTTGGTCCTTCTAGTCAGGCAGAGGTTCGTCGTGGTCAAAACTGGATCTGATTTGTAAGGAGCGGGCTCCTATATTTATACTGAGATTCTTTTGTCTTTGCAGGCCAGGGGGCCTGAGCCTAGTTCAACCCGGTTCTGGAGTACTCTGTTTACAGGAAGCTGCCGTCTTCTTTCAGAGTGCCGGCAGGGACATCAGATGCTCCACAGGGGGGTGGAGCCAGCCTTGTGGTGGTGGAGCACAACCCTACTCAGAGTCAAGGACTACTCTGCCCTCCCATCCTGGTGCAAGCACCCTATTCACCACCTGGGGGTTCCAACTGTCCCCGGGAATCTCCCAGCCCTGTCACTCACACAAACCCAGACAACAGATACACATCCTGGCAGAGGCGGGCTAAATAGTTAGGCGCGCAAGTCAAGTCAAGTCAAGTCATATAATTTATATAGCGCACTACATACCCAGAGGGTTTCAAGGCGCTTAGGAAGGGGAGGAGGATTACTTGTCAAATATCCACGTTTTAAGTTGCTTTCTGAATGCTAGGTGGTTCTGGGTAAGGCGAAGGTAAGCGGGGAGTGAATTCCATGTTTTAGCAGCCAGGTATGAAAAGGATCTGCCCCCCATGGTGGTCTTGTTGATGCGAGGTACGGCGGCGAAGGCTTGGCTGGAAGAACGTAGTTGGCGGGAGGGGGTGTAGAAGGACAGTCTTGAGTTGAGGCATTCTGGTCCGATGTCGTAGAGTGATTTGTGTGCGTGGGTAAGCAGTCGGAAAGTGATCCTCTTATTGACGGGTAGCCAGTGGAGGTCTTTAAGGTGACCAGAGATGTGTTCGTTGCGTGGGATGTCTAATATGAGCCTGGCTGAGGAGTTTTGGATTCGTTGGAGTTTCTTCTGCAGTTTTGCGGTAGTACCTGCGTAGAGGGTGTTTCCGTAGTCCAGTCGGCTCGTGACTAGAGCGTGGGTGACTGTTTTCCTTGTTTCGGAGGGGATCCAGTGAAATGTTTTTCTGAGCATGCGAAGAATGTTGAAGCAGGAAGAGGATACGGCGCTGACTTGTCTGTTCATTGAGAGTGAAGAGTCCAGGATGACGCCTAGGTTCCGTGCGTGGTCTGTCGGGATGGGTGCTTTTCCGAGGGCTTCCGGCCACCAGGAGTCGTCCCATGCAGAGGGGGATGTACCTAAGATGAGGACTTCTGTTTTGTCTGAGTTCAGTTTCAGACGGCTTTGTTTCATCCATTCGGCAACTTCTTTCATTTCTTCGTGTAGGTTAGTTTTGGCGGTGCTGGGGTCGTTGGTGAGAGAAAGGATCAGTTGAGTGTCATCCGCGTAAGAGATGATGTTGAGGTTGTGTTGGCGTGCGATGGCCGCGAGGGGGCTCATGTATACGTTGAAGAGGGTGGGACTGAGTGAGGATCCTTGTGGTACGCCGCAGATGACTTCAGAGGCCTCGGACTTGAATGGTGGAAGGCGGACTCTCTGGGTTCTTCCGGTGAGGAACGAGGTGATCCATTCAAGTGCTTTTCCTTGGATTCCGATGTTATTGAGGCGTTGTAAAAGGGTGCTGTGGCAGACTGTGTCGAATGCTGCAGAGAGGTCAAGGAGGATGAGGGCGACTGTGTCTCCATTGTCCAGTAAAGTTCGAATGTCGTCTGTTGCTGCGATGAGGGCGGTCTCAGTGCTGTGTTTTGCTCGGAAGCCAGATTGTGAGGGGTCGAGGGATTTGTTGGCTTCGAGGAAGGCGGCGAGCTGGTTGTTGACAGCTTTCTCGATGACTTTGGCCGGGAATGGAAGAAGCGAGATGGGGCGGTAATTTTTGAGTTCGGTGGGGTCCGCTGTGGGTTTTTTCAGAAGGGCGGTGAGTTCAGCGTGTTTCCAGTCTTCCGGGAAGGTGGCGGAGTTGAAGGAGCAGTTGATGACGTCTCGGAGGTGCGGTGCTATGACGGAGTCTGCTTTGTTGAAGATGTGGTGAGGGCATGGGTCTGTGGGGGATCCTGAGTGGATGGAGTTCATCAGGCGGATGGTGTCCTCAGTGGAGATTGGGTTCCAGTCGTTGAGGGTGTTCACGGGGGGAAGATGATCAGCAAATGGTAGAGTGGGTTGGTCTCCGGGTTGGTTGTCAAAGCTGTTGTGGATGTCTGCAATCTTGTTGTGGAAAAATGAGGCTAGGGAGTCGCAGAGGGTTTGAGAGGGGGTGATGTCGTTGGAGTTGGCCGAGGGATTGGAAAATTCCTTGACGATGTTGAAAAGTTCCTTGCTGTTGTGGGCGTTGTTGTCAAGTCGATCCTTGAATGCTGTTTTCTTGGCCTTTCGGATTAGTTGGTGGTGAGTGCGGGTGGCGTTTTTGAAGGCGTCCTTGGTGCTAGTGGTTGGGTCTTTTTTCCAGGCCT
Source organism: Lissotriton helveticus (assembly GCF_964261635.1). NCBI lineage: Eukaryota > Metazoa > Chordata > Amphibia > Caudata > Salamandridae > Lissotriton > Lissotriton helveticus. Next base: position 128,777,373 of record NC_136064.1, read on the forward strand.
TTTCAAGGGAGCGGCAGAGTTTCTTGGACTTCTTGAGATCATCGTTGAACCAAGAGGCCTTCTTGCTGCCAGGTTTGTTTTGACGTTTCTTCAGTGGTGCTAAGGTGTCAGCGGTGTTGGATAGCCATATTGTGAGGTTGGCGGCGGCTTCGTTGGCGTTAGAAGAGAGGGCTGGGGTGTTTTGAAGGAGCGATACGGAGATTTGGTCCGTGGTGATTTTGTTCCAATTCCTTTGCAGGGTAGGTTGGAGGTGGATGCAGGGTTTTGGTTTGTTGTAGGTGAAGTGAACGCAGCTGTGGTCAGTCCAGAGGAGGTCTGTAGTGTGGCTGAAGGAGACATGGTTGCTGGATGTGAAGATGGGGTCGAGTGTGTGACCTGCGATGTGGGTGGGGGAAGTGACTAGTTGTTTAAGTCCGAGGTTGGCGAGGTTGTCCACGAGGGTGGCGGTGTTGCGGTCGTTGATCTTTTCGAGGTGAAAGTTGAGGTCTCCCAGAAGGATGTAGTCTTTGGAGGGGAGTGCGTGTGGAGTGATGAAGTCCGTGATGTCTTCACTGAATTTTGCGCGGGGTCCTGGTGGTCTGTAGAGGAGGGTGCCTCTGAGTGTGGTTTTGGGGTCGATGTGGATCTGGAAGTGAAGGTGTTCGGAGTTGGCGAGGTTGGCGTCAGAGCTGGTTGAGATGCGGATTGATTTCTTATGGACGATAGCGATTCCTCCTCCTGTGTGGCCGGTGCGGTCCTTGCGTGTGATCTTATAATTTTCAGGGATGGCGATGGCGATGTCTGGGGCGGAGGAAGCGTTCATCCATGTTTCCGTTAGGAAGGCGATGTCTGGAGAGATGGTGTCTAGTAGATTCCAAAGGTCAATGGCGTGTCTGTGGACCGATCGGGTGTTGAGAAGGATGCATTGTAGGTGATTGGGGTCGGGAGTCTGTGGGGTGGTCGTAGCGGAGATGTAGTTGGTGCCGCTGAATTTGCAGGTGAAGCAGGAGAAAGGTCCATGGGTTTGAACAGGGGCGGCTTGGATACAGGTGGGGGCGCGACCGGGGTTAAGGGCTAGGAGGGAGGCGGCATCGTAGGTAATGCGGGAGGGCTGGGCAGCGCGAGGGGCAGGGGGTCTGGCGCTGGGCGCGGTCCAGGCGCGGACGGGCGTAGACGGGCTTACCTTTGGCGCACCTTCGGCGTGGCCGAAGCGCGTGGACGCTGCGCGTGGGGGCATCAGACATAAATGGAGAGTGGAGGGGGGCGGAGGAAGGGAGGAGCAGCTGGGGAGGCGGGTGCGGGGCGGAGAGGAGGGGCTTGCTCCGAATCACAAACAAACAAAATGGCAGGGGCAGAAAATACGATCTGGGCGAGCTTGGGGCCACAAAAGTATGAAACAAAGGGGAGAAGGCACAGATTAACCAACAGCAGTCAAAACGGTACCAGTTTAACAAAGCGAGCGCAGTGCGAGCAGAGATATGCGAATAATACTGCTTCTATGCGGGCGGTTACACGGAGCAAAAGCGCTGCGTTGCAGGTAATGAGTCAATTGCAGTGCTGTGAGTGCTCAAAGCGCTACGATACCAGCCAGCAGAATTTCGTCAGGGATGTGAGGATGGCGCTGAGGGAACTCGGCAGAGCGCGAGTGAGCGGCCGCCTCTTACAGCGTAAGGGAGGTCACAGCGCTTTGATCTACGGGGCAGTGGTGGTCAATCTTGGAAGGGAGGAGCAGCTGGGGAGGCGGGTGCAGGGCGGAGAGGAGGGGCTTGCTCCGAATCACAAACAAACAAAATGGCAGGGGCAGAAAATACGATCTGGGCGAGCTTGGGGCCACAAAAGTATGAAACAAAGGGGAGAAGGCACAGATTAACCAACAGCAGTCAAAACGGTACCAGTTTAACAAAGCGAGCGCAGTGCGAGCAGAGATATGCGAATAATACTGCTTCTATGCGGGCGGTTACACGGAGCAAAAGCGCTGCGTTGCAGGTAATGAGTCAATTGCAGTGCTGTGAGTGCTCAAAGCGCTACGATACCAGCCAGCAGAATTTCGTCAGGGATGTGAGGATGGCGCTGAGGGAACTCGGCAGAGCGCGAGTGAGCGGCCGCCTCTTACAGCGTAAGGGAGGTCACAGCGCTTTGATCTACGGGGCAGTGGTGGTCAATCTTGGAAGGGAGGAGCAGCTGGGGAGGCGGGTGCAGGGCGGAGAGGAGGGGCTTGCTCCGAATCACAAACAAACAAAATGGCAGGGGCAGAAAATACGATCTGGGCGAGCTTGGGGCCACAAAAGTATGAAACAAAGGGGAGAAGGCACAGATTAACCAACAGCAGTCAAAACGGTACCAGTTTAACAAAGCGAGCGCAGTGCGAGCAGAGATATGCGAATAATACTGCTTCTATGCGGGCGGTTACACGGAGCAAAAGCGCTGCGTTGCAGGTAATGAGTCAATTGCAGTGCTGTGAGTGCTCAAAGCGCTACGATACCAGCCAGCAGAATTTCGTCAGGGATGTGAGGATGGCGCTGAGGGAACTCGGCAGAGCGCGAGTGAGCGGCCGCCTCTTACAGCGTAAGGGAGGTCACAGCGCTTTGATCTACGGGGCAGTGGTGGTCAATCTTGGAAGGGAGGAGCAGCTGGGGAGGCGGGTGCAGGGCGGAGAGGAGGGGCTTGCTCCGAATCACAAACAAACAAAATGGCAGGGGCAGAAAATACGATCTGGGCGAGCTTGGGGCCACAAAAGTATGAAACAAAGGGGAGAAGGCACAGATTAACCAACAGCAGTCAAAACGGTACCAGTTTAACAAAGCGAGCGCAGTGCGAGCAGAGATATGCGAATAATACTGCTTCTATGCGGGCGGTTACACGGAGCAAAAGCGCTGCGCTGCAGGTAATGAGTCAATTGCAGTGCTGTGAGTGCTCAAAGCGCTACGATACCAGCCAGCAGAATTTCGTCAGGGATGTGAGGATGGCGCTGAGGGAACTCGGCAGAGCGCGAGTGAGCGGCCGCCTCTTACAGCGTAAGGGAGGTCACAGCGCTTTGATCTACGGGGCAGTGGTGGTCAATCTTGGAAGGGAGGAGCAGCTGGGGAGGCGGGTGCGGGGCGGAGAGGAGGGGCTTGCTCCGAATCACAAACAAACAAAATGGCAGGGGCAGAAAATACGATCTGGGCGAGCTTGGGGCCACAAAAGTATGAAACAAAGGGGAGAAGGCACAGATTAACCAACAGCAGTCAAAACGGTACCAGTTTAACAAAGCGAGCGCAGTGCGAGCAGAGATATGCGAATAATACTGCTTCTATGCGGGCGGTTACACGGAGCAAAAGCGCTGCGTTGCAGGTAATGAGTCAATTGCAGTGCTGTGAGTGCTCAAAGCGCTACGATACCAGCCAGCAGAATTTCGTCAGGGATGTGAGGATGGCGCTGAGGGAACTCGGCAGAGCGCGAGTGAGCGGCCGCCTCTTACGCAAAGGCTATCTTTCTAACAGAAGCATTTGCAAACACAGGATATTAAAATAAACCTTATTAAAGGAAGTATTTTATTATTCTGAGTTCAGGCATACTAAACTCGACCTGCTACCGTGTTCCCTGAGTCTGCCGGGACTATAGCGTGTAATAGTTCCAACAGCTCATCTTCGCCTAAGAGAACCGGTAGCCCTTCCATAGTGAAGAACGAAAAGGGCGGTAATTCACTATGAGGACATGCCACACTCTAGGCTTGTCCTACCTTACGCTTCAATGCACCCTGCCCGTAGGCCTACCCTAGGGGTGACTGATATGGAGGTTAGGGAAGGTTCAGGGACTGGCAAGTGTGGGCACTTGCACAGTCAGTGTGACAGTACGGGACTGTACGCGGGGTCTGCAATGGCAGACCGGAGTCATGTCTTACGAGGCCGCTTCTGTGGGTGGCGCAACCAGCGCTGCAGGCCCACTAGCAGCATTTGTATCTACAAGCCCCGGCACTCCTCGTGCACGTTACTGGGGACTGACAGTAGACCAAATAACCCAATCGTGGAAATCAATTGTACATACCCTTTACATTGGGAGCACTTGCACTGCGGCACGGATTGGCCGTGGCGCAGTGCCCTGAGCATCGAACACCAGCAAAACATCTGAGGCACATCAGCAAAAAGTGGAAGGGAGACTCACCCCAAGGTGCCAAGTCTAAAAGCCAGTATTTTAGGACTGGTTTAGTACATTTGTGACTTTGAGCACCTTTAAAAAACAAATTCAGTCAGAGGGTTTTTTTGTTTAATTTTCTCCTGCTGGATCTCTCGGCGGCATTTGATTCGGGCAACCATAAGATTCTGGTTGACCGCATGCAGAGTCTGGAGATCAAGGAGACAGCATTAGATCTCCTCCAATCCTTCCTCGACTTTGAGCCCAACATTGTTCAATCTTTATATCATACCACTGGTCACACTTATCAAAAATTCTGTCTTCTCCCTGACAGCATATGCTAATGATACCCAAATTGTGGTATCACTAGCGAATACAAAATCAATTCTGGCTCTGCATTTCGGACCTGCATGTGCAATGTGAGCAAGTGGATGTACAACAATTGTCTCAAACTGAATGCCACAAAGACAGAAGTCATCATCTTTGGCAATAACCCTTCATTCTGGAAGCTGGCATGGTGGCCGCCTGAGCTGGGCCCACTCCTTGAACCCATAAATAAAGCAAAAAATCTTGGCTTTCTGTTCGATAACCAGTTGAAGCTCAATGACCGAGTGAAAAAACTCACATTTGCCTCATACTGCTCTCTAAGGCTTGTAAAAAAGATTGAAAAATTCCTACCCCCTGAGCTTTTGAAAACCGTGATCTTTGCACTGTTACTCACAAGGACCAACTACTGCAATAGACTCGATCTCATCCTTACTACAGGCCCTTTGAAGAGGCTGCAGATGCTGCAGAATGTAGCAGCACGGTTCCTCTTCAAAATTCAAAAATATGAATCTTCGAGAGGAGCCATCGGGACCCTCCACTGGCAACCGGTCAGACAACGTTGCAGGGTCAAGGCCCTTTGTCTGGGCTATAAATCACTGCACGGTCTAGGGCCCATCCATTTCAAGGAGAAACCTAAATGGTTTTATCCCAGGAGGGACTCTTCATTTGTGTTCTGCCAGGAACTTGACTGTCCCCCCATTTAGGAGGACCACTTTGGGTGCCTCTATAGTGCCAATACGCCCTTGAGCATGAGTTTGCGCTTTACAAATCATATTCATATTCCTATCATACATCTCTCTCAGGTGACTTATGCGAGTAGTAGTGCATGGAGAATAACAAGACTCTCCTTTCAGATCTCTTGCTCTCTCTCAGATGATGGGTGAGGGGAAAGACTTGCCTCTCCTATTGGACCTCGGGCTCAGATGACGGGTGTGAATAGTAGGGTGTGTTAAGAGAGACCAGCCTCACTGCTCAATCCTTCCCGCAGCTGATGGGAGTGTGCAGTAGTAAGTGGAAATGGACTATCCTCAATGCTAACATCCCTCTCATTGATAATAGATGTGCATAGTAGGGTGTAGGGAGAGACTGCACTCTACTCACCACTCTCACCAAGCAGATGGGCGTAAATAGTAGATTCTGATAAACACCATCTCCAGTAAGACTCCTTACCACAGTAACAAGTGTGCATACCAGAGCATATTCATACATCACCTACTCCTTTCTCCTGCTCACGTTCCTGCAGGAGTCTCGTGAGTTTGTATTAACAATCTAATCATCACAGAATTTATCTCTTAAGCTTCTTCTCAAAAACAAGGATCACAACATGCATCCCTACTAATAGGGTGCATTGAAAACTCATCTACTCCTTTTTACTATACACAATCCCTAGAGAGTTCCACAAGATCATAAAACATAGATACAAACAATAGAAATATTTAATTACCAAATATTAATCCAACACAGCGCAAAGCCTCCTGTTTTGAGCAGCATAAGGTTGGCCGCAGAGACTGGCATATAGCCAGGCCCTGCGGCCAACCTCCTCATGAGGCCAGTGCCACACATCACCAGCCTGTGGTTATGCACTGTGGCTAATCCACCATATACAACTAACCCCATGCAGCACACAGTCTTTGGCCATGTGCAGTGGTAGGTTGATCACAAGGCCTGGTCTGCAACCAGTCTCTCTGTCCAACTCGCTAAAGGCAGCCAAAGGCAGCCAACCCGCACCCCCCCTCCACGGGCCACTTTTGACCCTGGGCACCCCGGCAACATATTTAATAGGTAAGGGGCACAAACCCCCTTCCCCTCAGATGATTTTATCCCCAGGGACCCCATCCCCCAGGGTCCAACCACATATGTCAAGAGAAGGGGGGGCACAGGTTATTCTCATGCAACTTCTATGATTTTTTTACACATTGCCAGATTATGCTTGTTACTTCCTCTTTCTATGTGTGCTGCAGTCTGAGGAATATGCCACTGTTGATTGTTTTTGTGCAAGAAAGCATCCCTTCCTTCCAAAAACCGCCCTTTATGCAACACCGGCACCCGTGCACCATGGTTAAAGTGTGCCTAGGCAGCCAAAATGACACCAGCAAAAGAGAATATAGCAGATATTCTTTTAAATATGGCACATTCCTGCTTGTTACCTATCACGCAACCCAGCAAATTGGCATGTTGCACTATATGACTTTTTTTTATAAAAACGCCCCTAAGTGGTTAAGGGGCCATTGCTGACTGAGACCCTGGAACCAACCTACACATGAATGATGTGGCCCAAGAAATCTGACACCCTTCTTAGGTGGCACATATTCCATTTCAGAGAGGACCTGTCTGGGCAATTCAGGCTGGATTTTTCATATTGAAGCAGTACCAAGACTAATGTGCATATGGCTGGGACTGGAGTGATCTCAGGTTGCATGGTTGGTATACTAACAATGGGTCAGAATACTACCCTGAGTGATTGCCAGAGGTTAGACAAACTGCAAGAATCCCTCTCATATTTTTTTGTATCTGATTTCTTTATAGCGCCTGCAATCTTTTCGGAGAGCTACTTCTATTGCTCAGTGTCCACAGATGCCCGTGCATGTCAGAATCTGCACAGCATCACACACACCGGTGACCGCGGAGTATAACAAATCTAAAAAATAGTTAAACATGAGGTCAATATTTGTCCCCACTGCCAGGTTTTACCTGACAATGGAAAACAGAAAATGGACATTGTACATTGAGCCAGCAGGGATAGTTTATCTAAATTTTTGAGCTACTTTACAATCCTATTTTTTAATACCCAAATACCTAAAATTGTAGGAGTACATTCTACTAGTAGTACATTTACGTTTGTGAACAGTGCCACAGTATCCAATGTAACGAAAATTGTAAACTTTAAAATGTAAATATGCAACAATGGAAATTCCACTGCCATCTACCAAAATGTTGTGCACAGATGTACTTTTGAAAGCAGCCCATGCACTATTCATACTTGGGGCAAGATAATGGGTATGGAGGCTACATTCTGTGTCTAATGTGATGTTGATTCTAGTTTACATAATCTATGGTAGAATATCTGCAGCTGTATTATCATGGAACAGTGAGATAGAAAAGATTCATAAAAAGAACTAGGGAAATATATCTGTATATTCCATTCATGAAGCAGCATGATTTTATCGTCAGAGGATTTTATTGGGATTAGATCTGTACAATTCATCCCATCTCAGTCACTGGTGCATTCTATATACTGAGTTGCAGAAACAGCCTCCTGTGTTTTATTCCAGTTTTCTAGTTTTGAAATGTACATAATTTGTGCAATGTCAGTGAAAATAGGAGGCATTATTGACATTTATCTTGCTTTTCAATGCACAATGTACAAGACATTATGGATAGATTGTAAATATTAATATACTTTACAATGTACTTTTCATCATCTATGTGCTTTTCAGATTTTACATTTGTTCATTCTGTCAACTGTCTATTCCTGCTTTTGATTTCATTAACAACAAAAATGTGAAATACATTTATTATTCATTCTTGTCTTTAAATAACCAGACCCGATGAAACAATTAATGCACCGAAAGAAAGAAGCTCTCATAACAATTCTCAGAATTCAATGCATAAACATAGAGCATATACAGTGATATTTCACCACATCTTCAGCTTGGAAAACAGGAGTTATAGGAAACATACCTGAGGTGAATATGTTGTTGAAAGAAGGTAACATCTGAATAACTGAATCATTAAGGAAGGCAGAATCATTTGCAGTATATGTTTCCAGCATTAAAGCTGCATCCAAGTATCGTTCATGGAGCTCTTTCAGCTCAGAAAATGATGCCATTTTCAAGTATTCAAAGTTTCAAACTCTACTTCTTCTGTTTGTGCAGCTATACTTATATTAAATCATCTAAATTGCAAATGATCGATGAACAGAAGTCAGTTTGATTTGTGTGCGCTCCAAACCTCATCCAAATTCTATTCTTCTTTGATGTCAGCTGATTGAAGCTTAGAAATATTTAGCATTCTGTTTGCAAAGCATATTGTTGTGAAGTGTGTCACATGCACCATCACCTTAATTGAAACAGATATGCTTAAAGTACCTTGAACGTCTCGCCGAGGTTCTACATGCCGCCAATATCTCCTACCTTATATAAGTCGACGATACACAAATCTACATAAACATCTCTTCCCCTGTGAAATTTTCTCCCTGAATGAGGCCTTGAAGCTGACAGTCCACTGGCTCACCACCAACCAGCTTAAACTCAACGCAAATAAAACTGAATTTCTTCTGATCTCTCCACCCAAACCCAATCCAGACATCCAGGAATGGATCAAGACCATCTCAGCACTAAACTACCCTCCTCGGCGAAATCCCTTGGAATAACCCTGGACGGCAGCCTGAACATGCGTGGCCATATAAACTTGATGGCCAAAATGGATAGATTCCACCTGAGGTACCTAAGAAACCTAAAGCCCTTCATGATGTGTCCGACCTTAATACGGCAGTACAGACACTAGTCATTTCCAGATTAGAATATGGATGCTCTACTCTTGCCGGTCTACCCAAGAAATCCCTGGCCCCATTAAAAGCCTGCCACAACACCGCCTCCAGACTACTAACCGACTCAAAGCAATATGACCACATCTCTCCCCACCTCAAAGCGCTGAACTGGCTTCGCCTAGAGGCCAGAATTGAATTGAAACTGGCCTGCATTACTCACAAAGCTCTTTATAACAACTCCCTAATATTTCTTGCACAAAAACTCGTGATATCAGGAGGACCCAGAAACTCCCGAACTGCCAAAAACCTACTGCTGCAACCTGCATGTTTCTGGAAGAAAAAAAACTACAATCAGGCCATCACTGGGGCTGCGCCAATTATTTGGAACTCTCTCGCCTAATGAAGACGTTATATTAAAATCTTTCTCTGGACGATACCTATTCCTGCACTCCTGGGCATTCTCCAAAGAGTTGAGACTATGTGCCTTCTTATACAATGTATCTACCTGTCCTTCCCACATGTAGCTGGGACTTTAGACTGCGTGTTTTCTTGCATTATGTATCCACTATTTTACCCAATTGATCCCTCCCTTCCCATCGCTTTGTATACCACCCTTAATACAGTAAAGTGCTCTGATACCCTCATAGGTCTGGTTCGCACTCTATAAAACTATAAAATAATATATAAGGGAAGACAAGTGCAGAAAGAGACAACAGGGGTGCAGAAATGAGGTGCAGACGGAGGCAACAGACTTGCATAAAAAGGGAAGAGAGGTGCAGAAATGGCAGGAAGAGTGCAAAAAGAGGAACAAGTGGTACATAAAGGGAAAAGAGGGTGCAGAAAGAAGCAAGACAGGTGCAGAAAGAAGCATGGAAAGTGCAGAATGACCCCTCCCCACCTTTTTTTCTGGTTTTTTTTCTTCCTTTCTTCTTCACTCCCTTTTTTTTCTCAACGCAGAGGTAAATATTTGTATGGAATTTATGAACATTTTGAAGATCTAAAGGATTGTGTGTCAGGCAGGTTGTATAAAGACAAAATTATGTTAGGCCATCAGGGAAACTTTTTTGTTATATATATGCTCAGGGTGATTGTATGAAATCAATACTTAATTAGGTTATCAGGTACTTTATTAGCATATTAGATATATAGGGGAGGCCCTGGGAGAGGTTAGCTATCCACCACCGGGACCGTTGGTCCTAAAGCCTCAATACAGGAGAGGCTTGAGGGGTGGAGTCTGGTTACTGACTGCACTACGGGTAGAGGAGGGGGGATGGTGGGTCAGGATAAGGGGGATAGGGATGGAGTTAAAATAGAAAATGCAGTTCATAGTAAATTGAAGATGAGGATGAGCGTATGGATGTCAGGAGATAAGGTCATAAAATGGAGAGGTACATCAGTTTTTGATGGGGGATAAAAGGATCCAGGGTAATTTAAGGTTATGTTCATTTAATGTGGGTTGTTGCTGAGCTTCTGGTGATGCAATCTGACTTGTCCACCACAAACCGCGGAGTAGCCATTTTAGCAAAGAATGGGTTTCAAAGCACTGGTAGAATAGCGGTTGACAACCAGGGCCACTGGGTGGTTATTGAATGTGCTAGGGGGGAATTTGTATTTATTATATGCTCTGTATTTGGGTCTAACTTTGACGAAGCCACAGTGTTAGAGGGTCTTAATCTGGAATTAGCGCCATGGCCTACCCCGCTGATCTTGTGTGATGCTTTCAACATCCACTTGGATAGTCAAGATCTTCAAAATGGTGGAAATACTATACAGGCAGAAAACCTAGAGTTTTCAAGGCATTACAGCACTTGGTGGAGGATCATGGTCTGAAAGGTGCATGGTCTACATTGCAGATATCAGACCCGGGACTTATGTTTTATTCTTATCCTCACAACAAATTGGTTAGGCTACATTACTTCTATGCACCATCAGATCTATTAACGGATGCCAGAATACAAGTCTACCCAAGAATCACATCAGATCATGGCCCATTAATGATAGACATCCCGACTAGATGTAATAGTAATTCTTCCTCACAAAGATCTAATTCATTTGACTTTAAGCTTTTAAAAGAGTCTAATTTTATAAACCACATGAATGATTGCATTCAGCAATTTTTAGAAGTCAACCATAAGTCGACGTACAACCATATGTCTGGGATGCCCTAAAAGCAGGGTTTAGGGGAGAGACTCTGAGCTATGCGCTTTATAAACAGAAACAACTCAGAGCTGAGGTTCAAGATCTTGATGGGAGGATTAGGTTGGCAGAGGTAGAACTGATAGCGAATGGAGGAGATACTGCCCCTTTACAATCAGAAGGAGCACGATGCAAAGCCAGAATTAACCTTCATTGGAGCTGAGAAATTGCTATTAAATTTAACTTGTTTAAGAGAAAAAGATACAAATTCAGTGAAGCTACTGGGCGGTGTTTGGCACACAGGCTAAGGTCTAAAGAGGCTTCACAGAGAATCCAAAATATTGTGGATAGACAGGGTAAATTAGTGGAAACCTCACAGGAAATATTTGAAGTATTTAACTTTTTCTTTAAAACATTATATACCAAAGACAATCAGGGGGAAGAGGATATTGAGACATTCTTCAAGGACGTAGAGGATGTAAAACTGGGGCAAGTAGAGGCATATATTTTGGAAGAACCCATTACCATGGAAGAATAAGTAGAGGCGATAAATAATCTGAACAGTGGAAAAGCAACGGGTCCAGACAAGCTGCCTCTGGAAGTCTATAGAACATTCTTCCAGGAGCTAAAATTTGAATTACTGACTACCCTACAACAAGCACAGGTGGGGACAGTTCTCCCATCATGGGAGGAAGCAAATATTATTGTTTAAAAAAAAGTAGCATAGCTCCCAGGGTTGTGTTGGCACATTTCCCTAGTAAACACCAGTGGGAAGATATATACAAAAATGTTAGCCACTTGCCTAGTGAATCTTATTACCCCACTTGTATCATTAAAACAACATGTGTTTTTACCTATTTTGGCTACCGTAAATCACATTGACAGGGTAGTAGCATTGCTGGACAAAGCTTATGTACAGCGCACTACCTTAGGTTTAGTATTATTAGACGCCGAGAAGGCATTCAACCGTGTGTCATGGAGCTTTCTCTGGGGGACATTACAAGCCATGGGGTTTGGACCTGGCTTTATTCTCGAATCTGCATTAATGGGTTAGAATCAGCTCCGGTGTATATATCAAGAGGCAAGTTAGAACCATCCAGGGGACAGCTACAGCAACTGCAATCATGCTGTATGAGATTTGTACGGACCCAAGGGAAACCACGAAGAGCAATGCACTTTATGTCACCGCCTCAAGAGAAAGAGGGGTGGGCTGTACCTAATTTTACATTTTATTATTATGCATGTATTTTGCAAAACATCTGGATACTACTCACTGGAGAAGATATTGATAACTCCACAGAATACCCCTTCATATATCAGATGATATTGGGGCAGGAGTAAGGTATTGTTTGTTTAGAAAGCTGGAGTATAAATATTACAAAAGTACGCATTTTAAGGTAGTAGGAGGTGCCTATAAGGTATGAGGAGTAGTACGGAACAAATTACAAATCGCGGGGGGCTGCTTTTACACCCCATTAAAAACACCCATTTTACTACCTGCGGTTTTCACTGAGTTGCTCAGAAATGGAATAGATAAGGGAGTTACATGTATAGGCAAAAATGTATAAGGACGAAGGTCTGCTTTCCTTTCAGATATTAGTTGATAAATATAAACTCCTCCAAACAGATTTTTATTAAATTCCTCCAGATGCGGGACTTCTTGATGAAAAAATAAAGGACAATAGAGCCATACGTGTTAGTCGAGCCTATTAGACGGAAGCAACAGATTGGTGGGATCTATAGCTGCTTATTAGATACGCAGAGAGAATATCTGGAGGCCCAAAATATAAGATGGAGAAATAGATTTGGAGACATACACATGAACAATCAATTGATACAGCAGAGAAAATTTTAATATCAACCCATCTAAGAACACAACATTTTAGAATTATATTTGATCTATATCATACCCCTGCGAAGATGATGAAATAGGGGGCTTAATGATGGGAAATGTTTTAGATGTGGTGCAGATGTGGCTAACATTATACATATTGTTTATACATGTAGGAAGTTGATTCAACTTTTGGACCACATAGAGAAGTTCCTCTCGGAAATTACGGGAGATAAAATTAATATCACACCATCCATTATGTTAATGGGCATAGGGGAAGAAATAATTGAAGGACATCCAGCTTTTGAATTCAGTTTTTTGATTTTTATAGCAGTGGCAGTAGTCCGTCTATGTATAACCTCCTTGTATCTTTTTTTCAAAGTTCTGTAGAAATATTGGTGTTAAGAACCCACAATGTCCCTGATGTTCTAGAGTTTCAGTCTTGATTGCATCAAAGCCTGGTGGCTCTAAAGAAGATGCCAGAATGGGAGAGCTGCTTGTTGGTGGCAGTGTATTTGGACTGGGACAAACTGCTCGCATTTTCTGAGAATTGGAGCAGTGGAGGCCCCTGGCGATTCTGATAAATCACTTGCATATTTATGTTCATTTCCCGGCCATGGGCAGTATTGGGACCGGCGTCTCCCAATTTGAGTGCTCTGGTCTTTTATTGCAGAGGAGTGAATATTGTGAGATCCCTCCAAACGGGGGATTGTTCCATTGCTGGATTTAGTCCTTTCTGGTAAGTCAGGATGGGGGAATTCTTAACATTAGAATGGTGTTTGCATAAAAATTGAGTGATGAGGCCTGGTTTTGGTGTCTTTAAAAATTACTTTGAGTCAGGGACTGCATTTCGTGATCGCTTTAAGATTCTGTGTGAAATCGTTTCCTTGATGTAGGGAAGCTGTTTTTTTGTGGGCATCCAGTGATTGAGGTCCAGCTGTCAGTGACTATATCTTACCCCAGTAGTCTTTGCCCTCCTCCTCCTTGGGGATAGCCGATCACCAGGAGGGGTGGCTGTGGCAAGCCAACAAACCACCTCTCCACAGAGGGCCAAAAGTAGTCAGGAGACCCGGGGCTATAGCCAACCTGCTCTGGAGGTTAGCCTCTGGGGAGCCCGTGGATCAACTATTTTCAAGTTGACATGCTAGGGTCTTGGGTAAAGTTTTCAATAGGTAATAATCGCGCCTCTGATGGACCTCATTGGCTACAATACTGCCACTGCACAAAGATGTTTTGCACATCTGTACTTTCATTGTGACATACGTACTCTTTATCTCCAAATGTTGTTTTTTTTTGTCCTATATACTGGGCTTTGTGCTAGTCTTTAGCAATCACATAGGTGTGGCTGCGTACACACTCACAGTCTGTTTATTAACCCAGAAACATGTTTGAATGGTGTGAGTGAGGTGTTTCTTGTCCTCATCTCATCATACACATGTGAATGGCTGTGTGGAGCATCATGTGTGACTGCTTAGCTTTGTGCCTACACAGATCATGTATTTTGTGCATTTACTCCACAGTCAGATGAAATGACAAACTATGCTTTCTACCATTTTGTGATAGACTACTTTAATGAACTGAGTTTGTTTGCCTAGTCTCTATTTGTGAGACTTACACTCCTCCTCCCACCCAGCCCAACTAGACCACCAGGAAGAGTGTCATCCAGACACTGCTGATAAGTGTACTTGCAAGATGGTTGTCACTGGTGGCTGGTGTTTTTGGCTCAAAGGGAAATTTGATAGTTGTGATAGGTGAAGAGATCAGTCCCCAGTGTCAGCCATCTTTCTAGTACACTTCCCTTCACTGGCAGGTACCTGTACAGATTTCTTTCTTCTATTGTAGAACTTGGTGATGTAATTGAATTACATCACTGAGTATTTCTAATTTTATTTATGTGATTTGTAAAGCGCGCTGTAACCCTGCAGGCATCCTGGCGCTGAGAGAAAGGTTCAACGGAACAACAGTCAGTCGTGAGAGCATGAGGAGGGTGTGTTGACAGGAGTCTGTTACTATTGCCCCTGAGGGGTTATACCCTTGGAAAGAGCCAGTTCTTGATTTTTTTCCGGAACAGCAGCAATTCGCTGATATTCCTGATTTCCATTGGAAGGCTATTCCAGAGGCGGGCTGCTGCTACGCTAAACGCTCTACCGCCCTGGGTCTTTTTCTTATCCTAGTTATTCTGACAAGACTGGTAGAAGAGGAGAGGAGGGCCCGTGTGGGCTCATACCACTGGAACTTGCCCTGAAGTGGCTTAGGGCCCTGACCATGCACTGCTTTGAATACGGTGCATAGGGATTTGAATAGGATCCTCTGAGGCACTGGGAGCCAGTGCAAGTCAGCCAACGCTTGAGTTGTTGAGGATCGGTGGGTTCGTGAGAGTGCCAACTAATCTGCTGCCGCCTGGATACTCTGTAGCCTGTTAATCAGATATCCAGGTGATTCCAGTAACAAGACCTTTACAGTAGTCCTGGTGACTAAGAATGGTTCTCCTGACTACAGTTGTTCTTGCCTGTACCGGTAGCAAAGGTAGCAGCTTTCAGGGACCTCGCATTAAAGTAAAGCAACTGCCCACCAGTTTGTTAATGTGTGTCTCCAGATTTAGATTTTCATTAAAGCTGACCCCCAGATTCCGCACCGTATTCACTGGTGTCAGTGGTCCATCCGAGACTGGGGGCCAAAAGTCTGCAGGCAGGCTTCTGGCGACTCTCCCCACCTTGCATTGTAGGATCTCCATTTTTCCGCTGTTGAACTGGAGCGAGTTTCCCTTCAGCCATGTCGCCATTTCATGCATACAGGCATGGAAGCCTACATAAGGTGTGTGTCGTCAGCGTAGTTAATCACGCTGATGTCATGAGCTTTAATGATACCCAACAGGGGTTGCATGTAGGCATTAAACAATATGGGACTGATGGATGATCCCTGTGGAACCCCATGTGGACCTCTGGCAAATTCAGATTGGTATGGAGGGAGTACCACTGCCTGCCATCTGCCGGACAAATACAATCGCATCCAGTTAAGCGCCATTCCTTTCACTCCAAAGGTCTCCAGCCTTGTCAGCAGAATGTCAGGGTTTACCATATAGAACGCGGCGGACAGGTCCAGCAGTATTAGAATTGCTGACTCACCCCTGTCCGCCCTCATTCGTAGGTTGTCCAATATCATCACAAATGCTGACTCAGTCCCATGGGCTGGTCTCTTCCCAAAATGTTCTAGGAAAAAGAGTCAGTTGAAGAAGCTTGAGGTCGCTGTACAACTATAAAGATGTACTCATGAATAAATACCTTTTACCTACTAACCACTATAAGCGTGGTTACTATAATTTTTGGCAACAAGGTTCTGCGCAGGGTGTAGGTTACTGCGGGGCGTACTACTTCTTAGCACGCTGGGTCGTACTAGTGGATCTGTGAGGGGCGTCACGTTCTACGGCAGACGGGTGCAGCACTAGACTTCAGGTACCACGGTACGGGGAGGCCTTTCTTGAGGTGCAACACGGGTCTTGGTGTGCAGGAGGGCAAAGCGAGACAGTCGGGTACGTGACGACGTATGGACCGTCCGAGGCTATGGAATGCGCTCCGTGCAGATTCCGGCGGGAGAAGGTGAGAGGTGCACAACGCGCTCCGTTAGCGGCGAGGTGACAGGAGAGCAGGCGGCCCGGCTCTGAAGCGGAGAGCGACTCAGGGATGAGCGGGCTCTCTACGGCGGGGCGACCAGGCTCCGAGCTGTCACGACCTGGGAGGGGGCGAAGGTACCCGAGTCACAACTCCGGCGAGGATATAAGAACTAAGGCCCAACAGCAGACGGGCACCAGCAGATAGAACCCAATGGTCCTGGGGTTCCGTTCAGGGGGCAAGCTCTCAATCAAGCCCTTGGAGATCGTTTCAGGCACAAGTCTACAAAGTCCTTTCTGGTCCTTTTCTCTCCGTTCTCAGCAAGGCACCACTGTAGGCCAGTCTTACAGGATTCAGACCGGTTTCCGTCCTTCAGCTTCTCTTGGTCCTTCTAGTCAGGCAGAGGTTCGTCGTGGTCAAAACTGGATCTGATTTGTAAGGAGCGGGCTCCTATATTTATACTGAGATTCTTTTGTCTTTGCAGGCCAGGGGGCCTGAGCCTAGTTCAACCCGGTTCTGGAGTACTCTGTTTACAGGAAGCTGCCATCTTCTTTCAGAGTGCGGGCAGGGACATCAGACGCTCCGCAGGGGGGTGGAGCCAGCCTTGTGATGGTGGAGCACAACCCTACTCAGAGTCAAGGACTACTCCGCCCACCCATCCTGGTGCAAGCACCCTATTCACCACCTGGGGGTTCCAACTGTCCCCGGGAATCTCCCAGCCCTGTCACTCACACAAACCCAGACAACAGATACACATCCTGGCAGAGGTGGGCTAAATAGTTAGGCGCGCAAAGGCTATCTTTCTAAAAGTATCATTTGCAAACACAGGATATTAAAATAAACCTTACTAAAGGAAGTATTTTATTATTCTGAGTTATTATGCCCCGCAGGCATGAACGGCACCTCGCCCCGTGAGCTGCATCGACCCCAGATCGCCGCAACCCTCCACAGTCCTGCTCCTCCACCTCGTACCTCGAGGGAGACCTGAGCCGGAGAGATCCTCTGGAGAGCTGTCGGCCTCGTTCGGAGTCCGCCCTCACCAGCCGCGCCTGAATCGCCTCGGACTTCCACAAGCAAGGTACACTTGAACTCTGTCTCGAGTTCACATCGGATCCAGGGTCCGCAACGTTATTATTTCCCTGTCATCGTACCTTGTTGAACAACAAACATTTAAAGACTAAAGCTTGCCTAAGTATCATCTGTTGGCCTCGAGTCGTTACATGTATATGGCCTTGTGATAATCCTGCTTGAATCTATCTTTCATATAAAGTATACGTATTTTTGATACAACTACACGACTGGTGTCCATTTGTGGTGGGTCAGTGGGTTTACTGTGTGTGATCATAAATGCTTAACTTAATATCGCCCTGAGGATTAGCCTTGTCTGCTCGCGCCACACTGCCTAGAGGGTGAGCAGGGGTTATTCGAAGGAGTAGTTCCCTTGACCTGACGTGGAGCTGGGGGTCCCTGCTTGTCACAAGCGCATACCTGTGCCAACCAGAGACCTCCGGTTCCAACATTGGTGGCAGAGGTGGGATTTCGGATTTGCATTTGTGATTTATATACAGTGAATTACTGATCACCACGTAGTGAGAGCAGACCAAGTAACGAGCCACAGATTACGTCCTTGCCGAGAGATCTCCAATATCCGAAACCATGCCTGGTTCACTCCCCGTGAGAGCACTCTCTGTTATCTCTGGATTCAACGAAGTTGACTGGGAAGGGCTTGGGCAAAAGAAGGGTGACCAGTTGAAAGCCCTGTGCGAAAAGTTCCGAGTCTCCCAAGCGGGCTGCAAAACCCGAGCCCAGCGCATCAAGGCATTCACAGCTTGGAAAGAGTCGAGAGATCCGGAAAATCGGGGGGTAGTGGATCCACCCGAGAGTCTGATCGAAGTGCCAGGAGGTCTCTCATCAGAAGAGCTGGCGGACAGGGCCGCAACCAGAGTGCATGAAGTGGAGATGGCCAGATTGAAAGGACAGATGGCAATGGAAGAAAAACGGCTCCAGCTGGAGCATGAGATACGACTCAAAGAATTGGAGCTGAAAGCAAAGAGCTTGGACGCAGCTCCTGGTGGCAGCACAACGCCAGCCCAGGTAGAGTCAAGGGTCTACGTACCGAAAGATGTGGTGAAGGAGTATTTTAAGGGGGATGACATAGGGCAGTGGTTCCGGGCCTACGAGGTAGCCATGTCCTCCCACGGGGTCCCTGAGAAAGACTGGGGAGCAGGGTTGTGGGGACGGTTCCTGATCGAGGGGCGGGATACCCTGCTAGATCTTCCCTCTGAAGAGTCCAACTCCTACCCGCGCATGAAAGATGGCCCATCGCCTGTTTTAGGTGTGGCGAACTGGGTCACATTGCCTCTGACCCTAAGTGTCGCTTGTTCGCAAAACCCGCACCCACTGGTGCTCCACCCCGGCAACTAGCTAATGTAAACTTTGGGGAGGAAGTAGCCGTCCAACTGGGTGGGGATCCCGTTCAGATGACCCTAGTCTCGCTAGGAGACAGTGAGATGGTCCCCGAAAACTACCTGCCCAATAACACTAAAAAATATGCGCAGGTAGTGACCATCAACGGTAAGAAGGCGGAGGCTCTTCGAGATACAGGAGCCAGTGTGACTGCAGTGAGGCAGCACCTGGTGTCTCAAGAGCAGGTAGTACCGCATGCCTACTGTAGGGTTGTCAATGCTGACAATTCTGAGAGCCAATGTCCGACCGCTCAGGTTCCCTATGAGTGGGGGGGGGTCTCTGGTACTCTGCAAGTCGCTGTGAGGACCTACATGCCTGTAGATTGTCTGCTAGGGAACGATTTGGAGAACTCCCCTTGGGGAAAGGTGGAGAAAACGACTAATCTGCGCATGGTGGGTCTACCCGACTGGGCGTGCGTGACCACATGGTCCATGGCAGCCAGTAGGGGTGTTGAAGAGGTCCTGGAGCCTGAGGGAGAGGCCCAGGAACCGGCCTTAGAGAGAAGGCGTAGGGGGCGCGGACAGCCGGATCCCGAAGTTCCCACGGCCCAGGAGGAAGCAGACCTTGAGGGGGATGCCCTGGAGCCTACCGGGGGAACAGATCGCCGAACTGGGAGACCTGCCTGAGCTGACCCATTGGCAGCAGGAAGGGGGTCCCTCCAGGGAGGAATTCTGCCGAGAGCAGAGAGAGTGCCCTTCTCTCGTGGGGATGCGGCAGCAGGCTGCAGACCAGGCCAATGGTGTTCAGTCCGGAAAACACTTGGTATACTGGGGGAACGATCTCCTGTATTCAGAGTCTAAGGCTGCTGAACTTGGGTCAGCCCATGTGCTGGTGGTACCCCAGAAGTTCAGAGCCTTCCTACTGGGTTTGGCTCACGATGTGCCGTTAGCAGGACATCTGGGGATGGACAAGACCTATGACAGGCTTGTCACCCACTTTTATTGGCCCCAGATGCACCGGAGCTCAGATGCTCACTATAGGACATGCCCGACTTGCCAAGCCAGTGGTAAGTGTGGAGGGAAGAACAAGGCTCCCTTCCAACCATTCCCTGTCGTCAGTACCCCATTCCAACGAGTGGGAATTGACATTGTGGGGCCCCTTGACCCCAAGACAGCCATGGGCAACAGGTTCATCCTGTTCTTGGTGGACCATGCCACCCGGTACCATGAAGCCATCCCTCTGAGGACAGTGACGGCCCCCATGGTGGGACGAGCACTGATGGGAATTTTCTCTCGAGTAGGATTCCTTCTAGAGGTGGTGTCTGACAGAGGTACCAATTTCATATCGAAATATATGAAGTCCCTTTGGCAAGAGTGTGGTGTAACGTACAAGTTCACCACCCCTTACCATCCCCAAGGAAACGGGTTGGTTGAGAGATTCAACTGAACCTTGAAAGGTATGATCATGGGCCTAGAAGGACCAATGAGGCGTAAGTGGGACGTCCTCTTGCTATGCCTACTGTTTGCGTACCGAGAGGTGCCACAGAAGTCGCTCGGGTTCAGTCCCTTCGAGCTTCTGTACGGTCACCCGGTCCGAGGACCTCTGAGTCTGGTTTGGGAAGGCTGGGAGCAGTCTCCCAGGAAATCTCCCCAGAATGTATATAGCTACATGCTGGCCTTCTGAAACCAGACCAGGCGCTTCAGGAAACTTGCTGAGGCAAACCTGGAAGCCAGCCAGGAAGAGATGAAGCGGTGGTACGACCAGAATGCCACTCTGGTGGAGCTTCAACCTGGACAAAAGGTGTGGGTCTTGGCCCCGGTGGAGCCCTGTGAACTTCAGGATAAGTGGACGGGTCCATTTGAGGCTGTGGAGCGCAAGAGTCCTGTCACCTACCTGGTGAACTTGCAAACTCCCAGGAACCCTTTGAGGGTCCTACATGTTAACCGCCTTAAGCCCCACTTGCAGAGGTCCGAAGTGGGCATGCTGTTGGCAACCGATGACGGAATGGAGGAGGAGACCGAGCCTCTTCCGGACCTCTTGGTGGCCTCTGAGCGAGACGGGTCAGCGGATGGAGTTAACCTCTCACCCTCCCTGACCCCTGAACAGCAGAGTGATTGCTGCCAGCTGCTGGGGCAATTTTCTGACTTGTTCTCCCTGGTTCCTGGTGTCACAGATTGGTGCGTCCATGATGTGGACACGGGAGACAGCTTGCTGGTGAAGCACAAGGCTTACCGTGTGACTGACAGGGTACAAGCCTGCATCAAAGAGGAAGTCTCGAAGATGTTTGCTCTTGGGGTGATTGAGTCCTCCAGCAGTCCTTGGGCCAGCCCAGTGGTCTTGGTCCTGAAGGCTGCGACGCCGGGAGCCACACCCGAACTATGGTTCTGTGTGGACTATCGAGGACTCAATTCGGTCACGAAGACTGACGCGCACCCCATCCCCAGAGCTGACAAGCTCATCGATCGGTTGGGGACTGCCCGGTACCTCAGTACGTTTGACTTAACGTCTGGGTACTGGCAGATCGCCTTAACTGACGGGGCCAAGGAGAGGTCCGTGTTTTCAACCCCAGATGGGCACTACCAATTCCGGGTTATGCCCTTTGGGATGAAAAACACCCCTGTCACCTTCCAGAGGTTGGTCAACCGGGTGTTGGTTGGACTGGACGCGTTCAGTGCCGCCTACCTGGACGACATCGCAGTGTTCAGCAGTACGTGGGAGGAACACTTGTGACACCTATGGGAAGTGTTGGCGGCTCTGTGCAAGGCAGGCTTCACGGTCAAGGCAAGCAAGTGTCAGATCGGGCAGGGTTCAGTGGTGTATTTGGGACACCAAGTTGGGAGCGGCCAGGTGGCGCCCCTTCAACCCAAAATCCAAACCATCCTGGCTTGGGAAGCCCCCAAGACCCAAACGGAGGTGAGGGCCTTCCTCGGACTCACCGGGTATTACAGGAGGTTCATCAAGGGATACGGCACCATTGTTGCCCCCTTGACCGAGCTGACTTCGAAGAAGCAGCCCTGGAAGGTGATCTGGACTGACGCCTGTCAGGTAGCATTCGACACCCTGAAGACGACCATGTGCACGGCGCCCGTGCTCCTGGCTCCTGATTTCTCCAAAGAGTTCTTAGTGCAGACAGATGCTTCAGAGCATGGGATTGGGGCTGTCCTCTCACAGACGACTGAGGAGGGATGGGATCACCCTGTGGCCTTCATCAGTCGGAGGTTACTTCCACGGGAACAGAAGTGGAGTGCGATTGAGCGAGAAGCTTTTGCTGTGGTCTGGGCCCTGAAGAAGCTAAGACCCTACTTGTTTGGGTCTCACTTCCGAGTTCAGATGGACCAAAGGCCCCTCAGATGGTTGATGCAACTGAGGGGTGAGAACCCGAAACTGTTGAGGTGGTCCATTTCTCTATGAGGACATGCCACACTCTAGGCTTGTCCTTCCTTACGCTTCAATGCACCCTGCACGTAGGCCTACCCTAGGGGTGACTGATATGGAGGTTAGGGAAGGTTCAGGGACTGGCAAGTGTGGGCACTTGCACAGTCAGCGTGACAGTACGGGACTGTACGCGGGGTCTGCAATGGCAGACCCGAGTCATGTCTTACGAGGCCGCTTCTGTGGGTGGCGCAACCAGGGCTGCAGGCCCACTAGCAGCATTTGTTTCTACAAGCCCCGGCACTCCTCGTGCACGTTACTGGGGACTGACAGTAGACCAAATAAGCCAATCGTGGAAATCAATTGTACATACACTTTACATTGGGAGCACTTGCACAGCGGCACGGATTGGCCGTGGCGCAGTGCCCTGAGCATCGAACACCAGCAAAATATCTGAGGCACATCAGCAAAAAGTAGAAGGGAGACTCACGCCAAGGTGCCAAGTCTAAAAGCCAGTATTTTAGGACTGGTTTAGTACCTTTGTGACTTTGAGCACCTTTAAAAAAAAAATTCAGTCAGAGGGTTTTTTTGTTTAATTTTCTCCTGCTGGATCTCTTGGCGGCATTTGATTCGGGCAACCATAAGATTCTGGTTGACCGTATGCAGAGTCTGGAGATCAAGGACACAGCATTAGATCTCCTCCAATCCTTCCTCGACTTTGAGCCCAACATTGTTCAATCTTTATATCATACCACTGGTCACACTTATCAAAAATTCTGTCTTCTCCCTGACAGCATATGCTAATGATACCCAAATTGTGGTATCACTAGTGAATACAAAATCAATTCTGGCTCTGCATTTCGGACCTGCATGTGCAATGTGAGCAAGTGGATGTACAACAATTGTCTCAAACTGAATGCCACAAAATCAGAGGCCATCATCTTTGGCAATAACCCTTCATTCTGGAAGCTGGCATGGTGGCCGCCTGAGCTGGGCCCACTCCTTGAACCCATAAATAAAGCAAAAAATCTTGGCTTTCTGTTCGATAACCAGTTGAAGCTCAATGACCGAGTGAACAAACTCACATTTGCCTCATACTGCTCTCTAAGGCTTGTAAAAAAGATTGAAAAATTCCTACCCCCTGAGCTTTTGAAAACCGTGATCTTTGCACTGTTACTCACAAGGACCGACTACTGCAACAGACTCGATCTCATCCTTACTACAGGCCCTCTGAAGAGGCTGCAGATGCTGCAGAATGTAGCAGCACGGTTCCTCTTCAAAATTCAAAAATACGAATCTGCGAGAGGAGCCATCGGGACCCTCCACTGGCAACCGGTCAGACAACGTTGCAGGGTCAAGGCCCTTTGTCTGGCCTATAAATCACTGCACGGTCTAGGGCCCATCCATTTCAAGGAGAAACTTAAATGGTTTTATCCCAGGAGGGACTCTTCATTTGTGTTCTGCCAGGAACTTGACTGTCCCCCCATTTAGGAGGACCACTTTGGGTGCCTCTATAGTGCCAATACGCCCTTGAGCATGAGTTTGCGCTTTACAAATCATATTCATATTCCTATCATACATCTCTCTCAGATGACTTATGTGGGTAGTAGTGCATGGAGAATAACAAGACTCTCCTTTCAGATCTCTTGCTCTCTCTCAGATGATGGGTGAGGGGAAAGACTTGCCTCTCCTATTGGACCTCGGGCTCAGATGACGGGTGTGAATAGTAGGGTGTGTTAAGAGAGACCAGCCTCACTGCTCAATCCTTCCCGCAGCTGATGGGAGTGTGCAGTAGTAAGTGGAAATGGACTATCCTCAATGCTAACATCCCTCTCGTTGATAATAGATGTGCATAGTAGGGTGTAGGGAGAGACTGCACTCTACTTACCACTCTCACCAAGCAGATGGGCGTAAATAGTAGATTCTGATAAACACCATCTCGAGTAAGACTCCTTACCACAGTAACACGTGTGCATACCAGAGCATATTCATACATCACCTACTCCTTTCTCCTGCTCAGGTTCCTGCAGGAGTCTCGTGAGATTGTAACTCTAGTTTGTATTAACAATCTAATCATCACTGAACTTATCTCTTAAGCTTCTTCTCAAAAACAAGGATCACAATATGCATCCCTACTAATAGGGTGCATTGAAAACTCATCTACTCCTTTTTACTATACACAATCCCTAGAGAGTTCCACAAGATCATAAAACATAGATAAAAACAATAGAAATATTTAATTACCAAATATTAATCCAACACAGCGCAAAGCCTCCTGTTTTGAGCAGCATAAGGTTGGCTTCAGAGACTGGCATGTATCCTGGCCCTTCGGCCAACCTCCTCATGAGGCCAGTGCCACACATCACCAGCCTGCGGTCATGCACTGTGGCCGACCCACCATATACAACTAACCCCATGCAGCACCCAGTCTTTGGCCATGTGCAGTGGTAGGTTGGTCACAAGGCCTGGTCTGCAACCAGTCTCTGTGTCCAACTCGCTAAAGGCAGCCAAAGGCAGCCAACCCGCACCCCCCCTCCACGGGCCACTTTTGACCCTGGGCACCCCGGCAACATATTTAATAGGTAAGGGGCACAAACCCCCTTCCCCTCAGATGATTTTATCCCCAGGGACCCCATCCCCCAGGGTCCAACCACATATGTCAAGAGAAGGGGGGCACAGGTTATTCTCATGCAACTTCTATGATTTTTTTAAACATTCCCAGATTATGCTTGTTACTTCCTCTTTCTATGTGCGCTGCATTCTGAAGAATATGCCACTGTTGATTGTTTTTGTGCAAGAAAGCATTGCTTCCTTCTAAAAACCGCCCTTTATGCAACACCGGCACCCTTGCACCATGGTGAAAGTGTGCCTAGGCAGCCAAAATGACACCAGCAAAAGGGACTATAGCAGAAATTCTTTTAAATATGGCACATTCCTGCTTTTTCCCTATCACGCAACCCAGCAAATTGGCATGTTGCACTATATGACTTTTTTTTATAAAAACGCCCCTGAATGGTTAAGGGGCCATTGCTCACTGAGACCCTGGAACCAACCTACACATGAATGATGTGGCCCAAGAAATCTGACACCCTTCTTAGGTGGCACATATTCCATTTCAGAGAGGACCTGTCTGGGCAATTCAGGCTGGACTTTTCATATTGAAGCTCTACCAAGACTAATTTGCATATGACTGGGACTGGAGTGATCTCAGGTTGAATGGTTGGTATACTAACAATGGGTCAGAATACTACACTGAGTTACTTTACACTCCTTTTTTTTATACCCAAATACCTAAAATTGTAGGAGTACATTCTACTAGTAGTACATTTACGTTTGTGAACAGTGCCACAGTATCCAATGTAACGAAAATTGTAAACTTTAAAATGTAAATATGCAACAATGGAAATTCCACTGCCATCTACCAAAATGTGGTGCACAGATGTACTTTTGATTGCAGCCCATGCACTATTCATACTTGGGGCAAGCTGATGGGTATGGAGGCTACATTCTGTGTCTAATGTGATGTTGATTCTAGTTTACATAATCTATGGAAGAATATCTGCAGCTGTATTATCATGGAACAGTGAGATATAAAAGATTCATAAAAAGAACTAGGGAAATATATCTGTATATTCCATTCATGAAGGAGCATGATTTTATCGTCAGAGGATTTTATTGGGATTAGATCTGTACAATTCGTCCCATCTCAGTCACTGGTGCATTCTATATACTGAGTTGCAGAAACAGCCTCCTGTGTTTTATTCCAGTTTTCTAGTTTTGAAATGTACATAATTTGTGCAATGTCAGTGAAAATAGGAGGCATTATTGACATTTATCTTGCTTTTCAATGCACAATGTACAAGACATTATGGATAGATTGTAAATATTAATATACTTTACAATGTACTTTTCATCATCTATGTGCTTTTCAGATTTTACATTTGTTCATTCTGTCAACTGTCTATTCCTGCTTTTGATTTCATTAACAACAAAAATGTGAAATACATTTATTATTCATTCTTGTCTTTAAATAACCAGACCCGATGAAACAATTAATGCACCGAAAGAAAGAAGCTCTCATAACAATTCTCAGAATTCAATGCATAAACATAGAGCATATACAGTGATATTTCACCACATCTTCAGCTTGGAAAACAGGAGTTATAGGAAACATACCTGAGGTGAATATGTTGTTGAAAGAAGGTAACATCTGAATAACTGAATCATAGAGGAAGGCAGAATCATTTGCAGTATATGTTTCCAGCATTAAAGCTGCATCCAAGTATCGTTCATGGAGCTGTTTCAGCTCAGAAAATGATGCCATTTTCAAGTATTCAAAGTTTCAAACTCTACTTCTTCTGTTTGTGCAGCTATACTTATAATAAATCATCTAAATTGCAAATGATCGATGAACAGAAGTCAGTTTGATTTGTGTGCGCTCCAAACCTCATCCAAATTCTATTCTTCTTTGATGTCAGCTGAGTGAAGCTTAGAAATATTTAGCATTCTGTTTGCAAAGCATAATGTTGTGAAGTGTGTCACATGCACCATCACCTTAATTGAAACAGATATGCTTAAAGTACCTTGAACGTCTCACCGAGGTTCTAAATGCCGCCAATATCTCCTACCTTATATACGCCGATGATACACAAATCTACATAAACATCTCTTCCCCTGTGAAATTTTCTCCCTGAATGAGGCCTTGAAGCTAACAGTCCACTGGCTCACCACCAACCAGCTTAAACTCAACGCAAATAAAACTGAATTTCTTCTGATCTCTCCACCCAAACCCAATCCAGACATCCAGGAATGGATCAAGACCATCTCAGCACTAAACTACCCTCCTCGGCGAAATCCCTTGGAATAACCCTGGACGGCAGCCTGAACAATCGTGGCCATATAAACTCGATGGCCAAAATGGATAGATTCCACCTGAGTTACCTAAGAAACCTAAAGCCCTTCATGATGTGTCCGACCTTTATACGGCAGTACAGACACTAGTCATTTCCAGATTAGAATATGGATGCTCTACTCTTGCCGGTCTACCCAAGAAATCTCTGGCCCCATTAAAAGCCTGCCACAACACCGCCTCCAGACTACTAACCGACTCAAAGCAAAATTACCACATCTCTCCCCACCTCAAAGCGCTGAACTGGCTTCGCCTAGAGGCCAGAATCGAATTGAAACTGGCCTGCATTACTCACAAAGCTCTTTATAACAACTCCCCAATATTTCTTGCACAAAAACTCGTGATATCAGGAGGACCCAGAAACTCCCGAACTGCCAAAAACCTACTGCTGCAACCTGCATGTTTCTGAAAGAAAAAAAACTACAATCAGGCCATCACTGGGGCTGCGCCAATGATTTGGAACTCTCTCGCCTAATGAACACGTTATATTAAATCCTTTCTCTGGACGATACCTATTCCTGCACTCCTGGGCATTCTCCAAAGAGTTGAGACTATGTGCCTTCTTGTACAATGTATCTACCTGTTTTAATTTCCTTCCCACATGTAGCTGGGACTTTAGACTGCGTGTTTTCTTGCATTATGTATCCACTATTTTACCCAATTGATCCCTCCCTTCCCATCGCTTTGTATACCACCCTTAATACAGTAAAGTGCTCTGATACCCTCATAGGTCTGGTTCGCACTCTATAAAACTATAAAATAATATATAAGGGAAGACAAGTGCAGAAAGAGACAACAGGGGTGCAGAAATGAGGTGCAGACGGAGGCAACAGACTTGCATAAAAAGGGAAGAAATGTGCAGAAAAGGCAGGAAGAGTGCAAAAAGAGGAACAAGTGGTACATAAAGGGAAAAGAGGGTGCAGAAAGAAGCAAGACAGGTGCAGAAAGAAGCATGGAAAGTGCAGAATGACCCCTCCCCACCTTTTTTTCTGTTTTTTTTTCTTCCTTTCTTCTTCACTCCCTTTTTTTTCTCAACGCAGAGGTAAATATTTGTATGGAATTTATGAACATTTTGAAGATCTAAAGGATTGTGTGTCAGGCAGGTTGTATAAAGACAAAATTATGTTAGGCCATCAGGGAAACTTTTTTGATATATACTTGCTCAAGGTGATTGTATGAAATCAATACTTAATTAGGTTATCAGGTACTTTATTAGCATATTAGATATATAGGGGAGGCCCTGGGAGAGGTTAGCTATCCACCACCGGGACCGTTGGTCCTAAAGCCTCAATACAGGAGGGGCTTGAGGGGTGGAGTCTGGTTACTGACTGCACTACGGGTAGAGGAGGGGGGATGGTGGGTCAGGATAAGGGGGATAG
Source organism: Lissotriton helveticus (assembly GCF_964261635.1). NCBI lineage: Eukaryota > Metazoa > Chordata > Amphibia > Caudata > Salamandridae > Lissotriton > Lissotriton helveticus. The sequence continues at coordinate 128,805,922 of NC_136064.1, forward strand.
GGATGGAGTTAAAATAGAAAATGCAGTTCATAGTAAATTGAAGATGAGGATGAGCGTATGGATGTCAGGAGATAAGGTCATAAAATGGAGAGGTACATCAGTTTTTGAAGGGGGATAAACGGGTCCAGGGTAATTTAAGGTTATGTTCATTTAATGTGGGTTGTTGCTGAGCTTCTGGTGATGCAATCTGACTTGTCCACCACAAACCGCGGAGTAGCCATTTTAGCAAAGAATGGGTTTCAAAGCACTGGTAGAATAGCGGTTGACAAGCAGGGCCGCTGGGTGGTTATTGAATGTGCTGGGGGGGAATTTGTATTTATTATATGCTCTGTATTTGGGTCTAACTTTGACGAAGCCTCAGTGTTAGAGGGTCTTAATCTGGAATTAGCGCCATGGCCTACCCCGCTGATCTTGAGTGATGCTTTCAACATCCACTTGGATAGTCAAGACCTTCAAAAGGAGTGGAAATACTATACAGGCAGAACACATAGAGTTTTCAAGGCATTACAGCACTTGGTGGAGGATCATGGTCTGAAAGATGCATGGTCTATGTTGCAGATATCAGACCCGGGACTTATGTTTTATTCTCATCCTCACAACAAATTGGTTAGGCTACATTACTTTTATGCACCATCAGATCTATTAACGGATGCCGGAATACAAGTCTACCCAAGAATCACATCAGATCATGGCCCATTAATGATAGACATCCCGACTAGATGTAATAGTAATTCTTCCTCACAAAGATCTAATTCATTTGACTTTAAGCTTTTAAAAGAGTCTAATTGTATAAACCACATGAATGATTGCATTCAGCAATTTTTAGAAGTCAACCATAAGTCGACGTACAACCATATGTCTGGGATGCCCTAAAAGCAGGGTTTAGGGGAGAGACACTGAGCTATGCGCTTTATAAACAGAAACAACTCAGAGCTGAGGTTCAAGATTTTGATGGGAGGATTAGGTTGGCAGAGGTAGAACTGATAGCGAATGGAGGAGATACTGCCCCTTTACAATCAGAAGGAGCACGATGCAAAGCCAGAATTAACCTTCATTGGAGCTGAGAAATTGCTATTAAATTTAACTTGATTAAGAGAAAAAGATACGAATTCAGTGAAGCTACTGGACGGTGTTTGGCACAAAGGCTAAGGTCCAAAGAGGCTTCAGAGAGAATCCCAAAAAATTCTGGATAGACAGGGTCAATTAGTGGAAACCTCACAGGAAATATTGGAAGTATTTTACTTTTTCTTTAAAACATTATAACCCGAAGACAATCAGAGGGAAGAGGATATTGAGACATTCTTCAAGGACGTAGAGGGTGTAAAACTGGGGCAAGTAGAGGCATATATTTTGGATGAACCATTACCATGAAAGAATAAGAAGAGGCAATAAATATTCTGAACAGTGGAAAAGCAGCGGGTCCAGACAAGCTGCCTCTGGAAGTCTATAGAACATTCTTCCAGGAGCTAAAATTTGAATTACTGACTACCCTACAACAAGCACAGGTGGGGACAGTTCTCCAATCATGGGAGGAAGCAAATATTATTGTTTAAAAAAAAAAGTATCATAGCTCCCAGGGTTGTATTGGCAAATTTCCCTAGTAAACGCCAGTGGGAAGATATATACAAAAATGTTAGCCACTCGCCTAGCAAATCTTATCACCCCACTTGTATCATTGAAACAACATGTGTTTTTACCCATTTTGGCTACCGTAAATCACATTGACAGGGTAGTAGCATTGCTGGAGAAAGCTAATGTACAGCGCACTACCTTAGGTTTAGTATTATTAGACGCCGAGAAGGCATTCAACCGTGTGTCATGGAGCTTTCTCTGGGGGACATTACAAACCATGGGGTTTGGCCCTGGCTTTATTCAAGCAATTCAAGCTGTTTATAGGACACCCAATGCTCAAATCTGCATTAATGGGTTAGAATCAGCTCTGGTGTATATAACAAGAGGCAAGTTAGAACCGTCTAGGGAACAGCTACAGCAACTACAATCATGCTGTATGAGATTTGTACGGACCCAAGGGAAACCACGAAGAGCAATGCCCTTTATGTCACCGCCTCAAGAGAAAGAGGGGTGGGCTGTACCTAATTTTACATTTTATTATTATGCATGTATTTTGCAAAACATCTGGATAATACTCACTGGAGAAGATATTGATAACTCCACAGAATACCCCTTCATATATCAGATGATATTGGGGCAGGAGTAAGGTATTGTCTGTTTAGAAAGCTGGAGTATAACTATTACAAAAGTACGCATTATAAGGTAGTAGGAGCTGCCTATAAGGTATGAGGAGTAGTACGGAACAAATTACAAATCGTGGGGTGCTGCTTTTACACCCCATTAAAAACACCCATTTTACTACCTGCGGTTTTCACTGAGTTGCTCAGAAATGGAATAGATAAGGGAGCTACATGTATAGGCAAAATGTATAAGGACGAAGGTCGGCTTTCCTTTCAGATATTAGTTGATAAATATAAACTCCTCCAAACAGATTTTTATTAAATTCCTCCAGATGCGGGACTTCTTGATGAAAAAATAAAGGACAATAGAGCCATACGTGTTAGTCGAGCCTATTAGACGGAAGCAACAGATTGGTGGGATCTATAGCTGCTTATTAGATACGCAGAGAGAATATCTGGAGGCCCAAAATATAAGATGGAGAAATAGATTTGGAGACATACACATGAACAATCAATTGATACAGCAGAGAAAATTTTAATATCAACCCATCTAAGAACACAACATTTTAGAATTATATTTGATCTATATCATACCCCTGCGAAGATGATGAAATAGGGGGCTTAATGATGGGAAATGTTTTAGATGTGGTGCAGATGTGGCTAACATTATACATATTGTTTATACATGTAGGAAGTTGATTCAACTTTTGGACCACATAGAGAAGTTCCTCTCGGAAATTACGGGAGATAAAATTAATATCACACCATCCATTATGTTAATGGGCATAGGGGAAGAAATAATTGAAGGACATCCAGCTTTTGAATTCAGTTTTTTGATTTTTATAGCAGTGGCTATAAAAAGAACACAACATTTTAGAATTATATTTGATCTATATCATACCCCTGCGAAGATGATGAAATTGAGGGGCTTAATGATGGGAAATGTTTTAGATGTGGTGCAGATGTGGCTGACATTATACATATTTTTTATACATGTAGGAAGTTGATTCAACATTTGGACCATATAGAGAAGTTCCTCCCGGAAATTACGGGAGTTAAAATTAATATCACACCATCCATTATGTTAATGGGCATAGGGGAAGAAATAATTGAAGGACATCCAGCTTTTGAATTCAGTTTTTTGATGTTTATAGCAGTGGCAGTTGTCGGTCTATGTATAACCTCCTTGTATCTTTTTTTCAAAGTTCTGTAGAAATATTGGTGTTAAGAACCCACAATTTCCCTGATGTTCTAGAGTTTCAGTCTTGATTGCATCAAAGCCTGGTGGCTCTAAAGAAGATGCCAGAATGGGAGAGCTGCTTGTTGGTGGCAGTGTATTTGGACTGGGACAACCTGCTCGCATTTTCCGAGAATTGGAGCAGTGGAGGCCCCTGGCGATTCTGATAAATCACTTGCATATTTATGTTAATTTCCCGGCCATGGGCAGTATTGGGACCGGCGTCTCCCAATTTGAGTGCTCTGGTCTAGTATTGCAGAGGAGTGAATATTGTGAGATCCCTCCAAATGGGGGATTGTTCCATTGCTGGATTTAGTCCTTTCTGGTAAGTCAGGATGGGGGAATTCTTAACAGTAGAATGGTGTTTGCATAAAAATTGAGTGATGAGGCCTGGTTTTTGTGTCTTTAAAAATTACTTTGAGTCAGGGACTGCATTTCGTGAACTCTTTAAGATTCTGGGTGAAATCGTTTCCTTGACGTAGGGAAGCAGTTTTTTTGTGGGCATCCTGTGATTGAGGTCCAGCTGTCAGTGACTATATCTTACCCCAGTAGTCTTTGCCCTCCTCCTTGGGGATAGCCGATCACCAGGAGGGGTGGCTGTGGCAAGCCAACAAACCACCTCTCCCCAGAGGGCCAAAAGTAGTCAGGAGACCCGGGGCTATAGCCAACCTGCTCTGGAGGTTAGCCTCTGGGGAGCCCGTGGATCAACTATTTTCAAGTTGACATGCTAGGGTCTTGGGTAAAGTTTTCAATAGGCAATAATCGCGCCTCTGATGGACCTCATTGGCTACAATACTGCCACTGCACAAAGATGTTTTGCACATCTGTACTTTCATGGTGACATACGTACTCTTTATCTCCAAATGTTGTTTTTTTTAGTCCTATATACTGGGCTTTGTGCTAGTCTTTAGCAATCACATAGGTGTGGCTGCGTACACACTCACAGTCTGTTTATTAACCCAGAAACATGTTTGAATGGTGTGAGTGAGGTGTTTCTTGTCCTCATCTCATCATACACATGTGAATGGCTGTGAGGAGCAACATGTGTGACTGCTTAGCTTTGTGCCTACACAGATCATGTATTTTGTGCATTTACTCCACAGTCAGATGAAATTACAAACTATGCTTTCTACCATTTTGTGATAGACTACTTTAATGAACTGAGTTTGTTTGCCTAGTCTCTATTTGTGAGACTTACACTCCTCCTCCCACCCAGCCCAACTAGACCACCAGGAAGAGTGTCATCCAGACACTGCTGATAAGTGTACTTGCAAGATGGTTGTCACTGGTGGCTGGTGTTTTTGGCTCAAAGGGAAATTTGATAGTTGTGATAGGTGAAGAGATCAGTCCCCAGTGTCAGCCATCTTTCTAGTACACTTCCCTTCACTGGCAGGTACCTGTACAGATTTCTTTCTTCTATTGTAGAACTTGGTGATGTAATTGAATTACATCACTGAGTATTTCTTATTTTATTTATGTGATTTGTAAAGCGCGCTGTAACCCTGCAGGCATCCTGGCGATGAGAGAAAGGTTCAACGGAACAACAGTCAGTCGTGAGAGCATGAGGAGGGTGTGTTTACAGGAGTCTGTTACTATTGCCCCTGAGGGGTTATACCCTTGGAAAGAGCCAGTTCTTGATTTTTTTCCGGAACAGCAGCAATTCGCTGATATTTCTGATTTTCATTGGAAGGCTATTCCAGAGGCGGGCTGCTGCTACGCTAAACGCTCTACCGCCCTGGGTCTTTTTATTATCCTAGTTATTCTGACAAGACTGGTAGAAGAGGAGAGGAGGGCTTGTGTGGGCTCGTACCACTGGAACTTGTCCTGAAGTGGCTTAGGGCCCTGACCATGCACTGCTTTGAATACGGTGCATAGGGATTTGAATAGGATCCTCTGAGGCACTGGGAGCCAGTGCAAGTCAGCCAACGCTTAAGTTGTTGAGGATCGGTGGGTTCGTGAGAGTGCCAACTTATCTGCTGCCGCCTGGATACTCTGTAGCCTGTTAATCAGATATCCAGGTGATTCCAGTAACAAGACCTTTACAGTAGTCCTGGTGACTAAGAATGGTTCTAATGACTACAGTTGTTCTTGCCTGTACCGGTAGCAAAGGTAGCAGCTTTCAGGGACCTCGCATTAAAGTAAAGCAACTGCCCACCAGTTTGTTAATGTGTGTCTCCAGATTTAGATTTTCATTAAAGCTGACCCCCAGATTCCGCACCGTATTCACTGGTGTCAGTGGTCCATCCGAGACTGGGGGCCAAAAGTCTGCAGGCAGGCTTCTGGCGACTCTCCCCACCTTGCATTGTAGGATCTCCATTTTTCCGCTGTTGAACTGGAGCGAGTTTCCCTTCAGCCATGTCGCCATTTCATGCATACAGGCATGGAAGCCTACATAAGCTGTGTGTCGTCAGCGTAGTTAATCACGCTGATGTCATGAGCTTTAATGATACCCAACAGGGGTTGCATGTAAGCATTAAACAATATGGGACTGATGGATGATCCCTGTGAAACCCCATGTGGAACTCTGGCAAATTCAGATTGGTATGGAGGGAGTACCACTGCCTGCCATCTGCCGGACTAATACGATCGCATCCAGTTAAGCGCCATTCATTTCACTCCAAAGGTCTCCAGCCTTGTCAGGAGAATGTCGGGGTTTACCGTATCGAACGCGGCGGACAGGTCCAGCAGTATTAGAATTGCTGACTCACCCCTGTCTGCCCTCATTCGTAGGTTGTCCAATATCATCACAAATGCTGACTCAGTCCCATGGGCTGGTCTAAACCCAAAATGTTCTAGGAAAAAGAGTCAGTTGAAGAAGCTTGAGGTCGCTGTACAACTATGAAGATGTACTCATGAATAAATACCTTTTACCTACTAACCACTATAAGCGTGGTTACTACAATTTTTGGCAACAAGGTTCTGCGCAGGGTGTAGGTTACTGCGGGGCGTACTAATTCTTAGCACACTGGGTCGTACTCGTGGATCTGTGAGGGGCGTCACGTTCTACGGCAGACTAGACTTCCGGTACCACGGTACGGGGAGGCCTTTCTTGAGGTGCAACATGGGTCTTGGTGTGCAGGAGGGCAAAGCGAGACAGTCGGGTACGTGACGACGTACAGACCGTCCGAGGCTATGGAATGCGCTCCGTGCAGATTCCGGCGGGAGAAGGTGAGAGGTGCACAACGCGCTCCGTTAGCGGCGAGGTGACAGGAGAGCAGGCGGCCCGGCTCTGAAGCGCAGAGCGACTCAGGGATGAGCGGGCTCTCTACGGCGGGGCGACCAGGCTCCGAGCTGTCACGACCTGGGAGGGGGCGAAGGTACCCGAGTCACAACTCCGGCGAGGGAATAAGAACTAAGGCCCACAAGCAGACGGGCACCAGCAGATAGAACCCAATGGTCCTGGGGTTCCGTTCAGGGGGCAAGCTCTGATCAAGCCCTTGGAGATCGTTTCAGGCACTAGTCTACAAAGTCCTTTCTGGTCCTTTCCTCTCCGTTATAAGCAAGGCACCACTGTAGGCCAGTCTTACAGGATTCAGACCAGTTTCCGTCCTTCAGCTTCTCTTGGTCCTTCTAGTCAGGCAGAGGTTCGTCGTGGTCAAAACTGGATCTGATTTGTAAGGAGCGGGCTCCTATATTCATACTGAGATTCTTTTGTCTTTGCAGGCCAGGGGGCCTGAGCCTAGTTCAACCCGGTTCTGGAGTACTCTGTTTACAGGAAGCTGCCGTCTTCTTTCAGAGTGTGGGCAGGGACATCAGACGCTCCGCAGGGGGGTGGAGCGAGCCTTTTGGTGGTGGAGCACAACCCTACTCAGAGTCAAGGACTACTCCACCCACCCATCCTGGTGCAAGCACCCTATTCACCACCTGTCAGAGTCCACTTGCTTACCAACTCTATTCTCTTGAAGACTTGCACAGGAACAGAAGATGCTTGCTTTCCGACTCCCACCTCCAACCAATCAGAATCAGAAATATATCATGACTCTAACTGATTAGATAGGGGGAAGGGGAAAATTGGATAAAATAACGAAAGAAATAAAACAGAAGAGACTGGTCCTGATCCTCTGGAATTCCGTAGGAATCTTCAATCAGCTTGCCAATCAGCTTCTCGAAGAACCCTAGGAATACTAAACACATACAAGATAATAATTTCACTGTACCTATGGACTACTCTGGCTTCACTATTACCCTATCTAGTAACACCTACCCAGGAATCTGTAACGACCTGCTGCTCTTCTATTCTGAAGTGTAGTTTTGCCTATTCTGTATTTCCAGATGAGAGGTCTACCACTTACTCCTGTAAAATAATAAATATGTTATTCTTTTTCTTTCCTGCTCTATGCTCTGTGTTAGTGCTATTAATACTACTTGTTTTCTCCACCTACCAGTATTGTCTAAACGTTGTCCTTATATTTTTCTTTCTTTATATTTTGTTCTTTTACACAGGGTTCTTTATCCTGAATAACCTCATTCAACCCTCAAGGTAAGTTGTGTTTTCTTCTCCTTGTAAATTACTCAGACTGTGCTGAAAAACCTCTGTAACACTGTCCCTATCTCTTTCTAGGTTATACTTGAAGTCTTCTGTCTAACTCTGATTCAGCAGACGAAATGTAACTTTTGGTGAGCAGCCTTTAACTCATTTTAATAGTTCATGAACCTTTTCTTGCATAGGAAATGTTGCTTTAACAAAATATACAAGTCACTTGAATTTCGAACAGATAACAGGGAACCTCCACTTAGCTCTGTAATTCTCCGCCACTCCAAATGATTCTCTCGCTCTCTCTCTGTCCTTCTGTAGAATAATGACTGGAATTCTCAGCTCAGGGAAATGATTCTTCGCTGACACGCAGTTTCCAGAACTCAGTTTTCTACTTTGAAAACGAACTCTGCCTTGAACGCTCTGCAGCCTCTTTGTCTCGTGACACTTCAAGGTCAAGGCAGCGAAGGTTAAAATAAACACTACGCTGACTGAAAACGTTTCTTTCTTCTACCTTAATTTCGAAGACTCTCTCAGGCGCGACCTCCACGACCGGATTCCTCGGTGAAGTGCGCAGTTCCGAAGGGACGCGCGCTGCACCTGGACTCCAATCACGCGCTGGAAAAAATCTAGACTGCCAACCTAGCATTCCTCGTATTCCACAAACGGGACCACGTGCAGTCTCGGCTCGCGCTCCATTTTCTTGTGTTAAAGCACATTGAATCAGCATCAAACTTACTAGGAAGAGGGATCCTGACACCACCTGGGGGTTCCAACTGTCCCCGGGAATCTCCCAGCCCTGTCAGTCACACAAACCCAGACAACAGATACACATCCTGGCAGAGGCGGGCTAAATAGTTAGGCGCGCAAAGGCTATCTTTCTAAAAGTAACATTTGCAAACACAGGATATTAAAATAAACCTTACTAAAGGAAGTATTTTATTATTCTGAGTTCAGGCATACTAAACTCGACCTGCTACCGTGTTCCCTGAGTCTGCCGGGACTATAGCGTGTAATAGTTTTGACAGCTCATCTTGGCCTAAGAGAACCGGTAGCCCTTCCAAGGTGAAGAACGAAAAGGGCGGTAATTCACTATGAGGACATGCCACACTCTAGGCTTGTCCTACCTTACGCTTCAATGCACCCTGCCCGTAGGCCTACCCTAGGGGTGACTGATATGGAGGTTAGGGAAGGTTCAGGGACTGGCAAGTGTGGGCACTTGCACAGTCAGCGTGACAGTACGGGACTGTACGCGGGGTCTGCAATGGCGGACCCGAGTCATATCTTACGAGGCCGCTTCTGTGGGTGGCGCAACCAGCGCTGCAGGCCCACTAGCAGCATTTGTATCTACAAGCCCCAGCACTCCTCGTACACGTTACTGGGGACTGACAGTAGACCAAATAGGCCAATCGTGGAAATCAATTGTACATACACTTTACATTGGGAGCACTTGCACTGCGGCACGGATTGGCTGTGGCGCAGTGCCCTGAGCATCGAACACCAGCAAAACATCTGAGGCACATCAGCAAAAAGTGGAAGGGAGACTCACGCCAAGGTGCCAGGTCTAACACGTGCCCCTCCAGCTGAAATGTGGGGAGAACTACCCTTGCCCAGGGAGTTCCTCATCACTAAGGCGGAAAAACCTTGACAGACCGTCAGCATTGGCGTGGTCTATGCCAGGGCGATGTTCCACCGTAAAGTCCATACTCTGTAAAGAAATGGACCACCTCAACAGTTTCGGGTTCTCACCCCTCATTTGCATCAACCATCTGAGGGGCCTGTGTCCATCTGAACTCGGAAGTGAAACCCAAACAAGTAGGGTCTTAGCTTCTTCAGGGCCCAGACCACAGCAAAAGCAAAAGCTTCTCGCTCAATCACACTCCACTTCTGTTCCCGTGGAAGTAACCTCCGACTGATGAAGGCAACAGGGTGATCCCATCCCTCCTCAGTCGTCTGTGAGAGGACAGCCCCAATCCCATGCTCTGAAGCGTCTGTCTGCACTAAGAACTCTTTGGAGAAATCAGGAGCCAGGAGCACGGGCGCCATGCACATGGCCGTCTTCAGGGTGTCGAATGCTACCTGACAGGCGTCAGTCCAGATCACTTTCCAGGGCTGCTTCTTCGAAGTCAGCTCGGTCAAGGGGGCAACAATGGTGCCGTATCCCTTGACGAACCTCCTGTAATACCCGGTGAGTCCGAGGAAGGCCCTCACCTCCGTTTGGGTCTTGGGGGCTTCCCAAGCCAGGATGGTTTGGATTTTGGGTTGAAGGGGCGCCACCTGGCCGCTCCCAACTTGGTGTCCCAAATACACCACTGAACCCTGCCCGATCTGACACTTGCTTGCCTTGATCGGGAGGCCTGCCTTGCACAGAGCCGCCAACACTTCCCATAGGTGTCACAAGTGTTCCTCCCACGTACTGCTGAACACTGCGATGTCGTCCAGGTAGGCGGCACTGAACGCGTCCAGTCCAACCAACACCCGGTTGACCAACCTCTGGAAGGTGACAGGGGCGTTTTTCATCCCGAAGGGCATAACCCGGAATTGGTAGTGCCCATCTGGGGTTGAAAACACGGACCTCTCCTTGGCCCCGTCAGTTAAGGCGATCTGCCAGTACCCAGACGTTAAGTCAAATGTACTGAGGTACCGGGCAACCCCCAACCGATCGATGAGCTTGTCAGCTCTGGGGATGGGGTGCGCGTCAGTCTTCATGACCGAATTGAGTCCTCGATAGTCCACACAGAACCGTAGTTCAGGTGTGGCTCCCGGCGTCGCAGCCTTCAGGACCAAGACCACTGGGCTGGCCCAAGGACTGCTGGAGGACTCAATCACCCCAAGAGCAAACATCTTCGAGACTTCCTCTTTGATGCAGGCTCGTACCCTGTCAGTCACACGGTAAGCCTTGTGCTTCACCGGCAAGTTGTCTCCTGTGTCCACATCATGGACGCACCAATCTGTGACACCAGGAACCAGGGAGAACAAGTCAGAAAATTGCCCCAGCAGCTGGCGGCAATCACTCTGCTGTTCAGGGGTCGGGGAGGGTGAGAGGTTAACTCCATCCGCTGACCCGTCTCGCTCGGAGGCCACCAAGAGGTCCGGAAGAGGCTCGGTCTCCTCCTCCATTCCATCATCGGTTGCCAACAGCATGCCCACTTCGGACCTCTCCAAGTGGGGCTTAAGGCGGTTAACATGTAGGACCCTCAAAGGGTTCCTGGGAGTTTGCAAGTTCACCAGGTAGGTGACAGGACTCTTGCGCTCCACAACCTCAAATGGACCCGTCCACTTATCCTGAAGTGCACAGGGCTCCACCGGGGCCAAGACCCACACCTTTTGTCTAGGTTGAAGCTCCACCAGAGTGGCATTCTGGTCGTACCACCGCTTCATCTCTTCCTGGCTGGCTTCCAGGTTTGCCTCAGCAAGTTTCCTGAAGCGCCTGGTCTGGTTTCGGAAGGCCAGCATGTAGCTATATACATTCTGGGGAGGTTTCCTGGGAGACTGCTCCCAGCCTTCCCAAACCAGACTCAGAGGTCCTCGGACCGGGGGACCGTACAGAAGCTCGAAGGGACTGAACCAGAGCGACTTCTGTGGCACCTCTCGGTACGCAAACAGTAGGCATGGCAAGAGGACGTCCCATATACGCCTCATTGGTCCTTCTAGGCCCATGATCATGCCTTTCAAGGTTCGGTTGAATCTCTCAACCAACCCGTTTCCTTGGGGATGGTAAGGGGTGGTGAACTTGTACGTTACACCACACTCTTGCCAAAGGGACTTCATATATTTCGATATGAAATTGGTACCTCTGTCAGACACTACCTCTAGAGGGAATCCTACTCGAGAGAGAATTCCCATCAGTGCTCGACCCACCACGGGGGCCGTCACTGTCCTCAGAGGGATGGCTGACCCAGGTTCAGCAGCCTTGGGCTCTGAATACAGGAGATCGTTCTCCCAGTATACCAAGTGTTTTCCGGACTGAACACCATTGGCCTGGTCTGCAGCCTGCTGCCGCATCCCTACGAGAGAAGGGCACTCTCTCTGCTCTCGGCAGAATTCCTCCCTGGAGGGACCCCCTTCCTGCTGCCAATGGGTCAGCTCAGGCAGGTCTCCCAGTTTGGCGATCTGTTCCCCGGTAGGCTCCAGGGCATCCCCCTCAAGGTCTGCTTCCTCCTGGGCCGTGGGAACTTCGGGAGCCGGCTGTCCGCGCCCCCTACGCCTTCTCTCTAAGGCCGGTTCCTGGGCCTCTCCCTCAGGCTCCAGGACCTCTTCGACACCCCTACTGGCTGCCATGGACCGTGTGGTCACGCACACCCAGTCGGGTAGACCCACCATCCGCAGATGAGTCATTTTCTCCACCTTTCCCCAAGGGGAATTCTCCAAATCGTTCCCTAGCAGACAATCTACAGGCATGGAGGTCCTCACAGCGACTTGCAGAGTACCAGAGACCCCCCCCACTCTAAGGGAACATGAGCCATCGGACATTGGCTCTCAGAATTGTCAGCATTGACAACCCTACAGTAGGCGTGCGGTACTACCTGCTCTTGAGACACCAGGTGCTGCCTCACTGCAGTCACACTGGCTCCTGTATCTCGAAGAGCCTCCGCCTTCTTACCGTTGATGGTCACTACCTGCGCATATTTTTTAGTGTTATTGGGCAGGTGGTTTTCCGGGACCATCTCACTGTCTCCTAGCGAGACTAGGGTCATCTGAACGGGATCCCCACCCAGTTGGACGGGTACTTCCTCCCCAAAGTTAACATTAGCTAGTTGCCGGGGTGGAGCACCAGTGGGTGCGGGTTTTGCGAACAAGCGACACTTAGGGTCAGAGGCAATGTGACTCAGGTCGCCACACCTAAAACAGGCGATGGGCCCTCTTTGAACAGGTTTACCTGTCGAGGCCCCGGTTGATTTCGGGGGTGGAGGAGGCTGAGAACCTTTCCCTTGGTTCCCTTGGGGATTACTTTGGGGGCCTTTTTGGAACCCTTTCTATTTTCCCCTGTCCACCCCACTCTTCTGCTGGGGACCCTGCCCACCTTTGGCTGAATCTCCTACTGGACCTTTGTGGACCCTGGTGCTGAGCCAGCGGTCCGCTTCCTCGGCAAGCTTCCTCGGGTTGGACAGCTTGCTATCGATCAGGTGCTGGCGTAACTCAGGAAAACAATTATCCGACAAGTGCTCCCATGCCATCAAATCAAGCAGCCCTTGAAAATCAGTTACTTTGCTGCCCTTCACCCAACCATCCAGCGCTCTGCAGAAAAAGGTCACATACTCCACATACGTACCCCCTTGAATCTTCACACACTTCCTAAACAGCTGTCGGTACATTTCAGGAGTTACCCAAATCGATTCATCAGGGCATCTTTCATGCGCGGGTAGGAGTTGGACTCTTCAGAAGGAAGATCTAGCAGGGTATTCCGCCCCTCGGTCAGGAACCGTCCCCACAACCCCGCTCCCTAGTATTTCTCAGGGACCCGGTGGGAGGACATGGCTACCTCGTAGGCCCGGAACCACTGCCCTATGTCATCCCCCTTAAAATACTCCTTCACCACATCTTTCGGTACGTAGACCCTTGACTCTACCTGGGCTGGCGTTGTGCTGCCACCAGGAGCTGCGTCCAAGCTCTTTGCTTTCAGCTCCAATTCTTTGAGTCGTATCTCATGCTCCAGCTGGAGCCGTTTTTCTTCCATTGCCATCTGTCCTTTCAATCTGGCCATCTCCACTTCATGCACTCTGGTTGCGGCCCTGTCCGCCAGCTCTTCTGACGACAGACCTCCCGGCACTTCGATCAGACTCTCGGGTGGATCCACTACCCCCCGATTTTCCGGATCTCTCAACTCTTTCCAAGCTGTGAGTGCCTTGATGTGCTGGGCTCTGGTTTTGCAGCCCGCTTGGGAGACTCGGAACTTTTCGCACAGGGCTTTCAACTGGTCACCCTTCGTTTGCCCAAGTCCTTCCCAGTCAACTTCGTCGAATCCAGAGATAACAGAGAGTGCCCTCACGGGGAGTGAACCAGGCATGGTTTCGGATATTGGAGATCTCTCGGCAAGGACGTAATCTGTGGCTCGTTACTTGGTCTGCTCTCACTACGTGGTGATCAGTAATTCACTGTATATAAATCACAAATGCAAATCCGAAATCCCACCGCTGCCACCAATGTTGGAACCAGAGGTCTCTGGTTGGCACAGGTATGCACTTGTGACAAGCAGGGACCCTCAGCTCCACGTCAGGGCAAGGGAACTACTCCTTCGAATAACCCCTGCTCACCCTCTAGGTAGTGTGGCGCGAGCAGACAAGGCTAATCCTCAGGGCGATAGTAAGTTAAGCATTTATGATCACACACAGTAAACCCACTGACCCACCACAAATGGACACCAGTTGTGTAGTTGTATCAAAAATACGTATACTTTATATAAAAGATTGATTCAAGCAGGATTATCACAAGACCATATACATGTAACGACTCGAGGCCAACAGATGATACTTAGGCAAGCTTTAGTCTTTAAATGTTCGTTGTTCAGCAAGGTACGATGACAGGGAAATAATAACGTTGCGGACCCTGTATCCGATGTGAACTCGAGACAGAGTTCAAGTGTACCTTGCTTGTGGAAGTCCGAGGCGATTCAGGCGCGGCTGGTGAGGGCGGACTCCGAACGAGGCCGACAGTTCTCCAGAGGATCTCTCCGGCTCAGGTCCCCCTCGAGGTACGAGGTAGAGGAGCAGGACTGTGGAGGGTTGCGGCGATCCGGGGTCGATGCAGCTCACGGGGCGAGGTGCCGTTCAGGCCTGCGGGGCGTATACTTCTTAGCACGCTGGGTCGTACTCGTGGATCTGTGAGGGGCGTCACGTTCTACGGCAGACGGGTGCAACACCAGGCTTCCGGTACCACGGTACGGGGAGGCCTTTCTTGAGGTGCAACACGGGTCTTGGTGTGCAGGAGGGCAAAGCGAGACAGTCGGGTATGTGATGACGTACGGACCGTCCGAGGCTATGGAATGCGCTCCGTGCAGATTCCGGCGGGAGAAGGTGAGAGGTGCACAACGCGCTCCGTTAGCGGCGAGGTGACAGGAGAGCAGGTGGCCCGGCACTGAAGCGGCGAGCGACACAGGGATGAGCGGGCTCTCTACGGCAGGGCGACCAGGCTCCGAGCTGTCACGACCTGGGAGGGGGCGAAGGTACCCTAGTCACAACTCCGGCGAGGGAATAGGAACTAAGGCCCAACAGCAGACGGGCACCAGCAGATAGAACCCAATGGTCCTGGGGTTCCGTTCAGGGGGCAAGCTCTCGATCAAGCCCTTGGAGATCGTTTCAGGCACTAGTCTACAAAGTCCTTTCTGGTCCTTTCCTCTCCGTTATCAGCAAGGCACCACTGTAGGCCAGTCTTACAGGATTCAGACCGGTTTCCGTCCTTCAGCTTCTCTTGGTCCTTCTAGTCAGGCAGAGGTTCGTCGTGGTCAAAACTGGATCTGATTTGTAAGGAGCGGGCTCCTATATTTATACTGAGATTCTTTTGTCTTTGCAGGCCAGGGGGCCTGAGCCTAGTTCAACCCGGTTCTGGAGTACTCTGTTTACAGGAAGCTGCCGTCTTCTTTCAGAGTGCCGGCAGGGACATCAGATGCTCCACAGGGGGGTGGAGCCAGCCTTGTGGTGGTGGAGCACAACCCTACTCAGAGTCAAGGACTACTCTGCCCTCCCATCCTGGTGCAAGCACCCTATTCACCACCTGGGGGTTCCAACTGTCCCCGGGAATCTCCCAGCCCTGTCACTCACACAAACCCAGACAACAGATACACATCCTGGCAGAGGCGGGCTAAATAGTTAGGCGCGCAAGTCAAGTCAAGTCAAGTCATATAATTTATATAGCGCACTACATACCCAGAGGGTTTCAAGGCGCTTAGGAAGGGGAGGAGGATTACTTGTCAAATATCCACGTTTTAAGTTGCTTTCTGAATGCTAGGTGGTTCTGGGTAAGGCGAAGGTAAGCGGGGAGTGAATTCCATGTTTTAGCAGCCAGGTATGAAAAGGATCTGCCCCCCATGGTGGTCTTGTTGATGCGAGGTACGGTGGCGAAGGCTTGGCTGGAAGAACGTAGTTGGCGGGAGGGGGTGTAGAAGGACAGTCTTGAGTTGAGGCATTCTGGTCCGATGTCGTAGAGTGATTTGTGTGCGTGGGTAAGCAGTCGGAAAGTGATCCTCTTATTGACGGGTAGCCAGTGGAGGTCTTTAAGGTGACCAGAGATGTGTTCGTTGCGTGGGATGTCTAATATGAGCCTGGCTGAGGAGTTTTGGATTCGTTGGAGTTTCTTCTGCAGTTTTGCGGTAGTACCTGCGTAGAGGGTGTTTCCGTAGTCCAGTCGGCTCGTGACTAGAGCGTGGGTGACTGTTTTCCTTGTTTCGGAGGGGATCCAGTGAAATGTTTTTCTGAGCATGCGAAGAATGTTGAAGCAGGAAGAGGATACGGCGCTGACTTGTCTGTTCATTGAGAGTGAAGAGTCCAGGATGACGCCTAGGTTCCGTGCGTGGTCTGTCGGGATGGGTGCTTTTCCGAGGGCTTCCGGCCACCAGGAGTCGTCCCATGCAGAGGGGGATGTACCTAAGATGAGGACTTCTGTTTTGTCTGAGTTCAGTTTCAGACGGCTTTGTTTCATCCATTCGGCAACTTCTTTCATTCCTTCGTGTAGGTTAGTTTTGGCGGTGCTGGGGTCGTTGGTGAGAGAAAGGATCAGTTGAGTGTCATCCGCGTAAGAGATGATGTTGAGGTTGTGTTGGCGTGCGATGGCCGCGAGGGGGCTCATGTATACGTTGAAGAGGGTGGGACTGAGTGAGGATCCTTGTGGTACGCCGCAGATGACTTCAGAGGCCTCGGACTTGAATGGTGGAAGGCGGACTCTCTGGGTTCTTCCGGTGAGGAACGAGGTGATCCATTCAAGTGCTTTTCCTTGGATTCCGATGTTATTGAGGCGTTGTAAAAGGGTGCTGTGGCAGACTGTGTCGAATGCTGCAGAGAGGTCAAGGAGGATGAGGGCGACTGTGTCTCCATTGTCCAGTAAAGTTCGAATGTCGTCTGTTGCTGCGATGAGGGCGGTCTCAGTGCTGTGTTTTGCTCGGAAGCCAGATTGTGAGGGGTCGAGGGATTTGTTGGCTTCGAGGAAGGCGGCGAGCTGGTTGTTGACAGCTTTCTCGATGACTTTGGCCGGGAATGGAAGAAGCGAGATGGGGCGGTAATTTTTGAGTTCGGTGGGGTCCGCTGTGGGTTTTTTCAGAAGGGCGGTGAGTTCAGCGTGTTTCCAGTCTTCCGGGAAGGTGGCGGAGTTGAAGGAGCAGTTGATGACGTCTCGGAGGTGCGGTGCTATGACGGAGTCTGCTTTGTTGAAGATGTGGTGAGGGCATGGGTCTGTGGGGGATCCTGAGTGGATGGAGTTCATCAGGCGGATGGTGTCCTCAGTGGAGATTGGGTTCCAGTCGTTGAGGGTGTTCACGGGGGGAAGATGATCAGCAAATGGTAGAGTGGGTTGGTCTCCGGGTTGGTTGTCAAAGCTGTTGTGGATGTCTGCAATCTTGTTGTGGAAAAATGAGGCTAGGGAGTCGCAGAGGGTTTGAGAGGGGGTGATGTCGTTGGAGTTGGCCGAGGGATTGGAAAATTCCTTGACGATGTTGAAAAGTTCCTTGCTGTTGTGGGCGTTGTTGTCAAGTCGATCCTTGAATGCTGTTTTCTTGGCCTTTCGGATTAGTTGGTGGTGAGTGCGGGTGGCGTTTTTGAAGGCGTCCTTGGTGCTAGTGGTTGGGTCTTTTTTCCAGGCCTTTTCAAGGGAGCGGCAGAGTTTCTTGGACTTCTTGAGATCATCGTTGAACCAAGAGGCCTTCTTGCTGCCAGGTTTGTTTTGACGTTTCTTCAGTGGTGCTAAGGTGTCAGCGGTGTTGGATAGCCATATTGTGAGGTTGGCGGCGGCTTCGTTGGCGTTAGAAGAGAGGGCTGGGGTGTTTTGAAGGAGCGATACGGAGATTTGGTCCGTGGTGATTTTGTTCCAATTCCTTTGCAGGGTAGGTTGGAGGTGGATGCAGGGTTTTGGTTTGTTGTAGGTGAAGTGAACGCAGCTGTGGTCAGTCCAGAGGAGGTCTGTAGTGTGGCTGAAGGAGACATGGTTGCTGGATGTGAAGATGGGGTCGAGTGTGTGACCTGCGATGTGGGTGGGGGAAGTGACTAGTTGTTTAAGTCCGAGGTTGGCGAGGTTGTCCACGAGGGTGGCGGTGTTGCGGTCGTTGATCTTTTCGAGGTGAAAGTTGAGGTCTCCCAGAAGGATGTAGTCTTTGGAGGGGAGTGCGTGTGGAGTGATGAAGTCCGTGATGTCTTCACTGAATTTTGCGCGGGGTCCTGGTGGTCTGTAGAGGAGGGTGCCTCTGAGTGTGGTTTTGGGGTCGATGTGGATCTGGAAGTGAAGGTGTTCGGAGTTGGCGAGGTTGGCGTCAGAGCTGGTTGAGATGCGGATTGATTTCTTATGGACGATAGCGATTCCTCCTCCTGTGTGGCCGGTGCGGTCCTTGCGTGTGATCTTATAATTTTCAGGGATGGCGATGGCGATGTCTGGGGCGGAGGAAGCGTTCATCCATGTTTCCGTTAGGAAGGCGATGTCTGGAGAGATGGTGTCTAGTAGATTCCAAAGGTCAATGGCGTGTCTGTGGACCGATCGGGTGTTGAGAAGGATGCATTGTAGGTGATTGGGGTCGGGAGTCTGTGGGGTGGTCGTAGCGGAGATGTAGTTGGTGCCGCTGAATTTGCAGGTGAAGCAGGAGAAAGGTCCATGGGTTTGACCAGGGGCGGCTTGGATACAGGTGGGGGCGCAACCGGGGTTAAGGGCTAGGAGGGAGGCGGCATCGTAGGTAATGCGGGAGGGCTGGGCAGCGCGAGGGGCAGGGGGTCTGGCGCTGGGCGCGGTCCAGGCGCGGACGGGCGTAGACGGGCTTACCTTTGGCGCACCTTCGGCGTGGCCGAAGCGCGTGGACGCTGCGCGTGGGGGCATCAGACATAAATGGAGAGTGGAGGGGGGCGGAGGAAGGGAGGAGCAGCTGGGGAGGCGGGTGCGGGGCGGAGAGGAGGGGCTTGCTCCGAATCACAAACAAACAAAATGGCAGGGGCAGAAAATACGATCTGGGCGAGCTTGGGGCCACAAAAGTATGAAACAAAGGGGAGAAGGCACAGATTAACCAACAGCAGTCAAAACGGTACCAGTTTAACAAAGCGAGCGCAGTGCGAGCAGAGATATGCGAATAATACTGCTTCTATGCGGGCGGTTACACGGAGCAAAAGCGCTGCGTTGCAGGTAATGAGTCAATTGCAGTGCTGTGAGTGCTCAAAGCGCTACGATACCAGCCAGCAGAATTTCGTCAGGGATGTGAGGATGGCGCTGAGGGAACTCGGCAGAGCGCGAGTGAGCGGCCGCCTCTTACAGCGTAAGGGAGGTCACAGCGCTTTGATCTACGGGGCAGTGGTGGTCAATCTTGGAAGGGAGGAGCAGCTGGGGAGGCGGGTGCAGGGCGGAGAGGAGGGGCTTGCTCCGAATCACAAACAAACAAAATGGCAGGGGCAGGAAATACGATCTGGGCGAGCTTGGGGCCACAAAAGTATGAAACAAAGGGGAGAAGGCACAGATTAACCAACAGCAGTCAAAACGGTACCAGTTTAACAAAGCGAGCGCAGTGCGAGCAGAGATATGCGAATAATACTGCTTCTATGCGGGCGGTTACACGGAGCAAAAGCGCTGCGTTGCAGGTAATGAGTCAATTGCAGTGCTGTGAGTGCTCAAAGCGCTACGATACCAGCCAGCAGAATTTCGTCAGGGATGTGAGGATGGCGCTGAGGGAACTCGGCAGAGCGCGAGTGAGCGGCCGCCTCTTACAGCGTAAGGGAGGTCACAGCGCTTTGATCTACGGGGCAGTGGTGGTCAATCTTGGAAGGGAGGAGCAGCTGGGGAGGCGGGTGCAGGGCGGAGAGGAGGGGCTTGCTCCGAATCACAAACAAACAAAATGGCAGGGGCAGAAAATACGATCTGGGCGAGCTTGGGGCCACAAAAGTATGAAACAAAGGGGAGAAGGCACAGATTAACCAACAGCAGTCAAAACGGTACCAGTTTAACAAAGCGAGCGCAGTGCGAGCAGAGATATGCGAATAATACTGCTTCTATGCGGGCGGTTACACGGAGCAAAAGCGCTGCGTTGCAGGTAATGAGTCAATTGCAGTGCTGTGAGTGCTCAAAGCGCTACGATACCAGCCAGCAGAATTTCGTCAGGGATGTGAGGATGGCGCTGAGGGAACTCGGCAGAGCGCGAGTGAGCGGCCGCCTCTTACAGCGTAAGGGAGGTCACAGCGCTTTGATCTACGGGGCAGTGGTGGTCAATCTTGGAAGGGAGGAGCAGCTGGGGAGGCGGGTGCGGGGCGGAGAGGAGGGGCTTGCTCCGAATCACAAACAAACAAAATGGCAGGGGCAGAAAATACGATCTGGGCGAGCTTGGGGCCACAAAAGTATGAAACAAAGGGGAGAAGGCACAGATTAACCAACAGCAGTCAAAACGGTACCAGTTTAACAAAGCGAGCGCAGTGCGAGCAGAGATATGCGAATAATACTGCTTCTATGCGGGCGGTTACACGGAGCAAAAGCGCTGCGTTGCAGGTAATGAGTCAATTGCAGTGCTGTGAGTGCTCAAAGCGCTACGATACCAGCCAGCAGAATTTCGTCAGGGATGTGAGGATGGCGCTGAGGGAACTCGGCAGAGCGCGAGTGAGCGGCCGCCTCTTACGCAAAGGCTATCTTTCTAACAGAAGCATTTGCAAACACAGGATATTAAAATAAACCTTATTAAAGGAAGTATTTTATTATTCTGAGTTCAGGCATACTAAACTCGACCTGCTACCGTGTTCCCTGAGTCTGCCGGGACTATAGCGTGTAATAGTTCCAACAGCTCATCTTCGCCTAAGAGAACCGGTAGCCCTTCCATAGTGAAGAACGAAAAGGGCGGTAATTCACTATGAGGACATGCCACACTCTAGGCTTGTCCTACCTTACGCTTCAATGCACCCTGCCCGTAGGCCTACCCTAGGGGTGACTGATATGGAGGTTAGGGAAGGTTCAGGGACTGGCAAGTGTGGGCACTTGCACAGTCAGCGTGACAGTACGGGACTGTACGCGGGGTCTGCAATGGCAGACCGGATTCATGTCTTACGAGGCCGCTTCTGTGGGTGGCGCAACCAGCGCTGCAGGCCCACTAGCAGCATTTGTATCTACAAGCCCCGGCACTCCTCGTGCACGTTACTGGGGACTGACAGTAGACCAAATAACCCAATCGTGGAAATCAATTGTACATACCCTTTACATTGGGAGCACTTGCACTGCGGCACGGATTGGCCGTGGCGCAGTGCCCTGAGCATCGAACACCAGCAAAACATCTGAGGCACATCAGCAAAAAGTGGAAGGGAGACTCACCCCAAGGTGCCAAGTCTAAAAGCCAGTATTTTAGGACTGGTTTAGTACATTTGTGACTTTGAGCACCTTTAAAAAACAAATTCAGTCAGAGGGTTTTTTTGTTTAATTTTCTCCTGCTGGATCTCTCGGCGGCATTTGATTCGGGCAACCATAAGATTCTGGTTGACCGCATGCAGAGTCTGGAGATCAAGGAGACAGCATTAGATCTCCTCCAATCCTTCCTCGACTTTGAGCCCAACATTGTTCAATCTTTATATCATACCACTGGTCACACTTATCAAAAATTCTGTCTTCTCCCTGACAGCATATGCTAATGATACCCAAATTGTGGTATCACTAGCGAATACAAAATCAATTCTGGCTCTGCATTTCGGACCTGCATGTGCAATGTGAGCAAGTGGATGTACAACAATTGTCTCAAACTGAATGCCACAAAGACAGAAGTCATCATCTTTGGCAATAACCCTTCATTCTGGAAGCTGGCATGGTGGCCGCCTGAGCTGGGCCCACTCCTTGAACCCATAAATAAAGCAAAAAATCTTGGCTTTCTGTTCGATAACCAGTTGAAGCTCAATGACCGAGTGAAAAAACTCACATTTGCCTCATACTGCTCTCTAAGGCTTGTAAAAAAGATTGAAAAATTCCTACCCCCTGAGCTTTTGAAAACCGTGATCTTTGCACTGTTACTCACAAGGACCAACTACTGCAATAGACTCGATCTCATCCTTACTACAGGCCCTTTGAAGAGGCTGCAGATGCTGCAGAATGTAGCAGCACGGTTCCTCTTCAAAATTCAAAAATATGAATCTTCGAGAGGAGCCATCGGGACCCTCCACTGGCAACCGGTCAGACAACGTTGCAGGGTCAAGGCCCTTTGTCTGGGCTATAAATCACTGCACGGTCTAGGGCCCATCCATTTCAAGGAGAAACCTAAATGGTTTTATCCCAGGAGGGACTCTTCATTTGTGTTCTGCCAGGAACTTGACTGTCCCCCCATTTAGGAGGACCACTTTGGGTGCCTCTATAGTGCCAATACGCCCTTGAGCATGAGTTTGCGCTTTACAAATCATATTCATATTCCTATCATACATCTCTCTCAGGTGACTTATGCGAGTAGTAGTGCATGGAGAATAACAAGACTCTCCTTTCAGATCTCTTGCTCTCTCTCAGATGATGGGTGAGGGGAAAGACTTGCCTCTCCTATTGGACCTCGGGCTCAGATGACGGGTGTGAATAGTAGGGTGTGTTAAGAGAGACCAGCCTCACTGCTCAATCCTTCCCGCAGCTGATGGGAGTGTGCAGTAGTAAGTGGAAATGGACTATCCTCAATGCTAACATCCCTCTCGTTGATAATAGATGTGCATAGTAGGGTGTAGGGAGAGACTGCACTCTACTCACCACTCTCACCAAGCAGATGGGCGTAAATAGTAGATTCTGATAAACACCATCTCCAGTAAGACTCCTTACCACAGTAACAAGTGTGCATACCAGAGCATATTCATACATCACCTACTCCTTTCTCCTGCTCACGTTCCTGCAGGAGTCTCGTGAGTTTGTATTAACAATCTAATCATCACAGAATTTATCTCTTAAGCTTCTTCTCAAAAACAAGGATCACAACATGCATCCCTACTAATAGGGTGCATTGAAAACTCATCTACTCCTTTTTACTATACACAATCCCTAGAGAGTTCCACAAGATCATAAAACATAGATACAAACAATAGAAATATTTAATTACCAAATATTAATCCAACACAGCGCAATGCCTCCTGTTTTGAGCAGCATAAGGTTGGCCGCAGAGACTGGCATATAGCCAGGCCCTGCGGCCAACCTCCTCATGAGGCCAGTGCCACACATCACCAGCCTGTGGTTATGCACTGTGGCTAATCCACCATATACAACTAACCCCATGCAGCACACAGTCTTTGGCCATGTGCAGTGGTAGGTTGATCACAAGGCCTGGTCTGCAACCAGTCTCTGTGTCCAACTCGCTAAAGGCAGCCAAAGGCAGCCAACCCGCACCCCCCCTCCACGGGCCACTTTTGACCCTGGGCACCCCGGCAACATATTTAATAGGTAAGGGGCACAAACCCCCTTCCCCTCAGATGATTTTATCCCCAGGGACCCCATCCCCCAGGGTCCAACCACATATGTCAAGAGAAGGGGGGGCACAGGTTATTCTCATGCAACTTCTATGATTTTTTTACACATTGCCAGATTATGCTTGTTACTTCCTCTTTCTATGTGTGCTGCAGTCTGAGGAATATGCCACTGTTGATTGTTTTTGTGCAAGAAAGCATCCCTTCCTTCCAAAAACCGCCCTTTATGCAACACCGGCACCCGTGCACCATGGTTAAAGTGTGCCTAGGCAGCCAAAATGACACCAGCAAAAGAGAATATAGCAGATATTCTTTTAAATATGGCACATTCCTGCTTGTTACCTATCACGCAACCCAGCAAATTGGCATGTTGCACTATATGACTTTTTTTTATAAAAACGCCCCTAAGTGGTTAAGGGGCCATTGCTGACTGAGACCCTGGAACCAACCTACACATGAATGATGTGGCCCAAGAAATCTGACACCCTTCTTAGGTGGCACATATTCCATTTCAGAGAGGACCTGTCTGGGCAATTCAGGCTGGATTTTTCATATTGAAGCAGTACCAAGACTAATGTGCATATGGCTGGGACTGGAGTGATCTCAGGTTGCATGGTTGGTATACTAACAATGGGTCAGAATACTACCCTGAGTGATTGCCAGAGGTTAGACAAACTGCAAGAATCCCTCTCATATTTTTTTGTATCTGATTTCTTTATAGCGCCTGCAATCTTTTCGGAGAGCTACTTCTATTGCTCAGTGTCCACAGATGCCCGTGCATGTCAGAATCTGCACAGCATCACACACACCGGTGACCGCGGAGTATAACAAATCTAAAAAATAGTTAAACATGAGGTCAATATTTGTCCCCACTGCCAGGTTTTACCTGACAATGGAAAACAGAAAATGGACCTTGTACATTGGGCCAGCAGGGATAGTTTATCTAAATTTTTGAGCTACTTTACAATCCTATTTTTTAATACCCAAATACCTAAAATTGTAGGAGTACATTCTACTAGTAGTACATTTACGTTTGTGAACAGTGCCACAGTATCCAATGTAACGAAAATTGTAAACTTTAAAATGTAAATATGCAACAATGGAAATTCCACAGCCATCTACCAAAATGTTGTGCACAGATGTACTTTTGAAAGCAGCCCATGCACTATTCATACTTGGGGCAAGATAATGGGTATGGAGGCTACATTCTGTGTCTAATGTGATGTTGATTCTAGTTTACATAATCTATGGTAGAATATCTGCAGCTGTATTATCATGGAACAGTGAGATAGAAAAGATTCATAAAAAGAACTAGGGAATATATCTGTATATTCCATTCATGAAGGGGCATGATTTTATCGTCAGAGGATTTTATTGGGATTAGATCTGTACAATTCGTCCCATCTCAGTCACTGGTGCATTCTATATACTGAGCTGCAGAAACAGCCTCCTGTGTTTTATTCCAGTTTTCTAGTTTTGAAATGTACATAATTTGTGCAATGTCAGTGAAAATAGGAGGCATTATTGACATTTATCTTGCTTTTCAATGCACAATGTACAAGACATTATGGATAGATTGTAAATATTAATATACTTTACAATGTACTTTTCATCATCTATGTGCTTTTCAGATTTTACATTTGTTCATTCTGTCAACTGTCTATTCCTGCTTTTGATTTCATTAGCAACAAAAATGTGAAATACATTTATTATTCATTCTTGTCTTTAAATAACCAGAACCGATTAAACAATTAATGCACTGAAAGAAAGAAGCTCTCATAATATTGTTCAGAATTCAATGCATAAACATAGAGCATATACAGTAATATTTCACCACATCTTTAGCTTGGAAAACAGGAGTTATAGGAAACATACCTGAGGTGAATATTTTGTTGAAAGAAGGTAACATCTGAATAACTGAATCATTAAGGAAGGCAGAATCATTTGCAGTATATGTTTCCAGCATTAAAGCTGCATCCAAGTATCGTTCATGGAGCTCTTTCAGCTCAGAAAATGATGCCATTTTCAAGTATTCAAAGTTTCAAACTCTACTTCTTCTGTTTGTGCAGCTATACTTATATTAAATCATCTAAATTGCAAATGATCGATGAACAGAAGTCAGTTTGATTTGTGTGCGCTCCAAACCTCATCCAAATTCTATTCTTCTTTGATGTCAGCTGATTGAAGCTTAGAAATATTTAGCATTCTGTTTGCAAAGCATATTGTTGTGAAGTGTGTCACATGCACCATCACCTTAATTGAAACAGATATGCTTAAAGTACCTTGAACGTCTCGCCGAGGTTCTACATGCCGCCAATATCTCCTACCTTATATAAGTCGACGATACACAAATCTACATAAACATCTCTTCCCCTGTGAAATTTTCTCCCTGAATGAGGCCTTGAAGCTGACAGTCCACTGGCTCACCACCAACCAGCTTAAACTCAACGCAAATAAAACTGAATTTCTTCTGATCTCTCCACCCAAACCCAATCCAGACATCCAGGAATGGATCAAGACCATCTCAGCACTAAACTACCCTCCTCGGCGAAATCCCTTGGAATAACCCTGGACGGCAGCCTGAACATGCGTGGCCATATAAACTTGATGGCCAAAATGGATAGATTCCACCTGAGGTACCTAAGAAACCTAAAGCCCTTCATGATGTGTCCGACCTTAATACGGCAGTACAGACACTAGTCATTTCCAGATTAGAATATGGATGCTCTACTCTTGCCGGTCTACCCAAGAAATCCCTGGCCCCATTAAAAGCCTGCCACAACACCGCCTCCAGACTACTAACCGACTCAAAGCAATATGACCACATCTCTCCCCACCTCAAAGCGCTGAACTGGCTTCGCCTAGAGGCCAGAATTGAATTGAAACTGGCCTGCATTACTCACAAAGCTCTTTATAACAACTCCCTAATATTTCTTGCACAAAAACTCGTGATATCAGGAGGACCCAGAAACTCCCGAACTGCCAAAAACCTACTGCTGCAACCTGCATGTTTCTGGAAGAAAAAAAACTACAATCAGGCCATCACTGGGGCTGCGCCAATTATTTGGAACTCTCTCGCCTAATGAAGACGTTATATTAAAATCTTTCTCTGGACGATACCTATTCCTGCACTCCTGGGCATTCTCCAAAGAGTTGAGACTATGTGCCTTCTTGTACAATGTATCTACCTGTCCTTCCCACATGTAGCTGGGACTTTAGACTGCGTGTTTTCTTGCATTATGTATCCACTATTTTACCCAATTGATCCCTCCCTTCCCATCGCTTTGTATACCACCCTTAATACAGTAAAGTGCTCTGATACCCTCATAGGTCTGGTTCGCACTCTATAAAACTATAAAATAATATATAAGGGAAGACAAGTGCAGAAAGAGACAACAGGGGTGCAGAAATGAGGTGCAGACGGAGGCAACAGACTTGCATAAAAAGGGAAGAGAGGTGCAGAAAAGGCAGGAAGAGTGCAAAAAGAGGAACAAGTGGTACATAAAGGGAAAAGAGGGTGCAGAAAGAAGCAAGACAGGTGCAGAAAGAAGCATGGAAAGTGCAGAATGACCCCTCCCCACCTTTTTTTCTGGTTTTTTTTCTTCCTTTCTTCTTCACTCCCTTTTTTTTCTCAACGCAGAGGTAAATATTTGTATGGAATTTATGAACATTTTGAAGATCTAAAGGATTGTGTGTCAGGCAGGTTGTATAAAGACAAAATTATGTTAGGCCATCAGGGAAACTTTTTTGTTATATATATGCTCAGGGTGATTGTATGAAATCAATACTTAATTAGGTTATCAGGTACTTTATTAGCATATTAGATATATAGGGGAGGCCCTGGGAGAGGTTAGCTATCCACCACCGGGACCGTTGGTCCTAAAGCCTCAATACAGGAGAGGCTTGAGGGGTGGAGTCTGGTTACTGACTGCACTACGGGTAGAGGAGGGGGGATGGTGGGTCAGGATAAGGGGGATAGGGATGGAGTTAAAATAGAAAATGCAGTTCATAGTAAATTGAAGATGAGGATGAGCGTATGGATGTCAGGAGATAAGGTCATAAAATGGAGAGGTACATCAGTTTTTGATGGGGGATAAAAGGATCCAGGGTAATTTAAGGTTATGTTCATTTAATGTGGGTTGTTGCTGAGCTTCTGGTGATGCAATCTGACTTGTCCACCACAAACCGCGGAGTAGCCATTTTAGCAAAGAATGGGTTTCAAAGCACTGGTAGAATAGCGGTTGACAACCAGGGCCACTGGGTGGTTATTGAATGTGCTAGGGGGGAATTTGTATTTATTATATGCTCTGTATTTGGGTCTAACTTTGACGAAGCCACAGTGTTAGAGGGTCTTAATCTGGAATTAGCGCCATGGCCTACCCCGCTGATCTTGTGTGATGCTTTCAACATCCACTTGGATAGTCAAGATCTTCAAAATGGTGGAAATACTATACAGGCAGAAAACCTAGAGTTTTCAAGGCATTACAGCACTTGGTGGAGGATCATGGTCTGAAAGGTGCATGGTCTACATTGCAGATATCAGACCCGGGACTTATGTTTTATTCTTATCCTCACAACAAATTGGTTAGGCTACATTACTTCTATGCACCATCAGATCTATTAACGGATGCCAGAATACAAGTCTACCCAAGAATCACATCAGATCATGGCCCATTAATGATAGACATCCCGACTAGATGTAATAGTAATTCTTCCTCACAAAGATCTAATTCATTTGACTTTAAGCTTTTAAAAGAGTCTAATTTTATAAACCACATGAATGATTGCATTCAGCAATTTTTAGAAGTCAACCATAAGTCGACGTACAACCATATGTCTGGGATGCCCTAAAAGCAGGGTTTAGGGGAGAGACTCTGAGCTATGCGCTTTATAAACAGAAACAACTCAGAGCTGAGGTTCAAGATCTTGATGGGAGGATTAGGTTGGCAGAGGTAGAACTGATAGCGAATGGAGGAGATACTGCCCCTTTACAATCAGAAGGAGCACGATGCAAAGCCAGAATTAACCTTCATTGGAGCTGAGAAATTGCTATTAAATTTAACTTGTTTAAGAGAAAAAGATACAAATTCAGTGAAGCTACTGGGCGGTGTTTGGCACACAGGCTAAGGTCTAAAGAGGCTTCACAGAGAATCCAAAATATTGTGGATAGACAGGGTAAATTAGTGGAAACCTCACAGGAAATATTTGAAGTATTTAACTTTTTCTTTAAAACATTATATACCAAAGACAATCAGGGGGAAGAGGATATTGAGACATTCTTCAAGGACGTAGAGGATGTAAAACTGGGGCAAGTAGAGGCATATATTTTGGAAGAACCCATTACCATGGAAGAATAAGTAGAGGCGATAAATAATCTGAACAGTGGAAAAGCAACGGGTCCAGACAAGCTGCCTCTGGAAGTCTATAGAACATTCTTCCAGGAGCTAAAATTTGAATTACTGACTACCCTACAACAAGCACAGGTGGGGACAGTTCTCCCATCATGGGAGGAAGCAAATATTATTGTTTAAAAAAAAGTAGCATAGCTCCCAGGGTTGTATTGGCACATTTCCCTAGTAAACACCAGTGGGAAGATATATACAAAAATGTTAGCCACTTGCCTAGTGAATCTTATTACCCCACTTGTATCATTAAAACAACATGTGTTTTTACCTATTTTGGCTACCGTAAATCACATTGACAGGGTAGTAGCATTGCTGGACAAAGCTTATGTACAGCGCACTACCTTAGGTTTAGTATTATTAGACGCCGAGAAGGCATTCAACCGTGTGTCATGGAGCTTTCTCTGGGGGACATTACAAGCCATGGGGTTTGGACCTGGCTTTATTCTCGAATCTGCATTAATGGGTTAGAATCAGCTCCGGTGTATATATCAAGAGGCAAGTTAGAACCATCCAGGGGACAGCTACAGCAACTGCAATCATGCTGTATGAGATTTGTACGGACCCAAGGGAAACCACGAAGAGCAATGCACTTTATGTCACCGCCTCAAGAGAAAGAGGGGTGGGCTGTACCTAATTTTACATTTTATTATTATGCATGTATTTTGCAAAACATCTGGATAATACTCACTGGAGAAGATATTGATAACTCCACAGAATACCCCTTCATATATCAGATGATATTGGGGCAGGAGTAAGGTATTGTTTGTTTAGAAAGCTGGAGTATAAATATTACAAAAGAACGCATTTTAAGGTAGTAGGAGGTGCCTATAAGGTATGAGGAGTAGTACGGAACAAATTACAAATCGCGGGGGGCTGCTTTTACACCCCATTAAAAACACCCATTTTACTACCTGCGGTTTTCACTGAGTTGCTCAGAAATGGAATAGATAAGGGAGTTACATGTATAGGCAAAAATGTATAAGGACGAAGGTCTGCTTTCCTTTCAGATATTAGTTGATAAATATAAACTCCTCCAAACAGATTTTTATTAAATTCCTCCAGATGCGGGACTTCTTGATGAAAAAATAAAGGACAATAGAGCCATACGTGTTAGTCGAGCCTATTAGACGGAAGCAACAGATTGGTGGGATCTATAGCTGCTTATTAGATACGCAGAGAGAATATCTGGAGGCCCAAAATATAAGATGGAGAAATAGATTTGGAGACATACACATGAACAATCAATTGATACAGCAGAGAAAATTTTAATATCAACCCATCTAAGAACACAACATTTTAGAATTATATTTGATCTATATCATACCGCTGCGAAGATGATGAAATAGGGGGCTTAATGATGGGAAATGTTTTAGATGTGGTGCAGATGTGGCTAACATTATACATATTTTTTATACATGTAGGAATTTGATTCAACTTTTGGACCACATAGAGAAGTTCGTCTCGGAAATTACGGGAGATAAAATTAATATCACACCATCCATTATGTTAATGGGCATAGGGGAAGAAATAATTGAAGGACATCCAGCTTTTGAATTCAGTTTTTTGATTTTTATAGCAGTGGCAGTAGTCCGTCTATGTATAACCTCCTTGTATCTTTTTTTCAAAGTTCTGTAGAAATATTGGTGTTAAGAACCCACAATTTCCCTGATGTTCTAGAGTTTCAGTCTTGATTGCATCAAAGCCTGGTGGCTCTAAAGAAGATGCCAGAATGGGAGAGCTGCTTGTTGGTGGCAGTGTATTTGGACTGGGACAAACTGCTCGCATTTTCTGAGAATTGGAGCAGTGGAGGCCCCTGGCGATTCTGATAAATCACTTGCATATTTATGTTCATTTCCCGGCCATGGGCAGTATTGGGACCGGCGTCTCCCAATTTGAGTGCTCTGGTCTTTTATTGCAGAGGAGTGAATATTGTGAGATCCCTCCAAACGGGGGATTGTTCCATTGCTGGATTTAGTCCTTTCTGGTAAGTCAGGATGGGGGAATTCTTAACATTAGAATGGTGTTTGCATAAAAATTGAGTGATGAGGCCTGGTTTTGGTGTCTTTAAAAATTACTTTGCGTCAGGGACTGCATTTCGTGATCGCTTTAAAGATTCTGTGTGAAATCGTTTCCTTGATGTAGGGAAGCTGTTTTTTTGTGGGCATCCAGTGATTGAGGTCCAGCTGTCAGTGACTATATCTTACCCCAGTAGTCTTTGCCCTCCTCCTCCTTGGGGATAGCCGATCACCAGGAGGGGTGGCTGTGGCAAGCCAACAAACCACCTCTCCACAGAGGGCCAAAAGTAGTCAGGAGACCCGGGGCTATAGCCAACCTGCTCTGGAGGTTAGCCTCTGGGGAGCCCGTGGATCAACTATTTTCAAGTTGACATGCTAGGGTCTTGGGTAAAGTTTTCAATAGGCAATAATCGCGCCTCTGATGGACCTCATTGGCTACAATACTGCCACTGCACAAAGATGTTTTGCACATCTGTACTTTCATTGTGACATACGTACTCTTTATCTCCAAATGTTGTTTTTTTTAGTCCTATATACTGGGCTTTGTGCTAGTCTTTAGCAATCACATAGGTGTGGCTGCGTACACACTCACAGTCTGTTTATTAACCCAGAAACATGTTTGAATGGTGTGAGTGAGGTGTTTCTTGTCCTCATCTCATCATACACATGTGAATGGCTGTGTGGAGCATCATGTGTGACTGCTTAGCTTTGTGCCTACACAGATCATGTATTTTGTGCATTTACTCCACAGTCAGATGAAATGACAAACTATGCTTTCTACCATTTTGTGATAGACTACTTTAATGAACTGAGTTTGTTTGCCTAGTCTCTATTTGTGAGACTTACACTCCTCCTCCCACCCAGCCAAACTAGACCACCAGGAAGAGTGTCATCCAGACACTGCTGATAAGTGTACTTGCAAGATGGTTGTCACTGGTGGCTGGTGTTTTTGGCTCAAAGGGAAATTTGATAGTTGTGATAGGTGAAGAGATCAGTCCCCAGTGTCAGCCATCTTTCTAGTACACTTCCCTTCACTGGCAGGTACCTGTACAGATTTCTTTCTTCTATTGTAGAACTTGGTGATGTAATTGAATTACATCACTGAGTATTTCTAATTTTATTTATGTGATTTGTAAAGCGCGCTGTAACCCTGCAGGCATCCTGGCGCTGAGAGAAAGGTTCAACGGAACAACAGTCAGTCGTGAGAGCATGAGGAGGGTGTGTTGACAGGACTCTGTTACTATTGCCCCTGAGGGGTTATACCCTTGGAAAGAGCCAGTTCTTGATTTTTTTCCGGAACAGCAGCAATTCGCTGATATTCCTGATTTCCATTGGAAGGCTATTCCAGAGGCGGGCTGCTGCTACGCTAAACGCTCTACCGCCCTGGGTCTTTTTCTTATCCTAGTTATTCTGACAAGACTGGTAGAAGAGGAGAGGAGGGCCCGTGTGGGCTCATACCACTGGAACTTGCCCTGAAGTGGCTTAGGGCCCTGACCATGCACTGCTTTGAATACGGTGCATAGGGATTTGAATAGGATCCTCTGAGGCACTGGGAGCCAGTGCAAGTCAGCCAACGCTTGAGTTGTTGAGGATCGGTGGGTTCGTGAGAGTGCCAACTAATCTGCTGCCGCCTGGATACTCTGTAGCCTGTTAATCAGATATCCAGGTGATTCCAGTAACAAGACCTTTACAGTAGTCCTGGTGACTAAGAATGGTTCTAATGACTACAGTTGTTCTTGCCTGTACCGGTAGCAAAGGTAGCAGCTTTCAGGGACCTCGCATTAAAGTAAAGCAACTGCCCACCAGTTTGTTAATGTGTGTCTCCAGATTTAGATTTTCATTAAAGCTGACCCCCAGATTCCGCACCGTATTCACTGGTGTCAGTGGTCCATCCGAGACTGGGGGCCAAAAGTCTGCAGGCAGGCTTCTGGCGACTCTCCCCACCTTGCATTGTAGGATCTCCATTTTTCCGCTGTTGAACTGGAGCGAGTTTCCCTTCAGCCATGTCGCCATTTCATGCATACAGGCATGGAAGCCTACATAAGGTGTGTGTCGTCAGCGTAGTTAATCACGCTGATGTCATGAGCTTTAATGATACCTAACAGGGGTTGCATGTAGGCATTAAACAATATGGGACTGATGGATGATCCCTGTGGAACCCCATGTGGAACTCTGGCAAATTCAGATTGGTATGGAGGGAGTACCACTGCCTGCCATCTGCCGGACAAATACAATCGCATCCAGTTAAGCGCCATTCCTTTCACTCCAAAGGTCTCCAGCCTTGTCAGCAGAATGTCAGGGTTTACCATATAGAGGTAGGTTGTCCAATATCATCACAAATGCTGACTCAGTCCCATGGGCTGGTCTCTTCCCAAAATGTTCTAGGAAAAAGAGTCAGTTGAAGAAGCTTGAGGTCGCTGTACAACTATAAAGATGTACTCATGAATAAATACCTTTTACCTACTAACCACTATAAGCGTGGTTACTATAATTTTTGGCAACAAGGTTCTGCGCAGGGTGTAGGTTACTGCGGGGCGTACTACTTCTTAGCACACTGGGTCGTACTAGTGGATCTGTGATGGGCGTCACGTTCTACGGCAGACGGGTGCAGCACTAGACTTCAGGTACCACGGTACGGGGAGGCCTTTCTTGAGGTGCAACACGGGTCTTGGTGTGCAGGAGGGCAAAGCGAGACAGTCGGGTACGTGACGACGTATGGACCGTCCGAGGCTATGGAATGCGCTCCGTGCAGATTCCGGCGGGAGAAGGTGAGAGGTGCACAACGCGCTCCGTTAGCGGCGAGGTGACAGGAGAGCAGGCGGCCCGGCTCTGAAGCGGAGAGCGACTCAGGGATGAGCGGGCTCTCTACGGCGGGGCGACCAGGCTCCGAGCTGTCATGACCTGGGAGGGGGCGAAGGTACCCGAGTCACAACTCCGGCGAGGGAATAAGAACTAAGGCCCAACAGCAGACGGGCACCAGCAGATAGAACCCAATGGTCCTGGGGTTCCGTTCAGGGGGCAAGCTCTCAATCAAGCCCTTGGAGATCGTTTCAGGCACAAGTCTACAAAGTCCTTTCTGGTCCTTTTCTCTCCGTTCTCAGCAAGGCACCACTGTAGGCCAGTCTTACAGGATTCAGACCGGTTTCCGTCCTTCAGCTTCTCTTGGTCCTTCTAGTCAGGCAGAGGTTCGTCGTGGTCAAAACTGGATCTGATTTGTAAGGAGCGGGCTCCTATATTTATACTGAGATTCTTTTGTCTTTGCAGGCCAGGGGGCCTGAGCCTAGTTCAACCCGGTTCTGGAGTACTCTGTTTACAGGAAGCTGCCGTCTTCTTTCAGAGTGCGGGCAGGGACATCAGACGCTCCGCAGGGGGGTGGAGCCAGCCTTGTGGTGGTGGAGCACAACCCTACTCAGAGTCAAGGACTACTCCGCCCACCCATCCTGGTGCAAGCACCCTATTCACCACCTGGGGGTTCCAACTGTCCCCGGGAATCTCCCAGCCCTGTCACTCACACAAACCCAGACAACAGATACACATCCTGGCAGAGGCGGGCTAAATAGTTAGGCGCGCAAAGGCTATCTTTCTAAAAGTATCATTTGCAAACACAGGATATTAAAATAAACCTTACTAAAGGAAGTATTTTATTATTCTGAGTTATTATGCCCCGCAGGCATGAACGGCACCTCGCCCCGTGAGCTGCATCGACCCCAGATCGCCGCAACCCTCCACAGTCCTGCTCCTCCACCTCGTACCTCGAGGGAGACCTGAGCCGGAGAGATCCTCTGGAGAGCTGTCGGCCTCGTTCGGAGTCCGCCCTCACCAGCCGCACCTGAATCGCCTCGGACTTCCACAAGCAAGGTACACTTGAACTCTGTCTCGAGTTCACATCGGATCCAGGGTCCGCAACGTTATTATTTCCCTGTCATCGTACCTTGTTGAACAACGAACATTTAAAGACTAAAGCTTGCCTAAGTATCATCTGTTGGCCTCGAGTCGTTACATATATATGGCCTTGTGATAATCCTGCTTGAATCTATCTTTCATATAAAGTATACGTATTTTTGATACAACTACACGACTGGTGTCCATTTGTGGTGGGTCAGTGGGTTTACTGTGTGTGATCATAAATGCTTAACTTAATATCGCCCTGAGGATTAGCCTTGTCTGCTCGCGCCACACTGCCTAGAGGGTGAGCAGGGGTTATTCGAAGGAGTAGTTCCCTTGACCTGACGTGGAGCTGGGGGTCCCTGCTTGTCACAAGCGCATACCTGTGCCAACCAGAGACCTCCGGTTCCAACATTGGTGGCAGAGGTGGGATTTCGGATTTGCATTTGTGATTTATATACAGTGAATTACTGATCACCACGTAGTGAGAGCAGACCAAGTAACGAGCCACAGATTACGTCCTTGCCGAGAGATCTCCAATATCCGAAACCATGCCTGGTTCACTCCCCGTGAGAGCACTCTCTGTTATCTCTGGATTCAACGAAGTTGACTGGGAAGGGCTTGGGCAAAAGAAGGGTGACCAGTTGAAAGCCCTGTGCGAAAAGTTCCGAGTCTCCCAAGCGGGCTGCAAAACCCGAGCCCAGCGCATCAAGGCATTCACAGCTTGGAAAGAGTCGAGAGATCCGGAAAATCGGGGGGTAGTGGATCCACCCGAGAGGCTGATCGAAGTGCCAGGAGGTCTCTCGTCAGAAGAGCTGGCGGACAGGGCCGCAACCAGAGTGCATGAAGTGGAGATGGCCAGATTGAAAGGACAGATGGCAATGGAAGAAAAACGGCTCCAGCTGGAGCATGAGATACGACTCAAAGAATTGGAGCTGAAAGCAAAGAGCTTGGACGCAGCTCCTGGTGGCAGCACAACGCCAGCCCAGGTAGAGTCAAGGGTCTACGTACCGAAAGATGTGGTGAAGGAGTATTTTAAGGGGGATGACATAGGGCAGTGGTTCCGGGCCTACGAGGTAGCCATGTCCTCCCACGGGGTCCCTGAGAAAGACTGGGGAGCAGGGTTGTGGGGACGGTTCCTGATCGAGGGGCGGGATACCCTGCTAGATCTTCCCTCTGAAGAGTCCAACTCCTACCCGCGCATGAAAGATGGCCCATCGCCTGTTTTAGGTGTGGCGACCTGGGTCACATTGCCTCTGACCCTAAGTGTCGCTTGTTCGCAAAACCCGCACCCACTGGTGCTCCACCCCGGCAACTAGCTAATGTAAACTTTGGGGAGGAAGTAGCCATCCAACTGGGTGGGGATCCCGTTCAGATGACCCTAGTCTCGCTAGCAGACAGTGAGATGGTCCCCGAAAACTACCTGCCCAATAACACTAAAAAATATGCGCAGGTAGTGACCATCAACGGTAAGAAGGCGGAGGCTCTTCGAGATACAGGAGCCAGTGTGACTGCAGTGAGGCAGCACCTGGTGTCTCAAGAGCAGGTAGTACCGCATGCCTACTGTAGGGTTGTCAATGCTGACAATTCTGAGAGCCAATGTCCGACCGCTCAGGTTCCCTTAGAGTGGGGGGGGTCTCTGGTACTCTGCAAGTCGCTGTGAGGACCTCCATGCCTGTAGATTGTCTGCTAGGGAACGATTTGGAGAACTCCCCTTGGGGAAAGGTGGAGAAAACGACTCATCTGCGCATGGTGGGTCTACCCGACTGGGCGTGCGTGACCACATGGTCCATGGCAGCCAGTAGGGGTGTTGAAGAGGTCCTGGAGCCTGAGGGAGAGGCCCAGGAACCGGCCTTAGAGAGAAGGCGTAGGGGGCGCGGACAGCCGGATCCCGAAGTTCCCACGGCCCAGGAGGAAGCAGACCTTGAGGGGGATGCCCTGGAGCCTACCGGGGGAACAGATCGCCGAACTGGGAGACCTGCCTGAGCTGACCCATTGGCAGCAGGAAGGGGGTCCCTCCAGGGAGGAATTCTGCCGAGAGCAGAGAGAGTGCCCTTCTCTCGTAGGGATGCGGCAGCAGGCTGCAGACCAGGCCAATGGTGTTCAGTCCGGAAAACACTTGGTATACTGGGGGAACGATCTCCTGTATTCAGAGTCTAAGGCTGCTGAACTTGGGTCAGCCCGTGTGCTGGTGGTACCCCAGAAGTTCAGAGCCTTCCTACTGGGTTTGGCTCACGATGTGCCGTTAGCAGGACATCTGGGGATGGACAAGACCTATGACAGGCTTGTCACCCACTTTTATTGGCCCCAGATGCACCGGAGCTCAGATGCTCACTGTAGGACATGCCCGACTTGCCAAGCCAGTGGTAAGTGTGGAGGGAAGAACAAGGCTCCCTTCCAACCATTCCCTGTCGTCAGTACCCCATTCCAACGAGTGGGAATTGACATTGTGGGGCCCCTTGACCCCAAGACAGCCATGGGCAACAGGTTCATCCTGTTCTTGGTGGACCATGCCACCCGGTACCATGAAGCCATCCCTCTGAGGACAGTGACGGCCCCCATGGTGGGACGAGCACTGATGGGAATTTTCTCTCGAGTAGGATTCCTTCTAGAGGTGGTGTCTGACAGAGGTACCAATTTCATATCGAAATATATGAAGTCCCTTTGGCAAGAGTGTGGTGTAACGTACAAGTTCACCACCCCTTACCATCCCCAAGGAAACGGGTTGGTTGAGAGATTCAACCGAACCTTGAAAGGTATGATCATGGGCCTAGAAGGACCAATGAGGCGTAAGTGGGACGTCCTCTTGCTATGCCTACTGTTTGCGTACCGAGAGGTGCCACAGAAGTCGCTCGGGTTCAGTCCCTTCGAGCTTCTGTACGGTCACCCGGTCCGAGGACCTCTGAGTCTGGTTTGGGAAGGCTGGGAGCAGTCTCCCAGGAAATCTCCCCAGAATGTATATAGCTACATGCTGGCCTTCTGAAACCAGACCAGGCGCTTCAGGAAACTTGCTGAGGCAAACCTGGAAGCCAGCCAGGAAGAGATGAAGCGGTGGTACAACCAGAATGCCACTCTGGTGGAGCTTCAACCTGGACAAAAGGTGTGGGTCTTGGCCCCGGTGGAGCCCTGTGAACTTCAGGATAAGTGGACGGGTCCATTTGAGGTTGTGGAGCGCAAGAGTCCTGTCACCTACCTGGTGAACTTGCAAACTCCCAGGAACCCTTTGAGGGTCCTACATGTTAACCGCCTTAAGCCCCACTTGCAGAGGTCCGAAGTGGGCATGCTGTTGGCAACCGATGACGGAATGGAGGAGGAGACCGAGCCTCTTCCGGACCTCTTGGTGGCCTCTTAGCGAGACGGGTCAGCGGATGGAGTTAACCTCTCACCCTCCCTGACCCCTGAACAGCAGAGTGATTGCTGCCAGCTGCTGGGGCAATTTTCTGACTTGTTCTCCCTGGTTCCTGGTGTCACAGATTGGTGCGTCCATGATGTGGACACGGGAGACAGCTTGCTGGTGAAGCACAAGGCTTACCGTGTGACTGACAGGGTACAAGCCTGCATCAAAGAGGAAGTCTCGAAGATGTTTGCTCTTGGGGTGATTGAGTCCTCCAGCAGTCCTTGGGCCAGCCCAGTGGTCTTGGTCCTGAAGGCTGCGACGCCGGGAGCCACACCCGAACTACGGTTCTGTGTGGACTATCGAGGACTCAATTCGGTCACGAAGACTGACGCGCACCCCATCCCCAGAGCTGACAAGCTCATCGATCGGTTGGGGACTGCCCGGTACCTCAGTACGTTTGACTTAACGTCTGGGTACTGGCAGATCGCCTTAACTGACGGGGCCAAGGAGAGGTCCGTTTTTTCAACCCCAGATGGGCACTACCAATTCCGGGTTATGCCCTTTGGGATGAAAAACACCCCTGTCACCTTCCAGAGGTTGGTCAACCGGGTGTTGGTTGGACTGGACGCGTTCAGTGCCGCCTACCTGGACGACATCGCAGTGTTCAGCAGTACGTGGGAGGAACACTTGTGACACCTATGGGAAGTGTTGGCGGCTCTGTGCAAGGCAGGCTTCACGGTCAAGGCAAGCAAGTGTCAGATCGGGCAGGGTTCAGTGGTGTATTTGGGACACCAAGTTGGGAGCGGCCAGGTGGCGCCCCTTCAACCCAAAATCCAAACCATCCTGGCTTGGGAAGCCCCCAAGACCCAAACGGAGGTGAGGGCCTTCCTCGGACTCACCGGGTATTACAGGAGGTTCATCAAGGGATACGGCACCATTGTTGCCCCCTTGACCGAGCTGACTTCGAAGAAGCAGCCCTGGAAGGTGATCTGGACTGACGCCTGTCAGGTAGCATTCGACACCCTGAAGACGACCATGTGCACGGCGCCCGTGCTCCTGGCTCCTGATTTCTCCAAAGAGTTCTTAGTGCAGACAGATGCTTCAGAGCATGGGATTGGGGCTGTCCTCTCACAGACGACTGAGGAGGGATGGGATCACCCTGTGGCCTTCATCAGTCGGAGGTTACTTCCACGGGAACAGAAGTGGAGTGCGATTGAGCGAGAAGCTTTTGCTGTGGTCTGGGCCCTGAAGAAGCTAAGACCCTACTTGTTTGGGTCTCACTTCCGAGTTCAGATGGACCACAGGCCCCTCAGATGGTTGATGCAACTGAGGGGTGAGAACCCGAAACTGTTGAGGTGGTCCATTTCTCTATGAGGACATGCCACACTCTAGGCTTGTCCTTCCTTACGCTTCAATGCACCCTGCACGTAGGCCTACCCTAGGGGTGACTGATATGGAGGTTAGGGAAGGTTCAGGGACTGGCAAGTGTGGGCACTTGCACAGTCAGCGTGACAGTACGGGACTGTACGCGGGGTCTGCAATGGCAGACCCGAGTCATGTCTTACGAGGCCGCTTCTGTGGGTGGCGCAACCAGGGCTGCAGGCCCACTAGCAGCATTTGTATCTACAAGCCCCGGCACTCCTCGTGCACGTTACTGGGGACTGACAGTAGACCAAATAAGCCAATCGTGGAAATCAATTGTACATACACTTTACATTGGGAGCACTTGCATAGCGGCACGGATTGGCCGTGGCGCAGTGCCCTGAGCATCGAACACCAGCAAAATATCTGAGGCACATCAGCAAAAAGTAGAAGGGAGACTCACGCCAAGGTGCCAAGTCTAAAAGCCAGTATTTTAGGACTGGTTTAGTACCTTTGTGACTTTGAGCACCTTTAAAAAAAAAATTCAGTCAGAGGGTTTTTTTGTTTAATTTTCTCCTGCTGGATCTCTTGGCGGCATTTGATTCGGGCAACCATAAGATTCTGGTTGACTGTATGCAGAGTCTGGAGATCAAGGACACAGCATTAGATCTCCTCCAATCCTTCCTCGACTTTGAGCCCAACATTGTTCAATCTTTATATCATACCACTGGTCACACTTATCAAAAATTCTGTCTTCTCCCTGACAGCATATGCTAATGATACCCAAATTGTGGTATCACTAGCGAATACAAAATCAATTCTGGCTCTGCATTTCGGACCTGCATGTGCAATGTGAGCAAGTGGATTTACAACAATTGTCTCAAACTGAATGCCACAAAATCAGAGGCCATCATCTTTGGCAATAACCCTTCATTCTGGAAGCTGGCATGGTGGCCGCCTGAGCTGGGCCCACTCCTTGAACCCATAAATAAAGCAAAAAATCTTGGCTTTCTGTTCGATAACCAGTTGAAGCTCAATGACCGAGTGAACAAACTCACATTTGCCTCATACTGCTCTCTAAGGCTTGTAAAAAAGATTGAAAAATTCCTACCCCCTGAGCTTTTGAAAACCGTGATCTTTGCACTGTTACTCACAAGGACCGACTACTGCAACAGACTCGATCTCATCCTTACTACAGGCCCTCTGAAGAGGCTGCAGATGCTGCAGAATGTAGCAGCACGGTTCCTCTTCAAAATTCAAAAATACGAATCTGCGAGAGGAGCCATCGGGACCCTCCACTGGCAACCGGTCAGACAACGTTGCAGGGTCAAGGCCCTTTGTCTGGGCTATAAATCACTGCACGGTCTAGGGCCCATCCATTTCAAGGAGAAACTTAAATGGTTTTATCCCAGGAGGGACTCTTCATTTGTGTTCTGCCAGGAACTTGACTGTCCCCCCATTTAGGAGGACCACTTTGGGTGCCTCTATAGTGCCAATACGCCCTTGAGCATGAGTTTGCGCTTTACAAATCATATTCATATTCCTATCATACATCTCTCTGAGGTGACTTATGCGAGTAGTAGTGCATGGAGAATAACAAGACTCTCCTTTCAGATCTCTTGCTCTCTCTCAGATGATGGGTGAGGGGAAAGACTTGCCTCTCCTATTGGACCTCGGGCTCAGATGACGGGTGTGAATAGTAGGGTGTGTTAAGAGAGACCAGCCTCACTGCTCAATCCTTCCCGCAGCTGATGGGAGTGTGCAGTAGTAAGTGGAAATGGACTATCCTCAATGCTAACATCCCTCTCGTTGATAATAGATGTGCATAGTAGGGTGTAGGGAGAGACTGCACTCTACTCACCACTCTCACCAAGCAGATGGGCGTAAATAGTAGATTCTGATAAACACCATCTCCAGTAAGACTCCTTACCACAGTAACAAGTGTACACACCAGAGCATATTCATACATCACCTACTCCTTTCTCCTGCTCAGGTTCCTGCAGGAGTCTCGTGAGATTGTAACTCTAGTTTGTATTAACAATCTAATCATCACTGAACTTATCTCTTAAGCTTCTTCTCAAAAACAAGGATCACAATATGCATCCCTACTAATAGGGTGCATTGAAAACTCATCTACTCCTTTTTACTATACACAATCCCTAGAGAGTTCCACAAGATCATAAAACATAGATAAAAACAATAGAAATATTTAATTACCAAATATTAATCCAACACAGCGCAAAGCCTCCTGTTTTGAGCAGCATAAGGTTGGCTTCAGAGACTGGCATGTAGCCTGGCCCTTCGGCCAACCTCCTCATGAGGCCAGTGCCACACATCACCAGCCTGCGGTCATGCACTGTGGCCGACCCACCATATACAACTAACCCCATGCAGCACCCAGTCTTTGGCCATGTGCAGTGGTAGGTTGGTCACAAGGCCTGGTCTGCAACCAGTCTCTGTGTCCAACTCGCTAAAGGCAGCCAAAGGCAGCCAACCCGCACCCCCCCTCCACGGGCCACTTTTGACCCTGGGCACCCCGGCAACATATTTAATAGGTAAGGGGCACAAACCCCCTTCCCCTCAGATGATTTTATCCCCAGGGACCCCATCCCCCAGGGTCCAACCACATATGTCAAGAGAAGGGGGGCACAGGTTATTCTCATGCAACTTCTATGATTTTTTTACACATTCCCAGATTATGCTTGTTACTTCCTCTTTCTATGTGCGCTGCATTCTGAAGAATATGCCACTGTTGATTGTTTTTGTGCAAGAAAGCATCGCTTCCTTCTAAAAACCGCCCTTTATGCAACACCGGCACCCTTGCACCATGGTGAAAGTGTGCCTAGGCAGCCAAAATGACACCAGCAAAAGGGACTATAGCAGAAATTCTTTTAAATATGGCACATTCCTGCTTTTTCCCTATCACGCAACCCAGCAAATTGGCATGTTGCACTATATGACTTTTTTTTATAAAAACGCCCCTAAGTGGTTAAGGGGCCATTGCTCACTGAGACCCTGGAACCAACCTACACATGAATGATGTGGCCCAAGAAATCTGACACCCTTCTTAGGTGGCACATATTCCATTTCAGAGAGGACCTGTCTGGGCAATTCAGGCTGGACTTTTCATATTGAAGCTCTACCAAGACTAATTTGCATATGACTGGGACTGGAGTGATCTCAGGTTGAATGGTTGGTATACTAACAATGGGTCAGAATACTATACTGAGTTACTTTACACTCCTTTTTTTATACCCAAATACCTAAAATTGTAGGAGTACATTCTACTAGTAGTACATTTACGTTTGTGAACAGTGCCACAGTATCCAATGTAACGAAAATTGTAAACTTTAAAATGTAAATATGCAACAATGGAAATTCCACTGCCATCTACCAAAATGTGATGCACAGATGTACTTTTGATTGCAGCCCAGGCACTATTCATACTTGGGGCAAGCTGATGGGTATGGAGGCTACATTCTGTGTCTAATGTGATGTTGATTCTAGTTTACATAATCTATGGTAGAATATCTGCAGCTGTATTATCATGGAACAGTGAGATATAAAAGATTCATAAAAAGAACTAGGGAAATATATCTGTATATTCCATTCATGAAGGAGCATGATTTTATCGTCAGAGGATTTTATTGGGATTAGATCTGTACAATTCGTCCCATCTCAGTCACTGGTGCATTCTATATACTGAGCTGCAGAAACAGCCTCCTGTGTTTTATTCCAGTTTTCTAGTTTTGAAATGTACATAATTTGTGCAATGTCAGTGAAAATAGGAGGCATTATTGACATTTATCTTGCTTTTCAATGCACAATGTACAAGACATTATGGATAGATTGTAAATATTAATATACTTTACAATGTACTTTTCATCATCTATGTGCTTTTCAGATTTTACATTTGTTCATTCTGTCAACTGTCTATTCCTGCTTTTGATTTCATTAACAACAAAAATGTGAAATACATTTATTATTCATTCTTGTCTTTAAATAACCAGACCCGATGAAACAATTAATGCACCGAAAGAAAGAAGCTCTCATAACAATTCTCAGAATTCAATGCATAAACATAGAGCATATACAGTGATATTTCACCACATCTTCAGCTTGGAAAACAGGAGTTATAGGAAACATACCTGAGGTGAATATGTTGTTGAAAGAAGGTAACATCTGAATAACTGAATCATTGAGGAAGGCAGAATCATTTGCAGTATATGTTTCCAGCATTAAAGCTGCATCCAAGTATCGTTCATGGAGCTGTTTCAGCTCAGAAAATGATGCCATTTTCAAGTATTCAAAGTTTCAAACTCTACTTCTTCTGTTTGTGCAGCTATACTTATAATAAATCATCTAAATTGCAAATGATCGATGAACAGAAGTCAGTTTGATTTGTGTGCGCTCCAAACCTCATCCAAATTCTATTCTTCTTTGATGTCAGCTGAGTGAAGCTTAGAAATATTTAGCATTCTGTTTGCAAAGCATAATGTTGTGAAGTGTGTCACATGCACCATCACCTTAATTGAAACAGATATGCTTAAAGTACCTTGAACGTCTCACCGAGGTTCTAAATGCCGCCAATATCTCCTACCTTATATACGCCGACGATACACAAATCTACATAAACATCTCTTCCCCTGTGAAATTTTCTCCCTGAATGAGGCCTTGAAGCTAACAGTCCACTGGCTCACCACCAACCAGCTTAAACTCAACGCAAATAAAACTGAATTTCTTCTGATCTCTCCACCCAAACCCAATCCAGACATCCAGGAATGGATCAAGACCATCTCAGCACTAAACTACCCTCCTCGGCGAAATCCCTTGGAATAACCCTGGACGGCAGCCTGAACAATCGTGGCCATATAAACTCGATGGCCAAAATGGATAGATTCCACCTGAGTTACCTAAGAAACCTAAAGCCCTTCATGATGTGTCCGGCCTTTATACGGCAGTACAGACACTAGTCATTTCCAGATTAGAATATGGATGCTCTACTCTTGCCGGTCTACCCAAGAAATCTCTGGCCCCATTAAAAGCCTGCCACAACACCGCCTCCAGACTACTAACCGACTCAAAGCAAAATTACCACATCTCTCCCCACCTCAAAGCGCTGAACTGGCTTCGCCTAGAGGCCAGAATCGAATTGAAACTGGCCTGCATTACTCACAAAGCTCTTTATAACAACTCCCCAATATTTCTTGCACAAAAACTCGTGATATCAGGAGGACCCAGAAACTCCCGAACTGCCAAAAACCTACTGCTGCAACCTGCATGTTTCTGAAAGAAAAAAAACTACAATCAG
This sequence comes from Lissotriton helveticus, assembly GCF_964261635.1. Taxonomy (NCBI): domain Eukaryota; kingdom Metazoa; phylum Chordata; class Amphibia; order Caudata; family Salamandridae; genus Lissotriton; species Lissotriton helveticus. Next base: position 128,850,703 of record NC_136064.1, read on the forward strand.
GCCATCACTGGGGCTGCGCCAATGATTTGGAACTCTCTCGCCTAATGAACACGTTATATTAAATCCTTTCTCTGGACGATACCTATTCCTGCACTCCTGGGCATTCTCCAAAGAGTTGAGACTATGTGCCTTCTTGTACAATGTATCTACCTGTTTTAATTTCCTTCCCACATGTAGCTGGGACTTTAGACTGCGTGTTTTCTTGCATTATGTATCCACTATTTTACCCAATTGATCCCTCCCTTCCCAACACTTTGTATACCACCCTTAATACAGTAAAGTGCTCTGATACTCTCATAGGTCTGGTTCGCACTCTATAAAACTATAAAATAAATAAAATAATATATAAGGGAAGACAAGTGCAGAAAGAGACAACAGGGGTGCAGAAAGAAGCAAATGAGGTGCAGACGGAGGCAACAGACTTGCATAAAAAGGGAAGAGAGGTGCAGAAAAGGCAGGAAGAGTGCAAAAAGAGGAACAAGTGGTACTTAAAGGGAAAAGGGGGTGCAGAAAGAAGCAAGACAGGTGCAGAAAGAAGCATGGAAAGTGCAGAATGACCCCTCCCCGCCTTTTTTTCTGTTTTTTTTTCTTCCTTTCTTCTTCACTCCCTTTTTTTTCTCGACGCAGAGGTAAATATTTGTATGGAATTTGTGAACATTTTGAAGATCTAAAGGCTTGTGTGTCAGGCAGGTTGTATAAAGACAAAATTATGTTAGGCAATCAGGGAAACTTTTTTGATATATATATGCTCAGGGTGATTGTATGAAATCAATACTTAATTAGGTTACCAAGTACTTTATTAGCATATTAGATATATAGGGGAGGCCCTGGGAGCGGTTAGCTATCCACCACCGGGACCGTTGGTCCTAAAGCCTCAATACAGGAGGGGCTTGAGGGGTGGAGTCTGTTTACTGACTGCACTACGGGTAGAGGAGGGGGGATGGTGGGTCAGGATAAGGGGGATAGGGATGGAGTTAAAATAGAAAATGCAGTTCATAGTAAATTGAAGATAAGGATGAGCGTATGGATGTCAGGAGATAAGGTCATAAAATGGAGAGACGTACATCAGTTTTTGATGGGGGATAAAAGGGTCCAGGGTAATTTAAGGTTATGTTCATTTAATGTGGGTTGTTGCTGAGCTTCTGGTAATGCAATCTGACTTGTCCACCACAAACCGCGGAGTAGCCATTTTAGCAAAGAATGGGTTTCAAAGCACTGGTAGAATAGCGGTTGACAAGCAGGGCCGCTGGGTGGTTATTGAATGTGCTAGGGGGGAATTTGTATTAATTATATGCTCTGTATTTGGGTCTAACTTTGACGAAGCCACAGTATGAGAGGGTCTTAATCTGGAATTAGCGTCATGGCCTACCCCGCTGATCTTGTGTGGTGATTTCAACATCCACTTGGATAGTCAAGACCTTCAAAAGGGGTGGAAATACTATACAGGCAGAAAACCTAGAGTTTTCAAGGCATTACAGCACTTGGTGGAGGATCATGGTCTGAAAGATGCATGGTCTACGTTGCAGATATCAGACCCGGGACTTATGTTTTATTCTTATCCTCACAACAAATTGGTTAGGCTACATTACTTCTATGCACCATCAGATCTATTAACGGATGCCAGAATACAAGTTTATCCAAGAATCAGATCAGATCATGGCCCATTAATGATAGACATCCCGACTAGATGTAATAGGAATTCTTCCTCACATAGATCCTTTTCATTTGACTTTAAGCTTTTAAAAGAGTCTAATTTTATAAACCACATGAATGATTGGATTCAGCAATTTTTAGAAGTCAACCATAAGTCGACCGTACAACCATATGTCTGGGATGCCCTAAAAGCAAGGTTTAGGGGAGAGACTCTGAGCAATGGGCTTTATAAACAGAAACAACTCAGAGCTGAGGTTCAAGATTTTGATGGGAGGATTAGGCTGGCAGAGGTAGAACTGATGCGGATGATAGCGAATGGAGGAGATACTGCCCCTTTACAATCAGAAGGAGCCCGATTCAAAGCCAGAATTAACCTTCATTGGAGAAATTGCTATTAAATTTAACTTGTTTAAGAGAAAAAGATACAAATTCAGTGAAGCTACTGGACGGTGTTTGGCACAAAGGCTAAGGTCCAAAGAGGCTTCACAGAGAATCCAAAAAATTGTAGATAGACAGGGTAAATTAGTGGAAACCTCACAGGAAATATTGGAAGTATTTCACTTTTTCTTTAAAACATGATATATATAAGACAATCAGGGGGACGAGGATATTGAGGCATTCTTCAAGGACGTAGAGTGTGGAAAACTGGGGCAAGTAGAGGCATATATTTTGGAATAACCCATTACCATGGAAGAAATAGAAGAGGCAATAAATAATCTGAACAGTGGAAAAGCAACGGGTCCAGACAAGCTGCCTCTGGAAGTCTATAGAACATTCTTCCAGGAGCTAAAATTTGAATTACTGACTACCCTACAACAAGCACAGGTGGGGACAGTTCTCCCATCATGGGAGGAAGCAAATATTATTGTTTAAAAAAAAAATAGCAGAGCTCCCAGGGTTGTGTTGGCAAATTTCCTTAGTAAACGCCAGTGGGAAGATATATACAAAAATGTTAGCCACTCGCCTATCGAATCTTATTACCACACTATTACCCCACTTGTATCATTGAAACAACATGTGTTTTTACCCATTTTGGGTACCGTAAATCACATTGACAGAGTAGTAGCATTGCTGGACAAAGCTAATGTACAGGGCACTACCTTAGGTTTAGTATTATTAGACGTCGAGAAGGCATTCAACCGTGTGTCATGGAGCTTTCTCTGAGGTGCATTACAAACCATGGGGTTTGGCCCTGACTTTATTCAAGCAATTCAAGCTGTTTATAAGACCCCCAATGCTCAAATCTGCATTAATGGGTTAGAATCAGCTCCGGTGTGTATAAGAGGCAAGTTAGAACTATCTAGGGGACAGTTACAGCAACTGCAATCATGCTGTATGAGATTTGTACGGACCCAAGGGAAACCACGAAGAGCAATGCACTTTATGTCACCGCCTCAAGAGAAAGAGGGGTGGGCTGTACCTAATTTTACATTTTATTATTATGCATGTATTTTGCAAAACATCTGGATAATACTCACTGGAGAAGATATTGATAACTCCACAGAATACCCCTTCATTTATCCAATGATATTGGGCGCAGGAGTAAGGAATTGTCTGTTTAGAAAGATGGAGTATAAATATTACAAAAGTACGCATTTTAATGTAGTAGGAGCTGCCTATAAGGTATGAGGAGCAGTACGGAACAAATTACAAATGGGGGGGTTGCTTTTACACCCCATTAAATACACCCATTTTACTACCTGCGGTTTTTACTGAGTTGCTCAGAAATGGAAAAGATAAGGGAGTTCCATGTATAGGCAAAATGTATAAGGACGAAGGTCTGCTTTCCTTTCAGATATTAGTTGATAAATATAAACTCCTCCAAACAGATTTTTATTAAATTCCTCCAGATGCGGGACTTCTTGATGAAAAAATAAAGGACAATAGAGCCATACGTGTAAGTCGAGCCTAATAGACGGAAGCAACAGATTGGTGGGATCTATAGCTGCTTATTAGATACGCAGAGAGAATATCTTGAGGCCCAAAATATAAGATGGAGAAATAGATTTGGAGACATACACATGAACAATCAATTGATACAGCAGAGAAAATTTTATTATCAACCCATCTAAGAACACAATATTTTAGAATTATATTTGATCTATATCATACCCCTGCAAAGATGATGAAATTGAGGGGCTTAATGATGGGAAATGTGCAGTGGCAGTAGTCCATCTATGTATAACCTCCTTGCATCTTTTTTTCAAAGTTCTGTAGAAATATTGGTGTTAAAAACCCACACTTTCCCTGATGTTCCAGAGTTTCAGTCTTGATTGCATCAAAGCCTGGTGGCTCTAAAGAAGATGCCAGAATGGGAGAGCTGCTTGTTGGTGGCAGTGTATTTGGACTGGGACAACCTGCTCGCATTTTCCTAGAATTGGAGCAGTGGAGGCCCCTGGCGATTCTGATAAATCACTTGCATATTTATGTTCATTTCCCGGCCATGGGCAGTATTGGGTCCGGCGTCTCCCATTTTGAGTGCTCTGGTCTAGTATTGCAGAGGAGTGAATATTGTGAGATCCCTACAAACGGGGGATTGTTCCATTGCTGGATTTAGTCCTTTCTGGTAAATCAGGATGGGGGAATTCTTAACATTAGAATGGTGTTTGCATAAAAATTGAGTGATGAGGCCTGGTTTTGGTTTCTTTAAAAATTACTTTGAGTCAGGGACTGCATTTCGTGAACTCTTTAAGATTCTGGGTGAAATCGTTTCCTTGACGTAGGGAAGCTGTTTTTTTGTGGGCATCCTGTGATTGAGGTCCAGCTGTCAGTGACTATATCTTACCCCAGTAGTCTTTTCCCTCCTCCTTGGGGATAGCCGATCACCAGGAGGGGTGGCTGTGGCAAGCCAACAAACCACCTCTCCCCAGAGGGCCAAAAGTAGTCAGGAGACCCGGGGCTATAGCCAACCTGCTCTGGAGGTTAGCCTCTGGGGAGCCCGTGGATCAACTATTTTCAAGTTGACATGCTAGGGTCTGGGGTAAAGTTTTCAATAGGCAATAATCGCGCCTCTGATGGACCTCATTGGCTACAATACTGCCACTGCACAAAGATGTTTTGCACATCTGTACTTTCATGGTGACATACGTACTCTCTATCTCCAAATGTTGTTTTTTTTAGTCCTATATACTGGGCTTTGTGCTAGTCTTTAGCAATCACATAGGTGTGGCTGCGTACACACTCACAGTCTGTTTATTAACCCAGAAACATGTTTGAATGGTGTGAGTGAGGTGTTTCTTGTCCTCATCTCATCATACACATGTGAATGGCTGTGAGGAGCAACATGTGTGACTGCTTAGATTTGTGCCTACACAGATCATGTATTTTGTGCATTTACTCCACAGTCAGATGAAATTACAAACTATGCTTTCTACCATTTTGTGATAGACTACTTTAATGAACTGAGTTTGTTTGCCTAGTCTCTATTTGTGAGACTTACACTCCTCCTCCCACCCAGCCCAACTAGACCACCAGGAAGAGTGTCATCCAGACACTGCTGGTAAGTGTACTTGCAAGATGGTTGTCACTGGTGGCTGGTGTTTTTGGCTCAAAGGGAAATTTGATAGTTGTGATAGGTGAAGAGATCAGTCCCCAGTGTCAGCCGTCTTTCTAGTACACTTCCTTCACTGGCAGGTACCTGTACAGATTTCTTTCTTCTATTGTAGAACTTGGTGATGTAATTGAATTACATCACTGAGTATTTCTTATTTTATTTATTTGATTTGTAAAGCGCGCTGTAACCCTGCAGGCATCCTGGCGCTGAGAGAAAGGTTCAACGGAACAACAGTCAGTCGTGAGAGCATGAGGAGGGTGTGTTGACAGGAGTCTGTTACTATTGCCCCTGCGGGGTTTTACCCTTGGAAAGAGCCAGTTCTTGATTTTTTTCCGGAACAGCAGCAATTCGCTGATATTCCTGATTTCCATTGGAAGGCTATTCCAGAGGCGGGCTGCTGCTACGCTAAACGCTCTACCGCCCTGGGTCTTTTTCTTATCCTAGTTATTCTGACAAGACTGGTAGAAGAGGAGAAGAGGGCCCGTGTGGGCTCATACCACTGGAACTTGTCCTGAAGTGGCTTAGGGCCCTGACCATGCACTGCTTTGAATACGGTGCATAGGGATTTGAATAGGATCCTCTGAGGCACTGGGAGCCAGTGCAAGTCAGACAACGCTTGAGTTGTTGAGGATCAGTGGGTTCGTGAGAGTGCCAACTTATCTGCTGCCGCCTGGATACTCTGTAGCCTGTTAATCAGATATCCAGGTGATTCCAGTAACAAGACCTTTACAGTAGTCCAGGTGACTAAGAATGGTTCTCCTGACTACAGTTGTTCTTGCCTGTACAGGTAGCAAAGGTAGCAGCTTTCAGGGACCTCGCATTAAAGTAAAGCAACTGCCCACCAGTTTGTTAATGTGTGTCTCCAGATTTAGATTTTCATTAAAGCTGACCCCCAGATTCCGCACCGTATTTACTGGTGTCAGTGGTCCATCCGAGACTGGGGGTCAAAAGTCTGCAGGCAGGCTTCTGGTGAATCTCCCCACCTTACATTGTAGGATCTCCATTTTTCCGCTGTTGAACTGGAGCGAGTTTCCCTTCAGCCATGTCGCCATTTCATGCATACAGGCATGGAAGCCTACATAAGCTGTGTGTCGTCAGCGTGGTTAATCACGCTGATGTCATGAGCTTTAATGATACCCAACAGGGGTTGCATGTAGGCATTAAACAGGATGGGACTGATGGATGATCCCTGTGGAACCCCATGTGGAACTCTGGCAAATTCAGATTGGTATGGAGGGAGTACCACTGCCTGCCATCTGCCGGACAAATATAATCGCATCCAGTTAAGCGCCATTCCTTTCACTCCAAAGGTCTGCATGCCTTGTCAGCAGAATGTCGGGGTTTACCGTATCGAACGCGGCGGACAGGTCCAGCAGTATTAGAATTGCTGACTCACCCCTGTCCGCCCTCATTCGTAGGTTGTCCAATATCATCACAAATGCTGACTCAGTCCCATGGGCTGGTCTAAACCCAAAATGTTCTAGGAAAAAGAGTCAGTTTAAGAAGCTTGAGGTCGCTGTACAACTATGAAGATGTACTCATGAATAAATACCTTTTACCTACTAACCACTATGAGCGTGGTTACTACAATTTTTGGCAACAAGGTTCTGCGCAGGGTGAAGGTTACTGAAAAACCTCTACCCCTTGAAAAGCAGCTCACCAAGGAGTCCTGCTAATGATCTTTAAGTTTTGGAACTGTGAGTAATTCCACAGTTTTTTTTATTTGCCATATTGAAAAGGAACTTGTTGTTTTTGGCAAAGCTAAAAGCTTAATGGTACAATCATTGCTGTGAACTTGCGTTGTTGTGAGTTTTTAAAGAAGATGTTACTTATTTAGCCACTAGAAACTAAATGTACATTTTTCCATGTGGTTTACAACATTAAATCATCATTAATTTTGATGTTCGTTTTAGAGCCAACTAGAGGTAAGTAACTATTATTATTTTCCTTTTTTAGCTCATGTTTACCAAGTTGGATTTTAAATTAGTTCAATGCTCGAACAATTGCACAAGAGAGATGAGAGAGAGCAACATTCCAGCGCGAGGCTCTAAAAAGACTGTGCATTGAAAGTAAACAAGCTGAAGTGCGAAGGCAAGCACAAGGTCGAGAGAGGACTTAACTTTGAAGGCAAAGTCTACGAAGTGCAAGCTAAGGCATGAGGTGAGCGCAAGGTCATGAATGCTTTGAAAGTAATCAATGCTGTGGAAATCGGAGGCGCGAGTTAATGCGCAAGGTATTATTTCATTATTTCACAAAACAGTGAAAAGCAGAATTGTGAATTAACGCGCAAAATATTATCTCATCAGAGTTTTCTCATCGGGTGTGATCGTGATCATTTTCCTCATCGTGGGAGTTCTGCCAACTTACAGGAGATTGACCTAACGTCTGATGCAAGTACGCGCAGCCTCGCATTTTCATTTAGACATGAGCATAGAAAGAGGATTGTTGTCTACATTGATAAAGTGAAACTTTTGCTATTCAAGGGAGATACTGCTACACTTCAAATGTTTTTGCATGAGCGAAGTAAAGAGAAATATTACTACTAATATTTTAGATTATTATTTTAGATAGTTATTTTAGATAATTATTTTGGATTGTTGTTTTAATTTATTGTTATAACTTATTTTTTTGTTAGTTGTGGTACTTTGTTATTTAATCTTTTTATTGCAAATTTGTAGGATCGAAGTATGGCTGCTCCACCTTCATTTTTGACTCTTCCTGGGGAACCAAGTATTCCTTGGAAAAGGTGGAAGAACATTTTAGCACTTATATGCTAGCGATTGGTGGTGACAAATATGGACCGTTAAGTAGACAAGACATTTTGTTGCACCATTTAGGGACAGAGGGAAAAAGGATATATGATGAACTTCCAGAAGTTTCTTTAGGAATTGGTAATGGTCAACCAGTAAATGTTTATGACATGTTGTTGCAAATGCTAGAAAAACATTATACACCTAAGCTTAGTGTGTTTTTTGAGAGACACAAATTGGTTTGTCGAGTACAAGCACATGATGAGGATATTATGACTTATGTAGTGACACTGCGTGGATTGGCAGTAACATGTGGGTTTCAAGGCCTAATGGAGTCTTTAATTTGGGACCAAATTGTGAGATGTACCAGAGACAAAAAGAAAGACGTTTGTCCTTGGTTCCTACATTAAAAGAAGCTGTACAAATTGCCAGGAGCTTGGACCATACTGCTGTTTGGATGAAGGAGATTTTCATGGGAAAATTAACTGTAAAATATTCAGTAAACGAGGTTGTTGCCCTGGAGGTACAAGAGGTTGGACTGAAAAATACTGCTAAAGTAGAGGTTCTATGAGCATCCAATCCAAAACATATACATAATGTAGTTGTAAAAAGAAAAAATACATGTTATAGGTGTGCTTGCCCTGGGCACATTGCCTCTAGTTTTGCATGTGGGGCTAGAAACATGACGTGTAGGTCATGCGGAAAGAAATGTCATTTATCTAAAATGTGCAGATTTAAAGTACAAAGTCCAAGTGTTAAAACATTAGAAAATCTGGGAGAGGTAAGAGAAGAATCAATGCTATCTGTTGATGAATGTGGAATGTCTAACCACAATCATGAAATAATTATTAATGAGAATAAGGATATAGAAATGGTAAGTATGGAGAATCCTGAGAAACCCCATTGTGGAATCACATTTGGTGATAATAAAATCAACGTATTGGTGGATTCAGGTAGTCTATTCATATGAATATCTAAAGATGTTCATGAGAAAGAGTTAAAGAAAAAAATGAAAGACTTACAACATCCTGATATAAGAGCAGTGGGGTACGGCGGAAAAAGAATTAACATTGTTCCGGATGGTCAAATGGCAGTGTAAACTGCACACACAATCTCAGCAATGACCTACTTAAGTGCTGAAACAATGTAATTTACAGGCCCTGGGCACATGTAATGCACTTACTAGAGACCTATAGGTAAATGTAATATGCCAATTGGGGATGAGCCAATTTTATCATGTTTAAGGGAGAGAACACAAGCATTTTAGTACTGGTGAGCAGTGGTAAACTGCACACAGTCATGAAGTGAGCTAAAACAAGGTCAGGAAAGTGGGGGAGGAAGGCAAAAATATCAATGGAATCCACCCTAAGGCTGTCATGTCTAACGATACCCATTGATGCTGTTCCCATTGCACCACCCTAATAACAATACTGCTCCTTTATTACTATACAAAAACGTCTGTCAAGTATTGGTTATCCAGTTGATAGAACAGCACTGTTGAGCTTATGAGGCTAACATCAGACTTTGTCAGATGTTTGTTAGATTGGCCTCATTTCTGCAGGTAATTTGCCTCTATGCTTTTGGAAATACAAATCACGTCAGGATGTGAACTTTTAAATTATTCTTCAATTTGCACAAACTGGCTTAGATATTTGAATCTGACACTGTTGAATACACTGCAGGGGTATTTCAGAATCCTTGAGAGGTTCTCTCATCTGCTCACAAAAGCTTGCATTTCTCAATGCTTAACAAAGCTTATTTTTGGCACTGCTTCTGTCATTGGATTGTGATGATAACTACACATCTCTGTGCAATCTATTAGACAGAATGAAGCATATCAGTGTATCAGTATTACATATGAGCACCTGATTACTTTAAAGGTCATGAGTTCCCTTCGTATGTGAAACTGACCAGGGATATGTTCAACATGGAGGAAAATGAGGGGCACATTAATGGCCTGATTACAAGTAGTTTCTTGTTTTCTGACTACTTAGTAAACACACTTGTGCAAGTGTTGGAATTACAAGTTTGGTTTATTTATTAATACATTTTCCAGATACATTAAATACCTCACTCTAAAACCTGCTGAAAGTTACCAGAGGTAAATAATTCTGTATTTACAGTACAATCCACAGTTTGGTTTGCTAAACACCAACATCAGCAGGGTATTTCACCAAATTTCGTAATAGGCTCTATTTATCTCACTCTATAAATACATTACCAATGGGTACTATTATTTCTGAGGTGTGATACATAGCACTGTTACTTGCAATCATGCAATCAGACCCTACACCTTTATTTTGCTTCATTTCATATTCTTTGTTTGCTTTAGGGAGAATATACTTTTCTTCTCCTCTCAATTGCTAATAATAATGAATTCTAATGACGAATTGTAGCAGTGTTGTCAGCTAGCCACAGGAGGGAGCCAGAGATCAATTGAACACCGAAAACACCAGATCGCCATTTCTCTACCAGCCGGAGACGGCAGCAGGCTGCCGTCTCGCCGTCTTGCCGCTTGCCATCTTTATCCCGTCGCAATCCCGTTGTGCCTGCCAAGCAGGGGTGCAAGAAGTATTCAGGGGAGAAGCAGCGTAGCGGAACGGCAGGAGCGGGAGCGAGAGCACCGGGGCCGTCCAGCGGCCAGCCTGTTCACAGCCGTCAGCCAAAGCCAACAGCTGACCACACAGCTACGTAACCGGTGAGCAGGAGTCGAGGAGGGCGGGTGAGACTTCATGGAAGCGGCGAGTTGCAGGCGGCGGGTGTGAGTGGTGTGCGCTGAGACAACATCACCGTCTCCACTCTGCCACCGCCACCACCATCGCCATCTCCTCCTCAATCACCGTTAGAAGCCGTACCACAAGCCACGAGCCCCAAGCTTCTAGCAAGGTGCAAGGTAAAAGGTGCCACAGGTGGGGGTGAGCGCTATCCCAAAAGCTACCCCAAAAGCGCCGAGAGTCCAACGCCAGCTCCCGCTGCTGATACGCTGGAGGTGGGCGTGAGCACTAAAGCTCCACGGCGGAAGGGGAGCCCGCCTGCCTGTCTAGCCTGTCTAGCCTTGCTAGTCTTGCTTAGCTCGCCCGGCCCCCGAAAATCCCCCAGGGGGGCCCCCAAAGCCGATCCGGAACCCCAAAGCTGGAAGCAGAGGAAGGGCGTTGGGGAGACAGAGTGCACTGGAGCATTGGAGCAACGCTGAAGTCGGTGTGCCAAAACAGAGGCAGCCAGACAGCCAGACAGCAAGCACCTGCCGGGGACAGGGCGGGGGGGTACTCGCAGCAGCGCACGCACGCAGAGTGAGATCAAGATCAAGACCAAGAGCAAGAGTTTTACTCCCCAAATGTCGAGCTGAACGGAGAAGTGGCTGAGAGCCCTAACTGGGGGATAATGAGGTCAGGGAGAACTCGACGACCGTTGGAAAACAAAAAGCCCCCTAAAAATTCAAAGAAGTCAAACGCAGCAGACACATCCTTGGGGGCTCAAGCCGGCCAAAGGGAGAGGTTGGTCTCAGCGCCCAACCCCGAATCTACATCAAAACTCGCAAGAAAGTCGGGGCTCCTAAAATTCTTTTATTTAAAAGATCCAATCGCAGCGATCTACACGCCAACAGCTGAAGACAGCAACTTACCAAACCCAATTTCCCCAATAAATGTTCTATCCTCTCTGGACAAAAACAAGCCAAGCATGAGCGACGGGCCAAATCCCTGCACACAATCTAAGGGTCCCACACCCAAGGGAAGTACACTGACTATAACCGCACAAGTACACCATCTAAACCCCCACTCAGGGGAAATCGACCACGCAGAAACTCGAAAGCACACCTTGGCAGATGCCACCATAAAGGACTGCAGCTGGAAAACTCCTGACAGCATAACACGTACCGATGTGGTGGAAGTAAACGATCCTAAAGGTCCAATAAAACCCATTGAGGGTCCAACAAGCCATGGCAACCTACACGCAGAATCCCCATGCGATAGTGACCCATGGCACAAACCATTGTTTTTGTCAAACGATTCCGAACTGGAAGAACTGAGGGAAAGAATATCAATGTACCTAGAAACTCAAGGCAGAGCATTACGATCTGAGCCAAGTCTGAAAAATATACACCCAAGTTTAGGTCTGGCGATGTCTACTCCTCGAGGGCCAGTAGAAAAAAGAAACCATCAAAACCTCACTATAAATGACAGTAACATCTTGACAATAAACGATCCTTACGTAAATCAAACTGCACCAATAACCATCTCGTCGGGCAGCTCGATGGACATTGATACTAAAGCTCCAAACAATACTCAAGGAGATCAGTCGTCCAATTGGATTAAGACCTTACTAAGCTCTTTAGATCAAGCCATAAAAGTTTTGAACTTTCAATCAAATAAAATGGAGGTGCAAATCAACCTCATCACCCTAGTGGCAGGCCACATTGCAGGCTTAAACTTAAAAATGGACGCACTTACCTCACTTTTAAAAAATCAGGGGAAATTAGAGGCCCAAACAGGCTCTAATAAACAACAGCTTTGTTGTGGTTGTGGCTCACTAATCTAAAAATTAGCAAGCTTGCCGGCCATTCTAATGGACATCTTACGGGAGGTAAGACACCCTCACAACCCTGCTGAAAAAAACACAAATCTTACCCCGGAAAAATCACACTCCTCCAACAGGCCTATCATAAAGGAGCATTTCCCGAGGGAAGCGGGGCTAGAAAGATCAGCACAAGACCAGGAAACATCATGGCCCCCCCAAATATCAGTCGAAGAGGAAAAAATTGCAGTTAAAGAGGAAAAAATAGCAACCAAGAGACAAAAGAAAAAGGCCAGGAAAGCCAGATTAAAGTACAAGCAGCAACAAACTACAGACCCAGGCAAGCTGTTTCCGATCTTCAACGCAAACTCCGCTCAGGACTTCAACTTCGATTCTCCCATCATGCCGCAAGAAGGCAAGGAGGGCCCAATTCAGCCGCCAGTAAAACGAGAGTCCCAAATCCCCTTAAGGGAGGACAATCCAAGGCAGAGTGCGACAATAACATCTGTCAACCAATCCTGCACAATGAACTTGGTACCAGCGAAAGTTCCTAGCAGCCCAAAGGAAAAAACACCAGTACCAAAGAGCGTCCTGATTCACAGGGAAGGAATTCCTAATTTTACCCGGATTACCGAAAAGGGAGGACCAGAGCAAATAAGGACCAGAGAAAACACGGGAGCCCACATAGAGGGACAATGTCCGTCAAAACTGGCCGACAATAACAGTCCGAACTCCACCGGAATACAGTCCAGCCGCCTGATACCGGTATCCCTCCAAAATAAAAAGTCAGGAGAAAATCTAGGACCACAGTTATAAACTGCATCCACCCGCATGTGCGTTACCGTGGTGTAGCACGGTTACAACAAATTTTTTACAACGCACTACCATTACATCGCAACTTTTACCACGCAAACCATTACAACGCAATGCGCTGGGGGGCGCTCTAGGATAGGGAATGTATTTAATATACTATCCAACACCTTCCCTGCTATCCACGGGGACTGGAGTTGGAATAGTAAATTAAATAATTCACTATCCAGCGCCTAAAAGCATTATGCGTTGTAATGGACTGCGTGGTAAAAACCACGTTGTAAAGGCATGCGTGGTAAAAGCATGCGTTGTAGTGACACCAATCCGTTACCGTTTCGGAAAATGAGCGGACCTGTGCCTTATTACAAGCTCGGCAAAACTCTTTTTCAAAGGAGCATCATAACCCAGGTCTAAACCAAAGTCCAACTAATCAGACGACGTCAGCAAACACGGACCGGGAACGAGACCCCCCCTCTACAATTCCTAAACTTAATGAATTTACGAAGTCTCAACAGTCTAAAGATTCCAACGATCATCTGGAAACTATACACCACATCCTAACATTCATCCCGGAATATCCATCAGAGGGGCCTCAGGATTTCTTAAACCGAGGCAACCTGCTAAAACTGTTCCAGGAAATAGAGGAGCTAAACAAGATAACATCACAGGAACTTCTGACAGTCGAATGTAAAAGAATCCCCCATCATACAGAGTCTGAAGTCATCATCACAACGTGGGCCTCAAAAGCCATCGCTGACAAGATATTCGCCACAAAAGATCACTTCGGAACATGGGGCATCTCGCTTGCACGAAACACACGCCCAAGATATCCATTTCCGTTACAAATAAACATCCACAACGAATCAAAGGGCAACGGCAAAAAACGTCCTCCGTTCTCCTGTCTATTAGGAGCCCGTGCTACCTCACCAGCCGCTGCAAGCTTAGCGGACGGGGAAATCTTGACAGACACCAAGCAACCAACCAGGCAACACGGTCGGGATATAACAGACTGGTCCTGGGTCCCCACGTTCCTGTGTAAAAAGGGACCCTAACACGGAGAAACTTTTCTCATCGTCTCCATGTAGGATGGAGGAAACGCAGAGTGCCAAAACAACCTCAACAAAGATCTCAGTATGCGCATGGAACGTACACAGATTCCAAGAAATGGAGCTGGACTATGATACACAATCCTTTTTTTCCAACCAAGACATAATCCTGATTCAGGAGTCATGGAAACTAGCACCAAGTGTAATACCAGGCTTTAACACCCACCACATCCCGGTAGAAAGACATTCAAACTTTGGGCACCCCCGGGGAGGTCTATCGACTCATATAACTCAAAAATGTAACTGGTCATCAGAAGCACTGGATGTAGGCCTCAATTGGGTACAAGTGACCAGAATCACTGAATCCATGTCAGTTGGGCCCAAACAGTGGCAAATCATAACCCTCAATGTTTATATCCACCCGGACCGGAAGTTACAACAAGAAAAACAATTAGCCTGACGTCGCGGATTAAAATGATGTAAAAAACCTATCTAGGATGTCCACTATTAATCTCAGGGGACTTCAACTGCGACCTAATTGGTAAACATAGGGCAAAAGGAATCATGCGACAGCCCAAAGGAGGCCCCAGGTTAGCCCTCGATCTAAGAGACCTGGGTCTGACGATCTTGAACGGTAACACGTCGGGGGATGGGCCGGCAGGTATTACGTACCTGAGTGGAAGGGTCCACTCAACTATAGATTACACAATAGTAAGTGACAACTTAATTCCATGCATTGAGACCTTTAAAATTGTCCAACGGCCAGAAAGTGACCACTTCCCCCAAATAACTTCCCTAAACTCTGCGCCCAACGTGGCATCGAAAATATCAAGTTTACTACACCAAGCCTCTAAATTCAATTTAAAGAAACTAAAAAGGCAAGGAGAAACGCTGGAAAAAATCTAGCTCGCCGCAACAGCTCGAAAACTCGAGTTAGGGCTGCAAAAAAAGGAGGACCTGATTAAAAATTGGGAGCAATTGGTCCTGGACCTTCTCCACAAATTTCCAGCAACTTCAGGTGTACCGAGCAAATCTACCCTTAAAAAGGGGCCCTGGTTTTCCAACGAATTAAGAACAAAAAAAAGGAGGGTAGCGAAGGAGGTCCGACTTTTAGCTCGGCAAAAAAGACTGGGGTTACAAACAAACAAGGGGGACCTGATAGAAGCCAGAACGCTTATAGGAAGTCACTAAACATCGTAAAATCTGCCTATAAGGAGAAGCTATGGCATAAACTACTAAGTGCAGGAAAACACCTCAACAGTCGAGAATTTTGGGGTATCATTAACGACCTAAATAAAGGACCAAAACTCTCCCAGGAAGCGGGAGTAGGAGCGGACTCTTGGATACAACATGTGCAATCCCTCTACAGCATAACAACAGCAGGCCTCCCGAACAATACACGGGTAACAAATCCAGTAGAGAATGGCCAGTTGGGAATTTACAACATAGGTACAGTTGCACCGGGTTTAAAGGATAGCTCAAAAGAGGAGACGACAGTCCCAGAACTAACCACCAGAGGGGAACTCTGTAAAATCATCACAAGGCTAAAGGCTGAAGGAGCACCAGGCCCTAATGGGCTGCCCAACGCCATCTTTAAACACGACCCGGAATTCTGGGCAGAAATCCTAACGCCACTTTTTAATCAAATCTATCAAGACACACAGGTACCTGCATCTTGGAAGGGCAACGTGATTCATCCAATATTCAAATATGGCGACCATGGCAACCCAACAAATTACAGACTTATATCGCTGATAGATGTCGAAGCAAAGCTCTACGCTTCTTGTATTCTCCTAAAGCTGCAAGACTGGATCGAAGAATCTCACAGAATCCCCTGGTTTCAGTGAGGCTTTAGGCGGAATATGGGGACAATTACCAACTTAACTTGCCTGTCACTATTAATGGACAGAACAGCAGCAAAGGGCGCACGATTGTATGCCTGTTTTGTAGATATTAAATCTGCCTTCGACAGAGTTAACCGAGAGCGTCTATGGGGTAAACTGCAGCATTGAGGGACGCCAACAAAACTAATACAGGCAATAAAAGTTTTACATGAAGACACATGGGCAAAGGTCAAATTGGGAAATGGAGCTTACACAACGAGGAACATACCAACACACCAGGGCCTAAAACAAGGCTGCGTTTTAGCGCCCACCCTTTTTAACCTTTTTCTTTCCGACTTCGCAACAGTGCTGGACACAGATGAAGTGCACCCACCTTCATTGGCAAACTTGCGAATTCCCAGCCTGCAATATGAAGATGACATAGTCCTGCTGAGCAAAACCCTAGTTGGTCTACAAAGAGCCTTACACATACTATCAGCGTACTTAAAACAAGAAGGTCTGGATCTAAACAAAGAAAAAAACAAAGTGGTCCGTCTAGTAGACCCAAAACAACTTAGATTCACATGGACGTACAACGGGACGAAGGTGAACGAACAAGGTTCGTATAAATACCTTGGAGTTACAATATCCGAGGGAGCAAAACAAACGGAGCATATAACTGCAATACGCGCAATAGCCCAAAGCCTAATTTTTGCTTATCGGTTGTTAAAAACAAAAATGGACTGTCCGAACCAAATCACCTCCTGAAGGTTATGTCGGCACACATTTTACCATCCTTGTCTTACGGTCTCGTCACCTGGTGTGCCAAGGAAATAGACCTATTAAATGAGCTCCAAACCAAAATCTATGAAGCAGTTTTTAACCTTCCAAAGTGTGCCTCAGCCCCGCAAGTTAGGCTGGAATTTGGTCTGCAAAACCAGAAATATAGGAGCATGAGCGGCTTCATAAAACTGTGTCACAAGTTAAGATCAGCAGATCCGGATTCAATGGATTGGTTAAACTGGGAAGCTATAAAAAATCAAGGAGTGAAGGGAACCCTGTACCCTTGGGGAAAACATCTGAAAATCTGTGCAAAAGAGCTGGGGTTGGAAGGCACATGGGAGTCCGTGACGGACAAAGCAACCATAAGTTGATTAGCCAACAAGGCAGCAAGGATGAAATCTTTCCAAGATGACAAAGCGTCACTTCTCAAACGGCGACATGGTTGGACCATAATCAACTCCTTTAAAGCTGGACTACTGCATGCATACTTGTCCTCTCATTTCAATGTGCACATAAAAAGAGCCTTCACAGACTATAGGATGGGTATGCACATTTCGAAGGATCTAGCACCATCCTGGAAAGGTAACTACCAGACTGAGAGTTGTAGACTATGTGGATACAAAACAGAATCACTAGCTCACTTTTTGTGTGTTTGTCCGGCTCTCCTGGAACAACGTCGTCGATTCTTAAAGCAGATCTGCAACGAGTTAAAAATCCACACCTGCAGGCAAACGGTAACTTGTTGGCTGGGAGGGAGCTCAATTATTTTGGCTTGCCGGGGAATAAAATTCTTGGCAGAAGTAAAAAAATGCCTTAGTCTTGCGGAACAAGGACATGGTCAATGAAGCGGGTCACCGACACTGCCTCGATCCTAATGACTGGTAAACCCTGCACAATTCACGTAATAACATTTTGACCCCCTAAAGCATGCGGGAGTATCCCCAGATGAAATTTTTAAACTGTGTTACATCATTTTAACAAAGGAGTAGTCTAATTTTTTAGTAAGCATTTTGTCTTTTTGTACCATAAAATTATCATGTGGAAATTTTTGACTTTGACTTTGACTTTGAATTCTAATGAGAAGCAATTAAATGAGTCATTGTGTTTTTTAATTATTGTACTGGTGTAAATTTTACATTTAATTATTAGATTGCAACTTTAAAACTCATTTTTATTTGCACAGTTTTATATTGCACAAACATGATGCTCGAGGGAGTAAGAGTGCTGTACATGTGGCAGACAAGATGCACAACAGACAGAGCAGGGAGAAAAAAAGACAAATAAATACAGATAAAGTATACCAAAACAATTTGGAGCCACATAATCCCTAGGAGTCTACAACTAAAAGATGAGGTTGAATGACGGAGGATGACTAGTGAAGGAATCTATTCATCGAAAAAATGAATTTACTTCCTTTTGAAGAAGGTAGAGGAAGGGTTTGTCATGATTTCAGGCAGTAGTGAGTTCCGTATTCTGAAGATTAGATCAGAGAAGGAACGTATGTACATATTCTTCTTATTGAACTTCAGTAGTAGGCTGAATCTGCTGTATCCAGTCATGAGCTTGGCAGCGTAGTTCAATGTCCTGAACAGAAGGAGTGAGGGTTCCTTGAGGAGGTGTTCAGGCAGTTGGTACCATAGTTGTAGAACTAGGACAGAGAACGCTGTGCCCCTTTGGATGCGGTGTTGCACCATGGAACGGCCAGGCGGCAGGCCTCGAAAGACCACAGTGTACAGCCTGGAACATGGTTCTCAAGGCGTTCTTTAATGTAGTCCGGGGCTTGGCCATAGATTCCTTCATCGGCCTTGCAGAGACCCTTAAACTTTGCTCTCTGCTTGATGGGGAGCCAGTGCAGCTTTCAGAACAGGCATGAGACCTTCTCGGGAGCCTGAGAATCAACCTGAATTCGCCGTTTAGTACCACCTGCAGTATAATAGGCAGTTTCTGGGCAAGGCTGATGTATACGGCATTGCTGTAGTCTAACCTAGAGACAATAGTGGCCAACACAATCATCTTTTATGAGGTGGTTGAAAGGAGGGGGACAAGTTTCCACAACTGCCTCATGAGGCCTGTACACGTGCTGACCACTGAGGTGACCTGGTTGACCATGAAGAGCTCAGAATAAACCTTTATGCCCAGGCTTTTCACAACCAGCACAGGTGTGGGGTGGCACCTAGCTCCTGGGGCCAGAAAAGGTCACTCCAAGGGTTGATTTTTATGGGAATGACAAGGACTTCTGTTCTATCAGGGTTGATTTCAGCGAATTGGCTGTCATCCAGTTCACTGTAAATCTGAGAATGTTTTGTGCCTGATCAAGAGCATGGGAGGAGTTGTCAATACGGAGGATGCGTTGGGTGTCATCCTCGTAGTTGAAGACTCTGCAGTCCAGGCGGGCTAGGGCCGCCACCAGGAGCTGTAGGTACATGTTAAAGAGGAGCAGGGACAGGGCAGAGCTCTGGGGGACGCCGCAAGTAGGGGTGCCCCTGTCCGATACCTAATCACTCAACTGAATCCTCTGGGACCGGCCTGTCAAAAAGGATTCTAGCCAGCGGTGTGCCAACCCGCAGATGCCCAGGCAGTGAGTCTAGCTAACAGTTGTGTGTGGCTGACCATATCGAATGCCACTGATACATCTAGTAAAATCCCAGCGCTCATTTTTTCTGCCATAATTCTGAGCTATTCGCGTTCAGACACCATCACCAGTTCAGTACTGTGATGGGCCCTAAAATCTGCCTGTCGCTCCTGGAGTAGCTGGTGTTCCTCCAAGAAATATGAGAGTGTCTTAAGGACATGTTGCTCCACAACTTTTGCCATGAAGGGGAGCTAGGAGATAGGCCTATAATTTTTGGGGTTAGCAGCATCTGCACCTGGTTTCTTCAACAAGGGGTGTGACTCTGGCCTCCTTCAGGTTGGAAGGCAGGTAGCCAGACTCCAAGGAGTAGTATAATAGAGTTCTCAAAGGATCTAAGTACGCCCTGTAGGAGTGGGAGTGAACCCATCGGGTTAGACAAGGAGAGGAGGACATCGTCCGCGAGGAGGGAGATCTTATGGGATTCTCTGGTGAAGGGAAGACCTTCAATCCCCTGGTGCTCCCTTATCGCTATAGCTAGGGGTTCAATGCTGAGGGCGAACAACAGGGGGACAGGGGGCAGCCCTGCCTGGTCCCCCTGGAGTGGCAGAATGAGATAGACTGCACGCCGTTAACGGAAACCTTAGATTTTGGATGTCTGTAATTGGCCTGGAGCATCGTTATGAATTCGTGGGAAAAGCCGAATGCCCCAAGCGTGGCCCACAGGAAACTCCAATCCACTCGATCGAATGCTTTTTCGGCATCTAGGCCGACTAGGACCGCAGGAATGTTAAACTTGTTAGCCTTCTCGATCAAGTGGATGATGCGCCGAGTGTTGTCATGCGTTTGGCGCCCCTGTATGAAGCCAGACTGATCTGGATGAATAATAAGTGGCATGAGGTCTACCAATCGCTTGGCCAGTATGGAAGAGTACAGCTTCGCATCAATGTTCAAAAGTGCAATGGGTCGGTAGGAGGAACAGCAAGTGGCGTCCTTACCTGGCTTGGGTATGACTAAGATTACCGCTTCTGCCATAGAGGCAGGGGTGTGGCCATCCAAGGCCATCCTATTAAGGAGTCGGACCAGGTGGTGACCAATGTCTGCTGAAAAGGTCTTATAAAAGACCGCGGTATACCCGTCAATACCGGGTGCCTTATGGGGTTTCAGTGCCCTAATAGCTGTTTGCACCTCCTCAAGAGTGATAGGCGCTATGAGAGCTTCGTTCTACTCCTAGGAGACCTGTGGGATTGGCAGTTCCCTGAGGAAGGCTTGCTGGTGGGCAGAGCCAAGGCCGTCAGCTGTGTACAGTGAGCTGTAAAAGGACCCGAAAAGTCCCGCCTTGTCTTCGTCTCTATGGATTAGCTTCCCCGTCCCGTCTTGAATACCCCCAATGTATTCCCTCTCCCTTTTGTCCTTTAGTTGTCTAGCTAGGTGTTTCCCCACTTTGTTGCCCTGAGTGTAGGAGAGGTTGAATTCTGCCCTATTATTATATATGGCCCTCAATTTGCCCCTGAGCGCCGTGAGGGCGCGAAGTGTCTGCCTAGTGGGTGTAAGCTTGTGGGTCTGTTCAGTGGCTGCTAGTTCCTCCTCTAAGCTTTCCCTTTCCTTTGCTCTTTGTTTGTTCAGAGCTGAGTTAAGCGCTATGCATCTGCCTCGCAGAACCGCCTTGAACATGTCCCACGTGTTATACTCAGAGGTCTCATCGGGTCTGTTAAGGGTGAAGAATTCTGTGATAGATTCCCGTAGCTGCGTAACCGCGTTCTTGTCCCTCGTTAAGGCTTCAGGGAAGTACCAACAGCCGGTCGAGGTGCATGACCCAGCCATGAGAGACATATTGTGTACAGACCGTGGTCAGAAACCGAGATGGGCAAAATCTTAGCATCTCGGAGGTTACCCTGTAAGGACTGACTCAGAAAGATGTAATCCAGCCGTGAATATGACCGGTGCATATGTGAATAGAAGGAGTAATCTCGTGTGAGGGGGTATAAAGTGCACCATGTGTCCAGGAGGCCCATATCCCCCATTCGTGTCTGTATGGACTCAGGGAAGGTACCCATGTCGGAACGACGTGTGTGCGTGCTGTCAAGTGTTGAATGCCAAACCAGGTTAAAATCCCCCAAGAGGAATAGGGGGCCCTCGGCATAGTCGGTTACCCTCCCCAGTAGTGAAGTCAAGACATTTTTTTTTAATGAAGAGGTGTGGCGCCGCGGCTAGGGCGACTGACTCCAGAATCTGGGGATCACGGTTTGATCCCCAGCACCGGCGGGAGATTAGCCCAGCACCATGTGAGACTAGGCAATAGCTTGTTTAATCTTCCCGAGGCCCCCAGCACCTAGAGACCCTTACAGGTGTTTGTGCGCTTTACAAATGTGGATTATTATTATTATATGAAAATAATAAATATCATGTTTTGATATACTTGGGTATATGTATGTTTGTATACTCCTCTCCTGCAGTTGTTTAACTATTGATCACGAATGTGGCATACATTTGAATGATAAGGAGATTGAAATGGTTCCTCGAGGGGCAACTGTATTTTGTTATTGATTATACCCAGTCCCTGGGGGATTATTGGGTGGCTCTTTGTGATTTAGATACACAGCTCAAGTCATCATCAATGTGGGCACTTGTTTATTTTGTAGTGTTTCCACTCTAGCCAACTCGTGTTTTGTCTTGTAAGAAGACTGACTCAGGGGTAGAAAGTTACACAATTGTTGGAAATTGGGATACTCATTCAGGTAGAGTGAAACCCTACTCCAGCAGCAACCACAATGCTTGGCAGGGTGAAGTCATAAGCAAACTCCAAAATAACATTTGCTCTGGTAGCTTGCCACAAAGCAGTCAGGCTTAACTTAGAAACAGTGTTTAAAGTATTTATGCATCACTTCAAACAGTAATGACAGCGAGAAACCATTGACATGGAGCATGTGATGCAAAGTCCTGTGCCAAGATGCATCATGCAGCGGAGTCAGTGACTGTCTGTGAAAGCGTGTGGTCCGGCCTCATCGTTGATGAACCTGCTGGGGTTTGAGAAGACATGTGTAGTGATGCGTCAGTGCTGTGGCCGAGATGATTCCAACTGTGCCACTGACAGTGAAGCCACTGGGGCTTGTGAGGACCTGCGTCAAGATGTGGGGTATTGAGCTGGATGTTTATTGGCACAGAGATTTGTCACGCTAGGTGTAGTTGCCAATGCGATACATGGTTTTGTATCAGAACTGCAAGAAGGTGGGATGCTGGGCTGAGATTTGGCATTGAAATGCCACACGCTTGATGACGCTTGAAAAGCTTGTGTCTCAGGGATTCCGCTTCTATGCAGAACTGTGCGCAAAGATTTGGAACCTTGGTGAGTTAGGGTGTACCAAAACTCACCTTAGTACCCAAAATCCCCTACCAGACTAGTAATCAGTTTCTTATTGGTTCTTACAAATCCCCAATAATTAGACAACCCAGAACATGAACTTAGTACACCTCTGGAAACGTGGAACACATAAACACTCTTTCGTTCTACTCACTGATCAGTCCAAAACAAGGAGTGAAGGAGGACAAGTGCTAGTTTGAAATATTTATTTCTACTGCTGTGTTCTCAAGTACAGTATCTTAGCTAATACAAGCAAACATATTATAATAAACAAGGTTATCAGCAT
Organism: Lissotriton helveticus; assembly: GCF_964261635.1. NCBI lineage: Eukaryota > Metazoa > Chordata > Amphibia > Caudata > Salamandridae > Lissotriton > Lissotriton helveticus. Next base: position 128,873,849 of record NC_136064.1, read on the forward strand.
AACTACAATTCCATAGAATACAAAGGGAGAAAGCATGTTAAAATGCTAAAGGTCAGAAGGCGAATGGTACCTAAATATTACCCTCCCTTGCTAGTATAGTGTATTAGATCTATAGAAGGTCTCTTGGGATTACAAGGGCGGCCCCATACCTTAGGTTCTAGTAGAATGAGATCACATTGCATTCTACACCAGCTCTCTGCATGCAAAGGTTCGTCAGACAGTGTCCACATGCTCTACGCAGTGCAATATTAAACGCGCTGAAAACTCTTGCCACCCACAGTTGCATATGTGTTATGTCTAGGATGTGCGCTGATCAGACAGAATAACAACTACTGTGTTGAAGTAACCTTGAGGGCCTCGGCACTCACTGTTCAGACATAGCTTACCAAGCCACTGATACTGTAGGAAAAAGATATTATTCTTGTGTGAAGCAAAATATTCTGCTAAACTCTAAACATTTATAATATCATGTGCCATGTGAAAAGCAACGGAAAGGAGAAAATGGCGTTTTGCTTCTAAAAAGCTCATGCTGACTTAACACAGTATAAAGGCAAAGGCAATCTACATGACACTTGAAAAGGTGATGTATTGTCCTGCATCGAAGATGTGTGGCTCAGAGAAGCCTGTTCTGTGTCTTTAGCTTGAAAACAGGAAGTCAGCCCAATGGCTCTTGGGGATCTTGGAGCACTGGTACACACAGGCAGGCTGGTTTTATCAAGGCAGTTCACAGCAGGAGTGGCGGTGACAGTGCCACTTATCCTATTAAATCCGAGTGCCACATTTGACACAGTACATCATGGCACTTTACTAGACAGATTCAAGGAGGTGGGAGTGACAGGAAATACGTTTTCCTGCATCAAGTTGTTCCTTACAGACAGAACATTTCAAGTATTTGAAGGCAATCATACCTCAAGGAAGATCCCACTCAACTGTGGGGTGCCTCAGGAGTCCTCAGTGAGTCCCACCCTATTCAACGTGTACTGAGACCCCTTGCCGATCTTGTCATCCCATATGGAGCCCAGATAGTAACATACGACAATGGCACCGAACTAGTGGTAGCCCTCAACCACCCTGATCGGAGCACAATTGACTTGGAAGAGGGTCTGACTAAGGAGGTTATCTGGATGGATCAGTCTTACCTGCAGCTTAACGGGGATAAGACTGAACGCATGATCCTCGGTAATACAGCTAGTGGCTTCACAGACTTAAGATGGCCAGCATGCCTGGGACCAATCCCAAAACCCAAGGCTACAATAAAGAGCCTTGGAATCTGGCTGGATAAGTCACTTAAACTAGACCACCAAGCGGTACAAGTGGCAGCCACATGCTTTGGCATCCTAAGGCAACTTAGGAAAATACTACCACTTCTCCCAGATACCGCACGTAGAATGATGGTACAAGCACTTATACTCCCCCGGGTGGGCTATTGCAATGCACTTTACCTGGGCAGCCCTAATTCCGTAATAGGAAAACTCCAAGTGGTACAGAACTGCGCAGCCAGACTATTATACAACATTTCCAGAAAACAATCAGCTCAGCCAGCACTGAGAACACGGCACTGGCTCCCCATATCAGAGTGTGTTATGTTTAAATCACTCTGCATTGCACACAGGACCCTCTGGGACACCGGCCCAAAAATTCATTCCACCCTTGTCTCCTTCCACTGCCCCTGCACACTCTGAGATCTGCCAATCTGTTCCTAGCCAAAGTTCCGAAGATCCGGAGGGTAAGGGGGACAAATGTTTTCAAACAATGCATCCATTCTGTGGAACACACTCCCCTTACAACTTAGATCCACATCACAGCACCTCTCTTTCAGGAAACATCTAAAAACATGGCTTTTCCAGAAGCTGTAGTAAAACAGGAACATGTTGTACCGTTGCAACCAGCGCTGGGATGCCAATGGGTAGCCATGCGCAGTCCCAAGACTCAATTTAATAATAATAAGAAGAAGAACAAGAATCCTGGTATAGCAACAACAGTCTATGGGTAGTGGAGAATTCCTTGGACAGCAACGCAGATCAGTAGAGCAGGCTTCACAACTGGGCAGTCCTTCTTCCTTGCAGAATCCACAGGTCCAGAATATATCTAAAGAGTTGGGGTTTGAGGTCCAACATTTATACTTGGAGCCAATTTAAAGTAGGATAGACTTCTAAAGGCTTTGCCTCCCTAAGGGGTACTTGGAATCTCCTGCCTCCCTGCCCTGGCCCCAGATTGTCTGGGGTCACAATAGACTGTTGTCTACCCCTTTTGTGAGTCTGCTTAGGCAGAACTTTGTGATGTGTAAGTGTGGTATGTAACATCTCCTCTCCCTCATTAAGTCAGAGTGCCCCAACCTAACAAAATATATATTTTCTTTGTCTCACTGACTAGGAACAATACACAAAGATAAACTGCCAGCTACTTAGTCATGCGATCCAGAAACACGATGCATGTATCAAATGGTTGGTAGAAGACAATGCAACCTTTATACAAGCAAAATAAAATAGATGCTGGCTGGAATGCTGAACATTCACCCGCAGTTGCAGATCTGAATTTGATCCATTGTTATTATTGCTAACCACACCACCCCAGATTGGACCCAACCATATGCAAGTCAGTCTTGACCCTGATTCCTCATGGGAGCAGTCCAGCCTAAACTGCCAAGCCAGGGCCTCCCTGGACTGGAAACAACCCTCCTGGAGCAATTTCAGGCTGGCTAGCTGGAACCCAGTGACACAATGAGCACATGACCACATCTGGGCATACCCTTATCACTTAGAGCGTCGACTTGAACAGATAATGGACAGAATCCTGAACAATGCAAACGTTCATTTGAAGTCACATATCTGGGTTTAATCTATTGTTGCTTTCCTCACCATGCCACCCCAGATTGGACCCAGCCAAATGCAAATCAGTCTTGAGCTTGCTCCTCATGTCAACTATCCAGCCCAAACTGCCAAGCTAGGACCTCCCTGGAATCGAAATAGGCATCCTTAGACTAGATTTGGGGTATCACCCCTCATCAGCCAAACAAGCTTGAGTATAGTGGTACAGAGAACATGGGACAAACATCTGGGCATACCCTTCTCACTTACAGTGACAAAACTGAAAAGAGCAGATGATGGAAGGAATGCTGAAAATGCAAACATTCATCCACTGTGACAAATCTGGGCTTAATCCATTCGTTTTGCTCATGGGAACAGGCCAACTGAAGCTGCCAAACCAGGTCCTCCCTATATAAGGAACACGCATCCTGACACCGGTTTCGGGATATCACCCCTACTCAGCCAGGCCTCATGCACTCCAGTGGCACAGTAAGAACTTTATAAAAGCAGCATATTGAGGATCGTGAATAAATATCCAAATTTACCAATAATGATGGCTTTGAATTCATATTATATAGACGCCAAACTCAACCTGTCTACCTGTTCCCAATTGAAAGTTATCACCTATTAAATGTAGTACGGTTCCCAATGTTATCATGTAGAAGAAGTAGGCTTTGCAGTAGTAAAACCTAAATTTGTGGCGTTTTCACTATAAGAAAAGGTCAAACATAAACGTACATGTCCAGGTCTGTTTAGCACCCCTTTGGGCTGTTCAAATGCTACCCTGGGTGTGACTTATACATATTAAAAAGGAAGGTTTGGACCTAGCAAAAAGTTTAATTTACCAAGTTGAAATGTTAGTTTCACAATGTATAATCAGGTTGTAATGGCAGGCATGAGACATATTTACAGGGCTATTTAGTTGGGTGGTACTAATAGTGTTGCAGGCCCAATAGTTGTAGTTAATTTACAGACCGTGGGAACATGAAGTACCTTTTTACCATGGACTTACAAATAAATTAAATGTACCGTTTGGGTGTAAGCCAATTCTACCATGTTTTACAGGAGAGAGTACTAGCACGTCAGCACTGGTTAGCAATGGTAATGTCATAGAGTGCTGGGCAAAAAAGTAGGAAGAACGCTAACAGATCTAACAATAATAGGCACATTCATTATAAAATGTCATTCAAATACATCTTTACATAAAAATAGAAATCTTAATCATAGATATCTACCCTATATTAAGCACCACAGAGTTCAGAGAGAAGAAAACCTTGGCTGTGTCTAAGAAACAAGCAATATATGAATGAAATATATAACCCAACTAGCTTACCCGTCGCGCTTTGCTGCGATCTCAGAAGAAAGGAAATTCAAGGAAATTTGTTATCATAACATTCAATTTACATTGTGTCATTTTGATTGAAACTTATTCTATTTTAATATGGAAAACATTTCCAAGTGTTGTTTTAATTCTATTTATTTATTCGAGTGCTTGTGGATATATGATTTTTTTTTATTTATTCGAGTACTTGTGGATACACAATATATATTTTTTTCTGTCTGATGCGCACACGAATAAGTCAGAAGATTTTCCGACGCGTGAGCTGGCGACATACAGTTTTCCATGTGAGAAGCACGGATTCTCCGAATCTAGTTCACACACTTGCAGCGATTGTCCTTGTGCTTTGTTGATGGTCATTGCAAAAGCGCGTCACACCGGAAACTGTAAACATTTATCAGTATTCAAAAGATTATGAGGACCCTGGGGGGCCAATATTTAAAAAAAGAAATATGCCAGAAACCTTTGCGGGATGTACTCAACAACTTTCCAAAGTTTCATGACGCTTGGATGAATGGTGTAGTAATGCATAAAGAACAAACAGACAGACAGACAGACATACATTCGTTTTTATATATATATAGATGAGCAGGGTTTACTTAATACTTACATCCATATACATCCTTAAATAATTCACCAACCACAAGAAGGAGGAAAAAAGGATGAAAAAAGAAGTGAAATACCTGAAAAGACATAATGGAAATGGTAACAAATGCCACCAAATAGAAAAAGGAAATGAACTGAGCCCGCAAAGTGGCCCAACATTAACATCTGTGCCTGCAAGCACACCAAAAACATTCTAAATGTACCCTTTCTTTAATGCATACTACAAAATGTATGTACCATTTAAATGGATGTGAACTATTATTAAGAGGCTACAAAGCATGTTGCTAGCTGTTCTCTAACTAGAATTAGCATTATTAAATATAAAATGTTATATAAAAAATTATGGACCAGGTAGCAATGCTATAGTCAAAATATCATTTAGGGTATTTCCTATGAAGAACATATAGAACATTAAACATGTATATGTTATAAGCTTAAATACAATGCTCTGTGCATTTTAGACAATAGGCCCTTCTAATGGCCCAATTACGGGTTTGGGGGTGTGGGTGTGGGTGTGGGCTACCACCCTGCTTTCACACCGCAAAACAGGGCTACTGCCCACCCACCAGATTATGAGTATTATCGTCGTCTGGTAGGCGGGCTGCATGGTGGTCCCTGAGCGGTGCAATTTAAAGGCTAATATGTGAGCCTTAAACTGCACTGCCATGTGGGACCACATAGATTGTGCACATTTGACTGTAGCACTATGTGTCTTAATGCCTGAATCATTGTACAAGTGCCTGGAAGGTGACTGGATTGTCAGAGTGCTGGTAGCTGATAGCAGGGTGAGTTTCAAAGTGCTTGTGTTTCGGCACAGTAATTAGATAAGGTCGTGGTTCTATCACGATGACTGCAGGAGTGGACAGAGCGTGACAGTGTGATTTCCGAACTATATGGCTACTTCTTGGATTCTTACAGGAGTGTATCAGTAGTCTGCAGGGGGTTAAAGAACCACATAGATTGTGCACATTTGACTTTAGCACTGCATGTCTTAATTCCTGAGTAATTCCACAAGTACATGGGCAGTGAATGGATAGTTAGAGTGCTGGTAGTTGACAGCAGGGTGAGTTTGAAAGTGCTTGTGTTTCTGCACAGTGATTAGAAAAGGTCATAGTTTTGTCAGGATTATTTCAGGGGTGGACAGAGAGTGACAGTGTGATTGCTAAACTGCATGGCTACTACCTGGATTTTTGCAGGGGAGAATCAGTAGTCTGCAGGGGTTTGGGGGACCACATAGATTATGCACATTTGATTGGAGCACTGCATGTATTAATGTCTGAGTCATTGTACAAGTGCATGGACAGTGACTGGATAATTAAAGTCCTGGTTGTTGACAGCAGGGTGAGTTTCTAAGTGCTTGTTTTTGGGCACAGTGATTAGAAAAGGTCATGGTTCTGTCAGGATGGTTGCAGGAGTGGGCAGAGAGTGACAGTGTGATTTCTGAACTTCATAGCTACTGTATGGGGCATACCTGTCACTTCGATTGTTATTGGTTTACAATGTGACTAATGCTGCTGGGTCACTTCTGGCATGTGGGAGAGAGGCCTTGTTGGTAGTCCCTTAGAAAGCGGGGTGTGATACTCTGAATATATGCTCTTATCTCCTTTTGTCCTTAGTTTTCCTTGACTATAACATTTGGGGAAGATTTTGGCTAACATTTTGATGCCTATTGCACAACCATTGGTATTGGGCATTCAGAAAATATTTATTCTGAGCAGTAACAAATTCCCTATTCTAGGGAGGCTTTTATTAATGAAAGAGTGGGCTAGGCATGTGGAAAATGAGCACTGGGTGGCCTCTATAGACATTGTCAGGGTCTCTGATACTGTAGGTGCCTTACCTACTAGAATTGGTACATAGAATGAGTAGTGGCCTTTGAGTTGCAAGATGTAATAAAATGTCTGCGTACAGAACTGCTGTCAAGAGTTTGCATTAGGAACATAATTTTGAGAGCTTCCGAAAAGTGAGGGGTACAAGACTGTGTTGTTGGATGTCATTATTTATTTTCTGCACTACTGGCTGTGAATGGGGATTAAAACGTGCCATCTGCGTTACTGCTAGCTGGGAACTGGCAGCAGAAGATTTCCTGCTCCTAGCGAGCCTTGTCCCAAATTCTTTGGCCCACCGGCACCGAGTGAGGACAGTCCGGCCATTCCCGCTGCGAGTCTGCGTGGCCATTCCCAACCGCAAAATGTCCACCAGTGCTTAAGTAAGGGAATCAGTGGCGGTGGACGGCACCGGCCCAGATCGGACCCAGCTGGGCTAAGCGAGGGAGACGCCGCAGTCGGCCGTGCATTTGAACTGGGCTGCCTTCCTGGAGGCCCGATCGCAGTGCTGTGGATGTGGCAGACCTGCCAGACCCGAGGTGTGTTTCCCTGCACAGTGCAGAGGCGGAGAAGACAAAGGAGTGCAGGACAAACACTTGCACCAACATCAGGTAAACCCTGATGACAGAGGAGCTGCACTCGCCGGGGCCCCAGGCTGTGGGCCCCCCACCTGAGGTCACGAAGCTCCTGGTGCGAACAGCCGGGAGTACGCTAATGTATATTTTAAAACTGTTTTTATCTGAAATTGTGTTTCATTTTGCACTTCCCCCCTGAGCACTCTCCTTACCTATGCCTAATTTCCCCGCGCAGCCGATCTAAACGCTGCGGCGGGTCGGAGTTGTTTGTACCGCCATTGTGCTCCAGCCCACAGGCCACACCCACGATCGTGAGGCCACGCCCCCCACCACCCTATATAAGGCGCGCTGAGGCAAAGCTCGCGTTAGAGGTCACGAAGCTCCTGAGGCGAACAGTCGGGAGTACGCTAATGTAAATTTTAAAACTGTTTTTACCTGAAATTGTGTTTCATCTTGCACTTCCCCCCTGAGCACTCTCCTTACCTGTGCCTAATTTCCCCGCGCAGCCGATCTAAACGCTGCGGCGGGTCGGAGTTGTTTTTACCGCCATTGTTCTCCAGCCCACAGGCCACATCCACGGTCGTGAGGCCACGCCCCCCCACCACCCTATGTAAGGCACGCTGAGGCAAAGCTTGCATTAGAGGTCACAAAGCTCCTGAGGCGAACAGCCGGGAGTACGCTAATGTAAATTTTAAAACAGTTTTTATCTGAAATTGTGTTTCCTCTTGCACTTCCCCCCTGAGCACTCTCCTTACCTGTGCCTAATTTCCCCGCGCAGCCGATCTAAACCCTGCGGCGGGTCAGAGTTGTTTGTACCGCCATTGTTCTCCAGCCCACAGGCCACGCCCACGGTCGTGAGGCCACGCCCCCTCTCACTTAAAACAATGTGTTTCCCCCGGACGTGCAGCGGGCGCGCCGCCAGCGCGCCAAAGGCAAGCCCGTCTGCGCCCGTCCGCGTCCGGACAGGTATAGGGGCCACCCCCCCTGTTCCATCTCATAGGATTCATTACAGTGCTGCTACCCTTCTCACACTGAAACCCCCCACGGAGGATAGCTGCCTTCACCAACATCATCCTTTGAATCTACCCACCTATTGTCAACACTGTAACACCAACCGCCAAACAGCTCGGATTAAACAGGCTCAGCAAAACTATAGCCTACTGCTCCTAAACTGCAGGTCTCTGCCAAAACATAGCGCAGAAATCTTCCTTCTTTTAGACAAACGATCTCCGGATGCCATCTTCCTAACTGAGACTTGGTTAACCTCAGACTGCGACCCAGATATAAATCAAGCCCTGCCACCGGACTATCAAATTGCCCGTAGGGACCGCACACGCGGAAAAGGAGGAGGCCTTGCCATCATCCATAAATCGATATATCAATGCTATTGCACCCTGGATTCAATCCCAGAATGCGAAAGCATGTCTTTCTGCCTCAAATTCACCCCTAACGACAGTCTCACAGGGGCACTTGTATACCGCCCGCCAGGCCCACTAAATCACTTCCACTCCTCGCTACCTTTGTTAGCGGCCGAATCTGCCATATCTACATCCAATTTCACGCTGTTGGGTGACTTTAATATCCATTTCGATGTCAGCACCGACAGTACCGCCAACGAGCTAGTTTCTAGCCTAGCCGCAATTCAACTACAACAACCAATCAAATCTCCCACTCATGACAAAGGTCACTTGCTCGACCCAGTCTCTACCAACTGCCCTAACCTAACGGCGGGCACCATTACTCCTCTACCTTGGACGGATCATTTCTTGATTCCCCTCAACTGGTCTACCTGTAAAGTCACTCCCCCCCCACACTTCACGTAAGATGCGAAACTGGTCGAAACTACCGCTAGAGCAGTGGTCGAGCTTTATTTCCATCTCTAAACCTGCTCTTTCTAAAAACCCCGTACCTGATAGCACGACATTCAATAAATGGATCGAGGACTCCATCGACACCATCCTCCCTTCCAGGAAAACCAGGCTAAAAAGAGCTCGAGAAACCGCCCCCTGGTATTCGGAGAAACTCAGGGCACTAAAACGACAGTGTAGAAAACTTGAAAGGAAGTGGCGTCTGGGATACTCTACTACCGAGAAAGACAGATACAGGGAAGCTATCAGGGCATACAAAACCGAAATGAATTTAGCTCAAACCAATTACTACAAAGAGAAAATCATGGCAGCCCGGTCTAAGCCAAGAGAAATATATCAAGTAATCAAAAATCTCTCTAAGATTCCCCCCCCCCCCCCCCATAGTTCCAATCTACGAACCGACTGCTCGATGTAACAAACTGGCTGAATTTTTCTTTAAAAAAATTAACAAAATATATTCTTCTTTTGCATCCCCCAGCCCAGAAATTATCACTGTCATATCACCCCCTCCAAGTGCAACAGAACACCCTCCGCGAGTGCACCTGGATGAATTCCCACCGTTAGACCTAGAATCACTCAAATCCCTTGCACTTCAGGTAAAATCAGGCTCTCCCCTTGACCCGGTGCCCCCTCGGATGATGAACATGGCCAACCAGGTCATCCTCCCCATCCTCATGCACCTACTCAACAGCTCCATGCAAAGAGGACTGGTCCCCCCCTCCTGGAAACAAGCAATGGTGAGAGCATTGCTTAAGAAACCTAATCTCAATCCCACAGACCCCAACAATTACCGTCCAATCTCTTTGCTGCCATGGGCAAGCAAAATTCTGGAAAAATACATCAATCTCCACCTCACCAACTACCTTGAGGAGAATCTTCTATTGGACTCCACCCAAACAGGATTCCGCCCTAAACACGGCACAGAAACGGCTCTTTTAGCCATCACGGAAGAATCTAGGAGGATCTTGGATCGAGGGGGGTCAGTGGCAGTGGTCCTCCTCGATCTAAGCGCCGCGTTCGACACGGTGTGCCACAGAACCCTGTTGTCCGGTCTACTCGACCTTGGAGTCTCAGGAAACGCCCACGACTGGCTGAGTTCTTTTCTCAGCGAAAGAACCTTTCAGGTCTTCGACGGCGACTCCTGCTCTACGAGCAGACCCCTAAACTGCGGTGTACCCCAGGGTTCCTCCCTGAGCCCCACGCTGTTTAATATGTACATGAGGCCACTGGCTGGGGTCATCCAACAATACGGTATCAAGATAATTTCGTTGGCGGACGACACCCAGCTGGTGGTCTCCCTGACACAGAAAAACAGCGGGCTCCCCCAATCGAACCTGGCAGCCTGTTTGGAGGATGTTAGAAGATGGATGACAATGTCATCCTTAAAACTTAACGGCGACAAGACCGAGATAATGATCCTCGGCCCCCCTACTCTTAGCGCCTACGACCAGCTATGGCCCGCAAGTTTAGGCCCACCTCCAACCCCAAAGGAGGACTTCAAAAGCTTAGGAGTGTGGCTGGACAAAACGCTTACCTTCAACACGCAGGCAACTAAAACAGCAGCAACCTGCTTCGGGATTATCCGAATGCTGAGAAAGATCCTGCCGCTTTTGCCCTTTGAAGCTAAGCAGGTTGCTATTCAGGGCCTTATCCAGTCCAGGCTCGACTTCAACAACGCTCTCTACCTGGGAGCCCCTGAATATGTGCTGGAGAAACTTCAGCGCACGCAGAACAGTGCAGCTCGTACCCTTCTCCAGATCCCTCGCAGGGAATCAGTTAAAGCAGGGATCAGGTCACTCCACTGGCTTCCCGTCAGAGATAGATTAAAGTTCAAGACCCTGTGCATATCGCACCAAGCCTTCCATAGAGCCAGCCCTGAGATTAACCACTCACTTCTCTCTCCTTACTGTCCTGGTAAATCTCTTCGATCCACAAACGCATTTCTCGCCGTAGTTCCCAGAGTCAAAAGGTCCAGAGCGGGAGGCAGGTCCTTCACGCTCAACGCTGCCAGACTATGGAACTCTCTCCCCTTTTCACTAAGGTCCAACCCTACTTTCTCGTCCTTCCGCAAAGAGCTGAAAACATTCCTCTTTAGAAATGAGCTTTCCCCTTGGTCTTCAGAGTATTTATTTCCTCTATCTAGCGCTTGGACGCCCTCGGGCAGCAGTCGCGCTCTACAAAACCCCTTTCATTTCATTTGATTTCATTCACCTGTTGACACTGTACATCTAGTGGTGATACTGCCCAGGATCCAGGGGTCTTTCTGCGGCGTAACTGGCTGGGGCTGTGCCTGACTTGGACTCTGTACACGGAGACTGTGAGACTCGGTGCTTCAATGCTACACCTGGGGGAGACACAATGCCATGCACTGAAACCTCTCTGAGCCTTGGAAGTGCAGTCCCTGGTGAGTCGGGGGCCCCTAAAGCGACCCCGAGATTGTGGGGCGTGTGCAGGCCAAAAGAGGCGTATATGCGGAGACCAGGTGCAGCAGATATAGAAGGCCTGAGGAGGTACCTGGAGCAGCCTGAAGCTGAGGTATGCCATTGTGCACAAACCGATAGTGCCAGCGGAAACAGCATCTAGTGGGTAAAGAGGGGAGTTACGTCCACGGTGTGTGATTTGGAGGCCCCCAACTGGACTCATCTGGTGCAGTCAGGCATCCGCACCATTCACAGAGGCCACAAACTTACCAGCGGGTACCTGGGTGTGTGGCACCCTAGGGCCGCGTCCTAGGCGCATTCGGTGAGGCGGGGTGGGGAGAGCGAGAGCCCCCCAAGTGCGCTGCGCCCAGGAGGATGCTGGCCTGCGATTGTTACCAGAGCTGTGGTGATCCTTGCAGAGTACAACTGGAGAGTGCTGAGGCCATGGTGGATGGGCGCGGAGGCTACCAACTCCCACTTTCACATGCCTGGGGCCCTGCCACTGGAGAGGTAAACACTTGCGCAGACGACCACCCCTAGGGACCTCAGCTTTGCCTCCGCCGTCTTGTGGTTGCACGACTGCCGCCCACACTCAGGCATACTAGTCTGCCGTGGTCTGACGCTTCGTCATCGCTGGACAACATGTGGTCATGTCCGTACTCAGTCCCCACAGGCCAATACCCGAGTCCTGGGCACAGACAGTGAGGAGTGTAGAGGATGCCACAAACTGCCCCGCCAGACTATAACCCACATGCAGCTTGCATGGGAGCGGCATCCCCTGACAGTAACATCTCTGCTGGCACACCGCTCCCACTGGTGTCCAACCGCGAAGGCCCAAGGCGCAGCAGCTTGTAATGGGCCGGATAAGAGCCAAGATGCAACAGGGGCCCTTACGGGGAAGCACCTTGGACCCCAGGGACATGAGTACTGGAGGGGCGACAGAGCATGCGAACACAGCCCTAGCAGCCAAAATGGACTCAGTACTTGCAGCAGTAGAAAAGATAGGGGATGCGCTGGAGCACACCAGGACCTCTTTGGAAGCCAGGATAGACAAGGTCACCTCAGACTTCACCCTCCTCCATGCAGACCACCGTAAGCTGGTCACCACGCAAGGCCAAACATTAAAAGAGCTTCAGCCTGTCATGCAAAGTCATACATTTGCCTGCAAGACCTGAACGATCGCATCCACAGCCTGGAAAACAGAGCAGATGATGAGGAAGGCCGTTCCCAATGCAACAACATCCATGTGGTGGGCCTGCCAGAAGCAAAGAAGGAAGAAACATGGTGCAATTCACGGAACGTTGGCTGTGCGACCTCCTGCCTCAGGGAACATTGTCACTGCAGTTCGTGGTTGAAATAGCCCACCGCATTCCAGCTCAGAAACCCCAATCAGGAGCCAGACCACGACCATTCATCTTTAAGTTGCTTAACTACAGGGACCGAGATGCGGTCATACGAGAAACACGCAAGATGGACAACCTCAAAGTGTGCGGCATACCAAGTATGCTCTTCCCAGACTATACTGCTAGGGTAGAGAGACGTACGAGCAACTACGGAGTGGTGAAGCGCCAGCTCCGAGTCCTAGAACTGCCTTACTCGTTGTTGTTCCCAGCTCGACTACGCGTTGTCACGAAGGAGGGGACCCGCTTCTATGACTCATCAGAGGAGGTATAGGACTGGCGTGAAGAGTCGGGGCTGTGGTCGGGCATAATGTCTACTGGCTCAGGAAACGATGCTAAAGAGAACAGGAGAAGCTGGCAGCAACGGCGATGCGGGACAATGAAGAGCGCCCAACTTGAGATAACCGCCTGAGCCCAGAGACCATACAAAGGGAGAGACTGGAAGCCCTAGAAGCAGTCATCACCCTCAGCTCCCCAAGCCCTCAAGAAAGACAGGACTCCCACCCTTGCAACACATTGGTGCCCAGGGGCTCCTCATCGCCATCCACAGAAGCATTGGAGGACCTCGACTTACCAGTGGTAATCCCGCAAACTACTGATGACATTATCTGAATTGACACTGTCACGTCAAACTTTGGCATGGACAGCCCTCGCAAGTAGAACACTCTCTGTAAGCATCTATGTTTTGGTTGCTGCTGGGTGGAGAGGTGGGCCTACTGAACTAACTGCAATGCCCAGTTCACACGGAGGCAATGCAGTCACTAGACACCCGCCACTAGTCATGATCTGAATATTACCCCAATGGGGGAGGGAGAGGGGATTGAGATGGGGGAAGGCACACTCACTTGACTCACCCGGCTCAATGGCTCGGCCCACGCATTGCTGGTCCCACGAGGTGACACAGGTGTTTATACAGATGGCAAATCACACGTGCAGGAACAAGGGGTACAGTCATAGCACAACACCGCTAGTGCGTGCACCCCAATAGGCACCACACTGACCTAGTTCACGCTACTTCACAGTTACAGGCGTTTGGATGGACATTGCGAAATGTCCGCCCCAGATGTTACACACCTAAGCGTTGCTACTCCATATCCGCATACCTCCAAAGACACTCCACAACAATTTCCCTCCTGCAGGAAACACAAATGACACAGACTGTGCATGCATTGGAGGGGTCAATTGTATGGCACAACATATTCGGCATATGCGCAGGGCATATTGATCTGGGTTAAAGCGGGTACCCGTTCATTTGCGCGGTTACTGTGATAGACCCCATGGGCAAATACACTCTGGCACGGTAGACACTTAATGGCCAAAACATCCTGTTAGGCTCCATTTACGGTCTGAACACTGACCAATCCTCATATCTAGCACAATTGTCCACAAAGCTGACCCCCTATGCTGGGCTCCCCTGGCTGTTAGGCCGGGATTTTCATTCGGTACTAGACATACACCTAGATAGTTCCTTCCCACCCCTCTGAACAAAAGCAACTGTATCAAACGCACAGGCCCTCACTGACTGGCTATCACATTGGGCGTTATTGGATCTGTGGCCTGGCCTACACCCTAATAATCGTCTCTATTCTTATTACTTTTCAGTGCATGATCTGCACGTGAGGTTGGACAGAGTGGTGGGCTCCCAGGCACAAACCCTGTTGGTTGAGATTGCAGAATACTTAGGGCCAACACACTCTGACCCCAACCCTCTGAGGCTACGGCTGAATTGGGAACCTGATCATACTACTGATCCGGAATTCCGTGCATCCCTGGGGATGGCTTTCCTGCAGTATTTCGAACTGAACGAGGGGATGACGAGTAACACATTGGTGGAATAGGATGCCCACAAAACAGCTATCAGGGGTCACTGCCTCTGTGCCATGTGGAACATATGTAAATACCTAACGGTGTTGCTTACTCGCCTTGAATAATAATTACTCCAATATGAACGAGAGGGAGAGGGCCGAGGCCCCCACTCAGACTGTCTGGTGAACCTTCCTGTGCAGCATGCGGAACTCATAGAATGTCTGCAGTGCCACAACTATATAGCCCACACGGCTCGTACCCATGCCAAAGGTGACAGAGCGGGCCGCTTTTTAGCCTGGCTGGCCAAACAGGAGAGCAACCACACCCCAATTGGGGCCATCCGCATGCCTGAGGGGGTCCTAGTATATACGCAGCGAGAGCTATACAAGGTGATGTCCGACCATTACGCACAACTGTACTAATCCACAGGGTGCTGTTCCGGTCCCGATCTGGATAGATTCTTAGAGACTGTCCACCTGCCTGCGGTCCCCGAGGACCACCAAGAGGCGCTAGAAGGTCCACTCACGTTGGAGGAAATTGGGGAGGCGATTGGCTCTATGGCATTTGGTAAAGCACCCGGACTGGATGGCCTACCCGCTGAATACTATAAGGCCTACCAGGATTCCCTAGTGCCGCAGTTGTAGGCCCTTTACTCTACAGCTCTTGACGAGTGCACTCTATCCCCTTCGATGCACGAGGCCTACCTGGTGTCCCTACTCAATACCGAACAGGAATCCCGAAAACTTGGGTTCATACCGTCCCCTGGCACTCCTTAACGTGGACTACAAAATATTCACCAAGGTTTTGGGGAGCGCCTGGCACCAGTGGTACCTGAGCTAGTTCACAGTGACCAGAATGGCTTTGGGCCTAAACGTAGTACATCACTGAATTTGTGGAGGTTCTTTAGAGTGATGATGGAT
The DNA here is from genome assembly GCF_964261635.1 of Lissotriton helveticus. NCBI lineage: Eukaryota > Metazoa > Chordata > Amphibia > Caudata > Salamandridae > Lissotriton > Lissotriton helveticus. Next base: position 128,889,416 of record NC_136064.1, read on the forward strand.
AGCATACAGGAGTGTCCCAGGGCAGGCTGCCTTTTGCTGGACCTCGAAAAAGCCTTTGACTGTCTACAGTGGGGCTACCTCGCAGCAGTGCTGCTGCGATATGGGCTAGTTCTGGAGTTTCTCCAGAAAGTGGACCCGCTATACAAAAATCCCACAGTTAGGGTGACGACGGGGCCATACATCTCTGATGCCATACCAATTGTCAGGGGCTAGCAATTGAGCCCCTGGCAATGGCACTGCGAGTATCACTGGGAGATTGAATCCCGCTAGGGTATGCGACGCATCAGGTATCGCTGTACGCGGATGACCTCTTGGTCTTTGTAAGAGATGTGAATAATATTCCGACCTGGTTGGTACATATATTACGTGACTTCACCACTCTCTCAGGACTCAGAGGACATGCCAACAAGTCCTGCCTTTATGCATTCAGGGGGGACACTCATGACCCAGGCTACATCCTAGCCGGTGTAAGGGTACAGTGGAAAGTGGACTCTTTCTGCTAACTAGGAGTCCAGATATTTTGACAACCGGTGTACCTCATCGAGGGTAACCTGGGCCGGGCCGTGACAGCAATTAAGTCCTAAATACACTTCTGGAAAATGCTCCCGCTAACAGTCACCGGCAGGGTAGCATTATCCAAGATGGTGATACTTCCCTGCCTCTTGTACTTCTTTGCCAACCTGCCAATATATATCTCTTCTTCACACTCCACACTCACTAAATTACTTTGGGACTTCCTCTGGGGCAAAGCACGTCATAGTGTAGCGTTGGCTAAGTTGTACTCGCCTACTGATCAGGGTAGCCTTGCTGCTCCTAGCTTCGAGCATTACTATTTAGCAGGGCAATTACAGTGGATAGCCCGCTGGTTAGATGACAGAGGCCATGATGATATCACAACCACAACACCTACCCTCTCTCTAGTTGATATTATCAAACTCTTCCATCCCGCCGCTAAAGCCCCAGCGCTGACACTGCTCCTTATGGTGATGGCTTACAAATGCTAACGCCGCAGTTTATACCTTACTAGAACCCTGGTCCCCTATACTCCAGCCATACCACTAGAGTGTTCTTACATCTTCTGAACTTGAGGAGTGGCAAGAAGCAGACATACAGACCCTGGGAACCTTGTATCGGGTCAGCACGCTCATGTCGTATGAATCCCTGGTTAAAGAGATGGTGCTGCCACCAGGGCAATTTCTAAGACACCGCTCATTGATCATGAAGCTGACCTCTAGATGGGGGACGTGAAGGAGGAGCCGAGCCAATACCTTACCATAGAGTACCTTTATGTTATGGGACAAGGTAGACACTTGATTCCATGGTTTGCGGCATCCCTAGCAGCAAGTTTGGAATCACTACGCCGCCAATGGGAAATAGACCTGGTGCGGCCACTAGTGGATAGAGAATGGGGTTCCACCAAATACAACTGTTTATACTCCAATACTCCACAGAGCATACCTTACACCCAAAAAGATCAATAGGTACTTTCATCGCACAGATACGGTATGTCCCTGCTGCGCGTAGTTGGGAGCTGGGTTAGTACACATGCTGTGGAGCTGCCACAAGCTATACCCCTACTGAAGGGTGGTTGGGGAGGTGCTATGCACGTGCACAGACCACACTATACCCTTTGAATGGCCTGTTTACCTGTCGCACCACTTTCGCAGAACACCAGCCACAAAAGTTTCCTCTCGCTTTCTCGACCTGGGGCTGGTGCTGGCTTAGCGACTACTAACCAAAAGATGGAAGAAGCCAGACCCGCTGCACATACGGGCATGATTGTATTCGCTCCTAGCATGGGCCAAGGCAGAGGGAATAACTATCCTACGGGAGGAAACGCTGGGACTCCGAAAGACACCTATTATGACACAATGGAAGGGTCTACTCCAGGCCTTGACCCAAACCGGGGGGACAGCACAGAGGGTCAATCCGAACACAAGGAAGGCGCCCTAATGTAGAATGATGAATAATCCACCAGGGGTCATTTGCGTCGCCATGTAAGCACACGTGCACCATCTGGAGCTCAGGGTGGACATTGCTAAGATCTCTGGGTGGTGGTGTCTGCCTGGGGGGGCCATGGGGCAGGACGGCGGGGTTGGGGGGAAACGGGGGGACACAGTACAGAATACACACCCAACAATCGGACTATGCTGCTGTTCTTGGTTATTGGGTTTCTTTTGAGTTTTGCCCTCTTTTTTGTGTTTTTATCTTTAACATCTGTGCACATATGTATCCTGAAGAATCTGAGTAGACTCTGTACACCATACTACTGGAACCATGTCACTAATGTACAATGACGTTTATCATGTCAAGGTTCAGCTTGTGACTAGGCCACTACTGTCATCGACATGTACACTTGTTCCATTACTTGTCCACCGGTATGTTTATTTGCTATCGCTAAATGGTTCAAGGTATGGTCGACGTTATGTGATGCTTTTTGCCGTTCAACAAGATGGAACATTTTAATACAATAAAAACAGATTTAATCAAAAAAATAGGGAAATCCCAAGCACTTCCCCTGCCTGTCTCCATCTATGTTGAATACTTGATAATCCCTAATGACAATAAACCATAGCTAAGCAGACCAATGGATCCATGCTGGTTGCTCAATTGATTTGAAGGTAACTTTGTGCAGACACAAAATACTACTATATAAATACACAAATGTAAATGTAAATGTAAATGTAAATGTAGTTGAGCTTATATAGCGCACAGCTACCCGCAGTGGGTGTCCCGGCGCTTGCTTAGGGAACCCTTCCTGGTATTCCCCTGTGAGATAGCAGGGTATCCACAAGGTGAAAGTCAGGCATCCCGCCGCGAGGGGCCGTTGTGGAGATTAAGCAAGCTATTGCCCAGCGTCACAGAGTGTGATCCCGTGAGTCGAGGAGGCACCGGGGCGAGAATTATCGAGTCCGTGGAATTTTTAGCCCAAGACCCGCCGAGGCGGGGAATTGAACCCTGGTCCAGGACCAATCTCAGCTTCCGGGTCTGCTGCCTCTGACCCCTGAGCCACACTTCTCCAAACAAAAACAAAAAACATACTTCTGCTCTCCCCTTTCTGCACTCTTCACCTGAATGAGGACTGCAGGTTTTTGTTCGTCAGTTATTACTGTTGCAGATTATATTACACAATAAGTTTGAACATCTAGTCCCAACACCTGTTCAAGAATGATCCAGACACTGCAACAGTTGGTCTACCTGCTCAGGCCTGAGGTAATACCTGCACCAGTAGCATCATGGGACTGTGGTTGGGGTCTGAATATATCTTTTCAGGTCCTATGTATTTCTGAAGGTTTGGACAATTCCATACAGCGGCAGAAATCATTAAAATATAGAACACGCTCTGAGTAATGTAAAGCTAAGTCTCTCTACCTTATTTCAAATTTCAAGGCTCATCATCAAAATATCCAACAAAATCTTTTTGTCCTGTGACATCTTGCTCTGATTGCTCATATGTTTTGTTCTACTGAATCTCTTGTGATGCTCCCTCAGTACATTGGCTCCGACTGCTAAACCCATGATACAGAAAATTAATTTAAAATATACACATATCCACCATGCCAAGCAGGAAGTGATATCCGACATCAAAGGCTCAGAATGCTGATCTGAAGACTTTTGATAAAACACTAACAATGATCACCTCTTGTGCGCAGCCCTGTAATGCAAAACACCAGGCAGCAAAATGACCACCCAAATCTCAAGTAATAAAGGCGCTGTACATAACACTGGACAAAAAGTATGACTCACAAATTGCAACAAGTTGTTTTTGCAACTAACCTATCACAATGTAGTCTTCCACATGAAAATGAATGATATAGGTTGCAAATTACAACTTACTTCAATCGCATGTCATCTTAGGAATGGTTTACAACACGGGGTGGTGATGGACAGAGTCTCTGAATTAAGCAGAATACTCTCACCCAGTCAAGAGATCAGGGCTAAATCCAACACCGTTTTTTAGCTCATTGCACCATCCCAGTTTCAGAACCTGGCTGTATGCAAATTAGTCTGTCCCTGGCCCAGTGCATCATGGGAACAGGGCAGACCAGACTACAAAAGCCAATTCTTACACTGGGAAGGAAACAAGCTTCCGGGGACCGGTTTCTGGCATTTCAGCCGTCTTCAGCCCGGCTTGCTTGAATCCTGATGGTGCAATGAGCAAGGGACTCACATCTGAGTATACCCTTCCACGCTTAGGGTGGACAAAATTATTTACAACACGGGGTGGTGATGGACGGTATGTCCCTGCTGCGTGTAGTTGGGAGCTGGGTTAGTATACATGCTGTGGAGCTGCCACAAGCTATACCCCTACTGAAGGGTGGTTGGGGAGGTGCTATGCACGTGCACAGACCGCACCATACCCTTTGAATGGCCTGTTTACCTGTCGCACCACTTTCGCAGAACACCAGCCACAAAAGTTTCCTCTCGCTTTCTCGACCTGGGGCTGGTGCTGGCTTAGCGACTACTAACCAAAAGATGGAAGGAGCCAGACCCGCTGCACATACGGGCATGATTGTATTCGCTCCTAGCATGGGCCAAGGCAGAGGGAATAACTATCCTACGGGAGGAAACGCTGGGACTCCGAAACACACCTATTATGACACAATGGAAGGGTCTACTCCAGGCCTTGACCCAAACCGGGGGGACAGCACAGAGGGTCGATCCGAACACAAGGAAGGCGCCCTAATGTAGAATGATGAATAATGCACCATGGGGTCATTTGCGTCGCCATGTAAGCACACGTGCACCATCTGGAGCTCAGGGTGGATATTGCTAAGATCTCTGGGTGGTGGTGTCTGCCTGCGGGGGGCCATGGGGCAGGACGGCGGGGTTGGGGGGAAACGGGGGGGACACAGTACAGAATACACATCCAAAAATCGGACTATGCTGCTGTTCTTAGTTATTGGGTTTCTTTTGAGTTTTGCCCTCTTTTTTGTGTTTTTATCTTTAACATCTGTGCACATATGTATCCTGAAGAATCTGAGTAGACTCTGTACACCATACTACTGGAACCATGTCACTAATGTACAATGACGTTTATCCTGTCAAGGTTCAGCTTGTGACTAGGCCACTACTGTCATCGACATGTACACTTGTTTCATTACTAGTCCACTGGCATGTTTATTTGCTATCGCTAAATGGTTCAAGGTATGGTCGACGTTATGTGATGCTTTTTGCCGTTCAACAAGATGGAACATTTTAAAACAATAAAAACAGATTTAATCAAAAAAACAGGGAAATCCCAAGCACTTCCCCTGCCTGTCTCCATCTATGTTGAATACTTGATAATCCCTAATGACAATAAACCATAGCTAAGCAGACCAATGAAACCACGCTGGTTGCTCAATTGATTTGGAGGTAACTTTGTGCATACACAAAATACTGCTATATAAATACACAGCAAAAAACTTTCTTCTGCTCTCCCCTGTCTGCACTCTTCACCTGAATGAGGACTGCAGGTTTTTGTTCGTCAGTTATTACTGTTGCAGATTATATTACACAATAAGTTTGAACATCTAGTCCCAACACCTGTTCAAGAATGATCCAGACACTGCAACATTTGGTCTACCTGCTCAGACCTGAAGGAATACCTGCACCAGTAGCATCATGGAGCTGTGGTTGGGGTCTGAATATATCTTTTCAGGTCCTATGTATTTCTGAAGGTTTGGACAATTCCATACAACGGCAGAAATCATTGAAATATAGAACTCTCTCTGAGTAATGTATAGCTAAGTCTCTCTACCTTATTTCAAATTTCAAGGCTCATCATCAAAATATCCAACAAAATCTTTTTGTCCTGTGACATCTTGCTCTGATTGCTCATATGTTTTGTTCTGCTGAATCTCTTGTGATGCTCCCTCAGTACATTGGCTCCGACTGCTAAACCCATGATACAGAAAATTAATGTAAAATATACACATATCCACCATGCCAAGCAGGAAGTGATATCCGACATCAAAGGCTCAGAATGCTGATCTGAAGACTTTTGATAAAACACTAACAATGATCACCTCTTGTGCGCAGCCCTGTAATGCAAAACACCAGGCAGCAAAATGACCACCCAAATCTCGAGTAATAAAGGTGCTGTACATAACACTGGACAAAAAGTATGACTCACAAATTGCAACAAGTTGTTTTTGCAACTAAACAAGAACAATGTAGTCTTCCACATGAAAATAAATGATATAGGTTGCAAATTACGACTTACTTCAATTGCATGTCATCTTAGGAATGGTGGCATGCTGGTGTCAGCAGACTGTGTCTATGATTGCATTAAATTAAAATAACTTTTTTTAAGCAGCACAATTTTTTTGTGAAAGTTTTTCAGAGAGCTTGTAGTGCTCCACTGCCTACTCCCAAATGTAGGGTGTGCACAAAACACTGGTCACTGAATATTACTTTCAAATTTTTTCGCAACCAGTGGCATTTTGTGAATTGACCTATGTACTAATAAGTTGGGGGCATATTAGCAAGGGCCATATCGCCGCGTTAGCAGCACGTTTTGCCTCAAAAGCGGCAATATTTTTATCGCCCTATTAGCAAGCTGTCGCTAACAGCAGTTAGCGACAGCTTTTAGGCGCTAGCAACCGGTTTTGGGCCCACTTTGCATGTCAGCGATATTTATCGCTAATGACATGCACAGTGGGCGTAACCAAACTGTTAGCGACTGAAAGCAGTCGCTAACACAGCTATTGCCTATTAGCAAGGCAGGCATAGCGATAAAAAAATGTGCTAAGCGTGATTATCGCTATAATCTAACGCCTGCTAAAAACATTACTTGCTCGTTTATCCAATGGGAGGTGGATCTTCAAGTTAAGTCCCCATTTGCGTTAATGCGTAAATATCGCTGGATTCCCACCGATTTTCACGCATTTTGCCACTATCGCTGGATATTTTAGCACAATGGAGAAAAATGTTGCTAATAGCAGGTTTTCTCCGCTAACATATTCAGCGATAAAAAAAATGCGCTAAGCGCATTTAGCGATAAATATCGCTATTTCTTGCTAATATGCCTCTTGGTTCTCAAAGTTCTCATTCAAACTGGATCACAATTAGGGGTGGGCGTCAAATTCCGTCCCGCTCGCGGAAATTGCAATAATCTGACATCTTCACGTTATGAGGACAGCGCGAAAATGCCAAGATTTCCGCGATCCGCAAACTTTTTTTATGCACGTGCTGTAAATATGTTCTCGCAGGCACGATCACCTTGCCTGGATCCCCGCGTTCGCCGACAAGTTTTCCCGATCCGGTCGCAGGCTCCACGAGATGTTGGTAGCCGTTTGCACTATCTCGCGAGAGTTTGCGCCCGCGATCACGTCATTCGTCTCGCGATCATGCACCACAAGAGTATGAGATCTTGAACACGTCATTCTCCACCACGAGCGAGAGCGCGAGGACATGAGCACGTCATATCGAACGCAACAAGGAGCAAGAGAACACGAACACATCATTCTCCACCGTGAGCGAGAGCGTGAGGAGGCGAACACGTCATATCCAACGCGACAGGGAGCAAGAGAACCCAAACACGTTATTTGGACGTGCCATCGACATCCGGCGGAAGCAATGTGAAGCTTGAGAACTCGAACATGTAAAATTTTCTATTTGGAGAAGAATATCAGCTCGAGCAGCGTAAAACATTCTGCAAATGATGATTTGGATGAAAAAAGCTCCTCATATTGACATTTGGCTGTCCTTTTTTGTGCAAGGAGTCCTTTTTTAAAATAAATGGGGGGAGAGGGAGGAAGTGCCACAGAATCTCCAACTTCCTGTTCCTGTTCAGCCGGCTCCTCCCAGTGCATTGTCCATCTCCTGCTCATTCTGCCTTTGGATTTTGAGCTGGAATGATCGCTCTTTTTGTCTGCCGCATCATTGCCATCGGATTTGAGGATTTTTGAATTGGATATTTTACAAGTAAGTGGTTGTTATGTCTGTTTGATTGGGGGCATTGCAGTTGTTGCAACTACAATTTAATTTTGGTAACTATCATTCCTTTTTTTTAAATGTTGTGGGTAGTAGACTAGTAGTCAGTAAGCCCAGAGCTAGTCATGGCCTCATGGGTGTGTGCATGATGAAGCATGCACACACCCATTGATGTTTTTTGAATGTATTTCATTTTCAAGCATCATTTAGGGCATGGATGGCATTGGATTGAGTTGGGAAATGTGTTTTTTTGGGGTGGGCTTTCAGTTGGTGGGCATGGCCTTGTGACTGGTGGCCATTAGAAGCCTAGGCCTGCAAGCTTGTCTGGCCTTGTCTGCCAACAGGCCTGATTTCATCCAGTAGGCTCAGAGCAGGTAGCCACAGCTGCATTAAACAAGTGTTTCTGTGTGGTCTGTTGAATTTAGACATCATTTAGGGCATTGATGGCATTTGGATTGAGTTAGGAAATGTGTTTTTTTGGGGTGGGCTTTCTGATGTTCGGTCTGGCCATGTGGATGGTGGCCATTTTGAAGCCTAGGCCTGCAAGCTTGTCTGGCCTTGTCTGCCAACAGGCCTGCTTCCATCCAGTAGGCTCAGAGCATGTAGCCACAGCTTTATTAACCCCCTGGCTGCGGCAAGAATTCTGCACAAGTGCGGCAGATTCTGATCGCGGGCGTGGTTATGACGGCTCCCGGCCGTCATCAGCACAAACCCACCATAACTGATGACAACCGGGAGCCGTCATCAGCACCGAAGGGGTTAATCTAGTGTTTCTGTGGTCTGTTGAATTTAGACATCATTTAGGGCATGGATGGCATTGAATTGAGTTGGGAAATGTGTTTTTTTGGTGTGTGCTTTCTGATGTTGGGCTTGGCCATGTGGCTGGTGGCCATTTTGAAGCCTAGGCCAGCAAGCTTGTCCGGCCTTGTCTGCCAACAGGCCTGCTTTCATCCGGTAGGCTCAGAGCAGGTAGCCACAGCTTTATTAATCAAGTGTTTTTGTGTGGTCTGTTGAATTCAGACATCATTTAGTGCATGGATGGCATCGGATTGAGTTGAGAAATGTGTTTTTTTGGAGTGTGATTTCTGATGTTGGGCCTGACCATGTGGCTGGTGGCCATTTTGAAGCCTAGGCCTGCAAGCTTGTCTGGCCTTATCTGCCAACAGGCCTGCTTTCATCCAGTAGGCTCAGAGCAGGTAGCCACAACTTTAATAATCAAGTGTTTCTGTGTGGTCTGTTGAATTTAGACATCATTGAGGGCGTGGATGGCCTTGGATTGAGTTGGGAAATGTGTTTTTTTGGGGTTTGCTTTCTGATGTTGGGTGTCTTAAAGACATGCCTTTGTTGTGTGAGTCTGGTGTGTGTTGGTGTGCAATGCATGCACCCTGCAGAACTTTTTTGTGCCTGTGAATTTTCGTTTTTGTAGTTTATTGCATTACAAAGGCAGAACAGTGTGCTTTAGCATTCATCCTTTGCCTGGCTTTTATAGGCCTTTGTAAGCTCCTGGTGTTTCCCAGGCCTCCTGCTTGTTGCTTGTGATTTGTGAGTGCCCATGTGGCTGATGGCCTTTTTTTCTGGTGGGAGTTATTAGTGTCCTACTTTTGCTATATAGGCCTGCCTGGTTTTCCTATTGGCTTACTGATTCCATCCATCCACCCACTTTGCCAGCATCAGCTCCATGAATGATGTGATGCTCAAATAATTTAATGGCAAATAGGGTCCACCCCACTTCCATGAAATTTTTATTTTGGACCACAACTTGTCCATCTAAGTCCTACCTGACATCTGAAGAAATGGCCCCGAAGAAAGGTACCAGGTCCAGTACCAAGAAAGTTGCCGATGAGAAGAAGGAACAGAAACGGAAGTGCCATTAACGACGACTGTTGTGCCGGCCAATGTTTTTTCTGGACCAAACAAATTACGCCTGCAGCAGCGTTGTCCGGGAACCAAGCTGGGAGCAGCAGCTCCACACCTGCGGTCCAACCTCAACAACCTAGGCTCAAGCCCTTGAGTGTCGCAGAGGTAGCCAGTCTACTAACGAGTAGCGATGTTGAAATGTCATTATCGCAAAGTAGCACACAATCAATGCAGGCAGAAACTCAGCAGATAAGTGTGCAGCCGCAACAAGAACAGCAGCAGCAGCCGCAACAACAACAGCAATACCCGCTAGAACAGCAGCAGCCGCAAGATCAGCAGCAGCCACAAGAACAGCCCACAATAGTAGTTGTTGCTCCTGAAGTAGGGGCATTTCAGACAAAGTGGAGCAAACCACTGTTTCGGAAGATCTATTGTCTTCCAGACCACCAGCAAGGCTTAGTCCATCATCTTCTTCTTCAAGCCCCGCTTCTGATGATTGTGATGCCACTCGGCAGCCACCAGCTCAGTCTGAGAGTGATGCACGCCACAAGACAATGCTTCTGAAAAGGAAGGTTCCAGAAAAACTTAGAGTTATGAAGGTAGAAATAAAAGAGGGGGATGATGTTGATGAAGAAGAGCCAGTCATGACCCACATCACTCCCGCCCCAAAAGGGATGGAGACCAACATCCTCACCCTATCCAGAAAGGCTGCTACTGAGCGGGATGTAAGCACGGATACCACCAACACAGGTTACACCACCACGACCTCCAGCTGCTATTTTTTCAAAGGCCCAGCAGGGACCTACATCCAGCTCAACCATCTCAGTAGGTAGTGGTGGTAAAAGTCACAGTGTAGCTGCACGGAGTCACATTCCAAGCCCACCCTCCAGTTCATCTGGTATTGAAAGTGGCACATCCAGCAGTGCCAGAAAGTTCTCATCCCCAGTTTGGGAGTTCTTTTCTGTTAGCACCAAGGAGGAGAACGTTGCTATATGCTCAATTTGTCGACAAGGTGTTCGGCATGGTAAACTTGGTACAAACTATGGTACAAGAGGCCAAGCAAGCCATCTCAGAATACACCACACTATTTTGTGGGAGAATCACCTACTTCACTTAAAACAAAGTAAAAAAACTCAACCCATTGAAGTTGGGCATGAAGAATCAGGGGACGATATTATTGCAGTAGAAGGTGTAGAAGAGGGAGGCATTTCTAGTCCTGTCCCCAGTAGTGTTGTGGTACCGCCCGCATCATCCTCAGTAACATCTGAGTGGCACCGCAATAAGAGCCATACTCAGAGTCAGGCTGAGACACCAAGGCGACTGAGTACTGCAAGGAGACAAACTGCGTCGTTGAGACTAAGTGGGTTAATGAAAATAAAAACACCACTAAGGAAAATAATCCATCCTACCATTGAGAGCATGCTTAGGTTGGAGGGGCAGTTCCAACGCAACCACCCAACGGCACGGTTGTACAATGCGAAGCTGGCTAAAATGTTAGCACTGGACCTTCTCCCTTTTTCATTCGTGGAAGGGGTGGGTTTCCTGGATTTTGTGTCAGCCATCAGCCCTAAAAGGAAGGTTTCCAGACGGTCATATTTTGCAAGAATTGCTGTTCCAGCACTACATTATAATGAGTGCTGTTCACAAAATCCACCTGACAACAGACATGTGGATCAGTTGCCAAGCCACAGATTACATGTGCATCACTGCACACTGAGTCTCTTTTGTGGGGGTTAGAAATAAGCCTTATAAATGAGGTGCTGTTGACACAGCTGAGATTTTTAAAGCTACTCTGAAACATGCAACTGTAGCCATGTTCGCCATGGGGAAACCTCAAACTGCTGTAAACATTTTGGAAGAGTTTTGCAGCAAGGTTTTTGAATGGCTGCACCCAAGAGGGCTTAGTATTGGTTTTGTTGCCACAGATAATGTCAGTAATGTACTTGAGGCAATGCACCTTGGTTCCTAGTTCAGGGTTCCATGTTTGGCACACTGCATAAAAATTATATTTCAAGCCTTTCTGAAAAAAAGAACCCATAGTCAGCAACTTACTCACCATCTGCCAAATAATATGCACTCATTTCAGCTACCTGAGGACCATTCAACGTGAATATAACATGCCAGTCAAAGCACTCATCCAGGAGGTGGCAACACTTTGGAACTCAACGTATTACATGCTTGATCGTATGTTTGAGCAGTACAGTCCACTCAATGAATATGTCATGCAAAGACTGGTTGCCACCGTGAAAGGCATGTCACTTCACATGGACCAATGGTGCCTAGTTAAATGCCTGACTGACATGATTCGTCTTTTTGAGGTCTTCGCACGTGAAGTCAGCAAGGAGGACTGTACAATGGGCCAAGCTATCCCATTATTTGCAAATGCTAGAGCATCAGCTGAAGGCGGTGTCTGAATCATACAAAGGTGTAGAGGAAAAAAAGAAGCCTATGACTTGGTGGAGAGCTTAGCCCGTCACTTAGCTGAAAATACAAGGGTGCAAAATAAGATTTTGTTACAAGAACATTACATTTCTGCCACAATTCTGGATCCACGGGCAAAACTGGCACTGAAAACATTAATTCCATTTTCAGAGATGAATGTTGCCCGCTACAAAACTTGGATAGCTGAGGCAGTGAGTAAGTTGGAAAATGAATGGCTGCTAATTAAAAGCCCGCTAGATCAACCCACAAGAAGTACTGCAGCAGGGCACACAGCATCAAGTGCAACTTCGGAGGCTGAGGGCAGTGCGTTTGGCTCACAACACTCACCATCACTATCGACAACAGCAACAACAACTGGATCATTAGGCAGTAGAATCTTTACACGATTGGTATTTACAGTTAGGCCCGAAAAAAGGTTAGCAGCAGTACTCCTGAACATTGAGCGGATGGTCCAGGCGTATATGGATGACCCAACAGAGGCGTACATTGATCAAAACCCATTGCAGTATTGGTATAGGAAAAGGGCTGAATGGCCACTGCTCAGCAGGCTGGAGATAAGCTATCTGGCTTGCCCTGTCGCAAGTGTCTCTTCTGAACGTGTTGTCAGTGCTGCTGGTTACATTGTAACAGTGGGAATAACCAGTCTCTCGCCCAAAAACGTGGAGAGGTTAACAATGATCAAAATGAATCAGCACTTCATACCACCGAATTACACAATACTTGAAGCAAGGGAGGAAGATGAGGACAGCGGCTTAGGTGATGGAAGTAGTGTGTTACATGATTACCTACTACTGGCTAAACCCCAGAGTTTGAGGACGAGCTATACTTCCCTGACAATTAGGCTTGCACTTACTGTCTTCCTCCCTTATTTTCCTTTATTTGTGTGTCTGTCTTTCCAGTTACAAACTTTGAATCACAACAAATCCATCACCACAGTCTTCTACTCTTCTTATTTCAATATAAAGTTTCAGGTGTCTGCATTTCACAATCGCCCTAAATCCATCGCCCTCAAAACAGATGATGATTGGATGATGCAAAATAGAAGAAAAAATAAAATCTTTCCCATTCCCGCCAAAAGAAGTGGAACATGATGACAACTATAGCTATCCTCCTTTCAGAGCCAAGAGAGACTGCCCATTAACTGAAAATGAGATGGAACAGGTAATGAATGATTGATGGCATGCATTGGACGCAGACTGAGTGATTTTGTTGTTGTTTGTTGTGCATGAAGTTATTTCATTGTGCAATAATCATCTTTCTACAGTACACACTAAACGTAACTCAAGGCAATTTTCCCCTTCTTACAACTATTTATAATAAGACTTTTTTACTTCTACTGCAGCTTGATACATTGCTTTTGATTGAATACAGGAATCTGACTCAATCTGCACACTGAGTATGACAACAGCACTGTCCATGATGATGATGGCAAAAAAGTCGGCCCATTAACTTCAGATGAGAAGGAACAGGTAATGAAAATTAATGTCATGCATTGGACACCTGACTCTGAGCGATTAGTGTTTGTGTTTTTGTTGTTTGTTTGTTGGACATTTTGGGGCCTATTAGGATGGCGGACGGACCTGCGTCCGTCCGCCACCCCCGAGGTGGAGGGACCGTCCGCAGAGGCAGCGGCGGTCCCTCCGTGCGAGTTAGGTTGTGACCGCCACCCAGGCGGTCACATCCCGTATATTTTACATTGCGGCGGGTGCTGCTTTACGCAGCACCCGCCGCAATGTAAAATATGCATGCGTAGCCTGGGCATGCACAACTTGGTAGGCACCGCGTGGTGCCTGCCTCCCTGTGCAAGCCAAAGCAGGGGGTACACCCCATGTGCACCCTCCATCCCCCAACACCCTGGGGGCTCGCAACAGTCCCCCAAACAACAAAGACCACATTCTTTTCTACGGCAGAAAAGCCGCCGCAGAAAAGCATGTTTACTACCCCATCCTACTCCACAGCTACCACTAGGGTAGCTTTCTATAAAGGTTGTCTATAACCTACCATCAATAAGGGTGGATTAGACTGGTGCAAGGTACCCACTAGAATAGTGGTCAGCATATGCCAGGCCAACTTCTCACATGGAAGAAAAACGTATCATGTGTTCTGTCAGGCACAGAAGAAGAATATCCACTGATGTTGTTTGCTGTAGTAAAGTTGATGGTGACTTTGGAACTGCAGTTGTGTGGACAAGGCAATGCTGTGGAAGACCAGCAGCAGCTCATGAGCTGTCACAAGTCGCATGTCAAAAGTTGAGGGGTCGGTGTCTGGTGGGAGCACCAACAAGTACCCATGCCCTACATACTAAGCATACAATTTACTAAGGACTTACAAGGGGGTGCTAATGTTGTGTTAATCATGGAACAGTATTGGGAAAGGGATCTTTGAGAGGGACCTAGGTGCCACAGGCTTCAAAAACCTTTACCTTTTTTCTTGGTTGGAATTCCACCTTGGCTGACTTTTGATCATACTGAGTTGCTAGAACTCCTGGCTGGCTCAAGATTTTTGTTGGCTTTATTCATGTACTCAATGTTCTCAACCATCATGGAATGATGACCAAGCACATAATCCACAATATCTTGCTTAGGTTTTTTGAGAAGTCTCTACCATCCGTTCTTTACTAGACAAAGTGGTCCCCTTACAAGGTGTCCAAACAAAAGTTCAAAGCTGGAAACCCTCCTCCCTTTTGTGGCACCTCTCTGGAAGCAAAAAGCAGGCATGGTAGTAAGATAGTATCAAAAAAGGACCCCCTGAATCTGCTAGGTATTCCTAAGACAGGGAAACAATTCTAGAGTGATAACAATTCCTAGGCAACTTAAAACCTGGCAAAAATCATGTCTTACGCATGGGGAATGATAAACAGAAGCTTAGTGTACTACAAAAAACAGTTAGGAACAATTTATTTTATTCATACATATTATTCTGTTTAAAACAGATACAACACCAATGACATACCAAAAACATGGGGGTCAATGTACCCATACATATACATTTCTCTTCAATTCATATCTATTCCTACATAAAAATACATAGAGGACACATAAATATACATAATGTAATAAAATAAATCAAGGGTAGCTAGGTCTGAGTAGATGAAGATGGTAATCTCTACGCGTGTTTCGGCGTAACCAACGCCTTCTTCAAGAGAAACCAGTTTAATTTCTGCATGAAAAAAAAACATTAATGTAACATAACGAATACAACAATATAGTACACTGAGTCTGTAACGTATAGGACATTGTGCATTGTGCACATAGACTACGGTGTTCCATGCGAACCATTATAAAGATTTTTTTTAAATGACCATAAACACATAAAGTTCTAATTATGAAAGCCGAAAGGCACCAAGAACCAAGAAAAAGTTCAAGGTAAGACCCCAAATATGAGAACAAGATCTCTGCATTGTGTATGAGTATAGAAAAGTGAAGAAAAAAGACCCAATAATATCTAATAGTATGGAAAAAGAATAAAGAACAATGCATGCTCTGAAGAGTCCTTACTAGGCGGAAGAATGCTTACCAAAATCTAACGGAAAGACCACCGGAAATTAGACCGACTTCACATAGGCAATGGATATAGCTAAAAGAAAAATGGATGAGAAGACCTTTAAATAAAAGTTCAGTATAGCATCTGAACAATGAGACTAAACGGACGGTTTCTTATTACCTGTCCACAACCTTGAGTAGCCCAATCGAGGATGTACGAAAGGGTCAAGAAGGGTAATATAATCTCCCTTGTGTAGAATATAGAGAAATATACATATGTTAAACCTATTGTGAGGGATAGGTAATGTAACTAATACTACGCCACTAGATATATGCAGATGGATACCTGAAAACCGGTCACTTCCGATGTGGTATATAAAGACAAATGATTAGACGCTTGAGCCCAAGACGTCTAAAGATAGGAATTCACAAAAATAGTGAGGTTGGATTTATTCTTGTGGTGGTCTAAAAACGGACAACTGTCTGACTTCTTCTAGAATTCAAAAACAACATAGAAGGTAACAGAAATTAAGACAGAAAGTTACCTGTAGCATATACAATGTGCAGTATAGGCCACACGTCTTGGAATTGCACTAATAACTATAGATTGTATGCACAGCACAGAGTGGTAAAAACCATCTTGGATACACCGAGCACAATTCTGAAACAATGGAGAAAATGGTAAATTCTACTTTACAGAGAATGGAAGAACGTGGATGTAGAGTAAACAATCCATGGTTCTATCGATGGTCTAATGCTGAAAATAGCTTGCTGGTTGTGCGACTCTGGATGGATGGTAAAAAACGGCATACCGGTCTACAATAGGACCAGTGTAATTCCTATGTAATGGAGACACGGGCCCGGGGCAGTTACAGCTAAAGGACCCCTGCCTCGGTGATACAGCGTTCGACATGAGATATTTGGTTATCGAAATTCAGATCAAGGAACTAATCAAAATCTTAAGTTAGTGGTACTGCCATAATGAAACGGGGATACAAGAGGTAGGACAAGTAACTAAGAATAAAGTTCCAAACCCTTAACACGCTGGATGCAACATATATTGGAAAGATCCCGGACAGTGATTGGGATCCAAATAGTCATTCTAGAACTCTGCACTAGAGAAACCTTTATTCGTCCTACGGCATACAACATACTCCATAGGAGATCTAAACAGTAATTCTAGAACTCTGCAATAGAGAAACCATTAATAATCCTACGGCAATACAACATACTCCAAAGGAGAGCCCGGCTGTGTTTACTTGGAGAACTCTACATTGAAGGAATCTACTACCCGTCGAGCAGCAACCAACTTACTCCACAGGATAGCCTGGTTGGGTATACCTGGAGGCTGCCATACCTGTCCCTACCCCACACACTCAGTCCTGATGAAGACCCACGCAGATACCTCAAGAGCACTACAATAGGGTTGAAATGTTGACAAAAACAAAAGTGGACCATCTTTCTAAGGATTCTGTATATGAAACTGACTATTGTGGTTTACAGAACACGCTTAGTGACTGTGTAATATTGGTCACGATTCCCTCTCTTTCCCATTCTCCTCCTTTTCACTGGAAATTAGCATTGTGTATACTGTATATTGCATTACACACAAAATCCACTGAGCACCAATTGTCACAACTTTCACACTGCATAACACTGTATAAATTCAACAGCCTTTTATATCTTTGAAATGAATGTACTTATAAATGAGTTTAATTTATAAAGTATCTTGCAAAATACTACAGCTGGTTTGGATTCCCCCTCTTTTGAAACTGTGTTCTTTTTGATCTACTCATTGCTCAATGATTAAATATATTGTGTGGAAAGTAAATACAAGTGAAGAAATGCATAGTGCACCCTAATGAACCAATTGTTTATAATTTACTGTACCACCCAGGTTCTTATGGATACTGGGTCACCCCATAGCTACTTAACGTAACACATATTAAGCCATTTGAGGAATTCAGATAATTTGTCCTCTGTATCAGCCCAAATTCAAAAAAATATTGTCGATGTAGCATGACCACTAAGAAACAGATTCGTAAAAAGGGGCTACTTCATTATGAATATGTACCATTTCGAAGTAGGCCATATAAATGTTAGCCACCAAAGGAGCTACATAGGCTCCCATACTTACGCCCTTTATTTATTTTGCCAAACTAAAAGGTATTCTCAGTTAAAACAATTTCTAAACATTGAAGAAGAAATGTTTTAGGACATATTACCTTGGATTTGTCAATGAATCAAGAGGTGGCTGCTAAGGCTTTATCTTGAGGGATGTTACTATATAAACCCTCGATATCTAATGTCACAAGAAGACTGGTGGCCTGATTAAAGGGGAGGTATTCCACTTTAGTGATGATGGCTGTAGTATTCATAATATACAAAGGTATTTTCGGTATGTATGGTCGAGTAATCAGTCTTCTCGACCATCCTGGAATGAAGACCAAGCACATAATCCATAATATCCTGCTTGGATTTTTTGAGAGATTTCTCCCACCCTTTATTTAATAGATAAAGTGGTCTCCTGACAAGGTGTCCAAACCCAAAGTTCAAAGGGGGAAACCCTCCTCCCTTTTGTGGCAACTCTCTGGAAGCATAAAGCAGGCATGGTAGTAAGATAGCCCATTTCCGTCTGAGTATTCAAAGGGAGTCCCCCTATTATACCTTTTAAGGTCTTGTTAAATATTTCAAATATCCCTCTTGTCTGCGAGCGATACGGTACAAGGAACCTATATGTCATCCCAAACTCACTCCACATATGTTTCAAGTATCAAGACATAAAGTGTGTTTCTCTGTCTGATATTACCTCCTTAGGGAAACCAAGCCTAGTAAAATTAGGAAAAGGAAAGCTTAGGCCACTGCAAGGGCAGTGGTTGTCCTTAGGGAAATTGCCTCAGCATATCTAGTGGCATGATCAACTCCCATTAATATAAATTAGTTTCCTGAAACTGTTTGAGCATCAAGGTGAACAACAATGAAAATTCCAATCCTCTCAAAGGGTACTCCAACCATTGAAAATAGAATAAAGGTGGTCTTTGGAAGGCTGCCTGTCTTGACACTGGCTTGACATGTGGTCCAGGAGATATAAATCACCTTCACCTTTTGGGACATTCCTGGTGAGTAAAAGTGGTTTACTAACCAACTAAAGTTTTTGTCTGGCCAAAATGCTAAGCTAGGGGAATGTAATGGGCCAATGTTAGGAGAAACTCTCTAAACTGCTGAGACACTACCACTCTCCTGATGGAACCGGTATTGGGGTCTCTAGCCTCAGTGTATAGGAGTCCCTCCTCACAATAGGTCCTGTGGGAACTATTGACACTTCTATTTTCCTGAACAGCAGCTTGCTACCTCAGGCTTTCAAGAGGGAGACATTTTCTCTGGCCATGGCACGTATCTTCCATAGAGTGTCCCCCTGGGCCCAGGATCTCTGCCATGTAAGGCCCAAGATCATAGGGATCAGTTCCCTCTGTTGCTGACAGGTCTTCTCCCTAAAGAGAGGGGAGATAACCTGATGTCTGTACAGAAACTGGCTGCCCAGACTTTTTGTCCTTTCTCTTTAAAGTTACTCCATTTTTTCAGGTTCCAACACTTCTTTTTAACTATGGTTTCTACTCTGTGCTCTGGTTTTCAGACGCACCCATTCAGGTATTCCCAACGTTGTTGAATGTGTTTTCCTGTCTTCCTCATCCAATACCACTACCCTTCTGAGGCCACTATCCCCTCCCCAATCTAAGGTCAGCAAGGCAACTGGATGCACCGTAGCCTGATTTTCATCTTTGAGAACGGTATATGACTCTTCAAGCAGATATTGATCTGAGGACATGAGATGCTCAGTCACCATGGTGATACTGTTAAAAATAGCAATATGTATGTACATAAGCGGCGTTCATTTATGTTCACAGTACCCCTTGGTGTAAACAGAATAGGTACCGCTAAAACTCTGACTGTGTTGTCCCACTAGCATAGACCCATGCACACACGTACACGACAGCCATTTTAGGTATCATGGTCTCTCAATTTGCGGTCGATCGCCAGCGCCCCTTCCCCTGCAAGCTTCCCCGTGCCCCTGACTGCCCCCTCTCCCACATGCGCGAGTCATGAGCTCTCCCCTCCCGCATGACTCTGTCCCTAAAGAATCGCACCCCGCGCCTGAGCAACACCTCCTGTCCCTCCATGAATACCCCTCCTTCGATGACCTCTTCCTCTGAGCCTGAATGTCTGCACGGACCGCTGGTCATCCCTTAGCCTGAGGATACAGTTCATTGTCCACTACTGTATGCACTCGTCTCTCTCTCTTGAAAGGAGCCACTATTGATCATGACCACCCCCACCCCTGAGATTCGATCAGGAGCACACATTCCAATGGAATCAGCAGAACACTCAGCCGCATGACAGCCCCCTCCTATTGCATGGAGAATAAGGGCCTACTGTAGCCATGTGTTGGAATACCCCCATACTTTACAATGCCTTGATTATAATGACGGATGTGTGTGTGTCATTAACCTGTGTATAAAAGACGAAGCCTCAGAGAAACTTGTTAGAGCACCTCCCGAAGACACCATGCGAGTGTCCCAAAGGACATGCTCTCCTCATGAGTAATAAACCTTTTTCCTTGTCTTCCTACTTCCAGTGCCCGTCTCTGTATTTGGTAACTACTCAAGAAGGAAACAAAGAGTCGCCCTGCACCAGCAGCCTGGGCATCGGGTGCGATCGGTGCTGACCCCCTTTTTACAATTGGCGCCCCAAACGCGGGGTCCATCAGCGACATAGGGTCTGGTAAGAGAGGTCCAGACGATGGGGTGAACATCTAAATGATTGGAGTATACCTGCCTTGAGAGGGCCCTCGTCCGGCTGCCGATTGAATGAGCTTCACCGATTCCGAACGGACCTCTCTCGAGTGACCTATTGTCCTGACTGGAATCCCACAGGAATGCTGCGGTAAAAACATGGAGAAAGAGAACGATCGGGCGCTGGAAAAAAGGAAGGTGAAGAACTGCCCACATGGTCCGGTCCGGGTAAGGTCGTGACACACGACAAATTGCGAAATTGATTGATTGATTGATTGTTTGAAAATACTAGTATTGCCTATTGATTGCTTCTGGGAGATTCTCTATTTGCAAACAAACACAGAGTCGCCAGACTCTGTTTAGTCTTTGCAGATAGTGAAGGGTAGGCAACGCAAAACTTTAACACGTCGTGCCTATTTTTTTCTCCCCATTGATTGATTGATTGAATCGAGCATTGAATTGTTCGAAGTTGGTTCTCTTAGGAATCTTCTCTGCCTGCAAACGGGGAAGAATAGGAATATTCTCTCTCCCTTTGCAGAGAGCGAAGGGTGGGTAACGCAAACCTTTAACACGTCGTACCTATTTCGTTCCTCATTGATTGATTGTTTGCCTGAACATTGACTGTTTGGGAATTGGTTCTTTTTGGAGGTATTCTCTATTTCGCAAACAAGCACAGAAGTCGCCATACTCTAGTCTTTGCAAATAGTGAAGGGTAGGTAATGCGGACCTTTGTCCCCCGTTGTAAATCTGTCATGCCTATCTACTCCCCACTGACTGATACGCCAGTTTCACCCAGACCATTTACTAGAGGAAGATCATCTGGCCCGACCAGAGAGCACCCCTAGTGAAAAGGACATATGAGATAATAAAGTGATCACTGTAACCTGTTAACAGAAAAACTTTAGCATGAAACAACCTGGAAAGAAGGGAATAGGAAAACGAATTCAGTAGGCCACTGATGAAAAATGAACTTTTTATTAAATAACGAACAAGTAAAACGATAACAATACTTAATGGTAAATCCTATTCAGTAACCCGTAATGAGAAACCGGAAAACAATAAGAACGATAAACTGGGGAAAATGCAAGTCAACAGAACATCCGCCCCCACTCTGGAACCTTCCAAAGTGGAGCAGAGTTGCGGCCACGCCCAGCCGAAAGCAACCCATATAAGGCGGGTCCTGCTGCCTACAGTTGGCCAGGAGATCCTAACGTAGGGTGTAGCCAGAGGAGAGGCCGAGGCCAGCGGGACCCGGCCAGGGGATTGCCTTGACAACACCGGAGAGTTGCAGGGGGGGAATGTCTTCGACCCTCCCCTCTCTCTCCCAGTCCGGCCGCGGTGGCCCTTGAGAGTTGCAGGTAGTCCCGCCACATGCTCTTCCGGTCCGGCCACCAACGGCCGGGGGCTGGGGCCGATGGATCCGGCAGCAGCCGATAAGCCAAGGAACCCGTTCATGGGGCCAGAGCAAAGGACGTCCGGCCGACATCCACCGGAAGCCCGGCCCAAAGACGGACTGGACATTCTTTCTTTTCTCCTTCGTAATGGCAGCGACAACACGCCAGACACCACTTCTTTCTTTTATAATGGCTGCGACAACACTGGGGGGGATGTCTTGCACATGCCTCCGACCCCCCCCGTCCTCATCGCCTGGTCCGGCCATAACAAATGTCAAGCAAGACGCCGTGGGGTGCTTTGGGAGGGAGAGACGGTGCGAACAGGCCTCTCCCACCTCCTCAGGTGGAGGCTTCCCAACTGCACCCTTAACGTTCCAGGCGCCCGGAAAAGGGTTCTTCCACTGTGGCGATGCTGCGGCGCCTCGCCCGGCAGGGTGGAGCCCGTCCGCTCACTTTACCCCGCGATCGCCGGTGGCTGCCGAACTCTCAAAATGGCGGTCGACCTGGCAAGAGCGGGCCCAGCATGAAGGAATGGCCCGGTCACTTACTGACTCCACCGTCATAGTTCTCCACAACCTTGAAGATTCTAGAGGAGCCGCGGGAGTCCCCGACTCCCGCAAATACCCCCGATGGGGAGTGACTGCCATGATTGCCCACGGAACGATGGAAATGTAGCCGCAGGACGTCGGCGCTCCCATGCTGGCGCCAGCCTCAGTTTGAATGACTAGAATCCTGCAGACCACAGTCGGATCAGTTCCGGTGAAAGCATAGTATGACCCGGTAGGAACATTGTTGCCTCCCTCCCCTTTTTGACTGATGGTTCGAACCACCGATCCATTCTTTTGCCCTTTAACGGAACTTTTGGACTGCCAAAGGAAGCTCTGGGTCAACCACGAGTTAATAGACATTTAGACTATGCCTGGTTCTGCCTGACTGCATTCAAAATGGCGCCGATGCAAATGAAACTTTCAACTCCTTGTTGTACCCCGATTGTTCGGCCCTGGTGTCATGAGTTATGTATGGAGGTTTTTTTTTTATTTTTTAACCGCATGAATTGATATAGGATGTGCACTGATTACGTGTTCGGATAATTAAGCGATTCAAGATGTGTACTGTCAGTTCGGGAAATGAATTGATATGGGATGCGTACTGGTTATAGGTTCGGACGATGAATTGATATTGGATGAGTACTGATTATGTGTTCAGACGGTAAATTGACATCAGATGGGTATGGATTGAACATTCGAACAATGAATTGTTGTTTGAATTTTGCACATCATGATTACTGAAAGTTGGAAGCCCAACACTTACGACACTCGCTCACACTGAAGTCTCGATATGATTTTATTGCGCTTTTCGCACCTTTTATGTGAAATAAACGACCACCGACTCCGCTCCAGCCTGCTCCGTGGCCGGTCCACGGGGTTGTAGGCCCGTATTTATGCATCGACATTCTTATTAAAGATTTTTTGAGAAAGCAACTATAAGTGTCCGTGTAAATTGATAAAGTCTTGAATGAATAACCCCTATTTTTCGATATAACTGAAATGTGGATGGAATGACCAAGCTCGATTACATAAAGGGTTGAAAAGGTATAACCCGTAGAAATATTGCAAATATGAAGGGTCGAATTTTAGTTGTGTATTTTCCATTTTATACAGCCAAAGACAACCGCTGAAGATCCAGGTATTTAGCCCACACTTTATATGCTGCCTGTATAAGAAAAATCACACTAGCGGTCCACCTGGGCTTAAACGCCCCGGTTGGCAGTGACTGCATCCTGTGGAAATAGGCCGAGTACGCAGTAATTAAAACCTTTCTGGGTTTATGCGCGCGAACGCATATCAATGTAGCATGCTCTCCCCTCCCTTCTTTTCCCTCTCTCTCTGCAGGTCACCTCGGAAATGCCGACGAAAATGGTGATCCAGCGGACGAAGAGACGGGAAAAAGAGTCTGATTATAGTACCTGACCGCGACAAACCCCGAATAAAACAAAAAAAAAAAAGAATAATGTACACGCATGATTAAGCATTCTTACGTTTTAAACTAAGTAGGGAAAAGTTTAGGGTATTTCGAGGTAGGGGTTACACAAGTATCCCCCGCCGAGAGGACTAGGGATATTGCCAATATTTGAAAACCTACTACCGCCTTTTTCGCATCCACATAGGCATATAACCAAAAGCTGCCCCCTTGCTCTCCAATTGACACCAACTGTTGTCTCAGCCTGGAAACGCACTTACTAAAAATGACTCGGATAAACCACCGTGAGCATTAGCCCGACCAGGTTAGTACGTGACCAATTGCCAACGGCGTGAGTGTGTACAGAGAAAGCCACTAGTGAAGACAGCGAACGATAAAAGAGAAGAACAAAAGGTAAAAAGAGCTTAGGATGTTAAGAGGCGCACAAACGTACAGGAAAAGATAATTTTGGCCAATAACTGTTTTATGTCTTGTCTTGGATCTTTGTGTGTGATACATGTGCTGTCTCCCCCGTCTGAATTTGTGTGTACATGATGCATGAATATACGTCATCCCTCTGCCTGTGTTTTTGTGTTACTTAACCCTTGTTGTTCTGTGTTGTGCGCGCACTGAACGGCCCATTATTGTACACGTCTCTCTCTCTCTCTCTCTCTCTCTCTCTCTCTATGTCATACGTGTACTGAATGGACCATTTAGGGTGCGCTCGCTCACTCTCTCTCTCTCTCGCTCGCTCGCTCTCTCTCTCTCTCTCTCTCTCTCGCTCTCTATCTCTCTCTCTCTCTCTCTCACTCTCTCTCTCTCTAAAGCCCCCCCCCCCCTATGCCAGGACATTGTGCCCCTCCGGCACAAAACATAATTGGGTTCCCTCGAACGCAAAGGTGTTCAGCAAAATTGACCAAACCCAAAACGATTGAGACTTGCCATATTATTACCTCTCCCTTCTGCAAACAATAGAACCCGAGTTGGAAATGAAGGAAAGGACGGGTAAGACGACGGATGTCCCCTAATCTGGCCTTTTATAAGGGAACTATAGCGTCAATGGTCTTCTGTCTCTCAGCTCGTTAGAAAATGCGATCCCCAATGCCTCTATTGCCCCACCCCCTTGCACCTAAGCATGGATGTCCAGAGTACCCCACTTCTCCCGATCGACCCCAGCTCCCTGTCCAAACGTCCCCATTCCCCCGATTAACCCCAGCTTCATGACTCATCTACCCTCGAAAGCGAAATTAATGACTCCGATTAACGTTCACTCCCCAAGAAGGGCATGTCTCACGTCCACCCCCTTTCTTCATGACGATAACGCCCCACATACAAGAGTTAGCCAACCCCGAAGGGAAATGTAAGATTGTCGATACTTGGGTTACAGGGAAGAACGAGTCTCTACATAAGGACTCGACTTTGAATTGTCTATAATGTTGCACTGTGTGTAAAGGTCCAATTTCTCTCCACGAACGCCACGAATGAGCACTGTACATTGATGAATTCCATGAGCAATGCACTCCTACAGTCTCCATAAATAACGACCTCTGACTGTGACCGATGAACTTATCCCCCACCTACACAGGATTGGGGACGGAATTAAGATGTATAAATGTCTTCTCCTGCCAGTTGTTCTAAAAACTTGTTTTCTACTCATTTAAAGATATAATAACCGGAGGAGAGGAGCTGGACGCGACGCACAGCCTGGCCACAGATCATGAAGCACAAGTGACCGCAACCAAAGGTGGAGCCGCAGAGCAACGAGACGCGGGACGAGGCACAACTCTCAATCTCGGCAGATGAAAGAATGAAGGGCTGTCTTGAAGCCCTCGACTTGCTGACCCACTTGTGCCTGAAAGTCCCCGCCCCCTTTTTCGAGTCCGACTGTTGGGCTTGCTTGCTCATTATCCTTTGCTCCCTTGGTCCCTTGGTGTGTTCGAAGATCTGGCCCCACTCCGCCCTCTCTTCCCTCGGTTATTCAACGAACTTTTTCCATATAAACTTTGACTATGGACTGGGATTTTGCCACGGAAAAACAGAAAGACACGCAAGTGCCCAGCATGAGGCACCCCTAAGAAAATGAGTTAGGAAACAGGACTGTGATCTAACAGCAGAGGACTGATCGCACCCTGCAACGTGTAAGGACGAATCCGAGCTGGACCTATAGCTCCACCGCCGGTGCTCAGCAGCGCCAACGAAAGAAGACGGACTCTGTTAAAAGACATTGCGACAAAGACCCTCCCCCTCTCCAGAACTTTCTATTCGCCCCTTGACTAAATTACTTGTATCGAATTGAATACATCCCTCAACCATTTTGTATTGCCTTTTAAGAAATGTTTCATCGGTCACTCATGTGGTTAGTTTTCCAAAGATCCCCTATAGTACTGACAAGCCGGAAGGTATCAGAGCGTTCTTTTCGTATATGATGTCACTGGAGAGAAAAATGTGAACTTGATTTTTATGTGTCGAAGCATCTTTTTGATTCTACACCGACTGAATATTATGCCGACTTCTAGGCTTGTATAAAAAGGCCAACAGATGTAAATTAGCATGTATTGTATTCTGCCTATCACATCAACTGCGTAGAAATTGAACGTGCTTATGTAAAAAGTGGCGACTGTTAAAAATAGCAATATGTATGTACGTTCATTTATGTTCACAGTACCCCTTGGTGTAAACAGAATAGGTACCGCTAAAACTCTGACTGTGTTGTCCCACTAGCATAGACCCATGCACACACGTACACGACAGCCATTTTAGGTATCATGGTCTCTCAGTTTGCGGTCGATCGCCAGCGCCCCTTCCCTGACCCTGCAAGCTTCCCCGTGCCCCTGACTGCCCCCTCTCCCACATGCGCGAGTCATGAGCTCTCCCCTCCCGCATGACTCTGTCCCTAAAGAATCGCACCCCGCGCCTGACCAACACCTCCTGTCCCTCCATGAATACCCCTCCTTCGATGACCTCTTCCTCTGAGCCTGAATGTCTGCACGGACCGCTGGTCATCCCTTAGCCTGAGGATACAGTTCATTGTCCACTACTGTATGCACTCGTCTCTCTCTCTTGAAAGGAGCCACTATTGATCATGACCACCCCCACCCCTGAGATTCGATCAGGAGCACACATTCCAATGGAATCAGCAGAACACTCAGCCGCATGACAGCCCCCTCCTATTGCATGGAGAATAAGGGCCTACTGTAGCCATGTGTTGGAATACCCCCATACTTTACAATGCCTTGATTATAATGACGGATGTGTGTGTGTCATAAACCTGTGTATAAAAGACGAAGCCTCAGAGAAACTTGTTAGAGCACCTCCCGAAGACACCATGCGAGTGTCACAAAGGACATGCTCTCCTCATGACTAATAAACCTTTTTCCTTGTCTTCCTACTTCCAGTGCCCGTCTCTTTATTTGGTAACTACTCAAGAAGGAAACAAAGAGTCGCCCTGCACCAGCAGCCTGGGCATCGGGTGCGATCGGTGCTGACCCCCTTTTTACAATACTGGCACAAGTGTCTCTCAGGGCATTTACCCTTATCCCATTTATATTTGGCTCTTGTCTTTATCTCTACAGGCTACTGGGTTAAAGAGCCAGGGAAGCTACATCCTTCCTCTGAGACTAGAGTTTCATCAGTGAGCATATTGACATGGTCAGGGTTCACCTGTGACCAATCCGGAGACTCACCACTGCGTTCAGTGAAGGTGAACTAGAGGCATTCTTTTGCTTTTACTGTTAGAGCCTCCAGTTTGGTGTCCAATTGTCTTTCAATCAAAGCACCAAGCCTTCTTGGGATCCCAGTTCTTAACCTGGTGCCCAGCCTTGGACTGTGCTGAGTTTATGGGCTCACCCTTCTGAGGAGGTTTTTGGGGGCCTGAAGTAGACTATTTTGTATGTGTATCCTTTGCATCAGCATCTTTCTTATGGTGTGTTTTTTATGATCTCTTTCTTTTAGCCACCCCCACCAGTGGTAGTTTTGGTTACCCTTGTGTTGATCCAATGGTCTGCCTTTTTCCCAGCTTCTAAAGGAGAAAGTGGATCTATTTCTATCAGACGCTGATGTAAATTCTCATTATAACAGTTACTTAAAAGGTGCTCTTTCCCAATGACGCCCTTGATAGTCAATTCAATTTCTACTTAATTTGATCATTCTTAAGTATGATCATAAAAGTACAGGAACAGCAATACATTTAAAATAAGAAAAGCAATTCTCATAAATAAAGTTTGTGACCATTTCATCTGGATTCATATAAAAATGATTTTTTTAAATTCTCACGAAATTTCTGTTTATAAGTCCTATAAGCTGCCATGTCAAATATGAGTTAAAATGCTGAGTATAAATAGTTAAATACATTTCCCTGAAAAGTTGTATATTCCCAACATCATCAGCCTTTTTCTACAAGCCCCTAGAAATGAGGCTAGGGAGCAGCACACTAGATGGTCTGGTAATGATTTTAAAAAGAATAGTGCCACCCTGTTGTAAATTGGCAGCAATGGGTTAGCATTCGCAGAAGCCATCCTGTATTTAGAAGTTATCTTATCCGCTTTGTGAAAGCCATTTTGTGTTTCTGACAGCCGTTTTGTTTGCCATGTGCTCGCCATGTGCTCTGTCCTACCTTTCTGTTAACTGCTCTTGAAATCTGCCTAGAGACAAACTATGTTTAGCATCTTCCACCTTCGCACATGCCCAGAAGGGCCTAGCTAGTAGAATGCACCTGCTTCTCTAGTATAATTGTCAGGCTATTTTTGCTGCTGTATGGAGAAGTAACTCGCCTCCCACTTTGTTGAGCAAGCAGATGTTGAATGCCCATCTTAGTCATTTTTGCATGCTTACATGAGTCAGGACTGCCCCTTGGTCTTATGCTGAGTATGTAACCCTAAGCATATATAAGGCCTCTGTTTTCTGCACTCCTGAGACTGCCTCATTAAGTTGCAAAGGCTTATGTGTGACGTTGTTTCACTCATTCGAGGTTAATAAATATGTATTTTATATTTCAGCTTCTGTGCCAATTTCTTCTTTGTTGGTTTAAAAGGACCACGAATTAGTGGGACCCCTAGGAAGGTTTTGTGATTTCATCAACCCTACATTGGACAAAGTTGTTTTGCTTTTAAGAATCGGTACAATATACCTTTCCCTTTCTTTAAGATAGTGACCACAAAAGAACAGTATATGAAGATCTGTTTTGGCAGAGGATTTGTCACAAGGGCAATTAATTAGATCTGAATGGTAATAAGTTTTCGATGGAAACGTCAACATTAGTGGGATCAGATTTAACTGAAATTGGAGTAACATATATTTGTGATGCATTATTTTTACCACCTCTAGGTAGGGGAATCCACCTTCCCAAATAGATAAATGTGGTTGGCAAACCAAAATAGACTGTTGCCTGTGGTTATTCTCCCTACGGGTACACTGGGCTTTCAGCATAAAAGTGTCAACCAGGCTTTGCTTGGGGATTGTCCTGCAAGACATTGAGTCTGTAAACAATACTTTCATCCCGGTTCGGTTCAAAGCTTTATTTGATCATTGAATAAACAATCATAAAAGCACACAGAATATTATATACATGTCTAATAAAATTATTAAAACATTTAAAAATGGAGTGTTCGGTACAATTACAACAAAGGGAGGAATAACAATCGATATAGCAGCAAGATATATAGCAAAGAGTATAATCACAGTTAGGGTATGAATTCCATACTTTTCCTAGCGACACTGATTTTATGATGAAAGTCGCAGTATAAAAACAGACATCCGGGACATCAAGTGCAAATAAAAATCTCATAGCAGTATTAACAGTGGACACAGAATATTTCTTAAAAAGGGGTTTAAGATAAGCAATACGTAGATGCCAACACAAGGGGCAAATTAACAAAAATGGCACAGTGCTCTGTTTGGAGGTACCATCACATGGACAAGTAGATGACGTGTCACAAGGGCAATTAATTAAATCTGAATGGTAATAAGTTTTCGATGGAAACGTCAACATTAGTGGGATCAGATTTAACTGAAATTGGAGTAACATATATTTGTGATGCATTATTTTTACCACCTCTAGGTAGGGGAATCCACCTTCCCAAATAGATAAATGTGGTTGGCAAACCAAAATAGACTGTTGCCTGTGGTTATTCTCCCTACGGGTACACTGGGCTTTCAGCATAAAAGTGTCAACCAGGCTTTGCTTGGGGATTGTCCTGCAAGACATTGAGTCTGTAAACAATACTTTCATCCCGGTTCGGTTCAAAGCTTTATTTGATCATTGAATAAACAATCATAAAAGCACACAGAATATTATATACATGTCTAATAAAATTATTAAAACATTTAAAAATGGAGTGTTCGGTACAATTACAACAAAGGGAGGAATAACAATCGATATAGCAGCAAGATATATAGCAAAGAGTATAATCACAGTTAGGTTATAAATTCCATACTTTTCCTAGCGACACTGATTTTATGATGAAAGTCGCAGTATAAAAACAGACATCCGGGACATCAAGTGCAAATAAAAATCTCATAGCAGTATTAACAGTGGACACAGAATATTTCTTAAAAAGGGGTTTAAGATAAGCAATACGTAGATGCCAACACAAGGGGCAAATTAACAAAAATGGCACAGTGCTCTGTTTGGAGGTACCATCACATGGACAAGTAGATGACGTGTCACAAGGGCAATTAATTAAATCTGAATGGTAATAAGTTTTCGATGGAAGCGTCAACATTAGTGGGATCAGATTTAACTGAAATTGGAGTAATATATATTTGTGATGCAGTATTTTTACCTGCTCTAGTTAAGAGAATCCACCTTCCCAAATAGATAAATGTGGTTGGCAAACCAAAATAGACTGCTTCCTGTGGTTATTCTCCCTAAGGGAACACTGGGCTTTCAGCATAAAAGTGTCAACCAGGCTTTGCCTGGGGATTGTCCTACAAGACATTGGGCTGTAAACAATACTTTCATCCCCAACTCAGTCAATTCTCACTTGATGTAATGAATTCATCTGATTGTCTTATAAATGTCAAGGCTCAGGCAATCTTTTATTATACTCTGGGTTAAAGGGAGAGTTTTACTTTGCCAAATTGAGAATGACAGTAGCAAAGGAGCCAGTCTAATTGAATCCGTAATGTGAGGTAGACTCTGCTCAGTATGCAGTATAAAATTAGAGGTTGATTGGGGAAGGGAGACCAAGGATTTTAAAAACATATCTTCAATGATTTGGAGTTGTTTGTGATGTGCCAAACCCCAGACACCCGCTCCATATGTGGCCGCAGATTACGTTTTAGCTGGATAAATCTTGTTACAGTGGTCAAAGGTTTCATGCCTATCCTGGAGGTAAATGCTTTTAATGCTCCCAAGCTCTTTTCCATTCTCATGGCCCCTGTATCAATTAATCTAGAGTATGTTTGATTCTTGTCGAAGAGTACCGCAAGATAGGGAAAAGACTCCACCACCTCAATTTTCCCTGATTCTGTGTGGAGCTGTGATAATTTTCCTTGAGCACCCCCCGGCAATAATTATAAATTATTTAGACTGGCTAAACTTCATGTCAACAGAGTCCATGAAGGTAGACCAGGTGGTAATTAGGCGAAACAGCACTATCCCTGTTCTGACGATAAGGATTGTAGCATCTGCATACACAAAAATTGAGAGCTGGATAGACTCAGACACGGGGAAATCAGGTATTACACGCAAGAGGATGTTCACCATGCCGTTCGTATAGATAGAAAATAAGAACGGCACAAGGACACAGCTCTGTCTTATCCCCCTTAAGATCTTAAAAGGGAGGGTACATTCCCTGTTTTTTCCATATCTAACCAATGCCGCATGCAGTTGCCATATGCAGTCAATTATTGGATGGTCAATCCCCATCTCTTCCATAGAATACCAGAGCTTTGGGTGGGAATCACAGTTAAATGCCGCTAAAAGGTCCATAAAGGGAAGATAGATTTTCCCACCCCTAGCCCTTGTCAATGATGAATGAGAGGTTGAGGCACTGATCTACAGTTCCCCAACCCTGTTGTAACCCATACTGGGCTTGTATTAATATATTCTTATCATCTGTCCAAGTCTCCAGTCTGGCTAAAAGCAGATGACCAGTGAGTTTTGCGGTAGTGTTTAAAAATCAAATAGGACTATAGTTTTTAGGGCTACACTTGTCCCCTTTTTTATAGATAGGAACTATGATACTTGTCTTCCCTGAAGGGGGGTGACTATTGCTCTGTTGTTAAAAACATTGTTCAGTAAAGGAACCCAAAGGTCTTAGTTGTCCTGGAAGAGGTCTATTGGGACCCCGTCCGGACCTGGAGCTCTTCCTTTACAGCATGACAATAGGGCCCTCCTAGCCTCAGTGAGTGAGAATGAAAAGAATATCTTCTTATTGTTTAAAGAGACAGGGGGCTCTGTGAGCGAGAAGATGTTAGCAAAGTGTTCTATCCACTCCTCTTCACCAACATTTGTATACAACAAAGGGTCCCTATGGGTCTTGAATTATGGTCAGTTGATTATGCCCCAAAACTCTCTGCTATCTCCTGTCATAGTGGCTTGATCGAGCATTTCCCAGATGTCCTCCATTAGTGTTCTCTACCTTTTTCTTCTAGCAATTTTAAACGGGGTGTGCAGTAGGGCGATCTGGGTTTGATTGCGTTGCCAAGTTTTAAGAGCGATGGTAAGGGCTTTCTTGGCTTTGTACTACTGGAGTCGAACCATCCCTTTTTGGTTGGACTCTTTCCATTATTTTTACGAATAAGGGCCACCTTTATGTGCATTTATCAATTTGAGCCCATTTCAATTGATAATAATTTTTTCGGGCCAACATGGGGCGATCAACTACCAGATGCGTTTTCTTCTCAATGAAGTTCAGAGTTATTATACCACTTCAAATATTATTGTGGAAATTTGGCAGAGATCGCTGTTAGTATGTGGCTGAAGCCATCTTGTTTCTGGCAGCCATTTTAGTTAGCCCTGTGCTCGCCATGTGCTCTTTCCTTCTTCTCTGTCACTGTAGCTGTTTACTGGTGAGAGTGATGCTTGTTTCCAGCGCTCCCTGAGCTTTTGCTATCCTTGTTTCCAGTGTTTCCTGAGCTTTAGTTATGCAGAATGGTGCCCAACCAAGTGGGGTTTATCGGCGACTCGGATGCCCGAAGGAGTGGTCAAAACGGAGGATTGGAATCTCGCTACGGACAATCACTGCCCGAGGAGACCCGCGTCTTGGCAACTACTGCGTTTTTTCCTCTCTTCCTAATCTGACCCTCCAGGTGGTGCCGGTCCTTGACTGAGATCTCTTCTGGTGTTAGCCGTGCAGAGACCATGTGGTCAATTCAGAACTTGGCAGTTGGAATCTGGAGACTTTTGTTTGGTAAAGTTGTTTGATGCAACACTTTGTATATGGAAATTGGCATATATATGGAATTTGACTGGATATATATGAATTGCAATTTATATAGGCAGGTAATGGGGGGACTTTTCTCCAACTTTTGAATTATATGTCACGGCACACATCGGGTTAAGTGCCACTGCTGTATAGTATTGTATATGCTACAATGTTTGTTGGCATGCCTGTTTCAAGCACACTTCGTAGAATGTGTTGAGCGTTTGGAGGTACCAATGTGAGTATTGAGCAAAGTCAGTTGGCTCCCCCCAAGGGGACACCAAATAGGGACATGTATATTAAAAATTGTATTTCTTCTATAACGTACAGCACGTTATGCAATAAATATAGCAAGGATCCTGAGTTGCTGTGGCCTATACATGGGTCATTTGATCTTAGAAATATTCAGTATGTGGAGCAATGTACGTTTAAGCGCAAAAGTAGATAAGATATCATTGACTATCTATGAATGTGGGAGAATGAAGCGCGTGAACGAGTGAGAAGAGAGCAAGCTTTGATAGATAAAGAATAATGCAAAAATATCCATGTAAAAGCGCTGAGTTAATAAAAAAAGAAATGAAGGAGCTAAAAGAGAGAGAGGATAGGGAGCGTTGGTTATAGGTAAATGGTCAATACCCTGTCCGGTGCCCCTTTACCCTCCTTAATAAACCACAGGATGATTCAATTTTGCTAGATCATTCTCCGCCTCCATATACTTTTCGTTCTGCTCCTGATTCTGATGATGATGCTTCTCTTTCGGATCAGGATAAGTCAGGATCAGATCCTCTGCAAGAGTCTCGCTGTATGCTGACTGCTGATCATGCGGCTATCCTTAGATCCGCTGCTCGTAAAGCTGCCCATGATAGCATTTCTGCTTCTGATCTTTAGGCTGACGTACAACAATGGCAGGAAAGGGAGCAGTTATATCTTGCATTTTTCAGATGTACATCCTAGTAGGTGGAGCGTATAAGAACAATATAAAATCTGTTTGTTGGTGCATGTATATAATTAACCTTAACACAGTTGAGTTCTATTGAAAAAAAATGTCATATTCCCGTTCTTGTCTTGGTTACTCAAGTATCTGTTATAGTCAGTACATAAGGGCTACCCTAGAGATGATTGAGGAAGACCTCAGGAGGACTAGTTGGGAGTCACCTACACCCCCGAGTTTCATCATTGAATGTGCAACACTGGCACTTATGGAGAACTAGGATGTACAACTGAGAAATGGCCACCACAGTTACCAAGTGCTGCACTTCATTTTTGAGTACGAACTCCCCGGCCCCACTCCCTGGTACCATGTGACTGATCACATGATACTAGCAACTCCATAAAATAAGCACACCGCGGGCCGCACAGTTATCTCCCGGACCCAGTAGACGAGGGTAGATCAGAGGACTCCTTCACCAAGCGGCAATCGTAAGTAACAGCCTGTCGATCCAACTTTGGTTTGAATCTTAGTTCTAGATACGTGAAGACCGCTACACGCTAACTCTCTTTACCTAGCAGTTACATATTTCACTAGGCTTTCAACACGGACCCTTGGCATTTCCAAATGGGACCGTTTTAATATAAGTGCGCTACACACGCTGCATTCTGTGTTGTATAATACTTCTGTTATAAACGCTTTAACCCGGTTGAGATGGCCTTGTAAGCGGTAGATGCCAGGTACACAACAGGAACCTACACATAGCTTTCCAGTTAACCGCTCTTTACGAGCACCGCCTGCTACTGATTTAGTGCCCCATAATATTGACATAACATTGATCACTAAATCCAGCCATCTGCCCACAAGTGGACATTCACTTTCACACAACAGGACCATTGAAATACAAACGCTCCCTCATAGCAGCACTCTCGCTTGAACACTACCTATATTATCAAGAGGATACATGCAACAAGGTTTGAAAGAATTTCTATAAACAACGGGTTATTCAGTCGCATGGCAATCCCTGAATGCAGCCTTCCCACATCTCACTATGGGCATACTGCTTCCACCCAGATTGACGACATATCAACATTTACAACTTAAAGTTGACCGAGATTAGTTGTCTGTAGTTATAAAACCCTACAGTGCTGATACATTAATCTCCCAAAACCAGGTGCCCCAGCAAAGTTGCTACTGTTTAATTAACTGACATTGATGTAAACGGTCTAACACCTTATTAATATTCGCTCTATGACAAATCAGTGATGTGAATCAAGGACTCTAACTGAGGGTTGGTTAAAATGTCTGTATGTATATATATGTTTTTTATCTCTCCAATTACCAGCTTGTGTACACAGGAGCAGAGCCTTGTGTTTGGCCCCACCAGTCACTGTTGAAGCCTGGGGACCAAAGACTGTTGGTGAGTCCTCCATCAATAATTTCCTTCAGTTTGTTCTGTTTTTCCACAGGGGCAATTCTCACCTTATCTCACTGCGCACAATCACCTATTTTGATAGCTTAAAAATTAGATTGTAATCATGAACGCCTTTTGGTGCTCGCACTAGTACATAATTGGCATGCTTTAGAGTCACCATGAGACTTTGTTGGTACATGTGAACAGTAGTTACATCAGAACCCTTTTCCCCTTTAACGCCTTTTTCTCCCCCAACAGGTAGATCCAGGCAGGTTAAAAGAAGAATTGGGGTAAAAGTATAACCCTGATGTGCAAAACTTTGTTTACGTTTTTTCCACATTCATTGTAGATAGCTTCGTTTTTTACATAGGTCCTGAATAATTGCCGGCTTAATACACCAATAGCAAAAAACATGTTGACCCACACACTTTAACAAGGACACGCATACGCACAAAAACGTCTCGGGCAAGTGCCTTGTACACTGGTTTTAATTAGGACAGGAGACCCCCAGAATAAAACTTTGTCCTTCTAGGTACTCCCAGTCCTATTTTACTCCACCTCACTGCATCTACACAACAACGGCCCCATACCCGCACTTCACCATACGGCAGTTGGATAGAAGATCTCTGACAAAGAGCCCCTTTTTAGGGAGCCCGTTGCGGTTTGCACCGCCGCCCCAATGAGGAGAAGGCCGGATTATGAAGCATGACACCTGAAAGGGTGTGTGAGGGCATTATGATCCAACATATGGATCCCCACTTATGCTCTTTCTAGGGTACAGTGAGATCCAGCCACTTTGTGTCTCCAACTGGCATTGTTCAAGAGAGGAACAGCATAAAACCGTTTTTGTATTGTACCTTCTGAGGCTTCCTTTATGCTGGACCTCCCCACTCCTCCTTGAGTGGGAAATACGCCTCTAGTCACTTTCTTTGACTCAACAATGACATCTTGTTGGCAGCTGATACGCCTGAACAGTGTGAAGAAGGAATGCTGTCATTGCTTTCCTTCCTTGCATCAAACCATCATAAGGTCTCACAGAAGAAATTGCAATATTGTAGACAGAAGATTACCTATTTAGATCACCACCTGTCTAAGGAGGGATGTGCACTTACTCCAGATCGCATTCAAGCTATTTTAGAAACACTAGTGCCCCGTACTAAGAAAGATGTCCGAGCATTAATTGATCTTACTTCATTTTTGTAGGCAATGGATTTTAGTTTTTTCACACATTGTTAAACCTTTGTTGGCTCTTATCACTAAAGTTACTCCAATGCCCCTTCCATGGATGAATGAATGTCACAAGGCTTTCCATCAGTTGCGTCAAGCTCTTTGTTCTGCACCAGTATTAGGCACTC
Source organism: Lissotriton helveticus (assembly GCF_964261635.1). Taxonomy (NCBI): domain Eukaryota; kingdom Metazoa; phylum Chordata; class Amphibia; order Caudata; family Salamandridae; genus Lissotriton; species Lissotriton helveticus. The sequence goes on from NC_136064.1 coordinate 128,926,322, forward strand.
CAGATTATACTTAGACTTTTTTACTCTATGTACACAAGAGAGATAGGTGTGCACTTTCAGTTTTAGTACGGAAACACGGTGACAAGCAACGTCTTTGTGCATATTTTTCAGCTGTTCTTGATCCAGTTGCTCATGCATTGCCTGGGTGTTTCCGTTCTGTCACAGCGGAAGCTGGGTCTAAAAATCAGAGTGGACGGATAGTCTTGTCACACAGAATGTTGGTGTAAGTACCCCATGCAAAAGATGCCATTTTTAACCAAACTAAATCACAGCATTTACCTAGTGCTGGGTTGACAGGATACAAATTGACACTTTTGGCCTCTCATATCAGTTTGAAAAGATGTTCAAACCTGAATCCAGCTACCTTGTTGCCATACCCAGTGACTCAGTCTCAGTCACAAGAGCCTCATGAATGTAATTCCTTACTGAGGAACAGACAAAGTGTTGTGTCGATTTGCAAGAAACGTCCCTCTCAAATGTTGATGGGGAACTGTGGGTTGATGGGTGTTGTTTGAAATTACCAGATGGCACAACATCAGCTACATATGCAATTACAACACTTCGGACGGTAGTTGAGACAGCTCGTATTCCACAGAAGTCAGCTCAGACAGCTGAGCTAATAGCTTTGACACGAGCGTGTGAACTTAGTACTGACTTCTCTGTGAACATTTATACAGATAGACGCTATGCTTTCAGAGTGGCTCATGATTTTGGGTTACTCTGGAAGGAAATAAGTTTTCTTACATCCCACGGGATGCAAATAATGAATGAAGAATTGGTGCATAATCTTCTGACTGCCTAGACATACCCGAAGAAAATAGCAATTGTTAAATGTAGCGTACACAAGAAAATGACCAATAAAATAGGACAAGGCAATGCCTTCGCAGATCACACAGCCAGTGAAACTGCAATGCAGCGAAGTACCACATTTATGTACGTAAAGAATTCACAGGCTGAACATTGGCATGATACCAGGCAGGAAGTGGTAGACATGCAGAGATCTGCTTCTGCTGAGCAATGGTCTAAAGAGGGAACATTGGAAGATGAGGGTTGTTGGCAACATAAAGAAATGACCAAATGGAAACTGCCCACAGCGTATGTACAACCTAAGATTCATAAGGCACATGGGCCGGCACATGTTGGAGCTTCCTGGATAACAAAATTGCTCACACAAGTTTGGAAGCATCCATAAATTTCTGGCACAGCTAAAAAAGACAGTGCAGTCTTGCTTGATTTGTCTCCAGTACAATCCTGGTAAAGGGACACAAACTCCTACAGGAGCTTTTGCTATATCAACGGCACCTTTTTAAGTTTTGCAAATAAATTACATTCAGCTTGAATGCTGCAATAATCTGAAGAACATTCTAGTAGTATTATATGCCTTCAGTAAGTGGATAGAGGCATACCCTACAAAGTATAATACAGCACTTACTACAGCAAAGCTGCTTCTGAAAGAATCCTTCCTCAGATTTGGTGTTTAGAAACTTTTATGGAGTGATAACGGACCCCATTTTATTGGGAAAGTTGTTGAATATGTCCCTAAAGGATTAGAGATTAGGCAGAAGTTTCATACTGCCTTCCATCCACAATCAGCGGGGTTAGTGGAAAGATACAATGCTACTCTCAAGCTGAACCTAGCTAAAATCCAGACTTCTACATCATTGGAATGGCCTGATGCCGTACCCTTGGCATTGTTGTCCATTAGATCAGTATCACATTCACGATCTGGTCTTACAGCATATGAGGTGGTATTTGGAAGGCCTATGAATATTTGGGTAATTCCTAAGCCACACACCATACATGAGGTACCATGTATCTTACTGAGTGACTACCTATCGCAGTTCACTGACAGTTTGATTTCTATTCATCAACAGGTTTAAGAAGCTCTTCCTGACAGGTCTGAAGGTGAGAGCCATAGACTCCGGCCCAGGGACCATGTATTGGTCTGATCCTTCCAGAGGTTTAGCAGCTTGGAGCTCAGGTTGCGCTGCCCAGAGCAAGTCCTCCTTGCGACGAGAACTGCAGTTCGAGTGACAAAGAAGAGGAACTGGGTGCATTCTACTCACTGCAAGAAGGTGCTGTCTACCCTAGTGGAACCTGCTGCCCTGATCAACCATCGAGACATCCTGGATACAGAGAAAGGCCAAGTCATATCACCTGAAGAACTTGCGGAAGTCTTCCCGGACCATACAATCCCTGGTGTATCCCGATACCAACTGCGACCCCGGAAAGAAACTTCATTGTCGAAAGAGACTGGTTGAGCAACCGTCCTAGGTTAGTAAGAGACTGAGCTGAAGAGGTGGGATCTTTCGGGGTAGTGACATCCGTCTTAACAATCAGTGAAGAAACCAAAGGCTGCCCAGGACTTTAGAGCTCCATCGATTTTTGTTACTTCGACAACAAGATGAACAAGCCTAAGGAGAAAACATCAACTGCTACAAGGAACTGTGATAAAAAGATAATGTGCATTGCTGGGCTTATTGTCACTGTAGTTGCTATAGCAGTGGTAAGGAAGTGGCTCTTGCGCGACAAGTTCTCACTCCCACTACTCCGGCACCCATTGACAATCACAATTTTCCTCTCCCGTATCATCTGAATAATACGTTCATCCAGATGTTGCATCACGCACACAATGCTACGAACATTACTAACTGTTGGGTGTATAGAATGATGCCAGCTCATCAGAAAAAGGGAGGTACACCTTTCATTCCTCTTCCCTTTTCCCACAATGCCTCTTGTCAAGCTTGGTTTGCACTTCTATTGGCTTCTTAAGTGACTAACATTACTGATATGGCTGTAGGGAGAATAAACTATTGACTCAATAAAGCGCATTATACTGATGAAGAAGGTGATCCACAAGCTAAAGGGAGTAATTGGAAGTGGGAGGAGTACCAACCAGGAAATGCTTCTACACAATATGTTTACCCAAATTCTCGAACTACCAAGAGAAATGGATAATTTGTTATAGCTGTCACTAGAGCCCGAGCAGATTTGTGTGTGAGCAGTGTTGGGAAAATTCCAATAGGAAGAAGTGAATGTACTCAGGTTTTGACCATTGAGGGTAGTAACAATAGCAGCTTTACGTCTTCTCAACATACATATTTCATCTGTGGGAACAAGGGATACTACCATCTACCTGTTGGATGGTCTGGAGTCTGTTACATGTTGTTTTTGTTACCTCCTGTGTTTTTGGAACCTGATTGTTTGATAACATTTCTAAGAACAGATACGAGAGAACCAAAACTAATGATGAAGTGGACCAAACTGAAACTGTACTACAGCATAACGTCGATTTCAATTTGGTGCTGTTCTTCTTTGTTGGTGCTGCCTTGAACAGCTGGTCAATCAAACGTTTGTGGAAGCTGTGACCAACCACTTGGCACTTGGAAACATCACAGAGGAACTGCAAATTGCAAGGATTGTGGCGCTCCAAAACCGTATGGTCCTAGATGTAGTCTTGGCTGATCGAGGTGGTGCATGTCGTATCATTGGAAGTAGCTGTTGTGAGTACATGCCTGATCATGCTCCTTCAGTTTTTAATGTGATCTCCAAAAATTGCTACTGAAATCCACCCTAATACTGGCACATGAACTTTCGCCAGTTGGTTTTTGACACTGTTTGTCACCTGGGGATGAAAACTATTGACAGTTCTATGTATATTATTTGCAATTCTCCTGGCATGCTGCCTATGTATGCAATGTGGTCCAATGCTTTGCTCCATCTGTATTACTGGCTGTACACCTGCTAAACGTAATGTTGCACAAATGTATGGCCAGCACATACTCGACAGATAAATTGATCAAGTGATGCAAATCGATGTACATGACGTATATTTAGACTCCTCTTGAAGGTGAAGGTCTTCAGCTAATGCTAAAAGGGTTGTCTGTAGAAATTTGGCAGAGATCGCTGTTAGCATTTAGCTGAAGCCATCTTGTTTCCGGCAGCCATTTTATTTAGCCATGTGCTCGCCATGTGCTTTTCCTTCTCTGTTATTTGCCCTTGTGCTCTGCTCATAGAACTAGCTATACTTATCCTCTGCTACTCTGCACATGCTCAGAGGAGCTTGTAGCTGTCCATGCAGCTGTTTAGGTTTGTTACTGTCAGGATGTTTCTACTAAAGTCAGCAACTGTTAGCTCCTCCTTCTTTGTTGACTGTGCATTTCTGTATGACCATTTATGTATGTAACTCTCCTATGTGTGCTTGTACCGCCTTCTTTTGAGCACCTGTGTGGGTATAAAAGACCCATGGTTCTTCTACTCCTTGTGCTACTTCATGCTCTACCGAAGATCCAACTCATGAGGTTTAATAAATATCTCTTTTGACACTTCAGTTTCCGTGCCAACTTCTATTGGTCTTGTGGTATTTGGTTTCAACAGGTCTACATACTCTGCAAAAAAACTCTCAATCACCATAGAATAGAAGTTGGCACGGAAACTGGAAATGCAAAAGACAAGTTTATTAGGATGCCATGGGGTGGTGGTACAATCCTACAGCACCCTTCGGTAATGCAGGAAGTATCACCCCGAACATCGGTGCTTGGCCTCTTTTATACAGTTTGACAGAAACGGAAAAGGGTAGCGGTATACTCTTTACACATTAGGTACATATAAGGGCATTTTTGGAACACAGCCAACTTGTGGGAGGAGTTTAGCACCAATGGTTAGTTTGGGGAACATTCCTGGGAGGTGACCATTCACTAATCTAAAAATGCTCGAGTACGCATGCGCAAGCTTGACCATTGCTAAAAATAGCCAGTTGCTAGGCAAAGTTAAATGGTCATCGAGAAAGAGAAAGGACAAAAAGGGCATGCTGACCACGAGGCAGCGCGTTCACTTAAAATGGAAGCCAGGAATACAAAATGGCCTCCGCAAACATGGTCAAGTTAACAGTAAAAGTTCGTGTAGCTGAAGCAAATGCTAACCTGATCACTGCCAAATTACGACAGACGGCCCTTTTAGCATTTAGCTGAAGCTACCTCATAACGGAGTTAATCAGGATACTCATCATCAGTATTAATCAACATTATATTCATTATCTCTTTGCTAATCATTTGCTCATTTTTGGCAATAGCTCGTTTGGACGGAATGCAAGCAGTAATACATACAGAACATAATGTAGGGCCACATTGAATTTGAATTTAAAATATTTATTGAGCGCAGCATTCACCAGCGGTTTCTTGGCGCTATGGAGGGCAGGGTACCAGTGGGGGAGAGTGACCACCACACCTAAAAACTGATAGGCCTAAGGAGAAGTGAGAGCATATCACAAGGGAACACATAAACAAAGGAAGAAGAGTATTCCAATGATCATACATAGAATAGTCAATAGTTTCCAACCCCAGGTACTAAGCAAAGTCCAAAACCAATTTGAGAATGTCCATGTACCATTTTCAGGATGGATTTCAGCAGCAATTTTGTGTAATTTAGAAATGGCATCATACACAGAAGGTGAATTATCTGGGATGTATACACAGCAACTACTACTGATAATGCGACATGCACCCCCACAATCAGCTAATACTATGTCCAAAACCATTCGGTTCTGGAGCATTACAATTCTAGTAATTTGGAGTTCCTCAGTCAAGTTTCCTAAGGCAGAGGCAGTTTCATTAGCAACAGCTTCCACAACACATGTTAACCGTCTTATTTTTCTACTATTTAGGGCAGCACCTACAAATGAAAATAGGCCTAAATTAAAGTCTACATATTGCTGCATAGAGGTGTCAGTTTGGTCAATGTTATCAATTTCTAATGCTCTCTTTACTCTATTTAATATAAAATCATGATATAACACAAAATCGTTATGATACATGGGCGGGGCAATAAATACAGGAGGTAGTACAAAAGATATATAACAAGTTCCTAGCCACCTAATGGGAAGACGGTGGTAGCCCTTATTTCCACAAATAAAGTAAGTATTTCGTGAGGCTACAAAGGCAATACCATTTGGTGTGTCAAATGTTAGAGTAGTAGTACATTCACTTTTCCCTACCGGAATTGTACCTTTATTTCGTACACATAGGTCAGCCTTGGTATCAATAACTGTAATCACATATAAACTAGACATATTTGCAATTATTTGATTAGTGAAAATACGAGGTGAAGATACATTGTCCGGCCGATATTCTTCCCATTCAAATTTAGTTCCTTCCGCTTGTGGATAACCATCTCTGTCATTATAACAAACTTTATTAAGCCGGAAAAGTAGTCCACCTTTTGTTGGCCATCTCAAGGTAAAAAGAAGAGTGTACCAAGCATTACAAGAACCATTATGAGAGAACGGAAGAGGAATAAGTGGAGTTCCTCCTTTCTTTTAATGTCCAGGCAACATTCCACATACCCAACTGTTCGAAGTGTTCGTCATATTTTGGGTATGATGTAGAATTTGAATAAAGCTGCTATTCAAATAAGTTTGTCTATGTCACTCTTCATGATAAGGCAGAGTAAAATGAAAATGTTCAGATGGGATTGGAGTGGTAGGCAGTAAATATTCTCTCGCCGGAATCAATCGTTCTACAATCCAGGCTATTACTGCTATTACCACTATAGTCGTAACAAAAAGCACAGCACCAATAATGTTTTTATTTCTCATCTTAGTAGGTGCCATAGTCTAAAAAAAAACAAAAATATTCAAAATAAAGCTAAAAATAAAATGAGTGCTGAGCTCCGAGGTAGCCGCTGGTTTCTTCTCCGAGATTCAAGACGTGTGTCGCTACACTGGACAGAACTGATCCCCCCCCTTGATATTTTCGGCTTCCGTTTTCACAAACCTCGGAACGGTAACTCAACCAGTCTCGCACAAAACAACTGCTTTTCTTGACCGTAGATTATACTTTGCTGCACCAGAAACAGTGTGGTCCGGGAAGGCTCCCTCCGATTCACTAGACGTAGTGGCTGGGCTCTTCTCTGCATCCAAGATATCTCGATAATCAGACAGCACAGCAGGATTCACCAGATCTGGAGAGACACGGCGACAATGAGTGAAATGCACCCACCGCTTCTTGTTCGTGACTCGCACAGCCGTCCGAGTTGCCAGCAACACTTGTTCAGGGCCACGCCACCTTGGCTCTAAGCTGCTGGATCTCTTGAACGATCGGATCATCACATGGTCCCCAGGACAAAGATCATGAGCCTCTCCAATAGAGTTATCTGGGAGCGCTTCTCGAACCTGCTGATGAATAGAAAGTAAATAATTTGTTAATCGTTCCAAATAATCGTTCATCATTATACAAGGCACATCATGTACTAAGCGAGGCTTAGGGACTCCCCAGATATTCATGGGCCTTCCAAACACCACTTCATAAGGTGTGAGGCCAGATCGGGAGTGTGGTACTGATCTAATAATTCCCAATCCTTTCAGGACGTACTCCACTATTTTCCCAACAAAATGGGGACCATTATCATTCCACAAAAATTTACAAACACCGAAGCGCGGGAAGTACTCCTTGAGTAATACCTTAGCTGTTGTCAACGCTTTATCATCCTTCGTGGGGTAGGCCTCTATCCATTTACTGAAGGCACACACCACCACTAAGACATACTTGAGATTGTTACAGCGCTCAAGCTGGATGTAATCCATTTGCGGTACTTCGAATGGTGCAGTAGGTGGAACGAACCCTCCTGCAGGAGTATAAGGTGCACAGACATAATATCGACTCCAAAATATCGTTTGGACAGAATATCGAGTTTGAAATATCGTTTGGACAAAATATCGACAGGACAGAATATAGACAGCCAAAATATCGTTTTTAAGGTAAGTGAAGTAATATCGACTGTAAATAATATAGAAAGTGAAAATATCCAAGTATATAATCTAGATAGTAAAAAATATCATTTTTTAAATAATATTTAAATATTTATAGTGTTTTTTCATGTTATAATATGTGTGAAAAGTGTCATTTTATGTTATAATTATTTTTAATTAATGATTTTTTAAAATTATTGTGTAATTTTATTCTGTAGCGGGTTGTGGGTTTATAGGGGAATAGGGTGGGAAGTAATTTAATTCTAATTAATTAAATATGTAAATTTATTAATTGGTAGTAATATTTAATTAATTGGTAATTAAATATTATTTGTTAATTATTTAAAATTTAATTGGTAATTAATTTAATTTAATTGATTAATTGCTAATTATGTAAATTTAAATAATTTATTTCCTGTAGCGGGTTTTGGGTTTATAGGGGAATAGGGTGGGAAGTAATTTAATTATAATTAATTAAATATGTAAATGTAATAATTGGTAGTAATATTTAATTAATTGTTAATTAAAAAATATTTCTTAATTAATTAAAATTTAATTGGTAATTAATTTAATTTAATTGATTAATTGCTAATTGTGTTAAATTAAATTATTTATTTCCTGTAGCGGGTTGTGGGTTTATAGGGGAATAGAGAGGGGTATTTTTAGGGTTCAGGATCAGTTTTTAGTTTTTTGGTAAAGGGGTATTTTTAGGGTTCAGGGTCAGTTTTTGGTTTTTGGGTAAAGGGGTATTTCTAGGGTTCAGGGTCAGTTTTTAGTTTTTGGGTAAAGGGGTATTTTTAGGGTTCAGGGTCAGTTTTTAGTTTTTGGGTAAAGGGGTATTTTTAGGGTTCAGGGTCAGTTTTTAGTTTTTGGGTAAAGTGGTATTTTTAGGGTTCAGGGTCAGTTTTTAGTTTTTGGGTAAAGGGGTATTTTTAGGGTTCAGGGTCAGTTTTTGTTTTTTGGGTAAAGGGGTATTTTTAGGGTTCAGGGTCAGTTTTTAGTTTTTGGGTAAAGGGGTATTTTTAGGGTTCAGGGTCAGTTTTTAGTTTTTGGGTAAAGGGGTATTTTTAGGGTTCAGGGTCAGTTTTTAGTTTTTGGGTAAAGTGGTATTTTTAGGGTTCAGGGTCAGTTTTGGGTTTTTGGGGTACAGGGGTACAGTGTAAAAATAAAGTAAAATTAATTTACATTAAATTAATTTAATGAAATTAAATTAAATTAAAATATATTAAATTAATTTTAAATAATTTAAATTAAAAAAAAATTATTATATACTTACCAATACTTACGTTGTAATGGTAGTGCGTTGTAAAAGTTGCGTTGTAACGTCATATATCCACTGTTGCACTCTTTGGAGTGGGAATAGTAATTTTAACCCCTACGCTATCCAACGTTTTCCCTACTGTTGCACCCACTGGAGTGGGAATAGTCATTTTTACTCTTTTGTATTTGTACGTTAATAATATTGGCTATTATTTAATTAAATTTTGTTACTATATATATATGTTTTAAGAAATATGAATATAATTTTTTTTTTTTACTTTTATTAATTATTTAATTATTAAAAGTTACTTTAAGTATTGTTAAGTATAATGTATTAATTAATTTTTTATATTAATGTAATTAAACATTGTTTTTATTAAAGTCGATATTTTTTACAACTATATTTTTGTAAACGATATTTAAAACTCGATATTTTTGTACTTACCTGTTTGTACATAGAAAGTCGATATTTTGACAGTCTATATTTTGTCAACGATATTTTTGTAGGTCGATATTTTGTCACTCGATATTATTTCAGTGATCCGGAGTATAAGTCCCTTTGGCAGGATTGTACTGTAAGCATATCAGACAGGTCTGCACTACTCTCTTAGCCGTGCTGGCAATCTCAGGATGCTCGCAGACTCATGTAAGCAATTTAGTAATTGCAAGAGCTCCAACATGTGCCAGCCCATGTGTCATTCGAACCATTGCTTGCAAATAAGCGGCAGGCAATTTCCATTTCTCCATATCCTTGCTACGCCAACAACCCTCATCATCCAACACTCCCTCTGTTGCCCAGGTTGCAAGTTCTGCTTCTCATGATGATTTCTGTATATCTAATGCTTCTTCTCTAGCATCATGCCATCGCTCAGCCTGCGATTTCACCACATACATAGGAGAGACATTTTGTAACATTGCAGTCTCTCTCGCTATGCGATCTGCAAAAGCATTTCCTTGTCCTATTTTGTCTGTCACCTTCTTATGTGCACTACAGTTGACTATCGCCACTTTCTTTGGACATAATAGTGCATTCAGAAGATCACGTACCAACTCTCCATGCATGATGTGTACTTCATGCGAGGTCAGTAACCCTTGTTCCTTCCAGAGTAGGCCGAAATCGTGCACTACTCCAAAAGCATAACGACTATCAGTGTAGATATTCACACATAATCCAGCACTTAACTCGAATGCGTTCGTTAAAGCTATCAATTCAGCTGCTTGGGCCGATTTTTGCGGTATTCGTGCTGTTTCTACCACTGTCTTAAGTGTTGTGATTGCATAGGCTGCGGAAGTCGTACCATCTGGCAACTTTAAACATGATCCATCAACCCACAGTTCCCCATCTACATCTGGAAGTGGCGTATCCTGTAAGTCGATACGACCCTTTGTTTGTTCTTCGGTCAGAAAAACACAATCATCGTGTTCTTCCTTTTGGAGCTCAGCAACAGGATATGGCAATAAAGTAGCAGGGTTCAAAGTGGCGCACCTCTTCAGTGTAATATGTGGCTCCAACAGCGTTAGCTCGTATCCTGTTAAATGCGCTAGTTAGATGCTGTCGTTTGGTTCAATGAAGCATCTACCGCATGGGGAACTAACACCAACAATTTGTGTGACAAAACTATTCCCTCACTCTGTCGTATAGCTACTGCTGTTGCTGCAACTGCTCGAAAACACCCAGGTAATCCTCGTGCCACAGGATCAAGTACTGCTGAGAAGTACGCACAAGGTCGCTGTTTATCTCCGTGTGTCTGCACTAAGACTGACAATGCACACCCATCCTTCTCATGTACATATAATGTAAAGATCTTTGTATAATCCGGTGTACCTAACACTGGTGCAGAACAAAGAGCTTGTCTCAATTGTTCAAAAGCATTCTGACATTCATCTGTCCATTCAAGAGGAGTCGGTGTAGTTTTGGACAACAATGCTAACAAAGGTTTTATAATGTGTGAAAATCCTAATATCTATTGTCTACAAAAGGACGTCAGACCTATGAAAGCACGAACATCTTTCTGAGTGCAAGGGACTGGCGTATCTAATATCACTTGAATTCGATCTGATGTCAATGCACGTCCCTCCTTAGACAAAAGATGACCGAGGTGGGTCACCTTTGGTCTACAATATTGCAACTTCTTCCTCGAAATCTTGTGAATATTCTTGGCAAGAAAAGAAAGCAAGGAAAGAGTACTCTCCTCACATTGTTCCTGCGTGTCTGCTGCTAATAAGATGTCATCAACATATTGAATAAGAGCCACTCCAGACTGTAGTTCGAAAGAATCAAGCTGCCTTTTCAAAGCCTGGCTATAAATGCTAGGGCTTTCTGTGTAGCCTTGAGGAACCCGACAAAATCTATATTATTTGTTATTTAATGTGAAGCCGAAAAGATATCGGCTATCGGGATGAATGGGAATCGAGAAGAAAGCATTTTTCAAATCGATAACAGTGAAGGTAGTGGCTGTAGGTGGAATCAAAGTAAGTAAGGTGGTAATGTCAGACACCACCGGATACTGGGGCACTACTATCTTATTGACTTCCCTCAAATCAATAATAAAACGATAGATCTTAGTGTCTGTGTCTTTCTTTAGTATAGGAAGAATTGGGTTGTTACAAACATTATAGGGGACTTCCTCCACCACCCCTGCAATAATCAAGTCATTTACGATATGTGTCAAGGCAGCTTCACCTTCTCTGGAAATTTTGTACTGTGGTACGCGTTGCAAAGACACTCCCTCCTTTACAGTAATACGTACGGGAGGGATAATCATCTGTCCTACATCAGTATCGGAAGTAGCCCACAAAATACTTGGAAGAGAGGCTAACGCATCGGCCTCCTGAAGGAGGCACGATCTCTCTACTTCTGGGTAATTCTCATTCAAAATAACCCGCACCCCTTCAGGGGCACAGCGTATAGTTGCTCGAAAATGTTTAAGCATATCAAGTCCCACAATATTATCTGGTGTGTTTGGAGACAACAAAAACGGGCATGGGGCAGTAAACTTATCAATGTGAAATGTAAGGGGTTGAGACAATGGGCTAAGGGAAGGTGTTCCATCGAACCCTATTGATGTAATCGTTTTGCCAGACAGGGGAGCCCTTGGAAGCTAGGTACATATTACCAACAACTAGCGATAATTTTTGTCTCTAACTTGTTTAGAGACAAAAATTAACGCCGCACATCGGCAATTTTTATCGCAGATAAACCTTGCTATTAGCAAGGTTTATCGCAAATGCGATAAAAAACGGCCGCAATGCATGAATATCGCTGAAAAGTCCGCGATATTCATGCATTACCGAGCTAATGCTCTTAGCCATGTTATCCACCTCCCATTGGATAACATGGTGAAGAACTGCTCAGGGGCAGGTGTTAGCTTTTGGAGATATTCGCGCTTAGCGCGAATATCTCCAAAAGTTGGTAATAGGAGATAGCGATGTTAGCGACTGTTTCCAGTCGCTAACATCTTGGCACGCCCACTTTGCATGTCATTAGTGATAAATATCACTGACATGCAAAGCGGGGCCCAAGATGGTCGCTATCTCTTACTAGCTGTCGCTAACTGGTGTTAGCGACAGCTTGGTAATAGGGAGATAATTTTATCTCCGCTTTCTTGGCTTTTAAAGCCAAAAAAGCGGAGATAAACCCCCTTGATAATATGCCCCCAAGTGTTTGGACAGAGTGCTACGAGTAGCTCCCGTATCAACCAGAAACTGATCAGTAGAACCCAAAACATGCGCTGATATATATGGACCCCTTTGATCTACTGGTACTTCAACCGATTCCACACCCCATCCTACGCAATCCTATGCATACGTATTATCCTGAGACTCAGAAGACTCACCCTCAGCTATCTGTGACTGATTCCGTTGATCAAAAGCATTATGATCAGCCTGACCACGACCCCTAGCTTCAAACCTACCACGATCATTCGCTCCACCCCTCGACCCTGAATAACTATTCCGAGACCTTCCATTCCCTCAACCACGCTGATTACGCTGTTCTCGAAGCACCGGACAATCTGAAACCCAATGTCGAAACTGTTTACAGTATGCACACTGATCCTCGGAAATATCGGAACGAGCTGAAGACGTACCATACGACCCACGTCTACCCCTATCATTTCCTCTTGACTGCGTCGCGTAAACCTGAGCCAACATCACCTTCATCTTCAAATCCTTCGCTTTCTAATCACTACTTTCCTTATCCTCCAATTCCTGTCGTTCATAATACTGAGCCATAGTTAATAAAGAAGCAGGAGTTGCAGTGGTCCATGAACTTTCACTAGTCTTTAAACGCTTTGCAATCTCCGGTAGGAGATTAGCCACGTACTTATCAACGAACAAATGCCTGCCCGTGTCCTCTGTTAATAATTGACAACTTTAATCATGAAACGCTTCCTCGAAACGTGAAAAAAAAGTCAGAGGCCGATTCATCCGGCTTCTGTTTGCAAGAAGCCAACATCGTCCAATCAATTTTCTTAGGGGGAACAAGCGTTTTTAATTTATTCAAAATAGCCACCGGGAGATCTAAAATCAGTTGACATGGCTTATATGCGGGTTCTCTATCCAAATCAGCTCGGGCTAATTCCTTCCAATCTGCACCTAAAACCGTTCGATCATCGAACTTACGAATCGCCCTCCACATATCAGGAGGCAGTATTAACCCAAAGAAAAGATCAATATCGACTAATGTCAAAACACACGAAGAAATAGCTCCTTCCACTCCTTCATAGACAGCTGCCGGATTTTTGCGTGGATCAGGCAAAGCATTTTTAAGCGCCATAACATCCGTTCTATTCCAAGGAGTATAAACCCAATTATATATAAAATAACCCTTCGCATCCACAGACAACTTATTATCATCTGTACCTTGCCCTTTAGGAGGGACATACAAAGGCGCAGCTTCTCGCATAGGCACAATATGGATTGTGGCACTCTTATCTGCTCCAAAGATCGGACTCTCTTTGGACTCAGCCGTTGATCCAAACGCAGTCGAACCTGATGTCTTTTTCACCGCCCGTAGTCTTAACGTCTCATCCCGTAGCTGAACCAAAGGCTGGATAAAACTATCCGCATCTGTAAGAACAAAAACACCTTTACGTAAATTATCACGACCAACTGATACATCCTTAGATTCCAATTCAGATGAATATTTTCTAAACCGTTCAATAACTCCGTCTCCAAAATATTCTAGAAAATACAATCGTTCTTTTTCAGACCACTTACGCATAAGGTCATTAATCTCTGAAATAGTAATAACATTAACATTAAGTTTACGAGCCAACCCGCATAATTCCGCAGATCGTTCAACACTAATCCTAGAACGAGTATCCCTCTGATCATCCTCGTCGGAATCCTCATCCGGGGCCGTAGGCGGAACGTATGGAGGCGGGCAACGATATAGCAATGAAAAATCATCAGACTCATTAGTAAGGACAGGATAAAGAGGGCGTCGAATAGGAAACTGACCATTAACTTGCAAATTACGTTCTCGTGTCTCCCTCTCTTTCTGTTCCTGCAATTCTTTTTCCTGCAACTGTAAAGCTTTATCACGAGCAGCCTTTTGCTGCTCTTTGTCCGCCAAGGCTTGTTCACGCTTCATTCGTTCACGCACCGCTTTCTCCCACATACGCACACAATCAAACATATCCTGTCTAGACCTGCGCTGAAACAAACACTGCTCCACATATTGAACCTTTCGTAAATCAAACGACCCATGTAGTGGCCATTGCAATTCATGATCAGTTTTCGTGTATTTGTGCCATAATGTACTATACATAATAGGGGGAAGGACAAATTTTATGTACATTTCACGATTAGGTGTCCCCTCTGGGGGAGCCGGCTGAGAATCATTTAATCGATAACTGGTACCTTTTCCAAGACAGCACATTCCTCGAAGCGTGCTGAAAACAGGCATGTCAAATATATCACGAAAACGCGATATTACATAAAATGGCACTTAATATGTTTTACACATGGTGTGCCGTTCAAACAAATACAAAGTCAGAGAAATATCTCTGCATTACCTGCCTATGTGAGGTGCACTCCACATATAATCCAAATCATAGATCCAAATGTTACCTAACTCAAAAAAATCCAAAAAAGCCACAGTAAGTGTCAGTAGACTCCCTTACCAATCAAAAGCTTACCAAATATTCTCCAATGTCCAGGTTCCAACTGCCAAGTTCCTAAATCGAATCAGCCAAACAGGCACTGCGCGACAAGGTTCTCAGTCGAGGACCGGCGCCACCTGGAAGGTCAGGTCGAAAGGAAAGGAAAAAACAACCGTGGATGCCAAGACTCAGGTCACTCAGTGGCAGCGTACGCGTCCATGGCGAGTTTCCAATCCTTCGTCGCGACCACTCCTTCGGGCATCCGAGTCGCCGATGAGTCCCTTCGTGGTCGCCAATTTGTGGTATTTGATTTCAACAGGTCTACATACTCTGCAAAAAAACTCTCAATCACCATAGAATAGAAGTTGGCACGGAAACTGGAAATGCAAAAGACACGTTTATTAGGACCCCATGGGGTGGTGGTACAATCCTACAGCACCCTTCGGTAATGCAGGAAGTATCACCCCGAACATCGGTGCGTGGCCTCTTTTATGCAGTTTGACAGAAACGGAAAAGGGTAGGCGGTATACTCTTTACGTATTAGGTACATATAAGGGCATTTTTGGAACACAGCCAACTTGTGGGTGGAGTTTAGCACCAATGGTCAGTTTAGGGAACATTCCTGAGAGGTGACCATTCACTAATCTAAAAATGCTTGAGTACGCATGCGCGAGCTTGACCATTGCTAAAAATAGCCAGTTGCAGGGCAAAGTTAAATGGTCATCGGGAAAGAGAAAGGACAAAAGGGCAGGCTGACCACGAGGCAGCGCGTTCACTTAAAATGGAAGCCAGGAATACAAAATGACCTCCGCAAACATGGTCAAGTTAACAGTGAAAGTTCATGTAGCTGAAGCAAATGCTAACCTGATCACTGCCAAATTACGACAGTCTCGGGACTTGTGTGCAGAGAAGGGCGAACCCCTAGCACTTTTAGGCCTTGCTGAGGCCCACGTCTACAGTATGATCGCTAAAACTATTAAATTTAGCATCTGTGCTACTAAAGCTGCCCTTGACCATAGATGAAACTAGCATACAATCAATTGTTAAGTTGGCAGGGTATACTCAGACGTGAGTCCCTTGCTCACTTTGCCACTGGATTCAAGCAAGCCGGGCTGAAGACGGCTGAAATGCCAGAAACTGGTCCTCGGCAGCTTGTTTCCAGTCCAGGGAAGGCATGGCTTGGCAGTTCAGGCTGGACTGTTCCCATGAGGCACAGGGTCAGACTAATTTGCATATGGCCATGTCTGAACTGGGGTGGCAGAGGGGGATAAAAAACGGTGATGGATTAAACCCAGATCAGTTGACTGGGGTTGAGTGCTTGTATTGTCAACGCTCCGTCTATCATTTCCTTTGGTTTTTCTTTGTTCGCCATAAGTTGGCAGGGTATGCTCAGACGTGAGTCCCTTGCTTACTTTGCCACTGGATTCAAGCAAGCCGGGCTGAAGACGGCTGAAATGCCAGAAACTGGTCCTCAGCAGCTTGCTTCCGGTCCAGGGAAGGCATGGCTTGGCAGTTCGGGCTGGACGGTTCCCATGAGGCACAGGGTCAGACTGATTTGCATATGGCCATGTCTGAACTGGGGTGGCAGAGTGGGCTTAAAACGGTGATGGATTAAACCCAGATCAGTTGATTGGGGGTGAGTGCTTGTATTGTCAACGCTCCGTCCATCATTTCCTTTGGTTTTTCTTTGTTCGCCATAAGTTGGCAGGGTATGCTCAGACGTGAGTCCCTTGCTCACTTTGCCACTGGATTCAAGCAAGCCGGGCTGAAGACGCTGAAATGCCAGAAACTGGTCCTCGGCAGCTTGTTTCCGGTCCAGGGAAGGCATGGCTTGGCAGTTCGGGCTGGACTGTTCCCATGAGGCACAGGGTCAGACTGATTTGCATATGGCCATGTCTGCACTGGGGTGGCAGAGTGGGCTAAAAAACGGTGATGGATTAAACCCAGATCAGTTGACTGAGGGTGAGTGCTTGTATTGTCAACGCTACGTCCATCATTTCCTTTGGTTTTTCTTTGATCTCCTTTAATCTCTGCCAAAAGCTGTCTAAGCTTATCTTTTTTAGATGTTTGCCAGTATTAATACCTTAAACCTTCCAGAGGGTCCTTAGCCTGGCACGGGACAGGTCCGTGTAAGGAATCAGGAATGAGCTCCTGTGCCTGTTTATAGGTATCAGACATTATTTTATTAAATTCTGGACGTTTTTGGGACGTTAAAAAAATCTAACACCAAATAATATTTCCTAACTATAGCAAATGGTATTTTAAATGTTGTAACCCCTGAGTTTCAGAGTCTTAGCCAAGGCCCTAGAAGTTAATCTTAGGAATTTAGAAAAAATTGACAAATTGAAAAATACAACTAGACTAAAGACAATGTTTTGATTTGCTCATGTGTCACTTATTGATAAAGTGGTTCCAACAAATGCAAAGTCCTCTAACCCACCGCTGAACCACCAATGTAGAAAGCTGTCTCTCTCTGTATTGTACTAAAACAGAGTACACTGTTGGGAAAGTCCAGTTGATCCCCTACTTGTACACAGAGGTAAAGTAGATAATACTAATGCTCTTTTTGTGATGGTGTGGACGAGCAGCTGGGCTTCTCAGAGGGTAGTGCTAAGCATTTGTTGTACACCCAATGGCAATAAATTAGATCAATTTACAAAAAATATTAGATTGGCATGCATATTTTAAAATAAAGAACTTTGATCTACAGAGTTAGTAAACTATATCACACTTGTGCGCAATTATGCACCATTGAAGTGAATGGAGAAAAGCAGAAAATGCATATAATATCAGGCAAGGCTTACACAAAGTTCACCTTCTCGTTTTAGGTCGATAGCAGGACAATGTCCAACTTACAATGGGGCTTAGGACTGTCCTGTATTCATCCGGGAGCAGACTACCAAAGGTGGGTTGTAGGGGCCAGGTGCAGAGCATATAGGTCAGCTGAGTGTCGTGCATTGAAAAGTCCTTGCAGTCAGAAGCAGGCAACTTGGAGAGGCAAATTCAGGACAGCTGGGCAACTCAGGATGTGGGTCTCAGAGGTCTCTATGTCTCTCGAAGGGTTCTTGCTTCTGGTATTGTTGGAGTTTATCACATACTCTTTGTCTCACTGTGAGCAGTAGGGGTTTTTGGTACCCATGGATTTGGCATGGTGTGACTTGAGTAGGGCCTGGTGTTTCCAAACTTTGATAAGCACAACACATGTATGGAGCTAGTGTGTTAGAGGAAAATTGTGCGTAATTCAGTTTTAAAATAATATACATGCACTTTAACTAGCATGGTGCATTATGGGAGATGTACTCAATGACCACTAATGTTGTTGAAGTAGTTGTGGAACATAAGTAAGAGACACTAATAATATATAGGGAGATGTGTTTGATATTACATACCAAGGTAGTATATCTCAGGAAAAATGCTCTGAACCATAAAAACATTGATAACTTTATTGCGGTTAGATAAATAAAATATGTACATACACAAGATAAAATAGATAAATAATTAAGAATACATGCTTTACAAATTATTAAACAGTAAGTTATCAAAGGAAAGGTAGCAAACATCACAGTTAATCACGATTTATCGCATTTCATTAAAGTGAGCCTTCTGCGCCACATACCATGTAAAAACCATGAAACCGCAAACACAATAAGAGGGCAGGTGTCATATCTTAAAATTCTAACAGCTTGTACACATTGCCTTAGGCCAAGACTTCTGCATAACGGTGCCAACCAGCATCTCTGTATTATACTATAAGCTGGGCAGAAGAATAAAACGTGGACTATATCCTCTTTGATATTGTTACAGACTGGGCAAGTTCCCTCCTTTCGTCCATCCCATTTACAAGTGAATGCCCCAATAGGTAGGCATCCATATCTTAATTGTGTATAGAGTTTCCTTGCAAGGGGAGTCTGTATTAAGTCCAAAAACTCCTCCCTCTTGGACACGAGTTTTACCTGCAAAAATTATGTGGACAATCTGCCCAAAGTTGTCGAGCTATACAGCAGACTTAGGTTGTAATGTCTCAGGGCGGCCAAGAGCTCTATTCTTTTCACTTCCGGGTAGCTCTTCTCCGGGGTCTCCCATAATTGGGGCATACCAATTTGATGTACAAGGGTTTTAATGTGGGCTAGCCATGGAATGTTCTTGTTCTTCAACTGCCCCCAAACTGCAGTGAATTCAGCTCTATAATCCTCGAGCTCAGGTACTGTCCAAAGCCTTCTCCAATACAGGAGAGGTCGAGCAGGTAGCAGTTCTGAGATGGACTCTAAACCTAGGTCTAGTCTCAGGGGTGTGAGCGGGGTGCTCTGGGGGAGGCCTACCAAGTTCCTCATAAATGCCTGTTCCACCTTAAGAAGGCTTGGTGTGCTCATATGGCCCCGGTTTTCTGCACCATACGTCACAGCTGGCCTAGCTTGTGTCCCGTAAATTTCAAGGGCTGGGGCAAGTGGCTTAAACAGGGTTGTTCTCTGGAACTTGCCAATGCCCCCTACGATCTGTGACAATCTCAGAGCAGATTTGGATACCTGTGGGCCCCAACCGAAATCTTCAGTCAGGGTGACGCCCAGGTATACAAAGGTTCTCACCGTTTCCAGCGGGACACCATTTAATACAGGGTTGGGGCGTGTGCGCTTTGGGGGGTGAAAAATCATAAATTTTGTCTATGCTAAATTAATTTCCAATCCCCTCGAAGCGCAGAATGATACGAAACCGTCCAGAACCCTCTGGATACCTGATGATGTTTGAGACAACAACCAGGTGTCGTCTGCGAACATCAGAGCAGGCACCCGACCAGTGGCCAACAATGGAGCGTCACTGTCCTTAACATTGTCCAATTCACCCACCAGGCATTTATATAAAGACTAAAGAGCGTGGGAGCCAGGGAACAGCCCTGGCGTACGCCTCTGGTCACGGGGAAGCGAGCTGATAGTTCCCCGTTCTTCCCACATCTCACCTGGGCGTAGTTACCTGCATGGAAACGCTTCAGGACGTCTAATAGATAGGGCGGGAGGTCTAGTTCTTTCAAGACCCACCATAAACTCTCCCTGTGGACAAGGTTGAAAGCGGCCCGCAGGTCTACGAAGACAAGGTAGAGGTTGCCACCCTCTACTCTTGCTGTCTTCCAAAATAGGACCTGCAGCCTAAAAATTTGGTCCAGGGTCGAGATTCCAGCTCTAAAGCCGGCCTGAAGGGTAGTCAATACTTTACGCTCCTTCATCCACCCCAGCAATCTATCCAGGAGGACTCGGCCCATTAACTTCTGCGAAGTATCCAAGAGACTAATCTGTCGATAATTTGATGGCACTAAAGGGCAGCCCTTCTTAAAAATTGGGACAATCTCGGCCCCTACCCAGGTGTCCGGCAACTTAGCTCACCAAAGGACCGCATTAAATACAACAGCCAAATACGGCGCCCAGATTTTTGGCTGGGAGCGGAAAAGATCTCCAGGTAATCTATCAAGGCCTGGGGCTTTGTTAGGTAGCTGCCTAATGATCGCCAATTCCACCTCTTTAACTGAGATACTCTCTATGTCTCCAGGGTCCACCCTCGCCCTGACATCCCACTGACATATCGGATAGCCCAAGTCCGAGGCCCCCCGCAGTCGATACTCGTGCGGGAGGTCTGGGGCTCGGGGCATCCGAAAGGCATCATCTGGCACCGATATCTCTACCTCATTTAAATGTTCACTGGTGTCAGTCTCAGGGCTAGTGTAAAGCGCAGCAAAGTGTGCCTCCCAAACTAACAGAGCTATGTTTGGTAGGAGAGCCTCCCCTCCCTCTTTCACACCAGAATTAACTATTGCCCAGAATAGTTTGCCATCTTTTGCCAGGAGGGCGCCTCTCAGTTCTTCCCCCTGGCTTCTTCCCACTCCCTCTTACCCCTAGTGAGCTCCTTTTTATACAGCAGTCTGGTTGCCCTAATATTCACTCTGTCATTAGATTTGATTGCCGCAAGTAGCTCCTTTTTTAGTTTTTTGCATGCATCATCAAACCAGGGGTGAGATTTCGGGACACGCCTTTTAGTTCCACTCTAGTGCCGTGACTAGCTGCCTGTGTGTCTCCACTGCCTGATACCTGCAGGGTGAGTCACCCATCTGGGTTATGAGTGGGATTGCAAGTTGGTAAATTTTTGCTAGCCGGGATGGCGAATCTGCTAGGTGCGGCCATTTAAACCTCCTTCTATTATTAGCCAACATGAGGGGAGGCATCATCGCAGCGGGTTTGGGTTCAGGGTTAGTTAGACCGAAGGACCCCGGCTTAAGAGTTAAGACCAGGGCATTGTGGTCGCTATCGTGTCTTTGTACGACCCTAAATTCCTTTAGCTTGTCCCAATTCTTAGCATCCACCATGAGATAGTCAATGATGGATGTTTGGCCTACTCGGTTGAACGTGGCTGTGGCTGGGCAATCAGGATCCAATTTCCCATTGCACGCCCGCAAGGATGTTTCAAGGGAGAAGGATTTTATTTGAAGAGCTAGAGGAGTCCATGCCCTGACTGAAGTAGTATTGGGCTCTGGAATATGCCAAAGTGCGTCAACTTTGTCTTGCTCACCCAACTCCAGGCTACCCAGTGGCTCGAATTTACAATTAAATTCTCCCCCAAGAATTATTGACATAGAGGGGTCTAGCCCCTGGATAAAGGAGTTCAGGGCTTTAATTGTGTCAGATTCTTGCCCATTCCTGGATGGCCTCAAGTAAATATTTATTATTGCTACTTTGGGTTTGCTTGCAGATTTTAATAAGACGCACTGTATTTCTAAAGAGTTTGTTTGTATTTGGGTCGCCTGGATACCCAGGTGGGCGCCTTTCCGAATTGATAACCCACCCGATGGACGGCCTCTTCCCGTAGACACTGCCAAGATATCAAATGTTACGAAATTCGAGCTAGTGCTCTCTTCCAGTGCCCAGGTCTCTTGCATAAGGCATATATCATGTGTTGCCATAAAGGCGGCCCACTCTGGAGTTAGTTGCTTGTTTTTTAACCCGGCTATATTCCATCAGATCAACTTTAAGCATCCTTCTTGTGGATTTTCGGAGCCCTCTCCATCCCCATTCCCGCTACCGCTAGTCCCCATCCTCTCTGGAGAATCACTCGTTAAGTCCTCCCTATCGGTAGATAATGAAACGTTTTCCTCTAATACCTCAGCCCTTCTAGGAATTTCATTAGTAACTTGAGGGGAAGAATTTTCCCTTAAACTGAGTCAATCCACCTCTTCTAGAACACTAAACCTATTCCAGTGTGGTTGCAATGGGAATAGGGGACCGTATGGAGACATACACTCCCTCAATGCCCCTCCATATGGCGTTCTCTGTGGTGGAGGATTGCATCCCCTGTTATAGTGTACCCCTCTGTGACGGGAAGGCTCCAGACTAGGGGTGGGGTAAAAATATGAGAGGTGCAGTGAGCATATTTGTGTATTTGTTTTAGTGAATGGGGCATTGCAGATATACTCTACGGCTGAGACATCCCTGAAATTCAAAATTTTGACATCCCCTGCTATAGTTTTTGGGCCCCTTCCAATCCATGCTACTCTTCTGGCCGACATGATTACGCCTGAAACACTCAGTGGCAAGGGTCTATTAGTTGCAAGCCATTGGATGCATTTGTTTTTTAACTCTGTCTCCCTTTCTCTTTTCCCTTCACTTAGTGGTGGTACTCCAGCAAGTATGACCACATATGGTTGGGCTTCAGGGGGTAAGTGAATCGATGGTAACTGATTTGAAATAACTCTTGGTGTTGTGTTTCTATCTAGCGTTTCACTAGTTTTACTCCCTGTTTCGCCTTTTTTGTCTTTGCTGTGGCTTTATCTCTATCATTTTTCAGATTTACCCCTATTTGATGGGTATGACTGTGAGAATTAGAGCTAGTCATAGCCTGTGGTGTAGCGTGTGTCACCTTTTGAGCGGTTGGTATGGCTCCTGCATTGGAGGTCTGTGCTAAAGGGTTTTTATTTTCGGATACACTAGCACTGTGGTTGTTTTGAGATAGAGCATCACTAGCAGGAGCTATCGGATTTCTCCACTGTTTAGCAGTCGCTGTTGTTCCTGTTCCCCTGGAATTTATAGTAGAAATAAGTTTGTCAAGTTTTGACACTAAGGGTTTGAGTTGGATAGCTATGGCCCGTTCCAAGGATGCTTGTAGATCGGCAACCATATTGGTGACCCAACACGGCACTCCCAGTGTTGGACATGGTGGATTAGAAGTCGGGGTCACCAAGTCATGGTTTGCTGGTTTGTTATTACTAGTATTTTTAGAACTAGTATCTTTCTTCTTACTAGAGCATATTTTTCGTGACTCAGGCCTTTTCTCCAAAGGGGGGAAGGTTGGGATAATTGGGGGACCCTGAACAGCGATAGGAGACTCCACAGGCAATTGACTACAGGGTAAATCTACATATGACGATGACAAATGGGAACTAGCGTCTAATATGTCAGTCACAATAATTGAAATGTCCCCTTCTTGGTTTGGAATACATAGTGTTGGTGTAATAGATAGCCTCCTCTCCGTATTCACGATGGCATTTGCTACAACACCAATGGTTTGTTGCAGCATCTTATCAATAGCAGTCAGAGTGGGCAGGGGCTGTGATTCTGCTGCATGCTGTCTGGTATGTGGGCGTGTGACTGGTATCTTTGTTTCCCCCCCACCCCCGATTATTCATTTTACAGATAAAAGTATTTGGTGTGGAGATGAATAATGGGGTGCACCAAAGTCCTGTGAACAGTCAATGAAAAGTTCCCCCTCGCGTTGGGCCAATACTTTAGTTTAACAGTAGCAATAGTTTGACCAAGGGGTGTGTATCTAGAAAACCACAGTACCTTTCTGGGTGATGTCTTTCCAGTTTCACTTCTGTGAGGGATGAAAAGGGGGGTGGCCCGTCCCGTCCCCAGCCGTTCCCGGACAGCCACAGATGGCCCGCCCTTTGCCCGGGCTTTGCCCGGCGTCTCGCAACGCGGGGGCTCGAGCGTCTTTATGCGCCTCCTGGCGCTCTACACGCGTCGGTGGAACCGCGCCGCCGCAGAGGCTGCTGGGATTTGCAGTCCCGAGGTGGCAGCGGTGATGGCGGTTGTGTGGCTGTTTGGCGCTCCGGCGCTCCTGTCCCGCTCAGCGTGTCTCTTGGCGGTGGACTCGGCAACCAAGGTGATCCCCTGCAGTCCTGGTAAGCTCCCCCTGCTCTCCGGGGCTCGAGCGTCTTTATGCGCCTCCTGGCACTCTACACGCGTCGGTGGAACCGCGCCACCGCAGAGGCTGCCGGGATTTGCAGTCCCGAGGCGGCAGCGCTGATGGCGGTTGCGTGGCTGTTTGGCACTCCGGCGCTCCTGTCCCGCTCAGCGTGACTCTTGGCGGTGGATTCGGTAACCAAGGTGATCCCCTGCAGTCCTGGTAAGCTCCCCCATAAAAACGAACATACAAGCTAACAATAATGAAGGTGATGGGAAGTCAAAAACAACATTATGGTGCTTGTTAGCAGTGAAGAGAAAATATACATAGGTATACATGGCTGTAGAGATTAGTTAGTGAGAAGGAAGTGAGAACTTATGACTTTACTTTTGCTCAATGACGTAAATTCATTTTAAGTACCAATCTCAAACCGACCAGGGATTCCTGCAAGACCTTCAGTGTGAGGGATTTCATACATCCTTTTATCCCAGGGCAAAATTTTCTTGGGAATGAAAGAAGAACCACCTGTCTCCTGGGAGTCTGGTGGAATTTCGAGTCTAGGGAGTGAGTCCACTCTCCCTTAGAGATCATTCCAACGCTTCCTCTTGAGAGAGACATCATTTACTCTTGTGACAATTGTCTGTCACATTTGCCTTTTCTGCGTAATAGTTGTACAAGGCACCAACAACTGTAGCTCAATCCTAATGATCTCATCCAGCATACAGTTCATTCCGTATCTGAACATCTGGAGTTTCTTTTTCCAGACATGAGGAAAACAAAAACATAATTTTACAAATATCAAGATTAGTTGAGGTATCCCAAAAAATATATATGAAAAGGAGAAGACAACAAATATACCTGTCAGGACTAAGGCGGCTTGCGGTCTAGGGCCCGCCCCATCCTGTAGGCACATACGCCTGTTCCTGTGCGATCAACCCTTATGCGGTAAAAGCCATAGAGTAGCCCCTGGAGGATTGTGGTGGCGAAAATGTTTAAAGATGCATGTTCTTGTGTCCTAGTATGTTTGTTCTCTTTACTAACTTATTCCCACTCAGGATGCGTGAGATTTGGCATCTCACACGATATGCGTGAGATTTGGCATGGGCGTGCCTACGATGACATCAGCGGCCGCGCCCAGTTCCCCGTGCTCACTATTCAGCGTCTTTTGGTGAAGGAGGAAGAGGATCTTGGGGCTCCGTTTTGCGGCGTGGCCAGCTTTCTTCTTTTGATCAGTGGAGAGTTCTGGGTGCCTGAAGACTGCTACAACGCTCGCTGAGCTGCCGGAGGAGTTTAGAATCTGCGGAGGCTTCTCTTCTTGATCGGCTCCCGGTGAGGCTAGCTTTTGGGGTTTACCTGTCACTAACCCAGATTCAGAAGTAGAGTAGGTCGTACTCTACAGGTAAGATTGCGAATCTTGTTAAAACCATCTCAGTGAATTATTAGGAACATTTGTTTTGATTCTCAAGATCATTACCATATTCACGAGTGTGATTCTTGTTCAGTAGAAATTCTATGCATGTTTTCTCTCGCTCATTACGATATTCACGAGTGTGATTCTAGTTCTGTAGCAGTTCCATGAATGTTTTTGGGATTACTTTTAAAGTCACATAAAATAAGGAAATATAAGACACTGATTGTTTAGGTGATTGAAAACCTAGTCATAGAAAGACCTAAACCAAATTCTGCCGCTTATGTCTTTGAGCAGTTGATACTGAAGTGAAGTATTATCGCCACAATATAGCGAATCTAATAAAGGCCAACTAAGAGTCTGATTGTCTGAATAAACGCAAGCCACGAAGCTCTTAAGCTAGTTCCTGATTGAAGGACAGAATCTGATGTACTAATTTACGTCTTTGTGCAAAGGAAAGTGCGTGTATTTTTGTTTGTGAGTAACTTTTCCTTTTCAGATCTCCTTCCCAGCTGTTCCCTTCCTAATTCCCTTTCCCCCCCGCTTAATCACTTCAATACTCTGTGTAATAATTACAATCAGAGTTGGAGGTATTGAGAGGTGGGCCCCTTATATCATCACTCCAGACCCGGAGGAAGAAGCAACCTGACAGAATAGTGAGCCCACGAATAGTATTCCTCCCAGTCTGAGAGTTTTGACATAATGGCAACCATGGATAATTTAATGAGGGTTATTGTTTAGATGCAAACAGATTTAACTGAAGCTAGGAATGCCACTGCAATGCTCTCCGATAAAGTAGATAGAATACAGCGATTAAGTACTCCGCTTCCTCCTGATACACAGAGTATAGAAACAAAGTGGAGTGGAGTGGTGTGGCTCACTGGTTAGAGGCGGCAGACCCGGAAGCAGAGGATGGCCCGGGACCAGGGTTCAATTCCTGACGCGGCAGGGTCGTGGACCAGGGTCAGCGGACTCGATAATTCTCGCCTCGGTGCCTACTCTAACCAGGGATCACACTAGGCAACTCTGGGCATTAGCTTGCCTCATCTCCACAACAGCCCCCCACATATGCCGGGGATGCCTGGTTTCACCTTGGAGATACCCAGTAGGGACCATGTCACAGGGAAAGCCAGGACGGGTTCCCCAGCGGTCTACAGCGCGGAGATACCCCATGTGGGGTCATTCATGCGCTTTACAAGACATCATTACATTACATTACAAAGTCTTCCACGAATATTTCTGTAACTGTTCCACCTCAAATCCTTTTAGCACCACCTGAACGCTTTTCCGGAGACCCCTCCAAAGTGCAATTTTTTTTAACTCAAATCGAGTTGCATTTTACTTGTAGACCAACTGCCTTTCCTGACCCCCAATCCAGGATAGCCTTCCTAATCTCTTATCTTTCGGGGGATGCTGCCAATTGGGCGGTTCCGTTGGTTCGACAAGACAGTCCTCTATTGTACAATTGGCGACGTTTTGTTGAAGAGTTTTAGAAAATCTTTGACAGGCGAACAGTGACTCTGTCCGCAGATCGCGAACTATTACAGCTTCGACAAGGGAATAGAGACCTCATTTCCTATTTGTCACATTTCAATAGGTTAATTGCAGAAACCTTGTGGCCTGAAGAAAAGAGGGCAGCACTCTTTTATCAAGGGTTAAAAGATGATCTGAAAGACGTTCTTGCGCAAATCGATCCTCAACCAACTACTTGTTCAGAGTTAGTCAATCTAACTTTACGTCTGGATCATAGACTTTCCGAAAGAAGAACTGACAAGAAAAAATATGGTAAATCAAGTTGGAAGTTCGACAGTAAACCCAGAAATCAAGTTAGTAGTTCAGAAACAACTAAAGAACCAATGGAAATCGGGACTCTTAGGCAATCATTGTCTAAAGAGGAAAAAAGATAATAGGCGTAAAAATGGCCAATGTCTTTATTGTGGACGAAAGGGACATTTCGTGAAAGATTGCACAATAAAACCTAAAGGTAAGACTGTGAGTGCTAACAAGTCTGTGGCTGTGACTACAACTGAGCAAACGTCGGGAAACTATTGTGCCCAAGATGTTTAGAAGGGGATCTCTTGGGAACCATCGCCTTCCCTTAAATAAATTCCTATGTATCCAACTATAAAGGTCCCTTCCGTTTGCCAGTCCAAATTCAGTTGACGTAAAAAATATACCAAATGGAAGTCCTAATAGACTCAGGCGCAACAGGGAATTTCATAGATTTTGAAACAACGCAACGGTTACAAATTGCTTGTGAGAAAAAGGTCACTCCAGAAATTGTGCAAGCAGTAGATGGCAAAATGTTATCTGGAGGCCCTGTTACCATGCAAACCTCTAAAATTCATATATTCTGCATAGATGCAAATAACCAACAGCATAAAGAGGACGTTCATTTCGATGTAATCCAAGCCCCACAATATGGCTTTATTTTAGGAATGCCTTGGCTTTGCTTGCATAACCCTTTAATAGATTGGCAAAAAAGGGAACTTTTTTTTCTTTCTCAATATTGTCACTCCACATGTTTAAAGACCAAAGAATCTACGATGGGACAAATTGCAACCGCGGAAGAGAAAGGAACCGTGCTACCAACTCCCTATGAGGAATTTAAAGAATTCTTCAGTGAAGCAAAAGCAGCGACCCTCCCTCCTCATCGGTCATACAACTGTCAAATTGATCTTGTGCCTGTTTCATGTGTGCCTAACTGTCGGATATATGCATTATCAGAAAAAGAAAACCAACATTTGATACAATATCTTGATCAGTACTTGGGAAACGGATTTATAACTCCATCTAAGTCACCTGCGGCCTCTCCGTTGTTTTTTATTCCTAAGGCAAATGGGGAATTAAGACCATGTATTGATTATAGAGCATTGAATAAGATCACAATAAAGAACAAGTACCCCCTTCCATTGATCCCAGTTCTTTTGGACCAGGTGAAGACCGCTGTGATATACACCAAATTAGATCTTCGAGGTGCATATCATTTGGTGCGCATTCGTAATGGTGACGAATTTAAAACGGCGTTTAAGACCAGATATGGCCTGTTTGAGTATTTGGTCATGCCTTTCGGGCTTTGTAACGCTCCAGCTGCGTTCCAGTTTTTTTTAAAAGACATATTACGGGAATATCTGGACCTTTTCGTCATCATTTATATAGATGACATTTTGATCTATTCTGATTCCATAGCTAGTCATGAAGGTCACGTTAAGAAGGTGTTGGGTACATTACAAACATATAACCTTTATTGCAAATTGTCTAAATGCGATTTTCATGTTTTTGAAGTCAAATTTTTGGGAGTTCTTCTTACACCTACTGGCATGAAAATGACTGACAGAAAGATACAAGCAGTTGCAGAATGGCCTATTCCAAACTCAGTTCGTGATGTACAATGTTTTTTAGGATTTACAAATTTTTATCGTCGCTTCATAGACCATTTCTCTGCTGTAGTGGCACCAATCACTAGGTTGCTACGAAAGAAGGTAAAATTTGAGTGGAATCCTGAAGCCAATAACACATTTCGCACATTGAAGCAAGCCTTTACAGCAGCTCCGATTTTGATGCATCCAGATGTTCTTGAACCCTTTATTATCGAAGTCGATGCCTCGGATGTAGCTATTGGTGCCATCCTCTCTCAAAGAAAACAAAACACTTGTCAAATGCATCCTGTGGCGTACATGTCACGAAAGCTAAATCCAGCTGAACAGAACTATACTATAGCTGAAAAGGAACTGCTTGCCATACATGACACTTTCAAAGAATGCAGGCATTATCTTTTGGGGCCACGATTCACAGTGACTGTTTACACAGACCACAGAAACTTACAATTTATGAGTTCTGCAAGAATATTAACTCCACGTCAATTACGGTGGATGATGTTCTTCGCCGAATATGACTTTATTGTGACCTGTCGTCCAGGACAAGATAACAAAAAAGCTGATGCGCTTTCCAGAAAAGATTCCTCATCACACAAATGTGAAGGGGTTCCTCAAGCCATAATCAATCCCGACAAAGTAATCTGTGTTTTGACAGCAGATCAGTTCCTTGATGATCTCCATGGAAATTTTCCTCCTTGGTTATGGGCACAATGGTTAAAACAAGATACAACCCAATCCATCAAGGAAGGAATACCATTCCATGGAAAACAAGTGTATCTACCCACTAAGAAATTACAAGAAACAGCGTTCAGTTGGTTACACTCCCTCCCGTTGGCAGGACATCCTGGACTTAAAAAGACTATGGAAAAACTTCAAAAAATATTTTGGTGGCCAACAATTAAACAAGACGTCTACGATATGGCTCGAGACTGTGAAACCTGTGCACGGTTTAAAACCAATCATAGCAAACCAAAAGGTTTGTTACAAGTTCTACCTACGCCCACTAAACCATGGGATCATATTTTGTTGGATTTTATTGTTGGACTGACACAAGTAAATCAACATTCAGTTATTTTAGTAGTCATAGACAGTTTAACAAAATATGCTCATTTTATCGCATGCAAACAATTGCCAACTGCAGGACACTTAGCACGGATATTCCTACAAAACATTGTCCGTTTGCATGGGTTACCATCTGTACTGCTGTCTGATAGTGGATCTCAGTTTTCATCTAAGTTCTGGCAACAATGGTGTCGCAGTTTACAAATTTCATCAAACATGTCAACTAGTTACCATCCACAAACGGACGGTCAAACTGAACGTTTAAATCAAACTTTGAAACAATATCTAAGATGTTATGTCTCTGACACCAAGAGGTCTTGGTTGGATTTGTTATGGATGGCAGAAGTGGCTTACAACACATCACCTCATTCGTCTACTGGGTCCACTCCCTTTGAAGGGTTGTATGGTTACATGCCTAACACCATTCCTTTAACTCTACCCAATATACAGTGTAATACACCAGCTGTTCAGGACACTGTTCAATTCATGCAGAACGTTCATCAACAGATCCACAAACGACTTTTGCAAAGTAAAGAAACATACAAAGAACAATTTGATAAGCATCATCGATCTGGTCCCCAGTATGTTCCTGGAGACAAAGTGTGGCTATCCACAAAACACGTTGTCTTTAAACAAAGAAACATGTTCCATCCAAAGTTCATATGTCCATATTCAGTGATTCGTCAGGTTAATCCAGTAACGTACAAATTACTTTTACCCAAGACTTTGCGAATTCACCCTGTATTTCATACCTCTCTTTTAAAGCCTGCTTGACAAACTACGTCTAAAAGACCAGCACCTCTTCTGGTTCATGGGAACTGGGAGTATGAAGTACAAATAATTTTGGATTCCAAATGCAGAGGTGCTAAATTATGGTATCTCATTTCCTGGAAGGGATATGGGTCTCAAAATATTTCTTGGGAACCAGCTGAACGACACTTCCACCTCCAAAATCCTTTGAAGCCGGGCCCTAGACCACTTCGGGGAGGGGAAGTACTGTCAGGACTAGGGCGGCTTGCGGTCTAGGGCCCGCCCCATCCTGTAGGCACATACGCCTGTTCCTGTGCGATCAACCCTTATGTGGTAAAAGCCATAGAGTAGCCCCTGGAGGACTATGGTGACGAAAATGTTTAAAGATGCATGTTCTTGTGTCCTAGTATGTTTGTTCTCTTTACTAACGTTTTCCCACTCAGGATGCGTGAGATTTGGCATCTCACGCGATATGCGTGAGATTTGGCATGGGCGTGCCTACGATGACGTCAGCGGCCACGCCCAGTTCCCCGTGCTCACTATTCAGCATGTTTTGGTGAAGGAGGAAGAGGATCTTGGGGCTCCGTTTCGCGGCATTGCCAGCTTTTTTCTTTTGATCGGTGGAGAGTTCAGGGTGCCTGAAGACTGCTACAATGCTCGCTGAGCTGCAGGAGGAGTTTAGAATCTGCGGAGGCTTCTCTTCTTGATCGGCTTCCGGTGAGGCTAGCTTTTGGGGGTTACCTGTCACTAACCCAGATTCAGAAGTAGAGTAGGTCGTACTCTACAGGTAAGATTGCGAATCTTGTTAAAACCATCTCAGTGAATTATTTGGAACATTCGTTTTGATTCTCAAGATCATTACCATATTCACGAGTGTGATTCTTGTTCAGTAGAAATTCTATGCATGTTTTCTCTAGCTCATTACCATATTCACGAGTGTGATTCTAGTTCTATAGCAGTTCCATGAATGTTTTTGGGAATACTTTTAAAGTCACATAAAATAAGGAAATATAAGACACTGATTGTTTAGGTGATTGAAAACCTAGTCATAGAAAGACCTAAACCAAATTCTGCTGCTTATGTCTTTGAGCAGTTGATACTGAAGTGAAGTATTATCGCCACAATATAGCGGACTAAGGCCAATTAAGAGTCTGATTGTCTGAATAAACGCAAGCCACGAAGCTCTTAAGCTAGTTTGTGATTGAAGGACAGAATCTGATGTAGTAATTTACGTCTTTGTGCAAAGGAAAGTGCGTGTATTTTTGTTTGTGAGTAACTTTTCCTTTTCAGATCTTCTTCCCAGCTTTTCCCTTCCTAATTCCCTTTCCCCCCCGCTTAATCACTTCAATACTCTGTGTAATCATTGCAATCAGAGTTGGAGGTATTGCGAGGTGGGCCCCTTATATCATCACTCCAGACCCTGAGGAAGAAGCAACCTGACAATACCCTTTTCTTCCAGCTTCCAAAAGAGAAAGTTAAAATTTCATGGTATTAAAAGAGGTGTACTTTT
Organism: Lissotriton helveticus; assembly: GCF_964261635.1. Taxonomy (NCBI): domain Eukaryota; kingdom Metazoa; phylum Chordata; class Amphibia; order Caudata; family Salamandridae; genus Lissotriton; species Lissotriton helveticus. The sequence goes on from NC_136064.1 coordinate 128,958,699, forward strand.
CATCTCAGGTGTGTAACGTACATGTCAGTCCTGAAGAAGCATGGATACAACAAGGGATAACGGGGCCGCAATGTAATCCCTCCATTACTACACTCCTGCTATGCTGCTGATCTGATAGGCCGATGATGGAGAATTGTCTGATGGCAGACAATTGCACCCTGGGAATGGAGAAGACCTGTTTGTCAGTCGATAAAATGTCCATCAAGTAGGATGGAGTTTTTCCTCTGCATGTATAATTGAGGTGGTAAAACCTCTACTAGCATCATGATCAGATTGTAACCTCCATCACGGAGAACAGATGGAAAAATGACAATATAGAAGGCAGCCATATTAGATCACCAATAATTGTGAGATGGCTAAGATTGCTGAACAGATGTGATTCATAACATGACTACTGGCAATAAAAAGGTGAAGGGTGGCTAGGGTGGCGCGGTGGGTGAAGAAAGGGAAGAGTGAGCAGAACGAATAAAGTGGGAGGGACTGTCCTCACTGCTGTAGTAATTCCATTGCTAGACGTTTGTTAAGATATTTATTAAAAAACTATTTAAACCTAAAATGAGTATGCTCAACTGGATGGTTCCACTGCATCACATAGTATACTACAAAGTAGAAAAATATATCATTAGAATTACTACTATTCCACATTTCACTAGTGCCTTTTAAGGCTGTATTTAAATATTATAAAATACACATTCAGAATTCATATATATTGGAAAAATAGGAAAGGAAAAATAGCCACTATATTTCTCAAACATCTATTTATGGGCATTAATGGACACACAAACACACATAAGAGGTAAAGCATTGCAGAACAAAACACACAAGATTTAAATTCTTTGTGAAAATGGACCATCATTTTAGTATACGATTTAAATAATCTTTACAGCTGCAAATAGAATCAAATGCATTATCAAATCATCACTCCTCCTAGCAGTTATTGACTGGGCAACAATCCAATATTGACCACACACCCATGCAGCAGACATGCACAATTGTGACACATCAGACATTTGACTATGGCCTCCTATTCTTGTGTGTCAGCCAACACTTCGACCATTAGGAATGTTTATTACACTCACACAGTTAGTCTGTCAGCTCAGACACATCCCATGTGGCTATAGGTGGTGAGGCCCCATACACATCTGATGGCCAGGTTTGTCTCTTTCACCCTTTCACATGTGTCACTTGGGTTGTGTGTATTTACTGTTGTCCAGGGGAATGTTGAAACCAGCATCAGCAAAGTGTTCATTGACTTGAGCTACATGAGTGACTCTAATCTGGGACTTGTGTCAGATCATTTATGGATTAGTAACATGTGCTCTGTGTGTGATCAACATCTCTGCACTAATTGCTGTTTTGGGTCAGCATAGGAGTGTGAGGTATTGACCACACACCCATGCAGCAGGCATGCACAATCGTGACAGCTCAGACATTTGATGTGTATGAGTTCCAGCACATGCATGGTCACCTGCATTGTACTCCTAACAATCCCATGTAGCACATGGCCCATGGACAGGTCTGCCTCTCCGGTGCCCTGATACATAATGGCCTCCTATTCTTGTGTGTCAGCCAACACTTCGACCATTGTGAACGTTTATTAACATATGTCTGACTCTGTGTCAAGCTGGCCTGCCATAGCTTTTTGTATTTCAGAGGTTTGTTATATGTTTGACATGGACAACATCTGCCATGTGACTATTGGTTCTGCACACAATGGGGGAATACATATGTGTGTAGTCAATATAATGTGCGTTTTGGTGCATTCAACAGATTTGAGTCATCTGCTTTACTATGTAATTGTGATGTCCTCTATGATCAGGTATACAGAGTTGTAGACCCACAAACTGTGATGTGTCATGTTGCTTCTGTGGCTGTATCATATTCTATCAAATGTGTGTAGCATGTGGTGACCATGTATTTATGACCACTACCGGAGTTCCATTTACAGTGCAAACATTGGTGTGACACATTGCTGAATGTGGACTAGCCATACACTGAGCCTGTGACAGTAGTCAGTACTGAATGATGCGCCAGACCGGCCTGTGGTATCATGTTAAACACCAATATCTGGGGCATGCTGTATTGTGACATGTGTCTTACACTGCAGCCATAGTGTGCTAGCTTTACATTTCAAGTCATGGGTCGTAATGATATCTGGTAATGGAAGTATGTTCATCATATCAACAATGGAATAATGCCATCACAAATGCTGTTCCAACACCTGAGTCAGTGGCCATGAATGTGACATGTGTGTCAGAACACATGACAGTTATGTTCAGAGCAGATCAGAGTACTGGGTAGTCCGGTAATGCCAGCACATGTGCTGTCTGACATCATACATACTATGGGCTGATGGGTCCATTGTCATCATGGGTACTGAGGGCATGGTACCCTGGCAGGCTCATAGGTGCCAGGTATTTGATATTTGATATTTATTAGTTTTTGTAAAGCGCGTCTATCGCTCCGGAAGGAGCATCTTGGCGCTGAGCAGACAGAAGAAACCAGCTTGGCGTGAACAGGAATCAGATGGCAGGTCGAGCTATGTGTGTTAGATTGTGATTTTGTTTTTAAATGATGCCAGGTTTGCTCAGTGATGTGTTGTATTTAACGTCATTGGTCCAGTAAATACAGATGACTGATGTGAATCTGTTTCTCCTCCTTGTTCATCAGCATCATCGGTAGACACTGGGGGGGACAGCTCCATGAGGAGGGCCGTAGCCAGACTGGATCTCCTGTGGAGGAGTCTGACGGAGCAAGTGTCATGGAGGGTGAGAGAAGCCACTGTGAGGGTGAGTCAACAGCCACTACATCTGCTGTGGATGATGAAGGCTCAAGTGATGATTCCTAGGAGGGTGCAGGTGTTTCAACACCAGAGAACACTGACAGCGAGTCTGTCCCCGCCACCTCCACCATCTCTACCCTCCCAGTTGCTCCCATCCCAGATGTCGGTGGAGCCCCTGTGTTACGGCAAGAGTCTCCTTCAGTCCAGGTACCGTACCCCCTGTATCTGCCTCTCCTGCTGCCCTGAGTGTTGAGTCTGTGGACCTGCTAAAGCAGATCCATGTGGGGCTGACAACAATTCTAAGTGTCCTCCATGCTCACACTAATCTCTTGACACAATTGTTGTAATTCGTGGTAGGCATGTCAGCAACCATGTCTGCCTGACAGTGGATCAGTCAGTCCATGGCCTCCTCACTGACAGCAGCAGTGTCCCTCCTCCAGCAGTCTCTCACCCCACCTACCTCAGTCCCATCCACAGTCCCCACTACCCTCCCCGAACCAACCACACTCACACCTGCATTGTCACGCACAACAACAGACCAGAGCAGCACACACACAGGGAAATCTAAGTCTAAACACACCAGCACACACACACAGGGGACTTATGGCACACACATAGGGGATAGGGTACAAACTCACAGCCAACCATCCACAACAACCCCGCAGTCCTCAGACACCGCTCCCGCTGATCCTCTTACTGTGACTCCCCTGCCAAGCCCCCTTCCCAGAAGCTCTTCCTCTATGAGCTTGGCCTCTTCCACACAGATACACCTGTGCCAACTTTCAAGGAGAAGACGAAGTCACCATGCCAGGAGGGTATAACCCCCAAACCCTGAACACCCTCACCCAAGAGCAGGGACACTGAGGCCCCCACCGGGAACTCACCAAGAACCAGGATGACCCCACTACATTCATACATCCCCACCACATACTCCCAATCCTCAAGCTCCCATGCCACCATTCCTTGTGTTCGCCTGCCATACCCTGCCCCAGGTTCACCCACAAACCGGTGGCACATCTCCAAAGACATTAGGCTCTCCCCCTTCCACAGACACTTACACAACACCCGGCCCTAAGCCTGTTCCTGCAACTGCAGTAGAGCCTGCTTAACCCCTAACTGTCCTGGACACTGCAGTGGAGCCCCAGCACACTCCATCGGACATGTTCACTGCAGTGGAGACTCCACACACTGATCCTGACTCATCCACTGCAGTTGCTCCTGTCATCCCTGTACCTACCACCACTCCCCTGCCAAAATCGTGTGCCCACAGATCCTGTGCCTGCGGTGCCTGGCCTGCCACCATAGATGCCCTGCCAAAGGCTGATGTCCCCTACTGTGTGTCAGTGCAGGCAAGCTATGGCTGACATGTTATCAGTTGTCCCCCATCGTTGACTAATTTCATGGACTGGCCATTGGCCTTTTTGCATTCAGGGCTGGACATTTCCCCTTTATGTTGCTGAATAAAGTTATGTGTTGTTATTGCTTTGATTTGCATCTCATGTACATGATGTTAAGGAGTGTCATTGAGTTGCTGTTGTGCTATTGTCATTTGCAAATGTGTGGTATGATATTGTGATGTGTTCCAGGTGTGCCATGGTACATGAGTCATATTGCAGTATGTTTCCAAATCTTCATTTGATGTCAATTCAGATTCTCATGATCACAACTGCTTTTACAAAGGGATTGGAACAGCCTTTGAAGAATGTCACATCTTTTTTTTCCATTGTTGCACAGGTTTTGTGCTGACATGTGTGCACATCTTACTTTTCTGAATCATTTTGTCCACCATAAGCGTGGAAGGGTATACTCAGATGTGAGTCCCTTGCTCATTGCACCATCAGGATTCAAGCAAGCTGGGCCGACGACGCCTGAAATGGCAGAAACCGGTCCCCGGAAGCTTGTTTCCTTCCCAGTATAAGAATTGGCTTGGTAGTTTGGTTTGCCCTGTTCCCATCATGCACTGGGACAGGAACAGACTAATTTGCATATAGCCAAGTTCTGAGCTGGGATGGTGCAGTGAGCTAAAAAACGGTGATGGATCAAGCCCTGATCTTTGGACTGGGTAAGAGTGGTCTGCTTAATTCAGGCACTCTGTTCATCACCACCCCCTTTTCTGAATCATTTTGTCCACCATAAGCGTGGAAGGGTATACTCAGATGTGAGTCCCTTGCTCATTGCACCATCAGGATTCAAGCAAGCTGGGCCGACGACGCCTGAAATGGCAGAAACCGGTCCCGGGAAGCTTGTTTCCTTCCCAATATAAGAATTGGCTTGGTAGTTTGGTTTGCCCTGTTCCCATCATGCACTGGGACAGGAACAGACTAATTTGCATATAGCCAAGTTCTGAGCTGGGATGGTGCAGTGAGCTAAAAAAACGGTGATGGATCAAGCCCTGATCTTTGGACTGGGTAAGAGTGGTCTGCTTAATTCAGGCACTCTGTTCATCACCACCCCCTTTTCTGAATCATTTTGTCCACCATAAGCGTGGAAGGGTATACTCAGATGTGAGTCCCTTGCTCATTGCACCATCAGGATTCAAGCAAGCTGGGCCGACGACGCCTGACATGGCAGAAACCGGTCCCCGGAAGCTTGTTTCCTTCCCAGTATAAGAATTGGCTTGGTAGTTTGGTTTGCCCTGTTCCCATCATGCACTGGGACAGGAACAGACTAATTTGCATATAGCCAAGTTCTGAGCTGGGATGGTGCAGTGAGCTAAAAAACGGTGATGGATCAAGCCCTGATCTTTGGACTGGGTAAGAGTGGTCTGCTTAATTCAGGCACTCTGTTCATCACCACCCCCTTTTCTGAGTCAATTTTGGACAGGCACTCACATAAGGATCCCTGAGGTGGGGCGGGGTTTTGCAACATTGATGCTATATTCACAACATGAATGGATGTAGGATGCCTGAATCAGCTTTTGGTCATAGTAGGGTGAGAGGGATCAAGCCCCATTGGCACGATGTACCACATTTGATGGTGTCTTTGACCCCCACATCTACCTTTTGCTCACATATGTGATGTGAGTTACAGTATGTGTTCCCTTTCGGTGTCACAGTTGCATGGACTTCACAAACAATACACAACCTAGGCATGATAGTAGGGTGAGGGGTGTTTGGCCTCCAAGACGTATGGGTGGGACAGTTGGTGGTGATAGGCACTAAGCCCATGCAGGTGGAGTATGCTGATAGTGATAGGCATCCACCCCATGTAGATTGGGACTGCTGGTGGTGATAAGCATCCCCCCTAATTCTCAAGGACTGGGCATCCACCCCCTATGTGCTGGAGTATGCTGGTAGTGATAGGCACTCACCCCCAGGCAGGTGGAGTATGCTGATAGTGATAGGCACTCACCCCATATGGGCTTATGTTTAGTTTGTTTGCTTGTAAAGTGCTTGAATGCCAAAGCGTCTTGGCGCTGGAGTGTGACACTTCTAGTAATGATGCCCCCCGCCTACTGGTAGTCATGTAAAGCTAAAACAATGGTTCTTTTGGGTATCGAATATTCATTAAGAAGCTAAAAAAACAGTGAGTTATTCAATGTTTACTTTGAATTAAAGGAACACTCTCGAAGACCATCCGGGATATTGCATCACTTTTGATAAATTACATCATTTATAAATACCCCAACATTCTTTGTAAGGCTGTCAACACACAAGGTAAAATATATTGTGATATGTGACAAAAGGGACATCTAGTGCTTAGTGATACAGTAATGGTGCACAATATGTACAAGGCGATTCAAATATGTACAAGAAAATCTACTTGTGCTGGAGGCTAACGAGGCTTATCTGCCCATCAAGGTAGGCAAGAATAGCAGATGATGCTATTACTAGAACATTTGCCTCGTTGTTCAAAACATGTGTGAGGGTGTTTGATGCAAAGACTATGTCATTTAGTGATACATGAAAAGGGTGGTGGACATGCAAGTAAGGGGGCCCTCTGTGAGTGCCTGTTGGTAGAAACAGCATTCACACTTGTGACAACTCTCTCACATTTGCCTTTTCTGGGTAAAAGGTGTACACAGGTACCAACAATGGTAGCTCCATCCTAAATAGCTCCTCTAGCATTACAGTTAGTTCTGTATTTGAAAATCTGGGGTTCCTTTTTTTGGACATGGGGTAGATAAAAATAAAATGTTACAAATATTTAGATTAGTGGAGAGAACAAAGAAAACCAATATAGTAGTAGAACAAAACAACAAATACACCCTATTTCTTGCAGCTTACAAAAGAGAAAGGTACAAGTTCATGGTATGAAAGGAGGTGTGATTTACAGTGTGGTCTGCTGGTGTGATTACTTTGTCCATTCATCTCAAGTGTGTGAATTACATGTCCATTTGAAGACGCGTGGATTGAACCCTCCATCACAGAGGATGGATGGGCAAAATGCCAAAATGGAAGTCAGGACCATAGATGCCAACTAATAGGCCATTGCAAAATGTCTAAACAATAAATAGGATGTCTGCAGGGAATGAAAGGTGCAGGGTGGGGGGATGGGTAAAAAGGGTGGTTGTTGGGAGGAAAGGAAGGGTGAGAGGAGGGAATACAGTAGGATGGAGTGTACTTGATGTTGCAGTTGTTTTGTTGATAGACACTCTTTTAAATATTTAATAAAAATATTTAATCTTAAAATGAGTCTGCAGAAGTGAATGATTCCACCCCATTACTTAGTGTACTACAAACTAATGAAACACATTACTATTATTGCACATTTCAATAGTTCGTTTTACAGCTATATTTAAATATAAAATGCGCATTTGTAAACCATAGCTAGTGGAAATAATGCTATATCCTTTCCTCCAATGGGATATATCCACTGGATAGCTGAACCATCTATTCATGACCATTAATGGACACACACACACACACAGAGCTATAGCATTGTAGAACAAAACACACAAGATTTTATTGCAAGATTTAATGAATCTTTTCAGCTGCAAAATGGAATCAAATGCAAGATCAAATCAACACTCTTTCCAGTTGTTATTGATTGAACCACAATCCATTTTACTTTGCAGTAAAAAACAAGGGGATATTGACTGAAACAGAACCTGGCAGAGCCCAGGGAAAGTGGTCGCAGCAAAAGCAATGTTCAGTTGTCAAGCAGTGAGGAGAGGCAGAGAGCAGAGCACCACTGGTGTCAGAAGCAATAGGGTCAACAAAGGAGAAGACAGAAGAAACTTGATTCAGGTGAGCAATAAAGTATTAATTTCCTCTTTGAAGACATTATGTCTATCCATTATGGTTTCTGTGTACATGAAACAGGTATTGATTTTCGAGCATGAACAAGTATTGCACTACTGTAATCTATTACATCATACAATTGATTAACCCTCCTAGGAAACACCTGCAGCTCCTCAATGACATAGTCAGCCTCACTTAGTGCTTTCCTGACAAAACATTCATCAATGCATAGATGAGGAAACTTAAAGCTCCCATTCATGTAAAAAGTGGCTTCGAGGCAAGCTATCATTATAAAATGCCCTCCATTTTTTAACAGTGTTGAGGCATTTCTTAAAGCTCTGCAGAACCCTTCTTTATTTGTCACGTGGGTCTCCAAACAATGAGGCAAAATCAAGCAGTCAGCCTGAGGCAGGACGGTGGAAGACAAGGGGTTAATTTTATTGATGTCATATTTGACAACATGCATGATTTTTCTTTGTAGCATATTTTGCTTCTCAGGCCAAGCATCACTAAAAAAGAAAAAAAAAACAATTTTGATTTATTATTGATAAAAACTTGTTCTTTTCTCACAAGTTATCGTGGGAAACGTGTCTTTACTGTATTGTCCGTTAGATAGACATGTGAATTGCATGTAGAGATTAAATACAGCTCAACGGATATGGATGGAATTTGAAAAGATTATAAATTATGGTTTGCGGATTATTCTTTTGAGTAGTAGAGGTAAGTAGGGTAAGTATTTTTAAACTTATAAGTCATTTGAACTTAGTGATATATGTGGCTGCATCACATTTTTAGGCTGTTGTCTGATTTACGGGCTTAGATATAGATAAGGTTTTATATTTTTTCCCTACCTTTTACTTCTTTAAAGTGTTAATAGGTAAGGAAAATTATATAACGATTCTATATATTTTCGATATCTTTTTAAAAAAATTACAGAGGAATACCTAGTGTAGGAAGGTGGATATCTGACTATGGTTACCCCCAAACTTTTTGCCTGGTGTTTAGCTGGTTTTTGACATAGTTGGCCTGGGATCCTGCTATTCAGGGCCCCAGGCTAATTGCTCTCTCCTTAAAATGGACTCCATGTACCTTAGGTACATACACATTTGGAACTGGTTCACCTTATTGGCCCCTGTAACAGTGTACCCAGGTACCCAGGGCATAGGTGCTTCCAAGGCCTACCAGGGGCTGCAGCATGTATTGTGCCACCCCTGGCCTGGCCTCCATATTTGACACAACTGGCTGATCACTCAGCTGGGGTAAGTCGGTGTAACCACCCCTTACTTAGGTGTAGTATGCCTATACCTAACCCAAAATGGACACATATGTTCCTATCAGTCACTCCTATGGAAGGCCTCATCAATCCTGGAGGCAGAGTGCTTGGAAATATGTGAGATGGTGCTCTGGCATGAGCTGAGCCTGTCTGCAGCTTTCGGAACCATGTCCTTTAGCTGTTTCATGATATTGCCATACCATATACTCTTAAGTGCATTATGAACCTCGCGGTTAAATGCTATCTTGGGTTTGGCTTTATCAAAACATGTCGAGTAAGGTGTCATACGAATTGGAATACTACCCCCTCGCCAGTTCTGGCGACGGGGGTAGCATTCCACCCTTCTAGAGGGACACGACATGTACCTAGCATGAACCCCGGTTAAAGTTAAACAGAGCCTTAGCATCTCAAAATGGATGCTGCCACCACAGACACAGGTCTGACCTCCTGCTGCTGAGAGTCCTTCCAGCGAGGGCAGCTTGGACAAAGGGTTTCCTGCCTGGGGAGGTGCTAGCACCACTCCAGACAGGATTTTGTGTATTGGGTAGGACAGGGCTGAATAGAATCAGACATGCCTGGGGCACACAAGGTGTCCCTGTGCATAGGCCAGTTCAAACCGGTGCTGGGGCTTTCCAGCCCCAGTCCTGGCGCGAAACTGGACAAAGGAAAGGGGGTGTAACCACTCCCCTTCCTGGTCCCACCCAGAGGAGGGACCTAGTAGGTGATCCGGCCCCCCAGATTCGAATAAGAGTGGGAGCTGTGTCCTGAGACTTCAGATCATCCTGAATCAACTTGAAATACAGAAGAAGACTGGACTTCGACATTCTGCTGCACAGAAGACGGAAGAGAATCTCCCTTGTGGCCAAGGAGTGACCACCCTGTGAACACAGGCACCAACCAGCAACTCGACATCTGCTTTGCCGCCGCCTCCCGCCGGAGCCCGAGCCCAGAGCCTGACAAGACCCAGACTCCCAGACTTCTCACCGCCCGATCCACAGTCCCTGCAAAGAAGGGACCCGTTGAGGCACCGAGAGACGTGGGACCGGACCTCTTGGAAGACCCCCGAAACGCTGACTGTTCAGCATCAGAGGTACCCTCGACGCTGTGCTTTGGGGTTTGAGAAGCCCCAAACTCAAGCAGCCCTTGCACCGAAGATCAGCCCCCCAGCATCTCCACGATCTGCGTGGGGCCCTTTTGCATCGTGCCACTTGATGCGCCTAACCATCCACTTGCCACGCGGCTAGTGGCCATCTTGGCAACGAAACCTACAACTTTTACTGCGGGTCTGGTTGCTCCAGAATTGCCCTTGCTCCTGTAAAAAGGAGTACCTGCTCTGACCTTGCTGGTCCGAGTAACAAGCCTTTCTCGATTCCTGCATGGCTTGCAGTAGCCAAGGCCTGTTTGCTTCTATCAAGTCGCCGACACCGCCAACAGCGAGAAGCTTGCGTGGGACAGCTCGTGACCGACTCCTGGACGTCTTCAACCCCTCGTGGCTGCAGAGAGAAGCTACACCTCGACGCCTGTTTGCACCTGACATCGCCTGGTTCCACTCTGGTTCCATGGTAGTCACTGGCTAGTGACTTTGAACATTGTCCCCTCTGCTTTCAGGTCTTCACCTCTTCAGATCCACCCTTGGATTCACCGGAACTCTTCACCTCGAGCCGCCTGCAGCATCTTCAGCTCCAAGCACCATCGACCTGCGTGACGAAACCCGACACTACTTCGACCCTATGCACCCGCTTCCTGTGGGTGAGGTAACTCAGCTCCGCCGGTGTTACCACACTGGTACACACCTCTAGTCTCTGTGTCTCAAGTTTCAGCTTTCTAGGTCACTCGGAAGGTTCCTTTCTAACTAACTTTGTACTTTTTACGCACCATTGACATTGCATTGGTAAAGCGTGCACTTTCCGCACTGCACCCGAGTCCCGCGGGCCTTTCCCGACTTCTTCACTGCTAGTCCCGAACAGCTCCAGCGATTCCCCAGGCCCTAGGCCTCTTCACTTTCCCCATAGTGGTTCTTATACCACTATTTTAGTATATGGTTTAGGTGGCCCCTAGGGCTCATCCATATTGTGCAACTTTTGTGTATTTAAACTGTGTTTTGTTTTAACGCATTTGCTTCTGTGCTCATAAAGAGTATCAGGGATATTTGTAGTAATAAATCCATATATATTTTCAATATATATCTGTGTGGTGTCCTTTCATTTGGTATTCAAGGGATTGTGTATGGTAAAACAGCTTGCTTCACATGCCTTTACAGAGTTTAGCCTAAGACTGCTTAGTCCATGCTACCCCTAGGATAGCTTGTCTATAAGGTTGACTTTACAACCTGCACCATAAGGGTTGCTTGGCATGATACAAGGTGATCACTAGAACTAGTGAGCATCATATATCAGGCCAACTTCTCACATTGGTGGCAGCGGTGGGATTTGAGCTTGCTGTTGTTTTACCATTACAATCTTTGAAAATATCATTTGAAAGATCATACAGGTACCTGATAGGTACACTAAAGCAAGACTAGATATACTTAAGTTCTACTGAACTTAGTTGTTGTAGAGGATAGGGAGTAGCACACCCTGACTACAAGATAGGTTTTGTAGGAAAACACCAGTGTAGGTAGATTGCAACACATCCACCACACTAGAGCAATGTCTGGAGCAGAGGAATCGAATGGAACCACCTCTGTTGAGAGTGCCCCTCCCAGGGCACCATCCAAATTTGCTACCTTTCCATTTAAGGAACTGAGGCAACTGTGTTCCATGAGAGGAATCAAAACAGGTCCTTCTCCTACAGCAGGACACCTCAGAGAGCTTTTAGACCAGTCCGAAGCTCTAAGGGACTCCAAACCAGGCCCCTCAGGGACTGGAGATGGAGGATCTCCCACTGAAGATGATAACCCTGATGTCCCTGCCCCTGTCGTCCAGATAGATGAGGAAAACCAGACCACTGGGAATACTCAGCACGAGGAAGAAGAAGAGGGGGAGGAGGTAGAAGAAAGTGACTCTGATGTTGATAGAGATAGCCAGGTGTTAGTCAGCAGGCTTAACCAGGCTAACCTAAGCTTATTTGGGACTGAAGGTGGGTCCAACCCATTCAGACCCCCAAATGGACTTAACCAGGAGCATAGGAGGAGGAGGAATCACTCAGGTGAATCCAATACTTCCCATGTTTCTAAAGGTTCTCATGGCAACTCCAGAAGGGAGTTGACTAGCCCTCAGAGAAGGGAACATGAGGCCAAAATGAGAGAGGCTGAACTTAGGATCCAGAGACAAGAATTAGAAGTTGCCCTGGCCAAAGAGAAACTTGCGAGAGCAAGGCAGCCTAGAGAGAGTGGATCAGATTCCACTGGTGGCAGCACTATCCCTAAGGATAAAGACAGGTCCTATGACAATAGAAACCTGAGTAAGATTGTGCCCCCCTACAAAGTTGGGGATGATATCCACAAGTGGATGACTGCACATGAGAGAGCTTGCAAAGTACAGCAGGTCCCTCAGGAGCAGTGGGCAGCAATCTTGTGGCTCTCCTTTGAAGGTAGAGGCCGAGACAGACTCCTCACAGTTAGTGATGGGGATTCAAGAAACTACCTGGTCCTGAAGAGTGCTCTGATTGATAGGTTAGGCTTAACCACTGAACAGTACAGGTTAATGTTCAGAGACACCCAGAAGACACAGACATAGGACTGGTCTGAATTTGTTGAATGTGCCACTAAGGCTCTGGAGGGCTGATTGCTGGGAAGTAAGGTTACTGACTATACAGGATTGTATAATTTATTTATGAGAGAGCAAATCTTAAGTAATTGTCAAAATCAGCTTCTACATCAGCACCTGGTTGACTCTGATCTGACCTCCCCACAAGAATTGGGTAGGAGGGCAGACAAATGTGTCAGAACCAGGATCAGGCCTAAGAACCAGGGTGGTGACCAAAAGAAAGAGACTACCAAGCCTCAAGAGAAGGGTGGGAATAAAAGTAAGGAAAAGACTTCCCCAGGGCCCCAAAACTCCAAAGATGGGGGTGGGTCCCAAGACACTTCTTCAACCCAGAAAAAGCCTTATTGTCATGTCTGTAAACAGGTTGGGCATTACAAAACAGACAGCTGTTGTCCCAAGAATGGCAATAAAGAGAATATACCTCCAAAGCCAGCTCCAACACCTCCTGTTACTGTCAGCAGTAATCCCCCAGGAAGTGGGAGCACACCCGGGAATAAGGGTGGGTTTACTTTTGGAGGGCAGGTGGATTCTGGCCTAACCAGGTCCCCTACCTCAGATACTCTTGTCTATGAGACTGGCATTGGGTTTGCCAATTTCACTACCTGCCCAAACACTTTGAGCAAGTATAGACAAGAACCCCTCATCAATGGCTTGAAAGTTGAGGCCTTTAGAGACACAGGGGCTAGCATCACCATGGTGGCTGAATGTCTAGTCCCCTCAAGGCAACTTTTACCTGATGCCAGATATCAGGTGACAAACATTGATGGAGTTCAGAAAAATCATCCCATGGCAGTGGTAAATCTCAGCTGGGGAGGAGTCACTGGCCCAAAGAGAATGGCAGTGTCCCCAAACTTGCCTGTAGATTGTCTACTGGGGAATGATTTAGAAATCTCAGCCTGGGCTGAGGTTGAACAACAAACCCATTCTAGAATGGTAAATCTCCATGGAAAGGTTAGTGGGGCTGTGATGGCTACAGCCCCAACCCAAGATGTCCTTCCTGAAAAGGTTGGTAGGGCTGAGCAAACCTCAGCGCCATCTTTAGCTAACTTCCCTCAAGAAAAGATTAGCAGGGCTGTGATGGTAACAGCCCATACCCAAACTGAGTCTCCTCCTGAAAAGGTTGGTGGGGCTGTGATGGCCACAGCCCAAACTCAAACTGATACATGTGTTGTGAAGCCTGAAAAGATGGATCACTCCACACAAACAGAGAGCATTGAGGAGGAAGAGAAATCTCCCTCCCACCAGACTTTAGGAAAGGATCAGCCTCCTCAGGGAACTGATCTTACCCCTGATGAAGGAACTGTCCCAGAGGTTGTTATGCCTGGCCTGACAGAGCCTCTGATGACAGTGGACCCTTCTCAGGTGGGACCCAGTCTGGAGCAGGTAACCTGCCCCTCTCTACCTTGCCTCAGTCAGCCTAGGGCTGCAGAGGACAAGAAGGACAGTGAGCCCCAAAGGGCCCCCTGTCAAATAAAGCACCCCCATCAACAGATTGGGGGCACCAAAACTAGTAGCCCTAGTGAGGTAAAAACTTTACAAACTCCTGAGGGAGCCCCCTTAAAAGTAGTTAGGGACCTCCCACAGATGGATTCTGTTGGGCACAGCCAAACCTGGGACCCCAAGGCCCCAAACCTGACCTGTCCCTCCAGTAAGCCAAAAAGAGGGACCCAGCCTCCAGCTTTAGGTAGCCAGAGGTTGACCCTGAGAGCACAGTGCAACTCAGTCAAAGAAAGAAAGGCACACATGGTGGAGAGTGATTGGAGGAAGTTGAATCCTACAGAGGAATCTCACTTCAGTACTCCATCCCAACACCAGCCTTTAACTTTGCAAAGACACACCACAGGTAGAGATTCCCTATGGTGGAGACCCTCAGATACCCTTAGGGTGAGGGATTGCTTAGTGGACCATGAGACAGGGGGTAACCAAGCCAGAGCTGGTACTTCCTTATATGGCCACTTAGGCAATATGGGCTTACCTGGTCAAGGATAGCCTTATCTCCTTTCGTTTGGGGGGGGGGGGGTTGTGTAGGAAGGTGGATATCTGACTATGGTTACCCCCAAACTTTTTGCCTGGTGTTTAGCTGGTTTTTGACATAGTTGGCCTGGGATCCTGCAATTCAGGGCCCCAGGCTAATTGCTCTCTCCTTAAAATGGACTCCATGTACCTTAGGTACATACACAATTGGAACTGGTTCACCTTATTGGCCCCTGTAACAGTGTACCCAGGTACCCAGGGCATAGGTGCTTCCAAGGCCTACCAGGGGCTGCAGCATGTATTTTGCCACCCCTGGCCTGGCCTCCATATTTGACACAACTGACTGATCACTCAGCTGGGGTAAGTCGGTGTAACCACCCCTTACTTAGGTGTAGTATGCCTATACCTAACCCAAAATGGACACATATGTTCCTATCAGTCACTCCTATGGAAGGCCTCATCAATCCTGGAGGCAGAGTGCTTGGAAATATGTGAGATGGTGCTCTGGCATGAGCTGAGCCTGTCTGCAGCTTTCGGAACCATGTCCTTTAGCTGTTTCATGATATTGCCATACCATATACTCTTAAGTGCATTATGAACCTCGCGGTTAAATGCTATCTTGGGTTTGGCTTTATCAAAACATGTCGAGTAAGGTGTCATACGAATTGGAATACTACCCCCTCGCCAGTTCTGGCGACGGGGGTAGCATTCCACCCTTCTAGAGGGAAACGACATGTACCTAGCCTGAACCCCGGTTAAAGTTAAACAGAGCCTTAGCATCTCAAAATGGATACTGCCACCACAGACACAAGTCTGACCTCCTGCTGCTGGGAGTCCTTCCAGCGAGGGCAGCTTGGACAAAGGGTTTCCTGCCTGGGGAGGTGCTAGCACCACTCCAGACAGGATTTTGTGTATTGGGTAGGACAGGGCTGAATAGAATCAGACATGCCTGGGGCACACAAGGTGTCCCTGTGCATAGGCCAGTTCAAACCGGTGCTGGGGCTTTCCAGCCCCAGTCCTGGCGCGAAACTGGACAAAGGAAAGGGGGTGTAACCACTCCCCTTCCTGGTCCCACCCAGAGGAGGGACCTAGTAGGTGATCCGGCCCCCCAGATTCGAATAGAGTGGGAGCTGTGTCCTGAGACTTCAGATCATCCTGAATCAACTTGAAATACAGAAGAAGACTGGACTTCGACATTCTGCTGCACAGAAGACGGAAGAGAATCTCCCTTGTGGCCAAGGAGTGACCACCCTGTGAACACAGGCACCAACCAGCAACTCGATGTCTGCTTTGCCACCGCCTCCCGCCGGAGCCCCAGCCCAGAGCCTGACAAGACCCAGACTCCCAGACTTCTCACCGCCCGATACACAGTCCCTGCAAAGAAGGGACCCGTGGAGGTACCGAGAGACGTGGGACCGGACCTCTTGGAAGACCCCCGAAAGGCTGACTGCTCAGCATCAGAGGTACCCTCGATGCTGTGCTTTGGGGTTTGAGAAGCCCCAACCTCGAGCAGCCCTTGCACCGAAGATCAGCCCCCCAGCATCTCCACAATCTGCGTGGGGCCCTTTTGCATCGTGCCACTTGATGCGCCTAACCATCCACTTGCCACGCGGCTAGTGGCCATCTTGGCGACGAAACCTACAACTTTTACTGCGGGTCTGGTTGCTCCAGAATTGCCCTTGCTCCTGTAAAAAGGAGTACCTGCTCTGACCTTGCTGGTCCGAGTAACAAGCCTTTCTCGATTCCTGCGTGGCTTGCAGTAGCCAAGGCCTGTTTGCTTCTATCAAGTCGCCGACACCGCCAACAGCGAGAAGCCTGCGTGGGACAGCTCGTGACCGACTCCTGGACGTCTTCGACCCCTCGTGTCCACGTGGCTGCAGAGAGAAGCTACACCTCGACGCCTGTTTGCACCCGACATCGCCTGGTTCCACTCTGGTTCCACGGTAGTCACTGGCTAGTGACTTTGAACATTGTCCCCTCTTCTTTCAGGTCTTCACCTCTTCAGATCCACCCTTGGATCCACCGGAACTCTTCACCTCGAGCCGCCTGCAGCATCTTCAGCTCCAAGCACCATCGACCTGCGTGACGAAACCCGACACTACTTCGACCCTATGCACCCGCTTCCTGTGGGTGAGGTAACTCAGCTCCGCCGGTGTTCCCACACTGGCACACACCTCTAGTGTCTGTGTCTCAAGTTTTAGCTTTCTAGGTCACTTGGAAGGTTCCTTTCTAACTAACTTTGTACTTTTTACGCACCATTGACATTGCATTGGTAAAGCGTGCACTTTCCGCACTGCACCCGAGTCCCGCGGGCCTTTCCCGACTTCTTCACTGCTAGTCCCGAACAGCTCCAGCGATTCCCCAGGCCCTAGGCCTCTTCACTTTCCCCATAGTGGTTCTCATACCACTATTTTAGTATATGGTTTAGGTGGCCCTTAGGGCTCATCCATATTGTGCAACTTTTGTGTATTTAAACTGTGTTTTGTTTTAACGCATTTGCTTCTGTGCTCATAAAGAGTATCAGGGATATTTGTAGTAATAAATCCATATATATTTTCAATATATATCTGTGTGGTGTCCTTTCATTTGGTATTCAAGGGATTGTGTATGGTAAAACAGCTTGCTTCACATGCCTTTACAGAGTTTAGCCTAAGACTGCTTAGTCCATGCTACCCCTAGGATAGCTTGCCTATAAGGTTGACTTTACAACCTGCACCATAAGGGTTGCTTGGCATGATACAAGGTGATCGCTAGAACTAGTGAGCATCATATATCAGGCCAACTTCTCACACCAAGGACGTATTAAAAATTAAATATGTAGACATTTAAAAAAAATATGAATAACACTCTAACATAGTGTACTACAATGTACTTTCAGTTTGTACATATTCAATTCTCTAGAATATATTTTGTGCAGATTACCATGGAAATACCAAGATGTTTATGAGCTATTTAAATTTAATTAAAAAGGTATATTAGTTAAAATACAAAGTACTTCCAAGGTTCTAGAGCGGTACTCTGTAAACCTTTTTAAAAGTATATAGAAAAATATAAATGCATTTCCCTACCTATTACCACTTTAATAAAGTGGCAATAGGTAGGGGCAACATAAAAGCAAACTGACCTATATTTTTGATGTAACCCAGAACACAGCTAAAGTGTAGTAAAAATAATATGGATGCCTTTAATTTTGCAAAGGCATTCATTATCCGTACACATAAACGGCGGGTGGGTGGAACTTGCAGAGTTTCACTCTGCAGATTTCCATGGAGTTAAAGAAGAACATCTGAGTGCACAGCACTGTGGTGTGCATGAGTACCCATCCGTTCCAGTTGATTTTGCTGCCGCTCGAGTACACAATCTTATTGAGCATAAGTAAATCTACTCATAAGGCATCCCTCTGGCAGCCACTAGGGGATGGCAAATCTCATTCTCATTTCTGGAACCTTAAGGGAAAAAATTCTGCCATGCAGCGGTTGAAAGAATGTGTCCAGAACTCTGTCTACAAACGTGGGAGTTGCCAAATTCTGCCATTTCCGCAGACGAAAGGAAGCATTCCACCCATCCCTAGTCATATACGGCTTTGTCATTGTCATGTACCACGGTTTACCACAAAGTCACCGTGGTGTACCCTGCTGAATATACCACACAATACTTAGTCAGATTTACCAAGCAATGCAAGACCACCACGTGTCACCCTGGGTTGCTTGGTAAATCTGGAGAAACACAATGCAGCGCATGGCACTGCCTGGCATTACTCTGCACACCATATACTACATATCTGCAAAATGTCATGTACATCCATTCAACCATTTCCACACTACGGCTTTTTAAACTAGACTCTATGACATGCCACCCCATTCCAATGTACAACACCGCACTCCACTGTATGACACAACACTCTACTCCACTCCATGACAAGTCACGTCACTCTAATAATAATTCCGATTTGTAATGCGCAAACAATTCACCCATAAAGGGTTTCAAGGTGCTGTGGGCCATCGGGGAGGTGAAGTAAGCTATTGCCCAGAGTCACATGATGCAAATCTGAGCTGCCGCTGGTGCTGGGGATTGAACCATGAGCCCCATGCTCTGCAGTCAGCCACTCTGGCCACATCACCACACCTCTCAAATAAACTCTACATCACACTATTTCAATCTACTCTCTGCCATTCCACTGTATGCTATTAAAAACTATGTGATTGCAATCTGTAGCTTGTCACTCTTATCTATTCCACTCAATACTAATCCACTAGACTGTACACCACTCCATTATATACTATTCTACTATAAGCCTGTCCACTCTATGCAATCCACTACATGCTATTTCACTCTATGGCACTCCAGTGTATGCCAGTCCACTCCACTCTACCCTATTGCATTGTGAGGTGCTCCACTCTATGGCACTCTACTCCAGTACAATATTCCACCCTATGCCACCCTACTCCACTCCAATGTATGCCACTGCTATTTCACTACACTCTAAGCCACTCTATGCTTAGTAAATGAAAGCCACAATACTCAACACCACAACACTCTAAGCCACTCTACTGTATGACACAGCCATGTATGCTACAACATGACACTGTACAATACAATACTTTACTTTCTGTATGTCTCTGAACTCTACATAACTCAAGTCTATGCCACTGCAGTCTACAGTGTTCGGCAATGCTATACTCCACTCGATGACACTTTACACCGCTCCAGTCTACCAAACTCGACTCCACTCTAGGGCACTCCACTGTGCAACACTGTTCTACAGTCTATGTCACTATTTAACACTATATTACACTCTATGCCACTATGCGCCCCTCAACGTCACTCTGAGCAACTCTCTCTATGCAACTCCACCCTAATTTACTCCACTCTACCATATGACACACTTCTCCAGTCTAATCAACTGCACTCCACTACTATACTCTAAACCACTCCACTCAACGCCACTCCATACCTCTCAACTCTACGATACCCTAGGACAGTTTCTGACACTCAACGACACTCCATGCCAAATCACTCTATGACACACCACTCCATTCTATGAAACTTTAGTCCACTCTGTACTATGCCACACAACACTACTCCACTCCAAAGCACTCTACTTTACAACACAGTACCCCACTCTACGACAAATTACTTTACTCTATGCTACGCCATATGCTATGCTATGGTCCACTGTATGACACTTTACCCTACTCTGAGCCACTCTACAAAACTCTACTCTATGCCGCTCCACGTAACAACATTCTACTCTACTCTATTCAACTCAAAATAATAAAACTCTACTGAACTCTATACCACTGTGAGACACTCCATTATATTCTGCCCCTACATACCACTGTCCAACTCTGTATGCCACTCTACGCCACTCTAGGAGATACCCCAGTTAATCCACTCTCCCTTATGACACACTACTGTACTCTACTATACTCCACTACTCTACTGTTTGCCACTCCACTGTATGCCACTTTCTGCCACTCAACGCTATGACACTATATACCACTCCACTCTATGAACTACAACACTTTCCAGCACTCTACAACCTGCTACTCTACTCTAGGACACTCCATTCCATGGTATTCCACTGTACGCCATTCCACTCTGCACCACTTCACTCGTTGCCATTCTACTCAGCGCTACCCCACTATAAGTCATCCACTCTACCTAACTCCACTCCACTCCACTCTACAAGACTTTCCAGCACTCTACAACCTGCTACTCTACTCTAAGACACTTCATTCCATGGTATTCCACTGTATACCACTTCTCTTGTTGCCATTCTACCCAGCGTTATTCCACTATAAGTCATCCACTCTACCTAACTCCACTCCCCTTTATTCCACTCTATAACACTCTACTCCACTTAATAACACTCTAAACCAATTCACTCTACCACACATTACTCCAATCTATAGCACTCCCCTTTCATGCATTTGAAATAATGAGTTTGACCCTTTGCATTCAATGATAGCGCAGTAGATGGGTGCTGTCTGTGTTTTGGTGGTATGGCTGTACTTAGGCAAGCAATGGTTTTTCAGGAAACCAACGACTTGGCACTCAGCAAAGATCAGAAGACCATGGCCCAGATGTAGGTAAAAATTTGGTAAATTTTACCGAATCTGTGTGATTCGGTAATTACCGAATCGGTATTTACCGATTCGGTAATTGCCATTGATTCCTATGGGCCTAGGTAAATACCGATTCTGTAAAATTACCAATTTTGCAAGGGGAACAGGGTGTCACTTTGACACCCTGTTGCACCCCTATTTCTGGCCTGTGTGCCTTGTGACACACATACATGCCCTTAGGGCATGTATGTGTGCCACATGGCACAGGTGTACATGCACAGATGTGCATGTACACAGGAATTCGTTATTTACCATGCAATTGTATTACATGGTAAATAACGAATCGGTAATGGCCTGTGGCACTGTTTGATGTGCCAGCTACATCTGGATTTACCGAATCGGTAAATTTACCGATTCTGTATTTTACATGGCCCCCTACATGTCGAACACAAAATACCGGTCAGTAAAGGCGGAAATCGGCCGTTACCGACGGGTATTTGCCGACCTACATCTGGCCCCATATCTCTGAAGTATGGTGGTCAAGCATGTGTCAGGTGAGTGTGATAAGGCAGGAAGGAAATATAAAGGAAGATCAAGTGAATGTGGTCCACCAAGAAAACAAAAATACAAACAAGAATTCAAACATCAGGTGCAGTGCTCAGGGACTGGCAATAACTTCAATTTAATCTATATTGTATCCACTTTTATAACCCCACTATCCCACACACTACATAATCTTGTAGAGATGTAAAGTGACAAGATAAGGAGACAGAAAGCATCCAAAGTCAAAGGAGACTTGTCAATGAGCTTTATGATAGAAGCTGAGGGTCATAGAATAAGATTAGAAAATATGAATCAGTCAAACCAACGAAATACTCTGATCAGAAATAAACACCTTAGCAGGTGTTCTGGAACATCAAGCTTGTAGAGGACATCATTACAGCAAGAATATAATTGGTGCAAAAGGCTATGGCGGTGTCTAGAGGATGCAGTATTTAAAACAATGGGGCTATGTTTAGTTAACACCGCTCGGCATGGGTTGGTTGACGCTAGTTAAAAATAGGATAGCTACAGTCCATGCTTTCAAAGGGCATCTCAACTTGACTCTGACTTTCTCAGTAGTTTCCCTTCAGGCCTTTCCTTCGACTCCTGTTAGTTGTGACAGATTCTAGAGAGGTCTCCAAATGTCTCAGTTTCATAGTATTCCTTATTTTTCCCTTTTACGATAACCAGCATGGATGCAGGCTTCAGCTCTGGTGGATCTCAGTATACTCACATACAGGACACTGATGAATCCTTTATCCAAACGGGAGGTGATCCCTGCACTATCATGGAGACAGAGGGCAATAGAACTGCACCAGGGCAGACCCAAGAATGACACAAACAGACTTTTTCACCCTTCGAGGAGGAGGTGAATCCACACTATAAGTCCTGGCTTGACAGGCACCTATTCTGTCTCAGGTTACAGACCCTGTGCTGAGTGGCCAGTATCACGATATGTCCCCTGGACTTGTGGGATGGAGAGTGGAAATAAGGTACCTAACACTCTGATTTGGGTGCCCCCACTCTAAGTAGCCTCAGATGCCTGGGAAATATCAGAAACAATTATCGAACTCATATCCATGAGTCCGATCCAACCCCTCACTGGCAGTGGATGGCATGGGCCTGGCTTTTGATGCTGACAGATGTTAGTGGCCCCTGCTGTTTGCTGCTCTTCAGTGGGGGACAGATGTCTGAGCTACTTTGTTGGCCATGATGATACTGTCTGCCTACTGGGATATATCTGTGAGTAAAGTAACATGCTTCTTGAAGAGGTCCATAGGAGAGGAAAATGGTTAAGTTATATTAAGTTATGTTAAGTTAAGTTAAGTTATGTTAAGTTATGTTAAGTTATGTTAAGTTATGTTATGGTATGATATCCTCTGGTTATGGTTTGCCATGTACTAAACCCACTTTGTAACTTGGTAAAAACTCCTTCTGAATCACAAATAGGGCCATTCATAAAAGGGGCATCCCCCTCTTTCTTATCACTATCAATGAAAAGTATTACTGGTTTATGGCCACAATTCTGCTATCAACATTTTGAAAAGTTACCTAATCTTTAATGGAGGTGATAAGGCATAAAACAGTGGAATGCTGTTCCATTGGATAGCTTTTCATTTACAAAATGTGTTGAAGTGCCCGTTCTGGTAAAAGATTATGCTAAATAAGATGTTCTTTTCCACCAGCAGCACTGGTTCCTTTAAGCAAACTGGACTGCTTCAGAAAACATCTGCATTTGCAAATTCAAATACAGGGATTTTAAACAATCATCCTCATTTTGGAGCCTGCACTAAGAGTCCCAAAAGGTACACTGCCTATATCATCATCACCAAAGTCTCTTTATTCGATTCAAATAATCATCAACGCATTTCAGACAAATCTTTAAAAACTTTTTAGTATGAATCCCATCAAGTAGAAACATTAGGTGCAATTTTCGCTAAGGAATAATGTCCAAAAAATCATACAACTTAAGATTCCCATTTTGGCACGGTCCTATGAAGCGTTGTTCAGCTTAAAATAATGTGCAAATGCCAACTCAGTTAACCAGTTCAAACACTAAATGAGTTGAAATTATGCTAAAAATATTTAAAACCTTCACTAATAAGCAACAAAAGTATCCTTACTAAATTGCCTATGTATGAGCTGACCTAGACCAATAATTAGTATAAATTAAAAAGACAAGAAGTAAGACAAATCTAGTATATTCACATAAAAATGTTAGCGGTCTCTTTTTCCTTATGTAGCGGGCAACCAATACAAATGCACTAACACTGACTTCGATGGGCTGTGATCTATCTGATTTTAGAATTCTCAGCATCTCTATGTAACTCCTGATATTCAAACGTTTACATAGCGGCTTAATCCACTTCCTTCTAGGCATTACATATGCTGTACAGAAAAATAAAACTTGTGCAATATCTTTGTTTGCCCCTTATAGACATATGGTAGACTTGGAGTCCCTTTTCTTAGTTTGAGACATCGCCCATTTAGCTGTAAAGGCATTTATCTGAAGTATCTTATATCTAAATTACAGATAGAGGGTCTTTATTTTTTTTTATTTTATAAAGTTTTATATAGCGCAACTTGACCCAAGAGGGTATCAGAGCACTTCACATTTAGGATAATTACGTTAAAAGTTACATCAGTTACAAGAGCATAGAAAGGTACAGTACATAAAAATAATATTGCAAGAATTCGTAGGAGGGGGAGGGAAGGAGTCAGTAGCAGGCAGACGAGTAAGAAGTACGCCCAAAGTCTGGCTGGGTAAGTGATGGTCAGGGGGAAACCAGGGCCCATTTCTTCAATACCTGTCTAGCAGCGAACAGGGGAATCAGTTTTGAGTTTATTTGATTTGATAAGTTTATATAGCGCTGGCTGGACCCGGGGGTATCAGAGTGATTTATCAGAGGAAATTTGCATTACAAGCTATATCAGTTACCATAGCGTAGTGACAAAGTAGGGTACAGTAAACAAAAAACGAGTTTGAAAGTACTTGAAAGAAAGGAGGGGAGGAAGGAGCCATAGCAGGGAGACGAGGAAGAACTGTGCCCAATGTCTGGCTGAGTAGGTGACAGTCGAGGGAAAACCAGGACTAATCTTCTCATTAGCTGTCTAGCAGCTCCACCGGGCATCAGCCATGTTGCTCAGGTCTCAAAAATCAGGATTAAAATAGCTTAGACCCAACGGTATCAAAGCGCTTTACATGACATCCTTTTTGTTCTAATATTACATCAGTTATAGGTTACCTCGGTTGCAGGGAGGAGAACATATAGAGATCTTTGAGGACGAGGTCAGAGTAAATGTAGAGGGGTAAAGGGTAGGGTAACAGGCTTTGGGGCGAGATACAACAGAAAGACGAAGGGAACAATCTGCCCAAAGTATATCCCTCTTACTCTTCAATTAACAATAAATTAGCCACAACAAAAATGATGCCAGGTCTTGAGGAGCTGTTGGTTGAAAGGTAGGTGGGTGTTAGGGTTGTGAGATGAAATGTGAAGTGAAATCAAATGTGATGCTTGTATAGCGCAAACTGCCACTCCTGACAAAGTCTCCTGGCGCTGTAGATGACAGAGAGCAGCTGTATTAGATTAGGACCTAGATTAGTGCCAGGCGGCAGGCATCTGATATTCCAAAGATCCTTGTCTTTAGAGCTTTTGTGAACTGCCCTTCCTGCTCCTTTGCTCTAAGTTCTTTTGGCATGCAATTCCAGGCCTTTGCCCCTAGTGGTAGAGATAGCGCTGGCTATACCCAAAGGCATCAGTGCGCTGTACAAGAGGTTCCAAACAGTTACAATTTTAACATCAGTTAAAAAGTTACATCAGTCACTAGTAAAACATTTAAAGAAAACAGATGAATCATATATTCAGTGTTATGATGGGTGATGCGAGTGGGGGAGGATAGTGGGAGAGCATCCCTAGCCTCGCTGGTGTAAGCTCGGACAGCCTGTCCATGTAGTCCGGAGTGGTTGGAGGGGCTTCTCTCTTTGCTGCATACCTGTGGAGCGAGAAGGAGTGGGTGAAGGCCAATTTGGTGGTGGTCGATTGCAGGTAGGTCCACCATATTAAGGTCAGGCATCTGAGGCAGGACGGAGGTTGGTAAGGTGAAAGGGCTACATATCATTAAGCAAGGAAAAAAGCAATAAAACAGCTTACTTGGGTATCTTTGGAAGTTAAATACCTGTAGATGCCTTCCCTCGAGTCAGGCCAGTTCCATTTCCGGTTTAGGCATGTGCCCTCCACCTCTACAATGCCTAGGTCCTCACAGCGGTCCACTCCTACTCATGCCTGCTTAAAATGTCTCCCTAACCCCAGATGTTGTCAGTACAAAACCTCAGGCAGCAGGATAAAAATCCTCCTGGTGAGATTCTCAAAGCGGGGAGGTCAGGTTTCCCATTGCAAGTGGTCGCGTATGCTCGCCTGTAGCTCACGTAGTGCGAAGTGCACTTCTCGTAGCTATGCGTAGCGCTACTTTGCAAACTAAGCCCAGGGTTAGTTATTATTGTCTCAAGTACAGAATGCCAACGGTGGACCCTAGATGCCGCACCAACTCCTGATTATTTCCACAAGTGTCAAAAAAATACTTATAAGCTGTTAGTGTGCAAACATAACTCCTGCACCCACCGTTGCGAGGTGCAACCCAAGGGGATGGGAAGAAAGTCACTGACGTTGATGGAGTTGTGCACTACTAGGATATCCAGGCGATAATAAAGAAGCTCAATCAGTTTCTTCGTTGCAAAAGTCTGTATTTGATATAATTCCAGAATATAAAAGCAACAGCCAACGCGTTTCGTTCTTAGAACTTCGCAGGGCAGTCAGTAAGTTGCATAAAGATCGTCTCAATCTGTCCTGCCTGTGGAGTGTGGCAGTCTTTCAAGAACGTGTGCCACCTTGATAAGGGCCACGTTATAGAGCTGTTAGTAAATCGTCTCCACGAGGTGCCGGATATCTCCTAGTTATTATTGTCCAAAGCGGGCGCCATGTGGAATCAGGCTACCCGCTCCGTTTGCTAGTGCAAACGTACTGTTTTTGTTTGAAGTTGCGACGGAGCAGAGAAAGTTACATCATCTCTGCCATCTTAGCAGGACCTCACTGGACTGGACACACCTCTGCTGGACTCCACAGGTAATGTTGTTAACATTTACGATCTGCGGGCTGTTACACCGGGTGATGGCAGACCACTTCCTTCGTCGCTCCTTGACGTCCCTGCTGTGTGTGCACAGTTCGCATCTCGTATAGAATATGACCTTTTTGTCCGGGGGGGTGGTAGTGCTCTGTGGTAGCCTGTTTCGCTGTTGAGTAGTCTGTTGCTCTATTTAGTGCGTGACCTTTGCTGCAGGAGAACAAGGTGTCGTTTTGTCCACCTATGCTGCTCAGCAAAACTCACTGTGCCACCATTTTGGATGGGATTTGGGTCACAGATCGTGCTGCGTGTTAAAGATATAACGCACGGCCAGTGTCATAAAAGAGATCCCTCTTGATGGTAATTGTAGTGCGATTCCTTGCAGTGGAGGGACGCGCCCCCCACAGAGTATGATCCACTGTCTTTGAGCCAGCAAACGCATTAACAACACCCATTGCCCCTGTCGCATTAACATGCACCAAGGCTCACCTACTTCCCTGAAGTTCAGACCAGATAGGATTTCCTACTTCTGGCAAAATGATGTGGGTTTTGCAGTGCTATTCATACGGCAGATGGCTCCTCCGCCCACTATGTAGATGGTGCTGGGTCCGATGTAATTACGTCACCGCTTTCCTATACTCGTATCGAGCCGCCATTTTGAATCAAGCTCCGAAGTCGTAGAGTACTGCTTATAAGTGAATTTTACTATTGTTAGATGCCGTAATAGCTGAGTCCGCCTGCAGAATTAAAAAATCTAAACATTCCAACAGCAAATGTTGTGCTTTTTGGAAATCTATGTCTGCCATCTGCTCATTTCTGCAGCCGATGATGATTTCGGCCAGCGGAGCTGCACTATCTTGTGGCTATCTCACCACTCGCCATGCCCCCTTTTGTGACTTTGCTAGTTGAGGTTCAATTTCATCAAATTGCCTCCCAGCTCGAGGTCATTTTAAAAGGCAAAATTTGAGTAGTAAGTCTAGAGATGCGTTGCTTAAAGCGACTTTGTGAAACATAAAATTCCAATAGCTGTGCTTTATCTTGGTGGTCGATTCTCTCATCAGCAGGTTGTGGCTTACCCAAAACTAACTCACACCAAAGTCAAGGAGCCAACCAAGGAAAAATAACATGAACATCCAGTTCCAATAGCTCGCTCAAGGTCTGCCTGTAAGTTTCTAATTCCACAGTAGTTCAGATTCTAACCCAATAATCTGCCCCTAGCAGCCGTACTGCCTCCTTGCGCCTCTGCTCCCTAATTTAGTTCCTGTATTTTGTCTTAATTGTGTTTCTTTTGCCTTTCTGCCCCCTGATTTAGTTCCTGTATTTTGTCTTATTGTGTTTCTTTTGTCTTTCAGCTTCTGTCTGCATTCCAGTTATTTACTGTTTAATTTTGCCTTATTTTACCCCTTTTACCTTCTGTACCCCGCCTGCTCGGTTTTCCCGCTGCTCAGTCTCCTGCGGCCCGCCCCCTGTTCTCACATTCAGCTCCCTGTTCCCAATAGGTATGGGCGAAATCAGCGAAATCGCGGTCCGCGAAATCGTGCGAATACGAATTTGTGATCTGCATAATTCGCAAATTTGTGAGAAATTGTGAATTTTTGTTTTTTTGCGTGTTCGCAGGGCTTTTTGCGTGTTTGCGGGGCTTTTTGCGTGTTCGCGAGCCGCTTGCATGGCGAATTTACCCATGCGGTCGTGAATGGGCACAGCACCCTCTGGTTCACCACTGCAACCCTCTGGTTCATCACTGCCACCCTCTGGTTCATTGCTGCCACCCTCTGATTCGCCACTGCCACCCTCAGGATCATCACTGTCACCCTCTGGTTCATTACTGCCACCCTCTGGTTCATCACAGCACCCTCTGGTTCACCAGTGCCACCCTCTGGTTCATCACTGCCACCCTCTGGTTCACCACTGCCACCCTCTGGTTCATCACTGCCATCCTCCGGTTCACCCCTACCACCCTCTGGTTCAGCACTCACCACTGCCACCCTCTGGTTTATCACAGCAACCTCTGGTTCACCCCGGCTGCCACCCTCTGGTTCAGCACTCACCACTGCCACCCTCTGGTTCATCACAGCGCCCTCTGGTTCAACCCTGCTGCCACCCTCTGGTTCAGCACTCACCACTGCCACCCTCTGGTTCATCACAGCGCCCTCTGGTTCACCCCTGCTGCCACCCTCTGGTTTAGCACTCACCACTGCCACCCTCTGGTTCATCAAAGCGCCCTCTTATTCTCCCCTGCTGCCACCCTCTGGTTCAGCACTCACCACTGCCACCCTCTGGTTCATGACAGCACCCTCTGGTTCATAACAGCGCCCTCTGGTTCACCCCTGCTGCCACCCTCTGGTTCAGCACTCACCACTGCCACCCTCTGGTTCATCACAGCACCCTCTGTTTCACCCCTGCTGCCACCCTCTGGTTCAGCACTCACCACTGCCACCCTCTGGTTCATCACAGCGCCCTCTGGTTCACCCCTGCTGCCACCCTCTGGTTCAGCACTCACCACTGCCACCCTCTGGTTCATCACAGCACCCTCTGGTTCACCACTGTAGATTATGGGGGGAAAGCACACCTGCCCAACTGAGATGAATTAATTTGGGGCTGGTTAATGTGTCACTGAATTTGAGCTTCAAGTCTGGCACCTGCTTCCTTTACTGTAAGTACTTCCTGTTGCAGTTTAATTTTTTTTACAGGAGCATTGTGCCATACTTGTAACTCTTCTCTGACCCTGCTTTGAGGGTCAGAGCAGGGTCAGAGAATAGTTGCAAGTAGGCAACTGAACTCTGGAGGGGCCCCTAAGGAAGCACTACAGGGAATGGTTACAAAGTAGCTTGAACTTTTGCACCTGCTAAGTGCTTTCAGTTTTCCAAAATTCGTTTTTCTGCCATTTCGCGAGATTCGCTGGGTGCAAATTCGTGCAAAATCGAACTTGCAATCCGCAAATTCATACGAATTTGCTGATTTCTTTTTTTTTGCGTGTTTGCGCGGTTTTCTGCTTATTCGGGGACCGCTTGCAGCACACCGACCCCGAGGTTGCCCATGCGGTCGTGTATGGGTGCGGCCATCTTGTTTGCGTGACGTGTTTCCGTTTCCGGGCACTTGTCGCATGCTCGCGTCATATGCGGCACGCGATTACGTGTTCATGGGCGTTTTTGCGTGCTCGCTGAGAAAATATCGCCAAACTTACCCACGCGGCCCTCTACGGGCGTGGCCATCTTGTTTTTCATTCACTGCTATGGTTTTGGGCATGTTACCTTTCTATCCATCTCACATATTCGTAATCCTATGTTTTTCTGAACTTTTTTTTGTCTTTTTTTGCTTATTATCTCTCTCTTCAATTTCCTACATCTATATTTAGTGTTTTTTTTACTTTTTGTTACATTATTACCTACTTTATTTCTTTCGCTCTCTCTCTAATTTTTCTTCACACCTATTCTTCTTTCCTTCTTCTTGTACCCAGGACCATGCCTAAGGGAGACGACAAGGGCGAGGGATGGGCCCAGCACCCTGTATCCGGCTCCCTTGCGGGCGTTTGAGGGGGGAGGAAGTCCAGGCCAGGGAGATCTTCTCCGCGGTGGAGTTGGCCGCCTTGATGGTGTTTGTGCAAGTCCACCTCCCTAAAACCGTGGCAGCAGGTGGGCAGATTGCTTCCGGTTACAGCCACCGGGAGCGTCGCCAGCTGTGGGAGAAGGTGTGCCGGTGCATGTATAAGGAGTCTGGGGTCCGGCGCACCTACCAGCAAGTGACGCACCGGTGGAGTGACATCTTTGACCGGGAGCATGACATGCTCGACCTGCTCGGTGTGGAGATCCCTGGCCTTGGTAAGTAGCTATTTATTAACTACTTTTTTTCCTTCTGCTCTGATATATTGATAATCTATTTTTTTCCTGAAGAGTACGAATGCTGCTGATTCGATTAATTGCAGGTAAATTAATGTTTAAATAGCTTCTGTCATAGCAGGTGCTCGCCTGGCTATTGGCGTTGCTACTATGCTTACTTGTTTGCAACTTTTTAGTCATTTGAGAGCATTACTGCGTAATGCTAGAGACAGTAGACTCAAGTCTAGTCCTTCTTTGTACTCCTGCTGCTGCCACTTTGAAGAGATAGTGGTGGATTGACACGTTGAGTATATTATTTATTACTTGTTATAGGACATTTGTTAGTGGTCTGCAATCATGATGACGGACTGTGTCTGTCACGCGACGTCTCGTGCTGCTGAGTGATGGCAGTCGTAGTAGAACCTTTTTAATGTTGATGTAGTTAGTGAATTACATAACTTTCCTATTATATGGTCTGCGAATCCTGCAATACTGTACTACTATCCTCCTAGTTGACCAGATGAGATGCAATTGATGTTAATATGTTTCCCCGACATAATTTTAGATTGAGTACAAAGAAATCAAATATTTCCCAAAAAACAATCATCCATGTTGTGTTTCATTATTTCATGATCACCAGGACCTCCCAGGGGCAAGGCGGCGGCGGCGTCAGAGACTCCGGTGGCAGAAGGTGGAGAGGCTCAGTCTCTTGCAGGATTTTCTGCTGGCCCCAGTAAGTTGTTCTATTGTTATATTAATACTTATACTTCCCTAACTTTTACAACTCCTATTCGTTACAAACTGGTACCTAATAATTCTATGTTTTACTAAATAGTCTTTGATCTTCTTCTAATGTAGACTACTTTCTATATTCTTATCCTGCCTCTACCATCACTCTCTGTGCTACTACTATTTACAATTATGAGTCGGTCTGTGTAGGTAGCTAAGCTTGCCCATTCGGCAAACGGTGTGAAACAAAACTCTGATACAGCAATAGCTCTAGGCACTGAGTGCAGTCCTCTGGGTTGCCCTTCTGTCTATTCCAGTCTTTTTAATTTAAGTGCTTTGACAATTTCCAACAACAAAATGTCATTGTTTACACCAAGAAAAAGGTAGCAGTTGCCTTTTTGATTTGAGAGGACCACATCCCATACCGCTACTGTTTCAGGGACTATTCTGCACACAAAGAAGTATGGACAAGATAAATAGGACATTGTTGATGATAGGTGCAGTTCGACTTTTGACATACCTCAGTCCGAACAGAAGTTGAACCCCCATTCCCCAGACCGACTATCTAGAATGTCTGACCAATGATTTTACGACCCAGAAGAACAGAAGAAGACTACCTCCGAGTCCCGGCCTATCTGAGTCACTGAAACATGACTGCCAAGTGCAGTAGTTCAAACCTTTCCGCTCACTCACTCATGAACAAAAACCACACAGTGTTGGTTAGTTTTAAAGTTTTATTTTCAATTAAGAAATGAAAACATTATTTCTTTTTTTATAATAGGGTAGTATTCTGATGGATGAAGATGACGTTAAAGTTTAAACAACATTCCCATGAATGAAATTAGTATGACTCAAACTTAATATTAGTTAACAGACACAGGAAATTATTAGCATAACTGTGCGTGAGCCCCCACCTTCTTTAAAGTACTTAAAGTACTGCTGGTGATGACTCAGTAGTAGTTGGTGAATCGTCTGGCAGAAGGGCAATGAAATCTTCTTTCTGTAATGAGAAAAATGGTGCATGTTAAGCAAGTATTCATCAGTTGTCATAAGAAGAAGTGTAGCATTTAATGGAATAAGCATATAAAAGGTTAACACCCTCCCCAAAACCGTTACTTTTTTTCAATCCCAGTAATAAAAAATGTGTTATGTAACATTTTCTTCCATTACGAGACAAAATAGGGGGTTGTGTATTGCATCTGAAAATATGACATGTTTTTCATAGACGTCACAAAATCTGATGCGGCACAGATGACCACCAGTGCTGGGGCCAGCAGTGCAGAGGGGTCCACTCTGGATGCGGCGGCGGCAACAGGAGGAGCTGGGGGGGAAGACTCAGCAGCGGCGGATGGTGGTAAGTTATTATACTCCTTACTTATTGAAAGTTTTTTGAGAAGGCTTGTAAATGAGTGTATGATGTACTGTACAGTAGTACACAGTACACTAGTATAAGTACACTGTACTGTCAAGAACATTTACTAATTTAGAACTACGTTTTGGGTTAATTTATTTCATTTTTTGACTACCTCAATATATTTCTTAATAATTATTTTTCATACCAAAACATAGTATACACGTTCATATTATTTTGTGTGGTGGTGGGTGGTGGTTACTGGACGTTTGGTTTCTTCCAAATTACCAGCATGAATGAAACATCTAGTTCTGAAATGTATCAAAGTGCCAGTAACCGAGTTAGTGAATTCAGTAGCCCTACTAGTACTTTACTAGTAGTACTGGCAATCTCTGCTCTCCTCCCAGTCCTAGCCCATTATTCTACCTCTCCAAAATGCTTATCTTACCTGTGATTCGTGTTTGAGAATCGGGGTAGCCCCAGGGCTGGCTGCATTGCAAATGGTGATTAAGGTTGGTTGTTGACTTGAATCCTCGACGGATGCAATATCATTGTTGTGCTGGTAGCAGTAGTGGTACACACTTGCAGTATCAACATATGAAAAAAAGAGGAAATTAAACATTGAGTGGCCTGTGCGTAGAATTAGAAACAGTACAATAGATAGTACGGTACAGAACAGTGCCCTAAATTGTAGCGTAAGCAGTGCCAACGTAAGGTAAGCATTAAGCATTAGATTGTTCACGTCATGTAGGAGGAGGATGTTCTTCTTATCAATCCACGATGGCGCACATGAACTTCTGGTTGCTTTGACCTTATCCTCCCCAGCAAGTGTGTGGAATTTATTGTTGTTGTCAGTCACACAACAATGAAATACCACAAAGCCCGGGGGAAGAGGGTTAGGGTTTGAAAATTGGATGTGAATGGGTTTTTTTGGGAAAGTTTGGTAGAGAGGAAAAAAAAACACAGCATGGACAGTCAAACAACAAATGAAGAGAAACAAATCTTTGGATTTGAAGATATTGATAAACCTTTAAAGGGACATAAAGGAAGTGCACTACTGCATGCCAGAATTTGCTTACTAAATGGATGGCTAGCTTACTCAAAAGTAGTACTACTACTTACTGCAACTTACTAGTAACTACGAAGGAACAAGTTGGCAGTACAGGGCTGCAGTCATTACGCAATTTCACTTGCCTCTCTGCCCTTAGAGAATAAACACTTAGAACATTCAATTAGTGTTGAACATAGCAAAAACGTATCAAATAGCTGGAGGGATGAATTTGAAGCAGAGATCAAACAAACGCACAGAGTCACACTCGTAGAAGTGAGTTTAAGTTCACAAGAATATCATTTAAAAGATAAGGAGAATTTTGGATACTGTTACTGTTTTTTGCAGTTGTCCCGTTGAATTTGTGAAGTTGATGCATCCAGCCATTCCTCTTATTCGCGGTACTCCTTCATTCCATCAGATGCTCCGTCGATCAATCTTGGTGACCAGACACACTGACTGTCCACTGCCTGCCTGATGCGGATTTGCAGATCGCTTATTGTAAGGCTGAGTAGTACATCGATGACACATGGTAAAAGCCTGCCTGTAATTGATGATGGAAAAACACAACAGTAAGTGTTAAAGACACCTCGGAGAAAAAAATATATAAGGCACGCTGTGTAGTGCAAAAATTATATTGTCACTTTCAGAGATGACAATCCCCAAAATCTAGAACACCACACATTACCCTCCCAAAAACGTGCAGAATACTGCTGCTACCTCGCAGAGGCCTAATTTCAAATCGTGCCAAAACGCACTCAGAAAGTATGGCCAAAACCCCCCTTTTCCACCATGGATTTTCTTCAAACCACTTGCAATCAAAATTAGACATTCCAACAAGTGTTCCAAGACCCCACCCAATCTAGAACCTACGCCCAAACACATGCAATACAATACTGCTAACCCTAACGAGCCCTAAGTTAAGAATAGTGGCAAACGCTTTCTTTAACTAGGCCAAATCCCCCCTTTCCCACCATGGATTTTTGTCAAACCACTTGCAACCAAAATTACACATTCCCACGACTGCTCTAAGACCCCAGAACCCAGTTGTAAAAATCTAGAACACTCTCAAACACATGCAATACTGCTGCTAACCCTAACGAGCCCTAAGTTAAAAAAGTGCCAACACGCTTTTCAGCATGGATTTTCTCCAAACCACTTTTATCCGGTATTAGACCTTCCCAGCAATGCCTCAAGACCCGCCAACCCACCCGCAAAAAAGCAGAACACCCCCAAACAGGCAAAAAGCAAAAATGGAATATCTCATACTTCGACCTTCTTTCAATTCTGTCCAAACGCGCTGTGCAGCTAGGCCATAACTCCCGTTTTCCACCATGGAATTCCTGAAAAACAAATGCAATCAAAATTAGACTGTGCCAGCTGTGCTCCCAGACCCCAAAACCCACCCCCAAACACCAGGAACCCCCCCAAACAGCACCCCAAAGACAAGCAAGTGAGCAAAAACGCAAAAACTTTTTCTGCTCCGATTTTCTCCAAGCAATGCCCCCAGCAATGCCCCCAGACCCGTCAACCCAGGCGGAAACAAGTAGAAGGCCCCCAAACAGCCAAAAAGCAAATATACAAAAATGGGAACTTAGAAATTTTCAGGCAAATTTCCAAAATCACTCCACGCGCGCTCTGCAGCTAGGCCCTAACTCCCCTTTGCCACCATGGATTTGCTTCAAACCTCTTGCAATCAAAAGTATCCATACCCAGCGTTGCTCCAAGACCCCAAAACCCACCCCCAAATGCCAGAAACCCCCCCAAGCAGGCCCCCGAAAACACAAAAGTGAGTGAAAAACTTGGTCACCATGTATTTTATCCAAAACACTTTCATCTGGTATTAGACCTTCCCAGCAATGCCCCCAGACCCGTCAACCCAGGTGGAAACAAGTAGAAGACCCCCAAACAGCCAAAAAGGAAAACCTTGCAAAGTGAGACTTGGCAAATTTCGGGCCTACCTGGAATTCTGTCCAAATGCGCTGTGCAGCTAGGCCATAACTCCCCTTTTCCACCATGGATTTCCCAAAAAACAAATGCAATCAACATTAGACTGTGCCAGCAGTGCTCCCAGATACCCCGACCCAGCATCGCAAATCTAGAACACCCTCAAAGAAACCCCCAAAAACCTGCAATACTTGTATATTCAAAACATGGCAAATTGCGCTGTTCACAAAAAACAAACAGCAATTGGTTTCAACAGAGAAAGACAGCCATTGCTGTCCACTGCATGCCATCTTCTCATTATTCATTTCCTGTTCTACTTTTTGTCCGCTGTGAGGGCCCACAGGGCAGCCTCTCCTGTAAATTTCAGAAGTAGGTCCGTAAACAATTAGCAAGCATGTAGTCAGTCAGTTATTTCAATCCCACTTGAGGGGACTCGTCTACGAAGACAAAGTTTGTTTTTTCTCCATATTCCATCCATCTACCTTGAGGTAAATGGCTAGGGGGAGTCTGGAGGAGGAGGATAGAGGAGCATGATTGAGTTGTGAACTTGTGAACATCTGAATGCAGACTGCGGCACCTTAAAATCAATAAGGAAAATAAGATGAAGACAGTGCTGATGATGGACTTGTTGTGATTAGGTGATTAGAGTTTTTTGTTGTGGTAAAAGTAGCAAAACAAAGAAAGACACACAGGAATAAAAGTGAAAAAGTAGGGAAAAAAAGGAGGACATTTTCAGGCATCGGTGTCAGGGAAGCAGAGTTAGTCCTCCAAGTCTACGAATTGAGACGGGAGTAGGTCTGGTGACTGAGAAGATCTTCCGTTGCCGTCACCTAAGTCGGTGTCCTCTTCTTCCGGCGTGCATTCACGTATTTTGTAATCGGGTGGTATGAAGTGCTGATTCATCTTTATTATTGTTAACCTCTCCACATTTTTCGGCAAAAGGCGGGACCTTTTTGAAGTAACAATGGCACCAGCAGCACTGAAAACACGTTCAGAAGACACGCTTGCGAGTGGGCAAGACAAAGAATTTAGAGCCAGGTTGGTGATCAGTCGCCATACAGATCTTATCTAATCTTAGGGGAGACTTATATAGCGCTCTGTCACCATAGGTTTCCTGGCGCTGGGTGGTACTGAGAGATGTAGAGAAGGGGAGCTAGCCAGACTGTGTAAAGAGATTGGTTTTAAGAAGTTTTCTAAATTCCAACAGAGACATGGAAGATTTGAGCGATAACGGCAACTGGTTCCAAAGTTTGGGAGCAAGATGAGCAAATCTGCAGCCACCATATTTTCTAAGTTTAATTGGAACTACAGTCAGAAGTTGACGATGGGAGGACCGTAGGTTCCGTGCCGGACGGTAAGGAGTCACTAGGGATCTTAGAAAGACGGGAGACGTACCAGTCACAGCTTTGTAAGTCTGGCAGCCGGTCTTAAATGCGTATAGAGCTTTTCGTATACCAATATTCCAATGGCTTCTCATTATGACAGACCTCTGTTGGGTCATCCAGATAGGCTTGCACCACCGACTCAAGGTTCTCCAGGGTTGATCCACTTTGCGTACCATCTGCGACCTTTTCATCAGTGGACCGAGCAAACCCTTGCTGAGATAGCCAATCCCCTACCGACAATATTTTTGGGCGGCCTGGTGCAGGTGAGGAGGATGATGATTCGGTTGCTGGTGTCGTTAATGGCTGTGAGGGAAAGTGACTCCCTTCGGCCACGGATTGAGAAGTGGAACTTGACGCCGGATGGCCTGCTGATTCAGTTGTACTTGTGCTGCCTCCTTGAATGTTCTGACGCTCTCTTTCGAACCGAGTGGCTGACACAGCTAGCCAATATTTGTACTTTGAAACATCTGCTTCATCAAAAGGAATGAATGCTTTGCTAGCCACTGCCTTTTTGTACCGTCGATCAAGAATAGTGGCACACATGTAATGTTGTTCTGTATGTATCTTTTTAAGCCTTTCATTGTCAAGTAGGTGCCTTAATAACTTCACTGCCAAATCATATGCTTCTCGCCTTTCACAATCATCTCGGAACATTGAAATCACCTACTTCAGTTGGTGCTCTAGCATGCGCAACAATGGGATAGCTTTGTTCAAAGAACAGTCCTCCCTGCTGACTGCACGCGTGAAGAGCTCAAAAGGACGAAGCATGTCTGTCAGGCTTGCAATTAGCTTCCATTCCTCCAACTCTATCCCCATGTCTTTATGAGTAGAACCCAGTTTAAAGACATAATCATGTATTACCTCCCACTGCTCAGACAGACGATCAAGCATGTAAAAGGTTGAGTTCCAAGGTGTTGCCACCTCCTGGATTAGTCCTTTGACTGGCAGTTTACGTTCATATTGAAGGCTCCGGGCCTTAAAAGAATGGTTGAAATGTGAGCGGATTCTTCGGCAGATGGTCAGTAATTCAGGGACGGGCGCTTCTGTTTTCAAAAAGGCTTGCACCACGATGTTAATACTGTGCGCCAAACACGGCACTCTGAAATAGCCACCTAGCTCCATGGCCTTAACTATATTACTGCCATTATCCGTGGAAACATAACCAACTGTGCGGTTTCTTGGATGCAGCCATTCATTGACCTTCCTTTCAAACTCCTCCAAAAGGTTAGGTGAAGTGTGAGATTTCCCCATGGCAAACATGCCTACTGTTGCATGTTTGCAATTAGCTTTAAAAACTTCCTCCGTGTCAACATCTTTGTGTTTTAACTGTTTTTCGACCCCTGGAAAAGAGACCCAGTGTGCAGTGATGCACATGTAATCAAGGGCTTGGCAACTGGTCCACATGTCTGTTGTCATGTGGATAGTGTGAACAGCACTCTTTAGAATAGCTGCGCCAATCACCTCCAGCACATCTTGAGGTAGTGCTGGAACAGCAACCCTTGCAAAATAGGACCGGCTAGGAACCATCCATTTAGGGCAGACTGTTGCCACCAATTCACCAAAACCCACCCCTTCCACGAAAGAGAAAGGGAGAAGGTCCAGCACTAGCATTTTAGCCAGCTTTGCATTATACAGACACACCGTTGGGTGGTTGCGTTCAAATGGCGCATCCGACTAATGGTGGGCTGGACCATTTTACGTGATGATGATGATGATGATGCAGACTTCACACTAAGGCTCATTGATTTAGTTTTTTGCATTGGTGTCTGTCCCAGACTCTTAGTGTGCCTCATACATGTTGCAGGGGTAGAGGGTGTGGGCGCTACCTCTGCAGTGCTGCTGCCAGGGGTACTGGGAGTACCAGAAAAATGTCTGTCGCTTCTTCACTTCCCCCCTGCATGATCAGCCTCTCGTCATC
The DNA here is from genome assembly GCF_964261635.1 of Lissotriton helveticus. Lineage (NCBI taxonomy): Eukaryota > Metazoa > Chordata > Amphibia > Caudata > Salamandridae > Lissotriton > Lissotriton helveticus. The sequence goes on from NC_136064.1 coordinate 128,997,540, forward strand.
ATCAGATTCAATATCAAGGGATACATTTGGATCAGTTCTACTTTGGGCTTCCCGGATGTTCCTTAGGTGCGCATCCCCCTGGATAGGGTGGTGCTGTTTGAGATTACCTCTCTGGCCTCCGGTACCATAGTTGGTACCAAGCTTACCCCGACTAACTGATACTTTACAAATTGAACAAATGACCATGTTTTCTGCCTTTTTGCTAACAGTAAAGAAGTCCCAAACTGGGGACTGGAGATGTCTGCTGGTGGTGGAGGTGCTACTTTGACTTTCAATGCCAGATGAAGTGGAGGATGGGCGTGGCTGAATTTGTTTCCGTTGTTCACTTACAGCACCACTACTTGAGGTAATGGAGGTCGAGATGGATGGAGGTCCCTGCCGGCCCTTCTGACGAGAAAATATGGAAGCTGTAGGTCGTGTTGGTGTTGTAGTTAACTGCGTTGGTGGTGGTACCAGTGCCACGCCGCCATCATCCAGCTCAGCATCCATTCGGCTAGGGTTAAAATGTTTTGTCTGCTGCATGCCCGCTGTGGCTGGAGTGATGTCTGTGATGACTGGGTCGTCATCAGACTGTTCATCAGCAGCATAAGACACCACTTCTTTTTTGTCGTCATCACCCATAAGTCGAAGCCTTGTGGGAACCTTCCTTTTAGGCTTAGCTACCTTTGTCGGCTCATGGCGTGCCGCACTGTCAGACTGCATTGCTGGGTTCCAATCAAGATCAAGGTCATCAGAATGAAGGGGGCTGAAGAAGTACTTGTAGTAGTAGTAGTAGCAGCACTCCTTGACCTTTTTCTTGCTGGGGATCTGGGAGACAATGTATCATCCTCAGGAAGAGTGGCTTCCTCGGATGATACCTCCACTTGAATATCAATTTCCTGATGTGCCCCTACTTCTGGAGGAACAAGCGTTGTAGGCAGGTGTGCCGCTCCATGAACCTAGTAGTTGCACCTCTCCAGGCACCTCTACTTGCTCCTCTCCTTGTGCATGTACTTGCGCCTCTCCTTGCCCATGTACTTGTGTCTCTCCTTGCCCATGTACTTGCGCCTCTCCTTGCCCATGTACTTGCGCCTCTCCTTGCCCGTGTACTTGCGCCTCTCCTTGCCCATGTACTTGCGCCTCTCCTTGCCCATGTACTTGCGCTTGTACTAGTTGCACTTGTGGTTGTCGTTGCGGCTGTGATTGTTGAACACTCGCCAGCTGAGTTACACCCGGCGTTGATTGGATGGTACTTTCTTGTGATGAGCCAACATCACTGGTCGATGGTGATTGAACAGCAGCACTCATGGTCTTGGACCTAACTGGGCGTGGTGGCACTGACCCCAATGAGGCGTAGGTGCTGTTTCCAACTTGGTCCCCGGCAGACTCCGCTGCTGCTGCAGGCGTAGTTTTTTCTCCCAAAAAAGGTGTTGGTGGGCACACCAGTCTGCTTGGTAGGTTGTGCCACTTGCTTCTTCTGCTCCTTCTTACTGGCAGTGGCACAGGCAACTTTTTTTGCTGAGGCGCTACGGCCACCTTTCTTTGGGGCCAACTTCTTCAGATGTCAGAACAGCAGGCCGCAGTTGCACAAGTTGCAGAGTTGTCTTGTCTGTGGCCACACGTGACGTCGCGTTACGTTGTGCTGCACACACCGCTGCAGGACTTCTTCCTGGCACTGGTGGTTCTCTTGTGCACCTAAAAGCAATGGAAGACAGAGGAACATCAGTTATGCACCCCAAAAATCGAAATACACATAAAAATCACTACAATCCCATGCCATCCATGCCCTCAATGATGTTTAAATTCAAAACACCCCACAGAAAGACTAGGCCCATGCACCACTGAGTATCCCTGGGCATAATGGATGAAAGCTAGGCAAAATGGGTGAAGGCCTGAGAACACTGCCTGCCTTCAAAATGGCCCCTTGCCCCCCAGCACATGGACAGGCCCTGCCTGTACCAGCACTCAAAATGGCCCCCACCCACATGGCCAGTCCCTAAAAACACCCCCAAAAATCAGAAAACACATAAAAATTACCACAATGCCATGCCATCCATGCCCTGAATGATGTTTAAATTCAAGACACCCCACAGAAAGACTAGGCCCATGCACCTCTGAGTACCCCTAAGCATAATGGATGATAGCTAGGCAAAATGGGTGCAGGCCTGAGAACACTGCTTGCCTTCAAAATGGCCCCTTGCCCCCCAGCACATGGCCAGGCCCTGCCTGTACCAGCACTCAAAATGGCCCCCACCCACATTGCCAGTCCCCCACAACACCCCCAAAAATCGAAAAACACATAAAAATCACCACAATCCCATGCCATCCATGCCCTCAATGATGTTTAAATTTAAGACACCCCACAGAAAGACTTGGTCCATGCACCACTCACTACCTCTGGGCCTACTGGCTAGTGAGACTTTACAGGCACCCCAAAATAAAAAAATAAAAACATATAACAGTGAGCTAAAATTCCATGGCATGAATTAGAATTAAGTTTAAAAAAATCAGAGAAACAGTTGTATCATGCACCCATGACTGACCCTGGGCCTACTGGATACCGTGGCTAGCTACCCACTACAATATATAATTTGTTAAAGTTGTGAAAAAAGTTTTAGAACTGGAGTTGCCTCAACTGCAATGCCCCAAACAAACAACCCCAACTTACTTGTAAAATCTCAAGTCCAAAAGTGATCCAAACTCCAAAGTCCAAAAAGTCCTCAAATACAAAAATCCACCAGCAGCAAGAAAAAGTAATCCTTCCAGCTCCACAGCCAAATGAAAAGTGGCCAGTACATGGACAAAGCACTGGGAGGAGCCTGCTGGACAGGAACAGGAAGTTGGAGACTCTGGGGCACTTCCTTCCTACCGCCCCACCCCAAAAAATGGACTCCTGCACCAAAAAGTGCAGCCAAATGTCAATCTGAGGAGTTATTCTGATCAAAATCATCATTTTCACAAGGTTTATACTTCCTGCGGTGGATTTCTTGTGCAGAATTGCAATTTTTGCAATTTCGGGATTGCGAGCTGTTCAAACCTCCCGCCGGAAGTCAGCTGCGCGTCGACGCGTGCATTTATAATGTACTTGTGTTGTCAAACTCTCGTCATGCAAGATGGCAAGCCGCGAAGACGAAATTGCGTTAGAAAAACTCTCCCGCGATCTCGCAGCAAGATCGAAAATGGCGCAGCACACGCAAAACCGGGAGAAAAAAAACTCGGCAGGCTCAGAATCAACGCCGCGCGTGCGATATTGTATTTTTCAAGCGCGACCAAGCAAAATAATTCGTAGCTTGCGAATTTGCGAATTATTGGGTAATTTCGCACGATTCGCAGATCGCAAAATCATCAATAATTCACAAATTAGCCCGCAAAACGGATTTTACGCCCACGCTTAGTTCCCAGTTCCCAGCTGCTCCTCCCTCCCACCTCCCCCTATATGGCAGCCAAAGGTACACCAAAGGAAAGCCCATCTCCGCCTGTCCACACCTGGACCGCGGCCAGCTCCGGAACCCATGTCCCCCACCCATTCCATGACACCAGATGCTGCTACGATGCCAGCATCCTCCACGCACTAAACACCGGAAGATCACACACCTGCGTCCTGGTGTCCCCGAAAGCTACACAAGGACCCTTCGCCTGTCGGAGCTGCAACTTTACCAGCATCTGAGCCGCTAATCCATCCACCGGGAAAGAACTCAACTACCTAAGATGCATCCTTCTCAACACCGGGTCCGCCAGCAAACACGCCATTGAACTCTGGGGCCTTCTCTACTCAACCTCCCCAGTCATCGCCTTCCTGATGGAGACCTGGCTGTATTCCTCCTCGGCACCCAACATCGCCATAGCAATCCCGTACAGCTACAAGAGCACCCGCATGGACCGCACCAACGGAAAAGAAGGAGGAATCACCATAATCCACAGGAGTGGATCTCAGAGTGTCCAGCAACACCGACAACACCCTTAGCACTGCCGAACACCTTCACTTTCAGATCCACACCGATCCCAACACCACCCTCAGTGGAACCCTTGTATACAGACCCACTGGACCCCAACCACAGTTCAGCGACTCCATCACCGACTTTGTCAGTACACACGCCCTCGCCTCCACAGACTACATCCTTCTTGGAGACCTGTATTTCCACCTAGAGAACAACAACGACCGCAACTCCACCACCCTGATCGACAACATCTACAACCTCAGACTCAGACAGCTTGTCACAACACCCACCCACTCCCCTGGCCACACACTTGACTCCATCTTCTCCGCAATCTTCAACATCTCCTTCAACCACACCACCGAACTCCACTAGACTGACCATTGCTGCATCCACTTCACCTTCCAGAAACCCACCACGCACCACTGCACCCAACAGATCCTCCACCGCTGCAGGGGCAAAGTCACTGAAGACCAGCTAACCACCATTTTTGCCTGGAGCCCACCCGCTGACCCCACAGACCCTGACACCGCCGCTCGTAACCTCAGACAATGGATCGACGATTGAGCCAACACCCTCAACCCGATCATGAAACCCTCCAACACACACACCAGCAAGAAAGTCAGCTGGTTCACTGAAGACCTCCATGCCTCCAAGTAAACCCGCTGTAAGCTTGAGAAGAAATGGCACCGTGAACAGACACCGTACAGCTACACAGCCAACAAGAACACCACCTGCAGACATCATCACCTCATCAGATATGCCAAAAAAGCCTTCTTCAAAGACCGCCTAGACAACAACGCACACAACAGCAAAGAGCTCTTCATCATCAAGAAGGAACTCTCCAACCCCAGCTCCAACACCAGCGACATCCCACCCTCGCAAGACCTGCGGAACTCCCTTGCCACATTCTTTCAACGTAAGATCGCAGACATCCATGACAGCTTCAATGCCACGACCACCCCAACAACCACTGAGACCCCTGTCCCCCATGGCCAACATCCGCATCGACCTCCTGCTCTCCTGGACCAACATAAACAACAACGACACCATCAAAATCATAAACACCATCCACTCCAGATCTATGTCAGACCCATGCCCACACCACATCTTCAACAAAGCCAGCACCATCATCGCACCCCATCTCCGGAAAGCCATCAACATCTACTTCGAGACAGCAACCTTCCCGAAGAGCTAGAAGCACGCCAAGATCAACGCCCTACTCAAAAAAAACAAGGTCGACCCCAAGTACCTCAAGAACTTCCGGCCCATCTCCCTACTCCAGTTCCCGGTGAAGATCATCGAGAAAACCGTCAACAGACAACTGACCCACTACCTCGAGGAGAACAGCATCCCGGACCCATCCAGGTCTGGGTTCCGCAACAACCACAGCACCTAAACTGCCCTCATGGCTGCCACGGATGACCTCAGGGCCCTGCTGGACAATGGAGAAACCATGGCCCTCATCCTCCTGGACCTAGCAGCTGACTTTGACACCGTCTGCCACCGCTCCCTACGTAAACTCCTCCGTGATGCTGGGGTTGGAGACAAGGCTCTGGACTGGACCACCTCCTTCCTCACCGGCAGAACCCAGAGAGTCTGCCTCCCATCTTTCTACTCCGAGCCCACCAAGATCATTTGCGGCATACCCCAGGGATCATCACTCTGCCCGACACTGTTCAATATCTACATAGCCCTGCTCGCCCACGTCTCCCGACTGCATGACTTCAATATCATCAACTATGCCAACAACACCCAGCTGATCCTTTCCCACACCAAGGACCCCCTCACCCCCCAAAACCAACCTCCACAAAGGAATGAATGCCATTGCCGAGTGGATGAATAACAGCTGACTGAAGCTAAACTCAGACAAGACAGAACTCCTGATCATCGGCTCCAATCCCTCGGCCTGGGATGACTCCTGGTGGCCAACCGCAGTGGGAACAGCTCCAACACCCACCGACCACGCACGCAACCTAGGGTTTGTCCTCAACTCTACCCTCTCCAAGACAAAGCAGGTCAATGCTATCTCGTCCCCCTGCTTCAACACCCTCCGCATGCTCCGCAAGTTTTACAGGTGGATCCCCACCAAAACAAGAAAAACATTCACCCAGGCCCTCGTCGCAGCATGCTGGACTATGGATAAAACCCTCTATGTGGATATGTAAGAAATGCCTGAAAATGTCACTCAAAAGTACAATCATTTTGCCCAGTATTTTTTTATTAATCATGTTTTGAAACATCAGACCCAGCCTCATATTACAATAGGCTTGTACCTACACCTGCAAAGAATAATAAGCTTACAAACACTACGCTGATATACTTTGCTTCCTTTATTTCCCAACTGTCCAGATAGTGTTTCTACTTTTGGAAAGACATGATAGACACAAAATCCATCTGGGGACAAAAGATTGGCAGGTTCAGGGGAAGGAGGCGTTATTTAGAGCACGCCTCATACCACATCAAATGATTTTCCTGAACAAGATAGTGCAACAAGCTTCATGTCTGGGAATAGCGAAAACAAAAGATTTAAACAGACCACATACTCCAGCATTCTCACGTTTCGAGAATCAGCAGCACTTTACGCACTTTAGTTAGGATACTCTGGACACCATCATATGTAATGGTTCTTTCAATTCATCAGACCCCCATGGGGAGGGTTGCTTGTTTTCCATTTGGACAAAAACTGCATTTTGGGTAGCTGGTCCATCGTATCTTAAGCATGTGTGATACAAAAGGAATAGTGCACTTTTTTAAATGTATCAGCTCTGATTTGGATATTATCTTTCAAATGGTAGATGGAGTTATACCATCTTTCATACACTCAGTGTTGGGAAGCATTTTTGGAGGGCTTGTCCTGCTACTTTAGTGGGAATACTGATTTTATTCTATCTGCTCCGCAATGGACGTCCCAGTTCAGATGAGAATGGAGACAGCACTGCAAGTGCTGAATTGCTGTGAACGCATTATACACTGCTTCAGCACACCTCAGCTTCAAGAACTACATGAGCACTGGTTCTTGTCATAGAGGCCAGACTGGCTTGACTGCATAGTCATACAGCTTGTCTTCTGCTACCTGCTTTACACCGACAAATGCATCCTGGATATATGTCTCAGATGAGAATTGGTTGCACCACCAGACATTACAGTACTGATGGACCGCTTAAAGACCCATTCGTATTGCTGTCCCCAGCGGATTCCATTGATGATGAATGCATTCTTAGAGCCGCCCTGGGATGCTTCAGCTCCTAGTGATGTGAATAATGGCTCCACAGACAACCTGTAAGACACAACACCTCCCTCAGTGGCTGCTGTGGGAACTGGATCTAATCACCTTTGCTCCATAAACATGCTATGAGGTGTGCCTCTGGGAATGTCTGCAAAAGTGGGGACCAGCAAAGCTGCGTCTACCACTCACAGCACATAAACAATTGGCCCTTTTTCATGTGAGAACAATGTGGTCTCTTTTTAAACAAATTGTACCAAAACAGCTTTTTCTTTTTCTAGGCATGATGGGTTTCTGAGTGCTTGGTTTATTAAATAATATAATGACAATTAATACCTTTTTATTCATATTTTATTAGGACGCCAGCTTTTAGATGCTTTTAAAGAGTAGTTTTTTGTATGTGTTTAAAATTGTCTGCCTGCTTTATAGATAGCTTTTAAGATATTGACCCTTAGTATGAGGAGTGGGTGTTATATTCCCGAGTTAGGCCCAGGTAGCAAAGCAGCTCATTTCTTACATTGTCCTTATATATAACATTTCGAGCTGTGATCTTTGGTTACACATTTACACGCACAACAATGTTGCATTAGTTTCTCTGAAACTAAACTTTTTTTACAGCTAGCTTTGCACAACATTATCACAACGCCCTGAGCAAAATGTACAAGGTCTTGTGTAACACTACGTGCACATGTCATCACTATCTTCTTCCACAGGGTGACTGGGAACATCTATCTATCCATAACATCACTAATATGTGTGTACATTGCAAGGCTGCTTTGTATTATAAAAATTAGCATTCTGATAGATTAGTAGAGGAGGTACTTCCACTGATCTTGAGGCTCCTTGCATGCTGAGGAATCACCATGCATCGGTCTGACATCTCATGAGGGGTGTCCAGTTCGTAACCAAGCCGGGGTCCTTCATTCTCTCCCATCAGGTAATGGGGTTGGATCATCCCTTGGGGGGATTTTTGGCACTATACCTACACACACTCTCAGTACACTTAGAGTAGGGTTCACATAGAAGGACTTCGCTAGATTACTGCCTTATTTATGTGCCTGCATATAAAAATTGTTAAGCAGCATGGCAGAACTATCAGGTAGATTCATCAAGGGAAATTGCGCTCGCAAAGGGCCAGATTCTCAGAATCTGACCCTTTGCAAGCGCAAGTTTTGCATTTGGGATTCATCATCCCAAATGCAAAAATCGCTAATAGCGAAATCGCATATTTGCGAGGATTTGTATTTAAGGAATCTCTATTTGAGTTTCCTTAAATGCAATTCATTAACCATTTTTTGTTTGCAAATTCGCTATTACTGGCCGCTATTTACCACGAATTGTAACTTCGTGGTAAATAGCGAAAACTTAGAAAAATGCACTTCAGTGCATTTTTTTAAGTTGCATGTTACACACACACATGTCCTTTGGACATGTGTGTGCGCAAGACATGTGTACATTTTCATTTCAGGGGTGCTACAGGGTGTCCTTTGGACACCCCTGCACCCTTGAAATCGCATCCTTATTTGCGATTAGCAAATTGCTAATCGCAAATAAGGAATGAATGGGGAGTTATTCCTTATTTGCGATTAGCAATTTGCTAATCGCAAATAAGGAAGATGTAGGTATCGCAATATTTTTTTGCAATTCCTACATGAATCCCGTTTTGCAAGTCCTTAATAGCGATTCCTTATGAATCGCTATTACAGACTCGCAAAACGGGACTTTGATGAATCTAGCTGTATATCTATTATTTACGCTTTTGGTGCTTTTAATCACGTTTATCTGCTTCTCCCTATTAATCAGTGTAGCACACATATTTTATGCAAGAATAATTTTGGTTCAATAAATATTATTGAAAATGTCCCACTGTGTATTCTCAGTTTATTTCTCTGAAAATAAGTGAGGATGAGGGACTGAGCAAAAGGTTCTTCTGTACTCTTTCCGTGATCTTTGAGGGATCAGGGTTGTCATGTACAGTAGTTGCCAGAAACCATTTTTGCCCTGGTAGGTTAGGGGGGCCTACAGTGGCACTGTGAGCGAGCTGATCTATAGGCCAACATATCCTGTGGAGGTATCCAGTATCAGTCTTGACACCAAGTCCCTAGTTTATGTTGTCAAACAATGTGCAGGTCCTTAAGATTGGACGAACTACACGACACAACATCTACATTGCCCCCTCACAGCCATTGTCAGAAGTCACAGACTCAACATTATCTCTTACGTGAACAACACCCAGCTGATCCTCTCCCTCATCAATGAACCTGATATCACCAGAACCAACTCCCACAGTGAAAGGAAGGCAGTTACCACCTGGATGAAAGACAGTTGCCTCAAGCTCAACTTGGACAAGACTGAAGTAATCATCCTGGGACCCACCCCGTCAGCCTGGGATGACTCCTGGTGGCCACCCGCTCTGGGAACCGCTCCACACATGCAACCTTGGCCTCATACTGGACTCTTTGCTCACAGTGAACTGAAAAATCAAAGCAATTTCCTCCGGAAGACATTCATATGGATCGCCACAGAATCAAGACAGATGGTCACCCACACACTGCTAACCAGCAGACTCAACTACTGCATCACACTCTATACCGGCATCAACCAGAAACATCTAAAGAAACTATAGAATGTTCAAAACGCTACATCTAGACTGGTCCTCAACATCCCTCACCACCGTTACATCACACAACCCCTCAGGCAACTCTACTGGCTCCCAGTCAACAAAATAACCACATTCAAACTCTTCACCCATGCCTACATCGATCTCCATGATGAAAGACCAGCAAAGCTGAACCACTGGTTCAAACTCCACATGCCCGCCAGACAACTCTGCTCCCTCCAACTCGCTCTAGCCTCCGTCTCCAGGATCCACAAGAACAGAACCAGTAGAAGTTCTTTCTCCTACCTCACCGCCAAGACCTGAAACACTCTGCCACTCACCTTAGGCAATCCGCATTGTTGACCCAGTTCAAAAAGGACCTCAGGATCTGGCTCTTCAAATCATCCTATACCCTGAGGGATCACAGTGCCTTGAGATACTCACTGGTGAGCAGGCACACTTTCCAAGCCCCTGATTGATTGATTGATTGATTGATTGATTGATTGAAAGCTGAGGACATTAACAACAGGAAATGTTTTTCTATAATGTGAAATAATACCACAGCATAAAACATCTTGACTCTTTTGCTGAACTTGAGAATTGCAGAAACTAAACGATTATTTTTGCTTTTTGTAAGAAATAACACTAACTTATATCTATTCTTTTTATTTTGAAACACATGAATATGAGTTAAACTGTACAACAAGACAGACTTTCATGCAGTCACTCATACACATAGTCACATACCCATACAACCACTAACATACCCAGTCGCTCACCCATACAGTCAATAGCACAATGACTCACTTACCAATACAGATTCTATCACATGCATTCATGTATACAAACATATACTTACACATCCGCTCAGTCGCTCATACAGCTACTAACACACACATTCGTTCACCCATACAACCACTTACACATTCACTCAGTCATACAGAAAATAACTAACACACTCAGTCACTCCCTCATGTAACCACTGGCACACCTAATCACTAACCCATAAAGTTACAAACGTATCCATTTGATCACCCAAATAGTCATACTTATACCCACCATAGAGCTACTAACACAGCCAGTCAGTCACTGATACAGCTAGTGATACATATGCTAAGTCTCTCATATAGGCACTGATACAGTCACTCACTCATCCATACAGTGTCTCATACATCTACTCCCTCACCTATACAGTCACTCATGCATCCACTCAGTTACCCATACAATCACTAGCACACACAGACATTCTTTCAAGTAACCAATGATACAGCTAATCAGCCACCCATACAATTACAACTGCATCCATTCACTCAACCAAACAGTCACAGTTAAACCCTGTTACTCAACTATACAGCTACTAACACAGACAGTCACTCACTCATACAGCTACTAACATGCCTATTCACTCATTCATCCAACCACCCATAGACCCACTCAGTCACCGATACAATCTCTAACACACTCGGTCACTCTCTCATCTAATCAGTGATATACCCAATCACTTACCCATATAGCTACTAACACACCTACTCACTCACCTATACAGTTACTAAAACAGACACCCACTCATTCACACATACAGTTGCTGACACAGCCACTCAGTCTCACATAAAGTCATTGATACACACACACTCACTCAATCACCCATGCAGTCATAAACACACCTAATACCTGACCAATACAGAGGCACAAGCGCCCATTGACTCACCCATGTACCCACTCATACACCCTTTCATTCATCATTTACAGCCACTCACACACCAACTTACTCACCCTTTAAGCCTTTGACATACCCATTGACATACCCATACATCTACTCATACACCCACTTACACACCCATAGAGGCTTTCATGCATCTAATCACTTGCCCATACAGGAACTAACACACCTGCTCACTCAACACTAGTACCACTCAGAGAGATAGTCACTCATCCATAGAGCACTCACCCAGTCACTCACTTGCCCATATCACCACTCAGGCACCCCTTCGCTCAACCATACTGCTACTCACCTGCCCACTCACTCACCCAAAAACCTACTCACACATCCACTAACTCACCCATACACCCACTTGCAGTCACAAACCTATATAGTTACTGACACCCAGTCATTCACCTACCCAGCTATTAACACAGAGAGTCACTCACTCATACAACTAGGAGCACACACATTCAGTCTCCTATAAAGTCACTGACACAGTAACTCACTCACCCTTACAGGCATTGAAACACACACACTCACTCATCCATGCAGCCACTCATAAACCCATCAGTCACTCATACACTAACACATCCAGTCGCTCTCCCATGTAACCACTGACACACACAATCACCCATCCATACAGCCACTAACTCACCCACTTGCTCCTTCATACAGCCACTCATACACCCAACCAGTTACCCATACAATCTCAAAAACACCCAGTCACTCTCTCATATAACCACTGAGACACTTAATCACTCACCCATAAAGCTACTAATACACCCACTCACTCAACTAATCAGTTACTGACATAGCCAAACACTCACATCTACAGCTACTAACACAGCCACTCAGTCTCTCATGTTGGGCAATATGTAGGTAAAAGTGAAATTCCAAATTCTTAATACTGAATTTCACCGATTCGATATTAAGAATTCGGAATATCCGATGGAGGTAAAAATTTGGTATAGTTTACCGAATCGGAAACATTTGGAAAAAAATTTACCGTTTCATCAATACCGATTGGTATTACTGAATCTGTATTACCGATTTGGAAAATACTGAATCGGAAAATACTGAATCGGTAATTCAAAACACCAGCAATTGAGGAATCAGCCAATCCTGTGCATCCACCCCACCTCCCAACCAGGAAGTGGCCACAACCTTGCAGGTGCACTGAATCAGAATCTTCTGGAGAGGCTGGGAGTGCAGAGGATAACACAGAAGCCACAGGGAGAACTTTACCTGTAAAACCTGCACAATGGCTAACAAGGAGACAGGCAAAGAAGGAGGTGAAAGGAAGAGAAAGCTGAAATTCAGCGAACGGGAGCTTCAAGTCCTGATTGAGGAGGTGGTGAAACAACATACCAACCTGTTTGGGAAACAGTCCCTGCAAGTGACTTAATCTGAAAAAAGGAAGATCTGGCTGGTAATTTAGGCACAGGTGAATGCCATAGGAGTGACCACCCTGGAAATTGAAGTGCTTAAAAATAGGTGGTATGATGTCAGGAGCATCACAATAAAGAAGATGGTGGAGATTAAAAACCAAGCCAGCCAGACAGGAGGCGGAAGGAACAGGGCACCTGCCCGGACTGCACTTGAACAGCTTGTGGAGTCTACCATAGAGCCAGAAAGTGTCTGCAGAATCAGGGATGCAGACAGCCCAGCCAGAGCTGCCACCAAACAAGGGAAGAAACATGCACACCAATCTGCACCCCCATTACCTATCCCCATTCCCCAATGAGGCTGTGTGAATCCCACTCCAGGTTTTAGTAAACACCAGCAATGCATTATGGGAGATGTAGTCAGTGTAGCATGAATCATGACAGTCTTCACACTGAACACCAAGGCATGTGACACACATCAGTGATAAGCAAGCAGTGGACATTAAGATAGTGTGCCAGAAATAAAAAAGTATTATTGCTATGCAGGGCTGCTGGACTACTGAGGTAATGTACAGTTTGTGTCCACAGGTGAGACATCACGCAGGTCTAGACCAGACAAGGCAGGAAGGGCACCCCAGAAGGAAAGATCATAGGAGGCCAGTGCAAGTGGCGGAGGCAAACATGGTCAAGGTGCAGCGCCTGCAAGGGAAGGCAATACAGGCTGTACAGCGGCAAATGAAACACCTGAACACCAACATGGTGAACATTGAGAAGGGCATCAGCACTATGACCTCCATGCTGGCTGAGGGCATGAGGGAGATGGCTGAGGGCATGAGGGACATGTCCCAGTCAGTGATGCTGCTGTGCAGCAAACTTGATGAGGACAGGATGGCACGGTGCAGGGAGAGGCAGAAGATGGAAAACCATACAAAGGCAGTGATCCGCCTCTTAACTGCCACTTCTCTGCCCTGCAGGCACTCCGTGGCCATGCAGGAAGAGATCGCACACTGCAGCTGTGATGTCTCTAGGGGGCTTGTCAAGATAACAACTGCACTCGAAGTGCTGCTAACAACTCAGGCTGCCAATACTGGTGCTGTTGATATGGGGGACAGTGAGTAGATGACCAGTCGCAGCAGCATAACGCTCCCTGCAACTGAGACCCGGAGGATCAGCAGACGGCATGGGGCTGGCAGCAGTGAAGACAGTCTGCTGATGGCATCCAGCAGTGTTGTGCGTGGCCGAAGACACTAATGCAGCCCACACTTTGTGTACTTAATTGGGTGAAGTAACCCATGACATCCTCTTAGGGTTGTTACAAATTGGACTGGCAAGTTGAGCCCTTTGTGAAGTGGCGTAGTGCCCAAATATTAAAACGATGTCATTTACATAAAACAACTAGCTGTGTCTACTTACATACTCAAAAATAGTTGTGTGTGATCTCTACCCATCCTTGTCTCCCATCTGTGCTGGCGCCACTCCTGCTACGTTGGGCTCTGGCTGTGCAAGTTCATCAACATCATCCTCAGAGTCCGTTAATTCAACTTCTGTACCTTTCTTAGTGGCAAGGTTGTACAGCATAGCACAAGTTACAATGATTTTGCAGCAGATGATGGGTGTGTACTGCCATGTGCCTCCGCTTTTGTGGAGGCAGGCTAACGTGCTTTTCAATAATCCAAACGTGCGCTCCACAACATTGTGTGTTGATTTGTGTGTCAAATTGTATCGTCTCCCACTCTGGGTTGATGAGTTTAGGTAGGGAGTGAGGATGAATGACCGCACAGCATGGGCGCTCAATCAATCAATCAATACATTTGTATAGCGCGCTACTCACCCATAGGGGTCTCAAGACGCTGAGGGAGGGGGGAGTGCTGCTACTGCTCGAAGAGCCAGGTCTTGAGGTGTTTCCTGAATGTGAGGTGGTCCTGGAGCAGTCGTAGGTGGGTGGGGAGGGAGTTCCACGTCTTGGCCGCCAGGTAGGAGAATGATCTTCCTCCGGCGGTGGTTCTGCATATCCATGGGATGGTGGCGAGGGTGAGGCTGGCGGAGCGGAGTTTGCGTGTTGGAGTGTGGAACATGAGGCGGTTGTGGAGGTATTCGGGCCTATGTCGTGGAGCACTTTGTGTGGGTGGGTGAGAAGTCTGAACGTTATCCTTTTGTTGAAGGGGAGCCAGTGCAGGTCTCCCAGGTGGGCTTATATGTGGCTGTGGTGGGGGATGTCGAGAATGAGTTGTGCAGATGCATTCTGTATGCGTTCGATTCGTTTCTGGAGTTTGACTGTGGCTCCTGTGGATAGGGCGTTTCTGTAGTCTAGTCGGCTGGTGATGAGGGCCTGGGTGACCATCTTTCTAGTTCCGGTAGGGATCCACCGGAAGATCTTGCGGAGCATGCGCAGGGTGTTGAAGCAGGAGGATGAGATGGCGTTGACTTTGTGGAAAAGTAAATTTTGCCATGTTCTGTGTCCCTACGCCTCATCCATCATATGTTATGTGTGCATGACCAATATGCATATGTTATTCCCCATGTCCGATTAATGACGCAATTATAGTTGTGTCCACCTCTAGTATGCCAGTTTCCAGTTCTCGTGAATACTACGAATATCAGGCCTATGTAAAGCTACGTTGCCACGTTCCCCAGTGTGCACGTTATTTCATTATAAAGTCCCCGTTTCCAGGCCTCAACAGGGCCCGGACACTAGATTCAGCTCCTGTCTCCTGAAGCCTCGCTGAGGAGCGATACAGCCCCCACCTGTATCCTCGACCTTTCACTTACTTCCTGCCTCGCAGTGCCCGGTGCAGCTTGGCTCTGCCTCTGAGTCTGCCAAAAGTCCAGTTATCAGTTCAGTCCTCCTTCTCTGCATTCCTAAGCTACTGAACTGCATCAATAGTTTCCGTCATTGTCTAGCCTTCTCGTCTCCACGTTAAGAGAAATACTGCATTTACTGGTCATTTAATATTCTCCATCACGCACTACATGTAGAATAATGCATGGTCCAGTCTTAGAGTCAAGTTAGCTTTTCCCCTCATGACTTCTAGTTTATATCAACATGTTCCCTAAACATCAGATACTAGATAGGGTTTAGGTACATGTCGCTCCGACCCTCCAGACTTTAGTCTCTGCTCCTAGCACAGAGTTCATAGCCCCCAGCTTCTCCTAGTGATACGTCATTGCCAGTTTACGCGCACCAACAGGTTAGAGGTCCCGGCTCCTTAGGTAGCCCCCTCCAATGTTTCCGCCCCATTCATGACATATTCTGTTACGTCTGCACCACATGTCTATGTATACGCCCAGTTACACCTACTTTTACTGTTATCTTTCGCGACTGCTACGCGTCACACCTTCTGCTCCACCCACTGCTACGCCTACTGCAATGTAATGCTATGTGTTCGCGCTATGTATATATGCCCGTGTATTGTTATTAAAAGTTAGCGCGCTCATCCCAGACCCAGCCCCGGCAGCTGCCGGGCCACTCTAGCCCTGCCATTCTGTTCCTATGCAGGTTGTCCTGATCCTGTCCTTATGCTGTAATAAACCTGCAGAAACTCCTACTACCTCGAATCTTGACTCTTATTTATTGAGCTATCTGTTATGATATATGCCTAGTCAAAAATAGGGTATTATTTATTTATTTACCACATAATGGCGCCCGAATAGGGACTTGCCCTTTCCCCACGCGTCGGTGAAGCCACGCCGACCCCCTGACCCTCTGCAGTCGTGACGGAACCATACTGGCCAAGTGCAGATATTTCTGCTTCAAGTATCCCTCAGGCCCACGGAGGAGACGGAGGAGGCGGTCCAGCATCCAAACGAGACGGTGGAGGAACGCGGCGAGTCCCGACCAGAGCCCAAGCCGAGAGTCCAAGGTCCGAGGTATCCGGAGGCCCACCCGTAACTGAAGTCCGAAGTCCGAAGTTCGTCGTCATCAGTACAGTCCAGTCCGAGGCCTTCCGTTCCGTGCTGCCCGGTGAGTACCATTGCTGGGGTAGTATCTAGACAGGACCAATCTAAATTGACTCCTGGTCCGTGGGTTGGTGGTACCCAGACTCACAAACGAAGTGTTCACCTAGGTGGATACGGGTCTTGATGCGTCCCTTTATGGGACCGGTATGTTCCGTACTGTTACAGCAGTGCATCCAGTAACTCTAGTCTGTTCCGTTCTCGAGAAAATTCTTGTATTTCTGTTCCCAGTATTCCAGGTAATATTCTGTTCGAACTGTTATGTTATGATATTGTTTAATGTATTTTCAATGTCGTGGTATGCCTGAATTGTTTTCCCAATTGTTATTGTTCTTTGTGTATTGTATTGTGTTCCGATTCAAGTTTACAATGCCGCTCTTTTCCAAGTTACGTCAGTTAAAAACTAGAAAGGGTTTATTAGAAGAAGCAGTTCCTGTTCCGCCGAGGGACAGTCCAGGTCATTTTATGTATCAGAAACATGGCATAAGTGCCATATTGTATCTAGATTTATGGGTAGAGTATACCAAACAGTTAGAAGAAAAGTATAGATGGCCTGTATCGGGTACATGGGATGCCGAATGTATCATGCGAGTAGAAGAAGCATTATGGAAAAAGAAAGCCAGACAGTCACAGAAAGATGCCATCGAGTTATGGCGTAAAGAAGCGCATAGAAGAACCGAAAAGGAAGTCAGAAAGTCAGAGTTAAGTAGAGAATCCCAAGAACGAGCCCAAGAAAGAGAATTAATCGAGATAGGTGAACAAGTCAAAGCCGAACAGACAGACAGACAGAGGCATGCCCTTATTAAGGGTATGTATCCTCTTCTTGCCGAGGGCTCGCCAAAAGCGACCCCGGAGGCATCCAGTAATTTCCCGCCACCATTAGTTCCGACCAAGCTACGTCACAAACAGACCGCAGCTGATATTTTTATTTCGTCCTATTTGGACGACACAGTCCCAGAATATGCAAATCCTGTTCGCGCTCCGCCAGTCCCTGTAAATCAGGCACTTCCCGCTCTTCCAGACACCGGAGTACCTGCTACGGTACCCCCGGTCCAGCCAGCATTTCAACTTCCCGCTCCGCCACGAAGAATGTCCGTCGATGATTCTAGTTTAGGGGCCGCAGGAGGAGGTCCTCCTCAAACCCCGCCGCCACACAAGCGTTTAACGTTAGCCGAATTACATGCACAAGCGTCACAGCGTACGCCTAGACATCAGACGGTAGCAGAAATAAGAAAATCCCTTGCCGAATGTGTCAATGATCCAGTCCCAGGCGAGGATAATATGGTTTTATATTCGTTCCGCGTAAGAAAGGTGGCCGAGTATCTAGTCACCTTACCGAATATGAAAGAAGATCTAGACAGAATATATCGTTTCATCCGTACAGGGGATGATCCAGAAAGTATTCACGAAGCCATGTCTCAAAGGAAAGCCGAGATCCAGCTCATGATATTAAAGTTTCTGATTAATTGTCTAATAAGAGAACAAGATTACCCGTCTAAAGATTCTGCCGAAATGAGAATCCTGACAAGGTGGAGTGATAATATAGCCGAGGGTAAGCACAAGACCGTCGGTGCCATGGAAAGTATGTACAAGAAAATCCGTAAAGAAATAATAAAGATACACGAACAGCGTAAAGCAGCACAAGTAAGCGAGAAGGAAAGTACCTCTGATCCTGAAGAGGAAGACGACGAGAATTCTGCTAGAATAGCGTATGTAGGAAAATCTAGATTTCCAGATCGCCATTTACGTCTAGAACCCAAGTCTATTTTCCATCATTCAGTACCAGAACAAGGTTCCCTAGAACAAGTATTTCAAGCTACCGATCACATTCTGAGATCACGAATCGGTTACAGTGAATTAAGTACTATGCATGAACAAGAACTAGTTCGATCAGCAGTCCGATGGATTACTGATTCTACCACTTTTCCAGACGAAATAGTGGCACAAATGTTTCTGAAATTGCCCCCAGCCGAGCAGCGACTGGTGGGTATGTATATGATCCAGCACCTCATTACTCTGTATGAGGGTCAGCACTCTGATCCAGGTCCGTTACATGATATCCTGAACGAGTTACTCCAGTATAAATGGAGAGGTCTAGGTACCGATTTAATTAGTGTCATTCTAGAACAGCGTCACAAATATAGAACGTTCTTGAACCCGCATTTTGTTCATGTCTCACCCCCAGAAAGTAAACCATTCTACATAGACAGACAGAATCCGTTACGAGTAGTCCACCCAGTTAGAGGAACGGGTGGCGAAATGCAGCGAGTGTTTGTATACACTCCAATCACAAAGATGGAACTCCTTGAAATGAAGAAATTAATTCCCTGTCATGACAAAGATCCAGCAGGGTTCCATAGAGAATTAAAAGACATGCTCCGTATGGGAGAATACACATACCCAGATATCATTAAAATGTTAAAAGTTCTGCTACCCGCAGGGGTGTATGAAAAGCTAAAGGAAAAAGAATGGGAGGTGGGAGAGAAAAAGATCGATTGGACAGCTCTAGAAGCTGAAGACAAGGCACGAGTACCAGGTACCGGTCTTGGAGATAAATGTAAAGAATTACCAGAATTATTAATTCAAGTTTTACCCAGATTATTAACAACGAGAAAAGAAGACTGGGATGCAATCTCAGCCTGTAAACAGAAACAAGATGAAGATATTAGTGATTTTTATTCTAGGTTTGAAAAATGTTTCAGTATTAACAGTGGCCTCAAGACAAGTAGTGAGTCATACCCTCACCTTTTCGTTACTAAATTAGTCGAGAATTCAAGTCCACAAATTAAAAATCGAGTTTTGAAAGTCGAAAGCACCTGGCAAGCAAATACTTCGTCCCAGATGCTCCAGATGCTCCAGTATCACCAGAATAGAATCAGGGAAGAGCAAGAACACGAGAGAAAACGTATGAAAGATACGAAAATGAAAGTGCTAGTTGCACAATCTGTTCCTCAAGACAGTCAGAAGAGGGGTCCGAATCAAGCCAGTCATCCTGCAGCTCCCGTTAAAGGGAACTGCAATTATTGTAAACAGCCAGGTCATTTTATAAATGAGTGTGCAGTTCTGAAACATAACATAGCTACCGGTAAGACTAAAGAAAGACCACGTCCGCCTAGACAAGAACAAATTTCATAGATTCCTCAGTCACAGAATACACCACAGACAGTTACAGCACCGCAGCCCATCGCTGCAACACAGCACGTTACATCGCAGATGTACCAGTATGCACAGTCTGAGTATCCAGAATACCAGCAGTATTCATGAAACAGCCTAGAGAGGGAGGTAGGCTTGCCTCTCATCGAGATACCTGTAGATCAAGAAGGTCCCTATGTTCACAGTCAAGTATTAGGGAAAGACAGAAAGTTTTTGATTGATACAGGGGCAAGTAGGACCACAATTAGTCACGCCGAAGTTCCAGGGGCTCCGCTCTCAGGCTCAAGAAATGTTTCCCTTGGATTTTCAGGAAAGCCTATCGTTAACGAGATATCTAAGCCAGTCACTCTAGAAGTAGGTCCATTGTCCCGCACTACTGATCTGTTACTTACTAAGTCATGTCCAGAAAACCTATTAGGCATTAAAACACTGAAAGAATTAGGTGCAGTTATATGTTGTTCCCCAGAGGGAATACGTCTGTTCCTACGTGACTTTAAGGGTCACTATGTATTACGAGATTTTGATTCCAGACTGTCCAATGTTCCGCAGCATTTATGGGCGCAAGGTCCAACTGATGTAGGTTATATGCAAATCACACCCTATCGTGTGACTCTCAAACCAGGTGTAGTGTTACCACGAATCAGACAGTACAGATTGCCACCCGAGGCTGTAGCAGCCTTATCCAAAATTATTGACGAGCTCATGGCTCAAGGAGTAGTTGTAGAAACTGACTCCAATGTATGTAACTCTCCGATCATTCCAGTCATGAAACGTACTGATCCAAATGCACCCCCAGTATATCGATTAGTGATTGACCTACGAGAACTTAACAAATGTATTATTCCGCAGTACCCAGTTGTCCCAGACATCTCTTCCCTATTGACAGCCATTGATTCCGAAGCCACGTTCTTCACAGTAATAGACCTCAAGAACGCATTTTTTAGTGTTCCTATTCATCCAGACAGCCAGTTTCTTTTCGGATTTTGTTTAAATGGAAGGAGCTATATGTTCACACGAGCTCCTCAAGGTTTCACAGAAAGCCCTAGTATTTACAGTCAAGCACTCAAGAGACAACTAGACAACATTCACATGCCAACTGACACTGCCCTGCTCCAGTATGTCGATGATCTACTGATCACAGCCCGTTCTGAACGTGACTGCGAGCGAGCGTCACTCACGGTTTTGTATTTCCTAGCCGAGATGGGGCACAAGGTGTCCCCTTCAAAGCTTCAATTCTGTGTCCAGCAAGTGGTATACTTAGGACACTTACCGCTATATGTATCAAGCTATTTAGCATTCGCAAAGGCCGAAATTCTGCGAATTTCGGCCTTTGCGAATGCTAAATAGACAAATGGAATGTATCAAACAAGTTTGATGCAAAATAAGGATTAGCAAAATTTGCTAATCCTTATTTTGCGATTGCACTTAAGGAATTGCAAATTTTGCGATTCCTTAAATGCAATGTATCAAACAAATAAAATGCAAAAAATGCCATTAAGGAGTAGCAAATTACCACCAACTTCTAGTTGGTGGTAATTTGCGAATTCTTATCAAAAATCTTTTTTGATAAAAACCAAAGGTGCCATATGACGCCCATACATGCCCTTAGGGCATGTATGTGCGCCATATGCCCCCAAATGTCTTTTTCAGGGGTGCAGCAGGGTGTTCTTGAGACACCCCTGCACCCTTGGAAACATCCCTAATTTGCGATCAGCAAAGTGCTAATTGCAAATTGCACTTTCATTCCTATGGGCCTCCTGGCCCATGGAAATGAAGGGGTAATTTGCGATTGACAATTTGCTAATCTCAAATTAAGGAATGCTAAGGAATCGCTATTGGAAAGCGATTTTGTACATACATACCGTTTTGCATTTCCTAAATAGCGATTCCTTAAAATTCGCTATTTAGGAAATGCAAAATGGTTTGTTGATACATATAGCGGTTACTGTCCAAGAGGGGTAGGCAGTTGACACCAGACCGTATCCAGTTGATAGCGAGTCTTCCCCAGCCCAGGACCCAGAAGGAGGTACGTGCCTTTATCGGCCTTACCTCTTATTGCCGACAATGGATTCCTCAGTATGCATTTTTAGCCAAGCCACTGATACAGTTAACGACACAGGAGGCAGCCGCATCGACTGTCCTCCCTTGGACATCTGAACATACACTTAGTTTCAACGAGTTAAAGAAAGCCCTATGCCAAGCTCCAGTTCTAGCGACACCGAACTACAGTAAGCCTTTTACACTTTTCGTTACTGAACGCGAAGGTACAGCATTATCTGTTCTCACACAAGATCAAGCAGGACAATACAAGCCCTGTGCTTATTTTTCGAGCACACTAGATCCAGTCGCCCAGGCTTTGCCTGCGTGCCTCAAGTCAGTTGCAGCCACAGCCCTAGCTATCAGACAAAGTGATTCCATAGTTTTAGGACATACTTTGACAGTACAAGTTCCACACTCCGTAGAAGTTCTTTTAAACCGAACACAAACTCAGCACTTGACAATTGCACGTTTAACAGGTTATGAATTGACACTGTTTCAGCCACACATAGAAATTAGACGCTGCAATATCCTGAATCCTGCTACACTGTTACCATCAGTTAATTCAAATCCTGACACACACGACTGTGTGGAAGTAGTCAACATTACGACAAAGCCAAGACAGGACCTGACAGACATTCCGTTACCAGATCCTGACCTGACACTTTATGTGGATGGTTCATGTATGAGAACTAGTACAGGAGAACTAGTCGCCGCGTATGCAGTAACTACTGACACCGAAGTTATTGAAACACACCGTATTGACACTCTGTCCGCTCAAGCAGCAGAGCTAGTTGCTCTGACACAAGCCTGCATACACGCCAAGAACCTGAAAGTTAATGTTTACACAGATTCACGTTACGCATTTGGAGTTGTACACGACTTCGGAGTGCTCTGGCAGGAGAGAGGTTTCATGACTTCTCATGGAACCAAGATTCAGCATGGTCTCCTTATTCAAGCCCTGTTAGATGCCATACATTTACCGACATCCATTGCTATCATGAAATGCAAAGCACATACGAAAGTCACTGACATTATTTCTCAAGGTAATGATCTAGCAGATCGCACAGCCAAGCTTACAGCACAGACTCTAGACATTCCAGTTACCCTGACACACACTCCAGATCCGATTACATGTATGACAGTTAAGGACCCTACTGAAGATGTCATAGATATCCAGCTACATGCTACTCCTGAAGAAATCAAGAAATGGTCCGAACAAGGAGGGGTCCAGACAGATCAAGGATGGTTAACGAAGGGTAGAGCCACATGGTTTCTCCCCGACTCTATGGTTCAAGTCATCATTAATACCGCACATAGTCCAGCACATTTAGGAGAAAAAGCTATGCTAGACAGTATCCAGAACATTTGGTTCAACAAGCATTTACGAGCTGCAGCCAAGCAGAAAGTCCGTACCTGTATGATATGTTGTCAGTTTAATCCAGGTAAAAGTGTCCCGGTGGAACAAGGTGGTTTCCAGCCTCCTGACCACCCTTTTGAAGTCCTCCAGATGGATTATATTCAGATGGAGCGATGTCGAGGTTTCAAGTATGTCCTTGTAGTTGTATGCGCTTTGTCCAGGTGGACAGAAGCATATCCAGTCCCAGATTACACAGCCGCGACCACTGCCAAGCAGTTGGTTTGTGAATTCTTCCCTAGATATGGACTCCCTAGAGTCGTATATTCTGATAACGGTCAGCCATTCTCATCTGAACTCATGAAGCACGTTTCCCTTTTGTTAGGGTACCAGTGGAAGTTCCATTGTGTACGCCATCCTGAAGCAGCCGGTCTAGTCGAGAGACATAATCAAACTCTGAAAATCCGTATCGCCAAAGTTTGTAAAGAAAAGGGTGTGGACTGGCTAGTAGCTCTGCCAGTCGCTTTATTTTATATGCGCATGGTCGCACATTCCAGATCAGGTCTGTCCCCGTATGAGGTCGTTTTCGGCCGCCCCCCTAACATGTGGGGTACTCCTAGACCCCGAAGTATTACCGATGTTTCATGTAATATGCTGACAGATTACCTAGCTTCCTTGATGTCTGCCCTCAACTCATGTCGTTCACAGGTTGCCGCCGCATTTCCAGACAATACCGAGGTGGCACCGCATGAAATCGTTCCAGGTTCGCTGGTGATGATCCGAAACTTTGACAGATCAAGTCCGCTGGAACCTCGTTGGAAGGAGCCCCGTCAGGTCCTCCTCACCACCCGTACAGCCGTGAAGTTGGAAGGCCGAAAAGGATGGATACATCTTTCTCATGTAAAACTTTTCAATGGATTAAAACCCGTTTCTAAAAACATTTCCAAGGATTCCCAGGATTTTAAGGACTGCCGAAATATTGTTCCTAAGGACTGTCCCGCAAAAGACATTGACACAACCCCTTCCCTGTTAGAGAAAACTCCGCAGCAGGAGTATAAGCAAAAGCTCCGGTCTAGTAAAATAAGTCAGTCAGTTTGATTGTATAAGTCCTCCCCTAGGTGAAACGGTTAGGCTGTTTCTGACATGTATAAAATAGACCCCCATAGTGAGAGAGTCAGTCAAAACTCAATTCAATGTATCATTTTTCTAAGCTTCATATTATTCATCAGCATTATGATTTCTTGCATCAGCTATGCATTTTTCCTGTATTTTTCAGTTTCTCATGTAAATAAGTCTGCTAATGCTACAGTAGAACACACGTTTAGTGATCTGCCTCCTCACGAATATGCTTACCGCCTCGCTATGCGTAACAATTCTTTTATCCGCATGTTACATTACTCACACCAGACCAGCAATGCCACTAATTGTTGGGTGTGTGGTCGACTCCCCCCTTTCCAGACCCCGAAGGGAGTTCTGCCACTTTTTCCTTATCCATTCTCACATAATGGTTCGTGTGGAGCATGGTCCACGTTAACGTCATCCTCAACAGATATGTCTTTTCTTAACAGTACATGTTTCCCAGACAAGCAAGGTTTCCCCCACAGAACAGGTTTAGATCTAGAAAATGAAGTGTATAATTTAGGTAATTATTCGTCGAATTTTATGGTCCTGAATGTCCAGTCTGATACTACTCCAGACTCACCTGCCATTTCAGTATTACCAGTCAAAGGCGAATTATGTGTCCGTAGTCATGGTTCTGTACACGTAGGACATAGTGATTGTACTACTATTATCCAGTATAGTGACAGTGGGAAATCTATTTTTAAAGCTTCACGTCATTCTTATTTTGTTTGTGGTCAGACCGCATATGTTCGTCTGCCCCTCGATTGGGAGGGAACCTGTTACATTGCCTTCCTACTGCCACCAGTTTTTCTAGCCCCACCTGACTATCATAGAAATACACATCTAGTACATACTAGACACAAGAGAAACCTCCCGATTGTCGATTATACTGAAACTACCGCAGAGCAATTCATTGATATTGATAAAGGTGTGTTCCCTTATTTAGGTACAGTTGTAAACAGTAAGCTAATCCGTAGGTTAACAAGAACCCTTGAAGCAGTAGTAGATGAGACTGCCTCCGCTCTAGGTAACTTAACCGAAGAGCAATACTTTATGAGAATTGTCGTTTTACAGAATCGTCTCGTCCTTGACGTCATACTGGCCGATAGGGGCGGGGCCTGTAGAGTTCTCGGATCTAGTTGCTGCATTTTCATTCCTAATAACGCGCCGTCTGTTTATTCAGCTATAACCAGACTTCATAAAATTGCCCATCTGTTACACCAAAATCCAGGCACCTGGACATGGTCCGGTTGGTTCTGGAATATAATTTCCGCCTGGGGATGGAAAGTCCTGTCCTTTCTAGGTATTGCAGTAGCGATCATATTCAGCTGCTGCCTCTGTATACAATGTGGCCCTGCGATTTGCGGCATTTGTGCTACCTCTTGTATTCCTAGTCCCAAGCCCCGTCCTAAATCCCGTTCCAAGACAATTCGAGACGAGCAAATGATACTATATGAAATGATAGATGGTATCATGAATATTGATGTTTCCTGATGGAAACGTAGTGACAAGGAGGGAATGTGGAAAAGTAAATTTTGCCATGTTCTGTGTCCCTACGCCTCATCCATCATATGTTATGTGTGCATGACCAATATGCATATGTTATTCCCCATGTCCGATTAATGACGCAATTATAGTTGTGTCCACCTCTAGAATGCCAGTTTCCAGTTCTCGTGAATACTACGAATATCAGGCCTATGTAAAGCTACGTTGCCACGTTCCCCAGTGTGCACGTTATTTCATTATAAAGTCCCCGTTTCCAGGCCTCAACAGGGCCCGGACACTAGATTCAGCTCCTGTCTCCTGAAGCCTCGCTGAGGAGCGATACAGCCCCCACCTGTATCCTCGACCTTTCACTTACTTCCTGCCTCGCAGTGCCCGGTGCAGCTTGGCTCTGCCTCTGAGTCTGCCAAAAGTCCAGTTATCAGTTCAGTCCTCCTTCTCTGCATTCCTAAGCTACTGAACTGCATCAATAGTTTCCGTCATTGTCTAGCCTTCTCGTCTCCACGTTAAGAGAAATACTGCATTTACTGGTCATTTAATATTCTCCATCACGCACTACATGTAGAATAATGCATGGTCCAGTCTTAGAGTCAAGTTAGCTTTTCCCCTCATGACTTCTAGTTTATATCAACATGTTCCCTAAACATCAGATACTAGATAGGGTTTAGGTACATGTCGCTCCGACCCTCCAGACTTTAGTCTCTGCTCCTAGCACAGAGTTCATAGCCCCCAGCTTCTCCTAGTGATACGTCATTGCCAGTTTACGCGCACCACCAGGTTAGAGGTCCCGGCTCCTTAGGTAGCCCCCTCCAATGTTTCCGCCCCATTCATGACATATTCTGTTACGTCTGCACCACATGTCTATGTATACGCCCAGTTACACCTACTTTTACTGTTATCTTTCGCGACTGCTACGCGTCACACCTTCTGCTCCACCCACTGCTACGCCTACTGCAATGTAATGCTATGTGTTCGCGCTATGTATATATGCCCGTGTATTGTTATTAAAAGTTAGCGCGCTCATCCCAGACCCAGCCCCGGCAGCTGCCGGGCCACTCTAGCCCTGCCATTCTGTTCCTATGCAGGTTGTCCTGATCCTGTCCTTATGCTGTAATAAACCTGCAGAAACTCCTACTACCTCGAATCTTGACTCTTATTTATTGAGCTATCTGTTATGATATATGCCTAGTCAAAAATAGGGTATTATTTATTTATTTACCACAACTTGCTTGGTCATCATGAGAGAGGAGTCCAGGATGAATCCCAGGTTGCGTGCGTGGTCACTGGGTATCGCTGCGGTGCCCTGTGCTGTAGGTCACCAGGAGTCGTCCCAGGGGGATGGGGATGATCCGAGGATGATGATCTCCGTCTTGTCTGAGTTCAGTTTCAGACGGCTGATTTTCATCCATTCAGAGACGTTTTTCATTCCTTCCTGGAGGTTGAGTTTGGTGGTGGCTGGGTCTTTGGTGAGGGAGAGTATCAAATGGGTGTCGTCGGCGTATGAGATGATGTTGAGGTTGTGTTTGTGTGCGATGGTGGTGAAGGGGCTCATATAGATATTGAAGAGGGTTGGGCTGAGCGATGAGCCTTGGGGTATGCCACAGATGATCTCAGTGTCCACGGAGAGGAAGGGAGGGAGGCGGACTCCCTGGGTTCTGTCGGAGAGTAACGAGGTAATCCAGTCCAGACCTTTGCTTTGAATCCCAGCAATGTGGAGGCGGGATATTAGGGTACAATGGCAGACTGTATCAAAGGCGGCTGAGAGGTCTAGGAGGATGAGGGCGGTTGTTTCCCTGCTGTCAAGTAGGGTTCTAATGTTGTCAGTGGCAGCGATGAGGGCGGTCTCGGTGCTGTGGTTGGCTCGAAATCCGGACTGGGATGGGTCGAGGGATCCATTGGCCTCAAGAAATGCGGTCAGCTGTTTATTGACGATCGTCTCGATGACCTTTGCAGGGAAGGGAAGAAGAGAGATGAGGCGGAAGTTTTTGACCTAGGTGAAGTTTTCTCACCTAGGTGAGAAAGAGAGTGCCATTATTTACATACACCAACACATTCATTTGCAGTATCCATCAGGGTGTGTCACAGTGATTTACCTAGCAGGTATCTTTCACCAAATTCTCCCGCAGCCAGGCGTGTGTAGATCCCTCTGTTCTGGAAGATGTATGAGTCATGAGTGCCCCCTGGAAATTTGACCACGATGTCTGTGATTATGTTGGTAGCATCGCAGATTACCTGCACATTTATGGAGTGGGTGGATTTTCTGTGTATACTCAGTGGTTGCAGGTGGGCAGATTGGAATGTGTGTCCCATCAATGCACCCAATGACATGCAGGAACTGTGCCATTTGGTAAAAGTTTGTCTTGGTTTTCAGCAGTTCCGTCTGTGTGTTTGGGAAGCTTATGTAGTGATGCATTCTCTGCATCATGGCATTCAGGAACTTCTTACAGGAATGGGACGGGCAACTCTGTGACACCCCACCTACCACAGCTATCACCCCCTGGTATCTATGGCTACTGTGCAGGGTTTGGTGTGGCAGGCTAGTGGTGCTCAGACAGGTAGCTAATAAAGATAACTAGGTGAAGGACGTCATTAAGAGTATGGTGCTGCCAGGATAGGGGAAAACCCAAAACCCCTATAAGAGTCAGGAGCAAAGCCCTTCCCTCTACAATGGAACACAAGAACCTGGGCACACATATGATTATCAACAATACATAAAGTGATTGGTAGTAAATGTAGTCGACACCGGATATTTATCTTGAAGATTTTTATACGTGTGGATGATCTTAAAATAGACAATCGCCAGCCGACACGTGTTTCGTCAAAGGACAGTGCCTATGACTCTTCAGGGCTGGGAATAAGGTGACATAAGGAAAACATAAATATGCTGTATTAACATAGTGCATACAACATCTGAGTGAAAACATCAACAACTCAAGATGCGCAACCGTGAGAACACCAGCACAGCGTGAAACCCTAATAACAAACTAATACAAAGAAAACAAAAAAGTGACGGATAAAGGCTTCAACTGAGATAATACCACAAATTTGTGTAAGGTAAAATTGCGAGATTCATTTGGAAGTCCTACAACGTAGTAATTCTCAAGGAATGGGAAATGGCAAAACAGTTTGAGCTAAATTCACTTGGAGAACGTTTTGGTTAAAGGTCTCTCAA
Organism: Lissotriton helveticus; assembly: GCF_964261635.1. Classification (NCBI taxonomy): domain Eukaryota; kingdom Metazoa; phylum Chordata; class Amphibia; order Caudata; family Salamandridae; genus Lissotriton; species Lissotriton helveticus. The sequence goes on from NC_136064.1 coordinate 129,026,664, forward strand.
GGAATCAAAGGAGAGGATAAAAGCAGCACAACTTTCATTTGAGGAACAAAAATAACCTTGTGATAAAGAACAAAATGAGTGTCAAGGTAAGAGCAAGATGAAGGAAATGTGATAACGCGACTAAACAAAGACACGAGTCCACAATATCGTTCAAGTGAAATTGAAAAAACTAGAAGCTCTAATATGTGAAAAATAAAATTAGTATGTAATACATATTATAAATGCCCTAGTGGTAAACAAATCTAATTAGGAGCAAGTTGATGTAAATTGAGAGGCTGCAAAATGAACTGTAACTGCATGCTCATTTTAAATGAATTAATAAATAAGAACATATATTTACAGGGTTATCAGGAAACATGCGATAAATTATTTTAGAAGAATGTTAAGCGAACAGTTTGTACATCATTCGTCGGGTGTTTGTCAAGCATTAACGCTATGGGCTAATAGTGTGACTTATTTATAAAACAAAGCGTAGTCGCGTGCATAAAAAAATGCGTAATGAAGAGCTAATAGTGCTGACACGGAGTAGAGTGAAGGAAAGAAAGAAAGGGATAAGGGAGAGGAACGGGCTGAAGGAACAGGGTGGTGATAGGCGGTAAATATGCAACGACCTGACCAGATCACAAAACACAGGAATAATAAAAATTACCTTGCGAGCGTCAAGCATGTATCTAAGGGGAGAGAGAGTGTGAAACAGGCCGTGAGTAAGAAAAGAAAAATATTTACACAAAGGTGAAACGGAGCTAATAAGCACCCACTTGCCTATTTAGAAGACTGAAAATGGGGAACAAAAGTGGCAGGAAAACTCACCGGTAACTGCCAGATGCAAGTAGGTATAGCTACAGAGCACCTGCACATGTGGTGGTATAGCGTGCGCCCTTGGTGTTGGATGTTCCAGGAGGGGTGCAGGTCCCTTATCAGGTCCAGGATGGTGTGGGGGTGTAGCCTGTACCTTTCATGGATCTCAGCCTCAGTCAGTTGAAAGAGTATGATGCACTGTCTGTAAACGCGCTCCTCCTGTGTCCAGATCCTCACTCCTGCTGCCTGTAGCCGTAGCCGCCTTGCAATTACATAGAAGGCCACCATAGTGATCACACTGTTGCATTTTGGGACTGCTTATATACACTGCAGATGATTAACACCTGCTTTCAGCCACTGTTAATTACTGACTCCAAAATACCGAATTTCATGAAATTCGTTATTACCGAACTTTCCTACATCTCTGTTCTCGTGTTTACAGTTTCTTATTTACCAATTTGGTATTTGGGTGTTTGGAAATTCTGAATCGGTATATTAGAAATCGGTAATAAGGAATTGGTATTTACCGGTTCCTTATTACTGATTTCTTTCCTACATCGCATATGCCTATATACCAGTCGGCAACGATGAGATTTACCGATTTTCACCATTACCGACTGGTATTTGGGCCAACTACATATGGCCCTAAGTCACTGATACACTCACTCACTCACTCACTTTCCCATGCAGTCATTCAAACACCCACTAACTCACCTATACAGATACATAAACACCCACTGACTCAACCATACTCCTATTTATACAACCCCCATTAACCATTTTCAACCACTCAAAAATCAGCTTACTCACCCTTAAAGCCATTGTCACACACATTGATACACCCATACACCCACTCACACACACCCAGTTACTCATCCATAGAGTCTCTCATATACCTATTCACTTACCCATGCAGAAGTAACACACTCACTCACTCAAACACTTGCACACCTACTTACTCACACATTCACTCACTCACTCACTCACTCACTAACAAAGAAACTCATTTTCTTTGTTGCTAATGTTCTTTCTTATCCTTTCTTATACATACAAATTAATACAGTTTATCTTTTTTTTAAACCGTGAAAGATGGTTCTAACGATAACCTTTGTTTTCTTGTGATTGTTAATTTAAAAAATCAAAGCTGAGGATATAAGTGTTACTCAGCAAAAAAAAATTAACACGTATGACATTGTTTCGCCTCTATAACTGCAGCAATCAATTGTTCCACTACAGCGCATACGTTTTTGCAGTCCAAACAAAATGTCCTGATTCTTTGGAGCTCCTGGGACTTCTTAGGGGGATGTTGCTAGACCTCAGTGGTCGACGGTACCCTGGTGCAATGGGTGTTGTTAGATTAGGTCCATTGCTGCTCGTATAATGTCATGTATAAGTTAGCATTCGCTATGCCCTTTGCTTTTGAATTCCATTTTGTGTGGTGATCAAAACTAATCCTTCTTATATTCCGCGAAATGCCCATTAATAAGTTTTGTTTCGGGCCACTTCCTTCAGTGTCACACCTGACATTGATGCATCTGCTACACTGCACTCCCTATGGGCTTTTGCCAAGTGGTTGAAGGGGTACATCTGCAGGGGGATCCACATACTTGTTGGGCCTCATGAATATTTAGTTGAAATACCCCTCGAGAGGGTCTTGTCAAACAAAGAACAATTCACAAGCCATTCTCCCAGAGGGGATGGCAAAATATTCCCAGAAGATTGATTGGCACTTCAGCGGGTGTTTCTCCTCTAAATTACTGTCTTCATCAGGGAGTGGCTGCTGATCTTCACCTGAAGGATAATGGACTCGTGTGGAGGGTGTGGCACCGTGCTAAGGATCAGAAAGGGATACACACAGGGGTCCCAGTCAGAAGCCCAAGTGTGAGGTGGTAAGCAGGCTATCACGTGAATGCGCACAATGTAAGGATTCACGTGTGTGGAAGGTGGCATAATCAAAGCGCTATAAAGACGGGTCGAGTTCTGATTCTGAGCTGGGACCGATGTGAGTATCCCTTTCCTATCCTAAGCACTGTGCCACACCCTCCACAGGAGCCAGTCATTTACCCTTCAGGTGTCTACGAAGATAGGTCCTGAAGAGACCCTACACTGCACACAGGGTTGAACCGCCGTCGACAATCTTTCTTGCATGTTATGCCACAACTTTTTGCTGAATGGCTGATGTACTTTGACTGAGTGTGCCCTGGGTTCCTGCCAGCCAGGTACCCAGGGCATGTGTTCCTTCCCTAAAACTGTATTGAAATCTAAACCCAATTGGCCTCTCTGGCCACAGGTCAGCCCCTGGTAACAGGTACCCTAGGTGCCCAGGGCACTGTGACCAGAGAAGAACCCTAAGGGCTGCAGCACTTATTGTGCCACCCTTAGGGGACCTGTACCTTGACACCCACACACTGCCTTGGCAGGCTGAGTGACTTAGTGCAGAACTAAACAGAGAGTCGACATGGCACACATCCCTGTGTGCCAGGCCCACAAATCCACTGCCCTGGCATATCTGAGTCACCCCTCTCACTGGGCGCATTATGCCAGCGGTGTGGGCACAGGTGCATGAACCCTGTGCCCCTACAATACCCATGGGCATTCCTGGGCACTGTAAGTGCAGTGAAGCCATTAAGAGTATATGGTGCTGGGAGGTTGTCATTACGAACTCCACAGCACCATAATGGCTACACTGAAGACTGACAAGTTTGATATCAAACTTCTCAGCACATTACACCCATGCTGATGCCAGTGTTGGATTTAATGTAAAATGCACTACAGGGGGCATCTTTGAGATGCCCCTGAAACCTAACCTACAATCCACGTCTGGGCTGAGAGGCTGCCTAAGCTGCACACAGCAGTCATGTTGCTGGACCCCGGGGTAGAGAGCCATTCACTCTCTTGGGCCTGCAACAATGCCCATCCTGGGCGAGGTGCTAGGTCTCCTCCCGGATTGGCAGGGGAAGCTTTAAAGGCATGTCAACTTTATGAACTTCTCCAGGCCACTTGCTGTACTGGCCCCCACTGGTTCTGACCCCCATGCTGGCGGGAAGACTGGTGGGAAACCCTACATGAAGAAAGGGGCGGTGCCAGCCTGTGCCAACTCCACCCCTCAGGTGGGAGAGGCAAGGTGAAGCACAACTCTGGGCTCTGGCCATCGCGAGGATGGGGAGCGCTGCCCAATCATAGCTAGACTCCTACCCCAATCCCACAGAATATGAGCAGGATACGGGGTGCACTCACCCCAGGACAGGGACCCATTGGTCCCTGCCCTTACCTTACCTGTAACGCCCCTAAATTTAGTATTTAGGGGCACTCTGAACCTTCCTTCCTCAGATCCCAATTTGAAAACAAGAAAGAATATCAAGAAGAAAAAGACCTGCTGTGCAGCTGCTAACTAGAGGCTCACACCAACTGACTTGTCCCCAGCCGTACAGGCTTGTTGATCCTTGAACCTGCTCCTGCTAAATCCCGGTGCCTCCTGCATCCAGCAACCTTGAAAACCCCAGAGGACCTGTCTGCCTTGAACCTCTTAAAGACTGGGACTCCCATGAGCAGTGGTTCTGCTCAAAGAGCAATACCCCTTGTGCCAGCAAGGAACCGCAAATCCATCACACTCTGCACCCGCCGAGCCCGGCCTGTGCCTGAGTGGCAAAGACCCTAAGGATGTCCCCCCGGTGATTCTTACCTGGAATCCAGTGCCCAAGGACCCTCCTCAATGACCCCGACGACACCTGCAGCCTCACAGCATGGGACCCCTCCAACCGTGATCAGCAGAGGGTAAGATTTCTCAACATTAAAAGACACCCCTGCACCCGGCGCCCCACAGCCCACTGTGTCCAACTCCGGGGTGCCTACCTATCCTCCACGATTCCAACTTACCCCTCTAAGTATTGGTTGCCCCTGAAGAGTCTCCGTCCCCGAGCCTACAGCCTTTGTTCACCTTCCAAGATCTCTATTGAATAACATTAAGATCCTGATGGCTCAAAAGCACCCTGCACCCGCCCGAGTGCCCCTGGCAGTGCAACCCTGGTCCTAACCTACTTCCCCACTTGCCCTGAGCAAGTGACCAGGAGCCCCGCTCCCACAGCCGGGTGGTCTGCATGCCAGCAGCCACCAATCAAAGGCCCCCTGCCTCTCATTGGATACCAATGGGGATAACTACTTCTGCACTCGGCTGCCCATGTGCCGCTGAGAGTCTACCAACTGTACCTACCTGACTCTGGGACAGCCCTGAGTCTCTGCCCAGAACCTTAACTTTGCCAGACGAGTACTTATCCAAAAGCAGATAACTCACTTTTCTTCCACGGGGTAACATTGCCTGGTTTCTCTTGGAAATTCTTCTAAGTGTGGAGTTTTGGAATTTTAAAATATTCACCTAAAATCAGCTGAACAACAAATTCCAAATCACTCACCTGTTATCAGGAGAGAAGCCAGTGCACCTTTTATTCGATTTTCACAAACTACAAATATTCCTTAAAAATCGCCTGTATGACTTCAACGCATTCTTTCAACTATTTACAGGAAATGCACCAGTATCCAGGATCCAAAACTGAGTAAGAAAAAGTATCCAGGATCCAAAACTGAGTAAGAAAAAGTAACAATACCACTACTTACCTGCTAAGTGAATTTCCTTCCATAGGTCAACATTGGTGATTCTATGTGAAAAAGGTTTGAAGTGTAAACTTTTAAAATACAATAATATTCCTTAAAAATAACTACTGTAACCAAAACGCTTTTACTTAACTGTTTACAGGAAATGTCCCAGGACTGAATCTAGGATCCAGTCTTGTGGTTATAAAAGTAATCTACAAAATAACTAATTGCATTTAACTAGATATTCCCATTTAGCTCAATGTTGCATTGTGTTTGAAATTGTCTTGCCTATTGCAACAACTGTAACTATTGTAATCAAAAAGACTATTGCCTATTTGAAAAGTATTTAACTAAAGTAACTCATTCTGAGAAAGTATATTTTGATACCTTGTTGGTTCTAAAAATAAAACAACTATATATTTTGATACAAAACAATTGGCCTAGAGTTGAGTTCTTGAGTGTGTGAGACCATTTGTTGACTAAGTGTGTACAAGAAATGCTTTACACTGTCCTCTGATGCTGCCTACTCCTTGACCAAGCTACCACTTAATAGAGCAAGGGTATATCTAACTTTAGCCTCTGCCAAGCCTCTGGGGACTGTGGACTATGTGCGCACTGTACCTTACTTTGGTCCAGTATATACAGAGCCACTTTCCTACAGTCACTTACCCGTAGAGCCATTCACACGAACACTCAGTCACCTTTACTGTCACTCACACACAAACCTACCCAACCATATAGCTACTCACACAGCTACTCAGTCACCAATATAGCAACTTACACACACAGACTCACCCATCCATAAAGCCACTCACAGCAAGAACCCTGGACCTCCCACACCCAAACAATATACCACCAAGGAACTCCTGGACCCCAGATGCCGAAAGAACAGCTGTGTCTCTTCTTCCCCAAGATCCACCAAAGGACCCTCCACCTGCTGACACTGCCTCTTCTCTTGCAACAAAACCTACAAAAGACACCGCATCATCCCTGCCCACAAAGCCAAAAACACCACGCAACCATTCAGTTGTATCCTGCTCAAGGCCAGCTCACTCTGCAAATACACCACGGAAATCTGGGGCACCAGTTCCAACCTCTCCACGGACATTTCCTTCATCACCAAAATGTGGCTCAACCCCTCCTTGAACCACAACATCACCAGCCGCCAATCCCGAAGGATACAAGCTGATACACCATGAAAGTGTCAACAAACAAGGTGGATTTATCACCATCACTTTCAAGAAAACCATCAGATGCAGCATCACCAATGACCACACACCTCTCATGGAACACCTTAACTTCCTACTACAAACCAATAAAAATACTACAAATTAGAGGCACCAGCAACTACAGACCCCTGGTACCACAAGCAACTTTCTGCGACATCATCCCCAACCTCATCGAACCCCTCACAATCAATTCTCACCACTGTTTCCTGCTTGGAGACCCCCACCTCAATGCCACCAACTCCATTTCCTTCGTGGAGAACCTGAGCAACATCAGCCTCACCCAACTGGTCAACAAACCTATGCACAAATCCAGACACACCCTTGACCCTATCTTAATCTCCAGTGACAGAATCAAATTCAGCCATACCATTCAATTCACCTGGATTAACCAGCTTCAAGAACTCTATCCCCAGGTGCCATATCTCCTTCCACCACAACTAGAGCACATCAATAAACTTAGTTGTCACACGCCCTCCTCACCTCCAAACCTGAGGCCTCAACAGACCTCAATCAGGCCATCTAAACTTCCCTTCCTGGAACACCAACAGGGCCGACAGAGTGTCCCCACTGAAACCTACATAATCCAACAAGATCCATAAACATGACAACTGGTATACACCAGAACTCAGGACCAACAAGGGCAACTGCCACAAACTGGAGAAATTATGTTGTGCCACCAAGGACCCTCCGACAGAGCAGTTCACAAAGCAGTCCTCAGCATCTATTACTGGAATATCAAAGAAGATAAAAAAGCAGCCATCACCACCCTCATCGACTCTGCAGCCAACCACACAATGTAACTCTTCAAAACTGTCAAAGAAATCTGCAACCTGACACCATCCACTGTAGTGTAGTTCCTATTATCCCAATAGGCTCTGCGCATTGGAATAATATCTTCAATAGTATAGACGTAGGACAGAGGTTAACTAGGTCTTCTACTGTCGATATTAGACTTAAAGTTTAATGTTTGCCAGCTAGCTCAGAGTTCAATAGAAACTTTCTCGAATAGACAAGGAGGAGTTTAACCTCCCTGGATAGACAAGAAGGGATTTAGTTTCTGACAACCATAGAACATGTCAACTTTGCTCTCCCCTAATCAAGAGTGTATCTCTAGAGTCGTGTGAAAACAAAAGACAACTTATTTTACTCAGTCAGTTCAGTGCATTCTTAGTTTCATCAGATTGTAGAGAAAAGGAAGAGACGGGCGTGTTCAATAAAAAGATGTTATTTATTGATCAGTCTCTTTTCTCATACAAGAGAAATGAATCGCTATTATTGCAATACTTATTGTTAAGTAAAGTGCATACAGTAATAACAGAATTATAAAATAACACTGTAAAAGCATTGATATGGTTTCTTAGCCATATGATACTTAAAATGGATAAAATAGATACATACATATATACATTGACTAATCGTACTCAACTGGTGCTTCTAACTACGCCTACCCCAATGTACCTGACCTAAGCCTTATACGTGGCGGGAGTAGATAAGTAGCAGTTTAAGTTAAGTTTGCGTTGCCAAGGGTCTGCTTCAAGAATTCTCTACAAAGGATGATTCAGTTCAGTACCTGGGATTTAGAAGGCTGGAGGGCTGGTATCTCTATCTCAGGTCTTGATATTCCAGCTGCCTGCGAGGGCGGCTTGGAAGCGCTGGAGCTGGATTTCTCGGCAGGAGAAAAGGCAGCGTCTCTCTCTCAGCGCGTCAGAAAGGAGGGGCTGCGTCTGTGGGCTTCACTGTCAGCTGGGCTCCTCGGCAAGTCTCGCTGCTCCAATCTTGTCACCACCTGGTGTGTTTGCTTAAGGCAATGTCGGTAATATTTATACCTGAAAGGTGCCGGGATTGACGTAAGGATGGACATAAATACGTCAATAAGGATGTCATACGAACTGGTCGTTCGCACATTCTTTACTGAAGTTCTCGGCTAAATCAAAACAATGGCTGTGGGGATTTCCCAGGTCGTGGTAGGTTTGATTTGTTTTGAGAACACCGTATGCCTATTAGGGGGCTGGAGAAATAGTGCTTGCCTAATGAGATGGCATGCGCTATGACCTAATCAGATAACGGGGCTTCTGTGCCGTTGTGTGGCTAATCAGATAACGGGTTTCTGTGCAGTTGAATGGCTGCTAGTTAATTATTAACCAGACAAGGGTCAGAAATAGGGGGATCGATACAGTACCCATAGTAAATACACCACACCCACTCCACGTAATCTATGTCCATATTTACAAGTCTAGGCATAGTAAACAAAACTAGTAGTGCATGTGTATACCGAACCACCCCAAAATACAATCATTTGCATATTGAAATTTGGAAATGCGAAATACACGAAAAGATGAGTATAGTTACTATATGCACTTCAAGCAGTATAATAATGCTAAATCTAAACACATATTTTGAAATCAGCATGAACGAAATGCGGAAATTACACATGAAATGGCTCTTAATACAGAATAAAAGGTCGAGACCATCTCATCACAAAAATCATAAATACTTGTGAACATGCTAGAGGGTAGCTAATGTCTCTAGAGTAGCTAAATATAGAAATTTTGTTCTCTAGGAATAGTTTTACTTTAAGCAGAAGATAAGTGTCCCAAAAAATCGTAAATATTTTTGTAAATGGAAGGGGAGAAAAAATTGTCTCGCTCTCCGAAAAAACTGGTGAGAAAATTTCTTATTGCTTTATTTTCAAAGTTGAAGGCCAAATTCAGGGTGTAGGGAACGCCGTGTGCTAGTTTGCTCAAAGTCATTCTTTCTGCTCTGGTGAAAACATCATATTGTTGAGACTTTCGAAAAAACTGTCAACTGCTTCCTGCGAGAGTTCCACTAACTCGGAAAAATTTTGTAACATGCATTCATGAGCATGATTGCCTTCATTGATGTTTCGATCAGCATAGCTGACAGAAGGTCGTACCTGATCGATGCTGCTTTCATCTTGTACTTCACAACTCTTCAATCGTAGTGGTGAAGTCTCCACGAATGCCGTCATCAGGATTGGTAGCCGCTGGGGACAGCACAATGCATGAGCCGTTACCGGACCCAACAAAGTCTCTGCGTCCATTGGCATATCCGATTGTAGTGTCAGACAGGTGTCCAACACGCATTCTTCGCCGCATAGCAAGCACCTTAATACAGGCATAACACAACTTTGCCACATCGGTCTGAATGAAAGAAACCAAGTCATGTTCAAATCTCGTAGCCGTGCTAGTCCAAGGACTTGAGTTATGCGGTCCCGGTAGCCAATAGCTCGGATTGTTTCTTCCATTATCGCTGGTGTCTTGTCTGTGACGTGGTTTGCCATAGCGAAGTAACAGGATCAAAAATAGGATGCCTGCCACTAGTCCCAAAAGGAGAGGAAGTCCGCCAAAGATGGAATGGACAAAATCAGGAAAAATACCCAGGATGGCTTTGAATGGGGTTAAAGCTCCCGAAAACACTGTCTTAAATACACTCGCGATTCCGCTTGTATCAGAAATATTTAAGATTTCGCTCAGTATTTCTGCGAAATGTATGGGGGAATTGGTTGATAACAGTGAATGAATCTCAGCAGTTGTCCTTGCAACTTGGAGATCATACGTTTCTTTTGATGACGTTAACATGGTTGGCGTCTGTAGGAGCACTGTCTTCATTCTGCTTAAAGTATCAATTCGAATAGAAGAAATTTTCAAACTGGGCCACAACCTTGCCTCCCTGTCTCGGGCATCGTTCAGGAACAATACTCGTTCACAGCACATGACCTTCGTAGTCACGGTTATAAGATAAGGTTTTCCGGGCAGCAGACTGCAACATCTGCGATCTACAATTAGAATGTAACTCCCGTTCGAGAGTCTCTTAAAGAATGGTTCTATTTGTGTTGCAGGTGTGCCTAGCTGGTGACATGAAAGGTTATTTGAGTTCCCTTCACATGCTCCATGCAAACTAATACCCTGACACAGAAGTGTACCGCTTAGTGACCTTTCACAATTATTGCCACTAAGGAACACACTTTGTCCTTTATTACTAACACATGCGTGTGTATAGGGCAAGTTCCATGTTGACTTAATGTATCCTGTACCCAACCTTCCATACTGGCCTGCCTGTATATATTTTTGGCAGTATTGAAACTGGAAAGTTGTTATCGGAATATTTATTATCCCATGTATTATTCATTCAATGACAGGTCGTTCTGACATTTTCAATGGTAATCTCTCAAGTTTTTCAATGCTCAGAATTGTATAGTCAGCACCCTTCTGTGCCAAACTGATTTGTTTATCAGTAAGGTTAAAGATATTAAATAGTGACGTTGTGTTGATTAAACGCCAAGGCACATAGCCTGAACGCAGATTTTGTAACGTCCAGCCAAGTTTTACAATAGAACACAATTGGGACTGACCGTGTTGTAACATCAGTAAGTCTTGCGATATTATATCGATTGCTGAAGACACAATACTGTCCAGTGAATATATTCTGGAGGACAGAGTCATTGACCCATTGTCCACGACAGAAAGTGATTTTTCCAAATTAATACGGTCAATTTCCCGTATTTTTTCTGCTGTCTCAATTTGGGTTACTTTCCAAACTTCATTGTAAGCTGCATATATAGAGGCGGCTATGAAACGTTTTTGACACTGTTTGCGTGGTCCCATAATGAAATCACGCAAGTCAGCACCCTCTTGAAGTAAAGTTAGGTGTTGCTTAATTTCTGCCAGTGTGGATGTTTGTAGCCATTGAAGGCAGAGCTTGCCCACACTGTAAGTAGTTACTATCCCTGGATGTTGTCTTTGGGAATATCTAGGGTCTGGCCTGGTCAATTTGAACCCCTGTATTTTGTTCAGGAATCTGTCTTGACAGTTATTTGTGTCTGGGGGCCAGATCAACCATTGTTTCCAATCAGGATGTGTTCTGTTTTGGTTTAAAATATGGTTCACGTCTATCTCAACATCTATAGAGCTATTACTGTTCGTTGTTGGCTTTGGAATAGACGGTTTGTTTAAGTCTTTGTTTTTGGCTAAGCCAAGACAGGTAGTTTGTTGAATGGTGTCATTCAAAAATATAATTTGTTCTGGGATCATGCAGGCTCTGAACAATGATTCTATACCTTGTACTTGCCAATCTTTTGTACCCCAAACAGTTTTTGTTTCAATGTTATTGTTCCAGAAATCAAAACCAAATGTATTCATTTGCTCAAAAAATGAATCTGAATATATCAATTTCGTGTTTGTAAGCATGGTCTTCATACCTGTCTTATTTGACAATTTGAAATAAAATGTTTCTGCATTACTTGTGTTAAACCCTGAAAAGTATGAATATTTATCAAAAAATGTTTTGGAACTACCCTTTGGTGGAGTAGCACAATGTTCCCATTGGTTATAATTTAAAACATTTCTAGGTTGTGCAGATTTATGGAGATAATGGTTACCATAGTGGTTATAGCAGAACATTTGATCATAATTAGACGAACCCTGCAAATAATCATGTCCTGTAAATTTAGCAGACATTACTAGGTCAGACATCATATCATTAATACTTTCAAAGTCCCAATCATCAGCAAATGTGCTTGGTTTTACAAAGTCATTTAACGAGATCTTAAATTGGTGTGGATACTTCAGGATTTCAACCGGGCCATAGATTTCATAATCAGTATTGTCCCATGCTACACCGCCTGGTATAGGGTTGGCTGTGAAGTTCACTGAAGAAAGTTCTCTTTTCTTGACGTGTGAAGATGTGTGTGGTTTAAGGACCAAGTTGATTTTCTGGCTTGCTGTGTCCATTTTAGCATATTTTCCCTCAATGAAATGTCCCAAGCATAGTACCACGATGAGCCAAAGTATGAGGATAAATGCACCTAATGTCACCCAAATTTCAATCCATGGAGAAGTCAGATAGGTTCCCTTTAGTTGATGAAAAAGTTCCTTTGCTTTGTCTTTAAAAGTTTTTGTTGATGGCTGTACTTCTGGTTCGCTTTGTTCTTCTGAAGAATCATCGAAATTGATGAAGTAGCCGGATGCCGTTCTGTCAATTGTTCCAATTGCTTCTGGATTACTTTTTGTTTTTGGATTTTGCTTTATTTCATTAGCAAAGTCTGTAGTTACATCATCGTAGGTTGTTGTTCCTTGATGAAAAGTTTTTATTTGGGTTTTAAGAGGTTCAAGTTCCATTGCTTTGTTGCATAGTCCTTGTTGTTTCACTGTAGATTTTCCAAATGTGATCAGTCTTTCAGTTTGAACCTCTGTGGATGTAGCAAACTTTGGTGTTCTGCTACTTCTTGGGAGTCCACTTGGCCTACTATTTGTTATCGGCCACATGATTGTGGTTTAACCAGGTCGATGCATATGACTCGGTTCTCCTTTTTACCAGCAAGGGGCGGTAGTACTACTGATCTTGTCCCGTTGATAGACAAGACAGGAACTGCTTTTCTGTAAGAAGGCCCAAATTCCTTCTTTACCACGATCTTCTCTCTGACCAGATCCCCGGCTTTTGGAATCCAGACAGGCCTTGCTGGGACAGGTGGTTTTTCTTCAGTGGTTGCTGGCTGCTGTTTCAACTTTATGTTGCTCAGGTCTTTTCTTGTTTCATTTAAGTCCTGTAAAATAGCCAAGCGATCTTTGATATCAAAGCATTTTTCTTTAACCACTGAAGTCTGACTATCTAAGTCCTGGATTAACATTCTAGTCCCAAACAATAGTTCGTACGGACTGAGTCCTTTCAGAGAATTTCTTGGCAGGTTATTTAGACTACGTTGGACACTTATTAGATGTTTGACCCACCCAGCTCCTGAACCTAATACCTTTGCTGTTATAGATTGCTTTATGCCTAGGTTTTTTCTTTACACCATCCCGTTTCCCTCAGGAAGGAAGTGAGAAGAGTCCCGCAATGCAATGTTCATTCTGGCCAGGCACCCCCCATAAGCTGTTTTCGAGCTAAAGGAAAGATTTTGGTCAGAACATAACATGCTTCTAGCGTATATGCCATTTAGACTCGCAAATCTTTGTATAACAGTTCCGACGTCAGCCGAGAGTTGGGGTCTACATTATAAGTGAAAATAGCCTTTACATGTTAATGTGACGCATTATTCATACTTGGTTTTTATTCTTTTTGTCGATTTGATACTTTCTGGAGTGAAACGCCATGATGTTAAACCGTTTCTCTCGCCACTGCGATCTCTATTGCAGTCTGGGCAGTTTTTTACAAAAATGTGATGATGCAGGCTCATGCCTGGCCACCAGTACACTGATTGTAATTCTTCCAGAGAATCTTTTAGCTTAAGGTGTCTGAGACCCTCACCCATATGTGCGTCTGCTATTAACAAGCCTCTCCTGTCCGTGTTTGGAATTACTCTATCCCCCACTCCAGGGATTCGAGCAAAAGGGACTGAGTTTGCATCGATTATGTATGTATAATTGAGTGGATAGTTGATCGGTAATGCTGAGCAGTCGCCTTTTGATGACGTTTTTACTGCCAGCACAGTTTCACCGTCAATGTATTTTACTGCACGCTTTTGTAGTAGCTACGGAAGCCGATTTAGTTGCTACCGCTGTGGCTGTCTCAGCCAATGAATTCCCTGCAACGTGAACGCCATCACGCTGATGACTCAGTGAATGTATCACGTGAGTTTTTGGTAGTTCTTTCTGTAAATGAACTACTTGTTCCCAAAGCACTTTTTGCTTTATTGTTGCACCTGTGTCATCTTTGAAACCGTTTTGAATCCATTTCTGTAAATCGTTATTGTATGATTTTACGCAGTAATACGAATCGCACACTATAAGTGTCGGGAATTCGCGATCGGCATTATCTAGCGCCATTTTTAACGCTAATATTTCAGTTTGTTGTTCTGAATTATTTTCTACTGAGTGTGTTTTTGTAAGTAGAGGTCTTAATTTACCTCCGCGCCACACTTCTTTTACAATTTCGCATGTGGCATTGTAAGCCAGCTCTCACCAAACAGAGGGTTGAGCATGTCCGTCTGTATATATTATACAGGCGTACTGTCGTAAAGGCAGAATGTCGATTGGCAGAGGGTATTCTCGCTCATATTCTAGATGTTTTAATTCTTTCATTTCCGGGTCAAAATAGTATTTTACTTTGTCTGTAGCAACAGAATTTACCCATTGTATCCATTCTGGATTCAGTGCCGTTGTCGGTAAATTACATGGTGTTGTTAATGCCTCAAAAGCTGATTCTGCTGTTCTGACTGTAACCTGTCTACCGTCTGCTTGGTATTTTTCTTTTGCTACAGCTGTTTGAACCGCATGAACAATGTTTTCCTTGATGCTGTACCTTTTTTCAGTTTCTTTGTACAAATGTGATTTGTATGCTATTGGTACCTTCTCTCCCTCATTAGAGGTCAGGTATGTGAATCCGCATCTTCCTGGGATGACTCGAATCACAAGGTTGCGTGTGTTGTCACGTGTTTGTAGTTTTGTTTTAACTAACATATCTGTTTGTAAAGATCTCAACATTTCTGTGTGTTTTTGAGTCCAATTGATTCTTTTAAAATCTGGTTTTATAAGATCATAGAGAGGTTTAACTCTCTCTGCATAATTTATAATGTAAGTTCTTCAGAAATTTAGGAAACCTAGAATTGATTGTAAGTTTTTTAGTGTTCTAGGTGCTTGGATTACAGCACATTTCTCTAGTAAATTGTCAGCCAGGCTTTTGCCTTCACTTGATAGTTCATATCCTAAAAACAGGACTGTTAGAAGGGCAATTCTTGACTTTTTAAAGTTGAATTTGTAACCCTCTGCTGCGAACCCAAGTATTATGGTGTTCACTCTCTTCAAGTGAGTATCCAAGTCATCATCTGTTAGATAGATGTCATCGACATAAGATAATGCCTCATCATCATATATTTGTAGTAACTCTGTTACTCTTGCTGAGAATAATCCTGGGCTATTCTTGAACCCCTGGGGCAAACAACAGAAATGTTTTTGCGCGCCATTTATTGAGAACGCGGTCAAATATCTGCTCTCTGGTGCTATATTTTGACAGAAGAATCCATTAGAGATGTCTAATGTTGTTTTGTATTTTTTGCGCACTATGTTATTCATTAGTGCAGCACTATGCGAGTTTTGTACTGCAAAGGTTTTGCAACATGAGTTAAGGTGTCTGTAGTCCAAAACAAGACGATATGAATTGTCTGGTTTGGAGACAGGAAACAAAGGATTATTCATTTGTGAGGTGCAAGTTTCAATCACCCTCTGGTATTCAAGTTGATCTAGGATCTCTTTTACCCGTTTCCTAGCTTCTTGCTTAATTGGGTACTGCCTCTGTGCAGTAGGTTGTGATTTTAACTGGATTTTGTGAGGAGGAGAGTCCTCATCCCATCATGGTTTTTATATAATGCAGCAGCTTGGGCTACTGGCCACTTTCTTGCAAGTGTATATTTTTTATGAATTGGAATATGATTTGAGAAGGCAGGCATACTTATTTCTTCGCCATGAGGGCACTCCCTGACAAACTCTGGTGGCCAGTCTCTTTCAGCTAGAAGGATATCATAGCCCTTGGAGAGATTATCCCAAAAGAGACCCGTTATTTTCCTAGTCTTATCCCCCTCTATACGCAATGTTATTTCATATATTTTATGAGGTTTGCTAACTCTGGTGTCTGCAGTTTCCACCTGAATGTATTCTTTCGTGTCCACTGTCTCCAGATGATTCATAAGGATCTTGCGAGCTATGCTCACTTCTGCTGCGCTGTCTAGCATTGTCTGAGCCCATTCTCCGTTTTTCAGCTGTGTCCTCAGTATTCTCGGCATGGTTGATTACTTTAATACTGGCTACCTTCTTTTTTGGAAACTGTAATTTTTTATTTTGATGAGCAGGTTCCTTGTCTTTGGACTTGACGTGCTCTTCCCTGTGTTCTGATCGTCCTCTTCTTTCCGATTTCTGTGAGGAAGTCTGAAAAGATTGAGAGGGACGTGTATCTTGATATCTATCAGGTTTCTTCAGATTATCCCTATTTCTAAGGTTGTATTTTTTCTCAGAGGGCTCCCTCTGGGGAGACTTGTGCCCTTGGTCCGGAGATCTTTCTCTCCGCCGAGGAGACCTTCCTCTGGACTGGAATCTTTTTTCTTTAGGAGTGGATTGTTTATTTCCATCCCAGCTCTTTTTTGAAGTGTTTAGATTATTCTTAATAAATATTTTTTTTAGGTTTTTCAATAAGTTGGGGTTTCACCGGTTTTCCACCCAAACTATCTCTTCCTAGTTCTTCATAGGATTTTTCTATGATTCTGGCAATCTCAAATGGTTGGTCTGCTATATCTGTCTCTTTCAACCTCTGGCGGATCGCCACATTTGCTGCTTCTCCCTTTATATTTGCTAATAATATTGCCGAGACCTGCTTGAAGTCTTTTAGTAATTTCATACCAAGAGTTAAAGCAGGTTCTGGACCGTATTCATCTTGAATTTGTTTTAGCACATCTGGTATTACTGACATGGATGGAACACCATGTGTTTTTGTGTAAATGGAAGCAAAGACTGTACCCCAAGTGTCACAGTCCTCCACATGTGGTGCGATTCCCATTGGAAGACAGATAGTCAGAATCCTGTGTTTCTCAACCGGGGTGGTATCTGGAAATACCGCCTCTATTTGAGTGATTTTTTGTGCTAACCAGAATGGAATTTGTTCCCGTTTTGCGGGTACTTTACCTAGACAGGACTGTATGTTCTGTGGTGTAATTTTATTTGTGTTCCCTTGGTGAGGGATCAGCTGTGGAATTTTAATAGCTGGTTGGACTGTTGAAGTCCGCATTACATATTGGACTAATTGTCTGTGTATTTTAATTAGTTGTTTTAGCTGTGCTAAAAGATCTGGTGCAGACATTTCTTCAATGTCTGGATGTGGTGTGTATCCGGATAGGACCGGCCACGTTGCTCCTGGTCTACCTAGTGGACCGAGCCTGGTGATGTGATTATTATGTTTTAGGGCGCCATTAAACCAGAGCAGGTGCTCTTGGTATTTGAGTGGTATTTCCACCTCCTCGAAAGGAGTGTACTCATTAGGAGGTTCCTCTATTTTGTAATAGTGGAAGTCTTTGTTACAGCGTTTGCTGCTGGAAAGTTTATCCATGAATAGAATACATCTGTCTGCCGATATTCTTGTGCCTCAATTACGAATATGACTGTACCACCTCTCGGTGTCAGCCCATTTTCTATAAGTTTTAAAGTTATAGATTTCCTTATGTTGACCGGGATGAGTTTTGCATCCGGGTCTTGCTGTAGGAGACTATTGTCAGCCGCTAGGAGTTGAGCTGCTATTCTAGCTGTCTCCCTTTCTTCTTCAGCTTCTGACATTCTACTGTCAAGAAGATTTTGTTTATTTGCAGATCAGGTTTCTATGGAAACAAAGATTAAATGCACAATATTTTGGAACAGTGTATCCTTCAACGTTGAATAAACCAAGAACCATACATAGGAATCTCCTCCTACTAAGTTTGGCGGATTTAACCTTTCACCCACTCCAGACGTCTTTGGAGTATTATGGGGAAAAGGGTCTGTGTGAAAAAGCACGACTGAGTTACTCTAATGTCTTACGTTAGATTTATCGCCTATCCAAACAGTTGGGCGCCATGTAGTGTAGTTCCTATTATCCCAATAGGCTCTGCGCATTGGAATAATATCTTCAATAGTATAGATGTAGGACAGAGGTTAACTAGGTCTTCTACTGTCGATATTAGACTTAAAGTTTAATGTTTGCCAGCTAGCTCAGAGTTCACTAGAAACTTTCTCGAATAGACAAGGAGGAGTTTAACCTCCCTGGATAGACAAGAAGGGATTTAGTTTCTGACAACCATAGAACATGACAACTTTGCTCTCCCCTAATCAAGAGTGTATCTCTAGAGTCGTGTGAAAACAAACGACAACTTATTTTACTCAGTCAGTTCAGTGCATTCTTAGTTTCACCAGATTGTAGAGAAAAGGAAGAGACGGGCGTGTTCAATAAAAAGATGTTATTTATTGATCAGTCTCTTTTCTCATACAAGAGAAATGAATCGCTATTATTGCAATACTTATTGTTAAGTAAAGTGCATACAGTAATAACAGAATTATAAAATAACACTGTAAAAGCATTGATATGGTTTCTTAGCCATATGATACTTAAAATGGATAAAATAGATACATACATATATACATTGACTAATCGTACTCAACTGGTGCTTCTAACTATGCCTACCCCAATGTACCTGAGCCTAATACGTGGCGGGAGTAGATAAGTAGCAGTTTAAGTTAAGTTTGCTTTGCCAAGGGTCTGCTTCAAGAATTCTCTACAAAGGATGATTCAGTTCAGTACCTGGGATTTAGAAGGCTGGAGGGCTGGTATCTCTATCTCAGGTCTTGATATACCAGCTGCCTGAGAGGGCGGCTCGGAAGCGCCGGAGCTGGATTTCTCGGCAGGAGAAAAGGCAGCGTCTCTCTCTCAGCGCGTCAGAAAGGAGGGGCAGCGTCTGTGGGCTTCGCTGTCAGCTGGGCTCCTCGGCAAGTCTCGCTGCTCCAATCTTGTCACCACCTCGTGTGTTTGCTTAAGGCAATGTCGGTATTATTTATACCTGAAAGGTGCCGGGATTGACGTAAGTATGGACATAAATACGTCAATAAGGATGTCAGACGAAATGGTCGTTCGCACATTCTTTACTGAAGTTCTCGGCTAAATCAAAACAATGGCTGTGGGGATTTCCCAGGTCGTGGTAGGTTTGATTTGTTTTGAGAACACCGTATGCCTATTAGGGGGCTGGAGAAATAGTGCTTGCCTAATGAGATGGCATGCGCTATGACCTAATCAGATAACGGGGCTTCTGTGCCGTTGTGTGGCTAATCAGATAACGTGTGCAGTTGAATGGCTGCTAGTTAATTATTAACCAGACAAGGGTCAGAAATAGGGGGATCGATACAGTACCCATAGTAAATACACCACACCACCTCTCCCAAGATCTCTGCAACTCCATTTCAGACTTCTTCCACAACAAGATCACCAACATCTACAACAACTTCCACACCACCCTTGATTCCAGCAACCTTAGGTAGCCAGCAAACCCCAGCCAAACCATCACCACCTGGTCACCACTCACCACCTTGACCACCTCAGCCATCATGTCTTCCATTCACTCCAGGGATACCACCAACCGCTGCCCCATCACTTCTACAACCTTGCAGCAAACCTATTCAGCAGACAACTCAGCACCATCCTCTACACCTCCATCTCCACAGCAACCTTCCCGGACAGATGGAAACATACAAAAGTCAGACCCCTCCTAAAGAAAGGGTCTGCTGACCCCAAAAACTCACAAAATGCAGTCCAATCTCCCTGCTCACCTACCCAGCCAAAGTTCTAGAGAAATCCATCAACAAGCAGCTCAACAAATTCCTGAAACAAAACAACCTACTGAATGCCTATCAATCAGTATTCTGGGCGAACCACAGCCCTGAGACCTGTCTGATTGGCTCAATGATAATATCAGAACACTCCTCGACCGTGGAGACACTATGGCCTGATCCTCCCCGATCTTTTTGGGTGTTTGATTCAGTCTCCCACAACACCGTCATCAACAGACTCCACAACATAGGCATGTAGCAAGATGTGAGTTTCTAAAATTATAGGGTGCTTTTAGGTTGAGCCTGGAGTCAGCGCAAGTGCTGCTCTCGTGAAGATCTGCTGTAGTTCTGTAGGTGAGGGAAGCCCTGCCTACTCCTTCACGCATATTTTAATTGGCTTGTGTCTTTGTCCTTCGTAAATGCTGCCTTCTGATTCATTTATAAGCGTGTTAGTCCATCCTTATTACGGCGATGTCGTCATCTATATCCTCCCATGGCTACTGGCCCCTTTACTTGCTTGTTACCCAGTACGTGAACTTTCTCTTTATTGAGCCTGGACACTGTCGGCTGGATGTTTTTTAAATACATGGCTATTTTTTTGCATGCTGTGGGTAAGGTGAGTTGCAGGACAGCCTCAGCAGTGCACCCCAGGACGGCGGAGAGGCTGGCTCCTGTTCCTGCTTTAGGAACGGCCCGCTGCCCAGGAGAGCGCCCATCCGCCTTCACCGGGGAGTATATGGTGAACCAGCAGAGAAGCTGGAGGCCATCATCAGGTACCCCAAGGCCCCCATCAATGTGGAGAGCCTGCTGGTAAGTTCTGCATCCCAGTGCAAATATTTTCTTTTTGTAGGAGCACGACCCCTATGTCCATGTAGTTAGCCACATGGGTGGGGTTGCAAAGGTCTACACTCCCACCTTCTACTGTGATCTCATCTTTTCAGTGGTGAGATTTAGCCACCAAGGAGAAGGAGTAGCTGACGTGCATCCTGTAATCACTAGGAAACTGTTCAGATTTCCATCTGGGATGAGCAGCAATGTCACTCTTCAGAAATGGGGCAACATTTTTCAGAACTATAGACACATAAATCTGCTGGGTGGGGCACTGCACATTTTCAGAAAAAGAGTGTTTTCTTCTCGTTGTTTTTAGTAGTTTGATGTTGTCTGTAGCTAGATGGTGCCCCACCTTTATTTCTTCTTCCCCTGCCCTCTTTATGTCTCTCTATTTATCTCTATCATTATTTTTCCCTTTCTTGCCTTATCCTTCTCTTTTGCCAGCCCTCTCTATGTCTCTCTCTCATGCTCTGGCTCTCTCTCCATCCCTATTCCTCTCTCTATCGCTCTATCTCTCTCTCTTTACCTCTCTCTCTACCCTTCTCTTTACACCCTCCCTCTGCCTCTTTCTAGCCATTTTTCCCTTCTTATCTCACACTTTTCCTCTATATCCCATCCCTGTCTTTCTCTGTCTTCATCTCCATTTTAACACCCTCTCCCTCTCTTGTCTCTCCATCTTCGTCTTTCTTTTTCACTATGTTGCTCTCCCTCCCTCTCTTTTCCCATCTCCAACATCTTTCTCTGCCTCTCACTCTCATACTCCCAAACTCTATTGGCCCGATTCACAGAACTAACTTAAGACAAAATCCTAAACGTACTACTTTTGTTATGTTATGTTATGTTAATTGGCTCTTCTATAGCGCAACGGCTACTCGCAATGGAGTGTCCCGGCGCTTTGGCGAAGAGGACCTTTAATGGAAAAGGAAACATAACTGAGAATAAAAGACAACACAATTCCTAAATAAAAAGCCATGTTTTTAACGCCTTTCTAAAAGACAACAGACTAGGGGCCTGTCTAAGAGCAATTGGAAGTTCATTCCAAGCACGTGGGGCCAGGTAATGAAACGAGCGCCCCCCTTGTCTAGCTCGTTTGATGGATGGAACGAGCATTTTAGACAAGGAGGCGGAGCGAAGAGCTCTGCTCGGTTGGTACAAAGCAAGGCGTTTTCTGATATACCTAGGGCCCAAGTCATGGAGGGCCTTATAGGTAAGCGTCAGGCTTTTAAACAGCACCCTTTTGGCTATAGGAAGCCAATGCAATTCCTTCAGCAGATTAGAAGCACTAGCTCGTCTAGGTAGACCGTAAATGGCCCGAGCAGCTGAGTTTTGCACAACCTGGAGTCTCCTTACAAGATATTTAGGAAGACCTAAATAAAGGACATTAACATAGTCCAGGCGCGACCCTACCAATGCCTGGACAATAACCCTTCGATGATTCACAGAAATCAAAGGGAGGAATTTTCTGAGCATCCGCAGGATACCAAAGCACTTCCCTGCAAGACAGGCTATTTGAGGTCCAAAAGTCAACTCATTGTCAACAATGATACCAAGATTTTTAGCCTTGGTACTGGCATTGGCGGGAGGAAAAAGATCCTGAGGCCACCAATTTTTCCAATTTGGTTCAGAGACACACCCGAAAAAGAGCAGCTCCGACTTGTCGGAGTTGCATTTCAGGCCGTGTCTCTTGAACCAATCAAAGACTGCTTCTAAGCAGCCTCTGATACGGGTCCCATCAAACACCTCGTTCTTATTCTGAGTGAACAAGAGCTGGGTGTCATCAGCGTAAGACACGATCTGGGCGCCAAACGACTCCGCAACCTCTGCAAGGGGGGCCATAAAGATGTTAAAAAGCAGGGGACTAAGAATAGACCCCTGAGGGACCCCCACTTCCAGGGCTGACATAGCTGCGGAGTGAGGTGGCGCCCAGATCGTTTGTCGACGGTTGGCTAGAAATGATTTGAGCCATTTCCACACCGTCCCCCTAAGGCCACAATCCCAGAGTCGAATTAGGAGAGTGTCATGGGGAACGGTGTCGAACGCCGCCGACAAGTCCCTTTTGGTATTCACAGAAGTCATTTAGTAGTAGTAAAGCTATGATTTTGACTTAAGTTTGACTTAAGACAAACTTAAGACAGACTTAAGACAGACTTAAGTTAGGATTGTGTATTAAGTTTGTCTTGAGTTGTGACCGCTCAGCCCTCCACAGGGCTTGGTCGCCCCACTCACTGCTGCCGCTCCTGCCTGCCTTGCCGCCTCCTGCCTGCAGATCCTTCGCTCGCTGCCCGCTGCTCCTTTCCCGCTGACCGCCGCTGGATTTCCTGCCGCTGCCTCCCTGGGGCCCCGCCCCCCCATGATTCCATTTGCCGCCCCGCTCCCACCACCCAGCTGCTCCTCCCTCCGGGCTCCTTACTTATGACGACCCCTGAGCGATCGCGCAGCGGACGCGCGCAGCGGGAGCACCGACGGAGCACCGAAGGTGCGCCAAAGGTAAACCCGTCTGCGCCCGTCCGCGCCTGGACCACGCCCCTGGCACCCACTGATGCAAGACGACCCGACAGATCCGACAGACCTACGACGCTGCAGCCCTCAACGCACTCAATGCCGGCCGGAACCCCACCTGCTGCCGGGCCACCCCGAAACGCATTCACGGACCATTCACCTGCAGATCCTGCAAGTTCACCTGCCTCCGAACCTGCCCCGCGCCCGCCAAGCCACGCTCCAGCAACAACCTCAAGTGCATCCTGCTCAACACCCGCTCCGTCCACAGACATGCCGTGGAACTCTGGAACCTCCTCGACACAACATCACCTGACGTCGCCTTCCTCACGGAAACCTGGATGAACGCCACATCAGCCCCCGACATTGCCATCGCCATCCCTGATGGGTACAAGATCGTCAGGAGGGACCGCGTCAACCAGACCGGAGGAGGCATTGCCATCATCCACAAGAACACCATCCGCATCACGACCGACTCCAACGACACCCTCGCCACCGCCGAGCACCTCCACCTCCAGATCCACACCGACCCAAAGACGACCCTCAGAGGCACCCTCATCTACAGACCCCCGGGACCACGCACACAATTCAGCGAAGACATCACGGACTTCATCCGCCCGCACGCCCTCCGCTCCGCTGACTACATCCTCCTAGGGGACCTCAACTTCCACCTGGAGAACAACAAGGATCGCAACACCGTCGCCCTGCTGGACAACCTCGCCAACCTCGGACTCAAGCAACTGGTGAACACCCCCACCCACTACGCCGGCCACACGCTTGATCCTGTCTTCTCATCCAGCAAGCACATCACCTTCAGCCACTCAACCGGACTCCACTGGACCGACCACAGCTGCGTCCACTTCAGCTTCAGAAAAACCACAACCCACCACCACCTGCAACAGGTTCCTCACAGGAGCTGGAGCAAGATCACCGCGGACCAGCTCACCACCTCCCTCAGCCAGAACTCACCGGCCAGCACAACGGACCCCAACGAAGCAGCCAGCAACCTCACGCAGTGGCTGACCGCCTGCGCCGATGACCTCGCACCACTAAAGAACCCTCCCAGCAGACCCAGAAGCAAGAAGGCCCCCTGGTTCACCGACGAACTCAAGGACTCCAAGAAGACCTGCCGCACCCTCGAGAAAGCCTGGCGCCTCGACCAGACCACTGACAACATGACCACCCTCAAACACGCCACCCGCAAGCACCACCAGCTCATCCGCACTACCAACAAGAATTCACTGAAGGAGCGACTGGACAACAACGCCCACGACAGCAAGGAACTCTTCAGCATCGTCAAGGAGTTCTCCAACCCCAGCACTGGCAACAACGACATCACTCCTTCACAAGATCTCTGCGACTCCCTCGCCTCGTTCTTCCATCGCAAGATTGCCGACATCCACAACAGTTTCGGCACACCATCCACGCACCCTACCGTCGAACAAACGCACTCCACCACCACCCTTCGCACCTGGACCAGGTGACCACCGAAGACACAGCCAGCACGATGAACACCATCCACTCCGGATCTCCAACCGACCCTTGCCCCCACCACGTCTTCAACAAGGCCGACTCCACCATCGCACCCAGATTCCGGAACATCATCAACACCTCCTTCAGCACCGCCACTTTCCCGGAGAGCTGGAAGCATGCCGAGCTCAGCGCCCTACTGAAGAAACCAACAGCGGACCCCACCGACCTCAAGAACTTCCGCCCTATCTCGCTCCTCCCCTTTCCTGCCAAAGTCATCGAGAAGATGGACAACAGACAGCTTGCCGCCTTCCTCGAGACGAACAGATCCCTCGACCCCTCGCAGTCCGGTTTCAGAGCCAAACACAGCACCGAGACCGCCCTCATCGCAGCCACCGACGACATCCGAGCCCTGCTCGACAACGGGGAAACAGCGGCACTCATCCTCCTGGACCTCTCTGCAGCGTTCGACACTGTCTGCCACCGCACCCTAGTCCAACGCCTCAGCAACACCGGCATCCAAGACAAGGCACTGGAGTGGATCATCTCGTTCCTCGCCGGAAGAACACAGATAGTCCGCCTCCCCCCGTTTCGCTCCGAGGTCACCGAGGTCATCTGCGGCGTCCCGCAAGGATCTTCACTCAGCCCCACCCTCTTCAATGTCTACATGAGACCCCTCGCTGCCATCGCACGCCAACACAACCTCAACATCATCTCCTACGCCGACGACACCCAGCTAATCCTCTCCCTCACCAGAGACCCCGACACTGCCAGAACCAGCCTACACGAAGGGATGAAAGACGTCGCCGAGTGGATGAAGAACTGCCGCCTGAAACTGAACTCAGACAAGACGGAAGTCCTCATCCTCGGACCATCACCCTCCGCCTTGGATGACTCCTGGTGGCCCCCAGCCCTGGGCACCGCTCCCAAGCCAACAGACCACGCACGCAACCTGGGCTTCATCCTGGACTCCTCCCTCTCGATAACCAGACAAGTCAACGCCGTCTCCTCATCATGCTTTCACACCCTCTGCATGCTTCGCAAGATCTTCCGATGGATCCCGACCGAAACCAGGAAGACGGTCACCCAGGCCCTCGTCACCAGCCGACTGGACTACGGAAACACCCTCTACGCCGGAACCACAGCCAAGCTACAGAAAAGACTCCAACGCATCCAAAACGCCTCCGCCCGACTCATCCTGGACATCCCCCGGCGCAGCCACGTCTCCGGCCACCTGAGAGCCCTGCACTGGCTCCCCGTCAGCAAGAGGATCACGTTCAGGCTCCTCACCCACGCACACAAGTCTCTCCACGACCTGGGCCCCAAGTACCCCAACGACCGCCTGACCTTCTACACGCCCACCCGCCAGCTACGGTCTACCAGCCTCGCCCTCGCCGCCGTACCACGCATCCGAAGAGCCACCGCCGGAGGCAGATCCTTCTCCTACCTGGCGGCCAAGACATGGAACTCCCTCCCCATCCACCTTCGGCTGACCCAGGACCACCTCGCCTTCAGGAGACAACTCAAGCCCTGGCTATTCGAGCAGTAGCGGACCCCCTCCCCCAAGTGCCTTGAGACCCTTCCGGGTGAGTAGTGCGCTATACAAGTATCATGATTGATTGATTGATTGATTGATGATTAAGTCTGTCTTAAGTTTGTCTTAAGTTTGTCTTAAGTCTGTCTTAAGTCTGTCTTAAGTGTGTCTTAAGTCAAACTTAAGACACAATCTTAACTTTACTACTACTAAATGCCTTCTGTGAATACTAAAAGTAGTACGTTTAGGATTTTGTCTTAAGTTAGTTCTGTGAATCGGCCCCCCTCTCTCTACACCCTCTCTCTGTCCCTCTCTGTCTCTCTATATCTATGTATTCTTTTACCTTACTTTATTCACTTTATTTCGGTTCGTAGACCATAAAAGTACAGTAAACACATACCAAATTGTTAAAATTATTTTTTAGACATAATTCATTTTAATGGAATATTTAAAAGTTTAAAAACACATTTCATCCATCGTGATTTAAAAACAAAACAATACAACCAGCAGAGGCAAAATCATTCAGCACTAAAAATATTACCCACTTCACACTAAGATTTTAGCACACTAAGCTGTAGTTTTGAGTGAACTAATTTCACAAGGTGAATACAATTACAACAATCATTTGCAATTCAGGTCTTGCAATTACACACGTTTGAGCTATTGGCTTTGTAAACAACAGAGCTTTATTTTTTTTAATTTTTAAAACATAAATAAAAGGCATTGTCATTTACAATGCCAATAGCTTAAACTTGTGTAAATGTGATACCTATTGTATTGCAAATGCTTATTGTATATCCAATATGTCTGGTATTCTAGTCTTGACTGTCTCTCTCTTCTAGCAATTACAATGTTTAATAAGACATTATATAGATTGACATTGGATACCAAGGGCCTGATTTAGAGTCTGTTAGATTGAATACTCTGCCTGCCGTATTACAAGTGACACAGGATATACTGCACTCGTGATATGGTGAACGGGATTCTCTGTCATACTTGTGAACGAATATCCATCTGCCAAAGTCTAAATCAGGCTCTGAATCATAAAATTGTTCCCAAGAACTGATTATATATCCCATACACAAGCCTGACAGCCCTTTCTTTATACCTATTCCCCATTTCTGGCAACTCCTCCTTGTCACTCCCATACTTGCAACTCAAATGTATACTTATGTGTGTGGAAACTCCATAGCAGGGGGGAGATCTCTCCACAAACAAAGATACTACAGAAGCATTGTGTGAATATGCATCTGATGTTTTACTTAGATTTGGTGTCTTATAAATCCACCTTTAATTTGATATGGCCGCTATGGTACAATAAATACGATAAAATAGGCGAAACATGTTCTTAGTTGTTCCATTTTTTAATGTTCTCTTACTATTTTAAATGCTAAAATGTTGACATATCATGTTGTATATGTCCCAATAAGTTAAGGGCATGGTATACAAACAGATCAGTCACAAATAGTGGTCGGGATTTGTGCGCCAAGTTCTTTTGAAATATCTGTAATACACCATATATAATATAAAGCTGCATTGCAAAATTTCAAGTTACATCGGGTGTCAAAAAAGCTGGCGTAATGTATATTGAATAGGTAGGGCACTTTTTGTGACTCCCAGTTACTGGCTCTAAACATCAGGATAAAGGTTTACAGGGAACAGCATACCACAGTCCACATATTTGAATTCCAAAATGGATTTTCTTGTTCAAAGCAGTCCATGTTCCTTACAGGAATCTGTGCTACTGCAACAAACAAAATCCCATTTTGGAAAATCATTTACAGGAGCAGACACCCCAAAACAACTCCTAAAGGGGAAACTGTCCAATGGGACAGCATTCATCTTCTCAATTTTTTATCATCTCTCTCCAGGATTGATTAACTTTTAAACATTTCATTACCACAATTGCAGTTACAAACCAGTGATACATCTCAATGCTAATTGTAAACAAAGAAGCAATGCATCCTTCATGGCTTGTATTTGTGAATCAGAATGGGTTAGTAACCCTATTTGCTATACAAAAAGTCTTTTAGCAAATCACAAAGTGTGTTTAGTACATGGCAAACCACCAGTTTTATGACAAGAAAAATATTTTGTGCATCATATGATGTGATGTATTTCAAGAAATTGTGAGGGACAGTGTTTTCATGTTTGCTCACATACTGGTTCAAGGAAGGAAAAAAGTTTGAAGAACACCCCACACATCTCTAGTACCAACAATGAAAAAGTCGCATGAAGCTGCTGCTTACCTCTGGAAACTTTGAAATTGCATTCATGAAAGTAAACCTGCTGCTCTCGGCACAACAAATGCTGGCAAGGTAAACAAAGGTAGGCATTTGCAATAGATCATCAGGTTCAGAATACATACCTGTTTCCCTGAAGCTCACAAAGCGCCTTTGTTACATGACTCCAGTCCACAGCTCCAGGTTCATTTCTCCGCCACTTCTCAATCACCGCAACACACTGATCAGTGGAGCCACCAAGAATGATGTCTGAAAAATAGTCACAGGCTGGAATAACCCATTGGATGGAAGGACCACAAGAGAGATTGATCAGCAGCTCCCCTTTCACACCACCTGGTAAGAAAAAGGTACAGAAATGGATTGATGATTACATATTTTGAAGTAAATACATTAAATTAAATTACATTAACCTCTGGTCACCCCTTGGTAGTTTGGCACAGAGCAGTCCGGCTTAACTTCAGAGGCAATGTGTAAAGTTTTATTGCAACACTTCTAACAGTGAAACAGGGAAAACACCACAAAAAAGATAGCACACCTGGTTAGAAAAATAGAGTTTAATTTAATGAACAAAACAAGACCAAAACTACAGAATACAATAAGTTAAAATTGAGTTCTGAATTTTAAAAGCATAAACTGAAATGTAGTACTTAAAAGCATAAAGTGCCAACTGGGGCTAGCTGGTCATGCTTGGCCAGGTCACATCCTTAAAGTTCAGGCCAACCACTGTCATGCGTGGGCCCGATATAGGACTAGGCTAGTCCTTCTGCAAAGTACCTTAGCTGTGTCATCAATGGAGCCAAGATGCAAGAATAAAAGGGGCGATGTGTTATCGTCGACCCACAGGATGAAGGTGATCTAACAGCTTTGAGCCACGCAAAGTTGAAGATGCATCCAAAATGGAGTATCTGTGCAGAGAAGTCAGTGATGCATCGCCCTCAATCCTCTCAATGGTGGTGATACTTCTGATGTTAAAGAGATGCACTAGTTACGAGCTGCGGAGTTGACAGCGATGCATGGTTTCTGCTGGAGCAGCACTTCATACCGACTTCCAAGAGTCCAGGACTGAGTTGGCACCACTTGGCAGGGAATACTCACCACAAGACTTTGATGTTCCTGAACCAGGAGGCAAGCCAGCAAGCTCTAGGAGCCACTTGGGTTCTGGATGCAAAAGAAGTGGGTCCAATCCTTCCCACCCTGGCAAGGAAGATGGCAGGCAACAGGTCAGCACAGCAGAGTGGCAGTCCATCAGTAGCACATCTGTCCTTCTACCTGGCAGAGTATCCACAGATCCAGTAGTGTACTGAGTTGGGATGGTCAAAAGTCCAGTCCTTATTCCCACTGGTGCCTGTGAAGTGTGGGAGACTTCAAAGAGGGGCTTTGAAGTGCTCAGAAGAAGTCCCTTATCATCATGGCTCCAGACTCACTACAGTGGGTTAAGCAGATTATGCAAGTTTAAATATGAGGCTATGAGCAGTCCTTTCCACCCATCCTGCTAAGGAGGGCCCATCAGGATTCAGATGGCCCTTCAAATCACGCCTAAACTCCCTTTGTGTGTGGTTGTCTAGAGGGAATGCACAAAGCCCAGCTGTCATTCACCCCAGACGTGTTGTGGAGATAACACACCCGCACCACAGAGGAATTGCATCTCACATTTTGGAGGAGAACTGGGTACCCTTTCTAAGGGATCACTTGAACCACCAAACTAGGCAAATTGTGATAGACCAGACAGCCAGCGAAATACCAGAGTATCCCACCACAGGAGCATCACTAAAGGGGGACAATGTCACACCACCGCCGGAATCAGTTAACACACATGAGCACGAATACAGAGCCTCAACCATACACCTGATAAGGCAGCACATTGCAAAATGAAGACAAGAAGGGGCCCCAGGGCCTAATTGCATTCCTCTAGCAGTCTTAAAGGGTAGAAGACTGTGCAGGAATTTTGGACCCTCTTTTTCTTGAAATCAGATCCCTTGGTATAATCCCAGCTTCATGGAAAGGCTCAACAATCTCCCCAATCCAAACATGTGGACACAGTTTGCTACTGCTTGGTCGCCCTGATCGACAAGGAGGTAAAATATTTAGCAGGAAGAGTGCCGGTAGATCTCACATCTTGGGTAGAGAAGAACGCAATCATTCCACTCAACCAGACGGGTTCCTGTAAAACTTCAGGCATGACAAGAAACATCTTGACTGTTTCACTACTACAGACATGGCAAAGGCCTCCAATCTGCCATCAACCGAAATGTGGTGAATGCAGCCCAT
Source organism: Lissotriton helveticus (assembly GCF_964261635.1). Lineage (NCBI taxonomy): Eukaryota > Metazoa > Chordata > Amphibia > Caudata > Salamandridae > Lissotriton > Lissotriton helveticus. The sequence goes on from NC_136064.1 coordinate 129,057,409, forward strand.
GCACTATTCATGAGTGGGGCAAGCTAAAAGGTTTGGGGGCTATGATTTGTGTCTAATGTGATGTTGATTATAGTTTACATAACATATGGTAGAACATCTGCAGCTGGAGTAATTGTATTATCATGAAAACAGTGAGATATAAAAGAGTCATAAAAAGAACTAGGGAAATATATTTGTATATTCCATTCATGAAGCAGCATGCTTTTAACGCACAGGATTTTATTGGGACCAGATCTGTAATACAGTTCATCCCATCTCAGTCACTAGTGCCTTCTATATACTGAGTTGCAGAAACAGCCTCCTTTGTTTTATTCCAGTTTTCTAGTTTTGAAATGTACATACTTTGTGCAATGTCAGTGAAAATAAGTGATATTATTGACATTCAACTTGTTTTTTAATGCACAATGTACAATATGTTATGGATGGATTGTAAATATTCATATACTGTACAATGTACTTTTCATCATAAATGTGCTTTTGACGAGAGCACAAGATTTTACATTTGTTCATTCTGTCAACTGTTTACTCCTGCTTTTGTTTTCACTAGCAACAAAAATGTGAAATACATTTATTATTCATTCTTGTCTTTAAATAACAATAACACATGAAACAATTAATGCACCGAAAGCAAAGAAGCACTCATAATTTTTTTCAGAATTCAATGCATAAACATGGAGAATATATTTGTACAACAGTAATATTTCACCACATCTTCAGCTTGGAAAACAGGAGTTATAGGAAACATACCTGAGGTGAATATTTTGTTGAAAGAAGGTAACATCTGCATTACTGAATCATTAAGGAAGGCAGAATCATTTGCAGTATATGTATCCATAATTATAGCTGCATCCAAGTATCGTTCGTGGAGCTCTTTCAGCTCAGAAAATGATGCCATTTTCAAATATTCAAAGTTTCAAACTCTACTTCTTCTGTATGTGCACCTATTCTTATAGTAAATCATCTAAATTACAAATGATTGAGGAACATAAGTCAGTTTTATTTGTGTGCGCTCCAAACCTCATCTAAATTCTATTCTTCTTTGATGTCAGCTGAGTGAAGCTTGGACATATTTAGCATCTTGTTTGCAAAGCATAATGTTGTGAATTGTGCCACATGTCCCATCACCTTAATTGAAACAGATACAGCAATGCTATTTCTGCCACTAAACTGAATCCTTCAAAATATGCACTTGCTAATCATTCTTTGAACAGGCTTGGTATTGAGATCTTTTTTTAGCCTTTTTTATTGTACTATGAAACTAATTAGTATCAGTAACAATACTAAAAAGTTAAAGTATAGCCATGTGCGTCCCATCAGATCCACTCAAAATCTGTTCAATGTTCCAGTGTAGGAAATCACCACATTGTGAATATTTCTATAAAAAATAAATGGAGTTGCTAATTGGGAGAGGGTGCTCATATCAACTAAAAAACACTTTGGTTATATAAAAACAACGTCCCTGGTAGCTGTATCACAAGAAGCTAGCAGGCTCTAAAGACATGTGTGCTATATTGAAGCAGCTCCAACAATTTTTAAGTAAAAAACGAAACCAAGGTCTAACAAGGTCAGAGTAATGTCCCACAAAGTCTCATGAAAGAAGTGTGGCTCACCAGTTAGAAGCGGCAGACCCTGAAGCAGAGGTCGGCCGGGGACCAGGGTACAATTCCCGACGCGGCAGGGTCTTGGGTCAATGTCCGCGGACTCGATAATTCTCGCTTAGGTGCCTACGCTAACCATGGGTCCCACTCTGCAACTCTGGGCAATAGCTTGCATAATCTCCACAACAGCCCCAGCAACGCCCAATTAATGAATTCTAATGAGAAGCCATTAAATGAGTCATTGTGTTTTTAAATTATTGTACTAGTGTCAATTTTACATTTAAATATTAGATTGCAACTTTAATATTCATAGTTTGCAAAACAATTTTATTTATTTTTATTTGCACAGTTTTATATTGCACAAACATGATGTTTGAGGGAGTAAGAGTGCTGTACACGTGGCAGACAAGATGTACAAGGGACAGACCAGGGAGAAAAAAACACAAATAAATACAGATAAAGTATATCATACAATTTGGAGAATCATAATCCCTAGCAGTCTACAAGTAAAAGATGAGGTTGAATGACTGAGGATAACTAGTGAAGGAATCTATTCATCGAAAAAATTAATTTACTTCCTTTTGAAGACGGTAGAGGAAGAGTTTGTCATGATTTCAGGGAGTAGTGAGTTCCATATTCTGAGGGTTAGATCAGAGAAGGAACGTCTGTACATATTCTTCTTATTGAACTTCAGTAGTAGGGAGCTTCTTGAGTAGTGACTACCTCAAGGAAAGTTCTAGTGTTTTGGCCAGGTAGACAGGTGTGTTATGGTGGTGGCCTTTTCTGTCAGGTAAGTTATCTTCAACTAGATTCTTGCTTCAAATGGGAGCTATTTAAGAATGGTTGAGGTCAGGTGTGATGTGGCTGAATCTTCTGGATCCAGTGATGAGCTTGGCAGCATATGTTATGTTATGTTATTTTTTTTTTTTGTATAGCGCAACGGCTACTCAGAAAGAGTGTCCCGGCGCTTTAGGTAAAGGAGAGCTGCATCACAATAACACAACACAATTAAAAAGAGAAAACAAGACAGATAGGGTAAGGAAGGCTGCTGAGAGGCCTACTGGGTAAAGAGCCAGGTTTTAAGGCCTTTCCTAAAAACAAGAAGACTGGTGGCCCCCCGGAGTGAGAGCGGAAGAGAATTCCACATCTGTGGAGCCAGCAGACCGAAGGAGCGGCCGCCCAGGCGCGCTCTCTTCACTCGCGGAACCGCCGCCAGGAACAAAGATTCAGACCTCAGCGACCGGGCCGGATGGTAAAAGGCCAGTCTCTTCTGGAGGTACTTTGCTCCCACCGCATGAAGAGCCTTGTAGGCCAGAGTCAATGCCTTAAAGGCGATCCGTTTGCGGATGGGTAGCCAATGCAATGTCCGCAGTAGACCCGCGGCGCTGGCTCGTCTATTTAGACCAAAAATGGCCCGAGCCGCCGCGTTCTGCGCGACTTGAAGCCGCTGCAGCAAGTACTCTGGTAGGCCCAGGTAAAGGACGTTGGCATAATCCAACCTGGATCCGACCAGAGCCTGCACGGTCAGCTTCCTGTGTTCCTCAGACAGCAGAGGTAGAAACTTCCGCAACATCTTTAACAGGCCGAAGCAGGTGCCGGTCACCCCAAGGATCTGGGCTTTCATCGTTAGCCCCTTGTCCATCTTGACCCCCAAGTTCTTAGCCATTAGGGAAGAACAAGACGGGGGGAACATATCGATGGGCCACCAGGCCTGCCAGATTGGCTCCGTATCACACCCAAAGAAGAGTACCTCGGACTTATCGGAATTGCACTTGAGGCTGTTCAGTTGGAACCATTTAAAAACAGCCCCAAGGCAATTCCGGATACTCTCCCCATCAAAGTCTCCACCTCTCTCGCAGGAGAAGAGGAGCTGGGTGTCGTTGGCATAGGATACGATCCGGGCACCAAACGACTCCGCCAACGCCGCCAAAGGGGTCATGAAGATGTTAAAGAGGGTCGGGCTCAATATAGAGCCCTGAGGGACCCCAACTCCCAGAGGCGGCATCACGTCGGTGTCCGGGGATGCCCAGACCGTTTGCTGGCGGCCGGCTAGAAAGGAGGAAAACCAGCTGAGCACCGTCCCCCGAAGGCCAATCTCATAGAGTCTTGCGAGAAGGCCATCATGGGGGACGGTGTCAAAGGCCGCCGACAAGTCCAACAACACCAGCATGACTTTGCCCCCGGTGTCCAACACCCCTTTGATGGTTTCCAAAACCTCGAGGAGCGTGGTTTCGGTGCTAAGGTTTGAGCGGAAGCCGGACTGGGTGGCATGCAAGATCTCGTGAGTCTCCAAAAAATTGGAGAGCACCGACTGAACGTGCTTCTCCAAGATCTTTGCAAGAGCCGGCAGCAAAGAAATTGGCCGGTAGTTCAATGTCCTGAACAGAAGGAGTGAGGGTTCCTTGCGGAGGTGTTCTGGCAGTTGGTTCCATAGTTGTAGAACTAGGACAGAGAACGCTGTGCCCCTTTGGATGCGGTGTTGCACCGTGGAACAGCCAGGCGACAGGCCTCGGAAGACCGCAGTGTGTGGCCTGGAACACAGTTCTCGAGGCGTTCTTTAATGTAGTCCGGGGCTTGGCCCTAGATTCCTTCATGGGCATTGCAGAGACCCTTAAACTATGGTCTCTGCTTTATGGGGAGCCACAGAAGCTTTCAGAACAGGCATGAGACCTTCTCGGGAGCCTGATAATCAACCTGGCTTAGTTGTTTAGTACCACCTGCAGTTTATTAGGAAGTTTCTAAGGGAAGGGCGATGTTTATGGCCTTGCTGTAGTCTCACCTAGAGACAATAGTGGCTAACACAATCATCTTTTATGAGGTGGTTGAAAGGAGGGGGACAAGTTTCCACAACTGCCTCATGAGGCCTGTACATGTGCTGACCACTAAGGTGACCTGGTTGGCCATAAACAGCTCAGAATCAACTTTTATGCCCAGGCTTTTCGCATCCAACACAGGTGTGGGGGTGGCACCTAGCTCCTGGGGCCAGAAAAGGTCACTCCAAGGGTTGATTTTTATTAAGATGACAAGGAAATCTGTTCTATCAGGGTTGATTTCAGCAAATTGGCTGTCCTTCTACCGAGACACAAGATGGCTGCCAACACTTCCTGGTTTGGAGTGTTGACAGCCAATTAGCATTCAGCTTGTGCACGGGAGGGTACGCGTACCATATGTGTACCGTACTTCGTCTATAGATATATCTTTGATTTTACTTTTGATTTTCTCAGGAACTACTGAACAGATTTACACCATTTAACAAATAGCGTAATCTGCGAACCAAACTCTACCCTTTTGCCAAATTTGGTATAATTCCGTTCTGCAGTACGGGCTGTAGTCTCACTTAAAGGTTCCTATGGAAAATTGCATGGGGAAAATATGTTTTGGGACCCCCCTTTTTTCTTGGCCCCTGCTTCACGAATCACCGCAAAGCTTTCAGGGAAGGAGCGGAGCGGAGCAGGCCATGTTCTTGGAGAATTTTGCGTGTATTCGTCGACCGGCGCTAAAGTTATTCCAAATAGAATATTGCGGATTTCCTATGGAAACTAGGTTTTAACTATAACTACCTACTGGCGACCACCAGTAGGTTATGTATATATATATATATATATATTATAGATGTATATCTAAAGTTCGATGGAAGAATAAATGGGTAAATAAGTATCTAAATCAATGTTTTATTTGTAAAATTGATTGTATAGCTGACTTATTAAGTGTATCTTAGTGAATACAAGTATTACCGAGTAATATTGAAATATTTAAATATCTGTATCAGTGTCTTACTTTGTGTATAGGTGGCTGCATGGGTTGGTGAGTAGCTACATGAGTGTCTATATGGGTTATTAGTCGGTTTTTAAACTATCAGTATGAGTGTTTGTATGGTTCGGTGGGGAATATTACTTAGGGCATAGATGCATGAATGAGTGACTCACTGTTTGTATGTGTTTCGAAGACAGCATGTGTGCAGGACTGTATGGGTGGATGAGTGTGTGTATGGGTGTGTTAGTGAGTGAATGACTGTCTAAATAGTATTTTTATTAGTAACTACATATGTTTAAAAAAAGTAAATATGAGTATTGATGTATATAACTGAGTATATGAGAGAGTGAGAGATTAGAAGAGTTCCTGTATAAATAAGTATGAGTTTCTAAAAGTGATTGTTTAAGAGAGTAAGTATGTGTACATTTCCGTAGAAGCAAGTGTAGTGGTGTGTGTATAGCTGTATATGCAAATAAATGGATGTTTGTTTGCATGTGTGAGTATGCGTGTGAGTAACTATATGGATGAGTGTCGATGTGTAACAGGATGTGTAGGTGTAGGAGTATGTATGAGTGAGTACATGTATGAGTGACTATATAGAACTATTGGTGAATAAGTGGATGTGCATGTAGGTGGTGGATTTACTGAATTGGTTGTTGTAACTGGTATTGGTATCTCCATTTTTTTCAATTTTTTAGTTTCTATTTTTGAATGTGTGTACCAAGGGTTATATTGGGGTGAGAGGAGGTCTGCCACTCTTTCACAAGGTTGATGTCATCAGTGATGTCATCAGGGATGTCATTTGAGATCTCATCAGTGATGTCATGAGTGATGTCACTGACCAAATGCTAATTCCTAACTATAACGTGTGTGAAACCTATGTTTTTTTCAGTGAATTTCTAAGGTTTTTTAAATGGTAATTCCTAATTATACCGTGGCTGAAGCCTATGGTTTTTTCATTGAATTTCAAAGGTTTTATAAATGATAATTTTAAAATGTAATAATTTTTATATTTTTTTATACTAATTTACTACATTGTTTCAAATTATTTATTTTTAGATATTTTATTTTTTAAATTACATTACATATTTTTAATATAAATTGAAAAAAATGTTTTTTAAAATATTGAAATTGTAATATATATATTTTTTTAATTTATATATACTTTATATAGCAGGCAATGATATCTTATTGAAGGAAATTCAAGTTACTGGTAAGTACAGTTAAAAATACTTTATTTACTTTTCAGGAATAGTAGAGACCTGAAAGATGCAGCACTGAGGTATCTCCTGATAACAGGTGATTAAATCGGAATTCGTAGTTCGGCTGATTTTTGAGGAATTTTTTAAAGTTCCAAAACTCCACAATTAGAAAAATTTCCAAGTGAAACCAGTCAATGTTTAGCCTATGGAAGGAAATTCAAGTTACTATAACTACGAATCTAATTACTTTTCAGGATCAGTAGTGGGCTGAAACATGCAGCTCTGAGGTCTCTCCTGATAACAGGTGAATAAATCGGAATTCGTAGTTCAGCTGATTTTAGAGGAATTTTTTAAACTTCCAAAACTCCACACTTAGAAAAATTTCCAAGTGAAACCAGTCGATGTTAACCAAATGGAAGGAAATTCAAGTTACTGTAAGTTTGGTTAGAATTACTTTTCAGAACCCGTAGTGAGCTCAAAGATGCAGCACTGACGTATCTTGTGATAACAGGTGAGTAAATCGTAATTCGTAGTTCGGGTGATTTTACAGGAATATTTTGCACAAAAGTGAAGGAAGGGGGCGGGGCCTGAGGTAACATGTGTGAAAACACGCCCTGCGATGTGTTTTAGGTTGGGGAAATAATTCCCCAACTTAAAACGCGCCACAGGGCATGTTTGCACTCACATCACCTCAAATCCCGCCCCCTACCTTCACCACTGTGCAAACGCGCCCTGTAGCGTGATCTAAGTTGGCGGATTAAGTCCCCTTGCATACTGGGGGTCCCTGGGGGCCAACTAGCCCACCAGGTACCTCCAGTATGCGCCAGGTGGCTGCGTTGCAGAGAGGTGTAAAAAGGGGCGTAGCCTCATTACACCTCTCTGCAACGCAGCCCCCTGGCGAGTTTGCAGAGAGGGAACTAATTCCCCTTGCATACTGGGGGTCCCTGGGGGCCAACTAGCCCACCAGGAACCTCCAGTATGCGCCAGGGGGCGTTGTTGCAGAGAGGTGTAAAGAGGCCATGCCCCTTTTTACACCTCTCTGCAACACAGCCCCCTAGCGCTTTTTCAGAGGGGGAACTAATTCCCCTTGCATACTGGGGGTCCCTGGGGGCCAACTAGCCTACCAGCAACCTCCAGTATGCGACAGGGTGCTGCGTTGCAGAGAGCTGTAAAAATGGGCTTGGCCTCATTACACCTCTCTGCATACTAGAGGCTCCTGGTGGGCTAGTTGGCCCCCGGGACCCCCAGTATGCAAGTGGAAGTAGTTCCACCTCTGCAAACATGCCAGGGGGCGCGTTTGCAGAGAGGTGAAGGGAGGGGGCATGGCCTCCTCCCGATCCCGTTTTTTTTTTTTACTTATAAGAAGGGGTCCTGTGTAGCCCTCCTTCTTTTTCTTCTTTTTTTGGCCCTGGGGACCCCATCCCTCAAGACCTTCCCTCAAATCTTTTTTTTTTTATTTTGTTACGGGAAGGGGCCGTGTGGCCCCCATCCCGTGGCCATTTCTGGCCCGGGACCCCATCCCCCGGGGCATGGCCAACTTTAATTTTTATTTTTCGTGGAGGGCGGCTGCATAGCCCCCTCCTATGTCCCCTTAAGGCCCCAGGGACTCTATACCCCAGGGCCTGACTTTTATTTTTAAAATATTCCTTTTTTTAATGGAGAGGGGGGCCGCGTGGCCCCCGGGGCCTGGCCGTCCTTGTTGGGGGCCGTGGGAGGGTCCCCAAGCCCCCCACGATCCGTGCGGGCTCTCCACATCCTGCGGGAGCCGGCATCCCTTTTCTGCATGGGAAGCAGCTGCTCCCCATGCAGAAAAGCAATCAGCTTTGATTTTTGAGAGAGACAGGTTTCCTGCTCTCTCTTTCAAAAATCAAAGCAGTTTGCTGTGGTAGGGTGGGAGTCGCTAGGCTCCCGCCCTACCATAGCAAACAGCAGTGTCCTGGGGGTGGGCACCCCAGAGACACTGCTGGCGGTGGCGGTCCCCGGGGCTCTGGGGCCTTGGAGGCCCTCATCATTAATATCAAAGCCCCGGGGGGTGGCGGTCCCCGGGGCTGCGGGGGGCCGTGAGCCCCCCGCTATCATAATTACTTTCCCCTGGGGGGTGGCGGTCCCCGGGGCAGTGTGGGGGGGGATTGGGCCCCCCCACACTTTTTTTTACATTATGCCCCCGGGATTTGGCCCCCCCGGGGTTAATTTTCAAAAAAGCAGCCCGGGTTGTATTTTTTTTTCACGGCGTATGCGTACCTACGCATACCCTGCAATTAAAAAAAAAAAAAATGTGGGCCTTCGGGGTCCTTGTGGGACCCACTGAGCAGGCCTAGGGGGTCAGGGTGTTTCTACCCTGCCCCTTTTTTTGCTCTGCACGTTTGTTTTTCTGCTTTCTTCTGCCTCGGTTCTACCGAGGCACAAGATGGCTACCAACACTTCCTGGTTTGGAGTGTTGACAGCCAATTAGCATTCAGCTCGTGCTCGGGAAGGTACGCGTACAGTAAGCGCCTATAGATATATCTATGATTTTACTTTTGATTTTCTCAAGAACTACTGAACGGATTTACACCATTTAACAAAAGGGTAATACACGTACCGAACTCTACTTTTTTGCCAAATTTTCTGTAATTCCATTCCGTATGAAAAATTGCATGGGGAAAACATGTTTTGTGACCCCCTTTTTTCTCAGCCCCCACTTTACGAATCACCCCCAAACTTTCAGGGAATGAGCGGAGTAGAGCAGGTAATTTTCTTGGAAAAATTCCCGAAGATTCGTCCACCGGCGCCAAAGTTATTTTAAATAGAATGTTGCAGATTTCTTATGGAAACTAGGTCCTAACTATAGCTACCTAATGGCAACCGCCAGTAGGTAATATATATATATATATATTCACTGAAAAAACCATAGGTTTCAGGCCTTATATAGTTAAGAATTAGCATTTTTAAAAAACATTGAAATTGCTCCAAATAGTTAGTTGTACTAACTATATTTCACGCACCCGCAATCCACTGATGATGATGTCACATATTACATCATTCATGACACGGTCAGTGACATCACTGATGACATCTCAAATGACATCAATGATGAAATCACTGATGACATCATCCAGTGAATGTGGTGTGCTTCGATATTTAAATATGCATTATATATATAGCAATTTGCATTGAAGTATGAGTGGATATATAAAAATAAATATTTGGATGGAGGACTTTAACAATTTATAGTGTCTCACTAAATATAGTGGATAGTGACTAAACTGTGTGAATATCTGTATCACTTTGTCATTTGTTGTGTAAACTGGTTCTCCAGTTGGTTACTAGCTATGTGAAAGTTCATGTAAGTTATTGATTAGTTAACTGAGTATTTGTATGGGAGAGTGAATGTGTGTGTGGTTCGGTAGAGGTTGTGTGACTGCCCAAAGATGTGTGAATAGTTGATTCAGTAAGTATATGAAGATAAATCTACATGTTCTAACAGATGTTTGGGTGAATGAATATCTTTATGGGTGTGGTGATGAGCAAATATATTTTTCAACGGTACATGTCCAAAAAACTAGAAAAATAAAAGGCAGTGTATGTGTCAGTTGTTGTATATAAATAAGTATACATAAGACTCAATGATTGTGTGAGTGACTGTATGGATAACTGTATACTTGTAATAATGATTTTATAATATACTAAATATGACTTACTATCTAAATGAATAGATGAAGTGGTGTTTGTATAAGTGTGTAGCTAAGTAAGTATGTAAGTATGATCCATTGTTTGCATAAGTGAGTAGGATAACTGCATATGTGAATAGGTTGTGTGCTGGTGTGTAATGTCGATATAGGTGTATAAGTATTTTTGATAGTGTTCTATTGTTCATTGACAGCATGTATGAGTGAATCTACAGGTAAGTGATTAGATGTGTGTATACATTTAGGAATCAATGAGTGGGTTTTTAAATTCCTGTATTGCTGTATCAATGGATTCAAATATGATACTCTGTATTTTACACAGAGTGATAAAAGATTTTACTAGTGTATGAAAAGGTGTATGTGATTGTCACATGGATGATGTCATCAGTGATGTCGTCATTGATGTCATTTGAGATGTCATCAGTGATGTCACTGACCATGTCATGAATGATGTAATATGTGACATCATCAGCAGTGGATTGCGGGTGCGCGAAAAATAGTTAGAACAACTAACTATATAGGAGCAATTTCAATGTTTTTTAAAAATGCTAATTCCTAACTATATAAGGCCTGAAACCTATGTTTTTTTCAGTGAATTTCAAAGGTTTTTTATATGCTAATTCCTAACTATATAAGGCCTGAAACCTATGTTTTTTTCAGTGAATTTGCAAGGTTTTTTAAATGCTAATTCCTAACTATATAAGGCCTGAAACCTATGGTTTTTTCAGTGAATTGGCAAGGTTTTTTAAATGCTAATTCCTACCTATATCAGGCGTGAAACCTATGTTTTTTTTCAATAATTTTCAAAGTTTTTCTAAATGCTAATTCTATTAGCGGATAACGTTTAAATATGTTAATATCCTTGTGGGACCACCTGAGCAGCCCTAGGGGGTGAGGGTGTTTCTACCCTGCCCCCTTTTTGCATTCTACACGTTTGTTTTTCTGCTTCTTTTGTGCCAAGCTAACTCTCTCCACCTTACCTCCAAATTGCTCATATTTGTATGTTCTGAGCCTCATGTGATACTCCTTCAGGATATTGACTCAGACGCTAAACCCATGATGCCAAAAATGAATTTAAAATATACACATATCCACCATGCCAAATAGGAGGTGATATCTGGCTTCAAAAGGCTCGGAATGCTGATCTGATGACTTGTGATAAAACACCAACAATAATCACTTCTTGTGAAGAGCCATGCAATGAAGAACACTAGAGAACAAAGTGGCCACCCCAAACCTCTGAGAATCTGGGTGCTGAACAAAACACTGGTCACAAAATATGACTTACAACTTGCAACACGTTTTTGCAACTAATCTGTGCAGTATTAGGTGTGTTCTCAAAATTCTCATTCCACCTGGATCACAAAGAAGTCTTCCACATGAAAATTAAGCATATAGTTGCAAATTATGACTTACTTCAATTGGATGTCAACCAAGTGATGGTGGCAAGCTGTTGTCAGCAGACCACAGTGCCACATTTAATTAAAATAAACATATTTAACCACTTCCATGCTCATGACGAGCTCAGCTCGTCATGCAGTACACTGCTCGTGTGCTCATGACGAGCTGAGCTCGTCATGAACAATGGGATATAAGAAGGATGAGCACCGAGCGGGGATTGCTTTAGCATTGATAGTGTTAAAAATAAATAAAAAGCAGCACACCTTTACTTTTTGGGGGAAAAGTTTGATTGAGAGGTTATAGTGATCCTTTGTCCTACTGGTTACTCTCAAACAAACTAACAGTATCAGTGTTACAGGTACCAGACCAACCATCCCAGAAACAACATTATATCCGTTGGTCGGTCACTGAGATAGCCTCTTTGATGGGGCTTAGTCCTGTGGAGTTTCACAAAGCATGTTCAGAGAGCGACCGATGTGATTGGGGTTGGGTCCACCCCATCCACCCATTCTCTTTACAAAGAACATCTGGATCAAAATAAATCGAGATTGGTGACACCTAAAAATGCTACTGGTGAGTTGTACCGGTAAATCTTAACAACCCAGTTAAATAAATTGAAATATTCTATTGTGTACAATGTTATCTCACCAACACTCACATTCTTAACTTTATTTACAACAGGTACAATTTTGGGCACTTTTATTTACTTTATTGGTGTGTGAAACTTTTCAGGTACAACTCCCCATTAGTATTATTTTTTCAAAAGCAAGTCTAGATAAAATGGAATCACCCCTCTATTAATACAAAAGAGGAAATGATATGCCCCCTACCCTAAAGTTGTGGTTTCTCAATGTTTCCCAAATGTAAAAAATAATAATGGATCCAGGAGTCCTAATCCAGAGGTTGCAGTACATTTAATCAACTAATATTTGTTTCAGATATTGGACAGTAACATTCCAGTTCCAAATATTGCTAGTCGAACAATTAGTAAATAAATAAAAAAAATCAATGAATTATAGTCATACAACACAACTCAAAGCTACAATCTCTTTGACGCTCCAGTACCGCAGAGCTCAAAGCACAGACCTATAGCTACAAGACAACACAGAGCCACTGTTCATGGCTTTTCATGGCCTTGTAGATATGGTGCAATGCAACAAAGGACATGTCGCTGCTTTGCCTCACACTGCACCAGGGAGGCATGCCATGGGCACTCTGGTAGATGTTCCCAAGCAACGCTCATATATTTAGACACATTCCCAGATTAAGAAAATCATGTTGAAACTATGAAAGTGCCAAAACTGTTAGAAACTAATAGAAATATGTTCATTTTGACTAGGCTTTTCCTGAGAAAATCTTTGCCACTCAATTGACGCAATGAATTCTCACTGGTACTAAAATGTCTCCAAGCTATGCTTCCCTTTCAATCTATTCTTTCAGCTTCCACAGCTTTGAGACAGGTCCTTGAGCTACATTAATTACTTTACAAGCAACTATGACAACATAGAAAAATACAGCATAACGTAACATAAACAAAACCACTGGAATTAGGCAAAGTGGAGGGTCAGATCATGTGGTAAGGATTACTGCCTTATTCAGCAAGAAAAGATACATTATGAGGCATTATGTGGCACACTTTTTGACAGTGCTTCTTCATAATTTTGTCATTGTTTCATGTGTTAAAACTGTTTGTTTTGTTTTATTTTTTCATCCGGATTTGTGTACCCAGCGTGGATTTGGCCAATTCTTAAAGAAAATACATTGTTTTGTCCTTGTGGGACCCCCTGAGCAGGCCTAGGGGGGTCAGAGTGTTTCTACCCTACCCCCATAACATGTTTTGTAATTTTTTTTTCCAAAGATGCTTTATTCGAGTTTTTTCATAAAAGCACATACAATCACAAATATAAAAACATCGCTAAAAAAATCACCAATACCTTCAAAAAACATTAATACATATATAAAATTTTCATGAAATATACAGATAAAATAAAATACAGACGATCCCTAAGAACAATAAAAACAATCAGCTGCCTAAAACCCTCTCTCTGATAGTCCATGCCCATCCAAGATATTTAGCTGTAGCTGCGACTAAGGGCAAAAAAATGCTAGTGCAAATAATTATTAAGGCTACATCACTTCTAGTGGTACCTAGGTTTTTGCACACTGGTGTTAACCAAACGCGCCTGGGTTCAGCATAGGATTTACAAGCAAATAGGAAATGACCAATTGTTTCCTTGTGTGCTCCACAGGCTGGACAGTTGCTATTGGATGAACCCCCCAACCTGCCTGTAAAAGACCTAAGGGGGAGAGCACCAGCTCTAGTTTGAAAAAAGAGCTTCCTGTCCCTGGGCGAGGTTATAGTATCCCAATAGAGTTCTAGGCTGGGGTACAATTTAGCTTCTAAAAAACCTTCTGTCATAGAACCCGCCTTGGTGACTCTCCAATTCCGGGTAGCCACGTATTCCCAATAAATTTCCTATAGGGCTTTTTTACTTGGGAATGGGACACCTGCTGGGTCATCCCAGAGTGGTTGGAGACCAAGATCACCCAGCATGGCTCTAAGGACTTTTAGCCAGCCTATTTTATGGAACACATCCGCTTTAATTATAGCTTGAAATCCCTCAGCATGATGGTGGAGCTCGGGAGTGGTCCAGAGCCTCCTCCAGTATAGAATTGGACGAAGCCTCACTAGATCTGCTACAGCCTTTCTACCCAGATCGTACCTAAGTGGGAGTAAAGGAGTACTTTTGGGGAGACCTATGATTGCCCTGAGAACCGTATTTTCTGATGTTTGTAATGTCTCAAGCTTCTTGAAGCCCCACAACTCGGCACCATATAGTGCAGAGCCGGGGGCCTTGGCCCCGTAGACCTCCAGAACTGGCTTAATTGGTTTAGTACTAGATTTTCTGTGCTCCGAGCCAAGAGCACCGGCCAATTGTCTATGCCTTAGGACTGCAATATTTATGTGCTGGGACCATCTAAAACCATCTCTTATATAAATACCTAGATACATAAAAGCTTTAACTATCTCTAGAGGGCGATCATTCGTCCTCAGCTTTGATCTAAATCCTCGATGGGGGTTGAAGGCCATTAGTTTGGTTTTCGCCACATTGAATTCTAAGCCATGCTCCCCACAAAAGTTATGAAAGATAAGTAATGCACGCTGCAGGCCGCTCGGAGTCTTAGATAAAATCAGGGTATCATCTGCAAACATTAAAATCGGTATCTTAGTACCAGTCAAAGAGGGGGCATCCACGTTAGCAGACAACATGCGAGTCACTACACCGTTAATAAACAGGGAAAAAAGTGTGGGGGCCATTGAGCATCCTTGCCGGACTCCCCGCTCCACCGGGAAGTCTGTGGTGACTACTCCTTGCCCCCCCCCACAGGATCTTGGCAAAATTTGCTTTGTGAAGTCGCATTATCATTGTCAGTAGATCTTCTGGTAGACCCAGGTTCCTCAGTACCGACCACAGCTTAGTCCAGGTCGAAGGCAGCCCGCAAGTCGACAAAAGCCACGTACAGGCTGCCCTCGCCCAGTAACACAGTTCGCCACTGCAGTAAGGTAAATCGGAATACCTGGTCCATCGTACTAGTGCACTTCCAAAATCCGTCTGGGAACGGAGACAGGGCATTGTTCTCTTCCACCCAAGTCAAAAGGTTATTGACGACCATCCTCCCCACCACCTTTTGGATGGTGTAAATTAAGCTTATGGGTCTATAATTCCCGGGTTTGGATCGATCTCCCTTCTTGAATACAGGTATTATGATTGCACCTTGCCATGATGTTGGTACGGGAGCACCCTGTGCCACTGCATTAACAAGAAGAAAAATATATTTACACCACAGCTCTTTGTCATTGATGAAGAGATCCGCCGGGACCCCGTCCAAGCCTGGGGCTCTGCCACTAGTCACTGAGCTGAGGTCCAACACTACTTCATTCTTACTAAAGGAGGTGTCTTTAAAGTAAACCGGCCTAAACCCAGCCATTTCCCTACCGACTTGCGTTTCAGCGGACTGGGGCTTAAAGTAGTTGACCCAGTCCTCCTCCGAAACATTATTTTCGGGAGGTTCAGGAACTCCACCCCTGCCCCTTTTTACAATGTTCCAAAAAAGCCTGGAGTCTTTCTTCTCACTCGCATCCTTTAGCTCCCTCCAGTGGAGCTCGTCCCACATTTTCTTGGCTGTAAGTATACTATTCATATAAGCCTTTCTAGCAATGCGAATAGCCAACAAATCTCTCCTCTTAATTGCGGAGCCTAAAGCCAGGCGGGCGTTTCTACACTGGGAATTATACCACTTTGCTGGCTTAGTAGTTACCCTACTATTCCCCTTAGCTGATTTCAGAAAGTGGTTCCTGGTTTCCGAAAAACAGTTATCATGGATTTCCGTTACTGTATTTAAACATGGAATGCTTGGATTGACCTGCTCCATGGCCGTTATCGCTTTAACCGCCTCAGCCTTGATGATATCCATAGATCGCTGATTGGTAACAACATTAGACCATTTTAGTCTACGCATATCATTTGTAAGGACAACCGAGGGGGCGCTATCCCTCCCTGAAGTCAAGGTTTCATTGTCGGATGTCCACCATTTTTGCTCAACGCACAGCGGGTTATGGTCGCTTTCAATCCTCCATTTGACTTCCATGTCGCACACCAGTTTCCAGAGTCTCAGGCTACACAGGATGTAGTCTATTCTACTCCTGTGTCGCCCATTGACAAAGATGCATGCCCCCGCCCTGTCACTCTTGGTCCTCTCGTTTAGTGCCCTTAAGCCCATTCGAGGCAATTTGCATTTAAACAGACGATGTCTTCAGACCGATGGGTGACAGGGTTCAGTTCTAATTTGGTGACCCCCCATTGCCTATCCTCTTCCTCCCCTGCAAAGTCGTCGCTAATGTTTTGTAATGTTTTTGCTACAGTTTTCTTGAGACTTGAGACTTGGTTACCGAGTTACAAGATGGCTGCCAGCACTTCCTGGTTTTGGAGTGTTGGCAGCCAATTGGAGTGAAGCTCTTGCTCAGGAGGATTCGCAAATCCTCCTCAGTGCTCAGACATCGAGATTTTCATTTTTTACATTTCTCAGAAACTACTGAATGGATTTACACCATTTAAAAAAAGACACTTTCTGAACCAAGAGATACTTTTTTGCTAAATTTGGTATAATTCGGTTAAGCAGTTGAGGCTGTGGCCTGTACCAAAATTTCCTATTGAAATTACCATGCGGAAAATACATTTGGGACCCCTATTTCAGGGACCTCTATTTCAGCCCCCACTTGAGGAATCACCCCAAACTTTTAAGACAGGAGCTGACCTGAGCTGGTCATTAGTTTGCAAAATTGTGTTTGTTTTAACAATTTCTCTGCTTTCTGGTTCATTTAATGCTAAATATTCGATTTCTTGTATAGATTTAATTACTCAATTTACCGTTGCATCCAGAACCAGACTAACCCAAATATTTCCTCTTGACTTTGAATATAAACTTGCAGAGGACAACCAATCTGAGCATACGTATGATCCAATCTCTTGATGGGACATCATCTTCAAACTAAAGCTGTACAATTTTTGACTAAGCCTCTTCTTGTGTGAAATTTCTTCCCACATTTCTTTCAACTCCGTCTTTTCTGATTTTGTTATGTATGATGTGATATATCGAGCAAAAGCAATGGAATTATCCGCAACATACTGGATATCCATATTAGCATTCCACATCGAGAGAATAACTGGATTATAATCATTAATATACTTTAATTTTTCACTCTTTTCAAATCTATTTTTAGGAGATTTTCTAGTGATGGCATGTCTCACTGCTGACATGAAACTGTTTACTCTTCCCTTGGATATTACTGGACGTGGAAATCCAAAACGACATTTGGTATAAAACTTTTCCTTTTACTTGTATTTCTGTGAACAGTATTTGCCACATCGATGAGTTTGAGACCGTAACACCTGTTGCCTTAAGGTGTTTTCTTCTCTTGTTTTGGGCATAGCACATCTAACATAATCTTCAATAAAAGATAAAACAGTCTCATCCGAATCAGATCTAACTTTGGGTGCATCCTTGATCTATAAAAGCATATGTATATGCGGAGCACCTCTAGCTTGATCCAAGAGGAGGAATCTATTTATTGCAGATAAAATAAATCAAAGCTTCAAACTTATGATTGAAATATCTGCATACATTTACAGGATTCAAAGAACACAATTCTCCAGGAGTCTTCAATTCAATGTTTTTAATATTTAAATTTGCTTCTCGAAGAAATTAAAGCAAATCATCCTATGAGTATTCAGCATAGCTTAAAGTAACAAACCACATAGGAGTTCCTAAGTTCCTTAGCATGCATTTAAGTTCTCCATGATGACAATACCAATACTCATTAGTACCACGCTGACATGCCATCAGATTAATCAGTTGAGATTCTAAATGATCATCTCTCTGTTGTACTTTATCCATAAATTTGTTTGCAGAAACATTTTGAAGATGTACTCCTATTTATTTGTTTATTTTAGTGTTTTATAGAGCACAAACTTGACCCGTGAGGGTATCAGAGACCCTTACATGGTTTACAGAGGTGAACAAAAAAAAGTCTTAAAGTACTGAAAAATGCAAAATGGTTGGGGAGGGGCCGGGGTGCTGGGAACATAAGGGAAAAAAGAGGGACCCAAGTGTATGGTTACAATTATAGTTAGAATCAGTAAAAACAAAAGCCCCACATTTTCTCAATGGGGTGAACTGGTGATCTGAGTAAGAAGCGATAGTCTTAGATTAGTCAGGCACATTGTGGTGGTTGAGGGCAGGAGTTAGACGAGGAATTTACCCATGAGGAAAGTTTTGGCCATCTTCTTAAAACGTGCTAGAGAAGGGATTCTTCTGATGGAGGGTGGGTAAGAGTTCCAAATCCTTGGTGCTTCCCCGGAGAAAGCCCTAGTGTACGTTCTTTTTTTCTGAGAACGGGCAGGTCGGAGCAAGAGGTTTCAAGCAGACCGGGAGTTCCTGCTTCCTCCAGATAGCACTAGTTTCTGTGCCAGATAAGCAGGGGAGTTTGCGTACAGAGCATTGTGTGGAATGCATTCCAGTTTCAGCTATATTCTGGACTCTAGAGGGAACCAGTTTAGCGCTTTCAGATGTGGAGAGATGTGGTTGAATTATCTAGTGTTGGTGAGTGGTCTGGCGGCTGGGTTGAGGCAGGTGCGAAGGAGATCTTGGGTAATCCTGTGAGGGTGGAACAGCCTTATTCCAGTCTAGAGATGACTAGTGCTTGGACTGCCATTTTTAAGTCAGGAGCATCGATAAAATGGTTTCAGCTTCCAAATATATCTCAGGTGGACTCTGGCTGATTTAGCCATTGGGTTAATGTGGTTACACGTCATGGCCCGTTTGCGCGCACCACTAGGTTAAAGGTTCCAGCTGCCCAGGTAGCCCCCTCCATGTATCCACCCATTTATGACACTTCTGTGACGTTCTCATCAGATGTCTTCGTGCACGCCCTGTGCACGCCTTCTTTGTACGCCCATTTGTTCTTATCTTACGTTTGTCACTTGTTACGCCTACTGTATGCAATGTAATTGTACTGTTTTACTATATATATCATGTACTGTTAATGAAACGTTGCAGCTGCCAGTCCATGCCATTCTATTTCAGGCTGTTCCGATCCTGTCCCTTCCCTTATGCCTGATTAAAGCCTGTTAGACTCAGATTCCACGGATTTTGCCTCTTATTTATTGAGCTATCTGTTTTCATTAATGTATTCAAAAATAGTACCGGTAATTAATTATTTATTTACCACATAATGGCGCCCGAATAGGGACGAGCCCCTTCCCCACGCGCCGGCGATGTAACGCAGGCCCCCTGACCCTTCTGACCCTTCTACAGCCGTGACGGAACTCTACCGTGCACGTGCAGATATTTCTGCTCCATCAAGTCTCCCTCAGGCCCACGGAGGAGACGGAGACTGCGGTCCGGCATCCAGACGAGGCGGTGAGGAATGCGGTTCGTCCCGACCAGAGCCCAAGCCGAGAGAGCAAGGTCCGAGGTATCCGGAGGCCCACCTGTAACCGGAGTCCGAGGTCCAAAGCGCATGTGTAGTAACCAGACGTCGTAGCAGTCCAGTCCAGTCCGAGGCCTTCAAGTTCTGCTTCCCGGTGAGTACCGTTGCTGGGGGAGTATCTAGACAGGTTCATTAGTTTGTCCCTGGTCCGATGGGTTTGGGTACACAGATCCAGTCCGACGTGTCCACCTAGGTGGATACGGTATGACGTGTCTCTTTACGAGATCGGTATGTTCTGTACTGTTTTAGCAGTGCATCCAGTAATTCTAGTAAGTCCGTTCTCGAGAAATTCAAGTATTATGTTTTCAGTGTATCAGGTAGTATTCTGTTCGAACCGTTATTAATGTATTTCTATGTCGTGGTATGAGTGATTTGTTTGCCATTTCATTACTGTGATTATTGTGTATTGTGTTTAGTACTAGTACGATCCGATTATGCCTCTGTTTTCGAAATTACGTCAGATCAAAACCAGAAAAGGGTTACTCGAAGAATCAGTTCCTGTCCCTCCTAGGGACAGTCCTGGACATTTTATGTATCACAAGCATGGCTTAGATGCCATATTATATCTAGACTTATGGGTGGATTACACAAAGGATCTTGAAGAGAGATATAGATGGCCTGTATCAGGTACATGGGATGCCGAGTGCATCATGCGAGTAGAAGAAGCCTTATGGAAAAAGAAAGCCAGACAGTCCCAGAAAGATGCCATCGAGTTATGGCGCAAAGAATCTCATAAAAGAACCGAAAAAGAATTCAGAAAAGCAGAGTTAAGTAGGGAATCCGCAGAAAAAGCCCAAGAAAGGGAATTAATCGAAGAAGGTGAACAAGTTAGAGCAGAACAGTCAGACAGACAGAGAAATGCCCTTATTAAAGGTATGTACCCTCTTCTTGCCGAGGGCTTGCCGAAGGCAACCCCGGAAGTACCCTGTAATTTACCGCCACCATTGGTCCCGATTAAGCTACGTCATAAACCGACCGCAGCTGAAATTTTTCTTTCGTCCTACTTGGACGATACAGTCCCAGAATATGCAAATCCTATTCCGCCTGTTCACCCGCAGCACCCTGTTAATAATGTAATTCCTGTTCCTCCAGCCACTGGTCCCGGGGACCATGTTAATGTGCCAGTACCCCCGGACCAGCCCACATTAGGTATGCCCGTTTTGCCAGTCACTCTACCAGCACGTACAGTATTAACTGACGATTCCAGTTCAGGAGGTGCGGGGGGAGGTGCTCCTATCACCCCGCCTCAAGTAAGACGACTGACGCCGCGAGAAGCAGCGTTACAGCGTACGCCAAAAGTGGCTACATACGCAGACCTCAAGCGACTTCTTACTGACTGTATATATGATCCAGTTCCAGGCGAAGATCACATGATATTATATTCAGTACGTTTAAGACGGGTTGCCAACTTTTTGACCACCCTGCCCGACATGAAAGAACATCTAGACAGAATATATCATTTTGTCCGTACAGGGGAGAATCCAGGAAGTATTCACGAAGCTATGGCACACAGGAAAGCCGAGATTCAAAATATGATTTTACAGTTCTTGATTAACTGTTTAATAAGAGAACAAGATTATCCAGATAAAGACCAAGACGAGATGAAAGGCCTGACTAGGTGGAGTGACAATACAGCCGAGGGAAAACACAAGACACTAGGTAGTATAGAAAGTATGTACAAGAAAATACGTAAGGAAATTATAAGTATACACCAGAAGGAGGAAGCAAAAAGAGCAACCGAGAAAGAGAATGACTCTTCAAGTGAAGAGGTAGATAGCGAGAATCCCGCCAGAATAGCATATGTAGGTAGAACTAGATTTTCCGACAGACATTCACGCCTAGATTACAAGAAAGTTTTTCCTCCTCCCGTACCAGAACAGTGTTCTCTAGAACAAGTATTCCAGGCCACCGATAAAATTCTGAAATCACGAATAGGTTATAGTGAGCTTAGTACCATGCATGAACAAGAACTAGCCCGATCACCAGTCCGATGGACTAGTGATTCTACCACGTTTCCAGACGAAATAGTGGCCCAAACGTTTCTGAAACTGCCCCCAGCCGAGCAGCGTCTGGTGGGTGTGTATATGATCCAGCACCTCATTACATTGTATGAGGATCAGCATTCTGATCCAGGTCCTTTAGATGATGTACTGAACGAGTTACTCCTAAACAGATGGAAAGGTCTAGGTACCGATTTAATTAGCGTCATTTTAGAACAGCGCCACAAATACAGAACGTTCCTGAATCCACATTTTGTTCCTGTCCCACCCCCAGAAAGAAAGTCATTCTACATAGACAGACAGAATCCGTTGCGAGAAGTACATCCAGTTAAGGGAGAGGGAGGAAATCTTGAACGAGTATTTGTTTACACCCCTATCACGAAAATAGAACTTCTAGAAATGAAAAAGTTAATACCCTGTCACGATAAAGATCCAGCAGGGTTCCACCGTGAATTAAAGGACATACTCCGTATGGGAGAATTCACGTATCCTGATATCATTAAAATGTTAAAGGTCCTGTTGCCTGCGGGCATATATGAAAAACTTAAAGAAAAAGAATGGGAGGTGGGAGAGAAAAAGATAGATTGGACCGCATTAGAGACTGAAGATAACACACGAGTTCCAGGTACCGGTCTCGGGGAAAAAGCTAAAGTATTGCCCGAGTTATTGATACAAGTCCTGCCAAGATTACTAGCCACGAAAAAGGAAGACTGGGATGCCATCTCAGCCTGTAAACAGAAACAAGACGAAGACACTAGTGATTTCTATTCTAGATTTGAGAAATGTTTCATTATTAATAGTGGTCTGAAAACAAGTAGTGAATCGTATCCACATCTTTTTGTTACCAAACTAGTCGAGAATTCTTTACCACAAGTTAAAAATCGAGTACTGAAAGTCGAAAGTACCTGGCAAGCTAATACTCCGTCACAAATGCTCCAGATGCTCCAGTACCACCAGAACAGAATTAGGGAGGAGCAGGAACATGAAAAGAGACGTATGAAAGACACGAAAATGAAAGTACTAGTTGCACAGTCTGTTCCACAAGATAGTCAGAAGAGGGGTACGAATCAAGCTAGTCATCCTGCAGCTCCCGTTAAAGGGACATGCAATTACTGTAAACAGCCAGGTCATTATATAAACGAATGTGCAGTTCTGAAACACAACATAGCTACTGGTAAAACGAAAGAGAGACCACGTCCGCCTAGACAAGAACAAGTTTCACAGACTTCCCAGCTACCGCAGAACGCACAACAGACAGTTACAGTACCGCAGCCTATAGCTGCCACACAACACGTTACACAGCAGATGTACCAGCATGCACAGTCAGAGTATCCAGATTATCAGCCGTATTCATGAAACAGCCTAGAGAGGGAGGTTGGCTTGCCTCTCATCGAGATTCCTGTAGATCAAGAAGGTCCCTATGTACACAGTCAAGTATTAGGGAAAGACAGAAAGTTTCTGATTGATACAGGGGCAAGTAGGACTACCATCAGTCATGACGAGGTTCTAGGGGCTCCGCTCTCAGGCTCTAGAAATGTTTCCCTTGGATTTTCAGGAAAGCCTATTGTAAATGAAATATCGAAACCAGTTACCCTAGAAGTTGGTCCATTGTCCCGAACTACAGACTTGTTACTTACGAAATCATGTCCAGAGAATTTACTAGGCATTAAGATTCTGAAAGAATTAGGAGCAGTCATATGCTGCTCCCCAGAAGGAGTACGATTGTTTTTGAGAGATTTTAAAGGTCATTATGTATTACGTGATTTTGATCCAAGATTATTGAATGTACCACAGCATTTATGGGCGCAAGGTCCAACTGATGTAGGTTGTATGCACATTACACCCTATCGTGTCACTCTAAAGCAAGGTGTTGTATTACCACGAATCCGACAGTACAAATTGCCATCTGAGGCTGTAGCAGCCTTATCCAAAATTATTGACGAGCTCATTGCTCAAGGAGTAGTTGTAGAAACTGACTCCAATGTATGTAATTCTCCTATCATTCCGATTCTGAAACGTACTGATCCCAATGCACCTCCAGTTTATCGATTAGTGATTGACCTTCGAGAACTTAATAAATGTATCATACCCCAGTACCCAGTGGTTGCAGACATTTCTTTCCTATTGACTGCCATTGATTCCGAAGCTACGTTCTTTACTGTTATTGATCTCAAGAACGCATTCTTTAGTGTCCCCATTCATCCAGACAGCCAGTTTCTTTTCGGTTTCTGTTTAAATGGAAGGAGCTATAAATTTACACGAGCTCCTCAAGGTTTCACAGAAAGTCCTAGTATTTACAGTCAAGCACTTAAAAGACAACTAGACAATATTCACATGCCAACTGACACTGCCCTGCTCCAGTATGTCGATGATCTACTAATCACAGCCCGTTCTGAACGTGACTGCGAACGTGCGTCACTCACAGTCTTGTATTTCCTGGCCGAGATGGGGCACAAGGTGTCCCCTTCCAAATTGCAATTCTGTGTCCAGCAAGTGGTCTACCTAGGACACTTACTGTCCAAGAGGGGTAGGCAGTTGACACCTGACCGTATCCAGTTAATAGCACATCTTCCACAGCCCAAGACTCAGAAGGAGGTGCGAGCATTTATCGGCCTCACTTCTTATTGCAGACAATGGATTCCTCAGTACGCATATCTAGCTAAACCACTGATACAGTTAACGACACAGGAGGCAGCCGCATCGACTGTCCTCCCTTGGACCCAAGAACATACACTTGTTTTCAATAAATTAAAGAAAGCTTTATGCCAAGCACCTGTTCTAGCGACACCAAACTACAGTAAGCCTTTTACACTTTTTGTTACTGAACGTGATGGTACTGCATTATCTGTTCTCACACAAGATCAAGCAGGACAATACAAGCCCTGTGCTTATTTTTCTAGCACATTAGATCCGGTGGCCCAGGCTCTGCCTGCGTGCCTCAAGTCAGTTGCAGCCACAGCTCTAGTTATCAGACAAAGTGATTCCATAGTGTTAGGACACTCCCTGACAGTACAAGTTCCACACTCTGTGGAAGTTCTTTTAAACCGAACACAGACTCAGCACTTGACAATTGCACGTTTAACAGGTTATGAACTGACATTGTTTCAGCCACACATAGAAATCAGACGCTGCAACATTTTAAATCCCGCTACACTGTTACCTTCAGTTACTTCAAATCCTGCCACACATGACTGTGTGGAAGTTGTTAACACCATGACAAAGCCAAGACAAGACTTGACAGACATTACATTACCTGATCCAGACCTGACACTTTATGTGGATGGTTCATGTATGAGAACAAGTACAGGAGAACTAGTAGCCGCGTATGCAGTGACTACTGAAACTGAAGTTATAGAAACACATCGTATTGACACCCTGTCTGCTCAAGCAGCAGAGCTCATCGCTCTGACCCAAGCCTGCATACGAGCCAAGAACCTGAAAGTAAACATATACACAGATTCACGTTATGCATTCGGAGTCGTACACGACTTTGGAGTACTCTGGCAAGAAAGAGGTTTTATGACTTCTCATGGAACCAAGATTCAGCATGGCCCCCTCATTCAAGCTCTGTTAGATGCAATACATTTACCGACAGCTATCGCTATCATGAAGTGCAAGGCACATACGAAAGTCACTGACATTATTTCCCAGGGTAACGACCTGGCAGATCGAACAGCCAAGCTTACAGCTCAGACTCCAGACATTCCAGTTAACACGACACAGACAGACATTCCCGATCAGACTACTTGTATGACAGTTAAGGACCCTACACAAGACGTACTAGATATACAGTCACATGCTACTCCCGACGAAATCAAGAAATGGTCCGAACAAGGAGGGGTCCAGACAGATCAAGGATGGTTGACGAAGGGAAAAGCCACATGGTTTCTCCCCGACTCTATGGTTCAAGTCATTATTAACACCGCACATAGTCCAGCACACTTAGGAGAAAAAGCCATGTTAGACAGTATTCAGAACCTCTGGTTTAACAAGCATTTACGAGCAGCAGCCAAGCAGAAAGTACGTACCTGCATGATTTGTTGTCAGTTCAATCCAGGTAAAGGTGTCCCGGTGGAACAAGGTGGATTCCATCCTCCTGACCACCCTTTTGAAGTCCTCCAGATGGATTATATTCAGATGGATCGATGTCGAGGTTTCAAGTATGTCCTCGTAGTTGTATGCGCTTTGTCCAGGTGGACAGAAGCCTATCCAGTCCCAGATTATACTGCTGCGACCACTGCCAGGCAGCTGGTTCGTGAGTTCTTCCCACGCTATGGATTACCGAGGGTCGTGTATTCAGATAACGGCCAGCCATTTTCTTCCGAACTTATGAAACAAGTATCCCTTCTGTTAGGGTACCAGTGGAAGTTCCACTGTGTACGACATCCCGAAGCAGCTGGTCTCGTAGAGAGACATAATCAGACTCTGAAATTCCGCATTGCCAAAGTATGCGCAGAAAAAGGCGTAGATTGGATGGTAGCCCTGCCAGTCGCTCTTTTTTACATGAGAATGGTCGCACACTCCCGTTCAGGTCTCTCACCTTTCGAGGTAGTTTTCGGTCGTCCCCCAAACATGTGGGGTACACCTAGACCACGTAAAATAACTGATGTTGACAGTAATATGCTGACAGATTACCTGGCTTCCTTGATGTCTGCACTACTCTCTTGTCGTTCACAGGTCGCTCAAGTGACACTCAAGTGAAACCGCACGAGGTCATACCAGGCGACCTCGTTCTGGTTCGTAATTTTGATCGTTCAAGTCCGCTGGAGCCCCGCTGGAAAGAACCAAGACTCGTCCTGCTAACAACAAGAACGGCGATCAAGATCGAAGGTCGCAAGGGGTGGTTGCACTCCAGTCATGTGAAACGATTTCATGGACTCTGTACAAAACCTTTTTTCAAGGACTGCCCCGTTCTCAAGGACTGCCCAGATACTGACTCTAAACTTCCCCTGTTAGAGAAAACTCCGCAGCAGGAGTATAAAGAAAAACTGAGGTCTAGTAAGTCAGCCAGTTTAATTGTCTAAGTCCCTCTCGGGTGAAACGGTTAGACAGGTTCCTGACATGTATGAGATAGACCCACACAGTGAGAGAGTTAGTCAAAACTTTAAGAGAATACGATACTGTAAGAATCTTCGAAGTAGATGCATTGTTACCTTATTTTTCATGTTATTTCTGAGTCTTATGGTTACCTGCATAAGTTATGCCTTACATTTATGTTTTCCTATTAATTCACATGTACATTTGTCTTCTAATGTTACAGTAGAGCACACATTTAGTGAACTGCCTCCTCACGAGTTATCCTATCGTCTTGCCATGCGCAATAATACGTTAATCCGAATGTTACACTATTCACACCAGACCAGCAATGCCACTAATTGTTGGGTGTGTGGTCGACTCCCCCCTTTCCAGACACCGAAGGGAGTTCTGCCACTTTTTCCCTATCCGTTTTCACACAATGGTTCGTGTGGAGCATGGTCCACGTTAACGTCATCATCAAATGATATGTCCCTTCTGAATAGAACATGTTTCCCAGATAAGGAAGGTCTTTCCCATAGAACAGGGTTAGATCTAGAAAATGAAGTATATGATCTAGGTAATTATTCCTCGAATTTCATGGTTTTGAACGTTCAGTCCGAGACTACTCCAGATTTGCCTGCTATTTCAGTTCTACCAGTGAAAGGCGAATTATGTGTCAGAAAGAATGGTTCAGTACACCTAGGACACAGTGATTGTACTACTGTGGTCGAGTATAGTGACAGTGGGAAATCTACTTTCAAAGCCTCACGTCATTCGTATTTTGTATGTGGTCAGACCGCATATGTACGTCTGCCCCTCGATTGGGATGGAACATGTTACATTGCCTTCCTACTGCCACCAGTTTTCCTAGCCCCATCCGATTATCACAGAAATACACATCTAGTACAAGTCAGACATAGAAGGGAGATCGAGTCCCCAATTGTCGATCAAACTGAAACTGCCTTAGAACAGTATCAAGATTTCAATAAAGGTTTCTTTTTCTTCATAGGTCCTGTCCAGAATAGTAAGCTAATACGTAGGCTAACCAGAACCCTTGAAGCAGTAGTGAATGAGACTACTTCCGCTCTAGGTAACTTAACTGAAGAACAATCTGCTATGAGATTTGTCGTGCTTCAAAATCGTCTCGTCCTTGACGTCATACTGGCCGATAGGGGCGGAGCTTGTAGAGTCATCGGATCTAGTTGCTGCATTTTCATTCCAAATAACGCACCGTCTGTTTATTCAGCTATAACCAGACTTCACAAAATAGCCCATCAGTTACACCAGAATCCAGGCACCTGGACATGGTCCGGCTGGCTCTGGAGTATAATATCTGCCTGGGGATGGAAAGTATTGTCATTCCTAGGTATAGCAGTAATGATCATATTCAGTTGCTGTCTCTGTTTACAATGTGGCCCTGCGATTTGCGGCTTGTGCGCTACCTCTTGTATTTCTAGTCCTAAGTCCCGTTCCAAGAAAATTCGAGACGCAATACACGAAGAATATATGCATGCACCAGCCTTAGTGTCAAGTAGCCTTTGCTCTGATGACTTTTAGATTCTATCAACATGTTCTCCAAACACCAGATACCAGATATGATATAGGTACATGGCGTCCTGACATCGCAGACTTTAGTCTCCTCTTCTAGCACAGAAGTCAGAGCCCCCAGCCCTCCCCAGTTACACGTCATGGCCCGTTTGCGCGCACCACTAGGTTAAAGGTTCCAGCTGCCCAGGTAGCCCCCTCCATGTATCCACCCATTTATGACACTTCTGTGACGTTCTCATCACATGTCTTCGTGCACGCCCTGTGCACGCCTTCTTTGTACGCCCATTTGTTCTTATCTTACGTTTGTCACTTGTTACGCCTACTGTATGCAATGTAATTGTACTGTTTTACTATATATATCATGTACTGTTAATGAAACGTTGCAGCTGCCAGTCCATGCCATTCTATTTCAGGCTGTTCCGATCCTGTCCCTTCCCTTATGCCTGATTAAAGCCTGTTAGACTCAGATTCCACGGATTTTGCCTCTTGAGCTATCTGTTTTCATTAATGTATTCAAAAATAGTACCGGTAATTAATTATTTATTTACCACAGTCATAGTATTCAAAGTTCATCAAGCGTGATTGGTTTTTAGGTGAGGCTAATGGGGGTGGTAGGGAAAGGGAGGGAGGTTGAGAATATGTGGCAGTACTGAGTTCAATTCCTAATGCCGTGATTTTATCAGGAAAAGAGAGGAGAATTCCTCTGATGATATTAGAGACTTAGGAGACTCTTTCAGTGTTTTAACCAGTTTATTTGATTGGTGTTTGACCAGTTCAAAGAACTTGCCGGGTCTATTCTTGGCATTCTCCAACTCCAATGTGAAGTATTGTTTTTTAGAATTAAGGATGTGCTTGTTGAAGGAGTTTCTCGCCTGGCGGAGAAGTTTTTGATGCGCAGCAGAGGGATGTTGTCTCCAAGGTCTTTCAGATTGCCATAGGGATCTCCTCTCCAAGTTGAGGGAACCAGCGAACCAGGGGTTTCTGTCTTTGATTTGTGTTCTTTTTAGTTTTAGTGGGGCAAGGTCGTCCATAATGTTCTATATAGATGTTGAGTAATGTTCATTGAGGTCACTGACCATAGTTATATGCGAGGGGGGAGGTCAGATTTGCAGCGAGCCTCCAGTTTCAACAGGTCAAGGTTCTTAGTGTCTCTGAACCAGCGTTTGGGAATCAACGGTTTCAGTGTCTTTGTCTTGTGGCTCCCAGGTTAAAGGAAGGTAATGGCGTGGTGGTCTGACCAGTCACATGGGTCTATAGAGATAAACTTGACTGAGGATTCCTTAGAAATGATACAGTCAAGGGTGGCCCCTTTTGAGTGAGTTGGAAGAGATCAGGGCTTGATCGGTTAGGAGGTCTTTGATGGCGTTAACATAGGGATCTTTAGGGTCATTCCAGTGTAGGTTGAAATCACCAAGGAAAATCTCTTTGGCAATGGAAGAAATGTTAGTTGTGATGATTTCCAAGTGGTGAACGGTGAAAGAGCGCTTCAAACCTGCGGGGTGATAAAAGATATGCAAGTTGCAAAGATGTAATGAGTTGTTACAAATGGAGAGGGCGAGGTATTCGCAGAAGTCAGTGGTTTCTGCAGTGACAAGGAGGCAGGATCGGTAGATGCAGGCAATGCCTCCTCCTTTCCTGCTGGAATGTCTGTCCAATCTAGCAATGTTGTAGTTAGGAGGGACTAATAAGTCCAGGCAAGAGGAAGAGTATTCATTGATCCATGATTCTGTTAGTATAGCTAGGTCTATAGTTTTTGTTCTGGGTGAGGTCAGCAATATCAGCGGCCTGCTTAACTGCCAATCGGCAATTGATTAAGAGACCAGATGGGGTGGTCTGAGGGAGTGTATGGGTTCTGGGCAGACAGGAATACAGGCACAAGGTTGCTTTTAACCACACTTCTGTTATGGTGGGTAGCTGGCCTGTTGTGGTTGATGGTGACCGTGCTGATGGGGTGTTCGGGACTCGTATCTAGTGGACGAGGGATGGGTTGGACAGAGTTGTGGTCTTGGAGGATGGCTAAGATTTTTTTTTTCTGTGAGGTCTAGTGAACTAGAGGTGGCAGTGGTAGATATGTAAGAGAGGACAGGAGCTCGGGATTCTTCCTTTGAAAGGTGGCAAGGTTGCTTGCAATGGCAAAGATGTCTTAAAGGTATCGGTAGTGGGTGCTTGGGAGGCTCGGCGATCTGTGGGGGGACTGAGGTGGCTTAAGGTTAGCAAGGGAGAGTTTGTCAAGGTGAAGGAGTTTCATGAATACAGAATGGAGCTATGGATGCCCCTGATTAGTTTAGCCGCTCTGGAGTGCAGAATTTCGAGATCAATATAAGCTGGGGGTGCTAGAGGGTAAAACTTCTGTTTTTAAAATGTGGTTGACTGCATATGAAATTCCAGACAAGTCACTCTCATATAAAAGATGAACTATATATGGAATACATTGTCAAAATCTTGGATCTTCTGCATACAATCTTGTTGTCTGAGATTCTGATGCAGCAATCTGTACTGATCGTTCGTCATATCGTCCACCTTTTCCAGTGGGGAAGAGCTGTGGAAAATAAGAAGCTTCTAAACTTTTTTCCCAAACATTCATAGGAATCCCCTTTGCTTTCTTCATTTGGAAAAATTCAATAGTATTCCCCATCACTTCTTTCAAATGTAAATGATGTACAATATCAATGTCTTCACTTTTGGACATGTCCACTTTCTCAATTTGAACACTTGAAAATTCACTATCATCTCCTAAAAGTATTTCTTCTTCTACAAAAAACATTTTTGTAGTATTACAGCTAGTTTCATCACTAACTTTCTTAACATCTGATACTGACCCATTCAAAAGAGCACTGTTTAAATCATTTCAAAACATTGCTGGACTTTTTTGAGTAATACAATCTTCTAACTAACTCCCACATTTGAGAATGTTGTACTGGTAATATTCTAAAATGAAGAAAAACACTTTGACATAGTTTTCTAGAAAGACAAGCCAGCGAATGACCTTGCAAACCAGTATTTTTTCTCACTCTGCAAGGATCTAGTGGTTGCAACATCTTAATCTTTTGTTTAAAACTTTTTTTTACTATACTCCCTCAAGAAATTCCATAAAATATCAATTGATTCCCGTTGTATACTGCAAAAACTACTATAATACCAAGTATCCACAGTATGTTTCCCTAGAAATTCATCAGCTATCACTTCTTCTACATTTCTGGGAACCATCTTATCTTTTTCAATTGGACAACAGTTTTTAACCTCATAAGCATGACCACTGGCATCAACTGAAAAAAATAATGTAATGGTTTGAAATTAGTCCTCTTCATTAAAAACAAGATTTGAACTTGAACTGTGTTTCCTTTCACCCCTTTCATCACAAAAGTTAATTCTGTCCTTCTCAACAATAGTTTCAATCTGTTTATTCTTTTTATAAAAGGGTGAACTTTTTTATATTTCTTCACATAATTCTACCAATTTAACACAGCTTTATTGTAAAACATTATCTTTCTAATTTCTTCAAACTGTTTGTTTCTCCTTTTACTATACATTGATGTATAAGAACGTAATTTCCCATTAATTCCGCCTTTTTTCTGCTTATTCTTCTTTGTTGTTGAGATATTTTTTCTACGTTGTACATTGTTATTGCTACATTTTGAAAGTCTTTTAATACATTCTTCTGTTTTCTTACCACAAGACTTTTCTTTTTTCCCACATGTTGTACTTCACCTCATTCTTGCCCTTGTGTTTTCTCTAAATAATAGTCCTTTTTCTGTTGTTTCCTCTTTTGTGTTAGTATACTATTGTATTACTAAACAAACAAGTTGTATATAAAAACCATTTAAACAATTTGTTTTAAAATCACAATCCTTTTACTGCAGTACACAGGTACTAAATGGATAATTGTTGCACTGAATAAGTAGAGTTTACATTTTTAGAGGACTGCATGAATAGTGGAAAGATGTATTAATACCTGAGTCATTGCATGAGTATATGGGAAAACAGTGGATAAGTAGAGTACTGTAATGAAAGGGAATGGATAATTTATAAATGCTTGGGTGTTGGAGCAGTGATTAGATAAGGACATGGTACTGAGTGGATGATTGGAACACGTCACAGTGTGATTACTACTCTTCATGGGTACTACCTGGGTAACTGGACGACTGAAACAGTACTGTGTAGGTGCTTAGGGGACTGCATGGACAGTGTACATTTCATTGTAGTACTGCATATATTAATAGCTCACTCATTATACAAGTACATATATATTTGACAGTACCGGAAATTTATAAGTGATTAGGTTTTGGCACAGTGATTAGATAAGGACATGGAACTGACTGGTTTATTCAAGGAGTGCACGGAGAGTGACAGTATGATTTCTGGACTGCGTGGGTACTACTTGGTTAATTGGAGGAGTGAATTAGTTCAGTCAGGATGGTTGTAGGAGTGGACAGAGAGTGACAGTGTGATTGCTGAACTGCATGTCTACTTCCTGGATTTTTGCAGGAGATAATCAGTACTCTGCAGGGGGTTAGGGGACTGCATAGATTGTGCAAAATTGACTGTAGCACAGTGTGTCTTAGAGCCTAAGTCATTGTACAAGTGCATGGACAGTGACTGGATAGTTAGAGTGCTACTAGTTGACAGAAGGGTGAGTTCCTAAGTGCTTATATTTTGGCACAGTGATTAGATAAGGACATGGTTCTGTCAGGATGATTGCTGGAGTAGACAGAGAGTGACAGTGTGATTGCTGAACTACATGGCTACTACCTGTATTTTGCAGGAGTGAATCAGTACTCTGCAGGGGGTTGGAAGACCGCATAGATTGTGCACATTTGACTCTAGCACTGCATGTCTTAATGCATGAGTCATTGTACGAGTGCATGGACAGTGACTGGATAGTTAGAGTGCTATTAGTTGACAGCAGGTTGAGTTTCTAGGTGCTTGTGTTTCAGCTCAGTGATTAGAAAAGGTCATGATTCTATCAGGATGATGGCAGGAGTGAACAGAGAGTGACAGTGTGATTGCTGAACTACATAGCTACTACCAAGTAGGAGTGAATCAGTAGTCTGCAGGGGGTTGGGAGACCACATAGATTGTACACATTTGATTGTAGCACTGAGGGTCTTAATGCCTGAGTCATTCTACAAGTGAATGGACAGTGACTGGAAAGTTAGAGTGCTGGTAGTTGACAGCAGGGCAAGTTTTTAAGTGCTTGTGTTTAGGCAGAGTGATTAGAAAAGGTCATGTTTCTGTCATGATGATTGCTGGAGTGGACAGAGAGTGACAGTGTAATTGCAGAACTGCATGTCTACTAACAGGACTTTTGCAGGAGAGAATCAGTAGTCTGCACGGGGTTAGGGGACAACATAGATTGTGCACATTTGACTGTAGCACCATGTGTCTTACTGCCTGAGTCATTGTACAAGTGCATGGACAGTGACTGGATAGTTAGAGTGCTGGTACTTGATAGCATGGTGAGTTTATAAGTGCTTGTGTTTCCGTACAGTGATTAGAAAATATCATGGTTGTGTCAGGTTGATTGCAAGAGTGGACAGAGAGTGACAGTGTGATTGCTGAACTACATAGCTACTACCTCGATGTTTGCAGGAGTGAATCAGTAGTCTGCAAGGTGTTAGAAATCCCATAGAATATGCACATCCGAGGGGTCCAGCCTAGCCAGAGGGAGTAAATTATGTCCAGGACTCCGCAAAAAGGATTGTTTTTAATTTCTTCCTGAATGGAAGGAGGGCGTGTTCCTTGCGAATCCTCTCCGGCAAGTTGTTCCAAATGGGGGGGGTGGATGATGATTAAGCTCTGCCTCCTTTCGTGGATATGCTAAATCGCGGGCAGGCCAGAAAGCAAGCATCAGTGGACCGTAATGCACTGCTGAAGGTGTATTTGGTGAGACCGTCTTTGATGTAGCTGGGAGCTCGGCCGTAGATGGACTTGTTTGCAATACAGAGGCCCTTGAATTTTGCTCTCTTTATGACAGGAAGCCAATGCAGCTGTTTGAGGAGGGGTGAAACATGTGCTCGCCTAGGTGCTTTGAAGATGAGCATTGCGGCGTCATTCATAATCACCTGCAGTCTGGAAAAAAGGTTGCCCGGGAGGCTGAGGTATAGTGAGTGGCGGTAGTCAAGGCGTGATAGTATCAGCGCAGACACTGCCATTCGGAAATGAAATCTTGTATGGGCTGATGAGGCATTGTCTATCTGAATAATTATTTGAGTGTCATCATTGTACTTGTAAATTTGACACTCCATGTGGTTTAGTGCCGCTATCAAGGGCTGGAGGTAGGCATTGAAAAGGAGCGGTGATAATGGCGAACCTTGTGGTACACCACATGAAAGTCGTCCTGAGTCAGACACAAGGTCGGTCAATTGTGTTCTCTGCGAACAGCCTTTGATAGAGGAGGTCAGTCAAGCAATATCCATACCCTGAATCCCCAGCTCCGAAATCCGCGACACTAGTTGGTCATGGTTGACCGCGTTGAATGCCGCGGACAGGTCTAGTAGGACCAGGGCACATGTTTTTTTCTTGTCGGCCCTTAGTCTGTGTTCATCTAGGACCAAAAAGCATCACCAGCTCCGTGCTATGGAGGGCCCTGAAATCTGCCTGGTTGGATTGTAGGAGGTGGTTATTTTCGATGTGGTTGGTCAGGGATTTTAGCACATGTTGTTCAAGCACTTTAGCAAGAAACGGTAGTTGTGAAATTGGTCTGACATTTTTAAGATTTTTTGTACTGGCTCCAGGTTTTTTCAAGAGTGGAATAACACAAGCTTCTTTGAAGTTGGAGTGCACATGTCCTGCCACAAGGGATCGATTGAGGAGTGAGAGTACCTCATTTTCAATACCTGCGAAAGCCATCTTGAAAATTCTGGGCGGGTAGGATTGAAAATTCTGGGCGGGCAGGGGTCATTGGAGGACGCTGATTACACTCTCCCGATAATGCGGGTCAAGGAATTGTGTGTTAAAGTGGGGAAGGTGGAGAGGGGTTCAGAGAAAGTGAGGGGCGGTGGTGTAGGTGTCAAAGTGCATGGGAACTTAGGGGTGGAGTGGATTTCCGTCAGTAAGTCTTTGACTTTTGACAAGAAGAAAGACTGAAAATTGTTACAGTCTTCTGGGTAGAAGGTAGGTTTCTGCTCTTTGACTTGCCTCAATTCTTTCAGAATACTGAAGGTCTCTTTTTGTTTATTGTCAGCGGCCATGATTTTAGCCTAGTAGAATTCCGCTTTACGTGATAGAATAGCTTTCTTGTATGTAGCAAAAGTCATACAGTATTCTAGCCGGGCGCATGGGTCGTAAGTTTTCTGCCAGGTTTTCTCGCTTTGGCAGAGGGTTTGTTTCAGGGTTCCAAGGTTGTCATTCAACCAGGGGGCCCCCTTGCCCTTGTCCAGGATTTGAACCCTGCGTGTTGGAGCTACTTTGTCGATGGCAGACTGTAGCCTTCCTATCAGGGCATTACTATCTGCATCAATGTTTCCCTGCTTGGGTGTACTCTGAGCTGATTTCTGTAAATTAGTGATCAAGTCATCGGCGCATATTTTATTCCAGCTCTGTATCACTTTCCAGTCTGGGGATAGACTAGCAGTTTGGTTAGGGAAGGGGAGCCGACCGCTAAGTAAGAAGTGTTCAGACCAAGGGCAGGGGCTAATAGTTATAGGGCCGGCGAAAGGACGGGAGGACCAGACCAGGTCCAAGGTGTGTCATTTGTTGTGCGTGGGCCCATGGGCTAGTTGTTGGAGCTCTAGAGCAGTTAGTGCCTCCTCTAATTGTTCGGCCTGGCTTTCTTTGGGAGTTTGGTGCCAGTGTAAGTTAAAATCCCCCAGCACCACCACACATTGGTACCGGGACTGAAAGTCGTTGTCTAGCTCTGTAAACCGTTCAATGAACATAGGTGGCATTCCTGGCAGACGGAAGACTACCAGAATGGCAAGATAAACTGACTGGAAGTGCAATTTGGCACCTAGAACCTCTGCCCCTTCAATGTTTTCAGTACAAAGAGTCTCTGCTTTTAGTTGGCGATTGTATAGCAATGCCACACCACACCCTCTGGAGCTACCTGCACAATTGTGGCAGAGTGCTGCGTAATTGGGGGGAAGGGCTGCGACTAGGTCTGGTGTTGAGGAGTCTTCTAGCCAAGTTTCCGTGATGCCTATGATGTCAAAAGTGTCATCTTGCAGTAGCGAAAATACCTCAAGATTGTGCTTTGGAAGTGAGCGTGTATTGAGGGTAGCGATCTTGAGTTCCTGAGGACTATCCATCAGGGTTGGTCTCTGGATATACATTTTGTGGGACCGGGGGTCAGAGTTGAGTCTTAATAGTCCTAAGGACCTCAGTTTAGTGACTACGACATTGTCGAACCTTTGTTTAGCTGCCGCAGTTCATCTATGGTATAAGGGGGGCATTGGGCAGGGGTCCTGGCCCCTGGTCCCGGCCGGGAACAGACGGGCACAGACGGGCTTGCCTTAGGCGTGCGCTTGTTCCAGTGTGACTATTAAGCGAGTAACTCCTCCCCCCCAACACTCAGCCCTGCTGTGCAGCGGCTGGCTCTCCTGCAAACACTAGACCGTAACCCAAAAATGGAAGTGCTCCAAAGCGGAGGTGTGGGGATGAATGTAAGTGATCTATTATTTTAAAAATATAATTCAAACAGTTTTTAAAAGACTTCAAGCAGTATTAGGACACAGTTTTAAAAAAAAGAACAAAACGTTTTGGTGGAGCAGCAGCGTACGAGTGATACCACCACAAGACTCGGTGGACGTCTCTGGCTCTGGCGCTTCTACCCGCTTCGTTAATCAAGCGAGTAACTCCTCCCCCCCAACACTCAGCCCTGCTGTGCAGCGGCTGGCTCTCCTGCAAACACTAGACTGTAAAAGATAAGATAATGGTTCTGTCAGGATGATTGCAGGACTGGACAGAGAGTGACAGTGTGATTGCTGAACTGCATCGCTGCTACCTGGATTTGTGCTTCAAGAGTGGATCAGTACTCTGCAGGGGGTTAGGGGACAGGATAGATTGTGCCCATTTGACTGTAGCACTGCATGTCTTAATGCCTGAGTCAATATGCAAGTGCATGGACACTGACTTGATAGTTAGAGTGCTGGTAGTTGACAGCAAGGCGAGTTTATGAGTGCATGTCTTTCAGCACAGTGATTAGATAAGGACATGGTTCTGTCCGAATGATTGCAGGGGTGGACAGAGAGTGACAGTGTGATTGCAGAACTGCATCGCTACTACCTGGATTTTTTTTGCGGGAGTGAATCAGTAATTTGCATGGGGTTAGAGAACCACATAGATTATGCTCATTTGACTATAGCACTTTGTGTCTTAATGCCTGATTCATTGTACAAGTGCATGGACACTGACTGGATAGTTAGAGTGCTGGTAGTTGACAGCAGGGTGAGATTCTATGTGCTTGTGTTTTGGCACAGTGATTAGAAAAGGTGATCATTCCATCAGGATGATTACAGAAGTGGACAGAAAGTGACAGTGTGATTTCTGAACTATATGGCTACTTCTTGTATTTTTCCAGGCATGAATCAGTACCCTGCAGGGTGTTAGGGGACCACATAGTTTGTGCACATTTGACTGAAGCACTGCGTGTCTTAATGCCCGAGTCATTCTACAAGTACATTGACAGTGACACGATATGTAGAGTGCTGGTAGTTGACAGGAGGGCGAGTTGCTAAGTGATTGTGTTTCGGCACCGTGATGAGACAAGTTCATGGTTCTATCAGGATGATTGCAGGAATGGACAGAGAGTGACAGTGTGATTGCTGAACGACATGGCTACTACCTGGATTTTTGCGGGAGTGAATCAGTAGTTTGCAGGTGGTTAAACAACCACATAGATTGTGCACATTTGACTGTATCACTGTGTGTCTTAATGCCTGAGTCATTCTACAAGTGCATGGACAGTGACTGGATAGTTATATTGCTGGTAGTTGACAGCAGGATGAGTTTCTAAGTGCTTGTGTTTCGGCACAGTGATTAGAAAAGGTCATAGTTCTGTCAGGATGATTGCAGGGGTGGACAGAGAGTGACAGTGTGATTGCTGAACTGCACTGCTACTACCTGGATTTTTGCAGGAGAGAATCAGTAGTCTGCAGGGGTTTGTGGGACCACATAGATTGTGAACATTTGATTGTAGCACTGCATGTCTTAATGTCTGAGTCATTGTACAAGTGCATAGACACTAACTGGATAATTAGAGTGCCGGTTGTTGTCAGCAGGGTGAGTTTCTCAGTGCTTGTTTTTTGGCACAGTGATTACAAAAGTTCATGGTTCTGTCAGGATGGTGGCAGGAATGGGCAGAGAGTGACAGTGTGATTGCTGAACTGCATAGCTACTGTGTGGGGCATACCTGTCACTCCGATTTTTATTGGTGACTAGTGCTGCTGGGTCACTTCTGGCATGTGGGAGAGAGGCCTTGTTGGTAGTCCCTTTGAAAGCGGGGTGTGATACTCTGAATATATGCTCTTATCTCCCTTTGTCCTTAGTTATCCTTGACTATAACATGTGGGGAAGATTTTGGCTAACATTTTGATGCCTATTACACAACCATTGGTATTGGGCAATCAGAAAATATTTATTCCGAGCAGTAACACATTCCCTAATCTAGGGAGGATTTCAATAATGAAAGAGTGGGCTAGGCATGTGGAAAATGAGCACTGGGTGGCCTCTATAGACATTGTCAGGCTCTTTGATACTGTAGGTGCCTCACCTACTAGAATTGGTACATGGAATGGGTAGTGGCTCTGAGTTGCAAGATTTAATAAAATGTCTGCGTACAGAACTGCTAATTGGTATTTTACCAGGCAATTACTATGTTTATGTCCTGATGATGATCCCTTGTAATTAGAGCGCGGGATCGAAACGTCAACCTTTCTTAGTAGACAAACTGTTGACCATTGTTAACATTGTTTGTAGGTTCTACTCTGGGAAACACTAATATTTCTCGACTTTCACAGTGCCCAGATTGCTCACCTTTCTATTGCTTGAAGTACCTTTCTCTCTTCATTTACCCTATTCTTGTTCTTTCTTTTTCTATTTCTCACCTCCAAGTACGGCTCAGGATTGTGCCTTACAGCAGAAATTGTGTGTTGTTAAAAAACGTATTCCAAACCTAAAAACACTTAACTTATAAATAAATTTCCTACCCGGCTGGGTGTGGAAAAACATATAGTAGCCTATTGTGGTCTATATAATCTAAGTACACTATCATCCTTTAAGCTTTGGACCCTTGTCTTTTGTAATATCTGTGCCACATGGATCATGCGCAAACACCTAACGTTGTTGCTTACTCGCCTTGAATCACAATTACTCCAATATGAACGAGAGGGCGAGGGCTGAGGCAGCCACTCAGACTGTGGATCAGTACAGTTGTGCGTAATGGTTGGACTCAGACCATCTGGTGAACCTTCGGGTGCAGCATGCGAAACTCATGAAATGTCTACGGTGCCACAACTATACAGCCCACGCGGCTCGTACCCATGTCAAAGTCGACAGTGCGGGCTGCTTGTTAGCCTGGCTGCTCAAACCGGAGAGGAACCACAACCCAATTGGGGCCATCCGCATGCCTGAGGGGATCCTGGTATACACGCAGCAAGAGCTACACAAGGCGATGTCCAACCATTACGCACAACTGTACTGATCCACAGGGCGCTGTTCCGGTCCCGATCTGGACAGATTCTTAGAGACTGTCCACCTGCCCATGGTCCCCGAGGACCACCAAGAGGCGCTAGAAGGTCTACTCATGTTGAAAGAAATTGGGGAGGCGATTGACTCTATGGCATTTGGTAAAGCACCAGGACCGGAAGGCCTACCCGCTGAATACTATAAGGCCTACCGGGATTCCCTAGTGCCGCCGTTGTATGCCCTTTACTCTACAGCTCTTGACGAGTGCACTCTATCCCCTTCGATGCACGAGGCCTACCTGGTTTACCTACTCAAGCCAAACAGGAATCCCGAAAACTTGGGTTCATACCGTCCCCTGGCACTCCTTAGCATGGACTACAAAATATTTGCCAAGGTTTTGGTGGAGCACCTGACACCAGTGGTACCTGAGTTAGTCCACTGTGACCAGAATGGCTTTGGGCCCAAACGTAGTACATCACTGAATTTGCGGAGTTTCTTTAGAGTGATGTCGGATAGCGTATAGGAGTGGCCCAGGGCAGGCTGCCTTGTGCTGGACCTCGAAAAAGCCTTTGACTGTCTAGAGTGGGGCTACCTCGCGGCAGTGCTGCTGCAATATGGGCTAGGTCTGAAGTTTCTCCAGAAAGTGGACCTGCTAAACAAAAATCCCACAGTTAGGGTGAAGACGGGGCCATACATCTCTGATGCCATACCAATTCTCAGGGGCTAGCAATTGCGCCCCGGGCAACGGCACTGCGCGCGTCACTGGAAGATGGAATCCCGCTAGGGGATGTGATGCATCAGGTACTGCTGTACGCGGATGACCTCTTGGTCTTTGTAAGAGATGTGAGTAATATTCCGACCTGGTTGAGACACATATTACGTGACTTCGCCACACTCTCAGGACTCAGAGGACATGCCAACAAGTCCTGCCTTTATGCATTCAGGGGGAACACTCAGGACCCAAGCTACATCCTAGATGGTGTAAGGGTACAGTGGAAAGTGGACTCTTTCTGCTACCTAGGAGTCCAGATATATCGACAGCCAGTGGACCTCATCGAGGGTAACCTGGGCCGGGCCGTGACAACAATTAGGTTCCAAATACACTTCTGGAAAATGCTCCCGCTAACAGTCACCGGCAGGGTAGCATTATCCAAGATGGTGATCCTTCCCTGCCTCTTGTACTACGTTGCCAGCCTGCCGATATATATCTTCTTCTTCACACTCCACACTCACTAAATTACTTTGGGACTTCCTCTGGGGAAAAGCACGTCATAGGGTAGCGTTGGCTAAGTTGTACTTGCCTACTGATCAGGGTGGCCTTGCTGCGCTGTGCTTCGAGCATTACTATTTAGCAGCGCAAATACAGTGGATAGCCCGCTGGTTAGCTGACAGAGGCCATGATGACATCACGACCACAGCACCTCCCCTTCCTCTAGTTGATATTACCAAATTCTTTCATCTCACCGCTAAAGCCGCAGGGCTGACACTGCTCCTTGGTAACCGCCCTGACTCCATCAGCAGCGGCCGCTCCTCACGCAGCTCCCTGCCCTACTGGACGCCTGGTATCTTAGCGCTTCAATGCGACACTGCTATCTGCCACCTGGTATCGTAGCGCTTCAACGCTAGACTGCTATCTGCCACCCCACCTTTGCTCCCATATTCACTATTGCCCAGATTACAGCATCGCTAGACTGCCGGATTGCCTGTCTTGCTGAGCATAACTATACCGTAGCGCTAGATTACCAAAGTGCGCTTTTATAATGGTTTGTACTGCGCTGTGCTGCCTGTTGAAACCATTGTGCTTGACTGTACCGGTGCCACTTCCATTGTCATTGCATTGTTTATACCCCAAACCGGTTTCGTTTCTCGGCTTCTGGCCATTTTGTTGTTGTTGTTGTGGCTCCCTGCCCGGAACTCCGCCCCGATCCTGCCTCCCAGCTGACCCTCCCTCCCACTGATACTGTCGGCCGCTCTGCCGCTTGTTGCGCTGTGACCGCCCTGACTCCATCAGCAGCGGCCGCTTCTCACGCAGCTCCCTGCCCTACTGGATGCCTGGTATCTTAGCGCTTCAACGCTACACTGCTATCTGCCACCTGGTATCGTAGCGCTTCAACGCTAGACTGCTATCTGCCACCCCGCCTTTGCTCCCATATTCACTATTGCCCAGATTACAGCATCGCTAGATTGCCGGATTGCCTGCCTTGCTGAGCATAACTAGACCTTTTGCCTGCCACTCCTGCAAGTACACCTGCTTCAGAACCCACACCAAATCCTCTTCCCCCAAAACACAGATCCAACTCTAACCACCTGAAGTGCATCCTGCTGAACACCCGCTCGGTGCACAGACACGCCACTGAACTCTGGGATCTACTCGACACTACATCGCCGGACGTCGCCTTCCGTACTGAAACATGGATGAACGCCTCATCAGCACTCGACATCGCCATAGCCATCCCGGACAATTACAAGATCATCCGAAAAGACCGCACCATCCGAACAGGAGGAGGCATCGCCATCGTCCATAAGAACACCATCCGAATCACGACCAGCTCCGACGATAACCTCGCAACCACCGAACACCTTCACTTCCAGATCCACACCGACCCCAGGACCACACTTAGAGGCACCCTCATCTACAGACCACCAGGAACCCGCACACAATTCAACGAAGACATCACTGACTTCTACAGCCCACATGCCCTCACATCCGAGAACTACATTCTAATAGGAGACCTCAACTTCCACCTGGAAAAGAAAAATGACAGCAACACCACCACCCTTCTGAGCAACCTAGCCAATCTCGGACTGAAACAACTCGTGGACACCCCCACCCATTTATCCGGACACACGCTTGACCCCATCTTCACCTCCAGCAAACACATCTCCTTCGATCACACCTCAGCTATTCACTGGACGGACCACAGCTGCGTCCACTTCAGCTACAAAAAGACCACTACTCACAACCCCC
Organism: Lissotriton helveticus; assembly: GCF_964261635.1. Classification (NCBI taxonomy): domain Eukaryota; kingdom Metazoa; phylum Chordata; class Amphibia; order Caudata; family Salamandridae; genus Lissotriton; species Lissotriton helveticus. The sequence goes on from NC_136064.1 coordinate 129,100,235, forward strand.
CACAACCTATTTCTCGAAGAAACTGGAACAAAATCACCACCGACCAACTCACCACATCACTCAACCGAAACCCTCCTGCCATTTCATCGGATCCAAACCAAGCCGCCACCAAACTCACACAATGGATCACCCACAGCGCTTATGAATTAGCACCCTTGAAAAACCACCAGATCAAACAAGGTAGCAAGAAGGCCCCCTGGTTCAACGATGACCATAAGAAATCCAAGAAGTTATGTCGCACCCTCAAGAATACCTGGAGAAAAAACCCAAGCACTGACAACATAACCACCTTCAAGGACGCCACCCACAAACACCACCAATGGATTCGATCCACCAAGAAATGAGCACTCAAGGATCGACTTGACAACAACACCCACAACAGCAAAGAACTATTCAACATCGTGAAAGAATTTACCAACCCTACCGCCGGCACCAACGACATTACCCCCTCCCAAGACCTCTGCGACTCCTTATCCTCTTTCTTCCACAACAAAATCGCCGACATACATAAAAGCTTTAAAAACCAGTCCGAAGAACAGTCCACTCCACCCACATCCGAACCAAAACAGCTCTCTCACGAACTTTGCGCCTGGAACCCAATCACTACTGAAGACACCATCCGCCTGATGAATTCCATCCGCTCAGGTTCTCCAACCGACCCATGTCCCCACCACATCTCCACCATCGCACCCCACCTCCGCGATGTCATCAACTGTTCCTTCAACTCCGCTACCTTCCCGGAAAGCTGGAAATATGCCGAACGCTGCGCCCTCTTGAAGAAACCCACAGCAGACCCCTCTGAACTTATGAATTACCGCCCCATCTCACTCCTCCCATTCCCCGCCAAAGTCATTGAGAAGGCCGTCAACAATCAGCTCACCGCCTTCCTCGAATCCAACAACTCCCTTGCCCCTTACAGACCGGCATCCGAGCCAAACACAGCATCGAAACCGCCCTCATCGCAGCTACAGACGACATCCGAACGCTACTGGACCACGGAGAAACAGTTGCCCTCATCCTACTCGACCTCTCCGCCGCCTTCGACACAGTCTGTCACAGCACCCTCATACAACGCCTCAGCAACATCGGAATACAAGGAAAAGCTTTGGACTGGATCATCTTGTTCCTCGCCGGAAGAACACAGAGAGTCCACCTCCCCCATTTAAATCAGAGGCCACCGAAGTCATCTGCGGTGTACCACAAGGATCATCTCTCAGTCCCACCCTCTTCAACGTCTTTATGAGTCCCCTCGCATCCATCGTGCGACAACACAACCTCAACATCATATCCTACGAAGACGACACCTAGCTGATCCTCTCCCTCACCAAAGACCCAAACACCGCCAAAACCAACCTACACGAAGGAATGAAAGAAGTAGCCAAATGGATGAAGAACAGCCGTTTAAAACTAAACTCTGACAAAACGGAAGTCCTCATCTTAGGATCATCCCCCTCTGCCTGGGACGACTCATGGTGGCCACTGGCCCTGGGTACAGCAGCCATACCAACAGACCAAGCACGTAACCTGGGCTTCATCCTAGACTCCTCCCTCTCGATGACCAGACAAGTCAATGCTGTCTCATCTTCTTGCTTCAACATCCTACGCATGCTCAAAAAAATCTTCCGTCGGATCCCCACCGAATCAAGAAAGATAGTCACCCACGCACTGATCACCAGCCGACTGGATTATGGAAATACCCTTTACACCGGAACCACAGCCAAACTTCAGAAAAAACTCCAACGCATCCAAAACGCCTCAGCCAGACTCATACTGGACATCCCCCGTCAAGCTCACATTTCCGATCACCTGAAGGAACTCCACTGGCTCCCCGTCAACAAGAGAATAACGTTCCGTCTCCTCACCCACGCACACAAAGCCCTCTACGACCTAGGACCCGAATGCCTCAACACTCGACTGTCCTTCTACAAACCCACCCGCCAACTACGATCATCCAATCAAGCCCTCGCCTCAATTCCGCGCATCCACAGATCCAACATGGGAGGAAGATCCTTCTCCAACTTAGCAACCAAAACCTGGAATTCTCTCCCCACTCACCTCCGCCTTACGCAGGACCACCCCTCCTTCAGAAAGCAGCTTAAAACCGGGCTATTCGATAAATAATGCCCCCACCATCCCTCAAGCGCCCTGAGACCCTCTGGGTGAGTGGCTGCGCTATACACATTCCTGAACTTGAACTTGAACTCCTTATGGTGGGGCCTACAAATGCTCCCGCTGCAGTTTATCACTTACTAGAGCCACGGTCCCGTTTACTCCAGCCATAACACTAGAGCGTTCTTACATCTTCTAAAGTTGAGTAGTGGCAAGAAGCAGAAATACAGACCCTGGGAAGCTTGTATCGGGCGGCACACTCATGTCGTATAAATCCCTGGTTAAAGAGATGGGGCTGCCACTGAGGCAATTTCTAAAACACCGCTCATTGATCCTGACGCCGACCTCTATATGGGGATGTGAAGGAGGAGCCGAGTCAATACCTTACCATACAGTACCTTTATGTTATGGGGCGAGGTAGACACTTGATTCCATGGTTTGTGACATCCCTACGTACACACGCAGCAAGTTTGGAATCACTATGCCGCAAATGGGAAATAGACCTGTCGCGGCCACTAGTGGATAGGGAATGGGGTAGGATATTGCAGAGTCCAACACACATACCCATAAATATGAGGTTCTGCCAAATACAACTGTTTATACTTCAAACAGCATACCTTACACCCAAAAAGATCAATAGGTACTTTCATCACACAAAGCCGGTATGTCCCTGCTGCCGAGGAGTTGGGAACTGGGTTAATACACATGCTGTGGAGCTGCCACAAGCTATACTTCTACTTTAGGTTGGTTGGGGAGGTGGTATACATGTGCACGGGCCGCACAATACCCTTTGAATGGCCTGTTTACCTGTTGCACCACTTTCACAGAACACCGGCCACAAAAGTTTCCTCTCGCTTTCTCGACTTGGAGCTGGTGCTGGCTTAGCGACTACTAACCAAAAGATGGAAGGAGCCAGACCAGCTGCGCATACGGGCATGACTGTATTTGCTCCTAGCATGGGCCAAGGCAGAGGGAATAACTATCCTACGAAGGAAACGCTGGGACTCCGAAAGACACCTATTGTGACACAATGGGAGGGTCTACTCCAGGCCTTGACCCAAACTGGTGGGACAGCACAGAGGGGCGATCTGAACACGAGGAAGGCACCCTTATGTAGAATGATGAATAATCCACCAGGGGTCATTTGCGTCACCATGTAAGCACAAGTGCACCATCTGGCGCTAAGGGTGGACATTGCTAAGATCTCTGGATGGTGGTGTCTGCCTGCGGGGGGCCATGGGGCAGGACGGCGGGGTTAGGGGGAAGCGGGGGGGACACAGTACAGAATACACATCCAACAATCGGACTATGCTGCTGTTCTTGGTTATTGGGTTTCTTTTGAGTTTTGCCCTCTTTTTTGTGTTTTTATCTTTAACATCTGTGCACATATGTATCCTGAAGAATCTGAGTAGACTCTGTGCCCCATACTACTGGAACCATGTCACTAATGCACAATGACGTATATCCTGTCAAGGTTCAGCTTGTAACTAGGCCACTACTGTCATCGACATGTACACTTGTTTCATTACTAGTCCACTGGCATGTTTATTTGCTATCGCTAAATGGTTCAAGGTATGGTCGACGTTATGTGATGCTTTTTGCCTTTCAACAAGATGGAACATTTTAAAACAATAAAAACATATTTAAACAAAAAAACATGGAAATCCCAAGCACTTCCCCTGCCTGTCTTCATCTATGTTGAATACTTGATAATACCTAATGACAATAAACCATAGCTAAGCAGACCAATGAAACCACGCTGGTTGCTCAATTGATTTGGAGGTGACTTTTTGCATACACCTAATACTACTATAAAAATACACAACAAAAAACTTTCTTCTGCTCTCCCCTTTCTGCACTCTTCACCTGAATGAGGACTGCAGGTTTTTGTTCATCAGTTATTACTGTTGCAGATTATATTACACAATACGTTTGAACATCTAGTCCCAACACCTGTTCAAGAATGATCCAGACACTGCAACATTTGGTCTACCTGCTCAGACCTGAAGGAATACCTGCACCAGTAGCATCATGGAGCTGTGGTTGGGGTCTGAATATATCTTTTCAGGTCCTATGTATTTCTGAAGGTTTGGACAATTCCATACAACGGCAGAAATCATTGAAATATAGAACTCTCTCTGAGTAATGTATAGCTAAGTCTCTCTACCTTATTTCAAATTTCAAGGCTCATCATCAAAATATCCAACAAAATCTGTTTGTCCTGTGACATCTTGCTCTGATTGCTCATGTTTCATTCTGCTTAATCTCTTGTGATGCTTCCTCAGTACATTGGCTCTGACTGCTAAACCCATGATACAGAAAATTAATTTAAAATATACACATATCCACCATGCCAAGCAGGAAGTGATATCCGACATCAAAGGCTCAGAATGCTGATCTGAAGACTTGTGATAAAACACTAACAATGATCACCTCTTGTGCGCAGCCCTGAAATGCAGAACACCAGGCAGCAACATGACCACCCAAATCTCGAGTAATAAAGGTGCTGTACAAAACACTGGACAAAAATTATGACTCACAAATTGCAACAAGTTGTTTTTGCAACTAACCTATCACAATGTAGTCTTCCACGTGAAAATGAATGATATAGGTTGCAAATTACGACTTACTTCAATTGCATGTCATCTTAGGAATGGTGGCATGCTGGTGTCAGCAGACAACGGTGTGTATGATTGCATTAAATTAAAATAACTTTTTTTCAAGCAGGGCACTTTTTTTGGTGAAAGTTTGTTTGAGAGCTTGTAGTGCTCCACTGCCTACTCCCAAATGTAGGGTGTGCACAAAACACTGGTCACTGAGTATTACTTTCAAATTCCATAAAGTTATTTTTTTGCAACCAGTAGAATTTTGTGAATTGACCTATGCACTAATAAGTTCGGGGCATATTAGCAAGGGCCATATCGCCGCTTTAGCAGTACGTTTTGTCTCTAAAGCGGCGATATTTTTATCGCCCTATTAGCAAGCTGTCGCTAACAGCAGTTAGCAACAGCTTTTAGGCGTTAGCAACCGGTTTTGGGCCCACTTTGCATGTCAGCGATATTTATCGCTAATGACATGCACAGTGGGCGTACCCTAACTGTTAGCGACTGAAAGCAGTCACTAACACAGCTATTGCTTATTAGCAAGGCAGGCATACTGATAAAAAAATTATCGCTATAATCTAACACCTGCTAAAAACACTACTTGCACGTTTATCCAATGGGAGGTGGATCTTCAAGTTAAGTCCCCATTGGCGTTAATGCGTGAATATCGCTGGATTTCCAGCGATTTTCACGCATTTCACTACTATCGCTGGATATTTTAGCACAATGGAGAAAAACGTTGCTAAAAGCAGGTTTTCTCCCCTAAAATATTCAGCGATAGGCAGCGATAAAAAAAATGCGCTAAGCGCATTTAACGATAAATATCGCTATTTCTTGTTAATATGCTCCTTGGTTCTCAAACTTCTCATTCAAACTGGATCACAATTAGGAGTGGGCGTCAAATTCCGTTCCACTCGCGTAAATTGCGATAATCTGACATTTTCACGTTCTGCAGAGAGCGCGAAATGTCAAAATTTCCGCAATCTGCAGGGTACCGGAATTTTTTTTGCTTGTGCTGTAAATATAGGTTTTCGCGCGCGCGATCGCCTTGCCTGGATCCCCGCGTTCGCCGACAAGTTTTCTCCATCCGGTAGCAGGCTCCACGAGATGTTGGTAGCCGTTTGCGCTATCTAGAGAGAGTGTGCGCCCGCAATCACCTCATTCGTCTCGCGATCATCCACCACGAGAGTATGAGATCTTGAACACGTAATTCTCCACCGCGAGCGAGAGCGTGAGGACACGAACACGTCATATCGAACTCAACAAGGAGCGAGAGAACACAAACATGTGATTCTCCACCGTGAGCGAGAGTGTGAGGAGGTGAACACGTCATATCTAGCACGGCAGGGAGCGGGAGAACGCAAACATGTTTTTTTGGACGCGCCATCGAGATCCGGTAGAAGTAATGTGAAGCTCGAGAACTCGAACATGTAAAATTTTCTATTTGGAGAAGAATATCAGCTCTAGCAGGATAAAACCTTCTGCAAATGTTGATTTGAATAAAAAAAACTCCTCAGATTGACATTTGGATGTCCTTTTTTGTGCAAGGAGTCCTTTTTTAAAATAAATGGGGGGAGAGGGAGGAAGTGCCACAGAATCTCCAACTTCCTGTTCCTGTTCAGCAGGCTCCTCCCAGTGCTTTGTCCATCTCCTGCTCATTCTGCCTTTGGATTTTGAGCTGAAAAGATCACTATTTTTGTCTGCTGCATCATTGCCATCGGATTTGAGGATTTTTTATTTGGATATTTTAAAAGTAAGTGGTTGTTGTGTCTGTTTGTTTGGGGGCATTGCAGTTGTTGCCACTACAATTTAATTTTGGTAACTATCATTCCTTTTTTTTAAATGTTGTGGGTAGTAGTAGTCAGTAGGCCCAGAGATAGTCATGGCCTCATGGGTGTGTTCATAATAAAGCATGCACACACCCATTAGTGTTTTTTTAATGTAGTTTATTTTCAAGCATCATTTAGGGCATGGATGGCATTGGATTGAGTTGGAAAATGTGTTTTTGGGGTGGGCTTTCTGATGTTGGGCGTGGCCATGTGGATGGTGGTCATTTTGAAGCCTAGGCCTGCAAGCTTGTCTGACCTTGTCTGCCAACAGGCCTGCTTTCATCCAGTAGGCTCAGAGCATGTAGCCACAGCTTTATTAACCCCCTGCCTGCGGCCGGAATTCTGCGCCTGTGCGGCAGATTCCGATCGTGGGCGTGGTCATGGCGGCTCCCGGCCGTCATCAGCACACGCCCACCGTAACTGATGACGACCGGGAGCCGTCATCAGCACCAAAGGGGTTAATATAGTGTTTCTGTGGTCTGTTGAATTTAGACATCATTTAAGGCATGGATGGCACTGGGATTTAGTATGGAAATGTCTTTTTTGGGGGGTAATTTCTGATGTTGAGCCTGACCATGAGGCTGGTGGCCATTTTGAAGCCTAGGCCTGCACGCTTGTCTGGCCTTGTCTGCCAACAGGCCTGTTTTCATCCAGTAGGCTTAGAGCAGGTAGCCATAGCTTTATTAATCAAGTGTTTCTGTGTGGTCTGTTGAATTTAGATATCATTGAGGGCATGGATGCCATTGGATTGAGTTGGGAAAGTTGTTTTTTTTGGTTTGCTTTCTGATGTTGGGAGTCTTAAAGACATGCCTTTGTTGTGTGTGTCTGGTGTGTGTTGGTGTGCAATGCATGCACCCTGCAGACATTTTTTGGGCCTGTGCATTTTCGTTTTTTGTAGTTTATTGCATTAAAAAGGCAGAGCAGTGTGCTTTAGCATGCAGCCTTTGTCAGTTCCTGGTGTTTCCCAGGCCCCCTGCTTGTTGCTTGTGATTTGTGAGTGTCAATGTGGCTGGTGGCCTTTTTTGTGGTGGGAGTTATTAGTGTCCTACTTTTGCTATATAGCCTGCATGGTTTTCCTATTGGCTTACTGCTTCCATCCATCCACCTACTTTGCCAGCAGCATCTCCATGAATGATGTGATGCTCAAATAATTTAATGGCAAATAGGGTCCACCACACTTCCATTACATTTTTATTTTGGTGGTTCTTATTCTCTTTCCTATTCTTCCTGAGAGTTTAGTGTGTACACGGTAGTATGACATAGCCCTTGTTGACAAAGTCTCAGAAATGGCTAGACTATATATTTTGTTTGTACTAGTACAGTAGTAACTGAACCACAGCAACAAATGCAACATTTCACTGATGTTCTTCTCCTGGCTTATTTGCTTTTAGGTGCACAAAAAGCCAGAGGAGGAGGTGTCCTCATCATTACCCATTGTACTGCCAGTCAGACAGAAGTCCTTCTGCGCATCACGTCCACGTGTGACCACAACTTATGCATCTGCATCCTGCCTGAGATCTGAAGAAATGGCCCCGAAGAAAGGTACCAGGTCCAGTACCAAGAAAGTTGCCTGTGAGAATAAGAAACAGAAAATGGAAGTGCCATTAACCACAACTGGTGTGCCGGCCAATGCTTTTTTTGGTACCAAAAAAATTACGCCTGCAGCAGCGTTGTCCAGGAACCAAGCTGAAAGCAGCAGCTCCGCACCAGCGGTCCAACCTCAACAACCTAGGCTCAAGCCCTTGAGAGTCGCAGAGGTAGCCAGTCTACTAACGAGTAGCGATGTTGAAATGTCACTATCGCAAAGTAGCACACAATCAACGCAGGCAGAAACTCAGCAGATAAGTGTGCAGCCGCAACAAGAACAGCAGCAGCCACTAGAACAGCAGAAACCGCAAGAACAGCAGCAGCCGCAAGAACAGCCCACAATAGTAGTTGTTGCTCCTGAAGTAGAGGCATTTCAGGCAAAGTGGTGCAAACCACTGTTTTGGAAGATCCATTGTCTTCCAGACCACCAGCAAGGCTTAGTCCATCATCTTCTTCTTCAAGCCCCGCTTCTGAAGATTGTGATGCCACTTGGCAGCCACCAGCTCAGTCTGAGTGTGATGTACGGCACAAGACAATGCTCCTGAAAAGGAAGGATCCAGAAAAACCTAGAGTTATGGAGCTAGATGTAGAAGAGGGGGATGATGTTGATGAAGATGAGCCAGTCATCACGCACATCACTCCTGCCCCAAAAGGGACGGAGACCAACATTCTCACCCTATCCAATGGAGAAGCGTGGCTCAGTGGTTAGAGGTGGCAGACCCGGAAGCTGAGATCGGTCGTGGACCAGGGTTCGATTCCCCACCTCGGCGGGTCTCGGGTTCAAAAATTCCACGGACTCGACAATTTTCGCTCCGGTGCCTACTCGACTCACGGGGTCACACTCTGCGACTCTGGGCAATAGCTTGCTTAATTTCCACTACGGCCCCTCGCGGCAGGATGCCTGGCTTTCACCTTGTGGATACCCTGCCGGGGTATCTCACAGGGGAATACCAGGACGGGTTCCCTAAGCAAGCGCCTTGATACCTTCGGGTGATACGTGCGCTATATAAGTCGCAATACATACATACATACATCCAGAAAGGCTGCTACTGAGCGGGGTGTAGCACGGATACCACCAACACAGGTTACGCCACCATGACCTCCAGCTGCCATTTTTTCAAAGGCCCGGCAGGGACCTACATCCAGCTCATCCATCTCAGTAGGTAGTGGTAGTAAAAGTCACAGTGTAGCTGCACGGAGTCACATTCCAATCACACCCTCCAGTTCATCTGGTATTGAAAGTGGCACATCCAGCAGTGCCAGAAAGTTCTCCTCCCCAGTTTGGGACTTCTTTTCTGTTAGCACCAAGGAGGAGAATGTTGCTATATGCTCAATCTGTCGACAAGGTGTTCGGCGTGGTAAACTTGGCACAAACTATGGTACCAGAGGCCAAGCAAGTCATCTCAGAATACACCACACTATCGTGTGGGAGAATCACCTACTTCACCTAAAATAAAGTAAAAAAACTCAACCCACTGAAGTTGGGCATGAAGAATCAGGGGACGATATAATTGCGGTGGAAGGTGTAGAAGAGGGAGGCATTTCTAGCCCTGTCCCCAGTAGTGTAGTGGTACTGCCCTCATCCTCCTCAGTAACATCTGAGTGGCACCGCAGTAAGAGCCATACTCAGAGTCAGGCTGAGACACCAAGGCGACTGAGTACTGCAATGAGACAGACTGTGTTGTTGAGACTAAGTGGGTTAATGAAAACAACAGCACCACAAAGGAAAATAATCCATCCTACCATTGAGAGCAAGCTTAGGTTGGAGGGGCAGTTCCAACGCAACCACCCAACGGCATGGTTGTACAATGAGAAGCTGGCTAAAATGTTAGCACTGGACCTTCTCCCTTTTTCATTTGTGGAAGGGGTGGGTTTCCTGGAAGTTGTGTCAGATATCTGCCCTAAATGGAAGGTTTCCAGTCGGTCCTATTTCGCAAGAATTGATGTTCCAACACTACATCATGATGTGCTGAAATTGGTTGGACAAGCTTTGCAGCAGAGTGCTGTTCACAATATCCACCTGACAACAAACATGTGGACCAGTTGCCAAGCCACAGATTACATGTGCATCACTGCACCCTGGGTCTCTTTTGTGGGGGTTAGAGATAAGTTATCTGAATGAGGTGCTGTTGACACAGCTGAGATTTTTAAAGTTACTCTGAAATATGCAACTGTAGCCATGTTCGCCAAGGCAGAAACCTCATACTGCTGTAAACATTTTAGAAGAGTTTTGCAGCAAGGTTTTGGTTTTGTTGCCATGGATAATGACAGTAATGTACTTGAGGCAATGCACCTTTGTTCCTATTTCAGGGTTCCATGTTTGGCACACTGAATAAACATTATAGTTCAAGACTTTCTGAAAAAAGAACCCATAGTCAGCAACTTACTGACCATCTGCCGAAGAATATGCACTCATTTCAGCCATTCTTTTAAAGCTCGGAAGCAGCTGAGGATCATTCAACGTGAATATAACATGCCAGTCAAAGCACTCATCCAAGAGGTGGCAACACATTTTGGAACTCAACGTATTACATGCTTGATCGTCTGTTTGAGCAGTTCAGGCCACTCAATGAATATGCCATGCAAAGACTGGATGCCACTGTGATAGGCAGGACCCTTCACATGGACCAATGGTGCTTAGTTAACTGCCTGACTGACATGATTCGTCTTTTCGAGGTCTTCACAAGTGAAGTCAGCAAGGAGGACTGAACAATGGGCCAAGCTATCCCATTATTCGCAAATGCTAGAGCATCAGCTGAAGAAGGTGTCTGAATCATACAAAGGTGTAGAGCAAAAAAAGAAGCCTATGACTTGGTGGAGAGCTTAGCCCGTCACTTAGCTGAAAATACAAGGGTGCAAAATAAGATTTTGTCAGTAGAACATTACATTTCTGCCACAATTCTGGATCCACAGGCAAAATTGGCACCAAAAACATTAATTCCATTTTCAGAGATGAATGTTGCCCGCTACAAAACTTGGATAGCTGAGGCCCGCTAGATCAACCCACAAGAAGTACTGCAGCAGGGCACACAGCATCAAGCGCAAGTTCGGAGGCTAAGGGCAGTGCGTTTGGCTCACAACACTCACCTTCACTAATGACAACAGCAACAACAACTGGATCATTAGGCAGTAGAATCTTTACACGATTGGTATTTACAGTTAGGCCCAAAAAAAGGTTAGCAGCAGCACCACTGAATATTGAGCGGATGGTCCAGGCCTATATGGATGACCCAACAGAGGCGTACATTGATCAAAACCCATTGCAGTATTGGTATAGAAAAAAGGCTGAATGGCCACTGCTCAACAGGCTGGCGATAAGCTATCTGACTTGCCCTGTGTTAGAATTGGGGGTCTCTGGTTGGCGCAAGTAGGTACTTGTGACAAGCAGGGACCCTCTCCTCTAAGTCAGGGCAAAGGATGACCCTTCAGAATTACCCTTGCTCACCCTCTAGGTGCGTGGCGTGAGCAGCCAAGGCGATTCTCCAGGCGTTAGTCAGTTAAGCATTTGTAGACACACACACAGTAAAATATACCAATCCCCCCACAAATGGACACCAGGCTGTGAGTATATAAAAATACGCTTCTTTATGTAAAATATATATATATCTCTTAGGTCAGACTTATCACAAGATCAAATAACGGTTCTGTATGCCCACAGGTTGTAAATAGGCAAGCTCTCTTTTAGTTGTAGTTCAAAAATGCACTGTTCTTCTCTCAAGTTGTATTCCACAGTGTTCTCTTGATTCTTGGTTCGTTTCTGCACTCGGTTGCGCTTTAGACGGGTGAAATCCCGACGCCCTGCCAAGTCTCACGCTTCCCGCGTGAGACGCGATCGGCCCGGCCGGGTCTCTGACAGCTGATGGCCCCCCTGGTCTGCGGGACCCCCTCGGGGGGGAAACACCGACCTCAGAGCTGTCCAGGTGGAGGGGAGGCCCACGGACCCAGCGCAGCCCCAGTCACTCGGGCAGGGGCTCTGATTGCAGCCTCGTCTCCCCGACAGCTAAAGGATTCCAGCGGGAGGGGCTGGAGCGCTCTTCTCAGCGCGGAGCTGCAGGCAGGCACACAGAGCGGTGCGAGTCAGCAGAACAGGGGCGGCTCGCACCGCGGGTGATATTCACAATTCCTTGGCCCTTGCAGGCAGGCTGGCAACCCCAAAATCAAGGGTAGAAACAAACGTTGCGGGCCCCGAGCCCGTTGACGGTCTCGGTGGCGGCTTTCCTCCGGGGACAAAGGCGAGGTGCCCAGCGGCTCAGGCAGAGCGAGGCTGGCACCCGAGGCGTCCGTCCAGTTCGGAGGTCTGTCCCCTGGGTCTGTTTGCGTCCGGTGGGGATTTCTGGCGGGAGGGTGAGGCACCGCAGCGGGCCTTCTTAGGCGGTCGACACAGCGATCCTCTCAGCGGGGGAAGAGCGGCTCAACGGAGCGGAGCTCTTCCTCGGCGGGGACGAGAGGACACAGTCGGTCACGGCCTGAGAAAAGGGCTGGGGGGCACCACAGCAGCGAGCCTTCCAGGCGGTCAACTCAGCGATCTCCTCAGCGGGGGAAGAGCGGCTCAACGGAGCGGAGCTCTTCCTCGGCGGGGACGGGGAGACACAGTCGGTCACGGCCTCAGGGAGGGGCTGGGGCACCAAGGTCACAGCTCCGGCAGGAGTAGATATCCCGGTTAATTACCGGCAGACGAGCAGAGGCAGGTTGAGCCAGATGGTCCTGTGGCTCAGGTCAGGGGGCAAGCTCAGTCAAGCCCTTGGAGAATGTTTAAGCACAAAGCAGCAAAGTCTTTTCTTTATCAAGTCTTTTCCTCTCCTTTCTCAGCAAGGCAAGCAGCAGGCCAGTTCTCCCAGCGTCTCTTCTCCTTCTAGTCGGGCAGAGGTCCTTCGTGGTGAAACAGGATTCTAATTTACAAGGAGCAGGGCTCCTACTTTTATACACAGTTTCTTTTGTTCTCACTGGCCAGGGGGGCCTCTGCATAACTGCTCTCAGCTCCTGAGCACTTGTGGTGGGTACTTCTGCTTCTGCATTCAGTGTGAGGGCAGGCACATCAGCCGCTCCCCAGGGGGGCGGAGCCGGCATTGTGAAGACAGGGGCAGCCTGAGCACTCTGTTGACAAGCTTCGGTCTTTCCTGGGCCAGGTGCAGGCTGAGTCATCAGTCGCTCCCCAGGAGGGCGGAGCCAGCATTGTGGTGGCAGAGCACAGCCTGATGCATCATTCAGGGGAAACTCCCACCACCCACTAAGGGGTCATCTGGCTATTCACTACCTGTCAACTCCCAGCCCTGTCACTCACACACACCAGACAGTCAGATACACACAAAAGCAGAGGCGGGCTGAAATGGTTAGGCAAGCAAATGCTAACTTTCTAAAAGTAGCATTTGCAAACACAGGATATTAAAATAAACTTTGCTAAAAGAAGTACTTTATTATTCTGAGTTCAGGCATACTAAACATTAATTTCTACCATGTTCCCTGAGCCTGCTGGGATTATAGAGTGTAATAATTCCAGCAGCCCATCTGGCCTAGAAGGGAACTGGTAGCCTTACAATAGTGAAAAACGAATTTGGCAGTAATTCACTATTAGAACATGCCACACACATCAGGGCATGTTCTACCTTACACTTACAATGCACCCTGCCCTCAGGCCTACCATAGGGGTGACTAATATGAAGTTAAGGGAAGGTTCAGGGGCTGGCAAGTGGGTGCACTTGCCCAGCTAGCATGACAGTACCAGACTGTACGCAGGTTCTGCAATGGCAGACCCTAGACACATTTTAGGGCTGCTTCTGTGGGTGGCGCAACCAGCGCTGCAGGCCCACTAGCAGTATTGGCATTCACAAGCCCTGGCACTCCTGGTGCACTTTACTGGGGACTGACAGTAAATCCAATGAACCAATCAGGTATACCAATCACATGTACACTTTACAGTAGGGAGCACTTGCACTGCGGCACGGGTTGGCCGTGGCGCAGTGCCCTGAGTAGCGGACACCAGCAAAAACATCTGAGGCACAACAGCAAAAAGTGGAAGGGAAACTCACGCCAAGGTGCCAGGTCTAACACGTGTCCCCTCCAGCTGAAATGTGGGGGGAACTACCCTTCCCCAGGGAGTTCCACATCACTAAGGCGGAAAAACCTGGACAGACCGTCAGCGTTGGCGTGATCTGTGCCAGGGCGGTGTTCCACCGTAAAGTCCATACCCTGTAGGGAGATGGACCACCTCAACAGTTTTGGGTTCTCACCCCTCATTTGCATCAACCATCTGAGGGGCCTGTGGTCTGTCTGAACCCGGAAGTGAGACCCAAACAAGTAGGGTCTTAGCTTCTTCAGTGCCCAGACCACAGCAAATGCTTCACGCTCTATTGCACTCCACCTACTTTCCCGTGGCAGTAACCTCCTACTGATGAAGGCTACAGGGTGGTCCCAGCCCTCCTCAGTCATCTGTGAGAGAAACGCCCCTACACCATGCTCTGAAGCGTCTGTTTGCACTATGAATTCCTTGGAGAAATCAGGAGCCAGGAGCACGGGCGCCGTGCACATGGCAGTCTTCAGGGTGTCAAAAGCCTTCTGACAGGTGTCAGTCCAAATCACATTCCTGGGCTGCTTCTTAGAAGTCAGCTCTGTCAAGGGGGTCACAATAGTGCCATAGCCCTTGACAAACCTCCTGTAATACCCAGTGAGCCCCAGGAAGGCTCTCACTGCAGTCTGGGTCTTGGGGGGTTCCCAAGCCAGGATGGTCTCAATTTTGGGTTGCAAGGGTGCCACCTTGCCACTCCCCACTTGGTGTCCCAAGTACACCACGGAACCCTGCCCAATCTGGCACTTGCTTGCCTTGATTGTGAGGCCTGCCTTGCGCAGGGCCATCAACACTTCCCAGAGGTGTCGCAGGTGTTCTGGCCAGGTACCACTGAACACTGCGATGTCATCCAGGTAGGCGGCACTGAACTCATCCAGCCCAACCAACACCTGGTTGACCAACCTCTGAAAGGTGGCAGGGGCATTCTTCATCCCAAATGGCATAACCCGGAACTGGAAATGCCCATCTGGTGTGGAGAATGCGGACCTCTCCTTTGCCCCATCGGTCAAGGCGATCTGCCAGTACCCAGACGTTAAATCAAACGTGCTGAGGAACCGGGCAGCCCCTAGCCGATCAATGAGCTCGTCAGCTCTGGGGATAGGGTGCGCGTCAGTCTTGGTGACCGAATTGAGTCCTCTGTAGTCCACACAGAACCGGAGTTCAGGTGTGGCTCCCGGCGCAGCAGCCTTTGGGACCAAGACCACGGGGCTGGACCAAGGACTGCTGGAAGACTCAACCACCCTAAGAGCAAGCATCTTGGAGACCTCCTCCTTGATGCAGGCCCGGACCCTGTCAGTTACCCTGTAAGCCTTATGCTTCACAGGTAAGCTGTCTCCTGTGTCCACATCATGGACGCACCAATCTGTGACACTAGGAACCAGGGAGAACAGGTCTGGAAACTGCCCCAGCAACTGGCGGCAGTCTTCCTGTTGCTCAGGGGTCAGGGTGGGTGAGAGGTTAACTCCATCCACTGACCCATCTTTCTCACAGGCCACTAAGAGGTCAGGAAGAGGCTCAGACTCCTCTTCCATTCCATCATCAGTGGCCAACAGCATGCCCACTTCGGACCTTTTCAAGTGGGGCTTGAGGCGGTTGACATGTAAGACCCTTAAAGGATTCCTGGGCGTCTTCATGTCCACCAAGTATGTCACTGAGCTCTTGCGCTCCACAACCTCAAATGGGCCTGTCCACTTATCCTGAAGTGCACAGGGTTCCACTGGGGCCAAGACATACACCTCTTGTCCAGGCTGAAGCTCTACCAGAGTGGCATTCTGGTCGTACCACCGCTTCATCTCCTCCTGGCTAGCTTCCAGATTTTCCTCAGCAAGTTGTCTGAAGCGCCTGGTTTGGTTTCTGAAGGCCAGCATGTAGCTATATACATTCTGGGGAGGTTTCCTGGGAGATTGCTCCCAGCCTTCCTTTACCAAACTCAGTGGTCCTCTCACGGGGTGACCATACAGCAGCTCAAAGGGGCTGAACCCTAGAGACTTCTGTGGCACCTCGCGGTATGCAAAGAGCAGGCATGGTAAGAGGACGTCCCACTTACGCCTCATTGGACCTTCCAGGCCCATGATCATGCCCTTCAGGGTTCGGTTGAATCTTTCAACCAACCCATTTCCTTGGGGATGGTAAGGTGTGGTGAACTTGTAGGTCACACCACACTCTTGCCAAAGGGACTTCATATACTTCGATATGAAGTTGGTCCCTCTGTCGCTCACCACCTCTAGAGGGAACCCCACTCTGGAGAAAATTCCCATTAGTGCACGCCCCACCACGGGGGCCGTCACTGTCCTCAGAGGGATGGCTTCAGGGTACCGGGTGGCATGATCCACCAAGACCAGGATGAACCTGTTGCCCATGGCTGTCTTGGGGTCCAGAGGCCCAACAATGTCAATACCCACTCGTTGGAATGGAGTACTGACCACAGGGAATGGTTGGAGTGGAGCCTTGTTCTTCCCTCCACTCTTCCCACTTGCCTGGCAAGTTGGACAGGTCCTACAATGAGCATCTGAGCTCTTGTGCATTTGGGGCCAGTAAAAGTGGGTGACAAGCCTGTCATAGGTCTTGTCCATCCCCAAATGTCCTGCTAACGGCACATCATGAGCCAGTCCCAGTAGGAAGGCTCTGAACTTCTGGGGTACCACCAGCACACGGGCTGACCCAGGTTCAGCAGTCTTAGGCTCCGAATACAGGAGGTCATTCTCCCAGTACACATAATGTGTTTTGGCCTGAACACCATTGGCCTGGTCTGCAGCCTGCTGCCGCATACCCACGAGAGAAGGGCATTCTTTCTGCTCCCTGCAAAATTCCTCCCTGGAGGGGCCTCCTTCTTGCTGCCAATGGGTCAGCTCAGGCAGGTCCCCCAGTTCAGCAATCTGTTCCCCTGTAGGCTCCAGGGCATCCCCCTCAAGGTCTGCTTCCTCCTGGACCGTGGGAACAGCAGGGGCCGGTTTCCCGCGCCCCCTGCGCCTTCTCTCTAAGGCCGGTTCCTGGGCCTCTCCTTCAGGTCCCAGGACTTCTTGATCACCCCTACTGGCTGCCATTGACCGGGTGGTCACGCACGCCCAGTCAGGTAGACCCACCATCTTCAGGTGAGTCGTTTTCTCCACCTTTTCCCAAGGGGAGTCCTCCAAGTCATTCCCTAGCAAACAGTCAACAGGCATGGTTTTCCTCACACAGACCTGCAGAGTACCAGAGACCCCCCCCCACTCGAAGGGAACTTGAGCCATCGGACACTGACTCTCTGAATTGTCAGCGTTGACAACCCTACAGTAGGCATGGGGTACAACCTGCTCTTGAGACACCAGGTGCTGCCTCACTGCAGTCACACTGGCTCCTGTATCTCTAAGAGCCTCAGCTTTCTTTCCATTGATGGTAACCACCTGCCCATATTTTTTAGTGTTAGAGGGCAGGTAGTTTGTAGGGACCATCTCACTGTCTCCTAGTGAGACTAGGGTCATCTGAACAGGATCTCCACCCCCCGGGACCATCACTTCTTCTCCTAAGTGAACACTGGTCACTTGTCGGGGCGGAGCACCAGTGGGTGCTGGTTTTCCAAACAGGCGACACTTGGGGTCACTGGCTATGTGCCCCGGGTCACCACATTTGTAACAATTGAAGGGCCCCTTTGGAACAGGTCTACCTGTCGGGGCCCCATTCTGCTTTGGGGGTGGGGGAGGCTGAGAACCCTTCTGCTGGTTCCCTTGGGGATTACTTTGGGGGCCTTTAGGGAACCCTTTCTGTTTACCCCTGTCCCCCCCACTCTTCTGCTGGGGACCCTGCCCACCCTTGGCGGAGTCTCCCACTGGACCCTTGTGGACCCTGGTGCTGAGCCAGCGGTCCGCCTCCTCAGCAAGCTTCCTCGGGTTGGACAGCTTGCTATCAATCAGGTGCTGGCGTAACTCAGGAAAACAGTTATCAGACAAGTGCTCCCATGCAATTAAATCAAAGAGACTTTGAAAATCATTCACCTTGTTACCCTTCACCCAACCATCCAGGGCTCTGCAAAAAAAATTCACATACTCCACATACGTAGTCCCAGGACGCTTTGCACACCCCCTGAACCTCTGTCTATATAATTCAGGGGTAAGCCCATACCTGGTCATTAAGGCCTCTTTCATGTGGGGATAGGAAATCTGTTCTGCAGTGGGCAAATCTAGCAGGGTGTCCCGCCCTTCGCTAAGGAACCTTCCCCACAACCCCGCTCCCCAATCTTTCTCAGGGACCCGGTGGGAGGACATGGCTACCTCATATGCCCTAAACCACTGTCCTATGTCATCCCCCCTAAAGAATTCTTTAACTATATCTTTGGGGATGTACACCTTGGACTCTACCTGCACCGGCGTTGTGCTGCCACCAGAAGGAGCTTTTCCCAAACCTCTTTGATCCAACTCCTTCATTCTCAGGTCATGGTCCAGCTGGCGTTGCTGTGCCTCCATGGCCAATCTTTGCTTGTCCATTTCCAGTTTTTGTTTTTCCATTTCCATTTGCCCAGCTAATCTTGCCATCTCCATTGCATGTGCCCTGTCTGCTGCCCTGTCTGCCAGCTCCTCTAGTGACAGGCCTCTGGGGGGCTCTACAGCGCCATCTGGTGGAATGATATCCACCGGGGTCTGTGGATCTCTTGACTCCCTCCAGGCTCTCAGCGCCGTCACGAGTTGGGTCTTGTTGCTCAATCCACTTTTGGCAATTCTGCATTTTGTGCAGAGCTCTTTCAGCTGGTCATTGCTTAAGCTCCTCAAGGCTCCCTCCCTCCAATCTATGTCATCTGCTCCAGAGAAGGTAGAGAGCGCTCTTCCAGCAGGGAGCGAGCCAGGCATGGCTTCAGTAATGGCAGATGTCTCAACAAAATTAGCAAAAAGGAACTGGAAACCTGTGGCTGCGTTATAGATCTGCTCTCCCTATGTGGTGATCAGTAATTCACTGTATGTAAACTACAAATGCAAATTCGCAAATCCTCACCGCTGCGACCAATGTTAGAATTGGGGGTCTCTGGTTGGCGCAAGTAGGTACTTGTGACAAGCAGGGACCCTCTCCTCTAAGTCAGGGCAAAGGATGACCCTTCAGAATTACCCTTACTCACCCTCTAGGTGCGTGGCGTGAGCAGCCAAGGCGATTCTCCAGGCGTTAGTCAGTTAAGCATTTGTAGACACACACACAGTAAAATATACCAATCCCCCCACAAATGGACACCAGGCTGTGAGTATATAAAAATACGCTTCTTTATGTAAAATATATATATATCTCTTAGGTCAGACTCATCACAAGATCAAATAACGGTTCTGTATGCCCACAGGTTGTAAATAGGCAAGCTCTCTTTTAGTTGTAGTTCAAAAATGCACTGTTCTTCTCTCAAGTTGTATTCCACAGTGTTCTCTTGATTCTTGGTTCGTTTCTGCACTCGGTTGCGCTTTAGACGGGTGAAATCCCGACGCCCTGCCAAGTCTCACGCTTCCCGCGTGAGACGCGATCGGCCCGGCCGGGTCTCTGACAGCTGATGGCCCCCCTGGTCTGCGGGACCCCCTCGGGGGGGAAACACCGACCTCAGAGCTGTCCAGGTGGAGGGGAGGCCCACGGACCCAGCGCAGCCCCAGTCACTCGGGCAGGGGCTCTGATTGCAGCCTCGTCTCCCCGACAGCTAAAGGATTCCAGCGGGAGGGGCTGGAGCGCTCTTCTCAGCGCGGAGCTGCAGGCAGGCACACAGAGCGGTGCGAGTCAGCAGAACAGGGGCGGCTCGCACCGCGGGTGATATTCACAATTCCTTGGCCCTTGCAGGCAGGCTGGCAACCCCAAAATCAAGGGTAGAAACAAACGTTGCGGGCCCCGAGCCCGTTGACGGTCTCGGTGGCGGCTTTCCTCCGGGGACAAAGGCGAGGTGCCCAGCGGCTCAGGCAGAGCGAGGCTGGCACCCGAGGCGTCCGTCCAGTTCGGAGGTCTGTCCCCTGGGTCTGTTTGCGTCCGGTGGGGATTTCTGGCGGGAGGGTGAGGCACCGCAGCGGGCCTTCTTAGGCGGTCGACACAGCGATCCTCTCAGCGGGGGAAGAGCGGCTCAACGGAGCGGAGCTCTTCCTCGGCGGGGACGAGAGGACACAGTCGGTCACGGCCTGAGAAAAGGGCTGGGGGGCACCACAGCAGCGAGCCTTCCAGGCGGTCAACTCAGCGATCTCCTCAGCGGGGGAAGAGCGGCTCAACGGAGCGGAGCTCTTCCTCGGCGGGGACGGGGAGACACAGTCGGTCACGGCCTCAGGGAGGGGCTGGGGCACCAAGGTCACAGCTCCGGCAGGAGTAGATATCCCGGTTAATTACCGGCAGACGAGCAGAGGCAGGTTGAGCCAGATGGTCCTGTGGCTCAGGTCAGGGGGCAAGCTCAGTCAAGCCCTTGGAGAATGTTTAAGCACAAAGCAGCAAAGTCTTTTCTTTATCAAGTCTTTTCCTCTCCTTTCTCAGCAAGGCAAGCAGCAGGCCAGTTCTCCCAGCGTCTCTTCTCCTTCTAGTCGGGCAGAGGTCCTTCGTGGTGAAACAGGATTCTAATTTACAAGGAGCAGGGCTCCTACTTTTATACACAGTTTCTTTTGTTCTCACTGGCCAGGGGGGCCTCTGCATAACTGCTCTCAGCTCCTGAGCACTTGTGGTGGGTACTTCTGCTTCTGCATTCAGTGTGAGGGCAGGCACATCAGCCGCTCCCCAGGGGGGCGGAGCCGGCATTGTGAAGACAGGGGCAGCCTGAGCACTCTGTTGACAAGCTTCGGTCTTTCCTGGGCCAGGTGCAGGCTGAGTCATCAGTCGCTCCCCAGGAGGGCGGAGCCAGCATTGTGGTGGCAGAGCACAGCCTGATGCATCATTCAGGGGAAACTCCCACCACCCACTAAGGGGTCATCTGGCTATTCACTACCTGTCAACTCCCAGCCCTGTCACTCACACACACCAGACAGTCAGATACACACAAAAGCAGAGGCGGGCTGAAATGGTTAGGCAAGCAAATGCTAACTTTCTAAAAGTAGCATTTGCAAACACAGGATATTAAAATAAACTTTGCTAAAAGAAGTACTTTATTATTCTGAGTTCAGGCATACTAAACATTAATTTCTACCATGTTCCCTGAGCCTGCTGGGATTATAGAGTGTAATAATTCCAGCAGCCCATCTGGCCTAGAAGGGAACTGGTAGCCTTACAATAGTGAAAAACGAATTTGGCAGTAATTCACTATTAGAACATGCCACACACATCAGGGCATGTTCTACCTTACACTTACAATGCACCCTGCCCTCAGGCCTACCATAGGGGTGACTAATATGAAGTTAAGGGAAGGTTCAGGGGCTGGCAAGTGGGTGCACTTGCCCAGCTAGCATGACAGTACCAGACTGTACGCAGGTTCTGCAATGGCAGACCCTAGACACATTTTAGGGCTGCTTCTGTGGGTGGCGCAACCAGCGCTGCAGGCCCACTAGCAGTATTGGCATTCACAAGCCCTGGCACTCCTGGTGCACTTTACTGGGGACTGACAGTAAATCCAATGAACCAATCAGGTATACCAATCACATGTACACTTTACAGTAGGGAGCACTTGCACTGCGGCACGGGTTGGCCGTGGCGCAGTGCCCTGAGTAGCGGACACCAGCAAAAACATCTGAGGCACAACAGCAAAAAGTGGAAGGGAAACTCACGCCAAGGTGCCAGGTCTAACACGTGTCCCCTCCAGCTGAAATGTGGGGGGAACTACCCTTCCCCAGGGAGTTCCACATCACTAAGGCGGAAAAACCTGGACAGACCGTCAGCGTTGGCGTGATCTGTGCCAGGGCGGTGTTCCACCGTAAAGTCCATACCCTGTAGGGAGATGGACCACCTCAACAGTTTTGGGTTCTCACCCCTCATTTGCATCAACCATCTGAGGGGCCTGTGGTCTGTCTGAACCCGGAAGTGAGACCCAAACAAGTAGGGTCTTAGCTTCTTCAGTGCCCAGACCACAGCAAATGCTTCACGCTCTATTGCACTCCACCTACTTTCCCGTGGCAGTAACCTCCTACTGATGAAGGCTACAGGGTGGTCCCAGCCCTCCTCAGTCATCTGTGAGAGAACAGCCCCTACACCATGCTCTGAAGCGTCTGTTTGCACTATGAATTCCTTGGAGAAATCAGGAGCCAGGAGCACGGGCGCCGTGCACATGGCAGTCTTCAGGGTGTCAAAAGCCTTCTGACAGGTGTCAGTCCAAATCACATTCCTGGGCTGCTTCTTAGAAGTCAGCTCTGTCAAGGGGGTCACAATAGTGCCATAGCCCTTGACAAACCTCCTGTAATACCCAGTGAGCCCCAGGAAGGCTCTCACTGCAGTCTGGGTCTTGGGGGGTTCCCAAGCCAGGATGGTCTCAATTTTGGGTTGCAAGGGTGCCACCTTGCCACTCCCCACTTGGTGTCCCAAGTACACCACGGAACCCTGCCCAATCTGGCACTTGCTTGCCTTGATTGTGAGGCCTGCCTTGCGCAGGGCCATCAACACTTCCCAGAGGTGTCGCAGGTGTTCTGGCCAGGTACCACTGAACACTGCGATGTCATCCAGGTAGGCGGCACTGAACTCATCCAGCCCAACCAACACCTGGTTGACCAACCTCTGAAAGGTGGCAGGGGCATTCTTCATCCCAAATGGCATAACCCGGAACTGGAAATGCCCATCTGGTGTGGAGAATGCGGACCTCTCCTTTGCCCCATCGGTCAAGGCGATCTGCCAGTACCCAGACGTTAAATCAAACGTGCTGAGGAACCGGGCAGCCCCTAGCCGATCAATGAGCTCGTCAGCTCTGGGGATAGGGTGCGCGTCAGTCTTGGTGACCGAATTGAGTCCTCTGTAGTCCACACAGAACCGGAGTTCAGGTGTGGCTCCCGGCGCAGCAGCCTTTGGGACCAAGACCACGGGGCTGGACCAAGGACTGCTGGAAGACTCAACCACCCTAAGAGCAAGCATCTTGGAGACCTCCTCCTTGATGCAGGCCCGGACCCTGTCAGTTACCCTGTAAGCCTTATGCTTCACAGGTAAGCTGTCTCCTGTGTCCACATCATGGACGCACCAATCTGTGACACTAGGAACCAGGGAGAACAGGTCTGGAAACTGCCCCAGCAACTGGCGGCAGTCTTCCTGTTGCTCAGGGGTCAGGGTGGGTGAGAGGTTAACTCCATCCACTGACCCATCTTTCTCACAGGCCACTAAGAGGTCAGGAAGAGGCTCAGACTCCTCTTCCATTCCATCATCAGTGGCCAACAGCATGCCCACTTCGGACCTTTTCAAGTGGGGCTTGAGGCGGTTGACATGTAAGACCCTTAAAGGATTCCTGGGCGTCTTCATGTCCACCAAGTATGTCACTGAGCTCTTGCGCTCCACAACCTCAAATGGGCCTGTCCACTTATCCTGAAGTGCACAGGGTTCCACTGGGGCCAAGACATACACCTCTTGTCCAGGCTGAAGCTCTACCAGAGTGGCATTCTGGTCGTACCACCGCTTCATCTCCTCCTGGCTAGCTTCCAGATTTTCCTCAGCAAGTTGTCTGAAGCGCCTGGTTTGGTTTCTGAAGGCCAGCATGTAGCTATATACATTCTGGGGAGGTTTCCTGGGAGATTGCTCCCAGCCTTCCTTTACCAAACTCAGTGGTCCTCTCACGGGGTGACCATACAGCAGCTCAAAGGGGCTGAACCCTAGAGACTTCTGTGGCACCTCGCGGTATGCAAAGAGCAGGCATGGTAAGAGGACGTCCCACTTACGCCTCATTGGACCTTCCAGGCCCATGATCATGCCCTTCAGGGTTCGGTTGAATCTTTCAACCAACCCATTTCCTTGGGGATGGTAAGGTGTGGTGAACTTGTAGGTCACACCACACTCTTGCCAAAGGGACTTCATATACTTCGATATGAAGTTGGTCCCTCTGTCGCTCACCACCTCTAGAGGGAACCCCACTCTGGAGAAAATTCCCATTAGTGCACGCCCCACCACGGGGGCCGTCACTGTCCTCAGAGGGATGGCTTCAGGGTACCGGGTGGCATGATCCACCAAGACCAGGATGAACCTGTTGCCCATGGCTGTCTTGGGGTCCAGAGGCCCAACAATGTCAATACCCACTCGTTGGAATGGAGTACTGACCACAGGGAATGGTTGGAGTGGAGCCTTGTTCTTCCCTCCACTCTTCCCACTTGCCTGGCAAGTTGGACAGGTCCTACAATGAGCATCTGAGCTCTTGTGCATTTGGGGCCAGTAAAAGTGGGTGACAAGCCTGTCATAGGTCTTGTCCATCCCCAAATGTCCTGCTAACGGCACATCATGAGCCAGTCCCAGTAGGAAGGCTCTGAACTTCTGGGGTACCACCAGCACACGGGCTGACCCAGGTTCAGCAGTCTTAGGCTCCGAATACAGGAGGTCATTCTCCCAGTACACATAATGTGTTTTGGCCTGAACACCATTGGCCTGGTCTGCAGCCTGCTGCCGCATACCCACGAGAGAAGGGCATTCTTTCTGCTCCCTGCAAAATTCCTCCCTGGAGGGGCCTCCTTCTTGCTGCCAATGGGTCAGCTCAGGCAGGTCCCCCAGTTCAGCAATCTGTTCCCCTGTAGGCTCCAGGGCATCCCCCTCAAGGTCTGCTTCCTCCTGGACCGTGGGAACAGCAGGGGCCGGTTTCCCGCGCCCCCTGCGCCTTCTCTCTAAGGCCGGTTCCTGGGCCTCTCCTTCAGGTCCCAGGACTTCTTGATCACCCCTACTGGCTGCCATTGACCGGGTGGTCACGCACGCCCAGTCAGGTAGACCCACCATCTTCAGGTGAGTCGTTTTCTCCACCTTTTCCCAAGGGGAGTCCTCCAAGTCATTCCCTAGCAAACAGTCAACAGGCATGGTTTTCCTCACACAGACCTGCAGAGTACCAGAGACCCCCCCCCACTCGAAGGGAACTTGAGCCATCGGACACTGACTCTCTGAATTGTCAGCGTTGACAACCCTACAGTAGGCATGGGGTACAACCTGCTCTTGAGACACCAGGTGCTGCCTCACTGCAGTCACACTGGCTCCTGTATCTCTAAGAGCCTCAGCTTTCTTTCCATTGATGGTAACCACCTGCCCATATTTTTTAGTGTTAGAGGGCAGGTAGTTTGTAGGGACCATCTCACTGTCTCCTAGTGAGACTAGGGTCATCTGAACAGGATCTCCACCCCCCGGGACCATCACTTCTTCTCCTAAGTGAACACTGGTCACTTGTCGGGGCGGAGCACCAGTGGGTGCTGGTTTTCCAAACAGGCGACACTTGGGGTCACTGGCTATGTGCCCCGGGTCACCACATTTGTAACAATTGAAGGGCCCCTTTGGAACAGGTCTACCTGTCGGGGCCCCATTCTGCTTTGGGGGTGGGGGAGGCTGAGAACCCTTCTGCTGGTTCCCTTGGGGATTACTTTGGGGGCCTTTAGGGAACCCTTTCTGTTTACCCCTGTCCCCCCCACTCTTCTGCTGGGGACCCTGCCCACCCTTGGCGGAGTCTCCCACTGGACCCTTGTGGACCCTGGTGCTGAGCCAGCGGTCCGCCTCCTCAGCAAGCTTCCTCGGGTTGGACAGCTTGCTATCAATCAGGTGCTGGCGTAACTCAGGAAAACAGTTATCAGACAAGTGCTCCCATGCAATTAAATCAAAGAGACTTTGAAAATCATTCACCTTGTTACCCTTCACCCAACCATCCAGGGCTCTGCAAAAAAAATTCACATACTCCACATACGTAGTCCCAGGACGCTTTGCACACCCCCTGAACCTCTGTCTATATAATTCAGGGGTAAGCCCATACCTGGTCATTAAGGCCTCTTTCATGTGGGGATAGGAAATCTGTTCTGCAGTGGGCAAATCTAGCAGGGTGTCCCGCCCTTCGCTAAGGAACCTTCCCCACAACCCCGCTCCCCAATCTTTCTCAGGGACCCGGTGGGAGGACATGGCTACCTCATATGCCCTAAACCACTGTCCTATGTCATCCCCCCTAAAGAATTCTTTAACTATATCTTTGGGGATGTACACCTTGGACTCTACCTGCACCGGCGTTGTGCTGCCACCAGAAGGAGCTTTTCCCAAACCTCTTTGATCCAACTCCTTCATTCTCAGGTCATGGTCCAGCTGGCGTTGCTGTGCCTCCATGGCCAATCTTTGCTTGTCCATTTCCAGTTTTTGTTTTTCCATTTCCATTTGCCCAGCTAATCTTGCCATCTCCATTGCATGTGCCCTGTCTGCTGCCCTGTCTGCCAGCTCCTCTAGTGACAGGCCTCTGGGGGGCTCTACAGCGCCATCTGGTGGAATGATATCCACCGGGGTCTGTGGATCTCTTGACTCCCTCCAGGCTCTCAGCGCCGTCACGAGTTGGGTCTTGTTGCTCAATCCACTTTTGGCAATTCTGCATTTTGTGCAGAGCTCTTTCAGCTGGTCATTGCTTAAGCTCCTCAAGGCTCCCTCCCTCCAATCTATGTCATCTGCTCCAGAGAAGGTAGAGAGCGCTCTTCCAGCAGGGAGCGAGCCAGGCATGGCTTCAGTAATGGCAGATGTCTCAACAAAATTAGCAAAAAGGAACTGGAAACCTGTGGCTGCGTTATAGATCTGCTCTCCCTATGTGGTGATCAGTAATTCACTGTATGTAAACTACAAATGCAAATTCGCAAATCCTCACCGCTGCGACCAATGTTAGAATTGGGGGTCTCTGGTTGGCGCAAGTAGGTACTTGTGACAAGCAGGGACCCTCTCCTCTAAGTCAGGGCAAAGGATGACCCTTCAGAATTACCCTTACTCACCCTCTAGGTGCGTGGCGTGAGCAGCCAAGGCGATTCTCCAGGCGTTAGTCAGTTAAGCATTTGTAGTCACACACACAGTAAAATATACCAAACCCCCCACAAATGGACACCAGGCTGTGAGTATATAAAAATACGCTTCTTTATGTAAAATATATATATATCTCTTAGGTCAGACTTATCACAAGATCAAATAACGGTTCTGTATGCCCACAGGTTGTAAATAGGCAAGCTCTCTTTTAGTTGTAGTTCAAAAATGCACTGTTCTTCTCTCAAGTTGTATTCCACAGTGTTCTCTTGATTCTTGGTTCGTTTCTGCACTCGGTTGCGCTTTAGACGGGTGAAATCCCGACGCCCTGCCAAGTCTCACGCTTCCCGCGTGAGACGCGATCGGCCCGGCCGGGTCTCTGACAGCTGATGGCCCCCCTGGTCTGCGGGACCCCCTCGGGGGGGAAACACCGACCTCAGAGCTGTCCAGGTGGAGGGGAGGCCCACGGACCCAGCGCAGCCCCAGTCACTCGGGCAGGGGCTCTGATTGCAGCCTCGTCTCCCCGACAGCTAAAGGATTCCAGCGGGAGGGGCTGGAGCGCTCTTCTCAGCGCGGAGCTGCAGGCAGGCACACAGAGCGGTGCGAGTCAGCAGAACAGGGGCGGCTCGCACCGCGGGTGATATTCACAATTCCTTGGCCCTTGCAGGCAGGCTGGCAACCCCAAAATCAAGGGTAGAAACAAACGTTGCGGGCCCCGAGCCCGTTGACGGTCTCGGTGGCGGCTTTCCTCCGGGGACAAAGGCGAGGTGCCCAGCGGCTCAGGCAGAGCGAGGCTGGCACCCGAGGCGTCCGTCCAGTTCGGAGGTCTGTCCCCTGGGTCTGTTTGCGTCCGGTGGGGATTTCTGGCGGGAGGGTGAGGCACCGCAGCGGGCCTTCTTAGGCGGTCGACACAGCGATCCTCTCAGCGGGGGAAGAGCGGCTCAACGGAGCGGAGCTCTTCCTCGGCGGGGACGAGAGGACACAGTCGGTCACGGCCTGAGAAAAGGGCTGGGGGGCACCACAGCAGCGAGCCTTCCAGGCGGTCAACTCAGCGATCTCCTCAGCGGGGGAAGAGCGGCTCAACGGAGCGGAGCTCTTCCTCGGCGGGGACGGGGAGACACAGTCGGTCACGGCCTCAGGGAGGGGCTGGGGCACCAAGGTCACAGCTCCGGCAGGAGTAGATATCCCGGTTAATTACCGGCAGACGAGCAGAGGCAGGTTGAGCCAGATGGTCCTGTGGCTCAGGTCAGGGGGCAAGCTCAGTCAAGCCCTTGGAGAATGTTTAAGCACAAAGCAGCAAAGTCTTTTCTTTATCAAGTCTTTTCCTCTCCTTTCTCAGCAAGGCAAGCAGCAGGCCAGTTCTCCCAGCGTCTCTTCTCCTTCTAGTCGGGCAGAGGTCCTTCGTGGTGAAACAGGATTCTAATTTACAAGGAGCAGGGCTCCTACTTTTATACACAGTTTCTTTTGTTCTCACTGGCCAGGGGGGCCTCTGCATAACTGCTCTCAGCTCCTGAGCACTTGTGGTGGGTACTTCTGCTTCTGCATTCAGTGTGAGGGCAGGCACATCAGCCGCTCCCCAGGGGGGCGGAGCCGGCATTGTGAAGACAGGGGCAGCCTGAGCACTCTGTTGACAAGCTTCGGTCTTTCCTGGGCCAGGTGCAGGCTGAGTCATCAGTCGCTCCCCAGGAGGGCGGAGCCAGCATTGTGGTGGCAGAGCACAGCCTGATGCATCATTCAGGGGAAACTCCCACCACCCACTAAGGGGTCATCTGGCTATTCACTACCTGTCAACTCCCAGCCCTGTCACTCACACACACCAGACAGTCAGATACACACAAAAGCAGAGGCGGGCTGAAATGGTTAGGCAAGCAAATGCTAACTTTCTAAAAGTAGCATTTGCAAACACAGGATATTAAAATAAACTTTGCTAAAAGAAGTACTTTATTATTCTGAGTTCAGGCATACTAAACATTAATTTCTACCATGTTCCCTGAGCCTGCTGGGATTATAGAGTGTAATAATTCCAGCAGCCCATCTGGCCTAGAAGGGAACTGGTAGCCTTACAATAGTGAAAAACGAATTTGGCAGTAATTCACTATTAGAACATGCCACACACATCAGGGCATGTTCTACCTTACACTTACAATGCACCCTGCCCTCAGGCCTACCATAGGGGTGACTAATATGAAGTTAAGGGAAGGTTCAGGGGCTGGCAAGTGGGTGCACTTGCCCAGCTAGCATGACAGTACCAGACTGTACGCAGGTTCTGCAATGGCAGACCCTAGACACATTTTAGGGCTGCTTCTGTGGGTGGCGCAACCAGCGCTGCAGGCCCACTAGCAGTATTGGCATTCACAAGCCCTGGCACTCCTGGTGCACTTTACTGGGGACTGACAGTAAATCCAATGAACCAATCAGGTATACCAATCACATGTACACTTTACAGTAGGGAGCACTTGCACTGCGGCACGGGTTGGCCGTGGCGCAGTGCCCTGAGTAGCGGACACCAGCAAAAACATCTGAGGCACAACAGCAAAAAGTGGAAGGGAAACTCACGCCAAGGTGCCAGGTCTAACACCCTGTCGCAAGTGTCTCTTCCGAACGTGTTTTCAGTGCTGCTGGTTCCATTGTAACAGTGGGAAGGACAAGTCTCTCGCCCAAAAAACGTGGAGAGGTTAACAATGATCAAAATGAATCAACACTTCATACCACCGAATAACACAATACATGAAGCAAGGGAGGAAGATGAGGACAGCTGCTTAGGTGATGGGAGTAGTGTGTCACATGATTACCTACTACTGGCTGAACCCCCAGAGTTTGAAGATGAGCTATACTTCCCTGACAATTAGGATGTACTTACTTTCTTCCTCCTTTATTTTCCTTTATTTGTGTGTCTGTCTTTCCGGTTACAAACTTTGAATCACAACAAATCCATCACCACGGTCTCCTACTCTTCTTATTTCAATATACAAGTTTCAGGTGTCTGCAATTCATAGTGCAGTCCTCCGAATCCAGCTCCTCCGCTCCATCATCCTGCATCGCCCTAAATCCATTGCCCTCAGTACAGATAATGATTGGATGGGGTGGAGAGAGATACGAGGGAGCAGACAACCTGACCTGGGCAAAAGAGATCCAAGCCTGCTGCTGGGCAACGCGCTCAAGAGCGCTTCTGCTTCTGGGCACTTGGTCCCCCCCGCCGCCGCCTACACCTCGCGGCCGCCGAGCGGGGGGACTACATCCCCCAGAGTTCCCGGCGACCCCGCCCACACACGCCAGTTGACGCGCACGGAGGCGCTCAAATCACCGGCGCTTCCCCCGCGTCGCGGGACGAGCCGGGCGAAGCCCGGGCCAAGGGCGGGCCCGTTTAAGCCCGTCCAAGGCCGAGAAAGGACGGGACGGGCCACCCCTCTAATACCGGCTACTCTTTAAATAAGGTTAGTGCCATATTGACTTTCGCTAAATTGTGTTTTGCACTTCACCAAAGGATGTCTACCCTACAAGATGGCGAACCTAGCTGTAGGAAATCCACTGGTGGAACACTATTAGGAACTCTTGATAACTTTCTCATAAGGGTATCAACTGCACTTGCCAAAGATATAGAACTTACAGAAAAAAGACTATCTTTGGATACACCCTTTGACAAAGGATCCTCTCTGGGCCCTCTGGCACACGCTAGATCACCTACCACTCTAGATTCTAATTTGCAGGGTTTGCTTCCTCCATCAGGGGTGGTAATTTCTTCTCCATCCCAATCGGCGACTGTGGTTATAAGCGACAATTCCCCAAAAGAAGGAGTATCCAGTAGCGACTTGGTCAGAGAACCCTCTCCTAAAATTAAGACTCGATCCGCTGGCCAAGTGAAAGCTATTATGATCCAACCAAAGGGGAGGGAGCAACCAAGAAGGAAACGCCCGGGACCCCAAATTAACGCCGGTGGTAAAAAAGCTAGACCTTGTAAAAATAATGTTTCATCTGGCGATCCACCCGATGACCCAATCGTGACGTCGCAAACCAGCCCCATACTATTGGATGGGACAGACAGAAGCAGGCAGGGAACCCATCTGGACAATAGGGATGAGGATCCATGTGTGGAGCTGGGTCCTTCTTTTTGAAAAAGATTGGAGGCCACCTTCAAAAAAATGTGTCATCCCCTGCATAATCGGCTGGACTCCATCGAAAATAGACTGGTGTGTCTTGAACTTTCATTGGCAACAGTTCAGAAACAGGCAGGCCCAAGCCGTAGTTCACATATTTCTAGACCAAAAGTGAATGTAGCAAATGACCCTTCCACCTCTCATAGTGTAATTGGATCAGGTCAGTCCACAAGGCCTGTTCAGGCTGTTGAAAAGGGGCCAACTGTTAATCAACAACCTGCTCCCAATAAAGGAGTAGGAAGTACACACCAAACTAGTGCGATAACACAAGTTTCCCTGTTAGGAGTAGTTTCCTCTCCGGTAACTAATCCCGCAGGAGCAGGTGCAAAGCCATCGAATAGAGAGAAAGTTGTGGGTGATAGAACCAAGTCACAGGATAAACAACCAAGTATACCTACTGCAAGTAGAGCGCATAGTGCGCCTCCCCCCCTTATATTAATCTCCCCCCCCAAGCAGCCCCTTTTGTGGTAGTTCTGGTGGGGGTTCCCCCACTAGCACATGGGAAACGTGAATCTTACCAAGATCTTAAGCACAAATCTATGTTCTGGCTAAATAAAAATCGCCCATTGCCAGTGAATATGCGTGCTGAAGTCATGGGTGTCAGGAGAGTTAATTGGATAGGCAGGGGATGTAAGACTGTGGCAGGAGATTGTATCGTTATTAACTTTAGAGACCAGACATGCGTTAATATCATCTGTAACTGGTCACATAACGATATGACTACTGGGATACAAGCTCTACCCCTAGCTTATTTCTATGGCCCCCCTACTCCAGTTTCCTTTGAGAGGGATATGTTTTCCCAGAACTCAGTACCTAATTTCTGCCCCTTGGGGAATATTAGGCTGTTCAATAGATACCAGGCCCTGTCGGGGTTAGGGTACTGTGATTGACAGTATGAACAAGAACAAGAAAATTCCATACTAGTTAGTAGGGGAGGGGAAGGTAGAGAAGGGTATGAGGCTGTTAAGGAGAATGTGCAGGTTCAGGTTCAGGGTAGGAATGGTGAAGGGATGGCTGAATTAGGGCAAGGTACTATATGCGATATCAGCCTTAAAGCCCTAGACATAGATCAGTCCATAAATAG
The DNA here is from genome assembly GCF_964261635.1 of Lissotriton helveticus. Lineage (NCBI taxonomy): Eukaryota > Metazoa > Chordata > Amphibia > Caudata > Salamandridae > Lissotriton > Lissotriton helveticus. The sequence continues at coordinate 129,132,469 of NC_136064.1, forward strand.
ACTTCCTAATATATATCCTGATCGAGAAGAACAAACCGTTGGGGGTGAACCAGCCACTCTATCCGATGGTCCTTCAAGTGGGATATCACTGGTTTCCTGGAATGTGGCAGGGTTGGGGTCAAAACTTAATTCGGAAGTTTGGGCAGACTTCATTGATCATTTTGATATTTGTTTATTCCAAGAAGTCTGGGCAGTTGAACCATTGTTTAGAGTTGGATATCTGAACTTTTATGTCCCGGCTATAAAAAAATTAAAAGGGCGACCTATGGGAGGACTGGTTATATGGGTCAAGCAGTCCCTAAAATGTAAAACCCAGTTGCTCCCAACTGAATGTGATGACATTCTTGGTGCCAGGTTTACCTTCCATGCAAATATAGTAGTTGACATCTTTAATGTTTACGCCAGGGGGCTCCCAGGTGGTAGGAAATCGGAAGTTGTAGCTAATCTTGATATATTACTACAGGTTTCCCCTATAAACACAAAGACACTGATTGCAGGGGACTTCAACACCACCTTTGAACCCCTTGGCCCTGACGATATCCATTTGACAGAAGAGGAGGATGCTAGGTGGGGAATCCCCCAACTTAGCACTAAACCTATAAAAAAATGGACCGAAGCTGCTATTCAGCTAAAGGGTTTTTGTTTGGAGAATGAGCTGAGGGCCGCCAACGGGTGTACACCTTCTGATACAATGGGGAAGGAAACTTTGATAATGGTATTAGGGTAAGCAACATCGACTATTTATTGGTCTCTCTCAATCTGTGGTCAATTCTCCTGGATATGGAGGCTGTAGCACGTATTGAAAGCGACCATAACCCCCTGTGTGCAAAGCTAAAATTGGGCGTCCATACAGTTGACGGCGCTTACCAAGGGAATTCCCGCCCTGACCTTGTAATGGCAAATGATGAACGACACCTTAAATGGTGTAAAGTTGCTGGGAATCATGAAATAACTAGTTCCATTGATGTAGACCTGGAAGGGGCCTTAGAGGCGATGGAGGACGTTAGGCGGAAAGGATCTCCCCCCTATTCTTTGATAGAGGCTCACAACAGGTTCTTTACTAAACTGAGATCATATTTCTGTAAACCCAGCTTAGGGAATAAAAGATGTATAACTAAAAATACAGAGAGCTGGTATGATAGCTCTTGTCGCCAAGCAAGGAGGGAATTGGGTTTAGCCCTAAAGCTCAAAGATATGGGAGTAATAAGACTGGCCAGGGCAAATTACAGGCGTAAACAAATTGCTGCTAAAAAGGATTGGGAAGAGGGCCTGTGGCAGGATTTGAAAGTTGCTTGTTCTGCAAAGAATTCCAAACTTTTTTGGGAAATCTTTAAGTGGGTCAGGGGAGGTTATGGAGAGAGTCCCCACAACAACGTTGACCGTAACTCCTGGGTCGACTATTTTAAGCCCCAATATGCTGCCCGTGCAAATGATAACAGCTTAGGCGATCACCCACATATTGTGTATAAGGAACCTCCCTTTTCTTTGAATGCGGTGGACAGGGCGCTGGATCTAGTCACTGAGGGGCGTGCTACCGGAATGGATTGTGTCCTTGCAGATTTATTCCTGAACAATAGAAGGCGCTGGCGTCTTTATATCTTTTATCTGGCAAACGCCGTAGCTCAAGGGATGGAAGTGCCCATCTCTTGGAAAGGGGCATAAATTGTGCCGGTATACAAAAAGGGGCACAAGTCACTTGCAGCCAATTATAGACCAATAAGTCTAATCGACTGTCTACAAAAAATTGTGGGTCGGTTGGTTTTGGGCAAAATCCAGTCCTGGATGGATAATGACAATATTTTAAGTCACCTCCAGACTGGGTTCCGCCCAAAAACAAGCACCATCGACCAGGTCTTTAGGTTCATCATATTATATTGGCGCACCGTGGTCTTGGAAAAGGGCACTTTCTATGCCGTTTTTGTTGATCTAAAGGCGGCATTCGATCTGGTCCCTCGTAATATACTATGGAAAGTTTTAGCAGATCTGGGGATGGCACCTGATTTGTTGAGTCTGATTGTCCGCCTGCATGAGGATACTTTCGCGCGGGTACGGTGGGGATCCCAGGGGGAGGTCACCGAGCCCTTTCCGGTGGAGCGAGGAGTAAGGCAGGGTTGTGTTATGGCGCCCACCCTGTTCTCGCTCTTCGTGAGTGGGGTCGTGGATTTCCTCTCCCTGGTCCCGACCGATGCTCCCGTGATGTCTGGCGAGCAGGTCCCGATCCTCATGTTCGCGGACGACACTCTCATCATCTCAAAGACCCCAAGTGGACTCCAGCAAGCGCTGAAAAGGTTTGAAAATTTCTGTTCGGACAGGGGACTAGAAATAAATACTACAAAAACAAAGTATATGGTTTTAACTGGTCGCAAAACGTGTGGATCAAATAGACCTTTTAGAAGGCTAATTAATATGAATGGTTCCCCGTTGGAGCGTGTAGACGCTTTTACCTACCTGGGGGTGACCCTTCAGAAAGACTTGGGGTGGTCCAGCCAACTAGATATTGCGGTTCTAAGACTCCGTCAGCAGGCAGGTATTCTTCTAAAAAAATTCTCCACTTCAACAACTAAGCCCATTAGTCCGTTAATTGAAGTATATGGGATGAAGGTCCTAGGTTCGGCCTTATATGGAGCCGAACTATGGGGCTTTGAAGATCTTAGGAAATTAACGCTAGCTGAAAATGAATTTCTTAGAAAAGCTACTAGCGTCCCCATAAGTACCCCTTTAGTGCCGCTAATGTGGGACCTTGGAAAAAAGGTGGTATATTGGGAAATGGTGATATCTGAAGCAAGGTCAGAGGGTCTCTCCGCACATTTATCTAGTCGCTTTATGGACTTTAAAACCCTACCGAAACTAGAACAATACTGGGACATTATTGCCAAACAACAGGATCGTAAGCTCTATTTCCAGCTTAGAGTAGGATCACTCCCAGTAAGATCTTTTACGGTTAAATGGGCAGATAAAAGTGGAATTGATAGATGCCCCAACTGTGAGGAGGAGCAAGAGACAATCAGTCATTTTTTATTCTTTTGTCCCCTATATACAGCCCCCAGATCATTGTGGATTAAGCCTTTATGTAAACTACTAGGGCTCCAAAGACACGCTGAGGCTCTTAGAATTTTAACTTCAGACTCGATGGCTAAATTTTTGAAATGGGCATGGGTAATCCGCACAAAATACATAGCAGTAAAAATGTGAAGATCACATTGTATGGTCTTAGCACTTATGGGCCACCATTTGTAAAGTTTGCACAAGATTCCCCTGTGTTAATGTATGTTTATGAAATAGTTTTATATCCTTTTTAAACTGCAATTAGACATAGTCTATTCTAGTTTATTACTTTTTTAGGAAAATTATTTATTGTATGGATTTTAATGTCTTTTTTATCTTTAATGGTGTAATATATGTATGCACACTTTTATGACTTAATTGTCGAATAAAGTTTGTGAATTGATTGGATGATGCAAAATAGAACAAAAAATAAAATCTTTCTCACTCCCGCCAAAAGAAGTGGAACATGATGATGACTACTATAGCTATCCTCCTTTCAGAGCCAAGAAAGACTGCCCATTAACTGAAAATGAGATGGAACAGGTAATGAATGATTGATGCCATGCATTGGAAGCAGACTGAGTGATTTTGTTGTTGTTTGTTGTGCATGAAGTTATTTCATTGTGCACTAATCATCTTTCTACAGTACACACTAAAAGTAACTCAAGGCAATTTTTCCCTTCTTTCAACTATAAGAATAAGAAATGTGTACTTCTACTGCAGCTTGATACATTGCTTTTGATTGAGTACAGGAATCTGACTCAATCTGCACACTGAGTATGACAATGACAATAGCACCGTCCATGATGATGATGGCAAAAAAGACGACCCGTTAACCTAAGCTGAGAAGGAACAGGTAATGAAAATGAATGTCATGCATTGGACACCTGACTCTGAGCGATTAGTGTTTCTGTTTTTGTTGTTTCTTTGTTGGACTTAAAGTGAAGTCAAAGTGTACTAGTAGTCTTACTGTACTCACTAAAGAGTGACTGAAGTAAATACATTTGCCTTGCAGGCAGTGGCGAAGATTGATGGACGAGAGGACCAAGATGAATGCCGAAATGCAAATCCACATTTTTGACCAGGATAACACAGTGACAGTATCAACTTTCATTATCTTTTAAATAATTTGATTCATGTTTTTGTCTACAATCTTTACAACAGTGTCTTCTTCTTCTTGTTATTATAATCATTAGGTTTACTCTCTGCATATGATTCATCCCTAAAAATATTTTAAAATGTTCTTTGCTATCTGTAAAAGTGAGCCCGGAACAACTGAACAAGAACTGTATGTAATCCGGGTCTCCTTATCAATCATCATCATGCATGCATTTTCTTTTTCTCCCTTAACACATTGATATGGATAGGGTAGTCTACAGAGATTGTGTTTTGTTGTTTGTCCATGCGTACTGTTTTTGATTTTCAAACCTTTCCCCAACCCCCTCTTCCCATCCATTCAACAAACCCTAACCCTCTTCCCCCGGGCAGTGTGACGTATTGAGGTGTGACTAAATTAAATGTACACCAATAATTAATCACACGCTTGCTGGGGCGGATGTGGCAAAAGCAACAGTACTTGAATTTTAAGGAAGAGTGAGGATCTTCTGCTTGGCCACCCATGAGCAGTATATTTTAAAGGTGATTTCTATTTACCAAAGGAACATTTACATCCTCATTAATTGCCGGCATTGGTAGGATTTGTTGTCATCCTTATACACAGCACTAACTGTTATGTTTGTGTCGAGTGTACTGCAGGCCTACTCAAGTGATTCAACACAACTATAGTTTGTAAGTCTGTTTAGTTAGTAGGCTATCCCCACCACCTTTATGTTTTGTTATAAAAAAAAATTGTATATTATTGTTTTATTGATAAGTTCTGTACCGTACTTCATTCTACTACTCCTCGAACAGTCTTTCTCAGGCAACTGACTGACTGTCTCATTTTCTTTTTTTGCAAATGCTGCTGCCCTGCCAGTGTCTACTACTACTATCACCACCACAACCATGGGATGTTAGGAAAGGAAACCATCATAACCATGCAGCCATCGCTGTGCCTAACTTAAACATCAAGCAAAGGTAAGAGAATTGCCTGCCTCCCTGCCCTGCCCCCAGATTGTCTGGGGTCACAATAGACTGTTGTCTACCCCTTTTGTGAGTCTGCTTAGGCAGAACATTGTGATGTGTAAGTGTGGTAGGTAACATTTCCTCTCCCTCATTAAGTCAGAATGCCCCATCCTAACAAAATATATCTTTCCTGTAGTCTCGCTCCTTCTGCCTGTACCATTTTGTCTCTGTTTATACTTTCACTCCCTCTGTGTGCTAAATCACCTAAATCATGAACTGAGTCATGATTTAGGTGATGTAGTTGTAGAAAATCCTATGCAGTATGTGTTTCAGGCCTCTTAATTTTCAATTTGTGTTTATGCTGTGCAATTTAGATGATGGGTGTGCTGTTGAAATGCAAAAGCAACTGTGTCTGTAGCATGTAGTAATCATTTCAGTGAATTTTTATTTCTACAATCTCAGTCCCAGCTTGACTCACTATACTGCTTGAAGTTCACTTCATTGTCCTAAACCCTGAAACTCCATTCCTTGAAAAATATTCTAAACTCTTGCAACACAACTGCAGTGTGGTAAACCCTGAAAGAATATTCCCAGCAAGACTTCCTTTCATTGTAGTAATCATTTTACTGAATTGGAAGGGATAGTGTTATCTGTCTAAGATCACAGTGTGAGTCAGTTTTCATTTCAGAAGAATGTGGCAGAATAATTTGCGTAGTTGTTGTGTTTAAAAATATGGGAATACATGTACTTGTGAAATTGATAAAGGTAGTTTTTTTATTATTTTTTAGTGAAAATGATATAATTAAGTGTTTATATTTTTTTGCAAGGTCCAGCAAAATTATCAGATATATAAAATGGATCAGAATCCGGAGAACTTTGCAGTCAAATTTGACATTTCGTATGAAGTAATAGAGGACTTAAATGGACCTTTTGGAGAGGACATTGTTAAAGAAAATTGAGTTTTCTTTTATCAAAGTTTAGACATTGAGTTATTAGAAGCAGTGGAAGAGATTGAATTTCAAGATGCAAATTTGGAAATTGAGGACAATGTTAATGAAATACCAGATGAAGTGATGTTTGAGGTTTTATTGGAGTATGAAATGTTTGATGAATAAATTTATGATTTAGAATTAAAAATTATTCGAGTGAGTCTTTTTGTACTATTGTAATAAGTTGGTTCGTTGATCTGTTTAAAAATATGAGCATACATGTTCTGATGAAGTGAGTCAGGGTTTAGGATATGTAGTACTAGAAACTGCTATGCAGTACGTCTGTCAGGCCTCTTAATTTGCAAATAGTCTCCATGCTGTGTACTGAAGATCCTGGCTGTGCTGTAGAAATACCATACCAACTCTTTCTGTAACATGTAGTAATCAATTTAGTGAATTTCAAGGCATATTTCTATCTTTTTTCATTTGGAATGCAAGTGAGTGTGTGTTTTAAATATTGTGTCAGAATCACTTGCTCGGTGTATGTGTTTTAAGACATGGGAATATATGTACTCATGGAGTGAGTTAGACTTTTGGACATCCAGTGCTTTTTACTCGTAGGCCTTGCTTGATACCATACACTGCGTACACACAACTGTATTGCTATCAAGTCAGAAATATCAATCCCACCTTGACCTCCTATACTGCCTAAACACCACTGCACTGTTCTGAACCCTGAAACACCATTCTCAACAAATTCCCCTATAATGTTGAAACATCACTGCACTGCCATAAAGTCAGAAACAGCACTCACTGCATGATTTCCTACTCTGTTCAGACACTGTTGCTGTACCTTAAACTTACTTATGAAGTGAACAAGTGTTTACATCATATAGTTGTTCTAATTGCTATGTAGTATGTTAGTAGTGGTCTATAACAAGTTTTTTTTCTTCACAATAGATTGTTATTATCTACAGAAAGAAAAACCAACATGCCTACAAAGGATGCCAAAAGAAGAAAATATAAACAGTCTTAATTTTCCAAGAAAACACAATTACACGATCTATCTAAACAACATTGTACAGAGAAAAAGAAGACAACAAAGGATTTTATGAGGAAATTAACTGAAAGAAAAAAAGTGTGGACAATGTGGAAAAGATAAAAAAATTATCTGGAAGAACAAAGAAAAAGCAGATAAAAAAGAAGAATGTTGGAAAAGTGTGTGGCGATTAAATTGACTAGTAATAGACTAAATAATTTGTTTGTTCAAATTCGCAAGAGAATGTTTTATAACAGAGTTGTATTAAATTTATTAAAAAATGTAAAGACTTCTAAAAGGAAAACAGCTTTTTATAAGCAAAAAAAAAGACTAGAAAGTATTGTTGATCAGGCTTTTGAATTGAAGAAGAAATTGTTTATTTTAGTAATCAATAGACTTCGTGCACTAGACAAGGCAATCAATCTTTTGAAAGAGAAAAGTAAGCGGAAAGACTAATTAATATAACTAATTTTTGCAATGTTTTGTCTGGAGAATGTAAGGGTAAACAACCTTTACAACGCAACTTTTACCACGCAGTGCCTTTACAATGCAACCTTTACAATGCAAACCATTACAAAGCATTGCGCTGGGGGGCGCTCTAGGATAGGGAATGGGTTTAATGTACTATCCAACACCTCCCCTACTATCCACGGGGACTGGAGTTGGAATAGTAAATTAAACAATTCACTATCCAGCGCCTAAAAGCACCATGTGTTGTAATGGTATTTGTTGTAAATACCGCGTTGTAAAGGCACGCGATGTAAAAGTATGCGTTGTAACGTCATACATCCGAATGGAAGAATTGTTCAAGTTCTGAGCCATTTTTTTAATTAAGAGACTTACTTTCAGACTAATGATTTGTTGCATGCAGTTGACACCAGTGGTCGAGCATATGAGGTGAAGGACGGTTGTCCGGTTGAAAAAGAGAAAATTGTCCCAAGAAGTGCAGAAGAGGTGTTAGCTGATGAAGTTTTAGGGAGACGTCCTGAGGCTCCGGTGTACACTTGGAATTGTAGTAGTATTTGTAGTGTGCGACAGGATTCAATTGATTTTTTTTGCAATTTCTTACGTAAGTATACTAAGAAAAGTATTAAACAGAAGATGAAGATGTTGCAAGAATTAGACCCCTGCCGAGTGAGAGAAAAAAAGGGTTTGCAAGGTCATTCTCTGGCTTGTCTTTCTAAAAAAGTATGCCAGAGTGTTTTTCACCATTTCAGGATGTTAGCAGTGCATCATACTGAAGTGAGGAAATTATTGAGAAGGTTGTATTATGCAAAAAGTCGAGCACTTAAACTCAAACAGTTAAATAGTGCTCTTTTGCATGGATCTGAATTAGATGTTAAGAAGATCTGTGAAGAAATTGAGGTTAGTTACTTTGCTCCAGAAGAAGACAGTGCAGAAACTGATGCAGTAATAGATGTAAATGTGGTAGAAAATGTCCGGAATTTTAATACTGAAAATTTTGAACAGGAAATAACAAAGTTTAAGGTCATTGCAGTTGCAAAACCAAATTTTCCTTGTGTGTGTTGTCGACGCACTCATTACAAAAATCAAACCAGGTTAGTTGATTTATATTTAAAAAGTGAAGAGGAAAATATTAGTGAGTGGAAAGGTTTTGCAACTTATTTGTTGGTAGAAAATTGATTTGGGTTCCGATCAACGTATTTGTAAATATTGTCATAATAAATTAAGTGATAATAGAATGCCTGCTAGAGCTGTACATAATAATCTTGAGTTGGTGAATATTCCATCTGAACTGAAGGATTTAAATACCTATGAGACGATTCTGATTCAGTGTGTGCATCCATTTCAGGCTATTGGAGCCTAAGACAGGGAAATTAAATCCTTCAGATTTACAGAGAGGATTAAATGGAAGAGTTGTATATTTGCCTCTTGATTTAAAGAAAAATATTGAGACAATAGGTGTTGAAAATGTAGAAGCGGAACCTCTAGTTATTCTAGTTAATGGTATGCCTACAAAGAGTAAGAAAATCTGGCAAGATTTAGTGGATGTTAGAAAAGTCAAAAAGGCAACGTTGTTTTTGGTCAAAAACAATAAATACTATAAAAATGTATACGTAGGAGAAGAGGAAATAAATGAAGAAGAGGATATTGATTTGTCTGCTGGACAAATTGAAAAAGTGGATGTGTTCAGAAGTGAAGACATTTATGAACATTACAGTGTTCATCCACTGCATTCCAAAGAAGCAATGGGGAATGCTATTGAATTATTTCAGATGAAAAAAGCAAAAGGAAGTCCCATTAGTGTATGGGAAGAAAGCTTGGAAGCTCGTTGTTTTCCTCAGTTATTTCCAACAGGTCAAGGTGCACGATACGATGACCAACCTATGCAGATTCCTGCATCTGAATACCAGACAACAAGATTATATGCAGAAGATCCGAGATTTCGTCAATGTATTCCATATTTGTTTCATCTTCTGCTTGAGAGTGACTTATCTGGACTTTCTTATGCAGTGAACCATATACTAAAAAGTGGAGTACATCTGCAAATGTTTCAGAGTTTATGGATAAAGTCCAACAGAAAGACACGGTTTTGGATTCTCACCTAATTAATCTAATGGCATGTCAGCGTGGTACTGATGAGTATTGGTACCGTCGTCTTGGGGATTTGAAATGTATGCTAAGAAACTAGGAGCACCTACATGGTTTCTAACTCTAAGCTATGCTGAGTATGCTTGGGAAGATTTACAAGACACCTGGAGAACTGTGCTCCTTGGATCCAGTTAATGTTTGCAGGTATTTTAATCATAGATTTGAAGCTATGATGTATTTTATTACAAACAAAACAAAACCTCCTCTTGGCAAAGTTCTGGATTTCTTTTGGAGAAAAGAGTATCAAGCGAGAGGTGCTCCTCATATTCCTATGCTATTGTGGATCAAAGATGCTCCTAAATTTGGAAAAGACTCAGATGACACTGTACTGTCTTTCATAGAAGAATATGCAACATGTGATATACCCAAAAGTACAATTGATAAGGACTTAAGAGGGAAAGTGTTACGATTTCAAAGCCATTGTTGTGGCAAATATTGTCGCCGAAAATTCAAATCAAAGGATACATTTTATACCAAATGTCGTTTTGGATTTCCACGACCAGTAATTTCAAAAGGAAGAGTGAACAATTTTATGTCATCTTTGGGACATACTGTCACAAGAAGATCACCAAAAAATACGTACAATTTAAGAAGAAATGAAGAGTCCAAATATATAAATGACTATAACCCAGTCATTTTGTCCATGTGGAATGCTAACATGGATATTCAATATGTTTCAGACAACTCTATTGCTGTGGCTCGATATGGATCGTCTTACATCACCAAATCTGAAAAGATGGAACTAAAGGATATGTGGGAAGACATTTCTCACGAAAAGAGCCTAAGTAAGAAATTGGATACCTACAGTTTGCATCGAGAAATTGGAGCATATGAATGTTGTGATCGATTATCATCAGCAGGTCTTTATGCAAAATCTCAAACAATCATTTGGGTGAGTTTAGGTCTTGCAAGAACACAAAACCGAGTTTTGAAACCTGTTCAAGAAATGGAATATTTAGCCAAGAAAGAACCAAACAGTACAGACATTCTGAAGACAAACATGTTGGATACATACTATCCAAATCGAAGTAATCTGCTTGAAAATATTTGTCTGTATGAAATACTACAAAACTACACTTTTAAACGTAATATTACAGAGGATATCGATAAAGGTGTATATGCTGTGATTGGATGTGAAGGATGTCTGGTGAAACAAAGAAAAGGATATTTGATTAATCACCGAAAACTGAGTGGTGAAACTGCTGACAAAAGAGAATTTTACTATTTAGCTCTTTTGCAACTCTTTAAACCATGGCGTAAAGAAGAGGAACTACTTGGTGACTTTGACAGTTATGAAGATTCATTCAACGCATCTAAAAATAGTATAGAATGTCCTGTTTTTAGTAATTATCTGCAAATGTTGAACGACGAAATAGAGCAAGAAGCAACAATAGCAGCGGAGATTGCTAGAGACAGTTCTCAAGATAGTCAAAGTTCTGCTTCGTTGAGTCAAGATCCACTAGGACAACCAATTATCCAAAATGAAGCAGCCACTGCCATGGATGAGGTGGTAAGAGCAATGGAACAAGTTCAAGAGGATGTAATAAACTTAGAAGAATTGGAAAAACAACTTAATCGTGAGCAAAAACAAATATATGATGAAGTGACAGAGCATATTGAGCATGGTTTACGTCATGAGAAAAAAGAATGCTTATGTATGTCTTTCAACCTGTCCGACTATATGTGAGTGGAGAAGCTGGAACTGGTAAAAGTTTTCTAATTAAAGGAATTGCCACATATCTACAGCAAAGAACTGAGTCATTACTCTCTTGTGTTGTTACTGCTCCAACTGGGTCGGCAGCAAACAACATTAAAGGGATTACTTTACCTCGTTTATTGACGCTGCAAGGTGAACATGAAAATAAATTACAATACCACAAGCTATCTGGAGAAGCTTGTTGTGAAGTTTCTAAAGTCCTTAAAAAAATGAAACTTCTCATTATTGATGAGGTAAGCATGCTATCAAATTTAATGCTTGCCTTTGTGCATTTAAGAATGCAACAGATTCTTAAAACAGAGAATGATGTGTTATTTAGAGGCAAACACGTCATAGTTTTTGGAGATCTACTGCAGCTACTCCTCTAAAAGGACAACCTGTATTTAAAACTGTTACACATGAAGACACCAGAAAGTGCCTGGGAAGTATTGGAAATGTTAACACATTTCAAATATACTGAACTCATTCGAAATATGCGACAGGCAAAGGATGCTGAATATGGAAATATTCTTCAAGATATAAGAATTGGAAAACTAAGTGAACATGTCAAAGAAACTTTACAAACACGATTACTTTCCAATTTTTTTCCAAATGAAAATAATGTGGCAGAGAAAATATATAGTAAAGAGGCAGAAGATAAGTCAGTTATATGCTTAATGCAAACTCTACAAGAATGCTCAATGTTCAATGAAAAAATGTTGAAGTTAGAAAATTAAGAAATTAAGAAACTGGAAGCTAAATATAGAATATAGCATGAAGGAGGTACTATTATTTTGTCAGAAAGGTTGAAGTTAAAATTGGATTCTTTAGAGAAATCAATATCTAAAACTGGTGGTTTAGAAAAGAATCTGTATGTATGTTTAAATTGTCGGATTATTTTACAAAGAAGTTTACATGCGGAATGTGCTTTGATAAATATTGGAAGTACTGTGTTCAAAGAGCGTATGGCCTATGTTGCTTTATCTCGAGTTAGAACTTTATCTGGATTGTATCTGATTGATTTTTATGAGACAAAGATTAGTGCATATCTAAATTGTGTGAAGGAGTATAACAGGTTAAGAAGAGAATATGCTCCAAGTTTACCTCAATATCCTTTAATTGAAAAGTGTGTGGTAGGTCGAAAAAGGAGATATGAGGAAAAATGTACTGAAGTAGTAGAGAAACGAAAAAAAATAGATGAACCTGTGATTGGTAGCAAAAAGGAAAAGGTTACTACTGAAGAGATTGTTGGATTTAAATTTGAAAACAGTTCTGGTGTCAACTGCTATGCAAATGTAGTGGTTAATGTTGTTTTTTTTCTTAAAAGTTTACAGCAACAGATTGTTGAAAATCGGGACCAAACATTTTGTTGTTTATTAAATTCTGTGTTTCAGAAATGTAGCAGTGACAATAGTCAAATAGCAAATGTTTCTGAACTTCGAAATGTTTTAGACATATGTGCTGGACTAAATCAATTTTCTCGGAATATTCAGCAAGATTGTCAGGAATTTATTATGTATATGCTTACAGTTTTACAAGATGAAGGTGTAGATATTGATAGTCTTTTTGGCCTTTCTTATAAATGGCAACATAACTGCGACAATTGTTCATGTTCGAGTTTTACTGACATACACACTGAAAGATTTACATATTTAACATTACCAGACTGTAAAGCAGTGTCTTTTAATAATCTAGTTAGCGAAGCAAATCAAAACACGGTCTGTACCCAATGTAACTCACAAATGTTATCAACATTATTTATACAAAGATATGGACAGTATGTAAGTTTAATGCTGCAACGATGCAGACCTGATGGAACAAAATTGACAACTTCAATTAAAAATGTTGTGGCTTCTCAACTATCAATTTCTGGAAGAACTTTTGTAACTGTAGCAATTATCTTCCATGATGGTCCTTCAAGAACATCAGGACATTACACAGCTTATTTGAAATCTCCAACAGGCTGTACTCACTGTAATGATAGTGAATTGACTTTTAAAAAACGTTTGCCTTTTGACTTACCAAATTCTTATCTGGTGTTTTTGCAACCCAAATTTCAGTAAAATTACTTGGCGTAGGAAGATTACTGCTGTTAAGAAAAGATACTCTGTTGTTCAGAAGTATCGTGTGAGTGAGGGTGACCAAATTTAAAAATGAAACTTGTATTTGGCATAGTGATAGTATCAGGTACAGGTTTAAGTAATGTTTGATGGTACAGAACACGTTGGAACTTTTTATTCTAAAGGTTGGGAAAAGAATGGTTAAGAGTACAATTAAGTAATTTGCAAAATAAGGACTTTACTCATACTAATTGGCCATGAGGACTAGTATCTCAGAACAAAATGACTACTTCAGATAAATGCTTGTACGGAAGTTTATTGAGAGGTATTTAAAAATAAGTGATATTATTTTATTACTTTGTGATTGTTGAAGATGTAGCATCCTTACACAACAAATTGCGATTTAGAGAAAAACATTTAAGACATGTTTTTTCAAATATTTACATTATGTAATTAAATGTTGTCTCGGTTTTTTAAACACAATCATTTTGATTGTGATTTTTTCCCCCACTGCTATATGATGAGTAGTATTGAACTCACAGTTTATAGTGAAAATCAATATATTCTGAGAACAGCAAAAATAAACCATATAACATATTGTACAAGTTATTTTGTATTTTGTATTCAGAAATATTTATTATAACTGATTTCTTTATTTTCTTCCACAGAGATTACATTTATAAGGTAAGTACGACTAATAAAAAATACTTTTTCATTAGTTTTTATTTCTGTTTCCCCCTATCCTTTCCTCACTCCCTCTCTCTTACCCTCACTCCCTTCATCCCCTCACTTGGTCAGTCCCCTTCTGTCACGCTCACTCCCTTTAACTCATCCACATTTCGTCATTTACCTTTCTTTGCTCCTTCCCTGAGTCCCCTTCTGTCACTGTTTCCTTCACTCCCTCTGTCTCTTCACTTTCTCACTCCCTTTGTCTCATGCTCATTCACCTTTATCCACCCTCTATCACCCCTGTTTCCTCAACTTCAATGCCCTTCTCTTACCCTACCTCACCCCTGTTCCCTTACTCCACTTCCTTCACTTATCCTCATTCACCATACTTCAATCCATACTTCATTCCCCTTAGCCTACTCTATTTCCCTTTGTCTATCCCTTACACTCCTTCCCCGTCTCTGCCCCATTCACCTTCTCTCACTCACCCTTCCTCACTCTATTTCTCTTAGTGCCCTTCCCTTATTTTTTCACTCGCCTTAACTCACTCCTCTACCCTTAATCCCTTTCTTTTAGACACTGTTTCTCTCACCTTCCATTACTCATCACACTCTCCTTTCCTCCCTCACCATACTTTCCTTTCCACAGTCATTCCCTCAGTCCCTTCCTCTCCTTCACTAAGTCATCTTAGTCATTGATTTATACACTACACATTCTGTCCCTCTCTCTCTCTCCCTTTCTCTTCCTTTCTTTCACTTTCTGTTTCCTGCACTCCTACTTTCTTTTGTTTTATGAAATGAATATTATAACTCTATTTTTTCTTTTCTTCCACAGATAGTATATTTTTAAAACAAATTTACTATTAGTTTGTTACTATTTGTAAGGTAAGTATGACAAACAAAAATACTTTTTAATCACTCTCTTACTTCTCTTTCTCTCTTGGTCATTGTTAAATCTATCTTTTATTCGCCTTCCTTAACTCTTTTTACTTTCCTTTAGTTTCCTTTTCTTATTCTCATTATTTCCCTTCTTTCTTCTTTACAGTCTTTCTGTCATTATTAATACTGTTTTTTCAGCCTCACTCATCTTGTCTAACAACCTTTTTCTCTCTCTGTCCTTTACTTGTCTTTCCTATCTTCTACTATCACTACGTTTATCTTGCTTTTTTTCCATTACTCCTTTCCCCTCACTCGTATATCCCTTCCCTCGCTATCACTGCCCTTTACTCAATCTCACTCCTCTTCTCCCACTTCATGTTCTCTTCTCTGTGTATCACTCCCATTTCTTTTCTTCTTCTCCAATTTCATCAGTACCCCTCATTTTCTTTTCCTCACTTCATCTGTCAATCTTGCTCCCTAATTTCTTTTTCTCATTCCCTTCTGCTACCTCCTTTTCATTTACTCTCTCACTCATATTTTGAATATTTTTTCTCCCTCTCTTATTGTGTGTTACTCAGTCTCTCTTCCTGTCTGTATCTCACCCCTTTTCTCTTTTCCTCTCTCTTTCCATTACTCTCCCTCACACTCTTTCACTCATTTAATTCCTCAGGGGCAGATTTAGAAACCCATTGCGCCTCTTTTATACCGCCTGCGCGTTACTTTTCTTACGCAGTGGCATTGCAAAAGACGCGCCATAGTGCAGGGAGATGCCTCACGTTATAAAACCCTGCACCACATGAAACCAGTCTCAGGTTTCATGTGGGCATTTCCATGCAGGGGTGGGCGTTCCGTCACAAGAACCCCTTTGAAAAGTGATTCAGTGAAATGAAATGAAATGAAAATGAGTTTTGTAAAGCGCACATAGCTGCCCAGAGGCGTCCAAGCGCTGAGTACTGACCGTGTGTTGTCAGCTAAAATAGTGAGCAGAACGAAAACGACTATTTATTAAACAAGAAAGTTTTCAACTGTTTCCTGAAAGAAGTAAGGTTCGAATTGGATCGGAGCTGAAAAGGTAGACTATTCCATAGCTTGGCCGCATTCAGGGAAAAAGAGCGACCTCCTGATCGAGACCTGTTTACCCTTGGCACAACAGCACGTAAGGCCTTAGTTGATCGTAGCTGTCTGCCGGGAAGATATGGGGTGATTAGAGGGCGACTGATCACTGGACCAGTGTCCCAAAACGATTGGTGTGCCACACAAAGAGATTTAAAACTGATCCTGTCTTTCACCGGGAGCCAGTGCAATCTTGCCAATCCGGGTTTCACAGAGGTCCTGCGGGGAATCTGCAGCAGCGTTCTGGCGGCACAGTTTTAAATCACCTGCAGCTTTTTTAATGTGGATTCTGGGGCCCCAAGGTACAGTGCGTTTCCAAAGTCAAGCCTGGAAAGGATCAATCCTTGAACGACTATTTGTCTTGCCTCAAAAGGTAGCAAAGGTAGAATCTTCCTCAGCATTCTAATGAGGCCGAAACAAGTGGCAGATAGTACAACCGCCTGGTGGTCGAACGTCAAGGACTTATCCAGCCAGACACCCAAGCTCTTGATGGACTCCTTGGGGACTGGGGCAGTACCCAAGCAGGCTTGCCCGATCTGGTCGATGGCAGTGGGCGCCGAGTGGCCCAGCAGCATGACCTCTGTCTTGTCCCCATTCAACTTCACTTAAGCAGCCCGCCAAATCCACTGTACCCGGAGGGTTTCCAGCCCGCGCCAATGAGACCACCAGCTGTGTATCGTCCGGATAGGTCACGATCTTAATATCATAAGTGCGGACGATCCCAGCCAGCGGCCTCATGTAGACATTAAACAGCGTCGGGCTGAGGGAGGAGCCCTGCCGGACGCCACACTCCAGGGGCCTGCTGGTGGAGGTGATATTACCCTCAAAAACTTGGAAGTTTCTGTTGGTTAGGAATGAACAGATCCATTCCAACGCTCCTCCTTGGATCCCAATGTCCCGGAGACGCTGCAGTAAGATGGTATGATTTACAGTGTCAAAAGCGGCACTTAGATCGAGGAGGATGACTGCCACCGATCCTCCCCGATCCAAGATGCCCCTTGTTTCCTCCAAGACTGCCAACAAGGCCGACTCGGTCGCATGCTTGGGATGGAAGCCGGTCTGCGAAGTGTCAAGGAGGTTGTTATTCTCCAGGAAATCGGTCAGGAGGCTGTTAATATACTTTTCCAGTAATTTGCTAGCCCATGGAAGCAGGGAAATTGGATGGTAATTGCTGAAGTTGTTACTATTCAGATTGGGCTTTTTGGGAAGTGCCTTTACCCTAGCCTCTTTCCACCTAGATGGAAGTTTATTGGTGGAAATAGAGGCATTGAGCACCTTTAGTACAACCGGGAGGATGGTTTGACTAACGGTCCTTAGGAAGCTCGGAGGGGCAGGGTCGCTTGGGGAGACAGATTTTACCTGGGTCATCAAAGTGGCTAATAAGTCCAAGCGCAGCAATGGAAATGTGTCCAGCACTGGTGGCATATTATCTGACGCACTATTTGTGGCATGTCCGGAAATGACTGCTGTGGTTGAATATTTGGGAAAGCAGAGTATATAAGATCTATTTTTTTTTTAAATAGTCTGCCAGCTCGTTACACCGGACTTGTAAATTGTCACTGTTTATGGGGGGCTGGGGAAGAACTGTAAGGCTTTTTACTATTCTATAGATTTCCTTGGAGTCGGATCTGGCATCAGTTATCTTTTTTGTATAATATAGAGATTGAGCGTTCTTAATCTCCTGCTTTTATTCCCTAATGGAACTTCTATATATAGCTTTGTCTAGATCTGTATAGTCCAGACGCCATTTCCTCTCCAGCCTTTTACACTTCCTTTTTATCTCCCTAAGCTCTGTGGTGTACCAAGGGGCAGATATCCTAGCTCTTTTGGCCCGAGTTGTTTTCACTGGAAGAATAGAGTCCAATGACTGGGTTATCCAGTTGTTAAAAATGTCATTGGCGGCCGTCGGGTCTGTAGTAATTGAATGTATAGTGCCTTGAAGTTGGTGGACCCACTTGTCTGTAGACAATTTGGGCCAGTTTCGGGCTTTGCGTAGTCCTGTAGAAAGCACAGGCAATTTAGAGGTATACCAGATTAGCCGGACAAGTCGATGGCCTGTCCATGGAAGTACAAAAGGGGGCTCTATCACTAGGTCCGGACAGTTGCTAAACACCGGGTCCAGCAAGTGTCCTTTCACATGTGTGGGTGAAGGGACCAGTTGGGTCAGCTGCAATGCAGATAGACCAGCGATTAGTTCTTGGGCAGCATGGTCAGTTATATCTTCAAAGTGCATATTTACGTCGCCAAGCAACGTAAAGTTGGCTGAGATGGTGACAAGATCTGCAACTGCTGAGGGCACAGAGTCCAGGAATTGTCTGACCAAACCAGGCGGACGGTAGAACAGTACTCCGGAGAAATTTTAATTTGGTGACAGTTCCAGACTGAATGAGGTACTTTCACAACCCATAATAGAGGTGGAAATGCATCGGCAAGTGAACCTGTCTTTAAATACTATAGCTAAGCCTCCTCCCTTCCCCGACGTGCGGTCTGTCCTGACTACTTGATAGCCCGGTGGTAATGCTTGGATAAGGTCAGGTGCAGAAGACGAGGTGAGCCATGTCTCCGTAAAAAAGACTGCATCCGGATTATAATCTTCAAGCAATAGGGCTATTTCTCATTGATGCTTGGGCAAAGACCTGCAATTTAAAAGATACATCTTGAAAGAGTGCCGGTGTTCAGTGGTTATAGTGCTTCTTGGGAGGGTATTGCAATGTTTGCAATAAGAGGGCACATTCAAAGGATGATACAGATGGTGACAATCTCCTTTTGGCGCGGGTCGCAAGCTAAGTAGTACATTAGGGGTATATCCTGTATGAGGGCTGAAAAAATAGGCAGGGGTTGTGGCCCCTGGCCCCGTCCGGTCGCGGACGGGCTTGCCTTTGACGCGCCCGCTGGGCCCGCCCGCTGCGCGGACGGAATGACAACATCCCTTTATACAGGTAAGAGGCGGGTGGGAGGTGACCAACAACCCGAGCGCCAACCCAGATTTCCCCCAATATGGCCTCCTGAAGCCCTGCCTCACCAAGCGTCAGCGCTGACTCTGCTGCGCTGGGAGCGGGGACGAGTGAGAGGAATCCCTGGTCAGATACGATTAAAACTTTCAGACCTAGATGTGACATGCATCTGTTTATTCCTGCGCCATGGTGCACCGCTTTGCAAATGTGATGCATCATGAGTGGTGCAAGGATTAACTTGTGTGTCGCATCTTTTCTGGCGCATCTCTGCTATTTTGCAGAGATGTGTTGGGTAACATAAATCTGGCCCTCTGTTCCATTCCCTCTCTACGCTTTCCTAAGTCCTTTCATTCTCTTACTCAATTTTTTAATCACTTATTTCCCACTTCTCACTTTCACTTACCTCCCTTTTATCATCCTCAAATCCCCTTCCCTCACCATCATTCCATTTCTTTTACCTTCACTCCCCTTACCCTACTCTATGTATTTCCCTTTGTCCCTTACTCTCCTTCCATATGTCCATTCTCACTCCCCTTCTGTCACTCCTCCTCCTTTACTTTCTTTTCCATACTGCTCTTCCCTTAATGTTTAATTTCCCTTAACTCACTACCCTACCTTTAGACACCTTGGAGCAGATTTACAAGCCCCTTATGCCTCCGTTGCGTCACTTTTGTGATGCAGCGGCGGTGCTAAAGATGCACCATGGTGCAGGCTGTTTACAACGTGACGCATCTGGGAGATGCGTCACATTGTAAAGCCCTGCGCCTTAAGGAGGCGTTCCGATGCAGGGGGGCGTTCCTGCGCAGGAAAGCCTGCTAAAAGTGGCTGAGTTAAATCTACAAGATTTCACTCAGTCACTTTTAGGCCAATGCTATGTCAAAACCATGCGCCTGCTTGAAGCAGGCGTAAGGCTTGACGCAGCATTAGTTGAATGGGCCACCCAGGAGCATTGCTGGAGCTGCATTGCGCATGCGACGCAACTCTAGCAATGCGACACCTTTACGGCACAGATGCGTCACGCATCTGTGCTGTTTTTGCCCCGTGGTGCGCCACATTGTAAATGTGGCACATCAGTGGTGGCGCACGGGTGGTTTTGCTTGTCGTAGGTTACTTGGCGCATCCCTGCCGATTTGCAGAGATGCACCATGTAACGTACATCTGCCCGCTTGTTTCATTCACTCTTTTACTTCAGTTTCTTCAGTCACTATGATTCCTTTATGTCACTCATATGCTCAGTCCCTTACTCCATTTTTGTCATTCATTTCAGTTAGTCATTTATACACTACACATTCTTTCAAAAGAAAGATGAGACAGTGCGTAAGAAATAGAGCTCTTTTTTGAAAAATTAGTTAGTTCTGAAAATAACTTTTTTTTTTATTTATTATTTTGTATTTTTTTTTCAAAGTTTTATATTTTTGTTGTTTTTTTTTAAACGCAAACTGAAATCCTGAACTTCAAAAGTGTTCAACAGTAACAACAAAAAACTGAAATAAAAACAAAATTATCGCCTTTTCGTGCACACATGCTCCACGATGCGCTTTTCAACAAGCACAATTTCGAAGCACTTGTTGCACCTCATGTGCTCCTTCATTAAATATGGCCTCAGGTCCAGTTCGACAGTTGAGGGAGATGGAGGTGTTGCCGAAGAAGTCCTGGCACAGCTGGTGGCAGTTGTGTGGCCAGGTCTCTGGTGAATGCCTTCACAAACTGTGGAGGATGAACTTGCCTCACATGCCTAATCATTGTGTGGATGGAGAAGGAATATTTTTTGGAAGGATTTCCCTTTGAAATAACTCTGTCACAAAGGTTGCATGTGACCTTCGGCGCATTCACCTTTTTTTGGTCCTCTGGATAGCGAAAAAATTGCCAAATGAAGGATTCTTTGACTCGCCGATGAGGAACACGATGTTGGTGATCAGATTTTGATGGAGATGAATGTTGTCTGGCAGCCATTTCAAGTTCTTGTCAGTGAAGCTGGAGAGGGTCCTTCTTCCACAAGACTGAAACAGATAGTGAGGAAAATGGCTGGGGTTCCTGAAGATTTTAGAACTGAAACTACTATGAACTAATGAAAAGTGTTGTTTTTGTGTCACATGACTTTACGTGCGCGCTCGGGTGCGCGCACTGCGCTTATAGCGTTTTACCCGATTTACATTAAAGTTTCAAATGTGAGAAGGAGACAAGGTAGACACTCCCTGACCCCCTAGGTTTTCTCAGGGGGTCCATTAAGGACCCCCAAGGCCCAAAAAAACGTTTTTTTTTTCTAAAATGTTGCGGGGTGCACGCACCCGATCGCGCACCCCGTCTCAAAATGGCGTTTAACTCGATTTACATCAAAGTTTCAAAACGTAAGAAGGAGGCCTGGTAGACACTCCCTGACCCTCTAGGTATTCTCAGGGGGTCCATTAAGGACCCCCAAAGCCCAAAAAACGTTATTTTGTTTCTAAAAAGTTGCGGGGTGCGCGCACCCGATCGCGCACCCTGCCGCAAAATGGCGTTTAACTCGATTTACATAAAAGTTTCAAAACGTGAGAAGGAGGCCTGATAGACACTCCCTGACCCTCTAGGTTTTCTCAGGGGGTCCATTAAGGACCCCAAGGCCCCAAAAAACCTTTATTTATTTTCAAGAAAGTTGCGGGGTGAGCGCACTCGATCGCGCACCCCGTCTCAAAATGGCGTTTAACTTGATTTACATAAAAGTTTCAAAACGTGAGAAGGAGTCAAGGTAGACACTCCCTGACCCCCTAGGTTTTCTCAGGGGGTCCCTTAAGGACCCCCAAGGCCAAAGATTTTTTTTTTTTTTCTAAACAGTTTCGAGGTGCGCGCACCCGGTCGCGCACCTCGATTTACAAGAGTGTGAAAAACGTATAGTGGAGATCTTGGAAAAGGGGCAAGGTAGACACTCCCTGACCCCCTAGAGCTTCTCAAGGGGTCCCTAAAGAACTCCGAAGGGCAAAAAAACCCTTTTTTTAAATAAAATTTGCGAGGTGCGCGGTTATATTACACTGAGGGTGTGCCATTCTTTCACAAGGATGATGTCATCAGTGGTGTCATTTGAGATGTCATCAGTGATGTCATGAGTGATGTAATATGTGACGTCATTAGCAGTGCATTGCGGGCGTGCCAGTTATAGTGAGTACAACTAACTATAACGTGGGAATTTCAATGGTTTTGTATGAGTAAATTGTCCAGCTAACTATAACTGATATGAAACTTATGGTTTTTTCAATGAATTTGCTAGGTTTTTTAAATGCTAATTCCTAACTATAACGTGTGTGAAACCTATGTTTTTTTCACAGAATATATATATATATTACCTACTGGCGGTCGCCAGTAGGTATATATAGTTAGGATTTTTTCTCTATGGGATTTTTGAAAATTCTATGTCGAATAACTTTGGCGTTTGAGGACGGAATTGGCTGAAAATTTCAGGAAAATGGAACATTATGTTTCTGAGCAGCCCCTGAAAATTCGGGGGGGTTTCGTCAAGGGGGGGCCGAGAAAAAAGGGGGGTCCCAAAACGCATTTTTCCCATGCAATTTTCCATAGGGCGGTTGGCCTCACTTTTAGCTCGAACGGCTGAATGGATTTCCACGAAACATGGCAAAATTGTAGGGACTGGTAGCCCGATGTGCCTTTGCTAGGTCTCAATATATGTGTTCCAGTGGATTTTGAGAAATTAACGTTCAAAAAAATATATATATCTGTAAGCGCGCTCCGGGCAGCGCCCCGGTTCGCGTACCTGACGCGTAACAGAACTTCGCGAAGCAAAGCTGATTGGCTCTCCGGTGTCTGTCAACATTCTAAACAGTACGGAGCGGCCGCCATCTTGTCTCTCGTTAGGATCGAGAGACAAGAGGAGGCTAAAACAAAGGGGTAAATGACCATAAGGGGGCATAGCAGATACTCCCTGACCCCCTAGGTTTGATGTGGAGGCTTTAAAAGGGCCCTGCGGGGGAAAAGAAAACATTTTTTTTTTTCGTTTTTTTTGCGTGGGGAGCGCCCGGTACGCGCACCGGGAAGCGGTGCGGGGAGTGTATTATAAGGAAAAAAGAATGATAGACTTTTTAAATATTGTATGTTTATTGATTATTTGTTTTGTTGTTTTTTTTACATTTTTTTTTATTTAAGTAGCAATATGTAGGTACCAATGCAGAGTCAAAAAATGAATATACACCGTCTCCTTTGTAGATATCTTGCATGTTGTTTCAGAAGTTATTGTGGAATATGGAATTCATACCATAGTGTGTCAGGAAAGCAGAAACAATATGGAGGCAGGAGATGATAAAGAGATGTTAAATACACATTGGAGATAATATAAAGTTGCACAGTATACTATAAGTCTGACTTTACATTATAATCAATTTGGTACTAGTTTATGAATTAGATATAAAAATGATTAAAGACTCGAACAATTTTTTATTATTAAATATACATTAATTTTTCTGATTCTTTTTCAAAATTTAATAGAACGTCTAACATTTGACTGTCCGATATGTCTTCTTTTTGACTGAACATAACTTCCCACATTTGACCGTCCTCATATTGAAGTAAGAAATCCACAGATTGTACACATTGTAGAAGTTCATGGTCTCGTAATTCATCCATGAATTCCAAGTCAATGGGTTCAATGATTTCCTCATTGTTCATCTCTAGGACAATTTCAAAGGAAACGTTCTGTTCTCCTTCCATTTGTGTACTGAAATTTGCATAAAAAATAAATATATCAGTAGAGATAGGGCACTGTTGGGTTTAAGTTCAGACAGGTACTTTTCAGGCGTGAAGTAGTACTATTAAAAAGTGCCTGTGAAAAAGCCTAAGTAAATTCATAATTATACCACAGAAACCTAAATCAATCCATAATTATAATAAACAAGCCTTTCTCAATGTCTAACTCTTACAGAGGGACAGTATATAACTATCTGAAAATGTTTTCAAATTTATAAAATAACATCTTACCTTTTAAAAACAAGTTTAAGTTGTCAGTGAAAATGATCTTGCAATGTAGTTCAGGAAGTAGTAGTCAAAATGGCTGTGTTTCTCTCTCTTTCTTTATATATATTCAGGTACATAACCAATCAAATGTCAGGTAAAAAAAGTAGAAAATGAAAGTAACATTTTAATTGGTTGTCAATTCCAACACTTCAGATGTGTTTTGTGAAGTTACCTCAGGGTATTTAGAGAGGTCTACAGGCTAAATGGCTAAATGGAATTCCAACCAAATTTGTGAAAATGGTAGGGATTGGTATGTAGTATGAGCTAATCTATATTTGGTGAAAGTGTCTCCAGTGGTTTTTCTGTATATTACTTTCCCACCTTTTTTGAGCGAGCGCTTCCCGGTGCGCGCCCCGGTACGCGAACCGGAAGCGTTACGGGAGTCCTCCATTTTGTGTTTCGGTAGAATTGAGATACAAGATGGAGGGCAAATAATGTTCAGAATGAGTAGAATGGGGCACGATAGACGTATCCTGACCCCCTAGGTTTTCTGAGGGTGGCTGAGGAGGCCCATATGTGCGGAAAAAAAAAATTAAAATTTTCATGCGGTTAGCGTCCGGTGCGCGTACCGGGTAGCGCTCCGGGGAGCGTACTTTGGTGAAAATTAGTGAAAAAAGTTAGAGTAAAATAATAATTGTGAGTGATCAGATGTAGGGTAGCTCTGAAAAGAGCATTTGGGTCCTGTGGCTGATGTAGGTACCTACAAGTAGGTACCAATGCACAGTTTTAAATTGAGGATGAAAATTCTGTTCCCCTCATCTGAGAAGTGAACTCCATCTCCACTGTAGATATCTTGCATTTAGTAACGCAAATTATTGTTGTACATGGAGCCCATTCCATGGTCTCTCATGTAAGCTGAAACAGATTTATTTACATGCTTCCTCGATTTCTCAATTTGTGGACAAAATTGGTTTGACCACCTCCATTTCTGTCTTTGGCATATATTTGAATATACCAAGGCAGTTTGAGGAAATAGTGCCATCAATTGCTCAAAGGTGTCCTTTAAAAGCATTTCCAGACCTACCCCAGTCAAAGTGCCCAAGTCATTTCCTCCACAGTGCACAATTAACAGGTCAGGTTTTGGCAAATGCAAAAAGGTTTTCACCAATGGTATCAATTGGTGACATCTTAATCCTCTGTGGCCAATCCAGTTGATTTCCACATTTTGTAAATTGAGGTTGTGTAAATTTCTGTTATCAGCATACCTTTGAGCCCAGTGTATATAACTATGTCCAACAATCCAGACAGAAAACATGGTGAGAGGAGGTTCTGCTGCAGTCAGATGAAGTGTGGTAATGAAATGGCAGTTGAAACAGTATGAGTATGTAATGAAAAAAACTGTGGAGTTTCTGTGGTAATTAATCAGTAGCAGTGATTGGTGGAATTTGATTGCTGAAAACAGAAAGTTAGGGTGCATGGATGAGTTCTTTGAAAGATGTAATTTGAATGGTCAAGAAAAAATCATTTTATGAAAGATTGCACTGGATACGCAGGTGTACTGAGAGTTCAGAGTTCAATTGAAACATTGTTGTGTGAACTTGCAAACATGAGAGATCTTTCAGGAGGTGGTTACTATGGAAAAAAGGCAGAAAGGGCAGAGGGGGGAAGGTTGTAGATTTGAAAAAAGTGAGGGAAGAGTTTTGATTGGGTGACATGAGAGATATTTGTGATGAATTACAGCATTTCTGTGCCATTGTTGGTTGCAGCCTCTGGAGTGCATACCTTTTGCTCTGCTGAAGACAAATTGGTGTGTGTCTGAGACTGTTTTGAAACTCAAAAAGTATTTGCTAAGGTGAGAAAAAATTCATTTAATTTAGATAGAGAATAGTATGCTTTAAGGAGAAAATTATGAAGAAAGTGGTGTATTTAAAATGTTGCTTTGTTTCATAGGTTGCTTAGGGCATATTTACAAGGCCTTTGAGTCCCTTTTATGTTATTTTTCCCATTTTAATTTAAGACATTTCCCCGTGGTGCAAGGTCCTTGTAAATACGCCCCATATGTGCTTGGCAAATTTAGATTTTGTTTCTTTCAGTTACATAGCCTTGTTAAAAGTGATGGAAAAATGGTGCAAGGGCCTTCAAAATACGCTTTCATGTGTGTTAGGGCATTTTAAGTCACTTCGCCTTGAATGTAGTTGAATAACTGCTTTACTTGATGTGTTTAAAAACGTTTATTGAAGTCATTTAAGTTTCTTGATATGTACTGCTAGAGTTTCATAGGCTGCTTGAGGCATATTTAAAAGGCCTTTGAGTCCCTTTGATGTTATTTTCCACATTTTAATTTAAGTTATTTCCCTGTGGTGTAAGGTCCTTGTAAATACGCCCCCATGTGTGCTTGGCTAATTTAAGTACTGATAAGATGTGCTTCTACAAAAGGACCTGTGTTGTGTTTTCAAATTATGACCAGAAAATCGTTTTAAAAACAAAAAACGCTTTTCACATTTATGAGAAGGTCATATTTTGTGTGCTTCTTTAAATAAATATTGAACTGAGAAATATTAAACTGAGGCTTCTGGAAGTGTCAAAGGAGGTGAGTAATGTACATTGCTCTGTTGGATACAGTCCTCATCCTCTGCGTACTCTTGGATATGCTAGACTAAATCTGCTCTATGAGATAACTAAGCTGAGGAAACACAGGTTATGTGATTCTGAAATGAGGAAAAGAAATTCCAAATTTTTCAATTACATCACCTGTGTTTCCTAACTTTACGAATCACATTGTGCAGATGAGGTTTAGGCCTGTCCACGGACACAGAAGAGGTCTGGCCTTTGTTCAAGAGTGAAGTGGACATGACTCACTTCATTGGTAGGCTTGCACATGTATTATCTCCTCTGTACTCTTCAACAAGCCTAAATTTCATCTGCAACCCTGAGTAGGCCTCACCTCAAACAAACCTCTGGATAGGCCACACCTTATCGTCATCCTGAATCAATCATTTAAAATGTTAGGGGCAGATTTATGATGGCCGTGTGCCTCTTTTGCGCCACTGTGCGTCACTTTTGTGACGCAGTGGCGGTGCAAAAGATTTGCTATGTTGCGACATATTTACAACTTGATGCATCTAGGCAGATGTGTCATGCTGTAAAGTCCTCTGCCACATGAAACCGATGCAGCAGTGATGCAAAAGATGCACCATATTGCAAGACAGGCCTCACTTCATCTCCAACAAGATACCGTCAGTTTAAACTGTAAACATTTAGGACTGTGTAGGGGGCATGGAGAAGCTGAATCTTCTGTAAATGTCAAAATTGTTGTATACAGTGCTCAACTTCTGTGTACTCTTTGATATGCTAGACTCCATCTGCACAATGAGATACCTAAGCAAAGGAAACACAGGTGATTTGATTGTGAAATGAGGAAAAGAAATTCCACATTTTTCAATTACATCACCTGTGTTTCCTAACTTTACGAATCACATTGTGCAGATGAGGTTTAGGCCTGTCCACGGACACAGAAGAGGTCTGGCCTTTGTTCAAGAGTGAAGTGGACATGACTCACTTCATTGGTAGGCCTGCATATGTATTATCTCCTCTGTACTCTTCAACAAGCCTAAATTTCATCTGCAACCCTGAGTAGGCCTCACCTCAAACAAACCTCTGGATAGGCCACACCTTATCGTCATCCTGAATCAATCATTAAAAATGTTAGGGACAGATTTATGATAGCCGTGTGCCTCTTTTGCGCCACTGTGCGTCACTTTTGTGACGCAGTGGCGGTGCAAAAGATTTGCTATGTTGCAACATATTTACAACTTGATGCATCTAGGCAGATGTGTCATGCTGTAAAGTCCTGTGCCACATGAAACCGATGCAGCAGTCATGCAAAAGATGCACCATGTTGCAAGACAGGCCTCACTTCATCTCCAACAAGATACCGTCAGTTTAAATTGTAAACATTTAGGACTGTGTAGGGGGCATGGAGAAGCTGAATCTTCTGTAAATGTCAAAATTGTTGTATACAGTGCTCAACTTCTGTGTACTCTTTGAGATGCTAGACTCCATCTGCACAATGAGATACCTAAGCAAAGGAAACACAGGTGATGTGATTGTGAAATGAGGAAAAGAAATTCCACATTTTTCAATAACATCACCTGTGTTTCCTAACTTTACAAATCACATTGTGCAGATGGGGTTTAGGCCTGTCCACGGACACAGAAGAGGTCTGGCCTTTGTTCAAGAGTGAAGTGGACATGACTCACTTCATTGGTGGGCCTGAACATGTATTATCTCCTCTGTACTCTTCAACAAGCCTAAATTTCATCTGCAACCCTGAGTAGGCCTCACCTCAAACAAACCTCTGGATAGGCCACACCTTATCGTCATCCTGAATCAATCATTTAAAATGTTAGTGACAGATTTAGGATAGATGTGTGCCTCTTTTGCGCCGCTGTGCATCACTTTTGTGACGCAGCGGCGGTGCAAAAGATTTGCTATGTTGCAACATATTTACAACTTGATGCATCTAGGCAGATGTGTCATGCTGTAAAGTCCTGTGCCATATGAAACCTGCGTCAGATTTCATGTGAGCGTTTTGTTGTAGGGTGGGCAGTCATTTGCATGAAAGCCCCGTAAAACTAACACAGTAAAATTAAGAAGATTTCACTGAGTCACATTCATGGCATTTGCTGAAGCAAATGCTTACGCCTGTTTGAAACAGGCATAAGGAGTGATGCACCATGCAATGTGTGGCTTGCCCCTGTGCATTGCAGTAAATATGTCGCGCTTACGACGTGATTCGTGCAATGCGCCGTTTTTGTGGAACAGATGCGTGATGCAGCTGTGCTGTTTTTGCTCAATGGTGCTCTGCATTGTAAATGCGGCACATCATGGGTGGCAGAGCAGTGGCGCACGTTAACTGGTGCATCCCTGGGGATGCGCCAGTTAACCTAAATCTGCTCCTTTAAATTTAAGTATTAGCAGGGGACACAGTGTTGGTGAGGCTTATCCAAGGTTAAGAAGAGATGAGTCCTGTTCACTGAAAAATTGGACATAGGCCTCACCTCCTCAGCATCGCTGGACATGGTTAAATAATATCTGAAAAATGTTACTCTTGTTAAACAATTTTACAATTATAGTCTCTGATATTTGTCTCTTACTCTGCAACATCTCATTGTTGTTCTCTTTCTTTAAAGATAACAACAACATCAAGCATGAGTGATAATGAGCAATCTGTTGATCTCGATATTATCATTGAAATTGTGATTGAAACATCAGTGGAAGTAGATCCCTTGGATGATTTAAATCCTGAGGATGATGAAGAACATGATGAGGATGGAACTATAAACATTTATTTTTAAAAGTTACTGGAAATGAAAAGTAAACATGTAAACCGTTTCATTTAAAATTAAACACAACTTCAAAAACAGTGTGTAGTGTCTTTAATAAAATAGTCAAATATGCTCATAAAATTAGTTCAGATTCACATATAAAAGAGCACAGGTCAAATCTAGAAGCATTCCATTTCTTTGCTACTATTTGTGACTACTAAATTTGCCAATGCACTAAAAATTATTGTATGTAAAATTAACAAGTAGTGTGTTACATTTTTGACGACTGTTATTGATTTACTGTTTGGTAATAGTGGTTAATAACATTTTTTATTATATTTTACCACAGATTCAACTGCAGATCATTTCAAAAGTACATAATGCCATCTAAAGAACGAAACCGAAAGGCTACAAAACGTCAAAGACAGCAGATTACTAAATGCTTGCAGCAGTCCTCTACAATAAAAACTCGTCAAGTCACCAAGATAGCTCCGGGTAAGACAACGAAATCATTCCTAAGAAACATTTGTAGAAAAAAAAGTAGTACTACAGAAAATGTTTTAGTCCAGAAAAAGAGAACCTATTTAAACGGAAAGGAAAGGCCAATCAAAAATGTTACTGCTAGAGCAGGAGATAACTCTGTGCATGGTAGTAGAAGGAAAAATCAGTTTAGGGACATTCGTAGACGAATGTTCTGCAACAGGATATTTGGCAATTTGTTAAAAAATATTAAGAAAGGTCAACAGAAAGTGGTTTTTTGAAAGAGAAAAAAAAAGTTGAGAAAATTATTGATCAGGCATTTGAAATTAAGCGAAAATTATTTATTTTGATAATCAATAGAATTAGGAAGCTAAACAAGGCAATTTATGATTTCAAAAGAAATAGTAGATGGCAGAGAACAGTTAATCGTAGTAATTTTTGTGAAGTTTTTTCAGGAGAATGGATGCATAGTTCAAGTTGTGAGGCATTTTTTAATGAAGAGAGTTATTTCCAGGATAATGATTTGGTGCATGCAGTTGACACCAGTGGTCGAGCTTATGAGGTGAAAGATGGTTGTCCAGTTGAAAAAGAAAAACTTGTGACAACAGAGGCAGAAGAGGTGTTAGGTAATGAGGTTTTAGGAAGACGTCCTAAGGGACAAGTGTATACCTGGAAGTGTACTAGTATGTGCAGTGTGCAACAGGATTCCATCAATTTGCTTTGTGATTTTGTACGGACATTTAATAAGAATAGTTTGAAACAGAAAATGAAGTTGTTGCAAGAATTAGATCATTGCAGAGTGAGAGAAGTGACAGGTTTGCATGGTCATTCACTGGCTTGTCTTTCCAGGAGAGTATGCCAGAGTGTTTTTCATCATTTCAGGATGCTAGCAGTGCATCATAATAAAGTGAGGAAATTTGTTAGAATGTTGTATTATGCTAAGAGTCCAGCAATTATGCTTAAACAATTACGCACTCCTCTTTTGCATGGTTCTGAAGTAGATGTGAAGAATATTTGTGAAGAAATTGAGTTTTGTTACTTTGCAAGTAAAGAGGAGAATGTTGAAATTGACCCAGAAGAAGAAGGTAATGTGGAAGATAGTGTACAGGTTTCCAGTACAGATAATTTTCAGAAAGAAATTGCCACGTTTCAGGTGAAATCAAGTGAGAGGCCTAATTTTACTTGTGTGTGTTGTCGACGCACTTATTATAAGAATCAGACTAAGTTAGTGGATTTATATGCGAAAAGTAAAAGTGAAAATAATAGTGAATGGAAGGATTTTGCAACATACTTGATGGTAGAAAATTGTTTTGATTTGGGATCGGATCAACGTGTGTGTACTTATTGTTGTAACAAATTAAATCAAAACCGGATGCCTGCTAGAGCGGTTCATAATAATCTGGAATTGGTTGAGATTCCTTCTGAATTGAAGGATTTAAATACTTATGAATCTATTTTGATTCAAAGTATCCATCCCTTTCAGGCTATTGTACGAATGGAGCCAAAGACAGGGAAATTGCCTCCATCAGATTTACAGAAGGATTAAAGGGAAGAGTTGTTTATTTGCCTCTAGATTTGAAGAAAAACATTAATACAATTGGAGTAGAGAAAGTGGAAGAGGAACCTCTGGTTATCTTAGTTAATGGGGTTCCGACAAAGAGTAAGAAAATATGGCAAGATTTAGTGGATGTTAGGAAAGTGAAAAAGGCAACATTGTATTTGAAGAAAAACAATAAGTACTACAAGAATGTATATGTTGCAGAAGAGGAAGTAAGTGAAGAAGAGGATAGCGATTTGTGTGCTGGTCAAATTGAGAAAGTAGAAGCCTCTAAAAATGAAGAAATATATGAACATTATAGCGTTCATCCTTTGCATTCCAAGGAAGTCATGGGGAATGCTATTGAGTTGTTTCAAATGAAACAAGCTAAAGGAAGTCCCATTAGTGTTTGGGAGGAAAGTTTGGAAGCTCGGTGTTTCCCACAGCTATTTCCAACAGGTCAATGAGGAAGATATGATGAGCGACCTGATCAAATTCCTGCTTCTGAATACCGGACTTTACGATTGTATGCAGAAGATCCTAGGTTTCGTCAATGCATTCCCTATTTCTTTCATCTACTGTTTGAAAGCGATCTGTCTGGACTGTCATATGCAGTGAACCACATCTTGAAAAGTGCTGTACAGATGCAAAATATCTCGGCAAGGGACTTTATGGATAAAGTCAATGTGCAAGACAGTATTTTGGATTCTCACCTGATTAATCTCATGGCGTGTCAGTGTGGTACTAATGAGTACTGGTACCGTCGTCATGGTGATTTAAAATGTATGCTGAGGAACTTAGGAACTCCCACATGGTTCCTCACTCTCAGCTGTGCCGAGTATGGCTGGGAAGATTTACTTGAATTTCTACGAGAGGCAAATGGAAACATTGAAAATATCGAATTCAAGACACCCGGAGAACTGTGCTCCTTGGATCCAGTGAATGTATGCAGGTACTTCAATCATAGATTTGAAGCTATGATGTCTTTCATCATGAACAAGAAAAAACCACCTCTTGGAGAGGTGTTGGATTTCTTCTGGAGAAAGGAGTACCAAGCAAGAGGTGCTCCTCATATACATATGCTGCTGTGGATCAAAGATGCACCCAATTTTGGAACAGATCCGGATGACTTAGTGATGAGTTTCATAGAACAGTATTCTACATGTGCTGTTCCAAAGGCAAAGGAACACAAAAGCCTAAGAGAACAAGTTTTACGCTTCCAAAGCCATCGCTGTGGAAAGTACTGTCGTCGTAAATTCAGAAACAAGGACAAGTTCTACACAAAATGTCGTTTCGCCTTTCCATGACCGGTGATTTCTAAAGGAAGAGTGAACAGTTTGATGTCTTCACTGCGACATAATGTGATGAAGAAATCACCCAAAAATACGTACAATTAGAAAAGGAACGAAGAGTCCAAGTACATCAATGACTACAACCCAGTGATTTTGTCCATGTGGAATGCTAACATGGATATACAGTTTGTGGCTGATAACTCTATGGCTGTGGCTCGGTATGTGACATCTTACATCACCAAAAAAGAAAAGACAGAATTGAAGGATATGTGGGAGGACATTTCCCATGAAAAGAGCCTCAGTAAGAAGTTGTACAGTTTCAGTCTGAAGATGTTGTCGCATCGAGAAATCGGAGCTTTCGAATGTTCTGACCGGTTGTCTTCAGCAAGTCTCTATGCCAAATCCAGGAGTATCATTTGGGCGAGTCTTGGTCTTGCTGCAACGCGTAATCGAGTTCTGAAACCTGTGAGGGAAATTGAGTATTTGGCGGAAAAGGAGCCAAAGAGTACAGATATTTTGAAGACCAACATGTTGGATACATATTATCCAAATAGAAGCAGTCACCTCGAGAATGTTTGTCTGTATGAGGTTCTACAAAATTACATATTCAAGAGGAACATCAAAGAAGATATTGATAAAGGAGTGTATGCTGTAATTGGAAGTGAGGGATGTCTGGTTAAGCAAAGAAAATGCGCTTGGTAAACCATCGAAAATTGAGTGGCGAATCTCCTGAAAGAAAAGAGTTTTTCTATTTAGCACTTTTGCAACTTTTCAAGCCTTGGCGTGCAGAAGA
The DNA here is from genome assembly GCF_964261635.1 of Lissotriton helveticus. Classification (NCBI taxonomy): domain Eukaryota; kingdom Metazoa; phylum Chordata; class Amphibia; order Caudata; family Salamandridae; genus Lissotriton; species Lissotriton helveticus. The sequence continues at coordinate 129,165,893 of NC_136064.1, forward strand.
GGAACTGCTTGGAGATTTCCTCTGTTACAAAGACTCTTTCAATGCCGCCAAGGAGACCATAGAATGTCCTGTTTTTCCCAAATATCTAGAAATGTTGAATGCGGAAATCGAGCAGGAAGCAACGATTGCAGCCGAGATTGCTAGAGACAGTTCTCAGGACAGTCAGAGTTCTGTTTCATTGAGTCAGGATCCACTAGGAGGACCAGTTATCGAAAATGAAGCTGCCACTGCCATGATTGAACTGGAAAGAGCCATGGCACATGCTCAGGAGGATGCGGTTAACTTAGAAGACTTGGAAAGACAACTCAACATTGAGCAGAGGAAAATATATGACGAAGTTACCAACCAAATAGATCATGGATTAGGTCATGAGAAGAAAGAGTGCTCATGTACGTCGTTGAAGCCTGTCTGACTGTACGTGAGTGGAAAAGCGGGAACTGGAAAAAGTTTCCTGATTAAAGCAATTTCATGTTATTTGCAGAAAAGGACTGAGTCATCGCTGTCTTGTGTTGTCACCGCTCCAACTGGACTGGCAGCACATAACATTAAAGGTATTACTTTGCATCGTCTACTGATGCTGCAAGTGGAGCATGATAACAAATTACAATACCACAAGTTATCTGGAGATGCTTGTTGTGAAGTTTCAAGAGTCTTGAGGAAAATGAAACTTCTTATCATTGACGAAGTAAGCATGGTTTCCAATGTCATGCTTGCCTTTGTGCATTTGAAAATGCAAGAAGTTCTCAAAACAGAGTATGATGTGTTATTTGGTGGCAAACACATCATTGTTTTCGGTGATCTTCTGCAGCTGACACCAGTGAAAGGACAACCTGTGTTCAAAATGCTTACGCATGACGATACCAGGAAGTGCCTAGGGAGCATTGGCAACGTCAATATATGGTTAAACTTCAATTATGCTGAACAGCGTGAAAATATGCGTCAAGCGAAGGATGACGATTATAAGAATATTCTACAAGATGTTAGAATCGGAAAAGTGACCGAGCATGGGAAAGAAGCTTTACATGCACGATTACTGTCAAATTTGTATCCAGAAGAAGACGTTGTGCCTGAGAATATTTTTCAGAAAATTACTGAGAATAAATCTGGAATATGTTTGATGCCAACTCTTGCAGAATGTGCAATATTCAACAACAAAATGTTGCATTTAGAAAACCAAGAGATTGTGAAACTGGAAGCTATTGACAGAGTAGAGCATATGGGAGCAACAATTATTTTGTCTGAGAATTTAAAATCAAAATTGGATTCATTAGAGAAGACTATATCTAAAACTGCAGGTTTTGAAAAGACTCTGAATGTGTGCTTAAATTGCCGTATCATTTTAAGAAGGAATTTACATGTTGAAAGAGGTCTGGTAAATGGATCAATGGGTAATGTTGTTGATTTTGAGAAATACAGAAATAGAGATGGAATTGAATTTTTAAAAATTACATTTGATGGCATTGAGGAAGTACAGCTAATTGGTCGTTGCTCTGCTAGGTTTTTGCTTGTAAAAGACTTATATGTTCGCCGTAAGCAGTTTCCTGTTTGCTTGGCATATGCGATAACAATCCATAAATCGCAAGGTTTAAGTGTAGACAGTGCATTGGTGAATATTGGCAGTTCTGTGTTCAAGAAGGGTATGGCATATGTGGCATTGTCATGAGTCAGAACTTTATCGAGATTGTACTTGATTGAGTGTGGTGTCACAAACATTTGTGCGGATCTAGATTGTGTTAAGGAATACAATAGGTTAAGAAGAGAGTATGCGCCACATTTGCCTCAATATCCTTTGTTTGAGAAACGTGTGGTAGGCCGGAAACGAAGAAATGTGACCAATAGTAGAGAGGTTGTAGCAAAAAGACGAAAAGTCGATGAACCCGAAATTATAAGCAGAAAGAAAAAGGATTTTGTTGAAGATGTTGTTGGTTTTCAATTTGAAAACAGTTCTGGTGTCAACTGCTATGCTAATGTAGTGGTTAATGTTGTCTTTTCTCTAGAAACTTTAAAAGAAGAGATTGTGGTCAATTCGGATCAGAGATTTTGCAGTTTGTTGAATTCTGTGTTAGAGAAATGTAGCACTGATAGAACAAAAATAGAAAGTGTGTCTGAAATTCGAAATCTGTTAGACAAATGTTCAGGTCAAACGCAATTCTCTCAAAATATTCAGCAAGATTGTCAGGAGTTTTTAATGTATATGCTTGATATATTGCAAGATGAAGGTGTAGATGTAGATCACCTGTTTGGCCTTTCTTATCAATGGCAGCATGACTGCGAGAACTGTAGGGTATCAAGTACTACTAGTGTAGACTCTGAAAGATTTATATATTTAACTTTGCCAGACAGTAAATCAGTGTCCTTTAATAAGCTAGTAAAAGCAGCCGATCACAACATGGAGTGTAGCCAATGTAAGTCTGAAATGTTGTCCACATTATTTATACGAACATATGGCCAGTATGTCATTTTAATATTCCAACGATGTAGGCCTGATAGAACAAAATTGACAACTTTAATAAAAAATGTTGTGGCTTCGCAGTTGTCAATATCAGGAAGGACTTTTCTAACTGCAGCAATTATATATCATGACGGTCCTTCGACAACATCAGGCCATTACACAGCTTATTTGAAGTCTAGAAATGGCTGGTCATTCTGTAATGATTCTGTTTTAACTTTAAAAAAAAATTGCCTTTTGACCTTAAAAATTCTTACCTGGTGTTTTTACAACCAAAATTTTAGGGAAAGAATCTCGGGATTTGCTCTGAGGAATTTCAAGAGGTTCTAATGGCTCCTACACTATTTGGCCTTGAGGATAAGTGTAGTACAGAGTCAAAATTTATTTTTGAGTTTTAAGTAGTTACTGAAAAAAAAGAAGGTTTTCTTACAGAAAGTGGTGGGCACGGATTAGTTAAAGGACAACAGAGTATTTCCCAAAGCAAACGGTGTTCTTACCATAACACTTGACGTCATGGAAAAATAACTGCACTTTGAATGAGTTCAGAAAAACTGTTTCTTTTAATAAGCAAATTCAAGCAGCCAATCAAAACATGGAGTAGAGGTAATGTAAGTCTGCAATGCTGTCAACATATTTTGAACAAACTTTTGGTTATAATGTCATTTAAAAATTCCAACTATATAAACCTGATGAAAATAAGTTTTCAACTTTAATTTCAAATGTTGTGGCTACACAGTCGTTGATTTTAGGAAAAACATTTCTAACTGCAGCTATTATATGACATGATGGTCCTTTCACAACATCCACTTATTACATATCTTATTCAAAATGTAAAAAAAGCTGATGTTCCGGAAATAATTTTAACTAGGAAACAATGTTGCCTTTTTATTTAAAAATATTCTTACTTTCTGTTTTCAGAAGAAAGAATTTAGGGTAGGTAACTGTTTTATAAAGATTCTAGGAGTTGATATAATCTTATGTACTGTTTTAAATTGCTTTGTGATTAAAAGTGATGTAGAGAATTAAATAATTGTAGTAGTCATAGAGGTAGTGTAAATCTGCTTCATAGTAAGCAGTATCAGTGTCATTGGAAATGTGGAACATGAGTGAGCAAGAAGGGTGAGATATTACTAGTACAGGATTGTGAAAGTGATCTTGAACGTTTCCTTTCTGAAAGTTGCAGAAAAAGAAAATGACGGGATTTGCTTAGAAGAATTCCAAGAGTTATAAATGGCTCTTACACGATTTGGCCTTGTGGAAAGGTGTGGTAGAGAGCAAGAAGTCATTTATTGTATGTAACATATTTGTCAAAACGATGGAGCTTTTCTTTCAGAAAGTGGCGGGCTGAAAATAATAACAGCACAACAGAGTGTAAGCTGTTCATAGGACATCCTTCGACGTCATGGAAAGTACGTTAATTTTAAGGAGTTCTGATTTTTGATTGGTTATGTTATATGGGTTTTTTAAACACAATCATTTTGATTGTGTTTTTTTTTCCCCGCTGTTAGATGATGAATACCTTCAATTCACTCTTTTTAGTGAAATTTGATATATTCTGAGAACAGCAAAAATAAACCATTTAACATGTATAATTAATTCTGTACTTTTTGTATTTATGATATACATTTAGAATTGTGTAGGAGGCATGGAGAAGCTGAGGCTTCTGTAAGTGTCAAAGTTGTTGTATAGAAAGTTCACCTTCTGCGTAGTCTTTCATATGATAGACTACATCTGCACAATGAGATACCTAAGCAAAGGAAACACAAGTGATGTGATTGTGGAATGAGCAAAAAAAATTGCACGTTTTACAATTACATTAACTGTGTTTCCTAACATTACAAATCACATTGTGTAGATGAGGTTTAGGCCTGTTCCATGAGACAGAGGAGGTCTGACATTTGTTCAAGAGTGCAGTGGACATGACTCACTTCGTTGGTAGGCCTGCACATGTATTATCTCCTCTGTACTCTTCAACAACTTAAATTTCATCTGTAACCCTGAGTAGGACTCACCTGAAATGAATCTGTGGATAGGCCACACCTTGTCAGTATCTAGAAACAATCATTTAAAATGTTAGGGGCAGATTAATGATGGCCGTGCGCCTCTTTTGCGCCGCTGTTCCGTCACTTTTGTGACGCAGCAGCAGTGCAAAAGATGCACCATGTTGCAAGATAGGCCTCACTTCATCTCCAACAAGATACCATCAGTTTAAAATGTATATAATTAGGACTGTGTAGGGGACATGGAGAAGCTGAGGCTTCAGTAAGTGTCAGAGTTGTTGCATGCAGTGCTGACCTTCTGCGTACTCTTTCATATGCTGGACTACATCTGTACAATGACATATCTAAGCGAAGGAAACACAGGTAATGTGATTGTGAAATGAGGAAAAAAATACACCTGTGTTTCTTAACGTTACGAATCACATTGTGCAGATGAGGTTTAGGCCTGTCCAGGGAGACAGAGGAGGTCTGGCTTTTGTTCAAGAGTGCAGTGGACATGACTCACTTTGTTGGTAGGCCTGCACATGTACTATGTCCTCTGTACTCTTCAACAAGCCTAAATTTCATCTTTATCCCTGAGTAGGCCTCACCTCAAACAAACCTCTGGATAGGCCACACCTTATTGGCATCCTGAAACAATCATTTAAAATGTTAGGGACAGTTTTATGATGGCCGTGCACCTCTTTTGCGCTGCCGTTGCGTCACTTTTGTGAGACAGCAGCAGTGCAAAAGATGCACCATGTTGCAAGATAGGCCTCACTTCATCTGCATCAAGATACTGTTAGTTTAAAATGTATATTTTTAGGACTGTGTAGGGGGCATGGAGAAGCAGAGGCTTCTGTAAGTGTCAAAGTTGTTGAAAAACTGTTTGTCCTTCATTCTTTTCCCTTGTCTTTTCTAATTTTTAAATACATGTTTTAATATTTTTCCAATTTTTGTTCTTTCTTTCACAGATTGAAAGTATAAAAATAACAAGTGACTAAGTTAATGACAATTATAAGGTACTCTTTTCGTTACATTTCTATCACATTTAACTTCTATTAGTTCCACTGCTTCATTTCTTTAACCCTCACTTTCCTGCCTTTGCTACTTCCCTCATTCCTTTCTCTATTACTTACTTACTCCACTCCTTCCACTCTTTTTCTCAGTCCCTCTCTTCTCATAGTTCCTCACTCTTGTTCACTCACTCCGTCTCTATTACTCTCACTGTCTCTGACTGATCATTCTTTCACTACTTGTTCATTATGCTTTCTCCCTGTAGTTCAAGCACACTAAGGGGCATATTATCAACACAGGCAATAAAATTATCGCTGCTTTTATCAGCAGAAAACTGCTGCAAAAGTGTCTTTAGCGGCAGTTTTCTGCCGCAAAAGCGTCTTTAGCGGCAGATTTCTGCCGATAAAAGCAGCGAAAATTTTATCGCCTATGTTGATAATATGCCCCTATATTATTTACATTTCTTTGCTGTTTCAATCATTCCTTTTCTGTTACTTCTTCTTTTCTGCATTCTGTTTTTTTTCTCTGTTATTCCACATGTTTTAATCTTAATTTGAACATTCACTCACATTCTCTAAGAAACTCTTGTTTGTTATTCTTCTACTCACCTTTTTTTCTTTCACTTCCCTATCTATTTTGTTTTTCACAATTATACCCTCTTCCATCTTTTCTTCGGTAAATAGATCTATTAAACAGTATCTCTAGTTTAGTCCCTATAGCTGTCTTTCTTTTAACATTACTCTCTGTTTCCTTCCCTTATACTTACTCTTCTTTTTTTTTTTTTTTTGGTTCGCTCCCGGTTCGCGTACCGGCGAGCGAACCGGGAAGCGAACCAAAAGAAATAGAGGTTGCCAGAGTGCTAAACATTCTAGCAATTTTTTTATAAAGGGGAGGTAGTTCTGAAAATAACTTTTTTTAAATTATTTTTGTTGTTTTATATTTTTTTTATTATTTTTCTGAACATTTTTTAACTTTTTTTGTATTTTATGAACGGTTTTATATTTTTTTTGTTTTTTTTGAGGGGGAACAACGAAAAACAGGCATTAGAAAGGGCTCAACAGGAGCAAAAAATATTTTTTATTTTTTGGGGCGTTTTGAGCACTTGTGGTTTTCAAATGCTCTGTTTATCAAATTGATACTCATATTTGCACATGAGAGTAGGTCACCACAATAAAGGCACACTATCTTCATGTGCACAAAATTCTGTTGGATGTTTAGGACCGTTTCCCTCGCCTCTGGTCCCGACAGAGTTACCTGTGCCGATGTACTGGCCACAGGAGTTGGTGGGTTGTCTTGGAGGTGACGCATCTCTGCAACGTTGTAATTCAGTGGATGCCACCTCTGCATATGGCGGTGCATAGTATAGTTACCATAACTATACTTTTTGTCTGTACCTCTAGATAAAACATCTTTACAAATGAGGCATGTCACATGTCAGGCATTCACTTTTTTTTGGCCTCGAGGAAAAGAATAAAACTGCCAAATAAAACTGTCTTTGTGGTGGGATTTCCGGGGCTCTTCACGTAAGAACTGCCTCCCCTCTACTTCCTCTTCCTCTTCTTCTTCCTCTTCCTCCTCTGGGTTGGGAAGGAACTGTGGAGGTGGTCCTTCCTTCCTAGGTGGTTGTGGGGGTGGTGGGGGTCCACCAGCTGCAGCTACTACAGATGCCATTATTTTAATAAGCAAAAACAGGTCTTCCTCTCACAAAGATGAAAGTCAGAGTGAGGAAAGAAGGTGGGGGCTTTCATCATTTGGGAAAAAAAAAATGCTAAACCAATGAAAAGTGTTATTTTTAGGTCACATGACCTAGCCTTACATCATTAGGAAACCAAAAGTGAAATGAACCAATAGAAAGTTTTATTAACAAGTCACATGACCTGTTACGCTTACGTTACGCGCTCCGTGCCGCGCCCCGGATCGCTTCCGGGGAGCTGCGCTTCGCGCCTCGGAACACTTCCGGGTGCGCTAACGTGGCGCATCATAAGACGCATTACGCGGCAACGCGATACGTCGCGCTTACGCGACACGCCCCGGATCGCTTCCGGGGAGCTGCGCTTCGCGCCTCGGTTCGCGCTCCGGAGCACTTCCGGGTGCGCTAACGCGGCGCGTCATAAGACGCATTACGCGGCAACGTGATACGCCGCGCTTACATGACGCGTCACGATGTTGTTTTCTAACGCGGCAGTTGCGCTAACCGAATGTTTACCGGTTCGCGGACCGGGTCGCAGCACCAAATTGAGCTAACGGGAAGCTACCCGGTGCACGGACCGGTAGCGAAACAAAAAAAATATTAAAAAAATGTATATATATACATAAAAAAATTATATTAAAAACATATAAAATATATTTTTCGATTTAAAGAAGAATACATTTTAAAGCTTTTGATATTTACTATTAAAAAACGATTGAAATTCACTGAAAAAACCATAGGTTATAGACCATATATAGTTAGGAATTAGCATTTACAAAAGCTTGAAAATTCACTGAAAAAACCATAGGTTATAGACCATATATAGTTAGGAATTAGCATTTACAAAACCTTTTTTTACTCACACAAAACCTTTGAAATTCGCATATATAGTTAGTTGTACTAACTATATATCGCGCACCCGCAATCCACTGCTGATCATGTCACATATTACATCATTCATGACATGGTCAGTGACATCACTGATGACATCACTGATGACATCTCAAATGACATCACTGATGACATCACTGATGACAACATCCAGTGACTGTATGTTTCTGTAAAGTTAAAATATGTCTTACATATTGAAGAATGAGTGGATGTATAAGTGTCTGGATGAAGGATTTAGTAGGTGCATGACTGACTGTATGAGTGAGTGATTAAATGTGTCTCACTGAGTGCATGGGTTAGTGACTAAACTGTCTTAATTTGTGCATCATTATATCTGTTGTTCTGTAAACTCCTGCATGTGTTGATCAGTAGCTATATGAGTAACTATATGGGTTATTGATTGGTTGCCCAAGTATTTGTATGGGAGACTGAGTTTGTGTGTGGGTGGCTGGGAAGTGTATGACTCTGTGCAGAGATGTGTGAGCAGTTGATTCACTAGATGTATGGGTTCAAAAGTGCATGTGGAAACAGCTGTATGGGCGGTTGACTGTGTGCATGAGTGTATTGGTGAGTGAATGGATATCTCAGTGCTACATGTCAAAGTAAGTACATATGTAAAACACAGTACATGTGAGAGTTGACATATATAAATAACTGTGCATAAGAGCCAGTGAATGTGTGAGTGGTTTATGGATCATTATGAAATTGTATCAGGGATTGTATAAGAGAGTAAATATGTGTTAGTATCTGTTTGAATAAGTAAGGTGTGTATAACTGTATAGTTGAGGAAATGGAGGTGTGATTGATTCTTTGCATGACTGACTAGGTGTGTGAGTAACTCCATGGATGAGTGACAGTCTGTGAGTGTCTGTTTACTGTGAGTGTATATAAGGTTATATTAGAATCTGAAGAAGTTCATCGTATTATCACATGAATGATGTCATCAGTGATATGATCAGTCATGTCAAATGAGATGTTATCAGTGATGTCATCAGTGATGTAATTTGAGATGTCATCAGTGATGTCATCAGTGATGTCATCAGTGATGTCATTTGAGTTGTCATCAGTGATGTCCTCAGTGATGTCACTGACCATGTCATGAATGATGTAATATGTGACATGATCAGCAGTGGATTGCGGGTGCGCGATATATAGTTAGTACAACTAACTATATATGCGAATTTCAATGGTTTTGTGTGAGTAAAATAAGGTTTTGTAAATGCTAATTCCTAACTATATATGGTCTATAACCTATGGTTTTTTCAGTGAATATATATATATATATATATATATATATATATATATTACCTACTGGCCGCCAGTAGGTATATATAGTTACGATTTTTTCTCTATGGGATTTTTGAAAATTCTATGTCTAATAACTTTGGCGTTTGTGGAAGGAATTGGCTGAAATTTTCAGGAAAATGGAACATTTTGTTTCTGAGCAGCCCCTGAAAATTTGGGGGGGTCGTCAATGGGGGGCCGAGAAAAAAGGGGGGTCCCAAAACGCGTATTTCCCATGTTAATTTCCATAGGGCGGTTGGCCTCACTTTTAGCCCGAACGGCTGAATGGATTTGCACGAAACTTGGCAAAATTGTAGGGACTGGTAGCCCGAGCTCCGGGCAGCGCTCCGCTTCGCGTACTTTTCGCGTTACGGAGCTTTGCGAAGCGAAGTTGATTGGCTCTCCGGTGTCTGTAAACATTCCAAACAGTCCGTAGCGGCGGCCATCTTGTCTCTCGGTAGGATCGAGAGACAAGAGGAGGCCAATGCGAAGGGGCAAATGATCATAAGGGGGCATAGTAGATCCTCCCTGACCCCCTAGGTTTGATGTGGAGGTTTTAAAAGGGCCCCGCGGGGCAAAAAAAAATCCCCAAAAAAAATCGAACGGGTGAATGGATTTGCATGATACTTGGCAAAATTGTAGGGACCGGTAGCCCGATGTGCCTTTGCTGGGTCTCAATATATGTGCTGCAGTGGATTTTGAGAAATTAACGTTAAAAAAAGATATATATCTGTGACAGCGTCCCGGGTAGCGATCCGGGTCACGTACTTTTCGCGTTACGGAGCTTTGCGAAGCGAAGCTGATTGGCTCTCCGGTGTCTGTAAACATTCCAAACAGTACGGAGCGGCCGCCATCTTGTCTCTCGGTAGGATCGAGAGACAAGAGGAGGCCAAAGCGAAGGGGCAAATGACCATAAGGGGGCATAGTAGATCCTCTCTGACCCCATAGGTTTGATGTGGATGCTTTAAAAGGGCTCCGCGGGGCAAAAAAAAAAAAAAAAACGTTTTTTTTTGGTGGGGTGCGCCCGGTTAGCGTAACGGGAAGCGGACTGGGGAGCGTACTACAAGGAAACAAGAATGATTGACTTTTAACTTATTGTATGTTTATAGACTTTTTTTTTACTTTTTTTTCTGCTGAGTGACGTCTCGGCCTATCTCCACGGGATGCAGTCCCTACCATCTCGGCGTTTAAGCCCAGGGGGACCGGTAGTGTGGGAGAGATAACGTCTGTAAACGTTCGATTCGAAGGAAATCAGGAAGTGTTGAAAAAAATTGTCTGCGCCATCTTGCCTTTTTTCAAATGCCACACTTTTGTCGTGCACGGCAGCCATTTTAGATGCCTTGACCAGACCCACTCTCTGCACGCTGTCGATCCTTAGCATGGCTCCCCACCCTCGCAAGCATCTCCCCCAGGCACTGGTCACCCCCGCTCTCTGTCCTATGCATGGGCAATAAACCTCCCCCCATCTGCGCTGTTCTTCCCTGAGAATCACACTCTGTGCCCGCCCGACACCTCCCTTTCGCCCTATTCACTACCGCACCCTCTGACACTCCTCTTCCTCTGTGTCCGATTGTCCAGGCCGGTCCCAGGCTATCAGGTAGCCCTGCAGATGTACTTTATGGCCCCAGCTGTAAAGAATCACCCCTCTTCAAAGGAGTTACAGTAGATCAAGGCCCCCACCCGATGAGATCCGTCACACCACACGCGTTCCTACTATCTGAAAACCATCCTGTATTGTGATTGGGGAGGGGACCGAGCCTGAAGCGGAAGATTCCAGGGATGCCTCTTTGTACATCAAAGTTTTTACAATTATGTGTCACATTAAAAATATATAGCACTCCAACAAAGTAGTAGGATTATAAAACTTTGATAACTTATAAATATAAATAACGCAACAAAAACAGTAAAAACATTTAAATATTTTTAGGAAAAAAGAAGGAACAATGGTCAGTAGCGGTCGGTTGTGCGAATAGTCCCAAGGCAGCACAACGTGCTGAGATCTGGACGGCACCCAGGTGATGTTGCCTGGGTGCCGCACTGGTTTTGGGAATCCTACAATGCTGCTCCGAATAACAGCATGGGGCGTCCCGGGGGGTGGCTCGTCAGTAGCGGTCTGTTGTGCGAATAGTCCCAAGGCAGCAGAACGCGCTGAGATGTGGATGGCACCCAGGTGATGTAAAGTAAGTTGCCGCACTGGTTTTGTTATCCCACAATGCTGCTCCGAATAACGGCGTGGGGCGCCCCGGGGGGGGGGGGGGGGAGGGGGGGGAGGCGGCGTGAACGGGCCTCCACAGGTGGAGGCTCGTCTGCTGTAGTGGGGCGCCCCTTTACCGTTTCAGTTGCCATTCCGCCCGCTTTTGGTACACTGTGCCAAAATCCGCCATTCAGCTGAGTTGCGCCCACTCTTGCGGTGCAGCGATAGGCGGCTGCCACAGGACTCTCAAAATGGCGGCAGGCTCTTTCCTTTTTGGGCCTGGTCCACTGAAATGGCCCTGGGACACCTTGGAACTCGGACGCTTGTCTGCTAGGGCTTGGGCTCCATTCTCGAAAGCGTCCCCTCAGCCTTGAGGATTCTACAAAAGTCTTGGGGGCCCCCGACTCCTGCAGGCTTCCGGTGGGGAGCGGCTGCCATGATTGCTCGCGGAATGACCACGACGGAGCCACGAGATGGTGGTGCTCTCATGCTGACGCCAGCTTCAGTCTGAAACATCCAGAAACAAGGTGGGGCTTTCATCGTTTGGGGAAAAAAAAAGTTTTCATCCAATGAAAAGTGTTATTTTTAGGTCATATGATCAAGCCTTCCATCATTAGGAAACCAAAAGTGAAATGAACCAATGAAAAGTTTTATAAAGAAGTCACATGACCTGTTATGCGGCATAGGGTATAAAAAGCGTAGAAAATCCGTTGGCACGTGAGGCGGCGTCAGTAGCGGACCGATGTGCGAATAGGCCGAAGGCAGCGCAACGCGCCAAGATCCGGATGGCAACGAGGTGGTGTCTAGCAAGTTGCCGCACTGGTGTGGCCATCCTACAATGCTGAAAGTCGGCGTGGGGCGCACCGTTGGCCTGTGAGATGGCGTCAGCAGCGGACCGATGTGCGAATAGGGCCAAAGGCAGCGCAACGTGCCAAGATCCGGATGGCAACGAGGTGGTGTCTAGCAAGTTGCCGCACTGGTGTGGTCATCCTACAATGCTGTGCCGAAAGTCGGCGTGGGGCGCTCCGTTGGCCTGTGAGTTCGCGTCAGTCAGTGGGGGTTGTTTGAGGATCTGACTGCATTGGAAATCTATGTGATGCTGTGCGTCGCCCCCAAGATGAAGGTTCCTCGGCTGCAGTGGGGCGCCCCTTGGTGTTTCACTCGCTATGCAGCTGAGTTGCGTGCGCACTTGTGGCGAATAGGTCGAAAGCAGCACAACAATATTTTCTGACTAGAAGACACCACAAGGCGCTGAGATTCGGTTGGCACCGAGGTGGTGTCTAGCAAGTTGCCGCACTGGTGTGGCCATCCTACAATCCTGCTCCGAATAACGGCGTGGGGTGCCCGAAGGGGGGGGGGAGGCGGCGTGAACGGGCCTTCCCAGGTGGAGGCTCGTCTGCTGTAGTGGGGCGCCCCTTTACCGTTTCAGTTGCCATTCAGCTGAGTTTCGGCCGCTCTTGATGCTACAGCGACAGGCGGCTGCAACAGGACTCTCAAAATGGCGGCCTGTTCTTTGGATTTGGGTCTGGTCCACTAAAATGGCCCTGGGACACCTTAGAACTCGGACGCTCGAATTTTTTTTCCTTTCCTCTACATGCAAAAAAGGTAAATGCCCGGTACGTTACCTGCCTCATCTGCCACGATGTACTCTCCAGAGGAACCGAAAAAAAATATAGTTATGGTAACTATACCATGTATCGTCATATGGAGAGGTGGCACCGATTAATTATAGTGCTGCACAAAAGAGAGATTTGGAGGAGAACCCCCGACCTGCCAGTACATTCACCAAAGAAGTGGCACTGACAGCATCAGAGGCAAGGGAAACGGTCCCAAATATTTAGAAGAACTTTGGAAAGATTAAAATGACATGTTTAGATTGTGGCAAATTAATTTCATGTGGACAGATGAGTGTTACTCTAATAAATACAGCATATGAACATCATCATAGTCGATGGTTGGTAGAGACATTTTGACTATATCCTGGACCTGCCCGTCCTCGCCCAAAATGGCGCCGGAATAAATGGGACTCGTAACTCCTTGTTGTGTACTGGTTGCTGAACCTTGAAATCACGAGATTCGTATGCAGTTTTGAAGCACATGGCGGGCGGGGACGAGAATTGATTGAATATTTCGACATCCCTATTGATATTAAGTTCTGGTGTGTTATTGATTACTGTACTATTGAAAGTTTGAATTAACGTCACCCATGGTACTTGCCCGCAAATGTATATCTAGATAATTTTATTGTAACTGGCTCTGTCGTATTTTAATTATAAAATGTACGTCCACCGATTCCGCAACTGTTAGACACCTTAGTTCTTGCAACCTAATGGCCCGCCCGTTACGTTCCTCTACAGTGTAAATGTCTACTCATCATATACGATTACAGTTTGCTCCGTGGCCGGCCCACGTGGTTATAGGCCCGTATTTGTATACTGACATTTTCACAATAAAGGTTTTTAAAAGAAAACATGGTAGTAGTATTTACATTGGTAAAGTTTTTAATAATAGTCACTGTTTTAGAATCAGTAAAAGGCAAGTGAAATAAAGCAGTCCAATTACATGAAGGGTAAAAGGTATAATACGCAGGAACGCAGTAAAGATAAATGGTCAAGGGCTGTTGTGTTTCTACTTCTGCAACATAAAGTGATCGATAAGAATCTGATATTCAGGCGTATCGGCGACTAAGACAGCAGGCCGAGCCTCTTTTGCTCAACGGCTCCGTCATGGGACGAAGAAACGCCCTTTTTCTCGAAAAAGGAATATATTTTACTTGCAGGACAGTTGTAAATTTTCCGGGAAAGTACATTAGCGTGGAACATTATAACATATGTTTTAAGAAAAAATAATGTTCGAAAGTAATAAAAAGCGTAATTTTTAGGTCATATGACCAAGCCTTTGATCATTAGAATAAGAAAAGTAAAATGAACCAATGAAAAGTTTTATTAACAAGTCACATGACCTGTTATGCTTACGTTACGCGCTGCGCGCCGCGCCTCGGATCGCTTCCGGGAAGCTGCGCTTCGCGCACCGGAGCACTTCCGGATGCGCTAACGCGCCGCGTCATATGACGCATTACGCGACAACGCAGGTCCAGAATATAGTCAAAATGTCTCCACCAACCAGCGGTCGGAACACAAGCCTTTCATCATTAGAATAAGAAAAGTAAAATGAACCAATGAAAAGTTTTATTAACAAGTCACATGACCTGTTATGCTTACGTTACGCGCTGCGCGCCGCGCCTCGGATCGCTTCCGGGAAGCTGCGCTTCGCGCACCAGAGCACTTCCGGATGCGCTAACGCGGCGCGTCTTATGACGCATTACGCGACAACGCAGGTCCAGAATATAGTCAAAATGTCTCCACCAACCAGCGGTCGGAACACAACCCCTTTCAGCAGGCTAAATAGTTCTGTTAAATGACAACAGAAGGGACGGGCAACAAGAACCATCAGTCAAAGAGGGGAGGGCAAGTTTTTCTCTACCGGGTCACGTTGGGGCGCTACCGGAACTGATCGAATTGGTAGTCTACAGTGTTTCTGGATGTTTCAGACTGAAGCTGGCGTTAGCTTGAGAGCACCACCATTTCGTAGCTCCGTCGTGGCCATTCCACGAGCAATCATGCTAGCCGCTCCCCACCAGAAGCCTGCGGGAGTCGGGGGCCCCCAAGACTTTTGTAGAATCTTCAAGGTAGAGGGGACGCTTTCGAGAATGGAGCCCAAGCTCTAGCAGACAAGCGTCCGAGTTCCAAGGTGTCGCAGGCCCATTTTAGTGGACCACGCCCAAATCTGAAGAGCCGGCTGCCATTTTGAGAGTCCTGTGGCAGCCGCCTATCGCTGCACCGCAAGAGCGGGAGCAACTCAAGTACATGGTGAGCGAGACGCTGTAGTCGAAAGAGCGGCGGTAAACAGCTGAATAGCGGAAGAGGCACAGTGTAGCAAAAGCGGGCGGAATGGCAACTGAAACGGTAAAGGGGCGCCCCACTACAGCGTGTCTTTAGGTGAAACGGATTGTGGGACAAGGTCAAGAATGGAAGAGTCACCAAAAGGCAAAAAGTTCCGCTTGACCCCGGGAGCCGGCTACCTATGTCGGGGGCGATCTCAGGCCACACCAGGGCAACACGACTTGCGGAGGGGGCCGGAGCCAAGCGCCCCCTCCGAGTCCGCGCCATGACACCGTCCCTTGGGGGCCTCAGTCAAGCGGTTCAGGGTGGCACCGCATCACATTGTTTTCAAATGCAGTCACGTCCTCAAACAGCCCCCACTTACATTGAGAATAGTGAAGCTGTAGCAAGTGCAAATAGGTTTCAGACAGTGTTACAAGCACTCCTCAAAACTTTGAATTATCAGAGTGCATGAGTTTCATGCTCGATCGATTGAGCTAGCCGGATCGGGCAACAAAAAGTATAAAATAGTTATGTAAATAGTTATTTAATAAAATGTTTTACCCTGTTACTTTGCTGGTGTGTTGTATATATTTGTAATATTTGCATAGAGTTTATCGTTATTTTGGGCGGGGTGGGTGGCGGAGCCGAGCTGTCTTGCAGCCATCATGGTGTGGAGTTCAGTTCATCTCACTAGTTTCGTATTTCTCATGAGGGGTTGTTCCTAATGTTTCTATTTTAGCGAGGTCAAAAAGAGATTCCATTAGTGGCCTACTGATTTTGCTCGATTCCTTTTGTTTTTTAACACGATTTTTCGCTATCTGCAAAGACTAAACAGAGTATTGCGACTCTGTGCTTGTTTGTAAATAGAGAATGAACCAAAGAGAACCAATTCTAAAACAGTAAATGCTTGGATAACAATCAATCAAATGGAGAGAGAAGCAGGCATGACGGATTACAACGGGGGCAAAGGCCTGCGTTAACTACCCTTCACTATCTGCAAAGAGAGAGTACTCCTAATAGAAATGAGGGGGGGGGCAGCATTCAAAGCAGATCAGTGTGCATAAACACGAAAATGTTTTTTCTTACCACGTACTTGACATTCGACAGCTTATGATATTTGCTATTGAAAAACCATTGAAATTCACTGAAAAAACCATAGGTTATACACCATATATAGTTAGGAATTAGCATTTACAAAACCTTGAAAATTCACTGAAAAAAACCATAGGTTATAGACCATATATAGTTAGGAATTAGCATTTAAAAAACCTTTTTTTACTCACACAAAACCATTGAAATTCCATATATAGTTAGTAGTACTAACTATATATCGCGCACCCGCAATCCACTGCTGATCATGTCACATATTACATCATTCATGACATGGTCAGTGACATCACTGATGACATCACTGATGACATCTCAAATGACATCACTGATGACATCTCATTTGACATCAATGATCACATCACTGATGATATCATTCATGTGACAATACAATGCATCTCCTCACACTTTAATATAACCTCTGTTACACCCAGTGTTAAATACAGAGTATAATTTTTGAAACCTTTGACACACCAATACTAGTTACTACATACGCACTCACTAATTCCTACGTCTACACACACATTCACTCATTCACCCATACAATCATTCATACATACAATCACTCATCTTTACAACACTATCATATGCACTCATACATCTATACAGACACTCACACTCTGCCACTCATCCATGGAGTTACTCACACACCTAGTCAGTCCTGTAAAGAAACAATCACACTTCCATTTTCTCATCTTTACAGTTAAACATAGAACACCTTACATTTTCAAACATATACTAGACACATACTTACTCTCTTATACAATCACTGATACAAGTACACATTGATCTGCACAGAGTCACACACCTCCCAGCCAGCCACACACACACTCAGTCTCCCATACAAATACTTGGGCAATCAATCAATAACCCATATAGTTACTCATATAGCTACTGATCAACACATGCAGCAGTTTACAGAACAACAGACATAATGATGCACAAATTAAGACAGTTTAGTCACTAACCCATGCACTCAGTGAGACATATTTAATCACTCACTCATACAGTCAGTCATGCACCTACTAAATCCTTCATCCAGACACTTATACATCCACTCATTCTTCAATATGTAAGACATATTTAAACTTTACAGAAACATAAAATTACTGGATGTTTTTTCCAGTGATGTCATCAGTGATGTCATTTGAGATGTCATCAGTGATGTCATCAGTGATGTCACTGACCATGTCATGAATGATGTAATATGTGACATGATCAGCAGTGGATTGCGAGTGCGCGATATATAGTTAGTACTACTAACTATATATGGAATTTCAATGGTTTTGTGTGAGTAAAAAAAGGTTTTTTAAATGCTAATTCCTAACTATATATGGTCTATAACCTATGGTTTTTTCAGTGAATATATATATATATATATATATATTATCTACTAGCGGTCACCAGTAGATAGTTTTAGTTAGGACCTAGTTTCCCAATAACTTTGGCGCCGCTTGACGAATCTTCGCAACATTTTCAAAACTTGTGGCCCGCTCCAGTCAGCTCCTATCCTAAAAGTTTTGAGGTGATTAGTCCAACGGGAGCTGAAAAAAAAGTGGAGTCCCAAAATTTGTTTTCTCCATGTTATTTTCCATATGAAACTTTAAACACGGCTACAGCCCAAACTGCTGAACGAAATGACACTAAATTTGGGAAAATGGGAGCCCTTGTTCCAGAAGGAACTCTTTTTGTTAAATGGTGTAAATCCATTCAGTAGTTCCTGATAATATTTTTTTTTAAATGGTCAAACAATGCATTTCTCATAGGAAACTTTAGACACGGCTACAGCTTGAACTGCTGAACGGAATTACACCAATTTTGGCAAAATGTAGTGCTTGCTTCAGAAAGCGCCCTTTTTTCATATGGTGTAAATCCATTCAGTAGTTGCTGAGAGAATAAAAAAATAAAAGTTTCGATATATAGTACCGCAGTGGATCTGTGCATCCTCCTGACCACAAGCTTTATTCTAATTGGCTGTCAACACTCCAAACCAGGAAGTGTTGGCAGCCATCTTATGCCTTGGTAAACAAGGAACAAGAAAATAGAAAAATAAATGCAAAAAACAAGAAAAGGGGGCAAGGTAGTAACACCCTGACCCTCTAGGCCCACTCAGGGATCCCACAAGTACATCCAGGGCCCAAAAAAGCATTAAATAAAAAATCAGCTAAATTTTCGCTGGGTGCGCAAATGCAGCAGAGAACATTTAAAAACACAAAGAGCGTGCTCCTGGGCTTCATTTTATTTAAGTCCCCGGGTGGACCAGGTCCCAGGGGCAGTGAAAAAAAGTGTGGGGGGCCCAAGCACTCCCACACTACACCGCTCGGACCGTCACCTCCCCGGCGCAATGTTATCATGTCACTTGGGGCACGCCGCCCCCCGCTGCCCTGGGGACCGCCACCCCGGGGCTTTTATTAATTAATTAGCGGGGGCACATGGTCCCCCCACTGTCCCAGGAACCACCACCACTGGGGATTTTTTTTAAATCATACACCTGTTTGGGGGCCTCGAGCCTCCCCACATGCCCGAGGACCGCCACCTCCCAGGGGCACTAATATTCAAAAGTAGTAGAGTGTCATCGGTAAAGAGTCAAGCCAGCACTCTCTGACCTTCCACATTAGGGGAGACACAACAATCCCTATTTAAGTGGGCGATCACCCCACTAATATACAATGAAAACAACATGGAGGTAAGGATCACGATTGATCCTGAAGGGCTTAGTAAGCTGGCTACTACTTCCCCATCTGACTTGGGAGTACATTTAAGAGTGTTACTCTCCCAGGATGTCTAATAGACTTGCAAGAATGCCTATTGTCTCCAGAGGGCCACAGATCAAAGGTGGCACATAATTCAACGTAGGCCACATTATGTTTCATTCTTTGATTACCTAATCTTCCAATTGAACTGAAAGATCAATGGTACTGATATTGCTGCTAAAGCCCACCTGGAAATCAGATAGGACCGTATTTAAATGATCCAGTCTTTTGATATCACATGTTTACAGAACATTTGCTTTGTAGGGAATCTAGCAAAATAATGCATCTGTAATACACCAGGTCATAGGGATTCACACCCTTTAGCTTCCGTAGTACTTAGCTTTAACCTACACATAGGTATTGATACCTTGACAGGCCCTGGTAGTTTAATCAGCCATTATATCCATAATTCATCAGTGACTGTACCCCTCAGCAGAGGCAGCTTTGGATGTCCATCCTATGAAGGAGCCGGGTTCAGTAATCACTACTTTTACTAGAAGAGGATTATTATCACCTAATGTGGAATGCAATTCAAGCCTAGCCCTAGGGCTAGTCTTCAAGTGCTAAATAGTTATACTGGAAGTGAGACTAAAGCTAAAATTAGTGCAGCTATCCCATCTTGTGAAAAGTGGACTGATCCTTCCTAAAGATGTCTGCAATCCAATCCATGATCTACCGAAGATTCTTCAATCATCCAGGAGCCATCTTGGTAGTCAAACATTGTCTCTCTCCAGGAATGTGGCAGTCCTTACGGATACATTGATTCAACATATATGGTGTATATTCATTGAGGATTAAGACATATGCCCATTCCAAGAAAGATGGCGCGCTGAACACTTAAATTAATGTATTATTCCCCAGTGTTACACTCAGAGGAGCTAAGGGAGGCAAAGTCTTCTACAATCATATTAGCCCTTGAATCTTTCATGGATAAGAATCCGTCTTGTTCAAATATACTTCTTGATGGGGATGTTGACTCTACTTTGAGTCCCTAGACATGGAAGATGTTAAACGTATGGCAAAGAAGGATGAATTATGGGCCATCTACCAGCTGACCAATGCCCCAGTGAAACCGTGACATTCGGGTGCTGCAAGGGGCCCCATAAATGAGACCCCAAGGATCTCACCCATTTCTGGAAGCTGATTGCCAGGCATGACAGTGGATTAGAACCTGAGTAGATCTGTTCTTTCATGACTTGGACATCTGGGGTGAATAGATACTAACTCTTGTGAAGTCCATCGCAATGGATGCTCGTTTCACAGACTTGTGGCAGGGGACTGAGATAGTACTTGTATTCAAAAAGTCTGATAAGAGCCTCCAAGTCAACACAAAGCATAATTTTGCACAAAACATTTTTTGTCACGCGATGCTGATAAAGATTCACATTGGATCATTGCGAAAGACATCCTGAGCCTGATACAAACAGGGAATCAACTGAAAAACATTTACTATTGATCAGTGTTCGATTCCTCACTGTATATTGGTTTTGATAGGCAGAGGTGACCTATATATTGCTTCTGTCGATCGAAAGACTGCATTCAACTTGATTCCTTACTCAAGTTTATGTTGAGTCCTTGAGACGATAGGCATGCCCCAGGTAATGTTGTTAATTTTGGTCCGGCTTCATATCAAGAAGTGTGTCCAAGTACATTAGGGTATCCAGGGCCAATTGAATAACCGGATACCGGTGTAGAAAGGGGTCTACCAAGGCTGTGGTTTGACCCCTACTCTCATGTGCTGTCTGGGATTCCCACAGATGCTCCCTCCATAGCAAGTCCTGGAAAACAGCTCAACCCTTAAAGAGGCTGCAAAGCATTGCATGTCAGGGAGAGAGCAGGAGTGCTTGATATTCACAATCATATGGCACTCACCTCCACTCTCCCTGATTTCAGCTACTGAGATGCTGGCACACACCTTAGCATGCTTGAGTCTAGCATAGGTTTCGCACAAAATACTATGCCTAGACACACTTTAAAGCTTTTCTTACTTCAAGTGTGTACTGCACAATCCAGCACACATGCAAAGTCAGAAAATAAAGGCAAAATGAAAACATTTCTCCATGTAATGCCTGCTTTACAGCAGTGTTATTTTTTGCTGCCACATCCTGTCTGCTAATGTTAGTAGATTGGACTTAGTGTAAAAAACATGGGGAGTTGCATGAAAATGCCCATGTCCCACCAATGTACCGCCGCCGTGAGGCAAAGCAATGCATAGCATTATTTTGCGCTGGTTTGTGTTACTTTTATATACAAACCAACACTAATACCATTTAGCATTGGTTTGATAATGTCCAAACACTGAAGACACTAAACAGAGTCAATTCCATTGAATATTTGGGCATTACAGATGTATATATGGTTACTGGAACAAGATCACTGCCGACCAGCTCGCTACTTCCCTGAGCAAGCACCCTCCCACCAGCACAACGAACCCCAGCCAAGCGGCCACCAACCTCACGAAGTGGATCAGCGACTGCGCAGACGACCTCGCCCCTCTGAAGACCCCGCTGAGCAGATCCGGCAGCAAGAAAGCCCCATGGTTTAACGACGAACTCAAGAGCTCCAAGAAGAACTGCAGAGCACTCGAGAAAACCTGGTGCAGAGACCCAACACCGGACAACATGACTGCCCTCAAGCTCGCCACCCGAAAACACCACCAACTGATCCACGCCACCAAGAAAACTGCATTCAAGGAACGACTGGACAACAACGCACACAACAGCAAGGAGCTCTTCAACATCGTTAAAGAGCTCTCCAACCCCAACGCCGGAAACAACGACATCACCCCTTCGCAAGACCTCTGCAAGTCCCTCGCCTCCTACTTCCACAACAAGATCGCGGACATACACAACAGCTTCTGGACTCAACCGACGCATGCCACGACCGAACCACCGCCCCCCACCACCACCCTCCACGCCTGGACCCCGGTCAGCACCGAAGAGACCGTCCGCACGATGAACTCCATCCACTCCGGAACCGACCCCTGCCCTCACCACGTCTTCAACAAGGCCGATGCTGTCATCGCACCCCACCTACGGGACATCATCAACACCTCCTTCGACACCGCCACCTTCCCGGAGAGCTGGAAGCACGCCAAACTCAGCGCTCTACTAAAGAAGCCATCAGCCGACCCCACCGACCTCAAGAATTACCGCCCCATCTCGCTGCTCCCGTTTCCTGCAAAAGTCATCGAGAAGACCGTCAACAAGCAGCTGGCCGCCTTCCTCGAGACAAACGGATCCCTCGACCTCTCGCAGTCTGGCTTCCGGGCCAACCACAGCGCCGAGACCGCCCTGATCGCAGCGACCGATGACATCCGAGCCCTGCTCGACAACGGAGAAACAGCGGCCCTCATCCTCCTAGACCTCTCCATGGCCTTCGACACTGTCTGCCACCGCACCCTAATACAGCGCCTCAGCAACGTCGGAATCCAGGAGAAGGCATTGGAGTGGATCATCTCCTTCCTCGCCGGAAGGACACAGAGAGTCCGCCTCCTCCCGTTCAGATCAGAAGCCACCAAAGTCATCTGCGGCGTCCCTCAAGGCTCCTCGCTCAGCCCAACCCTCTTCAACGTCTACATGAGCCCCCTCGCAGCCATCGCACGCCAGCACAACCTCAAAACCATCTCCTACGCCGACGACACCCAGCTGATCCTGTCCCTCACCAACGACCCCGCCACCGCCAGAGCCAACCTTCACGAAGGAATGAAAGAGGTAGCCGAATGGATGAAGAACAGCCGCCTGAAACTGAACTCGGACAAGACGGAAGTCCTCATCCTGGGATCTTCACCCTCCGCCTGGGACGACTCCTGGTGGCCCTCTGCCCTAGGCAACGCACCCAAACCAACAGACCACGCACTCAACCTGGGCTTCATCCTGGACCCCTTCCTCTCGATGACCAGACAAGTCAACACCGTCTCCTCGTCGTGCTTCAACATCATGCGCATGCTACGTAAGATCTTCCGGTGGATCCCCACCGAGACAAGGAAGACGGTCACCGAGGCAATCGTCACCAGCCGTCTGGACTACGGAAACGCCCTCTACACCGGAACCACCGCCAAACTCCAGAAGAGACTCCAGCGGATCCAGAACGCCTCAGCACGACTCATCCTGGACATCCCCCGTTGCAACCACATCTCCAGACACCCGAAAGACCTGCACTGGCTCCCGGCCAACAAGAGAATCACCTTCCGCCTCCTCACCCACGCACACAAAGCCCTACACAACGAAGGCCCAGGATACCTCAACAGCCGCCTTGTGGAAAAATACATTTTGCCATGTTCTGTGTCCCTACGTGTCCCCCATCTTATGTTATATGTGCATGATTAATATGCATATGCATTCCCCATGTTCGATTAAAGACGCAATTACAGTTGTGTCCATCCCTAGTATGCCAGTTCCCAGTTCTCGTGAATACTACGAATATCAGGCCTATGTAAAGTTACGTTGCCACGTTTCTCAGTGTGCACGTTATTTCATTGAAAAGTCCCCGTTTCTAGGCCTCAAAAGGGCCCGGACACCAGATTCAGCTCCTGTCTCCTGAGCCCTCGCTGAGGAGATACAGCCCCCACCTGTATCCTCGACCCTTCACTTACTTCCTGCCTCACAGTGCCCGGCTCGGCCTGGCTCTGCCTACTAGTCTGCCAAAAGTATGTTATGATTCTAGTTATCAGTCCAGCACTCCTTCTCTGCATTCCTAAACTACTGAATCGCATCAATAGTTTCAGTCATCGTCTAGCCTTTACGTCTCCATGTAAGAGAAATACTGTATTAATGGTCATTTAATATTCTCCAACACGCACTACATGTAGAATAATGCATGCTCCAGTCTTAGAGTCTGTTAGCCTCTCCCCTCCTGACTCTTAGTTTATATCAACATGTTCTCTAAACATCAGATACTAGATATTATTTAGGTACATGTCGCCCTGACTCTCCAGACTTCAGTCTCTGCTCCTAGCACAGAGTTCATAGCCCCCAGCTTCTCCTAGTAACACGTCATTGTCAGTTTGCGCGCACCATTAGGTTAGAGGTCCCGGCTCCTTAGGTAGCCCCCTCCATGTTTCCGCCCCATTTATGACATATTCTGTTACGTTTACATCACATGTCCATGTATACGCCTCCTGTTACACCCACTTTCACCCTTATCTTTCGCGACTGCTATTGACCACACCCACTGCTCCGCCTATTGTATGTATTGTAATGCAACTGTTTTAGTATATATGCTTGTGTACTGTTATTAAAGTTGGCGCGCTCATCCCAGATCCAGCCCCGGCAGCTGCCGGGCTCTGCCATCCCATTCCTGTGCAGGTTGTCCTGTTCCTGTCCTTTATGCTGTATTAAACCTGCAAACTCCTACTACCTCGAATCTTGACTCTTATTTATTGAGCTATCTGTTATTACTATGTCCAGTAAAACCTAGATCCGGTATTATTTATTTATATACCACATAATGGCGCCCGAATAGGGACTTGCCCTTTCCCCACGCGCCGGTGAAGCCACGCCGGCCCCCTGACCCTCTGCAGCCGTGACGGAACCATACCGTGCACATGCAGATATTTCTGCTTCAAGTATCCCTCAGGCCTACGTAGGAGACGGAGGTTGCGGTCCAGCATCCAGACGAGGCGGTGGAGGAACGCGGCGAGTCCCGACCAGAGCCCAAGCCGAGAGTCCAAGGTCCGAGGTATCCGGAGGCCCACCCGTAACTGAAGTCCGAAGTTCGTCCGTCCGGCGTCGAAGCAGTCCAGTCCAGTCCGAGGCCTTCCGTTCTTGCTGCCCGGTGAGTACCGTTGCTGGGGTAGTATCTAGACAGGGTCAATCTAATTGTCTCTGGTCCGTGGGGTTTGGTGGTACACAGATCCCAAAACGAAGTGTCCACTCCGGTGGATGCGGGTCCTGACGTGTCTCTTTATGAGACCGGTAAGTTTCGTACTGTTCCAGCAGTGCATCTAGTTTCTGTTCTAGTCAGTTCTGTTCTCGAGCAATTCATGTATCTGTTTTCCGTATTCCAGGTAGTATTCTGTTCGAACTGTTATTTTAAATGTCTTTCATGTATTTTAGTGTCGTGGTATGAAAGTGGTGTAATTATCGTGTTCATTGTGTATTGTATTGTGTCTAGATTACAGTTCAGTCATGCCGTTATTTTCCAGACTACGTCAGTTAAGAACTAGAAAAGGTCTGTTAGAAGAAGCAGTTCCTGTCCCGCCTAGGGACAGTCCAGGTCATTTTATGTATCAGAAGCATGGCATAAGTGCCATATTATATCTAGATTTATGGGTAGAGTATACCAAACAGTTAGAAGAAAAGTATAGATGGCCTGTATCAGGCACATGGGATGCCGAGTGCATCATGCGAGTAGAAGAAGCATTATGGAAAAAGAAAGCCAGACAGTCACAGAAAGATGCCATCGAGTTATGGCGCAAAGAATCTCATAAAAGAACCGAAAAAGAAATCAGAAAGTCAGAATTAAGTAGAGAATCCTTAGAACGAGCCCAAGAAAGGGAACTAATCGAGATAGGTGAACGAGTTAAAACCGAACAGTCAGACAGACAGAGGAATGCCCTTATTAAGGGTATGTATCCTCTTCTTGCCGAGGGCTTGCCAAAGGCAACCTCGGAGGCATCCAGTAATTTTCCGCCACCATTAGTTCCGACCAAGCTACGTCACAAACCGACCGCAGCTGATATTTTCATCTCGTCCTACTTGGACGACACAGTCCCAGAATATGCAAATCCTGTTCCGCCAGTCCCCGTAAATCATGCCATTCCTGCTCCTCCAGACACCGGAGTACCTGCTACGGTACCCCCGGTCCAGCCTACACTACAATTTCCCACTCTGCCAGCACGAAGAGTATCAGTCGACGATTCTAATATAGGGGCCGCAGGAGGAGGTCCTCCTGGTACCCCGCCACCACACCAACGAGTAACGTTAGTCGAGTTACATGAATGTGCGTTACAGCGTACGCCCAAATATAAGTCCGTTGCAGATATCCGACGAGCCCTTACTGAATGCCGCTATGATCCAGTTGCAGGTGATGATAGTACAGTTATATATTCCATCCGTGTAAGACGGGTGACCGGGTATTTGGACACCCTCCCGAATATGAAAGAAGATCTAGACAGAATATATCGTTTCATCCGTACAGGGGATGATCCAGAAAGTATTGGCAAAGCCATGTCTCAAAGGAAAGCTGAGATCCAGCTCATGCTATTAAAGTTTCTGATTAATTGTTTAATAAGGGAACAAGATTATCCGTCCAAAGATCCGGCCGAAATGAAAATCCTGACAAGGTGGAGTGATAATATAGCCGAGGGTAAACACAGAACTATCAGTAGTATAGAGAGTATGTACAAGAGAATTCGTAAGGAAATAATAAAGTTACACGAACAACGTAAAGCAGCACAAGTAAGCGAGAAAGAGAATGACTCTTCTACTGAAGAGGTAGACGACGAGAATCCCGCCAGAATAGCGTATGTAGGTAAGTCTAGATTTCCAGACCGCCATTTACGCCTAGAACACAAGTCAGTTTTTCATCATCCAGCACCAGAACAAGGTTCCCTAGAACAAGTATTTCAAGCTACCGATCACATTCTGAAATCACGAATCGGTTATAGTAAGTTAAGTACTATGCATGAACAAGAACTAGCCCGATCAGCAGTCCGATGGATTATTGATTCTACCACTTTTCCAGACGAAATAGTGGCACAAATGTTTCTGAAATTGCCCCCAGCCGAGCAACGACTGGTGGGTATGTATATGATCCAACACCTCATTACTCTGTATGAGGGTCAACATTCTGATCCAGGTCCGTTACATGATGTCCTGAACGAGTTACTCCAGTATAGATGGAAAGGTTTAGGTACCGATTTAATTAGTGTCATTCTAGAACAGCGCCACAAATATAGAACGTTTTTGAACCCACATTTTGTTCATGTCTCACCCCCAGAAAGTAAACCCTCTTACATAGATAGACAGAACCCGCTACGAGAAGTACACCCAGTCAGGACAGCAGATGGTGAAATGCAACGAGTATTTGTTTACACTCCGATTACAAAGATGGAACTCTTAGAGATGAAGAAATTAATTCCCTGTCACGACAAAGATCCAGCAGGGTTCCACCGAGAATTAAAAGACATGCTCCGTATGGGAGAATACACGTATCCAGATATAATTAAAATGCTAAAAGTCCTGTTGCCCGCAGGGGTATACGAGAAACTCAAGGAAAAAGAATGGGAGGTGGGAGAGAAAAAGATCGATTGGGCAGTTCTAGAAGCTGAAGATAAGATACGAGTACCAGGTACCGGTCTAGGAGAGAAATGTAAAGAATTACCTGAACTGTTAATACAAGTTTTGCCCAGATTATTAGCTACTAAAAAGGAAGACTGGGATGCAATCTCAGCCTGTAAACAGAAACAAGACGAAGACACTAGTGATTTTTATTCTAGATTTGAGAAATGCTTTATTATAAACAGTGGCTTGAAGACGAGTAGTGAGTCATACCCTCATCTTTTTGTTACTAAATTAATCGAGAATTCAAGTCCACAAGTTAAGAATCGAGTTTTGAAAGTCGAAAGTACATGGCAAGCTAGTACCCCGTCCCAAATGTTACAGATGCTCCAGTACCACCAGAATAGAATCAGAGAAGAGCAAGATCACGAAAGAAAACGTATGAAAGACACGAAAATGAAAGTACTAGTTGCACAATCTGTTCCTCAAGACAGTCAGAAGAGGGGTCCGAATCAAGCGAGTCATCCTGCAGCTCCCGTTAAAGGGACATGCAATTATTGTAAACAGCCAGGTCATTTTATAAACGAGTGTGCAGTTCTGAAACACAATATAGCTACTGGTAAAACTAAAGAAAGACCACGTCCGCCTAGACAAGAACAAGTTTCACAGACTTCTCAGCCACAGAATGCACAACAGACAGTTCCAGCACCGCAGCCTATTGCTGCAACACAGCATGTTACACAGCAGATGTATCAGTATGCACAGTCCGAGTACCCAGAGTATCAGCCATATTCATGAAACAGCCTAGAGAGGGAGGTAGGCTTGCCTCTCATCGAGATTCCTGTAGATCAAGAAGGTCCCTATGTTCATAGTCAAGTACTAGGGAAAGACAGAAAGTTTCTGATTGATACAGGGGCAAGTAGGACCACCATCAGTCACGCCGAAGTTCCAGGGGCTCCGCTCTCAGGCTCTAGAAATGTTTCCCTTGGATTTTCAGGAAAGCCTATTGTAAACGAGATATCTAAGCCAGTTACTCTAAAAGTAGGTCCATTGTCCCGCACTACTGATCTGTTACTTACGAAGTCATGTCCAGAAAATTTGTTAGGCATTAAGACACTGAAAGAATTAGGTGCAGTCATATGTTGTTCCCCAGAGGGAATACGTTTGTTTTTACGTGACTTCAAGGGTCACTATGTATTACGAGATTTTGATCCGAGATTGTCTAATGTTCCGCAGCATCTATGGGCGCAAGGTCCAACTGATGTAGGTTATATGCAAATCACACCCCATCGGGTGACTCTCAAACCAGGTGTAGTGTTACCACGAATCAGACAGTACAGATTGCCACCTGAGGCTGTAGCAGCCTTATCCAAAATTATTGACGAGCTCATCGCTCAAGGAGTAGTTGTAGAAACTGACTCCAATGTATGTAATTCTCCGATCATTCCAGTCATGAAACGTACTGATCCAAATGCACCCCCAGTATATCGATTAGTGATTGACCTTCGAGAACTCAATAAATGTATTATTCCTCAGTACCCAGTTGTCCCAGATATTTCTTCCCTATTGACAGCCATTGATTCCGAAGCAACATTTTTCACAGTCATAGACCTCAAGAACGCGTTTTTCAGTGTCCCCATTCATCCAGACAGCCAGTTTCTTTTCGGATTTTGTTTAAATGGAAGGAGCTATAAATTCACACGAGCTCCTCAAGGTTTCACAGAAAGTCCTAGTATTTACAGTCAAGCACTTAAGAGACAACTAGACAATATTCACATGCCAACTGACACTGCCCTGCTCCAGTATGTCGATGATCTACTGATCACAGCCCGTTCTGAACGTGCTTGCGAGCGAGCATCACTTACAGTCTTGTATTTCCTTGCCGAGATGGGGCACAAGGTGTCCCCTTCAAAGCTTCAATTCTGTGTACAGCAAGTGATCTACTTAGGCCACTTACTGTCCAAGAGGGGTAGGCAGTTGACACCCGACCGTATCCAGTTAATAGCGAGTCTTCCTCAGCCCAAGACCCAGAAGGAGGTACGTGCTTTTATCGGCCTTACTTCTTATTGTAGACAATGGATTCCTCAGTATGCATTTCTAGCTAAGCCACTGATACAGTTAACGACACAGGAGGCAGCCGTATCGACTGTCCTCCCTTGGACATCTGAACATACACTTAGTTTCAATGAGTTAAAGAAAGCTTTATGCCAAGCTCCAGTTCTAGCTACACCGAACTACAGTAAGCCTTTTACACTTTTCGTCACAGAACGTGAAGGTACAGCATTATCTGTTCTCACACAAGATCAAGCAGGACAATACAAGCCCTGTGCTTATTTTTCGAGCACATTAGATCCTGTAGCCCAGGCTCTGCCTGCGTGCCTCAAGTCAGTTGCAGCCACAGCACTAGCTATCAGACAAAGTGATTCCATAGTATTAGGACATTCCCTGACAGTACAAGTTCCACACTCCGTGGAAGTTCTTTTAAACCGAACCCAGACTCAACACTTGACAATTGCACGTTTAACAGGTTATGAACTGACACTGTTCCAGCCACACATAGAAATCAGACGCTGCAACGTTCTAAATCCTGCTACACTGTTACCGTCAGTTAATTCGAATCCTGCCACACACGACTGTGTGGAAGTAGTTAATATTATGACCAAGCCAAGACAAGATCTGACAGATATCCCATTACCAGATCCCGACCTGACACTTTATGTGGATGGTTCATGTATGAGAACAAGTACAGGAGAAATAGTAGCCGCGTATGCAGTGACTACTGACACTGACGTTATAGAAACACACCGTATTGACACCCTGTCTGCTCAAGCAGCAGAGCTAGTTGCTCTGACCCAAGCCTGCATACACGCCAAGAACCTGAAAGTTAATGTTTATACAGATTCACGCTACGCATTCGGAGTCGTCCACGACTTTGGAGTGCTCTGGCAGGAGAGAGGTTTTATGACTTCTCATGGAACCAAGATTCAGCATGGTCTCCTTATTCAAGCTCTGTTAGATGCCATACACTTACCGACATCTATTGCCATCATGAAATGCAAAGCACATACGAAAGTTACCGACATTATTTCTCAAGGTAACGATCGAGCAGATCGCACAGCCAAGCTCACAGCACAGACTCCAGACATTCCAGTTAATCCGACACAGACACCTACTCCAGATCCGACTACCTGTATGACAGTTAAGGACCCTACTCAAGATGTCATAGATATCCAGTTACATGCTACTCCCGATGAAATCAAGAAATGGTCCGAACAAGGAGGGGTCCAGACAGATCAGGGATGGGTAACGAAGGGTAAAGCCACATGGTTCCTCCCCGACTCTATGGTTCAAGTCATTATCAATACCGCACATAGTCCAGCACATTTAGGAGAAAAAGCTATGTTAGACAGTATCCAGAACATTTGGTTCAACAAGCATTTACGAGCTGCAGCCAAGCAGAAAGTCCGTACCTGTATGATATGTTGCCAGTTTAATCCAGGTAAAAGTGTCCCGGTGGAACAAGGTGGATTCCAGCCCCCTGACCACCCTTTTGAAGTCCTCCAGATGGATTATATTCAGATGGAGCGATGTCGAGGTTTCAAGTATGTCCTTGTAGTTGTATGCGCTTTGTCCAGATGGACAGAAGCATATCCAGTCCCAGATTACACAGCCGCGACCACTGCCAAGCAGTTGGTTCGTGAATTCTTCCCCCGCTACGGACTCCCTAGAGTCGTATATTCTGATAACGGCCAGCCATTCTCATCTGAACTCATGAAACATGTTTCCCTTTTGTTAGGGTACCAGTGGAAGTTCCATTGTGTACGCCATCCTGAAGCAGCCGGTCTCGTAGAGAGACATAACCAGACCCTGAAAATCCATATTGCCAAGATTTGTAAAGAGAAAGGTGTAGACTGGCTAGTAGCTCTGCCAGTCGCTTTGTTTTATATGCGCATGGTCGCACATTCCAGATCAGGTCTGTCCCCGTACGAGGTCGTATTCGGCCGTCCCCCTAATATGTGGGGTACACCTAGACCTCGAAGTATTACCGATGTTTCAAGTAATATGCTGACAGATTACCTAGCTTCCTTGATGTCTGCCCTACATTCTTGTCGTTCACAGGTTGCCGCCGCATTTCCAGACAATACCGAGGTGGCACCGCATGAAATCGTTTCCGGATGCATGGTTCTTGTGAGGAACTTTGATCGTTCAAGTCCGCTGGAGCCCCGCTGGAAGGAGCCCAAACAGGTCTTCCTGGCCACCCGTACTGCCGTCAAGCTGGAAGGCAGGAAGGGCTGGGTCCACCTGTCTCATGTGAAAAGTTTTATGGATTAAAGACTGTTTCAAAGAACATTTCCGAGGATTTTAAGGATTGCCAAAGTACTATTCTCAAGGACTGTCCCGCAAAAGACAATGATACAGATCCCTCCCTGTTAGAGAAAACTCCGCAACAGGAGTACAAGAAAAAATTAAGGTCTAGTAAAATAAGTCAGCCAGTTTGATTGTCTAAGTCCTCCCCTAGGTGAAACGGTTAGACCGGTTTCTGACATGTATAAAATAGACCCCCATAGTGAGAGAGTTAGTCAAAACTCAATCCGATGTATCATTTTTCTAAGTTTCATATTGTTTTTCAGCCTCATGATTACCTGCACAGGTTATGCATTTTATTTGTATTTTCCAGTTTCTCAGGTAAATAAGTCTTCTAATGTTACAGTAGAGCACACGTTTAGTGATCTGCCTCCTCATGAACTCTCATATCGTCTTGCTATGCGTAATAATTCCTTTATCCGCATGTTACATTACTCACACCAGACCAGCAATGCCACAAATTGTTGGGTGTGTGGTCGACTCCCCCCTTTCCAGACACCGAAGGGAGTTCTGCCACTCTTTCCTTATCCATTTTCACATAACGGTTCATGTGGAGCATGGTCCACGTTAACGTCATCCTCAACAGATATGTCTTTTCTTAACAGTACATGTTTTCCAGACAAGCAAGGTCTTCCCCACAGAACAGGGTTAGATCTAGAAAATGAAGTTTATAATTTAGGTACTTATTCTTCGAATTTTATGGTCCTGAATGTTCAGTCTGATACTACTCCAGACTTACCTGCTATGTCAGTACTACCAGTTAAAGGCGAATTATGTGTCCGAAAGAATGGTTCCGTACATGTAGGACATAGTGATTGTACTACTATTGTCAAGTATAGTGACAGTAGGAAATCTATTTTTAAAGCTTCACGTCATTCTTATTTTGTTCGTGGTCAGACCGCATATGTTCGTCTGCCCCTCGATTGGGAGGGAACCTGTTACATTGCCTTCCTACTGCCACCAGTTTTTCTAGCCCCACCTGACTATCATAGGAATTCCCACCTAGTACATACGAGACACAAAAGAGACCTCCCGATTGTCGATTATACTGAAACTGCTCTAGAACAATATATAGATATCAATAAAGGTGTCTTCCCTTATTTAGGTACTGTCGTGAATAGTAAACTGATACGTAGATTAACCAGAACACTCGAAGCAGTAGTGATTGAGACTACTTCTGCTCTAGGTAACTTAACCGAGGAGCAATCCTTTATGAGAATTGTCGTGCTCCAGAATCGTCTCGTCCTTGACGTCATACTGGCCGATAGGGGCGGGGCATGTAGAGTCATCGGATCTAGTTGCTGCATTTTCATTCCAAATAACGCGCCGTCTGTTTATTCAGCTATAACCAGACTCCATAAAATTGCCCATATGTTACACCAAGATCCAGGCACCTGGACATGGTCCGGTTGGTTCTGGAATATAATTTCCGCCTGGGGATGGAAAGTATTGTCTTTTCTAGGTATTGCAGTAGCGATCATATTCAGTTGCTGCCTCTGTATACAATGTGGCCCTGCGATTTGTGGCATTTGTGCTACCTCTTGTATTCCTAGTCCCAAGTCCCGTTCTAAATTCCGTTCCAAGAAAATTCGAGACGAGCAAATGATACTGTATGAAATGATAGATGGTATCATGAATATTGATGTTTCCTGATGGAAACGTAGTGACAAGGAGGGAATGTGGAAAAGTAAATTTTGCCATGTTCTGTGTCCCTACGTGTCCCCCATCTTATGTTATATGTGCATGATTAATATGCATATGCATTCCCCATGTTCGATTAAAGACGCAATTACAGTTGTGTCCATCCCTAGTATGCCAGTTCCCAGTTCTCGTGAATACTACGAATATCAGGCCTATGTAAAGTTACGTTACCACGTTTCTCAGTGTGCACGTTATTTCATTGAAAAGTCCCCGTTTCTAGGCCTCAAAAGGGCCCGGACACCAGATTCAGCTCCTGTCTCCTGAGCCCTCGCTGAGGAGATACAGCCCCCACCTGTATCCTCGACCCTTCACTTACTTCCTGCCTTACAGTGCCCGGCTCGGCCTGGCTCTGCCTACTAGTCTGCCAAAAGTATGTTATGATTCTAGTTATCAGTCCAGCACTCCTTCTCTGCATTCCTAAACTACTGAATCGCATCAATAGTTTCAGTCATCGTCTAGCCTTTACGTCTCCATGTAAGAGAAATACTGTATTAATGGTCATTTAATATTCTCCAACACGCACTACATGTAGAATAATGCATGCTCCAGTCTTAGAGTCTGTTAGCCTCTCCCCTCCTGACTCTTAGTTTATATCAACATGTTCTCTAAACATCAGATACTAGATATTATTTAGGTACATGTCGCCCTGACTCTCCAGACTTCAGTCTCTGCTCCTAGCACAGAGTTCATAGCCCCCAGCTTCTCCTAGTAACACGTCATTGTCAGTTTGCGCGCACCATTAGGTTAGAGGTCCCGGCTCCTTAGGTAGCCCCCTCCATGTTTCCGCCCCATTTATGACATATTCTGTTACGTTTACATCACATGTCCATGTATACGCCTCCTGTTACACCCACTTTCACCCTTATCTTTCGCGACTGCTATTGACCACACCCACTGCTCCGCCTATTGTATGTATTGTAATGCAACTGTTTTAGTATATATGCTTGTGTACTGTTATTAAAGTTGGCGCGCTCATCCCAGATCCAGCCCCGGCAGCTGCCGGGCTCTGCCATCCCATTCCTGTGCAGGTTGTCCTGTTCCTGTCCTTTATGCTGTATTAAACCTGCAAACTCCTACTACCTCGA
Source organism: Lissotriton helveticus (assembly GCF_964261635.1). Lineage (NCBI taxonomy): Eukaryota > Metazoa > Chordata > Amphibia > Caudata > Salamandridae > Lissotriton > Lissotriton helveticus. Next base: position 129,200,514 of record NC_136064.1, read on the forward strand.
ATCTTGACTCTTATTTATTGAGCTATCTGTTATTACTATGTCCAGTAAAACCTAGATCCGGTATTATTTATTTATATACCACAGCCTCAACTTCTACGCTCCCAAACGCCAACTTCGATCGACCGGCCACGCCCTCGTCACCGTCCCCCGCATCCAAAGAGCCACCACAGGGGGAAGGTCCTTCTCCTACCTCGCCGCCAAGACCTGGAACTCCCTCCCTCCCGACCTCCGCCTGACCCAGGACCACCTCGCCTTCAAGAAGCAGCTCAAGACCTGGCTGTTCGAGCAGTAGCGGACCCCCCCCCCCCAGCGCCTTGAGACCCTCCGGGTGAGTAGTGCGCTGTATAAATGCTTTGATTGATTGATTGATACTGGCACCCACATACAAACTGTGATAAAACACAGGCAGGCTGCTGCTGCAATCCTAAGAGAGCATTGTGCTTCTTTTATAAATCCTATTGCACCTGTGCTTCAAATTTATGAGGCAAAGGAACTTGGAGCTTCCCTCTATGAAGCTGAGTTAAAGGGCTTTAATGGTGTCATTGAAATGAAAACATCCAAAAACATATTCTTAAGATCTTTATATCACTTCAACCTATTCCTTCAGTGTATCCATTAGCATTAGATATGGGCGTACAGAGGCTCGCTCATAAGGCAGCCCTGCATTCATTGCTTAATTGGAGATGAATCTGTCCAATCCATGTCCATCCCCTGAGCTGAGGCATTATATAGCAGCCATTGAAGGCATTATTACGGTGGGTAGCTCCAATAATATTCCCTGGCTGTCCTCAATCAAAAAGCTTTTTACTTCCTTGGGTTTCAGTGATCTTTGGAAGCATCCATTTTCAACACAAATTTCTCCCAAGGATGTAATTAAGAAAGAGTACAGGATGTATATCACCCAGAGAGAGGAAAAAAAGAATTAGAGCAATCAGGAAATAATCAATTTTGCTTGAGTGACCTGGTATATTGAATCTAGTCATACCTTCCCTATATGAGGGTGGTCTAATATTTCCGAGCAAATCATATTTTAATGTAAGGGCCAACACTTGTGCAGCTCCAGGTGACCGCTTTACGGTAGGAAGTTTGATCTGAGGGATCATCCACTGTCTGTCTTGTTCTACAAACAAATCAGGAGGGGTAAAAGACAAAGGTTCAAATGTCATATTTAAGTCCATTCTGAAATGACTCTTTCCAGATAGCTCAAAGAGCATATTTTCAAATATGCTAAAATAAATTACTCATCCTTGAGAAAGTTGACCCAATTAAAGATACTAAAGATTTTCAGTGGCTTATTAGAAGGCGGCACAAAACTATTAACTAGAATGTCATTGGAGTAGGCCAATCAGAAAAGCTTTGTTCTGAGCTGCAACACATTCCTTAATTTAGGGAGGTTTTTATATAGTTACTGAGTGGGCTAGGCAGGTGGAAAATGATCACTGGGTTTACTCTATGGACATTAGGAAGGTATTTGATATCCTAGATTCCTTACCTACTAGAAGTGTTACGTAGGATGGGTAGTGGACCTGAGCTCCATGATTAGATAAAGTTAATGTAGACAAAACTGATGGAAAGAGTTTGCACGGGTAAGATGACTTGTGAGAGGTTCTCAATAGGGAGGGGTACTGGAGATGTTTGCCCCCTGGCAATATTTGTTTTCGCACTGACTATGGACCCATTGGTCTGCTCCTTGTTTACTAAGGGCTATGAATGGGGTTTGAAAGGTGGTCTACCAGATCACTGCATGAGGATGATGCATTAGTTTATCTCTGCAACAGAGCCATCCATTTGGTGTTATTAATTCATTTTCCAAATGAGCTTAGAAGAATCTCTAGACTGAGAATACATTGGAATAAGTCATACCTGTTTCCTCTGATCAAACTTTTAGACATGCAATCAATGTTAGTCGTGATTTGATACTATTGAATATCTATGAGTGAATATATATCATTGCTTGATTATTTTATGTTGATGATAGACCATATGTCTGTCCTTAGATTGAGGAAGGAATCCATGCTTGATAGGTGGCTTTATGATAATAGGATGCTGGCCTCTTTTATGGACTTGTGAGGGACATAGAATATAGTTTCCAGCAATGTTCTACTTTGGAATGTATGCACATGCCAGTTGCCCTGCATTTGGGATGTTGTACACAAAGAATCCAATATCTCTTCATCACTGTAGGAGACAGGCACACAATGGTATGGATGTTTAGCAATCACAGATTTTTAAGCTGCATCATCATATCTGCAACATCTCACAATGAAACTTCTTATTAGGGGAGCCCAACTAAATCTTGAACTATCCAGAGACACATGGTTCAAATGCCGGGGCACTGTTAGGGCAGAAATACTCCCAATTTAATTGCTTCCATCACACAGAATGATTATCAAAGAGGCAAGACATGACTACCGGATCTATATGCACACAAAGGAGTAAGCATGTTTTGTAGACTTAGAGGTAGTGTATTGGTGCAGCACCATAAAGTCACGTCTTGGAAGGCCCCACCTGTATCACTAAATCTAAGGAAATGGATATATGATAACATTGAAGTGTTATCTATGGTGCACATAGAAGATAAGGATATTGATCATTATGAAGTATAGAATATCTACTTGGAGAAGTGGGAGACTGAATTGGATACTCATATCCTTTGAAACTGATATGGAAAGGTTACAAATGAATTTGTGTGGCCAGGCTATTAACTGGAAACTTGATCCTAAGCCTGGCATCTGAAGGAGCCTGAAATACCATTTTCTGATAGGCCTGTAGGCACAAATTGCAAAATTCTAAACAATCAAAAAATATTTGCTGGCAACAAACCTGTGGACTTCAACATGCACCACCATGTTGATTATTTACGGTCTTGCTCTGCCTGACAACCGTATGGCTGCCTGGAAGAAGTCTGGATGCAGCCCTGCATTCCCCTCACAAGGACATTCCCTGAACTTTCCCTAATTATGTCCAGCTTTGTTGTGGAATACTTGACAGTCGTGAATGACAATGTAACATAGAGTACGCAGAACAATGGAACCATGTTGGTTGCTCAGTTGATTTGGAGGTAGCTTTGTGCTTGTAAAAATACTCTTATATAAATATATGAAACACATTTTTTTCTGCTCTCCCCTGTCTGCACCCAGCGCCTGAATGATGACTGCAGTTTTTGGTCCATCACTTACTACTGTCACAGATTACATTACACAAAAAAGTGACATATGTAGGCCCAACACCTGCTCAAGCATAATCCAAACACTGCAGCCTTGGTCTACTTTCTCAGGTCTGAGAAAATACCTGCCCCAAGAGGAACATTGGACCTTGTTTAGTGTCTAAATATGTTCTTTTGGTTCATGTTCATACGTAAAGGTTTGGACAGATTCATACAGCCTCAGACAACATTAAGATATAGAACACTCTCTGCATAATGTAAAGCTAACTCTCTCCACCTTACCTCCAAATTTCAAGGTTCATCATTAAAACATACACCTAAATATTTTCACTCTGTCACATCTTGCTCGGTTTGCTCATAATATTCTGTGCTGAGCCTCTTGTGATAATCCTTCAGGATATTGACTCAGAAGCTAAACCCATGAAAACAAAAATGAATTTAAAATATACACATATCAATGCCAAACCGGAGGTGATATCTGGTTTCAAAAGACTCAGAATGCTGATCTGATGACTTGTGCTAAAACACCAACAATAATCACTTCTTGTGCAGCGTCATGCAATGCAGAACACTAGACAACAAAGTGGCCTCCCCAAACCTCTGAGAATCTGGGTGCTGAACAAAACACTGGTCTCCAAAATATGACTCACACCTGGATCACAATGAAGTCTTCCACATGAAAATTATGGATATAGTTACAAATTATGACTTACTTGGGGGACAGCATCTAAGCCGTGAGGGAAACGGACTGCGCTCACCTAGCAGCCAGTAACGCCGTGAGGGAAACAGCTCCACAATCCTCGCCGGACCCACACCGGAGCCACATGCAGCTGGGTCACTACAACACCCAACTGCCCCGGGGATCTGGCGCAGCAGCAGTGACGCCAACGACGCGGCCGGAGGCGCCATAACAACAGGGAGCACCGAACGCTCTCATGGACAGCATCTAAGCCGTGAGGGAAATGGCCATCACCCGCGCTCACCTGGCAGCCTGTAACGCCATGAGGGAAACGGCTCCACAATCCTCGCCGGACCCACACCGGAGACACACACAGCTGGGTCACTATAACACCCAGCTGCCCCGGGGGTCTGGCGCAGCGGCAGTGACGCCAGCGACGCACCCGGAGGCGCCATAACTACAGGGAGCGCCAAACGCTCTCGGGGACAGCATCTAAGCCGTGAGGGAAATGGCCATCACCCGCGCTCACCTGGCAGCCTGTAACGCCATGAGGGAAACGGCTCCACAATCCTCGCCGGACCCACACCGGAGACACACACAGCTGGGTCACTATAACACCCAGCTGCCCCGGGGGTCTGGCGCAGCGGCAGTGACGCCAGCGACGCACCCGGAGGTGCCATAACTACAGGGAGCGCCGAACGCTCTCGGGGACAGCATCTAAGCCGTGAGGGAAATGGCCATCACCCGCGCTCACCTGGCAGCCTGTAACGCCGTGAGGGAAACGGCTCCACAATCCTCGCCGGACCCACAACGGAGCCACACGCAGCTGGGTCACTACAACACCCAGCTACCCCGGGGGTCTGGCGCAGCGGCAGTGACGCCAGCGACGCGCTCGGAGGCACCATAACTACAGTAAGTGCCTCCCGCCCCGCGGGATGCGCGCGGGCAGCGCCGGGCTGAGCACGGGCAGAGGGCGGGCCATCTGTGGCCGTTGAAGGCCGAAAGAGGCTGGGCTGGGCCATGGACCTTGGTTGTTACGGCGCCCCAAACCCCACAAAGCTGTAAGACTTTTATTTTTTAAATTGTGTGTCATTCAGTTAGGCTTCATCGATGTTGTAGTTGATAACTGTACCAGAGTAAGCAACAGTGTTTGGTTCTGTTTCAGATTCTATCATATTCATCTGTCAACTTCCTATAATGTCTAAACTTAGGTCGGCAAAGACCCCCCTCACGACGAGCACCATGGACAACTACTTGGTAAAAGTAGTAAATAAAATTAATAAAGAGAGGCGCCTCTTATTAAACCAGATAAGTCCTCCGGTGTCACCTACAAGTCAGGGCGCCCCCCCAGTTACTCCCTCGCTAGAACGCAGTTGTATAGAAGACCGGCAAATAATCATTGAACATGATGCACTTATAGCACAAACTCAGGTGGAGTTGGATAATCCTCTGGATATCTCACCACAGCCTTCGCCGATATGTACGCCGGCACCCTCTCCGGTGCGGAGAGTAGTTAGAGCCTGTAGGAAACAAGCTGCTAAGCGGGGAAATAGGAAACCTAAAAAAGCTGGGTCTACCTCCACTAGCACTGGGGAAGTAATCGATACATCAACCCAGGTCGAGTTGTTTAATTTGAACGCTGATCAAATTAATTTGCTAGCTACTATTATTGAATCTAAACTAGAAATCATGATCAAACCTCTCGTGGTAAAACTAGAGGAGTTAACTAAGGAAGTAACCAGATTGGGTGGCCTTTTGAACTCTCATCTAACCCAGATTAAAGTAAATCAGAGTGTAAAGGCCGGCGAGAACATAAACAAGGAGGTTGTTGTATCTCGTAGTGGGGGGAAGAGGCCGACTTATGTTGCACACACTGTTCAAGCTGCTCCAGTCAGCCTGTCGCCCACTACTTGTTTACCATCTGTACAAGTTACTCAACCACCACCCATGATCCCTAGTAATCAATCTAATATAATAGGGAGAAACAATGATGGGAGGAGTGCAGTAAAGAAAAGATGCTCAGCTAATTTGCCTCCAGATTGCGTACCTTATATAGTAGTACTCACAAATTTACCAGAGGGGGATTCCTATCTTACTGAGTCGAGGCCGGAGACCCATGACTCCCTGAAAAATAATTGCTTATCTTGGTTAAACAGGAATTGTGGGTTTCTCCTTGCCTTTTCCAGCGACATCATATCGACCCGCAAAGTCAGCTGGATAGGAAACTCTAGGAAAAATGGTGAGGGGGACTGCATCATCGTCAACTTTAAGTATCCGCAGCATGTTGCTACAGTACTGCTCAGTGCGGCCTCCCTATTGACGAGTGATAATATTGTATGCGCACGCCCTCTTGGTTTCTATTATAATTATCTTAACACTACTACACATTTAAACACTGACCAGCCTAAACCATTTTAACACCCCCTAGGCGTTGTTTTGTTACCCCTCCTCCTCAATCTGGATTTCAACCACCATTTAGTCAGGACCCATACTGCTATAGGTTGTCCAGGAATTATAATCAATTCGATCAACCCCTCCCACTGGCCAATCGATATGCCCCCTAGCTTCTTTGGAGGAAAATGATTGACAGCCAATCAATCTAAGGACAAATATAAAGCCTCCTTACCCTAAAACTAGAATAATGACTTGGAACATTGCTGCCATTAAGGCTAAAGTAGGGAATGAAAGCTGGACTAATTCACTAAAAACTTATGATATTATAGCATTTCAAGAAACTTGGCACCAGACTAATAGTTTTTCTCTGGATGGGTACAGACACTTTTTTATTCCAGCAACATGTAGTGTTGCTGGCAGAGCCAAGGGGGGCTTACTAAGTTTATTTAAACTTGATTTAAATGGCACACTAAGCCAGTGTAATTCAGGTTCTCAGAATTGTTTAATTGTAGAGTTATCATATTGTGATACTCCCAAGATTTTATTTATTAACTTTTATAATTCATGTGCCAATGAGTGTACCGGGACTAACCTAGACTCATTGAAGACATTTTTGTCAGTCTACAGTACAAATGTGAATACTTTTAAATTAATATTTTTAGGGGACTTCAATATCCATCCTTGTAACCAACCATGGGACAGTAATGAAATAGAAGGTCCTCCATATTCCTCATCAATGCATTTTGAACACTCTAAGAGGGGGGAAGCACCTGAGACTCTTCTGGCGAGATGGAATCTTTACGAATCTGGTTGCGGGGCAAGTGATCCCAGGCCCCCTACTTTTAAAGGAACAGACGAATGCACGTAATTGATTATATTTTTAAGACTTCTTTTATGTTATGTAAGGTACTAAGATACAGGACGGAGGTATCGGTCTCTAGTGACCACAACCCAGTGTTAATAGATATAAAGTCTGTGGACCGATTAACCCTGAAATCTGTAACCCATAAGGGTGGCCAAAGTGTGGCTGTAAAAGATCAAGGTCGCAGGCTAAAATGGTCAAACATAGTCCCTGAAACTTTTTTGCAGGAATTGTTGGAAAGGGTTGAGGACGATTTGGCCATATGCCTTGAGAATCAGGCCCAATATACAGAGGTAATAATAACTATGCCCCTGCACTTAGACATTTATGGGATGACAGATGGTAATTGTAAGAGGAAATTTACGGTTGACAGTTATTATATTTGTATACAAATCCAAACATGTAAAACATCTTCGAGAAAGAGTTCATATTCTTGAGTGTGGGTAATATCAGTAGAAACACAGTTCGTTCATAGTGTGGATACTTCAGTTTATTTGTTCCAATTCGTAAGCCAACACGTGTTTCATCGCAGGGAACAAGCTGCGAATCTTCAGGGCTGAATAAGAAAAAACTTTGAAGACTACAAAGAATCCGTATAGATCTCTAGTCTTTTGTCGTTAGGAATTTGGGTTGTTGGAGGTATTACGGCTTTATTCTATGTCCTCATAGAAAATATTTACGGGATGATCAGTCACAGGAAAACGCCCCGTCCGGGCGTTGATTGAAAAATCCGGTCACAATCCAAATCGTTAAAAGGGTACCTTGTTCTGCACCGTGAGTTGAGTATACCGGGAGGAGAAAACGTTGCGAAGGAGGCGGGTGCGCGTCTTGTCAACGTCAACAAAGTTTTTGTCAGTGTTAGTCTCCCTCTTTCAAGGTTCCCGGTCGCCGTGTTCCAGGTACATTAAAAATACTCTGATCAAACTTGGGAGACCGGAGATTTTCTCCTCCCCGGAGTTAATAAGACCAAAGGATATTGCCCTAATTAAAGGAGCAATGGCAGATTTGCTGTCTCTGGAGAGAGCGGAACGTGAGCTAAAAAAACCTACTGTAAGGGCTAATCTCATTATTGCCAGCTCATGTGGTCCCGAAACCTACCTAAATGTGGTGAATCTTCCCTTCCATAGGTTTCTCCTCACCCGTTTCCGTTTTAATCTGATACATTTGAATCCAGGAGTATTTCCTTCCTGGAGTACCCCCGAAAAAGCACCGCCGTGTTCCTGTGACAACTTTTCCACCCAGAACACAATGCACTTTTTGATGTTCTGTAGTCACTATACGGAATTAAGGATGACATTTTTGGTCCCAATACTTAAGGAGGGGGGCTTTCTGCAGGTCAAGCCTGCCCTCCTTTACCTGCAATTATTACAGTCCTTTAGGATAATTTTTCATGTTGCAAGCTTTTTGGTGGGTGCTGTAAGGATTATAAATAAGAAAAACAGTCTGACTAATTGTATATAAATGAATTTGGATGTATATATGTATGATGATTGTATACCAAATTCTGTCAGGGGTGGCACTCAAAAGGGTTAGCTTTTATCTTATTTATTGTGTTTTTAATCGAGGAAACATTAATTTTATGTATATTTCTGAATGATTTTTCATTGGATTATGACTCTGTTTTTACTCAGTATTAATGAGTGTATTTAATTGTATATTTTGTATAGTTCCACTGTCTTTTTATGATATTGATTTATCGAAATAAAGTATTCCGACCGACCGACTTACTTCAATTGGATGTTATTCAAGTGGTGGTGACATGCTGTTGTCAGCAGACCACAGTGTCTATGATCACATTTAATTAAAAAAATATATTTAAAAAAATTTAAAAGCAGCACTTTTCTTGGGAAAGTTTGATTGAGAACTTGTAGTGGTCCTCGGCCCTACTGGTTACTCCCAAACAAACTAATTTTAAATACACAAACGGAAGGGGTCCCATCATCTATACATTATATTGCAAGGGAGACACACACTGTTGGAGTCTGAGCTCATGCATCTCTCCACCACCTCTGAACTTCTGAACCAAAGGCCCATCAGCAGCAGCATTACAGAGAGTTCTCCAGTTCTGCTCTGCTTGGGAACTTCAGCAGAGAGACACACAGCGTAGGTCCAGGAGCTCATCACACTTCTTCTTTTCCTCTGGATACACCAGATTGCAGACCTTGTCTCAGCAGCACCACCAGTCATTCTGTGGAGAACATCCCTTGTACAATGAGTCAGCTGGCTGCCTCCCCCACATCAGTCAGGCACATTGACCACACATAACAGTATCAGCCTTAAAGGTTTCTTACCACCAGAGGCACCAGACCAACCATCCCAGAAACAACATTAGATCCGTTGGTCGGTCACTGAGATAGCCTCTTTGATGGGGCTTAGTCCTGTGGAGTTCCACCCAGCATGTTCAGAGAGCGACCGATGTGAGTGGGGTTGGGTCCACCCCATCCACCCATTATCTTTACAAAGAACTTCTTGATCAAAATAATTCAAGATTGGTGACACCTAAAAATGCTTCTGGTGAGTTGTACCACTAAATCTTAACAAGCCATATAAAAAAATTAAAATATTCTACTATGTACAATGTTATCTCACTAACACTCACATTCTTAACTTTATTCACAACAGGTACAATTTTGGGCAGTTTTGTTTACTGTATTGGTGTGTGAAACCTTTCAGGTACAATTCCCCATTAGTATTATTTTTTCAAAAGCAATTCTAGATAAAACAGAATCACCCCTTGTTAGAAATGGGATCGCTGGTTGGCCAAGGCTTGCGCCAAGGCCAGGCAGAAATCACCATTCCTAGTTAGGGTAAGGAAGTCACCCGCCAAGACAACCCCTGCTCACCCCCTTGGTAGCTTGGCATGAGCAGTCAGGCCTATCTCGGAGGCGATGTGTAAAGTATTTGCGCACGCACCCACCAGCAACCACCTCCAGGGACCCCCACAAAATGAACTCCACACAAGGTATATATGAAAATAGCCTTTGTATTGAAAAACACACTTAGATATGAACACACAATTTACAAGGTGCCAGGGGCACGGGCAGAATTTACAAGGGACTATGTACAGGACAGGGCCATGGGGCCACTGCTAGGAATATGCACATGATGGAACTGGCATTAGAACACATAACAATCAGGAGCTTCATAGAACTAGCACTAGGACTCACTATACCCAGAAGCCACATACATGAGACCTAGGATATTCAGGAAGGAAGGAATGACAAAGCACATAACGTAACAGAAGCACCTTCAGAGGTGCAACACAGGATAACTCTCAGGGTTCACATTAACATTAGCCAATAACTTTCAACAGGCCCACTGGCCTTTCTGGGGCTAGACGCCCAATGTCACGATGTTAGGACAGGCTGTAGGTAGTCAGAATAAACCTACACGTAGCAGCTGCCCACGAAGTGCTGGGCAGCTGTAGATGATGAGGGCAACACGTGGGAGCCTCGCGGGCTCGGGCAGATATGCAAATGAGGGAGCCTCTCGGGCTCGGGAATGAACGAGGCTGGGGCCGAGCCTCGCAGGCTCGGCGGGACAAGGGACACAGGTGGAGCCCCTCGGGGCTCGAGAAACAACTGGGCCACGTTGGAGCCTTCCCGGGCTCATAAATAGCAGGGGGGGTGGTGGAGTCCCTCTTGGGGGACTCGCGATTCAAGACTGTCCCCCTGAGCCCCTCGGGCTCTGATGGGCATTGGTGGAACCCCTCTCGGGGGGGGGGACTCGTCATCAGGGGAGGCCCCGCGGACCTCCGGACACCCGGGCGCTCGCAATCATAGATAACAAGATTAGGGACATGATCGCATGTTGTGGCATCAAACAGTATACAAATGATTCAAGGTGAATTCAAAGAAAGTCCTCTTCAGATTTCGTCAATTATTTCCTTTATTGGTTTTCACATTTCATACAAAAAAGATTCTCCCAGTATGTACATATATACTGATACTGACCCACCCAAAAGAGCACTGTTCAACTCATTTTAAATTATTGCTGGACTTTTTGCCTAATACAATATTCTGACTAACTTCCCCATTTGAGACTGATGTACTGCTAACATTCTGAAATGATGAAAAACACTTTGACATAGTTTGCTAGAAAGACAAGCCAGAGAATGACTTTGCAAAGCAGTATTTTTTCTCACTCTGCAAGGATCAAGAACTTGCAACATTTTAATCTTTTGTTTAACACGTTTTTTAATATATTTTTTAAAGAAATGGCGTAAAATATCAATAGATTCCTGTTCTATTCCACAAATATGACTGCAATCCCAAGTATACACTGGGGCTTTGGACATCTCCCTAGAACTTCATCAGCTATTATTTTGTCTACATTTCTAGAAACCATCTACTCTTTCTCAACAGGACAATCATTTGTAACCTCATAAGCTTGACCACTGGTATCAACTGCATGCAATAAAGTATTGAAAATAACTCTCTTCATTAAAAAAAGGCTATGAACTTGAACTGTGTTTCCATTCAACCAGAAAAATCACAAAAATATGTTCTGTTAATTACTCTTTTCTTCTTACTTTTGTCCTTCATAAAATTGATTGGTTTATCTAGTGTTCGAATTCTGTTTAAAACAAAAATTAATAATTTCCTTTTTAATTCAAATGCCTTCTCAACAATAATTTCAATTTGCCTTTTCTTTTTATAAAATGCTGCTCTCCTTTTGTATTTTTCACATCTTTTTACAAATTAAAGACAACTCTATTGTAAAACATCTTCTTTCTTATTTCTTGATACTTTATACTATACATTGTGTCTTTTGAATGTAATTTCCCAATTTTTACAAGTTTTTTCTTCATTTTTTTGTTGTTGTTGTTGAGGCATTCTTTATACTTTCCACAATCTGCACACTCTTTCTAGGCTTGGAAAGTTTTATAATACATTCTTTTGTTATCTTACTGCAAGACTTTTTCTTTTTTCCAACATGCTGTTGTTCATCCAATACTTGTTGAGTTTTTTTCAAATGATATTCCTTTTCGTGTTTTTTTCTCTCTTCTGTTTTTTTAGCCATAATACGCTTCTTTTAATGATGATTGACAATATCTGAAAAAGTATATAAGATACTAGCAGCCTGTCCCGACCTTGTCCGGGAGAAATCAGGCTTCCCCGACCCCCGCCCGCCCCGACATTGTCCAGCAGCCCGGGACCCCGCCGCCCCGACCCCCGCCCGCCCCGACGTTGTCCAGCAGCCCGGGCCCCCGCCCGCCCCGGCCCCCGCCTGCCCCTACATTGTCCGTGGGTCCCCCGGAGCCTTACCTGAGCCGCCGCTCCTCCCCTGTGCTTCTCAATTCACCGCTCCGCCTCTCCTCGCTGCTTGTCACCGCTCCTCCCGCCTGTCCGCCGGTCCTCACCGCCTGTCTTTCGCTCGTTACCGCTCCTCCCCCACGCCATGTCCGCTGCTCCTGGACGCCGCTCCTCCCCGCGCTCCTGACGTCAGCATGCAGGTCGCGGCCGGCGCTACTTCGAAGGGACTACTTTTTTTTTAAGGTACATTTTTTAAATAACGCATATTTTTATAGTTTATATAGCCTATGCCCATCTGCACACACTGACAATTACAATGCTGTATCGGGTGTGTGGATTGGCGCTGTGGTTTCCGAGTTTACCCGCCTCAAAGGTTCAAAGTTCTTGCTTTATAATAGTAGTATAGATTATTAAAAGAATCTATAAAATATATTCTTGTATTACTAAACAAACACATTGTACATAAAAAAAACATTTAAATAATCCCTCTACAATTCACATTTAATATAATAAAGTACACGTCTACTAATTAAATAATTAATTAAATGAATAAGTGCAATAAAATGCATGGACTATGAATGAGTACCTAGACTACTAGTAGTTCACAGCAAAGTAACTTTATAAGTACTTATGTTTCAGCAGAGTAATTTCATTATGACATACTCCTGTCATGATGATAGCAGGAGTGCACACAGGCTCGCAGTTTGATTCAAGACAAACATGACAATTCCCTGCACAATTATAAGACTGACTCACTAGTCTGACAAAGAAAGGAGACCACATACATTGTGCACATGTGACTGAACCACTGCTTGTCTGAATGCCTGACTCATTGTCCAAGTGCATACACAGTGACTGAGTTCTCATAGTGCCAATAGTTATCATCAGGATAAGTTTAGGCACACTTATATGTCTGCAGAGAGAAGAAATAAGCACATGCTTCAGTCAGGATGATTCTCAGACTGGACACAGACTGAAAGTGTGATTCCAGACAGGCAAGACTATTTCCTGGACTTTAGCAGGAGAGACCCAGTAGTCTGGAAAGAGTTAGGTGATCGCATATATTCTACACATTTGACTAGAGCATGCTTGTCTGAATGCCTGAATCATTCTGCAAGTGCATAAACAGTAACTGGGTTCTCATACTCCTAGTAGTTGACATCAGGATACGTTTTAAAGCAGTTATGTGTCAGCAAAGAGATTAAATAACCACATATTTCTGTCAGAATGGTTGTAAAAGTGGACACAGACTCACAGTGTGATTCCTTGCAAGCAAGATTATACCCTGGACTTTAGCAGGAGAGACTCATCAGTCTAGAAGGGTTTAGGGGACCACATATATTCCATACATTTGACTACAGCACTCCTTGTCTGAATGCCTGAATCATTCTGCACATGCATAAACAGTGATTGGGTTCTGATACTACTAATAGTTGACACCAGGGTGAGTTGTGAAACAGTTATGTGTCTGCAAAGAGATTAAATAACCACATGCTTCTGTCAGAATGGTTGTACAAGTGGACACAGACTCACAGTGTGATTCCAGACAGATTCCCTGTGAAAATGTTGTCACATTTTTAAACTATACCTCTGTAACCACTTATAAAAACTACTCTCACCAATAATACCTTTCCAATTTCAAATCAACAACTAAAGTTATGCATTATCATACCAATATAAATAAGCACACATTAAAGCAATCAGTCATAACCAGCAATACCTATTGCAAAAGACACATAATAATATACAAACTATATATTAAAGACAATTTAAACACATTACAAAAAACTGTAAAAAATATTTCTTCATTAAAAATATATATTTAACTTCAAATTATAAGAATACTATTTTATGATTGAAAACAAAGGCATCACATACAACACCTCACAAGTTCATAGCTCACCTTTCAAATTGATTTGTAGATTATGAAGTATCTGAATCACACACCAGATTATCTAATGTACACAATGTCTGTAGTGCACTGCTCTTAGCAAAACCAAAAAATTGCAAACTTTCCCTCTCATTCTGCACACATATGCATGTAAATATCAAATCACAGTGCTTTCCAGGTTAATTCAAACTCTAACACACATCTCTATTGGTTACACATATCAACCCTTGCCAACTGACCTCTAACTGAACCAAATTGCTTCTGGATTGTTTTGGGAGTCACTCCTGGTCCGTGCACCGTAAGCGATGGAACCGCAGATCCAGACAAGACTTCAAAAGTATATGAGAAATAATTTTACCATTTTTTTTACTTTAAACTATGCCAGTGACTTGGAAAATCTCACTGCAATTACATATTACTGTAATATTAATAAGAAATACACATAATAACCCTACCCCTATTCTGCTTATAGCCTGTTTCCATAGTAACAGTTCATGGAACACTCAACCGAACACACAGGTCATAAGTTCAGCACACAATATTGCAAATTCAGACTGCAAGTGTGCTTGACTTTCCAAAGTACAAGCTTATCTTATCTAATGTACCTTTCAAACAGTTTCTACTAGCCAATAAAAAACTTGCTTTTTAAACACAGAAAAATGCACCGTATTTTTCAGTGTATAATTAATGCTCTCAATCAGCCAATCATTTCTCTTCTTTTTTTAAAACTGCATCTTGTCCACCATTTTAGAAACATCTTATTTTACAAACTGCCTACTTCACCTACAGACATCTTCTGAGTGCATCCAGACTTCCCTTCAAGATGCTTAGAGTGTGGATTGTGGGACACAGCTATATTTTCTGGTGCAAAAGGTATGCTGTAAGCAGAGGTATTGCCAAAGATCTAGCTTTGCAAAATGGAGATATTAAATGGATTGGACAGAGAGGATTAAAGGGGTATCAATTAATGCCATTGGTTAAATCCTTTTTGACCTCATAATGCACTGTGGTGGCAATGACCTAGGCACTTTTACTGGAGTAGGTCTGGAAATGCTAATGAAGGACACCTTTGCAGAATTAATGTTACTTTTCCCCCAAACTTCCTTTGTCTACTCTAACATATGCCAAAGACAGAAATGGAACTGGTAGGAAACATGTCAATAATGCTGTTTCTGCTTCTCTCAGAGATTATGGGATGGAATCAATCTGTGTTTTAATATGGATGGCATCTACAGGATAGATGGTGTACATTTCACAGATGAGGGTAACAGAGTCTTTCTCAACAACTTTAAACTCTGCATAGGTACTTACTTGTAGGTACCAACATCTCACAATAAACATAAGGGCTCTTTCTAGATCCACCCAAGATCTAAACATATAAGCTTGATTCGTATTAAAAAAATATTAGATTTTTGTTGCTTGGTGTAGCACACCCAGCGCATTTGGGAGTCGTGCATCCAGCGCGTTCACTCCAGGTGGCCGCGCAGGGAATCCTACACCCAGTGTGTTTTGGAGTCACGCATCCAGCGTGTTCACGCCAGGAGGCCATACAGGGAGTTGCGCACCCAGCGCATTCACACAAGGGGGCAACTCTGGGAGTCACGCACCCAGCGTGTGAACACCAGGCGGCCTCCAAATCTTTCCGTAAAAAAAATTGACTCATACCAATTATTTCTATTCTCTCTGGGGACCCCATTCTTGGGGCCTATACACAATGATGGGGACCGTGGGGGGAGCGCAATGTCTTCACAGTCCTGCCGGCTCCCCGCGTCCTTCAGTTGCCGGCATTGCTTTTCCGCATTGGGAGCTGCTAACATGAAGCTCCCCGTGTGGAAAAGCAATCAGCTTTAGTTTTTGGAAGAGAGAGCAGGTTTCCATTCACTATCTTACAAAAACCAAACCCCAGTTTCCTGTGAAAGGACAGGAGCCCCGAGGCTCCCACCCTGCCATAGCAAACAGCAGTGTCCCAAGGGTGGGCAACTCAGGACACTGCAGGAGCTGGCCTTGAGGGTGGATGTCCCCAAGGCCATCAAGGGCTCCAGGAGGGGGACCGTGCAGCCCCAATGCCATCATTTACAAAGCCTGGGGGGGTAGTGGTCCCCGGGGTTTGAGTGTCCATCACAGAACCCACATTTGTAATAATTAGAGCCCCAGGGAGGTGGCGGTTGCTGAGGTGTGTGGTAGGCTTCACCCACCACACAGGAATAGTTTTTTTAAATACAAGCCCTGGGGGGTGGAGGCTCCTGGGGCGGCTGGGAGCCGTGTTCCCCAAAAATATATTAATAATAGCCTTGGGGGTGGCAGTCCCCACGGCCATGGGGGTCCCCCTGGGACCCTGCAAATATATTTTTCAGATGCCCCCGGGACTTGGCCCACCCGGGGCCTAATTAATAACAAATCGCTGGTGCCCGTGCTTTTTTCCCTTGCCCCGGGAGGTCCTTGTGGGACACACTAAGCAGGCCTAGGGGGTCTGGGTGTTTCAACCCTGCCCCCTATTCTTGTTTTGTACCTTCATGTTACTGTTTTCTTGTGCCTCGCTTCTACCAAGTCACCAGATGACTGCCAACAGTTCCTGTTTTGGAGAGTTGAATTTGAATGCAGCTCATTATAGGCAGGGGGAGTGAATCCTAATCTGCAGGGCAAGCGGATCCTGCTCGCCTCTAGATATTAATATTTTTTAAACTTTGATTTTCTCAGCAACTACTGAACAGATTTACACCGTTTAACAAAAAGAGTTCTTTCTGAACCAAGGGCTACCATTTTGCAGAGAAAAAGGGGGTTCCCAACACATGTTTTCTACATGTTTTTTTCCATAGGACACTTTAGACACGGCTACAGCTCGAAATGCTTAACATAATGACACCAAATTTGGCAAAAAGGTAGCCCTTGGTTCACAAAGAGACCTTTTTTTAAATGGTAAATCCGTTCAGAAGTTCCTGAGAATTTTTTTTTTAAAAAGTCCGAAAATTAATTTCCCATTGGAAACTTTAGACTCGGCTACAGATCGCACTGCTGAATCGAATTACACTAAATTTGGCAAGCAGGTAGCCCTTGATTCAGAAAGAGACTTTTTTAAAAATTGTGTAAATCCGAAAATAAAAAAATTAAAGTTTCGATATCAAGAGTCTCGGTGGACCCACGGACCCTCCTGACCACAAGCTTTATACTAATTGAAAAACAAACACGCATAACAAGAAAAGGGGGCAGGGTAGAAACATTGTGACACCCTAGGCATGCTTACGGGGTCTCACAAGGACACCAAGGGCCCAAGAGAGCATAAAAAAAAAACAGCAAAAGTCACGGAGGATCCCCGGATCCTGCTGAGAAAATAATTTTAAAAAAAAGCACTAGCTCCCTCACTTCATTGTGATTGTGGGTGCCCAGGGGGGGCCCAGAAGCCCTGGGGACCGCCATTACCCGGGACCTTCCTTAAATATTTGTTCAGGCACACACACACCCACAGCCCTGGGGACCACCACCCCGAGGCTTGTTTTTAAAATGAGTGGGGTACCTTCAAGGCCCCCCAAGCACCAGGGACCACCCCTCCCCATGGTTTTTCTTAAATATTCGCAGGGGCACATGGAACCCCCACAGCCCCGGGGACTGCCATCCTCTGGGGCTTGTGTTCTTTTATAAGAACCTGTGTGGGGGGCTCGAGCACCCCACAAACCCTGGGGACGGCCACCTCCCTGGGGAACTAACTATGTTAATTTGGGGGTCTGTTATGGACCCCTGAGCCCTGGGGAAGACTACTTCCCTGGAGCTTTGCCAATGTTGGGACGGGGGCAATGCGGCCGACCCTCCAGGAGCCCTAGATGTCCCTGAGGACCACCAATCCCCAGGGCTGGCTCCTGCAGTATCCCGGGTTGCCCACTCCTGGGACACTGTTGTTTGCAATGATAGGGCGGGGGCCGTGCGGCTCCCACCCTGTCATTGCAAACAACTTTGCTTCATTAAAGCGAGAGCAGGGACACCTCCTCTCGCTTCAATGAAGCAAAGCAGACTGCTTTTCCACACAGAGAGATGCATGTCAGCAGCTGCCCATCTGGAAAAGCAATGGCAGCTCCTGTAGGATGTGGGGAGCCGGCGGGACCATGGGAGCATTGGGGCTCCCCCCATGGTCCGCAAATGATAGGGCCTGCCCTGGGGGATGGGAGGTACACCTAGAAGGCCCAGATCTCCTTCTGTAGAGTATGCCCTTTGTGGCGTATCTATAGGGGCCTCTGTCTCTTCTCATAGGATGGAATCCTTCCATGAAAAGAGCGAAAGGCAGCACAAGTTTGAGGAAGCTCAGCTGAGAATTAGAAGAAAGCAGGTTGTCTTAGAAAGGGAGTCCCTAGAGCTTGAAAAAGCTAGAAAAAAGGTGGGACTGGTGCCCCGTGGTGGCAGCAACATCCCTAGTGGTAGAGAAAGATCTCATGACCATGACAAGATTGTCCCTCCCTACCAGAGTGGGGATGACATCCACAAATGGATAACTGCACTGGAATGGGCCTACAAAGTTCAGAAGGTACCCCAGGAGCAGTGGGGTACCTGCTGGGGCAGCTATTGTGTGGCTCTCCTTTGTAGACAAAGTTAGAGACAAGCTCCTTGTTGTATTCTCACGTGGTTTGCTCCGCCACCCCTTGCCCTCTTCTCCCTTGGTTCAGCCCTGGCAAGAATGTGTGAAGATTCCACAGATGACTCCAGCTGACTGGAACCTGTTATGGTGTGAAGACTGAATAAAGAAACCTCGTGAAACTGTACTTGTGGGCCTCTTCTTTGTAACACTCCTCACTTTTAGAGAAGAGGATGCTGATGATTATACAGGCATGAAGAGTGCTCTGATTGAAGGGTTTGGCCTAACCATTGAATATTACAGGATAAAGTTCAGAGATACCTAAAAGGCTCAGACTTAGGACTGGGTTGACTTTGTTGGTTGTGCTACTAAGGCTCTGGAGGGATGGTTACTTGGCTGTAGGGTGTGTGATTATACAGGATTGTACAACTTGATCATGAGGGAGCAGATCCTTAATAATTGTCAACATCAGCTGTTGAATCAGCACCTGGTAGACTCTGAAAGCAGAAAGTTCAGAACCAAGGTGGTGCCCAGAAGAATCAAGATTCTAATAACGGCAGGGAAAGGGTAAAGACCCGAAGTCTCCTCAAGGCCCAAAAAAATCTGAATCTGGTGGGGAATCCTAATCTTCCAAGAAAAAAGGCCAAAAGAAACCATGGTGTAAAATCTGTAAAGCGAACACCCACTGGACTAGTGATTGTACTAGGCTCAAAGACTCAAATCCAGCCACCATTGCCCCTAAGGCAACTGTTACCCCTAGTTCAGCTCAAAATGATGGTACATGGAATAAGGATGTAGTAGGGTTAACCATACGTTCTGAGATGGACTCTGGCCTAGTCGGAGTACCAACTCAGGCTGTACTGATCTGTGATGGAGGCAGGGATATGTCCTCCTTTGTGAGTCCCAGTAATCTGGGCAAATACAGACAGCAGCATTTAATCAATGGAAAATAGGCCTTGGCCTACAGGGATACTGGGGCAAGTGTCACAATGGTGACACAAGACCTTGTGGCCCCTGGGTTGATCTAACTTGATGAACTTTACTTTACCAAGTCACGAATGCTAGCAATGTCAGGACCAACAATGCCCTGGCAGTTGTTAATTTCTCCTGGGGAGGGGTAACTGGCCTCAAGAAAGTTATAGTATGTTGAGACCTCCCTATTGAAGGCTTGCTTGACAATGATTTAGAAACGTCAGCCTGGTCTGAAGTGGAACCCATGCAGAAATGTTAGGAATCTCAGCACAGGCGTTTGCTGTGACTAGGTCAAATGCCAAAATGTCTACAAATGAACAGGCCCAGGACCCCTGAGACAGCCGGCTGCTGCTGAGGCTGCTGGGAATGCTAGTGGCACCCATAAGATTTATTGGGATGATGGACTCCTGTACTCAGAGAGTAGAGACCCCGAGCCTGGTGCAGCCAGGAGGTTGGTGATGCCTCTGAAGTTCAAGGGCTTCCTATTGACACTAGCCCATACTATTCACTAGCAGGACACCTGGGGCAAAACAAGACTTGGGACAGAATTGTCCCTCACTTTCATTGGTCCCAAATGTCAGAAGACACCAAGGAGTTGTGTTGCTCCTGTATCACCTGTCAAGACAGTGTTCAGTTTAAAATGCAGGTATTGATGAAGTTATGGAGACTCTAGATCTTGAAATGCAGAAGTAAGTTTATTCCAGTAAAAGTGATCCCATTCATCCAGGAGAGGAACTCAGGTTCAACTAACAGAAAGCATCAGAGGCTTCACCACATCAGGTTTTATCTCCATGGTGCTGTTTCAAACACAAGCATAATGTGTACACAGACTAGAATAATATTGAACTAAGTGACTTCTAAATAGAAACTATGAATATAAATAATAAGTATCAGATATTACACACCTTCCCCCTATATACATAACTAAAAAAGAGAAAGGTAAATATATATATTTTTTTACATAAAATGAACTTACACATGAAACACTAGAAAGTTCAAAATAACCTGAGGATGAAAGAAGAATGAATTTACATGTGAAAATCATTAAACTTTGAAGGTAACTTGGTGATCCTTTTTTCGCTACCATCTCTTACAAGGTCACCATCTGCTTTCGGACTCAATGATGAACAGCCTGAACAGGTTTTCCCTTTATGACAATCCAACTTAATGTTTCTTATAACAAACACTCTATTGAGATTCCACACACGAGAATCCTCAGTTGTTATAGCATTGGTCCATACTTTGATAACTTTGTGAGGTTTTTGAAACAGATCCGAAACTTTTCTGCCAACGGGAGCTCTAATCATGACTAAATCACCAACTTTGACTTTGGTTACCTTCACAGCCTTCCTCAAATCAAAGTTTATTTTGCGGGCTTTTACCTTGTCACACTCCTTACCCTTCCATCTATCATCACAACTTACCTTACCTCTTTTGAGTTCTGTATCATCAATCCAAAAAGGTGCAACCAAAGTATTGGCACACCTCCCTCTAAGAAGTACAAAAGGAGTTCGTCCAGTGGTGGCATGAGGTGTAATTCTGTAAATTTCAACTTTCCTAATGATTTCTTTTTTCCAATCTGAATTATTACTCTTTGCCCAATTAAAAGTTTCTTTTAAAACGCGGTTAAAGCGCTTCAGCATTCCATTGGCTTCTGGGTGGTAAAGAGCACACCTTTTATGTTTAATGGAGCATTTTGACAAAAACTCCTCCATTTCACGAGAGACCAATTGTGTCCCATTATCAGTTAACAATACCCCAGGTAACCCCTCTCTCCTGAAAAACTTCTTTCAGAAACTCAATAACATGTGTTGGATCAATGCACTTTGAGATTCTTACTTCTGGCCACCTGGAAATTAAATCAACCAAAACAAGTACATAATTCTCACACCCATTACCATGAATGGGACCCAAGATATCAAAGGATAACTCTTCCCAAGGTTTTCCCGGTCTTTCCCTGATCAACATGAGTTGGACCCTTGGTTTCTGGCTCTTTTCACTTAAACAACAAGGCATGCTGTCTCTCACGAGGCGGTCAACTTGCATATCCATCCCTGGCCATCAATAATTGAGTCTTAGTCTCTCCTTGGTCTTGGACATTCCAAGATGACCTTCATGTGCCTTTGTAAGGAGTTCTTCACGCAGAGAGGTGGGAGGAATTAACCTCGTGCCTCTAAAAATGAGACCTTCGCAAACAGCTAATTCATCTTTCACCAACCAATACTTTTCACACTCCCCTTTAACTTTCCTATTCCAACCATTCTTAAGAAAAGTGTTCAACTCCACAAATTCTTTATCCTTAGCAAACTCACCTCGCCATCTGTTTTCATTTAACCCACCAGCCTCTACGGTGCAAAATCATTCATGAATATGATCCTCCTCCGAATCATACTTATCATCATTTGGCACAGCCAACCTTGAAAGTGTGTCAGCAACACTATTCCTAGCACCTGGCAAATATTCAACGTTAAAATCATAACATTGGAGTGCCACCACCCATTTAAAAAGCTTCCCAGATATGGCACCAACGCCCTTTTTGTTAAAAACTTGGCATAAGGGTTTGTGATCCACCTTGACTTCAAATTTAACACCCCACAACAAATTTCTAAGTTTCTTAATTGCCCAGTGCACAGCTAGAGCCTCTCTCTCGATTACAAAGTAAAGCAACTCCGCATCCCTGAGACTTCATGATAAGAACCAAATAACATTGTCAGATTTTCCATCATTCTGCTTTAACACACAACCCAGTCCTTTCATGCTTGCATCAGCGATAAGCACAGTTTTTCTTGTGGGATCAAAACTTTTTCGTTTTGAGGTTTTCTTGAGCATGTTCTTAATTACAATTAATTATTTTTAACAGTCATCGGACCAAATAAAATTGACTCCCCCTTGCACAGCAATTTCTGCATGTTGACACACATTCCAGCAAAGTCCTAAATGAACTTGCTATAATAATCCGACATTCCAAGGAACTTCATCAACTCTTCCTTATTGCACGGAGAGGCTAACTCTTGAACAGCACTCACAAATTCAGCTTTGGGTTGTACACCTTGACCCGAAATGGTATGACCAAGGTAATCTATCGATGATTTTTTAAACTTACATTTGTCAATTCTCACTGTAAGATTGTATTCTTGAAATTTCTTAAAGACCATTCTGAGTATTTCATCATCTTCCTTCTCATTCTTCCCATACACCAGAACATCACCCTGATACATCTTCATCCCCGCAACACCTTTCAAAACTCTCTCTAAGGCTCTCTGAAATACAGATGTTGGGAATGTAAGAGTTAATATTGTATCAGGTAATGTGCTTAAGGATATATATAAATGTAGCTAAATGTGATGAATACAGCGAGTAAGGAGAAAACACAATAGTAAATAATATTACGAACCACTAGATGGTAGTGCAGTATAGTAAATCAAATACAGTTACTCGTTTGTTTCCCAGTTCTGTCATGAAGAGAGTCCAATCGCTGAGAATCTTCAGTGATTAGACAAATGTAGATTGAGAAAAAGTAAACAAAATAAATGAAATAAGTGAATTCGAATCGGCGAGTTCTTCTTCCTCAAAACCATGAAATAATTGGAAAATCAAAGATGGCTCCTACGCAGCGTCATGCACGCAATTGGCACTACTTGACGTGAAATGTCACATAAGTACGTCCGAGGTAAAGAGAAGAATGAAGGACCAAGGGGAGAATCTGGAAGAGGCAGAGAATGGAACTCTGTTGGTACCCTAGATGCAGGTTAACAGGTAAACGGTTATGGCTGAGTTTTATAGAATGCTAGCGTTGTGCTTTGAAAGATGCTACTCTGCCTCCAACGTAATGATCAACATTAACGGTGTCAGGTGAATCTTTGGCACATTTCATTTGAACATAATAAAGCAGGCATCCGAACTTCTTCGTAATGTAGCAAACAACAAAATCATTAAATATTCATTAGTTGGATATGGATAAAAATTTCACTAAGATGGACTTGCTCGCAATTTTAAAAAAAACTCATAGAGCGATGTCAAAAATGAAAAAATGAAGCACGTCTTATTTCACAATACAAATCCTAATATCGGCCAGGAGAAATTCAAGTGTTTACCCTTTTCTTTTCAGAGAACCATTATAAATATTGGTATTGCAGGAGGTTATGAGAAACAGTTCAAGTTCTGAAAGACACTCAGTGAAACAACTTTCTGAACTTATTGCATTGGCCTCTCTTCTGCTTACTATCTTCCAGAAAAAAAATATATTTCAATAACTCACTAATTATTGTAAATGTCCATGAGTTAATACAGACTTTAAAGGAATAGTCAAGATGAGTCACTAATTATGTTTAATGTCCATGAACTATCTTCACTCAAAATAGAGCCCGCACCGAAATCTCCCAAT
Source organism: Lissotriton helveticus (assembly GCF_964261635.1). NCBI lineage: Eukaryota > Metazoa > Chordata > Amphibia > Caudata > Salamandridae > Lissotriton > Lissotriton helveticus. The sequence goes on from NC_136064.1 coordinate 129,224,675, forward strand.
CTGATAAGTTTAAAAGTACAGAAGTGAGATGTGCGGCGATTGCCCTATTGTCGAAGTTCAGTTAAGAATATTTCAAAAACAAAAGGCGGTTTAAAACTTCTTTTGATAAGTTGATATTAAAGCCAAAGTAGAATAATGTACTCACAATCAAGATGAAATGAGGTACTCACAATCAAGATAAGAGATACCAGGTTAGGAAGTCCAATACAGCTGAATCAGATAAAAGTTCATTTTGATGTTGGGATCACAATCGTGGTACGTGGGAAAAGACTGCTCCTCGTCGCCAGTGTAAAATGCAGGTATTAATGAAGTTATGGAGACTCCAGATATTGAAATGCAGAAGTAAGTTTATTACAGTAAAAGTGATCCCATCCATCCAGGAGAAGAAGTCAACTGACAGAAAGCATTAGAGGCATCACCACACCAGGTTCTATCTCCATCTTGCTGTTTCAAACACAAGCATAATGTGAACGCAGACTACAATATTATTGAACTAAGTGACTCCTAAATAGAAACTATAAATATAAATAAAGATATCAGATATTACAGTAAGGCAGGTGGTAATACAAAGGCCCCCTGATACAACTATCTGTGGTGGGGGTTCCCTTTGAGAGGTTGGGGATTGATGTAGTTGGTCCGATGGATCCTCAGACAGCATCTGGGCACAGGTTTATCCTAGTGGTGGTGGACCATGCCACTAGGTAACCCAAAGTAATTCCCCTTGGGACAACTGCAGGGCCTGTGGTGTCAAGAGCCCTCTTGAGAGTGTTGTCAAGAGGTAGTTTCAGACAGAGGAGAAAACTTTATGTTTAGTTACTTGACTGCAATGTGGGAGGAGTGTGGAGACAATTACAAATTCATCACACCCTATCGCCCACAATGCAATTGTTTAGTTGAAAGGTTCAACAAAACCTTAAAGGGCATGATCAAGGGTCTTGCAGAAAAGCTTAGGCAGAGATTGGAAATCCTACTGCCCTGCCTTTTAGTTGCACACAGTTAGGGTCCTCAGAAGGAGGTTGGTTACAGGCCTTTTGAACTTCTGTTTGTGCATCCTTTAAAAGGACCATTTTGTCTGGTGAAGGAGGATTGGCAGTTACCTCTCAAACCCTTAAACAGGACATAATGGCCCATGTACTTGGTCTCTGCTCCAGGATGGCTGAATACATGAAAAATGCAAACAAAAACCTTGAGGCAAGTCAGGAATTGCAAAAGGCCTGGCATGACAAAAAGGCGGTACTGACTGTTTACCAGCCAGGATAGAAAGTGTGGGTGTTGGAGCCTGTGGCCCCAGCAGCCCTCCAAGACAAGTGGTGTGGCCCCCATACAATTGTTGAACAGAAGGGAGAGGTTACCTATCTGGTAGACCTTGGAACTCCCAGGAGCCCCCATAGGGTGCATAATGTCAACAGCCTGAAACCTTATGTTGACGGGGCAGACATAAGCTTGCTCATGGCTGCTGATGAGGGACAGGAGGAAGAGAGTGATCCACTCCCTGACCTGCTCTCACAGAACCCTGAAGATGGGTCAGTTGATGGTGTAACCTTGGAAGGCAGCCTCACTGCTCAGCAATAAGCGGATTGAAGACAGGTACTCAATCAGTAAATTAACATGTTTTCACTGACTCCAAGTCAGACAATCTTGTTCACTCATGAGGTGGACACTGGGGGCAGTCGGCCTGTTAAAAATAAGATTTACAGGCAACTTGACCATGTCAGGGACTGTATTAGGACTGAAGTCCAGACATTAAACATTGAACCCTCAGATAGCCCTTGGGCTAGTCCAGTGATCTTGGTACCTAAACCTCATACCCAAGGTGGTAAGAGAGAGATGAGGTTTTGTGTAAACTACAGGGGTCTCAATGCAGTCACTCGGACTGATGCCCATCCAATCCCAAAAGCATGTGAGCTTATAGATATGTTTGCCTCAGCCAAATTTCTGAGCACAATTGATCTTCCAGCTGGCTACTGGCAGATCAGATTAGCTAATGATGCAAAAGCCAAGGCAGCATTTTCTACCCCTAGTGGGCACTATCAATTTTTGGTAATTCCTTTTGGTTTGAAAAATGCACCTGTCACTTTTCAAAGGTTGGTGAACATCGTCCTAACAGGCCTGGAAGACTATAGTTCAGCATATCTAGATGATGTTGCTGTTTTTAGCTCCACCTGGGAGGATCACCTGGTCCACCTGAGAAATGTGTTGGAGGCCCTACAGAAAGCAGGCCTAACTATCAAGGCTACTAAGTGCCAGATAGTGCAGAGTCAGGTTGTGTACCTTTGCCACCTTGTAGGTTGCCCAGGCAAAATCATAGGCAAATACATAGCAAAATCCAGACCTTCATGGACTGGGATGCTCCAACTACCCAGACTCAGGTCAGAGCTTTCTTAGGCCTGACTGGGTACTACAGAAGATCTGTCAGGGGTACCCCTGATTGACTTAACTTCCAAAGGAATGCCATATAGAGTTCAGTGGACAGTCAGCTGTCAAAAGGCATTTGATGACCTGAAGCAGGCCATGTGCATTGCACCAATTCTGCAAAGTCCTAACTACTCGAAGGAATTCATTGTCTAAACAGATGCATCTGAGATGGGGTAGGGGCTGTGCTGTCACAATAGAATGATGAAGGTCAGGACCAGCCAGTAGCTTTTATTATCAGAAGGCCGACCCCTAGAGAGAAACGTTGGTCAGCTATTGAGAGGGAGGCCTTTGCTGTGGTTTGGGCTCTGAAGAAGCTGAGGCCATACTTGTTTGGCACTCACTTCACAGTTCAGACTGACCATAAGCCCCCCTTGTGGCTAAAACTGATGAAGGATGAAAACCCCTAACTTTTGATGTGGTCCATTTCCCTACAGGGGATGGACTATACAGTGGAACATAGACCTGGGAGTAACCAGGCCAATGAAGATGGACTCTACAGATATTTCCACTTAAAACATGAAGACTCAACTGGTCAAGGCTAGTTTAATGTCCCTGCATTACGGGGGTTATGTAGGAGCGTAGGATCTGCTTACTATGGTTACCCCCATTTTTTGCTGGTGTTTCACTGTTTTTCGACTTTAGTCTGGCTGGGGCATTGTTATCCAGGACCCCAGCCTAGCTGCTTCCTCTCTAAACCTGGGGCTGCAGCATGTGTTATTACATCCCTGGGAAGCCTGCCGAAATGACACCAGCCTGCGTAAGGTGGTGCATGCACCCCTTACTAAGATATAGGTTACCTATATCTACCTTAAATCACTGCACATAGAGGCCTACCAGTCACCCCTATGGCAGGCCTGAGGGCAGGGTGCTTGGTTTTGTGTGAGAGGTTGACCATGCATGAGCTGGGCCCCTCAGCAGCTTTTAGAGCCTATTCTCTGAGGCTGTTCTGTGATGAAGCCAGACCATATACTCTTAAGTGCATTATAACCTTGCAATAAATGCTAACTTTGGAATAGCTGCACCGAAACATGTCGTGTTTGGTGTCAAACAATTTGGAATCCTACTACCTGCCTGTCCAGGTGGGGGGGAGGGTTAGAATTCCACGCTTCTAGAGGGAGAGACATGTAAACACTGGTATAACCGGTAATAGTTTAAAAGAGCCAAAACGGATGCTGCAGCCACAGATACGAGTCTGGACTCCTGCTGCTGACCAAAACTCTGGCACGGGAGGCCTGAACAATAGGTTTCCTGTCACAGGGGAGTGTAACCACCTCCCAGACAAGCTTTAGTGTATTGGGGCTCGGTGGGTGCATTCTGAGAGTGCTTTGAAGTCTGCACTGGGGGCACATTTGGTGTCACTGTCCATAGCCCAGTTGAAACTGGTTGCATGGGCTGGTGTGTAACCGGATAAAGGAAATAGGTGTAACCACCCCTATTCCCAACCCCTTCCATAAGTGGGTCCCCAGAGTATGTCCAACCCCTTTCTTTAGTATGAGTAAGGAACCCCTGTAAACAAGTCTGTAGATTACACCTGGACAAAACTCTGAAACTGAATCCTGGAACTTCAACGCTCTACTAAAGACTAGAGGATAGAAGAATCTCCCTTGGGGTCAAGGAGTGACTCCCCTGCTTGGCAGGCACCAACAAAGCATCTTGCCAGTCTGCATTTCTGAAGCTCCCACTGGACTCCAAAGTACTTGTGGCACAGGAGGTGGATTTGCAGACTTCTCAGAGTGTCCCCAGCAAAGTTGAGACCAGCAGCCCTCACGAGTGATGTGGGACCAGAACTCACGGACACAGTGCACGTTTGCTAGAGCATTGACTTCTCAACATCTTCTGAAGTTCTGCTTTGAACAACTTGTAGTCCAAGCCCCAAGCACCATTGGCACCAAAGATTGTGGTCCTACAATCTAGGAGTGTTCCGTGAGCCTGCTTCTTGCATTTCCACTTGAGGTTCCTTCACGATCACTGGTCTGTCGACTGGTGTGTCCCCACAAAGGCAACTCTACTTTTTGTTGGACTTGCCTCATTGCTCGAGACGTGCCCTGACTTTTTACCATGTGGGGAGTCCCTCAGACCTTGCTGATCTACACTGAAGCATTTCTTTGATTCCTGCATGGTTGCTATTGCCAAGGCTTGTTGGGCACCGATTCCACAGCACTTGACATCCTTTGTGGGATTGTGGGACAGCTTGATTCCAGATCCTGGTCATGGTCAACATCTCCTGGTCCACGTGGCCGAAGGATAAAACTTCACCTTCTTCACCTGAGATCATCCAACATCAGTGGGCATTTGACTATCCTGCCCCTGGTCACTGGCAAGTGACCCAGACTCTGTACCCTCTTCTTTTAGGTTGTTATCATCCTCAATCCTGGCTTGGATCACACTGTACACTTTCCACTATGATGGCAGCAGCACTTTGCAGCAGGTCATTAGTGAAAACAACGACTAAATACGACAGCAAAAGACACCTATGCACCCGGCTTCCCTGGTTGAGGTAACTCGACTACTCCGGTGCTCCCATGGTTGTTTTTTTTAGAACCCCTTAAGTCTAAGGGGGTTTCCCCCAAGTCCTCACCTACGTGTCCTTTATCTTTTAATTCCCAACCGCTACTTTCCCATACAGAAGCTAATGATAATTCGCGCTGTGTTCTCACATGGCAGGCGTCCTCCGTGGGTCCCCTGTGTCACTACCTTGGGTGGTTCCTTGTGGTCCCAGCAATTCTACAGGCTCTAGGCCTTGTGTCTAGTCAAGTCGTGGTTCTCATACCACTTTCCTAATATATGGTTTGGTACACCCCTAGGGCTCAACGTATATTGTGCTAATTGACTGCGTGCTATTAAGTTTTCCTTATGTACTTTTGCTTTTAGACTCAAAAAGAGACTAAATAAATATATTTCATGTACATACCTGGTGTGTTTCTCATTTCATTTAGTCATTCACAAGATTATAGATTGGTAAAACAAGCTGCTTTACATTCCTCCAAGACTTAGTCCAAGGCTGCTCTCCACAGCTACCACTAGGATAGCTTTCTATAAAGGTTGTCTTTAACCTACCATCAATAAGGGTCGATTAGACTGCTGCAAGGTACCCATTAGAATAGTGGTCAGCATATGCCAGGCCAACTTCTCACATGGAGGAAAAACTTATCAGGTGTTCTGACAGGCACAGAAGAAGAATGTCCACTGATGTTGTTTGCTGTAGTGGAGGTTGATGGTGACTTTGGAACTGCAGTTGTGTGGACCAGGCAATGCTGTGGAAGACCAGCAGCAGTTCATGAGCTGTCCCATGTCGCATGTCAAAAGTTGAGGGGTCGGAGTCCGGTGGGAGCTCCAACAAGTACCCATGCCCAACGTACTAAGCATACAATTTACTAAGGACTCACAAGGGGGTGCTAATATTGTGTTAATCATGGAACAGTATTGAGAAAGGGATCTTTGAGAGGGACCTAGGTGCCTTTACCTTTTTTCTTGGTTGGAATTCCACCTTGACTGACTTTTGGTCATACTGAGCTGCTAGAGCTCCTGGCTGGACTCAAGATTTTTGTTGGCTTTATTCATGCACTCAATGTTCTCAACCATCATGGAATGATGACCAAGCACATGCTCTACAATAATTTGCTTAGGTTTTTTGAGATGTCTCTACCATCCTTTCTTTAATAGACAAAGTGGTCCCCTTACAAGGTGTCCAAACAAAAGCTCAAAGGGGGAAACCCTCCTCCCTTTTGTGGCACCTCTCTGGAAGCAAAAAGCAGGCATGGTAGTAAGATAGTATCAAAAAAGGACCCCCTGAATCTGCTAGGTATTCCTAAGACAAGGAAACAATTCTAGAGTGATAACAATTCATAGGCAACTTAAAACCTGGCGAAAATCATGTCTTACGCATGGGGAATGATAAACAGAAGCTTAGTGTACTACAAAAAACAGTTAAGAACAATTGATTTTATTCATACATATTATTGTGTTTAAAACAGATGCAACAACACCAATCACATAACAAAAGCATGGGGGTCAATGTAACCATACATACAAATTTCTCTTCAATTCATATCTATTCTTACATAAAAATACATATAGGACACATACATATAAATAATGTAATAAAATAAATCAAGGGTAGCTAGATCTGAGTAGATGAAGATGGTAATCTCTATGCGTGTTTCGGCGTAACCAACGCCTTCTTTTAGAGAAACCACTTGAATTTCTGCATGAAAAGCAAACATGTGTGTAACATAACAAATACAACAATATAGTACACTGAGTCTGTAACGTATAGGACATTGTGCATTGTGCATATATATTACGGTGTTCCATGAGAAACATTATAAAGATTTTTTTTAAATGACCATAAACACATAAAGTTCTAATTATGAAAGCCGAAAGACACCAAGAACCAAGAAAAAGTTCAAGATAAGACCCCAAATATGTGAACAAGATCTCTGCATTGTGTATGAGGATAGAAAAGGTGAAGAAAAAAGACCCAATAGTATCTAATAGTATGGAAAAAGAATAATAAAACAATGCATGCTCTGAAGAGTCCTTACTAGGCGGAAGAATGCTTACCTAATTCGAAAAGAAAGACCAACGGAAAATAGACCGCCTTCACATAGGCAATGGATATAGCTAAAAGAAAATTGGATGAGAAGACCTTTAAATAAAAGTTCAATATAGCATCTGAACAATGAGACTAAACGGATGGTTTCTTATTGCCTGTCCACAACCTTGAGTAGCTCAATCGAGGATGTACGAAAGGGTCATGAAGGGTAATATAATCTTCCTTGTGTAGAATCTAGAGAAATATACATATGTTAAACCTTCTGCGCGGGATAGGTAATGTAACTAATTCTATGCCACTAGATATATGCAGATGGATACCTGAAAACCGGTCACTTCCGATGTGGTATATAAAGACAAATGATTAGACGATTGATCCCAAGACTTCTAAAGGTAGGAATTCACACAAAAAATAGTGAGGTTGGATTTATTCTTGTGGTGGGCTAAATACTGAGAACTGTCCGACTTCTTCTAGAATATAAAAATAACATAGACTGTAACACACAAAAAACACGGAAAGTTACCTGTAGTATATACTAAGTATGGGCGAAATTTGCGAATTCGCGGTACGCGAATTCGCATGAAAGCGAATTCACGGTAGGCAAAATCCGCGAATTTGCGTTTTATTTTTTGCCTGTTCGCGCTGCTTTTTGTGTGTTCGCGGGAAGCTTGCGAATTGCGAATTGTTTGACAAGTCTGCGTGATTCGCGGAACGTGAATTTGTAAAAAATTAGCACATTCCGCGAGCGGAACGGATTTTACACCCATGCTTAGTACATACAATGTGCAGTATAGGCCACACGTCTTGGAATGGCTCTAATAACTGTAGATGGTATGCACAGCACAGAGAGGTAAAAACCATCTTGGATACACCGAGCACAATTCTGAAACCATGGAGAAAATGCTAAATTCTACTTTACAGGAAATGGAAGTACGTGAATGTAGAATAAACAATCCTCTATCGATTGGTCTAATGCTGAAAATAGCTTGCTGGCTGTGTGACTCTGGATGAATGGGGCCTGATTGTGACATTAAACAAGATGGATGGTAAAAAACAGCATACCGGTCTACAATAGGACCAGTGGAATTCCTTTGTAATGGAGACACGGGCCCAGGGCAGTTACATCTAAAGGACCCCCGCCTCAGTGATACAGTCTTCGGCATGAGATATTTGGTTATCGAAATCCGACCAAGGAACTAATCAAAATCTTAAGTTAGTGGAACTGCCATAATGAAACGGGGATACAAGAGGTAGGACAAGTAACTAAGAAGAAAGTACCAAACCCTCCCGAACACACTTTTTAAGGAATCGCTATTTAGAAATCGCAAAATGGTATGTATGTAGGAAATCGCTTCTTTTTAGCGATTCCTTAAAATTCCTTAATTGCGATTAGCAAATTGCTGATCGCAATTAAGGAATAATTTCCCATTCATTTCTATGGGCCAGGAGCCCATAGGAATGAAGGGGAATTCGCAATTTGCTAAGCGCAAATTGTGAATAGTTTCATGGGTGCAGGGGTGTCTCAAGAACACCCTGCTGCACCCCTGAAAATGACATGTGTGCGCATATGGCGCACATACATGCCCTAAGGGCATGTATGAGAGTCACATGGCGCCTTTTGATGTTAAAAAAAAGGCTTTTTTAAAAGAATTCGCAACTTACCACCAACTAGAAGTTGGTGGTAAATTGCGATTCCTTAATGGCATTTTGGAATGTTTATTTCCTTGATACATTGCATTTAAGGAATCGCAAAATTTGTAATTCCTTAAATGCAATCGCAAAATAAGGAATGGCAAATTTAGCGATTCCTTATTTTGCACCAAAAATGTTTCATACATACCATTTAGCGAAAATGGGTTCGCAAACGCCGGAATTCTGCGAATTGCGGCGTTTGCGAACCCATTTTGCTTTGATACATATGGCCCTTACAGCCTGATTCATGTACGGGCCGTTTTGCGTGTCCCTAATAGCGAGTAATAGCGACTCGCTATTGAGGAAACGCAAAACGGCATTCATGTACTTTTCGGGGAAAAAATAGCGACTCGCACGCGGGCGCTAAATCCGTTAGCGACCAACTAAAAACGCAGAAAAATCACTATTCCCGGCTACCTGCGTCGGGATAGCGACTCGCAATCCCGTGCGATCGGGAATGCGACTCGCAATCCCGTGCGATCGGGAATGCGACTCGCAATCCCGTGCGATCGGGAATGCGACTCGCATTCTCGCGCGATCGGGAAAATGGGAAGTCGCTTTCCGAGCACAGTGATGACATCACAACCAGGAAGCAGGCAGTTCCCACGCCCAAACACCACAGCGAGGCAAACCTCCGAGGGAGCAAGTCGGTAATCAGACGCCAAACCAGCGATAGCGACTCCTCTACCGACTGAAATAGCGACATATCTGCTGCCATGGCTGAGGAACCTGTCCCTGGCCCCAGCAACAGCGCAGGACGAAAGCGAAAGCTCAAGTTCTCAGAGCAGGAGCTCGAGAACCTCATTGAAGGGGTGGTGGCCAACCATGACCGGCTCTTCGGGACCAACTCCAGAAAGGTCCCAGAGCAAGACAAGCGGAGGATCTGGCTGGGTATAGCCGCCAGCGTGAACTCGGTGGGTGTGGCCGATAGGTCATTGGAGGAGCTAAAGAAGCGCTGGTATGACCTCCGAGGTCGTGCCAAGGAGAGGGTGGCGGAGCGCCTTGGAGAGGCATCGGGCACTGGAGGTGGCGGACCGACAGTCCCACCCAACACACCCTTGGAGGACCAGGTCGAGGACACCCTTGAGAGGGAGGCGTGCGTTGGCGTGACCCCTCTGGACTCCTCCGGCCCCACCCAAGACACGCAAGGTAAGTGGCATGCGACTGCGACCCTGTCCCCTATGACCGTCCCTGACCAAATAGGCTCACTTATTGGCCCTTAGTCATGCCTTTGTTGCGCATCAGGGAATGCCCTGAAGCATTGTGGGAGATGTAGTATGTCCACAATGTAGTAGTACCCCAATGCAGCCAGACAGGTCCCAAAGTACGCAAATCCACAGCCATCCAGGGAATGTCACCCAGCATGCATGTAACATCAGCACGTCTGACAGTCACATGCAACTAATGAGTATCCACTTACCCTCACAGGTGGCGCAGACAGCAGTGACAGCGAGAGGCTGCTGATAGATGAGGAGGCCCAGGAGGAGGAATCACAACCAGAAACCCAGGCACCAGCCCCTGCCGCTGCAACAACACCAGCAGCCAGGCCCCCCACCGTTGCTGCATCTGGATCTGCCGCCCCACCCGCAGCCAAGGCCAGGCCCCCCACCGTAGCTGCATCTGGATCTGCCGCCCCACCCGCATCCAAGGCCAGGCCCCCCACCATAGCTGCATCTGGATCTGCCGCCCCACCCGCAGCCAAGGCCAGGCCCCCCACCGTAGCTGCATCTGGATCTGCCGCCCCACCCGCAGCCAGAGCCAGGCACCCCACTAATGTGCCCCCAGTCCCTGCCGCATCAGCAACGCCTGCTGCAACACCACCTGCAGCTGGTGCCAATAGATCTGGGCCTGCGACAGCGGCAACACCGCGGGCAATCAGCAGGAGGGGCAATGGACATCGCTATGCCTGCATGAGCGTTGAGAGACGCATGCTCCGTATCCACCAGCGCCAGTCACAGCAGCAAGGTGCCATCCAGCTCCAGCTGCACAAAATTGGGCGCAATGTGGCGGGAGTTGGAGAGCGCATGGACCGCATGACGGCGGCCATGGGCCGCATGACTGCAGCCATGGAGGAGAACACTGCTGCGCTGGTCAAGCACCGCAGTATAGCGAGCCGGCGCCACCACCAGCTGATGAGCCGGCTGTCGGCCTATAGCAGGTCGAATTATGTGGCAGCAAATGCCACCACCCAGTTGTCGCGGCGCTCTCTCAGCCAGCAGCACCAACTAGTGCAGTGCTGTGAGGACATCACCAGGGTCCTGGAGCACCTAACCACCGCGGTAACGGCACTACACACACCTGCGCTACCGGCCACTGTAGGGGGCGACGATGCCAGTGAGGGTGCCTCCAGCGTGAGCAGCCAATCGGCCACACTGGTCCCGCCACCTAGGCGCAGCACCAGGGCAACGCCTCGTACAGGTGCCCAGGAAGAGGAAGAGCCTCAGAGGCGCTTGGGCATTACGCGCAGGAAGCGCCATTGACACTGTCTGCATAACACTGGCACAGGCTGACGCTAAGCCTGCCAAGTACATGCACACTGCAGTATGACGCAATACTGGTATTTGTAAATAGTTGGACTGATTACCTTTTTGTTGTGAATGAAACAAATATATTTATTTTGCTGCACACATTAGCCTTGTGTAATCATTACATTTTGCATGCAATTGTGATATGTGGGGTGGGGGAAGAGGGTGGGCTAGAAATTGTTCACTGTGATGTGGTTGCGACGTCTGTGGCCTTCAGCTGGGTTCTCCCCGCGTGCATGGTGCACATGTGCTGGTGGTCGGTCGTCCCCTTCAGATTCACTGCCTGAGATGTCAACAGGTATCCGGCGCTTGGTTGCAATGTTATGGAGCATTGCACAGACAGCCACAATGCGGCAGCACGCAGCAGGACTGTAATACATGGCCCCACCTGTCTTGTGCAGTATACGGAACCTGCTCTTGAGCAGGCCAAATGTCCTTTCTATACAGTTCCTTGTCCGGATGTGCGCAACATTGTAGCGCCGTTGCTGAGGTGTGGGAGGGTTGAGGTATGGGGTCAGGAGGTATTCCCGTAGGGCGTAGCCACTGTCACCTGAATGAGAGGAGCAGATGTTGATTGCCTGTGCAGCGCAGTGACTTCATTGCAATGTGACATTGTCGACAAAGTGTACTTACCAAGTAGGTGTCCTTCCCCAAACTCTCCTCTGAGCAGTCGTGTGTGGAGTCCACTGTGCCTGAAGATAAAGGAATCATGGGTACTCCCTGGGTACTGTGCGACAATGTCAGTGATGATGGTCTTGGCATTGCAGACCATCTGTATGTTGAGGGAGTGGTAGGACTTCCGGTTGCGGTACATATACTCCGTGCCAGCTGGTGGGCAGATGGCGACGTGGGTACAGTCGATGCAGCCGAGGACATGGGGAAAATGGGCTACATTGTAAAATTGTAGTTTTGTCAGGTCCAATTCCTGTTGGCTCGTGGGAAATGTGATGTGGCGGTGGAGCTGGGTGAGCATGGCGTCAACAAAAGTGTGGAGGCAGCGTGACATGGTGGGCTGGGATATCCCCCCAGCAGCCGCTACTATGCCCTGGAAACTGCCGGAGGCCAGGAGGTGCAGGCTGCACAATACCTGCACATATGTAGGCACAGAATTGTTTCGCCTTGTTGGGTGCTGCATGAGGGGGTCAAGTTCTTGTATCAGCCAGGTGATCATTTCCCCATTCAGCCTGTATTTGGCATAAATCTGTTCTCTGGTTTGGCCCAGCAAGGTGACCCGCTGCCGGTAAATCCTTTCCTGCCTCATGCGTCTCCTCCGTGCTGCTCGCTGTAGCCTTCGCCGCCTCACCACCATGTACATTCCTGGCATTGTGGAACGCCTAATGCTGCTGCTGAATGTCCTTATGTGTGATTGGTCAGGCCTGGACCTGTTGGTGATTGGCCAACTGTTTTTCAAATTTTACTTAATCATGGCTTTTATGGTTACCACCTGCTTTGAGTTGTCCTTAATTTGCGCCACGCAAAAATGCGATTTTGGGGTTTTCCGCTATTGTTTATTTTTCATGAATGCCGATTGAGAATAAATTGCGTTTCGCTATTCATTTCGCAGATTCCGTGGTTGGTCACTATTTCCGTATCGCTAATGCGCGACTACCGGGACTCTGCGACTATTATAGCGTAATCGCTATTTTAATCGCTATTCTGTGTTTGCGAAATCGCTATTTTGTACTTGAATGCCGATTCCGTGTTTTGCACCCGCAATTGCATTTTCGCAGCCATTGCGGGCGCAATTTCGCTTCATGAATCAGGCTGTAAGTCCTTAACCCAAAGAAATATATAATGAAACACGGTAATCAGGTGGTGTACGTACAAGCCGCCACAAACAAGAGCGTCTGCCCTTCTTCCAATACGGTATGAATGAACAGGCATATACCGGCTGTCTTAAATATGCAAGCCCGAGCGCGCCAAACGCAAGGGCTCACTATTTCCGCATCACGCAATGGAAACATTCCAATCAAGAAAGAACTAGACTCTATGGTAAATATATACGCATATAGCTTAAAAATGGTAGACAACTAACCATGGAGAGTAAGCGGTCATTACAGAAAAACAACAATAGTTCACTCGACATAGTGGAACAAAAGGCGAATGGCCAGACTTACAATGCATTAAGAAATTTAATGAAAGATTATATATGCAGTGTTGGATAAAAACTTAGTAATTGTACCACAAGGGCATCCCAGAGTAATTAACCCAGACGGCGACTAGCTGCTAGTCAAGGGAGTGACTGCTATCAATGAAGGATAATTATTCTTCATCTGGTAATACATTTTATAGCGTTCTCCCATGGGATGTCATTATTTAAATCTTTTTTATTAGATGCCATAAATCCAGAACACCTCCTATTTTTCACGAACCTCCTCAGTTTTGACAGTACCTGCTGCATTAAGATTTTTAATTATAAAGCAGCTTATTTGGATTTATGTTGCAGTTCTAGGTAATGTTTTACCAGAGGTGCATTGATCTTGGTTGTGTGATTTGCTGAGTGATGTTCAGTGAGGCGCCAACAGAATGGTCTAGAGGTCTCATCCACATATCCAAGTCCACAAGGGCAGACCAAGAGATAAATTACATTTTTGGTCTTACAGTTGGAAGATTTGCGAGGGCGAATGATGTGGCCCTGATACGTGTAACTGGTACCTTCTATAGCGGTCTCGCATGCTTTGCAATTCATACATTTATATGTGCCATTGATCTGCAATTTGACATCAATAGTCTTCTGAAAAGATGGTAATCCTTCAGTAAACTCGGGACCGAGTAATAAAATCCTTTATATTCTTATTTCTTCGGTGAGCGAACAATGGATTAGGCAACTTTTCATTCACCTCTAGATTGTTCAGGATGTGGCAATTATAATTCACAATCTGATAAACTTTATTGTTCATCGTCGAGTGTCTAGTGATGCAAACCAATTGGTTCTAGTAGTCAGTGATTTAGGTTGTAAAAGGCAATCACGATCATAAATATCTGTGTGGATACCCACGGGTAAGGAATTTGGTTTTCAACATGCCGGCCTGGATATCAAAATCCAGAATACTAGAACAATTCCACTCAAGGCGGAGGGATTGGCTAAAAGGTATACTTTCCTTATGGGCATGCGGATGGTAGCTATCAAAATGTAATAGCGTGTTACGTGCCGTAGGTTTGGTGAACAAGTCAACTTCTAAAACTCCATCCTTGTGTCGTATGAGAATATCCAGGAATTCAACTTGATTTTTACTAATGTGCGACGTAAAATGAAGATTGCTGTTACACATATTAAGCCATTCGAGGAATTCAGATAATTTGTCCTCCGTATCAGTCCAAATAAAAAAAAATATTGTCGATGTAGCGTGAGTAATTAGAAACAGATTTGTAAAAAGGGGCTACTTCATTATGAATATGTACCATTTCGAAGTAGGCCATATAAATGTTAGCCACCAATGGAGCTACAGGGGCTCCCATACTAACGCCCTTTATTTATTTGTACAAGTTTTTGCCAAACTTGAAAGAATTCTCAGTTAAAACAATTTCTAAACACTGAAGTAGAAATGTTTTAGGACATATAACCTTGTATTTGTCAATGAACCAAGAGGTGGCTGCTAAGGGATGATACTATATAAAGCCTTGATATCTAATGTCACAAGAAGACTGGTGGCCTGATTAAAGGGGAGGTGTTCCACTTTATTGATGATGGTTATAGTAATAATAATAATAATAATCCACATCTTTAAAGCAAGAACAATCACCCGTAAGGGTCTGTAGGTGCTGGGGGCTGTCGGGAAGATTAAGCAAGCTATTGCCCAGTGTCACATGCTGCTGGGATAACCTGCCGCCGGAGCCAGGGATCGAACCGTGATCCTCAGATTCCAGCATCAGTCGCCCTGGCCGCGACGCCACACCTCTCCCTAACATACATAACATATAAAGGTATTTCGGTATGTATGGTCGAGTAATCAGTGTTCTCGACCATCCTGGAATGAAGACCAAGCACATAATCCACAATATCCTGCTTAGGTTTTTTGAGAGATCTCTCCCATCCTTTCTTTAATAGACAAAGTGGTCCCCTTACAAGGTGTCCAAACAAAAGTTCAAAGGGGGAAACCATCCTCCCTTTTGTGGTACCTCTCTGGAAGCAAAAAGCAGGCATGGTAGTAAGATAGCCCATTTCCATCTGAGTATTCAAAGGGAGTCCCCCTATTAACCCTTTTAAGGTCTTGTTAAATCTTTCAAAAATCCCACTTGTCTGTGAACGATACGGTACGAGGAACCTATATTAGAACATTGGAATGTTGGGAGCTCCATTGAAAACAATGGGGTGCTCTGGGCTTATAATGGCTGGTATAAGCCTGGAGCTCCAACATTCCAATGTTTCTTTGTTCACAGCTCTGGCTGTGAACAAAGACTTCAGGGAGCCTGAGGGGATTCCAATCCCCTCACACTTCCAAAAGGCTTTGTTTTTTTGTTAGAACATTCTGTCCTCTAGTGACAGAATTTTCTAATAGCCTTATAGCCCTTCCTAGTCGGGCTATACCGCTATTAAAGTCCCTCTCCCTTGTTAAAGGCCCTCGCCTTCGGCTCGGGGCCTTTAACGCTGGAGAGGGCCTTTAATAGCCGGTATAGCCCTCCACGGCGGGCTATAAGGCTATATTTCATCACAAACTCAGTCCCCATATGTTTCAAGTATCAAGACATAAAGTGTGTTTCTCTGTCTGATATTACCTCCTTAGGGAACGCAAGCTTAGTGAAATTAGGAAAAGGAAAGCTTGGGCCACTGCAAGGGCGGTGGTTGTCCTTAGGGAAATTGCCTCAGGATATCTAGCGGCCTGATCAACAACCATTATTATAAATCAGTTTCCTGAAATTGTTTCAGTATCAAGGTGAACAACAATGACAATTCCAACCCTCTCAAAGGGTACTCCAACCACTGAAAGTAGAATAAAGATGGTCTTTGGAAGGCTGCCTGTCTTGCCACTGGCTTGCAAAGTTAGGGACAACATCTTGCCCCCTCCAAATGCACTGCAGTATGCCAACATTAGGAGATAATTTGTACTTTCCATTTTCATTCATGTAATCCATTTAAGCCATATTTTCCACTTTAATCTTCATGTTCTTCTTTCTTTAATCACAAATCCACACACAGAATGGTATGCCTTTTTTCCAAATTTCTAATATTCAAACAGTGCCCATCCGGACCTCATGCAAAAAACGACTGATGCAGGGTTCATCCCAAACAGTGCTTTATTTGTCAAAATCCCAATGCATTTCGGGCGTTGAAGCACCCTTCGTCAGGGGGTCACTATAAACAATAATAAAAACCAACAATTATCCATTACTGTTTCAAACAAGAACTTGCATAATTCATTTAGTTAATCCGCACAATCATGTGTTTAGGTAAAACACGGTGTAAAATGCATATTATTCTTCATTCATTTACCCATCATGCAAAAATATCCCCAGCGGTATATTTATCTCAAACAGTTTTTACTCAGCGCCAATCTCTTTGCCCAAGTGTGTTAATACCCTCCTTCCCGTTACCATTCCTTACTTTTCATTCCATTTTAACTTAAGCGCTCCACTTCCTTCACTCGATCTTAAACCCATTTCAAAAACCAAAATAATACCTCCGTACCTGCCGTGATGAAAAACCTTCCAACTTCCTCCTTGTTCAAACTCAACTCATTCTCACATTTCCCCTCCCCCTTATCAACGTGCTTTCCCTCCTAGCTCTCTCCCAATTGGCCCAGTGCTCTACATTTCCCGCCATTGAATCTGCAAGTTTGTTGGATAAACTCCATTACCCATAATGCCATATACCGGTAAACCCGTAATCTACGATCGTACTTTATTACAATTGTTGGTGATCAACAGTTCGACCTCAAAGACGCTTAAAAAGTCAATTTTCCGATACTTCCATCAAATGTTTATGATGAACCACGATGTTTCACCAGTGTTGTGAATTTATTTAAATGCATCTATGTTTCCATTTTAATAACCGTTTTAAACAATGGGTGCTCTCCCCTAATTGGGCATATTTTGCAACAACAATCATGGGGTTGGGGATGCACACCTTATACTCCAATGACTTTCATTGTAATCCTGATACTCCTTAATGCGTGCTGAATGGTGTAGTGGCATGCCCAAATGCCACTGAAGTGAACAATGTACTGCAAAGTTAAGGACAACATCTTGCCCCCTCCAAACGCACTGCAGTATGCCACCATTAGGCGATAATTTTTACTTTCCATTTTCAGTCATGTAATCCATTTAAACCATATTTTCCACTTTAAACTTCATGTTCTTCTTTTCTTAATCACGAATCCACAGACAGAATGGTATGCCTTTTTTCCAAATTTCTAATATTCAAACAGTGCCCATCCGGACCTCATGCAAAATACGACTGATCTGCAGTATTTTTACATCCTCTGGGTAGGGGAATCCATCATCCCAAATAGACTGCTTCTTGTGGTTAATCTCCCTACGGCTACACTGGGCTTTAAGGCGAAGTGCCAACCAGCCTTTGCTTGGGGATTGTCCTGCAAGACATTGTGTCTGTAAACAATACTTTCATGTCAACAGAGTCCATGAAGGTAGACCAGGTGGTAATTAGGTGATACAGCACTATCCCTGTTCTGACGATAAGGATTGCAGCATCTGCATACACAAACATTGAGAGCTTAATAGACTCAGACATGGGGAAATCAGGGGTTACACGCAAGAAGGCGTTCACTATGCCGTTCGTATAGATGGAAAATAGGAACGGCACAAGGACACAGCTCTGTCTTATCTCCCTTAAGATCTTAAAAGGGAGGGTACATTCCCTGTTTTTTCCATATCTAACCAAAGCCGAGTACAGTTGCCATATTCAGTCAATTATTGGAGGGTCGATCCCCATCTCTTCCATAATATACCAGAGCTTTGAGTGAGAAACGCAGTCAAATGCTGCTGAAAGATCAGAAAGGCAAGATAGATTTTCCCACTCTTAGCCCCTATTTATTTGTAAATGATGAATGAGAGGTTGAGGCACTGATCTACAGTTCCCCAACCCCGTTGAAGCCCATACTGGGCTTGCATTATTATATTCTTATCCTCTGCCCCAGTCTTTAATCTGGCTAAAAGCAGACGACCCATGAGCTTTGAGGTGTAGTCTTTTTATAGATAGGAACTATTGTACTTGTCTTCCCTGAAGGGGGGGTGACTATTGCTATGTTGTTAAAAACATTGGTCAGCAAAGGAACCCACAGGTCTTAGTTGTCCTGGAAGAGGTCTATTGGGACCCCGTCCGGACCTAGAGCTCTTCCTTTACAGCATGACAATAGGGCCCTCCTAGCCTCAGTGAGTGAGAATGAAAAGAATACCTTCTTATTGTTTAAAGGGACAGGGGGCTCTGTGGGCGAGAAGATGTTAGCAAAGTGTTCTATCCACTCCTCTTCACCAACATTTGTATTCAACAAAGGGTCCCTAAGGGTCTTGAATTATGGTCAGTTGATTATGCCCCAAAAGTCTCTGCTATCTCCTGTCATAGTGGCGTGAGCGAGCATTTCCCAGATGTCCTCCATTAGTGTTCTCTCCCTTTTTCTTCTAGCAATTTTAAACGGGGTGTGCAGTTGGGCGAACTGGGTATGATTGCGTGGCCAAGTTTTAACAGCGATGGTAAATGCTTTTTTGGCTTTGCTACTACAGGAGTCAAACCATCCCTTTTTGGCGGGACTCTTTCAATTATTTTTACGGGTAAGGGCCACCTTTATGTGCATTTATCAATTTGTGCCCATTTCAATTGATAATCATATTTTCGGGCCAACATGGGGCGATCAACTACCAGATGCACTTTCTTCTCATTGAAGTTCAGAGTTATTATACCACTTAAAATATTATTGTGGAAATTTGGCAAAGATCGCTGTTAGTATGTGGCTGAAGCCATCTTGTTTCTGGCAGCCATTTTAGTTAGCCCTGTGCTCGCCATGTGCTCTTTCCTTCTTCTATGTCATTTGCCCTTGTGTTCAGATCAAAGAAATAGCTATACTTAGCCTCTGTCATGATTCGCTCCCTGTGCTCTCGTACCCACCTCCAGGGGGCCACATAGTGGGACTTTCCAGTCTTCTAATAAGCTTCCAGACCCTGCCCTGCATGCATATCATGACTTTCAGCCATTTGTACACTTATTGGAAATTGATATCCATTCCCAATCCATGTCGGGTTTTGTGAAAGTCAGCCTGCTTATACTGGAAGCCAGCATAATCATGCCTGAAACTCCATTACCCAGAATTCCCTGCTCACTGCTTTGTCTCCACCCCTGCAGGCCAAGGATGGGTGGAGGAATTCACCTCACTTGTGGCTGGCTGCTGCTAGCCTGTTCACACCTGATGCATGTGATTACTGAGAGCTCTTTTAAGCCCCAGCTCCCTTCAGCCCAGTGTTGGTCATTGTAGCTGTTTACCGGTGAGACTGATCCTTGTTTCCAGTGCTCCCTGAGCTTTTGCTATCCTTGTTTCCAGTGTTTCCTGAGCTTTAGTTATGCAGAATGGTGCCCAACCAAGTGGGGTTCATCAGCGACTCGGATGCCCGAAGGAGTGGTCAAAACAGAGGATTGGAATCTCGCTACGGACAATCACTGCCCGAGGAGACCTGCCTCTTGGCAACCACTGCGTTTTTTCTTCTATTCCTAATCTGACCCTCCAGGGTGTGCCGGTTCTCGACTGAGATCTCTTATGATGTACGCCATGCAGAGACCATTTGGTCAATTCAGAACTTGGCAGTTGGAATCTGGAGACTTTTGTTAGGTAAGGTTGTTTGATGCAACACTTTGTATATGGAAATTGGCCAATATATGGAATTTGATTGGATATATATGAATTGCAATTTATATAGGCAGGTAATGAGGGGACTTTTCTCCAACTTTTGAATTATATGTAACGGCACACATCGGGTTAAGTGCCACTGCTGTATAGTATTGTATATGCTACAATATTTGTTAGCATGCCTGTTTCAAGCACACTTCGTAGAATGTGTTGCGCGTTTGGAGGTACCAATGTGAGTATTGAGCAAAGTCAGTTGGCTCCCCCCGAGGGGACACCTAATAGGGACATGTATATTAAAAATTGTATTTCTTCTATAACGTACAGCACGTTATGGAATAAATATAGCAAGGATCCTGAGTTGCTGTGGCCTATACATGGGTCCTTTGATCTTAGAAAAATTCAGTATGATGAACAATGTATGTTTAAGCGCAAAAGTAGACAATATATCTTTGACTATGTACGAATGTGGGAGAATGAAGCGCGTGAACGAGTGAGAAGAGAGCAAGCTTTGATAGATAAAGAACAATGCAACAATATCCATGCAAAAGCGCTGTAGTTAATAAATAAAGAAATGAAGGAGATAAAAGAGAGAGATGATAGGGAGCGTTGTTTATAGGTAAATGGTCAATACCCTGTCCGGTGCCCCCTTTACCCTCTCCTTAATAAACCACTGGATGATTCAATTTTGCTAGATCGTTCTCCGCCTCCATATACTTTTCGTTCTACTCCTGTCCTTGATTCTGATGATGATGTTTCTCTTTCAGATCAGGATAACTCAGGATCAGATCCTCCGCAAGAGTCTCGCTCTATGCTGACTGCTGATCATGCGGCTATCCTTAGATCCGCTGCTCGTAAAGCTGCCCATGATAGCATTTCTGCTTCTGATCTTTAGGCTGACGTACAACAATGGCAGGAAAGGGAGCAGTTATATCTTGCATTTCTCAGATGTACATCCTAGTAGGTGGAGCGTATAAGAACGATATAAAATCTGTTTGTTGGTGCATGTATATAATTACCTTAACACAGTTGAGTGCTATTGAAAAAAAGTCATATTCTCGCTCTTGTCTTGGTTACTCAAGTTTCTGTTATAGTCAGTACATAAGGGCTACCCTAGAGATGATTGAGGAAGACCTCAGGAGGACTAGTTGGGAGTCACCTACACCCCCGAGTTTCATAATTGAATGTGCAACACTGGCACTTATGGAGAACTAGGATGTACAACTGAGAAATGGCCGCCACAGTTACCAAGCGCTGCACTTCATTTTTGTGTACGAGCTCCCCGGCCCCACTCCCTGGTGCCATGTGACTGATCACATGATATTAGCAACTCGGTAAAATAAGCACACCGCGGGCCGCACAGTTATCTCCCGGACCCAGTAGACGAGGGTAGATCAGAGGACTCCTTCACCAAGCGGCAATCGTAAGTAACAGCCTGTCGATCCGACTTTGGATTGAATCTTAGTTCTAGATACGTGAAGACCGCTACACGCTAACTCTCTTTACCTAGCAGTTACATATTTCACTAGGCTTTCAACACGGACCCTTGGCATTTCCAAATGGGACCATTTAAATATGAGCGCGCCACACACGCTGCATTCTGTGTTGTATATTACTTGTGTTAAACGCTTTAACCGGATCGAGAGGGCCTTGTAAGCGGTAGATGCCAGGTACACAACAGGAACCTACACATAGCTTTCCAGTTAAACGCTCTTTACGAGCACCGCCTGCTACTGATTTAGTGCCCCATACATTGACATAACATTGATCACTAAATCCAGCCATCTGCCCACAAGTGGACATTCACTTTCACACAACAGGACCATTGAAATACAAACGCTCCCTCATAGCAGCACTCTCACTTGAACATTACCTATATTATCAAGAGGATACATGCAACAAGGTTTGAAAGAAGTTCTATAAACAACGGGTTTTTCACTCGCATGGCAATCCCCGTATGCAGCCTTCCCACATCTCACTCTGTGCATACTGCTTCCACCCAGATTGACGGCATATCAACATTTACAACTTAAAGTTGACCGAGATTAGTTGTCAGTAGTTATAAAACCCTACAGTGCTGATACATTAATCTCCCAAAACCAGGTACCACAGCAAAGTTGCTATAGTTTAATTAACTGACCTTGATTTAAACGGTCTAACGCATTCTCTCTATGACAAATCAGTGATGTGAATCAAGGACTCTAACTGAGGGTTGGTTAAAATCTCTGTATTTATATATTTTTTTATCTCTCCAATTACCAGCTTGTGTACACAGGAGCAGAGCCTTGTCTTTGGCTCCACCAGGCACTGTTGAAGCCTGGGGACCACAAATGGTTGGTGAGTCCTCCATCAATAATTTCCTTCAGTTTGTTCTGTTTTTCCACAGGGGCAATTCTCACCTTAGCTCACTGCGGACAATCACCTATTTTGATAGCTTAAAAATTTGATTTTATCCTTGAACGCCTTTTGGTGCTCGCACCAGTACATAATTGGCATGCTTTGGAGTCACCATGAGACTTTGTTGGTACATGTGAACAGTTGTTACATCAGAACCGTTTTCCCCTTTAATGCCTTTTTCTCCCCCAACAGGTAGATCCAGGCAGGTTAAAAGAAGAATTGGGGTAAAAGTATAACCCTGATGTGCAAAACTTTGTTTACGTTTTTTCCACATTCATTGTAGATAGCTTCGTTTTTTACATAGGTCCTGAATAATTGCAGGGTTAATACACCAATAGCAAGAAACATGTTGACCCACACACTTTAACAAGGACACGCATATGCACAAAAACGTCTTGGGTAAGTGCCTTGTACACTGGTTTTAATTAGGACAGGAGACCCCCAGAATAAAACTCTGTCCTTCTAGGTACTCCCAGTCCTATTTTACTCCACTTCACTGCATCTACACAACAATGGCCCCATACCCATACTTCACCATACGGCAATTGGATAGAAGATCTCTGACAAAGAGCCCCTTTTTTAGGGAGCCCATTGGGGATTGCACCGCCGCCCCAATGAGGAGAAGCCCAGATGATGAAGCATGACACCTGAAAGGGTGTGTGAGGGCATTATTTTCCTTCATTTCATTAATCTTTATTTCGGCAATCTGCCATAAAAGATACAATAACATTGGTACAGAAAAGCAACAATACTTTTGACTCAATAACAAGCCAAGAGAAAATGCAAAAAAGGAAGCCATCACATATTCTGGAAAGCAATACAAAAATCACTGCTTGTTGCCTCAATCAATCTAAAATGGTACTAAATACAGTAAAACAGTCTATCATGAATACTAAAATGATGCTAAATACATTAAAACTGTATGTCATAGGGCTAAAATCATACATATAGTGCCATAATTTTGAGCTTGAGTAACACAAACAAGGGCTAAAGTTACGGTGCCCTAGAAGTTAGGAGCAGTCTCTTGTGCCAAGCTGCCTCTAAAAATTTGGCCATTGCAAACACCGTTACTTTGGACAAGTCAGTTTTGAGGATTCTAAAGGCCTCAGAGCATTTACGAAACCCTAGGTTCTTACATAAGGGGATTACCTAAGATCTTCTGGCGGCAGTGTAGGCAGGACAAAAGAAGACTAGATGAAGTTCGTCTTCCAGCCTACAATTGCAGCCGGGGCAAATCTCCAGGGTTGGCTGCTTCCATTTGCTCGTGAATGCTCTTAACGGAAGAGTACTGTAGCGCCATTGGAGGAATAGCTTCCGGGCCAGGTTTGGGAAGATGTCATCGAGGACTGGCTCGAACCTGTAGGAATCTTTCACCGCAAGGAATATGTTGGCCAATGAGTCTGGGCGTATGCCCTGTGTATGAGATGCCAGATTGCATGCATAGTAGGTGGCCACAAGATGTTTCCGGGGCATACCCTGGCAGGCGACTAGAGGATCGCTCCACAGGGACGGAAGGCCCAGCCGGTCAAATTCAGATTTAATATATTTGAACCATGGAATGTTCTCTACAGCAGTTAGAGCAAGGATTCCCTGCAATTCCTGCCTATAGTTGGCTAGCTCGGGGGTGGACCATAGTCTTCTCCAAAAGGTTAAAGGTTTCACACCCACCACTTGATCCAAGGGCTTTAGACCCAAATCCAGCCTTAGTGGCAGGAGCGGTGTGCTTGTCGGTAACTTTAATAATTGCCTGAGAAATTTATTTTCTAAGGTAACCAAATCTTTTTTATAAGCATACCCCCAGAGTTCGCTACCATAGAGGATCGCTCCTCTGGCCTGGAGTCTATAGATCTCCAGGGGAGGGGCTAGCGGCCTAATGGATGATCTGTTGGAATTTGCTAGCCTAATTATACCCCCTGTTAATTGCGCCAGTCTGAGCTGTGACTTGACCTGGTGATCGCCCCATTCCAGTTTGTCATTAATAGTCACGCCCAGATACTCAAAAGTATGGACTCCTTCTAGTTTGTTGGGGCCTATAGACGGATTGGGACGTGTCTTTTTGGGGGGGTTGAAAATCATAAACTTGGTTTTCATGGCATTTATTTCTAGACCATGCTCTCGGCAGAATGCCTCAAACCCCTCCAAAATGCGCTGGATCCCCATAGGGGATTTTGAGAGCAATAGGGTGTCATCCACGAACATAATCGCGGGTACCCTAGTGCCACCAAGCCTGGGTGCATCTGTGTTAATAACTTTATTTAAAGAGTCGATTACCCCATTGACAAAGAGGCTAAACAGGGTCGGTGCAAGAACACAGCACTGCCTTACCCCTCTGCCAACGGGGAATCTATTGGAGAGGCAGCCCAACCTCCCGCACCTTACCTGTGCATATTTTTGAGTGTGTAAACGAATGATGACATCTAGGAGATCGTGGGGGAGGCCAAGTTTAGCCAGTACTGTCCAGAGTTTACTCCGCGTGACGAGATCAAATGCCGCTCGGAGATCGACAAAGACGGTATATAAGGTGCCCCCCTCCACCCTCACAGTCTTCCAAAAAAGAAGGGCCAGCCGGAAAAGTTGGTCCGTAGTTGACACCTTACTCCTAAAACCACCTGGAATGTACTCAAGACTGAGTGGTCTGTCATCCAATCCTGGAGGTGGTCAAGAATCAGCCTCGCAAAAAGTTTTTGCGAGACGTCAATGAGGCTGATTGGCCTATAGTTGGCTGGGAGCAGAGGAGAGCCCTTCTTGAAGATTGGTACAATCTCTGCTCCCAGCCAAGTATTAGGAACCGCCATTCCTGCAAGGACTGCATTAAAAACCATTAACAGATATGGAGCCCAGACCATGGGTTGGTGTTTAAATAGATCACCCGGGATTTTGTCTAATCCGGGGGCTTTCCCTGACGGTAGTTTAGATATTGCAGTAATGACCTCACCTAAAGAGAACTGCAAAGGCTCAACGCCTTCCATATTTGAGGATTGGACAGTTAACCCACCCGGTGACAACTGGTGTTCCGGTGGTACACCGGATTGCGGCTTGGGCAGACCCGGGGCAGCCTCTTCGTAGAGGCAACGGAAATGGTCCTCCCAGACCGCAGCCGCGATGTTGGCCTCAACTGCTTGAATCGGCTCAGCTGAACCTGTTTTCACAATCTGCCAAAACTTGCGAGTGTCTCTTGTCTGGAGGGAGATCAGCATGTTTTCCCAATTTGTGTGGTCCCAAGCCACCTTCGCATTGTGGATGGCTTGCTTTAACTCCACCCTCCTTAACCTGATTACCCCTGGATCCCTGGGATGCTTCAATGCAGCGATCAGCTTACCCTTTGCCTCCCTGCAAGCTGAGTTGTACCATGACTGTCTATGTGCCCTGCGGGGCCCTTTCCTCACAACTGGGTTCAAGAGCTCCGCAAGGGTGCCCACCAGATCCATGTGAAGAGTGCCCAACTTCAGAAAAAATTCTTCTGAGGGAGGATGGTTTATAATAGTCCCCAGAGATTCTAATGTGGGGAGTAACCTCCCGTAGAGCTCCGAAATGTGAGCAGGATTGTCTAGGAGTTTGGTCCAGCGAACTCTGCGCCTGTCGTTGGTTAAGGTAAAGTTAATTCATTGATGTTGCCTGGTCCAGCTGGTCATTCGCGGGTCCAGATGGCAGGGCCAACGAGAGAGTCAGCGTGTTGTGGTCGCTCTCACTTCTTTGGGCCACATCGAAGGCCAAGACCCTATTCCAATCCAGGGTCTGGACCAAGATGTAGTCCAAGTGGGACTCTTGGCAGGGCCTGTTGAAGGTCAGTTTAGAAGGGATATCCCTCTCCGATCTGCCATTACAGGCCCTCAAAGAGTTGCTAAGAGTGAATGCCAAGATTTGTGTCGCTAGGGGCGTCCATGGTTTTGCTGGGGGACCCACCGATTGCGGTATTCCCCACTGGCCGTCCTCGTCCCCGAGTGCTCCCTCCATTTTCATGCTGAGCGGCTCGAACTGACAGTTGAAGTCTCCCCGTACCAAAATCCTAGCACCCTTTGGGAGGTGTGGGAAGAATACAGAGAGCTCCTCAAAGGTGGGTGATGGCATTGTTAAACCCACCGGTCTGGAATAAACATTAATCAGTGCAAGTTTTGTATGGTTCAGCCATTCCAATAATACGCACTGAACATCCAGTCAATTGGTTTTGAGGGCCCTAGCCTTGCATCCCAAATGATATGCCACCCAGATACAGAGGCCCCCCGAGGGCCGTCCTCTCCCCACCCATTTGGCTGGGATGGTAAAGTTCGCATAACCCAAGCGCCATTTGTCCTCCCGTGCCCATGTCTCCTGGAACATGCAAACGTCTTGGGTGTCAATAAAGGACCCCCAATCAGGAGAGTCTAGTTTGCTCTGCAACCCCGCTACGTTCCAGGAGAGAATAGACACACATGATGTGCACCCGCTGATAGCCAGAACATGGTCAGATGGCGGAGGCACAGTAGTAGGTGTCAGCTCGGGAGATGGGTCATTAAATTGGGCTCCCCCACTGGACACACCATCAGCCATTGGTTTTGGTTGGGCACCCGTGAACTGATCATGCTGTAAACTTCAATCACAACTGTCCAAACCAGAAAAGACATCAAATCTGTTTGCTGTCTCCAAGGGTGTAAAAGGTCTCAAGTGATCCATTCTACTGTTAGGATTACTCTTCGACCGGGCTGGTACCGTATTCCACCCAAAGGGGTCGGCAGCGTGGTGGAAGTGTGGAATTTGAGGCGGGTAACTGAAATTGTAGGGCAGTGGGGGGGCAGTGTGGATGGGTAACTGAACACCGATATAGGTAGGAGGAAACAACGGGGATCTAGGATAAAAATAAGTCAAGGGACGTGGGATAATGGAGTTACTGCCACCACCCTGGGGCCAATTTAGAATATAATTAACTGCTCGAGGGTCCCTAAAGTTTATGACAACGAGATCACCATCGTTGTTCTTGATCCTACTGCCCAACCATGAGAGTCGTCTTACATGCACGATCTCCCCATTGATATTATGCGTTAGTGGTCTATACTGGGCAAGCCAGTGCATAATTTTATTTTTAAGCTGGAAGTACCCCTCCCTCTTGTTGACTGGCAGGGTGGGTATTCCCGTCAGGACAACCACACATGGGGCAGCTTCAGGAGGCAATTCTGTTTGATGGGTTCTCTGAGGTGGTCTGGTAGGTCTGATGGAGGCCCTTGTATCCTGCTGTAGGATCACGGCAGAGGGTTTTACCGGACCAGCCTGGGTTGGATTGGATGGCATGGGAACTGGATTATTGATCTGTTTGGTAGGGGGAGCCTTCTGTTGCTTGAAGTTCGTATTTCTACTAATTTGGGGAGTGCCTTTGGAGGTGCCAGAGATGCAGGAAGTCACCTCGGATGATGGTACGGGGACACTACTCGGCAGTCCCTTGATAGCCGCAACTTCGATCGCTTTTAGCTATTTCTCCACCCTCCTCAGCCTCTATAATAGGTAAGATGAAAGTCCTTATTAGATGTTCCATGTTATCCAGGGAGGCGACATTTGAAACAACCATTGGAGAGGGATCAGCAAGAATGTCAATTGGGGCATTGATGGTCATTGGTTGTCCAGCTTGTACCGATGGTTGCGGGGAAACCTGGTTAGGGATATTAGCATAGGGTACCACAGGGGCCAGGTCAGTTCTGGTAATTAATTTAGAAGATTTTCCAAAGTCCGAATGACTGGTCTTTGGCTTTGACGGGTCCCCCCCTTCCGTCTTCTCTTTGCAGGTGGTGGACGATGGATGTTTACCTGCACAAGTTTCCTCAATTTGGTTTGAGCATGTTTAGCCTGAGCCGAGGTCCGGATGGTTAAATCGGCATCAGGGAGTGTCGGGCTCGGGGGAAGGGTGAAATGTGCAGACTGGCCTGAATGGCCCAAGGGAGTTGGAGTGCAATCTCTCAGTAGGAGTGGAAAACTTTCTAGAAGGTCATCATTGGTGGGAGTACATCCAATTGTAAAAAGGGGGACCTCAAGGGAGGGGTCAGCAGAGGCCTTGTTCTTCATACTTTCGACAGAGCTGCGACGCTCTGCCCTACGCTCCGCCAGGGTTTTCTCCCTATCAGGATCAGTCCCGGCCTTTGTGAAATAGTTGTCAAGAGGGCCATTGAAAGTACACCCTGCCTTGTCAACAGATGGGTGGGCTGGGTTCTGAGCCATAGGAGAACCAGATAGCAAAACAGACGGCAGGTGAAAGAAAGTTGGCCCTGCCCGGCCTCACTCGGTCTCTGAGGGCCTCAGAGGGCCCGCCCTTTGCCCCGGGCTATGTCCCGCGTGCGTCCCGCGTCGCGGGATTGGAAGCGGGATTAAATCACTGCAGGCGGGGGGGGGGGCGGGGTCGCCGAGGGAAGAGGCAGCAGCTGTGTAGCAGAGAGCCTGCTGGACCTTGCAGTCCCTTGGCGTCTAAAGGTGTCAGATAACTCTCCCCTTTCACCACACGCACAAGGCAGCAAGCGCTGGCAAGTTTACAGGAATCCCACGACGTCCGCCTTTCGCACCCAACGGGAATAAGGCTCACGAGCAGCAACACATAATGAGCGGCACCCGCAGAGCTGGGGCCGCGATGAGTCTTTCAAGTGTCCGGGCGGGGGGGGCGGGGTCGCCGAGGGAAGAGGCAGCAGCTGTGTAGCAGAGAGTCTGCTGGACCTCCCAGTCCCTTGGCATCTGAAGGTGTCAGATAACTCTCCCCTTTCACCACACGCACAAGGCAGCAAGCGCTGGCAAGTTTACAGGAATCCCACGACGTCCTCCTTTCGCACCCAACGGGAATAAGGCTCACGAGCAGCAACACACAATGAGCGGCATTATGATCCAACATATGGATCCTCACTTATGCCCTTTCTAGGGTACAGTGAGATCCAGCCACTTTGTGTCTCCAACTCGCATTGTTCAAGAGAGAAACAGCATAAAACCTGTTTTGTATTGTACCTTCTGAGGCTTCCTTTATGCTGGACCTCCCCACCCCTCCTTGAGTGGGAAATACGCCTCTAGTCCCTTTCTTTGACTCAACAATGACATCTTGTTGGCAGCTGATACGCCTGAACAGTGTGAAGACGGAATGCTGTCATTGCTTTCCTTCCTTGCATCGTACCATCAAAGGTCTCACAGAAGAAATTGCAATATTGTAGACAGAAGATTACCTATTTAGATCACCACCTGTCTAAGGAGGGATGTGCACTTACTCCAGATCGCATTCAAACTATTTTAGACACACCAGTGCCCCGTACTAAGAAAGATGTCCGAGCATTTATTGATCTTACTTCATTTTTGTAGGCAATGTATTTTAGGTTTTTCACACATTGTTAAACCTTTGTTGGCTCTTCTTACTAAAGATACTCCAGTTCCCCTTCCATGGACGAATGAATGTCACAAGGCTTTCCATCAGTTGCGTCAAGCTCTTTGTTCTGCACCAGTATTAGGCACTCCAGATTATACTTAGACTTTACACTCTATGTACATGAGAGAGATAGGTGTGCACTTTCAGTTTTACTACGGAACCACGGTGACAAGCAACGTCTTTGTGCATATTTTTCAGCTGTTCTTGATCCAGTTGCTCATGCATTGCCTGGGTGTTTCCGTTCTGTCACAGCGGAAGCTGGGTCTATAAATCAGAGTGGACGGATAGTCTTGTCACACAGAATGTTGGTGTAAGTACCCCATGCAAAAGATGCCATCTTGAACCAAAATAAAACACAGCATTTAAGTAGTGCTGGGATGACAGGATACAAATTGACACTTTTGGCCCCTCATATCAGCTTGAAAAGATGTTCAACCCTGAATCCAGCTACCTTGTTGCCATACCAAGTGACTCAGTCTCAGTCATAAGAGCCTCATGATTGTACATTCCTTACTGAGGAACAGACAAAGGGTTGTGTCGATTTGCAAAAAATGTCCCTCTCAAATGTTGAAGGGGAACTATGGGTTGATGGTGTTGTTTGAAATGACCATATGGCACGACATCAGCTACATATGCAATTACAATACTTCAGACGGTAGTTGAGACAGCTCGTATTCCACAGAAGTCAGCTCAAACAGCTGAGCTAATAGCTTTGACACGAGCGTGTGAACTTAGTACTGACTTGTCTGTGAACATTTATATAGAAAGCCGCTATGCTTTCGGAGTGGCTCATGATTTTGGGTTACTCTGGAAGGGAATAGGTCTTCATACATCCCGCGGGATGCAAATAATGCATGAAGAATTGGTGCATAAACTTCTGACTGCCTTGACATACCCGAAGAAAATAGCAATTGTTAAATGTAGCGCACACAAGAAAATTACCAATAAAATAGGACAAGGCTATGGATTAGGCAGAAGTTTCATGCTGCCTTCCATCCACAATCAGCGGGGTTAGTGGAAAGATACAATGCTACTCTCAAGCTGAACCTAGCTAAAATCCAGGCTTCTACATCATTGGAATGGTCTGATGATGTACCCTTGGCATTGTTGTCCATTAGATCAGTGCCACATTCACAATCTGGTCTTACACCATATGAGGGGGTATTTAAGCCACACTCCCTACATGAGGTACCAAGTATCTTAATGAGTGACTACCAATCGCAGTTGACTGACAGTTTGATTTCTATTCATCAACAGGTTTAAGAAGCTCTTCCTGACAGGTCTGAAGGTGAGAGCCATAGACTCCAGCCCAGGGACCATGTATTGGTCTGATCCGTCAAGAGGTTGAGCAGCTTGGAGCTCAGGTTGCGCCGGCCAGAGCAAGTCCTCCTTGCGACGAGAACTGCAGTTCGAGTGACAAACAGGAGGAACTGGGTGCATTCTATTCACTGGAAGAAGGTGCTGTCTACCCTAGTGGAACCTGCTGCCCTGATCAACCATCGAGACATCCTGGATACAGAGAAAGGCCAAGTCATATCACCTGAAGAACCTGCAGAAGTCTTCCTGGACCATACAATCCCTGGTGTATCCCGATACCAACTGCGACCCCGGAAAGAAACTTCATTGTCGAAAGAGACTGGTTGAGCAAACGCCCTAGGTTAGTGAGAGACTGAGCTGAAGAGGGGGGGATCATTTGGGGTAGTGACACCTGTCTTAACACTCAGTAAAGAAACCAAAGGCTGCCCAGGACTTTAGAGCTCCATCGATTTTTGTTACTTCGACAACGAGATGAAAATGCCTAAGGAGAAAACATCAACTGCTGCAAGGATCTATGATAAAAAGATAATGGGTTTATTTATTGTCACTGTAGTTGCTATAGCAGTGATAAGGAAGTGGCTCCTGCTCGACAAGTTCTCACTGCCACTACTCCGGCACTCATCGACCATCACAATTTTCCTCTCCCTTATCATGAGCAGAAGCATAGACAGTCTTATTTGAATAATACGTTCATCCAGATGTTGCATCACGCACACAATGCTACGAACATTACTAACTGTTGGGTGTGTAGAATGATGCCAGCTCATCAGAAAAAGGGAGGTACACCTTTCATTCCTCTTCCCTTTTCCCACAATGCCTCTTGTCAAGCTTTGTTTGCACTTCTATTGGCTTCTCAAGTGACTAACATTACTGATATGGCTGTAGGGAAAATAAACGTATAACTCAATAAAGCGCATTATCCTGATGAAGAAGGTGATCCACAAGCTAAAGGGACTAAATGGGAGTAGGAGGAGTATCAACCAGGAAATGCTTCTACACATTATGTTTACCCAAATTCTCGAACTACCAAGGGTAATGGATAATTTGTTATAGCTGTCACTAGAGCCCGAACAGATTTGTGTGTGAGCAGTGTTGGGAAAATTCCAATAGGAAGAAGTGAATGTACTCAGGTTTTGACCATTGAGGGTAGTAACAATAGCAGCTGTACATCTTCTCAACATACATATTTCATCTCTGGGAACAAGGGATACTACCATCTACCTGTTGGATGGTCTTGAGTACGTTACTTTTCGTTTTTGTTACCTCCTGTGTTTTTGGAACCTGATTGTTTGATAGCATTTCTAAGAACAGATACAAGAGAACAACAAGTAATGATGAGGTGGACCAAACTGACACTGTACTACAGCAATACGTCGATTTCAATTTGGGGCTGTTCTTCTTTGTTGGTGCTGCCTTGAACAGCAGGAAAATCAGACGTTTGACTTGTGTTGTGGAAGCTGTGACCAACCACTTGGCACTTGGAAACATCACAGAGGAACTGCAAATTGCAAGGATTGTGGTGCTCCAAAACCGTATGGTCCGAGATGTAGTCTTGGCTGATCGAGGTGGTGCATGTCGCGTCATTGGAAGTAGCTGTTGTGAGTACATACCTGATCATGCCCCTTCAGTTTTTAATGCGATCTCCAAAAATTGCTGCTGAAATCCACCCTGATACTGGCACATGAACTTTCGACAGTTGGTTTTGGATACTGTTTGTCACCTGGGGATGAAAACTATTGACAGTTCTATGTATATTATTTGCAATTCTCCTGGCATGCTGCCTATGTATGCAATGTGGTCCAATGCATTGCTCCATCTGTATGACTGCCTGTGCACCTGCTAAACGTAATGTTGCACAAATGAATGCCCAGCACATATTAGACAGATAAATTGATCAATTGATGCAAATCGATGTACATGACGTATATTTAGACTCCACTTGAAGGTGAATGTCTTCAGCTAATGCTAAACGGGTCGTCTGTGGAAATTTGGCAGAGATCGCTGTTAGCATTTAGCTGAATCCATATTGTTTCCAGCAGCCATTTTATTTAGCCATGTGCTCGCCATGTGCTCTTTCCTTCTCTGTTATTTGCCCTTGTGCTCTGCTCAAAGAAGTAGCTATACTTAGCCTCTTCTACTCTGCACATGCTCAGAGAAGCTTGTAGCTGCCCATGCAGCTGTTTAGGTTTGTTACTGTCAGGGTGGTTCTACTAAAGTCAGCAACTCTTAGCTCCTACTTCTTTGTTGACTGTGCATTTCTGTATGACCATTTATGTATGTAACTCTCCTATGTGTGCTTGTACCGCCTTCTTTTGAGCTCCTGTGTGGGTATAAAAGACCCATGGTTCTTCTTCTCCTTGTGCTACTTCATACTCTACCGAAGTTCCACCTCATGAGGTTTAATAAATATCTATTTTGACATTTCAGTTTCCCTGCAAACTTCTACTTGTCTGAGGACTTGTGTGCAGAGAAGGGCGAACCCCTCGCACTGGTAGGCCTTGCTGAGGCCCACGTCTACAGTATGATCGCTAAAACTATTAAATTTAGCATCTGTGCTACTAAAGCTGCCCTTGACCATAGAAGAAACTAGCATACAATAAATTGTTGACTCATAGGCCACCTGAGAAAAAGTTTTCAAAGGGGAGACTACTAAATTCTAAATTGCCAACAATATTAATAATAGATACATTTCCTCTGGACAAGGTCATGTTAAGGGAGTTACAATAGATGCTATGGGCAAAATGGGAGGCAGGATTACCCATCAAATCAACCAAACCACATAGTTTGTTTTGATTTGGATGGGTGTTGAAGTCTCTCATCCAGATTGTGGTAAATAGCTCATCTTGTTTTTTACATTTAAACATCTCCTCAATTGAGGTATTATCCTTATTTACGACCATGAACATTTTTGGTCCAAAGTTAGTTTCATAAAAGTTTATCAGAATCCCAGTTCTCATTTTTGGAAATTCAAGAAGAAGGAGATGGACGAAAGGTCTCCTGTCATCAAATGTCTTTATTTTTAATGATGTTGTATTAAGCATTAAAGCTAGGAGACCCTCTTTCGATCTCTCAGCAGTTGATGGTGAGGCTGTGGTTTAGAAAGAACGGTACCACGTGAAAACGTGTTCCGTAGCCCATGTTTCCTGAAAGCAGATGATATTGTTAGCCTTCCAAAGCTTTTGCCAATATGCATTATTCAGTTTTTTGCAGATTCCTGCCACATTCCAAGAGATAATTTTAAATAGATTATTGTGCTTTCCCTCAGGCTCATTCTTTCTGGGAGAAAGGGAAGAGGTTGAAGATAAGTTGTGCTCAGAAAGAGGCACTTTGGATATTAAGGGGGATAGTCAATCACAACAGTCTAGATCTGAAAGTGGAGCATACCTATTTATGTTCAAACTCCTGGCCCTGCCGCAACTGTTTCCCTCTCGGCTATATGCCTGACTAGGCCGCCCATGAGTTCTTACTGAGATCTCGAAGACAGGGTAGGGAGCAATTGTAGAAATAAGCCTGAGGGAGACGCTTGATCAGTGTTTTGATCCAAAAAATATCTCAATACATATGGGTTGTTAAAGTTAATCACCATACAATCACCCTCCAGCGATTTCCTTAATGGCCCCACCCAGCCTACCCTTTGTGCTTGATGTGGCAAGAGAACCAGTCTAGTGATTTTTCTAATAGTTGGTCCCTAGGTTCGTACCTCCCTCAGGATTGGATCATTCCCCAAAACTATTACAAGGGGAGAAGATGCAGGAGGGAGATGAAGCATCTGACAACCATTGCCCGGGGACCCTCATTTATCACTGCACTAAATTTGGCCTGGTCCAATGGATTGTGATCCCTTGTGGCCCTTCTTAAATTTGTTGCCTGAGGATTGTACTTTGAACTTCTCATGGTGTTACTAGACGTTGGTTGTAGGAGCCCAGGTGACGCAGGATGAATGTTTTTAGTTGTGTCAGTGCTTGCTGAAGACAGAGAGCCAGAGATGCATGGGTTGGTTCTGGCAGTGGTTTCGTCGTTCCCTATTATACACGTCTCTGGGGAAATAGATTTTGAAATCACCTGGATAACCCCCACTTCCTCAATAGTTTTAATCCTCTCCTCAATTTGAGTTATTTTGAGGAAAAGCTATTCCAAAAGCCTAGTGACTATAGTCTTGAATCTTTCCCAGGTGAATCCGTCAAGTGATCCTGGGGGTTGAGTTGGCGTTGGTATAGTGTTCCCATTGACAGTTTGGCCAGGTTCAACAGCTCTTGTCCCTCCAGTCCCTCTAGATTTCACTGCCCTAGATGGTTTGTGGGATTTTTGCTTTCTTTGATTACCCAGTTTTCCTTTTTTTTACCAGCGGTGCATTCGCAAGCTGGATTTTTACAGCCTGTCCCCTAGTAGTAATATTGGGACCCTTCATTACCTTCACCAAAGGGGAAAGTGGAATTAATGCAGGGGGCAGGGAAGCAATGGGTGATGTTTGGGAGACAATTGGAGTTTTACCTGCCCTAGCAATGCTGCCTAGGGAACAGCGCTTTTGGGAAATAGGAGATCCCAGTGAAAGCCAGCTTTCTGCCAGCTGGATCTCGTGGTTAAGGACAGACTCTAAACTGGTTAAAAAAGCATCCAGTGTCCCTGTTGATCCTTTCCCAAGGTGGTCAGTCATACCCTTCTTTTTGACCATGTTAGTAATCCCATCGAGTGGCAGACTTTAATAAGCGCCCAAAAACAGCTAAAGGAACTGTACCTTGTGTAGAGGGAGTATCAGCCCTCAGGAGATCTTGGTTACTGGGGCATAGAGGAATGGTCCCGTCCAGCCTCTTCTGGGCTCCAACGGGCTTGGATGGGCCCGCCCTTGGTCTGGGCTTTGCCCGGGCATGGCCATGGCACGCCCATGTGCGTTTTGCACTGTGGGAGCCCAAGCCCCCTTTTCAGTGCCTCCTGGCATGAAAAACAAGCGTTGGCGCCTCCCTGGCACAAATAACTCTGGGGACTGGTGTCCCAACAGGTACCAACACGTGGTGGTTTTGGGCAAACAGGTACAGGCTCCTTGATAGTCATGCACATTATTACGTGGTAACCAACCACATAATGATTTTAGGAAACACAACACCTTCCACCCAGGACAGCCTCTGGGTGTTTGGAGTCTCCCTGAATGTTATTCTTTATCTGTTCAGTGGTGAGTCCATAACCCTCAATCAGGGGACCTATCATGAGATCATAAGAATCAGTATCTTTCTCAGTCAATGTCAGAAGTTTATCAATGCATTTTCCTAAAAATAGTTCCTACAAGAGAGGAGGCCAGTTTCTTCTGGCTACCCTTCTGGCTAAGTGGGCTCTCTGGAAAGCAGTGAACCTTTTGATGATGTCATCACCCTCTGAGTAGATAAGGATAATCTCTTTGGTGTATTTTGAGTCAAAGGAAACTACTTGCTCCTAATGGATAATATTGCTGCCACCAGAGATAGGTCATAGGCCCAGCTCCCTTCTTTATATTTCTATGTCCATAACTTGAACTTCTAAGTTCAACATCCACATCAATCCTTCTATGCTGCTGTCCTCCTCTGTGGGACTCTCATCTGGTTCCGAGTAGATGGTCTCAGCCACTTCCTCAACTTGATCTTCATAGTCATCCCCAGCATTCTCATCTCGATCCGATTGTCCCACTAGCTCTGGATGATCTCCTTTAATCTCTGCCAAAAGCTGTCTAAGCTTATCTATTTTAGATGTTTGCCAGTATTGATACCTTAAACCTTCCAGAGGGTCCTTAGCCTGGCATCGGACAGGTCCATGTAAGGAACCAGGAATGAGCTCCTGTGCCTGTTTATCGGTATCAGACATTATTTTATTAAATTCTGGACGTTTTTGGGAAGTTAACAAAATCTAACAACAAATAATATTTCCTAACTATAGCAATGG
Organism: Lissotriton helveticus; assembly: GCF_964261635.1. Taxonomy (NCBI): domain Eukaryota; kingdom Metazoa; phylum Chordata; class Amphibia; order Caudata; family Salamandridae; genus Lissotriton; species Lissotriton helveticus. The sequence goes on from NC_136064.1 coordinate 129,261,629, forward strand.
TATTTTAAATGTTGTAACCACCGAATCTTAGGAATTTAGAAAAAATAGACAAATTGAGAAATACAACTAGACTAAATATAATGTTTTGGATGTACTCATGTGTGACTTATTGATAAAGTGATTCCAACAAATGCAAAGTCCTCTAACCCACCGCTGAACCACCAATGTAGAAAGCTGTCTCTCTCTGTATTGTACTAAAACAAAGTACACTGTTGGGAAAGTCCAGTTGATCCCCTACTGGTACACAGAGGTAAGGTAGATAATACTAATGCTCTTTTTGTGATAGTGTGGACGAGCAGTTGGGCTTCTCAGAGGGTAGTGCTAAGCATTTGTTGTACACCCAATGGCAATAAAACAGATCAATTTACAAACAATATTAGATTGGTATGCATATTTTAAAATGAAGAACTTTGATCTACAGAGTTATTAAACTATATCACACTTGCGCGCAAATATGCACCATTGAAGTCAATGGAGAAAAGCAGAAAATGCATATAATATCAGGCAAGGCTTACACAAAGTTCACCTTCTCCTTTTAGGTTTATAGCAGGACAATGTCCAACTTACAATGAGAGTTAGGACTGTCCTGTATTCATCCGGAGCAGAGTACCAAAGGTGGGTTGTAGGGGCCAGGTGCAGAGCATATAGGTCAGCTGAGTGTCGTGCATTGAAAAGTCCTTGCAGTCAGAAGCAGGCCACTTGGAGAGGTAAATTCAGGACAGGTGGGCAACTCAGGATGTGGGTCTCAGAGGTCTCTATGTCTCTCAAAGGGTTCTTGCTTCCGGTATTGTTGGAGTTTATCAAAGACTCTTTGTCTCACTGTGAGCTGTAGGGGGTTTTGGTACCCATGGTTTTGGCCCTTTGTGCATGTCTCAGTGGGTTATCTTGTTTTTTTCAACACAGCCTACATTCCCTGCAGTTGTTCCTGACTGTGATGCTTGCTGAGTTGCCCTTTGTATGCCATCGGTGTTAGGACTAGGTTTCTTGCGATGTGGGTGCATGGTAAATACTGTCACATGGGAGTCATCAGTGGGCGTGTGATCTTGCAGACAAGTGGTAATGTTGTGTTTCAATCCTGAGTTGGCGCAGCTAAATTGCCGGCTAACTACATTCTTTGACATAACCGCAAAAAGATTGAAACACCGGTCTGAGTCGACCATGGACTAATTACTACAAGAACCGACCCACAGTCAAACACAATCAATATGCAGAATGTTTTAATAATTTGTGTACTTCCTCTAGTGACCTGAATGATTTTATTTATTCTTCTACTTATTGTTGATAAAAACCGGGACATTTTTATAATGGTTTTATCAAAAAATTGTAAGATATTCTATTGGCAGTGTATGCAATGGTTTTAATTAATCAAGCATAATAAAATAAACGTCAAACTTCGGTGGGTGTGTGCGATATTATGGCCCTGGTATGTGTGCAAACTCACATAGGATTTAATCAGGATTCTGCCCTGCACTTTGGTATTGCAAAAATCAGGTTGTTTTCACATTGTGGTGACTTCATGTGACTGGGTGACTTGTATGTGTGTGTGAGTGCTCACACTCGTCAGAACCTAGCCTTCAATGTCTGATGCTGTGAAATGTGTTCTTTGTGGGTATCCATTTGCTCTCCATTGTTCAAGGACTGTTCCAAGTATCCCAATGTGTCAGATAAGTGTCACATCATGCACATGTACCTCATAATATATGGTGTGAGTCATTTACAAGGGATGTTGCCTGGCCATGTGTGATCTGTTTGTACACCTTAGATCCCCCTCTACCCCTGGGATTGTCATCGGTGCATGTGCAATTTCTGCAGTCCATGTGGGATTGGCTGCTGCTCATTGGTGCAGATCAAGTTGTGTGGCATTTGGAGTCGGCATATGTGAGTGTTCTGATGTCTAGGACCCTACATACATAGCGGATCGACATCACAGTCCTTGGCCATTTAGTTTTATGAATGAGTGTGATGGCAGTTTGGGTGTCACTACAAGCCACAGTGCACACATGTGACTATGCTCAACAGTAGGGTGTACATCCAAATTTGTAAATGCAGAGGGCTCATCATACAGGCAACTGTTGTAACAATGTGGGCTCCTTGTGGGTGTTGATGGAGTGTGTCTGTCTCTTGCTGTTTGTTGTTGTGCAGCCATGCTTATGTCACATGACTGTGTTGTGTGACCACTAATGTTAAAATGGCTGATTGCCCACATAGAGGTAGCCAGTTCGTGTGCGACTTCTGGATGGCAGTGTGTACACATACACCTGTTTTGAGTTAAACACCACAGGATGTGTGTGGTACTAGCCTGGGTACACTGAGACAGACACACGTGTGGTCTTTATTTTGCATTGTGGGGCTGGCTGTGTTTGTGCACCTGCACCCATGCATTGGAATAGTTTTTCTGGACATTGCCTGCATGTCGGTGTAGGTATTGCCATACTGTCCCTGGGACTCCTACCTCATCATTCAGCACATTTATCATGGGTATTATGATACATTGCTGCCATGGCATGGGTCTTGATCACGGGATGGCTGCAATCTACACAGGATGGTATGTGTGTCTGCTTGTGTGCATATGTGTGTATGTATTCTGGTGAGGCACTACTGACATTATGTAATCGTACATTGAAGGCATTGTCAGCCCCCATGTGGGCTGGTACTCTGCACATGTCGGAGTGATGTTAGTCAACACAGGTTACTTCTACTCCACAGATCCGTGTTTGTTTGCAACACACCCACTACTTAGCCACTACATTGCTTGTAGTGTTACAGGCAGAACTCTGACATGCAGAGTGGCATTGGCTGTCAATTTTGGACAGGCACTCACATAAGGATCCCTGAGGTGTGTTGGGGTTTTGCAACATTGATGCTATATTCACGTCATGAATGGATGTAGGATGCCTGAATCAGCTTTTGGACATAGTAGGGTGGGGGGGATCAAGCCCCTTTGGCACGATGTACCACGTTTGATGGTGTCTTTGACCCCCACATCCACCTTTTGCTGACAGATGTGATGTGAGTTACAGTATGTGTTCCCTTTCGGTGTCACTGTTGCATGGACTTCACAAACAATACACAGCCTAGGCATGATAGTCGAGTGAGGGGTGTTTGGCCTCCAAGACGTATGAGTGGGACAGTGGTGGTGATAGGCACTAAGCCCAGTCATGTGGAGTATGCTGATAGTGATAGGCTTCCACCCCCATGTAGATTGGGACTGCTGGTGGTGATGGGCATCCCCCCCTAAGGCTTAAGGATTGGACAACCACCCCTATGTGCTGGAGAATGCTGGTAGTGATAGGCACTCACCCCCAGGCAGGTGGAGTATGCTGATAGTGATAGGCACTCACCCTCATGCAGGTGGAGTATGCAAACAGTGATAGGCATCCCCCCAATGTAGATTGGGACTGCTGGTGGTGATAAGCATCCCCCCTAAGGATTAACAACTGGGCATCCACCGCTATATGCTGGAGTATGCTGGTAGGTAAGCTATTACGGGGTAACCCAGTATTCCTCAGAACCAGGGCAATACAGTTTTAGCGTATACAATGGTTCCATCGGGTATGCAACCTGATTGCTTCAAAGTATAAATGAATCATTCAACATATGAATTAACCATGGGTTGCATCAATCAATATTCCATTTGTAAAAAAAAAAAATCATTAAATGCAAATCCAAAAAAAAACAGACAGGGTAATTGTAGATTGTCATATCGCACTCACTGTACTTGATGCGCCGTTTAGTATAAAGCATTTTGTGATTACTGATTTACTCTTCATGCATTATCACAGGGTTTCTATGAATGAAAAATAATTCAGAGATTAAAATCTACAATTACCCTGCCTGTTTTTGTTTGGATTTGCATTTAATGAATTTTTCCTTTTTTTTCTCCAAATGATTGATGTAACCCATGGTTAATTCATATGTTGAATGATTCATTTACACTTTGAAGCAATCAGGTTGCATACCCGACGGAACCATTGTATCCGCTAAAAAACGAGTATGCTGGTAGTGATCGGCATCCACCCCATATGGGCTTATGTTTATGTTTGTTTGCTTGTAAAGTGCTCGAATGCCAAAGCGTCTTGGCGCTGAAGTGTGACACTGCTGACAATGATGCCCCCCGCCTACTGGTAGTCATGTAAAGCAAAAACAATGGTTCTTTTGGGTATCGAATATTCCGTAAGCAGCTAAAAAAAACAATGAGTTATTCAATATTTACTTTGAATTAAAGGAACACTCTCGAAGACCATCCGGGATATTGCATCACTTTTGATAAAGTACATAATTTATAAATACCCCAACATCCTTTGTAAGGCTGTCAACACACAAGATAAAATATATTGTGATATGTGACAAAAGGGACATCTAGTTCTTAGTGATACAGTAATGGTGCACAATATGTACAAGGTGATTCAAATATGTACAAGAAAACAGGTATTACTCTAGAGCGCGGAAACTTGCGTTTCAGGACTTCCTCACTGCCGGTGGGTTCTTCTGTAGTTAGAAAGGAATCTGGTCGTCTTGGACAAAACGAGGCGTGAATCCTGGCATGCCGGTTTGAATCAACAGGAGCTGTTGATTCAAGCCTAACTACAGAAGAACCCACTGGCAGCGAGGAAATCCCGAGATGCGAGTTTCCGCGCTCTAGAGTATTTTCTGAATCTGCAGGCATTAAGGAAGTGCCGAGACGCGTGTTTCCACACTCCAGAGTATTTACCGGTCAGAGGTAAACGCCCCTCCTGACCAGTTGCTACGAAAAGTCTGCGCCATTGTCTAGACGCTCCTTCTGCCCTATGGGGCAGCATTAGGCTGTCATCATCCCCTGCCTATGTCCTGATGAAGACCCACACTGACTCACTAGTAGTGTAGACCCTGGGTTGAAACGTCAACATAATCCCTTGGACCATCCCTAAGGCTCAGCGAAAAAGACTTATTCATTTAATTTGCAGATTTATTAATTTACAATACCTGTTTTCTGGCCACCAATTTTCTTGTACATATTTTAATCACCTTGTGCATATTTTGCGCTAATCCTGTATCACTGAGCACTAGATGTCACTTTTGTCACATATCACAATATATTTCACCTTGTGTGTTGGTTGACAGCCTTACAAAGAATGTTGGGGTATTTATAAATGACGTCATTTATAAAAGTGACGCAATACCCCAGATGGTCTTTGTGTGTGTTCCTTTCATTCAAAGTAAACATTGAATAACTCATTGATTTTTCGGCTGCTTAAGGAATATGTAATACTCGACAGAGCCATTGTTTTTTCAATATACGATTGCCCAGGTTCTGATGGATACTGAGTTACCCCATTGCTACTAAACTTACTGGGAGGTATGGCTATCTACCCCCTATGAGTGTTGTACTTGCCGTCTGCGGGGTACACGTCGATTCCTGCTGTTGATTCGGTCATAGACGTACAGTGCAGAGATTACATGCTTGACCGGATACATGCTTGGTTCGTCTCGTAGCTGCTGTTCGTGTTGCGGCACGAAACGATGCGAAGGGACTCCTGTTCCGGATGCTGGGACGTGCCGTCAGTGGCTAACCGTTCGCCGTGTAGGAAGTGTGGATTGCATTTGCCCGGCCGGAAGCTGCTGTTCAAATACCTCTGGACAAGTCGAATTCATCGGTTATGGTTCCGGCTCATACTGAAAAAGTTGCTGATTTTGAAGCCTATGGCTTGGTCAGCAATTGGACACATTTGGGCATCGTACTTCCTTGTACGGACGGTTCGGCTCCCGAACCAAGTCGGTCGTAAGGTAAGGCTACGAATGGCTCCCGGAGGGCTATCTGACAAGGATTGGAATCGAGCCCTTAGTGTTTGTGGCACTATTTTTAATTAAATCTTTATAAAATCATATGTCCAGCTCCCCTTATTGCATTTCTGTTGTTATGATATCATTCTGTTTCCTAAAATGTACTCTATTTTCAAGATTTGCTTTGGGAATTTTATAGTGTTTTTTTCTGACTACATTACTGCTTTTGTATTGCATAAATTCTTCACTCATTGCACTGCTCTGGGCCATAGCTACCAGGGGAATGAGCTCAGAATAATTTACTGAATTTTAGTGTTTACCATTATTAATTGTAATCATTCCTCAAGAAGGGTAGTAGCCCCCACCAAATAATAATCCAATTCCTTACAGGTCACATTGCTTTCTCGTATGTTATAATTATCGTATTTTTAGAATGCATTGTTATTCATTGCAATGTGATGATCAAATCTATTTGAATATAATCAGAATATTGAATCTGAATTGAAATATGAGCTATAAGTATTTGTTTTTGAATTAAAAACGTGAGTTCAATCAAAGTTGAAAATGTAATGTATAGAATATTATATTTTTATTATGATTATGATTATTGTTATTATTATTATTTATTTATTTATACATTTTGTAAAGCGCTTGGTTACACTAGCAAGTGTGTCCCCGTGCTGATTGCTTTGCAGCCGCTTCATTTGTGTCCAGGCACGACTGTGGGGAGGTTGTCTTTGACCGTGCACTATACTGTGGGGAACAGGACTGTTTTGAGTTCTCTCCGGAAGATGAGCTCTGATGTTTGCAGTCGCATCCGCTTTGGCAGCTTGTTCCACTGCGTGGCGATCAGGACTCTAAAAGATCGTCCACCCATTCTCACTCTTTTAAACTTTGGAACCTGAAGCTGCCCAGTACCACGAGATCCTAGCTGGCGGGTAGGCTCGTAGTGATTAAGGAGGCTGTGCAGGTACCTAGGGCCTTATTATTATTATTTTTATTATTATTATCATCATCATCATCATTATCATTAAAAGTTCCACAGAATGAACTTTAGTAGAAGGTTAGTGGGGATTTTTCTGCTAATTGTTCATATAACAACATTCAACAATAACAGTATAAAGCGAAGGGTGTAATGGGTCAGAGAGGAGCTATGTACGAATCCTATCATCTACTTGTGCTGGAAGCTAACGAGGCTTATCTGCCCATCAAGGCAGGCAAGAATAGCAGATGATGCTGTTACTAGAACTTTTGCCTCATTGTTCAAAGCATGTGTGAGGGGGTTTGGTGCCTAGATTATGTCAGTCAGCGATACATGAAAAGGGTGGCGGACATGCAAGTAAGGGGGCCCTGACAGGGCGAGTTTGCACCTGGTGGTGCATGTGGGGGGGGGGGCAGAGATTACTAAGTGAGAAGGAAGAGAAGATATACTATTACAATTAGATTGTTGTTTTCTTTAGGTAAAAAATGCACCTTCAAAAATAAAAACATGACAAATATGTAAACATATAGGAGTATGAACACATGAGGTCAGAGTTGCTCAATGACACACAGTCATTTTACAATCTCAAATCCACCAGGGATTCCCGCAAAACCTTCAATGTGGAGGATTCTACACATCTTCTCCCAGAGCAAGAGGGTCTTGGGATTCAGAGAAGAACCACCAGTCTGCTGGGACTCTAGGTGGGATTTCAAAGCCAGGGAATGAGTGAACTCTCCCTTGCAGGTTCCCTCTGTGAGTGCCTGTTGTTAGAAACAGCATTCACACGTGTGACAACTCTCTCACATATGCCTTTTCTGGGTAAAAGATGTACACGGGCACCAACAATTATAGCTCTATCCTAAATAGCTTGTCTAGCATAAAAGTTAATTCTGTATCTGAAAATCTGGGGTTTCTTTTTTCGGACATGGGGCAGATACAAATATAATTTTACTAATATCTAGATTAGTGGAGAGAACCAAAAAAACCAACATAGTAGTAGTACAAGGCAACAAATACACCCTATTTCTTGAAAGGAGGTGTGCCTTAAAGTGTGGTCTGCTGGTGTGATTACTTTTTCCAGTCATCTCAAGTGTGTGAATTTGAAGACGCATGGATTGAACCCTCCATCACAGAGGATGGATGGGCAAAATGCCAAAATGGAAGTCAGGCCCATAGATCGCCAACTAATAGGCCATTGTAAAATGTCTAAACAATACATAAGATGTCTGCAGGGAATGAAAGGAGCAGGGTGTCTAGAGTGGGGGGGATGGGTAAAAAGGGTGGTTGTACAGAGGAAAGGAAGGGTGAGAAGAGGGAATACAGTTGAATGGAATGTCCTTGCTGTTTCAGTATTTCCGTTGATAGACAGCCTTTTAAATATGTATTAAAACATATTTAATCTTAAAATGAGTCTGCAGAAGTGAATGATTCCACCCCATTACTTAGTGTACTACAAAATAATGAAACACATGATTAGAATTACTATTATTACACATATCAATAGTGCGTTTTACTGGTATATTTAAATATAAAATGCACATTTGGAATTCATAGATAGTGGAAATAATGCTATGTCCTTTTCTCCAATGGGAAATGTCAACTGGATAGGTGAACCATCTATTCATGACCATTAATGGACACACACAGACACACACAGAGCTATAGCATTGAAGAACAAAACACACAAGATGTTATTGTAAGATTTAATTAATCTTTTCAGCTACAAAATGGAATCAAATGAAAGATCAAATCATCACTCTTTCCAGTTGTTATTGATTGAAAAACAATCCGTGTTACTTTTCAGTAAAGAACAAAGGGATATTGACTAAAACATAACCTGGCAGAGCCAAGGGAAAGTGGTCGCAGCAAAAGCAATGTCTAGTTGTCAAGCAGTGAGGAGAGGCAGAGAGCAGAGCACCACAGGTGTCAGAAGCAATAGGGGCAACAAAGGAGAAGACAGAAGAAACTTGATTCAGGTGAGGGACAAAGTATTCATTGCCTCTTTGTAGACATTATGTCTATCAATTATGGTTTCTGTGAACATGAAACTGGTATTGATTTTCGAGCATGAACAAGTATGACACTACTGTAATCTGTCAAATCATGCAATTGATTACACATCCTAGGAAACACCTGCAGCTCCTCAATTACATAGTCAGCCTCACTTAGTGCTTTCCTGACAAAACTCTCATCAATACATAGATGAGGAAACTTAAAATCCGCAACCATGTAAAAAGTTTGTTCGAGGGCCGTTATCAGAATTAAATGCCCTCCATTTTTTAACAGTGTTGAGGCATTTCTTAAAGCACTGCAGAACCCTTCTTTATCTGTCATGTGGATCTCCAAACAATGAGGCAAAATCAAGCAGTCAGCCTGAGGCAGGGTGATGGGAGACAAGGGGTTAATGTTAGTGATGTTATATTTAACAACGTGCGTGATTTTTCCTTGTAGCATATTTTTCTTCTCAGGCCAAGCATCCCTAAAAAAGAAAGAAAAAACAATTTTGATTTATTATTGATAAAAACATGTTCTTTTCTCACAAGATATGGGGGAAAACATGTTTTTGCACTATTACCCTTTAGATAGAAATGTGTATTGCATGCAGCGATTAAAAACAGCTCCACGGATTTGGATGAAATTTGACAAGGTTATACATTATGGTGTGAGGATTATCCTATGAGTAGTAGAGGTAAGTAGGGTAAGTATTTTTAAACTTATAAGTCATTTGAACTTTGTGATATTGTGGCCACATCTCATTTTTAGGCGGTTGTCTAATGTAGGGGCTTAGATATAGATAAGGTTTCATATTTTCTCCCTACCTTTTTTCTTTATTAAAGTGTTAATAGATAAGGAAAATTACATAAGGATTCTATATATTTTCTATATATTTTGTTAAAAATCACAGAGTACTACCTAGGACGTATTAAAAAATTTAATATGAGCGTAAACCTTTTTTAATGTATATAGGAAAATATAAATACATTTCCCTACCAATCACCACTTTCATAAAGTGGTAATAGGAAGGGACAACATAAAAGCAAACTGACCTATATTTTTGGTGTAAATCAGAACACAGCTAAAGTGTAGTAAAAATAATATGGATGCCTGTAATTTTGCAAAGGCAGTCATTAGCCATTCACATAAAGGGTTGGGTGGAACTTGCTGAGTTTCACTCTGCAAGATTTCCATTGAGTTGAATAAGAACTCTGCAAGGTTCTGCTGAGTTCTGCAAATGGGTGGAAATATGCATGTTGCACTGTTTGTGCTGCAATTTAGAGCCAGTTGTATAAACAGCGCTGAAAATTCTGCGTGAATAGCACTGTGTGGTGTACAAGAGTACCCAGCCATTCCAGTTGATTTTGATTGCCGCTCGAGTAGAAAATCTGCTCGAGCACTAGCAAATCTACTCATAAGGCATCCCTCTGGTTGCAACCGCTGCAACTGCCCATGTTGTAAAATGCCACTAGGGGATGGCAAATCTCATTCTCAATCCTGGAAACTTATGGGGAAAAAATTCTGCCGTGCAGCGGTTGGAAGAATTTGGCCAGAACTCTGTCCACTGTATAACACTTTACCCTACTCTGAGCCACTCTACATGACTCTACTCTATGCCGCTCCACTGTACAACATTCTACTCTACTCTATACAACTCCACACAACTAAAATCTACTGAACTCTATTCCACTAGTGAACAAGAAAGAATCTCCCAAAAGAATAGAATGAATCTCCATGTTATTAGAAAAAATATCCTTCTTTTATTCCTTTATATGATTTGTCTTCAATATAATGAGGATATTTTTTCAAATAACTTGAAGAGTCATTCTATTCTTTTGGGAGATTTGTTCTCGTTCACTAATCACTAATTGGGATATTGCACTGTACTTCCTGTTATTATAGTTTGACTTTAGGTGTGTGCTGAGCCATCCTGCACCTTGTGCTTTTGGTTTTCCAAAATTGTGGGAACTAGGAAGGTCAAGTTCCCAGCTCTTTGCACAACTATTTGTGCCCAAATTATTAAACATAAAACTTACTGGTGCAGGCTCTGATTGCCCTGACCATCTGTCTCGTGCTTTAATCAATGTATTGAGTTAATGTCACACTTTTTGCCCCACGACTGGACCTTCGACGAGGCATTCCAAGGGTAAATCGAAAGGCTTCTGTTTTTCTGTTGGCAATATCCATCCTCGAGTGGTAGTAGACTTCTACTGTAGTTGATGTTGTTTCCTTCTTCGTGGAGCTAATCTTAAACTGAATTGATAGATGCTCATCTAATGGAGTCTGGAGTGGTTTGATCCATACACCCCTTTGTTTTGTTCACCACTGCTTCTGCAAAAAGCATATTTTATTGTGGTCAGAACCTTCAAACTGTCCTAAAGTGTGGGTGCTGGAAAGGGTTAGTACAGCTCTCTAGTAGTCAGCCGCCTAAGAACACGTATGACACTCAGACAGTGCTGAATGGGGGAATGGGAACTAACACTCTGCAACTATGATTTGAGAGCAGGAGTGGATGTTGCAGAAAGTAGTAGAAGTCAACAATCTGGGCAAGTTTCAAGCCAATTGTTGTGGCATTACCAGTACTAGGCCCTCAATAAGCTTCAACAGCTCCCTATGTAGTCCAATGGTAGAGGAAGCACAGTTAGTAGAGGCAGGTTCCAGCATTTCAAGGAAATGCGGCCTAATGCCGGAAACACAAATAAGGTCGCATCAACAGTGGGCACGGCATACATCTCTCCAAGATGGACAGATATCGCCCTATGGCAAGTGGAATGAAAATCGATCTATATTAATAAAGGTGCTTACAAGGGAGGACTCCACAGGTGAAGAAACAGTCCCAAGTCTCATTGTCTGCTGCCTTTGTCAGAAGATTAGTGTTGATGCAACTGAGGAGGACACAAACAAACACTCCTATTCTCATCTTCAACATCTGCCTCAGGAGAAAATCAGTCACATACCTGGTGCGGCGACAGATTCAAAGTCAAGAATATGGTCCTCATGCAAGAAACCATGCCTTAAAAAGGACAAGAAGACTCCTATGAAAATAAACAGTCATTAAAAGCTTCAAGCGTGCAAGAGCAAAAGGATGTGTGTCTGACCCAACATACATCCCTCGAAGGTGGAGCCCCTCAATGCAGCACTCTTTTGTATGTGTCCTGGTTCACCTTGACCTCCTAGCAGCCTTTGAAACCTTGTCCCACCAAGATGCTTCATCAGGTCAGAATTCAAGAGAACACCCTCAAATGGATTACATGTTTATCAAAAGAAGAACCCAAAGTCCGCATACCACCTTTCACCTAAAAATCCAATAACATCTTCTGTATCGTTCCTCAAGGTTTATCCTTCAGACCTCCTCTGTTGAGCACCTACAAGATACCCCGGTCAACATTGTCAAAACCCATGGACCAAACATTGCATCCTACCCAGCCGACACCCAGGTCATCCTCTCTCAATCGGAAGACCTATCCAACACAAGGGACAACTTCCAACTGAATGAAAAACAATTTCCTTAAACTCAACATCGACAATACAAAAGTACTGCTCTTCAGAAACAACAACTCCCTGTGGAACAACTCCTGGTGGCCCACAGTACTGGAGCCCTCACCTACCCCCACTGACCATACCTGTAACCTTGGCATCATCATGGACTACAAATCCACCATAAAAATCAAATCAATGCAGTCTCCTCTGCCTGCTTCCTCACTCTCCGCATTCTCTTGAATATCTTTAAGTGGTTCCCAGTCATCACCAGTTGCACCATCACTCAAGCCCTTGTCACTAGCTTCTTGGCAACACACTCTATGCAGGAATCATCGCACACCTCCTTGTGAAACTTCAGACTATAGAGAACTCAGCAGCCAGAGTCACCCCCACCTCTGCAAATGGACCCACATCACTACTCACCTAAAATACCTCCACTGGATCTCCATTCACAAGATACGCCAATTCAAATACTTACAAAGCCCTGCACAATCAAGGACCAGCAGACATAAACCACTGCCTGAGATTACACCAACCCTCCAGATACCTGCACTCCACCCCCATGTCATTGCTCACACCCCCTACACCCACTGAATCAACAGTTAAGGAGGCTCCTTCTCCTACTTCTCCTACTTCACCACAAAGGCTCTACCTCCGAACCTCACCTTTTCTTCAGGAATTCAGAGGGAAACTCGAGACCTGGTTATTCAACCTTAGCATCTTGTCCCCTAATGCCATAATATCCTTGTGGGTAAATAGCAGCATTTTATAAATCCTGTTTGATTGATTCTAAGAATGAGTGGACACTATATTCTACTCTCACACTTTAATTGCTCCTGTTTGGAGCACACATAAAGGGAACTGGTCTGCTCTGAGAGACCATCCGCTGGTGGGAGCTCCACACGGATGGCCAGTGTGGCTTTAAGGGGACGTATTTCTTAGGAACAGAGGGAAGAACATGCCTGAGTGTCCCATAGCTGTGAGAAAGAAAAAAAGGGTAAACTTGTTATCCCTGAGGGTGGGAGTCACCAATTCCAATAGGTGATAGTTAATGTGATACCGTCACTCCTCAAGAAATATCTGTGCGAGTCAGACCATGATGGTGGAAAAGACTGGTTCCCCCAGACCAGTAAACCCAATAGATGTGAAGGGTAACTTAGGCCTATGGGAAGGACTTTGTCCATCCTATTGCTCTGGTGTTCCTGGACTGGGGTGGGAAAGGTGCCCATAGGACGGTCACAGTGTGTCTCCAGATGCCCAGGAAATGAATTACCATTAGTGTTCCTCGCCTCCATGTTCGATTGTGCGCCTCTTGCCTGCACGCCATTGCACCAGCACCAGCACCAGCCGGCACCAGCCAGGACTTTCAACGGCTATCTCACTTCACTGGCACACCGCCACAGACGCAGGTACTAGCAAGCAGCGAGAGACAAGGAGCCCCCGCACCGCGTCGTACCGCACTGCACCCGCAAGTGGCCAGCAAGAGTGAGAGAGTGTGGGGGAGGAGCTCAGCGGCACCAGGCACTGCTTTGGAGCCAGGGCAAGAGGAGCAGCGACTTCCAAACTGAGGCAGGGAGACGCGGGAGGCGCTTCAGGAGGAGCCTACATGCTGCGAGTGGAGCAGCTTTTTCCAGGTACTGCAGCAACGGGCAGTGTGCAATGGGCTAGACTTGACTCGCAGCAGTCCCCCCCAGCGGGGGAAAGCAGCGCAAAAGCAAAGACCAAAGCCTAGATAAAGCTAACCTCACGGCGGCAGGAACAGCGCTATCCACCGGGCACCAGGGAGCAGCACTGTTGCAAGTCCCTGCGTGGGGGGTACAGAGACGCAATTGGCAACTTGCCTGCACGAGGGCCATGAAAGTCAAGCCCAGGCTGTTGTGTTTGGCTTGGAAGGCCTCTGCGCAGAGGACACAAGGAGCAACTATTGGGGCTAAAATTGTCTGATCCAGCAGTAGCTATAGCAGAGGGGCAGCATAACAGCACCAGGAGAGCCAGGAGCTGGGTTCAGTGTTCACCAACCCCACTGGTTCAGCGCTACCGACTGCAATCACTGCACTTCCCGCCTTATCCTCCCAGGTAGCTGTTGTATGAGATGAGGTCAGGCTGAGTACAGGAGATCGGCTGCCCTACGATCTCAGGGTAGAGAAGAAAGGGCAAGGCATTCCCCTCCATAGACCAGAACAGCGAGGAACTGGTTTTAATTTTGACAGAGAATGACCCAAATATAGGGGAGTCACCGAGAGTGAAATCTAAAGCACTTCTAGTTCAACCAAAAATCTACACAAAATTCAATTTTATAAAAGACATTGGGGCTGCCCTGAACTATAGCAATGCCACTGTGAAAGGTCTTCAGTCCCCCCTACTACCAGACCAAGAACCAGTACTGACACCATTACTAGGGCAGACAATCCAGCCAAACTCACCAAACCCAGCCCAGCGGAAACAGCAAATCATAGCACAAGTTCATAATCAAGCCACGATAAAAAACTCAGAGATGTCCACAATTTCCTCAACAACATCTTCAACCACATGCATACCCACATCAACAAAAATGGAATGCATAAATGAAGGTCTACAAAACAAAACAATACAGAGAAACCCCCAGAATAATAAAACAGCGGAATCCCCTACAACCAGTCCTTTAGCCAGCCCTACGGTGCAGCATAAGGCACAGAACACGCAGTTCACATGAGACTTGATATTCTCTGAACTAACTCAATTTTACCCAGCTGCATCAACAGGGACACTAGGTTTTCAGAAATCTCAGAAATCTCCGCAAGCAGAAGCAAAGAAATCAATAACATCAGCTAGCTCAATAAGGAAAATAACTTCAATCACAACATCAGGAACCCCTCTGAATGCGCAGGCACCAAAGTCCCCAAAAGGAGGAGGCCAGTCACTGGCAAAGGAAAAGGAACAACAGGCCAACTGGAGAAAGCAGTCTAGTTCAGTTACACTCAGCCTAGAAAATAAGCTGACTAAACAGCACTCTCCTCGGGTCGCCAAAGGTTTTGCCACCAATTCCCAGGATTCAAACATATCTAACGGTGAAATGACTGATACTCCTAGGTGTGACCTTAGTTCCATCAGCCAAGTGAGTCAGCCAACTTAACATCTCCAAAGCAGGAGGAAGGTAGGGCTGCTTTATCCTATTAAGGAACACAGAAATGGGAGGA
Organism: Lissotriton helveticus; assembly: GCF_964261635.1. Classification (NCBI taxonomy): domain Eukaryota; kingdom Metazoa; phylum Chordata; class Amphibia; order Caudata; family Salamandridae; genus Lissotriton; species Lissotriton helveticus. The sequence continues at coordinate 129,277,022 of NC_136064.1, forward strand.
CATGCTGGCAGCATACTCCCCAGATCAACAGTTGGGTCCTGTCAAGGAGAAGATGAATCACCCGCACCTGCTTTCAGCGGACACTCAGTCCTCATGGGGAAAGAGGGAAGTGGGCTCAAAGGAGCGGGGGACCCAAACCTGCAAGATGTAAGCACCTGGGCTTCCCTCCTAAAAACCATGCAACTGTCAGTGGAGATGCTACAATATCAATCGGACAAGATGGATATACAGCTTTCACTTTTAAACACTCTGGCCGTGTTTATATCAGGGATCGATGAAAAATTGGGGGAACTCAATTCACTAACAAGATGGGCACAAACAGAGAAATATCACCAATGTGTGTGCAGCCAGATTGTGGATAAGCTGGCAACCCTTCCGATAATGCTTTCCACCGCAATCAATGAGCTGAAGAAAAAAACAAACAGCACCGCTAGTGTTAGCTGTCCCACAGACGACTTCTCTGCACTCATGACATCAGACAACAGCTCAAAGCACTTCTGTGAAATTATTAAAACCGATACACATCAAAGCGTGCACAACGCGGGCAACAGCGGGGACCTTTCAAAGATAGCTTCGGATACTCCAGCAGTGATAAAAATTAATGCAAAACAACGCCGCCAGCTGAAAAGAAAAGGGCGAAATCAGAAATTACTCCCTCTTAAACAAGCAGCGACTTATTCAATTTTCAGTAAACAGCCAATCCAATTATAGCTTAAAAAGAGTGCGATATGCAAGAAAAACCGGCTCACACAATTAATCACCAAGACATAGAAACATCCTACAACCTTGGAGGGTCTCTAGCAGGAACAGAGGAATAGTCATCGAAGCAAGTTGACACAGTTTCAGGGTTGGAAAGCAACAAAGCCACCAAAAGTATTGGTCCCGATCCCCCTCTACAATCCACCATATCTAACTGAAACAGCCATGCTGGGCTAGCCAACCAGCATCAAATCACGGCCCTAGTAAAGGATACCAACCAGGAGCATACCCGGCAGGAAACTTCCTTTGCTGTTCAAGAGCAACTGATACGTTCAATTCTTCCTGCTTAATCCATCACAAGGAGGAAAGCTCACTCACCATTAAACAGCTAACAATCAGGAAACAGATCAGGAAGGGAAGAAAGGAGGGAGCGCCGGGTCCAAATGGAATCCCACGAGCAGTGTTTAAAGAAAAGCCGGAAGATTTGGCAGAAATATTCCATCCATTATTTCTGGAAGTAAGACAACTGGGTATAATTCCAGAATCATGGAAAGGTTCAGTGATCATTCTAATCCATAAAAGCGGTAGCAAGGTCTCGCCAGCCAATTATCAGTTAGTTACTCTGATCGACAACGAGGCCAAATATTTTGCGGGAACACTGCTGGAGGAATAGACAACTTGGGTGGAAAATAATGAAATAATCCCGCTAAATCAAACAGGATTCCGAAAAAACTCCGGAACGATATCTAACATCATGGCAATTTCATTGATAATGGACATGACAAAAATGAGGAAAACACAGCTCCATGTCTGTTTCATTGACTTCAGTGCTGCGTTTGATAACGTGGAGCGGTCCAAACTGTGGTCCAAGTTAGCCAGATGGGGTATCCCAAACAACTTTCTATCGATGAAAATGCTTTTACATACTTACACCTGGGTACAAGTCAAATTAGGTTCAGGGTCCCATCTATCAAGAAAAGTTACAACAACCAAGCTGCGTCTTGGCCACTATGTTATTCAATTTATTCATGACAGACTTAACACAGTCACTTAACACCTGCAATTCACACGCGCCCAGACTAGGGGGCACCTCACTGTCGAATGAACTAAACGAGGACGACGTAATCAATCAATCAATCAATCAATCGAAGTACTTGTAAAGCACGCTACTTACACGTGAGGGTCTCAAGGCCCTGAGGGCAGGGGGTGCCGCTACTGCTCGAAGAACCAGGTCTTGAGGAGTCTTCTGAAGGTGAGCAGGTCCTGGGTCTGCCGTAGGTGGGTAGGGGAGGGTGTTCCAGGTCTTGGCGGCGAGGTGGGAGGACAATCTGCCACCGGAGGTTGTTCGTTGGATGCGGGGGACAGTGTCGAGGGCGAGGCTGGCGGAGCGGAGCTGGTGGATGGGGGTATAGAAGGTTAGTCTGCTGTTCAGGTAGGCTGGGCCGGTCTTGTAGAGTGCTTTGTGTGTGTGAGTGAGGAGCTTGAAGGTTATCCTATTGTTGACGGGAAGCTAGTGTAGGTCTCTCAGGTGGGGGGTGATGTGGCTGCGGTGGGGGACGTTGACGATCAATAGGGCAGAGGCGTTTTGGATGCATTGTAGTCGTCGTATGTGTTTGTCTGGGTTTCTTGCATAGAGTGCATTGCCGTATTCCAGTCTGCTGCTGACGAGGGCCTGTGTCACCGTTCTTCTTGTTTCGGTCGGGACCCACTTGTAGATCCTGCGGAGCATGCGGAGGGTGTTGTAGCAGGAGGAGGAGATGGTGTTGACCTGTTTAGGCATGAGAGGGAGGAGTCGAAGATGAATCCTAGGTTGTGTGCATGGTCGGTGGGTGTCGGTGCTGTACCCAGTGTGGTCGGCCACCAGGAGTCATCCCAGGCTGAGGGGGTGGGTCCGAGGATGAGTACCTCCGTCTTCTCCGAGTTCAGCTTCAGACGGCTGTTCCTCATCCAGTCGGAGACGGCCTTCATTCCCTCATGGAGGTTGGTTTTGGAGGTGTGCGGGTCCTTGGTGGGAGAGAGGATGAGCTGGGTGTCGTCGGCGTAGGAGATGATGTTGAGGTCATGTTGGCAGGCCACTTGTGCGAGAGGGGCCATGTAGACGTTGAACAGCATCGGGCTGAGCCCTGGGGGACACCGCAGATGATGTCGGTGGCCTCGGATCGGAAGGGCGGGAGGCGGACCCTCTGAGTTCTGCCGGAGAGGAAGGACGTGGTCCAGTCAAGGGCCTTCTCTTGGATTCTGGCTTCTAGGAGGTGTGTCTTTAGAGTGCGACAGCAGACTGTGTCAAAGGCGGCTGATAGGTCCAGGAGGATGAGGGCTGATGTTTCGCCATTGTCTAGTTGGCGCCTGATATCGTCTGTGGGGTCTGAATCCGGACTGGGACGGGTCTAAGATGTTGTTGTCTTCCAAGTGGCGGGCTAGTTGCATGTTGTCGATTTTCTCGATGACCTTCGCCGGAAACGGGATCAGGGAGATGGGCCGGAAGTTCTTGAAGTCCTTGGGGACCGCCTTGGGCTTCTTGAGGAGGGCATTAATTTTGGCGTGCTTCCAGCTTTCCGGGAATGTCACTGTTTCGAAGGAGATGTTGATGACCTTCGGTAGTTGGGGTGTGATGGCAGTGTCTGCTTTGTTAAATACGTGGTGTGGGCACGGGTCTGACGGAGATCCTGTGTGGATGGAGTTTATGACCTTGCGTGTCTCGTCGTCGTTGACGTTGGACCAGGAGGTCAGGCGGTTGGCGCTGGAGGTGTTCACAGGCGAGGTGGGGTCTGGCGTAGTCGGGGAGGTCATGGTGTTGAAGCTGTCATGGATGTCAGCGATCTTGCGGTGGAAGAAGATGGCTGATGAGTCGCACAGTTCTTGTGAGGGCGGTATGTCGTTGGCGCTGGGGTTGGAGAGTTCCTTTACGATGCTGAAGAGCTCTTTGCTGTCGTGTGCGTTGGTATCCATGCGGTCTTTGAAGGAGGATCTCTTGGCTAATCTGATGAGGTGGTGATGTCTGCGGGTGGCGTCGTTGTGGGCTACGTGGTTGTCCGGAGTGCATTTGTGGAGCCATATCTTTTCCAGTTTCTGGCATGCGCGTTTTGAGGTCTGCAGCTCATCAGTGAACCAGGTGGCTCTCTTGCTGGCGTGGTTGTTGGAGGGTTTCTTGAGTGGGGCGAGGGTGTTGGCGCAGTCATCAATCCACTGTCTGAGGTTGCGGGCTGTGGTGTCTGGGTTGGTGGGGTCGGTGGGTGGATTTTGGGCGAGGGTGGTGATCAGCTGGTCTTCGGTGACTTTGCTCCAGCAGCGGCGAGGTAGCTGTTGGGTGTGGTGGTGCGTGGTTGGTTCGTCGAAGGTGAAATGGATGCAGTGGTTAATGTTATGTTAATGGACTCTTATAACACACATGACTCACCCAGGGGCATCTCAGCGCTAACTAGGCGAAAACCTGAAGGGGAAAAAAATTAGGTACCAAAGCTGCAGAGATATATTAGAATAGGAAAGCCTTCAATAGTTTCCTAAAAACATGGTAAGATGTGGACTTACGCAAGGCTTCTGGCAGGGAGCTCCAATATTTAGGGGCAAAATAAAAGAAAGATTTGCCCCCTAAACGCGTCCGCCAAATACGCGGAGTCATCAACAGAGCCTTTTCATTCGAACTCAGGTTACGGCAAGAGGTCTGCTTACAGAGTTTGTTTTGAAGGTATTCAGGGTGGTCGGTCCAGTGGAGTTTGTTGGTGTGGTTGAAGCCGACGTGGGTGCCTGTGGAGAAGATGGGGTCCAGCGTGTGGCCAGCGGCGTGGGTGGGTGAGGTGACGAGTTGTCTGAGGCTGAGGTTGACGAGATTGTCGATTAGGGTGGTGGAGTTGGCGTCGTTGTTGCTCTCGAGGTGGAAATTCAGATCCCCAAGGAGGATGTAGTCCATGGAGGCGAGTGCCTGGATGCTGGCGAGGTCAGTGATGGAGTCACTGAATTGAGCTCGGGGTCCGCGTGGTCTGTAGAGGAGTGTTCCTCTGAGGGTGGTGTTGGGGTCGGTGTGGATCTGGAAGTGCCAGTGTTCGGCGGTGTTGAGGGTGTCATCTGTGTGGGTGGCGACCTGGAGGGTGGACTTGTGGACGATGGCTATTCCTCCTCCGATTCCGTTGGTGCGATCCCTGCGGGTGATCTTGTAGCCATCCAGCATGGCTATGGCAATGTCGGGCACCAAGGAGTTGTTCCACCAGGTCTCGGTCAGGAAGGCCACGTCTGGGGTGGAGGCGTCGAGCAGAACCCAGAGCTCGACGGCGTGTTTGCGTGCGGCGCAGGTATTGAGGAGTATGCAGCAGAGGTGGTTGGGTCCTGTCCTTAGAGGTTTGGTGGTCTGTCGCAGGTGAAGCTGCAGGTGTGGCAGGAGAAAGGCCTGTGAGTCCGTTTCATGGTGGCTTAGAAGCAGGTGTTGTTTTGGCCGGCGTTGAGTGCATAGAGGGTGCTGGCATCGTAGCGGAGTCTGGTGTTATGGCGCTTGCAGGGTCCAGGGGTTCTGGGCGCGGTCTAGGCATGGACAGGCGCAGACGGGCTTGCTTTTGGCTTGCCTTCGGTGTGCCAGCCGTGCGCCCGCTCCGTGCGGCGGCTGCGCGGCCTCCATAAACGGAGGATAGGGAGGGAGGAGCAGCTGGGAGGCGGGAGCCGGATGGCCAATGGGGAGCAGGGGGGCGGGGCCGCAGGGACACATCGGCGGGAAATGGCGGGAGGCAGGAAGCAGGACACGAGGCAGCTGCCGGCTGTGTGGTAGCGTGGGAAGCGACCTGCCTGCGAGCAGGGTCAGAGGTCACTCCTACGCCACTGGGCGGTGCCCTTAGAGGGGGAGAGGGAGGGAGGAGCAGCTGGGTGGCGGGAACGGGATGGCCAATGGGGAGAAGGGGTGCGGGGCCAAAGGGACGTAGTGGCGGGAAGGAGCGGGAAACGGCAGGAACCAGGCAGGTGGCATGAAGCAGGACATGAGGCAGTTGATGGCCGTGTGGTGGCGCGGGGAGTGACCTGCCTGCAAGCAGGGTCAGAGGTCGTGTTACTCAGCCACACGGCAGTTGGCCTGCAACATCTTCTTAACGGTCTATGGGTCTACGTAGAAGAAAATAGCCTTTTAAAAAACCTAAAAAAAAATGACATTGACAATCAACAGCAAACGAAAAAAGAGCTATTTATGGTATCTGGGCGACAAACACATTGCACAGCGGAGACTTACAAGTTTCTGGGAGTTTATCTAGACAAAGAAGGATCATTCACCCGACAACAAGAAGAGAGCAAAAGGAAAGGGATGATCCTTGCCTTAACCATGAAAGGATTATCAGCGAAACTACTGGGCCCAACGCTGAGCCCTCTCTTAGTGGTAGCACGGGCCAAAATCCTACCTTCTATTACCTATGGTAGCGAAGTACAGCACGGGAGAGATACCAATCTTCTGGACAAAATGCTGGTAAAAGCATAAAGAACCATGTTCAGCCTCCCGACTTACACCTCACTGGCCCAAATCCGACTGGAGTTTGGTCTAATAAACACTAAAAACAACAATCCCTTTGGGTTTCTGTTTTTATCAACACATCACACACATGCTACTTCCAATCATAGTTCACTCTGAAAACACTATTAACAGCACCAATTAGAACTCAAGAAAATAATGTAGAAAAATCATGAATCTTTATTATTCATTAGATAAAAAACTATAGTCTCTTTGTTAAAAAAAAACTTCTCTTACGAGAGCTTATTACAAGATAAAAAAAACTATTTTACATTAAAAAAATTGTAACCAATTTTACAAATGTGGGGGAATTTAAAAGTGTAATCACTAGATCTCAAATCAACAACCTGTTCATCCTGGGAAGCCACTTAGAAAACAGAACCCTATATGTGCTCAAACATCTCATATAATAAACACATGGGTATTCCTTTTTCTTTTTTTAACCAAGATGTTACTACAAATTTACTAGCTGGGCCACCAATGTCCTGATCAGGAGTTGTTTATTCGATTTTTCTTGGACACAGAAGCGACGCGTTTTAAGTGGTATTCGATAATGTTCCTCCTTCTTCAGGCTAACAAACAATTAATGCAAATCTCCCCAAGGATTATCCTTTCATTGGTGAGAAGAGGGAGGAAACAATCTCTCCATGTAGATCAGCCAGATGTCTATATAGAGTAAATTGGCAATCAGACATTCGGTATAGGGGTCAAAATCGATCACCGTAATATATCCTGGTTCCTTGTTTCTATCTTTTGGGAATTATTGTTGTATGTTTTTCAAAGCATGAAACAACATCTATCAGGGACCTTCTCCTCCTTAGTTCCATTGTTTGATGAATTTAGCTTGTTCGAACCACAGGAGCTATGGTTTGCACACCTGTCGGATAAATTATCAAAGGATCGGGTGACCCACTTTTTACCAGGACTCTGGCATCTCCTTCACCTCTCCTGGGTATTAGCAGCCGACGTGTGTTTGGTCTAATAAAGCAAACCTGGGATAGTTATGGAGTATACATTAATTGTTGGCATAAGATCAGCACATCAAACCCTAACACATTAAACCACCTCCTATGGCAAGATCTACAACAGAGGGAGAAATTGCCCACCTTCAGGAGGCACTGACAAACACAGGCCTATCGCCCTTATGGGACACACATCGTCACCATTCAGTTTTCCAAAAATTAGTGTGGAAGTCGTTGAAAACACAGTCACTAGTGGAGGATAAAGTTGCTTTTTCCACCAGAACGCACGCTTGGATGACTCTGAACTCGTACAAGACCCTAGCCCCACAACAGTATTTTAACTTGGGATACTCAAAAGCCCTGAAATTAAAATTCCTAAAGTTACGCCCCAGAGTGATACCATGCACACAGCACCTTCCTCCATGGAAAAGGGTGCAGACTTTCACACTATGCAGTCTGTGCAAAAATGGCCAGGGGGACATCATCTACTCTTGCACCGTGATGCTCCAAGAAAGGAGGCACCTGCTAAAAATTCCCTTTCATCAAAGAGGGATTCGGACAAGGAGGCAGGCAGTTTTGGCCTGCTTCGTCCCGGTATCACCACAATTGAACACTAGATCCTCTCTGCATCCAGATAGTTCAGCCGACAACGTTCCAATTTCTTCTACCTCCTTGTTATCTGTACTAGTCTGGAATGTAGCAGGCCTCTCAACAAAGATTACCCTTAAACCATGGTTGGACTTTGTTCACACTCACCAGATAATTTGCCTCCAGGAAACCTGGACATCTGATCCATTACATATACAAGGCTATAAAACTTTTCACTCCCCAGCAAGTACTACCACTCATGGTAGACACAAGGGAGGTTTAGCAGTACTGTCAATTATCAGATTTTAACGGTTAACTTTACCAGGTGCACGTCATACTGTTTTATTAATTTTTTATAATAATTTAACCCCCGTAGATTGCGCGAAAACTGTGTCAGATATTTCCCATATCATTAATGAGCAACGATCTAAACAATCATCGCTCGTCCTTAAAGTAATATGGGGGGGGACTTCAATGTCCTACTGTGTACCAACTATAAGAAAGGCACTTGTGGCCTACAGGACGAAGACGAATGTCCCCTGACACATTTTTCGCACTCTCAACCAGGTGAAGCTATTAACGATAGTCTCACCGTACTGGAATTAATATATGCTAACGAACTTGTAGACCCCCCTGTAGATTTTAAACCTACATTTCATCGTAGGGATTTTTCAACTATTATAGATTTCATTTTATGTTCCTATACTTTAAAGGGCAATCTATTAAAATTTAATACAGGCTCAGAGTTTTTTGGTGACCACTTCCCGAACAGCATCTCCCTTAGGATAGATGCGGGTGATGCCTCAATAAATAGAAAGAGTTTACTGACCCAGAACAGCTTGGCCATGGATAGAACTAATGGTTTTTCAGTAAAATGGTCTAAAACAGACCCCATAACAACTTCTACAAAAATCATTTCAAAGGCACTCTCTTTGGTAAACATTTGCCTGGCGGACGAGTCTTCGCCCGCGCAGGTTATGTCTAGTTTCAAATCTTAACCATCATACAGGCCGAATTATTCCGTCACCATAAGCCGAGCAACTACCCTTCTTCCGGCTGGTTTAACACGGCCTGCCGTAAAGCTCTATCCGCCCTAAAAACAGCAACTCACAACTCTGTTAGAGACAAGAGGGAAATAGCTAAACTCCGATTAGAGTATAAAATAGCCCTAAATAACTGTAAAAAGGAGCACAAGAAAAAACTATGGGCTCAACTACATGCGAGCTGCCGTACTAAGGATAGCTCCCAGTTTTGGCTCGTAGTTAAATCTCCCTTTTTGGCTAATGCAAACTCCCATCAGCACTTGGACGTGGCAGTGACCGCCGACGAGAGGGTATCCCACTTTTCAAAAATCTTCAGTGGTTCCCCCTCAGTTAGTACTGCGCAGGCTGCAACGGATATTGATCCTTATGGAACACAGGTTTATCCAATAGATCTACATTTTAGCCTAAGTGAGGTCACTCATGCCTTAACCATCTCTAAAACTGGTAAGGCACCCGGCCCCGATGGAGTCCCTCTCGACATCTTCGTTACCAATATAGAATTATGGTCCCCCATCGTCTATAAGCTGATGGTGGCAGCCTTAAACACCGGCCTACTAGACTCCTGGTCCTCCTCCATACTTCTCCCTATATTTAAAAAGGGCGACCGGAACAACCCAGCCTGCTACAGGCCCATCTCCCTCCTGGATTCCTTGGGGAAGGTCGCCGGACGCCTGATCCTGGAACGTCTCCAGGACTGGGCGTCTGAGAATAACATCATGACTGACCTACAATATGGTTTCCGGGAGGGGCTTGGTACTGTGGAGCAGGCTCTAAATCTAACCCTTTTAATAGGCAAGTATGTAGGAGCAAAGGGGGGTAATTTGTACTTGGTCTACGTCGACCTCAGTGCGGCGTTCGACTGCGTAATTCACGCCAAGCTATGGTCCATCTTAGAAGGTTTGGGTGTGGACCCTCCACTTATCAAGTTTCTGCGTGAGCTTTATTCAGATGCCACTGCCTGCGTAAGGTATGGGATTGGTGGTGAACTTACACCCCTATTTCCTGTCACCAGAGGCGTAAGGCAGGGTTGTGTCCTGGCTCCTTTTTTATTCAACCTATAGACCAACGGGCTGGAAACTGCCATGTTGGAAGGGAGCCAGGACCTACCTACCATCAGCCATCGCCCCATCCCAGCATTACTTTACGCTGACGATTCTGTAATCCTCGCCAGAACCTTAGTGCAGCTTCGAAAACAGCTTGATAAATACTGTAATTTTATGCTTTCTTTAGGGCTGAAGGTAAATAAGAGTAAAACTTTCGTAATGTACACAGGAACTATGATTAAGAACCCAAAACCTCTTTTCGTCGAGCAAACCAGGCTGGAACGAGCTAGAGAGTATCCTTACTTGGGGGTGCTGGTCGATGACCAACTTTCCTGGAAGAGAGGGCTGGCAAGTAGAAAGCTCCTCTACCAGAGGGCGACCTCGGCGTTAGTCTCCTTTTCTAGGAAGTTGGGCAAACCTGCCCCGTCTGAATTGCTAAAAATCCATCGAGCTAAATGTCAAAGCATAGCAACCTACGGCGCAGGAGTCTGGGGCTATGTACCCACCGATAACTTACAAAAAGTCGAAAATGGCTTTCTAAAATATCTTTTGGCACTCCCAAGTAGCGCTCCAAATTATGGTTGCCACATTGAGATTGGTATGGATTATCTTTCTGATGATATCAAATGCCAACCAATTCTCCTTTGGCACCGTATCTGGAAGAAGCCACAATGCCACCTAACACGCACTTTGATCGCTGACTGTTTAAACTTGGCTCGTTGGAAGAAGATTCCATGGCTACTCTACGTTTTTAACTTTTTTCAGGACCTGAATTGCCCACAATATTTTACTGAGCCCTTAACAATGGTAGACATTACTAGAAAGTCTTTGAAAAATCTATGTCTTAACCACCTAAGGGACTTGCGCCTTTTGTCTGAAGTAACAAAGAAAACTAACGCGCAAGTGTTGATGGTTCAAGTTTCTGTTGGTATACAGCCCTACCTTACTTTTTATTTATCAAACTATGAAAAGTACTTACTGACCAGGTTTCGCTTTAATTTACTTTTCCGTCTCGTCACTTTTCCAACTGTGTCCGATTGGTCCCATGAACTAAGCAAATGCCCATGCGATCATGACTCCACCCAATCGACTATACATGTTATCTTGTTCTGTCGTTATTATAAACAAGCGCGCAAGCGTTGGATTATCCCACTCCTGCGACAAATGGGGTTGAGGTCCTGTCGCCCAGCATTTCTGGCGCTACAGCTGCTAGAATCTCAATACGTGGCCAAAAATGTTGACCCTGTTTTTAAAATCTTGCTTGTTGACCCGTAGCAAAATTAATTCTAGTATTTAAGTACTGTTGTCAATATGATTTATATTTTAAATTTTTTCCTTGACAATGATTGTATGTAAAGTTTTTTCTACTTGCATTTTTATAACGTAACAATGTTTTTATACAAATTGTACTGTATGATGCACTTTTTATGATTATCATAAGTTAATCGAATAAAAGTATTTGAACTGAACTGAACACTAGATTGGCCCGATTCCTCAAAGCGGCCCAGGCAAAAATGCCAAACTGACACTAAAGCTGCTGGGCATTTCGGTGTTTGGACTATTAATCTAAGAAGGGGGAGCACTAAATGATACAGACGACCGTGTTATTTTCAAGGTTGCTCCCACATGGCTAAATTTGTATTTTAACACTGTAAAGCTACAGAAGCCTTTTACACTTTTGGCATTATGACATTGTATGATGGTGGCCGAATATTTTATATATGTTTTTATTTTGTATGTATTGCAATGGTTTTAAGTAACTCTTCAAATAAAGAAATTGTACCAATTGTACCTATGCCCTGCTCATTTAGTCAATCTACAAGGTCAAAGTTGTTCATCCCCTATTGGTCATGCAAGACACTATTTTTCTCATCTGCAGGAGTTTAGTTCTGTCTAAAACAAATGCCAGATTAAAAAATGAGTGAGTTTGTAGATTCATGGCTTTTAGATTATCTGTAATAAACTTAGAATGGAAGGTTAACTTTAAGTTGTCCATGTTCCCCGATTCTTGCTGGAGACGTTCAGTTTTGATAATATCAGATCATACTATGGAAAGGCATTGGTATTTACTTCTGATCCAGTGTGTTACTTTATTTATTAATGAATCCTCATCCTCTCTGGTTACCTGTTTTAATCTAGGAACATTTGTCATGAATACATTATAAGTATTAATTTTGGGGTCCCATTAACTATAAAGTCCCTGAAACCTGTGTGACTTTCTTCTTTCTTCCAGCAGTGACATTTCCTTAAAGTTTCCCATTGAGAACAAGAACAGTTACTGATACCTCTTCAGCCCTATCCACCCGGCTTCCCTGGGCTAGGTAACTCTGGTACTACAGTATCCTACCTTCTAAGTTCCAAAGGGATTCCTTGTAAGCCACTGGGAAGGGTCCTTAAACATTAGAACTCCTACTGTGAATCTCCCATCGAGTTGTACAGAGCATGCAGCCGTGTTTTCACTCTGCACCTGTCGGTCCCTATGTACTCACTTTGGGTGTTTCCTTTGAGTCCCAGTGATTCTACATCTCCTAGATATTGTCTTGACTCGAGTCGTGGTTCTTATACAATTATTTCAGTAAATGGTTTGGTCCCCCCTGGGGCCCTCTGTATATTATTGCTACTTATGATTGATTCTGTGCTATAAGTATTGTGTATTGTGTGTTATCTCTGTGTAGGAGATACTGTGATGTGCTAGACAGTATTATATTAATGAATACATATTTTTATAACTACTGTGTGGTTTCCCTTTCATTTAACCAATACTGTAAGATTGCATTCTGGTAAAAGAAGCTGCTTAACCTTCCTTCAAGACTAAGCCTGAACTCTGCTCTCCACAGCTAGCACTGGGATGCTTCCTAAAGGTTATCTTTAACCTAATCAACATAAGGTTTCTTTGGACTGGTGCAAGGTGCCCACTTTAATTAGTGGACAGCATATTCCAAGCCAACATCTAACAGTTAAGAGTATGTTTCCTTAAGAGAGGAAGCACTGAGGCGGCTTTCCAGGAGATAGGTAAACACTCCATGTGGCTAAGATAGTAGATAAATGGCATGCTATGATTTCTGGGAAAAGATGAACTATCTTATGAGGGCATGGGTCATGAGGAGAACCTGCTTTAAACTTTGGGGTTAAGTTCAGCTATATGTGCCACTGAGGGAGTCGTAAATTGTCCAAAGCTAACTGACTTGGAGCTTGATCCTATAGATGTATTTGTGGAGCCACTGCTGATGAAGTTTTTAAAAATATGCACAAAGAATTCCTGAGAGGAACAAGCTAGATAGTCACAGAATATAATAAGTGTTATATCAGAACCAATTGGCATGATCAATTTTTGTACAGTTTGAAAAAGAGTTTTAGGAGTGTGGTAGCTGAATTTATTGTGATGTTTAACATTTAGATTTGGCAGCAAAAATGAGTGTCTTATAGTTACCTAGACAGGATTTCTACTTATCCCGCTGCTCTCTCTTATAACCTGAGTGCCATTTGCGCTCTTGTCTTCAACATTCCTGTTTGACGCCTTCAAGAGAGTCATCAAACCAGGGTTGAGACATCTTTGAACTATTCATTTCATCACTCCTGAAAGGAGTAACCTCATTGAGAGCTGCACTGATCCAGTTATGGTAACCCTCTCCCAACGGATGTATGATGTTACAACGCACACTTTTACAACGCATACCTTTACAACGCATTTTTTACAACGCATTTTTTACAACGCAACATCCATTACAACACATTCCATTACAACGCATGCCATTACAACGAAATTTTAAAAACTACATTTACAAAGCATTCCATTACAACGCATACTACCTTTACAATTCATACCATTACAACACATTACAGTACATTGCATGTTTGGTAAGTATTGAATAGTGTAGGGGTAAAATGTACTATTCTGACTCCAGGGGGTGCAACAGTAGGGTTAGTGTTGGATAGTGTAGGGGTAAAAATTACTATTCTAACTCCAGGGGGTGCAACAGTAGGGTAAGTGTTGGATAGTGTAGGTGTAAAAATTACTATTCTAACTCCAGGGGGTGCAACAGTAGGGTAAGTGTTGGATGGTAATGTTATGCGTTGTAATGGTATGCGTTGTAATGACTGAGTTGTAATGACATGCGTTGTAGTGGTGTGCGTTGTAGTGTGATGCGTTGTAATGGTTGCGTTGTAAATGCATGCGTTGTAATGGATGTTGCGTTGTAAAAGTTTCGTGTTAATGGTAGTGCGTTGTAAAAGTTGCGTCGCAAAGGTTGTTTCCCCTCCCAACTGATCAGAGGTCTGAATTGTGTGCCATGCATGGTTTGCCTGGTGTAGTTTATAAACCCTGGGAAAAGAGCTGCTCACGTTTCGAGAATTGGCAGCACTTTACACACTATAGTGAGGATACTCTGGACACCATCATATGTAACGGTTCTTTCAATACATCAGACCCCCATTGGAAGGGTTGCTTGGTTTCCCTTTGGATACAAACTGCATTTTGGGGAGCTGGTCCATCGTATCTGTAACATGTGTGATAGAAAAGGAATAGTGCACTTTTTTAAATGTATTGGCTCTGGTTTGGTTAGTACCTTTAAAATGATATATGTAGTTATACCATCTTTCATACGCTCAGTGTTGGGAAGCATTTTTGGAGGACTTGTCCTGCTACTTTTGGTGGTAATACTGATTTTATTCTATCTGCTCCGTAATGGACGTCCCAGTTCAAATGTGGAAGGAGACAGCACTGCAAGTGCTGCGTTGCTGTGAACGCATGATACACTGCTTCAGCACACCTCAGCTTCAGGAACTAAATGAGCACTGGTTCTTGTCATAGAGGCCGGTCGGACTTGACTGCATAGTCATATAGCCTGTCTTCTGCTGCCTGCTTTGCAGCCATAAATGCATCCTGGATATATATCTGAGATGAGAATTGGATGCACCACCAGACATTAAAGTACTGATGGACCGCTTAAAGACCCATGCGTATTGCTGTCCCCAGCGTATTCCACTGATGATGAATGCATTCTTAGAGCCGCCCTGGGATGCTTCAGCTCCTAGTGATGTGAATACCGGCTCTGCAGACAACCTGTGGGACACAACACCTGCCTCAGCGGCTGCTGTGGAAACTGGATAGAATCACCTTTGCTCCATAAACATGCTATGAGGTGTGCCTCTGGGAATGTCTGCAAAAGTGGGCAACAGCAACGATGCGTCTACCACTCGGAACACATAAACAATTGGCCCTTTTCATGTGAGAACAATGTGGTCTCTTTTTAAACAAAATTTACCAAAACACCTTTTTCTTTTTCTAGGCATGATGGGTTTCTGAGTGCTTGGGAGCTTGAATAATATAATGACAATTAAAACCTTTTCATACATATTTTATTAGGAAGCCAGCTTTTAGATGCTTTTAAAGAGTAGTTTTGCGTATGTGTTTAAAATTGTCTGCCTGCTTTATAGATAGCTTTTAGGATATTGAACCTTAGTATGAGGAGTGGGTGTTATATTCCCGAGTTAGGCCCATGTAGCGAAGCAGCTCATTTCATACATTGTCCTCACATACAACATTTCAAGCTGTGACCTTTGGCACACATTTACATGCGCAACAATGTTGGATTAGTTTCTCTGAAACAAAACTTTCTTTTTTACATCTAGATTTGCACAACATTATCACAATGCCCTGAACGTCATGTACAAGGTCTCGTTTCACACTACGTACACATGACATCACTATCTTCTTCCACAGGCTGACTGAGCTAACTGTCTATCCATAACATCACTAATCTATGCATAAAATGCAAGGCTGCTTTGTATTATAAAAATTAGCATCCTGATAGATTAGTAGAGGAGGTTCTTCCATTGACCTTGAGGGTTCCTTGCATGCTGAGGAATCACCAGGCCCAGTCTAAGATCTCATGAGGAGTATCCAGGTTGTTACCTTCATTCAGGTAATGGGGTTAGATCATCCCATGGGGGGATTTTAGGTACTATATCTACACACACTCTCAGTACACTTAGAGTAGGGTTCATATAGAAGGAGTATGCTAGATTACTGCCTTATTTATATACCTGCTTATAAACAGTGTTCACACAAGGAGATGATGGATGGAGCATAAGAGATTCCACCTGGGACCAGAGCTGATGGCCTGCAGCACTCGGAGCCACAACAAGAAGGACCAACCACGCACACAACCTCAGCATCAGCCTGGTAGCCATCTGACCATGAAATGACAAGTGAATGTAATCACCACCTCCTGCTTCCACAGACTCTGCATGCACCACAGAATCTTAAGATGGATTCCAACCAACACCAGAAAGACTGTCACTCAGGCCCTCGTCACCAGCCACCTCGACTATGGCAACACCCTCTACACCGGCATCTCCAACCAGCTCCTCAGAAGAATCATCCTGGACATCCCCAAAAGAACCCACATTACTCCCCACCTGAGAAACCTCCACTTGCTCCCCATCTAGAAAAGATGCCAGTTCAAGTTCTTCATGCGTGCCTACAAAGCCTTCCACAACCTAGGACCTGCCTACCTCAACTACCGACTGCACTTCCACCAACCCACTAGACACCTGCTCTCCACTTCACTCGCACTCACGTACCTCCCACATCCATCCCAGCCAGAGCAGTTGCCGCTTTCTCTCCTATATCGCTGCGAAGACTTGGAACCATCTTCCCCGCCAGCTGCTTACAGCCCCCTCGCTGGCAGTCTTCATGATGAAATATCGCTACAATCTTCATCAGAGATCCTCTGAAGGTATCACTTCTGGCACAAAAACAATCCTACCTACAACGCAGGCACTCGTGCATCTTGATGGAAGAGTGCCTACATTGGCAGTAGGCAGCCAAAAGTGTGCCAGTGCAAGACAGTACAGGACTGTCCCATATAATATTACATTTAGTAAATTCCTGCCCTTTGATGCAGAGCAGCAAGGTGGTTAAATGGATTGTGCTATGTGAAAAAAATTAAAATGTGGCCCCACATTCATATTCCTCCTATATAGACCTAAAGGTTGTGTCTACGTAGAGAAGGAAGCAAAAACATTGGCACTCTGTCTTGCTCTCCATCCCTGGTGGAAACCCACTAATTTTCTCATGAGGGCTGATTTACTCACTCCTTATTGCTGGGCTGAATCTGTATACCCCATGTCCTCTCATGTAAGGTTTACACAAAACCTAGGCATGTACCTTTATGCAAATCTCTCAACAACTTACATGAAGCACAGGGGCATCAATTATATTTTATTCAACTCAGGACCTTAGGTAACCTCTTCCCTACATTGATAGAAGCTGGCATATACCCTTTGTAAATCTTTTATTTCAGTTTAGGCTGAATTTTTCAAGTGAAGTTTACCTGGCTAATCTATGGTATCAATTATTATCAGGCATTTTAATAAACAATATATTTTTTATCATCAATAAGATTTTTTCATTGGATGCCTGTCTGCATCAGAGTTTAAAGTCCGTACATGCGTCTGCCACATTTCACATCAATGCAGTTCCTGACATCCACATGTGGACCCTATTCTCCGAATAGGTACTTGTACTCAGCCAACCAGATTTTGCTTACTCGCCTTGAGCATAAAACAGATACTTAATGAGACGGATCTTTTTCTATTTCTGCAGAAAAATGTGGAATTCTCTCCTATTGACCCTCAGTGCAGAACCTCACTTACCCATCTTTAGGGAAGCAATTACAACTTTGCCCTGATTTAGATTCCAATGGATAGTCCATTTTCCTGCCAGGGTGACGGAGTAAGCTACTCCTTCGCCCTGGTGGAGATACCGCCCTCCAGATTCATAAATGCCCACCAAGCAGGTGCTCATTTATAAAGTGTTGGCAGGAACCAAAGTCACAGCAGTTTCTGTCAATGTATTTTGATGTTTGGTCCAGGGCTCTGGCACCAAAGAGTTTTCTTCTTCATTTAATAAACAAATCCAACTGTGTGAGTTAAAGAAAAAAAAGGTAATGCCCTACCTTGCCACATGAGTAATTTCCCATGTGGAAGGGATCATTATTTATTTTTTACTGTCCCTTACCACCACAGTGTGCCTGGAGGTGACTGATAGTATGAAACAGCTATGTGTCCACCCATCCTAATTGGGTAGATAGACATATAACCATTTTTCCACCAGCACGTGTGCCTTTGGGCCATTGGAGAAGTTTGTTCATGGTGATGATGATGTACTCACGGCTGTGGCAAAACATAATGTCTGTTCGCATTTAATTCAGGTGGGTGGATCAGTATGTTGATGAGGGGGGAACTCTGTCACCAAGATATAAATCAGACCCTTGCCTTTGTAATTAGTAATTCTTCTATATCTACCACTGACTTGTTATGTATCGTTCTCATCTTTTTCAATATGGTAGTATAATCTAAAAAAAAACTAACTTGATACTATGTCACATGATATATTATATGATATATTAACGCAATATCAAACCCAAGCCCCGCCTACTCCCGCACACATATTTTCATTGGCTTGTGTCTTTGTCCTTCGTAAATGCTGCATTCAGATTCATTTATAACGTTGTTAGTCCCTCCTTATTGCGGCAATGTCATCATCTATATCCTCCCAGGGCTACTGTCCTCTTTACTTGCTTGTTACTCAGTACGTGAACTTTTTCTTCTTTGAGCCTGGACACTGGCGGCTGCATGTTTTCTAAGCTGTTATTTCCACACTCTCTCCCTTTCTTTTTCCCTCCATCTCTCCCTTTCTTTTTCTCTATGTACCTCTTTCTCCCTCTCTTTTCCCATCTCTGACATCTTTCCCTGCATCTCATTCTCAAAATCTCTCTCTCTCCACACCCTCTCTCTCTCTCTATATCTATGTATTTTTCATTTTACTTCATTCTCTTTATTTGGGTTCGTAGATCATAACAGTATAGTAAAAACATACAAAATTGTTAAAATTAGTTTTTTAAAACAGAATTCATTTCAATTACATAATTACAAATTTAAAAACACATTTCATCCTTCAAGATTTAAAAACAAAACAATACAACCAGTAGAGGCAAATTGATTCAGCACTAAAAACATTGACACAAAACTTCACACTAAGATTTTAGCATGCTCAGCTGTAGTTTTGAGTGAACTAATTGCACAGGGTGAATACAATTAAGACAAACACTTGCAATGTAAGTCTTGCAATTACTCATGTTTGATCTATTGGCATTGTAAACAACAACGTTTTTTTTCCTTTTGAAAACTTAAATAAAAGGCATTATCATTTACAATGCCAATAGCTTAAAATGTTGTAAATGTGATACCTATTGCATTGCAAATGCTTATTGTAAATCCATATGTCTGGTATTCTAGTCTTGACTGTCTCTCTCTTCTAGCATTTACCGTGTTTAATAAGACATTATATAGTTTGTCATTGGACACTAAGGGCCTGATTTAGAGTTTGTTGGATTGAATACTCTGCCTGCCATATTACATGTGACACAGGATATACTGCACTCGTGATATGGCGAACGGGATACTCTGTCATACTTGTGAAATAATATCCATCCACCAATGTCTAAATCAGGCCCTAAGTCATAAAACTGTTCACAAGAGCCGAGTATATATCCCATACACAAGCCTGACAGCCCTTTCTTTACAACTATTTATTGAATTTTATTTAATGTTATTTTCTATGGGGTTTTATTTGAAGTCACTATCTCTATTATTTTCTGTGGGATGGTGTTACATTATCAGTGGTTAGCCATGTGTGGTGCTGGGCTTACACCACCTCTGCTGTGGAGTACGTATTGTTTTGGTTACAGTAACTTTAGAAGTGCGGTTTGTGAAAAGTAATGGTGATACTCTTTTGTAGATGGGTGAACATTCCTCTATAAACCCCTATCTAACCCTCCTTTAACTCTTCCATACACCTCACGTTTCCCTTCCCTTTAGCAGCTAGCATTCCCCATTTCTGGCAACTCCTCTTCGTCACTCAAATGTACACTTATGTGTGTGGAAACTCCATAGCAGGGGGGAGATCTCTCCAGAAACAAAGATACTACAGAAGCATTTTGTGAATATGCCCCTGATTTTTTTACATGGATTTGGTATATCATAGATCCACCATTAACCCCTTGGGCGCGGCCGCCATTCTGCGCCGTTTTAATGAGTGGGAGGGTTCATGACGGCCCCCAGCCATCATCAGCACACGCCCACCGTGATGCATGACGGACGGGGGCCGTCATCAGCATGGAAGGGGTTAATTTGATAGGGCTGCTATTGTACAATGATACAATAGGCGAAACATGTCCTTAGTTGTTCCATTTTTTAATGTCCTCTTACTATTTTGAATGCTAAAATGTATATGTCCTAATAAGCTAGGGGCATGGTATACAAACAGATAGGTCACAAATAGTGGTTGGGTGTTGTGCGCCAAGTTCTTTTAAACTATCTGCAATACACCATATGTATTATAGAGCTGCATTACAAAATGTGAAGTTACATTGGGTGTCAAAAAACAGGGCCTAATGTATATTAAATAGGTAGTGCAGTTTGTGTGACTCCCAGTTACTGGCTCTAAACATGAGGATAAAGGTTTATAGGGAACGGCATACCACAGTCCATGTATCTGAATTCCAAAATTGATTTTTTTTCAAAGCAGTCCATGTTTCTTACAGGAATATGTGTCATTGCAACAAACAAAATCCCATTTGAGAAAATCATGTACAGGGACAGACACCCCAACACAATTCCTAAAAGGGAAACTGTCCAATGGAACAGCATACCTCTTCTCAATGTGTTATCTATCACCTCCTTTGAGGATTGAGTAACTTTTAAAAATGTGATTACCACAATTGCAGTCACAAACCAGTGACAAAGCTCAACGCTAATTGTAAAAAAAGAGGCAATGCACCCTTCATGGCTTCTATTTGTGAATCAGAATGAGTTAGTAACCCTTTGTGCTATACAAAAAGTCTTTACCAAATCACAAAATGTGTTTAGTACATGGCAATCCACCAGTTTTATGACAAGAGAATTATTTTGTGCATCATTTGATGTGAGGCATTTCAAGAAATGGTGAGAGGCAGTGTTTTCATGTTTGCTCACATACAGGTTCAAAGATGGAAAAAAGTTTGATGAACACCCCACACATCTCTAGTATCAACAACAAAAAAAATGGCATGAAGCTGCTGCTCACATCTGAAAAATTTGACATTGCCTTCAGAAGACTCCTCAAGACCTGGCTCTTCGAGCAGAAGCAGCCCCCCCCCCCCCCTCCGCGCCTTGGGCCCCGCTCTGGTAAGTAGGGTGCTTTACAAGTACTCTGATTGATTGATTGATTTCATGCTAGGAAACCTGCTGCTCTCGGCACAACACATGCTGGCAAGGTAAACAAAGGTAGGCCTTTGCAATACATCATCAGGTGTAGAATACATACCTGTTGCCCTGAAGCTCACAAACCACCTTTGCTACATGACTCCAGTCCAGAGCTCCAGGTTCATTGTTCCGCCACTTCTCAATCAGTGCAATAACCTGATCAGTGGAGGCGCCAAGAACGATGTCTGAAAAATTGTCACAGGCTGGAATAACCCATTGGAAGAAAGGACCACAAGAAAGATTGATCAGCAGCTCCCCTTTCACACCACCTGGGAAGAAAAATGGATTAATGATTACATATTTTGAAGTAATTAAATTAAATGTAATTACATTTAATTAACCTCTGGTCACCCCATGGTAGTTTGCCACAGAGCAGCCAGGCTTCACTTAAGAGGCAATGCGAAAAGTATTATTGCAACACTTCTAACAGTGAAAACACCACACAAAAAGATACCACACCTGGCAGCATATAATATCTACAAAAGGCGATAATGATCGCCAGGGCAAGGTATCAGCATTTTTTAGTGCCTCTTTTCCTGGACACTTTTCTCATTCTTATCGATGTATTATGAACACATCGGTAAGATGCAATGGTGTCCGGGAAAGGAAGCAATAACTCCTGCAAACACGCAATAGGCATTCATGTGACTGCATGGGATCAGCGCGTTAGCGGTGCGTTAGCATCAATATTATTTCAGCTAACGTGATGGAGTGACCGAAAACCCCCTGTATGACCGGATCAAAGGATGAATTATGCAGCAGGAACAACAGTGAATGTTAACATGTATGTAATGCTGTGAAAGGCCGGATCTGGACAACATAGTGAGGGCCTGTGATGTTCTGCACCTTCTGGACATGAGTAGAAGCAATGGCAGTAGCTGGCAAAAATTTACCTTCATACAAGCTAAGGGGCTAATAATGAAGCATGCCCTGTACCTCTTTCGTGTTTGTGGCTCCTGAGAAGGAGATCAGGGCTAGTCTCCCTTATGTACCTCCATGCGGCACCGTTTCTAGTAAGGTTTTTATCAGAGTTGGCACCCAGTGGTACTTATGACAATGCTGAGGTCCTGTCAACTGAAATCAAAAGACAGTGATATCTGACATCCACACCCTTGGGTAGCAGCTGTCCCACGCATCAATGAGAAGCTGAAAGTGTCATGACATGCACTTTGTTTGTCAACTGCTTTAAGCCCTGTCACTATGTAGACGACATCACCAATAGCCATTCCCCATCTAATTGCAGAGGATGAATTCTTACCTCCTGGCCTGCACCTTGTCCCGGACATCAGTGATGATGACAATGGTGACAACCTACCAACCATGGACCATGGCATCATCTGAGAGCTCCTGGACTCTGTAAGGTTACCATCTCTGTACTCAGTGAGGGTCCGCAGCATTGTGGCATCTCCACATACCCCACCTAACAACAAACAGGTACTACCTGCCACCCCTAGACTACCAGGACCCCACCAATACCTTCCAAGGAGTCCAGTGGAAGTTGGCAGATCAGGTGCGGTTGAGGATGGAGACTGTGGCAGCCCCTCTAGAGGGAGTCTTTGGGTGACTCAGTCCCAATAGGGACAACACTGCCACCATCAGAGATACCTACTCTCGGCTCTGTGGGTTGCATCAGTCTCTGATTGATATCACTGGTATCATGAGGCAGAGGCATCAACAACTGCCATGCCTAAGTGACTCTAGTGATGTGGCAAAAAAGCTGGGTGCTATTAGAACCATCTTGGAGTTCATGGAGCGGAAGCAGGACTGACATATAGCTGCAATGGCTGCCTTTCACTGTGCTGTTGCAGTTGTTTTGGAAAACCAGCAGATCCTCCTCGCCGCCGTGCTGCCTCATGTTCTGACATAGATGTATGCTGCTGCAGGCACAGGCTCTGCATCTTCAGCCCCTAATGTGTCTGTGCCTCCCTCAGCTGTCTTATCTACAACACCACCTTCACAGGAGACACCACACACATCAGAGGAGGAAGATTTCTTCACGTGAAGAACTGTCCGTTAGAATTTATCTGTGCCATATTCCTAGTTTCTCTGTTGCCCTGTGATGAATGACATGCCAGGGCACCTCTATTGTCCCTGTGATCTCAAAGACTTCGCCCTGTCTACCTTGACCATCAGTTGACTGACAATATGGCCTCTCCTCCCTAATGATACTGCGGCCAGCCTCCTGAGTGAAGCACCCCTCACCTCAATATGTCCTATTACATGTTCCCCACATGGACTCTGTCTGGACATCCACTGGTGCTAAACATCCTTTTGAGTAGTTTTCCAATCAACTTTTGCTGTGATCTCCTACAAACATTAGCACTTGTAACTAAAGGCACCAATAACTGCTACCTGTATGTTGTGTGTCTCTATGAGTCAGGACAAGGGTCACAATTGGACATTCTGGGAGGCCACTACACCCACTACTAGCCAAAGGGACCTTTTTTGGGGTGTGGGACAATGCTAGGCAGTGAGAGTGTAACATAGATTGCAATCTCTATCTATGTGGTTTCATGTATTAAGTTCAACTCGTGTCAAGCAGTCATTGTGAATGGTGAATTCAGTCTCCCCACATGTGTTGGGTCCATCCATTGTTAACAGCAAGCATACAGTGGAGAAGTGTGGCTAAAGTGGTTGGAGCGGCAGACCCTGATGCAGAGGTCTGGCCCGGACCAGGGTTCAATTCCCCGCCTCGTCGGGTCTTGGGCTCAAATTTCCCTGGACCTGACAATTCTCGCCTCGGTGCCTATTCCAATCATGGAGTCACACTCTGCAACTCTGGGCAATAGCTTGCTTAATCTCCACGACGGCCCCTCGCAGCGGGATGCCTGGCTTTCACCTTGGGGATGCCCAGTAAAGGGGTTATCACACAGGGGAATACCAGGACGGGTTCCCTAAGCAAGCGCTTAGAAACCGGT
Organism: Lissotriton helveticus; assembly: GCF_964261635.1. Taxonomy (NCBI): domain Eukaryota; kingdom Metazoa; phylum Chordata; class Amphibia; order Caudata; family Salamandridae; genus Lissotriton; species Lissotriton helveticus. The sequence continues at coordinate 129,301,061 of NC_136064.1, forward strand.
AGGTGATACAGCGCTATATAAATGAATTAAATTTACATTTTACATTTACATACAACATTGGGCTGACAATTAAACACTGTAAGTGTGAGAGGTTATGGGATACCTACCAGTGTGTGAGTGCAAATGCCTACTATATGTGCAAAACTCATTGAGCACAACATACCTCCAATGTATGTTGCATTAGCAGCACACACATTGATCTTGTATGTGAACAGAAGATGAGCTCTGTGTCATTAATCATCCGTGAACGCCAGGACTACTGCTCAATAATGTCTGATCGTAAGATCATGTAAACTCATGGGCAGCCTGACAGATCCCTCTCCGTACAAGAGAAACCTACTCACAAATATTGCCAGACACTGCAAGTAGAAAACTTCACCTGAGCACAGATGCTCACTCCCACACAGGAAATCACGATGTATACCTGTATGTAGCAAACTCTTAGATTTAATGTAAATATAAAAGGTTGAATAGTAACTACTATCTATCCTACACTAACTTAGCCTATCTACTGTTTACACCGACCTTAACTTAACTCAGTTTACTCTATACAATTAGCACAACATGACAAACATCAACCTCCCATCCCCTCTTAAGTTCCATTTACACACAGGACAACAAAAACAGCACCTAAACATCAACTACCTACACACAGAAGCCTAAACAATCATACAGTATTTGTAATGTTTTTACATTTTTTTAGTTTTTTATGCATATAAAACACATCAACCCGACCCCTAACTATCCCAAGGTAGCCCGTGGCACAATCTGGTGTGGCAGGTGGACAACGGACTCCCTCCTGAGCCTGTAATGCATAATGACCTTTTCCTTCATGAGGTCAATGAGGGTTATCATCTGGCAGTATCTCCGCTCCCTTCTCCTGTGTTTCCTCTGTGGCAGTGCTGGTGTTCTCCATGTTACTCCTAGCATCAAAAGCAGTTGATCTGAGGCATAGTTGAACTTGCCAAATGGCATTGGGTCTGTTCTGCTTTTGTACCAGTGTGCTAGTGTCATTTTTAAGATCAGCGTTTCCCTAGAGGTTAAAATCTGGCAATAATGGGACCTAGCGGCAGTTTTTGAAAAATAAAAGCGTCGCCAAAAATCCTCGTACATATGGCAGCATCAGTTTTGCGAGGAAACACCTACCTTGCATATAATTTTGGGGAAATGCCGCTAGCAGGACTGGTGTTGCAAAAATAGGCACTAGCAGTGGAAAGGCGAATGCTACAGGGCTCTGTCGCCACTTTTTAAATATGTGCTAAAAAAAAATGCTGCAGCATCAAAAAAGTAATACTGTAGCGGTGTTAAGTCCTTGTAAATATGCCCCTTTGTTAGGTAGATAGATTTTATTTTGTTTTTAGATATAGCTTACATGTAGGGTAAGGTAGAGTTAGTCTTATATTTAGTAAGATAACTTAGTTATTTGAAGGGAAGACAATGTTAGGATTGTAGATTATTTGTGTATGAATGTGTTTAAATCAGTTGATATTTAACAACCTGTATGTTTATGTGTTGAATTTGTTCATACATGTTAACCGCTTCCGTGCGGCGCCGATTCCGCCCCTGTGCTGGACATTCCAGAACAGGGTGCGGTCGTGACGGAACCGTTCCGTCATCAGCACAGCTCAGCCGTGACTGATGACGGAACGGTTCCGTCACAAGCATCGAAGGGGTTAAGGGGATTGGGGATTTATGTTAAATATATGTTGTTTATATATAGATAGAAGTAGTTTACGTTCCAGTGAAGATAAAAGTATTAACATACAGACATATGGTTTAGATAGTTGTAGTCAGGAGTTTAGTAATTTGCTGTGATCCTATAATAAGTTTGACACCTTTGAGTGCTTGATTTGTTAATGTTGCAACCTACACATTAACCATATAATTAGATGAAAAGGCAACATGTTTATTGAAAGCAATGATGTTATGTAGCCGCTCAACATGATGTTTACATGTGTATGAGCTTACTCTGACAACGGACACATTCTCATACTATGCAGACACATTGCAGCCATAATACTCAGGGTGATCGGCTGCAATGTGTGAATGGTAGAGAGGAAAACATATCCTTATAATGTTAGATATGTTTCATTTCAAAGTTCTACTGGCAGTGGCAGACTTTCACCTGGCTAGTGGGAGTTCAGAGATTCATTGTTGATATGTGTAGGCTGTGTAAAGGTAGAGAAATGATGGGCCATATTTATCAATGATTTTCCCACCCTTGCACCATGCAATGGGACGCAAGAGCAATGCTGCTCCTAAGTTAGACTTTTGAAGCCCTGTAAGGCCCCCTTGCATGGCCCTGTGTGGCTTGAGAAGTCTAGAACAATGGTCCTCAAACCTTTTAATGCTGACCCCAGTTTGAAGACCCCTGACCTAGACTTAAGAAACACAGTGCCAATCAATGTATTTCTCTGCTCATACCTCTTCCCATGCAGACAGGTATGCTTAGCAGACTGTAGGGAGGAAGTGCCCTGCTTGCTGACATATCTCTCTTGCATGATAAGTCTTTATAGCACAGTGGGGAGAGAGATTGGCCCCTCTCCTGTGACCTGTGTCTTAGGTGATGGGTGTATAAATTAGTCTGTGAAAATAAGTGTACCTCTCTGGCCAGCATAGCAAATATACAATTAAGGTGTGGGGATGAAATTACCTCCATGCTGAGACGTCTGTCTTACATAACAACTATTATGTGTAAACATACTACTATGTCAGCTGAGACATCTCCCCTGAGTAATATATGTGCCATTTAGGCTGTGAGTAGTAGGGTATAGAAATCTCTGCTGAGAACTGTGTCTTGGTTGATTGGTTTGGATTGTTGAATATGGGGACACACACCTCTCCCTCAGTCCTTTTCACATGGGACAATGAAGCATACTGGGGTGTGCACTGGGACAGACTCCTCCACTGAAAATACTCTCCGGGGTCCAAAGTATAGTAACATGAAAAAGAACAGCTCTCTCTGATATCACATCTCCACCAGCTGATAGCTGTGCGTTGAAGAATATGATGATACACTGGCCTCTGTGCTGAAATCAGAGGTCTGTATGCTACAGTGAACACAACAACTGATCTCTCTAGTGAGACCTCAATGTTACATGAGAAGTCACCATAGCTGAGTGTCCATATTATTGACTTCTCCATTAACAATTCTCTCTAGCATAAAATATGTGCATAGTACTGTTTAGATATATATACATGCAGGAGTACTTCTGCACCCCCTGAAGATGGAACAGTACAGTACTGAACATATATTCCAATCTATAACACATTTTTAGGAAACAGATCAGTAGTAAAAAATAAACAACAATTTATTAACATTACAAAACTGCAACAGCTATATTAACTAACTATATCAAAACTTATAAAACAAACAAAACAATGCACTTTACTAATACTTAAAAATACGTTCTGATGTTCATCAGCAGGTAATAATGCTTCCACCCTTTTTCTTTATTTGCCTACTGGATAAGATGTGCGTGGAACTTCTTTTTCTGCTGCTTTACGCCACCTTAGCCTGCCAAATAGCAGTTATAAAATAAACAAAACAACCAATTTTACTAATTCATAATGTCTTCATTCCATTAGGATGATCAGCCTGGTGTAGCTGCACCACCTCACCCTCGTAAAAAGTCTTTGGCAGTGTTTTGATTTGATGCCAGCTAGCAAAAAGGACTCAGCATAGTTTCCCATACAAACATTATCACCTCTCTAGCTAATACTTTTTTCTGACTTTTCACAGTCATTATTTCCCGTATTTATCAAAACTGAGCAAGACCTCTTTTTGTCCTCCATGTATTTTCTTACAAGGTAGTTTTCTTGTTGACAACTTCTGTTCCCCAGTATCTTTCATCAGAAAAATTCCACACTCTCACCCAGTACATTTTGTCACAAACAAATTATAGCCAGCTATCAAACTAGTCAAGTCAAGTCAAGTCAAAATATTTATATAGCGCACTACATACCCAGAGGGTTTCAAGGCGCTTAGGAAGGGGAGGTGGATTATTTGTCAAATATCCACGTTTTAAGCTGCTTTCTGAACGCTAGGTGATTCTGGGTGAGGCGAAGGTAAGCGGGGAGAGAGTTCCATGTTTTGGCAGCCAGGTATGAGAAGGATCTGCCTCCCATGGTGGTCTTGTTGATGCGAGGTACAGTGGCGAAGGCTTGGCTGGAAGAGCGAAGTTGGCGGGAGGGGGTGTAGAAGGACAGTCGGGAGTTGAGGCAATCTGGTCCGATGTCGTAGAGTGATTTGTGTGCGTGGGTAAGCAGTCGGAAAGTGATCCTCTTATTGACGGGTAGCCAGTGGAGGTCTTTGAGGTGACCAGAGATGTGTTCGTTGCGTGGGATGTCTAATATGAGCCTGGCTGAGGCGTTTTGGATTCGTTGTAGTTTCTTCTGGAGTTTAGCGGTGGTACCTGCGTAGAGGGTGTTTCCGTAGTCCAGTCGGCTCGTGACTAGAGCGTGGGTGACTGTTTTCCTTGTTTCGGAGGGGATCCAGCGAAATGTTTTTCTGAGCATGCGAAGAATGTTAAAGCAGGAAGAGGATACGGCGCTGACTTGTCTGTTCATTGAGAGTGAAGAATCCAGGATGACGCCAAGGTTCCGTGCGTGGTCAGTCGGGATGGGTGCATTTCCGAGGGCTTCCGGCCACCAGGAGTCGTCCCATGCAGAGGGGGATTTACCTAAGATGAGGACTTCTGTTTTGTCTGAGTTCAGTTTCAGACGGCTTTGTTTCATCCATTCGGCGACTTCTTTCATTCCTTCGTGTAGGTTAGTTTTAGCGGTGCTGGGGTCCTTGGTGAGAGATAGGATCAGTTGAGTGTCATCCGCGTAAGAGTTGATGTTGAGGTTGTGTTGGCGGGCGATGGCCGCGAGGGGGCTCATGTATACGTTGAAGAGGGTGGGACTGAGTGAGGATCCTTGTGGTACGCCGCAGATGATTTCAGAGGCCTCGGACTTGAATGGTGGTAGGCGGACTCTCTGGGTTCTTCCGGTGAGGAACGAGGTGATCCACTCCAGTGCCTTTCCTTGGATTCCGATGTTTCTGAGGCGTTGTAAAAGGGTGCTGTGGCAGACTGTGTCGAAGGCTGCAGAGAGGTCGAGGAGGATGAGGGCGACTGTGTCTCCATTGTCCAGTAGAGTTCGAATGTCGTCTGTTGCTGCGATGAGGGCGGTCTCAGTGCTGTGTTTGGCTCGGAAGCCAGATTGTGAGGGGTCGAGTGATTTGTTGGCTTCGAGGAAGGCGGCGAGCTGGTTGTTGACAGCTTTCTCGATGACTTTGGCCGGGAATGGAAGAAGCGAGATGGGGCGGTAGTTTTTGAGTTCGGTGGGGTCTGCTGTTGGTTTTTTCAGAAGGGCGGTGAGTTCAGCGTGTTTCCAATCTTCTGGGAAGGTAGCGGAGTTGAAGGAGCAGTTGATGACGTCTCAGAGGTGCGGAGCTATGACGTAGTCTGCTTTGTTGAAGATGTGGTGGGGGCATGGGTCTGTGGGGGATCCAGAGTGGATGGAATTCATCAGGCGGATGGTGTCCTCAGTGGAGATTGGGTTCCAGGCGTTAAGGGTGTTAACGGGGGGAAGATGGTCAGTTGATGGTAGGCTGGGTAGGTTTCCGGGTTGGTTGTCAAAGCTGTTGTGGATGTCAGCAATCTTGTTGTGGAAAAAAGAGGCTAGGGAATCGCAGAGGGTTTGAGAGGGGGTGATGTCGTTGGAGTTGGCCGAGGGGTTGGAAAATTCCTTGACGATGTTGAAAAGTTCCTTGCTGTTGTGGGCGTTGTTGTCAAGTCGATCTTTGAATGCTGTTTTCTTGGCTTTTCAGATCAGTTGGTGGTGAGTGCGGATGGCGCTTTTGAAGGCGTCCTTGTTGCTGGTGGATGGGTCTTTTTTCCAGGCCTTTTCAAGGGAGCGGCACAGTTTCTTGGATTTCTTGAGGTCGTCGTTGAACCATGAGGCCTTCTTGATGCCAAGTTTGTGTTGATGTTTTTTCAGTGGTGCTAAGGTGTCGGCGGTGTTGGATAACCAGAGGGTGAAGTTGGAGGCGGCTTCGTTGGCGTTAGAAGAGAGGGCTGGGGAGGTTTGAAGGAGTGATGTGGAGATCTGCTCTGTGGTGATTCTGTTCCAGTTTCTTTGTAGAGTTGGTTGGAGGTGGATGATGGGTTTCGGCTTGTTGTAGGTGAAGTGAACGCAGCTGTAGTCAGTCCAGAGGAGATCTGTAGTGTGGCTGAAGGAGACATGGTTGCTGGAGGTGAAGATGGGGTCGAGAGTGTGACCTGCGATGTGGGTGGGGGAAGTGACCAGTTGTTTAAGTCCGAGGTTGGCGAGGTTGTCTAAGAGGGTGGCGGTGTTGCGGTCGTTGATCTTTTCAAGGTGGAAGTTGAGGTCTCCCAGAAGGATGTAGTCTTTGGAGGGGAGCGCGTGTGGGGTGATGAAGTCCGTGATGTCTTCACTGAATTTTGCGCGTGGTCCTGGTGGTCTGTAGAGGAGGGTGCCTCTGAGTGTGGTCTTGGGGTCGATGTGGATCTGGAAGTGAAGGTGTTCGGAGTTGGCGAGGTTGGCATCAGAGCTGGTTGAGATGCGGATTGTTTTCTTATGGACGATAGCGATTCCACCTCCTGTATGGTCGGTGCGGTCTTTGCGTGTGATCTTATAATCATCAGGGATAGCGATGGCGATGTCAGGGGCGGAGGAAGCGTTCATCCATGTTTCCGTTAGGAAGGCGACGTCAGGAGAGATGGTGTCTAGTAGGTTCCAAAGGTCAATGGCGTGCCTGTGGACCGAGCGGGTGTTGAGAAGGATGCATTCTAGGTGGTCGTAGCGGAGATGTTGTCGGTGCCGCTAAATTTGCAGGAGAAGCAGGAGAACGGTCCATGGGTGCGTCCAGGAGCGGCTTGGACGCAGTTGGGGGCGCGACCGGGGTTAAGGGCTAGGAGGGTGGCGGCATCGTAGGTAACGCGGGTGGGCTGGGCAGCGCGAGGGGCAAGGGGTCTGGCGCTGGGCGCGGTCCAGGCGCAGACGGGCGTAGACGGGCTTACCTTTGGCGCACCTTCGGCGCGGATTGGGCGCGGTCGCTGCGCGTGAACGCTGCGCGCGGGAGCAACTGTCATAAATGGATAGTGGAGGGGGAGGGGCGAGGCAGGCTCAGCTGGGAGGCGGGAGCGTGATTGGAGGGACGGGCTTGGACGTCACACTAAGCAAATGGCTGCAACAATAACAACTTTAAGCAGGGGGAGGTTGGGGCGAGCAGTGGAGCGCTATTACTGCAAAATGGAATTAAAAAATAATAATGCTGAGTGGAGGACGCTATGATGGGCAGCACAAATCAGCGCTATGAGCAGAGCACGTGAAGGGTAGAAAGCGGCGCTACGATTTTAGTACAGTGCAAATCAATTACAAAGCAGCGCTAAGGTCAGAGCACAATTAAATCCCAATGCGGCGCAGTGATAAAGTTTAGGATGAAAGCAGGCACAGAGCACAGAGCAAAGCAGCGTAGGGATAGCGCTACGATACCCAGGAGGACAGAGGGGAGCAACCGGATCTGCACGAGTCAGGACGGTCACAGCTCTCAGGGGGGGTGGGGTCGACCTGTTCTATCAGTGGGAGGCAGGCTCAGCTGGGAGGCGGGAGCGTGATTGGAGGGACGGGCTTGGACGTCACACTAAGCAAATGGCTGCAACAATAACAACTTTAAGCAGGGGGAGGTTGGGGCGAGCAGTGGAGCGCTATTACTGCGAAATGGAATTAAAAAATAATAATGCTGAGTGGAGGACGCTATGATGGGCAGCACAAATCAGCGCTATGAGCAGAGCACGTGAAGGGTAGAAAGCGGCGCTACGATTTTAGTACAGTGCAAATCAATTACAAAGCAGCGCTAAGGTCAGAGCACAATTAAATCCCAATGCGGCGCAGTGATAAAGTTTAGGATGAAAGCAGGCACAGAGCACAGAGCAAAGCAGCGTAGGGATAGCGCTACGATACCCAGGAGGACAGAGGGGAGCAACCGGATCTGCACGAGTCAGGACGGTCACTACATTTCATACAAGTTTATAAAGTAACACATTACTCTTAGAGACACATCTGCCAGGATGTTTCACTCTAGAAATACATATATCTCATAGGCGTAAAGTGTATGAAGAATGAGGTTCATACACAAAACTAAAGAATGTATTGACACATTCCACATTCTTAGCTTTAATATTGAGAAACACTGCCTCCTTTACTTACAAGTACATACAGTTGAAACACTTTCATTTTTCAACACAATCTGCTACATGTGCTGATATTTCTACATCCCAATGTCTACCTTGCAAAAGGTACAACTCCCCAAGCAGTTTTTTACTCGGTATACATGCTGTACAATATGGTTACTAACATTAGCACACTTACTGCCACTTCACAACAAAATGTATACCTGTACTTGGAGTTCTTTCTTTAATGCAGCTGAAGACACCACTCTCTTTCAACTCCAAATACATTCACTTCTACTGAGCACAACTCAAACAGACTTCCTTCTTCTCCAAAGTATCAAGAACAAATTGAGCTATTGCTGGTTCTTCACCCAATCACATCACAGCATCATTGAGCCATGTTATAAGAATGGTAACTATTGGTTGAGTTTGTATCTTTTTTTTGCTTCTCTCCATTCAAATTTGAGAGACTCTTGTGGGATTGTAAAAATCCTTGTGGCAGGCCCAGTAATTTTCCATGCACGTCTTGCAAGTGTCTCGCAGAATTCAAGAGCCCCAAGCAGCAAGCCTCACTACCAGAAGCATGCAAGCTGCTCTTGCAGTACTCTTGTTGGGTGGCAACAGATTTGTTGCAAAATAGTTGTATAGGGATCCTCAGGTACACTCAGGAGGCACTGAGATCCTATGGTAAAGGCCCCCCTGACCTCTGCCCTGATATTCCTTCACATTTCTCTCGCCCTAACCATACCAGGTGCCCTAGACCCAACTCTGCAATCAACTCAGTCTATATGGTGGTATTTGACCTGCAATATAGGAAAAGTTGTGGTCCATTTCATGTATGCTACTAAACACCAGGTCCTGAGTGAAGCATCTCCGTCCTAATCCAAGTGTAGCACATCGATGTCGCCTTTGTAGCTGAAATGTGGGCAGACTGTGGCTCTGGCACAGAATTTCTTGCAGCTACCCCCATCCTGGATATGGTATCCGTTGGTGAGACAGGCAACGAAAAAAGTGCAGAGGGCTGGCTGTCTTTTTTCGTGACTTTTTCAAAATAACTTTTGAGCCAGCAACCATCCCTGGCTTTGAGGCTCTAAACTTCTCAATGTAGCTTCCGGACTCACAGCATTTTAATGGAATGCTAATCTACCATCCACCAGGACCCAGAAGTGGTTTTGATTATGAGCTTAACATGGTCCTTGAATCATCTATTCTTAATGAGAACTTCTCAGTATTAGGTGATTTTAAATTCCATCTGGAAAATTAAGCTGATCCAGACTCCCTAAAACTGATTGATGCAATGAACGTACTTGGATTATATTTAATCTCCAGAGACCCGACCCACAAGGCTGGACAAATGCTTGATGTGATCTTCCCCAACTACCCAGATATGAACATACTACCCTCTTTTCCTCTCATCTGGTTTGACCTTTTGTCAGTCAACTGGCAGCTAAAGTTTGAGGAAACTACCAGGCACCGAGACACAATTCAACTAACCCCTAGCAGAGCCTGGCACAAGATACAGCTGATCAAACTGAGAGACTCCCTTACCGCCTCACCCTGTCAACTTGCTGATAATCTGGAACATAGCGTCACAAAGTTGTCACGCTGGCTAAACTCTGCTATAGACATTAAAGCATTGGTCAAACAAAAAGTCATGGCTAAGAAAGTATCCCAGGCGTGGTACAACTAAAACCTTTGGATATCAAGGCAAGAACAGAAATGGATAAAAAAAAAATATGAGGGTGAGGAGAACATGATCTACCAAACCGAATAAGCAAAGGATCAACAAAACCTGGGGGGGAGTAGACGAACATGAGACACTGTACCATGTCAAGAACTAAAGCCAATTATACACAATAGCACGAGGGTGCTTACCTGAACGATCGCAACAATAAAGTGAACACTAGGAGGTGTGATGGTTTCTCGTGGTTGGCCAGTACACAAATGTGCAAAAAAGTTTCGAGTCTGTAGGAAGAATGTCTCATGTTTATCTTCTCCTCCACAGATTTTGTAGATCCTTTGTTTACTTCCATTGCACATGGTTAGATTGTAAATATTAATATACTTTACAATGTCCTATTCATCATCAATGTGCTTTTGCCGTTATTAAATTTGGTCATTCTGTCAACTGTCTATTCCTGCTTTTGATTTCACTAATATCAAAAATTTGAAATACATTTATTATTCATTCTTGTCTTTAAATAACCAGAACCGACGAAACAATTAATGCACAGAAAGCAAAGAAGCTCTTATACATTTTTTTAGAATTCAATTCATAAACATAGATCATATATTTGTACAACAGTAATATTTCTCGACTTTTTCAGCTTGGATAACATGAGTTATAGGAAACATACCTGAGCTGAATATTTTGTTCAAAAGAGGTAATATCTTAATAACTGAATCATCAAGGAAGGCAGAATCCTTTGAAGTGTATGTTCCCACCGCCATATCTGGCTTCAAGTATTGTTCATGGAGCTCTTTCAGATCAAAATATGAAGACATTTTCAATTATTCAAAGTTTCCAACTCTACTTCTTCTGTGCGTGCACCTATTCTTATAGTAAACCATCTAAATTACAAATGATTGATAAACAAATGACAGTTTTATTTGTGTGTGCTCTAAACCTCATCTAAATTCTATTCTTCTTTGATGTCAGCTGAGTGAAGCTTAGAAATATTTAGCATACTGTTTGCAAAGCATAATGTTGTGAATGGTGCCACATGTCTCATCACCTTAATTGACACAGACACAACAATGCTATTCTGCGACTAAAATTAATCCTTCAAAATATGCACTTGCTATTCAGTCTTTGAACAAGCTTGGTTTTGCAAAACACACAAGATGATGGACGGAATGTTGCACATTGGCAACATATTCACCCCCAGTCACAAATCCGGGTTTAATCCATCCTTTTTTGCTCACCACGCCACCCCAGTTCATACATGGCCATATGCAAATCAGATTAAACCCAGATCTCTGACTGGGGTGAATGTTTTGCCAATGTACAACATTCCGTCCATCATCTTGTGTGTTTTGCTGTTCGCCCTATGCGAGAAGGGTATGCCCAGACATGGGTCCCGTGCTCACTACCCCACTGGAGTCAAGCTATCCTGGCTGAAGACAGCTGATAGCCAGAAACCGGTCCTAGGATGCTTGATTCCAGTCTAGGGAAGACATGGCTTGGCAGTTCGGTCCGGACTGTTCCCATGAGGCACAGGGTCAAGACTGATTTGCATATGGCCATGTCTGATCTGGAGTGGCGAGGTGAGCAAAATAACAATGGATTAAACCCAGATCTGTGACTGGGGTGAATGTTTTGCCACTGTGCAGCATTCTGTCCATCATTTTGTGTGTTAAGTTTGTTTTGGGCTTTTTTGTTTGTAGTCTTTTTTATTGTACTATGAAAAAAATTAGTATCACAAAAATAACAAAAACCTAAAGTATAGCCATATGGGTCCCATCAGATTCACTCAAAATCTGTTCAATGTTCCAGTGTAGGAAATCGCCACATTGTGAATATTTCTTTAAAAAATTGAGTTACTAATTGGGAGTGGGTGCTCACACCAACTAAAACATACACTTTGGTTATATAAAACAATGTTCTAAGAGCATCTCCATTAAACCCCTGGTAGCTGTTTTACAAGAAGGTAACAGGCTCCTGTAGTGTAGTTCCTATATTCCCAATAGGCTCTGTGCATTGGAATTATATATCCTATAGATGTGACGTAGGATTTATGTTGAATAGGTCTCTATCGAAATATATTAGACTTAATTGTGAGTGCCAGCTAGCTCAGATGTCACTAGAAACATTCTCGAGTTCACAAGAAGGGATTTAGTTTCTCAGGCAAGTAGATAGTCGAACTGCTTCAAACCATCATGTGTTTGCTTGGGCAAGGGTGGGCATATTTTTTAACTTGAAGGTACCGAATTTGACGTAAAGGTGGACATAATAACTTCAACAAAGGGCCTCAGCTCTTTGAAAACTCCACGAGTTCTTGGACAAGTCAGTATTCACTTCGTAGAGTTAGACACGCACCGTGGAGTACACCACATGTTGAATTACTGAAAAGTTGTCACGTGCAAACCAGGGCTTCGCTGTCTGTACAAATCAGCGTTAAAGTCAGAATAATTTCGCAGTCTCCCAATGGGAGCTGTCCCCCAGTGCACCGCATTGTAGATACCAAAGGTATGATAAAGTTCAAAGGACAAAAAACAAGTTGATTCCAAATCAATTTGTAATTATATAAAATCATTTCTTCATTACAAATATTTGCTTTTCATCAATGCAATTCTCTTCATTGTTCAAATTATATATCCAGATTTCATTGGTTCCATATCCCTATGCATTTCGGGCTTGTCCAGCCCTTCATCAGGGCATTAATCTATGAGGAAAAATCAAAATGGACTGATATCAGTGATGATATCTGCTATATATACTTGCACATTGTAAACAGTAAAAAAACGACTGTAGGTAATACCAATACATGTTCATGCGTTACCATGTTAACCTCAATGTTCTCGTTGTCAATCATGTGCTCAAAAAAGTGCAACAGCATCTGAAAAGCCGCCACCAAACCACTATTGTTAACATCGTGTAAGGAATCCATTAGGGTGCAGTTCAAGGTAAACAAATATCTCAGTTCAGGTGCGCTTAAGCTCGCGTGTGCCTTATGAAAAAATATCCGAAACCACCACATTCATATCCCATACTATGTGCAACATACATAATCTACATGACTAGAAGTACTCACAGAAAACGTTTTACCGGGACACTATAAGTCGCGGTTCTCCTTCCACGCTGAAAGTTTGTGCTCATGTGGTTAAAAAAGCACGGAGGTGCATTCGTGTATAAACATCAATGACGGACCATTTACTGATCCGCAGTATGGGGGCCATTTTGGAGCAGTGTGTGAGTGGAAACAAACGGGTGCCATGATGTAAATATTCGAAGTAAACAATAATCAGGCTGGTGTTCAAGTAACACAAAGATAATTGCATAAACATATGAAGAACCTAATAGTGGTACCTTAATCTAAAAGCGCATAAATAAAAAAGGATCGCATTCAAGAAACGACGATGTGTAAACGTTCAACATGGTAATAGGTAATAGGATGAAATAACATGATCCAGCTGATTATAGGTGACATAGAAATTCCATACGATCGTTCAGCCCTGTGGGTTGCATCGTGCTCAGGTACCGTATCCAAAAGTTCTCTCGTTGGAGTAATTTGTGTTTGGGGTTCATGCCCTCCTGATTAATTACATTCTCCAGAATCATGAATTGTAGCTGGGCTACATTGTGTCTGTATTCCGAAAAGTGCATTGCCACAGTTGATTTGGTGTTAGCAGTTCTTATGTTGCTCTTGTGTTACAAGATTCTTACTCTGATTTTTCTTTCTGTATGGCCAACATAGCACAAGCCACATGGGCATTTCAATAGATAGATCACGTTGGACGTGTTACATGTGGCGTTGACCTTCAGTTTAATTTTGTGGCCTTTCATTGGATGATACAAAATGTTACCCTTCATGACATTGTTACAGTTACTGCAATTGTAACATGGTTGGAGTCCTTTATATCTCACTGCGGAACTGGTGGTTCTGGGGTGTGTCAACAATTCTTTGATGTTGGTACCACGTGTGTGAGCAAAAATCGGTTTCTGTTCAAATATTCCTCTAAAGTCTGGCTCCTTACTTAATAACGACCAGTGTTTCAGTATCATGTTACGATATTTGTTACTCAGTGTTGAGTATTTAGAGACCACTGTCATGCGTTTTTGGTGTTCTTTAAGCTTAGGTCTAAGTAAATCTTCTCTTCTCATGGATTCACACTTCAATTTCGCAGTGTTCACAATGTCATCCGGGTACCCTCTGTCTCTAAATCTTTTGCACATAATGTCTATTTGCATTTTACAATCTGTGTCATCCGAAACAATGCGTCTGATTCTCATAAGTTGAGACAAAGGTAAATTATTTCTCACGTTCTGCCTGTGAAAACTGGTGTAATGCAAAGTGCTGTTGCGGTCTGTCTCTTTTCGGTATATTGTTGTTTGAAATTCCAAATTCTCTAATGTGACTTGTACATCAAGGTAATTGATAGTGTTCCGATCATACATCCATGTAAATTGTATTCGATCGTTGATCTTGTTTAGGTCTTCCAAAAATGTTTTCAGGTTATTTTCTGTTCCCGACCACACAAGGAAAATGTCATCAATATATCTTATGTACAGTCTGCCAGATTGGGCCCAATCTGGTAGGTTGAGGATGTTGTTCTGTTCAAAGTAGTGCATGAATAGATTCGCATAAACTGGGGCAGCACAATTGCCCATTGAGGTCCCGTTGAGTTGTAGGTAGCATGTATCTTGCCACATAAAGTAACTTTGATAAAGTGTGAATCCCAAAAGTTCCATCAGGAAAGGTTGAAGTGTCGGGTTATTATCAGAGTTTAGGATAGCATTTTCGATTACTTCAATCCCTAGATTGTGTGGGATGGACGTATACAACGCCTTGACATCTATTGTACAAAGCCAGTATTCTTCATGAGATGACAACTGAATATTTTCCAATCTGTTCAAGAATTGAGTGGTATCACGTATATATGTAGGTGTTTTAACCACCAAAGTTTGAAGATGTCTATCCAATAGTTTCCCCACTGGCTCGTGTATGCTCCCCCTTGTAGAGACTATGGGTCTAAATGGAGGTTTCTTGAGGTCCTTGTGGACTTTCGGTAGCATATACAATGAAGGAGTCTTAGGGTGTTCCTGAGTCAAAAACCGCTTGGTTTTCTCCGTAATGATGTTATCTTCCAAAGCATTAGACAAAATATTCTCAAGTGTTTGTTTGAATTCTTCAGTGGGATTCCTATCCAAGCGTGAATAGGTGGTGGTATCAGTAACGTGTAATTCAACTTGTTGGTAATAAAAATCCTTGTCCATTATAACCAAGGCGCCACCCTTGTCAGCATTCTGGCAGATTATGTCAGTATTTTCGGCCATCTACTTTAATAAGGATCTTTCCTTGACAGTCAGGTTACTGTGTTTCAGTTTTGTTTGGAATCGCAATGTCATGAGATCTTGTTTCACCAGGTTCTCAAATGTGTCGATGAGTTTATGACTGGTGGGAGCCATAAATGTGCTGCGTGGACGTAGGTCCAGTAAGGTACCGTCTGGTTGAGACTCTGTGGTGATCACATTTTCAAAATAATGACAAAGACTAATGTTTCTCATCAGTTTGAAAAAACTCACTTCTAATTCCAGAGTGTTAGAGTTGGTAGTAGGTACAAATGATTGACCCTTTTGTAATAACCTGGTCTCTAGTTCAGTCAAAGGGTGTGAGGAGATGTTGATAACAAGGTTGTCACAGTTCATCGTTTTTTCCTGTCTTTCCTTACTCTGATTCTTTTGTTTTTTTGACTGTTCTTTCCCCTCCGGGTTATTCCTGTGCCTCTCGGCCCCTTCTATTCAAGCAAAGGGAAGCTGCTGAAGCCAAGTTTTCCAATAAATTGTTGTCGATTTTCGGAACTAATGGAAGTAGCTGTGCCGTATTTGGACTGCATGAGCTATGTCTAAATATGGTTATGATTCTTATGCCTATATAAGGATATGGTGATTTATACCTATCGAAGGGCATGAATTGGTAAAATTACAATAGGGTCCTAAAATATTATACAACACTCCAAGAAATGTGCTGTGTTGAAGTAGCACCAACAATTTTTAAGTAAAAAACAAACCCAAGAAAACACCCTATCAAACCTTTGACCTTCTAACATGGTCCGTGTAATGTCCCTCAAAGTCTTACGTAACATCATCAAGATGTGCAGGATAAGCTGATTTTTTCAGTACCTGGTCTCAGTGGAACAAACCTGGATTTTGCAGTGGTGGAGAGTGGTTCTCAGACAGAAAGATGGATTGCCTTGCCCTGGCTCAAGGTATTACCTTCAGACTTAGTAACTTTTTTGGAAGCAGCAATCATCTGGCAGGGCAGGGTTGAGCAAGGCTCCACATTGCTGCATACCTTTCACGCAATGGCCCACTGAACCAGTTTTGATCGGAACAAAAGCTCTAAGCAGGATAAAACAGGGTGTTTTGCCCACCTACAGTGGGATCTCCATCTGTACACTTCAGCAATTTCCTCCACCCTTTGTTGTGTATCGATTTAGATTCCATAAGAATTTCCCGATTCATGCCCTTATATAGGTACAATTCACATTGCCCTTATAAAGGCATAGAAACCCATTCCTTATTTAGGCATAGTCCATGCTACCCAAATACAGGCATGGCTACTTACATCCGTTCATATACATCACAACAAAGTCTTGGAAAACCAAACTCTTAAGCTTTAGGGACTTCCCCTTGCCTGGATATTAATTTCTCCAGGAACTCATTTATTATGCATGAACATCTATTCCTTAGGGGTTCATTCATGATGTTCATATGCCCGACTTTTAAGTCAATACTGGCATTCCAAAATACCTTCAAAGTATAAATATACCTTCATTTGCTTTCGCAAGGCACGGTGCGGTTCACCTACCTACTTGCACGACACGGCTCGCCACAGCAAGTCCCGAATGAAATCAAGTCCCCAACTGATGCACTGACCAGACACAGTCATCCTCCTCGCCGAGAATCCAGCTCCAGTTTTTCTGACTCCCCTTGCGGGGTGTAAGAAAATAGAATCCTGGGAAAGAGATACCAACCTCTCTCATTCTAACGTATGGAGCTGATTATAACGTAGGGAAACCTTTGGAAATCCTTGGCAAAACTAAACTTATGCTAAGACAGCAGCTACTTCTTCGCTCATACTAGACTTAGGTTAGGTACACTGGGGTAGGATTATTTTAGAAGCACCAGTTGAGTATTTTAGCCTGTGTTATTTATGTATGTATTTTTATAAATGTCATTGCTACAGACCATGCTATTACAGTACTATTTTATATTACTGTTAATGCTATATGCATTACACTTCAAATGCTCAACTTGTTTGCTTGCTTCCTCTCTGATAGATCCCAAATGATCAAAATAGCGAACAGTCTTTCACCTCCGTCAGCGGTAGGTCAAGGTGTTCTTCAAGGCTCTATACTTGCACCCACACTGTTCAATCTCGTTTTAGAACCACTGGGCGATCTCCTAAGTAAATCCAGGGTCCACTATCATCTCTATGCAGACGACACCCAAATCAACCTCAAGGTTGCCTTCACTGATGACCTATCTGTCCTAAGCTCCACTCTCGACTCCATTCAAAACTGGATGTCAACACATCAACTGATTCTGAATCCCTCCAAAACTGAATTCTTCCTCCTCTCCTCCTCACTCTCTCCTCCCCAGGTTCAATCATGGATGGATCCGATGTATCTACTTAACAATAAACCCATCATTGTCGACAGCGCAAAATTCCTGTGCGTCATACTCAACAAAAAACAATCTAGTATCCCACATCAACTCCATTGCAAAGTCTGCTCGATAACAACTGAGCCTTCTTTGGGGAATTTGTCGCTTCTTCCCGGAGCAAGACCTTAAAACCCGGGTCTAATCGCTGGTCCTCTCCAGACTGGACTACTGCAATTCTCTTCTCACTGGCCTCCCCAAATTCCACCTGTCCCCCCATAAATCAATTCTTTATTCAGCAGCTCGCTTCATTTCTGGGGCCAAAAGAAGCGACCACATCAAACCCATGCTATCAACCCTCCGCTGGCTTCCCATCGAGGCAAGATCTATCTATAAGACTACATGTATCACCCACAAAGCCTTGCACTCCTCTCTTTGCTACCTGGCGAATAAACTGAAACTCTCTGGAGGCTCTAGAACATTACGTAATGCAGAAAATGTCCTTCTTGAACCTCCCACTTTCAAGAAGAAAAGATCGATGGCCCAATCCTTTTCAGGCAACACGGTGGGAATCTAGAACTCACTTCCGCCTCACCTTCGGACCACCACCTTCTCCCAGACCTTCAAAACTGACCTCAAAGTTTTTCTCCTTCAAAGACACTACCAAATGTAATTCACTCCCTCTCTATTATCTGAAGGAAGACCCTCCATTATAGAGAATCCTTTTCTCCATGACTATGGAAGTACCTTCCCATTGTGTTCTGCCAGTTATTGCAGTATTATCCTTCTACCTGTGTTTCGTACTTGTTTGTTACATACACACGTCACTTTTCTCTTGTAACACACTGTTTGCTGCCTCTTACATTTTGTTAGCTTTAGATACTTGCACAAGTGCCACCAGTGCCTACGTAACATTTTGTGTTTGAGTGTCTGCCATTTATTGCAGTATTATACCTCTACTTGTACCTGTGTATGCTTTTGTAACCTGCACACTTGTCACTTTTTCTTCCTGTAATGCACCGTTTTCTACCTCTTGTATTTTGTTTGCTCACAATTGTCATTTTTGCCTCATGTAACTTAACGTTTGCTCTTGTAATATGTTCACTTGTAATGTTTCTCCTCATGTATCAGTTCTGTTCCTACTTTGAAGCGCTCTGACAGCTTCAGGTAAAGTCCGCGCTATATAAAAAGGCATGAAATAAATAAATAAACTACGCATTCTGTCTTACGATTGTAGCAGTTCATACCTCTTGCAAGAGAAAGAAGACTGTTCAATAAACCCCTTTTTATGGAAACGCCTGTCTCTCTATTTTTGTGCAAACTCTGTAGAAACAAAGCATGCACGATTGACTGAGTGAAACGGTTATCTATTGTTTCCCCGACTTTGAAGATATTGTTCCGACTCTAAGGGAAACAAAGTTGTCATGTTTAAGCAGTTGTCAGAAACAAATCCCTTCTTGTTCATTCAATAAATTTTCTAGTGACCACTGAGTTATCTGGCACATGCATAATTAATTCAGGTTAATGTACTCAATAGAGACATACTGACCTTAGTCTCATGTCTAAACTTTAGTGAACAACACTACCCGGGGCCCAGCGTTTGGTAAGGCACCCATTTAAAGCTAGATACTGAAGTAACTCAGTTGTGCTTTTCTCAGAGACCCCTACTCATAAAACTCCATTAGACGTCTGGCGTGGGTAGAGATAAATATCCGCCATAGCTGAGTAGGACGAAAATCCTATGTAGTAGCTTTTTGGTTTGTTCCACGTTGAAGAATACAGTGTTCCAAAATATTGTGCACCTTATCTTTGTTCCCTTGAATCTTGCTCTGCAATTTTCATTAGACAGAAATGTCCCTAACGGGAGCCAATAACACCAAAACTGTTAGAGCTACAGGTGACACTGCCGTACCAGCTTTTAATTTAACAGGTTTTAATGAAACCGATGAGAATGCTATAATCATTTCTCCAAACTTACGGAGAGCCATCACTCTAAAACGTATAAAACATGGCATAACACCCAGAGGTGGTAGAGCAGTTTTTGTGATAGAGGCACATGAATATCACCAGACAGAGGTATTCTATTCATGGATAGTATTCTCAGAATCATATCCAGTAACTAAAATGATTCACTTCTACAAAGAAGATGATCCACCAAAGGAATATATTCCTTTCAAGCATATTGAAATTCCACTCACATACCAGGAGCTTGAGCTCTGGTTCAAAAGCGCCATAAAACATTTAAATCACATTACCAGGCTCAGTCCACTAGGTAGACTTGGAGCAACATGGACGGTTATGGCTGGCTATACACCTCATCCTGACATTGAAGAAATGTCATGCATAGAATTACTTACTGAACTCAAAAAGTTAATCAGAATGTATAGACAATTGGTACAATATGTCATGCAGACTTTCACAGTCCAACCTCCAGTAGTTATTCCACAACAAACCTCTCACCAGGGGAATACACTAAAAATCACACCACAGACTTTACACGCAGTCATGGGAAAATTGCCCACAAAATGTGTACAAAATCCATTCTACGTTCATCAAAAAAAGGGGGGATGAGGAATAGTTGTCCCGTTCAGTTCCCCAAGGACAATATTAAAGTAATCAAATGGAAAAGGACACTTGTATCTACAAACCCATTGGTTCACTTTGACAACCCTCATAGAAGCCAGAAGTGTTTTTTACGATGCGGTATATTCGTTTATCCGCCCCTCTTCTAGCGACATGGCATAGTCATTGGGTGGTCAAATGTAAGGTATGCCTGCCTCACCCGAGGCACCTCTGGAGAGTGTAGAAGTGTCCAGAGATCAAAAAAGATAGGTGCAGTGGCCAACCAGTGAGGGTATAGTTAAAAAACAGTATAAGCACCAAAACCAAATTTAATAAAGACGGTGAATACTGTAAACTAAAAGTCAATGGATATATTCGGTAATCGTGTGACTAGATTACCATATACGTTGTTTTTTTAAAAGTCGACATGTTTCAGCTCCTATAGGGCCCAGAAGGGTCGGTGGAGCTTTCGTCAGGACGTACACACAAAATTGTACTTACACTACTCGTGCAGTATTCGAATGCTTAATAGGCAATCATGGGAAAATTATCCTGATTGCGGGGCGAAAATCACTCCCTCAGGGTGCTGAGAGCCGCCGTTTTTTACTCACCGCGACATGCGTTGTGCGCCGTGCTTGTGCTGGCTCTGCCCCTGGAAGCAGCTTCCAGGGGCAGAGCCAGCACAAGCACGGACGAAAGCTCCACCGACCCTTCTGGGCCCTATAGGAGCTGAAACATGTCGACTTTTAAAAAAACAACGTATATGGTAATCTAGTCACACGATTACCGAATATATCCATTGACTTTTAGTTTACAGTATTCACCGTCTTTATTAAATTTGGTTTTGGTGCTTATACTGTTTTTTAACTATACCCTCACTGGTTGGCCACTGCACCTATCTTTTTTGATCTCTGGACACTTCTACACTCTCCAGAGGTGCCTCGGGTGAGGCAGGCATACCTTACATTTGACCACCCAATGACTATGCCATGTCGCTAGAAGAGGGGCGGATAAACGAATATACCGCATCGTAAAAAACACTTCTGGCTTCTATGAGGGTTGTCAAAGTGAACCAATGGGTTTGTAGATACAAGTGTCCTTTTCCATTTGATTACTTTAACAAAATCCATTCTAGACAGCTCAAAAGATTACTCAAATCAAAGCGGTATTTCCTAATACCAGCCCTTAAGAGAAACATAGAATTTTAACAATCCGTTTACCAATGGGGATAACACCACATCTGGAGGACTGCACCATTAGGAGTACAATATTCGCTGCTATCTACACTAAAACACATGGTGTTTCGTCTGTGGTGGTAATATCTGATGTCCTGAAACAGATTCAAAACCAACACGAGGCAGAGCCTGCTCTGAATTTAAGTATGAAATTACTGAAACATTTCAACCAGGTCTCAACAATAATATTATCTAATATTCAACGAGAAGCAGCATCAGGTGCAATCCACCAAAAATTAAGGGAATTTGATGTAACAGAATAACTACAAAAACTAGCCAGAATAATTGAAAAATCCTATGAAGAATTGGGCAGAGACAGTTTGGGTGGGAAACCAGTTAAACCACAACTGTCTGAAAGTCCTGAATAGGCCTTTACTAAAAACATTCCTATATCTCCTAAAAAGAAGCGGGAGAATAGCAAACAAACTTATAAAGAGACGTGTTCTCATTTCTGAGGTAGTTCCTCTGAAAGGAGGTATAACCTCAGGAATAAGGATGATTTGAGAAAACCTGACAGGTATCAAGATACTGATGCACGTTCCTCTTGTACCTTTCAGATATTGTCACAAACATCCAAAAGAAGAGGATGGTCGGATCAAAAAGAAGAACGCGTGAAGTCCAAAGATGATCAACATGTTCAGAAAAGTAAACCAACACCTCAATTCACCAAAAAGAAGGTAGCAGGTCCGAAAATCAGACATGCCGCTGATCTTGAGGACACTACTTAAGAACAGAGAATTGGCTCAGACAATGTTGGACAGCACAGCAGAAGTAACTGAAGGGACTTCTGGAGACAGTGGACTTGAATGAAGACATTCAAGTTGAAACTGCAGACACTAGGGTTAGCTCTCCACATAGGTTATATGAAATAACACTCCGGATGGAGGAAGACATACCAAGAAAAGTGAAAGCACTCTTTTGGCAACAACTTTCAAAGGGTTATGAAATACTTCTAGCAGAATGGGACTGGCCACCAGAATTTGTCAGGGAGTGCCCACATGGCGAAGACATCATTATGCTAGCCTTCTCTAATCAAGTACCAGTACATTTCAAATATATACTTATGCCAGGAAATGGTCAGTCGTCCATGCCCCAGCATTATACAAAAATCATGTAGGATGGGATGAGGATACACCTCACCATAAAATCCAGTTAAAAAATCAACCAACTACCCAGATAAGCAAGAAGCTAAAAAACAGGCCAGGGAGAGCTTAGATCAACTTGAATATAAATGGGTGATTGAAACTTGTACCTCATCAATGACCAATCATATGTTTCCTGTTTCCAAACCAGACAATACATATCATCTAGTTTTGGATTACAGATACTTAAGCGTATGTTGTAAAACATTTGCAGTGCAAAATGTACACAGTACAGCATTAATGAAAAACATTGTGCGTAAAAACTTTAAAATCACATTAGATATTTCTAATGTTTTCATTTGTCAAAAAATTGCAGCTGAAAGTAGGTATTTGGCCACTTTCTCAATAAGGGGACACTGCGTCAATTCCGTTGTCTCCCTCAAGGATTCAAGAATAGTCCAGGGTTATTCTCAGCGAGGGTGACAGTGTTACAACAAATTTAAGATGACGAGGCATTGTCATATGTTGATGATATCTATCTGACTTGAACAGAATGAACACCATTATACTTGGCTTCGCCTCTGAAGGGTACAAATTCAATTTGAAAATATCAAGAATTGCCTATCTCAACTTCCTTTTGCTAGGAAATCCACTTTCAAGTGAAGGCCAAATCCTTGCAGCCAACTTTTTAGAAAAGTGTGCGCTGCTCCAACCTCCAAAAACGCTGAAGAATTTACAATCGATTCTAGGTTTCTTGAATTTTGGAAGAAGTTACATTCTAAACTATGCAGAAAGGGTTAAACCTCTCTTCAAATTAATCAAACCTGATTTTAAAACTGTAAATTGGACACAAGAACACATACAAATGTTCTGTTCGCTACAAAAAGACATGTTAGCAACTAAACATTTACAAACACGCATAAACGTACGCAACTTAGTGATCTGAATCATTCCAGGTCAATGCGGTTTTACCAACTTAACTTTTAAGGAAAGTGAAAAAGTACCAATTGCGCACAAATCACATTTGTACACACAAGCAGAAATGAAATTCACTTCTACAGAAAAAATGCTGACAGCAGTTCAAACCGCTGTAGCAATAGAAAGAACTCTAGCAGAGGGGAAATGCAATTTGGTCATAACTCCTGTACCTGCCTTAGAGGCAGTGACAAAAGTGAGCATTACAAATACTAAAGCGTTACCTCCGAGATGGATACAATGGGTTAATGCTCTTACTGCAACTGATGTTGAATACGTTTTTGATCCTTATTTGAAAACTCAAGCATTCCTGCAATACGGACACGAATGTCCTCTGCCTGATGAAATTCTACCTCTAGACCAGTATGAATGTATAATTTATACTGACGGACCAGTACAACCCGCTACGGAAGGCAAACAAGTTTAAAGTGCTGCATGTCAGGTCATATGCGCAATGGCAAATTCAGATCGATGGTCACAAAAAAGCAATCTCTAGGAGATTGTACAGCTCAAGGAGGTGAACTACAAGCATTCACAATGGCACTTGAAAATACGGATCGAAGATTCCCCACACTCATAGTGTGCGATTCTTTTTATTGTGTTCAATCTTAAAATTAATATTTACAGAATTGGCTTCAAAATGGTTTCAAGGATGCAAAAGGTGGCACAATCAAGCACAAAATGCTTTGGGAACAAGTAGTTCAGTTGCCAAATGGCTACAAAACACTGATGTGATACACACGCTGAGTCATTCACGTTGAAGAGAATTAATTGGCTGATGAAGCTGCAAAGGGGGCTGTACAATTGGCTTCCGTAGCTGCAATTACTTGTTCAAAAACAAAAATTGACAGTGAAATAATGCTTCCTGTCAATGCTACAAGCAAAGTCCACGGTACAGCGTTATTTAAAGGGTTTCCACTCAAATACTCATATATAACTGATGCGAACAATGTTCCATTTGCTCGAATCCCTGGAGTGGGGGGATAAGGTAATTCCAATCATGGAACATGGACTAGGACTAATCCTTGCAGCCCATGAAGGGATGGCCTCTGCTTATGCAGGTGTTTCAGCCATAGTTTCCTTATTCCTTATTAAAACATAGGTACTGGTGGCCAGGCATTAGTAAGCAGACCACAAACAATGTTCTGGACTGTGAAATATGTCAAAAGATGAAAGTCTCAACTGTGAAACTTCCTGCCTAGACGCCCCTGTTAATTTCAGATAAACCATTAGCTTGCGTTTCTTTGGACCACTGCGGTCCCTTACAAAGGGATGGTAACTACAAATATATCATGGTCGCAGTGGATTCGTGTTCAAGGTTCCTTTGGATGTGGCCTCAATGCTCGGCTGACGCTCAAACTGTTATAAAAGATTTGTGAGTCTTTATCGGCACCCACGCAATTTGCAAGCTAAATTCTGACCAGGGTCCTGCGTGTAGCTGAATGAATGAATGAAATAAAATGTATAAACGCGCAACTAAAACCCGAAGGCATCAAGGCGCCTAACAAACAGATCAGAAAAACAAAAGGCGGAACACAACTACAAATATGCCTTCGCAAAAAGATGAGTTTTCAGCGCCTTTCTGAATGACTGCATGGTGGGAAGAGACTTAAATTCCATCGGAAGAGTGTTCCAAGATTTAGATGCTAGCGTAGAAAAGGCTTTGCCACCCCATTTGGCTCTACGGGTGCGTGGTACAGATAGCAAAGGTTTGTTGGAGGAGCGCAAGTTCCTAGAGGGACTATAAAGGGACAGAATGGACCCAATCCCAGTGGAGCTACCTCTAGCCAGGGCCCCGTAGGTCATACACAGAGTTTTGAAATGAATACGATCTTCAATAGGGAGCCAGTGTAACAGTTTTCTGGCAGAGGTAGCCGAGGCACGTCTAGGCAGATCTAATACAAATTTGGCCGCCGCGTTCTGGACCATTTGCAAGCGCTGCAACAGACCCTTATTTAGTCCTGCATACAGCGCATTGCAGTAGTCCAGATGGGAGCCAATCAGTGCGACCACGACCTGTTTTCTAGCCTGCTGGGACAGATAGTGTCTAATTTTTCTCAGTACATGGATTATGCCCCAGCAGGTTGAGACTGTTCTGTTGACCTGTTGACGCATGCTGAGGGTAGGGTCAATCAAAACTCCTAAATTCTTGGCCAAAGAGGCCGGGACAGGACAGGCTCCCAGTGAGTCAGGCCACCAGTTTGCCGACCATATCTCCTCCTTCCCTCCGAACACCATGACCTCCGTCTTCTCCCCATTTAGTTTCAATAATTTGTGAATCATCCATTGCCGACTGGGAGAGAGAGACGAGGATCTGGGTGTCATCAGCATAGGAAACTACCTCCATCCCGAAAGATCTTATCAGTCTGGCAAGGGGGGTCACATAGATGTTAAAAAGGGTCGGACTTAATGCCGACCCCTGAGGGACCCCACAATGCACAGACAGGGATGGAGATAGGAAATCCCCCAACATCACCCTCTGCTCTCTCTGATCTAGGAACGAGGTCATCAAACCCAGGGCAGACCCCTCAACACCAATCTCCCTCAGACGAGATGTTAACACCGAGGGAGAGAGGGTGTCGAAGGCCGCCGTGAGGTCGAGCAGGATCAGGAGGGTGGTCAGGCCCATATCAGCACGTGTGCGGATATTATCCAGCACTATGGTGAGGGCCGACTCAGTGCTATGTTCCCTCCTGAAACCGTGCTGAGAGTAATCCAGCTGACTCGAACTTTCCACGAAACCAGCGAGATGCTTGTTCAGATGGGTTTCAAGCATTTTCGCGGGGGCAGGGAGCCGTGAGATCGGGGGGAAGTTTTTTAATACTCCCGGGTCGAGAGATGGTTTCTTAAGCAAAAGCTCTACCACAGCCCTCTTCCATTGCTGAGGGAAGACGCCGTCCGTTATAGCCCTGTTCATAATTTCAACAAGGGGAGGCAGGAAAGATTCCCTGCAGTGCTTAAGAATCCTAAGCGGACAGGCATCTAATGGGGAGCCCGACCTGGTTTTATTCAGGAGATTTTCTAATTCCTGAAGAGAGAGAGGAGGAAAGAAAGCAAGGCGCCTCTCAGCAGAGACTGGTACCGAAGCCAAAGGGACAGAGGGCACAGTGATAAGAGTCCTCTGCAGCTCTAAAGCTGAATAGATGTCAGCGATCTTGGTCTGAAAAAAGAGCGCTATGTTGTTACAAAGTTGCTGAGAGGTAATAACCGGGTCCGGGGTCTGCAAGGATTTAAGGGAATGGACAATCTTGAAGAGTTCTTTCGGGGAGGAGAGTGAAACAGTGAGATACGTAAAATATTCCTGTTTCACCCTTATCACCTCCATCTTATAGCTCCTCAATAGGATCTTGTGCGCCTCTTTATCCCTTAGATCCCAGCTGGTCTGCCAGAGACGCTCCTGTCTCCTGACTCCCTGCCTAAGGAGTCTTAAGTGCTCAGAAAACCACGGAGCCGACGATTTTTCCTCGCCGAATAGCGCAACCGGGCAGGAGCCAGTTCGTCAAATGCCATGGTAACGGCCTTTTCAAACTGCGAGACTGCCTGATGAACGTCTTCCTCTTGAGAGGTGGACATACTGGAAATCCAGGGAGTAAGAGAGCCATTAGAGATGTTTTTAAAATTCCTCCGTAATTCCCTTTTACTCGAGATTTTGCTGTTTCTGACGGCAATCGGGCAGATCACTTCCATCGGAACAGCAAAGTGATCCGACCAAGAAAGGGGGAGGTGGGCATTTACCGCCAACCTCGTTGGAAAAGATCCCATCAAGTGTATGACCCGCTTGATGGGTGGCACCCCTCACAAGCTGATTCAGCCCACAGGCTGATAAGGCATCCAGTAGGGAGAGAGAATCCCTGTCCTCCAAGCTCTCTAAGTGATAGTTCAAATCTCCCAGGATCGTCAGATGTTCACAACCAAAATAGGGTTCAAGGATGCGTAGCAGTTGTTGAATAAAATCAGCTCTGGGGCCGGGGGGGCAGTATATCAGGATCCCATTAAATGGACTTTCGAAGACGCCCTTTAGAGAGAAATACAGGGCCTGAAAGTTATCCTGAGGATCCGATAAAGGTAGGGTATGACAATAAAAGCTATCTTTATTAAGGATAGCCAGACCTCCTCCTACCCGGCCTATTCTGTCCAGCCGAGCCAAAAGATAGCCCTCTGGCACTGCCTCAACGAGGTCTGGGCCCGAAGAATCCTTTGCCCACGATTCGGTAACAAAAACCCATGAGGGCTTTGTGTTCAGCACAGACTCTTTAAAAGCAATATTATGCTTAATTAGCGAGCGGGCATTGATAAGAAAGCCATCTTCCCTCACGGTGTTACCTCTTTTGTTAGTGTGATATACCAATGGGTGGAGTAAAGGTGGAGGGCTAGAGCCCCCAAAACCCCCAAGAGAGCACCCACAGCAAAGAGGGTGGGAAAAGGCCTCCGGGGGGGGCTTTAAAGTGACAAGGGAGCCGGGATGGTTTTAATTTAAGCAGATCATGATTTGAATACCTGACAGCCGTAGATATTTCGTCATGAAGACCCAGCGACCAGCCGTCCAGCCCGTCCTCAGCGCAGACGGGCGCAGACGGGCTGGACTCTGGCGTGACTCCGGCGATACTACGGCGCACACGCAACTCGCACACGCTGCGCGCTACCATACTGTGAGTTTATAGGGCTCTAGCCGGTCAACCTGACTGCTAGAGCGCTCGTCCAGAGTCTCGAGCTCTCAAGCTTCCAAAGAAGCCATGGCCCGTTTGGGCGTTGCATTGCTGTTCTCTAGTCCATTCCATCCTGAGGGAAGTTTGGTTGTAGAAAGAGAAAAACCGGGACATGAGGCAATCTATAACAGCTAGGGGATTAGTTTTGGGTGACGGGTGGGTTACACATCTAATAAGTGCCCAACGTAGTCCTAACAACTTGCCAAGAAGTTCTCTAGTGGGTATCAAAGCATGATAGGTCCTATTTGGGACAAGAATGTTGGTCCTGGACCTTGATTGTCACACATCAGTGGTGGAAATTGAGAAATGTTATATCAAAGATCGTTTGGTTGTTTAACAGGACTTAAACGAACTGAGAACAAAACAAAGCAACGTGTTCCTGAAGCCAACTACCACTGGGGAAAAACTACCCTTCCCAGCAAGGCCTGTCCGGATCCCAAAGCTAGGTGATCTAGTCAGAGAGAATATCGCGGACAAGAAGGAATTTGGACCTTCTTACAGACAACCAGTACCTGTCCTAGCAATCCACAGAACAGGAACAGTGATAATGCTGCCCAGGCTGGAAAAAAGGAGAACAGTTTTGTGTGTATCAACCTGATCAGACCACACTATGTGGCCGATACTAAGCAGTAGGCCAAGTGGACTCCGACAATGTAGCAGACGCACTCCTCTAGCTACAATCCAAGCTGTTCAAACTGAGAGACTCATCACCATTGAAGAATCTGCAGTGAGAAAAGAAGAACTATGCAACAAAGCTTTGCACTTGTTCCTCTTGAGACCCAAATAACAGTTTGACAAGAAGGACCTGTCTACAATGAAGTAACAAGCGATCAAGTGGTTCCAGTGAATTCAATAAATCCGGATGCAATTCCAGCCATTGGCAGAACTGCCACTCGCTATTTCATAAAGGTTGATACTTTTTCTGAGGATCCCAGCCAACCTGAAACAACGCCAGCAAAAAGAACTTTTAAAGAACAAGCAACAGACTTTTTTCATCACATGGAAAAAACTTACCTGGTTTCACCAAGGAATGAATTATGGATTGTGTTGGGAATATTTTTTCTTCTATTTTGGTTAACTCTAGTAATAACTCTGGATATGCTGATAAATGAAAGATATGTAAGAATGGACACAGCAAGTCAGAAAGTGAACTTACTCCTCAAGCCACACAAATCATCCCATCGTGAACAAAGAGACTTGTCAGCAGTGAATATCAGCCATTCCTATACCTGATGGTATAGCTTAGGACAAAACAGAATAGAACATTTTTAGCCCGTTGGAGCTGTGAAGATTCCACACTTATTTTTAATTTAATTAAGTGTCTTATTACTTATAGTACCTTCTCTGATGATTGGGACTTCAAGATTAATAATATGATGTCTGATCTATAGATGTCAGCAGTATTCACAAATCATGAATATTCAGATTATGAATACATGTATTCTTATAACCAGTAAGGTCATCATTTCTTGCACAAATCAACAATGCCTAGAAAATGTATATATTTATAACCAATGGGAACACTGTCCTACACCTCCAAAGGGTAGCTAAAAAACCTTTGTGAATAAGTTTCCATATTTTTCAGGGTACAGAATATTGAATGCAGAAACATTTTACTTTAGAAATATAAACAGAACAGGAATTAAAATTATGTTGACAAATACAAAACAATGTATTCTGCATCCTTTAATGCCCAACTGTCTAGACAGGGTTTCGACTTTTCGAAATACAAAATTGAGACAAAAACGACCTGGGGTGCAGAAGATTGGCACAGTTTTTTGTAAAAGAATAGACTTCATTCTGCTTAAAGTATCAATTTGAATAGAAGAGATATTCACAGAAGGCCATAATGTTGCCTCCTTGTCTGGATTGCTGTTTGGATACAATACTTGCATACAGCAAATGACCCTGGAAGTAACGCTCACAAGATAAGCTAATCCTGGCATCATGCCACAGCCGCTGCGGTCATTTATTACAACGTAGCTGCCGTTGAAAAGCTGTATGAAAAAAGGCTCTATCTGTGTTGCAGGAGTGCCATGCAGGTGACATGAAACGTTATTTGATGAACCTTCGCAGGCTCCCTGCAAGTTAATACCTTGACACAGAAGTGTACAGCTTAGTGATTTTTTACATTTGTTACCACTAAGGAATGCTTCTTTTTTCCCTTCACTATAACATTTATGTGTATAAGGTAATTTCCAGGTTGACTTCATGTATCCTTTACCCAACCTTTCATACAGGCCTGCTGGTATATACTTTTGGCAATATTGAAACTGAAAAGTTGTTATCGGAATTGTGATTGTACCATGTATTATCAATTCAATGACATGTCTCTCTGACATTGTCAATGGTAATCTCTCAAGTTTTTCAATGCTCAGAATCGTATAATCTGCTCCTTTTTGTGCCAAACTGATTTGTTTATCAGTAAGGTTAAAGATAGAAAATAATGACGTTATGTTGATTAGACGCCATGGCACGTGACCTGATTGCAAATTTTGTAACGTCCAGCCTAGGTGTACAATAGAACGTAATTGGGACTGGACATGTTGTAACATTAACAAGACCTGCTCTATTATATCATTAGCAGATGATACAATGCTGTCCAGTGAATAAATTCTGGAGGACAGAGTCGTTAACCCATTGTCCACTACAGACAGTGATTTTTCCAAATTTATACAATCAATTTCTCGTATTTTTTCTGCAGTTTCAATTTGCATTACTTTCCAAGCCTCGTTGTAAGCTGCGTATATAACGGCGTATATGAAACATTTTTGACACTGTTTGCGAGGTCCAAGTATGAAATCTCGCAAGTCAGCACCTTCTTTAAGTAAAGTTAAGTGTTGCTTAATTTCCTGCAGTGTGGACCTCTGTAGCCATTCGAGGCATAGTTTCCCTACACTGTATGTTGTAATTTTGTTTGAACCCCTGTCTATTATTCAGGAATCTTTCATGACAGTTATTAGTGTCTGTGGGTCAGATCAACCATTTTTTCCAATGAGGATTTGTTCTGTTTTGGTGTAAAATATGGGATACGTCCATCTCCACATCTGTAGTGCTATTACTATCAGGTATGGGCTTTGGAAAAGACGGTTTGTTTAAGTCATTTATCTTGGCTAGGCCAAGACAGGTTGTTTGTTGAATGGTGTCATTCAGGAATATTATCTGTTCTGGGATCATGCAGGCTCTGAATAATGATTCTAAACCTTGTACCTGCCAGTCTTTCGTACCCCAGATGGTTTTTGTTTCTAATGTTATTTTTCCAGAATTCAAAGCCAAATGTAGACATTTTTTCATAAAAATGTTCAGAATAAATCAATTTAGTATTTGTCAACATGTTTTTCATTCCTGTCTTATTTAACATTCTAAAATAAAATGTTTCTGGATCAGTGTTGTTAAACCCTGAGAAGTATGGGAATTTCTCATAAAATGTTTTTGAACTGCCTTTTGGCGGTGTTGGACAATGTTCTCATTGGTTATAAGAAAAAACATTTCTAGGATTAGCAGATTTATGCAAATAGTGAAGACCATAGTGGTTAAAACAGTACATTTCTTCATAGTTCGATGAACACTGCAAATAATCATGGTCTGTGAATTTTGCTGACATTTCTAAATCTGACATCATATTATTAATATTTTCAAAGTCCCAATCATCAGAGAAAGTACTTGGTGTCAAAAAGTCACTTAAGGAAACCTTGAACTGGTGTGGATATTTCAAGAGCTCAATCGGGCCATGGATTTCGTAATCCGTTTTGTCTATTACTACACCCCCAGGTATAGGATTGGCTGTGATGTTCACTGATGACAGTTCTCTTTTTTTCAATGTGAGAAGATCTGTGAGTTTTTAGGGCCAAGTTGATGTTCTGACTTGCTGTGTCCATTGTACTATATTTTCCATCAATAAATCTACCCAAACATAAAATCATGATGAGGCGAAGAAGGAAGAAAAGTACACCTAACACAATCCATAATTCAATCCATGGTGAAATCACATATGTTTCTTTTAGTTGATGAAATAGTTCAGTCATTTTTTCTTTGAAAGTTTTTGTTGCTGGCGTTTCTTCATGTTCACTTTAAACATCAGAAAAGTCATCGAAATTGATGAAGTAGCCATATGCAGTTCTGTCAATTGTTGGAATTGCTTCCAGATTTTCATTTATCTTGTGATATGTATGTTCAGAGGCTACATCATTGTAGACTGGTGTTTCTTGACGAACTGTTGCAATTTGGGTTTCAAGAGGCACAAGTTCCATGGCTTTGTTGCATAGGCTTTTTTGTTCACTACAGGTTTATCAAAAGTGATTAGTCTCTCAGTTTGAACCTCTTGAATTGTAGCAAGGTTTGGTCTTCTGCTACTTCTTGGAAGTCCACTGGGCCTACTACTTATTATTGGCCACATGATTGTGGTTTTACCAGGTTGATTGATACAACTCTCTTCTCCTTTTTACCAGCAAGGGGCGGTAGTACTACTGATCTTGTTCCGTTGACAGCTAAGACAGGTACTGCTTTTCTGTAAGAAGGCCCAAATTCCTTCTTCACCGCGATCTTTTCTCTGACTAGATCCCCAATCTTTGGAATCCAGACAGGTCTTGCTGGGACAGGTGGTTTTTCTTCAGGGGTCGTTGGCTTTAGCTTTGTGTTACTTATACTTCTTCTTGTTTCATTTAAGGCGTGTAAAACAGCCAAACGATATTTGATATCAAAGGATTTTTCTTTCACCACTGAAGTCTGACAATCTAAATCCTGGATTATCATTCTAGTACCGAACAAAAGTTTGTATGGAGTGATACCTCTTAGAGAATTTCTTGGCAGATTATTAAGACTACGTTGGACACTTATTAGATGTTTGACCCAACTATCACCCGAACCTAATACCCTCGCTTTTACAGATTGCTTTATGTCACGGTTTTTCTCTCCACTACCGCATTTCCCTCTGGATGAATGGACTAGAGTACCGCAATGCAATGCCCATGCTGGCCTTGGCCTCCTTGTAAGCCCGAGAGCTAAACGCAGGACCCTGGTCAGAATGTAGCATGCCAATTGCGTATGTCAGTAATGGCGTCAGCCGAGCGCTTTGGCCACATCTAAATGCATCTTGTCTTAATAATTATGGGATCGCCTTTCTCCATCTGGATTTTTGCGTATAGATTGCCTAATGCTTTCTAATAAAGGTATCTGGGCTGGTGTCTCGTCTGGTTCACCACTGCAATCTCTATTGCAGTCCCGACAACTCGTTGCAATTTGCACATTTATCCCCGGCCACCAGTATTGTGATTGTAATTCTATTACAGATTTCAAGATCTCTTGGTGCCTCGGACCTATTCCCATGTGTGCTTCTTGAATGAAGTACGCTCTCCGGTTCGTGTTTGGAATTACTCTATCCCCCACTCCAGGGATTTGAGCAAAAGGAACGGAGTTCACTTCAATTATGTATTTAATTCTGAGTGGATAATTTAGAGGTATCGCACCATTGTTCTCTTTCATTGAGGCTCTTACTGCTAGTAGCGTTTCACCGTCTATTTGTTTTTTAGTACGCTTTTTTGTAGCTACGGAAGCCGATTTAACCGTTGCCGCTGTGGCTCTGTTAGCCAATGAATTCCCTGCAACGTGAACGACATCACGCTGATGACTCAGTGTATGTATCACGTGAGTCTTTAGTAGTTCTTTCTGCAAAAGAACTACTTGTTCCCAAAGTTTTTTATGCTTTATTGTGGCACCAGTCTCATCTTTGTAACCATTTTTGATCCATGTCTGCATGTCATTATTGTAAGACTTAACGCAGTAATGCGAATCGCACACTATTAGTGTGGGCAATTCGCAACGCGGGCAGGTTATTCCTGTGGTCCCCCCCACTGTGCAATTCTGGCGGAGGTGTGGTATAATGAATATACTGTTTTATAGTGCTCTGCTTGCAGTGTCGCTGAACACAAAACTGTCCGACCTAGATCTAAAGAAGCCTGTAATCCCTCAGGACGCGAGCCCACTTTTTCCACCCATTTGCTAGCATGTTTGCCCCTATCATCACCTTTTAGTGCATAAAGCTCTGCATACAGCTGTCTAATTGTGCAATGACTACTTCGTTCTATATAATCCATTATCCTAAAATGGCTAAACCATAAGAGACCTCCCTGTTTATTATGAAAATAACTCCTTACTTGCAGGTACTTGAAAAAGTTACTTCCCGATATCTCGAATTTACTTTGAATCTCTTGAAATTGTAAAATCCCTCCATCCGAATCCATTAAATCCCCTAGTTTCTTGATCCCCTTATTTTCCCATTCTTTCATGACTGCATCCCTGAAAATCTCCCCTGTGAGTGAGTGATTTGTATACAATCTCGTATATCTATTCTATCTGCCTATTCCCAGTTTTTTTGCAACAGCCTTCCAGATTGTATTTAATGCTCTTAAAGTCTTGAACCTAGTATGTTTAAAGTAAGTATAGTCTAACATATTTAATAATGCGTTCTCCACCTCCCTGCCCACCAAGACTTTATAAACATTCACAAAACCGGGTCTGCCAACTCTTTGACTGGCACTTCCCCCCAATCAGCCCTTGTGAGTATTGCAGTGCCGCCGCCCAGTAATAACACCTAAAATCAGGTGCCCCCCAGTCCCCCTTGTCCCTGGGGAGTGTCATAAAGCGATAGGCTCTCCTTGTTTTTCCCTGCACCCATATTAGTCTATTTAGTATTGCTTCTAGTCTATTAAACCATATGCAGTCGAAGAAAAGAGGTATAGCTCTGAAGAGATACAAGAATTTTGGGAATGTGACCATTTTGATCACATTGATACGCCCCATTAGGGTCAGGTGTAGATTATTAATCCTTTCAGTGTTACTTTTTACTTTCCCTAACAAGGGTTCCATATTTATCCCTACCAAACTCTCTAGGTCCGCAGTCACTCTAATTCCCAGATATACCGCTTCAGGGACCACCCTGGCATCCTGATATGTTGTAAACCTGTTCTGCACTACCTGAGTCTTCCCCTTATTTATAAGATATCCTGATATTAAGCCAAAATTCCTTGCCTCTTGCTCTATTTCACCTATCGCTCTCCCTGGTTCCGGAGTTATAATGGCCACATCATCCGCGCAGGCGAATAATTTATATTCCTCATCATGCAGCCTAACAGGGGGGATATTACAATTACTAGCAAGTCTCCTTAAGAACGGGTCCAGGTATAAGGCAAACAACAATGCCGAGGCTGGGCAACCCTGCCTGGTCCCTCGTTTTATCTGCACTGCCTTCGTGTAGGTGAAATGAAATGAAAATTAAATGAAAAAGGGACTTCTAAAGCGCGCTGTGGCCAAGCGGCTTCCTGGCGCTGGGGATCACCTCGATGTCTAACCAGAGTGCACGAGAAAGAGGGGTTTATTCAGGAAAAGCCTGGAGAAAAAAGAAAGTTTTAAGGGCTTTGCGAAAATGGGAAAAGATAGGAACAGAGCGGATAGAGAGAGGGAGAGAGTTCCAAATCTGAGGAGCCCGCACAGAGAAGCGTGTGCCACCTGTGCGGGATTTACGGAAGCGGGGGACGTGAAGAAGAGAAAGGGATGAGGACCGAAGAGTGCGGGTGGGAGCGTGAGAAGAAATCAGAGAGTTAATGAAGTGAGGAGCAGAACGGGCATGAGCCCGAAAGGCCAAGCAGGCGAGTTTGAAGTGGGACCTGAAATGAACGGGGAGCCAGTGGAGGGTTTTAAGGGCAGGGGTGATGTGGGAGAATTTAGGAAGACGAAGGACCAGACGGGCCGCCTGGCTCTGGATGGCCTGGAGACGGCGAGTCTCGTAGGCTGGAATGCCGACATACAGGCCATTGCCATAATCCAGGCGGGAAGTGATGAGGGCAGTGATGATGAGTTTGAGGGCATCAACAGAAAAAAAACGGGAGATTTTGCGAATGAGGCGGAGGGAAAGAAAACAAGAGGATACAACAGAACTGATGTGTGCGTGCATGGAAAGATTATTGCTGATCTTGATGCCCAAGGTCCGGACAGCGGAAACAGGAGAAGGAGGGGAACCAAAGGAAAGGGGCCAGTGAGCTGAAGACCAGGGATTAGAAGGACCACCCGTGAGAACAAGCTCAGTCTTGTCAGGGTTGAGCTTCAGATGGTTGAAGCTCATCCACTGAGAAATAAAGACAAGGGTAGAGCTGAGCTTAGAAAGGGAGTGAGGGGGGGAAGAAAGGTCAAAGACGAGCTGGAGGTCGTCCGCGTAATTGTACACCGAGACCCCCAGCTCAAGAAGCGAGGAAATGAGAGGGCGGATGTAAAGATTAAAAAGAAGAGGAGACAAAGAAGAACCTTGAGGTACACCACAAGTGACGGGAAGGGAGGGCGCCGAAAAGTGAGAAAGATGAACAGCCTGTGACCGTCCCTGAAGGAAGGAGGAGATCCAGGAGAGGGCAGAGCCCTGTATGCCCGCTGCGCTGACACGGTCAAGAAGGATGGCATGATCGACCGTGTCAAACGCAGCGGACAGATCCAGCAGGACTAAGGCCTGGGGAAGATTACTGTCGGCCTTGCCCTTCAATTCATCCAGGACCGCCAGGACCACGGCCTCGGTTGAGTGGCCGGGTCGAAAGCCAGCCTGGTGAGAGGCCAGGATGTTATTCTCCTCTATGTAGGAGGAGAGACAAGAAGTCACATGGCTCTGAAGTATTTTCCCTAGGTAGGGAAGGAGAGAGATCGGCCTGAAGTTTGATGGAAGGGAAGGGTCCAGGCCGGCTTTCTTCAGGATAGGAAGCACGATGGCAGACTTAAAAGAAGAAGGGACAGAACCCAAAGCCAGACAGGAGTTAAGAAAGGTAAGAGGGGGGGTGGGACAGCTGGTGTAGAGGGTTCTGAGAACACGGGCAGGAGCACAGTCCGCCGGCGAGCCAGACTTGACCTTAACCAGAAGGTCAAGAAAGAGCTCTGGTGTAATAGGCTTAAAGTGGTCCAAGACAGAAGGGGAGGGAGGGGAGTGATCCGGCACGTCGGGATAGGGCACGACGGGAATGTTGGCCTTAATGTTGATGATTTTATTGATGAAAAAGTCATTCAAGGAATGACAAAGAGATTGAGAGGGGGCAGGAGAGAGACCAGAACGGTCAGAAGTGGCAAGGCTGCGGACCAGTGTGAAAATCTCGCGAGATTTATTTGCCGAGAGGGCGACGCGGTCCGAAAAGTATTTCGACTTGGCGGCTAGGATGGCTGACTTATATTTAAGAAGAAGAGCCTTATAGTTCAAGCGAAGAGTGGGACAGTAGTCACGACGCCAGCGACGTTCAGACTGCCTGAGCTCTAGTTTTTATTAATTCTTATCCTTGCTGTCGGCTGTTTGTATAGGGCCTGAATTGCTTTTATGTAACCCTTGCCTATCCCCGACCACTCCAAGGCCTTCCACAGATAGTCCCAGGAGATCCTGTCAAATGCCTTCTCTGCATCCAGAAAAATGGCCGCGACAGGGTCTCCTGCAACCTCCGCGGCATCTAAGGTGGTAATCATTTGCCTTGTGTGCTGGATGGTCCCTTTCCCTAGAATAAATCCGTGCTGTGATATAATAACTAACCCCTCAATAACCTTACTTAACCTTTGTGCCAACGATTTCGAGTATATTTTTGCGTCCGCGTTCAGGAGTGTTATTGGCCTGTATGACCCTGGTTCTAGTGGGGATTTATCCTTTTTTAATAGCACTATTATATCCGCCCCTGCCCAGGAGTATGGTACTACCCTACCTCCCTGTGCCTGTCTGAATATGGCCCACATATCCTCCCCTATTACATCACAAAATGTCTTATAAAATTCTGCGGGGATTTGATCCGGCAATGTTGTTTTTTCTGATGGGAGATTAAATGCCGCTTCTCTTACTTCCTGGAGTGTTAATAGATGATCTAACTTTTCTTTATCCTCCGGGCTTAGCCCTACGTGTGGTATGTGCGACAGATATTTCATAATTCCTGTCTCTATGTTAGTTAGGTTTTGCTCATACAGGTTTTCATAAAATCTCCTACAGACTTCCTGCACCTCTTCCTCCTTGTTTACTATATTCCCTGTACCATTTTTAATCTCTTTTATTTCCCCTGCTGCTAAGGTTTGCCTAGTCCGAATTGCCAGTAGGTGACCCACCCTTTCGTTGTATTCATAACACTTTTCTTTTTTTGCTAGAAAATTTCCTGCTGCCTTCCGTGCCAGGCTTTCACCTGCCTCTGCTTTATTTAACTCTATTTCCAGCAAAATCTGCTCTATAGGATCTTGCCTACTTATGGCCACAACTAAATCTTCTTCCAGCATCTCCAACTTTCTCACCCTCTCCTCCATCCTGATCTTTTCCTTCTTACTCCTCTGTAGCGTATAGCTCAAAGTCTCCCCCTAACTCCGGCCTTGAACGCATCCCACACCCTGTCCGCTGGGGCTGAATCCCTGTTAATATCCCAGAACTGCGTCATCCATTCCTGCATCCGAGTGACGTATCTCTCGTCCTTCAACAGCCCTCGCTCAAATGTCCATGTACTAGTTTCCCTTTCTCCTCTGTTAACGAGTGGGAGACTTAACACCAGCGGATTATGGTCCGATACTATCGTCGGAAGTAAATGTAAATGTAAATGTAAATGTGAATGTAAATGTATGTGTCTTGTAAAGCGCACTGCTGCCCTGAGGCGTAGTGGCGCTGTAGACCGGTGGGGAACCTGTCCTGGCTATCCCTGTGAGATGGTCCCTACTGGGTATCTCCAAGGTGAAACCAGGCATCCCTGGCAAATGTGGGGGGCCGTTGTAGAGATGAGGCAAGCTAATGCACAGAGTTGCCGAGTGTGATCCCTGGTTAGAGTAGGCACCGAGGCGAGAATTATCGAGTCCGCTGACTCTGGTCCACGACCCTGCCGCGTCGGGAATTGATCACTGGTCTTGGGCCGTTCTCTGCTTCCGGGTCTGCCGCCTCTAACCAGTGAGCCACACCACTCCACTCCAGTCACTCTATTTGGACCCCACCTACCAAAGAACTAGAAATGAAGAAGAAATCCAGCCTAGCAACCATCCTATGGGGTGCTGAATAATAAGTGCTCCCTGTCCCTATTGGATTATTCTCAGCCCACACATCCACCAGAGCGTTATGCCGAATTAGGTTCTGTAATGCTTTATATGTCTTCCATATCCATGACCACCATATCCTCCCCCAGCCCCAACCCTTGTACCCAATCCATCCAGCCCATTAATATTAAAATCCCCACAGCATATTACAGACTCTGGCCAGAGTGCCAGTTCTAAATCAAGAAATTCCAGCAGTTCAGGTTCATCATCTGTAGATCCATACAAAGAAACAAGCGTAAATATCCCAGCAGCGGTTTCCCCTTCCAACAATATCCACCTTGATCCTCCTTCTTCCTTTTGAGTTTAACAGCGCCTCTTTTAGCTAGTATAGCCACCCCTTTAGTTCTGGTTTCTTGCCCTGTATAGGCAAGCACCTCAAACCCCATCTGATCTAGCATGAACTTATCCTTTCCCACAACATGCGTTTCCTGTAGGTATATTACATCCAGTCTCCACAATCTTAGCATGGAGGCTAACTTCTGCCTCTTCTCACCATTATTGAGACCGCAGATATTCAGTGAAGCTATCCTTACCGCCATATGTACTTGCTGGAATTTTCCCTACTAGTCACCCACTAAACTCTCTTTCTACTTCCTTCTACGTGTATGTCTAGCCAACATTCCTCCACTCTGTGTATTTTGAGTTTCTGTGCTGTATGTCCCGTACACCCATCACCAACACCCTCACGCTTTCCCCTCCCCTTGCCCCCCTCCCTCGATGCCCCCTCCCGCTGGAATCCCTCCCTCCCTTCCACAGGCAATTAGGTCACACATGACCTATGTGTGACTGCTATGTGTTGTAGTGTCGCCTCCCTCTCCTTCCCTTTATTAAACCTGGCTTTCTGTCTAATTACATAATTACCAGCAGTGTCTTGGCCTTATCACTTATTGTTATTTCTCCCCTATGCTGCTCAATAAGTTCTGCTAAGTATTCCCCAGCCTTTATTTCTGAAAAAAAACATCCTGGTATGACCTCCCGTGATAAACTTTCGTTTGCCAGGAACATTAAACGGTCAGAAGTGGCAAGGCTGCGGACCAGTGTGAAAATCTCGCGAGATTTATTTGCCGAGAGGGCGACGCGGTCCGAAAAGTATTTCGACTTGGCGGCTAGGATGGCTGACTTATATTTAAGAAGAAGAGCCTTATAGTTCAAGCGAAGAGTGGGACAGTAGTCACGACGCCAGCGACGTTCAGACTGCCTGAGCTCTAGTTTTTATTAATTCTTATCCTTGCTGTCGGCTGTTTGTATAGGGCCTGAATTGCTTTTATGTAACCCTTGCCTATCCCCGACCACTCCAAGGCCTTCCACAGATAGTCCCAGGAGATCCTGTCAAATGCCTTCTCTGCATCCAGAAAAATGGCCGCGACAGGGTCTCCTGCAACCTCCGCGGCATATAAGGTGGTAATCATTTGCCTTGTGTGCTGGATGGTCCCTTTCCCTAGAATAAATCCGTGCTGTGATATAATAACTAACCCCTCAATAACCTTACTTAACCTTTGTGCCAACGATTTCGAGTATATTTTTGCGTCCGCGTTCAGGAGTGTTATTGGCCTGTATGACCCTGGTTCTAGTGGGGATTTATCCTTTTTTAATAGCACTATTATATCCG
Organism: Lissotriton helveticus; assembly: GCF_964261635.1. NCBI lineage: Eukaryota > Metazoa > Chordata > Amphibia > Caudata > Salamandridae > Lissotriton > Lissotriton helveticus. The sequence continues at coordinate 129,341,796 of NC_136064.1, forward strand.
CCCCTGCCCAGGAGTATGGTACTACCCTACCTCCCTGTGCCTGTCTGAATATGGCCCACATATCCTCCCCTATTACATCACAAAATGTCTTATAAAATTCTGCGGGGATTTGATCCGGCAATGTTGTTTTTTCTGATGGGAGATTAAATGCCGCTTCTCTTACTTCCTGGAGTGTTAATAGATGATCTAACTTTTCTTTATCCTCCGGGCTTAGCCCTACGTGTGGTATGTGCGACAGATATTTCATAATTCCTGTCTCTATGTTAGTTAGGTTTTGCTCATACAGGTTTTCATAAAATCTCCTACAGACTTCCTGCACCTCTTCCTCCTTGTTTACTATATTCCCTGTACCATTTTTAATCTCTTTTATTTCCCCTGCTGCTAAGGTTTGCCTAGTCCGAATTGCCAGTAGGTGACCCACCCTTTCGTTGTATTCATAACACTTTTCTTTTTTTGCTAGAAAATTTCCTGCTGCCTTCCGTGCCAGGCTTTCACCTGCCTCTGCTTTATTTAACTCTATTTCCAGCAAAATCTGCTCTATAGGATCTTGCCTACTTATGGCCACAACTAAATCTTCTTCCAGCATCTCCAACTTTCTCACCCTCTCCTCCATCCTGATCTTTTCCTTCTTACTCCTCTGTAGCGTATAGCTCAAAGTCTCCCCCTAACTCCGGCCTTGAACGCATCCCACACCCTGTCCGCTGGGGCTGAATCCCTGTTAATATCCCAGAACTGCGTCATCCATTCCTGCATCCGAGTGACGTATCTCTCGTCCTTCAACAGCCCTCGCTCAAATGTCCATGTACTAGTTTCCCTTTCTCCTCTGTTAACGAGTGGGAGACTTAACACCAGCGGATTATGGTCCGATACTATCGTCGGAAGTAAATGTAAATGTAAATGTAAATGTGAATGTAAATGTATGTGTCTTGTAAAGCGCACTGCTGCCCTGAGGCGTAGTGGCGCTGTAGACCGGTGGGGAACCTGTCCTGGCTATCCCTGTGAGATGGTCCCTACTGGGTATCTCCAAGGTGAAACCAGGCATCCCTGGCAAATGTGGGGGGCCGTTGTAGAGATGAGGCAAGCTAATGCACAGAGTTGCCGAGTGTGATCCCTGGTTAGAGTAGGCACCGAGGCGAGAATTATCGAGTCCGCTGACTCTGGTCCACGACCCTGCCGCGTCGGGAATTGATCACTGGTCTTGGGCCGTTCTCTGCTTCCGGGTCTGCCGCCTCTAACCAGTGAGCCACACCACTCCACTCCAGTCACTCTATTTGGACCCCACCTACCAAAGAACTAGAAATGAAGAAGAAATCCAGCCTAGCAACCATCCTATGGGGTGCTGAATAATAAGTGCTCCCTGTCCCTATTGGATTATTCTCAGCCCACACATCCACCAGAGCGTTATGCCGAATTAGGTTCTGTAATGCTTTATATGTCTTCCATATCCATGACCACCATATCCTCCCCCAGCCCCAACCCTTGTACCCAATCCATCCAGCCCATTAATATTAAAATCCCCACAGCATATTACAGACTCTGGCCAGAGTGCCAGTTCTAAATCAAGAAATTCCAGCAGTTCAGGTTCATCATCTGTAGATCCATACAAAGAAACAAGCGTAAATATCCCAGCAGCGGTTTCCCCTTCCAACAATATCCACCTTGATCCTCCTTCTTCCTTTTGAGTTTAACAGCGCCTCTTTTAGCTAGTATAGCCACCCCTTTAGTTCTGGTTTCTTGCCCTGTATAGGCAAGCACCTCAAACCCCATCTGATCTAGCATGAACTTATCCTTTCCCACAACATGCGTTTCCTGTAGGTATATTACATCCAGTCTCCACAATCTTAGCATGGAGGCTAACTTCTGCCTCTTCTCACCATTATTGAGACCGCAGATATTCAGTGAAGCTATCCTTACCGCCATATGTACTTGCTGGAATTTTCCCTACTAGTCACCCACTAAACTCTCTTTCTACTTCCTTCTACGTGTATGTCTAGCCAACATTCCTCCACTCTGTGTATTTTGAGTTTCTGTGCTGTATGTCCCATACACCCATCACCAACACCCTCACGCTTTCCCCTCCCCTTGCCCCCCTCCCTCGATGCCCCCTCCCGCTGGAATCCCTCCCTCCCTTCCACAGGCAATTAGGTCACACATGACCTATGTGTGACTGCTATGTGTTGTAGTGTCGCCTCCCTCTCCTTCCCTTTATTAAACCTGGCTTTCTGTCTAATTACATAATTAACAGCAGTGTCTTGGCCTTATCACTTATTGTTATTTCTCCCCTATGCTGCTCAATAAGTTCTGCTAAGTATTCCCCAGCCTTTATTTCTGAAAAAAACATCCTGGTATGACCTCCCGTGATAAACTTTCGTTTGCCAGGAACATTAAACGGTCAGAAGTGGCAAGGCTGCGGACCAGTGTGAAAATCTCGCGAGATTTATTTGCCGAGAGGGCGACGCGGTCCGAAAAGTATTTCGACTTGGCGGCTAGGATGGCTGACTTATATTTAAGAAGAAGAGCCTTATAGTTCAAGCGAAGAGTGGGACAGTAGTCACGACGCCAGCGACGTTCAGACTGCCTGAGCTCTAGTTTTTATTAATTCTTATCCTTGCTGTCGGCTGTTTGTATAGGGCCTGAATTGCTTTTATGTAACCCTTGCCTATCCCCGACCACTCCAAGGCCTTCCACAGATAGTCCCAGGAGATCCTGTCAAATGCCTTCTCTGCATCCAGAAAAATGGCCGCGACAGGGTCTCCTGCAACCTCCGCGGCATCTAAGGTGGTAATCATTTGCCTTGTGTGCTGGATGGTCCCTTTCCCTAGAATAAATCCGTGCTGTGATATAATAACTAACCCCTCAATAACCTTACTTAACCTTTGTGCCAACGATTTCGAGTATATTTTTGCGTCCGCGTTCAGGAGTGTTATTGGCCTGTATGACCCTGGTTCTAGTGGGGATTTATCCTTTTTTAATAGCACTATTATATCCGCCCCTGCCCAGGAGTATGGTACTACCCTACCTCCCTGTGCCTGTCTGAATATGGCCCACATATCCTCCCCTATTACATCACAAAATGTCTTATAAAATTCTGCGGGGATTTGATCCGGCAATGTTGTTTTTTCTGATGGGAGATTAAATGCCGCTTCTCTTACTTCCTGGAGTGTTAATAGATGATCTAACTTTTCTTTATCCTCCGGGCTTAGCCCTACGTGTGGTATGTGCGACAGATATTTCATAATTCCTGTCTCTATGTTAGTTAGGTTTTGCTCATACAGGTTTTCATAAAATCTCCTACAGACTTCCTGCACCTCTTCCTCCTTGTTTACTATATTCCCTGTACCATTTTTAATCTCTTTTATTTCCCCTGCTGCTAAGGTTTGCCTAGTCCGAATTGCCAGTAGGTGACCCACCCTTTCGTTGTATTCATAACACTTTTCTTTTTTTGCTAGAAAATTTCCTGCTGCCTTCCGTGCCAGGCTTTCACCTGCCTCTGCTTTATTTAACTCTATTTCCAGCAAAATCTGCTCTATAGGATCTTGCCTACTTATGGCCACAACTAAATCTTCTTCCAGCATCTCCAACTTTCTCACCCTCTCCTCCATCCTGATCTTTTCCTTCTTACTCCTCTGTAGCGTATAGCTCAAAGTCTCCCCCTAACTCCGGCCTTGAACGCATCCCACACCCTGTCCGCTGGGGCTGAATCCCTGTTAATATCCCAGAACTGCGTCATCCATTCCTGCATCCGAGTGACGTATCTCTCGTCCTTCAACAGCCCTCGCTCAAATGTCCATGTACTAGTTTCCCTTTCTCCTCTGTTAACGAGTGGGAGACTTAACACCAGCGGATTATGGTCCGATACTATCGTCGGAAGTAAATGTAAATGTAAATGTAAATGTGAATGTAAATGTATGTGTCTTGTAAAGCGCACTGCTGCCCTGAGGCGTAGTGGTGCTGTAGACCGGTGGGGAACCTGTCCTGGCTATCCCTGTGAGATGGTCCCTACTGGGTATCTCCAAGGTGAAACCAGGCATCCCTGGCAAATGTGGGGGGCCGTTGTAGAGATGAGGCAAGCTAATGCACAGAGTTGCCGAGTGTGATCCCTGGTTAGAGTAGGCACCGAGGCGAGAATTATCGAGTCCGCTGACTCTGGTCCACGACCCTGCCGCGTCGGGAATTGATCACTGGTCTTGGGCCGTTCTCTGCTTCCGGGTCTGCCGCCTCTAACCAGTGAGCCACACCACTCCACTCCAGTCACTCTATTTGGACCCCACCTACCAAAGAACTAGAAATGAAGAAGAAATCCAGCCTAGCAACCATCCTATGGGGTGCTGAATAATAAGTGCTCCCTGTCCCTATTGGATTATTCTCAGCCCACACATCCACCAGAGCGTTATGCCGAATTAGGTTCTGTAATGCTTTATATGTCTTCCATATCCATGACCACCATATCCTCCCCCAGCCCCAACCCTTGTACCCAATCCATCCAGCCCATTAATATTAAAATCCCCACAGCATATTACAGACTCTGGCCAGAGTGCCAGTTCTAAATCAAGAAATTCCAGCAGTTCAGGTTCATCATCTGTAGATCCATACAAAGAAACAAGCGTAAATATCCCAGCAGCGGTTTCCCCTTCCAACAATATCCACCTTGATCCTCCTTCTTCCTTTTGAGTTTAACAGCGCCTCTTTTAGCTAGTATAGCCACCCCTTTAGTTCTGGTTTCTTGCCCTGTATAGGCAAGCACCTCAAACCCCATCTGATCTAGCATGAACTTATCCTTTCCCACAACATGCGTTTCCTGTAGGTATATTACATCCAGTCTCCACAATCTTAGCATGGAGGCTAACTTCTGCCTCTTCTCACCATTATTGAGACCGCAGATATTCAGTGAAGCTATCCTTACCGCCATATGTACTTGCTGGAATTTTCCCTACTAGTCACCCACTAAACTCTCTTTCTACTTCCTTCTACGTGTATGTCTAGCCAACATTCCTCCACTCTGTGTATTTTGAGTTTCTGTGCTGTATGTCCCGTACACCCATCACCAACACCCTCACGCTTTCCCCTCCCCTTGCCCCCCTCCCTCGATGCCCCCTTCCGCTGGAATCCCTCCCTCCCTTCCACAGGCAATTAGGTCACACATGACCTATGTGTGACTGCTATGTGTTGTAGTGTCGCCTCCCTCTCCTTCCCTTTATTAAACCTGGCTTTCTGTCTAATTACATAATTACCAGCAGTGTCTTGGCCTTATCACTTATTGTTATTTCTCCCCTATGCTGCTCAATAAGTTCTGCTAAGTATTCCCCAGCCTTTATTTCTGAAAAAAACATCCTGGTATGACCTCCCGTGATAAACTTTCGTTTGCCAGGAACATTAAATATGCCTCTGCCCTTGTCGCTGAAACGAGGTAATTAATTGCCTAAGCCGCCATCGCCTCTCCACAGTCACGTGGCAAAAATCGGACCTTGCATAGAACGTTACCCCCTCAAATGTTTTCTTAGAATCTGGGCTGGCTTTCGCCATAATTTATTGTCTTACCAGAAAGTTACCAAAGAACACTCGCATGGCTCTTGGCAAAGTATCTGGATTGCCGTCGCGTCTTTTTTTAATTGTTAATGGAAACCTGTGTGCCCTTTGGACTTCCAGGTCCCATTGCCATTGAGCCTCTGGAAAGGCCCCTTTTAACAATTTGATGACATATCCTCTTGGATCCTGCCCCTCCACCCCTTCGTCTAGTCCAAGAAGTCTCACGTTATTACGCCTCTGGCAATTTTCAAAGTCCTCAACTTTCCATTGTAGATCTTCAACAGGTTTTGTCTGTTCCATTTTAAATGCTTGCCAGTCCGTTACTTCGTCCTCGAGCCTGCCTGTTCTTTCTTCCACCACTTCCACTCTCTCCTCAACCTCTTCAAAATTTGTATTTACTTTTCTGATTGCTGCTTGTATTTTTTTGGTATCATGCCTGGCTCTCCGGCTTTCAGCCATGGCTTCCGCCTGCATTTGCTTTAGAGTCTTGAACAACAGGTCCAGTGTGGCCTGCTGTAAGGATCCCTTATCGTTCCCCCCTACTGCTCCTTCCCCTTGGGTGGCCTCCCGATAAACACTTGAGGTGGCAGAGTAGTCCCAAAGCAGCTTCTTATGAGTATTAACAGGGGATCCTCCCCCTCCTCGTCTTGCCGCTGATTTACACCGTTTCTGCATATTTTTCCCTTTAGAACCGCTACTACCCTCCGAATCGGAGCTTATAACAGTAGTGTCCTTATCCTCTCCACTGCTTGCAGGAGTAGAATCAGAGCCTTCATTAACCGAAAAGAACCTATCTCCTTCTGTCTCCCTGTGCTCTTTTTGTGACTCCAGACTTGCCAGGCTCCCCCACTTTGCACATTGAAGTTGTACATTATCGGAGCTCATCTCAGCTTCTAACTGTATCAGTGCATTCAACATCTGGGCATTATTTTGGCTTTCTGTCTCCCCAGTGGCCCCCTCGCTCACCGTCTGTTTGAGGCTGCAGTCCAGTCTCTTCTGCTCGTTTTCAGCCGCTGCAGCCGTTTCCGCGGGAAGCGTGTGTTCCGAGACTGCTCCCTCCTGTTGCCCAGCAACCGCGACGCTCACGTCCTCGAGGACGGCGGATTCCATCACAGCATCCTGCAGAGGAGGGTGGCTCACCGGGGGTCTGCCTGCCGTAACTGTTAACCCCTTTGTGCTAAATGACTCCGTCAAGGTAGGCTGCCTCGGGGTAGGGTCTATACCGTCTTTACCGTTTTTTCCCCAACACCTGAGCTTTTCGCACGAGTGTAGGGCTGTCTTTATTTGCCCCGTGTAAATCCTGAGTTGACTCACTATGGGGTGCCGCAGTCTGGGTCACCTTTTTTTCCCTCTACATTGTGGTAAATAAATAAATAATACCTCTATTTTTGACTGGATATAACAATAACAGATAGCTCAATAAATAAGAGTCAAGATTCGAGGTAGTAGGAGTTTGCAGGTTTAATACAGCATAAGGACAGGAACAGGACAACCTGCACGGGCAAGATCTGGGATGGCTAGCAACTTTTAATAACAGTACACAAGTATATATACTAAAACAATTGCATTACAGTGCATACAGTAGGTGTAGCAGTGGGTGGGGTTAATAGCAGTCGCGAAAGATAAGGGTGAAAGTAGGTGTAACAGGAGGCGTGTACATAGACATGTGATGTAAACGTAACACAATATGTCATAAATGGGGCGGAAACATGGAGGGGGCTACCTGAGGAGCCGGGACCTCTAACCTAGTGGTGCGCGCAAACTGGCAATGACGTGTTACTAGGAGAAGCTGGGGGCTATGACTTCTGCGCTAGGAGCAGAGACTAAAGTCTGGAGAGTCAGAGCGACATGTACCTAAACACTATCTAGTATCTGATGTTTAGAGAACATGTTGATAGAATCCAAAAGTTATCAGGGTAAAGGCTAACAGACTCTAAGTTTGGTGCATGAATTATTCTACATGTAGTACGTGTTGGGGAATATTAAATGACCATTAATACAGTATTTCTCTTACATGGAGACGTAAAGGCTAGACTGTGACGGAAACTATTGATGCGATTCAGTAGCTTAGGAATGCAGAGAAGGAGGGCTGGACTGATAACTAGAATCATAATATACTCTTGGCAGACTGGCAGGCAGAGCCAGGACGAGCCGGGCACTGTGAGGCAGGAAGTAAGTGAAGGGTCAGGGATACAGGTGGGGGCTGTATCGCTCCTCAGCGAGGGTTCAGGAGACAGGAGCTGAATCTGAGTCCGGGCCCTTTTGAGGCCTAGAAACGGGGACTTTACAATGAAATAACGTGCACACTGAGAAACGTGGCAACGTAGCTTTACATAGGCCTGATATTCGTTGTATTCACGAAAACTGGAAACTGGCATACTAGAGTTGGACACAACTGTAATTGCGTCTTTAATCGATCATGGGGAATACATATGCATATTAATCATGCACATATAACATAAGATGGGGAACACGTAGGGACACAGAACATGGCGAAATTTACTTTTCCACATTCCCTCCTTGTCACTACGTTTCCATCAGGAAACATCAATATTCATGATACCATCTATCATTTCATACAGTATCATTTGCTCGTCTCGAATTGACTTGGAACGGGATTTAGGACGGGACTTGGGACTAGGAATACAAGAGGTAGCACAAATGCCGCAAATCGCAGGGCCACATTGTATACAGAGGCAGCAACTGAATATGATCGCTACTGCGATACCTAGAAATGACAATACTTTCCATCCCCAGGCAGAAATTATACTCCAGAACCAACCGGACCATGTCCAGGTGCCTGGATTCTGGTGTAACTGATGGGCAATTTTATGAAGTCTGGTTATAGCTGAATAAACAGACGGCGCGTTATTAGGAATAAAAATGCAGCAACTAGATCCGATGACTCTACATGCTCCTCCTCTATCGGCCAGTATGACGTCAAGAACGAGACGATTTTGGAGCACGACAAATCTCATAGCAGATTGCTCTTCGGTTAAGTTACCTAGAGCAGAGGCAGTCTCATTCACTACTGCTTCAAGGGTTCTGGTTAATCTACGTATTAATTTACTATTCTGGATAGGGCCTATAAAGAAGAAGAATCCTCTATTGAAATCTGTATACTGTTCTAGAGCAGTTTCAGTTTGATCGACAATCGGGGACTCGATCTCCCTTCTATGTCTAATGTGTACTAGATGTGTGTTTCTATGATAATCAGATGGGGCTAGAAAAACTGGTGGCAGTAGGAAGGCAATGTAACAGGTTCCCTCCCAATCGAGGGGCAGACGAACATATGTGGTCTGACCACAAACAAAATAAGAATGACGTGAAGCTTTGAAAATAGATTTCCCACTGTCACTATACTTGACAATAGTAGTACAATCACTATGTCCTACATGTACGGAACCATTATTTCTAACACATAATTCGCCTTTTACTGGTAGTACTGAAATTGCAGGTAAGTCTGGAGTAGGATCAGACTGAACATTCAGGACCATGAAATTCGAAGAATAATTACCCAAATTATAAACTTCATTTTCTAGATCTAACCCTGTTCTGTGGGGAAGACCTTGCTTGTCTGGAAAACATGTACTGTTCAGAAAGGACATATCTGTTGAAGATGACGTTAACGTGGACCATGCTCCACATGAACCATTATGTGAAAATGGATAAGGAAACAGTGGCAGAACTCCCTTCGGTGTCTGGAAAGGGGGGAGTCGACCACACACCCAACAATTAGTGGCATTGCTGGTCTGGTGTGAATAATGTAACATACGGATAAATGAATTGTTGCGCATAGCAAGACGATAAGATAGTTCATGAGGAGGCAGATCACTAAACGTGTGCTCTACTGTAGCATTAGAAAACTTATTTACATGAGAAATTGGAAAACATAAATGAAATGCATAACTCGTGCAGGTAACCATCAGGCTTAAAAATAATATGAAACTTAGAAAAACGATACATCGGATTGAGTTTTGACTAACTCTCTCGCTATGGGGGTCTATTTCATACATGTCAGAAACCTGTCTAACCGTTTCACCTAGGGGAGGACTTAGACAATTAAACTGGCTGACTTATTTTACTAGACCGTAACTTCTTTTTATACTCCTGCTGCGGAGTTTCCTCTACCAGGGGAGGCTTGGTATCAATGTCATTTGCGGGACAGTCCTTGATAAAAGTATTTTGGCAGTCTTTCGGTAAAATGCAGTCCTTGGCAAAAGGTTTAGGTTTTAGTCCATGAAATTTCTTGACGTGAGACAGATGGACCCACCCTTTACGGCCCTCCAACTTCACGGCCGTACGGGTGGTCAGAAGGACTTGCTTCGGTTCCTTCCAGCGAGGCTCCAGCGGACTTGAACGATCAAAGTTGCGGACGAGGACCAAGCTTCCTGGAACGATTTCATGCGGTTTCACCTCGGTATTGTCTGGAAATGCGGCGGCAACCTGTGAACGACAAGAGTGTAGGGCAGACATCAAGGAAAGCTAGGTAATCTGTCAGCATATTACTGGAAACATCGGTAATACTTCGGGGTCTTGGTGTACCCCACATATTTGGGGGGCGGCCGAATACGACCTCGTACGGGGACAGACCTGATATGGAATGTGCCACCATGCGCATATAAAATAGGGCGACTGGCAGAGCTACTAGCCAGTCCACACCTTTCTCTTGACAGATTTTAGCAATACGTATTTTCAAGGTTTGATTATGTCTCTCTACGAGACCAGCTGCTTCAGGATGGCGTACACAATGAAACTTCCACTGGTATCCTAACAAAAGGGAAACGTGCTTCATGAGTTCAGATGAGAATGGCTGGCCGTTATCAGAATACACGACCCTAGGGAGTCCATAACGGGGGAAGAATTCACGAACCAACTGCTTGGCAGTGGTCGCGGCTGTGTAATCTGGGACTGGATATGCTTCTGTCCACCTGGACAAGGCACATACAACTACAAGGACATACTTGAAACCTCGACATCGCTCCATCTGAATATAATCCATCTGGAGGACTTCAAAAGGGTGGTCAGGGGGCTGGAATCCACCTTGTTCCACCGGGACACTTTTACCTGGATTGAACTGACAACATATCATACAGGTACGGACTTTCTGCTTGGCTGCAGCTCGTAAATGCTTGTTGAACCAAATGTTCTGGATACTGTCTAACATGGCTTTTTCCCCTAAATGTGCTGGACTATGTGCGGTATTGATAATGACTTGAACCATTGAGTCGGGGAGAAACCATGTGGCTTTTCCCTTCGTCAACCATCCTTGATCTGTCTGGACCCCTCCTTGTTCGGACCATTTCTTGATTTCTTCGGGAGTAGCATGTAACTGGATATCTATGACATCTTGAGTGGGGTCCTTAACTGTTATACAAGTAGTCGGATCTAGAGTGGATGTCGATGTCTTGTTAACTGGTATGTCTGGTGTCTGTGCGGTAAGCTTGGCTGTTCGATCTGCTAGATCATTACCTTGGGAAATAATGTCAGTGACTTTCGTATGTGCTTTGCACTTCATGATAGCGATAGCTGTCCGTAAATGTATTGCATCTAACAGAGAATGAATAAGGAGACCATGCTGAATCTTGGTTCCATGAGAAGTCATGAAACCTCTCTCCTGCCAGAGCACTCCGAAGTCGTGTACAACTCCAAATGCGTAGCGTGAATCTGTATAAATATTAACTTTCAGGTTCTTAGCGTGTATGCAGGCTTGGGTCAGAGCAACTAGCTCTGCTGCTTGAGCAGACAGAGTGTCAATACGGTGTGTTTCAATAACTTTAGTGTCAGTGGTCACTGCATACGCGGCTACTAGTTCTCCTGTACTTGTTCTCATACATGAACCATCCACATAAAGTGTCAGGTCAGGATCTGGTAATGGAATATCTGTCAGGTCTTGTCTTGGCTTGGTCATGGTGTTAACTACTTCCACACAGTCATGTGTGGCAGGACTGGAAGTAACTGACGGTAACAGTGTAGCAGGATTTAGAACATTGCAGCGTCTGATTTCTATGTGAGGCTGGAACAGTGTCAATTCATAACCTGTTAAACGTGCAATTGTCAAGTGCTGAGTCTGTGTTCGGTTTAAAAGAACTTCCACGGAGTGTGGAACTTGTACTGTCAAGGAATGTCCTAATACTATGGAGTCACTTTGTCTGATAGCTAGTGCTGTGGCTGCAACTGACTTGAGGCACGCAGGCAGAGCCTGGGCTACAGGATCTAGTGTGCTTGAAAAATAAGCACAGGGCTTGTATTGTCCTGCTTGATCTTGTGTAAGAACAGATAATGCTGTACCATTACGTTCTGTGACAAAAAGTGTAAAAGGCTTACTGTAGTTCGGTGTAGCTAGAACAGGTGCTTGGCATAAAGCTTTCTTTAACTCATTGAAACTAAGTGTATGGGGCAAGATGGCTGCCGACAGTCCGTAGGGGGTAGCTGCACTCGGCCACTCTCCTGCAATTACAGCTATCTTTTTGTCAATCGCACAGGCATGGCTCAGTTTCCTGAGGAAAACCTTCTCTCCATCTGACCCACGAGGACCCACGAGGACCCACGAGGACACAGAGGTTGGGGGTCTTCCTGGATAGTGGATTTTATGGATGGGCTAAGAGGGAGTGCGTATGGAATATACAATTATTTGGCTGGCTGCACCAGAGGAGGCAGACACATGCTGGCTGAGAAATCTGAACAAATCGAGTATATTAAGTGCATCACCGGCATCCGCACCGAGAGGCAGATGGCAGGCAGAGCTGTCCAGAGCATTTTCCAAGACATTATTTAAGGTGCTCTCAAACGCTAAGGAGAGGCTAGCATCGTGCCAAGAGGTTCTGAGGGTTCTTAAGCGTGTCATGGCCCCCAAGGTGCTGAGGACTACCCAGAAGCAGAAGCAGAAACAAGAAGAAGAAGCGGAACTATTTAGCGACCCTGGGACACCAACTGTGAAGCAACAAACAAAGGCACATCAAAGGGCACAGACACGAAGAGAGGCAGCTAAAAGAAGGGAGGAAGAGCGACTTCTAGCAAGTTTGAAGAGAAGAGAGGAGCGTCGCAAGGACTTACCTGTTTTGGATACTGCAACAGAAGCAATACTGCGGCAGCCTTTGATTTTTGAGTCTTTTCAGGCAAGGGGGCCATCGTCCTTTTCGTTTTCATCAGCAGTTGCAGCAGTTGCAGCAGCAAAAGCATTTATATCAACCAATCTTGAGGGTGCCGTGATGGAGCCCATAGTGCTGGAAACCGAGACTGCTGCTCCGGACTTGAAGCAGAGGGGGCATGGATCCGGCTCTGACGGGGCACATGACGATGTAGCAGAGGCAGGCAGAGCCCTCCTGACCCAGCAGTCGCCTGGAAGCGGACCGAATGGAGCAACGAGTGGATCGACTGACATGCACTCACTCGCTGCAACGCATGGGGCAGAGACTTCCGCAAGCATACAAACAGAGGCTGCAGAAACCACGGCGGACATGGAAAAGAAAAAGCCTGAAGCGCATGGAACATCAGCGCTCACTGAAGTGCCCATTGAGCGGGAGGTCGAGGCGGAGACAGAGGGTAAGCGCGACCATCCTGCTCTGACTGAAGTTACAGAGCGTCTGAGCCGGGAAGCCTTAGTAGGCGGAGAGTCCGGCAGAGGCGGAGACTCTTGTGGGGGCGGGGCTAAGTCCGTAGAAGCAAAGGAAGCAAAGGAACTGGAATTGGAGGTAATCTCTCACAAGGAAGGAGGCGGCGCTGGAATTGGAGGTGGAGACAGTGAGTTTAGAGCAATGCCAGGTAATGGGGGCGCAGGTGGATTAGACAGCAGTAGACATATGAGACACAGGGCCAGTGAAGGAACTGAAATCGTAGCAGTAAGTGAGAACAACAAGGAAAACAAGGAAAATGATGCAATCGAAGTTGGTGCTAAATGTAATAAAATAGATGCTAGGGATATGGATATGGACATGGCAGCTGCGGACATGGATATGGCTCATGATGGTAATAGGACAAATGAAAAAGATGTATATGAAGCTAGGGATATATGCAACAAAATAGGTTCTATGGGGTATGTCTTGAGTAATAAATTAGAGGACTCTATTAAAGAGCCTATAACAGCGCCTATAACAGCACCAGAGGTTCCTGAAGCCACAAAAGCTACAAAAGGCCCAGAAGGATGTGATATCCATGAGTCTACCATTAGGGTCACAGTAGTATCAAAAGGCATTGGTATCGACATATCTAAATCGCAAATGCCACAAAAGACAGAGGCAGAGGCAGCTAGGCAAGGAGCAATTCCCAAGAAAAAGAAAAAGAATAAGAATAAGAATAAGGACAGACGTAACAGCCAAATAAAAAATATATCTCTGTTAAAAATCCCAATGAATAATAAGGATAGCGAGGGCAGTGGCTATAGTGACAATAGCGAGTTGTTGGAGGAGGAGGAGGAGGAGGAGGAGGAGGAGGAGGAGGAGGAGGAGAGTGAGGAAGAGGAGGAGGGAGAAGGGTCAGACTCATTATCCACTTCTTCTGCCGAGATGGAAGATTCTTCAATGAGCGACTCACAAGAGACGATCGATGATCTTTTATGCTCAAAAAAGAGGAAGGTAAAAAAAGATCTAAAATCTAAAACTGAAGGTAAAACCCACAAGGTCAAGGGTAAATACCGAGGAAGAACCCTAGTAAGCGATAATAACGAGAGTAAAAGCAAGAGCATGAGTAGGAGTAAGAAGGGAATGATGCCGCCAAGAGAAATATCTAATATAAGTGAGGGGGCCGAAACTGACCCGAACAAGGACAGATTTGACATTTTACTTGCCACAATGAAACAAATGCAAGGAGAAGCACGCCAGGAAAGTCAAAGAGCCAAGCGGGCTAATAAAAAAATACAGAAATCTCTCCACAACTTACAGGACATGTACTCTGAAGTAACAGGTAGACTAGTGGAGGTAGAACAGAGAACTGGCAAAATGGAGGATGAAATGGCAGAGATACAGGAATTCAGACAGACCCAGGGAAAAACTGAATCTGATATTTTATGGAAACTGGAAGATTTTGAAAACCGCCAGAGGAGAAATAATATAAGACTCTTAGGAGTGGAAGAAGGCAAAGAAGGGGGAGATACGAGAGCCTTTGTCGTAGAACTGCTGAAAGGTGCGCTCCCAGAAATGGACACATGGGACTGGGACAAGGAAGTGCAACGGGCACATCGCTTCCCACTGGTACAGAAAAAAGGCAATGCGGGGGTAAGATCGAGGGCAATCCTTGTCTATGTAGGAAATTACTTGCTAAGGGAGGAAGTGATTATGAAAGCAAAACCTACTAAGAAACGCACATACAAAGATATAACCTTCTTTGCCCGTCCAGACTTTTGCCACACAACAGTTGAGAGAAGATGGCGGATGCGGCAACTTATAGTACCATTCCAGAATCTAGGCTGTGAAGTTTATTTACTATTCCCGTCTCGTTTGAGGGTGGGGCTTAATGGACAGTTCAGAACTTTCTTTTCGGAAATTGTTGCTCAAGAATACTTGACCTATCTTCGAGAAGAAAGAAGACACAGAGACCGAAACGGACAACTGGATCGTACAGAGACCACAAAACAACTAGCTTCTATCTCAAAGAGATAACTGAGCCTTTTCTATTTCTTTTTTCTTTTTTGAGATGATGTGATTATATTCTGAGAATGTTATAGCATGGGGGGTGGCCGGGCGAGACTCCCCTGGGAGGGCACGCCTGTCACATATAGGTCAGGATTGACCTATTTGCCAGTAAGGGAAAGGGTGGGGAGGGAGGGGGAAGAGGAGGGGGTGGGGGGTGGGAACCACATGGGGAACAAGGCACGGCAGGAAAAAAAATAGAGAGGAGGAGCTTAAAAAAAATACTATTTGGCCACAGGGAACAGGCGGGGGTGAGAAAAAGGAAAGGAAGTAATACACTAAGCAATGCTGATTCAAAGATTACGAAATGGAGGATTACTATGCAGATAATGTACAGTAGAGAGGGTAGTAGGAAAAGGAGATGGGAGAACATGGATAATGGGGATTAGAATTATAACTTGGAATGTTTGTGGGCTAAATGACCCCCACAAAAGAGCAAAAATAGCATTAATGCTGAAACAAGCGAATCTAGATTTCGTATATATCCAGGAAACTCATATAATAACAACACAAGCTTATGCTCTGTCACAGTTAGGATTTAAGGTACTAGTTCACTCAAGCCAAGGGGTCAAAAAAAGAGGAGTAGCTATTCTAGCTAGGAACAATAATGTTCTAACTAGAAAGAAAGCACAAGACAAATGGGGAAGATGGGCTATGATTGAGTGCTGGATTGATGGAGAGTGGAAAACATTGGTAAATGTATATGGATCAACAGAGGACGATCCCGATATATTTCAATTCCTAGATGTTGAATTAGCAACCTGGGCACCAAATATTATATTGGGAGGTGATCTCAATATTAATGGTGCAGACGGATTAGGACTGGGTTCTTTTGGAAAGTATAGCGGTAGGAAAAAAAAAGTATTTCAGGCATTACACAGTCTGGTGTTAAACAATGCTCTTTCAGACGTATGGGGGAAACAGATATTGGATAATAAAGGGTATACATATTACTCGGCACCGCACCAAACATGTGCAAGATTAGATTATTTTTTTATTTCAAGTACTAGTATCTCTGACTCGAAGATTGAAAGGCTGCCACGGGTCCTAAGCGACCATAACCCTCTAGTACTTACTATAACAACAAAAATAAGTACTAGACAATACACGAACTGGACTTTTGAAAGAGAGCTACTGAAAGATGAGAACTATATAGAATACATGAATAAATGGATTACTGACTTTTTTTCGTTTAATAAAGATACAGCAGAAATGGGAGTTGTTTGGGACACTTTTAAAGCTGGAATACGAGGTGAAACAATGAGCTATAGTTCTTATAAAAGGAAACAAGTTCAGTTGAGGAATCTAGAATTAGCTTCGAATGTCTTGATGGCAGAAGAAAATCTAGAAAAGTGTGTGGTGTCGGGGCGGAATATAGAAAAAGCATGGGTAGAGCTAGTAAAAGCCAAAAGGGAGGCAGAGGGTGAAATTGCCAGCAAAGCGGCGAAAATCTACAACACTAAAAGGGAGAAGTGCTATGAGCTGAGTGAGTCAGTGGGTAGGATACTGGCTACTAGAGCAAGACAACAAGAATCTGTAGGCATAGTGAGGGAAATTAGGGACACCGCGGGTATGATACACACAGACTCGATTAAAATAAGAGAAGTTTTTAGGATATTTTATGAGAAGTTATATGATGACGAGTCACAGGGTCGTGACCCGCTAAAAGATAAGGAAGAAATGAGGGAGTATCTCGAGGATATCCCTGTAGATCCAATAGAGGAAGAGGAAGCAGATGGGTTGGAAGAAGAGCTGCAGTTAGAAGAAATAAAGCAGGCAATATGGAACCTACCTTCTGGTAAAGCAGCAGGGCCTGATCAAATACCCATTGAATTTTATAAAGTATTTTGGGATTGTTTGAGAGAAGAAATGGTGAAGGTAATGCAAGGTGCACAGCTGGGCATAACATCGCCTAAATCATGGGGGGGTGCAGAGGTGGTTGTAATATTAAAAAAGGGTAAAAAACCGGAGGAACCAGGCTCGTACAGGCCTATAACCCTACTTAATGCAGACGCAAAAGTCTTCTCTAAAGCCTTAGCATCAAGGCTGGCAAGAATTATAGATAAAATCGTTAGCAGCTGCCAACACGGTTTTATACCAGGTAGAGGAACCACCCACCATATACGGAAGGCAATAACTTTATTTGACGTCTCGGAGGCTACAGGGGACCCGATCGCAGTGATATTACTCGACGCAGAGAAGGCATTCGATCGGGTCTCCTGGAGCTACCTTTGGTATGCTCTAGCTAGAAGAGGAATTAAACAAGGTTTTATTAAAGCTTTACAAACTCTTTACTTAGAACCAGCAGCGACACTACGAGTGAACAGTGGAAACACAGGACAATTCAACATAAAAAGAGGTACCAGACAAGGGTGTCCTTGCTCACCCTTATTGTTCGCTATATATATGGACCCGCTTATACGTAAAATAGAGGCATCAGTGATGATAACACCAGTTACAACGCTTATCGGGCAATGTAAAATCTTAGCCTACGCAGACGACATCGCTGTTATCTCTCCAAACCCATCTGAAGCTATAGAACACCTCGAGCTTGAGGCGATGAAATTTGGAAGAATCTCGGGATACAAATTAAATACAACAAAAACACAGATAATTAAAAACTCGCATACCCCATGCTCAGATAACCGAGTAACACAAGAAGGTACATATTTAGGGGTTATAATAATGGCAGACTTGGATAACTTGGTGGAAAGGAATATTTCCCCTTTAATTAAGAAAGTGGAGAAAGACCTAGATAGATGGGATAATTTACACCTCTCAATAGTGGGAAGATCTAATATAGTAAAAATGATTATCCTTCCAAAATTTCTATATCTATTTAGGGCAATACCGCTTTTCTTCGATAATAAAATATTAAAAAAATTGGAGAGTATGCTAAATAGATTTCTTTGGGCAAAAGGGAAAACGAGAAGGGCTCTTAGATACATGACACTGCCAAGAGAAAGGGGAGGCTGGGGAGTCCCAGATTTAAAATCTTATTACTGGGCGGCGGCTTTACAGAACAGGGTTGGCTTAATGGGAGGTGAACAGGGCAGTGGAGGAGAGGAGTGGAGTAAATATGGATCACTAGCAATCTATGGCCTAACTTTGGGAACGGAAGCGAAGTATGTCCTCCTGAAATTCACAGAGGCTAGCTATTACAAGAGGACAAAGTTTAAGATAATAATAGCAGCATTCGAAATTTGGAAAAGTTTTGCTAAAAAAATTGGCTTAGGAAAATGTAATTCTTATACGAGATTATTATATAATCCAACCCTCCCACAAGATATTTTTTCGGGACCTATAATGGTAGAGTGGGAAAACAGGGGAATCAGAACCATTGGAGATATTAGGGGGGAACAGTGTTTTCTACAATTCAAAGATCTGCAAGACAGATATAACCTAGAAGCTAGGCAATTTTTCAAATTTCTCCAGATTAGGAGTTTCCTCCTGGCAAAGAAAGGTGGTGTTCTGGGATTTAGGCGTAATGCTATAATGGAAATTATTCAAAAGGGGGAGGATTGTACAATTAAAAGATTGTATGCTGAATTGATGAAAGTAAAACAAGATGATCATCAAAAGTGGAGTGAAAAATAGAAGGATAATCTTACAATCAGTTCTGAAAGTTTTGGTATCTCTTTAGAAATGGGGAACTCATTACTATGTGCAGCATCATTACAGGCTCAACACTATAAAACACTTTACCACCTGTATTATACACCGGCTAAAATAGCTCAATGGGGAGGGCTAGTGGGTATTATATGCTATAGGTGTGGAAGCACGGATGCTGATCTGGAACATGTATTTGCTTTATGCCCCCGTTTAGATTTATTTAAAAAGGAAATTGAATGTTTTATAAATAAAATTTTAGAAAGCGAAATTGTTCTAACCCCAGGAACCATTTTATTAGGAGTAAACGTTGAGGATATACGTTCTTTTCGCGGGAGGGAATTTTTGTTTGTCGCTATGTCTATCATGAGATTATGTATAGCCTCTGCATGGATAGATCCTGTACCACCTACCTTCCATAAATGGTTGGCTAAGTTACTAATAACGTACAAAATGGAGAAAGTGATATATGCAAGGAAGGGAAAAAAGGGCAGGAAGCTGGGGGATATAATATGGGATCCTATAACTCGATGGAAGGAGGAATAATAGCGAGAAATGCTGGATTGCCTGCAGATAAGAAATACCAATGTGGTGCAATTATAATATTGATGTTGTACAATATGAAAATATAGGTCGCATCTATTTATGGTATTTTTTGTGACTTAATCTGTGCTCTAATTTATTTCTGGAAATATCACCCTCGCCTGCTGTTGATTCAGTGATTGTTTCTTATTTTGATCTATGATCTATAGGTATACATTTCTTCTCCTTTAATCTTTGGTTTGTATTAATGATGCAGTGCTTTGTATATAAATGCAAAATACTTCAATAAAAATATAAAAAAAAAAAAAAAAAAGAAACTAAGTGTATGTTCAGATGTCCAAGGGAGGACAGTCGATACGGCTGCCTCCTGTGTCGTTAACTGTATCAGTGGCTTGGCTAGAAATGCATACTGAGGAATCCATTGTCTGCAATAAGAAGTGAGGCCAATAAAAGCACGTACCTCCTTCTGTGTCTTGGGCTGAGGAAGACTCGCTATTAACTGGATACGATCGGGTGTCAACTGCCTACCCCACTTGGACAGTAAGTGGCCTAAGTAGATCACTTGCTGGACACAGAATTGAAGCTTCGAAGGGGACACCTTGTGCCCCATCTCGGCTAGGAAATACAGGACTGTAAGTGACGCTCGCTCGCAAGCACGTTCAGAACGGGCTGTGATCAGTAGATCATCGACATATTGGAGCAGGGCAGTGTCAGTTGGCATGTGAATATTGTCTAGTTGTCTCTTAAGTGCTTGACTGTAAATACTAGGACTTTCTGTGAAACCTTGAGGAGCTCGTGTAAATTTATAGCTCCTTCCATTTAAACAAAAACCGAAAAGGTACTGGCTGTCTGGATGAATGGGGACACTAAAAAATGCATTCTTGAGGTCGATTACGGTAAAAAATATTGCCTCAGGATCAATGGCTGTCAATAGAGATGAGATATCTGGAACAACTGGGTACTGGGGGATAATACATTTATTGAGTTCTCGAAGATCAATCACTAATCGATATACTGGGGGTGCATTTGGATCAGTACGTTTCATGACTGGAATGATCGGAGAATTACATACATTGGAGTCAGTTTCTACAACTACTCCTTGAGCCATAAGCTCGTCAATAATTTTGGATAAGGCTGCTACAGCCTCAGGTGGCAGTCTGTACTGTCTGATTCGTGGTAACACTACACCTTGCTTGAGAGTCACACGATGGGGTGTGATTTGCATAAAACCAACATCAGTTGGACCTTGCGCCCATAGATGCTGGGGGACATTCAATAATCTTGGATCAAAATCTCGTAAAACATAGTGACCCTTGAAGTCACGTAAAAACAAACGTATTCCTTCTGGGGAGCAGCAAATAACTGCACCTAATTCTTTCAGTGTCTTAATGCCTAACAAATTTTCTGGACATGATTTCGTAAGTAACAGGTCAGTAGTTCGGGACAATGGACCTACTTCTAGAGTAACTGGTTTTGATATCTCGTTTACAATAGGCTTTCCTGAAAATCCAAGGGAAACATTTCTAGAGCCTGAGAGCGGAGCCCCTGGAACCTCGTCGTGACTAATAGTCGTCCTACTTGCCCCTGTATCAATCAGAAACTTTCTGTCTTTCCCTAATACTTGACTATGAACATAGGGACCTTCTTGATCTACAGGAATCTCGATGAGAGGCAAGCCTACCTCCCTCTCTAGGCTGTTTCATGAATACGCTTGATACTCTGGATACTCTGTCTGGGCATACTGGTACATCTGCTGTGTAACCTGCTGTGTTGCAGCGATAGGCTGCGGTGCTGGAACTGTCTGTTGTGCATTCTGTGGCTGAGAAGTCTGTGAAACTTGTTCTTGTCTAGGCGGACGTGGTCTTTCTTTAGTCTTACCGGTAGCTATATTGTGTTTCAGAACTGCACACTCGTTTATAAAATGACCTGGCTGTTTACAGTAATTGCATGTCCCTTTAACGGGAACTGCAGGATGACTGGCTTGATTCGGACCCCTCTTCTGACTGTCTTGTGGAACAGACTGTGCAACTAGTACTTTCATTTTCGTGTCTTTCATACGTTTCCTTTCATGATCTTGCTCTTCTCTAATTCTATTCTGGTGATACTGGAGCATCTGAAGCATTTGGGACGGAGTATTAGCTTGCCATGTACTTTCGACTTTCAAAACTCGATTCTTAACTTGTGGACTTGAATTCTCGACTAGTTTAGTAACAAAAAGATGAGGGTATGACTCACTACTCGTCTTGAGACCACTGTTAATGCTAAAGCATTTCTCGAATCTAGAATAAAAATCACTAGTATCTTCGTCTGGTTTCTGTTTACAGGCTGAGATTGCATCCCAGTCTTCCTTTTTAGTGGCTAATAATCTTGGCAAAACTTGTATTAATAGTTCAGGTAATTCTTTACATTTACCTCCTAGACCGGTACCTGGTACACGTGTATTTTCTTCAGCTTCTAGAGCTGTCCAATCTATCTTTTTCTCTCCCACCTCCCAATCTTTTTCCTTGAGTTTCTCATATATGCCCGCAGGCAACAGGACTTTTAGCATTTTAATAATATCTGGATACGTGTATTCTCCCATACGGAGCATGTCTTTTAATTCTCGGTGGAACCCTGCTGGATCTTTGTCGTGACAGGGAATTAATTTCTTCATTTCTAAGAGTTCCATCTTGGTAACTGGGGTGTAAACAAATACTCGTTGCATTTCACCACCCGCTGTCCTAACTGGGTGTACTTCTCATAACGGATTCTGTCTGTCTATGTAAAACGGTTTACTTTCTGGGGGTGAGACATGAACAAAATGTGGGTTCAGAAACGTTCTATATTTATGGCGTTGTTCTAGAATGACACTAATTAAATCGGTACCTAAACCTTTCCATCTATACTGGAGTAACTCGTTCAGGACATCATGTAACGGACCTGGATCGGAATGTTGACCCTCATACAGAGTAATGAGGTGTTGGATCATATACATACCCACCAGTCGCTGCTCGGCTGGGGGCAGTTTCAGAAACATTTGTGCCACTATTTCGTCTGGAAAAGTGGTAGAATCAGTAATCCATCGGACTGCTGATCGGGCTAGTTCTTGTTCATGTATAGTACTTAACTCACTATAACCGATTCGTGATTTCAGAATTTGATCGGTAGCTTGAAATACTTGTTCTAGAGAGCCTTGTTCTGGTGCTGGATGATGAAAGACTTTCTTGTGTTCTAAGCGTAAATGTCGGTCTGGAAATCTAGATTTACCTACATACGCTATTCTGGCGGTATTCTCGTCGTCTACCTCTTCAGTAGAAGAGTCATTTTCTTTCTCGCTTACTTGTGCTTCTCTGCGTTGTTCGTGTAACCTTATTATTTCTTTACGTATTTTCTTGTACATACTCTCTATACTATTGAGGGTCTTGTGCTTACCCTCGGCTATATTATCACTCCACCTTGTCAGAACTTTCATTTCGACCGGATCTTTAGTCGGGGAATCTTGTTCCCGTATTAAACAATTGATCAGAAACTTTAATAACATCAACTGGATCTCAGCTTTTCTGAGAGACATGACTTCACCAATACTTTCTGGATCTTGTCCTGTACGAATGAAACGATACATTCTGTCTAAATCTTCTTTCATATTCGGTAGGGTGACCAAATACTCGGACACCTGTCTTATACACACGGAGTATAGAACCATACTATCCTCGCCTGGGACTGGATCATAACAGCATTCAGTAAGAACTCGTCTGATCTCTGCAATAGACTTATATTTGGGCGTACGCTGTAACGCACGTTCATGTAACTCGACTGCTCCTAAACGTCTACTTGGCGGCGGGGTACCAGGAGGACCTCCTCCCGCGGCCCCTATACTGGAATCATCGACTGATCCTCCTCGTGCTGGCAGAGTGACTGATGTGGCGGGAATTTGTACTACGGGCTGGACCGGGGTTACCGTAACAGGTACTGCAACAGGTGCCCCGGTGACTGGAGGAGCAGGAATTACATTATTCACGGGAGCTGGCTGAGCAGGATTTGCATATTCTGGGACTGTGTCGTCCAAATAGGACGAGATAAAAATATCAGCTGCGGTCGGTTTGTGACGTAGCTTGGTCGGAACTAACGGTGGCGGAAAATTACTGGATGCTTCCGGGGTTGCTTTTGGCAAGCCCTCGGCAAGAAGAGGATACATACCCTTAATAAGGGCATTCCTCTGTCTGTCTGACTGTTCGGTTTTAACTCGTTCACCTATCTCGATTAGTTCCCTTTCCTGGGCTCTTTCTGTGGATTCTCTACTTAATTCTGACTTCCTGATTTCTTTTTCGGTTCTTTTATGAGATTCTTTGCGCCATAACTCGATGGCATCTTTCTGTGACTGTCGGGCTTTCTTTTTCCATAATACTTCTTCTACTCGCATGATGCACTCGGCATCCCACGTACCTGATACGGGCCATCTATACTTCTCCTCTAATTCCTTGGTGTACTCCACCCATAAATCTAGATATAATATGGCGCTTATGCCATGCTTTTGATACATAAAGTGACCTGGACTGTCCCTAGGCGGGACAGGAACTGCTTCTTCTAACAGACCTTTTCTAGTTTTTAACTGACGTAATTTAGAAAACAAAGGCATGACTGGGCTGGAGTCTAGACACAATACAATACACAATGAACACGATAATTACACCACTTTCATACCACGACATTGAAATACATGAATGACATTTAAAATAACAGTTTTGACAAAATACTACCTGGAATACTGAAAACAAAATACATGAATTTCTCGAGAACAGAACAGACTAGAACAGAAACTAGATGCACTGCTAAAACAGTACGAAACTTACCGGTCTCATGAAGAGACACGTCAGGACCCACATCCACCTAAGTGGACACTTCGTGTTGGATCTGTGTACCCCAAACCCACGGACCAGAGACAATGCAATTGACCCTGTCTAGATACTACCCCAGCAACGGTACTCACCGGGCCGCAAGAACGGAAGGCCTCGGACTGGACTGGGCTGCTACGACGCCGGACGGACGAACTTCGGACTTCAGTTACAGGTGGGCCTCCGGATACCTCGGACCTTGGACTCTCGGCTTGGGCTCTGGTCGGGACTCGCCGCGTTCCTCCACCGCCTCGTCTGGATGCTGGACCGCAACCTCCGTCTCCTCCGTGGGCCTGAGGGATACTTGAAGCAGAAATATCTGCCACTGCGCAGGATGGTTCCGTCACGACTGCAGAGGATCAGGGGGCTTGCGTGGCTTCTCCGGCGCGTGGGGAAAGGGCAAGTCCCTATTCGGGCGCCATTATGTCGTAAATAAATAAATAATACCTCTATTTTTGACTGGATATAACAATAACAGATAGCTCAATAAATAAGAGTCAAGATTCGAGGTAGTAGGAGTTTGCAGGTTTAATACAGCATAAGGACAGGAACAGGACAACCTGCACGGGCAAGATCTGGGATGGCTAGCAACGTTTAATAACAGTACACAAGTATATATACTAAAACAATTGCATTACAGTGCATACAGTAGGTGTAGCAGTGGGTGGGGTTAATAGCAGTCGCGAAAGATAAGGGTGAAAGTAGGTGTAACAGGAGGCGTGTACATAGACATGTGATGTAAACGTAACACAATATGTCATAAATGGGGCGGAAACATGGAGGGGGCTACCTGAGGAGCCGGGACCTCTAACCTAGTGGTGCGCGCAAACTGGCAATGACGTGTTACTAGGAGAAGCTGGGGGCTATGACTTCTGCGCTAGGAGCAGAGACTAATTTCTGGAGAGTCAGAGCGACATGTACCTAAACACTATCTAGTATCTGATGTTTAGAGAACATGTTGATAGAATCCAAAAGTTATCAGGGTAAAGGCTAACAGACTCTAAGACTGGTGCATGAATTATTCTACATGTAGTACGTGTTGGGGAATATTAAATGACCATTAATACAGTATTTCTCTTACATGGAGACGTAAAGGCTAGACTGTGACGGAAACTATTGATGCGATTCAGTAGCTTAGGAATGCAGAGAAGGAGGGCTGGACTGATAACTAGAATCATAATATACTCTTGGCAGACTGGCAGGCAGAGCCAGGACGAGCCGGGCCCTGTGAGGCAGGAAGAAAGTGAAGGGTCAGGGATACAGGTGGGGGCTGTATCGCTCCTCAGCGAGGGTTCAGGAGACAGGAGCTGAATCTGAGTCCGGGCCCTTTTGAGGCCTAGAAACGGGGACTTTACAATGAAATAACGTGCACACTGAGAAACGTGGCAACGTAGCTTTACATAGGCCTGATATTCGTTGTATTCACGAAAACTGGAAACTGGCATACTAGAGTTGGACACAACTGTAATTGCGTCTTTAATCGATCATGGGGAATACATATGCATATTAATCATGCACATATAACATAAGATGGGGAACACGTAGGGACACAGAACATGGCGAAATTTACTTTTCCACAACATCTTCCGCTGCTGTGCTTTAGAAGCAGCGCTTACTGCTGGGTTCGAACGTTTAGTTGGAGGCGGCATCTTAGGAATGGTTCCAGAGCCGAGCACATCCCTCTGGGTCTGTACCTTGCTCGCGCTGACGGGCGCCGGCTGTAATTTTTCTTTATCCTTTTCCTGTCTCCCTTGTTGTGCCATTTCTTCGGGAGTCCTGATGCTGTATAGGTCCCACACAAACTTCTTCAGAATCCTTAGCGCCGTTAAAACTCCGCGCTGAATCTGCAACTGAAGCCCGGTGCTGATATTAGTATTTGGCCCTTGTTGCTTCCTAGTCAGCCGGTAAATCAGCCACATACTGCCTCCTACTGCCTTCTGCATATCCCAGGTCCGGAGAGGGAGTAGAGTGCGACTTTCCTCTATAACGTTATAGCGGCCATCTTGCCCCTAAGACTCCCAGGTGGTCAGACCTTCCATTGCCGCTCCTCAGTTTCTTCAGAACTCCGGCAGGAGAGGCAGTGATGGAAGAGCAGACAGGAGTATCGATCTGCATTTTCAAGCGCCATCTTTAAAGATCTTACTTCAGCTCGCTAAGCTGTACAGTTTCTGATTGATTCAGTTTTGGTGACCATTGGTTTGAATTTACCTATGCGCCAGCGACCTTTAACGATTGCGCATGCTCCATTGTAAACTTGTTTTTTCACAACGTAGTGTTGTGCAAATCTGTTTGTGTAGATTACACAGGTGTATTGTTCGAGAGGCAGAATTTTGATTGACAGAGGACATTCACTTTCGTATGCTAGATCTTCTAGTCTTTTCATTTTTGGATCAAAAGCGTCCTGCAGCAAGAGAATTTTCCCATTGTATCCATTTTGGATCTAATGCCACAGCATTTGGAATGCGTGGTCTTGTCACTGCCTAAAGGGCTGATACTGCTGTTAAAACAGATATGCTCTTGCCTTGGTCTAGGGCTCTTTCTTTTGCTACAGCAGTTTGAACCGCTGTTAGAATTTTTTCAGTAGAACTGAATTTTATTTCAGCTTGTGTGTACAAGTGTGATTTATAAGCTATTGGTACCGTTTCTCCCTCATTAGAGGTCAGGTACGTGAATCCGCATCTTCCTGGGATGACTCGGATTACAAGGTTGCGTTCGTTTGCGCGTGTTTGCAGTTTTGTTTTAGTTAACATGTTTGTTTGTAATGTTCGTAACATTTCTTGGTGTTTCTGAGTCCAATTAATTG
Source organism: Lissotriton helveticus (assembly GCF_964261635.1). Classification (NCBI taxonomy): domain Eukaryota; kingdom Metazoa; phylum Chordata; class Amphibia; order Caudata; family Salamandridae; genus Lissotriton; species Lissotriton helveticus. Next base: position 129,368,774 of record NC_136064.1, read on the forward strand.
GTTTGAAATCAGGTTTTATTAATTCATAGAGAGGTTTAACCCTCTCTGCATAATTTAGAATGTATGTTCTTCCGAAGTTCAGGAAGTCTAGTATTGATTGTAAGTTCTTCAGCGATTTTGGTGCTTGGAGTACTGCACACTTCTCTAAGAAGTTGTCTGCTAGGCTTTTGCCTTCACTTGATTATTCATATCCTAAGAACAGGACAGTTAGATGGGCAATTCATGACTTTTTAAAGTTAAATTTGTACCCTTCAGCTGCGAACCCAAGTATTATGGTGTTCACTCTTTTCAAGTGTGTCTCTAGGTCGTCGTCTGTAAGATAGATGTCATCGACATAAGATTATGCCTCATCATCATACATTAGTAGTAACTCTGTTACCCTGGCTGAGAATAATCCTGGGCTATTCTTGAATCCCAGTGGGAGACGACAGAATTGTGTTTGCCCCCCATACAGGAGAAAGTGGTCAAATACCTACTTTCAGGTGCAATGTTTTGACAAAAGAAACCATTTGAGATATCTAATGTTGTTTTATATTTTTTGCGCACAATGTTATTCATTAGTGCTGCACTGTGTGAGTTTTGTACTGCAAATGTTTTGCAGCAGGAGTTTAGGTGTCCGTAGTCCAAAACTAGACGATATGAATTTTCTGGCTTGGAGAAAGGAAACAAAGGATTGTTCTTTTGTGAGGTGCATGTTTCAATCACCCCCTGGTATTCAAGTTGATCTAAGATCTCCCTGACTTGTTTTTTTAGCTTTTTGCTTAACAGGATACTGCCTTTGTGCAGTCGGTTGATTTTTTAACTGTATTTTGTGGTGAGGAGAATCCTCATCCCATCATACATGATTTTTATATAATGCAGGGGCTTGGGCTACTTCCCATTTTCTTGCAAATGTGTATTTTTTATGAATTGGAATTTGATTTCAGAAGACAGGCATAATCATTTCTTCGCCATGTGGGCACTCCCTGACAAACTCTGCTGGCCAGTCTTTTTCTGCTAGAAGGATGTCATAGCCTTTAGAAAGGTTATCCCAAAAGAGACCCTTAATTTTCCTAGTTTTGTCCCCCTCTATACGTAATGTTATTTCATATAATTTATGGGGTATGCTAACTCTGGTGTCTGAAGTTTCCACTTGAATGTATTCATTTGTCTCCACTGTCTCCAGAAGATTCATCAGGATCTTGAGAGCTATGGTCACTTCTGCTGCTCTGTCTAGCATTGTCTGGGCCCATTCTCCATTTTTCAGTTGTGTCCTCAGAATCCTCTGCATATTTTATTTTAATATTGGAAATTGTAATTTTTTACTTTGATGAGCAGGTGCCTTGTCTTTGGACTTGACATGCTCTTCCTTGTGTTCTTTCCGATTTCTGTGAGGAAGTCTGAAAAGATCGAGAGGGACGAGTATCATTATCTTGATATCTGTCAGGTTTTCTCAATTTATCCCCGTCTCTAAGGTTGTATCTTTTTTCAGAGGGCTCCCTGTGGGAAGACTTGCCTCCTCGTTCTGGAGATCTATCTCTCCGTTGAGGAGACCTTCCTCTTGATTGAAACTGCTTTTCTCTGCGAGTGGATTGTTTATTTCCCTCCCACCTCTTTTTTGGAGTGTAGATGATTATTGATAAAGGTTTTTTCAGGATTTTCAATTAGTTGTGGTTTTAGTGGTTTCCCACCCAAACTATCTCTACCTAGTTCTTCATATGATTTTTCTATGATTCTGGCAAGTTTAAAAAGTTGTTCTGCTATATCTGTTTCTTTCAATTTCTGGCGGAACGCCACAGATGCTGCTTCTCCTTTTATGTTGGCTAGTAATATAGCCGAGACTTGCTTAAAGCCTTTCAGTAATTTCATACCTAGAGTTAAAGCAGGTTCTGGACCGTATTCATTTAGAATCTGTCTTAATACGTCTGGTATAACCGCCATGGACGGAACACCATGTGTTTTTGTGTAAATCAAAGCAAAGACTGTGCCCCAAGTGTCACAGTCCTCCACATGTGGTGCGATCCCCATTGGAAGACAGATAGTCAGAATTCTGTGTTTATCATGAGGTGTAGTATCAGGAAATACTGCCTCTATTTGAGTGATTTTTTGAGCTAACCAGAATGGAATTTGTTCCCGTTTTGCGGGTATTTTGCCAATCGCTGATTGTATATTCCGTGGTGTGATTTTATTTGTGTTCCCCTGGTGAGGGGTGTGCCGTGGAATTTTTATTGCTGGTTGGACTGTTGAAGTCCGCATGACATATTGGACCAATTGTCTATGTATTTTAATTAGTTGTTTTAGCTGAGCTAAAAGTTCTCGGTCTGACATTTTTTTCAATGTCAGGGTGTGGTGGATAGCTGGCTAGAACCGGCCATGTGGCTCCTGGTCTAATGTAATGTAATGTAATATAAATGTAATGTAAAAATGTAATGTAATGTAATGTAATGTCGGTGTACTTGTAAAGCGCACTTTTACTCCATGGAGTATCCTGGCGCTGAAGACCGCTGGGGAACCCGTCCTGGTTTTCCCTGTGAGATGGTCCCTTTCTGGGTATCTCCAAGGAGAAACCAGGCATACCCGGCGTCTGTGGGGGCCATTGTAGAGATGAGGCAAGCTTAATGCCCAGAGTTGCCGAGTGTGTTTTGACCCTGGTCCACGACCCTGCCGCGTCGGGAATTGAACCCTGGTCCCGGGCCATTCTCTGCTTACGGGTCTGCCGCCTCTAACCAGTGAGCCACACCACTCCACTAGTGGCCTACCTAGTGGACCAAGCCCGGTAATGTGATTTTGATGTTTTAGGGCGCCATTAAACCAGAGCAGGTGGTCTTGGTATGTTAGTGGAATTTCAACGTCCTCGAAGGCAGCGTATTCCTCTGAAGATTCCTCTATTTTTTAATAGTGGAAATCTTGTGTCACAGCGTGTACTACTGGAAAATGTATCCATGAATAGAATACCTCTGTCTGCCGATATTCATGGGTCTCTACCACAAATATGACTGTACCACCTCTTGATGATAGTCCATTTTCTATAAGTTTAAGATTTATAGTTCTTCTTACATTTACCGGAATGATTATAGCATTCGGGTCTTCTTCTCGGAGACTTGTGTCATCCGCTATAAGTTGATCTGCTATTCTAGCTCTCTCTCTTTCATCATCACTTTCCGTCATTTTTTTTGACAAAAAGTTTTTTTGTTGCAGAGCAAGTTTCAAGGAAACAAAGATTAGGTGCACAATATTTTGGAACACTGTATCCTTCAACGTTGACTAAACCAAAAACTAATAGATAGGATTCTCATCCTACTAAGTTCCGGTGGATATTAATCTTTCACCCACTCCAGACGTCTATTGGAAAAAGGGGTCTGTGTGAAAAGCACGACTAAGTTACTCTAGTATCTTGCGTTAGATTATCGCCTTACCAAACGTTGGGCGCCATGTAGTGTAGTTCCTATATTCCCAATAGGCTCTGCGCATTGGAATAACATAAACGATAGTTTAGACGTAGGACTGAGGACATCTAGGTCTCTACTGAATATGTTAGACTTAATTATGAATGCCAGCTAGCTCAGAGGTCACTAGAAACTTTCTCGAATGAACAGGAAGAAGTTAACTTTCCTGATCAGACAAGAAGGGATTCGTTTCTGACAACCGCATAAACATGACAACTTTGCTCCCTCCAGAATAAGGAGTATATCTCCAGAGTTGTGTGAAAACAATAGACAGCTATTTCACTCAGTCAATCGTGCATGCTTAGATTCACCAGAGTGCAGAGAAATAGAGAGACGGGCGTTTTCAATAAAAGGGGTTATTTATTGAGCAGTCTTCTTTCTCATGCAAGAGAAGTGAATTGCCACAATTGCAATACTTGTTATAAAGTAAAGTGCGTACAGTAAAAGTAGTATTATGAAATAATACTGTAAAAGCATTGATATGGTTTCTGAGCCATATGATACTTAAAATGGATAAAATATATACATACATAAAATCATTGACTAAACGTACTCAAGTGGTGCTTCTAAGATACGCCTATCCCGGTGTACCTAACCTAAGCCTAGTACGTGGAAAGGAGTATATGAGCTGCAGTTTAAGTTAAGTTAGTTTTTGCCAAGAATCTGAATCAAGAATTCTCTAAGGATCTAATCAGCTCCGTACCTTGGTTATAGAATGAAGGAGGTCTTGTATCTCTCTCTCAGGACTCGATTTCCCAGCAACCCGCAAGGGTGACTGGAAACACTGGAGCTGGATTTCTCGGCAAGAGAAAAGGCAGCGTCTCTCTCAGTGCGTCAAGGGGAGTGTCGGCTTCCTTCGGCTCTCGCATCAGCTGGGCTTCGGGCAAGTATATAGCCGCTCTGCTCCAAACCACTGTGTGTTTGCTTAAGGCAAAGTTGGAATATTTATACCTAGATGGTGCTGAGTTTGACGTAAGGTTGGACATAAGACGTCACTAATGAACTTACAGTTCTTTCTGGACTCCAGGAGTTCTTGCACAAATCAAAAAAAAGCAGGGGGATTTCTCGGGCTGCTGGAGGCTTGGTTTGTTTAAAGAACGCGGTGTACTTTCTAGGAGTCTATGGGAGTAGCCTTGCCGTATTTGGACTGCATTGGCTATGACTAAATATGGGTATGATTCCTATGCCTTTATAAGGATATGTTTTGTTATAACCATATAAGGGCATGAATCAGGAATATTTAAATAGGGTCCTTGATACATTCACAACAGTTTGGTACAGTATTCTGAATTTAATTGAATAGTACGGGCTCCCCAATCAATCAACGGGTTGTGTTCCGTCAGCCATGGGCGACCTAAGATTGTTGGAATTGAGGAGCGTTTATTAAATTAAACTGTAATGTCTCTTGATGGCCTTCAATAGTGGTCATGTATACCAATTCAGTATGGCTGGTAATTGGTCCAGAAGTCAATTCAGTGCTATCCAATGCTCGGATCTTATTGCTCTTCTCCTTTTGTATAGATTGTAATCCGATCTGACCAGCAAATTTGAGATCGCAAAAGTTACCAGTTGCTCCAGAATCCACCCTGACATTGACTCCATCCAACATTATACCTCAAAACCTTAGGGTTACAGCCATTATCAAATGAGGTGAAGAAACTTGTAACGTATTTGCTAACTGGTGATTCATTGGAGTTGTTACTCTATTCGCATCCACAGGTCCAACCACGCGTACCTGCGGTGCCTCTAGTTTTCCTTCTCCTTGGCAGGCAACTTGGGTCTTTTCAAACAATTTTTGACAAAATGTCCGCTTCCTCCATAATATAAACATAATATGTCTAATCTTCTTTTTTCCTTTTTCTCTTTAGAAAGGGGGCCCCTGACTGCTCCAATTTGCATGGGTTCAATTCCATTGGAACTTTCGGCAGGTCTGATGAGTCAGTTTTGGCTCGGTCGAAACGAGGAACACTAGACCTAAACTCCCTTTTTCGCTCTCCCTTTCGCTCACTTAGTTGATAGTCAATTTCTAGAGTTAGATCCACCAAGGCTGAGATGTCAGTTGGTCTATTCGGAATTTGCGAAAGGGCGTCCTTCAGTTCCTCTCATAACGTCCTGTAGAAAACTGCAGCTCGCTTATCTTCAGGCCAGCTTGTCTCGACCACCAGTTTATTAAATTGGGCTAGATAAGCTACTAATTCTCGGTTTCCCTGTTTTCATTCCAACAGTTCGTTGTCTGAGGCTTGGGATGCTGTTCTTCGATCAAAAAAGCCTTTTTGAAGTTGTCTAAATTGTATAAATCTGGGTCATCCTTAGACACTAGTAGCATGGACCAAGAGGCGGCATCTCCACTCAGATAGGAAAGGATGAACGCCACACGTGATTGTGCATCAGGGAAAATCGTAGGACGGCACATAAAATGCAACGAACACGGGGTCAAAAAAATGTGAGCCTTCTGTGGGTCTCCGTTGAATCTCTCTGGGGATAGTGAGTGGATAACTTGTGTAGGGGCATAGGTTGGTGTGCTAGTGTTTGGGTTCTGCGTTGCAAAGGATGTGGAAGCTTGACTAGCACCCAAAGCTGGTGTTCCTATTTTAAAGGTTATTATCACTTGTCTAAATATCTTAATCTCCTCTCTCACTGCCTCCAACTCCTTTTGTATATTACTCAAAATCTCGCCTAAATCTTTAAGGTCTAAACCTTCTGCCATTCTGCTCAGGTCTTTGTACCAACGTGGGCACTTCACTCTGTCAAGGGGCTGCTATATACAGCCAGGAACCACACAGGAGCAGAATGCCGCTAAGTCCCAATGCCCCTCTCAGAACCTCACTGCCAGGTTGATTGTTTACTCCTTAGCAGGTAAGTACTAAGGGGGGAAATGGGGATTGGGATAGAGAAGAAACCGCTCCAAAACTCTGCCTGCTCTGCTTCTTCCGGTCTTCTTCTTCCTCTGTTTTATTCAGGCTAAACAACAAGTACTCATATAACTTTTTCTGTTTTCATGTAACTTGCTTTCTTATTAGACATATGAATAACTTATCTTACCAGAAAGTAGTTTTCGGGCTAGCCTTTCTTCTAACTTCTCTTAATGTCTGTATCTTTTTTCACTAAAAAAAGTCTTCACTAAGTCTCTTGTTCTTTTCTTTATAGGCCCTTCGACTTTCTTCTGTGCTCTGTCATCATGAGAAAAAACAAGTAAGTAATGTTCTACTTTCTATTCTGGTATATGGTATCTTGGGGTTTCTTCCTAAGGCATACTCACTTAACAAGTAGACGTAGTGACTTATAATTGGGGTTCTGAATTGCTGGGGTGAGTCTTTCACTTCTCTCCAAAAAACAACCCTCCAAACTTATTTTATAGAATCTTATTAGTAGGTGGGGGCGGAGATTAAATGTTCTTATTAAGGGCTAATGAGAGGATTTGCCTCGGTTGCCAAAAGTATTTCTGTTGAGAAACTTTTAGCTCTGAGAAGCCAAGAACTGGAATTATTGTGGTTCTGAAGAATAAACAACGCAGTGCCAAAAGCTTTTACACATGTTTATTCTTCCTTTAGGCACAAGACAAACTTGGTTCCCAGAAATAATTAACTGCAAGTGTCAAAGTGAATGATTGATCAGCTTTTAACTCAAGCAACATGAAGAATAAATGCTCGCTTCGAATATTCAATTCTTATTTTTTAAATGCATGGTCCAATGCTGCATGAAAATGTGCAAGCATTAAACCTTCAAAAGAATTATTTCTCTAATGAGGCTCATAAATAATCTCTGAGACACGACGTGTTGAAAGGTCACGCCCGTGTCAACTTGACTAGAGAATAGTTCTTAGTACATTTATTTCCTGAATAAACGCTGTGCTCGGCTGTCGTTTAAACAACTCTACTCTATGAAAAAACGACCTTTATTTCCTCAGGTTTACACACTTATTCTCAACAAGGGAAATTTATTTTAAATGTTCATTTCTTCAGGAAGAATGCTCAAATTTATGCACTAACCTTTTATTTGACAACTCTGACCTTACAGACGAAGCTAAACCCGGTTAATTCGATTCTACCCTGACTAACTAACACAACGCTTCTTTTTCAGATGCTCTCCTGGAAGAATCGTCGGTGAAGTGCACAGTAGAATGCTGGTGAGCACTTTACCAGACCTTGATTGCATGGAGGACTAGGCTGCTAAACAGCACTAAGCTGTTGCAGTGAAAAAAGGTTTGCAGCCATGTTGGAGTTTCTGCGGTGCCAACTAGCACTCCAACTTAATGGATGAATGACTCTTTGAGTTTGGAATGAGAGGGTAGAAGCCACCGAGGAGGTATGAGGAGGAAACCTCCTGTGATTCCTGACAGATTGGGCTTCTTTGAAGAAAGGTTGATCCAAAGGTTTCCCAAAAAGTGTTGAGTCCTTGGTCTCTGCAGCTTTAATGAAGTTCTCCCAAGCCTATTCCCTAATCTCCAATTGTCTTTGGAAAAGAGCTTGTAAATCTACGCCTTAATGTTCAGATATGGGGAGTTTCCTTTAATCCTGATCCAGGTCTTCTGCTGGACGAAATATGGGTGACTGTTCATGGAAGCCACAACACACTCTTCCGGAGTGAAAAGTGAGGATTAGCAAATAGAGTAATAAAACAAGTGAAGAAAAACAGTTTTGCTGTTGTGAACCGGAAAAAGGAAATTATATCTGACATCACATGACAGGAATCATAATGGATTGGGAGAATCATACAAGAATTATGGATCCATATAGCCCTAATACAAAAGAAATAGAAAAAAGAAACCTGATTCCAACAATCTGTAGAGTGTCTTTAAAAGGTACATGCAAGCCCTCATGCAGGTGGTTAGCATTTTAGAGCTGAAGGAACAAGAAGTATCAGCAGCCAAAACCCAGACTCATGAGGTCAGGCAATCACAGGTGAATGAGACTGCCGAACTGCAGCAGCAGGCCTCATGCGATGTTTCCTGAGACATGGACAATGTGGGACTGCACAAAGTACTATGGTTCTCATGCTCATAGATTGCTGAGCTGCAGTGGTCACAATCCATAGTTTAATTTCTATCAACAAGATCCAGGTTTTCTCTGACAACTAGACAGTCATAGTAAGCTTATAACAAAAGTGCGAAGACGTCAATGAAAACATTCTCCTTTTGCTAAAATGTAAAGTTGAAGCACCAGAAGCATTATTCATGGGATAGTGAATTTCTAATAAAGGGATTACATGTATTAGGACATTGAATTATCAATCAAACCATCCTTCGTGCACCAGAGGGGCAGGGACTACAGTGACGTGCGAAAAGCACTTTACCAGACCCACAGAGCAGGACATGCATGGGAGAAGTGTGGCTCACTGGTTAGAGGAGGAAGACCTGGAAGCAGAGGTCAGCCCGGGACCAGGGTTCAATTCCCGGCTCGGCAGGGTCTTGAGTCCTAAAATGTCCATGGACTCGACAATTCTCGCTCCGGTGCCTACTCGATTCACGGGTTCACACTCTGCGACTCTGGGCAATAGCTTGCTTAATCTCCACAACGGCCCCTCGCGGCGGGATGCCTGGCTTTCACCTTGCGGATACCCTGCCGGGGTTATCTCACAGGGGAATACCAGGACGGGTTCCCTAAGCAAGCGCTTAGAAACCGCTTGGTGATTTGCGCTATATAAATTCCTGTACATTTACATTTACACACCCAGGCATGTGCCCGTGCCAAGCCCAGGCCAAGATGGACCCTTCTTCACCCATCATCGCCCAGAAGAGACCAGGCTAGGCCCACTTTCTTAAGTCCCATCACTGGCCAGTATCATCTATCCGGAAGCTACGAGGAAAATTTACCTTCTGGGATTTGCCTCTGCTTTATTCAGGAGAGTGTCGACACCGAGGCATACATCAATAACTGCCTGAGGGTGACTTTTTGACTTGGTCTGTCCTGGAAGTAGGGGTTTGCCTTAGTAACATGCAACCTGTGCCTAATTATTGCACTCATCAAAGCATAATTCTTCCTGTTTGTGATTAAGTGTAATCATGGTCAAAAGGACAAATTTGGATAATGATAGCCGCTATAATGGGAAGATAGCTACAACATCCGCAAGTGATAACAGCACACTAGAAGCTATAAATGTCTTAATTGAAGAAGTGGGGGTATATTAGGCAACTAATTAGAACGGATATTATGAGGAACAAAGTTAAAACCAATGTTGATTTGTCATCCACTGCCATGGCAATTCAATCCCCCTTGGCTCCACTAAGCCAAGAACTAACTGAAGCAGCAACTGTAATCAATATGCCTTGCATTATTTGGTTTACTCCACTTATGTCAGAACACAAACTGCTGATTCCGTTAAGGATAAGGGTACGGAGAAGGAGTGGGCTATAGCACAGGTCACCTCACTAAAGGAAGACTTGAAAGCTCTGACAGGGGCTGTTCAATCTCAACATAGAACTATTAAGAAAGCCAGAACAACTGCTGGGTAATAGAAGGGCAGCCACTCAAGTAAATGTAAATGTAAATGTGGGTGTACTTGTAAAGCGCACTGCGACTCCATGGAGTATCCTGGCCCTGAAGACCGCTGGGGAACCCGTCCTGGTTTTCCCTGTGAGATGGTCCCTTTCTGGGTATCTCCAAGGTGAAACCAGGCATCCCCGGCATCTGTGGGGGGCCGTTGTGGAGATGAGGCAAGCTTAATGCCCAGAGTTGCCGAGTGTGTTCCCTGGTTAGAGTAGGCACCGAGGCGAGAATTATCGAGTCCGTTTTGACCCTGGTCCACGACCCTGCCGTGTCGGGAATTGAACCCTGGTCCCGGGCCGTTCTCTGCTTACGGGTCTGCCGCCTCTAACCAGTGAGCCACACCACTCCATGCAAGTCCATGTCACTTGTCAGCTATGCGGATGCTCCTTAAAGGTTTATTGAATGGCTGGAGAAAAATACTTGGTAATCCTTAATCCTATCAAAATAAAAATGAAGCAATATCAACTAACACAGTCAAGTAAATTGGGAGTTTACACTAACAAAGACTGAGGGAGGGTAACAATGCACTTGCCTACGCCCATTGACTACTCTTTAAAGTCCCAGTACCAATACAGTTTCACATTGGATCCGTAATAAACACAACTGCCTATCATTCATACGTTTAGATGTATACTCAGCCCAACACCTACCAAATAATCTGTGCTGTTATGATAATATAAAATTGATCATAAGTAATCAGGCTGGTATTGATGTCCTTAGGCTCATGCTTTTCCACCTTGAGGGTCAGCAATTCAGCTCAAAAGAGCGCCAGAGTTTACAACTCATGCTAATATTTGTTTTTTAACCCACAAAAATATGATTGCATGTATTTTGCTGGAACAAAGTGACCATATAAATCTTAGTGCAAGCATCATTGGGGCCAATCCAAATGCTTCATTATCGGGCTTCAGCAGCAGGAAACCCCGGCAAGTGGATAACACACAAGGCTGTGGGAAGGAAACTCTTCACCACTGAAAGAAATTGACTGACTGTGCAATAATCGTAATAGCAACTTTGTTTCTAAACAATTAGGCAGTCCAGCAATAGCTACTCATTCTAGCAAAGTAGCATGGACGATTCCTTCATGGAATTTGGCATGATTGAAGCAAAAATGTATGGACCGGACTGTGGGATTTAGATTGATGATCATTACATTTGTGTGTTTCAGCAAACCTGGTACCCAGAACCTTGTTTTATATGTGGCTTCTCCAGTGTTGCATGCCCTGCTTCTACTCAGGAGAGAGGCTGTTCAGTTGGGGGGGCTACTAGTTTGTGTGAAAAACTCACTGAATTATAAAATTATCATTCTTAATGGAACCACCCTTGACCTTTTTGGTCTTCAATTATATAGAGATAATACTTGTATTTATCTTTTCAATGTTATAATAGAATTATGGGTAAGAACAAAGAATCCTACACTCTATCACTCCTAGATAACCACTTAAGTTCCCTGCAGCAAGAGGTGTGTGATGTTAGTAGTGGCATGTGGCTGGTGGTGTGGGTGTGGTGTCTGGTTGTGTGATGTCAGTATTAGCTGTGGCTGGTGCTGTGACTGTGGTATATGGGTGTGTGATATCGGTAGCGGCTGAGGCAGGGTATGGTGTCTGTGTGTATGTCACTGGATGTGGTGGTGAAGGCGGTGAGTACCTGGTGACTGATTGTGCTGCCTTTTTTCTTCTTATCTTTGGCTTTGTGTCTGTTGCATGTGGATTTTGAGGTGAATGCAGATGTGTGCATATGCTAGGGCAGGTATGGGAATAGGGATTGTGGATTGGGAAGAGGCAGGAAGTAAGGTAGAAACCTGGAATTGTTGGAAGGCTACTGTGAGTGTGGAAGCCAGAGCCAGAAAATATCTCTGTAAGCCAGACATGTCAGCGTGAATGCCTTCCATGTATGACACTATCTGAGTTAGCTGTGGATTTTGCACCTGGATGGCAGTCGGCACTGCAGAGATCTGCCTCAGGATTTCAATTGCCTCCATTCTCAGGGCAGCAGGGGAGAGAGGGGCAGGGGGGAGGTGCCTGGCTTAAAGGAGACTCTCCCTTGTTTAGGAGAGTGGACCCGGCTAGCTGGCTGGGGAGCAGCAGGGAGGGTGGAGATGGAACAGCGGTGGCAGACATGGATGTTACAAATGCATGACTATGGAGGTCTACCACCACCAGGGTATCTTAAAGAAGATGATGATGGTTATGAGTCATTGTGTCGCTCTTTCGTGGCACTCCTATCACACTCTGGGCCATGGTTCCCTCTGTGTCACTTCGGTGACAGGAACCACTGTGACCAGCTCTTCCCCAAAGGTCTTGGCCCTTTATCCCTCGCTGCCTTTGGCTGATGCTGAAATAAGAGTAGAAATAGGTTCATTGCAATTGCATTAACACACTCGGTGAATGTATCTTACCGCAACACAAGAAACAATCACACAGATCACAATATGTACAAGGATTACTGCATTGGCTCTAACATTGGTGTGAGCAAATGTATGAATGCTCGATGACTTGTGCACCATCACGCATAATGGTGTCATGACCACAATCTGCTCCAACTGCATGTGTTACCATGTCCCATATTCACCCTCATGTGTGTAGCAGGAGACATCATCGTCCTGCCAACCTAGGCCCTTGTAGCATAACTTAGTTACCTGATTTCATCACATGGGATGCCCAAATGGATTAACTAACTACCTAGCCACACAAGGCCCTGCAATCAGCAAATGGTCAGGTGTCCCCACCCCACAACATTTGGAACTGCTCGGCACCTGTTACAGATATGTAGCAGCAATAAGTGACTACCAAGAATCAGTTGACATGAAAGTGCCCATTCTACACTGCTCTAGATTCCCAAGTGACACGTTTACATCTGTCCACTGCCAGATAATGAAGCTGATAGGTTCACATGAGTACCATAGCTAGGTGTCACATGTAGTACAGAAGAGCAGAATGGAGATAATGTGGCTCCAAGTGGTGTGAGATTGCAGCACAAAGAACCATTGTATATGAATCTGCTCAGATTCATCCCTAGTCAAGATTGGTTCCTGCGAGCAGACCTTTTTGACATTGCAAACCTCAATGCCATTAGTACACTGAAAGTACAAGAGGGTTAGGAAATATCCACACTATAAAAAGGGAAGGGAAATCACAGTACCTTCTTAGTCTCACAAACACATATACTGATGTAGTACTGAGTGCTGACACACAGATGAATCCAAACATGTAAGCATATCACTCCCTGATGCATATCATAAGCCAGTGAATGACTCTCTACAAATGCACGTCAATACACCCATCTTAATGACATTCTAACTCAATTGCCAGAAAGTACATGTTAGACTTCCACCCATGTGTGTCATTGTCTCAAAAGTGTTGACCTGGCTAATCTCTACCCACATCCATCAATGACATTGGGTATGTGTTAGTCAGCCACTCATGTCTACACACGTCTGTAAGTGGTTACATCTACTCTGTAAACCCTTTGTTGTTGTGTACATATTGGCCAACACATACAAATGGGATGAAATCCGAATGATAACCTTTTAGACCCACAGATCATGTATGGAACAGTTTTAGATGTGACAGTACAGCACGTAAAGGTACACAGCATATAGGCATCAGAACAGATGGCACCTCTTGATACTGTACATTCCCAATTTACCAAGGGGAAGTAGTGAACAGTGTTGGCCTGTTTGGGACCACTGTCACACTTGACTTCAAAAGATAATGTAGGTTATCTTAGGCAATAGGCAGCCATGTTACTGCTCAACTAGGACAATTCAAATTTGACTGGACCCTGTTTAGTTCCTTGTGACATGGACAATAGTCTACGGTTAACACCATGCACATACTACCGGACCTACACATGCAGCAAGTCTCCAGTTGCATAGCACATGAGTCCACTTTAAGCTTGAAGGGGAAATAGCTTCCTGTAACAAAAATATAGATGGCCATGTTTCACTGAGTCCAATACTAACCCCATCCTTGCTGCTGTTGGGCTCTCAGCTGCCCATCAAGATCTGGGTACACACCTGCCAGTATGCAGGCCCTTTGAGAAGTCAGAGTCCAGCACATGCCTCAGCTGTACCTCCATGATCTTATGGGTCCAGTGTCTCACGTCCATCCAAAGTGTTCTGCAGTGAACAATGGCTTTCCACATGAACACCTTCTGATGAGCATTGACCTGTATGGATGTTATATCCAAAGAGACTGAGCAGACAATATATAGGTTATCTGCTAAGATGACAGAGAGGATGCAGGCAGCTACCAAATCTATTGATCAATAGTGCAAACACTACAATCCATTGTACACTGTTGAAGTAATCTGAGGACTATCAATCCTGTACTGACCGCACCAGCCCACTGACTTCACTGGGCCCTGGGGCACACAATATGTGCTCTGAAATGAGTTATCATGTGTCACAGCACACCATTGTTTCCTTCAGAAGGGTACAGTACAAGTGCATCTCTGGACAGACACCAGAATAGTCTGGACAAACAACTTGATTAAAACAGTCCAAGACATCACTGCTACCATTGCATTGACTACATTCCAAGATGTGGGTCACAATGAAAAGGCTGGCAAGTGTTTCACAGAGAGCTCCCGATCTGAGGATCAGAGGACATGCGATTTACTCATTTGAACATCATACTACATCTGCATTGTTTGCATAGGAAGTTCTTGCATTACTGGTAACGCTGGGCAGAGTTTGCGGAGTTGCACTACGGGGAGCTAGGCGAAGTGCAAAAAAACCTCTGTTGAACTACGCAGAGCTCCGCAAGCGGTGGAGTACAGTAGAAAAATGCCTATTGCAGGGATTGCACAGTGCCGGTTTCTTGTCCACACTCTGCGCTCATTGCAAACAGCACCAAGCATAGCACACGCTTACCTTTTCTGCAGCTCAAGTGGATTTTTACTCAAGCGGCAGCTTTCTCATCGCTAATGGGCAGTTTCTCAACATGAGAGGTCGTGAGCATACACGACCAATTCCAATCAGTATTCTGACACCCCGCATTTAGAAATCTCGCCGGAGGCCTATTTTCCATGCTCGCACTCACCAACTTAAGCGAGGAAAAAAACTCTGCTCTGCTGCGCGAAGTAGAGTTTTTTGGGAATTCCACGAGCTCCGCATAACGAGGAGTGCTGGAAACTCTGCAAACTCCACGAGCAGAGCAGTGTTCACCGCCAAGGGTTAATAATGGGACACACTGTATGTCGGCACGACATCAACATACTATTGTACACAATTGGTCATTCTTACACAGATGGTGATGCACTTCAGTGTACATTTTTCATATGAGAAATGTTCCTGTACAATGCTAGCATTACTCATAGGACAGTAAAATATGAAGCAGGTTGTATTTTTTATCATATAGAACCCCAGGCCAATTCTGGCCACACCTGAGGCATGCGGCCCGGATAAGGCCTCACCAGCTAGCATAAAAGGAATCTGTTAAGTTGACCAAACTGTCCCAGCTGTTCTTTTTCTATGAATAGGCCCCAAAGTGTGTCTCTCACACAACATCTCCTCAGCGAGCCCCAGCTCCCCTGGGCCCACTACTCCTTCGATGTGCTCTTCTCTTACACCCACGTAGATACAGCAAGAATAGCAATACCACAAGAATAGGGAACTCCAAAGCTAAAAGAGACATCACGTTATACCTGATGGTGGGGTCACTTGCCATCTGTTATCTTTCATGGTACTGTATCTGTTGCTAGCTTTTATGTAACTAAGTCATCCAACCTATATCTTCCTAAATGTTCCACTTTCTTATAAAAGTTTCCCTGAAGTGACACAAATCCTGTTCAATAGATGTTCAATTTCATTATTATTCATGGTCCTTTTGGGAAACTTTTTGTAGCATTGGTGTCACTTCTGTTTTCTTAAATATTTCTGAGAAGTGACCAAAATGTGTCATGCTCTATAGGTTAAAGGCACCTGATAATGTTGTCATTTTGAGGTCAATAGTACATCATTGAAAGAGTATAAAGATCTGCTCCCCAGTCCATTTGACAGACTACCCCACTGCAGTGACCCCTTGGGTCACTGACGCCTGTATGGTCTCCGTCAGCCATCTATCTAAGCATCTTTGGCTGACACTCTAATTGCTTATTGTACTTATAAATTGTCTCTTTCTCTGTACTCTGCAATGCCCTTATCTTATTCTAAAACAGTTTTGCAATTGCAAAACAATATTGTTTTTCCCTCCTAACTTAACATGTGCATTCCTAGTATTCAATTCTATCGTTTACACGTCTATTTTGTCATAATTTTGCAGAAGGACCTCCACAAATTAAGCTGCCTTGGTCCAGTGTTCCATGACCATGACATTTCACCCTTTCATTGCATTAAATGTACTTTGAAATTGTAATTCTTGGATGGTTAGTTTCCTCGTTTAAGGTTTGCCTTCCAGGCACTTGCATGTTTATGAATACATATTTTTGTGTTGCTATTTCTGACTGATTGAAATTGTGATTTAATTATTCTCTTTAAACTAATGAATTGATGAGATATTTTTTGCTGTGTTAATGACTTGATGAATAAAAGTGCCACTTCAACGTAAGACCTTTGTTTCACACCCATGTTCATTATTTTAAGACAAGCAGTGTTTGAACTGGTATAGGCCACCACAGGAGGGTCTAATTTACCCCTCAATAAATCCCAAACATGTGGGAGTAGGGTGCCTGTCTTAAGGCATTGACATACAGTGACATTATGGGTCCATGTATAGTAGACTTGGCTCTGGGAATCTGAGAATGCATCATACAAACTGTAGTAAAAGTAGGTGCATTTAGGCCATCTCATGGTCCTGTGAAGGGCCGGACTGGCCGTAGCTGGCACCGGTTTTGGACCAGTGAGGGGAGTTTTTGTTACTGGGTACCGGCTTTGCACTGCTGCAGAATCAGCCCCTTGTAACAGAAGCGAAGCTGCAGAGTTCCTGCCACCAGCCCCTCCTCCCCCGGGGGATGTCAGATGTAATTGCCAGGGCTGGTTTGTGATCCCAGTCTGGCCCAGGTCCTGTGACACTAATTTTTGTCACATCTGAGGATCAGCAGATCTACAGGGTGAGTACTCTGTGCTTCAGTTCCATTGGCACATTATCTCAGCTCCAGCCTCGGCCATGGACCATACAAGGCACAACTCATTGTCAGGGCTTGCTCTCTGCAGGTTGAGCATACTGTTCCCACATGACCGTCATATGCCCACATTTTCAACACTGAACAGTACATCTTTTGACATCCTATATTTGAGATGACCATTGTAGGTCACTCTGAAGCGGTCTTTAAGGTGTTGGTTTCTTCCAGCCAACAGTTTGATCAGGCATCATGTTTGTTGAGTGATATGTGGGAATGTACACATAGCTCACATTATCCTCAGATGGTACGTACAGGATACATACACAAGTTACAGTGTTAGGCCTGTACATTTGTTAGCACATCTGCTATGAACAGAATACCAAATAATTCATAGGCAACACAATATTAATACATGCATAGATGTGGGCATGCACCAGGTGCAATATTTTGGACTGATTGCACATAGATATATGGTGATGTGAAGTCCACATAGTACAGTGCCACATGAACCATTACATGATTGTCCTGTATAGGGCCCACCCTATCTGACTTCCAAAACTCTGATGTCAGTCTGGGACTCTGAGCCAGCTTGTGCCCTATAGAATTGGATAGGAGCTTTTGTTCAGAGTACAGACTATATTGGCAGTATACCTGCTCCTCTAGTAAGCTATAGAGCTGGTGATACATTGGAAGGACTCCATTCACCAGGGTCTTCAACTCCTCTGGAGGGAAGCCAGGCGCCCTGCTCCCTGTACAGGGAGCCATGAGAGCTCTTAGGGATGGTAAACAGCAGCTGTGGTTGAGGAAGTTGTGTAAGCAACAGTGTCCGGAGGAAAATCAATAGTTTTTCAAACTGCAATATAGTTGTACACCACATAGGCTGTCTTCTGTGTAGACAGCCATAGCCATTGAAACACAGCAATCGCGTTTTCCAACATCAGCATATGGCTATGACCACATTGGATGAATCCACCTACTGCTAAGTTTAACTCAGCCGGTGAATCAATGACCCATAAGTGAGGTCAGGCATCCACATAGGCGGTATTCCATGTAGACAGACACAGCAGTGGGAACGCGGTAGTCACGTTACCCAATGTTAGCCTATGGCAGTGACCGCTGTGGAGGAAGGCACCAACCGCACAGTTTGAATCCGCTGCCGGTCGACAATTCAGCATGCGCCATTACTGAAATCCGGCATCCACCAAGTCAGTCTTGAAGACCACATGGAAACTATCTTCTAAGTGCGTCTCCACCAGGAAATTATATTGGAAGATGTCACCTGATGTATGACATGATTCCTCAGCCTATGAGAATCCTAAAAGATCAGTGTAGAGTGTTAGTGTGCATGAACACACAATTACCGCAGTGCACTGTACACCGGCGGTGGGGTAGTAATGTGTGCAGTGCTGACTCGACAATATGATGGTGTCCATCATAGAAATGTCAGTTTTTATGTTGTGCGCAGCGCTGTTACAGACACACGTGGAGTCCAGAATGGACATGTTACGTGAAAAAATTCAGTAATGGCAATGGTTTAATGCATGCTGGAAAATCAGAACAGTCAATATCCTACTTTAGGCAATCTTCTGGATGGTTTTGCCTATCCTACAACAGTGGTCAATGAGGAATATCTCTCTTCCAGATCGTTGTCTACCATCTATTCGACTTTTCTCATCCCAAATATTGATGTATGCAATTGTATCTTATGCAATCATGTTGTGAATTGGTGTGTATTGTTAACATATTTTAGTATTTGTGGTCACATGACTTTTGAGTGTATCTTGGTATATGTAAGTGTGGACACTGTGACCAATATCCACATGTCTGTACACTCCACATAGATACCCTGGCAAATGGAGTAGACAACATATTCCGCTATACTGGTCATTTCCAGACCTTCTAACTATGCAAGAAAGAGGCGTAATCAGGAAGTTTCATTTTAATAGGCAGACAATGCAAGATTTGTGTGACCAGTAGGAGCTTCAGTTACATCCTCAGAGTACACTGTGGCTATTTCTAGTGGAATGTCACAACCTATGTTCAGTTGCGTACTATGTGAGGTGCTTTCAGCTATGATCTGAAGATTTGGCCATTGTGAAGGGTGGCTTCTATGTATTTGGTTGCATCCCACATGTCATTGGAGCTATTGATAGCACTTTTATAGCCTTAGTACCACCGCAAGTCAGAGTGCAGGTTTATAGGCAGAGGAAGCACTTCTATTCTATCAATGTGCAAGTAGTTTGTTTAGCTGATTTTTAAATCTCACACATCTGTGCCAGAGTCCTAGGATCTTCCCGTGACTCCTTCATACACCATGGTGAAACAGCACCATACCCCAGCTGATGTCACAACTACTACCGGAGAAAGCCTTGGTGAGTATGATGTCTCCAACCTTTGGATGTGTGATATCAGGCCATATGTTTTAAAAGTGTGTGACTCATTCTTGCACTTCTGTCTGTCTTCGATCTAGGAGACTCAGCGTATCCCAACCACCCAAGGTTGTTGACACTGCTGAGGAATCCGCTTCAGTGAGGTCCATGGGAGAAGAGGTCAGCCAGTGGAGTGGACTTTCGGGCTCCTGGAGGCCAGATTTATATGTCTGGGAATGTCTGGCACAGACTTTGAGCTTACTGCTCCAGTGCTAAGCTAGCTTGCGCAGCGATAGGATGGCAGTTGCTGATACTCCATTGGACTTGTTCCCTGTTGTGTGAGGATCATTTAGCAATATGTGTGCCATCATGTTCTCCAACACAATGCAGTTGTTGCACCAAATCATGCTAGTCTTTCTTAATATAGGGTAAGTCCTCAGTGTGTATGAACTGGATTTCGCTGGTGATATGTCTTAACATTGTATGCAACAGTTGTTGTGGCACACCACTTTTACTTGTTTGTGACATTCCACCAGATGCAGCAAGACTGGATTGGAAATACACTGTGCTCAGAAGCATTTGTTCTGCCATGTTTTGGTTCTTTGTTTTCAATGAAGTGAGTTTCATTTTGTGAGGTTGCCGATATGGCCACAACTGATTCCATGAACCAATTGTCAATTGCCTACTGTATTTAGCATTGTCAGATGTATACCCTCCGACCATGTTGTTGAGATCTGCATATGACATTTGTGATCAATACTGTCTGTGTTGAGGTGAAATGGTTCTGATACTCATATGTAGACATTCCACATGTTCATGGTTATAGAAGTAGCTTCTACTTACATTTGGTAATACACATGGGGATGACTTCATAATTTGCTAGATATGAATGATGCTACATGAGCTAATGCATTTGTGACAAGTGAATTTAATGCAGTGCATAATGTGAAAATATAAATGAAAGTATAAAAATACATCAAGTGAAATAATGACAACACAGTAGTATGGTTGTCAATGTTGGTGGATTAAACCATTGCTGTAGGAGCCACATTGCCTGAAGTCCAAAGTCCATCATACTCCTCCCATCAGCAATGTAAAACTGTAGAGAAATAGTCAACAAAGTTAATGTATTACCCACAAATCAATGGGCGACATTTCTTACTGTCAGTGTTGGGTGCCTTGACAACCAAATCTCCTGGTGTTTTGTCTTGGACATCCCTGCCCATGAGGGGGGATCCACTGTTGCAGGGTCAGTGGTGTCTGAGGAGTCTTCCCCTGCCAGGGCCTCCTTTCCTGTGGCTTATGCAGATGTAGAAGGGCCAGATATGGTTGGGCCACAGGAAGGCATTGGAGGTGGGGAAAGCACTGCAGCATGTGGTATTAATGTCCCTCAGCACCTCCATGAGCTGGCCCATGTTTCCTTGTAGGTGTCAAGCCTCAGGTATATGGACCTCTGCAGCTGCTTCATCTCCTGGAGTTTCTTAAGTACCTGACCCATCACTCCTTGGTTGTCCTCACAGGCTTCCAAGACTTGGGTGTTGTTGGCTTGGGCATCAGTGGCACCAGCAGCCGCACTTAGCGGGCCCCCAGTTAAACTCTCACCACTGAAGACTCATGGGCCTGTGACCTTGGGCCAGCCAGCTCCATCCTCAGTGAGAGTGTTATCAATCCTCAAGTGAGACTAGCATGCAGGGGATATTGCTGCCACACTAGGTCTACCTGTTGTTTTGGCAGTGTTCAGCTGAGATGTTGCAGCTGGGGTGGAACGTGTGGTTGTATGCACAGTGAGACTCACTGTTTCCATCTTCCCAGGCTGTCCAGATGGGCCAGTTATGTCATCTATGTCCATGTGTCCAGGAGATTCTACTTCACTGGAGGTGTGATCCAGGGGGTAGATGGAGTCTGGGCAGTGTCCAAAGTCTGGCCAGATGTAATACTGGATCGACCTGTTCATACATAGAGTAAATTGTTATTGTTATAAGTGTGATATGTGCATCCTCATCATTTCGTACACAGTAAGGTAAGGCCTTGGAGGGACAAGAAAGCTGTAGGCTGACACAGTGAACTATCCCAATCCATTACATGAAATGTTATTGGCCCGATGTCTTGCTGTACTGCTATCCTTCATGTTGACTTGAGATTGGACATGGCATCTCCCAATACATTGTTGAAGTTACATGTGTTCTAGTAACTTTCAAGTCCCAGGTGTGTACACAGAAAACATATTAGTAGATGTAGCATTGGTAATCGTGTGTACTGTGTAGTATGAATGGCTCCACAGCCATTTCACAACAGCTGGATTATCTTCACCCATTACTGATATTTCAGGTACACATTTGATATAGTGTCTCTTATGTCCTCATCCTTTTAATTTATGGAGACCAAAGGAAGTTTAGTCTGAGTAGGCAGACATGTACCTCCGCAGAGCACTGTGTCTAAGGTGCACAGTCCATATAACCTGAGGATCAGTGGTTGACAAGTGAGTAAGGAAAAACAACACTGGTGCCTCCTGTTCAGAATTAAAGGTAGCTGGACTGATTGTAGTTGTAGTCCTTTTAATATCTCCTACCCAACACTCCACCAATGGTTAACTGCCTGTGAGGTAAACCTCAATGGAGCAAGGACAAATGGTACTACTATATCTTGTAAAGTGTTCAAGCAACAGGGCCTCATGGGGGTTGTAGTCATTTCGATCTCTCCTACCCCACACATGACCGATGGCTAACCGCCTGTGGGCTAAACATCTGATGAGTGAGCAAGGACAAACGGCAAAAGTACATGTTGCAAATTGTTTATTCAAAAGGGCCTCATGGTTAAATAAACATGTATGGAGTGTGTGTGATGGCATTGTGTGAAAAGGGCTGCCATATGTGACCAATATTGCTGCTCTTACTTGTTGTGCTGCAGTGTAATGGCAAAGCATTATGCTGTAGGACGGGGTGTGGCTTATACTTTGAATTTTAGATGTGTCCACTATGGAAAGCCACATCAGCCTTCTATCGCTTTGGTATTGGGGCAGCTAGTACAACAGTGTGATCATAATCTACCTGACCCAGGTACCGCTGACCATTTGAGAACAACCTGACTACCGAAGTTAGAGTGCCCGGTAGTAGGCACCATAATACGAAGGGGTTAAGCCTTGGTGGTCAGTATTGGACCACAGCCACGGCAATCAGATGATTGGTCTGACCGGCATCCTAATGTGGCCCATAACTCCCCCAAATTTAATAGAGAGAAGTATCTCCTTATGAACTAGAACATTAAACATGTATGTAAATAACGTCATTTAAAAAATGAAGTAGAACAGTCTATGTGGATCTCTCAGATAAAACTCTGCAAAATATGAGTAATATTTGGACACTTCGTGTGACAGAACCACCAGAAGTGCAAATGGCATAATTGCATGCATCGGACACATTCCCAATCTGTACACCAACATAACCTCAAAGAACATATTGCCCAAAAATTAAAGACCTGCTCACTCTTTTAAAAAAGCAATTTCAAACCTGCTGTTCTATTTCTTAAAGACTTGCATCAAAATGGTGGTAATGCCCTTCTCTATGGCCTTGAAAACTTATCATTGGCATCCTTTAAGTGCACCCCGCATACCACAGCATGTCTGATCTATTCCCTAAAGAAATCTGATCGCATCATGCAAATCCTGATAGAAATCAATTGGATCTCACGAAGTTGTCAAAACAAGTTTGCACTTTCTTCATCATGTCTAGCATCTGTGCTTATCTTTTGACAATCTGAGTGTATCTGGTGGTTATTGGCACACCCACAGACAGGAAACCATCAGTCATGAGATGAGTCAAAAGTGTAAAATGAAATAAAAGGCAAAAAGCAGGTAATTTCCATCTTTGTATCAAGCATCATACTCCAAACATCATTCAAATTCAAGTTAGGAATGTCTTAGAGGACTTAAGAGAAGTGAGCACAAGCTCACAATATTCCACAGGAACTATACAAAATATGTAAAATTCCCAAAGTTCCAGAACAAGTAACAGGGCAGCGCCTTCCCATAGAAAATCAGAAAGACTACTACGTAGAAGAAGGCGAATGAACAGAGAAACACCAAGATGACAGAGACATATGAATAAATACAGACCCACAACATTGAAAAAGAATATTTACTTTCAAAGACAATGAAAACAAAAACATAAGAATCACTGTCATTGCAAATAGCATCAATTTATTAATGGTAACAAAATGCAACACACAGATGATGGTTTAGACATTTTAATCTTGC
Organism: Lissotriton helveticus; assembly: GCF_964261635.1. Classification (NCBI taxonomy): domain Eukaryota; kingdom Metazoa; phylum Chordata; class Amphibia; order Caudata; family Salamandridae; genus Lissotriton; species Lissotriton helveticus. The sequence continues at coordinate 129,392,370 of NC_136064.1, forward strand.
TCGCATCACACAAATATAATATGCAAGGGCAATAGCATAAGACAAATGTCCATTTAATATCTGTTCTACTGACAAACAAGCAGGGGTCCAACCCACAAGGAAGTCTTAATACTTGTCAAGCAACAACAATTGCAGTCCCCCAAAAAGATTTTGAATAAGCTATCATTCTAACTATGCTAATCGTTTATCCACATGCAAAAATATAAAAGTGCTAGTACTATTTCAACCAAAGACTATGGAGGCACTCCTCAAAAATTACACTCAGTATAGAATACGCCACAAATGGCCTACCCAACTTTTAAACCATAGCCAGAACACTAGTCATGAGAAATTATTCAAGCACTGTGAATATATTATTAAAAAGGAACATCATTTCAAAATGATAATATTATTCACAATAATTTTGTTTCTTGAAATTAGCATAGAATAATATAAAGCACACATCAATCAAAAACAGCATATAATGTAACATGATAATATTGTGCTTAAATACAAAATGGCAAAACGTAAAAAAACAATACAATGCAATGTTTCCACACAATAACTATATAAAATCAAAAATAAAATTGCTAATTTTATTGTAGTTGAAGTCCACTATAGACAATATGCCATAAAAAAGTAGTCCATCAAAAAAGCGTACCACAAATGTGCAAAAATACAAATAAAAAATGCAATTCATCCATTAAGAACATATGCAATTCACAAGTCCTTCAAAGCCTGAAAAAATGAAAAACAGGAATCCGACACAAACAAGGAAAAATAAAATAAATTGGCCCTCATTGCAATGTCGGGTGGAGTTGCCTCCGACTGAAATCGATTCGTTGAGAGAGCCCCCCGACCATAGTCAGCGGCTCTGAACACCTGATTACGATGCAACCACAGCACACACTCCCATCGAGAAATGGAAGTTTGTGAACATCCTTTCACCGTGTGGCAGGCACTGCACATGGTGCAGGGATGTTGAGGGGGGCAACATAGGTTCCCCTCAGGCCCATATGTACCCCTCAGGCCCATATGTGCCCCTCAGGCCCATATGCGGAGGGCCAACTTTAATCCTTGTGTTTGGTCAAAATATCAATAAAATATTGGGTAACATAAATATTGTGTCAAGAATATTGTGGCACATACATATCATTGTATTTATTATTCTTGTCAAAAATATCAATTTTAGGTGTTGTATTTAATATCAATGCAATTAATATTAACCCGTTCAGTGCTGATGACGGCTCCCGGCCGTCATGAGTTACGGTGGGCATGTGCTGATGACGTCCGGGAGCCGTCATGACCACGCCCGCAATTGGAATGTGCCGCACAGGCGCAGAATTCCAGCCGCAGCCAGGGGGTTAATGTAGGTTATATTGTTCTTTATATAGCTTTTTGTGAAAAGCTCCATGTAATATAATACATTTTTTATGTATGCCTTTTTATTGATAGTAATTGTTTATAATGTTTTAGCAATTTCTTTATACCAATTGTTTTTTGTAATTTCTGTAGTTGAAATCATTTTTATTCAGTAAAGTCAACTTTTTTAGGAGGGGGATCTTGGGTTTGGAGGGGATAAGAGTGGGAAGTATTTTGTAAAGTTAAATATTATTATGTTTTTCAATATTAATTAAAACAAGAGATAATAAAAATACTTTAGGAGTGGAATGTTGGCTTCAGAGGGGATAAGGCTGGAAAATGTTATAAAAAATTATGTATTGGTGTTTATTTTTGAATGTATTTTTATTAAATGTAATAAATGACATTCCTTCCGTGACTGCTTCTATTTAACCTGTTGAATTGTGGGATATGCAGTCCAAACTCTGTACTTTTCCCCTCTCATTGCCCGTGACTACCAGTTTTTCCCGCTAAATGTATCCTTTGATCTGTGATAAGACCTGTATGTTAAGCTGTGCACCCCCAGCGACTTTGTGTTAACAAGTCAGTGAAACCAGCCCCAACTTACCCCAAAGACAGCAGCAGTAATCTGCTGTAAGCTGTTTAAAATGTGTCTCATAGGGACTGTGCACTTCATTTTTTGGCCAGGAGAGGGAGTAAAGCTTTATACAAATAATGTTGTTAGAGCACAAGTTTGTTAGGGCCTTACCTGCAGAAGAGTGGATTGAGCCTGTCTGTCTTCTATGAGATTTCTGAATAGAGGAGCAGCTTCCAACTCCCTGGCCAGCAAACCTTGTCTAAGGCAGCTGGGTTCTTATGTAGTCCGATATTGTTTGGTACATGTGTACCCTGATTGGTATGTGTATCTGATGTTTCTATTGGATTAGGGTTAGTGTCCTCATTGGTTGGGTATTTGAGGGTTCTGATTGTTTTTTGGGTCTTTGATTGAATCAATGTCGGTTTGGGACTAGGGCTAGGATTAGGATTTCTATTGGAAGTAGGGACTAGGGCTTCCTGTGTTATTGGTTCTTGGGACTAGGGTGGGACTAGGGATAGGGTTAGGCCTTTAATTAAAAGTATCAATTAGGGCTTCTGGTGTTATTGGTTGCTGGACTATGTGTTGGACTAAGAGTTGGGTTAGACATTCTATTGGAAGTAGGGACAAGGGCTTCTTGTGCCATTGGTTGCTTGGACCATGGTTGGTTCTACTGGTAGGGCTAGGGCCTCTATTGGACGTAGAGATTAGGGTTTTTTAATCTGATTGGGTGCTTGGACTAGGGATACGATTGGCTGTAAGGTCCTGGTCTCCTATTGGTTCTAGATGTTAGGGCTAGTTTTGTGTTTGGATAGTGTTAGGGCTAGGGTTCCCATTAGCTGAAGGGGTAACCTGACTACTAGGGCTATAAACGGCCAAGGCTTAGGGAATCTCAGGGTGGAGAGGACAAGGGTGAGTGCCTGTTTGAGCCTGTTTGAGACTGGTCGGGACCTGGGCCAGAAATGCTGCCCATTTTCCCACTCATTTATACCCACCCTATGTATGTGTCCCTCTATATATAGGCATTTATTTTCACTATAGATGTACCTAACTTTGAGTATTGCTTTTTATAAACATGTAGAATAACTATGTTGTTATAAATAAAGAAAATCAAGATAAACAATCATATTTGGTCTACATGTACTTGCTTCCATTGTGCATCTATATACCTCCATGTACTTGGATCTGTGTGACTGTTACTTTTCTCCTGAAAAAGCATTTCCAATGCACTACCTAATTTCTCATCCTGTACCTCAATCAATATCTTTAATCTGCATATACTACCTCCTTTATGCATCTATATACATTCAAAGTACTTATGGAGCCATATATTTAGCACGTTCTTCTAATTTAGCACATCCAATGCCCTATACTATTTCTCAGCCTATACTTTTCTCAATATTTCTTCTAGCCCAACTATCTGACTCATCTCAAACTTTTTTCTGCCACTCTTTCCAATGCATTACCCTATCTCTCACCCTATACATCTATCATTATATACTCTCCACCCACTCTCTCATTTATCCCAAACCCCATACCACTACTATGTTCCCCAAAATAACCCTTTCTTGTCTCTCTCCTATTCTACCCCTACTTGCATCATCTGACACCTCTTTTACTATACCGATCCCCCAAAACAATCCTTTCTAAACACTTCCCTCTGACTCTTCCCTTCCAAAAAACCCTTTTACTCATCAAAAGGACTCCTCCTACTGCTATGATCTAAAAAAAGAAATCCTTCACTCTTATATCCCTCCACTATCCTTTTTCAATCAAAATAACAGACTAGCATGTTCACTTCTCTAATTCCATATTCCACTATACTAATTCACCACTAATCCTTTATGAGATCCAGAGTAGCGTGCTACTTTCCAACAGAGCGTTTCAACACCGCATCAGAGTTACAAACGCTATATAAATGCAAACTGTTTCCCCTTTTTTACTCCTCTCCAACCCTTCTCAATCCAAATAACTAACTAACATATCCATCACTCAAACTACTTCATATTTCACTATACTAATTTTCAACACTAATCCTTTATGGGTTCCATAGTAGCCTGCTACTCACCAGAAAAGCGATTTAACACCCCATCAGGCGTTACAGGCGCTATATAAATGCAAACCTTTCTTTCCCTTCCATCACTCCGGTATCCTTCTCACTCCAAATAACTGACTAATATCCACCACTCAAATTACTTTCATATTTCACCAAACTAATTCACCACTAATCCTTTATGGGTTTCCGGAGTAGCGTGCTACTCACCATAAAAAGGGCTTCAACACCCCATCAGGGGTAAGAAGCGCTATATAAATACAAACCCTTTTTCCTCTTCTATCCTTCTGTTACCCTTCCAATTCTAAATAGCTTACTAACATATCCACCACTTAAAATGTACTTTTATGTTTCACTATACTAATTCAACCATAATCCTCGTTGGGTCCCGGAGTAGCATGCTACTCGCCGAAAAGCACTTCAATGCCTCGTCTGGGTTAGTAGGCGCTTTACAAATGCAAATACAATACAATGCAATACATGAGTTATGTAATATTTGATGGCACATTATTAATATTACTTTGAATAAAATAATATTTAGACATTATAGAAAATTATTTAAAAATTGGAAAACCATTTTTTACTTTTGATTTAGAATAGTAAATATTGACTCTTTAGTGTCCAGAACCTTACCTGACTTATGTATCGTGAAGTGGGAATAGTATATTTAACACTTGTAGGGCCTGATTACGAGTTTGGCTGTCTTCATTTGGGCACACCACCACCGCGCCCACAGGAGTTCAGGCTGCACTGTTCCCATGAGGCACAGGGTCAGACTGATTTGCATATAGCCATGTCTGAACTGGGGTGGCAGAGTGGGCTAAAGAACGGTGATGGATTAAACCCAGATCTTTGGACTGGGTTTGAGTGTTTGATTAGTTCAGATGCTCCGTCCATCACTACCCCCTTTTGTACCGCTTTTGGCCGCCATAAGTGTGGCAGGGTATGCTCAGACGTGAGTCCCTTGCTCACTTTGCCACTGGATTCAAGCAAGCCGGGCTGAAGACGGCTGTAATGCCAGAAACCGTTCCTTGGAAGCTTGTTTCCGGTCCAGGGAAGGCATGGCTTGGCAGTTTGGGCTGGACTGTTCCCATGAGACACAGGGTCAGACTGATTTGCATAGAGCTATGTCTGAACTGGGGTGGCAGAGTGGGCTAAAGAACGGTGATGGATTAAACCCAGATCTTTGGACTGGGTGTGAGTGTTTGATTGGTTCAGATGCTCCGTCCATCACCACCCCCTTTTGTACCACTTTTGGCCACCATAAGTGTGGCAGGGTATGCTCAGACGTGAGTCCCTTGCTCACTTTGCCACTGGATTCAAGCAAGCCGGGCTGCAGACGGCTGTAATGCCAGAAACCGGTCCTCGGAAGCTTGTTTCCGGTCCAGGGAAGGCATGGCTTCGCAGTTCGGGCTGGACTGTTCCCAAAAGTGTTGCCTAATTACTACTTTAGGCAGTGGAGGAGTAGGCGGTATGCACCACTGAACGTCACTGCTGTCCGCCTTCTAGATCGCAAGTTTAAAGTGGTCTTGTGGGCAGACGGCGTGACATTCCCACTACAGTGCTTTAGAAAACAGTGCAGTGGGACCTCACAACAAGGTCCCTGCATGGCATGGATTTGGCAGTCCATGCAATGCAGGAACTGGGGTGCATGCACACAGGGGGCTCAACATATGCCCTCCTGCATGTATCCCCATGCAAAGGAGGCACATGGGGCCCTACCTTTGCTTTTTCTCCGTCAAAGTGTGTCTAGAGTAGAAACCACCAAAACATCCGCAGCAGAGAGGATATTCGATCTAGCCAAGCATATTACGGCCTCCAGACGGCTGTGCCACTGCCAGGGAATGGCGGTTTCCCGGTAGATGCGGCAGACCCAATGGCGGTCCGACCTCTCTAGTTGTAAAAAGACGATTGGAGTGGCATTGGCTGGACTGCCACCGCAGCACCCCATGAATCTGGAGGTCCTTGGACTGCCAGACTCATAATCAGGCCCTTAGTGTCCAGCACCTTTCCTGGATATTGGAGTGAGAATAGTAAATGTTGCCCCCTAAGTGTCCAGCCCATTTCTGGAGTTAGGTTAGATTGAAGTGGAATAGTAAATGTGGGGATGCGAAGAATTAGATGTTTTTTGTTGCAATTTTAACTATGTTACAACTATGTGTGTTCCATGGATTATATTTGTTTCATGGTATAAAGTGACGATTTTGTAAAAAATTAAGTTGTTATTTGAAAAATTATGTATATTTGTCTTTAGAATGAAATATTTGACAAATAAGATAAAAAAAGAAAAATATGAAATAAAGATTTTGTAATAATGATTTACTAATTTTGGTGTGGAGAAGAACACTTTTGTGATGCCCTGTCTTTGAGCTTTGCACAGTCAGTTATAAAAGAAATATACGTCTAGAGGGTTCTTTCTTGCTGTTGTAGTAGAGAGATAACACAATGACAAAAGTAGAATTGAGAGCAGACACGACATTGTGATATTGTGATAGTTATTGAAGTGTAACTTACCAGCGTCTACTCCTCCAGCCATTCCTCTCAAGCCCTCAGAATGCAGGATGGCCAAGACCTTCTCCTCCCAGGGAAATAATTGTAATGGTGCGCTGGGAGGGCCACCACCAGTCATCTGAGCCTCCAGGTGGTGGTTGTTGCACTGGGTACACACCATAAACCAAAGGTCAGTCTACCTCCTCCTAATGTCTTTTATGTGTGCACAGGGTGGAGTCAACAAGATTCACTCTGTTGACTATACTGCCCCACATTTCTGTGTTCTTATTGAGAGGAGTTTAGAAACCAAAAAGTCAGGGTTGCTCTCTAATGATTTCATCCACCTTGACTTCAGTAAAACATGTTTTTTTGGTGCGCCATGATGAAAACAAAAACAATCTTCATGACTTCTACGAAAGGTAAAACAAACTTGTGATACATGTAAAAAGGTGCCAACAAAAATTACAGGTGGTGGAGAGTGCTAAAAAGAAAGATGAAACAAAGGGTAACCTTATCTCATTTTTCACAAAACGGTGGTGTGCTTTGCCGGTGTGTCGGCTCTGACAAAGCACATCAGCTGTGTAGTATTGACATCTATCCAATGGTCTCTGTTGTGGTGCGTTTCTGCTTGCGTATCGCAGTGGTATACAGCCATTGGGTAACCATAGATGGGAAACCACCAGCATGACAGTGTAGTCAGAAAAGACTCAACAGGTTCAACACAACGGCAATGGAGGAAGCACCACCAGTATCCTGCAGGAAGCAGCGGTTGGGAGGTTGGACTGCCAAACTCGTAATCAGGGCCTTAGTACAGATTTCTGTAGTTAACGCCATTTGCTTTTATTAAAATGATAATAACATACCTCTATGGCAGCCATTTTGTGCCTCGGTAAAAGCAAGGCTGAAGAAGTCAGTGGAACAAGTGTGCAAAACATAGAAAGGGGGCAGGGTAGAAATACTGTTATCCTCTGGACCCGCTTAGGGGGTCCCACTAACTTTTTTTAAAAAAAACGGCTAGTGGCGTAGGGTGCGCTGACTCTGCCATAAAAAAAATAATGAAAGAAGGGACTAAACTATTAAAATTTATAGGGGGCCCTCCAGCCCCGGGGCTAAAAAAAAAAATGGTTGGGGGGCTCCGGGGTACCCAAAGCCCCGGTGACCCCCCCCCCCCCTGAGCATTATGTATTGTGGGGGGGCCGGCTCCTGCAGTGTCCCGGAGTGCCCATCCCATCCTCTCATAGCAAGGAAATCTGTTCTCTCTTTCATAATCTAAACCAGATTGCTATTCCACATGGGGAGCTACATGTTAGTAGCTCCCCATGTGGAAAAGCAAAGCCGGCTCCCAAATGCGTAGAAGTTGTGCACCAAAGGCACTGAAGTTGCGCACCCCGCAGATTATGAGTCGTGCATCCAGCACGTACACATCAGGGGGCCGCACTGGGTGCACGACTTCTAATGTTACCATCAAAATAGCCCTTATCAGTAATTCCTAATATCTCAGGGGACCCCATCCCCCGGGTATTATAAAAAATGTTGGGGACCCTGGGGCTAGCCACCATGCCCCCAAGATCCCGCCGGCTCCACGTGTCCTTCGGGAGCCGGCGTTGCTTTTACACATGGGGAGATGCTAATTTGCATGTGGAAAAGCAATCTGGTTTGGATTTTGAAAGTGAGAACAGATTTCACTGCTCTGTCTTTCAAAATCCAAACCAAGTTTGCTATGGGAGGGAGGGAGCCGCAAGACTCCCACCCTCTCATAGCAAACATCAGTGTCCCCGGGGTAGGTACCCTGGGACACGCAAGGGGCCGGCCCTGAGGGTTGGAGATCCTTAGGGCCCTAAAGGACTCCAGGCACAGGACCACGCAGCCTCCCTCCCACAATACACAAATCACCAGGGGGTGGTGGTTCCCGGGGCTTGAGGGGGGTGGTTGAGGCCCCCCACTTCTAATTTTTGCAGGGGAGGGCCTTGGAGCCCCCCAACCATTTATTTCATAGCCACAGGGTGGCTATCACTCTTGCATAGCAAACAGCAACGTTGAGAACATCTTCCGGTAAGATAACAAAGGATTTTCGGTGTTTTTGTTGTAGTTTGCAGTTGTTAAAGCTGCGACAATTTTAACTCTTGTAAATATGCCACTAAGCTTTGTATTTTCAACAATCTCGTCTCCCATTTAAATAGGCACGAAAAATTTATTGAAGTGCATTGTGAATCGAAAAGCAACATTGTCTAATTGTAATCGATAAAAAATTGAATGAGTTGTGTACTTATTTTGCTCGTAATGTGCATAGGGGCAGATTTACAAGTTCATTACGTTACTATTGCATCACTTTTAAGATGGGAAAAGTGATGCAAAAGTGGTGCAAGGTGGTTGTAAATCTGGTACACAGTGTTCTGTTTTACTTTGTTTTCCTTTCTGTCATGTAGAGGATCCTGGGTGAATATACCTGTTTCTGTACAGCCAGTACCTTTCACCCCTACCCCCAATGGCTTACTGCCTGTTATCATAGTAGCAGTTCATGGAACACTTAAGTGAGCACAGAGGTTAGACGTTCACCACCCTATGTTACTAATCGAAACAGTTACTGTGCTGGAGTTTTAAAAGTTTTCCATAGGAACCGTTAGTTGTAGCTATAGACTGTGGTAAAGAGCTGGTAAAGAGTTAGCCTCAGTATTATACTTCTAGTTATACATATAATTTCTATTTTAAAATGTTTTCTAACTGTATTATTATCACACTAAATAATAGTGAAATGTTGTCAGAAAAAGAAGGAGTATAAACTTTTTAAATTTAAAAATTAAAAAGTAATACCATAGTACATACAACTGCACAAGTATATTTTTGGTCTATTTATTTGTACACTCCGGATAATGTATTTCATCAACTTCCAGTGTAGGAGGTGTCGGTGCGCTGTTTTTCTTCCAAAGTAGTAAATCCCATGCACTCCCACTGCATAGCGATGAGTTCTCAATATTGCGTACCTAGACTGTTGCAACCTATTGACTCGCAGAGTCCGGATGTGAGTGCTTTTTCTAGCGAACTCAGAGGCAGATTTACAAGCTCCTTGCGCCACTTTTCCCATGTTAAAAGTGACACAAAAGTGGTGCAAGGATCTTGTAAATATGCCCCTCAGACTGTTGTGACCTATCTATTATCACTGCTCGGAGGTAATTGTACATTCCTACGCAGTGAAGCTGCTGCACACTACCCACTCTCTCCTTTCACAGATGACTCGTCGTTGTTTCAGAAACAAGCTTCTTTGCTCACCTTGTGTGTGATTCAAAGAGGGTGCACCACGTGTCGAAGCAGCCTTCTTAGACGTTGTTACAATGGCCATGCATCATCTCATAATGCATGATCATAGAGCTTAGGAGGTGTTTGGGGGATGCCGCCAATTTGTGACACACAACCTGTAAGATAAAAAGAAAGTTAACATTGTGTGACATTTCTTTATCAAAGGAGAGAGAAAGTGAGAGAGTAAATGCAAAGAATATTCGCAGCTCACCTTTCTGTCACTGGTGTGTTTTTTTCCACGTGCCGACACATATTGCATCCTGAAGCTCTACATCTAAAAGCTAGTAAAAGAACGATGTTATGATTGGTATTTGTTACTATCTTAATGTAGAAGTACATCGCCTTTTCAGACACCTTCCCTCCCGCATTTAAAAACAACTATTTGTACAGTTCCAACTTTTTTTAATAGGCTTCGATTTTTGAAAAATTACTATAGCAGTAATGTTTTTATGCGGTTGTGAAAGCAAGTGGTGTGAAGTGATAGACGTGGTTTCGATCATCACGAGCATCGGACATTCGACCGATTATAAAAACGTTCCTGCTATTGGAAAAACATATATAAATGCAATAGGATACGGTATATAGGACTGCGTATGCCTAAATCGCTGCGTCACCTTTTTGTATCCAATCTGCTGCACCCCATCCGCTGTGCACCCAGGCCTCATTGATCACATTTTCATGGACCGGACACCTTCTACATCATGCAGTCCCGCTCTGTCAGGAAGAAGTCTGACATATGGTACCGAGTTTTGATATTGTTATTTGAAAGGACATACTCGCGCTCCCATCATCATCGCAGGTTGCTCACCCTCTCAGTCCTTGCGGTACCACTAACTCAGTGACCAAAGAGGCTATGCACGTAGTGGTGGGCCCTTGTACTCGGTGGTTTGAGCCTACATGATGCCTCCGAATCACTAGGACAGGTCATCAAAGCACTTGGGGTGGGAGCAACTCTAAAATGGCATAGAGCACGTGCGACCGTCTTTTTTATTGGTAGGGTCACGTGTGTAGTGACGCATGTGCAGGATGGTTGTGGTGTGGGTGTGCACCAGGCATGAGGGAGTGTGTGTGTGTGCCGTTCTGACAACTAGACCTGGAACTAAGAAATCAGTACAATGGAAATCTGGGAAATGTTGCATTTTTGTTTTTTCCTGAAAGCGTAAGGAGAGTAGGCTGGCCTGACGTATGCCAGTGCTGCCCGAGTCTCTCAACCATGATTACGGAGATATGGGCGTGGTTCCGTTGTTCGCTATATGAGAAATCAAGTGATTTAGGTGTCCGTTTTGTAGTGCTCACATCACCAGGGTCTCAGACGCAAATGTGTCATTATATCTGTAAATGTCCACAACATGGCCAACATGGAAGGTACGGAGTATCACTGACTCTATATTCATTCATAGTTGCACACATAAAATATGGTGGACATGACACATTTCTGAGATTATGAATGTTTGTTGTACATTCAGTGGAGTGTTGTAGCTGTAGTAATACAGGGCTGTGAAAGGTTTAAGTTGTAGTTTTTGGCACATGAAGTGCAGCTAATTTATATACGTATGTGGTCATTCAGGTACACTGTCGAACTTGGTGCTGGAAATCAGTGTTCGAGGCTCGGAGTTGCGTCCACATCCTGTTATTGTAGAGTAATGACATAATCTACCCGTGCCTGGAAATGTACTGTATATACGGTGCTCCTGTGAATTTCTAATATAGTCTTGGTTTGATTTTGAGCTATATACATATGCAAAAACATTTTTTTTTAAAGGAGGAATAGTCCACAGTTACTGTCGGAGATAAGATGGTTGCCTACGCTATTTATAGCGCAATATAATGTGGTAGGGTGCAGGGGCAGCATTTTACAAACATAATAAATACACAGACACAGATAGATAGTAGAAGTGGGTACGGGCATGTGTGCTCGACTCCATTTTATTACGTTGCAGTTGGTAACAAGTAGAATAATAATCATGATATCATAAACAGATATTCAATCAAAAACGGTTTATGACTTCTGCTGTACTAAGGTATGAACACTATATGTGACATAATACACAGAAGATTCTATTGTAAAGGGTTCTTGAGTTGTGGTAGACGGAGATAGGGGTGGTTTGTGTAGAGCCTGCAATGATGCGTGGTTCAGGCAGAAAGCACTGGTAAGAATGTCTTTTGGCAACTGAATTTTGCCTTAATAACGCCATGTGGTGTTTATTTATGGTGTAATGAGTTAGTGGTACGTGTGGTGATCAGCTTGTGCTCCCCCTGCGATGATGCGTGGTTCGAGCGGTCTGTACTCAAAATATTGAGTGTTGCATACTGGTCTGCATGAATTTTGAGGTTAAAAAAACGACCATCGATACTTATCATTTGCTCTACAAACTAGGTCTACTGATTGATCTCTATAACAAATTAAACAATTGCATTTCGCGCAGTGCATTCTAACTTTCTCAATGTATGTATGGTTGCGATATTGAAGGTGATATCCCAGAGGTACTTGGTATTGCCGGTGGTGCAGGTACATTTTGGCGCTGTGTTCTACTTTCTTTGTAAACATTGTTCACAGGATGTAGGGATTAAATGTGCATGTGCATACTAGCAGTGCCATAGGAGTATTTTTTTTCTGTGCTTTAAATAAATCAAGGCTAAATTCCTTACTGTCTCTAGTGTGGATACAAAGCTGAATTCAAGTTGTGAATCCTTCTGTCCACAGTGTACATCAAAGCTACTATTCAGCACAGTTATATAAGAATGTTTTTTTTGTCTGTGCCTTAAATAAATCAAGGCTAAATTCCCTACTGTCTATAGTGTAGAAGAAAAGCTGAATTGAAGTTGTAAACCCTGTTGTCTGCAGTGTAGATCTTAGGGTGGACTGCATTATCTGTAATCATGGTTGAAGTGGAAGATAGAACATATATGCAGCATAAATGTTATTATTCAACAAAATCTATAAGTGATATAAAATAAGTTTTTGAAGGAAGCATACTAAAGGGATATTATGTATGATTTGATAAGTGTTATACTTAGTTTGCTTTGCACTGAGTTAGTGGTATCTGAAACAGGGTTCTGTGGATCCTGCGATAATGCGCGGTCCGGGCAGACCGTACAGGTACTAATGTTTTTTGTCTTGTAAAGTAAGGCAACGTGATAATGATTTTTAGTGCCCTGAGTTACTAGTACCTTTGGCGCTTAGCGTATTCATATCCTGCGATGATGCGTGGTCGGGGGGGTACAGTAATTGGACTAAATGTGTTTTGTCTATTGAATTTTGCATAAATTCAATTTAAAAATGACAGTATGTCTCACTGTGACATAAAACTGATGATTTATAGTGTACTGAGTTGTACGTATCCTGCGATAATGCTTTATGCCAATGTTTTTTGCCTAGTGAATTCTGCTTTATTAAGGCTATGGAGAGATGACTTGTGGTGCAGTGAGTTAGTGGTACCGAAAGACCTCAGCGGGTGCATACCCTGCAATGATTCGTGGTTCGGGGGGGGTCGCAGTGGTATATCTCTTGTCTACTGGAATGCGTCATGTACAATTGTCTTTCTACTTGAATGGTGAGCCCTCACAATGTAGACAGAAGGCAGTAGTTATCACAGACATCAATACATTCTTTAAGTTGTATCTTTTAACAAAATCTGAGGACATAAAGTGCAAATAACTCTATCTTTAAAAAAAACAAGGCTACATTTCATGCTGTTCGTAGTATAGATTGAAAGCTGAATTCAAAATGTGAACCCTGATGTCCATACTGTCGATCGAAGGCAGGAATATCGACAAATGATTTTTGTCACTTATTTTAACAAAATCAGAACACATACAGTACAATTGTCTCAGCATTAAATAAATCAAGGTTGAATTCCCTACTGTGCATAGTATACATGCAAAGTTGACTTCAAGTTGTGAACCCTGCTGTCCGGCGTGTAAATTGAAGGCAGTAGTTGACACAGACATTGTGGAATGCTTTTTTTGTCACATAATTTACCTAAATCTTAGGTCACAGTTCAATTGTCTCCGCCTTAAAGAAATCGACACTGAATTCAATGTTGTCTGGGGTGCATATCCGCTTCTGGTATCAAGTGGTGAACTTTGTTGATCGCAGTGTAGATTTCAAGGCAGTACTTAGTACAGACATTGAGGAATGTTTTTTGTGGCATCCAATAACAAAATTGTCTCTGCCTTACATAAATCAAGGCTAACTTGACTGCTGTTCGTAGTGTAGATGGAAAGCTGAATTCAAGTTGTGAACCCTGCTGTCTGCAGTGTAGATTGAAGGCAGTTGTTGACGCAGACATGGACGAATTCTTTTTGTCACTTATTTAAACAATATCTGAAGACATATTGTAGAATTGTCTCTGCATTAAATACATGAAGGCTGAATTTCCTACTGTTCATACTTTAACAAAATCTGAGGAAATAGTACAATTGTCTCTGTTTTAAATAAATCAAGACTGAATTCAATGTTTTCTGTTGTGCTGATGCGCAACTAGTATCAAGTTGTCAATTCTGCTGTGGCGCAGAGTTCGCAATGGGCCTGTATCGAGGAGGCACGTGGTCATGACGGCAGCCACGTGTCAGGGTGTGGACCTTCGCTGTGGCGTAGTCTTTTCTCTTTGCAGAAGTGAACCAAGCCGAAGGCATAGCCTAATTATTTATAGTCTTACATTGACGATGTGTACGTTGGACCAGCCCACTCCACTTCTGTTTTAAAGGGGGGGATGAACACAGCTACATGACCAAAATTTTCCCCAGTGCCTGAGATAATATGGTTGCGTCAACTATTCAGTACACTACAAGTATCAATGGTATATCTAAACACGGAAACGTTTTTGGTTAGTATAGTGAACTGTGTATAGTATTTCACCGGTAGTCTTAGCGTTGTGTACATTATTATTGATGTTCGAGTTCTTTCCCTTATCCATACTTGGTTGCCACAACTCTGTACATTGAGCTAGTGTGCTGTTGAGGGGATATATTATTTTGGAAAGGTCTGTTGTCTTGTTTAGCGCTGCCTCTGAGTTAGTAGGGGGGAGGGATCGGGGGGGTGGTTGTGGTTGTGGTGGTGCTGGGTATTGTGATTTTGTTGAGTGTCGGAAGTATATAATTAGAACGTCTATCACATATTGCTCTTTAAATATGGGTGTGAGTTGGAAGTAATTCATGCAGTACATATTTGACTTGACATTACATTACATGTCACAGCCTCATCACAACGCACCTGAGAGACCTGCACTGGCACCCCATCAACAAGAGGATAACCTTCAAGCTCCTCACCCATGCACACAAGGCACTCGACGACACTGGACCAGCGTACCTCAACAGCTGACTCAACCTCTACACCCCATCCCGCTAGCTCCACTCTGCAGACTGTGCCCTTGCCACTGTCCCCACAACCGATAAGTGACTGCCGGCGGCAGAACATTCTCCTGTTGTAATTTCGAAGCGATCGGGGTTAGCATCTAGCTGAAGCCATCTTGTATTTCGGCAGCCATCTTGTCTGCCATGTGCTACCACGTGCTCACCATGTGCTCTGTCCTCCCTTAGTGTTGTTTGCTCTTGTAATCTGCCTATGAACAAGCTATATTTAGTCTCTTCTGCTTTGCACATGCTCAGTTGAGTCCATGCAGCTGTCTCTAGTCTGTAACTGTCAGGATGTGTTTGATAGAATTAGCTCCTCCCTCTTGTTGACTGTGTATTTTCTATATGACCTTATATGTATATAAAAATGTCTTTTTGTACTTGTACTGCCTTCTTTTGAGCCCTTGTGCGGGTTTAAAAAGTCCATGTTCCTTCTGTTCGGTGTGCTATTTCATACATTACCGAAGGGTGTTTTGTGAATGTAGTTCCACCTCATGAGGTTAATAAATTATTTGTTTTATATTCCAGTTTCTGTGCCAACTTCCATTCTATTGGTCTAAGGACTTGTGCCGAGAAGGGTGAACCCCTAGCACTTGCCTTGTGGAGGCCCACCACGACACTCCCACCTCACCGCCAAAACGGCAGACCGAAGACTTCCTAGCCTTCAGGAGGCACCTCAAGACCTGGCTCTTCGAACAGTAGCAGTGTTCCCTCCAACACCATGGGACCCTCACAGGTATGTAGTGCGCTTTACAAATGCTATGATTGATTGATTGATTGATTTACATTTACTCAGCAACACACATACAAATAGCACTTCATTTATTAATATAACTAGTAACTCATACTTAGTGTGTCATGAAATCACTATTACAAGTATAAAATTATCTATACAGTCACTCATGCAATCAATGAGTTTTATGTACACTAATTTATACAACAACTGTCACATACACTGCCTTTTATTTTTCTAATTTGTTGGACATGTACCATTGAGGAATATATTTGCTCATTACCACACCCATAAATATATTCACTCATTTAAACAACTATTATAACACGTAGTCTTAATGTCATATACCTACTAAATTAACTACTCACATATCTTTGGTTAAGTTAACTAATCAATAACTAATATAGACTTTCACGTAACTAGTAACCAACTGGTGCAGCAGTTTACACAACAACTGACAAAGTGATACAGAAATTCACACAGTTTAGTCACTATCCAATATATTTAGTGAGACGCTATAAATTACTCAAATAAACAATCAATTACACTACTACAAAATCCTGTATCCAGATATTTATATATCCACTCATTCTTCAATGCAGATTGTATATATATATAATGCATAATTAAATAACGAACCAAACCACATTCACTGGATGATGTCATCAGTGATGGCATCAGAGATGACATTTGAGATGTCATCAGTGATGTCATCAGTGATGTCACTGACCATCTCATGAATGATGTAATATGTAACATCATTACTAGTGGATTGCGGGCGCGAGAGTTAAAGTTAGAACAGTGAAAGGTCCAGCTAACTATAACACCCCTGAAACCTATGTTTTTTTCAATGAATTTCTTTTTTTTTAAATATCTTTTTATTTTCCCAAATGATGCACATTGTACATTTAAGCATTTCATATCATTTCATACGCTACAAAATATCATTATATATATGCAGTACAGTTTTTCTCCGAAATGTCTCTTAAATTCAAAAAACAACCAAACTTAAAGCCAAGAGAAAAAAAAAAAATCCCTAGGAAAACGAATAAAGAAGAAGGGTAAGAGGAAGACATAAACAAACAACGCAACTAAACATTATTATGAACAGCCTTAATAAATTATATGCGGCTAATAAGTTAGCCAGCCAATTTTGCATGACCGGTGGGTTTCTATCAAGCCATGCCCTGGCTATAGTTAATCTATATATTGTGGCGGCCATAAAAATAAATTCTCTCTGTAAATTTCCCCCATCTGGGCCTACCCCCAGCAGTAACCAGGAGGGGGTTAGAGGTATTTGAATATCTAATGAACTATCTAAAAAGCCTTCTATATTTTAATCAAGGTATGCAATTGAGGGCAAGTGGCAAAAACATGTACAATATCTGCCTCTAAAGAGTTACTATTCTCACTGGGGTGAAATATAGTGAATACAAGGTTTTATAATGCTGGGATTGAAGGGGAGCTGAGCACAAAACAGTACGACCCAGTTCAAGTGACTCCTGAAATCTTTCTGGTGCTCCACCCAGCTTCTCGACCCATTTGTTACAGTGCTTATCCATATCATCGATTCTCCCCTTACCCAAACATGCATAAAAAGATCTAATTGTGCAGTCCGCGCATACCTTTATTTTTTCCATAATTTCATTACTATCATACCCTGCGGGCCCTCCTTGTTTGATACTCAGGAAACTCCTAACCTGCAGGTGTTTGAAAAAATCCCTTCTATCAATGCCATATTTCGCTATAAGATCTGTAAACTGTGCTATCCCTTCTGAATCCCTCAAATCACCAATCTGTGCTATCCCCTTTTCATCCCATCTAGCCATTGTTGCGTCTGCAAAGACTGCAGCAGGGAAGGATCTATTCTTATACAGCCTGGTGTATCTATTATATCTTCCCAATCCTGCTTTTTTCAAAAAGGCATTCCAAATCCTGATTGCTGCGTTAAGCGTTTTGAATCTGGTCCTCTTATAATATCCATACTAAGTACAGTTTAAGAAGCAATTTTCTGCCTCTTCTCCTAGAACTGCTGCATACACTTCTGTAGACATAGTTGTCACTTTTTGCTCACTACCACCCCCTCCTATCAGACCCTGCATATACTGTAAAGCAGCAGCAAAATAATACAGTCTGAAATCCGGCACCCCCCACCCCCCTCTCTCTCTAGATAAAGACATAAATCTATAGGCCCTCCGGGTCTTACCCTGAGCCCAAATAAATCTATCCATAATGGTCTCTAATGAATTAAACAATTTAATTTAAAAAAATAGTGGAATAGATCTAAAAAGATAGAGAAACTTGGGCAGGATCAACATTTTTATAACATTAGTAGTTCCCACCAGGGACAGATGTAAGTTATTCAGTCTTTCCAAATCGGCCTTTACCCTAGAGATTAGTGGGGAGATATTATTTTCTACAATCATATCCATGTCTGCTGAGATTGCCACCCCCAAATATACTGCTGAGGTGACCACCCTTACATCATTACAACTGGAGTATACATTTTCTACAATCTGCGTCTTGCATCTATTAAGACTATATCCGGAGACCTGTCCAAACAACTCGGCCTCGGCTTCTACCTCCCTAATAGCCAATAGCGGAGCTGGAGTGAGTATGGCCACGTCATCGGCATATGCAAGTGATTTAATCGTACAGCTGTTCACCCTCATAGGAGAAATATGCGAATTGGATTCAAACCTACGGAGGAGTGGCTCTAGATACAGTGCAAACAGTAGTGGGGCTGAAGGGCACCCTTGCCTCGTCCCTCTTACGATCTTAACTGCTGCCGAATGCCCCCTGTTAACTCAAATCTTGGCGGTAGGTTCATTATATAAAGCCTGTATGGCCTTTATAAATCCTTCCCCAATACCGCACCACCTCAGAGTCTGCCATAGATAGTCCCAGGAGACCCTGTCGAACGCCTTTTCTGTATCTAAAAAGAGCGCTGCCAGGGGGTTTTCCAGGACACCTGCCGCATCAAACATTGTAACCACCGTCCTGATATGTTGTGTTGTCCCTTTACCAGGTATAAATCCGTGTTGCGCAGGGCTTACCAAATTCTCAATAATCCCCGACAGTCTCTTTACCAACATTTTAGAATAAAGTTTAACATCGGCATTCATCAATGTAATTGGCCTGTATGACCCCGGGGCTGTTGGAGTCTTCCCCTTTTGCAGAATTACAATGATATCAGCCCCGCCCCATGACTCCGGGGTCGACTCCCCCCTTTGTGCCTGAACCATGATGTTAAACATATCAACCAGCAAAGTTCCTTTAAATACTTTATAAAACTGTACCGGGATCTGCTCCGGCCCTGCTGCCTTCCCGGAGGGTGAGCTGCTCAGAGCAACAGTAAGTTCATCCAGTTGTAATGGGGCTTCTAGAACTTCACTTTCTTCATCAGACACAGTTGGGGGAAGGATTTCCCTAAGGTAACTTGCTATACCCTCAGTACTCCTTACTTCATCGGGAGTGTACAAAACTGTATAGTAATTCCTAAATAGTTCTCTAACTAAATCGGCCTCCCCAACCAAATTACCCTGTGAATCCTTAATCTCTTTATTGTCAGATGTAGCTAATCTCTGCCTAGTACGTACAGCCAGGATATGCCCTACCCTTTCGCTCAATTCATACGCATTTTCTTTCTTAGTCAGGTAGTCATTTGCTGCTTTCTTGGCAGAACCTTCTATAGCTTCCGCTTTCAACGCTATGATTCTAAGAAGATGTATTTCTAAAGAACGATTCTGTAATATAGCTGAGGTCAATTCTTCTTCCTCTTTCATCAACTTCTGCCTTACTTCCTCTATCTTTACTCTCTCTTTCTTCTGCCTTGCTAAAACAAAACTCATGGTCTCGCCCCGTATCCCAGACTTAAAGGCGTCCCACACCACCCCCTGGGGTGCAGTCCCTCTATTGATCTCCCAAAAAAATGTAATCCACTCCACCATATAATCCCTATATGTTGGATCTTTTAATAAGGCTCTTTCAAATGTCCACTGCGTGCTGCTTCTCTGTACCTGGCCCAATCTCAAGATCAGTACCAGAGGACTATGATCTGACACTATCCGGGGTTGCTTCTCTATCTGCGAGCCCTGAATCAAAGAATTAGAAATTAAGAAGTAATCCAACCTGACCAGGGTTTTATGTGGAGCTGAAAAAAACGTACTGCCATCTAGGTGTGGATGTGTCTTAACCCATGGGTCCACCAAAGAGTTGTGAAACACCATATCTACAAGTGCTCTATACACTTTCTTTTTCCTCCCCACGTATTTTCCTCCTAACTGCATAAAAGAGCTATCCGGATCATGAATATTAACCACATGCGTGCGGCGGTTATTTTTGCGCTGTGCGGCAATTTACAAAAAGCCGTGTTACATGACGAGCTGAGCTCGTCATGAGCATGCGAGCGGTGCAACTCATGACGAGTGGAAGGGGTTAAGGTCCCCGCAGCATACAATAGGCTCCGGCCATTGAGCCAGTTCTACATCCAAAAATTACAAAACATCCGGATCATCCTCAGTGGAGCCGTATATTGTAGCCAAAGTTAAAGTTTCCCCTTTAAAGCAAATTTCGAGAATCACCCATCTACCCCATTGGTGCTCCTTCTTTCTTCTTACTACTACATCTCTATTTCTGCCCAGTACTGCGACTCCTCTCGTTTTTGTCCCCTGCCTAGTATTTGCTAAAACTGTAAACCCCAGCTGTTCCAATAAATATGACCTTGTTCCTTCTATATGGGTCTCTTGTAGACATACCAGATCCAACTTTAAGGATTTTAACAATGGCGCCACTCTCAATCTCTTGTTAACCTCGTGGAGCCCACAGACATTATTCGAGGCGATTTTACAAGTCATCAAAATACATCAAAAATATTATGAGAAAACCGACTGCTTTTATGTACCGTATATCTCTAAACCTACACCCTGTGACAATGTGCTGAATCAAACCATAAATACCAAAGTTTTGTGCCTTTCCCCCCCCTCCCTCCCCCTTTTGCCCCCCTTATCACCCTTACCCTACCCTCCCCTCCCAACCCCACCCTCCCCCCTTACTGGCAAATAGGTAAAAAATGACCTATGTGTGGCCGCTTATGAATTGCGCCAATCGCATCCCCCCTCAGCCTACATATCCACAAACTGAAGTACCCCCTGAGCTACGCAATCTTCATCAGTCAATTCTAATAGACACCAATTTCAATCCAATTTCGATCCAACATGTAAGATATATTAACCCCCTTTCTTACTTTTAAGTTCTTCGAGAAACTGCTGAGCTTTAATCTCTGAATTAAACATCCTTTGTTATCACTTTTAGTTTAGCAGGGAAAAGGAGGTACGCTTCTGAGCCTAGTGTCTGTAACGGTGTGATCATCTGCCTGAGCCTCCACCTTCTCTCCGCCGTTACATGGCAAAAATCAGGCGTGGCAAAGAAGGTGATACCCTCAAACGTTCTCTTGCTATCAGGTCTAGCTTTGGCAATAATTTCCTCCCTTAGCAGGAAATTCCCCACATTCACTAAGATCGCTCTGGGAAAAGAGCCCTGACTATCCTTTCTCACTCCCTGCTTCACTGTAAATTGAAACCTATGTGCCAGTTGTATCTCCTTCTCCCATTGCCATTCTGACTCAGGAAAAGCCCCCCTAAACAAGTTCACCACAAATCATCTCATGTCCTGCCCTTCAATCCCCTCTGCAACACCCAAGCGTCTGACGTTATTCCGTCGCTGCCGATTTTCAAAATCTTCCAGTTTCCACTGGAAGTCTTCTGATAGTTTTTCCTGGTCTGTCTTGAAGGTCTGCCAGCTTCCAACGTCATCCTCTAACTTGCCTGTCTTCAACTTCAGTTACCCTTTCTACCAATCCATCATATAGTTTGTTCATTTTCCTCATTGTGTTCTGAATCATTTTTTTGAGGCTTGCCTTGCTCTCCGGCTTACAGCCCTGGCCTCCGTTTGCATTTGTTTAAGGGTATTGAACAAAAGGTCCACAGGAACCTGTTGCGCTGAGCCCCCAGGCGGTATTTATGTGGTGTTGCCATCCTCCTTCTGATACGACTGTGAAGTTGCAGAATAGTCCCAAGCTAACCAACTGGTGCAGCAGTTTACACAACAACTGATAAAGTGATACAGAAATTCACACAGTTTAGTCACTATCCAATATATTTACTGAGACGCTATAAATTACTCAATTAAACAATCAATTACACTACTACAAAATCCTGTATCCAGATATTTATATATCCACTTATTCTTCAATGCAGATTGTATATATATATAATGCATAATTAAATAACGAACCAAACCACATTCACTGGATGATGTCATCAGTGATGGCATCAGAGATGACATTTGAGATGTCATCAGTGATGTCATCAGTGATGTCACTGACCATCTCATGAATGATGAAATATGTAACATCATTACTAGTGGATTGCGGGTGCGAGAGTTAAAGTTAGAACAGTGAAAGGTCCAGCTAACTATAACACCCCTGAAACCTATGTTTTTTTCAATGAATTTCTAAGGTTTTTTTAAATGATATTTTAGCGTTCCAAAACTCCACACTTCAAAGAATTTCAAAGTGAAACCAGTCCTTGCTAGCCTATGGAAGGAAATTCAAGTTACTGTAAGTACGGTTAGGATTACTTTTCAGGATCAGCACTGGGCTGAACGATGCAGCACTGAGATCTCTCCTGATAACAGGTGAGTAAATCGGAATTCGTAGTTAGGCTTATTTTAGAGGAGTTTTTTAAAGTTCCAAAACTCCACACTTAGAAGAATTTCCAAGTGAAACCAGTCAATGTTACCCTATCGGAGGAAATTCAAGTTACTGTAAGTATGGTTAGAATTACTATTCAGGATCAGTAGTTGGCTGAGAGATGCAGCACTGAGGTCTCTCCTGATAACAGGTGAGTACATTGGAATTCGTAGTTCGCCTGATTTTAGAGGAATATTTTTCTCAATAGTGAATGAATAGGGCAGGCCTGAGGTGACATGTGTGCAAACACGCATGTAGTGAAAGTAGGGGGCGGGGCTTGAGGTTATATGTGTGCAAACATGCCCTGTGGCATGTTTTGAGTTGGGGAATTCATTCCTCTTCAATCCTGAGGTCCCCTGTGGGCCAATTAGCCCACCAGGTACCTCCAGTATGCACCAGGGAGCTGCGTTACAGAGAGGTGTTCAGAGGCCACGGAACCTTTTTACAACACTCTGCAACATAGCTCCGTGGTGCTTACTGGAGGTACCTGGTGGGCTAGTTGGCCCTTTGGGCACCTCTGGATTGAGGAGGAATTGATTCCAAAACTTAAATTGTGCCACAGGGCATGTTTGCACACATATAACCTCAAGCCCCACCCCCTACCTTGAGTACTGTGCAAACACACCCTGTAGCGTGTTCTTAGTTGGGGGATTAAGTCCCCTTGAATACTGGTGGCCCCGGGGGGCAAACTAGCCCACCAGGAACCTCCAGTATGTTCCAGAGACTCTAGCCCCAGCTACACCCGCACCAGGAGGCGCTGGCGTGAGCCTTTCATGCCTGGAGATGCATAAATCTTCGGTGGGATCCTGCACTGCAGAAGCCCTTAATTGTCTGCTGACGAGAGCCTTTTACACCCGAAGACGCATACATCATTGGTGGGCTCCCGAGGTGCAGGAGCCCTTAATTGTCTGCCAGCAGCAAAATGCCTGCCCCGGGGACTCCAGCCCCCAGCTACACCCGCTTCAGGAGGTGCTGATACATGCCTTTCATGCCCGGAGGCGCATAAATCATCGACAAGTCGACCAGGCGGAAAAGGGTTCAATTTGGTGGCTGTATTTGTTAGACATCTCCAGCCATATTAAGATGTGGGCAGGAACATGCCTTTCCATGGCGGCATTGCCACCACAGAAAGGCATGAGGGAATCTCTTGCGGGGGCCCGTTGCTGGCCACCAGGGACTCTGGGGGGTGGGGGATGCACCACACGCCGCGATGCCAGAAATACTGGATGCGCCCACCAGTGTGACGGGCGCATCCTAATGTTATGGCGGGCAGACAAAGTCCGCTGGCCATACTAATGAGCCCCTTAGACTCTTTATTAGTCCAGTTTGAAAAATAATCTAATAATCTTTCACCAATATTATACAGGCTTGACAAGCTTGAGGCAAGTGTGGAAAATGTAACGGAACTTAAGTTACCTTGAATAAAATATTAAAAATATTTTATGTTAAATACTATCGTAAATTAAATGTGCATATTTATTTCAATAAAGGACAAAATAAAAATGCTACATAATTATTAAATACATTATAACATGAAAAAACGTTAATGGAAATATATCAGATGATATTTTTATTAGGTTAAAAAATAAATGCACAACTACACATTAATGATTATTAAAAATAACGTAAATAATTGATGAATGAAACCATTTTTCATCCAATTTATTGTTACATTATTTTTACATTGAAAATAGGTTATTCTTGCATGCTCGCAGTACATTTTTACTGCAAACAGCGCATAATTACATGATTAGCATAATGGAGTCATTTCGGAGATATCACATAACAGTCATATTGTGAAATTCATAAAATTGCATGAATTATGCCAGTATAATTAAAATGTCTTCCGGACATAATTCAAACCTGTCAAAATCAAAGTACTGCACACAGCGCTCAGGGCTGAATATAAGTTCCTGCTTGGCACTGTGCTACAGAATGTGTCTTGAATTTATTTTCTATCACCTGATGTTTTCGAGATGAAGGGCCATCTCATGACACTCTGCACCCAGCATACAAAACAAGTTCTGAATGTGCAAACAGGTTTACCATGGTCTTGAAAACAGTTTTTAGTTCAGGGGTGATTGTCCTTAAGAATGGATTATTTCAGGGGGCTAGCAATAATTCAAAGTTCTTATATACTTGTTTTCTAAAAGAGTTAATCTCTGGCTGTTAAAATAAAAAAATGCAGCAGTTTTGCACATGCAAGAGTTACCATGTTTGCCCCTGGGATGCAGAAAAAATGGCTTTTTATGTCAAGAAATATGGCTTACACCCTAAGTGGTAGATATGCTGGTCTCCCTGAGAGTTCAAAGGCTGTGGGTATGATGGTTTCCACAGGCTGTGGATCTGTTTCCAGAGTGGTTGGACTGGTCTCCAGAGGCCATTGAGTCTGATGGCCTTAGGAGGCTGTGAGTTTGATTGTCTCAGTGACCATGGATCTGATAGTCCCCTCAGACTAGGGATCCAATGATCTTTAGAGGCTTCCAAAGGACTATGCAGTTTAATCAATGCAAATAACAAGAACACCCTGTAATGGCTCTAGAACTCCTAGACAGGGCAATAATATAATTGTGGGCAACCACCCTAGGTAGTTATTCAGCTCTATTCATCTAACGGCTCATCACAGCAACATTATAGTGGGAACTCAGTGCAATTACAGACTAGCCGCCTAAAACATATTTACATTTTATTTAGATTCTTGTTAAAAGGATGAGTGACACATTATATGTACAGTATAACATGATTTCAAAAGTGACATGAGAGTTCAATTACAGAGATCACAAAAACGAATAGTTGATTCCAAACACATGAAAACACTACAGACATAAAGACATATATACATAATGAAAAGGTTGGCTATAAGATGGGTCTTTTCAATGCGCGTTTCAATGCTAAAATCGCCTTCATCAGGAGAGCCATGATTTTGTGTTTATGTATATGAAAAGTTGACTGGATCAAATCTGGGAGTTGATGTAAAAATATACACTAGGACAACGTGTTAAATGTGCACATATGGATGTGACTCTGTCGGTAAATATTCAAGTTCCCCAAAGCTCTTATTCTTAATAAAGCGCGACTCTGACTATCTGCTCCATCAGGATTAGGATGTTATAAAAGCCAAAATGAGAATGCAACTTGATCCGTCTATGTGTTTGGGTATTGAAAGCATAACGTTACGCTCAATAGTGTAAGGCCCAGTGAGGTATGTTGCTATAGCGCACAGGACTCCTCTCGATCCGCCATGCCGTTAGATACATTGAACTGATTGACTGTCTACAGCTGTTTGGGGTACAGACAGGGGCCACAGCAAAGCATATATTCAGATTATGTGAAAGAGTCCCTTTAATAAGATTTCCCCATCAAAAGAACATATGAAAGAAGTTTTTTTAATTCATCGGTGTGATAAATATCACATCTAACAAAGCAGCTTGTAATGAAGGCCTTAGTTGTAAAATGAATCTTTTTGGTTTCCATGTTGACAAACTTGAGTTTGCCTGACTGCAAAATGATGCTGCAAAGAATGCATCAGAACCTACACCAGTGTCATTTAAAAAAAGAAACAATAGATCCAAGAGCTTCTAAAAGGACCACAATGTAGTATTAGACTACTTAAAACAATATTCTACGGCTTGAATACATTATTCCCAGAAGTGCAAAGGCCAGACCCATACAGGAATTTGCCCCTTAAAATGGAAATGTTATTAATGATACTTTGATTGCTTGAAAGGAGTGATGGAGATGAGACATAAAATCTCTTGTAAAGCAGTTGGAGAATGAGCAGGGACCCGCCAGTTTTCTAAATTGGTAAAAAGGTGGATTTAATGAAGATAACAATGGGGCAAAGATTCTTAGAGACCTTGTCTGCTCAAAATATGAAGGTTATGACTTGACTTGACATGACTTGAGCCTAGCTATAACATCTCTATAACATTTATTTTTTTCAGCAAATTTCTATGTTTTTTTAATTCCATTTCATAACTATACCTTCCCTGTAACCTTTGTGTTTTTAGTGACTTTCCAAGGGATTTTAAATGCTAATTTAAAACTAAAATGTCACTGTAATCTTTGTTTTTTTCAGTGAATTTCTATGTTTTTTTTAACTAGTACTCGCATCTGCAGAGTGATGGAGAAAGGGGGCTGGGCCTCTCACCAGCTCTCAGGAGTCCCTCAGTGTAGAAGTGACTGGGAGCGCAAGTGTCTGGGTGGCTCTTTGAGTGGGTGTATAAGCCTAGACTGAGTGAGTGAGTGGTTACCTACATATCTATGGGTCTGTGAGTGAGTGTAAGTCTCTAAGTAGGTATGCAACTCTATGCATGAGTCTATGATTGAGTCTCTAAGTAGAATCATGAGTCTCTGAGTGGGTCTGTACATGGGTGTGTGATTCTCCAACTAAGTATGTCGGTGGTTGCATAAGTACCTTAATAGGTAAATGAGTGAGTGCATCAATATCTGTGAGTATGTGACTAGATGTATAAGTGTGTAAGTGAATATGTGAATAAGTGTCTGAGTGAGTTTGTGAGTGCATACATGAGTGTTCTACAGTAACCGCAAGTCTGTACAAGTGTATATTTTTTCATATTACCACCAATGTTCATGATGACTTCATGATATTCACAATGTCCGCGAGATGGTACACAAGAGGCCGCACAAGAGGCCGCACCAGCAGAGATGGTACACAAGAGGCCGCACCAGCAGTCACGTGGTCATCACTAATATCACATGCAATGAAAAATTTTGGACACATAACTTGTGTCACTAACCCACCCATTTCTCAAATATGGGGGCAGAATGTAAAAACAAAATGTCAGCCCCAGGAACTGTTCCCGGATGACAAAATTACAGCTGCAACTTTTTGTTCAGGTTGCGTACAGCAAATCAATTATTAGTCCAATCGACACAAAAGATCTAGAGATAAAGATATATCTATAATTTTCAGCTTACATTTCTTAAAAATTGGTGGACAGATTTGAACTAAATAACAAGAAGCAAAAACTCCATGAAATTATCTACATTTCTGCCTAATTTGGGAAAATTTCTTCCAGCGGTTTGGGCTGTAGGTTCAAAAATGCGCTCCTATGGGAATTAACATTACAAATGCATCCTTTTTTTGTGCCCCTATTTCTCAGTCTCCACTGCATGGATCAACCCCAAACTTTAAACCAGAATGTACTTTGTCGCTTTTTTCATAAATTTGATGAAGATTGGTCAAATTACGCCAAAGTTATGGCCAAGTCCAAAGATGCCTTTCCTGAGGAAGCTAGGTCCTAACCATAACTACCTACCGGCTGCCGCCAGTAGGTAAAGTAAGAAATATATTTGCACTACCTGCTGGCAGTTGCCAATATGTAGTTATAGTTAGGACCTAGTTTCCAAACGAACAGTGTTTTTTCATTTGCCTTTATCTTTTGCACCAGTTGACAAATCTTCACAAAATTTCTCCTAAAAGCTTGACTTTCACATAAGCTTGTGTCTTGAATGTTTCAAGGTTTCTGTCAAGCGGGGGCAAAATACGCATTTAAGGTGCTGATCCACGAGCGTCCTCAGATGCTTTGAACTCCTGAGGCGGAAAGCCGGGAGCCGTTTTTCTGTTGCCTAAAATTTTAATATTTGAGTGTCACATTTGCTCTGTTGTTGTGTTTTTACCTGCACTTAGTTCTGTGGCTCTGTCATCCCTCGGAGACACCCGCGCAGCGGAGCTTAGCGCTGCAGCGGGACGATAAAGTCCTTTTGCCGCCATCACTGGCGAGCCCACTGGCCACGCCCCCTTCCCGAGGCCATGCCCCTTCCGGCCCGTTCCCTTACTGAGATAAAATGTGTATCCTCCGGAAGCGCAGCGGACGAGCGCAGCGGGAGCGCCGTTTGCGCGCCGAAGGCGTGCCAAGGGGAAGCCCGTCTGCGCCCGTCTGCGGCCGGACGGGCTTAGGGGCCAGGGACGCTGCCGCTGCAATCTCTTGCACCCCCTCTGCTCTAAAGAGACTACAATCTTTTCCATGTTCTCTTCCGCCTGCTGTCAGAGCTCGCATTTCTACTCTGGGAATCACGGGGAATATCCCTTTCCACCCGAATACTATACCTAAACACCCGTTCTCTTGTTAGACACCAAACTGACATCCTTCTCCTACTCTTGGCTGAGAGTCCAGATGTTCTTTTATTATCAGAAACATGGCTCACCGACGACTCCCTCCCTGATATCCTGGCGGCATTACCCCCAGACTATTATCTGCTGAATGCTAATCGCCCTGGGGGCCGTCTCGGTGGTGGGGTGGCAGCAGTAATATGCAAGAATTTAAAAATCATCGCCACCACCTCCATGATCCTCCCCGAAGTGGATAACTTGGTTCTCAGCCTGGGAACTGAGGCGGGTGCAGTCACTGTTATAATACTCTACCGCCCCCCTCACCCTATGCCCTCTTTCCCCTCATCCTTCACTGAGAAGCTTGCCAATCTCATCACTTCCTCCCCTCGTGTCGCCATTTTCGGCGATTTTAATTACTGGTTCCAACACAAGGATGCCGGGCCGCACGCCACTGAGCTATTTGAAACTCTCTCGAGCTTAAATTTCACACAACTTCTTAAGTTCCCCACCCATAGCGGTGGCCATATCCTCGACCACATCTGGATTCATGGGGTTAAGTCTTCTTGCCCGCAAATTACTCCTTGTGTGTGGTCTGACCACTCCTTGATCGAGACTATAATCTCTGTCGATGGTAACATCAGGGCCCCCCCACTGGAGGGCGGTGTCGCCTCAAGTGGAGGGCTGTTGAATCCTCCAAATTTCTTTCCCATTTGTCACAGACCTGTCCCTCCCTCCCTAACAATAGCCGCATCGATGAGCTAGACGGTAACATTTCTCACTGGCTTACGTCAGCTAGCGATATCTTTGCTCCGTTAACTAAGTTTCCCCGCTCTCGGCATAGTAACTCCCACAAATGGTTCGACTCCCAACTAAAAACCCAACATCTGGAGCTACGCCAACTGGAGCGCAAGTGGAGGAGAGTTTACTGTGGCCGCCCGCAATAAATACAAAAAAGCCATTACTGCGGCCAAAACAGCATATGCCTCTAAGAGAATTTTATCTGCCCCCTGTAAATCGAAGGAGATTTTTAAAGTCCTTGACGAATTTACCTCTGATTCCAGGACGCTCCCGACCCAGGCTCCTACGGAGGAGTCATGCAATGCTCTCAGCATGTTTTTCTTAGAGAAAATTGTTATGATTAAGGACACTATTCTGGTCACGTCTCCTGGCGCTGATTCTGTTTGTCCCCCTCACAATGCACTCTCTCTCACGCACTTTCCCTCTCTTGATTCAAAATCTTTGGCCACACTGGCCGCTCATGTTAAATCCGGTTCTCCGGACAATTGCTGTCCACCATCCATACTACGGGACATATGCCTTTCTTTACCTGACAGTATTCTCCCTCTGTTGAACTCTTCTCTCTCCTCTGTCTTGGTGCCTAGCTCTTTCAAGGCAGCCGTCCTGGTGCCTCTATTGAAGAAGCCTGGAGTCGACCCCGCAGCCTTGGCGAACTACCGTCCTATCTCCTTCCTGCCCGACTTCTCTAAAATTCTGGAAGCCCACGTCACCCCCTGTCTCTCTCAGTTCATCGAGAGCTCCAACTTCCTTGAAGCCAACCAGGCCGGTTTTAGACCCGGCCACTCCACGGAGGTAGTGATCTTGGCCGTGTTGGATGCTCTGAGAGACGGCGCTGACAGGGGTACCCCCCAGGCCCTGGTTCTTTTAGATCTGTCGGCCGCCTTCGACACGGTGGACCATAACATCCTTCTCCACCGTGTCGAGCAGGCCGGCATCCAGGGCCTGGCGCTGGCATGGGTCAAATCCTTCCTGACCGGGAGGTCTCAGACAGTCAGCCTGGGTACCTTTAGGGCACCTAGGGAGCGTTCACTCTGCGGGGTCCCCCAGGGCTCCTCCTTATCTCCTCTTCTTTTCAATCTGTATCTCCAACCTCTTCTCTTTTCTCTGAGGCAGTGGGACGTCACCGTCTACAATTACGCTGACGACCTGCAACTCATCTTTCCTCTTAATTCTCTTTCTGCTATTTCTAATTTCCAGGCGGTTATGGTCCACATTCTCCAGTGGATGAGCCAGAATCAACTTAAATTGAATCCCGGGAAGACGGAGCTCCTTCTCCCTGGCAAGAGCTCTACCCATTGGGGTCCGCACTTCTGGCCGGCAGAGCTTGGCCCCTCTCCCACCCCTGTGGCCTCGGTGAAGAGTCTCGGGGTCACTATTGACTCCGAGCTATCCCTTAAGCCCCAAATAGGGATGGTGGTCTCTTGCTGCATGTATCAGCTGCGCAGGAAGGTGGCCTATCTCTTGACTCCAGAAGCCCTGATCCAAGTCATCATGGCTCTTGTCCTCTCCCGCTTGGATTTCTCGAATTCTCTCTATCATGGTCTGCCTAAGGTCCTCCTTTCTAGATTACCGATCGTTCAGAACCAAGCGGCGAGACTGGCCTTCGGGACCCCGAAATGGCAATCCGCCAAACCTCTTCTCACCAAATTACACTGGCTTTCTGTCACTTCGAGGGTAGCCTTTAAGATCGGCTGCCTCACTTTTAAATCCCTAACCGGCCCCTGCCCTGCCTTCCTGAAATCCCTTATCAGTCCCTACTGCCCTCCACGTAACCTCAGATCTTCTCACCTCCGCCTCCTGGTTGTTCCCTCTTTTAAATTCAGCAGAATCGGCGGCCGGAGATTCGCACTCTTGGCCCCCAAATTCTGGAACTCTCTTCCTCCCTCGCTTAAATTCTCCAACTCGCTTATTCAATTCCGCAAATCCTTAAAAACTTGGCTCTTCCCACAATCCGGTTAATTTCCTCCGCCTCCCTCAGTATCAGATCAGCGCCAGGAAACCCACGGTGACAGAGCGCTTTATAAGCACACCTTAACATAACATAACATAAAAGTGGGTTCTGGAAAGTGGTTTCCCCTTGTTAATTCCCATAGGCATTTTGAACACGACTACAGCGCAAACTGCTGGACAGAATTACACTAAATTTGGCAGAAAGGTAGATTTTGTCCCACAGATCTAAGTTAAATTAGTTTTTTTATTTTTTTATTTTGGCAGATTTACAATAACTTATTTTGCGTGACCCCAAAAAACCCTTGCACCACCACGGATGCGCAGCATTTACAATGTGGTGCACCGTGGCGCATGGATAGACAGATGCATGACGCATCTGTCGGCGTAAGGGTGACGCAGTGCTGGAGTTGTGTCGCAAGCATGACGCAACTCCAGCACTGCTCAGGGGTGCCCTGTACCTAATATGTTGCTTCAAGCAGGGCTATAACAAATAAGGATAACACGTATCCAGTGGCACGTCACTTTAGAGGAGAACACAAATCCAATAGTCGTGATCTTCGATATTATGTAATTGTCTCAGTACCTCCAAGCAGAAGAGGAGGGAATAGAGAAACCACACTAAGAAAGCTAAAAACCAGTTACAATATTGGTATGGATTCCAAACATCACAGGGGTCTAAACATATCGGAAGACCTATACATTAAGTTTGAGTGTAAAATCCGTTCCGCTCGCGGAATTTGCAGATTTTTGGCAATTTCCCGGTCCGCGAATCCCGCGAATTTGCCCATAAATCCGCAATTCGCAAGCTGGCAGAATTTTTTGCTTGGTCGCGCTTGAAAATACAATATTATTATTTATTTATTATTTATTGCATTTATAAAGCGCGTCTATCACCTAAAAGGCATCCTGGCGCTTGCAGACTCAAGACAGCAGTAAGAAGGAAGGCGGTAGCGGACTAGAGTTTAGGGAAGAGAAATGTTTTCAATCTCCTCCTAAACAGAAGGAGATCGGAAATGTGTCTGAGCTCAGCCGGGAGAGCATTCCACAGTTTCGCCGCGGCTGCGCCAAATGCTCTTCCTCCTGCTTTGATTTTCTTAAACCGAGGTATTCTCACCAACCTAGCAGAGGAGGAGCGTAGGCTGCGGGCTGGAACATACCATCTAAATTTCCTTTGTAGGCTCACAGGACCAAGATCATGCATGGCCTTAAAGGTCAGACAGAGAGACTTAAATTGTACCCTCTCTCTCACCGTGAGCCAGTGTAACTGGTCCAAAGCCGTAGAGGAGGAGGCTCTTGTCGCCCATCCTAGGGCTAGTTTAGCCGCCACAGACTGGACTCTCTGAAGTCTATCCATAGGAAAGCTTGGAGAGTCCAGCAGCAGAGAGTTACAATAATCTAGCCTGCTGAGCACAGTGCAACGTACCACCTCAACACGGGCTGGGGGCGGAAGTAGGGGAAGAATTTTTCTCAGAAGTCAGATGACAGCTAGACAGCCAGCTACTAGCTTCGATACCTGCGCCTCCAGAGAAAGCTCCATATTGAACATGACACCTAAGTTACGCACTACCTTCACCGGCTGTACCTCTGAGGAGAAATCCCCAGGCCAGAAGTTACAGGGTAAAGAAGTTTGTACCCTAGGCCTAGAGCAGTAAAGCACTTCCGATTTTCTCTGCATTAAATTGCAGTAAATTGGCTTTCAACCACCCCGCCGCATCTCGCAGACAGTTATGAAATTCCTCCAAGGAGGTCGAATTATCTCCCTCCAGGGAAAGAATCAACTGTGTATCGTCGGCGTAGTTGACGATTTCGATATCATGTTTCTGAATGAAAGCAACTAAGGGCCTCATATAGATATTAAACAGCACCGGGCTGACTGCTGAGCCTTGGGGAACACCGTGCAGGGTAGCAGAGAAGGTGGATTGGAAGGGAGGGAGGGCCACCGCTTGTTCCCTGTTCTTGAGGAAGGACTCAAATCACTCTAGAGCCCTGCCAGCAACCCCCTCTCTCTCAGCCTGTCCAACAGGATGGCATGGTTCACCGTATCGAAGGCGGCAGACAGGTCAAGCAGTAGCAACACACCTGCCTGACCCCTGTCTGCTCGCCAACGAAGCTCATCCAGCACGGTCACCAAGGCCGTCTCAGTACCATGGGCTGGCAGGAAGCCAAACTCCACTTCATCCAAGAGCTTGTATTGCTCAAGATGTCTGGAAAGAGTGCCTGCCACCACCCGCTCAACGATTTTTGCTGGGAAAGGTAGGAGCAAGATGGGTCTAAAGTTCTTCAAGCACTTGGGATCAAGGGTGGGCTTTTTCAGTAACGGGATCACCACCGCCCTCTTCCACTGTGAAGGGACCACTCCAGTGGAGAGCGACTGATTGCAAACAAGCCAAAGTGTGGGAAAAAGCTCATCCTCCAACTCCTTCCAGATTTTCAATGGGAGCGGATCAAGTGGAGACCCAGATGTAATAATCAAGGCCACACTCCTAAACTCATATGCAGTCAGCTGCGGAAATTCCACAAGGGACTGAACTCTTCCCTGTTCGCATGCCACTCCAAGATTGTTATAATGGGAGGGAGGGGTGACTAGGTCCTGTTTCAAAGGTCTATCACACTCAGCCAGTACCGAGGGGCCTAGACTGGCTCTGGATTGTTGCTGACCCATCCCCAGGTCTTTAATGATCTTATTGATTATATACTGGAAGAATCCAGCTAGATTCTCACACAGTTCCTGAGAGGGGGGATCTCATTATTGACACAGTCAGGGATGATAATGCTATTTAAAATATGGAAAATACTGCGGGAGCTATTTGGGGCATCGGTAATCTTGTTGGAATAATGTCAGAAGTCAGCAGCGCCCAACTTAAATGCCACTAACCTTCAGGACGGCCAGCAGGAACGACGCCGTGAAGATTAAGACCCAACGTCTCCCAAACACTAACCCCACCACAACGTATATCACACTGTGGTAAGAGAAGTATTTGAGGGAAAAGGGGAAGGGAAGAAAGGAAAGCCAAGAGCCTGTTCGGTCACAGGAAGGGGGTGACTGCTTTCTATACTCCCTCAGAGACCCTGCATTGGGAAGACAGCAAGAAAGGAAAATGAATAGCACCACAAGCACACCCTTACAAGCACAGAACGGTAACACACCTCCAATGACTACTACTGGTACCACCCCTTGGAACTCACATGACTGTGTCCAGGATCGCTCTTCAGAAAGCAGTGATGAAGCGCAGGGTGCCTTGTGAAGGTCGCTCAATTGAAGGTGGAAAGGATATTCGGAAGTCTCTGGTCCCACAGGACGGGGGTCATTCCCAGTTCCAGGTCTCCAGAATCAATCCATGCGTCCCTGGCTCTTAGTCGCCCAGGCAATCCAAAGTCTCGTAGGGGCGGTGATGTGAAAGCAAGCAAGCAAAATAAACAAAAGGCAATCCAAAGTTCCACGGTTCTTTTCTGGAACCGTGACTTGTTGAACCAATGTCGTTAGTTTCGCTATCGGGAGGTTCAGCTTCACTCTCCCGGATAGCGCGCAGGTAGCGTCTCCTGTTCAGCTCCGTGAACAGAGACGCGGCTCTCTCTAGGAATCACTATCGGGAGGTTCTCAGTCCTTCTCCCTGATAGCGTGTAGAAAGCGTCTCCTGTTCAGCTCCGTGAACAGAGACGCGGCTTTCCCTGGGTTTCGCGCGTCACCCGCGCTCCAAGGAAACGTGACAGGCAGGGTCGAGCAACACGAAGGAGGAACGCGAAGTCCGTTTCAACTTGCTCTGTGCTGAAGTATCTACCGGGAACAAAGAGGAAGACGCAGCATGCAGCACTCTCGATCCAAGGCTCACAGGCAGTTTGTCAAGCACCGACCCCTGTGGGGGCGGGGCTTAAGTAGGAGTGTGCTCCTTCCTGGCCAGCCGGGCTATGCCCCCCAAGGATTGTGGGATATGTAGTCCCTACCACTTTCATTTGCGGCATACAAATACAGGCACGGTGAGGGCGGCAGGCTGGCTGCGCGCGCGTGATCATGACAGAACCCCCCCTCAAGGACCGCCGACTCGGTGGTCGACCTGGCTTTTCAGGATGGTCCTTATGAAACCTTTCTAGCAGTTCGGGACAATGAAGGTTCTCTACAGGTTCCCAGGTACGCTCCTCCACCCCGTACCCTTTCCAGTCTACCAGGTATTGAACCCTCCCCCGCACCAATCGGGAGTCCAGGAGGGAGTGAACCTCGTATTCTTCCCACCCCTCCACCTCAATGGGCCTAGGACGATTAGGCAATCTTGTGCTAACAGGGCAAGGTTGCAGGAGGGAGACATGAAAGACAGGATGGATGCGCCAGGAGATGGGCAAGGACAGTCGCATTGTGACAGGGTTGATGACTTCCTCTATTCCATAAGGGCCCACGTATCAAGGTTTGAGTTTGTGCACGCCTTTCAGAGGTAAATTCTTAGTGCTCAACCACACCTTATCCCCTACTTGATAGACCGGTTCAGGGGTCCTCTTCCTATCGGCTTGGTGTTTCTGCTGACGTTGAGCTAAGAGCAAGTGCCTCCTTGCATCCACTAGAACGGCCTTGAGGTGAGCATGGTGTTCCTTCACGCTGGGCAGACGTGTCTGGATAGGCCATTCAAAGGGCAGCAGATTAGGGTGGAATCCGTTGACACAAAAGAAAGGAGAGCACCCTAGCGTGGAATGTTCAGCATTGTTATATGTGAGTTCTGCCGCCCACAACAACGGATACCATTCGGTGGAATTCTGTAGAGAGAAACAGCGGAGGAACTGTTCAAGTGTTTGATTTAGGCGCTCCATTTTCCCATCTGTCCGGGGGTGATAGCTGCTGGATAACTTCGCCTCAATAGCCATTGACGTGCATAAGGCCTTCCAGAAGCGGGATATGAACTGCGACCCTCTGTCTGTGATTATGACGCTGGGTATTTCATGTAGTCTTACAATGTTCTGGAGAAAGACAAAAGCGAGTTCCGATGAAGTGGGTAGTCTCTTGAGTGGTATGAAATGGCCCATCTTTGATAAATGGTCCACCACGACCAAGATGGTGGTATACCCTTCACTTGGTGGCATCTCGACAATGAAGTCCATCGAGACTGTATGCCAGGGCTTCATAGGCACAGGGAGCGGGCGTAAGAGGCCTGTTGGTCTGGCACGGCTGGTTTTTGCTTGTGCACACACTGCACAGTCCTGCAGATATTTCCCCACATCCTTACGCAGCGATGGCCACCAGAATGAACGTTCTATATTGGCTGTGGTTTTGAACCTTCCTAAGTGCCCTCCCAGGTTTGAGTCATGCGCCCATGTCATCACTTTGTTCTGGAGAGTGGAGTGTGGGACATATAGGGCATGTGCATGGTAGAGCAGATCGTCTTTTTTGGTTCGAGCTTCAGGATTCTCCTGGATCCAGGCGTCGTCATCCATATCAGCGATTGCCACCTTCAGGTCATCCAGGAATTCATGAGAATCGATCAATGCTAACAAGGTCCCAGGAAAGCATGCTGCCGGTAAAATAGAGGGTATGACTTCGTCCTGACCAGTTTCAGGTATGTCTTCGTTCCGTGACAAGGCATCCGCCTTCCCGTTTTGGGGCCCGGGCCGGTACTTGATCACAAAATCATAGTCGGCGAAGAATAAAGTCCATCTTAGTTGCCGAGGTGTCAATGCCTTCGCTGTTTTGAGAAACAAAAGGTTTCTGTGGTCCGTGTAGATTTCTATCACATGACGAGCCCCCAGAAGATAATGTCTCCATTCTTCGCATGCCCTCTTGATCGCGAGTAACTCCTTATCTGATATGGAGTAGTTTATTTCACTCGGAGCGAGTTTCTTTGAAAAGTAGGCGACTGGGTGGATTTGCCCCGTTGACGGATGTCTCTGAGAAAGCACCCCTCCAAGGGCATACTGGGAAGCGTCTGTTTCTAGGAGGAACGGCAGTTGAGTGTCTGGATGTCTCAGGATAGGGGCTTGTGTAAACCGTTCTTTCAGTGTCGCAATGTGGAAAAGTAAATTTTGCCATGTTATATGTGCCTACGTGTTCCCCATCTTATGTTATATGTGCATGATCGATATGCATGTATTCCCCTCTGATCGATTAAAGATGCAATTACAGTTGTGTCCATCTCTAGTATGCCAGTTTCCAGTTCTCGTGAAAGCAACGAATATCAGGCCTATGTAAAACTACGTTGCCACACTTCACAGTATGCACGTTAATTCATTGAATTGTCCCCGTTTCTAGGCCTCAAAAGGGCCCGGACTCAGATTCAGCTCCTGTCTCCTGAACCCTCTCCGAGGTATACAGCCCCCACCTGTATCCCTGACCTTTCACTTACTTCTTGCCTCGCAGTGCCCGGCCCGGCCTGGCTCTGCCTCCCAGTCTGCCAAGAGTATGTTATGCTTCTAGTTATCAGTCCAGCCCTCCTTCTCTGCATTCCTAAGCTACTGAATCGCATCAATAGTTTCCGTCATGGTCTAGCCTTTATGTCTCCATGTAAGAGAAATACTGTATTAATATTCATAGAATATTCCTCGCACACACACTACATGTAGAATAATGCATGCACCAGTCTCAGTATCAAGTAGCCTTTGCCCTGATAACTTTTGGATTCTATCAATATGTTCTCCAAACATCAGATACTAGATATGCCTGGGTACATGTCGCTCTGACACTCCAGACTTTAGTCTCCTCTTCTAGCGCAGAAGTCATAGCCCCCAGTTCTCCCTGGTAACACGTCATTGCCAGTTTGCGCGCACCACTAGGTTAAAGGTCCCAGCTGCTCAGGTAGCCCCCTCCATGATTCCGCCCTGTGTATGACATATTCTGTTACGTTTTCATCACATGTCTATGTATACGCCCTGTACACGCCTCTTGTTACACCCACTGTTTGCCCTTATCTTTCGCGACTGCTACGAACCCCGCCTACTGCTACGCCTACTGTATTGAATGTAATGTATTTTGTTTAACTATATATATTGTGCACTGTTATTAAAAGTTAGCGCATCGTTCCCAGATCCTGCCCCCGGCAGCTGCCATCCCATTCCCATGCAGGCTGTCCTGTTCCTGTCCTTTATGCCTGATTAAAGCCTGTAAACTCCAACTACCTCGAATCTTGACTCTTATTTATTGAGCTACCTGTTTTATTGATTATTCTGAAAAATAGATCCGGTAATAAATTATTTATTTACCACATAATGGCGCCCGAATAGGGACTTGCCCTTTCCCCACGCGCCGGAGAAGCCACGCAGGCCCCCTGATCCTCTGCAGCCGTGACGGAACCATACCGGCCACGTGCAGATATTTCTGCTTCAAGTATCCCTCAGGCCCACGGAGGAGACGGAGGTTGCGGTCCAGCATCCAGACGAGGCGGTGGAGGAACGCGGCGAGTCCCGACCGGGGCCCAAGCCGAGAGTCCAAGGTCCGAGGTATCCAGAGGCCCACCTGTAACTGAAGTCCGAAGTTCGTCCGTCCGTCGTCGTAGCAGTCCAGTCCAGTCTGAGGCCTTCCGTTCTTGCTGCCCGGTGAGTACCGTTGCTGGGGTAGTATCTAGACAGGGTCAATTAATTGTCTCTGGTCCGTGGGTTTGGGTACACAGATCCAACACGAAGTGTCCACCTAGGTGGATGCGGGTCCTGACATGTCTCTTTATGAGACCGGTAAGTTTCGTGCTGTTCTAGCAGTGCATCTAGTCATTCCAGTAAGTTCTGTTCTCGAGAAATTCATGTGTTTCTGTTCTCAGTATTCCAGGTAGTATTCTGTTCGAACTGTTATTTTAAATGTTATTTCATGTGTTTTCAATGTCGTGGTATGAGTGATTTGTTTTTCAAGTTATTATTGTGTTTATCGTGTATTGTATTGTGTCCAGATTCCAGTCTAAGTCATGCCTCTGTTCTCGAAATTACGTCAGTTAAAAAACAGAAAAGGTCTGCTCGAAGAAGCAGTTCCTGTCCCGCCTAGGGACAGTCCAGGTCATTTTATGTATCATAAGCATGGCATAAGTGCCATATTATATCTAGACTTATGGGTCGAGTATACTAAAGATCTAGAAGAGAAATATAGATGGCCCGTATCGGGTACATGGGATGCCGAGTGCCTCATGCGAGTAGAAGAAGCATTATGGAAAAAGAAAGCCAGACAGTCCCAGAAAGATGCCATCGAGTTATGGCGCAAAGAATCTCATAAAAGAACCGAAAAAGAATTCAGAAAAACAGAGTTAAGTAGGGAATCCTCATAAAGAGCCCAAGAAAGGGAATTAATCGAAATAGGTGAACGAGTTAAAGCCGAACAGTCAGACAGACAGAGAAATGCCCTTATTAAGGGTATGTATCCTCTTCTTGCCGAGGGCTTGCCAAAAGCAACCCCGGAAGCATCCAGTAATTTCCCGCCGCCATTAGTTCCGATTAAGCTACGTCACAAACCGACCACAGCTGATATTTTTCTCTCGTCCTATTTGGACGACACAGTCCCAGAATATTCTAATCCTGTTCCGCCAGCTCCCGTAAATAATGTAATTCCTGCTCCTCCAGTCGCTGGCCCCGTGGGTCCAGTTAACGTTACAGCACCTGTTACAGTTCCCCCGGTCCAGCCCACAGTACAAGTACCCGCTACATCAGTCACTCTCCCAGCCCGTACGATACCCGTCGATGATTCTAGTCTAGAGGCCATGGGGGGAAGTCCTCCGGGAACCCCGCCGCAGCACAAACGTGTAACATTACTTGAACTACATGAACGTGCGTTACAGCGTACGCCTAAACCCCAGTCCGTTGCAGATATCAAGCGAGCTCTCACCGAATGCCGATATGATCCAGTCCCAGGAAATAATGATATGGTCATATATTCATTACGTGTAAGACGGGTAACCGAGTATTTGGACACCCTACCAGATATGAAAGAAGATCTAGACAGAATATATCGTTTCATCCGTACAGGAACAGACCCAGAAAGTATTGGCGAAGCCATGTCTCAAAGGAAAGCTGAGACTCAGCTCATGCTAATAAAGTTTCTGATTAATTGTTTAATAAGGGAACAAGATTATCCAGATAGAGATCCGACCGAAATGAAAGTCCTGACAAGGTGGAGTGATCATATAGCCGAGGGAAGACACAAGACACTAGGTAGTATAGAGAGTATGTACAAGAAAATTCGTAAGGAAATAATAAGGTTACACGAGAAACGCAAAGCAGTACAAGTATCCGAGAAAGAAGACGACTCTGATACTGAAGAGGTAAACAACGAGAATCCCACCAGAATAGCGTATGTAGGTAAAACTAGACTTCCCGACCGACATTCACGCCCAGAACACAAGGAAGTCTTTCCTCCTCCAGCACCAGAACAAGTTTCTCTTGAACAAGTATTTCAAGCTACCGATCACATTCTGAAATCACGAATCGGTTATAGTGAACTTAGTACTATGCATGAACAAGAACTAGTCCGATCAGCAGTCTGATGGACTACTGATTCTACCACTTTTCCAGACGAAATAGTGGCACAAATGTTTCTGAAACTGCCCCCAGCAGAGCAGCGACTGGTGGGTATGTATATGATCCAGCACCTCATTACACTGTATGAGGGACAACATTCTGATCCAGGTCCGTTACATGATGTTCTGAACGAGTTACTCCAGTATAGATGGAGAGGTCTAGGTACCGATTTAATTAGTGTCATTCTAGAACAGCGCCACAAATATAGAACGTTTCTGAATCCACATTTTGTTCACGTCTCACCTCCGAAAAGTAAACCATTCTACATAGATAGACAGCATCCATTACGAGAAGTACATCCAGTTAGAGGAACGGGTGGTGGTCTAGAACGAGTATTTGTTTACACCCCTATCACCAAGATGGAACTCTTAGAGATGAAAAAGTTAATCCCCTGTCACGACAAAGATCCAGCAGGGTTCCATCGAGAATTAAAAGACATGCTCCGTATGGGAGAATACACGTATCCTGATATCATTAAAATGTTAAAAGTCCTGTTGCCCGCAGGGGTATATGAAAAACTCAAGGAAAAAGAATGGGAGGTGGGAGAGAAAAAGATAGATTGGACAGCTCTAGAAGCTGAAGATAATATACGAGTACCAGGTACCGGTCTTGGGGACAAATGTAAAGAATTGCCCGAGTTATTGATACAAGTTTTGCCAAGGTTACTAGCCACGAAAAAGGAAGATTGGGATGCAATCTCAGCATGTAAACAGAAACAGGATGAAGACACTAGTGATTTTTATTCTAGATTTGAAAAATGTTTTATTATTAACAGTGGTCTGAAGACAAGTAGCGAGTCATACCCTCATCTTTTTGTTACTAAACTAGTCGAGAATTCAAGTCCACAAGTTAAAAATCGAGTTTTGAAAGTCGAAAGTACCTGGCAAGCTAATACCCCGTCACAAATGCTTCAGATGCTCCAGTATCACCAGAACAGAATCAGGGAATAGCAAGAACACGAAAGGAGACGTATGAAGACACGAAAATGAAAGAATTAGTTGCACAATCTGTTCCACAAGACAGTCAGAAGAGGGGTCCGAATCAAGCCAGTCATCCTGCAGCTCCCGTTAAAGGGACTTGCAATTACTGTAAACAGCCAGGTCATTTTATAAACGAGTGTGCAGTTCTGAAACACAACATAGCTACTGGTAAAACTAAAGAAAGACCACGTCCGCCTAGACAAGAACAAGTTTCACAGACTTCTCAGTCACCACAGAATGCACAACAGACAGTTCCAGTACCGCAGCCTATCGCTGCAACACAGCATGTTACACAGCAGATGTACCAGTATGCCCAGACAGAGTATCCAGAGTATCAACAGTATTCATGAAACAGCCTAGAGAGGGAGGTAGGCTTGCCCCTCATCGAGATACCTGTAGATCAAGAGGGTCCCTATGTACACAGTCAAGTGTTAGGGAAAGACAGAAAGTTTCTGATTGATACAGGGGCAAGTAGGACTACTATCAGTCATGACGAAGTTCCAGGGGCTCCGCTCTCAGGCTCTAGAAATGTTTCCCTTGGATTTTCAGGAAAACCGATTGTTAATGATATTTCAAAACCAGTTACTCTAGAAGTAGGTCCATTGTCCCGAACTACTGATTTGTTACTCACGAAATCATGTCCAGAAAATGTATTAGGCATCAAAACATTGAAAGAATTAGGTGCAGTTATATGCTGTTCCCCAGAAGGAGTCCGATTGTTTTTACGTGACTTTAAAGGTCACTATGTATTACGTGATTTTGATCCAAGATTACTAAATGTACCGCAGCATTTATGGGCGCAAGGTCCAACTGATGTAGGTTTTATGCAAATCACACCCCATCGTGTGACTCTCAAGCAAGGTATAGTTTTGCCACGAATCAGACAGTACAGATTGCCACCTGAGGCTGTAGCAGCCTTATCCAAAATTATTGACGAGCTTATTGCTCAAGGAGTGGTTGTAGAAACTGACTCCAATGTATGTAATTCTCCTATGATTCCAGTCATGAAACGTACTGATCCAAATGCACCTCCAGTATATCGATTAGTGATTGACCTTCGAGAACTTAATAAATGTATCATACCTCAGTACCCAGTAGTCCCAGATATTTCATCCCTATTGACAGCCATTGATTCTGAAGCTACGTTTTTCACTGTTATCGACCTCAAGAACGCATTTTTCAGTGTCCCCATTCATCCAGACAGCCAGTACCTTTTCGGTTTTTGTTTAAATGGAAGGAGCTATAAATTCACACGAGCTCCTCAAGGTTTCACAGAAAGTCCTAGTATTTATAGTCAAGCACTTAAGAGACAACTAGACAATATTCACATGCCAACTGACACTGCCCTGCTCCAGTATGTCGATGATCTACTGATCACAGCCCGTTCTGAACGTGACTGCGAGCGTGCGTCACTTACAGTCCTGTATTTTCTGGCCGAGCAGGGGCACAAGGTGTCCCCTTCGAAGCTTCAATTCTGTGTCCAGCAAGTGATCTACTTAGGCCACTTACTGTCCAAGTGGGGTAGGCAGTTGACACCAGACCGTATCCAGTTAATAGCGAGTCTTCCACAGCTCAAGACACAGAAGGAGGTACGAGCTTTTATTGGCCTCACTTCTTACTGCAGACAATGGATTCCTCAGTATGCATTTCTAGCCAAGCCACTGATACAGTTAACGACACAGGAGGCAGCCGTATCGACTGTCCTCCCGTGGACCCAGGAACATACACTTGTTTTTAATGAATTAAAGAAAGCCTTATGCCAAGCACCTGTTCTAGCTACACCGAACTACAGTAAGCCTTTCACACTTTTTGTCACAGAACGTGATGGTACTGCATTATCTGTTCTCACACAAGATCAAGCCGGACAGTACAAGCCCTGTGCTTATTTTTCGAGCACATTAGATCCAGTAGCCCAGGCTCTGCCTGCGTGCCTCAAGTCAGTCGCAGCCACAGCTCTAGCTATCAGACAAAGTGATTCCATAGTATTAGGACACTCCCTGACAGTACAAGTTCCACACTCCGTGGAAGTTCTTTTAAACCGAACACAGACTCAGCACTTGACAATTGCACGTTTAACAGGTTACGAATTGACACTGTTCCAGCCACACATAGAAATCAGACGCTGCAACATTCTGAATCCAGCTACACTGTTACCGTCAGTTACTTCTAATCCTGCCACACATGACTGTGTGGAAGTAGTTAACACTATGACCAAGCCAAGACAAGACCTGACAGACATTGCATTACCTAATCCCGACCTGACACTTTATGTGGATGGTTCATGTATGAGAACAAGTACAGGAGAACTAGTAGCCGCGTATGCAGTGACTACTGAAACCGAAGTTATAGAAACACATCGTATTGACACCCTGTCTGCTCAAGCAGCAGAGCTAATTGCTCTGACCCAAGCCTGCATACGTGCCAAGAACCCGAAAGTAAACATATACACAGATTCACGTTATGCATTCGGAGTCGTTCACGACTTTGGAGTACTCTGGCAACAAAGAGGTTTCATGACTTCTCATGGAACCAAGATTCAGCATGGTCTCCTTATTCAAGCTCTGTTAGATGCAATACATTTACCGACAGCTATTGCCATCATGAAGTGCAAAGCACATACGAAAGTTACTGACATTATTTCCCAAGGTAACGATCTAGCCGATCGAACAGCCAAGCTTACAGCTCAGACTCCAGACATTCCAGTTAACACAACACAGACACTCACTCCAGACCCGACAACTTGTATGACAGTTAAGGACCCTACACAAGAT
This sequence comes from Lissotriton helveticus, assembly GCF_964261635.1. Classification (NCBI taxonomy): domain Eukaryota; kingdom Metazoa; phylum Chordata; class Amphibia; order Caudata; family Salamandridae; genus Lissotriton; species Lissotriton helveticus. The sequence goes on from NC_136064.1 coordinate 129,437,001, forward strand.
GTCATAGACATACAGTTACATGCTACTCCCGAAGAAATCAAGAAATGGTCCGAACAAGGAGGGGTCCAGACAGATCAAGGATGGGTGATGAAGGGAAAAGCCACATGGTTTCTCCCCGACTCTATGGTTCAAGTCATTATCAATACCGCACATAGTCCAGCACATCTAGGAGAAAAAGCTATGTTAGACAGTATTCAGAACCTTTGGTTCAACAAGCATTTACGAGCTGCAGCCAAGCAGAAAGTCCGCACTTGTATGATATGTTGTCAATTCAATCCAGGTAAAAGTGTCCCGGTGGAACAAGGTGGATTCCAACCTCCTGACCACCCTTTTGAAGTCCTCCAGATGGATTATATTCAGATGGAGCGATGTCGAGGTTTTAAGTATGTCCTCGTAGTTGTATGCGCTTTGTCCAGGTGGACAGAAGCATATCCAGTCCCAGATTACACAGCCGCGACCACTGCCAAGCAGTTGGTTCGTGAATTTTTTCCCCGCTATGGACTCCCTAGGGTCGTGTATTCAGATAACGGCCAGCCATTCTCATCTGAACTTATGAAACATGTTTCCCTTCTATTAGGGTACCAGTGGAAGTTCCATTGTGTGCGCCATCCTGAAGCAGCCGGTCTCGTAGAGAGACATAATCAAACCCTGAAAATCCGCATTGCCAAAATATGTAAAGAGAAAGGTGTAGACTGGCTAGTTGCCCTGCCAGTTGCATTATTTTATATGCGAATGGTTGCACACTCCAGATCAGGTCTGTCCCCGTACGAGGTCGTATTCGGCCGCCCCCCAAACATGTGGGGTACACCTAGACCCCGCAGTATTACAGATGTTTCCAGTAATATGCTGACAGATTACCTAGCTTCCTTGATGTCTGCCCTACACTCTTGTCGTTCACAGGTTGCCGCCGCATTTCCAGACAATACTGAGGTGAAACCGCATGAAGTCATTCCAGGCGACCTCGTATTGGTCAGGAACTTTGATCGTTCAAGTCCGCTGGAGCCCCGTTGGAAGGAGCCACGTCTAGTCTTGTTAACCACAAGGACTGCAGTCAATTTGGAAGGCCGCAAGGGATGGGTCCATCTGTCCCATATCAAGAAATTCCATGGAATTCGTGAAAAGACATTCGCAAAGGATTGCCAAGATTCTAAAGACTGCCTAAAAAGAGACTCTGAACTCAATTCTGAACTTAAAGTTCCTCTGTTAGAGAAAACTCCACAGCAGGAGTATAAAAAGAAACTCAGGTCTAGTAAAATAAGTCAGCCAGTTTAATTGTCTAAGTCCCTCTCGGGTGAAACGGTTAGACAGGTTTCTGACATGTATGAGATAGACCCCCATAGTGAGAGAGTTAGTCAAAACTCTATGAAATGTATCATTGTTCTAAGTTTTCTATTATATGTGAGTCTTATGGTCACCTGCACAAGTTATGCATTACATTTATGTTTTCCAATTTCACATGTAAATAAGTTTGTTAATGCTACAGTAGAGCACACATTTAGTGATCTGCCTCCTCACGAGCTATCCTATCGTCTTGCTATGCGAAATAATACATTTATCAGAATGTTACACTATTCACACCAGACCAGCAATGCCACTAATTGTTGGGTGTGTGGTCGACTCCCCCCTTTCCAGACACCGAAGGGAGTTCTGCCACTCTTTCCTTATCCGTTTTCACATAATGGTTCGTGTGGAGCATGGTCCACGTTAACGTCATCCTCCAATGATATGTCCCTTCTGAATAGAACATGTTTCCCAGACAAGCAAGGTCCCCCCCATAGAACAGGGTTAGATCTAGAAAATGAAGTATATAATTTAGGTAATTATTCTTCGAATTTTATGGTCCTGAATGTTCAGTCTGATACTACTCCAGATTTGCCTGCTATTTCAGTACTACCAGTCAAAGGCGAATTATGTGTCAGAAAGAATGGTTCCGCACATGTAGGACATAGTGATTGTACTACTACTGTCGAGTATAGTGACAGTGGGAAATCTATTTTCAAAGCCTCACGTCATTCTTATTTTGTTTGTGGTCAGACCGCATATGTTCGTCTGCCCCTCGATTGGGATGGAACATGCTATATTGCCTTCCTACTGCCACCAGTTTTTCTAGCCCCATCTGATTATCACAGAAACACACATCTAGTACACGTCAGACATAAAAGGGAGATCGAGTCCCCGATTGTCGATCAAACTGAAACTACTCTAGAACAATATCAAGACTTCAATAAAGGTTTCTTCTTCTTTATAGGACCTATCCAGAATAGTAAGTTAATACGCAGACTTACCAGAACCCTTGAAGCAGTAGTGAATGAGACTACTTCTGCTCTAGGTAACTTAACTGAAGAGCAATCTGCTATGAGATTTGTCGTGCTCCAAAATCGTCTCGTTCTTGACGTCATACTGGCCGATAGAGGAGGAGCATGTAGAGTCATCGGATCTAGTTGCTGCATTTTCATTCCTAATAACGCACCGTCTGTTTATTCAGCTATAACCAGACTTCACAAAATTGCCCATCAGTTACACCAGAATCCAGGCACCTGGACATGGTCCGGTTGGCTCTGGAGTATTATATCTGCCTGGGGATGGAAAGTATTGTCATTCCTAGGTATTGCAGTAATGATCATATTCAGTTGCTGCCTCTGTATACAATGTGGCCCTGCGATTTGCGGCATTTGTGCTACATCCTGTATTCCTAGTCCTAAGTCCCGTTCCAAGACAATTCGAGACGAGCAAATGATGCTATATGAAATGATAGATGGTATCATGAATATTGATGTTTCCTGATGGAAACGTAGGGCACAAGGAGGGAATGTGGAAAAGTAAATTTTGCCATGTTATATGTGCCTACGTGTTCCCCATCTTATGTTATATGTGCATGATCGATATGCATGTATTCCCCTCTGATCGATTAAAGATGCAATTACAGTTGTGTCCATCTCTAGTATGCCAGTTTCCAGTTCTCGTGAAAGCAACGAATATCAGGCCTATGTAAAACTACGTTGCCACACTTCACAGTATGCACGTTAATTCATTGAATTGTCCCCGTTTCTAGGCCTCAAAAGGGCCCGGACTCAGATTCAGCTCCTGTCTCCTGAACCCTCTCCGAGGTATACAGCCCCCACCTGTATCCCTGACCTTTCACTTACTTCTTGCCTCGCAGTGCCCGGCCCGGCCTGGCTCTGCCTCCCAGTCTGCCAAGAGTATGTTATGCTTCTAGTTATCAGTCCAGCCCTCCTTCTCTGCATTCCTAAGCTACTGAATCGCATCAATAGTTTCCGTCATGGTCTAGCCTTTATGTCTCCATGTAAGAGAAATACTGTATTAATATTCATAGAATATTCCTTGCACACACACTACATGTAGAATAATGCATGCACCAGTCTCAGTATCAAGTAGCCTTTGCCCTGATAACTTTTGGATTCTATCAATATGTTCTCCAAACATCAGATACTAGATATGCCTGGGTACATGTCGCTCTGACACTCCAGACTTTAGTCTCCTCTTCTAGCGCAGAAGTCATAGCCCCCAGTTCTCCCTGGTAACACGTCATTGCCAGTTTGCGCGCACCACTAGGTTAAAGGTCCCAGCTGCTCAGGTAGCCCCCTCCATGATTCCGCCCTGTTTATGACATATTCTGTTACGTTTTCATCACATGTCTATGTATACGCCCTGTACACGCCTCTTGTTACACCCACTTTTTGCCCTTATCTTTCGCGACTGCTACGAACCCCGCCTATGCTACGCCTACTGTATTGAATGTAATGTATTTTGTTTAACTATATATATTGTGCACTGTTATTAAAAGTTAGCGCATCGTTCCCAGATCCTGCCCCCGGCAGCTGCCATCCCATTCCCATGCAGGCTGTCCTGTTCCTGTCCTTTATGCCTGATTAAAGCCTGTAAACTCCAACTACCTCGAATCTTGACTCTTATTTATTGAGCTACCTGTTTTATTGATTATTCTGAAAAATAGATCCGGTAATAAATTATTTATTTACCACAGCTTCAGGTCCCCAGTCAAACGGGGCGTTTTTTCGTAGAAGACTGGAGATGGGTTGGATGATCCGTGAGAAATCCTTAATGAATCGCCGGTAGTAATTTGCGAATCCTATGAAACATTGGACCGCTTTTACGTTCGAAGGGGTTTTCCAACAGGTTATTGCCTCCACCTTCCCTGTTTCCATTTGGAATCCTTCTGCGTTGATGACACATCCCAAAAAGGCGATTTCTTGAACATGGAACAAGCATTTTTCCAGTTTAGCGTACAGGGAATGGAGTCGTAGACGTTCCAAAACGGTCTTCACATGCTGTATATGTTCAAGAAGAGTGGACCAGTAGATTAGTATATCGTCTATGTAGACGATACAGATGGTATCTAGTAGCCCTCTCAGTACTTCGTCCATGAAGTACTGGAACGCCGCAGGGGCGTTACAGAGCCCAAAAGGCATGACTCTGTATTCGTAGAGACCGAATTTGGTTCTGAAGGCTGTCTTCCATTCATCCCCGTTTTTGACCCTCACCAAATGGTATGCTCCTCTCAGGTCCAATTTTGTGAAGTACTTGCTCCCTTTCAACTGATCCAGTAAGACCGGTATCAGAGGTAATGGGTAGCGTTTTTTTATCGTGATACTGTTAAGAGCCCGATAGTCGATGCAGATACGGAGTTTGTCGCAATCTTTTTTCGATATAAAAAAGAGGGGCGAAGATGCTGGTGAGGACAAATGCCTGATGAAACCGGAGGCCAGGTTTTCGTCAATGTAATTGCAAAGATAGTGGGTTTCAGGTTCCGTTAGCGCATACACCCTGCTACACGGAATTTCAGCTACAGGTATCAGTTCTATTCGGCAATCATATGGCCGATGCGGGGGTAGTTGTGTGGCAAGTTGTTTATCGAATACCGTTCGATATTCCTCGTATTCTCTGGGTAACGTTGTCGCACTTCTGTTTTCTACCTGAGGACAAGCCGTAGCCAAGTAGACAGCCTGAGTGATTTCCTGTTGCTTCTTCTCTTGTATGCAATGCTCGTGACAATGTCTAGAGTCCATCGACACAGAGCGCTCTGTCCACTGGATCGTAGGATTATGGACTATGAGCCATGGCATCCCTAATATGAGACGGAACTGCGGGGCGTCTATCACATCGAATTGAATGGTTTCATAATGATGTTCTCCCAGCTTCATCAAGAGGGGAACCGTGTGATACCAGACTGGTCCCGATGTGAGGGTCTTTCCATCAACTGCATGGACTGAGGTGGGGGCCTTTTTCTTCTGCCATTCCACTCCAATTCCCTGAGAGTATGCTTGGTCAATAAAATTACCGGTTGCTCCTGAGTCTATCAAGGCTGCTACGGTGATGGTCTGGTTTTCTTCGTGTGTTAGCTGTACTTCCACGGTAAGATGGGCCGCCGTACTCAAGAGGGTGTTTGTCGTTACTGATGAGATTGTCGTCCGGGCGCCGGTTGAACCAGTGACCTCCCCCTGGTTCAGGCCTGTTCGTTTCCCGACCCTTCCGATCTGATCACTGCTTGTCCTTTTTGCGTCGGTCTCTGGTTGGGCATTTGAGCTCGAGCTCGACAGTCTTTGATAAAATGGCCTGCCTTCCCGCAGTACATGCAGAGCATCATTTTCCGCCTTTTGTCCCTCTCTTCTGTTGTCAGGGGGCCCCTGATCCCTCCGATTTGCGTGGGTTCGGGTCTGTCGTTCTGTTTACTTGTTTCTTCCTGAATAGCTCTTGGTCTGGAAGGCAAAAAACATACTTCAGTCTTTGATCGGTCGCCTTTACGCTCAAGTAAGCGGTGATCAAGTTGTACCGTGAGATCTATCATTTCCTCACATGTTTGCGGCAGCTGCACCACCTGTGCTAAAACGTCCTTGAGTTCTCCCCTCAGCCCTTGATAGAAAAGGGAAGTCCTTTTTGCTGGAGGCCAATCGGATTCCACTACTAGCCGATTGAAGGTGGTGATGTAGGCCAGGAGATCTTGAGAACCTTGACGAAGGGTTAGCAACTCCCGATCTAATGTAAGCATGTGTGACTTGCGATCGAACAGTTTCCTCATCTCCATGCAGAATTCGGCAACGTTCTGTAAAACAGGATCGTTGCGTTCCATTAGCGGAATGGACCAACTCGCTGCATTCCCCCCTAGGTACGACATCATAAAAGCAGTCTTGGTTGATTCGTCTTGAAATACCGCAGGCTTACATAAGAAATGCAGGCGACACTGGTTTAGGAAAGTTTCAAACTTCTTTGGATCTCCGTAGAATCTCTCAGGAGGGGCTAAGGGTATTCCTGAGTGCTGCAGAACATGCACCGTCGGAATCGGTCCTGCACCTGCAGGGACAGTACGAGTGGGAGAGAAAACACCTCCCTCCGAAAGGGTAGAGGTCGAAGGGGTAGCAGCCTGAGTAGGAGGCTGTAGGGTGGCTTCCCGTATGTATGTTCTTCCTCCCTGTCTAGAGATCCCCGCTACCTCTCTTCTTATGGTACCCATCTCTCTCTTAAGTTCCTGATTCTCCTGTCTAGATGCTTGCACCTCATGTTGTAAAGCGTTAAAGCTGTCTACAAGCGAGGTGAGGACTGCGTTAGTATCCATCGCTCGGGCTGGCTTTCAACTTGGGCTTGACAATCTGTCAGAAGTCAGCAGCGCCCAACTTAAATGCCACTAACCTTCAGGACGGCCAGCAGGAACGACGCCGTGAAGATTAAGACCCAACGTCTCCCAAACACTAACCCCACCACAACGTATATCACACTGTGGTAAGAGAAGTATTTGAGGGAAAAGGGGAAGGGAAGAAAGGAAAGCCCAAGAGCCTGTTCGGTCACAGGAAGGGGGTGACTGCTTTCTATACTCCCTCAGAGACCCTGCATTGGGAAGACAGCAAGAAAGGAAAATGAATAGCACCACAAGCACACCCTTACAAGCACAGAACGGTAACACACCTCCAATGACTACTACTGGTACCACCCCTTGGAACTCACATGACTGTGTCCAGGATCGCTCTTCAGAGGGCAGTGATGAAGCGCAGGGTGCCTTGTGAAGGTCGCTCAATTGAAGGTGGAAAGGATATTCGGAAGTCTCTGGTCCCACAGGACGGGGGTCATTCCCAGTTCCAGGTCTCCAGAATCAATCCATGCGTCCCTGGCTCTTAGTCGCCCAGGCAATCCAAAGTCTCGTAGGGGCGGTGATGTGAAAGCAAGCAAGCAAAATAAACAAAAGGCAATCCAAAGTTCCACGGTTCTTCTCTGGAACCATGACTTGTTGAACCAATGTCGTTAGTTTCGCTATCGGGAGGTTCAGCTTCACTCTCCCGGATAGCGCCCAGGTAGCGTCTCCAGTTCAGCTCCGTGAACAGAGACGCGGCTCTCTCTAGGAATCACTATCGGGAGGTTCTCAGTCCTTCTCCCTGATAGCGCGTAGAAAGCGTCTCCTGTTCAGCTCCGTGAACAGAGACGCGGCTTTCCCTGGGTTTCGCGCGTCACCCGCGCTCCAAGGAAACGTGACAGGCAGGGTCGAGCAACACGAAGGAGGAACGCGAAGTCCGTTCCAACTTGCTCTGTGCTGAAGTATCTACCGGGAACAAAGAGGAAGACGCAGCATGCAGCACTCTCGATCCAAGGCTCACAGGCAGTTTGTCAAGCACCGACCCCTGTGGGGGCGGGGCTTAAGTAGGAGTGTGCTCCTTCCTGGCCAGCCGGGCTATGCCCCCCAAGGATTGTGGGATATGTAGTCCCGACCACTTTCATTCGCGGCATACAAACACAGGCACGGTGAGGGCGGCAGCCTGGCTGCGCGCGCGTGATCATGACAAATAATACGATGTATTCTGTCCTCTTTATTTTCCATGCCAGCCTGTCCCTGTCCAAGTACGCCTGTCTCCACTTCCTCTCCGCTTGCCTTCAAGCCAGCCTCAGATTTTTTAGGCTGTCCGTGAAACAGGGGGATGAAGGTCTCCCCCTGCTCCTATGAATTTTTAAAGTAGCGGTAGAGTCCAAGACTGAGACAATCTCTGTGCAGAGAGCGGCATAGTTCGACTCAATCTGCAGGTCCAAGGAGAAACACTCATCTACCCTGAACACGGGGGACTCACCCTTTTTTCGGCCAAGGGACTTCCAATCCCTGCTCACATATTCCCTCACAAGGCTAGATGTCCTAATAGCCGAGGTACCTGATTTCAGAAAGAATTTAATCAGGTGATTGTCGGTCTAGCCCATGGGAAGAACATCGCCCACCGTAAGAAGGTTGGTCTCCAACTGATGGCCCCCTGTATGAGTAGCCTGGGAGACTCGCTGGAAAAGGCAAGGCCCTCACATGAACGGGTCTGATTGTAAAGACCTACTTTCAAGGTGCCATTCAGCCAAAGATTAAAGTTTCCAAGGATTAACAACTGGCTATGTGTTGCAGCCATGTTTGTGAGCAATTCCAGCAGCGACAACTGCTGTGATGAAGTAAAGATCCCCGGTGGTCTATAGCAAATAATGCCGGTTAGGAAGTGTCTATGTGTATTCTTGATCGTGAAACCAAATAGTTCACAACCATCACATGCATCAAGCTCAAGGACGTGCAAATCCAGAGTGTCTCTAAAAATTACACCCACCCCACCCACCCTTCCACCAACCCTAGGCCTATGCCTAATTTTAAAACCTGCCGGGCAGGCATCCCCAGCATCAGCTTCACACTTGGGCACAGTCCATGTTTCCGTCATGCACAGAAAATCCAGTTCATTGGCGTCAAACATCGATTGTATTTCAACCATATGTTTAGGCAAGGATCTCACCGTTAGAAGTCCACCAACTATAATGTCATTCCTCAGCAAATCTGATATAGGGAAAGCCGTGTTGGACAACAGCAAAGACCCCCTGTTGGTACCCTGCTCAACAATATTGATTAGTTCATCACTGGTGTAACGTCTGCAATCATCCAGGGTGGCTAGCCCCCGCTCCCTCCCCAGAGGTTTTATCTTGAAACAACAGGAGTAATAGATTGGGGTGATAGGCATTGTAATTTTTGTAATTTTTGTAATGTGTTGTTGTACCTGAATACCGATCTGAGTTTAGTAATTATATGATGCTATCGCTCAGATTCTCTAATTTGGGCCCAGGCTGCGTCAAGGACCGTAGTGCCCCTTCTCCCCGTCCGTGGTGCTATGATCCATCTCCCTCCTTGGAGGCCTGGCTCGATTCCGTCCCTTGCCCCACCCCTTCTCCGGCAGTGCCTAATCCACGCCCAGCTCTTAGTTTTACTCCTCCACTTCAGGGCATTTCCTGCGCCACCCTATCAGTACTTAGTTCTCTCCACCTCTATGTGGTTCCCTAAGCTAAGCCAACACCGCAATTCACTCGCCCGACCTGCTGCTTGACTAGAGGTATGTTTCCCCACTGCCCGAACATAGTTAGCCTGTGCTCCCTGTGCCCTTGCCTCACAGACCCCTCCCCTCTTTTCTAGATTTATTCCTACCACTAAACCGATCACTTTTGGACCGGCTTCCCGAACCCGCCGACATCTTCCCTATCGGCTTGGCCCTCGGATCTTACGAGACCGGGACTCTCCAGACTTACATAGAAATCCATTGCTGGACATTGAATGGTGAGTAGGCTTTACTTCATCCAACTATCTTCTAGTGAGGGGCCAGCATCCTTGCCAACCCACCGCTTCCGTCACAACCTCTATTCCCTCTCTCTCCTTAGACCCTACGCCTAAGCTGTTACCCTCGAGGATCTACGAGATCCACGGTCTGCCTCCGTCGTACTCACGGGACTTCGGATTAAACACAGGAGCCCGTCCTCCACTACCGATTATTCGCTAATCCGGGTGAGATTTTTGACCATTGCCTCCTGCCCACCAGCATGCCCCATTCCCCTCCACTTCCCATTCCCCTCCTCTCCCATTCTTTCACCCCTCTGTGACACCTCCCCTTTCTTCCCCTACAGCACTGCACTAGACCCATCTAGTCCTGAAGATGATCCTAAACTGCACGGATCGAAACGCCGTCGACCCTTAAGCCTGATTTTAGGCGCTTACTGCATAGCGGTTCTCTGTGAAAATGACAAACAAAATCAATTGTTGAAAGTGTTTAGAAACCCCTATGTTCGAAGTCACTGTAAATATTTCTGCACCGAATACTTTGCGCCGTCCCAGCTGATCCTTCTGTCACTTGTGTCGCCATAGTGTCACTCACCTCTCACTCGTGCACCTTGTACACACTTGGGTTATAATAGAATTTTTGTATCTACAATTGCAGTGCTGATATTAACTGTAATTTTTTCTGTCCTATCCCCAAAATGTTGATTAAATTGATGCTTTTAGCACGTGTAATGAATGCATAGAGTCTCCTTGTGCCTCCATGGATAATGGTTTCATATCCTTACTATTTGTCCTCTAATCATACCAGTTGGGATATTGTTCATTATATATACCCGCACCAGAGGGGCAGCATAACTGGCGCTGGGCACTTCCTTGGCGCGGACAGGCGCAGACGGGCTTGCGACACGCCAGCGACGTGCCCGCTGCGCGGGCACTGCAGTGACCATCTTGCCTTCAACACGAGTGGTCGCTCCCCTCGCTCCCTCCTCACCCGATACTTCTGGTATCGTAGCGCTGTTCTCTGCTTCTGCATTTCGAACCGCTAGCGCGCACCTCTGTGCATTATTGTGCATTAATTTTCATAGCGCTGTGTCTGTGTGTACTTGGCTGTGCATCACCTCATATTGTATTTACTATTAGCATACCGCTTTTGACTCCGCGCTTGTACTTGGCTGTGCATTACCTTAGATTGTATTTACTATTAGCATAGCGCTTTTGACTCCGCGCTTGTACTTGGCTGTGCATTACCTTAGATTGTGTTTACTATTAGCATAGCGCTTTGACTCCGCGCTTGAATCCGCTCCCTCATAGCGCCCCATTGCTCCTTGTTTGTTGTTGTTGCTGCCATTTTGCTTGTTGACCCGAGCCCTCCCTCCACCTCACTCCCGCCTCCCAGCTGCCCCTCCCACCCACGAGAGCTACAGGCCGTCCTCACCCTCACGGAGAGCTGTGACCATCTTGCCTTCAACACGAGTGGTCGCTCCCCTCGCACCCTCCTCACCCGATACTTCTGGTATCGTAGCGCTGTTCTCTGCTTCTGCATTTCAAACCGCTAGCGCGCACCTCTGTGCATTATTGTGCATTCATTTTCATAGCGCTGTGTCTGTGTGTACTTGGCTGTGCATCACCTCATATTGTATTTACTATTAGCATAGCGCTTTTGACTCCGCGCTTGTACTTGGCTGTGCATTACTTTAGATTGTGTTTACTATTAGCATAGCGCTTTGACTCCGCGCTTGAATCCGCTCCCTCATAGCGCCCCATTGCTCCTTGTTTGTTGTTGTTGCTGCCATTTTGCTTGTTGACCCGAGCCCTCCCTCCACCTCACTCCCGCCTCCCAGCTGCCCCTCCCACGCTCCGCCCCCTCCACTATCCATTTAAGACAGATGTCCCAACGCGCAACGTCCACGCGCTGCGGCAGCGCCGAAGGTGCGCCAAAGGTAAGCCCGTCTACGCCCGTCCGCGACTGGACCGCGCCCAGAGCCAGACCCCCTGGTCCCCGCTTCACCCATCCTCCCCGCATTACATACGACGCCTCCTCCCTCTTTGCACTCAACTCCGGCCAACTCCCTAACTGCGCCCAAGCAGCACCAGGACACACCCATGGACCCTTCACCTGCCACTCCTGCAAATTTACCTGTGTCAAGTCCCAAACCAAATTCACAAACACCAAACAGAGAACCAACACCAACCACCTAAAATGCATCCTTCTCAACACCCGCTCGGTTCACAAACACGCCATCGACCTTTGGAATCTACTCGACACCATTTCTCCGGACACCGCCTTCCTAACAGAAACCTGGATGAATGCCTCTTCAGCTCCAGACATCACCATAGCCATCCCGGACGGCTACAAGATCATCCGTAAGGACCGCCCCATCCAAACAGGAGGAGCCATCGCCATCGTCCACAAGAACACCATCCGCATCCCAACGAGCTCAGATGACAACCTCGCTATCGCCGAACACCTTCACTTCCAGATCCACACCGACCCCAAGACAACACTTAGGGGCACCCTCCTCTACAGGCCACCAGGACCCCGTACAAAATTCAGTGAAGACATCACTGACTTTATCACCCCACACGCCCTCCCTTCAGAAGAATACATTCTACTGGGAGACCTCAATTTCCATCTGGAAAAGAGCAACGACAGCAACACCACCACCCTTCTGGACAATCTCGCCAATCTCGGACTCAAACAACTTGTTAACACCCCCACACACTATGCAGGGCACACACTCGACCCTATCTTCACTTGCAGCAAGCATATCTACTTCACTCATAGCACACCCCTCCACTGGACGGACCACAGCTGCATCCACTTTATTTACAATAAGACCTCGACCCACAACCACCCTCAACCAACTCTGCGAAGAAACTGGAACAAAATCACCATCGACCAGATCTCAACATCGCTTCTTCAAAAACCCCCTGCCTATTCAGCGAACCCTAACCAAGCCGCCATCAACCTCACACAATGGTTAACCCAAACCGCCGACAAATTAGCACCCTTGAAAAAACATCAAACCAAGCAAGGTAGCAAGAACGCCCCATGGTTCAACGATGACCTTAAGAAATCCAAGAAGCTCTGTCGTTCCCTTGAGAAAACTTGGAAAACAGACCCAAACACTATCACCCAAGCCGCCTTCAAAAACGCCACCCGCAAACACCACCAATTAATCCGGTCAGCCAAGAAAACAGCACTCAAAGACCGACTAGACAACAACGCCCACAACAGCAAGGAACTTTTCAACATCATCAAAGAATTCACCAACCCCACCGCCAGCTCTAACGACATCACCCCCTCACAAGTCCTCTGCGACTCCCTTGCCTCATTCTTTCATGACAAAATCGCCGACATCCATAACAGCTTTGACAACACACCTGTAAACCAATCCACTCCACTCACCTCCGAACGGTTACCTCCTCCGAATATCCTTCTCGAATGGAACCCAATCACCACAGAAGAGACCATTCGCCTGATGAACTCCATCCACTCAGGATCCCCTACAGACCCATGTCCCCATCACATCTTCAACAAAGCAGACTCCATTATCGCACCCCATCTCCGAGATGTCATCAACTATTCCCTTAACTCCACCACATTCCCAGATAGCTGGAAACATGCCGAACTCAGCGCCCTTCTGAAGAAACCCACAGCTGACCCCACCGAACTCAAAAACTACCGCCCCATCTCGCTCCTCCCATTCCCTGCCAAAGTCATTGAGAAAGCCATTAACAATCAGCTTGCCACCTTCCTCGAAACTAACAAATCACTCGACTCCTCACAGTCTGGCTTCCGAGCCAAACACAGCACCGAAACCGCCCTCATCGCAGCAACAGACGACATTCGAACACTACTAGACAACGGAGACACAGTCGCCCTTATCCTCCTTGACCTCTCCGCAGCCTTCGACACAGTCTGCCATAGCACCCTGATACAACGCCTCAGAAACATCGGAATTCAAGGAAAAGCACTGGACTGGATCATTTCGTTCCTCGCTGGAAGAACTCAGAGAGTCCGCCTCCCCCCTTTTAAGTCAGAGGCCACCGAAGTCATCTGCGGCGTCCCGCAAGGATCATCACTCAGCCCCACTCTCTTCAACGTCTACATGAGCCCCCTCGCAACCATCGCACGTCAACACAACCTCAACATCATCTCCTACGCTGATGACACTCAGCTGATCCTCTCACTCACCAAAGACCCAACCACCGCCAAAACCAACCTACACGAAGGGATGAAAGAAGTAGCTGAGTGGATGAAGCACAGCCGTCTGAAACTGAACTCGGACAAAACGGAAGTCCTCATCTTAGGCTCATCCCCTTCCGCCTGGGACGACTCTTGGTGGCCAACGGCCCTAGGAAAAGCCCCCATACCGACGGACCACACACGGAACCTGGGCATCATCCTGGACTCCACACTCTCGATGACCAGACAAGTCAACGCCGTCTCATCTTCATGCTTCAACATCCTACGCATGCTCAAAAAAACATTTCACTGGATCCCCACCGAAACAAGAAAAACGGTCACCCACGCACTGGTTACAAGCCGCCTGGACTACGGAAACACCCTTTACGCTGGTTCCACCGCGAAACTACAGAAAAAACTCCAACGCATCCAAAACGCTTCAGCCAGACTCATACTAGACATCCCCCGCACAGACCACATTTCCGCTCACCTGAAAGACCTTCACTGGCTCCCCGTCAACAAGAGAATAACGTTCCGTCTCCTCACCCACGCACACAAAGCCCTATACGAACTTGGACCTGATTGTCTCAACACGCGCCTTTCCTTTTACACCCCCACCCGCCAGCTGCGTTCGTCCAACCAAGCCCTCGCCGCTGTGCCGCGCATCCACAAAGCCACCATGGGAGGAAGATCCTTCTCCTACTTAGCGGCTAAGACCTGGAATTCCCTTCCCACCCACCTCCGCCTTACTCAAAACCACCTAGCCTTCAGAAAACAACTTAAAACATGGATATTCGATAAGTAAACCTCCCCCCCTCCCTCAAGCGCCTTGAGACCCTATGGGTATGTAGTGCGCTATATAAATTCTGACTTGACTTGACTTGACTTGAGTGTAAACATTTATAGAAGCCCTGAAGGTGTCCAACAAGGTGATTCAGTAAACACTAGCCTGCGACCTCACTTACTCCTCCTCACCCAAGATGGCGGCCAAAGTCCCTTCCTTGCCCCGAGCAGTGGCTCCTAGTGAAGGATTGAGCCCAGCGCGGTAGGCACAAAGAATAAAAAACTCACCCCCATAGTAAAAAAGCAATTAATGCAAAAAATGAAGAAAATGCAATAAAATTCGTGCTTAATTAGGAAAGCTATCTATACTCCCGGCTCACGCCTCAGGAGTCTGGTATATATCGCACGCGCGGCGCTGACTTACCGAGTTCGCCGAATTGTTTTTCTCCCGGTTTGCATGTGCTGCGCCATTTTGGATCTTGCTGCATGATCGCGCAAGAGTTTTTCGACCACGAGTACGTCATCGCTGCCCGCCATCTTGCAGAGCGGGAGTAAACAATTGCGAACACGTAGATGCAGCGCGCAGCTGACTTCCGGCGGGAGATCTGAACAGCTCGCTTTCCCGAACTTGCAAAAATTGCAATTCTGCAAAAGAAATCCACCGCAGGCAACATAAACTTTCTGAAAATGATGATTTTGATCAGAATAACTCCTCATATTGACAGTTGGCTGCACTTTTTTGTGCAAGGAGTCCATTTTTCGGGGAGGGGGTGGAAGGAAGGAAGTGCCCAGAGTCTCCAACTACCTGTTCCTGTACAGCAGGCTCCTCCCAGTGCTTTGTCCATGTCCTGGTCACTTTTCATTTGGATCAGGAGCTGGAAGGATTACTTTTTGTGGCTGCTGCTGGATATTTGTATTTGTATCACTTTTGGATTTGAGATTTTACAAGTAAGTTGGTGTTGTTTGTTTGGGGCATTGCAGTTGCTGCAACTACAATTTTAAAACTTTTCCACAACTTAAAAAAATATATATTGTGGGTAGCCACAGTATCCAGTAGGCCCATGGTTAGTCATGGGTGCATGATACAACTGTTTCTGTGAGTTTGGTTGAACTTAAATCTCATTTATGTCATGGAATTTTAGCTACTGTTATATGTGGATTTTTTTTAAATTTTGGGGTGCCTGTAAGCCACACTAGCCAGTAGGCCCTGGGGTAGTGAGTGGTGCATGGACCAAGTCTTTCTGTGGGGTCTCTTAAATTTAAACATCATTGAGGGCATGGATGGCATTGGAGTGTGGTGTTTTTGTGTGTTTTTTGACTTTTTTGGGGTGTTGTTGTGTCCTGGCCATGTGGGTGGGGGCCATTCTGAGGCCTCGTACAGGCAGGGCCTGGCCATGTGGCTGGGGCTCAAGGGGCTATTTTGAAGCCAGGCAGTGTGCTCAGGCCTGCACCCAGTTTGCCTTGCTTTCATCAATTATGCCAAGGGGTACTCAGTGGTACATGGGCCAAGTCTTTCTGTGGGGTCACTTGAATTTAAATATCATTGAGGGAATGGATGGCATTGGATTGTGCTGATTTGTATGTGTTTTTCGACTTTTCGGGGTGTTGTTGGGTCCTGGACATGTGGGTGGGGGCCATTCTGAGGCCTCGTACAGGCAGGGCCTGGCCATGTGGCTGGGGCTCAAGGGGCTATTTTGAAGCCAGGCAGTGTGCTCAGGCCTGCACCCAGTTTGCCTTGCTTTCATCAATTATGCCAAGGGGTACTCAGTGGTACATGGGCCAAGTCTTTCTGTGGGGTCACTTGAATTTAAATATCATTGAGGGCATGGATGGCATTGGATTGTGCTGATTTTTATGTGTTTTTCGACTTTTCGGGGTGTTATTGGGTCCTGGACATATGGGTGGGGGCCCTTTTGAGGCCTGGTCCAGGCAGGGCCTGGCCATGTGGCTGGTGTCAAGGGGTCATTTTGAATCCAGGCAGTGTGCTCAGGCCTGCAACCAGTTTGCCTTGTTTTTATCTATTATGCCAAGGGGTACTCAGTGGTGCATGGACCAAGTCTTTCTGTGGGGTGTCTTGAATTTAAACATCATTGAGGGCATGGATGGCATTGGATTGGGGTGATTTTCGTGTGTTTTTCAACTTTTTTGGGTGTTGTTGGGGCCTGGCCATGCGGGTGGGGGCCATTTTGAGGCCTGGTCCAGGCAGGGCCTGGCCATGTGGTGGGGGTCAAGGCTCAAGGGGCCATTTTGAAGCCAGGCAGTGTGCTCAGGCCTGCACCCAGTTTGCCTTGCTTTCATCCGTTATGCCCAGGAGTACTCAGTGGTGCATGGACCTAGTCGTTCTGTGGGGTGTCTTGAATTTAAACATCATTGAGGGCATGGATGGCATTGAATAGGGGTGTTTTTTGTGTGTTTTCTGACTTTTTGGGCTGTTGTTGGGGCCTGGCCATGTGGGTGGGGGCCATTTTGAGGCCTGGTACAGGCAGGGCCTGGCCATGTGGTGGGGGTCAAGGGGCTATTTTTAAGCCAGGCAGTGTGCTGAGGCCTGCACCCAGTTTGCCTTGTTATCATCCATTATGCCCAGGGGTACTCAGTGGTGCATGGACCAAGTCTTTCTGTGTGGTCTCTCTTCTGTTAATGTAAATATTCATTTTGGATTAGAATTGCAATTTTTATTTTGTGTCTTTCCGTTTTTGGGAGTGTTGTTGTAATAATAATAAATGCAAGGCATAGTTGCAAATATTAATTGAAGCACGACATATGCAACATTTATTTAACTGATGTTCCTATGGCTACCTTTCCTTTTAGGTACACAAGAGAACCACATTAATCATTGTTCATCATCATCCGTGCAAGGAAGAAGTCCTGCAGCGGTGTGTGCAGCACAAAGTCACGTGTGGCCACAGACAACTCTGCAACTCGTGCAGCTGTGGCCAGCTGTTCTGACATCTAAAGAAGATGGGCCCAAAGAAAGGTGGCCGTGGCCGTAACTCCTCTGGCAAAAAAGTTGCGAGTGACACTGCCAGTAAGAAGGAGCAGAAGAAGCAAGTGGCGCCACTAACTAAGGAGACTGGTGTGCCCACAGACACTTTTTTTGGGGAAAAAAAAATACGCCTGCAGCAGCAGCAGTGTCCGCCGGGGACCTAGCTGGGAGCAGCACCTCCGCTTCATTGGGCTCAGGGCCACCACGCCGAGTTAGGTCCAAGGCCATGAGTGCTGCAGAGGTAGCCACTTTAATTGCTCAATCACCATCGACCAGTGATGTTAGCTCCTTGCAAGAAAGTAGCATCCAATCAACGCAGGGTGTAACTCATCTGACGAGTGTTCAACAACGACAGCCGCAACGACAACCACAGGTGCAACTAGTACAAGCGCAAGTACATACGCAAGGAGAGGCGCAAGGAGAGGCACAAGGAGAGGCACAAGGAGAGGCACAAGGAGAAGCACATGGAGCGGCGCATGGAGAGGTGCAAGTAGAGGTGCATGAAGAGGCACATGGAGAGGCGCAACTAGAGGCGCATGGAGCAGCACAACTGCCCACAATGCTTGTTCCTCCAGAAGTAGGGCCACATCAGGAAATCGAGATTCAAGCGGAGGTATCATCCGAGGAAGCCACTCCTCCTGATGATGATCCATTGTCTTTCAGATCCCCAGCAAGAAAAAGGTCAAGGAGGGCTACTACTACAAGTTCTTCTTCAAGCCCCCTTCCTTCTGATAATCTTGATGTTGATTGGAACCCACTAATGCAGTCTGAGAGTGAGGCACGCCATGAGCCGACAAGGGAAGCTAAGCCTAAAGGGAAGGTTCCCGCAAGGCTTCCACTTATGGGTGACGACAACGAACAAGAAGTGGTGTAATCTGCTGCTGATGAACGTCTGACGACGACCCAGTCATCACAGTTGTCACTCCAGCCCCAGCGGGTATGCATCAGACAGACATTTTGACCCTATCCCAAATTGCTGCTGAGCATGATGTGGGCTGCGTGGCACTGGTACCACCACCAATGCAGTTAACTACTAAACCAACACAACCTACAGCTGCCATATTTTCTCATCAGAAGGGCCGGCAGGGACCTCCATCCAGCTCGTTCTCCATTACCTCAAGTAGTGGTGCTTAAGTGCACAACAGAGTCAATTTCAGCCACGCCAATCCTCCACTTCATCTGGCATTGAAAGTAGCACCTCCACCACCAGCAGACATCGCCAGTCCCCAGTTTGGGACTTCTTTAGTGTTAGCATAAAAGGCGGAAAACATGGTATTTTGTTTGATTTGTAAAACTGTAGTTAGTCGGAGTAAGCTTGGTACCAACTATGCTACCAGAGGCCAGAGAGGTCATCTCCAAAAACACCACACTATCATTTGGGAGGCGCACATAAGGAAGATCCGGGAAGCCAAAAATACAACAAATCCAAATGTATCCATTCATATTGCATCTGATGATGACGATGGGGCTGATCGTGCAGGGGGAAGTGAAGAAGCATTTTCTCTGGTACACCCAGTACCTCTGGCAGCAGCACTGCAGTGATAGCGCCCACACCCTTTACCCCAGCAACATGTATGAGGCACACTAAGAATCTGGGAGAGACACCAATGCGAAAAAGTAAATCAGTGAGCCGAACTGGGGTGAAGAAGTCTGGATCATCATCATCATCACATATGAAAACTGTCCAGACCATCATTAAAAGCATGTTTTGGTCGGAGGCGCCATTTGAACGCAACCACCCAAAGGCACGTCTGTATAATGCAAATCTGGCTAAAATGCTAGCACTGGACCTTCTCCCTTTTTCTTTCATGGAAGGGGTGGGTTTTCTAGAATTTGTGGTAACAGTCTGCCCCAAATGGAAGGTTCCTAGCCGGTCCTATTTTGCCAGAGTTGTGGTTCCAGCACTACATGAAGATGTGCTGGAAGTGATTGGGTCAGCTTTGCAGACGAGGCCAGTTCACACTATCCACCTCACAACAGACATGTGGACCAGTTGCCAAGTCGTGGATTACATGTGCATCACTGTACACTGGGTTTCTTTTGCAGGGGTTAGAGAAAAGATGTCTACAGGTGTTGACCATGCCACCATTTTTTAAGCAAGTCGGAAACATGCAACAGTAGCCATGTTTGCCATGGAGAAATCTCATACTGCATTAAACATTCTGGATGAGTTTAAGAGTAAGGTCTCTACATGGCTGGTGCCAAGAAGTCGCATGATTGGTTATGTTTCCACGGATAATGGCAGTAATATAGTTAAGGCCATGCATGATGGTGGCTACTTCAGAGTGCCGTGTTTGGCGCACTGCATTTATATTATTGTTCAAGATTTCTTGAAAAGAGAAAACACAGTCAGCAAGTTACTGACCATCTGCCATTCTTTTAAGGCCTGGAAGTAGATGAGGATCATCATAGCCGTGGAGTGCCAGTCAAAGGACTCATCGAGGAGGTGGCAACACATTGGAACTCAACCTTCTAAATGCTTGAACGTCTGTTTGAGCAGTACTTGGTAATCAATGAGCATGTCAATAGCATTAACATACAGTCTGCTGATATGAAAGACATGAGGCTAGAGCCGGAGGAATGGGACCTAGTTAAAAGCCTGACAGACATGCTTCGTCCTTGTGTGGTCTTCACCCGTGAAGTCAGAAGGGAGGACTGTAGTTTGGGCAAAGCTATCCCATTGTTGTTCATGCTAGAGCAACAACTGAAGGCGGTGTCTTCAACGTTCCGAGCTGATGTTCAGAAACAAGACGCATATCGGTTGGCGGAGAGCTTATTAAACCATCTACTTGTCAATGAAAGGCTTAAAAAAATACATTCAGAACAACATTACATGTGTGCCACTATTCTGGATCCACGGTACAAAAAGGCACTGACCAGCAAAGTATTCATTCCTTTTGATGAAGAAGATGTTTCAAAGTACAAACATTGCCTAGCTGTGTCAGCCACTCGGTTCGAAAAAGAGCGGCAGGAAATTGAAGGGAGCACCACAAGTACTACTGAAGCAGCAGGCCATCCGGCGTCAACGTCCACTTCTGTGGCCGAAGGCAGTCACTTTCCCTCACAGCCATTACCGACAGCAGCAACAGTATCCTCGTCATCATCACCTGCACCAGGCCCAGCCATATTATTGTCGGAAGCGGATTGGATAACTCAGCAAGGATTTGCTCGATCCAGTGTTGATGCAAAGGCAACACATGGTACTCAAAGTGGAGCACCACCCAGGGAGGCCCTTGAATGGATGGTGTAGGCCTATCTGTATGACCCAACAGAGGTCTACATTGATTGTGAACCATTGGTGTATTGGTATGGGAAAATGCCTCACTGGCCACTGCTCAGCAGGCTGGCTATAAATCATTTGTCTTGCCCATTTGCAAGCGTGTCTTCGGAACGAGTTTTCAGTGCTGCTGGTGCCATTGTCACTTCAAAAAGATCCTGCCTCTCGCCCAAAAATGTGGAGAGGTTAACAATGATCAAGATGAATAAGCACTTCATACCACCAGATTACAAAATACGTGAATCCACGCAGGAATGTTCAATTCACTGAGTTTGAGGATGAGCTCTACTTCCCTGACAACTAGGCTTGAAAAACATACTTTTTTTTTCTTTATTCCTTTTTGACTATTATTTCTGTGTGTCTTTCTTTGATTTGCAACTTTTAGCACAACAAATCTTTAATCACAACAAATCCATCAGCAGCACTGTCTTCGTCTTATTTTCCATATTGAAGGTGCCACTGTCTGCATTCCTGAAGTTCACAACTCAGTCATGCTCCTCTATCCTCCTCCTCCAGACTCCCCCTATCCATTTCCCTCAAGGCAGATGGCCGGATTATGCAGAATCTAAAAACTGTCGCTTCAGTCCGTACATGAGTCCCCTCAAAAGAAGTGGGACTGGAATGACGCACTATGCTGACTGCACCTTCTGAAATTGACACAAGAGGCTGCCCTGTGGCCCTTCACTTAAGAATAAGATGATGACAAGTGGAACAGGTAATGAATGATGAGATGGCATGCAGTGGTGGACAACACTGGCTGTCTGGCTCTGATGAAGGCAATTGTTGTATGTTTGTTGTGCATAAAGCGAATCCTATGTATGTGTTCTCTTATTAGTATTTAATCTTTTACACAGTAAATGTAACTCAAGTGTACTCTGTTACCTTGTTTAATACAAATTGTACTTCTACTGCAGGGGCCAGCCACTACGTTGCATTTTTCAATATGGAAAATGTCCTTGGACTCAGTGTGTAGACAACATTGAGTTTGCCAGTAACATCATTAAACCCAAGATGAGGGGAGAGGGTCAACCACATCTACAACTCTACCAACCCGAACCCCCTGATATCCAATTGTACACAAGTAGAGGGATGAATAGAATCAAAATCAAAATCAAACCCAAAGCAACCTGTACAACAAAACAAAGCTGTTTGTTTTGAAAATACTGCCCTCACTCACATACCGCTGTTGTCAACATGTTTCGACCGACTTACTGTGCCATGAGGGTCAGCCCGGTCTTCATCCGGACATGTGTTGCTATTAGTCCTGCAATTGGTCAAGCCGCAATTCGGTCAAAGTACCAATTTTACTGATCACCATGGATTCCAATCGAATCAGCATGCATGGAGGGGAGCCCGACAACACGGGAAACATAAGCTGGAATATAATAATCCCAAATAAATATGTATGTTGTAGGTGGGGATGCGCACACACCATTATAACATCTCCCGGATTCTTAAGAACAATCCAGATATTGGTCCATTTAACTCGACTATGGGCATGTCATGTTCATCATCCAACAATATCAGTGAATTGAATATATAAGCAATGCTATAATCGAATAAAAATTAATTAAATACATCTCTTCATGAATGAGGGCTACATACCCGGTGCTGGTAATATCTACAAAGGAATATACCCCACGTTCAAGATCATAGGTCGTGGTGTAGGAATAAAACCATTTCAAAAACTCACCGAGTTTATTGCTAATGTAACTTCATCATGGCGTCCTGCAGGTCTGTCTCCCAAGAACACAACCTGTACGTACAAGAAAGAAATAAGTAAAACAGGTAGTGTCCCAAACGGACTCTGTCAGGTAGTAGACTTCGTCAATGCATCAAGTGGAATGAAATAAACCCATGGTATAGGTATCGGAAGAAGCGTGTGTGCCTGAAAACTACTACGAGAGACGCTCGTGATAGCCAGCGTCTAAGAATACAATGGTTGTCAGCCCCCCTGGTCACTCCTTACTGTTCCGAGGAACAACCTCGTCCGGTTGCCTGCTTAAGGATCGCCGCGTAGGTGACTGCGGCTTACCGTAATCCATTGAAGTACCCGCGGCATTCTCTCGATTGTTCACGCCCTCCATGTGTCACTTCACGCGCCATCTGACGTCAAGGCGTCCAGCGTGAGGACCGCGGGTTCATTGGAAATGGAGTTCCCAATCGTGGGTACTGCTTTAAACTATCGGAAAGGCTCGTCCATCAGCCTCCGATTGATTGATTAAGTCATGAAGTATAGGAAAAGTGCACAATACGGGAATAAGAGGGACATTATAAACCCTACAATCAGAGAGGGTATTTTGAATTATGTCAGGTAAGATCGAATGTGAGAGGATGGTTTCATGTACATATATGTATGTTTGCCTCTAAAATCATAGTCAACCCTGGCAGCCTGAAAAGATGGTCAGTAAAACCATGTTTAATATTATTGTGGCAGCCCATAAATTCTCCCACTTGAGAAAACAAAAAAAGGAAAATCTTAAAAGGTATATACTGGCGCTATAAACAGGAGGCACCATAATAAATGTATCTGATCTCAATTCCCGTGGCCGATACTGGTGTAACATACACAGGAGCCATCATTGCAAATAGCTTCATACACAAGAGCCATCATTACCAAAGGCACTAGCCATCTAGTCATAAACGGGACAAACACATTGGTTCAAGAGAGATTCATTTCTGTTGCGTCCGCCCATCCATAACAGACATATTAGTGCCTGCCCAGTGATTGCCAAGGTATATCATCATTGAGCCCTGTAATGTGGCTTTTCAAGCGGTACACCCATTTTTGTTCTCTGTGAAGTAAGATGCGTTGTTCATCTGTCATGGATCTACCTAGGTTTAATTTCTCAATGACAGTCCATATTATTTCATCCGCTAGGTGTCCCATTTCAGCAAAATGTGCTGTCAGCTTGGTATTTGATCTGCCACAACGTATCGTACTTCGATGTTCGGCAAGGGACACAGTCACTTCCGGCAGTGTCCCGTGGACAGGTGGTCCCGCAGCTCTCTGCCGAGGTCTTGGAGCTGGTGTTTCTGTTTCTCCACCGTGATCTCCAGGTAGTGCACTCGTCGCCCGCAATGCACTGCTGATGACGTCATATATTACATGACTCATGACATGGTCAGTAACATCACTGATGACATCACTGATGAAATCTCAAATGACATCACTGATGACATCACTGATGAATTCATCCAGTAAATGTGTGTTTCTGTAAAGTTTAATTATTTTTCATATATATCTATGCTAAGGTGTATTGAAGAATGAGTGGATTTACAAGTGCCTGAATGGATTATTTAGTAGGTGCATGACTGACTGTATAAGTGATTGATTGAACGTGTCTTACAGAATGCAGTAGTTAGTGACTAGACTGTCTGTATTAGTCTCTCAGTTGGTGTGTAAGCGGCTGCATGGCTTGGTGAGTAGCTACATAGGTGTCTATATGGGTTATTGATTTTTTGTCTGAGTATCTGTATGGTTGCCTGAGTGTCTGTGTAGGTGGGTTGGGGTTTGTGACTCTGAGTGGGTGATTCACTGGTTGTATGGATTCAAAAGTGCATCTGGGAAGGGCTGTATGGCTGAGTTAGTGTGTGTATGGGTCTGTTAGTGAGTGAATTAATTTCTCAGTGGTATATGTGTGAGTAACTACATATGTTTAAGGCAGTATTTGGGAGTGTTGGAGTCTATAAATGACTAGACGTAAGATAAGTAACTTACCACTGTGAACAACATTTATCTAACACACTCCGCTGCTTGCGTGACTCCGAGTAGCATGGTGGAGTTTTTTGCACTTCTCAGAGGCTTAAAAATAGGTAAAAACTATTGCTTTCTTGGGACAGAGTAGAATTTACAAAATAATAGTGTGCGCATAGTTACTTGCAAGGCCCTATTGTCACATGGGCACAGGGGCATGATTCTAGACCAGTTGTTCTTGTCTGGGAAGCTAATAAGGACTAAAAGAAGGAGCACAGAGGGAAACACAAGAACTAGGACGCCCTCCACTCATTAAGTCACAACAATAATGATGTCATAGTGCTCAAGGCAGAAACAATATTGTCAAGAAATCTGCGCCATCACAAGTTGCACCAAAATTACAACATACCTCCCCTCTTGTAATGAATTTGGGGTAGGGGATGCCTCAGTCTGCTGTCACTATTAAAATAGCCCAACTCTGATAGACTTAACAAACATTTACAAAGCCCACATTCACCTAGTGTATCATAGAAAAAAGGTGAGAAAGCGAGGTGGCACCTCACGGGCGCAACACCAATGGGACCCCTGGCTGGTACTCACCAGGATGGCCCTGTTATCATCATTGGTACCATCAAGCTATAACGGAAACGTGTCCTAAACCCAAAGAAAAGATCGTGCGTGATGCAGTGAACAAAAATTATATGTGACTCAACGTACAACATTTAACATATAACACATATTCTATTCTGCAACTAGGACTAGTTCCTTTAATTTTGTTCCTATTTGTTGCATACAAAACATATATAGAGTTAAAAAAGGGAGGTTGTGAATACTACCAATCGATTCACAACCTACTCACAGCCGACATGTTTCATTGCCTTGGTTTGTATCAGGCAATTTCCTCAGGGCATATACCTTTCAATGCCACTGCAAAGGACACTGGGCTTTGCGCACTGTAGCAAGACATAAACAATAAACAGAATCGAGGTTATCCCACTTTGATTCCTTAGTCAAGTCAAAAGTGCTTATATGCGTCGCATACACCATCATGCTGCAAAGTGTTAATATTTACCCCTCAATAATCCTAGCCTCTCATACCAGCAGAGAGGAATTTGAACAGGATCACAGCTCCCAATGGTAAGCTTTGTTGAGTCTCCCTCCGTTCTTGTTACTGCATTAACAATCAACCAGGAAATATAAAAAATATCGTCTTATACCTGTGGTTTTCGTCATTTAGGTTTGGGTCGCCCAATTGTATCAGGAATTCAATCAATATTGGAACCACTATCACAGTTCGCTGATTACTATCTTCGCGAATCTGTGATCACACATAAATCATTTGTCAAAGACACTATGGACATTTTGAATGTCTTGGGGTAAATTACATTTGACCCCATGATGGAGTATATAGTGACTATCGACATCGAGTCACTTTACTCATGTACTTTACTCATGTATCCCTCATGTATGCTGGTGGCAGCAGCACGGGCATTAGCCTCTCAGGAGTGGTTTTATTATGCCCCCCAGAGCTTCGTGCTGCAATGTGTTGAACTAGAACTTACAAGAAACTTCTTCAGCTATAAGGATAACCTGTTTCTTCAAGTTACAGGTACATCCATGGGCGCAACCATGGCACTGAGTCTGGCCTGCATCTATGTAGGCCAGTTTGAAGAGCACATCATCAACTCTGACATCAATCCCTTCAAAGGCCATTTGCGCCTTTGGAGGAGATATATTGATGATGTGCTTTGCATCTGGTCAGGAGAAAAAACATTTCTTCTGCAGTTCATGAACTGGCTGAATACGCAAGATCGGAGTTTGCGTTTTACCTGGTCATACAGCAAAAACGAAGCAGTCTATCTCGATCTCGATATTGAGGCAATGGAAGGGGGGTTCCAAACAAGTGTACACCAAAGGCCCACGGACAGAAACTCACTGCTCTCCTATCAGTCATATCACCCCAGAGCCTTAAGAGATAATCTACCCGTGGGGCAATTCCTACGCTATCGGAGGAACTGTTCCTCAACCGAAATGTTTAAAGAACAAGCGGAAGGACTCAGCGCGAAGTTGGAAGCTAGGAACTATCCTCGGAGAGTCATTAAACAAGCTAAGAAAAGGGCTCTGAACACCCCCAGAAGTGCGTTACTCGAGACTCGCACCAAAGAGAAAGAGGAATGTATCCCGGTGATAATGACTTATGACCCATTGGCAACAAAGATTCGCCAATCAATCAGAAAACATTGGACACTATTATCCAACAAGGACTATAAGATGCCACCCCGCGCTTCGCGTTTCGGAGAGCTGGTAACTTAAAGGACAAATTGGTACATACCAGGGTAAGAACCAGTCTAGATCCAAAACCTGATACCATTCCCAATGGGCATTTTCCCTGTGGAAATTGTTCGGTGTGTCCTCTAACATGCAAATCATCATCAGTGACTAGCCAATCAGGAAAGAACTAGACCCCTGAACAGTTCAGTAACTGTAACACTGCAAACGTAGTGTACAGATTGAAAAGTGAATGCGGTCTGGAATACATCGGACTCACCACTCGTAAAATAAAACTCTGCATACAGGAACACTTAAGCACCATCAGAAGCGGAAAACTGACTACTAAGCTGGTACAACATTGCCATCGCAATAGTCATACATTCACCTGGGTTGTCTTGGAGAGAGTGACAGGGGATGCCCAAACGGTAGAGAGACGTCTGATCACAAAAGAAGCCAGATGGATTTTTCAGGAGAAGAGCGAGCAGAGGGGATTGAACGAACTTCTGGAGTGGAATAAATTATGCTAGATGTTCCTTCGCGAATGTATCTACTGACTGATGGGAGCATAGGGACTTGGGATATTACATGCTGGTACCTCTGAAAACCTTGGTAGTGAAAACCTGTAAGTGATAAGAGAGCACATACATAACACTAGAGCTTGCCATTTAGGATTCCATATAAACATCATATTAGATAGAGGGATATAACACGATTATTGTCTTTATTAGAACACAATGGCAAGGACATTTTTCGACTATCTCAGTAAGAACCTATATGAATAAAGGTGCCTTATGAAATTGTAGGCATTGATACCATATTGGTAACAACAAAAAAGCCCCCTAAATCAACAATCTATATCCATCTTTTGAGTATAATATGTGAATAAGTGGTCTGGACAATAAAGTTCTAAAAATTACAAACCGGATTTGCTGGTTATATCTAATTAGGTGCCGCATTGCAACACGCAATTTGGAAGACACTAAATAGAATGAGGCAACAACATAGGCTAGACTTGCACGGCCCACTTAGTACTTGCCAGCTCGCCACATATTGAATGACATGATAAGATGACAGCATAATAGCTGATTTATAGGTTAGGGTGTTACACAATTAATGATGTCTCATGGAGGGGTGGACATCAATACAATAAACAAGGTCACAATTGATATGCACTTTTTAGATACAAGTGATGGGCTGAGATTGTCATTTACAATAAAGTTATGAAAGCGAGATCCCGTGAGGATTTGTCGCTCTACACATACGAATCTCTGTTTACAGTGTGTTTAAGACCATTCCAAGATGGCGGCCATGCACGCGAGATGTACACAGCCAATCAGATGCTGTGCAAAACGGCACCTCACACGCTATAGGTACCGGCAGGGAAGAGCCTCGGTGTTCCAGGGCTGATTGAGCGCCGGACTTCTCCTCACTACCGGTAACTTTCTAAATGGGATAGGAAGGAGCCTACGAACATAAATGACGAAAACCAGAGGTATAAGACGATATTTTTAATATTTCCTGGTTGATTGTTAATGCAGTAACAAGAACGGAGGGAGACTTAACAAAGCTTACCATTGGGAGCTGTGATCCTGTTCAAATTCCTCTCGGCTGGTAGGAGAGGCTAGGATTATTGAAGGGTAAATATTAACACTTTGCAGCATGATGGTGTATGCGACGCATATAAGCACTTTTGACTTGACTAAGGCATCAAAGTGGGATACCCTTGATTTGGTTTATTGTTTATGTCTTGCTACAGTGCGCAAAGCCCAGCGTCCTTTGCAGTGGCATTGAAAGGTATATGCCCTGAGGAAATTGCCTGATACAAACCAAGGCAATGAAACATGTCGGCTGTGAGTAGGTTGTGAATCGATTGGTAGTATTCACAACCTCCCTTTTTAACTCTATATATGTTTTGTATGCAACAAATAGGAACAAAATTAAAGGAACTAGTCCTAGTTGCAGAATAGAATATGTGTTATGTGTTAAATGTTGTACGTTGAGTCACATATAATTTTTGTTCACTGCATCACGCACAATCTTTTCTTTGGGTTGAGGACACGTTTCCGTTATAGCTTGATGGTACCAATGATGATAACAGGGCCATCCTGGTGAGTACCAGCCAGGGGTCCCATTGGTGTTGCGCCCGTGAGGTGCCATCTCGCTTTCTCACCTTTTTACTATGTTACACTAGGTGAATGGGGGCTTTGTAAATGTTTGTTAAGTCTATCAGAGTTGGGCTATTTTAATAGTGGCAGCAGACTGAGGCATCCCCTACCCCAAATTCATTACAAGAGGGGAGGTATGTTGTAATTTTGGTGCAACTTGTGATGCCGCAGATTTCTTGACAATATTGTTTCTGCCTTGAGCACTAGGACATCATTATTGTTGTGGGAAGCTAATAAACCTGTGAAAGTTCCCAAATTGATAGCGGGTCAACATCATCTTGTTGTACGCCCCGATAACGGATACCTAATACAGTTGTATATTGTAAGTAATTAATAATTTCTGGTTCTCCAATAGCATTGGTTCTAAGATTTCAATTGAGAATGTATTTGTCTTCATGCCCTTTAAACAGTTAATTTCCAAAGTTTTTCTTAGGATTGTAACTAAGATACCTGGTTTATCAAAGTATTTGGGTTATCCAAGGCCCAACATGTGAGAAGGGGCAAAAATAGTCTAGCATCTTGGTTAGAGTTTCAGTCACAGGGCCTCATAGTATTTGTACTCACTTCAATCTCACTTTACCAATACTTGACAAATGGTTAGTGTACCATACATGTTGGCAACATGCATTTGGGTTAAAACATACATTTGCATTCTAATACATATCATGGGTAGTGGAACGATATTTTGTACAATTGTCCACATACAGACAGCATTGCAACATGTGGCATGTCATGGAGTTGAATACATGTGCTCTTAAATGCAACAATACACATTGACACAGGCAAACCAATATCCCAGATACTTTGAGTGTTGCATGTCAGGATAGTAGAGAGAGAACACAATGGCAAAAGTAAAATTGAGAGCGGACAGGACATTGTGATATTGTTAAGTCATAATGAAAACCCTTTGGGAACAGAATGAATCAGTTATTACATAAACACACTCAGAATCGCTTTCAGCCAAGATAGACAACAACAGACAATTAAAGACTAAAAGTGGGACAAAAACAAGCAAGAAACAACACTTTCAAATCAAGGAAAAATCACAAAGGCTGTATTTCCCTGTGTCGGACCCCCGGTGTGAAGGAATGTTTCTGGACATTATTGAGAGCCCGTGTTCAGAAAACATGAGGAGTGACAAGGATTTCTTTTCCTCCACCATAACCGTGACGTAATATTCAGAGGCTCCTGTTTCGACTTCGTTTCAGATTGGGAGCAATCACTCCTCTGCATCTGTTACTACTGAGAAGGATTTTACTCTCAAGAGTGTGTTTGAGAACCAAGAGAGAGTTCAGTACCTCTTCAAGCCATGAGTGGCAAAGGGCGTGACTCTACGATTCTTTTTAATGTAAAAATTCACCAATATTTGGCGGTTCTTGCATGTTGAGCTGTGAGTGGCAAGTTGCTTTTATTCTATGGTCATTCTGAATACAAACTCACCAGTACTTGGGGGGTTTGTACATTTTGAAAATTACTAAATGCAAAGTGGGAAGAACTTGACTTTCCCGAAGAAGGTGGGGAGTTATCTAATTGGACCCACCGAAATGCGTCAATGCCTTTTTTTAATGGAATGTATCACAGATAAATGACAAATGCTTCTTTTATTGATATCAAACAGGAATCTCTCTATTGAAACTGTGTGCAATATATTCTATATTCTATTTACCTATATGTCTGATTACTGTGATGATTTTATGTAAAAAATGTTAATGATCAAAATACATTGTTATTGTGTACCAGTTTTTAAAAAAAATGTATGAAGTAACTGTGCATGTACTTAAAATTGTACTAAATTGATAGTAATAATTTTTTACTTTTTGTTCTTGCACTGATTTGATTCATTGGGTCATAGTGTGCGGTTTCTGAAGTGAGTCTATCTTGGCTGAAAGCAATTCTGAGTGTGTTTGTGTAATAACTGGTTCATTCTGTTCCCAAGGGTATTTGTTTATGACTTAGGTCTATTGGTACCCTATCCTTTTGGTGTTATACGGTCCCTCGCTCTTCTTTTGAACATTGTGATATTTTGACAGTTATTGAAGTGCAACTTACCAGAGTCTACTCCTCCAGCTATTCCTCTCAAGCCCTCAGAATGCAGGCTGGCCAAGATCTTCCCCTCCCAGGGAAATAATTGTAATGGTGTGCTGGGAGGGCCACCACCAGTTCTCTGAGCCTCCAGGTGGGGGTTGTTGCACTGGGTACACACCATCAACCTAAGGTCAGTCTACCTCCTCCTAATGTCTTTCTGTGTGCACAGGGTGGCGTCAACAGGTTTCACTCTGTTGACTATACTGCCCCACATTTCTGTGTTCCTATTGTATCCAGGAAACCCACGGTGACAGAGCGCTTTATAAGCACACCTTAACATAACATAACATTGAGAGGAGTTTAGAAACCAAAAAGTCAGGGTTGCACTCTAATGATTTCATCCACCTTTATGTCACTGAAACATGTTTTTTTTTGGTGAGCCACGATGAAAAAAAAATAATCTACATGACTATACGATAGGTAAAACAAACATGTGATACATGTAAATTAGGTGCCAACAAAAATTACAGGTGGTGGAGAGTGCTAAAAAGAAACATGAAACAAAGGGTACCTTATCTCAATTTTCACAAAACGGTGGTGTCTGTCTTGTGGGCTACAGTTGAGAAGAAAAGGATCCTGGTCAGGGATGGTGTGTGTTTTATAGTGTTCTTTGCCGGTGTGTTGGCTCTTACAAAGCACATCAGCTGTGTAGTATTCAAATCTATCCAATGGTCTCTATTGTGGTGCTTTTCTGCTTGCGTATCACAGTGGTATACGGTCATTGGGTGACCATAGCTGGGAAACCACCAGCATGACTGTGTAGTCAGAATAGGCTCAACGGGTTCAACACAACTGCAATGGAGGAAGCACCACCAGTATCCTGGATAATGCAGCGGTTGGGAGGTTGGACCGCCAAACACGTAATCAGGCCCTTAGTGCAGATTTCTTTAGTTAACACCATATTCTTTTATTAAAATGATAATAACATCCCTCTTTGGCTGTGTGGGGGGAAACGTTTATTATAGATTAGATCATATCTTGCTCAAAGTCAATAATAATGTTTAAGGGAACAATAGTTGGTTGTATGCTGCTTAAACTGGTTTACCAGTTCCATGTAGGTACTGTTTTGTTTGTTTGGCAATAATGCATAGACAACATGAATGTTAGTATTATGAAAGTCACCATGTATGGTTGTGTAGCTGATGGAATGGTATGGGATATATTTAAAATGTGCCATCCATGGATGACTTTGGGCTGGTAAATTTGTACAGGTAGCAAACATGAGTATACGTTTCTCATGGCTTTCATTGTCATATTGTAGCAACTGCTCCTTTTTGTGGGTTATTATAAGCTTTGTTGGTATTTCTATATCTCTCATTGTTTTAAGAGTAGGTGGGGTTTCGTTGGTGGGCTTTCAGTTCTGGGTATAAGTTATTTTAGGTAACTGTCCTGTTAAATGTTGCACCTTCTGTCATTATGTCTTCATTTACTGTAATAACATGGAAATATCAAAATAATTATTAATACATGGTGTTTAATAATTTACAGTACAATACATAGTTTTTTTTAAAACTAACTTTTATCTTATTTATTGAAGGTTTCTCTTGTTGGAATTTTTTTATTCTGCAAGCTTCTTCTTAAAACATGTGCTTTTTCTGTTGGAAGAGAAAATTTAGTTTTATTTACTGTATTTATTATATTGTTGATGTTTAAGGGTGTTTAGGTTATTCAGAGTTTTAACTGTCGCTGTTTTAGTGCAATTAAAGTATTTTTTTAGATATACTTACTTGTATGTGGTCTTTGCTGTGTAAAGTTTGCTAAAAGCTATTTAAATGTGTATTTCAAGTATAAAAGTTACCTACTAGGAGAAGTGAATGTATGGTCATATATGTTGAAGACTTATCTGTTGAAGGAAAAAATTGGCAGAGTTTCCTCCATTATAAGTGTTTGACATGTGTGAGTTATTTTGAAGTTATATTACTGTTGCTTTATATTGTTTTTTTATTTGGTTGAGCTATTTTATTAGTTATAGGTTTGATTAGTTTGGTTTACTGACAAAGTTTCGACCTAAAAGATATCAATGTAGAAAATATTGAGGTAAATTTGTAGAATACAAAAATATTGACTTTCGATTCTGACAAATGTAAGCACAAATATGTCCTATTTTTTTACCCCAATAATATAGTTGTATAAAATATTGTTTTTTTAAATATATATAATTTAAAATATTAACATAAAATAAATTAAATACTTACTTTAATTTCTAATATATATAACAAATAAACTTTCTTTTGAAAAGGTAAACACATATATATATATATTTTTCACTGAAAAAAACATAGGCTTCACACACGTTATAGTTAGGAATTAGCATTTAAAAGACCTTTGTAATTCACTGAAGAAACCATAGGTTTCACAAACGTTATAGTTAGGAATTAGCATTTAAAAAAACATGCAAATTCTCTGAAAAAATCATAGGTTTCACACCTGTTATAGTTAACTGGACATTTCAGTCATACAAAACATTTGAAATTCCCATGTTATAGTTAGTTCAGCTAACTATAACTCGCGCGCCCGCAATGCACTGCTGATGACATCACATATTACATCACTCATGACATGGACAGTGACATCACTCATGACATCAAATTTCTTCTTTTAAAGTCACATGGTTTTGCATACGCTTACGCTGAGCTTACGGTGCTCTTACGATGCGAGTACACATAACGTTCCACCGCAATTTGTGTAATTGCTTTTAAAAGTAATATACGATTGTTCAAAATTTAAAAAAACTATTTTCATAACTACTCTAGATAATGTATTCTGTTAGTATGTTCATTAAATACATAAATATCTGTTTTTAAACAATTAAAAAAATTTGCGCCTTTCGCGTACGGGGCGCCGTACATGACATCACACGGAAGCTTTGATTTGACGCATAACGTCAAAGCGCATTCGTAGCTTATGCGTGGGTACGCGCTGAGAATGATTAGCAGTGCAAACTATGGTGCGATCACTCTCACTGTCAAATCAGAGCAGAGGGCACGCAACGAGAATGGTTACAAGTGGTCACTCATTGGAGATCCGATTCTGGGCCTGCCTCTGCGCACATGAAAACCCTGCCCCGTCTCTCTTTGTTGTTAATTGTTGGTGCACACACTCACACTTGCACATGCGCGGTGCACTCCAGCTCACTCTTCCCAGGTGTCACCACGTAGCTTTCTTCCAATTACTAAGCCTGGAAGCCAATACATTAGCCAATGGGAGGTCCCCCAGGGCATCATTCTTCTAGACCGCGAAAACGCTACCAATGACGGCCCTGGACTTAGTTTGGTCAGCCCCCGCGGTTCCCATATAATGCGGATACTGACATAAGCACGCTCTCTTTTGCCTGCGCTTTGCTGCGGTGACAGCCAGACTCTCATCGTAGTCGATTGTACTACGAACTGTTTGCTTGAGCGGAGGAGGACTCGTGACACTCGACGTGGTGTCACTGCTGCTGCCGTCCATGCCAGGCCACCATAGGCGCAGTGCCGGCGTTGCCGACGCCCACCCACCAGGCCCAGCCAAAGCCCCAGCCTTTGAAGACAAGACAAGAGATGACAGAAGCAAAGGTAGGAGAAGTCATCACAACATCAGCCTCTGCTGTAAATTGTACCTGCATCATAGTATTTTTTTTACAGTGTTACGTGGCCCTCCCAGCTCTGTTTTGCTTTATTTTTGTGCGACGCATACTTTGTGCTTCATTGTATTTGCTCCCTCCTAATTCTCCCGTGACTTTTAATATTTATTACTGCTTCACGTGGCCTTTCCAGTCCTCTATTCTTATTGATCGTATATGGTTGATCTGAATATTTCCTTCTATGTCACAGGGCCCTCCGAGGCCTTTTTTAACACCTTGACTGCTGATGATATTTTCCTCCTGTGCTGGGCCATAATGTTAATGGGTGTGGTCATGACAAGCTCAGTTCGTCATGAGCACACGAGGGGTGTACCTCATGACGAGCTGAGCTCGTCATGAGCACCGAAGGGGTTCAATAAATGGTGTTTGCATGAATTTCTCAGTCGTGTTTGAACTGTGCCCTGTGCTTCAGCCTGTATTGGTCCAATTTGCGCTTTCATATTAGTATTATTTTTTTAATGCATCACGTGCCCCTCCCAGCTCTGTTTTGCTTTATTTTTGTGCCCCACATGCTTTGTACTTCATCGTATTTGCTCCCTCCTAATCCTCCAGTGACTTTTAATGTTTATTCCTACCTCACGTCGCCTTCCCAGGCCTCTATTCTTATTAATCATATATGGTTGATCATATTATTTCCTTCTGCGTCACGGGGCCCTCCTAGGCCTTTTTTAAATAAATTGTGCGTGCACGAATTTCTATGTCGTGTTTGACTGTGCCCCGTGCTTTAGCCTGTATTGTTACAATTTGTGCATTCAAATTAGTATTATTTTTTTACTGTGTCACGTGCACCTTCCAGCTCTGTTTTTTTTTTTTTTGTGCACCACGTGCATTGTACTTCATCGTATTTGCTCCCTCCTAATCCTCCCGTGACTTTTATTGTTTATTGCTACCTCACGTGGCCTTCACAGGCCTCTATTCTTATTGATCATATATGGTTGATCATATTATTTCCTTCTGCGTCACGGGGCCCTCATAGGCATTTTTTAAATAAATTGTGTGTGCACGAATTTCTGTGTCTTGTTTGAACTGTGCCCCGCGCTTTAGCCTGTATTGGTCCAATTTGTACATTCATATTAGTATTATTTTTTTACTGCGTCACATGCCCCTCCCAGCTCTGTTTTGCTTTATTTTGGTACGCCACGTGCTTTGTACTTCATCATATTTGCTCCCTCCTAATCTTCTCATGACTTTTAATATTTATTGCTACCTCACGTGGCCTTCCCAGGCCTCTATTTTTATTCATCGTAATTCCATGATCCTATTATTTAATTCCTTCTGCGTCACGGGCCCTCCTAGACCCTTTTTGAATAAATTATGTGTGCATGAATTTCTGTGTCATGTTTATGTTACTCTTGATAGTAAAGTATACTATATATACCAGGGCTGCTCATGTAAATGCTACTAGTGGGCCTGCAACAGTAATTGTGCCACCCACACAAGTAACCTTAAATAAAAAAAGTGAGGCTATGCACTACAGTGCCTGAGCGCCCTATCTAAAACTGCCATGTTTTCAAACTGCATCTATTCGGCAGGCCTTAACCGTCCCTTTGTATGGACTGTACTCTGTATCCCTCACTTAAACTTTGTGGGCGTATTGAGCTGTGAAGACGGGGTGACAGTTGTTTGACTAATTATATATTTACACTTCTTTATAGTCACTTATGTCTTAATACTTGAATGTGAGCATATAAAATGTGTTCTTTACATTTATAATGCTTTTCTTCTAACATGTTATCTTCATTTTCCATTGAAATTAATGCCACTAAGTACCAAGAGCTTCTGGATTACATAAGCCATAATGCGTATCCTGATGGTTTCAGTAAATTCCACAAGCATGGATTACGTAGACTATCTAAAAAATTCCCTGTTGACTGTAGTATAATTTTTTCAGTATTGGCACATAATTGAATGTCTACATTAATGATGTTCTATTGACTGGTGTAATTCTCTCCTATATAGGTGAAAAGTTAAAACATTGAAGAACAGTACGTGATTATATCTTTCTGCACACAACATATTTTACAAACTACATTAATGTAAGACAGGTATTCTGATTAACTTTTTGTGTTTGAGAAAGGTTTGTGGTAGGTCGTTAAACTAATTTCTTCTTTAAGAAATTTTACTTTTTTTGGATATCTGTCGAGGTTAGTTTCTGCTACATCTAAATTGTGCATATTATGGCTAATAACGTATGATGTACATATTCGTTCTTCTTTACAAGCTCAAGTGCTTTCATATATTTTTACAGGTACTCCATATCTTCCTATCAAATATGTTTCAGAAGACCAAATGTATGTATATTTCCATTCCTAATACAGTTACCTATCTTTAAGTAATATTTTCAAATCAATCTGTGTACTGAAATACTTTTATTTTAACCTTACTGTTTAGTAATATCAACAACAGTGTCTTCTTGTATCTTCCTCGACAAATATCGCTCTTCTACTTTTCAGGTAAATATGCATATCTGTTATGTGACTTTTCAGTGTTACTGGTGCAAATACTGATTGTCATTGGATACTTTTGGTAAGTGGATTTATCAATCTATTTTGAAAGTACTTGTTCCTGCAGCCCCGGTAGAGGCATTCTGTCAGGGGAGCTGTTCCCGCTCCAGGAGGAGCCCCGCTCTAATCTCCTGACTGACACACGGGACTCCATTGTCCAGGAGCCCGTGCAGGACCAGCCCAGCGTGGAGGCACGCCCACCCGCCCACCGGCGCATAAGAGACCAACAGGCTGGAACGCAGCGCGGGACCAACGCCGGGCTAGGCCCGGGCAAAGGGCGGGCCCTCTACGGCCCTCAGAGGCCAGAGGAGGAAGGGACGGGTCACCCAACTTGAATTTTTCCAAGGAGGAGGTATAGAGTCGTTTTATCTTCTTATCTGTCTTGCACTGTACTGCCTATTGTCGCCTCTGGACTTTTGGAGTGTTAATTTCCATTAACCATGTCCATCTGGGAGGAGCTGAATGCCCTGTGTGGCACCAAGTATGTCCCGGACGTATCAACCCCCCCCAATTATGGGTAGAGACGCTGACTATCTAAACGGCACTCCACGGGATGTACCTTTACCTTTTAAAAAAGATCAATCTGAAGTCAATACACTGCCCCGGGGTCCAAATTGTAAAAGAAAGCACAATGAGGAAAAAGACAATGAGAACCAATCTAACGCTCAAAAATCGTGCACCAGCACTACACCATCCCCCTCTAACCCAATCACTTCAATGGTGGATAAGGCTGTGTATAGAACAGATGATCCTTTATCACCCCTCCAATTGTCCTTACTGGCTCAGTTTGAGCAATTGTTATTATCAGCCATATCACCCCTGGTCACAAAAATTAACGATCTAGGGGATAGGCTGACCATCCCCTAGATCGTTCGATCTAGGGGATAGGCTGGTATTGAAAAATCACTTAAAAGGAACCCTCCACCAATCAACAAATCAGCTATACCTACTTGCCCCAATCCTCCCATCAACCACGTAAAGTCTAAGTCCACTGTATGCAGGAACGTCCATATTTTAGAACTACCTCTTACTACACCTATCCCAACTGGCCCTAAACTGACATTAAATTCTGCACCGGCCAGGACCACTTTAGAAAGAAGGCATCGCATCAATTTACCTCCCGAAGCCGCCCCATACGTGACTGTCCTCTCTGGGGTCCCTGCACTTAGCCAGGGCAAACTCGAAACACACCAGGACCTGTTAAATAAGGTCACTTTCTGGCTAAAGCACAACAGACCCTTGCCACCTGACCTAGATGGTGGAATCCTGCGCGTCAGGAGGGTGGGGTGGCTAGGTACGATGCCCAAAGACATTTCGGGGGACTTGGTGTTAATCAAATTTAAGTATAGGAACACCGTCCCCTACCTACGATTTTGCAACCCAAAAGAAGGAGATGGCCCCATTTGCATTCGGGACTTGTTCGATTTCTATCCGAGTTTCCATTATCAAGACCAACGAAAATGAACTATAATTCCTGGAGAAGGGGATTTTGTGTACCTTGTGCCATTAACCCTCTAGCCTCTAATTAGCCTTGAATATGCATGAACATTGATTAGCTGACTCGTCACACTGATTTAATCCTGTTTTAAGAGTTGATATTAACTTCGTAATGAAATGCCGAGATATTTATTTATGTATTGTTGTTGCTTTTATGGTTTTTTAAACTAAAAATCGAATAAAGCTAATTAATCGAATCGAATTTCTTGTTCGAAAATGATTGGTTGAACATTTTACATGCTAATTTTCCTAAATGATTTTGTAATGTTTCTAGAGCACTGAAACCTATGATTGCTTTTCAACCTCAAACCTTTTCTGATTAATTGTTTTTATGTACATTAACATTCAGGCTGGACTTTTGCTCAACATATACATTGCTTATTATGTTTTCAGCAGCAAGTTGCCGAGATTTTTACTAATGTAATATTTCTACGGAATTATCTACTGAAAATTGCAATGGACCTAATGAAGTCATCAGGTTTGACTTTAACATTTCAATGATAAATAAGTTGTCACACTGTAGTGTTGGCCTGAACATTGAATTATTATGTGTTTTCTTTTTTCAAACAAGGTCTTTTATAGAGAAAGGCTTATTATTATTTTTAAAATAGTACAGTAAGATACTTGTCATGTTGTGAATGTTCAATAATGTTCGTAGTCAACCCATTTGAATATGTTTGCAACAGTTGTGACTATCTCTATTCGTGCTTCTGAAAACATCTAAA
This sequence comes from Lissotriton helveticus, assembly GCF_964261635.1. Taxonomy (NCBI): domain Eukaryota; kingdom Metazoa; phylum Chordata; class Amphibia; order Caudata; family Salamandridae; genus Lissotriton; species Lissotriton helveticus. The sequence continues at coordinate 129,476,376 of NC_136064.1, forward strand.
ACCATGCATGATATTTTGCAAAATAAGTTTTGAATTGATAGAATTGCTGTTATGTTGTGCTAATATACATCTTTTTTTACATTTAGAGTCAGTTGAAAAGTATTGTGGTGTCTGCAACCAAGATACTTCAATTTATATGCAAAACCTAATGGCAAGTACCCTCAATGATTGTAGATGCTGAAGATCAAAATTAAGTGATATAAGTCTTTGGGCTGTTTTGGAGTCATGAAGTCTCCAGTGCACATTCCTCTGATGCACAGTCTATGATAGAATGACTCAGATAACTGAGCCACTTGCGAAGGGTCTTTTCAGAGTTACGTCTGCCATGTTGCTTAACGGGCTATGCACCCTTGATAATTATAGACTCATTCCCACTTTTCCACTGAGTTTTGAGATGTTACTATGTTTACTATGTTAATACATATACAGTTTTCATTTCAAAAAGCTATTTAAATAATACAATGTTAATAACAAGTTACTTTTCAACATCTTCCCAACAGGCCCAATGTTTTGAATGCAGCAGATGAGTCCACCTTAAATGTATCAAACACAATATAACATCCTCGTTACCTTTTACTGGTTACAAATGTACAAAACATATGTTTTAAACTAAACATGTGATCGCATGCAAGATGTCTAATTAGATGTTTTCAATACTCCTGCGATCTAGTGTTGTGTCCGGATTATCATAAGAACTAACCATGCTAAGTTTTCTTTAGCTGCATGGAAACATGTAGTGTAACCTGTCAAACACTTTCAAATGCTACCCTCCCACTAGTCCAAGAGGCGGATGTAGAATTTAACCGTTCTACATAAAATAGAATTAGATGTCACTAAGTACAAAGTGTTTCCGTATTATGGAAGCCCTATTGTGTCCCTTGAAGATTCCAGCGAAGTCCAGACACATACTAACTGAAACGCACCAACAATTAATAACCTGTAAAATTTGCCAAACAACTCTTTCAATGGGTGATCAATGCAAAAATACTCCCTTGGCACAGCAAATATAGTGCAACACGTAAACAACTTGCACCCCAACAACTTTGCTTGAGCTGCAACACAGACATTGCAGGACAACCCAGTTGCTGCTGCTGCACCAAGCACATCAACTGCTGCAACAGCATCTTCTGCAAACAGTCCATACTCACCTATGGATCTTGAATTTGGTAAACTTACATTTCTAGCATTTATTGCGATGAACTTTTGTGTTACCTGAAATAGTCTATCGACCTCATACAAAACAGGAAACAGGAGCATCGCAATCCTCCACATTAGTCATTAGACATTTATCGAGCTTTTTTGTTGTAACAACTACCCCAGCCGAAGGCAGTAGGAAATTTACACACTTGCTGCCTTTCTTGGCTGGGGTTATTAATTATTGTTCAATTTCATATTCTGATTCCAAGTCAAGGCCCTTTATCGATCCTTTTTGTTGTAGCTACTACCCCGGCCAAACGCAGTGGGAAATTTGCGCACTTGCTCCCTTTCTTGGCTGGGATTATCAATTATTGTTCAGTTTCATATTCTGATTAAAAGTCAAGGCCCTTTATCAAGCATTTTTGTTGTAACTACTTCCCCAGCTAAAGGCAGTGGGTAATTTGCACACTTGCAGCATTTCTTATTTTTTTACTTATTCATCTTCCACACAATCAACACATCATCTACACGTACACACACCTACTTGCTGCCTTTCATTGGCTATGGTTATCAACTGTTCTTCTATTTCATATTCATATTCAAAGTGCAGGCCCTTTATCAAGCATTTTTATTGTAACAACTACCCCAGCCGAAAGCAGTAAGAAATGTGCATACTTGCTGCCTTTCATGGCTGGGGATATCAATTATTGTTTAATTTCATATTGTGATTCAAAGTCAAGGCCCTTTATGGAGCCTTATTGTTGTAGCTACTACCCCGGCCAAAGGCAGTGAAAAATTTGCACACTTACTGCCTTTCTTGGCTGGGGTTATCAATTATTCTAAGAGTAATTCAAATTCAAAGTGCAGACCCTTTATTGAGCCTTCTTAGTAACTACTACCCGTGAATGACAGTGGGTAATTTGCACACTTACGTCCTTTCTTACATACTTTCTACTGCACAGTGTATATACTTTATACAGTTGCTTGCCTCCTTAGATGTACTGCCAGTTTCTCAGGATCCCACTACGGAATACCACTTACAGTCCATAATGGCCTGAAAAAACAAACACCCACTTCTTTTACAAGGCAGTGCGTAGTTTGCACGTCTGCTGCCTTTCTTAATTTTCACCTTTTTCATCTTCCACTCAATCAACACATCATCCACACATATACACACCTACTACCTGCCTTTTTTGACTAGGATTATCAATTATTCCTGAATTTCATATTTTGATTCAAAGTCAATACCCTTTATAGAACCTTTTTGTTATAGCTACAACCTCAGCCAAACACAACACGACATAGCACGACTATGAAAAGCATCTAAATCTACAGCCCTACATGCCAAAAAGGAATGCTTACTCTGTAAGTGAAATTTTCCATCAGTAAGATATAACATCTGTCACTAGAAAAGAAACATGTTCTCAGTGAAGTGAAATGAGTTTATGTGACATATTGACGTTCAATATTTTAAGCAACACTGCAAATATTTTCACAACTTCATTACTGTAATATCGAACTTTGTAGTGCTCACATAAAATATTTTATGATTCCTTGAAACTATTTTTAAAACTTCTTTACCATAATATCAGTCTTTCAACAGCTTTCATAAAACATTTTTGGATACATTGCAACTATTCTAAAAAATGATTTACTATAATATCAGTGTTTCACATGGTAACAGAAAATAAATGTGATACATTGTGCTGTGTGACTCACTACAATATTTAAACAGACGTGTGATAGTGTTTGCTGGAAGTGTAAAGATACATCCTGGGGTATTGGAGGTATAGCCTTGCTGGCCTCGCTGCAGTAACTGAATGGTTGACGGGCAATTATTTATAACTTAATGCAGACAAAACGGAGGTGCTAATAGTAGGAAAAGATACCAAAGCCTGGGGAAAGGAATGGTGGCCGGAGATTCTTGGCCCTCCCCCTGACCCCAAAACAGAGGTAAAGAACTTGGGGGTGTGGTTCGACTCAGCCTTGAGCTTTGTCGGCCACACCAAAAAAATAGCTGCCACTAGTTTTGGTATCCTGCGTAACCTGCGACCTATACTAAAAATTTTTGACCCCTCCACACGTCAGTTGATTATCCAAGCCACAATCTTTTCTCGCATAGATTATGCCAATTCCTTACTCTTGGGAGCTAATCAAGCGGAAAAAAAACGTCTGCAGCATGTCCAAAACGCGGCAGCACGAGCCCTAACAGTGCTTCCCCGGTTTGAGTCCGTAACCAACACTCTGGTAAAATTGCACTGGCTACCGGTGGAAAAAAGAATCAATTTTAAGGCCCTGTGCTTGGCCTTTAAGATCCTAAAAAAATCTTCACCCCCCATGTTATGTCATCTTATAACACATTACACTCCCAATAGACCCCTCAGATCAGAAGGACAAAACTTGGCCACGATTCCTCGTGTCAGACTCGCCCGCACGGGCGGACGTTCCTTCCAATATATAGCTGCTAAACTATGGAACGCACTACCACTGTGGATTCGAAGCATAAATGACCTTTTATCCTTTAGAAAGGCAATTAAGACCCACTTGTTCTGCTAAGCTGACCCTAAAGCTTGTGGTATGTTGCGCTCTCTCCTGTCTGGTCCAGCGCCGGGACGCCCCTTCACTGGGGCAGCCGTTGCGCTATATAAGCAGCTGTAACATAACAACATAACATAACATAAAACACAAGTTTGCTGGTGCATGGAAGAGCACCAAAGCAAACAGCAGTGTCCCGGGGCTAGGCACCCCGGGACACTGCAGGAGCCGGCCCTGAGAGATTTATTTTTATTTTGCGGTGTTTATAGAGCGCAACACTCATCCCAAGGGATATCATGGCGCTTGTACCAGATAGTAAATACTGATGGCGGATGCTGAAAGGCTAGAGTTTGGGGAAGAGGTGGGTTTTCAGTTTTTTTCGAAACTGGAGATAGTTTGTGGTATGTCTCAGGTCGGCGGGGAGCTCATTCCACCTTTTTGCTGCCAGGTAGGAAAAGGAGTGACCACCTGTTCTAGCCTTGTAGATGCGTTTCGTCTTGGCCAGAGTTGCTTGAGAAGAACGTAAGTTCCTGGTGGGGACATAAAGTTCGATTTTACCTTGAAGAATTGTGGGGCCAGTTTTATGTAGAGCCCTGTGGGCATGGCTAAGCAGTTTAAAGGCGGCCCTCTGACGCATCGGTAGCCAATGGAGTATCTTTAAGCATTCTGATGCCGAGTCTAGTTTGCCCTTGTTGCAGATGAGTTTGGCCGCCAGATTTTGCAGGACCTGCAGGCGAGAGAACAGATGTTCATTCATCCCTACAAATAGCGCATTGCCATAGTCCAGGCGACTGACCAGTAGGGCCTGTGTGACTGAGCGTCTGCAATCCAGGGGTATCCATGGGAATATCCTGGCTAGGAGTTTTAGAATGGCAAAGCCCTTGCCAAAAAGGGATCGAACGTGATCCTTCATGGACAGGTCATCGTCCATGATAATTCCTAGGTTCCTGTCATGTTGCTTTGGGGTGGGGGCCAACCCCAGTGAGGGTGGCCACCATGTGGCGTCCCATACACGTTTGGCACCACCAAACAGCAGAGTCTCTGACTTACCTGCGTTCAACTTTAGGCAGTGGGCATGCATCCACTGGGCCATTTCGGAGAGGCAGTCATGTAGCTTGGTTTTAGTTATATCAGGCCCTTCGTCCATAGTCACCATCAGCTGTGTATCATCCGCATAAGAGCAGATGCCGATGCCCCACTTCCTTCCAATGTCAGCAAGAGATGACATATAGACATTGAAAAGAGAGGGGGTCAGTGAGGCGCACTGGGGGGACCCCGCAGCTGATGGGATTGGGCCTGGAGTGGAACTGACCCATATGTACTGCCTGAGTGCGGTTGCTGAGAAAAGACTGTAGCCAGTTCAATGCCAAAACTCCTTTACTCGGAAGTATGTTCGACAGGCAGTTGTGGGATACCGTGTCGAATGCCGCTGACAGGTCAAGCAGTATCAGCGCCACCGCTCCACCTTGATCGGTGGAGGATCTGATACTGTCCAACACTGCCAGCAGCATTGCCTCGGTACTGTTATTGGCTCGAAAGCCGGTCTGAGAAGAACCCATGAGGGAGTTACTTTCTAGGTACCTGGTCAACTGTGCTTTCACCAGTTTCTCTAAAACTTTAGAGAGGTAGGGACGCTGGGAGATCGGTCTGTAATTCTCTGGGTTGAGAATGTCAGATCCCGCCTTCTTGAGAAGGGGGCTCACAGAGGCGTGTTTCCAGGCATCCGGAAAAATGGCAGTACTTAAAGATTTGTCAAAGAGTTGTGTGATCAGGGGGCAAAGCGTGGATGCAACTCTTGAGAACACGAAGTGGGGGCAAGGGTCCAGGGTGAACCAGCTTTCACTGTGGTCAAGGCTGCTAAGACCTCTTCTTCAGAGAGTGGTTCGAAGCCAGTTAGACGGGGTGCATTTCCTAGGAGTATGTTGGGGAGTGAAGGTAGAGTAGATTCCCTTGATTTTATCAGAAAAGAAGGTATTAATGCGTTCACAAGCCTCAACTGAAGGGGTGAGTGTTTGTGAAGTATTAGATGGTTTGCTCAGCTCCTTCACTATTTTAAACAGTTCCTTCGCTGAGTTACTGTTTTCCTGAATACGCTGAGCGAAATAGTCCTTCTTTGCATTTTTGATGGCCAAAATATACTGCCTCCGTTTATGGACATAGGCTAATCTGGCTTCACTGTCTTTAGACTGTCTCCAGATGGTGGTCCCCAGAGCCATCAAGAGCTCCAGGATGGAGGCCGCGCATCCCCCTCCCAACATTAAAAAGCCCTGAGAGGTGGTGGTCCCCGGGGCAAGTAGGAAGGCCGTGAGCCCCCCCGCATACTTCAAAATAAAACCCTGAGAGGTGGCATTCCCCAGGGCTCGAAGGCCTTACAAGCCCCCCATTATGGAAAAAAATGACCCCCGGGATTTGGCCCCCCCGGGAGCGAAATAAGAATAAAATGGACTTCTAGTTTTTTTTCCTTTGCCACCCCGTACACGTACAATCCTTTTACCCCGCGATTTTTTATTTAAAAAAAAAAATTGAGCCTAAAGATCTATGTACGACTCCCTCAGCAGGCCTAGAAGGACAGGATGTTTCTACCCTGCCCCCTTTCCTTATTTTTCAACTTTTTTACTTTTACTGTTTTCTTGTACCGCAGTTCTACCAAGGCACAAGATGGCTGCCAACACTTCCCGGTTTGAAGTGTTGACAGACAGTTGAGAGCCAATCAGCATGAAGCTCGTGCTCGTAATTGTACGGATTTCCATACGCGTGCAGTACTTTGTCTCTAGATATCGCTATGATTTTACTTTTAATTTTCTCAGAAACTACTGAACGGATTTACACCATTTAAAAAGAAGCACAATCTGCGAACCAAACTCTACCACTCTGCCAAATTTGGTATAATTCCGTTCAGCCGTTCGGGCTGTAGCCCTGGATAAAGGTCCCTATAGAAAATTGCATGGGTAAAACACGTTTTCAGACCCCGTTTTTTCTTGGCCCCCATTTGACAAATCACCCCCAAACTTTCAGGGAAGGAGCGGAGCAGGCCATTTTCTTATAGAAATTTGCGAAGATTCTTCCTCCGGCGCCAACGTTATTCCAAATAGAATGTTGTGGATTTCCTATGGAAACTAGGTCCTAACTATAACTACCTAATGGCGACCTCCAGTAGGTAATAACTTTATATATATATATATTCACTGAAAAAACCATAGGTTATACACCATATATAGTTAGGAATTAGCATTTAAAAAACCTTATTTTACTCACACAAAACCATTGAAATTCCATATATAGTTAGTTGCACTAACTATATATCGCGCACCCGCAATCCACTGCTGATCATGTCACATATTACATCATTCATGACATGGTCAGTAACATCACTGATGACATCACTGATGACATCTCAAATGACATCACTGATGAGATCACTGATGACATCTCATTTGACATCAATGACCACATCACTGATGATATCATTCATGTGACAATACAATGCATCTCCTCACGTTTTAATATAACCTCTGTTTCACCCAGTGTTAAATACAGAGTATAATTTTTGAAACCATTGACACACCAATACTAGTTACTACATACGTACTCACTGATTCCTACGTCTACACACACATTCACTCATTCACCCATACAATCATTCATACATACAATCACTCATCTTTACAACACTATCATATGCACTCATACACCTATACAGACACTTACACTCTGCCACTCATCCATGGAGTTACTCACACACCTAGTCAGTCCTGTAAAGAATCAATCACACTTCCATTTTCTTGTCTATACAGTTAAACATAGAGCACCTTACATTTTCAAACATATACTAACACATACTTACTTTCTTATACAATCATTGATACAAGTACACATTGATCTGCACAGAGTCACACACCTCCCAGCCAGCCACACACACACTCAGTCTCCTATACAAATACTTGGACAATCAATCAATAACCCATATAGTTAATCATATAGCTACTGATCAACACATGCAGCAGTTTACAGAACAACAGACATAATGATGCACAAATTAAGACAGTTTAGTCACTAACCCATGCACTCAGTGAGACACATTTAATCACTCACTCATACATTCAGTCATGCACCTACTAAATCCTTCGTCCAGACACTTATACATCTACTCATTCTTCAATATGTAAAACATATTTAAACTTTACAGAAACACACAGTCACTGGATGATGTCATCAGTGATCTCATCAGTGATGTCATTTGAGATGTCATCAGTGATGTCATCAGTGATGTCACTGACCATGTCATGAATGATGTAATATGTGACATGATCAGCAGTGGATTGCGGGTGCGCGATATATAGTTAGTGCAACTAACTATATATGGAATTTCAATGGTTTTGTGTGAGTAAAATAAGGTTTTTTAAATGCTAATTCCTAACTATATATGGTGTATAACCTATGTTTTTTTCAGTGAATTTTCAAGGTTTTGTAAATGCTAATTCCTAACTATATATGGTCTATAACCTATGTTTTTTTCAGTGAATTTCAATGGTTTTTTAATAGCAAATATCATAAGCTGTCGAATGTCAAGTACGTGGTAAGTAAAAACATTTTCGTGTTTATGCACACTGATCTGCTTTGAATGCTGCCCCCCACCCCTCATTTCTATTAGGAGTACTCTCTCTTTGCAGATAGTGAAGGGTAGTTAACGCAGCCCTTTGCCCCCTTTGTAATCCGTCGTGCCTGCTTCTCTCTCCATTTGATTGATTGTTCTCTTTGGTTCATTCTCTATTTACAAACAAGCACAGAGTCGCAATACTCTGTTTAGTCTTTGCAGATAGCGAAAAATTGTGTAAAAAAACAAAAGGAATCGAGCAAAATCAGTAGGCCACTAATGGGATCTCTTTTTGACCTCGCTAAAATAGAAACATTAGGAACAACCTGTTGAAAATAGCAATGCGTATGTATATAAGCGGCGTTCATTTGTGTTCACAGTACCCCTTGTTGATTGTTTCAATCGAGCATTGAATTGTTCGAAGTTAATTCTCTTAAGGATCTTCTCTACCTGCAAACGAGGAAGAATAGGAATATTCTCTCTCCCTTTGCAGATAGTGAAGGGTAGGTAACGCAAGCCTTTAACACGTCGTACCTATTTCATTCCTCATTGATTGATTGATTGTCCGAACATTGACTGTTTGGGAATTAGTTCTTTTTGGAGGTATTCCCTGTTTGCAAATAAACGTAGGAAAATCTTTGCAAGTAGTGAAAGGGTACGTAATGCGGACCTTTCTCCCCGTTGTAATCTGTCATGCCTATCTACTCCCCACTGATTGATGCACCTTTTTCACCCGGACCATTTACTAGAGATACGTCATCTGGCCCGACCAGAGAGCACCCCTAGTGAAAAGGACATATGCAATAATAACGAAGTGATCACTGTATCCTGTTAACAGAAACTTTACCATGAAACAACCTGGAAAGAAAAAAATAGGAAAACGAAAATCAGTAGGCCACTGATGAACATGAACTTTTATTAAACAACGAACAAAGAAACGATAACATAACGTAATGATAAAACCTATTAATGTCCTAGAAACAAGAAAACGTTAAAATATGCCAGTGGTGAGAGACCAGAAAAACAGTAAGAGAAACCAAATCACCCCTCGCTGTCCCACCGCCTGCCACGCCAAAAAAATCGATAGACTAGGGAAAATGCAAGTCAGTAGAACATCCACCCCCACTCTGGAAACTTCCAAGGTGGGGCAGGGTTCCGGCTACGCCCAGCCGGGAGCAGCCCATATAAGGCAGGTCCTGCTGCCACGCCTCGGCCAGGAGATCCTAACAAAGGGTGTAGCCGGAGGAGAGGCCGAGGCCAGCGGGACCCGGCCAGGGGATTGCCTTTACAACGCTGAACAGTTGCAGGGGGGGGAATGACTCCTCGACCCTCCCCTCTCTCTCCCAGTCCAGCCGCGGTGGCCCTTGAGAGTTGCAGGTAGTCCCGCCACATGCTCTTCCGGTCCGACCACCAACGGTCGGGGGGCCGAGGCCGACGGGATCCGGCTGCAGCCGATAAACCAAGAAACCCGTTCATGGGGCCAGAGCCAGGGGCGTCCGGCCGACATCCACCGGAAGCCCGGCCCGAAGACGGACGGGACACTTCTTTCTTTTATAATGGCTGCGACAACACTGGGGGGGGATGTCTTGCACATGCCTCCGACCCCCCCCCCCTCGTCCTCATCGCCTGGTCCGGCCATAACAAATCTCAAGCGAGACGCCGTGGGGTGCACTGGGAGGGAGAGACGGTGCGAACAGGCCTCTCCCGCCTCCCCAGGTGGAGGCTTCCCATCTGCACCCTCAGCGCTCCAGGCGCCCGGAAAAGGGTTCTTCCACTGTGGCCATGCTGCAACGTCTCGCCCGGCAGGGTGGAGCCCGTCCGCTCATGTGACCCCGCGATCGCCGGTAGCTGCCGAACTCTCAAAATGGCGGTCGACCTGGCAAGAGCGGGCCCAGCATAAAGAAATGGCCCGGTCACTGGTTGACTCCACCACCGTAGTCCTCCACGACCTTGAAGATTCTAGAGGAGCCGCGGGAGTCTCCGACCCCCGATGGGGAATGACTGCCATGATCGCCCGTGGAGTGACGAAACTGTATCCGCGGGACGTCGGCGCTCCCATGCTGGCGCCAGCCTCACTTTGAATTACTAGAATCCTGCAGACCTCACTTCCGGTGAAAGCACAGTGTGACCCGGTAGGAAAAATTATTGCACCCCCTCCCCTTTTTGACTGATAGTTCAAACCACCGATCCTTTCCTTTGCCCTTTTAACGGAACTTTGGACTGCCTCCCCCTCTTTTACATTTTCTAGAGAAAACAAAACATTAACCACTACATTAGCATAGCAGTTGACACCAGAACTGTTTTCAAATTGAAAACCAGCAACATCTTCAACAGAATCCTTTTTGTTATTGCTGTGACCCTGCTACAGCACAGGCATTGTCCCCAGCAGTAATTCTGCAATGCCGGTAAGAATAGCTGTGGTGCCTACTGGACTCACTCACCCCCGCGGCGCCCCACGCCGTTTTTTGCTGGGCGGCAACTTACTAGACATCAATTTCGTGCCATCTAGATTTCAGCGCGTTCTGCTGCCTTGGAACTATTCGCACAACAGACCGCTACTGACAAGAATATTTCATTATTGGTGCTGTCAATTTCAATAAATCTATTGGATAATTCAAAAGAAATTGCCACGGTCTCTTCGTTGTTTAAATGTTTTTACTGTTTTTGTTTTCTTGTATATATTTATATGTTATTAAAGTTTTATATTCCTACTACTTTGTTGGAGTGCTATATATTTTTAATGTGACACATAATTGTAAAAACTTTGATGTACAAAGAGTCATTCCTGGAATCTTCCGCTTCAGGCTCGGTCCCCTCCCCAATCACAATACAGGATGGTTTTCAGATAGTAGGAACACGTGTGGTGTGACGGATCTCATCGGGTGTGGGCCTTGATCTACTATAACTCCTTTGAAGAGGGGTGATTCTTTACAGCTGGGGCCATAAACTACATCTGCAGGGCTAGCTGATAGCCTGGACAATCGGACACAGAGAAAGAGAAGTGTCAGAGGGTGCGGTAGTGAATAGGGCGAAAGGGAGGTGTCGGGCGGGCACAGAGTGTGATTCTCAGGGAAGAGCAGCGCAGATGGGGGGAGGTTTATTGCCCATGCATAAGACAGAGAGCGGTGGTGACCAGTGCCTAGGGAAGATGCTTGCGTGGGTGAGGAGCCATGCTACGAATCGACAGCGTGCAGAGAGTGGGTCTGGTCAAGACATCTAAAATGGCTGCTGTGCACGACAAAAGTGTGGCATTTCAAAAAAGGCAAGATGGCGCAGACAATGTTTTTCAACACTTCCTCATTTCCTTCGAATCGAACGTTAACAGACGTTGGGGCATATTACCAAAGTTAAGCGATATTTATCGCTAACGATGCTTACCAACCAATTTTTTACCACTAAGCATCGTCAGAAATTATCGAAGATAAACCTTGCTATTATCAAGGTTTATCGCAAATGCAATAATAAACGGCCGCAATGCATGAATATCGCTAAAAACTCAGCGATATTCATGCATTACCGAGCTAATGCTCTTAGCCATGTTATCCACCTCCCATTGGATAACATGGCTAAGAACTGCTCAGGGCAGGTGTTACTTTTTGGAGATATTCGCGCTTAGCGCGAATATCTCCAAAAGTTGGTAATAGGAGATAGATATCTTGCATGTTGTAATGCAAGTTATTGTGGTATATGGAACTCATACCATAATCTCTCAGGAAAGCAGAAACTGATCCTTTTGGGACCGCCTAAAAAGGCCTAGGGGGTGAGGAGTACTCTACTTTGCCCCCTTTTCACGTTCCGAACTATTTTATTTTACTCTCTTCTGTAATTACACAAAATAGCAGCGATAAGATGCATCGGAGACACACAGTGAGAGAAAGGAGGCCGGAGATGAAGAAGAGATGTCAAATACACATTGGAGATAATATAGTGGCAGAAGGGAAGTAAATATGAGTAAACTTACCATGTAACATAAAAATGTTGCACTCTATACTATAAGTCTCATTTTATACTACGATCACTTCGCTACAACCTCATAAATTAAAAATAAAAATGAATAATGTCTCAAACAATTTTTGATTTCTAAATATAAATTTATTCTTCAGAATTTTCTAAATTTGGAAGAACTAGTAACATGTCCTCATCAGCAATGTCCTCATTAAAAGTCTCCAATGATGATTCTTGTAACTCTATGGTCTCCAAACACTTGATAAATTCGCCATCAAGAGATTGATCAAAAAAATCATTCAAGTCATCTCCTCCTTGTGACAATATTTCATTATTGGTGCTGTCAATTTCAATCAATGTAGTGGAATCATTCAAGTCATCTCCTCGTGACAATATTTCATTATTGGTGCTCTCAATTTCAATCAATGTAGTGGAATCATTCAAGTCATCTCCTCCTTGTGACAATATTTCATTATTGGTGCTGTCCATTTCAATCAATCTAATGGAATCATACAAGTCATCTCCTCCTTGTGACAATATTTCATTATTGGTGCTCTCAATTTCAATCAATGTAGTGGAATCATTCAAGTCATCTCCTTGTGACAATATTTCATTCTTGGTGCTGTCCATTTCAATCAATCTAATGGAATCATACAAGTCATGTCCTCCTTGTGACAATATTTCATTATTGGTGCTCTCAATTTCAATCAATGTAGTGGGCAATTCAAAAGAAATTGCCACGGTCTCTTCATTGTGAGCCATTTTATTTTGAAATTGCTTGCTGTAAATTGCAGAAAAAAATAATCACTTTCATTTATCGTTTTTAGTAATACATAATATAAAACTAACTTTATCAAGTATTTAGTATAACAGAAGGACTGCAAATAAATAACAGAAATCATTTTTCAAATTATCTTCAAGTGTACAACATAGTTCCCCTTACAAATTAACAACTCACCTTTTTAAAAGTAGCAGAAGTGTTAGTACTGTGTAAATCAAACACCAGAAATTCACCACCAAAAATTCCTCACAAATGTACCTCAGACAGTAGTATCACAAAATGGCTGTGGTTTCCTCTCATTTGACATATATACATAACCAATTAACTTTCATCACACACAAATACAAAACCAAAGTAACATTTTAATTGGTTCTAAATTTCAACACTTTCAAATGTGTTTTCCCCATGCAATTTTCCATAGGACATTTACATACGTCTACAGCCTGAATGGCTGAACGGAATTACACCAAACTTGGCAAAATGGTACATCAAACCTAAGAGGTCAGGAAGGATCTACTATGCCCCCTTATGGTCATTTCCCCCTTCGCTTTGGCCTCCTCTTGTCTCTCAATCCTACCGAGAGACAAGATGGCGGCCGCTACGGACTGTTTGGAATGTTGACAGACGCCGGAGAACCAATCAGCTTCGCAAAGCTCCGTAACGCGAAAAGTACGCAAAGCGGAGCGCTGTTACAGATATATATCTTTTTTTTAACGTTAATTTCTCAAAATCCACTGGAGCACATATATTGAGACCTAGCAAAGGCACATCGGGCTACCAGTCCCTAATATTTTGCCAAGTTTCGTGCAAATCCATTCAGCCATTCGATTATTATTATTTTGTTTTTTTTTTGCCCCGCGGGGCCCTTTTAAAGCCTCCACATCAAACGTAGGGGGTCAGCGAGGATCTACTATTCCCCCTTATGGTCATTAGCCCCTTCGCTTTGGCCTCCTCTTGTCTCTCGATCCTACCGAGAGACAAGATGGCGGCCGCTACGGACTGTTTGGAATGTTGACAGACGCCGGAGAACCAATCAGCTTCGCTTCACAAAGCTCCGTTGCGCGAAAAGTACGCGTCCTGGAGCGCTGCCCGGTCCGCTGTTACAGATATATATCTTTTTTTAAACGTTAATTTCTCAAAATCCACTGTAGCACATATATTGAGACCTACAAAAGGCACATCGGGCTACCAGTCCCTACAATTTTGCCAAGTTTCGTGCAAATCCATTCAGCCGTTCGGGCTAAAAGTGAGGCCAACCGCCCTATGGAAAACTCAATGTTAAAAACACGTTTTGGGACCCCCCTTTTTTCTCAGCCCCCCCTTGACGAACCCCCCCCAAATTTTCAAGGGCTGCTCAGAAACAAAATGTGCCATTTTCCTGAAAATTTCAGCCAATTCCGTCCACAAACGCCAAAGTTATTAGACATAGAATTTTCAAAAAACCCATAGAGAAAAAATCCTAACTATATATACCTACTGGCGACCGCCAGTAGGTAATAACATATGTTTCAGTGTTTCAGGGACGTTATAGTTAGTTGGGCATTTCACTAGTACAAAACCAGAGAAATGGAGCGGTTCTAGTTAGTTGAGCTAAGTATAACTCACACCCCAGCAATGCACTGCTGATGACGTTGCATATTACATCCTAGTTGACATGGTCAGTGACATCATTGATGACATCTCAAATGACATCACTGATGAAATCATCAAGTGACTATGTGTTTCTGTAAAGTTTAAATATGTTTTATACCTATATATATATATATATATATATATATATTCACTGAAAAAACCATAGGTTATAGACCATATATAGTTAGGAATTAGAATTTACAAAACCTTATTTTACTCACACAAAACCATTGAAATTCGCATATATCGTTAGTTGTACTAACTATATATCGCGCACCCGCAATCCACTGCTGATCATGTCACATATTACATCATTCATGACATGATGACATCACTGATGACATCTCAAATGACATCACTGATGACATCACTGATGACATCTCAAATGACATCACTGATGACATCACTGATGACATTACTGAGCACATCACGGATGACATTATTCATGTGATAATACGATGAACCTCTTCAGACTCTAATATAAACTTAGATACACTCAGTGTAAACAGACACTCACAGACTGTCACTCATCCATGGAGTTACTCACACACCTACTCAGTCATGCAAAGAATCAATCACACCTCCATTTTCTCAACTATACAGTTATACACACCTTACTTATTCAAACATATACTAACACATATTTACTCTCTTATACAATCCCTGATACAAGTTCACAATGATCCATACAGCCACTCACACATTCACTAGCTCTTTATGCACAGTTATTTATATATGTCAACTCTCACATGTACTGTGTTTTACATATGTACTTACTTTGACATGTAGCACTGAGATATCCATTCACTCACCAACATACTCATGCACACAGTCAACCGCCATACAGCTGTTTCCACATGCACTTTTGAACCCATACATCTAGTGAATCAACTGCTCACACATCTATGCACAGAGTCATACACCTCCCAGCCACCCACACACACACTCAGTCTCCCATACAAATACTTGGGCAACCAATCAATAACCCATTTAGTTACTCATATAGCTACTGATCAACACATGCAGCAGTTTACAGAACAACAGACATAATGATGCACAAATTAAGACAGTTTAGTCACTAACCCATGCACTCAGTGAGACACATTTAATCACTCACTCATACAGTCAGTCATGCACCTACTAAATCCTTCATCCAGACACTTATACATCCACTCATTCTTCAATATGTAAGACATATTTTAACTTTTCAATGGTTTTGTGTGAGTAAAATAAGGTTTTGTAAATGCTAATTCCTGACTATATATGGTCTATAACCTATGGTTTTTTCAGTGAATTTTCAAGGTTTTGTAAATGCTAATTCCTAACTATATATGGTCTATAACCTATGGTTTTTTCAGTGAATTTCAATGGTTTTTTAATAGCAAATATCAAAAGCTTTAAAATGTATTCTTCTTTAATTCGAATAATATATTTTATATGTTTCTAATACAATTTTTGTATGTATTTTTTTTAATAATTTTTTTTTGTTTCGCTCCCGGTCCGCGAACCGTGTCGCTTCCCGTTAGCTTAATTTGGTGCCGCGACCCGGTCCGCGAACCGGTAAACGTTCCGTTTGCGCAACTGCCGCGTTAGAAAACAACATCGTGACGCGTCGCGTAAGCGCGACGTATGGCGTTCTCGCGTAATGCGCACCCGGAAGTGCTCCGGAGCGCGAACCGAGGCGCGAAGCGCAGCGCCCCGGAAGCGATCCGGGGCGCGGCGCGGAGCGCGTAACGAAAGCGTAACAGGTCATGTGACTTGTTAATAAAACTTTCTATTGGTTCATTTCACTTTTGGTTTCCTAATGATGTAAGGCTAGGTCATGTGACCTAAAAATAACACTTTTCGTTGGTTTAGAACATTTTTTTTTCCCAATTGATGAAAGCCCCCACCTTCTTTCCTCACTCTGACTTTCATCTTTGTGAGAGGAAGACCTGTTTTTGCTTATTAAAATAATGGCATCTGTAGTAGCTGCAGCTGGTGGACCCCCACCACCACCACAACCACCTATGAAGGAAGGACCACCTCCACAGTTCCTTCCCAACCCAGAAGAGGAAGAGGAAGAAGAAGAGGAAGAGGAAGTAGAGAGGAGGCAGTTCTTACGTGAAGAGCCCCGGAAATCCCACCACAAAGACAGTTTTATTTGGCATATTTATTCTTTTCCTCGAGGCCAAAAAAAAGTGAATGCCCGACATGTGACATGCCTCATTTGTAAAGATGTTTTATCTAGAGGTACAGACAAAAAGTATAGTTATGGTAACTATACTATGCACCGTCATATGCAGAGGTGGCATCCACTGAAATACAGCGTTGCAGAGATGCATCACCTCCAAGACAACCCACCAACTCCTGTGGCCAGTACATCGGCACAGGTAACTCTTTCGGGACCAGAGGCGAGGGAAACGGTCCCAAACATCCAACAGAATTTTGTGCACATGAAGATAGTGTGCCTTTATTGTGGTGACCTACTCTCATGTGCAAATATGAGTATCAATTTGATAAACAGAGCATTTGAAAACCACAAGTGCTCAAAACGCCCCAAAAAAGATTTTTTTTCTTTTGCTCCTATTGAGCCCTTTCTAATGCCTGTTTTTCGTTGTTTCCCCTAAAAAAAACCAAAAAAAATTGTAAAATCGTTCAAAAAATACAAAAAAAGTAAAAAAATGTTCAGAAAAATAATAAAAAAAATATAAAACAAATTGCTAGAATGTTTAGCACTCTGGCAACCTCTATTTCTTTTGATTCGCTTCCCGGTTTGCGCTCCGGTACGCGAACCTGGAAGCGAACCAAAAAAAAAAAAAAAAAAAAGAAAGAGTAAGTATTAGGGAAGGAAACAGAGAGTAATGTTAAAAGAAAGACAGCTAGAGGGAGTAACAGAGAGATACTGTTTAATAGATCTATTTACCGAAGAAAAGATGGAAGAGGGTATAATTGTGAAAAACAAAATAGATAAGGAAGTGAAAGAAAAAAGGAGAGTAGAAGAATAATAAGCAAGAGTTTCTTAGAGAATGTGAGTGAATGTTCAAAATAAGAAGAAAAACAGTAAAGGATGTGGAATGAGAGGTAGGGATAGAACCGGACTAAAAGAACAATCCTGAGGGAAAGTGTTAAGAAAACAGTGAGCAAAAGTAAATAGGAATAAAACAAGATGTATGATAGTGACTAAGGTTAAAACATGTGGAATAACAGAGAGAAAAAACAGAAAGCAGAAAAGAAGAAGTGACAGAAAAAGAATGATTGAAACAGCAAAGAAATGTAAATAACATAGGGGCATATTATCAACACAGGCGATGAAATTATCGCTGCTTTTATCGGCAGAAAACTGCCGCTAAAGCCGCTTTTGCAGCAGTTTTCTGCCGATAAAAGGAGCGATAATTTTATCGCCTGTGTTGATAATATGCTCCTTAGTGTGCTTGAACTACAGGGAGAAAGCATAATGAACAAGTAGTGAAAGAGTGATCAGTCAGAGACAGTGAGAGTAATAGAGACGGAGTGAGTGAACAGGAGTGAGGAACTATGAGAACAGAGGGACTGAGAAAAAGAGTGGAAGGAGTAGAGTAAGTAAGTAATAGAGAAAGGAATGAGGGAATTAGCAAAGGCAGGAAACTGAGGGTTAAACAAATGAAGCAGTGGAACTAATAGAAGGTAAATGTGATAGATATGTAACGAAAAGAGTACAAAACATTTACCTTATAATTGTCGTTAACTTAGTCACTTGTTATTTTTATACTTTCAATCTGTGAAAGAAACAACAAAAATTTGAAAAATATTAAAACATGTATTTAAAAATGAGAAAAGACAAGGGAAAACATTGACAATCATCCAATTTTACAAAGAAATAAAGTTAGAGATAAACATGCAGAAAAAAAGAGAAAGAAACGGTGATAGACAGTCAGAGACAAAAAGAAATTGAAATAGAGTAAATTACTAAGAGAAAAAAAAAGAAGATACTTTCAGTGACAGAAAAGAAGGATAGAAGAGAAAACTAAATTGAAATTGTGAAAGCTACTAAAAGAAACTGAGTAAGGTAAACTATATAAGGAAAGGGTGAATAAGGAAAAGAGAGTGAGGGAGAGAGGAGACAGAGGAAGTGAAGGAAACAGTGTCAGATACAGACTGAGTGAGGCATCTACACAATGTGATTCATAATGTTAGGAAACACAGGTAATGTAATTGAAAAACGTTCAATTTTTTTGTTTATTCCACAATCACATCACTTGTGTTTCCTTTGCTTAGGTATCTCATTGTGCAGATGTAGTCTAGCATATCAAAGACTACGCAGAAGGTGACCACTGTATGCAACAACTTTGACACTTACAGAAGCCTCTGCTTCTCCATGCCCCCTACACAGTCCTAAATATATACATTTTAAACTAACAGTATCTTGTTGCAGATGAAGTGAGGCCTATCTTGCAACATGGTGCATCTTTTGCACTGCTGCTGTGTCACAAAAGTGACACAACGGCAGCGCAAAAGAGTTGCACGGCCATCATAAAACTGCCCCTAACATTTTAAATGATTGTTTCTGGATGCCAATAAGGTGTGGTCTATCCAGAGATTTGTTTGAGGTGAGGTCTACTCAGAGTTACAGATTAAATTTAGGCTTGTTGAAGAGTACAGAGGAGATAATACACGTGCAAGCCTACCAACGAAGTGAGTCATGTCCACTGCACTCTTGAACAAAGGCCAGACCTCCTCTGTCTCCCTGGACAGGCCTAAACCTCATCTGCACAATGTGATTCGTAATGTTAGGAAACACAGGTGATATAATTGGAAAACGTGCAAATATATTTGCTCATTTAACAATCACATCACCTGTATTTCCTCAGATTAGGTATCTCATTGTACAGATGTAGTCTAGCATATCCAAGAGTAGCCAGAAGGTGAGGACTGTATGCAACAGAGCAATGTACATTACTCACCTCCCTTGACACTTACAGAAGCCTCAGTTTCTCCATGCCTCCTACACAGTTCTAAATGTATATCATAAATACAAAAAGTACAGAATTAATTATACATGTTAAATGGTTTATTTTTGCTGTTCTCAGAATATATCAAATTTCACTAAAAACAGTGACTTGAAGGTATTCATCATATAACAGCGGGGAAAAAAAACTACAATCAAAATGATTGTGTTTAAAAAACCCATATAACATAACCAATCAGAAATCAGAACTCCTCAAAAGTAACTTACTTTCCATGACGTGGAAGGATGTCCTATGAACAGCTTATACTCTGTTGTGCTGTTATTATTTTCAGCCCGCCACTTTCTGAAAGAAAAGCTCAATCGTTTTGACAAATATGTTACATACAATAAATGACTTCTCGCTCTCTACCGCACTTCTCCTCAAGGCCAAATCGTGTAAGAGCCATTTATAACTCTTGGAATTCTTCTAATCCCGTCATTTTCTTTTTCCGCAACTTTCAGAAAGAAATCGTTCAAGATCACTTTCACAATCCTGTACTTCTTGCTCACTCATGTTCCACATTTCCTATGACACTGATACTGCTTACTATGAAGCAGACTTACACTACCTCTATGACTACTACAATTATTTAATTCTCTACATCACTTTTAATCACAAAGCAATTTAAAACAGTACATAAAATTATATCAACTCCTAAACTCATTATAGGCCAGTTACCTACCCTAAATTCTTTTTTCTGAAAACAGAAAGTAAGAATATTTTTAAATAAAAAGGCAACATTGTTTCATAGTGCAATGTGAATTATTTTCGGGACATCAGCTTTTTTTGGATGTATGACGTTACAACGCATACTTTTACAACGACTACCATTACTACGAATTTTTTACAACGCAAACACTTCTACAACGCATACCATTACAACGCAAGATTTTACAACGCAAGTACCTTTACAACGCATACCATTACAACGTAAATATTGGTAAGTATATAATATTTTTTTTAATATAAATTATTTTAAATTATTAAAATATAATTAAATTTTATTTAATTAATTTAATTTAAATATAATTTTAATTTATTTTTACAAATTAACCCTGTACCCCAAAAACCCAAAACTGACCCTGAACCCTAAAAATACCCCTTTACCCAAAAACCAAAAACTGTCCCTGAACCCTAAAAATACCCCTTTACCCAAAAACCCAAAACTGACCCTGAACCCTAAAAATACCCCTTTACCCAAAAACTGAAAACTGACCCTGAACCCTAAAAATACCCCTTTACCCAAAAACTGAAAACTGACCCTGAACCCTAAAAATACCCCTTTACCCAAAAACGGAAAACTGACCCTGAACCCTAAAAATACCCCTTTACCCAAAAACTGAAAACTGACCCTGAACCCTAAAAATACCCCTTTACCCAAAAACTGAAAACTGACCCTGAACCCTAAAAATACCCCTTTACCCAAAAACCCAAACATATAATATTTTAAAAATAATTATATACTTACCAATACTTACGTTGTAATGGTATGCGTTGTAAAGGTACTTGCGTTGTAAAATCCTGCGTTGTAATGGTATGCGTTGTAAAAGTTTTTGCGTTGTAAAAAATTTGTTGTAATGGTAGTTCGTTGTAAAAGTTGCGTTGTAAAGGTTGTTTCCCGCTTTTTTTACATTTTGAATACGATGTCTAATAAGTGGATGTTGTCAAAGGACCATCATGTCATATAATAGCTGCAGTTAGAAATGTTCTTCCTAAAATCAACGACTGTGTAGCCATAACATTTGTAATTAAAGTTGAAAACTTATTTTCATCAGGTTTATATAGTTGGAATTTTTAAATGACATTATAACCAAAAGTTTGTTCAAAATATGTCGACAGCATTGCAGACTTACATTACCTCTACTCCATGTTTTGATTGGCTGCTTGAATTACCTTATTAATAATTCTGCCGCCCCCTCCCAGACCGTCTCTACCGCTAGAAACCTCGGGGTATTTTTCGACTCTGATCTTTCATTTGACCATCATGCCACGATCGTGGCCGGCAGATGCTTCGGCATAATCAAATCCCTCAGAAAGTTCTTTGACTTTCTTCCCTTAGATTCTAGAAAAACGGTAACAGTAGCCCTCATTCTTTCGCGCGTGGACTACTGCAACGTTCTCCTGGCAGGGACCAAGAAGTCCACCCTCTCCAAACTCCAAAGTGTTCTGCACACTGCTGCCCGTCTGGTCTTAAAACTACCTCGCAAAACCTCAATCTCTGCAGCCCTAAAGACCTTGCATTGGCTTCCCCTGCACAAGAGAATACTTTTCAAAATTCTCATCGTTGCCTTTCGGGCCTTTAACAAAACAGGTCCGGTTTACCTCACTAGACGCTTCCCACACTACAACCGGAGTCGTTCTCTCCGCTCTGCTCAAGAAAATTTCATGGCCTCTACCAGGTTTAACTTGAAGTCTAAAGGAGGTAAAACCCTAAGCTCCCTGGCTATCAAAGCCTGGAACAGCATGCCTAGACACCTAAGACATCAGACTCTTGAGAAGCCTTTTAGGAAACTTCTCAAAACATGGATTTTCAATCTCCCCGACGAAAGGTCCAAAGCTTCCATTTAGCCTCCCCCCCTTACCCTCTGCGACCTGGCCTCAAGGATTACTCAGCGCCATGATGCTCCTTCCGGAGCGAACGCCGCGCTTTATAAATACCCCTCCAAATATCCAAATATCCAAATATCCAAATTAAAAGAAACTGTTTTTCTGAACTCATTCAAAGTGCAGGTATTTTTCCATGACGTCAAGTGTTATGGTAAGAACACCGTTTGCTTTGGGAAATACTCTGTTGTCCTTTAACTAATCCGTGCCCACCACTTTCTGTAAGAAAACCTTCTTTTTTTTCAGGAACTACTTAAAACTCAAAAATAACTTTTGACTCTGTACTACACTTATCCTCAAGGCCAAATAGTGTAGGAGCCATTAGAACCTCTTGAAATTCCTCAGAGCAAATCCCGAGATTCTTTCCCTAAAATTTTGGTTGTAAAAACACCAGGTAAGAATTTTTAAGGTCAAAAGTCAATTTTTTTTTAAAGTTAAAACAGAATCATTGCAGAATGACCAGCCGTTTCTAGACTTCAAATAAGCTGTGTAATGTCCTGATGTTGTTGAAGGACCGTCATGATATATAATTGCTGCAGTTACAAAAGTCCTTCCTGATATTGACAACTGCGAAGCCACAACATTTTTAATTAAAGTTGTCAATTTTGTTCCATCAGGCCTACATCGTTGGAACATTAAAATGACATACTGGCCATATGTCCGTATAAATAATGTGGACAACATTTCAGACTTACATTGGCTACACTCCATGTTGCATCGGCTGCTTTTACTAGCTTATTAAAGGACACTGATTTACTGTCTGGCAAAGTTAAATATATACATTTTTCTGAGTCTACACTAGTAGTACTTGATACCCTACAGTTCTTGCAGTCATGCTGCCATTGATAAGAAAGGCCAAACAGGTGATCTACATCTACACCTTATCTTGCAATACATCAAGCATATACATTAAAAACTCCTGACAATCTTGCTGAATATTTTGAGAGAATTGCGTTTGACCTGAACATTTGTCTAACAGATTTCGAATTTCAGACACACTTTCTATTTTTGTTCTATCAGTGCTACATTTCTCTAACACAGAATTCAACAAACTGCAAAATCTTTGATCCGAATCGACCACAATCTCTTCTTTTAAAGTTTCTAGAGAAAAGACAACATTAACCACAACATTAGCATAGCAGTTGACACCAGAACTATTTTCAAATTGAAAACCAACAACATCTTCAACAGAATCCATTTTTTTTCTGCTTATAATTTTGGTTTCATCGACTTTTCGTCTTTTTGCTACAACCTCCCTACTATTGGTCACATTTTTTCGTTTCCGGCCTACCACACGTTTCTCAAACAAAGGATATTGAGGCAAATGTGGCGCATACTCTCTTCTTAACCTACTGTATTCCTTAACACAATCTAGATCCGCACAAATGTTTGTGACATCACACTCAATCAAGTACAATCCCGACAAATTTCTGACTCGTGACAATGCCACATATGCCATACCTTCCTTGAACACAGAACTGCCAATATTCACAAATGCACTGTCTACACTTAAACCTTGCAATTTATGGATTGTCACCACATATGCCAAGCAAATAGGAAACTGCTTACAGCGAACATATAAGTCTTTTACAAGCAAAGCAACGACCAATTAGCTGTACTTCCTCAATGCCATCACATTAAATTTCTAAAAATTCAATTCCATCTCTATTTCTGTATTTCTCAAAATCAACAACATTACCCATTGATCCATTTACCAGACCTCTTTCAACATGTAAATTCCTTCTTTAAATTATACGGCAATTTAAGCACACATTCAGAGTCTTTTCAAAACCAGCAGTTTTAGATATAGTCTTCTCTAATTAATCCAATTTTGATTTCAAATTCTCAGACAAAATAATTGTTGCTCCCATATGCTCTATTCTGTCAATAGCTTCCAGTTTCACAATCTCTTGGTTTTCTAAATTCAACATTTTGTTGTTGAAGATGGCACATTCTGCAAGAGTTGGCATCAAACATATTCCAGATTTCTTCTCAGTAATTTTCCGAAAAATATTCTCAGGCACAACGTCTTCTTCTGGATACAAATTTGATAGTAATCGTGCATGTAAAGCTTCTTTCCCATGCTCGGTCACTTTTCCGATTCTAACATCTTGTAGAATATTCTTATAATCTTCATCCTTCGCTTGACGCATATTTTCACGCAGTTCAGCATAATTGAAGTTTAACCATATATTAACGTTGCCAATGCTCCCTAGGCACTTCCTGGTATCTTCATGCGTAAGTATTTTAAACACTGGTTGTCCTTTCACTGGTGTCAGCTGCAGAAGATCACCGAAAACAATGATGTGTTTGCCACCAAATAACACATCATACTCTGTTTTGAGAACTTCTTGCATTCTCAAATGCACAAAGGCAAGCATGACATTGGAAACCATGCTTACTTCGTCAATGATAAGACGTTTCATTTTCCTCAAGACTCTTGAAACTTCACAACAAGCATCTCCAGATAACTTGTGGTATTGTAATTTGTTATCATGCTCCACTGGCAGCATCAGTAGACGATGCAAAGTAATACCTTTAATGTTATGTGCTGCCAGTCCAGTTGGAGCGGTGACAACACAAGACAGCGATGACTCAGTCCTTTTCTACAAATAGCATGAAATTGCTTTAATGAGGAAACTTTTTCCAGTTCCCGCTTCTCCACTCACGTACTGTCGGACAGGCTTCAACGACGTACATGAGCACTCTTTCTTCTCATGACTTAATCCATGATCTATTTGGTTGGTAACTTCATCATATATTTTCCTCTGCTCAACGTTGAGTTGTCTTTCCAAGTCTTCTAAGTTAACCGCATCCTCCTGAGCATGTGCCATGGCTCTTTCCACTTCAATCATGGCAGTGGCAGCTTCATTTTCGATAACTGGTCCTCCTAGTGGATCCTGACACAATGAAACAGAACTCTGACTGTCCTGAGAACTGTCTCTAGCAATCTTGGCTGCAATCGTTGCTTCCTGCTTGATTTCCGCATTCAACATTTCTAGATATTCGGGAAAAACAGGAAATTCTATGGTCTCCTTGGCGGCATTGAAAGAGTCTTCGTAACAGAGGAAATCTCCAAGCAGTTCCTCTTCTGCACGCCAAGGCTTGAAAAGTTGCAAAAGTGCTAAATAGAAAAACTCTTTTCTTTCAGGTGATTCGCCACTCAATTTTCGATGGTTTACCAAGTGGCATTTTCTTTGCTTGACCAGACATCCCTCACTTCCAATTACAGCATACACTCCTTTATCAATATCTTCTTTGATGTTCCTCTTGAATATGTAATTTTGTAGAACCTCATACAGACAAACATTCTCGAGGTGACTGCTTCTATTTGGATAATATGTATCCAACATGTTGGTCTTCAAAATATCTGTACTGTTTGGCTCCTTTTCCGCCAAATACTCAATTTCCCGCACAGGTTTCAGAACTCGATTACGTGTTGCAGCAAGACCAAGACTCGCCCAAATGATACTCCTGGATTTGGCATAGAGACTTGCTGAAGACAACCGGTCAGAACATTCGTAAGCTCCGATTTCTCGATGCGACAACATCTTCAGACTGAAACCTGTACAACTTCTTACTGAGGCTCTTTTCATGGGAAATGTCCTCCCACATATCCTTCAATTCTGTCTTTTCTTTTTTGGTGATGTAAGATGACACATACCGAGCCACAGCCATACAGTTATCAGCCACAAACTGTATATCCATGTTAGCATTCCACATGGACAAAATCACTGGGTTGTAGTCGTTGATGTACTTGGACTCTTCGTTCCTTTTCAAATTGTAGGTATTTTTGGGTGATTTCTTCATCACATTATGTCGCAGCGAAGACATCAAACTGTTCACTCTTCCTTTAGAAATCACCGGTCGTGGAAAGCTGAAACGACATTTTGTGTAGAACTTGTCCTTTTTTCTGAATTTACGACGACAGTACTTTCCACAACGATGGCTTTGGAAGCGTAAAACTTGTTCTCTTAGGCTTTTGTCTTCCTTTGCCTTTGGAACAGCACATGTAGAATACTGTTCTATGAAACTCATCACTAAGTCATCCGTATCTGTTCCAAATTTCGGTGCATCTTTGATCCACAGCAGCATATGTATATGAGGAGCACCTCTTGCTTGGTACTCCTTTCTCCAGAAGAAATCCAACACCTCTCCAAGAGGTGGATTTTTCTTGTTCATGATGAAAGACATCATAGCTTCAAATCTATGATTGAAGTACCTGCATACATTCACTGGATCCAAAGAGCACAGTTCTCCGGGTGTCTTGAATTCGATATTTTCAATGTTTCCATTTGCCTCTCGTAGAAATTCTAGTAAGTCTTCCCAGCCATACTCGGCACAGCTGAGAGTGAGGAACCATGTGGGAGTTCCTAAGTTCCTCAGCATACATTTTAAATCACCATGACGACGGTACCAGTACTCATTAGTACCACGCTGACACGCCATGAGATTAATCAGGTGAGAATCCAAAATACTGTCTTGCACATTGACTTTATCCATAAAGTCCCTTGCCGAGATATTTTGCATGTGTACACCACTTTTCAAGATGTGGTTCACTGCATATGACAGTCCAGACAGATCGCTTTCAAACAGTAGATGAAACAAATAGGGAATGCATTGACGAAACCTAGGATCTTCTGCATACAATCGTAAAGTCCGGTATTCAGAAGCAGGAATTTGATCAGGTCGCTCATCATATCTTCCTCCTTGACCTGTTGGAAATAGCTGTGGGAAACACCGAGCTTCCAAACTTTCCTCCCAAACACTAATGGGACTTCCTTTGGCTTGTTTCATTTGAAACAACTCAATAGCATTTCCCATGACTTCCTTGGAATGCAAAGGATGAACACTATAATGTTCATATATTTCTTCATTTTTAGAGGCTTCTACTTTCTCAATTTGACCAGCACACAAATTGCTATCCTCTTCTTCACTTACTTCCTCTTCTGCAACATATACATTCTTGTAGTACTTATTGTTTTTCTTCAAATACAATGTTGCCTTTTTGACTTTCCTAACATCCACTAAATCTTGCCAGATTTTCTTACTCTTTGTCGGAACCCCATTAACTAAGATAACCAGAGGTTCCTCTTCCACTTTCTCTACTCCAATTGTATTAATGTTTTTCTTCAAATCTAGAGGCAAATAAACAACTCTTCCCTTTAATCCTCTCTGTAAATCTGATGGAGGCAATTTTCCTGTCTTTGGCTCCATTCGTACAATAGCCTGAAAGGGATGGACACTTTGAATCAAAATAGATTCATAAGTATTTAAATCCTTCAATTCAGAAGGAATGTCAACCAATTCCAGATTATTATGAACCGCTCTAGCAGGTATCCGGTTTTGATTTAATTTGTTACAACAATAAGTACACACACGTTGATCCGATCCCAAATCAAAACAATTTTCTACCATCAAGTATGTTGCAAGATCCTTCCATTCACTATTATTTTCACTTTCACTTTTCGCATATAAATCCACTAACTTAGTCTGATTCTTATAATAAGTGCGTCGACAACACACACAAGTAAAATTAGGCCTCTCACTTGATTTCACCTGAAACGTTGCAATTTCTTTCTGAAAATTATCTGTACTGGAAACCTGTACACTATCTTCCACATTAACTTCTTCTTCTGGGTCAATTTCAACGTTCTCCTCTTTACTTGCAAAGTAACAAAACTCAATTTCTTCACAAATATTCTTCACATCTACTTCAGAACCATGCAAAAGAGCAGTGCATAATTGTTTAAGCATAATTGCTGGACTCTTAGCATAACACAACATTCTAACTAATTTCCTCACTTTATTATGATGCACTGCTAGCATCCTGAAATGATGAAAAACACTCTGGCATACTCTCCTGGAAAGACAAGCCAGTGAATGACCATGCAAACCTGTCAATTCTCTCACTCTGCAAGGATCTAATTCTTGCAACAACTTCATTTTCTGTTTTAAAGTTTTCTTATTAAATGTCTGTTAGATCTGGGGGTCTCTAGTTGGCAGAGGTAGGTACCACTGTCCAAATAGGGACCCTTGCTTCTAGTCAGGGCAAGGAGATAACCCTCTGAGATAACCTCCGCTCACCCTCTAGGTAGCTTGGCGCGAGCAGTCTAGGCTAACCAGAGGCAATGCGTAAAGTATTTGTACCAACACTCACAGTAACACAGTGAAAACACCACAAACTGACTCCACAACAGTTTAGAAAAATAAAGGTATTTTTAATCTAAACTACACAAGACCAAAACGACAAAAATCCAACATACCCAGTTCGAGAATGGTTTCAAAAAGAGTTCTTAAGGTTGCGTTAAAGTTCTTCAAGTTGCGGTAAAAATAACCACAGTTGCGTGAAAAGTTCACTCACAGTACCTTTAGTTGCAACAAAGTTCCAAAAGCAGAAGCTGGTGCGGTGGAAAACAAGCGATGCGTTGCTCCTGAGACCCTGGGGAGGCGATGCGACAGCCCCGCTGCAGCAGCGGGCGTGTTGCGACGAATCCAGTCTGTATGGGGAGGAAGGCCACTTGTATGGATTCCGGTGCGTAGGTTCCGTAGGAAGTCTGTTCTCGCAAAGGCACGATGCGACGATCTCGTAGGTGCTGCGACGATCTCCGGGGCGACGATGCGCGGTCCAGCGGCGATCCTTTCTCTCGCAGCTCCTCGATGCGATGATTCTGCGACGACACTCGCAGCGACGTGATGCGGTCCGCAAGCAAGCGGTGCGGCGTTCTCACCCAGCGACGACAGTCTCTGCGACGATACTCGCAGCGATGTTCGATTCTCCCGCACCGGTCTGGTGCGTCCCGCAAACGAAGGGTGCGACGTCTCTGGCAGCGGCGTCAGGCGCTGCGACGATCTCGACCTCCGTAGCGGCGGGAAACCTCTCGCACTGTCGGGGATGCGCTCCGCAAGCGAGCGATGCGACACTTTTCAGATTCAAAAGTCACTCAAGCTTAGTTTCAAGCTTCCCAGCACAGGTCCAACCTCCAGAGGCCCCACAACTGGATCAAGCACTCTAGGAGGGACAGAACTCTCTCAGCAGAGTTCAGGGAAGCTGGGGGTGAAGTCCTTTTGTTCCTGGGACTTCAAAACAGGGAGCCAGCTCTTCTCAGGCCCTTGGAGATTCCTTCAAGACAGGGGACACAGCACACAGCAAAGTCCTTCCCCTCTCCTTGGCAGCAAAGCAACAGCAGGTCAGTCCAGCAGAGCAACAGCAGGACAATCTTCCTTCTTCAGAGTCAGCTTTCTCCTTGGCTTAGGTTCCTTTTTGGTTTCCAGGATGATCTAATTTTCTGTTGTTAGGGGTCCTGTACTTATACCCCTAAAGTCTTTGTTCTCTTGTGCATGTGGGCCCTGAGCCCGGTCTGAACCAGTTCTGGGGTTTCCTGAGTACTTTGTTTTGCTGGCTGCTTCTTTCCTTTCAGAGTGAGGGGCAGGGTCCTCAGCCGCCCAGCAGGGGGGTGGCAGGGGGGTGGAGCCAGCATTGTGGAAGGCAGGCACAGCCCTATTCAGCCCAGGTGCTAACTCCTCCCACCACTCCAGTTGCAACTGCAGTCATTCAGCCTAGTGCTGACTCATCCATCCTGCTGGGGATTTCCCCAGCCCCTGTCACTCACAAACCAGACAGTCAATACACAAACAGGCCCAGGCACACAGAAGGGTCAGACAAGAGAACAGCAACTTTCTAAAAAAGTGCTGTTCTCAAACACAGGATTTAAAAACAACCTTTCCTAAAAGATGTGTTATTAAATTCTGAGTTCAGGGATACTAGATACTTATGTCCTATCTTGTTCTTATGGGAAGAAATGCTGTTAACCACTGTAGCCAGCATCCCCCATGTTAGTCTATGGAGCAAGATAGCCTTACAATAGTGAAAAACGAAAATGGCTGTAATTCACTACCAGAACATGTTACCTGCACCAGTACATGCTCTACCTTTCACATACACTGCACCCTGCCCAGGGGGGTACCTGGGGCCTTCCATAGGGGTGGCTGATGTGCACGAAAAGGGAAGGGTTAGGCCTGGTCAGTGTGGACACTGGCCAGGAGGACATGGCAGTTCTAAACTGCCCATAGGCACTGCAGTGTCAGGCCTGAGACACCATTTTAGAGCTACTCATGTGGGTGGCACAATCAGTGCTGCAGGCCCACTAGTAGCATTTGTCATCACCAGCCCTGGCACACCCAGTGCACTTTACTAGGGACTTCATGGTGACACAAATATGCCAAACATGTATATCCAATCACAATAACAATTTACACGGAGAGCATATGCACTTTAGCACTGATCAGCAGTGGTAAAGTGCGCAGAGTCCTATTGCCAACAGCCACGGGTCAGGAAAAATAAGGGAGGAAGAAGCAAAAAGTTTGAGGATGACCCTGCAAGAAGGGCCAGTTCCAACAATGTCCGTATAAAATCACAAAGCAAATTGATGGAATCCTGTCGCACACTGCAAATACTACTACACTTCCAGGTATACACTGGTCCCTTAGGACGTCTTCCTAAAACCTCATTACCTAACACCTCTTCTGCCTCTGTTGTCACAAGTTTTTCTTTTTCAACTGGACAACCATCTTTCACCTCATAAGCTCGACCACTGGTGTCAACTGCATGCACCAAATCATTATCCTGGAAATAACTCTCCTCATTAAAAAATGCCTCACAACTTGAACTATGCATCCATTCTCCTGAAAAAACTTCACAAAAATTACTACGATTAACTGTTCTCTTCCATCTACTATTTCTTTTGAAATCATACATTGCCTTGTTTAGCTTCCTAATTCTATTTATTATCAAAATAAATAACTTTCGCTTAATTTCAAATGCCTGATCAATAATTTTC
The DNA here is from genome assembly GCF_964261635.1 of Lissotriton helveticus. Lineage (NCBI taxonomy): Eukaryota > Metazoa > Chordata > Amphibia > Caudata > Salamandridae > Lissotriton > Lissotriton helveticus. The sequence goes on from NC_136064.1 coordinate 129,507,411, forward strand.
TCAACTTTTTTTTTCTCTTATAAAAAACCACTTTCTGTTGACCTTTCTTAATATTTTTTAACAAATTGCCAATTATCCTGTTGCGGAACATTCGTCTACGAATGTCCCTAAACTGATTTTTCCTTCTACTACCATGCACAGAGTTATCTCCTGCTCTAGCAGTAACATTTTTGATTGGCCTTTCCTTTCCGTTTAAATTGGTTCTCTTTTTCTGGACTAAAACATGTTCTGCAGTACTACTTTTTTTTCTACAAATGTTTCTTAGGAATGATTTCGTTGTCTTACCCGGAGCTTTCTTGGTGACTTGACGAGTTTTTATTGTAGAGGACTGCTGCAAGCATTTAGTAATCTGCTGTCTTTGACGTTTTGTAGCCTTTCGGGTTCTTTCTTTAGACGGCATTATGTAGTTTTGAAATGATCTGCAGTTGAATCTGTGGTAAAATATAATAACAAATGTTATTAACCACTATTACGAAACAGTAAATCAATAACAGTTGTCAAAAAATTAACACACTACTTGTCAATTTTACATACAATAATTTTTAGTGCATTGGCAAATTTAGTAGTCACAAATAGTAGCAAAGAAATAGAATGCTTCTACATTTGACCTTTGCTGTTTTATATGTGAATCTGAACTAATTTGTATCAGCAGATTTCCCTATTTTATTAAAGACACTTCACACAAGCTGTTTTTGAAGATGTGTTTAATTTTAAATGAAACGGTTAACATGTTTACTTTTCATTTCCAGTAACTTTTAAAAATAAATGTTTATAGTTCCATAGGCTCGAGCAGGTCAGCTTCCCACCCTATGTCATACAATTCTGACAAATCGGCATCCTCATCATGTTCTTCATCATCCTCAGGATTTAAATCATCCAAGGGATCTACTTCCACTGATGTTTCAATCACAATTTCAATGATAATATCGAGATCAACAGATTGCTCATTATCACTCATGCTTGATGTTGTCGTTATCTTTAAAGAAAGAGAAAAACAATGAGATGTTGCAGAGTAAGAGACAAATCTCAGAGACTATAATTGTAAAATTGTTTAACAAGAGTAACATTTTGCAGATATTATTTAACCATGTCCAGCGATGCTGAGATTTAACCATGTCCAGTGATGCTGAGGAGGTGATGCCTATGTCCAATTTTTCAGTGAACAGGACTCATCTCTTCTTAACCTTGGATAAGCCTCACCAACACTGTGTCCCCTGCTAATACTTAAATTTAAAGGAGCAGATTTATGTTAACTGGCGCATCCCCAGGGATGCACCAGTTAACGTGCGCCACTGCTCTGCCACCCATGATGTGCCGCATTTACAATGCAGAGCATCATTGAGCAAAAACAGCACAGATGCGTCACGCATCTGTTCCACAAAAACGGCGCATTGCACGAATCACGTCGTAAGCGCGACATGTCTACTGCAATGCACAGGGGCAAGCCACACATTGCATGGTGCATCACTCCTTATGCCTGTTTCAAACAGGCGTAAGGATTTGATTCAGCAATGCCATAAATGTGACTCAGTGAAATCTTCTTAATTTTACCATGTTAGTTTTACAGGGCTTTCATGCAAATGACTGGCCACCCTACAACAAAACGCTCACATGAAATCTGGCGCAGGTTTCATGTGGCACAGGACTTTACAGCATGACACATCTGCCTAGATGCATCAAGTTGTAAATATGTCGCAACATAGCAAATCTTTTGCACCGCCGCTGCGTCACAAAAGTGACGCACAGCGGCACAAAAGAGGCACACGGCTATCATAAATCTGTCCCTAACATTTTAAATGATTGATTCAGGATGACGATAAGGTGTGGCCTATCCAGAGGTTTGTTTGAGGTGAGGCCTACTCAGGGTTGCAGATGAAATTTAGGCTTGTTGAAGAGTACAGAGGAGATAATACATGTGCAGGCCTACCAATGAAGTGAGTCATGTCAACTTCACTCTTGAACAAAGGCCAGACCTCTTCTGTGTCCCTGGACAGATCTAAACCTCAACTGCACAATGTGATTCATAATGTTAGGAAACACAGGTGATGTAATTGAAAAATGTGGAATTTCTTTTCCTCATTTCACAATCACATCACCTGTGTTTCCTTTGCTTAGGTATCTCATTGTGCAGATGGAGTCTAGCATATCAAAGAGTACACAGAAGTTGAGCACTGTATACAACAATTTTGACATTTACAGAAGATTCAGCTTCTCCATGCCCCCTACACAGTCCTAAATGTTTACAGTTTAAACTGACGGTATCTTGTTGGAGATGAAGTGAGGCCTGTCTTGCAACATGGTGCATCTTTTGCATCACAGCTGCATCGGTTTCATGTGGCACAGGACTTTACAGCATAACACATCTGCGTAGATGCATCAAGTTGTAAATATGTCGCAACATAGCAAATCTTTTGCACCGCCGCTGCGTCACAAAAGTGACGCACAGTGGCGCAAAAGAGGCACACGGCTATCATAAATCTGTCCCTAACATTTTAAATGATTGATTCAGGATGACGATAAGGTGTGGCCTATCCAGAGGTTTGTTTGAGGTGAGGCCTACTCAGGGTTGCAGATGAAATGTAGGCTTGTTGAAGAGTACAGAGGAGATAATACATGTGCAGACCTACCAATGAAGTGAATCATGTCCACTGCACTCTTGAACAAAGGTCAGACCTCTTCTGTGTCCGTGAACAGGCCTAAACCTCATCTGCACAATGTGATTCGTAATGTTAGGAAACACAGGTGATGTAATTGAAAAATGTGGAATTTCTTTTCCTCATTTCACAATCACATCACCTGTGTTTCCTTTGCTTAGGTATCTCATTGTGCAGATGGAGTCTAGCATATCAAAGAGTACACAGAAGTTGAGCACTGTATACAACAATTTTGACATTTACAGAAGATTCAGCTTCTCCATGCCCCCTACACAGTTCTAAATGTTTACAGTTTAAACTGACGGTATCTTGTTGGAGATGAAGTGAGGCCTGTCTTGCAACATGGTGCATCTTTTGCATCACTGCTGCATCGGTTTCATGTGGCACAGGACTTTACAGCATAACACATCTGCCTAGATGCATCAAGTTGTAAATATGTCGAAACATAGCAAATCTTTTGCACCGCCGCTGCGTCACAAAAGTGACGCACAGTGGCGCAAAAGAGGCACACGGCTATCATAAATCTGTCCCTAACATTTTAAATGATTGATTCAGGATGACGATAAGGTGTGGCCTATCCAGAGGTTTGTTTGAGGTGAGGCCTACTCAGGGTTGCAGATGAAATTTAGGCTTGTTGAAGAGTACAGAGGAGATAATACATGTGCAGACCTACCAATGAAGAGAGTCATGTCCACTTCACTCTTCAACAAAGGCCAGACCTCTTCTGTGTCCGTGAACAGGCCTAAACCTCATCTGCACAATGTGATTCGTAATGTTAGGAAACACAGGTGATGTAATTGAAAAATGTGGAATTTCTTTTCCTCATTTCACAATCACATCACCTGTGTTTCCTAAGCTTAGTTATCTCATTGAGCAGATTTAGTCTAGCATATCCAAGAGTACGCAGAGGGTGAGTACTGTATGCAACAGAGCAATGTACATTACTCACCTCCTTTGACACTTACAGAAGCCTCAGTTTAATATTTCTCAGTTCAATATTTATTTAAAGAAGCAGACACCAATATGACCTTCTCATAAATGTGAAAAGCGTTTTAAAAAAAAAAAAAAAACAATTTTCTGGTCATAATTTGAAAACACAACACAGGTCCTATGTAGAAGCACATCCTATCAGTACTTAAATTAGCCAAGCACACATGGGGGCGTATTTACAAGGACCTTACACCACGGGGAAATGACTTAAATTAAAATGGGGAAAATAACATCAAAGGGACTCAAAGGCCTTGTAAATATGCCCCAAGCAGCCTATGAAACTCTAGCAGTACATATCAAGAAACTTAAATGACTTCAATAAACGTTTTTAAACACATCAAGTAAAGCAGTTATTCAACTACATTCAAGGGGAAGTGACTTAAAATGCCCTAACACACATTAAAGCATATTTTGAAGGCCCTTGCACCATTTTTCCATCACTTTTAACATGGCTATGTAACTCAAAGAAACAAAATCTAAATTTGCTAAGCACACATGGGGCGTATTTACAAGGACCTTGCACCACGGGGAAATGACTTAAATTAAAATGGGGAAAATAACATCAAAGGGACTCAAAGGCCTTGTAAATATGCCCCAAGCAGCCTATGAAACTTTAGCAGTACATATCAAGAAACTTAAATTACTTCAATAAATGTTTTTAAACACATCAACTAAAACAGTTATTCAACTACATTCAAGGGGAAGTGACTTAAAATGCCCTAACACACATGAAAGCGTATTTTGAAGGCCCTTACACCATTTTTCCATCACTTTTAACATGGCTATGTAACTCAAAGAAACAAAATCTAAATTTGCCAAGCACACATGGGGGCGTATTTACAAGGACCTTGCACCACGGGGAAATGACTTAAATTAAAATGGGGAAAATAACATCAAAGGGACTCAAAGGCCTTGTAAATATGCCCCAAGCAACCTATGAAACAAAGCATCATTTTAAATACACAACTTTCTTCATAATTTTCTCCTTAAAGCATACTATTCTCTATCTAAATTAAATGAATCTTTTCTCACCTTAGCAAATACTTTTTGAGTTTCAAAACAGTCTCAGACACACACCAAGTTGTCTTCAGCAGAGCAAAAGGTATGCACTCCAGAGGCTGCAACCAACAATGGCACAGAAATGCTGTAATTCATCACACATATCTCTCATGTCACCCAATCAAAACTCTTCCCTCACTTTTTTCAAATCAACACCCTTCCCCACTCTGCCCTTTCTGCCTTTTTTCCATAGCAACCACCTCCTGAAAGACCTCTCATGTTTGCAAGTTCACACAACAATGTTTCAATTGAACTCTGAACTCTCAGTACACCTGCGTATCCAGTGCAATCTTTCATAAAATGATTTTTTCTTGACCATTCAAATTACATCTTTCAAAGAACTCATCCATGCACCCTAACTTTCTGTTTTCAGCAATCAAAATCCACCAATCACTGCTACTGATTAATTACCACAGAAACTCCACAGTTTTTTTCATTACATACTCCTACTGTTCAAACTGCCATTTATTTTCCACACTTCATCTGACTGCAGCAGAACCTCCTCTCACCATGTTTTTTGTATGGATTGTTGGACATAGTTATATCCACTGGGCTCAAAGGTATGCTGATAACAGAAATTTACACAACCTCAATTTACAAAATGTGGAAATCAACTGGATTGGCCACAGAGGATTAAGATGTCATCAATTGATACCATTGGTGAAAACCTTTTTGCATTTGCCAAAACCTGACCTGTTAATTGTGCACTGTGGAGGAAATGACTTGGGCACTTTGACTGGGGTAGGTCTGGAAATGCTTGTAAAAGACACCTTTGACCAATTGATGGCACTTTTTCCTCAAACTGCCTTGGTATTTTCAAATATATGCCAAAGACAGAAATGGAGGTGGTCCAACCAATTTTGTCCACAAATTGAGAAATCGAGGAAGCATGTAAATAAGTCTGTTTCAGCTTACATGAGAGACCATGGAATGGGCTCCATCTACAACAATAACTTGCGTTACTACATGCAAGATATCTACAGAAGAGATGGAGTTCACTTCTCAGATGAGGGGAACAGAATTTTCATCCTGAATTTAAGACTGTGCATTGGTACCTACTTGTAGGTACCTAAATCAGCCACAGGACCCAAAAGCTCTTTTCAGAGCTACCCTACATCTGATCACTCACAATTATTATTTTACTCTAACTATTTTCACTAATTTTCACCAAAGTACGCTCCCCCGAGCGCTACCCGGTACGCGCACCGGACGCTAACCACGCGAAAATAAAAAAATAAATGTTTTTTTTTCGCACATATGGGCCTCCTCAGCCACCCTCAGAAAACCTAGGGGGTCAGGATACGTCTACCGTGCCCCCTTCTACCCATTCTCAACATTATTTGCCCTCCATCTTGTATCTCAATTATACCGAAACACAAAATGGAGGACTTCCGTAACGCTGCCGGTTCGCGTACCGGGGCGCGCACCGGGAAGCGCTCGCTCAAAAAAGGTGGGAAAGTAATATACAGAAAAAACACTGGAGACACTTTCACCAAATATAGATTAGCTCATACTACATACCAATCCCTACCATTTTCACAAATTTGGTTGGAATTCCATTTAGCCATTTAGCCTGTAGACCTCTCTAAATATCCTGAGGTAAATTACTTCACAAAACACATCTGAAGTGTTGGAATTGACAACCAATTAAAATGTTACCTTCATTTTCTACTTTTTTTACCTGACATTTGATTGGTTATGTACCTGAATATATATAAAGAAAGAGAGAGAAACACAGCCATTTTGACTACTACTTCCTGAAGTACATTCCAAGAGCATTTTCACTGACAACTTAAACTTGTTTTTAAAAGGTAAGATGTTATTTTGTAAATTTGAAAGGAGAACTATGTCATGCACTTTAAATAAATTTGGGAAAACATTTTCATATAGTTATATACTGTCCCTTTGTAAGAGTTAGACATTGAGAAAGGCTTGTTTATTATAAGTATGGATTGATTTAGGTTTCTGTGGTATAATTATGAATTTACTTAGGCTTCTTCACAGGCACTTTTTAATAGTACTACTTCACGCCTGAAACCATACAGTGCCCATAGATTACTTCTCTGTTATAAACTCACAAGTACCTGTCTGAACTTAAACCCAACAGTGCCCTATCTCTACTGATATATTTATTTTTTATGCAAATTACAGCAAGAAAATGGAAGGAGAGCAGAATATTTCCTTCAAAAATTGTTCTGGAGAACAACACAGAAAAAGATATTGAGGACAATGATGACTCAGATTTCATGGATGAATCACGGGACCATGAATTAGTTCAATGTGTAGATGCAGTAGATTCGCTGATTGAAAATGAGGACATTTCCGACAATGTGTTGTTAAATGTTCTGTTAAATTTGGAAAAAGAATCACAAAAATAAATGTATTTTTAATAAAAAAAGCAACAAAAAAAACAACAAAATGAATAATCAATAAATATACAATATTTAAAAAGTCTATCATTCTTTTTTCCTTATAGTACGCTCCCCGGACCGCTTCCCGGTGCGCGTACCGGGCGCTCCCCACGCAAAAAAAAACGAATTTTATTTTTTGTTTTCCCCTGCGGGGCCCTTTTAAAGCCTCCACATTAAACCTAGGGGGTCAGGGAGGATCTACTATGCCCCCTTATGGTCATTTCCCCCTTTGTTTTGGCCTCCTCTTGTCTCTCGATCCTACCGAGAGACAAGATGGCGGCCGCTCCGGACTGTTTAGAATGTTGACAGACACCGGAGAGCCAATCAGCTTCGCTTCGCGAAGTTCCGTTACGCGTCAGGTACGCGAACCGGGGCGCTGCCCGGAGCGCGCTTACAGATATATATTTTTGTTTGAACGTTAATTTCTCAAAATCCACTGGAGCACATATATTGAGACCTAGCAAAGGCACATCGGGCTACCACTCCCTACAATTTTGCCAAGTTTCGTGAAAATCCATTCAGCCGTTCAAGCTAAAAGTGAGGCCAACCGCCCTATGCAAAATTGCATGGGAAAAACACGTTTTGGGACCCCCTTTTTTCTCGGCCCCCCCTTGACGAAACCCCCCCACATTTTAGGGGCTGCTCGGATACAAAATTTGCAATTTTCCTGAAAATTTCAGTCAATTCCGTCCTCAAACGCCAAAGTTATTCGACATAGAATTTTCAAAAATCCCATAGAGAAAAAATCCTATTAGTGAAAAAAGTTAGAGTAAAATAATAATTGTGAGTGATCAGATGTAGGGTAGCTCTGAGAAGAGCTTTTGGGTTTATGGTACATTTAGGTACTTATAAGTAGGTACCAATGCACAGTCTTAAATTCAGAATGAAAACTCTGTTCCCTTCATCTGAGAAGTGAACTCCATCTCCTCTGTAGATATCTTGCATGTAGTAACGCAAGTTATTGTTGTACATGGAGCCCATTCCATGGTCTCTCATGTAAGCTGAAACAGATTTGTTTACATGCTTCCTCGACTTCTCAATTTGTGGACAAAATTGGTTTGACCACCTCCATTTCTGTCTTTGGCATATATTTGAATATACCAAGGCAGTTTGAGGAAAAAGTGCCATTAATTGCTCAAAGGTGTCCTTTAAAAGCATTTCCAGACCTACTCCAGTCAAAGTGCCCAAATCATTACCTCCACAGTGCACAATTAACAGGTCAGGATTTGGCAAATGCATAAAGGTTTTCACCAATGGTATCAATTGGTGACATTTTAATCCTCTGTGGCCAAACCACTTAATTTCCACATCTTGTAAATTGAGGTTAGGTAAATTTCTGTTATCAGCATACCTCTGAGCCCAGTAGATGTAACTATGTCCAACAATCCAGACAGAAAACATGGTGAGAGAAGGTTCTGCTGCAGTCAGATGAAGTGTGGTAATGAAATGGCATTTGAAAAAATAAGAGTTTAAAATGAAAAAAAATGTGGAGTTTCTGTGTTAATGAAGCAGTAACAGTGATTGGTGGATTTTGATTGCTGAAAACAGAAAGTTAGGGTGCATGGATGAGTTCTTTGAAAGATGTAATTTGAATGGTCAAGAAAAAATCATTTAATGAAAGATTGCACTGGATACGCAGGTGCACTGAGAGTTCAGAGTTCAATTGAACCATTGTTGTGTGAACTTGCAAACACCAGAGGTCTTCCAGGAGGTGGTTGCTATGCAAAAAAGGCAGAGAGGGCAGAGGGGGGAAGGGTTTTGATTTGAAAAAAGTGAGGGAAGAGTTTTGATTGGGTGACATGAGAGATATGTGTGATGAATTACAGCATTTCTGTGCTTTCTATAGCTGCAGCCTCTGGAGTGCATACCCTTTGTTCTGCTGAAGACAAATTGGTGTATTTCTGAGACTGTTTTGAAACTCATAAAGTATTTGCTAAGGTGAGAAAAGATTTATTTAATTTAGATAGAGAATAGTATGCTTTAAGGAGAAAATGATGAAGAAAGTTGTGTTTTTAAAATGTTGCTTTGTCTCAAGTGTTTTACAAATAGATTTTGTTTCTTTGAGAAATTGTAATTGGAGATAATGTGAAGTATTAGTACTGACAGGGTGTTTTTGTACATAGGAGCTGTGCAGTGTTTTCAAATTATGACTTGAAAATAGTTTTTGAGGAAAAGGAATGCTTTTAAAATTTATGACAAGGAAATAATGGTGTCTGCTTCTTTATAAGGCATTTGAGTGTCTCTGATGTTATTTTTCCCATTTTAATTTAAGACCTTTCTCCGTGGGGCAAGTTCCTTGTAAATATGCTCCCACCTGTGCTTGGCAAATTTAGATTTTGATTCTTTGAGTTACATAGCCATGTTAAAAGTGACCCAAAAATGGTGCAAGGGCAATCAAAAAACGCTTTCATGTGTCTTAAGGACATTTTAAGTCATTTTCCCATGAATGTAGGTATACAATTGATTTATATGTTGTGTTTAAAAACGTTTTTTGAAATCAATTACATTTCTGGATATGTACTGCTAGAGCTTCATAGGTTGTTTGGGGCATATTTATAAGGCATTTGAGTGTCTCTGATGTTATTTTTCCCATTTTAATTTAAGACCTTTCCCCGTGGTGCAAATTCCTTGTAAATATGCTCGCACCTGTGCTTGGCAAATTTAGATTTTGATTCTTTGAGTAACATAGCCATGTTAAAGGTGACCCAAAAATGGTGCAAAGGCTTTAAAAAAACACTTTCATCACCTGTGTTTCCTAAGTTTACGAATGACATTGTGCAGATGAAGTTTAGCTCTGTCCACGGACACAAAAGAGGTCTGGCCTTTGTTCAAGAGTGAAGTGGACATGACTTACTTCATTGGTAGGCTTTCACATGTATTATCTCCTCTATACTCTTCAACAAGCGTAAATTTAATCTGCAACCCTGAGTAGGCCTCACCTTTAACAAACCTCTGGATAGGCCACACCTTAATGTCATCCTGAATCAATCATTTAACATGTTAGGGACAGATTTATGATAGGTGTATGACTCTTTTGTGTCACTGTGCGTCACTTTTGTGACGCAGTGGCGGTGCAAAAGATTTGCTATGTGGCGACATATTTACAACTTGATTTATCTAGGCAGATGTGTCATGCTGTAAAGTCCTGTGCCACATGATACCTGGGTCAGTTTTCATATAGGTGTTTTGTTGCAAGGTATGCATTAATTTGCATGAAAGCCCTGTAAAACTAACACAGTGAAATTTAGAAGATTTCACTGAGTCAGCTTTATAGCATTGCTGAATCAAATCCTTACCCCTGTTTGAAACAGGCATAAGAAGTGATGCACCATGCAATGTGAGGGTTCTTCCTGTGCATTGCAGTAGACATGTCGCGCTTATGACGTGATTCCTGCAATGTGCTGCTTTTGCGGCACAGATGCGTGACGCATCTGTGCTGTTTTTGCTCAATGGTGCTCCACATTGTAAATTCGGCACACTATGGCTGGCAGAGCAGCGGTGCACATTAACTGGTGCATCCGTGGGGATGCGCCACTTCGCATAAATCTGCCCCTGTACATTTAAGTATGAGCAGGGGACACAGAGTCGGTGAGGCTTATCCAAGGTTAAGAAGAGATGAGTCCTGTTCACTGAAAACTTGGACATAGGCCTCACCTCCCCAGCATCGCTGGACATGGCTAAATAATAGCTGCAAAATGTTACTCTTGTTAAGCAATTTTACTATTATAATCTCTGAGATTTGTCTCTTACTCTGCAACATCTCATTGTTGTTATCTTTCTTTAAAGATAACGACAACATCAACATGAGTGACAAACAGCAATCAGTTGATCTCGACCTCATCATTGAACTCGCAATTGAAACATCAGTGGAAGTAGATCCCTTGGATGATTTAAATCCTGAGGATGAAGAAGAACATGATGAGGATGCAGATTTGTCAGAATTGTATGACATAGGGTGGGAAGCTGACCTGCTTGAGCCTATGGAACTATAAACATTTATTTTTAAAATTTACAATAAATGAAAAGTAAAAATGTAAACTGTTTAATTTTAAATTAAACACACCTTCAAAAACAGGTTATGTGTAGTGTCTTCAATAAAATATTAAAATATGCTCATAAAATTAGATCAGATTCACATATAAAACAGGACAGGTAAATTAAGAAGAATTCCATTTCTTTTCTGCTATTTGTGTATTCTAAATTTGCAAAAGCACTACAAAATATTCTATGTAAAAATGTCAAGTAGTGTGTTAAGTTTTTGATTTACTGTTTGGTAATAGTGGTTAATAACATTTTTTATTATATTTTACCACAGATTCAACTGCAGACCATTTCAAAATTTGAAAATGCCAACTAAGGCTCGAATTAGAAAGGCTACAAAACGTCAAAGACAGCAGGTGTATCAAATACTGCAGCAGTCCTCTACAAAAAAAAGTTGTCAAGTCACCAAGAAAGCACCGGGTAAGACCACGAAATCATTCATATGTAATATTTGTAGTAAAAAAAGTATTACTACAGAAAATGTTTCAGTCCAGAAAAAGAGAAGTAATTTAAACGGAAAGGAAAGGCCAATGAAAAATGTTACTGCTAGAGCAAGAGATAACTCTGTGCATGATAGTAGAAGGAAACAACAGTTTAGGGACATTCGTAAACGAATGTTCCGCAACAGGATAATTGGCAATTTGTTAAAAAATATTAAGAAAGGTCAACAGAAAGTGGTTTTTTATAAGAGAAAAAAAAAAGTTGAGAAAGTTATTGATCAGGCATTTGAAATTAAACGTAAGTTATTTATTTTGATAATCAATAGAATTAGGAAGCTAAACAAGGCAATTTATGATTTCAAAAGAAATAGTAGATGGAAGAGAATAGTTAATCGTAGTAATTTTTGTGAAGTTTTCCCGGAGAATGGATGCATAGTTCAAGTTGTGAGGCATTTTTTAATGAGGAGAGTTATTTCCAGGATAATGATTTGGTGCATGCAGTTGACACCAGTGGTCGAGCTTATGAAGTGAAAGATGGTTGTCCAGTTGAAAAAGAAAAACTTGTGACAACAGAGACAGAAGAGGTGTTCGGTAATGAGGTTTTAGGAAGACGTCCTAAGGGTCCTGTGTACACCTGGAAGTGTAGTAGTATTTGCAGTGTGCGACAGGATTCCATCAATTTGCTTTGTGATTTTGTACGGACATTTAATAAGAAAAGTTTGAAGCAGAAAATGAAGTTGTTGCAAGAATTAGATCCTTGCAGAGTGAGAGAAGTGACAGGTTTGCATGGTCATTCACTGGCTTGTCTTTCCAGGAGGGTATGCCAGAGTGTTTTTCATCATTTCAGGATGCTAGCAGTGCATCATAATAAAGTGAGGAAATTAGTTAGAATGTTGTATTATGCTAAGAGTCCAGCAATTATGCTTAAACAATTATGCGCTGCTCTTTTGCATGGTTCAGAAGTAGATGTGAAGAATATTTGTGCAGAAATTGAGTTTTGTTACTTTGGAAGTAAAGAGGAGAATGTTAAAATTGACCAAGAAGAAGAGGGTAATGTGGAAGATAGTGTACAGGTTTCCAGTACAGATAATTTTCAGAGGGAAATTGCGATGTTTCAGGTGAAATCAAGTGAGAGGCCTAATTTCACTTGTGTGTGTTGTCGACGCACTTATTATAAGAATCAGACTAAGTTAGTGGATTTATATGCAAAAAGTGAAAGGGAAAATAATAGTGAATGGAAGGATTTCACCACATACTTGATGGTAGAAAATTGTTTTGATTTGGGATCGGATCAACGTGTGTGTACTTATTGTTGTAACAAATTAAATCAAAACCAGATGCCTGCTAGAGCAGTTCATAATAATCTGGAATTGGTTGAGATTCCTTCTGAATTAAAGGATTTAAATACTTATGAATCTATTTTGATTCAATGTATCCATCCCTTTCAGGCTATTGTAAGAATGGAGCCAAAGACAGGGAAATTGCCTCCATCAGATTTACAGAGAGGATTAAAGGGAAGAGTTGTTTATTTGCCTCTAGATTTGAAGAAAAACATTAACACAATTGGAGTAGAAAAAGTGGAAGAGGAACCTCTGGTTATCTTAGTTAATGGGGTTCCGACAAAGAATAAGAAAATATGGCAAGATTTAGTGGATGTTAGGAAAGTCAAAAAGGCAACATTGTATTTGAAAAAAAATAATAAGTACTATAAGAATGTATATGTTGCAGAAGAGGAAGTAAGTGAGGAAGAGGATAGCGATTTGTGTGCTGGTCAAATTGAGAAAGTAGAACCCTCTACTAGTGAAGAAATATATGAACATTATAGTGTTCATCCTTTGCATTCCACGAAGTCATGGGGAATGCTATTGAGTTGTTTCAAATGAAACAAGCCAAAGGGAGTCCCATTAGTGTTTGGGAGGAAAGTTTGGAAGCTCGGTGTTTCCCACAGCTTTTTCCAACAGGTCAGGGAGGAAGAGATGATGAGCGACCTCATCAAATTCCTGCTTCTGAATACCGGACTTTGCGATTGTATGCAGGAGGTTTCGACAATGTATTCCCTATTTGTTTCATCTCCTGTTTGAAAGCGATCTGTCTGGACTGTCATATGCAGTGAACCACATCTTGAAAATTGGTACACAGATGCAAAACATCTCGGCAAGTGACTTTATGGATAAAGTCAATGTCCAAGACAGTATTTTGGATTCTCACCTGATTAATCTCATTGCGTGTCAGCGTGGTACTAATGAGTACTGGTACCGTCGTCATGGTGATTTAAAATGTATGCTGAGGAACTTAGGAATCCCACATGGTTTCTCACTCTGAGCTGTGCCGAGTATGGCTGGGAAGACTTACTTGAATTTCTACGAGAGGCAAATGGAAACATCGAATTCAAGACACCCGGAGAACTGTGCTATTTGGATCCAGTCAATGTATGCAGGTACTTCAATCATAGATTTGAAGCTATGATGTCTTTCATCATGAATAAGAAGAATCCACCTCTTGGAGAGGTGTTGGATTTCTTATGGAGAAAGGAGTACCAAGCAAGAGGTGCTCCTCATATACATATGCTGCTGTGGATCAAGGATGCACCTAAATTTGGAACAGATCCAGAAGACTCAGTGATGAGTTTCATACAACAGTATTCTACGTGTGCTGTTCCAAACGCAAAGGAGAAGAAAAGTCTAAGAGAAAAAGTTCTACGTTTCCAAAGCCATCGTTGTGGAAAGTACTGTCATCGTAAATTCAGAAACAAGGACAAGTTCTACACCAAATGTCGTATTGGCTTTCCACGACCGGTGATTTCTAAAGGAAGAGTAAACAGTTTGATGTCTTCGCTGCGACATAATGTGATGAAGAAATCACCTAAAAACACATACAATTTGAAGAGGAACGAAGAGTCCAAGTACATCAACGACTACAACCCAGTGATTTTGTCCATGTGGAATGTTAACATTGATATACAGTTTGTGGCTGATAACTGTATGGCTGTGGCTCGGTATGTGACATCTTACATCACCAAAAAAGAAAAGACAGAATTGAAGGATATGTGGGAGGACATTTCCCATGAAAAGAGCCTCAGTAAGAAGTTGTACAGTTTCAGTCTGAAGATGTTGTCGCATCGAGAAATCGGAGCTTACGAATGTTCTGACCGCTTGTCTTCAGCAAGTCTTTATGCCAAATCTAGGAGTATCGTTTGGGCGAGTCTTGGTCTTGCTGCAACGCGTAATCGAGTTCTGAAACCTGTGCGGGAAATTGAGTATTTGGTGGAAAAGGAGCCAAACAGTACCGACATTTTGAAGACCAACATGTTGGATACATATTATCCAAATCGAAGCAGTCACCTCGAGAATGTTTGTCTGCATGAGGTTCTACAAAATTATATATTCAAGAGGAACATCAAAGAAGATATTGATAAAGGAGTGTATGCTGTAATTGGAAGTGAGGGATGTCTGGTCAAGCAAAGAAAATGCCACTTGGTAAACCATTGAAAATTGAGTGGCGAATCTCCTGAAAAAAAGAGTTTTTCTATTTAGCACTTTTGCAACTTTTCAAACCTTGGCGTGCAGAAGAGGAACTGCTTGGAGATTTCCTCTGTTACGAAGACTCTTTCACTGCCGCCAAGGAGACCATAGAATGTCCTGCTTTTCCCAAATATGTAGAAATGTTGAATGCGGAAATCGAGCAGGAAGCAACGATTGCAGCCGAGATTGCCAGAGACAGTTCTCAGGACAGTCAGAGTTCTGTTTCATTGAGTCAGGATCCACTAGGAGGCCCTGTTATTGAAAATGAAGCTGCCACTGCCATGAATGAAGTGGAAAGAGCCATGGCACATGCTCAGGAGGATGCGGTTAACTTAGAAGACTTGGAAAGACAACTCAACGTTGAGCAGAGGAAAATATATGACGAAGTTACCAAGCAAATTGATCACGGATTAAGTCATGAGAAGAAAGAGTGCTCATGTACGTCGTTGAAGCCTGTCCGACTGTACGTGAGTGGAGAAGCGGGAACTGGAAAAAGTTTTCTGATTAAAGCAATTGCATCTTATCTGCAGAAAAGGACTGAATCACCGCTGTCTTGTGTTGTTACCGCTCCAACTGGGCTGGCAGCACATAACATTAAAGGGATTACTTTACATCGTTTACTGATGCTGCCAGTGGAGCATGACAACAAATTACAATATCACAAGCTATCTGGAGATGCTTGTTGTGAAGTTTCAAGAGTCTTGAGGAAAATGAAACTTCTTATCATTGACGAAGTAAGCATGGTTTCCAATGTCATGCTTGCCTTTGTGCATTTGAGAATGCAAGAAGTTGATGTGTTATTTGGTGGCAAACACATCATTGTTTTCGGAGATCTTCTGCAGCTGACACCAGTGAAAGGACAACCTGTGTTCAAAATGCTCACGCATGAAGATACCAGGAAGTGCCTAGGGAGCATTGGCAACGTCAATATATGGTTAAACTTCAATTATGCTGAACTGCATGAAAATATGCGTCAGGCGAAGGATGAAGTTTACAAGAATATTCTACAAGATGTTAGAATTGGAAAAGTGACCGAGCATGGGAAACAAGCTTTACATGCACGATTACTGTCAAATTTATATCCAGAACAAGACGTTGTGCCTGAGAATATTTTTCAGAAAATTACTGAGAAGAAATCTGGAATATGTTTGATGCCAACTCTTGCAGAATGTGCCGTCTTCAACAACAAAATGTTGCATTTAGAAAACCAAGAGATTGTGAAACTGGAAGCTATTGACAGAGTAGAGTATATGGGATTAACAATTATTTTGTCTGAGAATTTGAAAACAAAATTGGATTCATTAGAGAAGACTATATCTAAAACTGCAGGTTTTGAAAAGACTCTGAATGTGTGCCTAAATTGCCGTATAATTTTAAGAAGGAATTTACATGTTGAAAGAGGTCTGGTAAATGGATCAATGGGTAATGTTGTTGATTTTGTGAAATACAGAAATAGAGATGAAATTGAATTTTTTAAAATTAAATTTGATGGCATTGAGGAAGTACAGCTAATTGGTCGTTGTTCTGCTAGATTTTTGCTTGTAAAAGACTTATATGTTCGCCATAAGCAGTTTCCTGTTTGCTTGGCATATGCGGTGACAATCCATAAATCGCAAGGTTTAAGTGTAGACAGTGCATTGGTGAATATTGGCAGTTCTGTGTTCAAGGAGGGTATGGCATATGTGGCATTGTCACGAGTTAGAACTTTATCGGGATTGTACTTGATTGAGTGTGATGTCACAAACATTTGTGCGGATCTAGATTGTGTTAAGGAATACAATAGGTTAAGAAGAGAGTATGCGCCACATTTGCCTCAATATCCTTTGTTTGAGAAACGTGTGGTAGGCCGGAAACGAAGAAATGTGACCAATACTAGGGAGGTTGTAGCAAAAAGACGAAAAGTCGATGAACCTGAAATTATAAGCAGAAACAAAAAGGATTCTGTTGAAGATGTTGTTGGTTTTCAATTTGAAAACAGTTCTGGTGTCAACTGCTATGCTAATGTAGTGGTTAATGTTTTGTTTTCTCTAGAAAATGTAAAAGAAGAGATTGTGGTCAATTCTGATCAAAGATTTTGCAGTTTGTTAAATTCTGTGTTAGAGAAATGTAGCACTGATAGAACAAAAATAGAAAGTGTGTCTGAAATTCGAAATCTGTTAGACAGATGTTCAGGCCAACCACAATTCTCTCAAAATATTCAGCAAGATTGTCAGGAGTTTTTAATGTATATGCTTGATGTATTGCATGCTGAAGGTGTAGATGTAGATCACCTGTTTGGGCTTTCTTATCAATGGCAGCGTGACTGCGAGAACTGTAGGGTATCAAGTACTACTAGTGTAGACTCAGAAAGATTTATATATTTAACTTTGCCAGACAGTAAATCAGTCTCCTTTAATAAGCTAGTAAAAGCAGCTGATCACAACATGGAGTGTAGCCAATGTAAGTCTTAAATGTTGTCAACATTATTTATACGAACATATGGCCAGTATGTCATTTTAATGTTCCAACGATGTAGGCCTGATGGAACAAAATTGACAACTTTAATAAAAAATTTTGTGGCTTCACAGTTGTCAATATCAGGAAGGACTTTTGTAACTGCAGCAATTATATATCATGATGGTCCTTCAATAACATCAGGACATTACACAGCTTATTTAAAGTCTAGAAATGGCTGGTTATTCTGCAACGATTCTGTTTTAACTTTCAAAAAAAAATTGCCGTATGACCTTAAAAATTCTTACCTGGTGTTTTTAAAACCAAAATTTTAGGGAAAGAATCTCGGGATGTGCTCTGAGGAATTTCAAGAGGTTCTAATGGCTCCTACACGATTTGGCCTTAAGGATAAGTGTAGTACAGAGACAATAGTTCCTGGAAAAATAGAAGATTTTCTTACAGAAAGTGGTGGGCACAGATTAGTTGAAAGACAACAGAGTAAAGCAAACGGTCTTCTTACCATAACACTTGACGTCATGGAAAAATAATTGTACTTTGAATGAGTTCAGAAAAACTGTTTCTTTTTATAAGCTAATTCAAGCAGCCAATCAAAACATGGAGTAGAGGGAATGTAAGTCTGCAATGCTGTCTAGATTATTGGTCCAAACATTTGATTATAAGGTCATTTTAAAAATCCAATTATATAAACCTGATGAAAGTAAGTCTTCAACTTTAATTACAAATGTTGTGGCTACACAGTCATTGATTTTAGGAAGAACATTTGTAACTGCAGCTATTATATGGCATGATGGTCATTTGACAGATCCGCTTATTACACAGCTTAAAATGTAAAAAAAGCTGGTGTTTCAGAAATTATTTTCATTTCACTACGATACAATGTTGCCTTTTTACTTAAAAATATTCTTACTTTCTGTTTTCAGAAAAGAGAATTTAGGGTAGGTAACTGGTGTATAATGATTCTAGGGGTTGATATAATTTTATCTACTGTTTCATATTGCTTTGTGATTAAAAGTGATGTAGAGAATTAAATATTTGTAGTAGTCATAGAGGTAGTGTAAGTCTGCTTCATAATAAGCACTATCAGTGTCATAGGAAATGTAGAACATGAGTGAGCAAGAAGGGTAAGATATTACTAGTCCAGGATTGTGAAAGTGATCTTGAACGTTTTCTTTCTGAAAGTTGCGGAAATACAAAATGACGGGATTTGCTTACAAGAATTCCAAGAGTTATAAATGGCTCTTACATGATTTGGCCTTGTGGAAACGTGTGGTAGAGAGCGAGAAGTCATTTATTGTATGTAACATATTTGTCAAAACGATGGAGCTTTTCTTTCAGAAAGTGGCGGGCTGAAAATAAAAACAGCACAAGCGAGTGTAAGCTGTTCATAGGACATCCTTCGACGTCATGGAAAGTAAGTTACTTTTGAGGAGTTCTGATTTCTGATTGGTTATGTTATATGGGTTTTTTAAACACAATCATTTTGATTGTGTTTTTTTTTCCCCGCTGTTATATGATGAATACCTTCAAGTCACTGTTTTTAGTGAAATTTGATACATTCTGAGAACAGCAAAAATAAACCATTTAACATGTATAATTAATTCTGTACTGTTTGTATTTATGATGTACATTTAGAACTGTGTAGGAGGCATGGAGAAGCTGAGGGTTCAGTAAGTGTCAAAGTTGTTGCATGCAGTGCTGCACTTCTGCGTACTCTTTCATATGCTGGACTACATCTGCACAATGAGATACCTAACCAAAGGAAACACAAGTGATGTGACTGTGAAATGAGCAAAAGAAATTGCACGTTTTTGAAATACATTACCTGTGTTTCCTAACATTACGAATCACATTGTGCAGATGAAGTTTAGGCCTGTCCAGGGAAACAGAGGAAGTATGAACTTTATTGGTTGGCCTGCACATGTATTATCTCCTCTGTACTCTTGAACAAGCCTAAATTTGATCTGCAACCCTGAGTAGGCCTCACCTGAAACAAACGTCTGGATAGGACACACCTTATTGCCATCCTGAAACAATCATTTAAAATGTTAGGAACAGTTTTATGATGATTGTGCACCTCTTTTGCGCTGCCATTGCATCACTTTTATGAGACAACAGCAGTGCAAAAGATGCACCATGTTCCAAGATAGGCCTCACTTCATCTGCATCAAGATACTGTTAGTTTAAAATGTATATCTTTAGGACTGTGTAGGGGGCCTGGAGAAGCAGAAGCTTCTGTACGTGTCAAAGTTGTTGAAAAACTGTTTGTCCTTCAATCTTTTCCCTTGTCTTTTCTAATTTTTAAATACATGTTTTAATATTTTTCAAATGTTTGTTATCTCTTTCACAGATTGAAAGTTAAAAAAAAACAAGTGACTAAGTTAACGACAATTATAAGGTAAATGTTTTGTACTCTTTTCGTTACATTCCTATCACATTTAACTTCTATTAGTTTCACTGCTTCATTTCTTTAACCTTCACTTTCCTGCCTTTGCTACTTCCCTCATTCCTTTCTCTATTACTTACTTACTCTACTCCTTCCACTCTTTTTCTCAGTCCCTTTTTTCTCATAGTTCCTCACTCTTGTTGACTAACTCCCTCTCTATTACTCTCACTGTCTCTGACTGATCACTCTTTCACTACTTGTTCATTATGCTTTCTCTGTGTAGTTGAAGCACAGTAAGGGGCATATTATCAACACAGCCAATTAAATTATCACTGCTTTTATCGGCAGAAAACTGCTGCAAAAGCGGCTTTAGCAGCAGTTTTCTGCCGCTAAAGCCGCTTTGCGGCAGAAGATTTCTGCCAATAAAAGCAGTGAAATTTTTATCGCCTATGTTGATAATATGCCCCTATGTTATTTAGATTTCTTTGGTGTTTCAATCATTCTTTTTCTGTTACTTCTTCTCTCTGTTATTCCAATGTTTTAATCTTAATTTGATCATTCAGTCACATTCTCTAAGAAACTCTTGTTTGTTATTCTTCTACTCTCCTTTTTTTTCCTCACTTCTTTATCTATTTTGTTTTTCACAATTATACCCTCTTAAATCTTTTCTTCAGTAAATAGATCTATTAAACAGTATTTCTACTTTAGTCCCTATAGCTGTCTTTCTTTTAACATAACTGTCTGTTTCCTTCCCTTATACTTACTCTTCTTTTTATTTTTTATTTTTTTTGGTTCGCTCCCGGTTCGCGTACCGGAGAGCGAACCTGGAAGCGAACTAAGAGAAATAGAGGCTGGCAGAGTTCCAAATATTCTACCAATTTTTTTATAACGGGGAGGTAGTTCTGAAAATAACTTTTTTTTATTGTTTTTGTTGATTTATATATTTTTTATTATTTTTCTGAACATTTTTTTACTTTTTTTGTATTTTCTGAACGGTTTTATATTTTTGGGGAGTTTTTTTTGGGGGGGAAACGAAAACGATTCATTGTAAAGGGCTCAACAGGAGCAACAAAAAAAAAAGAATTTATTCTCTGGGGCGTTTCGGACAATCATGATTGTCTATAGCTCTGTTGATCAGAGTGATGCTACTTTCTCTGTAGCAAAGTAATTGGTTACAACGCACGCAGACTTGTTTCACTTCCCCGAACCTCATCTGTATATTTGGGACCGTCTCCCTCGCCTCTGGTCCCATCACTTCCTGTACAACTGATCTTCTTGCCATAGAAGGGGGATTATCTTGCTCGTCACGTAACTGCGCAGCACTGTAGTTGATAGGATGCCACCTATTCATATGGCGATGCATTGTGTAATTTCCGTAACTGTACTTCTTCTCGGTCCCTCTGGATAGTCTATCTTTACATATAAGGCAAGTTACGTACCGTGCATTGACTTTTTTTTGGCCCTTGGGATATGTAAAAAATTGCCAAATATAATTTTCTTTCACATGAGACCTCCTGGGCTCCTCACGTAAAAAATGCCTCTCTTCCTGCTCTTCCTCTTCTTCCTCTTCTTCCTCTTCTTGCTGAATGATAACTTCAGCAGGTGGTCCTCTCTTCCTTGGATGTGGTGGAGGTGGTGGGGAAGAACCAGCTGAAGCTACTAATGAAGCCATTGCTCAGTGATCACAAAGGGTCTTTCTCTCACAAAGATGAAAGTCAGAGTGAGGAAAGAAGGAGGGGTTTTCATCATTTGGGGAAAACAATAGTTCTAAACCAATGAAAAGTGTTACTTTTAGGTCACATGACATAGTCTTACATCATTAGGAAACCAAAAGTGAAATGAACCAATGAAAAGTGTTATTAACAAGTCACATGACCTGTTGTGTTTACGTTACGCGCTTTGGGCCGCGTCCCGGATCGCTTCCGGTTCCGGGTACGCTAACGCGGCGCGTCATATGACGTTTCACGCGACAACGCGATACGTCACGCTGACGTGACGCGTCATGATGTTGATTTCTAATGCGGCAGTTGCGCAAACGGAACGTTTACCGGTTCGCGTACCAGGTCGCGGCACCAAATTGAGCTAACGGGAAGCTACCCGGTTCGCGAACCGGGAGCGAACCAAAACATAATAATAAAAAAAAAATTATTAATAAACATATAAAATATATTTTTTGATTTAAGAAGAATACATTTTACAGCTATAGATATTAGCTTTTAAAAAACCATTGAAATTCACTGAAAATACCATAGGTTATAGACCATATATAGTTAGGAATTAGCATTTACAAAACCTTGTAAATTCACTGAAAAAACCATGGGTTATAGACCATATATAGTTAGGAATTAGCATTTACAAAACCTTATTTTACTCACACAAAACCATTGAAATTCCATATATAGTTAGTTGCACTAACTATATATCGCGCACCCGCAATCCACTGCTGATGATGTCACATATTACATCATTCATGACATGGTCAGTGACATCATCAGCAGAGGATTGCGGGTAACAGTATCCCTAGTTTACTCCCTATAGCTGTCTTTCTTTTAACATAACTGTCTGTTTCCTTCCCTTATACTTACTGTTCTTTTTAAAAAAAAAAAATTTGATCAGTCAGAAACAGTGACAGTAATAGAGACAGAGTGAGTGACCAAGAGTAAAGAAGTATGAGAAGAGAGGGACTAAGAAAAATAGTGGAAGGAGTAGAGTAATTAAGTAATAGAGAAAGGAATGAGGGAAGTAGCAAAGGCAGGAAAGTGATGGTTAAAGAAATGAAGCAGTGGAACTAATAGAAGTTAAATGTGATAGAAATATAACGAAAAGAGTACAAAACAGTTACCTTGTAATTGTCGTTAAGTTAGTCATTTGTTATTTTTATACTTTCAATCTGTGAAAGAGAGAACAAACATTTGAAAAATATTAAAACATGTTTTTAATAAATTAGAAAAGACAAGGGAAAAGATTGAAGGACAAACAGTTTTTCAACAACTTTGACACTTACAGAAGCCTCTGCTTCTCCATGCCCCTACACAGTCCTAAAAATATACATTTTAAACTAACAGTATCTTGATGCAGATGAAGTGAGTCCTATCTTGCAACATGGTGCATCTTTTGCATCACTGCTGCATCGGTCTCACGTGGCATTGTTTTTTTACAGCATGACACATCTGCCTAGATGCATCATTTTGTAATTTTGTCGCCTCATAGCAAATCTTTTCAACCGCCACTGCGTCACAAAAGTGACGCACAGTGGCGCAAAAGAGGCATACACCTATCATAAATCTGTCCCTAACATGTTAAATGATTGATTCAGGATGACAATAAGGTGTGGCCTGTCCAGAGGTTTGTTTAAGGTGAGGCCTACTCAGGGTTGCAGATCAAATTTACACTTGTTGAAGAATACAGAGGAGATAATACATGTGAAGGCCTACTAATGAAGTAAGTCATTTCCAATTCACTCTTGAACAAAGGCCAGACCTCTTCTGTGTCCGTGGACAGACCTAAAGTTCATCTGCACAATGTCATTTGTAAACTTAGGAAACACTGGTGATGTAATTGAAAAATGTGGAGTTTATTTTCCTCATTTCACAATCACATCACCTGTGTTGCCTTTGCTTAGGTATCTCATAGTGCAGATGGAGTCTAGCATATCAAACAGTACACAGAAGTTGAGCAGTGTATACAACAATTTTGACACTTACAAAAGCTTCAGCTTCTGCATGCCCCCTACACAGTGCTAATTATATACATTTCAAACTGATGGTATCTTGCTGGAGATGAACTGAAACCTATCTTGCAACATGGTGCATCTTTTACACAAAAGTGACCCACAGCAGAGCAAAAGAGGCGCACGGCCATCATAAATCTGACCCTAACATTTTAAATCATTGTTTCAAGAAGCCGATAAGGTGTAACCTATCCACAGATTTGTTTCAGGTAAGTCCTACTCAGAGTTGCAGATGAAATTTAGGTTTGTTGAAGAATACAGAGGAGATAATACATGTGCAGGCCTACCAACCAAGTGTGTCATGTCCACTGCACTCTTGAACAAATGTCAGACCTCCTCTGTCTCCAGGAACAGGCCTAAACCTCATCTACACAATGTGATGTGTAATGTTAGGAAACACAGGTAATATAATTGAAAAACGTGCAATTTATTTTTTTTGCTCATTCCACAATCATATCACCAGTGTTTCCTTTGCTTAGGTATCTCATTGTGGAAATGTAGTCTATCATATGAAAGACTACGTAGAATATG
Source organism: Lissotriton helveticus (assembly GCF_964261635.1). NCBI lineage: Eukaryota > Metazoa > Chordata > Amphibia > Caudata > Salamandridae > Lissotriton > Lissotriton helveticus. Next base: position 129,531,625 of record NC_136064.1, read on the forward strand.
AGCACTGTATGCAACAACTTTGACACTTACAGAAGCCTCACCTCCTCCATGCCTCCTACACAGTTCTACATGTACATCATAAATGCAAACAGTACAGAATTAATTATACATGTTAAATGGTTTATTTTTGCTGTTCTCAGAATGTATCAAATTTCACTAAAAACAGTGACTTGAAGGTATTCATCAAATAACAGCGGGGAAAAAAAAACACAATCAAAATGATTGTGTTTAAAAAACCCATACACCATAACAAATCAGAATTCAGAACTCCTTAAAGTTAACTTACTTTCCATGACGTCGAAGGATGTCCTATGAACAGCTTACACTCTGTTGTGCTGTTATTACTTTCAGCCCGCCACTTTCTGAAAGAAAACCTCCATCGTTTTGAAAAATATGTTACATACAATAAATGACTTCTCGCTCTCTACCACACGTTTTCACAAGGCCAAATCATGTCAGAGCCATTTATAACTCTTGGAATTCTTGTAAGCCAATCCCGTCATGTTGTATTTCCGCAACTTTCAGAATTAAAATGTTGAAGATCATTTTCACAATCCTGGATTACTAATATCTTACCCTTCTTGCTCACTCATGTTCTACATTTCCTATGACACTGATACTGCTTACTATGAAGCAGACTTACACTACCTGTATGACTACTACAATTATTTAATTCTCTACATCACTTTTAATCACAAAGCAATATAAAACAGTAGACAGCATTGCAGACTTACATTCCCTCTACTCCATGTTTTGATTGGCTGCTTGAATTAGCTTATAAAAAGAAATAGTTTTTCTGAACTCATTCAAAGTGCACTTATTTTTCCATGACGTCCAGTGTTATGGTAAGAAGTTATGTCTCTGTACTACACTTATCCTCAAGGCCAAATCGTGTAGGAGCCATTAGAACTTCTTGAAATTCCTCAGAGCACATCCCGAGATTCTTTCCTTAAAATTTTGGTTTTAAAAACACCAAGTAAGAATTGTTAAGGTCATACGGCAATTTTTTTTTGAAAATTAAAACAGAATCGTTGCAGAATGACCAGCCATTTCTAGACTTTAAATAAGCTGTGTAATGTCCTGATGTTATTGAAGGACCGTCATGATATATAATTGCTACAGTTACAAAAGTCCTTCCTGATATTGACAACTGTGAAGCCACAAAATTTTTAATTAAAGTTGTCAATTTTGTTCCATCAGACCTATATCGTTGGAACATTAAAATGACATACTGGCCATATGTTCGTATAAATAAGGTTGACATAATTTCAGATTTACATTGGCTACATTCCATGTTGTGATCAGCTGCTTTTACTAGCTTATTAAAGGAGACTGATTTACTGTCTGGCAAAGTTAAATATATAAATCTTTCTGAGTCTACACTAGTAGTACTTGATACCCTACAGTTCTCGCAGTCATGCTGCCATTGATAAGAAAGCCCAAACAGGTGATCTACAGCTACACCTTCAGCATGAAATACATCAAGCATATACATTAAAAACTCCTGACAATCTTGCTGAATATTTTGAGAGAATTGTTTTTGGCCTGAACATCTGTCTAACAGATTTCGAATTTCAGACACACTTTCTATTTTTGTTCTATCAGTGCTACATTTCTCTAACACAGAATTTAACAAACTGCATAATCTTTGATCAGAATTGACCACAATCTCTTCTTTTACATTTTCTAGAGAAAACAAAACATTAACCACTACATTAGCATAGCAGTTGACACCAGAACTGTTTTCAAATTGAAAACCAACAATATCTTCAACAGAATCCTTTTTGTTTCTGCTTATAATATCAGGTTCATCGACTTTTCGTCTTTTTGCTACAACCTCCCCAGTATTGGTCACATTTCTTCGTTTCCGGCCTACCACACGTTTCTCAAACAAAGTATATTGAGGCAAATGTGGCGAATACTCTCTTCTCAACCTATTGTATTCCTTAACACAATCTAGATCCGCACAAATGTTTGTGACATCACACTCAATCAAGTACAATCCCGATAAAGTTCTAACTCTTGACAATGCCACATATGCCATACCCTCCTTGAACACAGAACTGCCAATATTCACCAATGCACTGTCTACACTTAAACCTTGCGATTTATGGATTGTCACCGCATATGCCAAGCAAACAGGAAACTGCTTACGGCGAACATATAAGTCTTTTACAAGCAAAAATCTAGCAGAACAACGACCAATTAGCTGTACTTCCTCAATGCCATCAAATTTAATTTTTAAAAATTCAATTCCATCTCTATTTCTGTATTTCACAAAATCAACAACATTACCCATTGATCCATTTACCAGACCTCTTTCAACATGTAAATTCCTTCTTAAAATTATACGGCAGTTCAAGCACACATTGAAGGTCTTTTCAAAACCTGCAGTTTTAGATACAGTCTTCTCTAATGAATCCAATTTTGTTTTCAAATTCTCAGACAAAATAATTGTTGATCCCATATGCTCTACTATGTCAATAGATTCCAGTTTCACAATCTCTTGCTTTTCTAAATTCAACATTTTGTTGTTGAAGATGGCACATTCTGCAAGAGTTGGCATCAAACATATTCCAGATTTCTTCTCAGTAATTTTCTGAAAAATATTCTCAGGCACAACATCTTGTTCTGGATATAAATTTGACAATAATCGTGCATGTAAAGCTTCTTTCCCATGCTCGGTCACTTTTCCAATTCTAACATCTTGTAGAATATTCTTGTAAACTTCATCCTTTGCCTGACGCATATTTTCATGCAGTTCAGCATAATTGAAGTTTAACCATATATTGACGTTGCCAATGCTCCCTAGGCACTTCCTGGTATCTTCATGCGTGAGCATTTTGAACACAGGTTGCCCTTTCACTGGTGTCAGCTGCAGAAGATCTCCGAAAACAATGATGTGTTTGCCACCAAATAACACATCATACTCTGTTTTGAGAACTTCTTGCATTCTCAAATGCACAAAGGCAAGCATGACATTGGAAACCATGCTTACTTCGTCAATGATAAGAAGTTTCATTTTCCTCAAGATTCTTGAAACTTCACAACAAGCATCTCCAGATAGCTTGTGATATTGTAATTTGTTGTCATGCTCCACTGGCAGCATCAGTAAACGATGTAAAGTAATCCCTTTAATGTTATGTGCTGCCAGTCCAGTTGGAGCGGTGACAACACAAGACAGCGATGACTCAGTCCTTTCCTGCAAATAACATGAAATTGCTTTAATAAGGAAACTTTTTCCAGTTCCCGCTTCTCCACTCACGTAGAGTCGGACAGGCTTCAACGACGTACATGAGCACTCTTTCTTCTCATGACTTAATCCATGATCAATTTGCATGGTAACTTCGTCAAATATTTTCCTCTGCTCAACGTTGAGTTGTCTTTCCAACTCTTCTAAGTTAACCGCATCCTCCTGAGCATGTGCCATGGCTCTTTCCACTTCATTCATAGCAGTGGCAGCCTCATTTTCAATAACAGGTCCTCCTAGTGGATCCTGACTCAATGAAGCAGAACTCTGACTGTCCTGAGAACTGTCTCTGGCAATCTCGGCTGCAATCGTTGCTTCCTGCTCGATTTCCGCATTCAACATTTCTACATATTTGGGAAAAGCAGGACATTCTATGGTCTCCTTGGCGGCAGTGAAAGAGTCTTCGTAACAGAGGAAATCTCCAAGCAGTTCCTCTTCTGCACGCCAAGGCTTGAAAAGTTGCAAAAGTGCTAAATAGAAAAACTCCTTTTTTTCAGGAGATTCGCCACTCAATTTTCGATGGTTTACCAAGTGGCATTTTCTTTGCTTGACCAGACATCCCTCACTTCCAATTACAGCATACACTCCTTTCTCAGTATCTACTTTGATGTTCCTCTTGAATATGTAATTTTGAAGAACCTCATACAGACAAACATTCTCGAGGTGACTGCTTCGATTTGGATAATATGTATCCAACATGTTGCTCTTCAAAATGTCGGTACTGTTTGGCTCCTTTTCCGCCAAATACTCAATTTCCCGCACAGGTTTCAGAACTCGATTACGCGTTGCAGCAAGACCAAGACTCGCCCAAACGATACTCCTGGATTTGGCATAGAGACTTGCTGAAGACAACCGGTCAGAACATTCGTAAGCTCCGATTTCTCGATGCGACAACATCTTCAGACTGAAACTGTACAACTTCTTGCTGAGGCTCTTTTCATGGGAAATGTCCTCCCACATATCCTTCAATTCTGTCTTCTCTTTTTTGGTGATGTAAGATGTCACATACCGAGCCACAGCCATACAGTTATCAGCCACAAACTGTATATCCATGTTAGCATTCCACATGGACAAAATCACCGGGTTGTAGTCATTGATGTACTTGGACTCTTCGTTCCTCTTCAAATTGTATGTGTTTTTAGGTGATTTCTTCATCACATTATGTCGCAGCGAAGACATCAAACTGTTTACTCTTCCTTTAGAAATCACCGGTCGTGGAAAGCCGAAACGACATTTGGTGTAGAACTTGTCCTTGTTTCGGAATTTACGACGACAGTACTTTCCACAACGATGGCTTTGGAAACGTAGAACTTTTTCTCTTAGGCTTTTCTTCTCCTTTGCGTTTGGAACAGCACACGTAGAATACTGTTGTATGAAACTCATCACTGAGTCTTCTGGATCTGTTCCAAATTTAGGTGCATCCTTGATCCACAACAGCATATGTATGTGAGGAGCACCTCTTGCTTGGTACTCCTTTCTCCAGAAGAAATCCAACACCTCTCCAAGAGGTGGATTCTTCTTATTCATGATGAAAGACATCATAGCTTCAAATCTATGATTGAAGTACCGGCATACATTGACTGGATCCAAAGAGCAAAGTTCTCAGGGTGTCTTGAATTCGATGTTTTCGATGTTTCCATTTGCCTCTCGTAGAAATTCAAGTAAGTCTTCCCAGCCATACTCGGCACAGCTCAGAGTGAGGAACCATGTGGGAGTTCCTAAGTTCCTCAGCATACATTTTAAATCACCATGACGACGGTACCAGTACTCATTAGTACCACGCTGACATGCCATGAGATTAATCAGGTGAGAATCCAAAATACTGTCTTGGACATTGACTTTATCCATAAAGTCACTTGCCGAGATGTTTTGCATGTGTATACCACTTTTCAAGATGTGGTTCACTGCATATGACAGTCCAGACAGATCACTTTCAAACAGGAGATGAAACAAATAGGGAATACATTGTCGAAACCTAGCATCTCCTGCATACAATCGCAAAGTCCGGCATTCAGAAGCAGGAATTTGATGAGGTCGCTCATCATATCTTCCTCCCTGACCTGTTGGAAAAAGCTGTGGGAAACACCGAGCTTCCAAACTTTCCTCCCAAACACTAATGGGACTCCCTTTGGCTTGTTTCATTTGAAACAACTCAATAGCATTCCCCATGACTTCCTTGGAATGCAAAGGATGAACACTATAATGTTCATATATTTCTTCACTAGTAGAGGGTTCTACTTTCTCAATTTGACCAGCACACAAATCGCTATCCTCTTCCTCACTTACTTCCTCTTCTGCAACATAAACATTCTTATAGTACTTATTATTTTTTTTCAAATACCATGTTGCCTTTTTGACTTTCCTAACATCCACTAAATCTTGCCATATTTTCTTATTCTTTGTCGGAACCCCAATAACTAAGATAACCAGAGGTTCCTCTTCCACTTTTTCTACTCCAATTGTGTTAATGTTTTTCTTCAAATCTAGAGGCAAATAAACAACTCTTCCCTTTAATCCTCTCTGTAAATCTGATGGAGGCAATTTCCCTGTCTTTGGCTCCATTCTTACAATAGCCTGAAAGGGATGGATACTTTGAATCAAAATAGATTCATAAGTATTTAAATCCTTCAATTCAGAAGGAATCTCAACCAATTCCAGATTATTATGAACTGCTCTAGCAGGCATCTGGTTTTGATTTAATTTGCTACAACAATAAGTACACACACGTTGATTTGATCCCAAATCAAAACAATTTTCTACCATCAAGTATGTTGTGAAATCCTTCCATTCACTATTATTTTCCCTTTCACTTTTTGCATATAAATCCACTAACTTAGTCTGATTCTTATAATAAGTGCGTCGACAACACACACAAGTGAAATTAGGCCTCTCACTTGATTTCACCTGAAATGTCGCAATTTCCCTCTGAAAATTATCTGTACTGGAAACCTGTACTCTATCTTCCACATTACCCTCTTCTTCTTGGTCAATTTCAACATTCTCCTCTTTACTTCCAAAGTAACCAAACTCAATTTCTGCACAAATATTCTTCACATCTACTTCTGAACCATGCAAAAGAGCAGCGCATACTTGTTTAAGCATAATTGCTGGACTCTTAGCATAATACAACATTCTAACTAATTTCCTCACTTTATTATGATGCACTGCTAGCATCCTGAAATGATGAAAAACACTCTGGCATACTCTCCTGGAAAGACAAGCCAGTGAATGACCATGCAAACCTGTCACTTCTCTCACTCTGCAAGGATCTAATTCTTGCAACAACTTCATTTTCTGCTTCAAACTTTTCTTATTAAATGTCCGTACAAAATCACAAAGCAAATTGATGGAATCCTGTCGCACACTGCAAATACTACTACACTTCCAGGTGTACACAGGACCCTTAGGACGTCTTCCTAAAACCTCATTACCTAACACCTCTTCTGTCTCTGTTGTCACAAGTTTTTCTTTTTCAACTGGACAACCATCTTTCACTTCATAAGCTCGACCACTGGTGTCAACTGCATGCACCAAATCATTATCCTGGAAATAACTCTCCTCATTAAAAAATGCCTCACAACTTGAACTATGCATCCATTCTCCGGAAAAAACTTCACAAAAATTACTACGATTAACTATTCTCTTCCATCTACTATTTCTTTTGAAATCATAAATTGCCTTGTTTAGCTTCCTAATTCTATTGATTATCAAAATGAATAACTTACGTTTAATTTCAAATGCCTGATCAATAACTTTCTCAACTTTTTTTTTTCTCTTATAAAAAACCACTTTCTGTTGACCTTTCTTAATATTTTTTAACAAATTGCCAATTATCCTGTTGTGGAACATTCGTTTACGAATGTCCCTAAACTGTTGGTTCCTTCTACTATCATGCACAGAGTTATCTCTTGCTCTAGCAGTAACATTTTTGATTGGCCTTTCCTTTCCGTTTAAAATGCTTCTCTTTTTCTGGACTGAAACATTTTCTGTAGTAATATTTTTTTTACTACAAATATTTCTTATAAATGTTTTTGTGCTCTTACCCGGTGCTTTCTTGGTGACTTGACAAGTTTTTTTCTTAGAGGACTGCTGCATTATATCATTTACCTGCTGTCTTTGACGTTTTGCAGCCTTTCTAAGTCTTTCTTTAGTTGGCATGCTGAAATCTTGAAATGATCTGCAGTTGAATCTGTGGTAAAATATAATAAAACATGTTATTAACCACTATTACCAAACAGTAAATCAATAACAGTCATCAAAAACTTAACACACTACTTGACATTTTTAGTGCTTGGCAAATTTAGAATACAGAAATAGCAGAAAAGAAATGGAATTCATATTCATTTTACCTGTGCTGTTTTATATGTGAATCTGATCTAATTTTATGAGCATATTTTAATATTTTATTGAAGACACTACACATAACCTGTTTTTGAAGGTGTCTTTATTTTTAAATGAAACGGTTTACATTTTTACTTTTCATTTATTATAAATTTTTAAAAACAAATGTTTATAGTTCCATAGGCTCAAGCACGTCAGCTTCCCACCCTATGTCATACAATTCTGACAAATCTGCATCCTCATCATGTTCTTCTTCATCCTCAGGATTTAAATCATCCAAGGGATCTACTTCCACTGATGTTTCAATTACGAGTTCAATTATGAGGTCGAGATCAACTGATTGCTGATTGTCGCTCATGTTGATGTTGTCGTTATCTTTAAAGAAAGAGAACAACAATGAGATGTTGCAGAGTAAGGAACAAATCTCAGAGACTATAATAGTAAAATTGTTTAACAAGAGTAACATTTTGCAGCTATTATTTAGCCATGACCAGCGATGCTGAGGAGGTAAGGCCTATGTCCAAGTTTTCAGTGAACAGGACTCATCTCTTCTTAACCTTGGATAAGCCTCACCAACTCTGTGTCCCCTGCTCATACTTAAATGTAAAGTGGCAGATTTATGTTAACTGACGCATTCCCAGGGATGCACCAGTTAATGTGCACCGCTGCTCTGCCACCCATGGTGTGCTGCATTTACAATGTGGAGCACCATTGAGTGAAAACAGCACAGATGCGTCACGCATCTGTGCCGCAAAAGCAGCACATTGCAGGAATCACGTCGTAAGTGAAACATGTCTACTGCAATGCACAGGAGCAAGCCACACATTGCATGGTGCATCACTCCTTATGCCTGTTTCAAACAGGCGTAATGATTTGATTCAGCAATGCTATAAAGCTGAGTCAGTGAAATCTTCTAAATTTCACTGTGTTAGTTTTACAGGGCTTTCTTGCAAATTAATGCATACCTTGCAACAAAACACCTATATGAAAACTGACGCAGGTTTCATGTGGCACAGGACTTTACAGCATGACACATCTGCCTAGATGCATCAATTTTTAAATATGTCGCCACATAGCAAATCTTTTGCACCGCCGCTGCCTCACAAAAGTGACGCACAGCGGCACAAAAGAGGCACACGGCTATCATAAATCTGTCCCTAACATGTTAAATGATTGATTCAGGATGACGATAAGGTGTGGCCTATCCAGAGGTTTGTTTAAGGTGAGGCCTACTCAGGGTTGCAGATTAAATGGAGATGGGGCACCCCTGAGCCTTGCTGGAGCTCCATGGCACTTGCGATGCAGCTCCAGCAATGCGCCACCTTTACGGCACAGGTGCGTCACGCATCTGTGCTGTTTTTGCCCCATGGTGCGCCGCATTGTAAATGCAGCGCACCATGGGTGGCGGAACAGCGGCGCAGGATGACTGGCACATCCCTGGGGATGCACCAGTCATCATAAATCTATCCCTAAGCTTCTTATCTTGTTGGAGATGAAGTGAGGCCTGTCTTGCAACATGGTGCATCTTTTGCATCACTGCTGCATCGGTTTCATGTGGCACGGTTTTTTTACAGCATGACACATCTGCCTAGATGCATCAATTTGTAATTTTGTCGCCACATAGCAAATCTTTTGCACCGCCACTGCCTCACAAAAGTGACGTACAGTGGCGCAAAAGAGGCATACACCTATCATAAATCTGTCCCTAGCATTTTAAATGTGGAGCACCATTGAGTGAAAACAGCACAGATGCGTCACGCATCTGTGCCGCAAAAGCAGCACATTGCAGGAATCACGTCGTAAGCGCAACATGTCTACTGCAATGCACAGGAGCAAGCCACACATTGCATGGTGCATCACTCCTTATGCCTGTTTCAAACAGGCGTAATGATTTGATTCAGCAATGCTATAAAGCTGAGTCAGTGATATCTTCTAAATTTCACTGTGTTAGTTTTACAGGGCTTTCTTGCAAATTAATGCATACCTTGCAACAAAACACCTATATGAAAACTGACGCCACATAGCAAATCTTTTGCACCGCCACTGCGTCACAAAAGTGACGCACAGCGGCACAAAAGAGGCACACGGCTATCATAAATCTGTCCCTAACATGTTAAATGATTGATTCAGGATGACGATAAGGTGTGGCCTATCCAGAGGTTTGTTTAAGGTGAGGCCTACTCAGGGTTGCAGATTAAATGGAGATGGGGCACCCCTAAGCCTTGCTGGAGCTGCATGGCACTTGCGATGCAGCTCCAGCAATGCGCCACCTTTACAGCACAGATGCGTCACGCATCTGTGCTGTTTTTGCCCCATGGTGCGCCGCATTGTAAATGCAGCGCACCATGGGTGGCGGAACAGCGGTGCAGGATGACTGGCACATCCCTGGGGATGCACCAGTCATCATAAATCTATCCCTAAGCTTCTTATCTTGTTGGAGATGAAGTGAGGCCTGTCTTGCAACATGGTCCATCTTTTGCATCACTGCCGCATAGGTTTCATGTGGCACGTTTTTTTTACAGAATGACACATCTGCCTAGATGCATCAATTTGTAATTTTGTCACCACATAGCAAATCTTTTGCACCGCCACTGCGTCACAAAAGTGACGCACAGTGGCGCAAAAGAGGCATACACCTATCATAAATCTGTCCCTAGCATTTTAAATGATTAATTCAGGATGACGATAAGGTGTGGCCTATCCAAAGGTTTGTTTAAGGTGAGGCCTACCTACATTCATGGGGAAATGAATTAAAATGTCCTTAAGACACATGAAAGCGTTTTTGTAAAGCCTTTGCAGCATTTTTGGGTCACTTTTAACATGTCTATGTAACTTAAACAATCAAAATCTAAATTTGCCAAGCACAGGTGGGAGCATATTTACAAGGAATTTGCACCACGGGGAAAGGTCTTACATTAAAATGTAAAAACAACACCAGAGATACTCAAATGCCTTATAAAGAAGCATACACCATTATGTCCTAGTCATAAATGTTAAAAGCATTCCTTTTCCTCAAAAACGATTTTCAAGTCTTAATTTGAAAACACTGCACATGGGAAAATGACTTAAAATGTCCTTAAGACACATGAAAGCATTTTTTGATTGCCTTTGCAGCATTTTTGGGTCACTTTTAACATGGCTATGTAACTCAAACTATCAAAATGTAAATTTGCCAAGCACAGGTAGGAGCATATTTACAAGGAATTTGCACCACGGGGAAAGGTCTTACATTAAAATGGGAAAAATAACATCAGCGACACTCCAATGCCTTATAAAGAAGCAGACACCATTATGTCCTTCTCATAAATGTTAAAAGCATTCCTTTACCTCAAAAACGATTTTCAAATCATAATTTGAAAACACTGCACATGGGGAAATGACTTAAAATGTCCTTAAGACACATGGAAGCGTTTTTTGATTGCCTTTGCAGCATTTTAGGGTCACTTTTAACATGGCTATGTAACTCAAACATTCAAAATCTAAATTTACCAAGCACAGGTGGGAGCATATTTACAAGGAATTTGCACCACGGGGAAAGGTCTTACATTAAAATGGGAAAAATAACATCAGACACTCCAATGCCTTATAAAGAAGCAGACACCATTATGTCCTTCTCATAAATGTTAAAAGCATTCCTTTTCCTCAAAAACGATTTTCAAGTCATAATTTGAAAACACTGCACAGCTCCTATGCACAAAAACACCCTGTCAGTACTAATACTTCACATTTTCTCCAATTACAATTTCTCAAAGAAACAAAATCTATTTGTAAAACACTTGAGGCAAAGCAACATTTTAAAAACACAACTTTCTTCATAATTTTCTCCTTAAAGCACACTATTCTCTATCTAAATTAAATAAATCTTTTCTCACCTTAGCAAATACTTTATGAGTTTCAAAACAGTCTCAGAAACACACCACTTTGTCTTTAGCAGAGCAAAAGTTATGCACTCCAGAGTCTGCAGCTATCAAAAGCACAGAAATGCTGTAATTCTTCTCACATATCTCTCATGTCACCCAATCAAAACTCTTCCCTCTCTTTTTTCAAATCAAAACCCTTCCCCCCTCTGCCCTCTCTGCCTTTTTTGCATGGCAACCACCTCTTGGAAGACTTCTGGTGTTTGCAAGTTCACACAACAATGTTGCAATTGAACTCTGAACTCTCAGTGCACCTGCGTATCCACTGCAATCTTTCATTTAATTATTTTTTCTTGACCACTCAAAATACATCTTTCAAAGAACTCATCCATGCACCCTAACTTTCTGTTTTCAGCAATCAAAATCCACCAATCACTGTTACTGCTTCATTAACACAGAAACTCCACAGTGTTTTTCATTTTAAACTCTTATTTTTTCAACTGCCATTTCATTGCCACACTTCATCTGACTGCAGCAGAACCTTCTCTCACCATGTTTTCTGTCTGGATTGTTGGACATAGTTACATCTACTGGGCTCAGAGGTATGCTTATAACAGAAATGTACCTAACCTCAATTTACAAGATGTGGAAATTAAGTGGTTTGGCCACAGAGGATTAAAATTTCACCAATTGATACCATTGGTGAAAACCTTTATGCATTTGCCAAAACCTGACCTGTTAATTGTGCACTGTGAAGGTAATGACTTGGGCACTTTGACTGGGGTAGGTCTGGAAATGCTTTTAAAGGACACCTTTGAGCAATTAATGGCACTTTTTCCTCAGACTGCCTTGGAATATTCAAATATATGCCAAAGACAGAAATGGAGGTGGTCGAACCAATTTTGTCCACAAATTGAGAAGTCGAGGAAGCATGTAAACAAATCTGTTTCAGCTTACATGAGAGACCATGGAATGGGCTCCATGTACAACAATAACTTGCGATACTACATGCAAGATATCTACAGAGGAGATGGAGTTCACTTCTCAGATGAAGGGAACAGAGTTTTCATTCTGAATTTAAGACTCTGCATTGGTACCTACTTATAAGTACCTAAATGTACCATAAACCCAAAAGCTCTTCTCAGAGCTACCCAACATCTGATCACTCACAATTATTATTTTACTCTAACTTTTTTCACTAATTTTCAACAAAGTACGCTCCCCGGGGCGCTACCCGGTACGCGGACCGGAAGCTAACCTCGCGAAATTTAAAAAAAAAAAAAAAAATTCCGCACATATGAGCCTCCTCAGCCACCCTCAGAAAACCTAGGGGGTCAAGATAAGTCTACCGTGCACCCTTCTACCCATTCTGAACATTAGTTGCCCTCCATCTTGTATCTTAATTCGACCGAAACACAAAATGGTGGACTCCCGTAACGCTTCAGGTTCGGGTACCGGGGCGCTCGCCAGTTCGCGTACCGGGGCGCTCCCCGGGAAGCGCTCCATCAAAAAAGGTGGGAATGTAATTTACAGAAAAACGACTGGAGACACTTTCATCAAATATAGATTAGCTCATACTACATACCAATCCCTATCATTTTCACAAATTTGATTGAAATTCCATTTAGCCATTTAGCCTGTAGACCTCTCTAAATACCGTGAGGTAAATTACTTCACAAAACACATCTGAAGTGTTGGAATTGACAACCAATGAAAATGTTACTTTCATTTTCTACTTTTTTTACCTGACATTTGATTGGTTATATACCTGAATATATATAAAGGAAGAGAAGGAAACACAGCCATTTTGACTACTACTTCCTGGTGTACATTTCAATTGGATTTTCACTAATCACTTCAACCTCTTTGTAAAGGTAAGTTGTTATTTTAAAAACTGAAGTATATTGTGCACTATCAGTTAATATGGTAAACTTTTTCTGATAGTTATATACTATCCCTCTGTAGTAGTTATAGATTTAGATAGACTTCTCTGTTATAGTTATGAATGGAGTATCACATACACTTTTTTATATTCCTACTTCCACTCTGATACTATACACTGCCCAAAATTAATCCCAACAGTGCCCTATCTCTACTAATATATATCTTTTTTTATCCAAATTTCAGGCAACATGGAAGGCGAACAGAAAGTTTCATTTCAAATTGTCCTGCAAGAGAGCAGCCAAGAATTAATTGATCCAAATTATATAGAATTTATGGATGAAACTTGGGACCAAGAACTACTGCAATGTGTGCAAGCAGTAGATGACCTCCTTCAAAATGAGGACATTTTACACACTCAGAGATTACAAGCTATGTTCAATGAAAATGACGACATTTCAGACAGTGAAATGTTAGAAATTTTATTAAATTTTGAAACACAATCACAATAATAAATAATTGCTTAAAAAAGAAAGAAATTAAAAAATAATTAACAAAACCAACAATCAATTAACATACAGTATTTGAAAAGTCTATCATTCTTTTTTCCTTATAGTACGCTCCCCAGAACGCTTCCCGGTTCGCGGACCGGGCGCTTCCCACGCAAAAAAACAAAAAATTATTATTTATTTTTTTTGCCCTGCGGGGCCCTTTTAAAGCCTCCACATCAAACCTAGGGGGTCAGGGAGGATCTACTATGCCCCCATATGGTCATTTCCCCCTTTGTTTTGGCCTCCTCTTGTCTCTCGATCCTACCGAGAGACAAGATGGCGGCCGCTCCGGACTGTTTAGAATGTTGACAGACACCGGAGAGCCAATCAGCTTAGCTTCGCGAAGTTCCGTTACACGTCAAGTACGCGAACCGGGGCGCTACCCGGAGCGCGCTTACAGATATATATCTTTTTTTGAACGTTAATTTCTCAAAATCCACTGGAGCACATATATTGCGACCTAGCAAAGGCACATCGGGCTAACAGTCCCTACAATTTTGCCAAGTTTCGTGCAAATCCATTCAGCCGTTCGGCCTAAAAGTGAGGCCAACCGCCCTATGGAAATTAACATGGGAAAAACACGTTTTGGGATCCCCTTTTTTCTCGGCCCCCCCTTGACGAACCCCCCCCCAAATTTCCAGGGGCTGCTCAGAAACAAAATGTTCCATTTTCCTGAAAATTTCAGCCAATTCCGTCCATAAACGCCAAAGTTATTAGACATAGAATTTTCAAAAATCCCATAGGGAAAAAATCCTAACTATATATACCTACTGGCGACCGCCAGTAGGTAATATATATATATATTACCTACTGGCGGTCGCCAGTAGGTAGTTATAGTTAGGACCTAGTTTCCATAGGAAATCGTCAACATTCTATTTGGATTAACTTTTGCCCTGGTGGATGAATCTTTGCGAATTTCTCAAAGAAGATGGCTCGGTCCACTGCGCTCCTTCCCTGAAAATTTGGGGGGGATTGGTGAAGTGGGGGCTGAGATAAAAGGGGGTCCCAAAACGTGTTTTCTCCATGTTATTTTCCATAGGACGTTTAGACACGGCTACAGGTCGAACGGCTGAATGGATTTATAAGAAATTTGGCAAAACTGTAGAGTCCGGCTCGCAGATTACGCTTTTTGTGGAATGGTGTAAATCCGTTCAGTAGTTGCTGAGAAAATTAAAGTTAAAGTCAATTATATATCTATAAGCGCGGACGGGTGCGCGCACTCAAGCGGCTGCGCGCGAGCGTATTTTTTTTTTTGCTGCGTGACGTCTGTTAACGTTCGATTCGAAGGAAATCAGGACGTGTTGACCGCCATTTTGTCACTGCGAGTAAATATATTGTCATTTCAAAGCATTGGAACATGGAAAGGGGAGAAGGTAGAGATTGTTTTGCTGCGTAGGTTTTCTCAGGGTGTTCAGTAAGGCCCTTAAACGCGAAAATATATATATTTTTTTTTCCGAAAAAAAGTTGCAGGGTGCGCGCAAGTAAATATATTCTCATTTCAAAGCGTTAGAACATGGAAAGGGGAGAAGGTAGAGATTGTTTTGCTGCGTAGGTTTTCTCAGGGTGTGCAGTAAGGCCCTTAAACGCGAAAATATATATATATTTTTTTTTTACAAAATTTGCGGGGTGCGCGCGAGTAAATATATTCTCGTTTCAAAGCGTTGGAACATGGAAAGGGGAGAAGGTAGAGATTGTTTTGCTGCGTAGGTTTTCTCAGGGTGTGCAGTAAGGCCCTTAAACGCGAAAATATATATACATATTTTTTTAAAAGTTGCGGGGTGCGCGCGAGTAAATATATTCTCGTTTCAAAGCGTTGGAACATGGAAAGGGGAGAAGGTAGGGATTGTTTTGCTGCGTAGGTTCTCTCAGGGTGTGCAGTAATGCCCTTAAACGCGAAAATATATATATATATATATATTTTTTATAAAGTTGCGGGGTGCGCGCACTCGGACGCGCACACCTATTTACAAGAGTGTGAAAATGGAGATAAAACAGAAGTTTGAGTGGTTTGATATAAGGTGGCTCTGAAAAGAGCCCTTGTGTTAATAGAGTTTTTTCTGCATTTATAAGTAAGTACTGTCTGAGATGTGTAATATTGTAAGATTTTAAATAATCATCACAATAAACGATTTACTTACTTACTTAAGTAAGTACCGATGCAGAGTCTGATGTTGCAGAGGAAGATTCTGTTTGACATGACATGTAACAGAGCTGTGGATAGGCAGGTGTTTCTGGAGGGAAAACAGTGTTGTTAGTTTGCTGTAGAACGTTGAGATATGACCTTTTGACCTGTGCCTTCAGCCAGGTGCAGAATGAGGTGTTACCATGGAAACAGCCAGAGATGGCAGTGGGTCATGGGTGACTTTTATGTGACATTGAAAATATTGTGAGGGACAACCAACTGAAATGTAAATTTGAATACAAAATTTTGCGGGAGGAAATATGATTGGCCGAAGAGAAATATAAGAGTCTGTATTGACTGTATATCTGTGCCATTGAATTTTGGTTGCAGTGATAGCAGCATAATTGAGACTTCCGTCAAACGAATATCTATTTTGTGACTGTCACTGTTGTACATCGTACAAAGCATTGGTAAAGGTAAGTCTGTAACTGTTTGTTTTGTCATGTACCGTAAAATATGGTTTACTCACAAACAATGATTGATTTTCCTCATAGTTTGAAACTAAACTCATTTTTGGCTGTCATAATGTGTTGTATTTCTAAAACTATTTTTAATTTAAATGTGAAATATGAAGTATAAAATATGTGTAATATAAAGAGTAATTATTTGTGTGATTTTGAAGCTTTTATATATAATGAGAGAAGTTGTTTATGAAGTGAAAAAATGATATTAGCAGAGAGACAGATAATGCAGATAGAGAGAGAAATGGTAAATTACATGTGATACCGTCGTGAAAAAATGTTAAACTTTCTGTCACACGAGAAAAGTTGAGTGCGGTTTCAGGACGCGGCCTGCATTGGTGGGTGTAGGTTGAGAGGGGCAGGTGGTTGAGTGAAATAAAATCAAAAGTTGGTATATTACATGTGATACCGTCTTGAAAAAGTGGTAATGCTTAATGAATTCTTAAACTTTCTGACAGACGACAAAATTACATTGTAGTTTGTGGCGCGGCTTGTACTGGTGGGGTGAGAGGGGGAGGTGGTCGAGTAAAATAAAATGAAAAGTTCTGACCATGAGTTTGTACACAGATTTGTGCAGTAAATGTGTTCGTAATTTGAGGTATCAAACTGAATATAACAATATCTCTGTCACTCCTGCTGTTTGACTGCATTTTCATCCGCCTTCTGTTTTCCGTCTCCGTTGCCCTGTGTTATCTTATTGTGTGTGTGTCTGTCTGTGTCTGCCTTCAGTCCGGGTTGAGGAACTTTGCTGTGGAGGCACACACAGATAGTCGCATCAAAGTAGTTGGAACGTTTTCAAAAAACTATTTATATAATTGAAATGCTTTTTTGAAGCGCTAGTGAATGTTTTCTTTCAGAATTACCGCTCGGTTGCTTCCATAGAGCAGAGGGTATGTTGTATTTCACTACTTAGTGCCTCTGCATGTGCACTGTGTTGTGTGGTGGCTGGCGGAGAAGTGTTTGTTATTGTGGAGATTAAAGCGTGATAAAGAGTGAAATAAGACATAGCGTCTGGTCTGTAGAAGCGTGGGAGCAGTGATTAACACTGAGTGAAGCGGAACTGCGACGGTGCTAGTGGTTAGAGAATATGGGGCAGATTTATGAAGGCCTTGCGCAGCCGGTGCGTCATTTTTAACATGGGAAAAAGTGACGCACCGGCGGCGCAAGGCCTTCATAAATCTGCCCCTATGTCTTTATCAATGAGCTCTCTGCATGCGAAGCACTATCACGTTTCTGTTATGCTATTGTGTAAGGGAAAAAAAGCGCGCCAAAACCAACAAAATGGCGAGAGGTGCATGTATGTAATGTGTTGGATCGTTCGCAAATCAGTGTTGGGTTCAGAGAGTGAGTCGTTTCTAAGTAAGGGAGTGTTATATCTATGCTTGTTCGTCGTAAACAAAGAGGCACCATATTCAGACCCCCTCTTTCCTCATTCCATCGGTCGTTCGATCATAACTCAAGTCGTACAAAAACATCTCTCTTATCGAGTCAACGTGTGGAACGTGTAGCCTGTCGAGTTGTACACATTTGGGGGCATATTATCAAGCAATAGCGATAATTATCGCTATTGCTTGGTTAGAGAGAAAAATTTACCGCAGAGCTGCGGCGATTTTTATCGCAGATAAGCCTTGCTATTACCAAGGTTTATCGCAAATGCGATAAAAAACGGCCGCAATGCATGAATATCGCTGAAAAGTCAGCGATATTTATGGATTACCCAGCTAATGCTCTTAGCCATGTTATCCACCTCCCATTGGATAACATGGCTAAGAACTGCTCATAAGTTGATAATAGGAGATAGCGATGTTAGCGACTGTTTCCAACTAAATTAAATTAAATTAAATGTTTCCAACTGTTCGCCCACTTTGCATGTCATTAGTGATAAATATCACCGACATGCAAAGTGGGGTCCAAGATGGTCGTTATCTCCTACTAGCTGTCGTTAACTGGTGTTAGTGACAGCTACGTAATAGGTAGATAATTTTATCTCCGCTTTCTTGGCTTTTAAAGCCAAACAAGTGGAGATAAACCCCCTTGATAATATTCCCCTCGTTTCTTTATCTACTGTGCAGTTTTTCTGCATGTTGCCTATTCTTTGATTTTTACTGTTGCTGTGTCTTATACATTTTCCAGGGGCGGGTATAGGGTCATGGCAGCCCTGGGCAGGGAGCGTAGGTAGGGGGTTCTGTAACAGGGGATTTGTGCGGGGTGGAGCGTGCAGCCCACTGAAGAGGGGGGGGGTGGATCAAGGTGTTTGGAAGTGGAACAGAGGCAGAGCACGCCAAATTCCTGCCATGGTCCGCTACGCAAATATGTATGCATCCTTAGAGGATTATTATATTAAGAATATATATTAATATGGTGGCTCCTGGGGTTTGGTGGTCCTGTGCAGGTGTACTGCTTGCATATGCCCATGGTTGGCCCTGTATTTTCTGTCTATGCACTTGTTCTCCGTCACATGGGCTTTTAGTTATGAAGGCCTTGTGTTGCTGGTGCATGAGTTTTAACATGGGAAAAAGTGATATATCTGTGGCACAATGGTTTCATAAATGAGACATTTTGTATCTTATTGTAATGATAGAGAATCTTGGGGAATTTATCTGTTATGCTTGTTCTTTGCTATAATGGCTCTATTTTGTGTAAGAAATAAGTCTGTAATAAGTTAATTAAATTTTATTATTTTCTTTTTTACAGTGTTTGGTGCTGAAAAGCAACAACCTGCCTTCTGAATTATACAATTTGAGGAATTATATTCTTTTTTTTCAGGTGAGTTGGTATTTTTGCATAGGCAATTTTTTTGGGTGCATATGAAAATAATGAAGAAGATTTTTTTAAATGTTTGTAAAATTTCATGTTTCCATTACTTAAATCTTGTGAAGTGCTCATGATTTTTTAAATCTTGTTGCATTATGTTTGGCAGTTGTTCTCCTTTATTTACAGGGAGGTATTATGATATGGTTCTAGGTGTGATGGGTATTTTTCCTGCATATCTGTGATTATACTATGTATAGGCATTGTTTTACATATTCATGCAGAGGTTTATTATGAGGTTGTTCTTCATGCTTAGTATGACATTTTGTATATGCTATGACTTTTACATGGTGAGTATGCTGTTGAAACATAAAAGTAACTGTCTCTGTGGGAAGTAGTAATCTGTTAAGTGAATGCTATGGTTTGTATAGTGTGAGCCTTCTCTTCAGAGTGCATATAGTTTACATAGCTCTTTGTACTGGTGAACTGAAAAAATGAATCTGTAAAAATTAATTCTACAGATTATAAATATTTGTGATATCTAGAAAATCTAAAAAGAAATTTTACAGTAAAATGTCTTTTAACAACAGTAATTATTTAATGGAAAAAAAAGATTAGTGTTAATGTTTAGGGTTATATTGCCAATTTCTTTTCAAAACAAGAGGAACGTGGTATCTTAAAATATATAGAGTTAATAAGTTAGAAATTATAAAAATATATGTAGTTTAAAAATTAGTAAAGGTACTTTTAAGTTACACATTTATGAAAAAAGATATAATTTAGTCTCTATATTTTTTTAAAAGGATACAGAAGAATAAACTGAGTCTAGTTATGCAGAATTCCTCAGAAAAGAAACAAATTCATTTTGAAATCATTAACGAAGTGATGGAGGAAATTTTAGATGCAGTCTTTGAAGAGGAAATAGATAAAAATAATGATTTTATGGACATGTCTTTAGACTCTTCTTACTTAGAGATGGTAGAAGGAGATGAGGACTTTGGACTTGAAGAAGTCCCTGATGATATAATGGTGGAAGTTCTAGAAAATTATGAAGATTTCAATAAATAAAAAAGTTTTTTGATAGTAAAGCATACTTGAAGAGAGTTTTCTTGTCCTATTCGTCGTTGATGTGCTTTAGGAGAGTGATAAGACATGTTCTCATGAAGTGTAAAAGAGTTTGTAGTAAAAAAGATTAAAACATCTACGATGACCCATAGTTCTTGAAAAAAGTGTACTGTTTGTATGCTTTAAAAATTAGAATTAAAAACTGTCTATAATGTTAAAACAGATATGGAGTGTGATAAAATTAAGAACCAACATTCACTACAGGATTTCCTACTCTGTTCAGAGACTTTCTGTTATTTTCTTTATTCTACTTAGAAAATGAATCTGTGGTTTAAATGTGTACGTTATATGCTAGTAGTCAACTATAATATTTGTTATGTTTGTGTTTTACAGATTGAGAATTTCATCAAAATCTTAAATTAAGATGCCGACCAGAACTGAAAAAAGAAAGCTCTATAAACGGACTTACAATTTGAAGAAGAAAGGAATTGAAGAAGTATCAAAAGAACATAGGACGGATAAAAAGAAGAGTGCTCCTGGTAAGCAAACCAAAAAGTTTTTGAGAGCAATATGTGGACGGAAAAATCTTAGTATTGAAGTGCACAAGGAAAAAAGTATACCAGTATCGAGAAGGAGACATGGAACCAAAGATAAAAATGTTTCTGGAATCAGGAGCCAGGAAAATCTGTACAGTAAAACTCGGATGAATCAATTTAGCCAAATCAGGAAGCGTATGTTTTACAACAGAGTAGTTTCAAATTTATTACAAAAGGAGAAAGTTTCTAAAAGAAGATCTGCTTTTCTTAAGAAGAAACAATATATAGAGGGTATTGTTGAGCGCGCATTTGAGACAAAAAGAAAATTATTTATTTTAGTACTTAATAGAATAAATACGCTAAATAAGGCAATACGAGTTTTAAAAGCTAAAAGTAAATGGAAGAGACACATAAATAGGAGTAATTTTTGTAAAGTGTTTTCTGGGAAGTGGATGCATACTTCAACGTCTGAACCATTTTTTAATGAAGAGAGTTTCTTTCAAAGTAACGATTTGTTGCATGCAGTTGACACCAGTGGTCGAGGATACGAGGTGAAGGAGGGATGAGTAATTGAGAAAGAGAAAATTGTGGTTAGAAATGCAGAAGAGGTGATGGCTGGAGAAGCTTCAGGGGGACGTACTAATGTTCCTGTTTACAGTTGGAATTGTAGTAGCATTTGTAGTGTACGACAGGATTCAATTGATTTCTTTCGCAATTTCTTACGTAAGTACACTAAAGAAAGTCTAAAAAAAAAATTGTTATGTTGCAAGAATTAGATTATTGCAGAGTGCGAGAAAAAGTAGGTCTGCAAGGTCATTCTCTGGCTTGTCTTTCTAAAAAAATATGCCAGAGTGTGTTTCATCACTTCAGGATGTTAGCAGTGCATCATACTAAAATGAGAAAATTGGTGAGAAAGTTGTATTATGCAAAAAGTCCAGCACTTAAACTTAAACAGTTAAATAGTGCTCTTTTGCATGGATGTGAATTAGATGTTAAGAAGATTTGTGCAGAAATTGAGGTAAGTTATTTTGGTCCAGAGGAAGATAATGCAGAGACTGATATAATTATAGAAGGAAATGTGTTAGAAAATGTTGGACATGGTAATATTGAAAATTTTGAACAGGAAATAATAAAGTTTAAGGTAATTGCAGGTGAGAAACCAAATTTTTCTTGTGTCTGTTGTCGACGCATTCATTACAAAAGTCAAACTAGGTTAGTTGATTTATATTTAAAAAGTGAAGATGAAAGTAATGTGTACATCCTTTTCAGGCTATTGTTCGTATGGAGCCTAAGACTGGTAAATTAAATCCTTCAGATTTACAAAGAGGATTAAAGGGTAGATTTGTATATTTGCCACTTGATTTAAAAAAAAAATATGGAAACAATTGGTGTTGAAAATGTAGAAGAGAAACCTGTAGTTATTTTAGTTAATGGTGTACCTACAAAGAGTAAGAAAATCTGGCAAGATTTAGTGGATGTTAGAAAAGTCAAAAAGGCAACGTTGTATTTAGTTCAAAACAATAAGTACTATAAAGATGTATACGTAGAAGAAGAAGATGTAAGTGAAGAAGAGGAGAGTGATTTGTCTATTGGACAAATTGAAAAAGTTGATCTATCCAGAAGTGAAGAAATTTATGAACATTACAGTGTTCATCCACTGCATTCCAAAGAAGCAATAGGGAATGCTATTGAATTATTTCAGATGAAAAAGGCGAAAGGAAATCCTATTAGTGTGTGGGAAGAAAGTTTGGAAGGTTGTTGTTTCCCACAGTTATTCCCTACAGGTGAAGGTACACGATATGATGATCGACCTATGCAGATTCCTGCATCTGAATACCGGACAACAAGATTATATGCAGAAGATCCGAGGTTTCGCCAATGCATTCCATATTTGTTTCATCTTCTGTTTGAGAGTGACTTATCTGGTCTCTCTTATCCAGTAAATCATATCTTAAAAAGTGGAGTTCATCTGCATAATATTTCAGCAAAGGAATTTATGGATAAAGTGCAACAGAAAGTTAGTTTTTTGGATTCACACCTAATTAATTTAATGGCTTGTCAGCGTGGTACTAATGAGTATTGGTACCGTCGTCATGGAGATTTGAAGTGCATGCTTAGAAACTTAGGAGCACCAACATGGTTTTTAACTCTAAGCTGTGCAGAGTATGCTTGGGAAGATTTACTTGAATTTCTTCAGGAGGCGAATGCAAACATAGAAAATATAAACTACAAGACACCCGGAGAATGGTGTTCGTTAGATCCGGTTAATGTTTGCAGATATTTTAATCATAGATTTGAAGCTATGATGTCTTTTCTTACAAACAAGAAAAATCCGCCTCTTGGTGAAGTACTGGATTTCTTTTGGAGAAAAGAATACCAAGCAAGAGGTGCTCCTCATATTCATATGCTGTTATAGATCAAGGATGCTCCTAAATTTGGAAGAGACTCGGATGAAACTGTACTGTCTTTTATTGAACAGTATGTCACTTGTGACATACCTAATAGTACAACTGATAAGGATTTAAGAGGAAAAGTGTTACGCTTTCAAAATCATCGTTGTGGAAGATATTGTCGGCGAAAGTTCAAATCAAAGAGTAAATTCTACACCAAATGTCGTTTTGGATTTGCACGACCGGTACTTTCAAAAGGAAGAGTCAACAATTTGATGTCATCTTTGCGACATAACATCAGAAGAAGGTCACCTAAAAATACGTACAATTTAAGAAGAGGTGAAGAATCCAAATATATAAATGACTATAACCCAGTCATTTTGTCCATGTGGAATGCTAACATGGACATACAATATGTTGCAGACAACTCTATTGCTGTGGCTCGATATATAACGTCTTACATCACAAAATCTGAAAAGACGGAACTGAAGGAGATGTGGGAAGACATTTCTCATGAAAAGAGCCTAAGCAAGAAATTGTATACGTACAGTTAGAAGATGTTGTCTCATCGAGAAATTGGAGCATATGAATGCTGTGACCGATTGTCATCAGCAAGTCTTTATGCTAAATCAAGGACTATTCTCTGGGTGAGTTTGGGTCTTGCAGAAACACGAAACCGTGTTCTAAAACCTGTGCAAGAAATTGAATATTTAGCCCAGAAAGAACAAAACAGTACAGACATTTTGAAAACAAATATGTTGGATACATACTATCCAAATAGAAGTACTCTTCTAGAAAACATTTGTCTGTATGAAATACTTCAAAACTACACTTTTAAAAGGAATGTTACAGAGAACATTGTTAAAGGTGTATATGCTGTAATGGGACAAGAAGGATGTCTGGTGAAGCAAAGAAAAGGACACGTGATTAATCATCGGAAACTGAGTTGCGAAACACCTGACAAAAGAGAATTTTACTATTTTGCTCTTTTGCAACTCTTTAAACCATGGCGTAGAGAAGAGGAACTACTTGGGAACTTTAATAGTTATGAAGATTCATTCAACGCATCTAAAAGTAGTATTGAATGTCCTGTTTTTAGTAATTATCTGCAAATGTTGAATGATGAAATAGAGCAAGAAGCGACAATTGCAGCGGAGATTGCTAGAGATAGTTCACAAGATAGTCAAAGTTCGGCTTCATTAAGTCAAGATCCACTGGGACAACCAATTATCCAAAATGAAGCAGCCACCGCCATGGATGAGGTGGAAAGAGCAATGCAGCAAGGTCAAGAGGAAGTAATCAACTTAGAAGAATTAAAGAAACAATGTAATATTGAGCAAAGACAGATATATGATGAAGTGACAGAGCACATTGAGCATGGCTTTCGTCATGAGAGAAAAGATTGCTCATGTATGTCATTTGAACCTATTCGATTATATGTAAGTGGAGAAGCTGGAACTGGTAAAAGTTTCCTAATTAAAGGAATTACTACATATTTACAGCAGAGAACTCAGTCAACACTGTCGTGTGTTGTTACTGCTCCAACTGGATTGGCAGCACATAATATTAAAGGTATTACTTTACATCGTTTACTGATGCTGCCAGTTGAACATGAAAATAAATTACAATATCACAAGCTATCTGGAGAAGCTTGTTTTGAAGTTTCTAGAGTGCTTAAAAAAATGAAACTTCTTATTATTGATGAAGTAAGCATGGTGTCTAATTTAATGCTTGCTTTTGTGCATTTAAGAATGCAACAGATACTTAAGACAGAGTATGATGTGTTATTTGGAGGTAAACATGTCATAGTTTTTGGAGATCTACTCCAACTAACTCCAGTGAAAGGACAACCTGTATTTGAAACTGTTACGCATGAAGAGACTAGAAAGTGCCTGGGCAGTATTGGAAATGTTAATATATGGTCACATTTCAAATATACTGAACTGATTCAAAATATGCGACAGGCAAAGGATTCTAAATATGGAAATATTCTTCAAGATATCAGGATTGGAAAACTAACTGAAGATGCGAAACAAACTCTGCGTACACGATTACTTTCCAAGCTGTTTCCTAATGAAGATAATGTACCTGAGAAAATATATAGTATAGAGGTAGCAGATAAATCAGTGATATGCTTGATGCCAACTGTGAAAGAATGTTCAGTTTTTAATGAGAAAATGTTGAATTTAGAAAATCAAGAAATTAGGAAACTGGAAGCTAAAGATAGAATAGAGCATGAAGGTAGTACTATTGTTTTGTCTGAAAAGTTGAAGTTAAAATTGGATTCTCTTCAAAAAAGTATATCTAAAACTGCTGGTTTAGAGAAAAATCTGTATGCATGTTTAAATTGTCGGATAATTTTAAGGAGAAATTTACATGTAGAAAGAGGATTTGTAAATGGAGCAATGGGTAATGTTGTTGGTTTTGTTAATTATACAAATAGAGATGAGATTGAATTTTTAAGAATAAAATTTGATGGAATTGAGGAAGTTCAGCAAATTAGTCGCTGTTCAAATCGTTTTTTGCTTGTGAAAGACGTATATGTCCGTCGGAAGCAATTTCCAATTTGTTTGGCATATGAAGTGACTATTCATAAATCTCAAGGTTTAAGTGTAGATTGTGCTTTGGTAAATATTGGAAGCACTGTATTCAAAGAGGGTATGGCATATGTTGCTTTATCGCGAGTTAGAACTTTATGTGGACTTTATTTAATTGATTATGATGAGACAAAGATTAGTGCAGATTTAAATTGTGTGAGGTGTATAATAGGTTAAGAAGAGAATATGCTCCAAGTTTACCTCAATATCCTTTAATTGAAAGGCGTATGGTTGGTCAGAAAAGGAAAAATGAGGAGAAATGTGCTGAAGTAGTTGAGAAACGACGAAAAAAAGATGTAGCTGTTGTTGGTAGGCATAAGAAAACGGTTAGTATTGAAGAGATTGTTGGATTTAAGTTTGAAAACAGGTCTGGTGTCAACTGTTATGCAAATGTAGTAGTTAATGTTGTTTTTTTTCTAAAAAATGTAAGGGAACAGATTGTAGAAAATCAGGAGCAAACATTTTGCTATTCCTTAAATTCTATATTTGAAAAATGCAGTAGTGGTGAAAGTGAAGTAGGAAGTGTTTCAGAACTAAGGAATGTTTTAGACATATGTGCAGGAGTAAATCAATTTTCACAGAATATTCAGCAAGATTGTCAGGAATTTATTATGTATATGTTTACAGTTTTGGAAGATGA
The DNA here is from genome assembly GCF_964261635.1 of Lissotriton helveticus. Lineage (NCBI taxonomy): Eukaryota > Metazoa > Chordata > Amphibia > Caudata > Salamandridae > Lissotriton > Lissotriton helveticus. Next base: position 129,558,127 of record NC_136064.1, read on the forward strand.
AAGTGTAGATATTGATAATCTTTTTGGCCTTTCTTATAAATGGGAACATAAGTGTGATAATTGCTCATTTTCAAGTAGTACTGATATACACAGTGAAAGATTTATATATTTAACTTTACCTGACTGTAAAGAAGTGTCTTTTAATAAACTAGTTAAAGATGCGCATCAGAACATGGTCTGTTCTCAATGTAAGTCTGAAATGTTATCAACTTTATTTATCCATAGATATGGACAATATGTAATATTAATGTTTCAACGATGCAGAGCTGATGGGAGTAAATTGTCAACTTTAATTAAAAATGTTGTGGCTACTCAAGTATCTATTTCTAGAAGAACATTTGTAACTGTAGCCATTATTTTTCATGAAGGGCCTTCCACATCATCAGGACATTATACAGCTTATTTGAAGTGTGGAAGTGGCCTGACGCTTTGCAATGATACCCAATTGACTTTTAAGAAACGTTTGCCTTTTGCCTTAACTAACTCCTATCTGCTATTTTTGGAACCCAAATTTCAGTAGAATCACTTGCTGTAGGAAGATTAATACTGTAAAGATAAGAAACTTTCTTGTTTACAAATATCATGTGACTGAGGGTCTACAAATCTATAAATGAAATTTGTGTTTGGTATAGTGATAACATCAGGTAGACATTTAGTTAATGTTTGATGGTATAAAACATGTTACACATTTTTACTGTAAAGGTTCACAAAAGAAAAGATAAGATTAAGATTAAGAAATTTCAGAAAAAAACTACTTAACTCATAGTATTTGGCCATGTGGAAAAATATGAGAGAAGAAAATGAGTACTTTAGATAATTATTTTAGAACATATATGGACGCAAGTTTTTGGGAGAGGTATTTAAAAGGTAATGAGTTAACTGATACAATTTGGCCATGCGGAAAGGTATGAGAGAAGAAAATGTATACTTAAGATAGATTTTTATAGGAGATACTTGCACTGTGTTTTTTTTAGATATATTTAAAAATAGGTCGTATAGTTTAATTAGTTTGTAACTGTGGAAGTTGTAGTGTGCTTACTCAAGAAATTGCGAATTTGAGAAAAACATTTAAGATATGTTTTTTTCAGGTATTTATAAAATGTATGGAGATTTTGGATGGGTTTTTTAAACACAATCATTTTGATTGTGGTTTTTTTCCCCGCTGTTATATGATGATTAATATTGAAATCACTGTTTATAGTGAAAATCAATGTATTCTGAGGACAGCAAAAATAAACCATTTAATATGTTGTTTGAGTTATTTTGTTACATTGAATTTAGAAATATGTATTAAAACATATTTTTTTACTGTCTTCCACAGATATTATATTTATAAGGTAAGTACAACTAATAACATCCGAGATTTTTCTCTGCCTCTCTCTTATTGACTCCTACTTTTTTTTATTTTATGAAATGTACATTATAATCTTATTTTTACTTTTCTTCCACAGGTACTACGTTTTTAAAAGAAATGTATTTTACTTTTTTATTATTTTTTAGGTAAGTATAAAAAATAAAGAAACTTTTACATCACTGTGTCATTTCTTTGTCTATCCTGTTTAAAGCAATGTCATGTTTAATATAAGCACTTCCACATAGGAATGGGTGCATTGTTATAAGGCATGCTTTAAAAGTGATTTAATGAAATGAGCGACATTTCACTGAGTGAGTTCAACAACACTGATATATGAAAACATTGGTGGGAAATGATATTAAATGTTACATGTTGTTTTTTCCAGGAGTTTAAGTTATTTTCTGCAGTGGCAATTCTGCCACAGCATTAGGGGGCCGGGGGGCTGAGTGGTACTTCTATGCTCATGATAGAGCTACTCCTTCATGAGCCACGGTTGAGATTTGTTCATGATACAGTGGTTCTGTCATGGCTCTGCTTAGTCAATAGAACGTGTCATGGAGGCGCAATATTAGTGTTGTGCAAGCACAGCGGCAAGCTCATGACAAAACTGGTCCATCCTGAGGACAGCTGAGGCAATGCTCGTGATGGAGCGGCTCTGTCATGAGCATGGAAGGACTTAACAGGTGTTAAAAAAACCTGAGGGGTCTCTTCAAAGAGAGTGTTGGTTGTAATTTAAAGGGCACTTTAAAACACATTGTGGCAGCTTTATGTTGACGTTGCGTCTCTTTGCGCCACAATTTCATCAGTTTATTTAATACAATGACAGTGGAAATAATGTACCATATTTACAACGTTATGGATCTAGGAGATATGTCACATTCTAAAGCCCTGCACCATAAGGAAGTGTTCCTCTAAAGGAATGCGTCTTGAAAGTGGCTGACTGTAATGCTTGATATTTCACTCAGTGACTTTCAGACCAATGCTGTTTCAAAACTGTGCATGTGCTTGAAGCAGGCGTAGGCATTGACGCAGTATTGTGAATATAGTGCGCCTTGCTGGAGCTGCATCACACTTGCGATGCAACTCTAGTAGTGTATTACTTTTTCAGCACAGATGTGTTACGCATGTATGGTGTTTTTGTACCATGGTGCGCCACATTTCAAATGTGGCACACCATGGGTAACGGAGCACTAGCATACTGTGGTGCACATTAACTGGTGCATATCTGGGTATGAAGTAGTTAACATAAATCTGCCCCATAGGTTACAAATCCGCGTTTAGTAGACTGTTTAGCCTTTGTAGTTTTATGTTTTTTCTGTTATTCTATGTAGGTATGTAATATTGCAAGATTTTTGTCACGAAAAATAAGCCATGAGTATTGGGTTTGTGAAAGATTGCAAGATTTTTAAAATTAAAAAGGAAAAACCATGGCATTGTTTAATATAGCATTGTAAATACTTATCTTTAACAATGATGAGAGAGTAAAAAAAGGTTAACCTGATGTTCGAAAGTTATTCATAGGTTTCTTTAGAGGAAGTATTCTATATGATTGAAGCGTGGGTGTTTCACTTTTTTATAGGTAATAGAATGCATTCTGCAAGCATGTAGTACTCCTCCTGCTACAGCATAAATATTCTTCAGTGCTTATTTTCATTTCGTAAGTGGTATTGAGACCGACATAGAACTTCAATGGATCGGAGGGGCTGTTCTTGTGCATCTGGAGGACTGCTAAGCCGTTGCAGCAGTGGGAGTGAGGCCTCTTACAGGGGCGTAGCGCAGCTCCTTTTGATGTTCACAATTGCAGATAACACGGTAGAGATGTGAGAGAAGTGGGTGGAGTGCTTCGTGTAAATTGCAGAATAGAAACTACTCAGAACCAATTGGAAGTGTTGTTTTGAAGTCACATGACTTCACATGCGCGTCTTAGGACGTGTACACGGTGATAGTATCTGGTCATGTACGCCATTTGGAAGTAGCGGTCTAATTCAGCGAAGTTTCAAAACGTGAAAAGGAGTAAATCGAAACATATCCGGATTTAATATATCTTCTGAGTAGTATAAGTTCTATGATGGGTCTATGAAGAAATTTAATAAGTTGCAATCGCAAAGTTTTCCCGAAATATATAGGCGGGTGCGCGCACACGGTCGCGCACGATCGAAAGCCAAAAAAGGGGAGATAAACGCCCTTTATAATATGCTCCTGGAGCTGTTTTTGGTACAATGAGTTAGTTCTGAAAAGAACTTTTTTTTTTTTTTTAAAACAACTGTTATGTTGTTTTTTATTTTTTAAACTTGCAACAACATTTTCAAGTGTGACACAGGATCAAAATGAAATGAAGAAATTTATCTTTTCTCGGGGCATTTATGACTCTCAATTTTTAGTTTAGTAAGAATGAGGCTCTGCTCTCCGTCCAGAAGAATTTCTCCACACTCGTTACATTTCATGTGCACCTTTGCAAGATATGGTCTCAAGTCCATCACAGCACTCGATGGAGATACAGGTCGTCCACCAGAAGATGTGATAGTATCTGGTGCGGTGATAGTATCTGGTCACGTACGGCATTTGGAAGTAGCGGTCTAATTCAGCGAAGTTTCAAAACGTGAGAAGGAGTAAATCGAAATATATCCGGATTTAATATATCTTCTGAGCTCGAATCAAGCATACAATTGTTAAAGTAGAAAACCTTTTATATTTTTTTTTTAAATACCAAGGTGTGTACATTCGGTCACACACGAAAGTTTAAAAAGACATTCTGCTCCATTTAATGAAAATTTTCATAATATTAAAAAAGAAGCCTAGGTTTAGTCTCTTTGACATATTATAAGTTCTTTGATGGGTCTATGAAGAAATTCAATAAGTTCAGATTGCAAAGTTTTCACAAAATATATAGGTGGGTGCGCGCACACGGTCGCGCACGAAAGCCTGGAAATGCGCTATCCATTTTATTGAGAACTGTTGCCGAGAATGCGCACACCGGGTCGTGCACGAAAGTTTAGAAAGGCTATTTTTATTTACAGACAAATTTTAATGCGTTGAAAAAAAGGCAAGGTACAGACTTTCTAATTCTGTATCGCTTTACAAGGAGTCTCTATGCAACTTGAACAGTGAAGAAAACGGCTTGTTTCCGAAAAAAATATTGCCAGAACTTTATTGACAAAAGTATAGGTTGTATACACAAGATATTTCTGAATTAGCATTTTAAAAACCAATGAAATTCACTGAAAAAACCATAGGTTTTACACACGTTATAGTTAGGAAGTAGCATTTACAAAACCTATGAAATTCACTGAAAAAACCATAGGTTTGACACCAGTTATAGTTAGCTGGAAATGTTACTGATATAAAACCAATGAAATTCCACGTTATAGTTAGTTGGACTCTCTATAACTTGCGCTTGTAATGCACTGCTGATGACGTCACATATTACATCACTCATGACATCACTGATGAGTGGATGTATAAGAAGTATTGTTTTTTCCCAAATGATGAAAACCCCTCCTTCTTTCCTCACTCTGACTTTCATCATTGTGAGAGGAAGACCTATTTTGCTTGTTGGAAAATGGCTTCATTGGTAGCTTCAGCTGGTGGACCCCCACCACCACCACCACCTCCTCATGGGAAGAGAGGACCACCTCCCCAGGTCCTTACCAACACTGAGGAGGAAGAGGAAGAAATGGATGAGGAGGGAGAAGAACCACAATTTTTAGAAGAGTTGCCCCGGGTTTCCAGAAAGAAAGCCAGTTTCATCTGGCAGTTTTTTTCAATACCTCGTGGCCAAAAAAAAGTCAACGCGAGGTATGTCACCTGCCTGATATGCAAGGAACAATTGTCCAGAGGGACGGACAAAAAATATAGCTTTGGAAATCACACAATGCACAGGCACATGACGAGGAAACATCCCCTAAATTACAGCCGGGCGGAATTAAGGGATATGCACGACAATCCAAGACCAACTCCTGTGGCCAGACCAACAATACCGGTTTCTCTAACACCAGAAGAGGCCAACTGTGCCAAATATTCAAGAAAATTTTGGGCACATGATTCACTTATGTATGCACTGTCGTGCATTATTAGCTTGTGGCAACATGAGCATCAATGCACTCAACCTGGCGTATGAACACCATGATTGCCCTAACCGCCCCCAGTAATTTTTTTTTGCTCCTGTTGAGCCCTTTTCAACGCCTGTTTTTTGTTGTTTCCCCCCCCCAAAAAAACCCCAAAAAAATATAAAATCGTTCAAAAAATACAAAAAAAAAAAAAATACAAAAAAATACAAAAAAAATATAAAACATCAAAAATATAAAAAAAAAAGTTCTTTTCAGAACTACCTTCCCTTTCCAAAAAAATTGCTAGAATGTTTAGCACTCTGGCAAGCTCTATTTCTTTTGGTTCGCTTCCGGGTTAGCTTCCCGGTACGCGGACCGGGAGCTAACCAAAAAAAAAAAAAAAAAAAAAAGTGTAAGTATAAGGAAAGGAAACAGAGAGTGATGTTAAAAGAAAGACAGCTATAGGGAGTAAAGAAGAGATACTGTTTAATAGATCTATTTACCGAAGAAAAGACAGAAGAGGGTATAATTGTGAAAAACAAAATAGATAACGAAGTGAAAGAAAAAAAAAGAGAGTATAACATTAACAAAGAAGAGTTTCTTGGAGAATGTGAGTGAATGTTCAAAATAAGATTAAAACATGAGGAATAACAGAGAGAAAAAATAGAAAACAGAAAACAAAAAATAACAGAAAAAGATTAATTGAAACAGCAAAGAAATGTAATTAACATAGAGCCATATCATCAACATAGGCAATAAAAGTTTTGCAGCTTTTATTGGCAGAAATGTGTCGCTAAAGCTGCTTTTGTGGCAGAAAACTGCCACTAAAACCACTTTTGCACCAGTTTTCTGCCAATAAAAAGAGCAATAATTTTATTGGCTGTGTTCATAATATTCCCCTTAGTGTGCTTCAACTACACAGAGAAAGCATTATGAACAAGTAGTGATAGAATGATCAGTCAAAGACACTAAGAGTAATAGAGACGCAGTGAGTGAACAAGAGTGAGGAACTATGAGAAGAGAGGGACTGAGAAAAAGAGTGGAAGGAGTTGAGTAAGTAGGTAATAGAGAAAGGAATGAGGGAAGAAGCAAAGGCAGGAAACTGAGGGTTAAAGAAATGAAGCTGTGGAACTAATAGTAGTTAAATGTGATAGAAATGTAACGAAAACAGTACAAAATATTTACCTTATAATTGTTGTTAAATTACTCACTTTTTGTTTTTATACTTTCAATCTGTGAAAGAGAGAACAAACATTTGAAAAATATTAAAAAATGTATTTAAAAATTAGAAAAGACAAGGGAAAAGATTGAAGGACAAACAGTTTTTCAACAACTTTGACACTTACAGAAGCTTCTGCTTCTCCAGGCCCCCTACACAGTCCTAAAGATATACATTTTAAACTAACAGTATCTTGATGCAGATGAAGTGAGGCCTATCTTAAAACATGGTGCATCTTTTGCATTGCTGTTGTTTCAGAAAAGTGTCGCAAGACACTAAAATTTTAAATAATTGCTTCAGGATGCCAATAAGATGTCTACTATCCAGAGGTTTGTTTCAGGTGAGGCCTACTCAGGGTTGCAGATGAGATTTACACTTGTTGAAGAGTACAGAGGAGATAATACATGTGAAGGTCTACCAATGAAGTGAGTCATGTCCACTGCACTCTTCAACAAAGTCCAAATCTCCTATGTTTCCCTGGACAGACCTAAACTTGATCTGCACAATGTGATTCGTAATAATAGGAAACACAGGTGATGTAATTGAAATACGTGCAATTTATTTTGCTCCTTTCACAATCACATCACTTGTGTTTCCTTTGCTTAGGTATCTCATTGTGCAGATGTAGTCTAGCATATGAAAGAATACGCAGAAGTGCAGCACTGCATGCAACAACTTTGACACTTACAGAAGCCTCACCTTCTCCATGCCTCCTACACAGTTCTACATATACATCATAAATGCAAACAGTACAGAATTAATTATACATGTTAAATGGTTTATTTTTGCTGTTCTCAGAATGTATCAAATTTCACTAAAAGCAGTGACTTGAAGGTATTCATCATGTAACAGCGGGGAAAAAAAAACACAATCAAAATGATTATGTTTAAAAAACCCATACAACATCAGAAATCAAAATTCAGAACTCCTTAAAGTTAACTTACTTTCCATGACGTCCAAGGATGTCCTATGAACAGCTTACACTCTTTTGTGCTGTTATTACTTTCAGCCCGCCACTTTCTGAAAGAAAATCTCCATCGTTTTTAAAAACACGTTACATGCAATAAATGACTTCTTGCTCTCTACCACAATTTTCCACAAGGCCAAATCTGGTCAGAGCCATTTATAACTCTTGGATTTCTTGTAAGCCAATCCCGTCATTTGGCATTTCCGCAACTTTCAGAATTAAAATGTTGAAGATCATTTTCACAATCCTGGAATAGTAATATCTTCCCCTTCTTGCTCAGTCATGTTCTACATTTCCTATGACACTGATACTGCTTACTATGAAGCAGACTTACACTACCTCTATGACTACTACAATTATTTAATTCTCTACATCACTTTTAATCACAAAGCAATGTAAAACAGTAGACAGCATTGCAGACTTACATTCCCTCTACTCTATGTTTTGATTGGCTGCTTCAATTAGCTTATAAAAAGAAACAGTTTTTCTGAACTCATTGAAAGTGCACGTATTTCTCCATGACGTCCAGTCCTATGGTTAGAAGTTATGTCTCTGAACTACACTTATCCTCAAGGCCAAATTGTGTAGGAGCCATTAGAACTTCTTGAAATTCCACAGAGCACATCCCGAGATTATTTCCCTAAAATTTAGGTTTTAAAAACACCAGGTAAGAGTTTTTAAGGTCATACGGCAATTTTTTTTTGAAAATTAAAACAGAATCATTGCAGAATGACCAGCCATTTCTAGACTTTAAATAAGCTGTGTAATGTCCTGATGTTATTGAAGGGCCGTCATGATATATAATTGCTGCAGTTACAAAAGTCCTTCCTGATATTGACAACTGCGAAGCTACAAAATTTTTAATTAAAGTTGTCAATTTTGTTCCATCAGGCCTACATCGTTGGAACATTAAAATGACATACTGGCCATATGTTCGTATAAATAATGTGGACATCATTTCAGATTTACATTGGCTACACTCCATGTTGTGATCAGCTGCTTTTACTAGCTTATTAAAGGAGACTGATTTACTGTCTGGCAAAGTTAAATATATAAATCTTTCTGAGTCTACACTAGTAGTACTTGATACCATACAGTTCTCGCAGTCATGCTGCCATTGATAAGAAAGCCCAAACAGCTGATCTACATCTACACCTTCAGCATGTAATACATCAAGCATATACATTAAAAACTCCTGACAATCTTGCTGAATATTTTGAGAGAATTGTGTTTGGCCTGAACATCTGTCTAACAGATTTCGAATTTCAGACACACTTTCTATGTTTCTTCTATCAGTGCTACATTTCTCTAACACAGAATTTAACAAACTGCAAAATCTTTGATCAGAATTGACCACAATCTCTTCTTTTACATTTTTTAGAGAAAACAAAACATTAACCACTACATTAGCATAGCAGTTGACACCAGAACTGTTTTCAAACTGAAAACCAACAACATCTTCAACAGAATCCTTTTTGTTTCTGCTTGTAATTTTAGGTTCATTGACTTTTTGTCTTTTTGCTACAACCTCCCCAGTATTGTTCTCATTTCTTCGTTTCTGGCCTACCACACGTTTCTCAAACAAAGGATACTGAGGCAAATGTGGCGCATACTCTCTTCTTAACCTATTGTATTCCTTAACACAATCTAGATCCGCACAAATGTTTGTGACATCACACTCAATCAAGTACAATCCCGATAAAGTTCTAACTCGTGACAATGCCACAGATGCCATACCCTCCTTGAACACAGAACTGCCAATATTCACCAATGCACTGTCTACACTTAAACCTTGCGATTTATGAATTGTCACCACATATGCCAAGCAAACAGGAAACTGCTTACGGCGAACATATAAGTCTTTTACAAGCAAAAATCTAGCAGAACAACGAGCAATTAGCTGTACTTCCTCAATGCCATCAAATTTAATTTTTAAAAATTCAATTCCATCTCTATTTCTGTATTTCACAAAATCAACAACATTACCCATTGATCCATTTACCAGACCTCTTTCAACATGTAAATTCCTTCTTAAAATTATACGGCAGTTCAAGCACACATTCAGAGTCTTTTCAAAACCTGCAGTTTTAGATATACTCTTCTCTAATGAATCCAATTTTGTTTTCAGATTCTCAGACAAAATAATTGTTGATCCCATATGCTCTACTCTATCAATAGCTTCCAGTTTCACAATCTCTTGCTTTTCTAAATGCAACATTTTGTTGTTAAATTTGGCACATTCTGCAAGAGTTGGCATCAAACATATTCCAGATTTCTTCTCAGTAATTTTCTGAAAAATATTCTCAGGCACAACATCTTGTTCTGGATATAAATTTGACAGTAATCGTGCATGTAAAGCTTCTTTCCCATGCTCGGTCACTTTTCCAATTCTAACATCTTGTAGAATAGTCTTGTAAACTTCATCCTTCGCCTGACGCATATTTTCATGCAGTTCAGCATAATTGAAGTTTAACCATATATTGACGTTGCCAATGCTGCCTAGGCACTTCCTGGTATCTTCATGCGTGAGCATTTTGAACACAGGTTGCCCTTTCACTGGTGTCAGCTGCAGAAGATCTCCGAAAACAATGATGTGTTTGCCACCAAATAACACATCATACTCTGTTTTGAGAACTTCTTGCATCCTCAAATGCACAAAGGCAAGCATGACATTGGAAACCATGCTTACTTCGTCAATGATAAGAAGTTTCATTTTCCTCAAGATTCTTGAAACTTCAAAACAAGCATCTCCAGATAGCTTGTGATATTGTAATTTGTTGTCATGCTCCACTGGCAGCATCAGTAACGATGTAAAGTAATCCCTTTAATATTATGTGCTGCCAGTCCAGTTGGAGCAGTGACAACACAAGACAGCGATGACTCTGTCCTTTCCTGCAAATAGCATGAAATTGCTTTAATGAGGAAACTTTTTCCAGTTCCCGCTTCTCCACTCACGTACAGTCGGACAGGCTTCAACGACGTACATGAGCACTCTTTCTTATCATGACTTAATCCATGATCAATTTGCATGGTAACTTCGTCATATATTTTCCTCTGCTCAACGTTGAGTTGTCTTTCCAACTCTTCTAAGTTAACCGCATCCTCTTGAGCATGTGCCATGGCTCTTTCCACTTCATTCATAGCAGTGGCAGCTTCATTTTCAATAACAGGTCCTCCTAGTGGATCCTGACTCAATGAAGCAGAACTCTGACTGTCCTGAGAACTGTCTCTGGCAATCTCGGCTGCAATCGTTGCTTCCTGCTCAATTTCCGCATTCAACATTTCTACATATTTGGGAAAAGCAGGACATTCTATGGTCTCCTTGGCGGCATTGAAAGAGTCTTCGTAACAGAGGAAATCTCCAAGCAGTTCCTCTTCTGCACGCCAAGGCTTGAAAAGTTGCAAAAGTGCTAAATAGAAAAACTCCTTTTTTTCAGGAGATTCGCCACTCAATTTTCGATGTTTTACCAAGTGGCATTTTCTTTGCTTGACCAGACATCCCTCACTTCCTATTACAGCATACACTCCTTTCTCAGTATCTTCTTTGATGTTCCTCTTGAATATGTAATTTTGCAGAACCTCATACAGACAAACATTCTCGAGGTGACTGCTTCGATTTGGATAATATGTATCCAACATGTTTGTCTTCAAAATGTCGGTACTGTTTGGCTCCTTTTCCGCCAAATACTCAATTTCCCGCACAGGTTTGAGAACTCGATTACGCGTTGCTGCAAGACCAAGACTCGCCCAAACGATACTCCTGGACTTGGCATAGAGACTTGCTGAAGACAACCGGTCAGAACATTCGTACGCTCCGATTTCTCGATGCGACAACATCTTCAGACTGAAACTGTACAACTTCTTGCTGAGGCTCTTTTCATGGGAAATGTCCTCCCACATATCCTTCAATTCTGTCTTCTCTTTTTTGGTGATGTAAGACGTCACATACCGAGCCACAGCCATACAGTTATCAGCCACAAACTGTATATCCATGTTAGCATTCCACATGGACAAAATCACCGGGTTGTAGTCGTTGATGTACTTGGACTCTTCGTTCCTCTTCAAATTGTAAGTGTTTTTAGGTGATTTCTTCATGACATTGTGTCGCAGCGAAGACATTAAACTGTTTACTCTTCCTTTAGAAATCACCGGTCGTGGAAAGCCGAAACCACATTTAGTGTAGAACTTGTCCTTGTTTCGGAATTTACGACGGCAGTACTTTCCACATCGATGGCTTTGGAAACGCAGAACTTTTTCTCTTAGGCTTTTCTTCTCCTTTGCGTTTGGAACAGCACACGTATAATACTGTTGGATGAAACTCATCACTGAGTCTTCTGGATCCGTTCCAAATTTAGGTGCATCCTTGATCCACAGCAACATATGTATATGAGGAGCACCTCTTGTTTGGTACTCCTTTCTCCAGAAGAAATCCAACACCTCTCCAAGAGGTGGATTCTTCTTATTCATGATGAAAGACATCATAGCTTCAAATCTATGATTGAAGTACCTACATACATTGACTGGATCCAAAGAGCACAGTTCTCCGGGTGTCTTGAATTCGATGTTATCTACGTTAGCATTTGCCTCTCGTAGAAATTCAAGTAAGTCTTCCCAGCCATACTCGGCACAGCTCAGAGTGAGGAACCATGTGGGAGTACCTAAGTTCCTCAACATACATTTTAAATCACCATGACGACGGTACCAGTACTCATTAGTACCACGCTGACACGCCATGAGATTAATCAGGTGAGAATCCAAAATACTGTCTTGGACATTGACTTTATCCATAAAGTCACTTGCCGAGATGTTTTGCATGTGTATACCACTTTTCAAGATGTGGTTCACTGCATATGACAGTCCAGACAGATCGCTTTCAAACAGGAGATGAAACAAATAAGGAATGCATTGTCGAAACCTAGCATCTCCTGCATACAATCGCAAAGTCCGGTATTCAGAAGCAGGAATTTGATGAGGTCGCTCATCATATCTTCCTCCCTGACCTGTTGGAAAAAGCTGTGGGAAACACCGAGCTTCCAAACTTTCCTCCCAAACACTAATGGGACTCCCTTTGGCTTGTTTCATTTGAAACAACTCAATAGCATTCCCCATGACTTCCTTGGAATGCAAAGGATGAACACTATAATGTTCATATATTTCTTCACTAGTAGAGGGTTCTACTTTCTCAATTTGACCAGCATACAAATCGCTATCCTCTTCCTCACTTACTTCCTCTTCTGCAACATATACATTCTTATAGTATTTATTATTTTTTTTCAAATACAATGTTGCCTTTTTAACTTTCCTAACATCTACTAAATCTTGCCATATTTTCTTATACTTTGTCGGAACCCCATTAACTAAGATAACCAGAGGTTCCTCTTCCACTTTTTCTACTCCAATTGTGTTAATGTTTTTCTTCAAATCTAGAGGCAAATAAACAACTCTTCCCTTTAATCCTCTCTGTAAATCTGATGGAGGCAATTTCCCTGTCTTTGGCTCCATTCTTACAATAGCCTGAAAGGGATGGATACTTTGAATCAAAATAGATTCATAAGTATTTAAATCCTTCAATTCAGAAGGAATCTCAACCAATTCCAGATTATTATGAACTGCTCTAGCAGGCATCTGGTTTTGATTTAATTTGCAACAACAATAACTACACACACGTTGATCCAATCCCAAATCAAAACAATTTTCTACCATCAAGTATGTTGCGAAATCCTTCCATTCACTATTATTTTCCCTTTCACTTTTTGCATATAAATCCACTAACTTAGTCTGATTCTTATAATAAGTGCGTCGACAACACACACAAGTGAAATTAGGCCTCTCACTTGATTTCACCTCAAACGTCGCAATTTCCCTCTGGAAATTATCTGTACTGGAAACCTGTACACTATCTTCCACATGACCCTCTTCTTCTTGCTCAATTTCAACATTCTCCTCTTTACTTCCAAAGTAACAAAACTCAATTTCTTCACATATATTCTTCACATCTATTTCAGAACCATGCAAAAGAGCAGCGCATAATTGTTTAAGCATAATTGCTGGACTCTTAGCATAATACAACATTCTAACTAATTTCCTCACTTTATTATGATGCACTGCTAGCATCCTGAAATGATGAAAAACACTCTGGCATACTCTCCTGGAAAGACAAGCCAGTGAATGACCATGCAAACCTGTCACTTCTCTTACTCTGCAAGGATCTAATTCTTGCAACAACCTTATTTTCTGCTTCAAACTTTTCTTATTAAATGACCGTACAAAATCACAAAGCAAATTGATGGAATCCTGTCGCACACTGCAAATACTACTACACTTCCAGGTGTACACAGGACCCTTAGCACGTCTTCCTAAAACCTCATTACCTAACACCTCTTCTGCCTCTCTTGTCACAAGTTTTTATTTTTCAACTGGACAACCATCTTTCACTTCATAAGCACGACCACTGGTGTCAACTGCATGCACCAAATCATTATCCTGGAAATAACTCTCCTCATTAAAAAATGCCTCACAGCTTGAACTATGCATCCATTCTCCAGAAAAAACTTCACAAAAATTACTACGATTAACTATTCTCTTCCATCTACTATTTCTTTTGAAATCATAAATTGCCTTGTTTAGCTTCCTAATTCTATTGATTATCAAAATAAATAACTTACGTTTAATTTCAAATGCCTGATCAATAACTTTCTCAACTTTTTTTTTTCTCTTATAAAAAACCAGTTTCTGTTGACCTTTCTTAATATTTTTTAACAAATTGCCAATTATCCTGTTGCGGAACATTCGTTTACGAATCTCCCTAAACTGTTGTTTCCTTCTACTATCATGCACAGAGTTATCTCTTGCTCTAGCAGTAACATTTTTCATTGGCCTTTCCTTTCCATTTGAATTCCTTCTCGTTTTATGGACTGAAACATTTTCTGTAGTAATATTTTTTTTACTACACATATTTCTTATGAAATATTTTGTGCTCTTACCCGGTGCTTTCTTCGTGACTTGACAAATCTTTTTGTTAGAGGACTGCTGCTTATTTTCTTTCACCTGCTGTCTTTGACGTTTTGCAGCCTTTCTCTGTCTTTCTATTGTTGGCATGGTTAAATCTTGAAATGATCTGCAGTTGAATCTGTGGTAAAATATAATAAAAAATGTTATTAACCATTATTACCAAACAGTAAAACAATAACAGTGATCAAAAACTTAACACACTACTTGACATTTTAAATAGAAGATTTTTTAGTCTTTGCAAATTTACAATACAGAAATAGCAGAAAAGAAATGACATTTATATTTATGTTACCTGTGCTATTTTATATGTGAATCTGATCTAATTTTATGAGCATATTTTAATATTTTATTGAAGACACTACACATAACCTGCTTTTGAAGGTGTCTTTATTTTTAAATTAAACGGTTTACCTTTTTACTTTTTATTAATTATAAATTTAAAAAATAAATGTTTATATTTCCATAGGCTCAAGCAGGTCAGCTTCCCATCCTATGTCATATAATTCGGACAAATCTGCATCCTCATCACGCTCTTCTTCATCCTCAGGATTTAAATCATCCAAGGGATCAACATCCACTGATGTTTCAATTACAAGTTCAATGATGAGGTCAAAATCAACTGATTGCAGATTGTCGCTCATGTTGAGGTTGTCTTTATCTTTAAAGAAAGATAACAACAATGAGATGTTGCAGAGTAAGAGACAAATCTCAGAGATTATAATAGTAAAATTGTTTAACAAGAGTAATATTTTGCAGCTATTATTTAGCCATGTCCATCAATGCTGAGCAGGTGAAGCCTATGTCTAAATTTTCAGTGAACAGGACTCATCTCTTCTTAACCTTGGATAAGCCTCACCGACTCTGTGTGTCCTGCACATACTTAAATGTAAAGGGGCAGATTTATGTTAAATGGCACATCCCCAGGCATGCACCAGTTAACGTGCACCACTACTCTGCCACCCATGGTGTGCCGTATTTACAATCAGATAGGAGAAAGCTTCGTCAAAACCCTGCGCCTGCTTTAAGCAGGCATAGGTCTTGACGCAACATTGTGGAGATGGGGCACCCCTGAGCCTTGCTTGAGCTGCATCGCACTTGCGATACAACTCCAGCAATCACTACCTTTACAGCACAGATACGTCACGCATCTGTGCCATTTTTGCCCCATGATGCCCCGCATTCTAAATGCAGCACACCATGGGTGGCGGAACAGCGGCGCAGGATGACTGACACATCCCTGGTGATGCACCAGTCATCATAAATCTATCCCTAAGCTTCTTATCTTGTTACAGATGAACCGCCATATGTAGCATGAAACTATTTTGCATTTCCTAAATAGCGAATTTTAAGGAATAAATAGCAATTCTTTACCATTCCTAATTTGCAATGAGCAAATTGCTAATTGCAAGTTACCCATTCATTTCCATGGGCTAGGAGGCTCATAGGAATGAAGGTTTAATTTGCGATTAGCAATTTGCTCATCACAAATTAGGAATTTTTCCAAGGGTGCAGGGGTGTCTCAAGAACACCCTGCTGCACCCCTGAAAAAGAAATTTGGGGGCATATGGCACACATACATGCCCTAAGGGCATGTGTTGGCGTCATATGGCACCTTTTGTTTTTTTGAAAAAAAGCTTTTTGAAAAGAATTCACAAATTACCACCAATTTACCACAATAGTTTCCAAATCCTTAATGTCATTTTTTACATATTTTTTGTTTGATACATTGCATTTAAGTAGTCACAAAATTTGCAAATCCTTCAGTGCAATTGCAAAATAAGGAATAGCAAATTTTGCTACTCCTTATTTTGCATCAAACTTGTTTGATACATACCATTTGTCTAATTAACATTCGCAAAGGCCGAAATTCGTAGAATTTTGATCTTTGCGAATGCTAATTAGCTTGAGACATATGGCCCCAAGTGAGGCCTGTCTTGCGACATGGTGCATCTTTTGCATCACTGCTGCATCGGTTTCATGTGGTACGTTTTTTTTACACCATGACATATCTGCCTAAATGCATCAATTTGTAATGTTGTCGCCTCATAGCAAATCTTTTGCACCGCCGCTGCATCATAAAAGTGACGCACAGTGGCGCAAAAGAGGCATACACCTATCATAAATCTGTCTCTACCATTTTAAATGATTAATTCAGGATGACGATAAGGTGTGGCCTATCCAGAGGTTTGTTTAAGGTGAGGCCTACTCAGTATTGCAGATTAAAGTTACGCTTGATGAAGAATACAGAGGACATAATACATGTAAAGCTCTACCAATGAAGTAAGTGATGTCCACTTCATTGCGCCAGTCATCATAAATGTATCCCTAAGCTTCTTATCTTGTTACAGATGAACCACCATATGTACCATCAAACTATTTTGCATTTCCTAAATAGCAAATTTTAAGGAATAAATAGCAATTCTTTACCATTCCTAATTTGCAATGAGCAAATTGCTAATTGCAAGTTACCCATTCATTTCCATGGGCTAGGAGGCTCATAGGAATGAAGGTTGCAATTTGCGATTAGCAATTAGCTCATCACAAAATAGGAAATTTTTCAAGCGTGCAGGGGTATCTCAAGAACACCCTGCTACACCCCTGAAAAAGAAATTTGGGGGCATATGGCACACATACATGCCCTAAGGACATGTATAGGCGTCATATGGCA
The DNA here is from genome assembly GCF_964261635.1 of Lissotriton helveticus. Taxonomy (NCBI): domain Eukaryota; kingdom Metazoa; phylum Chordata; class Amphibia; order Caudata; family Salamandridae; genus Lissotriton; species Lissotriton helveticus. Next base: position 129,575,392 of record NC_136064.1, read on the forward strand.
CCTTTTGTTTTTTGGAAAAAAATGCTTTTTGAAAAGAATTCGCAAATTACCACAAACTAGAAGTTGGTGGTAGTTTCCAAATCCTTAATATCATTTTTTACATATTTTTTGTTTGATACATTGCATTTAAGGAATCGCAAAATTTGCAAATCCTTCAGTGCAATCGCAAAATAAGGAATAGCAAATTTTGAATTAAGGACATTTTAAGTAATTTCCACATGTGCAGTGTTTTCAAATTATGATTTGAAAATCGTTTTTGGGGAAAAGTAATGGTTAAAAATTTATGACAAGGACATAATGGTGTATGCTTCTCTATAGGGCATTTCAGTGTCTCTGATGTCATTTTTCCCATATTACATTATAAGACCTTTCCCCATAGAGCACATTCCTTGTAAATATGCTCCCACCTGTGCATGGTGAATTTAGATTTTGACTGTTTGAGTCACATAGCCATGTTAAAAGTCACCCCAAAAAATTGCAAACGCTTTAAAAAAACACATTCATGTGTCTTAAGGACATTTTAAGTCATTTCCCCGTGGACAGTGTATTGTAAGTGGCACAAAAGAGGCATACACCTATCATAAATCTGTCCCTAGCATTTTAAATGATTAATTCAGGATGACGATAAGGTGTGGCCTATCCAGAGGTTTGTTTAAGGTGAGGCCTACTCAGGATTGCAGATTAAAGTTACACTTGATGAAGAATACAGAGGACATAATACATGTAAAGCTCTACCAATGAAGTAAGTGATGTCCACTTCATTGCGCCAGTCATCATAAATGTATCCCTAAGCTTCTTATCTTGTTAGACATTAACCGCCATATGTATCATAAAACTATTTTGCATTTCCAAAATAGCGAATTTTAAGGAATAAATAGCGATTCTTTACCATTCCTAATTTGCGATGAGCAAATTGCTAATTGCAAATTACCCATTCATTTCCATGGAGCAGGAGGCCCATAGGAATGAAGGTGCAATTTGCGATTAGCAATTAGCTCATCGCAAATTAGGAATTTTTCCAAAGGTGCAGGGGTGTCTCAAGAACACCCTGCTGCACCCCTGAAAACGAAATTTGTGGGCATATGGCGCACATAAATTTTAACAACATTCCTTTACCTCAAAAACGATTTTCAATTCATAATTTGAAAACACTGCCCACAGGGAAATTACTTAAAATGTCCTTAAGACACATGAAAGTGTTTTTTTATTGCCTTTCCAGCATGGTTGGGTCACTTTTAACATGGCTATGTAACACAAACATTTAAAATCTAAATTTCCCATGCACAGGTCGGAGCATATTTACAAGCAACTTGCGCCACAGAGAAAGGTCTTACATTAAAATGGGAAAAATAACATCAGGGACAGTCAATTGCCGTATAAAGAAGCATACACCATTATGTCCTTGTCATAAATTTAAAAACAATTCCTTTTCCCCAAAAACGATTTTCAAATCATAATTTCAAAACACTGCACATGGGAAAATTACTTAAAATGTCCTTAAGACACATAAAAGCGTTTTTTGATTGCCTTTGCAGCATGTTTGTATCACTTTTAACATGGCTATGTAACACAAACATTCAAAATCTAAATTTTCCATGCACATGTGGGATCATATTTACAAGCAATTTGCGCCACATAATTCATAATTTTCTCCTTAAAGCACACTATTCTCTATCTAAATTAAAGAAATATTTTCTCACCTTAGCAAATACTTTGAGTTTGAAAACAGTCTCAGAAACACACCAATTTGTCTTCAGCAGAGCAAAAGGTATGCACTCCAGAGTCTGCAGCTATCAAAAGCACAGAAATGCTGTAAATCTTCACACATATCTCTCATGTCACCCAATCAAAACTCTTCCCTCACTTTTTTCAAATGAAAACCCTTCCCCCCTCTGCCATTTCATGCCTTTTCTGCATGGGAACCACCTCATTGGAAGACTTCTGGTGTTTGCAAGTTCACACAACTTTGTTGCAATTGAACTCTGAACTCTCAGTGCACCTTCATATCCAGTGCATTCTTTCATTTAATGATTTTTTATTGACCATTCAAAATACATCTTTCAAAGAACACATCCGTGCACCCTAACTTTCTGTTTTCAGCAATCAAAATCCACCAATCACTGTTACTGCTTCATGAACACAGAAACTCCACAGTTTTTTCATTTTAAACTCTCATTTTTTCAACTGCCATTTCATTGCCACACTTCATCTGACTGCAGGAGAACCTTCTCTCACCATGTTTTCTGTCTGGATTGTTGGACATAGTTATATTCACTGGGCTCAAAGGTACGTTGAAAACAGGAATTTACCTAACCTCAATTTACAAGATGTGGAAATTAAGCGGTTTGGCCACAGAGGATTAAAATGTCACCAATTGATACCATTGGTGAAAACCTTTATGCATTTGCCCAAACCTGACCTGTTAATTGTGCACTGTGGAGGTAATGACTTGGGCACTTTGACTGGGGTAGGTCTGGAAATGCTTTTAAAGGACACCTTTGAGCAATTGATGGCACTTTTTCCTCAGACTGCCTTGGTATATTCAAATATATGCCAAAGACAGAAATGGAGGTGGTCAAACCAATTTTGTCCACAAATTGAGAAGTCGAGGAAGCATGTAAACAAATCTGTTTCAGCTTACATGAGAGACCATGGAATGGGCTCCCTGTACAACAATAACTTACGTTACTACATGCAAGATATCTACAGAGGAGATGGAGTTCACTTCTCAGATGAGGGCAACAGAGTTTTCACTCTGAATTTAAGAATGTGCATTGGTACCTACTTATAAGTACCTAAATGTACCATAAACCCAAAAGCTCTTCTCAGAGCTACCCTACATCTAATCACTCACAATTATTATTTTACTCTAACATTTTTCACTAATTTTCAACAAAGTACGCTCCCCAGGGCGCTACCCGGTACGCGAACCGGGAGCTAACCTTGCGAAATTTAAAAAAAAAATGTTTTTTTTCCGCACATATAAGCCTCCTCAGCCACCCTCACAAAACCTAGGGTGTCAAGATAAGTCTACCGTGCCCCCTTCTACACATTCTGAACATTATTTGCCCTCCATTTTGTATCTTAATTCGACCGAAACACAAAATGGTGGACTCCCGTAACGCTTAAGGTTCGCGTACCGGGGCGCTCACCGGTTCGCGTACCGGGTCGCTCCCTGGGAAGCGCACCATCAAAAAAGGTGGGAAAGTAGTTCACAGAAAAGCCACTGGAGACAATTTCACCAAATATAGATTAGCTCATACTACATACCAATCCCTACCATTTTCACAAATTTGATTGGAATTCCATTTAGTCATTTAGCCTGTAGACCTCTCTAAATACCCTGAGGTAAATTACTTCACAAAACACATCTGAAGTGTTGGAATTGACAACCAATGAAAATGTTACTTTCATTTTCTACTTTTTTTACCTGACATTTCATTGGTTATATACCTGAATATATATAAAGGAAGAGAAGAAAACACAGCCATTTTGACTACTACTTCTTGCTGTACATTTCAATAGTATTTTCACTAATTCCTTCAACTTCTTTCTAAAGGTAAGTTTTTATTTTTAAAACTGAAGTATATTGTGCACTATAAGTTAATATGGTAAACTTTTTCTGATAGATATATACTATCCCTCTGTAGTAGTTATAGATTTAGAGAGACTTCTCTGTTATAGTTATGGATGGAGTTAGGCTTCTCTTGTATAATTATGAATTTACTTACGTTAAATCACATACACTTTTTTAAATTCCTACTTCCACTCTGATACTATACACTGCCCAAAGATAAATTCACTGATAAAAAATGCCTATCTTAAATTATTCCCAACATTGCCCTATCTCTACTAATATATATTTTTTTAATCCAAATTTCAGGCAAAATGGAAGGCGAAAACCAAGTTTCTTTTGAAATGGACCTGCAAGAGAGCAGCCAAGAATTGATTGATACAATTGATCAAATTGACATTGAATTTTTCGATGAAACTTGGGACAATGAACTACTGCAATGTGTACAAGCAGTAGATAACCTCCTTGCAAATGAGGACATTTTACACCCTCAGAGACTACAATGTATATTCCATGATAATTATGAAATTTCTGACAATGAAATGTTAGAAAGTTTAATAAATTATGAAACACAATCACAATAAAAAAAAATGCTTAAAAAATAAAGAAAATAAAAAATAATCAACAAAACCAACAATCAATTAACATACTGCATTTGAAAAGTCTCTCATTCTTTTTTCATTGTAGTACGCTGCCCAGAACGCTTCCCGGTTCGCGTACCGGGCGCTACCCACGCAAAAAAAACAAAAAAAATATTATTTTTTTTGCCCCGCGGGGCCCTTTTAAAGCCTCCACATTAAACCTAGGGGGTCAGGGAGGATCTACTATGCCCCCTTATGGTCATTTCCCCCTTTGTTTTGGCCTCCTCTTGTCTCTCAATCCTACCGAGAGACAAGATGGCGGCCGCTACGGACTGTTTAGAATGTTGACAGACACCGGAGAGCCAATCTGCTTCGCTACGCGAAGTTCCGGTACGCGCCCCGGTCCGCGAACCGGGGCGCGGACCGGAGCGCGCTTACAGATATATATCTTTTTTTAAACGTTAATTTCTCAAAATCCACTGGAGCACATATATTGAGACCTACAAAAGGCACATCGGGCTACCAGTCCCTACAATTTTGCCATGTTTCGTGCAAATCCATTCAGCCGTTCGGGCTAAAAGTGAGGCCAACCGCCCTATGGAAAACTCAATGTTAAAAACACGTTTTGGGACCCCCCTTTTTTCTCGGCCCCCCCTTGACGAACCCCCCCCAAATTTTCAAGGGCTACTCAGAAACAAAATGTTCCATTTTCCAGAAAATTTCAGCCAATTCCGTCCACAAACACCAAAGTTATTAGACATAGAATTTTCAAAAATCCCATAGGGAAAAAATCCTAACTATATATACCTACTGGCGACCGCCAGTAGGTAATATATATATACCAAAGTGTGTTGAAGAATAGGTGGGTGTAAAAATGTCTGAATGAACATGTTTTACTGAATGTATGGGTTAGTGACTAAACTGTGTGAATGTCTGTAGCAGTCTGTCAGTTGGTGTGTAAGTGGCTGCATGGGTTGGTAGCTACATGAGTGTTTATATAACCTTGCACTGGCTGCCCGTGCAGGAGAGAATACATTTCAAAGCACTATGCACAACCTATAAAGTCCTACATGGCAAGGCCCCACCTATCTTACAAAACCTCATTTCACCTCACATCACCAAAAGACCGCTCCGATCCTCTAACTCTAACTTAGCCTCTGTCCCCAGGATCAAGAAAGCCCGCTCGGGCGGTCGACTGTTTTCATACAACGCCGCAAAACTATGGAACACTTTACCCCTAGATATCAGAGCTCAACCCACCCTCCTTTCATTCCGCAGAGCACTTAAGACCTGGCTATTCCCATAAGACTTCCCCCTCACTTGGTTCTTGTCAATTAGTGCTGGGACGCTCACGGGCAGCCATGCGCTCTACAAATCTGTAAAATAAAATAAATAAATAAATATATGGGTTAATTATTGGTTGTCTGAGAATCTGTATGGGTGCCTCGGTATCTGTGTGTGTGTGGGTGGGATGGTGTGTGACTCTGTGCATAGATGCGTGTGACTCACTGTGCATATGGGTTAAAAAGTGCATCTATGAAGGGCTGTATAGGTGGGTGAGTGTGTGAATGGGTGTGTTGGTTGGTGAATGGATGTCTCGGTGGTATATGTGTGAGGAACTACATATTTGAAAGGAAGCGTATGTGAGTGTTGGAGTATATAAATGACATATGTGAGAGCGAGTGACTGTGAGAGTGGCTGTATGGATGAGTGTGTGCTTGTATCAGTGATTGCATTAGAGTGTAAGTATGTGTAAGTATCTGGATGAATAAGTGAGATGGTGTGAATAGAACTGGGAGTGTGATTGATTCTTTGCATGACTGACTAGGGGTGCCAGTAACTATGAATAAGTGGCGGTGTGTAATTGTCTGTTTAGATGTATGAGTGCAAATGATAGTGCTTTATTGATAAGTGACTGCATTAATGAGTGACTGTATGGATGAATGAGTAGATGTGTGTGTAGACCTAGAAATCAGTGAGTGGTTATGTAGTTACTGGTATTGGTGTGTCTATGGTTTTGAAAATGGTACTCTGTATTTTAGAGTGAGTGTATCAAAGGTTGTATGAAGGTGTGAGGAGGTGCATCAGATTATCACGTGGATGATGTCATCATTGATGTCATTTGAGATGTCATCAGTGATATAATATCATCATCAGTAGTGCATTGCGAGGGGCGCAAGTTATAGTTAGCTCAACTAACTATAGAGCCGAATATCTTTGGTTTTGTACGAGTGAAATGTCCAACTAACTATAACATCCCTGATACCTTTGGGTTTTTTCAGTGAATTTCATATATTACATTTATATACATATTTTCATTTAAAAAACCAAAGGTTACAGAGACGTTATAGTCTTAAGTTTCACTCGTACAAAACCAGAGAACCTCAGCAGTAATAGTTAGCTAAGCTAACTATAACTCGTTCCCCCAATGCACTGCTTATGATCTCACAATCAATCAATCAATCAATCATTCAATCATTTGTATAGTGTACTACATACCCGCGAGGGTCTTAAGGCGCTAGGGGGGGTGCTACTGATCGAACAGCCAGGTCTTGAGTATCCTCCTGAAGGTCAGCAGGGCTTGGGTCTGGTGTAGGCTCAGTGCGAGGGTATTCCATGTCTTGGTGGTGAGGTGGGAGAAGGATCTCCTACCGGTGGTTGTTCTTCGGATACCCGGGACGGTGGTGATTGAGAGGTCGGCGGAGCATAGCTGGCGTTGGGGGATGTAGAAGGAGAGCGTCTGTTGAGGTAGGTGGGCCGGTCTTGTGGAATGCCTTGTGTGCGTGGGTGAGGAGCTTGAAGGATATCCTCTTGTTGACGGGGAGCCAATGCAGGTTTCTCAGGTTGGGGGTGATGTGGCCGTGGAGTAGTATGTCGAGGATCAGTCGGGCCGAGGTGTTTTGGATGCATTTTAGTCCTTTGATGAGCTTGGTCAGGGCTCCAGCATAGAGGGCATTTCTGTTGTCCAGTCTGCTGATGATGAGGGCCTGGGTGACTGTCTTTCTTGTATCTGTCGGGATTCATCTGTAGATCTTGCGGAGCATGCGGAGGGTGTTGAAGCAGGAGTAGGAGACAGCGTTGACTTACTTGGTCATTGAGAGCGTTGAGTCGAAGATGATTTCCAGGTTGTGTGCCTGGTTGGTGGGTGTCGGGGCTGTCCCCAGTGCCGTCGTCCACCAGGAGACGTCCCAGGCTGAAGTGTTGGAGCCGAGGATAAGGACCTCCGTCTTATCTGAGTTCAGCTTCAGACAGATGGTCTTCATCCAGTCGTAGACGGCCTTTATTCCTTCATGGAGGTTGGCTTTGGCAGTGATGGGGTCCTTGGTGAGGGAGAGGATCAGCTGAGTGTCGTCAGCATAGGAGATTTTGTTGAGGTCATGCTCTCGGGCTACGTGTGCGAGCGGGGCCATTTAAATATTGAACAGCGTTGGGCTGAGGGAGGATCCCTGGCGTACGTCCCAGATGATCTTGGAGGCTTTGGAACAGAATGGGGGAGGTAGACGCTCCGGGTTCTGCCGGAGATGAAGGAGGTGGTCCAATCCAGAGCCTTGTCTCAGATCCCTGCGGTGTGGAGGTGTGCGCGTAGTATGAGATAGCAGACGGTGTCGAAGGAGGCAGAGATGTCTAGGAGGATAAGTGCCTTAGTCTCGCCGTTGTCCAGCAGGGTCCTGATGTCGTCGTTGGCGGCGATGAGTGCAGCCTCTAAGCTGTGGTTGCTGTAGAACCCTGACTGGGAAGGGTCCAGGATTCTGTTACATCATTCATGACATGGTCAGAGACAAGACTTAAGCCCAACTATAACATCTCTTTAACCGTTTAGTTTTGTCAGTGAATTTCTTTGATTGTTTTAATTCCGTTTCCTAACTATAACTACCCTGTAACCTTTTTTTTCCTGTGAATTTTTAAGACTTCTTAAATTCTAATTTTAACTATAATGACCCTCTAACTTTTGTTTTTTTCAGGGAAGTTATATGTTGTTTTAACTAATAGTCACATCTGTAGAGAGGTTGTGGTGGAGAAAAGGGGCCGTGCCTCTAACCAGCTCTCAGGAATCCCTCTGCGTAGGAACGCACTGGGAGCACGAGTGTCTGGGTGTCTCCATTATCGGATGCACAAGCCTAGAAAGGTTGAGTGAATGGGTGCCTATATATCTAAGGGAGTTTGTGAGTGGGTGTCTGAGTTTCTGAGTATATGAGTGAGTGCAGAACTCAGTCCATAAGTCTCTGATAGGGTCAGTGATAGAGTGTGTGACTGACCTATGGGTCTGTGAGTAAGTGTAAGTCTCTAAGACTTGAGACTATACACATGAGTCTACGACTGAGTCTCTAAGTAGAATTGTGTGTCTCTGAGTGAGTCTGCACATGGGTGCTCGACTCTCCAACTGAGTATGTAGTTTGGTGCATCGGTGACTGAATGGGTATGTGAGTGAGTGCATCAGTATCTGTGTGTATGTGACTAGATGCATAAGTATGTGAGTGGATATGTGAATAGGTGTATAAGTATCTGAGTGAGTTTGTGAGTACGTACATGAGTGTGCCACAGTGACAGCAATCTGTACAAATATATATATTTTTATAATTTCACCAATGTTCATGATGACTTTATGATATTCAAAATGGCCCAGAGATGGTCAGAAGGGGCCACACTGGCGGTTGCGTGGTCATCACATATATCACATGCAATGAATAAAATCTATTTTAGACACACACCTTGGGTCACTAACACAACCATTTCTCAAACATGGGGCCCTTTATGTTAGCTGTAAACACAAACTGTCAGCCCCAGGAACTGTTCCCGGAATATAAAATGACGGCTGCAACTTTCTGTTCAGGTTACGTCCAGCTAATCAGAGCATTCCCGTTGGGACATGCAACTGCGATTAATCTTGAAATCGTCACAAAAGATCTGGGGCTAACGATTTACCTTCTACTAGATCATCTTTATTGTGCTTTGCTGCAGACTTCCATTTGGTGTTCTTGTGTTCTAATTTGCCCATCTTTCTTTGATGGGCCAAGGGGCCTGCACTGCCACTAGTTTTATTAGTGATTCTCTTTTTTGGTATTAGCCCTTAATTGCCTGCCAGCAGCACAACGCCTGTTCTGGGGACTCCAGCCCCCAGCTATACCCGTGTCAGGAGTTCTTGTTGTGAGCCTTTCGTTCCCGGAGGTGCATAAATCATCCCAGTACTCAAACATCCTAAGAGTTGTTACGAAACATATGGATCATTACTTTCAAAGTGCTCTGACCTCTGACTGAGAAATTATCCCGCAAACTCTTAAATGCATACATGTAGGACTCGTATCGCAGTGCTGAGACTTGCAAATATCTGTCCTAATATTCTTGTGACTGAAACATTTGCATAGTTCTCATAATGCACCTGTTTAAAGACCTGTGCAGTATACTCATGTCAACAGTTTATCTATTTTTGTGTGTCACATCTTCATATCAGCACACAGAGCTCACGGGGGCTTGATATACTTTCCTGCTTGGCACTGTGCTACAGGATGTGTATTGAATTTATTTTCTATCACCTGATGTTTTCCAGATGAAGGGCCATCTCATGACACTAAGCATACAGCATACAAAAGAAGTTCTGAATGTGCAAACAGGTTTACCATGGTCTCGAAAATAGTCTTTAGTTCAGGGTTTATTGTCCTTAAGAATGGATTATTTCAGGTGGCTGGCAATAATTCAAAGTTCTTACATACTTGGCTGTAAAAAGAGTTCATCCCTGGCTGTTTAAATAAAACAATGCAGCAGTTTTGCACATGAGAGTGTTAACATGTTTGCCCCTGGGATGCGGAAATATGGCTTACACGCTAAGTGGTAGATATGCTGGGCTCCCTGAGAGTTCAAAGGCGGTGGGTCCGATGGTTTCCATAGGCTGAAGATCTGTTTCCAGAGTGATTGGACTGGTCTCCAGAGGCCAGTGGGTCTGATGGCCTTAGGAGACTGTGAGACCATGGCTCCAATGGTCTTCTCAGAGAAGGTATTCAATGATATTTAGAGGCTATGAGTCCAATGGACTATGCAGTTTAATCCACAGCTGTTCTGGGTACAGACAGGTACCACAGCAGAGGAAATACTCAGATTATGGGAAAGAGTCCCTTTAATAAGATTTGCCCATCAAATGAACATATGAAAGAACTCTAACTCTTAAGTCTTAGTATGAATGGTCTATACTTCTTAATTTATGCAGTGACTCCTAATACCACATACACAACTATGGGCCATATTATCAAGAAAGGGCGATACATTATCGCCGCTTTTATTGGCAGGAAACTGCCGCTAAAGCGGTGATAATGGGCTTGATATGTGCCCTTGTGAATTTCCATAGAAGCCCAGGTTCTGTTGTAGGTGGAACAATTCAGGTGGATATCAGAATCCGGGTCCATGGTGGCCCCCGGGCCCTTGGGGTTTCCAACCACCGCATTTTGCACCGCACATGAACCCTTACATGCAGCCCCCACAATTTTTCCCTGACCCGTCTTTTTTAGGACGTGGCCGCGGATCAAACCACGGCAAAAGGAGAGGCAGCCAAGTTGTCCAGTGGGAGGCCGACCCCTCCTTCCCGAACACACGGAGCAGGAGGGCTGCTCAACAGAGCACCAGCACAGAATCGACCACAATCTAACTGTGAACCTTAGCTCGCGAGTCTTGACAGCAGACGAACTAACGGTTTTGGAGAGAGGACTTGGATTTGTCCCGAAAAAATAAAGGCGATCCCTTCCAAGTCAGGATTGAGCTGGAAAAAAAATTCCGAAAAATACCCCTGCATTTCTTCTTCAGAGACAAATCTGACTCTGACAAAAGTTTAGAAGAAGATCAAACCAACACAGGGTTACGTCCCAAGTCAACTTTCACCCCCCTCAGTCATCAAGTTCCATCTTATGTTATGACTTTTGAGCAGGCAGTTACCCATGATATCATGAGGCTTCATGAAGGAGCGCAGGAGAGTTTCCACAACCTCCCTAGAAAAGAAAGAAATGCCCTGATCACCCTATCAAAAGACCCATCGATTACGATCAAACCGGCGGACAAAGGGGGTGCCACAGTTATACTCGACACCACCCAATATCGACAAGAATGTCTCAGACAATTGAACAACCCACAATTCTATTGACGATTGTCTATAGACCCCACCCCTCGGCTACTTGTTGAGATCAGAACATTGGTGGACGAGGCTAGTGCTGAGGGTTGGATCACACCTCATGAGGCGAGATTCTTGGTGACACAATCTCCGGTTACACCTGGCTTTTATTGTTTACCAAAAATACATAAAGCCATCAGACCACCAGCGAGCCGCCCCATTATCTCGGGCATTGGTTCTCTACTGGAACCCCTTTCCACTTTTGTGGATTGTTTCCTTCAACCAATTGTGAAGGAAATGCCTACGTTCCTCCAGGACACAGCTGATGTCCTGCGAATGCTGCCCGATGTGGAATTCAACGTCGAGACTGACCTGTTGGTCAGCTTCGACGTTGAGTCACTGTACACCTGTATTCCACAGCTGGAGACTTTAGAGACCATTAGACAGCTGTTGTCTCTACGGGATCTTGACAGCATTACGCCCATCCATTTTATCATGGACTGCGCCAAAATAGCAATGACTGAAAATTCTTTAAATTTGAAGATGAACTCTTCCTTCAAATTTCCGGGACCTCAATGGGGAGTATTTTTGCTCCGAGCCTCGCCAATCTCTACGTCCACCAATTTGAACAAGATCGAGTCCTCCACCATAGCAATCCTTTTTTACATCAGGTGTTGCTATGGAGGAGGTACATCGATGATATCTTTGTGGTTTGGCGAGGCTCATCAGATGAGGTACAATTGTTCCACCAATGGCTGAACGCTCAAAATCCATATTTAAAATTCACTGTTGAATTTAGCCACGAGAGACTCTCATTCCTGGATCTGTCCATCTTTCCAAAGGCAGGTAAATTGGAGAGCGAGTTGTACACCAAACCCATGGCTAGGAACTCTCAACTATTTTTCGAAAGCCATCATCCTCGCTCTTTAAGAGCCAACCTACCAGTAGGCCAGTTTCTTCGCCTTAGAAGGAGCTGCTCTTCCTTTGATCTGTTCAACAAGCATGCTAATCAATTATCTCAACAATTGCAAGCGAGACACTATCCTCCAAATCTGGTTAAGAGAGCGTGGAAACGCGCCTCAAATAACCATCGAGACGCTCTGTTGGAGAAACGACCACAGAAACCCCCTTTGGATCGACTCACATTTGTTAGTACCTTTAGTGTACTTTCAAATAGCATCCAAAAGACTATACGCAAACACTGGGATATTCTCAACATCACCAATGAGAAGATCTCTTTACCCCTGTTCTCTTTCAAAAGAGCACCCAGTCTGCGTGACAGTCTTGTACATACAAGACCTAGATCCCAGGAGACGTCTAGACCATCAGCGCTCTGGGATTTACCACCTGTACAGGGGCATTACCCATGCGGCTCATGCAGTGTTTGTCCACAAACCGCAAAAACGGAGCAAATAGATCTGGGTACAGGCAGAATGTGGTTGCTTAAGAAACACACCAATTGCAACACAGAAAACGTGATCTACATGATTACCTGCCCTTGCTCCTTGAGATACATAGGGTACATAACCAGAAAGATAAAACTTAGGATCGGAGATCACAAAAGTACCATCCGTTGCCGTAAGCAGTCGACCAGACTCACTGACCATTTCATAAATCATAAACACACTGCAGAAGACCTCAGGTGGGTTGTTCTGGAACAGCCCTACATACCACCACACATTAGTGACATTTCCAGATTTCTCTTCATCAAAGAACAGAAATGGATATTTTCCTTGAAATGTGACAGCAGGGGTCTTAACAACGATATCACATGGACAGCACTATAAACATCCTCATTGGATATACCTGTGCAATATTTTTCATAATTTTCTTACCTATATGCCAGCCCTTGCAACATCACAACACGTACCAGAGCACTACTTTATTGGTGACTAGATAAATCTAAGATTTATTTCTTACGCTGTTGACATATAGGTCCAACTATGCATTGCCTGCACTTTGTTTTGAAGCACACTGCGCACTGGGTATGTCATCCTCTAAATGGTAGTCTTTAACATCTTGAAGTTCCTCTCTTGTCTTTCAGACATGGAACGGGTGCTATACAAATGACCTAGCTCGTGGAGGCGAACTAGTATCCCCTACGCGCACTTGATTACATAGCGCATGCGCGAGCCGCTTACTCTACCTGTGCTTGGCTCGGCGCATGCGCGTGGATCCTGCCTTTGCGACTTTCCGCCTCCGTGCAGTATTCCGGACAGCGCATGCGCAAGCCACATACTCCACCTGTCATTGGCTTGGCGCCTGCGCGGTGATATAGTTAACTGCCGACTTTTTCGCGCATGCGTCGGTAGCCTCACTAGCTCCGAGCATGCGCGCCTTTAAACAATACGGCATAATTCAAGAAGATGATTGCTCGTTCAACGCACAATTTTGCGCGTCTTGGCCAATTAGCACGAATATAAAAGGGCGCGCCTCCTTCCTATCCGTCACCTCCACTCCCTCTTGGACGCTTGCCAGAGGTACCGACGGATAGGTAGGTGGGCTCGCTCTCCCTGTGCTTTGCCATTCTTCTAACTACCCAGATACTCTGTTCTTAGTGTTATTTGAGTTTCATCATCAATAGGCTTTAGCTTAGAGCTTACAGTTTTTACTACCTCCCTTTTGACCAACCTATAGCTAGCCTCATTTTTTGACAATGGGTAGCCATTTTACTTCCTTAAAGACAACTGAGTTATGTTTAAGAAAGGATATACAATCTAAACATAGCAAGACTTTGCTTTGGAGCTTGTTTATACTGCAAAGCCTTATAGTATAGCTATTTCTCCTATTTTTACAGAGCGGGGCCTCAACTTCCCGAGTGGGTGCCGGGTGAGGTGAGGTTACTTCCCACATAATGCTGGGTGAGTACACTTTTTTTAAAAGTAGTAAGCATTTTGTTAACTTCTGAGTCAGGAGAACATTTTGTCTCCTGATACAGTGGTGAGTATACTTACTCACCACTACATGTGTGTTGTCTATCTTGCTATCTTGTTAGTTGTGGATGACTAAGGATAACAGTTCTCACATTACACTTGTTGTTTACATTTGTTTCCTTAGGAAAGGACGATTCATTTATAGTTTCCTCCAGTTGATATTGGGGCTCCAAGTTCCTGGTAGGAGTACTGTTTATCATTTGAATTGTTATTTTCCATATTGCAGTTGCCTCTCTTTGACATCATGGTCCTGACGAAAGCTGGGTAATATCCTTGACAGCTGAAACATGTCGACCACACTGCACAGCGCTATATTATAGTTATATTTTCGAACTGTACAGCGCTTGTTTTAATTATGACACTAGAACAGTGCCTAATAAACATATTTTCTGTTCTGGTAGTCATTTTTTTTTTTCATTTCAAGAGGATTTTATTGAGAGAAAGAATGATCCAAATAATATCCAAAACAAAATACAAAGATGCGATACATTCCAATATGAGCAGAAATGTGAAAGCATGGGCAATATTTGAACAATAACAATCTCAATGTAAGTAAAATTGGAGAACAGGCACCTAAAATGAAGGTAATGAATTGAGCCAAAAGAGGAATACATTGTTCAGAACGTAGAACGTATCAGTCCATAAGATGAGGACAGGGGCAGGGGGAGGTAAGAGGAACAACAGGAAGAAGGAAGGAGAGCAAGGAAAAAAGCAGCAGAAAGAGGGAACAGGAAGAGAGGACAGGAAAGAAGAAGAAAGAAAGAAGGAAGGAATCCCACAGGAACAACCCAATGTAATGTAACTCACGAAACAAAAAAATTAGGTAGACATAACAGCAGGAAATTGAGGGACTACACCATTCGCAGAGAGTTCCATATATTCATCCAGAGTTGCCCAAACCCCACTAGAGATGGAAGGTGACAGATGTGCTAGATCTACTGAAGTGTGAGCACTGCGTAAGAAGGAAACCCATGCCCACCAAGTGTGATAGGAGACAGACGAGAAAGACTTCCACTCCATAAGAATAACCTTGATCGCTACAGATAAAAGAAGGTCTAACAGCTGTAATTGTAATGGCTCAAGGGGAAGAGGCGTAGGAGCCGCCCAGGGGCCTAAAATAACTAAAGGAAAAGAGAGCTGGAGCTCAATTTCAAAGATAAGAGACAAATGTCGCTGAATAAGGTCCCAGAAAGATTTAAGTAAGGAACAATTATAGAACATATGAGGAAAATCACCTGCCTCAACGCCACAACTCCAACAGAGGTCATCCTCTTTAAGGTTGAGAGAATGAAGACGCACCGGAGTCCAGTGGAGTAGATTGATCGAGAAAAACTTGGACTGTATTAAGGAAGGAGCAATTTTGTGACGTAACGCTAATTTGCCAATGGATTGCCAAGCTTCGGAGGAGATATGGTCCGTAATATTGTGATCAAAATGACGCGACCATTTTTGCTGTGCAACCGTCTGATCAGGAAGCGAAGAAGAGGAGAGAAACCTATAAATGTGGGAAGCAACATGACCCGCTTTGAGCCAGATAGAAAACAGAGAGATGGTGGACGAGGAGGGGTGAAGACGAATTTTCGAGATCGCAACCTTGATTTTAAGAAAAGTATAGAAGTCTAGATTTGTTAGAGAGTGTTTGAGCGCTAAGTTAGAGAAAGGTAAGGGCTCACCAGACTCATTATACAGATGTTGTACAAGAGAGACACCCTTCATTGCCCAATACGACATGAGTGCGGGAGCGATATTGATTTTAATTTTGGAATTACGCCAAATGGAAGACCATCTAGTCTTGTGTAGAGGAAATGCCATTTTCTTATCCACTTTCTTAATTGCGATGATTGTATCAATGATGATAGATCGGGAGAATAGAATATGTAGAGTGGAAGTAGTACACAAAGAGGCAAGTGGTAAGGGAGCAGCTAAGTCCTGTTCTATGAGTAGCCACAGAGGGATATGACGGGTTGGGGGAGAAAACCAGAGGGCACCTTGAGAGGCCAAAAAAGCAGTCTGGTATGTTTCCCAATCCGGGAAGTTACAACCACCCATATCACAGGGTCTACGTAAATATTTGTATGCTAACCGAGCACGTTTCCCGCTCCATAAAAATTTGGAGGTGATACCATCGATTTCCCGAAAAAAAGAGTCAGATAATTTAATCGGAATCATGGAAGAAACAAAATTGATAATCGGCGTGATCATCATTTTAAGGGTTTGTAAGCGCCCCCACCATGAAATATGTTTGGGAGACCAAGTATCCAGAAGACGACGAACTTTAGCCAGAGTTTGAGACTCATTATACGTAACCGTGGTATGTAGTGACGAACAAAAATAAATGCCTAGATATTTAAGATGGGAAGCTTGCCATTTAAAGCCGGCCGAGCCCATATGCGCAGGAAAGCAGTAGGCATTTAAAGGGAACATTTCTGTCTTATCTTTATTTAGGGTATATCCCGAAACTTTAGAGAATAAAGAAATGGTGTCAGAGATAGCAGGAATGGCTAATGCGATATCGTCCGAGAAAATGAGAACATCATCTGCGTAGGCTGCAGTTTTTAGACAATGAGGGCCAAAAGAGAACCCTTTGATATCGGGGTTTAAATCAATCAGCCGAAGGAGAGGATCGATAGATAACAAAAACAAGAGAGGGGATAAAGGACAACCTTGTCTCGTTCCCTGGCAGAGATTAAAAAAAGAGGATGTGGAACCATTAACTCTAATATTAGCTTTAGGTTGGGAATACAAAGACATTACCATGTTAATAAATGATTCCCCGAGGTTATGTGCATGTAAAACAGCTCGAAGAAAAGGCCAAGAAACCTTATCGAAGGCCTTCTCCGCATCGAGGGCCAAGGCCGCGGCCGGAAAGTGGGATCGCTTGGCCGCCCCAATAATATGGCAGAAAGTGCGAATATTATCTCTTGCTAGCCTACCTTTAACAAAACCAGTTTGGGAGGGATGGACTAAATGGGGAATAAAGGATTCTAGACGTTTCGCCAGAATTTTAGCAAAAATCTTCGCTTCCATATTGAGAAGCGAAATAGGGCGGAAATTCTTAGGGTCCGAATGGTCCTTCCCTTCTTTTGGGATCACCACTATGGTGGCTTCGGCAGCCGTACCAGAGACAGATCCATTACGAACAAAAGCGTCAAAGACCGCCTGCAACTTAGGAACAAGCAACGGGAGAAAGGTTTTATAAAATAAGATCGGATACCCATCAGGGCCTGGAGCTTTCCCCGAACGGGTGGCCTTGATTGCAGAAACTATTTCCTCAGGTGAGATAGGTTCATTTAGAGTGGAGCGATCTTCCTCTGATACTGATTGAATCGGAATTGATTTTAAAAAATCTTGGCATTTGTCAAAAGAGGCTTGGTTAGAGGGGGTATACAATTTGTTATAAAAATCACGAAAAACTTCAAGAATTTCCTCAGTCTGGAATTTTTTAGAACCATTATGGTCCTTAATAGAAGAGATCTGAGAGGATCTAGAGGAGGAGTCTTGGAATTTTAATGTAGCAGCCAAAAGTTTGCCAGCCCGATTCTTTAAAAGTAATTTTTTGGACTTTTGTGCTTGGAAACCAATATGAGCTCTTTTAGTGACAATTGTATTATATTTGTATTTTAGCAGTTTAATTTGTTGTAGGACAGTCGGTACCTTAGTATGTCTAAAGGAAGCCTCCAAAGTCTTGATTTCAGATGATAACTCAGTAAGTTCTTTTTTAATCGCTAAATTGCGTTTGGACATGCATGCAATAACTTGGCCACGGAAAGTACATTTAAAAGAATCCCAAAGAATTATTGGAGAAGATACAGACTCCTCATTTTCACGGAAAAAGGTATTTATATCCTTGGAAAATTCTTCCACTTGGGTAGAGTCATATAACACCTCCGTATTAAGTCTCCAGGAACGACCACGTGGTTTCGGAGCAAAGGATGAGAGCGTAAAAGTAACCGCAGCATGATCCGAGATAACAATGGGATGTATAAGCGGGGAGGAAGAGGCTGCGACAAGAGAAGAGTGAACTAGGAGATAGTCAATGCGAGAAAATGAGGAATGAGGGGAGGAAAAGAAAGAAAAGTCACTACCAGTGGGATTATGGAGACGCCAAATATCATGCAAATTAGCAATGGAGCACATGTTAAGCATCTGTTTGTGTGCTTTAGGCGGACGAAACTGAAAAGCGGAATTTCTGTCCAATAAAGGGTCCATAGGTAAGTTAAAATCCCCACCCACAATAAGATTACCAGCATGTGGGGTATCATGCAGTTTTTTAGAAATGGATTTCCAAAAAGCAGGGTTATCAATATTCGGAGCATAGATATTCATAACAAACAGATCATGTTGTCCATCTGATAATTTAGATAGAAGCCATCGACCATCAGAGTCATGCTCAGAAGAGATAATCGATAAACCCGAATTTCTCGAAACCAACGTAACCACACCATTGCGTTTACCAGAAGCATCCGAACAAGACACATCCGACACCCATTCTTTCTTCAAAAATAGCGCTTCTCTACTAGTGAGCTTAGATTCTTGAAATAGGACTAAGTCCGCTGAGAGAGATTTGCAATAATCTAAGATTTTAGATCGTTTGACCGGATGATTTAAGCCCTTAACATTAAGGGATAAAACATTTAAACCTGGCATCTACCTGAAGGGGATACACTCGAAGACAACAATGATAACAGAGAAAAGACGAAGTGCAAGACTATAGTAGACCAACCACAAAACAAAATAGATGTTACGGGAGCCACCATGTGGGAAAACCATGAAAAAAGAAAAGCCAGAAGGAGAGAAGAAAGATTAGAAAGGAGAGAGAAACGAGGCAGAGGGGGAGGTCTAAAAGAGACCCATAACATGCAAGGGAGAACGTGGAAAAGGCGAGTCGAAAACCCGTACTAGGAGCAAAAGTTGGTAAAGAAGAATAGCCCATTATGAAAAAAACGACTTACAGTGAAGTAAAAATCCATAGAAAATGCATACACATAGAAATACATTTTATAATGAGATATTATAGTGCTATTAGAAGAAAAATACCACTCAGAGTAGATTGACATCACCCCAGCAAGCGCAAGAGCATGGCATAAAGAACAATACCATAAAATATAGGAAAAGCTGCATTATGTATGAAACATCTTAAAGAACATATACCATTTTGTGAATAGAGGAACAAAGAAGTGCTAAAATCGCATATGAATCAAACCAAAACACCTTAATTCTAACTATACTATAAAATGGAGTAACAGAAGAGGAAAGATAAAAGGTGTATGAGAACAGCCTGGAGACACGAGGAAGAAACCGAGAGGGAAAAAGAAAACGAGCATAAAGAAAAATGAGAAGTCTACACCACGATACTACAATGCTACATAGTATAATGCAAATATAATAAACAATGCTATCGAAAGGAATAATAATACTTGATTAAAAGATAATACATCTGCAACTAAGAACTCTAAAAAGTGCAGGTAATTAGTAAGTATAAACAGCAACAATATAAGAGAAACACACCGTAATAAAAAATTGATAGGAGCAAGAGAAACAAAAACAAGGAGTTGAAACAGAGGTACACACGAAATCAGAGAAGACGGGTAAAGGAAAGAAGAAGAAAAAATTGAAAGGATCTACAAGAAGTTTCTCGAAGAATACTGAAGAGAAAAAAGAAGGAGAGTACGGATACTAGAAAGAAAGGAGAACTATCAGATTGGTCTAGAAAGAAGAACAGAGATAGGACATACGAGAGCAGAGGAGAAGAACAACATGAAAACATGGCTGGAGAAAGAAGAGAAGGTAACCATGCAGAAAAAAGACATAACCAGAAGTAAAGAGAACAATAAATCAGGTCCCTGAGGCCCCAGGAGTCTGCGTCGTTGCACGTTGAATCTCCATCTCTATCTCCTCCTGGTTGTCCAAGAACGCTGTCAAGTCTGCCGGTTCATCGAAGATTCTGGAACGCCCTTTATGAGTAATGCGAAACTTGGATGGACCAGAAAAGGAAAAAGAGATGCCCAAGTCAGTGAGACGTTTTCGAAGATTCAAGAAACCTTTTCGTCTTATGACCGTATCTCTGGCAAAGTCTTGGGAAATGGATATGCGATGACCCTCCCAGTTGAGTTGTTTAATCTTGCGCATATGTGACAAAATCAGCTCAGTGTGTTGATGTCGTAAGGGCTTAAAAATGATTGCTCTTGGCTGGGTGGCTGCCTTAGAACGAAACGTTGGAACACGGTGTGCTCTTTCAATCTCAAAGTCTCTGTGGAAAGATAGTTGAAGTGTATCAGGAATCCAATGAGATAAGAATTCAATCATGGAGGAGGATGATTTCTCTGAGTCCTCCGGTAGGCCAAAAATACGCAGATTAGATCTCCTATTACGGTCCTCCTGCTCCGTGAGGTCTCTGCGCATCGCCGCCATAGACCGCTCCATCTGAGAAAGGGACCTGGATTGCTTTTGCATACCATCCTCTGCGGAACTTATCCGTGTTTCTGTTGCTGATACACGTAGAGAAAGGGCTTTAAAATCATTCCTGATGGCAGATACTTCCACTTGTAGTAAGTCAGTGTTAGTCTTGGTTGACTGCGCAATATCATGAACCTCATTGAGGCGCGCCAATATGGTGTCCAATGTGGAAGTATTGTCTGCCTGAGGTGATTCAGGAGTAGGAGAGACCGACTTAATTCGCTTCAAAGAAGTGCCCGGGTCTTTAGAGTCTTTGCTGTTCAAGGAGCGACTCATAATGACAGTGTTGTAGCAGGAGACTAACAAAAATGTCACAAGGATAGAATAAATCACCAGAGTTGCGCAAAATATCCAGCAACAGTGAAAACAGTGAAAAAAGAGACAATTCACGCTCCAAACACGCTATGGTAATCTAGCGGTTGAAAAATGAGCAAAAACAGGAAGACACCTCAGGATAACAACATGAGCATCTCAATGAATCATGTAGAGAGAAAAGACTGCGAGCACTTTCAAACCCAGCCAAGCAGCAAAAGGTAGCATTAGAAATAAAGCATAACTGTTACCATTGTATCCGTCTTGTGAAGAAACCCTTAGACATACACGAAAGGCTGTCAAAATGTATCCGCAGCGGCGCCTCAGAGAGCAGATGACAGGAACGTCATACGCGGCAAAATGGCGGCCGCTCCTCAGGAATGCGAGCGCCTGCGAGTATGGAAGCAGAACGCACAATTCCGGTATTTGAAATCGCGGAAAAACAGCGTCGTGCAGATCAGCGCATGTTCCGCCGTAGGTGTGTGGTTTTTCCGCTTAAAAGGGCATGAAGAAACGGAGAAAAACGCTCAACGGGATCAACTCACCCCGGAGTTCAAGCGCAACACGCCATATGACAGCGGCGCGCAAGCCACGCCCCCTCTGGTAGTCATTTTTAAACGCTTTTTTCACACATTTTCTCACTGAGCACTGCACACTCATCAATATCACTCTGAAATACACTGTGGCTAGAAGGCAATCACGATTTTCCTGTCTCTACACCATCAACTGATGTGTTGGGTGAGACGTGGATTATATCATCCGTATCCCAGATGACGATTGATCCGCCACAATGGTGGTCTGATGGGATTTTTTTCAGCCGAGTGTTATTCCACACAACTTTATTCCACGACAGCACACACTTTTTCTGACTAAGTGCCTCCTTTTGTATTTATTGATATGCCTAGGGTTGTGAGGCACTACGGTCAATAAACTAACCCACTCAGACCCCCCTACAATTTGGTATTTTGGGAACAATTCTATGTTCATCACAAATAACGTTTCACCAAGTCAATGAGGACATTTTGGAGTTATTTTTCCAGGACGATAAAATAACTTTAAATGCTAATGCAATAAAAAGGTCAAATAATAAAGAGATAGAAGCGAGGAGCCATCAACTTTAGGAGAGGAGGAACCTAGAAAAATATTTTGCAATGAAAATGTAAAATCACAGTTAAAAATTTACAAAAAGTCAATACATTTGAACAAGCATAAAGTTGATGACACAATGCGCCAGTAGCATTAGAACATGACCAGCATAATGGAGAAGAGGAAGGGGGAAAACTTGGAAATAGTAACAGGTGTAATGACAACTCTATTGTAAATAAAATACAGGGATTGGGTTATGCGAGCAGAAGCAGAAACTTTAAATAACATAGACCAAGGTCTGTTCCAATTCAAGATAGAAAGAGAAATGGACAAGTCCGTTTCCCACGCACTTTCAATAGGAGACTTAGGTCTTTCAGTAACGTGCGATGACAAAAGTTTGTATACAATAGCTGCTTTAGGTTTTTGTGTCTGAAATAAACTGTAAAGCGGAGTAGGTGGGGTGAGAGAGTGTATCAACAGGAAGGTCAAAAGAAGCAAGGTGTACAGGTAAAGCATCTGAAATTACAGTATATTCATTAAGACAAGAGGTAGGAAAATGAAACTGGGATTGCAAGTCACCAAAAGGGATAACAGAGTTTTGTTGAGTTAATTGATGCACATAAAGAATTCCCTTCTTCTTCCAGTATTTCTAATAAAACGATGTACCTTTATATTTGAGAAATTTGTTATACGAGATGGTAGAGGATAAAAAACATTGATAGGAAGTTA
The DNA here is from genome assembly GCF_964261635.1 of Lissotriton helveticus. NCBI lineage: Eukaryota > Metazoa > Chordata > Amphibia > Caudata > Salamandridae > Lissotriton > Lissotriton helveticus. Next base: position 129,598,153 of record NC_136064.1, read on the forward strand.
GACCATTGGTTAAAGTATTGTATAATACATTCTGGGAATATTTTCAAATCTGGTTATTAGATGTAAAAGTACAATTCGATATATACACTATATTCTGAAAAGAAAAATCTTTTAGCAAGGAACGTTTGAAAGCAATCCATCTAGGGATAGGATTATGAGCAAAATCATAAGCTAAAGCAAAAGAGTGTTTAATTAACAAGGCGGAATGATAAGAATTAAAATTAGGAAAGCGTACACCACCTTCAGATTTAGGACGCATGAGTTTTGCAAGGGCAATACGGGGGTGTTTCTTATTTCATAGAAATTGTGAACAGATAGAATTACTTTTAGAGTAATAAGATATGGGAAAGTGAATAGGTAACATACAAAGTGTATAAAGAACGTGTGTAACAATCATCATTTTGATGGTGTCTAGCCTACCCCACCATGAAAGAAATAGTGGAGACCAAGTATGGAGGATTGATTGGATTTTAGTGATTAATACATTAAAGGTATATTTGATTGTGTTGGCCAGGGAAGCAGAAATCCAAATACCAAGGAATTTGATTTTAGTGGGGCACCATGCACAATTAGTATTCAAAAACATATATTGGTAAGATAGAGGGTTTAGAGGGATGACTCCTGTCTTAGGGAGGTTTAACTTATATCCAGAAATGCTGGAATACAACCAAATCTCATCCATAAAGGGAGGCAAGGAAGTAAGGGGATTAGACATATCAACTAATATATAATCAGCATAAGCCAATATTTTTGTTTCAGAAGAATTATATGAGAAACCAGAAATATGAGTATTGACACATATGCGTTCCAGAAAGGGTTCTAGCCATAAAACAAATAACAACCCTGTCGCATACCTCTAAATAAGGAAAGGAATCTAGAGAAACGGTTATTTACAAAAATACTAGCTCGAGGGCAAGAGTGTAATAGTTTGACATAGGAAATGAATGTAGGTCAAAAGCCAAACCATTGGAGAGTTTTGAACATAAATTGCCAATTAATACGCTCAAAATCCTTTTCGGCATCCAAAGATAATGCTGCAAGGAGGGATTTTAATTTCTTGCCATAGGAGATGATATTTGCAAACATTCTATCATTGTCCGATGCTAATCAGCCCTTGACAAATCCACCTTGAGACAGGAAGCTAGAATCTTAGCAAAAATTTTACAATCATAGTTGATCAATGATATAGGTCTGTAATTTTTACATAGTGAATGATCCTTATCAGGTTTGGGGATGTGGATTATTAAATCATCCATAAAGGATCCAGAGGCTCTGGAATCTTTATTAAAATAGTTAAAACGTTGTAGAAGTTTGGGGACAAAGATAGAGGCAAAGGTAGAGTAAAATTCAACGGAAAGACCATCAGGTCCTGGAGCTTTTGATTCTTTCAGAGAATGAATGGCAGTAGTAATTTCCTGGGACGTAACTTTATTCTCTAATAAATGGAATTCATCTGGTAGTGATGGGGGAGAAGGAAGGCCTGTGAAAAAAGTATCCAAATTTTGATTAGAGGTATGTGTGTCATCAGTATAAAGTAATTGATAGTAGTCATGAAAGACCTCCGCAATATCGTCATCAGAGGTCACCAAGGTGTTAGTAGATTCATTCAAGATGGGTCCAATGTTTTTACGTTCTGATTTGATTTTCAAATAATTAGCTAACATTTTAGCTGCCTTGTTCTCCTCCATAATACTTAGATTTGACTTTTAAGAAGAATATTACATTCTTCAACTGTTGCAAGTTTATTAAGTTCAGATTTAGCTTTAATCAAGTTGTGTAAAGTATTGGGGGACTTAGACGTAAAATAGGTATGTTCCAATAATTTAAGATGTTGCAATTGATCTGTATATTTTTTCCTATTCATTTGTTTTTTCTTTGAGACATATGAAATAGTAAAGGCTCGGAAAGAAGCCTTAAATGCATCCCAATTATTGGTAAAGGAAGTGTCCAATGAGTTATTTTGAAATATTAATTAATAAAGGTAGTGGCATCTTTAATAAAAACATTATCAGATAACAAAAAGTTATTCAGTTTTCATCGGCTGAAACTTGGGAAGTTAACGGATAAGTCTAAAATAGCATGAACGGGTGCATGATCGGAAATGAATATAGACCCAATTTCCGAGGATTTAACAGAGGGGAGTAGGGATTTGCTAACCAAAATATATTCAATCCTGGACCGAGTTTGATGAACGTTAGAAAATAAGTGTACTCAAGAGAATCAGGGTTACAAGTTTTCCAAACAACATATAATGATCGAGAGGTAATGGACGATTTGAATGCCTTGTGTGATTTGTCAGGATTAAATTTATATTTAGATTGTCTATCTGAGAAGGGGTCAATCCATTGATTAAAATCTCCTGCAATAATAATGTTAGGGTAATCAATATAGGATAGTAAAACTTTAATGTCATTCCAAAATGTAGGATCTGATTGTACTGAGCCATAAATATTCAACATAACCAGAGTTTTGTTTTGTAAAAAACCTTGGCCATTGCCCAACGTCCATCACCATCATTTTGTGTAGACAAAATTTGAACAGATAGCAATATATGAAATAATATAGCAACGTCCTCATTTTTGTTGGAAGAAGGTGAATAAACAACTTGGCCTAACCATTGCCTCTTCATTTTGAGCACTTCTAGTACAATGTGTCTCTTGAAGAAAGGTTACCTGAGAATTAAGTTTGGATAAGTGAGAGAGTACCTTTTGTCTCTTGACGGGATCTCCGAGGCCTTAAACGTTCCACGTTACAAACTTACACATGAAGAAGGGATGGGAGGGTCATACATAAAAGTTGATACACATCAGGGATATATCTAAAAAAGAAATGACAACTCATATAAGAACAAAAAAAGAAATATAGTGCATAGAGGCAAACATAACTGAAAAGCACATGCACCATATTAAATAACTGAACAAAAAAGAAATAGAAATTGAAAAACCTAAAAAACGGGGGACAGGAAAGAAAAAGAGAATAGACACAAAAAGGAGAGGTGATAGATCAAGGAACAAAGTCCAGATCTATGAAAAAGCGATGGAGACAGATGCATGGGCAAAGCTGCAAAAACAAGAGATTGAGCGACGAGAAAAAAAATAAAAATGATAAAAGAACAGACAGCCAAAATAGTTGAAGGATACCAACAAGGCAACAAGAATGCAGATAATTATAAGAATAACCAGCAGTAGAACGAATATGCATCAGTAATAACAGAAGCTAAAGCGACAAAGAAAGAGAAAGAGGTGCTAAAGTGAGAAACAGCCCTTTTAAACATAATAACATTATAGAATATAAGAAGCATTAACAGGAACATTAGAGATTACAAGAAGCACCAGCTGCAAAATTAGTTGAAATACTTTGGAGAAAAGATTTCAGTTTGAGAAGATCTTCAAAAGAGCGTGTGGAACCATTGCGAGTAATTTTACACAGGCGAGGATGCAGGATACCAAATTGAATGATCAACTCTGGGGATGTAGGGCCAAAAATTCCTTCCGTCTGGCATTAGTAGCATTGGATAAGTCCTGAGACATGAAGATGTCATGACCAGACCACTTGTGATGTTTTGCTTTGAGTTTAGAGAGGACATGCATTAAAACTGTAAACTTCAAAAATAACATAATGACTCCTCTAAGTTTAGAAGCATGGGGTTGTAGACGACCAATGCTATGGGCACGTTGAATATTTAATGTAGTCTCAAATGGGAGGTCCAAAAGTGCCGACAAGAGTTTCTTCATGAGTGACAGCATATCAGGGCCTTCAATATTTTCTGGCAGACCATAAAGACGTAGGTTATTCCATCTGTTTCGATTTTCAAGGTCCTCTGTATGAAGTTTTAATCATTGGATCTCTTGTTCCAGCACTGGAATTTTAATAGAAACATTGTGTAAGTCGCTCATGCGTTGTTCCATGTCCAACACCTTAGTCTCCATACTAATCCATCGGTCCTCTATTTGTTGCAGCTTCTCATTAGTCGTGGACATAAAAGATTTTAGACCTCTAACTTCATCAAGGATAATATCAAGGACAGGATATTGGGAGGATAAAATAGGTGATGGAGGATCATTCTTGGCTCTTTTAGGCTTGGTACCAGTTGAAGAGGCTTGGAAAGAGGTTGCAGTTTCACTTGCCACCTTAATGTGATGTGGCGGGTGAGAGGTAATTTTTAGTAAAGTTTTCAATCTGCCCATATCCCCATAAAAAAATACTAAAAAGATGTATAGGATATTAGCAAAAATAAATATATATAAAAAAAATAAAATGTCACCCTCCTGTCAGCACTCAAATAATCGCTAAGTGAATTATATATCAGAAGAGATAAGGCATGTAGTAAATCACACGCCAATTTGTCATGAGGCTAAGGGGTGTGACAAAATGTAGTACAGAAAAAAGGTATTATAGTTTAGTTAATGACTGAAAAATATCACCAAATATTCCATAGGCTCCATAAGCGACAAAGCAATCATATACCTTCCACTTCTCAATAAGATTGGAGAGTGAAGCACATATTAGTGCTCAAAATATAGCAGGATGCGCAGCTGGTAGCAAAATATGTGTAGTTTCCAACATATCCAACATGCTAGAGTGACAGAAAGGCATAATAATCTGTCCCACAAATCTTCAGAACAAGGCAGTACCTGTGACTTCACATTCCGTCTAATTCATGTAGAAAATATTTCCATTACACTACTGAAATGCAATCATACGAACTTCTATATTGAAAATAAGCAGGTAACAAAGGCACTGAGGAAGCCAAGTTCAGGCCAATCCTTAAAACTTCAGATAAAGCATTGTAGATTGTAATGTTACTTAAAAAACGGTTGGTTCCTCATAGTCTCCGTGTTTAGAGATCAGACAGAGGAGCTGAGTATAAAATCAACAAGCGCTGGTTACCACCTACGCGCCAGATGTCGAAAATACTGGACGCAATATACGCCAGTGCGAGGAAAATCTTCGATACCTGTGCCGCGTCTCCCTCAGCCGCCGGAGACACTGGAACGAAGCTGATAAACTCCCTGCATATTCACGGGCAGGAATCAGGCAATTACAGCTCCCGTTGGTTGCTGATAGTGGCTGAAAATAGATAGAAATCTCAGTTGGATCACGGAGCTCACGGAGATGTCGCCATCGCCTCGTGGTGCGAGACCACGCCCCCCGAGTGATGTTATATGTTATGGCACAGTACCTTTCTGCCACTGAAAAGTGCTGATATTCTCTCATTAAAATTGTACCATTTGAAATGGGTTCTGCCTCTCAAATTAACTTGATACATGCACACTTAAAGTACTGTTCGTGATAGCAATGTAACATGTGAAAAGTCTGTATTTTATTTGCGAATATCAAACCTTCTTCATGTTTTATGAAATGTTGCATCATGCTGAACTTAGTACCATGGACCTACTACACATGTACAGGTTACATTGAGGAGATCTGTGAGAGACAGGAAGCAGGTCTGGATAAGGAGAAAGGAAATCAAATAACTAATAAGCAATCCACCTCAGCTATTGCCCTCTATTTTCTGAACCCATGAACCTACCCATTCATTCTGTCCTTCATGGTCCATTGTTCCATACATGCCAACTTTTCAAACTTGCCCATTGTGATGAACTTGCTGCTTCTGCTCCCTGCCCTGCAATGTCCCAGTCCGTGCCCCTAACCTCTGCCTCCTCATAGTTTTCAAATAAACAGCTAGATTGCTAAAATTCAGGGCCCTATTTGGAAAGGTAAACTTACACTTTCATGATTGGTTGCTATTCATAAAGGAATTTATGAGTGCAGAGTCTCTACACATAAAACGTCCTCTCTTTTTATGTGCAGAAACTTTGCACTTGTAAAGATACTATTTATCAACATTTGTGAATAGTAAACAATTGTAAGTCTTCCTTTGAGAATCAGGCTGGCTATATTTATTATAAAAGTGTGACACACCTGACGTCATCTTCATTGTGATCAAAACTGTAATACGAAGAACATTTCCTTTAGAAGTTTTGAAAATGAGGGGGTCTTTTTCCCACAGAAATTATGGATTGTGTTGTAAAATACTAACATAAGGACACATTTTCTCAAGTAGTAACATTTATCCAGTTGATCATTTGATTTTTTTGTTGCATAGAGGAGAGGATGTAGCGTTATTGCCAGCACTGACAACTTTGTGACTGGTGAACAAGGTTTGAGTTTCGGCGTCAGCTCAGCATCCTGTGATTCTGAGCAAATCACTTTATCTCCCTATGCTTAAAACCAAAACGAATATGTCCTTGTGAAATATATCTGATGCTGATGTAAAGCACATCGATACCTTCGGATCAAGCCAGCGCTATGTAAAACTTCAAACAAAAAAAAGTGTTTCACACATTTCTGTCATTGGCATATGCTACATTTGGGCTCTTTTTTCCCTTGAAGCTAGTTTGGGAGACTATTTTGTTATGAAGCTCCCTAATTTCCTCATTTAATGTGGTTTCCTCAATAGGAAATGTTTTCAGTTTTCTACTTCAATTCGACCAAGATGGTATATACTCAGAATGTCAGCTCTCTCGGTGCTCTTTAGAACACTGTGATAAAACTGCAGTTGATCATCAGGGGGCTAGCTGGCAGTCTGCTGCTCGTGTTGAAAGTGCATGTTTCAGTCTGCATGCTGGAGTGTTTTAATTAAATAGATGAAGGAGATATTTGAGAACTCATTTAAAATGTGTCCTTATTGTGATTTCTACCACACTAACCATAATTCCTATGACAATATGAACCGCCATTTAGTACCTTTCTCAATGAAATGTTATGAATTTTATAACTTTGAATCCATCAAGACTTCAAGACTGCAACACTTTTGTCATAATTAAGGCTGTCATTGCTATAGCTGTTCTTAAGAAAGCTCTGGGAGGCTGCAGTAGAACACTGGGTATCAGTTGACATGATTTACTGAGAATGTCAGACTTTACCCTGACATAACTGAGGAAGCTCGTGTGAATTTACAGAAAATATGCTCTCATTTTAGCTTCTTTTACACCTTGCATAATATTAATGAGAAAATCATGAGAGAAAACCGTACACAATCTCCCTACTAACACCTCGTTCATTCCTTAAAGACGGGACTTATGACTTCACTCAATAATTTAGAAAGCCCAATTGAGATCATTACTCTGCTGGAAAAGACTGACATATTCACCAGATCTGGAGTACTATCATGGACCCATGGAGGAGGTGGTGCTACTGGACAGAGGGGCAAAATCTAAATGGCTAGCTTATATTCCAAGGCTGTTAGAGGAAATTGGCTTAAGGGAATTCTGGCCCTCCTCACCTTCCATGACTCACTTATCTAAGGCCACGCTCAAGGACGTATATTGGGCCTTTCTTTACCATATTGAACGATGGAATGTCTCAAAGGGTTCAGTCTCTTCCCTGTTTCTAGACTCTAGATTTAGGTCACTTTTTCTCAAATTTCGTTATGGTACCTTACCAATAATGCCCTTATTATCAAAAACAGACAGAATAATCACTAGTACATTTTCTCTTCTTTTGTCCTGGATATATTCACCCTAGGAAAGCATGGATTATTCCTCAATGCAAGCATGTGGGATTCCTACAACTTGAGGCTGCCACACCGCTCTGTCGTATAGATTCTGTGCAGACGTTTGTTTGTGATATATATAAGTAACTGCATTGGAGCTGGGCTATTAGAAACAAGGCATTGCAGTGAACTCTTAGGCTGGCCCACCCATTGTGCCCCTTGTCTTTATTTATTCATAGATTTTTTTATTGTTTACGCACTGAAATAGATGGATGGGTGGAGGGCACAAAGCATGGGTGGAGGGCACACTAAAGGAAATAAATAGGGGCACAATCAAAGAATGGGATCGTTTTGCTCACAATCTAGTATTATACCTACAAGGAAGAAAAACAAATAAAGTTAATTCTTATCCTAGGCTTAACCTTGGTAATATCCCTGCAATCCGTGAAAGTGCGAAACAAGTGCGAACTAAACGAAGGATTTACCTAAAAACTGGCCTATCTCAAGACAAAAAACTCTTTCAGGAAACAGCAAAACTACACTCAAAGCAAGTTTGGATCGAAAAACGGAACCAAATTGAAGCAAAATGGCTAAAGATCTTTGGATTGTTGAGTCCCAGTAAAACACAAGAGTTCTGGAAATACCTCAACACCCTAAACCAAGGGAGCACGTTGAGGGAGAACTCAATTGATTCTGACATCTGGACAGCTCATGTGATATCCTTGTACCAAGAGGAAGGTAGCCTAACTCATCAAAATATAGACCTGGACAATGCAATCCAACTGACCAACCTTAAGAACTCTCCAAATATTGTGAAGCAGCCGAGTTCATCAGAAAAAATATTAGTCAGCACAATTTTAAAAAAAATCAGACCCAATGGGGCTCTGGGACTCAATGGACTGCCAGGCTCCCTGTTCAGGTAAGACACAAACTTCTGGACCGAAAACTTGACCATGTTATATGCCGAATGTCGAGCAACAGGGAACGTCCCGGACTCATGGCGAGGGTCACTTCTGCACCCTATTTATAAGAAAGGGCCGAAATCAAACCCACAAAACTACCTTATGATTGCTCTCCTTGACATTGAGGGAAAGGCCTACGCAAGTACTTTACTAGCGGAACTTTCAAATTGGGTCAGTAAGGAAGGCCTTCTGCCCTTCTATCAAACAGGGTTCAGACCAGGAGCCTTAACAGTGGACAACATCATTGTGCTCTCATACCTAACATATAAGGCAGTGACACGAAAATATCTTCCCATATTTGCCTGCTTTATCGACTATACTGCGGCCTTTGATGGTGTCGACCGCTCTATTCTCTGGCAGAAATTGGCAAGCTGGAACATCGACCCCCTTCTATTAAAAGCAATCATATCACTATATTCAAGAACGTGGGTGAGAATTAAACTGTCAAATACAGCAGCTACAGAGAAAATTGACACCAATCGCGGCTTGAAGCAAGGATGCGTTTTAGCCCCGATGTTATTCAATTTATACACCGCAGACATGGGCAAAGCTTTGATTGGAGCATCACTAGCAACACCCCGACTTGGGCATACTAAGATTCAATTATTGCAGTACGCCGACGATTTGGTATTACTAGATCACACCAAAATCGGGCTTCAAAAAGCTTTAACATCTCTGGGCAACTATAATGCAAAGAATAAACTGATCGTGAATGCAGCCAAATCAAGAATAATAATATTCGGGCCGTTTCCGAAGAAAAAACTGATAAAATGGAGAATAGGAAAGTTGACGTTGGACAGCACACAACAATATAATTACTTGGGGGTATGGCTAAGTGAGACAGGGCGCCCGGGAGTTCATCTGGACAAAATACGGACAAAAGGGAAATGTATCTCATACGCCCTTGGGAAGTTGCATGCCCTTTACACAGCCCCACGACAACAGCAATTCGTAGAGTATTAAGGGCGTAGCTAATACCATCATTGAACTATGCCCAGCAGGCCTTCCCAGGAAAACTATCAAGCACTCTGGAAAAAAGTCACTGCTCGGCGTACAAAAAGCTATTCCATCTACCTTCCTGCACCAGAAACACCTTAGTGCGGCTTGAATTTGGCCTCGCACAACAAACACTTGAGGAACTGGCCTCAATGAGTAAATACTACGACCTCACTACCGCGGCACCAGAAAACTCTTTGAAATTTAGTATAAAGAATATCTTTCTGGAAGCAGGGAATCCGTGGTCAAATAGTCTTTCCTCCGCCAAAGAAATTTTGAATCTTGCAGTGGATAATTGGGATCCCGAGTTAATCAACTATGCTGCCATTAAAAGCGCAACAAAAAAACAAGTCGGGCTTTGTTAGCGCACAACTGATTTGGAAGCATTGGAATTAAGAGGCTTTCACGAGTCTCTAAAACTCCCGCAGTTGACACAGACCTCGAAACTCCATCTTACCCAAGCGGTGGGAAAACAAGCAGTAAACAGGATTTTAGCACTCAGATTACATCCTCTCCCTCTTAAAGACCATTATTCCACGGGGTTATCTGATATAACCCATTCTGAGTGCCGCCTATGCAACTACAGACAAGAAAGTTTTGCACATATCCTATTCTGCTGCCCGGGGCTGTCTTCCGAGCGCAACCGCTACCTAAAGCCAATTTTACTCAGACAAGGAATTAGAAAAATAAAGGAGGCCGTCAACTATCTATTCACAATGGAAACTGTGAAAGATATGGCTGTGTTCAGTAAATTCATTCAACAGGCACGCCAGAAATTGATGACCCCGCACAGCTAGGCCACCGGTCAATTACCTTCTAATTATCGAGACTCACCGGCCCACATAGAAATGGACTAATGAAACTTTTTTTAATTGCGTCTTTGATTTTATCTATTTTTAAGTTAGTTCTTTTACTTTGGCCTGACAATTATGTTTATTTGTATTTTTGACGCCCTATTTTAATGGTTTTGAGTAACCAAAAATAAAGTTTTATTCATTTATTCATTCATTCATTCACTGAAATAGATGGGCTTTTCTTAACAGTATTAGTAACTTTAATTAATCCAGGAGTACAATCTAATTCTAAATTGTGTATCGTTTTAGGTCTCATTCCCTAGAGCCCTGAGGCATGATGTTTTTATGAACACTTTATCCTTTTAGATAACATCTTTTAACTTATAAAAATGAATACATTTTGAATATTTCAGAAAAGCTTTTGATAACATTTAAATATATCAAGTACATTGTTTTATTTTTGTTTTCCGTGTATTTATTCACTGTGCTGTATTGTGTTTGTTTTGTTACTTTTATGGGTGAATAGCCCGAATAAAGTATTTTGACAGATAAATGTAAGAAGGTAACCCAATGTTATCCTTTGGAAGAGGTAGCTCTTGCAGTAGTGAAAAAGGACCTGTATAGTACATTAAATACACTGCACACTGCCCTCTGGTTTAGCAATGGGGAAAGGTTTATTTTGCCAAGTAGAAATGGTAGTTTCACACTGCATACACAGGCTTCAATGGCAGGCCTGAAAGACATTTAAAGGGCTACTTAATTGGGAGGTACTAATTGTGTTGCAGGACAAATTGGTAGTATTCAATTTACAGCTCCTAGAAACTTGTAGTTCTACTTTACCAGGGACTTACAGGTAAATGAAATATGCCATTTGGGTGTAAGCCATTTCTATCATGTTTTAGATGTTTAAGAGGAGAGATTGTAAGCACTTCAGCACACGTTAGCAGTGTTAATGGCAAAGAGTCCTAAGACAAGAAAAAAAAGATCAACCCAAAAAATTTAAATGACTAAAATAAGTTTGCAGGAGACCAGTCCAAGGCCTACATGTCTAACAACAATACACAAGTGTCATTCAAATATGTGTGTACGCAAAAATAATAATCATTGAAATCAATGCTATATAAATCACCACAAAATTTAACCAAAAGAGCAGTGTTTACTTAATACTTATATCCACATCCATCCTTGAGTAAATTCACAGACCACAAGAAGGAAGAAAAAGGAGAAAAAGAGAAGTGATATACCTGAATAGTCATAATAGAAATGGCAATAAATGGCACCATATAAAAAAAGGGAATGAACGCAGCCCGCAAAGTGACCCAACATAAACACCACTGCCTGCAGGCACACCAAAAACGTTCTAAATATACCTTTTCCTTAATACATATTATGCATTTGGGGGAGATGTACGGCCATTCAGTGTAGCGAGTAGCAAATTGACTCATAATTTGTGGCTCGCTAAACTGAATGTACAACAATGTCTCAGACACTGTTTGCCATTCCCAATGGGGTCACAAATTGCATGCCTCATTAATATTCATGGGGGAAGCACTATTTGCAACCCCTTTGGAAATGGCTAGCACGTACAGGGATGGGGCCTGCTGGGGTCAGCAGACCACCATGTCTGGGACTGCTTTTTCAATAAAGCAGTTTATATTTTTTTAATGCAGCCCATTTTCCTTAAAGGAAAACGAAATGCATTTAAAAAATGAAAAATGTAACTTTTCAGTTACATTTTTTAAGGGCAGGTAGTGGTCCCTGGGACCACTGCCTAGTCTTAAAAATATATTTTTGCACCCATTCATAAAGGGGAAGGGGCCCCTTGGAGACCCCTTCCCATGTGCGAGTTGTTGACTGCCTACTTGAAGTAGGTAGTAAAGAACAATTGTTTTGCTACCGCAAATGGAGTGGAAAAATAATCATACATTGGTGCTCGACTCGCTATTAGGAAGGGACGCCCTTGGAATTCCCCGTCCTAATACTAAGTTGCAAACCATATTTTGCTAGTTGCTAATAGGTTAGTGACTCACAAAATATGGTTTGTGCATGGGATAGACCAATTTTGTGGTTGCAAACGGGCAGAATTCCAGGTTGCGACCACAAAACAGTTGTACATCTGCCCCTTGATGTGCTATTTAAATGGTTTTGAAATAACTATTAATAAGTGACTTCAAACTATATTGTTAGATGTTTCATAACCAACATTTGTATTATTTAATATAATATTGTAACACAGTGCTTTTCTATGGACCAGTTAACATTGCTACAGTCAAAATAGCTTTTAGGGATTTTTCCCAGGAAGGACAGATGTAACATTAAACGGGTACATGTCCTACACGTAATTACAATGTCCCTTGCCTTATGGACAATAAGGCCTACTTAGTGGTGACATTAATATTCAAAAAGAATATTTTGACTTGAAAAGGGGTTATTATGACAGATCACATTTGCAGTTTAAAACTGCTCAGCCAGGCTTGAAATTGCAGGCTTGTTGTCATGTTTGCAATCACATTGCAGTGGGTGGCACAATGGGTGCTGCCGTTCACTAGAGACATTTAACTTACAAGCCCAGGGTACACTTTGTACCATATGATAGGGACTTATAAGTATTACAAAAATACCAAACATGGGTGTGCCAATATCACAATGTTGAAAGGAGAGAACATGCAATTTACAGCTGGTTAACAGGAGTAATGTGTACAGATCTCCACAGACAGCAAAACAGTCAAGTCAAAAATCTCTGGGCAGAACATAGGCACACGCTCTACCCAGGCCTTATTCTTGCCAACAATTTTCAAGCAAATCCAACATAGGCCTTGCCTGTTATTTAAAAGTTATGGTCAGGCTACTGAAGGACAGTAGCAGGCTCTTTGGACATCAACAAGGGTTTATGGCCAAGATGCTGGATGAACTCACACTTTATCAAGCCCTGGCATGTCCTCTGAGATGTGTCGTGTGCATGAGAGCCCCAATGGAGACGGTACAATGGTTGCTGCTCCTCAAAGTCGGAATGGGAGACATGTGCAGCACAGCCTTCCAGCCATTTACAAACTGGTGTTCATATGGCAAAAAGGTCTATGATTACATTGTGGCAGGTCACCGTTTGCGAACACTGTGGAGGGACGCCCCTTTGCTGGGGCAGCCGAGCGCTATATAAGCATATTTAACATAACATAACATAACATAACAGGGCCATGGCCATCTGTGATTCCCTCTTGTCAAGTTAATAAGCAACCCAAGGAGGTTGGTATGACGACGGTCACTGAGGCTTCCATCCCCCAAGTTAGAGAGCTCCACACCCACAGCTATTGCAGCAGACGGGCTCAGGCTGCAACTGACAACTGTAACACATCCATCACTAGAGAACCTGACATCTTTTACTTTGAGTACAACGATCACCAGAAGCCAAGAGACTTACTTCATATCACTGAGGGAGAGGCTCTCCCATTACCCTGTATTCACTATATTTGTGTTTGGGCACACAAGAGGCCCTGGAGGCCATAGATAAAACAACATGAAGTAATAGATCCCAGTGAGAAACTGCTGGTTATGCCTGAAACATAGCAAGATAGAACTCTATTACAACTGTTATTCCTGCAGTATATAGGAGTGTTTCTTGGTTTATTGACTATGTGGGCTTCCAGGCCATGAGAGAGATAGAAATATTGAACACAAATGAATGTAATAGGGGATTTAGGAGGATTAACAGAACAATACATACATATATTTAGTCTATATTGAGCTATCAACATCTAAAATTAAAGTAGAGAGTTAAAGTGAAGAAAATATACCTGGGGATTAGTGAAAATACAATCGAATGTATACTTGTTTTGCTGTAGATTTTGTTAATTCAATTTCCCTGAATAGGCATTATCATCACTTGGATACACTACTTGCCAAACCTAGAGACACAAACATATTTCAGAAAAAAATATCTTCTAAATACTTTTAGTTTGTAGAGAGATAGACACGTTCATTTATTGTATGGTTAATTAAAAGCTTTGCAAAGTTTATTTGCACTATCAACCATGAATGCCACTTGCAAATAAAAGAGTTCACATGAGAAAAGAGTTTTTGATGTCATTAAAACATTACTAAACTCATTCAAAATACAAGTTGAAATGCACTTTAAAGGAAAACATATTAAAAAGAAAAGAAAAGCTGGTTTTACAATGCACAGCGTTATATAAGTGTCTGTAACTCTTTTCTCATGACCCAGTTCTTTAATGACCTGTTTGACATATTTTAGGAAGATGCTCCCAACTGGTTGTTGACCATATGTAGGCAGCTCGGTACGGGCCTATTTCAAGTTCTCATATTTAAATTTTGAAAGATCAGATGTAAGTATGAGTAGTTTTTCTTTAATGTAAGTAATGTATCTTAATGCTTCAGGAGCTGCCTTCTACCATTTCCTCCTCAAGGGGATGACTGAGACCCATAGTCTGATTAGTTGTCTTTTCTAACAGTCATGGTTGTTTAAAATATGTAGGTGAATTCGGGGAGTCATAGAACATAGAAGGTTTGCATGGGCATTCTTGCTGACCTCTGTTTGGTGTATTACAGATGTTATAAGTTTGGCTTGCTTCACTAACACTGTTGCCATTTGTTATTTGGAATATTATCTTCCTGAAATTCACTTGCTTTCAAGCTTTGGAGTTACAGTTTGAGGTATTTATTCCACATCAATGCTCATGTTATTACCTGTCACTGTAAAGATTTCAAAGAGTGCAGGCACGCCTTCTTATAATTTCACACTGTAAGATATAAATCTGGCAATGTTTTATATATTTTTTTATTTATGGTTACAAACCTTCATGGAAGTCCGCATAAACATGTTGAAGTAATTTTTGGGCTAAAGTCCCGATGAAGTAAATATACCAATCATGCAATTTTCTACTCAAAGGTACATAGAAACTATCCCAGCAGGAGGTCCAACAATTACAACAGATATGTTCAAATTTAACATTACATGGATACAGTTCCTAATTATACAACAAGGTGTTGCACCTAAAAGAACATACATTGACTATCCTGCAATTAGTGCAAAATATGAGCACAATTACATAAAGAAAACATTATATAGAAATGCATTAGCTGCACAAAGATCAGGATATGAGATGAATAAAAAGGCAGAATTGCTACTTAAGAATCCTCAATACCATTCAAACTGGAACATCATTAATGCAGCTTTAAAAATCACTTAAAGAATTACACATTTTATAATAAAACATTTCATTTGGAACTACATAAAGTGACAGGGTAAACAAATAGGAGATGGTCAGAATCCTGAGGACCATTTCAGGACAGGTTACAAATTGTCCACAAACATTTGACCAAATAATTTAAGGCTGTGCTTTATTCATCAGATGGAGTCTATAGCAGAATGGTAACCCCTTTTTTTGATACTGGCTTCCATGTCTAGACAAAATCTCAAGGACCATGTTGTTTGTTTTAAACTAAATTTCAATTGTTGCATTGTCAGAGTGGGCCTACTTGCAGCAGTTCAGCCACAACCACAACATCTCTGTAAATTAATTAGTCTGTTCAAAATTGCTTCCTTCATAAGGGACCTCAACCACCCCTGCAAGACCCAGGGTAAAGGCCCTTCTCAGACCGAATTCTAGCTGAAATCCACCACAGGCAGAGGTGAATTGAATGAAGTTAGGCTTCTAAGGATTCATCCTTCCTTCATATTTAAAAACAAAACATTTTGAAACATCAATCAGTTCTGTTCCATACTACAAAGAGGCAGGGAAGTGCAAAGTGCCGTCTCTCAGAAGCCCGATAAAAGGCACCCGAACATTTAGACTGCGAATTGCCTTTATCACTTTTTTTCCATTGTGGCTTTTTCACTTAAGTTCCCACCTTAACCAGGAAACTGTTTGATTAAACAATTTCTAAATTTTAATCACCCATGGACCATATAAACTTTCCACATTTCTGCTTTTTTCTCCTGTGAAACCACATTACTTTTCTTTTGGGTGTATTCATGGTTTTAGGAGTGGCCACAGCTCTGAGACTGCATGAACTTCTGCAATTAATAATATCCTCATGTAAGTTGATGCTGGGCATACCTCTTAATTAATTCTCCTAGACTTAACTAATGCCTTTGATACCATCTAACCCCTGAGATTGGATGGACTTCTTAAAGAAATTGGGGTCACAGGCTCCTCTCTGAAGCTTCTTTCCTCTTTTCTATTCTGATGGCACTCACCCATTTCATTGAGCCCAACTCTGTTTAACATCTATGTTGCCCCTCTGGACAAGGTCATTAGATCGTTTGGGCTGGAGCAAGGTCATTAGATCGTTTAGCATAGAGGCAAGTTTTAAAATTTGTCGCAGAACAAATTTAAAAAATTGCATGTAGGCAGTGGCTCCTGGATGGTATGTAACTACCTTTGACTCCATGGTGACAAAACAGAGGTGTTGGTCTTTGGTAGCCAAGCTTGTACAGAACGCAGCTGCCAGGCTAGTGATGGATCTTCCTAAATTCCACCCAGCTTCGGCATCTTTTTGCAAGTTACACTGGGTTTATTAGGGCCAGATACTTTTATTCAAAGCCCTTTTCCTTGTTCCCAAAGTCTTTTATAACTTAGGCTCCCTGGGCATCAATAGGGTAGTTCCCAGGTTCAGGAGAGCCAGGTGGAGCTTTTTCTGTTGCTGCCTCTAAGATCTAGAAGACTCTTCTGCTGTCAATCTCTGTACATGAGTGCCACTTTCTGTTCCTTAAGGCCCGTAAGGCCTGGCTGTTTTCCACCTAATTGTTATGAGCCTTTTGTGCACCTGCAACCTCTAGCTCTGTCCGCAGCATCCTGACGCCTTTGGGCAATGTTTGCCTTTATAAGACTAATATTCATTCATTCATTCTTGGTGGAAAGTGTACACAGGGTACCCCACCACCAGGAACACCCTTAGACCGGTAGTAGTGATGTTGTTTAATTATCAAGAGAGCGAGTGCATCCTGGACGTTTCCAAGACCATTGACCCTAACTAGTGGGGAATATTAAAGTCCGTATTTTTACTGATTGACACAATTCTTTACATAGGAAGGCTTGGATACTGCAAGGAACTTGAAAAATAGAGCCCAACCAAAACCACATTTATCCAATTGGGGGTGTCAGGCCTCTCAGTAATCAACTGTATGGAATGAATAATGACATTCAATCACCTTGTCAGCTAAAACACCTGTCATTCTGACTGATAAACATTCCAATCTTCTCTCTCTTGGCCTTAAAACACATAAGATATCATATTAGCCAGAATAATACATCAATAGGCTAAATAACCTTGTGCAAAGATTGCTAGAGTAAGCAAATGTTATTATTTTCTGAACAAATATCACCACTACAGTTGTCTATAGTGCGAAACTATATGTTTTATCTCTTCAACTATTCCATAAGTACAGTATACTAATAAAGTGCAAAAGAGTGATTGTGACCCCAGTTAAAAAAATCCACAGAAGAAATGAGGTATACAATAAAGCTAATGTGTTTATAGCAAACAACCGTTATCAAGAATCAAGATTATATGTGTCTGTTTGACAGGATTATCAATCTTTTTTTGTTTTTTACTCTGTGTCAACTTTTCAATGCTTATTTGGGATTCATGGTTCAAGGTTATATACTATGAGAACATTAATAGAACAGAACTGTGTGGACTTATGGAAAGTGACTATCTGAGGATCCCTAATTGAAAAGTGACAAAAATAACATTTGCTCATACACTTGTGCCCAAATCAAAACATAGATGTGCTCTGGTCAATTTGAGAAATATCAAATAAGAAAGAACCCAATGGTGGACTTTCTATCCTGCACCTCATGCTTAGATTTGAAGATTCAATAGTTCTGTCGACAAACTCTCAGACACATATTGTTGTTCAGTGCCCCTGTGCACCGCATCATTGGTCAGCAAAACATATGCTTTGCTAATTTGAGAAATATAAGCTCACTCCAGTCAGTGTTGCCTGTAAAAGTGAAAATCAAAAGCATATGTTAAAATTGAGCTAATATAGATCAGATGGGTTCATAACTTTATGGAAAATAACCACTGAGTAGGCAGAAAGTGTGGTAACCAATGCATGCAGCATTGGGGTAATGCTAACCAGCAGAGCAGGCTCCAAACAATGGCAGCATGTCGGGTGGAGTCAGTGCTCGGATAAGCCATATGACATCCTAGTAATAAGGACACTGTCAATGAATAGAGATTGGGTGCACGCTTCATAGAAGCAGATCAAACTGATCCAAAACTAGCGTACATTCCAGGCCTCAACATGGACAGACATACTAGTGTCTTTATTTATTCTTGACTAGAAAGTGTTGGGGAAGATTTTGGATACATGTTTAATACTTATGCACAATCATCATCATCATCTAAATACTTTACTTCAATCATCAAGATCGTAAACATTGTACATGCATAAATACATCATCATAGTGGCATCAGCAAATGAATGGAGAATATGTTGACTATAGTAAACTGTTTACAAAGTTACAAAACATGTGTAAAAACAGTAAAAGGAAACTAAAACCTATCCCTAAAGAAATCTTGAAAACTATAGAGCCGAATATCTTTGGTTTTGTACGAGTGAAATGTCCAACTAACTATAACATCCCTGATACCTGTGGGTTTTTTCAGTGAATTTCATATATTACATTTATATACATATTTTCATTTAAAAAACCAAAGGTTACAGAGACGTTATAGTCTTAAGTTTCACTCGTACAAAACCAGAGAACCTCAGCAGTAATAGTTAGCTAAGCTAACTATAACTCGTTCCCCCAATGCACTGCTTATGATCTCACAATCAATCAATCAATCAATCCTTCAATCATTTGTATAGTGTACTACATACCCGCGAGGGTCTCAAGGCGCTAGGGGGGGTGCTACTGATCGAACAGCCAGGTCTTGAGTATCCTCCTGAAGGTCATCAGGGCTTGGGTCTGGTGTAGGCTCAGTGCGAGGGTATTCCATGTCTTGGTGGTGAGGTGGGAGAAGGATCTCCTACCGGTGGTTGTTCTTCGGATACCCGGGACGGTGGTGATTGAGAGGTCGGCGGAGCATAGCTGGCGTTGGGGGATGTAGAAGGAGAGCGTCTGTTGAGGTAGGTGGGCCGGTCTTGTGGAATGCCTTGTGTGCGTGGGTGAGGAGCTTGAAGGATATCCTGTTTTTGACGGGGAGCCAATGCAGGTTTCTCAGGTTGGGGGTGATGTGGCCGTGGAGTAGTATGTCGAGGATCAGTCGGGCCGAGGTGTTTTGGATGCATTTTAGTCCTTTGATGAGCTTGGTCAGGGCTCCAGCATAGAGGGCATTTCTGTTGTCCAGTCAGCTGATTATGAGGGCCTGGGTGACTGTCTTTCTTGTATCTGTCGGGATTCATCTGTAGATCTTGCGGAGCATGCGGAGGGTGTTGAAGCAGGAGTAGGAGACAGCGTTGACTTACTTGGTCATTGATAGCGTTGAGTCGAGGATGATTCCGAGGTTTGTGTGCCTGGTTGGTGGGTGTCGGGGCTGTCCCCAGTGCCGTCATCCACCAGGAGACGTCCCAGGCTGAAGTGTTGGAGCCGAGGATAAGGACCTCCGTCTTATCCGAGTTCAGCTTCAGACAGATGGTCTTCATCCAGTCGTAGACGGCCTTTATTCCTTCATGGAGGTTGGCTTTGGCAGTGATGGGGTCCTTGGTGAGGGAGAGGATCAGCTGAGTGTCGTCAGCATAGGAGATTATGTTGAGGTCGTGCTCTCGGGCTACATGTGCGAGCGGGGCCATTTAAATATTGAACAGCGTTGAGCTGAGGGAGGATCCCTGGCGTACGTCCCAGATGATCTTGAAGGCTTTGGAACAGAATGGGGGAGGCAGACGCTCCGGGTTCTGCCGGAGATGAAGGAGGTGGTCCAATCCAGAGCCTTGTCTCAAATCCCTGCGGTGTGGAGGTGTGCGCGTAGTATGAGATAGCAGACGGTGTCGAAGGAGGCAGAGATGTCTAGGAGGATAAGTGCTGCAGTCTCGCCGTTGTCCAGCAGGGTCCTGATGTCGTCGTTGGCGGCGATGAGTGCAGCCTCTAAGCTGTGGTTGCTGTGGAACCCTGACTGGGAAGGGTCCAGGATTCTGTTACATCATTCATGACATGGTCAGAGACAAGACTTGAGCCCAACTATAACATCTCTTTAACCGTTTAGTTTTGTCAGTGAATTTCTTTGATTGTTTTAATTCCGTTTCCTAACTATAACTTTTTTTTTCTGTGAATTTTTAAGACTTCTTAAATTCTAATTTTAACTATAATGACCCTCTAACTTTTGTTTTTTTCAGGGAATTTATATGTTGTTTTAACTAATAGTCACATCTGTAGAGAGGTTGTGGTGGAGAAAAGGGGCCGTGCCTCTAACCAGCTCTCAGGAATCCCTCTGCGTAGGAGCGCACTGGGAGCACGAGTGTCTGGGTGTCTCCATTAGTGGATGCACAAGCCTAGAAAGGTTGAGTGAATGGGTGCCTATATATCTAAGGGAGTTTGTGAGTGGGTGTCTGGGTTTCTGAGTGTATGAGTGAGTGCAGAACTCAGTCCATAAGTCTCTGATAGGGTCAGTGATAGAGTGTGTGACTGACCTATGGGTCTGTGAGTAAGTGTAAGTCTCTAAGACTTGAGACTATATGCATGAGTCTACGACTGAGTCTCTAAGTAGAATTGTGTGTCTCTGAGTGAGTCTGCACATGGGTGCTCGACTCTCCAACTGAGTATGTAGTTTGGTGCATCGGTGACTGAATGGGTATGTGAGTGAGTGCATCAGTATCTGTGTGTATGTGACTAGATGCATAAGTATGTGAGTGGATATGTGAATAGGTGTATAAGTATCTGAGTGAGTTTGTGAGTACGTACATGAGTGTGCCACAGTGACAGCAAGTCTGTACAAATATATATATTTTTATAATTTCACCAATGTTCATGATGACTTTATGATATTCAAAATGGCCCAGAGATGGTCAGAAGGGGCCACACTGGCGGTTGCGTGGTCATCACATATATCACATGCAATGAATAAAATCTATTTTAGACACACACCTTGGGTCACTAACACAACCATTTCTCAAACATGGGGCCCTTTATGTTAGCTGTAAACACAAACTGTCAGCCCCAGGAACTGTTCCCGGAATATAAAATGACGGCTGCAACTTTCTGTTCAGGTTACGTCCAGCTAATCAGAGCATTCCCGTTGGGACATGCAACTGCGATTAATCTTGAAATCGTCACAAAAGATCTGGGGCTAACGATTTACCTTCTACTAGATCATCTTTATTGTGCTTTGCTGCAGACTTCCATTTGGTGTTCTTGTGTTCTAATTTGCCCATCTTTCTTTGATGGGCCAAGGGGCCTGCACTGCCACTAGTTTTATTAGTGATTCTCTTTTTTGGTATTAGCCCTTAATTGCCTGCCAGCAGCACAACGCCTGTTCTGGGGACTCCAGCCCCCAGCTATACCCGTGTCAGGAGTTCTTGTTGTGAGCCTTTCGTGCCCGGAGGTGCATAAATCATCCCAGTACTCAAACATCCTAAGAGTTGTTACGAAACATATGTATCATTACTTTCAAAGTGCTCTGACCTCTGACTGAGAAATTATCCAGAAAACTCTTAAATGCATACATGTAGGACTCGTATCGCAGTGCTGAGACTTGCAAATATCTGTCCTAATATTCTTGTGACTGAAACATTTGCATAGTTCTCATAATGCACCTGTTTAAAGACCTGTGCAGTATACTCATGTCAACAGTTTATCTATGTTTGTGTGTCACATCTTCATATCAGCACACAGAGCTCACGGGGGCTTGATATACTTTCCTGCTTGGCACTGTGCTACAGGATGTGTATTGAATTTATTTTCTATCACCTGATGTTTTCCAGATGAAGGGCCATCTCATGACACTAAGCATACAGCATACAAAAGAAGTTCTGAATGTGCAAACAGGTTTACCATGGTCTCGAAAATAGTCTTTAGTTCAGGGTTGATTGTCCTTAAGAATGGATTATTTCAGGTGGCTGGCAATAATTCAAAGTTCTTACATACTTGGCTGTAAAAAGAGTTCATCCCTGGCTGTTTAAATAAAACAATGCAGCAGTTTTGCACATGAGAGTGTTAACATGTTTGTCCCTGGGATGCGGAAAAAATTGTTTCATGTCAAGAAATATGGCTTACACGCTAAGTGGTAGATATGCTGGGCTCCCTGAGAGTTCAAAGGCTGTGGGCCCGATGGTTTCCATAGGCTGAAGATCTGTTTCCAGAGTGATTGGACTGGTCTCCAGAGGCCAGTGGGTCTGATGGCCTTAGGAGACTGTGAGACCATGGCTCCAATGGTCTTCTCAGAGAAGGTATTCAATGATATTTAGAGGCTATGAGTCCAATGGACTATGCAGTTTAATCCACAGCTGTTCTGGGTACAGACAGGTACCACAGCAGAGGAAATATTCAGATTATGGGAAAGAGTCCCTTTAATAAGTTTGCCCATCAAATGAACATATGAAAGAACTCTAACTCTTAAGTCGTAGTATGAATGGTCTATACTTCTTAATTTATGCAGTGACTCCTAATACCACATACACAACTATGGGCCATATTATCAAGAAAGGGCGATACATTATCGCCGCTTTTATTGGCAGGAAACTGCCGCTAAAGCGGTGATAATGGGCTTGATATGTGCCCTTG
Source organism: Lissotriton helveticus (assembly GCF_964261635.1). Taxonomy (NCBI): domain Eukaryota; kingdom Metazoa; phylum Chordata; class Amphibia; order Caudata; family Salamandridae; genus Lissotriton; species Lissotriton helveticus. Next base: position 129,621,089 of record NC_136064.1, read on the forward strand.
TGAATTTCCATAGAAGCCCAGGTTCTGGTGTAGGTGGAATAATTCAGGTGGATATCAGAATCCGGGTCTATGGTGGCCCCCGGGCCCTTGGGGTTTCTAACCACCGCATTTTGCACCGCACATGAACCCTTACATGCAGCCCCCACAATTTTTCCCTGACCCGTCTTTTTTAGGACGTGGCCGCGGATCAAACCGCGGCAAAAGGAGAGGCAGCCAAGTTGTCCAGTGGGAGGCCGACCCCTCCTTCCCGAACACACGGAGCAGGAGGGCTGCTCAACAGAGCACCAGCACAGAATCGACCACAATCTAACTGTGAACCTTAGCTCGCGAGTCTTGACAGCAGACGAACTAACGGTTTTGGAGAGAGGACTTGGATTTGTCCCGACAAATAAAGGCGATCCCTTCCAAGTCAGGATTGAGCTGGAAAAAAAATTCCGAAAAATACCCCTGCATTTCTTCTTCAGAGACAAATCTGACTCTGACAAAAGTTTAGAAGAAGAACAAACCAACACAGGGTTACGTCGTAAGTCAACTTTCACCCCCCTCAGTCATCAAGTTCCATCTTATGTTATGACTTTTGAGCAGGCAGTTACCCATGATATCATGAGGCTTCATGAAGGAGCGCAGGAGAGTTTCCACAACCTCCCTAGAAAAGAAAGAAATGCCCTGATCACCCTATCAAAAGACCCATCGATTACGATCAAACCGGCGGACAAAGGGGGTGCCACAGTTATACTCGACCAATGTGAACAACAAGGACCCCCTGTTCAAATACTGGATTTGTAATGCAGGGAAATGAACAATGTGTAAAGAGAAAAACGCATTTGATAATACAACTAGGGAACAGACCAATATGTGAAGCACAAAAATCAATTAAAAATTTAACAAATTCAATTTATTAATAAAATTACAGTTTCAAATTTTAAAAAACATAATCACTACAATGTTATTAAAAGATACACAAAATTATGTATGAAAGAAATATTCGTGACACAATTATACAAGAAAAATACATAAGACGTAGGTGGCAAACAATACAATTTATCGTAGGTGGCAAACAATACAATTTATCGACGCGCGTTTCGGCGTTGTCAGAACGCCTTCATCAGGAGCCACATTCAATCTGTAAAACATGTTTTTAAAAAAGAGTTAGAAACAACTCTAGATCAGAAAATTCCTAACCAATAAACAATATTTTAAAACATCTCATTGTGCTTACATAACAAGGAAATCCCTACAAGAAGCAGTTACCATATGTAGCTGCAACTGATACAAACTAGTTAATGTATATTTGAGCAGTAATTCAACCCCACAATTATGTTTGGGGGGAAGAGGGGGGGGGTTTTAGGTGTTTTCAAGGTCTAAATGACATCAGACTATCTGTCGTTTATCAACTGGTAAGTATCAAGTGTGTGCACTATGCCATTGTTAAGGTTATTACATCCGTTAGATGGTAATAGTTTAGACGTAACTTCTTCTCTGTCTTCTTACCTAGTGAACACTGGATGGGTGCTCTCTATTGGTTCTGGATAAAATCCAACATCTGTTTTCTTAACGGTACTCTGAGTCACCTGGTTAAAAAGTTTTGGTCTGAAAAAGATATATTAATTAACCATATGTACCCCTATGATCAAAAAGTTGTTCTTGGGGGGGAGAAAATTGAAATCAGTTTGCTGCACTTCTAGATACAAGCATATTTTTATAATTTCAGTGCTTATTTTGTAAAAGATCATTTAACAGGTAGCTCTTCTACTCAGTCTCTCATTATGACTGGTTTTTTCTGGGAATTTACAGAAAAAATGAACACCCTTATTTCACGTTTTCAGAGAAGAGGGAGGTATCGAGGATCTCTCCTACGTTAGGTGAATAGTCACGCATAACACCCAAATATCTGGGATGGCACATGCTTACCATATATATTAAAAAGTGTCGGTGTCGACGCGATCACAACCCAAAATTCTGCTGTAATACCGATATGATTACAACGTGCTAAAGATAAAAGGTATATACCATTACTATCAAGCGAGTCATTGATGGTAGATAACATCAAAGCAACATCACGTATTGCTTACCAAAAACACTGGCAAGGCGAGCCGTGGCTTCAACCTGTCAAGAGCCAAATAGGTCACAATCTGTGGTGTTTTAGTAGCGTCTCGCAGCCGTTGGTATCTATGTGTCAATTCCTAAGAGGGTTGTAAAGCGTAAATAATTATTGTGCTTCAAATTATTGCTGTGGATCATGTAACTGGTTTAACGGCTACATTGTGTACTGCCCATTTACTAGCTTACCCGGGATATAAGGAATGCAAGCCGCAACTTCAGCCTGTGAAGTCCCAGGGAAGTATCCGTCTCTTTAGATCTATAGCTGCGTATCACAGCCGTTGATTTACACGTCTTTCTTCCTAAGATGAATATAAAGCCTGACTCAATTATTCAAAATTATGACGCCGGCACTTCAAGCTAAGCAATATCAAGGCGGCGAGAACTCTAACTCTTAAGTCTTAGTATGAATGGTCTATACTTCTTAATTTATGCAGTGACTCCTAATACCACATACACAACTATGGGCCATATTATCAAGAAAGGGCGATACATTATCGCCGCTTTTATTGGCAGGAAACTGCCGCTAAAGCGGTGATAATGGGCTTGATATGTGCCCTTGTGAATTTCCATAGAAGCCCAGGTTCTGTTGTAGGTGGAACAATTCAGGTGGATATCAGAATCCGGGTCCATGGTGGCCCCCGGGCCCTTGGGGTTTCCAACCACCGCATTTTGCACCGCACATGAACCCTTACATGCAGCCCCCACAATTTTTCCCTGACCCGTCTTTTTTAGGACGTGGCCGCGGATCAAACCACGGCAAAAGGAGAGGCAGCCAAGTTGTCCAGTGGGAGGCCGACCCCTCCTTCCCGAACACACGGAGCAGGAGGGCTGCTCAACAGAGCACCAGCACAGAATCGACCACAATCTAACTGTGAACCTTAGCTCGCGAGTCTTGACAGCAGACGAACTAACGGTTTTGGAGAGAGGACTTGGATTTGTCCCGAAAAAATAAAGGCGATCCCTTCCAAGTCAGGATTGAGCTGGAAAAAAAATTCCGAAAAATACCCCTGCATTTCTTCTTCAGAGACAAATCTGACTCTGACAAAAGTTTAGAAGAAGATCAAACCAACACAGGGTTACGTCCCAAGTCAACTTTCACCCCCCTCAGTCATCAAGTTCCATCTTATGTTATGACTTTTGAGCAGGCAGTTACCCATGATATCATGAGGCTTCATGAAGGAGCGCAGGAGAGTTTCCACAACCTCCCTAGAAAAGAAAGAAATGCCCTGATCACCCTATCAAAAGACCCATCGATTACGATCAAACCGGCGGACAAAGGGGGTGCCACAGTTATACTCGACACCACCCAATATCGACAAGAATGTCTCAGACAATTGAACAACCTACAATTCTATTGACGATTGTCTATAGACCCCACCCCTCGGCTACTTGTCGAGATCAGAACATTGGTGGACGAGGCTAGTGCTGAGGGTTGGATCACACCTCATGAGGCGAGATTCTTGGTGACACAATCTCCGGTTACACCTGGCTTTTATTGTTTACCAAAAATACATAAAGCCATCAGACCACCACCGGGCCGCCCCATTATCTCGGGCATTGGTTCTCTACTGGAACCCCTTTCCACTTTTGTGGATTGTTTCCTTCAACCAATTGTGAAGGAAATGCCTACGTTCCTCCAGGACACGGCTGATGTCCTGCGAATGCTGCCCGATGTGGAATTCAACGTCGAGACTGACCTGTTGGTCAGCTTCGACGTTGAGTCACTGTACACCTGTATTCCACAGCTGGAGACTTTAGAGACCATTAGACAGCTGTTGTCTCTACGGGATCTTGACAGCATTACGCCCATCCATTTTATCATGGACTGCGCCAAAATAGCAATGACTGAAAACTTCTTTAAATTTGAAGATGAACTCTTCCTTCAAATTTCCGGGACCTCAATGGGGAGTATTTTTGCTCCGAGCCTCGCCAATCTCTACGTCCACCAATTTGAACAAGATCAAGTCCTCCACCATAGCAATCCTTTTTTACATCAGGTGTTGCTATGGAGGAGGTACATCGATGATATCTTTGTGGTTTGGCGAGGCTCATCTGATGAGGTACAATTGTTCCACCAATGGCTGAACGCTCAAAATCCATATTTAAAATTCACTGTTGAATTTAGCCACGAGAGACTCTCATTCCTGGATCTGTCCATCTTTCCAAAGGCAGGTAAATTGGAGAGCGAGTTGTACACCAAACCCATGGCAAGGAACTCTCTACTATTGTTCGAAAGCCATCATCCTCGCTCTTTACGAGCCAACCTACCAGTAGGCCAGTTTCTTCGCCTTAGAAGGAGCTGCTCTTCCTTTGATCTGTTCAACAAGCATGCTAATCAATTATCTCAACAATTGCAAGCGAGACACTATCCTCCAAATCTGGTTAAGAGAGCGTGGAAAGGCGCCTCAAATAACCATCGAGACGCTCTGTTGGAGAAACGACCACAGAAACCCCCTTTGGATCGACTCACATTTGTTAGTACCTTTAGTGTACTTTCAAATAGCATCCAAAAGACTATACGCAAACACTGGGATATTCTCAACATCACCAATGAGAAGATCTCTTTACCCCTGTTCTCTTTCAAAAGAGCACCCAGTCTGCGTGACAGTCTTGTACATACAAGACCTAGATCCCAGGAGACGTCTAGACCATCAACGCTCTGGGATTTACCACCTGTACAGGGGCATTACCCATGCGGCTCATGCAGTGTTTGTCCACAAACCGCAAAAACGGAACAAATAGATCTGGGTACAGGCAGAATGTGGTTGCTTAAGAAACACACCAATTGCGACACAGAAAACGTGATCTACATGATTACCTGCCCTTGCTCCTTGAGATACATAGGGTACATAACCAGAAAGATAAAACTTAGGATCGGAGAACACAAAAGTACCATCCGTTGCCGTAAGCAGTCGACCAGACTCACTGACCATTTCATAAATCATAAACACACTGCAGAAGACCTCAGGTGGGTTGTTCTGGAACAGCCCTACATACCACCACACATTAGTGACATTTCCAGATTTCTCTTCATCAAAGAACAGAAATGGATATTTTCCTTGAAATGTGACAGCAGGGGTCTTAACGACGATATCACATGGACAGCACTATAAACATCCTCATTGGATATACCTGTGCAATATTTTTCATAATTTTCTTACCTATATGCCAGCCCTTGCAACATCACAACACGTACCAGAGCACTACTTTATTGGTGACTAGATAAATCTGAGATTTATTTCTTACGCTGTTGACATATAGGTCCAACTATGCATTGCCTGCACTTTGTTTTGAAGCACACTGCGCACTGGGTATGTCATCCTCTAAATGGTAGTCTTTAACATCTTGAAGTTCCTCTCTTGTCTTTCAGACATGGAACGGGTGCTATACAAATGACCTGGAGGCGAACTAGTATCGCCTACGCGCACTTGATTACATAGCGCATGCACGAGCCGCTTACTCTACCTGTGCTTGGCTCGGCGCATGCGCGTGGATCCTGCCTTTGCGACTTTCCGCCTCCGTGCAGTATTCCGGACAGCGCATGCGCAAGCCACATACTCCACCTGTCCTTGGCTTGGCGCCTGCGCGGTGATATAGTTAACTGCCGACTTTTTCGCGCATGCGTCGGTAGCCTCACTAGCTCCGAGCATGCGCGCCTTTAAACAATACGGCATAATTCAAGAAGATGATTGCTCGTTCAACGCACAATTTGGCGCGTCTTGGCCAATTAGCACGAATATAAAAGGGCGCGCCTCCTTCCTATCCGTCACCTCCACTCCCTCTTGGACGCTTGCCAGAGGTACCGACGGATAGGTAGGTGGGCTCGCTCTCCCTGTGCTTTGCCATTCTTCTAACTACCCAGATACTCTGTTCTTAGTGTTATTTGAGTTTCATCATCAATAGGCTTTAGCTTAGAGCTTACAGTTTTTACTACCTCCCTTTTGACCAACCTATAGCTAGCCTCATTTTTTGACAATGGGTAGCCATTTTACTTCCTTGAAGACAACTGAGTTATGTTTAATAAAGGATATACAATCTAAACATAGCAAGACTTTGCTTTGGAGCTTGTTTATACTGCAAAGCCTTATAGTATAGCTATTTCTCCTATTTTTACAGAGCGGGGCCTCAACTTCCCGAGTGGGTGCCGGGTGAGGTGAGGTTACTTCCCACATAATGCTGGGTGAGTACACTTTTTTAAAAAGTAGTAAGCATTTTGTTAACTTCTGAGTCAGGAGAACATTTTGTCTCCTGATACAGTGGTGAGTATACTTACTCACCACTACATGTGTGTTGTCTGTCTTGCTATCTTGTTAGTTGTGGATGACTAAGGATAACAGTTCTCACATTACGCTTGTTTTTTACATTTGTTTCCTTAGGAAAGGACGATTCATTTATAGTTTCCTCCAGTTGATATTGGGGCTCCAAGTTCCTGGTAGGAGTACTGTTTATCATTTGAATTGTTATTTTCTATATTGCAGTTGCCTCTCTTTGACATCATGGTCCTGACGAAAGCTGGGTAATATCCTTGACAGCTGAAACATGTCGACCACACTGCACAGCGCTATATTATAGTTATATTTTCGAACTGTACAGCGCTTGTTTTAATTATGACACTAGAACAGTGCCTAATAAACATATTTTCTGTTCTGGTAGTCATTTTTAAACACTTTTTTCACACATTTTCTCACTGAGCACTGCACACTCATCAATACCACTCTGAAATACACTGTGGCTAGAAGGCAATCACGATTTTCCTGTCTCTACACCATCAACTGATGTGTTGGGTGAGACGTGGATTATATCATCCGTATCCCAGATGACGATTGATCCGCCACAATGGTGGTCTGATGGGATTTTTTTCAGCCGAGTGTTATTCCACACAACTTTATTCCACAACAGCACACACTTTTTCTGACTAAGTGCCTCCTTTTGTATTTATTGATATGCCTAGGGTTGTGAGGCACTACGGTCAATAAACTAACCCACTCAGACCCCCCTACAATTTGGTATTTTGGGAACAATTCTATGTTCATCACAAATAACGTTTCACCAAGTCAATGAGGACATTTTGGAGTTATTTTTCCAGGACGATAAAATAACTTTAAATGCTAATGCAATAAAAAGGTCAAATAATAAAGAGATAGAAGAGGAGCCATCAACTTCAGGAGAGGAGGAACCTGGAAAAATATTTTGCAATGAAAATGTAAAATCACAGTTAAAAATTTACAAAAAGTCAATACATTTGAACAAGCATAAAGTTGATGACACAATGCGCCAGTAGCATTAGAACATGACCAGCATAATGGAGAAGAGGAAGGGGGAAAACTTGGAAATAGTAACAGGTGTAATGACAACTCTATTGTAAATAAAATACAGGGATTGGGTTATGCGAGCAGAAGCAGAAACTTTAAATAACATAGACCAAGGTCTGTTCCAATTCAAGATAGAAAGAGAAATGGACAAGTCCGTTTCCCACGCACTTTCAATAGGAGACTTAGGTCTTTCAGTAACGTGCGATGACAAAAGTTTGTATACAATAGCTGCTTTAGGTTTTTGTGTCTGAAATAAACTGTAAAGCGGAGTAGGTGGGGTGAGAGAGTGTATCAACAGGAAGGTCAAAAGAAGCAAGGTGTACAGGTAAAGCATCTGAAATTACAGTATATTCATTAAGACAAGAGGTAGGAAAATGAAACTGGGATTGCAAGTCACCAAAAGGGATAACAGAGTTTTGTTGAGTTAATTGATGCACATAAAGAATTCCCTTCTCCTTCCAGTATTTCTAATAAAACGATGTACCTTTATATTTGAGAAATTTGTTATACGAGATGGTAGAGGATAAAAAACATTGATAGGAAGTTAGACCATTGGTTAAAGTATTGTATAATACATTCTGGGAATATTTTCAAATCTGGTTATTAGATGTAAAAGTACATTTTGATATATACACTACATTCTGAAAAGAAAAATCTTTTAGCAAGGAACGTTTGAAAGCAATCCATCTAGGGATAGGATTATGAGCAAAATCATAAGCTAAAGCAAAAGATTGTTTAATTAACAAGGCGGAATGATAAGAATTAAAATTAGGAAAGCGTACACCACCTTCAGATTTAGGACGCATGAGTTTTGCAAGGGCAATACGGGGGTGTTTCTTATTTCATAGAAATTGTGAACAGATAGAATTACTTTTAGAGTAATAAGATATGGGAAAGTGAATAGGTAACATACAAAGTGTATAAAGAACGTGTGTAACAATCATCATTTTGATGGTGTCTAGCCTACCCCACCATGAAAGAAATAGTGGAGACCAAGTATGGAGGATTGATTGGATTTTAGTGATTAATACATTAAAGGTATATTTGATTGTGTTGGCCAGGGAAGCAGAAAACCAAATACCAAGGAATTTGATTTTAGTGGGGCACCATGCACAATTAGTATTCAAAAACATATATTGGTAAGATAGAGGGTTTAGAGGGATGACTCCTGTCTTAGGGAGGTTTAACTTATATCCAGAAATGCTGGAATACAACCAAACCTCATCCATAAAGGGAGGCAAGGAAGTAAGGGGATTAGACATATCAACTAATATATAATCAGCATAAGCCAATATTTTAGTTTCAGAAGAATTATATGAGAAACCAGAAATATGATTATTGACACATATGCGTTCCAGAAAGGGTTCTAGCCATAAAACAAATAACAACCCTGTCGCATACCTCTAAATAAGGAAAGGAATCTAGAGAAACGGTTATTTACAAAAATACTAGCTCGAGGGCAAGAGTGTAATAGTTTGACATAGGAAATGAATGTAGGTCAAAAGCCAAACCATTGGAGAGTTTTGAACATAAATTGCCAATTAATACGGTCAAAATCCTTTTCGGCATCCAAAGATAATGCTGCAAGGAGGGATTTTAATTTCTTGCCATAGGAGATGATATTTGCAAACATTCTATCATTGTCCGATGCTAATCAGCCCTTCACAAATCCACCTTGAGACAGGAAGCTAGAATCTTAGCAAAAATTTTACAATCATAGTTGATCAATGATATAGGTCTGTCATTTTTACATAGTGAATGATCCTTATCAGGTTTGGGGATGAGGATTATTAAATCATCCATAAAGGATCCAGAGGCTCTGGAATCTTTATTAAAATAGTTAAAACATTGTAGAAGTTTGGGGACAAGGATAGAGGCAAAGGTAGAGTAAAATTCAACGGAAAGACCATCAGGTCCTGGAGCTTTTGATTCTTTCAGAGAATGAATGGCAGTAGTAATTTCCTGGGACGTAACTTTATTCTCTAATAAATGGAATTCATCTGGTAGGGACGGGGGAGAAGGAAGGCCTGTGAAAAAAGTATCCAAATTTTGATTAGAGGTATGTGTGTCATCAATATAAAGTAATTGATAGTAGTCATGAAAGACCTCCGCAATATCGTCATCAGAGGTCACCAAGGTGTTAGTAGATTCATTCAAGATGGGTCCAATGTTTTTACGTTCTGATTTGATTTTCAAATAATTAGCTAACATTTTAGCTGCCTTGTTCTCCTCCATAATACTTAGATTTGACTTTTAAGAAGAATATTACATTCTTAAACTGTTGCAAGTTTATTAAGTTCAGATTTAGCTTTAATCAAGTTGTGTAAAGTATTGGGGGACTTAGACGTAAAATAGGTATGTTCCAATAATTTAAGATGTTGCAATTGATCTGTATATTTTTTCCTATTCATTTGTGTTTTCTTTGAGATATATGAAATAGTAAAGGCTCGGAAAGAAGCCTTAAATGCATCCCAATTATTGGTAAAGGAAGTGTCCAATGAGTTATTTTGAAATATTAATTAATAAAGGTAGTGGCATCTTTAATAAAAACATTATCAGATAACAAAAAGTTATTCAGTTTTCATTGGCTGAAACTTGGGAAGTTAACGGATAAGTCTAAAATAGCATGAACGGGTGCATGATCGGAAATGAATATAGACCCAATTTCCGAGGATTTAACAGAGGGGAGTAGGGATTTGCTAACCAAAATATATTCAATCCTGGACCGAGTTTGATGAACGTTAGAAAATAATTGTACTCAAGAGTATCAGGGTTACAAGTTTTCCAAACAACATATAATGATCGAGAGGTAATGGACGATTGGAATGTCTTGTGTGATTTGTCAGGATTAAATTTATATTTAGATTGTCTATCTGAGAAGGGGTCAATCCATTGATTAAAATCTCCTGCAATAATAATGTTAGGGTAATCAATATAGGATAGTAAAACTTTAATGTCATTCCAAAATGTAGGATCTGATTGTACTGAGCCATAAATATTCAACATAACCAGAGTTTTGTTTTGTAAAAAACCTTGGCCATTGCCCAACGTCCATCACCATCATTTTGTGTAGACAAAATTTGAACAGATAGCAATATATGAAATAATATAGCAACGTCCTCATTTTTGTTGGAAGAAGGTGAATAAACAACTTGGCCTACCCATTGCCTCTTCATTTTGAGCACTTCTAGTACAATGTGTCTCTTGAAGAAAGGTTACCTGAGAATTAAGTTTGGATAAGTGAGAGAGTACCTTTTGTCTCTTGACGGGATCTCCGAGGCCTTAAACGTTCCACGTTACAAACTTACACATGAAGAAGGGATGGGAGGGTCATACATAAAAGTTGATACACATCAGGGATATATCTAAAAAAGAAATGACAACTCATATAAGAACCAAAAAAGAAATATAGTGCATAGAGGCAAACATAACTGAAAAGCACATGCACCATATTAAATAACTGAACAAAAAAGAAATAGAAATTGAAAAACCTAAAAAACGGGGGACAGGAAAGAAAAAGAGAATAGACACAAAAAGGAGAGGTGATAGATCAAGGAACAAAGTCCAGATCTATGAAAAAGCGATGGAGACAGATGCATGGGCAAAGCTGCGAAAACAAGAGATTGAGCGACGAGAAAAAAAACAAAAATGATAAAAGAACAGACAGCCAAAATAGTTGAAGGATACCAACAAGGCAACAAGAATGCAGATAATTATAAGAATAACCAGCAGTAGAACGAATATGCATCAGTAATAACAGAAGCTAAAGCGACAAAGAAAGAGAAAGAGGTGCTAAAGTGAGAAACAGCCCTTTTAAACATAATAACATTATAGAATATAAGAAGCATTAACAGGAACATTAGAGATTACAAGAAGCACCAGCTGCAAAATTAGTTGAAATACTTTGGAGAAAAGATTTCAGTTTGAGAAGATCTTCAAAAGAGCGTGTGGAACCATTGCGAGTAATTTTACACAGGCGAGGATGCAGGATACCAAATTGAATGATCAACTCTGGGGATGTAGGGCCAAAAATTCCTTCCGTCTGGCATTAGTAGCATTGGATAAGTCCTGAGACATGAAGATGTCATGACCAGACCACTTGTGATGTTTTGCTTTGAGTTTAGAGAGGACATGCATTAAAACTGTAAACTTCAAAAATAACATAATGACTCCTCTAAGTTTAGAAGCATGGGGTTGTAGACGACCAATGCTATGGGCACGTTGAATATTTAATGTAGTCTCAAATGGGAGGTCCAAAAGTGCCGACAAGAGTTTCTTCATGAGTGACAGCATATCAGGGCCTTCAATATTTTCTGGCAGACCATAAAGACGTAGGTTATTCCATCTGTTTCGATTTTCAAGGTCCTCTGTATGAAGTTTTAATCATTGGATCTCTTGTTCCAGCACTGGAATTTTAATAGAAACATTGTGTAAGTCGCTCATGCGTTGTTCCATGTCCAACACCTTAGTCTCCATACTAATCCATTGGTCCTCTATTTGTTGCAGCTTCTCATTAGTCGTCGACATAAAAGATTTTAGACCTCTAACTTCATCAAGGATAATATCAAGGACAGGATTTTGGGAGGATAAAATAGGTGATGGAGGATCATTCTTGGCTCTTTTAGGCTTGGTACCAGTTGAAGAGGCTTGGAAAGAGGTTGCAGTTTCACTTGCCACCTTAATGTGATGTTGCGGGTGAGAGGTAATTTTTAGTAAAGTTTTCAATCTGCCCATATCCCCAAAAAAAAATACTAAAAAGATGTATAGGATATTAGCAAAAATAAATATATGTAAAAAAAATAAAATGTCACCCTCCTGTCAGCACTCAAATAATCGCTAAGTGAATTATATATCAGAAGAGATAAGGCATGTAGTAAATCACACGGCAATTTGTCATGAGGCTAAGGGGTGTGACAAAATGTAGTACAGAAAAAAGGTATTATAGTTTAGTTAATGACTGAAAAATATCACCAAATATTCCATAGGCTCCATAAGCGACAAAGCAATCATATACCTTCCACTTCTCAATAAGATTGGAGAGTGAAGCACATATTAGTGCTCAAAATATAGCAGGATGCGCAGCTGGTAGCAAAATATGTGTAGTTTCCAACATATCCAACATGCTAGAGTGACAGAAAGGCATAATAATCTGTCCCACAAATCTTCAGAACAAGGCAGTACCTGTGACTTCACATTCCGTCTAATTCATGTAGAAAATATTTCCATTACACTACTGAAATGCAATCATACGAACTTCTATATTGAAAATAAGCAGGTAACAAAGGCACTGAGGAAGCCAAGTTCAGGCCAATCCTTAAAACTTCAGATAAAGCATTGTAGATTGTAATGTTACTTAAAAAACGGTTGGTTCCTCATAGTCCGTGTTTAGAGGTCAGACAGAGGAGCTGAGTATAAAATCAACAAGCGCTGGTTACCACCTACGCGCCAGATGTCGAAAATACTGGACGCAATATACGCCAGTGCGAGGAAAATCTTCGATACCTGTGCCGCGTCTCCCTCAGCCGCCGGAGACACTGGAACGAAGCTGATAAACTCCCTGCATATTCACGGGCAGGAATCAGGCAATTACAGCTCCCGTTGGTTGCTGATAGTGGCTGAAAATAGATAGAATTCTCAGTTGGATCACGGAGCTCACGGAGATGTAGCCATCTTCTCGTGGTGCGAGACCACGCCCCCCGAGTGATGTTATAAGTTATGGCACAGTACCTTTCTGCTACTGAAAAGTGCTGATATTCTCTCATTAAAATTGTACCATTTGAAATGGGTTCTGCCTCTCAAATTAACTTGATACATGCACACTTGAAGTACTGTTCGTGATAGCAATGTAACATGTGAAAAGTCTGTATTTTATTTGCGAATATCAAACCTTCTTCATGTTTTATGAAATGTTGCATCATGCTGAACTTAGTACCATGGACCTACTACACATGTACAGGTTACATTGAGGAGATCTGTGAGAGACAGGAAGCAGGTCTGGATAAGGAGAAAGGAAATCAAATAACTAATAAGCAATCCACCTCAGCTATTGCCCTCTATTTTCTGAACCCATGAACCTACCCATTCATTCTGTCCTTCATGGTCCATTGTTCCATACATGCCAACTTTTCAAACTTGCCCATTGTGATCAACTTGCTGCCTCTGCTCCCTGCCCTGCAATGTCCCAGTCCGTGCCCCTAACCTCTGCCTCCTCATAGTTTTCCAATAAACAGCTAGATTGCTAAAATTCAGGGCCCTATTTGGAAAGGTAAACTTACACTTTCATGATTGGTTGCTATTCATAAAGGAATTTATGAGTGCAGAGACTCTACATATAATACATCCTCTCTTTTTATGTGCAGAAACTTTGCACTTGTAAAGATACTATTCATCAACATTTGTGAATAGTAAACACTTGTAAGTCTTCCTTTGAGAATCAGGCTGGCTATATTTATTATAAAAGTGTGACACACCTGACGTCATCTTCATTGTGATCAAAACTGTAATACGAAGAACGTTTCCTTTAGAAATTTTGAAAATGAGGGGGTCTTTTTCCCACAGAAATTATGGTTTGTGTTGTAAAATACTAACATAAGGACACATTTTCTCAAGTAGTAACATTTATCCAGTTGATCATTTGATTTTTTTGTTGCATAGAGGAGAGGATGTAGCGTTATTGCCAGCACTGACAACTTTGTGACTGGTGAACAAGGTTTGAGTTTCGGCGTCAGCTCAGCATCCTGTGATTCTGAGCAAATCACTTTATCTCCCCATGCTTAAAACCAAAACGAATATGTCCTTGTGAAATATATCTGATGCTGATGTAAAGCACATCGATACCTTCGGATCAAGCCAGCGCTATGTAAAACTTCAAACAAAAAAAAGTGTTTCACACATTTCTGTCATTGGCATATGCTACATTTGGGCTCTTTTTTCCCTTGAAGCTAGTTTGGGAGACTATTTTGTTATGAAGCTCCCTAATTTCCTCATTTATTGTGGTTTCCTCAATAGGAAATGTTTTCAGTTTTCTACTTCAATTCGACCAAGATGGTATATACTCAGAATGTCAGCTCTCTCGGTGCTCTTTAGAACACTGTGATAAAACTGCAGTTGATCATCAGGGGGCTAGCTGGCAGTCTGCTGCTCGTGTTGAAAGTGCATGTTTCAGTCTGCATGCCGGAGTGTTTTAATTAAATAGATGAAGGAGATATTTGAGAACTCATTTAAAATGTGTCCTAATTGTGATTTCTACCGCACTAACCATAATTCCTATGACAATATGAACCGCCATTTAGTACCTTTCTCAATGAAATGTTATGAATTTTATAACTTTGAATCCATCAAGACTTTAAGACTGCAACACGTTTGTCATAATTAAGGCTGTCATTGCTCTAGCTGTTCTTAAGAAAGCTCTGGGAGGCTGCAGTAGAACACTGGGTATCAGTTGACATGATTTACTGAGAATGTCAGACTTTACCCTGACATAACTGAGGAAGCTCGTGTGAATTTACAGAAAATATGCTCTCATTTTAGCTTCTTTTACACCTTGCATGATATTAATGAGAAAATCATGAGAGAAAACCGTACACAATCTCCCTACTAACACCTCGTTAATTCCTTAAAGACGGGACTTAGGACTTCACTCAATAATTTAGAAAGCCCAATTGAGATCATTACTCTGCTGGAAAAGACTGACATATTCACCAGATCTGGAGTACTATCATGGACCCATGGAGGAGGTGATGCTACTGGACAGAGGGGCAAAATCTAAGTGGCTAGCTTATATTCCAAGGCTGTTAGAGGAAATTGGCTTAAGGGAATTCTGGCCCTCCTCACCTTCCATGACTCACTTATCTAAGGCCACGCTCAAGGACGTATATTGGGCCTTTCTTTACCATATTGAACGATGGAATGTCTCTTCCCTGTTTCTAGACTCTAGATTTAGGTAACTTTTTCTCAAATTTCGTTATGGTACCTTACCAATAATGCCCTTATTATCAAAAACAGACAGAATAATCACTAGTACATTTTCTCCTCTTTTGTCCTGGATATATTCACCCTAGGAAAGCATGGATTATTCCTCAATGCAAGCATGTGGGATTCCTACAACTTGAGGCTGCCATACCGCCCTGTCGTATAGATTCTGTGCAGACGTTTGTTTGTGATATATATAAGTAACTGCATTGGAGCTGGGCTATTAGAAACAAGGCATTGCAGTGAACTCTTAGGCTGGCACACCCATTGTGCCCCTTGTCTTTATTTATTCATAGATTTTTTTATTGTTTACGCACTGAAATAGATGGATGGGTGGAGGGCACAAAGCATGGGTGGAGGGCACACTAAAGGAAATAAATAGGGGCACAATCAAAGAATGGGATCGGTTTGCTCACAATCTAGTATTATACCTACAAGGAAGAAAAACAAATAAAGTTAATTCTTATCCTAGGCTTAACCTTGGTAATATCCCTGCAATCCGTGAAAGTGCGAAACAAGTGCGAACTAAACGAAGGATTTACCTAAAAACTGGCCTATCTCAAGACAAAAAAGTCTTTCAGGAAACAGCAAAACTACACTCAAAGCAAGTTTGGATCGAAAAACGGAACCAAATTGAAGCAAAATGGCTAAAGATCTTTGGATTGTTGAGTCCCAGTAAAACACAAGAGTTCTGGAAATACCTCAACACCCTAAACCAAGGGAGCACGTTGAGAGAGAACTCAATTGATTCTGACATCTGGACAGCTCATGTGATATCCTTGTACCAAGAGGAAGGTAGCCTAACTCATCAAAATATAGACCTGGACAATGCAATCCAACTGACCAACCTTAAGAACTCTCCAAATATTGTGAAGCAGCCGAGTTCATCAGAAAAAATATTAGTCAGCACAATTTAAAAAAAAAATCAGACCCAATGGGGCTCCGGGACTCAATGGACTGCCAGGCTCCCTGTTCAGGTAAGACACAAACTTCTGGACCGAAAACTTGACCATGTTATATGCCGAATGTCGAGCAACAGGGAACGTCCCGGACTCATGGCGAGGGTCACTTCTGCACCCTATTTATAAGAAAGGGCCGAAATCAAACCCACAAAACTACCTTATGATTGCTCTCCTTGACATTGAGGGAAAGGCCTACGCAAGTACTTTACTAGCGGAACTTTCAAATTGGGTCAGTAAGGAAGGCCTTCTGCCCTTCTATCAAACAGGGTTCAGACCAGGAGCCTCAACAGTGGACAACATCATTGTGCTCTCATACCTCACATATAAGGCAGTGACACGAAAATCTCTTCCCATATTTGCCTGCTTTATCGACTATACTGCGCCTTTGATGGTGTCCACCGCTCTATTCTCTGGTAGAAATTGGCAAGCTGGAACATCGACCCCCTTCTATTAAAAGCAATCATATCACTATATTCAAGAACGTGGGTGAGAATTAAACTGTCAAATACAGCAGCTACAGAGAAAATTGACACCAATCGCGGCTTGAAGCAAGGATGCGTTTTAGCCCCGATGTTATTCAATTTATACACCGCAGACATGGGCAAAGCTTTGATTGGAGCATCACTAGCAACACCCCGACTTGGGCATACTAAGATTCAATTATTGCAGTACGCCGACGATTTGGTATTACTAGATCACACCAAAATCGGGCTTCAAAAAGCTTTAACATCTCTGGGCAACTATAATGCAAAGAATAAACTGATCGTGAATGCAGCCAAATCAAGAATAATAATATTCGGGCCGTTTCCGAAGAAAAAACTGATAAAATGGAGAATAGGAAAGTTGACGTTGGACAGCACACAACAATATAATTACTTGGGGGTATGGCTAAGTGAGACAGGGCGCCCGGGAGTTCATCTGGACAAAATACGGACAAAAGGGAAATGTATCTCATACGCCCTTGGGAAGTTGCATGCCACTTTACACAGCCCCACGACAACAGCAATTCGTAGAGTATTAAGGGCGAAGCTAATACCATCATTGAACTATGCCCAGCAGGCCTTCCCAGGAAAACTATCAAGCACTCTGGAAAAAATTCACTGCTCGGCGTACAAAAAGCTATTCCATCTACCTTCCTGCACCAGAAACACCTTAGTGCGGCTTGAATTTGGCCTCGCACAACAAACACTTGAGGAACTGGCCTCAATGAGTAAATACTACTACCTCACTACCGCGGCACCAGAAAACTCTTTGAAATTTAGTATAAAGAATATCTTTCTGGAAGCAGGGAATCCGTGGTCAAATAGTCTTTCCTCTGCCAAAGAAATTTTGAATCTTGCAGTGGATAATTGGGATCCCGAGTTAATCAACTATGCTGCCATTAAAAGCGCAACAAAAAAACAAGTCCGGCTTTGTTCGCGCACAACTGATTTGGAAGCATTGGAATTAAGAGGCTTTCACGAGTCTCTAAAACTCCCGCAGTTGACACAGACCTCGAAACTCCATCTTACCCAAGCGGTGGGAAAACAAGCAGTAAACAGGATTTTAGCACTCAGATTACATCCTCTCCCTCTTAAAGACCATTATTCCACGGGGTTATCTGATATAACCCATTCTGAGTGCCGCCTATGCAACTACAGACAAGAAAGTTTTGCACATATCCTATTCTGCTGCCCGGGGCTGTCTTCCGAGCGCAACCGCTACCTAAAGCCAATTTTACTCAGACAAGGAATTAGAAAAATAAAGGAGGCCGTCGACTATCTATTCACAATGGAAACTGTGAAAGATATGGCTGTGTTCAGTAAATTCATTCAACAGGCACGCCAGAAATTGATGACCCCGCACAGCTAGGCCACCGGTCAATTACCTTCTAATTATCGAGACTCACCGGCCCACATAGAAATGGACTAATGAAACTTTTTTTAATTGCGTCTTTGATTTTATCTATTTTTAAGTTAGTTCTTTTACTTTGGCCTGACAATTATGTTTATTTGTATTTTTGACGCCCTATTTTAATGGTTTTGAGTAACCAAAAATAAAGTTGTATTCATTCATTCATTCATTCATTCATTCACTGAAATAGATGGGCTTTTCTTAACAGTATTAGTAACTTTAATTAATCCAGGAGTACAATCTAATTCTAAATTGTGTATCGTTTTAGATCTCATTCCCTAGAGCCCTGAGGCATGATGTTTTTATGAACACTTTATCCTTTTAGATAACATCTTTTAACTTATTACAATGAATACATTTTGAATATTTCAGAAAAGCTTTTGATAACATTTAAATATATCAAGTACATTGTTTTATTTTTGTTTTCCGTGTATTTATTCACTGTGCTGTATTGTGTTTGTTTTGTTACTTTTATGGGTGAATAGCCCGAATAAAGTATTTTGACAGATAAATGTAAGAAGGTAACCCAATGTTATCCTTTGGAAGAGGTAGCTCTTGCAGTAGTGAAAAAGGACCTGTATAGTACATTAAATACACTGCACACTGCCCTCTGGGTTGTTTATGGTCTACCGTAGGTGTGATGCATATGTATTAAAAAGGAAGGTTTAGCAATGGGGAAAGGTTTATTTTGCCAAGTAGAAATGGCAGTTTCACACTGCATACACAGGCTTCAATGGCAGGCCTGAAACACATTTAAAGGGCTACTTAATTGGGAGGTACTAATTGTGTTGCAGGACAAATTGGTAGTATTCAATTTACAGCTCCTAGAAACTTGTAGTTCTACTTTACCAGGGACTTACAGGTAAATGAAATATGCCATTTGGGTGTAAGCCATTTCTATCATGTTTTAGATGTTTAAGAGGAGAGATTGTAAGCACTTCAGCACACGTTAGCAGTGTTAATGGCATAGAGTCCTAAGACAAGAAAAAAAAGATCAACCCCAAAAATTTAAATGACTAAAATAAGTTTGCAGGAGACCAGTCCAAGGCCTACATGTCTAACAACAATACACAAGTGTCATTCAAATATGTGTGTACACAAAAATAATAATCATTGAAATCAATGCTATATAAATCACCACAAAATTTAACCAAAAGAGCAGTGTTTACTTAATACTTATATCCACATCCATCCTTGAGTAAATTCACAGACCACAAGAAGGAAGAAAAAGGAGAAAAAGAGAAGTGATATACCTGAATAGTCATAATAGAAATGGCAATAAATGGCACCATATAAAAAAAGGGAATGAACGCAGCCCGCAAAGTGACCCAACATAAACACCACTGCCTGCAGGCGCACCAAAAACGTTCTAAATATACCTTTTCCTTAATACATATTATGCATTTGGGGGAGATGTACGGCCATTCAGTGTAGCGAGTAGCAAATTGACTCATAATTTGCGGCTCGCTAAACTGAATGTACAACAATGTCTCAGACACTGTTTGCCATTCCCAATGGGGTCACAAATTGCATGCCTCATTAATATTCATGGGGGAAGCACTATTTGCAACCCCTTTGGAAATGGCTAGCACGTACAGGGATGGGGCCTGCTGGGGTCAGCAGACCACCATGTCTGGGACTGCTTTTTCAATAAAGCAGTTTATATTTTTTTAATGCAGCCCATTTTCCTTAAAGGAAAACGAAATGCATTTAAAAAATGAAAAATTTAACTTTTCAGTTACATTTTTTAAGGGCAGGTAGTGGTCCCTGGGACCACTGCCTAGTCTTAAAAATATATTTTTGCACCCATTCATAAAGGGGAAGGGGCCCCTTGGAGACCCCTTCCCATGTGCAAGTTGTTGACTGCCTACTTGAAGTAGGTAGTAAAGAACAATTGTTTTGCTACGGCAAATGGAGTGGAAAAATAATCATACATTGGTGCTCGACTCGCTATTAGGAAGGGACGCCCTTGGAATTCCCCGTCCTAATACTAAGTTGCAAACCATATTTTGCTAGTTGCTAATAGGTTAGTGACTCACAAAATATGGTTTGTGCATGGGATAGACCAATTTTGTAGTTGCAAACGGGCAGAATTCCAGGTTGCGACCACAAAACAGTTGTACATCTGCCCCTTGATGTGCTATTTAAATGGTTTTGAAATAATTATTAATAAGTGACTTCAAACTATATTGTTAGATGTTTCATAACCAACATTTGTATTATTTAATATAATATTGTAACACAGTGCTTTTCTATGGACCAGTTAACATTGCTACAGTCAAAATAGCTTTTAGGGATTTTTCCCAGGAAGGACAGATGTAACATTAAACGGGTACATGTCCTACACGTAATTACAATGTCCCTTGCCTTATGGACAATAAGGCCTACTTAGTGGTGACATTAATATTCAAAAAGAAGATTTTGACTTGAAAAGGGGTTATTATGACAGATCAAATTTGCAGTTTAAAACTGCTCAGCCAGGCTTGAAATTGCAGGCTTGTTGTCATGTTTGCAATCACATTGCAGTGGGTGGCACAATGGGTGCTGCCGTTCACTAGAGACATTTAACTTACAAGCCCAGGGTACACTTTGTACCATATGATAGGGACTTATAAGTATTACAAAAATACCAAACATGGGTAGCCAATATCACAATGTTGAAAGGAGAGAACATGCAATTTACAGCTGGTTAACAGGAGTAATGTGTACAGATCTCCACAGACAGCAAAACAGTCAAGTCAAAAATCTATGGGCAGAACATGAGCACACGCTCTACCCAGGCCTTATTCCTGCCAACAATTTTCAAGCAAATCCAACATAGGCCTTGCCTGTTATTTAAAAGTTATGGTCAGGCTACTGAAGGACAGTAGCAGGCTCTTTGGACATCAACAAGGGTTTATGGCCAAGATGCTGGATGAACTCACACTTTATCAAGCCCTGGCATGTCCTCTGAGATGTGTCATGTGCATGAGAGCCCCAATGGAGACGGTACAATGGTTGCTGCTCCTCAAAGACGGAATGGGAGACATGTGCAGCACAGCCTTCCAGCCATTTACAAACTGGTGTTCATATGGCAAAAAGGTCTATGATTACATTGTGGCAGGTCACCGTTTGCGAACACCGTGGAGGGACGCCCCTTTGCTGGGGCAGCCGAGCGCTATATAAGCATATTTAACATAACATAACATAACATAACAGGGCCATGGCCATCTCTGATTCCCTCTTGTCAAGTTAATAAGCAACCCAAGGAGGTTGGTATGACGACGGTCACTGAGGCTTCCATCCCCCAAGTTAGAGAGCTCCACACCCACAGCTATTGCAGCAGACGGGCTCAGGCTGCAACTGACAACTGTAACACATCCATCACTAGAGAACCTGACATCTTTTACTTTGAGTACAACGATCACCAGAAGCCAAGAGACTTACTTCATATCACTGAGGGAGAGGCTCTCCCATTACCCTGTATTCACTATATTTGTGTTTGGGCACAAAAGAGGCTGTGGAGGCCATAGATAAAACAACATGAAGTAATAGATCCCAGTGAGAAACTGCTGGTTATGCCTGAAACATAGCAAGATAGAACTCTATTACAACTGTTATTCCTGCAGTATATAGGAGTGTTTCTTGGTTTATTGACTATGTGGGCTTCCAGGCCATGAGAGAGATAGAAATATTGAACACAAATGAATTTAATAGGGGATTTAGGAGGATTAACAAAACAATACATACATATATTTAGTCTATATTGAGCTATCAACATCTAAAATTAAAGTAGAGAGTTAAAGTGAAGAAAATATACCTGGGGATTAGTGAAAATACAATCGAATGTATACTTGTTTTGCTGTAGATTTTGTTAATTCAATTTCCCTGAATAGGCATTATCATCACTTGGATACACTACTTGCCAAACCTAGAGACACAAACATATTTCAGAAAAAAAGATCTTCTAAATACTTTTAGTTTGTAGAGAGATAGACACGTTCATTTATTGTATGGTTAATTAAAAGCTTTACAAAGTGTATTTGCACTATCAACCATGAATGCCACTTGCAAATAAAAGAGTTCACATGAGAAAAGAGTTTTTGATGTCATTAAAACATTACTAAACTCATTCAAAATACAAGTTGAAATGCACTTTAAAGGAAAACATATTAAAAAGAAAAGAACAGCTGTTATATAAGTGTCTGTAACTCTTTTCTCATGACCCAGTTCTTTAATGACCTGTTTGACATATTTTAGGTAGATGCTCCCAACTGGTTGTTGACCATATGTAGGCAGCTCGGTACGGGCCTATTTCAAGTTCTCATATTTAAATTTTGAAAGATCAGATGTAAGCATGAGTAGTTTTTCTTTAATGTAAGTAATGTATCTTAATGCTTCAGGAGCTGCCTTCTACTCAATCACCCGACCATTTCCTCCTCAAGGGGATGACTGAGACCCATAGTCTGATTAGTTGTCTTTTCTAACAGTCTTGGTTGTTTAAAATATGTAGGTGAATTCGGGGAGTCATAGAACATAGAAGGTTTGCATGGGCTTTCTTGCTGACCTCTGTTTGGTGTATTACAGATGTTATAAGTTTGGCTTGCTTCACTAACACTGTTGCCAGTTGTTATTTGGAATATTAGCTTCCCGAAATTCACTTGCTTTCAAGCTTTGGAGTTACAGTTTGAGGTATTTATTCCACATCAATGCTCATGGTATTACCTGACACTGTAAAGATTTCAAAGAGTGCAGGCACGCCTTCTTATAATTTCACACTGTAAGATATAAATCTGGCAGTGTAGCAGTTGCATTGCACGCTCATGTTTTATATATTTTTTTATTTATGGTTACAGACCTTCATGGAAGTCCGCATAAACATGTTGAAGTAATTTTTGGGCTAAAGTCCCGATGAAGTAAATATACCAATCATGCAATTTTCTACTCAAAGGTACATAGAAACTATCCCAGCAGGAGGTCCAACAATTACAACAGATATGTTCAAATTTAACATTACATGGATACAGTTCCTAATTATACAACAAGGTGTTGCACCTAAAAGAACATACATTGACTATCCTGCAATTAGTGCAAAATATGAGCACAATTACATAAAGAAAACATTATATAGAAATGCATTAGCTGCACAAAGATCAGGATATGAGATGAATAAAAAGGCAGAATTGCTACTTAAGAATCCTCAATACCATTCAAACTGGAACATCATTAATGCAGCTTTAAAAATCACTTAAAGAATTACACATTTTATAATAAAACATTTCATTTGGAACTACATAAAGTGACAGGGTAAACAAATAGGAGATGGTCAGAATCCTGAGGACCATTTCGGGACAGGTTACAAATTGTCCACAAACATTTGACCAAATAATTTAAGGCTGTGCTTTATTCATCAGATGGAGTCTACAGCAGAATGGTAACCCTTTTTTTTTTATACTGGCCTCCATGTCTAGACAAAATCTCAAGGACCATGTTGTTTGTTTTAAACTAAATTTCAATTGTTGCATTGTCAGAGTGGGCCTACTTGCAGCAGTTCAGCCACAACCACAACATCTCTGTAAATTAATTAGTCTGTTCAAAATTGCTTCCTTCATAAGGGACCTCAACCACCCCTGCAAGACCCAGGGTAAAGACCTTCTCAGACCGAATTCTAGCTGAAATCCACCACAGGCAGAGGTGAATTGAATGAAGTTAGGCTTCTAAGGATTCATCCTTCCTTCATATTTAAAAACAAAACATTTTGAAACATCAATCAGTTCTGTTCCATACTACAAAGAGGCAGGGAAGTGCAAAGTGCCGTCTCTCAGAAGCCCGATAAAAGGCACCCGAACATTTAGACTGCGAATTGCCTTTATCACTTTTTTTCCATTGTGGCTTTTTCACTTAAGTTCCCACCTTAACCAGGAAACTGTTTGATTAAACAATTTCTAAATTTTAATCACCCATGGACCATATAAACATTCCACATTTCTGCTTTTTTCTCCTGTGAAACCACATGACTTTTCTTTTGGGTGTATTCATGGTTTTAGGAGTGGCCACAGCTCTGAGACTGCATGAACTTCTGCAATTAATAATATCCTCATGTAAGTTGATGCTGGGCATACCTCTTAATTAATTCTCCTAGACTTAACTAATGCCTTTGATACCATCTAACCCCTGAGTTTGGATGGACTTCTTAAAGAAATTGGGGTCACAGGCTCCTCTCTGAAGCTTCTTTCCTCTTTTCTATTCTGATGGCACTCACCCATTTCATTGAGCCCAACTCTGTTTAACATCTATGTTGCCCCTCTGGACAAGGTCATTAGATCGTTTGGGCTCGAGCAAGGTCATTAGATCGTTTAGCATAGAGGCAAGTTTTAAAACTTGTCGCAGAACAAATTTAAAAAATTGCATGTAGGGAGTGGCTCCTGGATGGTATGTAACTACCTTTGACTCCATGGTGACAAAACAGAGGTGTTGGTCTTTGGTAGCCAAGCTTGTACAGAACGCAGCTGCCAGGCTAGTGATGGATCTTCCTAAATTCCACCCAGCTTCGGCATCTTTTTGCAAGTTACACTGGGTTTATTAGGGCCAGATACTTTTATTCAAAGCCCTTTTCCTTGTTCCCAAAGTCTTTTATAACTTAGGCTCCCTGGGCATCAATAGGGTAGTTCCCAGGTTCAGGAGAGCCAGGTGGAGCTTTTTCTGTTGCTGCCTCTAAGATCTAGAAGACTCTTCTGCTGTCAATCTCTGTACATGAGTGCCACTTTCTGTTCCTTAAGGCCCTGAAGGCCTGGCTGTTTTCCACCTAATTGTTATGAGCCTTTTGTGCACCTGCAACCTCTAGCTCTGTCCGCAGCATCCTGACGCCTTTGAGCAATGTTTGCCTTTATAAGACTAATATTCATTCATTCATTCTTGGTGGAAAGTGTACACAGGGTACCCCACCACCAGGAACACCCTTAGACCGGTAGTAGCGATGTTGTTTAATTATCAAGAGAGCGAGTGCATCCTGGACGTTTCCAAGACCATTGACCCTAACTAGTGGGGAATAGTAAAGTCCGTATTTCTACTGATTGACACAATTCTTTACATAGGAAGGCTTGGATACTGCGAGGAACTCGAAAAATAGAGCCCAACCAAAACCACATTTATCCAATTGGGTGTGTCAGGCCTCTCAGTAATCAACTGTATGGAATGAATAATGACATTCAATCACCTTGTCAGCTAAAACACCTGTCATTCTGACTGATAAACATTCCAATCTTCTCTCTCCTGGCCTTAAAACACATAAGATATCATATTAGCCAGAATAATACATCAATAGGCTAAATAACCTTGTGCAAAGATTGCTAGAGTAAGCAAATGTTATTATTTTCTGAACAAATATCACCACTACAGTTGTCTATAGAGCGAAACTATATGTTTTATCTCTTCAACTATTCCATAAGTACAGTATACTAATAAAGTGCAAAAGAGTGATTGTGACCCCAGTTAAAAAAATCCACAGAAGAAATGAGGTATACAATAAAGCTAATGTGTTTATAGCAAACAACCGTTATCAAGAATCAAGATTATATGTGTCTATTTGACAGGATTATCAATCTCTTTTTTGTTTTTTACTCTGTGTCAACTTTTCAATGCTTATTTGGGATTCATGGGTCAAGGTTATATACTATGAGAACATTAATAGAACAGAACTGTGTGGACTTATGGAAAGTGACTATCTGAGGATCCCTAATTGAAAAGTGACAAAAATAACATTTGCTCATACACTTGTGCCCAAATCAAAACATAGATGTGCTCTGGTCAATTTGAGAAATATCAAATAAGAAAGAACCCAATGGTGGACTTTCTATCCTGCACCTCATGCTTAGATTTGAAGATTCAATAGTTCTGTCGACAAACTCTCAGACACATATTGTTGTTCAGTGCCCCTGTGCACCGCATCATTGGTCAGCAAAACATATGCTTTGCTAATTTGAGAAATATAAGCTCACTCCAGTGAGTGTTGCCTGTAAAAGTGAAAATCAAAAGCATATGTTAAAATTGAGCTAATATAGATCAGATGGGTTCATAACTTTATGGAAAATAACCACTGAGTAGGCAGAAAGTGTGGTAACCAATGCATGCAGCATTGGGGTAATGCTAACCAGCAGAGCAGGCTCCAAACAATGGCAGCCTGTCGGGTGGAGTCAGTGCTCCAATAAGTCATCTAACATCCCAGTAATAAGGACACTCACTGTCAATGAATAGAGATTGGGTGCACGCTTCATAGAAGCAGATCAAACTGATCCAAAACTAGCGTACATTCCAGGCCTCAACATGGACAGACATACTAGTGTCTTTATTTATTCTTGACTAGAAAGTGTTGGGGAAGATTTTGGATACATGTTTAATACTTATGCACAATCATCATCATCTAAATACTTTACTTCAATCATCAAGATCGTAAACATTGTACATGCATAAATACATCATCATAGTGGCATCAGCAAATGAATGGAGAATATGTTGACTATAGTAAACTGTTTACAAAGTTACAAAACATGTGTAAAAACAGTAAAAGGAAACTAAAACCTATCCCTAAAGAAATCTTGAAAACTATAGAGCCGAATATCTTTGGTTTTGTACGAGTGAAATGTCCAACTAACTATAACATCCCTGATACCTGTGGGTTTTTTCAGTGAATTTCATATATTACATTTATATACATATTTTCATTTAAAAAACCAAAGGTTACAGAGACGTTATAGTCTTAAGTTTCACTCGTACAAAACCAGAGAACCTCAGCAGTAATAGTTAGCTAAGCTAACTATAACTCGTTCCCCCAATGCACTGCTTATGATCTCACAATCAATCAATCAATCAATCATTCAATCATTTGTATAGTGTACTACATACCCGCGAGGGTCTCAAGGCGCTAGGGGGGGTGCTACTGATCGAACAGCCAGGTCTTGAGTATCCTCCTGAAGGTCAGCAGGGCTTGGGTCTGGTGTAGGCTCAGTGCGAGGGTATTCCATGTCTTGGTGGTGAGGTGGGAGAAGGATCTCCTACTGGTGGTTGTTCTTCGGATACCCGGGACGGTGGTGATTGAGAGGTCGGCGGAGCATAGCTGGCGTTGGGGGATGTAGAAGGAGAGCGTCTGTTGAGGTAGGTGGGCCGGTCTTGTGGAATGCCTTGTGTGCGTGGGTGAGGAGCTTGAAGGATATCCTCTTGTTGACGGGGAGCCAATGCAGGTTTCTCAGGTTGGGGGTGATG
The DNA here is from genome assembly GCF_964261635.1 of Lissotriton helveticus. Lineage (NCBI taxonomy): Eukaryota > Metazoa > Chordata > Amphibia > Caudata > Salamandridae > Lissotriton > Lissotriton helveticus. The sequence goes on from NC_136064.1 coordinate 129,648,567, forward strand.
TGGCCGTGGAGTAGTATGTCGAGGATCAGTCGGGCCGAGGTGTTTTGGATGCATTTTAGTCCTTTGATGAGCTTGGTCAGGGCTCCAGCATAGAGGGCATTTCTGTTGTCCAGTCTGCTGATGATGAGGGCCTGGGTGACTGTCTTTCTTGTATCTGTCGGGATTCATCTGTAGATCTTGCGGAGCATGCGGAGGGTGTTGAAGCAGGAGTAGGAGACAGCGTTGACTTACTTGGTCATTGAGAGCGTTGAGTCGAGGATGATTCCCAGGTTGTGTGCCTGGTTGGTGGGTGTCGGGGCTGTCCCCAGTGCCGTCGTCCACCAGGAGACGTCCCAGGCTGAAGTGTTGGAGCCGAGGATAAGGACCTCCGTCTTATCCGAGTTCAGCTTCAGACAGATGGTCTTCATCCAGTCGTAGATGGCCTTTATTCCTTCATGGATGTTGGCTTTGGCAGTGATGGGGTCCTTGGTGAGGGAGAGGATCAGCTGAGTGTCGTCAGCATAGGAGATTATGTTGAGGTCGTGCTCCCGGGCTACGTGTGCGAGCGGGGCCATTTAAATATTGAACAGCGTTGGGCTGAGGGAGGATCCCTGGCGTATGTCCCAGATGATCTTGGAGGCTTTGGAACAGAATGGGGGAGGCAGACGCTCCGGGTTCTGCCGGAGATGAAGGAGGTGGTCCAATCCAGAGCCTTGTCTCAGATCCCTGCGGTGTGGAGGTGTGCGCGTAGTATGAGATAGCAGACGGTGTCGAAGGAGGCAGAGATGTCAAGGAGGATAAGTGCTGCAGTCTCGCCGTTGTCCAGCAGGGTCCTGATGTCGTCGTTGGCGGCGATGAGTGCAGCCTCTAAGCTGTGGTTGCTGTGGAACCCTGACTGGGAAGGGTCCAGGATTCTGTTACATCATTCATGACATGGTCAGAGACAAGACTTGAGCCCAACTATAACATCTCTTTAACCGTTTAGTTTTGTCAGTGAATTTCTTTGATTGTTTTAATTCCGTTTCCTAACTATAACTACCCTGTAACCTTTTTTTTCTGTGAATTTTTAAGACTTCTTAAATTCTAATTTTAACTATAATGACCCTCTAACTTTTGTTTTTTTCAGGGAATTTATATGTTGTTTTAACTAATAGTCACATCTGTAGAGAGGTTGTGGTGGAGAAAAGGGGCCGTGCCTCTAACCAGCTCTCAGGAATCCCTCTGCGTAGGAGCGCACTGGGAGCACGAGTCTCTGGGTGTCTCCATTAGCGGATGCACAAGCCTAGAAAGGTTGAGTGAATGGGTGCCTATATATCTAAGGGAGTTTGTGAGTGGGTGTTTGAGTTTCTGAGTGTATGAGTGAGTGCAGAACTCAGTCCATAAGTCTCTGATAGGGTCAGTGATAGAGTGTGTGACTGACCTATGGGTCTGTGAGTAAGTGTAAGTCTCTAAGACTTGAGACTATACGCATGAGTCAACGACTGAGTCTCTAAGTAGAATTGTGTGTCTCTGAGTGAGTCTGCACATGGGTGCTCGACTCTCCAACTGAGTATGTAGTTTGGTGCATCGGTGACTGAATGGGTATGTGAGTGAGTGCATCAGTATCTGTGTGTATGTGACTAGATGCATAAGTATGTGAGTGGATATGTGAATAGGTGTATAAGTATCTGAGTGAGTTTGTGAGTACGTACATGAGTGTGCCACAGTGACAGCAAGTCTGTACAAATATATATATTTTTATAATTTCACCAATGTTCATGATGACTTTATGATATTCAAAATGGCCCAGAGATGGTCAGAAGGGGCCACACTGGCGGTTGCGTGGTCATCACATATATCACATGCAATGAATAAAATCTATTTTAGACACACACCTTGGGTCACTAACACAACCATTTCTCAAACATGGGGCCCTTTATGTTAGCTGTAAACACAAACTGTCAGCCCCAGGAACAGTTCCCGGAATATAAAATGACGGCTGCAACTTTCTGTTCAGGTTACGTCCAGCTAATCAGAGCATTCCCGTTGGGACACGCAACTGCGATTAATCTTGAAATCGTCACAAAAGATCTGGGGCTAACGATTTACCTTCTACTAGATCATCTTTATTGTGCTTTGCTGCAGACTTCCATTTGGTGTTCTTGTGTTCTAATTTGCCCATCTTTCTTTGATGGGCCAAGGGGCCTGCACTGCCACTAGTTTTATTAGTGATTCTCTTTTTTGGTATTAGCCCTTAATTGCCTGCCAGCAGCACAACGCCTGTTCTGGGGACTCCAGCCCCCAGCTATACCCGTCTCAGGAGTTGTTGTTGTGAGCCTTTCGTGCCCGGAGGTGCATAAATCATCCCAGTACTCAAACATCCTAAGAGTTGTTACGAAACATATGTATCATTACTTTCAAAGTGCTCTGACCTCTGACTGAGAAATTATCCCGCAAACTCTTAAATGCATACATGTAGGACTCGTATCGCAGTGCTGAGACTTGCAAATATCTGTCCTAATATTCTTGTGACTGAAACATTTGCATAGTTCTCATAATGCACCTGTTTAAAGACCTGTGCAGTATACTCATGTCAACAGTTTATCTATTTTTGTTCATATCAGCACACAGAGCTCACGGGGGCTTGATATACTTTCCTGCTTGGCACTGTGCTACAGGATGTGTATTGAATTTATTTTCTATCACCTGATGTTTTCCAGATGAAGGGCCATCTCATGACACTAAGCATACAGCATACAAAAGAAGTTCTGAATGTGCAAACAGGTTTACCATGGTCTCGAAAATAGTCTTTAGTTCAGGGTTGATTGTCCTTAAGAATGGATTATTTCAGGTGGCTGGCAATAATTCAAAGTTCTTACATACTTGGCTGTAAAAAGAGGTCATCCCTGGCTGTTTAAATAAAACAATGCAGCAGTTTTGCACATGAGGGTGTTAACATGTTTGCCCCTGGGATGCGGAAAAAATTGTTTCATGTCAAGAAATATGGCTTACACGCTAAGTGGTAGATATGCTGGGCTCCCTGAGAGTTCAAAGGCTGTTGGTCCGATGGTTTCCAGAGGCTGAAGATCTGTTTCCAGAGTGATTGGACTGGTCTCCAGAGGCCAGTGGGTCTGATGGCCTTAGGAGACTGTGAGACCATGGCTCCAATGGTCTTCTCAGAGAAGGTATTCAATGATATTTAGAGGCTATGAGTCCAATGGACTATGCAGTTTAATCCACAGCTGTTCTGGGTACAGACAGGTACCACAGCAGAGGAAATATTCAGATTATGGGAAAGAGTCCCTTTAATAAGATTTGCCCATCAAATGAACATATGAAAGAACTCTAACTCTTAAGTCTTAGTATGAATGGTCTATACTTCTTAATTTATGCAGTGACTCCTAATACCACATACACAACTATGGGCCATATTATCAAGAAAGGGCGATACATTATTGCCGCTTTTATTGGCAGGAAACTGCCGCTGAAGCGGTGATAATGGGCTTGATATGTGCCCTTGTGAATTTCCATAGAAGCCCAGGTTCTGGTGTAGGTGGAACAATTCAGGTGGATATCAGAATCCGGGTCCATGGTGGCCCCCGGGCCCTTGGGGTTTCCAACCACCGCATTTTGCACCGCACATGAACCCTTACATGCAGCCCCCACAATTTTTCCCTGACCCGTCTTTTTTAGGACGTGGCCGCGGATCAAACCGCGGCAAAAGGAGAGGCAGCCAAGTTGTCCAGTGGGAGGCCGACCCCTCCTTCCCGAACACACGGAGCAGGAGGGCTGCTCAACAGAGCACCAGCACAGAATCGACCACAATCTAACTGTGAACCTTAGCTCGCAAGTCTTGACAGCAGACGAACTAACGGTTTTGGAGAGAGGACTTGGATTTGTCCCGACAAATAAAGGCGATCCCTTCCAAGTCAGGATTGAGCTGGAAAAAAAATTCCAAAAAATACCCCTGCATTTCTTCTTCAGAGACAAATCTGACTCTGACAAAAGTTTAGAAGAAGATCAAACCAACACAGGGTTACGTCCCAAGTCAACTTTCACCCCCCTCAGTCATCAAGTTCCATCTTATGTTATGACTTTTGAGCAGGCAGTTACCCATGATATCATGAGGCTTCATGAAGGAGCGCAGGAGAGTTTCCACAACCTCCCTAGAAAAGAAAGAAATGCCCTGATCACCCTATCAAAAGACCCATCGATTACGGTCAAACCGGCGGACAAAGGGGGTGCCACAGTTATACTCGACACCACCCAATATCGACAAGAATGTCTCAGACAATTGAACAACCCACAATTCTATCGACGATTGTCTATAGACCCCACCCCTCGGCTACTTGTCGAGATCAGAACATTGGTGGACGAGGCTAGTGCTGAGGGTTGGATCACACCTCATGAGGCGAGATTCTTGGTGACACAATCTCCAGTTACACCTGGCTTTTATTGTTTACCAAAAATACATAAAGCCATCAGACCACCACCGGGCCGCCCCATTATCTCGGGCATTGGTTCTCTACTGGAACCCCTTTCCACTTTTGTGGATTGTTTCCTTCAACCAATTGTGAAGGAAATGCCTACGTTCCTCCAGGACACGGCTGATGTCCTGCGAATGCTGCCCGATGTGGAATTCAACGTCGAGACTGACCTGTTGGTCAGCTTCGACGTTGAGTCACTGTACACCTGTATTCCACAGCTGGAGACTTTAGAGACCATTAGACAGCTGTTGTCTCTACAGGATCTTGACAGCATTACGCCCATCCATTTTATCATGGACTGCGCCAAAATAGCAATGACTGAAAACTTCTTTAAATTTGAAGATGAACTCTTCCTTCAAATTTCCGGGACCTCAATGGGGAGTATTTTTGCTCCGAGCCTCGCCAATCTCTACGTCCACCAATTTGAACAAGATCGAGTCCTCCACCATAGCAATCCTTTTTTACATCAGGTGTTGCTATGGAGGAGGTACATCGATGATATCTTTGTGGTTTGGCGAGGCTCATCAGATGAGGTACAATTGTTCCACCAATGGCTGAACGCTCAAAATCCATATTTAAAATTCACTGTTGAATTTAGCCACGAGAGACTCTCATTCCTGGATCTGTCCATCTTTCCAAAGGCAGGTAAATTGGAGAGCGAGTTGTACACCAAACCCATGGCTAGGAACTCTCTACTATTGTTCGAAAGCCATCATCCTCGCTCTTTACGAGCCAACCTACCAGTAGGCCAGTTTCTTCGCCTTAGAAGGAGCTGCTCTTCCTTTGATCTGTTCAACAAGCATGCTAATCAATTATCTCAACAATTGCAAGCGAGACACTATCCTCCAAATCTGGTTAAGAGAGCGTGGAAACGCGCCTCAAATAATCATTGAGACGCTCTGTTGGAGAAACGACCACAGAAACCCCCTTTGGATCGACTCACATTTGTTAGTACCTTTAGTGTACTTTCAAATAGCATCCAAAAGACTATACGCAAACACTGCGATATTCTCAACATCACCAATGAGAAGATCTCTTTACCCCTGTTCTCTTTCAAAAGAGCACCCAGTCTGCGTGACAGTCTTGTACATACAAGACCTAGATCCCAGGAGACGTCTAGACCATCAACGCTCTGGGATTTACCACCTGTACAGGGGCATTACCCATGCGGCTCATGCAGTGTTTGTCCACAAACTGCAAAAACGGAGCAAATAGATCTGGGTACAGGCAGAATGTGGTTGCTTAAGAAACACACCAATTGCAACACAGAAAACGTGATCTACATGATTACCTGCCCTTGCTCCTTGAGATACATAGGGTACATAACCAGAAAGATAAAACTTAGGATCGGAGAACACTTTTTAATTCTTAGTCTGTTTTACTGCTTACTGTTTTTTGTTTTTTTCTGATGTCTGTTTTTAGCTGTGTTGTGTTATTTCATTATGAGTTGATGGTGGAAAGCGTCGGGACACTCCTACCGAGTAGCCGTACGCTATATAAAAGTTATATAACATAACATAACATAACAAAAGTACCATCCGTTGCCGTAAGCAGTCGACCAGACTCACTGACCATTTCATAAATCATAAACACACTGCAGAAGACCTCAGGTGGGTTGTTCTGGAACAGCCCTACATACCACCACACATTAGTGACATTTCCAGATTTCTCTGCATCAAAGAACAGAAATGGATATTTTCCTTGAAATGTGACAGCAGGGGTCTTAACGACGATATCACATGGACAGCACTATAAACATCCTCATTGGATATACCTGTGCAATATTTTTCATAATTTTCTTACCTACATGCCAGCCCTTGCAACATCACAACACGTACCAGAGCACTACTTTATTGGTGACTAGATAAATCTAAGATTTATTTCTTACGCTGTTGACATATAGGTCCAACTATGCATTGCCTGCACTTTGTTTTGAAGCACACTGCGCACTGGGTATGTCATCCTCTAAATGGTAGTCTTTAACATCTTGAAGTTCCTCTCTTGTCTTTCAGACATGGAACGGGTGCTATACAAATGACCTAGCTCGTGGAGGCGAACTAGTATCGCCTACGCGCACTTGATTACATAGCGCATGCGCGAGCCGCTTACTCTACCTGTGCTTGGCTCGCCGCATGCGCGTGGATCCTGCCTTTGCGACTTTCCGCCTCCGTGCAGTATTCCGGACAGCGCATGCGCAAGCCACATACTCCACCTGTCCTTGGCTTGGCGCCTGCGCGGTGATATAGTTAACTGCCGACTTTTTCGCGCATGCGTCGGTAGCCTCACTAGCTCCGAGCATGCGCGCCTTTAAACAATACGGCATAATTCAAGAAGATGATTGCTCGTTCAACGCACAATTTGGCGCGTCTTGGCCAATTAGCACGAATATGAGATTTAAGATTTAGTTTATTGTACAGTTAATAAAAACTCACAATATTTAAAAACATACAGTTCTAAAAACAATCAGTGGCAAGAATTTTTCACTTAAAATAGCGGGTGGATTCCCCTTATTAGTTAATAAAAGCACAATTTGGTATTGTACTGTCCTTAAGGGCGGCTGGATGCTAGCAGTTTTTTTGTTTTAGCTAGTGCTTACGGTAGACCCTTCGGCTGTTTCTTTTAGTCTTTTGGCCACAATGTCAAAAAATCTCGTTATTCTGCAATTTAACTGAGTTTCTCCGGGATTAAAGCAGAGCATCACAGCCTGTCTACAGCTTGTTATTCCCTGCTGATTCCATAGGGGCCGAAGCAGGGAGCGTCTTATGTCCAAGAAAGTTTTGCAGATGCAGATAATGTGCATCAGGTCCTCTTTTCCAGAGCAACAAAATCTGCAACTATTTGCTGTGTTTTCTCTTTTCCAGGGTGCTAAGTGAGGCCTTATGGGTATATTGCCAAGGCGCATATTGAGGAACTTATTTTTTGTTGTATGAGTAAGGCCCGTCGTTAAGTACTGTTGTGGTTTAAGAGCTGTGTAGCCTTCCAACACCACCCATCCATGTGCTCTCTTGGCAAGAGTTGCTTTGTCCTCGATGGATGAGACCATCTTGGTGACTTTCAATACCGTTTTTTTGAAAGTCTTGGGGTCTGTTGCTGACTCCCATAAGTTTGTTAGTCCTAGGGTCTCCAGTGATTCCATTAGATAGTTCCTTGCTGGTGAGTTATCTCTAATGGACAGTTCGGTCCAGAGGTGGGCGTTTAAGGATCCGCGCTCAGCATCTCTGATTTTCCGCCAGCTTTTGATATAAGCGCCTCTTCTCTCCACCGTTTGTGTCTGCAACCCGAATTCAAGACGAATTTGAGCGGGCGATGCATAGGTAGGCAGGTGGAATATTGCCCTGTAGACTCGACTGATGATATTGTCTAGTGTCGTTGCGTCTCTGCCACGCATGGGTTCGCTGCCATAGGTGAGCATTGGATGTAATCGAGCTCTTATTACCTGTAGTAGAGGGCCCAATGTCCGGTCGGGAAGAGCTTTCTGCAGCGGCTTTATTGACAAGTGGAATGTCGTGCCCTTTCGTCGGATGGCTTCTAGTTGTTGTTTGAATGAGCCGTTGCGATCTAGTGTGACTCCCAGGTACTTGTAGGAGGTTACCTGCTCTAGCTTCTGTCCGTTCAGTAGCCATGTGAAGTTCCGTTTTCTGTGGTGATTTATTGTCATAATTTTAGTTTTATTTAGGTTGATTGTCAATGAATTTTTTTGGGAGAAGGTATTGGTTTGGTCCAGCAGGTGTTGGAGGCCGATAGGGGACCGGCTTATAAGGACTAAATCATCTGCGTAGAGGAGGTTTGACAGTGTGGTATTGCCCAGCCGTGGTGCATGAGATTGAACTACCCCTAGCTCACCGGGGAGGTCTGCGAGGAAGAGGTTGAACAGCGTTGGGGCTAAGACGCAGCCTTGTTTTAATCCTTTGCTGGTCCCAATTAGCACGAATATAAAAGGGCGCGCCTCCTTCCTATCCGTCACCTCCACTCCCTCTTGGACGCTTGCCAGAGGTACCGACGGATAGGTAGGTGGGCTCGCTCTCCCTGTGCTTTGCCATTCTTCTAACTACCCAGATACTCTGTTCTTAGTGTTATTTGAGTTTCATCATCAATAGGCTTTAGCTTAGAGCTTACAGTTTTTACTACCTCCCTTTTGACCAACCTATAGCTAGTCTCATTTTTTGACAATGGGTAGCCATTTTACTTCCTTAAAGACAGCTGAGTTATGTTTAATAAAGGATATACAATCTAAACATAGCAAGACTTTGCTTTGGAGCTTGTTTATACTGCAAAGCCTTATAGTATAGCTATTTCTCCTATTTTTACAGAGCGGGGCCTCAACTTCCCGAGTGGGTGCCGGGTGAGGTGAGGTTACTTCCCACATAATGCTGGGTGAGTACACTTTTTTTAAAAGTAGTAAGCATTTTGTTAACTTCTGAGTCAGGAGAACATTTTGTCTCCTGATACAGTGGTGAGTATACTTACTCACCACTACATGTGTGTTGTCTGTCTTGCTATCTTGTTAGTTGTGGATGACTAAGGATAACAGTTCTCACATTACGCTTGTTGTTTACGTTTGTTTCCTTAGGAAAGGACGATTCATTTATAGTTTCCTCCAGTTGATATTGGGGCTCCAAGTTCCTGGTAGGAGTACTGTTTATCATTTGAATTGTTATTTTCTATATTGCAGTTGCCTCTCTTTGACATCATGGTCCTGACGAAAGCTGGGTAATATCCTTGACAGCTGAAACATGTCGACCACACTGCACAGCGCTATATTATAGTTATATTTTCGAACTGTACAGCGCTTGTTTTAATTATGACACTAGAACAGTGCCTAATAAACATATTTTCTGTTCTGGTAGTCATTTTTAAACACTTTTTTCACACATTTTCTCACTGAGCACTGCACACTCATCAATACCACTCTGAAATACACTGTGGCTACAAGGCAATCACGATTTTCCTGTCTCTACACCATCAACTGATGTGTTGGGTGAGATGTGGATTATATCATCCGTATCCCAGATGACGATTGATCCGCCACAATGGTGGTCTGATGGGATTTTTTTCAGCCGAGTGTTATTCCACACAACTTTATTCCACAACAGCACACACTTTTTCTGACTAAGTGCCTCCTTTTGTATTTATTGATATGCCTAGGGTTGTGAGGCACTACGGTCAATAAACTAACCCACTCAGACCCCCCTACAATTTGGTATTTTGGGAACAATTCTATGTTCATCACAAATAACGTTTCACCAAGTCAATGAGGACATTTTGGAGTTATTTTTCCAGGACGATAAAATAACTTTAAATGCTAATGCAATAAAAAGGTCAAATAATAAAGAGATAGAAGAGGAGCCATCAACTTCAGGAGAGGAGGAACCTGGAAAAATATTTTGCAATGAAAATGTAAAATCACAGTTAAAAATTTACAAAAAGTCAATACATTTGAACAAGCATAAAGTTGATGACACAATGCGCCAGTAGCATTAGAACATGACCAGCATAATGGAGAAGAGGAAGGGGGAAAACTTGGAAATAGTAACAGGTGTAATGACAACTCTATTGTAAATAAAATACAGGGATTGGGTTATGCGAGCAGAAGCAGAAACTTTAAATAACATAGACCAAGGTCTGTTCCAATTCAAGATAGAAAGAGAAATGGACAAGTCTGTTTCCCACGCACTTTCAATAGGAGACTTAGGTCTTTCAGTAACGTGCGATGACAAAAGTTTGTATACAATAGCTGCTTTAGGTTTTTGTGTCTGAAATAAACTGTAAAGCGGAGTAGGTGGGGTGAGAGAGTACAGCAAGGTGTACAGGTAGAGCATCTGAAATTACAGTATATTCATTAAGACAAGAGGTAGGAAAATGAAACTGGGATTGCAAGTCACCAAAAGGGATAACAGAGTTTTGTTGAGTTAATTGATGCACATAAAGAATTCCCTTCTCCTTCCAGTATTTCTAATAAAACGATGTACCTTTATATTTGAGAAATTTGTTATACGAGATGGTAGAGGATAAAAAACATTGATAGGAAGTTAGACCATTGGTTAAAGTATTGTATAATACATTCTGGGAATATTTTCAAATCTGGTTATTAGATGTAAAAGTACAATTCGATATATACACTACATTCTGAAAAGAAAAATCTTTTAGCAAGGAACGTTTGAAAGCAATCCATCTAGGGATAGGATTATGAGCAAAATCATAAGCTAAAGCAAAAGATTGTTTAATTAACAAGGCGGAATGATAAGAATTAAAATTAGGAAAGCGTACACCACCTTCAGATTTAGGACGCATGAGTTTTGCAAGGGCAATACGGGGGTGTTTCTTATTTCATAGAAATTGTGAACAGATAGAATTACTTTTAGAGTAATAAGATATGGGAAAGTGAATAGGTAACATAGAAAGTGTATAAAGAACATGTGGAACAATCATCATTTTGATGGTGTCTAGCCTACCCCACCATGAAAGAAATAGTGGAGACCAAGTATGGAGGATTGATTGGATTTTAGTGATTAATACATTAAAGGTATATTTGATTGTGTTGGCCAGGGAAGCAGAAAACCAAATACCAAGGAATTTGATTTTAGTGGGGCACCATGCACAATTAGTATTCAAAAACATATATTGGTAAGATAGAGGGTTTAGAGGGATGACTCCTGTCTTAGGGAGGTTTAACTTATATCCAGAAATGCTGGAATACAACCAAACCTCATCCATAAAGGGAGGCAAGGAAGTAAGGGGATTAGACATATCAACTAATATATAATCAGCATAAGCCAATATTTTTGTTTCAGAAGAATTATATGAGAAACCAGAAATATGAGTATTGACACATATGCGTTCCAGAAAGGGTTCTAGCCATAAAACAAATAACAACCCTGTCGCATACCTCTAAATAAGGAAAGGAATCTAGAGAAACGGTTATTTACAAAAATACTAGCTTGAGGGCAAGAGTGTAATAGTTTGACATAGGAAATGAATGTAGGTCAAAAGCCAAACCATTGGAGAGTTTTGAACATAAATTGCCAATTAATACGGTCAAAATCCTTTTCGGCATCCAAAGATAATGCTGCAAGGAGGGATTTTAATTTCTTGCCATAGGAGATGATATTTGCAAACATTCTATCATTGTCCGATGCTAATCAGCCCTTCACAAATCTACCTTGAGACAGGAAGCTAGAATCTTAGCAAAAATTTTACAATCATAGTTGATCAATGATATAGGTCTGTAATTTTTACATAGTGAATGATCCTTATCAGGTTTGGGGATGAGGATTATTAAATCATCCATAAAGGATCCAGAGGCTCTGGAATCTTTATTAAAATAGTTAAAACGTTGTAGAAGTTTGGGGACAAAGATAGAGGCAAAGGTAGAGTAAAATTCAACGGAAAGACCATCAGGTCCTGGAGCTTTTGATTCTTTCAGAGAATGAATGGCAGTAGTAATTTCCTGGGACGTAACTTTATTCTCTAATAAATGGAATTCATCTGGTAGGGACGGGGGAGAAGGAAGGCCTGTGAAAAAAGTATCCAAATTTTGATTAGAGGTATGTGTGTCATCAGTATAAAGTAATTGATAGTAGTCATGAAAGACCTCCGCAATATCGTCATCAGAGGTCACCAAGGTGTTAGTAGATTCATTCAAGATGGGTCCAATGTTTTTACGTTCTGATTTGATTTTCAAATAATTAGCTAACATTTTAGCTGCCTTGTTCTCCTCCATAATACTTAGATTTGACTTTTAAGAAGAATATTACATTCTTCAACTGTTGCAAGTTTATTAAGTTCAGATTTAGCTTTAATCAAGTTGTGTAAAGTATTGGGGGACTTAGACGTAAAATAGGTATGTTCCAATAATTTAAGATGTTGCAATTGATCTGTATATTTTTTCCTATTCATTTGTTTTTTCTTTGAGACATATGAAATAGTAAAGGCTCGGAAAGAAGCCTTAAATGCATCCCAATTATTGGTAAAGGAAGTGTCCAATGAGTTATTTTGAAATATTAATTAATAAAGGTAGTGGCATCTTTAATAAAAACATTATCAGATAACAAAAAGGTATTCAGTTTTCATCGGCTGAAACTTGGGAAGTTAACGGATAACTCTAAAATAGCATGAACGGGTGCATGATCGGAAATTAATATAGACCCAATTTCCGAGGATTTAACAGAGGGGAGTAGGGATTTGCTAACCAAAATATATTCAATCCTGGACCGAGTTTGATGAACGTTAGAAAATAAGTGTACTCAAGAGAATCAGGGTTACAAGTTTTCCAAACAACATATAATGATCGAGAGGTAATGGACGATTGGAATGCCTTGTGTGATTTGTCAGGATTAAATGTATATTTAGATTGTCTATCTGAGAAGGGGTCAATCCATTGATTAAAATCTCCTGCAATAATAATGTTAGGGTAATCAATATAGGATAGTAAAACTTTAATGTCATTCCAAAATGTAGGATCTGATTGTACTGAGCCATAAATATTCAACATAACCAGAGTTTTGTTTTGTAAAAAACCTTGGCCATTGCCCAACGTCCATCACCATCATTTTGTGTAGACAAAATTTGAACAGATAGCAATATATGAAATAATATAGCAACGTCCTCCTTTTTGTTGGAAGAAGGTGAATAAACAACTTGGCCTACCCATTGCCTCTTCATTTTGAGCACTTCTAGTACAATGTTTCTCTTGAAGAAAGGTTACCTGAGAATTAAGTTTGGATAAGTGAGAGAGTACCTTTTGTCTCTTGACGGGATCTCCGAGGCCTTAAACGTTCCACGTTACAAACTTACACATGAAGAAGGGATGGGAGGGTCATACATAAAAGTTGATACACATCAGGGATATATCTAAAAAAGAAATGACAACTCATATAAGAACCAAAAAAGAAATATAGTGCATAGAGGCAAACATAACTGAAAAGCACATGCACCATATTAAATAACTGAACAAAAAAGAAATAGAAATTGAAAAACCTAAAAAACGGGGGACAGGAAAGAAAAATAGAATAGACACAAAAAGGAGAGGTGATAGATCAAGGAACAAAGTCCAGATCTATGAAAAAGCGATGGAGACAGATGCATGGGCAAAGCTGCGAAAACAAGAGATTGAGCGACGAGAAAAAAAATAAAAATGATAAAAGAACAGACAGCCAAAATAGTTGAAGGATACCAACAAGGCAACAAAAATGCAGATAATTATAAGAATAACCAGCAGTAGAACGAATATGCATCAGTAATAACAGAAACTAAAGCGACAAAGAAAGAGAAAGAGGTGCTAAAGTGAGAAACAGCCCTTTTAAACATAATAACATTATAGAATATAAGAAGCATTAACAGGAACATTAGAGATTACAAGAAGCACCAGCTGCAAAATTAGTTGAAATACTTTGGAGAAAAGATTTCAGTTTGAGAAGATCTTCAAAAGAGCGTGTGGAACCATTGCGAGTAATTTTACACAGGCGAGGATGCAGGATACCAAATTGAATGATCAACTCTGGGGATGTAGTGCCAAAAATTCCTTCCGTCTGGCATTAGTAGCATTGGATAAGTCCTGAGACATGAAGATGTCATGACCAGACCACTTGTGATGTTTTGCTTTGAGTTTAGAGAGGACATGCATTAAAACTGTAAACTTCAAAAATAACATAATGACTCCTCTAGGTTTAGAAGCATGGGGTTGTAGACGACCAATGCTATGGGCACGTTGAATATTTAATGTAGTCTCAAATGGGAGGTCCAAAAGTGCCGACAAGAGTTTTTTCATGAGTGACAGCATATCAGGGCCTTCAATATTTTCTGGCAGACCATAAAGACGTAGGTTATTCCATCTGTTTCGATTTTCAAGGTCCTCTGTATGAAGTTTTAATCATTGGATCTCTTGTTCCAGCACTGGAATTTTAATAGAAACATTGTGTAAGTCGCTCATGCGTTGTTCCATGTCCAACACCTTAGTCTCCATACTAATCCATCGGTCCTCTATTTGTTGCAGCTTCTCATTAGTCGTGGACATAAAAGATTTTAGACCTCTAACTTCATCAAGGATAATATCAAGGACAGGATTTTGGGAGGATAAAATAGGTGATGGGGGATCATTCTTGGCTCTTTTAGGCTTGGTACCAGTTGAAGAGGCTTGGAAAGAGGTTGCAGTTTCACTTGCCACCTTAATGTGATGTGGCGGGTGAGAGGTAATTTTTAGTAAAGTTTTCAATCTGCCCATATCCCCATAAAAAAATACTAAAAAGATGTATAGGATATTAGCAAAAATAAATATATATAAAAAAAATAAAATGTCACCCTCCTGTCAGCACTCAAATAATCGCTAAGTGAATTATATATCAGAAGAGATAAGGCATGTAGTAAATCACACGCCAATTTGTCATGAGGCTAAGGGGTGTGACAAAATGTAGTACAGAAAAAAGGTATTATAGTTTAGTTAATGACTGAAAAATATCACCAAATATTCCATAGGCTCCATAAGCGACAAAGCAATCATATACCTTCCACTTCTCAATAAGATTGGAGAGTGAAGCACATATTAGTGCTCAAAATATAGCAGGATGCGCAGCTGGTAGCAAAATATGTGTAGTTTCCAACATATCCAACATGCTAGAGTGACAGAAAGGCATAATAATCTGTCCCACAAATCTTCAGAACAAGGCAGTACCTGTGACTTCACATTCCGTCGAATTCATGTAGAAAATATTTCCATTACACTACTGAAATGCAATCATACGAACTTCTATATTGAAAATAAGCAGGTAACAAAGGCACTGAGGAAGCCAAGTTCAGGCCAATCCTTAAAACTTCAGATAAAGCATTGTAGATTGTATTGTCACTTAAAAAACGGTTGGTTCCTCATAGTCTCCGTGTTTAGAGGTCAGACAGAGGAGCTGAGTATAAAATCAACAAGCGCTGGTTACCACCTACGCGCCAGATGTCGAAAATACTGGACGCAATATACGCCAGTGCGAGGAAAATCTTCGATACCTGTGCCGCGTCTCCCTCAGCCGCCGGAGACACTGGAACGAAGCTGATAAACTCCCTGCATATTCACGGGCAGGAATCAGGCAATTACGGCTCCCGTTGGTTGCTGATAGTGGCTGAAAATAGATAGAAATCTCAGTTGGATCACGGAGCTCACGGAGATGTCGCCATCTTCTCGTGGTGCGAGACCACGCCCCCCGAGTGATGTTATATGTTATGGCACAGTACCTTTCTGCTACTGAAAAGTGCTGATATTCTCTCATTAAAATTGTACCATTTGAAATGGGTTCTGCCTCTCAAATTAACTTGATACATGCACACTTAAAGTACTGTTCGTGATAGCAATGCAACATGTGAAAGTCTGTATTTTATTTGCAAATATCAAACCTTCTTCATGTTTCATGAAATGTTGCATCATGCTGAACTTAGTACCATGGACCTACTACACATGTACAGGTTACATTGAGGAGATCTGTGAGAGACAGGAAGCAGGTCTGGATAAGGAGAAAGGAAATCAAATAACTAATAAGCAATCCACCTCAGCTATTGCCCTCTATTTTCTGAACCCATGAACCTACCCATTCATTCTGTCCTTCATGGTCCATTGTTCCATACATGCCAACTTTTCAAACTTGCCCATTGTGATGAACTTGCTGCCTCTGCTCCCTGCCCTGCAATGTCCCAGTCCGTGCCCCTAACCTCTGCCTCCTCATAGTTTTCAAATAAACAGCTAGATTGCTAAAATTCAGGGCCCTATTTGGAAAGGTAAACTTACACTTTCATGATTGGTTGCTATTCATAAAGGAATTTATGAGTGCAGAGACTCTACATATAATACATCCTCTCTTTTTATGTGCAGAAACTTTGCACTTGTAAAGATACTATTCATCAACATTTGTGAATAGTAAACAATTGTAAGTCTTCCTTTGAGAATCAGGCTGGCTATATTTATTATAAAAGTGTGACACACCTGACGTCATCTTCATTGTGATCAAAACTGTAATACGAAGAACATTTCCTTTAGAAGTTTTGAAAATGAGGGGGTCTTTTTCCCACAGAAATTATGGTTTGTGTTGTAAAATACTAACATAAGGACACATTTTCTCAAGTAGTAACATGTATCCAGTTGATCATTTGATTTTTTTGTTGCATAGAGGAGAGGATGTAGCGTTATTGCCAGCACTGACAACTTTGTGACTGGTGAACAAGGTTTGAGTTTCGGCGTCAGCTCAGCATCCTGTGATTCTGAGCAAATCACTTTATCTCCCCATGCTTAAAACCAAAACGAATATGTCCTTGTGAAATATATCTGATGCTGATGTAAAGCACATCGATACCTTCGGATCAAGCCAGCGCTATGTAAAACTTCAAACAAAAAAAAGTGTTTCACACATTTCTGTCATTGGCATATGCTACATTTGGGCTCTTTTTTCCCTTGAAGCTAGTTTGGGAGACTATTTTGTTATGAAGCTCCCTAATTTCCTCATTTAATGTGGTTTCCTCAATAGGAAATGTTTTCAGTTTTCTACTTCAATTCGACCAAGATGGTATATACTCAGAATGTCAGCTCTCTCGGTGCTCTTTAGAACACTGTGATAAAACTGCAGTTGATCATCAGGGGGCTAGCTGGCAGTCTGCTGCTCGTGTTGAAAGTGCATGTTTCAGTCTGCATGCCGGAGTGTTTTAATTAAATAGATGAAGGAGATATTTGAGAACTCATTTAAAATGTGTCCTAATTGTGATTTCTACCACACTAACCATAATTCCTATGACAATATGAACCGCCATTTAGTACCTTTCTCAATGAAATGTTATGAATTTTATAACTTTGAATCTATCAAGACTTCAAGACTGCAACACGTTTGTCATAATTAAGGCTGTCATTGCTCTAGCTGTTCTTAAGAAAGCTCTGGGAGGCTGCAGTAGAACACTGGGTATCAGTTGACATGATTTACTGAGAATGTCAGACTTTACCCTGACATAACTGAGGAAGCTCGTGTGAATTTACAGAAAATATGCTCTCATTTTAGCTTCTTTTACACCTTGCATAATATTAATGAGAAAAGCATGAGAGAAAACCGTACACAATCTCCCTACTAACACCTCGTTAATTCCTTAAAGACGGGACTTAGGACTTCACTCAATAATTTAGAAAGCCCAATTGAGATCATTACTCTGCTGGAAAAGACTGACATATTCACCAGATCTGGAGTACTATCATGGACCCATGGAGGAGGTGGTGCTACTGGACAGAGGGGCAAAATCTAAGTGGCTAGCTTATATTCCAAGGCTGTTAGAGGAAATTGGCTTAAGGGAATTCTGGCCCTCCTCACCTTCCATGACTCACTTATCTAAGGCCACGCTCAAGGACGTATATTGGGCCTTTCTTTACCATATTGAACGATGGAATGTCTCAAAGGGTTCAGTCTCTTCCCTGTTTCTAGACTCTAGATTTAGGTCACTTTTTCTCAAATTTTGTTATGGTACCTTACCAATAATGCCCTTATTATCAAAAACAGACAGAATAATCACTAGTACATTTTCTCTTCTTTTGTCCTGGATATATTCACCCTAGGAAAGCATGGATTATTCCTCAATGCAAGCATGTGGGATTACTACAACTTGAGGCTGCCATACCGCTCTGTCGTATAGATTCTGTGCAGACGTTTGTTTGTGATATATATAAGTAACTGCATTGGAGCTGGGCTATTAGAAACAAGGCATTGCAGTGAACTATTAGGCTGGCACACCCATTGTGCCCCTTGTCTTTATTTATTCATAGATTTTTTTATTGTTTACGCACTGAAATAGATGGATGGGTGGAGGGCACAAAGCATGGGTGGAGGGCACACTAAAGGAAATAAATAGGGGCACAATCAAAGAATGGGATCGGTTTGCTCACAATCTAGTATTATACCTACAAGGAAGAAAAACAAATGAAGTTAATTCTTATCCTAGGCTTAACCTTGGTAATATCCCTGCAATCCGTGAAAGTGCGAAACAAGTGCGAACTAAACGAAGGATTTACCTAAAAACTGGCCTATCTCAAGACTCTTTCAGGAAACAGCAAAACTACACTCAAAGCAAGTTTGGATCGAAAAACGGAACCAAATTGAAGCAAAATGGCTAAAGATCTTTGGATTGTTGAGTCCCAGTAAAACACAAGAGTTCTGGAAATACCTCAACACCCTAAACCAAGGGAGCACGTTGAGGGAGAACTCAATTGATTCTGACATCTGGACAGCTCATGTGATATCCTTGTACCAAGAGGAAGGTAGCCTAACTCATCAAAATATAGACCTGGACAATGCAATCCAACTGACCAACCTTAAGAACTCTCCAAATATTGTGAAGCAGCCGAGTTCATCAGAAAAAAAATTAGTCAGCACAATTTTTAAAAAAATCAGACCCAATGGGGCTCCGGGACTCAATGGACTGCCAGGCTCCCTGTTCAGGTAAGACACAAACTTCTGGACCGAAAACTTGACCATGTTATATGCCGAATGTCGAGCAACAGGGAACGTCCCGGACTCATGGCGAGGGTCACTTCTGCACCCTATTTATAAGAAAGGGCCGAAATCAAACCCACAAAACTACCTTATGATTGCTCTCCTTGACATTGAGGGAAAGGCCTACGCAAGTACTTTACTAGCGGAACTTTCAAATTGGGTCAGTAAGGAAGGCCTTCTGCCCTTCTATCAAACAGGGTTCAGACCAGGAGCCTCAACAGTGGACAACATCATTGTGCTCTCATACCTAACATATAAGGCAGTGACACGAAAATCTCTTCCCATATTTGCCTGCTTTATCGACTATACTGCGGCCTTTGATGGTGTCGACCGCTCTATTCTCTGGCAGAAATTGGCAAGCTGGAACATCGACCCCCTTCTATTAAAAGCAATCATATCACTATATTCAAGAACGTGGGTGAGAATTAAACTGTCAAATACAGCAGCTACAGAGAAAATTGACACCAATCGCGGCTTGAAGCAAGGATGCGTTTTAGCCCCGATGTTATTCAATTTATACACCGCAGATATGGGCAAAGCTTTGATTGGAGCATCACTAGCAACACCCCAACTTGGGCATACTAAGATTCAATTATTGCAGTACGCCGACGATTTGGTATTACTAGATCACACCAAAATCGGGCTTCAAAAAGCTTTAACATCTCTGGGCAACTATAATGCAAAGAATAAACTGATCGTGAATGCAGCCAAATCAAAAATAATAATATTCGGGCCGTTTCCGAAGAAAAAACTGATAAAATGGAGAATAGGAAAGTTGACGTTGGACAGCACACAACAATATAATTACTTGGGGGTATGGCTAAGTGAGACAGGGCGCCCGGGAGTTCATCTGGACAAAATACGGACAAAAGGGAAATGTATCTCATACGCCCTTGGGAAGTTGCATGCCACTTTACACAGCCCCACGACAACAGCAATTCGTAGAGTATTAAGGGCGAAGCTAATACCATCATTGAACTATGCCCAGCAGGCCTTCCCAGGAAAACTATCAAGCACTCTGGAAAAAATTCACTGCTCGGCGTACAAAAAGCTATTCCATCTACCTTCCTGCACCAGAAACACCTTAGTGCGGCTTGAATTTGGCCTCGCACAACAAAAACTTGAGGAACTGGCCTCAATGAGTAAATACTACTACCTCACTACCGCGGCACCAGAAAACTCTTTGAAATTTAGTATAAAGAATATCTTTCTGGAAGCAGGGAATCCGTGGTTAAATAGTCTTTCCTCCGCCAAAGAAATTTTGAATCTTGCAGTGGATAATTGGGATCCCGAGTTAATCAACTATGCTGCCATTAAAAGCGCAACAAAAAAACAAGTCCGGCTTTGTTCGCGCACAACTGATTTGGAAGCATTGGAATTAAGAGGCTTTCACGAGTCTCTAAAACTCCCGCAGTTGACACAGACCTCGAAACTCCATCTTACCCAAGCGGTGGGAAAACAAGCAGTAAACAGGATTTTAGCACTCAGATTACATCCTCTCCCTCTTAAAGACCATTATTCCACGGGGTTATCTGATATAACCCATTCTGAGTGCCGCCTATGCAACTACAGACAAGAAAGTTTTGCACATATCCTATTCTGCTGCCCGGGGCTGTCTTCCGAGCGCAACCGCTACCTAAAGCCAATTTTACTCAGACAAGGAATTAGAAAAATAAAGGAGGCCGTCAACTATCTATTCACAATGGAAACTGTGAAAAATATGGCTGTGTTCAGTAAATTCATTCAACAGGCACGCCAGAAATTCATGACCCCGCACAGCTAGGCCACCGGTCAATTACCTTCTAATTATCGAGACTCACCGGCCCACATAGAAATGGACTAATGAAACTTTTTTTAATTGCGTCTTTGATTTTATCTATTTTTAAGTTAGTTCTTTTACTTTGGCCTGACAATTATGTTTATTTGTATTTTTGACGCCCTATTTTAATGGTTTTGAGTAACCAAAAATAAAGTTTTATTCATTCATTCATTCATTCATTCATTCACTGAAATAGATGGGCTTTTCTTAACAGTATTAGTAACTTTAATTAATCCAGGAGTACAATCTAATTCTAAATTGTGTATCGTTTTAGGTCTCATTCCCTAGAGCCCTGAGGCATGATGTTTTTATGAACACTTTATCCTTTTAGATAACATCTTTTAACTTATTACAATGAATACATTTTGAATATTTCAGAAAAGCTTTTGATAACATTTAAATATATCAAGTACATTGTTTTATTTTTGTTTTCCGTGTATTTATTCACTGTGCTGTATTGTGTTTGTTTTGTTACTTTTATGGGTGAATAGCCCGAATAAAGTATTTTGACAGATAAATGTAAGAAGGTAACCCAATGTTATCCTTTGGAAGAGGTAGCTCTTGCAGTAGTGAAAAAGGACCTGTATAGTACATTAAATACACTGCACACTGCCCTCTGGGTTGTTTATGGTCTACCGTAGTTGTGATGCATATGTATTAAAAAGGAATGTTTAGCAATGGGGAAAGGTTTATTTTGCCAAGTAGAAATGGCAGTTTCACACTGCATACACAGGCTTCAATGGCAGGCCTGAAACACATTTAAAGGGCTACTTAATTGGGAGGTACTAATTGTGTTGCAGGACAAATTGGTAGTATTCAATTTACAGCTCCTAGAAACTTGTAGTTCTACTTTACCAGGGACTTACAGGTAAATGAAATATGCCATTTGGGTGTAAGCCATTTCTATCATGTTTTAGATGTTTAAGAGGAGAGATTGTAAGCACTTCAGCACACGTTAGCAGTGTTAATGGCATAGAGTCCTAAGACAAGAAAAAAAAGATCAACCCAAAAAATTTAAATGACTAAAATAAGTTTGCAGGAGACCAGTCCAAGGCCTACATGTCTAACAACAATACACAAGTGTCATTCAAATATGTGTGTACACAAAAATAATAATCATTGAAATCAATGCTATATAAATCACCACAAAATTTAACCAAAAGAGCAGTGTTTACTTAATACTTATATCCACATCCATCCTTGAGTAAATTCACAGACCACAAGAAGGAAGAAAAAGGAGAAAAAGAGAAGTGATATACCTGAATAGTCATAATAGAAATGGCAATAAATGGCACCATATAAAAAAAGGGAATGAACGCAGCCCGCAAAGTGACCCAACATAAACACCACTGCCTGCAGGCACACCAAAAACGTTCTAAATATACCTTTTCCTTAATACATATTATGCATTTGTGGGAGATGTACGGCCATTCAGTGTAGCGAGTAGCAAATTGACTCATAATTTGTGGCTCGCTAAACTGAATGTACAACAATGTCTCAGACACTGTTTGCCATTCCCAATGGGGTCACAAATTGCATGCCTCATTAATATTCATGGGGGAAGCACTATTTGCAACCCCTTTGGAAATGGCTAGCACGTACAGGGATGGGGCCTGCTGGGGTCAGCAGACCACCATGTCTGGGACTGCTTTTTCAATAAAGCAGTTTATATTTTTTTAATGCAGCCCATTTTCCTTAAAGGAAAACGAAATGCATTTAAAAAATGAAAAATGTAACTTTTCAGTTACATTTTTTAAGGGCAGGTAGTGGTCCCTGGGACCACTGCCTAGTCTTAAAAATATATTTTTGCACCCATTCATAAAGGGGAAGGGGCCCCTTGGAGACCCCTTCCCATGTGCGAGTTGTTGACTGCCTACTTGAAGGTGGTAGTAAAGAACAATTGTTTTGCTACCGCAAATGGAGTGGAAAAATAATCATACATTGGTGCTCGACTCGCGATTAGGAAGGGACGCCCTTGGAATTCCCCGTCCTAATACTAAGTTGCAAACCATATTTTTCTAGTTGCTAATAGGTTAGTGACTCACAAAATATGGTTTGTGCATGGGATAGACCAATTTTGTGGTTGCAAACGGGCAGAATTCCAGGTTGCGACCACAAAACAGTTGTACATCTGCCCCTTGATGTGCTATTTAAATGGTTTTGAAATAACTATTAATAAGTGACTTCAAACTATATTGTTAGATGTTTCATAACCAACATTTGTATTATTTAATATAATATTGTAACACAGTGCTTTTCTATGGACCAGTTAACATTGCTACAGTCAAAATAGCTTTTAGGGATTTTTCCCAGGAAGGACAGATGTAACATTAAACGGGTACATGTCCTACACGTAATTACAATGTCCCTTGCCTTATGGACAATAAGGCCTACTTAGTGGTGACATTAATATTCAAAAAGAAGATTTTGACTTGAAAAGGGGTTATTATGACAGATCAAATTTGCAGTTTAAAACTGCTCAGCCAGGCTTGAAATTGCAGGCTTGTTGTCATGTTTGCAATCACATTGCAGTGGGTGGCACAATGGGTGCTGCCGTTCACTAGAGACATTTAACTTACAAGCCCAGGGTACACTTTGTACCATATGATAGGGACTTATAAGTATTACAAAAATACCAAACATGGGTGTGCCAATATCACAATGTTGAAAGGAGAGAACATGCAATTTACAGCTGGTTAACAGGAGTAATGTGTACAGATCTCCACAGACAGCAAAACAGTCAAGTCAAAAATCTCTGGGCAGAACATAGGCACACGCTCTACCCAGGCCTTATTCCTGCCAACAATTTTCAAGCAAATCCAACATAGGCCTTGCCTGTTATTTAAAAGTTATGGTCAGGCTACTGAAGGACAGTAGCAGGCTCTTTGGACATCAACAAGGGTTTATGGCCAAGATGCTGGATGAACTCACACTTTATCAAGCCCTGGCATGTCCTCTGAGATGTGTCGTGTGCATGAGAGCCCCAATGGAGACGGTACAATGGTTGCTGCTCCTCAAAGACGGAATGGGAGACATGTGCAGCACAGCCTTCCAGCCATTTACAAACTGGTGTTCATATGGCAAAAAGGTCTATGATTACATTGTGGCAGGTCACCGTTTGCGAACACCGTGGAGGGACGCCCCTTTGCTGGGGCAGCCGAGCGCTATATAAGCATATTTAACATAACATAACATAACAGGGCCATGGCCATCTCTGATTCCCTCTTGTCAAGTTAATAAGCAACCCAAGGAGGTTGGTATGACGACGGTCACTGATGCTTCCATCCCCCAAGTTAGAGAGCTCCACACCCACAGCTATTGCAGCAGACGGGCTCAGGCTGCAACTGACAACTGTAACACATCCATCACTAGAGAACCTGACATCTTTTACTTTGAGTACAACGATCACCAGAAGCCAAGAGACTTACTTCATATCACTGAGGGAGAGGCTCTCCCATTACCCTGTATTCACTATATTTGTGTTTGGGCAGAAAAGAGGCCCTGGAGGCCATAGATAAAACAACATGAAGTAATAGATCCCAGTGAGAAACTGCTGGTTATGCCTGAAACATAGCAAGATAGAACTCTATTACAACTGTTATTCCTGCAGTATATAGGAGTGTTTCTTGGTTTATTGACTATGTGGGCTTCCAGGCCATGAGAGAGATAGAAATATTGAACACAAATGAATTTAATAGGGGATTTAGGAGGATTAACAGAACAATACATACATATATTTAGTCTATATTGAGCTATCAACATCTAAAATTAAAGTAGAGAGTTAAAGTGAAGAAAATATACCTGGGGATTAGTGGAAATACAATCGAATGTATACTTGTTTTGCTGTAGATTTTGTTAATTCAATTTCCCTGAATAGGCATTATCATCACTTGGATACACTACTTGCCAAACCTAGAGACACAAACATATTTCAGAAAAAAAGATCTTCTAAATACTTTTAGTTTGTAGAGAGATAGACACGTTCATTTATTGTATGGTTAATTAAAAGCTTTGCAAAGTTTATTTGCACTATCAACCATGAATGCCACTTGCAAATAAAAGAGTTCACATGAGAAAAGAGTTTTTGATGTCATTAAAACATTACTAAACTCATTCAAAATACAAGTTGAAATGCACTTTAAAGGAAAACATATTAAAAAGAAAAGAAAAGCTGGTTGTACACTGCACAGCTTTATATCATTGTCTGTAACTCATAGCATCATTTTGCTGAAATAATCTTTTCTCATGACCCAGTTCTTTAATGACCTGTTTGACATATTTTAGGTAGATGCTCCCAACTAGTTGTTGACCATATGTAGGCAGCTCGGTACGGGCCTATTTCAAGTTCTCATATTTAAATTTTGAAAGATCAGATGTAAGCATGAGTAGTTTTTCTTTAATGTAAGTAATGTATCTTAATGCTTCAGGAGCTGCCTTCTACTCAATCACCCGACCATTTCCTCCTCAAGGGGATGACTGGACCCATAGTCTGATTAGTTTTCTTTTCTAACAGTCATGGTTGTTTAAAATATGTAGGTGAATTCGGGGAGTCATGGAACATAGAAGGTTTGCATGTGCTTTCTTGCTGACCTCTGTTTGGTGTATTACAGATGTTATAAGTTTGGCTTGCTTCACTAACACTGTTGCCAGTTGTTATTTGGAATATTAGCTTCCCGAAATTCACTTGCTTTCAAGCTTTGGAGTTACAGTTTGAGTTATTTATTTCACATCAATGCTCATGTTATTACCTGTCACTGTAAAGATTTCAAAGAGTGCAGGCAAGCCTTCTTATAATTTCACACTGTAAGATATAAATCTGGCAGTGTAGCAATTGCATTGCACGCTCATGTTTTATATATTTTTTTATTTATGGTTACAAACCTTCATGGAAGTCCGCATAAACATGTTGAAGTAATTTTTGGGCTAAAGTCCCGATGAAGTAAATATACCAATCATGCAATTTTCTACTCAAAGGTACATAGAAACTATCCCAGCAGGAGGTCCAACAATTACAACAGATATGTTCAAATTTAACATTACATGGATACAGTTCCTAATTATACAACAAGGTGTTGCACCTAAAAGAACATACATTGACTATCCTGCAATTAGTGCAAAATATGAGCACAATTACATAAAGAAAACATTATATAGAAATGCATTAGCTGCACAAAGATCAGGATATGAGATGAATAAAAAGGCAGAATTGCTACTTAAGAATTCTCAATACCATTCAAACTGGAACATCATTAATGCAGCTTTAAAAATCACTTAAAGAATTTCACATTTTATAATAAAACATTTCATTTGGAACTACATAAAGTGACAGGGTAAACAAATAGGAGATGGTCAGAATCCTGAGGACCATTTCGGGACAGGTTACAAATTGTCCACAAACATTTGACCAAATAATTTAAGGCTGTGCTTTATTCATCAGATGGAGTCTATAGCAGAATGGTAACCCCTTTTTTTGATACTGGCCTCCATGTCTAGACAAAATCTCAAGGACCATGTTGTTTGTTTTAAACTAAATTTCAATTGTTGCATTGTCAGAGTGGGCCTACTTGCAGCAGTTCAGCCACAACCACAACATCTCTGTAAATTAATTAGTCTGTTCAAAATTGCTTCCTTCATAAGGGACCTCAACCACCCCTGCAAGACCCAGGGTAAAGGCCCTTCTCAGACCGAATTCTAGCTGAAATCCACCACAGGCAGAGGTGAATTGAATGAAGTTAGGCTTCTAAGGATTCATCCTTCCTTCATATTTAAAAACAAAACATTTTGAAACATCAATCAGTTCTGTTCCATACTACAAAGAGGCAGGGAAGTGCAAAGTGCCGTCTCTCAGAAGCCCGATAAAAGGCACCCGAACATTTAGACTGCGAATTGCCTTTATCACTTTTTTTCCATTGTGGCTTTTTCACTTAAGTTCCCACCTTAACCAGGAAACTGTTTGATTAAACAATTTCTAAATTTTAATCACCCATGGACCATATAAACATTCCACATTTCTGCTTTTTTCTCCTGTGAAACCACATGACTTTTCTTTTGGGTGTATTCATGGTTTTAGGAGTGGCCACAGCTCTGAGACTGCATGAACTTCTGCAATTAATAATATCCTCATGTAAGTTGATGCTGGGCATACCTCTTAATTAATTCTCCAAGACTTAACTAATGCCTTTGATACCATCTAACCCCTGAGATTGGATGTACTTCTTAAAGAAATTGGGGTCACAGGCTCCTCTCTGAAACTTCTTTCCTCTTTTATATTCTGATGGCACTCACCCATTTCATTGAGCCCAATTCTGTTTAACATCTATGTTGCCCCTCTGGACAAGGTCATTAGATCGTTTGGGCTGGAGCAAGGTCATTAGATCATTTAGCATAGAGGCAAGTTTTAAAATTTGTCGCAGAACAAATTTAAAAAATTGCATGTAGGCAGTGGCTCCTGGATGGTATGTAACTACCTTTGACTCCATGGTGACAAAACAGAGGTGCTGGTCTTTGGTAGCCAAGCTTGTACAGAACGCAGCTGCCAGGCTAGTGATGGATCTTCCTAAATTCCACCCAGCTTCGGCATCTTTTTGCAAGTTACACTGGGTTTATTAGGGCCAGATACTTTTATTCAAAGCCCTTTTCCTTGTTCCCAAAGTCTTTTATAACTTAGGCTCCCTGGGCATCAATAGGGTAGTTCCCAGGTTCAGGAGAGCCAGGTGGAGCTTTTTCTGTTGCTGCCTCTAAGATCTAGAAGACTCTTCTGCTGTCAATCTCTGTACATGAGTGCCACTTTCTGTTCCTTAACCACATGAGCGCTAGCGAAATTCCCCTCCTGTGCTCATGTTTTAAAAAACCCATTATTCATGACGAGCTGGGCTCGTCATGAGCGTGCTGGGAGGCTACCTCATGACGAGCCCAGCTCGTCATGAGCGTCGAAGGGGTTAAGGCCCGGAAGGCCTGGCTGTTTTCCACCTAATTGTTATGAGCCTTTTGTGCACCTGCAACCTCTAGCTCTGTCCGCAGCATCCTGACGCCTTTGGGCAATGTTTGCCTTTATAAGACTAATATTCATTCATTCATTCTTGGTGGAAAGTGTACACAGGGTACCCCACCACCAGGAACACCCTTAGACCGGTAGTAGCGATGTTGTTTAATTATCAAGAGAGCGAGTGCATCCTGGACGTTTCCAAGACCATTGACCCTAACTAGTGGGGAATAGTAAAGTCCGTATTTTTACTGATTGACACAATTCTTTACATAGGAAGGCTTGGATACTGCGAGGAACTCGAAAAATAGAGCCCAACCAAAACCACATTTATCCAATTGGGTGTGTCAGGCCTCTCAGTAATCAACTGTATGGAATGATTAATGACATTCAATCACCTTGTCAGCTAAAACACCTGTCATTCTGACTGATAAACATTCCAATCTTCTCTCTCTTGGCCTTAAAACACATAAGATATCATATTAGCCAGAATAATACATCAATAGGCTAAATAACCTTGTGCAAAGATTGCTAGAGTAAGCAAATGTTATTATTTTCTGAACAAATATCACCACTACAGTTGTCTATAGAGCGAAGCTATATGTTTTATCTCTTCAACTATTCCATAAGTACAGTATACTAATAAAGTGCAAAAGAGTGATTGTGACCCCAGTTAAAAAAATCCACAGAAGAAATGAGGTATACAATAAAGCTAATGTGTTTATAGCAAACAACTGTTATCAAGAATCAAGATTATATGTGTCTATTTGACAGGATTATCAATCTCTTTTTTGTTTTTTACTCTGTGTCAACTTTTCAATGCTTATTTGGGATTCATGGGTCAAGGTTATATACTATGAGAACATTAATAGAACAGAACTGTGTGGACTTATGGAAAGTGACTATCTGAGGATCCCTAATTGAAAAGTGACAAAAATAACATTTGCTCATACACTTGTGCCCAAATCAAAACATAGATGTGCTCTGGTCAATTTGAGAAATATCAAATAAGAAAGAACCCAATGGTGGACTTTCTATCCTGCACCTCATGCTTAGATTTGAAGATTCAATAGTTCTGTCGACAAACTCTCAGACACATATTGTTGTTCAGTGCCCCTGTGCACCGCATCATTGGTCAGCAAAACATATGCTTTGCTAATTTGAGAAATATAAGCTCACTCCAGTGAGTGTTGCCTGTAAAAGTGAAAATCAAAAGCATATGTTAAAATTGAGCTAATATAGATCAGATGGGTTCATAACTTTATGGAAAATAACCACTGAGTAGGCAGAAAGTGTGGTAACCAATGCATGCAGCATTGGGGAAATGCTAACCAGCAGAGCAGGCTCCAAACAATGGCAGCATGTCGGGTGGAGTCAGTGCTCGGATAAGCCATATGACATCCTAGTAATAAGGACACTGTCAATGAATAGAGATTGTCTTCATAGAAGCAGATCAAACTGATCCAAAACTAGCGTACATTCCAGGCCTCAACATGGACAGACATACTAGTGTCTTTATTTATTCTTGACTAGAAAGTGTTGGGGAAGATTTTGGATACATGTTTAATACTTATGCACAATCATCATCATCTAAATACTTGACTTCAATCATCAAGATCGTAAACATTGTACATGCATAAATACATCATCATAGTGGCATCAGCAAATGAATGGAGAATATGTTGACTATAGTAAACTGTTTACAAAGTTACAAAACATGTGTAAAAACAGTAAAAGGAAACTAAAACCTATCCCTAAAGAAATCTTGAAAATGCTAATACTTCCTTAATTGAGATTTACATGGGTAAACACAATAGGAAATGTTAAAAGTCCAAATTAAACAAAAAGATGCGATTTGTTGGTATAAAAGCTCTTTTTAGTGTCCCATTTACAGATCACTTGCAGAATCCAGCTGACTGGATGACATTGGCATTATAAGCATCCTTTTTAAACAGCCAGGGTTTGAAATAGATGTCTATACTGTACAAAACTTAATACATTCGGAGTATTAAGGATAATACAAAATATCAAAGAGCAAATAGCAGCAACATTCCCTATATATTAGAAATGTACCAAAATGCAACCAGTGCAATCATAATTAAGAGCTAGTGAAGGAAAAATGAAAAAAGAGACAGTCGGCAGTAACAAAGTTATTACCAGATAACCCAAGTTTTAAAACAAAGTTGGGAGTCACAGCATCAGCTGAACAAGAGACCACTGGCCTTTTTGAATACTGAGAAAACTCTACTCAGCTTAGCTATAAACTTGATGACAACATTTTACCTTTCTCTTGAATGCACTTTCAGCATCTGATCCAAACTAACAGCAACAACTTGGCCATGGTTTCAGTTTCAGTTTCAGTTTTTTTATTTCCTGCACAGGTACTTAAAACCATTGCAATATTGCTACATAAAATACAAAAGTAAATTTACAAATTCAGCAGTGTGCGTATCAGAATAAAACAAAATTAAAACCCAGTGTTGGGGAAATCTTTACCAATATAAAATCTGAGTTAATTGTAGACATAATATGTGTCCTTAAATGTCTGGCTGCTATGGTTAGCAGATGCGTGTTCTTTTGGACCAGCCATGGGTTTCTTTTGCAGGTCATCATGTTTGTATTGGTCCGGTTTTCTCTGCTTGTTCAGAGGGTTATCTCTTTACTTCTGGCAGTATGTTCCAATTATGCTCTTGTTAGGGACATGTTCCTGTTAGCAGTGTGCAGCCCAGGCCTGGTTCAGTTTTTACAAAATTGGGCATTTTTCATTCAGCCAGCATAAGGAATTTGACCAATCTACAGTTTAGTTGTGTATTTTATGGGTTTAAGCATGCTAGCACCGCTTGCCTCCTGATGCGAAGTTGGCCATGGAGAAAACTACCACTCTTGACGTGTCACCACTAGTTATTGTAAGGGCCTCCATATTCAGTCTAGTTCCCAAGTTCCTGCATAATCAAACAACAGATTGTGTTCTCTAGATGCAATACACTGGATAAAAGAATTAAAGATAAGATACTGTTTCGGGTACCTCTACATATGCAGGGCAGAGGTTCCCACTAACAGGACTCCCATGTCCACTTGCTACAAAACTGTTGGTCGGAAGAGTCTTGAGTCTTAACCGAACATACAGTCTGCTTGCATTGGGTGAATAATTTAATCAATAGTGCACTCGGAATATGGGCATGGTTTTACATCTCTAAACGCCGCTGTTGGACTTCCTCTGCGAAGGGTTACAACAAACTCACAATGCATCCCTTTTAAACCTGCTAAAGCTGAAGAGCACATCTCTGCGGGGCATCATTTTTTTTTATCTAAACCCAATTTTCCTAGTATTTGACACTGGCTTCCCCAACATACCGGAGGCATGAGATCTTTCAGACCTCCCCGATATGTTTCAAGAGCTGGTGTGGTCCAGAGACAAAACCAAAAGGTCAGGAGTCTGCACTTTATCTTATGGGAAATACACCTCTGGGCCAGAACCAGACTCATTGGCGTACCGGATCTAACATTTTCAGCCTTTGATAAGATCTTTACAGTCACACATCCCTAGATTTCTGATACGTACAGTGCAGATGATGAAACCTTTACAATGTAAATCTGAGAAGCCGGTGCCACCCTCTTTGATGTTCTCCGTCCTTGGATCTTGGCTATACTTGCCGTATGTTAGGTTAGTAATGTATGTTTTTTTTTTGAGTTTTAGAAACCCAATTTAAGTTTGGAGTAAGTCTTCCACCTAAGTAGTCAAAAGAGTATGCCTGATCAATTGCTTTTTTTAACACATTCAATCTTTCATAAGTTATACAGGTAGAAATACATTCATCTGGCCTTGAAACTTTTCAGCTCTAGTCCACTCTCAGCATAGAAATCATTAAAGCCACCTCACTAGACTGCTGTATCCTCCTAGGTGAAAGTAGTAGAATGTCATTGGCAAATAGTAAAGCCAACACCCTCTGACCTTCCACATTAGGAGAGTCACAACAATCCCTATTTAAGTGGTTGACCATCTTACTAATATACAATGAAAACAACATGAGGGTAAGGACCAACAATGATGCTGAAGGGCGTAGTGAGCTGACCACTACCTCCCAACCTGACTTGGGAGTAGATTTAAGAGTGTAACTGTACCAGGATGTATAATAGACTTCTTATATATCTGGATAATCTATGCACATTTCAAAGAAGCTTTAACCTACACATAGGTATTGATGCCTTGGTAGATTAAGCATCCATTATATCCGTAATTCATCAGTGACTGTATCCCCAGCAGAGGCAGCTTTGGATTTCCATCCTATAGAGGAGTTGGGTTCAGTAATCACTACTTTCATTAGTAGAGGATTAATATCACCTAATGTGGAATGTAATTCAAGCCTAGCCCTAGGGCTAGTCTACAAGTGTTAAATAGTTATACTGGAAGTGAGACTAAAGCTAAAATGAGTGCAGCTATCCCATCTTGTGAAAAGTGGACCGATCCCACCTAAAGATGTCCGCAATCCAATCCATGATCTACTGAAGAGTCTTCAATCATCCAGGATCCTTCTTGTTAGTCAAACATTGTCTCTCTCCAGGAATGTGGCAGTCCTTAGGGATAAATTGATGTAACATATATGGTGTAAATTCATTGAGGATTATGACATATGCCCATTCCAGAAAACATTGCGTGCTGATCCCTTAAAATAACGTCTATTTCCCCAGTGTTACACTCAGAGGAGCCAAGGGAGGCGTAGGATTCTACAACCATATTAGCCCTTGAATTGTTCATTGCTAAGAATCAGTCTTGTTCAAATATACTTCTTGCTGGGAATGTTGACACTACTTTTGAGTCCCTAGACATGGAAGATTTTAAACTTATGGCAAAGGAGGATGAATTATGGGCCATCTACCAGCTGACCAATGCCCCAGTGAAAAAGTGACATTTGGGTGCTGCAAGGGTCATCATAAATAAGACCACAAGGATCTCACCAATTTCTAGTAGCTGATTGCCAGGCATGGCAATGGATTCGGACCTGAGTAGATGTGTTCTTTCATGACATGGGCATCTGGGCTCAATAGGTGCCAACCCTTGTAAATGCCATTGCAATGGATGCTCCATTCACAGACTTGTGGCTGGCAACTGAGATAGTACTTGTATTCAAAAAGTCTGATAAGAGCCTCCAAGGCAACACACGGACTATTAGTTCAATAGTAAAGAACTTTTTTAGCCACATGATGCTGATAAATATTTGCATTGGATCATTGTGAATGACATCCTGAGCCTGCTACAAATGGGGATTCAACCAAAAAACATCTACAATTGATCAGTGTTTGATTCCTCACTGTATATTGGTTTTGATAGGCAGAGGTGACCTATATATTGCCTCTGTCGATCAAAAAACTGCATTTACCTTGATTCCTTACTCAAGGCTGTGTTGGGTCCTTGGGACAAATGGCATGCCCCAGGATTAATTATTAATTTTGGTCCAGCTACATATCATTAAATTTGTCCAAGTGCATTAGGGTAACCGGGGCGAATTGAGTAACCGGATACCAGTGTAGAAAGGGGTCTGCCAAGGAAGTGTTTTGAGCCCTACTCTCATGTGCTATCTGGGATTCCCACAGATGCTCCCTCCATAGCCAGTCATGTAAAACAGCATTCCTATTCCACCTATCGCAACCGATCATGTGTCAGCCCTCCACCAGAGAATTCCCTACGTGGTTTAGGAACATATCACAGATCAACTTAGACTTAGAAAAAAAATATCCTCCCTCCTGCCCATCTTCCCGGATGGCCTCTCTACTGCAGAACTCACATCACACTACAACACAATTATGTCCTCCATCTTAGACCAACTCGCCCCTGTGAAACTGATCAGAACCAGGAGCTTCTCCTCAAGAACCTGGTTCAACAAGGACATCAATGAAGAAAGAAGGCCACTCAGAGCCTCAGAACGGCTCTTGAGAAAGAACCCCTCCTCTAGCCACTGCAAAAAGTTCAAATCAGCAAGAAGAAAATACAAAAAGCATATCAACAATGAAAAAAATAACTTCTACTGTACTGCGCTCGATAAGGCAAAAAACAGACCAAAAGAATTATTTGACATCATTAAAAAACAAACGTCCAAGCCGTCGAATTCCCTTGTCCAGCCCTCTAAAGCCTTATGCGATAACTTCGCCAACTTTTTTAACAACAAAATCGACAAGATCGAACTTTCCCTTGACATCAACCCACACCCTCCAGGCAACAACCTCACAGCAACCAAAACAACCTCAAGCAAGTATCCCACAATTACCTTGTCCGCCTTCGACCCCATCACGGAAACTGAGATTCTCAACTTAATCGCCACATCCAAACCCTCATCCCACAACTTGGACCCTATACCATCCCAATTGGCTAAAGAGCTGAAACTCACACTTGCCCCACTCTGGTGCGAAATCATAAACAGCTCCCTAAAAACGGGTATCATACCCGACTGCCTCAAGGTCGGACAAATAACAGCGCTCTTGAAAAAACCAGGCCTATATTCAAGGACCTGAATAACTTCACACCAGTCTCCAATCTTCCCTTCTTGGCCAAAATTATGGGAAAATGCGTTCTCCGTCTGGACCAACATATCGACACTATCAACCTGCTAGACCAACATCAATCTGATTTCAGAAAAGGTTGAAGTACCAAAACTGCAATCCTTAACATTGTGGATGGGATGTATGTCATTACAACGCATGGTTTTACCACGCATGCCTTTACATCGCAGTTTTTACAACGCATGCTGTTACAACGCATAGCGTGAAGGGGTGCTGGATAGTAAATAGTTTAATTTACTATTCCAACTCCAGTCCCTGTGGATAGTAGGGAAGGTGTTGGATAGTAAATTAAATCTATTCCCTATCCTAGAGCGTCCCCCAGCGCTATGTGTTGTAATAACATGCGTTGTAATAGTTGCGTCGTAAAGGCACAGCGTGGGAAAAGTTGCGTTGAAAAGGATGTTCCCCTTGTGGATGACATCCGTTACTCCTTTGACTCAGACCATTGCTGTTTACTCATCCTCCTTGACCTGTCAGCAGCCTTCGACACGGTAGATCATAGTCTTCTCATCAAGGCTCTCAAAGAGAGAGTAGGTGCAGATGAACAGGTGCTGCAATGGTTCTCATCCTTTTTCCAGAATCGCTCCCAGAGAGTCAAAATCAAATCCTTTACTTCTGACCTTCTACCCGTGAAAAGAGGCGTCCCCCAAGGATCCGTTCTACTCTCCTCGATTGTTCAACATATACATGGTACCCCTCACCGCCATTCTGAATAAAGCCAACATCCCCTTCCATCTATACGCAAATGACACTCAGATATACCCATCAAACAACCTTACACTCAATCAAGGTAAAACCGAGATCCTCCTCATCTCCAACAAGGAAGACAACCCACAAATGACGGAGTGGCAGAAAGCCATTGATATTCTCAACGCAAATCTCACCCTGACAAACTCGGTAAAACCACTGGGAATCACCCTGGACCACAAACTATCCATGACTAACCACATTAAGAACTTTGCTAAGAGCACCTTCATCAATCTGTAGCTACTCAACAAAATCAAACACTACATTCCACCTACGGATCTCAAAAAGCCACCCAATCTCTGGTGTTATCCAGACTGGACTACAGGAACGCGATCCTCTCTGGTACGCCTCTCTCCCACCTAGAACCCCTAAAAACCACCCTCAATGCAGCGGCCATAATGGTCTCAGGAGTAAAAAAATGTGATCACATTTCTCCCGCACTCAGAGATCTACAATGGCTCCCAGTGGACATGCGGGCCAGCTTCAAAATGGCCTGCCGGACACACAAAGCCTTACACACATGGAAACCAGAATACCTAGCCTCTAAACACAAGAAAGGCGGTCAATCTAGTCTCAGAAGCTCCAACTCCCTCCTTCTCATCCCCCTAAAAACACGAAACAGAAAACAGCAACCCGCTCCTTTGCAGGGAATGCTCCAAAAATCTGGAACACCATCCCCGTGGACATCAGAACTATTCCCTCCTTTCTATAGTTCAAAAGTCGCCTAAAAGCCCTCTACCTCAACCGTGCTTTACCGAACCAAATTACATAACTCTCAAGCTTTAACATCTCAGCCTTCAGACCACAAGCACCCACAACCGACCTCATCCCCTCTATCCTCCCCATCACATGGGGTCTACACCACTAGGAGAATCTCTCAGGATAATACTCTGCAGAGTCAGCAAGAATTTTCCCTGACCGTTCTACCTCAACGAGGACCTACGATCCAATGAACCCTATTCCTCAGCGTCACACCTCAGCCCACATCGCCTGTGGACTATCTGAATGCTTATCTTTGGGTGTATTTTACCTGTGGACTATCCCAACGCTTATCTTTATGTGTATTTTACTCGTTGACTCTGTATTTGACTCCTACATATCCTGATGTGAAGTGTTCCGATACCCTCGGGTCTGGCCAACGCTATAGAAAACTCCTAAAATAAAATAAAATAAACCCTTAAACAGGCTGCAATGCATTGTATGACAGGGAGAGAGCAGGAGGGCTTGATATTCACAAATATATGGCACTCACCTCTACACTCCCTGTTTTCAGCTACTGAGATCCTGGCACACACCTTATTTTTTTTAATTTTTTTTTAATTTTTTTTATTTTTAATTTATATGGCGCGTTATAACCACAGGGGTCTCTAAGCGCTGTCTAACCAGATTTACGTGATAGATGTTACATTCACTGAAACCAGCTGTGCACCTAAGCTCTGCTCCATGCTTGTTTAAACAGTAAACAGTACAGTTTTTAGTTTTTTTCTGAAGGAAAGTAAGTTACTTTCCTTCCTGAGCTCTGGATCCAACTTGTTCCATAAAGCTGGGAGCGTGTTGGAAAAAGCACGGCCCCCCACCGTGGTCAATTTGAAACGGGACTGAGACAGAGGAGTGGCGTCCGACGAACGCAAAGTCTTACCCGGTATGTATGGGGGTAGTCGGGATTTCAGATATTTTGGTGCTTTGCCATACTGAGCCTTGTGAGCGATGCACAGTCCTTTGAAGACAATTCTCTGACGAATTGGCAGCCAGTGCAGCTTCTGCATCAGGGGAGAGGCATGGGCAAACCTGGGTTTTTTAAATATCAGCCTAGCTGCATCATTCATCACTCCCTGTAGTTTGTCCAGCAGCCGCTGTGGCAAACCTAAATAAAGGGAGTTCCCGTAGTCCAGCCTGGCCAAAATTGTGGCTGAGACCACGTGTCTCAAAGTAGGGAATGAGAGTAGGGCCGAGATCTTCCTTAGTTGTCTTAAAAGGCCTATACTAGTACCTACTACAGTGGCAACTTGTTTTTCCATGGATAGTTTATTATCCACATATAGGCCTAAGCTCTTAACTGCAACTGCCGGCTTTGGTGGTGCACCCAACTCCCTAGGCCAAAATTTCTCACTCCACGGGTTACCCGAGATGGAAATGGGTAGTACTTCCGTCTTATCCGGATTCACCTTCAAGGAGTTCTCGGACATCCAATTGACTGTAGTTTTCAATATGTCCTGTAACCTAGTGGATGCTCCAGGACCATCATCCAGCCGGATGATTATCTGGGTGTCATCAGCATAGTTGTACACTAGGCAGTCCATCCTATTCAGGAGAGCAATTAGAGGCTGCAGGTAGATGTTAAAAAGTAGGGGGGACAAGGCAGAGCCCTGTGGGACCCCGCAGGTGATCGGAGCAGGGGTGGAAAGTAGATCCCCCAGCTGCACTCGTTGTGTCCTACCCTGCAGAAATGATGTGAGCCATGCATGTGCTGTACCCACGACGCCAAAGGATCTCAACCGCGACAGAAGCTGCTTATGACACACGGTGTCAAACGCCGCGGAGAGATCCAGTAGTACCAGGGCGCTCGGTGTTTTTCCATCAGCTCGCATCCTTAGCTAATCTAGAATGGATAGCATAACTAGTTCCGTGCTGTGATTAGCACGGAACCCTGCCTGATTGGTCTCCAGCAGGTTGTTACTCTCTAGATGGCCCGATAATAGAGCTAACACATGCTGCTCAATTACCTTAGCCAAAAAAGGCAGCTGGGAGATG
Organism: Lissotriton helveticus; assembly: GCF_964261635.1. Lineage (NCBI taxonomy): Eukaryota > Metazoa > Chordata > Amphibia > Caudata > Salamandridae > Lissotriton > Lissotriton helveticus. The sequence continues at coordinate 129,686,361 of NC_136064.1, forward strand.
GGCCGGAAATTTTTCAGACATTTTGTGTCTGCTCCAGGTTTCTTCAGTAAGGGGATCAGGCGAGCCTCTTTAAAAGCTAAAGGGATCTGTCCTGTACAAAGAGAGGTGTTCAATAGGTGCAAAACCTCTTCCTCTATTCCCGGCATTGCCATCTTGAATATGTCAGGAGGGAGAGGGTCCACCAAGGAACCTGATTTAACTCGGCCTATGATTTTAAGTAGTTCCTGTTTGGAAATAGGGGATAATTCAGCTAGAGGTTGAATATTTTGCGGGGCAGTAAGGTCCGGTGTACATGGACATTCGAGGGGTGCGGTATCCGCAATTTCGTCCAAAATATCGGATATCTTTTTTACGAAGAAATCCTGGAACCTCTGACAGTCCTCCTGAGTGAACTCGGGACTTTGCTCCTTGTTTACTCTGAGCTCCGCCAGGACCCGAAAAATTTCTTTTTGCGGATTTCTAGCAGTAGTTATTCTTTCCTCAAAGAAAGCAGCCTTCCTTGATTGTATGGCTAGTTTGTACAGGGCTAAGGATGAGACATATTCTTGTTTGGAAATGGCGTCATACTTTTTCCGCCATGCCCGTTCTTTCTTCCTCACCCCACGTTTCATCTCCCTAAGAGAATCATTATACCAAGGCGCCCCGGTTCCTCTCGCCACCTTCTTCATCCTACGTAGAGGTGCCACCACATCAATGGCACTCCCCAGTTTATGCTGGAGGTGTCCGCCTTAGCATGCTTGAGTCTAGCATACGGTTTGCACAAAATACCATGCCTAGACACACTTTCAAGCTTTTCTTACTTTGAGTGTGTACTGCATTATCCAGCACACATGCAAAGTCAGAAAATAAAGGAGAAAAGAAAACATTTCTCCATGTAATGCCTGCTATACAGCAGTGTTAATTTTTGGTGCCATACCCTGTCTGCTAATGTTAGTAGATTGAAGCGATACCTTGGCCATGTCTGAACTGGGGTGGTGGAATGAGATAAAGACTGATGATGGATTAAACCCAGATCAGTTGACTGGGGGTGAGTGCTTGATTTGCTCCAACGCTCCGTCCATCATCCCCTTTTTTATCGCTTTGTTCACCCTAAGTTGGCAGGGTATGCCCAGACGTGGGTCCCTTGCTCACTTTGCCACTGGATTCAAGCAAGCCTGGCTGAAGACGGCTGTAATGCCAGAAACCGGTCCTAGGAAGCTTGTTTTCTGGTCCAGGGAAGGCATGGCTTGGCAGTTCAGGCTGGACTGTTCCCATGAGGCACAGGGTCAGACTGATTTGCATATGGCCATGTCTGAACTGGGGTGGCAGAGTGGGCTAAAGAATGGTGATGGATTAAACCCAGATCTGTTGACTGGGTGTGCGTGTTTGATTGGTTCAGATGCTCCGACCATCACCACCCCCTTTTGTACCGCTTTGTTCGCCATAAGATGGTTGGGTATGCTCAGACGTGAGTCCCTTGCTCACTTTGCCACTGGATTCAAGCAAGCCTGGATAAAGACAGCTGTAATGCCAGAAACCGGTGCTAGGAAGCTTGTTTTCCTGTCCAGGGAAGGCATGGCTTGGCAGTTCGGGTTGGACTGTTCCCATGAGGCACAGGGTCAGACGGATTTGCATATGGCCATGTCTGAACTGGGGTGGCAGAGCAAGCTAAAGAACGGTGATGGATTAAACCCAAATCTGTTGACTGGGTGTGCCTGTTTGATTGGTTCAGATGCTCCGTCCATCACCACCCCCTTTTGTACCGCTTTGTTTGCCATAAGTTGGCAGGGTATGCTCAGACGTGAGTCCCTTGCTCACTTTGCCACTGGATTCAAGCAAGCCTGGCTGAAGATGGCTGTAATGCCAGAAACCGGTCCTAGGAAGCTTGTTTTGCGGTCCAGGGAAAGCATGGCTTGGCAGTTCGGGCTGGACTGTTCCCATGAGGCACAGGGTCAAACTGATTTGCATATGGCCATGTCTGAACTGGGGTGGCAGAGTGGGCTAAAGAACGGTGATAGATTAAACCCAGATCTGTTGACTGGGTGTGCGTGTTTGATTGGTTCAGATGCTCAGTCCATCACCACCCCCTTTTGTACCGCTTTGTTTGCCATAATTTGGCAGGGTATGCTCAGACGTGAGTCCCTTGCTCACTTTGCCACTGGATTCAAGCAAGCCTGGCCGAAGACGGCTGTAATGCCAGAAACCGGTTCTATGAAGCTTGTTTTCCGGTACAGGGAAGGCATGGCTTGGAAGTTCAGGATGGACTGTACCCATGAGGCACAGGGTCAGACTGATTTGCATATGGCCATGTCTGAACTGGGGTTGCAGAGTGGGCTAAATAATGGTGATGGATTAAACCCAGATCTGTTGACTGGGTGTGCGTGTTTGATTGGTTCAGTTTGTTCCGTCCATCACAGCCCCCTTTTTGTACCGCTTTGTTCGCCGTAAGTTGGCAGGGTATGCTCAGACGTGAGTCCCTTGCTCACTTTGCCACTGGATTCAAGCAAGCCTGGCTGAAGACGGCTGTAATGTCAGAAACCGGTCCTAGGAAGCTTGTTTTCCGGTCCAGGGAAGGCATGGCTTGGCAGTTCGGGCTGGACTGTTCTCATGAGACAAAGGGTAAGACTGATTTGCATATGGCCATGTCTGAGCTGGGGTGGCAGAGTGGGCTAAAGAACGGTGATGGATTAATACCTAGATCAGTTGACTGGGTGTGTGTGTTTGATTGGTTCAGATGCTCCGTCCATCACCACCCCCTTTTGTACCGCTTTGTTCGCCATAAGTTGGCAGGGTATGCTCAGACGTGAGTTCCTTGCTCACTTTGCCACTGGATTCAAGCAAGCCTGGCTGAAGACGGCTGTAATGCCAGAAACCTGTCCTAGGAAGCTTGTTTTCCGGTCCAGGGAAGGCATGGCTTGGCAGTTGGGGCTGGACTGTTCCCATGAGGCACAAGGTCAGACTGAATTCCACATGGCCATGGCTGAACTTGGGTGGCAGAGTGGGCTAAAGAACGGTGATGGATTAAACCCAGATCTGTTGACTGGGTAAGCGTGTTTGATTGGTTCAGATGCTCCGTCCATCACAACCCCCTTTTGTACCGCTTTGTTCGCCGTAAGTTGGCAGGGTATGCTCAGACATGAGTCCCTTGCTCACTTTGCCACTGGATTCAAGCAAGCCTGGCTGAAGACGGCTGTAATGCCAGAAACCGGTCCTAGGAAGCTTGTTTTCCGGTCCAGGGAAGGCATGGCTTGGCAGTTCAGGCTTGACTGTTCCCATGAGGCACAGGGTCAGACTGATTTGCATATGGTCATGTCTGAACTGATGTGGCAGAGTGGGCAAAAGGAAGGTGATGGATTAAACCCAGATCTGTTGACTGCGTCTGTGTGTTTGATTGGTTCTGATGCTCCGTCCATCACCACCCCCTTTTGTACCGCTTTGTTCGCCATAAGTTGGCAGTCTATGCTCAGACGTGAGTCCCTTGCTCACTTTGCCACTGGATTCAAGCAAGCCTGGCTGAAGACGGCTGTAATGCCAGAAACCGGTCCTAGGAAGCTTGTGTTCTGGTCCAGGGAAGGCATGGCTTGGCAGTTCAGGCTGGACTGTTCCCATGAGACACAGGGTCAGACTGATTTGCATATGGCCATGTCTGAACTGGGAAGGCAGAGTGGGCTAAAGAACGGTGATGGACTAAACCCAGATATGTTGGCTGGGTGTGCGTGTTTGATTGGTTCAGTTGCTCTGTCCATCACCACGCCCTTTTGTACTGGACTGTTCCCATGAGGCACAGGGTCAGACTGATTTGCATATGGCCATGTCTGAACTGGGGTGGTGGAGTGAGCTAAAGAATGATGATGGATTAAACCCAGATCAGTTGACTGGGGGTGAGTGTTTGATTTGCTCCAACACTCAGTGCATCATCCCCTTTGGTATCGCTTTGTTCGCCCTAAGCTGACAGGGTATGCAGAGATGTGCGTCCCTTGCTCACGTTGTCACTGGATTCAAGCTAGCCTGGCTGATGACGGCTGATTGGCCAGAAACTGGTCCCAGGATGATTTTTACTGGTCCAGGGAAGACATGGCTTGACAGTTCGGGCTGGACTGTTCCCATGAGGCACAGGTTCAGACTGATTTGCATATGGCCATGTCTGAACTGGGGTGGTGGAGTGGGCTAAAGAATGATGATGGATTAAACCGAGATCAGTTGACTGGGGGTTAGTGTTTGATTTGCTCCAAAGCTCCGTCCATCATCCCCTTTGGTATTGCTTTGTTCGCCCTAAGTTGGGAGGGTATGCCCAGACGTGGGTCCCTTCCTCACTTTGCCACTGGATTCAAGCTAGCCTGGCTGATGATAGCTAATTAGCCAGAAACCGGTCCCAGGATGCTCGGTTCTGGTCCAGGGAAGACATGGCTTGGCAGTTCGGGCTGGACTGTTCCCATGAGGCACAGGGTCAGACTGATTTCCATACGGCCATGTCTGAACTGGGGTGGTGGAGTGAGCTAAAGAATGATGATGGATTAAACCCAGAACAGTTGAAAGGGGGTGAGTGTTTGATTTGTTCCAATGCTCCGTCTATCATCCACTTTGGTATCGCTTTGTTCGCCCTAAGTTGGCAAGGAATGCCCAGACGTGGTTCCCTTGCTCTCTTTGCCACTGAATTCAAGCTAGCCTTGCTGATGATGGCTGATTAGCCAGAAAACGGTCCCAGGATGCTTGTTTCTGGTCTTGGGAAGACATGGCTTGGCAGTTTGGGCAGGACTGTCCTTATGAGGCTCAGGGTCAGACTGATTTACATAGGGCAATGTCTGAACTGGGGTGGTGGAGTGAGCTAAAGAATGATGATGGATTAAACCCAGATCAGTTGACTGGGGTTGACTGTTTGATTTGCTCCAACGCTTCGTCCATCATCCCCTTTGGTATCGATTTGTTCGCCCTAAGTTGGCAGGGTATGCCCAGACATGGGTCCCTTGCTCACTTTGCCACTGAATTCAAGCTAGCCTGGCTGATGACGGCTGTTTAGCTAGAAACTGGTAACAGGATGCTTCTTTCCGGTCCAGGGAAGACAAGGCTTGGCAGTATGGGCTGGACTGTTCTTATGAGGCACTGGGTCAGACTGATTTGCATATGGCCATGTCTGAACTAAGGTGGTGGAGTGAGCAAAAGAAAGATGATGGTTTAAATCCATATCAATTGACTGGGGGTGAGTTTTTGATTTGCTCCAACGCTCCGTCCATCATCTCCTTTGGTATCGCTTTGTTCGCCCTAAGTTGGGAGGGTATGCCGAGACGTTGGTCCCTTGCTCACTTTGCCACTGGATTCAAGCTAGCCTGGCTGATGACAGCTAATTAGCCAGAAACCGGTTCCAGGATGCTTGTTTCTAGTCCAGGGAAGACATGGCTTGGCAGTTCGCGCTGGACTGTTCTCATGAGGCACAAGGTCAGACTGATTTGCATATGGCCATGTCTGAACTGTGGTGGTGGAGTGAGCTAAAGAATGATGATGGATTAAACCTAGATCAGTTGACTGGGGGTGAGTGTTTGATTTGCTCCAATGCTCCATCCATCATCCCCTTTGGTATCGCTTTGTTCGCCCTAATTTGGCAAGGTATGCCCAGACGTGGGTCCCTTGCTCACTTTGCCACTGGATTCAAACTAGCCTGGCTGATGATGGCTGATTAGCCAGAATCTGGTCCTAGGAAGCTTGTTTTCGGTCCAGGGAAGGCATGGCGTGGCAGTTCGGGCTGGACTGTTCCCATGAGGCACGGGGTCAGACTGATTTGCATATGGCCATGTCTGAACTGGGATGGAGGAGTGAGCTAAAGAATGATGATGGATTAAACCCGGATCAGTTGACTGGGGGTGAGTGTTTGATATCCTCCAACACTCCGTCAATCATCACCTTTGGTATCGCAACGTTAGTATATTGGGCTTTGTGTAAAAAGCAATCGGGGGTTGCATGAATATGCCCATGTGCCACCAATGTACCACCGCTGTGAGGCAAAGCAATACAAAGCACCATTTTGCGTTGCTTTGTGTTACTTTTACATACAAACCAACACTAATACCATTTAGCATTGGTTTGATAATATCCAAACACTGAAGACACTAAAGAGGGTCAATTCCTTTGAATATTTGGGCATTACAAATGTGTATATGGTTACTGGCACCCACATACAAACTGTGAAAAAACACAGGCAGGCTGCTGCTGCAATCCTAAGAGAGCATTGTGCTTTTTTATAAATCCTATTGCACGTGCACTTCAAATTTATGAGGCAAAGGAACTTGGAGCTTCCCTCTATGAAGCTGAGTTAAAGGGCTTTAATGGTGTCATTGACCTGAAAACATCCAAAAACATAATCTTAAGATCTTTACCTCACTTCAACTTATTCCTCAAGTGTATCCATTAGCTTTAGATATGGGCATACAGAGGCTCACTCATAAGGGAGCCCTGCATTCATTGCTTTATTGGAAAGGAATCTGTCCAACCCCTAAGCTGAGGCATTATGTAGCAGCCATTGAAGGCATTATTAGGGTGGGTAACTCCAAAATAATTCCCTGGCTGTCCTCAATCAAAAAGCTCTTGACTTCCTTGTTCATACCTGTTTCCTCTGATTAAACTTTCCGACATAAAATCAATGTTAGTGGTGATTTGATACTATTAAATATCCATGAGTGAATATATATCATTGCCTGATTATTTTAGGTTAATAATAGACCATAATGTGTGTCCTTAGATAGAGGAGGACTCAGTGCTTGTTAGGTGGCTTTGTGATAGTGGGATGCTGGCCTCTTTTGAGGACTTGTGAGGGACATAGAATATAGTTTCCAGCAATTTTCTACTTTGTAATTTATGCACATGCCAGTTGCCCTGCATTTGGGATGTTGTACACAAAGAATCCAATATCTCTTTAGCATCGTGGGAGGCAGGCACACACTGGTATGGATGTTTAGCGATCACCACTTTTTAAGTTGCATTATCATATCTGCAACGTCTCACAATGAAAATTCTTACTAGGGGAACATAAGTAAATCTAGAACTTACAAGACACATGATTCAAATGCCAGGGTACTGTTAGGGCAGAAATACTCCCAATTTAATTGATACCTTCACACAGTATGATTATCAAAGAGGCAACACATGACTTACCGGGTCTATCTATATGCACAGAAAGGAGTAAGCATGTTTTGTAGACTTAGAGGTAGTGTATTGGTGAAGGTCCATAAGGTCACGTCTTGGAAGGCACCACGTGTATCACTAGATCTTAGGAAATGGATGTATGATGAAATTGACTTGTTAGCTATGGTGCACATAGAAGAAAAGAATAGTGTTCATTACGAAGTATAGAACATGTACTTGGAGAAGTGGGAGACTGAATCGGACACACGTCTCCTTTGAAAATGATGTGGAAAGGTTACAGATTAAGCATGGGCGGATCTAGCGGATCTCGCGTACGCAAACTTGCGGATTTACGGATTCACAATCCGCGAAGATCCGCGAACTCTAGTGGATTTGCGGATTTTCCCGTTTTTTGTGTTGGCGCGCGTTCGCGCCGATTTTGGGACAAGTTCGCAATTGCGAACTTACTTTTCGGCTCGCAACGGCCGCGACTATGTTGTTTCTACGTCTGGTTTATCATCACAGGTTCACAGCACCCTCTGTTTCACCACTGCCACCCTCTGGGACACCCATGCCACCCTCTGGTACATCCTCACTGCCAGCCATTAGGTTTATTTATCACTGTAGATTATGGTGGTTGAAAAAAGCAAGCACACCTGCCCTTCTTCAACTGCCATCAATTAATTTGTGTTTCATTAATGTGTCAGTAATTTTGAAAGTTCCAGTCTGGCTGGCACCTGCTTCCTTCCTTATCTGTAATTTGCTTTTTGTTGCAGTGAAAATTTTTTTTCACAGGACCTTTATGGTCTACTTGTAGCTATTCTATGAGCCTGCTGTTTGGGTCATAGCAGGGTCATAAGAATAGTTGCAAACTCTGGAGGGGCCCATCAGGAAGCACTACCTTGAATGTTACTAATGTTAAGTTTGAACTTTTGCACCTGCTCATTGCTTTCAGTTTAGCTAAAATCGTTTTTTTCTGCAATTTCGCGCGTTTTTTGGGGCGCGAATCCGTGCGAGATCGATTTCGGAAGCCGCGAATACGTGCGAATACAAAAGTGTTTTTTTGCGACGTGTATGTTCGCGTGATCTTGCGCGTGTTCGCGAGGCGCTTCTAGCTATACGTTTGCCAAGTTACCCTATCGGTCGTACACGGGCGCGGCCATCTTGTTGGCGTGACGTAATTCCGTTTCCGGCCGCTATGTGTAATCTCGCAAAGTGTGCTGCTCGCTAGTACAATTTCGCGTGTACTCGCAAGGAAAATCTCGCGCGAACTAACCCACGCGGTCGTGAACGGGCGCGGCCATCTTGTTTCTCATTCATTGCTATGGTTCTGGGCATGCTTTCTCTATCCTCTCTCAATCTCTGCCATCCTTTGCTTGTTTACAGTTTTTTTGATCTAATTTTACTTATTATCTATCCCTCTATTTTTCTAGCTCTATATTTTTGTGTTTTCTGCAGCTTTTAGTTACTTTTAAACTACTTTTTTAAACTCTTTTCTTTTCTTCTTCACTATTCTATTTCTTGTTTATCATTTAACTCTATTTCTGCCCAGACCATGGTAAAGGGAGCCGGGAAGCACCCTGAGAAGGGGAAGGGTCCCGCACCCCGTGCCCGGCTCCCGTGCGGGCGTTTAAGGGGGGAGCAAGTAATCCCGAGGGAGATCTTCAGCGCGGAGGAAGTGGCGGCACTGATCTTCCACGTCCAGCGCCGCCTCCCCAAGACGATCCTGGGAGGCGGCAAGATCGCGACTGGCTATGGCATCCGGGAGCGTCGCAAGCGGTGGGAGAAGGTGTGCCGGGCCATGTACAAGATCTCTGGGGTCCGGCGCACATATAACCAGGCCACCCACCGCTGGACCGATGTCATGGACCGGGAGCGGGACTTGCTGGACGCGCTCGGCGTAGAGGTCCCCGGGCTTGGTGAGTAGTAGTAGTAGTACATTTACTACTCTGTTTTATCCTGCTCTGTTATTTGCAAATCTTTGTTCTTTACCAAGAGCAATAATGCTGCCGATTACATTGAGGTAAATTATATTTCAAAATCTTCTATGCATTTCAGGTGCACTGCTCTCCTTCTCAGTAGCCTTGCTTGCTACTATGCTTCTTTGTTTTGTATGTTGTGTTCAGAAGCATTTCATTGGCCTGAGAAATTATGTATGAGTGTAGTGTAAAGATAAGAACTGCGTAATGCTAGACACTAAGGGTCATATTTTCAATTACCGGCGCATCCCTGCAAAGTAGCAGGGATGCGGCAGTAATTGTGTGCCATGCCACCACCACCCATTGGCCCAAAACGTCACAGAAGCCTTACGCATCTGTGCCGTAAAGGCAGCGCATTGCTGGAGTTGCGTGCCAACGATGGCGCAGCTCCAGCAATGCTCTGGGGTACCCTATCTCCCCAATGCTGCATCAAGCCGTACGTCGGCTTCAAGCGCGCAGGGTTTGAGTCATGCATCATTGTCCTAAAAGTGACTGATTGACATCTTGTCGATTTCCCTCAGCCACTTTTAGGATTCGTTCCTGCGCAGGTACGCCCTCCCTTGCGCCGGAACGCCCCCTGATGGCGCAGGGCTTTACAACGTGATGCATCGCCCATATGCCCATATGTGTTTTTTTTTAATATATACGCCGCACCAACACCATGGCGAGTCTTTTGTTCTGCCGCTGCGTCACAAAAGGCACGCAACAATGGAGGAAAATGAGCAGCAAGGGACTTCTAAATCAGCCCCAACAGACTGAAGTCCAGTCCTTCCTTTAGACACATGGCTATAAGAAGAAATAGTGGCGGTGGTGGGTGGATTGATAGTTTGAGTATTCACTGATCTGCAAGCAGGATGGACTTTGTCTGTCACTTCGCGTGCTGCGGACTGCTGCCTGCAGTGCCAGGCCTAGGCAAACCTCTTTAGTAGTCTGTTTATTGAGTTACATAGGAACTTTCTAAGTCAACGTTCCGCAAATCAGGCAATACGAATAACGTAGTATACCACATGAGATAGATCCCGTGGAATAGTTGTCTATCTATTTGCTATTTCTCCAAAATATTTAGTTATTGTTCTTTTGAAATGTTTGATTTGGTTGAAAAATCTCATCCATGTGTTCTGGTCTTTCTTTCTTTCATGTTGTACATCAGCTCCCCCCAAGGGCAAGAGGAGGACACATGAGGAGGGTGCTGAGGATGCAGGCCAGGATCGGGCAGGCGAGGGCTCCTTTGCTGGCCCCAGTAAGTTTACATTTTAATAAAGAGTACCTATTTTTTCCTAGCGTTCCTCATTCGATTTTTTCTAAATCGTCTTTGATCTTCTTGTAGACTGGATATAAATTCTTATCCTGCCTCGAATATGACTCCCTGTGGTATTACTAGACTATTCTTATTAGTCTGTCTGTGTAGCTAACTAAGATTGGACATTTGGCAATTCCATTGGACTCCCATTCTATTCAGCAATAGCTCTATGCACTGTCTCCTTACTGACTAGATAGTGTGGCAGAGTCATTCAGCTCCCGAAGTCACCGATTATAGATCCCCAATGATCTCTAGATTATCGTACGCAGGACAAGAGAGTAGTACGGAGTCACAGCACAGTCAAGAAGTGTCAGAGGCACTCATGCTTGCAAAAATTCCAAAACCTTTAGCTCATCCACTCTAGTCTGGAGGAACAAAAACCACAGAGTCTATTTAAGTTTAAAAGCTTTATTAAAAGTAAACACATTTATTAAAATCTACTTTGTCATAAAACTATTTAACTGAAAACAGAAAAGTGGTTAGTGCTGACGATTAATTGGACACATTTCTTGTGGTCGAGCCGAGCTCTCACCTGGTTTGAACTTGATCCTGGTCGTGTTCTTAGGAGTCAAGCTTCTGTCTGTTAGGAGAAAAAGTGGTGCGTGTTAAAAATCAAAAGCAAGCATTCATCAGTTGTGCATAAAAGTGCAGCAAGACAACAGCCTTCCCTGGAAAATGGGACATTTTTACTATGGAGTAGACAGTCACAAATTATTACATTGTATTCAGTTTTTTTAACATTTCTCCTAGACCAAATATTATATAGTAGTGAGTGGTGTATTCTAACATTCTTAAATGTACTTTGTAGGTGTAACATCTGGTGACGGGGCCAGCGCGGAGGTGGCTGTGTTGGGCGAGGACTCGGAGGCCTCTGGGGAGGAGGCGGTGCAAGAGCCGGCGGACGGTCCTGTGGGGGATCAAACGGTGGTGGCGGAAACAGGTAAGCTATATATTCCTTACTTATTGAGATTGAAGACTGCATAGTGTGCTTTCTGCACGGGTGTATTACAATTACAAATCAACCAGGTAGTAGCCTCCTCGAAATGTACTTCGACTTAGCTGTGAAGTTTTTGGTGAGAAGAATCCCAATAAGTTCTTAGACGAACGTGATGGATGGGATGAACGAAAAGGGAAAGAAGGGTGTAAGTAAGTGGGACGCGAACTTGTATGATGGCTGGCAAAGAAGAACGATATGTGTTTGCTTGGCCCCCGAGGTGGCTGGGAAGGAAAGAATATGGTATGGTGCATGGCTGGGTCAATGATGAAGCAAGGATGGGTGGAAGGACAGCAGCCTGGGTGGGTGAAACAGAAACTGTATGTGTGCGTATACTTTGACTGAATGGATGCCTGGAGCATGGTATTCTCTGACTCTTAGATAGCACATGTGTATCTAGAGAGAGTAGATGGTCGCCAGGTGAAGTAAGTGTTACCTTGAAGAGCATGTACCACCGCACCCGCACGTCCGTTCCAGTGCAGGGAAGGCAAGGAAAAGAAATTGTAAATGTGTCCAATACTACCATGAATAGTAGCAGTACTTTGTACTGCGTTTGCAATCACAGCATATATCTGGTTATTACGGTGGACACTCCGTACCTCTCTTAATAACTTTAGTTTACTTGTAGTACGTCATTCATGTGTGGGTGTATCACTGTTCACTCAATATTAAGCAAAGCACCTAAAGTCATGTTAGAGCAAGGATGCAGAAGTGGGAGGTTACATAGATACTGTCCTCAATAGTTATGTACTGTGCTTTCAATTTGCTACTTGTACTCTGTGACCCAACTTTCGGCTCAATCACTTTGTGTTATTAATAAGGAGCATTGGTTACAGACTATGTCTTTCTTTCTTCATATAGTTGCTCCTTCCAAATCAACAACAAGGAGGGAGCAGGCTACATTGGCCCGGCAACGGAGGCTGGAGGCCACTGTCGCCGAATATCGGCGGCTGGTGGCCCTGGAGGAGGAGGAGGACACGACATCCTCGACTGTGACCACTGCATCCTCCTCCGTGACAAAGCCAGCGCGACCGAGCCGGGCTAAGAAAGATGACCGCCACCGCCAAGCAACCGAAATACCAGCTGCCCCCCACAGGAGCTGCAAGGAACGCCAACGCCGCCTACGAGTCCGCATGTCCAACCTGGAGCAGGAGGTCCTGAAGTATAAGAACTTGGTTAAGGGCCTCCGCTCCGAGCTTGCCACCCTCCGCAAGGAGTATGATGCCCATGCCGCATCATGCACCAGCACCAGCACCCTCCAGTAGTGGAGTGTCCCTTGCCCTTTTTTTATAGACTTTTGGGGGGTGGGATTTGGGAGTTGGGATCGTTTTGGGACGTTTCAAAGACAATCGTTGGGGTTAGGGTGGGTGAGGGAGATTATTTTGTTAGGGCTCAATAAATATATTTTTAAACTTTATCTGACCATACCTGTTTTTTACTGCTTTTCAGTCTGGTGGGTGGGGGGCGGGGGTGTAACAGTAACTTTGTTTTCCTGAACAGTCGTAGGACTTTAGTAGTACAACCGTCAATCTCTTGTCTACTCCGAAATAATACTCCATTATACTACCTCCCACCAAACGCTTATCTTACCTGTAATTTGTGTTAGGCCCAGGGCTGGCTCCAGGTGAAATGGGGATTAACGTTGTCAATCCTGGGCGGGTGACATTTCCTCATTGCGGTGGTACTAGTGGTGTGACACAGTGGCAGTTGCATGCCTATGGAAAAAAAGAAAACGAAACCTTGTTTGTCCTTACTGTAGCATTACAACGGTTACGGTACGATCGAGAAAATAGGAGGTGACAGTACACTAGAACAGTGCCATAATGTAGCCTAACAAATGGTAAAGTATTTGCTTGCAAGTATAACTAGTACTTGCGTTGAATTTATTTGACATTGGCTACTACTACTAGAAGATATAGTACTGAAGCTGAGTAAGTCTAGAAGATATCCTCGTATTCCTTCACCAGCCTGTTGCTATGACCTTATCCTCCCCAGCAAGTGTGTGGAATTATTGATGTCATTTTAGTCAGACATCAAGCAAAACAACACAGCCCGGGGGAAGAGGGTTAGGGTTTGTAAAATGGATGGGAATGGGGGTTTCTTTTTGGGTAGGTTTTGTTGAGAGAAGAAAAAAAAAGCAGAGCATGGACAAACAATAATTGAAGATACAGACAATCTTTGGTTACAAAGTAAAGGTAAGCACATGCAGTCACACTCATAGAATAAAAGACAACAATGGATACTGTATCTGTATTGCGTATGTTGTTGGAGTTGTCCTGTTGAATTTGGTAAGTAAGTTGCATGCAGCAAACAATTCCTCTTATTGGCGGCACTCCTCCATTCCAGCTGACGCTTCGTCCATCAATGTGGTGACCACTGACAGAAGACACCCTGTCCACTGCCTGCCTGGCGGATGTTGACTGAGACCCGGCCTGTAATTATTGAACGGAAAACAGGAAGTGCTATTACAATACCACTGATAAATAAATAAAAGGTATGTACGCTGTGTGGTTCAAAAAGTGACACTTTGATTTCCCTAATAGACAGTACAATATTTTTGAAATTGCGTGCTCTGTCTGAGTCACCTTTTTAAGGATAAATAAGTATGGCCAAAATATTATAGCGGATCTTTCCCCTCAAGGTAGGTGTACTGTAAACTGTGTTTTAGAACAAAATTTGACCTTCCCAGCAATGCTCCCACCAAGACCCTTACTAAAGCCAGTCGCAAAAATGTAGAAGAACCCCAATCAGATCTCCAAAAACGATGCCTAGCAGAAAAATGGTTACAAAACGTACTTTGAAAGTAACAGTAGGCCCAAATACAGACCGTGGATTGTATTCAAACCCCAGGCAAGACCCGCCAACCCACCCGCAAAAAAACACCCGACAACATCCCCAAACAGCGAAAAAGCTAAATCTCATACTTACAATGTCTCTCGGCCTTCGGTCCAAACGCGGCGCTGTGCAGCTAGGTCATCATCATCATCAATCATCATAACTCCTGTTTTCCACCACGGATTTCCTGAAAAGCAAATGCAATCAAGATTAGACTGTCGCAGCAGTGCTTCGACAGAGACCCCGGCCGCAACCCACCCACGAACAGCAGGAAGCCCCCCAAAACGCTACATTGAGCAAGATGTCAGAAGAAATAGCAAAAAAAAGGCTGTTCCTTATGGATTTTGTCCAAAACACTTCTATCCGGTATTAGACCTTCCCAGGAATGCCCCAGGCAAGACCCGCCAACCCACCCGCAAAAAAACACCCGACAACACCCCCAAACAGCGAAAAAGCTAAATCTCATACTTACAATGTCTCTCGGCCTTCGGTCCAAACGCGGCGCTGTGCAGCTAGGTCATCATCATCATCAATCATCATAACTCCTGTTTTCCACCACGGATTTCCTGAAAAGCAAATGCAATCAAGATTAGACTGTCGCAGCAGTGCTTCGACAAGACAGAGACCCCGGCCGCAACCCACCCACGAACAGCAGGAAGCCCCCCAAAACGCTACATTGAGCAAGATGTCAGAAGAAATAGCAAAAAAAGGCTGTTCCTTATGGATTTTGTCCAAAACACTTCTATCCGGTATTAGACCTTCCCAGGAATGCCCCAGGCAAGACCCGCCAACCCACCCGCAAAAAAACACCCGACAACACCCCCAAACAGCGAAAAAGCTAAATCTCATACTTACAATATCTCTTGGCCTTCGGTCCAAATGCGGCGCTGTTCAGCTAGGTCATCATCATCAATCATCATAACTCCTGTTTTCCACCACGGATTTCCTGAAAAGCAAATGCAATCAAGATTAGAATGTCGCATCAGTGCTTTGACAGACACCAAAAATTACCCACAAACACCCGGAACCCCGCCAAAGAGCACCTCAAAGGCAAGCAAGTCAGCAAAAACGGCAAGAAATTTCCACCTCATATTTGGTCCAAAACACTTTTGTCCATTATTAGAGCTTCACAGCAATGGGCCCAAATCCGTCAACTCACCCGCAAAGAAGTACAACACCCCCACAAGTGCTGAGTCTTTCTTCATTGGGCGTAATCCAGCACTCTGCTTGGAGGGAAATCGCAGTCTGGAGGAGGAGGATAGAGGAGCATGTTCTTCAGAACTTGTGAACCTGAGGAATGTAGACTGCGGCACCTTCAAATCAATAAGCAAACAAGTGAAGACAGTTCTGATGATGGTCTTGTTTTTGGGATTAGGTGATTAAAGTTTGAATTAAATTAATTGTGCAAAACAAAGAAAGAGAGACACAAAGCACACAGGAATAAAAGTGAATAAGGACGAAAAAGAAAGTTCTTGATTGATTGTCTCATTTTCAGGGCTCGGTGTCAGGGAATAAGAACAAGATTTCGTCATCATACTCTGCGAATTCAGGCTGGATGAGGTCAGTGCCACCGAACAGAGAACAAATCCCCTCATCTACGTTGCCGTCCTCCTCGTCTTCATGCGGCGTGCTTTCTCGTACTTTGTAATCTGGTGGTATGAGGTGCTGATTCATCTTGATCATTGTCAGCCGCTCCACATTTTTGGGCGAGAGGCGGCTCCGTTTGGGAGTTACAATGCCACCAGCAGCACTGAAAACACGTTCAGAAGACACACTTGCGAGTGGGCAAGACAAATAGTTTATAGCCAGGTTGAAGAGCTGTGGCCACAATTGTTTTTTGCCATGCCAATACTGCAATGGCTCATCATTAAGAAAGACCACTGTTGAGTCATTCAGATAGTCCTGCACCATCGACTCAAGGTCAGCAACGGTTCCTCCACTTTGCTTACTTTTTGCTGTGGCTGTGACATTTTTTCGAGAACCATACCCAAGCAAACTTAGCCAATCCTCTACAACAGCCACTGTTTTTGTTGTGTGTGGTGCAGATGATCCAGTTGCCGGTGTCTTTAACGGCTGAGAGGTCACTTGTGCCCCAGCCACAGGTGCAGAAGTGGATTCTTGTGACTGGGGATGGCCTGCTGATGCTGATGCTGATGTACTGGCTTCTCCTTCAATAACCTGCCGTTCTTTTTCAAACCTCTTGGCTGACCAGGCTAACCAATGTTTGTACTTTTGAACATCTGCATCAGCAAAAGGAAAGAATGCTTCGCCTGCCAGCGCCTTTTTGTAGCGTGGATCCAGAATAGTAGCACAAATGTAATGCTGATCTGACTTGATCTTTTGAAGACGTTCATCACCACGTAGGCGCTCTAATAATTTCTCAGACAAAATGAAATGGTCTTTTTTTTTTTCATCTTTTTCAAACTCAGAAGACACCGCCATCAGTTGGTGCTCCAGCATGCACAACAATGGGATAGCTTTTCCCAAATTACAGTCCTCCTGGCTGACTGCACGCGTGAAGAACTCAAAAGGACGAAGCATGTCTGTCAGGCTTTTAACTATGTCCCATTGCGCCGCACTCATCCGCAGGTCCTCCTTCTGAGATGTACCCTCTGTGAAGAAATAGTGATCGAGTACCGTATACTGCTCATACAGACGCTCAAGCATGTAGAAGGTTGAGTTCCAACGTGTTGCCACCTCCTGGATGAGTGCTTTCACTGGCATTCCACGTATAAATAGCAGTCTCCGCAGATGCTTCCGGGCCTTAAAAGAATGGCTGAAATGGTTGCACATTTTGCGGCAGGTGGCCATTACCTCGAACGCTGTACTGTCTTTATCACTCAAGAATTTTTGAACTACCAGGTTGATACAGTGCGCCAAACACGGCACTCTAACATGGTCACCCTTCTGCATGGCCTTAACTACATTGGCGCCATTATCCGTGGAAACATAACCAATCTTGCGTTTTAGGGGGGATAGCATTTTCAAGACCTTTTTGTTAAACTCTTCCAAAAGGTTTTCTGCTGTGTGACTTTTCTCCAAGCCAAACATGGCTAGTGTTGCATGCTTCCGAGCAGCTTTGAAAACTTTGTCCGGGTCAACACCTGCGTTTAGCTTTGCTAAAACACCTGAAAAAGAGACCCAGTGTCCAGTGATGCACATGTAATCAGCGCCTGCGCCACTGGTCCACATGTCTGTTGTCAGATGTATTGTGTGAACAGCACTCTTCTGCAAAGCTGCCCCAATCGCCTGCAGCACATCTTCATGTAGTGCTGGAACCGCAACTCTGGCAAAATAGAACCGGCTCGGAACCTTCCATTTAGGGCAGAGCGTTGCCACTAATTCAAGAAAACCTACTGCTTCTACAAAAGAAAAAGGTAGAAGGTCCACAGCTAGCATTTTAGCCAGCTTAGTGTTATACAGACGCGTCAGTGGGTGGTTGCGTTCATATGGCACGTCTGAAGTAAGCATTGTTCTAATGTTGCCCTGGACCAAGCATTTACGGGCTGATAATGACTTCGTCGACCCAATTTTGCTCGCTGGTGAACTTTTGTGCGTTGGTGTCTCACTCGCTCCAACACTCTTAGTGTGCCTCACATTGGGTGTGCTGCTGAGAGGGGTACTGGGTGTAAGGGAAGTGTTTGACACGTCTTCTTCCTGCTCGTCATCATCAGATGAAACATCAACGTTTCCTTGAATTTGGCCTTTCTTGATCGCATCTAGGTGCGCAAACCATTTGACAGTGTGCTGTCTCCTAAGATGACCTCTCTGGCCTCTGGTACCATAGTTGGTACCTGGCTTACCACGACTAACTGCTTGCTTACAAATGGTACAAATGGCAAACTTTGGATTTTTTGGACAAACAGTAAAGAAGTCCCAAACTGGGGACTTGAAGTGTCTGTGGGACATGGAGGAGGCGGCGATACTGGTGGTGGTGGTCATGAAGCTAATGCTAGATGAAGTGGAGGATGTGGATTGCCCAACTTTTGTACGTTTTGCACTTTCACCGCCACTAATTAAGGTCGAGGTTGACGGAGGTCTCTTCTTGCCAGAAAGAAATATGGAAGCGGGACGAGTTGGTGTACTACTTAACTCCAATGATTGTGGTGTTTCCACTGCCTCCTCATCGACAACATCATCATCACGCTCAGCAGCTCTTCGGGCTAGGGTCAAAATGTCTGTTTGCTGCGTGCCCGCTGGGGCTGCAGTGACCTTTATGATGACTGGGTCGTCGTTGGCAGAGTCTTCATCAGCAGCAGTATCCGCCACTTCTTTTTGAGACTCATCACACTCCATAACTCTGAGACTTTGGACGAGCTTCCTTTTACGCTTAACTACCTTTGTTTGTTCCCAAGTTTGATCCGTATCATCAGAAGGAGGTGTGCTTGAAGAGGATGTAGACACCACCCTTGATCTCTTCCTTGCTAGGGGTGTGGAAGACAATGAAGGATCATCAGGAGGAGTGGCTTCCTCAAATGATACCTCGCCTTGATTGTCGATTTCCTGATGTGCCCCTACTTCGGGAGGAACAACTATTGTGGGCACTTGTTGTGACCCTCCATGCACCTCTGCTTGCGCATCTCCTTGCGCTGCCTCTCCTTCCACATGTACTTGGGCTTGTACTTGCACATGTGATTGTTGTTGCGGCTGTGGTTGTTCAACACTCGTCAGATGAGCTACAACAACCTGTGTTGATTGAGGGACATTGCTGCTGCTTTCTTGCGATGAGCCAACATCACTGGTCGATGGTGATTGAAGAAGTATACTGGCTGCCTCTGCAGCACTCAAGGGCTTGGACTTAAGTTGGCGTGGTGGTGGTGGTGGCACTGAGCCCAATGGAGCGGGGGTGCTGCTGCCAGCTTGGTCCCCAGCAGATCCCGCTGCAGCTGCTGCAGGCATACTTTTTTTTTTACTCCCAAAAAAAGGGGCGGGCGGCACACCAGTGTCCTTGGTAACTTGCTTCTTCTGCTCCTTACTGGCACCTTTCTTGCTAGAGGAGCTACGGGTTACTTTTTTTGGGGCCATCTTCTTCAGAGCAGGTCAGCAGGCAGCAGTTGCACGAGTTGCAGAGGGTTCTGTGTCCAGACGTGACGTCGCGTGACGTTATGCTGCACACACCGCTGCAGGACTTCTTCCTGGCACTGGTGGTTCTATTGAGTCTTCTTGTGCACCTAAAAGCAATGGAAGACAGAGGAACATCAGTTCAGTTATACACCCCAAAAAATCGACAAAACACAGAAAAATGAGCACAATCCCATGCCATCCATGATGTTTACATTGAAGACACCCCACAGAAAGACTAGGGGTATGCAACACTCACTACCCCTGGGCATAAGGGATGAAAAGTAGGCAAAATAAGTGCAGGCCTCAGACACTGCCTCTCCTCAAAATGGCCCCCTTACACCCCAAGCACATGTTGCCTGTACCAGCCAGCACTCAAGATGGCCACCACCACCACCCACATGGCCAGTCCACATCAACAGTACACCCCCAAAAAACAGAAAAACAGCCAGAAATCACCACAATCCAATGCCATCCATGATGTTTACATCAAAGAGAGTGAGACCACACCACAGGCACACTCAGTCCATGCACCACCACCACCCCTGGGCAAGCAAAAGGCCACACCAGCAGCCCCCCAAAAACGACAAAAAACAATAAAACAAGCACAATCCCAGCCCATCCATGGCCTCAATTATGTTTAAATTCAAGAAGACACCCCACAGAAAGACTAGGCCCATGCAACACTCACCACCCCTGGGCAAAGGGCCACACCAGCAGGCCCAAAAAAACGACAAAAAACAATAAAATCTGCACAATCCCAGCCCATCCATGGCCTCAATGGTGTTTAAATTCAAGAAGACACCCCTCAGAAACACTAGGCCCATGCAACACTCACTACCCCTGGGCATAAGGGATGAAAAGTAGGCAAAATAAGTGCAGGCCTCAGACACTGCCTCTCCTCAAAATGGCCCCCTTACACCCCAAGCACATGTTGCCTGTACCAGCCAGCACTCAAGATGGCCACCACCACCACCCACATGGCCAGTCCACATCAACAGTACACCCACAAAAAACAGAAAAACAGCCAGAAATCACCACAATCCAATGCCATCCATGATGTTTACATCAAAGAGAGTGAGACCACACCACAGGCACACTCAGTCCATGCACCACCACCACCCCTGGGCAAGCAAAAGGCCACACCAGCAGCCCCCCAAAAACGACAAAAAACAATAAAATAAGCACAATCCCAGCCCATCCATGGCCTCAATTATGTTTAAATTCAAGAAGACACCCCACAGAAAGACTAGGCCCATGCAACACTCACCACCCCTGGGCAAAGGGCCACACCAGCAGGCCCAAAAAAACGACAAAAAACAATAAAATCTGCACAATCCCAGCCCATCCATGGCCTCAATGGTGTTTAAATTCAAGAAGACACCCCTCAGAAACACTAGGCCCATGCAACACTCACTACCCCTGGGCATAAGGGATGAAAAGTAGGCAAAATAAGTGCAGGCCTCAGACACTGCCTCTCCTCAAAATGGCCCCCTTACACCCCAAGCACATGTTGCCTGTACCAGCCAGCACTCAAGATGGCCACCACCACCACCCACATGGCCAGTCCACATCAACAGTACACCCACAAAAAACAGAAAAACAGCCATAAATCACCACAATCCAATGCCATCCATGATGTTTACATCAAAGAGAGTGAGACCACACCACAGGCACACTCAGTCCATGCACCACCACCACCCCTGGGCAAGCAAAAGGCCACACCAGCAGCCCCCCAAAAACGACAAAAAACAATAAAATAAGCACAATCCCAGCCCATCCATGGCCTCAATTATGTTTAAATTCAAGAAGACACCCCACAGAAAGACTAGGCCCATGCAACACTCACCACCCCTGGGCAAAGGGCAACACCAGCAGGCCCAAAAAAACGACAAAAAACAATAAAATCTGCACAATCCCAGCCCATCCATGGCCTCAATGGTGTTTAAATTCAACAAAACAGTTGTATCATGCACCCATAACCAACCCTGGTCCTACTGGATACTGTGGCTACCCACAATATAATTTATTTAATTTTCTGAAAAAGTTCCAAAATTGTACTTGCAGCAACTGTAATGCCCCAAACAAACTTACTTGTGAAAGTTGATTTCTAATCCAAAAGTGATCCAAAGACAGTCAAAAAGGCCTCAAATCCAAATATCCAGCAGCACCCACAAAAAGTAATCCTTCCAGCTCCAGATCCAAATGAAAGTGACCAGGAGATGGACAAAGCACTGGGAGGAGCCTGCTGGACAGGAACAGGAAGTTGGAGACTGTGGGGCACTTCCTTCCTCCCCCCCCCCAAAATGGACTCCTTGCAAAAAAAAAGGCCATGCAAATGTCAACCTGAGGAGTGATTCTGATAAAAATCATAATTTTCTGAAGGTTTATCCTGTTTGCTGGTGATTTTCTTGTGCGAAATTGCAAAATCTCTATTTCGCAAGTGCGAGATTGTTCCTTTCTGCCGCAACTACGTGTTCGCAATTGCGAACTCCCGCGAGGTGTGCTGTGCAAGGTGGCAAGCCGCGAGTACGTATTCGCGGGCGACAAACTCCCGCGGGAACACGCAGCAAGATCTAAAATGGCGCGTCACTCGCAAAGAAAAACAACTCGGCAAACGCTAAAATGACGGAAAGTGAACGCCGTGCACCACGCCGCGCGCCGCAACCAAGCAAAAAATCCGCCGCGAGCGGATTCACGGATTTTCGACAAATTCGCGAGCGTTCGCGGATTGCGAATTTGCCGAAAATCCGAAAAATCCGCGATCGGAGCGGATTTTACGCCCATGCTTATTACAGATGAATTTGTGTGGCCAGGCTATTAACTGGAAACTTGATCCTAAGCCTGGCATCTGAAGGAGCTAGAAATACCATTTTCTGATAGGACTGTAGGCACAAATTGCTCAATTCAAAACATTCAAAAAATGTTTGCTGGCTACAAACCTGTGGACTTCAACATGCCCACCATGTTGATTATTGCATTCTTGCTCTGCCTGGTAGCAATAGGGCTACCTGGAGGAAATCTGGATGCAGCCCTGCATTCCCCTCACAAGGACATTCCCTGAACTTCCCCAAATTATGTCCAGCTTTGTAGTGGAATACTTGACAGTCGCCAATGACAATGTAACATAGAGTACGCAGACCAATGGGACCATGCCTGTTGCCCTATTGATTTGGAGGTAGCTTTGTGCTTCTACAAAATACTACTATATCAATACATAAAACACATGTTTTCTGCTCTCCCCTGTCTGCAACCAGCACCTGAATGAGGACTGCAGTTTTTGGTCCATCACTTACTACTGTCACAGATTACATTACACAAAAAAGTTACAGATCTAGGCACAACACCTGCTCAAGCATAATCCAAACACTGCAACCTTGGTCTACCATCTCAGGTCTGAGAAAATGCCTGCCCCAAGAGGAACATTGAACTGTGTTTAGTGTCTGAATATGTTGTTTTGGTTCATATTCATGTATAAAGATTTTGACAAAGTCATACAGCCCCAGACAGCATCAAAATATAGAACACATTCTGCAGAATGTAAAGGTAACTCTCTCGACCTCACCTCCAAATTTCAAGGTTCATCATAAAAACATCCAAGTAAATATTTTCTTTCTGTCACTTCTTGCTCTGTTTGCTCATATTATTCTGTGCTGAGCCTCTTGTGATACTCCTTCAGGATATTGACTCAGACGCTAAACCCATGAAAACTAGAATTAATTTAAAATATACACATATCCACCATGCCAAACCGGAGGTGATATCTGGTTTCAAAAGGCTCAGAATGCTGATGATGATCTGATGATTTGTGATAAAACAACAACAATAATCTTGTGCAGAATAATGCAGCAATGCAGAACACTAGACAGCAAAGTAGCCACCCAAAACTCTGAGAATCTAGGCGCTGTACAAAACACTGGTCACAAAATATGACTCACAACTTGCAACAAGTTGTTTTTACAACTAACCTGTACAGTATTGGGTTTGTTCTCAAAATGCTCATTCCACCTGGATCACAAAGAAGTCTAACACATGAAAATTAAGGATATAGTTTAAAGTTATGTCGTACTTCAATTGGATGTCATCCAAGTGATGGTGGCATGCTGGTGTCAGCAGACCACAGTGCCACATTTAATTAAATAAACATATTTTACCAAATTTAAAAGCAGCACACCTTTACTATTTGGGGGAAAGTTTGATTGAAAGCTTATATTCATCCTCTGTCCTACTGTTTACTCCGAATCAAACTGATTTTAAATATACAAACGGAAAGGGGTCACATCATCTATACATTATATTGCAAGGGAGACACACACTGTTGGAGTCTGAGGCCCTGCATCTCTCCACCACCTCTGAACTTCTGAACCACAGGCCCATCAGCAGCAGCATTACAAAGAGTTCTCCAGTTCTGCTCTGCTTGGGAACTTCAGCAGAGAGACACATAGCGTAGGCCCAGGAGCTCATCACACTTCTTCTTTTCCTCTGGATACACCAGATTGCAGACCTTGTCTCAGCAGCACCACCAGTCATTCTGTGGAGAACATCCCTTGTACAATGAGTCAGCTGGCTGCCTCCCCCACATCAGTCAGGCACATTGTCCACACATAACAGTATCAGAGTTACAGGATTTTTACCACCAGAGGCACCAGACCAACCATCCAAGAAACAACATTAAATCTGTTGGTCGGTCACTGAGATAGCCTCTTTGATGGGGCTTAGTCCTGTGGAGTTCCACCCAGCATGTTCAGAGAGCGACCAATGTGATTATGTTGGGTCCACCCCATCCACCCATTATCCTTACCAAGAACATCAGGATCAAAATAAATCGCGATTGGTGACACCTAAAAATGCTACTGGTGAGTTGTACCGGTAAATCTTAACAACCCAGTTAAATAAACTGAACATTTCTACTGTGTACAATGTTATCTCATTAACACTCACATTCTTAACTTTATTCACAACAGGTACAATGTTGGGCAGTTTTGTTTACTGTATTGGTGTGTGAAACTTTTCAGGTACAACTCCCCATTAGTATTATTTTTTAAAAAGCAATTCTAGATAAAACTGAATCACCCATTCATTATTACGAACGACAAAAGGATGTGCCCCCTACCCTAAAGTTGTGGTTTCTCAATTTTTCCCAAGTGTTAAAAATAATGATGGATCATTGAGTCCTAATCCAGAGGCTGCAGTTCATTGAATCAACTAATATCTGTTTCAGATATTGGACAGTAACATTCCAGTTCCAAATATTGCAAGTCAAAGAAGTAGTAAATAAATAAACAAGCATTGGCATATCCAATAGGTCTCGCCTTTGGGACCTTATGTGTTTAGCTATTCAGCGCATTATATTACATTGGAATTATATTGTCCACATAATTTTAGTAAAAATAATATGCTTGGATACCAGCAGGTAAAAGGGGCAGAGGTTTAGTGAGCATGGAGAAGGCAATGTAAGAGCAGCAGAAATGGGGAGGAGTCTCACCAATCTAGTAAAGGGGTGAGAAGGAAGGGTGGGTGGGCTTTATGGTGGAACGGTCTCATGGGAGTTTATTACTGCCTTATTTTCGGTCTCTGCTGGGCACTTTGACTTTGAAAAATAATGTATTTGACATATTCAATATACAATCAGTACATAACTACTAACAGGGAGTCACCATCACCTCAAAGATCTTGCAACTAATGCAATGTTCCTACTTGAGGCAACAACTTCACTTCCTTAAACCTCATCCTTGATTTACTCTGCTCGAGTCCACAACGAACAGAGCCGTACCCCGTGGTTAATTGTAGTGACGTAACCAGTGCGTCAAGGGCCCTAGGGCAATGAATGAAATGCCCCCGCGGCTGATGTTTTACTTGTAAAGTGTAGCAATAGTCAGCATTTGGTGGGTGTCTCAAGCCTCTGGGCACTGGTGCCACTGCACCCTCTGGTTCATTGAACACAGATTATGACTAAAGGACAGCACTGTTACATGTTCCAGCCCTTTGCAAATGATACCGAGCCAGAATCAAAATACGTTTAAGACAAGCAGAAAGTGCCAGGTAGACCTAGAACATGTCTATTTTACAATCTGCAAGAGCTAAAAGAAACTACAGGGTAGTGCAGCCTTTGAGATACAACACGGTGGCCATTTCGCATCAAATCAGTGCTTTCAAGGAAAACCTTAAGATATGATTCATGGTGAGCTAGGCCTCAGTTAACTACGATTTATTAATAGTTTGTTATATATGTGATGCTTTTGCCTAAACGCTACACAGAGAAATGACCTACATTTATTATAACCCCGTTGAAATTGGTACTCCTTTTATCAATTTTAAAAGGATGAAAAGCTAAGTTGCACCACCAGGTATCAAACTTGAGACCTTCAGATCACATACAGATTTTAACAGCCAGATCTCAAGTTGGTGAGCTCAATGTCCAGGTAAAGAGGAACGTAAAACTGTAACATTGAGAGATTATTGGCCTATTCACAAAAAACGTCAACTCATAAGCAGTTCTTTTTGCGCAATATAAACCCCTTAAGGACACAATCGACAGCAAAAAATTACTCAGGAAACAAAGGGTTACTTGCTGAGTTTAAACACCTTCACACCAGAAAGCCTTTGACTGCCCCACCCAAGATTTCAAAATGGACCTGGGCAAACCTATAAGCAAGTCATTACAATTATGAGCCTCTGCGGCCACGGTGGTATAATAGATTTGCCACATTCTTCCCATAATCTACCATCTGGTGCGTCTTTTTAAGATTAAAAAAATGGTGCTAACGAGGTGAAACTTTTGTCCAGCATCATTAATATTGTGTTAAAATCACTAGCCAAACAGTTTTACCTTGCTCCCTGTCGTAGTCCACCTCAGCCCTACCGCATAATTTGTCCACATTTAACCCTTCACAAAGAAAGACGGACCTTGTACTGGCACTGCAGGCCCATACACTTTCATGTAATGAAAGAGAGAGAAAGAAATAGGGGGAGGGAGACATGGCGAAACAGAGAGGAAAAGAGACAAGGCGAAAATAAGAGAAAGATGTTGAAAGACAGAAAGAGCGAACGTAGAAAGACAGAAAGAGAGGGAGAAAAAGAAGAAGTTGCAGCGTACGAAAGTGAAATCTCCAGGATACCAAGACGACAAATAGAACGCAAGCAGGCTAATGTCAACAAGCGCGCGCAGATTTGAGATGGTGTTTTGAACCCTGTTTGTCACTTTTTTTTTAACCAATACTGCTTGAGCGATCGGCTTTGTAATTGACCACTGGTCCTGCTCAACATTCTCATACCTTCCACTTCAATACCTATTTTTAATAAAATGCTAAATTCATCACAATAAATACAGAGCATAGGTAGCCTCTGGTTCCAGGCTGAAGTGCATTAGACGTGAATGCAGAAGAGCAGATGGATGCAGGTGTCCACGTTTGGATTCTGACCGGAAGTTGCGCGCAGCAGATCCTGGGTGTTTCCAGTGGTGAATTAACTTAATAGAAGTTAGGTATGATTATTAGAGTGAGTTCATGCAAGTGGAAACTATGAGGGCCCGTCTACGGCAATAAAGTACTGGCGGGCAAGATGAGGCCCTGACCGGAAGAGAGGCCGGGAAGAGCAGGCGGGTCTCCTGTGGTGACAGAAGGCTGAGCCCGTGACTTGGCAGGTTTTGAACTTAATTCTAGAGTTACTGTGAGGGTGTTGTAGGGGTTACATCCCCATCAGAAGGCTTTTGAAAAGAACAATAGAAAGCTGGTGTCATGTTGTTATAGTAACACAAGTCTCAGCCAACAGACTTGCACTTTCTTACAGCGGTGTAAATGTATAAATTGATGCATTTGTTTCATGCACAGAGGAACAACACAAAGCAGGGGTTAAATGCTGTAATCACCCCCTGCAGGTGACCATGCACCTTAGCAAGAATATGACCACCACCCAAAGGTGAACATGAAGCGAAAGTGAGTGTATGTCTATGCAGATGTTCAAGGATCCCTTGGGATGCACAAAGGGCGTTTATACAGAAGCTGTGCACGAGGGTCTCAGCGGAACTGAAAACCTGCAATCAGCGCTAACTTTCAGCCTCTTCTCCCATCCTCACTCAATCCACCGCTTCCTCTGATCCCTCTTCCCCTGGATACCCATAGAGGATCATATAGATCGGCATTACCTGGAGCACAGCGACCTCTAGAGCATGGAAGGTCTGTTACTTTCGCTGCCGAAGCATTGTTGACAGATTCGTAAATGATGCAGCCCCACCATGGTGTTTGCCTCCCTTGCCTGCCGTGCCGGGATTCTTCTGCTGTGCTTACTTACACAGGGCTCGAGGAGGGGGTCCGTAGAGGTTGGTGGGGACGAGGTACCTCTCGTAGGTTGACAGAAATGCGAACCAGAAGACCAAGGCAGCAAGCGCGCGTCTCGATCTGGGGGGAGTTTGGCCGAGAGCAAGCAGTGTTTCCCTTGCGGGAGCGTGCGCAATATTTGCCAACAAATGGCGCGCGCGCTCCCGCAATTAGATTGCTTCACGTGCACGTGTTGCCATTGATGGCAATGCAACACGTGCACGTTTTTGGCCCACAAAGCATGTCGATGACATGAGGTGCCCTCCTATGCAACGCATGCGCGTAGTGTAGGACGAGACCTAAAAAGCAATGACTTATATTGATACAACACAAGTCAAAGCTACAATCTCGCCAGGTTGAATGGAAATGGAGGCGACTCTTTCATTCGGAACTCCAAGACTCATATGAAAAACACTTCAACTCATATAAGGTAGAGATCAAAGTTGGAACAAAAGCATATTTATCAAAATTGGATTGGCAGGATTCTTACTTGTCAACTCTCTAGAAAGATTATTGATATTCAAACTCTCTCTTCAGCTAAAACACAAATCATTCTGAATTATAAGCCTTGCAATGATATCTCTTTGTTGTTTGGCCACAAAAGGCACAAGACATCATTTAATGGAGAATAATCAATCAAAAGGCTAAATAACCTCATGCAAGGAACGCTAGAGTGAAGAAATGATAATAAGTTCATGAACCAATATGACTAGCACAGATGCACATAAAACAAACAAATGCTTTTATCCTATCAACCATTCCATACATGCAGTATATTAATAAAGTACAAAACAGTGATTGTGATCCCACGTAAAAAAAACACAGCTAAAACAAAACACAGAAAAGAAGGTAAACAATAAAGCTCTGTAGTGTAGTTGCTATATTCCCAATAGGCTCTGCGCATTGGAAGATTTGACAGAGGACTGAGGTCAGTATTAGGGGTGGGTGGAATTTGCCTAATTGCGTTACGCAAATCGCTGCGAAACGGTAAAAAATCTCTGTGAACACGCTGAAATTCCGCGAACATGCTTTTTCACTGTTCGCAATCGCTGTTTGCGTGCTTGGGGGAAATATTTCGCGAACATGCATTAATGCGAACAAGCAAACATTTCGCGGAACGCAGAATTTTGGGCAATTTTGCGTTCTCCGTGGAACGCAAAATTACCCAAATTCCGTGAGCGGAACGGAATTTGCCGCCCAGGCCTAGTCAATATGTCTCTATCGAGTATATTAAACTTAATTGTATGTGTACCAGCTAACTCAGAGGTCACTAGAAACTTTGTCAAATAAACAAGAAGGGATTAGTCTCTGAAAACTGCATAAACAGGACAACTTTGTTTCCCCTGGAACCGGAACAATAGCTTCAGAGTCGTGGAAACAATAGATAACTATTTCACTCAGTCAATCGTGCATGCTTCAATTCTACAAAGTTGCATAGAAATAGCGAGACAGGCATTTCAATAAAAGGGGTGTATTGAACAGTCTTATTTCTCATGTAAGAGATATGAACTGCTACAATCGTTAGACAGAATGCGAAGTATAATGCGTACAGCGTAAACAGTAATATAAAATAATACTTTAATAGCATTGTCTGTTGCTATGACATATATAAAAATACATACATAAATAACACAGGCTAAAATACTCAACTGGTGCTTCTAAAATATGCCTACCCCAATGTACCTAACCTAGGTCTAGTGCGAGGGAAGAAGTAGGTGCTGTCTTTAGCATAGGTTTAGATTTGCTAAGAATTGCCAAAGGTTTCTCTAGGTTCTAATCAGCTCCATACCTTTAGAATGAAGGAGGGTGGTATCTCTTTTAAGAAACTCGATTTCCCAACACCCCGCAAGGGGAGTCAGAAACACTGGAGCTGGATTCTCGGCAGGAGGATGTCAGCTTCTAGTCATTTCATCAGCTGGAAAGTTGGCTTCCTTCAGCACTTGCTGTCGTGAGCTGCATCGTGCAAGTAGATAGTCGAACTGCAAAGAACCAAACCGTGCTTTGCCATAGCAAGTGAAGGTATATTCATACTTTGAAAGGTGTTTAGGAATGCCAGTATTGATGTAAAAATTGGCAAATGAACGTGATGAATGAACCCCTAAGGAATAGATGTTCATACATAATACGTTCTTGGAGAAATCAATAACCAGGCAAGGGGAAGGACTGGATTTCCATGCCTATATAAGGGTAATGTGATGTGTACCTATATAAGGGCATGGATCAGGAAATTCATTTGGAATCTAAAATCGAACACAACAGCTCATGGGCCCAATTCACAAGAGTAAACTGAGATGAAATTTGAACTTTATGACATTTGGTATTCACAAAGGGCATTTATTATTTTATCAAGGCTATATGTTTATCTACAGTGTGAGAAGAGTGTGCATTTATGGTAAGTGATTACCTGATGATCCCAAATTGAAAAGAAACAAAAAATAATAACCACTAATGCACTTGTTCCAAAATGAAAACATAGGGGTGCTGTGGTCAATTAGGGAAATATATGCAGATACTGTAGTTAACTGCAAACCCAAAACAAGGATAAGCCGAATTTTTTCTAAGCATCACACATTATGAATGTATGAGTAACAAACAGTTACGCAAGAGGCAATATTCCACATGCCAGTGTAGAATTCATATCATTCTTGAAGTAGAGAAACTGATACAATCCATTCCTAGCACTTAACTAACTTAATCCACATTCAATTTAAGCTCTCATAGTTATGTTTACACACTACATGGCTCTTGGGACATTGATACACAATGACGGTGTTAATATTTTACATCCCCTCCCTTAATTCAGGATTGGGCAAGTCTCCTGAGAAAAGTTTTTAGTTAAGATCTTTATTTTCAAAAGCTATCACTCGACTCTGAGTACAGAAATAAAGTTTTGTCTATTTCACTGTTTTCCCTTCTGATCTCGGTGCTGACAGTCTTTAATCATTTGCAGAACATTGATGAGCAAACTACAATTGTTGTCCCATTTTCAGGCATGCTTTCAGCTTGTAGGAATGCAGAACTTGTTGTCCTATCTCTCAATGATGACCTACCTATAATCGTAGATAGCAAAGGTATTGTGATACTAGTTCTGCTTGATTTGTGAGCAACCTTGAATAAAGTCGACCAGTATACCAGCTTATCAAGGCTGACAGCCATGGGCATGTCAGGAACTGTCCTCAAATGCATAACCTTTATCAACAAGGATCCTGACCAGGTCATGTTCACACATCCTTTTCAGTCAGAACTGAACATCCTCAGTTGTTGTATTCCATCTTGTCCTCACTTATCTATTGTATTGTATTGTATCTGTGGACTTCCTTTGACAATGTGATACATTTGCATAATGACACACCTCCAAATGTATGCCATTTACAAGAGGCCTGCACTGCTAGAGCATTATGTTTTTGATGCTCCAGCACCGCAGAGCGCATACCTATATCTACAAGAAAACACAAAACCACTGTTCATGGCTTTTCATGGCCTTGTATATATGGTGCAATGCAAATAAAAATCAATGTCGCTGCGTTGCCTCACACTGCATCAGGGAGGCATGTCATGGGCACTTTGGTAGGAATTCCCAAGCAACACTCATGGATTTAGACACATTCCCAGAATAACAAAATCATGTTAAACTATGAATGTGTCAAAACTGTTGGAAACAAGGAGAGATACGTTTATTCTGCCTTAAGCTATGCTTCCCTTTCAACCTATTCTTCCAGCTTCCACAGCTTTGAGACAGGCGCTCAAGCTACACTAATTACTTTACAAAGGATAATACAGCTAACGTAACATAGCCAAAACCACTGGAATTAGGAAAAGTGGAGGGTCAGGTCATGTGGCAAAGATTGCTTCCTAATTCAGCAAGAAAAGGTGAATTATGAGACCTTGTGTGGCACATTTTTTGACAGTGCTACTTCATAATGTTGTCATTGTTACATGTGTTAACACTGTCTGTTTAGTTTAATTTTGTCATTTGGATTTGTCTTCCCAGGGTGAATTTTGCTGAATTATTAAGAATTATTCATCCATACACCAAGACCTGGTCTCTGAGGCTTCTACTTTTCAGTTACTATCTAAAAACATGCAGGAGGAGACAACATGCCCCATGGGGCCCCGGGTGATTGACATTACAATTGAATGGTCAATCCTACAGGAGGACGCATGAGGGAGAGGTGTGGCGCCGCGGCCAGGGCGACTGACGCTGGAATCTGGGGATCACGGTTCGATCCCCGGCTCCGGCGGCAGATTAGCCCAGCACCATGTGACTCTGGGCAATAGCTCGCTTAATCTTCCCGACGGCCCCCAGCGCCTAGAGACCCTTACGGGTGATTGTGCGCTTTACAAATGTGGACTTTACTTTTACTTTTACTTTTACGCATATGAGGAGTTTTTCCACTAGACCTCAATTATAAAAGCTGGTACGAGAGACCGAGGCTATTTGAGGTTTACCATAACGGGGGTCCAACTCTGGTGCTTTTTTCAAAGTGTCTGACCCTGAAGAATTGGCCAAAAATCATTGTGGCAAAGAAACATGTTGGCGTTGGGAATGGTATGCATGAAAAGCAACTTGCCTATTTTTATTTGATAGAACACACTCAGTAAATAATAAAGTGATTGTGTTAGGAGTGTCTATATCAATTTTAATCACATTTGGTCACAACTTGTGATGTGTTCTGTTCGCTTCACTGCACCAAAGTTGTTTAGTTTCGTTTGAACACTTTTTCGTTTGAACAAAATAACCATCTATGATGATAACAGTGGGCACAACTGGTAAGTACCTACCAGTGACCCCGTTGGTGGTGTGCACGCGAGGCGTCATTTTGTTCTTTTCACATTTTTCTGTAGTTCACAAATATTTTTGTGGTTTTCACTATGTCTTCCTGCTTACTCAGGAAATCACTGTGGTGCGGAATGTACATAGAGTCTATTTGTAAAGACTTTAGTGTTTACCTGTTGGTGGACTGTCAGTTGAAAAAATGTTTTTAAGAGAGGCGGTAAACGTGTTGCAGCTACCTCATAAAGAATAGAAAAAGGAGTGAATGTAAAGTAGAAAACTACAGTGTTTTGCACACGTTTTTAGGTAGTAACTGAAAAGTAGAGCCTCAAAGACCAGGTCGTGGTGTATGGATGAATTTTGAGTAGAGGGTGACCTGGGTTTCTTTTACCTCTGCGCTCCTTGTTGAATATATAATTTCTTGAGAAAAAATTTTTTTGGGGTCCTAGGAGTACTTGTGGGACCCCTTGAGCTGGCCTAGGGGGTCAGAGTGTTTTTTCTACAGTTTTTTTGCGACTTGTGTACCGAGTCACAAGATGGCTGCCAGCACTTCCTGGTTTAGAGTGTTGCCAGCCAATCAGAGTGAAGCTCTGCTCAGGAGGATTTGCAAACCTTCCTCGGTGCTCAGATAGCAAGGTTTTTATTTTCAGAATTTCTCAGAAACTTCATAACGTATTTACACTAATTAAAAATAAGGTCGCTTTCTGAACCAAGAGCTACATTTTTGCCAACTTTGGTGCAATTCCGTTAAGCAGTTCAGGCTGTGGCCTGTGGCCTGTTCCAAAAATTCCTAAGGAAATTAACATGGGTAATACGCGTTTTGGGACTCCTGTTTCAGCCCCCACTTGAAGAATCACCCCCAAACTTTCAAGACAGGAGATGAT
The DNA here is from genome assembly GCF_964261635.1 of Lissotriton helveticus. Lineage (NCBI taxonomy): Eukaryota > Metazoa > Chordata > Amphibia > Caudata > Salamandridae > Lissotriton > Lissotriton helveticus. The sequence continues at coordinate 129,719,595 of NC_136064.1, forward strand.
CTGAGCTGGTTATTAGTTTGGAAAATTTTGAAAAAAGATTAGTCAAACGGCGCCAAAGATATTGGCAAATAATCATCATCATCAAATTAACTTTATTGGGCACACAGCCATAAAAGTTTCAACCAAAAACAATCCAAGTTTAAAATACACAATTCAAGTTTAAAATGCATTCTTCTGTCCATTAAAAATATTATAAAAGTGATAAAAGTTTTTATACAAGCTAAAAACATGATTGTACATAGATGAAGTAATGACCATCGAGTTTAGTTCCTGTTTCACATAATTAATTTCCTAATTCCCCCTTCGTTACTGTACTTCAAATTGTTTCCTAATGCCCATTGCTGATTTGATTACATTTAATACTGCAGTGCAAATAACAGGATTAGTCAATGATTGCGGATATCTGAAGCCCTCTAAATATGTACATGGGCGAATGTTCTTTAGCAAGGGCACAAACAATCTGCTCCTTGGATCTTTATTAAGTGCACAAAAAAGAATAAGTGCAAAGTGCCCTGAGAAGTACTATTGTCGCAAGGGTAAGGAATAAGGCTGTCTGTCCACCCGGGTTGTATATAGAACCCTACCAAAAAGTGCAACTTGCTAAGATGCAATCTTGTTAAAAGAAAACACATCTGGCTGTTTGTGGTAAAGGAAAGGTAATACTGCTGCTTATGCATAAAAGAGCAGCTGGGGCCGGGTGCCTCCAATTGTAAATGTTTCATTTTTGCCCACATGCCATACTACTCTTTAATGTTGCCCTTCGCATTAGTGGGGATGCTTGACGGGGTTTCAAAGTACTCACCCAGCGAAATCTGGAGTAGAAAAAAAAACTATCCCTCACAAACCGAAGCCAAGGGATCCTCAGAGACTTGTCCAAGTTATTACAGTCTTCGATGATCTCCCTTGAAATCTGTAACTCTTCTGAGGCCAAGATTTTGGCCCACAAAAGCAAGTGGGCAGCACTGATGTGATCTTATATATATTTCATCCTCACTTCTCGGTGAGAAAATGAGGTGGCAACACTGCTAGGAATCATCAACAGGCGTTTTATGAATGTGTTCTCCACCACTTGCAATGGGTGGCTTCTTTGGTAACCCCACACCCCTGCCACATACAACGCAACTGACATGCATTTTGCCGTGTATAAGGTAACAAGCTCAGGCACTGGCTTGTGGCCTAACTTACAAGCAAACCTAAGAAGCCCCTCTACTACTCTGCTTGTTTGCTGTGCTCTAGCTGTGATCAAAAAATATCATTTCATATCCTTACTAAACATGTTAAACAGTTACCCAGATATGGGCTTAGCCCTTTAGTCTTTTTTGGGCCGCATACCATTATGTAAGACTTTGAGAAATTGACCCTCAAGTGGTGCCATAAAGTTTGTAGAGGCGTCCAGGGCGGTTTGGATGCTCTTAGGAGTCAAGGTCATGAGTATTGTGTCGTCCGCATACAAGAGTAGCGGAACTGGCTGTCCTTTGATCCGTGGGAAATCAATTGTCTTACCTAATAAAAAAGCTTCCAGGACGTTTGTATATATTCAAAAAAGAAAAGGGGCTAAAATACACCCCTGCCAGACTCCTTCTGTTGAGGCAATAAGCATCGTCTTTTCCCCCTGTGAACCAAATCTTATGTAAACAGATGTGTTGGTATGTAACCTTTTGAGGAGCAGGATTAGAGCACTTTCAAAGCCCATGTCTGTCAATAGTGCCTATAATGTACCCCTCTTCACAGTATCAAATGCACAGGACCAGTCTATGAAGTCAAGGTGGCTAGAACCACTCTTTGCCCTCATGTACTTGCCCATGATCAGGGATAAATGTAGGCACTGCTCTGTAATTCCAAGTCCCCCTGGAACCCATACTGCGTTTTTTAAATGATCCCGTTGCTACTCGCTCAGGTCTCCAGTCAGGCAAGAATTACCCAATCTAATACTTTGGCGGTGAAGTCGATTAGGGAAATGAGCCTATAACAAGCAGGATCATTTATGTTCCCTTTTTTGAACATGGGTACAACTATACCTCTTTCCATGACACTGGAATTGGGCTAGTCACCACCGATTACAAAACCTGAGTAAGCAGGGGTGCCCAAAGATTTATGTTTAACTTAAAAAGGTCTAATGGGACTCCCTCCGGACCTGGAGCTTTCCTACTCATCCCCTTCACAAGTGCCTCCTCCACCTCAGTCACCATGAGTGAAACACTAAGCTATACTGCCTGTGTCAAGTCGAGGAAGAGATCCTCATTATACATCAACAACTCCCTACCATTTGTTGGCAGCCATCTTGTGACTCGGTAGGAGCGAGTCACCAGATAACAGAGAAACAAAGGTATAAAACTAGAGACGGGGGTAGGGTAGAAATATCCTGACCACCTAGGTATTCTTAGGGGATCTCAGAAGGACCCCCAGGGCCAAAGAAAGCATTTTTATAAAAAAAACAAATCGGCACAATTCACGCTGGGGTTGTTGGTTCCCGCATTTTATTTTAATGAGACGAGGTCCGGGGGATTTTTTTATTTTAAAATAGCGGGGCTGCACGTGTCCCCAAAGTCCTGGGGCTTCAATCATGTTGGGAGGGGTGCTGCGTGGTCCCTCTCCTGGAGACACCAATTGTGGTGTCGTTTGACAAATGTTTACGAAATTTTCCAAAAAGTTTCTCTTTTTTGATCAGCTCCTATCTTGAAAGTTTAGTGGTGATTGGTCAAGGGGGGGCTGAGAAGAAAGGGGGGTCCCAAAACGTGTTTTCTGAATGCATTTTCAATAGTAAACTTTAGACAAGGCTACAGATCAAACTGCTGATCAAAATTATGCCACATTTGGCAGGGAGAAAGGTCTTGGTCCAGAAAGCGCACTTTTGTTGAAATGGTGTAAATCCATTTATTAGTTTTTGAGATATTAAAGGAAAAAATATATATATATATCTGGTTGGTGCCTAACTCCCGAGCACGAGCTTGCCTCTGATTGGCTGCTAACACTTCAGAGCATGAAGTGTCCTCTGATTGGCTGCTAACACTTCAAATCAGGAAGTGCCTTGCATCTTGTGAAAATATAAAAGAAAGATCCCACGGGCAATTTAATATACCGCAGGTCTGTGTAATGATGCAATGAACACAGTAAAGGTTTAAGAATTAATAAACAATAAGGAGAAACAGGTGAGCACCAGGCAGCAGGACTTCAAATCCAGGACACTATTAGGAAGAGAACCCTTTCACGCTCCCTCTGCCCATCATCACCACTTTGCAGCTATGTCTTTAGAAGCCAGTCCATCAGCTTGCTGCTCTCTACCTTTGCAAGCTAGTACGCTGCTGTGCCTCTACATCTCCAAGCTACTATGTTGCTACTCCTTTGGGAGCAGATGGCCCGTAGTTCTGCCTTTGTAAGTAGAGCCCACGGGCCATAGTTGTTCCTCTGGAAGCCTGGCTACGAACTGTTTATGTCACACTACATGAGCATTGAAAAGCCATTTTTTGATTCAGTCCATCAGCTGGCATCTGTCCGAGACATTTATGAAAACATACCAGAGCACTGTCTGTGAGAGATGCCCCATTCACGCTGTGTCTCCCCACAATAGCAGGTAACATACCCTCTTCCCACATCACCAGCATACCCCCAACAGCCTTCTTTGGCCCGCAAGTGTCCCTCTGCGAACCTTTAATACGAATATGCTTGTGAGGTTGGACAAATATGAATCTTAGTCATGTATGGATTTACATATAAAACATTTTATTAAAACAAAACAAATAAAACTACGTACAGCCATGACGTATCATCCCTGAACCATTTGTGAATCACATCCTGCAAGACAAAAAGAAAGATAAGATGGTGCGCCATACATCCAGCACAGGAGAAAGGGAAAGACAGAAAGAGTGAGAGAGAGGAAGAGAGAGAGAGAGAAAGAGTGAGAGAAAGGAAATGAGAAAGAGTGAGAGAGAGGAAGAGAAAGAGTGAGAGAAAAGGGAAGAGATGGAGAGTGAGAGGGAGTGTTGACACTGGAGAAAATCTTCGCAGCTCACCTTTCTGCCACTGGTGTGTCTCCAACCACGTGCCGAGACATAGTGCACCCTCAAGTTTAGTGATCTGAAAGATAGCATAGAATTAGTAATTGCAGAGTACATACAACATCACATGTGTAATTCTCTGTTTTGTCAATGCGCACTCAGGTTGCTGCACCCCATCCACTCCTATTGCTTGGAGAAGTCAATGCGCTCTTGTGCCCGCAGGCTCCTGCACACAGTCCACTCCGACCGCCCAGAGGTGACTGCTCGCTTCTGCGGAGAGAAGTCTCCCTGCTCTCCTTTTGCCACTGGCGTGTGTATAAGTGGGTCCACCACGTGCCGCAGCAACTTTCTCAGGCGTTGAGGATGGCCGCGCATCATCGCAGGTTCTATGCATGTTCAGGTCTGGTGGTGTTGGGGGTAATGTTGATTTGTGAATAACAGCCAGTTAGATAACAAGCAAGATGAGATTGTGCATCATACGTCCATCAAAGGAGAGAAAAGGAGAGAGAGAAAGAGAGCGTGAGAGGAAGACAGAGTGAAAAAGAAAGATAGAGTGAGAGGAATACAGAGAAAAAGAGAGAAACAGTGAGAGTGAGAGGAAGAGAGAGAATAAGAAAGAAAGAGTGAGAGGAAGACAGAGAGAAAGAGAAAACGAGTTAGAAACAGTGAGAGAGATGAAGAGAGAGAGAAAGAGTGTGAGAAAGAGGAAGAAAGAAACAGAGGAAGAGTGTTAGAGAGAGCGAAAGAGATAGAGAAAGTATGAAAGAGAGGAAGGAAGAAAGAGAGAAAGAGAGAAACAGTGTGAGAGTGAGGAAAAGAGACTGAAAAAAGAACAAAAGAGTGAGCAGAAGACAGAGAAAGAGAGAAACAGTGAGAGTGAGAGGAAGAGGAAGAGAAAGAGAAAGAGAAAGAGAAAAAGAAAGAAAGTGAGAGGAAGAAAGAGAGAAAAAGTGAGAAAGACGAAGAGAGAGAGAAGCAGTGAGAGAGAGTAAGACAGAAAAAAAGAGGGAAAGAGTGTGAGAAAGAGGATCAGAGAAACAGAGGAAGAGTGAGAGAGAGATAGAAAGAGAGAGGGAGAGGAGGAGAGAGCAAAAGAGACAAACAGTGTAAGAGGAAGGAGAGAGAAAGAGTGTGAGGGAGAGAAAGGGAGAGATGAGGAGGGACACTGAGTGCTCACACTGTAGACAAAACCCTCATAACTCACCTTTACGCCACCGCTCTGTCTCCAACCACGTGCCAGGACCTAGTTTCAGTTTTTGGCACATGGAGGGCAGCCAATTAGAGACAAGCTTGTTCTCGGAGTTAGGCTGCACCAACAAATGAACTTATACAATCACTTTGCTATCCCCATGCACTTATAAATTCATTATACACTCTCCTTGTAGTACTCTAATGATCCAGTCTCTACGTACGTACTTGTACAATGACCAAGATAAAGTTACATAACTAAAGTTTTCCCCCACTGTCAAAGGTAAAATGGGTGCATACGCTGTCCAGAGCACAATGTAATGTGGTAGGGCCCAGGGGCAGCATGTTGCATACATAATGAACACACGGACACTGATAGATGGTGGCACTGGGTACTGGCATGTGCGCTCAACTCCTTTTTATTTCCAGGGTAGCATGTCCAGCGAAGTCTGTGCTGGATGCTTGTGGGGTGATTGTAAGCCAACATTACGGGAATAGTTTTTGCTGTCACAAGTACAACAGTAATCAATGGATCAGACACAGAGATTCAATCATAAAAGGTCAATGATTTGTGCTGCACTAAGGTACGGGCACCAGATGTGCAATATATCAGAAAATATTCTATCATAAAGGGTTCATGACTTGTGGTACGCTGAGGCGGAACAGCAGATGTGAAATTGTACACAAAATAATGTATCATAAATGGTCCATGAGCTGTGCTGCACTGAGATAGGGGCATCGGAAGCATTTAGCATCTGCAAAGCCAGTGATGATGCGTTTTGCGGGCGAGCCACACTGGAAGCAATGCCTGTTGCCTACCGGACTGCGTTATCTGCAATCGCGACTCGATGTGAATTGTGAGCCTTGCTATCGTTATTGTACATCTAAGGCAGTAGTCAGCACAGAAATCAAGGATGTTTTTAATCACTACCTCTTCGCAAAGTTCGAGGACATACAGTGCAATTCTCTCTGTAATAAATACATCATGTCTAAATTTAAATTGTGAGCTCTGCTGACCGTAGTGTAGGTGTATGGAACAAAATATGAAACATTTATGGAAGACACTGAGGACATCTTGGTTCTTCTGAGAACTCTTGCAAAGTATGAAATTCTGAAGCTAGAATCTGAACTGGTCATTCATCATATCATCCACCTTTTTCAGCAGGGAACAGCAGTGAAAAACAATGAGCTTCAAAACGTATTTCCCACAAACTCATGGGAGTTCCTTTTGCTTTTTTGATCTGGAACAATTCAATAGTATCTCCTATCAGTTCTTTTGAATGTAGAGGGTGTATAGTATAACGTTCATACATTTCTTCTTTTCTTGAATTGTCCACTTTTTCTATTTGTCCACTTGAAATATGAGTTTCATCTTCCAAAGTAATTTCTTTTTCTTCTACATTTACAATTTTATAGTAAACTAGCAGTCCGTCCCGACGTTGTACAGGTATGAATTGCTGCCAGCCAGTAGTATATTGTTTTGTAGGATTTCGTTTTGATAGCATTTCTTAACTGTGACAGGCCTATGAAATGCTCCGATTCACAGTGCACTGCTGATGCACTTAAGAGTGCGCGTTCAGTAGTGTGTGATCTTGAGTTTCCCTACTTAAATTTTCCTTGCAATATTATATAGCGCGAACTCGACAACATGGCATGAACACAATTTACATTACAGAAGAACTCATTCATTTCTGGTAAGCACAGGGAGACAAAGCGGTGTGCCTGGAATCACAGTATGTTGAGCTGATGCCGAGATTCGAACGTAGCTCCCCAGCTCTAAAGTTCGCAATTATAGAACTTGTGGCGGGAGGTGTGTCTAAAAGTGTATGTCGGTGCTGGCCATCAATGAGAGAGACCTGTGCATTTTTCAAATGGGTGGTGAAAAAATATGAGTATGTTGCTGGAGATGTGGGCCGCCGTGCCACCAATGTACTTACCGGGTGAGGGTAAACACCCATTATTCCGCAACTTTCTTTCCCCATACCATCACTCCGCATACTTTCATTACGAAAGTACCATGACTCCGCAATGCCATTATAACGGATGGCATTACATTTTATATGCTTTTACCACGCATACATTTACAACAAAATTCGTTGTAAATGCATGAATGGTAAAAGCATGTTTTTTTTTAATGTTTGGATAAGGTAAGTATGGGTATAGGGGTATATGTTTTGGAGTACTGAGGTATATGTTTTGGGGGGTTGGGTATTTTAAGGGATCAGATATAGTTTTGGGTTATGGGGTACAGGGGTAGTTTTAGGGTTTAGGGATAGGTATGGGTTTTGGGGTACAGGGGTATTTTTAGGGTTCAGGGCTAGGTTTGGGTTTTGGGGTACAGGGGTATTTTAGGGTTCAGCGGTAGGTTTGGGTTTTGGGGTACAGTGGTATTGTTAGGGTTCAGAGCTAGGTTTGGGTTTTGGGGTACAGGGGTATTTTTAGGGTTCAGGGGTAGGTTTGGTTTTTGAGGTACAGGGGTATTTATAGGGTTCAGGGCTAGGTTTGGGTTTTGGGGTACAGGGGTATTTTTAGGGTTTAGGGATAGGTTGGATTTTGGGGTACAGGGTATATTTATAGGGGTAAGATGGTTTAGTGTTTAAGGGTGCTGGGGTATTTTAAGGAGTAAGGGTGGGTTATGATTATGGGGTGCAGGTGTATTTAAAGGGAGCAGGGTGGGATTAGCACACAATATGAGACATGGCATGAAGTGTGGAACGTACCACATGCCCCCAGCGTTTGTCACGCCCCCAGCACACACCCACAACACAACGCAGACATGCCCACAAGGGACTACTTTGCTGGCACGGTTCTTTTACCCTTTAAATGTATATGGTGGGCGTCTGCATAGCCTGTGTCCTTCTGCTGCAACTGCCCATTCCAACGCTGTATCTTGTGCTGTGATTGGTGCTGTGGTTCCTGAGATTATTACCCGCCTCAAAGGTTTGGGCTCTCTCTTATTATATTAACTAGCGACCCGTCCCGACGTTGTCCGGGTATGACAGACATGTCTGCAATTAGAATGCGCCCCAGCGATATGTGCCTCTTGCCGTTTTGTCTGCAATTAGAATGCGCCCCAGCAATATGTGCAGGCGCCGACGCGTGTGTACCTGCTCTGAAGTTCTGGCCTCACAGTCTGCCCCAGCGATATGTGCCTCTTGCCGTCCTGCTGTGCATATTGTGCCCGGGCTCTGCATCCACAACACTGAGACACCACACGCCGCGTCAGCGTCACCCGATGGCGTACTCAGCCACCGCAAAAGAACGCTATTTACACGCTCCAAACGCACGCACACGCCCACCTCAGAGCCGGCGCTACTTCCAACGGACTACTTTGTCACACAACGTGCTTTGTCCCCTCCAAAGTATATGTTGCGCCGGTGTATAGCCTATGTCCATCTGCTTTGCCTCACCTTTTCAATGCTGCATGCGGCGCTCCGTTTGGCGCTGTGGTTCTTGAGCTTACCCGCCTCAAAGGTTTGGTCTCTCTCTTTATTATATTAGTATGGATATAGATATTGTTTTGCACTAGATATAATGTAGCCTTTTGGACTTTCGGGACATATACTAACTCTTGCCATATTTTCCGACTCTTTGTGGGTACACTATTAACAAGAATGACTACAGGTTTAGTATCCTCTCTTTCTACACCAACAGTTTCAACATTTTCTTAAAATCTAAAGGTAAATACACAACTCTTCCTTTTAAACCTCTTTGTAGATCCCTTGGAGGCAGCTTACCTATTTAGGCTGCATACAAATTATAGCCTGAAAAGGGTGCACAGATTGTATAAGGATGGCCTCATATGTATTTAAATCTGTACGTTTAGGAGGTATAGCTACTAATTCTAAGTCATTATGGAAAACTCTAGCTGGCATTTTGTTTTCTTCTAATTTATTGTAAGAATATTTACAAATACATTGCACAGTACGTAACTCAAAACGACCTTCCACAAACAGATAAGCAGCACATTCTTTCTATTTATTATTGTTTTACTTTTCAATTTTTAAAAACACATCTACATTCCGAGTTTGAATTTTATAATGAGTACGTCCAGAACAAATACAAACATAGTTAGGATTTTCACCAGAAACTACTTTAACTTTTGTTCACATCACTACCTTCCATCTCCTCTTCAAAACGTACACTTATCAAACTCTTTTTTCTGTACACTCCTCTTGACATAACTCTATATCATCACAAACTTGTTTTACATCCAACACTGAACCATGAAAAAGAGCTGTACTAATTTCATTTAGACATAATGCAGGAGTATTCACGTAGTATAATCTTCTAACTAACTTTTGCATTTCGGAATGATCTACTGCTAACAATGTTAAATGATGAAAACAAATTTTACTTTCCTAGCAAGACAAGCCAGAGTCTGACCTTACAACCCTGTATTTTTTCCCACTTTGGAAGGATCTAGTTCTTGTAATATCTTAATGCTCTGTTTCAGTTTTTTTTCTTTAGTGTCTTAAGAAATTTAGTAAAATATCAATAGATTGTTGACGTATACTACAAATACTACAACAATCCCATGTAAATACTGGAGCCTGGGTACATCTCCCTTGAAGTTCTTCAGCTATTACTTATTCAACATTTCTAGGAACAAACTTTTATTTTTCAATTGGAGAGACATTTTTCACTTCATAAGAACGACCACGGATATCAACTGCAATAACAAAACATTGTATCATACAGGTTCCATGAGGTGTGCTGCACTGAGGTAGTGGCTCCTGAAGCACTCAGTGTGTGTGCACCCTGTGATGATGCTATAATTGATATAAAAAAAGTTCTTGAGGCAAGGATACTAAAAGGATATTATGTAGATTTTATGGATGTTGTAGTTAGTTACCTACTCCACGCTTAATTGTGAGCCCCGGTGACCGCAGTGTAGACAGGAGGCAGCGGTGAGCAAGGGCCCACAGCCATGTGGCATTGAGTAGAGCTGCACAGTATTGGCAATTCAGTGTGTGGGGAACAAGAGATGAGAAGTGGTGCACTGTTAGTGGCACCTGAAGCAACCAGCATATGGGCACCCTGAGATGATGCATGGTCCGGGCGTGCTGCACTGGGATCAATGTCTTTTGTCTAATGAATTCTGCCTTAAATAGGGCCACGTGGCGATGACTTATGGTGCAGTGAGTTAGTGGCACCTTAAGCACTCAGCGTGCGTGCACCTTGCGATGATGCGTGGTCCTGACGGGCCGCACTCGGAGCAACATCTTTTGTCTAATATATTCTGCCTTAATAAGGCCATATGGTGGTGACTTCTGGTGTACTCAGTTAGTAGTACCTTTGGTGCTCAGTGTGTACGTACCCTGCGATGACACGTAGTTTTGGGTGGCCGCACTGGGAGCAATGTCTTTTGTCTTTTGAATTCTGCCTTAATAAGGCCACGTGTCGATGACTTATGGTGCACTGAGTTAGTGGCACCTGAAGCACTCAGCGCTTGTGCACCCTGCGATGATGCGTGGTCTGTGGGGGCCGCACTGGGAGCAATGTGTCTTACGTACTGGACTTTTTCATCTGCAATCACCACTCCATCTGAATTGTGAGGCCTGCTGTCCACAGTGTACATCGAAGGTAGTAGTCTGTACAGACAAAAGTTTGTTGTCCTGTGCCGCTGGGTTCACAGGGGGCCTGTGTCAAGGAGGCCTGTGGTCCTGAAGGCAGCCATGTGTCAGGGTGAGGGCTGCCAATCTGGCACACTTGTTGGCCTTCACACAAGTGAACCACTTCCAGAGCCCTGGCTTATTTATTCATACTACTACGCTAGAGTGGCGTATATTGGACCACCCCACTCTGCTTCCGCTTCTAGGGGTGGACAACACAGCTACATGACAGAGATCTTCCCCACTGCCTGAGGTAACATGGTTGCTTCTATTGTCCACAACACTACAAGCACCTGCGGTAAATGTACACATGGAGAGGTTTGTGCTCTGCATAGTGAGGTCTGTCCAGGACATCACTGCTACACCTGGTATTGTGTGCATTATTATTGATGGGTGACTTGCGTTCCTCACACATACTTGGTTGGCATATCTGCCAACATTCAGGTATTGTGTGGCTGAGGGACCATGCCATTTTTGGAAGGTCCACTGTCCTGTTCTGCACTTCCTCGGTGGTAGTAGGGAGGTGGGTGGTCCGGAGGAGGACGTTCTGAGGCTGGTGGCAGTGGGTATTGTAGCCTTCAAGGGAGTCAGAGCTGCATGATCAGAAACTCTATGTTATGTTATGTTATGTTAATAGAGCGGGGCTAACGGGAAGAGAAAAGTCTTGATAGCTTTTCTAAAGGTGAGTAAACAGTCCATGCCTTGGATCTGCTCCGGCAGGGAGTTCCACAGCCTAGCTGCCAGATAGCGGAATTTCCCAATTTTAAATGAAAGGCAGAGTGCTTTAAATTGAATCCTACTCTCCATGGGAAGCCAATGCAGCTTCCGGATAGTGTCAGTAGCTGAGCAGAAGCATGAGAGATCTACAAGCGCTCTAGCTGCAGCATTTTGGACGCGTTGTAACTGGCATATTTCGGCCTTGTTAACGCCAAGTAAAAGAGAGCTAGCATAGTCAAGACGTGAAAAAATGGTAGCCTGTACATTCAGCTGACGTGTAGTGGGGTCAAAACATTTCAGAAGGGGCTTAATGCCCCACAGCAGGGCGAGACAGGTGCCATCAACTTTCCTAGTATGGTCCCGGAAACTGAGGGAAGCATCCATCCAGATCCCAAGATTTTTGACCGAGGTGTTAGGCGTAGAGACCGTGCCCAGAACAGTTGGTCACCACTGCTCATTCTAGAGATCCACGTTCTTAGTTGGAAGCCATCCAACTCGCCACAGCCGCCATCCCGTCTCTGAACCTAGAGGCATTAGGCGATGAACCTTCCGCCAAGGTGACAACCAGCTGCGTGTTGTCGGCATAGGAGACCATAGCAAGGTCCCATTGCCTGGCGACCGCAGCCAAAGGTTGGACGTAAAGGTTAAACAAAACCGGGCTGAGGGCAGAGCCCTGGGGAACTCCCTGATCTATGGGGTGAGCCTGGGAGAGAAACAGAGGAGCAGACACTCTGAAGGATCTCTCGGTCAAAAAAGATCCGAACCATCCAAGGCTGACCTGGTCACTCCTGCCACCTAAAGCCGCTGCAGTAAGATGTTATGCGAGACCGTGTGAAAGGCGGCACTAAGATCTAACAAAATAAGTGCCGCACATTGACTGTCATCAAGAATGGACCGCAGATGCTCAGAGGTGGCCAAGAGGGCAGTCTCCGTACTTTGACTGGATCGAAACCCATTCTGAGAAACATCCAAAATATCATTGGATTGCAGGAATTGGTTAAGCACGTTGTTAACATGGGCCTCTGCGACTTTTGCCACCTAGGAAGCAGGGAAATAGGTCTTGTATGACATGTGTTGGTCTTCAGATGTGATTCTGGGCTGGGCTCCTTTTCATATTGTAGGTAGTCATCCTGGTTTACACCAGTAAAAGGCAAAAGTTAAATTCCTACTGCAAATGCGGCTTATTGTCTGTTTTTGGATCGCACCCCAGATTTGGCTGCTCGTTGAAAATATCGGGAAGTGGTGCTTTTGTGTTATTTTTGCACAGGAACGTCTACTCTGCATATTATTATAGTTAGTTGTTGCTCTCATTTGTTGCAAATATATTTTTGCAGAAATTATTGTTGGAAAACTGGGGATATCGGCTGTGTTCACTAGGTTGAGAATGGAGTGATAATTTAAAATCACAAAAAAATCTATAGGTTTATAAAATATTATAATTAGAAATTAGCATTTAAAAAAACATTGAAATTCACTGAAAAAACCATAGGTTTCAGGGATGGTATAGTTAGTTGGACATTTCACTCATACAAAGCCATAGAATTTCCTCCGTTATAGTTAGTTGAGCTAACTATAACTTGTGCCCCTGTAATGCATAAGTATGGGCGAATTTGGCAGATTCGCGGTCGGCGAATTTGGCAGATTCGCGGTCCGCGAATTTGCGTGAAATGACAACAAAATCTGCGAGTTTGCGGATTTTCCCGCAAACTCGCTGAATTTTTTCCATTTTGTGACACATGTCTGTAACTTTGCCACCGCGCCAAAAGGCGCCGAGGTCCCTTGAGTGAGCTGTCCATCATAGTGAGGAAAGGGCGGGAAGACGTTACATACCCTAGTGTGCGGTTGGCGGGGCCAAACGGGCGGGGCTTCTATGCGAGTTCACATGCCTCTTGTTTAAAAAGGGTCAGAGACCAATTAGATCAGCAGATGAGCAGAAAGCAGCCTCCTGGTCACAGGAAGTACACAGGGATTGCGCTCAAGAAACTCGTGGATGCAAAGACCACCATCAAGGATTACATCCAATTGTAGTCGGTAGATATGGGGAAGAAGCACACCTGCCTAGCCTCGACCGTGCTCACTAGTTGTTTGGGCGCCGCGGTCCCTCGAGCGAGCTGTCCATCATAGTGAGGAAAGGGCGGGAAAACTTTGCATACCCTAGTGTGTGTGTGGCGGGGCCATACGGGTGGGGCTTCCATGCGAGTTCACATGCCTCTTGTAAGGGTCAGAGACCGATCAGAGCAGCAGATGAGAAGGAAGCAGCCTCCTGGTCACAGGAAGTACACGGGGATTGCGCTCGAGAAACTCGTGGATGCAAAGACCTCCATAAACGATTACATCCAATTGTAGGTGGTAGATATGGAGAGGAAGCACACCTGCCTAGCCTCGACTGTGCTCACTAGTTGTTTGGGCACCGAGGTCCCTCGAGTGAGCTGTCCATCAGAGTGAGGAAAGGGCAGGAAAAGGTTGCATACCCTAGTGTGTGTGTGTGGCGGGGCCAAACGGGTGGGGCTTCCATGCGAGTTGAGTTCGCATGCCTCTTGTAAGGGTCAGAGACCGATCAGAGGAGCAGATGAGAAGGAAGCAGCCTCCTGGTAACAGCAGTACACGGGGATTGCGCTAAAAAAACTTGTGGATGCAAAGACCTCGATCACGGATTACATCCAATTGTAGGTGGTAGATATGGGGAGGAAACACACCTGCCTGTCCTCGACCGTGCTCACGAGTTGTTTGGGCACCGAGGTCCCTCGAGTGAGCTGTCCATCATAGTGAGGAAAGGGCGGGAAAATGTTGCATACCCTAGTGTGTGTGTGGCGGGCCAAACGAGTGGGGCTACAATGCGAGTTCACATGCTTCTTGAAAGGGTCAGAGACCGATCAGAGCAGCAGATGAGAAAGAAGCTGAATCCTGGTCACAGCAGTACATGGGGATTGTGCTCAAGAAACTCGTGGATGCAAAGATCTTCATCAAGGATTACATCCAATTGTAGGCGGTAGATATGGGGATGAAGCACACCTGCCTAGCCTCGACCGTGCTCACTAGTTGTTTGGGCTGATTATAATGCGTGACTGAATGTGAGCTTCAACTCGGGCACCTGCTTTATTTATATCTGGAAGTGCTTCCTGATGAGGTTTAATTTTTGTGACAGGAGCATCGTGCCAGAATGAATCCTGCCTGCATATATTTATCCACGAAGATGCCACCCTCTACTACGTCACATATTACATCATTCATGACATGGTCAATGACATCACTGATGACGTCACTCATGACATCTCAAATGACATCACTGATGACATCATCCACGTGAAAATCTGATGCACCTCACCATACCTTAATACAACCTTTGATACAGCCACTCTAAAATACAGGCTACCAGTTTCAAAAGACACAAAGACCTGCTACTACGTACGCACCCACGTATTCCTAGGTCTACACACACATCCTCTCATTCATCCATACAGTCACTCATAGATGCAGTGACTAATCAATACAACACTATCATAGGCACTCATACACTGATACAAACAGTCACACACCACCACTCATCCACAGTTACTCAAACACCTAGTCTGCCATGCAAAGAATCAATCACACTTCCATTTACTCACCTATACAGTTATACACACACAACCTCACTTATTCATACAGATACTAACATATACTTACTCTCCTATACAATCACGGATACAAGTACACACTGATCACATACAGCCACACTCACAATCACTGGCTCTCATGTATAGTCATTTATATACTCCAACTATCACATGCACTCTGTCTTACATATGTAGTTACTTGGATATGTAGCACTGACATATCCATTCACTCACCACACACCCATACACACACTCACCCACACATACAGCTGTTTCCACATGCATTCTTGAACCCATACACCTAGTGAATGAAGCACTCACACATCCATGCACAGAGTCACACACCTCCCATCCACCCACACACACTCTCAGTCACCCATACAAATACTCAGGCAAGCATTCAATAACGCATGTAGACTCTCATGCAGCTACTCACCAACCAATGCAGCAGCTTACACAGCAATAGAAAGACTGATACAGACATTCACACAATTTAGTCACTAACCCATGCATTCAGTAAGATACATTTAATCACTCACTTGTACAGTCAGTCACGTACCTACTAAATCCTCCATTCAGACACTTATACACTCATTCTTCAATACATCTTGGCATATATATAAAAAACATACTTTAACTTTCCAGAAACACACAGTTTTTGAGGATAGATCCGGCATATATATAATTTTTTCAGCGATCTAGGTAGAAAACCACCCCTCCCCCCTTTATGGAGCTCGGCATAGAATGAACATCCTCTTAAATCCTCCAGTTGGTCTAAAAACAATTCTTGTTTTTTTATTTCCTTCAACTTCTACCTGATCAGTCATTTTTCTCCGAACCAGAAAGTGCCCTTTTTTATCAACGTATTGGCATAGAGGGAGCGGCCATTTTTAACTTTTTAACGTTCTAATTATTTTTTCAACCTGACGGGTCATTTGTCGCCAGCCCAGGTAATAGTCCTTTTATCATCAGAGTATCGGCAAAAGGGAGCGGCCATCATGGACATTTTCAATGCTCTAGTTAGTTTTGGAAAACCGGTTCACAGGTTTTCCTTCAATTAACATCGGATAAATACTCGCGCGAACGCATTCAAAACGTTCCACAGAGCTGCACGGAGGTATTTACAGGCGAGTAGTCTCATGCAAGTAAGACTCGAGCCAAGTCTTTAAACCTGGCTCGTTTATTTAACACCTACAAGTCTTTGTGATCTCGCTTTGAATACACGGCGAGATCAGAAAATCACTAAAGTCATGTGATTTCTCACTTTACCAACAGTGTTTATTTGAAGGCAACCTCCTCTTCAATACAAGCTCATGAAGCCTGACTATCATTCCAAGAAGTGTATGTACATAGTGCCTTTACGGAATAATTTTCATTGCCAGTATGATTGAAACTTGCTATGACAAGCACATATTTGTTTATTTCTCAGCGTGTCTGCACATCCGGATGTATGATTGATTATATCCCAAAAGTGCCCCTAAGCTGCACGAAACGGGGAAGTACATATGAGTGAGTGTGATCATTGTTTTGTCTTTTAAGTGTACGTTTTTCAGCAAACTAATATTAAGTTAACAAGAAGTGGCCAGCACTGTCAGCGGTTAGCACAAAGAAGTGCTGTGTTCCAGAAACTGTAGAAAAATATATATCAAACGAATGTGCCTAACAGTGTGATTCTACATTACGGTGATTTGTTTAGAAAAACAATCAAATAAGTTGTTTACTTCATGTTTTTTTAAATCATTTTTATCATTTCAGATACCAAATTGGTTGTTGAAACTATTAGGGGCTATTCTACCCCTTTTTTTAAGACTTGCCTATGTTTGCAGGTTTGTTTTTTAAAGATAGGCATACAGCATATATCAACAAGTAATATATTTTGAGTGCAATAGGGATCACACTAGGTCCTGACGAGTAAGCAGTGGGGACTGCTTACGAAACATGTTGACCCAGTAGAGGGCATCACATTAAAGTATACCCTCTACACATCCCCATTTTTAATGTTTCCAGCTAGGGAGGTGAATAAAATGTTTCCACTAGCCAGGGAATTCCTAATTTTTGTATCTTTCACAAAACCTACCACTCTCATTCCTACACTACACATAGCCTATTTTCACAACAACAGTGCTCCCACATATTCGTAGGTTGCAGCACACCCCACCCCGTAGAGGGAAGGGAAGACCCCTATGATGAAGCATCTCACTATGGGAATCATAGTGTGTGAGGCGTATTTTAAAAACACTTATTTCTTTTCCATGACATTTCATGGATCACTATTACACCTTTTTCAGAATCACTAGAAAAATTAAAAACTAAAAATTCTTTCTAGATTGTACCACTGTAGTACAACTTCCATTGCATTGCTCTGCGACTCACTTGCCTCGTTCTTCCACAGCAAGATCGCAGACATACACAACAGCTTTGGCGAACAGAGCACGCACCCAACCACAGAACCAACGCCCCCCACACCACCCTCCGTGCCTGGACCCAGATCCGCACCGAAGACACCATCCACACGATGAACACCATCCACTCCGGATCACCAACCGACCCATGCCCCCACCACGTCTTCAACAAGGCCGACTCCGTCACCGCACCCCAACTCCGAGACATCAACAACTGCTCCTTCAACACCGCCACCTTCCCGGAGAGCTGGAAGCACGCAGAACTCAGCGCCCTCCTGAAGAAACCCTCAGCAGACCCCACCGACCTCAAGAACTACTGCCCCATCTCGCTCCTCCCGTTTCCTGCCAAAGTCATCGAGAAGACTGTCAACAGACAGCTTGCCGCCTTCCTCGAGATGAACGGATCCCTCGACCACTCACAGTCCGGCTTCCGAGCCAACCACAGCACCGAGACCGCCCTCATCGCAGCCACTGACGACATCCGAGCCCTGCTCGACAACAGGGAAACCGTGGCCCTCATCCTCCTGGACCTCTCCACAGCGTTCGACACTGTCTGCCACCGCACCCTTGTACAACGCCTCAGCAACGTCGGTATCCAAGAGAAGGCACTGGAGTGGATCATCTTGTTCCACGCCGGAAGAACCCAGAGAGTCCGCCTCCCCCCGTTCAGATCCGAGGCCACCGAAGTAATCTGCGGCATACCACAAGGATCATCACTCAGCCCCACCCTCTTCAATGTCTACATGAGCCCCCACGCAGCCATCGCACGCCAACACACCCTCAACATCATCTCCTACGCCGACGACACCCAGCTGATCCTCTCCCTCACCAACGACCCTGCTACCGCCCGAACCAACCTACACGAAGGGATGAAAGAAGTAGCCGAATGGATGAAGAACAGCCGCCTGAAACTGAACTCAGACAAGACGGAAGTCCTCATCCTTGGCACATCTCCCTCTGCCTGGGACGACTCCTGGTGGCCCCCTGCCCCAGGCAGCGCACCCAAACCAACGGACCATGCACGCAACCTGGGCTTCATCCTGGACTCCTCCCTCTCGATGACCAGACAGGTCAACGCCGTCTCATCATCATGTTTCAACATCCTACGCATGCTCCGAAAGATCTTCCGATGGATCCCCACCGAAACCAGGAAGACGGTCACCCAAGCCCTCGTCACCAGTCGACTGGACTACGGAAACACCCTCTACACCGGAACCACAGCCAAACTGCAGAAAAGACTCCAACGCATCCAGAACGCCTCCGCACGACTCATCCTGGACATCCCCCGACACAGCCACATCTCCGGACACCTGAGAGACCTGCACTGGCTCCCCGTCAACAAGAGAATCACGTTCCGTCTCCTCACCCACGCACACAAGGCCCTCCATGACCTGGGCCCCAGGTACCTCAACAACCGTCTGACCTTCTACACTCCCACCCGCCAACTGCGATCGACAAGCCACGCCCTCGCCGCGGTCCCACGCATCCGAAGAGCCACCATGGGAGGAAGATCCTTCTCCTACCTGGCAGCCAAGACTTGGAACTCCCTCCCCATCCACCTCCGTCGTACCCAAGACCACCTCTCCTTCAGGAAGCAACTCAAGACCTGGCTGTTCGAGCAATAGCGGACTCCCCTCCCCCAAGCGCCTTGAGACCCTCCGGGTGAGTTGCGCGCTATACAAATTTCGTGATTGATTGATTGATTGATTGCTGATCACTCTTTCACATCAGCTTCACCGTATATGAAACACAGATGTCCTCCTTATTATCAAGATACCTAAACATGCCCATATTTCTCTAACTGAGAAGTGACTTTCCTGCCCTCACTGATTCCTCATCCAATAATTGATCTTGTCCAAAGCAATGGGCATTGTACCAACACTATTTACTAACAATAGTGGTATTTTCATCAACACTATTCTAAACATTTACTTGCATCTAAGCTCCTTGTTTGTCCTATAAATACAATTGAAATTGCATTTAAATGTTGCTTACTACTCCTGACGAGGCATCAAAGCACTTTTTGGCAAGTAGGATGCTACTCCAGAATTCAAAAAGTATTAGTGTCAAATTGGTAGAGAGAAATATGAAATTATTTGAGCAGTGACATGTGAGTCTGTTAGTTAGATTGAAAAGGATAGGGAAGGGATAGAAGAGGGAAGGTTCTTGAAAGTGTTTATTTGGAGATCATTGCCCTAGGAGGAGGTTTGGGATGAGTAAAGGAGAGCTGAAGGGGGAGAGTCTCTAGAAGTGAATTCAGGAGAAAGATGAGGTATCGGCTGAGTCTAGGAGGGATACATGATGAAGGGTTTAGGGAGCCTGCATAGATCACGCACAAATTGTGCTATGGTAAAAAAGGTTTAAGATGATGCAAGGAGCAGTAGAGGAGGGACAATTCTCGAAAAGGCTATTTTAGGGATCATAGTAGTAGAATGGGGTTTGGGATGGTAAGAGAGTTTAGTTAGGGGAATATTGATAGAAGTATAGGGTGAGAAATAGGGAAGTACAATGGAGATGCTCAATTAGGAGTAAAGTAATAAATATAACGATACATAATTACCAGGAAGGTATATATGTATAAGGAACGTAATGTATCTAGATTTATGTTACATTTAATAAACTCAGACTTTCATGTGTTGCTAGCATCATGCTTTATCACTGTAAAATACTGCCTGACTAATAGTCATCATAACCTCCCCTGGCCACCAACACAAGTGAGCGTAGCCAGCACTACCTTTATGACAATCATCCCTTCATCGAAAACATCAAGAAACTTATGAATCATTCCTCTAACTGATCTGTTGCGGGAACCACAAATGATGCAGTGAAGCAATTTAACAATACCCTCCTAATTCTTAGATAGCTTGTGTTCTACCTGTGCTTCACATTGTGGCAGGTGGGCTCACACCTGGATTATTCACAGAACCTAAATGTTCATTTAAAACAAGCTACAACCGTTACAAGATTCAGTGCCCAGGCTCGTCTTATACTTAGAACCCTGGGATCATGTTACCCAAATGATGCTGACTTCCCCCCGGCTACCAGAATGATGCCTGATTGACTACAAAGCACTGTGGATAACACACAAGGACTGAAAGAATTAGCACTGATATTCCTTCAGCAAAATGTAACCAAGTCTTGGACACACTCATGCAACTCAAGGTTCTGCATCCCAGCAAAGCTTAGGTTAGATGTACCTCACTGCCATTCAAAGCCATCAATATCTCTCCCCAGCTAGATAAGGCATGAACAAAACCATCTCAATTGCTTTAGTCCAAGAAAAGCAAAGCTTTTGAGTTTCATACCCATAGGTTAGCCTCAATAAACCCACAAGACAACTCGTACTGACAGAAAGGAAACAATGATACACCCACCAAAGGAAGGCTCACCCATGTAGACCTGTCTGTGTCTGAAATCAGCTGCATGAAGAATAGTTCAAGTTTAAAATTTGTATAGCGCACTACTCACCCAGAGGGTCTCAAGGCGCTTGAGGGAGTGGGGTATTTTACTTATCGAATATCCAAGTTTTTAGTTGTTTTCTGAAGGAGAGGTGGTTCTGTGTAAGGCGGAGGTAGGTGGGGAGAGAGTTCCAGGTCTTGGCCGCTAAGTAGGAGAAGGATCTTCCCCCCATGGTGGATCTTTGGATGCATGGAATAGCGGCGAGGGCTTGATTGGACGATCGTAGTTGGCGGGTGGGGGTGTAAAAGGACAGGCGCGCGTTGAGGTATTCGGGTCCTAGGTCGTAGAGGGCTTTGTGTGCGTGGGTGAGGAGACGAAACGTTATTCTCTTGTTGACGGGGAGCCAGTGGAGGTCTTTCAGGTGGCCGGAAATGTGAGCATGGTGGGGGGTGTCTAGGATGAGTCTGGCTGAGGCGTTCTGGATGCTTTGGAGTTTTTTCTGTAGTTTGGCTGTGGTTCCGGCGTAGAGGGTGTTTCCGTAGTCCAGTCGGCTTGTGACCAGTGCATGGGTGACCGTCTTTCTTGTTTCGGTGGGGATCCAACTGAAGATTTTTTTGAGCATACGTAGGATGTTGAAGCATGATGATGAGACGGCGTTGACTTGTCTGGTCATCGAGAGGGAGGAGTCCAGGATGAAGCCCAGGTTGCGTGCGTGGTCCGTCGGTAGGGGTGCGGTTCCCAGTGCCGGTGGCAACCATGAGTCGTCCCAGGCGAAGGGGGATGATCCTAAGATGAGGACTTCCGTTTTGTCCGAGTTCAGTTTTAAACGGCTGTTCTTCATCCATTCGGATACGTCTTTCATCCCTTCGTGTAGGTTGGTTTTGGCGGTGTTTGGGTCTTTGGTGAGGGAGAGGATCAGCTGGGTGTCGTCTGCGTAGGAGATGATGTTGAGGTTGTGTTGGTGCGCGATGGATGCGAGGGGACTCATGTATATATTGAAGAGGGTTGGACTGAGTGATGATCCTTGTGGTACGCCGCAGATGACTTCAGTGGCTTCTGATCTAAAAGGGGGGAGGCGGACTCTCTGGGTTCTCCCGGCGAGGAACGAGATGATCCAGTCCAATGCTTTTCCTTGTATCCCGACGTTGTTGAGGCGTTGTATAAGGGTGCTATGACAAACTGTGTCGAAGGCTGCGGAGAGGTCCAGTAGGATGAGGGCAGCTGTTTCTCCGTTGTCCAGTAAAGTTCGAATGTCGTCTGTTGCTGCGATGAGGGTGGTCTCGGTGCTGTGTTTGGCTCGGAAGCTGGACTGTGAAGGGTCGAGGGACCTTTTGGATTCGAGGAAGGCGGCGAGCTGACTGTTGACGGCTTTCTCAATGACTTTGGCAGGGAATGGGAGGAGCGAAATGGGGCGGTAGTTCTTAAGTTCAGTGGAGTCTGCTGTGGGTTTCTTCAGGAGGGCGCTGAGTTCGGCATGTTTTCAGCTTTCCGGGAAGGTAGCGGAGTTGAGGGAGCAGTTGATGACGTCTCGGAGATGGGGTGCGATAATGGAGTCTGCTTTGTTGAAAATGTGGTGGGGACAAGGGTCGGTTGGCGATCCTGAGTGGATGGAGTTCATCAGGCGGATGGTGTCTTCAGTGGTGATTGGCTTCCAGGCGCAAAGGTTGTTGGAGGGGGGTTTTAGTTCGGAGGTGGGTGGGGTGGACTGGTCTTCAAAGCTGCTATGTATGTCAACGATTTTGTTATGGAAGAACGAGGCTAGAGAGTCGCAGAGGTCTTGGGAGGGAGTGATGTCGTTGGTGCCGGCAGTGGGGTTGGTAAACTCTTTGACAATGTTGAATAGTTCCTTACTGCTGTGGGCGTTGTTGTCGAGTCGATCCTTGAATGCTGATTTCTTGGTGGATCGGATCAGTTGGTGGTGTTTGCGGGTGGCGTTCTTGAAGGTGGCCAGGTTGTCAGTGGTTGGGTTTTTTCGCCAGGCTTTCTCGAGGGTGTGACAGATCTTCTTGGATTTCTTGAGGTCATCATTGAACCAGGGGGCTTTTTTGCTACCTTGCTTGATTTGATGGTTTTTTGAGGGTGCTAATTCGTTAGCGCTGTGGGTGATCCATTGTGTGAGGTTGGTGGCTGCTTGGTTTGGGTCCCATGATTTGGCAGGAGGGTTTTGGTGAAGTGATGTGAAGAGCGGGTCGGTGGTAATTTTGTTCCAGTTTCTGCGGGGAAATTGGTTGTGGGTGGTTGTGGCTCGTGATCTTTTTGTTTAACAGACTCACTAAACATGACCATGTAGACCTGCATAATCATTTAAGATCACTATGACACAGCCAGACCACATCTGACCACACACCTGACTAAACTCTCGAACCAAACATACAGGTCTGTCTGTAATCATTCAGGACATTTGGATTACTACAATACCACATTAGCACAAGGTGTGTGCTGCACATGATCACCCAAGTATCTTACCACCTTCACCTACACATGAATTGTAACTGGTGATCTGTGTGCATTCAACATCTCTTCATATAATGTTTCCAGAATGTCTGTAATCTACTGCAATAGTTGTGTATTGATCTGCAAGATTCCATGAGGCCATATATGAAGTGAAACAGAGTAATAGACCCAAGTGAGCGTCTACTGATTATGCATGGAACTCACATAAACAACAGAAGAGTGAAGCTAGAAAGGCAGAGGAGCTTTCAACTGGGATCACTCATGTGTGTTAGAAGAGCCCTCACTCACCAACCTAGGTGGTGACATGCTTCATCATTCGGCTCCCACCAGAGAGGCCGAGTGGCTCTCTGGTGTGCTACGACGCCTGATTACAGAGGAGCGGGCTTTTTTGGGTGACAAGTGCTTGTACATAAGGTGCGATTAAAATGGGCTTACTGCTTCCCAAGAAAAGTTTATTAGGTGGAGAGTAAGGCCAGATTAAGAAGTTGTGGTGGATGCTGTGGTTGAGTACATTGCTCAAGTGCATCCAAGGTTTTAGGAAGTCAGGTCTACATGTTTCAGCCTTTGAATGCTAATTGCCAGGCTTTCGTCAGGCCAGGAGGCAATGGCGGTGTGAACACGCTAAGGCGCACCCTGACCTATGGTCTACAAATAAGACCGCATTACCCATGGTTCCACGTATATTGCCATCGAAACTATAGGACACCTCTTACGAACATTTCTTGTGGCGTAATGTTACTGCATGAGTCTTGGCGGGAGGTGGTGACTAGTAGTCACACGTTATCCGCGGTAACCTACCTGCGTTGTGCCTAGATAGTGCCCATATCCGGGATTCCGATCACCGTAACATACAAGTTAACATACATCACTGCCTGAATATGTTATGCTAGAAATGGACCATAATGTCTGATCTTGAATAGAGGAATGTATCCATTCCTGGGGGGACCTTTTTGGTAATGGAATGCTGGCATATTTTGAGGGATTTTGAAAGACATATAATATGGGCCTCAGCAGTTTTCTGCTCTGTAATGCACACACATGCTAGTTATCCTCTATACAGGAAGTTGTACTCAAAGAATCTAATATATTTTCAGCTTTGTGGGTACCATGGGCACATGGTATGGATGTTAAACAATCACAGCTGTTTATGCAGCATTATTGTTGTTGTGACATATCTAAATCAAACTACTTAAAATATGGTGGGAAACCTTTCTAACTATTGAATTTTCAGAAAACAAATGGTTGAAAATGCCAGGGAGGTGTTGGGGTCGTGTCCAAATAAAAATAGGCAGAAATGCACCAAACTTAATTATCTCAATCAAATTACATGAGTTATGGACATGCGTGAATAAGTAAACTGTTAGGTTGAGTCCCAAGCAGGAACATTGCTTTCTGGGGCTATCTACTCGCATACTGAAAGTCTAAACATGCATGTAGTTTTGTGGACTCAGCTCTAGAATTGGCAAATCACCATATAGTCATGTCTTGGAAGGCCCTACTTGCATCACAATTTTGGGATTGGCTGCTAAATCTAAGCAAATGGATACATGCTGACATTGATATGTTGTTTAGAGTGCATATAGAAGATAAGAGTAGTGCTCCTTATTAAGTATCAAATATGTCCTGAAGAAGTTGGAGTTGGAATCGAATACACATCTTCCTTTGAAAATGATTACAAATGTATTTGTGCATCCATTAACTGGAACATTGATCCTATGACTGATCATCTGAAGGGGCCTGAGATGTCACATGCTGATAGGTATGCACGTACATTGCAAAATTCAATGCATTTAATTAAATTGTAATGGGAACAAAACTGTGGCCATCCACATGCACCACCATGTGGATCACTGGTATTCGGGCGCCACCTATTAGCCATAGGGCTGCCTGGGAGAACTCAGGATGCACGCCTGTATTCCCCGCAACAGGGAAATCCCATGCACTTCCCCTGCCTGTCTTCATCTATGTCAAATACAATTCAATTCAAAAAGCTTTATTCAACAGTAAGTCATAAAAGCAAATACACGATAAATAATACATATACAATACACATAATAAAAAAGGTATTAAATTCCATTTAGTTACTGTCGTACAGAAGGAACTGATAAAATTCATTTATGATATATTAAAATTAATTCATGAGTAAAAACAATTCTTAGATACAAATGAGACCTTATAGCTAGCTAGCAACACTTGGTAATGAAGTGCGAGAGCGGATGATCCAAGCCCAACATAAAAATGTGGCTAATGCAATAGCTATGTGGGGAGAACAATCAGATCCTAAAATCCTTAAAGCATCAGTACACCTCCGAGTGCCCAGGAAAGAGCAGATAGGTCTCAACCCTTTATGACGTGGTGCTGCATATAAAGGGCAAACAAAAAATAGATGGGATGTGATCTCCGCCATGGCTGAACAGTTATGACATTTTTCATCTGAAGTAGGACCCCATTTATAAGTAAAAGCTTTGATTGGTAGGGTTCCTATCCTAAATTGAAAATACAATTTTCGATCAAAAGGCCTCTCAATTATATCCCAGTATGCTTCACAAGACGGCCAGAATTTATGATCTAAAAATCGGCCTGTCAGGTTAGTATTCATACCGGTCAAGTAGGATGACATCAGAACCATTTCCCAATATTTTTGTTTCAATTGTTTTTTTGTGGGAAAAACTGCAGTACCTGGTTCGTCCCACAACGATGTTAAATCCAACTTTACCAAAAGAGACCTTAGTTTATTTAGCCAATGTATTTTGTGAAAGCAATCTGCAAGAATCACGTCCTTCAAACCCTGGGCATAATGAATACGTTCGGGGGTGGTCCAAATTCGCCTCCAACAGTGGACGTAGCCTTGCCATATCCACCACATTTTTCCTGACTAGATCTAGTAAAAGCGGGGCCATTGGAGTACTTTGGGGGACACCGATTAAACCACGTAGAAATTTATTTTCAGCTTTTAAAAGTTGACTCAATCAATCAATCAATCAAGAAATGTGTATAGCGGGCTACTCACCCAGAGGGTCTCAAGGCGCTTGGGGGAGGGGGGGTCCGCTACTGCTCGAACAGCCAGGTCTTGAGTTGCTTCCTGAAGGAGAGGTGGTCTTGGGTATGACGGAGGTGGATGGGGAGGGAGTTCCAAGTTTTGGCTGCAAGGTAGGAGAAGGATCTTCCTCCCATGGTGGCTCTTCGGATGCGTGGAACCGCGGTGAGGGCAAGGTTGGTCCATCGCAGTTGGCGGGTGGGAGTGTAGAAGGTCAGGCGGTTGTTGAGGTACCTGGGGCCCAGGTCGTGGAGGGCCTTGTGTGCGTGGGTGAGGAGACGGAACTTGATTCTCTTGCTGACGGGGAGCCAGTGCAGGTCTCTCAGGTGTCCGGAGATGTGGCTGTGTCGGTGGACGTCCAGGATGAGTTGTGCGGAGGCGTTCTGAATGCGTTATAGTCTTTTGTGCAGTTTGGTTGTGGTTCCGGTGTAGAGGGTGTTTCCGTAGTCCAGTCGACTGGTGACGAGTGCTTGGGTGACCGTCTTCCTGGTTTTGGTGGGGATCCATCGGAAAATCTTTCGGAGCATGCGTAGGATGTTGAAACACGATGATGAGACGGCGTTGACTTGTCTGGTCATCAAGAGGGAGGAGTCCAGGATGAAGCCCAGGTTGTGTGCATGGTCCGTTGGTTTGGGTGCGCTGCCTAGGGCGGGAGGTCACCAGGAGTCGTCCCAGGCAGAGGGTGATGATCCAAGGATGAGGACTTCCGTCTTGTCAAATTGTTAAATCCCCATAACTCGGCTCCATAGAGGGCCGAGCTTATCACTTTGATGTTATATATTTCCAGAACTGGAGTAATTGGTTTAGTGAAAGAGGATTTATATTTGGAGGATAATATACCTACAAGCTGGTGGTATTTTAAAATTATCATATCCATGTGACTTTTCCAACCCATGTTCTTCTGGACCGTAATGCCTAAATAGGTAAAAGCATCCACCTGCTCTAGGGGGTATTGTTCAAGTGAATACTGCCTTTAAAAGGTTTATGCCGATTGAATGACATAAACTTTGTTTTTGCAGTGTTGACCTCAAGCCCACGAAAAAGGCAAAATTCCCCAAATGCGTTAACAGCCTTCTGTAGACCACTCGGGGTCCTGGAGATGATCAGAGTGTCGTCTGTGAACATGAGGACAGGTACACGAACCCCAGCAAGCACGGGGGTGTCAGTGGGGGATCTACAGAGATGATCCACTATCCCATTGATGTATAAAGAAAACAGGGTGGGTGCCAATACACATCCCTGTCGAACACCATGTTCAACTAGAAATGAATCGGTAACCTCACCTTGTGCCCCCATCTAATCCTTGCAAAGTTGTTCTCATGTAAGCGGACGAGAAGCGTCAATAACTCAGATTCCATCCCCAATTCTCCGAGGACTCTCCAGAGTTTACGAGGGACCAAATCGAAGGCCGATTTCAGGTCAACAAATACCGCATAGAGTGTCCCTTTAGTCAAATGAGGCGAAAAATTTGATCAATAGAGCTGGTGCAGGGGCGAAAGCCAGCTTGAAATGGGGATAATATATTAAATTCCTCTACCCACAACTGGACTTTATTCTGAACTAGTCGGCCCATTACCTTTTGTGCAGAATCTATTAGGCTAATGGGCCTATAGTTGCTAGGGAGGGATTTGTCTCCATTTTTAAAAACAGGAATTATTTCTGCTCCCTTCCATGAGGGAGGAATGGGTGCTCCCTTAGCCACTGAATTAGCCAATAGTACGAAGTACTGGAACCAGGTCAATATATCGCTCAGAAAAACATCTGCAGGGATACCATCCATACCTGGGGCTCTGCCACTCGTCACACAATCTAGTGCTTAGCTGACATCTTCGATGGAAAACACCTGGCCTTGATAAAAGATATAGGGAGGTAGAGAGTAATCTTCCTCAGATGGGCTGCAGAAATACTGGGGCTTAAAAAATTCTAACCACTGGGACTGAGCAACATTGTTTTGAGGAGGCTCTGCACGTCCTCCAATATCCCATTTAATGATATTCCAAAATTGTTTGGAATCTTTAGCATCACAGGCACCTTTCAAATCCTGCCTCCTATCTTGATCCCATTCCCTTTTTGCCGCACTCTGAGTAAGCCTATAGGAGTCCCTTGCCTCTCTTACTCTAACTTGGTTCTTAGATCTTAATTCTACACTCAGTTTACGGTGGGCTAATCTAGAGGCCTCGTTATACCACCTAGCCACATTGGTTATTACACCCTGATTACCCGCTTTTTAACTCTTTTAAAAAGTAGATCTTTAATCTAGAGAAGAGTCGGGTGTGGACCTCTATCATAATTTGAGGAAAATCCGAACCATTGACTCACAACCACTTCTTTAAGGGTGGCCCATTTGGCTGGATTTTCAATAAATTTGTTCCATCTGACATGGCGCATATCGTTGGAGGCGACAATGTCAAGTGTTGATAAACCTCCCCTAGGTGGCTCACCTCTATCCCCCTTTTGCATTAAAAATGTAGAACAAAGAGGGTTATGGTCACTTTCCAATCATGGCTTAACGACCATATCCACTAGACTATACCAAAGTCCTATATCAACCAACAAGTAGTCTATACGGCTACTATTGCGTCCATTATCAAACGTATTAGCTCCCAGCTGGCCAGAGGGAGTTCCCCCATTTGCAGCTCTAAGTCCTCTTTCCAGACACATAGCCTTTAATTGAATTGCAGCTGCTGAGCATCTTTTTACAACTGGTACCTCAAGTTTGGGAATACCCCATCTGGAATCCTGTTCTGCAGATAGCTCCTGATCTTCTTGGCCAAGTGGTTCAAAAGAGGTGTTAAAATCCCCGGCCACAATAGGAACAAGTTGGTCCTGTAAAGCATCTAACTGTGAGTCAAGAGAGGATATGATCTCAGAACTATGCCCGCCAATTAGCCCCCTAGCATGAACGTTAAAAATGGCCACAGAGCAATCATGGCTCCATCCAAGCTTAACCATCAAGCTATCTGGAGACCAAATATGATTAACTTTGCAACGCAAGCTCTGATAAACCCATACCACCAGACCACCTGCCGGACGGCTTTTGTTTTTTTTTATAGCAGGGATATAAAAATTAAGAAATCCCACACGAAAAACGGGGACCACTGACCATGACTCTGGGAAAAGGCAGATGTCATACTGATCAATAAATCTACACCAATCCGGAGACAATAGTTTATGGCCAATGCCTGCAATATTCCATGAGAGCAAGGATATGTTATCAATAGTTTTAGAAGCTGCCCTTACATTTAAAGGCCTCTCTACGCTTACTGAAATGTCAGCCACTCTCTCTAATGTCGGCTGGGCAGTGATGAATTGAGTGGTTTGAAGAATAATCGGAAATTTATTCTTAATAAGGACTCCTTGATCTATAGTGGGACTGGAATGTGCCAATAGAGGTATGTTAGATTCCTGAGCGGCCCTATCGTTGGCCTGTGAGCTGGTCGAAAGGGGGTCCGATAGAATAGTATCTTGGTAAATAGCCACATTGCTTTGAACTGGGAACTCACAAACTCGTGTGTTAGATAAAGTGTTTCCCAGTGAATTACTAGTGTCAGCCTGTAGTAAGCCGCATTCTTCCATGTCAGTCAAGGCTCCAAAACGATTTTTCAAACCAAAGCCATCAAACAAAGTTGGAGTCTCCCTCCCACATGGCAGGCGTGCGATCGAACAATTTGGCCTAGAACTCATGATTCTCCTTAAGGAACCTGACCTATCATAGAAGAATTCTAATGTTAGTGGTATTATTGCAGAAGCCCTTGTTGAGGAGGGAGTAAGTTTGGCAACACATTAAATAACACTTTGGGGCTTGAAAAATTGAAAGCTATACAATCTCCCCCAAATATTTTCTCGTGGTATCCCACCCATGGCACCCTTTTGGCCATAAATGATTTCCCTAGCTAGTTGCTGACCCCCCCTTTCAGTTATCTTCATGTTATATATCAACCAATGCAATGCTTTATCGATTAAAGAGGCTGATGATTTCACTTGGCCTGGACCCAGATGGAGAGCATTTGCCAGGACAAGAACTAATGGAGTGGCCTCTGGTACGAACTGAAAGGACTCTTTCTCTTGCTGGAGTTTTTGTGAATTTGAGGAGGGAATAGGAAGGGTGGGAGAGGATTCACCTTTTTGTTGATTTGCGTGCATATTATTGGATTTAGGAATAACGCTGCTTGGGGCTACATCCTGAATGGATGGGCTGTCCACAACAAGGGGAAGATAAGCTACACCCTTGGGTGGAGACACCTGCAAAACCTGGCCCTTCGGCATAGCTATCTGTCCAGGGGGCTCCTGTTGTACTGGGGCTATAATTAAGGGATGATCATTCAAGAGAACCGAGCAACTAGTTTTCTCAAGTACTGTAACCCTTTCCTCAATAGAAGTTAGTCTGCTGGTAATAGGAGCCAAAATTAATTATAATTTCTCTATTAAAGTTGCCCAAAGAGAATTGGATATATCCTCCATAGATGACTGGTTATTAGGGACAGTTTTGTTAATCAATTTGGGCTTTGGTTTCAAGTGTCTTGCCACCTTCTGCTGCTTAGTTTTAATAGGAGTTACCAGACCACCAGCTCTAGTACATCATTCGAGATCGGAGCAGCCAACGGGGAATCACAAAATGAAGCGACTTCAGTAAGACCTAATGGAGAAGTATTTTGGGGCTGATCATAGCAGCTTGTAGAAGGGGGAGGCGTCGGTTCCAAATCTATCAGATCCCGTGGTACCCCTGGAGTTAGTATTAATGGCTGAGAGACAGAGTCTTCTGAAATAACATGTACAATAGCAGTAATAGAATGACCTGGGTCCATGGAAAGACGCCTTTCAGTCCTTTCAATCTCTTCAGTTAGCATGCTGGCTGCTCTCACTAAATAAGAGTCTAGGGTAGCCCCTACTCCTCCATTTGATTTAGATCCAGTGGTTTTCTACTTTACCATTGTCGGGAAGCAAGTAAAGTGACACAGTACCTTTCCTCAGGGCAGATGTCAGAGGGGGGGCCCTGCCCAGCCTCCTCCAGCCACTGACGGCCACTGATGGCCCGCCCTTGTCCCGAGCTTCTCCCGGCGCAGCCCGCGCACTTACCGCGATGCATGAGCTCAGCCTGCCTTTTGAGCGCCTCCAGGCATGGAATTGGGCGTGTGCACCGCGTCAGGGCGCAGGGAGTCCTGGTGCCCGTAGTCTCTCCCTCTCAGCGGCCGAGCGGATGTCAGGAGCAGCGGCGGCGGGGGAGACCAACAGGCGATGTCATCAGGTGTCAGGTGAGTTAAGGCGAAATGAAGTGCCCCCGCAGTAATGGTTGTTGCTTCGATAGAGCCTCCAAATACTTGACAATCCCTAATGACAATAAAACATAGATTAAGCAGACCAATGGATCCATGCTGGCTGCTCAGTTAATTTGGAGGTAGCTTTGTGCATGCACAAAATACTACTATCTGAATACACAAAAAAATACTTCCTTCTGCTCTCCCCTGTCTGCACTCACCACCTGAATGAGGACTGCTGGTTTTATTTAATCATTTACTACTGTTGCAGATTACATCACACAATATATAGTCCCAACACCTGTTCAAGAATGATCCAGACACTGCAACACTTGGTCTACCTGCTCAGACCTGAGGATCTACCTGCACCAGTAGCATCATGGGACTGTGGTTGGGGTCTGAATATATTGTTTCAGGTCCTGTGTATTTCTGAAGGTTTGGACAATTCCATACAGCGGTGGAAATCATTAAAATATAGAACACTGCCTGAGTAATGTATAGCTAAGTCTCTCTACCTTACTTCAAATTTCAAGGCTCATCATTAAAATATCCAACAAAATCTTTTTGTCCTGTGACATCTTGCTCTGATTGCTCATATGTTTTTTTTTTTTCTGCTGAATCTCTTGTGATGCTTCCTCAGTACATTGGCTCCGACTGCTAAACTCATGATACAGAAAATTAATTTAAAATACACACATATCCACCATGCCAAGCAGGAAGTGATATCCGACATCAAAGGCTCAGAATGCTGATCTGAAGACTTGTGATAAAACACTAACAATGATCACCTCTTGTGCGCAGCCCTATCATGCAGAACACCAGGCAGCAAAATGACCACCCAAATCTCGAGTAATAAAGGTGCTGTACAAAACATTGGACAAAAAGTATGACTCACAAATTGCAACAAGTTCTTTTTGCAACTAACCTTGCAGAATTAGGTGTGATCTCAAAATTCTAATTTCTCCTGGATCACAAAGAAGTCTTCCACATGAAAATGAATGATATAGGTTTCAAATTATTACTTACTTCAATTGCATGTCATCTTAGGAATGGTGGCATGCTGGTGTCAGCAGACAACTGTGTCTATGATTGCATTAAATTAAAATAACTTTATTTTTTAAACAGCAGCACACTTTTTTTTAAATGTGTGTTTGAGAGTTTGTAGCGGTACTCTGCTCCACTGCCTACTGTCAAATTTAGGGTCACTGAATGCTGTTATCAAATTCGGTAAAGTACTTTTTTTGCAACCAGTGGAATTCTGTGAACTAACCAATGCACTAACAAGTTGGTTCTCAAATTTCTCATTCAAACTGGATCACAATGCAGCCTTCCACGTGAATATTAATGACATGGGTAGAAAAGTCTGACTTACTTCAATTGGATGCCGTCACAGGTATGGCGGTATGCTTGGGATTGCAGACCCCATGTCTGTGATTGCATTTATTAAAATATATTTTTTTTTAATACAGCCAATTCTTCTTTAAGGGAATAGGCTGTCTTTAAAAAAATTCAACTTTTTTAGAAAGTTTATTTGAGAGCTTGTAGTGGTCCTCCGCCCGCTACTTACTGCCAAACAGAAGGTCAGATGAAAGGTTATTCCATCACAACGGGATAAATATCCTGTCCGTCAAACACTAAATCACGTTGGATATTATGGAAATTACATTTTGGTAGATGGGATATCTGTTCTGTTGTGATGAAGTGACCATTACTAAATCGGACCCAAACATTTGTTTAAATACACACACACAGGAAGGCCTCCCATCATCCAGCAAGGATCTTGCCAGGGAGACAGACATCAATGGAGGTAGTGGCCGCGCACCTCTCCACCACCTCTGAACTTCCGACCCACAGGTTCACCAGCAGCAGTTTTGCAAAGAGGTTCCAGTTCTAGTCAGATTGAGACCTTCAGCAGAAAGACAATGAGTGGAGGTCCAGGGGCTCGCCTCAGTTGTTCTTCTCCTCCGGATCTGACAGATTGTTGTATTTTGGCAGCAATGGGTTAGCGTTAGCAGAAGCCATCTTGGATTTAGAAGTTATCTTGTCCGCTTTATAGAAGCCATTTTGTATTTCTGGCAGCCATCTTAGCTGCCATGTGCTCACCATGTGCTTTGTCCTACCTTTCTGTTAGCTGCGCCTGAAGTCTGCCCAGTAACAGGATATATTTAGCCTCCTCCACTTTAACGCATGCTCAGAAATGCCCGGTAGGGTCTGCATCTGTTACTGATTAGTTTCACATAGGAATGTGTTCACTTCGTGCTGAAGCTGTTAGTTCCTCCCACTTGGCTGAGCAAGCAGATCTTACATGTCCATATTAGGTAGTTTTGTGTGTTCACATGATCCAGGACTGCCCCTTTCTTTGTGTTCCTATGTAACTGTGAAATGTATATAACGCTGAAGCTTTCTGAAATCTGCAGACTGCCTCCTACAATGGCTGCGGCTATTGTGTGACGCAGCCTCACCTCATGTAAGTTTAATAAACTTGTTCTTTGATATTCCAGATTTGTCTGACAATTTCTTATTACCCTGAGAAGCAGGTTTTGAAACACCACAAGATTACAGACCTGGGCTCAGCAGCACCACAAGTCTTTAGGTGGAGAACATCCCTTGCACACATAGGCTCAGCTAGCTTCTTACTCCCTCATCAGCCAGGCCACCATGTCTGCTCACAGCAGCAGAAGCCTTATAAGTTTCTCGACACCAGAGGCACCAGCAGATAATCCCAGCTAACAGCATAGGAATAGTTGATTGATCGCTAAGAAAATGATTTAATGGGGCTTAGGCATGTGGGGGTTCACACAGTATGTTCAGAGAGCGGCCAATGAGATTGAGGTCAACCCCTCCACCCATTCTATTAAATCAATCAGGGGATTTCAATCATGGGATTTATAAAGCGTGCTACTCACCTGTGAGGGTCGAAAGGTGCTGGGGCGGGTGCAGCTCCTGTTCAATCAAAGAGACAGGTCTTGAGGTTCTTCCTGAAGGTGTGGAGGGTGGGGGATCATCTGATGTTCACTGGGAGCTTGTTCCAGGCTTTGGATGCGACGTCGGAGAAATTCTCTTCCCGACGGTGAGCCAGTGGATGTTACGTAGGTGTTGGGTCATGTGTTCATGCTGTAGGGTTCTGAGGACGAGTCTGGCTGCGGCATTCTGGTCGGTCTGTAGCCTGTGTAGAAGAGTTCTGTTGATTCTGGCATAGAGAGCATTGCTGTAGTTCAATCTGCTGGTTATGCGTGCAAGGGTGATGTTTTTATGCATTCTGGGGGTATCCATTTCAAGTTCTTGCGGAGGATCCAAAGGCAGTTGAAGCTGGTGGAGGTGATAGAGTTGATCTGGCAGGTCATGTTTAGGAAGGAGTCGAGGATGATGCAGTGGTTCTATGCGTGGTCTGTCAGGATGGGCCGACTCCTGAGGGCAGAGGGCCCACGCAGGGGGAGGTGGAGGGTCCAAGGATGAGGACCTCGTTCTTCTCCGAGTTGAGCTTCAGGCAGCGTCTTTTCATCCAGGTGGCTAAATCTCTCATTCCTTCCTGGAAACAGTGTCTGGTGTCTTCGGGGTTCTTCATGATGGAGAGGATGAGCTGGGTGTGGTCAGTGTGTGATACTATGCTGAGACCGTGTTGTCTGACGGTAGCAGTGAGAGGAGCCATGTAGCTGTTGAAGAGCGTGGGGCTGAGCAATGATCCTTGGGGAAGTCTGCAGTTGATCTGAGTGGGTTCAGAGAGGAAAGGAGGGAGTCAGATCCTCTGGGTTCTGCCTGAGAGAAAGGATCAGATTCAGGAGAGGGCGGTTCCTTGCATCCCTGCATTGTGTAGTCTGGTTACGAGGGTGCGATGTGAGACGGTGTTGAAAGCTGCAGAGAGGTATAGTAGGATGAAACCTGCGGTGTGCACCCGGTCTATTAGCATGCAGATGTCATCGTTGGCGGCAAGGAGGGCCGTCTCAGTGCTGTGAATGATGCAGAATCCAGACTGGGAGGCAACTAGGATGGAGTTTTCTTCGATGAAGGCGGTCCGCTGGGTGTTTAAAAGTCTCATGGTGACTTTGGCAGAGAAGGGGAGGAGCGAAATGGGCCGGTAGTTTTTCAGGTCTGTCGGGTCGGCCTTGGGCTTCTTAAGGAGAGGTTTGACCTCTGTCCACTTCCAGTCATCGGGAAATTGCAGGATTCGAAAGAGGAATTGATGGCACGTCCTAGTTTGGGTGTGATGGCAGCGGCGGCCCTGTGGTAGATGTGCTGTGGGCAGGGGTCTGTGCAGGCCCCTGAGTGCGTGTTCTTCATGGTCACGGTGGTTTGTTCAATGGTGGCAATTATCGGCTCTTTGTCGGTGGTAGAGCAGCGTGGGGTAGTGTCTGGCATCTGTTCACTGAAGTTGTCGTAGAGAGCCTTGATTTTCTGTTGGAAGTAGGAGCTGAGCTTGTTGCAGAGTTCCCGGGATGGTTTGATGTCCATGGCTTCGCTGGGGGGCTTGTTGAATTACTGTATGATGTTGAAGATTTCTTTAGCGTTGGTGTGGATTTAGTTTCTGTTGAAAGCCCGCTTGCTGTCTCTTAAACGCTGGTGGTATTCCTTCAAGGCATTCCGGTAGATGTTCAGGTCTTCCCTGGTTTTCCAGTAGATCAAAAGAATTCAAAATAGGTGATACAGTCAAATGCTGCTGGGGTGTTGCACCTGAACATTTTCACACACCAGTTGAATATTTTGAAATTTTCAGCTGTGCCCAATGTTAACTCACAGTCATGGTCTTAACGTTAAAATGTTAAAGACCTTTTATTTTATTTTACTCAATTCATGTGAGAAATTTTTCGGGTACAACTACTCAGTAGTATTATTTTGACAAAAGCAATCCTAGATAAAACTGAATCACATCTTAAATTATATGAAAGTGGTAATGTACCCCCCCCCCCAAAGTATAGGGTTCTCAAATGTCCCTAATTTTTAAAATAATAATTAAAGTGAGATTCCCAATCTAGCGGCTGTAGTCCATTGTTTCAAATAATACCTTTTTAAAATATTGGACAGTAACATTCCATTTTAAATTGTTGCAAGCAAAAGAAGTGGGAAACGGAAATAAAATCAATTTAAGATTTTGATACACCCAAAACTAAAGCTACAATCTTGCCAGCTTGAATGGAAATATAGGTGGTCCTATGATTCGGAACTCAAAGGCTCATATGTGAAACACTTCAAATCATATAAAAAAAAGATCAAAGATAGAAATAAAGCACATTTATCCAAATAGGATTGCAGGAATCTTACTTGTCAACACTTCAGAATGATTAATGAGATTCAATCACTCTAAAATACCAGCCATTCTGACTGTTACACCTTACAATGATCACTCTTCGTTGTCTGGCCTTAAAAGACATAAGACATCATTTGATACAGAATAATAAATCAAGAGGCTAAATAACTGTGTGCAAAAATTGCTAGAGTGAGCAAATGTTAATAATTTCATAGACAAATATGACCATTACCATTGTCCATAAAAAAAAGAAAATACTTTTATCTCTTCAACTGTTCCATACATACAGTATATTAATAAAATGCGAAACATCGAGTGTGTTCAGAGTGCAAAAAAACACAGCAAAAATAAAATACAGAAATGAAAGTACACAATAAAGCCAATGTGTTCATAACAAACAACTGTAATCAAGAATCATTAATGAATTATTATTCCATGTGACAGGATTAGCAGTCCATTTGCTTTTTACTCTATGTCAACAATGCTTTAGGGTTTAGGGCTAGGTATTAAGGTTTAGAACTCGATTTTAGGGTTTAGGGTTTAGGGGTGGTATTTAAGAATCAGCAATAGGGTTCAGGGTTTGTTTCTAGGGTTTAGGGATTAGGGATTGACCCTTATTTGGGATACATGGGCTTCATCAAGACTATATGAATATGGGGGCATTAACATAACACAATTAGTATAATGTTGTGGTCTACAGTGTGAGAGGCATGTGCATTTATGGGAATTGTTTACCTGATGATCCCTAATTGAAAAGTAACCAAAAATAACAACCGGTAATTTACTTGTTCTCAAATGAAATTCTGTGTGCACTCAGGTGAAATAGGGCGGTATATACTCACTCAGGCAAGTGTTGCCTGTAAAAGTGAAAATCAAGATTGTAGGTTAACATTGAGCTAAGATAGACCAGGTAGATCTCCAGGTGGAATCATAACCTGATAGAAATTAACCTCAAACTAGACAGAAATCAGGGGAAGCAAAGCATGCAATATTGTTGGATGACTAACCAGCAGATCAGGCTCCAAACAATGTCAGTCTGCTGTGTGGAGTCAGGGCTCTGATTCGCCATCCAACAGCCCGTTAGTAGGTACAGTCACCTTCAATGAAGAAGAGTGAGTGTAAGCTTCACAGAAGCAAACACAACTACTCTAAAACAAGAATTAAAATGCAGAGTGCATTCCAGGCCTCAACATGGACATAGATGCTGGTGTTGACAAGGTCATGATGTGAAACAGCTATAATCCTTAAATAGACAGTTGTTGTGGAGGACTGTCTTTCAAATTGTGGTGCACTTAACAATGGAAGAATGGTACAATGAGCCAGTTAAATACAAACCCAAACGAAGCTCACCCAGATATTTTCTAGGCATCGTACATTACCATTGTCCCTATAGCTAGAACTGAACTAACTTAACCCAGTTTCATTTGAAGCCCTCCTGGATATTTTACACCCAACATGGTTTTCTCTGTCTGGCTAGACAGATGAAAGCTCCTGGGACTCTGATACACAATGACTTTGTTACAAGTTGACATACTTTCACTTAATTCGGGATTGCAAAAGTCTCCTGAAAAAAGGCTATATTTAAAATTGAATTTAAAGAATTCTCACTTGATCTTCGCAATCTTTCTGAGCCAGGTGCTAGTAGTCTTTAATAAGTTGCAGAACATTGATGAACAAAATCATTGTTTGATCATTTTCAGGTGAGCTTCTAGAAGATGTGAGCTTGCCTGGCCATTCACGCAGGAGGATCTTAACCACAGGAGGAGACACCACTGTTAAGGGAATGTAGTTACATGCAGTAGCTAATCTTGGTTGATCAAAAGACTATTTGCTGGACTGGGGTGGGGGAACGGGTGTTTGAGTGAGTCAGGGATCAGCAGGGAGAGGATAGTTGGTAAAGTCAAAAGTCAAAAGTTACACTGTTCAGTTTTTTACTACAAATTCTGTTTTAGGTTGGTCTGGTAAGCTCCTGAGTTAACAATGTTCACCCTTTGGTGGTGTCATAATATCAGCTGCTGCTATCATCTCCATCACCATTGGAATCCCCATTGAGTTTCAGCACCGCTAAAACGGCAATAATGTTATTGCCTTTCTTGATAATATGGCCCAAGATATTATGCTATTATAACTTAAATTCTAATTGAGAATAACTGCTAAATTTAAATATCCTCACATACCAAGAGACAAGATAAAGCAACCCTTAGGACCTGCATTGAAAGCACGGGGGGTTCCAGAATTAAAACCTGAGCAGAAAGTATCCTATCACGAGCTTAAAAATAAGACAATCTTGTGACTGAACATAAATAGACCGCTGGGAGGGAATGAAAGTGGAGAAATCAGAAGGGTGAACTGGATAGGTAATAACAACAAAGACCTAACGGGTAACTGTATAATTGTGAATTTTCGGGACAAGAGATTCGTAGAATATATACTGTTGAGTGGCTTACTACATTCACCAAGCAAAATCAAAACACTGCCATTGGGATATTTTTACCCTACACAACATGTCCCCTTTAATTCTAGACAATACCCTGGGAGGGTAGGCATGGGCCAACCTGTATACCGGACGGGTAGGTTTGCCACAAACGCTGTGATGGAGCAAGAACAAGACGCTGCCTTTTGGGAGAATAGATTCAGCCCCTTATTGAGCCTAGAAGACAATGATTGACCACGAAAACATCAGGTCCAAGTCATTGAGAACATTGACATGGGGGGACGCCATTAGTCCATCTAGAGGGGAAGGGGGATATATGAGGCAGAAGAAAAACAATGCACCGTCTCTAAAATCATCAGGTAGCCAAACACACTCCCCAATGGCAAGCATAGAAAGGATGACTATTCAGGAGGCTGAAAAGCATCATACTCCTCAAATAATTCGCTCACAGGAGGCAAACTGTAGGGTGGCACCAGCGCAGCATCTGACACAAAATCCTGGGCTCGACACTACATCCCCAAGGCCAGAGGAGAGGCTGATACCTGATCGTAACAAAAATATTGGCAGGGACACTGAGGGGGAGCTGAACATTTTATCTTGGAATATCGCAGGCCTGGCAGGAAAATTCCACAATAAATAATGGAGAGAGTACATAGGGGGGTTTCAGATAATTAGTTTACAAGAAACCTGGGCTCTTGATAATAACCCCTTCCATATGGCCGGATATAAATGTTTCTTTGAGCCAGCACAAAAAGCCAGCTCAGGAAGAGCCATTGGATGTTTGGTGGTTTATGTAGACCTTAACATGACAGGAGTATGGACGAGTCCTCCGTGGTCAGCACATAATATACAGGCGTTGCGGTATGTAAAGCCAGCAATCAGATTAACATTGTTCAACCTTTACAATACAGGGTCTGTAAATGGAAAAAAACAAACGTTGCTGGAACTAGACCACAGACTTCAACAGGAATTAGATTATAGAAAAGGGGTCATGGAAAAATCTTTGGTAGTTGTAGGTGATTTTAATTGTCACCTTTGCCCTACTTTGTATCCCCTGAATGCAGATTGGTCCCGATGCTCCATGGAGAAGGGCCCACATTTTGAACACTCTAAAGAAGGGTCAGTCCTTAGTAATGTATTAAGGACTTATGATCTGGAACATACAATAGACTTGGTCAGCATAGCAGAGGATGGGTCCCTTACCCCAACCTTTAAAGGCAGAGGAAGCTCCTCTTACATAAACGATATCCTAGTTTCTAGGCGTGTAAAAAAGTCGGTCAGTGCAGTAGGGACGGAGTGGAGCGCATTTAGCGATCATAACCCCTTAATTTTAACATTTAAACACTGGGGTCGCTCCACATTTAGCCCGACGAGGGATAGTGTGTTGAAGGCCATAGATCAAGGAAGACGGCTCAGATGGGCAAAAATCGATTGGAATTTTTTTTACAAAGACCTAATGTCACAAGGGAAGGCACTGATAGAGGAATGTTTAGATCCTACGATAGAGGGGAGTAACTTACTTGGGGCATTTAGTTCAGTAACTAAGCTGGTAGACGTTCTACTTAAAACAAAAGCCCCCAAGAAGAATAATATGCAGCCAAGCTGGTTTGATGGCAAGTGCTCACGAGCCCTGAGAGACTTAAAACTCAGCTTAAAATCTAAGCCCAGGGACTCCTATAGAATAGTTCAGTGCAGACGTATGTACAAAAATGCACTGAAACAAAGAAAGACCACCCTACAAACGGAAGCCTGGGCAGATCTGAGAGAGGCAGGAGAAAAAAGGGACATGTCTCAATTCTGGAGGATTGTCAATAATCCCTGCTTCCAGGATAGTAACACCCCCGAGATTGGGTCAAGCATTTTACCAGAACAATGGGTCTCACATTTTGA
This sequence comes from Lissotriton helveticus, assembly GCF_964261635.1. Classification (NCBI taxonomy): domain Eukaryota; kingdom Metazoa; phylum Chordata; class Amphibia; order Caudata; family Salamandridae; genus Lissotriton; species Lissotriton helveticus. Next base: position 129,760,819 of record NC_136064.1, read on the forward strand.
GGGATTATATAACCATAAGCAGGATACAGAAATGGATTGGAGGGGGATCCCCAACTGGGAACAGGTATTGAGTTCACCCTTGCAGAAATAACAGCAGGAATACAAGGCCTTACTCGCAATAAAGCGCCGGGCCCTGATGGCACTCCATCTGACCTATACCTGAGTAAAGTAGATCTTTGGGCCCCCATCCTCACCAGAGTGTTAAACACTGCTGTCCAGCTTGGTTTGCCCCGTTCTTGGTCTACAGCGGTCATTGTCCCTATTTTTAAGAAGGGTAACAGGGACAACCCGCAATGCTACAGGCCGATTTCCCTGATCGACGTCTCAGCAAAAATTCTGGGCCGGGTAATTTTGCAAAGGCTCATGGAATGGACCGAGGAACACCATCTAATAACAGACATTCAGTATTGTTTCAGAACAGGAAGGTCCACAAGCGACCAATGTCTTAATCCGTATTTGTTGGTCACCAAATACACTAAAGCTAGCAATGAGGCCATGTATTTGAGCTTCATGGATTTGGCTGCAGCCTTTGACCATGTAAATAGGAACAAGCTATGGTGCCTGATGAGGGATATGGGAATAGACTTAGGCCTGATTAACATCTTGAGCGAATTACACCAGGATACAACAGCTAGAGTACGCTACAACACAGAGGGGGGGAACACAGACTCATTCCCCTGTACAAGTGGAGTGCGACAGGGATGCATCCTAGCACCCTTCTTGTTCTCGCTCTACATTAATAACCTAGAGAAGGCGTTGCTGGCTCTAAACTCGGACTGCCCTAAAGTAGGATCGTGTCATATCCCGGTGCTTTTGTACGCGGATGACGCGGTCCTGCTTGCACGCACTCCGAGGGGCCTGCAATGCCTAATCGACGGCTTTGTTAAGTTCATGGGGAGTTTGGATCTGTCGGTAAACCTGAGCAAATCGTTTGTGATGCTAGCAGGCTCTAAACCGTGTAATAGGTTCTCTTATAGGATAGGGAACCACACATAAGAGAAGGTGAAGTCTTTTTCCTATCTAGGGTTATTGGTCGACGGGGCACTCAAATTTAGATCCCTAGTGGAGGATCGGTGCTCAAAATTAATCTCCACAAATGGTGCCATAGCAAACTATGGCCGCAGGCTGGGTCGTTGGTCTCCTGAACAGATCTTGAACCTTTATAGTTCGATAGGTTGTGCAAGAGTAGTATATGGTTCGGAAGTCTGGGGTTACGTGAATGTGGAGCAATTGCAAGTTGAGGAAAATAAATATATGCAAAGGATTTTAAAAGTCCCTCAGTGTACCTCAGCTGCAATTGTACACAGTGAACTAGGAAGTCCCTTTATTAAGGACCAGATTAAGCTAAAACCTGTATTGGCATGGATGAATACCTGGTCTAATCCCGAGGCAGTCTAGAGTAGACAAATTTCGGAAGACTGCTTGCACAGGGACAAAGGGTTACATATTCCCTGGCTAAATTATGTTAAGACCACCCTGGAAAGTATTGACCGGAAGGATCTGTTCATTAATCCCAAACTTATTTTACCCTCGGATAAATTATAAATTAAAAAATTACTATCCAATCACTATGAAAACCGTATATCAGCTGGGGAAACAACCAAACAATCTCTAGCTCTCCCTAGTCTCATAAAAAAGGAGGGCATGGAGCCATACTTGTACTTTGTACACAACTCCCATGATAGATTTCTGATAACCCGCTTCAGGTTTAACTTATTACCACACTTATTAGCGGACCCTGCAGGATTTACATTAACTATTGCACAGAAGGGTGCTTGCGGCTGCGACAATAGGTCTCCGCAAGACACCCTTCACTTTGTTCTTTTGTGCCCATTTTTTAAATATCCCCGGTGTAAATATTTGGTTCCAATTTTAAAGAAAGAAAAATGTAGGCATGCTAAAATGGCTTTACTCTACTTGCAAAGAGCTAATGACCCATGGACACTCTATTGTATTATGAATTTTTTGAGGCTTGGCGTGAGGTTAAGAAATTCAAGAGGAGTTAGCTAAAATAATCAGTTTTTTAATTATGTATCCCTTTTATTCTTTTATCTGTTTGTATTGGTAATTCTAGATGACCCTCAGCTGTAATTTAATCCTATTTTAACCGTGTAAATACATTGTACTTTTATGATGTTTTTTCTAATAATCGAATAAAGAATTACTGACTGACTGACTGACTCAAAGAGCCTGGTCATTTGTTTTTGATCCCTGCCTGCCTGCCTGCCGGTCCCACCGAGTACCACTGAGGAAGAGGGGTCACGGGTGCCGGAGCGCTATATCCAGCATGGTAGAACCAGCGAAGCAGGAGCCCTGGTAATTTGTTTTTGATCCCTGCCTGCTTGCCGGTCCCACAGAGTCACACTGAAAAGGAGGAGTCAAGGGCGCCGGCGCGCTATAACCAGTGCAGGAGAACTGGCAACACGGGAGCCCTTCATTGACTCAAAGAGCCTGGTAATTTGTTTTTGATCACTGCCTGCCTACCAGTCCCACAGAGTCTCACCGAGGAGGAGGTGTCACTGGCGCAGGAGCGCTATAACCAGCGTGGAAGAGCCTGCTGCGTGGGACGCGTGCGTGGACGTAAAGCAGGGCAAAGACCGGGCCAAGATGGGCAAGTCTGAGCCAGTCAGAGACCGAAAGAGCCCGGCCCGGGCCAGGTTATTGACATTCTATTTTAATTTCATTATAGATGTCCTTTTGAGCTCTTTTTGTATCTAACTAACAGTTTGTTTAATTGTGCCTGTGGGCTTGCCTCTAATGTATTTTGTCATGTTTTGGGCATGCTATAAGTTAAAGCAAGATGCCACATAAGAAGGTAGTTGTGGGCACACTAGATGCATTCCTGACAAGAGCTGAGTCCGCCTTCAAGCACGAAATTGCCCTGACAGAACGTAGATTATCTTTACCATACCTCAATTAGTATTGGTTACACAGGATGCTAACAAGTCCTAAGTTCCAACCCTGAAGTAATTACTCTGTCTCACACCCCTAACAGCCCTAAAATAAGTAGGGATATTACCAACACCCTTGTTATCCAGTCACCTTGTGTGGGTCCAGTGTTAACACCAGGGCCCAAAAAAAGAGAAATAGCCAAACGAGGGGGGCTACTCCACCAGCAAAGAAGGGGGCAGGGGCCCATCAGACAACAAAAACTGCCAACATAATCCCAAGGTGATTGTGAGCCATTCCACCCTGGGACAAGCTCTCTCCCCTGATGCAAGTAGCATCAGTAGAACTTTAGCTTGCGACCAGGGCGCTTTCTGGGAAAGGCTGGAGCAAACACATGTGTCCCTTTTAAAGCCTCTATATACCCGGCTACAAAACATAGAGGGTAGACTGAATAGTGTGATGAGTTATATCAATACCTCACTATGAGGAAGGAGCAATGGTCCATCTGGCAGCTCTATAGCCCCTTCTTTTGTTAATAGCAATGTTCATAGGTCGGAAATCACCCAGGGTAATACCACACCTAGCATTCTAACACCACATAGTGAGTTGACCCACAGTGTTTCTTCTAGCAACCCAGTACAACCTGCACCCAAGGGTTTAAAATGAGTACCAACAAGGGTAACAAGTCAGGAGACACTCCATCCTGCACAGGGCAGACCCCCAGGGCACGATAATGGCATATTTGATTCTGAATAGGTGTCTATAGGTAAAGAAGGTTCATTGTTAGGAGAAAGGACTCAAAATCAAGCTAGGGTGGGTACTCAGCCGCCCACCCAAGATAGTGCACATGGTGTAGGAAATTTGCACCTCCCGCCAGAAGCCACATCATACTCAGTATTATTGGTAAATGTTCCCCCATTATCAGAAGGAGAGGCCAAACATTGGTCCACCCTGAAAAACAAAGCCTTGCATTTCTTGACTGGAAAAGTAGGGCTGAACTCAGAACTTTTTACAGAATTCAACATGGCACGACGAATCGGGTGGGTTGGATTATCAAATAAAACCCTGACTGGCGATTGTGTTGAGCTATCTTTTACGTCTCCAGCCTAAATTCAAACAATTGTTGATAGGGTGATCAATTGGACTGTCAGGAGAAATGGGTTCATTGTTGTTCCTTCAGGTTCCTTCTATCAACCCCCTAGATCGTTGTGATTTCCCAAAGGACAGAGTTTTACAGCAGGGCCATCGCGGTGCAGCTCAATAACCTGGATGAGATTGAGTGACTAACTCATATTAACCAGCAGTTAGAACCGGGTGGTGAGGTAGTTTTGGATTGAGAAAAGCGTTTCTCAGAACAAATGGTCAGCTCAGTTTGTAGTAAACAAGTGACAAGACTACCATATATGCAGCTGAAACCTGACTCAATACTAAAGGACGGCGACCCATTATTTCTGGATCAGAGTACAGACCCATATGCACATTGTACTAGCCAACGGGAGACAGTAGGTTTGGATCAGATCCTCCCCTTAGGCGTATTACCAACTAGCATTTTGCCCAATTCCGTGGACCCCACCTGGAGGATTACCTCATGAAATAAATATTGTGGGGCTGTGCTCAAAAACCCAAGATCCTGTTTGGTGTGAGGTTATAGCTAAAGTTGAACTATTGGGTTTCTGGACCCAATTCACATCAATGGTTTTAAGGCGTTTAATACTCCGGCAACAAAGGGTTTAGGGAGCAGGCCCAAGGGCAGACTCTGTACTTACATCTCAAATAGTCTGCCAACTGGAGAAATAAACTTTGGTGCGGGAGACGCCTATTATCATACCTTAGAGTTTTCCTTGGGCATTAATCAAAGCATAGTTTTGGCCAACCTGTATAACAATGTACCACCTGGGGAAATTAGCACTGTGGATTGGAAGTTATCCGAGTTATCCGAGACTTTGCTAGATATCTATAATGCTGACACCTCTAATTGTATGATTATTTTGATGGGGGATTTCAATTGTGCAATATGCAATTCTGTTGATACCTGTAACGCGATGTTACTCGAGTCTCCAACCGTGTTGCTGGATCGGCTGCAAAGAATTCAGTCGGCGGCTGCCAAACTAGCCCTCGGCTGGACCAGGAGATCCTCGGCCACAGCAGCCCTAGCCGAGCTACACTGGCTACCACTGAAGCAGCGGGTGGCATTCAAAGCCCTCTGCCTGGTCTTCAAAGCTTTGCATGGACTCGGACCTAAACCTCTGCAAGCCTTGTTCTCTTGGTATACCCCCAACAGGACCCTGCGTTCTACATCTGCCTGTCTTGTAAAAGTGCCGAACTACTATAAAGTTAGAATCGGGGGCAGATCTTTCCAAATCGCAGCGGCTAAACTCTGGAACAGTCTGCCCATTGATATTCGCCAAATTTCCCACCTCCTCCCTTTCAGGAAACGCATTAAGACTTGGCTCTTTCCTTAAACCCTCCCCCTATCCCCCCGTTACGATTTGCCTCAGTTAAGAGTTTTCTTCAGCGCCAGGAAACCTGCAAGGTGTCAGCAGCGCTTTATAAATTCTTTAAATAAATAAAATAAATGTGGACTTGAGAAGGAAGGTGGGGTGTGTAACACTCACTTCTGTCACATGCCACTGGGAGACCTGTTTAATGAGATTGTGTATATGAATGATTTGTGTTTTTTAAATGATCTTTTAATCCTCCCTGTACCTATGTCATATACTTCTAACGAAAGAGGACTTGCATCTATAATCGACTTTATGTTAGCCTCATGCTCTTTTGCATCTAGGGTCTCTTCTTTTAAGGTTGGTGACAACCCAATGAACAACCACTTTCCAATTTGCATGGAAATTAAAACTCCTCCTCGCAAGCCTAAGAAGGCCAAACAAAAGCTTTCATTAACTGGCAATCTCGAACTGAGCGGAGCTAATGGATATTCTGTACGTTGATCCAAAGTGGACCCAGTGGCGGTTATCACTAAGTTACTTAAAAATAGCAAATCATCCTTTGACATCTGTTTGAACTACACTTCCCCATATGACAGCATTGTACAGCGTTTCTTAACTATATGTAATGAGATCAGGAGTTTAATATTTGTGAAACATCATAATTATCATAAAGAACAAGGGTGGTGTTATAGACACTGCCCATTAGCACACATAAACTTGCAGCCTAAATCCCCTGATTGGGTAAGACATGCTAGATTATAGTATAAGCTGGCGATCATGGACAGAAAACGTATTTTGAGGAAGGAAGCATGGGACACCCTCCATACAGTGGCTTTACTGAAAGACAGCGTGGCATTTTGGAGGGTAGTTAGGCCCCCTTTTTATCAGATGGCAATGGACAAAGGTTTATAAAGGGGAAGGAGAATTTGATCAACAACAGCTCCATCCCATCTCTGCCCAGCCACATCGTGTAGAGTTGCAAGTTACACTGGAGGAGGAAAGCAGAGCACTCGCTAACAGTCTGGGGGGACGGCGCCGGCACCAGACGGAGTGCTGGTCGATCTATTTAAATCTAACATCACCCTCTGGGGTCTCTTACTAACTCAAGTTATAAATGTCAGCTTTAGAACATCAATACCAAATGTTGAATCAATAATTAGCCCAATATTCAAGAAAGTTGATTGTCATGACCTGGGGTGTTCCAGATCAATTTCCCTTCTGGAATCAGTGGTAAAAGTGGTGGGCTGCATCGTCTTGGAGCGCTTTCAAGACTGGGGAGAAGACAATCAGGTATTGTCTGACCTACAGTATGGCTTTCAAGAAGGGCTAGGCACTACAGAATAAAGCTTAAACCTGGTTTTTTTTTATTAGCAAGTATATCAAAGAAAAAAGGGTAGTCTGTATTTGGTGTTCGTGGACCTCACCGCGACCTTCGACTTCATAACTAATTGGAAGCTATGTAGGCCCTGGTAGTAATGTGGGTTGACCAAAACATCATAGCGTTATTACAACAATTGTATAACGGAGCCTCAGCCAGTGTTCGCTATGGCATAGGAGGGGAGGGTACTGATACATTCCCCATTAGGAGAGGGGTCAGGCAGGGTTGTGTCCTGGCCCCCTTCCTTTTTAATCTGTATATAAATGGCCTTGGCATAGCTCTTATCAGGAAGGGACATGATTTCCCTCAAGCTGGAGGGCGACCTATTCCAGCCCTTCTATATGCAGACGATGCAGTCTTAACGACGCAGTCTCAAAATGGTCTGCAGAGGGTCCTAGACAGCTTTAATGACTTCATGAAAGATCTGGGACTTAGTATTAACGTCTCCAAAACATTTGTCATGAGATGCGGATTCAGAGAGTAAGAGAAATGTTCCTGCATGGCAAAAAGTTAGCATCAACAAGGAACTTTTCGTATCTGGGCATTTTATTTAATCTGAACGACACCTGGTCCCATGCAATAACAACTAAAAAGCTTGCATTTACAAGAGTATCCACAGTCCTAGCATCCTTCGCTAACAAAAAAGGGGAAGAAGCCACCGGAGGAACTTTTGCAAATATTTAAAGCAAAGTGCATTACAGCCGCTATGTACGAAGCAGGGGTGTGGGGCTTCGCTAACACCCTCCCACTGCAGCAGGTAGAAAGTTTCTTCTTGAGGTACATTCTGTCTGCTCCTCCGAGTATGTCCTCCTTTGCTTGTCACGAGGAGCTGGGCCTTCCTTTTATTTCCGACCTTATCAGATTGGAACCAGTACTCCTGTGGCATAGGCTTTGGACCAAGGAGTAGACACACTTAAATAGAGACATTATGAAGGGTAGCATTGGCCTGGATGGGGCCTTAAAATTACTGTGGATCAACTTTATACGTAATTTCATGAAGGACCTAGGCCACTTGGAATACTTCACAAATCCCACCACTATGTTAGCCTTGTCGAGAAAAGTTCAGAGAAGGGAGGGTCTACAATTATTATACTTCTTGAGAATGGCTGGGGAAATGGTGAAACTTAGTATTATACAACACCAATTAACGCTTTCTTGTATAAAAATGAAGCATTACCCATTATTTGTACCAGGAGCATACAATAGGATGCTTCTGACAAGATTTAGATTGGGCAATGTCCACAGAATAAAAACAACACCATTTATGAATGACTGGTCATGTACCCTACTGTTTTGCCTCTGTGACAGACATTCATTTAATGTTCTTTTGTAAATTTTATGAAGATTTGAGGAAAGTGTGGATACTTCAACTTTTAAAACATCAAGGGGTAAGGCAATGCAATGCCAGCTCTTATTTCTTATTTGGCTGCAGTTCTTGGAAGAAGAACGCACTGCGTGAAGAGTAACAACATTTTTAAAGAAGGCTATTTTGCAGTGAAAACAGATGATACTGGGTGCCCTGTAAACTCTGGGCACCTTCTCCGCAGTATATAGCAGGTTTTTAAAACATAACATTTGCACTTGTATGGTTTTATGACATCTTAAATATATTGTGTATTTTTGTGCCGCTCACTCACGTCGCCCCACTGCTCGACCTTAACATCATCTCCTACGCCGACGACAACCAGCTGATCCTCTCCCTCACCAAGGACCCCCTCACCGCCAAAACCAACCTCCACAAAGGAATGAAGGCCGTCGCTGAGTGGATGAAGAACAGCCGTCTAAAGCTGAACTCGGACAAGGCGGAAGTCCTCATCCTCGGCTCCACCCCCTCAGCGTGGGACGACTCCTGGTGGCCGATCGCACAGGGAGCAGCACCAACACCCACCGATCATGCACGCAAACTAGGGTTCAGCCTCGACTCAACACTCTCCATGACCAAGCAAGTCAACGCTGTCTCGTCCTCCTGCTTCAACACCATCTGCATGCTCCCCAAGATATACAGGTGGAAATCCACAGAAGCAAGAAGAACGGTCACGCAGGCCCTCGTTAGCAGCAGGTTAGACTACTGAGCCGCCCTCTACACAGGAACATCGGCCAAACTCCTGAGACGACTACAACGCATACAGAACTCCTCTGCAGGCCTGATCAACTGCATCCCTCGCCGCAGCCACATCACACCACACCTGGGAGACATGCACTGGCTTTCTGTCAACAAGAGGATCACCTTCAAGCTCCTCACCCATGCACACAGAGCACTACACAACACCGGACCGGCATACCTCAACAGAAAACTCACCTTCTACACCGCAAACAGCCAGCTCCACTCTGCCGACCTCGTCCTCGCCACCTTTCCCCACATGTGAAGAATGTCCACCGGTGTCAGTTCGTTCTACCACTTCGCGGCATTGATCTGGAACACCCTCCCCATCCTCCTACAGCAGACACAGGACCTACTAACCTTTAGGAGGATACTCAAGACCTGGCTGTTCGAGCAGTAGCAGCACCCCTCCCCCCAGTGCCTCAAGACCCTCACGGGTGAGTAGTGCGCTTTACAAATGCTCTGATTAATTGATTGATTGCAGATTCTATCTTTTGTAATTTCTAATGACATTTTATTTGGATTATTCTAATGTGTTTGTGCTTTCACGATTGATACAATTGTAATTGAATAACGCTTTCCTTGACCTTGACCTTGGGTGGCATTTTTGATGTCAGGTTTTCTGCATTGCAGGGCTGTGCACAAGAGTTGATTAATGTGTGTGTTTAATCACAAGTCTCTCAGTCATCTGTCTGAGCATATTGAAGCCAGATATCACTTCCTGTTTGGGATGGTGGATATCTGTATATTATAAATTAATTTTCTGTGTCATGGGTCTAGCAGTCAGAGCTAATATCCTGAGGGAGCATCACAAGAGACTCACCACAAACATAAACATGAGCAAACACAGCAAGGTGTGACGGGGCAAATATATTTAGTTGGATATATTTATGATGAGTCTTGAAATTTGAATGTTAGGTGGAATGAGTTATCTTTATTTTATGCAGACAGTGTTTATGTCTGAGGCTGTATAAGACGGTCTAAATATTTATACACAAACAGGACCCCTGAAGATATATTAAGACCCTAAAAACAGTCCAATTATCTTACTGGGGCAGGTAGCCTCTCATGCCTGAGCAGGTGGACCAAAAGGTGCAGCGTGTAAATACTGTTTGAACATTTGATATTCCAAGTTGTGTAATCTTTTTGTACAATAAAATCTTTGACAGGAATATGTGATGTTACAACCCCACATGTTACATCGCTGTAGGTAACAACGCGGATGTTACATTGTTACTACGCATGGCATTACAACGCAAGTCGTTTCTACGACTTGCACTAGATGGCGCGCTGGACTAAGGAATAGTATAAATTACTATTCCTACTCCAGTTAGGGCGACAGCAGGGAATGTGTTGGACTTAAAATCCAACACATTCCCTGGTGTTGCACGCCATCTAGCGACTTACGATGTGATACCATGCGTGGTAACAACGTGAACAATGTAACATCCGCATTGTTACCAATGCGCGTGGTACTAACAGCATTGTAAAAACTACCCCCCCCCTGTGACAGTAGTAAATGATACACCAAAAACTGCAGTCTTCATTCAGGTGGTGGGTGCCGACACGGGTGAGGAGAAATAAGGGGTTTTGTGTATTTATATAGTAGTATTTTGAACGAGCACAAACTCACCTTCAAATCAACTGAGCAACTAACCTTGTTCCAATGGTCTGATTACTATGTGATTCAGTGTCATTAGGGATTTTCAAGTATTCCACAAAGATGGACAAGTAGGGCAAGTACAGTGGATTTCCCTATTGAGGGAAATGCAGGAGTACATTCAGAGCCCTACTGCTACCAGGAGAAGATGTAATGCCAGTAATCTACATGGTGATACATGTTGAAGCCCATAGGTTTGTTCCCAGTAGATAGAAATGTACTGAGGGGCAGATTTACAAGAACAGGTGCATCTCTGCATATTAGCTGAGATGTGTCAGTTCATTTACGTCCCATAAAAAAACCCTTGCACCACCATGGATGCGTCACACTTACAATGCAGCCCACCATGGCGCAAGGATAGACAGATGTGTGATGCATCTTTTGGAGTACAAAGAGTGCATTGCTGGAGTTGTGTCGCAAGCTTGATTCGACTCTAGTAAGGGTTAGAAATGCCTATTCCTAACATCCTGTGTCACTTCTTATGCCTGCTTCAAGCAAGTAAGTTTTTGACGCAGGGGCGTTGTAATAGTGACTCAGGTATAATGTAGTGCAGGGCTTTACATCTCCCTAGATGCGTCAGGTTGTAAATATGTTGCAACATGGTGCATTGTTTACAACGCCGCTGCTTCCAGAAGTGACGCAACAGCAGCGTAAAGTTGCTGCAAGGGGCTTGGAAATCTGTCCCTGAATGTGTCGAATTTTGCAATATAACTGCATATGATAACTCAGGCCTGTTTAGTTGATCCAGCATCAAGTACAATTTCTAGATAGTTGCATTTTCAAGGAGACGTGTATCAGATTTGGTCTCCAATATATTCTATAATTTATAATGAACACTAAATCTATCTTCCATATGCACCCTAGATAACACAACATTTTCAGTAAATATCTATTTCTTTACATCTCTTGACCAGTCCTGAAATTGTGATGACTGTACGGTGCTTCACTAATACTGGTGCTCAGCCCACAAAAGCACATTCATGTTTAGTGTTTTATGTGCATGTAGAAAGACCTACTAAGTAATGTTTTGCCTTCTTGGAACCTGCCTACCAGTTAACTCAGTTAAGTATGTCAGTGCCTCAAGCCGTGTGTTTCTGCCTGGTATTTTTACAGACACCGCCCAAAGACTACCCCAGTATTTGAATCATTTGTCTTCTGAAAGTTCAATATTTAGTTGAGTTTCCCACCATATTTTAGATGTTTCATTGACATATCTTGCTACAACAATAAACCCTGTGCAAAACCTGTGATTACTTTATATCCATGCACATGTGTCCATGCTACACACAATGGTGAACAGATATTAGGTCCTTTGTGTACAGCAATCCTACATCCAGGATGTTAGATATTGGGTTAAAGGGGGACTTGTGAAAAAGCAACAATTCTCTTAAGGCCACCAGTTAGCATTTGTAGATTTAGCTACCGATCAGAGACCTTTGACTCAGTTAGTGTCCTGCTTGTCGAGAGACCCTTTTTTTTCATTGATCTCAAATTGCACCCTTTCTTGGAGGGTACTGTGTGGTCGGGAAACTCTGCCAGTTCAAGTGTCTCCGTTTGTGGGTAGCAACTCAGGGCTGGTCGATCTTTCATCAGGATCTCTTCTTGGACGTCCACTTCCTCGCAGGTTGTTAGTGTCGGGGAGATCTTTTTACAGTGATGTGCATGAAGCCAGTTTCGCTTTCCTTCCACTCGAAGAGCAGTTCGGGTGGTGATCAAGACTTGCCAGGGGCCCATCCACCTGGGTTCCAGACTCTTCGTCCTCTGGAAATTCTTGATCAGTACGAAATCTCCAGACCTGATATCATGTCCCGGGCCCCTGGATACGTCTGGTACGGCTTGCTGCACCTGTTGGTGGATAAGTGTTCATTCGTTATACAAGTAGTCCGACATTAATATGTCCGGGACATCATTAATGGATGTTGGTTTTGGTGCTGCCCAAATGTTCATAGGCCTGCCGAAGACCACTTCATACTGGGTCAATCGGTGTTTGGTTGGAGTAGTTGGCATTGATAGCAATGCCAATGAGAGGGCATCGGGCCATTTCAACCCAGTCGTTGCTACTATCTTTGCTAATTTCAACTTTAGTTTCAACTTTAGTGTGGCATTGTGTCTTTCTACCAGGCCCGCTGACTGTGGCCTGGTAATACACTATGGCCCAGATGTAGGTAAAATAGATTTACCGATTTTTAATTACCGAATTTTACCGATTCGGTAATTAAAAATCGGTAAATCTAAGGGGTGGATATGTAGGTATTCCAGATGTGCTGGAATACCGATTCTGAAGAATTCGGTATTTACCGATTCGGTAAATACCGAATCGGTAATGCCCATTCATTCCTATGGGCTTTGAAGCCCATAGGAATAAATGGGCATTACCGATTCGGTATTTACCGAATCGGTAAATACCAATTTGTACAAGGGTGCAGGGGGTGTCACTTTGACACCCTCTGGCACCCCCAAAACAGGCTCGGGTGCCATGTGGCAGGCATACATGCCCTAAGGGCAGGTCTGACTGTCACATGGCATAGGTGTGCATGCACACATGTGCATGCACACCGGAATCGGTATTTTACCATCAAATTGGATTTGATGGTAAAATACCGATTCTGTAAGGCCTCTGGGACTCTGAAGAGTCCCACCTACATCTCGGTGCCTCAGAATCGGTAAATTTACCGAATTTATATTTTACTGAATCGGTAAAATTACCGAATAGGTAATTTTACCGATTCGTTAAAATAATGCCCCCTACATACCTGTCACCCATATACCGGTCGGTAACGGCGAAAATACCGATTTTCGCCCGTTACCGACCGACCTACATCTGGCCCTATATTCTGTATTACTTCTGCTATGAAGTGAGGACCTTTGTCACTCCATACAATTCTACAAAGGCTGTATTGGGGGAAGAACTCCTTCAGTAATACCTTTGCAGTAGCCATGGCGGTATTGTCGTGGGTGGGGTATGCCTCCACCCATTTGCTAAAGGCACACACGATACCGAGAACCTATTTTAGACCATGGCACCTTTCTAGTTGGATGTAATCCATTTGGAAGATTTCAAAGGGGTGGTCGGGGACTCCAAACCCTCCCCGTGGTACTACTGTCCCTTTCCCTGGGTTGTGTTGTAGGCATACTATGCATTGTTGTACTAGGCATTTTGCCGATTCTGCTATCCTGCCGTTATGCAATACCCTGGTGATTAGTTTGGTCATGGGGGCAGATCCTATGTGTGCAGGTAAATGTACCATGGTCAATATGGGGATCAGATAAGCATTGGGTAATAGACATTTGTTCCCATCTTTAGTCCTCCAGCAGCCTTCCTCTTCTTTTAGTCCCACCCGTGTCCACTCAGTCAATTCGTCTTGTGTGCCTGTCGTTTGTATCTCTCTTACAGTGATTCTAGCACCAGTCCTTTGTTCTGCTTGTGACCTGGTCACGTACATTCGCGTCGTGGTTCTTTCCTCGGCTGTGGCTCGGGCAGTGAAGTCGGCTAGTGCATTTCCCTGACCAATGAGATCCGTCACTTTCTTATGTGCTTGGCATTTAATCACTGCTAATTGCTTGGGGAGGAGGACTGCTTCTGTCAAGGCGGAGACTAGATCTCCATGCAGGATGGGTGTACCGTGTGAAGTCAAGAATCCTCTCTCTCTCCACAGGCGCCCAAAATGGTGAACCACCCCGAAGGCGTACTGGCTGTCGGTGTATATGTTTACTGTTGTTCCAGCTGCTAAAATACATGCTCATGAGAGGGTAATGAGCTCTGCTGCTTGGGCGGATCGTTGGGCAATGCGGGCTCTCTCTAGAATGGTTCGGACTGTGGTGACAGCGTATGCAGCGGAGGTGGTGCCGTCGGGCAGTTTGATGCACGAGCCATCTACCCGTAGTTCCCCATCTGGTTCTGAAAAGGTCGTGTCTCGGAGATCTACCCTACTCTTTGTTTGTTCATCAGTCAGTGTCATGCAGTTGTGCAATGGAGATACATCAGGGTCGTTATCGGGTAGTGGTAGCAATGTGGCTGGATTGAAGGTGGTGCATCTTTTCAGAGTGATGTGTGGTGCTAGTAGGGTCAACTCGTATCCTGTCAGTCGGGCGCTAGTCAAATGTTGTGTTTTGGTCTGGTTCAGTAGTGTGTCGATTGCATGAGCTACTAATTGGGTGATTGGGTTGGAAAGCTCTATTCCTTCGCTCTGGCGTATCGACATTGCTGCAGCTGCTACAGCGCGCACGCACGCACGCCGGCAGCCTTCTGGCTACGGGGTCGAGGGTGGCATAGAAATATGCACAGGGGCGTTGCTTGTGACCAATTGAATGTGTTAAGATGGACAATGCACAGCCCTCCCTTTCGTGTGTGTAGAGGGAGAATGGCTTGGAGTAGTCTGGGGTTCCCAGAACGGGTGCTGAACAAAGGGCATCTCGTAATTCTTTGAACGCTGTCTGGCATTCGGGTGTCCATGGGAGTGGTAATAGGATGTCTTTGGCTAGGAGGGAGAGAAGGGGTTTGGCAATGAGGCTAAAGTTCGGCAACCATTGTCGATAGAAAGAGGTGAGCCCTATCAAAGAGCGGACTTGTTTCTGATTCTTGGGAACGGGAGTATTTAGAATTGTCTGGATCCTATCGGGAGTGAGTGTCCTCCCTTCCTTCGAGAAAAGGTGACCTAAATATGTTACTTGTGGTTTGTAGAATTGCAATTTCTTTCAGGAAACTTTGTGACCATTCTCGGCAAGGAAATGTAGTAGTTGGATGGTGGCTGCGACAGCTATTGGAGTGGTGTCTGCTGCTAGCAGGATATCGTCTACATATTGTATCAATGCTGCCCGTCTGGTAATTGTACGGCATCCAACTGTCTTTTATGCGCCTGGCTATAGATGCTCGGGCTTTCTTTGTACCCCTGGGGTGCTCTACAAAATCTATATGAGCGTGATCTTTGAGTAAATCCGAAAAGATAGCGGCTGTTCTTGTGAATAGGTATGGAAAAGAATACGTTTTTGAGATCGATGACGGTGAAAGTGGTAGCAGTGGACGGAATTAGGGTCAGAATGGTGGTGATGTCGGAAACGACTGGATACTGAGGCACTGCAATCTTGTTTATCTCCCGCAGGTCGATGATAAAGCGGTAGGCTTTCCCATCTCCCTCTCCCTGCCCCACCTCCCTCTCCCTTTCACTTTATGATCGGCAAAATAGGACTGTTATACACATTGCTCACTACCTCTTCTACCACCCCTGCCTCTACCAGTGAGTGTAGGATTTTTGTCAGTGCTTTCACAACCTCTGGTGATATCTTGTACTGCGGCACTTTTGGTAATGTTGTGTCTTGTCGGATTGTCACGTGTACTGGGTCAATCATCATTCGTCCTATGTCTGAATCAGCCCTAGCCCACAAGTGTGAGGGCAAAGTGTCTAGAAGGGATGTGTCTGTCTCAGAAATGGGATACATATGCTGGGAAGGATTATCTCTTTTGTGTTGGTGGTTGTCATATAAGATAACTCGTACCCCGTCCGGTGAACATCTGATAGTCGCACGGAAATGCTTCAAAAAATCGAGACCCATAATGACGTCTGGGGTGTTGGGGGAGAGAAGAAATGTTGTTTTGATAAAATTATTTTCAAGATTAAAAGGGATTGGTTTGGACAAAGGGTCGGTGGAGGGTGCCCTTGGAATCAGTCGTTTCGATAGTGTACTACGTGTTGCTCCTGTGTCTACCAGAAATGGCGACTTTGTGCCCAGGACCATTGCGGTAACATAAGGGCCTTGCTGATCAACATAGAGCTCGACTGGATCCCTCCCTTGCCCTTGGCTGTCCTGTGGAAAGTCGTACGTGTGATCGTAATCTGACTGTTGGTACTGATTCTGTCTGGGATGATCAAGTGCATTCGCTCTTCCTGGCCTTTCTTCGCTAGCGTCATTCATGTACCCTCTCCCGCGCCATCTTCCTCTCTGTCCATTTACTATTTCCCTCACCCCTCTGCCCCTACCAGTTCCTAACAGAATCGGGCATTGGGACTTCCAGTGTCCATACTCTTAACAAAACGCGCATTGATCCTGTCCTAAGTCCCGAGGTCGTGTGTATGGCGTCGATGAATCATTTCTGGGTGGCTGCGCTCTAGGGGCAGTCTGCTGATATCCTCCCTTGTATTGCTCCCTTCCTGTATACACCCCTTGAAGCTGTGCTATCATAACTCTTTCCTTCAAGTCCTTCTTTTTCTTTTCTGTAGCACTATCATTTTAATTTTTCTGATGTTTGTAGTACTGGGCCATCTGGAGGATGGCCGCTGGTTTAGAGGCTGCCCAACTGCTTTCGCTGGTCTGTAGCTTCTGTGATACTTCCGGCAGCAGCCCTTTAACATAATTCTGCACGAGCAAGTGGTGTCCGGTTGTGGTGGACATGTCTTGTTCACTGTAATCGGAGAACACTGTTTTGAATCGGGAGAAATACGCTGAAACATCTTCTTGTGGTTTCTGGTGGCACGTGGTTACTATGGACCAGTCTATCTTTTTCTTTCTGTACTATCTTGTCGGGAGGTCTAATATAGCTTTTACCGGTTTCTGACCAGGGTTTAGTTGTTTGTCTAGTACACCGAGTTGTTCCCAGGTGTGAGCAAGCAGCTCTGTGTGGTCTATCCTCCTAATTTGTTTTCACACATCCGCTGGCAAGGATAGCCCAAAGAATAAGTCGATGTCGGCAAGCGTCATGATGGCTGATCCCAGGGCGGTACATAACACGGTGTAAAATGCGTTAGGATTCTTTTGTAAATCCGGTAAAGATTTACGGAACACCTGAATGTTCTGTCTGTCCCAGGGTTGATATACCCAATTGTAGACCACCTTTCCTTTAGCGTCCTGGTGGTTTATATCGTCGTTATTCCCTTGCCCTCTAGGGGTGACCCAATAAGGGGCAGCTTCCTTTATCGACATCATGTTATCTGGTTTTTCTATCGGCGGTCCTGCCATTATAGATGTCTTGTCCTTAACTACCTGTCCTTGTTCCATGAGGTGGCGGAATACCTCTAGTGTGTACGAGAAGAGATCCAACACATCACAGTCATTTCCATCTCCCGTATCTATTTTCCTATAAAAAGCCATGAGTCGTTCGGGCCCTACATCTTTGTATTTTTCTTCATAAGCAGTGAGAGTGTGGTAACAGAGACGTACAACAAAGTGTCGCTTGTTATTCTCGACATAGGAGTTGCATGTCAGTTATGTACTCTTCTGTCTCCTTTCTATCTGCGAGGGATTTAACTATTTTCTCAATGCCTGCTCTTTTGTCCTTATACAATCGTGGGACCCTCGGCAACCCTTTCTCTTTTGGTTCGACTCCTACTGACGCATCTTTTGATGAGGCATTAGATACAAGAGGCTCGGTCGGCGCAGAGGCCTTGGAGACAGAGGCAATGGTGCTACCTTCGGCTATGCTTTGGGATTCCTGGCGTACTACAGGATGAGTAGGGGCATAAGGAGGTGGCATGTAGATGATCGGTGAGCTTAATAACAAATCATCATCTACTCTTATTTTTGCTGGTAGTTTGGGGTGAAGAGTCACGGGTGTTCTAACAGGGTATTGACCTGAAATCTTTGACTCTTGTTCCCTTCTAGCGGTTTCTCTTTTTTTTACGTCTTCTTCTAACTTTTTGCAAGCTAGGTGAGCTGATTTTTGCATTTCTTTATCAAATCTAGTTTTGTCTCCTTTCTTTCGTTGGGCTGCTTCTTTCTGCCACAAACCGAAGCTATCAAGCATAGTTGATGTAGTTTTCTTTTTGTGAAGGGCTATTTCTAGCGCTTCCATTTTAGCGGGGTTGAAAGATCCCGTCAGTGGCCACTGATTTTCTCTGTCCTTCCTAGTGCGTTTATGCCACAGTTTGCTATAAGCTACAGTGGTTAATCCATATTTTACGTACATGTCCTTATTAGGGGTGCCCTCCAGTGGTGCCGGATGACTGACCTCTAATAAACGGTCCGGGCCGAACCAATTATCAAATAATCCAGAGAAGATAGGCATGACGTATTTAGCGGTCAAAAATGTATATCTCAAACTCAAGTAGACAAAAGTCTGCACTACCTATCCTTCACTCTCTGCAAAGAGAGTGAATATTCCTATTCTTCATTGTTTGCAAGCAGGGAATGTCTCAAATAAGTCAAAACTGAATACTAGTATGCAATCAAAACAAATCAAAGACAATGAATCAAACAATCAAATGACAGTCGTTTTTTTCTCACGACCTTACCCGGACCGTAAGGACAGTTCTTTGTCTTCCCCTTCCAGCGCCCGATCGTCCTCCTACTCAGATTTTACCGTGGCACTCCTGTGAGGTCCCAGTCAGGACCGTAGGTCACTCGAGAGAGGTACGTTTGGAACCAGTGAAGTTCAGTTGATTGGCAGCCAGACGAGGGTCTTTCTCGGGCAGGTGCACTCCAATCGTTTAGATGTTCACTCCGTCGTTAGGACCTCTCTACCGGACCCACGTGTCGCTGATGGGCACCGGGTTGGGACACCAATTGTGAAAAAGCAACAACTCTCCTAAGGCCACCAATGCTGCTCGGCACAAAACACCTTTGATCCACTTTCTTATATCTATCAAAATAATGAGGCAGGCGCTGGCCTACTGGAAGGCAAGAAACAGGTTTATTACTCCATAGGAGAACACATCAACTCAGACATCGGAATGTCTTCGGGAGGTGCTCTAACTGCATCTCCGTGGCTCGGTCTTTTATACATGTTTGCACCAGTTTATTGGTAGGTTAAACATCCTCGGAATTCCCGCCCCAAGCAGGTTCCCATTCAAACCCAGCAGCAATCGTCCCCCACCCAGATCTAACAGATGATCGCTATCTCGCAGCTGGACATTTCGACAGGATCAGAAAACATGTGGGATCGGTCAGATCTAAGGGTTCGCGCCATTGATTGAATCAGGCCTCTTTGTCAGTGCAACAAGTCCTGCTGCATGGGCAATAAACTTTGTCCGCAAGGGTCGGTTAGTGACTGGGACAAGATTGAGCAGCCAGGTGCGGTGAGGGAGTTTATCAGAAGGGCTTGCCCGTGTACGGAGGATGAAAGGACGAGCGGGTGTAGGGCGGAAAGTGACTCCGGGGCCTTGTCATCATGACAAGGTTTTACAACCCCAGTACATTTGTATGTGCTTAGTCAGGGTGCTGGGGATGATAGCGAGGTCAGGGTGAAACATAGGTGACCAGCAGAGTATGAAATGGCCGCGATGTCTAAGATGGTTGCTGCTTACGCGCACGCAGAGGCTCTCACTAAGCAAGATTGCGCTGGTAATGTTCATGTATGTCGCTTTAAATTTTTACAGACTGAAGTATGAGTCGAACAGCAACTACAGTCCTAGTCAGGGTAAGTGTTAGACAAACCCTAATTTAAACTTATGCACACCCTCTGGTAGCTTGGCACTGAGTAGTCATGCTTACCTTAGAGGCAATTTGTAAAGTAATTTTGCAACACTTCAAAAGGTAAAACATTAGGGATACCACACGAAGAGAATCTCCAACATGTTAGAACATTTGAAATTAATTCAATGAATAAAACAATACTAAAATGACAGAAATCCAATAGGTAGAACTTTAGATATGATTTTTTAAAGAAATACAACTTAGAAGCAATATGCGCTTACATGAATTATCTGGTCACATTAGCTTAGGACAAAGCCAGAGGTTCAGTCAGACTGTGATGGAGCATGGGCCAGTTTCAGAGGCTTAGTACGTACCGTTCAACAAAAGTGCCTTGAACTTGACTGTGCCAGTGAAAATGCAGGGTGGAGCCTAGAGGTGCATCGGTGTTCACACGCAGTAGGGGTGATTACTTGTTTTTCTCTATGCAACCAGTGCAATGCACTGGATCACAGGTACAACAGTTCAAACTATGAGTTGTTGAGTTTCTCCAAGCAGTAGAGGTGATGCATCGATCTTCTTCATGCACTGACGGTGAGGCATTGCTTCTGAAGTGACGGTTTGGTAGGCGTAGCACTTTTCCCGCAAAAGCAATGTGTCCATTCTGCTCATGCAGCACAGGATGTGTTAGGTCTGATGAAGCAAGCACCATAGACCAACTTATGATGGTCCAGGACTGGGGTGGAACCAC
The DNA here is from genome assembly GCF_964261635.1 of Lissotriton helveticus. Classification (NCBI taxonomy): domain Eukaryota; kingdom Metazoa; phylum Chordata; class Amphibia; order Caudata; family Salamandridae; genus Lissotriton; species Lissotriton helveticus. The sequence goes on from NC_136064.1 coordinate 129,781,381, forward strand.
TTGCAAGGGTACAGATTACAGAGCCTAGGTGTTGGAGCAGGAGGGATAGAAGTCTTTTATGCCCCTGGAACTTGAAATCAGGAGGAAAACCAACGAGTCCTTGTAGTCACTCTGAGACTGAGACTAAGATGAAGTGATGCAGATTCAGTCTTTCTCACCCAGGCATGTGAACAGCAGCAGGCAGCAGAGTGGCAATCCTCCAGCCTTACAAAATACATTCTTCCTGTCAGACTGTTCACAGTACAGAAGTGTACTGAAATGCTGGTGTCAGAAGTGTATTACTTATACCCAGTTGTGCCTTTGAAGTGGGGGAGAATTCAAAGAAAGGTCCTTGAAGTACACAGAGACCCCCCCTTCCTGCCCTGCCCCCAGACTCACTGCAGTCCTTTGCTTGGGGACAGCACACAACATATTCAGGTGTAAGTATGAGCCTGAGTGTAGCGTCTCCCTCCCATCCTCCCTGGATGGCCAATTGATGAGAATGATTCCCTGCAACTGGTCGTAGGATGCTTGATTCCAGTCCAGGGAGCACCTGGCCGTTCAGGCTAGACTGTTCTCATAGAGAACATGGTCAAGACTGACTTGCATGTGGCTGGGTCTAAACTGGAAGGGCATGTGGAGCAAAAAATAATGGATGTAGGCCCAGATCTCTGTACTGTGTTGAATATATGAAATTTTTCTGCATTCTGTCCATCAATTGTTCTTTCTGCAACTTTCTATAAGTGTCATTTTCAGACTTGCAATTTAAAATCTGATTATACGAGTTGTGATTTTAGATCATGAGGCCAGAGGCACTAAAATGTAAAGTATATCTCTTCGCAATTATAAATTACATTTAACATATGTAATAAGGTACTCCCAAAGTTATCCTAAGGAAGAGATATGCCTTGCAGTAGTGACGGACGATTTCAAGTTTTTTCACTACAGGGTTATATGAAACTTAAAGATAAATGTCCTGCCTTTTAAATATATTGCAGGCTTCCCTCTGGGTTAACCACAGTTTACCTTAGGGGTGAAATATATCTAAAAAGGTAAGGTTTAGGCCTCACAAGATCAAAATGGCAGTGCAAACTGCACATACAGGCTCTGAAGTGACAGGCCTGTAATGTGGTTTGAGGGCTATTTAAGTGGGTGTTACAAGCAGTGTCGCAGGCCCACTAGTAGCCTTTAATTCAAAGACCCTGGGCGCAGGTAGTGCTCTTTACTAATAACATATAAGTATATTAAGGGAGCGACCCTTGACTCTGACTCAGGTAGGTCGCTCCCCCACACTGCACTACACCACCTGTGTGACTGTGTCCCCCTGCTGTTCTCTGCTCAACTTAGGCTCCTCAGCCTGAGTTGTGTGCCTTCACATTGCTGATTCTGCTGCTCTGCTTATGTGCGTTTTGTTTTCTTGATTCTACTGTTCTGTGTATGTGCCTTTTGCTTTCTTGATTCTGGTGTTCTGTTTTTGTGACTTTTGTTTTATTTGTTCTTTTTTTCCCCGTGCCCCGTGTTCACATCGGTTTTTCCCGCTGCTGCGTCCCTTGTGGCCATGCCCCCTGCCTGCCAATTTGTTTCCCGCTCCTGCCTCCCAGCTGCTCTTCCCTCCCACATCCCCGCATAATGGCAGCCGCTGTGCAGCCGCGCCACTGGCGCACCTGCGGCGTGCCTTAGGCAAGCCTGTCTGACCCGTCCGTGCCGTGGAGAAAGTGTTTCATCAAGAGATTCTAAGCAGACGCATTCTGTTCAGCCTCTCCTGGCTGCAGCGTTTAATTAAACAAACTTGTCCCTGTTTTGCCAAAGGCCTCTTGTATTTTCATTTATTTAAGCCAAATTTGTATCCACGCAACATTCATTTTCTTGAAGATATGTCTAGGACCCTTTTGATGGCACCTGCACACTATATTTCTAAAACTATTTCATAGGTCTTCATCACTGATAATGTTTTAGTATTCACGCACCACTGTTTGACCTCAAGGAAAGAGAGGTCCTGTATCCCAGATTATCTTTTAAGATTCCTTCCAAAGCCAATCTTGGTTATTTCTAGCCTCTAGAGAGGAAGATGCATCATGCCAGTAGTTGATACGTGCCAAGGATCACTGCTACTGCAGCATGTGTTAGCCTTACGGATGAAACACTTTCTCCATGGCTCATCTGCTCATGACAGGTCAAGCTGTCAACTAGGTATGCAGTATGCTGATTCTTCACAAGGAACACTAGTTCACAAGTATTCACACCTTTATTCACAATGGACTTTATTATGTTCAGGAATTAGTCTGTGAGATTGGTGTCCAGTCTAACATATGTATGTTCATCTGCTAAATGAGCTTCCACTAGTGATTCTTAATATGTTGTGTTCATCCCTTGTCTGCCGTTTGACATGTGATAGCTGGATTTATTGCTAGATTTAATAGAATTTCATATTCATTTTGGGTGAGGTTTCTTGATTGTTGTCTCTTTTTAAAGTTCAATTTCAGTATGTCTTGTTTCACTGGAGATTCAAATACCTTGAAACTTTTGTGACTGACTGGTGTGATGTACAAAGTCTACGGTTTTAAACCTCATAAAAGATCTTCCCCACTGTCATATCATTCTGTAGCTACATTTTCAAAAAAAATTCTCAGGCATAAATGTCCCAATTACTTGGTATGACTGGTAGGTACAACCGACCTTCCTTTCTGTAAAGTTTTTAATTCGATGTTTGAGAATGTGTAATGTAAGAAGTTGATCACAAGGTTTTGTTCCATTTTGTTTTCTTGCCCTTCTCCTTTGTCCCTGGGGTTGTCCGCGTTTGTGGAGGTTCCTTTTCTTTTACCTTTTCTTTTTCCCCTCCTGGGTCATCTCTGTCTGCCTGGCCTAATTCTAAAAAAGAAGAAACTTCAGAAGTTTGAGTTTGTTTGAGGTCATTCTGGGGGTGCTGGTGTTGTAATATCTTATAATATCTGGTCTCGTTTGATGTTGACTGGAGATGGCACTCTCTGAAAATGAGGTTTCTGTATTCTGGGTATAGGGTTTATTCTGTCTCCTTCTTGCATATACTTCCACCCAGCTATAAACGTCCCCTAGTTTATAATCCACTGTGTATCTGCACAATTTTGGTATTTTTCTCTCATTTATTTCCTGAGTCTGTTTTGCCATTTGATTTTTGATATCTTCTAATACTTTCATCCAGTCCAAGGCCGACATTGATTTAATTAATTTTAATTTGATCTTTGATATTTCTTTTGAATAAATCATCTAGTATATTTGACAATTCCTCAATTATCAATAAAATAAAGTCTAGAGAACATGTGTTTAGTATAGCGTACCATCGGTCTTTGAATTTCTGTACATTTTTACATAGTGTGGGTTTTAGCAGTATCCTTAATCCCCTAGGTATCTTTTGGAACCTGTGGTATCTAATTAGAGTGCTGACATGCAGCCATTGGTTGATTCCTCATTTAGATATATAAATCAGTTGTTTAATGCTCTGTTCTTTATTGCCAGTTGTAGAGAATTTGGCGGTTTCCTCTTGTATAAGTGCATATATCCTGGTTGCTTTTTTACTTGCGAATGCAAAGGTATCTGCTCGTATGTCAGTTAGATTTGATATTTTATTTGGCTTTCAACATGCGTGTGCCATGCTCCGCACTGTATTTCATTTCCTATTACAGATTGTTCCCCTGATGAAGGGCGGGACATCCTGAAATGCATAGGAAAGTGTTAAAACTTTGGGAGATTTAATTCATGCTTGAAACAGAAGATCATGTTGCAATGTTGACTTAAATAACTATTCATTTTCTTGGAGAATACATCTAAGAATTAACAAAAGAAGAATTTGGATTACTGTAGTTATTCAAAACAGCAATTAAAAACCTCCTTGATCACGGTCAGGGATTTTTGCTTTATTGCCTGGGACACACTCCCTAATTCTCGGAGGTGCTATTGATTTCCAGTCATAAATCGTTCACATGTTTGCCAAAAGTGTCTCTCTGACTCAGGGAGAGCCCCATGTTAGCCAGTCTGTATGTGTCCATATGTCCAGTGTGAGGAGCTTGTGATCGGTGTGTGTGGTGTGCCTGTCATGTCCTGATTGATTGAATGTACTTATCCACATGTGGTATCTTGCTTGTGGTACTTCTGGGAAAAGTTCACCCTTTGCCAAACAGGTTATTTTAGGGCAAATTATCTTTAACTATTTTGTGTTACAACTTTTTCACTATGGTTTTCCATGGGTTTGTGTTTGCCTGTAATTTATGGGGGACCCCACCTGTGATTTGTTACTCACAGGACCTGCCTGAGCACATATCTGTGTCTCGGGGTTGATAGAGAGGTCACTTTGGGTGAATTTAAAAGCAACACTGTGTTGTGGGGATTCTGCACATACACACAACTATGTGCAGGAAAACAGGACCTCGGTGTCTAAGCGTTGTACCTTCCTACCACCTTAACACCCAAAATCCCCAAACCGAATAGCTATAGTGCCTCATTCAATCTCCTAAATATTCACTAAGCTACAAATGATTAGACAACCAAGAACACAACACTCCCGACTCTCTCTGGAATCACAGTAGCAAGACACACCATTTCGCTCACTCACTCGTACTTGTCCAAATTAAGAATTGTCAGAGTCATTGTATAGGTCAAAAGTTTTATTTTGACTATTGTGCACTATAATGCGGTATACGGGCCACTACCAGCAGCGAAATGTAGAAACCTAACATTTAGCATTGTTACAATTCCATAGAATATAAAGGGGGATGTCATCATATTCGGACAGTGGAAAAGTGACTATAAGGCCTAACTACCCTCCCAGTAGTAGGTTATGTTTATTAAATAAAGGAAGATCTCTGGACTTTGTCAGCAGACCCCATACCTTAATGCCTAGATGGAAGTTTTGCATCATCGGAACATCATAGTTCTTCTCCCTGGAAAAGTCTCTCTCCAAGTGTGTGTTTGTGTTTCAATTTTTTTATTGAAATTTATATGAAAAGATACATATATTATAATAACTGTATGCATTGTCATAAAATAAATACATAAGAAATGTGTTAGGCATAAGCATATAGTAACATTTTTTCCCAAGTGTGTGTTTGCCTGAAGAGGACTGTCGAGAAAGTGAGGACTTGATATCTTTAGGTGTAGGGATTCAGAAAAGGGGGTGGTGATGAACAGAGTGTCTGAATTAAGCAGACCACTCTTACCCAGTCCAAAGATCAGGGCTTGATCCATCACCGTTATTTAGCTCACTGCCCCATCCCAGCTCAGAACCTGGCTATATGCAAATTAGTCTGTCCCTGGCCCAGTGCATCATGGGAACAGGGCAGACCAAACTACCAAGCCAATTCTTCACCAGAAAGGAGACAAGCTACCGGGGACCGGTTTCTGGCATTTCAGCCTCGTCGGCCCGGCTTGCTTGAATCCTGATGGAGCAGTGAGCAAGGGACTCATGTCTGAGTATACCCTGCCACACCTATAGTGGCCAAAAACGATTCAGAAAAGGGGGTGGTGATGAACAGAGTGTCTGAATTAAGCAGACCACTCTTACCCAGTCCAAAGATCAGGGCTTGATCCATCACCGTTATTTAGCTCACTGCCCCATCCCAGCTCAGAACCTGGCTATATGCAAATTAGTCTGTCCCTGGCCCAGTGCATCATGGGAACAGGGCAGACCAAACTACCAAGCCAATTCTTCACCAGAAAGGAGATAAGCTAATAAATACATAAGAAATGTGTTAGGCATAAGCATATAGTAACATTTTTTCCCAAGTGTGTGTTTGCCTGAAGAGGACTGTCGAGAAAGTGAGGACTTAATATCTTTAGGTGTAGTACAACAGGAGAAAGAGGTTAGTATTGGTGATTTTGCAGAATAAATTAGAAAGTTTAACACTAAAAAAACAAACCATGGGGGTCATTAGTAAGCATGGGCGGATTTTGCGAATTGGCAATCCGCGAACTTGCGTATTTACGGATTCGCAATCCGCAAAATCCGCGAACTCTCGCGAATTTGCGGATTTTTTTTTTGTGTTCGCAAGGGTTTCTGCCAGTTCGCGAGGGTTGTGTACCAGTTCGCAATTGCGAACTGACTTGTCGGCTCGCAACGGCCGCGACTATGTTGTTTCTACGTCTGGTTCATCATCACAGGTTCACAGCACCCTGTGTTTCACCACTGCCACCCTCTGGTACACCCATGCCACCCTCTGGTACATCACTGCCACCCTCTGGTTGGTTTATCATTGTAGATTATGGGGGTGAAAAAAATCAAGCACACCTGCCCTGCTTCAACTGACATGAATTAATTTAGGGTTGATTAATGTGTCACTGAATTTAAACTTCCAGTCTGGCTGGCACCTGCTTCCTTATCTGTAATTTGCTTTCTGTTGCAGTGCAATTTTTTTTCACAGGACCTTTGTGGCCTACTTGTAGCTATTCTATGAGCCTGCTGTGAGGGTCAGAGCAGGGTCATAGAATAGTTGCAAGTAGGCAACTGAACTCTGAAGGGGCCCCTCAGGAAGCACTACAGGGAATGGTTACTAATGATAAGATTGAACTTTTGCACCTGCTGAGTGCTTTCAGTTTTGCAAAAATGCAAATATCCAGCAGCATCCACAAAAAGTAATCCTTCCAGGCACTACAGGGAATGGTTACTAATGATAAGATTGAACTTTTGCACCTGCTGAGTGCTTTCAGTTTTGCAAAAAATCATAATTTTCAAGGTTTATGCTGCCTGCTGGTGGATTTCTTGTGCGAAATTGCGAGATTGTCGCTGCCCGCCGCATCTACGTGTTCGCAAGTGTTTACTCCTGCAAAATTGTATAGTATTCTAGTCGGCAAGTTCGCAAGAGTTCACGGATTGCGAATTTGCCGAAAATCCGTAAAAACCGCGAGCGGAACGGATTTTACGCTCATGCTTAGTCATTAGAATGTCTGCTGAACTTTTGTCTGTCCGCCATCCAATCATATTTCGGACTGCCCCCCTACAAGGCGGTGGACCCACAGGGCAAATTAGGATGCAAATGCCGCTGTGGTGGTCACATTGCCCATGTTTTGTATTGTGGTGGATGCTGCGCCCTGCAGCACCCGCTCGGGACAAACCAGACACCCCATACACACCCCTGTACTACGTGGCAGGCACCATGCAGTATCTGCCACATGGTAAAGGGATATGATGCCCCTCCAGGATCTATATCTCTGACCTAGGAGGCCTGCCATTTTGCTGTGGTTTGACTGCCGCAGAACGACTGGCAGAAAAGGACATTGTAATCCCTGTAGCAGTGCCCTATAGGCACCACCACCATTCTGGGACTACGAGGATATCCGAGAGGCAGTCGGATAAAGCCTGCCTGTCGGACGATGGCAGGTGGTGTTTTCTACTGACACCTGTCCAGAAGCCATTGTAATATGGCAGATGGAGATCCCTGTTATGATGGCCGAGGGACCCCCCCCACCAGCCTGTTAGTAGTGGTCCATCAGCCATTTTAATCAGCACCTATGTTTATATTTGTTGTTGATGTACTCACTAAAGAAGTCAAACTAGGAATGTTGATTCATATTTAAAAGGTAAAAAAGAAAACAATGATAAGTGGCAGCAATATGTTTGTAGAAGAGCGTTCTGAGTTGTCTGCTGATCAAGTTATACATAAGTACTGTTAAAACGAATTAGTAGAAAACAAAATGCTGGATAGAGCAGTACAAAACAAGTTAGAGGGGGCACCTATTCCTGACAGATTTAAATGTTTATGAGTCTATTCTTATCCAGGCTGTATACCCATTCCAGGCCATAGTTCTTTTGGAGCCTAAGACAGGTAGTCTGTCACCAACAGATAAATGAACAAGACTCAAAGGAAAAGTTGTGTATATCAATACGATTTTAAAAATGCTATTGGTTGGTGTAGACAGAGAAGAAAAGTAACCAGTAGGTATACTAGTAATTGTTGTACCAACAAAAAGATAAAAAAAATGGCAAGAGTTTGTACATATTAATAAACTACAATATGCAACATTATACCTGGTACAGAATAATATTCATTATTTGATTTGATTTGAATAGCTTTATTTTGATATTTTTATCATATCATAAAAGCAATACAAAAACAGTTAAAAATATAATACAGTTTAACAATTCATACCTCTATTTAATTCACGCCATTTAATCAATTCTGCAATTTTTTATAACCATCAATAAAATAACATAGGAGGGAATTTATTCGCCATAAAATTATTAGAACAAGCTAAATCAATGCAGGTCTTTTTACTGGAGAAGCAATTTCCTCGCGGATCTTATCCGCCAGACCCAACCCAGAAATTTTGCCAGGCAACAGGCAAACAAAGGGCGAGCATCAGATCTCAAGATACGTAGAGCCTCCAAGTGCGATCGAGTGCCAAGGCTCAAGCATATTGGTTTCAGCCATCTGCACCGAGGCGCTACATATGCTGGGCACTCAAACATTAGATGGGCAATGGACTCATCCCTTTTTTCACAAAAAGGGCAGTACGATGTGGTTTGCAGCGGTGGCTTCCAGCTTGCTGTCCATAGACCTAATGGTAGGACTCCCACCCTGAATTTGAAGTACAAAGACCTGTCCAACGGGTTGGGAATCATGTCCAGATAAGGTTCTCTAAGGGGGAGGTCCTTGATTAACAGAAACTCAACGGCAGATCTGCATAATTTAGAATTACTCATTCTCTCATTAGCCACCCATGACCAGTAAAATTTCTTTAACAACTGTTTGGGTGGAGCTGTTCTGTTAGCCCAAGCGTCTCCAAGGCCCAGTTCACAGAGAAGCCACTTTACTTGCATGAGCCAACCCACCTTGTGCCCGCCAGGGGATGAGAGAAGTTCACTCAAGGCTTCTGCGTAACTCGTCAATTCTGGTACGCTCCATATTCGAGCCCACAGTAAGAGGGGACGTAACCTTACTTGCTCGCTTATTGGGCGTGTACCTGCATCTAATAAGAGAGGGAGTGTTGGAGTGCTGTGTGGTAGCCTCATAAGATCTTTGTGAAATTTGTTTTCAAGATGGGTCAGTGTATCAACTCTCTGGGTGCCCCACAATTCCGACCCATACAGCGCCGCACTCACAACCCTAGCCCTATAGATGTCTAGTATCGCCCCAATGGGTTTAAGCGACGAGGCACGATGTTCTTTTAACAAAGCCCCTGTCATAGAGTCACAGAGTCGGATGCCTAAATAATCAAATTCCCTTACCCTTTCAAGTGGGACTGAGTCTAGGGTTGGGGGAATGACTGACTTCCTAGGGGGGTTTAAGACCAGGAATTTGGTTTTGCTTATATTGATGACTAGGCCCCTAGAATCACAAAAGTCCTTGAACCTAGAAAGCAACGTTTGAAGGCCTATCGGGGTTTTTGAAATCAGGAGGGTGTCATCTGCAAATAGGAGGGTGGGTATTTTCCTGCCCGCCAGGGAAGGTGCATCTGCTGGATGTTTAAGAAGATGCTCCACCACTCCGTTAACATAAAGTGAAAACAGAGTGGGGGCTAGCACGCAACCCTGGCGGACACCCCTATCTACAGGAATGTGAGGTGTTTTCTGGCCCTGATCACCCCACCTGATTTGAACAAAGTTGCTTTCATGGAACTTAATAAGCAAACCCAACAAATACGGAGGGATACCTAAACCCTCTAAGACATTCCACAATTGGTCACGTGGGAACAGGTCAAAGGCAGTCCGTAAGTCTATAAATGCGAGATACAGACTGCCATTGCCCAGTACAACCACTTTCCAATAGATCATTAAAAAGCGAAATGTCTGTTCAATGGTGCCAGTTCCTGATCTAAAGCCGGCCTGAAAGTCAGACAAAACCTGATTTTCCTCAGCCCAATGCAAAATCCTACCTAGGACTACTTTGCCTGCTACCTTTTGGGTGGAATCGAGCAGTCTAATTGGACGGTAATTAGCAGGGTCGTCCCGACAGCCTTTCTTAAAAATCGGGACGACCTCCGCACCCCTCCAAGAGTCCGGAAGGTGACCTCCCATCACGGCCTCGTTCAGAAGTAAGGCAATAAGCCCGCTCCAAACCTCTATATTAACCCGCAACAGATCACCTGGGAGGCCATCTGGGCCTGCAGCCTTGTTAGGAACAAGGCACCTGATTGCCCCTTCGACTTCCTTAACAGCAAAGGGGTAGTCATTGCTTGTATTAGCAACCAGCACTCTATGCAAAGGACCCCTGTTTGTTTCTAGTACGCCTGATGGCAAGGAGTAGAGCTTTGAAAAATGTGCTAACCAAGCCTCCCCTGTAATGTTGCAAGTCAATTGTGAGTCAACGGGCCTATCTCTACCTCGGAGCAAGTCCCAAAACCCCTTCGTGTCCTTTTTGGAGCTTGCATCTATTAGATCTCTCCAAAAGTTGGTTTCATGCGCTTCCCTTGCCACGGATAGGACTTTTTTATAACTTTTCCTAGCGAGTCTAATTCAAGCTGGATCCTTCACTTTCACAGCTAGGACAAGTTCACCTTTGGCCGCATGACATGCAGAGGAGTACCATTTATCTCTGCCCTTGATTGCAGTTCTATTAGCAGCCCTTACCCTACTCTGTGGGACTATGAACAATTCACTTAGAGCTGTGACAGTTTCTGTGAGGGCCGTGAGGGCATCACGATTAATGGATTCCAATGTATCTAAGCGGAGCTTTGCAGCTGTCATTATGGTCTTAGCTTGAGCCATCTTTCCCTCGTCCGCAGCAACCTTAGCCCATTTTAGTCGCCTGCCACAGTTTGAAGGAACAAATTCATGGGATGACTTCCATATAGGTGGAGACGTAGTTGGATTCCCGCCTTGCCACAGGGGGGTAAGGGTTAAGGCCAAAGGGTTATGGTCGCTGTCGGATGTCAATAAGACTTCCATATCATGGAGATACGACCATAAATTATGGTTCAGCAGTACATAGTCGATTCTAGAGGTGTGTCCCACCCTATTGTAGGTGTGCGTTCCCCCAGAATCTGACTTAGAACGACCATTAGTGGCTCTAAGGTCGTATTCCAAACAAAGTGAATTGATATCTATGGCACTCTGGGACCATTTTTTAATCGGATCTATAGAGAGCAGGGGAATGCCTCTCTTAACATCATCTACCCAGGTGTCCAGGATGTCTTCACTGGCTAGGGGTTCGAAACAGCAGTTAAAGTCTCCTGCTAAGACAACAAAGGAATCAATATTACAGGCTCTGAGCTCCTCTTCAACTCCGGATGAGGATAACATTGACTTCCCCCCCCGGCCCCCCTTAAGTAGAGGTTAAACACTTCTAGCTTCCTACCCCCATGTCACATTATTGTAAGTCTCAGAAGATCAGGAGATTGTGTGTTAATATGCCTTATATTTAAACTCAATGCAATACTGACCCAAATGAGAAGGCCACCCGACGGGCGACCTTTACTGCCCTGTGATTTCAATGCTGGCACGAAATAAGTTGTGTACCCTACCCTGTGGCGGGGTTCCAAGCACCATGTTTCTTGCAGGAGACAAATCCCGAAAGGATCGACAAAGGAATTCCAATCTGGATTGTCAACATTGCGTGCAAGCCCTGCCACATTCCAACTTAAGATCTTCAGCTGGGGGTTTTCTATGGTTCTCTGTCTAGTCAGGGAGGCAGAAGCAGGGGGATCAATGATGGAACCAAGGCCTACTCTTGGGCCACAAGCAGCCGCTGCCGCTACTTCAGCGGCTCTAGTTGGTGTTTGAGTGGCCTCTTTCTGGATTTGGATATTAGCCCTGGGGACGGTAATTCGTTTGCCAGGAGGCAAGGACAGCTGGTCAAATGGCATAGAAGTCGTTGATGGAGCAACAATCTCGTGCACAATTGCATGGGTTCTATTAGTGTTAGAGGTGTACAACGCTCCCTGCACTAGCAAGGGATGTGCCATGGGTTGGACAAGTGGGGCGGAGCTAGTCCCGTCAGGGTTAGTTAGCAAAAGAGAGGAGTCAGGTTCCACATGAGGTAAGGAGATCTTTAACGGCAGTGGGGGATCAAAAGACTTGAGCAGTCAATCTACTTCTTCGAGACAACTGTACCTGTTCGAGGTTGATACCCCGAACCAGCGACTGGGTGGAATTTGCTCTTTAGTAGAATACCCCCTCCTGGACTGATGGTGTGCCATGGACCAATTGCCCCCATAAGTGTGTGCATTACATGGTGGATAGAAGAAGGTTAGTGGCCTAGGTGCTATGGATGAACCCTCATCCCCAGTTGACCATGAGCAGATATGGTGGGCCGTGTTTGGGTCCTCAAAGTCACGACTATGCAATCGCCAGGTCTAGATTTCCATGAGGGACCCACCCAGGGAACTCTTCCCACCATATTAACTCCACTTGTCCGACCATTTGGAATCGGTCTATGCACATTGAGCCAGTGCATGACTTTGTTCTTTAGAGACCAATGATTTTCGTATTGGCCGTTCGCAACCTCCGGCACACCCGTCAGCACCACCACATAATCATTGGCCTCGGGGGGGAGATCGATATACCCCCCTTTAAAGTTGCTCTTATTATATGAGCCCTGAGTGTGACGGTGCGTAGTGTTGCTAGTATTCTGCCTTGGAGGAGCACCCACATTAATTTGTATGGGGACTTGGGGAGTGGTGTCCTTTGGCTTTGGGGCCCTGGGCAGGTAATCGGGGATTTTGTGATCAACTCCCTTGGTACGAGGTTTGGGGATTGGCTGTGTTATAACTGGTGCTGAAAGGGGAAGGATTGGGGTCTGTGGGACTAAATTATTCTCTAGGAGACCTTGGTTTTCTAGACCTCGCAAGCCAAGAGTGGCCAAGTCTGTAATGCTCTTTTCCATCTCTAATAGGTGGTTCTCGATGCGAGAAAGTCTTAGGTCCAGGGGAGATAGGAGCTTTTTTAAGGTTTCCCAAACTATTCCCATAAACTCCCCATCCCTCCCTTCCTGATCCTTTGATTGAGGGCCAACTTCCTCTGCAATTAAATTATCTTTCATGGTTGCAGAGGCTGAAACTTCACTATCTTTTCCCCGGGGGACCTGTGGCGGGGTAGCAGACCCTCCTTTGACGCTAGACACGGGGATATTACCAACGTTGAATAGGTGTGCCCCAGCAATTTTAGCCTTTTTGCGTAAGTATGCAGACCTTGGGATACGTTTCCTTTTGTGTAAATTACCCTTAGTACTATTACATGTGGATACATCGGAGATATCCGGGGAATGGGAAATGGTGGTGAGTTGTTGGTCAAGAATAACCACGGGCGGGTGCTGGCATACAAGCGGGGGTATGGGGCACAGGGGTAACGGTGAGACAAGCGAGACCGGAGTGTGATGGACATCCGCCTGCGTAATTACGCAGCGCTGATTCTCCAGACGCTCTGGGGTGATAGCAGAAGCTATATGACCCAAGGATGATTTCTTAGAATTAGCAAACTCCAGTGACAACTTTCTAGCAGCAGCCAAATCTAAAGAGACTCGAGTTTGCAATTTAGTAATTTCATTGTCTATAGCAATGTTTGTGCGTGTAATAAAGTCATCCATGGGGCCATTTTGAATCAAACCCCCCTTAGCAGCCCTACTGCGGGTCGCTCGTGTGCACATATTTAGCACAATAGGCGACCAGCATAAGCTATAGGTGGAAGCGATGTGGACTGTACTGATAACAGAGCTAGGGGCGAAAGAGGGGGGGCCCAGACCAGACCGATTAGACCTCGAACGGCCTCAAACGGCCCGCTCTTTGCCCGGTCTTCGCCCCAGGCTGCGTCCCGCGCTGCGGGAGTCAAAGGCTTTGATGTAGTGGGCGTTGAGGGCGGTGGGCGGGCCAGCAGGAAGAGCGGACCGGAAGCTCTCCCACGGTCACGCAGGGATTCCTGGGCAATGGAGTCCCTGCAACGCTCGCAGCCCCGCTGTAGCCACTGACCCAGCACCTGCACGGCTCCTGTTCCACTTCCAACAGCGTCCAGTGCACTGCCCCTCGAGCAGGCGGCGAGGTTCCGTCGGGCAGAGGGCAGAGGGCAAAGGTGATGTCCCAGAAGAAGCGCCTCCAGGTAAATGCGCTTTAAAAGTTAGGCGTCCCAAGGGAGAGGAGAACACAGTTGTTTAAAAGCCCTCCAGTGGGCGGTGGGCGGGCCAGCAGGGAGAGCGGACCGGAAGCTCTCCCACGGTCACGCAGGGACTCCTGGGCAATGGAGTCCCTGCAACGCTCGCAGCCCCGCTGTAGCCACTGACCCAGCACCTGCACGGCTCCTGTTCCGCTTCCAACAGCGTCCAGTGCACTGCCCCTCGAGCAGGCGGCGAGGTTCCGTCGGGCAGAGGGCAAAGGTGATGTCCCAGAAGAAGCGCCTCCAGGTAAATGCGCTTTAAAAGTTAGGCGTCCCAAGGGAGAGGAGAACACAGTTGTTTAAAAGCCCTCCAGTGGGCGGTGGGCGGGCCAGCAGGGAGAGCGGACCGGAAGCTCTCCCACTGTCACGCAGGGACTCCTGGGCAATGGAGTCCCTGCAACGCTCGCAGCCCCGCTGTAGCCACTGACCCAGCACCTGCACGGCTCCTGTTCCGCTTCCAACAGCGTCCAGTGCACTGCCCCTCGAGCAGGCGGCGAGGTTCCGTCGGGCAGAGGGCAGAGGGCAAAGGTGATGTCCCAGAAGAAGCGCCTCCAGGTAAATGCGCTTTAAAAGTTAGGCGTCCCTTATAAGAATGGAACTGTTAATACAGAAGTAACATCTCTAGAAGATGATAAACTAATGTCAACTGGCCAAATTGAAAAAGTAAATAAATCCAGAAGTGAAGAGATTCATGAACATTATACCATACATCCTCTCCATTTGAAAGAAATCATATGAAACACTATTGAATTATTTCAAATGAAAGAAGTAAAAGGAACACCAGTGAGTATATGGGATAAAAGTTTAGAAGCTCACTGTTTTCCACGGCTATTACCCAGTGGAGAAGGTGGACCATTTGATGACCTAGCTGTACATATTCCAGCATCAGAATAACAATCAACAAGACTGTACTCTGAAGATCCAAGATTTTGGCATTGCAATCCATATATATTTCATCATTAAAACAGGAGTTCATCTTCAACATGTTCCTGGAATAGAGTTGATGGAAAAAGTTGAACAAAGAGATCAAAGTTTGGATTCCAAGTTAATCAATTTGATGGCGGGCCAACATGACACAAATAGATATTGGTATTTGCATTATAGTGAATTTAAATGCATGTTAAAAAACCTAGGTACACCTACTTAGTTTCTGACTCTTAATTGTGCTGAATATCCATGGGATGATTTACTTGAATTCCTACAAGAAGCAAATTCAAATGTAAAACCAAAGACATTAGGAAAATTCTGTTCCATGGAGCCTGCACATGCCTTAAGGTATATTATTAAAGCCATGCTGTCATTTATCTGCAATAAAAGCATCGCCCTTCCTAGAGAGGTAACTGATTTCTTTTGGTGAAAAGAGTCCCATGCCAGAGGTGCTCCTCATATACACATGCTGTTATTAATAAATGATGCACAAAAATTAGGAACAGATAGTAATGAAGCTGATTTGTCTTTCATTGAACAGTATGTTATGTGTTGTTCCATGAGAAGGTGGGGAAAGTAGCTTAAGACAACAAGTTCTATGGTTTCAGAGTCATAGATGTGGAAAATACAGCTGACATGAATACAATGGTAAAGGAAAATATTACACAAAATGACATTTCGAATTCTCACAAACAATATTTTCTAAAGGAAGAGTAAATAGTTTTTTTGTCAGCAGTAAGACATACAATAACTCAAAGACCTTCCAAGAATACATACAACTTAAAAAGAACAAAAGCTTCAAAGTATTATTGACGGAAATCTAGTTGTTTTATACGCAAACATGTATAAGTTTGTTGCAGACAACTCAATTGCTGTTGCTCATTATGTCACATAATATATTTAAAAAATCTGAAAAGTCAGAGATGAAACAAAAGTTCCACAGAAAAGAGTCTCAACAAGAAATTGTACGAGTTTAGCTTAAAGCTGCTTCCCCAAAGAGAGATAGGATCTTATGAATGTTTGGATCGATTGTGATCAACCAGTTTGGATTCAAAGTCAAGAGGAATCATTTGGATAAATCTAGGCCTATCCGCCACACGAAATAGAGTATTGAAATATTTCCTAGAAATCCAATACTTATTTCAGTATGAGCCAGAGAACACTGATATTGTCAAAACTAATATGTTGCATACGTACTATCCCAAGAGGTGTTGACATCTTGAAAACCTATGTCTCTATGAAATACTTCAATATTACATGTTTAAAAAGTATGTTGCAGAAAATATAAAAGAAGAAAAATATGCAGTAATCGGATGTGAGGAATGTTTAGTAAAACATGTCAAAGGGAATTTTGTTATTCGTATAAATCTCAGTTGTGAAACTCCAGATAGAAGAATTGTTTTCTATTAAGCACTTCTGCAACTGTTCAAGTCTTGGTGTAGTGAAAGTGAATTGCTTGGAGATTTTGAAGTTCTATGAAGATTATTTTAATGCAACTAAAGATAGTACTCAGTGTACAATTTTTCCAACTTACTTATAAAATGATAAATGATGAGATTCAACAAGAAGGAACAATTGCAGCTGAAATAGCTAGAGAATAGCTGGTGTAGACTGCTCTGTCAGTGGCAGTGACAGATGCGATCTTTTTAAACTATTTGCTGCACTTGCTGCTATCAGAGGTAGCATGGGAGTACTGGGGGACCTTTGATTGCATAATTAAAATTGTATCTGCTCACCTTGTAAAAATCGTCATATTGCTTGTAATTACTAACTTGTGTTTTTAAACTCATAGAAATTCATTGTTCCTCCCGCCCTGTTCCGCCGCGTCCATTGTGGGCATTTGCTGCGGAGGATTGAGGAGCCCACCACTTCCGGCTTGCCTGGAAGGAGGGGTAGCGCTCTAGTTGTCCGCCGTCCGGCCCCTACTTAATGCAGAGCGGACAGCGACCGCGCGCAGCGGACGCGCGCAGCAGGCGCGCCAAAGGCAATCCCGTCTGCGCCCGTCCGCGGCCGGCCGGGGCCAGAGGCCCAAACCCCTGCCCAAATACCCTCGAGACGCTCTGTAAGGATTAAATATTCTAAGGAACAGCTTGAACTGCTCCGCCCACCCATTGAGGCGGCGTGTTTGCATAAGATGAGGGCAGATAAGCTGCCCGAGCTGCAAGATATGCTTATATAACTCTGGGGAGAGAGAAGGCTATGAGTATGAGGGGAGGAAACTGACTCTGATGCAAATTAACTGCAGTTCCTTAAGGAAACATAAGCTTGATATCTATGACCTCCTTATGGATCAACAGCCGGAAGCACTCTTCCTCACTGAGACTTGGTTAGACGAGGAGTCTGCGACAGATATCTTAGAGGCACTCCCTAACGGTTATGGCATGATAAGGCTTGATCGTGCCAAGCAGCGGGGAGGGGGGATAGCTGTGGTGCACAAATTAGAGCTAACATGCACCCTGGAAGTAGCCTGCATTAAGGACAGCGAAGCAGGTTTGTTTTCTATTAAATACGACCATAAATGGATATTTGATCTACCGCCCATCAGGGGTGTCCTCGAGATTTGTTGAGAGCCTGTTGGAGGTGGTCGCGCAACCAGCACTGCGCTACAACAAGCTCCTTATTTTAGGAGACCTCAATCTTCATTTGGAGGATGAAAGTAATAAGGAAGCCCTAGGAGTGATTACCTCTTTGGAACTATTTCATATTAAACTCCAATCCTGGACACCTACCCATCAAGCTGGTCACCTCCTTGATCCAATTTTTGTTAATTGGGAAGGAGTAGAGGTTCAGCCCCCAACTCAGGTAACATGGTCTGACCACTTTCTTGTCAAGTTTACGATACCAGGCCTGATTAAAACGCCGCCTCAAATCAGGGCAGTGGCACTGAAGCGCCGGCAATGGGGGAAACTAAAGCAGGTTGATTTAGAACGTGCTCTGAGATTGGGCAGCCCCCGTTGAAGGAAAATCTGGACGAGGCGGGGGAGGACTATGAGAGCTGGTTGAAGGGGGCTCTAGATATAACGGCGCCATGGACTACCAAAGCCCCGGTGAGGGGCTCCAAGTCTGCGCTGTGGTTTGATGCTGATTTAAGTGCGGCTAAATCTGTCTGTAAAGGCTTGGAGCATACCTGGCGCAAAAAATACGAGATAACGGCTAAACTAGAATATAAGAATAGTTTAAAGAAATATCACTGCGTGGTTAGGAGAACCAAAAGAGAATTTTTGAATAAAATAATTGAATCCGCTGAGAGCTCCACAAAGGAACCTTTCTCTATATATAAGGAATTTACCTCATTAGAGAGGACTCTAGTCCCGGAGGCCCACTCTACAGAGAGCTGTGAGGCGATTGCAGACTTCTTTGTCCAAAAAGTTGAAACTATATACAAATCCTTCCCTATTAGAGCAGAAGTGACGTTCACAGAACAAACTAGGGAAGGGAGACGGACAAGTAATGCTTGACTTAGCCAGTTCACAGTCCCTGACAACCTTGAGCTGATGAAGTTAGTCCACAGTATTAAATCTGGCTCCCCCAAAGATGCGGCTCAGCCTAAGAATTTTATGAATCAGGCTGAACTCATCATCGATCATATAAGCTACATGGCTAAACTGTCCTTCCAGGCTAGATACGTGCCGCAAGACTGGAAAACAGCGCAGGTTATCCCCATTAAAAAAAAAGCCAATCTCAGTCTTGCCCACTTGGATAATTTCCGACCCATCTCACTCCTACCCTTCTGTGCCAAAGTAGTGGAGAAGATCGTGAATGGTCAGATGGTGAAATATATGGAAGAGGGCCAACTCCTCCACCCCTCACAGTCCGGCTTTAGGGCAAACTATTCTACTGAATCGGCTCTGCTCTTCTCGACGGAACTGTTGCGCGGGAGAGCTGATGAAGGGTGGCCGGCCGCGCTTCTGTTATTAGATCTCAGCGCGGCTTTCGACACCGTTTCGCATCCCTTACTGCTCTCTCACCTCAGGGAAGTGGGGATTGAGGGGACGGCCTATGAGTGGCTGTCCTCGTTCCTTGCAGATAGAAGATTTCAAGTATGCTGCCCCCATATACATCGGAAGTACGATCACTAAGGCAAGGTGTTCCACAGGGCTCTATTTTGAGCCCTACTTTATTCAACTTGTATATGGAACCCATTGCCAAGTTGGTGGAAGCCTATGGGGTGGAGATAGTGTCCTACGCTGATGACACCCAATTGGTGGTGACACTGTCCCAGCCCCCAGAAGAGGCTGCAGCTAATTTTTCGGCCTGTCTTGGAATGCTTGCTGGTTGGATGAACAACAATTGCTTGCGTTTTAATGCTAGTAAAACCGAGCTTCTCGTGATCGGGAAAGCACCTTCCATCTGGTCCTCTGGGTGGTGGCCATCTGAATTAGGGCCTACTCCTAACCCCTCGGAGCAAGTGAAAAACCTGGGGTTTAGATTAGATGTCAACCTGTCCTACGAACACCACACCAGAGGGGTTGCTGGCAAGTGCTATGGCATCTTAAAAAGCCTGCACAAAATCTTGGACCTACTCCCCGCAACCAGCAGGAAAACTCTGATTCAACTCTTGTTGCGCCTCACTTAGACTACGGCAACTCATTGTATACGGGCCTGAGCAAAAAAGGACTGCACCGATTACAATGTGTACAGAATGCGGCAGCTAGGCTGGCACTAAATCTCTCTAGGAAGTCCTCAGGTAGCCGTGCCCTGGCCACGCTTCACTGGCTTCCCATCCGTGAGCGCATTACTTTTAAAACTATGTGTCTGGGCCATCGCATCGTGCTGGGTAAGGGGCCTGCATACCCTCAAAAATTACTGACCATGTATCGGCCAAAGCGACATCTGAGATCCCTTGGCAGCATGCTCTTCCAGGTTCCTCATATCCACCTAGCTCGGATGGGTGGCCGATCATTTAAGTACCTGGCCAGTAAACAATGGAATTCACTGCCAATTGAACTCCGTATGGAACCATCGGAGATGAGATTCAGGAATAAATTTAAAACATACCTATTTCCAAAATAAGGTGCAGTGCCCCGGTACTCCAGGCGTTACTTAATGCTCTGGAGCTGGCTAGGTCCTTCTGTCTACACAGCGCGGGGACACACAGTTTTTTGTGTAACCAGGCGCTTTACAATCTTGTTATTATTATTATTATTATTATTATTATTAGAAAGTTCACAAAGCAGTCAAAGTTCTGGTCCAATGACTGAAGCTTCACTTGGACAACCAATTTTTGAAAATGAAGCAGCAACAGCCATGCATGAGGTAGAAACTGCAATGCAGCAATTACAAGTGGAATACAAGTAAAACATGGTTTCCTCCATGAAAAAAAGAATGCCAATGTTCATTCATCATTTCAACGTATTCTATTGTACATTAGTGTTCAAGCTGGTCCAGGAAATATAACACATAATTAAAGTTCTGACAAGTTGTAGTAATCTCTTCTATTTCTTCAGTGGCATCTGTGATGTCATTGTCATGACAGTAGAACGTACATGTTTGAATGATAGGAGCATGTATTGCGACTTATATAGCGCACGTATCACCCGAAGGTATCAAGGGAACCCGTCCTGGTATTCCCCTGTGAGATACCCCGGCATGGTATCCACAAGGTGAAAGCCAGGCATCCCGCCGCGAGGGGCCGTAGTGGAGATTAAGCAAGCTATTGCCCAGAGTCGCAGAGTGTGACCCCGTGAGTCGAGTAGGCACCAGAGCGAGAATTGTCAATTCCGTGGAATTTTTGAGCCCGAGACCCGCCGAGGCGGGGAATCGAACCCTGGTCCACGGCTGATCTCAGCTTCCGGGTCTGCCGCCTCTAACCACTGAGCCACGCTTCTCCAGTCTGTCCCTGGGAGCTGTGGAGGTAAACGATCATTAAACATAAAGTCTCCTTATCTACCTGTCTCAGTGTAATCACTTCAATTTGGTGACAAGCTGGCTGATCGTTGATTGCCTCGACCCAAGTGTGATTGTCCTGTTTTCTGTTTACCTTGATTTGCCAACCTAGTGCTTCCGCCCCTTCATCTGCTTGCTTTAATTTTCTACATGGTGACGTCCTCCTCATTTCTGCATGTATTCAGTCGTGCCCTACTATCTCTAACACCAATGGGATTTCTCATCTCGGTGTTTTATGTGGGTAATTAGTCGAGTCTGGCTGCATCAAAAGTTTCAGCTACAGTTTGTCACTGCCAGTTTACTGAGGACTTTGCACGTTTCTTAAGTTTCAGGCCAAATGTGTCTCTGCCAGCTGTCAGAGGACTCAGCCAAACAGTGAATTGCTTTTCAGTTTCTGGCTATCCTTGGTGTGGTTTTTGTATCCTTAACTGGTTTTGCTGCATTGAAACTTGGTGGTTCCTGTCTGTGCTTTTTCTATTTCGAGAATTGTGTGATGTACTTATCACTAAAGGATGTGCGCATTCAACTTGAAACAGAAAAGTTTCTTCACTTGATTTGAAATTTTACAAAAAACAACACATAATCTATTCTTTTCTCTTCAATTCCTTCTTTAATTTGCAAACGGCTTAATCCTTCAAATAGGATTGCTTCATATCATGTCAAACTTCATCATGTTAGTCTGATGGTTCACCATACCCAATGCATTTCGAGTCTGATACAGCGACCCTTCGTGAGGGGTCTGTTAAATGGAAAACAAATACAGGACCTTAGCAGTCAGATTCTAATAACAGATGCATATAACTGTAATACATACAAAAAATCTTGGACACCATTCATGGGGGAGTGCACTGGTGTTGGGAAAGTGGTCGGACTTAAAAAATGTGTGAACGGGCTCTAAAACAGAGTGAACAACAAAAGCAAGGAGGTAGGGTGGGGTTATATGAAGTGCAAATCTTAATGTGGAATAGTGCCGAAAATAACGCTGTTCGCTCGAAGGTCCCGAGCGCTGTGAAAGTGCCCATCGGGGAATAGAGAGTGCTTAGGTTAAATAAATAAGAGAATGCATAGGTCTGTGCCTGAGTTTAAGATAAAACTTACTTCGGTAAACGCGAGGAGACGCGGAGTCGGTAAACCTTGCTTCCGAGTTTGCAAAGCTGCATGCGCCTTGGGACCAATAGGGTCGCGTATAAGACTTGGTGACGCTGATAACGTGATCAGAGTATGACGGCTTCAAATATGGCACCTGTAACTATAGAAATATGCTGCTGAAGGCTAATAAATAAGGTTAAATGTAAATAAAGTTGGTTGAAAAATATGACAGGTGCGTGTAGATAATAGAGACAATATGGGGCGAGCTGTCAATGTAGAGATATGTTGAAAAGCGAAACAGCCGTGAATCGGAGATGGCACGTGTGGGTGATAACAATGTGTAAATATGCTTTGTGGTGTGCTCCAGAGTATCATGATGTAACTACCGTATTAAGGGTGCCAGTGCATCAGCTGAATGAAAAACAGTGAAACAATAAAAATATTTACAATGAACATATATTAGGTTTCCAGGGGGAAATCGGATAGGCCATAGTTCAATGCTATGTCAGTTAGTATGAGTTTATAGGAAACATGGAAATTCAACTCTGTCGTTCATCCCGAAAGGGATGTAGAGAATTTAATTTTTTTATCCAGAAGAATTCAGATTTTAATCGCTGTTTAACTGGATCCATGTCGCAGCGCTGTGGAAGTACCTCTAACATGGTGAATTTGATTTGAGATATCTGATGTTTGGCTTCCAGCCAATGTACGGCTACTGTCGATTTGGTGTTCTGCAGACGTATATTGCTTTTATGTTCTGTCATTCGAACTTTTATTTTCCTCTCAGTTTGTCAAACGTAAATTTTGCCGCAAGGGCATTTAATAGCGTACACTACATTTTTAGTATTACATGTTCCAGAATATTGGAGATTGATGTTGAAGCCTTTGGTGAGATGCATGAAAATGTTTCCAACTATAACATTGTTACA
Organism: Lissotriton helveticus; assembly: GCF_964261635.1. Classification (NCBI taxonomy): domain Eukaryota; kingdom Metazoa; phylum Chordata; class Amphibia; order Caudata; family Salamandridae; genus Lissotriton; species Lissotriton helveticus. The sequence goes on from NC_136064.1 coordinate 129,804,238, forward strand.
ATGTACGCAATTTTGACATTTGGACATTCCTTTGTGTTTGACGGCTTTAGTGTTAGACGTAGTCAAAATTTCTTTTAGATTTTTTGATCTTTGAAAGGCAAAGGTTATCTGTTTGCTGTATAAGTCTTGTAAATTTGGTTCTGTTGTTATAAGCGTCCAATGGCGATTGATTATGCTTTTGATGATTCCAGCCTCCGTGGAGAATTTGAATACGCAAACAGTTTTCTTTTCTGCTTTCTGGATAGATGATTCTAGTAGTTTTTCTCTGGATAGTTTATTGACTCTTTGTATGGATTCCTCCGGAACTTCTTTGGAATAGCCTCTTAGAGAATATTTCATCACTTGATCATTAAACGACTCTTGCAAAATTTTAGGATCTGAGGTTATCCTTTTGAGTCTGATGAGTTGAGATGTAGGAAGATGTTTTTTCAATGTTTCAGGATGGAAGCTCTGGAATAAAAGACTGGAGTTTCTATCTGTAGGGTAAGGGGGAATCAACACCTTACATAAAATTTGATAGGAGCGATTGATATCGCTCTGTCTATAACGTTTCTCTGGCAACTATCACCCTGGACACCAAAAAGGCCTTTGATAGGATAAACAGGCCCAATCTTCAGAAAAAAATATGGTTGACCAATCTGTGTGATACGTTTTGCAGGACCAGAGAGATATAAGAAATGAACAGCTAGGGTCCTGGTAAATGGGAATCTTTCCACACCTTTTAAAATCTCAAGGGGAACCAGAAAAGGGTGTCCACTGTCTCCCTTCCTTTTTAACCTATACATTGAACCCCTAGTAAATCCGGAAGAACAAAGAAATACTCCCTTTTAGATACCGGGGCAGGGAGAAAAAGGTGGAGCTGTACTCAGACAACATAGTGATTTATACATCTGATCTATCCACCATGGCTTCGTTGATATATGACATGACCTCACAATTTGGGCCTGTCTCAAGTTATGAAGGGAACAATCAGAAAACAGAAATAATGGCTGGAATACAAATACACAGCAAAATCATATAAAGGTGAAATGAGATAGTTAGGAATCAGAATCATAAAAGACATCGGAAAAATCCCGGAGTTGTATTTCCAAAAGGTCAACAAGAAAGTCTCAAAGCTGCTCTCAAGCTGGGCTCACCTGCCATTGATGATCATTGGAAGGGGGAATCTTGTAAAAATGTTGATCCTCCCAATATTTACCTTCCTGTTCCAGAATATTCCTATGGCTTTTAAGGAACAGTGGCTCAAACACGTCCAGCTGAAGATCAGCAGTTTTATTTAGGCCTCTAAAGGTGTACGGATCACATGGAAAAAGCTTAGACAAAAGAAGGTTAAGGGGGTTCTGTGTATTTCAGACTTGTCTTATTATGCTTGGGTCTTCCTATTAAAAAATGGAAAGATGCGCCTGAATGAACCGGACGGATCAGACATTGGGAAAATGTTAAGGGTGATGTTATCGGAGGTGAAAGGGGGGCACAATATACAATAACAAAACCTGGAGCACTGTATCTGTGCTTTTTAGATCTCAACTCGGATTTTAACCAGGTGAACCGTAGCAAACTTTAGAACCTATTCGGAGAACTTGGGGTTGACCAATGATAATTAAAGTCTTAATGACATTACATTTTAACACCACTACTGTGGTCAGATATAACCAGGAAGGGAACATTATTGATCATTTTAAAGGTTCAAGTGGAGTTAGACAAGGATACTTATTGGCCCCTTTTTTATTCATGTTATACATAAATGGCCTTAACTTACTCTTGACAGCCCTACAGGTCGATACTCACAGGACAGGCACCAGACCGATTTCTGTATTCTGTATGTGGACAATGCAGTACTGCTAGCATGAACCCTGAGGTTGTTTGCAGGCCTTACTGCTCAGGTTCTAAATCATACGTTATGGAAATTGGTAAGCAGGCCAGCAGACATAACACATGCAAAATAGGTACACATAGTATAGCCAAGGTTCTGACCTTTTCTTACTTGGGCATTTATATATAAAGTTCTCTCTGCATTATTTTAAAAGATTATTAATTACATCAACCAAGGAATATTTTTACCATGCATAAGAGTGCAGGCAGTCCTTGAAAATTTCCTGTGAAAATCTAGTTCCCTTCTTGCTTTAGATCCTTTGCCAGACAGTAAGGCCCGCTGTACTAATATAATTATTTATATAGGGGACAGCCAGCTCCTTATGAATGGCCCATATCTTAACTGCCAATCTTGGGCAAGATTACAGAAAAATAGTCTATAGGGAACTCTCTAATTTTGTCGAGTCAGCCCTGATCCTCGACAATCTGGCTTCCGTTCGAAACATTGCATGGAATCAGCCTTATTGGAGATATCTGACACTCAGAAATTCATTGCAGACAATGGCAGGAAGGCATTGATGATTCTTTTACATCTGTCGGCCGCTTTTGATACTATATCTCATAATATCCTTCTTGCAAGATTAAACTCTTGTGGCATTTCCAACATGGCTATGGCCTGGATCACATCCTTCATGTCCAATCGGTGCCAGGCAGTCTCCCTTGGCACCTTTCTTTCCTCAGAACCCACTATCACCACAGGAGTCCCACAGGGTGCCTCACTTAGTCCACTCTTGTTCAATATACACATGGCCCACCTATTTCCCTCATCTCAGCCTACGGGATTGAAACAACATCCTACGCTGATGACACTCAGCTGATCCTGTCCCTTGAGAAAAACTCCACAGAGGCTGAAGAACGTTTTAAATCCGGCGGTTATCACATGGATGACAAACAACCATCTCCATTGTAATACGGACAAGACAGAATTTGTGTTCATTGCAAAAGATAATCCCTTTCAACCGAAGGATTGGTGGCTGGAAGAGGCAGCAGCTCCCCCAGCCACAGCGGAGGTGACCAAAAATCTGGGGGGGTTGTTTGACTCATCTCTTTCTTTCAAAGACCATACCCTTAAAGTGGTGGGCACTTTTTTTGGCCTAATTAAAACAATGGAAAAATACTTTGACTTGATCCCTCTTGCCGCAAGGAAGACAGTGGCTGTGGCATTAATTCTGTCATGCCTAGACTACTGTAATAGCCTTCTAGCAGGGGTTAATAAATCAACTTTGAAGAGATTACAGGTAGTACAACACGCAGCTGCAAGACTGGTTTTGAAACTTCCATGCAGGTCATCAGCATCAGAGGCTCTGAAAACTCTTCATTGGCTTCCACTGCACAAGAGAATTCTAGTCAAACTCTTGGTCATTACCTTCAGAGCGACCCGCCTAATTGGACCAGAATATCTCTCTACGAGATTCACACCATGCACCAAATTGATCTTACTTAAATCTACATCTGCTAACCTCCTTAAACTGCCAGGGGAGGTAAGACTTTTACAGTATTAGATGCAAAAGCTTGGAATTTTCTGCCTTACAAATTGAGAACAATGGTATCAGAAATACAGTTCAGGAAAGCTTTAAAGACCTGGATTTAATGAAATAAGTGTCAAATCCTGTGTTGCCTTCATCTAGGCCATAACTCCTCACTAGTATGCCCGTTATCTGTATAGCGCCAGGAGGCCACTTTGAGAGCGACAGTTCACGCTTTCTAAATGCCATATTTCATTTCATTTCATGTATATGAGAGTAGAATTAGTAATGGCTAGCAATCTTCTTAAAAAGGAGTCTGAACAATGGCATGGTTAGGCATTGCCGATAGCGCAGCACTGTAAAAGGTTCCAGTTAGACACTTAATCATGTAGAGAGTAAAAATATCCCTAATTGGCTTATTCCCCATTTTTATTGAAAATCGGAAAATAGCGTCTGTTATCGGTGAAAATGTTAATTTAAAGGAATCAATGTGGGGTCCCCAATGGCCCTTTGACGTAAATACCCGGCCTAAGTACAAGAATGAATGTGTGTATGTAACATGTACCCAATTGATATGGTGTGTCCTGGTCTTTGACTTCCCTTTTCCACAAAACATTGTGAATGTTTTTTTCAGATTTTAGAATTAGATCCTTTTACTGCATATATTCAGCATATTTCTCCATTAGGCACTGAAGCCCATTAGCAGTTCTAGACAGCAAAACTGAACAATCCCCATAAATCAGAATAGGGGTGTTGTGGCTGCCAATTCTAGGGGCGTCAGCCTTTAACCTTTGCAGGCATTCGTCCACTCCAGTTATATATAGAGAAAACTGGAGTGGGACAAGGACACAGCCTTGTCTAATCCCACATGTTACTCTAAAATAAGTAATACACTCTCTTCCAGGCCCATATATGACTCTTGTGGATAGTCGTTAAAATATTTGTGAAAGGTAGAAAGTAATGTCACTTGGAGCACCCATCTCCGCCAAAGTCTGCAATAATTATGTATGAGTTACTAAATCAAAAGCACTTCTGAGATCTACAAAAAAGAAGTGCAGATGGCCCTTTTCACGTCTGTGTATTGGCTAATTATTAGATGGAGGTTGATATACTGCTCAACAGTCCATATTTCCCTTCTCAATCCATACGTGAGACTATAAGGATTAAGTAATGTGTCTCTAAGGGAACTAGGGTGATAGCATTTGGAGTCACCTCTAGCTCCCTTCTTAAAATTCGGCACTAGAATACTTTACATCAGGGTTGCGGGCATTAGGCTCTTTGTAGAATTGGGACCCAGAAACGTTTATCAGTCTTTCAGATATCTAAAAGGACCCCTTCTGATAAATGTGCCTTCTGTTTGCACTTCTAGTGCACCTAAAACATCAATCAATCAAAGCATTTATATAGCGCACTACTCACCCAGGGGGGCTCAAGGCGCTAGGGGGGGGTCCGCTGCTGCTCGAACAGCCAGGTCTTGAGCTGCTTCCTGAAGGCGAAGTGGTCCTGGGTCAGGCGGAGGTGGGTCGGGAGGGAGTTCCAGGTCTTGGCGGCGAGGTAGGAGAAGGACCTTCCCCCTGTGGTGGCTCTTTGGATGCGGGGGACTGTGGCGAGGGCGTGGCCGGTCGATCGAAGCTGGCATTTGGGAGCATAGAAGTTGAGGCGGTTGTTGAGGTATCCTGGGCCTTCGTTGTGTAGGGCTTTGTGTGCGTGGGTGAGGAGGCGGAAAGTGATTCTCTTGTTGACCGGGAGCCAGTGCTGGTCTTTCAGGTGTCTGGAGATGTGGTTGCGACGGGGGATGTCCAGGATGAGTCGGGCTGAGGCGTTCTGGATCCGCTGGAGTCTCTTCTGGAGTTTGGCGGTGGTTCCGGCATAGAGGGCGTTGCCGTAGTCCAGACGGCTGGTGACGAGGGCCTGGGTGACCGTCTTCCTTGTCTCGGTGGGGATCCACCGGAAGATCTTACGTAGCATACGCAGGATGTTGAAGCACGACGAGGAGACGGCGTTGACTTGTCCGGTCATGGAGAGGGAGGAGTCCAGGATGAAGCCCAGGTTGCGTGCGTGGTCTGTTGGTTTGGGTGCGTTGCCTAGGGCGGAGGGCCACCAGGAGTTGTCCCAGGCGGAGGGTGAAGATCCCAGGATGAGGACTTCCGTCTTGTCCGAGTTCAGTTTCAGGCGGCTGTTCTTCATCCATTCGGCTACCTCTTTCATCCCTTCGTGAAGGTTGGCTCTGGCGGTGGCGGGGTCGTTGGTGAGGGAGAGGATCAGCTGGGTGTCGTCGGCGTAGGAGATGATGTTGAGGTTGTGCTGGCGTGCGATGGCTGCGAGGGGGCTCATGTAGACGTTGAAGAGGGTTGGGCTGAGCGAGGAGCCTTGAGGGACGCCGCAGATGACTTCGGTGGCTTCTGATCTGAACGGGGGGAGGCGGACTCTCTGTGTCCTTCCAGCGAGGAAGGAGATGATCCACTCCAGTGCCTTCTCCTCGATTCCGACGTTGCTGAGGCGCTGCACTAGGGTGCGGTGGCAGACAGTGTCGAAGGCCGCGGAGAGGTCTAGGAGGATGAGGGCCGCTGTTTCTCCGTTGTCGAGCAGGGCTCGGATGTCATCGGTCACTGCGATCAGGGCGGTCTCGGTGCTGTGGTTGGCCCGGAAGCCAGACTGCGAGGAGTCGAGGGATCCGTTCGTCTCGAGGAAGGCGGCCAGCTTCTTGTTGACGGTCTTCTCGATGACTTTAGCTGGAAACGGGAGCAGCGAGATGGGGCGGTAATTCTTGAGGTCGGTGGGGTTGGCTGATGGCTTCTTTAGTAGAGCGCTGAGTTTGGCGTGCTTCCAGCTCTCCGGGAAGGTGGCGGTGTCGAAGGAGGTGTTGATGATGTCCAGTAGGTGGGGTCCAGAGTGATAGGGGTGAAGTTAGAGGAATCCATCATTATTAATTCTCTGTTGTCCGATAGTATAGAAATGTTGTTATTTGGGTTAAAATCTGTCCAATGTACTTTAAACAGTCAAAGGACTGTACCAGGATCTTGATTTTTGCTGCAGAATGATCTTTAAAATAGGGGTGGTTAATTGTTTTCCAGAATAAAGGGGTGTCCTGTGTATCAGCCGCTTAAACTAAACTTTCCCATGTCTGGTCTAGTATTTATTTTTTCTTTCTGTAGAGGATCTCCTTATATATCATCCTTTGTGTTTTTATTAATTTGCTATCTCTTGGTCTAACCTTTAGGGCACTTTTTAAGGGCTTGTTGGCTTTGGTACAATAATATTCACACTAGCTAACATTTTCATTCTTGATCTTAAGGCCACCTGAGATTTCAGAGGTAATATTACAGAAAACCCTGATGATGTGGGCCTCTGAAGTGGACAGTTCCAATAGTTTTAGGTTATATGTCTGCATAACACCATTAATAGTGTTTCCTTGGATTGTGTGGGAAATGGGAGTACATTTTACCATGCTCATTCCTATAACCACAATGTTCCTCTTCCAATATATCACACGTCTTACCATTATAATCCCCAGCCCAAATAACAAAACAATCACTACTAATGTGTTTTATATAGGAATCTAGCTCATTCTCAAATGCATTGTGACCTTATTAATACTGTTATCAAAAACATGATTGTAAAATGTTATCATTAAGAAACATTCATTATTAGAAGATAAAAAGCATTGTGAGTCAGTGTAAACTTTCTTTAAGAATAGGGGGATGTAATGGAAACCAGAACAGCAAGTCCTCCTTTAGCTCTTCCATTCCTGGAGGCAACTCCTGGGGTAATGACCATAGAAAATCCATCAATATGGAAAGGTTCTGTATGCTGGGTTTCTTGTAGACAGATAATTTAAAAGCTTTTAATTGATTCAAACCATGCCTCCTCATTCAACTTATTTTTTATAGCCCCGATGTTCCATGTTGCTACCATCAGGTTCATATGGTATTACTTTGGACAGAATAGATATGCAGAGTTTCTAATCTATAGCCTGGTGTAGTCAGTCGGGGTCTCTGCATCTTCTAAGAGGTGAAAATCTATTGATCAGTATGAAAGCCATATGCCAATCAGCCGGGGTGGTTCATTATCGGGATTCATAAGTTGCCCCATACCTGGTTTCCAAAAGAACCTCTGAGGGACTGCCGTGATAGCGTCTTCTTCATGTCTTGATGGAGTTGCCCCACTAATGCAAAGTTTGCTAATCAATATTCTCACCATTTCTGGGAAATGGATAGTTATTTGTTATTTAAAAAAAAAAATTATATAGGGTATATACAAAAAGCATAAAGCTGTTATATGGGTTAACCGTCAATGGCATAGACACAATAGTACAGTACATTTTGTGTAGTTCTCCCCTTGCTGGCTGGATTTTGATAGAGAAGTAGGTGTAACGAGGAAAAGAATAGAAAAGTTAGAAATAAGCAGAGGAAGAGGATAGGACAGACAGGCAGAGAGATATAGCATCCTGACTTAACAAGAGAAGCCCTTAGTATCCGACCTGACAGTTGCATTTTATTCCCCACCTAGCGAGGTGGGTACGACATTGTGCGGCACAACAAGAATATTCGGGTCGGTTTCTTATGGGGGCTCGTACGGGACCAGGGGCTTATCCAAGACTTCCCACAGACCCCTGGATGATGCTTTTCAGTGAGATTATTTTAGCGTCATTATTTTGTAGGTAGTTTTGGTGGTGTCCTTCCAGTTCATTAGCACCAGTTTGACTGCAGCGGCCAGGAGTAGGTCCATTAGTTCTCTCTCTCAATCGGAGTAGAGGTACGTTAGAATAAATACTGTGGTGAGCGAGGCAAAGTCTCTTATAAGTTTGCATTTAAACACACTGTCTATGGAATCAAATACACTTCCCTAGAACCCCTTGAGTTTTGGGCAATGGAAGATGAGATGTGCTAGGTCACCCTTCCCTGTGTTTCAGTTCCAGCAGAGGGGATTTTCCCTGAGACCTAGTGTGTGTAGCGGTCTGGTGTCCAGAATATTTTGTGGAGTAGCCAGAGTTTTGTTTGCGCTAAAACTGGGGTGATCTTATTTCGGGTGGCCGAGGACCATAGGTTATTCCACTTGTGTTTGTTTAGCGGGTGGTGAATATGTTTATCCCAGTATTCCTGTGTTTTGGTGTTAAGCTTGGTAGTTTTAGGGCAAAGTAGTTTGTACATTTGCAAGAATTGATGGCCTATTTTATTGATGTTTGTTTGCAAGATCGAGGGTTGGGTGCTGGCTAGCTTTGACTTTGATAAGGCTGCTTTTATCTTTAGGAATCTATGAAGGTGTAAGTCTTCCAATTGGTGGGACATTTTCAGGTCGGAGAATGTGATAGGGGATGTCCCTTTTTCCAGTTGGTGTGGGTGCGAAATGCCTTTTATTATCCATGTGTCATATTTGAGACTTTTCCCCTTGTATTTGATGTTGCTATTAGCCCATAGCGATTCTGATTTGGCTTAATACTGATCTCCAGTTTCTTGATGAGCTTTAGGAGCGCTATTTTAGTTTTTCTAAAGATTGGATTAGCAGTGTGCGGGTACGTGTTTGTCGTTAGTAGGGCTAGTGGGATCAAGTTGTTCGGAATGGCTTTTTCTACCTGTACCCACACCGGTGTGTATTCTGGCACCTGAGCAACCCATTGTGTTGCTTGTTTAGCTAGGAAGGCTAGTTGGAAGAGCTTAAAATCTGCTTGGTTAACCCTCCCTTGTGGTTTTGGCAGTCTCAATGTCTTAATACTAATCCTTGCCTTTCTATTGCACCACAGGAATTTGGTGAACATTTTATCTACTTTTCGGTGGAGGTCGTCTGTTAGGAAAATAGGGAGCATGCCTGACAGGTAGTATATCAAAGTAGTGATCAGCATTTTTAAGGTTTCGATTCTTTCCCACCATGTCATGAATTTTGGTGACCAGGCTAATTATTTCTTAACTTTTTCTAGTAGGAGTTTGTCATTGTGGCGTAGGGTGCTTATAAGTATTTGATGTGACCTGTCTGCCAGGACAGACCTGACTCTCCCAGTATGTCCTTAGAGCGGTAGACGTTTAGTGGTTTACATTCTGATTTTTCAGTAATCATTTTTTTTCCGAAAGTTTGGAGTATTCTGCTATTGTGGACATTAGCGCCTTTATTGAGGGCTTTGGCTGTTCTGTCATTATCAGACTGTCATCCGTGTAGGCAGCAAGTTTTACTATGGCCCTATTAATATCAACCCCTTTTATGGTGTCATTAAGTTTTATGTCCTGAATGAGGGGTTCGAGAGCCAGAAGGAAGAGTGACGGCGAGAGCGGGCACCAATTTCTGGTCCCTTGTTGGAGCTTGAATGGGTCAGATAGTCTTCCATTTACCATGATGCGGGCTGAGGGAGTCTGGTAGAAGGCCATTGTCATCCTGATATAGTACTCCTGTGGTATATAAATAAATAATACCGGATCTATTTTTGTCTAGGCATAGTAATAACAGATAGCTCAATAAATAAGAGTCAAGATTCGAGGTAGTAGGAGTTTTGCAGGTTTTAATACAGCATAAGGACAGGAACAGGACAACCTGCACAGGAATAGGATGGCAGCGCTGCCGGGGGCAGGATCGGAATCGGCGTAACATTTAATAACAGTGCACGATCATATATACTAAAACAGTTGCATTACAATACATACGATAGGCGGAGCAGTGGGTGTGGTCAATAGCAGTCGCGAAAGATAAGGGTGAAAGTAGGTGTAACAGAGGCGTATACATAGACATGTGATGCAAACGTAACAGAATATGTCATGAATGGGGCGGAAACATGAAGGGGGCTGCCTAAGGAGCCGGGACCTCTGACCTAATGGTGCGCGCAAACTGGCAATGACGTGTTACTAGGAGAAGCTGGGGGCTACGAACTCTGTGCTAGGAGCAGAGACTGAAGTCTGGAGAGTCAGGGCGACATGTACCTAAGCAGTATCTAGTATCTGATGTTTAGAGAACATGTTGATAGAATCCAAAAGTTATCGGGGTAAAGGCTAACAGACTTTAAGAATGGTGCATGTATTATTCTACATGTAGTGCGTGATGAGGAATATTAAATGACCATTAAATGCAGTATTTCTCTTACATGGAGACGTAAAGGCTAGACTATGATGGTAACTGTTGATGCAGTTCAGTAGCTTTAGGAATGCAGAGAAGGAGGACTGGACTGATAACTGGAATCATAACATACTCTTGGCAGACTCAGAGGCAGAGCCAGGCTGAACCGGGCACTGTGAGGCAGGAAGTAAGTGAAGGGTCAGGAACACAGGTGGGGGCGGTATCGCTCCTCAGCGAGGCTCAGGAGACAGAAGCTGAATCTGGTGTCCAGGCCCTTTTGAGGCCTAGAAACGGGGACTTTACAATGAAATAACGTGCACACTGAGAAACGTGGCAACGTAGCTTTACATAGGCCTGATATTCGTAGTATTCACGAGAACTGGAAACTGGCATACTAGAGGTGGACACAACTGTAATTGCGTCTTTAATCGAACATGGGGAATACATATGCATATTAATCATGCACACATAATCATATGATGGAGGACTCGTAGGGACACAGAACATGGCAAAATTTACTTTTCCACATTCCCTCCTTGTCACTACGTTTCCATCAGGAAACATCAATATTCATGATACCATCTATCATTTCATACAGTATCATTTGCTCGTCTCGAATTTTCTGGGAACGGGTTTTAGAACGGGACTTGGGACTAGGAATATAAGAGGTAGCACAAATGCCGCAAATCGCAGGGCCACATTGTATACAGAGGCAGCAGCTGAATATGATCGCTACTGCAATACCTAGAAAGGACAAGACTTTCCATCCCCAAGCGGAAATTATATTCCAGAACCAACCGGACCATGTCCAGGTGCCTGGATCTTGGTGTAACAGATGGGCAATTTTATGGAGTCTGGTTATAGCTGAATAAACAGACGGTGCGTTATTTGGAATGAAAATGCAGCAAATAGATCCGATGACTCTACAGGCCCCGCCCCTATCGGCCAATATGACGTCAAGGACGAGACGATTCTGTAAAACGACAAATCTCATAGCAGATTGCTCTTCAGTTAAGTTAACTAGAGCAGAGGCAGTCTCATTAACTACTGCTTCAAGGGTTCTGGTTAATCTACGAATTAGCTTACTATTCTGGATAGGTCCTATAAAAAGAAGAAACCTCTATTGAAATCTGTATACTGTTCTAGAGCAGTTTCAGTATAATCGACAATGGGGGACTCCCTTCTATGTCTAATGTGTACTAGATGTGTGTTTCTATGATAATCAGATGGGGCTAGGAAAACTGGTGGCAGTAGGAAGGCAATGTAACAGGTTCCCTCCCAATCGAGGGGCAGACGAACATATGCGGTCTGACCACAAACAAAATAAGAATGACGTGAAGCTTTGAAAATAGATTTCCCACTGTCACTATATTTGACAATAGTAGTACAATCGCTATGTCCTACATGTACGGAACCATTATTTCTAACACATAATTCGCCTTTGACTGGTAGTACTGAAATAGCAGGTAAGTCTGGAGTGGAATCAGACTGAACATTCAGGACCATGAAATTCGAAGAATAATTTCCTAAATTGTAAACTTCATTTTCTAGATCTAACCCTGTTCTGTGGGGAAGACCTTGCTTGTCTGGGAAACATGTACTGTTAAGAAAAGACATATCTGTTGAAGATGATGTTAACGTGGACCATGCTCCACACGAACCATTATGTGAAAATGGATAAGGAAAGAGTGGCAGAACTCCCTTCGGGGTCTGGAAAGAGGGGAGTCGACCACACACCCAACAATTAGTGGCATTGCTGGTCTGGTGTGAATAATGTAACATGCGGATAAAAGAATTGTTACGCATAGCGAGGCGGTAAGAGAGTTCATGAGGAGGCAGATCACTAAACGTGTGCTCTACTGTAGCATTAGAGGACTTATTTACATGAGAAACTGGAAAATACAGATAAAATGCATAACTGGTGCAGGAAATCATAATACTGAGAAATAATATGAAACATAGAAAAACGATACATCGGATTGAGTTTTGACTAACTCTCTCACTATGGGCGTCTATTTTATACATGTCAGAAACCGGTCTAACCGTTTCACCTAGGGGAGGACTTAGACAATCAAACTGGCTGACTTATTTTACTAGACCTTAACTTAAGCTTATACTCCTGTTGCGGAGTTTTCTCTAACAGGGAGGGTGCAGTATCATTGTCATTTGCGGGACAGTCCTTAAGAATAGTACTTTGGCAGTCCTTTGAATCCTGGGAAATGTTCTTTGAGACTGGCTTCAATCCATAAAATTTCTTGATATGCGAAAGATGCACCCAGCCTTTGCGTCCCTCCAACTTCACGGCTGTGCGGGTGGCCAGGAGGACCTGTCGGGGCTCCTTCCAGCGAGGCTCCAGCGGACTTGAACGATCGAAATTTCTCACTAAGACCATGGATCCGGGAACGATTTCATGCGGGGCCACCTCGGTATTGTCTGGAAATGCGGCGGCAACCTGTGAACGACAAGAGTTGAGGGCAGACATCAAGGAAGCTAGGTAATCTGTCAGCATATTACTTGAAACATCGGTAATACTTCGAGGTCTAGGAGTACCCCACATGTTAGGGGGGCGGCCGAAAACGACCTCATACGGGGACAGACCTGATCTGGAATGTGCGACCATGCGCATATAGAACAGAGCGACTGGCAGAGCTACTAGCCAGTCCACACCTTTCTCTTGACAAACCTTTGCAATTCGAAATTTCAGGGTCTGATTATGTCTCTCTACGAGACCAGCTGCTTCAGGATGGCGTACACAATGGAACTTCCACTGGTACCCTAACAAAAGGGACACGTGTTTCATGAGTTCAGATGAGAATGGCTGGCCGTTGTCAGAATATACGACCCTAGGGAGTCCGTAACGGGGGAAGAACTCACGAACCAACTGCTTGGCAGTGGTCGCGGCTGTGTAATCTGGGACTGGATATGCCTCCGTCCACCTGGACAAAGCGCATACAACTACAAGGACATACTTGAAACCTCGACATCGCTCCATCTGAATATAATCCATCTGGAGGACTTCAAAAGGGTGGTCAGGGGGCTGGAAACCACCTTGTTCCACCGGGACACTTTTACCTGGATTAAACTGACAACATATCATACAGGTACGGACTTTCTGCTTGGCTGCGGCTCGTAAATGCTTGTTGAACCAAATATTCTGGATACTGTCTAACATAGCTTTTTCTCCTAAATGTGCTGGACTATGTGCGGTATTAATAATGACTTGAACCATTGAGTCGGGGAGAAACCATGTGGCTTTTCCCCTCGTCACCCATCCCTGATCTGTCTGGACCCCTCCTTGTTCGGACCATTTCTTGATTTCATCGGGAGTAGCATGTAACTGGATATCTATGACATCTTGAGTAGGGTCCTTAACTGTCATACAGGTAGTTGGATCTGGAGTGTGTGTCTGTGTCTTACTAACTGGAATGTCTGGAGTCTGAGCTGTAAGCTTGGCTGTGCGATCTGCTAGATCATTACCTTGAGAAATAATGTCAGTAACTTTCGTATGTGCTTTGCACTTCATGATAGCAATGGATGTCGGTAAATGTATGGCATCTAACAGAGCTTGAATGAGGAGACCATGCTGAATCTTGGTTCCATGAGAAGTCATGAAACCTCTCTCCTGCCAGAGCACTCCGAAGTCGTGTACAACTCCGAATGCGTAACGTGAATCGGTGTAAACATTAACTTTCAGGTTCTTGGCGTGTATGCAGGCTTGTGTCAGAGCAACTAGCTCTGCTGCTTGAGCAGACAGGGTGTCAATGCGGTGTGTTTCAATAACTTCAGTGTCAGTAGTCACTGCATACGCGGCTACTAGTTCTCCTGTACTTGTTCTCATACATGAACCATCCACATAAAGTGTCAGGTCTGGATCTGGTAATGGAATATCTGTCAGGTCTTGTCTTGGCTTTGTCATGATGTTAACTACTTCCACACAGTCGTGTGTGGCAGAATTCGAAGTAACTGATGGTAACAATGTGGCAGGATTTAAAACGTTGCAGCGTCTGATTTCTATGTGTGGCTGGAACAGTGTCAGTTCATAACCTGTCAATCGTGCAATAGTCAAGTGCTGAGTTTGTGTTCGGTTCAAAAGAACTTCCACGGAGTGTGGAACTTGTACTGTCAAGGAATGTCCTAATACTATGGAATCACTTTGTCTGATAGCTAGTGCTGTGGCTGCAACTGACTTGAGGCACGCAGGCAGAGCCTGGGCTACAGGATCTAATGTGCTCGAAAAATAAGCACAGGGCTTGTATTGTCCTGCTTGATCTTGTGTGAGAACAGATAATGCTGTACCTTCACGTTCAGTGACGAAAAGTGTAAAAGGCTTACTGTAGTTCGGTGTTGCTAGAACTGGAGCTTGACATAAAGCTTTCTTTAACTCATTGAAACTAAGTGTATGTTCAGATGTCCAAGGGAGGACAGTCGATACGGCTGCCTCCTGTGTCGTTAACTGTATCAGTGGTTTAGCTAGGAATGCATACTGAGGAATCCATTGTCTGCAGTAAGAAGTGAGGCCAATAAAAGCACGTACCTCCTTCTGGGTCTTGGGCTGAGGAAGACTCGCTATTAACTGGATACGGTCTGGTGTCAACTGCCTACCCCTCTTGGACAGTAAGTGGCCTAAATAGATCACTTGCTGGACACAGAATTGAAGCTTCGAAGGGGACACCTTGTGCCCCATCTCGGCTAGGAAATACAAGACTGTAAGGGATGCTTGTTCGCAAGCATGTTCAGAACGGGCTGTGATCAGTAGATCATCGACATACTGGAGCAGGGCAGTGTCAGTTGGCATGTGAATGTTGTCTAGTTGTCTCTTGAGTGCTTGACTATAAATACTAGGACTTTCTGTGAAACCTTGAGGAGCTCGTGTGAACATATAGCTCCTTCCATTTAAACAAAATCCGAAAAGGAACTGGCTGTCTGGATGAATGGGGACACTAAAAAATGCGTTCTTGAGGTCTATGACAGTAAAAAATGAGGCTTCTGAATCAATGGCTGTCAACAGGGAAGAGATATCTGGGACAACTGGATACTGGGGAATAATACATTTATTAAGCTCTCGAAGATCAATCACTAAACGATATACTGGAGGTGCATTCTGATCAGTACGTTTCATAACAGGAATGATCGGAGAATTACATACATTGGAGTCAGTTTCTACAACTACTCCTTGAGCCATGAGCTCGTCAATAATTTTGGATAAGGCTGCTACAGCCTCAGGTGGCAATCTGTACTGTCTTATTCGTGGCAGGACTACACCTGGCTTGAGAGTCACACGATGGGGTGTGATTTGCATATAACCAACATCAGTTGGACCTTGCGCCCATAGATGCTGCGGAACATTAGACAATCTGAGATCAAAATCTCGTAATACATAGTGACCCTTGAAGTCACGTAGGAACAATCGTATTCCCTCTGGGGAACAGCATATAACTGCACCTAATTCTTTCAGTGTCTTAATGCCTAATAGATTCTCTGGACATGACTTAGTAAGTAACAGATCAGTAGTGCGGGACAATGGACCTACTTCTAGAGTAACTGGCTTTGATATTTCATTTACAATAGGTTTTCCTGAAAATCCAAGGGAAACATTTCTTGAGCCTGAGAGCGGAGCCCCTGGAACTTCGGCGTGACTTATAGTGGTCCTACTTGCCCCTGTATCAATCAAAAACTTTCTGTCTTTCCCTAATACTTGACTATGAACATAGGGACCTTCTTGATCTACAGGTATCTCGATGAGAGGCAAGCCTACCTCCCTCTCTAGGCTGTTTCATGAATATGGCTGATACTCTGGATACTCAGACTGTGCATACTGGTACATCTGCTGTGTAACGTGCTGTGTTGCAGCGATAGGCTGCGGTGCTGTAACTGTCTGTGGTGCATTCTGTGACTGAGGAGTCAGTGTAACTTGTTCTTGTCTAGGCGGACGTGGTCTTTCTTTAGTCTTACCGGTAGCTATGTTGTGTTTCAGAACCGCACACTCGTTTATAAAATGACCTGGCTGTTTACAATAATTGCAGTTTCCTTTAACGGGAGCTGCAGGATGACTGGCTTGATTTGGACCCCTCTTCTGACTGTCTTGAGGAACGGATTGTGCAACTAGTACTTTCATTTTCGTGTCTTTCATACGTTTCCTTTCATGTTCTTGCTCTTCTCTGATTCTATTCTGGTGATATTGAAGCATCTGTAACATTTGGGACGGGGTATTAGCTTGCCAGGTACTTTCGACTTTCAAAACTCGATTCTTAATTTGTGGACTTGAATTCTCGACTAATTTAGTAACAAAAAGATGAGGGTATGACTCGCTACTCGTCTTGAGGCCACTGTTTATGGTAAAACATTTCTCAAATCTGGAATAGTAATCACTAATATCTTCGTCTTGTTTCTGTTTACAGGCTGAGATTGCATCCCAGTCTTCTTTTTTAGTTGTCAATAACCTAGGCAAAACTTGTATTAATAATTCTGGTAATTCTTTACATTTATCTCCAAGACCGGTACCTGGTACTCGTGCCTTATCTTCGGCTTCTAGAACTGCCCAATCGATCTTTTTCTCTCCCACCTCCCATTCTTTTTCTTTGAGTTTCTCATATACCCCTGCGGGCAACAAGACTTTTAACATTTTAATAATATCTGGATACGTGTATTCTCCCATACGGAGCATGTCTTTTAATTCTCGGTGGAACCCTGCTGGATCTTTATCATGACAGGGAATTAACTTTTTCATCTCTAAGAGTTCCATCTTTGTGATCGGGGTGTAAACAAACACTCGTTGCATTTCACCACCCTCTGTCTTAACTGGATGCACTTCTCGTAACGGATTCTGTCTGTCTATGTAAAAGGGTTTACTTTCTGGGGGTGAGACATGAACAAAATGCGGGTTCAAAAACATACTATATTTGTGGCGCTGTTCTAGAATGACACTAATTAAATCAGTACCTAAACCTTTCCATCTATACTGGAGTAACTCGTTCAGGACATCGTGTAACGGACCTGGATCAGAATGTTGACCCTCATACAATGTAATGAGGTGCTGGATCATATACATACCCACCAGTCATTGCTCGGCTGGGGGCAATTTCAGAAACATTTGTGCCACTATTTCGTCTGGAAAAGTGGTTGAATCAGTAATCAATCGGACTGCTGATCGGACTAGTTCTTGTTCATGCATAGTACTTAACTCACTATAACCGATTCGTGACTTCAGAATGTGGTCGGTAGCTTGAAATACTTGTTCTAGAGAACCTTGTTCTGGTGTTGGACGATGGAAAGTTGACTTGTGTTCTAGGCGCAAATGGCGATCTGGAAATCTAGATTTTCCTACATACGCTATTCTGGCGGGATTCTCGTCCTCTACCTCTTCTGTAGAAGAGTCATTTTCTTTCTCGCTTACTTGTGCTGCTTTACGTTGATCATGTAACCTTATTATTTCTTTACGGATTTTCTTGTACATACTCTCTATACTACTGATAGTCTTGTGCTTACCCTCGGCTATATTATCACTCCACCTTGTCAGGATTTTCATTTCGGCCTGATCTTTAGTCGGGGAATCTTGTTCTCTTATTAAACAATTAATCAGGAACTTTAATAACATGAGCTGGATCTCAGCTTTCCTTTGAGACATGACTTCACTAATACTTTCTGGATCATCCCCTGTACGGATGAAACGATATATTCTGTCTAGATCTTCCTTCATATTCGGTAAAGTGACTAGATACTCGGTCACCTTTCTCACGCGTAATGAATATAAAACCATATTATCCTCGCCTGGGACTGGATCATAGCCACATTCGATAAGGGCTTTTCTTATTTCTGCAACAGACTGATATCTGGGCGTACGCTGTGACGCTTGTGCATGTAATTCGGCTAACGTTAAACGCTTGTGTGGCGGCGGGGTTCCTGGAGGACCTCCCCCTGCGGCCCCTAAACTAGAGTCGTCTACTGATGCTCTTCGTCCTGGCAGAGTGGGAAATGGAAATGCAGGCTGGACTTGTATGGCGGGCTGGACCAGGGGTACCGTAACAGGTACTCCGGTGTCTGGAGGAGCGGGAATTGCCTGATTTACAGGGACTGGCGGAGCAGGAACAGGATTTGCATATTCTGGGACTGTGTCGTCCAAATAGGACGAAATGAAAATATCAGCTGCGGTCGGTTTGTGACGTAGCTAGAGCGGAACTAATGGTGGCGGGAAATTACTGGATGCCTCCGGGGTTGCTTTTGGCAAGCCCTCGGCAAGAAGAGGATACATACCCTTGATGAGGGCATGCCTCTGTCTGTCTGACTGTTCTGTTTTAACTCGTTCACCAATCTCGATTAATTCCCTTTCCTGGGCTCGTTCCAAGGATTCTCTACTTAGTTCTGACTTTCTGATTTCTTTTTCGGTTCTTTTATGAGATTCTTTGCGCCATAACTCGATGGCATCTTTCTGTGACTGTCTGGCTTTCTTTTTCCATAATGCTTCTTCTACTCGCATGATGCACTCGGCATCCCATGTGCCTGATACAGGCCATCTATACTTTTCTTCTAACTGTTTGGTATACTCTACCCATAAATCTAGATATAATATGGCGTTTATGCCATGTTTCTGATACATAAAATGACCTGGACTGTCCCTAGGCGGGACAGGAACTGCTTCTTCTAGCAGACCCTTTCTAGTTTTTAACTGACGTAATCTCGAAAAGAGGGACATTGCAAACTTGAATCTGAACACAATACAATACACGAGGAACAATAACAATTGAGAAAACAATTCAGGCATACCACGACATTGAAAATACATTGAATAACATTATGAAGCAACAGTTCGGACAGAATACTACCTGGAACACTGAGAACAGAAACACATGAATTTCTCGAGAACCGGACAGACTAGAATTACTGGATGCGCTGCTGAAACAGCACGGAACATACCGGTCCCATAAAGGGACGCATCAAGACCCGTATCCACCTAGGTGAACACTTCGTTTCAGATCTGCGTACCCAGACCCATCGGACCAGAGGCAATTTAGATTGACCCTGTCTAGATACTACCCCAGCAACGGTACTCACCGGGCAGCAAGAACGGAAAGCCTCGGACTGGACTGGACTGCTTCGACGCCGGACGGACGAACTTCGGACTTCTGTTACGGGTGGGCCTCTGGATACCTCGGACCTTGGACTCTCGGCTTGGGCTCTGGTCGGGACTCGCCGCGTTCCTCCACCGTCTCGTCTGGATGCTGGACCGCCTCCTCCGTCTCCTCCGTGGGCCTGAGGGATACTTGAAGCAGAAATATCTGCCGGTGCGCAGAAGAGTTCCGTCACGACTGCAGAGGGTCAGGGGGTCGGCGTGGCTTCACCGACGCGTGGGGAAAGGGCAAGTCCCTATTCGGGCGCCATTATGTGGTATATAAATAAATAATACCGGATCTATTTTTGTCTAGGCATAGTAATAACAGATAGCTCAATAAATAAGAGTCAAGATTCGAGGTAGTAGGAGTTTTGCAGGTTTTAATACAGCATAAGGACAGGAACAGGACAACCTGCACAGGAATAGGATGGCAGCGCTGCCGGGGGCAGGATCGGAATCGGCGTAACATTTAATAACAGTGCACGATCATATATACTAAAACAGTTGCATTACAATACATACGATAGGCGGAGCAGTGGGTGTGGTCAATAGCAGTCGCGAAAGATAAGGGTGAAAGTAGGTGTAACAGAGGCGTATACATAGACATGTGATGCAAACGTAACAGAATATGTCATGAATGGGGCGGAAACATGAAGGGGGCTGCCTAAGGAGCCGGGACCTCTGACCTAATGGTGCGCGCAAACTGGCAATGACGTGTTACTAGGAGAAGCTGGGGGCTACGAACTCTGTGCTAGGAGCAGAGACTGAAGTCTGGAGAGTCAGGGCGACATGTACCTAAGCAGTATCTAGTATCTGATGTTTAGAGAACATGTTGATAGAATCCAAAAGTTATCGGGGTAAAGGCTAACAGACTTTAAGAATGGTGCATGTATTATTCTACATGTAGTGTGTGATGAGGAATATTAAATGACCATTAAATGCAGTATTTCTCTTACATGGAGACGTAAAGGCTAGACTATGATGGTAACTGTTGATGCAGTTCAGTAGCTTTAGGAATGCAGAGAAGGAGGACTGGACTGATAACTGGAATCATAACATACTCTTGGCAGACTCAGAGGCAGAGCCAGGCTGAACCGGGCACTGTGAGGCAGGAAGTAAGTGAAGGGTCAGGAACACAGGTGGGGGCGGTATCGCTCCTCAGCGAGGCTCAGGAGACAGAAGCTGAATCTGGTGTCCAGGCCCTTTTGAGGCCTAGAAACGGGGACTTTACAATGAAATAACGTGCACACTGAGAAACGTGGCAACGTAGCTTTACATAGGCCTGATATTCGTAGTATTCACGAGAACTGGAAACTGGCATACTAGAGGTGGACACAACTGTAATTGCGTCTTTAATCGAACATGGGGAATACATATGCATATTAATCATGCACACATAATCATATGATGGAGGACTCGTAGGGACACAGAACATGGCAAAATTTACTTTTCCACACTCCCCTAGGTTAAAGGAGTGCATGCATTGTTCTCGATGGCCTTCTCTGAGCCTTGTGCAATATCTACTGCCGGTTTTGGTCTCACGCAGACTTGTTCTAGTACATGGCAGAATAGTCGTGTATTGTCGCTAGCCATACGGCTTTGCATAAAGCCGACTTGGGCGTTACTTATTCATTTGGGTAGAACCTTGTTCAGTCTGACCGCTAGGATTTCGGCGTAGATTTTACAGTCCACATTGATGAGGGATATGGCTCTATATAGGACTATATAGTTGTTGATCTTTGCCTTCTTTTGGTATAACTATTATAGTTGCTTCTGTAATAGATTGTGGACCCCTCCCTGAGGTTGCTGTCTCGTTAAAAACCTTTTTTTCATGGTTGGGGCTTTATAGAAGTCGGCAGTGTATCCGTCTGGGCCAGGGCCTTGTTTTTTAAGGACTTAACTGGCATTTCAATCTCTGTGCCGTAGATTTCCTGACCTAATCTTGCTATGTCTGCTGGGTCTAGCTTGGGAGTCTCAGTCTGTCTTGGTATCTTGTGCATTCTTCTTTGTTGAATATCTGGTCTGTTTTGTATAGTTCTGAGTAGAAGTCTTGGAATGTCCTGAGGTTGTGTCTTATGTGTGTTTTGTTGTTTGAGTCAGTGATTGTTGAGATCGCTACTTGGTTAGGTTTGTGCCAGTACTGATCTCAGGGCCGTCATTGTGGAACAGGAATTCCTCTATGGCTTCCTCAATTTCTTTTTTGTTGCTCGGGTCTGAAATGGTATCGTTCCTGAAGCGCCATCTTCTGGGAATTGCTTCATTGTGACAGCCACTTAGTTTTAGGTTGATGGCTGAGTGGTCAGAGACTAGCCTAGATGCGATCGCGGAATCTTCAATCAAGTGTGTTTGTCCCCCTGAAATTAAAATGTAGTCTATCCTTGTGTATGACTTAGGAGGACTGGAGTAGAAGGTGTAGTCTGTAGTGTCAGGGTGTTGTATTCTCCATGCAACTTTGAGGTTGAATTTGGTGTAAATGTTCTGCAGCGCTGCGTGGGAGTTGGTGGGGTGGTATTGGTAGGAGGACTGTCTGTCTATTATGTGATCTAGTGGGTTTGTTATAAGGAGTCTGCCCTCTTTGACGTGTTGATGGAAGACTATTGTGATCTTGAAGACTAGGGTCAGGATCCCCTTCTTCTTTTTGTCTGCTGGAGAACTCGCTAGCTGCACTATCCAGCTGGCTCTGAGTAGTTTGGTATCTTCCTCATCTAGTTTTGTTTCTTGTTGTAGTATTATGTTGCTTTGGTCTTTGCTAGATATTCCACTATCTTCCTACGTTTAATGAGGTGGTTTAAGCACTGGACATTGAGGGGTATTACTTTGAGGTCTGCAGCCAGGGTGAGAGTTTTGTTACTAGTCATCTGGTGTACTGTGGTGCGGTGGCTGTATGTGCCCAACACTCAGGGTTCTGCGCTGCTGCTTGTATCTTAGGAAATTGTGTTGCCACCTTTTGTTATGGTTAGGGTTCCGTGCTTTAGTAAATTGACATATGCATTGGTATACAAGGTGTGGCAAGAAGAAAAGGATACAAAATAAAGAGGATAGATACCTGAGATATACTGGTGTGGCTCCGCATCCTGAGCCCTCCTCCCTCCCACCCGTCCCTCCCCCCATCTTCACTAGATTGCGGAAGGTAGGACAGCAGGATCTCCATTCCGCCTCCCGGAGCGTTGTTGTCTTGTAAAGTCAGTTTGTAAACTCCACTTTCTTTTGTACCTTAGATCTGGCATTGGTGTGTTCGCTATTATGTATGAGATAACCAAAGTAATAGGATACGCTGTAGTCCCTGAGTTTTCCTTTTGTCTTTTTCGGTCTTCCCCTCCACATTATTGCTCTGGCATGCTGGATATCCGGTAGTGTCGCCCGTGAGAGTGAGGTAGATGTTACTGTTTTTACAGGGTGAGTGTTAGGTTCCGGTGAGGGACCTCTCTTTGCAGAGCCGTAAAGCAAAGTGTCCATGACTTGTGTTGCTGGTCCCTCTAGGTAGCGGTTCAGATCATGGGGGTCTGTGAAAAAGTGTTTTTTCCTGTTGTCTATTATCTTGAACTTTGCAGGAAATACGAACGAGAATTGTATGTTTCTACTGTTGAGTTTCTGGCGTAAGGCTAGAAAGACTTTCCTGGTGTCCACTGTGGGTTTTTTGTAGTCCTGCGTTAGGATAATTTTGTGACCCTTCCAGTTGATCTGATGGTTTCTGCGTGCAAAGTTAAAAATGTCTTTGTTGTGTTGTGATCTCAAGGGTTTGCATATGATAGGACGTGCATATTGGGACATTGATGACTTGGAAGCAGGCACCCAGTATGTCTTGTCCAGCTCGAATTGTCGGGGGAATTTTAGATTGGTGAGCTTAGGAATCAGGTCTTCTAGGAATGTGGAGCAGGACCCCACTGCTTCCACTGCCCCTTCTGGGATCCCGACTCTTCTTATGTTCCCTCTGCGGTTCCTGTCTTCCATCTCCGCTGTTTGCTTTTGGAGGATCCCAGTTACCTCTTCTAGTACCTTCACTTCATTTCTCGGGTTGTGGGAAGAGTCTTCTGAGTCGCTGATCCATTGCCCTGCCGCTGCCAGTCTGATGTTTACTGGATCCAGGTCGGTTTTGACTGCTGCAATCTTTAGTTGGATTGTGTCTATGGTGATTTTGGTGGATTTCCCCAGGTCCTGAACCTCCGCTAGTTTCTTAAGTATCATTTCCAGGGTGCTATTTATGTCAGGTTTTTGTTTTATCGTGAGGTATCGGGTTCTGTCAGGCTTACATACTCTGCAAAAACTCTCGACCACCATGGAATAGAAGTTGGCACGGAAACTGAAAATGCAAAGACAAGTTTTATTAAGACCCCATGGGGTGGTGGTACATTCCTACAGCACCCTTCGGCAATGCAAGAAGTATCACACCGAACATCGGGGCGCGACCTCTTTTATACAGTTTAACGGCAATAAAAAGGTAGGCGGTATACATTTGAACAGTTTTAGGTACATATAAGGACATTTTTGGAACATAGCCAGCATGTGGGAGGGGCTTAATACCACTGGTCAGTTGGGGGAACATTCCTAAGGAGTGACCACTCGTTAGTCCACAAATCGTGTGTACGCATGCGCGAGACTGACCATCGCTAAAAATAGCCTGTTGCTGGGCAGGGTAAAGGTTCATTGGCATGGAGGAAGGACGAAAGGGCACGCTGACCACGAGGCCTCATGTTCATGCAAAATGGAAGCCACCAGATACAAAATGGCCCCCGCACATTTTGGTCAATTTAACAGAAAAACCTCGTGTAGCTGAGCTAAACGCTAACTCAGGTACTGCCAAATTACGACAGACGGCCCTTTTAGCGTTTAGCTGAAGCTACCTCATAATGGAAGTAATCCGGATGTTCATCGTCAATATCGATCATCATAATTTGCATTACTTCAGCATTACTCATCTGTACATTTTTAGCAATAGCTCGTTTGGATGGGATACAGGCTGTAATACATACAGAACATAAAGTAGGGCCACATTGAATACAAAAACAACAGAAGAAGAATATCCCAATAATCACGCATAGAACCGTTAACAGTTTCCAACCCCATGTACTAAGCAGAGTCCAAAACCAGCCAGAAAAAGTCCAAGTACCATTGTCAGTATGAATTTCAGCAGCAATTTTGTGCAATTTAGAGATGGCATCATACACAGATGGCGAATTATCAGGGACGTAAACACAACAACTACTTTCGATGATGCGGCATGCACCCCCACGATCAGCTAACACTACGTCCAGAACCATCCGGTTCTGAAGCGTAACAATTCTTGTAATCTGGAGTTCTTCAGTTATATTCCCTAAAGCAGAGGCAGTTTCATTAGCAACTGCTTCCACAACACGTGTTAGCCGTCTAATTTTCCTGCTGTTTAAAGCAGCACCGACAAAAGAGAACAAACCTAAATTAAAATCCACATATTGTTGTAGTGAGGTGTCAGTTTGGTCGACGTCATCAATGTCCAATGTTCTCTTAACTCTATTCAATGTAAAATCGTGATACAATACAAAATCATTATGGTACATAGGCGGGGCAATAAACACAGGGGGTAATACAAAAGATATGTAACATGTGCCTAACCATCCAAGAGGAAGACGATGATAACCTTTATTACCGCAAATAAAGTAAGTGTTTCGTGAGGCCACAAATGAAATACCATTGGGTGTATCAAAGGTGAGAGTAATATTGCATTCACTCCTCCCTACCGGAATTGTTCCTTTATTTCTAATACAAAGATCTGCTTTTGTATCAATAACTGTAATCACATGTAAACTAGACATATTTGTAAGTCTCTGGTTGGTGAAGATACGAGGTGTAGATACATTGTCCGGTCGATATTCTTCCCATTCAAATTTAGTTCCTTCTGCTTGTGGATAGCCATCTCGATCATTGTAACAGACCTTATTCAACCAAAAAAGTAGTCCACCTTTTGTTGGCCATCTTAATGTAAAGAGAAGTGTGTACCAAGCATTACACGAACCATTGTGAGAAAAAGGAAGAGGAATAAGTGGAGTTCCTCCTTTCTTCTGATGTCCAGGCAACATACCACATACCCAACAATTGGAGGTATTTGTCATATTGTGTGTGTGGTGTAAAATTTGAATGAAACTGTTATTCAAATAAGTCTGTCTATGTCTCTCTTCATGATAGGGCAAAGTAAAATGGAAATGTTCAGATGGAATTGGAGTGGTAGGCAGTAAATAGTCACGTGCAGGAAACAGTCTTTCTATAGTCCAAGCTATTACTGCTATTATCTCTATTGTCGTAACAAAAAGAACCACACCCAGAATTCTTCTGTTTCTCAATGTCATAGGTGCCATAGTACAAAGAACAAAGTCTCAAAAAACCAAATATAGTGCTGAGAACCGAGGCGGCCGCTGATTTCTTCTCCGAGATTCAAGACGGGTGTCGCTACACTGGGCAGAACTGATCCCCCCCCTTGATATTCCCGGCTTCCGTTTTCACAAACCTCGGAACGGTTACTAACCAGTCACCAAAAATACAAGAATATTATTTCCTTGGCCGCAGATTGTACTTCACTCCACCAGAAACAGTGTGGTCCGGGAAGGCTCCCTCCGACTCGTGAGGCGTAACAGCTGGGCTCTTCTCCGCGTCCAAGATGTCTAGGTAGTCAGACAGCACAGTAGGGTTCACCAGATCCGGAGAGACACGTCGGCAGTGCGTTGAATGTATCCACCGCTTCTTTTCGTGACGCGCACAGCCGTTCGCGTTGCCAGCAGCACTTGTTCAGGGCCACGCCACCTCGGCTCCAAACTGCTGGATCTCTCAAACACTCGAATCATGACATAATCGCCAGGACGAAGATTGTGAGCCTCTCCAATGGAATTGTCGGGGAGCGCTTCTCGAACCTGTTGGTGAATAGAAAGTAAATCATTTGTTAATCGTGCCAAATAATCGTTCATCATTATACAAGGCACATCATGTATCAAACGAGGCTTTGGAACTCCCCAGATATTCATGGGCCTTCCGAACACCACTTCATAGGGTGTGAGGCCAGATCGGGAATGTGGCACTGATCTAATAGACAGTAATGCCAATGGCAAAGCGTCCGGCCATTTCAAAGACGTGGATGCCACAATCTTCGCTAACTTCAGCTTTAGAGTCGCATTGTACCTCTCTACCAGAACTGCTGACTGCGGATGGAATACAGCATGAAATTTTTGCTTTATTCCCAATCCTTTCAGGACATGCTCCACTACCTTCCCAACAAAATGAGGACCATTATCATTCCACAAAAATTTACAAACACCATAACGTGGGAAGTACTCTTTGAGTAACCCCTTAGCTGTTGTTAATGCTGTATTATCCTTCGTGGGGTAGGCTTCAACCCATTTACTGAAAGCACACACCACCACTAGGACATACTTGAGGTTATTACAGCGCTCCAGCTGGATGTAATCCATTTGCAGTACTTCGAATGGTGCAGTAGGTGGAACGAACCCTACTTTAGGAGTATAGGTCCCTTTAGCAGGATTGTACTGTAGGCATAAAAGACAGGTCTGCACTACTCTCCTAGCCGTGCTGGCAATCTCAGGATGCTCCCAAACTCGTGTAAGCAATTTAGTAATTGCAAGAGCTCCAACATGTGCCAGCCCATGTGTCATTTGAACCATTGCTTGCAAGTAAGCAGCAGGCAATTTCCATTTTTCCATGTCTTTGCTTCTCCAACAACCCTCATCATCCAATATCCCGTCTACTGCCCAGTTTGCTAGTTCTGCTTCAGACGCTGACTTCTGTATGTCTAGAATTTCGTCTTTAGCATCATGCCATCGCTCAGCTTGTGATCTCACCACATACATAGGGGAGTCATTTTGCAACATGGCAGTCTCTCTCGCTATGCGATATGCAAAAGCGTTTCCTTGCCCTATTTTGTCTGTCACTTTCTTATGTGCACTACATTTTATTATCGCAACCTTCTTTGGACATAATAGTGCATTCAGGAGGTCACATACCAACTCTCCGTACATGATGTGTGTTCCGTGTGAGGTCATAAACCCTCGTTCCCTCCAGAGTAGGCCAAAATCGTGCACTACTCCAAAGGCGTAACGACTATCAGTATAGATATTCACACATAGACCAGCACTTAACTCACATGCTTTCGTTAAGGCTATCAATTCAGCTGCTTGGGCAGATTTTTGCGGTATTCGTGCTGTTTCTACCACTGTTTTGAGTGTCGTGATCGCATAGGCTGCGGAAGCCGTACCATCTGGCAATCTCACACACGATCCATCAACCCACAGTTCCCCATCTACATCTGGAAGTGGCGTGTCCTGTAAATCGACACAACCATTTGTTTGTTCGTCAGTCAGAAAAACACAACCATGTTATTCTTCCTCCTGGGTCTCAGTAACAGGATATGGCAATAAAGTAGCAGGGTTCAAAGTGGTGCACCTCTTCAATGTAATATGTGGCGCCAACAGTGTTAACTCATATCCCGTTAAACGGGCACTGGTTAGATGCTGCGTTTTCGTTTGGTTCAATAGCGCATCTACTGCATGGGGAACTAACACCAGCAATTTGTGCGACAAAACTATTCCCTCACTCTGCCGTATAGCTACTGCTGTTGCTGCAACTGCTCGGAGGCATCCAGGCAGTCCTCGAGCCACAGGATCGAGTACCGCTGAAAAATATGCACAAGGTCTCTGTTTATCCCCGTGTAATTGTACTAAGACTGACAATGCGCACCCATCCTTCTCATGTACATACAGTGTAAAGAGCTTTGTATAATCTGGTGTACCTAATACTGGTGCAGAACAAAGAGCTTGTCTCAATTGTTCAAAAGCACTCTGGCATTCATCCGTCCATTCAAGGGGAGTTGGTGCAGTTTTGGACAGCAATGCTAACAAAGGTTTTACAATGTACGAAAATCCTAGTATCCCTTGCCTACAAAAGGACGTCAAACCTATGAAAGTGCGAACATCCTTCTGCGTGCAAGGGACGGGCGTATCTAAAATTGCTTGAATTGGATCTGATGTTAATGCACGTCCCTCCTTAGACAAAAGATGACCGAGGTAGGTCACCTTTGGTCTACAATATTGTAGCTTCTTTCACGAAACCTTGTGATTGTGTTCAGCAAGGAAAGAAAGCAGGGAGAGTGTACTCTCTTCACATTGCTCCTGTGTATCTGCCGCGAGCAAAATGTCGTCGACATATTGGATAAGCGCCACCCCAGACTGAAAATCAAAGGAATCAAGCTGTCTTGTCAAAGCCTGGCTGTAAATGCTAGGGCTTTCTGTTTAACCTTGAGGAACTCGACAAAATCTATAAGATTTATTATTTAATGTAAAGCCGAACAAATATCGGCTATCAGAATGAATGGGGATCGAAAAGAAAGCGTTTTTCAAATCGATCACCGTAAATGTAGTAGATGTGGGTGGAACCAAAGTAAGTAATGTGGTAATGTCGGACACTCCTGGATACTGGGGTACAACTATCTTATTAATTTCCCTCAAATCAATAATAAAACGATAGATCTTAGTATCTGTATCTTTCTTTAAGATCGGAAGAATTGGACTGTTGCAAACATTGTAGGGAACTTCCTCCACCACCCCTGCCGTTATCAAGTCATTCACAATATGTGTCAAAGCTATTTTGCCTTCTCTAGAGATCTTGTACTGAGGAACACGAGGTAAAATCGCTCCCTCCTTCACAGTAATGCGCACAGGAGGAATAATCATTTGACCCACATCAGTATCGGAAGTAGCCCATAACGTGCTTGGAAGGGAAGCTAATGCATCGGTCTCTTGCATGAGGCACGATCTCTCAATTTCTGGGTAGTTCTCATTCAAAATAACCCGCACCCCTTCAGGGGCACAGCGTATTGTTGCACGAAAATGCTTTAGCATATCAAGTCCCATAATATTATCTGGTGTATTTGGAGATAATAGAAACGGACATGGGGCAATGAATTTATCAACATGAAATGTAAGGGGTTGAGACAATGGGCTTAGAGAAGGTGTTCCATCGAACCCTATTGCTGTAATTGTTTTGCCAGACAGGGGAGCCCTTGAAACCAAGTGTTTGGACAAAGCGCTACGAGTAGCTCCTGTGTCAACCAGAAACTGATCAGTAGAACCCAAAACATGTGCTGATATATATGGACCCCTTTGATCGACTGGTACCGCAACCGATTCCACACCCCATCCTACGCAATCCTATGCATATCTATTGTCCTGAGACTCAGTATTCTCTCCTTCAGCTATCTGATATTGATTCCGCTGATCAAAAGTATTATGTTCAACCTGACAATGACCCCTCTCTTCAAACCTCCACCTCTCGGTCCTGAATAACTATTCCGTGACCTTCCACTTCCTCGACCCCTCTGACTACGCTGTTCACGAAGTACCGGACAATCTGCAATTCAATGTCCAAACTGATTACAGTATGCACACTGATCCTCAGAAATGTCGGAACGAGGGGGAGACGTAACGTACGATCCTCGTCTACCCCTATCATTCCCTCTCGATTGCGTAGCATGAACCTGTGCCAACATCACCTTCGTCTTTAAGTCCTTCGCTTTCTTATCACTACTTTCTTTAGCCTCTAATTCCTGTCGTTCATAATACTGAGCCATAGTTAATAAAGAAGCGGGTGTTGCAGTGGTCCATGAACTTTCGCTAGCCTTTACTCGTTTTGCAATCTCCGGTAGGAGATTAGCCACATTCTTGTCTACGAACAAATGTCTGCCCGTGTCCTCTGTTAATAATTGACCACTGTAATCATGGAATGCTTCCTCAAAACGTGAAAAGAAATCAGAAACCGATTCATCCGACTTCTGCTTACAAGACGCCAATAATGTCCAATCAATTTTCTTAGGGGGGACAAGCGTTTTTAATTTATTTAAGATAGCCGTCGGTAAATCTAAAATCAATTGACACGGCTTACATGCAGGTTCCCTCTCTACATCAGCTCTAGTTATATCCTTCCACTCTGCACCTAATATCGCTCGGTCGTCAAACTTACGAATCGCCCTCCACATATCAGGAGGCAATATCAAACCAAAGAAAAGATCAATATCAACTAATGTCATAATGCACGAAGAAATAGCGCCCTCCACACCTTCATAGAAAGCTGCTGGATTTTTACAGGGGTCAGGCAAAGCATTCTTAAGTGCCATAACATCTGCTCTATTCCATGGCGTATAAACCCAATTATACACAAAATAGCCCTTGGCATCTTTAGACGTCTTATCATCATCCGTTCCATCCCCTTTAGGAGGGATATACAAAGGAGCAGCTTCCCGCATAGGCATAACATTAACCGCAACATTCTTATCTGATCCATAGATAGGGCACTCTCTGGAATTTCCCGTCGATTCAGACGCTGATGGATCCGATGCCTTTTTCGCCGCTCGCAATCGTGTCGCCTCATCTCGTAGCTGAATCAAACGCTGGAAAAATTCATCCGCATCTGAAAGAGCAAAAACACCTTTACGGAAATTCTCACGACCAACTGATATATCTTTAGGTTCCAACTCAGGAGATTGTTTCCTAAACTGGTCAACAACTTCATCTGCAAAATGATCTAAAAAATACAATCGTTCCTTGTCAGACCACTTACTCATAATATCATCAACCCCTGAAACAGTTATAGTATTAACATTAAGTTTACGAGCAACCGAACGCAATTCCGTCATACGATCAGTTGGTAACCTGGTACGCTGTTTATCCTGACTATCCTCGTCCGAGTCCTCATCCGGAGCCGTGGGCTGAACATACGGAGGCGGGCAACGATCTAACAATGAAAAATCATCTAATTCATTAGTAAGGACAGGATAAAGAAGACGTCGAATAGGAAACTGACCATTAACTTGTAAATTACGTTCTCGGCTCTCTTTCTGTTCCTGCAATTCCTTCTCCTGTAGCTGTAAAGCTTTATCCCAGCAGCCTTGCGCTGCTCTTTGTCCGCCAAGGCTTCTTCACGCTTCATTCGTTCGCGCACCGCTTTCTCCCACATACGCACACAATCAAACATGTCCTGTCTAGACCTGCGCTGAAACAAACATTGTTCCACAAACTGAACCTTTTTTAAATCAAATGACCCATGTAGTGGCCATTGCAACTCACGATCAGTTTTGGTATACTTATGCCATAATGTACTATACATAATGGGAGGAAGGCCAAATTTAATGTACATTTCGCGATTAGGAGTTCCCTCTGGGGGAGCCGGCTGGGATTCATATAATCGATAATTGGTACCATTTCCAAAGCAGCACATTCCTCGGAGTGTGCTGAGAACAGGCATGTTCAAAAATATCACGGAAACGCAATATTACAACAAATGGCACTTAGATATACTTTACGCACGGTGTGCCCTTCAAACAAATTCAAAATCAGAGAAATATCCCTACATGCCTGCATATGTGAGGTGCACTCCACATATAATTCAAATCATAGGTCCAAACGTTAGCTAACTCATACAAATTCAAATTCAAATTCAAATTCAAAAAGCCACAGTAAGTGTCAGTAGACTACCTTACCAAACATAAGTTTACCAAGTATTTTCAAAAGTGTCCAGATTCCAACTGCCAAGTTCCGTAGCCAAATCAGCCAAAACAGGCTCAACACGACAGGCCAAACGATCAGGATCTCAGTCGAAGACCGGCGCCACCTGGAAGGTCAGATCAGAAGGAAAGGAAAAAACACCATGGGTGCCAAGACTCGGGTCACTCAGTGGCAGCGTATACATTTGAACAGTTTTAGGTACATATAAGGACATTTTTGGAACATAGCCAGCATGTGGGAAGGGCTTATTACCACTGGTCAGTTGGGGCAACATTCCTAAGGAGTGACCACTCGTTAGTCCACAAATCATGTGTACGCATGCGCGAGACTGACCATCGCTAAAAATAGCCTGTTGCTGGGCAGGGTAAAGGTTCATTGGCATGGAAGAAGGACGAAAGGGCACGCTGACCACGAGGCCGCATGTTCATGCAAAATGGAAGCCACCAGATACAAAATGGCCCCCGCACGTTTTGGTCAAGTTAACAGAAAAACCTTGTGTAGCTGAACTAAACGCTAACTCAGGTACTGCCAAATTACGACAATTGGGGAGTCCAATGTTGCTGGCTCTCCTTTGCTCTTCTTCATTTGTTGTTGCTGCAACCTCATTTCTCTGTCTGCCATGTTCCTTGTCATTCTTTGCTTGATTATTTTATCTTTCCTGCTTTCTTGGTAACTCCTCCCATGTGCTGTTTGTTTGATCTCTCCTGCCTCTGTCGCTCTCCCGTTCTTTCTTGTTTCCGTTATTATTGAGTCCCCGCGGGGCCAGTATGATGCTCTGTGGCTTAACCCCTTATCTGCATGTGCTCTTAGAACATGGCCATCTCTTTGTTTGCTGTGTCCTGTGTTTGCTATAAGCCACTCTTTCTTTTGATTGGCGGCATTTGTTTAGTCCAACTCGCCCGCGGAGGTAGTTTGTGCTCTCTAGTAGTTGTGTCCTGAACGGTTTTTACCTTCTGGTGTGGGTGAAAGGCTCTTGTTGCTATAGGCCTCTCCTTGCATTGTCCCCGTTGTTGTTTTAGGCTATTTTTGCGTTTCTCTTTGCCCTTACTTGTCACTTTTTTCCATTCTTCAAACTCCGACTGTAGACTTTGTGTGTCCAGTGTTAGTTCCTAGATGTTGTTTGGGCTCATCCTCTGGTGTTCTGTGTTGGCGTGGGGTGCGCGCTTGTCGAGCCTTCGCAACCATTCCTCTCCCCTTTCTTCTGTGCCTTTCTTGGCGGTGGTTGTTTTGGTTCGAGGGTCCCACCGTGTTTCGTCCCCCGCTTGTGTATTTGCCGTTAGGGTGTAGAGCCCTTGGGGCACTTAAGGGTTGGTGCTGCTACGGTGCGTGCTCCCCTTGGCAGACTGTGCTGATTTGGTGTGAGAGCCTTTGGGAACACATCCTCCCCCCTAAGCTGCAATATTACTAGCGAAGTGTGGATTGCCCATTTCTCGAAAATATACGCTTCCCCACCCCAATGTGAAGACATTTTGGAAAATGTTATGCCCACCCAAATTCAAATGTCTTTGAGTGAGGTTGAGGATGCAATACTCTAGAGTGTTGGAAATAAAGCCCCAGGCCCGGATGGGTTGCCCATCGATCTTATTAAATTTAAGCCAGAGTTCAGGGCTCTTTTGTGATTGAATGTTTTTAATAATCTAATCACAACAAAAATCCCTGAAACATGGTCAACTTCTGTAATTATCCCCATTTTTAAAAAAGGAGATAGATCTGATCCAAGCTGCTATAGGCCTATTTCCCTAATCGATAACACTCTTAAAATACTAGGGAGAGTTCTAATTAACAAGTTCAGCACCTGGGCAGAGGACGAAAATATATTAAATAAATGGCAGTTGGGTTTTCGCAGCCATCTTGGTACTGTGGAACAATGTTTGAATCTCAATCTAATCATAGGGAAATATACAATCGCCGACACAGTCCTTTCTACCTGGCATTTATGGACCTCTCGTCCGCTTTTGATTTTGTTAATAGATCAAGGCTTTGGCAACGCCTTTTAGGTTATGGACTAGGTAAAGATTTGGTGTATTTTTTAGCATACCTGCTTAGAGATTTAAAGGCCCGGGTAAGAATAAGCATGGAGGGGGCAGTGTCAGGAGATATAGTGGTCGGTAGAGGTGTCAGACAAGGGTGCGTTCTCGCCCCACTTTTATTTATTTTAAACATTAATGAACATCATAATGTTTTGTCTATCCAAACCACCCACGTTCCTATAATTAATGGTAACAAAGTGCCCGCCTTACTATATGCAGATGATGCTGTTTTAATGGGTCGAACACCAAATGCGCTGAGAATTTTAGTTAGGTGATTTGCAGATTTTATAAATAGTTTTGATTTTGCACAAATTTTAAAAAATCTTTTTAAATGTGCTGTGGCCCTAAGAAACGCTCTATTAACTCTATTATCTTGGGCCAAGATTCTTTGATATGCACTCGCACTTTCCCTTATTTGGGCTTACAATTTTCCGATAACTGGTCTTGGACACCACATTTGGTCTATAGACGGACTAAATTCTTGAGAGCCATAAATTCAGTATTAAACCTCCCCCAACCAAAAAGAGTTGAGGTGGTACTGTCCCTGCTTAAAATCTACAGGACACAATGCGTACCAGTCATGATCTATGGGGCTGAAATTTGGGGCCATTTAAACTTGAAAAGCATTCAGATCATAGAGAATAGATTTTGTAGGAGGCTTTTGGGTCTACCAATTTCATCGTCATGCCATAATGAGCTGAGAATGTTTTATTTGGAGGATTTTATTAGGTCCCGCCCTGTCCTGTTTTGGCTAAAGGTATGGAAAAACCCAGCAGCCACATTGACAAGGGAAATTTTGGCTGATTGCCTAAAATGCGATAAGGGTGGTGATATCCCATGGTTGGCCCAAGTACGGGCAAATTTGATTGCGGTTAATCTTGGCCATATCTTCAATAATCCAGAGCAATTCGATGGAATTGATGGAAAGACTATCCGCAAAATTCTGTATAAACACTATGGGGATGTAAGACATGCCCAGGAATCAGCCAAGGCATCCGTGAAACAATATATTTTAATGACAGGCGAGGGCAGACCTTCGTTGTGTTCACCCATGAGTTACCTCTTAAAAGATATTACACGCTGGGAGCGAAGCCTTCTTTTCCGTCTTAGATAAGGATGAATAAAGTATTTGTTGAGTTTTCCTATAGGTTACCAACC
The DNA here is from genome assembly GCF_964261635.1 of Lissotriton helveticus. Taxonomy (NCBI): domain Eukaryota; kingdom Metazoa; phylum Chordata; class Amphibia; order Caudata; family Salamandridae; genus Lissotriton; species Lissotriton helveticus. The sequence continues at coordinate 129,839,438 of NC_136064.1, forward strand.
TAATATTGAGAATTTGGACTGCCCATGTGGTCACCCAGGGAAACAGTCTATGTTACATTTCCTGTTCTTCTGTTCTTTTTATAAAAAATACAGTATGCACCTTTTGATACCATTTTTTAGGGCAAAGGGCATAACGGATTACATGGTTGCATATAAAATTATTCTCCAGCTCAACGATGATGATATAATATATTGTGCGTGTACTTTCTTGAAATTGGCCATCCGCTCACGCTCTTCTATGAATTGATGATTGCTGGATTAGGTTGTACCATAAGCATTTATTGGTTTTGTATTGCTTGCATTTATACTTTGCACTATGCGCTTTTGCACTTTTATTTAATGCTGCTAATTGTAACCTATCTGAGATTTAATGATCTGCTCATTTGCAACTGCTCTTCTTCGAAACTTTACACCTTGCACGTTGTCACTTTAACACCGCTGATGATACCAAAGATACAGATAATTTGGCATATTTTTAACTGAATATTTTTTGCCGAGTTCTATTTTTAATGATGATGGACTATGTTTGTGATTATGTGTAATGTTTTGTACTTTTATGGATAATGCACATCCGAATAAAGATTATTCTATTCTATTCTGGTGTGAGAGTGTTATGAGGTGTGGATTTTTGGCTCCATGACGTTAGGGTCACTCTTGATGGTTTGGTAGCCATCTGTGCCCCGTTGGTTCCGTTTTTACATCTGTGGGTGCCATTTCGATACCCCTCACTTGTGCGTTGCACCGCCATACCTTCTATCTTTTTAATATTTTAATATTTTAAACTCTTTCTTGAGTGCCTTTTTAACGATTCGGAGTGTGGCGTGGCGTCTGTATAGACTGTGTAAGAGATTTGTTTTAATATTATTATTGATGGTTTTTTACTTTTGTTTTGCTGGGGGTATATCAAATCTGTACTGTTTGATAAGACTGACATCTCCAGTGGTGAAGTCTGTACACATGGTCCTTTAATTATCTTTTTTCAGGGGTGATGTTGTACCCTTTGGAAGGGTGTCAGTATTAAATTCTGATTAAAGGGCAGCTATATCAGATCTGGTTACTTTTATAGCTGCATTTAAGGCTGTCTTTGTGGCAGCTAAGCATTCCTCTGAGCTAATGAATATGTTTTTAATTGACCCCATTGCAGGATTTAAATAATTGGATACAGGGGTGCTTCTTTTCGTATTTTTGTTTCTGCTGCCACGAGCAGCAAGCACAAGTTTACGTTTTCCCATAACTGAGAATGAGGCCATTTTAAAAGACTGTGCTACTAGGTAATAAATGCAGTAGTGTCTACTGTGACTCAGAAGATTGGGATTAAAAAGATAAACGGCATTGCCTAGCCCAGCCTCAGCCAGCTGCGGACGAGTGCAGAAAGGCCAGCACTTGGCCCAGTCTTCATCAGGGCATGCACTTAGACGTGTCCTGAATATGTGCCATGCTGCAGGAGCCCCAACAACCTTTGAAGGTGCCTCCAGGCAAGAGAAAACAGGCAGGAAGTTGTGGCTGCCATGGGTGACCCTGGGTGTGGTAGTACACCCCAGTCCACTCCTCATGGCTCAGAAACACAGCTCCTGCAGTGCGGAAGCCCAAGTAGCCTTTGAAGGTACCACCAGGTGCCAGAAAACAGGCAGGAAGTGGCAGCTGCCGCGGGCAAGCCTGCGTGTTGTGGTCTACCCAGTACACTCCTCACAGCTCAAAAATGCAGCTCTCCGTTCAACTGTTTTGTGAAAATATACAGGTAGCATTTTTTCTATCTCCAATGTGGGTCCAATCTGATCTAGACTTTATTTTGTCAACATTTGGAGTAAGAGGGTAGACCCAAGCTGCAATCACATAGGATGCTCTCTGGATGTGTTATGTAAAACCCCACAGGCCTGAGCTCCATAAAAAGGTCTTATTCTCTTATGCAGTTTACTGGAATGATTGCTGCAGTGGGGTTTCACATAGCACATTCAGAGAGCCTGTGCCTCAAGTGGCAAGAAACATCTAATGCGGTTGCTTGGAATAGACATGTTGGCCTGGAAACAGCAGCTCATTCGATGTGTAAAAGAGAAATAAACCACAAAGTGATTGGTGGTGATGCAGAGCCTGGATATGCAATTTGGCGGATCTGGAAGAAAGGAACAAGTGTGATAAGCTCTTGGACCTATATGTTGTATCTCTCTGCTGAAGGTCACAGTCAGAGTAGAACTAATGAATTATTTGTAATGCTGCAGCTGATGTTCACAGGGGTCAGAAGTGCAGATGTAGTGGACAGAGGTGAGGCCCCTGACTCATCTCCTGTATGGACCATAGGGCCCCATCCGTTTGTGATTTTTAAAAACTGTTCGTTTGAGAGTCGTCAGTGCTGTAGAAGAGGATTACAATCTCTCAAACTCTCTAAAAAAAGTAAACGTGGGTCGGATTTTAATGAATGCAATCACAGATACAGTGGTCTGCTGACACCAGCATGCCACCATCCCTATAGTGACATCCAATTGAAGTAAGTCGAAATTTGTGACCTATATAACTTTTATTCATGTGACAGACTTCATTGTGATGCAGTTAGAATGAGAATTTTGAGAACCCACCTATTAGAGCACAGTTTACTTCACAAAATTCCACTGGTTTCAAAACAATTCTCACAATTCAAAACCTGTGTTTTCTGACCAGTGTTTTGTATGCCACCTAGATTCCGTGAGGTTTGGGGTGGCCATTTTGATGTTTTGTGTTCTGTTTTGCATGGCTCTGCACAAGAGCTGACTCATGTTGATGTTTTATCATGCTGTTTCAGATCTGCATTCTGAGCATTTTGAAGCCAGGTGTCACTTCCTGTTTGGCATGACGGATATTTGTATTTTTAAAATTCATTTTATTCATCATGAGTTTAGCAGTCAGAATCAACATCCTGAGGGAGCATCACCAGAGACTCAGCACCGACAAATATATGAGAAAACAAGCAAGATGTGACTTGGCAATCATATTTAGTTGGATATTTTTATGATGAGTCCTGAAATTTGAAGGTTAGGTGGGGAGTGTCAGCTTTATGTTATGCAGGGAGCGTTCTATATTTTCATGATGTCTGAGGCTGTGTGAAACTGTCCAAACATTAATACTAAAACATGTCTTACAAAGACATACTCAGACACAAACAAAATCCAGTCTACTTTTCTCACCGGGAGATGTATTCCCCCAGGCCTGAGCAGGTAGGCCAAAAGTTGCAGTGTTTGGATCATGCTTAAATAGGTTTTAGGCCGAGATGTGTAACCTTGTTGTATAATGTAATCTTTGACAGTAGTAAGTGATGGGCCAAAACATGCAATCCTCATTCAGGAGATGGATGCAGACAGTGGAGACCAGAATAAAGTTGTTTTATTGTGGTTTAGTAGTTTTTTACAGGCCAAAGTGACCTTGTAATCAACTGGCTAACCATCATGGGTTCAATGGTCTGCTTACCCTACGGTTCATTGTCATTGGAGATTGTCAAGTTTTCCACAACGCTTGGGACAGGTAGAGGGAGTACAGAGTAGTTCCCTGCTAAGGGGGATGCAAGAGTACACTTAGAGTTCTTCAAGACAGCCCTATGGCTGCAAGATTGAGCTGGAATACCAGTAAACAACATGGTGGTAGATGTTGATGTCCAATTTTTGTTCCCAGTAAAATGTAATTAAATGTGTTGTATTTTGCAATGTCCCTGCAAAGGTAAAGAAGCCACTGGATCATCAGGGAAATTTTGTGTGTGAAATGATATCTCAGGCCTCTTCATATGACTAGTGCTACGAAAACAAATGATGGATGGCATGCTGAATAAATCATCCCCAGTCAAGAGACCCTGTGCCTCATGGGAACAGTCCAGACCGAACTGCCAAGCCAGGTCCACCCTGGACTGGAAACAAGAATCCTGGGACTGGTTTCTGGGTATAACCCTTCATCAGCCAAGCTAGCTTGAATCCAGGTGCACAGAGAGCAAGGGACCCAAGTCTGGGCATACCCATCCCAGTTTGGGTGATAAGTGCTACACAAACAAATGATGGACGGAATGCTGAATAAATCATACATTCACCCACATTTGAGAGATCTGGGTTAAGTCCATCCTACTTTTGCTCACCATGCCACCTCAGTTTGAACCCAGCCATATGCAAATCAGTCTTAACCCTGTACCTCATTGGAACAGTCCAGACCTAACTGCCAAGCCAGGTCCTCCCTGGACATGGTAAGAAGAATCCTGGGACCGGTTTCTGGATATTACACTTCATCAGGTGAAACCTTGACCTCTGGTCCAAGGCCAACAGTCTCCCCAGCAGCTCTGCCTTCAGCTGGACCGCTCCAGCACAGAACCCTTCCCTGAGCAGGGTTCAAGACAGCAGCCTGTCCCTGCACCGCAGGTTCATCTTGCCTGCAGTACCTTCCCCTCATGGTATTTTTCCCCTTGCTCTTTTGTTATTCTGCTTCCACATTATTTCCCCTGTGTGTTGTTTTTACTGTGTTTTGCTCATTTCTGACCCATGTGCTGTGTTTACTTTTTGTCCTTTTCCTTGCTGTATTTATTGTTCTTTCTTTCACCCGTGTTACTAAGCATAATCTTCCTGCCGCTGCTGCCCCGGCGGCCCGCCACCCATCAGCCTGACTGCCGCCTCCCTACATCTGCTCCTGCCCCCACCCCTTCATAATGGGGACTGCTGTGCGACTAAGGCAAATCCATCTGCTCGTGTCTTTGACCTGACGATGACCAGCGCCAGGAACCCTGCCTCTCCTGGACCCCTACCGTTAGGACTCAAGTACCCTTCCTGCACCAACACGGCGTAGACATCAGGGACCTGAGTGACGCCCTCTCGCCTGACGTCGCCTTCCTTATGGAAACCTAGACTAATGCCCAACATCGCCACCGCGGCCATCGCCAGATGGCTAAAAGATCCAGTGAAAGGACCGTCCATACCACCCAGGAGGAGGACTTGCCATCGCACACAAGACCCCCCTCCGCCCCTCCACATAGAGTACGAATGACCCCCACTCCAACACAGAACACCTCCACTTCAAGATCCAGACCATGCTATTCAGCGCCCTCATCTACAGACTGCCAGGACCTCGCACCAACCACGCAACTACAATCTCACCAAGTAGAACTACATCTTACTTGGTGATCTGAACTTCCACCTCGACAACGGCAACAACCCCGTCTTCACTACTCTCCTCACCAACCTCGCCAACCTTGGATTGAAGCAGCTCGTCAATATGCCCACCCACAGAGTGGGTCAGACTCTCGACCCCATCTTCATGGGAGGAATACACATCTGCTTCTGCCACACGACAGAGCCACTCTGGACTGACCACCACTGCATCTACTTCACTTTTAACACCATCACCGCACCCAAACCCTCCCACGCCCACCATGACGGAACTGGAGCAAGGTCACAGAGGAGCACCTTAACACCACCCTCCACCAAGACCCTCCATTGCTGTGACCGACCCCAACGCAGCAGCCAGTAATTTTCACCACTGGGTCTCCCGCTGTCTCGATAAGCTCACACCCCTCTGCGCCTGCCAAACAACACCCGCTAAAAGCCGCCTGGTTCACCACAGAACTACAAGAAGCCGGATGCTCCTGCAGACACCTGGAGAAATCCTGCCAAAACCTGAAAAGCACTGAAGCATGAACGAGCACAAGAGCGCCCTGACGGAAATACAACCCGCTGTGTCGATAAGCTCACACCCCTCTGCGCCTGCCAAACAACACCCGCTGAAAGCCGCCTGGTTCACCACAGAACTTCAAGAAGCCAGATGCTCCTGCAGACGCCTGGATAAATCCTGCCAAAACCTGAAAAGCACTGAAGCATGAACGAGCACAAGAGCGCCCTGACGGAAATACCACCAGCGCATAAGAGACACCAAACGGACGTTTGTAAGAGACAAGTGCAGACCAACGTGACCAACGCCAAGGAACTGTTCAACATCATACAGCAGTTGGCAAAACATATTTGCGAAGCCACGGACGTCACACCCTCCCAGGAACACTGCGACAAGCTCAGCTCTTACTTACATTCGAATATCAAAGCCCTGCACGACAACTTGAGCGAACCAACGATGAGCTCCATCCCCTCTTCTACCGCCGCCAATAAGCTGAACGTCCCATCCTGGGATTCCACTACCATCAAACTCATCACAGCTACCATGAAGAAAACTCACTCAGGAGCCTCAACAGACCCTTGCCCACCACATGTCTTCCACAGGGCCACCAACATCATTGCACCCGAACTAGAACACACCATCAACGACTCCCTTAGATCAGGCCTCTGCCCAGATGACTGGTCAAACTCCTCCTCAAGAAACCATTGGCTGACACAACAGACCTGAAAAACTACTGGCCCATCTCTCTCCTAAAATGCGATAAGGGTGGTGATATCCCATGGTTGGCCCAAGTACGGGCAAATTTGATTGCGGTTAATCTTGGCCATATCTTCAATAATCCAGAGCAATTCGATGGAATTGATGGAAAGACTATCCGCAAAATTCTGTATAAACACTATGGGGATGTAAGACATGCCCAGGAATCAGCCAAGGCATCCGTGAAACAATATATTTTAATGACAGGCGAGGGCAGACCTTCGTTGTGTTCACCCATGAGTTACCTCTTAAAAGATATTACACGCTGGGAGCGAAGCCTTCTTTTCCGTCTTAGATAAGGATCAATAAAGTATTTGTTGAGTTTTCCTATAGGTTACCAACCTAATATTGAGAATTTGGACTGCCCATGTGGGAAACAGTCTATGTTACATTTCCTGTTCTATTGTTCTTTTTATAAAAAATACAGTATGCACCTTTTGATACCATTTTTAGGGCAAAAGGCATAACGGATTACATGGTTGCCTATAAAATTATTCTCCAGCTCAACGATGATGATATAATATATTGTGTGTGTACTTTCTTGAAATTGGCCATCCGCTCACGCTCTTCTATGAATTGATGATTGCTGGGATAGGTTGTACCATAAGCATTTATTGGTTTTGTATTGCTTGCATTTATACTTTGCACTATGCGCTTTTGCACTTTTATTTAATGCTGCTAATTGTAACCTATCTGAGATTTAATGATCTGCTCATTTGCAACTGCTCTTCTTCGAAACTTTACACCTTGCACGTTGTCACTTTAACACCGCTGATGATACCAAAGATACAGATAATTTGGCATATTTTTAACTGAATATTTTTTGCCGAGTTCTATTTTTAATGATGATGGACTATGTTTGTGATTATGTGTAATGTTTTGTACTTTTATGGATAATGCACATCCGAATAAAGATTATTCTATTCTATTCTGGTGTGAGAGTGTTATGAGGTGTGGATTTTTGGCTCCATGACGTTAGGGTGTGTTCACTCTTGATGGTTTGGTAGCCATCTGTGCCCCGTTGGTTCCGTTTTTACATCTGTGGGTGCCATTTCGATTCCCCTCACTTGTGCGTTGCACCGCCATACCTTCTATCTTTTTAATATTTTAATATTTTAAACTCTTTCTTGAGTGCCTTTTTAACGATTCGGAGTGTGGCGTGGCGTCTGTATAGACTGTGTAAGAGATTTGTTTTAATATTATTATTGATGGTTGTTTACTTTTGTTTTGCTGGGGGTATATCAAATCTGTACTGTTTGATAAGACTGACATCTCCAGTGGTGAAGTCTGTACACATGGACCTTTAATTATGTTTTTTCAGGGGTGATGTTGTACCCTTTGGAAGGGTGTCAGTATTAAATTCTGATTAAAGGGCAGCTATATCAGATCTGGTTACTTTTATAGCTGCATTTAAGGCTGTCTTTGTGGCAGCTAAGCATTCCTCTGAGCTAATAAATATGTTTTTAATTGACCCCATTGCAGGATTTAAATAATTGGATAATGGGGTGCTTCTTTTCGTATTTTTGTTTCTGCTGCCACGAGCAGCAATCACAAGTTTACGTTTTCCCATAACTGAGAATGAGGCCATTTTAAAAGACTGTGCTACTAGGTAATAAATGCAGTAGTGTCTACTGTGACTCAGAAGATTGGGATTAAAAAGATAAACGGCATTGCCTAGCCCAGCCTCAGCCAGCTGCGGACGAGTGCAGAAAGGCCAGCACTTGGCCCAGTCTTCATCAGGGCATGCACTTAGACGTGTCCTGAATATGTGCCATGCTGCAGGAGCCCCAACAACCTTTGAAGGTGCCTCCAGGCAAGGGAAAACAGGCAGGAAGTTGTGGCTGCCATGGGTGACCCTGGGTGTGGTAGTACACCCCAGTCCACTCCTCATGGCTCAGAAACACAGCTCCTGCAGTGCGGAAGCCCAAGTAGCCTTTGAAGGTACCACCAGGTGCCAGAAAACAGGCAGGAAGTGGCAGCTGCCGCGGGCAAGCCTGCGTGTTGTGGTCTACCCAGTACACTCCTCACAGCTCAAAAATGCAGCTCTCCGTTCAACTGTTTTGTGAAAATATACAGGTAGCATTTTTTCTATCTCCAATGTGGGTCCAATCTGATCTAGACTTTATTTTGTCAACATTTGGAGTAAGAGGGTAGACCCAAGCTGCAATCACATTGGATGCTCTCTGGATGTGTTATGTAAAACCCCACAGGCCTGAGCTCCATAAAAAGGTCTTATTTCACCAACTGGCCAACTGCTCTTATGCAGTTTACTGGAATGATTGCTGCAGTGGGGTTTCACATAGCACATTCAGAGAGCCTGTGCCTCAAGTGGCAAGAAACATCTAATGCGGTTGCTTAGAATAGACATGTTGGCCTGGAAACAGCAGCTCATTCGATGTGTAAAAGAGAAATAAACCACAAAGTGATTGGTGGTGATGCAGAGCCTGGATATGCAATTTGGCGGATCTGGAAGAAAGGAATAAGTGTGATAAGCTCTTGGACCTATATGTTGTATCTCTCTGCTGAAGGTCACAGTCAGAGTAGAACTAATGAATTATTTGTAATGCTGCAGCTGATGTTCACAGGGGTCAGAAGTGCAGATGTAGTGGACAGAGGTGAGGCCCCTGACTCATCTCCTGTATGGACTATAGGCCCCATCCGTTTGTGATTTTTAAAAACTGTTCGTTTGAGAGTCGTCAGTGCTGTAGAAGAGGATTACAATCTCTCAAACTCTCTAAAAAAAGTAAACGTGGGTCGGATTTTAATGTATGCAATCACAGATACAGTGGTCTGCTGACACCAGCATGCCACCATCACTATGGTGACATCCAATTGAAGTAAGTCGAAATTTGTGACCTATATAACTTTTATTCATGTGACAGACTTCATTGTGATGCAGTTAGAATGAGAATTTTGAGAACCCACCTATTAGAGCACAGTTTACTTCACAAAATTCCACTGGTTTCAAAACAATTCTCACAATTCAAAACCTGTGTTTTCTGACCAGTGTTTTGTATGCCACCTAGATTCCGTGAGGTTTGGGGTGGCCATTTTGATGTTTTGTGTTCTGTTTTGCATGGCTCTGCACAAGAGCTGACTCATGTTGATGTTTTATCATGCTGTTTCAGATCTGCATTCTGAGCATTTTGAAGCCAGGTGTCACTTCCTGTTTGGCATGACGGATATTTGTATTTTTAAAATTCATTTTATTCATCATGAGTTTAGCAGTCAGAATCAACATCCTGAGGGAGCATCACCAGAGACTCAGCACCGACAAATATATGAGAAAACAAGCAAGATGTGACTTGGCAATCATATTTAGTTGGATATTTTTATGATGAGTCCTGAAATTTGAAGGTTAGGTGGGGAGTGTCAGCTTTATGTTATGCAGGGAGCGTTCTATATTTTCATGATGTCTGAGGCTGTGTGAAACTGTCCAAACATTAATACTAAAACATGTCTTACAAAGACATACTCAGACACAAACAAAATCCAGTCTACTTTTCTCACCGGGAGATGTATTCCCCCAGGCCTGAGCAGGTAGGCCAAAAGTTGCAGTGTTTGGATCATGCTTAAATAGGTTTTAGGCCGAGATGTGTAACCTTGTTGTATAATGTAATCTTTGACAGTAGTAAGTGATGGGCCAAAACATGCAATCCTCATTCAGGAGATGGATGCAGACAGTGGAGACCAGAATAAAGTTGTTTTAATGTGGTTTAGTAGTTTTTTACAGGCCAAAGTGACCTTGTAATCAACTGGCTAACCATCATGGGTTCAATGGTCTGCTTACCCTATGGTTCATTGTCATTGGAGATTGTCAAGTTTTCCACAACGCTTGGGACAGGTAGAGGGAGTACAGAGTAGTTCCCTCCTAAGGGGGATGCAAGAGTACACTTAGAGTTCTTCAAGACAGCCCTATGGCTGCAAGATTGAGCTGGAATACCAGTAAACAACATGGTGGTAGATGTTGATGTCCAATTTTTGTTCCCAGTAAAATGTAATTAAATGTGTTGTATTTTGCAATGTCCCTGCAAAGGTAAAGAAGCCACTGGACCATCAGGGAAATTTTGTGTGTGAAATGATATCTCAGGCCTCTTCATATGACTAGTGCTACGAAAACAAATGATGGATGGCATGCTGAATAAATCATCCCCAGTCAAGAGACCCTGTGCCTCATGGGAACAGTCCAGACCGAACTGCCAAGCCAGGTCCACCCTGGACTGGAAACAAGAATCCTGGGACTGGTTTCTGGGTATAACCCTTCATCAGCCAAGCTAGCTTGAATCCAGGTGCACAGAGAGCAAGGGACCCAAGTCTGGGCATACCCATCCCAGTTTGGGTGATAAGTGCTACACAAACAAATGATGGCCGGAATGCTGAATAAATCATACATTCACCCACATTTGAGAGATCTGGGTTAAGTCCATCCTACTTTTGCTCACCATGCCACCTCAGTTTGAACCCAGCCATATGCAAATCAGTCTTAACCCTGTACCTCATTGGAACAGTCCAGACCTAACTGCCAAGCCAGGTCCTCCCGGGACATGGTAAGAAGAATCCTGGGACCGGTTTCTGGATATTACACTTCATCAGGTGAAACCTTGACCTCTGGTCCAAGGCCAACAGTCTCCCCAGCAGCTCCGCCTTCAGCTGGACCGCTCCAGCACAGAACCCTTCCCTGAGCAGGGTTCAAGACAGCAGCCTGTCCCTGCACCGCAGGTTCATCTTGCCTGCAGTACCTTCCCCTCATGGTATTTTTCCCCTTGCTCTTTTGTTATTCTGCTTCCACATTATTTCCCCTGTGTGTTGTTTTTGCTGTGTTTTGCTCATTTCTGACCCATGTGCTGTGTTTACTTTTTGTCCTTTTCCTTGCTGTATTTATTGTTCTTTCTTTCACCCGTGTTACTAAGCATAATCTTCCTGCCGCTGCTGCCCTGGCGGCCCGCCACCCATCAGCCTGACTGCCGCCTCCCTACATCTGCTCCTGCCCCCACCCCTTCATAATGGGGACTGCTGTGCGACTAAGGCAAATCCATCTGCTCGTGTCTTTGACCTGACGATGACCAGCGCCAGGAACCCTGCCTCTCCTGGACCCCTACCGTTAGGACTCAAGTACCCTTCCTGCACCAACACGGCGTAGACATCAGGGACCTGAGTGACGCCCTCTCGCCTGACGTCGCCTTCCTTATGGAAACCTAGACTAATGCCCAACATCGCCACCGCGGCCATCGCCAGATGGCTAAAAGATCCAGTGAAAGGACCGTCCATACCACCCAGGAGGAGGACTTGCCATCGCACACAAGACCCCCCTCCGCCCCTCCACATAGAGTACGAATCACCCCCACTCCAACACAGAACACCTCCACTTCAAGATCCAGACCATGCTATTCAGCGCCCTCATCTACAGACTGCCAGGACCTCGCACCAACCACGCAACTACAATCTCATCAAGTAGAACTACATCTTACTTGGTGATCTGAACTTCCACCTCGACAATGGCAACAACCCCGTCTTCACTACTCTCCTCACCAACCTCGCCAACCTTGGATTGAAGCAGCTCGTCAACATGCCCACCCACAGAGTGGGTCAGACTCTCGACCCCATCTTCATGGGAGGAATACACATCTGCTTCTGCCACACGACAGAGCCACTCTGGACTGACCACCACTGCATCTACTTCACTTTTAACACCATCACCGCACCCAAACCCTCCCACGCCCACCATGACGGAACTGGAGCAAGGTCACAGAGGAGCACCTTAACACCACCCTCCACCAAGACCCTCCATTGCTGTGACCGACCCCAAGGCAGCAGCCAGTAATTTTCACCACTGGGTCTCCCGCTGTCTCGATAAGCTCACACCCCTCTGCGCCTGCCAAACAACACCCGCTAAAAGCCGCCTGGTTCACCACAGAACTACAAGAAGCCGGATGCTCCTGCAGACACCTGGAGAAATCCTGCCAAAACCTGAAAAGCACTGAAGCATGAACGAGCACAAGAGAGCCCTGACGGAAATACAACCCGCTGTGTCGATAAGCTCACACCCCTCTGCGCCTGCCAAACAACACCCGCTGAAAGCCGCCTGGTTCACCACAGAACTTCAAGAAGCCAGATGCTCCTGCAGACGCCTGGATAAATCCTGCCAAAACCTGAAAAGCACTGAAGCATGAACGAGCACAAGAGCGCCCTGACGGAAATACCACCAGCGCATAAGAGACACCAAACGGACGTTTGTAAGAGACAAGTGCAGACCAACGTGACCAACGCCAAGGAACTGTTCAACATCATACAGCAGTTGGCAAAACATATTTGCGAAGCCACGGACGTCACACCCTCCCAGGAACACTGCGACAAGCTCAGCTCTTACTTACATTCAAATATCAAAGCCCTGCACGACAACTTGAGCGAACCAACGATGAGCTCCATCCCCTCTTCTACCGCCGCCGATAAGCTGAACGTCCCATCCTGGGATTCCACTACCATCAAACTCATCACAGCTACCATGAAGAAAACTCACTCAGGAGCCTCAACAGACCCTTGCCCACCACATGTCTTCCACAGGGCCACCAACATCATTGCACCCGAACTAGAACACACCATCAACGACTCCCTTAGATCAGGCCTCTGCCCAGATGACTGGTCAAACTCCTCCTCAAGAAACCATTGGCTGACACAACAGACCTGAAAAACTACTGGCCCATCTCTCTCCTCCCCTTTGTGGCCAAAGTCACCAAGACACTCACAAACACCCAGCTGACCGCCTTCATGGAAGAGAAATCCATCCTGGACACCTTAGAGTCTGTATTCAGCAGCAACCACAGCACCGAGACCACCCTCCTCGCCGCCACCGATGGCATCCGCATGCTACTCTACCAGTGACACACCGCGGCCCTCATCCTTCTAGACCTCTCGGCAGCCTTCGACACTGTTTCACATCAAACTCTTGCAGCCAGACTACACGACACAGGAATGCAAGGAGCTGCCCTCGACTGGATCCAATCCTTCCTCTCTGGCAGAACCCAGAGGATCCGTCTCCCTCCCTTCCTCTCCCAACCCACGGAAATCAACTGCAGAGTACCCCAGGGATCTTTACTCAGCCCTTCAACATCTACATAGCCCCCCCTGCCGCCATTGGCAAACAGCATGGGCTCACCATTATATCATATGCTGACGACACCCAACTCATCCTCTCGCTCACGAAGAATCCTGGCAAACACCAGACTCTGTGTCCAGGAAGGTATGAAGAACGTGGCAGCCTGGATGTAGGACAGCTGGCAGAAACTAAACTCAGAGAAGACTGAGGTCCACATCCTCGGTCCCTGTACTCCCACCTGAGACAACACCTGGTGACCCTCTGCCATCGGGATCCCACCCACCCCCACAGACCACGCTCAGAACCTTGGCATCATCCTTGACTCCTCCCTCTCCATGAACCGTGAGATCAATGCCATTGCCTCTGCCAACTTAAACTACCTTTGCATCCTCTGCAAGACCTTCAAGTGGATCCCCCTGACTGCAGAAGGACCGTCACCCACGCACTCATTGCCAGCAGACTGGACTACGGCAGCACCCTCTATGCCAGAATCAACAGAACTCTGCTGCACAGACTCCACACCATCCAGAATGCCGCAGCCAGATTTGTCCTTGGGACACCCCGCCACAAGCTCATGACCCAACACCTACGAGGCCTCCACTGGCTCCCCGTCGAGAAGAGGGTCACCTTCAAACTGCTCACACACGCCTACAAATCCCTCCACAACATTGGACCCAAATACCTCAATGAGAGAGTATGCTTCCACGCACCCAAGAGGAACCTCTGCTCCTCTGACCTCGCTCTGGCAGAAACAGATCCGGTGGGAGAGCTTTCTCCTACATCGCAGCCAAAACCTAGACTGAGCTCCCTGTAAACATCAGACCCTCCCTGACCAAAAGTAGGTATGGGCGAAATTTGCGAATTCGCGGTCCACGAATTAGTGCAAAATCGAATTTGCGATCTGCATAATCTGCGAATTCGATGCGAATTTGCAGATTTTTTTTTTTGCGTGTTCGCAGGGGTTTTTGCGTATTCCTGGCCGCTTGCAGCGCACTGACCGCGAAGTTACCCATGCGGTCGTGCATGGGAGCGGCCATCTTGTGCGCATTGCGTATTTCCGTTTCCGGGCACTCTTGGCAAGCTCGCGTTGTGTGCGCCGCGCTATTACGAGTTCACGTGTGTTTTTGCGGACTCGTGGGGGGAATATCACGCGAACTTACCCACGCGGTCTTCGATGGGCATGGCCATCTTGTTTTTCCTTCATTGCTATCGTTCGGGGCATGTTTTTTCTATCCTCTTTCAATCTTTGCAATCCTTTGTTTCTTTGAACTTTTGTTGCTCTTTTTTGCTCATTATCTATCTCTCTATTTGTCTAGATCTATATTTTGTGTTTTTTTCAACTTTTTGTTACTTTAATAACTACTTTTTTTGTTTAGCTCTCTCTTTTATTTTATTTCTTTTTTCCCCCGTTCTTTTCTTCTTTCGCCCAGGACCATGGCAAAGGGAGCCGGGAAAAGCAAGTGGAATGGTCCCGCACCCCGTACCCGGCTCCCATGCGGGCGATTGAGGGAGGAGGATGTAGTGGCCAGGGAGGTCTTTACCGTGGTGGAGGTGGCCGCTCTTATATTTTCTTTTCTGCGCCACCTCCCTAAGACCTTGGCAGCAGGGGGCAGGCCCGGTCAAGGGTATGGCCTCCGGGAGCGTCGTCAGTGGTGTGGGATAAGGTGTGCCGGGCCATGCGGAGGGAGTCGTGGGTCCGGCGCACCTATGACCAAGCGACACACCGGTGGGCCGACGTCCTCGACTGGGAGCAGGACCTGCTCCACCTGCTAGGCTTGGAGATCCCTGGCCTTGGTGAGTAGCTATTTAAAAACTACTTTGTATTCTTCTGCTCTGTGTTATATTGCTAATATATGTTTTTCCCGAAGAGCAAGAATGCTGCCTATTCGATTACATTGCAGGTAAAA
Organism: Lissotriton helveticus; assembly: GCF_964261635.1. Taxonomy (NCBI): domain Eukaryota; kingdom Metazoa; phylum Chordata; class Amphibia; order Caudata; family Salamandridae; genus Lissotriton; species Lissotriton helveticus. Next base: position 129,854,798 of record NC_136064.1, read on the forward strand.
TAGTGTTTAAATAGCTTATGTGATTGCAGGTGCTCGCCTCCTCAGTGGCGTTGCTATTATGCTTACTTGTTTGCAACTTTGTGCTCATTTGGCCTGAGTGTAGTACGTTACAGAACTGCGTAATGCTAGAAAGACTAGAGACTCAAGTCTAGTCCTTCCTTTGTACTCCTGCTGCCACTAAGAAGAAGAGAAAGTGATGGATTGATAGGTTGAGTATATTATGACTTGTTATTAGTAGTAGGACATTTTTTAGTGCTCTGCAATCATAATGACGGACTCTGTCTGTCACGTCGCGTGCTGCTGAATGCTGGCAGTCATAGTAGAAACTTTTTGTTGTTGGTTTAGTTAGTGATTTATATAACTTTCCAGGTAGACGGTCTGCGACTCCAGCAATACTGTACTAGTATCCTCCTAGTTGACCAGATCAGATAGGTCAATACATGTAGTGCAATTGTTGCTAATTTGTTTCCCCGAGATAATTTTAGATTGTGGTCAAAGAAATCAAATATTTCCAAAAAACAATCATCCATGTTTGTGTTTATTTCATGATCATCAGCACCTCCCAGAGCCAAGGCAGCAACATCCCAGACTCCGGCGGAACAGAGTGGTTAGAATGGTCCTCTGCAGGCCCTTCTGCTGGCCCCAGTAAGTTGTTCTGTTGTTAATATAATTATACTTCCCTAACTGTTACAGCTCCTATAAATTCCAAACTGTTTCCTAATTCTATTTTTTACAAAATAGTCTCATATCTTCTTGTAGACTGTTTCTACATTCTTATCCTGCCTCTCTACCATCACTCTCTGTGCTACTACTATTTACTATTATTTATGAGTCGGTCTGTGTAGGTAGCTAAGCTTGCCCAGTCGGCAAACTGTGTTAAACAAAACTCTGATCCAGCAATAGCTCTAGAGGCACTCAGTTCAGTCCTCTGGGTTGCCCTTGCTGTCTATTCCAGTCTTCTTAATGTTAGTGCTTTGACAATTTCCAAAAACAAAATGTAAATGTCCACCAAGAATAAGCTAGTAGTTGGCTTTTTGATTTGATAGTAGCACATACCATACCGCTAGTGTTTCAGGGACTATTCTGCACATGCAGAAGTATGGACAAGAGAAATAGGACATTGTTCATGATAGGTGCAGTTCAACTTTCCACATACCTCAGTCAGAATTAACTGTTCGGGACTTGGGAGCCCTCACCTTTTTGGAACTTCAAGTCCTTCTGGTGGTGATGAGGAGTAGTTGGTTCTGTCTGTAATTATAAAAATGTTGCACGTTAAAGAGCAAGCATTCATCAGTTGTGCCAAAAAGAGTTGCATGTTATGGCTAAGCATATAAGTTAACACCCTCCCAAAAACCGTGACTTCTTATCAGTCCGAATAATTAAAAATGGTTTTACATTTTCTCTTCCATTACGAGACGAAGTAGAGGGTGGTGTATGGCATCTAAAAATATGACATGTTTTTTCTAGGCGTCACAACATCGGATGCAGCACTTGCCACCACAAGTGCCGGGGCCAGCAGCGCGGAGGGGTCCACTCAAGCGGCGGATGCGGCGGCGCCACCAGGAGGCGCTGAGGGGGATGGCTCAGCAGCGGCGGACAGTGGTAAGTTATTATTATACTCCTTACCTTTTTACATTTTAGAGTAGGCTCGCAAAGGACTGTATGATGTACTGTACAGTAGACAGTACACTACTACAAGTACACTGTACTGTTAAGAACAGCTACTGATTTAGAACTACATTTTTGTAGCCAATCACGGAGAAGACAGTCACCCTTGACTTAGCAATAGCATTAGTGGCGGTAGTTCTCGAGTAAGCAATGGCCCCCTCTATTTGACTTCAAATCAGCTGGGAAACATTTATCATGAAGCCAAGTCATATCAGATGAACTTGAGGGATGTGATGAACGAAAAGGGTAAGCACTTAGGGTCAATGGAAGGACGAGCGAGTCGTAACATTTATGACTAAAGAATGATACGTGTTTTTGAATGCAGGCAGAGGCGGCTGATAGGAAGGAATCAGATGCTTGAAGCAGGGATGGTTGGAGGAGAAAGAAAAAAATGACTGCCTGTGTGGGTCAATCAGAAAATTCATCTGTGGTGTGCATTGCAATATATCATTTTGGTGAAACTCAAATGCAAGTCAAGATGGTGGTTTACCAAATAAAATCAAAACGGTGTTATTTGGTTGTTGAGAAAAAGTAAAGTTGTTACAGTTGAGACATTAGGAAGAATGATAGACGTTTACTTTGGAAGCCTGGATGGTATCTTCTTCCTCATACATAGCAGAGGTGTATGTAGAGCAGACGCTCAGTGAATGAAGAGTGTTACTTTGTTCGAACAGCATGTCCGTGCCAGAGTAGCAAAGCAAAGGAAATCCGAATAGTTCAAGTTGTGATTGTTCAGAAACTCTCCCTTGCCTAAAGTAACAGTACAGTAGTTTACATTGCAAGCACAGCATATATTGGGTATGTATTGTATAGTTGACAATTATATCAAGTCAAGTCCCTTCCTCCGGCAATTATGGTTACAACACTCACTCCCTTTGTTCATAATTTTCTTTCTGCTGTTTTAATCATGGGTGGACTATCACTGTTGTTCACTCAATCTATCACAACAAAGCACCTAAAGTCATCCATCATATAAGCAAAGAGATCATGTGATTGTCTGGATACATGATCAGAAATTAATAATCTTCATTTTCCTTTTGTAGTACTGAAGGCCCGGGGGGGGCAGTGCGAAATATAAATTACATTGAGCAGTAGCCCTTAATGTAACTGAGTATGGCCAGTGCCACCCCTATACAAAAGTAAGAGCATCCCTATCCCCACCTGCAGGTACTGCTTAAAGTAATGCATGCAAGTCTGCGTCATCATGGCGTGTGTCTCTTTTTCTTGGGTGCAAGCTGACTGAGCTGGCATTATGCCGGCTACCACAAGTTCACGTACAAGTAATTTCTTTCGCAAAACTAGAGAAAAAAATAAGAATACTGGTGTACTCTCTGACTCTCTGACTATGTATTGAGTCCATAGTGCTGCCTGGTAGTAGAATTTCTGAAACTCCCACTGTTACAGGCCTACAAAGACGGCGGAAAGATACATGCCATAATGATATACTGTGCTTGCAAATTGCTAGTCTTACAGTGAGACAACTTTCTGTTGAATTATTTTGTGTTATTGTTAAAGAGTATTGGTTACATTATTGTTCTTTCTTTCTTCATATAGATACTCCCAAAAAGCTCACCAGAAGGGAGATGGCTGTCGGGGCCAGGGCCCGGAAGCTGGAGGCCATTCAGGTGGAATATTGCCGGCTGTGGGGGGCTCGGGAACAGGAGGAGGGGGCGTCAACAACCTCCTCCAGCACTGCCCCCATGTCCACCAGCCAGCAGCCTCCAGCACGGCGCCATGCTCAGACAGCCCCCCGCCGCCCCTCAACTGCAAGAACACCAGCAACTGGCCCTCCAGAGCCTGGAGGCAATCATGCGCCACCTAAACCTAAGAGTGGACTACCTGGAGCGGAAGGTGGACGACCTTAAAAAACAGCTCCAGGACCTCTGCAAGGAGCGGTGGGACCGCCTTTCCAGACACGGCCGCCGGAGCACACTTCCGCGCCAGGAGGCGCTACAAATCCCCTCTACAGTCTCGAGGGAGCGGGCGACTTTCACTCACCGGACCTTCCAAGCCTGGGGTGGCTGCCTTCATCCCCTAATCGCACTGGGACCCTGCCAGCTGTCTCCCCCCGCCGCCTCAGCCTCTGACACTGTGCTGCGGCCGCCGAGCGGGGGAGACTACAAATCCCGGCGTGCTTAGCGGCAGGAAGCCGCAAGAGCACACTTCCGCGCCAGCTGGCGCTACAAATCCCCTCTACAGTCTCGGGGGAGCGGGCGACTTTCACTCACCGGACCTTCCAAGCCTGGGGTGGCTGCCTTCATCCCCTAATCGCACTGGGACCCTGCCAGCTGTCTCCCCCCGCCGCCGCAGCCTCTGACACCGTGCTGCGGCCGCCGAGCGGGGGAGACTACAAATCCCGGCGTGCTTAGCGGCAGGAAGCCGCCAGAGCACACTTCCACGCCAGGAGGCGCTACAAATCCCCTCTACAGTCTCGGGGGAGCGGGCGACTATCACTCACCGGACCTTCCAAGCCTGGGGTGGCTGCCTTCATCCCCTAATCGCACTGGGACCCTGTCAGCTGTCTCCCCCCGCCGCCGCAGCCTCTGACACCGTGCTGCCGCCGCCGAGCGGGGGAGACTACAAATCCCGGCGTGCTTAGCGGCAGGAAGCCGCCAGAGCACACTTCCGCGCCAGGAGGCGCTACAAATCCCCTCTACAGACCCGCGTCGCGGGAGCGCCGGGCTAAGCCCGGGCAAAGGGCGGGCCCTCTGTGGCCCTCAGAGGACCGAGGAGGACGGGACGGGCCTCCCCACTTAACCCTACCGAGGGAGGAGGTACAGATACTTTACATCTTCTTATTTTTCCATTTTGACTATTTTATAAGTGTTTCCTGGATTTCTGCTATTTCATAATTATGTCCATCTGGGTGGAGTTGAATGCCCTGTGTGGCACAAACTATTCACCGGAGTTATCAACCCCCCCCATAGTGGGAAGAGACATTGACCAAATAAATTGCACTTCCCAGGATGTACCTTCATCTCCCCAAAAAATCCTTCTTCAGGCCAACATACTGTCCCGGGGTTCAACCAGTGAAAGGAAACATGATGAGGCTATTATCGATCGAATATGCTTTAGCCCCTCTTTATCCCCCTCCAATCCTACGTTATCAATGACGGATAAGGCTGAGACTACAACCAATGACTCTGCGTCGCCCCTCCAATTGACCCTATTGGCTCTAATCGAACGAATGTTAAACTCTGCATTATCACCTCTGGCCACTAAAATCAACGACCTGGGGGACAGGTTGTCCTGTATCGAAAAAACTGTAAAAAGGATTTGTCCAGTGGCTGAAAACTCTGCTATACCTACATGTCCTGCTTTCTCTACCAACCTTGAAAAGACTAAGCCCGTTGAAAGCAGGAAAGCTCAAACTATTGATTCCCCTCGTATCACACCAGCTCCAAGTGGCCGCAATGTTACCTCTAAACCTGAATATGTTCCTCACACAACTCCTAGAATTATTCAAGAAGGGAGGCATAACATTAATTTACCACCTGAAGCCGCCCCATACGTGGCGGCTCTTTATGGGGTCCCTGTACTTAAACGGGGCAAATTGGAAACACACCAGGACCTGCTGTGTAAAGCCATCTTTTGGCTCCAAAATAATAGACCGTTACCACCTTCCCTAGATGGCGGAATTCTGAGCGTGAGGAGGGTGGGATGGCTAGGCAGGTTGCCTAAAGATATCCCGGGGGATTTGATATTAATTAAATTCAAACACAGGAACATTGCCCCCTTCTTACGATCTTCTGAGCCCAAATTCAGAGATGGTCCCATCTGTATCTGGGATTTGCATGTCTTTTATCCTAGCCCCCAACCACTGAATTATAATACCTGGTGAAAGGGGATTGTGTGCATTCCGCGTATTACTCTGATTACTTGACTCGTTTTTAGTTTATTTTAAATAGATGGTTTTCTTTTAACTTTGTAACGAATTGTTGAGTTATTTATGTATGTATGTATTTTTCTTTGTTGCTTTCATGGTTTTAGATTTAAAAACCGAATAAAGCTTATTTGATATGATTGATATGACTGTGTCCCTTGCCCCTTTTTTAAAGACTTTTGGGTGGGTGGGGATCGGGAGTTGGGGATTATTTGGGACTAGTGGACTATTTGAATGGACAATTGTTTGGGTTAGGGAGGGGTGGGACTAATTTATTTTTGTTAGGGGAAATATATAATTATTCATTTTACATGCTTCAACATAGTGTACGCGTTGATCTTATTTTGTGGGGTGGTGGGCGGGGGTTACGGCATGTTTGGTTTCCTCAAACTTACCAGCATGAATTATCTAAAACGTCCAAAAATGTTCAAAAGTGCCACTAACAGAGTTAGTGAATTCAATTGGCCTACTAGTACTTTATTAGTACTACTGTCAGTCTCTCCTCCGAGTCCTAGCTCATTATTTTACCTCCCCAAAATGCTTATCTTACCTGTGATTTGTGTTTGAGAATAGTTCTAGGCACAGCACTGGCTGCATGGAAAATGGCGATTATGCCATCCCAGACCGAAATTCCGTTGTTGTGGTGTTAGTAGGAGTGGTACTACACTAGCAATAGCAGCATATGAAAAACAAAGTAAAAAAATTAGACATTGAGTGGCCTGAGAGGAGTATTAGAAGGAACAGTAGCCTAAGCAATGCTGAAGATAAGTATGGGGAAAAAATAATTGCTTGGATAAATATGGCTACAACAAGAACAGTGACACAGCAGTGTAACAACAAGTCTTCTTGACATGTAGGAGGATGATGTTGACAATGGATCCAATCGATGGTGGGCCTGAAATTCAGAATTTATTTTAAAATACTGATTGTTGTTTTTTTTAACCAGAATTACAATATCCTAGGATTCATCTAGCTACCTTAAAATAGATTTGAGGAGGTTGCTTGCACCTTATCCTTCCCAGCAAGTGTGTGGAATTATTGTTGTAATTTATTCACACCTCAATGAAAACCACACAGCCTGGGGGAAGAGGGTTAGGGTTTGAAACTTGTATGGGAATGGGGTTTGTGGGGAACGTTTTGTGGAGAGAGGGAAAAAAAAACACAGCATGGACAAACAACAAATGAAGATGAACACATTTTTGGATACAAAGCTATTGTCGTAATTTGGCAGTACCTGAGTTAGCGTTTAGCTCAGCTACACAAGCTTTTACTGTTAACTTGACTATAACGTGCGGGGGCCATTTTGTATCTGGTGGCTTCCATTTAGTATGAACATGCGGCCTCGTGGTCAGCATGCCCTTTCGTCCTTCCTCCATGCCAATGAACCTTTACCCTGCCCAGCAACAGGCTATTTTTGGCAATGGTCAGTCTTGCGCATGCGTACATCTGATCTCTGGACTAACGAGTGGTCACTCCTTAGGAATGTTCCCTAAACTGACCAGTGTATTAAGCCCCTCCCACATGCTGGCTGTGTTCCAAAATTGCCCTTATATGTACCTAAAACTGTTCAAATGTATAGCACCTACCTTTTTATTGCTGTTAAACTGTATAAAAGAGGTCGCGCACCGATGTTCGGTGTGATACTTCTTGCATTGCCGAAGGGTGCTGTAGGAATGTACCACCACCCCGTGGGGACCTAATAAACTTGTCTTTTGCTTTTTCAAGTTTCCGTGCCAATTTCCATTATATGGTGTTCGAGAGTTTTTGCAGAGTATGTAGGCCTGACAGAACCCGATACCTCAATTGGCGACCACGAAGGGAATCATCGGCGACTCGGATGCCCGAAGGAGAGGTTGCGACGAAGGATTGGAAACTCGCTATGGACGCGTACGCTGCCACTGAGTGACCCGAGTCTTGGCACCCACGGTGTTTTTTCCTTTCCTTCTGATCTGACCTTCCAGGTGGCGCCGGTCTTCGACTGAGATCCTGATCGTTTGGCTTGTCGTATAGTGCCCGTTTGGCTGATTCGGTTACAGAACTTGGCAGTTGGAATCTGGACACTTTGGAAAATATTTGGTAAGCTTATGTTTGGTAAGGTAGTCTACTGACACTTACTGTGGCTTTTTGAATTTGAATATGAATTTGTATGAGTTAGCTAACGTTTGGACCTATGATTTGCGGCATGTAAGGATATTTCTCTGATTTTGAATTTGTTTGAACGGCACACCGTGCGTAAAGTACATTTAAGTGCCATTTGTTGTAATATCGCCTTTTTGTGATAATTTGAACATGCCTGTTCTCAGCACACTCCGAGGAATGTGCTGCTTTGGAAATGGTACCAATTATCGATTAAATGAATCTCAGCCGGCTCCCCCAGAGGGAACTCCTATTCGCGAAATGTACATTAAATTTGGCCTTCCTCCCATTATGTATAACACACTATGGCACAAATACACCAAAACTGATCGTGAATTGCAATGGCCACTACATGGGTCGTTTGACTTACGAAAAGTTCAGTATGTGGAACAATGTTTGTTTCAGCGCAGGTCTAGACAGGATATGTTTGATTGTGTGCGTATGTGGGAGAAAGCGGTGCGTGAACGAATGAAGCGTGAAGAAGCCTTGGCGGACAAAGAGCAGCGAAAGGCTGCTCGGTATAAAGCTTTACAGCTGCAGGAGAAGGCATTGCAGGAACAGAAAGAGAAAGAGAGTAGAGAACGTAATTTACAAGTTAATGGTCAGTTTCCTATTCGACGTCCTCTTTATCCTGTCCTTACTAATGATTTAGATGATTTTTCATTGTTAGATCGTTGCCCGCCTCCGTATGTTCCGCCTACGGCTCCGGATGAGGACTCGGGCGAGGATAATCAGGATAAACAGCTTACCAGGTTACCTACCGATCGTATGACGGAATTGCGTTCTGTTGCTCGTAAACTTAATGTCAATGCTATAACTGTTTCAGGGGTTGATGATCTTATGAGTAAGTGGTCTGACAAGGAACGATTGTATTTTTTAGATCATTTTGCAGATGAAGTTGTTGAGCGGTTTAGGAAGCAATCTCCTGAGTTGGAACCTAAAGATATATCAGTTGGTTGTGAGAATTTTCGTAAAGGTATTTTTGTTCTTTCAGAGGCGGATGAATTTTTCCGGCGGTTGATTCTGCTACGGGATGAGGCGACACGATTGCGAGCGGCGAAAAAGGCATCGGATCTATCAGCGTCTGGATCGACGGAAAATTCCAGAGAGTGCCCTATCTATGGATCAGATAAGAGTGTTGCAGTTAATGTTATGCCTATGCGGGAAGCTGCGCCTTTGTATATCCCTCCTAAAGGGGATGGTACGGATGATGATAAGATGTCTAAAGATGCAAAGGGCTATTTTGTGTATAATTGGGTTTATACGGCATGGAATAGAGCAGATGTTATGGCACTTAAGAATGCTTTGCCTGACCCCCGTAAAAATCCAGCAGCTTTCTATGAAGGTGTGGAGGGCGCTATTTCTTCGTGCATTATGACATTAGTCGATATTGATATTTTCTTTGGTTTGATATTGCCTCCTGATATGTGGAGGGCGATTCGTAAGTTTGATGATCGAGCGATTTTAGGTGCAGAGTGCAAGGACATAGCTAGAGCTGATTTAGATAGGGAACCTGCATGTAAGCCGTGCCAATTGATTTTAGATTTACCGACGGCTATCCTAAATCAATTAAAAACGCTTGTTCCCCCTAAGAAAATTGATTGGACAGTATTGGCGTCTTGTAAACAGAAGTTGTACGAATCGGTCTCTGATTTCTTTTCCCGTTTTGAGGAAGCATTCCATGATTACAGTGGTCAATTATTAACAGAGGACACGGGCAGGCATTTGTTCGTAGACAAGTATGTGGCTAATCTCCTACCGGAGATTGCAAAACAGTTAAAGGCTAGCGAAAGTTCATGGAACACTGCAACGCCCGCTTCTTTATTAACTATGGCTCAGTATTATGAACGACAGGAATTGGAGGCTAAAGAAAGTAGTGATAAGAAAGCGAAGGACTTAAAGATGAAGGTGATGTTGGCTCAGGTTTATGCTACGCAATCGAGTGGGAATGATAGGGGTAGACGAGGATCGTATGTTGCGTCTCCCCCTCGTTCTGACATTTCTGAGGATCAGTGTGCGTACTGTATGCAGTTTGGACATTGGGTTGCAGATTGTCCGGTACTTCGTGAACAGCGTAGTCAGAGGGGTCGAGGAAGTGGAAGGTCACAGAATAGTTATTCAGGACCGAGAGGTGGAGCGAATGATCGTGGTAGGTTTGAAGAGAGGGGTCGTGGTCAGGTTGAACATAATACTTTTGATCGACGAAATCAATATCAGATAGCTGAAGGAGAGAATACTGAGTCTCAGGTTAATAGATATGCATAGGATTGCGTAGGATGGGGTGTGGAATCGGTTGAAGTACCAGTCGATCAAAGGGGTCCATATATATCAGCACATGTTTTGGGTTCTACTGATCAGTTTCTGGTTGACACAGGAGCTACTCGTAGCGCTCTGTCCAAACACTTGGTTCCAAGGGCTACCCTGTCTGGCGAAACAATTACTGCAATAGGATTTGATGGAACACCTTCTCTAAGCCCATTGTCTCAACCCCTTACATTTCACGTTAATAAATTCATTGCCCCATGTCCGTTTCTATTATCTCCAAATACCCCAGATAATAATATGGGACTTGATATGCTAAAGCATTTTCGTGCAACAATACGCTGTGCCCCTGAAGGGAAAGGAAATTGAGAGATCGTGCCTCATGCAGGAGGCCGATGTGTTAGCTTCCCTTCCTAGCACGTTATGGGCTACTTCCGATACTGATGTGGGTCAAATGATTATTCCTCCTGTACGCATTACTGTAAAGGAGGGAGCGACTTTGCCTCGCTTTCCTCAGTACAAGATCTCCAGAGAAGGCGAAATAGCTTTAACACACATTGTGAATGATTTGATAATGGCAGGGGTGGTAGAGGAAGTTCCCTACAATGTTTGCAATAGTCCAATTCTTCCGATTTTAAAGAAAGATACAGATACTAAGATCTATCGTTTCATTATTGATTTGAGGGAAATTAATAAGATAGTTGTACCCCAGTATCCAGTAGTGTCTGACATTACCACATTACTTACTTTGGTTCCACCCACATCTACTACATTTACGGTGATCGATTTGAAAAACGCTTTCTTTTCGATCCCCATTCATTCTGATAGCTGATTTTTGTTCGGTTTCACACTAAATAATAAATCTTATAGATTCTGTCGAGTTCCTCAAGGTTACACAGAAAGTCCTAGCATTTACAGCCAGGCTTTGAAAAGACAGCTTGATTCTTTTGATTTGCAGTCTGGGGTGGCTCTTATCCAATATGTCGATGACATTTTGCTCGTGGCAGACACACAGGAGCAATGCGAAGAGAGTACACTCTCCTTACTTTCTTTCCTTGCTAAACACAATCACAAGGTTTCACGAAAAAAGTTACAATATTGTAGACCAAAGGTGACTTACCTCGGTCATCTTTTGTCTAAGGAGGGATGTGCATTGACATCAGATCGAATTCAAGCAATTTTAGATACACCAGTCCCTTGCACTCAGAAGGATGTTTGCGCTTTCATAGGTTTGACGTCCTTTTGTAGGCAATGGATACTAGGATTTTCGTACATTGTAAAACCTTTGTTAGCATTGCTGTCCAAAACTGCACTAATTCCCCTTGAATGGACTGATGAATGTCAGAATGCTTTTGAACAATTGAGACAAGCTCTTTGTTCTGCACCAGTGTTAGGTACACCAGATTATACAAAGCTCTTTACACTGTATGTACATGAGAAGGATGGGTGCGCATTGTCAGTCTTAGTTCAGTTACACGGAGACAAACAGAGGCCTTGTGCATACTTTTCAGCGGTACTCGATCCTGTGGCTCGAGGACTGCCTGGATGCCTCCGAGCAGTTGCAGCAACAGCAGTAGCTATACGGCAGAGTGAGGGAATAGTCTTGTCGCACAAATTGCTGGTGTTAGTTCCCCATGCGGTGGATGCGCTATTGAACCAAACGAAAACGCAGCATCTAACCAGTTCCCGTTTAACGGGATACGAGTTTACACTGTTGGCGCCACACATTACATTAAAGAGGTGCGCCACTTTGAACCCTGCTACTTTATTGCCATATCCTGTTACTGAGACCCAGGAGGAAGAACAACATGACTGTGTTTTTCTGACTGATGAACAAACAAAGGGTTGTGTCGATTTACAGGACACGCCACTTCCAGATGTAGATGGGGAACTGTGGGTTGATGGATCGTGTGTGAGATTGCCAGATGGTACGGCTTCCGCAGCCTATGCGATCACAACACTTAAAACAGTGGTAGAAACAGCACGAATACCGCAAAAATCTGCCCAAGCAGCTGAATTGATAGCCTTAACGAAAGCATGTGAGTTAAGTGCTGGTCTATGTGTGAATATCTATACTGATAGCCGTTATGCTTTTGGAGTAGTGTACGATTTTGGCCTACTCTGGAAGGAACGAGGGTTTATGACCTCACATGGAACACACATCTTGTACGGAGAGTTGGTATGTGACCTCTTGAATGCACTATTATGTCCAAAGAAGGTTGCGATAATCAAATGTAGTGCACATAAGAAAGTGACAGACAAAATAGGGCAAGCAAATGCTTTTGCAGACCGCATAGCGAGAGAGACTGCCATGTTGAAAAATGACTCCCCTATGTATGTGGTGAGATCACAAGCTGAGCGATGGCATGATGCTAGAGAAGACATTCTAGACATACAGAAGTCAGCATCTGAAGCAGAACTCGCAAACTGGGCAACAGAAGGAGTACTGGATGATGAGGGTTGTTGGAGAAGCAAAGACATGGAAAAATGGAAATTGCCTGCTGCTTACTTGCAAGCAATGGTTCAAATGACACATGGGCTGGCACATGTTGGAGCTCTTGCAATTACTAAATTGCTTACACAAGTTTGGGAGCATCCTGAGATTGCCAGCACAGCTAGGAGAGTAGTGCAGACCTGTCTGATATGCCTACAGTACAATCCTGCTAAAGGGACCTATACTCCTAAAGGAGGGTTCATTCCACCTACTGCACCATTCGAAGTACTGCAAATGGATTACATCCAGCTTGAGAGCTGTAATAACCTCAAATATGTCCTAGTGGTGGTGTGTGCCTTCAGTAAATGGATTGAGGCCTACCCTACAAAGGATAATACAGCATTGACAACAGCTAAGGTGTTACTCAAAGAGTACTTCCCGCGTTATGGTGTTTGTAAATTTTTGTGGAATGATAATGGTCCTCATTTCGTTGGGAAAGTAGTGGAGCATGTCCTGAAAGGATTGGGAATCAAGCAAAAATTTCATGCTGTATTCCATCCGCAGTCAGCAGGTCTGGTAGAGAGGTACAATGCGACTTTGAAGCTGAAGTTAGCGAAGATCATGGCCTCCAAGTCTTTGAAATGGCCCGACGCTTTGCCTTTGGCATTGCTGACTATTAGATCAGTGCCACATTCCCGATCTGGCCTCACACCCTATGAAGTGGTGTTCGGAAGGCCCATGAATATTTGGGGAGTTCCAAATCCTCGTTTGATACATGATGTGCCTTGTATAATGATGAACGATTATTTGGCACGATTAACAAATGATTTACTTTCTATTCATCAACAGGTTCGAGAAGCGCTCCCCGACAATTCCATTGGAGAGGCTCACAATCTTCGTACTGGCGATCATGTCACGATCCGAGTGTTTGAGAGATCTAGCAGTTTGGAGCCGAGGTGGCGTGGCCCTGAACAGGTACTGCTGGCAATGCGAACGGCTGTGCGCGTCACGAATAAGAAGCGGTGGATACATTCAACGCACTGCTGACGTGTCTCTCCGGATCTGGTGAACCCTACTGTGTTGTCTGACTACCGAGACATCTTGGATGCGGAGAGGAGCCCAGCTGTTACGCCTCACGAGTCGGAGGGAGCCTTCCCGGACCACACTGTTTCTGGTGGAGTGAAGTACAATCTGCGGCCAAGGAAATAATATTTTTTGTATTTTTTCGTGACTGGTTAGTAACCGTTCCAAGGTTTGTGAAAACGGAAGCCGGGAATATCAAGGGGGGGGGGTCAGTTCTGCCCAGTGTAGCGACACCCGTCTTGAATCTCGGAGAAGAATCCAGCGGCAGCCTCGGTTCTCAGCTCTATATTTTTATTTTTTAGTTTGGTTTTTGAGACTTTGTTCTTTGTACTATGGCACCTATGACATTGAGAAATAGAAGAATTTTGGGTGCAGTTCTTTTTGCTACGACAATAGTGGTAATAGCAGTAATAGCTTGGACTATAGAAAGACTGTTTCCTGCATGGGAATATTTACTGCCTACCACTCCAATTCCATCCGAACATTTCCATTTTACTTTGCCCTTTCATGAAGAGAGACATAGACAGACTTACTTGAATAAGTTTCATTCAAATTCTACACCATACACACAATATGACAAATACCTCCAATTGTTGGGTATGTGGGATATTGCCTGGACATCAGAAGAAAGGAGGAACTCCACTTATTCCTCTTCCTTTTTCTCACAATGGATCGTGTAATGCTTGGTACACTCTTCTGTTTACCTTAAGATGGCCAACAAAAGGTGGACTACTTTTCCGATTGAACAAGGTCTGTTACAACGATCGAGATGGCTATCCACAAGCAGAAGGAACTAAATTTGAGTGGGAAGAATATCGACCGGACAAAGTATCTACACCTCGTATCTTCACCAATCAGAGACTTAAATATATATCTAGTTTACATGTGATTACAGTTATTGATACAAAAGCAGATCTTTGCATTAGAAATAAAGGAACAATTCCGGTAGGGAGGAGTGAATGCAATACTACTCTCACATTTGATACACCTAATGGTATTTATTTTGTGGCCTCACGAAACACTTTTTTTATTTGCGGTAATAAAGGTTATCATCGTATTCCTCTTGGATGGTTAGGCACCTGTTATATATCTTTTGTATTACCCCCTGTGTTTATTGCCCCGCCTATGTACCATAATGATTTTGTATTGTATCACGATTTTATATTGAATAGAGTTAAGAGAACATTGGACATTGATGACGTTGACCAAACTGATACCTCACTACAACAATATATGGATTTTAATTTAGGCCTGTTCTCTTTTGTTGGTGCTGCTTTAAACAGCAGGAAAATAAGGCGGCTAACACGTGTTGTGGAAGCAGTTGCTAATGAAACTGCCTCTGCTTTAGGGAATATAACTGAAGAACTCCAGATTACGAGAATTGTTACGCTTCAGAACCGAATGGTTCTGGATGTAGTGTTAGCTGATCGTGGGGGTGCATGCCGCATCATCGGAAGTAGTTGTTGTGTTTATGTCCCTGATAATTCACCATCTGTGTATGATGCCATTTCTAAATTGCACAAAATAGCTGCTGAAATTCACACTGATAATGGTACTTGGACTTTTTCTGGTTGGTTTTGGACTCTGCTCGGTACTTGGGGATGGAAACTGTTAACGGTTCTATGCGTGATTATTGGGATCTTTTTCTTCTGTTGTTTATGTATTCAATGTGGTCCTACTTTATGCTCTGTATGTATTACAGCATGTATCCCATCCAAACGAGCTATTGCTAAAAATGTACAGATGAGTAATGTCGAGGTAATGAAAATAATGATGATCGATATTGACGATGAACATCCGGATTACTTCCATTATGAGGTAGCTTCAGCTAAACGCTAAAAGGGCCGTCTGTCGTAATTTGGCAGTACTTGAGTTAGCGTTTAGCTCAGCTACACGAGCTTTTACTGTTAACTTGACTATAACGTGCGGGGGCCATTTTGTATCTGGTGGCTTCCATTTAGTATGAACATGCGGCCTCGTGGTCAGCGTGCCCTTTCGTCCTTCCTCCATGCCAATGAACCTTTACCCTGCCCAGCAACAGGCTATTTTTGGCAATGGTCAGTCTCGCGCATGCGTACATCTGATCTCTGGACTAACGAGTGGTCACTCCTTAGGAATGTTCCCTAAACTGACCAGTGGTATTAAGCCCCTCCCACATGCTGGCTGTGTTACAAAAATGCCCTTATATGTACCTAAAACTGTTCAAATGTATACCGCCTACCTTTTTATTGCTGTTAAACTGTATAAAAGAGGTCGCGCACCGATGTTCGGTGTGATACTTCTTGCATTGCCGAAGGGTGCTGTAGGAATGTACCACCACCCCATGGGGTCCTAATAAACTTGTATTTTGCATTTTCCAGTTTCCGTGCCAATTTCCATTATATGGTGTTCGAGAGTTTTTGCAGAGTCTGTAGGCCTGACAGAACCCGATACCTCAATATCCATAAATCTTTTAAGGGACATAAAGGAAGTGCATGCACTACTGCATGCATGAAGTTGTTTGCTAAATGGATAGGTTACTGAGAAGTAAGTAGTACTTTCTACAATGTACTAACTATGAAGAAACAAAGTGACAGTACAGGGCTGCAGTCATTACGCAATTTCACTTGCCAATCTACCCTCAGAGAGAAGAACCACTTAGTACATTAAATTAGTTTAAAAAATAGCAAAGAAAAAAGTATACAATGGCTGGAGGGATGAATTGAAGCAGAGAGCAAACAAATGCACAGAGTCACCCTCATAGAAGTTCACAACAATAACATTACTTAAAAGATAAGTAGAAATGAAGATGGATACTGTAACTGTATGTAGTTGTAGTTGTCCTGTTTAATTTGGGAAGTTGCATGTATCCAGCCATTCCTCTTTTTCGCGGTACTCCTCCATTCCATCTGACGCTCCGTCGATCAATGTTGGGGACCATAAGACACCTTGTCCACTGCCTGCCTGGCGGATGCTGAATTGCGGCTCACTAATGGTAAGCCTGAGTTCATTTTTTATTCCCATTGCACAGGGTAAAATCCGGCCTGTAATTGTTGATGGAAAAGCAGGAAGTAATATTAAAACACCACGGAGAAAAAAATATAAGGTACGCTGTGTAGTGCAAAAATAGGACTTTCAGTTTCAGAGTCGACAGTATTACAATACATACAAGCATCATTTCGAAAGTGCGTACTCTGAGTCTCCTTTTCAAGGATAAATTAGTGTGGACGAAATTTGCGGATATTTCCCCTCAAGCTAGGTGTAAAGTGTAAACTGTGATTTTAGAACAAACTTAGACCTTCCCAGCAGTGACCCAGACCCCTCAGCCCACCCCCCAAAAATTAGAACAAATGGAAAATGCCAAATCTACAGAGGCCTACCTGAAAATCGCTTCAAACGCGCTCTGCAGCTAGGACCAAACTCCCCTTTTCCAAAATTGATTTTCTTCAAACTACTTGCAATCAAAATTAGACCTTCCCAGCAGCAGTGCTCCCAGACCCCTCGACCCAGCCCCAAAGATGTAGAGCCCCCCCCAAACAGCCCCCCAAAAAAATGCAATACTGCTAGACCTCAGTTTAAATTGTGCCAAAACGCTGTCTGCAACTAGGCCCAAACCCCCTTCTCCACCATGGATTTTCTTCAAAACACTTGCAATCAAAATTAGACCTTCCCAGCAGTGCTCCCAGACCCCCCAACCCAACCCCAAAAAACTAGAACCCCTCCAAACAGCCCCCCAAAAACACACAAGTGAGCTAAAAAGGAAAAACTTTTTCACCATGGATTTTCTCCAAACCACTTTCATCCGATATTAGACCTTCCCAGCATTGCCCCCAGACCCATCAACCCACCCGCAAAAAAGTAGAACACCCCCAAATAGGCCAAAAGCAAAAATGGAAAATGTCACACAGAAAATTTGAGGCTTGCCTCAAAATCACTCCAAACGCGCTCTGCAGCTAGGCCCAACACCCCCCCCTTTTCCACCATGGATTTTCTTCAAACCACTTGCAATCAAAATTAGACGTTCCCAGCAGTGCTCCCAGACCCCCCAACCCACCCCCAAAAACCTAGACCCCCCCAAACAGCCCCCAAAAAACACGCAAGTGAGCTAAAAAGGAAAAACTTTTCACCATGGATTTTCTCCAACCCACTTGCATCTGATATTAGACCTTCCCAGCATTGCCCCCAGACCCCTCTACCCACCCGCAAAAAAGTAGAACACTCCCAAACAGGGCAAAAGCAAAAATGGGAAATGTCACTACCTCAAAATCACTCCAAACGCGCTCTGCAGCTAGGCCCTAACTCCCATTTTCCATCATGGATTTCCTTTAAACCACTTGCAATCAAAATTAGACCTTCCCAGCAGTGCTCCCAGACCCCCCAACTCACCCCCAAAAACCTAGAATCCCCCAAACATCCCCCCAAAAACATGCAAATGAGCTAAAAACGAAAAACTTGTTCACCACGTATTTTCTCCAAACCACCTGCATCCAATATTAGACCTTCCCAGCAGCCCCCCAAAAACATGCAATACTGGTATATCCAAAACATGGCAAATTGCGCTGGTCACAAAAAATTGCTGTTTTCAGCACTTCCACGACTTCGATACTCTTGAAACTTACCTGGACACTTGTTTCAGCGATTCCCAAGAATCTCAGCAAGGCAGAACAAAATCGAACCACTGCGCTCTTTGAAGAAGAAGAAGAAGGTCTACGACTAGTTTTCACTTTTCACCCAAACACTCGCGCAACACCAAAAAAGGCAAAAATTCTGCCAATTCTGGACCAAAGAACGCCAAACCCCCCTAAAACCTTGCCAACATCATTATGAACGAGCGTGCATCGGGCCCTGAGCCCTAGACTCAGCGGGAACCCTACCCACTTAAACCAAAAAACCCTAGTAAATCGCACTGAACCCTAAACCCTAGATATGCTTTGTCTGTCTGTGTCAAAGAGCCTAGGTATGCTACATCAGGATGCTTCACTCAGTGGTGCCTGCCTTGACTGTCTGCATGGCCCTGTCGCAAGCATGGACCAAAATTCCGTTCCGCTCAAGAATTTGCGAATTTTCGGTAATTTCGCGAGATTCGCGAAAAACCGGAAAACAACAAATTTCGCAAACATAACAAAGGTTTGGCCCAAGCTTGAGGCAGGGCCATGCAGACGGTCAATGCAGGCACCACTGAGTGAAGCAACCTGATGTAGCATACCTAGGCTCTTTGTCAGACAGACAAAGCATATATAATTGTATGCAGCAAGCCACATAGCCCCAATTTTACATGAACTGCTGTCTGGAGTGGAGTGGACTCTGCCTAGCATAACATCAACAGTACACTGCCTCGCCCTCGACCAATACATACCACGAATAGACAGACATGAAGTTCTGCTGTAGTAGTTGTTGTAGACTGGTTTACCTGTTTGCCACTCACGAATTGGCCATAGTTCTTCCGTAAACCGACGCTGATGATCCATCCATCCCAGTGAGTGACTGTAAAGAAAAAAGAAATAATATTTAATCAATCATCATGGTATATTGGCAAGTGAGTCCACTCCAAGGACATTTTGCATAATGTGAAAATGTAACGTATTGGCCCCTGAAGTTGAAGTACAATTTGAATCAAACAAGGTAAAAAAAAACACAGTAGTAGACATGAGTTACAATTACTGTGTAAAAGATTAAATATTAACTAAGACAAGACATATGATTCATTTTATGCACAAAAAACAAACATCAATTGGTTTCATCAGAGCGAGACAGCCATTGCTGTCCACTGCAGGCCATCTTCTCATTGTTCATTACCTGTTCTACTTTTTGTCCGCATCTTCTTTGGAATTGAGGGCCCACAGGGCAGCCTCTCCTGTCAATTTCAGAAGTAACTCTGTCAGCAATCAGCAAGCATATAGTCAGTCAGTAATTTCAGTCCCACTTGAGGGGACTCATCTACGAAGACAAAGTTTCTTTATTATTCGTAATCAATCCATCTGCCTTGAGGGAAATGGATAGGGGGAGTCTGGAGGAGGAGAATAGAGGAGCATGATTGAGTTGTGAACTTGTGAACCTCAGGATTGCAGACTGCGGCATGTTCAAATCAATAAGGAAAATACGATGAAGGCAGTGCTGCTGATGGACTTGTTGTGATTAGGTGAGTAGAGTTTTGTTGTGGTAAAAGTTGCAAAACAAAGAAAGACACACAGGAATAAAAGTGAATAAGGACGAAGAAAAAGGAAGTCATTTTCAGGCCTCTGTGTCAGGGAAGTAGAGCTTGTCTTCAAACTCTATGAATTGAGACGGGAGTAGGTCAGCTAACAGAGAAGAACTTCCGTCATTTAAGTCGGTGTCCTCTTCTTCCTGCGTGCATTCACGTATTTTGTAATCTGGTGGTATGAAGTGCTGATTCATCTTGATCAGTGTTAACCTCTCCACATTTTTTGGCAAGGGGCGGGTCCTTTTTGAAGTTACAATGGCACCAGCAGCACTGAAACACGTTCAGAAGACACACTTGCGAGTGGGCAAGACAAATATTTTAGAGCCAGCCTGCTGAGCAGTGGCCAGTGAGGCCTTTTCCTATACCAATACAGCAATGTGTTCTGATTAACAAAGACCTCTGTTGGGTCATCCAGATAGGCCTGCACCATCAACTCAAGGATCTCCAGGGTTGCTCCACGTTGGTACATCTGTGGCCTGTGCACCACTGGAATGAGCAAACCCTTGATGAGTTAGCCAATCCTCTTCCGACAATATTATGGATGGGCTGGTGCAGGTGAGGATGATGATACGGTTGCTGGTGTTGTTAACGGCTGTGAGGGAAAGTGACTCCCTTCGGCCACAGATTCAGAAGTGAAACTTGACGCCGGATGGCCTGCTGATTCAATTTTAATTCTGCCGGCTCCTTGAATTTTCTGTCGCTCTTTTTCGAACCGAGTGGCTGACACAGCTAGCCAATGTTTGTACTTTGAAACATCTGTTTCATCAAAAGGAATGAATGCTTTGCTGGCCACTACCTTTTTGCACCGTGGATCCAGAATAGTGGCACAAATGTAATGTTGTTCTGTATGCATGTTTTTAAGCCTTTCATTGTCAACTAGGCGGCTTAATAACCTCTCCACCAACTGATATGCGTCTTGCTTTTCAGCATCATCTCGGAACGTTGAAGACACCGCCTTCAGTTGGTGGGCTAGCATGACCAACAATGGGATAGCTTTGCCCAAAGAACAGTCCTCCCTGCTGACTTCACGCATGAAGACCTCAAAAGGACGAAGCATGTCTGTCAGGCTTGCAAATAGCTTCCATTCTTCCAACTCTAGCCTCATGTCTTTCATAGTCGAACCCAGTTTATAGACATAATCATTTATTACCTCCCACTGCTCAGACAGACGCTCAAGCATGTAAAAGGTTGCGTTCCAACGTGTTGCCACGTCCTGGATGAGTCCTTTGACTGGCAGTCTACGTTCAAGTTGAATGCTCCTCAGCTGCTTCAGGACTTAAAAGAATGGCTGAAATGCGTGCAGATTCTTCGGCAGGTGGTCAGTAACTTGCTGACTGTGTTTTCTTTTTTCAAGAAATCTTGCACCACGATGTTAATACTGTGCGCCAAACACGGCACTCTGAAGTACTCACCATCCTGCATGGCCTTAACAATATTTCTGCCATTATCCGTGGAAACATAACCAACTATGCGATTTCTTGGATGCAGCCATTCATACACTTTCCTATCAAACTCATCCAAAAAGTTAGGTGCAGTATGAGTTTTTTCCATGGCAAACATGGCTACTGTTGCATGTTTCTGAGCAGCTTGAATAACTGTGTCCGTGTCAACACCTGATTTTAACTGGTCTTTAATCGCTGCAAAAGAGATCCAGTGTGCAGTGATGCACATGTAATCAAGGGCTTGGCAACAGGTCCACATGTCTGTTGTCAGGTGGATAGTGTGAACAGCACTCTTCAGAATAGCTGCACCAATCACCTCCAGCACATCTTGATGTAGTGCTGGAACAGCAACCCTGGCAAAATAGGACCGGCTAGGAACCTTCCATTTAGGGGAGACTGTTGCCACAAATTCTAGAAAACCAACCCCTTCCACGAAAAAAAAAGGGAGCAGGTCCAGCACCAGCATTTTAGCCAGCTTTGCGTTATACGTTATTGCGTTGGGTGGTTGCGTTCAAATGGCGCATCCGACCAAAACATTCTGCTAATGGTGGTCTGGACCGTTTTACGTGACGATGATGATGCAGACTTCACACCAGTTAGGCTCATTGATGTACTTTTTCGTATTGGTGTCTCTCCCAGACTCTTAGCTTGCCTCATGCATGTTGGAGGGGTAGAGGGTGTGGGCGCTACCATTGCAGTGCTGCTGCCAGGGGTAGTGGGTTCTCGACTTCCCCCCTGCACAATCAGCTCCTCGTCAGCATCAGATGCAATGTGAATGGATACATTTGGATAAGTTCTACTTTTGGCTTCCTGGATGTTCCTTAGGTGCGCCTCCCACTGGATAGTGTGGTGTTTTTTCAGATGACCTCTCTTTCCTCTGGTACCATAGTTGGTACCAAGCTTACCCCGACTAACTAATATTTTACAAATCGAACAAATGACCATGTTTTCCGCAATTTGGCTAACAGTAAAGAAATGTCCCAGTCTGGGGTCTGCTGGTGGTGGAGGTGCTACTTTGAGTTTCAATGCCAGATGAAGTGGAGGATGGGCGTGGTTGAATTTGTTTCTGTTGTTCATTTATAGCACCACTACTTGAGGTAATGGAGGTCGAGCTGGATGGAGGTCCCTGCCGGCCCTTCTGACTAAAATATATGGAAGCTGTAGGTTGTGTTGGTGTTGTAGTTAACTGCGTTGGTGGCGGTACCAGTGCCACACCGCCCAAATCCCGCTCAGCAGCCATTCGGGATAGGGTGAAAATGTCTGTCTGCTGCATGCCGGCTGGGGCTGGAGTGACAACTGTGATGACTGGGTCGTCGTCAGACTGTTCATCAACAGCAGAAGACGCCACTTTTTGTTCGTCATCATCACCCATAAGTGGAAGCCTTGCATGAACGTTCCTTTTAGGCTTAGTTACCTTTGTCGGCTCATGGCGTGCCTCACTCTCAGACTGCATTGTTGGGTTCCAATCAAGATCAAGGTCATCAAAATGAAGGGGATTCGAAGAAGAACTCGAAGTAGTAGTAGTAGCAGCCCTCCTTGACCTTTTTCTTGCTGGGGATATGGAAGACAATGGATCATCTTCAGGAGTGTCGTGTATTCCTATAGGTTCTGAATCGATCCCCCTATTCCTGACCCTATTCTGGTTAAACTAACTATCAAGTTAACTAACAGTCAGCCCATGAGGCAAGACAAGCCCCCATGATGCAGATACCGTTATCTGACGCAGTCACACTACGGCACAGGAACGTGTTATCTGATTAGGTCATAACGCCTGAGATCTAATTAGACAAGCGACATTCCTCCAGCCCCTGATAAGGCATACGACGTTCTCATAACAAATCAAACCTATGACAACCTGGAAAATCCGTGCGGCCATTGTTTTGATTTCACAGAGAACTTTAGTAAAGAATGTGCTAACGAGCAAGTCGTATGACATCTTTATTGACGTATCTATGTCCATCCTTACGTCAATCTCGGCACCTTTAAGGTATAAATATTGCCGATCTTGCCCTATGCAAACACACGCGTGGTGACAAGACGGAGCAGCCACACTTGCCGAAGCCGAGAGCAGAAGCAGACCCCGCTGGCGCAGCCCAGCCTTCCTGACGCGCTGAGAGACGCGCTGCTATCTCAAGCCGAGAGACCCAGCACCGGCGCTTCCGGGTAGCCCTCGCAGGCAGCCTGGAATATCGAGACCAGAGAACGAGATACCATTCCTCATTCATCCTAAATTCCAGGTACAGAACTGAATAACCCCTCACAGAGAATTCTTTAGTTATTCACTTGGCAAAAACAAACTTAACTTAAACTGTAACTTTCTATTCCCGCCCACGCATTAGACTTAGGTCAGGTACACGGGGTAGGCGTATTTAGAAACACCAGTTGAGTACGTTTAGTCAAATTTATATGTGTATGTAAATATATTTTAATCATTTCAAACATCATATGGCTCAGAAACCATATCAATGTTTTTACAGTATTATTTTATACTATTGCTTTTAATGTATGCACTTTACTTAACTATAAGTATTGCAATAATATCGATCCATTTCTCATGTATGAGAAAAGAGACTGATCAATAAATAACACCTTTTTATTGAACACGCCCGTCTCTTCCTTTTCTCTACATTCTGATGAGACTAAGAATGCACGTACTGACTGAGTAAAATAATTGCCTTGTGCTCACACGACTCTCGAGATTGACTCTTGATTAGGGGAGAGCAAAGTTGTCATGTTCTATGGTTGTCAGAAACTAAATCCCTTCTTGTCTAATCAGGGAAGTTAATTCCTCCTTGAACATTCGAGAAAGTTTCTAGCGAACTCTGAGCTACGCTGGCAAACCCAAAAATTAAGTCTAGTATCGACAGTAGTAGACCTAGTTAACGTCTGGTCTAGGCCTTTACTGCTGTAGGTATAATTCCAATGCGCAGAGCCTATTGGGAAAATAGGAGCTACACTACATGGCGCCCAACGCGTTTGGAAAGGGCGATAAAACTAACGTAAGACATTTAGAGTAACTCAGTCGTGCTTTCTCACTCAGACCCCTTTTCCCATTGTACTCCAAAGACGTCTGGAGTGGGTGAAAGGTTATATCCTCCAAAACCTCGCAGGAGGGAACTCCTATGTATGGTTCTTGGTATAGTCAACGTTGAAGGATACAATGTTCCAAAATATTGTGCATCTAATCTTTGTTCCATAAGAAACCTGATCTGCAAACAAACAAAATAAGCTTCCTGTCGGTAAAATGGCAGAGAGTGATGATGAAAGAGAAACAGTTAGATTAGCAACTGAACTCGCAGATGCTGATGCTACCATGCAAGCAGCAGACCCGAATATAACACTCATTCCGGTCATTAAAAGGAGATCTATAACCTTAAAACTTATAGAAAATGGACTGACACCTAGAGGTGGCACAGTCATATTCGTAATCGAGGCACACGAATATCGGCAGACAGAGGTATATTATTCATGGATACATTTTCCAGCAGCTAATGCTGTAACAAAGTACTTCCACTATTACAAAGTAGAGGAACCTCCTAATGAGTACACTCCTTTCGAGGAGGTGGAAGTACCACTCAAATTCCAAGAGCATTTGCTCTTATTTGATGGCGCCCTAATACATAACAATCACATTACAAGGCTCGGTCCTTTAGGAAGACCAGGAGCAACGTGGCCGGTCTTAGCCGGATACACACCACATCCAGACATCGAAAGAATGCCTGCAGCAGAGCTGTTAATACAGCTAAAACAACTACTAAAAATTCATAGACAATTAGTTCAGTATGTAATTCGGACTTCAACAATTCAGCCAGCGATTAAACTTCCACAGCTGACCCCTCACCAGGGGAACACAAATAAAATTACACCACAGAACATCCAATCCTGCCTAGGTAAAGTTCCAGCTAAACGGGAACAAATACCATTCTGGTTGGCACAGAAAATTACCCAAATAGAGGCGGTGTTTCCTGACACCACCCCATTAGAAAAACACAGGATTCTGACTATATGTCTCCCAATGGGAATCGCACCACACATTGAGGACTGTGACACTTGGGGTACAGTCTTTGCTTCCATCTACACAAAAACGCACGGTGTTCCATCCATTTCGGTAATACCAGATGTGCTAAAACAAATTCAAGATGAATACGGTCCAGAACCTGCTTTAACTCTTGGTATGAAATTACTAAAAGACTTCAAGCAGGTCTCGGCTATATTATTAGCCAACATAAAAGGTGAAGCAGCAAACGTGGCGATCCGCCAGAGGTTAAAAGAGACAGATATAGCAGACCAACCAGCTGAAATTGCCAGAATCATAGAAAAATCCTATGAAGAACTAGGCAGAGATAGTCTAGGTGGAATAAGAGTAAAACCGCAACTGACTACAAGTCCAGAAAAAATATTTTTTAATAATAATTCACCAAAAAAGAACTGGGATGGAAACAAACAATCCAATCCTAAAGAAAAGAAATTCCAGTCCTGAGGAAGGTCTCCTAGGCGAAGGGAGAAATCTCCGAACCAGAGACACAGGTCACCCCAGAGTGACCCCTCTGGGAAAAGATATAACCTTAGAAATAGGGATAATATTAAAAAACCTGATAGATATCAAGACATTGATACACGTCCCTCTCAATCTTTTCAGACTTCCTCGCAGAAATCGGAAAGAAGAGGACGATCAGAACAAAGAGAAGAGCACGCCAAGTCCAAAGACAAGGAACCTGCTCAACAAAAAAAGAAGGTAGCCAGTATCAAGGTAGTTAACAATGCCGAGAATACTGAGGACACAACTGAAAAACGGAGAGTGGGCGCAGACAATGCTAGACAGCGCAGCAGAGGTGAGCATTGCTCGCAAAGTCCTTATGAATCATCTGGAGACAGTGGACACGAATGAATATCTTCAAGTGGAAACTGCAGACACCAGAGTTAGCAAACCCCACAAGATATACAAGATAACATTACGTATAGAGGGAGATAAGACTAGGAAAATAAGGGGACTATTTTGGGATAACCTCTCCAAGGGCTATGACATCCTTCTAGCTGAAAAAGACTGGCCACAAGAGTTTGTAAGGGAGTGCCCTCATGGCGAAGAAGTAATTATGCCTGCCTTCTCGAATCAAATCCCGATTCATAAAAAATACACACTTGCTAGAAAGTGGGCAGTGGCCTTAGCACCTGCTTTATATAAAAATCATGTAGGATGGGATGAGGATTCTCCTCCTCACGAAATCCAGTTAAAATCACAACCTACTGCACAAAGGCAGTACCCAATTAAGCAAGAAGCTAAAAAACAGGTAAATGAAATACTAGATCAGCTAGAATACCAGGGGGTGATTGAAACTTGCACCTCACAAATGAACAATCCTTTGTTTCCGGTCTCCAAACCAGACAATTCATATTGTCTAGTTTTGGATTACCGACACCTTAACACATGTTGCAAAACCTTTGCAGTGCAAAACTCACACAGTGCTGCACTAATGATTAACATAGTGCGCAAAAAATACAAAACAACCTTGGACATCTCCAATGGATTCTTTTGTCAAAACATAGCACCAGAGAGCAGATATTTAACTGCATTCTCAGTAAATGGCACTCAAAAACAATTCTGTCGGTTAGCCCAGGGGTACAAGAACAGCCCGGGGGTATTCTCAGCGAGAGTAACAGAATTACTACAACTATATGATGATGAAGCATTATCCTATGTCGATGACATTTACTTAACAGATGATGACTTGGAGACTCACTTGAAAAGGGTGAACACCATAATACTTGGGTTCGCTGCAGAGGGTTACAAATTCAACTTCAAAAAATCCAGAATTGCCCATCTGACGGTCCTATTCTTAGGATATGAGTTATCAAGTGAAGGCAAAAGCCTGGCAGACAATTTCCTAGAGAAATGTGCCGTAATCCAAGCACCTAGAACACTAAAAAACTTACAGTCGATTCTAGGTTTCCTAAATTTCGGAAGAACATACATTGCAAATTACGCAGAAAGGGTCAAACCCCTTTATGATCTAATTAAACCAGACTTTAAAAGATCCAGTTGGACTCAAACACACACAGAAATTTTGAGATCCTTACAAACAGACATGCTAATTAAAACAAAATTAGAAACACGTGATAACACACGCAATCTTGTGATTCGAGTCATCCCAGGGAGATGCGGATTCACATACCTGACCTCTAATGAGGGAGAAAAGGTACCAATTGCATTCAAATCACACTTGTACACTAAGGCTGAAATGAAATTTAGCCCAACGGAAAAAAATCTTACAGCAACACAGACAGCTATAGCAAAAGAACGAGCCCTGGCACAAGGTAAACGAATAGTAATCGTGACACCAATACCAGCCTTAGAGGCGGTAACAAAAGCAAGCATTCCAAATGCTAAAGCACTCCATCCGAGATGGATACAATGGGCTAACTCTCTTGCTGCAACAGACGTGGTGTACGAATTTGACCCTTACTTAAAAACACAAGAATTTCTCCAATATGAATTTGAATGTCCTACGCCAACCGAAATTCTGCCTCTAGATCACTACGGCTGTATAATATATACAGACGGATCAGCACAACCCGCAGTAGGGGGTAAACAAGCTTACAGTGCTGCGTGCGCGATTGTTAAAGGTCGCTGGCACGAAGGGAAATTTAAACCAACTATCACTAAAACACAATCTCTAGGAGATTGTACAGCTCAGCGAGCTGAACTACTGGCGTTCAAGATGGCGCTTGAAAATACCGATCGAGAATTCCCCACACTCATAGTGTGCGATTCGTATTATTGCGTTCAGTCTTATAATGAATACTTGCAGATCTGGCTTCAGAACGGTTTCAAGGATGCGAAAGGTGGCACAATCAAGCATAAAATGCTCTGGGAACAAGTAGCTCTTTTACAAAAAGAACTACCAAAGACTCACGTGATACATACACTGAGTCATCAACGTGATGGCGTTCACGTTGCAGGGAATTCATTGGCTGACGAGGCCGCGAAGGCAGCTGTGCAAACGGCTTCCGTAGCTGCCGTCACCCGGTCAAAAACAAAAATAGACAGCGAAATATTACAAGCTGTCAGCGCTTCAGAAAAGGATTCGATAGAACCACTCCCTAAAGGCTTTCCAGTAAAATACTCATACATAACTGATGCAAACATTGTTCCTTTTGCTCAAATCCCTGGAGTGGGGGAGAGGGCAATTCCAAACATGGAACATAGGTTAGGACTAATAATAGCGGCACACGAAGGGCTTGCTTCTATCCATGCTGGCGTCTCAGCCACAGTATCATTATTAAAACAGAGATACTGGTGGCCACAAATGAGAAGACAAACAAGGAACTATGTTCTAGAATGTGAAATATGTCAAAAAATGAAAGTACCAACGGTGAGACGTCCAGCTCAGACGCCCCTTCTAATCTCGGAGAAACCATTAGCCTGTGTTTATCTAGACCACTGCGGTCCCTTACAAAGGGATGGTAACCATAAATATATCTTGGTTGCAGTGGACTCATGCACGAGATTCATATGGATGTGGCCCCAGCGAACGGCTGACGCCAGAACTGTTATAAAAGATTTGCGAGTCTTTATCGGCACAAACGCAACTGGCATGCTGCATTCGGACAATGGTCCTGCTTTTAGCTCTCGGGCTTATAAGGAGGCCATGGTCAGCATGGGCGTGCAATTGCGGTACTCTTGTCCATTTCACCCTGAGGGGAACGGAATTGTTGAAAGAAAAAACGGTGACATAAAGCAATCTATAACGGCAAAGGTATTAGGTTTGGGAGCTGGGTGGGTCAAACATCTAATAAGTGTCCAACGTAGTCTAAATAACTTGCCAAGAAATTCTCTGAAGGGATTCAGTCCGTACGAATTATTATTTGGAACTAGGATGATGATCTCTGACCTTGATAGTCAGACTTCAGTGGTGAAAGAAAAAACCTTTGATGTCAAAGACCGTTTGGCTATTTTGCAGGACTTAAACAAAACAAGAAAAGACCTGAGCAACATACAGTTGAAACAACAGCCAACAACCACTGAAGAATCACCACCTGTCCCAGCAAGACCTGTCTGGATTCCAAAAGTCGGGGATTTAGTCAGGGAGAAGATCGCGGTAAAGAAGGAATTTGGGCCTTCCTACAGAAAAGCAGTTCCTGTCTTGTCTGTCAACGGGACAAGATCAGTTGTACTACCGCCACTTGCTGGAAAAAAGGAGAACCGAGTTGTATCCATCGACCTGGTAAAACCACAACATGTGGCCGATAACAAACGGTAGGCCAAGTGGACTCCCAATAAGTAGCAGAACACCAAGGTTTGCTACCAGCACAGAGGTCCTATCAAAAAGGCTCATCACATTCGAAACGCCTGCAGAAGAACAAGAAGGACTATGCAACAATGCAATAGAACTCAGACCTCTGAAAACCCAAATAAAGACATTTAGCAGAGACACACCAATCTATACTGAAGTACCAAGTGAAAATGCAAAAAACAAAAATCCTGAACCAATTGGAACAATTGACAGAACTGCATCCGGTTACTTCATCAACTTCGATGATTCCTCTGACGGCTTCAGTGAATCAAAGACACAGCCATCATCAAAATCCTTTAAAGACAAAGCGAAGGAACTTTTGAAACAACTGAAAGAAACATATCTGATTTCTCCATGGATTGAATTTTGGGTGGGTTTTGGTGCATTTATCCTCATACTTTGGCTCATCATGGTATTTACTTTGGGACGCTTCATTGAGGGAAAATATGCTAAAATGGACACAGCAAGTCAGAACATCAACTTGATCCTCAAACCACACACATCTTCACACGTCGAGAAAAGAGAACTTTCTTCAGAACTTTCTTCAGCCAACTTCACAGCCAATCCGATACCTGGTGGGGTAGCCTGGGACAACACTGACTATGAAATTCATGGTCCGGTCGAGATCCTGAAATATCCACACCAAATCAAGATCTCCTTGAGTGATTTTGCAAAACCAAACTCATTTGCTGATGATTGGGACTTCGAAAGCATTAACAACATGATGTCTGACTTAGTAATGTCTGCTAAATTTACAAAACATGATTATTTGCAAGGTTCTACAAATTATGATAGTATGTATTGCTATAACCATTATGGTAACCATTTTTTACATAAATCTGCACAACCTAGAAATGTTTTAAATTATAATCAATGGGAACATTGTGCTACACCTCCAAAAGGGAGCTCTAGAACCGTGTATGACAAATATTCATATTTTTCAGGTTTTAACACAAGTAATGCTGAAACATTTTATTTTAAATTGTCAAACAAGACAGGGATGAAAACCATGATAACCAACACAAAATTGATTTATTCAGACTCATTCTTTGAACAAATGAATACTTTTGGATTTGATTATTGGGACAAAAATGTTGATTTGAAAAGTGTTTGGGGTACAAAAGAATGGCAAGTACAGGGTATAGAAGCTTTGTTTAGAGCCTGCATGATCCCAGAACAAATGATATTTTTAAATGACACTGTTCAACAAACCACCTGTCTTGGCTTAGCCAAAATCAAAGATTTAAATAAACCGTCTATTCCAAAGCCAACAATGTTTAGCAATAGCTCTGATACAGATGAAGAGATAGACGTAAACCAGATATTAAACCAAAACAGAACACATCCTGATTGGAAACAATGGTTGATCTGGCCCACAGATACAAATAACTGTCAAGACAGATTCCTGAATAAAACACAAGGTTTCAAAATGACCAGGCCAGACCCTAGATATCCTCAAAGACATCACCCAGGGATAATAACAACCTACAGTGTGGGCAAATTATGCCTTCAGTGGCTACAAACTTCCACACTGCCTGAAATTAAGCAACACCTAACTTTACTTACTGATGGTGCTGACTTGTGTGATTTCATTCTGGGACCACGCAAACAGCGTCAAAAGCGTTTCATAGCAGCCTCTGTGGAAAAGTAAATTTTGCCATGTTCTGTGTCCCTACGTGTCATCCATCATATGTTATGTGTGCATGATTAAATATGCATATGCATTCCCCATGTCTGATTAATGACGCAATTACAGTTGTGTCCCCCTCTAGTATGCCAGTTTCCAGTCCTCGTGAATACTACGAATATCAGGCCTATGTAAAGCTACGTTGCCACGTTTCTCAGTGTGCACGTTATTCCATTGTAAAGTCCCCGTTTCTAGGCCTCAAAAGGGCCTGGACACCAGATTCAGCTCCTGTCTCCTGAAGCCTCGCTGAGGAGCGATACAGCCCCCACCTGTATCCTCGACCCTTCACTTACTTCCTGCCTCGCAGTGCCCGGCCCAGCCTGGCTCAGTCTCTGAGTCTGCCAAGAGTATGTTATGATTCCAGTTATCAGTTCAGTCCTCCTTCTCTGCATTCCTAAGCTACTGAACTGCATCAATAGTTTCCGTCATTGTCTAGCCTTCAGGGCTCCATGTTAGAGAAATACTGTATTTAATGGTCATTTAATATTCTTCATCACGCACTACATGTAGAATAATGCATGCTCCAGTCTTAGAATCAAGTTAGCCTTTCCTCTCCTGACTTATAGTTTATATCAACATGTTCCCTAAACATCAGATACTAGATACTGTTTAGGTACATGTCGCTCCGACCCTCCAGACTTCAGTCTCTGCTCCTAGCACAGAGTTCATAGCCCCCAGCTTCTCCTAGTGATACGTCATTGCCAGTTTGCGCGCACCACTAGGTTAGAGGTCCCGGCTCCCCAGGTAGCCCCCTCCATGGTTTCCGCCCCATTCATGACATATCCTGTTACGTTTGCATCACATGTCTATGTATACGCCCTGTTACACCTCTTTTTCGCCCTTATCTTTCGCGACTGCTACGCGTCACACCTTCTGCTCCACCCACTGCTACGCCTACTGCAATGTAATGCTATGTGTTCACGTTATGTATATATGCTCATGTATTGTTATTAAAAGTCAGCGCGCTCATCCCAGACCCAGCCCCAGCAGCTGCTGGGCCCTGTCATCCTATTCCAATGCAGGTTGTCCTGTTCCTGTCCTTATGCTGTATTAAACCTGCAAAAACTCCTACTACCTCGAATCTTGACTCTTATTTATTGAGCTATCTGTTATTCATTCATGCACTCAAAAATAGGGTATTATTTATTTATTTACCACATAATGGCGCCCGAATAGGGACTTGCCCTTTCCCCACGCGTCGGTGAAGCCATGCCGACCCCCTGACCCTCTGCAGTCGTGACGGAACTCTTCTGCGCAGTGGCAGATATTTCTGCTCAAGTATCCCTCAGGCCCACGGAGGAGACGGAGGAGGCGGTCCAGCATCCAAACGAGACGGTGGAGGAACGCGGCGAGTCCCGACCAGAACCCAAGCCAAGAGTCCAAGGTCCGAGGTATCCGGAGGTCCACCCGTAACTGAAGTCCGAAGTCCGCAGTTCGTCGTCCGTCGTCGTAGCAGTCCAGTCCAGTCTGAGGCCTTCCGTTCTTGCTGCCCGGTGAGTACCGTTACTGGGGTGGTATCTAGACAGGGTCAATTTCATTGACTCTGGTCTGTGGGTTGGTGGTACACAGTCCCACAAACGAAGTATCCACTTCGGTGGATGCGGGTCCTGACGTGTCTCTTTATGAGACCGGTAAGTTTCGTACTGTTTCAGCAGTGCATCTAGTTTCTGTTCTAGTCAGTTTCTGTTCTCGAGAAAATTTATGTGTTCTGTTCTCAGTATTTCCAGGTAGTATTCTGTTCGAACTGTTATTTTAAATGTTTTTTCATGTATTTCAATGTTGTGGTATGAATGGGGAATAAGTATCGTGTTCATTGTGTATTGTATTGTGTCTAGATTACTGTTCAGTCATGCCCATATTTTCCAAGTTACGTCAGTTAAAAACTAGAAAGGGTCTGCTGGAAGCAGCAGTTCCCGTCCCGCCCAGGGACAGTCCAGGTCACTTTATGTATCAGAAACATGGCATAAGTGCCATATTGTATCTAGATTTATGGGTAGAGTATACCAAACAGTTAGAAGAAAAGTATAGATGGCCCGTATCGGGTACATGGGATGCTGAGTGCATCATGCGAGTAGAAGAGGCATTATGGAAAAAGAAAGCCAGACAGTCACAGAAAGATGCCATCGAGTTATGGCGCAAAGAAGCTCATAAAAGAACTGAAAAAGAAATCAGAAAGTCAGAATTAAGTAGAGAATCCTTAGAGCGAGCCCAAGAAAAAGAATTAATCGAGATAGGTGAACAAGTCAAAACTGAACAGAGAGACAGACAGAGGAATGCCCTTATTAAGGGTATGTATCCTCTTCTTGCCGAGGGTTTGCCAAAAGCGACCCCGGAGGCATCCAGTAATTTCCCGCCACCACTAGTTCCGACCAAGCCGCGTCACAAACCGACCGCAGCTGATATTTTCATTTCGTCCTATCTGGACGACACAGTCCCTGAATATGCAAATCCTGTACGCGCTCCGCCAGTCCCTGTAAATCAGGCACATCCTGCTTCTCCAGACACCGGGGCACCCCATGCAGTACCTGCTACGGTACCCCCGGTCCAGCCAGCATTTCAATTTCCCGCTCCGCCACGAAGAATATCAGTCGACGATTCTAGTCTAGGGGCCGCAGGAGGAGGTCCTCCTCAAACCCCGCCGCCACGCAAGCGTTTATCAGCACTCGAATTACATGCTCAAGCATCACAGCGTACTCCCAAGAGTAATAAGTCTGTCGCAGAAATCAGGCAAGCCCTTGGCGAATGTGCCTATGACCCAGTCCCAGGCGAGAATAATATGGTTTTATATTCAGTACGCGTAAGGAGGGTGACCGAGTATCTAGTCACCCTACCCAATATGAAAGAAGATCTAGACAGAATATATCGTTTCATCCGTACAGGGGATGATCCAGAAAGTATTAGTGATGCCATGTCTCAAAGGAAAGCTGAGATCCAGCGTATGATATTAAAGTTTTTAATTAACTGTCTAATAAGAGAACAAGATTACCCGTCTAAAGATCAGGCCGAAATGAAAATCCTGACAAAGTGGAGTGATAATATAGCCGAGGGTAAGCACAATACCATTAGTGCCATGGAGAGTATGTACAAGAAAATCCGTAGAGAAATAATAAAGATACACGAACAACGTAAAGCAGCACAAGTAAGCGAGAAAGAAAGTAACTCTGATCCTGAAGAGGAAGACGACGAGAATACCGCCAGAATAGCGTATGTGGGAAAATCTAGATTTCCAGATCGCCATTTACGCCTAGAACACAAGCCAATTTTCCATCATTCAGTACCAGAACAAGGTTCCCTAGAACAAGTATTCCAAGCTACCGATCACATTCTGAAATCACGAATCGGTTACAGTGAGTTAAGTACTATGCATGAACAGGAACTAGCCCGATCAGCAGTCCGATGGATTACTGATTCTACCACTTTTCCAGACGAAATAGTGGCACAAATGTTTCTGAAATTGCCCCCAGCCGAGCAGCGACTGGTGGGTATGTATATGATCCAGCACCTCATTACTCTGTATGAGGGTCAGCACTCTGATCCAGGTCCGTTACACGATATCCTGAACGAGTTACTCCAGTATAGATGGAGAGGTCTAGGTACCGATTTAATTAGTGTCATTCTAGAACAGCGCCACAAATATAGAACGTTTCTGAACCCGCATTTTGTTCATGTCTCACCCCCAGAAAGTAAACCATTTTACATGGAAAGACAGAACCCGTTACGAGAAGTGCATCCAGTTAAGACAGAGGACGGTGAAATGCAACGAGTGTTTGTTTACACCCCGATTACAAAGATGGAACTCCTCGAAATGAAGAAATTAATTCCCTATCATGACAAAGATCCAGCAGGGTTCCATAGAGAATTAAAAGACATGCTCCGTATGGGAGAATACACTTACCCAGATATCATTAAAATGTTAAAGGTCCTGTTGCCCGCAGGGGTGTATGAAAAGCTAAAGGAAAAAGAATGGGAGGTGGGAGAGAAAAAGATAGATTGGGCAGTTCTAGAAGCTGAAGACAAGGTACGAGTACCAGGTACCGGTCTAGGAGAGAAATGTAAAGAATTACCAGAATTATTGATTCAAGTTTTACCCAGATTATTGACAACTAGAAAAGAAGACTGGGATGCAATCTCAGCCTGTAAACAGAAACAAGAGGAAGATATTAGTGATTTTTATTCTAGGTTTGAAAAATGCTTTAGCATCAACAGTGGCCTCAAGACAAGTAGTGAGTCATACCCTCACCTTTTTGTTACTAAATTAGTCGAGAATTCAAGCCTACCAATTAAAAATCGAGTTCTGAAAGTCGAAAGCACCTGGCAAGCTAATACCCCGTCCCAAATGTTGCAAATGCTTCAGTATCACCAGAATAGAATCAGGGAAGAGCAAGAACACGAGAGAAAACGTATGACAGACACGAAAATGAAAGTACTAGTTGCACAATCTGTTCCTCAAGACAGTCAGAAGAGGGGTCCGAATCAAGCCAGTCATCCTGCAGCTCCCGTTAAAGGGAACTGCAACTATTGTAAACAGCCAGGTCATTTTATAAATGAGTGTGCAGTTCTGAAACACAACATAGCTACTGGTAAGACTAAAGAAAGACCACGTCCGCCTAGACAAGAGCAAGTTTCACAGACTCCTCAGCCACAGAATGCACAACAGACAGTTACCGCACCGCAGCCCATCGCTGCAACACAGCACGTTACATCGCAGATGTACCAGTATGCACAGTCTGAGTATCCAGATTACCAGCAGTATTCATGAAACAGCCTAGAGAGGGAGGTAGGCTTGCCTCTCATCGAGATACCTGTAGATCAAGAAGGTCCCTATGTTCACAGTCAAGTATTAGGGAAAGACAGAAAGTTTTTGATTGATACAGGGGCAAGTAGGACCACAATTAGTCATGCCGAAGTTCCAGGGGCTCCGCTCTCAGGCTCAAGAAATGTTTCCCTTGGATTTTCAGGAAAACCTATCGTAAATGAGATTTCAAAGCCAGTTACTCTAGAAGTAGGTCCATTGTCCCGCACTACTGATCTGTTACTTACTAAGTCATGTCCAGAAAACCTATTAGGCATTAAAACACTGAAAGAGTTAGGTGCAGTTATATGCTGTTCCCCAGAGGGAATACGATTGTTCCTACGTGACTTCAAGGGTCACTATGTATTACGAGATTTTGATCCCAGATTGTCTAATGTTCCACAGCATTTATGGGCGCAAGGTCCAACTGATGTAGGTTATATGCAAATCACACCTTATCGTGTGACTCTCAAACCAGGTGTAGTGTTACCACGAATCAGACAGTACAGATTGCCACCCGAGGCTGTAGCAGCCTTATCCAAAATTATTGACGAGCTCATCGCTCAAGGAGTAGTTGTAGAAACTGACTCCAACGTATGCAATTCTCCGATCATTCCAGTCATGAAACGTACTGATCCAAATGCACCCCCAGTATATCGATTAGTGATTGATCTACGAGAGCTTAATAAATGTATTATTCCGCAGTACCCAGTTGTCCCAGATATCTCTTCCCTATTGACAGCCATTGATTCCGAAGCCATGTTCTTTACAGTAATCGACCTCAAGAACGCATTTTTCAGTGTCCCTATTCATCCAGACAGCCAGTTTCTTTTCGGATTCTGTTTAAATGGAAGGAGCTATATGTTCACACGCGCTCCTCAAGGTTTCACAGAAAGTCCTAGTATTTACAGTCAAGCACTTAAGAGACAACTAGACAACATTCACATGCCAACTGACACTGCCCTGCTCCAGTATGTCGATGATCTACTGATCACAGCCCGTTCTGAACGTGCTTGCGAACGAGCATCCCTCACAGTTCTGTATTTCCTAGCCGAGATGGGGCACAAGGTGTCCCCTTCTAAGCTTCAATTCTGTGTCCAGCAAGTGATCTACTTAGGCCACTTACTGTCCAAGAGGGGTAGGCAGTTGACACCAGACCGTATCCAGTTAATAGCGAGTCTTCCTCAGCCCAAGACCCAGAAGGAGGTACGTGCCTTTATCGGCCTTACTTCTTATTGTAGACAATGGATTCCTCAGTATGCATTTCTAGCCAAACCACTGATACAGTTAACGACACAGGAGGCAGCCGCATCGACTGTTCTCCCTTGGACATCTGAACATACACTGAGTTTCAATGAGTTAAAGAAAGCTTTATGTCAAGCTCCAGTTCTAGCTACACCGAACTACAGTAAGCCTTTTACACTTTTCGTTACTGAACGTGAAGGTACAGCATTATCTGTTCTCACACAAGATCAAGCAGGACAATACAAGCCCTGTGCTTATTTTTCTAGCACATTAGATCCAGTCGCCCAGGCGTTGCCTGCGTGCCTCAAGTCAGTTGCAGCCACAGCCCTAGCTATCAGACAAAGTGATTCCATAGTTTTAGGACACTCCTTGACAGTACAAGTTCCACATTCTGTGGAAGTTCTTCTGAACCGAACACAAACTCAGCACTTGACAATTGCACGTTTAACAGGTTATGAATTGACACTGTTCCAGCCACACATAGAAATCAGACGCTGCAACATTCTGAACCCTGCTACACTGTTACCATCCGCTAATTCAAATCCTGAGACACATGACTGTGTGGAAGTAGTTAACATTACGACAAAGCCAAGACAAGATCTGACAGATATTCCGTTACCAGACCCCGACCTGACACTTTATGTGGACGGTTCATGTATGAGAACAAGTACAGGAGAACTAGTAGCCGCGTATGCAGTGACTACTGACACTGAAGTTATTGAAACACACCGTATTGACACTCTGTCCGCTCAAGCAGCAGAGCTAGTTGCTCTGACACAAGCCTGCATACACGCCAAGAACCTGAAAGTTAACGTTTACACAGATTCACGCTACGCATTCGGAGTCGTACACGACTTCGGAGTGCTCTGGCAGGAGAGAGGTTTCATGACTTCTCATGGAACCAAGATTCAGCATGGTCTCCTTATTCAAGCTCTGTTAGATGCCATACACTTACCGACATCTATCGCTATCATGAAGTGCAAAGCACATACGAAAGTCACTGATATTATTTCCCAAGGTAATGATCTAGCAGATCGCACAGCCAAGCTTACAGCACAGACTCCAGACATTCCAGTTAACATGACACATACTCCAGATCCGACTACATGTATGACAGTTAAGGACCCTACTCAAGATGTCATAGATATCCAGTTACATGCTACTCCCGAAGAAATCAAGAAATGGTCCGAACAAGGAGGGGTCCAGACAGACCAAGGATGGTTAACGAAGGGTAGAGCCACATGGTTTCTCCCCGACTCTATGGTTCAAGTCATTATCAATACCGCACATAGTCCAGCACATTTAGGAGAAAAAGCTATGTTAGACAGTATCCAGAACATTTGGTTCAACAAGCATTTACGAGCTGCAGCTAAGCAGAAAGTCCGTACCTGTATGATATGTTGTCAGTTCAATCCAGGTAAAAGTGTCCCGGTGGAACAAGGTGGTTTCCAGCCCCCTGACCACCCTTTTGAAGTCCTCCAGATGGATTATATTCAGATGGAGCGATGTCGAGGTTTCAAGTATGTCCTTGTAGTTGTATGCGCTTTGTCCAGGTGGACAGAAGCATATCCAGTCCCAGATTACACAGCCGCGACCACTGCCAAGCAGTTGGTTTGTGAATTCTTCCCCCGTTATGGACTCCCTAGAGTCGTATATTCTGATAACGGCCAGCCATTCTCCTCAGAGTTAATGAAGCACGTTTCCCTTTTGCTAGGGTACCAGTGGAAGTTCCATTGTGTACGCCATCCTGAAGCAGCCGGTCTCGTTGAGAGACATAATCAGACTCTGAAAATCCGTATTGCAAAAGTGTGTAAAGAAAAAGGTGTGGACTGGCTAGTAGCTCTACCAGTCGCTTTATTTTATATGCGCATGGTCGCACATTCCAGATCAGGTCTGTCCCCGTATGAGGTCGTTTTCGGCCGCCCCCCTAACATGTGGGGTACTCCTAGACCCCGAAGTATTACCGATGTTTCAAGTAATATGCTGACAGATTACCTAGCTTCCTTGATGTCTGCCCTCAACTCATGTCGTTCACAGGTTGCTGCCGCATTTCCAGACAATACCGAGGTGGCACCGCATGAAATCGTCCCAGGATCCATGGTGATGGTCCGCAACTTTGACAGATCAAGTCCGCTGGAGCCTCGTTGGAAAGAGCCCCGACAGGTCCTCCTCACCACCCGTACAGCCGTGAAGTTGGAAGGACGCAAAGGCTGGGTGCACCTTTCTCATATCAAACTTTTTAATGGACTAAAACCCGTCTTTAAGAACATTTCCCAGGATTCAAAGGATTGCCAAAATATTGTTCTCAAGGACTGTCCCGCAAAAGACATTGCTACAACCCCTCCCCTGTTAGAGAAAACTCCGCAGCAGGAGTATAAACAAAAACTACGGTCTAGTAAAATAAGTCAGTCAGTTTGATTGTCTAAGTCCTCCCCTAGGTGAAACGGTTAGACTGTTTCTGACATGTATAAAATAGACCCCCATAGTGAGAGAGTCAGTCAAAACTCAATCCGATGTATCGTTTTTCTATGTTTCATATTGTTTTCCAGCCTTATGATTTCCTGCACCAGTTATGCATTTTACCTATGTTTCCCAGTTCTTCATGAAAATAAGTCTGCTAATGCTACAGTAGAGCACACGTTTAGTGATCTGCCCCCTCATGAACTGTCCTACCGCCTCGCTATGCGAAATAATTCCTTTGTCCGCATGTTACATTACTCACACCAGACCAGCAATGCCACTAATTGTTGGGTGTGTGGTCGACTCCCCCCTTTCCAGACCCCGAAGGGAGTTCTGCCACTTTTTCCTTATCCTTTTTCACATAATGGTTCGTGTGGAGCATGGTCCACGTTAACGTCATCCTCAACAGATATGTTTTTCCTTAACAGTACATGTTTCCCAGACAAGCAAGGTCTCCCTCACCGAACAGGGTTAGATCTAGAAAATGAAGTGTATAATTTAGGTAATTATTCGTCGAATTTTATGGTCCTGAATGTTCAGTCTGATACTACTCCAGACTTACCCGCTATTTCAGTACTACCAGTCAAAGGCGAATTATGTGTCCGAAATAATGGTTCCGTACATGTAGGACATAGTGATTGTACTACTATTGTCAAGTATAGTGACAGTGGGAAATCTATTTTCAAAGCTTCACGTCATTCATATTTTATTTGTGGTCAGACCGCATATGTTCGTCTGCCCCTCGATTGGGAGGGAACCTGTTACATTGCCTTCCTACTGCCACCAGTTTTTCTAGCCCCATCTGATTATCATAGAAATACACATCTAGTACACATTAGACATAGAAGGGAGTCCCCAATTGTCGATTATACTGAAACTACTCTAGAACAATATACCGATTTCAATAAAGGTTTCTTTTTCTTTATAGGACCTATCCAGAATAGTAAACTAATCCGTAGGTTAACCAGAACCCTTGAAGCTGTAGTAAATGAGACTGCCTCTGCTCTAGGTAACTTAACTGAAGAGCAATCTGCTATGAGATTTGTCGTTTTGCAAAATCGTCTCGTCCTTGACGTCATACTGGCCGATAGGGGCGGGGCCTGTAGAGTCATCGGATCTAGTTGCTGCATTTTCATTCCAAATAACGCGCCGTCTGTTTATTCAGCTATAACCAGACTCCATAAAATTGCCCATCTGTTACACCAAGATCCAGGCACCTGGACATGGTCCGGTTGGTTCTGGAATATAATTTCCGCCTGGGGATGGAAAATATTGTCCTTTCTAGGTATTGCAGTAGCGATCATATTCAGCTGCTGCCTCTGTATACAATGTGGCCCTGCGATTTGCGGCTTTTGTGCTACCTCTTGTATTCCTAGTCCCAAGCCCAGTTCTAAATCCCGTTCTAGGATAATTCGAGACGAGCAAATGATACTGTATGAAATGATAGATGGTATCATGAATATTGATGTTTCCTGATGGAAACGTAGTGACAAGGAGGGAATGTGGAAAAGTAAATTTTGCCATGTTCTGTGTCCCTACGTGTCATCCATCATATGTTATGTGTGCATGATTAAATATGCATATGCATTCCCCATGTCTGAATAATGACGCAATTACAGTTGTGTCCCCCTCTAGTATGCCAGTTTCCAGTCCTCGTGAATACTACGAATATCAGGCCTATGTAAAGCTACGTTGCCACGTTTCTCAGTGTGCACGTTATTCCATTGTAAAGTCCCCGTTTCTAGGCCTCAAAAGGGCCTGGACACCAGATTCAGCTCCTGTCTCCTGAAGCCTCGCTGAGGAGCGATACAGCCCCCACCTGTATCCTCGACCCTTCACTTACTTCCTGCCTCGCAGTGCCCGGCCCAGCCTGGCTCAGTCTCTGAGTCTGCCAAGAGTATGTTATGATTCCAGTTATCAGTTCAGTCCTCCTTCTCTGCATTCCTAAGCTACTGAACTGCATCAATAGTTTCCGTCATTGTCTAGCCTTCAGGGCTCCATGTTAGAGAAATACTGTATTTAATGGTCATTTAATATTCTTCATCACGCACTACATGTAGAATAATGCATGCTCCAGTCTTAGAATCAAGTTAGCCTTTCCTCTCCTGACTTATAGTTTATATCAACATGTTCCCTAAACATCAGATACTAGATACTGTTTAGGTACATGTCGCTCCGACCCTCCAGACTTCAGTCTCTGCTCCTAGCACAGAGTTCATAGCCCCCAGCTTCTCCTAGTGATACGTCATTGCCAGTTTGCGCGCACCACTAGGTTAGAGGTCCCGGCTCCCCAGGTAGCCCCCTCCATGGTTTCCGCCCCATT
The DNA here is from genome assembly GCF_964261635.1 of Lissotriton helveticus. NCBI lineage: Eukaryota > Metazoa > Chordata > Amphibia > Caudata > Salamandridae > Lissotriton > Lissotriton helveticus. Next base: position 129,896,685 of record NC_136064.1, read on the forward strand.
CATGACATATCCTGTTACGTTTGCATCACATGTCTATGTATACGCCCTGTTACACCTCTTTTTCGCCCTTATCTTTCGCGACTGCTACGCGTCACACCTTCTGCTCCACCCACTGCTACGCCTACTGCAATGTAATGCTATGTGTTCACGTTATGTATATATGCTCATGTATTGTTATTAAAAGTCAGCGCGCTCATCCCAGACCCAGCCCCAGCAGCTGCTGGGCCCTGTCATCCTATTCCAATGCAGGTTGTCCTGTTCCTGTCCTTATGCTGTATTAAACCTGCAAAAACTCCTACTACCTCGAATCTTGACTCTTATTTATTGAGCTATCTGTTATTCATTCATGCACTCAAAAATAGGGTATTATTTATTTATTTACCACACTCTGTATATGCAGCATACAATGAGGCCTGGAAGGTTACTCAAATTGAAACAGCAGAAAGAATACGGGAAATTGACCGTATTAATTTGGAAAAATCACTTTCTGTAGTGGACAATGGGTTAATGACTCTGTCCTCCAGAATTTTTTCATTGGACAGCATTGTGTCTTCAGCAATCGATATATTATCGCAAGACTTACTGTTATTACAACATGGTCAGTCACAATTGCGTTCTATTGTACAGCTTGGCTGGACGTTACAAAATCTGCGTTCAGGCTATGTGCCTTGGCGTTTAATCAACACAACGTCACTATTCCAAATCTTTAACCTTACTGATAGACAAATCGGTATGGCGCAAAAGGGTGCTGATTATACAATCTTGAGCATTGAAAAACTAGAAAGATTACCAATGACAATGTCAGAACGACCTGTCAGTGAATGGATAATACACGGAATCATAAATATTCCAATCTCAACCTTCAGGTTCCAATACTGCCAAAAATATATACAGGCTGGCATGTACGAGAAATTGGGAAAGGGGTACCTTAAAACAACTTGGAACCTGCCCTATTCACATGCATGTGTCAGTAATAAAGGACAGAAAGTGTTTCTTAGTGGCAACAATTGTGCCATGTCACTAAGCGGCACGCTTCTGTGTAACGGTATTAGTTTGCACGGAGCCTGTGAAGGGAATTCATACAACCTTTCATGTCACCAGCAAGGCGCACCTGCAACTGAAATAGAACCATTCTTTCAAAGACTCTATAATGGGAGTTACATTCTTATTGTAGACCGCAGATGTTGTAGTCTTAGGCCCGGGACTCCTTATCTAGTCACTACGACGGCGAAGGTCAAGTGCTGTGGACGTTCTTTGTTCCCCAGCTCCTTTCCAGACAGGGAGGCAAGGGCATGGCCCAATTTGAAAATTACTTCTATTCGAATAGATACTTTAAGCAGAATGAAAACAGTGCTTCTACAGATGCCTACAAGGCTCACGTCATCAAAAGAAACGTATGATCTACAAGTCGCAAGGACGACTGCAGAGATACATACATTATTATCAACTAATTCCCCCGTACATTTCGCGGAAATCCTGAGCGAAATCTTAAATATTTCTGATACCAATGGGATCTCAGGGGTATTTAAGACAGTATTTTCGATGGCATTAACACCATTCAAAGCCATACTGGGTATTTTTCCAGATTTCGTCCATTAGATTTTTGGCGGACTTCCCCTGATCCTGGGACTAATTGCAGGAATCCTATTCTTAGTCCTTATTTTTCGTTATGGCAACCCATGTCACAGATCAAACTCTCGTGACAATGGAAGAGACGATCCTAGCCATTGGATACCGGGACCGGATATCAAAAATCCTGGGACTCTCCCGGCTTAGAGACCTGAACATGACTTGGTTTCTATCATTTCGACCAATGTGGCAAAGGTGTGTTTTACCTGTACTAAGGTGTCTGCTATGCGGAGAAGAATGCGTGTTAGACACCTGTCTGACGCTACAATCGGATGCGCCAGTGGATGCAGATACACTGTTGGTTCCTACCAAGGTTCACGCTTTGTGCTGCCCTCAAAGGCTGCCAATCCTGATGACGGCATTCCTGGAATCTTCACCACTACGATTGAAGAGTAGTGAAGTTCAAGATGAAAACAGCATCGAACAGGTACGACCTTCTGTCAGCAATGCGAATCAGAATGCCAATGGAGGCAATCATGCGCATGAATGCATGGTTACACCTATTTCCGACTTAGTGGAACTTTCCCATGAAGCTGTTGACAGTTTTTTCGAAAGCCTGAATGATATGATGTTCTCTCCAGAACAGAAATAGAGACTTTTGAGTAAACTCGCACACGGCGTTCCCTGAATTCGGCCTTCAACTTTAAAAATAAAGTCACATGAACAATTACAATCCAGTTCACGGACAGCAATTTTAAGCAACCCCCTAAAATATTTTCCCATATTTTTTCCGGGACACTGATCTTCTGCTTAAAGTAAGAAACTATTCCTAGAGAACTAAGATTTCTATTTTTAGATACTTTATGAACTTTAGTTGCCCGCTGGGATGTTCACAAATATTTTATTATGTGATGAAATGGTCTCGAACTTTCTTTCTGTATAGCCATATTAAGAGCCATTTCATGTGTATTTCTCATATACCAAATAAGCAATAATGTCTACAAATGCGTGTTTACTTTTGCATTTAATTCATAGCTTAAGTGCACACAATATATATGACTGCAATTTTTCAGTATATTTGAAAATTTCAAAATGCATTTATGTATTTTGGGGTGGTAAGGTATACACTATTCTCTATAGTATGTTGTACTATGTTATACTATGCATAGATTAGTAAATATGACCATAGTTAGCGTGGAGTGGGTGTCGTGTATTCCTATAGGTTCTGAATCGATCCCCCTATTCCTGACCCTATTCTGGTTAAACTAACTATCAAGTTAACTAACAGTCAGCCCATGAGGCAAGACAAGCCCCCATGATGCAGATACCGTTATCTGACGCAGTCACACTACGGCACAGGAACGTGTTATCTGATTAGGTCATAACGCTTGAGATCTAATTAGACAAGCGACATTCCTCCAGCCCCTGATAAGGCATACGACGTTCTCATAACAAATCAAACCTATGACAACCTGGAAAATCCGTGCGGCCATTGTTTTGATTTCACAGAGAACTTTAGTAAAGAATGTGCTAACGAGCAAGTCGTATGACATCTTTATTGACGTATCTATGTCCATCCTTACGTCAATCTCGGCACCTTTAAGGTATAAATATTGCCGATCTTGCCCTATGCAAACACACGCGTGGTGACAAGACGGAGCAGCCACACTTGCCGAAGCCGAGAGCAGAAGCAGACCCCGCTGGCGCAGCCCCGCCTTCCTGACGCGCTGAGAGACGCGCTGCTATCTTAAGCCGAGAGACCCAGCACCGGCGCTTCCGGGTAGCCCTCGCAGGCAGCCTGGAATATCGAGACCAGTGAACGAGATACCATTCCTCATTCATCCTAAATTCCAGGTACAGAACTGAATAACCCCTCACAGAGAATTCTTTAGTTATTCACTTGGCAAAAACAAACTTAACTTAAACTGTAACTTTCTATTCCCGCCCACGCATTAGACTTAGGTCAGGTACACGGGGTAGGCGTATTTAGAAACACCAGTTGAGTACGTTTAGTCAAATGTATATGTGTATGTAAATATATTTTAATCATTTCAAACATCATATGGCTCAGAAACCATATCAATGTTTTTACAGTATTATTTTATACTATTGCTTTTAATGTATGCACTTTACTTAACTATAAGTATTGCAATAATATCGATCCATTTCTCATGTATGAGAAAAGAGACTGATCAATAAATAACACCTTTTTATTGAACACGCCCGTCTCTTCCTTTTCTATACATTCTGATGAGACTAAGAATGCACGTACTGACTGAGTAAAATAATTGCCTTGTGCTCACACGACTCTCGAGATTGACTCTTGATTAGGGGAGAGCAAAGTTGTCATGTTCTATGGTTGTCAGAAACTAAATCCCTTCTTGTCTAATCAGGGAAGTTAATTCCTCCTTGAACATTCGAGAAAGTTTCTAGCGAACTCTGAGCTTAGCTGGCAAACCCAAAAATTAAGTCTAGTATCGACAGTAGTAGACCTAGTTAACGTCTGGTCTAGGCCTTTACTGCTGTAGGTATTATTCCAATGCGCAGAGCCTATTGGGAAAATAGGAGCTACACTACAGGAGGAGTGGCTTCTTCGGATGATACCTCCGCTTGAATATCCATTTCCTGATGTGCCCCTGCTTCTGGAGGAACAAGCGTTGTAGGCAGTTGTGCCACTCCATGAACCTCTAGTTGCACCTCTCCATGAAACTGTCCATGCGCCTCTCCTTGCGCCACTACTTGCGCCTCTCCTTGCGCCTCTACTTGTGCCTCTCCTTGCGCCTCTCCTTGCCCATGTACTTGCGCTTGTACGAGTTGCACCTGTGGTTGTCGTTGCGGCTGTGGTTGTTGAACACTTGTCAGCTGAGTTACTCCCGGCGTTGATTGGATGGTACTTTCTTGTGATGAGCCAACATCACTGGTCGATGGTGATGGAAAAACTAAAGTGGCTGCCTCAGCACCACTCATGGTCTTGGACCTAACTTGGCGTGGTGGCACTGATCCCAATGAAGTGGAGGTGCTGCTTCCAGCCTTGTCCCCGGCGGACACCGCTGCTGCTGCAGGCGTAGTTTTATTTCTCCCAAAAAAGGTGTCAGTGGGCCCACCAGTCTCCTTGGTAGGTGGTGCCACTTGCTTCTTCTGCTCCTTCTTACTGGCAGTGGCACTGGCAATCTTCTTCAGATGTCAGAACAGCAGGCCGCAGTTGCACGAGTTGCGGAGTTGTCTTGTCTGTGGCTACATGTGACGTCACATGACGTTGTGCTGCAAAAACTGCTGCAGGACTTCTTGCTGGCACTGGTGGTTCTCTTGTTCACCTAAAAGCAGTGGAAGCCAGAGGAACATCAGTTAAACACCTCAAAAAGTCGAAAAACACACAAAAATCACCACAATCCAATGCCATCCATGCCCTCAATGATGTTTAAATTCAAGACACCCCACAGAAAGACTTGGCCCACGCAGCACTTCTCTCTACCCCTGGGCATAATGGATGAAAGCAAGGCAAATTGGGTGCAGGCCTGAGCACCCTGCCTGGCTTCAAAATGGCCCCTGCCTTGACCCCCACCACATGGCCATGCCCTGCCTGGACCAGGCCTCAAAATGGCCCCCACCCACATGGCCAGGCCCCAACAATACCCCAAAAAGTCGAAAAACACATAAAAATCACCACAATCCAATGCCCTCCATGCCCTCAATGATGTTTAAATTCAAGACACCCCACAGAAAGACTTGGTCCATGCACCACTCACTACCCCTGGGCCTAATGGAAGAAAGCAAGCCAAACTGGGTGCAGGCCTGAGCACACTGCCTGGCTTCAAAATGGGCACTTGACCCCCAGCTACATGGCCAGGCCCTGCCTGGACCAGGCCTCAAAATGCCCCCCACCCACATGTCCAGGCCCCATCACCACCCCAAAAAGTCGAAAAACACACACACATCACCACAATCCAATGCCATCCATGACCTCAATGATGTTTAAATTCAAGACACCCCACAGAAAGACTTGACCCATGCAGCACCACTCACTACCCCTGGGCATAAAAGATTAAAGCAAGGCAAACTGGCGCAGGCCTGAGCACACTGCCTGGCTTCAAAATGGCCCCTGCCTTGACCCCCACCACATGGCCATCTCCTGCCTGGACCAGGCCTCAAAATGGCCCCCACCCACATGGCCAGGCCCCAACAACAACCCCAAAAAGTCGAAAATCACACACAAATCACCACAATCCAATGCCATCCATACCCTCAATGATGTTTAAATTCAAGACACCCCACAGAAAGACTTGATTCATGCACCACTCACTACCCCTGGGCCTAATGGATGAAAGCAAGGCAAACTGGGTGCAGGCCTGAGCACACTGCCTGGCTTCAAAATGGGCCTTGACCCCCAGCTACATGGCCAGGCCCTGCCTGGACCAGGCCTCAAAATGGCCCCCACCCACATGGCCAGGCCCCAACAACAACCCAAAAAGTAAAAAAACACAAACATCACCACAAAATGCCATCCATGCCCTTAATGATGTTTAAATTCAAGACACCCCACAGAAAGACTTGGTCCATGCACTACTCACTACCCCTGAGCCTAATGGAAGAAAGCAAGGCAAACTGGGTGCAGGCCTGAGCACACTGCCTAGCTTCAAAATGGGCCCTTGACTGCTAGATACATGGCCAGGCCCTGCCTGGACCAGGCCTCAAAATAGCCCCCACCCACATGGCCAGTGCGCAACAACAACCCAAAAAGTCGAAAAACACACAAAAATCACCACAATCCGATGCCATCCATGCCCTTAATGATGTTTAAATTCAAGACACCCCACTGATTGACTTGGTCCATGCACCACTAACTACCCCTGGGCCTAATGGAAGTAAGCAAGGCAAACTGGGTGCAGGCCTGAGCACACTGCCTGGCTTCAAAATGGGCCTTGACCCCCAGCTACATGGCCAGGCCCTACCTGTACGAGGCCTCAAAATGCCCCCCACCCACATGGCCAGGCCCCAACAACATCCCAAAAAGTCGAAAAACATACACAAATCACCACAATCCAATGCCATCCATGCCCTCATTGATGTTTAAATTCAAGACACCCCACAGAAAGACTTGGTCCATGCATCACTCAATACCCCTGGGCCTAATGGAAGAAAGCAAGTCAAACAAACTGGGTGCAGGCTTGAGCACACTGCCTGGCTTTAAAATGGGCCCCTGACCCCCAGCTACATGGCCAGCCCCTGCCTGGACCAGGCCTCAAAATGGCCCCCACCCACATGGCCAGGCCCCAGCACCACCTCAAAAAGTAAAAAAACACACAGAAATCACCACAATCCAATGCCATCCATGCCCTTACTGATTTTTAAATTCAAGACACCCCAAAGAAAGACTTGGCCCATGCAGCACCACTCACTACCCCTGGGCATAACGGATGAAAGCAAGGCAAACTGGGTGCAGGCCTGAGCACACTGCCTGGCTTCAAAATGGCCCCTGCCTTGACCCCCACCACATGACCATGGCCTGCCTGGACCAGGCCTCAAAATGGCCCCCAACCACATAGCCAGGCCCTAACAACACCCTAAAAAGTCAAAAAACACACAAAAATCCCCACAATCCAATGCCATCCATGCCCTCAATGATGTTTAAATTCAAGACACCCCACAGAAATACTTGGTCTATGCACCACTGAGTACCCCTGGGCCTAATGGATGAAAGCAAGGCAAACTGGGTGCAGGCCTTGTGGTATTGGGTTTCGTCAGGTCTACATACTCTGCAAAAAACTCTCGAACACCATAGAATAGAAGTTGGCACGGAAACTGGAAATGCAAAAGACAAGTTTATTAGGACCCCATGGGGTGGTGGTACATTCCTACAGCACCCTTCGGTAATGCAAGAAGTATCACACCGAACATCGGTGCGTGATCTCTTTTATACAGTTTTACAGCAATAAAAAGGTAGGCGGTATACTCTTTTCACAGTTTAGGTACATATAAGGGCATTTTTGGAACACAGCCAACATGTGGGAGGAGTTTAGTACCACTGGTCAGTTTTTAGAGGACATTCCTAAGAGGTGACCACTCATTAATCTAAGCGTTCAAGTACGCATGTGTGAGCTTGACCAGTGCTAAAAATAGCCTGTTGCCAGGCAAGGTAAATGGTCATTGGTACAAAGAAAGGACGAAAGGGCATGTTGACCACGAGGCCGCATGTTCATACAAAGTGGAAGCCAGGAAATACAAAATAGCCCCGCAAGTTTGGTCAAGTTAAACACGAAAGTTCGTGTAGCTGGGCTAAATGCTAACCTAGTCACTGCCAAATTACGACAGCCTGAGCACACTGCCTGGCTTCAAAATGGCCCCTGCCTTGACCCCACCATATGGCCATGCCCTGCCTGGACCAGGCCTCAAAATGGCCCCCACCCACATGGCCAGGCCCCAACAACACCCCAAAAAGTCGAAAAACACACACAAATCACCACAAAATGCCATCCATGCCTTCAATGATATTTAAATTCAAGACACCCCACCGAAAGACTTGGTCCATGCACCACTCACTACATCTGGGCCTAATGGAAGAAAGCAAGGCAAACTGGGTGCAGGCCTGAGCACACTGCCAGGCTTCAAAATGGGCCCCTGACCCCCAGCTACATGGCCAGCCCCTGCCTGGACCAGGACTCAAAATGGCTCCCACCCACATGGCCAGGCCCCTGCAGCACCTCAAAAAGTCGAAAAACACACAAGAATCACCACAATCCAATGCCATCCATGCCCTTAATGATTTTTAAATTCAAGACACCCCAAAGAAAGACTTGGCCCATGCAGTACCACTCACTACCCCTGGGCATAACAGATTAAAGCAAGGCAAACTAGGTGCAGGCCTGAGCACACTGCCTGGCTTCAAAATGGCCCCTGCCTTGACACCCTCCACATGACCATGGCCTGCCTGGACCAGGCCTCAAAATGGCCCCAACCACATAGCCAGGCCCTAACAACACCCTAAAAAGTCGAAAAACACACAAAAATCACCAGAATCCAATGCCATCCATGCCCTCAATGATGTTTCCATTCAAGAGACCCCACAGAAATACTTGGTCTATGCACCACTGAGTACCCCTGGGCCTAATGGATGAAAGCAAGGCAAACTGGGTGCAGGCCTGAGCACACTGCCTGGCTTCAAAATGGCCCCTGCTTTGACCCCCACCATATGGCCATGCCCTGCCTGGACCAGGCCTCAAAATGGCCCCCACCCACATGGCCAGGCCCCAACAACACCCCAAAAAATCGAAAAATACACAAAAATCACCACAAAATGCCATTCATGCCCTCAATGATATTTAAATTCAAGACACCCCACCGATAGACTTGGTCCATGCACCACTCACTACACCTTGGCCTAATGGAAGAAAGCAAGGCAAACTGGGTGCAGGCCTGAGCACAGTGTCTAGCTTCAAAATGGGCCCTTGACCCCCAGCTACATGGCCAGGCCCTGCCTGAAGCAGTGAGAGAGGTGATGATTTTGGGATCCTCCCTAACCTAGGGAAAGAACCAAGCAGATGCCTTGAAAATCAAAAGCACATCTTGAACGATTCGGTGGTGGTCCCAGCCTCTTAGGACCACCCCAAGCAAAGTTATTGGCAAAAAAACAATCCCAACCAAAGGCCCTGCAAAGCATTATGGGACAAGAATAGCAGTGGGCAGTGAATATTATAGTATCCAATATCAAAATAATTCTACAAAGAGCTGCAGTTCAACTAGTTGTTACTAAATGTCCCTCACGAGTCAAATGCAAATGCTTGATGAAAGGGTTTAAATGGTTTTGCATTTGACCCGTGAGGGACATCTAGTAACGACTAGTGGAACTTCAGCTGAATGTAAGAATAATTTAAATGCTTTTCCATTTGAATTGTATGTCCAGATTATCGAAGGATAGTAGCACGCTGAATTCACACTCTAGAAAGGCTTCTCTAAGCCTGCCATCTGACTGGAGGCAGAGGGTAGATGTATAAATGAAACAGTTTTTCCAGCCTGCTCCCTCCTACCTCTGAAGAACATTATTTTCTACCCTTCCACTTAACTACAGCATTCATATGCCCAGCACCTTTTCCTCACAGGGGTCATGTATCACCTCTTCAAATCAGCCTGGCTAATCCACTTAACTCTAGCCCATCAGGTCAGAGCACTAGAAAGCTGACTTTTGGCATACAGACAAGAAAATCGTATAACTTCCTGTGCATACATTTTAAGCATATTGTTGGATTTTTGAACACCATTCTATTGAGTGTATAAGTGATATTGTTTTGACACCCGTTTCTTTTTTTCTGTTTAGAAAGCTTTATTGAAACAGGTATAAAGATGCATGGTACATTACTATAATAACGATCATAAAATACAAATACAGAGGATAATAAAAGAAAATGCATGAAAAACAAAGGATGAAAGCCTGATATAACGTACATTATCAGGATCAAACACCAATGTTAAGAGTGAAATAAAATCAAGGAGTACCATAATAAATTAGCATTTTTACTTTTGAACTTTTAAAGAGAAAATGAAAAAGAAAAAAAATAGAGAAGGGGGAAAAAGAAAAGGAGGAAGAAAAAGAGAGGGGACAAGAGGAGAAAGGAAAAAGGGAAAAGGAAGACAGAAGATAAAAGATATCAACAACAATCAATCTTTCCATTAACAAATATATAAGTTTGGGAACAACCACATAATGTCTATTAAAATATGACCATTATACAAAATGAAAAATGAATAAACGCAGCACTCACGGCGGCTGAAAATAGTTACTGTCTCTAGTGTGCAATACGGAGGAGGATATATCATTAGTGAGAGGCTTCCTTACGAATAAGTTACTGTGAATTGGTTACAAAAGCTCTATTGAGCCTGTGATGATGACATAGAAGATTACACCATGCAGAAAAGGAAATGTTGAAGGCATCTTTCCAATTAGATGTAATAACTTGAAGAGCAATAGCATTGGCCAAATCTACAAATGAGCCTAATTTGGGAGCACCAGGCCAAGGAATGGAATTACTACCTAGAAATATGGTGTGGATATCAAAGGGAAAGTTAGTGGAGCAAATAGAGGTAATTGATTTACATTGCGGTTATTTTAAAATCTCGCTAGCCCTGTACCTTTGTAAAACAGGCTGTAACCGGATGTGAATGCGCACACTTTAAGATTGCCCTGAGCCCTAATTACATGATGTCAGGTCTCCTTCTATATCGGCCCCCTGGTCCATCTAGAGACTTCAGGACCACCCTTGCAGAGACGGTCAGAGCACTAGTGGTTAATGTGGCTAACTTTACCGTTACCGGGGATTTGAATCTCCATTTGGACAATCATGAAGACACAGACATGGTTAACTTTGTTGCTGAACTAGCGGCCTGTCAGCTTGTGCAACTGGTATCAGGTCCGACGCACATTGCCAGCCAAATCTTGGACCCAGTCTTCACGACCATACCCTCACTGACAGTGCACATGCCGATCCCTATGGGATGGTCAGATCATTATCTTGTCCCCATGTCACTCCAGAGTGTATCCCCATCACAGAGTGAGGATTGGTCAACCTCCCTCAAACGGCCATGGCACAAATTGAACGGGGAACAACTCGAAGCTTGCCTCACGGCTATGTGCCCTAGTCTTTCGGTAGATACCATCGAGGCTTATAGGGTTTTCTCTGATTGGATTAGACAGCCATTAGATAGATTAATTTCTGAGAAATGGTCCGCCAATTGCAAATCCAAAACCAGGCCATGGTACAAAGAGGAGTTGGCAGAGACCCGCACAAACTGTAAAAGGTTGGAGAGCATATGGAGACGGGATTTAGATCCAGCCGCAAAAGTCATCTACCGAATGGCGATTAAGGAATACCACAGGGCCGTTCAATTGGCCCGTTCAACTTTTTTCGCAAGACAAATCCGTGAACATGATAACTCTGCAAAAAGCGTGCTCTCACTACTGTCTAGCCTTCAAACCGAGCAAACCGCAGGTCCAACCATCAAGTCTAAAGAGCAGTGTGAGGACCTGGCCACCTTCTTTGTTAGAAAGGCGGATATCATCTACAGGTCCTTCCCTTTGATCCATAGCAACATACACGCAGCCCAGGGTTCTCCTAATGTTAACCTCTTGGATAACTTTCCTGCCTATCCCCGCCGACCAGCTGCAAACACTGTGCAACAAAGTCAAGTCTGGTTCCCCTTTAGACCTGCTCAGATCTGACCAATTTAGGAAAATGCTTCCTACCATTCTACCCTTCATGAGTCAAGTGATAAATGGGTCACTTGACACAGTCACTGTGCCCAGGGCATGGAAACAGGCCATAGTGGTACCCTTGTTAAAAAAACCTTCTCTCGACCCCACCAAGCCAAAGAATTATCCCCCTATCTCTCTGCTTCCCTGGGCAGCAAAGATCACTGAGGCCGATGTCAACTCCCTCCTGTCGGACTTCCTGACCAGGAATAACCTGGCTGTGACAGAACATCTCTGGTCCTACCTGGACGCTGACCAAAAGTCGGTGCTGATCCTGTTGGATCTGAGCTCTGTGTTTGACATGGTGTCCCATGCCATTCTACAGCAACATCTGGAGGAGGTCGCAATCACGGGACCGGCATTGGAGTGGCCCGCCTCCTTCCTCCATGAGAGGTTGTTTGTGGTGACTATCCCCCTGTTCGCCTCAGGCATACACCTCATCAAACAAGGGGTGCCACAGGACTCCTCTCTCAGTCCTTTGCTATTTAATATCTACGTGCAACCTCTAGCCGTTGTAGCTAAGAGCAGAGGACTGACCATGGTCTCCTATGCCGACAATACTCAGTTGGTGGTGGCACTCTCCAGTAACATCGAGAGGGACACCCTTAAGTTTCTGGGTGACCTAGGGGCGGTTACCGAGTGGATGACCTCCAACTGTCTCCAACTTACCTCCAGCAAGTCAGAAGTACTACTGGTGGGGAAGGACCATGGTCAGTGGAGTGGACAGTGGTAGCCTGCAAGCCTAGGCTGTGCCCCCCCTATCCTGTAAAAAATCAGGGAGTGTGGCTTGACTCATCCCTTAACATCAGAGTCCTAACCAAAAAAGTGGCAGGTACCTGTTTTAGACTTCCCCGAACACAGAGAGTCCGCGCTGGAGGCCGCTCCTTCCGCAATATAGCTGCCCTCCTTTGGAATACACTCCCAGCCCACATCCAGGGCCTCAACAGTTATCTATAATTTAAGAATGCCATCAAAAGCCACCTCTTTCCTGCACCATAGTCTTTTCTTCTGGTCCATCCGTCAAGTCAGTTGCTTTGCTGTCAGTGCCCGGACGCCCTTTCGCTGGGGCAGCTGTTTGTGCTTTACAAGTAATGTTAACATAACAGAACATAACATATCATGGCAAACTGTTGTCCAAAAATATAGAAATATTGGGACAAAGAGAAAAGGATTGGACACATGTGCCAGGAGTATTCTTGCAGGAATAACAGTTAGAAGATAGGTCAGAACTGAATTTGGAGCCAGCTAGTGGGGTTAAAAATAGTCTCTGATAGAAATAATAAAGAGTGTGAGTGGTACTAGCATTGCATGAAGTGGGATGTATCTGAGCCCAAATGGAATTCCATGTGTATATAGAAAGAGTATGTTGTAAATCTGTTTTCCATAAAAGGTCAATTTTGCTTGGGGAGAGACAAATGTTAAGATGTTTATTATATATGTGAGAGGCCAGGACAGAAGGGGAAGTAGGTAATGTTTGTGAAGGAGGGTCAGATGAAGAGGAGGAGGTCTCAGAGAGAAGAGAAAGCTGTTGAGCTAAAATCAGTCTTAACGAGTCAAACTTAAGGAGGGAAGCAACAGGTAGACCATACTTAGTTTGGGTTTCCTGGAAAGGTAAAAGCTACATATTTTTTACTAAGTGTTTATCCTGTATAATCCATATGGTAATCCACTCTTTTCAGAAGAAGACTTACTATGCCAGTTAGAGGACTCTAGGAAGAACTGCAATGATGAGCGTGATTTGGAAAGCATTGGATAAAGGGTTGATATAAGATGTGGAATAGTAGGGGATTTGAACAAACAAGGGGAGAAAGTAAAGCTGGCTAATGAGGAGAAAGGTAGTGGGTGAATATTAGAAGCCTCCAATTTATACGAAACAGATACAGGAGGATCATCTGAGGCTGAAATTGGGAATGATGACCCCTCCCCTGTCTTTGGGAGTGGAGAGAGTCGACATAGAGAGATGCAAGCTTTCCGCTCATTCCAAAGAAATTTACTCAAGATGCTATTTTTTTTTTAAAGGAAGTTGTACTGGTAATATTGACGTATAGAAATTGTTTACTGGAAGCATCATCATCTTAGAAGTGTCCCCACCAAGACAAAAAACAAAGGAGAACATTTATCTGCCATACCAGAAATCTTTAATAGAACATCATCCAAGTTAAGTTGAACTGTTTTGGCAATTGAAGAAGAATATTTTATCCCCAGACAAGTAATGCAATTGGGATTCCATTTGAAATCTGTCCCATTAAACATACTTCCAAGACAATGTTTATTTAATGGAAGAATTTCAGACTTAGGGAAATTTTACCTATAGCCAGACAAGGCAGCATAAGAGGTAGAAGGATCAAACATATATAACAAAATATTGTCTGCATAAGCAGTGAACTTGACTTCAATAGATTTATGAGTAAAGCCCCGAAAAGCAGTAGAGGGTCTAAGGGAATGAAGAAAAGGTAAAAGTGACAGAATAAAAATCAAAGGCAACAGAGGACAACCTTGACGAGTGCCGCGTTGAAGAGTAAAATAAGGGGATTGATAACCGTTAACGAAAACTGAGGTGGTTGGAGAGGACTATAACACACTAATAAGGGTTAAAATAACAGGACCAAAGCAGTGCCACTTAGGAGTACTCATCATTAAAAGTCAGTGAATACAGCCACGGTAATAACAGCAACTGGAGAGTAACTTTTGGAGACAAGATGTATAATATTTAAAAAGGTTCTAGAATTATCCGCAATCGTACTACGTTTAACAAACCCTGTTTGTTCGTATCCTATAACTTCGGAAGTAACTTCATTAATACGAAGAGCAAGAACCTTAGCAAAGATTTTGCAATCTAAATTAATTAAAGAAATGGGGCAATACTTAGCACAAGAACTAAACAAAGTATAGCTTCAATAAAAGGGCCATAACCCTCTTTGTGAGAAATAAAATATTGGAATAGAGATAAAAGGTGAGGAAGAAGAGTCTGAGAGAAACAAGAATAAAACTCGGCAGTGAAGCCATCTGGACCATGGGATTTCTCCTTCGGTAGTTGGGCTAGGACGGACTTAAGTTCAGAAAGGTATAGATCATTTTCTAATAAGGAGCAATCAAGCGAAGAGGAGGAACTTGAAGTGAGCATTCGAAAAAAAGAGTTCAATGCCTGATCAGAGGGAGAAGATTCTCGGGTATATAGTGTCTTATAAAAGTCCGTAAAACAATTTAATATTTAATTGACCTTAAAACAATTTACCACCACGATCATCAGTAATTTTGACCAATTTAGATCTTTAGGACTTTACTTTAAAGTAATTCACAAGTAGTTTACCAGCTCTGTTGCGAGCACCGTAGGATTTAGAGTTAACTTTAATTAGGGTCTCAGAAGCCTCAGAAGTAAAGTAGGCGTGATCAATATGTTTAATAGATGCTAATAAGGAAGCAGAATCTTTGAAAAAAAATTCTTTTTGACATGGTCAATAATAAATACCCTGGCTGTCTCCTTGAAGGCATCCCATACAGTGTGAAAAGGAATATCAGGATTAGCGTTCCTATGGAAAAATGATGGCAAACATTCTTTAAACCGTTCCAGAAAATTATGATATTTGAGTACGTAGTTATTAAAACGCTATCTACGTGGCTTGAAAGCTTCATAAGGGAGAACTGAAGTAATCAAACCGGGGCATGATCAGAAATAAGAATAGAGCCAATATCAGCATTGAATACATTAGGGAAAAGATGGGGACAAAAAATATATAATCTATTCTAGAAGAAGATTTGTGAGTATGAGAGTATTCTAGTGTGTCCGGATGAAATATTCTCCAAGCATCTACCAAACCCCTCGAGTGAATTGTACTCTTAAAAGTTTTTGGCATTTTATTGGGAACGTATCTAGCGTAGGACTTACTATCCGCAAAGGGGTCCATTACTTGATTGCAATCCCCATCCACTAATAAATTAGTGTCAGGAGATGAGTGAAGGGTGTGTGATATGTTGTTCCAAAATTGTGAATGAACACTAGTAGGGCCGTATATGTTAAAAAGAGAGATAGGAGAACCATGTATGATAAGATGTCAAAAAAGCCATCTTCCATCCGGATCTCTTTCTCCTTCTCCACAACAAATGAAAGAGACTTGGGAAAACAAGTAACCACTCCATTTTTCCTATCCTTAGATGAGGAACAAAAAACATGACCTACCCAATGCTTTTTGAGTGAATTAATCTCACTTTCGTTAAGATGATTCTCCTGGAGCATTATTACTTTACATTGCAGCCTAGACGAGTGAGTAAATACAATCTGTTTCTTGACAGGACTGTGCAGTCCCTTCACATTCCATGAAACAATGCAAACATTTTCAGTCATGATAAAAAAAGAAAAGCATTAGCCAACAACATATGCAATTCATAACTTATACAGTTGGAAGCTAAACACATGAAATCTTGTAGAGACAAAAGGAAATAAAAATAAAAAAAGCGAATTAGTATTTAATGAAGAAAGAACGGAAGGTGAAAAAGATACATGTTAGAAGAAGAGAGGTTAACAGGAAGCCAGAGGAGCCAGATGTAGGAGAATAGGATCTGCTTCTTACAGTTACCCCAACTTTTTGCTGATGTTTCAATGTTTTTGACTTAGACTGACTGGGACTCTGCTATCGAGGACCCCAGTCAAGCAGCTTACTCCTCTAAATTAATAGCATGCACTTTAGGTACACTCCAGATTGGATTCTGGGGTACCCTTATCAATCCCTAGTATATGTTATACTATGTACCCAGAGTCCTCTCAGGGGCTGCAGCATGTATTACGCTATCCCTGAGAGACCATTGAAGCTGACACCACAGGTCTGCTACTGCAGCCTGTGTAAGGAGGTACATGCCCCCTTACTTAGATATAGGTTCACTATATATATCCTAAATCACAGCACATATAAACCTATCAGTCACCCCTATGGCAGGCCTTATCAACCCTGATGGCAGGGTGCTGGATTTTATGTGAGAGGGTGCCCCTATATGATCAGAACCCCTCTGAAGCCTTCAGAACCTATTTTTGGGGTTGTTTGTGATGCAGCCAACCATATATATGTATGTGCATTATAACCTTGCTGTAAATGTTAACTTTAAAACAGCTGCTTGGAAACATGTTGTGTTTGGGTCAAACACCTTGGAATCATGCTTCCCTGCCAGTAACTGACGAGAGAGGTATGATTCCACCCTCCTAAAGGGATATATGCATCAAACTGGTATACCCGGTACCAGCTTTCTCGACCTGGGCATCACAAAATGGATGCTGCCAGCCAGAGACACACATATTCCCTCCTACTGCTGAGCTGAGCTCAAGCAGGGGAGGCTGGACAATACGTTTCCTATCACAGGGAGGTGTGACCACCTCCCAGACAGGTTTTAGTGTATTTTCGCCTGGTGGGTGCACTCTGAGAGTGCCTGACAGTCTGCACTGGGGGCACATTTGGTGTCCTTGTGCATAGTCCAGTTCAAACCAGTTGCAGGAGCCATTTGTTCCTGCTCTGGTGCAAAACTGGACAAGGACATGGGTATAGCCACCCCTCTGTCCTTACGCTCCCTTAGGTGGGTCCCCAGAGTTTGTCTCACCCCTTCCTTTGGTAAAAAGTAGCAACCCTGACTACAAGACTATACATTTTACCTGGACTAAACTTTGCAAGCAGAATCCAAGTACTTTGATGATCTACACTACGCTGGATGACTCCCTTGGAGTAAAGGAGTTTCTCCCCTGGTATGCAGGCACCTTTAATGCATCTGACTGGTTAGCATCTCCTGAGCTCCTGAAGACTCAGAAGAATTCTGTAACAAGAGAGGTGGTTTCCTGAGTGTTGCTGAGGTCATTCAGCCCTCTCAGCAATTCTGAGACCAGTATCCCTCGTGGGAACCTTGCAACCAAAACCCCTGTGCAACATGTACTTTTGCAGCAGCATATGCTTTTTGGCAATCTCTGATTATGTGCTTTGGGCTACGTGTAGTCCTGAACCTGAGTAGTAATTGCACTGAAGATTTCCGACCTACACTCTAAGAGTGTTCCGTGGGCTGATATTTTGTGATTCAGCTTGAGGTCCCCTCGCGATCCCTGGTCCGTTGGCCTGTGGGTCCCTAAGAAGGTAACTTTGATTTATTTTGGACTTTCGCGGTTGATCCAGAGGTGCCCTGACTCTCCATGGCTTGGAGATTCTCCTGTACCTTTCTGGTCCATCCTGGACCTGCTTTCCTCTGTCCGCATGGTTTGCATTTGCCAAGGCTTGTTGGTATTCAATCCGGACTCCGACCCCTCGACATTCGACATCCTTCGTGGAACTGTGCACCTCCGGACTTTGATCATCGTCAACATCTCCTGGTCCCCGTTGCTACAGAGTCAAGCTCCCCCTAATACAGAGCTCTCCTTTCTCAAAAATGATAAAACATGTTTTTTAGGTTGTTTTACCTCCCTCTGTTAGCCATGTTCACTCTGGTAGCTTTAACTTGGTTAGCTATGAGATATTTCTGCCGAAGCAGACATGCGCTTTCTAAATAGCAGAAAAGAGCAAACGTTTGCTGAATAAGGTGTTTATTATCCAGAAAGGCAACAACTCTGACATATAAATATAACACAAAATTAAAGAAATAAAGAGGACACGTAGAAAGGCACTTTGAACAAAATGAACTTAACAAAAGAAATATATTGGACTAAACTACTAGAAGTGGTACAATTCATACTCCAGAAAGCTTTTGTTTATTGTAAATGTACTTGCGCCAAAGAAACTTCATTCATATTTCACAAACATCTCATTCACAAACATCTCACCAGTGAACTGGATAAGACATGGGCCTGATTTATATTGGTGGTAAGCATTCTCTATTGCAGTGGAGAGGAGGTAGGCTTAATGCCATTATAATGGTCATTTTGTATAAGCTATGACTGTGGCATAGCTCCGCAGGTTTGCTTTCCCACCTAGCGTGACGTAGGTGAACATAGTTCAATGCAACAGTACTGAATGTAACTGCACTCTATACCTAGTTGAAGCAAGATCATTGCTTTTGCGATAGTAACAATCCCTAAAAAGGATAAAGGGATCAGGGGCATCAAGGTAACAATAAACCTATTTTGTTCTTTATAGCTTCACACACATGCACACACGCACACACACATATACACACACACACAGTATTTCGCAAATAAACACACTGTCTCCATTCCACATAGCTGAGTACTAGGGCTCAGACTCTGGAATATATTTGAACTATAGTTTATAACTTCTTGCTTCTAGCTGTTGATGAGGTAGTCCTACAGCTCCTGCCCTGAGCTCATCCATCCTCTTCCTGACTCAGAGTAACTCTTTACCAGACCGATCATCAGGATGACCTGAGCAAGATATATGTGTAGTGCACTGCCGTTGAACAACAAATAGAGAAACTGAGTTGCAGTATTTTGTATAGGTTTTTGTTTGATAAAAAGGAAAGGACCCTCCAAGAAAATCTGGCTAGGTGTGAAAGGGCAAAATAAATCCAGGGAAAAATTGATCGTCCATCACTCAGGCCCCAAACATTGTAAAACAATCATCTAGAAACATTTGCTGCATTAGAATTCAACACACATTCTCCCTCACTGTCAACCACCACATGCATCATCAATCATCACTGACAATCATTAGAAAATCGAATCACTTATTAGTGTCATGGATACCTGTTCCAGTCCAAGCACCGTGGTAGGTACCCTATCTCTCCTTTGATGCAAGCAACAGATTAGAATTTGGCAGTCTTGAAAATCATACGATTGTCTGGAGAAGCCATCATAAATTTTTAAAAAGCAGAACGATTATAGGAATGGACCATACATGTTCATTAATTTTCACTAAGTAGGTTTGAGAAAGCCAATTACCTCCAGGGAAAACATGATCACCCATCATTCAGGACCAAAACATTGCAAATCGATCAGCTCAAGAAAGTTTCTGCATTATAGATCAACACACCTTCCCTGACTGTCAGCTACCACATAATGAATCATCATTCATCATGACTCACACAATCACTCACTCACCATTGCAAACGTTGTAGTTACCTCTTCCAATCCAATCATGGGTAGTTTAGGTATTTGGTTTATAATCTTCTAGGGTAGACCTGCTAATGCTAAGTGATGCAACAAGAGATAGACAATAGACATGCAAGAGGTGCAGGCACTGTCTCCAATGTCATGAATGAGTTGTGAAGGCTTCTTCAATGCACATTAGTGGAACTGCAACTCAGCAATATATTTGGCAAAAAAATGGCGGGCGGCATAAATCTGACACAAAAATAATGATGATCCACTAATCAATTGTTTGTTGCACAGATAGAAGTTCAATGAGAAATAATTTAAAAGTTCTATAGGGACACTGGCATACTTAGTGTGGGAAGGGGAGTTTGTCCTAAAACTCAGGAGGCTCACACAGTTGTTGATCAGCTAACACACTTGATTCAATTTCTGAACAATCACTCTTCTCCTCCTGTGCTGTTTTAGGAGAGGTATAATTGTGTGGTATAACCTGTTGGTTGATTTTGATCATAGTCAATCTCTCCACGTTTCTGAGGCAAGAGACTGTTCCTTCTCACAGTAACAACCACATCAGCTGCACTAAACACAGGCTCAACAGACACCCTAGCTACAGGACAAGCCAGATACTTTATTGCCAGCCTGCTGAGGTCTGGACAATGGCCCTTTTTCCGATACCAATACATCAATAGATTTTAATCTCTTTCGGACCATGCACATACTCCTGTAACATCCAGTGGATGGTCGTTGGTACTACCACTTGCTCAGCCTGTTTTGCCATTGCCATTGCCTCTGCACTGAACTCAAGCCCTCCAATTGAAACCAATACAATGCAGAAGTTGGGTCTGTCTTTCTTTTGCAGTTGTTGCAAGTGTTCCGGTTGAGCACACTATGATTTCATGTCAGAATCGGCACTTCAGGGAGGAACATTTAGGTTATTTGGAGATTCCTGTGTTATTCACTTTATGTATCTTGTTTGGACATTTAGGTCTTGTCTCTTTCTATCATTGTCCATCTACATTATCTGTATTTAACTTTTGATAATTATATACTGTATCATCTATATACATGTTATGTTTGTTGTACTTCTCATATTTCAGACCCTATCTGAATTGAATTCAGGCTCCTTGAATACATTTGCTCTGTACTGGAAGGCTGATGTTTCTTCTAAATCTGAGCTTCTTTTCACCAAAACGTGCGTCAGCTCTTTTCTCAGTTTTTTGTCTATGTCTGTTGGAAACCTAATGCTGATGAAGGCAAATTCTTCTTATTTTGTTCTATATTTGTATATTTTTATTGCAGATGAAATTGGTATCTGTACATGATATATATTGACTAACAGTAATAACAATCATCTTTTTGATACATGTCAATAGACAAGTAGATACATATGATGTTAGCTTGGAGTATTAATAATATGTTTAATGTGTGAACTGGGTTTTGATTGAATGAATGTGTATTAGTGGTATCATGTATGAGTCTGAAGTTTGATATGGATTTTGAAGATAGGGAGCCCAATATTTTATTTATGTATTTATAAAGTAAAAATTAAATACGTTATGAAGAAATTTTTCTCATGAGAGTGAATATTGTTTGAATTGTATCTCCTGTAAGAATTGGAGAATACTGTGTTTCATGTTGATGTTGTACTTCTGTGTTTTATTTCACACCTGTAGCGGAAAACTTTTCAGACACCTTCTTTAACTGGTCCTGTGGGAGATGCAACAATGGGATAGCTTGGAGCATCACACTGTCCTCCTTGCTAACTTTCAGTGTGAAAACATCAAAAGGGAGTAGTATCTGTGTCAGGCTTTTGACTAGGCCCCATTTGTCCACATCAATGGTCAAAGCTTTCCAAACTGCATCCCCTCCTCTTTGAGTTGCATAGTCATTGATCTTTTTATACTGCTCAAACAGATGTTGCAGCATGTAATAGGTCAATTCCCAATGTGTTGGCACTGCCTGTATCAGGACCTTAACTGGTGCTCAATTGTTTACGCAGAATACTTCGCAACTGCTTCCGGGCTTTAAAAGACTGCCTGAAATGTGTGCTGATTCTTCTGCAGGTGGTCGGTAAATTGATATGTCTTTTTTTTAGAAAGTCTTGCACCACTAGGTTGATGCCATGGGCCAAACACAGGACCCTGATATAGGCCTTGGCCTTGATTACATTCCAGAGCAAATTACAAACATTTACATATTTCAAACACACGTAGTTCACACCACTTGAATATTTATCTGTCTTAGATACATTTTGGCTAATCATTTTTGGTTATCTGTTTTATGGTTGTGTCTAAACTGATTATTTAAGTGTATATATTGTTGTATTGTATGTCATGCTATACTTTTTCCATAATGGCTGTCTATGTTAGATGTTTAAATGTTATATGAATAAAATGAAACATTTTTAACCACATTTTGTAGTACACTGAGCCTATGTAGATACTAGCTCCTCATGTATTGGACTTGGTTTTCTCATGGTCCCAAGTTGCTTAGGAATGTTACTCCAGTCAGACTTGAATACATTACTGCCATTCTCTGTGGGAACAAATCTAACTCTAAGAACTCTGGGTTGTGGCAATTCATACACTTTGTTGTTACATTCCTCCAAGATGTTTACAGCTGTATATGATTTCTCCATCATGAACATGGTCACTGTTGCATGCCACAGAAAGCTCTTGAAACTTTCTCCAGGGCCAAGACCTGCAGATATATTTTGCTTTACCCCCGCAAAAGAGATCCAGTGTGAAGTGATGCACATGGAATAATTCACCTAACAAGTGGTCCACTTGTCTGTCATCATGTAGGTAGTGTGAACAACACTTTGCTGCAAAGCTTGCCCAGCCAACTTCAGCACATCATAATGCAGCACTGGAATAGCAACTCTAGCAAAATTGGTCCAACCTGGTACCTTCCATTTCAGGCAGATGGCTGCCACAAATTCTAAAAATCCCACTCCTTCCAGAAAAGAAAAAGGGAGGAGGTCCCTCGCTAACATTTTGCCTGCTTCCCATTGTACAAACGTGCATTTGGGTGGTTCTGCTCATAGGTCCCTCCTGCCTAAACATGCCCAGAATAGTAGTCTGAATTTTCTTCTTTTCTGTGGCCACTGACAGGGGTGTCTTTTGAAAAGTAGATAATGTGCATTGTGGTGGGGCAGTTACTGAAAGCTGTGGTGTCTCCATCTCACTCTGAATCTTGTGCCATTGGGAATTCGCAGAGGTGGGTAAGTCTGGTGCTTCACTGCCGGGGACAGGGCTGCTTTGCATGAAGATGTCACTCTCTTCTTATTCATTATCACCTCCCACCTTGATTGCTTTTGTAGCTGATTTTTCCTGTCTCTTCTTATCACCACATACAAGTTCAGCAATTTGTTTAAGGTGCTCCGTCCTTTTTGAGGAGCTTTTTTCTTATGGATAATTTGGCCTTCAGAACCATCATGTGTACAAGGTTGACCTCAATGAACATTTGTGTGGCAAATGCTGCATACTGCAATGTGCTACAATGTGAGAGAAGCTCAACCTCCTATTCTGCTCCACCAACATCAGGAGAATATATGATTTTTGGCTGAAACTTTTGCCGACCTTGCTCTGTTTCCTGAAATTATTGTGTACTACTTTGCGAAAGGGAAAATTCCAATTCAACGCACTACTCTTCAACGTTTATATTATTGCAGTGGCTGCTTTACTGACAAATATGGTCCCAGGCTTGAGTTGGGGCGGTGCTGTTGATGCAGGAGTGCTGCTCCCAGCTTTATCCACGGAGGCCGGTGTAGCAGGCACACGTTTGCCAAAAAAGGATCTGGAAGGCACACCAGTGGTGGAAAGTTGCTTTTTCTTACTGGCCATTTTCCTAACAACATCATTCTTTGGGCCCATTGTAAAGCTATCAGTTGCAAGTTGCACCAAGCTGCACAAGTTGAAGTAATTGAAGGACTGATGTGTGACTGTACAGGCCTCCTATTTGACAGAAATGTGGGTGATGTTGCCACTCTTCTCTTGTGCAACAAAAAGTAAACAAGCAAGAAAAGCATTTACTGTGAAGCATGGCATTGTTTGCAGTTTCAATTAGTTCAGAAAAAAGCCAATATTAATGTGTTAGTTTTGTTAACTTAGGTAACTATTTGAAAGTCAAACCACACCACCATACCATCATTTACCATCAGAATACAACATACAATATACAGAATGAAAGAGTTGTTTTGCTTATGTTCAATCTATTCTAAAGGAGACACCTGTGGCGCTCAGTGCTTTAAATGGGTAAATGGCATTCTAATCTTTAAAAAAAAAACAAATGATGCTAGAGTCTAAAGTGCGCTGCAACCAGAGTGTCCATCAGGAGAAACTGGAATTATATACCTAAAAAACTGAATGTTGTTGCACAGCTGTGGGGCTTTAGTGGATAGATGGATGGATGGATGGATGGATGGGAGGACGGATGGATGGATGGATGGATGGATGGATCATGTATAGAAGGCAAAATGGGAAAAAATATTCACATATAAAAAATGAAAATATATGAGTTACAATTTTTTTATTACAATTAAAAATGTAAATTAAAATTAAATTAAATTAAAAACAATTAAAAACATTTAAGTAAAAAAAAAATAGAATTAAAAAAATTAACCCTTCTGTGCTCCCGTCGGCCGCTGGCCGTCACGAGCACTACCTCGCTGGTGCTGCGAACGGCCAACGGACTACGCGGCCCCGCCCACTCCGTGGAACGCACTACGCCCCGCCCACTCCGTGCGGTGAAATAATTGCAGCGGTAAACGGGTTAAAGTAAACAACATTAAAAAAAACAATAGGTGAAATAACCCTCAAGCAAATTATTAAACTGATTTTTCATCCATCTATAAAAGCCTATGCCACAGGTACACTGACTGGACACACAAAATGACTGCCAGCCAGTGCCACATGGTCAACAACATTACTGAGCGAGAAAACATAGGTTACAAAGAACATGTGCAGGCACATGGCAAAAACACACTGGCTGGCTACACAAAATGACTGCCAGCTACTAGGTGAAAACAACAAACTAGCAAGGAGGTATAGCCACAACAAAGAACACATGCAGGCCTATTCCAAAGGTACACTGCCTGCAAATACAAAATGGACACCAGCCACATGGTCACAAATACAATAAGTATAAAGGAGGTATGACCACAACAAAGAACACATGCAGGCCCATTGAAAAGCACACAGGCTGGCAACGCAAAATGTCACCAGGCACAAGGTCACAGCAACAACAAGAGGCCTGGAAAACAAAGAACACATGCAAGAACATGGCCAAAGCACACTGACTGCCTATAAAAAATGGCCACCAGGCACGTGTTCAAACAACAATAATCAGCAGGCATGGAAAACAATGTGCACCTACAGGCCTATGAACACTTTTAACAAAGAAAAACTAGGGCTTTTCAGCACACCACTTATCATTATTCAGTCTTGATTATGTATATCACACCTTTGGGTATGAGTAACCCCCTACTACAGTTAGAGACAATTCAACGGGAATCCAGAAAGATCAGTCCTCTTACTGTTCAGTAACCTTTATTGATATTACAAAGACGTGTAAAAACTCCCAGCACACAATTTGTCAACACGTGTCGTGTTAGGCCTATGAACACTAGCAATACAAAAAATGGCCCCTGGCCACATGGCATGGAGAATAAAGATAAATTGTGGCCTATGGCAAACAAACACCCTGGCCAGACAAAGGAGGCACAGTAACACAGAATAGGTCAATTAATTCGGCAATCCAAAAATGAAAAATAAGAACGCACTTTCTCCAAAGGCATCAAACATAATGACCCCACCTAAACACTGTTTGCAGAAAAAGAAAACCATGAAATACCCCCCAAAAATACAAATCTAGTAAATTAGTCCAATGCCATCCATTGCCTAATTATGTTTCAATTGAACAGACACCACAGATTCAGTTGTTTCATGCATCCCATAACTACTTCTGAAGCTACCGACTTGAAGTCCCATTAACAGACAAGGCCACATAGTGAATTAAATGAATATTGCAAACAAGGAGAAAATGTAGTGAACTGTACAACACTTTTCCTTTATAAAAGTAAAATAATTACATGCAAAGAAATAACTAGGACCTTACTGAAACTGCAGTCCACCCACCACAATACATTTGAAAGATCGAATAGAAGTACAAAACAATCCTGGTGCATGCCCCTAATCAAACAAACAACCTACTTGTGAAATCTCATATACAGCATCTCAAATCCAATGGTATACATGCAGCAGACAAGGATAGTGATCTTCCAGTTCCAAATCCCAATGAAAAGTTACCAGGAGATTGACAAAGCACTAGTAGAAGTCTACTGGACAGGAACAGGAAGTTGGAGTCTCTGGGGCATTTCCATACTGTTGGAAAGAGATTCAAAAGAAAATGACTTCTCGACCAAACAAAACTCCATCGGCCAGTTTGAGAAGCAAATCCAACCGAAAAGTCTCTCAGCTGCTTCTCAAGCAAAAAAGCTGCTCCAGGGTTCTGTTGGCGATCGCCATTACATTGGTGCCATTGTGGCCGGAAGCTGTGCGAGTGAGCACAAAGTCTTGCGAGAGCTCGCAAGCGGTGCGAGTGAACCCGTATTCTCAAGCGCTCACGAGTAGCACAATAGTCTCAGGATATTGGCCCCAATTAAACATGTTTGGCAGGAGGGGCACACATTCTCAAAAACACCATAATGTTAAATGCCGCAATAAGTTAGAAAAACACAGCCAATAAGAACACAGCATTCACATTACATGCAGTGGTTATGAGCTCCTCATGCTGGACTTCTGGACATGTAGCCACTGGCCCTGCATTATGTCCACGCAAGGACGAGGCCCACATGCACTCGGGATCAAACCTCTGATTTCTGACCCAGTGCCTAGCTCCAAAAATCTGTCACCGAAGTATTGCAGAAATCAGTTTATGATGCTTCATGTAAAGAATAAAATGACAGCAGAAACAAATGTGCTTTGAGGCAGTCTTCAAATGGGTTATCTGTTGCCTGAGCTCTCGCCTGCTGTGTTTAATTAAACAACTGTTCCCATTTGGGCAATTGCCTCTTGTCTTTCAGTTTTTTAAACGTAAATTCATATTTAAGCAACATTTTGGCAAGCCAGATAAGAGAGATTGGTTCTTTGAGCCCGACTTCTAGCGAAGGAAAAAAACTCCGCTCATACGATTTCACATCCACGCAACAAGATCAGTGACCAGGCACAGCAATTGATTGAAGGTTCTTCTGAATCCATGGGGTGGAGTTCCATCCTGAAGCTGCCATCAGTGGGTAAGAGACTACATCAGATCCTTAGTCCCAGCACTTGGAAATCTAGAAAAGGGGAGAGTTGTTTTTCACTTGGACCACTGGATGGGTGATGTTAAATAATTATAAGACTATTGCTCTTCAAGATTATTTTGCCACAGGTTGCTCAGCTTTTAGCAAGCAACAGTTTTCAAAATAGCGGCTGGGGCTACGACCGGTTAAAGAGCACATGGTACTTTGGTTACGTGGAAATTTCCCTGCAACTTGTCAACTATGTTGGACTAATAAGAGAGATGTGTTGCACCTAGTCTGTTCTTGCAAGTCTGTACAGACAGAAAGAAAACAAATATTGATAAGGGCTTTTACCTAAAAGGGGATTTGAACAAGAAGGCCAGCAATTCTAGCCTGTTTCATTCAAGGAGACCATCAGTTACACTGCTGTGTTCTCAAATGTTTGGCAAAATTGGTGCAAAGACTACAGAAAATGTAATTTGTTCAATCAATCAATCAAAAGGAGTGTTTATTTAGACCCTCAACCATTTCATAATACAATGCTATTAAATAATGTATACATAAAAAATACATCCCGTAATAAATAGTTATTTCATTTTCCTAATCAAATTCATTTTATCCTAAAGTATGATTCCTAAAATTCCCAATTATAAACTCTTCAAAACGTTTTTAACTTCAAGCATAAATCTCCCAAGAGCACATGCTATGTCCAACAATTCTACTGCCTGTGCATGATTTTTAATACTGTATTTTAAAAATATTTGTAGTAAAAACAATTTCCGTGCTGCAAGAACCTTAAAACAATCTAATAGGATGTGCAAAATATTGCATGTTGTGCCTAAGTTGTAGGTACACTTCCCGTCAGAATCCATTACAACCCCTTTATATCACACCGTTCACATAACATGGATTGTTTCCTATTTTTAATCTTAATACTTCATTTCTTAAACAGCAATTGGGTAATATATCTATGTACGGGAATTGTTGATCAGATTGCCATGGCATTATCATAAAATTCATAGTATCTTCAGTTCTCACCTTACAATATCAATTTGTAAGTCTTAAGGGTACAATTTGTGAGAAGTTGGCCTGGTATATGCTGCTCACTAGTTCTAGTGATCACCTTGTACCATGCCAAGCAACCCTTATGGTGCAGGTTGTAAAGTCAACCTTATAGACAAGCTATCCTAGGGGTAGCATGGACTAAGCAGTCTTAGGCTAAACTCTGTAAAGGCATGTGAAGCAAGCTGTTTTACCATACACAATCCCTTGAATACCAAATGAAAGGACACCACACAGATATATATTGAAAATATATATAGATTTATTTCTCAAAAGATACTCTATACTCTTTATGAGCACAGAAGCACAAGCGTTAAAACAAAACACAGTTTAAATACACAAAAGTTGCACGAATATGGATGAGCCCTAGGGGCCACCTAAACCATATACTAAAATAGTGGTATAAGAACCACTATGGGGAAAGTGAAGAGGCCTAGGGCCTGGGGAATCGCTGGAGCTGATCGGGACTAGCAGTGAAGAAGTCGGGAAAGGCCCGCGGGACTCAGGTGCAGTGCGGAAAGTGCACGCAGTACCAATGCAATGTCAATGGTGCATAAAAGTTACAAAGTTAGTTCAAAAGGTACCTTCCGAGTGACCTAGAAAGCTGAAACTTTAGACACAGGCCCTAGAGGTGTGTACCAGTGTGGGAACACCGGCGGAGCTGAGTTACCTCACCCACAGGAAGCGGGTGCACAGGGTCGAAGTAGTGTCGGGTTTCGTCACGCAGGTCGATGGTGCTTGGAGCTGAAGATGCTGCAGGCGGCTCGATGTGAAGAGTTCCGGTGGATCCAAGGGTGGATCTGAAGAGGTGAAGACCTGAAAGCAGAGGCGCAATGTTCAAAGTCACTAGCCAGTGACTACAGTGGAACCAGAGTGGAACCAGGCGATGTCGGGTGCAAACAGGCGTCGAGGTGTAGCTTCTCTCTGCAGCCACGTGGACACGAGGGGTCGAAGACGTCCAGGAGTCGGTCACGAGCTGTCCCACGCAGGCTTCTTGCTGTTGGCAGTGTCGGCAACCGGATGGAAGCAAACAGGCCTTGGCTAATGCAAGCCACGCAGCAATCAAAAAAGGCTTGTCACTCGGAACAGCAAGGTCAGAGCGGGTGCTCCCTTTTACAGGAGCAAGGGCAAGTCTGGAGCAACCAGACCTGCAGTGAAAGTTGAAGGTTTCGTCGCCAAGATGGCCGCTAGCCATGTGGCAAGTGGCCGGGATGGCGCGTCGAGTGGCACGATGCAAAAGGTCCCCACGCAGATCGTGGAGATGCTGGGGGGCTGATCTCTGGTGCAAGGGCTGCTCGGGGTTAGGGCTTCTCAAACCCCAAAGCACAGCATCGAGGGTGCCTCTGATACTGCGCAGTCAGCGTTTCAGGGGTCTTCCAAGAGGTCCGGTCCCACGTCTCTCGATGCCTCCACGGGTCCCTTCTTCACAGGGACTGTGGATCGGGTGGTGAGAAGTCTGGGAGTCAGGGTCTTGTCAGGCTCTGGGCTCGGGCTCCGGTGGGAGGCGGTGGCAAAGCAGATGTCGAGTTGCTGGTTGGTGCCTGTGTTCACAGGGTGGTCACTCCTTGGCCACAAGGGAGATTCTCTTCCGTCTTCTGTGCAGCAGAATGTCGAAGTCCAGTCTTCTTCTTTATTTCAAGTTGATTCAGGATGATCTGAAGTCTCAGGACACAGCTCCCACTCTTATTCAAATCTGGGGGGCCGGGTCACCTACTAGGTCCCTCCTCTGGGTGGGACCAGGAAGGGGGGTGGTTACACCCCCTTTCCTTTGTCCAGTTTCGCGCCAGGACTGGGGCTGGAAGGCCCCAGCACCGGTTTGAACTGGCCTATGCACAGGGACACCTTGTGTGCCCCAGGCATGTCTGATTCTATTCAGCCCTGTCCTACCCAATACACAAAATCCTGTCTGGGGTGGTGCTAGCACCTCCCAAGGCAGGAAACCCTTTGTCCAAGCTGCCCTCGCTGGAAGGACTCCCAGCAACAGGAGGTCAGACTTGTGTCTGCGGTGGCAGCATCCATCTTGTGATGCTGAGGCTCTGTTTAACTTTAACCGGGGTTCAGGCTAGGTACATGTTGTGTCCCTCTAAAAGGGTGGAATGCTACCCCCGTCGCCAGAATTGGCGAGGGGGTAGTATTCCAATTCGTATGACACCTTACTCGACATGTTTTGATAAAGCCAAACCTAAGATAGCATTTAACCGCGAGGATTATAATGCACTTAAGAGTATATGGTATGGCAGTATCATGGAACAGCTAAAGGACATGGTTCCGAAAGCTGCAGACAGGCTCAGCTCATGCCAGTGCACCATCTCACATATTTCCAAGCACTCTGCCTCCAGGATTGATGAGGCCTTCCATAGGAGTGACTGATAGGAACATATGTGTCCATTTTAGGTTAGGTATAGGCATACTACACCTAAGTAAGGGGTGGTTACACCGACTTACCCCAGCTGAGTGATCAGCCAGTTGTGTCAAATATGGAGGTCAGGCCAGGGGTGGCATAATACATGCTGCAGCCCCTGGTAGGCCTTGGAAGCACCTATGCCCTGGGTACCTGGGTACACTGTTACAGGGGCCAATAAGGTGAACCAATTCCAATTGTGTATGTACCTAAGGTACATGGAATCCATTTTAAGGAGAGAGCAATTAACCTGGGGCCCTGAATAGCAGGATCCCAGGCCAACTGTGTCAAAAACCAGCTAAACACTAGGCAAAAAGTTTGGGGGTAACCATAGTCAGATATCCACCTTCCTACAATATGTTCCTATCAGTGCTGCTCAGAAGACGGAAGAGAATCTCCCTTGTGGCCAAGGAGTGACCACCCTGTGAACACAGGCACCAACCAGCAACTCGACATCTGCTTTGCCGCCACCTCCCGCCGGAGCCCGAGCCCAGAGCCTGACAAGACCCAGACTCCCAGACTTCTCACCGCCCGATCCACAGTCCCTGCAAAGAAGGGACCCGTGGAGGCACCGAGAGACGTGGGACCGGACATCTTGGAAGACCCCCGAAAAACTGACTGCGCAGCATCAGAGGCACCCGCGATGCTGTGCTTTGGGGTTTGAGAAGCCCAAACCTCGAGCAGCCCTTGCACCGAAGATCAGCCCCCCAGCATCTCCACGATCTGCGTGGGGCCCTTTTGCACTGTGCCACTCGACGCGCCATCCCGTCCACTTGCCACGCGGCTAGTGGCCATCTTGGCGACGAAATCTACAACTTTCACTGCAGGTCTGGTTGCACCAGACTTGCCCTTGCTCCTGTGAAAAGGAGCACCCGCTCTGACCTTGCTGGTCTGAGTGACAAGCCTTTCTTGATTCCTGCGTGGCTTGCATTAGCCAAGGCCTGTTTGCTTCCATTCAGTTGCCGACACCGCCAACAGCGAGAAGCCTGCGTGTAACAGCTCGTGACCGACTCCTGGACGTCTTCAACCCCTTGTGTCCACGTGGCTGCAGAGAGAAGCTACACCTCGACGCCTGTTTGCACCCGACATCGCCTGGTTCCACTCTGGTTCCACGGTAGTCACTGGCTAGTGACTTTGAACATTGTCCCCTCTGCTTTCAGGTCTTCACGACTTCAGATCCACCCATGGATCCACCGGAACTCTTCACCTCGAGTCGCCTGCAGCATCTTCAGCTCCAAGCACCATCGACCAGCGTGACGAAACCCGACACTACTTCGACCCTGTGCACCCGCTTCCTGTGGGTGAGGTAACTCAGCTCCGCCGGTGTTCCCACACTGGTACACACCTCTAGGGCCTGTGTCTTAAGTTTCATCCTTCTAGGTCACTCGGAAGGTTCCTTTTTAACTAACTTTTTACGCACCATTGACACTGCATTGGTATTGCGTGCACTTTCCGCACTGCACCCGAGTCCTGCGGGCCTTTCCCGACTTCATCACTGTTAGTCCTGAACAGCTCCAGCGATTCCCCAGGCCCTAGGCCTCTTCACTTTCCTCATAGTGGTTCTTATACCACTATTTTAGTATATGGTTTAGGTGTCCCCTAGAGCTCATCCATATTCGTGCAACTTTTGTGTATTTAAACTGTGTTTTGTTTTAACGTTTGTGCTTTTGTGCTCATAAAGAGTATAGGGTATCTTTTGAGAAATAAATCTATATATATTTTCAATATATATCTGTGTGGTGTCCTTTCATTTGGTATTCAAGGGATTGTGTATGGTAAAACAGCTTGCTTCACATGCCTTTACAGAGTTTAGCCTAAGACTGCTTAGTCCATGCTACCCCTAGGA
The DNA here is from genome assembly GCF_964261635.1 of Lissotriton helveticus. Lineage (NCBI taxonomy): Eukaryota > Metazoa > Chordata > Amphibia > Caudata > Salamandridae > Lissotriton > Lissotriton helveticus. The sequence goes on from NC_136064.1 coordinate 129,929,093, forward strand.
TAGCTTGTCTATAAGGTTGACTTTACAACCTGCACCATAAGGGTTGCTTGGCATGGTACAAGGTGATCACTAGAACTAGTGAGCATCATATACCAGGCCAACTTCTCACATTGGTGAGCAGCGGATTGGGATTTGAGCTTGCTGTTGTTTTACCATTACAATCTTTCAGAGTATCATTTGAAAGATCATACAGGTACCTGATAGGTACACTAAAACAAGACTAGATATACTTAAGTTCTACTTAGAGATAACCTCATTCCCTACACACAATCCCTGAATTTGTTTATGGCCCAATGTGCCTCTAGTGCTTCTTTCTCAATTACAGAGTAATTGAGCTCGGCCTTGCGTAGCGAGGGCGATGCAAACGCTATTGTTTTTTCCCCTCTTTCTCCGACCTGCTTGAGGACTGCTCCCAATCCTTTCGAACTTGTGTTAGTGGTCAACAGGGTCTTCCTGCCAGATATGAACTATTTGCGATTTGGGGCTTCGGCCAGTGCTCTTTTCGTATCTTCAAACCACTTCTGGCACTCTCCTCTCGAATGGCACTCCTTTCCTGAGTAGGATGCGTATGGCATAAGTGCGCCTGGCGAAGTTCTGCACGAATTTACTATAAAACTCCACCATCCCCATGAATGATTTTATTTCCTCTTTGCTCTTGGGAAGTGCAAGGTTGGGAATCGTGTTTTGCAGATCTGCTTTTGGGAGAATGCCCTCCGCCGTCACCTTCTGGCCCAGGAACTCTATCTCAGCACAGCCAATCTTGCACTTTTCTTTCTTCACTGTGAGTTCTTGTTCTTTGAATCTTTCCAGAACCTGCCTTAACTTGATCTCATGTTGCTTGCCATCATCTCCAAAGATCAGCACATCGTCCTGATAGCACATGACCCCAGGAATGCCTTTAAGGAGACTGTTCATTATCCTTTGAAAGACCGCCACTGCAGAGACTAGTCCAAACGGCATCCTCCTGAATTTGTACACACCCATGCGTGTTATAAATGCTATGAGTTCTTGTGAGTCAGGGTGGAGCCTGACTTGGTAGTAGGCTGAGGTCAGGTATAGCGTGGTAAATACTTTTGTCCCCTCTAACGTGCTCATCATCTGTGTAATATTCGGAAGGGGATACTTGGGGATACTTGTCGACTATGACCTCCTTGTTTAGAGCTCGGAGATCAATACACAAACGCACACTCCAATCCCCTTTCTTGCTGCAACAATAGGTGCCAACCACTCAGTGGCTTCTACTGGTTCAATCACCTCCAACCTACACAACTTCTCCAATTCTTTCTTCACAGCCTCCTGTATGGAAATGGGGAGATTCCTAACCTTGGCTGTGACAGGCTTGGAATTTTCTTTGAGCTTTATTCTGTGGACATAGTTTCTGAGACATCCTAGCTCCTCTGTGAACACTTCCTTGAACTCTTCCTCTATTCCCACCAGGTTCTTCCCTACCTCCTGTACCGATATCTGGGGATTCTTGTTCGGATTGAGGTAGATGACTACGTTTTCTTGGGCTTGCCACCCCAGGATATTGTCCCCCTTTTTGGGCACAAATATTAGTGACTGCCAACCTGTCTTTGTAGCCTACAGTGCCCCAGAAGTAACCCCTCCAGTGTATTGGCTGCCCACCATAACCTCCACCTTGTACATTCATCCTCTGCAGAGTCAGTTTACCTTTAGACACTCTCTCAAACTCTTCTGCAGAAATAATTGTCATTTTCGAGCATCATTCAAACATTGCCTCAGCCTTTTTTTCTTCCACATCTATGAAGTCCTTGGGATTACTCACTGACTCCCCTTCTACCATTAACACAATCTCATCACAGACACGGGTGGTACTATCTCTAGTGTGTTTCCTGTAATTAGCATTGCCAGTATTGTCTAAAATGTCCCCTCCTTCCGCACTTGTTGCAAGTAAATTTTAGGGCGGGGCACTCTCTGTCATTCGCCAAGTGACCCGGTTTTCCACACCTGTAACAGTTTCCTTTGAAGCCCGAACTCCCCCTAACCTCTTTCTGTTCCTTTTTTTGATCTTTGACAGCGAGTATACCTTTACTCTCCACAGAGACTTCACTCACCTTGGCTTTGCCCTCACTATCCAGTTTTATTTCACTCACACATTGCATTATGTGTTCTACTTGTTTAGCCACAATTAGCACTTCCACAAGTGGTGGGTCATCTTTCAACCATAACTCTTCTTGTACACGTTCAGTCTTACAGGTTAAGAGAAATTGGTTGCGCATCCGCTCCTCACAGGCTCCCCCAAACTTGCACGTAGCTGCCAACTTGCGCAGCTCTGAGACAAACTTCTCTACTGTTTCTCCTTCTGTCTGTCCTATCCTCCCAAAATGGTAACATTCCATGATAGTGCTTATCTTAGGCAAGAAATGAATTTCTAGCCTCTTCAGACTTATTTCATACTCATTCAACCCTCTCGCATCATTGACATTAAGCTCCGGAAGGTGTTCTAATACCTCTTGCCCTTCAGTACCCAGATAATGCATCAGCAAAGCTACTTTCTTTTCAAGCCCTAAATTCGGTCGACATACCACTGCGTAGTTCTGGAATACCTTTTTCTATTTATTCCATTTGAGTGTTGGCTCCCCTGGATTGGACAGAAAAAATGGCGGAGGTGTGACATTCTGCATGACAACTACTAGATGTTGTGACTGAAGACACAAAAGAAAAGGAGGAAGTGACCAGTGAAATGTCCCTCGGCAAATCAGATAAACATTCAAACCTCCTAGTCTACCAGACTATCAACTGCTCTGATCTGGCTATCAAAATGCAGTGGACAGCAAAATCAGGTATTAACTGAAGTTTTTTTTAGTAACACACAAGTCCTGGAGACAAATAGGGGATAAATAGTGTAATAATCCACAAGATGGCGATGTTGCCTAATCAGTCTGTTGCTGTTGTTTGCAGAGCTGCTCCAACACTCTGCTCGCCAACTTTGTCTGAATGTTTCCTCGCACCAACTGATGATGAGTGTTTGGAACATCTCACCCAAAACGGCAGTCTGTTATCTCCTGGAGTGTGTCCACACACTGGTGCACTAAGGTGACAAAACTCCTGCAATTTACCCCATCGCGTCGCTAACAGTGCGGGATCTATGTGTGAGAGGAGGTCTTGGTTGATTAGCGTGACCAAACTATATTGTGACCAACTGCTGTCCACACTTCCTTTGGCAGTCCCCAAATCTGCCTTCCCATAAAATCACTAATGGAGATGTGCGAGTCAGCACGACCGGCAGGAGGGCTTGCGTCAAGACAGCTGTCTCCCGAGATCTCTCAGTATTACCCGCTTGAAGAAACAGGGCGAGCCCCTTTCAGACGCTCTGCTGAATCTTCACACATGGAGCCTCCTTCCAATAGAAGACACACCGTGGAGTACAATGACCCCTGGGACAGGATTCAGGGTGCAGTTTGCAACTTTGCCTCACACCATCGACCCTCTCCTCAACTGTCTGCCGCTCCGACACTGCATTCTCACTTGGCAAGATGGGCACAACCTCCTTCCTCGCACCCCCTTTTCGCAGCACTCCGTCGCCCAGATTACAGCGCAGAAGCTACCTGCACGAGGTACCATCGGCAGGTAGACATTGTTTTCTAGGGTGCACTTTACTCCGCAGCTGAGGGGGTGAGTGAGTACTTTTCTTTCTTAATTTCATAAATTAATCTTCTGCACTCATCTAGTTGTGTGTTCTACACTGTTCCGCATAAGTCTCTCACAAGCAACAGTCAACTCTCCTCTCTGTACTCACGATACCGTTTCAGTACACATAGGAGTCCCTTCTAGCGTGTTGAGGTCCCTTTCTCTTTGGCTCCTCTGCTCCCGAATCCCGTCGTCCGTCACCAGTGTTAAATCCACTTTATTAAACTACCAGGAACACAGGAGGCATAGAAGTCAGATGTTTATTTTCAGTTCAACCAACGGACCCCAGCCACAGCTGATAGCCTTGACTCGTCTCTGTCACCGCTCCGCGCAGGGAGCTCACCTCAGAACGTTCACCACTGTGACATTCTAAAGCATGTCACAGTGGTGTCAACCAATGTAAGCGCAGAGGAGGGGGGATAACAAAGACAGGGCTCCCCCTACAGCGGAGGATACCACAATTATGTGTCCAACGTTTTCCCTACCCATGCTGCCCATTTCAGATAATTCTCCAAGATTTCACTTTGCCACCATTCCGCTATTTTCTGCTCCTCCCTGTTTCCCCGGTATTGCCAGAATCCTATTAATGGCATACTTGCCATTGCCTCCCAAAATACCATGCTCATTTATGTTCTGACCGCCTCAATCATAGATGGCCTGGGTAAGTTCAATAGATTTTTTATACATTTTCCCTCTTCAATATCCCACCATTTTTTGACACTCATATACAATATTTGGGCTCTATATTGGAACTGTGATGGTATCATGTCGGAATATGCTTTCAAGCCCGGTCTGTTTGACCTTTCTCCATAACTTCTATTACATTTTATTAGCTCACCAACTGAGGTCAAAGCTCATATTCTTATTTATATTCATTACTATTTCCAGGTTTGTGGAGCCCAGGAACCAACTAAATTTCCTATTTTCTTGCCAAAGCTCAAAACCTTGGGTTTTGCCAAGTTTACAACACATTTTTGTCTGGCTGTAATACTCAATAAACACATCCAGCTTCCTCTGCAAACCTATCTCTCTTTGATCTAAGATTACCAGATTGTCTGCATAAATTAAGCAAGCAATGGGTTTTCCATATAATTTGGAACTAGAACCCCATACCTTCTTTAATGTGACTGGTAAATCGGAAGTAAAATCGAGTGTGCCAGGACACACCGTGGTCTTAATCCAATTCAGTTGGTATCGATGTCTCATCTATCAATTGTTAATATGGAGCTCTTGTTTCATAACCAGAAGGCCCTTAGGGATATTAATATTCATAAACGTCTCCAGCAACCGATTTCGGTCTACCAAATCAAATGCTGCCCGGAAATCGATGGAGCAGCTGAATAACACCCCACCCTGCTCCACCGACTTCCGTGCGATGGACAAAAGGGAGAAACAGTGGTCTATTGTAGAGTGCCCCTTCTTAAAACCTCACTGTTCTGAAGTTATGATCTGATTAACTTCTACCCATTCTTTAAGTGTTTCCAGGATCAGTAATACCTTCTCTCCCACATCCAAAAGGTTAATTAACCTATAATTGTTTAGGATCATCTCCCCGTTTATGGATGTGTCTTTTGATTGTTACTTTCTAGGTGTGAGGCATCAGCCCTGTATTGAGGATGCCTGAAGACATTTTTGCAAAGAATTTTGCCCACCAATCTGATTTGGTCTTTATAAATATTGCCGGGAGATTATCGGGACTGGCTGCTCTGGCCAGCGTTAGGTTTGCTATGATGCATTTTACATTACATTCCGAAAACACCCTCATAATATCCTACCCCATCTCTTACAATAATGCATGTTCGGTAATTACTTGCTGTACTCCTTTGCTATATATTTCACCCAGGAAGGGTTCCCAATCATATTCTACTGTGTCTTCCCTGACCCCCTTGGACGAATTTTCAGAACGTTTTTTCATCTTCAGTTTCTATTGCCTCAAGTAAGTTTCCCCAGCATCTCTCCTTATATTTTCTTTATATATTTCATGATGACTATTTTGTAAACTTTCTTTAATTTCTGTATGGTAATCATCATATCTGTATCATATTTCAATGTCAATCTTCTTTCCCCTATTCTTATAGTTGCTTTTAATTTCCTACATCGCTCATTAAACCAGTTTTTCTCTTTGTTCTGACCTTTCTTATTCCTTTCTTTCCTGTGACTTTTCCCTTTAAACTTATGTTACTAACCTTAGGGATATCATCTAGTGTTTGACGCTGCTGAAATGACCCCAATTTCCCAAAACACTCCTCAGTCATACAAGTAGTTAGCCATTTGGGGTACTCCATTTGTACCAAGATAATTGTGTCTCTGGATTTTTTATTTCCTCCAACTATGTTAGCTCTAAGTGGAAAGTGACTCCTTCCCTCAATCCTCTTCACCTCAAAATCTCCAATCAGTTCAAAATTCCATGCATGGATAAAAATGTATTCTATTGGGCATAGTTGATTATCTATCTTAAATGTACAGCTTGCTGGTCATACGTTTATTAGCACAGACTAGGCACACTGATCCCATAACATTGCATAGGGTCATGTCTCATGCAGCAAGTCTCCCACTAGAGAAACTAGCCACATTTATATTGTAAGACAGCAGAAACACGTTGCATCCTAGATCAACTCTACAGGGATCTAGTTTGTGATTAAAGTCACCTGTAATTTGTTCAGAAAAGCTGACATAAACTGCTATTTAAACAGTTATATCATCTTTAAGAACAATATATCTCACACCAAGGAATTATCGGGGTAGACCTGTTGACTTTCAAATTAAATCCCCTGAAGGACAATCTATGTGTCTAAGATTAAACTACAACCAGTTTCCCTTTAAGTGATATTATTCCATCTGAAAAATAACTGTTTTGTTAAAACAACACCTCCAGTTCTTCAAAGCATTGATTTTTCTTTTCATTTTAACACAATAATATTTCCTTTTTTAAATGGATTACAATATTTTATCCTTGAATTAACTTTATCATGTAAGAGTGTATTTATATTGCATGATTCTTATTGCAATGGTTTTAAGTAACTTTGCAATTGTCTAAATATACTGGAAACTTGAAACACTGAGTGGGACACAGAGGGTATGGTTGTCTCTGAGTGAGATACACGGCGGCTTGGACAGCTGAGTGAGTCACAGAAGGTATGCACAGGCTTTGGATGAGATATAGGGCCAGCATCTCAATCTTATTTTTTGGTTTATATGAGTTTTCTTTGTGCTATTGATTTCTTACACTGGTACTATTTGAAAGAAGTGAGAAGTGGTATGCATGACCCCTGAGTGTGATATACGGTGTAATTCGGACATTAGGAAATAATATGGTCTTTTGGAGAATAAGGTGTAACTTGTAAAGGAATCTTTTTTTTGGTTAAATAAACCATACAAGGTACAATATTAACAATTTACAAAACAATATAAGAAAATTTACAATTTCATTGTGCAATTCGATTTCAAGGGACAACTTATTTGGGAAGAAAATTTCAGTCCAGCAATGCAATTCTCGTCATGCATTTTTTTTTTTTGATGTTGTCCTTTCATCAATAATATTATAAAAGGATATAAAACATTTAGTAAAAACACCACAAAAATACATATGATTTATAAACAAGAAAAATCAATGCTTGGCTAAAAAGGAATACATGAAAGTGCTATTTTAGGAGAGCGTTTGACCTAACATGCCATATTGCCGACAGGTATCAAGCAATTAAATACACCACACAGTCTTTGGTGCAGGTTTGACATATTCCAAGAGCTGTGTGTCAATCTCTTAGCAAAAGAAGTTTGCAGAGGGGAGTAATCCATCAAAAACTTTGTTTAGAATATGCCTTACAAAAGAATAACACATGTTTAATAGTCTCTAGGACTAAATAACTCATCAGGCACAGGCTTGTTATGTCTCCCTTTGTGGACCAGGAATAGATAAAAGAAGTCAGAGGTAGTATACCCAATCTGAATTTAACATTAAATGCTTGTGTGACAGGGTTGGTAACCATGTTCAGATATTGCTTATATCCAGGTGCACATTTAAACATCAGAAAGGAATCTACCAGTGTTCCTGAAGAAGCCACAGAGAGTTTTACACATAATATATAATTACAGTAGGACATTTTTAGCTTCTCCCTAGCACTTTTGGGTAGTGCAAAAAGCTGCAAAAAGCTGTAGACAGAAACCTTCCATTCCCAACTTAAATAGCCAATTTTTAAAACGTGCAAGCCTGGGCATCTTCCTAGCATGGTGGCCATCTAGAAATAATTCTGATACAGTCCCTGTAGGGACCTAGGTCCTCATTTGCCCAGAGCCTTATACAATGTTGGATGGTCTCAACTCAGAAATGTTAGAAATCAATCTTAGATTTAAGTTGAATTCAATATGCAGGGTAGGTGCACTGGTTGGAAGTCTAAACAGTCTTAATACAGGCATTTACAGATTTTTCAAGTGTGTTGAGATTGCAGTGCCTCCATAGATTGTCCCCATACATGGCTCCACCACATGCTTGAATATCATGTATCTCCAGGGGAGGGGAGATCACGAAAGTAGGTGATCTATTGGCAAATCTTAAAATGGTCCCAGCTCTTTGCTTTAAGATCATGGTACTTTTCTGGACCTGTGCTACCCATCAATGGGAGTCTTCAAGTCTTACACACAAACAATAATTCATGGCCCCTATGATTACCTTACTCTGGGGGTATTTTCCTCCTATTAACAAAGACAATATACTTTGTTTTGCATTTGGTATTTGCAAAGCTGTGGTCATGGCAAAAATAGTTACATTTATCCAAGGGATTTGACAGACCACAAGGGGATTTTGATAGTACCAAACTATTGTCTGCAAAAAGATGACAGGGAATTTTATAAACATTCACCTTCAAGGAATCATTTTTACAGTTTACAAGATAGGGGTTGCAACTATTTATATTCTAGAGAAAGAGTGTGGGGGCTAAAATACACCCTTGTCTAACACCCCTCCTAATTGGAATATCTTCTGTCAATTCCCCTGCAGGGCCTCACCTAACCCCCACAACCTTGCCTACATGAAGGACAGTAGTGCACGAGGACCCCTCTCTAGTGCAACGCCACCCACATTTTTGCCCTGGGGACAAGATGGAATTAAGCTGGCAAATCAAAAAGGGCAACTTACAGCAACCCGCTGTCAATGTTTACTAGATTCCACTTAATGGACAGTAATCAGGCAATCCGGTCTATAGGGCTGATATTGGTTCTGAATCCTGCCTGTAAGTGCGACAACACTTTGGCATGGGCAATCCAATCCTGTAGCCTAGATAAAATGTGCATGCTGTAGGCTTTCGGAATATTGTCTATTAGACTTATTGACCTATAATTTACAGGTGTGGGTTTATCACCCTTATAGAAAATAAGGATTATTCCTGCTCCCTTCCAAGACCTTGGGATTGGTACATCAGCCATCAGTGCGTTTGACAAAGAATTTATATGGGGGCCCCTGATCTGTTGTTTGTTGTTGAATAAATCTGCTTCCAAACTAGGGCTTTGCCTGCTTTCTGGGCCTGATTTGCATAAAGAGTCTCTTTTAGAGTGAATGACTTAACCTCCACTCCAACAAAATCTGTAGGAAGAGATGGCAGGGTCTCTTATATCCCATCTCCTAATCTCGCCTCCTTATAACACTTTAAGAAGTGAATGATCCAGGCTTCTAGGGGGGTGGGGGGGGTTTGCAGCATGGCAAGCTAAATCTCCATTGCCATCATGTGTGACCAACTACCAGAAGCGCTAATTGTCTCTAAGCCTTACCACTTCTAATAGATCCTGCCATATGCTTGCCTCCCATGGGGATTTGCTAGAATTAATAGCCCTGGAGTATCCCCTTCTAGACTCAATAATACATGCTCTTTAGTTACTTTGATGAAACATTGCCGTTCTCCTATTTGTGACCTAAAGACTAAAGTAAAAGGAAAGTTATTGCTATCATATCAATCAAGCACTGCCATATTATTGATTTTGTGCAAAATGCGAACATCCAAAAGTATAGAATTGACTTTGCATCAAGATCAGATGGAAAACGACCATTACATGACCTCAGACCAAAAGAGATCAATATATTGATAATCTGAACGGGCAGGAGTACTCATCTTCTGTGATTTTCTTTGAACACAAAGTCTGGATATTCTACTAGATTCATCCTCATGTAGCTTGTGTTTGGCAAAACAGCACCTGCAGGTGTCGAGTTGCTCTGTCTTCTCTACATAAATTGTTGCTATCTTTGTCCTTGAGCGGATATTGACAGGGTGTTCACTTTGTCCCATGTACCAAGAAAATCCTCCCCAGTCAGCATAAGCTCGGAGCAGGCTAAGTTTTGACAATGTCACCTTTGTTTTTTCAGTCAATGTTTTATCTCTCTCTCTCTCCTTTTTTCTCTTTCATCATTTATGTGTACGAATGTTACTTTCAGTTTTGCATATTTTTGATTTAATGTACATATGAAGAAGTTACCATTTCCAGAAACTGTTGCTCCATCTCTGCTATTCTTCTGCTAAAATTCACTGTGTTTTGAATTTAACCATTGCACTTCCTTACTGGTTGCCATTGTCCATATGTGTTGTTTTATGTACTAAGTTTGTTTGATGTAATGTTGCCTTTAGCTGAGCTGATAGTAAAATTAGTTGTTGCCAGAATAATCCCTTTTACATATTTATCATCATGATTATAATAGTATTTAATTCGTTCAATAAGACTTATTTCATTAGAAGTGTACCAGCCCTTAAAAAGTTCCCAGCCCGTCATGGAGTTGCCTTTAAAACATATGTACCTGTTTCATTTTATAGTTAATTGTTATTAGTTAATACAAACCGTCACAATACAAGTTAAATACATGTGAAAAATATCTGTTTATTTAAAAATAATCCATTTTCTTAAAAACATTAATAAATATTGGTGCAACACAGAAGAATATCATGTATTTGTAATAATAGAAAGTTATAAAAATGCATTCAATTCATAATTGTAGGTACACTTCCCAATTTGTTAGTATAGGGTATGCATCTGTAAGAAAAGACAACAATTCCGCAGTTCTGGATATCATAATCCTGCTATTGTTTATCATCATATCAATTTCTTATGGTCTTTCTTCTGGACAGGATCCTTGTGCTGTTGAAAACTACTTACAATTATGCTTTACTGCTTTGCCATGAAATTGTAAAAACTTCAGAAGTTTACAATTTAGCTGGAGAATCTGCAGAGTCCCGATTTTTCATAATGGCTGTTCGACATGTTTGAATCCCTCGCCTATTAAATAAGTGCTTTAGAAGTGTTTGTCGCACATTGTTAATTTTGGGTCATATACAGACCAAATGCACAAAGTCCTCGTCTGGGGCATCACATAGTCTGCACATTTTTGATCCTTTATATTACAATTGTGGTTTGTCTGACAGAGCCGGTAGATCACCTAGGTGCATGGCCAATAATTTTTTCTTAAGATACACCGGATAGGTTAGTTGTAGGCAAGTTGCCGGTTGTAATGTGACATACTTTTGATGCATGGGCTTGCTGCGAAAATATACTTTTATAATCAACTAGCAAATTAATTTTTGCTGCTTTATTCATGGCCTGACAAAACGTAGAATGCGACAAATTAATGTCTCATAAGTCACCTGCATTGGTTAGTTGTAAAGATGAAAACAAATATTTATTGTAACTTGAATTGTCATCATTGGTCACAACTTCCCAAAGAGCGCTAATTAGAGGGCTAGACTGATTATTTCATAGTTTGTGCATGGATTTAATGAACTGGTACCTTCTTGCTATGTTTTTCTGTGTCAGTCCGAATTTCAAACAAATTTGGGCTGGGGAAGCATTACAGGGCAAATTAAATGCATATTTGTATGTTTTAATTTGTAGTCTGTCTAACATTTTGGAATCCATACAATTCATCACCATACTAGGTTAGAGAAGGAAAAAATTTTGCTTTCATAACAGAAAGAAGTAGTTGGTAGGAGGGACCATTTAGTGAGCAAGCTAAATGCGTGTATTAAAGTATTGTTTTTTAAAACCATATAATGTGGGTTTGCATGAAAGTTGAACTTTTTGTCAAAATTGAAACCCAAATACTTATAGGTACTTACTTCTTCTATGAATACATTATCCAGCTTGATCTTTGAAGAGGCACAGGTGTTGTTCCCAATAAGCATGGATTTTGTTTTTGAAATGCTTATTTCTAATTTGTTAAGATTTGTATATGCCGCTGTTTGTTTGATCAATCTTTGAAGTCCGATTTCTGTATTATTCAGCAGCACAATATCATCAGCATATGATTGATGGGTTATCATTAGTGGACTTAACCTTGGAGCATATAAGTTAACTAGATCCAGGTGAGTAGTTAAATCTGCCATAAATAGGTTGAGCAGATGTGGAGCTAGGACACACCCTTGCTTGAGACCCCTTACAGCTGAAATTTTCCTTGATAGTTTGGTCCCATTCCCTACCTTGATTTGAATCCATGTTTCTGTATATAACAATTCAATTGCTCTTAACATTTTTTCTTGTACATCCCAGCATCTTAGTTTAGTTCATAGGAGTGGTCGATCCACCCGATTAAAAGCAGCTTTCAGATCTATAAAGCAGAGTTGTAGTTTATTCTTTAGTGTGTGCTTTTTTCCTCAATTAATGCTACTGCTATCATAATAATTGAGTTACCAGACCCTTTCGGAAATCCTGTTTGCTGGGGTGGAATCAGGTTCAGAAATTGACCACTCTATTAGATCTTCCAATATTATTGATGCATAATATTTTGCTTCTGAGTTAATAAGGGCTATTAATCTGTAATTAGATGGTTTGGTTTTGTCTCCACCCTTAAAGATAGGGTTTGTTAAATATCCCATCCAACCTTCTGGAATCATACCTGAATTTTGTACCTCTTTAAATAGTAGCATTTTCGGATTGGCCAATATTTTATGGCCGGTGGGATGCCATTTGGTCCTATGGCACTGTCACTTTTTTCTGATTTAATCACATTTTCGACTTTAGTAAGCGGACACGATGTATTATCTAAAGTGGGTACAAACTCATGATATGGCAATGTTTTAATCCCGCTTATTAATTTAGGTTCAATGGCTTTCTTAATTTTGTTATTTTTATTTACTTGCAGCTGTTCTTCGTCAATAAAAAGTGTTTTCAGATACACAACCCAAACTTGTTCTGTAACATTCAACTTTGTGAGTCTTGTTTAAACTGTTTATTGTTTTCCAAAGTGCTTTGACATTTGATTGTATGCAATTGTAGATCAACGTCGCCCATAACTATTGTTTTTTCTTTTTTCTTGCCAAATGTGTTTCGTACATTCCTTCTTAGTTGTTTTAAGTTGCCCCTTGTGTCTGGTTGGGTACTTCCTTTTTTTCTTCCTTATTTCTCTTCTCAGTTCTTTTTTTAGCTCTTTAATTTTCTGTAATGATGGGTGAATATAGCTTTTGGTCCGTCTCAATGTTAAATTTGATTTCTGGTTCATTATTTCAACTACAAATTTGATCCAGGCTTTTAAGATGGTAATAGATGATGCTATACTATCCTCCAATATTGTTTTGGCTTTGCCTGCGATTTCTGGAAGTCGATTAGATGACCAATTCACTCGTTTATGGGTAGTTATTCTACTTCCCTCGTCAATTGTTAGAACAGACTGGTATCTGTCCGGATGTATGTTTATTGCTATTTGCTGAATTGAATAATCGCTATCCGTTGTGCATTTAATTTTAAACATACTTAATTGCTGGATTACTGGCAGGGAAAGAATAGTATAGTCAATGACGTACCCAGAAGTCGGTCCATAATAAGTTATCTAACATTAATTACTCTCAAACCAAAATGTTCTAGAGTGGTTACCAATTCCTTACCTACTTTATTAGGTTTCCTCCAGGGATGGGCCGTTTGATGGTTTACAGACTAAATTTCATTTTCTACTGTTAACTGGTTGGCTTTGTCTGGTGTATTAATAAGATGGGTATTGAAATCACCTGTTATAACTATTTCCCAATTCAGGGTATTATATCTTACTTCAGATATTTTGTGTGTTAATTTTTAAATGTTATTGATTTATCTTGAGCATCTGGATGAGCGTATATGTTGAAGAATTTTAAAGAGGTTATCCAGTGATACCCAACCCCATTAGGGAAGACCTCATTGATCACCACGTGCATTGACTAAAGGGGGATACATATGTCCTCAGGACAAGTTGCAAGTAACCATAACCCACAAATTGTGACACTCCCCCTTGCCTTCACTGTGCATTCCTCATATGTAGGCCAAAAGGTACTGCATGCATTAGTAAAACTACACACACACACACATACACACACACATACATGTTAGTAACAATAGGGGATTAGAGGACTGCAATGCCCATAAAATGCTAGCTAGATAAACAGAGTAACAAATGCACCCAAGACGATCACCCCATTAAAAAAAAATCTCTGTCAAGGAGAAGGGTAGGATCAAAATGAACCACAAAAACAAAATCCAGGTGCTTTATTATTTAATGATCCTAGTCTTCTAAAATGTATCCTTAACTGGGGCTTCCTTTCAGTACTGCACTAAAAGGTTACACAAAAATAAACATACCGAATGTTCTGGAAAAGGGACAGGCACAGAAATTTCCAAGACCAAAAAATTATGCATGTTTTTTGAAAAGCTGCGCTGCAACCCACAGCTCTTATCCAACTGGTCTGAGATCACACTCTACATGCACCATTATTATTGTAGCCTGCCATCTTTCTTCAATAGCAACCTCTGAAGTCCCAATGAGGCCCAAGTGTTCAAGCCAAAATGCCACCAACAATTTTTTAACCGACAATTTTTAAACAACAGACTCTTTGCACTATGCCAAACAAAGACACCCACTGATGCCATAAAACTGCAGATGACCCCTCCAGACACCATCCCAAGCCTGTAATGTTCCACTAGTTGCACCTTTGTTTATCGTGTGCTTAGTATGGGCGTGTCCATATCCATCCACCGCGAGAAATAATCCCATTGAGCCTTTATCAGCTTGCTTAAGGACCTCTTCCCCCAAACTTACACTTACACTGAACCAAACGCTAGTATTCCACACACACTACGCAGCACGCTCTTGCACAACACATGGTACCACCACATGAATGCCAAGAGTGTCCAGAGATTAGCTAGGTTATGCTATGTCAGATCGCCAAACCCTATGCCATGACTACAGACAGACTTTACCTATCACAAGAAATAGTCTAAAAAATAAAATGTCTCTTCCACCTGTACTTATGTAGGATTAGGCCAGTGGAGTAGCTCCTCATAGTGTAGTAGTAAACATTACCCAGTATGAAACCAACCCCATGGCATTGCACTTTTTCACTGAGCCTAGCACATTCAAACTGAGCTAGACAGGATGCATATGTGGGGCACCATAAGGAAGTAGGAATAGTTATGTTAGTTCCCTTAGGAGTAACGTCCCCAAGCATGCACACCTTTTCAATTTATCAATAATTTCTGTTCCGTTCTTGTAACGCGTATTCAATAAGTCATACGTTTTATTTGTACATTCTTTCATACTATGATTTTCATAGTATGCATTTGTCAACTAGGTCCGCCCAATGCATTTCGGGCTGTTGCCCTTCGTCAGGGGAATTTCAATTCTGAAAATATAGAGCTGCAACAGGTTGTATTAATAGCACAGGATAAACATGTATTAAAAAAATATGACACATTGGTACTCGCGAATTGTGCATTCAATTTCAAGGGTTCAAGAGTGTAAAAAGGACACCCTGTTGCACCCCTGAAATTGTAACATGAATCTTTGAAAAATGCATGTTAGTTTTTGCAAGTTACCAACCAGTTTTATTTTTTGGTAATTTGAGGCCCAAAATAGTGCATCAAGCATTGCATTTAAGGAATCGCAACTTGTAATTCCTTAAATTCAGTCACAATTTGAAAAATCATAAACAATTGTGATTACCGAAATTGCGCATCCCAAAAAGTTTCATGCATTGCAAAAGTCCATTTTGCGATTGCAAACAGACAATTTTTGTGAATCGCACTGCCTGCGATCGCAAAATCCCTTAATGCATGTGCCCATCAGATGCTCTCTTCAGCTACACCGAAAAAATGTTCCTGAAAATAAATATCTCAGACTAAAGTGGTTCCATTGAGGGGAAGAAACATTATACCCATTTTAACTGGAAATTGGGAGGGAAATACAAAGAAGTAGCGAAGAAGTGCATTGATTTAGGGAGAGTATTTTCACAGATGCTTAAAAATAACTCTCATCTTCAGCAATTGGAATGTAAGGCTACAACCCACGCAAGTACATTAAAGAGTTTTTATTCTTTCTCAGGAAAGGAACGTTCCTATCCACTCCTGGAATTTTATTGAGCCAAACTTCCCCCCATCCTGACGTATGCACTAGAATATGTTCAAATAAATAAACAGCTTTTTCTGCACAAAGGGAAAACTATTACGGAAAATAACCACTACTAATTAGGCTACCCTGGTCCAGGCACCCAGACTAGAGTTGTTGCTGACTAGTGCCTATACAAATTCCTTAGCCAACATAATTAGATGGACATATAATATGTTACATGCAAAGAAATATAATGTGAGAGCTCTAAACCTTTGAGGTTGGGTTGAGTGATTTTATATTTAACAAAAATCTTGCAGCAGCATTATATCACGTCAAATGCACTATATCACTTATACAGTCCTGGTCGCAGGCACATCTGAAGCTATTTTTTAAAAATATGACATTGCACCTTAGCTTTAACTTATATTCCTCTTACTGTTTTCATTAATCCCATTATAGGTCCTATACAGTTCTTCTGAATTCAAGACCTATCAGCAGTATCTGAGATTTACACTCAAACACAGCATTCAACGCGTTATCATCATGCTCAGGGATATTGACTTTAGACACCCATGAAAAGTATGGGATAAAACAAGCAATAAAACAGGATTATGTAAGCTCTGTAGTGGAGGAAAACAAGATCTAGCCCACGTGCTTCATATATGTTTGAAAAAAATAGTAGTAGTTTTAATCAATTTTTCTCCAAATGAATTTGCTTGTCATAATCTGTTACATTTTCACATCTTTTTATCATTTTTTACAGTAATGTATTCTTTGTATTTATTTTTTATAAGAGGTCTAAATCTATAAATAAAACTTGATAGGTACACTTGGCTAGAAGGGAAGGGTCAACCCCTAATTACACATACACTTGCACTGTATTCTTTGTGTTTCAGAGGCAAAGGAAGCATTCCACTTGGTACCAATCACAACTGTGGTGCAATACTGCACATACCAGATCTGCAATGAGACACCTCTGTGTTGAGGGAGACCTACTAGCAGTGTGGCAAGTTAGGCCAACACCGAGCTAGTCCCCTGATGGCAGGGCCTCTGCACACTCATAACTGGATACACACCCAGAACCCAGTCCTCCCTGGAGATGATCTGTCTGAGATGTTCCAACATCCACTACATATGAAAACATCTCTATTGCATCAGGCTGAAGAAAAAAGAACAGCTTATTATTTTGGTTGGGCTCAGTACAAGGACATTCCGAAAGAATTTACACTGTTTTCTGAAACTCAAGTAAGCACATGAGGTTCCATACCCTTCTTCACCTTGCAAACAAAGCTGAACACCTGTATGTTATGAATAATGAGGAGGGAATGGCTGAAAGTGATCAACCACCCTGAGCTCGGCCTAAACTACCAAGGAAGAACTGGGGGTCATCAGTCTCATGAAGATGCAACTTTGCATGTGTTGAATTTGATGACCAAGAAGGAGGCTGGAGTATACTCCAAGATCTGTGTGTTCTGCTGTACTTTTATCCCTGGAAACAACATGGTCATTGGGACACTTGTTCTCTCCATCCAAGAATTACATTATCTAGAAGCTGACATGAAGAAGGGAGGGAGGTGCGCCTGCGCAGGACTGGTCCTCCAAATTATTTTGCCTCCAATGGGAGACCAAAATATACCTGTCACTGCTCCTGATTTTCATTGTTGTATTGTTTTGTGTTGAGAATTTCCATCTGTAAAAATGCAGTCCTCAAGTTAGGTAGAAAGCATTCAACAAGGGAATTAGTAGTAGATACAACAGAAACACAGCAGACCTCAAATAACGGGCTGTCATGAACTATGGGGTTAAAGAGGTGGAATATTATTATTGGAAAATATGATGTAGATGACGACCATGATAAATGTATGAATAAAAATTCATACTTGCATCTCTGTTGTTGAATTTACCGGATGTGACCTTTTCCTCAACCCAGACTCAGAAATGCATGGTTAGTCAGGCCCCACGACCTAGGCCTGAAGCAACTGATGAACAGATCACTGGTGGGAAGACACATAACCTTTAGCCAGAACAGGACAACAGAAAACCCCAGATTGATCCCACAGATAGGCATCAACCTCTCAATATTTTCAGGAGATTGGGCTCAATAAAACACGATTGACCAGAGGGGAGCACATTCACAAAAACACATTAAGGTTAGATACCACACTAAGTTAGGAACACACAGCCAATCAGAACACAGCATGAACATCACATGTAGTGGTCACACGCTCCTCAGGCCATACATCTGGACACTCATCCACTGGCCCTGCATTAGGCCCTTACAAGGATGAGGTCCCACCTGTGCACCTTATCAAATCCCTAATTTATGGCCCAGTGACTAGGCCCACAAATCTGCCACCAAAGGACTGCATGAATCAGTTCATGATTCTTTATGAAAAGTATACATTGACCGCCAAAACCAATGTGCTGGGAGACAGTCTTCAGACCCTGACTCTAATGCCTGATCTCCCAAGCGGGTGCGTTTAATTTAAACAACGGTTTCTGTTTAGCCAAACAGCTCTTGGCTTTCCTTCTTTTTAAAAGTAATTTCATATTTGAACAACAGAATCATCTGAATAGTTTACCGAACACTTCCTGAAAGATTTCACCACATTCACCAGTGGAGTGATGTAGCTGTTTAAAGAGGGTGGAGCTTAGGGCCAAGCCTTGAGGGATGTAGTCTACATCTCTTTGCAAAAATGGGTAAGGGAGATATCAATAAAAAAAAATATCTCTTAAGAAAGAGACCCACCAATCCCAGGCTTTGCCTCGCACCCTGATCTCATCAAGTACCCATAGCAGCAACTCATGATTCATTGTAGCGAAAGCAGCACCTAAATCTAAAAGAATAATTGCAGTTGAGCAACCATTATCTGCAAAATGGGTCCAACAAATATTTCTTCTCAAATGAGGCTGTCAAAAGACTGTTCACATTTTTCTCCACTGCCTTTAACAGGAACTGTACTAGATAGATTGGTCTATAGTTTTCTGGCTGGGCTGGGCCATGCAAGGTTTTTATTCAATAGAGGAATAACTTTAGTGTGTGTCCCACCTCTGTGGACAAAGACACATTGGCTAGCCTTAAAAATGTAGGCATAACAAACTCCTGCAATTTTAAATACCAGCTCAGTTTAAAATAGTTTGAGACAGCAGTAACATACCTATGAGAACCATTGGATCAGGTTATGATTATGAGGACAATAGCTTTAGAAGGCAGGCAAGAGAATCAGCTGTTTGATGAGCCCGGGTTCGATCAGAGTGGGTGTTTTTTTTGGAAGGGCCTTTTCAGCTGAATATCTGGGTGAATCATATTTCATGAAGCCGGCAGCAGGTAGACTGTCCAGGTTTCATTCCCTGAAAGTTGCATGTTTTTTCTTTTCTTATTATTTAACTATAATTACCATGTGTTCCCGTATCCTTAAATGAGTTAATCTCTAAGTTAGATTCCAAAAAACACTCCTTCTATTTCCTTCCTCTAATTTTCACTACTTCAAGCATGCCTGTTTTTTTACTTAAATTAGCTTTTCAGGTGAGTGGGGCTTCTTACAATAAGCTTTTCTGCCCTGAACATTAGTACTCTTTATCCCAGAGATATCTCTAGCCGTGTCTGATGCCCTCATTTTCACATCTCAAGGTTTACAATTTGCTCATTGTCTAGAAGAATGCTGGAGCTGGTGATTTTTTGATGTCATGTCGCAACACACACTGACTTTCTTGATCACAACAATGTTGTGAGTATTCCACAGAGTCTGTGAAGCCCTGCCAACTGTAGTGTGTTGTATATATTTGTATAGTTGGATAGAAATCAATTGCTAATTCCGCAACACACAAGTGACAAACAAAGGTCAGTTTTCGTTTCTAAATTTTCCACAAGAAGCCGCAGTATCAAGAAAGCAATATTAAAACAATGGCCGATACTCGCACTAGAGAATGACTTCAGAGTCACCAAAAACCTGAAGGAACTGCTAAACACCAAGGGAAACACAACAACAATAAAACATCGTGGCACCCTTCGATGTTATAACTGCAGTAACTGTAAGGCTATAATTAAAAGAAATGAAATATCACATCCTACAAGGGGTACTAGCATCAAACTTAAGGTGACAGGTACTTGCGACAGTAACAACTATGTTAAAATCTCCTTGCGGACTAGTTTACGTCAGAAAAACATCCAGAAAAATAAAGACAAGAATCAGAGAGCAGAAGAGTAACATTAGACTCAAGAACATCAAGTCTACCGTAGCCGTACATTTTAATCAATTCAGCCACAATCCGAGCCAGTTAAGGTTTTGCATCTTAGAAATGGCACCACAGTTGCCAGGTCGGGATAATCCTCAACATCTTCTAAGAAGAGAACTATATTGGATAAATTACACATCATCTACACAGCCGAAAGGACTCAATGAACATCTAGAAGTCAGCTGTTTTTTAATAGATCTTTATTGTACAGTCAGCCTATGAATGTGTTAATTTTGCCTGAGTTACTTACATTGTTTATATATTTGTCATATATATTGGGTATATATATATTGGTATACATTGGTTCATATACATGGTTACACACACTGACTCTTATACTTTTGTTTATATTGGTTGTTTTTATTTAGTTACATACATTGGCATATATTGGTTCATATACATTGTCACACAAGTTGACTAACACAGTTTGGTTCATAATAGTTGTTTTTAATTAGTTAGGCGTTTCCACACAACTGTACCAAACCGGTAAATAACAGCGTTTTATTTGTCTTCGGACCTTTACACTTTTTTCATTGTTTAAGTTCACGTCAGACTCTAGCTTTCACTGACTTTGGACCTTTCACTCCTTTCTTTTAGTCCACATAAGTCACGGAATTATTTTAGTGTGACGATCACTTTTCCGATTGAATCTCTCACATTCATCATTGAACTTCAAATCTTAGTATGTTTTCTCTTTCAACCACGGTCACGTGACCGGACATTTGTTCATCGCGCAACCGGAACATTAAAATCGGCGTCCCGTGAACACGGCACACACAGCGTTTTTTCGAATCTCGAAGACCCTCTGCCCATATATTTCGGTAAGAAGGACAATTAATCCTTGCATTATGATTATTACTATTTGTTAACCGGTTCGAATTGCAGGTAATCTACCTCCTTTAACTACAGGTACTTGCCTGTGGAGCGATTCTTACTATCAACCCTGACCATTGCAAAGCAACGCTTCAGGTTAGACATTGAATAATCACTTCACATGGGGTAATCCGCCGGAGGAAAATGCACTTGTCGAACTTAATATGCACGTTCATCCATGAATACCATCCCGTTCACGTCCATTGACGGGCCTCACCTGTCTATTACGCGCATTTCTTAAAGGTCTAAATAATACTCAGTTAACATCGAGGTACGATTGGTTTACTATTTTGACACATTTTCTCTTTTTCTTAGTCACACAGTTTTTACACTTTGTAACAGCCTCCAGGCCACAGTTCACTCGTGTGCACAGTTATTGAGTTCTTGCGGGCGCTCGTGCACTCTTGTGTTACTAAATCCACGCATGCCACCATTTTCACCTTTTTTATGATATATGTATCACAGTTATATGGAGCGGTTTGTGTACCTTAGTTACCACAGTTGTGCTTTACTTGTGTGCGCTTAAGGATAAATACCCCTGAAGAAGGGTGTCAGCCCGAAATGCATTGGGCGGAAAATGTGAGGACGTCTTCTGATATACTATGAATGCAATAGTATGATGATGGACAAATGAATAATAAACAAATAAACTTACAAGTATATCACCCTAATGAAGAATTTATGAAAGTCATTTAAAATGTGATGAAATCATTCATTTGAGTGCCTATTAGAGACGCCATTCCTACGGGAAGTAACGCAAAGTGTTTGCAGATGGTCAGCACTGACCATGTTTCAGAGAACAGGGGCACTGTTGCTCAGTTGTAGATGAACAGGCCTGACTGCGGTGGGCAGTTCAGTGGTAATGTGCATATGGTGCGGCAGTGGTATTTTATTTTGTCCTCATCTCACCATATAGTGTCTGCAAAACAAGCAAAAAGCCACGCTTCCACCATAGGCACCCCGGGCTTCTGCAACTGCATTGACTTTAGAATGACGTTAGGCCCGACCAGGGCAGCTTCTTTGCTCAGGCTAGGTGTAATCATTGGACGAGGGATCAATGAACCAATCTCATTTCTTTAAACCATGATAAAAGCAATGACCAGATATTAAGGCTATAATCATTAACATGTCCCTGGTCTAAACAAGCCATAGCAAATGAACCTCTCAGCCAGTTCTCATATAGTGGGGGCCTTTGATCTTTCCACAATTTGCAGATCTCCCTCTGGGCAATAAGGATCAGATACAATAACAGGCCTTTTTGAATTGCCAACAACAAGTTCATCAGTTCATTATCAATATCAAATATAGCTACGGAGAGATTCAGATTGAACTTAACTTTAAACATTACTCCAAGTGCACGCTCTACATTCTGCCAAAATCCCCTCAAGTTAACGCACTCCTAAAATAAATGTATATCGTCCGCCTTGGAGAGGTCACTTCTTGGGTACATTGGGGAGGAGAAAGGAGCAAATTTTGCTATATTCATAGGCGTATAATATAGTCTGTTGATGACATAAAAGTCATTCTTTTTAAGGGATGTCTGTTTGACATACTTATGTAATGTTTGAAGAGATTGATCATACAAATCAACAGCTATAATATCCAAGCAGTGACGCGCTCCAGCTGAAGATAAAAGGACTCAATAGGGCGCGTTCGCTTGACTAAGAAGTGCGCTTTTCACCCTCTTGAGGCAACAGCTGGGAGGTCTCTCTTTCCCTTTTTTTTTAATAGTGATATTTCGTGATATTCGTGATACTTGCCATTTTTAAAGCTTACACCGAGTTTATTGAACCTGTGTGTTTCGGCTTGATTACAAAGCTTTTTACTTAGGACACTGTGTGGAGACCTTGTAGAGATCTCTCTCCCCCTCCCCTCGCCACCGGGCCACTCTCAGCTGAGTACCGACGCTGAGAGCTGGTCTCGGGTAGCCGATCCCAAATCAGCGGCCATATTGGGTGTGGGCGAGCGTGGTGACGCGCTCCAGCTGACGATAAAAGGAAACGGTTATGCCTCCGCGCAGCGGACGCGGTCAGTGGACGCGCCGGACCTGTGCCGGAGTCATGCCAGAGTCCTGCCCGTCTGCGCCTGTCCGCGGCCGAACGGGGCTAGGGGCCATTACCCCAAGTCCTTTAGACAAAAACCCTAGGAGCTATGATAACACTACTTTATATCGTCTAAGACCTACTGAGCTGACGAAATGTCAACATACATTGGACCCTGCCAAGTCTCCTTTATTATGCCAACACTGTCATAGGCATTTTAAAAAGCACGACCATCGGGACAGAAACCATACGTCCACTACACTTTATAATCTAGCACTTCTAAATTGCAGATCCTTGCCAAAACATTGCACAGAAATAGGACTTCTAATACAAGAACTGGAATTGGATGCCATATTCCTGACCGAAACTTGGATCCAAACAGGAAATGAACCAGACTTCGTTCGCGCCCTGCCTTCAGGGTACAATATCTGTAGACTAGATCGTAGACTAGATCGTAGCACAGGTAGAGGTGGAGGGCTAGCCATTATTTTTAAGGATAAGTATAGTTGTCGCCTCCTGCCATCAATCTTCATAGAAGGAGAAAACCTTTCTTTCTCCCTAGAGCTATCCTCTACAGACTGTCTATCAGGCACTATATCGCCACCCAGAGACGCTCAAGGATTTTATCCCAAAATTGATTGATCTAGCCTCTGAACAAGTGATAACCATGGCCAATTACACCACTCTAGGAGACTTTAATATATAATGGGGACGCCTTGCTGTTTTACTCCTTACCCGTTTAGATTGCCTGTCATCAACCTACTTCTTGCGGAACCCGCTCCGCGGGTCCCGCTGCGTGAGGAGTGTTTGCCTGCAGCTCTGTAAAGGGAACATCGAGGGAAGTACTTTTTCGGGGCTGCGAGCGAGTGCGCGCGCTCAGCTGGGACTGCATATCCCAGGAGCGCCCGCCTGCCCTGATCAGCTACACCTGGGCCGCTCTCCCCGACCCCTCCTACCCTTCCACCGAGCCTCTATTTAATTGCTCTCGCTAAGACGGCGAGTGGGACGCCTTGCTGTTTTACTCCTTACCCGTTTGGATTGCCTGTCATCAACCTACTTCTTGCGGAACCCGCTCCGCGGGTCCCGCTGCGTGAGGAGTGTTTGCCTGCAGCTCTGTAAAGGGAACATCGAGGGAAGTACTTTTTCGGGGCTGCGAGCGAGTGCGCGCGCTCAGCAGGGACTGCATATCCCAGGACCGCCCGCCTGCCCTGATCAGCTACACCTGGGCCGCTCTCCCCGACCCCTCCTACCCTTCCACCGAGCCTCTATTTAATTGCTCTCGCTAAGACGGCGAGTGGGACGCCTTGCTGTTTTACTCCTTACCCGTTTGGATTGCCTGTCATCAACCTACTTCTTGCGGAACCCGCTCCGCGGGTCCCGCTGCGTGAGGAGTGTTTGCCTGCAGCTCTGTAAAGGGAACATCGAGGGAAGTACTTTTTCGGGGCTGCGAGCGAGTGCGCGCGCTCAGCTGGGACTGCATATCCCAGGAGCGCCCGCCTGCCCTGATCAGCTACACCTGGGCCGCTCTCCCCGACCCCTCCTACCCCTTCCACCTATAGTGTGCACGCTCCATATTAAGCCATCAGTCCTCCCGCAGCGCGGGAGAGCGCGCGGGAGAAGCCCGGGACAAGGGCGGGACCGTCTGTGGCCGTCCGGGGCCGCAGGAGGCCGGGCTGGGCCACCCCACCAACATCTACGGTGCTGGTACTGATAAAAACGATTTGTTCACTAACTGTATTTTGACCTGCTAGTCCATTGCTAGGTAGAAGGGGGGTTTCTTGCTCAATGGCTTGTTCAACAAGTATTTCTACCCTGCTGCCTTCTAGGGATGAGGTAGAGATAGCAGTCATGGGCCCTCTTGATTCTTATTTCAAACGATTACCTCAGGATATTGATAGGGAGATCGCTCTGGCAGAAAGACGAGCCGGGCGTAGGTTGTCGATTGAGCTCTTGAAAAACCCACTTGAGAAACATCAAGGTCAAAATTTCCCTGCGTTGGTCACGCCTTTGTCATCTATTGTATTACCAGCTACCCATGATACAGTACTCGATCCGCCTCTGTCTAGTGAGTTAACGGGTACTTCTTCCATAGACACTGTAGCTGCTACTGTATCTGTTGAGCATCTAAATGCATCTAGCCAATTACCCAAAGGGCAGGAAGCATTAGAAAAAGTTTGTGTACAATTGGAAGTGATTAAATCTAAACCCTGCCCCAAAAGGAAATGGGGAGCCACTGTAAAAAAAACACAACCACAAAAACCTGCAAGGAAGTACAGGAAGCTGGGTACCAAATCACCCCCAGGCCATGCCCCTGTAAAGAATGGCGTTGTAATGTTAACGGGAGAGGGTGAAGTCGTCCCTGTAGGTGTGGACCCCATAATAATGATGCCCCCTACAACACCAGTGTCACCAGGTTTAGATCCCACTATTATAGCACCCCCTGGCTCTCTATCTTCTAACCATGATTTTCTGTTGGAGGTGGAAAAAATAATGCGTTCCCTTTTAAACCCCGTTGAGCTTAGACTTAAAAAGTTAGCAGAACAACTTGACCATCTAGAACAGGCTAGCTTAGATAATTTTTTTTCATTAAAATCTTTAATTAAGTGTGGCAACAAAATGGGTGAGAATGGGAAATATCGACAGACAGCCGACCGAGACCCAGGAGTCGTGTTGGTTGACTCACAACCTTCGATTGCGAGTGGTGTTTCTATGCAGGGTAATAACGGGCTGAATAGTAAGAACGTATCTGAATCGTTGTCCACCACAAGTAAGAGTAACTGTGGGAAAATTAAGCCCAATAATATTATTGTTAAGGGTAGAAAGGACAGTATAAAAAACTCAGTTGCCACCACTAGTAAAAACGTTCCACCCTTGCCGACCAGCTCGAAAACATGTCTGGGTACTTTGCCAGGAAATGACAAAACCTGCTGTAATAATGGCACTGGAAATAATGCGGTGTCAACCTCCCAGATAGTAACGGGGGGTGGCTCCATAAGGGATGGCCATAGCGTTGGCGATGGGAACAACATTATCGTGGCAGTGGAAAACATTGTTTCACAGTGCCGTGCTGTCCCAGAACACGGCCAATCAATGCCACAAGTGACCAAACCGCCAACTAGGACACCCCCAGTACAGCTTACCCCGGATTCCTACCCATATGTGGCTATACTCACCAACGTTCCACCCCTACTCGAGGGCCAAAGAGAAACTTATGACACGCTAAAAAACAAGGCCATGCATTGGCTTCGGGTCAATAGACCCCTGCCAGGGGGAGTGGACGGTTTGATAATTGGGGTCAGAAGGGTCAATTGGATAGGGAACACTTCAAAAAAACAGGGGGGTGAGTGTATTATAATTAACTTTCAGGACCCAAGGGTTGTAGGGTTAATTACGGGACCAGGTTGGAACATTAGTATTGGTGGGATCGGTGTTGTGGATCTCACCTTCTTCTATCCCAGACCGGTGGCGATTTACCCTGGGGGTAGCAGGGAACAATTGAGATCTAGTCTCTGTCCCTGGGTAGAGGCTGGCCCCCTTCCTGCCCCCATTTTAAGATACAATGATTGTTATAACCAGGTATATAACCCTTATAATGGGCAGGGGCAGACGAGGTGGGGATGTTGACAGAAACCTGCTGAACAAATGTATTCTGGAAGGAAAATGGCCAGGGGAAGTATCCCAGAGGCAACTCTGGTATCCAATGAAGATGCAATGTGTAAAATAGTTGAAGTGGCTAATGATAAGGACTGTGTCAATATGCGAGGGAGTATCATTGTATGTCCGGAGGATTGGGGGGGGTGAACCCGGACTTTTACCAAGCATTGGCACAAAGGAGGGTACAGATGTAATTTGCACAGATGTTGCCCCAGGAGAGGACGGTGTTTGTGTGAGGCTGATCGATCTACCGCCCATGGTATCTAACGAAAGGGGGATCTGTACAGAAACTACCCAGGGGAGTTTTTTCTCATGGAATATAGCGGGGTTGGGGGCCAGATTGATGTCACATCATTGGATAGATTTTGTAAGCGGGTTTGAAATGTGCCTATTTCAAGAGACGTGGGCTTGTGATCCAATTTACCTGCCAGGTTACTTACATTTTTGTATACCAGCGACCAGAGGCACTAGGGGCAGACCTATGGGAGGTCTCACAGTCTGGATCAAGCAGAATTCAAAAGTTAAAATAAAAATGATTGATCTAGGCTGTAAGGATATACAATTATTGAGGTTATCAGTAGGGAAGGGTGGTGTGATAGATATTTATAACATTTATGCTAGGGGCATGAGTGTTGGGAATTCTGCCACCCTAGAAGCTCTATCCACCTCCCTTGAATCCCAGTCACTTGGAAATAGAGTGGTAGTGGCTGGTGACCTGAATAGGACATTTGAGCCTTTAGAAAATACTGCACATCCAATAGGTCAAGAGGAAGACGCCCTTTGGGGCGTTCCAAACTTAAACCTTATACCTGTGAAGCGGTGGACAAAAGATATATTGTTGTTGAATGCGATATGTTTGGAACATGGTTTGAGGGCCCTTAATGGCAGGACAAAAAGCGACCAAGGAGGAAATTGTTCATTCGACAATGGTCATAATAAAAGTAGGATCGACTATGTCATCTGTAGTCTTGAGTTATGGTGTGGCGTGGGTGACATGGAAATCAAGGGGAGAGTAGAAAGTGACCATAACCCCCTCTGTGTCACCCATTCATGGTGGAGGGCCGCGCCTGCCAACCCAGTGTCAGGTAGTGAGACCGTACCTGTTATGGCTAATGACTCAAGAAGGGTGAGATGGCCAAATGTGCTGGCCAATTTGGCCACCTTGGACTGCATTAACTTGGAGGTGGATAATGCTATCGCCGCCATGGAAATAGTAGATCCTGTAACACCGGGTTCCTCTCAAATAACAGACATACACGACGCATTCTTCTCTTTGATAAAACCGCATTTTATCAAGTCAGTTAAGGTAAATAGAAAAGCACCTATCAAATTGGCGAGGTGGTTTAACAAGCAGTGCAGGGTAACCAGACTGGAGTTGGGCAGAGCAATTAAAAGCAGGGATAAGGCCTCGATTAGCACCGCCAGGAAACAATATAAGGACAGCATTCGTAAGGCTAAGAAGTTGTGGGACGAGGAGCACTGGGAGGAGCTACTTGAGGCCTCTGGGCTAAAAGATTCCAGACTTTTCTGGAAAATCGTGAAATGGGGCAGAGGTGGTACCCCCAATAACCCCGACAACAATGTCGATGAGGCATTGTGGGTCGAGTATTTTAAACCCCAGTATGCGGAGAACAGGGATATAGTGGCCACAGAACCAATCCCTGTGGTATTTTCCAAGGGAGATTTATTCTTAATCAAAGATGCGGAACTTGTAATCTCAACCCTGCAGGGGGGGAAAGCCCCTGGGTTAGATGGAATTCCCTCAGACATTTTCAAACACGACAAGGCTCGGTGGGCAAAATATGCGACTATGCTGGGAAATGGCCTTGCTATAGGGGCAAAAATCCCTAATGTATGGAAGGGGGCCATAATAATACCGATCTTTAAGAAAGGTGATCGGTCACTCCCGGCAAATTATAGACCGATAAGTTTGCTGGCCACTATGCAAAAAGTGGTGGGGAAGATGGTGGTCGACAAACTTATGGCCTGGGTAGATGACAACAATGCTTTATCCCCCTACCAGGCAGGATTTAGACGGGCAACCAGCACGGTTGATCAAATCTTTCGCTTCACCATGCTACGGTGGGGGACTGTACTCCTGGGCGAAGGCAGCCTTTATGTAGCATTTGTAGATCTAAGGGCTGCCTTTGATCTGGTGCCTAGGAGCAAGCTGTGGGTGGTTTTGAGCAAGATAGGGGTTCCACCAGAGCTGCTTACATTAATAATGCGTCTCCATGAAAGCAACTTTGCCAAGGTTCAGTGGGGGAGGAATGGGGAATCTACCACCAACTTCCCAGTTGAGCGGGGGGTATGGCAGGGATGTGCTATGGCACCCCTGCTGTTCTCCCTGTTCATTAATGGCATAGTGGATAGGATATTGGACGCGACGGTAGACGCACCTTCGCTAGCGGGCATCAGGGTTCCGATCCTGATGTTCGCTGACGATACCTTGATCGTGTCCAAGACCCCGTCGGGACTCCAGCAAGCCTTGAACATATTTGATATGTTCTGTAAAGAACGAGGTCTCGAAGTTAATGTAAATAAAACCAAGTTGATGGCCTTTGGGCAAAAGCGCCAATCCCAACCTAGGGTATCTTTGAACAACATCAAATTAGAGCTAGTAAATGTTTTTACATACCTTGGGGTGGAGATATCAAGTAAACTTGGTTGGTCGAGACACATTGAGAAGGCGGTGCTGAAACATCAGCAGATCTCAGGAGCCCTCCGGGTAGAACAAGTAAAATCCAAAACTAGGCCTATAAAACCTGTTCTCATGGTATACGACGCAAAAGCCTTGGGCGCAGCCCTTTATGGGGCTGAAGTTTGGGGCTTTGAGAGGCTCACCACCCTCCAAAGATCTGAGAACAGGTTTCTGAGAGGGATAACTAGTCTCCCTCAAAGCACCCCACTGATACCGCTTGGCCTGGATTTAGGAAGGAGATCGCTAAGTGATCGTGCCCGACTGAGGCCCATCCTCTATTGGAGACGGCTATGGACAACCATAGAAATTAGACACTATGTTGAGGGGTTCTTAGCATTAGCCAAATCAGATGTTTTCCATAAAATTACATGGCTAAAAATGCTGAGGGACGTCCTTGCTGAGCTTGGTCTCTCTAAACTCTGGGAAAACCCCCTCGGGGAAGTGTTCCCTAGTAAAACCACTATAAAAGCTATATATTGGGATTACATTGATCAGAAGCTTTGGAGGAGTGCAACCTCAGAATCCATGGGGGGTAGATTTATGGAAATTAAAGCAAGACCTGCCCTAGAACAGTACTGGGACATTATTACTGTTCCGCTAGACAGGAAATTATTTTTCCAGTTAAGGGCAGGTTCCCTCCCCTTGAGGTGTTTGACGTCCAGCTGGAGAACTAGTAGTAGTTCGTGTTGCCCGTCATGCGGCGCCCCAAATGAAAGTATCGCACATTTCTTATTTTTATGCGAGGCTTATGCAAATCCAAGAAAATCTTGGTTGGCACCTGTTTGTAGTAATCTTGGTGTCCTAAGTGGTGTTGAGGGGTTGAGAATTATTTGTACCTCCACGGAAATGGCCATTGTAGTTGGAACGGCAAAATATCTGGGGTGGGCATGGTCCATAAGGAGGAGGGCTGTATTTCCGAATATGCTTTGAATTCTACCTTTTCCGCTTCCTTGAATTATCCCTGTTAGTACCTAGTGGGGGAAAGATATGATTTTTAATTAGAAAAATGCTGCTAATATGTACGTTAAGAGCTTATGATTGTATGTATTTGGGTATGGCCCGTAAAGCGGAGGATTCTGCACCTTAACATGCATTTAGTTTCAGCACTTTATGAGAAAGCTTATTTTAACCATTATTGGTAAATATTTTATGTGTGTGTATTATGTATTTTTAACTGCAAATTTATTGTTAATGTATGTTTAAAGTTTTAAATGTATAAATTACATGTGTGTGCTTTTATGAGTGTATAACTCGAATAAAGCTTTTTCATCATCATCATATTCATCTAGATGATGTCTCTTTGTCCACCACCAATAACCTCCTATCTGGCCTTCAGGCCTTAGGGTTGGATCTAAAATGTCCACTGCCTACTCATGAGAAAGGCCACTTACTGGACCCTGTATTTAGTAATCTGCAAAATCTTACCTCTGGAGATCCTATCCCTCTACCCTGGACTGACCATTTCTTAATTCCCCTGTTCTGGGCCATCAAAAATATGCGTGAGGCACCTCCTCTCAATGTAGTATGCGATCGAAAGTGGGGTAAGCTACCTTTGGATAAATGGCAAACCTCATTAAAAGCCACTCAACCTGTAATAGGAACTAACATTGAAGAGGCAAACACCAACTTTAATATCTGGATCCAAAATACGTTAGACTCCATCCTCCCGAAAGTTACTATACAGAAATGTGACAGGAAAAACACCGCACCTTGGTATAGTCTTCACCTAAGATTGCAAAAACAAATATGCCGTAGACTTGAAAGAATTTGGAGAGCCTCTCCATCGAAAGACACAAAGGATATATACAGACAAGCTATTAGGAGCTACAAAAAGGAGATAAAAGAAACGCAGGCTAAATTTTACGAGGAAAAAATAGCCACTGCAGCAAATTCTCCCAAAGAGATGTTTCGAATAGCGAAAACTCTGATTAATCCGACCCAAAAAAACCCCATTAAAGAAGGAGCCTTGGAACGCTGTAACAAACTTGCAGCATTCTTTAAAGAAACAATAGAGACTATATACAACACCTTTCCCCTTACCCAAATTGATATAGATAATCAACATCATATCAACTTAATCGGAATGCCTATCTTAGACCATCTGGACCCTCTGACGCCAGAGACACTCAATATAATCATTGGTAAAGTAGTCTCAGGATCTCCGACAGATGCTGCACCGCCCAATCAGCTAAAAACAATAATTAATTCTGTCCAAACTACCATAATGGACATATTAAATCTTTCCCTTTCGACCGGTATAGTCCCCTCATTATGGAAGTGCGCAATGGTGAAAGCATTGATTAAAAAGCCTAGTCTGGATCCTTCCATGCTATCCAACTATGGGCCAATTGCTCTCCTGCCTTGGCTTAGTAAATTGGTCGAGAAACATGTAAACAACATTCTCACCAATCATCTCAAATCAAACAGCCTGTTGGATGACACCCAGACAGGATTTCGAGCTAACCATGGTACGGAGACTGCACTGTTGCTAGTAACTGAAGAGGCAAGGAAATTGGTAGACGAAGGAGGAAGGGCAGCTATCATCCTGTTGGACCTCAGTGCAGCGTTCAACACTGTTAAACATTCCATCTTAATTAACCGTCTCAGAATGAGCGGGGTGTCGGGCGCTGCACTGAATTCGATCGCCTCCTTACTTAGTGATCGCCATTTCCAAGTCTTTGAGGGCGATGTAGTCGCATCTGTTCAGCGGTTAGAATGTGGAGTGCCCCAGGGTTCGGCACTGAGCCCAACACTATTTAATATTTACATGAAGCTGTTAGCAGCTGTGGTACATCCTTTCAGCATTAAGATCGTCAGCCTCGCAGACGATACCCAACTGGTGGTCTCGTTGGGCCAAGATACGGGCTCGTCTGATAGACTGACACCCTGCCTTGAAGCAGTAGCCAGATGGATGGAGGACTCCTGCCTCTGTCTTAACGGAGAAAAAACTGAAATCATGTTGTTGGGCAATGCCGCCCCAACCTCCATCATGCCCTCATGGCCCACATGTCTGGGTCCAGCTCCACCACCCAAACCACACATAAAGAGTGTGGGAATGTGGCTTGATGATAAATTGACCTTTAATCACCAAGCCACAATACTATCATCAACCTGCTACATCCTGTTAAGGATGATGCAAAAAATTCTCCCTCTCCTCCCTTTTGCAGCACGAAGAATCATGATTCAGGCCTTAATTCTGTCCCGGCTGGATTATGGGAACTCTCTATACCTGGGAGCTCCTCTGTACACCATTAACAAATTACAAGTGGTACAAAACAGTGCAGCCAGACTTCTCCTCCAAGTCCCCAGGAGACAATCGGCCAAACAAGCTCTTCGCCAACTACATTGGCTCCCAATGAATGCCAGAATTCAATTTAAAACACTGTGCATAGCTCATAAATCCATTTGGAAAACAGGCCCTAAAATCCTCCACTCATTAATACCACTCTATCTTCCATCTAGATCGCTCCGATCTAGCAACCAATTTCTAGCCTCCACTAGAAAGATAAAGAAAGCAAGATGGGGGGGCCGCACCTTTTCACATCTAGCTGCTAAATCGTGGAACGCTCTCCCCCAGTCTTTAAGAGAGATACACAACCTCACTGCCTTCCGTAAACACCTGAAGACACATCTTTTCAACTAATGTCTTCACTGAATTGTCACTCTTGGTTCTGAAGCGCTACGAGGCCTCCAGGTAGTATGGCGCTATACAAATATTCTTTCAATTCAATTCAATAAGTTCCATACAGAATGCTGTGGAGAGAGGTCTGTAATATCGGCATCCACTAGATTCTTATACCAGTAACGACCTCCTTTTTAAAGAGTTTTGTATTATGAAGACAAAGCTCAATTCCCCAATTACCAGATGTAGACTCTTTCTCAGCTGTAAACCAGTAGGACAGTTGCATGTAATTACATTTTGAGAAAGAACTTCCTATGTTGGATCTTAATACCTCCCATGGGTGTACTCCGTCTGATGATATAAGATCAGACCAAATAGCGATGCCAGCCTTTCTAATAGGCAATGCAAGCCTATGCCCCAAACATGTAGGTAGACTTGGGGAATCCCAGATGGGAGCAAATTCAGAATAATAACCGATCCCCCATTTACTTCTAACCCTATGCCACACTTTGAGGGCTGTTCTTAAAACTTTCAAAAAAGCCCTTCCCCCACCCTCAAACGTGACCATCTCTCTCAATATCTTCCCCCAGTTAGTATCACCAGTAGTGATGAGCAACATCTGTATATTTTTTAACTAAAAAGCAAAAGAATATCTAAGAAAATACGGGAGAGCAAGACCACTCTTCAGGAGCTTACGTCTTAGCTTCTTCCAGGATAGCTTGTTGCTTTTATTGGACCAGATGAAGCGGCCTATTTTGCCTTGGATTTAGCTTACAGCCTTACTGGGGAAAGTCAAGGGGAATAGTACTAAACAAATATGCCAATTTTGGCAAAATGACAATTTTTACCAAATTTACAAAGCCATATATAGTCCATATATAGCCATATATATATATATATCCAACAATAAGGGCAAGATGGGACAGCCCTGCCTTGTTCCCCTTGTTGTATTAAAACTTGATGTTAACATGCCGTTTAGCAGGATAACTGCTGAGGCGCCCTAATAGCAGCTGATCAAGGTCTGTATAAAGATTGAGCCAAATCTCATTATCTTTAGGGTTCCCCAAAGAAAAGCCGAACAGACCCGTTCGAACGCCTTAGCTACGTTGTATGCTGCCACAGCAAAGGGCTCCGACCGTACCACTGCTAGATCTATACTGCCAATTAATTGCAGTGTCTGCTCCTGGATAGACCTCCCTGGGGTAAAGCCCTTTTGGTCCGTGTCTATCAGCTGCAGGACTATCTTGACTAATCTCCCGGCTAGAATGCTAAGAAAGATCTTATAATCGGCATTGAGCAGGGAGATTGGTCTTTTTGAGTCGGCTTTAAGGGGACCTTTCCCTGACGTAAGGATAAGAACAATTGTGGCCTCCTTCCAGGATTTGGGAACTCTGTCTTCCGAACTGTAGATGTAATTGAATAGTTCACACAGTCTTGGAAGTTACATGTCCTGGAGGATTTGATATATCTCCTCGAGAAGAGCATCAGTCCCGAAGCCTTGTTGCTCCTAATCTTGTTTATATGCAGTTTTATCTCTCTCTCATTTATAGGGGCATCAAGAGAGACTCGGCTGCCCTCTGTTAGTATTGTTAGTTCTTTATTCTGCAACCACTTTTGAATAACCACATGACTAGGAGATATCTCTTCTCTATATATGTCTGAGAATAGGGACAGGAGACACCTTTGCATATCTTCCTTTTTACAAGAAGTTGCCCCAATCACATTGATGATTAATTCCCTTATATTGGTTTTAGCTCGATCCACCCGAGCTTTCCAAGACAAAAGAGCTCCCCCTTTTTCACCATATTCGTAGTGTTGCATGCTATGGGCTGACCACTGGGCCTTCACCTTTTGTTCCAGTTTCCCCCTTTATTCCTGGTGCAAACATTCAAGATTGTTAAGAACATGTGTCAATTTCTCGGGATGTCTCAGAGGGCAACTCATCCTTTCTCCTTCGAGCTTGCTTATCTCCCTTTCCAGATTCTGAAATTCGAAGGCCTCTTCCCTATTCTTAGAACATATCAGGCTATGTAGCTGTCCACGTAGATGCGCATTAAATGCCTCTCATACAAAATCTAGGGAGGTTGAACCTATATTGACAGCGAAATAGACCAATGTAGAATCTTTAAGTGCACTGGTTATTTCTACATTAGACAGCATTGCCCTTTTCAATGTCCATCTAGGACTAGGACTTTGGCTTTTCCCTAAGTATTAAAAGGAGATAGGG
Organism: Lissotriton helveticus; assembly: GCF_964261635.1. Classification (NCBI taxonomy): domain Eukaryota; kingdom Metazoa; phylum Chordata; class Amphibia; order Caudata; family Salamandridae; genus Lissotriton; species Lissotriton helveticus. Next base: position 129,964,415 of record NC_136064.1, read on the forward strand.
GCATGGTCTGAAAGGATACTCGGAAGAATGGAAATATCTAATAGTTTCTCTAGGCCCAGCCTATTGGGTAGATTCTGGAGGAATGACCATGTTTTTGCCTAAAAAGGTAACATCTGGTCTGGTGCTTTTTTTAGCCCTCCAAACAGCAGCCAGCCCTAGATCATGGATCATGGATCATATTAGTTATTACCAGATAAACACGTGGGGCACCAACAGAATGACTATGATTATATCTATCTCGTAGGGGATTAAGAAGGACATTGAAGTCACCTCTGAAGATTATTGGAGTAGTGGTTTCTATTAATTTTGCTTACAGTTTATAAATATGAGCCGGATCGTCCACATTGGGACCGTAGAATGAAGCTATAGTTAGCTCTGTACCTCCAACTTCCAGCTGGGCTATAATCCATCTCCCTGATTGATTTCACAAGACTGATATTGCCTCTAGCTCCTTATCTAATTAAGATTGCCACTCCCTTATTATGAGCTGCCTGTTCAGATGAGCAAAAGTGCTCAACCCAGTGGTATTTACCAAAGATGGCCCTGCATTCCAGATGGCTCAGGTGTATCTGTTGCAGGAGACAGACCTGTACAGATGATTGTTCAAGGAATTTCATGACTAACCTATGTCTGCGTGGACACCTAAGCCCATTGAGGTTCCACGAGATAAATTTAATTTTAGTACTCATTAAAATTTACAATATCTACCACCAGCTGATCTTGATTCAGGTCTTTTGAGGATGGCTTGAATCTTAAAATGCAATTGAGATCCACAATACTTTTTAAAAACAATTCCCAATGCAACCCCACCAGTGATTCCCCACTCTCCCATCCCTCCCACAGTGACTCCATTCAACCCCACACACCCCTGGGGAACCCCCCTTCTCCTCTGGGCATAAACCCTATGGGCGAGTACCCCTGAACGTGACCATAACAGGACTATTTAATTTTATAGATAATAAACCAGACTCTCCGGAGAAAACCAGCGATACAATCAATACAGAAAAGATAGAGTAAATACTCTCACCCCCTTCCACCTAATTCCCACTCCCGTTCCTTATTTTGTCATTGAGGGCATCTACCTCCTCGATTTGACGCAAATTATGCATGTGATTATTCCACATGATCCAAAGAGATTCCAGAAATCTCAGTTGTGTTAGCTCCCAATGAATTTAGAGTTGTCATTCTTTATTTAACTTCCACGGTTTTGTTGCTGTGATGCGTGAGACGTCAGACCTGATAGAATAAGAAAATGAGCTAGAAAAGGAGTTGCTCTTGATCAAACCTGCTTTCAAAGCCAGGGATAACATTTTCTCCTTTACGGAGTATGTGAGAAAATGTACTAAATTTTCTGGCTTTTCTATTTCAAGATTCCTCCTATATGGGTCCCAGTGCACTCGCTGAATGTCCAGAGCCAAGTCCAGTTCCAGGGAGTCCTTAAGAATTGTTTCTTTTAAGAGAGAAATCACAACATTTTTAATATCCCCCCCTCCAGGTCTTCAGGGACATTTAATATTTTCAAATTGTTTTTTCTAGCATGATTTTCATGACGCTCTATGTCATCTTTCAGGTCCCTATTTTGGTGGGCTACTTTATCCAACTCCAGTGAATAAGAGTGTAGTGTAGTTCCTATTATCCAAATAGGCTCTGCGCATTGGAATAATACCTTCAATAGTATAGACCTAGGACGGAGGTTAACTAAGTGTTCTACTGACGATATTAGACTTAAAGTTTTGTGTTTGCCAGCTAGCTCAGAGTTCACTAGAAACTTTCCCGAATAGGCAAGGAGGAGTTTAACCTCCCTGGATAGACAAGAAGGGATTTAGTTTCTGACAACCATAGAACATGACAACTTTGCTCTCCCCTAATCAAGAGTGTATCTCTAGAGTCGTGTGAAAACAAAAGACAACTTATTTTACTCAGTCAGTTCAGTGCATTCTTAGTTTCACCAGATTGTAGAGAAAAGGAAGAGACGGGCGTGTTCAATAAAGGATGTTATTTATTGATCAGTCTCTTTTCTCGTACAAGAGAAATGAATCGATATTATTGTAATACTTATGGTTAAGTAAAGTGCATACAATAAAAGCAGAATTATAAAATAATACTGTAAAAGCATTGATATGGTTTCTAAGCCATAAGATATTTAAAATGGATAAAATAGATACATACATATATACATTTGACTAATCATACTCAACTGGTGCTTCTAACTACGCCTACCCCGGTATACCTGACCTAAGCCTAATACGTGGGCGGGAGTAGATAAGTAGCAGTTTAAGTTAAGTTTGTTTTGCCAAGTGACTGACTCAAGAATTCTCTGTAAGGGGTTATTCAGTTCTGTACCTGAGATCTAGAATGGTTGAGGGCTGGTATCTTTCGTCTTTGGTCTTGATATTCCAGCTGCCTACAAGGGCTGCTTGGAAGCGCCGGAGCTGGATTTCTCGGCAGGAGAAAGGCAGCGTTTCCTTCTCAGCGCGTCAGGAAGGCGGGGCAGCGCCAGTGGGCTTCGCTCTCTGCTGGGCTCCTCGGCAAGTCTCGCTGCTCCGATCTCGTCACCACCGCGTGTGTTTGCTTAAGGCAATGTCGGTAATATTTATACCTGTAAGGTGCCGAGATTGACGTAAGGATGGACATATATACGTCAATAAGGATGTCATACGAACTGGTCGTTAGCACATTCTTTACTGAAGTTCTCGGTGAAATCAAAACAATGGCTGTAGGGATTTTCCCAGGTTGTCATAGGTTTGATTTCTTTTGAGAACTCCGTATGCCTTATCAGGGGCTGGAGGGATAGTGCTTGCCTAATTAGATGGCAAGCGTTATGACCTAATCAGATAACGCGTTCCTGTGCCGTGGTGTGGCTTAATCAGATAACGGTTTTTGCACCGTGGGATGGCTGCTAGTTAATTATTAACCAGACCAGGGTCAGGAATAGGGGGATCGATACAGAACCTATAGGAATACATCACACCCACTTCACGCAGACTATGTCCATAATTACAAATCTAGGCATAGTAAATATACTAGTAGAGCATGTGTATACCGTACCACCCCAAAATACATTCATATGCATTTTGAAACCATGAAATATACGAAAAGATAATTATATGCACCATATGCACTCAAGCAGTATAGTAATGCTAAATCAATTACGCATATTCATACATCATTATTAATAAGATATGAAAATAACACATGAAATGGCTCTTAATACAGAAGAAAAGGTGCGAGTCCATTTCATCACAAAAATAAAATATTTATGAACATGCCAGAGTGCAGCTAATGTCTCTAAAGTACCTAAAATAGAATTTTAGTTCTCTAAGAATAGTTTCTACTTTAAGCAGAAGATAAGTGTCCCGAAAAATTGCAAAATATTTTGGGGCCGCTGAAAAAATTATGTTTCGCTGTCCGTAAACTGGAGAAAAAATTGTTCATGATATTTTATTATCAAAGTTGAAGGCCAAATTCAGGGTGTTGGGAACGCCGTGTGCTAGCTTGCTCAATAGTCATTATTTCTGCTCTAGTGAGAACATCATATCATTTAGACTGTCGAAAAAACTGTCAACAGCTTCCTGTGAAAGTTCCACTAACTCGGAAAAGGTGGTTACCATGCATTCATGAGCATGATTGCCTTCATTGATGTTTTGATCAGCATAGCTGACAGAAGGTCGTACCTGATCGATGCTGCTTTCATCTTGAACTTCACTACCCCTCAATCGTAGTGGTGAAGTCTCCACGAATGCCGTCATCAGGATTGGTAGCCGCTGGGGACACACAATGCATGAGCCGTTACCGGACCCAACAAAGTTTCTGCGTCCATTGGCACATCCGATTGTAGTGTCAGACAGGTGTCCAACACGCATTCTTCTCCGCATAGCAAGCACCTTAATACAGGTAAAACACATAGTTGCCACATCGGTCTAAATGAAAGAAACCAAGTCAAGTTTAGGTCTCCAAGCCGGGATAGTCCAAGGATTTTAGATATCCGGTCCCGGTATCCAATGGCTAGGATTGTTTCTTCCCTTGTCGCAGGTGTTTTGTCTGTGACACGGTTTGCCATAGCGAAATAACAGGATCAAAAATAGGATTCCTGCCACTAGTCCCAAAAGGAGAGGAAGTCCGCCAAAGATGGAATGGACGAAGTCTGGAAAAATACCCAGAATGGCTTTGAATGGTGTTAAAGCCCCCGAAAACACTGTCTTAAATACATTTGAGACTCCACTGGTATCAGAAATATTTAAGATTTCGTTCAGGATTTCTGCGAAATGTATGGGGGAATTAGTTGATTACAATGAATGAATCTCTGCCGTTGTCCTTGCAACTTGGAGATCATACGTTTCTTTTGATGACGTTAGCCTGGTCAGCGTCTGGAGAAGCACTGTCTTCATTCTGCTTAAAGTATCAATTCGAATAGAAGTAATTTTCAATTTGGGCCATAACCTTGCCTCCCTGTCTGGTGAAGCGCTGGGGAACAATACCCGTTCACAGCACATGACCTTCGCAGTCGTAGTTATGAGATAAGGTATTCCGGGCAGCAAACTACAACATCTGCGGTCTACAATCATAATGTAACTCCCGTTCGATAGTCTCCTAAAGAATGGTTCTATTTGTGTTGCAGGTGTGCCTAGCTGGTGACATGAAAGGTTATTTGAGGACCCTTCACAGGCTCCATGTAAACTAATACCATTACACAGAAGTGTACCGCTTAGTGACATCGCACAATTATTGCCACTAAGAAACACTTTCTGGCCTTTATTACTGACACATGCATGTGAATAGGGCAAGTTCCATGTTGACTTAATGTACCCCTTTCCCAATTTCTCGTACATGCCAGCCTGTATATATTTTTGGCAGTATTGAAACCTGAAAGTAGATATTGGAATATTAATTATCCCATGTATTATCCATTCAATGACAGGTCGTTCTGACATTGTCAATGGTAATCTCTCGAGTTTCTCAATGCTCAGGATTGTATAATCAGCACCCTTCTGTGCCATACTGATTTGTTTATCAGTAAGGTTAAAGATATTGAATAGTGACGTTGTGTTGATTAAACGCCAAGGCACATAGCCTGAACGCAGATTTTGTAACGTCCAGCCAAGCTGTACAATAGAACGCAATTGGGACTGACCGTGTTGTAACAACAGTAAGTCTTGCGATATTATGTCGATTGCTGAAGACACAATGCTGTCCAAAGAGTATATTCTGGAGGACAGAGTCATTAACCCATTGTCCACTACAGAAAGTGATTTTTCCAAATTAATACGGTCAATTTCCCGTATTCTTTCTGCTGTCTCAATTTGAGTTATTTTCCAGGCTTCGTTATAAGCTGCATATACAGAGGCTGCTATGAAGCATTTTTGACGCTGTTTGCGCGGTCCCATAATGAAATCACGCAAGTCAGCACCATCAGTAAGTAAAGTTAGGTGTTGCTTAATTTCTGCCAGTGTGGATGTTTGTAGCCATTGAAGGCAGAGCTTGCCCACACTGTACGTGGTAATTATCCCTGGGTGTTGTCTTTGGGAATATCTAGGGTCTGGCCTGGTCAATGTGAACCCCTGTATTTTGTTCAGGAATCTGTTTTGACAGTTATTAGTATCTGTGGGCCAGATCAACCATTGTTTCCAATCAGGATGTGTTCTGTTTTGGCTTAATACATGGTTTACGTCTATCTCCTCATCTATAGAGCTATTACTGTTCATTGCTGGCTTTGGAATAGACGGTTTGTTTAAATCTTTGATTTTGGCTAGCCCAAGACAGGTAGTTTGTTGAATAGTGTCATTCAAAAATATCATTTGTTCTGGGATCATGCAAGCTCTAAACAAAGCTTCTAAACCCTGTACTTGCCATTCTTTTGTACCCCAAACACTTTTTACTTCAACATTTTTGTCCCAGTAATCAAAACCAAATGTATTCATTTGTTCAACAAAATGAGTCTGAATATATCAATTTAGTGTTTGTAAGCATGGTCTTCGTACCTGTCTTGTTTGACAATTTGAAATAAAAATGTTTCTGCATTACTCGTGTTGAACCCTGAAAAATATGAATATTTGTCATAAAAAGTTCTTGAGCTACCTTTTGGAGGGGTTGCACAGTGTTCCCATTGATTATAATTTAAAACATTTCTAGGTTGTGCAGATTTATGCAGATAATGGTTACCAAAGTGATTATAGCAGAACATCTTATCATAATTAGACGAACCCTGCAAATAATCATGTTTTGTAAATTTAGCAGACATCACTAGATCAGACATCATATCATTAATACTTTCAAAGTCCCAATCATCAGCAAATGAGCTTGGTTTTACAAAGTCACTCAATGAGATCTTAATTTGATGTGGATACTTCAGGATTTCAACCGGACCATAGATTTCATAATCAGTATTGTCCCATGCTACCCCACCGGGTATAGGATTGGCTGTGAAGTTGACTGAAGAAATTTCTCTTTTCTCGACGTGTGAAGATGTGTGTGGTTTGAGGACCAAGTTGATTTTCTGGCTTGCTGTGTCCATTTTAGCAAATTTTCCCTCAATGAAATGTCCCAAACATAGTACCATGATGAGCCAAAGTATGAGGATAAATGCACCTAAGGCCACCCAAAATTCAATCCATGGAGAAATTAGATAGGTTTCTTTCAGATGTTGAAAAAGTTCCTTAGCTTTATCTTTAAAAGTTTTTGATGATGTCTGTTTCTTTGATTCACTCAGATCTTCAGATGAATCATTGAAGTTGATGAAGTAGCCGGATGCTGTTCTGTCTATTGTTCCAATTGCTTCTGGATTACTTTTTGTTCTAGAAGTTTCCTTTGTTTCATCAGCATAGTCATATGTTACTTCATTGTCGGTTGGTGTGTCTCGACTTAATGTTTTTATTTGGGTTTTTAGAGGTTTAAGTTCAATTGCTTTGTTGCATAGTCCTTGTTGATGTTCTGTAGGCATTTCGAATGTGATTAGCCTCTTAGTTTGAACCTCTGTATTTGTAGCAAACCTTGGTGTTCTACTACTTATCGGGAGTCCACTTGGCCTACTGTTTGTTTTCGGCCACATGATTGTGGTTTTACCAGGTCGATGGATACAACTCTGTTCTCCTTTTTACCAGCAAGAGGCGGTAGTACTACTGATCTTGTCCCGTTGATAGACAAGACAGGAACTGCTTTTCTGTAAGAAGGCCCAAATTCCTTCTTTACTGCGATCTTTTCTCTGACTAGATCCCCGACTTTTGGAATCCAGACAGGTCTTGCTGGGACAGGTGGTTTTTCTTCAGTGGTTGTTGGCTGTTGTTTCAACTTTATGTTGCTCAGGTCTTTCCTTGTTTCGTTTAAGTCCTGCAAAATAGCCAAACGATCTTTGATATCAAAGCTTTTTTCTTTAACCACTGAAGTCTGACTGTCAAGATCTAAGATCATCATTCTAGTCCCAAACAATAATTCGTACGGACTGAATCCCCTAAGAGAATTTCTTGGCAGGTTGTTTAGACTACGTTGGACACTTATTAGATGTTTGACCCACCCAGCTCCCGAACCTAATACCTTCGCTGTTATAGATTGCTCTATTCCTTTGGTTTTTTCTTTACACCATCCCGTATCCCTCAGGTAGGAAGTGAGAAGAGTCCCGCTATGCTATGCTCATTTGGCCATGTTTTTCCACACGCTTTAGGGCAAGAGGAAAAAACATTAGCCAAACGTAGCATGCTTCTAGCGTATATGCCATTATAGACTCGCACATCTTTTTATAACAGTCCAGACGTCAGCCGAGTGCTGGGGTCTACATTACAAGTGGAAACTAGTCTTTATATGTTAATTGGACGCATCATTTTTTATTGTTGATCCATTCTGGAGTGAAACGCCATGGTAATATACCGTTTCTCTCGCCACTGCGATCTCTATTGCAGTCTGGGCAGTTCTTTACAAAGATGTGATGATGCAGGCTCATGCCTGGCCACCAGTACACTGATTGTAATTCTTCCAGGGAATCTTTTAGTTTTAGGTGTCTGAGACCCTCACCCATATGTGCGTCTGCTATTAACAAGCCTCTCCTGTCCGTGTTTGGAATTACTCTAACACCCACTCCAGGGATTCGAGCAAAAGGAACGCAGTCTGCATCGATTATGTATGTATAATTGAGTGGATAGTTGATCGGTAGCGCTGAGCAGTCGCCTTTTGATGACGTTTTCACCGCCAGCACTGTTTCACCGTCAATGTATTTTACTGCACGCTTTTTTCTAACTACGGAAGCCGATTCAGTTGCTACCATTGTGGCTTTCTCAGCCAATGAATTCCCTGCAACGTGAACGCCATCACGCTGATGACTCAGTGAGTGTATCACGTGAGTTTTTGGTAGTTCTTTCTGCAAAAGAACTATTTGTTTCCAAAGCACTTTTTGCTTTATTGTTGCACCTGTGTCATCTTTGTAACCGTTTTGAATCCATTTCTGCAAATCGTTGTTATATGATTTGAATTGAATTGAAATTGAATTGAAAATTCCATTTGTATAGCGCATAACCACCCGAAGGCCTCGCAGCGCTGATTTGACGCAGTAATATGAATCGGACACTATAAGTGTCGGGAATTCGCGATCTGCATTATCTAGCGCCATTTTCAATGCTATTATTTCAGTTTGTTCTTCTGAATTAGTTTCTACTGAGTGTGTTTTATTTAGCAGAGGTCTCAGTTTCCCTCCGTGCCACACTTCTTTTGTGATTTCACATGTGGGGTTGTACGCTTGTTCTCCCCACCCTGGTGGTTGAGCATGGCCGTCTGTATAGATTACACAGGCGTACTGTCGTAAGGGCAGAATGTCGATTGGCAGAGGGTATGTCATTTCATATTCTAGATATTTTAATTCCTTTAATTCTGGATCAAAGTAGTATTTTACTCTGTCCGTTGTAATTGAATTCACCCATTGTATCCATTCTGGATTCAACGCTGTTGTTGGTAAATTACATGGGGTTGTTAATGCCTCAAAGGCTGATTCTGCTGTTCTGACTGTGATACGTCTACTGTCAGCTTGATCTTTTTCTCTTGCTACAGCCGTTTGAACCGCATGAACAATGTTTTCTTTAATACTGAACTTCTTTTCAGCTTCTGTGTACAAGTGTGATTTGTATGCAATTGGTACCTTTTCTCCCTCATTCGAGGTCAGGTATGTGAATCCGCATCTTCCCGGGATGACCCGAATCACAAGATTGCGTGTGTTTTTGGCCCAGTAAGATATCGGCTAGCAATCCAGTTGCCACTGTGTTAGGGGGTAGCATTTGGGGGCGGTCAAGCGGGCTAGATGGTTCTGTGGCCAATAATGGTACAGCAAGGTCTACCTTTTACACTACTGGAAGAGGGCCTGAACAGTTTTCTTCACTGTCCTGGGCCGAATAACTATTTGATACTTCCACTGAAGAGTGGATAACCAGCTGTTGCTTGGTCAATGCATCCTCTACATTCATACATTTTCCTATTTTGCCCCCTGTCAGGTGTAGTACATAATACTTTGTAGTATGTCTTCAATGATGGAGTAATTCTAAGTTTAGAGGACACAACTTTCTTGGCCCTTCCTCTCCCTTTTCCACTCACTGAGGGGGCACTGTCCGAGATGGCTCTCCCTTTTCCCTTCCTAGCAGTGGCCCTTATTTCTGTGACCGGAGAGGAAACAGAAGTGAACTTAGGCGAGTCTAAATGAAATTTAGCAACCCTGTTGCGCAAAGTATAACGTCAGATAGCTAGCTTACTGATTTGGTTTTTAGTGGCTCTGTGGGGGCACTGCAAGGGAGACTACTCCCACCGATCTCCATACAGTTCCAGGAGCCCACTCATAGTAAAGCAGTCCCAGCCAGCCCTTTCACACACTTCTGCACGTCATAGACCTCGCTACAAAACTTAGAGGCAGTCCAGACAGCCGGTGAGCCCTTCTTATGGCGAAATTGGGAAAATTGGGAAAATTCCAAAATCTTACCTTCACCTTCGCAAAAATAAGCGCACGAAGGGAAAGGAAAGGTAAACTCCCACCTTGCACCCGCTGTCGAAGCCACTCCCCTGCGTCTGCTCACTCCACCTCTTTGGACCGTACTCGTATGTGCTGACTCTGCCGGAGAAGACCCGGAACTGTAGACCCGGGGTCCGCCGCCTCCACTCCTGCTCTGAGGCAACAAACTGCAGCAATGAGAACTCCAGGGGTGCCATGCTGCCTCGAGCCTCAGTCACCATCCAGGATGAAAAGGCGCCACCCCTAGCGGGAGAGGAGATATACCGTAAGCGCTCTCTTCTAAAGAAAATTTAGCAAACAAATATGTTCCAGGCTGGGGATGGTGAAACGGGGGATCCACTGCCGCTTATTGGACTACGATATCATAATTTACAATGCTCGCTGTACTTCATGGAGAGTCCTGGCAGATCACACCAGGGGAGCTCAGCAGCAAGCATTAGCTTCCGGCCGCCATGTTCCCCCAATCAGCTTCCATTTCAATGCTGAGGAACTGGTGCGTCAGTGGTATTGTAGTCATCCTTCACCTTGAAGGATATAAAAAAGGGCCTGAATGCTTTCCATGTTCCATCTTGTAATCTTTTGGGCTTGTGTGTCCTTTGACGCTTTTCATCAGGTATAGCCTGTGCAAATGCAAACAAACAGTGCAGAGGCATTGGCCAATGTCAGTCTTTAGAGGAGTAGTTCAAATCTTGGTGGCACTGGCTCACGAACTGAGGATCTCAGCAAAGTCTAGAAGGTTATTCATGGCCCAGGGAAGGAGGATGAGTATGTGAATGATATGTGCCAGATCTTCCTCTCTTCAAGATCCCTGCTTTCGAGCTCAGCTGTGTGCTCAGTACATATTGCAGAAGTTTTGTTTCCTTTCGCTGACTTTATTGCATCAGAGCAGGATGTTTTTTATCAACATTTTTCCTCTGTTATCCCCTTTCCACAGTGTTGGTGAATGAAATCCTTTTCACTGCCTTGAATTGATGGTCTTCTCTACAGCGTCTCTTCAGATTCCACTCATGTACACCGTTGTTCCCGGGACCAAAGGTGAGAAAGCTAAAGCACAAACTGTCTCACACTCCTTGAGAGTATCCCAGTTCTCCTTTTTTGATCTTCTATCCAATGTGTATTTTCTTTACCTTTGCATGGGAGAGAGGAGCTTGAGATGATAAAGATTTGGACTGCCACATTAAATATCAGTAAAGTATGAAGCTTGTCCTTGGCCTCTGGTTTCTATACAGTCATAGCCAGGAAATAGGTTCAGATCTAATACATTGGCGACGTAGCAATGTACATTAGACAATGAGGTTGCATATCTGGGGCTGCCACCTGCTTGAACTTTACCAGAATCTAATTACACCGGTTGGAACATCAACTTGGTCTCCTCATATACCCACTTGTGTCAGGGCACTATGATTGGATTGTTTTGCAGAACCTGCCTGGCCAACATTGAAATACTGCCAGTAGAGGAACAATAAATCATAGACTGTGATGTGGTCAAATGTACACACATCTCCCTTCATCTCTACCTACAAAAAGAAATCTCCCAAGGCAGTTTACAAACATCTGACTACCTCTGTTTGTTCAATCAAACTGTTTAGGGTCTTCCGTCTTTGATGAGTTTCATGTGATGTTCTTGGTGATGCCGACTGTTCAATAACATATTTAAAAAATATGTGGCTGCAGCACACAAAGCAGGAACTGACATCCAGGCCATTCCGAGCTCAGAGAGCATGTGTGTTGCCAATTGCAAATGATTAGCAAGTGATGGACACCTATTATCTGCGGTGCACAGCAGTGTAATGGGAAACATAGACAGTGAAACTGCTCTCCTCAGTCCTGCGTGTAGGCATGGTGAACTGTGAAACTGCTCTCCTCAGTCCCGCTTGTAGACATGGTGGACAGTGACACTGCTCTCTCAGTCCTGCTTGTAGACATGGTGGGCAGTGAAACTGCTCTCCTAAGTCCTGCTTGTAGACATGGTGGACAGTGAAACTGCTTTCCTCAGTCCTGCTTGCAGACATGGTGGACAGTGAAACTGCTCTCCACAGTCCTGCTTGTAGACATGGTGGACAGTGACACTGCTCTCCTCAGTCCTGATTGTAGACATGGTGGACAGTGAAACTGCTCTCTTCAGTCCCGCTTGTAGACATGCTGGACAGTGAAACTGCTCTCCTCAGTCCCGCTTGTAGGCATGGTGGACAGTGAAACTGCTCTCTTCAGTCCTGCTTGTAGACATGGTGGTCAGTGAAAATGCTCTCCTCAGTCCCGCTTGTAGACATGGTGGACAGTGAAACTGCTGTCCTCAGTCCCGCTTGTAGGCATGGTGGACAGTGAAACTGCTCTCCACAGTCCTGCTTGTAGACATGGTGGACAGTGACACTGCTCTCCTCAGTCCTGCTTGTAGACATGGTGGACAGTGAAACTGCTCTCCTAAGTCCTGCTTGTAGACATGGTGGGCAGTGAAACTGCTCTCCTCAGTCCCGCTTGTAGGCATGGTGGACAGTGAAACTGCTCTCCTCAGTCCCGCTTGTAGACATGGTGGACAGTGAAACTGCTCTCCTCAGTCCCGCTTGTAGGAATGGTGGACAGTGAAACTGCTCTCCTCAGTCCCGCTTGTAGACATGGTGGACAGTGACACTGCTCTCCTCAGTCCTGCTTGTAGACATGGTGGACAGTGAAACTGCTCTCCTAAGTCCTGCTTGTACACATGGTGGACAGCGAAACTGCTCTCCTCAGTCCCGCTTGTAGACATGGTGGACAGTGAAACTGCTCTCCTCAGTCCCGCTTGTAGACATGGTGGACAGTGAAACTGCTCTCCTCAGTCCCGCTTGTAGGCATGGTGGACAGTGAAACTGCTCTCCACAGTCCCGCTTGTAGGCATGGTGGACAGTGAAACTGCTCTCCTCAGTCCCGCTTGTAGGCATGGTGGACAGCGAAACTGCTCTCCTCAGTCCCGCTTGTAGACATGGTGGACAGTGAAACTGCTCTCCTCAGTCCCGCTTGTAGGCATGGTGGACAGTGAAACTGCTCTCCACAGTCCCGCTTGTAGGCATGGTGGACAGTGAAACTGCTCTCCTCAGTCCTGCTTGTAGACATGGTGGACAGTGACACTGCTCTCCTCAGTCCTGCTTGTAGACATGGTGGGCAGTGAAACTGCTCTCCTAAGTCCTGCTTGTAGGCATGGTGGACAGTGAAACTGCTCTCCACAGTCCTGCTTGTAGACATGGTGGACAGTGACACTGCTCTCCTAAGTCCTGCTTGTAGACATGGTGGACAGTGAAACTGCTCTCCTCAGTCCCGCTTGTGGACATGGTGGACAGTGAAACTGCTCTCCTCAGTTCCGCTTGTAGACAAGGTGGACAGTGAAACTGCTCTCCTCAGTCCTGCTTGTAGACATGGTGGACAGTGAAACTGCTTTCCTCAGTCCAGCTTGTAGACATGGTGGACAGTGACACTGCTCTCCACAGTCCTGCTTGTAGACATGGTGGACAGTGAAACTGCTTTCCTCAGTCCAGCTTGTAGACATGGTGGACAGTGACACTGCTCTCCACAGTCCTGCTTGTAGACATGGTGGACAGTGAAACTGCTTTCCTCAGTCCCGCTTGTACACATGGTGGACAGTGAAACTGCTGTCCTCAGTCCCGCTTGTAGACATGGTGGACAGTGACACTGCTCTCCACAGTCCAGCTTGTAGACATGGTGGACAGTGACACTGCTCTCCACAGTCCCGCTTGTAGACATGGTGGATACCTACTTAGAGACTTACACTCACCCACAGACCCATACATACAGTCACACACTCTGTCATAAACCCTCTCACAGACTTATGGACACAGTCATGCACTCACTCAGAAACTCATACCCCTACTCACATACTCACTTAGATATATAGGTAACCACTCACTCACTCACTCACTCACTCAGTCTAGGCTTATACACCCACTCACCGAGCCACCCAGACACTTGCGCTCCCAGTCACTTCTACACTGAGGGATTCCTGAGAGCTGGTGAGAGGCCCAGCCCCCATTCTGCACCACTCTGCAGATGCGAGTACTGGTTAAAAAAAAAACATAGAAATTCACTGGAAAAAACAAAGATTACAGGGACATTTTAGTTTCAAATTAGCATTTAAAATCCCTTGGAAAGTCACTAAAAACACAAAGGTTACAGGGAAGTTATAGTTATGAAATAGAATTAAAAAAAACATGGAAATTCGCTGAATAAAATATATGTTATAGAGATGTTATAGCTAGGCTGAAGTCATGTCAAGTCAGGTCATAACCTTCATATTTTGAGCAGACAAGGTCTCTAAGAATCTTTGCCCCATTTTTATCTTCATTAAATCCATTTGTTTACCTATTTAGAAAACTGGTGGGCCCCTGCTCATTCTCCCACTCCTTTACAAGAGATTTTATGTCTCATCTCCATTCCTGTATGGGTCTTGCCTTTCCACTTCTGAAAATAATTTATTCAAACCATAGAATGTTGTTTTAAGTAGTCTAATGCTACAGTGTGGTCCTTTTAGAAGCTCTTGGATCTATTGTTTCTTTTTTTAAATGATCCTGGTGTAGGTTATGATGCATTCTTTGCAGCATCATTTTGCAGTCAGGCAAACTCAAGTTTGTCAACATGGAACCTAAAAAGATTAATTTTCCAACTAAGGCCCACATTGCAAGCTGCTTTGTTAGATGTGATATTTATCACACCAATAAATAAAAATACTTCTTTCATATGTTCATTTGATGGAGAAATCTTATTAAAGGGACTCTTTCCCATTATCTGAATATTTGCTTTGCTGTGGCCCCTGTCTGTACCCTGATCAGCTGTGGATTAAACTGCATAGAATTGTAGGCAAACACCCTAGACAGTCAATCAGCTCAACTTATCTAATGGCATGGCGGATCGAGAGGAGTCATATGCGGTATAGCAACATACCTCACTGGGCCTTACACTAGTGAGCGTAACGTTATAGCCTTATAGCCCGCCATAGCGGGCTTTACCGGCTATTAAAGGCCCGCTGAATCATTAAAGGCCCGAGCTGAAGGCAAGGGACTTTAACGAAACAGCGGGACTTTAATAGCCGGTATAGCCCTGCTACGAAGGGCTATAAGGCTATTAGAACATTCTGCCACTAGAGGGCAGAATGTTCTAACAAATTAAACAAAGGATTCTCGAAGCTCGAGGGGATATAAATCCCCTCGAACTGCGAGAAGCCTTTGTAGAACATTGGAATGTTGCTCTGCGGGCCTTTACCGGCCCGTAGAAGGAGGGAGCACTCCATTGTCTGTAATGGAGCTCCCAACATTCCAATGTTCTAATATGCTTTCAATACCCAAACGCATAGACAGATCAAGTTGCCTTCTCATTTTGGGTTTTATAACATCCTAATCCTGATGGAGCAGGTAGTCAGAGTCGCGCTTTATCAAGAATAGGAGCTTTGGGGAACGTGAATATTCACGGACAGAGTGACATCCATATGTGCACATTTAAAACATTGTCCTAGTGTATATTTTTACATCAACTCCCAGATTTGATCCAGTCAACTTTTTATATACATAAACACAAAACCATGGCTCTCCTGATGAAGGCGCTTTTAGCGTTGAAACGCGCATTCAAAAGACCCATCTTATAGCCAACCTTTTCATTATGTGCATATGTATTTATGTCTGTAGTGTTTTCATGTGTTTGGAATTAACTATTAGTTTTTGTGATCTCTGTAATTGAACTTTCATGTCACTTTTGAAATCATGTTATACTGTACATATAATGTGTCACTCATCCTTTTAACAAGAATCTAAATAAAATGTAAATACGTTTTATGCAGCTAGTCTGTAATTGCACTGAGTTCCCACTATAATGTTGCTGTGATGAGCAGTTAGATGAATGGAGCTGATTAACTACCTAGGGTGGTTGCCCACAATTATATTATTGCCCTGTCTAGGAGTTCTAGAGCCATTACAGGGGGTCCTTGTCATTTGCATTGATTAAACTGCATAGTCCTTTGGACACCTAGCCTCTAAAGATCATTGGATCCCTGGCCTGAGGAGACTATCAGACCCATGGTCACTGAGACAATCAAACTCACAGCCTCCTAAGGCCATCAGACTCACTGGCCTCTGGAGACCAGTCCAACAGCTCTGGAAACAGATCCACAGCCTGTGGAACCTGTCAGACCCACAGCCTTTGAACTCTCACTTAGGGTGTAAGCCATATTTCTTGACATAAAGCCATTTTTTCTGCATCCCAGGGGCAAACATGGTAACTCTTGCATGTGCAAAACTGCTGCATTTTTTATTTTACCAGCCAGCAAACAAGTATATAAGAACTTTGAATTATTGCTAGCCCCCTGAAATAATCCATTCTTAAGGACAATCACCCCTGAACTAAAAACTGTTTTCAAGACCATGTAAACCTGTTTGCACATTCAGAACTTGTTTTGTATGCTGGGTGCAGAGTGTCATGAGATGGCCCTTCATCTCGAAAACATCAGGTGATAGAAAGTACATTCAACACACATTCTGTAGCACAGTGCCAAGCAGGAACTTATATTCAGCCCTGAGCGCTGTGTGCAGTACTTTGATTTGTACAGGTTTGAATTATGTCCGGAAGACATTTTAATTATACTGGCATAATTCATGCAATTTTAGGAATTTCACAATATGACTGTTATGTGATATCTCCGAAATGACTCCATTATGCTAATCATGTATTTATGCGCTGTTCGCAGTAAAAATTTACTGTGAGCATGCAAGAATAACCTATTTTCAATGTAAAAATAATGTAACAATAAATGAAAAATGTTTTCATTCATCAATTATTTACGTCACTTTTAATAATCATTAATGTGTAGTTGTGCATTTATTTTTTAAGCTAAGAAAAATATTATCTGATATATTTCCATTAACGTTTTTTTCATTTTATAATGTATTTAATAATGCTGTCGCATTTTTATTTAGTCCTATATTGAAATAAATATACACATTATATTTACAATAGTATTTAACATAAAATATTTTTCATATTTTATTCATGGTAACTTAAGTTTCGTTACATTTTC
The DNA here is from genome assembly GCF_964261635.1 of Lissotriton helveticus. Lineage (NCBI taxonomy): Eukaryota > Metazoa > Chordata > Amphibia > Caudata > Salamandridae > Lissotriton > Lissotriton helveticus. Next base: position 129,981,436 of record NC_136064.1, read on the forward strand.
CACACTTGCCTCAAGCTTGTCAAGCCTGTACAATATTGGTGACACATTATTAGATTATTTTTCAAACCGGACTAATAAAGAGTCTAAGGGGCTCATTAGTATGGCCAGCAAACTTTGTCTGCCCGCCATACCATTAGGATGCGCCCGTCACACTTGTGGGCACATCCCGTATTTCTGACATTGCGGCGTGTGGTGCATCCTCCACCCCCCAGAGTCCCTGGGGGCCAGCAGCGGGCCCCAGCAAGAGATTCCCGCATGCCTTTCTGTGGTGGCTAACAAGTATCGCCACCATATTGAACCCTTTTCCGTCTGGTCGACTTGTCGACCGGGTGGAAAAGCAGCGGATAGTCTTTAAGTCTGACGCGGACAGCCCATCCATAGTAATATGGCGGGGGTCTTTGGAGCAAGGATGGCGGGCGGATCACCCCCAGTGGGCCAGCGGCCGGCGGAGGTGATCCGTCAGCCAACCTAATGACCCCCTTAGTCTTACAAAGGTGAGGCTAAAGTGACTGCCGGAGCAGGTTGTAGATCTTGCTTGATGGTTGGAACAGGATGAGTACTATTAGTCACTTGGGGTGGTACCTGCAGATTTAGATCTTAGACCTTGTCTTTACACTCACTGATCTCCAAATGTTTCAGCTTTTTCTTCCTTTTGACAGTAGGGCCAGATGACGAGGAGGCTTGATGTCGGGGGTAAGACTCAAGGGGGTAATGGTGTTTCAAGCGGGGGATCAACTGATATTTGTGTGCCGTCAGAATTGTCGGGATTGGTGTCCAAAAGCACCCCTCTGTGTACTAGATCGTGATTCAGTGTAGTAATGTCGCTCCCCCTAGGGATAACCCTCATTCGACTGCCAGAATTTCCTTGTCCGTAGCTGTAGCAGCCTTTGTCAGGAAGCAATCAAGCATTTTGAGGGATCTTGGGTGTCCGCTCCCTATTCCCCAGTTGCTTCCATTTAGCCATTTTACAGGGCACAGTTTTTACCAATAAAGAATCGCAGCCATAAGTACGGAAAAAGGCTCACTATACAAAGAATACTCTGTTACTCTTCCTAGGATTGTATCGCCTCGCCAGTGAGCTCGCATGGAAACTGCAGGGCCAAAAGAATGGGCCAGCCCAGCCTATTCCAGGCTCTGATGGGCAAGTCCCACGCTGTGGGAGCCCACCAATCATTTATGCATCTCTGTGCACGAAAGGCTTGCGTCAGCGCCTCCTGGTGCTGGTATAGCTGGGGCTGGAGTCCCCGGGACAGGCAAAATGCTGCTGGCAGGCAAATGGGCTCCCGTGCTCCCGATCTGTTGACTGGGTGTGAGTGTTTGATTAGTTCAGATGCTCCGTCCATCACCACCCCCTTTTGTACCACTTTCTTCGCCATAAGTTGGCAGGTTATGCTCAGACGTGAGTCCCTTGCTCACTTTGCCACTGGAGTCAAGCAAGCCGGGCTGAAGACGGCTGAAATGCCAGAAACCGGTCCTCGGAAGCTTGTTTCCGGTCCAGGGAAGGCATAGCTTGGCAGTTCGGGCTGGACTGTTCCCATGAGGCACAGGGTCAGACTGATTTGCATATCTGAACTGGGGTGGCAGAGTGGGCTAAAGAATGGTGAATGATTAAATCCAGATCTGTTGACTGGGTGTGAGTGTTTGATTGGTTCAGATGCTCAGTCCATCACCACCCCCTTTTGTCCCACTTTGTTCGCCATAATTTGGCAGGGTATTCTCAGACGTGAGTCCCTTGCTTCCTTTGCCATTGGATTCAAGCAAGCCGGGCTGAAGACGGCTGAAATGCCAGAAATTGGTCCTCAGAAGCTTGTTTCCGGTCCAGGGAAGGCATGGCTTGGCAGTTCGGGCTGGACTGTTCCCATATGGCACAGGGTCAGACTGATTTGCATATGGCCATGTCTGAACTGGGGTGGCAGAGTGGGCTAAATAACGGTGATGGATTAAAACCAGATCGGTTGACTGGGTGTGAGTGTTTGATTGGTTCAGATGCTCCGTCCATCACCACCCCCTTTTGTACCACTGTGTTCGCCATAAGTTGGCAGGGTATGCTCAGACGTGAGTCCCTTGCTCACTTTGCCACTGGATTCAAGCAAGCCGGGCTGAAGACGGCTGAAATGCCCGAAACCGGTCCTCAGAAGCTTGTTTCCGGTCCAGGGAAGACATGGCTTGGCAGTTCGGGATGGACTGTTCCCATGAGGCACAGGGTCAGACTGATTTGCATATGGCCATGTCGGAACTGGGGTGGCAGAGTGGGCTACAGAACGGTGATGGATTAAACCCAGATCTTTTGACTGGGTGTGAGTGTTTGATTGGTTCAGATGCTCCGTCCATCACCACCCCCTTTTGTACCACTTTGTTCGCCATAAGTTGGCAGGGTATGCTCAGACGTGAGTCCTTTGCTCACTTTGCCACTGGATTCAAGCAAGCCGGGCTGAAGACGGCTGAAATGCCAGAAACCGGTCCTCGGAAGCTTGTTTCCGGTCCAGGGAATGCATGGCTTGGCAGTTCGGCCTAGACTGTTCCCATGAGGCACAGGGTCAGACTGATTTGCATATGGCCATGTCTGAACTGGGGTGGCAGAGTGGGCTAAAGAACGGTGATGGATTAAACCCAGATCTGTTGACTGGGTGTGAGTGTTTGATTGGTTCAGATGCTCTGTCCATCACCACCCCCTTTTGTACCACTCCAGTCACAAAAGGCATGTATCAGCACCTCCTGAAACGGGTGTAGCTGGCGGCTGGAGTCACCGGGGCAGGCATTTTGCTGCTGGCAGACAATTAAGGACTCCTGCACTGCGGGAGCCCACCAATGATTTATGCGTCTCCCTGCGTAAAAGGCTCTCATCAGCAGACAATTAAGGGCTTCTGCACTGCAGGAGCCCACCGAAGATTTATGCATGACCAGACATGAAAGGCTCATGCCAGTGCCTACTGGTGCGGGTGTAGCTGGGGCTAGAGTCTCTGGGTCAGGCATCGTGCCGCTGGCAGGCAATTAAGGGCTGATACATTTTTTTAAAAGCCTCCGAGAGTGCCTATCCCCAAGATGGACTCACCCGAGAGAGGCTGCTTGTGCCTGGAACAAAATCAGGGTCCCATAAGCGCAAGTTATGACTGCCTAGGAACTGTGATAGAGGGCAGTGTTTGTCTGGAGGATGCTGTGTGTTGTTTTTACACTGTAGAGACATGTTGTGCAGCCACTGATACAAGCACACACTCATCCAGACAGCCACTCACACAGTCACTCACTCTCACATATAGTCATTTATATACTCCAACACTCACGTATACTCCCTTTAAAATATGTACTTACTCACACATATACCACTAAGATATCAATTCACTCACCAACACACCCATACGCACACCCACCTACCTATGCAGCCCTTCACGGATATACTCTGGAACCCATATACACAGTGAGTCACCCACTCACACATCTATGCACAGAGTCACACCCCCCTCACCCACCCACACAGGCACCCAGGCACCCATACAGATACTCAGAGAACTGATCATTAACCCATATAAACACTCATGTGGCTACTCACCAACCTATGCATCCACTCACACACCAACTGACAGACTGCTACAGACATTCACACAGTTTAGTCACTAACCCATGCATTCAGTAAGACACTCACTTATACAGTCAGTCACGCAGTAACTAAATCATCCATTCAGACATTTATATACCCACCCATTCTTCAAAACACTTTGGCATATATTACCTACTGGCGGTCGCCAGTAGGTAGTTATAGTTAGGACCTAGTTTCCATAGGAAATCCGCAACATTCTACTTGGAATAACTTTGGCGAATCTTTGTGAAATTCTCCAAGAAGATGGCCCGCTCCACTCCGCTCCTATGCAGAAAGTTTTGGGGTGATTCGTCAAGCAGGGCCTGAGAAAAAAGGGGGGTCCCAAAACGTGTTTTCCCCGTGTATTTTTCTATGCGGACCTTTAATTGAGGCTACAGCCCGAACTGCTGAATGGAATGACACCAAATTTGGCAAAAGGGTAGAGTTTGGTTCGCAGATTACGCTTCTTGTGAAATGGTGTGAATCCGTTCAGTATTTCCTGAGAAAATCATAGATATATCTATAGACAAAATACCATACGCGTACTGTCCGAGGATAGTACGCGTACCATTACGAGCACGAGCTGCATGCTAATTGGCTGTCAACTGTCTTTTAACAGTCCAAACCAGGAAGTGTTGGCAGCCATCTTGTGCCTCGGTAGAACCGAGGCACAAGAAAACAGAAAAACAAGTGTACAAAAGGCTCAAAGGGGGCAGGGTAGAAACAACCTGAACGCCTAGGCCTGCTCAGGGCGTCCCAGAAGGACCCCCAAGGCCAAAGAAAATATATATATCTTTTTTTAAATCATGGGATACGCTTAGGGTACGCGTACCCTGCCGATCCCCCCCAAATAATTAAGACACCACTCTGCAAATGCTCCCCCTTGCGCGTTTGCAGATGGGAAAATAATTATTGAATAGTGCAGAATTGCAATCTTTGCATGTTCGGGAAAGTGAGCTGTTCGAATCTCCCACCGGAAGTCAGCTGCGCGCTGCATCTACGTGTTGGCAATTGTTTATTCCCGGGATGCGTGATTGTGGGCCCTTATGACGTACTCGCGTTGTCAAACTCTCGCTCTGCAAGATGGCGGGCCGCGATGACGTACTCGTCATCGCGCGATCATGCAGGAAGATCCAAAATGGCGCAGCACACGCAAACTGGGAGAAAACAATTTGGCCAACTCAGAATCACGGTAAGTCAATGCCGCGCGCGCGATATTGTATTTTTCATGCGCGACCAAGCAAAAAAATCCTATTTGCTTGCGAATTGCGGATTTTTGGGCAAATTTGCAGGATTCACGGATTGGGAAATTGCCAACAATTTGCAAATTCCATGAGCGGAACGGATTTTACGCCCATACTTAATGTATAGGTCTTCCGATATGTTTAGACCCTTGTGATGTTTGGAATCCATACCGATAACGTAACTGATTTTAACTTTCTTAGTGTGGTTTTTCTTTTCCCTCCTCTTCTGCTTGGAGGTTCTGAGACAATTACATAATATCCAAGATCACGACTATTGGATTCTCTAAAGTGACGTGCCACTGAATACGTGTTATCCTTATTTATTATAGCCCTGCTTGAAGCAGGCGTAAGGAGTGATGCAACATATTAGGTATAGGGCACCCCTGAGCAGTGCTGGAGTTGTGTCATGCTTGCGACACAACTCCAGCACTGCATCACCCTTACGGCGACAGATGCGTCACGCATCTGTCTATCCATGCGCCACGGTGCACTGCATTGTAAATGCGACGCATCCGTGGTGGTGCAAGGGTTTTTTGGGGTCACGCAAAATAGCCGGCGCATCCCTGCTAATATGCAGGGATGCGCCAGTTATTGTAAATCAACTAATTTAACTTAGATCTGTGGGACAAAATCTACCTTTCTGCCAAATTTAGTGTAATTCTGTCCAGCAGTTGTCGTGTTCAAAATGCCTATAGGAATTAACAAGGGGAAAACACATTCCAGAACCCACTTTTATTTCGCCCCCGCTTGACGGAAACCTTGAAACATTCAAGACACAAGCTTATGTGAAAGTCAAGCTTTTAGGGGAAGTTTTGCAAAGATTTGTCAACTGGTGCAAAAGATATAGGCAAATGAAAAAACACTGTTCCTTTGGAAACTAGGTCCTAACTATAACTACCTATTGGTAACTGCCAGTAGGTAGTGCAATATATATATCTTACTTTACCTACTGGCGGCAGCCGGTAGGTAGTTATAGTTAGGACCTACCTTCCTCAGGAAAGGCATTTTTGGACTTGGCCATAACTTTGGCGTAATTTGACCAATCTTCATCAAATTTATGAAAAAAGTGACAAAGTACATTCTGGTTGAAAGTTTGGGGTTGATCCATGCAGTGGAGACCGAGAAATAGGGGCACAAAAAAAGGGTGCATTTGTAATGTTAATTCCCCTAGGAGGGCATTTTTGAACGTACAGCCCGAACCACTGGAAGGAATTTTCCCAAATTAGCCAGAAAAGTAGATAATGCTTTTTCCTTTTTGTTATTTGGTTCAAATCTGTCCAGTAATTTTAAAGAAAGTTAAGCTGAAAATTCTAGATATATCTTTATCCCTAGATCTTTTGTGTCGATTTGACGATTAATTGATTTGCTGGATGCAACCTGAACAGAAAGTTGCAGCTGTAATTTTGTCATTCGGGAACAGTTCCTGGGGCTGACATTTTGTTTTTACATTCTGCCCCCATGTTTGAGAAATGGGTGGGTTAGTGACACAAGTTATGTGTCCAAAATTTTTCATTGCATGTGATATTAGTGATGACCACGTGACTGCTGGTGCGGCCTCTTGTGTTCCATCTCTGCTGGTGCGGCCTCTTGTGCGGCCTCTTGTGTACCATCTCGCGGACATTGTGAATATCATGAAGTCATCATGAACATTGGTGGGAATATGAAAAAATATATACTTGTACAGACTTGCGGTTACTGTGGAACACTCATGTATGCACTCACAAACTCACTCAGACACTTATTCACATATTCACTTACACACTTATACATCTAGTCACATACTCACAGATATTGATGCACTCACTCATATACCTATTAAGGTACCTATGCAACCACCGACATACTCAGTTGGAGAGTCACACACCCATGTACAGACCCACTCAGAGACTCATTATTCTACTTAGAGACTCAATCATAGACTCATGCATAGAGTTGCATACCTACTTAGAGACTTACACTCACTCACAGACCCATAGATATGTAGGTAACCACTCACTCACTCAGTCTAGGCTTATACACCCACTCAAAGAGCCACCCAGACACTTTAGCTCCCAGTCACTTCTACACTGAGGGATTCCTGAGAGCTGGTTGGAGGCCCAGCTCCCTTTCTCCATCACTCTGCAGATGCGAGTACTAGTTAAAAAAAACATAGAAATTCACTGAAAAAAACAAAGATTACAGTGACATTTTAGTTTCAAATTAGCATTTAAAATCCCTTGGAAAGTCACTAAAAACACAAAGGTTACAGGGAAGGTATAGTTATGAAATGGAATTAAAAAAACATAGAAATTTGCTGAAAAAAACTTAATGTTATAGAGATGTTATAGCTAGGCTCAAGTCATGTCAAGTCAAGTCATAACCTTCATATTTTGAGCAGACAAGGTCTCTAAGAATCTTTGCCCCATTGTTATCTTCATTAAATCAGCCTTTTTACCTATTTAGAAAACTGGCGGGTCCCTGCTCATTCTCCAACTGCTTTACAAGAGATTTTATGTCTCATCTCCATCACTCCTTTCAAGCAATCAAAGTATCATTAATAACATTTCCATTTTAAGGGGCAAATTCCTGTATGGGTCTGGCCTTTGCACTTCTGAGAATAATGTATTCAAGCCGTAGAATATTGTTTTAAGTAGTCTAATACTACAGTGTGGTCCTTTTAGAAGCTCTTGGATCTATTGTTTCTTTTTTAAATGACACTGGTGTAGGTTCTGATGCATTCTTTGCAGCATCATTTTGCAGTCAGGCAAACTCAAGTTTGTCAACATGGAAACCAAAAAGATTCATTTTACAACTAAGGCCTTCATTACAAGCTGCTTTGTTAGATGTGATATTTATCACACCGATGAATTAAAAAAACTTCTTTCATATGTTCATTTGATGGGGAAATCTTATTAAAGGGACTCTTTCACATAATCTGAATATATGCTTTGCTGTGGCCCCTGTCTGTACCCAAAACAGCTGTAGACAGTCAATCAGCTCAATTTATCCAACGGCATGGCGGATCGAGAGGAGTCCTGTGCGCTATAGCAACATACCTCACTGAGCCTTACACTATTGAGCGTAACGTTATGCGTTCAATACCCAAACACATAGACGGATCAAGTTGCATTCTCATTTTGGCTTTTATAACATCCTAATCCTGATGGAGCAGATAGTCAGAGTCGCGCTTTATTAAGAATAAGAGCTTTGGGGAACGTGAATATTTACCGACAGAGTCACATCCATATGTGCACATTTAACACGTTGTCCTAGTGTATATTTTTACATCAACTCCCAGATTTGATCCAGTCAACTTTTCATATACATAACACAAAATCGTGGCTCTTCTGATGAAGGCGCTTTTAGCATTGAAACGCGCATTGAAAAGACCCATCTTATAGCCAACCTTTTCATTATGTATATATGTCTTTATGTCTGTAGTGTTTTCATGTGTTTGGAATCAACTATTCGTTTTTGTGATCTCTGTAATTGAACTCTCATGTCACTTTTGAAATCATGTTATACTGTACATATAATGTGTCACTCATCCTTTTAACAAGAATCTAAATAAAATGTAAATATGTTTTAGGCGGCTAGTCTGTAATTGCACTGAGTTCCCACTATAATGTTGTTGTGATGAGCCGTTAGATGAATAGAGCTGATTAACTACCTAGGGTGGTTGCCCACAATTATATTATTGCCCTGTCTAGGAGTTCTAGAGCCATTACAGGGTGTTCTTGTTATTTGCATTGATTAAACTGCATAGTCCTTTGGACACATAGCCTCTAAAGATCATTGGATCCCTGGCCTGAGGGGACTATCAGATCCATGGTCACTGAGACAATCAAACTCACAGCCTCCTAAGGCCATCAGACTCACTGGCCTCTGGAGACCAGTCCAACCACTCTGGAAACAGATCCACAGCCTGTGGAAACCATCATACCCACAGCCTTTGAACTCTCAGGGAGACCAGCATATCTACCACTTAGGGTGTAAGCCATATTTCTTGACATAAAAAGCCATTTTTTCTGCATCCCAGGGGCAAACATGGTAACTCTTGCATGTGCAAAACTGCTGCATTTTTTATTTTAACAGCCAGAGATTAACTCTTTTAGCAAACAAGTATATAAGAACTTTGAATTATTGCTAGCCCCCTGAAATAATCCATTCTTAAGGACAATCACCCCTGAACTAAAAACTGTTTTCAAGACCATGGTAAACCTGTTTGCACATTCAGAACTTGTTTTGTATGCTGGGTGCAGAGTGTCATGAGATGGCCCTTCATCTCGAAAACATCAGGTGATAGAAAATAAATTCAAGACACATTCTGTAGCACAGTGCCAAGCAGGAACTTATATTCAGCCCTGAGCGCTGTGTGCAGTACTTTGATTTTGACAGGTTTGAATTATGTCCGGAAGACATTTTAATTATACTGGCATAATTCATGCAATTTTATGAATTTCACAATATGACTGTTATGTGATATCTCCGAAATGACTCCATAATGCTAATCATGTAATTATGCGCTGTTTGCAGTAAAAATGTACTGCGAGCATGCAAGAATAACCTATTTTCAATGTAAAAATAATGTAACAATAAATTGGATGAAAAATGGTTTCATTCATCAATTATTTACGTTATTTTTAATAATCATTAATGTGTAGTTGTGCATTTATTTTTTAACCTAATAAAAATATCATCTGATATATTTCCATTAACGTTTTTTCATTTTATAATGTATTTAATAATTATGTAGCATTTTTATTTTGTCCTTTATTGAAATAAATATGCACATTTAATTTACGATAGTATTTAACATAAAATATTTTAAATATTTTATTCAAGGTAACTTAAGTTCCGTTACATTTTCCACACTTGCCTCAAGCTTGTCAAGCCTGTATAATATTGGTGAAAGATTATTAGATTATTTTTCAAACCGGACTAATAAAGAGTCTAAGGGGCTCATTAGTATGGCCAGCGGACTTTGTCTGCCCGCCATAACATTAGGATGCGCCCGTCACACTGGTGGGCGCATCCAGTATTTCTGGCATCGCGGCGTGTGGTGCATCCCCCACCCCACAGAGTCCCTGGTGGCCAGCAACGGGCCCCCGCAAGAGATTCCCTCATGCCTTTCTGTGGTGGCAATGCCGCCATGGAAAGGCATGTTCCTGCCCACATCTTAATATGGCTGGAGATGTCTAACAAATACAGCCACCAAATTGAACCCTTTTCCGCCTGGTCGACTTGTCGATGATTTATGCGCCTCCGGGCATGAAAGGCACGTATCAGCACCTCCTGAAGCGGGTGTAGCTGGGGGCTGGAGTCCCCGGGGCAGGCATTTTGCTGCTGGCAGACAATTAAGGGCTCCTGGACCTCGGGAGCCCACCAATGATGTATGCGTCTTCGGGTGTAAAAGGCTCTCGTCAGCAGACAATTAAGGGCTTCTGCAGTGCAGGATCCCACCGAAGATTTATGCATCTCCAGGCATGAAAGGCTCACGCCAGCGCCTCCTGGTGCGGGTGTAGCTGGGGCTAGAGTCTCCGGAACATACTGGAGGTTCCTGGTGGGCTAGTTTGCCCCCCGGGGCCACCAGTATTCAAGGGGACTTAATCCCCCAACTAAGAACACGCTACAGGGCGTGTTTGCACAGTAGTGAAGGTAGGGGGTGGGGCTTGAGGTTATATGTGTGCAAACATGCCCTGTGGCACAATTTAAGTTTTGGAATCAATTCCTCCTCAATCCAGAGGTGCCCAAAGGGCCAACTAGCCCACCAGGTACCTCCAGTAAGCACCACGGAGCTATGTTGCAGAGTGTTGTAAAAAGGTTCCGTGGCCTCTGAACACCTCTCTGTAACGCAGCTCCCTGGTGCATACTGGAGGTACCTGGTGGGCTAATTGGCCCACAGGGGACCTCAGGATTGAAGAGAAATGAATTCCCCAACTTAAAACATGCAACAGGGCATGTTTGCACACATATAACCTCAAGCCCCGCCCCCTACTTTCACTACATGCGTGTTTGCACACATGTCACCTCAGGCCTGCCCTATTCATTCACTATTGATAAAAATATTCCTCTAAAATCAGGCGAACTACGATTTCCAATGTACTCACCTGTTATCAGGAGAGACCTCAATGCTGCATCTCTCAGCCAACTACTGATCCTGAATAGTAATTCTAACCATACTTACAGTAACTTGAATTTCCTCCGATAGTGTAACATTGACTGGTTTCACTTGGAAATTCTTCTAAGTGTGGAGTTTTGGAACTTTAAAAAAACTCCTCTAAAATAAGCCTAACTACGAATTCCGATTTACTCACCTGTTATCAGGAGAGATCTCAGTGCTGCATCGTTCAGCCCAGTGCTGATCCTGAAAAGTAATCCTAACCGTACTTACAGTAACTTGAATTTCCTTCCATAGGCTAACATGGACTGGTTTCACTTTGAAATTGTTTGAAGTGTGGAGTTTTGGAACGTTAAAATATCATTTAAAAAAACCTTAGAAATTCATTGAAAAAAACATAGGTTTCAGGGGTGTTATAGTTAGCTGGACCTTTCACTGTTCTAACTTTAACTCTCGCACCCGCAATCCACTAGTAATGATGTTACATATTACATCATTCATGAGATGGTCAGTGACATCACTGATGACATCACTGATGACATCTCAAATGTCATCTCTGATGCCATCACTGATGACATCATCCAGTGAATGTGGTTTGGTTCGTTATTTAATTATGCATTATATATATATACAATCTGCATTGAAGAATAAGTGGATATATAAATATCTAGATACAGGATTTTGTAGTAGTGTAATTGATTGTTTACTTGAGTAATTTATAGCATCTCACTAAATATATTGGATAGTGACTAAACTGTGTGAATTTCTGTATCACTTTGTCAGTTGTTGTGTAAACTGCTGCACCAGTTGGTTAGCTTGGGACTATTCTGCAACTTCACAGTCGTATCAGGAGGAGGATGGCAACACCACATAAATACCGCCTGGGGGCTCAGTGCAACAGGTTCCTGTGGACCTTTAGTTCAATACCCTTAAACAAATGCAAACGGAGGCCAGGGCTGTAAGCCGGAGAGCAAGGTAAGCCTCAAAAAAATGATTCAGAACACAATGAGGAAAATGAACAAACTATATGATGGATTGGTAGAAAGGGTAACTGAAGTTGAAGAACGAACAGGCAAGTTAGAGGATGACGTCGGAAGCTGGCAGACCTTCAAGACAGACCAGGAAAAACTATCAGAAGACTTCCAGTGGAAACTGGAAGATTTTGAAAATCGGCAGCGACGGAATAACGTCAGACTCTTGGGTGTGGCAGAGGGGATTAAAGGGCAGGACATGAGATGATTTGTGGTGAACTTGTTTAGGGGGGCATTGCCATTCTGACTCCTGAGTCAGAATGGCAATGGGAGAAGGAGATACAACGGGCACATAGGTTTCAATTTACAGTGAAGCAGGGAGTGAGAAAGGATAGTCAGGGCTCTTTTCCCAGAGCGATCTTAGTGAATGTGGGGAATTTCCTGCTAAGGGAGGAAATTATTGCCAAAGCTAGACCTGATAGCAAGAGAACGTTTGAGGGTACCACCTTCTTTGCCAGGCCTGATTTTTGCCATGTAACGGCGGAGAGAAGGTGGAGGCTCATGCAGATGATCACACCGTTACAGACACTAGGCTCAGAAGCGTACCTCCTTTTCCCTGCTAAACTAAAAGTGATAACAAAGGATGTTTAATTCAGAGATTAAAGCTCAGCAGTTTCTCGAAGAACTTAAAAGTAAGAAAGGGGGTTAATATATCTTACATGTTGGATCAAAATTGGATTGAAATTGATGTCTATTAGAATTGACTGATGAAGATTGCGTAGCTCAGGGGGTACTTCAGTTTGTGGATATGTAGGCTGAGGGGGGATGCGATTGGCGCAATTCATAAGCGGCCACACATAGGTCATTTTTTACCTATTTGCCAGTAAGGGGGGGAGGGTGGGGTTGGGAGGGGAGGGTAGGGTAAGGGTGATAAGGGGGGGCAAAAGGGGGAGGGGGGGGGGAAAGGCACAAAACGTTGGTATTTATGGTTTGATTCAGCACATTGTCACAGGGTGTAGGTTTAGAGATATACAGTACATAAAAGCAGTCGGTTTTCTCATAAGATTTTTGATGTATTTTGATGACTTGTAAAATCACCTCGAATAATGTCTGTGGGCTTAACGAGGTTAACAAGAGATTGAGAGTGGCGGCATTGTTAAAATCCTTAAAGTTGGATCTGGTATGTCTACAAGAGACCCATATAGAAGGAACAAGGTCATATTTATTGGAACAGCTGGGGTTTACAGTTTTAGCAAATACTAGGCAGGGGACAAAAACGAGAGGAGTCGCAGTACTGGGCAGAAATAGAGATGTAGTAGTAAGAAGAAAGAAGGAGGACCAATGGGGTAGATGGGTGATTCTCGAAATTTGCTTTAAAGGGGAAACTTTAACTTTGGCTACAATATACGGCTCCACTGAGGATGATCCGGATGTTTTGTAATTTTTGGATGTAGAACTGGCTCAATGGCCGGAGCCTATTGTATGCTGCGGGGACCTTAACCCCTTCCATGCTCATGACGAGCTGAGCTCGTCATGAGTTGCGCCGCTCGCATGCTCATGACGAGCTCAGCTCGTCATGTAACACGGCTTTTTGTAAATTGCCGCACAGCGCAAAAATAACCGCCGCACGCATGTGGTTAATATTCATGATCCGGATAGCTCTTTTATGCAGTTAGGAGGAAAATACGTGGGGAGGAAAAAGAAAGTGTATAGAGCACTTGTAGATATGGTGTTTCACAACTCTTTGGTGGACCCATGGGTTAAGACACATCCACACCTAGATGGCAGTACGTTTTTTTCAGCTCCACATAAAACCCTGGTCAGGTTGGATTACTTCTTAATTTCTAATTCTTTGATTCAGGGCTCGCAGATAGAGAAGCAACCCCGGATAGTGTCAGATCATAGTCCTCTGGTACTGATCTTGAGATTGGGCCAGGTACAGAGAAGCAGCACGCAGTGGACATTTGAAAGAGCCTTATTAAAAGATCCAACATATAGGGATTATATGGTGGAGTGGATTACATTTTTTTGGGAGATCAATAGAGGGACTGCACCCCAGGGGGTGGTGTGGGACGCCTTTAAGTCTGGGATACGGGGCGAAACCATGAGTTTTGTTTTAGCAAGGCAGAAGAAAGAGAGAGTAAAGATGGAGGAAGTAAGGCAGAAGTTGATAAAAGACGAAGAAGAATTGACCTCAGCTATATTACAGAATCGTTCTTTAGAAATACATCTTCTTAGAATCATAGCGTTGAAAGCGGAAGCTATAGAAGGTTCTGCCAAGAAAGCAGCAAATAACTACCTGACTAAGAAAGAAAATGCGTATGAATTGAGCGAAAGGGTAGGGCATATCCTGGCTGTACGTACTAGGCAGAGATTAGCTACATCTGACAATAAAGAGATTAAGGATTCACAGGGTAATTTGGTTGGGGAGGCCGATTTAGTTAGAGAACTATTTAGGAATTACTATACAGTTTTGTACACTCCCGATGAAGTAAGGAGTACTGAGGGTATAGCAAGTTACCTTAGGGAAATCCTTCCCCCAACCGTGTCTGATGAAGAAAGTGAAGTTCTAGAAGCCCCATTACAACTGGATGAACTTACTGTTGCTCTGAGCAGCTCACCCTCCGGGAAGGCAGCAGGGCCGGAGCAGATCCCGGTAGAGTTTTATAAAGTATTTAAAGGACCATTGCTGGTTGATATGTTTAACATCATGGTTCAGGCACAAAGGGGGGAGTCGACCCTGGAGTCATGGGGCGGGGCTGATATCATTGTAATTCTGAAAAAGGGGAAGACTCCAACAGCCCCGGGGTCATACAGGCCGATTACATTGATGAATGCCGATGTTAAACTTTATTCTAAAATGTTAGTAAAGAGACTGTCGGGGATTATTGAGAATTTGGTATGCCCTGCGCAACACGGATTTATACCTGGTAAAGGGACAACACAACATATCAGGACGGTGGTTACAATGTTTGATGCGGCAGGTGTCCTGGAAAACCCCCTGGCAGCGCTCTTTTTAGATGCAGAAAAGGCGTTCGACAGGGTCTCCTGGGACTATCTATGGCAGACTCTGAGGTGGTGCGGTATTGGGGAAGGATTTATAAAGGCCATACAGGCTTTATATAATGAACCTACCGCCAAGATTTGAGTTAACAGGGGGCATTAGGCAGCAGTTAAGATCGGAATGTGGAAAAGTAAATTTTGCCATGTTATATGTGCCTACGTGTTCCCCATCTTATGCTATATGTGCATGATCGATATGCATGTATTCCCCTCTGATCGATTAAAGACGCAATTACAGTTGTGTCCATCTCTAGTATGCCAGTTTCCAGTCATCATGAAAACAACGAATATCAGGCCTATGTAAACCTACGTTGCCATATTTCACAGTGTGCACGTTAATTCATTGAATTGTCCCCGTTTCTAGGCCTCAAAAGGGCCCGGACACCAGATTCAGCTCCTGTCTTCTGAACCCTCTCCGAGGAGCGATACAGCCCCCACCTGCATCCCTGACCCTTCGCTTACTTCATGCCTCACAGTGCCCGGCCCGGCCTGGCTCTGCCTCCCAGTCTGCCAAGAGTATGTTATGCTTCCAGTTATCAGTCCAGCCCTCCTTCTCTGCATTCCTAAGCTACTGAATCGCATCAATAGTTTCCGTCATGGTCTAGCCTTTCTGTCTCCATGTAAGAGAAATACTGTATTAATATTCATAGAATATTCCTCGCACACACAATACATGTAGAATTATGCACGCATCAGTCCTAATGTCTAGTAGCCTTTGCCCTGATAACTTTTGGATTCTATCAATATGTACTCTAAACACCAGATACCAGATATGCCTTGGATACATGTCGCTCTGACACTCCAGACTTTAGTCTCCTTTTCTAGCACAGAAGTCATAGCCCCCAGTTCTCCCTGGTAACACGTCATTGCCCGTTTGCGCGCACCACTAGGTTAGAGGTCCCAGCTGCTCAGGTAGCCCCCTCCATGTTTCCGCCTCATTTATGACACTTCTGTTACGTTTACATCACATGTCTATGTCTACGCCCTGTACACGCCTTCTTGTTACATCATTTTGCCCTTATCTTTCGCGACTGCTACGAGTCACGCCTACTGCTACGCCTACTGTATTGAATGTAATGCAATTGTTTTGATATATATACTGTAAACTATTACTGAAAGTTGTCCAAGTTCCGATTTCCTGTCCCCGGCAGCTGCCTTCATTTCTTTCCCGTACAGGCTGTCCTGTTCCTGTCCTTTTTGCCTGATTAAAGCCTGTCGACTCAAGATACCTCGAATCCTGACTCTTATTTATTGAGCTATCTGTTTTATTGATTATACTGAAAAATAGTACCGGTAATTAATTATTTATTTACCACATAATGGCGCCCGAATAGGGACTTGCCCTTTCCCCACGCGCCGGAGAAGCCACGCAGGCCCCCTGATCCTCTGCAGCCGTGACGGAACCATACCGTGCACGTGCAGATATTTCTGCTTCAAGTATCCCTCAGGCCCACGGAGGAGACGGAGGTTGCGGTCCAGCATCCAGACGAGGCGGTGAGGAACGCGGCGAGTCCCGACCAGAGCCCAAGCCGAGAGTCCAAGGTCCGAGGTATCCGGAGGCCCACCTGTAACTGAAGTCCGAAGTTCGTAGTCCGTCGTCGTAGCAGTCCAGTCCAGTCCGAGGCCTTCCGTTCTTGCTGCCCGGTGAGTACCGTTGCTGGGGTAGTATCTAGACAGGGTCAATTAATTTGTCCCTGGTCCGTGGGTTTGGGTACACAGATCCAACACGAAGTGTCCACCTAGGTGGATGCGGGTCCTGACGTGTCTCTTTATGGGACCGGTAAGTTCGTGCTGTTTTAGCAGTGCATCTAGTCATTCCAGTAAGTTCTGTTCTCAAGACATTTATGTGTTCTGTCCGAACTGTTATTCTAAATGTTATTTTCATGTGTTTTCAATGTCGTGGTATGAGTGATTTGTTTTTCAGTTATTATTGTGTTTACCGTGTATTGTATTGTGTCCAGACTTCAGCCTAAACTATGCCTCTATTCTCGAAGTTACGTCAGTTAAAAACCAGAAAGGGATTGTTAGAGGAAGCAGTTCCTGTCCCGCCGAGGGACAGTCCAGGTCATTTTATGTATCATAAGCATGGCTTAAGTGCCATATTATATCTAGACTTATGGGTGGAGTACACCAAGGAATTAGAAGAGAAATATAGATGGCCCGTATCAGGTACGTGGGATGCCGAGTGCATCATGCGAGTAGAAGAAGCATTATGGAAAAAGAAATCCAGACAGTCCCAGAAAGATGCCATCGAGTTATGGCGCAAAGAATCTCACAGAAGAACGGAAAAAGAAATCAGAAAGACAGAATTAAGTAGGGAATCCTCCGAAAGAGCCCAAGAAAGGGAATTAATCGAAGTAGGTGAACGAGTTAAAGCCGAACAGTCAGACAGACAGAGAAATGCCCTTATTAAGGGTATGTATCCTCTTCTTGCCGAGGGCTTGCCGAAAGCAACCCCGGAAGCACCATGTAATTTTCCGCCGCCATTAGTTCCGATTAAGTTATGTCACAAACCGACCGCAGCTGATATTTTTCTCTCGTCCTATTTGGACGACACAGTCCCAGAATATGCAAATCCTGTTCCGCCTGCTCCTGTAAGTAATGTAATTGCTGTTCCTCCAGCCACCGGGGCACCCGTTACAGCACCTGTTACGGCACCCCCGGTCCAGCCTACAGTACATATACCCGCTACATCAGTCACTCTCCCAGCACGTACAATACCCGTTGACGATTCTAGTCTAGGGGCCACTGGGGGAAGTCCTCCTGGAACCCCGCCTCAACCCAGACGTATCACGCTACTCGAGCTACATGCACGAGCGTTACAGCGTTCGCCCAAACTTCAGTCAGTCGCCGATATCAAGCGAGCCCTTACCGAATGCCGTTATGATCCAGTCCCAGGCGATGATGATATGGTCCTGTATTCATTGCGTGTAAGACGGGTGACCGAATATTTGGACACCCTACCGAATATGAAAGGTTATCTAGACAGAATATATCGTTTCATCCGTACAGGAGCAGATCCAGGAAGTATTGGCGAGGCCATGGCTCAAAGAAAAGTCGAGATTCAGCTCATGCTTTTAAAGTTTCTAATTAATTGTTTAATAAGAGAACAAGATTATCCGGATAAAGATCCGGTAGAAATGAAAGTCCTGACCAGGTGGAGTGACCATATAGCCGAGGGAAGACACAAGACACAGAACTGTAAAGAGAGTATGTACAAGAAAATCCGTAGGGAAATAATAAAGATACACGAGAAACGAGAAGCAGCACGAGTAACCGAGAAAGAAGACAACTCTTCTACTGAAGAGGTAGACGACGAGAATCCCTCCAGAATAGCGTATGTAGGTAGAACTAGACTTCCCGACCGACATTCACGCCTAGAACACAAGAAAGTTTTCCCTCCTCCAGCACCAGAACAAGGTTCTCTTGAGCAAGTATTTCAAGCTACCGATCACATTCTGAAATCACGAATCGGATATAGTAAACTTAGTACCATGCATGAACAAGAACTAGCCCGATCAGCGGTCCGATGGACTACTGATTCTACCACTTTTCCAGACGAAATAGTGGCACAAATGTTTCTGAAACTGCCCCCAGCCGAGCAGCGACTGGTGGGTATATATATGATCCAGCACCTCATTACAATGTATGAGGGACAGCATTCTGATCCAGGTCCGTTACATGATGTTCTGAACGAGTTACTCCAGTATAGATGGAGAGGTCTAGGTACTGATTTAATTAGTATCATTCTAGAACAGCGCCACAAATATCGAACGTTTCTGAATCCGCATTTTGTTCATGTCTCAACTCCAGAAAGTAAATCATTTTACATAGATAGACAGCATCCGTTACGAGAAGTACACCCAGTTAGGACAGCGGGTGGTGATCTAGAACGAGTATTTGTTTACACCCCTATCACAAAGATGGAACTCTTAGAGATGAAAAAGTTAATTCCCTGTCACGACAAAGATCCAGCAGGGTTCCATCGAGAATTAAAAGACATGCTCCGTATGGGAGAATACACGTATCCTGATATCATTAAAATGTTAAAGGTTCTACTGCCCGCAGGGGTATATGAAAAACTCAAGGAAAAAGAATGGGAGGTGGGAGAGAAAAAGATAGATTGGACAGCTCTAGAAGCTGAAGACAATTCACGAGTACCAGGTACCGGTCTTGGGGGTAAAGTTAAAGAATTGCCCGAGTTATTGATCCAGGTTTTGCCAAGATTACTAGCCACGAAAAAGGAAGATTGGGATGCAATCTCAGCTTGTAAACAGAAACAGGAGGAAGACACTAGTGATTTTTATTCTAGATTTGAAAAATGTTTTATTATTAACAGTGGTCTGAAAACGAGTAGTGAATCGTACCCTCATCTTTTTGTTACCAAACTAGTCGAGAATTCAAGTCCACAAGTTAAAAATCGAGTTTTGAAAGTCGAAAGTAGTTGGCAAGCTAATACTCCGTCACAAATGCTCCAGATGCTCCAGTATCACCAGAACAGAATCAGGGAAGAGCAAGAACATGAAAGGAGACGTATGAAAGACACAAAAATGAAAGTATTAGTTGCACAATCTGTTCCACAAGACAGTCAGAAGAGGGGTCCGAATCAAGCCAGTCATCCTGCAGCTCCCGTTAAAGGGACCTGCAATTACTGTAAACAGCCAGGTCATTTTATAAACGAGTGTGCAGTTCTGAAACACAACATAGCTACTGGTAAGACTAAAGAAAGACCACGTCCGCCTAGACAAGAACAAGTTTCACAGACTTCTCAGTCACCCCAGAATGCACAACAGACAGTTCCAGCATCGCAGCCTATCGCTGCAACACAACATGTTACACAGCAGATGTACCAGTATGCACAGACAGAATATCCAGATGTATGTAATGTAATTGAGCTTATATAGCGCACAGCTACCCGCAAAGCAGGTGTCCCGGCGCTTGCTTAGGGAACCCTTCCTGATATTCCCCTGTGAGATAGCAGGGTATCCACAAGGTGAAAGTCAGGCATCCCGCGGCGAGGGGCCGTTGTGGAGATTAAGCAAGCTGTTGCCCAGAGTCGCAGAGTGTGAACCCGTGAGTCGAGGAGGCACCGGGGTGAGAATTATCGAGTCCGTGGAATTTTTAGCCCAAGACCCGCCAGGGCGGGGAATTGAACCCTGGTCCAGGACAGCTCTCAGATTCCGGGTCTGCCGCCTCTAACCCCTGAGCCACACTTCTCCAGATTATCAGCCATATTCATGAAACAGCCTAGAGAGGGAGGTAGGCTTGCCTCTCATCGAGGTACCTGTAGATCAAGAGGGTCCCTATGTACACAGTCAAGTATTAGGGAAAGACAGAAAGTTTTTGATTGATACAGGGGCAAGTAGGACTACTATCAGTCATGACGAGGTTCCAGGGGCTCCGCTCTCAGGCTCTAAAAATGTTTCCCTTGGATTTTCAGGAAAGCCGATTGTTAATGAAATTTCGAAACCAGTTTCTCTAGAAGTTGGTCCATTGTCCCGAACTACTGATTTATTACTCACGAAATCATGTCCAGAAAATTTGTTAGGCATTAAAACGTTAAAAGAATTAGGTGCAGTAATTTGTTGCTCCCCAGAAGGAGTCCGTTTGTTCCTCAGAGACTTTAAAGGTCATTATGTATTACGTGATTTTGATCCGAGATTATTGAATGTACCACAGCATTTATGGGCGCAAGGTCCAACTGATGTAGGCTGTATGCACATCACACCCCATCGTGTGACTCTCAAACAAGGTATAGTTTTGCCACGAATCAGACAGTACAGATTGCCACCTGAGGCTGTAGCAGCCTTATCCAAAATTATTGACGAGCTCATTGCTCAACGAGTGGTTGTAGAAACTGACTCCAATGTATGTAATTCTCCTATCATTCCGGTCTTGAAACGTACTGATCTAAATGCACCTCCAGTATATCGATTAGTGATTGACCTTCGAGAGCTTAATAAATGTATCATACCTCAGTATCCAGTAGTCCCAGATATTTCTTCCCTATTGACAGCCATTGATTCTGAAGCTACATTTTTCACAGTTATCGATCTCAAGAACGCATTTTTCAGTGTCCCCATTCATCCAGACAGCCAGTACCTTTTCGGTTTTTGTTTAAATGGAAGGAGCTATAAATTCACACGAGCTCCTCAAGGTTTCACAGAAAGTCCCAGTATTTACAGTCAAGCACTTAAGAGACAACTAGACAATATACATATGCCATCTGACACTACCCTGCTCCAGTATGTCGATGATCTACTGATCACGGCCCGTTCTGAACGTGACTGCGAGCGAGCGTCACTTACAGTTCTGTATTTTCTGGCCGAGCAGGGGCACAAGGTGTCCCCTTCCAAATTACAATTCTGTGTCCAGCAAGTGGTATACTTAGGACACTTACTGTCCAAGTGGGGTAGGCAGTTGACACCAGACCGTATCCAGTTAATAGCGAGTCTTCCACAGCCCAAGACACAGAAGGAGGTACGAGCTTTTATCGGCCTCACTTCTTACTGCAGACAATGGATTCCTCAGTATGCATTTCTAGCCAAGCCACTGATACAGTTAACGACACAGGAGGCAGCCGTATCGACTGTCCTCCCTTGGACCCAGGAACATACACTTGTATTCAATGAATTAAAGAAAGCCTTATGTCAAGCACCTGTTCTAGCGACACCCAACTACAGTAAGCCTTTTACACTTTTTGTTACAGAACGTGATGGTACTGCATTATCTGTTCTCACACAAGATCAAGCAGGACAGTACAAGCCCTGTGCTTATTTCTCGAGCACATTAGATCCAGTAGCCCAGGCTCTGCCTGCGTGCCTCAAGTCAGTTGCAGCCACAGCTCTAGCAATCAGACAAAGTGATTCCATAGTGTTAGGACATTCCCTGACAGTACAAGTTCCACATTCCGTGGAAGTTCTTCTAAACCGAACACAGACTCAGCACTTGACAATAGCACGTTTAACAGGTTATGAAATGACACTGTTCCAGCCACACATAGAAATCAGACGCTGCAACATTCTAAATCCAGCCACACTGTTACCGTCAGTTACTTCAAATCCTGCCACACATGACTGTGTGGAAGTTGTTAACACTATGACAAAGCCAAGACAAGACCTGACAGACATTGCATTACCTGATCCCGACCTGACACTCTATGTGGATGGTTCATGTATGAGAACAAGTACAGGAGAACTAGTAGCCGCGTATGCAGTGACTACTGAAACCGAAGTTATAGAAACACATCGTATTGACACCCTGTCTGCTCAAGCAGCAGAGCTAGTCGCTCTGACCCAAGCCTGCATACGTGCCAAGAACCTGAAAGTAAACATATATACAGATTCACGTTACGCATTCGGAGTTGTACACGATTTTGGAATGCTCTGGCAGGAGAGAGGTTTCATGACTTCTCATGGAACCAAGATTCAGCATGGTCTCCTCATTCAAGCTCTGTTAGATGCAATACATTTACCGACAGCTATCGCTATCATGAAGTGCAAGGCACATACGAAAGTTACTGACATCATTTCCCAAGGTAACGATCTAGCAGATCGAACAGCCAAGCTTACAGCTCAGGCTTCAGACATTCTAGTTAACACAACACAGACACTCACTCCAGATCCGACTACTTGTATGACAGTTAAGGACCCTACACAAGATGTCATAGACATACAGTTACATGCTACTCCCGAAGAAATCAAGAAATGGTCCGAACAAGGAGGGGTCCAGACAGATCAAGGGTGGTTGACGAAGGGAAAAGCCACATGGTTTCTCCCCGACTCTATGGTTCAAGTCATTATTAATACCGCACATAGTCCAGCACATCTAGGAGAGAAAGCTATGTTAGACAGTATTCAGAACCTTTGGTTCAACAAACACTTACGAGCTGCAGCCAAGCAGAAAGTCCGTACCTGTATGATATGTTGTCAGTTCAATCCAGGTAAAAGTGTCCCGGTGGAACAAGGTGGATTCCAACCCCCTGACCACCCTTTTGAAGTCCTCCAGATGGATTATATTCAAATGGAGCGATGTTGAGGTTTTAAGTATGTCCTCGTAGTTGTATGCGCTTTGTCCAGGTGGACAGAAGCATATCCAGTTCCAGATTACACAGCCGCGACCACTGCCAGGCAGTTGGTTCGTGAATTCTTTCCCCGCTATGGACTCCCTAGGGTCGTGTATTCTGATAACGGCCAGCCATTCTCATCTGAACTTATGAAACATGTTTCCCTTTTGTTAGGGTACCAGTGGAAGTTCCATTGTGTGCGCCATCCTGAAGCAGCCGGTCTCGTAGAGAGACATAATCAGACTCTGAAAATCCGCATTGCTAAAATTTGTAGAGAAAAAGGTGTAGACTGGCTAGTTGCCCTGCCAGTTGCTTTATTTTTTATGAGGATGGTTGCACATTCCAGATCAGGTCTGTCCCCGTATGAGGTCGTATTCGGCCGCCCCCCAAACATGTGGGGTACACCTAGACCCCGCAGTATTACCGATATTTCCAGTAATATGCTGACAGATTACCTAGCTTCCTTGATGTCTGCCCTACACTCTTGTCGTTCACAGGTTGCCGCCGCATTTCCAGACAACACCGAGGTGAAACTGCATGAAGTCATTCCAGGCGACCTGTTGTTGGTGCGGAATTTTGATCGTTCAAGTCCGTTGGAGCCCCGCTGGAAGGAGCCCCGCCTCGTCTTGCTTACAACAAGGACCGCCGTGAAGCTCGAGGGGAGAAAAGGATGGGTCCACCTGACCCACATAAAGAAATTTCATGGACTACCAGAAAAGACTTTTGCTAAGGACTGCCCCATTCCAAAAGACTGCCTAAAAACAGACTCTGAACTTGACTCTGAACTCAAAATTCCCTTGTTAGAGAAAACTCCGCAACAGGAGTATAAACAGAAACTCCGGTCTAGTAAAATAAGTCAGCCAGTTTAATTGTCTAAGTCCCTCTCGGGTGAAACGGTTAGACAGGTCCCTGACATGTATGAGATATACCCCCGTAGTGAGAGAGTTAGTCAAAACTCTATAAGATGTATCATTGTTCTAAGTTTTTTATTATTTTTGAGTCTTATGGTTACCTGCACAAGTTATGCTTTACATTTATGTTTTCCAGTTTCACATGTACATATGTTTTCTAACACTACAGTAGAGCACACATTTAGTGATCTGCCTCCTCACGAGCTATCCTATCGTCTTGCTATGCGAAATAACACATTCATTAGAATGTTACACTATTCACATCTGACCAGCAATGCCACTAATTGTTGGGTGTGTGGTCGACTCCCCCCTTTCCAGACTCCGAAGGGAGTTCTGCCACTCTTTCCTTATCCGTTTTCACATAATGGTTCGTGTGGAGCATGGTCCACGTTAACATCATCCTCAAATGATATGTCCCTTCTGAATAGAACATGTTTTCCAGACAAGCAAGGTCTCTCCCATAGAACAGGGTTAGATCTAGAAAATGAAGTATATGATTTAGGTAATTATTCTTCGAATTTCATGGTCCTGAATGTTCAGTCTGATACTACTCCAGTTTTACCTGCCATTTCAGTACTACGAGTCAAAGGCGAATTATGTGTCAGAAAGAATGGTTCCGCACATGTGGGACATAGTGATTGTACTACTACTATCGAGTATAGTGACAGTGGGAAATCTATTTTCAAAGCCTCACGTCATTCTTATTTTGTTTGTGGTCAGACCGCATATGTTCGTCTGCCCCTCGATTGGGATGGAACATGTTATATTGCCTTCCTACTGCCACCAGTTTTTCTAGCCCCATCTGATTATCACAGAAACACACATCTAGTACACGTCAGACATAGAAGGGAGATCGAGTCCCCAATCATCGATCAAACTGAAACTACTCTAGAACAATATCAAGACTTCAATAAAGGTTTCTTCTTCTTTATAGGACCTATCCAGAATAGTAAGCTAATACGTAGGTTAACCAGAACCCTTGAAGCAGTAGTGAATGAGACTACTTCCGCTCTAGGTAACTTAACCGAAGAGCAATCTGCTATGAGATTTGTCGTGCTCCAAAATCGTCTCGTTCTTGACGTCATACTGGCCGATAGAGGAGGAGCATGTAGAGTCATCGGATCTAGTTGCTGCATTTTCATTCCTAATAACGCGCCGTCTGTTTATTCAGCTATAACCAGACTTCATAAAATTGCCCATCAGTTACACCAGAATCCAGGCACCTGGACATGGTCCGGTTGGCTCTGGAGTATCATATCTGCTTGGGGATGGAAAGTATTGTCATTCCTAGGTGTAGCAGTAATGATCATATTCAGTTGCTGCCTCTGTATACAATGTGGCCCTGCGATTTGCGGCATCAGTGCTACCTCTTGTATCCCCAGTCCTAAGCCCCGTTCCAAGACAATTCGAGACGAACAAATGATGCTATATGAAATGATAGATGGTATCATGAATATTGATGTTTCCTGATGGAAACGTAGGGCACAAGGAGGGAATGTGGAAAAGTAAATTTTGCCATGTTATATGTGCCTACGTGTTCCCCATCTTATGCTATATGTGCATGATCGATATGCATGTATTCCCCTCTGATCGATTAAAGACGCAATTACAGTTGTGTCCATCTCTAGTATGCCAGTTTCCAGTCATCATGAAAACAACGAATATCAGGCCTATGTAAACCTACGTTGCCATATTTCACAGTGTGCACGTTAATTCATTGAATTGTCCCCGTTTCTAGGCCTCAAAAGGGCCCGGACACCAGATTCAGCTCCTGTCTTCTGAACCCTCTCCGAGGAGCGATACAGCCCCCACCTGCATCCCTGACCCTTCGCTTACTTCATGCCTCACAGTGCCCGGCCCGGCCTGGCTCTGCCTCCGAGTCTGCCAAGAGTATGTTATGATTCTAGTTATCAGTCCAGCCCTCCTTCTCTGCATTCCTAAGCTACTGAATCGCATCAATAGTTTCCGTCATGGTCTAGCCTTTCTGTCTCCATGTAAGAGAAATACTGTATTAATATTCATAGAATATTCCTCGCACACACAATACATGTAGAATTATGCACGCATCAGTCCTAATGTCTAGTAGCCTTTGCCCTGATAACTTTTGAATTCTATCAATATGTACTCTAAACACCAGATACCAGATATGCCTTGGGTACATGTCGCTCTGACACTCCAGACTTTAGTCTCCTTTTCTAGCACAGAAGTCATAGCCCCCAGTTCTCCCTGGTAACAAGTCATTGCCCGTTTGCGCGCACCACTAGGTTAGAGGTCCCAGCTGCTCAGGTAGCCCCCTCCATGTTTCCGCCTCATTTATGACACTTCTGTTACGTTTACATCACATGTCTATGTCTACGCCCTGTACACGCCTTCTTGTTACATCATTTTGCCCTTATCTTTCGCGACTGCTACGAGTCACGCCTACTGCTACGCCTACTGTATTGAATGTAATGCAATTGTTTTGATATATATACTGTAAACTATTACTGAAAGTTGTCCAAGTTCCGATTTCCTGTCCCCGGCAGCTGCCTTCATTTCTTTCCCGTACAGGCTGTCCTGTTCCTGTCCTTTTTGCCTGATTAAAGCCTGTCGACTCAAGATACCTCGAATCCTGACTCTTATTTATTGAGCTATCTGTTTTATTGATTATACTGAAAAATAGTACCGGTAATTAATTATTTATTTACCACAGGAAGAGGGACGAGGCAAGGGTGCCCTTCATCCCCACTACTGTTTGCACTGTATCTAGAGCCACTCCTCCGTAGGTTTGAATCCAATCCGCATATTTCTCCTATGAGGGTGAACAGCTGTACGATTAAATCACTTGCATATGCCGATGACGTGGCCATACTCACTCCAGCTCCGCTATTGGCTATTAGGGAGGTAGAAGCCGAGGCCGAGTTGTTTGGACAGGTCTCCGGATATAGTCTTAATAGATGCAAGACGCAGATTGTAGAAAATGTATACTCCAGTTGTAATGATGTAAGGGTGGTCACCTCAGCAGTATATTTGGGGGTGGCAATCTCAGCAGACATGGATATGGTTGTAGAAAATAATATCTCCCCACTAATCTCTAGGGTAAAGGCCGATTTGGAAAGACTGAATAACTTACATCTGTCCCTGGTGGGACTACTAATATTATAAAAATGTTGATCCTGCCCAAGTTTCTCTATCTTTTTAGATCTATTCCACTATTTTTTTTAAATTAAATGGTTTAATTCATTAGAGACCAGGGTATGATAGTAATGAAATTATGGAAAAAATAAAGGTATGCGCGGACTGCACAATTAGATCTTTTTATGCATGTTTGGGTAAGGGGAGAATCGATGATATGGATAAGCACTGTAACAAATGGGTCGAGAAGCTGGGTGAAGCACCAGAAAGATTTCAGGAGTCACTTGAACTGGGTCGTACTGTTTTGTGCTCAGCTCCCCTTCAATCCCAGCATTATAAAACCTTGTATTCACTATATTTCACCCCAGCGAGAATAGCAAAATGGGGAGGCACCACGGGTATCACTTGCCCACGCTGTAACTCTTTAGAGGCAGATATTGTACATGTTTTTGCCACTTGCCCTCAATTGCATACCTTGATTAAAAATATAGAAGGCTTTTTAGATAGATCATTAGATATTCAAATAACTCTAACCCCCTCCTGGTTACTGCTGGGGGTAGGCCCAGATGGGGGAAATTTACAGAGAGAATTTATTTTTATGGCCGCCGCAGTATATAGATTAACTATAGCCAGGGCATGGCTTGATAGAAACCCACCGGTCATGCAAAATTGGCTGGCTAACTTATTAGCCGCCTATAATTTATTAAGGCTGTTCATAATAATGTTTAGTTGCGTTGTTTGTTTATGTCTTCCTCTTACCCTTCTTCTTTATTCGTTTTCCTAGGGATTTTTTTTTTTTTCTCTTGGCTTTAAGTTTGGTTGTTTTTTGAATTTAAGAGACATTTCGGAGAAAAACTGTACTGCATATATATAATGATATTTTGTAGCGTATGAAATGATATGAAATGCTTAAATGTACAATGTGCATAATTTGGGAAAATAAAAAGATATTTAAAAAAAAGAAATTCATTGAAAAAAACATAGGTTTCAGGGGTGTTATAGTTAGCTGGACCTTTCACTGTTCCAACTTTAACTCTCGCGCCCGCAATCCACTAGTAATGATGTTACATATTACATCATTCATGAGATGGTCAGTGACATCACTGATGACATCACTGATGACATCTCAAATGTCATCTCTGATGCCATCACTGATGACATCATCCAGTGAATGTGGTTTGGTTCGTTATTTAATTATGCATTATATATACATACAATCTGCATTGAAGAATGAGTGGATATATAAATATCTGGATACAGGATTTTGTAGTAGTGTAATTGATTGTTTATTTGAGTAATGTATAGCTTCTCACTAAATATATTGGATAGTGACTAAACTGTGTGAATTTCTGTATCACTTTGTCAGTTGTTGTGTAAACTGCTGCACCAGTTGGTTACTAGTTACGTGAAAGTCTATATTAGTTATTGATAACTTAACCAAAGATATGTGAGTAGTTAATTTAGTAGGTATATGACATTAAGACTACGTGTTATAATAGTTGTTTAAATGAGTGAATATATTTATGGGTGTGGTAATGAGCAAATATATTCCTCAATGGTACATGTCCAACAAATTAGAAAAATAAAAGGCAGTGTATGTGACAGTTGTTGTATAAATTAGTGTACATAAAACTCATTGATTGCATGAGTGACTGTATAGATAATTTTATACTTGTAATAGTGATTTCATGACACACTAAGTATGAGTTACTAGTTATATGAATAAATGAAGGTCTATTTGTATGTGTGTTGCTGAGTAAATGTAAATCAATCAATCAATCAATCATAGCATTTGTAAAGCGCACTACATACCTGTGAGGGTCCCAAGGTGTTGGGGGGAACACTGCTACTGTTCGAAGAGCCAGGTCTTGAGGTGCCTCCTGAAGGCTAGGAGGTCTTCGGTCTGCCGTTTTGGCGGTGAGGTGGGAGTGTCGTGGTGGGCCTCCACAAGGCAAGTGCTAGGGGTTCACCCTTCTCGGCACAAGTCCTTAGACCAATAGAATGGAAGTTGGCACAGAAACTGGAATATAAAACAAATAATTTATTAACCTCATGAGGTGGAACTACATTCACAAAACACCCTTCGTTAATGTATGAAATAGCACACCGAACAGAAGGAACATGGACTTTTTAAACCCGCCCAAGGGCTCAAAAGCAGGCAGTACAAGTACAAAAAGACAGTTTTATATACATATAAGGTCATATAGAAAATACACAGTCAACAAGAGGGAGGAGCTAATTCTATCAAACACATCCTGACAGTTACAGACTAGAGACAGCTGCATGGACAGCTGCAAGCTCAACTGAGCATGTGCAAAGCAGAAGAGACTAAATATAACTTGTTCATAGGCAGATTACAAGAGCAAACAACACTAAGGGAGGACAGAGCACATGGTGAGCACGTGGTAGCACATGGCAGACAAGATGGCTGCCGAAATACAAGATGGCTTCAGCTAGATGCTAACCCCGATCGCTTCGAAATTACAACAGGAGAATGTTCTGCCGCCGGCGGTCACTTATCGGTTGCGGGGACAGTGGCAAGGGCACAGTCTGCAGAGTGGAGCTAGCGGGATGGAGTGTAGAGGTTGAGTCAGCTGTTGAGGTACGCTGGTCCAGTGTCGTCGAGTGCCTTGTGTGCATGGGTGAGGAGCTTGAAGGTTATCCTCTTGTTGATGGGGTGCCAGTGCAGGTCTCTCAGGTGCGTTGTGATGAGGCTGTGACATGTAATGTAATGTCAAGGATCAGGCAGTCCAGTCTACTGCTGACGAGTGCCTGGGTGACCGGCCTTCTAGTTGTGGTGGGGATCCACTCGAAGATCCTGCGAAGCATGCGGAGGGTGTTGAAGCACAAGGAGTAGACGGCATCGACCTGCTTTGTCATGGAGATATGATACATTGTTTGCAAAAGTGAGTAGGATAACTGCATAACTGAATAGGATGTGTGCTGGTGTGTAATGTCAATACAATTGTATAAGTATATTTTATAGTGTTCTATTGATCATTCACAACATGCATGAGTGAAGCTATAGGTAAGTGATTAGAAGTGTGTGTGGATATCTAGGAATCACTGAATGGTTTTTTAGTTACTTGTATTGCTGTGTCAATGGATTCAAATATGGCACTCTGTATTTTACAGTGAGTGATGAAAGGTTATAGTAGTGTATGATGAAGTGTATCTGATTGTCACGTGGTTGATGTCATCAGTGATGTCATCAGTGGTGTCATTTGAGATGTCATCAGTGATGTCATCAGTGATGTCACTGACCATGTCAGGAATGATGTAATATGTGACATCATCAGCAGTGGATTGCGGGCGCGAGAGTTACAGTTTCAATGGTTTTGTATGAGTGAAATGTCCAGCTAACTGTAACACCTCTGAAACCTATGGTGTTTTCAATGAATTTCTAAGGTTTTTTAAATGATAATTCCTAACTATAACCTGCTTGAAACCTTTGTTTTTTTTCAGTGAATTTCAAAGCTTTTTCAAATGATAATTCCAAACTATAACCTGCCTGAACCCTATGGTTTTTTCAGTGAATTTTAAAGGTTTTTTTAAATGACAATTCCTACTTATAATGTTGACCACTTCCCCATATTTTCAACAAGAAACCAAATCTGAAATGCTACCTAAACAATCAGGCAATCGTTCCACTTACCCCTAACAAATTAACATCAACATTTAACTACTGTAAGATCATCTAATATGTACTGCGTGAATTACATCCAACTCACACCCATATATAAAGAGCAATATGTGATAGAGGTTATAATTATTCACTTCCGACACCCAACAAAATCACAATACCCAGCACCACCACAACCACAACCACCCCCCGGATCCCTCCCCCCTACTACCTCAGAGGCAGCGCTAAACAAGACAACAGACCTTTCCAAAATAATATATCCCCTCAACAGCACACTAGCTCAATGTACAGAGTTGTGGCAACCAAGTATGGATAAGGGAAAGAACTCGAACATCAATAATAATGTACACAACGCTAAGACTACCGGTGAAATACTATACACAGTTCACTACACAAACCAAAAACGTTTCCGTGTTTAGATATACCATTGATACTTGTAGTGTACTGAATAGTTGACGCAACCATATTATCTCAGGCACTGGGGAATATTTTGGTCATGTAGCTGTGTTCATCCCCCCCTTTAAAACAGAAGTGGAGTGGGCTGGTCCAAAGTACACATCGTCAACGTAAGACTATAAATAATTAGGCTATGCCTTCGGCTTGGTTCACTTCTGCAAAGAGAAAAGACTACGCCACAGCGAAGGTCCTCACCCTGACACGTGGCTGCCGTCATGACCACGTGCCTCCTCGATACAGGCCCATTGCGAACTCTGCGCCACAGCAGAATTGACAACTTGATACTAGTTGCGCATCAGCACAACAGAAAACATTGAATTCAGTCTTGATTTATTTAAAACAGAGACAATTGTACTATTTCCTCAGATTTTGTTAAAGTATGAACAGTAGGAAATTCAGCCTTCATGTATTTAATGCAGAGACAATTCTACAATATGTCTTCAGATATTGTTTAAATAAGTGACAAAAAGAATTTGTCCATGTCTGCGTCAACAACTGCCTTCAATCTACACTGCAGACAGCAGGGTTCACAACTTGAATTCAGCTTTCCATCTACACTACGAACAGCAGTCAAGTTAGCCTTGATTTATGTAAGGCAGAGACAATTTTGTTATTGGATGCCACAAAAAACATTCCTCAATGTCTGTACTAAGTACTGCCTTGAAATCTACACTGCGATCAACAAAGTTCACCACTTGATACCAGAAGCGGATATGCACCCCAGACAACATTGAATTCAGTGTCGATTTCTTTAAGGCGGAGACAATTGAACTGTGACCTAAGATTTAGGTAAATTATGTGACAAAAAAAGCATTCCACAATGTCTGTGTCAACTACTGCCTTCAATTTACACGCCGGACAGCAGGGTTCACAACTTGAAGTCAACTTTGCATGTATACTATGCACAGTAGGGAATTCAACCTTGATTTATTTAATGCTGAGACAATTGTACTGTATGTGTTCTGATTTTGTTAAAATAAGTGACAAAAATCATTTGTCGATATTCCTGCCTTCGATCGACAGTATGGACATCAGGGTTCACATTTTGAATTCAGCTTTCAATCTATACTACGAACAGCATGAAATGTAGCCTTGTTTTTTTTAAAGATAGAGTTATTTGCACTTTATGTCCTCAGATTTTGTTAAAAGATACAACTTAAAGAATGTATTGATGTCAGTGATAACTACTGCCTTCTGTCTACATTGTGAGGGCTCACCATTCAGGTAGAAAGACAATTGTACATGACGCATTCCAGTAGACAAGAGATATACCACTGCGACCCCCCCCCCCCGAACCACGAATCATTGCAGGGTATGCACCCGCTGAGGTCTTTCGGTACCACTAACTCACTGCACCACAAGTCATCTCTCCATAGCCTTAATAAAGCAGAATTCACTAGGCAAAACACATTGGCATAAAGCATTATCGCAGGATACGTACAACTCAGTACACTATAAATCATCAGTTTTATGTCACAGTGAGACATACTGTCATTTTTAAATTGAATTTATGCAAAATTCAATAGACAAAACACATTTAGTCCAATTACTGTACCCCCCGACCACGCATCATCGCAGGATATGAATACGCTAAGCGCCAAAGGTACTAGTAACTCAGGGCACTAAAAATCATTATCACGTTGCCTTACTTTACAAGACAAAAAACATTAGTACCTGTACGGTCTGCCCGGACCGCGCATTATCGCAGGATCCACAGAACCCTGTTTCAGATACCACTAACTCAGTGCAAAGCAAACTAAGTATAACACTTATCAAATCATACATAATATCCCTTTAGTATGCTTCCTTCAAAAACTTATTTTATATCACTTATAGATTTTGTTGAATAATAACATTTATGCTGCATATATGTTCTATCTTCCACTTCAACCATGATTACAGATAATGCAGTCCACCCTAAGATCTACACTGCAGACAACAGGGTTTACAACTTCAATTCAGCTTTTCTTCTACACTATAGACAGTAGGGAATTTAGCCTTGATTTATTTAAGGCACAGACAAAAAAAAACATTCTTATATAACTGTGCTGAATAGTAGCTTTGATGTACACTGTGGACAGAAGGATTCACAACTTGAATTCAGCTTTGTATCCACACTACAGACAGTAAGGAATTTAGCCTTGATTTATTTAAAGCACAGAAAAAAAATACTCCTATGGCACTGCTAGTATGCACATGCACATTTAATCCCTACATCCTGTGAACAATGTTTACAAAGAAAGTAGAACACAGCGCCAAAATGTACCTGCACCACCGGCAATACCAAGTACCTCTGGGATATCACCTTCAATATCGCAACCATACATACGCCCCCATTTTGAGAAAGTTAGAATGCACTGCGCGAAATGCAATTGTTTAATTTGTTATAGAGATCAATCAGTAGACCTAGTTTGTAGAGCAAATGATAACTATCGATGGTCGTTTTTTTAACCTCAAAATTCATGCAGACCAGTATGCAACACTCAATATTTTGAGTACAGACCGCTCGAACCACGCATCATCGCAGGGGGAGCACAAGCTGATCACCACACGTACCACTAACTCATTACACCATAAATAAACACCACATGGCGTTATTAAGGCAAAATTCAGTTGCCAAAAGACATTCTTACCAGTGCTTTCTGCCTGAACCACGCATCATTGCAGGCTCTACACAAACCACCCCTATCTCCGTCTACCACAACTCAAGAACCCTTTACAATAGAATCTTCTGTGTATTATGTCACATATAGTGTTCATACCTTAGTACAGCAGAAGTCATAAACCGTTTTTGATTGAATATCTGTTTATGATATCATGATTATTATTCTACTTGTTACCAACTGCAACGTAATAAAATGGAGTCAAGCACACATGCCCGTACCCACTTCTACTATCTATCTGTGTCTGTGTATTTATTATGTTTGTAAAATGCTGCCCCTGCACCCTACCACATTATATTGCGCTATAAATAGCGTAGGCAACCATCTTATCTCCGAGAGTAACTGTGGACTATTCCTCCTTTAAAAAAAATGTTTTTGCATATGTATATAGCTCAAAATCAAACCAAGACTATATTAGAAATTCACAGGAGCACCGTATATACAGTACATTTCCAGGCACGGGTAGATTATGTCATTACTCTACAATAACAGGATGTGGACGCAACTCCGAGCCTCGAACACTGATTTCCAGCACCAAGTTCGACAGTGTACCTGAATGACCACATACGTATATAAATTAGCTGCACTTCATGTGCCAAAAACTACAACTTAAAACTTTCACAGCCCTTTATTACTACAGCTACAACACTCCACTGAATGTACAACAAACATTCATAATCTCAGAAATGTGTCATGTCCACCATATTTTATGTGTGCAACTATGAATGAATATAGAGTCAGTGATACCCCGTACCTTCCATGTTGGCCATGTTGTGGACATTTACAGATATAATGACACATTTGCGTTTGAGACCCTGTTGATGTGAGCACTACAAAACGGACACCTAAATCACTTGATTTCTCATATAGCGAACAACGGAACCACGCCCATATCTCCGTAATCATGGTTGAGAGACTCGGGCAGCACTGGCATACGTCAGGCCAGCCTACTCTCCTTACGCTTTCAGGAAAAAACAAAAATGCAACATTTCCCAGATTTCCATTGTACTGATTTCTTAGTTCCAGGTCTTGTTGTCAGAACGGCACACACACACACTCCCTCATGCCTGGTGCACACCCACACCACAACCATCCAGCACATGCTCACTACACACGTGACCCTACCAATAAAAAAGACGGGCGCACGTGCTCTATGCCATTTTAGAGTTGCTCCCACCCCAAGTGCTTTGATGACCTGTCCTAGTGATTCGGAGGCATCATGTAGGCTCAAACCACCGAGTACAAGGGCCCACCACTACGTGCATAGCCTCTTTGGTCACTGAGTTAGTGGTACCGCAAGGACTGAGAGGGTGAGCAACCTGCGATGATGATGGGAGCGCGAGTATGTCCTTTCAAATAACAATATCAAAACTCGGTACCATATGTCAGACTTCTTCCTGACAGAGCGGGACTGCATGATGTAGAAGGTGTCCTGTCCATGAAAATGTGATCAATGAGGCCTGGGTGCACAGCGGATGGGGTGCAGCAGATTGGATACAAAAAGGTGATGCAGCGATTTAGGCATACGCAGTCCTATATACCGTATCCTATTGCATTTATATATTTTTTTCCAATAGCAGGAACGTTTTTATAATCGGTCGAATGTCCGATGCTCGTGATGATCGAAACCACGTCTATCACTTCACACCACTTGCTTTCACAACTGCATAAAAACATTACTGCTATAGTAATTTTTCAAAAATCGAAGCCTATTAAAAAAAGTTGGAACTGTACAAATAGTTGTTTTTAAATGCGGGAGGGAAGGTGTCTGAAAAGGCGATGTACTTCTACATTAAGATAGTAACAAATACCAATCATAACATCGTTCTTTTACTAGCTTTTAGATGTAGAGCTTCAGGATGCAATATGTGTCGGCACGTGGAAAAAAACACACCAGTGACAGAAAGGTGAGCTGCGAATATTCTTTGCATTTACTCTCTCACTTTCTCTCTCCTTTGATAAAGAAATGTCACACAATGTTAACTTTCTTTTTATCTTACAGGTTATGTTTCACAAATTGACGGCATCCCCCCAAACACCTCCAAAGCTCTATGATCGTGCATTATGAGATGATGCATGGCCATTGTAACAACGTCTAAGAAGGCTGCTTCGACACGTGGTGCACCCTCTTTGAATCACACACAAGGTGAGCAAAGAAGCTTGTTTCTGAAACAACAACGAGTCATCTGTGAAAGGAGAGAGTGGGTAGTGTGCAGCAGCTTCACTGCTTAGGAATGTACAATTACCTCCGAGCAGTGATAATAGATAGGTCACAACAGTCTGAGGGGCATATTTACAAGATCCTTGCGCCACTTTTGTGTCACTTTTAACATGGGAAAAGTGGCGCAAGGAGCTTGTAAATCTGCCTCTGAGTTCGCTAGAAAAAGCACTCACATCCGGACTCTGCGAGTCAATAGGTTGCAACAGTCTAGGTACGCAATATTGAGAACTCATCGCTATGCAGTGGGAGTGCATGGGATTTACTACTTTGGAAGAAAAACAGCGCACCGACACCTCCTTACACTGGAAGTTGATGAAATACATTATCCGGAGTGTACAAATAAATAGACCAAAAATATACTTGTGCAGTTGTATGTACTATGGTATTACTTTTTAATTTTTAAATGTAAAAAGTTTATCAGCCTGATTCATGTACGGGCCGTTTTGCGTGTCCCTAATAGCGATTAATAGCGACTCGCTATTGAGGAAACGCAAAACGGCATTCATGTACTTTTCGGGGAAAAAATAGCGAGTCGCACGCGGGCGCTAAAGGCGTTAGCGACCTACAAAAAACGCAGAAAAATCGCTATTTCCGGCTACCTGCGATCGGGATAGCGACTCGCAATCCCGATCGCACGGGATAGCGACTCGCAATCCCGATCGCACGGGATAGCGACTCGCAATCCCGTGCGATCGGGAATGCGAGTCGCAATCTCGCGGGATCTGGAAAACGGGAAGACGCATTTCGAGCACCGTGATGACATCACAACCAGGAAGCAGCCAAATCCCACCCCCAAACAACACAGTGACGCTATCAGTCGAGTGTTCACGACCGAAAGCTGCCGCTAAACCGCCGTTAGCGACTCCCGACCCCGCCGAAATAGCGACCGCCATGTCGGACGAACCCCAGCCAGGCCCCAGCAACAGCGCTGGCCGCAAGCGCAAACTGAAATTCTCCGAACAGGAGCTGGAGAACCTCATAGAAGGGGTGGTGGCCAACCACGACCAGCTGTTTGGTGCCAACTCCCGGAGGGTCCCAGAGCAGGAGAAGAGGAGGATCTGAGTGGGGATTGCCTCCAGCGTCAACTCTGTTGGCGTTGCGGACAGGTCTCTGGAGGAGCTTAAAAAGCGGTGGTACGACCTCCGGGGGCGTGCCAAGGAGAGGGTGGCGGAGCGCCTTGGTGAGGCATCAGGCACCGGAGGTGGTGGACCGACTGTCCCACCCAACACCCCCCTGGAGGACCAGGTAGAGGACACCTTGGAGAGGGAGGCGTGTGTTGGCGTGACCCCTCTGGACTCCTCCCGCCCCACCCAAGACACCCAAGGTAAGTGGCATGCGACTGCGACCCTGTCCCCTATGACCGCCCCTGACCAAATAGGCTCACTCATTGGCCCTTAGTCATGCCTATGTTGTGCATCAGGAAATGCCCTGAAGCATTGTGGGAGACGTAGTATGTCCACAATGTAGTAGTACCACAATGCAGCCAGAAAGGTTCCAAAGTGCGCAAATACACAGCCACCCAGGGAATGACACCCAGCATGCATGTAACATCTGCACGTCTGACAGTCACATGCACCTAATGAGTATCCACTTACCCTCACAGGTGCGGGTGATAGCAGTGACAGCGAGAGGCTGCTGATCGATGAGGAGGCCCAGGAGGAGGAATCCCTACCTGATACCCAGCCACCAGCCCCTGCGGCAGCGCCAACACCAGCAGCCAGGCCCCCCACCTCACCTGCTGCAACACCTGCAGGCCCACCGGCTGCCAAGGCCAGGCCCCCCGCCTCTGCTGCTGCAACATCTGCAGGCCCACCGGCTGCCAAGGCCAGGCCCCCCGCCTCTGCTGCTGCAACATCTGCAGGCCCACCGGCTGCCAAGGCCAGGCCCCCCGCCTCTGCTGCTGCAACATCTGCAGGCCCACCGGCTGCCAAGGCCAGGCCCCCCGCCTCTGCTGCTGCAACATCTGCAGGCCCACCGGCTGCCAAGGCCAGGCCCCCCGCCTCTGCTGCTGCAACATCTGCAGACCCACCGGCTGCCAGAGCCAGGCACCCCACCAATGTGCCTCCAGTGCCTGCCGCACCTGCAACACCAGCTGCTACAACACCTGCAGCACGTCCAATAAGATCTGGGCCAGCCACATCCGCTACACAGCGGCCCAACAGCAGGCGGGGCAATGGGCATCTCCATGCCTGCATGAACGTGGAGCGGCGCATGCTCCGCATACACCAGCGCCAGTCCCAGCAGCAAGGAGCCATCCAGCTCCAGCTGCATAAGATAGGCCGCAATGTGGCGGGAGTCGGCGAGAGGATGGACCGCATGACGGCGGCCATGAACCGCATGACGGCGGCTATGGAGGACAACACTGCAGCGCTGGTGAAGCACCGCAGTGTTGCAAGCAGGCGACACCACCAACTGCTGAGCCGGCTGTCCACCTATAGTCGCTCCAATTATGTCTCGGCAAATGCCACCACCCAGCTTGCGCGGCGCTCGTTGACCCAGCAGCACCAACTGGTCCAGTGCTGCGAGGACATTACCCGGGTGCTGGAGCACTAGACCACCGCCGTCACCGCACTGCACGCACCTGTGCTACCGGCCATTGTGGGGGGAGATGATGCGAGTGAGGGTGCCTCCAGTGTCAGCAGCCACTCTGCCACGCAGGCCCCCCCACCTAGGTGCAGCACCAGGGCTACGCCTGGTACAGCTGCCCAGGATGAGGAAGAGCCTCACAGGCGCCTGGGAATTGTGCGCCGGAGGCGCCAATGACATTGTGTCAGGGACACAGGCGCAGGCTGAAGCTAAGCCTGCCATGAACCGTCTCATGCAGTATGCATGAATACTGCATTTTGTAAATAGTTGTTACCATGACCCTTTTTTTTTGTGATTCAAACAAATACATTTATTACGCCTTGTGTAATCATTACAGTTTGCATGCAATTGTGATATGTGGGGTGGGGGAAGGGGGTGGGCTAGAAATTGTTAGCTGTGATGTGGTTGCGACGTCTGTGGCCTTCAGCTGGGTTCTCCCCGCGTGCATGGTGCGCATGTGCTGGTGGCCGGTCGTCCCCCTCAGATTCACTGCCTGAGATGTCAACTGGTATCCGGCGCTTGGTTGCAATGTTATGAAGCATTGCACAGACAGCCACAATGCGGCAGCACGCTGCAGGACTGTAATACATGGCCCCACCTGTCTTGTGCAGTATACGGAACCTGCTCTTGAGCAGGCCAAATGTCCTTTCAATACAGTTCCTTGTCCGGATGTGCGCAACATTGTAGCGGCGTTGCTGAGGTGTGGCAGGGTTGAGGTAAGGGGTCAGGAGGTATTCCCGTAGGGCGTAGCCACTGTCACCTGAATGAGAGGAGCAGATGTTGATTGCCTGTGCAGCGCAGTTACTTCATGGCAATGTGACATTGTCGACAAAGTGTACTTACCAAGTAGGTGTCCTTCCCCAAACTCTCCCCTGATCAGTCGTGTATGGAGTCCGCTGTGCCTGAAGATAAAGGAGTCATGGGTACTCCCTGGGTACTGGGCCACAATGTCAGAGATGATGGTCTTGGCATTGCAGACCATCTGTATGTTGAGGGAGTGGTACGACTTCCTGTTGCGGTACATGTACTCCGTGCCAGCTGGTGGGCAGATGGCGACGTGGGTACAGTCTATGCAGCCAAGGACATGGGGAAAATGGGCAACATTATAAAATTGTAGTTTGTGAGGTCCAAATCCTGTTGGCTCGTGGGAAATGTGATGTGCCGGTGGAGCTGGCTGAGCATGGCGTCAACAAAAGTGTGGAGGCAGCGTGACATGGTGGGCTGGGATATCCCCCCAGCAGCGGCTACTATGCCCTGGAAACTGCCGGATGCCAGGAGGTGCAGGCTGCACAATACCTGCACATGTGTGGGCACAGAATTGTTTCGCCTTGTTGGGTGCTGCATGATGGGGTCGAGTTCTTGTATCAGCCAGGTGATCATTTCCCCATTCAGCCTGTATTTAGCATAAATCTGTTCTCTGGTTTGCCCCAGCAAGGTGACCCGCTGCCGGTAAATCCTTGCCTGCCTCATGCGTCTCCTCCGTGCTGCTCGCTGTAGCCTTCGCCGCCTCACCACCATGTACATCCCAGGCATTGTGGAACGCCTATTGCTGCTGCTGAATGTCCTTATGTGTGATTGGTCAGGCCTGGACCTGTTGGTGATTGGCTAACAGTTTTTCAAATTTTGGTTAATCATGGCTTTTATGGTTACCACCTGCTTTGAGTTGTCCTTAAATTGCGCCGCGCAAACGTGTGATTTAGCGCTTTTTCGCTAATGTATTTCTTTCATGAATGCCGATTGAGACAATATTGCGTTTCGCTATTCAATTCGCAGATTCCGTGGTTGGTCGCTATTTCAGTATCGCTAATGCTCGACTTCCCGGAGTCTGCGACTATTACAGCGTAATCGCTATTCCGCTCGCTATTATTTTTTAGCGATTTCGCTATTTCGTACTTGAATGCCGATTCCGTGTTTTGCACCCGCAATTGCGTTTTCGCAGCCATTGCGGGCGCTATTTCGCTTCATGAATCAGGCTGTTTACTCCTTCTTTTTCTGACAACATTTCACTATTATTTAGTGTGATAATAATACAGTTAGAAAACATTTAAAAATAGAAATTATATGTATAACTAGAAGTATAATACTGAGGCTAACTCTTTACCAGCTCTTTACCACAGTCTATAGCTACAACTAACGGTTCCTATGGAAAACTTTTAAAACTCCAGCACAGTAACTGTTTCGATTAGCAACATAGGGTGGTGAACGTCTAACCTCTGTGCTCACTTAAGTGTTCCATGAACTGCTACTATGATAACAGGCAGTAAGCCATTGGGGGTAGGGGTGAAAGGTACTGGCTGTACAGAAACAGGTATATTCACCCAGGATCCTCTACATGACAGAAAGGAAAACAAAGTAAAACAGAACACTGTGTACCAGATTAACAACCACCTTGCACCACTTTTGCATCACTTTTCCCATCTTAAAAGTGATGCAATAGTAACGTAATGAACTTGTAAATCTGCCCCTATGCACATTACGAGCAAAACAAGTACACAACTCATTCAATTTTTTATCGATTACAATTAGACAATGTTGCTTTTCGATTCACAATGCACTTCAATACATTTTTCGTGCCTATTTAAATGGGAGACGAGATTGTTGAAAATACAAAGCTTAGTGGCATATTTACAAGAGTTAAAATTGTCGCAGCTTTAACAACTGCAAACTACAACAAAAACACTGAAAATCCTTTGTTATCTTACCGGAAGATTTTCTCAACGTTGCTGTTTGCTATGCAAGAGTGATAGCCACCCTGTGGCTATGAAATAAATGGTTGGGGGGGCTCCAAGGCCCTCCCCTGCAAAAATTAGAAGTGGGGGGCCTCAACCACCCCCCTCAAGCCCCGGGAACCACCACCCCCTGGTGATTTGTGTATTGTGGGAGGGAGGCTGCGTGGTCCTGTGCCTGGAGTCCTTTAGGGCCCTAAGGATCTCCAACCCTCAGGGCCGGCCCCTTGCGTGTCCCAGGGTACCTACCCCGGGGACACTGCTGTTTGCTATGAGAGGGTGGGAGTCTTGCGGCTCCCTCCCTCCCATAGCAAACTTGGTTTGGATCTTGAAAGACAGAGCAGTGAAATCTGTTCTCACTTTCAAAATCCAAACCAGATTGCTTTTCCACATGCAAATTAGCATCTCCCCATGTGTAAAAGCAACGCCGGCTCCCGAAGGACACGTGGAGCCGGCGGGATCTTGGGGGCATGGTGGCTAGCCCCAGGGTCCCCAACATTTTTTATAATACCCGGGGGATGGGGTCCCCTGAGATATTAGGAATTACTGATAAGGGCTATTTTGATGGTAACATTAGAAGTCGTGCACCCAGTGCGGCCCCCTAATGTGTACGTGCTGGATGCACGACTCATAATCTGCGGGGTGCGCAACTTCAGTGCCTTTGGTGCACAACTTCTACGCATTTGGGAGCCGGCTTTGCTTTTCCACATGGGGAGCTACTAACATGTAGCTCCCCATGTGGAATAGCAATCTGGTTTAGATTATGAAAGAGAGAACAGATTTCCTTGCTATGAGAGGATGGGATGGGCACCCCGGGACACTGCAGGAGCCGGCCCCCCCACAATACATAATGCTCAGGGGGGGGGTCGCCGGGGCTTTGGGTACCCCGGAGCCCCCCAACCATTTTTTATTTTAGCCCCAGGGGGTGACAATCCCCGGGGCTGGAGGGCCCCCCATAACATTTAATAGTTTAGTCCCTGGGATTTGGCCCCCGAGGGGTATTTATTAAAAAAGCTACATTTTCTTTCATTATTTTTTTTATGGCAGAGTCAGCGCACCCTACGCCACTAGCCGTTTTTTTGAAAAAAAGTTAGTGGGACCCCCTAAGC
Source organism: Lissotriton helveticus (assembly GCF_964261635.1). Classification (NCBI taxonomy): domain Eukaryota; kingdom Metazoa; phylum Chordata; class Amphibia; order Caudata; family Salamandridae; genus Lissotriton; species Lissotriton helveticus. The sequence goes on from NC_136064.1 coordinate 130,023,882, forward strand.
GGGTCCAGAGGATAACAGTATTTCTACCCTGCCCCCTTTCTATGTTTTGCACACTTGTTCCACTGACTTCTTCAGCCTTGCTTTTACCGAGGCACAAAATGGCTGCCATAGAGGTATGTTATTATAATTTTAATAAAAGCAAATGGCGTTAACTACAGAAATCTGCACTAAGGCCCTGATTACGAGTTTGGCAGTCCAACCTCCCAACCGCTGCTTCCTGCAGGATACTGGTGGTGCTTCCTCCATTGCCGTTGTGTTGAACCTGTTGAGTCTATTCTGACTACACTGTCATGCTGGTGGTTTCCCATCTATGGTTACCCAATGCCTGTATACCACTGTGATATGCAAGCAGAAACGCACCACAACAGAGACCATTGGATAGATGTCAATACTACACAGCTGATGTGCTTTGTCAGAGCCGACACACCGGCAAAGCACACCACCGTTTTGTGAAAAATGAGATAAGGTTACCCTTTGTTTCATCTTTCTTTTTAGCACTCTCCACCACCTGTAATTTTTGTTGGCACCTTTTTACATGTATCACAAGTTTGTTTTACCTTTCGTAGAAGTCATGAAGATTGTTTTTGTTTTCATCATGGCGCACCAAAAAAACATGTTTTACTGAAGTCAAGGTGGATGAAATCATTAGAGAGCAACCCTGACTTTTTGGTTTCTAAACTCCTCTCAATAAGAACACAGAAATGTGGGGCAGTATAGTCAACAGAGTGAATCTTGTTGACTCCACCCTGTGCACACATAAAAGACATTAGGAGGAGGTAGACTGACCTTTGGTTTATGGTGTGTACCCAGTGCAACAACCACCACCTGGAGGCTCAGATGACTGGTGGTGGCCCTCCCAGCGCACCATTACAATTATTTCCCTGGGAGGAGAAGGTCTTGGCCATCCTGCATTCTGAGGGCTTGAGAGGAATGGCTGGAGGAGTAGACGCTGGTAAGTTACACTTCAATAACTATCACAATATCACAATGTCGTGTCTGCTCTCAATTCTACTTTTGTCATTGTGTTATCTCTCTACTACAACAGCAAGAAAGAACCCTCTAGACGTATATTTCTTTTATAACTGACTGTGCAAAGCTCAAAGATAGGGCATCACAAAAGTGTTCTTCTCCACACCAAAATTAGTAAATCATTATTACAAAATCTTTATTTCATATTTTTCTTTTTTTATCTTATTTGTCAAATATTTCATTCTAAAGACAAATATACATAATTTTTCAAATAACAACTTAATTTTTTACAAAATCGTCACTTTATACCATGAAACAAATATAATCCATGGAACACACATAGTTGTAACATAGTTAAAATTGCAACAAAAAACATCTAATTCTTCGCATCCCCACATTTACTATTCCACTTCAATCTAACCTAACTCCAGAAATGGGCTGGACACTTAGGGGGCAACATTTACTATTCTCACTCCAATATCCAGGAAAGGTGCTGGATACTAAGGGCCTGATTATGAGTCTGGCAGTCCAAGGACCTCCAGATTCATGGGGTGCTGCGGTGGCAGTCCAGCCAATGCCGCTCCAATCGTCTTTTTACAACTAGAGAGGTCGGACCGCCATTGGGTCTGCCGCATCTACCGGGAAACGCCATTCCCTTGCAGTGGCACAGCAGTCTGGAGGCCGTAATATGCTTGGCTAGATCGAATATCCTCTCTGCTGCGGATGTTTTGGTGGTTTCTACTCTAGACACACTTTTACGGAGAAAAAGCAAAGGTAGGGCCCCATGTGCCTCCTTTGCATGGGGATACATGCAGGGGGGCATATGTTGATCCCCCTGTGTGCATGCACCCCAGTTCCTGCATTGCATGGACTGCCAAATCCATGCCATGCAGGGACCTTGTTGTGAGGTCCCACTGCACTGTTTTCTAAAGCACTGTAGTGGGAATGCCACGCTGTCTGCCCACAAGACCACTTTAAACTTGCGATCTAGAAGGCGGACAGCAGTGACGTTCAGTGGTGCATACCGCCTACTCCTCCACTGCCTAAAGTAGTAATTAGGCAACACTTTTGGGAACAGTCCAGCCCGAACTGCGAAGCCATGCCTTCCCTGGACCGGAAACAAGCTTCCGAGGACCGGTTTCTGGCATTACAGCCGTCTGCAGCCCGGCTTGCTTGAATCCAGTGGCAAAGTGAGCAAGGGACTCACGTCTGAGCATACCCTGCCACACTTATGGCGGCCAAAAGTGGTACAAAAGGGGGTGGTGATGGACGGAGCATCTGAACCAATCAAACACTCACACCCAGTCCAAAGATCTGGGTTTAATCCATCACCGTTCTTTAGCCCACTCTGCCACCCCAGTTCAGACATAGCTCTATGCAAATCAGTCTGACCCTGTGTCTCATGGGAACAGTCCAGCCCAAACTGCCAAGCCATGCCTTCCCTGGACCGGAAACAAGCTTCCGAGGAACGGTTTCTGGCATTACAGCCGTCTTCAGCCCGGCTTGCTTGAATCCAGTGGCAAAGTGAGCAAGGGACTCACGTCTGAGCATACCCTGCCACACTTATGGCGGCCAAAAGCGGTACAAAAGGGGGTAGTGATGGATGGAGCATCTGAACTAATCAAACCCAGTCCAAAGATCTGGGTTTAATCCATCACCGTTCTTTAGCCCACTCTGCCACCCCAGTTCAGACATGGCTATATGCAAATCAGTCTGACCCTGTGCCTCATGGGAACAGTGCAGCCTGAACTCCTGTGGGCGCGGTGGTGGTGTGCCCAAATGAAGACAGCCAAACTCGTAATCAGGCCCTACAAGTGTTAAATATACTATTCCCACTTCACGATACATAAGTCAGGTAAGGTTCTGGACACTAAAGAGTCAATATTTACTATTCTAAATCAAAAGTAAAAAATGGTTTTCCAATTTTTAAATAATTTTCTATAATGTCTAAATATTATTTTATTCAAAGTAATATTAATAATGTGCCATCAAATATTACATAACTCATGTATTGCATTGTATTGTATTTGCATTTGTAAAGCGCCTACTACCCCAGACGAGGCATTGAAGTGCTTTTCGGCGAGTAGCATGCTACTCCGGGACCCAACGAGGATTATGGTTGAATTAGTATAGTGAAACATAAAAGTACATTTTAAGTGGTGGATATGTTAGTAAGCTATTTAGAATTGGAAGGGTAACAGAAGGATAGAAGAGGAAAAAGGGTTTGTATTTATATAGCGCTTCTTACCCCTGATGGGGTGTTGAAGCCCTTTTTATGGTGAGTAGCACGCTACTCCGGAAACCCATAAAGGATTAGTGGTGAATTAGTTTGGTGAAATATGAAAGTAATTTGAGTGGTGGATATTAGTCAGTTATTTGGAGTGAGAAGGATACCGGAGTGATGGAAGGGAAAGAAAGGTTTGCATTTATATAGCGCCTGTAACGCCTGATGGGGTGTTAAATCGATTTTCTGGTGAGTAGCAGGCTACTATGGAACCCATAAAGGATTAGTGTTGAAAATTAGTATAGTGAAATATGAAGTAGTTTGAGTGATGGATATGTTAGTTAGTTATTTGGATTGAGAAGGGTTGGAGAGGAGTAAAAAAGGGGAAACAGTTTGCATTTATATAGCGTTTGTAACTCTGATGCGGTGTTGAAACGCTCTGTTGGAAAGTAGCACGCTACTCTGGATCTCATAAAGGATTAGTGGTGAATTAGTATAGTGGAATATGGAATTAGAGAAGTGGACATGCTAGTCTGTTATTTTGATTGAAAAAGGATAGTGGAGGGATATAAGAGTGAAGGATTTCTTTTTTTAGATCATAGCAGTAGGAGGAGTCCTTTTGATGAGTAAAAGGGTTTTTTGGAAGGGAAGAGTCAGAGGGAAGAGTTTAGAAAGGATTGTTTTGGGGGATCGGTATAGTAAAAGAGGTGTCAGATGATGCAAGTAGGGGTAGAATAGGAGAGAGACAAGAAAGGGTTATTTTGGGGAACATAGTAGTGGTATGGGGTTTGGGATAAATGAGAGAGTGGGTGGAGAGTATATAATGATAGATGTATAGGGTGAGAGATAGGGTAATGCATTGGAAAGAGTGGCAGAAAAAAGTTTGAGATGAGTCAGATAGTTGGGCTAGAAGAAATATTGAGAAAAGTATAGGCTGAGAAATAGTATAGGGCACTGGATGTGCTAAATTAGAAGAACGTGCTAAATATATGGCTCCATAAGTACTTTGAATGTATATAGATGCATAAAGGAGGTAGTATAAGCAGTTTAAAGATATTGATTGAGGTACAGGATGAGAAATTAGGTAGTGCATTGGAAATGCTTTTTCAGGAGAAAAGTAACAGTCACACAGATCCAAGTACTTGGAGGTATATAGATGCACAATGGAAGCAAGTACATGTAGACCAAATATGATTGTTTATCTCGATTTTCTTTATTTATAACAACATAGTTATTCTACATGTTTATAAAAAGCAATACTCAAAGTTAGGTACATCTATAGTGAAAATAAATGCCTATATATAGAGGGACACATACATAGGGTGGGTATAAATGAGTGGGAAAATGGGCAGCATTTCTGGCCCAGGTCCCGACCAGTCTCGAACAGGCTCAAACAGGCACTCACCCTTGTCCTCTCCACCCTGAGATTCCCTAAGCCTTGGCCGTTTATAGCCCTAGTAGTCAGGTTACCCCTTCAGCTAATGGAAACCCTAGCCCTAACACTATCCAAACACAAAACTAGCCCTAAAATCTAGAACCAATAGGAGACCAGGACCTTACAGCCAATCGTATACCTAGTCCAAGCACCCAATCAGATTAAAAAACCCTAATCTCTACGTCCAATAGAGGCCCTAGCCCTACCAGTAGAACCAACCATGGTCCAAGCAACCACTGGCACAAGAAGCCCTTGTCCCTACTTCCAATAGAAAGTCTAACCCAACTCTTAGTCCAACACATAGTCCAGCAACCAATAACACCAGAAGCCCTAATTGATACTTTTAATTAAAGGCCTAACCCTATCCCTAGTCCCACCCTAGTCCCAAGAACCAATAACACAGGAAGCCCTAGTCCCTACTTCCAATAGAAATCCTAATCCTAGCCCTAGTCCCAAACCGACATTGATTCAATCAAAGACCCAAAAAACAATCAGAACCCTCAAATACCCAACCAATGAGGACACTAACCCTAATACAATAGAAACATCAGATACACATACCAATCAGGGTACACATATACCCTACAATATCGGACCATATAAGAACCCAGCTGCCTTAGACAAGGTTTGCTGGCCAGGGAGTTGGAAGCTGCTCCTCTATTCAGAAATCTCATAGAAGACAGACAGGCTCAATCCACTCTTCTGCAGGTAAGGCTCTGACAAACGTGTCCTCTAAAAACACTATTTGTACAAAGTGTTACTCCCTCAAGGCCCTAACAAACTTGTGCTCTAACAACATTATTTGTATAAAGCTTTACTCCCTCTCCTGGCCAAAAAATGAAGGGCACAGTCCCTATGAGACACATTTTAAACAGCTTACAGCAGATTACTGCTGCTGTCTTTGGGGTAAGTTGGGGCTGGTTTCACTGACTTGTTAACACAAAGTCGCTGGGGGTGCACAGCTTAACATACAGGTCTTATCACAGATCAAAGGATACATTTAGCGGGAAAAACTGGTAGTCACGGGCAATGAGAGGGGAAAAGTACAGAGTTTGGACTGCATATCCCACAATTCAACAGGTTAAATAGAAGCAGTCACGGAAGGAATGTCATTTATTACATTTAATAAAAATACATTCAAAAATAAACACCAATACATAATTTTTTATAACATTTTCCAGCCTTATCCCCTCTGAAGCCAACATTCCACTCCTAAAGTATTTTTATTATCTCTTGTTTTAATTAATATTGAAAAACATAATAATATTTAACTTTATAAAATACTTCCCACTCTTATCCCCTCCAAACCCAAGATCCCCCTCCTAAAAAAGTTGACTTTACTGAATAAAAATGATTTCAACTACAGAAATTACAAAAAACAATTGGTATAAAGAAATTGCTAAAACATTATAAACAATTACTATCAATAAAAAGGCATACATAAAAAATGGATTATATTACATGGAGTTTTTCACAAAAAGCTATATAAAGAACAATATAACCTACATTAACCCCCTGGCTGCGGCTGGAATTCTGCGCCTGTGCGGCACATTTCAATTGCGGGCGTGGTCATGACGGCTCCTGGACGTCATCAGCACATGCCCACCGTAACTCATGACGGCCGGGAGCCGTCATCAGCACTGAACGGGTTAATATTAATTGCATTGATATTAAATACAACACCTAAAACTGATATTTTTGACAAGAATAATAAATACAATGATATGTATGTGCCACAATATTCTTGACACAATATTTATGTTACCCAATATTTTATTGATATTTTGTCCAAACACAAGGATTAAAGTTGGCCCTCCGCATATGGGCCTGAGGGGCACATATGGGCCAGAGGGGTACATATGGGCCTGAGGGGAACCTATGTTGCCCCCCTCAACATCCCTGCACCATGTGCAGTGCTTGCCACACGGTGAAAGGATGTTCACAAACTTCCATTTCTCGATGGGAGTGTGTGCTGTGGTTGCATCGTAATCAGGTGTTCAGAGCCGCTGACTATGGTCGGGGGACTCTCTCAACGAATCGATTTCAGTCGGAGGCAACTCCACCCGACATAGCAATGAGGGCCAATTTATTTTATTTTTCCTTGTTTGTGTCGGATTCCTGTTTTTCATTTTTTCAGGCTTTGAAGGACTTGTGAATTGCATATGTTCTTAATGGATGAATTGCATTTTTTATTTGTATTTTTGCACATTTGTGGTACGCATTTTTGATGGACTACTTTTTTATGGCATATTGTCTATAGTGGACTTCAACTACAATATAATTAGCAATTTTATTTTTGATTTTATATAGTTATTGTGTGGGAACATTGCATTGTATTGTTTTTTTACGTTTTGCCATTTTGTATTTAAGCACAATATTATCATGTTACATTATATGCTGTTTTTGATTGATGTGTGCTTTATATTATTCTATGCTAATTTCAAGAAACAAAATTATTGTGAATAATATTATCATTTTGAAATGATGTTCCTTTTTAATAATATATTCACAGTGCTTGAATAATTTCTCATGACTAGTGTTCTGGCTATGGTTTAAAAGTTGGGTAGGCCATTTGTGGCGTATTCTATACTGAGTGTAATTTTTGAGGAGTGCCTCCATAGTCTTTGGTTGAAATAGTACTAGCACTTTTATATTTTTGCATGTGGATAAACGATTAGCATAGTTAGAATGATAGCTTATTCAAAATCTTTTTGGGGGACTGCAATTGTTGTTGCTTGACAAGTATTAAGACTTCCTTCTGGGTTGGACCCCTGCTTGTTTGTCAGTAGAACAGATATTAAATGGACATTTGTCTTATGCTATTGCCCTTGCATATTATATTTGTGTGATGCGAGCAAGATTAAAATGTCTAAACCATCATCTGTGTTTTGCATTTTGTTACCATTAATAAATTGATGCTATTTGCAATGACAGTGATTCTTTTGTTTTTGTTTTCTTTGTCTTTGAAAGTAAATATTCTTTTTCAATGTTGTGGGTCTGTATTTATTCATATGTCTCTGTCATCTTGGTGTTTCTCTGTTCATTCGCCTTCTTCTACGTAGTAGTCTTTCTGATTTTCTATGGGAAGGCGCTGCCCTGTTACTTGTTCTGGAACTTTGGGAATTTTACATATTTTGTATAGTTCCTGTGGAATATTGTGAGCTTGTGCTCACTTCTCTTAAGTCCTCTAAGACATTCCTAACTTGAATTTGAATGATGTTTGGAGTATGATGCTTGATACAAAGATGGAAATTACCTGCTTTTTGCCTTTTATTTCATTTTACACTTTTGACTCATCTCATGACTGATGGTTTCCTGACTGTGGGTGTGCCAATAACCACCAGATACACTCAGATTGTCAAAAGATAAGCACAGATGCTAGATATGATGAAGACAGTGCAAACTTGTTTTGACAACTTCGTGAGATCCAATGCATTTCTATCAGGATTTGCATGATGCGATCAGATTTCTTTAGGGAATAGATCAGACATGCTGTGGTATGCGGGGTGCACTTAAAGGATGCCAATGAGAAGTTTTCAAGGCCATAGAGAAGGGCATTACCACCATTTTGATGCAAGTCTTTAAGAAATAGAACAGCAGGTTTGAAATTGCTTTTTTAAAAGAGTGAGCAGGTCTTTAATTTTTGGGCAATATGTTCTTTGAGGTTATGTTGGTGTGCAGATTGGGAATGTGTCCGATGCATGCAATTATGCCCTTTGCACTTCTGGTGGTTCTGTCACACGAAGTGTCCAAATATTACTCATATTTTGCAGAGTTTTATCTGAGAGATCCACATAGACTGTTCTACTTCATTTTTTAAATGACGTTATTTACATACATGTTTAATGTTCTAGTTCATAAGGAGATACTTCTCTCTATTAAATTTGGGGGAGTTATGGGCCACATTAGGATGCCGGTCAGACCAATCATCTGATTGCCGTGGCTGTGGTCCAATACTGACCACCAAGGCTTAACCCCTTCGTATTATGGTGCCTACTACCGGGCACTCTAACTTCGGTAGTCAGGTTGTTCTCAAATGGTCAGCGGTACCTGGGTCAGGTAGATTATGATCACACTGTTGTACTAGCTGCCCCAATACCAAAGCGATAGAAGGCTGATGTGGCTTTCCATAGTGGACACATCTAAAATTCAAAGTATAAGCCACACCCTGTCCTACAGCATAATGCTTTGCCATTACACTGCAGCACAACAAGTAAGAGCAGCAATATTGGTCACATATGGCAGCAATTTTCACACAATGCCATCACACACACTCCACACATGTTTATTTAACCATGAGGCCCTGTTGAATAAACAATTTGCAACATGTACTTTTGCCGTTTGTCCTTGCTCACTCATCAGATGTTTAGCCCACAGGCGGTTAGCCATCGGTCATGTGTGGGGTAGGAGAGATCGAAATGACTACAACCCCCATGAGGCCCTGTTGCTTGAACACTTTACAAGATATAGTAGTGCCATTTGTCCTTGCTCCATTGAGGTTTACCTCACAGGCAGTTAACCATTGGTGGAGTGTTGGGTAGGAGATATTAAAAGGACTACAACTACAATCAGTCCAGCTACCTTTAATTCTGAACAGGAGGCACCAGTGTTGTTTTTCCTTACTGTTATGTTATGTTAAAACTATATTTCTTGAGCGCACGGCTACCCAGAACGGGTGTCCCGGCGCTTTGGCAGAGTCCTAAACACAACCAAGAAAAACCCAGAGGCAGAAACTCACTTGTCAACCACTGATCCTCAGGTTATATGGACTGTGCACCTTAGACACAGTGCTCTGCGGAGGCACATGTCTGCCTACTCAGACTAAACTTCCTTTGGTCTCCATAAATTAAAAGGATGAGGACATAAGAGACACTATATCAAATGTGTACCTGAAATATCAGTAATGGGTGAAGATAATCCAGCTGTTGTGAAATGGCTGTGGAGCCATTCATACTACACAGTACACACGATTACCAATGCTACATCTACTAATATGTTTTCTGTGTACACACCTGGGACTTGAAAGTTACTAGAACACATGTAACTTCAACAATGTATTGGGAGATGCCATGTCCAATCTCAAGTCAACATGAAGGATAGCAGTACAGCAAGACATCGGGCCAATAACATTTCATGTAATCGATTGGGATAGTTCACTGTGTCAGCCTACAGCTTTCTTGTCCCTCCAAGGCCTGACCTTACTGTGTACGAAATGATGAGGATGCACATATCACACTTATAACAATAACAATTTACTCTATGTATGAACAGGTCGATCCAGTATTACATCTGGCCAGACTCTGGACACTGCCCAGACTCCATCTACCCCCTTGATCACACCTCCAGTGAAGTAGAATCTCCTGGACACATGGACATAGATGACATAACTGGCCCACCTGGACAGCCTGGGAAGATGGAAACAGTGAGTCTCACTGTGCATACAACCACACGTTCCACCCCAGCTGAAACATCTCAGCTGAACACTGCCAAAACAACAGGTAGACCTAGTGTGGCAGCAATATCCCCTGCATGCTAGTCTCACTTGAGGATTGATAACACTCTCACTGAGGATGGAGCTGGCTGGCCCAAGGTCACAGGCCCATGAGTCTTCAGTGGTGAGAGTTTAACTGGGGGCCCGCTAAGTGCGGCTGCTGGTGCCACTGATGCCCAAGCCAACAACACCCAAGTCTTGGAAGCCTGTGAGGACAACCAAGGAGTGATGGGTCAGGTACTTAAGAAACTCCAGGAGATGAAGCAGCTGCAGAGGTCCATATACCTGAGGCTTGACACCTACAAGGAAACATGGGCCAGCTCATGGAGGTGCTGAGGGACATTAATACCACATGCTGCAGTGCTTTCCCCACCTCCAATGCCTTCCTGTGGCCCAACCATATCTGGCCCTTCTACATCTGCATCAGCCACAGGAAGGGAGGCCCTGGCAGGGGAAGACTCCTCAGACACCACTGACCCTGCAACAGTGGATCCCCCCTCATGGGCAGGGATGTCCAAGACAAAACACCAGGAGATTTGGTTGTCAAGGCACCCAACACTGACAGTAAGAAATGTCGTCCATTGATTTGTGGGTAATACATTAACTTTGTTGACTATTTCTCTACAGTTTTACATTGCTGATGGGAGGAGTATGCTGGACTTTGGACTTCAGGCAATGTGGCTCCTACAGCAATGGTTTAATCCACCAACAATGACAACCATACTACTGTGTTGTCATTATTTCACTTGATGTATTTTTATACTTTCATTTATATTTTCACATTATGCACTGCATTAAATTCACTTGTCACGAATGCATTAGCTCATATAGCATAATTCATATCTAGCAAATTATGAAGTCATCCCCATGTGTATTACCAAATGTAAGTAGAAGCTACTTCTGTAACCACGGACATGTGGAATGTCTACAATGTGTAACTGAATATCAGAACCATTTCACCTCAACACAGACAGTATTGATCACAAATGTCATATGCAGATCTCAACAACATGGTCGGAGGGTATACATCTGACAATGCTAAATACAGTAGGCAATTGACAATTGGTTCATGGAATCAGTTGGGGCCATATCGGCAACCTCACAAAATGAAACTCACTTCATTGAAAACAAAGAACCAAAACATGGCAGAACAAATGCTTCTGAGCACAGTGTATTTCCAATCCAGTCTTGCTGCATCTGGTGGAATGTCACAAACAAATAAAAGTGGTGCGCCACAACAACTGTTGCATACAATGTTAAGACATATCACCAGCGAAATCCAGTTCATACACACTGAGGACTTAGCCAACGTGAAGAAAGACTAGCATGATTTGGTGCAACAACTGCATTGTGTTGGAGAACATGATGGCACACATATTGCTAAATGATCCTCACACAACAGGGAACAAGTCCAATGGAGTATCAGCAACTGCCATCCTATCGCTGCGCAAGCTAGCTTAGCACTGGAGCAGTAAGCTCAAAGTCTGTGCCAGACATTCCCAGACATATAAATCTGGCCTCCAGGAGCCCGAAAGTCCACTCCACTGGCTGACCTCTTCTCCTATGGACCTCACTGAAGCGGATTCCTCAGCAGTGTCAACAACCATGGGTGGTTGGGATACGCTGAGTCTCCTAGATCAAAGACAGACAGCAGTGCAAGAATGAGTCACACACTTTTAAAACATATGGCCTGATATCACACATCCAAAGGTTGGAGACATCATACTCACCAACAAGCCAGGCTTTTTCCGGTAGTAGTTGTGACATCAGCTGGGGTATGGTGCTGTTTCACCATGGTGTATGAAGGAGTCACAGGAAGATCCTAGGACTCTGGCACAGATGTGTGAGATTTAAAAATCAGCTAAACAAACTACTTGCACATTGATAGAATAGAAGTGCTTCCTCTGCCTATAAACCTGCACTCTGACTTGCGGTGGTACTAAGGCTATAAAAGTGCTATCAATAGCTCCAATGACATGTGGGATGCAACCAATACATAGAAGCCACCCTTCACAATGGCCAAATCTTCAGATCATAGCTGAAAGCACCTCACATAGTACGCAACTGAACATAGGTTGTGACATTCCACTAGAAATAGCCACAGTGTACTCTGAGGATGTAACTGAAGCTCCTACTGGTCACACAAATCTTGCATTGTCTGCCTATTAAAATTAAACTTCCTGATTACGCCTCTTTCTTGCATAGTTAGAAGGTCTGGAAATGACCAGTATAGCGGAATATGTTGTCTACTCCATTTGCCAGGGTATCTATGTGGAGTGTACAGACATGTGGATATTGGTCACAGTGTCCACACTTACATTTACCAAGATACACTCAAAAGTCATGTGACCACAAATACTAAAATATGTTAACAATACACACCAATTCACAACATGATTGCATAAGATACAATTGCATACATCAATATTTGGGATGAGAAAAGTTGAATAGATAGCAGACAACGATCTGGAATAAAGATATTCCTCATTGACCACTGTTGTAGGATAGGCAAAACCATCCAGAAGATTGCCTAAAGTAGGATATTGACTGTTCTGATTTTCCAGCATGCATTAAACCATTGCCATTACTGAATTTTTTCACGTAACATGTCCATTCTGGACTCCACGTGTGTCTGTAACAGCGCTGCGCACAACATAAAAACTGACATTTCTATGATGGACACCATCATATTGTCGAGTCAGCACTGCACACATTACTACCCCACCGCCGGTGTACAGTGCACTGCGGTAATTGTGTGTTCATGCACAGTAACACTCTACACTGATCTTTTAGGATTCTCATAGGCTGAGGAATCATGTCATACATCAGGTGACATCTTCCAATATAATTTCCTGGTGGAGACGCACTTAGAAGATAGTTTCCATGTGGTCTTCAAGACTGACTTGGTGGATGCCGGATCTCAGTAATGGCGCATGCTGAATTGTCGACCGGCAGCGGATTCAAACTGTGCGGTTGGTGCCTTCCTCCACAGCGGTCACTGCCATAGGCTAACATTGGGTAACGTGACTACCGCGTTCCCACTGCTGTGTCTGTCTACATGGAATACCGCCTATGTGGATGCCTGACCTCACTTATGGGTCATTGATTCACCGGCTGAGTTAAACTTAACAGTAGGTGGATTCATCCAATGTGGTCATAGCCATATGCTGATGTTGGAAAACGCGATTGCTGTGTTTCAATGGCTATGGCTGTCTACACAGAAGACAGCCTATGTGGTGTACAACTATATTGCAGTTTGAAAAACTATTGATTTTCGCTGTTGCTTACACAACTTTCTCAACCACAGCTGCTGTTTACCATCCCTAAGAGCTCTCATGGCTCCCTGTACAGGGAGCAGGGCGCCTGGCTTCACTCCAGAGGAGTTGAAGACGCTGGTGAATGAAGTCCTTCCAATGTATCACCAGCTCTATAGCTTACTAGAGGAGCAGGTATACTGCCAATATAGTCTGTACTCTGAACAAAAGCTCCTATCCAATTCCATAGGGCACAAGCTGGCTCAGAGTCCCAGACTGACATCAGAGTTTTGGAAGTCAGATAGGGTGGGCCCTATATAGGACAATCATGTAATGGTTCATGTCGCACTGTACTATGTGGACTTCACATCACCATATATCTATGTGCAGTCAGTCCAAAATATTGCACCTGGTGCATGCCCATATCTATGCATGAATTAATATTGTGTTGCCTATGAATTATTTGGTATTCTGTTCATAGCAGATGTGCTAACAAATGTACAGGCCTAACACTGTAACTTGTGTATGTATCCTGTACGTACCATCTGAGGATAATGTGAGCTATGTGTACATTCCCACATATCACTCAACAAACATGATGCCTGATCAAACTGTTGGCTGGAAGAAACCAACACCTTAAAATGCTTCAGAGTGACCTACAATGGTCATCTCAAATATAGGATGTTCAAAAGATGTACTGTTCAGTATTGAAAATGTGGGCATATGACGGTCATGTGGGAACAGTATGCTCAACCTGCAGAGAGCAAGCCCTGACAATGAGTTGTGCCTTGTATGGTCCATGGCCGAGGCTGGAGCTGAGATAATGTGCCAATGGAACTGAAGCACAGAGTACTCTCCCTGTAGATCTGCTGATCCTCAGATGTGACAAAAATTAGTGTCACAGGACCTGGGCCAGACTGGGATCACAAACCAGCCCTGGCAATTACATCTGACATCCCCCGGGGGAGGAGGGGCTGGTGGCAGGAACTCTGCAGCTTCGCTTCTGTTACAAGGGGCTGATTCTGCAGCAGTGCAAAGCCGGTACCCAGTAACAAAAACTCCCCTCACTGGTCCAAAACCGGTGCCAGCTACGGCCAGTCCGGCCCTTCACAGGACCATGAGATGGCCTAAATGCACCTACTTTTACTACAGTTTGTATGATGCATGATCAGATTCCCAGAGCCAAGTCTACTATACATGGACCCATAATGTCACTGTATGTCAATGCCTTAAGACAGGCACCCTACTCCCACATGTTTGGGATTTATTGAGGGGTAAATTAGACCATCATGTGGTGGCCTATACCAGTTCAAACACTGCTTGTCTTAAAATAATGAACATGGGTGTGAAACAAAGGTCTTACGTTGAAGTGGCACTTTTATTCATCAAGTCATTAACACAGCAAAAAATATCTCATCAATTCATTAGTTTAAAGAGAATAATTAAATCACAATTTCAATCAGTCAGAAATAGCAACACAAAAATATGTATTCATAAACATGCAAGTGCCTGGAAGGCAAACCTTAAACGAGGAAACTAACCATCCAAGAATTACAATTTCAAAGTACATTTAATGCAATGAAAGGGTGAAATGTCATGGTCATGGGACACTGGACATAGGCAGCTTAATTCGTGGAGGTCCTTCTGCAAAATTATGACAAAATAGACGTGTAAACGATAGAATTGAATACTAGGAATGCACATGTTAAGTTAGGAGGGAAAAACAATATTGTTTTGCAATTGCAAAACTGTTTTAGAATAAGGGCATTGCAGAGTACAGAGAAAGAGACAATTTAGAGTGTCAGCCAAAGATGCTTAGATAGATGGCTGACGGAGACCATACAGGCGTCAGTGACCCAGGGGGTCACTGCAGCGGGGTAGTCTGTCAAATGGACTGGGGAGCCGATCTTTATACTCTTTCAATGATGAACAATTGACCTCAAAATGACAACATTATCAGGTGCCTTTAACCTATAGAACATGACACATTTTGGTCACTTCTCAGAAATATTTAAGAAAACAGAAGTGACACCAATGCTACAAAAAGTTTCCCAAAAGGACCATGAATCATAATGAAATTGAGCATCTATTGAACAGGATTTGTGTCACTTCAGGGAAACTTTTATAAGAAAGTGGAACATTTAGGAAGATATAGGTTGGATGACTTAGTTACATAAAAGCTAGCAACAGATACAGTACCATGAAAGATAACAGATGGCAAGTGACCCCACCATCAGGTATAACGTGATGTCTCTTTTAGCTTGGGAAGTTCCCTATGCTTGTGGTATTGCTATTCTTGCTGTATCTACGTGGGTGTAAGAGAAGAGCACATCGAAGGAGTAGTGGGCCCAGGGGAGCTGGGGCTCGCTGAGGAGATGTTGTGTGAGAGACACACTTTGGGGCCTATTCATAGAAAAAGAACAGCTGGGACAGTTTGGTCAACTTAACAGATTCCTTTTATGCTAGCTGGTGAGGCCTTATCCGGGCCGCATGCCTCAGGTGTGGCCAGAATTGGCCTGGGGTTCTATATGATAAAAAATACAACCTGCTTCATATTTTACTGTCCTATGAGTAATGCTAGCATTGTACAGGAACATTTCTCATATGAAAAATGTACACTGAAGTGCATCACCATCTGTGTAAGAATGACCAATTGTGTACAATAGTATGTTGATGTTGTGCCGACATACAGTGTGTCCCATTATTAACCCTTGGCGGTGAACACTGCTCTGCTCGTGGAGTTTGCAGAGTTTCCAGCACTCCTCGTTATGCGGAGCTCGTGGAATTCCAAAAAAACTCTACGTCGCACAGCAGAGCAGAGTTTTTTTCCTCGCTTAAGTTGGTGAGTGCGAGCATGGAAAATAGGCCTCCGGCGAGATTTCTAAATGCGGGGTGTCAGAATACTGATTGGAAGTGGTCGTGTATGCTCACGACCTCTCATGTTGAGAAACTGCCCATTAGCGATGAGAAATCTGCCGCTTGAGTAAAAATCCACTTGAGCTGCAGAAAAGGTAAGCGTGTGCTATGCCTGGTGCTGTTTGCAATGAGCGCAGAGTGTGTACAAGAAACCGGCACTGTGCAATCCCTGCAATAGGCATTTTTCTACTGTACTCCACCGCTTGCGGAGCTCTGCGTAGTTCAACAGAGGTTTTTTTGCACCTCGCCTAGCTCCCCATAGTGCAACTCCGCAAACTCTGCCCAGCGTTACCAGTAATGCAAGAACTTCCTATGCAAACAATGCAGATGTAGTATGATGTTCAAATGAGTAAATCGCATGTCCTCTGATCCTCAGATCGGGAGCTCTCTGTGAAACACTTGCCAGCCTTTTCATTGTGACCCACATCTTGGAATGTAGTCAATGCAATGGTAGCAGTGATGTCTTGGACTGTTTTAATCAAGTTGTTTGTCCAGACTATTCTGGTGTCTGTCCAGAGATGCACTAGTACTGTACCCTTCTGGAGGAAACAATGGTGTGCTGTGACACATGATAACTCATTTCAGAGCACATATTGTGTGCCCCAGGGCCCAGTGAAGTCAGTGGGCTGGTGTGGTCAGTACAGGATTGATAGTCCTCAGATTACTTCAACAGTGTACAATGGATTGTAGTGTTTGCACTATTGATCAATAGATTTGGTAGCTGCCTGCATCCTCTCTGTCATCTTAGCAGATAACCTATATATTGTCCGCTCAGTCTCTTTGGATATCACATCCATACAGGTCAATGCTCATCAGAAGGTGTTCATGTGGAAAGCCATTGTTCACTGCAGAACACTTTGGATGGACCTGAGACACTGGACCCATAGGATCATGGAGGTACAGCTGAGGCATGTGCTGGACTCTGACCTCTCAAAGGGCCTGCATACTGGCAGGTGTGTACCCAGATCTTGATGGGCAGCTGAGAGCCCAACAGCAGCAAGGATGGGGTTAGTATTGGACTCAGTGAAACATGGCCATCTATATTTTTGTTACAGGCAGCTATTTCCCCTTCAAGCTTAAAGTGGACTCATGTGCTATGCAACTGGAGACTTGCTGCATGTGTAGGTCTGGTAGTATGTGCATGGTGTTAACCGTAGACTATTGTCCATGTCACAAGGAACTAAACAGGGTCCAGTCAAATTTGAATTGTCCTAGTTGAGCAGTAACATGGCTGCCTATTGCCTAAGATAACCTACATTATCTTTTGAAGTCAAGTGTGACAGTGGTCCCAAACAGGCCAACACTGTGCACTACTTCCCCTTGGTAAATTGGGAATGTACAGTATCAAGAGGTGCCATCTGTTCTGATGCCTATATGCTGTGTACCTTTACGTGCTGTACTGTCACATCTAAAACTGTTCCATACATGATCTGTGGGTCTAAAAGGTTATTATTCGGGTTTCATCCCATTTGTATGTTTTTGCCAATATGTACACAACAACAAAGGGTTTACAGAGTAGATGTAACCACTTACAGACGTGTGTAGACATGAGTGGCTGACTAACACATACCCAATGTCATTGATGGATGTGGGTAGAGATTAGCCAGGTCAACACTTTTGAGACAATGACACACATGGGTGGAAGTCTAACATGTACTTTCTGGTAATTGAGTTAGAATGTCATTAAGAAGGGTTTATTCACGTGCCTTTGTGGAGAGTCATTCACTGGCTTATGATATGCATCAGGGAGTGATATGCTTACATGTTTGGATTCATCTGTGTGTCAGAACTCAGTACTACATCAGTATATGTGTTTGTGAGACTAAGAAGGTACTGTGATTTCCCTTCCCTTTTTATAGTGTGGATATTTCCTAACCCTCTTGTACTTTCAGTGTACTAATGGCATTGAGGTTTGCAATGTCAAAAAGGTCTGCTCGCAGGAACCAATCTTGACTAGGGATGATTCTGAGCAGATTCATATACAATGGTTCTTTGTACTGCAATCTCACACCACTTGGAGCCACATTATCTCCATTCTGCTCTTCTGTACTACATGTGACACCTAGCTATGGTACTCATGTGAAGCTATCAGCTTCATTATCTGGCAGTGGACAGATGTAAACGTGTCACTTGGGAATCTAGAGCAGTGTAGAATGGGCACCTTCATGTCAACTGATTCTTGGTAGTCAATTATTGCTGCTACATATCTGTAACAGGTGCCGAGCAGTTCCAAATGTTGTGGGGTGGGGACACCTGACCATTTGCTGATTGCAGGGCCTTGTGTGGCTAGGTAGTTAGTTAATCCATTTGGGCATCCCATGTGATGAAATCAGGTAACTAAGTTATGCTACAAGGGCCTAGGTTGGCAGGACGATGATGTCTCCTGCTACACACATGAGGGTGAATATGGGACATGGTAACACATGCAGTTGGAGCAGATTGTGGTCATGACACCATTATGCGTGATGGTGCACAAGTCATAGAGCATTCATACATTTGCTCACACCAATGTTAGAGCCAATGCAGTAATCCTTGTACATATTGTGATCTGTGTGATTGTTTCTTGTGTTGCGGTAAGATACATTCACCGAGTGTGTTAATGCAATTGCAATGAACATATTTCTACTCTTATTTCAGCATCAGCCAAAGGCAGCGAGGGATAAAGGGCCAAGACCTTTGGGGAAGAGCTGGTCACAGTGGTTCCTGTCACCGAAGTGACACAGAGGGAACCAGTGGCCCGGAGTGTGATAGGAGTGCCACGAAAGAGCGACACAATGACTCATAACCATCATCATCTTCTTTAAGATACCCTGGTGGTGGTAGACCTCCATAGTCATGCATTTGTAACATCCATGTCTGCCACCGCTGTTCCATCTCCACCCTCCCTGCTGCTCCCCAGCCAGCTAGCCGGGTCCACTCCCCTAAAAAAGGGAGAGTCTCCTTTAAGCCAGGCACCTCCCCCCTGCCCCTCTCTCCCCTGCTGCCCTGAGAATGGAGGCAATTGAAATCCTGAGGCAGATCTCTGCAGTGCCGACTGCCATCCAGGTGCAAAATCCACAGCTAACTCAGATAGTGTCATACATGGAAGGCATTCACGCTGACATGTCTGGCTTACAGAGATATTTTCTGGCTCTGGCTTCCACACTCACAGTAGCCTTCCAACAATTCCAGGTTTCTACCTTACTTCCTGCCTCTTCCCAATCCACAATCCCTATTCCCATACCTGCCCTAGCATATGCACACATCTGCATTCACCTCAAAATCCACATGCAACAGACACAAAGCCAAAGATAAGAAGAAAAAAGGCAGCACAATCAGTCACCAGGTACTCACCGCCTTCACCACCACATCCAGTGACATACACACAGACACCATACCCTGCCTCAGCCGCTACCGATATCACACACCCATATACCAGTCACAGCACCAGCCACAGCTAATACTGACATCACACAACCAGACACCACACCCACACCACCAGCCACATGCCACTACTAACATCACACACCTCTTGCAGCAGGGAACTTAAGTGGTTATCTAGGAGTGATAGAGTGCAGGATTCTTTGTTCCTACCCATAATTCTATTATAACATTGAAAAGATAAATACAAGTATTATCTCTATATAATTGAAGACCAAAAAGGTCAAGGGTGGTTCCATTAAGAATGATAATTTTATAATTCAGTGAGTTTTTCAAACAAACTAGTAGCCCCCCCAACTGAACAGCCTCTCTCCTGAGTAGAAGCAGGGCATGCAACACTGGAGAAGCCACATATAAAACAAGGTTCTGGGTACCAGGTTTGCTGAAACACACAAATGTAATGATCATCAATCTAAATCCCACAATCCGGTCCATACATTTTTGCTTCAATCATGCCAAATTCCATGAAGGAATCTTCCATGCTACTTTGCTAGAATGAGTAGCTATTGCTGGACTGCCTAATTGTTTAGAAACAAAGTTGCTATTACGATTATGCACAGTCAGTCAATTTCTTTCAGTGGTGAAGAGTTTCCTTCCCACAGCCTTGTGTGTTATCCACTTGCCGGGGTTTCCTGCTGCTGAAGCCCGATAATGAAGCATTTGGATTGGCCCCAATGATGCTTGCACTAAGATTTATATGGTCACTTTGTTCCAGCAAAATACATGCAATCATATTTTTGTGGGTTAAAAAACAAATATTAGCGTAAGTTGTAAACTCTGGCGCTCTTTTGAGCTGAATTGCTGACCCTCAAGGTGGAAAAGCATGAGCCTAAGGACATCAATAACAGCCTGATTACTTATGATCAATTTTATATTATCATAACAGCACAGATTATTTGGTAGGTGTTGGGCTGAGTATACATCTAAACGTATGAATGATAGGCAGTTGTGTTTATTACGGATCCAATGTGAAACTGTATTGGTACTGGGACTTTAAAGAGTAGTCAATGGGCGTAGGCAAGTGCATTGTTACCCTCCCTCAGTCTTTGTTAGTGTAAACTCCCAATTTACTTGACTGTGTTAGTTGATATTGCTTCATTTTTATTTTGATAGGATTAAGGATTACCAAGTATTTTTCTCCAGCCATTCAATAAACCTTTAAGGAGCATCCGCATAGCTGACAAGTGACATGGACTTGTATGGAGTGGTGTGGCTCACTGGTTAGAGGCGGCAGACCCGTAAGCAGAGAACGGCCCGGGACCAGGGTTCAATTCCCGACACGGCAGGGTCGTGGACCAGGGTCAAAACAGACTCGATAATTCTCGCCTCGGTGCCTACTCTAACCAGGGAACACACTCGGCAACTCTGGGCATTAAGCTTGCCTCATCTCCACAACGGCCCCCCACAGACGCCGGGGATGCCTGGTTTCACCTTGGAGATACCCAGAAAGGGACCATCTCACAGGGAAAACCAGGACGGGTTCCCCAGCGGTCTTCAGCGCCAGGATACTCCATGGAGTCGCAGTGCACTTTACAAGTACACCCACATTTACATTTACATTTACTTGAGTGGCTGCCCTTCTATTACCCAGCAGTTGTTCTGGCTTTCTTAATAGTTCTATGTTGAGATTGAACAGCCCCTGTCAGAGCTTTCAAGTCTTCCTTTAGTGAGATGACCTGTGCTATAGCCCACTCCTTCTCCGTACCCTTATCCTTAACGGAATCAGCAGTTTGTGTTCTGACATAAGTGGAGTAAACCAAATAATGCAAGGCATATTGATTACAGCTGCTGCTTCAGTTAGTTCTTGGCTTAGTGGAGCCAAGGGGGATTGAATTGCCATGGCAGTGGATGACAATTCAACATTGGTTTTAACTTTGTTCCTCATAATATCCGTTCTAATTAGTTGCCTAATATATCCCCACTTCTTCAATTAAGACATTTATAGCTTCTAGTGTGCTGTTATCACTTGCGGATGTTGTAGCTATCTTCCCATTATAGCGGCTATCATTATCCAAATTTGTCCTTTTGACCATGATTACACTTAATCACAAACAGGAAGAATTATGCTTTGATGAGTGCAATAATTAGGCACAGGTTGCATGTTACTAAGGCAAACCCCTACTTCCAGGACAGACCAAGTCAAAAAGTCACCCTCAGGCAGTTATTGAGGTATGCCTCGGTGTCGACACTCCTGAATAAAGCTGAGGCAAATCCCAGAAGGTAAATTTTCCTCGTAGCTTCCGGATAGATGATACTGGCCAGTGATGGGACTTAAGAAAGTGGGCCTAGCCTGGTCTCTTCTGGGCGATGATGGGTGAAGAAGGGTCCATCTTGGCCTGGGCTTGGCACGGGCACATGCCTGGGTGTGTCCCATGCATGTCCTGCTCTGCGGGTCTGGTAAAGTGCTTTTCGCACGTCACTGTAGTCCCTGCCCCTCTGGTGCACGAAGGATGGTTTGATTGATAATTCAATGTCCTAATACATGTAATCCCTTTATTAGAAATTCACTATCCCATGAATAATGCTTCTGGTGCTTCAATTTTACATTTTAGCAAAAGGAGAATGTTTTCATTGACGTCTTCGCGCTTTTGTTATAAGCTTACTATGACTGTCTAGTTGTCAGAGAAAACCTGGATCTTGTTGATAGAAATTAAACTATGGATTGTGACCACTGCAGCTCAGCAATCTATGAGCATGAGAACCATAGTACTTTGTGCAGTCCCACATTGTCCATATCTCAGGAAACATCGCATGAGGCCTGCTGCTGCAGTTTGTGAGTCACATTCACCTGTGATTGCCTGACCTCATGAGTCTGGGTTTTGGCTGCTGATGCTTCCTGTTCCTTCAGCTCTAAAATGCTAACCACCTGCATGAGGGCTTGCAGGTACCTTTTAAAGACACTCTACAGATTGTTGGAATCAGGTTTCTTTTTTCTATTTCTTTTGCATTAGGGCTGTATAGATCCATAATTATTGTATGATTCTCCCAATCCATTATGATTCCTGTCATGTGATGTCAGATATAATTTCCTTTTTCCGGTTCACAACAGCACAACTGTTTTTCTTCACTTGTTTTATTACTCTATTTGCTAATCCTCACTTTTCACTCCGGAAGAGTGTGTTGTGGCTTCCATGAACAGTCACCCATATTTCGTCCAGCAAAAGACCTGGATCAGGATTAAAGGAAACTCCCCATATCTGAACATTAAGGCGTAGATTTACAAGCTCTTTTCCAAAGACAATTGGAGATTAGGGAATAGGCTTGGGAGAACTTCATTAAAGCTGCAGAGACCAAGGACTCAACACTTTTTGGGAAAACTTTGGATCAACCTTTCTTCAAAGAAGCCCAATCTGTCAGGAATCACGGGAGGTTTCCTCCTCATACCTCCTCGGTGGCTTCTACCCTCTCATTCCAAACTCAAAGAGTCATTCATCCATTAAGTTGGAGTGCTAGTTGGCACCGCAGAAACTCCAACATGGCTGCAAACCTTTTTTCACTGCAACAGCTTAGTGCTGTTTAGCAGCCTAGTCCTCCATGCAATCAAGGTCTGGTAAAGTGCTCACCAGCATTCTACTGCGCACTTCACCGACGGTTCTTCCAGGAGAGCATCTGAAAAAGAAGTGTTGTGTTAGTTAGTCAGGGTAGAATCGAATTAACCGGGTTTAGCTTAGTCTGTAAGGTCAGAGTTGTCAAATAAAAGGTTAGTGCATAAATTTGAGCATTCTTCCTGAAGAAATGAACATTTAAAATACATTTCCCTTGTTGAGAATAAGTGTGTAAACCTGAGGAAATAAAGGTCGTTTTTTCATAGAGTAGAGTTGTTTAAACGACAGCCGAGCACAGCGTTTATTCAGGAAATAAATGTACTAAGAACTATTCTCTAGTCAAGTTGACACAAGCGTGACCTTTCAACACGTCGTGTCTCAGAGATTATTTATGAGCCTCGTTAGAGAAATAATTCTTTTGAAGGTTTAATGCTTGCACATTTTCATGCAGCATTGGACCATGCATTTAAAAAATAAGAATTGAATATTTGAAGCGAGCATGTATTCTTCATGTTGCTTGAGTTAAAAGCTGATCAATCATTCACTTTGACACTTGCAGTTAATTATTTCTAGGAACCAAGTGTGTGCCTAATGGAAGAATAAACATGTGTAAAAGCTTTTGGCACTGCGTTGTTTATTCTTCAGAACCACAATAATTCCAGTTCTTGGCTTCTCAGAGCTAAAAGTTTCTCAACAGAAATACTTTTGGCAACCAAGGCAAATCCTCTCATTAGCCCTTCATAAGAACATTTAATCTCCGCCCCCACCTACTAATAAGATTCTATAAAATAAGTTTGGAGGGTTGGTTTTTGGAGAGAAGTGAAAGACTCACCCCAGCAATTCAGAACCCCAATTATAAGTCACTACGTCTACTTGTTAAGTGAGTATGCCTTAGGAAGAAACCCCAAGATACCATATACCAGAATAGAAAGAAGAACATTACTTACTTGTTTTTTCTCATGATGACAGAGCACAGAAGAAAGTCGAAGGGCCTATAAAGAAAAGAACAAGAGACTTAGTGAAGACTTTTTTTAGTGAAAAAAGATACAGACATTAAGAGAAGTTAGAAGAAAGGCTAGCCCCAAAACTACTTTCTGGTAAGATAAGTTATTCATATGTCTAATAAGAAAGCAAGTTACAAGAAAACAGAAAAAGTTATATGAGTACTTGTTGTTTAGCCTGAATAAAATAGAGGAAGAAGAAGACCGGAAGAAGCAGAGCAGCCAGAGTTTTGGAGCGGTTTCTTCTCTATCCCAATCCCCTTTTCCCCCCTTAGTACTTACCTGCTAAGGAGTAAACAATCAACCTGGCAGTGAGGTTCTGAGAGGGGCATTGGGACTTAGCGGAATTCTGCTCCTGTGTGGTTCCTGGCTGTATATAGCAGCCCCTTGACAGAGTGAAGTGCCCACGTTGGTACAAAGACCTGAGCAGAATGGCAGAAGGTTTGTGGTAAATAAATAAATAATACCCTATTTTTGACTAAGCATATAGCATAACAGATAGCTCAATAAATAAGAGTCAAGATTCGAGGTAGTAGGAGCTTTTGCAGGTTTATTACAACCTAAGGACAGGATCAGGACAACCTGCATAGGAACAGAGGTGACAGGGCCCAGCAGGACAACTGGGGCCCAGCAGCTGCCGGGGCTTGATCTGGGATGAGCGCGCTAACTTTTAATAACAATACATCAACTTATATACATAGCGCAAACACATAGCATTACATTGCAGTAGGCGTAGCAGTGGGTGGAGCAGAAGGCGTGACGCGTAGCAGTCGCGAAAGATAACAGTAAAAAGAGGTGTAACTGGGAGTATACTTAGGCATGTGATGAAAACGTAACAGAATATGTCATGAATGGGCGGAAACATAGGAGGGGGCTACCTAAGGAGCCGGGACCTCTAACCTAATGGTGCGCGAAAACTGGCAATGACGTGTTACTAGGAGAAGCTGGGGGCTACGAACTCTGTGCTAGGAGCAGAGACTAGAGTCTGGAGGGTCGGAGCGACATGTACCTAAACCCTATCTGGTATCTGATGTTTAGGGAACATGTTGATATAAACTAGGAGTCATGAGGGGAAAAGCTAACTTGATTCTAAGACTGGACCATACATTATTCTACATGAAATGCGTGATGAAGAATACTAAATGACCATTAAATACAGTATTTCTCTAACATGGAGACGAGAAGGCTAGACAATGACGGAAACTATTGATGCAGTTCAGTAGCTTAGGAATGCAGAGAAGGAGGACTGAACTGATAGCTGGAATCATAACATACTTTTGGCAGACTCAGAGGCAGAGCCAAGCTGCACCGGACACTGCGAGGCAGGAAGTAAGTGAAGGGTCGAGGATACAGGTGGGGGCTATATCGCTCCTCAGCGAGGCTTCAGGAGACAGGAGCTGAATCTGATGTCCGGGCCCTTTTGAGGCCTGGAAACGGGGACTTTATAATGGAATAACGTGCACACTAAGAAACGTGGCAACATAACTTTACCTAGGCCTGATATTCGTAGTATTCACGAGGACTGGAAAATAACATACCAGAGGTGGACACAACTGTAATTGCGTCATTAATCGGACATGGGGAACAACATATGCATATTGGTCATGCACACATAACATATGATGGATGAGGCGTAGGGACACAGAACATGGCAAAATTTACTTTTCCACATTCCCTCCTTGTCACTACGTTTCCATCAGGAAACATCAATTTTCATGATACCATCTATCATTTCATACAGTACCATTTGCTCGTCTCGAATTGTCTTGGAACGGGATTTAGAACGGGGCTTGGGACTAGGAATACAAGAGGTAGCACACATGCTGCAAATCGCAGGGCCACATTGTATACAGAGGCAGCAGCTAAATATGATCGCTACTGCAATACCTAGAAAGGACAGGACTTTCCATCCCCAGGCGGAAATTATATTCCAGAACCAACCGGACCATGTCCAGGTGCCTGGATCTTGGTGTAACAGATGGGCAATTTTATGGAGTCTGGTTATAGCTGAATAAACAGACGGTGCGTTATTTGGAATAAAAATGCAGCAACTAGATCCGATGACTCTACAGGCCCCGCCCCTATCGGCCAGTATGACGTCAAGGACGAGACGATTTTGCAAAACGACAAATCTCATAGCAGATTGTTCTTCGGTTAAGTTACCTAGAGCAGAGGCAGTCTCATTTACTACAGCTTCAAGGGTTCTGGTTAACCTACGGATCAGTTTACTGTTCTGAACAGGTCCTAAAAAGAAGAAGAAACCTTTATTGAAATCTGTATACTGTTCTAGAGCAGTTTCAGTATAATCGACAATTGGGGACTCCCTTCTATGTCTAATGTGTACTAGATGTGTGTTTCTGTGATAATCAGATGGGGCTAGGAAAACAGGTGGCAGTAGGAAAGCAATGTAACAGGTTCCCTCCCAATCGAGGGGCAGACGGACATATGCAGTTTGACCACAAATAAAATAAGAATGGCGTGAAGCTTTAAAAATAGATTTCCTACTGTCACTATACTTGATAACAGTAGTACAATCACTATGTCCTACGTGTACGGAACCATAATTACGGACACATAATTCACCTTTGACTGGTAGTACTGAAATAGCAGGTAAGTCTGGAGTAGTATCAGACTGAACATTTAGGACCATGAAATTCGACGAATAATTACCTAAATTATAAACTTCATTTTCTAGATCTAAACCTGTTCTGTGGGGGAAACCTTGCTTGTCTGGAAAACATGTACTGTTAAGAAAAGACATATCTGTTGAGGATGACGTTAACGTGGACCATGCTCCACACGAACCATTATGTGAGAATGGATAAGGAAACAGTGGCAGAACTCCCTTCGGTGTCTGAAAAGGGGGGAGTCGACCACACACCCAACAATTAGTGGCATTGCTGGTCTGGTGTGAATAATGTAACATACGGATAAATGTGTTGTTGCGCATAGCGAGGCGGTAAGAATATTCGTGAGGAGGCAGATCACTAAACGTGTGCTCTACTGTAGCATTAGCAGACATATTTACATGAGGAACTGGACAATACAGATAGAACGCATAGCTGGTGCAGGAAATCATTATGCTGATGAATAATACGAAACTCAGAAAAACGATACATTGAATTGAACTTCGACTGACTCTCCCACTATGGGGGTCTATTTTATACATGTCAGAAACAGTCTAACCGTTTCACCTAGGGGAGGACTTATACAATCAAACTGACTGACTTATTTTACTAGACCTGAGCTTTAACTTATACTCCTGTTGCGGAGTTTTCTCTAACAAGGGAGGGGTTGTCATAATGTCTTGTGCGGGACAGTCTTTAAGAGCAATATTCTGGCAGTCCTTCAAATCCTGGGAAATGTTTTTAGAAACGGATTTCAGTCCTTTAAAAAGTTTAACATGAGACAGGTGGATCCATCCTTTTCTGCCTTCCAACTTCACGGCTGTACGGGTGGTGAGGAGGACCTGACGTGGCTCCTTCCAACGTGGTTCCAGCGGACTTGATCTGTCGAAATTCCGGACCATCACTAGGGAGCCTGGAACGATTTCATGTGGTGCCACCTCGGTATTGTCTGGAAAGGCGGCAGCAACCTGTGAACGACATGAGTTGAGGGCAGACATCAAGGAAGCTAGGTAATCTGTCAGCATATTACATGAAACATCAGTAATACTTCGGGGTCTAGGAGTACCCCACATGTTAGGGGGGCGGCCGAATACGACCTCATACGGGGACAGACCTGATCTGGAATGTGCGACCATGCGCATATAAAACAAAGCGACTGGCAGAGCTACTAGCCAGTCCCACCTTTTTCTTTACAGACTTTGGCAATACGGATTTTCAGGGTCTGATTATGTCTCTCTACGAGTCCGGCTGCTTCAGGATGGCGTACACAATGAAACTTCCACTGGTACCCTAACAACAGGGAAACATGCTTCATGAGTTCAGATGAGAATGGCTGACCGTTATCAGAATATACGACTCTAGGGAGTCCATATCTAGGGAAAAATTCACGAACCAACTGCTTGGCAGTGGTCGCGGCTGTGTAATCTGGGACTGGATATGCTTCTGTCCACCTGGACAAAGCGCATACAACTACAAGGACATACTTGAAACCTCGACATCGCTCCATTTGAATATAATCCATCTGGAGGACCTCAAAAGGGTGGTCAGGGGGCTGGAAACCACCTTGTTCCACCGGGACACTTTTACCTGGATTAAACTGACAACATATCATGCAGGTACGGACTTTCTGCTTGGCTGCAGCTCGTAAATGCTTGTTGAACCAAATGTTCTGGATACTGTCTAACATAGCTTTTTCTCCTAAATGTGCTGGACTATGTGCGGTATTGATAATGACTTGGACCATAGAGTCGGGGAGAAACCATGTGGCTCTACCCTTCGTTAACCATCCTTGATTTGTCTGGACCCCTCCTTGTTCAGACCATTTCTTGATTTCATCGGGGGTAGCATGTAACTGTATATCTATGACGTCTTGTGTAGGGTCCTTAACTGTCATGCATGTAATCGGATCTGGAGTATGTGTCTGATTAACTGGAATGTCTGGAGTCTGTGCTGTAAGCTTGGCTGTGCGGTCTGCTAGATCATTACCTTGGGAAATAATGTCTGTAACTTTCGTATGTGCTTTGCATTTCATGATAGCAATGGATGTCGGTAAATGTATGGCATCTAACAGGGCTTGAATAAGGAGACCATGCTGAATCTTGGTTCCATGAGAAGTCATGAAACCTCTCTCCTGCCAGAGCACTCCGAAGTCGTGTACAACTCCGAATGCGTAACGTGAATCTGTGTAAACATTAACTTTCAGGTTCTTGGCGTGTATACAGGCTTGTGTCAGAGCGACTAGCTCTGCTGCTTGAGCGGACAGGGTATCAATACGGTGTGTTTCAATAACTTCGGTGTCAGAAGTCACTGCATACGCAGCGACTAGTTCTCCTGTACTAGTTCTCATACATGAACCATCCACATAAAGTGTCAGGTCAGGATCTGGTAACGGAATGTCTGTCAGGTCTTGTCTTGGCTTTGTCGTAATATTAACTACTTCCACACAGTCATGTGGGTCAGGGTTTGAACTAACTGATGGTAACAGTGTAGCAGGATTCAGGACGTTGCAGCGTCTAATTTCTATGTGTGGCTGGAACAGTGTCAATTCATAACCTGTTAAACGTGCAATTGTCAAGTGCTGTGTTTGTGTTCGGTTTAAAAGAACTTCTACTGAATGTGGAACTTGTACTGTCAGGGAATGTCCTAAAACTATGGAATCACTTTGTCTGATAGCTAGTGCTGTGGCTGCAACTGACTTGAGGCACGCAGGCAACGCCTGGGCGACTGGATCTAATGTGCTCGAAAAATAAGCACAGGGCTTGTATTGTCCTGCTTGATCTTGTGTGAGAACAGATAATGCTGTACCTTCGCGTTCAGTAACGAAAAGTGTAAAAGGCTTACTGTAGTTCGGTGTAGCTAGAACTGGAGCTTGACATAAAGCTTTCTTTAACTCGTTGAAACTAAGTGTATGGTCAGATGTCCAAGGGAGGACAGTCGATACGGCTGCCTCCTGTGTCGTTAACTGTATCAGTGGCTTGGCTAGAAATGCATACTGGGGAATCCATTGTCTACAATAAGAAGTAAGGCCGATAAAAGCACGTACCTCCTTCTGGGTTCTGGGCTGGGGAAGACTCGCTATTAACTGGATACGGTCTGGTGTCAACTGCCTACCCCTCTTGGACAGCAAGTGTCCTAAGTATACCACTTGCTGAACACAGAATTGAAGCTTCGAAGGTGACACCTTGTGCCCCATCTCGGCTAGAAAATACAGGACTGTAAGTGATGCTCGCTCGCAAGCACGTTCAGAACGGGCTGTGATCAGGAGATCATCGACATACTGGAGCAGGGCAGTGTCAGTTGGCATGTGAATATTGTCTAGTTGTCTCTTAAGTGCTTGACTGTAAATACTAGGGCTTTCTGTGAAACCTTGAGGAGCGCGTGTAAACATATAGCTCCTTCCATTTAAACAAAATCCGAAAAGAAACTGGCTGTCTGGATGAATTGGAACACTAAAAAATGCATTCTTGAGGTCTATGACAGTGAAGAACGTGGCTTCGGAATCAATGGCTGTTAACAGGGAAGAGATGTCTGGGACAACTGGGTACTGAGGAATAATACATTTATTAAGCTCTCGTAAATCAATCACTAATCGATATACTGGGGGTGCATTCGGATCAGTACGTTTCATGACTGGAATGATCGGAGAATTGCATACATTGGAGTCAGTTTCTACAACTACTCCTTGAGCCATGAGCTCGTCAATAATTTTGGACAAGGCTGCTACAGCCTCAGGTGGCAATCTGTACTGTCTGATTCGGGGTAACACTACACCTGGTTTGAGAGTCACACGATGGGGTGTGATTTGCATGTAACCTACATCAGTTGGACCTTGCGCCCATAAATGCTGCGGAACATTAGACAATCTGGAATCAAAATCTCGTAATACATAGTGACCCTTAAAGTCACGTAGGAACAGACGTATTCCCTCTGGGGAACAGCAAATAACTGCACCTAATTCTTTCAGTGTCTTGATGCCTAATAGGTTTTCTGGACATGACTTAGTGAGTAACAGATCAGTAGTGCGGGACAATGGACCTACTTCTAGAGTAACTGGCTTAGATATCTCATTAACTATTGGCTTTCCTGAAAATCCAAGGGAAACATTTCTTGAGCCTGAGAGCGGAGCCCCTGGAACTTCGGCATGACTAATTGTGGTCCTACTTGCCCCTGTATCGATCAAAAACTTTCTGTCTTTCCCTAATACTTGACTGTGAACATAGGGACCTTCTTGATCTACAGGTATCTCGATGAGAGGCAAGCCTACCTCCCTCTCCAGGCTGTTTCATGAATATGGCTGGTACTCTGGATACTCAGACTGTGCATACTGGTACATCTGCGATGTAACATGCTGTGTTGCAGCGATAGGCTGCGGTACTGTAACTGTCTGCTGTGCATTCTGTGACTGAGGAGTCTGTGAAACTTGTTCTTGTCTCGGCGGACGTGGTCTTTCTTTAGTCTTACCAGTAGCTATGTTATGTTTCAGAACTGCACACTCGTTTATAAAATGACCTGGCTGTTTACAATAATTGCAGTTCCCTTTAACGGGAGCTGCAGGATGACTGGCTTGATTCGGACCCCTCTTCTGACTGTCTTGAGGAACAGTTTGTGCAACTAGCACTTTCATTTTCGTGTCTTTCATACGTTTTCTCTCGTGTTCTTGCTCTTCCCTGATTCTATTCTGGTGATACTGGAGCATCTGGAGCATCTGGGACGGGGTATTTGCTTGCCAGGTGCTTTTGACTTTCAAAACTCGGTTTTTAATTTGTGGACTTGAATTCTCGACTAATTTGGTAACGAAAAGGTGAGGGTATGACTCACTACTTGTCTTGAGACCACTGTTAATACTAAAACATTTTTCAAATCTAGAATAAAAATCACTAATATCTTCATCTTGTTTCTGTTTACAGGCTGAGATTGCATCCCAGTCTTCCTTCCTAGTTGTCAATAATCTGGGTAAAACTTGAATCAGTAATTCTGGTAATTCTTTACATTTATCTCCAAGACCGGTACCTGGTACTCGTGCCTTGTCTTCAGCTTCTAGAGCTGCCCAATCGATCTTTTTCTCTCCCACCTCCCATTCTTTTTCCTTTAGCTTTTCATACACCCCTGCGGGTAACAGGACCTTTAACATTTTAATGATGTCTGGGTAAGTGTATTCTCCCATACGGAGCATGTCTTTTAATTCTCTATGGAACCCTGCTGGATCTTTGTCATGACAGGGAATTAATTTCTTCATTTCAAGAAGTTCCATCTTTGAAATCGGAGTGTATACAAACACTCGTTGCATTACGCCACCCGCCCCTTGGACTGGGTGAACTTCTCGTAACGGATTCTGTCTGTCTATGTAGAATGATTTACTTTCTGGGGGTGAGACATGAACAAAATGCGGGTTCAGAAACGTTCTGTATTTGTGACGCTGTTCTAGAATGACACTAATTAAATCGGTACCTAGACCTCTCCATCTATACTGGAGTAACTCGTTCAGAATATCATGCAACGGACCTGGATCAGAATGTTGACCCTCATACAGAGTGATGAGGTGCTGGATCATATACATACCCACCAGTCGTTGCTCGGCTGGGGGCAGTTTCAGAAACATTTGTGCCACTATTTCGTCTGGAAAAGTGGTAGAATCAGTAATCCATCGGACTGCTGATCGGGCTAGTTCTTGTTCATGCATGGTACTTAATTCACTGTAACCGACTCGTGATTTCAGAATGTGATCGGTAGCTTGAAATACTTGTTCTAGAGAACCTTGTTCTGGTGCTGGATGATGAAAAATAGACTTGTGTTCTAGACGTAAATGGCGATCTGGAAATCTAGATTTTCCTACATACGCTATTCTGGCGGAATTCTCGTCTTCCTCTTCAGGATCAGAGATACTTTCTTTCTCGCTTACTTGTGCTGCTTTACGCTGTTCGTGTATCTTTACTATCTCTTTACGGATTTTCTTGTACATACTCTCCATAGCACCGACGGTCTTGTGCTTACCCTCGGCTATATTATCACTCCACCTTGTCAGGATTCTCATTTCGGCGGAATCTTTAGACGGGTAATCTTGTTCTCTTATTAGACAATTGATCAGGAACTTTAATATCATGAGCTGGATCTCGGCTTTCCTTTGAGACATAATCTCGCCAATACTTTCTGGATCATCCCCTGTACGGATGAAACGATATATTCTGTCTAGATCTTCTTTCATATTCGGCAAGGTGACTAGATACTCGGTCACTCTCCTTACACGTAAGGAATATAAAAACCATATTATATTCGCCTGGAACTGGATCATAGACACATTCGTTAAGGGTTTGCCTGATTTCTGTAACAGACTGATGTTTGGGCGTGCGCTGTAACGCTTGAGCATGTAATTCGAGTAATGTTAAACGCTTGTGTGGCGGCGGGGTTTGAGGAAGACCTCCTCCTGCGGCCCCTAGACTAGAATCGTCGACTGACATTCTTCGTCCTGGCAGAGTCGGTAATTGTAACGTGGGCTGGACTTGTATGGCGGACTGGGCCGGGGGAGCTGTTAAGGGCACCCCGGTGTCTGGAGGAGCATGAATTACCTGGTTTACAGGGACTGGCGGAGCGCGAACAGGATTTGCATATTCGGGGACTGCGTCGTCCAGATAGGACGAAATAAAAATATCAGCTGCGGTCGGTTTGTGACGTAGCTTGGTCGGAATTAATGGTGGCGGGAAATTACTGGATGCCTCTGGGGTCGCTTTTGGCAAACCTTCGGCAAGGAGAGGATACATACCCTTAATAAGGGCATGCCTCTGTCTGTCTGACTGTTCGGCTTTGACTTGTTCACCTATCTCGATTAATTCTCTTTCTTGGGCTCGTTCTTGGGATTCTCTACTTAACTCTGACTTTCTGACTTCCTTTTCCGTTCTTCTATGCGTTTCTTTACGCCATAACTCGATGGCATCTTTCTGTGACTGTCTGGCTTTCTTTTTCCATAATGCTTCTTCTACTCGCATGATACATTCGGCATCCCATGTACCCGATACGGGCCATCTATACTTTTCTTCTAACTGTTTGGTATACTCTACCCATAAATCTAGATACATTATGGCGCTTATGCCATGTTTCTGATACATAAAGTGACCTGGACTGTCCCTAGGCGGGACAGGAACCGCTTCCTCTAACAGACCCTTTCTAGTTTTTAACTGACGTAACTTGGAAAATATAGGCATGACTGAACTGTAATCTGGACACAATACAATACACAATAAAAACACGAAATCACATCGCACTCATACCACAACAGTAAAATACATGAAGAACATTATAAATAACAGTTCAAACAGAATATTACCTGGAATACTGAGAACAGAAATAGAACAGATTTTCTCGAGAACGGAACAGACTAGAGTTACTGGATGCACTGCTGTAACAGTACGGAACATACCGGTCCCATAAAGGAACGCATCAAGACCCGTATCCACCTAGGTGAACACTTCGTTTGTGAGTCTGGGCACCACCAACCCACGGACCAGGAGTCAATTTAGATTGGTCCTGTCTAGATACTACCCCAGCAATGGTACTCACCGGGCAGCACGGAACGGAAGGCCTCGGACTGGACTGGACGACGGACGACGAACTTCGGACTTCAGTTACAGGTGGGCCTCCGGGTACCTCGGACCTTGGACTCTCGGCTTGGGCTCTGGTCGGGACTCGCCGCGTTCCTCCACCGTCTCGTTTGGATGCTGGACCGCCTCCTCCGTCTCCTCCGTGGGCCTGAGGGATACTTGGAGCAGAAATATCTGCCAGTGCACGGTATGGTTCCGTCACGACTGCAGAGGGTCAGGGGGTCGGCGTGGCTTCACCGACGCGTGGGGAAAGGGCAAGTCCCTATTCGGGCGCCATTATGTGGTAAATAAATAAATAATACCCTATTTTTGACTAAGCATATAGCATAACAGATAGCTCAATAAATAAGAGTCAAGATTCGAGGTAGTAGGAGCTTTTGCAGGTTTATTACAACCTAAGGACAGGATCAGGACAACCTGCATAGGAACAGAGGTGACAGGGCCCAGCAGGACAACTGGGGCCCAGCAGCTGCCGGGGCTTGATCTGGGATGAGCGCGCTAACTTTTAATAACAATACATCAACTTATATACATAGCGCAAACACATAGCATTACATTGCAGTAGGCGTAGCAGTGGGTGGAGCAGAAGGCGTGACGCGTAGCAGTCGCGAAAGATAACAGTAAAAAGAGGTGTAACTGGGAGTATACTTAGGCATGTGATGAAAACGTAACAGAATATGTCATGAATGGGCGGAAACATAGGAGGGGGCTACCTAAGGAGCCGGGACCTCTAACCTAATGGTGCGCGAAAACTGGCAATGACGTGTTACTAGGAGAAGCTGGGGGCTACGAACTCTGTGCTAGGAGCAGAGACTAGAGTCTGGAGGGTCGGAGCGACATGTACCTAAACCCTATCTGGTATCTGATGTTTAGGGAACATGTTGATATAAACTAGGAGTCATGAGGGGAAAAGCTAACTTGATTCTAAGACTGGACCATACATTATTCTACATGAAATGCGTGATGAAGAATACTAAATGACCATTAAATACAGTATTTCTCTAACATGGAGACGAGAAGGCTAGACAATGACGGAAACTATTGATGCAGTTCAGTAGCTTAGGAATGCAGAGAAGGAGGACTGAACTGATAGCTGGAATCATAACATACTTTTGGCAGACTCAGAGGCAGAGCCAAGCTGCACCGGACACTGCGAGGCAGGAAGTAAGTGAAGGGTCGAGGATACAGGTGGGGGCTATATCGCTCCTCAGCGAGGCTTCAGGAGACAGGAGCTGAATCTGATGTCCGGGCCCTTTTGAGGCCTGGAAACGGGGATTTTATAATGGAATAACGTGCACACTAAGAAACGTGGCAACATAACTTTACCTAGGCCTGATATTCGTAGTATTCACGAGGACTGGAAAATAACATACCAGAGGTGGACACAACTGTAATTGCGTCATTAATCGGACATGGGGAACAACATATGCATATTGGTCATGCACACATAACATATGATGGATGAGGCGTAGGGACACAGAACATGGCAAAATTTACTTTTCCACAGGTTTAGACCTTAAAGATTTAGGCGATATCTTGAGTAATATACAAAAGGAGTTGGAGGCAGTGAGAGGGGAGAATAAGATATTGAGACAAGAGATAATAACCTTTAAAACAGGAACACCAGCTTTGGGTGCTAGTCAAGCTTCCACATCCTTTGCAACGCAGAACACTAGCACACCAACATTTGCCCCTAGACAAGTTATCCACTCACTATCCCCAGAAAGATTCAACGGAGACCCACAGAAGGTCCACATTTTTTTGACCCCGTGTTCGTTGCATTTTATGTGCCGTCCTACGATTTTCCCTGATGCACAATCACGTGTGGCGTTCATCCTTTCCTATCTGAGTGGAGATGCCGCCTCTTGGTCCATGTTACTAGTGTCTAAGGATGACCCAGTTTTATACAATTTAGACAACTTCAAAAAGGCTTTTTTGATCGAAGAACAGCATCCCAAGCCTCAGACAACGAACTGTTGGAATTAAAACAGGGAAACCGAGAATTAGTAGCTTATCTAGCCCAATTTAATAAACTGGTGGTCGAGACAAGCTGGCCTGAAGATAAGCGAGCTGCAGTTTTCTACAGGGCGTTATGAGAGGAACTGAAGGACGCCCTTTTGCAAATTCCGAATAGACCAACTGACATCTCAGCCTTGGTGGATCTAACTCTAGAAATTGACTATCGACTAAGTGAGCGAAAGGGAGTGCGAAAAAGGGAGTTTAGGTCTAGTGTTCCTCGTTTCGACCGAGCCAAAACTGACTCATCAGACCTGCCGAAAGTTCCAATGGAATTGTACCCATGCAAATTGGAGCAGTCAGGGGCCCCCTTTCTAAAGAGAAAAAGGAAAAAAGAAGATTAAACAAATTATGTTTATATTATGGAGGAAGCGGACATTTTGTCAAAAATTGTTTGAAAAGACCCAAGTTGCCTGCCAAGGAGAAGGAAAACTAGAGGCACCGCAGGTACGCGTGGTTGGACCTGTGGATGCGAATAGAGTAACAACTCCAATGAATCACCAGTTAGCAAATACGTTACAAGTTTCTTCACCTCATTTGATAATGGCTGTAACCCTAAGGCTTTGAGGTATAATGTTGGATGGAGTCAATGTCAGGGTGGATTCTGGAGCAACTGGTAACTTTTGCGATCTCAAATTTGCTGGTCAGATCGGATTACAATCTATACAAAAGGAGAAGAGCAAGAAGATCCGAGCATTGGATAGCACTGAATTGACTTCTGGACCAATTACCAGCCATACTGAATTGGTATACATGACCACTATTGAAGGCCATCAAGAGACATTACAGTTTAATTTAATAGACGCTCCTCAATTCCAACAATCTTAGGTCGCCCATGGCTGACGGAACACAACCCGTTGATTGATTGGGGAGCCCGTACTATTCAATTAAATTCAGAATACTGTACCAAACTGTTGTGAATGTATCTAGGACCCTATTTAAATATTCCTGATTCATGCCCTTATATGGTTATAACAAAACATATCCTTATAAAGGCATAACAATCATACCCATATTTAGTCATAGCCAATGCAGTCCAAATACGGCAAGGCTACTCCCTTAGACTCCTAGAAAGTACAACGCGTTCTTTAAACAAACCAAGCCTCCAGCAGCCCGAGAAATCCCCCTGCTTTTTTTTTTATTTGTGCAAGAACTCCTGGAGTCCAGAAAGAACTGTAAATTCATTAGTGACGTCTTATGTCCAACCTTACGTCAAACTCAGCACCATCTAGGTATAAATATTCCAACGTTGCCTTAAGCAAACACACGGTGGTTTGGAGCAGAGCGGCTATATACTTGCCCGACGCCCAGCTGATGAGAGAGCCGAAGGAAGCCGACACTCCCCTTGACGCACTGAGAGAGACGCTGTCTTTTCTCTTGCCGAGAAATCCAGCTCCAGTGTTTCCAGTCACCCTTGCGGGTTGCTGGGACATCGAGTCCTGAGAGAGAGATACAAGACCTCCTTCATTCTATAACCAAGGTACGGAGCTGATTAGATCCTTAGAGAATTCTTGATTCAGATTCTTGGCAAAAACTAACTTAACTTAAACTGCAGCTCATATACTCCTTTCCACGTACTAGGCTTAGGTTAGGTACACCGGGGTAGGCGTATCTTAGAAGCACCACTTGAGTACGTTTAGTCAATGATTTTATGTATGTATATATTTTATCCATTTTAAGTATCATATGGCTCAGAAACCATATCAATGCTTTTACAGTATTATTTCATAATACTACTTTTACTGTACGCACTTTACTTTATAACAAGTATTGCAATTGTGGCAATTCACTTCTCTTGCATGAGAAAGAAGACTGCTCAATAAATAACACCTTTTATTGAAAACGCCCGTCTCTCTATTTCTCTGCACTCTGGTGAATCTAAGCATGCACGATTGACTGAGTGAAATAGCTGTCTATTGTTTTCACACAACTCTGGAGATATACTCCTTATTCTGGAGGGAGCAAAGTTGTCATGTTTATGCGGTTGTCAGAAACTAATCCCTTCTTGTCTAATCAGGAAAGTTAACTTCTTCCTGTTCATTCGAGAACGTTTCTAGTGACCTCTGAGCTAGCTGGCATTCATAATTAAGTCTAACATATTCATTAGAGACCTAGATGTCCTCAGTCCTACGTCTAAACTATCGTTTATGTTATTCCAATGCGCAGAGCCTATTGGGAATATAGGAACTACACTACATGGCGCCCAACGTTTGGTAAGGCGATAATCTAACGCAAGATACTAGAGTAACTTAGTCGTGCTTTTCACACAGACCCCTTTTTCCAATAGACGTCTGGAGTGGGTGAAAGGTTAATATCCACCGGAACTTAGTAGGATGAGAATCCTATGTATTAGTTTTTGGTTTAGTCAACGTTGAAGGATACAGTGTTCCAAAATATTGTGGACCTAATCTTTGTTTCCTTGAAACTTGCTCTGCAACAAAAAAACTTGTTGTCAAAAAAAATGACGGAAAGTGATGATGAAAGAGAGAGAGCTAGAATAGCAGATCAACTTATAGCGGATGACACAAGTCTCCGAGAAGAAGACCCGAATGCTATAATCATTCCGGTAAATGTAAGAAGAACTATAAATCTTAAACTTATAGAAAATGGACTATCATCAAGAGGTGGTACAGTCATATTTGTGGTAGAGGCCCATGAATATCGGCAGACAGAGGTATTCTATTCATGGATACATTTTCCAGTAGCACACGCTGTGACACAAGATTTCCACTATTAAAAAATAGAGGAATCTTCAGAGGAATACGCCGCCTTCGAGGACGTTGAAATTCCACTAACATACCAAGACCACCTGCTCTGGTTTAATGGCGCCCTAAAAAATCAAAATCACATTACCAGGCTTGGTCCACTAGGTAGGCCACTAGTGGAGTGGTGTGGCTCACTGGTTAGAGGCGGCAGACCCGTAAACAGAGAATGGCCCGGGACCAGGGTTCAATTCCCGACGCGGCAGGGTCGTGGACCAGGGTCAAAACAGACTCGATAATTCTTGCCTCGGTGCCTACTTTAATCAGGGAACACACTCGGCAACTCTGGGCATTAAGCTTGCCTCATCGCCGGGTATGCCTGGTTTCACCTTGGAGATACCCAGAAAGGGACCATCTCACAGGGAAAACCAGGACGGGTTCCCCAGCGGTCTTCAGCGCCAGGATACCCCTTGGAGTAAAAGTGCGCTTTACAAGTACACCGACATTACATTACATTACATTACATTTTTACATTACATTTATATTACATTACATTACATTTGACCAGGAGCCACATGGCCGGTTCTAGCCAGCTGTCCACCACACCCTGACATTGAAAAAATGTCAGACCGAGAACTTTTAGCTCAGCTAAAACAACTAATTAAAATACATAGACAATTGGTCCAATATGTCATGCGGACTTCAACAGTCCAACCAGCAATAAAAATTCCACGGCACACCCCTCACCAGGGGAACACAAATAAAATCACACCACGGAATATACAATCAGCGATTGGCAAAATACCCGCAAAACGGGAACAAATTCCATTCTGGTTAGCTCAAAAAATCACTCAAATAGAGGCAGTATTTCCTGATACTACACCTCATGACAAACACAGAATTCTGACTATCTGTCTTCCAATGGGGATCGCACCACATGTGGAGGACTGTGACACTTGGGGCACAGTCTTTGCTTTGATTTACACAAAAACACATGGTGTTCCGTCCATGGCGGTTATACCAGACGTATTAAGACAGATTCTAAATGAATACGGTCCAGAACCTGCTTTAACTCTAGGTATGAAATTACTGAAAGACTTTAAGCAAGTCTCGGCTATATTACTAGCCAACATAAAAGGAGAAGCAGCATCTGTGGCGCTCTGCCAGAAATTGAAAGAAACAGATATAGCAGAACAACTTTTTAAACTTGCCAGAATCATAGAAAAATCATATGAAGAACTAGGTAGAGATAGTTTGGGTGGGAAACCACTAAAACCACAACTAATTGAAAATCCTGAAAAAACCTTTATCAATAATCATCTACACTCCAAAAAAGAGGTGGGATGGAAATAAACAATCCACTCTCAGAGAAAAACAGTTTCAATCAAGAGGAAGGTCTCCTCAACGGAGAGATAGATCTCCAGAACGAGGAGGCAAGTCTTCCCACAGGGAGCACTCTGAAAAAAGATACAACCTTAGAGATGGGGATAAATTGAGAAAACCTGACAGATATCAAGATAATGATACTCGTCCCTCTCGATCTTTTCAGACTTCCTCACAGAAATCGGAAAGAACACAAGGAAGAGCATGTCAAGTCCAAAGACAAGGCACCTGCTCATCAAAGTAAAAAATTACAATTTCCAATATTAAAATAAAATATGCAGAGGATTCTGAGGACACAACTGAAAAATGGAGAATGGGCCCAGACAATGCTAGACAGCGCAGCAGAAGTGACCATAGCTCTCAAGATCCTGATGAATCTGCTGGAGACAGTGGAGACAAATGAATACATTCAAGTGGAAACTTCAGACACCAGAGTTAGCATACCCCATAAATTATATGAAATAACATTACGTATAGAGGGAGACAAAACTAGGAAAATTAAGGGTCTCTTTTGGGATAACCTTTCTAAAGGCTATGACATCCTTCTAGCAGAAAAAGACTGGCCACCAGAGTTTGTCAGGGAGTGCCCACATGGCGAAGAAATGATTATGCCTGCCTTCTCAAATCAAATTCCAATTCATAAAAAATACACATTTGCAAGAAAATGGGCAGTAGCCCAAGCCCCTGCATTATATAAAAATCATGTATGATGGGATGAGGATTCTCCTCACCACAAAATACAGTTAAAAAATCAACCGACTGCACAAAGGCAGTATCCTGTTAAGCAAAAAGCTAAAAAACAAGTCAGGGAGATCTTAGATCAACTTGAATACCAGGGGGTGATTGAAACATGCACCTCACAAAAGAACAATCCTTTGTTTCCTTTCTCCAAGCCGGAAGATTCATATCGTCTAGTTTTGGACTACGGACACCTAAACTCCTGCTGCAAAACATTTGCAGTACAAAACTCACACAGTGCAGCACTAATGAATAACATTGTGCGCAAAAATATAAAACAACATTAGATATCTCAAATGGTTTCTTTTGTCAAAACATTGCACCTGAAAGTAGGTATTTGACCACTTTCTCCTGTATGGGGGGGCAAAAACAATTCTGTCGTCTCCCACTGGGATTCAAGAATAGCCCAGGATTATTCTCAGCCAGGGTAACAGAGTTACTACTAATGTATGATGATGAGGCATTATCTTATGTCGATGACATCTATCTTACAGACGACGACCTAGAGACACACTTGAAAAGAGTGAACACCATAATACTTGGGTTCGCAGCTGAAGGGTACAAATTTAACTTTAAAAAGTCATGAATTGCCCATCTAACTGTCCTGTTCTTAGGATATGAATAATCAAGTGAAGGCAAAAGCCTAGCAGACAACTTCTTAGAGAAGTGTGCAGTACTCCAAGCACCAAAAACGCTGAATAACTTACAATCAATACTAGACTTCCTGAACTTCGGAAGAACATACATTCTAAATTATGCAGAGAGGGTTAAACCTCTCTATGAATTAATAAAACCTGATTTCAAACCAATTAATTGGACTCAGAAACACCAAGAAATTTTACGAACATTACAAACAAACATGTTAACTAAAACAAAACTGCAAACACGTGCAAACGAAAGCAACCTTGTAATCCGAGTCATCCCAGGAAGATGCGGATTCACGTACCTGACCTCTAATGAGGGAGAAACGGTACCAATAGCTTATAAATCACACTTGTACACACAAGCTGAAATAAAATTCAGTTCTACTGAAAAAATTCTAACAGCGGTTCAAACTGCTGTAGCAAAAGAAAGAGCCCTAGCACAAGGCAAGAGCATATCTGTTTTAACAGCAGTATCAGCCCTTTAGGCAGTGACAAGACCACGCATTCCAAATGCTGTGGCATTAGATCCAAAATGGATACAATGGGAAAATTCTCTTGCTGCAGGACGCTTTTGATCCAAAAATGAAAAGACTAGAAGATCTAGCATACGAAAGTGAATGTCCTCTGTCAATCAAAATTCTGCCTCTCGAACAATACACCTGTGTAATCTACACGGACAGATTTGCCCAACACTACGTTGTGAAAAAACAAGTTTACAATGGAGCATGCGCAATCGTTAAAGGTCGCTGGCGCATAGGTAAATTCAAACCAATGGTCACCAAAACTGAATCAATCAGAAACTGTACAGCTTAGCGAGCTGAAGTAAGATCTTTAAAGATGGCGCTTGAAAATGCAGATCGATACTCCTGTCTGCTCTTCCATCACTGCCTCTCCTGCCGGAGTTCTAAAGAAACTGAGGAGCGGCAATGGAAGGTCTGACCACCTGGGAGTCTTAGGGGCAAGATGGCCGCTATAACGTTATAGAGGAAAGTCGCACTCTACTCCCTCTCCGGACCTGGGATATGCAGAAGGCAGTATGAGGCAGTATGTGGCTGATTTACCGGCTGACTAGGAAGCAACAAGGGCCAAATACTAATATCAGCACCGGGCTTCAGTTGCAGATTCAGCGCGGAGTTTTAACGGCGCTAAGGATTCTGAAGAAGTTTGTGTGGGACCTATACAGCATCAGGACTCCCGAAGAAATGGCACAACGAGGGAGACAGGAAAAGGATAAAGAAAAATTACAGCCGGCGCCCGTCAGCGCGAGCAAGGTACAGACCCAGAGGGATGTGCTCGGCTCTGGAACCATTCCTAAGATGCCGCCTCCAACTAAACGTTCGACCCCAGCAGTAAGCGCTGCTTCTAAAGCACAGCAGCGGAAGATGTAGAGGGAAAAAAAGGTGACCCAGACTGCGGCACCCCATAGTGAGTCAACTCAGGATTTACACGGGGCAAATAAAGACAGCCCTACACTCGTGCGAAAAGCTCAGGTGTTGGGGAAAAAACGGTAAAGACGGTAAAGACCCTACCCTGAGGCAGCCTACCTTGACGGAGTCATTTAGCACAAAGGGGTTAACAGTTACGGCAGGCAGACCCCCGGTGAGCCACCCTCCTCTGCAGGATGCTGTGATGGAATCCGCCGTCCTCGAGGACGTGAGCGTCGCGGTTGCTGGGCAACAGGAGGGAGCAGTCTCGGAACACACGCTTCCCGCAGAAACGGCTGCAGCGGCTGAAAACGAGCAGAAGAGACTGGACTGCAGCCTCAAACAGACGGTGAGCGAGGGGGCCACTGGGGAGACAGAAAGCCAAAATAATGCCCAGATGTTGAATGCACTGATACAGTTAGAAGCTGAGATGAGCTCCGATAATGCACAACTTCAATGTGCAAAGTGGGGGAGCCTGGCAAGTCTGGAGTCACAAAAAGAGCACAGGGAGACAGAAGGAGATAGGTTCTTTTCGGTTAATGAAGGCTCTGATTCTACTCCTGCAAGCAGTGGAGAGGATAAGGACACTACTGATATAAGCTCCGATTCCGAGGGTAGTAGCGGTTCTAAAGGGAAAAATATGCAGAAAAGGTGTAAATCAGCGGCAAGACGAGGAGGGGGAGGATCCCCTGTTAATACTCATAAGAAGCTGCTTTGGGACTACTCTGCCACCTCAAGTGTTTATCGGGAGGCCACCCAAGGGGAAGGAGCAGTAGGGGGGGAACGATAAGGGATCCTTACAGCAGGCCACACTGGACCTGTTGTTCAAGACTGTAAAGCAAATGCAGGCGGAAGCCATGGCTGAAAGCCGGAGAGCCAGGCATGATACCAAAAAAATACAAGCAGCAATCAGAAAAGTAAATACAAATTATGAAGAGGTTGAGGAGAGAGTGGAAGTGGTGGAAGAAAGAACAGGCAGGCTCGAGGACGAAGTAACGGACTGGCAAGCATTTAAAATGGAACAGACAAAACCTGTTGAAGATCTACAATGGAAAGTTGAGGACTTTGAAA
Source organism: Lissotriton helveticus (assembly GCF_964261635.1). Lineage (NCBI taxonomy): Eukaryota > Metazoa > Chordata > Amphibia > Caudata > Salamandridae > Lissotriton > Lissotriton helveticus. The sequence goes on from NC_136064.1 coordinate 130,068,334, forward strand.
ATTGCCAGAGGCGTAATAACGTGAGACTTCTTGGACTAGACGAAGGGGTGGAGGGGCAGGATCCAAGAGGATATGTCATCAAATTGTTAAAAGGGGCCTTTCCAGAGGCTCAATGGCAATGGGAGTTGGAAGTCCAAAGGGCACACAGGTTTCCATTAACAATTAAAAAAAGACGCGACGGCAATCCAGATACTTTGCCAAGAGCCATGCGAGTGTTCTTTGGTAACTTTCTGGTAAGACAATAAATTATGGCGAAAGCCAGCCCAGATTCTAAGAAAACATTTGAGGGGGTAACGTTCTATGCAAGGTCCGATTTCTGCCACGTGACTGTGGAGAGGCGATGGCGGCTTAGGCAATTAATTACCTCGTTTCAGCGACAAGGGGCAGAGGCATATTTAATGTTCCTGGCAAAACTAAAGTTTATCACGGGAGGTCATACCAGGATGTTTTTTTCAGAAATAAAGGCTGGGGAATACTTAGCAGAACTTATTGAGCAGCATAGGGGAGAAATAACAATAAGTGATAAGGCCAAGACACTGCTGGTAATTATGTAATTAGACAGAAAGCCAGGTTTAATAAAGGGAAGGAGAGGGAGGCGACACTACAACACATAGCAGTCACACATAGGTCATGTGTGACCTAATTGCCTGTGGAAGGGGGGAGGGATTCCAGTGGGAGGGGGCATCGAGGGAGGGGGGCAAGGGGAGGGGAAAGTGTGAGGGTGTTGGTGATGGGTGTACGGGACATACAGCACAGAAACTCAAAATACACAGAGTGGAGGAATGTTGGCTAGACATACACATAGAAGGAAGTAGAAAGAGAGTTTAGTGGGTGACTAGTAGGGAAAATTCCAGCAAGTACATATGGCGGTAAGGATAGCTTCACTGAATTTCTTCGGTCTCAATAATGGTGAGAAGAGGCAGAAGGTAGCCGCCATGCTAAGATTGTGGAGACTGGATGTAATATGCCTACAGGAAACGCATGTTGTGGGAAAGGATAAGTTCATGCTAGATCAGATGGGGTTTGAGGTGCTTGCCTATACAGGGCAAGAAACCAGAACTGAAGGGGTGGCTATACTAGCTAAAAGAGGCGCTGTTAAACTCAAAAGGAAGAAGGAGGATCAAGGTGGATATTGATGGAAGGGGAAACCGCTGCTGGGATATTTACGCTTGTTTCTTTGTATGGTTCTACAGATGATGAACCTGAACTGCTGGAATTTCTTGATTTAGAACTGGCACTCTGGCCAGAGTCTGTAATATGCTGTGGGGATTTTAATATTAATGGGCTGGATGGATTGGGTACAAGGGTTGGGGCTGGGGGAGGATATGGTGGTCGGAAGAGGAAGACATATAAAGCATTACAGAACCTAATTCGGCATAACGCTCTGGTGGATGTGTGGGCTGAGAATAATCCAATAGGGACAGGGAGCACTTATTATTCAGCACCCCATAGGATGGTTGCTAGGCTGGATTTCTTCTTCATTTCTAGTTCTTTGGTAGGTGGGGTCCAAATAGAGTGACTGGAGTGGAGTGGTGTGGCTCACTGGTTAGAGGCGGCAGACCCGGAAGCAGAGAACGGCCCGGGACCAGGGATCAATTCCCGACGCGGCAGGGTCGTGGACCAGAGTCAGCGGACTCGATAATTCTCGCCTCGGTGCCTACTCTAACCAGGGATCACACTCGGCAACTCCGGGCATTAGCTTGCCTCATCTCTACAACGGCCCCCCACATTTGCCAGGGATGCCTGGTTTCACCTTGGAGATACCCAGTAGGGACCATCTCACAGGGATAGCCAGGACGGGTTCCCCAGCGGTCTACAGCGCCACTAGGCCTCAGGGCAGCAGTGCGCTTTACAAGACACATACATTTACATTTACATTTACATTTACATTTACTTCCGACGATAGTATCGGACCATAATCCGCTGGTGTTAAGTATCCCACTGGTTAACAGAGGAGAAAGGGAAACTAGTACATGGACATTTGAGCGAGGGCTGTTGAAGGACGAGAGATACGTCACTCGGATGCAGGAATGGATGACGCAGTTCTGGGATATTAACAGGGATTCAGCCCCAGCGGACAGGGTGTGGGATGCGTTCAAGGCCGGAGTTAGGGGGAGACTTTGAGCTATACGCTACAGAGGAGTAAGAAGGAAAAGATCAGGATGGAGGAGAGGGTGAGAAAGTTGGAGATGCTGGAAGAAGATTTAGTTGTGGCCATAAGTAGGCAAGATCCTATAGAGCAGATTTTGCTGGAAATAGAGTTAAATAAAGCAGAGGCAGGTGAAAGCCTGGCACGGAAGGCAGCAGGAAATTTTCTAGCAAAAAAAGAAAAGTGTTATGAATACAACGAAAGGGTGGGTCACCTACTGGCAATTCGGACTAGGCAAACCTTAGCAGCAGGGGAAATAAAAGAGATTAAAAATGGTACAGGGAATATAGTAAACAAGGAGGAAGAGGTGCAGGAAGTCTTTAGGAGATTTTATGAAAACCTGTATGAGCAAAACCTAACTAACATAGAGACAGGAATTATGAAATATCTGTCGCACATACCACACGTAGGGCTAAGCCCGGAGGATAAAGAAAAGTTAGATCATCTATTAACACTCCAGGAAGTAAGAGAAGCGGCATTTAATCTCCCATCAGAAAAAACAACATTGCCGGATCAAATCCCCGCAGAATTTTATAAGACATTTTGGGATGTAATAGGGGAGGATATGTGGGCCATATTCAGACAGGCACAGGGAGGTAGGGTAGTACCATACCACTGGGCAGGGGCGGATATAATAGTGCTATTAAAAAAGGATAAATCCCCACTAGAACCAGGGGCATAAAGGCCAATAACACTCCTGAACGCGGACGCAAAAGTATACTCGAAATCGTTGGCACAAAGGTTAAGTAAGGTTATTGAGGGGTTCGTTATTATATCACAGCACGGATTTATTCTAGGGAAAGGGACCATCCAGCACACAAGGCAAATGATTACCATCTTAGATGCCGCGGAGGTTGCAGGAGACCCTGTCGCGGCCATTTTTCTGGATGCAGAGAAGGCATTTGACAGGGTCTCCTGGGACTATCTGTGGAAGGCCTTGGAGTGGTCGGGGATAGGCAAGGGTTACATAAAAGCAATTCAGGCCCTATACAAACAGCCGACAGCAAGGATAAGAATTAATAAAACCTACACGAAGGCAGTGCAGATAAAACGAGGGACCAGGCAGGGTTGCCCAGCCTCGGCATTGTTGTTTGCCTTATACCTGGACCCGTTGTTAAGGAGACTTGCTAGTAATTGTAATATCCCCCCTGTTAGGCTGCAGATGAGGAATATAAATTATTCGCCTGCGCGGATGATGTGGCCATTATAACTCCGGAACCAGGGAGAGCGATAGGTGAAATAGAGCAAGAGGCAAGGAATTTTGGCTTAATATCAGGATATCTTATAAATAAGGGGAAGACTCAGGTAGTGCAGAACAGGTTTACAACATATCAGGATGCCAGGGTGGTCCCTGAAGCGGTATATCTGGGAATTAGAGTGACTGCGGACCTAGAGAGTTTGGTAGGGATAAATATGGAACCCTTGTTAGGGAAAGTAAAAAGTAACACTGAAAGGATTAATAATCTACACCTGACCCTAATGGGGCGTATCAATGTGATCAAAATGGTCACATTCCCAAAATGCTTGTATCTCTTCAGAGCTATACCTCTTTTCTTCGACTGCATATGGTTTAATAGACTAGAAGCAATACTAAATAGACTAATATGGGTGCAGGGAAAAACAAGGAGAGCCTATCGCTTTATGACACTCCCCAGGGACAAGGGGGACTGGGGGGCACCTGATTTTAGGTTTTATTACTGGGCGGCGGCACTGCAATACTCACAAGGGCTGATTGGGGGGAAGTGCCAGTCAAAGAGTTGGCAGACCCGGTTTTGTGAATGTTTATAAAGTTTTGGTGGGCAGGGAGGTGGAGAACGCATTATTAAATATGTTAGACTATACTTACTTTAAACATACTAGGTTCAAGACTTTAAGAGCATTATATACAATCTGGAAGGCTGTTGCAAAAAAACTGGGAATAGGCAGATAGAATAGATATACGAGATTGTATACAAATCACTCACTCACAGGGGAGATTTTCAGGGATGCAGTCATGAAAGAATGGGAAAATAAGGGGATCAAGAAACTAGGGGATTTAATGGCTTCGGATGGAGGGATTTTACAATTTCAAGAGATTCAAAGTAAATTCGAGATATCGGGAAGTAACTTTTTCAAGTACCTGCAAGTAAGGAGTTATTTTCATAATAAACAGGGAGGTCTCTTAGGGTTTAGCCATTTTAGGATAATGGATTATATAGAACGAAGTAGTCATTGCACAATTAGACAGCTGTATGCAGAGCTTTATGCACTAAAAGGTGATGATAGGGGCAAACATGCTAGCAAATGGGTGGAAAAAGTGGGCTCGCGTCCTGAGGGATTACAGGCCTCTTTAGATCTAGGTCGGACAGTTTTGTGTTCAGCGACACTGCAAGCAGAGCACTATAAAACAGTATATTCATTATACCACACCCCCGCCAGAATTGCACAGTGGGGGGGACCACAGGAATAACGTGCCCGCGTTGCGAATTGCCCACACTAATAGTGTGCGATTCGCATTACTGCGTTAAGTCTTACAATAATGACATGCAGACATGGATCAAAAATGGTTACAAAGATGAGACTGGTGCCACAATAAAGCATAAAAAACTTTGGGAACAAGTAGTTCTTTTGCAGAAAGAACTACTAAAGACTCACGTGATACATACACTGAGTCATCAGCGTGATGTCGTTCACGTTGCATGGAATTCATTGGCTAACAGAGCCACAGCGGCAACGGTCAAACCGGCTTCCGTAGCTACAAAAAAGCGTACTAAAAAACAAATAGACGGTGAAACGCTACTAGCAGTAAGAGCCTCAATGAAAGAGAACAATGGTGCGATACCTCTAAATTATCCACACAGAATTAAATACATAATTGAAGTGAACTCCGTTTCCTTTTGCTCAAATCCCTGGAGTGGGGGATAGAGTAATTCCAAACACGAACCGGAGAGCGTACTTTATTCAAGAAGCACACATGGGAATAGGTCTGAGGCACCAAGAGATCTTGAAATCTGTAATAGAATTACAATCACAATACTGGTGGCCGGGGATGAACGTGCAAATTGCAACGAGTTGTCGGGACTGCAATAGAGATTGCAGTGGTGAACCAGACGAGACACCAGCCCAGATACCTTTATTAGAAAGCATTAGGCAATCTATACGCAAAAATCCAGATGGAGAAAGGCGATCCCATAATTATTAAGACAAGATGCATTTAGATGTGGCCCCAGCGCTCGGCTGACGCCAGAACTGTTATAAAATATTTGCGAGTCTTTACTGACATACGCAATTGGCATGCTACATTCTGACCAGGGTCCTGCGTTTAGCTCTCGGGCTTACAAGGAGGCCAAGGCCAGCATGGGCATTGCATTGCGGTACTCTAGTCCATTCCATCCAGAGGGAAATGCGGTAGTGGAGAGAAAAACTGTGACATAAAGCAATCTGTAAAAGCGAGGGTATTAGGTTCGGGTGATGGTTGTGTCAAACATCTAATAAGTGTCCAACGTAGTCTTAATAATCTGCCAAGAAATTCTCTAAGAGGTATCACTCCATACAAACTTTTGTTCGGTACTAGAATGATAATCCAGGATTTAGATTGTCAGACTTCAGTGGTGAAAGAAAAATCCTTTGATATCAAATATCGTTTGGCTGTTTTACACGCCTTAAATGAAACAAGAAGAAGTATAAGTAACACAAAGCTAAAACCAACGACCACTGAAGAAAAATCACCTGTCCCAGCAAGACCTGTCTGGATTCCAAAGATTGGGGATCTAGTCAGAGAAAAGATCGCGGTGAAGAAGGAATTTGAGCCTTCCTACAGAAAAGCAGTACCTGTCTTAGCTGTCAACGGAACAAGATCAGTAGTACTACCGCCCCTTGCTGGTAAAAAGGAGAACAGAGTTGTATCAATCAACCTGGTAAAACCACAATCATGTGGCCAATAATAAGTAGTAGGCCCAGTGGACTTCCAAGAAGTAGCAGAAGACCAAACCTTGCTACAATTCAAGAGGTTCAAACTGGGAGACTAATCACTTTTGATAAACCTGTAGTGAACAAAAAAGCCTGTGCAACAAAGCCATGGAACTTGTGCCTCTTGAAACCCAAATTGCAACAGTTCGTCAAGAAACACCAGTCTACAATGATGTAGCCTCTGAACATACATATCACAAGATAAATGAAAATCCGGAAGCAATTCAAACAATTGACAGAACTGCATATGGCTACTTCATCAATTTCGATGACTTTTCTGATGATCAAAGTGAACATGAAGAAACGCCAGCAACAAAAACTTTCAAAGAAAAAATGACTGAACTATTTCATCAACTAAAAGAAACATATATGATTTCACCATGGATTGAATTATGGATTGTGTTAGGTGTACTTTTCCTCCTTCTTCGGCTCATCATGATTTTATGTTTGGGTAGATTTATTGATGGAAAATATAGTACAATGGACACAGCAAGTCAGAACATCAACTTGGCCCTAAAAACTCACAGATCTTCTCACATTGAAAAAAAGAGAACTGTCATCAGTGAACATCACAGCCAATCCTATACCTGGGGGTGTAGTAATAGACAAAACGGATTACGAAATCCATGGCTCGATTGAGCTCTTGAAATATCCACACCAGTTCAAGGTTTCCTTAAGTGACTTTTTGACACCAAGTACTTTCTCTGATGATTGGGACTTTGAAAATATTAATAATATGATGTCAGATTTAGAAATATCAGCAAAATTCACAGACCATGATTATGTGCAGTGTTCATCGAACTATGAAGAAATGTACTGTTTTAACCACTATGGTCTTCACTATTTGCATAAATCTGCTAATCCTAGAAATGTTTTTTCTTATAACCAATGGGAACATTGTCCAACACCGCCAAAAGGCAGTTCAAAAACATTTTATGAGAAATTCCCATACTTCTCAGTGTTTAACAACACTGATCCAGAAACATTTTATTTTAGAATGTTAAATAAGACAGGAATGAAAAACATGTTGACAAATACTAAATTGATTTATTCTGAACATTTTTATGAAAAAATGTCTACATTTGGTTTTGAATTCTGGAAAAATAACATTAGAAACAAAAACCATCTGGGGTACGAAAGACTGGCAGGTACAAGGTTTAGAATCATTATTCAGAGCCTGCATGATCCCAGAACAGATAATATTCCTGAATGACACCATTCAACAAACAACCTGTCTTGGCCTAGCCAAGATAAATGACTTAAACAAACCGTCTTTTCCAAAGCCCATACCTGATTGTAATAGCACTACAGATGTGGAGATGGACGTATCCCATATTTTACACCAAAACAGAACAAATCCTTATTGGAAAAAATGGTTGATCTGACCCACAGACACTAATAACTGTCATGAAAGATTCCTGAATAATAGACAGGGGTTCAAACAAAATTACAACATACAGTGTAGGGAAACTATGCCTCGAATGGCTACAGAGATCCACACTGCAGGAAATTAAGCAACACTTAACTTTACTTAAAGAAGGTGCTGACTTGCGAGATTTCATACTGGGACCTCGCAAACAGTGTCAAAAATGTTTCATATACGCCGGTATATACGCAGCTTACAACGAGGCTTGGAAAGTAATGCAAATTGAAACTGCAGAAAAAATGCGAGAAATTGATCGTATAAATTTGGAAAAATCACTGTCTGTAGTGGACAATGGGTTAACGACTCTGTCCTCCAGAATTTATTCACTGTCATTATTTTCTATCTTTAACCTTACTGATAAACAAATCAGTTTGGCACAAAAAGGAGCAGATTATACGATTCTGAGCATTGAAAAACTTGAGAGATTACCATTGACAATGTCAGAGAGACATGTCATTGAATGGATAATACATGGTACAATCACAATTCCGATAACAACTTTTCAGTTTCAATATTACCAAAAGTATATACCAGCAGGCCTGTATGAAAGGTTGGGTAAAGGATACATCAAGTCAACCTGGAAATTACCTTAAACACATAAATGTTATATTGAAGGGAAAAAAGAAGCATTCCTTAGTGGTAACAAATGTAAAAAATCACTAAGCTGTACACTTCTGTGTCAAGGTATTAACTTGCAGGGAGCCTGCGAAGGTTCATCAAGTAACGTTTCATGTCACCTGCATGGCACTCCTGCAACACAGATAGAGCCTTTTTTCATACAGCTTTTCAACGGCAGCTACGTTGTAATAAATGACCGCAGCGGTTGTGGCATGATGCCAGGATTAGCTTATCTTGTGAGTGTTACTTCCAGGGTCATTTGCTGTATGCAAGTATTGTATCCAAACAGCAATCCAGACAATGAGGCAACATTATGGCCTTCTGTGAATATCTCTTCTATTCAAATTGATACTTTAAGCAGAATGAAGTCTATTCTTTTACAAAAAACTGTGCCTTTAACCTCGTCCAAAGAGACATATGATCTGCAAGTTGCAAAGACAGCGGCAGAGATACATACCCCATTATCGACAAATTGCCCCGTGCATTTCGTAGAAATGTTAAGCCAAATCTTAAACATGTCAGATACCAGTGGCATCGCACATGTATTTAAGACCATTTTTCCGGGACTGTTAGCACCCTTTGAAACAGTTCTGAGCATCTTCCCGAATTTTGTGCATTCTGTATTCGGCGGACTGCCTCTTCTTTTGGGACTCTTAGCAGAAATTGTATTTTTGTTCCTTCTGCTCCGATATGGCAAGTCAAGCCACAGACAAAACTCAGGCTATGATGGAAGAAACAATCCTGGCCATACGTTACCGAGAACGGATCACTTGCCCGGCTAAAAGATCTGAGTACTACCTGGTTTCTTTCATTCAGACCAATCTGGCAAGATTGCATCCTACCTGTGCTTCGATGTCTGCTATGCGGAGAAGAATGCGTGTTGGACGTCTGTCTTACACTACCATCAGCAGTACCTATGGATATCGATACTTTGCTTGGTTCGGTGACGGCTCATGCAACGTGTTGTCCCCAGTGGCTACCTATTCTAATGACGGCATTCGTTGAGACTTCACCATTATGATTAGGTGGCGGTGAAGTATGAGATGAAAGCAGCACCACACAGGTACAACCTTCTGTGAGCATTGCTGATCCAGACATCAATGATAGCAATGATTCTCACATGTGCACTATTGCAGCTTTTTCTAACTTGGTCGAACTTTCACCGACTGTTGTAGACCAATTTTTCTCAAACCTGTCTGATTTGATGTTCTCTCCTAACGACGAGAATAACTTTTAAAACAACGAGCACACAGGGTTCCCTGAACTCTGAATTTGGCCTTCAGTTTTTTGATAAACAACACTACTGAAAACAATTGGAACTATTTTTTACCTCTGAAAGCGAAATTATTTTTCTATTCCCAAAATATTTACATTTTTCTGGCACATGGTACTCTGCTTAAAGTAGAACTATTCTTAGAAAACAGAACTTCTATTTTGAAACTATAGAGACAATATTTTGATTCAGCCTCTAGCACATGTACAACCGTGTATAAATATGTGATGGAATGGTCTCGACCTTCTTTTCTGTATTGAGAGCCGCTCCATAAAAGTAATTTTTGCAATTCATTCAGCCAATATTTATATGCTTTATCTGAAAGATACTACTGCTTGAAAAGCGTACAGTACAAATACTCATTTTCGTGTATATACCATATACCATTTCAAATGCAATTAAGTATTTTGGGGTGGGCTGGAAAACACATGCATCTTTATATGTTTAGTATTGCTTAGTATTTAGTAATGATGGACATTATACGTGGAGTGGGTGTTGTGAATGTAACTAGGACCCTATTTAACCCCTTCCATGCTCATGACGGAACGGTTCCGTCATGAGCGTCGGTTGAGCTGTGCTCATGACGGAACCGTTCCGTCATGGTTCCATAAGCCCAATGGAACGTTCAGCACAGCGCAAAAATTCGCGCCGCGCTGAAGCGGTTAAATATTTCCGATTCATAACCTTATATGGTTATAACAAAACATATCCTTATAAAGGCATAAGAATCATACCCATATTTAGTCATACCCAATGCAGTCCAAATACGGCAAGGCTACTCCCATAGAGTCCTAGAAAGTACAACGCGTTCTTTAAACAAACCAAGCCTCCAGCAGCCGGGAAATACCCCTGCTTTTGTTTTGATTTGTGCAAGAACTCCTGGAGTCCAGAAAGAACTGTAAGTTCAAAGTGACGTCTTATGTCCAACCTTACATCAAACTCGGCACCTTCCAGGTATAAATATACTAACGTTGCCTTAAGCAAACACACAGTGGTTTGGAGCAGAGCGGCTATCTACTTGCCCGAAGCCCAGCTGATGTGAGAGCCGAAGGAAGCCGACCCTCCCCTTGACGCACTGAGAGAGACGCTGTCTTTTCTCTTGCCGATAAATCTAGCTCCAGTGTTTCCAGTCACCCTTGTGGGTTGCTGGGAAATCGAGTCCTGAGAGAGAGATACAAGACCTCCTTCATTCTATAACCAAGGTACGGAGCTGATTAGATCCTTAGAGAATTCTTGATTCAGATTCTTGGCAAAAACTAACTTAACTTAAACTGCAGCTCATATTCTCCTTCCCACGTACTAGGCTTAGGTTAGGTACACCGGGGTAGGCGTATCTTAGAAGCACCATTTGAGTAAGTTTAGTCAATGATTTTATGTATGTATATATTTTATCCATTTTAAGTATCATATGGCTCAGAAACCATATCAATGCTTTTACAGTATTATTTCATAATACTACTTTTACTGTACGCACTTTACTTTATAACAAGTATTGCAATTGTGGCAATTCACTTCTCTTGCATGAGAAAGAAGACTGCTCAATAAATAACACCTTTTATTGAAAACGCCCGTCTCTCTATTTCTCTGCACTCTGGTGAAACTAAGCATGCACGATTGACTGAGTGAAATATCTGTCTATTGTTTTCACACAACTCTGGAGATATACTCCTTATTCTGGAGGGAGCAAAGTTGTCATGTTTATGCGGTTATCAGAAACGAATCCCTTCTTGTCTAATCAGGAAAGTTAACTCCTTCCTGTTCATTCGAGAAAGTGTCTAGTGACCTCTGAGGTAGCTGGCATTCATAATTTAGTCTAACATATTCAGTAGGGCCCTAGATGACCTCAGTCTAACCCTGGGCGGGCGGCTACGTTCCGTGCACGGAGTGTGCGTAGTGCCGGCTTCTACGCATTTTGCGTAGCAGGCGTAGAATCCGGCACTATGCACGCTCCGCAGACGGAGCGTAGCTGGCCGCCACCCGCCTCCCTCCCGCCCTCCCTAAATACTTTAAATTAAAAGCGGAAAAGAATTAAAAGGCACTTACCTTGCCCGCCGCTGCCCGCCGCGTCCCCGGGGCTCGCTATCTTCATGGCTTCCGTCTTGTGTATCTAATGCGCATGCGCGAGCGGCCGCGCATGCGCATTTCTCACGAGAAATGCGCATGCGCGGTCGCCCGCGCATGCGCATTAGATACACAAGACGGAAGCCATGAAGATAGCGAGCCCCGGGGACGCGGCGGGCAGCGGCGGGCAGCGGCGGGCAAGGTAAGTGCCTTTTAATTCTTTTCCACTTTTAATGTAAAGTATTCAGGGAGGGCGGGAGGGAGGCCTGCGGTGCGTAGTGGGGCTACGCGGAGTGCGGAGGTGGGCGTAGTTTCTCGCCCACTTCACGTAGCTCCACGAAGCCCCACTACGCCCACTACGCCCAGGGTTACCTCAGTCCTACGTCTAACCTATCGTTTATGTTATTCCAATGCGCAGAGCCTATTGGGAATATAGGAACTACACTACAAAACATTGTTTTGAAGGTTCAACTCATTCTAAGATTACGACTCCGGCTACTCAGTTATGCACCAATGGAGGTTCAGTATGTGTGATCCAAACTACAGATATACCAGAACCTTATCAGGATTTTGCCGATTTTTTGACGAAGTTAATGCTGAAACCTTACCCCCCCATAGACCTTACGAAGGCAAAATTGACCTGGAACCTGGCGCTAACCTACCATGCAGCAGAGTATATGCCTTAACTGAAAAGGAGAATGTCCACTTGAAGGACTATTTAACAAACAATTTGGAAAACGGTTTTATTAGACCTTCCCAGTCCCATGTCTCTTCCCCCCTTTTTTTTGTACCAAAGAAGGGGGGAGATCTCAGGACTTGCATTGACTTTAGGGATATCAACAAGATCACAGTTAAAAATTGATACCCGTTACCTCTCATTTCAGTACTGATTGATCAAGTCAAGGAAGCCAAGATTTACACTTGTTTAGATTTAAGAGGAGCGTATCATTTGATCAGACTCCGCGAAGGAGACGAGTGGAAGACAGCGTTCAGAACCAGATTTGGGCTCTACGAATACCTAGTAATGCCCTATGGTCTTTATAATGCTCCTGCAGCCTTCCAGTACTTCATTAATGATGTGTTGAGCAACTTTATTGACCAATGTGCTATAGTCTACATCGATGACATCCTGATTTATTCTAACACCATGGAAGAACATTGTGACCAGGTCAGAGCTGTTCTCCAACGCCTACGGGAGAACTCACTATACGTCAAATTGGAGAAATGTCTATTCAATACTGACACAGTGGAATTTCTTGGCTTTGTACTTTCGCCTAATGGTGTTCAAATGGATGAACAAAAAGTGCAGTCAAAAACGGACTGGAAATCCCCCACATGTATCAAGGATGTTCAAAGCTTTATTGGATTGTCCAATTTTTGCTGAAGATTTTTTCATGATTTCTCATCTAAGATACTCCCTTTGACTCATCTTTTGAAAAAAGGTGTTTCGTTCCAATGGTCTGAGGAAGCGAAGAAGCCTTCCAGTTGATGAAGAAGCATTTCACTTCTGCACCAGTGTTACTCCATGCAGATCCTTCTGAGCCTTTTTATGTGGAGACAGACGCTTCTGATTTAGCTATTGGAGGAATACTTTCTCAGAGGCATAAGGACACTGGGCAACTGCATCCGGTAGCGTATCGATCACGCAAGGTTAACCTTTCAGAATACAAATATACTATTACCGAAAAAGAACTTCTGGCGATCAGGGACGCCTTCAAGGATTGGATGCATTACCTCATGGGGGCTAAGCATACTGTAACGGTGTTTACAGATCACCGAAACCTAAACTTTTTACGATCTGCTCGTACACTCACACCACGTCAGTTGCGTTGGTCTTTGTACTTTGCCGACTTTGATTTTGTTATCACCTTTTGTCCTGGATCTAGAAATGGAAAGGCTGATGTACTTTCAAGACTTGATACAGACAATCGATCTCCTGTCATTGACAATCAACCAATCATTCCCGACACCAAATTCATTGGAGCGATTTCCTTGGAACCTTTTGAGCATCATGTGCGGAACTTGATGTCGGCACTCGATATGGAAACTTGGGTCACCAAAGATTCTAAACTTTCCATCCGCAATGGCCTTCTTTATCAGGATTCTGCCTTGTATTTACCCACCAAGACCTCCAGTTAAAAGCAATGCAGGAATGTCATGACAGTCCATTGGCTGGTCACAAGGGCATCTAAAAATCTGAAGATCTACTTAAACGAAAATTCTGGTGGCCATATATGTGCCGTGATGTTCGCCAATACGTTTTGGGATGTGAACTTTGTGCACGGGGAAAATCGGACAGACAGGTCCCCAAAGGTTTTTTGCAACCCATGCCCAATCCTCCATATCCCTGGCACACAGTCTCGTTGGATCTAATTGTGGATTTACCTTCTTCCCATGGTTATGATACCATTCTTGTCGTGGTGACCTTTAGCAAAATGGCACACTTTGTACCCTTTAAGGGTACTCCCAATTCTAAACAACTGTCACTAATTTTCAATCAACACATAATTCGCCTTCATGGGATTCCTAAAGTACTAATTTCAGATAGGGGTTCCAAGTTCCTCTCCTGGTTTTGTAAGGCCTACATCAAGGGTCTTAACACTGACCACCGTTACTCCACTAGTTTTCACCCAGAAACTGATGGTCAGACTTAACGCATTAATCAGGAATTAGAACAACAGCTCAAAAGTCATTCGCAATGAACTCTTTTACCTCATTGACTGGAAGGGTTATGGACCTGATGAGCATTCTTGGGAAAAGAGTACAGATGTCCATGCTGCCCGCTTAATTACAGCCTTCCATGCCAAATTCCCTGCCAAACCCCGACAGGAGGAAACCCCGTTGGGAGGGGGTACTGTCAGGAATCACAGGAGGTTTCCTCCTCAAACCTCCTCGGTGGCTTCTACCCTCTCATTCCAAGCTCAAAGAATCATTCATACATTAAGTTGGAGTGCTAGTTGGCACCGCAGAAACGCCAACATGGCTGCCAACCTTTTTTCACCGCAACAGCCTAATGCTGTTTAGCAGTCAAGTCCTCCATGCAATCAAGGTCTGGTAAAGTGCTCACCAACATTCTACTGCGCACTTCACCGAAGATTCTTCCAGGAGAGCATCTGAAAAAGGAGCGTTGTGTTAGTTAGTCAGGGTAGAATCAAATTACCCGGGTTTAGCTTCGTCGGTAAGGTCACAGCTGTCAAATAAAAGGTTAGTGCATAAATATGAGCATTCTTCCTGAAGAAATGAACGTTTAAAATACATTTCCCTTTGTTGAGAATAATTGTGTAAACCTGAGGAAATAAAGGTCGTTTTTTCATAGAGTAGAGTTGTTTAAACGACTGCCAAGCACAGCCTTTATTCAGGAAATAAATGTACTAAGAAATATTCTCTAGTCAAGTTGACACGGGCGTGACCTTTCAACACGTCGTGTCTCAGAGATTATTTATGAGCCTCATTAGAGAAATAATTATTTGGAAGGTTTAATGCACATTTTCCCTTCGTGCAGCATTGATCCTTGCATTTAAAAGATAAGAATTGGATATTCGAAGCGAGCATTTCATCTTCATGCTGCTCGAGATAAAAGCTGATCAATCATTCACTTTGACACTCGCAGTTAATTATTTCTAGGAACCAAGTTTGTCTTGTGCCTAATGGAAGAATAAACACGTGTAAAAGCTTTTGGCACTGCGTTGTTTATTCTTCAGGACCACAATATTTCGAGTTCTTGGCTTCTCAGAGCTAAAGGTTTCTCAACAGAAATACTTGTGGCAACCAAGGCAAATCCTCTCATTAGCCCTTAATAAGAACATTTAATCTGCGCCCCCACCTACTAATAAGATTCTATAAAATACGTTTGGAGGGTTGGTTTTTGGAGAGAAGTGAAAGACTTGCCCCAGCAATTCAGAACCCCAATTTTAAGTCACTACGTCTACTTGTTAAGTGAGTATGCCTTAGGAAGAAACCCTAAGATACCATATACCAGAATAGAAAGAAGAACATTACTTACTTGTTTTTTATCATGATGATAGAGCACAGAAGAAAGTCGAAGGGCCTATAAAGAAAAGAACAAGAGACTTATACCCACATGCATCATAGTCAATTGCATTCGCAAACGGTGCGAATTGCAATTTTCGGCCGTTTGCGAATGCAATTGACTAATTTGGAATGCATCATGCATTTCGCAATTTTAGGAATCGCAACCATGTTGCGATTTCTAAAATTGCGATTGCATTTAAGAAATCGCAATTTCAGATTTCTTAAATGTGATGCATGATCATTTTTTAATTGCGAATTCGCAATTTGGAAGTGGTAAATTAGCATGAAGTTGAACTTCATGCTAATTTACCGAAAACTTTCAAATATGCACAAATTGCATTTTTGAAAGTTTTAATTTACACACACACATGCCCTTCGGGTATGTGTGTGTGTAAATTGCATTTAAAGTTACATTTCAGGGTTGCAGGGAGGGGTTCTTTGGACCCCGCCTGCACCCTTGAAATTGCATTCACATTTTGCAAATCGCAATTTGAAATTCGCAAAATGTGAATGCCTTCCCATTCATTCCTATGGGCATTTTGGTCCATAGGAATGAATGGGAAGGATTTTTCTTAATTGCGATTCGCAAATTGTGAATCGCAATTAAGGAAAAATACTGAATCGCAAAAATAAATGCGAATTGTTCATGCATTGCAGTTTGCGATTTCAAAATTGCGATTCCTTAATTTTCGCAATTTAGGAATCGCAAACGGGTGCAATGATGCATGTGGCCATTAGTGAAGACTTCTTTTAGTGAAAAAAGATACAGACATTAAGAGAAGTAAGAAGAGAGGCTAGCCCCAAAACTACTTTCTGGTAAGATAAGTTATTCATATGTCTAATAAGAAAGTAAGTTAAATGCAAACAGAAAAAGTTATATGAGTACTTGTTGTTTAGCCTGAATAAAACAGAAGAAGAAGAAGACCGGAAGAAGCCGAGCAGGCAGAGTTTTGGTGCGGTCTCTTCTCTATCCCAATCCCCTTTCCCCCCCCTTAGTACTTACCTGCTAAGGAGTAAACAATCAACCTGGCAGTGGGGTTCTGAGAGGGGCATTGGGACTTAGCGGCATTCTGCTCCTGTGTGGTTCCTGGCTGTATATAGCAGCCCCATGACACAATCAGCCAAAATTGACACAGTAGTAAGTCCAGAAGAATGGTTAACTCACTTTGAAGCAATTTTTGATGAAGCACACCAGTGCATGATAAACAGGGAGAACAACACCACCAGTATTTTAAAAAACACTAAAATAGAAAGTATTAGCCACGAGGAAATTAGAACAGCCCTTACGTATAGTGCCAGTGGCAAAGCAGCTGGCCCGGATGGTGTCCCCATTGATGTTTTTAAATTTAATATGGATGTTTGGGTACTTATCCTGCATACATTTTTTAATGTAACAATCAATGGGGTGATACCTGCAACTTGGGCAGAGAGCCTGATAGTCCCCATTTTTAAAAAAGGGGAATAGAAGTAGTGCTAGCTGCTATCACCCAATATCTTTGCTCGCCTCAACATCTAAGGTGATGGGCAGAATGTTGCTGGCCAGGCTGTAGCAATGGTTAGAAGAAGTAAACATCCTATCTATTGCCCAGTATGGTATCAGACGGGGTATCGGAACAACTGAACGGTGTCTGAGCCTAGAACTAATAAAAGGAAAATATACCCTTGCAATGGAAGGCTCCCTTCACCTTAGCTTTGTTGATTTGTCAAGTGCATTTGACTTGGTGAAACACTCTCCTCCATAACCTGACTTTACCTGTCGTTAAGGCACTATCCCTGGCCCCTCTCCTTTTGTTACCACGCTGCTCTGCCGAACAATCTTCCAGGCCATTGAGAATGCTTTTCTAGCTTATTGTATCCTTCTGTTCCTATCCCAATAGGCAGTCGGATATTTTTATTGTTTCTCTTGCCATGTACTGTATCCTACTATGTGCTCCCTATCCATTCTACTCCCCCCCTTTTTTTGTCCTGTTATCCCACCCGATACTTCTGTAAAGCGCTCTGATACCCTCATGGGACTGGTTCGTGCTCTATCAAACACAAAATACATTTTTAAAAAAAATCAAAGTTATGGGAATTGCTGGAAGGGATGGGCGCCCCCCCAGAATATTATTAGTGTTTTATCCCAAATCTACGCATGTTTGACTGCGAAGATACACTATGGGAAGAATGGGGAATGCAGAAATCACTTTAGTATTACCCGTGGGATAGGACAGGGCTGTACTCTCGCACCTCTTTCATTTTCACTTTATATAAATGGTGTTGACTCATTATTACAGAACTTAGGGATAGATGTTCCTAAAGTCGGAAAGCGGGCCATATCATTATTATTGTACGCCGATGATGCTGTCCTAATGTCAAGGGCAGCAAACGGCCTACAAACACTGATGGATAATGTTACTAGCTTTATGATGGATAAGCATTTAAAAATCAACTTGAGTAAAACTTTAGTTATGTCATGTAGTAAAAAGAATATTAAGACTAAATCACATTAAATTAACGGGGTATTAATAGAGAGAACATTCTCTTTTTCATATTTAGGGATTCTTTTTAATAGTAAGAGCACCTGGAACACAGACATAACTCTATGCAAGTTGAAATTTGTGAAATCAGTGGAGGCTATCTTCAGATTCTCCCCAAAAATTGGTAAAAAAACCTGTACAGGAGATTCTAAAGTTATACGGAGCAAAGTGCATTTCCGGGAGTTGCTAGGGTGGAGCCTTTTGGGGCTTCGCAGATACCTCGCCGCTACAAACCTTTGAAAATGATTTCTTATGACGTTTGCTATCCGTACCTGCCTCTACATCTTCTATCATTTTGCATAGAGAAACTGGACCATACACAATTTGATTACCATGGCCACTTTAAATCTGTGGCACCGTATCTGAACTAGGGAAGAAACACACTTTACGAGGGATATAATATTAGATTGTATGTCCCAGGACTGCAGTAAGAAGATACCTTGGTTAAGCTACATTAGTGGTCTTTTAAAAGAATGCAATTTGGCCATGAATTGGAACCAACTCGAAGACTTACAAAAAATTAGTAAGGTAGAATTAAAAAAAGAGTCTCTTGAACATGAGGATTTTGTCAAGAGATGAGGTCTTGAGTACCAAGCCAACGGGTTTTACGTATCTTGAAGGGCCAATTGCTATGGGTATTCAGCCATACCTCATTTTTATTACTAATGTTCAGCATAGATTGTAGCTAACCAGATTACAGATGAATACGCTCCAATACCTCTTTGAGTTCTCCAAGAGGGGCTAAATGGTGCACTAATCTCCCAAAATGTCCGTGTGATGGTAGGTCTACACAGAGTACCCTTCACTTTTTACTTTTTTGTAATTTTGATATGGAAATTAGAAAAATCTTTCTCTATCTTATTTTTTGAGAAAACTTTCAGCATTCCTTTAAAGCTGGTTTTAACTATATTCAACATTTGGAGAACATATATATCTGCAATAAAGTAATCTGTTATATAATGTCGGCAATAAAACAAAGGAATGAACTTGTTTATTTGGAAAAATTGAACTATGAAACAACTTAAATTGTATTTAATAGAAGTTCCCTCATGAAATGTATAACTGGTAAAGGACCATGTTTATTTTTAAAAATGTAAACAATCATTGATTATTGATATTTCTGTATACAAGTGGATTTTGTTGTACTTTTTTATTCATAGTATGCTTTTATGGACATTATTTATGTACCAAATAAAGCTTGATTTCATTTTGCTTTGCATGATTCCTAGTTTTTGCACCATTGCTCTCTGATATTTGGCAATGAGCTGGCTTCCTCGGTTTATTACCATAGTTATGTTCCCCAATGGACCCTAATTGTTTCCTCTGAAAAGACTAATGCCAATAAGAGGTTGCTTGCGTTTTCTCGAGTTGAAAGAAATATTCACTATCTTGCCCAAATATACAATGGTTTCTCCATGGGTCTCCAGAAGTATTTTTGCTGGAAATGTAGTCAGTTTGTGCCACTTTGCATTAACACTGGGTGGAGAACTACGCTCCGCTCGCAGAGTTTGCGAATTTTCGGCAACTTCGCGGCGAGCGCGAAGTTGTCGACTACTTCGCAATCTACAGCCTAGCGTAGTAGTTTTTCTTCCTCGCGCGCTCAAAAGCATTCTCGCGTGCGCGGTAATGACTTACCGTGGTTGTGCGTTCGCTTTCTTGCTTTTCTCTCCCGGTTGCGTTCGCTACGATGTTTGGAATCTGGCCGCACAATCCCATGCGATTGTGAGAACACGATAACGTCATTCGGACGTGCGAACACGTCATTAGGACGCGCGATCTTCCTTGCAGCGCCATCTTGGTAAGATTGCGTTTCCGAACACGCAGAAACTGCAATCTGGCACGGAATATCTCTCGAGCATGTTAAAATCTTCTCAAAAATGTTCATTTTGCTCAGGAAAACCCCTCAGATTGTGATTTGGCTGTATTTTTTTGGGCTAGGAGTCCTCTTTTTGTTTCTACTCTTTTTTTCAAGAGAAAGGAAGTGCCCCTGAGTCTCCAACTTCCTGTTCCTGTCCACCAGGCTCCTCCCAGTGCTTTGTCCATGTGGTGTTCACTTTCATTTGGATTTGGAGCTGGAAGGATCACTCTTTGTGTATGTTTGCTGCATCATAGCATTTAATTGGATTTATTGAGGAATTTTGGATTTGAACTTTTCTTTTACAAGTAAGTTTGAGAATTGAGCATTGGTGTACTGTAAATGTTTGTTTGGTTTGGGTTTTTTAACTACAGTTTTCTGTGCTTCTCAATCTTTCTTAAAAATTATTATTGAGGGAGGCCTGTACTTTCATGAGGGGCCAAGTTGTATGTCTTTGAAATTTCATCCAGTAGGCCTAGAGGTACCCACGGGTCCAACTATGTTTCTGTGGTGTCTGTAAAACATCATGGATGGCATTGGATTTAATTGCATACTCTGTTGTAGTGGATTTTTTATTTTTTTTGTAAAATTAGGTAACCCCAAGTAGTTCATGTAGTTAATGTAGGCCTGCGTGAGTTCATTTACTTTCTGTGGGTGGCTTGGCCAGGTGGTGGCGGCCATTTTGTGTTTGTAGCCACTGTGTTTTTGCCATAGGCCTCTAAGCTTGTGGCGCACTCTGCCAGTAGGCCCAAGGGTACTACTAGAGTCATCATCATGGGTGCATGAAAGTTGTTCAACTGTTATTGTGGCGTTTAAGTTGTAAGTGTAACATCATGTAGGTCATGGATGGTTTTGGATTGATTAGCAAAATGTGTTTTTGGTGTTGGATTGCAGGTTTTGGGTGTGTGTTGAATATTATGGCTTTTTCTGCGCACTAGGTAACCCTAGAATTCAGCTCGCGTAGTTTTGGTAACTTTGCACAGTGCGACAACACGACCTTACAGTTTTTGTCTTCTTCGCGCGCTCAATGTGCGTGCTCGGGCACGCGATAATGACGTTTTGTACAATTCGCGCTGCCGAACACGCCGAATTTGCAATCTCGTGAGCAATATGTCTCGAGTTGCATAAAACCTTCCCGAAAATGTTGATGCTGTTCATTTTGCTAAAGAAACTCCTCAGGTTGTCATTTGGCTGTAGTTTTTGGAGCATGGACCACTAACTGTTTCTGTCCTCTATGTACTTTGTTGTTTGAGGGTGGCCTGACCATGTGGGTGGCGGGGCGGCCATTTTGTGAAGCCAAGCATTGTCCTTTTGCCATAGGCATGTATTGTCTGTCTTCTCTTTCTTTTCATGTTGTTGGGGGTGGCCAGGCCATGTGGGGGCGGCCATTTTGTGTGACCTTCCATCGTGCTTTAGTTTTTTTGTCACAGGCCTACAAACGTGTGATTTTTTTTGCCAGTGTAGGCCTAGAGTCCCATAGGTAGTCAGCGGGGATGCTTGATGTAGCGGTTTCCATTTTGTCTGTTGAATTTAACATCATTTAGGGCATGGGTGGCAATGCATTGAATTTCCAAATGTGGTGTTTGGGGTTTAGTTAACTGTTTGGGTGTGTGTAAAAAACTGTAAATCCCTTTGTTGTTTGTGCTGTTGTGTAACTTTCAAACCTTTTAGCCATGGGGATTTTCTTTTTTGCATTAACCTGTGATGTTTACCAGGCATCCTCCTTTTTCTGGCCATATTGGGATATAGGCCTGCTTGAGTTTATTGTTTTCTGGCCTTTACCCATGTGCCTGTGATGAGAGTGCCCATGTGGCTGGGAGCTGTGGTGGTAGTAGTAGTGTGCTGTTTTGTTTTTGACACATTGGCCTGTGTCTTGCCATTGTTCCTGTTGGCTTACTACTTTTCACATCCCCTTTGCTATCTGCTGCAGGTCACTGATGCTGCATCCATCCGAAATGATGCACAAATTAAGGATAAACAAGTTCCACTTCCACTACATCTGCATTTTAGTTCTTTGCTATTCTTACTCTTACTGAGTGTACTAATACTTCTAGTAGTAATTAAAATTAAAGCTAACAAAAATTCCACATTCGACTGATGTTATTCTGCCTTCTTTGCTTGTAGGTGCACAAAAGACTGAAGAGGAGGTGTCTGTCATCATTCATCGCCTGTTCTACTGCCAGACGGACGTCCTTCTGTACTAAGTCACGTGTGGTGTGACTCACCTGACCAGACATCATTCTCAGCAACTTGTGCAACTGAGTGCTGCTGCTGACATCTGAAGAAGATGGTCCCAAAGAAAGCAGGTACCAGGTCCTCCAAGACCAAGAAAGTTGCTGAGAAGAAGGAAGAACAGAAGAAGGAAGTGACACTTAAGTCTGGTGTTGACCCGAAAACCTTTTTTGGGAAAAAAAAGTACGCCTGCAGCAGCGGTGACCGGGGTCCAAGCTGGGGCCAGCACCTCCGCATTAGTGGGCCCAAGCCACCAACCCAGGCCCAAGCAGATGAGTGGGGAAGAGGTAACCAGCCTAATGGTGGAAAGCAGTGATACTGAGCCTGACCTGAACTTATCGCTATCTCAAAGTAGTACACATTCCACGCAAGAGGGAATACAGCAGAAAATTGGTGAACAACAACCACCGCCCGCAACAGTATATGTTCAACCTAAGCCACCGCCCGCAATAGTAGATGCTCAATGAAAAGAACAACCACAACCACCGCCTGCAATAGTAGATGCTCAACTAAAAGAACAACCGCAACTACCGCCTGCAATAGTAGTTGTTCCACAACCACCGCCCGCAATAGTACAGGTTCAACGAAAACAACAACCACAACCCCCGCCTGCAATAGTTGTTGTTCAAGAACCACCACCCGCAATAGTAGTTGTTTTTCCTCCCGAAGTTGGGGCAGTTCAGGTAATTGAGCCTGATGCAGAGCAAGAAGAAGAGGAAGCACCTCATGCAGGAGATCTCTTATTTTCCAAATCCCCACCAAGGAAAAGGAGGGTTAGTCCATCGAGTTCTTCGCCAAGCATCCCTTCTGATGATATTGATCTCAATTGGGAGCCACAACAATCTGAGCATGAGAGGGAGAGACATCCCAAGAAGACCAGGCTAGGGAAAAGGAAGGTTCCAGGAAGCATTACATTTATGGAGTGCAATGTTGAACAGCCGGATAATGATGGTGATGACGAGTCAGACCCAGTCATCACAAGCATTACTCCTGGCCCTGAGGACATGGAGACCAACATTTTAACCCTATTGAGAATGGCTGCGACTAGGGATGTAGCACGCATACCACCAACACAGGCCACACCAAAACTACCTCCAGCTTCCATTTTTATATTTGCACAGAGCCGGCAGCGTCCTACATCCAGCACAAGTTCCACCTCAGCAGAAGTAGGTAGTGGTACTAATGCGCAGCCACATAGTGAAATTCAACACACAACCTCCAGTTCATCCGGCATTGGAAGTGGCACCTCTAGCAGGAGACAAAAGTAAAGATCCCCAGTGTTGGACTTCTTTACAGTTAGCGCAAATGAGGAAAACATTGCTATATGCTCCATTTGTCATTCCTCTGTTAGTCGTGGTAAGCTTGGTACAAACTATGGTACCGGAGGCCAAATAACCCATTTGAAAAAACACCGCGCAATCAAGTGGGAGGACCACCTACGTAGCATAAAAGCAGGAACCATTAATGTTGGTGGGGAAGCAGTAGAAGGTCCACGGGTCGAACAGGAAGAAGAGGGAGACATTCTATCTGGTAGTGGTACACTAAGTACTGTGGTAAATAAATAAATAATACCCTATTTTTGGATGAATGAATGAATAACAGATAGCTCAATAAAATAAGAGTCAAGATTCGAGGTAGTAGGAGTTTCTGCAGGTTTATTACAGCATAAGGACAGGATCAGGACAACCTGCATAGGAACAGAATGACAGGGGAAAAGAGGCCCGGCAGCTGCCGGGGCTTGGTCTGGGATGAGCTCGCTAACATTCAATAACAAGACATTCATTTATATACATAACGCAAACACATAGCATTACATTGCAGTAGGCGTAGCAGTGGGTGGAGCAGAAGGCATGACGTGTAGCAGTCGCGAGAGATAACAGTAAAAAGAGGTGTAACTGGGAGTTTACTTAGACATGTGAAGTAAAACGTAACAGAATATGTCATGAATGGGCGGACACATAGGAGGGGGCTACCTAAGGAGCCGGGACCTCTAACCTAATGGTGCGCGAAAACTGGCAATGACGTGTTACTAGGAGAAGCTGGGGGCTACGAACTCTGTGCTAGGAGCAGAGACTAGAGTCTGGAGGGTCGGAGCGACATGTACCTAAACCCTATCTGGTATCTAATGTTTAGGGAACATGTTGATATAAACTAGAAGTCATGAGGGGAGAGGCTAACTTGATTCTAAGACTGGACCATGCATTATTCTACATGAAATGCGTGATGAAGAATACTAAATGACCATTAAATACAGTATTTCTCTAACAGGGAGACGAGAAGGCTAGACAACGACGGAAACTATTGATGCAGTTCAGTAGCTTAGGAATGCAAAGGAGGAGGACTGAACTGATAGCTGGAACTATAACATACTTTTGGCAGACTTAGAGGCAGGGCCGGGCTGCACCGGGCAGTGCGAGGCAGGAAGTAAGTGAAAGGTCGAGGATACAGGTGGGGGCTGTATCGCTCCTCAGCGAGGCTTTCAGGAGACAGGAGCTGAATCCAGGGTCCGGGCCCTTTTGAGGCCTAGAAACGGGGACTTTATAATGGAATAACGTGCACACTGAGAAACGTGGCAACATTATTTTACATAGGCCTGATATTCGTAGTATTCACGAGGACTGGAAACTAACATATTAGAGGTGGACACAACTGTAATTGCGTCATTAATCAGAAATGGGGAATAACATATGCATATTGGTCATGCATACATAACATATGATGGATGGGGCGTAGGGACACAGAACATGGCAAAATTTACTTTTCCACATTCCCTCCTTGTCACTACGTTTCCATCAGGAAACATCAATATTCATGATACCGTCTATCATTTCATACAGTACCATTTGCTCGTCTCGAATTGTCTTGGAACGGGATTTAGAACGGGGCTTGGGACTAGGAATACAAGAGGTAGCACACATGCTGCAAATCGCAGGGCCACATTGTATACAGAGGCAGCAGCTAAATATGATCGCTACTGCAATACCTAGAAAGGACAGGACTTTCCATCCCCATGCGGAAATTACATTCCAGAACCAACCGGACCATGTCCAGGTGCCTGGATCTTGATGTAACAGATGGGCAATTTTATGGAGTCTGGTTATAGCTGAATAAACAGACGGCGCGTTATTTGGAATGAAAATGCAACAACTGGATCCGAGAATTCTACAGGCCCCGCCCCTATCGGCCAGTATGACGTCAAGGACGAGACGATTCTGTAAAACGACAATTCTCATAAAGGATTGTTCTTCAGTTAAGTTACCTAGAGCAGAGGCAGTCTCATCTACTACAGCTTCAAGGGTTCTTGTTAACCTACGAATTAACTTACTATTTACAACTGTACCTAAATAAGGGAAAACACCTTTATCTATATCAATGAATTGCTCTGCGGCGGTTTCAGTATAATCGACAATCGGGAGATTTCTCTTGTGTCTAGTGTGTACTAAGAAAGAATTCCTATGATAATCAGGTGGGGCTAGAAAAACAGGTGGCAGTAGGAAAGCAATGTAACAGGTTCCCTCCCAATCGAGGGGCAGACGGACATATGCAGTTTGACCACAAACAAAATAAGAATGACGTGAAGCTTTAAAAATAGATTTCCTACTGTCACTATACTGGATAACAGTAGTACATTCACTATGACCTATATGTACAGAACCATAACTACGGACACATAATTCGCCTTTGACTGGTAGTACTGAAATAGCGGGTGAATCTGGAGTAGTATCAGACTGAACATTCAGAACCATGAAATTCGACGAATAATTTCCTAAATTATATACTTCATTTTCTAGATCTAAACCTGTTCTATGGGGGAAACCTTGCTTGTCTGGGAAACATGTACTGTTAAGAAAAGACATATCTGTTGAGGATGACGTTAGCGTGGACCATGCTCCACACGAACCATTGTGTGAAAATGGATAAGGAAACAGTGGCAGAACTCCCTTCGATGTCTGGAAAGGGGGGAGTCGACCACACACCCAACAATTAGTGGCATTGCTGGTCTGGTGTGAATAATGTAACATACGGATGAATGTGTTATTACGCATGGCGAGGCGGTATGAATATTCGTGAGGAGGCAGATCACTAAACGTGTGCTCTACTGTAGCATGAGCAGACATATTTACATGAGGAACTGGAAAATACAGATAGAAAGCATAACTGGTGCAGGAAATCATTATGCTGATGAATAGTATGAAACTCAGAAAAACGATGCATTGAAATGAACTTCGACTGACTCTCTCACTATGGGGGTCTATTTTATACATGTCAGAAACAGTCTAACCGTTTCACCTAGGGGAGGACTTATACAATCAAACTGGCTGACTTATTAGACCTGAGCTTTAACTTATACTCCTGTTGCGGAGTTTTCTCTACCAAGGGAGGGGTTGTAATAAAGTCTGGTGCGGGACAGTCCTTTAAAACAATGTTCTGGCAATCCTTCGAATCCGGGGAAATGTTCTTGGCAATGTCTTTGAAGTCTGGCTTTGGTCCTTTGAAAAGTTTTACGTGAGAAAGATGGACCCACCCCTTCCTGCCTTCTAACTTGACGGCAGTTCGGGTGGTCAAAAGGACCTGACGTGGCTCCTTCCAACGTGGTTCCAGCGGACTTGATCTGTCAAAATTGCGGACCATCACCAAGGATCCTGGAACGATCTCGTGCGGTGCCACCTCTGTATTGTCTGGAAATGCGGCGGCAACCTGTGAACGACATGAGTTGAGGGCAGACATCAAGGAAGCTAGGTAATCTGTCAGCATATTACATGAAACATCGGTAATACTTCGGGGTCTAGGAGTACCCCACATGTTAGGGGGGCGGCCGAATACGACCTCATACGGGGACAGACCTGATCTGGAATGTGCGACCATACGTATGTAAAATAGAGCGACTGGCAAAGCTACTAACCAGTCCACACCCTTGTCTTTACAGATTTTTGCTATACGGATTTTCAGAGTCTGATTATGTCTCTCGACTAGTCCAGCTGCTTCTGGATGGCGTACACAATGGAACTTCCACTGGTACCCTAACAACAGGGAAACGTGTTTCATGAGTTCGGATGAGAATGGCTGGCCGTTGTCAGAATATACGACTCTAGGGAGTCCGTATCTAGGGAAGAATTCACGAACCAGCTGCTTGGCAGTGGTCGCGGCTGTGTAATCTGGGACTGGATATGCTTCTGTCCACCTGGACAAAGCGCATACAACTACAAGGACATACTTGAAACCTCGACATCGCTCCATCTGAATATAATCCATCTGGAGGACCTCAAAAGGGTGGTCAGGGGGCTGGAAACCACCTTGTTCCACCGGGACACTTTTACCTGGATTAAACTGGCAACATATCATACAGGTACGGACTTTCTGCTTGGCTGCAGCTCGTAAATGCTTGTTGAACCAAATGTTCTGGATACTGTCTAACATAGCTTTTTCTCCTAAATGTGCTGGACTATGTGCGGTATTGATAATAACTTGAACCATAGAATCGGGGAGAAACCATGTGGCTCTACCCTTCGTTAACCATCCTTGATCTGTCTGGACCCCTCCTTGTACAGACCATTTCTTGATTTCATCGGGAGTAGCATGTGACTGAATATCTATGACATCTTGTGTAGGGTCCTTAACTGTCATGCATGTAATCAGATCTGGAGTATGTGTCATGTTTACTGGAATGTCTGGTGTCTGTGCTGTAAGCTTGGCTGTGCGGTCTGCTAGATCATTACCTTGGGAAATAATGTCAGTAACTTTCGTATGTGCTTTGCACTTCATGATAGCAATAGATGTCGGTAAATGTATGGCGTCTAACAGAGCTTGAATAAGGAGACCATGCTGAATCTTGGTTCCATGAGAAGTCATAAAACCTCTCTCCTGCCAGAGCACTCCGAAGTCGTGTACAACTCCGAATGCGTAACGTGAATCTGTGTAAACATTAACCTTCAGGTTCTTGGCGTGTATACAGGCTTGTGTCAGAGCAACTAGCTCTGCTGCTTGAGCGGACAGGGTATCAATACGGTGTGTTTCAATAACTTCAGTGTCAGTAGTCACTGCATATGCGGCGACTAGTTCTCCTGTACTAGTTCTCATACATGAACCATCCACATAAAGTGTCAGGTCAGGATCTGGTAACGGAATGTCTGTCAGGTCTTGTCTTGGCTTTGTCGTAACGTTAACTACTTCCACACAGTCATGTGTGTCTGGATTTGAATTAACTGATGGTAACAGTGTAGCAGGATTCAGGACATTGCAGCGTCTAATTTCTATGTGTGGCTGGAACAGTGTCAATTCATAACCTGTTAAACGTGCAATTGTCAAGTGCTGAGTTTGTGTTCGGTTTAAAAGAACTTCTACTGAATGTGGAACTTGTACCGTCAGGGAATGTCCTAAAACTATGGAATCACTTTGTCTGATAGCTAGTGCTGTGGCTGCAACTGACTTGAGGCACGCAGGCAACGCCTGGGCGACTGGATCTAATGTGCTTGAAAAATAAGCACAGGGCTTGTATTGACCTGCTTGATCTTGTGTGAGAACAGATAATGCTGTACCTTCGCGTTCTGTAACGAAAAGTGTAAAAGGCTTACTGTAGTTCGGTGTAGCTAGAACTGGAGCTTGGCATAGGGCTTTCTTTAACTCGTTGAAACTAAGTGTATGTTCAGATGTCCAAGGGAGGACAGTCGATACGGCTGCCTCCTGTGTCGTTAACTGTATCAGTGGCTTGGCTAGAAATGCATACTGGGGAATCCATTGTCTACAATAAGAAGTAAGGCCGATAAAAGCACGTACCTCCTTCTGGGTTCTGGGCTGGAGAAGATTCGCTATTAACTGGATACGGTCGGGTGTCAACTGCCTACCCCTCTTGGACAGCAAGTGTCCTAAGTATACCACTTGCTGGACACAGAATTGAAGCTTTGAAGGTGACACCTTGTGCCCCATCTCGGCTAGAAAATACAGAACTGTAAGTGATGCTCGCTCGCAAGCACGTTCAGAACGGGCTGTGATCAGTAGATCATCGACATACTGGAGCAGGGCAGTGCCAGTTGGCATGTGAATATTGTCTAGTTGTCTCTTGAGTGCTTGACTGTAAATACTAGGGCTTTCTGTGAAACCTTGAGGAGCGCGTGTAAACATATAGCTCCTTCCATTTAAACAAAATCCGAAAAGAAACTGGCTGTCTGGATGAATTGGAACACTAAAAAATGCATTCTTGAGGTCAATAACAGTGAAAAACATGGCTTCGGAATCAATGGCAGTTAACAGGGAAGAAATGTCTGGAACAACTGGATACTGAGGAATAATACATTTATTAAGCTCTCGTAAATCAATCACTAATCGATATACTGGGGGTGCATTTGGATCAGTACGTTTCATGACTGGAATGATCGGAGAATTGCATACATTGGAGTCAGTTTCTACAACTACTCCTTGAGCCATGAGCTCGTCAATAATTTTGGATAAGGCTGCTACAGCCTCAGGTGGCAATCTGTACTGTCGGATTCGGGGCAACACTACACCTGGTTTGAGAGTCACACGATAGGGTGTGATTTGCATGTAACCTACATCAGTTGGACCTTGCGCCCATAAATGCTGCGGAACATTAGACAATCTGGAATCAAAATCTCGTAATACATAGTGACCCTTAAAGTCACGTAGGAACAGACGTATTCCCTCTGGGGAACAGCAAATAACTGCACCTAACTCTTTCAGTGTCTTAATACCTAACAGATTTTCTGGACATGCCTTAGTAAGTAACAGATCAGTAGTACGGGACAATGGACCTACTTCTAGAGTAACTGGCTGAGATATTTCATTAACTATGGGTTTTCCTGAAAATCCAAGGGAAACATTTCTTGAGCCTGAGAGCGGAGCCCCTGGAACTTCGGCGTGACTAATTGTGGTCCTACTTGCCCCTGTATCGATCAGAAACTTTCTGTCTTTCCCTAATACTTGACTGTGTACATAGGGACCTTCTTGGTCTACAGGTATCTCGATGAGAGGCAAGCCTACCTCCCTCTCTAGGCTGTTTCATGAATATGACTGGTATTCTGGATACTCGGACTGTGCATACTGGTACATCTGCGATGTAACGTGCTGTGTTGCAGCAATAGGCTGCGGTACTGTAACTGTCTGTGGTGCATTCTGTGACTGAGGAATCTGTGAAACTTGTTCTTGTCTAGGCGGACGTGGTCTTTCTTTAGTCTTACCAGTAGCTATGTTATGTTTCAGAACTGCACACTCGTTTATAAAATGACCTGGCTGTTTACAATAATTGCAGTTCCCTTTAACGGGAGCCGCAGGATGACTGGCTTGAATCGGACCCCTCTTCTGACTGTCTTGAGGAATAGATTGTGCAACTAGCACTTTCATTTTCGTGTCTTTCATACGTTTTCTTTCGTGTTCTTGCTCTTCTCTAATTCTATTCTGGTGATACTGGAGCATCTGGAGCATCTGGGACGGAGTATTTGCTTGCCAGGTGCTTTCGACTTTCAAAACTCGGTTTTTAATTTGTGGACTTGAATTCTCGACTAATTTGGTAACGAAAAGATGAGGGTATGACTCACTACTTGTCTTGAGACCACTATTAATACTGAAACATTTCTCAAATCTAGAATAAAAATCACTAATGTCTTCATCTTGTTTCTGTTTACAGGCTGAGATGGCATCCCAGTCTTCTTTTCTAGTTGTCAATAATCTGGGTAAAACTTGAATCAATAATTCTGGTAATTCTTTACATTTATCTCCAAGACCGGTACCTGGTACTCGTGCCTTGTCTTCAGCTTCTAGAGCTGTCCAATCGATCTTTTTCTCTCCCACCTCCCATTCTTTTTCCTTTAACTTTTCATACACCCCTGCGGGTAGCAGAACCTTTAACATTTTAATGACATCTGGGTACGTGTATTCTCCCATACGGAGCATGTCTTTTAATTCTCTATGGAACCCTGCTGGATCTTTGTCATGACAGGGAATTAGCTTTTTCATTTCGAGGAGTTCCATCTTTGAAATCGGAGTGTATACAAACACTCGTTGCATTTCGCCACCCGTCCCTTGGACTGGGTGGACTTCTCGTAACGGATTCTGTCTGTCTATGTAGAATGGTTTACTTTCTGGGGGTGAGACGTGAACAAAATGCGGGTTCAGGAACGTTCTATACTTGTGACGCTGTTCTAGAATAACACTAATTAAATCGGTACCTAGACCTCTCCATCTGTACTGGAGTAACTCGTTCAGGATATCGTGTAACGGGCCTGGATCAGAGTGTTGACCCTCATACTGAGTAATGAGGTGCTGGATCATATACATACCCACCAGTCGTTGCTCGGCTGGGGGCAGTTTCAGAAACATTTGTGCCACTATTTCGTCTGGAAAAGTGGTAGAATCAGTAATCCATCGGACTGCTGATCGGGCTAATTCTTGTTCATGCATGGTGCTTAACTCGCTATAACCGACTCGTGATTTCAGAATGTGATCGGTAGCTTGAAATACTTGTTCTAGAGAACAAGGCTCTCGTTCTGGTGCTGGATGATGAAAAATAGACTTGGGTTCTAGACGTAAATGGCGATCTGGAAATCTGGATTTCCCTACATACGCTATTCTGGCGGGATTCTCGTCTTCCTCTTCAGGATCAGAGATACTTTCTTTTTCACTTACTTGTGCTGCTTTACGCTGTTCGTGTAACCTTACTATTTCTTTACGAATTTTCTTGTACATACTTTCCATGGCACTAATGGTCTTGTGCTTACCCTCGGCTATATTATCACTCCACCTTGTCAGGATTCTCATTTCGGCGGGATCTTTAGACGGGTAATCTTGTTCTCTTATTAGACAATTGATCAGGAACTTTAATATCATGAGCTGAATCTCGGCTTTCCTTTGAGACATAATCTCGCCAATACTTTCTGGATCATCCCCTGTACGGATGAAACGATATATTCTGTCTAGATCTTCTTTCATATTTGGTAAGGTGACTAGATACTCGGTCACCCTTCTTACGCGTACGGAATATAAAACCATATTATATTCGCCTGGAACTGGATCATAAACACATTCGGCAAGGGCTTGTCTGATTTCTGTAACAGACTTATTACTTTTAGGAGTACGCTGTGATGCTTGAGCATGTAATTCGAGTGCTGATAAACGTTTGTGTGGCGGCGGGGTTTGAGGAGGACCTCCTCCTGCGGCCCCTAGACTAGAATCGTCGACTGACATTCTTCGTGCTTGCAGGGTCGGTAATTGTAACGTGGGCTGAACTTGTCTGGCAGGCTGACCCGGGGGTACCGTAACAGGTACTCCGGTGTCTGGAGGAACGGGAAGTGCCTGATTTACAGGGACTAGCGGAGCGCGAACAGGATTTGCATATTCTGGAACTGTGTCGTCCAAATAGGACGAAATAAAAATATCAGCAGCGGTCGGTTTGTGACGTAGCTTGGTCGGAACTAATGGTGGCGGGAAATTACTGGGTGCCTCTGGGGTCGCTTTTGGCGAGCCTTCGGCAAGGAGAGGATACATACCCTTAATAAGGGCATGCCTCTGTCTGTCTGACTGTTCGGCTTTAACTTGTTCACCTATCTCGATTAATTCTCTTTCTTGGGTTCGTTCTTGGGATTCTCTACTTAACTCTGACTTTCTGACTTCCTTTTCCGTTCTTCTATGCGCTTCCTTACGCCATAACTCGATGGCATCTTTCTGTGACTGTCTGGCTTTCTTTTTCCATAATGCTTCTTCTACTCGCATGATACATTCGGCATCCCATGTACCCGATACGGGCCATCTATACTTTTCTTCTAACTGTTTGGTATACTCTACCCATAAATCTAGATACAATATGGCGCTTATGCCATGTTTCTGATACATAAAGTGACCTGGACTGTCCCTAGGCGGAACAGGAACTGCTGCTTCCAGCAGACCCTTTCTAGTTTTTAACTGACGTAACTTGGAAAAGAGCGGCATTCTAAACTTGAATCGGAACACAATACAATACACGAAAAACAATAACAATTGGGGAAACAATTCAGGCATACCACGACATTGGAAATACATTAAACAACATTATAAATAACAGTTCGAACAGAATACTACCTGAAAATACTGAAAACAGAACAGAATTCTCGAGAACGGAACAGACTAGAGTTACTGGATGCACTGCTATAACAGTACGGAACATACCGGTCCCATAAAGGAACACATCAAGACCCGTATCCACCTAGGTGAACACTTCGTTTGTGAGCTTGGGTACCACCAACCCACGGACCAGAGTCAATTTAGACTGACCCTGTCTAGACACTACCCCAGCAATGGTACTCACCGGGCAGCACGGAACGGAAGGCCTCGGACGGGACTGGACTACGACGACGAACTTCGGACTTCGGACTTCAGTTACGGGTGGACCTCCGGATACCTCGGACCTTGGACTCTCGGCTTGGGCTCTGGTCGGGACTCGCCGCGTTCCTCCACCGTCTCGTTCGGATGCTGGACCGCCTCCTCCGTCTCCTCCGTGGGCCTGAGGGATACTTGAAGCAGAAATATCTGCCAGGTGCACGGTATGGTTCCGTCACGACTGCAGAGGGTCAGGGGGTCGGCGTGGCTTCACCGACGCGTGGGGAAAGGGCAAGTCCCTGTTCGGGCGCCATTATGTGGTAAATAAATAAATAATACCCTATTTTTGGATGAATGAATGAATAACAGATAGCTCAATAAAATAAGAGTCAAGATTCGAGGTAGTAGGAGTTTCTGCAGGTTTATTACAGCATAAGGACAGGATCAGGACAACCTGCATAGGAACAGAATGACAGGGGAAAAGAGGCCCGGCAGCTGCCGGGGCTTGGTCTGGGATGAGCTCGCTAACATTCAATAACAAGACATTCATTTATATACATAACGCAAACACATAGCATTACATTGCAGTAGGCGTAGCAGTGGGTGGAGCAGAAGGCATGACGTGTAGCAGTCGCGAGAGATAACAGTAAAAAGAGGTGTAACTGGGAGTTTACTTAGACATGTGAAGTAAAACGTAACAGAATATGTCATGAATGGGCGGACACATAGGAGGGGGCTACCTAAGGAGCCGGGACCTCTAACCTAATGGTGCGCGAAAACTGGCAATGACGTGTTACTAGGAGAAGCTGGGGGCTACGAACTCTGTGCTAGGAGCAGAGACTAGAGTCTGGAGGGTCGGAGCGACATGTACCTAAACCCTATCTGGTATCTAATGTTTAGGGAACATGTTGATATAAACTAGAAGTCATGAGGGGAGAGGCTAACTTGATTCTAAGACTGGACCATGCATTATTCTACATGAAATGCGTGATGAAGAATACTAAATGACCATTAAATACAGTATTTCTCTAACAGGGAGACGAGAAGGCTAGACAACGACGGAAACTATTGATGCAGTTCAGTAGCTTAGGAATGCAAAGGAGGAGGACTGAACTGATAGCTGGAACTATAACATACTTTTGGCAGACTTAGAGGCAGGGCCGGGCTGCACCGGGCAGTGCGAGGCAGGAAGTAAGTGAAAGGTCGAGGATACAGGTGGGGGCTGTATCGCTCCTCAGCGAGGCTTTCAGGAGACAGGAGCTGAATCCAGGGTCCGGGCCCTTTTGAGGCCTAGAAACGGGGACTTTATAATGGAATAACGTGCACACTGAGAAACGTGGCAACATTATTTTACATAGGCCTGATATTCGTAGTATTCACGAGGACTGGAAACTAACATATTAGAGGTGGACACAACTGTAATTGCGTCATTAATCAGAAATGGGGAATAACATATGCATATTGGTCATGCATACATAACATATGATGGATGGGGCGTAGGGACACAGAACATGGCAAAATTTACTTTTCCACAGTACCCCTGTCCCCAGCACTGCTGTGGTAGATCCCACATCCTCCGCATCAACAACATCTCCGTTGCACCAGAGTAAGAGTAACCCAGAGACACCAAGGAGTACGGGTGCGAAGTCTGCGACGCGAACTACTGCATCGAGCATAACTGAAAGAAATACCAAGCAGCGTACCATTATTAGTATGTTTAGGCAGGATGGAAAGTACGAGCGCAACCACCCAATAGCACATTTGTACAATGCTAAGCTTACTAAAATGTTAGCACTGGACCTTCTCCCTTTTTCTTTTGTTGAAGGGGTGGTTTTCCTGGAATTTGTGACAACCCTCTGCCCAAGATGGAATGTTCCCAGCCGCTACTATTTTGCCAGAGTTGCTGTTCCAGCACTACACCACGACGTGCTGGAATTGCTTGGAAAAGCCTTGCAGCATAGTGTGGTGCATAGTATCCACCTGACAACAGACATGTGGACATGTGGACCAGTTGGCAAGTCACTGATTACATGTGCATCACTGCACACTGGATCTCTTTTTCAGGTGTTAGAGACAAGATATCTGCAGGCATTGACAGTACTGAGATTTTTAATGATACTCGCAGACATGCTGCTGTAGCCATGTATCAATGGAGAAATCAAATACTGCTGCAAACATTTTGGATGAGTTTAACAGCAAGGTCTTTGAATGGCTGCGACCAAGAGGCCTTAACATTGGTTTTGTTTCCACCGACAATGGCAGTAATGTAGTTAAGGCCATGCAAGATGGTCGCTAATTCAGGGTCCCGTGATTGGCACACTGCATTAACATTGTTGTTCAAGACTTTCTGAAAAATGAATGCAAATCTGCACGCATTTCAACCATTCTTTTAAAGCCCGGAAGCAGCTACTGGTCATTCAACGTGAGTATAAAATGCCAGTCAAAGCACTCATCCAGGAGGTACCAACATGTTGGAACTCTACTTATTACATGCTTGATCAGCTGTTTGAGCAGTACATATCACTTAATGCTTATGTTATGACAATGACAAGAAGATCAGGGGATCCAACTGTTATTAAAGCCATGACAGTTGAGAGGTGGCAATGGGTCCTCATTAAATGCCTAACAGAGATGCTACTTCCTTTTGAGGTCTTCACACGTGCAGTCAGCAGGGAGGACTGTACTATGGACCGAGCTATCCCATTGTTGTTGAAGGAAAACTTGAAGCATGTTATTTGGCGAAGGCCTTAACCGGCCTCTTATCTGAGAATACAAGGATTCAAAATAAGATTGTGTCACATCAAAATTACATTACTGCCACAATTTTGGATCCACGGTACAAATTATTTGTGAACAGTAATGCAGTAATTCCTTTTTCAGAAGGGGATGTTGCCAAGTACAAAACTGTAATAGCCGAGGAATCCACTGATTTAGAAAACAAACCGCTCTCAATCAGTGGCCTGCCAGTGCCAGCCAAGGACAGTGCAAGTACTACTGAGCATCCTACAGAGTCAAGTTCTTCTTCACAGCATGAGAGCAGTGCATTTGCTTCCCATCAGTCACCAACACAACCAATAACAACAACAGCACCAACAGGATCTGATTCATCAGACACAAACAAAAAAATAGCTGCTTGGCTTCTACAGAAAGGGATGGGTAAGTCCGGTGCTGTCACAAAGCAAAAAGAGGACGAGCAAACCCGAGCACCACTGAACATTGAGCAGTTGGTCCAGGCCTATCTGGATGACACAACAGAGGTGTTCATGAAGCAAAGCCCATTGGTGTATTGTTATAGGACAAGAAGCCAATGGGCAGTGCTCAGCAGGCTAAAGTATCTAGCTTGCCCTGTTGCAAGTGTGTCTTCTGAGCGTGTTTTCAGTGCTGCTGGTGCCATTGTAACTGTGAAAAGGACCAGTCTGTCGCCCAAAAGCGTGGAGAGGTTAACCATGATCAAAATAATCAGCCCTTAATACCACCAGAATACAAAATATGTGAATCACAGCTGGAAGAGGAGAGCGAGTCGGAAGACATAACTAGTGGGTTACATGACCTACTTCTGTCAGAAGAACCACCAGGGTTTGAGGATGAGCTCCTCTTCCCTGACAACTAGGCTTTTAATTTGTTACATTCTCCCTTCCTTTATTTGTGTGTATCTGTCTTTCTGGTTCAAACTTCAAAACAAACACCATCTTCCTTTCTCTTTTAATTACCTATTGGAGTTGCACATCTGAGCATTTACTGTGCACTCCACTCATCCTGCTCCATCTTCATGACTCACCCTAAATATATATCCATCTTGCCATACATTGGATGGAGATGGACAAATTGTGCAAAAATTTAGCCTCCAACAGTCCCTCCATAACAAGTGAAACGTATGTCACTATACCCATGTTTTGTTTCCAATCTGAAATGCATCACTGTCTTAAGGCTACACCTCTGTCTGCAGGCATACACAACTCTTCAATGTCAGAACTTGAGCAGGGCTCCAAATTAAAGTAAACTTGTCATCACTTTCAGAAGGCTCTGCTGCATCTGTGATCTGACAGCCACAAAGAAGAGAAAGACAGGTATATGAAATGAATAATGCTATACATTGCATTGGATGCTTGCTGACTCAGAGCAAATGTGCATGAAGTAGAACTATACTAGTAGTTTAATATAATAACAAAGTACTTGTGTCTCAAGTGATGGTCAATGTTTCCATGTTGTTTAATAATATGTATCCAATTGTACTCCTGCTACTGCAGGTGCAGTCTGGACTTAATAGTGGTCACTCACTACAGACTGAGTTGCTGTTGGTGGTCTGTTGGAAAACACGTACACGTGCCACACCGGATGATGATGACCACAATACCATCTTTGCACGCTGTCAGTCAGTTTGATCTGAGAAGATTGATGGAATATGTTCAGGAAGTGGAATACAAGGTAAACAAACAACCAATCAACAAGAATCACAGCAGACCTAGGCTACATGTGTGTGCAGTGGTGGAATAGAATAGTGGTATGATTGACTGACA
This sequence comes from Lissotriton helveticus, assembly GCF_964261635.1. Taxonomy (NCBI): domain Eukaryota; kingdom Metazoa; phylum Chordata; class Amphibia; order Caudata; family Salamandridae; genus Lissotriton; species Lissotriton helveticus. The sequence continues at coordinate 130,106,265 of NC_136064.1, forward strand.
TTGGCGCATTGATTTAATCTCTTGTTTTGGAAAATGCTATGTTGCTGTATATGCCTTTTGTCTTAAACTGTGAAAAATTTAGGTAAATGGAGTTTGGGCCACAGACTCACGGCCCAGTGTTTTGGTGTGGTCCTGTAACTGTTCTGTGCTGGCTCCTATCTTGTTGTTCTTTTCAATGACTGCTGTGCAACTAGAAGAGTAGAGTTAATCAATATATTCATGCAGCCTCAGTCTGAAAATCTTCTCGCTCACAAGTCTTGTCTTTTTTGCACTACACGGTAATTGATTTTTATGTTTTCATTCAGTTAACTTATTTTGTAATATCCCATTTCTTCTTTCATCAACACTTACAGGCCGGCCTTTCACCCAGCGCTATTATACATGGAGCAACAACTCACACTTACCTTACCAATCCTCCTCATCATCCAGCCAGAGGCGCCCAAGAATGATATTCAGTCACAGTGCCCATGGAAGGGAGGACAAAGATGAATGACGAGATACAACTACACATTTGGCCCGGGATAATACATTAACTTTAGTATCATTTTTGTAATTTTCTTTGATTTCTTTTTCCTCTTCATTAATTTTATGCTTGTGTTTAGTAATTGATTGTTCACTTAAACTATTTCTTAATTTTCTTTGCTAGCTTTCAGCCCGCTACATCAGGTATTATGGTTTCTCAGAGGGCATACAGCCTAGTCAAAAGTCATATTCATATCATATATAAGAAATACTTCCTTTGAATTGTGTAGTAGTAGTTAACTAAGTACCACTTATTATTAACCATCAAGTTAATAATAAACCTTCAACATGCATCCATTTTGTTTTTCTTACTCGACTTTACATTTATTGGGTAGTAGTGGATCATCAATCATCGTCTTCATTGTTTTGCGTTTGTTGTCTCCATGCGTACTGTTTTTCTTTGTCAAACCTTTCCCCAAACCCCCGTTAACATCCATTCATCAAACCCTAACCCTCTTCCCCCGGGCTGTGTGGTTTTATATTGAGGTGTGATGTTACTACATTAAATCTACACCAACACATGATCACATCCTTGCTGGGGCAGATGTGGTGAAAGCAACACTAATGAAATCAAATGTCAACGAGATAGGGCGAGGATCCTCTTCTGCTTGCCCACCCAAGCTCACTGTATGTACTAGTGTACAAGGCAATTCATTTCCCAAAGTGACCCAACGAATAAATCTAAATAATTGGTGGCATTGTTTGAATTAATTTTACAGCATTTAAGTTTATGAATTGGATTGTGTTTTACTGACTCCTTCAACACAACTACATTTATCTTCTTGTACTTGGCAGTCCTCGACACCATTGATTTCTTTGAGTTTAGCACTAGCAGTTGCAATATTGTTTGTATTTTTTTGGGTCAGTCTTATGTACTGTATTTTTCAACTGCTCCCACATGCTGTCTCAGGCAAATGACTGTCTCTTTGTTTTTGTTTGCCAATGCTAGTGCCAGTGTCTAGTCTACTACTACCATCACACAACTACGGCATGTTGTCTTGGGAAACCATGCAGCCCTTGCAGTGCCAAACTTAATCATCATCAATCACAGGTAAGAAGAGAAGTTTGCTAGGCGGTATAATGGAGGAGAGACTGGTAGTACAAATAGGACAAATATAACTCAGTGAGGGGTACCGCATCTATCTGTTTGCATGATGTTGTTACACATGTGGTCAATTAATACATTATTTCAATCAAACACTGGCCGCTGCCCTGCATGTAGAGTAAACCTTGTGACGTACAACAGTAACCCCACCATAAAACAACATCATATGTGTACGTTGAAAATAAATATGATTTATTCATGTACATAAAAAAATATCCTCCTAGTCCTATCCCACCCCTATCCCCACCCTAACCCGAACCAATGTCCAAGTCCAAAGAATGTCCCAAAAAAATAACCCCAACACCCAATTCCCACCCACCAACAAAAGTATTAAAAAAGGGGCAAATGTACAGGGTCGATTACAATCAGTGGGCTTTATGGTGTTTATCCACCAATATCTTGACACGCTCCTCTAATTGAGCCTCCAGCTTTGACACCCGGAGGAGAATCTGTTGCCGAAATGCACAGCACCTACATTTGCATCCATGATGTGGGGGGGTGGCAGATGTTGTTAAATGCCGGCGGTGAGCGGCTGCCTGACCCCGGTGCTGTACTCCTGCAGGTGGGGCCTGGCTGGGGCCTGGGGTATTGGTAGAGGCAGCAGCTGCTGCCGCCGCCTCTTCCTCCTCCTCCTCGGCCTCAGCCACCAGCCGGCTGTACTCCTCCACAATGGATTGCAGTTTCCTTTGCCGGGCCCTGGCTGCCAACTCCATCCTTGATGGTTTTTGGGAAGGAGTATGAGTATCTATAAAAAAAGAAACAGAATTGTAACTGAGACTCTTCCAAATTAAATCAACACATAGTGGCATAGTAGCACTACCAGCGCAGTACATACAATTTGTGGCAACTTTTAGTATCTATCTAATCTATCCTCCTGCTTCCCCTGCCTGTAACTTTTGTTGAAGTTTTTTCGAGCATTATACTTGCCCTGGTACTATGGGTACACTTGAGTACACAGAAGAACACCAGTCTTTTTTGTATCTCCTTTTATATTTTCAAAGTAAGACTCTGCTTCCAGTGACAGTCTCCACCTATGATGAATACAATAAATTTAGGGGGAAAACACAAAACAACCAATAATAATAAATGTCTATCATTCTTTATTATCGCCTTAGCTGGTTTTACTTTCACCAACAACCACCCATGCGTCCACTCCTTCCTTGCCTTGGGTTTGATTGACACAAACTCCGCTCATGATTCTTGCTATTCACTATATCCATGCACCCATATTGTTTTGCCCAACCAGGCATGCATCTTCTTTCACCTTCCAGTTCTACCCATCCTTCAACAACCCATGCATCGGATTCATATCAGCCACGTGCATGAACCTTCCAAAGTATCCTTCTATGGTAGTGTTATTACATCTCTTTTGTCCTTCCTCCTTCCACCTTTGTTCACTTCTTTCCCTTTTTGTTCAACACATCCCTCAAGGTCATCTGATCTGACTTTTAGTCTTCTCCATAACTTTCACAGCTGAGTTGGAGTCTGATAGAAGAGGCCTTGTTTACTCAACTCACGCTGGTAATGCTGCAAAGGGTGTCTTCTTCAACCATTGTATATTGTCCAGTACAATTTCAAATTCATACTTTCTTAATAAGTCTCATAGCACTGTGAGGGAAATGTTCCCCTTCCACCTAGTAATGCAAATAAGTAATGAATATAACTTACCACTGCCCACCGCTGAAGTTTCCTCCCCCACTGGTGCTACTGCAGGTGCCGCAGCCACTTTCCCCTCCTGGATGGCATTAGTATCGCCGCTGGCCCCGTCGGCACTGTTCGTTGGTAGTGATTGTGCACCTATAAAAGCAAGTACACCTTTTGAGATACCTGCACACCTCCCCCTATTTTACTAGTTGTACTTCACCAGGAAGGAAGATTGAAAAAACAGTTACATACAACATAAAGCATTGTAAGTGTAAGTAGTCGAAATTGCGTACTACTGTACAGCAGTCATTAGACAGAGTATAGTTTTACTTTATTAGATGGTCCCTAGGGTCATCTAATCTCTACTCCAACTCTAGTCTGTGGAAAGTTAGCCTGAGCAATGTAACCATTTTAGAATGATCCGGGTCTACTGTTTTGCCCATGTTGTTACCTTGCAGCTTGTTGCACAGTAATAAAGACACCTTTGAGGCCACATGAGTGTTGCATACAACTAAAGAGGTTGACTTACTTACTTACTTACAGTATTGTTAATCCCTTTTGCTTATCCATAATGTTACACTTTTTGGCATGACTGCTAAAAACTGGCATAGTTGTATTCATTGTCTAACGTGCACATTTTTCTTATAGGCAGATGAGAAGATTGCCTTCTACGAACCAGAGATTAGCAGATCTTTCGAAAGATGCATGTGTAACCAGTATATGTTCAACGGTGAGGGGTCTCCCACAACTCCCACAGTTCACTATTGTGTACTAGTTGTACAAAAATGTATAGTATTTAATCTTCTTTATTTTGCATGGTGGAGCTGGATGTTTTTCATGGAACAACTTACAAGTTACAACAATACAAAGCTTGTTATTAAAAAAATAACATTTTTGAACTTGCACATAGACTCTGTGGTATATTTTGAGTGTCTGGGGTGTTGTGGACTTAAACGAGTGAGTAAGCGAAAGGGTGTTCTTCTGTTCTGGGTTGTGTAATAAAATCATTGGGTGTAACTATCTTAGTGTGGGGGTCAGGAGTGGGACAAATTACTATGACTGAGACACTTAGGTAGGTAGACTGTCGTTGAATTGTGGGTTCTTCTGACTAAGTTCTGTGACTAGGGTGTAAGTAAGGTCCAACCTCCCTATCACCAACATCCTATTTTCTTGTGCATAGTTCTGTATGTGCCTGTGCAGAGAATAACCACAACAGTAGTAGTACTATAATAACCTAACAAAAATTAGTAGGCAAACATCTGGTTGCACATTTTTGGGGTGGGAATTGACATTGACTATAGATTACAGAGGACAACGCAAAAGACAGGAGTGGACCCAGTGGCTACAGCTATTCTATCACAGCTTTATTCCAAAGAATCCCTTAACTAAAGAGTGCCCAACAGGGCAAGCTTAGCTAAAGACAGTCTAATAGTAGTAGCACAGAGAGTCATCGGGCAGAGGCAGTTTGACGGAATTGAAAGTCACGGATGGCATTAGATACCCAAAATTTGGAAAACAAATTGAAGACCAAAGAAGGTTTAGCTAACATTTAATTAGAAAGGAGGCTTAATAGGTTGGAAAAAATAAGGAGCGTTAAAAAGTTAGGGAAATATAATTGATAATAATATAAGCACAGTAGGACTTACTGGGGCCAGCAGCAGGATCCTCGGTAGAGGAGCTCTCCTCTGGTGGTTGTCCCGCTGACTCGGACCCCGTCTTCGTGCCCCTGGGTGGTGCTGATCATGTAAGAAATAATAAAGAAAGAGAAACATTGAGTGCTGTGAAACAAATACATCATTCAAAAATCCCCTCAAACATTTTAGGAAACAACAATTGCAGTAAAATTGACTTCGAAGTCTAAATGACTACTGGCTTGCATGATTCACAGACCGTCTACTTATAGAACACTAATCAAATGTTCCATAAACATATACTAAGGAAGCCAGTACCACCTGACCTACACCACCTATTCCATAATCCAGACGGACCAATTGTTCAGTAAGTGTCGGCATTTCCATTTTATTTTTGCCCGCAAACATGCATAGATGAGATGGAGGACACATGCATAAATTTGTGCATACACGAAATTGTTGGTTGCTTGCGTCATATGAACTGCTACTGACTGACGTGACAATGCAATTGCTGCTAAGCCTACCACTCAGTAAACAAACTTCAAACTGGTTCTATGGAGGGGTGGGATAAATAAGAACTAACTAAGCATTTAGTGACAGAGGAGGCGCCGCGTCATGCAGACCGTTAAAAAAATATGAACTAATACTATCCATCCACCACTATTTCACTAAAGGACAATGTAAGGACTAGACTCTAGCAATAGCATTAACTAACTTCAGTTCTCTAAAGTAAACTCTAACATCAATAATCACCAGCCCAAGCTAGTGCAGAGTTACAAACCAGTAAGAGAAGTGGCGAGCAGCACCTGTGTCATACGGTAACAGAAGATTTTGAGACGCAATTGATCTGCAATGTAACTAAGCGCACCAGTAATCGTGTTACTTATTCGTCCAAGAATTATACACAATACTTATACTACTATATATATATATTAATATTACTAGCTACTCACCAAGTCCCACGACCTCGACACCTAGCAGGTCCAACAGGTCCTGCTCCCTGTCCAGAATGTCTGCCCACCGGTGGGCCAGCTGCTGGTGGGTGTGCCGGATATCCGAGCGGCGGAAGACTTCCCGGCGCACCTTCACCCACCGGCGGTGACGCTCCTCTGGCAGGTAACCGCAGCCTGGCCTACTGCCTGCTGCCAAGGTCAAGGGGAAAAGTTTCAGGGCCTGCACCCCTGCAGGTCTCATTCTGCCGCAAGGCAACCAGCTCTTGGGTGCAGGCGCCTTGCCCTTTGAGCCGGTTCTGCTGCTCCCCTTTGCCATGGTTCTGGGGTGGAGGTGGAAAAGAAGTTAGAACAAAAGGAAAAAAAGTTAGGGGGAAGAAGTAGGAGCTTAAATAAAGAAGTAAAATAAAACAGTAGAAAAGTAAAAAAAAAGGTGGAAAAGTAGAAATAAAATGCTAAATTTAAACTTAGGGACAGAGAGAGATAGATGATAAGTAAAAAAAGTAAGAAAAACTGTGAAAATAAGTAAGGATTGCAAAGATAAAAGGTGGATAGAAAACTAGGCTCAGAACCATAGCATATAGTTTGAAAAACAAGATGGCCGCGCCCATCGCGACCACGTGGGTAAGTTTGCACGCGATTTCACGCGAACATGCACTTTGTCAGCGTGAACAGTAGTTGTGTTCCCAAACATGACGTGCACAACGCGAACACGTTATGCACGACCCGGAAGAGGAAATAGGGAATGCGAGCAGGCGGGACAGTTGAAAAAACAAGATGGCTGCGCCCATAGCCCACCGCATGGGTAAGGTCGCATGCTACAATACCCCGAGCACGCAGACAGCGCCCCGAACATGCACAACGCACTCCCGAGCAAGAAAAAGGGCTCGCGAATGGGTCCAGCAAGCTACTACGCATGCTCGCGAAGCTCGCGTAGTGCGAGGACGTCTCCGCGTAGCTTCGCGTAGCGCGACTACGCGTACTACGCCCAGGGTTACTTTGCATCCAATTTATGAATTAGTTGGGTGTAACTTGGGTGGATCAGTCCTCACAGTCCTTACAGTGTGGGCACACTGCCTAACTCATTAACAAAGCCCAACTCTGCTTTACAACAACTAATAATAACTCCTTGAAGTAGAAGATTTCCAGGAATAATGTTTCAATTTCTACAAGCGCTCCACACATTTTATGTATAACCACTTTACAACACAGATACAATATTGTTTAAGAGATTTTCTAGACATAGGATTTTGAACTGGGAGGGCATATGTCTAGTACAAATCTCACACTAAACAGCACTCACTTTTATACCTTGTTTGTGAGCAGATTTCTCATCAACATGGCACTGTGCTGATGTCATTGTGTGAAGCAATGAGTAACTGTAGATACTGTGTTGCAAGGAGCTAAAAATAATCAATCTACTCTTTAGTAAAACAGTCTACAGCAACAAGTACTTACTTTCCATCAGACGAGGCACATCTGTTATAAAGTGTGCTTATTGATTTCATTTGGGGTATATTTGCAATCTCACATATCATACACTGTTTTATATACTAACTTATGGCTTTTCTAATTTGTACCGACCAGAAATTACATGCCTTCCAGTCTCTAGTCTTTCTCAATGCAAAATGTCCAGATGTAGGATATTCATGTCCTTCACATCTGTATTATGTTTTGTATGCTCTTCTATTCAATGAACACTTTCTGGTTGTGTCTTATTGTCCTTTTGTTGTTGTGGATTTTCTGCTAATCCATCTGCCTAATTGCTGATTCAGAAGCTCCTTAACAATTTCTTTATGAACTACTCATATGGCTCAGGTGCTTTCATTCGAAGAGCTAAAATGAATGAGGGTTTGCTGACCAGTTGCATTTCCATTGGTGAGATAAGGCATCTGGTTTGAGATGTGGATTTCCAGATATTACCTAACCTGGCAAGGGTATCCAGGTGCTTGCCTTATCATAGACTTCCACTATTGCAGGTTGGTTTGATCAATAATACAATGTTGGGTTCTTTACAAATAATGTCCTCAATGTTCCAACATGCCTTAATTGCTAACAACTCTCGGTCACGGATCTTACGTCAAAGATTCTACAATCAAAGAAAGGCTGCAATGAGGATGTTTAACAATATGTTCAGTTTTAAATACATCTTTTAATCTCTTTTTCTAAACCCTCAATAAAACTGAACACATTTTTTCATCACTTTATCTTCAAATGATAATATCTGAGAAGTCATTAAGATAATATCAAGTGAAATTAGATTAATGTCGGCCAGCCTAAGACCACCTTTATCTTGTCATAATCAATGTAATCCCTTTATTAGAAATCCATAATCCCATGAATAATACTTCTGGTGCTTTAATTTTCCACTTTAGCAGAAAGAGAATGTTTTCATTAACGTCTTAGCACTTTTGTTATAAGCTTACTCTGACTGTCTAGGTTTCAGAGAAAACCTGGATCTTGTTGATAGCAATTAAAGTATTTATTGTGACCCCTGCAGCTCAGCAATCTGGGAGCCTGAGAACCATAGTACTTTGTGCAGTCCCACATTGTCCATGTCTCAGGAAACATCGCATGAGGCCAGCTGCTGCAGTTTGTGAGTCACATTCACCTGTGATTGCCTGAGCTCATGAGTCTGGGTTTTGGCTGCTGATGCTTCTTGTTCCTTCAGCTCTAAAATTCTACCCACCTGCATGAGGGCTTGCAGGTACCTTTTAAAGACACTCTACAGATTGTTGGAATCAGGTTTCTTTTTTCTTTTTCTTTTCTATTAAGGCTGTATAGATCCATAATTATTGTATGATTCTCCCAATCCATTATGATTCCTGTCATGTGATGTCAGATATCATTTCCTTTTTCCGGTTCACAACAGTAAAACTGTTTTCCTTCACTTGTTCCATTACTCTATTTGCTAATACTCACTATTCACTCCGGACGAGTGTGTTGTGGCTCCCATGAACAGTCACCCATATTTCGTCCAGCAGAAGACCTGGATCCGGATTAAAGGTAACTCCCCATATCTGAACAATAAGGCGTAGATTGACAAAGGTCTTGCATCAGGTTTGTGTTCCTTTTTAATGCGGCAAAATGTAAAATCTTTTTGGGGAATTGCCAATCAAAGCAAATTGGTATTTGCTTTGGTTTAGAAGAAAACATGACACAAACCGACCCAAAGTAGCCTAAGACTGAGTGCTATAAGTTATTGTATGCAAAGCATCCTAAAGATAATGACTGTACATCCCCTGTTTAAAGTGGCACGGGATAAAAATAAAATTGTTCTAATGTCTGATTTCATTTCTCCGTTGGACTGTCCATCTCGACTGGTAACTAGTGAATATAACAACATCCAACAGACTCACTACTTCCTACCAAAAATGAGCAATGAGACGGCCCCTCTGTCTGTAATGATAACCTCAAGTGACCCATGTAGCTTAAAGGATAATGAATTATATTCAGGGGCAGTGAGCAGCATGCTTTAAGGAATAAAATATGCTGCTTTGGAAAAATATTCAACAACTAGAAAATGTTCTTTCCACAGATTCTGGGTGTTGTGTCATAAAATGCATAGATATTTGTGCATGGGACAGAGTTGGTTGGTTGGTTGGATTGAAAAATGGTTTTAAGAGCCCACCTGTTTTACTGTGCACACTCTCGGCCTGAATGCAGAAGCCACAAAGTTTCACATAAGTGATAACATTTTGATTCTTCTCTGGCAACTAAAAATGTTTGCGGACCAATTCTTGAGTCCTAAAAAATGGATTATTGCCTGAAGCTGGATTGCCATGCTACCATTCTAAAATGGTTTGCTCAAAAGAATCATCAGTTACTAAAAGTTTGGTGACATGCTCTTTTAATTTTTTTTTTAGCTTGAATCCATTCTTCCAGCTCTCTATTGGGGTTGAGTTTTAAAATTATTACATCAAGTCCCCTAGAGTTGTCTCATTTAACAAAAACATTATGGGAGGTTCTGTTACAGGGATAGCCTCAGGCAAAGTCAAAGAGAGTACATCTGCTTTTCCTTGTTGATTATTAGTAGATTATTAGGATGATCTGATATATTGTACTGAGACCAACATGCATCTCAAGGGTTCTTGGAAAATCTACACTTCCGAATAATGTCTCAGTAGACAGAATGCTTACCTAACAGCCAACAAGTCACAGTCATAAAGTGTGTAGCTTATTTGTGCTGAAATTAAATGTGGAAGAAATATAAGATACTGAAAGAAATTCTCTTTTACTGATTCATATGTTGAGGTTAGCCAAAGATAAGAACATGGTTTCAGATGGGAAGTGACACAAAGGCATCTGTGTAACATCTGTACCACCTGTGTGGACAGAATCATAGCAGATCCCTGTAGATCTGGTTGAGAGCTGAAGTGGCAGATGTATAGAGCATAACTCATAGCACAAGTACTGACTATACTGGAGAGAAAGGCACATGGTCTCAGATCTCAAAGGCCTTTCATAAAATGATTGATGAGTCATGGGGCCACATATACAGCAGAAAATAGCGGCAATAAACGTTAAGACATTGATGAAGGTGGTGTTGGCAAACAACAATATACCCACAGACAAAGGGTCCAGAGAACAATTTACTGTCAAACTGGATGGAGGGAGAAGGTGCCGCCGTGGAAGATAGAAGGGTGGCTCCATTGAATGCAGTAGATTTCTTGATGAAAGTTATCAAAAATGTTCCTTCTTAATTGGTCACACAATTTTTTCCAAAGTGTATTGCTGTTGTTTAGACTCCATACGCTGTGGCATTGCTGTCTAGTAACCAGTGTATGCACTCCTCTGAGCCCTAAAACATGTAGAAATTGATAATGTGTCAGATCCTGCTGGTGAGGATCAAAACCTGATTGGCATGACTCCTGAGACTTTTCATAAGACATTAGGAGAACACTTCAAAGGAGGACAACATATTGCCAAATCATTTTATTTATCTCCACTGTCTGTTTGCTGAAATCTCAGCCCTTCCTACCACACTTCTGACAATGTGCTCTTGTGGATGGAGAGATTGCCTAAAACTAGCTTTTAGTGTTTGATGTGTGAGGACACTACGATTACCATAGTACACTTCCAGTGTGCACACACACAGCCCTTAAAGCCAAAGTCTAGTGTGACCAAAGTCTTACGCCATCTGGAAAAATGTAGGTAGAGTTAGCCCGGGAATCTCATTGATTAGGGTTTGCCCAGAGGCTATTCCCACCTACTAGCTTCTACCCAGCTAACATGTGACAAATGTGGTATCTCCACTTCAGAACACTCCTGGACCAGTGTAAGACCAGAAGAGGACACAGTTTGCTGTCTGAGACCTAAGAAGAGCCTAGAAGACTGGACCTGCTATCCCTTGTGTACCCAGGACAAAGATGTGAACTCCAATTGGTACAATGCTGACCTCCTGTTCAAGCTATAGCGGCATTAAAATCTATACGCTGCCTTTTCCAGCAACAGTCCAGCTGCCATTAGCAAATGGACCTGGGCTGCACCCTCTTAAATGTCATTGCCTGCCACCCCTTAAATCTCTGAACGCCTCTCTGGTGCAATGGAACTTAAAGGGGCTAACCTCAGAAGGGAAAACATTTGAACAGAATGAACCTGGTTAGTGTACCTAAACCAGACTCCTTTCATGGTCAGCGTAAAAAGACTATGTTCTACCATGAACATTGACTATCACTGCTGCTGTGCTGTTCTTGGTGCAACAGGTAGTTAAAATATTTGTTCAAATTATTTGCCTGATTCACAAAGGTAAAATTATCCTTTTGTGTGAGTTTACGATTGTTTGATATTCACAAGGGCATTTCACTAATAGTATATCTATGACTGCAGAGCTTCCACACATTATATGACAGTCCAGCTTCTGGGGGATGCTGTACATTTACAAACTGGAAGTCACCGTTAAAATTCATCCGCATTCCCCCTATGACTCCTGCCTGCTTCCCATTTCAGGCTTCAACTCTATGCAAAACCTATATTTGCTTCCTTGGACTAATGTGTTCAGAAGGCACAGCCAAGAATTCAGTTGTTGCACCTCATAAACTTCATGATTCAGATTTTTACAATCAGCTTTGAATTTCATTATTTGAGCCATTTAGCAGGGTACGTTTTAGATTATTGTTCGTATTCAATAAGCTACTACATCCTTCCTCATTTTTCCAAGGAAAGTTGCTAAAAGAAAAAAAAGCATGTCTACATTTTAGAGAAGGTGTTTACTTAAAACAACAGTCAGAGATGGCTGACAAAGTTTGCACTGCTGCACAGAAATGAGCAACTGATTTCCTGAAGTGGGGTGAGCATAACTGGCGTAATTCTCTCTAGCATATTTACTTGTATTTTATGCATTATTATGTGATAAGTACAATGCAGTATTTAGTATCTCTTGTGTTCTAAGATAATAGCACTAAATGTTTCAGGACATGAACAGCAGTAGCCAGCAATAGCCGGCAGCCACCCACCCTTTCTAAGCTCATTGTTCCTGTTCTATTGTTATAGGATGTTTACCACAAATTGTGCTTAATTACTTAAACTGGACTAATAGTGTAATTTCAGTAATTTGACATCACAATAGTAGTGTGTAATCACTGGAATTACTCTGATCACTTCTGTGTAATAAAATGTCACCCAGTCCTAATTGCCAGATTCTCATCGCTTTCCTATGAAATGTGAAACAAATAAATATAAATTTCAAAATTGTTCTTTGACTTAGAGACAATGGTAAACAATAGAAGTTCCTCATAAGTTGAAGTTGTGGATTCTTCAGAAAGCAATATTTTAAGGCCCCAAAATGTGCTGAAGCTTATGAGAAAGTATACTCTAACAAACAAGCTTTAACATGAAATTCCTTGAATAAAACAAAAGACAAGAGGCATTTGGCAAAACAGGAATGGTTTGATTACTTAAACGCTTCGGCCGGGAGACAGTTACAGGCATAGAGTCTGATTATTGTCTCATTTTACAATTGGTCTAGGATGCATTTATATACAGAACATTGAATGTCATAAATAGCTCAGTGGATTCTTTTTGGGTCAAGAAATGTGAACTATTGTCTCTGGAGTGGTAAATTAGTGAATTTGATGAGAAATCCAGGGCCTCGACGTTGTGTGGAAATGTGGCCAGTGGGTAATGTGTCCAGATGTCAGGCATGAGGAGCACAGGATTAATGAGTGTACTGTGTTTATTTCTAACTTTATGTGGCATCTGATATTATGGTGTTTTGGAAATGTGCATACCCGTCTGGCCATTTGTCCTTTATTGAGGCCAATCGTCCTTGACCATTGGGGTGTGGCTGGGCCTATCTGTGGGATTTAACTGGGTTTCCTGGTTGCACATTTGTCTACCAGCTCGTTATGACCCAACCTGTGACTTGTCAATCAGTGACCTCGAGCCTAAGTCTCAGAGCCTGACTACGTATTTCTGAGTCTGGGTAGACGTGGAGTTACTAACGAGCAAATTCGTTAATAATGATTCAATTTAAATTTAGACATGACTGTACAATTATTCATATCAACATGGACGTTCTCAGAATTAACAATCCATTTGCAAAATATTCAATTTTACAAAATTGCATAAAATATGAATCAACAATGGATAGAAAAATGGCAAGACTTTGATAGCAAGAAAAGGGAAATATACATAATGCTTGCAGTATTAAAACTCCACAAATAATGAGATTTAATATGCTGCATACAAACTGTGGTGGAGGAAATATTTTCATTTTTTTTCAGTACTGCTTGCATTAAACTGCACTGTGGTTGATTGTTACAGTTATGAGCTGTTCAGTCCAGTGAACTAAAAAAAATCATAGTTTTTTTAAGATGTCGCAAATTTCAGTAAACTAGTAATATGCATATATCTGATTGATGCCAGATTGTAGGATTTCGAGGGCTATACTCCCAGAAAACAGTGAAATAAATTATGCCATGATGGCACAACATTGGCTGCAAGAGTACAGCTTCATTGTCAGTATTAAAAGTAGGCCAAGGCGTAAAAATCTGCTTTGCTCATATAGTTTTCAGAATTTGTGTACTCCACAAGTTTTTTTCCTGTTTGCACGCTCCAGGTTTGTTTTGGTGCTTGCAAGCGCCACAATAATCTTAGGATGTTAGTGAGCTTGCCTGATACTTCGTTCTCATTTGCACTACTTCTGGCTGTGATGGTGCAAATGTAGTTCTGATTGTGAATGGACCGCTCAAGCAGCTTTTATGCTCGAGAAGCAGCTGAGGTGCTTGTTGAGTGGATTTTCTTCTCATATTGCCCATTGGAGTTGTTTTTTGCGCAAAAGCCTTTTTTTAAACTTCTTTTCTAGCAGAAAGGAAGTGCCCCAGAGACTCCAACTCCCTGTTCCTATCCAGCAGGCTCCTCCCAGTGCTTCATCTTCTGGTCACCTTTGATTGGGATTTGTAGCTTGAAGGATCACTCTCCTTGTCTGCTGCCTATCTACTATTGGACTTAAAGACTTTGGGGCATATTACTAAGGGCCTTATCGCCGCTTTAGCGGGAATTTTTCCTGCTAAAGCGGCGATAATTTTATCGCCCTATTACCTAGCTGTCGCTAACACCATTTAGCGACAGCTAATAGGCCATAGCGGGCATTTAGGGGCCCACTTTGCATGTCAGCGATAATTATCGCTAATGACATGCAAAGTGGGCGTGCCAAGATGTTAGCGACTGAAAACAGTCGCTAACATCGCTATCCCCTATTACCAACTTTTGGAAATAATCGCGCTAAGCGCGATTATCTACAAAAGCTAACACCTGCCCAGAGCAGTTCTTAGCCATGTTATCCAATGGTAGGTGGATAACATGGCTAAGAGCATTTGCTCGGTAATGCATGAATATCGCTGACTTTTCAGCGATATTCATGCATTTCGGACGATTTTTATCGCTTAGGAGATAAACCTTGATAATATCAAGGCTCCTAAGCGATAAAAATAGTCGAAGCTCGGCGTTAAAATTTTGCCCGCTAACCAAGCTTAGCGATAATTATCGCTATAGCTTGGTAATATGCCCCTTTGTATTGGAGATTTCACAAATATTTTTAAAACTGGTGTATGGGGGTGTTGTCTGTTTGATTGGGGCATGCACTAGGATGTTTTTGTACCTTTATTTGATTTTTAAAATTGATTGTTGTGGTGGCCTGCAGTTTTAGTAGGGCCCTAGTTATTTTTTTGCATGTAATTGTTCTTCATTTGTAAAGGAAAAATGTTGCACAGTTTAGTTTATTTTCTTCATTTTAAAAAAAAAATGTTCAATATTCATTTAATTCACTATATGGCCCAGTCTGCCAAACAGCCGTCCAGCCAGTAAGTCCTGTAGTATCCATGGGTGCATGAAACAACAACTGTTTCTCTGGTGTCTATTGAATTGAAACCCCATTAAAGCCATGGATGGAATTTGATTATGTAACAAAATATGTGGTTTATTTCATTTTTTTTCTGCAAGCAGTGTATGAGTTGGGTAAATATATTTGATGCCTTTGGAGAATGTGTGTTGTTATTTTTTTGGCCCATTTAATTTTCATTTTTGGTATTGCTGAATTAATTAAGTTTTTTCTGATACCATTTCCATGTCTCCTTTGTCTGGCCAGTGTGTGAGTGTGTTTGCCATAGGTCACCATTTGTCTTTCTTCCCCATGCTATGTGGCCAGGGGCAATTTTTTGTATAGTCCATGTCCAAAGACCTGTATTAGTTTTTTATTTTCCATGCCTCATGATCCTTGTTGTTTTACCATGTGGCTGGCGGCCATTTCTGTAGGCAGCCAGTGTGAATTTGCATAGGCATGCATGTGTTCTTTGTTGTGACCATGCCTCTATGCTGGTTGTTGTTGTTGTGAACATCTGGCTTACAGCCATGTTGTGCAGGCAACCAGTGTGCTTTTCCAAAGGCCTGCATGTATGTTTTTTGAAGCCCTACCTCCTTGCTGGTTGTTGTCATCATGACAATGTGGTTGGTGGCCATTCTGTGTATGCTGCCAGTGTGTTTTTGCCATAGGTCTGCGTGTCTTCTTTCTTCTCCATTCAGTGTTGTTGTTAACCATTTGGCGCTGACTGGCTGGCAGCCATTTGGAGCATCCAGCCAATGTTCCTTTGCCATTGGCTTGTTTTTTAAAAAAGAGAAAATTATGACATACCCAGAGGAATCAGTTACAATATATAATATGAATATATATAAAATGGAAGACACTTTAATTAACCTAGAAAAATACATGTAAGCCACATAAAACTAATATTTAGTAAAAAAAAAGATGTAATAAAAACCATAAATACAAGGTTGTTAAAAAAGAAGACAATATTTCATAGTTAAGTTCAAATAATTGATTTGTGCTCAAATATTCCTAGCTACTGATTCATTATTTTGCCCTCATAAATACACGATTATGGTGTATCCCAAAGACTTCTGCCGCTTAAACTGTCAGGACTCCAACATCCTTTCTCCATTTTGAAATCTTTGACCAGATTTTTTACCCAAGTTTCTTTGCCTGCCTGCCTCTACATGCATTCAGTTCAGTCTCTTGATTGTATATTCCCAGGAGCCGTGCTGGCCATATCTGAAAGGTGGGAGGGTGGGGTCTTTCAATCTAACTGCAATTATTATCCTAAATACAGCTGTGCCAACTAAAACACAATGCCCCAGTGATATCCAGATCAATGCAACTGTCACAACCTGTAAGCATCAGGGTGGGGGATAGGTTAATCTTACGGCCAAACAATCCCTCCCAAAAACTCCCTACCCCATTCTTCAGGCGAAGCATTCTGTCACATTTATAAAACATATGTATTATTGTGGCTGCCCCCTCCCCACTCCTAGGGTGTTTATTATCTATGCTCTTGCACCGTCAAATAGCTTAGCAGGCTTAAAATACAAATTTAAAACAGTCTCATAGTGTTGTGCTTTAAGACTTGTTGATGAGAATGTTTTGCAGCTAGTAACAATTCCATATATATATATCAGAATCCGGTTGCTCAGCTTACTAGCCCAGTTAGTTTCAGTTTTTTCCAGATTGTCTCGCTTATTATAGAGCAATATACTGTAGATATTTGTAATTCTGTTGCTCTTCTGAGAGTATATTATCCAGAGATATAGCTGGTCTGCGGGTAATAAGAAATTCTCAGATTTGCACATATTTAAAAAGCTGCTTATTGGAAAGCCTATAGACGTGTTGCAAAGCATAGCTGAACCAACGTCTATAAGTCCCCTATAGTTACCAGTCCTAGCTGCTCCCATTGCCTACACATTTTGTTGTTAAAGAGGGGTAAAAAGAAAGAGGATTTCCACTAGGGGGAAGACCTGGAGAACTTTGGAACCCCTATAGCATTAATAACTTTATTCCAGATTTCCCAGGCATGATACACCAGCTTAAATTGCACCTTTTTGTAATAGCTCTGTTCCACGTGCTGCAGTAGCAGCCCCATGGCATCCCTCCCTAGGGCGATCTCGTATATATCGTCAGACTTCTATAATATCTTTCCTTCTCTGTTTCATTATTTGTATCCACACAAAATAAAATAGACCTCTAGTATAAAAGGGCCGCTCAATGATAGAGTGTAATGTTCAGGAGAGACAGCCCACCCCATCTTTGTGGGAGGGTCAGATATTTTAAGGATCGCCTCACTGTACCAGGGCTTTATTGTTTATAGAATGGGGGGCCTCGCAGCCCCCCTCAAGCCCCAGGGTCCTCCACCCCAGGAGTCTTGTTTGCAGAGTGGTGTAAAAAGGGGTTGAGAGTGGTATAAAAGAGGGCATGGCCTCAGACCAACACTGCAATCCAGCTGTGTGGCACTTACTGGAGGTACCTGGTGGGCTAATTGGTTCCCAGGGACCCTCAGTGTTCAAGGGGACTTAATCCCCCAATTAAAAACGCATCGGGGGAGCGTTTGCAGAGTGGTGGAGAAAGGGGGTGTGGCCTGTGTCCAACTCTCAGCAATTCCACTGTGTGGGGGTTTACTGGAGGTAAGAGGTAGGTTAGTTGGCCCCTAAAGGACCCCCAGCAGTGAAGGGGACTTCAATCCCCATTCAAGAGCGCACCAGGGAGCGCATTTGGAGAGTGATGGGCAAGGGGGCGTGGCCTGCTTTTTGAACTTAACAATGTTGCTGTGTGAGACTTACTGGAGGAAATAGGAGGGGTAGTTTGCCCCAAGGATGTCCTTGGGGGCCAACTACCCCTCTTGTTACCTCCAGTAATTCCCACACAGTGGGATTGCTAAGATGTCTTCGGAGGCCATGCCCCCCTTTCTCCACCATTCTGCAAATGCACCTCGTGGCAGACTACAGGATGCGGGATGCGGGATGAAGTACAATTTTCTCATGAGGGACTCTGGGGGCCAAGAAGCCCTACTGGTACCTCCTGTAAGCCCTATGAACTGGAATTCCTGAGCCCTGATCGGATGGCCAGCACCATTTCTTCACCACTCTGCAAGCACGACTACTAGTTAAAAGAAGTTTTTGCAATGTAATGGGCTTCACATTTGTGAGTTATTGTTATTATTAGAGGTATTAATAATATGGTTGTTGCAAAAGTTTTTTATAATGTTTTTTGGAGTGGAGTGGATGTACGTTGTGTGTAGTGGAATTATGTGGTATGCTGTGCAGTGATATTATGTGGATAGAAAGTATGTGATATTTAGTGTATAGGAATTATGTAGTGTGGGTATATGTGTTAGGGAGTATGTAATGTCGTGCGGGCAGGCTGTAAATAAACCTAAGCATAACTTTTATTTGGATAGCAATAAAATGACACATGTTAAATCTTTTTGTCTATTCTAGGACACCCCCTCGCCGCACGGCCACCAGCTGCTGCGTGTGCCTCCTCGCTGCCCCTGCTGCCGCCGTGTGACCACGCCCCCTGCCACCGAGCGGCGTGGTCTCCTGCGAGATAGCGCTGCACTCCTGTACCCCCTTTTCTCTGCTGTGTGCCCCCTGACTGTTGAGTAGTTATCTTGTGCATTTGTGGTCTTTATTTTGTTTTTTTGTACTGTGCTCGTTGTTTGCCGGTCCCCCTGTTTAGCGCTGTCCTCCCTGCCCGCTTCCCGCCGCTAACCACGCCCACTTTTCTTCTGTACCCTCACCGCTCCCGCCTCCCAGCTGCTCCGCCCTCCCTCGCACTTGGCCATATATGGCGACCGTGCGACGCAGGTGAGTGTGTCCTATTCTAGGACACTCCCACGCCGCACGGCCACCAGCTGCTGCGTGTGCCTCCTCGCTGCCCCTGCTGCCGCCGTGTGACCACGCCCCCTGCCACCGAGCGGTGTGGTCTCCTGCGAGATAGCGCTGCACTCCTGTACCCCCTTTTCTCTGCTGTGTGCCCCCTGACTGTTGAGTAGTTATCTTGTGCATTTGTGGTCTTTATTTTGTTTTTTTTGTACTGTGCTCGTTGTTTGCCGGTCCCCCTGTTTAGCGCTGTCCTCCCTGCCCGCTTCCCGCCTCCGCCGCTAACCATGCCCACTTTTCTTCTGTACCCTCCCCGCTCCCGCCTCCCAGCTGCTCCGCCCTCCCTCGCACTTGGCCATATATGGCGACCGTGCGACGCAGGTGAGTGTGTCCTATTCTAGGACACCCCCGCGCCGCACGGCCACCAGCTGCTGCGTGTGCCTCCTCGCTGCCCCTGCTGCCGCCGTGTGACCACGCCCCCTGCCACCGAGCGGCGTGGTCTCCTGCGAGATAGCGCTGCACTCCTGTACCCCCTTTTCTCTGCTGTGTGCCCCCTGACTGTTGAGTAGTTATCTTGTGCATTTGTGGTCTTTATTTAGTTTTTTTTGTACTGTGCTCGTTGTTTGCCGGTCCCCCTGTTTAGCGCTGTCCTCCCTGCCCGCTTCCCGCCTCCGCCGCTAACCACGCCCACTTTTCTTCTGTACCCTCCCCGCTCCCGCCTCCCAGCTGCTCCGCCCTCCCTCGCACTTCGCCATATATGGCGACCGTGCGTACGCACAGCGTTGACGCGCAGCGGGCGCGCCGATTGTGCGCCGAAGGCGCGCCAAAGGTAAGCCCGTCTGCGCCCGTCCGCGCCTGGACCGCGCCCAGCGCCGGAACCCCTGGCCCCCGCAGACCCCAGCCCACCCGCCGGACGTACGACGCCGCCACCCTCAACGCACTCAACGCCGGCAGAACCCCTGGATGCTACCGAGCCACCCCGAGACGCACCCACGGACCCTTCAGCTGCCGCTCCTGCAAGTTCACCTGCATCCGGACCTGCACTACACCCGCACCCACCAAGACCAAGACGGACAACAACAGCAGCCACCTGAAGTGCATCCTGCTCAACACCCGCTCCGTCCACAGACACGCCGTCGAGCTCTGGAACCTGCTCGACACCACAGACCCAGACGTCGCCTTCCTCACGGAAACCTGGATGAATGCCTCCTCAGCGCCCGACATCGCCATCGCCATCCCGGACGGCTACAAGATCATCTGGAGAGACCGCGTCAACCAGACAGGAGGAGGCATCGCCATCATTCACAGGAACACCATCCGCATCACGACCAACACCGATGACACCATCGCACCCACCGAACACCTGCACTTCCAGATCCACGTCAACCCCAAGACCACCCTCAGAGGCACCCTCATCTACAGACCCCCCGGACCACGCACACAATTCAGCGAGGACATCGCCGACTTCATCAGCCCGCTCGCCCTCCCCTCAGCCGACTACATCCTCCTCGGGGACCTCAACTTCCACCTGGAGAACAACGACGACCGCAACACCACCACCCTGCTGGATAACCTCGCAAACCTGGGACTCAAGCAACTGGTGACCACCCCCACCCACCTCGCCGGACACACACTCGACGCCGTCTTCTCATCCAGCAAAGACATCGCCTTCAGCCACGCCACAGGACTCCAATGGACGGACCACAGCTGCGTCCACTTCACCTTCAGAAGAACCACGATCCACCACCACCAGCAACAGGTTTCCCGAAGAAGCTGGAACAAGATCACAGCCGACCAGCTCGCCGCTTCCCTGAGTCAGCACCCTCCCGCCAGCTCAGCGAACCCCAGCCAGGCCGCCGACAACCTCACGAAGTGGATCAGCAACTGCGCGGACAAACTCGCCCCTTTGAGGACCCCGCCCAGCAGACCCAGCAGCAAGAAAGCCCCATGGTTCACCGACGAACTCAAGAGCTCCAAGAAGAACTGCCGAGCCCTCGAGAAAGTCTGTAGAAGGGAACCAACACCGGACAACATGACCACCCTCAAGCTTGCCACCCGGAAGCACCACCAACTGATCCGCGCCACCAAGAGAACTGCATTCAAGGACCGGCTGGACAACAACGCACACAACTGCAAGGAACTCTTCAACATCGTGAAAGAGCTCTCCAACCCCAACGCCGGAAACAACGACATCACCCCATCGCAAGACCTCTGCAACTCCCTCGCCTCCTACTTCCACAACAAGATCACGGACATACACAACAGCTTCAGCATTCAACCATCGCACACAACGACCGCAGCAACGCCGCCCACCACCACCCTCCACGCCTGGACTCCGATCAGCACCGATGACACCGTCCGCATAATGAACTCCATCCACTCCGGATCTCCGACCGACCCCTGCCCTCACCACGTCTTCAACAAGGCCGACACTGTCATCGCACCCCACCTGCGGGACATCATCAACACCTCCTTCGACACCGCCACCTTCCCGGAGGGCTGGAAGCACGCCGAACTCAGCGCTCTACTAAAGAAACCAACAGCGGACCCCACCGAACTCAAGAATTACCGCCCCATCTCGCTCCTCCCGTTTCCAGCCAAAGTCATCGAGAAGACCGTCAAAAAACAGCTGGCCGCCTTCCTCGAGACGAATGGATCCCTCGACCCCTCACAGTCTGGCTTCCGAACCAACCACAGCACCGAGACCGCCCTCATCGCTGCCACCGATGACATCCGAGCCCTGATGGACAACGGAGAAACAGCGGCCCTCATCCTCCTAGACCTCTCCGCAGCATTCGACACTGTCTGCCACCGCACCCTAGTGCAGCGCCTCAGCAACGTCGGAATCCAGGAGAAGGCACTGGAATGGATCGTCTCCTTCCTCGACGGAAGAACACAGAGAGTCCGTCTACCACCGTACAAGTCAGAGGCCACCGAAGTCATCTGCGGCGTCCCTCAAGGATCCTCGCTGAGCCCCACCCTCTTCAACGTCTACATGAGCCCCCTCGCGCCCATCGCACGCCAACACAACCTGAACATCATCTCCTACGCCGATGACACCCAGCTGATCCTCTCCCTGACCAACGACCCCGCCGCTGCCAGAGCCAACCTTCACGAAGGAATGAAAGATGTAGCCGATTGGATGACGACCAGCCACCTGAAACTGAACTCAGACAAGACGGAAGTCCTCATCCTGGGCTCCTCGCCCTCCGCCTGGGACGACTCCTGGTGGCCCCCCGCCCTGGGCACCGCACCCACACCGACAGACCACGCACGCAACCTGGGCTTCATCCTGGACTCCTCCCTCTCCATGACCAGACAAGTCAACGCCGTCTCCTCGTCATGCTTCAACATCCTGCGCATGCTACGGAAGATCTTCCGGTGGATCCCCACCGAGACCAGGAAGACGGTCACCCAGGCCCTCGTCACCAGCCGACTGGACTACGGCAACGCTCTCTACGCCGGAACCACCGCCAAGCTCCAGAAGTGACTCCAGCGGATCCAGAACGCCTCAGCCAGACTCATCCTCGACATCCCGAGCTACCTCAACAACCGCATCAACTTCTACGCTCCCAAACGCCACCTCCGAACAGTCAGTCACGCCCTCGCCGCCCTCCCCCGCATCCGAAGAATGACAACAGGAGGAAGGTCCTTCTCCTACCTGGCCGCCAAGACCTGGAACTCCCTCCCGGCCGACCTGCGCCTGACCCAAGACCACCTCTCCTTCAGGAAGAAGCTCAAGACCTGGCTGTTCGAGCAGTAGCAGCACCCCCCCCAAGCGCCTTGAGACCCTCCGGGTGAGTAGTGCGCTCTATAAATGTCCTTGATTGATTGATTGATTGATTTTGTGGAATCACATACAATTATGACGGTTCATGGTCTTCCGAGTTTGATAACATCAGATTGAAGATGCTGCGGACTACTAATAGCATATTCCGTTTTGCATCCAAGCTCGGTTCAAGAAGTATTCCAGATATGATCAATATATATATAACATCCGCTGTGTTTCCTCAGCATTGTACGGGGCGGGCGTGTGGGGTCATACCGAAGGCCCTTCGCTCCAAAAAGATGAAAACAAGTTTTTAAAGAGACTGTTATGTGCCCCCCCTTCTGCTTGTGTACAACTAATCCATGATGAGGTAGGGATCATGTACATCTCTGACTTAGCAGCCATTCGGCCACTCTTATTGTGGCGTTCTATTTGGGCTAAGCCTGAGACACGATTCACTCAAGAAATTATTCTTGATTGTATAGGTCTGGATTACTCATCACAAATTCATTGGTTGAAATACATTCATTTCTGGGATAAAACCTTATTTGAAATTGATGTTCTTTTAGACCCTGATCTGGCAGTAGCAATCCCTAAAAAGGAAATTAAACGAACATTTATCAACTTTAAAAAGAATGAGCGAGATAAGGTGTACGGAAAGTTAGCCACCGTGAGGTTCTATAAGGAATTGAACTTACCTCCGGGACTTCAAACCTATCTTGCGACTGTTTCCCATCCTTCCCATAAATTCGTGTTAACCCGAGTTAGATTGGGTATTGTACACCACCTTGTTGCTTTTCCAAACCAGAAAATTAGATCAGAAACGCCTTGTCCATGCGATAACACTTCACGTCAGAGCTGTTGTCATTTTCTACTTTTTTGTAAATTTTATCATTTTTTAAGGGTAAAGTACCTTAAACCCAACTTTTTAAAACATAACATCAGATCTACAAAGAGTGCTCTAGTACTATTATCTTCTCTAGAGAATGTGGATATTTGTTTTTTTGTTGCTACTTTTATCTTGAAATGTACAGCTGCCAGGAAGAGCATAGTGCTACTATAATTTTATATATTCCTGTCTGTACACTAATGTCTTTGTTCATGTTGTATTATGCCCACTGTATATAAATGTCTGGTCCTTTTTACACTTACTTATTTAATTATTTTCCCCGTGCCTGCCCGAGCCATATTAGATCCTTAGTTGTAATGTACAGCTGCCAGGAAAAGCACTTGTGCGATAAATATATTTATTCCTGTCTGTACCTATATGATCTTCTTTTTATAAGTCTTTTAGCCATGCTTCACATTTTTTACTGTTGTCCAGCGTATGTCAATAGGTTTCGGTATGTGTTATTTTTGTATATATTTCGAGTCATTTTTAGAATTGTCACTACATATGCAATGAATTGTTTTTAGCTGTTTTGCTTGTATGATTTGTATTTTTCAAATCGAATAAAAGCTTATGACTTGACTTGTGTTAGGGAGTATAAATAAGTGGCTTGGTAGTCTGTGTGGTGGAGTGGTAACCTCAGGTTTAGTCTTCCTCATTTCCATAAAGCTCAACTATGACCTCAGTGAGACAAAAAAAGATGGAATCACTGTGGAGCACTTGTGGATCTAGTCACAGGTATGAGCAGTGCCGCTGGAATGTTGTGACTGTTTGACTGCACTTACTTTCACACAATTATACATTTTCTGCATTAGCCATGTAATTCATCATCAGCACCCTAATCTACAGATTTGAACAAAAAAGCTGTGTTTCTAGCTGAAATGGGTCAATTGTTACCAACAATACAGCGACAAGTATTACAGTGTGGTGGAAGGCCCTTTGCAAACCTAGAATGGACACATGTTACTTAGTGGTAAATGTGGGTGTTAAATTGTTACTAATGGTGTGCAAGCCACTCTTACTTCCCTCTATGCCTTTATTACCTCTTTCTGCATTTCTGTTGCTTCTTTATGCATGTTTCTTTCCTTTTCTGCACTTCTCTTGACTTCATTCTGCAAATGTCTTATACTTTCTGCTGCCCTCTTCCCTCTTTCTGCACGTCTGCTGCATCTTTCTGCACCTCATTTGCTTCTTTCTGCACCCCTGTTGTCTCTTTCTGCACTTGTCTTCCCTCTTTTGTACCTTTCTTGCCTTTTTTTGCATCTCACTAGCCTCTTTCTGCACATCTGTTGCTTCTTTCAGCAATACTTTTGCCTCTTGTGTGCACTTCTCTTGCCTTTTTCTGCACCTCTCCTGCCTCTTTTTGCACCTCTGTTGGCTCTTTCTGCATCTCACTTGCACCTTTCTACACTTCTCTTGCCTCTTTCTGCTCCCCAGTTGTCTCTTTATGTACCTCTTTTGCCTCATTCTGTACTTTTCTTGCCTTTCTCTGCACCTCTCTTCCCTCTTTCCGCATGTTTGTTACCTCTTTCTGCAACTCATTTGCTTCATTCTGCACCCCTGTTCTCTATTTTTGCACTCGTATTCCCCCTTTCTGTACCTTTCCTGCCTGTTAGGGCATTTCACTTGCCTTTTTTTGCACTTTTCTTGCTTCTTTCTGCACCTCTCTTGCTTCTTTGTGCACTTCTCTTGCCTGTTTCTGCACCTCTCTTGCCTCTTATCGCACCTCTGATGGATCTTTTTGCACCTCAATTGCTCCTTTCTACACTTATTGTGCTTCTTTCTGCACCCCTGTTGCTTCATTCTGCACTTTCCATGCTTCTTTCTGCACTTGTCATGCTTCTTTCTGCACCCCTTTTGTCTCTTCATGTACCTCTTTTGACTCTTTCTGCACTTTTTTGCCTTTTTATGAATCTCTCTTCCCTCTTTCTGCATGTCTGTTGCCTCTTTCTGCACCTCGTGTGCTTCTTTCTGCACCCCTGTTGTCTCTTACTGCACTCGTCTTTCCTTGTTTCTGTACCTTTCCTGCCTGTTTCTGCATCTCACTTGCCTCTTTCTAGCATAATGCCACATACTTTTTCCTGGACTATAATGCTGCAACCCTGTGTATCTACCTCTGAATAAGTCAGTACAACAGGAGTGTCTTTTTTGACCAACAATAACACCCCTTTAGAGTATGATATGATGAATACGAGGAGGCTGTGTGTATGAATGCCCATCTAGTGTTTCTCGTGAATTCCGTGTGTTATGTCAAGTGGTTCTCCTGCAACAATGCTATTTATAGATTAAGGCAATTGATCTATGCAAGGACCTGATGTGTTTTAAGTCCCTGTACATTCCATGTGAGTAGGGATATCCAATGTTGTTGGGCATTGTAGTCTAGGAGCTACACAATCAGCTCCTGCGCGTGGTATACATGCGAAAACAAAACTGATTTCTGGCAAATTTGTGGATAGGGCCCACAGTATCTCAATATAACACAAAATGTATATATGCATCAATAGATATTCGCTCCCTCCACAGACTTCAGCTTACCTTATTATGCTAAAGACATTCCACATAATCACCAAATAGAAAAACCTAAACTAAATCCAGTATTTACTGGCATAACAGAGACAGAGTCCAACTGGGGATTATCCAGTGTGTTCCAAACATAGTCCCTGAGAATTTCATATTGAAAAAGGAAGAGGCCAGGAGATACCAGTATCTGCTGGTAACTGTTTTCTAAAGCAACGAGTAGCGTGGAGACATCAGTATAGTAAGTACCTGGTGATAGGCATCTATGTAATTATAGCCATCAAGAGTTCAATTAGGGACTTACCAGCTGTTGTCAGCTCCACATGTCTGATGAAGAGCTCAAGCTCTGATTTCAGGAAAGAGAATAATATATGATATCCCAACTGGTATAATTAAAAGGCAAGAGATGAATACAACATTATCATAAGGAGGTATGGAGACTCTGTTTGATTACTGTATGTGCTCGTGGCATCATATTTAATGTAGAGGTATTAAAAGGAAGGAAAATAAGCAGAGAAATTTGCAGTTTTTACAGCACTGCAATTTACAAATAAAACAAATATTGGCACCCCAAATTGTACTTGGTGCTCAGTGTGAGTGAGTGAAAAACACGATAGCGACGCAAGTGACAATAATCAGCGAGGACGGCACGTTGTGACTGGTGCTAAATATATACAGGGAATAGATGACACAATTTGGTTCAAAAAAATGCTTTAAGGGTTCGTTTGGATATGATTTGCTGGTGTTGTTTGTGAACCACTTGTTCTGGAGCGCCTATGTTCGCGCTGAACGGTCGATGGCAATTTTATCCACTTTAAATCGGGATCATCAGGACTGGGTTGGGTACAGTGCTGTACATAGGGGCAAGGGAATTAGATTAGTCGTGGGAGGCAGTTGTGGAAGAAGGGGGTAGAGAATAAATAAATTGGGCTGGAGCAAAAAGAATGTCCGGAGTGGAGTGCCGTGAAAACTACTAAATGGCAGTGTGCAGGGGGCGGGGTGGCCTGGTGTCCTAGAGATGCGGCAAAGCGGACCCCCTTGAGGTAAATCGTGGCGATCCAGGTAATGGGGCACAGTAGGAATGATGTAAGGGTGGGGGGGTAACCAGGGTGGATACAAGGCCCCAGGATCGACTAGGAGAGAGACCAATGGTAATGATATCGGGTCCCCAGGGGCCGGGACCGGGTCAAATGGGGAGCTCGGCTGCGAAGGGCAGGAAGAAATTAATAAGCGACCCGGTGGAGAAGGGGAGGCCGAGTAGTTGCTGCCTACTGGGACAAGAAGCGGTGTGTGCGTGATTGGGGCAGGAGTGGGGGGGCGCGGCACAGAGAAGGAAGTTGAAGTGGGGGGGAGTTGGATGCAATTGGATGGCCGCTGGGAGGGTGTAGGCGCAAAAACCTACCATGGGCGTCGGATGACTGGAGCGTGGTCTGGAACTGTGTGGCAGTCGCGGGAATCAAATTCAACTAAGAAACAGGGGAAGGTCAGTGCCCAGCCAGGTGGCAACCCAGCGAGTGGGAGAACGGGAAGAGAGGGGCCATGGAGTATCGGACTTACCAGGGCTGGTGGAGGGGGGTCCCGAGCCAGTATGAGGCCGGTCACTGAAACAGTCTGCAGAGTCTCGGTGCCGATCCCGTGGTGATCGGAGACAGGAGAATGAATCTGCCAAGAGGAAGGGGGAATCGGTGTGAGGGGGGCTTCGAATGGACGGGGGAGAGGAGGTGAGACACAGGTGGGGGGAGATACATACCTTGAGGAGGAATGAATCCGGTCTTTTGTTGCCGAGGGAACGGCAGTGCAAGCCGGAAGGTGAAGAATGATTGGACAGGGGGAGGTACCAAGTGACGTGTTGAGTCAGGGGATGGCACGGAGACGCTGATTGGTTAGCGCTGGGGGATGCCCGATCTGTCAAGGACTGAAGTGGACAGAAAGCAGGTGGCAATGATCGAGCGATAAACCTGCACAGATGTCTCATGTGCTATGAGAGAGTTAGGCTAATATTGTGGGGAGGATACACATCGCAGTGAGGCATGAGTGCCATGTAAGCAGGAAACACACGAAGTTGTCGATCAATTACAACATTTGGCATATACTGTGTAATTATCATAGAATGATTTTCACTATTTCCGACAGCATAGAATCAATTGTTACAGATACTGCATTGGAGGAAAGGGGCATGAAGGGCGGAAACACAAGGAGTTGTTGATCAGATACAACATGATTTTCTCTATTTTCAACAGCATCGAATCAATTGTTTCAAATACTGCGTGGGAGGAAAAGGGGTATGAGTGGCATTAAGGCAGGAAGCACACGAAGTTATTGATCAATTACAACATAAGGCATATACTGTGTAAATAACATAGACTGATATCCTCTATTTACAAGAGCATAGAATGCTGCATTGGAGGATAAGGGGAATTAAAAGCAGTCAAGACAGTAACGATGCAAGAAGCAATAGATGACAATAATGCTATAGAAACAATCTACAAGCCTGCATGGTGTGCAATGTGGTACATAAAGTCAGAGTACAGTATGGAAAGGGTGGGGGTTAGAGGAGGTCAGAAAGGTAGGACTTAGATGGTGATGGTGCTATACCACTCGTCAATAGTGTTAAGTCCATGGTTGACAGAGTCACACTGTGGTAAATAAATAAATAATACCCTATTTTTGACTAGGCATATAGCATAACAGATAGCTCAATAAATAAGAGTCAAGATTCGAGGTAGTAGGAGTTTCTGCAGGTTTATTACAGCATAAGGACAGGATCAGGACAACCTGCATAGGATGACCCAGCAGCTGCTGGGGCCGGGTCTGGGATGAGCGCGCTAACTTTTAATAACAATACATGAACTTATATACACAGCGCAAACACATAGCATTACATTGCAGTAGGCGTAGCAGTGGGTGGAGCAGAAGGCGTGACGCGTAGCAGTCGCGAAAGATAACAGTAAAAGTAGGTGTAACTGGGCGTATACATAGACATGTGGTGCAAACGTAACAGAATATGTCATGAATGGGGCGGAAACATAGGAGGGGGCTACCTAAGGAGCCGGGACCTCTAACCTGGTGGTGCACGCAAACTGGCAATGACGTATTACTAGGAGAAGCTGGGGGCTATGAACTCTGTGCTAGGAGCAGAGACTAAAGTCTGGAGGGTCGGAGCGACTTGTACCTAAACCCTATCTAGTATCTGATGTTTAGGGAACATGTTGATATAAACTAGAAGTCATGAGGGGAAAGGCTAACTCGATTCTAAGACTGGACCATACATTATTCTACATGTAGTGTGTGATGAAGAATACTAAATGACCATTAAATACAGTATTTCTCTAACGTGGAGCCGCATAGGCTAGACAATGACGGGAACTATTGATGCAGTTCAGTAGCTTAGGAATGCAGAGAAGGAGGACTGAACTGATAACTGGAACTATAACATACTTTTGGCAGACTCAGAGGCAGAGCCAGGCTGCACCGGGCACTGCGAGGCAGGAAGTAAGTGAAAGGTCGAGGATACAGGTGGGGGCTGTATCGCTCCTCAGCGAGACTTCAGGAGACAGGAGCTGAATCTGTGGTCCGGGCCCTTTTGAGGCCTGGAAACGGGGACTTTATAATGAAATAACGTGCACACTGAGAAACGTGGCAACGTAACTTTACATAGGCCTGATATTCGTAGTATTCACGAGGACTGGAAACTAGCATACTAAAGGTGGACACAACTGTAATTGCGTCATTAATCGGACATGGGGAATAACATATGCATATTGGTCATGCACACATAACATATGATGGATGAGGCGTAGGGACACAGAACATGGCAACATTTACTTTTCCACATTCCCTCCTTGTCACTACGTTTCCATCAGGAAACATCAATTTTCATGATACCATCTATCATTTCATACAGTACCATTTGCTCGTCTCGAATTATCTTGGAACGGGACTTAGAACGGGGCTTAGGACTAGGAATACAAGAGGTAGCACACATGCTGCAAATCGCAGGGCCACATTGTATACAGAGGCAGCAGCTAAATATGATCGCTACTGCAATACTTAGAAAGGACAGGAATTTCCATCCCCATGCGGAAATTATATTCCAGAACCAACCGGACCATGTCCAGGTGCCTGGATCTTGATGTAACAGATGGGCAATTTTATGGAGTCTGGTTATAGCTGAATAAACAGACGGCGCGTTATTTGGAATGAAAATGCAACAACTAGATCCGATGAGTCTACAGGCCCCGCCCCTATCGGCCAGTATGACGTCAAGGACGAGACGATTCTGTAAAACGACAATTCTCATAAAGGATTGCTCTTCAGTTAAGTTACCTAGAGCGGAGGCAGTCTCATCTACTACTGCTTCAAGGGTTCTTGTTAACCTACGAATTAGCTTACTATTTACAACTGTGCCTAAATAAGGGAAAACACCTTTATCTATATCAATGAATTGCTCTGCGGCAGTTTCAGTATAATCGACAATCGGGAGATTTCTCTTGTGTCTAGTATGTACTAGGAAGGAATTCCTATGGTAGTCAGGTGGGGCTAGAAAAACAGGCGGCAGTAGGAAGGCAATGTAACAGGTTCCCTCCCAATCGAGGGGCAGACGAACATATGCAGTTTGACCACAAACAAAATAAGAATGACGTGAGGCTTTAAAAATAGATTTCCCACTGTCACTATACTGAATAACAGTAGTACATTCACTATGGCCTACGTGTACAGAACCATAATTACGGACACATAATTCGCCTTTGACTGGTAGTACTGAAATAGCAGGTGAGTCTGGAGTAGTATCAGACTGAACATTCAGGACCATGAAATTCGACGAATAATTACCTAAATTATACACTTCATTTTCTAGATCTAACCCGGTTCTGTGGGGGAGACCTTGCTTGTCTGGGAAACATGTACTGTTAAGAAAAGACATATCTGTTGCGGATGACGTTAACGTGGACCATGCTCCACATGAACCATTATGTGAGAATGGATAAGGAAAAAGTGGCAGAACTCCCTTCGGTGTCTGGAAAGGGGGGAGTCGACCACACACCCAACAATTAGTGGCATTGCTGGTCTGGTGTGAATAATGTAACATACGGATAAATGAATTATTACGCATAGCGAGGCGGTAAGAATATTCGTGAGGAGGCAGATCACTAAACGTGTGCTCTACTGTAGCATTAGCAGACTTATTTACATGAGAAACTGGAAAATATAGGAAAAAGGCACAACTGGTGCAGGAAATCATTAGGCTGATGAATAATATGAAACTTAGAAAAACGATACATTGAATTGAGTTTTTACTGACTCTCTCACTATGGGGGTCTATTTTATACATGTCAGAAACAATCTAACCGTTTCACCTAGGGGAGGACTTATACAATCAAACTGACTGACTTACTAGACCGTAGTTTTTGCTTATACTCCTGTTGCGGAGTTTTCTCTAACAGGGAAGGGGTTGTAACAATGTCTTTTGCGGGACAGTCCTTAGGAACAATATTTCGGCAGTCTTTAAAATCCTGGGACTCCTTGGAAATGTTTTTAGAAACGGGTTTCAATCAATTGAAAAGTTTTACATGAGAAAGGTGGACCCACCCCTTCCTGCCTTCCAGCTTGACGGCAGTACGGGTGGTCAAGAGGACCTGACGTGGCTCCTTCCAACGAGGTTCCAGCGGACTTGATCTGTCAAAATTCCGGACCATCACAAGGGAACCTGAAACGATTTCATGCGGTGCCACCTCGGTATTGTCTGGAAAGGCGGCGGCAACCTGTGAACGACATGAGTTGAGGGCAGACATCAAGGAAGCTAGGTAATCTGTCAGCATATTACATGAAACATCGGTAATACTTCGGGGTCTAGGAGTACCCCACATGTTAGGGGGGCGGCCGAATACGACCTCATACGGGGACAGACCTGATCTGGAATGTGCGACCATGCGCATATAAAATAGAGCAACTGGCAGAGCTACTAGCCAGTCCACACCTTTTTCTTTACAAACTTTTGCAATACGGATTTTCAGGGTCTGATTATGTCTCTCGACTAGACCGGCTGCTTCAGGATGGCGTACACAATGGAACTTCCACTGGTACCCTAACAACAGGGAAACATGCTTCATTAACTCTGAGGAGAATGGCTGACCGTTATCAGAATATACGACTCTAGGGAGTCCATATCTAGGGAAGAATTCACGAACCAACTGCTTGGCAGTGGTCGCGGCTGTGTAATCTGGGACTGGATATGCTTCTGTCCACCTGGACAAAGCGCATACTACTACAAGGACATACTTGAAACCTCGACATCGTTCCATTTGAATATAATCCATCTGGAGGACCTCAAAAGGGTGGTCAGGGGGCTGGAAACCACCTTGTTCCACCGGGACACTTTTACCTGGATTAAACTGACAACATATCATACAGGTACGGACTTTCTGCTTGGCTGCAGCTCGTAAATGCTTGTTGAACCAAATGTTCTGGATACTGTCTAACATAGCTTTTTCTCCTAAATGTGCTGGACTATGTGCGGTATTGATAATGACTTGAACCATAGAGTCGGGGAGAAACCATGTGGCTCTACCCTTTGTTAACCATCCTTGATCTGTCTGGACCCCTCCTTGTTCGGACCATTTCTTGATTTCTTCGGGAGTAGCATGTAACTGGATATCTATGACATCTTGAGTAGGGTCCTTAACTGTCATGCATGTAGTCGGATCTGGAGTATGTGTCTGATTAACTGGAATGTCTAGAGTCTGTGCTGTAAGCTTGGCTGTGCGGTCTGCTAGATCGTTACCTTGGGAAATAATGTCAGTAACTTTCGTATGTGCTTTGCATTTCATGATAGCAATGGATGTCGGTAAATGTATGGCATCTAACAGAGCTTGAATAAGGAGACCATGCTGAATCTTGGTTCCATGAGAAGTCATGAAACCTCTCTCCTGCCAGAGCACTCCGAAGTCGTGTACAACTCCGAATGCGTAACGTGAATCTGTATAAACATTAACTTTCAGATTCTTGGCGTGTATACAGGCTTGTGTCAGAGCAACTAGCTCTGCTGCTTGAGCGGACAGGGTATCAATACGGTGTGTTTCAATAACTTCGGTGTCAGTAGTCACTGCATACGCGGCGACTAGTTCTCCTGTACTAGTTCTCATACATGAACCATCCACATAAAGTGTCAGGTCAGGATCTGGTAACGGAATGTCTGTCAGGTCTTGTCTTGGCTTTGTCGTAATGTTAACTACTTCCACACAGTCATGTGGGTCAGGGTTCAAACTGACTGATGGTAACAGTGTAGCAGGATTCAGGACGTTGCAGCGTCTAATTTCTATGTGTGGCTGGAACAATGTCAATTCATAACCTGTTAAACGTGCAATTGTCAAGTGCTGAGTTTGTGTTCGGTTTAAAAGAACTTCCACGGAATGTGGAACTTGTACTGTCAGGGAATGTCCTAAAACTATGGAATCACTTTGTCTGATAGCTAGTGCGGTGGCTGCAACTGACTTAAGGCACGCAGGCAACGCCTGGGCGACTGGATCTAATGTGCTAGAAAAGTAAGCACAGGGCTTGGATTGTCCTGCTTGATCTTGTGTGAGAACAGATAATGCTGTACCTTCACGTTCAGTAACGAAAAGTGTAAAAGGCTTACTGTAGTTCGGTGTAGCTAGAACTGGAGCTTGACATAGGGCTTTCTTTAACTCGTTGAAACTAAGTGTATGTTCAGATGTCCAAGGGAGGACAGTCGATACGGCTGCCTCCTGTGTCGTTAACTGTATCAGTGGCTTGGCTAGAAATGCATACTGGGGAATCCATTGTCTACAATAAGAAGTAAGGCCGATAAAAGCACGTACCTCCTTCTGGGTTCTGGGCTGGGGAAGACTCGCTATTAACTGGATACGGTCTGGTGTCAACTGCCTACCCCTCTTGGACAGTAAGTGTCCTAAGTAGACCACTTGCTGGACACAGAATTGAAGCTTCGAAGGGGACACCTTGTGCCCCATCTCGGCTAGAAAATACAAGACTGTAAGTGATGCTCGCTCGCAAGCACGTTCAGAACGGGCTGTGATCAGTAGATCATCGACATACTGGAGCAGGGCAGTGTCCGTTGGCATGTGAACGTTGTCTAGTTGTCTCTTAAGTGCCTGACTGTAAATACTAGGACTTTCTGTGAAACCTTGAGGAGCGCATGTGAACATATAGCTCCTTCCATTTAAACAAAATCCGAAAAGAAACTGGCTGTCTGGATGAATAGGAACACTAAAAAATGCATTCTTGAGGTCTATGACAGTGAAGAACGTGGCTTCGGAATCAATAGCAGTTAACAGGGAAGAGATATCTGGGACTACTGGGTACTGAGGAATAATACATTTATTAAGCTCTCGTAAATCAATCACTAATCGATATACTGGGGGTGCATTTGGATCAGTACGTTTCATGACTGGAATGATCGGAGAATTACATATATTGGTGTCAGTTTCTACAACTACTCCTTGAGCCATGAGCTCGTCAATAATTTTGGATAAGGCTGCTACAGCCTCAGGTGGCAGTCTGTACTGTCTGATTCGGGGTAACACTACACCTGGCTTGAGAGTCACACGATAGGGTGTGATTTGCATATAACCTACATCTGTTGGACCTTGTGCCCATAGATGCTGCGGAACATTAGACAGTCTGGAATCAAAATCTCGTAATACATAGTGACCCTTAAAGTCACGTAGGAACAGACGTATTCCCTCTGGGGAACAGCAAATGACTGCACCTAACTCTTTCAGTGTCTTAATGCCTAATAGATTTTCTGGACATGACTTAGTAAGTAACAGATCAGTAGTGCGGGACAATGGACCTACTTCTAGAGTAACTGGCTTTGAGATCTCATTTATAATGGGTTTTCCTGAAAATCCAAGGGAAACATTTCTTGAGCCTGAGAGCGGAGCCCCTGGAACTTCGGCATGACTAATTGTGGTCCTACTTGCCCCTGTATCGATCAAAAACTTTCTGTCTTTCCCTAATACTTGACTGTGAACATAGGGACCTTCTTGATCTACAGGTATCTCGATGAGAGGCAAGC
The DNA here is from genome assembly GCF_964261635.1 of Lissotriton helveticus. Classification (NCBI taxonomy): domain Eukaryota; kingdom Metazoa; phylum Chordata; class Amphibia; order Caudata; family Salamandridae; genus Lissotriton; species Lissotriton helveticus. Next base: position 130,141,493 of record NC_136064.1, read on the forward strand.
CTACCTCCCTCTCTAGGCTGTTTCATGAATATGGCTGATACTCTGGATACTCGGACTGTGCATACTGGTACATCTGTGATGTGACATGCTGTGTTGCAGCAATAGGCTGCGGTACTGTAACTGTCTGTTGTGCATTCTGTGACTGAGGAGTCTGTGAAACTTGTTCTTGTCTAGGCGGACGTGGTCTTTCTTTAGTCTTACCAGTAGCTATGTTATGTTTCAGAACTGCACACTCGTTTATAAAATGACCTGGCTGTTTACAATAATTGCAGTTCCCTTTAACGGGAGCTGCAGGATGACTGGCTTGATTCGGACCCCTCTTCTGACTGTCTTGAGGAACAGATTGTGCAACTAGCACTTTCATTTTCGTGTCTTTCATACGTTTTCTTTCGTGTTCTTGCTCTTCTCTGATTCTATTCTGGTGGTATTGGAGCATCTGGAGCATCTGGGACGGAGTATTTGCTTGCCAGGTGCTTTCGACTTTCAAAACTCGATTTTTAATTTGAGGACTTGAATTCTCGACTAATTTAGTAACGAAAAGGTGAGGGTATGACTCACTACTTGTCTTGAGACCACTGTTAATACTAAAACATTTTTCAAATCTAGAATAAAAATCACTAATATCTTCGTCTTGTTTCTGTTTACAGGCTGAGATTGCATCCCAGTCTTCTTTTCTAGTTGTCAATAATCTGGGTAAAACTTGAATCAATAATTCTGGTAATTCTTTACATTTATCTCCAAGACCGGTACCTGGTACTCGAGCCTTGTCTTCAGCTTCTAGAGCTGTCCAATCGATCTTTTTCTCTCCCACCTCCCATTCTTTTTCCTTTAGCTTTTCATACACCCCTGCGGGTAACAGGACCTTTAACATTTTAATGATATCTGGGTAAGTGTATTCTCCCATACGGAGCATGTCTTTTAATTCTCTATGGAACCCTGCTGGATCTTTGTCATGACAGGGAATTAATTTCTTCATTTCAAGAAGTTCCATCTTTGTTATTGGAGTGTATACAAACACTCGTTGCATTTCGCCACCCGTCCCTCTGACTGGGTGGACTTCTCGTAACGGATTCTGTCGGTCTATGTAGAATGATTTACTTTCTGGGGGTGAGACATGAACAAAATGTGGGTTCAAGAACGTTCTATATTTGTGGCGTTGTTCTAGAATGACACTAATTAAATCGGTACCTAGACCTCTCCATCTGTACTGGAGTAACTCGTTCAGGATATCATGTAACGGACCTGGATCAGAGTGTTGACCCTCATACAGAGTAATGAGGTGCTGAATCATATACATACCCACCAGTCGTTGCTCGGCTGGGGGCATTTTCAGAAACATTTGTGCCACTATTTCGTCTGGAAAAGTGGTAGAATCAGTAATCCATCGGACTGCTGATCGGGCTAGTTCTTGTTCATGCATGGTACTTAACTCACTATAACCGATTCGTGATTTCAGAATGTGATCGGTAGCTTGAAATACTTGTTCTAGAGAACCTTGTTCTGGTGCTGAATGATGAAAAATAGACTTGGGTTCTAGGCGTAAATGGCGATCTGGAAATCTAGATTTTCCTACATACGCTATTCTGGCGGGATTCTCGTCCTCTTCTTCTTCGGGATCAGAGATACTTTCTTTCTCGCTTACTTGTGCTGCTTTACGCTGTTCGTGTATCTTTATTATCTCTTTACGGATTTTCTTGTACATACTCTCCATAGCACCGACGGTCTTGTGCTTACCCTCGGCTATATTATCACTCCACCTTGTCAGGATTCTCATTTCGGCGGAATCTTTAGACGGGTAATCTTGTTCTCTTATTAGACAATTGATCAGGAACTTTAATATCATGAGCTGGATCTCGGCTTTCCTTTGAGACATAGTCTCGCTAATACTTTCTGGATCATCCCCTGTACGGATGAAACGATATATTCTGTCTAGATCTTCTTTCATATTCGGTAAGGTGACTAGATACTCGGCCACCTTTCTTACGCGAAATGAATATAAAACCATATTATCCTCGCCTGGGACTGGATCATAGCAACATTCGGCAAGGGATTTTCTTATTTCTGCAACAGACTGATACCTAGGCGTACGCTGTGATGCTTGTGCATGTAATTCGGCTAACGTTAAACGCTTGTGTGGCGGCGGGGTTTGAGGAGGACCTCCTCCTGCAGCCCCTAAACTGGAGTCGTCTACTGAGGCTCTACGTCCTGGCAGAGTGGGAAATGGAAATGTAGGCTGGACTTGTATGGTGGCTGGACCGGGGGTACCGTAACAGGTACTCCGGTGTCTGGAGGAGCGGGAAGTGCCTGATTTACAGGGACTGGCGGAGCGCGAACAGGATTTGCATATTCTGGGACTGTGTCGTCCAAGTAGGACGAAATAAAAATATCAGCTGCGGTCGGTTTGTGACGTAGCTTGGTCGGAAGTAATGGTGGCGGGAAATTACTGGATGCCTCTGGGGTCGCTTTTGGCAAGCCCTCGGCAAGAAGAGGATACATACCCTTAATGAGGGCATGCCTCTGTCTGTCTGACTGTTCGGCTTTGACTCGTTCACCTATCTCGATTAATTCTCTTTCTTGGGCTCGTTCTTGGGATTCTCTACTTAACTCTGACTTTCTGACTTCCTTTTCGGTTCTTCTATGCGCTTCTTTACGCCATAACTCGATGGCATCTTTCTGTGACTGTCTGGTTTTCTTTTTCCATAATGCTTCTTCTACTCGCATGATACATTCGGCATCCCATGTACCCGATACGGGCCATCTATACTTTTCTTCTAACTGTTTGGTATACTCTACCCATAAATCTAGATACAATATGGCGCTTATGCCATGTTTCTGATACATAAAGTGACCTGGACTGTCCCTAGGCGGGACAGGAACTGCTTCTTCTAATAAACCCTTTCTAGTTTTTAGCTGACGTAATCTTGAAAAGAGCGGCATTGTAAACTTGAATCGGAACACAATACAATACACGAAGAACAATAACAATTGGGAAAACAATTCAGGCATACCACGACATTGGAATTACATTAAACAATATCATAACATAACAGTTCGAACAGAATATTACCTGGAATACTTGAGAACAGAAACAGAACAGAATTTCTCGAGAACGGAACAGACTAGAATTACTGGATGCACTGCTGAAACAGTACGGAACATACCGGTCCCATAAAGGAACGCATCAAGACCCGTATCCACCTAGGTGAACACTTCGTTTGTGAGTCTGGGTACCACCAACCCACGGACCAGGAGTCAATTTAGATTGGTCCTGTCTAGATACTACCCCAGCAATGGTACTCACCGGGCAGCAAGAACGGAAAGCCTCGGACGGGACTGGGCTGACGACGACGGACTTCGGACTTCAGTTACGGGTGGGCCTCCGGATACCTCGGACCTTGGACTCTCGGCTTGGGCTCTGGTCGGGACTCGCCGCGTTCCTCCACCGTCTCGTTCGGATGCTGGACCGCCTCCTCCGTCTCCTCCGTGGGCCTGAGGGATACTTGAGCAGAAATATCTGCCACTGCGCAGAAGAGTTCCGTCACGACTGTAGAGGGTCAGGGGGTCGGCGTGGCTTCACCGACGCGTGGGGAAAGGGCAAGTCCCTGTTCGGGCGCCATTATGTGGTAAATAAATAAATAATACCCTATTTTTGACTAGGCATATAGCATAACAGATAGCTCAATAAATAAGAGTCAAGATTCGAGGTAGTAGGAGTTTCTGCAGGTTTATTACAGCATAAGGACAGGATCAGGACAACCTGCATAGGATGACCCAGCAGCTGCTGGGGCCGGGTCTGGGATGAGCGCGCTAACTTTTAATAACAATACATGAACTTATATACACAGCGCAAACACATAGCATTACATTGCAGTAGGCGTAGCAGTGGGTGGAGCAGAAGGCGTGACGCGTAGCAGTCGCGAAAGATAACAGTAAAAGTAGGTGTAACTGGGCGTATACATAGACATGTGGTGCAAACGTAACAGAATATGTCATGAATGGGGCGGAAACATAGGAGGGGGCTACCTAAGGAGCCGGGACCTCTAACCTGGTGGTGCACGCAAACTGGCAATGACGTATTACTAGGAGAAGCTGGGGGCTATGAACTCTGTGCTAGGAGCAGAGACTAAAGTCTGGAGGGTCGGAGCGACTTGTACCTAAACCCTATCTAGTATCTGATGTTTAGGGAACATGTTGATATAAACTAGAAGTCATGAGGGGAAAGGCTAACTCGATTCTAAGACTGGACCATACATTATTCTACATGTAGTGTGTGATGAAGAATACTAAATGACCATTAAATACAGTATTTCTCTAACGTGGAGCCGCATAGGCTAGACAATGACGGGAACTATTGATGCAGTTCAGTAGCTTAGGAATGCAGAGAAGGAGGACTGAACTGATAACTGGAACTATAACATACTTTTGGCAGACTCAGAGGCAGAGCCAGGCTGCACCGGGCACTGCGAGGCAGGAAGTAAGTGAAAGGTCGAGGATACAGGTGGGGGCTGTATCGCTCCTCAGCGAGACTTCAGGAGACAGGAGCTGAATCTGTGGTCCGGGCCCTTTTGAGGCCTGGAAACGGGGACTTTATAATGAAATAACGTGCACACTGAGAAACGTGGCAACGTAACTTTACATAGGCCTGATATTCGTAGTATTCACGAGGACTGGAAACTAGCATACTAAAGGTGGACACAACTGTAATTGCGTCATTAATCGGACATGGGGAATAACATATGCATATTGGTCATGCACACATAACATATGATGGATGAGGCGTAGGGACACAGAACATGGCAAAATTTACTTTTCCACAACACAATGTCATCCATTTGCACTTGCATCTGTTCAACAGTGATTTGATATCACCTCCCCTCGTGGGGAGTGTAACCTGCTCAATCACCTGCCACGTGATGTCAGTGACACTGTGCTTCATGTCTAGGTAGTGAGATACCAACGGCGCCGTCATCACTGTGCAATTTATCCTGTTCTTATGTTGGATAATCCTGTTTTTGATGGTCTGGGTAGTCTGGCCTACGTAGAACAAAGAGCAAGGATATTGAATGGCACAAATCACGTTTTGTGATCTGCAGTTGGTGTGATTCTATAAGGTGTGGGTTCTGTTTCTGTAGATAAATACTTTGGTATTGAGTGTGAGGTCGCAGACGGAGCAGTTTTGGCATTTGAAATGGCCTACTATAGGTGGGAGCCCCCACGCAGCAGTGATCGTGTGCTTGTCTGTAGTCTTTTCGGGCAAAGTGATGGCGTGTACCAAGTGAGATGCAAAGTTGTCTCCACGTTGGTAGGAGAAAAGGGGTTCCTCCTTGAATGATTCGAATGGGCGGAGTATGGACCAATTGCTCCTGATGATTTTGGCCACTTTGTTGCTACTGGGGCTGAATCTGGATACAAATGGGATTCTTTTCAGTGGTTGTTTGGTTTGGGAGATAAGTAATTATTCCCTGTGACTGTACCAGGCTCTTTTGCGAGCTCTCGAGATGGGTCTTTTGGGGTATCCTCTTGTAATTAGTTTGTTGGACCGAACTTCAGCTTCCCAAAAGTAGTCTTTGCGACAGTTGCAGTTCCTACTGATACGAAGGAATTGACCATATGGTAGTCCATCTCTCAGTCCACATGGGTGATAACTAGTGTACTGTAAGAGCGGGTTTCTTTCGGTTGGTTTCTGAAGGAGGCAAGTACCCAATTTGCCCTCTTCTGCATGTATGGTCATATCCAGGAAGGGTAGATCATTTCTTCTACATTCACAGGTAAAGCGTAGATGTTCTTGAGAGTGGTTTAACCAGTCCATGAAGGAGGTGAGGTCCTCTTTGGTTCCATTCCATAACAGCAGAATGTCGTCTATGTAACAACGCCATGGACTGATGTAGTTGGAGAAAGGGTTGTTCGTGTGTAGAGTATGTGTTTTTTCCATGTTGTGTACAAAAAGGATCGCAAAGTTCTGCGCAAAACAGACACCCATAGAGCCCCTAAATCTGCAAATAAAAGGTGTCTCGGTGCAGGAAGTAGTTATTTTGTAGAGCAAATCTGAGAAGATCCATGATAAAGTCAGTGGGTATCCTGGTTGGCAGAGGTCTTTCAAGTAGGAGAGATTTAATCACCTGTAGTCCTACAGCATGGGGAATGTTTGGGTACAGGGATTCGATGTCTAACCCTGCCATAAAGTCGGTTTCAATGTTAAAAAGGTTTGTCCTCAATGGTGTTTATTAAGTCCGCAGTGTCTCTGATGAAAGTATCGGTCAAGGGGACAAACTCTTTGAGAATGGCATCAATGTATTTCCCAACGGGGTCCAGGATTGAACCACAACATGAAACTATAGGGCGTCCAAGCGGGTTTAAAACGTCCTTGTGGATTTTGGGGAGGACGTAGAGAACAGGAGTGCAGGGGTGTGGGTTGTTCAAGCTGTTGGAGCTGATTTCAGGAAAGGCACAGAACATTTACACCTTTGGCAGTTGTCTTATCTCAATAAGCAGCCAGTCATTTGGCTGAGCGAGATTTAGTTAGCACAGAAAAATTCGATCTCAACAGATGGAGTCAAGGCGTGGTACTATGGATAGTGCATGTTCATCAAAAGTCAGTTCCCCGGATGTTCTTCATCCTTGTCTGTTTGCAGCCTTTGCTGAGGTGTCAGCTTTTTGATGCAGTCCATTGCTGCTTTAGGGGGTCATGAAAATCTTGGGTTTCCCACGGTCTTCACACAGCCATGCTGAGTTTCACATTGGGCAGGGGATCTCAGCTTATTGAAGCTTTTTCTTCATAGGGAGGTACTCTTCATACGCTGCCTAAACGCCTACCTCAAAGTCAGGGTAGAATGCCAAGACATTGCCCTAGTAATTGGTGTTTGTTTGTCTCTTGCCATCCGCAATACCATGTCACGGTCTCTGTAACTTAGCAGTTTTGCAACTATGCATGAGGAGGAGTCCCAGGGTGTGATCTGGCCATTAGTGATCTGGGTGCTCTTTCGACAACTAGCAGGGAAGAGAGATTTTCAGCTCCAAAAATCTCCTTCAGTAGTTTTTCAACGTACGTCTCCATTCTTCCTCTATTTATTGACTCCAAGATGCCTGTAATGCACACATTATACCTTCATGAGTGATTTTTTGGATACTCGTTCTGTACTTGAATAATCACTAAAAACACTTTCCATGTGGAGGCACTTCGTACTCATGGAGAACAACTCATCTTTGATCATCAAGATTCTCTGTTCTGCTTCATTGAGGCATGTCGTGTGTTTGAGTGTGTCCATCTGGAGATTCAGGCTGTCTATTTTCCTGTCAAGGGAGTTCAGGTTTTGTTGCAGAGCAAATAGCGTGACTTCCAGCTTTGACATTTCTTTGGGAGCCAAATTGGACTCATCGACAGTGCACGTACATTTTCACCAGTTTTTCTTGTTTCAAAAGTTATCCAGGGCTGACTTCCATCGGTATCTCACATGTTTCTTGGTATCTTTATTAATTGTAAATTAACTCCTCAGGGTTCCTTTAGGGTCTTGATATCTCTCAGGTAATGTAAACTGGTATGAAAGGGATCAGTTGTCAACTCTTTTACTTCTACTATGAAGTCCTTGCACAGCCACTTGGTGGTGAAGGCCCTGGGAGATTCTGGCATCAGGCACTGTAATGAGGCTTGTGTTACCAGCCGGGTGCCTAGCCTAGCCTAGCACAGGCATATAGTAGTGACTGAGCAGAGGGATAGTCTAATAGAGGATGAGGTATGGAAGTGCCGGACCCACTATCTCAGATATGTAGCAGGATGCCACATCCCGGGGGCTCAGTCGCCCTTTACAGCTTCAGTCTGTGAATGAATGAATGACCAACTTCTAAAGCAATTGCCCAAAGGTGTCAGGGTGCTAAAGCGGTTCCACTGTCAGCGATGGGAGCATCAACCCTCTAAGAAAACAGTTAAAGGGTAAAAAGCCAGATCTTTAAAGACTTACGGAAGGAGAGGTATGACTCAAGACAGGAGATCGATATAAGGAGAGCATTCCAAAGTTTAGAGGCCGTCACAGGAAAATCTCTTCCTCCCCACCTTGCCCTCCTAAACCTGCGAAAAACCAGACAAATTTAATTGGCAAACCAAAGCTGTCTAGTAGGGACATAATATAGGAAGAGGTGTTTGATTACCTCTGGCCCTGAAATCATGTGAAATTTTGGAAAATCCAAGATAAGTTTCGCTGCAGCATTCTGGACAAGTTGAAGCTTCTTAATAGATGCTTTGTTGATATCCAGATAGAGTGCATTACAGTAATCCATCCTAGACTGAATCAGGGCCTTGGCTGCTTGTTTATGCACAGACCAATCTTCCTAAGGGTCTATCCTTATAACACAGAAACAGGGTGAAACAGTCCTATTAATCTGGAGATCAAATGACAGCTTGTTGTCTTCTATAATGCCAAGATTCTTTCCGGAAGCAGCAGAACAAGGATATAGTCTAAGCATTACTGGCCACCATGAGTGGGTCCATATAGTTTGCTGGCTACCAAAGACCAGAACCTCAGTTTTGTCCCCAGCACCAAAGTCGAAAGTAGTGATGTACCTTCCAAGATGCCACAGTCTGCATGCAGTTGTTGAAATTGGTGGTGGAGCCCTCTATATGCTTTGTGTTAGACACAATTATTTGTGTATCATCAGCATAGGATAAGACCTCAAGCCCAAAGGATCTAATCAGCTTAGATAACGGAGAAATATATATTTAATAGAGTGGGGCTCAGAGAGGACCCCGTGGAACTCCACAAAAAAATTGGGTGTAGGGTCAGAGTAAAATTGGTCCATCTTTACTTTCTGTCCCTGAGTCCAGGTGAGTCCAGGTGTTTGAGGGGTAGGCTGAACATGAGGGGTCTGATCTGTTTTTTGTTGCCCTTTGCACAGTGCACAATTCTAAGGCAGTTAGTCGGAATGCCTGGTAGGGGTGTTCTGCAGTCACAGTGCCTCAATTGGTAGAGACAGCTGGTTGTGGTGCATGGGGAAGTAGCCACGCCAATGGGGACTTTATGTTTATAGCACGGTTGCAGGGCATCCAGCCCACTGCATCAGCTAAGGTGGTCCCATCCAGGTCCACTGCACCAATCCCCCACCACACCCGATGAAACCAGGTTGCTGCAGCAAGGGTCCAGCAGGCCACAACGCAGACCGGCCTGAAGGTGTCAGGGCTTCTCAACACCACTTGTAGCTGGCCCCATCAGTACACCGGTAGTGTCTGATTTTATCTTGATCTGCCATTGCCAGATATACGCAATCCGCCTTTGCCATCTCAGGCCTCACGCCACTCCTGAGGAATTGTGAGTGTGCTGTAATCTGGATGATGTGCAGGTGTTGATTATGTTTTGAGCCAAAGGTCCTCTGGGTCAACAGCAACAGCCCAGTGTGGTACCACCAGGGTTACAGGCTCGTCGGTTCGCTCACCTTTTTATTCCTAGGGTAATCTTTAAGGGGCCTCTGCCATTTCCTAAAAGCATCCACAGGCCTCCAGGTGGGCTATTGGCTCTGCCAGTAGTTAATGGCAGGCAATCGCCTATGTCTTCTAGGGTGAACCTTGCTCGTTGTTTTTGGCAATGTGTTAGCTTTGAACACCAGCGAAAAATGTTTCCACTGCAGTCTCAGCTTCTATATCACCGGGCTGTGTATCTACCCCTATCAGCCCTCTACATGAGGGTGAGAGCACCCTCAGCAGTTATGGTGTTTTACCAGCAGATTTTGAACCAGATTTCTCGCAGCTCAGTCCACAGGCCTCTCCGAACACTCCATGTTGGTAATCGTAGTGTTATGTGCCCTGATGTGCAAGATAAATGCAAGATATTATTTCCTGGCTGGCAGAGATTAACAAAGGTGCAGCAATCTTGCGGGTTTTTTTAGTTGAATACTGTGTCATAAACATGGGAAATATCCTGTTTGCTTTATTAGTAGGTCATTTTACCCTGTGGCACTTGTATTACGGTGACCGTGATAGCTGTCACATTTGTGATGTGGTAAAACGTTGGCTAAACATTAAATCAGGGCCTTTAAGTCATTGTTTTAATCTCTGAAGGTGCATTGTAGTTCCTATATCCCTAATAGGCTCTGCACATTGGAATGATATACACTATAGTTTTGACATAGGACTGAGGTCAGTATGTCTCTATTGAGTAGATTAAACTTAATTTTTTTTGTGTGCCAGCTAACTCAGAGGTCACTAGAAACTTTCTTGAATGAACAAGAAGGGATTCGTCTTTGACAACCGTGTAAATGTGACAACTTTGTTTCCCTTAGAGTCGGAACAATATCCTCAGAGTTGCCGAAACAATAGATAACCGTTTCACTTAGTCAATCGTGCATGCTTCGTTTCTACAGAGTTTGCACAGAAACAGAGAGATGGGTGTTTCAATAAAAAGGGTTTATTGAACAGTCTTCTTTCTCATGCAAGAGATATGAACTGCTACAATCAAAAGACAGTAGTATAATGCATACATCCTTAACAGTAATATAAAATACTACTATAATAGCATGGTCTGTAGCAATGACGTATATAAAAATACATACATAAATAACACAGGCTAAAATACTCAACTGGTGCTTCTAAAATAATCATACCCCAGTGTACCTAACCTAAGTCTAGTAGTAGGGAAGAAGTAGGTGCTGTCTTAGCATAAGTTTAGTTTTGCCAAGATTTGCCAACAATTTCTCTAGGTTCTAATCAGCTCCATACCTTAGAATGAGAGAGGTTGGTATCTCTTTCCCCTGACTCGATTCTCTAACAACCCACAAGGGGAGTCAGAAACACTGGAGCTGGATTCTCAGTGAGGAGGATGACAGCGTCTGGTCAGTGCGTCAGTTGGGGACTTGACTTCCTTCGGGACGTGCTATGGCGAGCAAAGTCGTGCAAGTAGGTAGCCTAGTCAAACCATATAATGGCTTGCCACAGCAAGTGAAGGTATATTTATACCTTGAAGGTGTTTAGGAATGCGAGTTTTGATGTAAAAGTCAGACATATCAATGTCATGAATGAACCCCTAAGGAATAGATGTTCATGTATTATTAATGAGTTCTTGGAGAAATCAAAATCCAGACAAGGGGATGTCCCTAAAGCTTAAGAGTCGGATTTTCCAAGAATTTGTTGTGACATAGATGAATGGATGTAAGTAGCCATGCCTGTATTTGGGTAGCATGGACTATGCCTAAATAAGGACTGGGTTTCTATGGCTATATAAGGGCAATGTGAATTGTACCTAAATAAGGGCATGAATCGGGAAATTCATACGGAATCTAAATTGATACAGAACACCCACTCCACTTTCTTATGTATGATGTTACTAAATTCATGTGTAAACGTATCTAAAATATATCTATATGAAAAAAGCATTGGTGCTGTACACATTATTATTCTTATTATTGTTTATTATTTTTATGGCGCACCAATCATCCCTAGAGGGATCTCTCGGCGCCCGGAAAGCAGACAACCTTGTACAACGTCAATACACTAATATAGCCATGTTTTTAGTTTTTTTCTTAAAGGCCATAAATGTAGGACAGATTCGCAGGTCTTCTGGTAGTACGTTCCAATATTTAGGAGCAACATAAGAGAAGGCACGACCACCCATCCTGACCTTTTTGATTCTAGGTATTTGGAGAAGCTTATGGCCACTAGATCTTAACTGACGGGATGGAGTGTGCCATATTAATTTTTTCCTTAAATATTCTGGTCCTACCCCCACCAAGGATTTAAAGACCAGCTTAAAGACTGCTCTTTTTCTCATTGGTAGCCAGTGCAGCTCATTCAGTAATGGGACAGAGGGGGTGTGTGCAGGTTTATTGAGAGCTAGACGGGCCACCGTATTTTGCCTGACTTGAAGTTTGGAAAATAGATCTTCCCTCATCCCTACCAACAGGCCATTTCCGTAGTCGCGTAGAGAGGAATCAATCAATCAATCAATCAATCAATCAATCATATCATTTGTAAAGTGCACTACTCGCCCGTGAGGGTCTCAAGGTGCTGGGGTGGGAAATGCTGCTACTGCTCGAAAAGCCAGGTCTTGAGGAGTTTTCTGAAGGTCAGCAGGTCTTGGGTCTGCCGTAGTTGGATTGGGAGGGTGTTCCAGGTATTGGCGGCGAGGAGGGAGAATGATCTGCCGCCTGAGGTCGCTCTCCAGAAGCGGGGGGCTGTAGCGAGGGCGAGGTCAGGGGAGCGGAGGTGGCGGGTTGGGGTGTAGAAGCTGAGTCATCTTGTGTGTGTGGGTGAGGAGGTTGAAGGTTATCCTCTTGTTGACCGGGAGCCAGTGTAGGTCTCTCAGGTGGGGTGTGATGTGGCTGCAGCGAGGGATGTCGAGGATCAGGAGTGCAGAGGCGTTCTGGATACGTTGGAGCCCTCTCAGGAGTTTGGCCGAGGCTCCTGCGTAGAGAGTGTTTCCATAGTCCAACTTGCTGCTGACAAGGGCCTGGGTGACTGTTCTTCTCGTTTCAGTGGGGATCCACTTGTAGATCCTACAGAGCATGTGGAGGGTGTTGAAGCAGGAGGAGGAGACGGCGTTGACCTGTTTAGTCATGGAAAGGGTGGAGTCGAGGATGACCCCTAGGTTGAGTGCATGGTCGGTGGGTGTTGGAGTGGTTCCCAGTGTGGTCGGCCACCAGGAGTCGTCCTAGGCTAAAGGGTTGGATCCGAGGATGAGGACATCCGTCTTGTCCGAGTTCAGCTTCATTCGCCTGTTCCTCATCCATTGAGCAACGGCCTTCATTCCTTCGTGAAGGTTGGTTTCTGCGGTGTGAGGGTCCTTGGTGAGGGAGAGTATCAGCTGGGTGTCATCGGTGTAGGAGAGGATTTTGAGGTCGTGCCGACGGGCGACGTGGGTGAGCGGTGCCATGCAGATGTTAAACAGGGTTGGGCTGAGGGATGAGCCCTGGGGTACGCCGCAGATGATCTCGGTGGCTTCGGAGCAGAAGGGGGAAAGGCGGACGCTCTGTGTTCTGCCGGAGAGGAAGGAGGTGGTCCAGTCCAGGGCCTTCTCTTGGATCCCAGCATTGTGGAGGCGTGTTTGTAGTGTGTGGTGACAGACCGTGTCAAAGGCGGCTGACAGGTCCAGGAGGATGAGGGCCGCCGTTTCTCCGTTGTCCAGCAGGGACTTGATGTCATCGGTGGCGGCGATGAGAGCAGTCTCGGTGCTGTGGTTGCTGTGGAACCCATATTGGGAAGGGTCCAGGATGTTGGGCTCCTCGAGGTAGCGGGTCAGTTGTTCATTGACGGTCTTCTCGATGACCTTTGCTATGAACGGGAGCAGGGAGATGGGCTGGAAGTTCTTGAGGTCCTTGGGGTCCGCATCGGGTTTCTTGAGTAAGCCGTTGATCTCTGCGTGCTTCCAGCTCTCCGGGAAGGTTGCTGTCTTGAAGGAGATGTTGATGACTTTCCAGAGATGGGGTGCGATGGATGTACTGGCTTTGTTGAATATGTGGTGTGGGCATGGATCTGCGGGAGATCCGGAGTGGATGGTGTTCATGATCTTGATGGTGTCATCATCGTTGATGTTGGTCCAGTACAGCAGGCAGTTGGTGCGGATGGTTGTCATGGGTGCGGAGGTCTCAGTTTTTGTCGGGGTGGTTGTGGCGTTAAAACTGTCGTGTATGTCTGTGATCTTGCGGTGGAAGAAGGTGGCCAACGAGTCGCACAGGTCTTGTGAGGGTGGGACATCGTTGGTGATGGAGCTGGGGTTGCAGAGTTCCTTCATGATGTTGAAGAGCTCTTTTCTGTTATGCGCGTTGTTGTCTAGGCGGTCTTTGAAGGAGGCCCTTTTGGCGGATTTGATGAGGTGGCATTCTTGTGGGCGGCATGGCTGTCCGGTGTTCGTTCACGGAGCCGGATCTTTTTCAGCTTTCGGCAGGTCTGCTTGGAGGCCCAGAGGTCTTCAGTGAACCAGCTGGCTTTCTTGTTGGTATGATTGTTGGAGGTTTCTTGATCGGGGCGAATGTGCTGGCGCAGTTGTTGATCCACTGTCTGAGGTTGCGGGCGGCGGCGGTGTCGGGGTCAGTATGGTCGGTGGGTGGGCTCTGGGCGAGGGTGGTGGTTAGCTGGTCTTCGGTGACTTTGCTCCAGCAGTGGTGAGGCATCTGTTGGGTGCGGTGGTGGGTGGTGGGTTTTTTGAAGGTGAAGTGGATACAGCGGTGGTCGGTCCAGTGGAGTTCTCTGGTATGGTTGAAGGAGACATGGGGGCTTGCGGAGAAGATGGGGTCAATCATGTGACCGGCGGAGTGGGTGGGTGTTGTGACGAGTTGCCTGAGTCCGAGATTGTCTCGGTTGTCAATCAGGGTGGTGGAGTTGGTGTCGTCATTGTTCTCGAGGTGGAAGTTCAGGTCCCCGAGGAGGATGTAGTCCGTAGAGGCGAGGGCGTGTGTGCTGACGAACTCGGCGATGGAGTGGCTGAATTGTGGTCGTGGTCCAGGCGGTCTGTAGATGAGGGTTGTTCTGAGGGTAGTGTTGGGGTTGGTGTGGATCTGGAAGTGCAGGTGTTTGGTGGTGCTGAGGGTGTTGTTGGTGTTGGTCGAGACTCTGAGAGTGTTCCTGGGGACAATGGCGATTCCTCCTCCCAATCTGTTGGTGCGGTCCTTGCGGGTGATCTAGTAGCCTTCTGGCTATGGCTATGTCAGGTGCCGAGGCGGGGTTCAGCCAGGTCTCCGTCAGGAAGGCGACATCTGGGGAGGTTGAGTCGAGTAGGTCCCAGAGTTCAACGGCATGTTTTTGGGCAGAGCAGGTGTTGAGAAGGATGCATCTGAGGTGGTTGGGCTCTTTCCTGGTCGCCAGGATGGTGGGGCGGGTGCTTGTGAAGCTGCAGTTCCTGCAGGTGAAAGCTCCGTGGGTGCGCTTCGGGGTGGCCAGGAAGCAGGTGTGTGATCGTCCGGTGTTGAGTGCGTGGATGGTTCTGGCATCGTAGCGGTGTCGGGTGTCGTGGCTTTCGTGGTATCCAGGGGTCCTGGCGCTGGGCACAGTCCAGGCACAGATGGGTACAGACGGGCTTGCCTTAGGTGCACCAGCGGCATGCCAGCGGCGCGCCCACGGCTCACCCGCGCTCGACCGTGTAGCGTCTTCCATATGAGGGGATGTGGGAGGGAGGAGCTGCTGGGAGGCGGGAGCGGGGCGGCAAATGGGATTGCAGGTTGGCGGGGCCGCAGGGACACAGCGGTGGGAAAAACCGGTGGGGGCCACAGGAGAACAGTGCACAGGAAGGAAAAACAAGTTTAGGCAAGAAAACAAATACAGGCACAGAGGAATAAAAACAAGTCTGGGCAAGAAAGCAAGTTAAGCACAGGGGAATAAAAACAAGTCTGGGCAAGAAAGCAAGTTAAGCACAGGGGAATAAAAACAAGTCTGGGCAAGAAAGCAAGCATAGGCACAGGGGAATAAAAACAAGTCTGGGCAAGAAAGCAAGTTAGGCACAGGGGAATAAAAACGATTCTGGTCAAGAAAGCAAGTACAGGCACAGGGGAATAAAAACAAGTTTGGGCAAGAAAGCAAGTACACGCACAGGGGAATAAAAACAAGTCTGGGCAAGAAAGCAAGTACACGCACAGGGGAATAAAAACAAGTCTGGGCAAGGAAGCAAGTTAGGCACAGGGGAAAAATACAAGATTAGGCAAAAACAATGCAGGCAGAGCCGAGCAGGGAAAGATATTTTTTAGCATGCGGATTAGTCCAAAACATTTACCAGATAGTGTCTTCACATGCTCCTCCGTGGATAGTTTAGAATCTATTAGCACACCCAGATTTTTACCCAATTTTTGGGGCGGGGAGCTTCTCCAAGTTCCTCCGGCCACCAGTCCTTGGTCCATATCTGCTCGGCTTTGCCGAACAGTAGGATCTCAGTTTTATTTGAGTTCAATTGCAGGAAGTTCTTTTTCATTCATACTGCGATTTTGGACATGCATGACTTGAATCTGTCTTTTGTTCCTCCTATGTCCCTCTCTATCGGGACAATGATCTGTGTATCATCGGTGTACGAGATGGTATGAAACCCGCATGATCAAATAACGGAGGCCAAAGACGACACGTAGATATTGAACAGTGTGGGACTTAGCACAGAGCCCTGGGGGACTCCCTTGTCCAAAATTGTGGTCCTGGACACAAAGGTGTCCAGTTGAACACATTGAGATCTTTCTGAGAGGAAGCTCTGTACCGAGTCCAGCGCCCTCCCCTTGACACCAATACCTCGCAGTTTCTCTAGAAGGATCCTGTGAGAGATGGTGTCAAAAGCTGCTGATAGATCCAGAAGAATTAGCATAGTAGGTGTACCTTCATCTAACAGCAGCCTGATCGTGTCTGACACTTCAGTTAGTGCAGACTCTGTACTAAAATCTACACGGAAGCCCGACTGTGAAGGGTCCAGGAGGTTATGCTGGTCCAGATAGTTTGGCAGTGGATGGTTCACCATAGACTTCATGATTTTTGAGCATAGGAGCAAAAGAGAAATGGGCCTATAATTTTGAAGATCCCCCTGATCAGCCGAGGTTTTTATTGGCAAAGGTTTAATAAATGCCTTTTCCATTTCAAAGGAATAGAGGCAGATGATAAAGATAGATTACAGATTTCTTTAATAGGGTTTGCAAGCTCCAGCCCCAAGTCAGACATGATGTGGGGAGGAGCCACATCAGCCAGAGAACCTGATTTACTATGTTTTAATAACACGAGGACTTGCTCCAACGTTACGGGATCGAAATGCTCCAGTTTTGAGAGCATGGGCTTATCTGAAACCCGGGTTTTTGTAATTTGCTCCGGATTTGAGGCCAAGGAGTTGTAGATATTATCTATTTTGCTAGTGAAATGTAGAGCAAGATCCTCACAAAATCTTGCGACGTAGGACCTGCGAGATTGCTCACACTAGGGTTAGTGAACTCCTTAAGAATTCTGAAAAGTTCTTTAGAGGAGCCCTTAGCTTCTACTATTCGAGTGGCTAAATGTGAACGCCTGGCCAGGTTACAGTTCCTGAGATAGTGCCTGTGTAATACATTATAAGCCAGTCTATCTTCATTTGATTTTGTTTTACTCCATTTGCGTTCTTTGACTCTGCAGGCCGCTTTCTCGGATTTCAAACTGTTGAAGTACCAGGGTGCAGGGGAGGGTTTTACATATATGGTTGTTGTTTTTATGGGAGCAATGATGTCAAAGACCCTGCTTATCTCTGTCTCAAGAATAGTTATAGCTTTGTTTACATCGTTGCACTCCTGAAAGGATGGAGGGGAGAATTCTGACCCAAATGTAGTGAGAGTAATTTTCCTCCATTGTCTGCGAGTAACTTTATGTACCTGGGCCAGGGACTGGCTTCTGTATGCAGCGAAAGAGAAGCTTAACCCCATATGATCAGACCAGCTAACTGTCTGAGGAGGTTCAGTTATAAGAGTAGACATATTGGTGAAGATATTATCCAGAGTATGGCCTGTTATATGGGTTGGCTTACTAATTTTGGGTGAAAGATCTAGCATGTCCATGGATGCCAAGAGATCTTCTGTGTCACGGTCCGTGATGGTATCAAAGTGAAAATTAAAGTCACCCACAATGAAAACATTATCATCATATAAAATATAGGGGGCAAGGGTTTCCAGTAGTGTGGTACAGAAAATCTTTTTGTTTTCCCCCGGCGGGTGGTGCACTGCTGCCTCTGTGACTTTCTGACAATGAGCAAATTCCAAAGAAAAAATCACCAACTACAAATTAGGTGAGGAGATGGTGTCCAGAACTGTTAATCCAGAGTGGAGCGGGTGGCTATCGCCAGTCCTCCTCCCCTCTTCACTGCTCCGTCCAACCTTACTAACATATTTTCTGAGGGAAATGTAATTGCAAGGGAGGGCGCAGAGTGTGACTGGAGCCGGGTTTCAGTAAATAAACATATATCGGGCTTGTGGACATCTAGCAGGTCCTAGATTTCTGAGGCATGTTTGGGTATGGACCTTGCGTTAATATAAAAGCAATTAACAGTTGTGTCCATGCCCTTTATAGTCTGGGCTTTACCTAGTTTAAGCTCCAAGACTGACGGATCTGTGAAGTGTTAATGGAGCCTAGGGTTGTTCGTTCTTGGCCTTTACTCCATTTACAATGAGGACAGCATCTAGATAAACCTTCATTATCTAACAGGATCCTGCCTTCACAGCTGGAGGTATGCATGGAGATCTTTACCTTAAACAGCTCCTCCCGCGCGTAGATCATGGGCGGCATAATGAGTGAAGCAGAATTTCCTGCCATCTGGCAGCGTCCAGGAGCGGATGGGCGCAGACAGGCTTACCTTTGGCCCACCTTCGGCGCGCCCACAGTGCGCCCACTGCGCGCTTGTGAATGTGGTGTTTAAATGTGTTTAGGTGGCCTGGCGCTAGATCGCAAAATGCCCAAGATGGCGCCCAAGTTCTGTGTCACTCAGAGGGGGTTACCTCTCTCCACTCAAATGGCTATTACAGAGCCACGGTGGACCGGAGAGACCCTTCCTACCCTAATGCCCAACACATCGCAAATTATCAGGTAAGTGTTTAAAAATAAAGTGAAATGCAGTTTTTAGGAATTTAAAATATACAATGAGAATCACACAATTTGTAAGTTCTAAAAATGATATTCAATTACAGATGTATATTAAATCAAGTTTTCATACTAAGCACATATTTACGTTTGAAATGCTAAATGAATGAACCATGAAAGTATACATTTATGAAATGGCTCATAAATACAGAAGAAAAAGGGCCAAAATCATTTCATGACAGATTACTTAAAACTGGTTGTTTAAGGACAAAGTGGTATATTGTCTCTGGAAGTATTCAAAGAATTCTTGTTCTCTATGAATAGTTCTACTATAAGCCGATTACTTGTGCCAAAAATGAAAAATACAAATTTGGAAAATAAAATATATCATAGTAAAAAGTTCTAAAGTTAGTCCATTGTATTTGAAAAATGAAGATCAAATTCAAAAGTCTCTCAGATTACAGAAGTCTGTGTTAGGGACTGGAGAAAACACGAAATCTTCTAATCCTGTAGACAAAAAATCATCTATCATTGCAGGTGAAAGTTGGATTACCTCGTTCAGAAGATTAACCGCACATAGATGAGAAGCATCCCCTTCAGCATTGTTCGGATCAGCAATGTTGGTATCAAATGTTACCTGCATGCCTTTTGTTTCCTCTCGTACCTCAGCAGCAGCATTTTGCATCTGTGAGATCTCAATGAATGCCGTTATCAGGATTGCTAGCCGCTGGGATAACACAGAGCATGGGCCATTACCGGTTCCAGCAAATTATCGACATCCGTAGCTATGACTGGTGGGAGTGTTAGACAGATGTCTAGCACGCATTCTTCTCCGCAAAGCAGGCAGCGTAGAACAGGGAACATGAAATCTTGACAGATTGGTCTGAATGACAGAAACCATGTGGTATTTAATTCTCTTGGACAAGGTAAACCCAGAATTTGAACGATGCGCTCTCAACACTTCTTTGCCTGTAGATTTGTCTCCATGGAAAACTGGGTATCACTGGTGAATTGGCTTGCCATATCGTTGCAGTAGGAGCAACAATAGTATCCCTGCAACGAGTCCCAAAAGTGCGCAAAGTTGGGAAATATTCCGAGGACTACTTGAAAAGGGTGCTAACAGTCCTGAACATACGTTTTTAAATAGATGTACAATAAAGCTTGTATCAGACATGTTTAATATATGACTTAACATTGCTGAGAAACGTATAGGGCAGTTTGTGTTCAAAAGGTCATGTATCTCGGCAGAAGTCCTTGCAATTTGTAGATCATAGGTTTCTTTGGCCGAGGTCAGTGGCACAGGGTTCTGCAACAGAATGGCTTTCATTCTGCTATGAGTATCAATTTGTATAGAATAGATGTTTAATGAAGGCCATAGAGGCGACTCCCTGGCTGTCTTGGTTTGTGGAAACAATACTTGCATACAGCAAGTGAACCTGGATGACACAGTTACTAGATATAGAAGGCCTGTAAACATGCCATAGAAGCTGTGATCGCTCAACATGAGGTAATTTCCATTTCTAAGTTGTCCAAAAATTGGATCGATCTCCACAGCTGGTACACCTTGCAGGTGACAGGATAGGTGATTAGAGGAACCGCTGCAGGCCCCCTGTAAATTAATACCCTGGTAAAGGAGAGAATCACTTAGTGGGTTTTTACAGTCAGAACCGCTAAGAAACACTACACGCCCCCCACTCCAACATCTGTGTGTATATGGTAAATCCCAGGATGTCTTGATGGATTCTTTACCCAACCTTTCATATTTGCCTGCTGGTATGTATTTTAGGCAATACTGAAAATGGAAAAATATAACTGGCCGAATGATTGTTCCATGTATTATCCATTCTGTAGCATTTTTTTCTGCCACTGGTAACCTTTTCAGTTTTTCAATGCTCAGCACCGTTAAGTCTGCTCTCCTTTGTGGCAGTTTGCTCTGTTTATCAGTGAGATTGAATTCTGAAAACAGTAACGTAGTATTGATTAAACGCCAAGGCACATAGCCTGAATGCAAGTTTTGGAGCGTCCAACCCAATAGCTTGATAGAGCGTAGCTGAGACTGACCATGTTGCAACATGACCAAGTCTTGTTCCATGATGTCTATGGTAGAAGATACAATGCTGTCCAATGAATATATCCTGGACGACAGAGTTGTTAACCCATTATCAACTACAGATAGAGATTTCTCTAAATTAATACAATCAATTTCTTGTATTCGTTCTGCAGTCTCTGCTTGCATAATCTTCCATATTTCATTATATGCAGCTTATATACGGATCCTGATAGTTATTTGTGTCTAGGGGCCAGAGCAACCATTTGTTCCAATCTGGATCTGATCCGTTGTGATGCAAAATATTATGTACTTCAACCTCCCCCCGTGTAGAGCTATTGCTCGCAGGTATTGGTATGGTTGGTGTGTTCAAGTCCTTGATCTTGGCTAACCCAAGGAAAGACATTTGTTGGACAGTGTCATTAAAAACATAATTTGCTCAGGGATGATACTTGCTCTATACACAGCATCTATCCTCTGCACTTGCCAATCTTCTGTACCCCAGGTAGTTTTTGTCTCAATTTTGTCTTTCGAAAAGTCGAAACCCTGTCTAGACAGTTGGGCATTAAAGGATGCAGAATACATTTGTTTTGAATTTGTCAACATAATTTTAATTCCTGTTCTGTTTATATTTATGAAGTAAAATGTTTCTGCATTCAATATATTGCACCCTGAAAAATATGGAAACCCGTTGTAGGCGTAGGACAATGTTCCCATTGGTTATACATATATACATTTTCTAGGCATTGTTGATTTGTGCAAGAAATGATGACCTTACTGGTTATAACAATACATTTATTCATAGTCTAATTAACCTTCTGAATATTCATGATTTGTGAATAGTGCTGACATCTCTAGATCATACATCATATTATTAATCTTGAAGTCCCAAGCATCAGAAAAGGTACTATAAGTAATAAGACACTTAATTAAATCTTAAATAAGTGTGGAATCTTCACAGCTCCGACGGACCAAAAATGTCCCATTCTGTTTTGTCCCAAGCTTTACCATCAGGTATAGGAACGGCTGTGATATTCACTGCTGACAAGTTTCTTTGTTCACGATGAGATGATTTGTGTGGCTTCAGGAGTAAGTTGACTTTCTGACTTGCTGTGTCCATTCTTACATATCTTTCATTTATCAGCATACCCAGAGTTATTACTAGAGTTAACCAAAGTAGAAGAAAAAATATTCCCAACACAATCCATAATTCATTCCTTGGTGAAACCAGATAAGTTTTTTCCAGGTGATGAAAAAAAACTGTTGCCTGTTCTTTAAAAGTTATTTTTGCTGGCATTGTTTCAGGTTCGCTGGGATCCTCAGAAAAAGTATCAACGTTTATGAATTCGCTAGAGGCAGTTCGGTCAATGGCTGGAATTGCATTCAGATTCATTGAATTCACTGGAACCACTTGATCACTTGTTACTTCATTGTAGACAGGTGCTTCTTGTCAAACTGTTATTTGGGTCTCAAGAGGAACGAGTTCATAGCTTTGTTGCATAGTTCTTCTTTTCTCACTGCAGATTCTTTAATGGTGATGAGTCTCTCAGTTTTAACCGCTTGGATTGTAGCTAGAGGAGTGCGTCTGCTACATTGTCGGAGTCCACTTGGCCTACTGCTTAGTATCGGGCACATAGTGTGGCTTGATCAGGTTGATGCACACAAAACTGTTCTCTTTTTTTCCAGCAAGGGCAGCATTATCACTGTTCCTGTTCTGTGGATTGCTAGGACAGGTAATGGTTGTCTGTAAGAAGGCCCAAATTCCTTCTTGTCCGACTAGATTACCTAGCTTTGGGATCCAGACAGGCCTTGCTGGGAAGGGTCGTTTTTTCCCCAGTGGTAGTTGGCTTCAGGAACACGTTGCTTTGTTTTGTTCTCAGTTCGTTTAAGTCCTGTTAAACAGCCACACGATCTTTGATATAACATATCTCAATTTCCACCACTGATGTGTGACAATCAAGGTTCGGGACCAACATTATTGTCCCAAATAAGACCTATCATGCTTTGATACCCACTAGAGAACTTCTTGGCAAGTTGTTAGGACTACGTTGGGCACTTAGAGGTTTAACCCACCTGTCACCCAAAACTAATCCCCTAGCTGTTATAGATTGCTTTATGTCCCGGTTTTTCTCTTTCCACAACCAAATTTCCCTCAGGATGGAATGGACTAGAGAACAGCAATGCAACGCCCAAACGGGCCATTGCTTCTTTGGAAGCTTGAGAGCTAAACGCAGGACCCTGGTCAGAATGTAGCTTGCAAATTGCCTGGGTGCCGATATTGACTCGCAAATCTTTTATAACAGTTTGAGCGTCAGCCGAGCATTGAGGCCACATCCAAAGGAACCTTGAACACGAATCCACTGCAACCATGATATATTTGTAGTTACCATCCCTTTGTAAGGGACCGCAGTGGTCCAAGTAAACGCAAGCTAATGGTTTATCTGATATTAACAGGGGCGTCTGGGCAGGAAGTTTCACAGTTGAGATTTTCCTCTTTTGACATATTTCACAGTCCAGAACATTACTTCTAGTCTGCTTACTAATGCCTGGCCACCAGTACCTATGTTTTAATAAGGAAACTGTGGCTGAAACACCTGCATAAGCAGAGGCGAGCCCTTCATGGGCTACAAGGATTAGTCATAGTCTATGTTCCATGATTGGAATTACCTTATCCCCCACTCCAGGGATTCGAGCAAATGAACATTGTTCGCATCAGTTATATATGAGTATTTGAGTGGAAACCCTTTAAGTAACGCTGTAGCGCGGACTTTGTGGCATTGACAGGAAGCATTATTTCACTGTCTATTTTTGTTTTTGAACAAGTAATTGCAGCTACGGAAGCCAATTGTACAGCCCCCTTTGCAGCTTCATCAGCCAATTAATTCCCTTCAACGTGAATGACTCAGCGTGTGTATCACATGAGTGTTTTGTAGTCCGTTTGGCAACGCACCTACTTGTTCCCAAAGCATTGTGTGCTTGATTGTGCCACCTTTTGCATCCTTGAAACCATTTTGAAGCCAATTCTGTAAATATTAATTTTAAGATTGAACACAATAAAAAGAATCACACACTATGAGTTTGGGGAATCCTCGAACCTTATTTTCAAGTGCCATTGTGAATGCTTGTAGTTCACCTCCCTGAGCTGTACAATCTCCTAGAGATTGCTTTTTTGTGTCCATCGATCTGAATTTGCCATTGCGCATATGACCTTTAACAACCGCACATGCAGCACTTTAAACTTGTTTGCCTTCCGTAGCGGGTTGTACTGGTCCGTCAGTATAAATTATACATTCATAGTGGTCTAGAGGTAGAATTTCATCATGCAGAGGACATTTGTGTCCGTATTGCAGGAAAGCTTGTGTTTTCAAATAAGGATCATAAACGTATTCAACATCAGTTGCAGTAAGAGCATTAACCCATTGTATCCATCTTGGAGGTAACGCTTTAGTATTTGTAATGCTCACTTTTGTCACTGCCTCCTAGGCAGGTACAGGAGTTATGACCAAAATGCATTTCCCCTCTGCTAGGGTTCTTTCTATTGCTACAGCGGTTTGAACTGCTGTCAGAATTTTTTCTGTAGAAGTGAATTTCATTTCTGTTTGTGTGTACAAATGTGATTTGTGTGCAATTGGTACTTTTTCACCTTGGTTAAAAGTTAAGTTGGTGAATCCGCATTGATCCGGAATGATTCGGATCACTAAGATGCCTATGCTTATGCGTGTTTGTAAATGTTTAGTTGCTAACATGTCTTTTTGTAGCGAACACAACATTTTTATGTGTTCTTGTGTCCAATTTACAGTTTTAAAATCAGGTTTGATTAATTTGTAGAGAGGTGTAACCCTTTCTGCGTAGTTTAGAATGTAAGTTCTTCCAAAATTCAATAAACCTAGAATCGATTGTAAATTCTTCAGCGTTTTTGGAGGTTGGAGCAGTGCACACTTTTCAAAAAAGTTGGCTGCAAGGATTTTTACTTCACTTGAAAGTGCATTTCCTAGCAAAAGGAAGTTCAGATAGGCAATTCTTGATTTTTTTTAATTGAATGTGTACCCTTCAGAGGCGAAGCCAAGTATAATGGTGTTCATCCTGTTCAAGTCAGATAGATATCATCAACATATGACAATGCCTCGTCATCTTAAATTTGTAGTAACACAGTCATCCTTGCTGAGAATAACCCTGGACTATTCTTGAATCCTTGAGGGAGACAACAGAATTGACGAAGTATCCCCTTATTGAGAAAGTTGCCTAATACCTACTTTCAGGTGCAATTTTTTGACAAATGAAAACATTAGAAATATCTAATGTGATTTTAAAGTTTTTATGCACAATGTTATTCTTTAATGCTGTACTGTGTACATTTTGCACTGCAAATGTTTTACAACATAAGTTTAAGTGTCTGTAATCCAAAACTAGACGATATGTATTGTCTGGTTTGGAAACAGGAAACATATGACTGTTCATTGATAAGGTACAAGTTTCAATCACCCCTTTATATTCAAGTTGATCTAAGATATCCCTGGCCTGTTTTTTAGCTTCTTGCTTATCTGGGTAGTTGGTTGATTTTTTAACTGGATTTTATGGACGAGGTGTATCCTTATCCCATCCTACAAGATTTTTGTATAATGCTGGGGCATGGACGACTGACCATTTCCTGGCATAAGTATATATTTTAAATGTACTGGTACATGATTAGAGAAGGCTAGCATAATGATGTATTCGCCATGTGGGCACTCCCTGACAAATTCTGGTGGCCAGTCCCGTTCTGCTAGAAGTGTATCATAACCCTTTGAAAGTTGTTTCCAAAAGAGTGCTTTCACTTTTCTTGGTATGTCTTCCTCCATCCGGAGTGTTATTTCATATAACCTATGTGGAGAGCTAACCCTAGTGTCTGCAGTTTCAACTTGAATGTCTTCATTCAAGTCCACTGTCTCCAAAAGTCCCTTCAGGTTCTGGAGAGCTATTGTTACTTCTGCTGCGCTGTCCAACATTGTCTGAGCCAATTCTCTGTTCTTAAGTAGTGTCCTCAAGATCAGCGGCATGTCTGATTATTAGACCTGCTACCTTCTTTTTGGTGAATTGAGGTGTTGGTTTACTTTTCTGAACATGTTGATCATCTTTGGACTTCACGCGTTCTTCTTTTTGATCTGACCGTCCTCTTCTTCTTCTTCAGTATCTTGATACCTGTTAGGTTTTCTCAAATTATCCTTATTCCTAAGGTTATACCTCCTTTCAGAGGTCTCCTTTTGAGGAGAACTACCTCAGGAATGAGAACACGTCTCTTTAGAAGTTTGTTTGCTATTCTCCCACTTCTTTTTAGGAGATGTAGGAGTGTTTTTAGTAAAGGCCTTTTCAGGACTTTCAGACAGTTGTGGTTTAACTGGTTTCCCACCCAAACTGTCTATGCTAATTCTTCATAGGATTTTTCAATTATTCTGGCTAGAATTTGTAGTTATTCTGTTCCATCAAATTCCCTTAATTTTTGGTGGATTGCAACTGATGCTGCTTCTCGTTTAATATTCGATAATATTATTGTTGAGACCTGGTTGAAATGTTTCAGTAATTTCATACCTAAATTCAGAGCAGGCTCTGCCCCGTATTGGTTTTGAACCTGTTTCAGGACATCAGATATTACCACCACAGACGAAACACCATGTATTTTAGTGTAGATAGCAGCGAATATTGTACTCCTAATGGTGCAGTTCTCCAGATGTGGTATTATCCCCATTGGTAAACGGATTGTTAAAATTCTATGTTTCTCTTAAGGGCTGGTATTAGGAAATACCGCTTTGATTTGAGTAATCTTTTGAGCTATCTAGAATGGATTTTGTTCACATTTTGTGGGCAATTTTCCCATGACTGCGTGTAAAGTCTGTGGTGTGATTTTTAGGGTATTCCCCTGGTGAGAGGTTTGTTGTGGAATAACTACTGGAGGTTGGACTGTGAAAGTCTGCATGTCATTTTGTACCAATTGTCTATGCATTCTGATTAACTTTTTGAGTTCAGTAAGTAATTCTATGTCTGACATTTCTTCAATGTCAGGATGAGGTGTATAGACAGCCATAACCGTGCATGTTGCTCCTGGTCTACCTAGTGGACCGAGCCTGGTAATGTGATTTAAATGTTTTATGGCGCTTTTGAACCAGAGCTCATGCTCCTGGTATGTGAGTGGAATTTCAATATGCTCGAAAAGAATATATTCCTCTGGTGGATCATCTTCTTTGTAGAAGTGAAACATTTTAGTTACTGGATTTGATTCTGAGAATACTATCCATGAATAGAATACCTCTGTCTGGTGATATTCATGTGCCTCTATCACAAAAACTGCTCTACCACCTCTTGGTGTTAGGCCATGTTTTATACGTTTTAGAGTGATGGCTCTCCTTAAGTTTGGAGAAAAGATTATAGCATTCTCATCGGTTTCATTAAAACCTGTTAAATTAA
Organism: Lissotriton helveticus; assembly: GCF_964261635.1. Taxonomy (NCBI): domain Eukaryota; kingdom Metazoa; phylum Chordata; class Amphibia; order Caudata; family Salamandridae; genus Lissotriton; species Lissotriton helveticus. Next base: position 130,168,447 of record NC_136064.1, read on the forward strand.
AAGCTGGTACGGCATTGTCACCTGTAGCTCTAACAGTTTTGGTGTTATTGTCTCCGGTTAGGGAAATTTTTGTTTAATGAAAATTGCAGAGCAAGATTCAAGGGAACAAAGATAAGGTGCACAATATTTTGGAACACTGTTTTCTTCAACGTGGAACAAACCAAAAAGCTAATACATAGGATTTTCGTCCTCCTCAGCTATGGCGGATATTTATCTCTACCCACGCCAGACGTCTAATGGAGTTTTATGAGTAGGGGTCTCTGAGAAAAGCACAACTGAGTTACTTCAGTATCTAGCTTTAAATGGGTGCCTTACCAAACGTTGGGCGCCATGTAGTGTTGTTCCTATATCCCTAATAGGCTCTGCGTATTGGAATAATATACACTAAAGTTTTGACATGAGACTAAGGTCAGTATGTATCTATTGTGTACATTAACCTTAATTACTTGCGTGTGCCAGATAACTCAGAGGTCACTAGAAACTTTCTTGAATGAACAAGAAGAGATTCATTTCTGACAACTGCATAAACATCACCACTTTGTTTCCCTTGGAGTCAGAACAATATCTTCAAAGTCGAAGAAACAATAGATAACCGTTTCACTCAGTCAATCGTGCATGCTTCGTTTCTACAGTGTTTGCACAGAAATAGAGAGACAGGCGTTTCAATAAAAAGGGGTTTATTAAACAGTCTACTTTCTCATGCAAGATGTATGAACTGCTACAATCGTAAGACAGAATGCAAAGTTTATTTATTTATTTCATGCCTTTTTATATAGGGCGGACTTTACCCGAAGGTGTCAGAGTGCTTCACAGTAGGAACAGAACTGATACATGAGTAGAAACGTTACAAGTGAACATATTACAAGAGCAAACGTTAAGTTACATGAGGCAAAAATGACAATTGTGAGCAAACAAAATACCAGAGGTAGAAAACGGTACATTACAGGAGAAAAAAGTGACAAGTGTGCAGGTTACAAAAACATACTAAGTACAAGTAGAGGTATAATACTGCAATAAATGGCAGACACTCAAGCACAAAACGTTACGTAGGCACTGGTGGCACTTGTGCAAGTATCTAAAGCAAACAAAATGTAAAAGGTAGCAAACAGTGTGTTACAAGAGAAAAGTGACATCTGTATGTTACAAACAAGTACCAAACACAGGTAGAAGGATAATACTGTAATAACTGGCAGAACATACTGGGAAGGTACTTCCATAGTCATGGAGAAAAGGATTCTCTATAATGGAGGGTCTTCCTTCAGATAGAGAGGGTGTGAATTACATTTGGTAGTGTCTTTGAAGGAGAAAAACTTTGAGGTCAGTTTTGAAGGCCTGGGAGAAGGTGGTGGTCCGGAGCTGAGGCGGAGGTGAGTTCTAGATTCCCACCGCGTTGCCTGAAAAGGATTGGGCAATCGATCTTTTCTTCTTGAAAGTGGGAGGTTCAAGCAGTAAATTTTCTGCATTACTTGATGGTCTAGAGCCTCCAGAGAGTTTCAGTTTATTCGCCAGGTAGCAAAGAGAGGAGGAGTGCAGGGCTTTGTGGGTGATACATGTAGTCTTATAGATAGATCTTGCCTCGATGGGAAGCCAGCGGAGGGTTGATAGCATGGGTGTGATGTGGTCGCTTCTTTTGGCCCCAGAAATGAAGCGAGCTGCTGAATGAAGAATAGATTTAAGGGGGGACAGGTGGAATTTGGGGAGGCCAGTGAGAAGAGAATTGCAGTAGTCCAGTCTGGAGAGGACCAGCGATTAGACCAGGGTTTTAAGGTCTTGCTCCGGGAAGAAGCGACAAATTCCCCAAAGAAGGCTCAGTTGGTATCGAGCAGACTTTGCAATGGAGTTGATGTGGGAGACTAGATTGAGTTTTTTGTTGAGTATGACACACAGGGATTTTGCGCTGTCAACAATGATGGGTTTATTGTTAAGTAGATTCAACTGATCCATCAATGATTGAACCTGGGGAGGAGAGAGTGAGGAGGAGAGGAGGAAGAATTCAGTTTTGGAGGGATTCAGAATCAGTTGATGTGTTGACATCCAGTTTTGAATGGAGTCCAGATTAGAGCTTAGGACGGATAGATCATGAGTGGAGGCAACCTTGAGGTTGATTTGGGTGTCGTCTGCATAGAGATGATAGTGGACCCCTGATTTACTTAGGAGATCTCCCAGTGGTTCTAAAAAGAGATTGAACAGTGTGGGTGCAAGTATAGAGCCTTGAAGAACACCTTGACCTACCACCGACGGAGGTGAAAGACTGTTCGCTATTTTGATCATTTGGGATCTATCAGAAAGAAAGGAAGCAAACTAGTTGAGCATTTGAAGTGTAATGCATACAGCATTAACAGTAATATAAAATACTACTGTAATAGCATGGTCTGTAGCTATGACATATATAAAAATACATACATAAATAACACAGGCTAAAATACTCAACTGGTGCTTCTAAAATAATCCTACCCCAGTGTACCTAACCTAAGTCTAGTACGAGGGAAGAAGTAGGTGCTGTCTTAGCATAAGTTTAGTTTTGCCAAGGATTTCCAAAGGTTTCTCTAGGTTATAATCAGCTCCATACCTTAGAATGTGAGAGGTTGGTATCTCTTTCCCAGGATTCGATTCTCTTATACCCCGCAAGGGGAGTCAGAAACACTGGAGCTGGATTCTCAGCGAGGAGGATGACTGTGTCTGGTCAGTGCATCAGTTGGGGACTTGATTTCATTCGGGACTTGCTGTGGCGAGCCGTGTCGTGCACGTAGGTAGGTGCACCGCACCGTGCCTTGCGAAAGCAAGTGAAGGTATATTTATATCTTGAAGGTATTTAGGAATAATAATAAAAATAAGGGAAGTTTATAAAGCGCCTGGTTACGCACCAGAGGCGTTTCCCCACGCTGTGGTGAGGGGAATGAGCAGAATCCCAACCGCAAGGACATCCCGATCTACTGCGTGTAAAGGTGGGTTTTTAGTTTCTTCCTGAAACCAAGTTCAGATGGCTCCAGGCGAAGGTCCACAGGCAACGCATTCCAGCTTTTCGCGGCCAGATACTTAAAGGACCTGCCCCCCCATGCGTGCCTTCCTTATCCTTGGGACCTGGAGTAGCCCTGCGCAGGAAGAGCGCAAAGTGCGCGTTGGTACATACCGAGTGATCAAGCCCTGCAGAGGAGCGGGGGCTTTACCTCCCAAAATGCGATGGCATGTGCAGAGGGCCTCAAAATTGACCCTTCTCCTTACAGGGAGCCAATGAAGGGCCTGGAGGGCTGCTTTAGACGCCGATCTCTTAGGGAATTTCAGGATCAGGCGAGCCGCTGCATTCTGCAGCACCTGAAGGCGGTTGATGGCCTTCCCAGTGGCTCCCAAAGAAAGCAGATTGCCATAATCCTGGCGCGATGTGACAAGGGCATGCACCAGCGTCCTGCGAGCTGCCGTAGGGAGGAGATCTAAAACCTTCCGCAAGCTTTTCAGGACACCAAAGCAGACCCCCACCACCCGGCCTATCTGAGGTCCAAAGGAGAGTTCTGCGTCGAACCACACTCCTAGGTTTTTAGCTTCTTGGTTGGGTGTGGGGACATCTCCCAGACAGGGTGGCCAACATGCCGATGACCAGACAGTCGGACTCCCCCCCACCACGAGCACCTCGGTCTTGCTGCCATTTAATTTAAGACAATTGGTGGACATCCAAGAGGTCAGTTCCTGCATGCAGGCCCTGAACCTGTCCACCGCAAGACAGGGTACGCGCGATAGGGAGATGACCAACTGCGTGTCATCGGCATAGGACACTATGCGTAGGCCATGACCTTCAGCGATTCGTGCCACCGGGGAGACATAAAGATTAAATAAGGTTGGGCTGAGGGACGATCCCTTGGGCACGCCCTGTCCCAAACCAATCTCCCTCGAATAGTAGTCTCCCTGGCGAACCTGAAAGCCTCTCCCAGTCAGGAAAGACTGGATCCAAGCAAGTGCAGCTCCTGTTATCCCTCCATCATTCAGACACTGTAGCAAGGTGGTATGAGCTACAGTGTCGTACGCTGCACTTAGATCCAGTAGGATGAGAGCCATAGTCTGGCCCTCATCTACCCCCTGGCGTAAGGTCTCCACTGCCGTCAATAGCGCTGATTCAGTCGAGTGGCGGGGACGGAAACCAAACTGGGTCTCGTGCAGGAGGGTAGCCTCCTCCACGAAATCCATCAGCTGAGTTTTTACCGTTTTCTCCGCCACTTTAGCTATGTAAGGTAACAAGGAAATAGGCCAGAGGTTCTCCAATTTTTCGAAGCTGATGTTTGGCTTCTTTTGGAGTGGTAGCACCACCGCCTGTTTCCAGTCTTTAGGCACAGTTTCAGTCCTGAAAGAGACATCCAAAAGATGTATAATGTATGGTTCTAGCACTGGCAAGCTGTCAACCAGCCGTTTAGGCGTAGTGGGATCCCGAGGGGAGCCCGATTTGACTGACCCACAGATCTGCAAGAGAGTCTCGCGGGATGGGGTAACGAAGTTGGTTAGCATGTGTCGTTCCCCCCCCTCCCTAGCGGACTCTACGAACGCAGACCCTGCAGTAGGATGGCTAGGGAAGGCCGAGTATATTTTAGCCACTTTGTCAGCAAAGTAGTCCGCAATCCTGTTGCAGGACTCCACTGAGCAGTCTTCTGGCGTAGTGGAGGGCAACCCCCCCTGAAAGAGTTTTGTATACTAAAAACAATTCTTTGGTGGAGTTCCCCGCCTCCATGATCCTAGTGGCAAAGTGTGCCGCTTTGGTTTTCCTGATTAATCCGTGATAGGCGCGCCTCTCAATTAAGTAAGCCTCCTTGGCATCCGCGGCGAAAGCCCCCCGCCATTGCCTTTCAGCCCGCTTCATTGTAGTTTTAGCGACACGGAGCTCGTTGCTGTACCACGGGGCCGTTTTTGGAACACGGCCCCCCACTTTTGCAAGGGAAAGTGGGGCCGTGCAGTCAAGTGCCTCTGTAATGCATTTACAGAGGTTGGCATTAGCTGTTTCCACATCTTTCCCCCCCTGGGCTTCCTCCTCTAATCAGTGCCGCACTAAACTTAGCCTGGGAGAAAGTGGCCCATCTCCGCCTCGAGTGGTACCGGGTCGCTGGCTCTGGTAATCTAACCCACGGGATACGTATGATGAAGGGTACCAAATAATGGTCCGACCAAGGAATGTGAATCGGGGTCAAGGCATCAACTTCCCCCCAGTTAGCAAATATAGGGTCCAGCAAGTGGCCCTGCTGGTGGGTGTGGCCTCTTACTATCTGATTTAGCTGAAGGGCCCCCAATACTTGGCAGAAGTCCGTGGCAGCTTTGTCCGTGGAGTCCTCCAGGTGCATATTAAGGTCCCCCAGTACCAGAAACTTGTCCCTGCGCAACGCAGCTTCAATGATGCCTTCTGCCAAACTATCCCAAACCCGGCCGTGGGGCCCGGGGGTCTGTAGATCAGAAGACCCTTCATGGTGCAGCTACCATTTACCTTGATGGTAAAGCTGCCCGCCTCGCTGTCCGGGGTAGGAGAATAGTCTAGCTGACAACGTAAGCATTGCTTGGCAACAATAGCTATACCCCCTCCTCTACCAGTGCGTCTATCCTGCCTTAGCATGGTGTAGCCCTCTGGTAGCGCCTCCGCAACATCTGGGGCTGAGCACTCATCGAGCCAGGTCTCTGTAAGAAACACAAGGTCCGAGTTCTTTTCCATGAGTAGGTCATACATGTCCAGCTTGTGTTTCCGTAGAGAGCGAACATTCAGCAGGCCAGAGACCAGGTCGTGGTGCTCAGTTCCCACATCCCTATCCAAGTTGTAGGAAAAATGACAGTGCTTGCAGCTTCATTCTCCTCAACCCTCATGCTGTGCAGACCTGGACAGGAGGTGCCACTGCGGAGGGACATCAACTCCCTTCTACTCCATTGTAGTAGGCCGCCTGGAGGGAAATGAAGTCTGGCCCTGGCCCGCGAATGATCGTGGACGGGAGCAGACGGGCTTGACTTAAGCGCGACTTCGGCGCACCTTTGGCGCACCCGCTGCGCTGCCGGGTAGGCATCCGCCTTTTATCTACCCCCAGCGTCAGCTAGAGCGCTGCCCGTCCTCCCCTCCGCACCGGAAGTGGCTTGCTCGGACCTTCCCCGCCCTCTGCTCGAACGGTGCTAGTCACCGGCGTCAGAACGAGGCGGAAAGGAAGAAATGAGCCAAGCCCTTCTGCGTGATGTCTCTGCCCCTGCGCCTGCCTACAGGTAAGATATCAGCAGTGCGCAGTGCCCTCAATCAAAGTTACGAGTCACCGTAGTGACAGTAACCAGAGGAAGCCAGAAGCGCTCACCTCCTAATGCCCCTTGTGCAATTAAAACAAGTTATTTAAAATGCTCGTAATCAGCCTTTTAAAACATGAATGGCACACACGCTGAAGCTCGCACCGTCAAAGCAGCAGGGACACTGCCACTGTCCACTCACTGCCAGTATTGACTTAAAAGTCGGGCATATGAACATCATGAATGAACCCCTAAGGAATAGATGTTCATGCATAATAAATGAGTTCTTGGAGAAATCAATATCCAGGCAAGGAGAAGTCCCTAAAGCTTAAGAGTTTGGTTTTCCAAGAATTTGTTGTGACGTATATGAACGGATGTAAGTAGCCAAGCCTATATTTGGGTAGCATGGACTATGCCTAAATAAGGAATGGGTTTCTATGCCTTTATAAGGGCAATGTGAATTGTACCTATATAGGGGCATGAATCAGGAAATTCTTATGGAATCTAAATCGATACACAGCAAAGGGTGGAGGAAATTGCTGAAGTGTACAGATGGAGATCCCACTGTAGGTGGGCAAAACACCCTGTTTTATCCTGCTTAGAGCTTTTTGATCTGATCAAAACCGGTTGAGTGGGACATTGCATCAAAGGTATGCAACATTGTGGAGCCTTGCTCAACCCTGGCCTGCCAGATGATTGCTGCTTCCAAAAAAGTTACTAAGTCTGAAGGTAATACCTTGAGCCAGGGCAAGGCAATCTATCTTTCTGTCTGGGAACCACTTTCCAGCACTGCAAAATCGAGGTTATCCTGCACATCTTGATGATGTTACGTAAGACTTTGAGGGACATTACTCGGACCATGTTAGAAGGTCAAAGGTTTGACTGGGGTGTTTTCTTGGTTTCGTTTTTTACTTAAAAATTGTTGCTGCTGCTTCAACACAGCACATATCTTGGAGTGTTGTATAATATTTTAGGACCCTATTGTAATTTTCCCAATTCATGCCCCTAGATAGGTATAAATCACCATATCCTTATATAGGCATAAGAATCATAACCATATTTAGACATAGCTCATGCAGTCCAAATACGGCACAGCTACTTCCACTAGTTCTGAAAATCTACAACAATTTATTGGAAAACTCGGCTTCAGCAGCTTCCCCTTGCTCGAATACTGACTTGTCCAAGAACTCTTGGAGTTTTCAAAGAACTGAGACTCTTTGTTGACGTTATCATGTCCAACCATACGTCAAACCCGGCACCTTCAAGGTATAAATATGCCCACATTTGCCCAAGCAAACACACGGTGGTTTGGAGCAGTTTGACTATCTACTTGCCTGAGAAACTAAATCCCTTCTTGTGCACTCGAGAAAGTTTCTAGTGACCTCTGAGCTAGCTGGCACTCACAATTAAGTCTAATATATTTCGATAGAGACCTATTCAACATAAGTCCTACGTCACATCTATAGGATATATTATTCCAATGCGTAGAGCCTATTGGGAATATAGGAACTACACTACAGGACCTGTTACCTTCTTGTAAAACAGCTACCAGGGGTTTAATGGAGATACTCATAGAACATTGTTTTATATACCCAAAGTGTATTTTTTAGTTGGTGTGAGCACCGACTCCCAAATAGTAACTCCATTTTTTAAAGAAATATTCACAATGTGGTGATTTCCTACACTGGAACATTGAACAGATTTTGAGTGAATCTGATGGGACCCACATGGCTATACCTTAAGTTTTTGGTATTTTTGTGATATTAATTATTTTCATAGTACAATAAAAAAGACTAAAAACCAAAAAGCCCAAAACAAACTTAACACACAAGATGATGGACAGAATGTTGCACAGTGGCAAAACATTCACCCCAGTCACAGATCTGGGTTTAATCCATCGTTATTTTGCTCACCTCGCCACTCCAGATCAGACATGGCCATATGCAAATCAGTCTTGACCCTGTGCCTCATGGGAACAGTCCAGACCGAACTGCCAAGCCATGTCTTCCCTGGACTGGAATCAAGCATCCTAGGACCGGTTTCTGGCTATCAGCCGTCTTCAGCCAGGATAGCTTGACTCCAGTGGCGTAGTGAGCACGGCACCCATGTCTGGGCATACCCTTCTCGCATAGGGCGAACAGCAAAACACATAAGATGATGGACGGAATGTTGTACATTGGCAACACATTAACCCCCAGTCACAGATCTGGGTTTAATCTGATTTGCATATGGCCATGTCTGAACTGGGGTGGCGTGGTGAGCAAAAAAGGATGTATTAAGCCCGGATCTGTGACTGGGGTGAATATTTTGCCATTGTGCAACATTCCGTCCATCATCTTGTATGTTTTGCAAAACCAAGCTTGTTCAAAGAATGAATAGCAAGTGCATATTTTGAAGGATTAATTTTAGTCGCAGAATAGCATTGTTGTGTCTGTGTCAATTAAGGTGATGAGACATGTGGCACCATTCACAACATTATGCTTTGCATATGCTTTGCAAACAGTATGCTAAATATTTCTAAGCTTCACTCAGCTGACATCAAAGAAGAATAGAATTTAGATGAGGTTTAGAGCGCACACAAATAAAACTGACATTTGTTTATCAATCATTTGTAATTTAGATGGTTTACTATAAGAATAGGTGCACGCACAGAAGAAGTAGAGTTGGAAACTTTGAATAATTCAAAATGTCTTCATATTTTGATCTGAAAGAGCTCCATGAACAATACTTGAAGCCAGATATGGCGGTGGGAGCCTACACTTCAAAGGATTCTGCCTTCCTTGATGATTCAGTTATTAAGATGTTACCTCTTTTGAACAAAATATTCAGCTCAGGTATGTTTCCTGTAACTCCTGTTTTCCAAGCCGAAGATGTGGTGAAATATTACTGTTGTACAAATATATGATCTATGTTTATAAATTGAATTCTAAAAAAATTTATAAGAGCTTCTTTGCTTTCTGTGCATTAATTGTTTCGTCGGTTCTGGTTATTTAAAGACAAGAATGAATAATGAATGTATTTCAAATTTTTGATAGTAGTGAAATCAAAAGCAGGAACAGACAGTTGACAGAATGACCAAATTTAAAACTGGCAAACGCACATTGATGATGAATAGTACATTGTAAAGTATATTTATATTTACAATCTAACCATGTGCAATGGAAGTAAACAAAATGGTACAGTGTCTCAGGTTCGTCTTCTCCCCCACAGGTTTTGTTGATCCTTTGTTTATTCGGTTTGGTAGATCATGTTCTCCTCACCCTCATATTTTTTTATCCATTTCTGTTCTTGCCTTGATATCCTAAGGTTTTAGTTGTACCACGCCTGGGATACTTTCTTAGCCATGACTTTTTGTTTGACCAATGCTTTAATGTCTATAGCAGAGTTTAGCCAGCGTGAAAACTTTGTGACGCTATGTTCCAGATTATCAGCAAGTTGACAGGGTTAGGCGGTAAGGGAGTCTCTCAGTTCGACCAGCTGTATCTTGTGCCAGGCTCTACTAGGGGTTAGTTGAATTGTGTCTCTGTGCCTGGTAGTTTCCTCAAACTCTAGCTGCCAGTTGACTGTCCAAAGGTCAAACCAGATGAAAGGAAAAGAGAGTAGTAGGTTAATATCTGGGTAGTTGGAGAAGATCCCATCAAGCATTTGTCCAGCCTTGTGGGTCGGGTCTCTGGAGATTAAATATAATCCAAGTGCATTCATTACAACAATCAGTTTTAGGGAGTCTGGATCAGCTTAATTTTCCAGATGGAAATTAAAATCACCTAACAGTGAGAAATTCCCATTAAGAATAGATGATTCAAGGACCATGTTAAGCTCATAATCAAAACCACTTCTAGGTCCTAGTGGATGGTAGATTAGCATTCCCTTAAAAAGCTGTGAGTCCGGTAGCGACATTGAGAAGTTTAGAGCCTCAAAGCCAGGGGTGGTTGCTGGCTCAAAAGTTATTTTTAAATAGTCACGAAAAAAGACAGCCAGCCCTCTGCACTTTTTTTGTTGCCTGTCTCACCAACGGATACCATATCCAGGATGGGGGTAGCTGCAATAAATTCTGTGCCAGAGCCACAGTCTGCCCACATTTCAGTTACAAAGGCGACATCGATGTGTTGCTGAGAGAGGGGTCTCAGGAAAGTGGTCAATCCCTGTACAGGCCCTACTATCCATAGTTATTGTTTGAGAGAGATGTTTGAAAGCAGAGGCTAGCCCTCCTCATACTCCAGTATGCACACCTATTATTAAACAGAGGGTTTTTAGTAAAGGGGTTAGTGCCTCCCAATACAACTATTTTACTACAAATCTGTTGCCACCCAACAAGAGTACTGCACGAGCAGCTTGCATGCTTCTGGTAGTGAGGGTTGCTGCTTGGGGCTCTTTGATCCTGCGAGACACTCGCAAGACATGCATGGAAAATTACTGGGCCTGCCACAAGGATTTTTACGATCCCTAAAGAGTCTCACAAATTCGTATCGAGAGAAGTAAAAAAAAGGTACAAAACTCAACCAATAGTTACCATTCTTATAACATGTCTCAATGATGCTGTGATGTGATTGGGTGAAGAACCAGCAATAGCTCAATTTGTTTTTGATACTTTGGAGAAGAATGAAGTCTGTTTGAGTTGTGCTCAGTAGAAGTTAATTTATTTGGAGCTGAAAGAGACTGGTGTCTTCAGCTGCATTAAAGAAAGAACTCCAAGTACAGGTATACATTTTGTTGTGAAGTGTCAGTAACTGTGCTAATGTTGGTAACCATATGCTACAGCATGTATATCGAGTAAAACACTGTTTGGTGAGTTGTACCCTTTGCATGGTAGACATTGGAATGTAGAAATATCAGCACAGATAGCAGATTGTGTTGAAAAATGAAAGTGTTTCAACTGTATGTACTTGTAAGTAAAGGAGGCAGTGTTTCTCAATATTAAAACTAAGAATGTGGAATCTGTCAATACAATCTTTAGTTTTGTGTATGAACCTCATTCTACATACACTTTACTCCTATGAGATATATGTATTTCTAGAGTTAAACATCTTGGCAGATGTGTCTCTAAGAGTAAATTGTTACTTTATAAACTTGTATGAAATGTAGTTTGATAGCTGGCTATAATTTGTTTGTGACAAAATGTACTGGGTGAGAGTGTGGAATTTTTCTGACGAAAGATACTGGGGAACAGAAGTTGTGAACAAGAAAACTACCTTGTAAGAAAATACATGGTGGACCAAAAGAGGTCTTGCTCAGTATTGAAAAATACGGGAAATAATGACTGTGAAAAGTCAGAAAAAAATATTAGCTGGAGAGGTGACATAGGAAACTATGCTGAGTCCTTTTTGCTTGCTGGCATCAAATCAAAACACTGCCAAAGACTTTTTACAAGGGTGTGGTGGTGCAGCTACACCAGGCTGCTCATCCTAATGGAATGAAGACATTATGAATTAGTAAAGTTGGTTGTTTTGTTCATTTTATAACTGCTATTTGGCAGACTAAGGTGGCTAAAGGGTAGGAAAAGAAGTTCCAGGCACATCAAATCCAGTAGGCAAATGAAGAAAAAGGGTGGAAGCATTAGTACCTGCTGATGAGCATCAGAACATATTTTTAAGTATTAGTAAAGTGCATTGTTCTGTTTGTTTTATACGTTTTGATATAGTTAGTTGATATAGCTGTTGCAGTTTTGTAATGTTAATAAATTGTTTTTTTTTACACTGATCTGTTTCCTTAAAATTTATTATAGATTGGAATATATGTTCAGTACTGTACTGTTCCATCTTCAGGGGGTGCAGAAGAACTCCTGCATGTATATATCTAAACAGTACTATGCACATATGTTATGCTAGAGATAATTGTGAATGGAGAAGTCAATAATATGGATACTCAGCTGTGGTGACTTCTCATGTAACATTGAGGTCTCACTAAAGAGATCAGTTGCTGTGCTCACTGTAGCATACAGACCCCTGATTTCAGGACAGAGGCCAGTGTATCATCATATTCTTCAACGCACTGCTATCAGCTGGTGGAGATGTGATAGTAGAGGGGGCTGTTCTTTTTCATGTTACTATACTTCGGACCCTGGAGAGTATTTTCAGTGGAGAAGTCTGTCCCAGTGCACACCCCAGTATGCTTCATTGTCCCCATGTGAAAAGGTCTGAGGGAGAGGTGTGTGTCCCCATATTCAACAATCCAAACCAATCAACCAAGACCCAGTTCTCAGCAGAGATTTCTATACCCTACTACTCACAGCCTAAATGGCGCCTATATTACTCAGGGGAGATATCTCAGCTGACAGAGTAGTATGTTTACACATAATAATTCTTATGTAAGACAGACGTCTCAGCATAGAGGTAATATTATCCCCACACCATAATTGTATATTCGATATGCTGGGAACAACTCTGGCCAGAGAGGTACACTTATTTTCACAGCCTAATTTATACACCCATCACCTAAGACACAGGTCACAGGAGAGGGGCCAATCTCTCTCCCCACTGTGCTATAAAGACTAATCATGCAAGAGAGATATGTCAGCAAACAGGGCACTTCCTCCCCACAGTCTGCTATGCATACTTGTCTGCATGGGAAGAGGTATGAGCAGAGAAATACATCGACTGGCACTGTGGTTCTTAAGTCAAGGTCAGGGGTCTTCAAACTGGGGTCAGCATTAAAAGGTTTGAAGACCACTGCTCTAGATTTCTCAAGCCATACAGGGCCATGCAAGGGGGCCTTGCGGGGCTTCAGATGTCTAACTTAGGAGCAGCAGTGCTCTTGCGTCCCATTGCATGGTGCAAGGGTGAGAAAATCATTGATAAATATAGCCCATCATTTCTGTAACTTGACACAGCCTACACATGCCAACAATGAATCTCTGAACTCCCACTAGCCAGGTGAAAGTCTGCCACTGCCAGTAGAATGTTTAAATGAAACAGGTCTAACATTATAAGGATATGTTTTCCTCTCGACCATTCACACATTGTAGGTGATCACCCTGAGTATTATGGCTGCAATGTGTCTGCATAGTATGGGAATGTGTCCATTGTCAGAGTAAGCTCATACACATGTAAACATCATGTTGAGAGGCTACAAAACATAATTGTTTCCAATAAACATGTTGCCTTTTCATCTAATTATATGGTTAATGTGTAGATTGCAACATTAACAGAGCACTCAAATCAAGCACTCAAAGAAGTCAAACTTATTATAGGATCACAGCAAATTACTAAACTCATGACTACAACTATCTAAACCACACGTCTGTATTTTAATACTTGTATCTTAACTGGAACGTAAACTACTTATCTATATCTAAACAACATCTATTTACCATAAATCCCCAATCCCCTTAACATGTATGAACAAATTCAACACATAGACATACAAGTTGTAAAACATCAACTGATTAAAACACATATTCATACACATATAATCTACAATCCTAACATTGTCTCCCCTTCAAATAACTAAGTTATCTTACTAAATTTAAGACTAACCCTACCTTACCCTACATGTAAGCTATATCTAAAAACAAAATAAAATCTAACTACCTAACAAAGGGGCATATTTACAAGGACTTAACACCACTACAGTATTACTTTTTTGATGCTGCAGCGTTTTTTTTAGCACATATTTAAAAAGTGGCGACAGAGCCCTGTACCATTCGCCTTTCCACTGCTTATTTTTTGCAACACCAGAGCTGCTAGCGGCATTTCCCCAACATTATATGCAAGGTAGGTGTTTCCTCAGAAAAACACTCGCAAAACTGATGCTGCCATATGTACGAGGATTTTTGGAGACCCATTTATTTTTCAAAAACTGCCGCTAGGTCCCATTATTGCCGGTTTTTATCCTCTAGGGAAATGCTGATCTTAAAAATGACACTAGCACACTGGTACAAAGGCAGAACAGACCCAATGCCATTTGGCAAGTTCAACTATGCCTCAGATCAACTGCTTTTGATGCTAGGAGTAACAAGGAGAACACCAGCACCGCCAAGGAAACACAGGAGTAGGGAGCGGACATACTGCCAGATGATAACCCTCATTGACCTCATGGAGGAAAAGGTCATTATGCATCACAGGCTCAGGAGGGAGTCCGTTGTCCACCTGCCGCACCAGATTGTGCCACAGGCTACTTTGGGATAGTTAGGGGTCGGGTTGATGTGTTTTATATGTATCAAAAAACTTAAAAAATGTAAAAACATTACAAAAACTGTATGACTGTTTAGGCTTCTATGTGTAGGTAGTCGATGTTTAGGTGCAGTTTCTGTTGTCCTGTGTGTAAATGGGACTTAAGAGGGGGTGGGAGGTTGATGTTTGTCATGTTGTGCTAATTGTATAGAGTAAACTAAGTTAAGTTAAGGTCGGTGTAAATAGTAGATAGGCTACGTTAGTGTAGCATAGATAGTTGTTACTATTCAAACTTTTATATTTACATTAAATCTAAGTTTTTGCTACATACAGGTGTACTTCGTGATTTCCTGTGTGGGAGTGAGCATCTGTGCTCAGGTGAAGTTTTATACTTGCAGTGTATGACAATATTTGTGAGTAGGTTTCTTATCTGTGGGCAGGGATCTGTCAGGCTGCCCATGAGTTTACATGATCTTACGATCAGACATTATTGAGCAGTAGTCCTGGCGTTCACAGATGATTAATGACACAGAGCTCATCTTGTGTTCACATACAAGATCAATGTGCGTGCGGCTAATACAACATACATTGGAGGTATATTGTGCTCAATGACTTTTGCACATATAGTAGGCATTTGGACTCACACACTGGTAGGTATCCCATAACCTATCACACTTACAGTGTTTAATTGTCAGCCCAATGCTGTATGATTGCTGTTAACAATGGATGGACCCAACACATGTGGGGAGACTGAACTCACCATTCACAATGACTGATTGACACAAGTTGAACTTAATACATGAAACCACATACATAGAGATTACAATCTATGTTACACTCTCACTGCCTAGCATTATCCCACACCCCACAAAAGGTCCCTTTGGCCAGTAGTGGGTGTAGTGGCCTCCCAGAATGTCCAATTGTGAACCTCGTCCTGACTCAATGAGACACACAACATACAGGTAGCAGTTATTGGTGCCTTTAGTTACAAGTGCTAATGTTTGTAGGAGATCACAGCAAAAGGTGATTGGAAAACTACTCAAAAGGATGTTTAGCACCAGTGGATCTTCAGACAGAGTCCATGTGGGGAACATGTCATGGGACATATTGAGGTGAGGGGTGCTTCACTCAGGAGGCTGACCGTAGTATCATTAGGAAGGAGAGGCCATATTGTCGGTCAACTGATGGTCAAGGTAGACAGGGCGAAGTCTTTGAGATCACAGGGACAATAGAGGTTCCCTGGCATGTCATTCATCACAGGGCCACAGAGAAACTGGGAATATGGCACAGATAAATGGTACCGGACAGTTCTTCACAAGAAAAAATCTTCCTCCTCTGATGTGTGTGGTGTCTCCTGTAAAGGTGGTGTTGTAGATAAGGCAGCTGAGGGAGGCACACACACACCAGGGGCTGAAGATGCAGAGCCTGTGCCTGCAGCAGCATACATCTATATCAAAACATGAGGCAGCACAGCGGCGAGGAGGATCTGCTGGTTTTGCAAAACAACCGCAACGTCACAGTGAAAGACAGCCATTGGAGCTTTATGTCAGTCCTGCTTCCGCTCCATGAACTCCAAGTTGGTTCTAATAGCACCCAGCTTTTTTGCCACATCACTAGAGTCACTTAGGCAGGGCAGTTGTTGATGCCTCTGCCTCATGATACCAGTGATATCAATCAGAGACTGATGCAACCCACGGAGCAGAGAGTAGGTATCTCTGATGGTGGCAGTGTTGTCCCTATTGGGACTGAGTCACCCAAAGACTCCCTCTAGAGGGGCTGCCACAGTCTCCATCCCCAACCGCACCTGATCTGCCAACTCCCACTGGACTCCTTGGAAGGTATTGGTTGGGTCCTGGTAGTCTATGGGTGGCAGGTGGTACCTGTTTGTTGTTAGGTGGGGTATGTGGAGATGCCACAATGCTGCGGACCCTCACTGAGTACAGAGATGGTAACCTTACAGAGTCCAGGAGCTCTCAGATGATGCCATGGTCCATGGTTGTTAGGTTGTCACCATTGTCATCATCACTGATGTCCGGGACAAGGTGCAGGCCAGGAGGTAAGGATTCATCCTCTGCAATTAGATGGGGAAAGGCTATTGGTGATGTCGTCTACATAGTGACAGGGCTTAAAGCAGTTGACAAACAAAGTGCATGTCATGACACTTTTAGTTTCTCATTGATGCGTAGGACAGCTGCTACCCTAGGGTGTGGATGGCAGGTATCACTGTATTTTGATTTCAGTTGACAGGACCTCAGCATTGTCATCAGTACCACTGGGTGCCTACTCTGATAAAAAACGTACTAGAAATGGTGCCACATGGAGGTACATAAGGGAGACTAGCCCTGATCTCCTTCTCAGGAGCCACAAACACCAAAGAGGTACAGGTCATGCTTCATTATTAGCTCCTTAGCTTGTATGAAGGTACATTTTAGCCAGCTACCGCCATTGCTTCTACTCATGTCCAGAAGGTGCATAACAACACAGGCCCTCACTATGTTGTCCAGATCCGGCGTTTCACAGCATTACATACGTGTTAACATTCACTGTTGTTCCTGCTGCATAATTCATCCTTTGATCAGGTCATACAGGGGGTTTTCGGTTACTCCATCACGTTAGCTGAAATAATATTGATGCTAACGCACCGCTAACGCGCTGATCCCATGCAGTCACATGAATGCCTATCCCATGTTTGCAGGAGTTATTGCTTCCTTTCCCGGACACCATCGCAT
The DNA here is from genome assembly GCF_964261635.1 of Lissotriton helveticus. Classification (NCBI taxonomy): domain Eukaryota; kingdom Metazoa; phylum Chordata; class Amphibia; order Caudata; family Salamandridae; genus Lissotriton; species Lissotriton helveticus. The sequence goes on from NC_136064.1 coordinate 130,185,509, forward strand.
CTTACCGATGTGTTCATAATACATCGATAAGAATGAGAAAAGTGTCCAGGAAAAGAGGCGCTAAAAAATGCTGATACCTTGCCCTGGCGATCATTATCGCCTTTTGTAGATATTATATGCTGCCAGGTGTGGTATCTTTTTGTGTGGTGTTTTCACTGTTAGAAGTGTTGCAATAATACTTTTCGCATTGCCTCTTAAGTGAAGCCTGGCTGCTCTGTGGCAAACTACCATGGGGTGACCAGAGGTTAATTAAATGTAATTGAATTTAATTTAAATACTTCAAAATATGTAATCATTAATCCATTTTTCTTCCCAGGTGGTGTGAAAGGGGAGCTGCTGATCAATCTTTCTTGTGGTCCTTTCTTCCAATGGGTTATTCCAGCCTGTGACAATTTTTCAGACATCGTTCTTGGCGCCTCCACTGATCAGGTTATTGCACTGATTGAGAAGTGGCGGAACAATGAACCAGGCGCTCTGGACTGGAGTCATGTAGCAAAGGTGGTTTGTGAGCTTCAGGGCAACAGGTATGGATCCCACACCTGATGATGTTTTTCAAATGCCTACCTTTGTTTACCTTGCCAGCATGTGTTGTGCCGAGAGCAGCAGGTTTCCTAGCATGAAATCAATCAATCTATCAGAGTACTTGTAAAGCACGCTACTTACCCGAGCGGGTCCCAAGGCGCTGAGGGTAGGGGGGTGCTGCTTCTGCTCGAAGAGCCAGGTCTTGAGGAGTCTTCTGAAGGCAATGTCAACGTTTCCAGATCTGAGCAGCAGCTTCATGCCAATTTTTTTGTTGTTGATACTAGAGATTTGTGGGGTGTTCATCAAACTTTTTTCCATCTTTGAACCCGTATGTGAGCAAACATGAAAACACTGCCTCTCACCATTTCTTGAAATGCCTCACATCAAATGATGCACAAAATAATTCTCTTGTCATAAAACTGGTGGTTTGCCATGTACTAAACACACTTTGTGATTTGGTAAAGACTTTTTGTATAGCAAAAAGGGTTACTAACTCATTCTGAATCACAAATAGAAGCCATGAAGGGTGCATTGCCTTTTTTTTACGATTAGCGTTGAGCTTTGTCACTGGTTTGTGACTGCAATTGTGGTAATCACATTTTAAAAAGTTACTCAATCCTCAAAGGAGGTGATAGATAACACATTGAGAAGAGGTATGCTGTTCCATTGGACAGTTTCCCCTTTAGGAATTGTGTTGGGGTGTCTGTCCCTGTACATGATTTTCTCAAATGGGATTTTGTTTGTTGCAATAACACATATTCCTGTAAGGAGCATGGACTGCTTTGAAAAAAAGTCAATTTTGGAATTCAAATACATGGACTGTGGTATGCCGTTCCCTATAAACCTTTATCCTCATGTTTAGAGCCAGTAACTGGGAGTCACACAAACTGCACTACCTATTTAATATACATTAGGCCCTGTTTTTTGACACCCAATGTAACTTCACATTTTGTAATGCAGCTCTATAATACATATGGTGTATTGCAGATAGTTTAAAAGAACTTGGCGCACAACACCCAACCACTATTCGTGACTTATCTGTTTGTATACCATGCCCTTAGCTTATTAGGACATATACAACATGAAAGTCAACATTTTAGCATTCAAAATAGTAAGAGAACATTCAAAAATGGAACAACTAAGGACATGTTTCGCCTATTGTATCATTGTACAATAGCAGCCATATCAAATTAACCCCTTCCGTGCTGATGACGGCCCCCGTGCGTCATGCATCACGGTGGGCGTGTGCTGATGACGGCTGGGGGCCGTCATGAACCCTCCCACTCATTAAAACAGCCGCACAGGCGCAGAATGGTGGCCGCGCCCAAGGGGTTAAAGGTGGATCTATGATATACCGAATCCAAGTAAAAAAATCAGGGGCATATTCACAAAATGCTTCTGTAGTATCTTTGTTTCTGGAGAGATCTCCCCCCTGCTATGGAGTTTCCACACACATAAGTATACATTTGAGTTGCAAGTATGGGAATGACAAAGAGGAGTTGCCAGAAATGGGGAATGCTAGCTGCTAAAGGTAAGGGAAACGTGAGGTGTATGGAAGAGTTAAAGGAGGGTTAGATAGGGGTTTAGATAGGGATGTTCACCCACCTACAAAAGAGTATCACCATTACTTTTCACAAACCACACTTCTGAAGTTACTGTAACCAAAACAATACGTACTCCACAGCAGAGGTGGTGTAAGCCCAGCACCACACATGGCTAACCACTGATAATGTAACACCATCCCACAGAAAATAATAGAGATAGTGACTTAAAATAAAACCCCATAGAAAATAACATTAAATAAAATTCAATAAATAGTTGTAAAGAAAGGGCTGTCAGGCTTGTGTATGGGATATATACTCGGCTCTTGTGAACAGTTTTATGACTTAGGGCCTGATTTAGACATTGCTGGATGGATATTATTTCACAAGTATGACAGAGTATCCCGTTCGCCATATCACGAGTGCAGTATATCCTGTGTGACATGTAATATGGCAGGCAGAGTATTCAATTCAACAAACTCTAAATCAGGCCCTTAGTGTCCAATGACAAACTATATAATGTCTTATTAAACACGGTAAATGCTAGAAGAGAGAGACAGTCAAGACTAGAATACCAGACATATGGATTTACAATAAGCATTTGCAATGCAATAGGTATCACATTTACAACATTTTAAGCTATTGGTATTGTAAATGACAATGCCTTTTGTTTAAGTTTTCAAAAGGAAAAACAACGTTGTTGTTTAAAATGCCAATATATCAAACAGAGTAATTGCAAGACTTACATTGCAAGTGTTTGTCTTAATTGTATTCACCCTGTGCAATTAGTTCACTCAAAACTACAGCTGAGCATGCTAAAATCTTAGTGTGAAGTTTTGTGTCAATGTTGTTAGTGCTGAATCAATTTGCCTCTACTGGTTGTATTGTTTTGTTTTAAAATCTTGAAGGATGAAATGTGTTTTTAAATTTATAATTATGTAATTGAAATGAATTCTGTTTTAAAAAACTAATTTTAACAATTTTGTATGTTTTTACTATACTGTTATAATCTACGAACCCAAATAAAGAGAATGAAGTCAAATGAAAAGTACATAGATATATAGAGAGAGAGAGGGTGTGGAGAGAGAGAGATTTTGAGAATGAGATGCAGGGAAAGATGTCAGAGATGGGAAAAGAGAGGGAGAAAGAGGAGCATAGAGAAAAAGAAAGGGAGAGATGGAGGGAAAAAGAAAGGGAGAGAGTGTGGAAATGACAGCTTAGAAAACATGCAGCCGCCAGTGTCCAGGCTCAAAGAAGAAAAAGTTCACGTACTGAGTAACAAGCAAGTAAAGAGGACAGTAGCCCTGGGAGGATATAGATGATGACATTGCCGCAATAAGGAGGGACTAACAACGTTATAAATGAATCTGAATGCAGCATTTACGAAGGACAAAGACACAAGCCAATGAAAATATGTGTGCGGGAGTAGGCGGGGCTTGGGTTTGATATTGCGTTAATATATCATATAATATATCATGTGACATAGTATCAAGTTAGTTTTTTTTTAGATTATACTACCATATTGAAAAAGATGAGAACGATACATAACAAGTCAGTGGTAGATATAGAAGAATTACTGATTACAAAGGCAAGGGTCTGATTTATGTCTTGGTGACAGAGTTCCCCCCCGCCAACATACTGATCCACCCACCTGAATTAAATGCGAACAGACATAATGTTTTGCCACAGCCGTGAGTACATCATCATCACCATGAACAAACTTCTCCAATGGCCCAAAGGCACACGTGCTGGTGGAAAAATGGTTATATGTCTATCTACCCAATTAGGATGGGTGGACACATAGCTGTTTCATACTATCAGTCACCTCCAGGCACACTGTGGTGGTAAGGGACAGTAAAAAATAAATAATGATCCCTTCCATATGGGAAATGACTCCCATAGCAAGGGTGGGCATTACCTTTTTTTTCTTTAACTCGCACAGTTGGATTTGTTTATTAAATGAAGAAGAAAACTCTTTGGTGCCAGAGCCCTGGACCAAACATCAAAATACATTGACAGAAACTGCTGTGACTTTGGTTCCTGCCAACACTTTATAAATGAGCACCTGCTTGGTGGGCATTTATGAATCTGAAGGGCAGTATCTCCACCAGGGCGAAGGAGTAGCTTACTCCGTCACCCTGGCAGGAGAATGGACTGTCCATTGGAATCTAAATCAGGGCAAAGTTTTAATTGCTTCCCTAAAGATGGGTAAGTGAGGTTCTGCACTGAGGGTCAATAGGAGAGAATTCCACATTTTTCTGCAGAAATAGAAAAAGATCCGTCTCATTAAGTATTTGTTTTATGCTCAAGGCGAGTAAGCAAAATCTGGTTGGCTGAGTACAAGTACCTATTCGGAGAATAGGGTCCACATGTGGCTGTCAGGAACTGCATTGATGTGAAATGTGGCAGACGCATGTACGGACTTTAAACTCTGATGCAGACAGGCATCCAATGAAAAAATCTTATTGATGATAAAAAATATATTGTTTATTAAAATGCCTCATAATAATTGATACCATAGATTAGCCAGGTGAACTTCACTTGAAAAATTCAGCCTAAACTGAAATAAAAGATTTACAAAGGGTATATGCCAGCTTCTATAAATGTAGGGGAGATGTTGCCTAAGGTCCTGAGTTGAATAAAATATAATTGATGCCCCGTGCTTCTTGTAAGTTGTTGAGAGATTTGCATGAAGGTACATGTCCAGGTTTTGTGTAACCCTTACATGAGAGGACATGGGGTATACAGATTCAGCCCAGCAATAAGGAGTGAGTAAATCAGCCCTCATGAGAAAATTAGTGGGTTTCCACCAGGGATGGAGAGCAAGACTGAGTGCCAATGTTTTTGCTTCCTTATTTAAGTAGACACAACCTTTAGGTCTATACAGGAGGAATAAGAATGTGGGGCTATATTTAAAAAATGTTCACATAGCGCAAAGTAGCTAACCACCTTGCTTCTCTGCATCAAAGGGCAGGAATGTGCTTAATGTAATTTTATATGGGACAGTCCTGTCCTGTCTAGCACACTTTTGGCTGCCTACTGCCAATGCAGGCACTCTTCCATCAAGATGCAAGAGGCCTGCGTTGTATGCAGGATTGTTTTTGTGCCCGAAGGGATTCCTTCAGAGGTTCTCTGATGAAGATTGTAACGATCTTTCTTCATAGAGAATGCCAGAGAGGGAGCTGTAAGCAGCTGGCGGGGAAGATGGTTCCAAGTCTTCGCAGCAATATAGGAGAGAAAGCGGCCACTGCTCTGGCTGGGATGGATGTGGGAGGTACGTGAGTGCAAGGGAAGTGGAGAGCAGGTGTCTAGTGGGTTGGTGGAAGTTCAGTCGATAGTTGAGGTAGGCAGGTCCTAGGTTGTGGAAGGCTTTGTAGGCACGCATGAAGTACTTGAAGTGGCATCTTTTCTAGATGGGGAGCTAGTGGAGGTCTCTCAGGTGGGAGTAATGTGGGTCCTTTCGGGGATGTCCAGGATGATTCTTCTGAGGAGGTGGGTGGAGATGCTAGTGTAGAGGGTGTTGCCATAGTCGAGGTGGCTGGTGACGAGGGCCTGAGTGACAGTCTTTCTGGTGTTGGTTGGAATCCATCTTAAGATTCTGTGGTGCATGCAGAGTGCGTGGAAGCAGGGGGCGGTGATTACATTCACTTGTCATTTCATGGTCAGATGGCTACCAGGCTGATGCTGAGGTTGTGTGCGTGGTTGGTCCTTGTTGTTGTGGCTCCGAGTGCTGCAGGCCACCAGCTCTGGTCCCAGGTGGAATTTCTTATGCTCCATCCATCATCTCCTTGTGTGAACAATGTTTATAAGCAGGTATATAAATAAGGCAGTAATCTAGCATACTCCTTCTATGTGAACCCTAATCTAAGTGTACTGAGAGTGTGTGTAGATATAGTACCTAAAATCCCCCCATGGGATGATCCAACCCCATTACCTGAATGAAGGTAACAACCTGGATACTCCTCATGAGATGTTAGACTGGGCCTGGTGATTCCTCAGCATGCAAGGAACCCTCAAGGACAATGGAAGAACCTCCTCTACTAATCTATCAGGATGCTAATTTTTATAATACAAAGCAGCCTTGCATTTTATGCATAGATTAGTGATGTCATGGACAGACAGATAGCTCGGTCAGCCTGTGGATGAAGATAGTGATGGCATGTGTACGTAGTGTGAAACGAGACCTTGTACTTGATGTTCAGGGCGTTGTGATAATGTTGTGCAAAGCTAGATGTAAAAATAAAAAAAAATGTTTCAGGGAAAATAATCCAACATTGTTGTGCATGTAAATGTGTGCCAAAGATCACAGCTTGAAATGTTGTATGTGAGGACAATGTAAGAAATGAGCTGCTTTGCTACCTGGGCCTAACTCGGTGTCGTGAATTGCCAGTAGCCCAAGAATATATAAATGCCACTAACCTTGTCCTTGTGAGCAGCGGAGACGATGTCTGAAGATAGGCCCCCCCCAATTCCTCCTAGACACGAACCCCAACATAGGAGTCTGTAAACCCTCCGCGTGGACTCGTGCCCCGGGGAAAAGGGAAGTGGATAAAATAAAAAACTAGCTGTGGGTTATGTGGTTCCCTCAAGGTCTGGTCAAAAGAACTGCTAGGTACCAGAAAGGACGTCCACACTACATAAGAGGATGAAAAAGCATAAGATGTAACACCTGTTCTCTTCTGAATATCTATAGCTAAGTACCCAGTGTCTTCTCACTCCTTACCAGAAAGTCATACAGCCAGACAAGGTATTTCCTGTCCCTTGTGTTTCAAAAAAAGACAACAATGTAAAAATAAACAAGGGAATAGTAGTCCAACTCAAATGGTTCTTTAGCTGGTTCGGTATATACGAAAAAATGTGCAGTCTGTACTTGCTGCTGAAAAACGTGAAGAATCACAATGTCACCACAAGATTAAATACACCCAGGAAATGTTCATTTTCAAGTGTGATAGCGCTGTTTAAAGGACACAAAGCTAATGTTCATGGACTGTTCTATTGGTGATTGTGTTCACAGAATCTGTAACAGGAAGAACTGCAGCAACAGTATTCAAGAAAGAGTGAGCGTTATAAACAGGAACTGTGGCCAGAGGTCACCAACAGAATGAAGTGAACAAGGCAGCTCCCCCTGAAATACTGCTGAAAGGAGATTACACAGAGCGCGTCTTATCTTCAGACGCGTTCAAAAGCAATAACCCTTCTCAAGCCGCCGAATGCGATGTAAACGCAGAAGAGCGGGTTTACACTACACCGCGGCTTTTCCTTTCTAAAACTATGCACAGGTACGAGCCGCACGCGGAGGAGGCGAGCCCGCACTCCTTCCGCTGAAATACCTGACTCGATTCCAGAATCGGGAGTAAGTAAATGTCCAGAACATCAACGGCTGCAATCTTCAAGCTGAAATCCGGCGGGGAACACCATCCGCCATTCCCACAGAAACAGGTTGATTGACAAGCACCTTCCTATCGCGAAGGAGGTGCTTTTGTAAGTTCCGCCCTGAGCCTCCTGGTGTCTTGTCCCTAGGCATGCTGGTCGCTGTAGTTTTCCAGAAGTTTACCCTCATCTCATGTCGGACAGGTAAATAGCAGAGACTAAGTGAATGGTATGGTTGTAGCCCCCTCGACACCGAGATCGCTACACTCGGGAATATAACACCCACTCCTCATACTAACGTTCAATATCTTAAAAGCTATCTATAAAGCAGGCAGCCAATTTTAAACACATAAACAAAACTACTCTTTAAAAGCATCTAAAAGCTGGCTTCCTAATAAAATATATATGAAAAGATTGCAATTGTCATTATATTATTCGAGCTCCCAAGCACTCAGAAACCCATCATGCCTAGAAAAAGAAAAAGCTGTTTTGGTCAATTTTGTTTAAAAAGAGACAAAATTGTTCTCACATGAAAAGGGCCAATTGTTTATGTGTTCCGAGTGGTAGACGCAGCATTGCTGTTGCCCACTTTTGCAGACATTCCCAGAGGCACACCTCATAGCATGTTTATGGAGCAAAGGTGATTCCATCCAGTTTCCACAGCAGCCGCTGAGGCAGGTGTTGTGTCCCACAGGTTGTCTGCAGAGCCGGTATTCACATCCCTAGGAGCTGAAGCATCCAAGGGCGGCTCTAAGAATGCATCCATCATCAATGGAATACGCTGGGGACAGCAATACGCATGGCTCTTTAAGCGGTCCATCAATACTTTAATGTCTGGTGGTGCATCCAATTCTCATCTCAGATATATATCCAGGATGCATTTGTGGCTGCAAAGCAGGCAGCAGAAGACAGGCTATATGACTATGCAGTCAAGTCCGACCAGCCTCTATGACAAGAACCAGTGCTCATTTAGTTCCTGAAGCTGAGGTGTGCTGAAGCAGTGCATCATGCGTTCACAGCAACGCAGCACTTGCAGTGCTGCCTGCATTCACATTTGAACTGAGACATCCATTGCAGAGCAGATAGAATAAAATCAGTAATCCCACCAAAAGTAGCAGGACAAGTCCTCCAAAAATGCTTCCCAACACTGAGCGTATGAAAGATGGTATAACTACATCTACCATTTGATAGGTACTAACCAAACCAGAGCCAATACATTTAAAAAAGTGCACTATTCCTTCAGACATGCTAAAGATACGATGGACCAGCTCCCCAAAATGCAGTTTGTGTCCAAAGGGAAACCAAGCAACTCTTCCAATGGGGGTCTGATGTATTGAAAGAACCATTACATATGATGGTGTCCAGAGTATCCTCACTATAGTGTGTAAAGTGCTGCCAATTCTCGAAACATGAGCAGCTATTTTCCCAGGGTTTATAAACTACACCAGGCAAACCCTGCATGGCACACAATTCAGACCTCTGATCAGTTGGGAGCGGAAACAACCTTTGCGACGCAACGTTTACAACGCACTACCATTACAACGAAACTTTTACAACGCAACATCCATTACAACGCATGCATTTACAACGCAACCATTACAACGCATCACACTACGACGCACACCACTACAACGCATGTCATTACAACTCAGTCATTACAACGCATAACATTACCATCCAACACTTACCCTACTGTTGCACCCCCTGGAGTTAGAATAGTAATTTTTACCCCTACACTATCCAACACTTACCCTACTGTTGCACCCCCTGGAGTTAGAATAGTAATTTTTACCCCTACACTATCCAGCACGTACCCTACTGTTGCACTCCCTGGAGTTAGAATAGTAATTTTTACCCATACACTATCCAACACTTACCCTACTGTTGCACCCTCTGGAGTTAGAATAGTAAATTTTACCCCTACACTATGCAATACTTACCAAACATGCAATGTAATGTAATGCGTTGTAATGGTATGCGTTGTAAAGGTAGTATGCGTTGTAATGGAATGCGTTGTAAATGTTGTTTTCAAAATTTCATTGTAATGGCATGCGTTGTAATGGAATGCCTTGTAATGGATGTTGCGTTGTAAAAAATGCGTTGTAAAGGTATGCGTTGTAAAAGTGTGCGTTGTAACATCATACATCCGTTGGGAGAGGGTTACCATAACTGGATCAGTGTAGCTCTCAATGAGGTTGCTCCTTTCAGGAGTGATGAAATGAATAGTTCAAAGATGTCCCAACCCTGGTTTGATGACTCTCTTGAAGGCGTCAAACAGGAATGTTGAAGACAAGAGTGCAAATGGCGCTCAGGTTATAAGAGAGAGCAGCGGGATAAGTAGAAATCCTGTCTAGGTAACTATAAGACACTCATTTTTGTTGCCAAATCTAAATGTTATACATCACAATAAATTCAGCTACCACACTCCTAAAACTCTTTTTCAAACTATACAAAAATTGATCATACTAGTTGGTTCTGATATAACAATTATTAATCCAGAATTCTGTGACTATCGAGCTTGTTTCTCTCAGGAATTCTTTGTGCATATTTTAAAAAACTTCATCAGCAGTGGCTCCACAAATACATCTATAGGATCAAGCTCCAAGTCAGTTAGCTTTGGACAATTTACAACTCCCTCAGTGGCACATAGAGCTGAACTTAACCACAAAGTTTAAAGCAGGTTCTCCTCATGACCCATGCCCTCCTAAGATTGTTCATCTTTTCCCAGAAATCATAGCATGCCATTTATCTACTATCTTATCCACATAGAGTTTTTACCTATCTCCTGGAAAGCCGCCTCAGTGCTTCCTCTCTTAAGGAAACATAATCTTAACTGTTAGATGTTGGCTTGGTATATGCTGTCCACTAATTAAAGTGGGCACCTTGCACCCGTCCAAAGAAACCTTATGTTGATTAGGTTAAAGATAACCTTTAGGAAGCATCCCAGTGGCAGCTGTGGAGAGCAGAGTTCAGGCTTAGTCTTGAAGGAATGTTAGGCAACCTATTTTACCAGAATGCAATCTTACAGTATTGGTTAAATGAAAGGGAAACCACACAGTAGTTATACAAATATGTATTATTAATATAATACTGTCTAGCACATCACAGTATCTCCTACACAGAGATAACACACAATACACAATACTTATATTGCAGAATAAGTCATAAGAAGCAATAATACACAGAGGGCCCCAGGGGGGACCAAACCATTTACTGAAATAATTGTATAAGAACCACGACTCGAGTCAAGACAATATCTAGGAGATGTAGAATCACTGGGACCCGAAGGAAACACCCAAAGTGAGTACACAGGGACCGACAGGTGCAGAGTGACAACATGGCTGCATGCTCTGTACAACTCTATGGGAGATTCACAGTAGGAGTTCTAATGTTTAAGGACCCTTCCCAGTGGCTTACAAGGAATCCCTTTGGAACTTAGAAGGTAGGATACTGTAGTACCAGAGTTACCTAGCCCAGGGAAGCCGGGTGCATAGGGCTGAAGAGGTGTCAGGAACTGTTCTTGTTCTCAATGGGAAACTTTAAGGTAATGTCACTGCTGGAAGAAAGAAGGAAGTCACACAGGTTTCAGGGACTTTATAGCTAATGGGACATTAAATCGTACAAAACCAGAGAAATGTGGCCGTTATAATTAGTTGAGCTAACTATAACTCATGCCCCCGCAACGCACTGCTGATGACGTCACATATTACATCATTAATGACATGGTCAGTGACATCCCTGATGACATCACTGATGACATCTCATCATGTCCGTCAGCGGAGGGGAATTTAGTGCCCAGGCCTATCGGGGTCGCAAGTATCTAGCATTTACAGAAACTTCATCCAGCACCCCAACTTCTAAAGAACCCCAAAATGAATACTTATAATGTCTTTATGACAAATGTTCCTAGATTAAAACAGGTAACCAGAGATGATGAGGATTCATTAATAAATAAAGTAACACATTGGATCAGAAGTAAATACCAATGCCTTTCCATAGTATGATCTTACATTATCAAAACTGAACGTCTCCAGCAAGAATCGGGGAACATGGACAACTTAAAGTTAACCTTCCATTCTAAGTTTATTGCAGATAATCTAAAAGCCATGAATCTACAAACTCAATCATTTGTTTTAGACAGAACTAAACTCCTGCAGATGAGAAAAATAGTGTCTTGCATGACCAATAGGGGATGAACAACTTTGACCTTGTAGATTGACTAAATGAGCAGGGCATAGGTACAATTGGTACAATTTCTTTATTTGAAGAGTTACTTAAAACTTTTGCAATACATACAAAATAAAACCATATATAAAATATTCGGCCACCATCATACAATGTCATAATGCCAACAGTGTAAAAGGCTTCTGTAGCTTTACAGTGTTAAAATACAAATTTAGCCATGTGGGAGCAACCATGAAAATAACACGGTCACCTGTATCATTTAGTGCTCCCCCTTCTTAGATTAATAGTCCAAAGACCGAAATGCCCAGCAGCTTTAGTGTCAGTTTGGCATTTTTGCCTGTGCCGCTTTGAGGAATCGGACCAATCTAGTGTTCAATTGTGGTGATACCAGGTCGAAGCAGGCCAAAACTGCCTGCCTCCTTGTCCGAATCCCTCTTTGATTAAAGGGAATTTTTAGCAGGTGCCTCCTTTCTTGGAGCATCGCGGTGCAAGAGTAGATGATGTCCCCTTGGCCATTTTTGCACAGACTGCATAGTGTGAAAGTCTGCACCCTTTTCCATGGAGGAAGGTGCTGTGTGCATGGTATCACTCTGAGGCGTAACTTTAGGAATTTTAATTTCAGGGCTTTTGAGTAGCCCAAGTTAAAATATTGTTGTGGCGCCAGGGTCTTGTACGAGTTAAGAGTCATCCAAGCGCGCCCTCTGGCGGAAAAATCAACTTTATCCTCCACCAGTGACTGTGTTTTCAACGACTTCCACACTAATTTTTTGAAAACTGAATGGTGACGATGTGTGTCCCATAAGGGCGATAGGCCTGTGTTTGTCAGTGCCTCCTGAAGGTACAGTCTTGCGGGCAAATTCTCCCTCTGTTGTAGATCTTGCCACAGGAGGTGGTTTAATATGTTAGGGTTTGATGTGCTGATCGTATGCCAACAATTAATGTATACTCCATAGCTGTCCCAGGTTTGCTTTATTAGACCAAACACACGTCGGCTGCTAATACCCAGGAGCGGTGAAGGAGATGCCAGAGTCCTGGTGAAAAGTGGAGTGCCCGATCCTAAGATAATTTATCCGGATGGTGTGAAAACCATAGCTCCTGTGGTTCGAACAAGATACATTCATCAAACAGTGGAACTAAGGAGGAGAAGGTCCCTGATAGATGCCGTTTCATGCTTTGAAAAACATACAACAATAATTCCCAAAAGATAGAAACAAGGAACCAGGATATATTACGGTGATCGATTTTGACCCCTATACCGAATGTCTGATTGCCAATGTACTCTATATAGACATCTGGCTGATCTACATGGAGAAATTGCTTCGTCCCTCTTCTCACCAATGAAAGGATAAACCTTGGGGAGATTTGCACTAATTGTTTGATAGCCTGAAGAAGGAGGAATATTATCGAATACCACTTAAAACGCGTCGCTTCTGTGTCCAAGAAAAATCGAATAAACAACTCCTGTTCAGGACCTTGGTGGCCCAGCTAGTAAATTTGTAGTAACATCTTGGTTAAAAAAAAGAAAAGGAATACCCATGTGTTTATTATATGTGATGTTTGAGCACATATAGGGTTCTGTTTTCTAAGTGGCTTCTCAGGATGAACAGTTTGTTGATTTGAGATCTAGTGATTACACTTTCAAATCCCCCCACATTTGTAAAATTGGTTACAATTTTTTTAATGTAAAATAGTTTTTTTTATCTTGTAATAAGCTCTCATAAGAGAAGTTTTTTTAACAAAGAGACTATAGTTTTTTATCTAATGAATAATAAAGATTCATGATTTTTTTACATTATTTTCTTGAGTTCTAATTGGTGCTGTTAATAGTGTTGTCAGAGTGAACTATGATTGGAAGTAGCATGTGTGTGATGTGTTGATAAAAACAGAAACCCAAAGGGATTGTTGTTTTTAGAGCTTATTAGACCAAACTCCAGTCGGATTTGCGCCAGTGAGGTGTAAGTCCGGAGGCTGAACATGGTTCTTTATGCTTTTACCAGCGTTTTGTCCAGAAGATAGGTATCTCTCCTGCGCTGTACTTCGCTACCGTAGGTAATAGAAGGTAGGATTTTGGCCCGTGCTACCACTAAGAGAGGGCTCAGCGTTGGGCCCAGTAGTTTAGCTGATAAACCTTTCATGGTTAAGGCAAGGATCATCCCTTTCCTTTTGCTCTCTTCTTGTTGTCGTGTGAATGATCCTCCTTTGTCTAGATAAACTCCCAGACACTTGTAAGTCTCCGCTGATGCAATGTGTTTGTCGCCCAGATACCATAGGTAGCTCTTTTTTCGTCAAGGTCCTTTTTTTTTAGGTATTTTCTTCTACGTAGACTCATAGACCGTTAAGAAGATGTTGCAGGCCAACTGCCGTGTGGCTGAGTAGCACGACCTCTGACCCTGCTTGCAGGCAGGTTGCTCCCCGCGCCACCACACAGCCACCAGCTGCCTCTTGTCCTGCTTCATGCCGCCTTCCTGGTTCCTGCTGTTTCCTGCTCCTTCCCGCCACTGCGTCCCTGTGGCCCCACCCCCTGCTCCCCATTGGCCACCCCGTTCCAGCCACCCAACTGCTCCTCCCTCCCTCTCCCCCTCTTAAGGGGGCCGCACAGTGGCGTAGGAGTGACCTCTGACCCTGCTCGCGGGCAGGTTGCTTCCCACGCTACCACACGGCCGCCAGCTGCCTCGTGTCCTGCTTCCTGCCTCCCGCCATTTCCCGCCGATGTGTCCCTGCGGCCCCGCCCCCCTGCTCCCCATTGGCCATCTGTCTCCCGCCTCCCAGCTGCTCCTCCCTCCCTATCCTCCTCTTATGGAGGCCGCGCAGCGGCCGCGCGGAGCGGGCGCACCGCTGGCACACTGAAGGCAAGCCAAAGGCAAGCCCGCCTGCGCCTGTCAACGCCTGGACCGCGCCCAGAACCCCTGGACCCCAGAAGCGCCACAACACCAGACTCCGCTACGATGCCAGCACCCTTTACCCACTCAACGCCGGCCGAGACCACACTTGCTTCTAAGCCACCATGAAACGGACTCACAGACCTTTCTCCTGCCACACCTGCAGCTTCACCTGCGACAGAACCACCAAACCTCTGCTGCATACTCCTCAATACCTGTGCCGCACACAAACACGCCGTCGAGCTCTGGGATCTGCTCGACACCTCCGCCCCAGGCGTGGCCTTCCTGACCGAGACCTGGTGGAACAACTCCTTGGTGCCCGATATCGCCATAGCCATCCTGGATGGCTACAAGATCACCCGCAGGGATTGCGCCAACGGAATCAGAGGAGGAATAGCCATCGTCCTCAAGTCCACCCTCAAGGTCGCCACCCACACAGACGACACCCTCAACACCGCCGAACACCGGCACTTCTGGATCCACACCGAACCCAACACCACCCTCAGAGGAACACTCATCTACAGACCACCCGGACCCCGAGCTCAATTCAGTGACTCCATCGCTGACCTCGCCAGCATCAAGGCACTCGCCTCCATGGACTACATCCTCCTCGGGGATCTGAATTTCCACCTCGAGAACAACAACGACGCCAACTCCACCACCCTAATCGACAATCTCGTCAACCTCAGCCTCAGACAACTTGTCACCTCACCCAACCACGCCGCTGGCCACACGCTGGACCCCATCTTCTCCACAGGCACCCACGTCGCCTTCAACCACACCAACAAACTCCACTGGACTGACCACCCTGAATACCTGCAAAACAAACTCTGTAAGCAGACCTCTTGCCGTAACCTGAGATCGAATGAAAAGGCTCTGCTGATGACTCTGCGTATTTGGTGGACGAGTTAAGGGGGGGGAAACGTTCTTTTATTTTGCCCCTAAATATTGGAACTCCCTGCCAGAAGCCTTGCGTAAGTCCACATCTTACTATGTTTTTAGGAAACTTTTGAAGGCTTTCCTATTCTAATATATCTCTGCAGCTTTGGTACCTAATGTTTTTCCCCTTCAGGTTTTCGCCTAGTTAGCGCTGAGATGCCCCTGGGTGAGTCATGTGTGTTATAAGAGTCCCTTAACATAACATTAACCACTGCATCCATTTCACCTTCAACAAACCAACCACGCACCACCGCACCCAACAGCTACCTCGCCGCTGCTGGAGCAAAGTCACTGAAGACCAGCTGATCATCACCCTCGCCCAAAACCCACCCACCGACCCCACCAACCCAGACACCGCAGCCCGCAACCTCAGACAGTGGATCGACGACTGCACCAAAACCCTCGCCCCACTCAAGAAACCCTCCAACAACCACGCCAGCAAGAGAGCCACCTGGTTCACTGACGAGCTGCAGACCTCGAAACGCGCAAACAAATAGAGTGACTCTTCAAGTTGTTTGAAAAAAGATCCTCATTATATTGAAGAAAAATCATAAGAAGGATATTTTTTCAAATAACTTGAAGATTCATTCTATTCTTTTGGGAGATTCTTTCTTGTTCACTAATCACTAATTAGGATATTGCACTGTATTTCCTGTTATTATAATTTGACTTCAGGTGTGCTCTGAGCCATCCTGTACCTCAATAAATTGATCGTCATGGAATACAGGAGGCTTGGAAATAACATCATGTTCACTGGCGTCCTGGAGGAACTTAAGAGAGGTGCGATTCTGGCCTTTCGTCCATGTCCTTTCCTGACCTGAATGATGTAAACAGTGATATGCCATCTTAATTCCAAAGGGCTCTTGTAATACATGTTAGGTCTTCTCATCACTCAGACTAATCACAGTCAGGCATTAATAAGCTTGGTTGGAGATATTGCCTCACGTCGTCTTGTATGAAAGTTTGTGTGTATGTATGTATGTATGTATTTATACAGTATTTCTAGTGTGAGTCTAGCCAAAAGGAAGCAGAGCACGTGGCCAACAATAAGTATAAATTCAACCAGTGATTGAAAAGAGAGATTGGTTGTAGATGATTAATGCATTGTGATGCAGTGTTCCTCAACTCTCTCCTTAAGAACAGCAGCTTTGTGGCAGTTCTTGATCATGGGTGATAGATGGAAACGTCCTATTGCCTTTTTTTCTACTTTCTTTACACTTCTCAGTCTACAGTGTGGTAGTGTCCTGGATGTGAGCATGCTGAGATCCACCAGAGCTCGAGCCTGCATCAATGCTGGCTATCGTAGAAGGGTCAAATTAGGAATACTATGTAACTGAGAAATTTGGAGACCTCTCTAGAATCTGTCCACATGGCAGGAGGAGAAAGAAAGGCCTGGAGGGAAACTACTGAGAAAAGACAGAGCCGAGTTGAGATGCCCCTTGAAAGCATGGGCTGTATCTATCCTATTTTTAACTAGCATCAACCAACCCATGACGAGCGTTGTTAACTAAACATAGCCCCACTGGTTTAAATACCGCATCCTGTAGACACCGCCATAACCTTTTGCACCAATTATAATCTTGCTGTAATGTTGTCCTCTACAAGCTTGATGTTCCAGAACACCTGCTAAGGTGTTTATTTCTGATGGGAGTCTTAGGTTGGTTTGACGGATTCATATTTTCTAATCTTATTCTATGACCCTTAGCTTCCATCATAATGCTCATTGACAAGTCTCCTAAGACTTTGGATGCTTTCTGTCTCCTTATCTTGTCACTTGACATCTCTACAAGGTTATGTAGTGTGTGGGATAGTGGGGTTATAAAAGTGGATACATAACAGATTAAATTAGAGTTAATGCCAGTCCCTGAGCACTGCACCTGATGTTTAAATACTTGTTTGAATTTTTGTATTCTTGGTGGACTATATTCCCTACACTTGATCTTCCTTTATATTTTCTTCCTTCCTTATCACACTCACCTGACACATGCTTGACCCCATACTTCAGAGATATGGTGTTCTGATCTTTGCTGAGAACCAAGTCTTTGGTTTCCTGGCAAACCATTGCTTGGCTAAGTACAGCCATGCCACCAAATAAAAGACAGCACCCACTTACTGCGGTATCATTCAATGCAAAGGTTCGAACTCCTTATTTCAAATGTAGGAAAGTGGAGTGCTATAAATTGGAGTAATGTGTGGTAGAGTGAATTGGTTTAGAGTGTTGTTAAGTGGAAGAGAGTGTGATACAGTGGAGTAAAGGGAACTGAGTGGAGTTAGGTAGAGTGGATGATTGATAGTGGAATAGCATTGAGTGGAATGGCAAAGAGTTAAGTGGTGCAGAGTGGAATGGAGTACATTCGAATTCCATGGAATGGAGTGTCCTAGAGCGGAGCAGCAGGTTGTAGAGTGCTGGAAATTGTTGTAGAGTGGAGTGGCATGCAGTACAGTTTTATACAGTGGAGTGTTAAATAGTGTTGTAGAGATGAGTGGCATACAGTAACATACAGTGGAGTGGCAAACAGTGGAGTAGTAGTGCATAGTGGAGTACAGTAGTGTGTAATAAAGGAGAGTGGATTAACTGGGTTATAGTAGCCTAGAGTGAGCCGCGTAGTATCTGCTAGAGTGGCGTAGAGTGGCATACAGAGTTGTAGAGTGGTGTGTAGGGGCAGATTCAAGTAGAGTGTCTCACAGTGGAATAGAGTTCAGTAGATTTTAGTTGTGTGGAGTTGTATAGAGTAGAGTAGAATGTTGTACAGTGGAGCGGCATAGAGAAGAGTCATGTAGAGTGGCTCAGAGTAGGGTAAAGTGTTATACAGTGGACCAGAGTGGAGTGGCATAGCATAGAGTGAAGTACATTGTCATAGAGTGGGGTGCTGTGTTGTAAAGTAGAGTACTGTTGAGTGAAGTAGAGTGGAGTGGCGTAGCACAGAATGGACTGAAGTGTCATAGAATGGAGTGATGTGTCATGCCGTGATCTGGCATGGAGTGTCGTGGAGTGTCAGAAGCTGTTGTAGAGTGTCATAGAGTTGAGTGGCATGGAGTGCTGTTGAGTGGAGTGGTGTAAAGAAGAGTAGTGGAGTGCAGTGGATTAGACTGTAGAAGTGTGTCATAGGGTAGACTGTAGTAAATTAGGGTGGAGTTGCATAGAGAGAGTTGCTCAGAGTGTCATTGAGGGGCGCACAGTGGCATTGAGTGTAATAGAGCGTTAAATAGTGACATAGACTATAGAACAGTGTTGCCGAGTGGAGTGGCATGGTATGCAACCATTACAACGAAACTTTTACAACGAATTACTTTTACAACGCAACTTTTACAACGCAAGATCCATTACAACGAATAACATTACAACGCATTTTTTTACAACGCATATACCTTTACAACGCATACCATTACAACGTAAGTATAGGTAAGTATATAATTATAGTAAAAATGTTATAGGTTTTGGTTTTTGGGTAAAGGGGTATTTTTAGGGTTCAGGGCTAGGTTTGGGGTTTTGGGTAAAGGGGTATTTTTAGCGTTCAGGGCTAGGTTTGGGTTTTTGGGTAAAGGGGTATTTTTAGGGTTCAGGGCTAGGTATGGGTTTTTGGGTAAAGGGGTATTTTTAGGGTTCAGGGCTAGGTTTGGGTTTTTGGATAAAGGGGTATTTTTAGGGTTCAGGGCTAGGTATGGGTTTTTGGGTAAAGGGGTATTTTTAGGGTTAAGGGCTAGGTATGGGTTTTTGGGTAAAGGGGTATTTTTAGGGTTCAGGGGTAAAGGGGTATTTTTAGGGTTCAGGGCTAGGTTTGGGTTTTTGGGTAAAGGGGTATTTTTAGGGTTCAGGGCTAGGTTTGGGTTTTTGGGTAAAGGGGTATTTTTAGGGTTCAGGGCTAGGTATGGGTTTTTGGGTAAAGGGGTATTTTTAGGGTTCAGGGCTAGGTATGGGTTTTTGGGTAAAGGGGTATTTTTAGGGTTCAGGGCTAGGTTTGGGTTTTTGGGTAAAGGGGTATTTTTAGGGTTCAGGGCTAGGTTTGGGTTTTTGGGTAAAGGGGTATTTTTAGGGTTCAGGGCTAGGTTTGAGTTTTTGGGTAAAGGGGTATTTTTAGGGTTCAGGGCTAGGTCTGGGTTTTTGGATAAAGGGGTATTTTTAGGGTTCAGGGCTAGGTATGGGTTTTTGGGCAAAGGGGTATTTTTAGGGTTAAGGGCTACGTATGGGTTTTTGGGTAAAGGGGTATTTTTAGGGTTCAGGGGTAAAGGGGTATTTTTAGGGTTCAGGGCTAGGTTTGGGTTTTTGGGAAAAGGGGTATTTTTAGGGTTCAGGGCTAGGTTTGGATTTTTGGGTAAAGGGGTATTTTTAGGGTTCAGGGCTAGGTATGGGTTTTTGGGTAAAGGGGTATTTTTAGGGTTAAGGGCTAGGTATGGGTTCTTGGGTAAAGGGGTATTTTTAGGGTTCAGGGGTAAAGGGGTATTTTTAGGGTTCAGGGCTAGGTGTGGGTTTTTGGGTAAAGGGGTATTTTTAGGGTTCAGGGCTAGGTATGGGTTTTTGGGTGAAGGGGTATTTTTAGGGTTCAGGGCTAGGTTTGGGTTTTTGGATAAAGGGGTATTTTTAAAAATTAAAATAAATTAAAAATAATTAAATTAAATTAAAATTAAATAAAATTAAATTATATTAAATGTAATAACTTACATTTAAAAAAAAAATTAAATACTTACCTATACTTACGTTGTAATAATATACATTGTAAAGGTATATGCGTTGTAAAAAAATGCGTTGTAATGGTATTCGTTGTAATGGATCCTGCGTTGTAAAAGTTGCGTTGTAAAAGCATGCGCTCTAATAGTATGCGTTATAACGTCATACATCCGAGTGGCATAGAGTGGAGTAGAGTTTGGTAGACTGTAGAGGTGTAAAGTGTAATCGAGTGGAGTATAGCATTGTCGAACACAGTAGACTGCAGTGGCATAGACTTGAGTTGTGTAGAGTTCAGTGATATACATAAAGTATTGTACTGGCTTAGAGTGTTGTGGTGTACAGTATTGTGGCTTACAGTTACTTAGCGTAGAGTGGAGTGGAGTGGCATAGAGTGTGGTGCTACATAGTGGAATAGCAGTGGCATACATTGGAGTGGAGTAGAGTGGCACAAGGTAAAATATTGTACTGGAGTGGAGTGCCATAAAGTGAAGCACCATTCAATGCAATAGGGTGGAGTCAAGTGGACTGACGTACACTGGAGTGGCATAGAGTGAAATAGCATATAGTGGATTTGCATAAAGTGGACAGGCATGTAGTAGAATAGCATATAATGGAGTGGTGTACAGTCTAGTGGATAGGTATTGAGTGGAATAGATAAGAGTGAAGTGTTAGAGATTACAGTGTCATAGTTTTGAATATCATACAGTGGAATGGCTGAGAGTAGATTGGAATGGTGTCTTGTAGAGTTTGTTTGAGGGAGACGTGTGGTGATGTGACCAGGGTGGCTAACTCCAGAGCATGTGGCTTGAGGTTCAATCCTCAGCACCAGCGGCAGCTCAGATCAGCATCATGTGACTCTGGGTAATAGCTCACTTCACCTCCCCGATGGCCCGCAGCAGCTTGAAACCCTTAATGGGGGATATGTTTGCACAATACAAATAGGAATTATTATTGGAGTGAAGTGACTTGTCATAGACTGGAGTAGAGTGGTGTGTCATAAAGTGGAGTTGGCTGTCGTACATTGGAATGGGGTGACATGTCACAGATTCTAGTTTAAAAAGACGTAGTGTGAAAATGGTTGAATGGATGTACATGAAATTTGGCGACAATGTAGAATATGATGTGCAGAGTAATGCCAGGCAGTGCCATGCCCGACATTGTGTTTTTCCAGATTTACCAAGCAACCCAGGGTGACACATGATGGCCTTGCGTTGCTTGGTAAATCTGACTAAGAATTGTGTGATATATTCTGCAGGGTACGCCACAGTGACTTTGTGGTAAACTGTGGTACATGACAATGACAAGGCAGTATATGACTAGGGATGGGTGGAATGCTTCCTTTCGTCTGCATAAATGGCAGAATTTGGCAACTCGCGCATTTGTAGACAGAGTTCTGGCCAAATTCTTCCAACCGCTGCATGGCAGATTTTTTCCCCATAAGTTTCCAGGATTGAGAATGAGATTTGCCATCCCCTAGTGGCATTTTACAACATGGGCAGTTGCAGCGGTTGCAACCAGAGGGATGCCTTATGAGTAGATTTGCTAGTGCTCGAGCAGATTTTCTACTCGAGCGGCAGCAAAATCAACTGGAATGGCTGGGTACTCTTGTACACCACACAGTGCTATTCACGCAGAAGTTTCAGTGCTGTTTATACAACTGGCTCTAAATTGCAGCACAAACAGTGCAACATGCATATTTCCACCCATTTGCAGAACTCAGCAGAACCTTGCAGAGTTCTTATTCAACTCAATGGAAATTTTGCAGAGTGAAACTCTGCAAGTTCCACTCAACCCTTTATGTGAACAGATAATGACTGCCTTTGCAACATTAAAGGCATCCATATTATTTTTACTACACTTTAGCTGTGTTCTGATTTACACCAAAAATATAGGTCAGTTTGCTCTTATGTTGCCCCTACCTATCGCCACTTTATTAAAGTGGTGATTGGTAGGGAAATGTATTTATATTTTCCTATATACATTAAAAAAGGTTTACGCTCATATTTAATTTTTTAATACGTCCTAGGTAGTACTCTGTGATTTTTAACAAAATATATAGAAAATATATAGAATCCTTATGTAATTTTCCTTATCTATTAACACTTTAATAAAGAAAAAAGGTAGGGAGAAAATATGAAACCTTATCTATATCTAACCCCTACATTAGACAACCACCTAAAAATGAGATGCGGCCACAATATCACAAAGTTCAAATGACTTATAAGTTTAAAAATACTTACCCTAGTTACCTCTACTACTCATAGGATAATCCTCACACCATAATGTATAACCTTGTCAAATTTCATCCAAATCCGTGGAGCTGTTTTTAATCGCTGCATGCAATACACATTTCTATCTAAAGGGTAATAGTGCAAAAACATGTTTTCCCCCATATCTTGTGAGAAAAGAACATGTTTTTATCAATAATAAATCAAAATTGTTTTTTTTTCTTTTTTAGGGATGCTTGGCCTGAGAAGAAAAATATGCTACAAGGAAAAATCACGCATGTTGTTAAATATAACATCACTAACATTAACCCCTTGTCTCCCACCACCCTGCCTCAGGCTGACTGCTTGATTTTGCCTCATTGTTTGGAGATCCACATGACAGATAAAGAAGGGTTCTGCAGTGCTTTAAGAAATGCCTCAACACTGTTAAAAAATGGAGGGCATTTAATTCTGATAACGGCCCTCGAACAAACTTTTTACATGGTTGCGGATTTTAAGTTTCCTCATCTATGTATTGATGAGAGTTTTGTCAGGAAAGCACTAAGTGAGGCTGACTATGTCATTGATGAGCTGCAGGTGTTTCCTAGGATGTGTAATCAATTGCATGATTTGACAGATTACAGTAGTGTAATACTTGTTCATGCTCGAAAATCAATACCAGTTTCATGTACACAGAAACCATAATTGATAGACATAAAGTCTACAAAGAGGCAATGAATACTTTGTTCCTCACCTGAATCAAGTTTCTTCTGTCTTCTCCTTTGTTGACCCTATTGCTTCTGACACCAGTGGTGCTCTGCTCTCTGCCTCTCACAGCTGCTTGACAACTAGACATTGCTTTTGCTGCGACCACTTTCCCTTGGCTCTGCCAGGTTATGTTTTAGTCAATATCCCTTTGTTCTTTACTGCAAAGTAACATGGATTGTTTTTCAATCAATAACAACTGGAAAGAGAGATGATTTGATCTTTCATTTGATTCCATTTTGTAGCTGAAAAGATTAATTAAATCTTACAATAAAATCTTGTGTGTTTTGTTCTACAATGCTATAGCTCTGTGTGTGTGTCTGTGTGTGTCCATTAATGGTCATGAATAGATGGTTCAGCTATCCAGTTGACATTTCCCATTGGAGAAAAGGACATAGCATTATTTCCACTATCTATGAATTCCAAATGTGCATTTTATATTTAAATATACCTGTAAAACGCACTATTGAAATGTGTAATAATAGTTATTCTAATCATGTGTTTCATTATTTTGTAGTACACTAAGTAATGGGGTGGAATCATTCACTTCTGCAGACTCATTTTAAGATTAAATATGTTTAATACATATTTAAAAGAGTGTCTATCAACGGAAATACTGAAACAGCAAGGACATTCCATCCAACTGTATTCCCTCCTCTCACCCTTCCTTTCCTCTGTACAACCACCCTTTTTACCCATCCCCCCCACTCTAGACACCCTGCACCTTTCATTCCCTGCAGACAACCTATGTGTTGTTTAGACATTTTACAATGGCCTATTAGTTGGTATCTATGGGCCTGACTTTTATTTTGGCATTTTGCCCATCCATCCTCTGTGATGGAGGGTTCAATCCATGCGTCTTCAAAGTGACATGTAATTCACACACTTGAGATGAATGGACAAACTAATCACACCAGCAGACCACACTTTAAGGCACACCTCCTTTCATACCATGAACTTGTACCTTTCTCTTTTGGAAGCTGCAAGAAATAGGGTGTATTTGTTGCCTTGTACTACTACTATATTGTTTTTTTTTGTTCTCTCCACTAATCTAGATATTTGTAAAATTATATTTGTATCTGCCCCATGCCCGAAAAAAGGAACCCCAGATTTTCAGATGCAGAATTAACTGTAATGCTAGAGGAGCTATTTAGGATAGAGCTATAATTGTTGGTGCCCTTGTACACCTTTTACCCAGAAAAGGCAAATGTGAGATAGTTGTCACACGTGTGAATGCTGTTTCTAACAACAGGCACTCACACAGGGAACCTGCAAGGGAGAGTTCACTCACTCCCTGGCTTTGAAATCCCACCTAGAGTCTCATCAGACTGGTGGTTCTTCTCTGAATCCCAAGAACCTCTTGCTCTGGGAGAAGATGTGTAGAATCCTCCACATTGAAGGTTTTGCGGGAATCCCTGGTGGATTTGAGATTGTAAAATGACTGTGTGTCGTTGAGCAACTCTGACCTCATGTGTTCATACTCCTATATGTATAACTATTTGTCATGTTTTCATTTTTGAAGCTGCATTTTTACCTAAAGAAAACAACAATCTAATTGTCATAGTATATCTTCTCTTCCTTCTCACTTAGTTATCTCTGTCTCCCCCCACATGCACCACCAGGTGCAAACTCGCCCTGTCAGGGCCCCCTTACTTGCATGTCCACCACCCTTTTCATGTATCGCTAACTGACAAAATCTTTGCACCAAACACCCTCACACATGCTTAGAACAATGAGGCAAATGTACTAGTAACAACATCATCTGCTATTCTTGCCTGCCTTGATGGATGATGATGATGATGATGATGATGATGATAATAATAATAATAATAATAATAATAATAATAATAATAATAATAATAATAATCATCATCATCATCATCATAATCATAATAATAATCATAATAACATTATAATATTCTATAAATTACATTTTCTACGTTGATTGAACTCACGTTTATAATAAAAAAAGTACTTATAGCTCATAATTCAATTTAGATTCAATATTGTGATTGTATTCAATTAGATTTGATCATCACATTGGAATGAATAACGGTGCATTCTAAAAATACGATAATTATAACATATGGGAACGCAATGTGGCCTGGAAGGAATTATTATTTTGTGTGGGCTACTACCCTTCTCGAGGAATGATTACAATTAATAATGGTAAACACTAAAATGCAGTAAAGTCTTCTGAGTTCATTCCCCTGGTAGCTATGGCCCACTGCAGACAGTGCAATGAGTGAAGAATTTATGCAATACAAAAGCAGTAATGTAGTCAGAATAAAACACTATAAAAATCCCAAAGCAAATTCGGATAATAGAGTACATTTTAGGAAACAGAATGATATCATAACAACAGAAATGCAATAAGGGGAGCTGAACATATGATGTTATAAAGATTTAAATAAAAATAGTGTCATGAACACTAAGGACTCGATTTCGATCCAGGTCGGTCAGCCCTCTGAGAACCGTCCGTAGCCGTACCTTACGACCGACTTAGTTCTGGAGCAGGACCGTCCGTACAAGGAACTACGATGCCCAAATGTGTCCGATTGCTGCCCGAGCCATAGTCTCCAAAATCAGCAACTTTTTCAGTATGAGCCGGAACCATTACCTCTGAATTCGACTCGTCCGGAGGCATTTGAAAAGCAGCTTCCAAGCGGGCAAGTGAAATGCGCACTTCCTACGCACCGAACAGTTCACCACTGACGGCATGTCTCAGCATCCGGAACAGAAGTCCCTTTGCTTAGTTTAGTGCCACACCACGAACAGTGGCTACGAGACGAACCAAGCATGTATCCGATCGCGCATGTTATCCCTGTACTGTAAGTCTATGACCAAATCAACAACAGGAATCAACATGTACCTTGCAGACGGCAATTACAGCACCCGCAGGGGGTAGATAGCCATAACTACCAGTAAGATTAGTAGCAATGGGGTAACCCAGTATCCATCAGAACCTGAGCAATCGCATATAGAAAAAACAATGGCTCTGTCGGGTATCACATATTCCTTAAGCAGCCTAAAAATCAATGAGTTATTCAATGTTTACTTTGAATTAAAGGAATACACACCAAGACCATCTGGGGTATTACGTCACTTTTTATAAATTACGTCATGTATATAAATACCCCAACATTCTTTGTAAGGCTGCCAACACACAAGGTGAAATATATTGTGCTGACAAAAGTGACATCTAGTGCTCAGTGATACAGCAATGGTGCACAATATGTACAAGGTGATTAAAATATGTACAAGAAAATTGGTGGCCAGAAAACAGGTATTGGAAATTAATTAATCTGCAAACAAAATGAATAAGTCTTTTTCGCAGAGCCTTAGGGCTGGTCCAAGGGATATCGTTGACGTTTCAACCCAGGGTCTGCACTACTAGTGAGTCAGTGTGGGTCTTCATCAGGACATAGGCTGGGGATGATGACAGCCTAATGCTGCCCCATAGGGCAGAAGGAGCGCCTAGGCAATGGCGCAGACTTTTCGTAGCAACTGGTCAGGAGGGGCGTTTACCTCTGACCTGTAAATACTCTGGAGTGTGGAAACTCGCCTCTTGGGGCTTCCTTAATGCCTGCAGATTTGGAAAATACTCTAGAGCGTGAAAACTCGCATCTCAGGATTTCCTCGCTGCCAGTGGGTTCTTCTGTAGTTAGGCTTGAATCAACAGCTCCTGTTGATTCAAACCAGTATGCCAGGACTCACGCCTGGTGTTGTCCAAGACGACCGTATACCTTTCTAACTAACTACAGAAGAACCCACCAGCAGCAAGGAAATCCTGAGACGAGAGTTTACGCGCTCTAGAGTAATACCTGTTTTTCTGGCCACCAATTTTCTTGTACATATTTTAATCACCTTGTACATATTGTGCACCATTACTGTATCACTAAGCACTAGATGTCACTTTTGTCACATATCACAATATATTTCACCTTGTGTGTTGACAGCCTTACAAAGAATGTTGGGATATTTATAAATTATGTAATTTATCAAAAGTGACACAATACCCCAGATGGTCTTCCTGTGTGTTCCTTTAATTCAAAGTAAACATTGAATAATTCATTGATTTTTTAGCTGCCTAAGGAATATGTGATACCCGAAAGAACCATTGTTTTTGCTTTATATGACTGCCAGTAGGCACAACTAATGGGGGGCATCATTACCAGCCGTGGCTAAGCCCATATGGGGTGAGTGCCTATCACCCCCAGCATTCTCCATCACATAGGGGGTGGATGCCCAGTCCTTAATCCTTGGAGGGGATGCTTATCACCACCAGCAGTCCCAATCTACATGGGGGTAGATGCCTATCACTATTAGCATACTCCACCTGCAGGGGGGTGAGTGCATATCACTACCAGCATTCTTCAGCACACAGGGGTTGGTGTCCAATCCTTAAGCCTTAGGGTGATGCCCACCACCTCCAGCAGTCCCAATCTACATGGGGATGGATGCCTATCACTATCAGCATACTCCACCTGCATGGGCTGAGTGCCTATCACCACCAACTGTCCCACGCATACATCTTGGAGGCCAAACACCCCTCACCCTACTATCATGCCAAGCTTGTGTATTGTTTGTGAAGTCCACGCAACAGTGACACCGAAAGGAAACACATACTGTAACTCATATCACATCTGTGAGCAAGAGGTAGATGTGGGGGTCAAAGACACCATCAAATGTGGTACATCGTGCCAATGGGGCTTGATCCATCCCACCCTACTATGACCAAAAGCTGATTCAGGCATCCTACATCCATTTGTGTTGTGAATATAGCATCAATGTTGCAAAACCCAACCCCATCTCAGGGATCCAAATGTGAGTGCCTGTCCAAAATTGACAGCCAATGCAACTCTGCATGTCAGAGTTCTAGTTGTAACAACAAAAGCAAGTGGCTAAGGAATGGGTGTGTGGCAAACCAACACAGATCTGTGGAGTGGAAGTGACCCCTCTGACATGTGCAGAGTACCAGCGCACATGGGGGCTGACAATGCCTCCAATGTACGATTACACAATGTCAGTAGTGCCCCACCAGAATGCATACACACATATGCACACAAACAGACACACATACCAAGGAATCCTGTGTAGATTGCAGCCATCCCGTGATCAAGACCCATACCATGGCAGCAACGGATCATAATAACCATGAGGAATGTGCTGAATGATGAGGTAGGAGTCCCAGGGACAGTATGGCAATACCTACACCCAACTTCCAGGCAATGTCCAGAGAAACTATACCAATGCATGGGTGCAGGTGCACAAACACAGCCAGCCCCACAATGCAAAATAAAGACCACATATGTGTCTGTCTCAGTGTACCCAGGCTAGTACGACACACATCCTGTGGTGTTTAACTCAAAACAGATATATGTGTACACACGGCCATTCATTCAGTCACAAGTTCACCGACTCCAACAAGTGTATCCACTTAGACTCCTGTAAATTAAATATCACTCCAATATCCCCGCAGCGAGTGTTCTGCGGTACTTTTTCCAAAACCAGCCACAGCATGTCTTCTGGTTTGAGGTTCTTCACTTTTAAATGTTCTACTAAAGGCGCTCCTGGAGTCTTGCATCAAATACGGCTGCAGTGTTGGTTTGTGTGCCCCACGTATGCAGAGGCGGCTCTAGGCTCATGGCGGCCCTGGGCAGGGAGCGTAGGTAGGGGACCCTGGAAGAGGGGGTCCGGGTGGGGTGGAGCCCCCCGGAGCTCAGGAAGGTGTTTTAATAAAACGTCCATAAAAGGCGTTAGATGACCAGTTCCTGCGGCTGCTCCTATCCTTCTGAATTTGTCTCGGAACTTATACATTTTAGGAGGAGGAGGGTATTGTGATACACGACGTGGCCAGCAGTGGGTCGGGAAAAAAAGAAACCATTCAGGAACCAGGAGGAATGGCGGTGCGGAGGCCTGTGAAGAGGGAGGGGTCAGGATGTTTGGAAGTGGAACAGAGCCGGAGGCCGCCAAATCCCTGCCAGGGGCCACCACGCAATTATGTATCCATCCTCAGAGGATTATTATATTAAGGATATATATTGGCGTGGCAGCCCCTGGGTTTTGGCGGCACTGTGCAGGTGCACAGCTTGCACATGCCTAAGGCCGCCCCTGACGTATGGCAAGTTGCAGTAACATAATATGACATAAATAACATTTGTACTGTTACACGTGATTTAACTGTACGGTGGTTGTTTGGTAACAGGTAGAAAAGACCAGACAATGCAGGGCCTCACATTCCTACCCATTTTTAATGCAAAGAGTGGTGGGCTGTTCATATCAAGTACATCCTTTACCAAATGCCAATGTTGGTTAGGGACATTTTTAAAAGCATCGCTCTTGTGCAGGAAGTGGCTATATAGGGAAGCTCTTTTTGCTGGGGGTTTTTTGGGTAACTCACAGAATCCTTGGGATAATAACAAGTTATTTTTCTGGATCTTTTTAATAATCCCTTAGGGTATCCTCGTTCGAAGCACTTTGTGATCAGAATAGTCAGACTTAGTGGCACACTTGCACCTGACTCCCGATGCTACGTGGCTGGAATAACTCAGTAATGTGGTACCACCGTAGGTTTTCAGTAGATTGTGGTATATAACTTGCTGTCCATATGCCTAATCATTATGTCCAAAATATTCACTTCCATATTAACTGCTGGACATTGTATGCCTCAAGATCTCTTTCAGACATTACAAAAATCAGTTGAGAGTTTTATCATCTCCCACCAAAGCACTATGACGTCATCAGTCCATCTTCTGAGATGGTAATTGCCACTGAAATGCTAAACAGATGGTGTGCCTTGTAATGCAGTATTATCAAGAGCGAGGAGGGCTGGGAGTTTCATTTCTGATGCATGTCTGTATGTCCACTTCCACAGCAGATCCAGAGCATCATTGAAATCAAATGTGTGCAAGTGTAATGTAAACACATTACGTCACCAGCACACGTGGGCTTTGGAAGAGTTTGCAGAGTGCCCGGTGCACGGCTTCATTTCCATCCACAGCTCGAGTAAAGTGGAAAGAATTTGTAGTGAAAGATGCACTTCATAACATCAACAGAGAAAACCTTGTTTATAGTTTCTTCTTTTATCTAATTAAATTGCTCTTTGCTATTATGCTGTTGAACTTCACAAATGTGCCTCACTGAAACGTGTGTCTTTGGATTGTACACCTCAACTGCTGCCATGTTAGACTCAAATGGCCGCAAACCTTTTACCACTAAAATACAGGCAAAGTCAGTTACTATTATTATACCCTATGAGACTCATCATAAGGAACTATGGGCCCGATGTAGGTAACCAAATACCGGTCGGTAATGGCCGAAAATACCGAATTTCGGCCGTTACCGACCGGTATTTGGTGTTTGAGATGTAGGGGGCCTAAAATTTACCGATACGGTAAATTTACCGATTCTGTAATTTTACCGATTCGGTAAAATACCGAATCGGTAAATTTACCGAATCGGTAAATCCAGATGTAGGTGGCACTGAAAACAGTGTCACAGGCCCTTAAGAATGTGTTATTTACCACAAAATTCTATTGTGTGGTAAATAACGAATTCCTGTGTACATGCACATCTGTCCATGTACACCTCTGCTATGTGACACACATACATGCCCTTAGGGCATCGGTAAAAAAACGATTTGGTAAAATTACTGATTTGTCAAGGGGGACAGGGTGTCACTTTGACACCCTGTAGCACCCCTGTTTTGGCTTGTGTGCCATGTGACACACATACATGCCCTTAGGGGTCAAAGTGACACCCTGTCCCCCTTGACAAATCAGTAATTTTACCAAATCGTTTTTTTACCGATTCGGTAATTGACATTAATTCCTATGGGCCATAGGAATCAACGGCAATTACCAAATCGGTAAATACAGATTCGGTAATTACCGAAACATACCGATTCGGTAAAAAAATTACCGAATTATTTCCTACATCTCATTTACCGAATCTAGAATACCAAATCGGTAAAATTCGGTATTCTAGAGTGGGTAAATAAGACTTACCTACATTGGGCCCTTAGTCATTTGAAGTACTTGGATATGTGATCTCTCCGTTCACTCTGTTGAAAAGTATTACACATTCGTGAAGACCAATATGCTTTTTCGGGTCCCACAGCATCTATGAGGTCACATTTAAGGTCGAAGGTTATCACATGACTCCATATTGTAAACCTGGGTCACCTCAATTGAACCAACCGGAGATGTATAAAAAGTACAATTTGACTGGAATATAGTATTTCTTGATAACATGAAATCATGTGGTACCCTTAGTCTGGTTGTGCCCTCAGGAAGTTGCCATTTGCTAGTGGATAATTGTCTCAGAGGGCTGGCCCTCTGGAATTTGAGAGCTAATGAGGATTCCTCTCAGTTTACCTATAGGATTATCTAACTCATATTCAGCTTTTAGTTTCCAACGTTCCTGGAAAACCAAAAATGCACTGCATGTTCAAAAGCAGTGTTCTGTTGGCAATTTTCCTTTCACAAACATTTAGGGTTAAACAAACATCTTGAGGTGAGTGTACTAAAAGATGGACGTAAAGGTGTAGAGAAGAGCTTTCTTAGAGTAAAAGCTGTGAACAAAATACAAAATAGAAGAAGATCTATGCTCTTAAACCCACTTAATCCACTATTGCTGGGTATGAACGGGACTGAGTCCACTAAGGCAGCCTACTTCTTGATACCCTGCCCAAGAAACCATAAAAGCACAGGCAGAAAAGGTAACTGAATTGAGTGATACAAGATCACAGCCACCAAAACTTAAGGCACCATCCCCATTTACTCATAGTCTATTTCAAGACTCGATCAGTCTTGTTAAATCATTTCTTTACCTACTACCCCCACCCCACCGCCCCCCCTCCCTCCCACCCACAGGGTTTAGTCTCTTTTTCACAAATCAGTGTTAATGTACCCACAACTTACAATTATATTTCTCTGTGCGATGGACAAAGATAAGTTGAATTCTTCAAATGTGGTTCTCGCTCTTCTTGGGTGTGTGTGTTGACAATCCTGTTTCCACCGGACTGCCACCCACAATGAACTGTTTGCTCTTCCGGTCTTTGCAATTTATATATAACACTTTCAAAGAAATTGTATTGTATTGTATTGTATTGCAATTGCATTTATATAGCGCTTACTACCCCTGACAAGGCGTCAAAGTCCTTTTTCGGCAAGTAGCATGCTACTCCGGGACCCATAGAGGATTAGTGTTGAATTAGTATAATGAAACATGCAAGTACATTTTAAGTGGTGGATAGGTTAGTCAGTTATTTAGATTTGGAATGATAGCAGAAGGATAGAGTAGGACAAAGGTTTGTATTTATATAGCGCTTGTTGACACACGCTATTCAGGAAGGCTACAAGGGATTAGTGGTGAATTAATATGGTGAAATCTGAAGTAATTTCAGTGGTGGATATTAGTCAGTTATTTGGAGTGAGAAGGATAGCGGAGGGATAAAAGGGGAAGAAAGGTTTGCATTCATATATCACTTGTTACCCCTGATGGGTGTTGAAGCGCTTTTCTGGCTAATAGCACGCCACTCCGGAATCCATAAAGGATTAGTGGTGAATTAGTATAGTTGAATATGGAATTTGAGAAGTGAACAATTCTGTTAATTTAGCTTGAAAATGATAGTGGAGGGATAAAAGAGAGAAAGATGGGGGTTTTTTTGCAGTAGGAGGAGGATTTTGTATGAGTAAAAAGGAGTTTTGGAGGGGAGGAGTCAGAGGAAAGAATTTAGAAAGGTTGTTTTAGGGGATCGGTATAGTAAAAGTGTCAGATGGAGCAAGGAGGAGTAGAGTAGGAAAGAGTCTAGAAAGGGTTATTTTGGGGATCATAGTAGTGGTATGGGGTTTGGGATAAATGAGAGTGGATGTAGAGGATATATTGATAGATGTATAGGATGAGAGATAGAGTAGTGCATTGGAAAGAGTAGTAGAAAGATGTTTGAGATGAGTCAGGAGGTTGGACTAGAAGACAAATTGATCGAAGTATAGGCTGAGGAATAGGGTAGTGCATTGGAAATGCTAAATTAGAAGAAAGTGATAAATATATAGACCCGTAAGTACATTGAAAGTATATAGATACATAAAGGAGGTAAGTATATTGGACAGCATTTCTGGCCCTGGTCAGTCTCGAACAGGCTCAAACAGGCAACTGCCCTTGTCCTCTCCACCCTTAGCCTCTACGCCCGGGCTGAGACGCCCTAAACCTGGCCTTTTATAGCCCTAGTAATCAGGTGACCCCTTCAGCCAATGGAAACCCTAGCCCTAACACTATCCAATCACAACACTAGCCCTAAAATCTAGAATCAATAGGAGACCAAGACATTACAGCCAATCTTAGCTCTTGTCCAAGCACCCAATCAGTTCAAAAACCCTGATCTCTACGTCCAATAGAGGCCCTAGCCCTACCAGTAGAATCAACCATGGTCAAAGCAACCAATGGCACAGGAAGCCCTCGTCCCTACTTCCAATAGAAAGACTAACCCTACTCTTAGTCCCACAACTACACCAGAAGCTCTAGTCCCTACTTCCAATAGAAATCCTAACCATATCCCTAGTCCCAACTCTACATTGATTGAATCACAGATTCAGAAACCAATCAGAACCCTCAAATACCCGACCAATGAGGACACTAACCCTAATCCAATAGAAACACCAGATACAACCACCAATCAGTGTATTCATGTACCAACCACTAGCAGACCATATAAGGTCCCAGTGACCTCAGACAAGGTTTGCGGGCCAGGGAGTTGGAAGCTGCTTCTCCTGTTCAGAATCTCCTAGGAGACTGACAGGCTCAATCCACACTTTGGACTTCTGCAGGTAAAGGCCTCACTAACTTGAAATCTAACAATACAACTTTATTCTCTCTCCTGGCCAAAAAACGAAATGCCCAGTCCCTATAAACACAGTTTAAATAGGGCACAGAAGCACCCTCTGACGTAGAATATCCCTGTTGCTGGGGGGATATGCAGGGGGGCTGGTTTCACTGTCTTGTGAACACAAAATGGAGGCTGGTGGTGCACTCTTTTAATATACAGGTCTTAGCACAGAGTAAAGGAGACATTTGGAGGGAAAACTGAATTGTCACCAGTAATAGGAGGGATAAACTACAGAGTTTAGACTGCAAATCTCACAATTAAACACGTTAAATGGAAGCAATCATGGGCAGGGAATACCACAAGTTTAAAACACAAAACAGGTGATAAAATGGTAGTACAGATAATCAGGCAGGGATATTGCCTAGAAATAACTCAACAGTCACCAAATATCTTACCAAAAAGACACATACTAAATCCACAGAATCTACATCTGCTTAAAGAAGTAAGGGCATTATTACTAAATCTACTGCAGTTTTCTTGTAGGCGACCACCTTAAAATAGGTGCAGGTACAGTTTAATCAATGCCTGCTGTAAATGTTTGCATATAGTATTGATTTTATTTAAGAGAAGCTCTGATATCTTAGTATGTAGATGACACCAGTACTTTTTATTTACAATGGAACAAGGAGGGAAATGAGCAGAGGAAGGCTAGGCAAAGCAGTAAAATGGGAGTAAGGTTGTGTTCATTATTCCCAGAAGAGACCAATGTGTTACCGTAAGACGAGCAGTGTTAGTGCTTTTATATAGTAAAGGGTACAGTGCCCCATTGCAGGTGAGGGAAGGGAGTCTGCTGGCGGTATTTCACCCAGAGAGCATCTTTCTGCTGAGAATCCCTCTGCTTTTAAAATGCATTTGGCTGCAGCATGTGGACGGTGCACATATAAGACAAACCCCACTCAAGAGAGCCACACACGTGTCGTCCCTCAGGAGATTTTCATGTGAGCACATCGGTGCGTCCATGAATTCTACTTTTGGTACATTCATGCAGTATGCAGATTTGTCTGTTTATTTATTTATTTAGGAGGTTTATATAGCGCTGGCCAGACCCGAAGGTATCGGAGCACTTCGCAACAGTTGTCTTGCAAGAGTGCTACAATATTGCAAAAAGTACACATACTGGCTCAAGGCGCTTTGAAAGTCTCAGCGCAATGTACAACATTAATGCATGGACGTCAAGCAGTATTTAAGTTGATACTTTTAGGGGGGTGGGAGCGCACCAGACACGGCCCAACGTAATTACCTCTTGCATGATGGTTCATGTAGTTCATTATTTCTCGCTCAATTCAATTCAAAGTGTTCATAGCCAGTGCTGTATTATTAGTTTCAATTCGTATCCCTAGACACGTGTTTCATGATTCCTCAATCGTCAGTAGGGAAAAAAGCAAAGTTCATAGGTTGCAGGGCGTGCTGCCTCATCTCTCAGGACCAGTTCCACTCACAGCATGAAGGCGCAGGCTCCCGAGCTCGTCAGCTCACAAGAATTTTATACTTTTAGGGGGGTGGGAGCGCACCAGACACGCCCCAACGTAATGACCTCTTGCATGATGGTTCATGTAGTTCATTATTTCTCACTCAATTCAATTCAAAGTGTTCATAGCCAGTGCTGTATTATTAGTTTCAATTCGTATCCCTAGACACGTGTTTCATGATTCCTCAATCGTCAGTAGGGAAACAAGCAAAGTTCATAGGTTGCAGGGCATGCTGCCTCATCTCTCAGGACCAGTTCCACTCACAGCATGAAGGCGCAGGCTCCCGAGCTCGTCAGCTCACAAGAATGTTATACTTTTAGGGGGGTGGGAGCGCACCAGACACGCCCAAACGTAATTACCTCTTGCATGATGGTTCATGTAGTTCATTATTTCTCGCCCAATTCAAATCAAAGTGTTCATAGCCAGTGCTGTATTATTAGTTTCAATTCGTATCCCTAAACACGTGTTTCATGATTCCACCATCGTCAGTAGGGAAAAAAGCAAAGTTCATAGGTTGCAGGGCGTGCTTCCTCATCTCTCAGGACTAGTTCCACTCCCAGCATGAAGGCGCAGGCTCCTGAGCTCGTCAGCTCACAAGAATTTTATACTTTTAGGGGGTGGGAG
This sequence comes from Lissotriton helveticus, assembly GCF_964261635.1. Lineage (NCBI taxonomy): Eukaryota > Metazoa > Chordata > Amphibia > Caudata > Salamandridae > Lissotriton > Lissotriton helveticus. The sequence continues at coordinate 130,221,564 of NC_136064.1, forward strand.
CGCACCAGACATGCCCCAACGTAATTACCTCTTACCTGATGGTTCATGTAGTTCATTATTTCTCGCTCAATTCAATTCAAAGTGTTCATAGCCAGTGCTGTATTATTAGTTTCAATTTGTATCCCTAGACACCTGCAACCTTTGAACTTTCCTTTTTTTCCCTACTGACGATTGCGGAATCATGAAACACGTGTCTAGGGATACGAATTGAAACTAATAATACAGCACTGGCTATGAACACTTTGAATTGAATTGAGCGAGAAATAATTAACTACTTGAACCATCATGCAAGAGGTAATTACGTTGGGGCGTGTCTGGTGCGCTCCCACCCCCCTAACAGTATTTAAGTTGTTTGCCTGTTGACGTGCACCAAGCCTCCTTTGGGGATGGGTGATATAGACAGGGGTTGTGGAGGTGGAGGAGGTAGAAGACTTAATGTCCCAATAGCAGAGTGCAGCAGTGTGCTGGCTTGTGAGCTTCGACTGCAGCTATCAGTTTGGGAGTGAACAATTGAGGAAGAGGTTTTTGAGGTGTCTCTTGAATTTTACAAAGGAGGTAATTGTCCTGATATGGACTGGCCTGGAATTCCAGATTTTTGCCGCATTTCCAGTGAAGGACCGGGCAGCAAATTTTTGTTTGCGTGTTTTCATAGGGATGAGGAGTAGAGTATTGGTGCTCCTGAGGTTCCTTGCAGTGCCGGCTTTCTTGAGTTTGGAGGCCAGGTATACAGGCTTCCCTGTGTGCACAGCTTTGTGTGTAAGGCAGGCAGCTCGGTAGCTGACGAGCATTTCCACTGGGAGCTATTAAAGTTCTCTGAGTGTGGGTGAGATGTGTTCACATTTCCTAACTCCAGGGACCATTCTAGCAGCTGCGTTGAGAGTTGTTGTGAGGGGAGCTAATTGGGATTTTGCTATACCTGTAGGATTGCATTCCCGTACTCGAGTCTAGACAGCACCAGGGATTGAGTCACTTGTTTGAGGTCCCTGGGCGGAATGAAGGGTTTTATTTTGTTGAGTAGTTTCATGTTGAGGTGAGCACTTTTTGCAGAGTTCTTGATGTGTTTTGCCATGTAGAGTATTGGATCTATTGTGATTCCCAGCGATTTTACAGAGTCAGCCAGGATGAGATTGTCATTGATAGCATCAATTGCTTTTAGCCATTCTATGATTTGGGAGTTCTCTTCTTTTTTGGAAATGAGGAGGATTTCTGTTTTATCTTGGTTGAGTTTTAGATGGTTTATTGTTAGCCTGTGTTGGATTTTTCTTAGAGTGTCGTTGAGTCTCTAAATGTAAAAACATGGAGGAGGTTTTGAGATAGATCTGGGTGTTGTCTGCATATAGGTGGAAGGGGATGTTGGCTTTTTTGAGTATGTTGGTGAGGGGTTCCATGTAGATGTTGAAACGTTGCGGGGAAAGTTCTGATCCTTGGGGGACACCCCTGCTGATAAGGTTTTTGATTTTTATTCTTTGGGTGCCTTTGTGAAGGAAGGAGGAGAACCAGTGTAGAACCACCTCATCCACACCTACCCTTTCTTGAAGGGCCTTAACGAGTCGATTATGGTCAACCGTGTCGAAGGCTGCCGATAAGTCCTGGAGAATGAGAAAGCAGCATTGGTCCGTATCGAGTAAATTGTGAATATAGTCTACGACGTTGAGGATCACAGTCTCACTGCCGCAGTCTTTTCTGAAGCCCGATTGGTGGGGTTCTAGAAGGTTGATGCTGTCCATGTGTTGAGTCAGTTTTAGTAGGACGCACCTTTCTAGGTTTTTGGATAGGAGAGGGAGATTGGAGACAAGTCTAAAGTTGTTCTGATCATTGGTGTCCAGGCCTCGTTTTTTCAGTAAAGGTGTGACTTGGCCAACTATCAGGCAGTCGGGTATTTCTCCGGTTCTTGGAGAGCTATTTATGATCTTGCTCCAGAGCGGGGCTAGGGAGTGTTTACATCTTTTGACCATCTGGGCTGGTATAGGATCTACTGGGATCTACTCAACACTACATCACCGGACATCGCCTTCCTTACTGAAACATGGATGAACGCTTCTTCAACACCCGACATCGCCATAGCCATCCCGGACAATTACAAGATCATCCGAAAAGACCGCACCGTCCAAACAGATGGAGGCATCGCCATCGTCCATAAGAACACCATCAAAATCACGACCAACTCCGACGATAACCTTACAACCGCCGAACACCTCCACTTCCAGATCCACACCGACCCTAGGACCACACTCAGAGGCACCCTCATCTACAGGCCTCCAGGAACCCGTAAACAATTCAGCGAAGACATCACTGACTTCATCAGTCCACATGCCCTCGCCTCCGAAAACTACATGCTACTAAGAACCTCAATTTCCACCTGGAAAAGAAAAACGACTGCAACACCACCACCCTTCTTGACAACCTAGCCAATCTCGGGCTCAAACAACTTGTTGACACCCCCACCCATGCTGCCGGACACACACTCGACCCTATCTTCACCTCCAGCAAACACATCTCCTTCGATCGCACCACAGCTCTCCATTGGACGGACCACAGTTGTGTTCACTTCAGCTACAAAACAACCTCGACCTACAACCCCCCTCAACCTATCCCCCAAAGAAAATGGAACAAAATCACCACCGACCAACTCCTCTCATCGCTCAACCAAAACCCACCCGCCCTCTCATCGGACCCAAACCAAGCTGCCATCAAATTCAAACAATGGATCACTCACAGCGCCGATGAATTAGCACCCTTGAAAAACCATCACACCAAACAAGACAGCAAAAAGGCCCCCTGGTTCAACGAGGACCTTAAGAAATCCAAAAAGCTATGCCGTACTCTCGAGAAAACATGGAGAAAACACCCAACCACCGACAACATGACCACCTTCAAGGCAGCCACCCGCAAACACCACCAGCTGATCCGATCCACCAAGAAATCAGCATTCAAGACTCGACTCGACAACAACGCCCATAACAGCAAGGAACTATTCAACATCGTCATAGAATTCACCAACCCCACCGCAGCCTCAAACGACATTACTCCCTCCCAAGACCTCTGCGATTCGTTATCCTCCTGCTTCTACAACAAAATTGCCGACATACATAACAGCTTCGAAAACAGCTCCAACGAACAATCCTCTCCACCCCCCTCAGAACCTAAACCACCCTCTAACAACCTCAACGCCTGGAACCCAATCACCACTGAAGACACCATCCGCCTAATGAATTCCATCCATTCTGGCTCACCAACCGACCCATGTCCTCACCACTTCTTCAACAAAGCAGACTCCATCATCGCACCTCATCTCCGTGATGTCATCAACTGCTCCTTCATCTCTGCTATCTTCCCAGAAAGCTGGAAACATGCCGAAGTCAGCGCCCTCCTGAAGAAACCCACAGCAGACCCCTCTGAACTTAAAAACTACCGCCCCATATCCCTCCTCCTATTCCCGGCCAAAGTTATTGAGAAAGCCGTCAATAGACAACTCGCCGCTTTCCTCGAATCCAACAACTCCCTCGATCCCTCACAGTCTGGATTTCGAGCCAAACACAGCACCGAAACCGCCCTCATCGCAGCTACAGACAACATCCGAACACTACTGGACAACGGAGAAACAGTGGCCCTCATTCTACTCGACCTCTCCGCCGCCTTCGACACTGTCTGTCACAACACCCTCATACAATGACTCAGCAACATCGGCATAAAAGGAAAAGCCTTGGACTGGATCATCTTGTTCCTAGCTGGAAGAACTCAGAGAGTTCGACTTCCCCCATTCAAATCAGAAGCCACGGAAGTCATCTGCGGTGTACCACAAGGATCTTCACACAGCCCCACCCTCTTCAACATTTACATGAGTCCACTCGCTTCCATCGCACGTCAACACAACCTTAACATCATTTCCTACGCTGACGACGACCAGCTGATCCTCTCCCTCACCAAAGACCCCAACACCGCCAAAACCAATCTTCAAGAAGGCATGAAAGAAGTAGCCGTCTGGATGAAAAACAGCCGCCTTAAACTTAACTCAGAGAAAACGGAAGTGCTCATCCTAGGATCATCCCCCTCTGCCTGGGACGACTCTTGGTGGCCCATGGATCTGGGCTCAGCACCCACTCCCACAGACCACGCACGTAACATTGGCTTCATCCTAGACTCCTCACTCTCGATGACCAAACAAGTCAACGCCGTCTCATCGTCCTGCTTCAACGTACTTTGTATGCTCAAAAAAATCTTTCATTGGATCCCCGCCGAAACAAGAAAGACTGTCACCCACGCACTGGTTACGAGTCGACTAGACTACGGAAACACCCTATACGCCGGAATGACAGCCAGATTACAGAAAAAACTCCAACGCATCCAAAACGCATCAGCGAGACTCATTTTGGACATCCCTCGCCAAGATCACATTACCGGACACCTGAAAGACCTCCACTGGCTTCCCGTCAGCAAAAGAATTACATTCCATCTCCTCACCCACGTACACAAGGCCCTCTACAAACTAGGACCCGAATGCCTCAACACTCGACTATCCTTCTACACATCCACCCGCCAACTAAGATCCTCCAATCAAGGCCTCGCCGCAGTTCCGCGTATCCAAAGATCCACCATGGGAGGCAGATCCTTCTCCTACTTGGCGGCCAAGACCTGGAACTCACTCCACACTCACCTCCGCCTTACACAGAACCACATCTCCTTCAGAAAAGAACTTAAAACCTGGCTATTTGATAAATAATTGAACCCCCCCCCCAAGCGCCTTGAGACCCTCTGGGTGAGTAGTGCGCTATATAAATCCTTGAACTTGAACTTGAACTAGGATCGAGGAAGTGAGAAGAAGGTTTGAAGGAGGAGATTAATTTGACTATCTCCTCTACCGGGATGGGGTTGAAGGATTTCCAGGGTTTGTGGGGGTGCTTGGGTGTGGGTTCTTCTGTCCCTGGTAAAGGGATCTTGTGAGGGGGACAGAGGTTGTTGTCCTGTCAAAGATCGATCTTGGTGATTTTGTCGTTGAAGAAGATGGCGAAGTTGTCACACTGCTCTTTGAAGGCCTGACCTGCGGATGTAGGGGACTTGGAAGTTTGGGCCTGTTTTTTGCGTTGTTAAGAGTGTTGCAGAAAAATGCAGATTTTTCTTCTTTATGACGTTTTTGTACTTTGCGCATACTGATTTGAGTTGATCATGGAGGATTTTGAAAGAGTTGTTCTGCCACAGTCTTTCTGTAGCTCTAAGTTGTTGCCTTTCATCATTGATGTCTGTGTTGAACCAGGATCTGGATGAAACGCTCCTGACTCTTTTTTAGTATCAAGGGGGCTAGTTGGTCCAGAATGGAAGTCATATTTGTGTTGTAGTGGGAGGTGAGTTCTGTTCTGGACAGATCTTCTGCGGGTTGGGAAGGAAAGAGCTTACCTTTTCTTCTAGGTCAGCCAAGGGAATCTGACTTAGATGTCTTCCCCCCATTGGGAGGGGTCATGCGTGAGGGATTGTTTGATTGATGTGGAATAGGATGATGTGGTGGTCGGACCAATCAGGCAGGATGTGGCTGATCGTGACTGTGTCTCTTTAGGCACTAATGGCATCTAGGATTGCTCCTCTGTTGTGAGTTTCCTCTGAGCAGTGTTGGGTGAGGTTGTTGGTGTGGAGGAGATCCTTCAGGGTTTGGATTAGCGAGTTGTTTTCTTCGTTCCAATGTAGGTTGAGTTCCCCCTAGATATAGGCTGTCTGCGTCTCAGAGTGAGCAATTGGCAATCAGATATGACAAGTGTTCGCCGAATGTGTCGGTGTTGCCTGGCGGATGGTAGAGGAGATGACAGAGTAGTGATTTTTTGTCAGTTATCTTAATGTTGGCGGTTAGGGATTCAGAGGATTTGTAGTTGAAGGTGTCGGTTTCCCTTATGGAGATGTTGTTCTTGTGAATGATTGCTATGCCCCCTCCTCATTGGTCCTTTCTTTCTCTATTAATGATTGTGAAACCTGGTGGCACCCACATATCCATGATTCGGTTAGAGAAATCATTTAGCCATATCTCGGTGATGAACGTAATGTCTCTATCATGTGTGAGAATTGAATCTGCCATGCGCTTCACCACTTTGTCCCACACCTAACCCCTTCTATTTGCTGCTGAGGACTAGACACACACTTGAAATTTCAGGAGCACCCACATAACATTGTTAATGTTAATGTTAATGTTAATCAGCATTTATTGAGCGCTCGTACGCCCGGGGGCTTCATGGCGCTATAGAAAAGAACCAGGCGCGACAGTCAATTAGTAGAGCTGAAGCAGCTCAGTAGTGTGCTTGAGAAAAGAGCCAGGTTTTCAGAGAATGTCTAAAGCTGAGAATACTGTCATTCAGCTTTAGATGAAGGGGGAAAGAGTTCCAGAGGACAGCTGCAAGATGGTCAAAGCAGCTGCCTCCGAGACGCTTCCTTTTGTAAGGAGGTACAGTCAGAAGTGATTTATAGGTGGACCGAAGGTGGCGAGAGGGACATTGTGGTGCTCTTAAAGTGTCTTAGACAAGTAGATAATTTACAATGTTTTATCTGACAGTACCACGGATGGGAGGCGGGCAGTCATGAAACATGTACTGCAGTACCAGCACTTGCCCCTTCCATTACTAACTTAAACTGCTGAGAGCAGTGTTTTCATGAGAGCAGCCTGGAATCTTCATGGCTACACTAATCTACATCAGTTTTTAGATCTGGTTTGAGGGGCCCTCCAGAAACCTTTTGGACACTTACCTGACCTGTGGCTGTTTGTGGCACAACGAGACACCCCCTGCTTGTGCCTCGCTTCCCTGGTGGGACTCGTGGTCCCAGGGTGCACCGGCTGTTTTCCCTGCTGTTAGAGCCCAAGTGTCTTCAGCTGCAGCTGCTGGGGGAGGCGCTGTCATCGCGCTACAAAGCGCCGCCTTCCCCCACGCAACGCGGGACGCGCGCCGGGAGAAGCCCGGGACAAGGGCGGGGCCGTCTGCGGCCGTCCGAGGCCAGAGGAGGCCAGGCCGGGCTACCCCCCTAACCCTGTATGTTTGAGGAGTCCATCCCTGCTTCGTGAGTAAATTTGTGGACACTTTTGAACTGGGACACCCTTTTAACAAGCCATCTATTTTGGTGAGACATTTTACATATAGTTTGATGTTCATTATATACTGTATACAGGGATTTTGAGTATTACACCAGTCAATAGATATCCTTGATTGAGTAAGTTCAACCAGTGTACTAGACCATGGCAAACCGACCTGGAAGGGGGAGAAAAGTAGCGCCATGCTCTATTGGGGGAAGTGTCACTGGTACATTGGATAGTTTTATACCAAGAGCCGCAGCTGTCCTGGAGCACGAAATTACTCTCACTGAAAAGCGCCTATCTCTGGAACCCCTATGCTCGAAGCGGTCGCCCTTGGGCTCCATAATTCTTGCAAAAACTCCTGAACAATCAGCAAGCCAGATTCATATTGGTGAAAGTCCCCTAGAAGTAAGCACAGGGTCGGTAGGGAACATAACTGGTACTTTGGTGAATACCACTACAGATAGTACCGGATCTGAAGAAAGTGGCCACGGGGAAAAGAAAGCGCGGAGGACGCCAAAAGGGTAGCCATCCGAAAGTAACTAAAATAACTAACATGGGAAGAACTTATTGACATCTGCAAAACATACACGAAATGGCACTACCTCTAGCTTACCCACTAAACCCCCTCCTATTCCCATGTTGCAGTCGTCCAAGGGGCCTTCTTTAACATTACAAGCTTCAGAAGGCTTCGTGGCACAAGTGAAACAAATATTGAAATCATTCATGCTACCACTCATAGAAAGAATGAAAATAATTAATGAGAATTTGGGGAAGCTTGAACGAACGGGCTACCTTAAACAAAACACAAACATTGGTCAACATGGTGGCCAGTATGCAAAATACTAATCCCGTGTTACAATCCAAAAAGACTAGCGGGACTAGTTATAGCTTACCTCACATAACACCACCATTATCAACCACAATATTCAATGTGCCTCAAAAACCAACGAGCAACCAAAATGGGAAAGAGCCAGGAAGTATAAAGCCAACTAGTAAAGTAGGAACTGAACACACCGAGGGAGTATCTGTGAAAAAAAACCCTGTAGCCCTAGACTGGGCCGAGGAAAATACAAACATAGCAAAGAAACCCAGAAGCATAGAAAACCCATTAGTTATTGACCTGCCCCCCCAACCAGTCCCGTTGGTGGTCATTCTGAGTAATGTACCTACTCTCCCTGATGGAGCAAAAGAGGTCTACGGACAACTCAAAAATAAGGTAACACACTCGTTGTCCTGTAACACTGTAGAAGGTCGCCGTGCCATAAATAATGTTATCATGGTTCGCCGTGTTTCTTGGCTGGGAAGCTCCAGGAAATCACGAAGGGGAGACTGCATAGTGGTAAACTTTAATAACCCTCTAGCAGCAGAAAGTATATTCAGGGAAGTTGATTCCGATGTGGCGTCTAGGGGACAAGGAATAGAGATCCTGCCACTTGGCTTTTTCTATAGGGCGGGGAGCGAGGAGTAATTTAATTTGACCAAGGGACACTGGGTGTGGCCACATAAACATAGAAAACTACCCAGGCCTGGTAGAATTACATCTAGGTCAGTAGGGGATAACCCATGGGGGGTCCTTAATTACTCTCAATTCCCATTGGGCCCTAATAGATATGCAGCTCTTTCAGGACTCAACGACTGCGACTGACTATGAGAAAATGAGGCGAATCTAGACCGCAGCGACAGTGCACCCCCTGATAAATATGCATATCCTGTTTGGGACACAGCGGTATTAGCACCTTATCCTGAACCATTGGAAACCGTGTCAAGAATGGGGCTACGGGAAGATGATCTTCAAGGGGCTATCATCACTGATTCCTCTAGGGAGAAAATTATTAAATCTCCGGTTAACCATGAGAATGCTCTAGTTTACAATACATTGTCATGGAACATCGCAGGGCTGGCGGTGCAGTTTGTCACTCATTTTCCGGTAATCTGTCTCCAGGAGATGTGGCTGGTTGATCGTAGCTTATCTCTGGCTGGGTATAAAGCGTTTTTTGTCCCCGCAACATCTGTAAATAGTGGAAGAGCAAGGGGGGCTCTGGTCATATTCACAACATCAAGGTTATCCCTTCCGACCACAGAGACATACAGGCAGTCGTCTTGGGGCGGCGTAATACTAGCCTGTGCGTGATAAACTTCTATAACGCCGTACACAATGATACAGGTTGCAAGATAACTGAGCTGAACAATTTTGTAGAGCAATGTTGTGGTCCCCATAGAAACAATCTTAGGATTGCAGGTGACTTCAACGTACACCCATGCGGGGATCCTAAACATACTGATATAGGCTCATTGGGGTGCTCTCCGATACAGGCTTTCCAATTCGAGCATTCCGTACAGGGAAATGCTCTTAATGACATTCTCATGATCTGTACCTTACTATGAGCTACGCTCCACCAACCAGTAAACAAAGGGAACCGACCTTTAAAGGTCACGGTGGAGGATCTTTTATAGATCATATATTGATCTCCAGGCCTATTTTATCTCTCCTGCAAGGCTTTTTGATTGCAGCAAGCGCCCACAGTGACCACAATCTGGTGTGTGTGAACCTAGGAGGCAGCTTGCTGAAGGGAAAGGATCCTGTATTAAATCCTGTTCGGTTACAGCCAACCGACGGTAAGCGCCGGCTGAATTTGACACAAGTTATTCCGTCCCTTTTTTATGAAGTACTTAAAGAAGCCTGTGCGGCGGAATTTTCTTGCTGCCTGATTGCGGATTCAACCACCTCGGGTACCCTTAACGCATTTGGAGAGATTGTTTCAAAGGTGGGGAACTTGCTATCTGCTCCAGGGAAAAACAGGGCGAACAGTGATCCCAAATGGTTCAGCCCCTTATGTTCTAAAGCCACAAGAGACCTTAAGGCGGCCTTGAAAGAAACTCCTAGGGATAGAGCACAGATCCCAATCCTTCGGAACAAATATAAAAAATTGCTGGCTAATCTGAAAGAAGCTACGTGGAGGGAGCTTCTAGACCCCTTGACCCTCTCTAGCAGCTTCCGATTTTGGAGCATCATTAACAGACCTCTCTTCCTAGTGGATAGAGTTGAGAAAGTGGGCTCAAACATAACTGAGGATGAATGGGTAGCTCACTTTGTCACTATTTTTAAAAGTAAATCTTCCCTGGTACAGTTGCCAGCCAAGACTTTGAATAAGGAAGTATTTGTGTTCTCTGTTAGTGAAGTGGAGGAAGGCATTACTAATCTTACAACCGAAAAGGCGCCGGGTCTGGATGGTATCCCACAGGACCTTTTTAAATCAAACCCCTCTTTTTGGGCCTCAATCTTGGTTGCGGTAATCAATGCTGCAGCTAAAGAAGGATCCCCAAAATCTTGGGGAATTTCCACAATTGTGCCAGTGTTCAAGAAGGGAGACCGTAACTGCACTATGAATTATAGATGATCTCCCTTATTGACTCCGTTGTAAAGGTTATAGGTGGAGTCATACTTAAGAGATTGACAGCCTGGGCTGAAGAGAACAAGATAATTTCAGATATCCAGTTTGGATTCCGCCCAGGCCAATCCACTATGGCACAATGCCTTAACCTCTACTTGATACTCGGAAAATACACCATCGCCCGCCCAGGGACAATCTACTTGGCCTTTATGGATTTGTCATCCGCTTTCGATTGTGTCAATCGGGGAAAGCTGTGGCAATCCATGAGGATCATGGGGGTAGAGTCCAATCTGGTGGACTTTCTGATGGAACTACACAGAGATACAAGGGCCAACATTAGATTTGCTTCCGATCTTAAGGTAACTAGGAATTTTAAAACTGAAAGTGGGTTGAGACAGGGGGTGCATTTTAGCACCATTCCTTTTTAATCTTTACATTAACGACCTAGAGGTAACCTTACAGAAAAAAGGGGCTGATTACCCGTATGTGGGACGCCGGGGACTGCCCGTCTTGCTTTATACAGACGATGCTGTCCTCCTGGCACGTACCCCTAAGGGACCACAAACCCTACTTGATGCTTTCCGGTCGTTTATGGATGATAGAGATCTAGCCATTAACAACTCCAAATCATACGTAATGCAGGTAGGGCAGCGCCCCAAAAAACAGTATCCCTATAAGGTGAACGGTGTTAGAGTACCCATATCCACGACCTTCTCCTATTTGGGCGTCCTACTGGATGACCAACTGAACTGGGTCGCTCTGCTTAACAAGAAAAGGGGAGAGGTCAATAGGTCAAATGCAGCCTTATTTAACTTTGCGGCTCAAATGGGCAATCGCCCGGTGGCCGCAATGTTGAAAATTTATCAAGCTAAGAGTGTTTCAATAGCTAGTTACGGGAGTGATATATGGGGGTATACGGGACTTGAGGGCCTTCAGGTTACTGAAAATAATGTTTTAAAGCGGCTGTTGTGCATCCCAAAGGGGACGGCGAACCTGTTGGTTCACAAGGAGACCGGTACCCCAAACATCAGAGACATTTTGCCCATGCGTCCCTTAATTTTCTGGCTCAAATGTTGGTTAAACGATCATATTGACCTTACGCACAAAATTCTAAAAGGGTTCCTGAGCCTGGACCACATGATTTTTATTCCTTGGTTGAAATATCTAAAGGGGTGTTTTAGAGAGCTGGAACGCCCAGAATTGTTTTTAACACCTGAATGTATCACCAGGGAATATGTGGATCTTGTAAAGAGCTCCTTCATGTTATGTAAAAAAATGGAAAGAGAGGAGAAAGAATTGCTAAAAAATAGTGTATGGAAACACTTATTACTCAAGACTTCCATAGTTATGGAACCATATCTACTGTGTCCGGTACCCGGCTATGAGCGCTTTCTGTTAATCAGGTTCAGAATGGATTATTTCCATCTTTAATTAGCTGTTCCTAGAGGGTGCCATAAAGGGAAAGTGCTAGCACCCTGTGGCTGCGACAATATGTCTCCACAGGACCTGCTGCACTTTCCCTGGGATCACAGCTTACTGGTCTTTGGACGCAGCTATTACTCGTCTACCGGTTTGTACCCCTGTCACCCTCCCCCTCTTTGTTTATGCAATACTTTGATAATATATTGTTTTGAGCACCAAGTCAGTAAAACGATATGACCTGAAATACGTTAGAGGATTTTTCTAGTTTTATATGTAATCATATGCAGCATAAATATATACAAAGTGAGTGCTCCGTGAATATGCGGTGCTCAACATACCGTGTAAGTGGTGCAATATGGTGATCACAAAAGAAAAGAGAAAAATCTAAGAAAAATATTTTCCTGTTGCAGATCTTTCTACAGCGTTTCAACCTTTCATAATTTAGATGGTCATCCTTGGGACAAGTACTGAGCAAGGAGAAATTGGGGTGCTTAGAGGTCAGTTCAATACGTATGAATGGATGTTGCATCCACCTGGTCAGAATGTTGTACAAGCAAGGAATTAGTTGCATCCAGCAACTGCAGGTGAATCTTCAAAATTCAATAGCAATCCAGGAATTCCTCCAGAAAGTGTGTTGTTCAATACCGAGTTTCTGAATACCTTTACAATATTCTGACCAGGTGGATTCAGGATTTGTTTGTATCTATTGGACTGATCTCTCAGCGGCTTAATTGCTCCCTGCTCAATATTTTCTTGTACTGATGATGACCTGCTAACTTACTAAAGTTTGAAACACCGTTAACTGCTCCCTAGCTTGAAAAGGTTTATCTTTGATTGAACTTTGTGCAGGAATAATCATGTACTTTTACCATCTTGGAAACAAATATCTGCACATATTGTATGCTTTTTTTGTCGTTTCTCTTCAGAGTGTGATTTTCCTTTTTTAAGATTTTTACTTTCATGGCATATGTTTGTCATAAAAAATATAAACCTATTATTACACCTGTTTGCAATATCAAGCCCTATTGGCTTTGCTTGATTTTTGTTTGTTCCTTATCTCCTCTGGTGTCGTTCAGAAACCTTTTATGCTAGGACCCCATCTCTTCTATCGCATAATCATCTCATCTCCCTCCTCTCCCTCTCTCTACCCCCTTGGATATCTTAACTCTCCGTTCACTCTGTTGAAAAGTAATATACAATCATTCAGCCTAATCGTTGTGAAAAAGGAACCCTGAGTGAATTTACTATTTTGCATAGTTACAACTCTAACCACTAGTATATGTAGTAGTTATTTGTAATTAATATCACTATTTTGTGATTCTGAGCTTTCCAGTTTGCATCTCTCTCCTGAGTGACTCCACAACGTATACATTTCCTTTTCTGCTATCTGTATCTTTTCCTTGTAGGACTCTTCAATCTCTGACTCCCGCCCTTTGTCCTCCCTGACGCTTGCCATTCGTGGATCCTGTCTTTTTTCAGATCGCTAACTCACCCATGGTATTGAATGTGTTATCTTTTTGTAATTAATGCGATTTTCTGTTGTCCTTTGTTCCCCCTCTGTTGACTTGCCTGTCCTGACCCGCCTCCTAGCCTCCTAGTCCCCTATCCCTTGTTGCCCTTTGACTAAGCACTCCTTCTCCCCTTGTTGGGTAAATATCCAATTTTCTTACTCTGGAGTAGGGATGGGCCGAATTTGCGAAATTCCCGTTCGCAAATTATCGCAAAAATGTCAAAAATCTCCGCAAACACGTAGAAATATCGCGAAGACGCGGTCGTTTTTTCCCCGCCTGTTCGCGATATTTTCTGCATGACCGTGTTGAAAAATGTCTCGCCAACTTGCCCATGCGGTCGCCATCTTGTTTTCACTTGTCCCGTTCGCTCGCGATGCTTATTTCCTGTTCGGGAACTCGAATGACATGTTCGCGATTGCAAATTCACGCGGGATAGCGCGACCGGCTACCAACAATCCAACATAGGAAAAGTTGGCGGAGAATGCAGGGATGCTAGCGCGCGCGCGAGAAAGCATTTTTAAAGCGCGAGCAAGAAAAAACTTCCGTTTCACAGCAGATTACGAAAGTTTTGACATTTTCGCGCTCTCCGCGGAACGCGAAAATGTCAAATTATTGCAATTTCCATGAGCGGAATGAAATTTACCGCCCAGGCCTACTCTGGAGTCTTATTGACCCCTCCGAGAGAGTCTACAGTGTCAAGGGAACCACTCACAGTTGAGGTATGGTATGGCACCTCTTGCTAAAACACTCGCTCTCCCCATTTTGGGGAAGGATCCAGTAGGTAGGCCTTGGAGTCTCAGAAACCCGTCTGAGAGAATCAACTGCATAAAGGGAGCCTCACGCAGCGGAGATGTGGTAATGATACCACTTCCCCTGTTATCACAGCTTACCGGACCTTGGATGAGGTTTTTACCCGTTTACCGGTTTGTGCCCCTTCACCCTCCCCCCTTTCTTGCTCTCTCTCACCATCCCCTACCACTTTCCCTCTTTCATTCTTTGTCTACTTCCTCTGCCCCTATCCCCACTCCCCTTAATTTCTCCCCTTGCCTGCTACGCCGCCTAGCCCCCTGTCCCTTGTGCCCTTTAACTAAGCACTCCTTCTCCCCTTGTTGGGGAAAGATCCAATTATTTATACTCTGGAGTCTCAGTGATCCCTCTGAGAGAGTCCACAGTGCCAAGGGAGCTATTCACAGTTGAGGTATTGTATGGTGCCCCTTGCCATAGCACTCCCTCGCCCCTTTTTTGGGAAGGATCCAGTAGATAGGCCTTGGAATCTCAGAGACCCCTCTGAGAGAGTGAACTGCGTAAAAGGAGCCTCTCGCAATGGAATTGGGGGAATATTACCACTTTCCCTGGGATCACAGCTTACTGGACTTTGGACGCAGCTATTACTCGTCTACCGGTTTGTACCCCTGTCACCCTCCCCCTCTTAGTTCATGCTGTGTCTCTCCCCCTACCCCTCCTCTTTCCCTTGTTAATTTGCTGTCTACTTCCCCCCTACCCTGAATCTCTCCCCGTTCCTGCTTTTTCCCTTTCGCATATGTCCTTATTGTGTGTTTCGACCTAACGTGTAACTATATAACTATGCTCTAATAACTGTGTAACCTTTGTAACGATGTAACCTGGAACTATGGTCTGATACTCATGTAAAGCGCTCCGATACCTCCGGGTCTAGCAAGCGCTACATAAAACCTTTCAAATAAAAAAATAAACATAAGCTTGGCTGCACAGCAACAAACAGCAAGAGACGGACCCACTCCATGAATACCCACAAGGAGCGCACATTGTTACGACAGTAGCCTGTATGATGAGCCCTCTGCATTTACAAATTTGGATGTACACCCTACTGTATGTATGTATGTAATTAGTAATTAAATTTGTAGGGCGCACAGCTACCCACGGTGGGGTTTCACGGCGCCAAGATGATAAGGCCTGCAGGTCAAAAGACAGCTTATTGAGGGAAGAACCAAGTCTTCAAATCCTTACGGAACTTGGCAAATGAGGATTCAAATTTCAATGTCACAGGAAGAGAGTTCCAGAGCTCCGGACCAAGGTGAGCGAAGGAGCGACCGCCCATTCTAACAGGTCTGATCTGCGGGATCGAATAGTTACCCAGCGATGAGGACCTGAGAGAAAGGCAGGGAACATAAGGGTGGGCGAGGGACAGAAGATAAGGGGGCACTAAACCCTGCTTCATTTTAAACATGAAACAAAGCGCCTTGAACTTTATGCGGCTCTCTATCCGCAGCCAGTGTAAGTCCCGAAGGAAAGGGGAGATCGATGATCTCCTAGGGACCCTGCAGAGGAGACGGGCAGCCGAATTCTGTACCAGTTGAAGCTTCCTCCGAATCTCCTGGCTGCCACCCAAATAAAGCACGTTAATGTCGTCCAGGCAAGAGATGACAAGGCCCTGGACCACGGTTCATCTGGTCGAAGCTGGGAGCATCCAGAAGATTTTCCGCAGCCAACTTAAGATGGTAAAACAGGTGGCTGCCACACTGACCTCTTTGCTGACGCATAGATAGAGAATCATCGAACATAAAGCCCAAGTTGCGCACTTGGGAGACAGGATGAGGTAGGGGACCCATTTCTGAGGGCCAATGTTGAGGGCCCCAAAGATGTTTGTCCTTACCTAGTATTACCGCCTCAGTTTTGTCCCCATTCAACTTCAAGAGGTTAGCCTGCATCCATTCGCCACCCGACTCAGGCCTAGCTGAAGAGTGGAGGGAGAGCCGTCCTTGTCCGAGGAGTGGCTCACTGGTTAGAGGCGGCAGACCTGTAAGCAGAGAACGGCCCGGGACCAGGGTTCAATTCCCGACGCGGCAGGGTCTTGGACCAGGGTCAACGGACTTGATAATTCTCGCCTCAGTGCCTACTCTAACCAGGGAACACACTTGGTAACTCTGGGCATTAAGCTTGCCTCATCTCTACAACGGCCCCCCACAGACGCCGGGGATGCCTGGTTTCACCCTGGAGATACCCAGAAAGGGACCATCTCACAGGGAAAACCAGGACGGGTTCCCCAGCGGTCTACAGCGCCAGGACACTCGGGTAGAGTAACAGTGCGCTTTACAAGTATCCAACATTTTACATTTTTATCTGCGTAGGAGTACAGGGCTAGCCCAGCCTCCTCCACTATTGAGGCCAGGGGTCTCACGTATATATTAAGAGCATTGGACTCAACATGGACCCCTGGGGGACCCCATACGCAGATGCTAGAACAGAGGAAGAGCAATTAGGGGAACAAACCTGGAAGGTGCGCTGGTTCAGGAAGGAGGTTAACCAATTCAAAGCTGGTCCTACCACTCCGGCGATTCTAAGCGCCTTAAAGAGAATAGAGTGTGACACCGTGTCGAACGCGGCACTTAGATCCAATAGGATAAGGGCCGCAGTTTCTCCCCGATCCAGGCGAAGCCACAAGGCCTGTGTTACCCCTAAAAGGGCCGTTTCGGTGGAAAAATACATAGGGAACCCTGATTGGGAAGGATGTTAATATCCCATCTTCTCAATATGAGAAGTCAAATGGATGTTAACGTGTTTTTCAAGAATCTTTGAAAACACAGACAACAGGGAAATAGGGCGGAAATTTTAGTGGATATTGGAGTCCGCCCCCGGCTTTTTCAGCAAGGGAACCACCATAGCTCTCTTCCAATCAGCAGGAACTGTGGACTCGCGCAACGAGGCATTAAGTAAGTCTTTAATGACCAAGAGGGAGTCCATAGAAAGCTGTCGCAAAACTGCAACAGGAATAGGATCCTCAGGGGAGCCAGATTTCACCCTTTCAAGGCAGCTAAGGAAAGAAATTTGATCCAGCCGAGGCCACTCAGATAACAGGACTCCAGTAGGAGCGTTACTAAGGTCCGTTCCAACGGACTCTCCACCACATAAAAGGGGAGGGACTGAAAGAGAATTATAAATAGTTTCCACTTTAGTGATGAAAAAGTCTGCGATTTGGTTACACTGAACTTCCCCAAGAACGGGAGGGGTAGGTAAAACATCAGCGCCAGCTAACTTTTTTACCATGGTAAAAAGTGTTTTAGGGCGGTTACACGCGTTAGAAATGGAGTTGGAGACATACTCCGCCTTAACTTTTCGACATGCTAGATGGTAATTTTTTAGAGCAGATACTGAGGTACATGTGCATGATGTGACACTCATCTGACACATTGGGATCCTTGAAACAGTCCCCAAACAATGGAGAGCACATGGATACCCACAAAGAACACATTTCACAGAATCAGCCTTTGAAGGCTAGGGTCTGATGAGTGTGAGCACTCACACACACATGCAAGCCACCCAGTCACATGAAGCAACCACAATGTGAAAACAACCTGATTTTTGTAACACCAACATTCAGGGATGAATACTGATTATGGCCCTTTTGGGTTTGCACACTTACCAGGGCCATTACATCACACACACCCACTGAAGTTTGAAGTTTATTTTATGTTACGCCCAGCACCTCTCGCATCCCCACAAACCCCGGGCTCTCGGCCCAAGCCCTATAAGCCCCTTTCTATCTCTGCGGCCCTGATCAATGTACGCTCCCTGAAAAAATATCCTTGTGAAGTGTTTGAACTTCTGTCTGACCGACCGGTCCACTTTCTGTTCATCACTGAAATGTGGTTGGATGAACCATCCAACCCATTTTTAACTCTTGCCATCCCTTTGGATATAAAATCACCAGGGATGATCGCCTGAAGGGGAGGGGTGGCGGAGTGGTGATTATATTCAGAGAGAAGTGGGATTTTATTAGAGGTGAACCCCATGCCTGGGGTGATGGGGAGGCGGTGGACTTTAGCATTAAGTTCTCTCCCTATTCTCTGTTAGGTGGCACATTGATCAGGCTCTGTTTGTTCTTTCTTGCAGTCTTGGGGTGATGCGCTGACCACCAGGGCTCTTCGATTTTCGCAGTTCCTGTTTTTACAGGATTTGAATATCCACCTTGATCAGGCGGAGTCAAAAGATGGCATTGCGCTGGGGGATATACTTCAGCTTGCCTTACTGCGGCAATGGGTCATCCATCCGACTCATCAGGGTGGTCATATCCTTCACCCTATCTGCTTTAATTTTAGTATCTCGTTGAGGACCCTTTGCCAGTTTCATGGTCAGACCATTTTATCACTTTTATTTCCTGGAAGCTAGCTTTGGCTTGTGCGATGGGACCTAAATCTCGCAAAACAGCTTTTAAAAAAGTTGATCCTTCTAATTTGGCGGTGGTTCTGGCAGCATCTAGACCTGCCCTTACCCCAGACCTCGATGGGAGTCTTGCGGGCTTCACAAATTGGCTAGCCAAGTCTATGTCTTTGCTTGATACTCCAACTTAATCTAGATTCTCGAGGGACTCACCTTCTAATCCCTGGTTTTCCTCGGACTCGCACCTGCTTAAGCAGGAATGTAAAAAATTTGAACGGATTTGGCGCTGTGGTGGTTACTGTCCCTTGACTAAGGCTGCTCTTAGGGGCAGACAAAAAATGTACTACTCGGCCATTTTCCAGGCCAAAAAACAATATTTTACAGCCCGTATTGAGCAGGCCTGTGACAACTCAAAGGAGATTTTTCATATAGTTCAGAATTTTATGTCTCCTGCAGCTCAAACGTGTGCTCTCCAGGCCACTGAGGATTGGTGCAATACTTTATTTAATTTTATCTTAGATAAAATATGCTTGCTTCAGGAGAACCTCTCTTCTTGCCCTGGTACTCCCCTTGCCTCGGGGCCTACTGCGCCACCGCAGGGTGTTTTAAAACACGTGCTGTCAGCCTTTGCGCCTGTGGATCTGGTCAGTTCTCTGAAGATCCTCAAGGGTTTGAAGTCTGGCTCTCCCACGGATACCTGTGTGGCAAGATTGCTGGCAGCAGTAGCAGAGACTATTAACCCTGAGCTTTATGCCATTATCAACGCCTCCCTTGGTGAGGCCCTAGTTCCGTGGGAGTGGAAACAGGCCAAAATTCTTCCCCTCTTGAAGAAACCTACTCCTGACCCTCTGATTCCAGGGAACTATCACCCGATTTCCCTCCTCCCCAGCCTAGATAAAGTCTGTGAGAAGGTGGTCACCAGACAACTCATTGAGTGTTTTGACAAATCCGACGCTTTGCATCCGGTGCAGTCTGGGTTTTGTGCCTCCTACAGCATTGAGACAGCGCTAGTTGAGATCTCTGAAGCCATCCGTGGCTGCTTAGATATTGGTGGTAAAGCAGCTTAGGTTATGCTTGATCTGTCAGCTGCTTTTGACACGGTCCCGCACTCCAACCTGCTCACCTGCCTCACGGAGATTGGTGTCTCTGGTTTGGCCTTGGGCTTGTTGAGGTCCTTCCTGGAAGGGCGGGCCCAAAAGGTTTGGCTACCACCGGCTGCCTCTACTTCGCAGGTGGTCACTACGGGTGTCCCTTAGGGGTCTTCCCTTAGCCCCCTTCTTTTTAATATCTATGTTACTTCTTTAGTCTTTTTGTCTGAGGAGTTGGGGGCTAAGGTGATAGCATAGGCTGACGACACCCAGCTACTCTTTACTTGGGGTAAGGATGCAGACTCAGTATTGCCCGTACAGAAGTGCTTGTCTTCAGTGTTTGGGTGGCTTGAGAAATGATGGACTCCCAGGAAACAGGTGGTTCTTCTCTCATTCCCAAGAAAATATTGCCCTGGGAGAAAAAGATGTATGGAATCCCCACACTGAAGGTTTTGCAGGAATCCGTGGTAAATGAATTTACGTCAATGAGCAACAGTGACTTCATATGTTTGTACTTCTATGTGTATATATAGTTTCCATGTTTTTATTTTTTTAAGATACATTTTACCCTGAAGAAAGGCATAATTATATTTTAATTGTGAATTGTAATATCATTATCAATCGTGTTTGCTACTCTTTATATCATCTCTTCCTTCTCACTATCTGCGGCATACCCCAGGGATACTCCCTCAGCCTGACACTGTTCAACATTTACATGGCCCAGCTCGCACACGTCGCCCGACAGCACAACCTCAACATAATCTCCTATGCCGACGACACTCAATTGATCCTCTCCCTCACCAAGGACCCCATCACCACCAAAGCTAACCTACACGAAGGAATGAAGGCAGTTGCCGACTGGATGAAGATCAGCCATCTGAAGCTGAACTCGGACAAGACGGAGGTCCTCATCCTCGGCTCCAACCCTTCAGCCTGGGATGACTCCTGGTGGCCGACGGCACTGGGGGCAGCCCTGACACCCACCGACCACACACGCAACCTGGGAATCATCCTCGACGCAACGCTCTCAATGACCAAGCAAGTCAAAGCCGTCTCCTCCTCCTGCTTGAACACCCTCTGCATGCTCTGCAAGATCTACAGATGGATCACGACATATACAAGAAAGACAGTCACCCAGGCCCTCGTAAGCAGCATACTCAACTACGGAAACGCACTCTATGCGGGAGCCCAGACCAAGCTCATCAAACGACTACAACGCTTTCAAAACGCCTCGGCACAACTGATCCTCAACATACACACGGCCATATCACCCCCACTTGAGAAACCTGCACTGGCTCCCCATCAACAAGAGGATATCCTTCAAGCTCCTCATTCACGCACGCAAAGAACTCCACAAGTCCGTCCCAGACTACCTCAACAGATGGCTCTTCTTCTACATCGAAAAACCAAAGGTGGTGATGGACGGAGCGTTGACAATACAAACACTCACCCCCAGTCAACTGATCTGGGTTTAATCCATCACCCTTCTTTAGCTCACTCCGCCACCCCAGTTCAGACATGGCCATATGCAAATCAGTCTGACCCTGTGCCTCGTGGGAACAGTCCAGCCCGAACTGCCAAGCCTTGTCTTCCCTGGACCGGAATCAAGCTTCCCAGGACCGGTTTCTGGCATTACAGCCATCTTCAGCCGGGCTTGCTTGACTCCAGTGGCAAAGTGAGCAAGGGACTCACGTCTGAGCATACCCTGCCAACTTAGGGCGAACAAAGAAAAACCAAAGGTGGTGATGGACGGAGCGTTGACAATACAAACACTCACCCCCGGTCAACTGATCTGGGTTTAATCCATCACCCTTCTTTAGCTCACTCCGCCACCCCAGTTCAGACATGGCCATATGCAAATCAGTCTGACTCTGTGCCTCGTGGGAACAGTCCAGCCCGAACTGCCAAGCCTTGTCTTCCCTGGACCGGAATCAAGCTTCCCAGGACCGGTTTCTGGCATTGCAGCCATCTTCAGCCGGGCTTGCTTGACTCCAGTGGCAAAGTGAGCAAGGGACTCACGTCTGAGCGTACTCTGCCAACTTAAGGTGAACAAAGAAAAACCAAAGGTGGTGATGGACGGAGCGTTGACAATACAAACACTCACCCCCAGTCAACTGATCTGGGTTTAATCAATCACCGTTCTTTAGCTCACTCCGCCACCCCAGTTCAGACATGGCCATATGCAAATCAGTCTGACCCTGTGCCTCGTGGGAACAGTCCAGCCCGAACTGCCAAGCCTTGTCTTCCCTGGACCGGAATCAAGCTTCCCAGGACCGGTTTCTGGCATTACAGCCGTCTTCAGCCGGGCTTGCTTGACTCCAGTGGCAAAGTGAGCAAGGGACTCACGTCTGAGCATACCCTGCCAACTTAGGGCGAACAAAGAAAAACCAAAGGTGGTGATGGACGGAGCGTTGACAATACAAACACTCACCCCCAGTCAACTGATCTGGGTTTAATCCATCACCCTTCTTTAGCTCACTCCGCCACCCCAGTTCAGACATGGCCATATGCAAATCAGTCTGACCCTGTGCCTCGTGGGAACAGTCCAGCCCAAACTGCCAAGCCTTGTCTTCCCTGGACCGGAATCAAGCTTCCCAGGACCAGTTTCTGGCATCCACAACCGCCACCTATGCTCCGCCGACCCCTCACTGGCCACCGTGCCACGCATCCGAAGAACAACCACAGGCCAGAGATCCTTTTCCCACCTCGCCGCCAATACATGGAACACCCTCCCACTGAGCCTACGACAGACCCAAGACCTGCTAACCTTCAGGAGGATACTCAAGACCTGGCTGTTCGATCAGTAGCGGCCCCCTCCCCCAGCGTCTTGAGAACCTTGCAGGTATGTAGTGCACTTTACAAATGATTGATTGATTGATTGACTAATCTCTACAGCCATGTATACGTATGTATATTTGCTCTTCACTGCTAACAAGCACCATACTGTTGGTTTTGTCTTCCCTTAATCTTCATTATTGTTAACTTGTATCTTATTTTTTATAGTTCAGTTTAAAAATTAGAGCATTATTTCCTGAGATATACTAACATGAAATATAATATCATATTATTAGTGTCTCTTACTTATGTTCCACAATTACTTCAACAGTATTAGTGGTCATTGAGTACATCTCCCATAATGCACCATGCTAGTTAAAGTGCATTTATTTTATTTTAAAACTGATTTACGCTAAAATCCATAAACCTATACCGAACAATATGTTAATTTAGCCTGCTGTCTCTGACTCTCAATTTTTGTTACAAGTTATCAGTGACCCATGGTGTTTATAGGTTAATACACTTACCAATGAATTCTCAGGTTTTCTCTAGCCTTTCAAGATAATGTTTGATGTCATACAAATAATAAGACAATATGGAGTAATATTGTAATTGGGAAAGATACATGTTTAATCACTCTTATCAGGCTGAAGCACAGCACTGTTGTTAAAATATTAGTAACTATCTCTGTGACCTTATGAGGATGCAATCACTCTTAGGTTACTTGCATTCACAATGCACAATTTGGTCAGATGAGGTATTTTGTTCAAGTAAGTAATAATACTGAGGATACCTTTTGTAATGGACATTGTTGTGTGCAGTATGGTCCACATGCAGCTGACATTTTACAATTATGTTAAATATACACAACTTTATTTGAAAACAATAGCAAAATCTAGGTGTCCAACATATTGATTTAAAAGAAGGAGTAATGTGTCACTCAAACTATACCTCAGACTTTGTGTTGGACATTAGTGAAGACACATAGGTAAAACAATTAACCAATCTACTCACATTGAATACTTCTAAACACGTCGTTTAATGACTTACTAGTTTGCAGTCATATCTATACTTTGCATCTTACTTCACGGTATCTATATAATGTTTGTGTTGGAGGACCTCATCTTTGTCACAATAACGAATGTGTTTATCTAAGGTGGAAACTATTTTTTTTAATTTCTTCATTAGGAACATATACATGAGTTTGCGATATAACTAGAGATACAAAAACAATCAAAACTAATGCATGAGATATAGGTATGTCACCCCTACTGCAGGTCTTACAGCTATAAGGCAGGGTTCACCATATCGTATGTGTGGAAATATCAGCATGAGCATATATGACCCTGCAATATCTGAGTCATTCCTGGATATCTTGAGTGCAAAGGGAATTGATAAATCATATTTGGGCTAGTGAGCACAAGCTTCCTAGCTCCATGATAGCTTCACAGTATCCTAAGGTGTTTGGTATCTTACATGTGTGGAATTTATTATTAAATACACACAGGAGACCCTACCAAGCACTGGTGAGGTCTCTGACTAGTCATGGCCAGTCTGCCACCACCAGACAGGTTTCTGATTTCATGGGGTGTGAGCTTTCACTCTCAGAGGCCAGAAACAAAGCTGATCTGGTGGAGGTGCTTCACACCACCTTCAGGCCAGGATGGTCTTCCAGAATCGGAAGCTTCAAAGGTAAGGCCACCTTTGAAATTCAGCCCAGGCTCCTCCAGATGGTGGGGGATGCCACTGATCAGGGCTAGGGGAGTGCTTTTTCCCACAGGAAGTGCTTACTTAGAGGCTGCAGCCAACCTAATGTTAGGTGTCCTATTGGCTACTAAATGTCTCCCCTTTTAGCACCCCTAAATTCAATATTTATTTGCATTCCTAGGCACTAGAATTTACTCTTGGGGCAAATGTATTCCATACAATTACGGATTCAATTAGACTGGCTCCAATGCTCCTGTCATTCTCAATTTGGCAAAGGAAAAATCTCCCTTTAACCCAGAGTATAATAAAAGATTGCCTGAGCCTTGACAATTATAAGGGAATCAGATGGATTTATTATATCGAGCAAGAATTAACTGAGTTGGGGATAAAAGTATTGTTTACAGACCCAATGTCTTGCAGGACAATCCCTAAGCAAAGCCTGGTTATCACTTTTATGCTGAAAGCCCACTGTACCCATAGAGAGAATAACCACAAGAAGCAGTCTATTTTGGTTTTTCAACCACATTTATCAATTTGGGAAGGTGGATTCCCCTACCTGGAGGAGGTAAAAATAATGCATCACAAATATATATTACTCCGATTTCAGTTAATCTGATCCCACTAATGTTGATGTTTCCATCAAAAACGTATAACCATTCGGATTTAATTAATTGCCCTAGTGACAAGTCCTCTGTCAACACAGATCTCCATATACTGTTCTTTTGTGGTCACTATTGTAAAGAAAGGAAAACGTATATTGTACAGATACTAAAAAGCCACAACTTTGTCCAATATAGGGTTGCACAATTCTTTTTAAAATCATTACCAGACCATCATGTGTGCTTCTCCCTAGCCTCATTTCTATGGGCTTGTAGAAAAAGGCTGAAGATCTTGGGAATATAAAACTTTTTAGGGAAATGTATTTAACTGTACATACTATGCATTTTAACTTATATTTGATATGTCAGCCTTTAGGACTTATGAACTGAAATTTTGTAAGAATTAAAAAAAATGTTTTTTGATAAGAATCCAGATGAAATGGTCACCAACTTTATTTATGAGAATTGCTTTTCTTCTTTTAACTTTATTGCTGTTTCTGTACTTTTATGATCATACTTAAGAATGATCGAATAAAGTTACAATTGAATTGACTATCAAGGGCTTCCTTGCGAAAGAGCATCTTTTAAGTAATTGTTATAATGAGAAGTTACATCCGCGTCTGGTAAACCTAGATCCACTTTCTCCTTTTGAAGTTGGGAAAAAGGCAGACTACTATTCACCGCTGCTAGCCGCTTCCACCGTCACCATAATCTCTCTCTCTCTGCTCGTCGACACCATCTGGAACCGGAACCAATGCACCCTACTGGTACTGAGGAGTGGCGAATGTATAAATGGAAACTTAGTAGTGCCAAATAGGAACAGTAGTAAATCCAGCTCAATTTATGGCCAACAATTTATATTGAACACCCTCCCATAGTAAATAATGAAGATATTATCTTAGAATAAAAGCACATAGTGAATAATTAAACTGTTTTTTTAATTGATACATATATAAAATAAGTAATGCCCAAAAATATCTAAAAACATGTTTTTGTACTATATATTATTTCAACAACATTTCAAAACTTTAAAATGAAAGTAACATTAAGTTTTGTTAAATTATGATTGAATTATGTTTTATTAGTTCTATACATCACCTGTAAAAATAATATTTTTACTTTGCATGGTATTCACTAACAGTGGCCTTTTCAAATGTGCCCTTTTTTCTCTGTGATGGGAATTACCCTAAAAAAAGGGCACTTGTTTTACAACTCTATTATTTCCTCACTCGCAGCGGACTCGACATTTAAGGCATTTGCAGTTCTTGTAATGTTATCTGTAATAGTACGCTGACAAACGCGGAGCGTCTGGTAAAGGGCTCCACTGCTGATCTTGCACTACAACCTAATCTCGCATGCACTTTGAACTGTTATGCTGCTCGCTGCTTTTTTTTTAAAAAAACACTTCCTCATCTAACAATTGTTTTTTAAAACATTATTGCCCCGTCTTTTCTTCACTCACCCCCTTCCCGGTCCACCACTGACTTTTCCCATATTGTTTTGGAGGGAAGTTGGAACTTCTGCTCACCGGAAGTGACTACTACTTCGGGGGATGGTACAGAGGTTAGCAGACTAGTGCTCTCACACTGACCACCTTTAAAAACAGATGCATTTCCTCACGCGCAGCAGACAGGCGCAGAGGACGCGTGCAGCGGGCACGCCAGCGGTGCGCCGAAGGCGCGCCAAAGGCAAGGCCATCTGCGCCCGTCCGCGCTTAACCCACGGCCGGGGCCAAAAATGCTGTCTGTTCCATGCCAAAGTACACCTACACCAGGGAAGAACTATACACACTCAACACACAGGCTAAAGGTTGCATCATCATACCCCTCGCAAAATTATACGAGAACACCCTCACCTGTGCCACATGCAGACGCGCCATAAACCCGGAACCTAGCCCCAAGGGGGAGTATAGTCTACCACATAAGACCGATAACTCGCACTAACAACTCCAGTGCGGCCTTATAAACGCCAGATCATTATCAAAACATGCCCTGTATGTGCATGATCTTCTAACCGATCACGCCTTTAACTGCCTCTTTGTCACCTAAACATGGTTGTCAGACTGCTCCAACCTAGACATTGGCCAGGCACTTCCCCAAGGCTACACCATCTCCAGGCTAGACAGAATCGGGAAACAGGGAGGAGGGATAGCCATTATCTACACAGATTGCCTGAAATGCTCCACATCGCACTCCACTGAACTAAAAGATGCAGAATACCTCTGCTTGAAATTCAAAATAGATAACCACACAACATTCGCCGGAGTACTTGTTTACAGGCCCCCCGGACCAACAGGTAACTTTCTAGATACCCTTGGAGACTTTCTGAGCCCTCTGGTGGTGCGCTACTCCTATTTCACAATCTTGGGAGATTTCAACCTACACTTAGAGGTAGATGAATGCCCGAATACTAAAACCTTTTGGGAAATTACCAACTCCCTGGGCCTGGAAATTCAGAACAGAGGGTCCACACATACAGCAGGACATACCCTTGACAGGATATGTACCAATGCCACCAACATAATAATGACCACTTCCCGTACCCTTACCTGGACAGACCATGAACTTATTCCCTTTAGTTTCATCTATGATAATGGACATACCAGGGAAAAACCCACCACCAAGGTCCCTACACGGAATTTGAATAATATGCTTGCCAATCCTGACCTACAGACCCTGGCGAAATCTACTAAACCAACTCTGACAGGTGATCCTGACATCGATAACGACCTCTTCAACAAATGGATGCTCTCCATAGCTAATACCCTAGGCCCAATAAAAAAAGCCAAGATCATAAGACATGATTCAGCCCCGTGGTTTACCCCCCCCCCAACTGAAAGCCATGAAAGGCCAGTACAGACAATTAGAAAAACTATGGAGGAAACAATATGAGGTAGAGGATATGAAACGCTTTAGAACAGCCCTTAATACATATCACCTACAAATCAAAAATTGGGAAGAAAATCCACTATACTAATCTCATCAATGTAGCTGAAGACAACCAAAAAACTATCTTTAAAATAGGTAAATCCTTCACAAACCCGGCCAGCCTAGAATGTGAAATACTTCCTTCATAGGAACTGTGCAATGACATCGCAGTGTTCTTCGAAAACAAAATTAAGGACCTCAAAAATTACTTCCTCTACAATTCACCCCAGCACTCCACAGCCCCAGACACAGAAACTAAAGAATAACTCAAGGATTTCAAAGAAATCAGTCTAGAAATATCCAGGAAGGCCATTCTTTCTTGCAAATCGGGCTCCCCTTTTCAGTTGACCCATGCCCGCCCAGAATCCTACATTCATTAGTGGACATAGTAAATCCTGTCATTAACCAAATTATCAACACTACATTTAAACTCGGAAAAATCCCTGACCTTTGGAAAATGGCCCCTGTCAAACCTCTCCAAAAAAAGAAACTCTCGGATCCCACCACTTTCTCCAATTTGAGACCCATCTCCCTTCTCCCCTGTCTGAGTAAAATCGCTGAGAAAATAGTTAATACTCAACTGAATGAGTTTGTGGAAATTTCAAACATTCTACACCCCAAACAATCTGGTTTCAGGCCAGGACATTCAACAGAGTCAGTACTGCGCCATACCTCAGACACCCTCAAGTTCGCACTGGACCAAGGTAGGGAGGCAGTGCTGATTCTGTTGGATCTTTCCGCGGCCTTCGATACTGTCTCCCATCACACCCTGTTAGATAGATTGAAGCACATCGGTATAAACAGCAAAGCCCTCGTCTGGATAACATCTTTTTTGGAACAAAGATACCAGATCTTCACACTCGGCAGTTCTGAGGGTAAACTGCTTTCCTCGGGGGTCCCTCAGGGTTTCTCCCTGAGCCCGACCATCTTTAACCTGTACATGTCTCCTCTTCTTTCACTAATTGACTCCTTGAATATTGAAGCAATTGCATATGCAGATGACACTCAATTGATCCTCACCCTAGATAAAAACTCCACCGCAGCAGAGGAAAAATTCCATCTCTGCCTTACCGCGGTTTTGAAGTGGATGGAAGCAAATCATCTCCGATGCAACAGCACAAAAAAGGAAATCATGCTGTTTGGAAAATCCAATGATTTCAATCCCACCCTATGGTGGCCCTCAAATTCAGACCCCCCCCGCCCACCACAGTAGACTGCGCAAAAAACCTAGGCATTAAATTCGACCCCACGCTTTCCTTTCATAAACAGGCACTTACTGTCGCAGGTATGTGCTTTCAAACCATAAAAACTCTAAGAAAAATTTTCGATCTACTCCCCTTGCATGCTAGGAAGACCGTGGCAGTGGCATTGGTCCTGTCACGCTTGGACTACTGCAACAGCTTATATGCAGGAACAAAATAGACGGTGGTAAAAAGACTGCAAGTAGTCCAGAACTCCGCCGCAAGGCTGGTACCTGGGCTCCCAAAGCGCACTCCTTCAGCCGAGGCACTAAAAACTGTCCACTTGCTGCCTATCCATAAAAGAATCCTGTTCAAAGTCCTAACCATTACACATAAAGCCATAAACGAAACCAGCCCACAATACCTGAGAGGCAAAATTAGGCCCTACAAAACCAAACAAACACTACAATCTACATCAGAAAATCTTCTCACCTCCCCTAGCTTTAAAATGAAAACCCGGGGAGGCAAAACCTTGGCAGCACTTGGTACAAAGGCCTGGAACATCCTGCCTACCCAACTTAGGCACACTCGAAACGAACCCACTTTCAGGAAGCTCCTAAAAACTTGGATCTTTGGTACCCCGTAAGCATGGGCGGATTTTGCGGATCCACGATTCACGGATTTGCGGATTTGCGGATCGTGGATCCGCAAAATCCGCGAATTTTGCGGATTGCCGACCGGCGGATTTGGGCGGGGCTTCCATGCGACCGATCAGACCAGCAGATGAAGATACAGAAGCTCCTGGTCACAGGAACAGCACTGGGATTGCGCTCGTGAAAGTCAAGGATGCATAGGCCTCTATCCAGCATCACAGCTGATTTCGACGGTAGAAGATTTGGGAAGAAGGCACACCTGCCCAGCCTTGACAACGCTCACGATTGTTTTTTGGCTGATGAATGAGTCACTGCATTTGAGCTTCAACTAGTTCCAGCGACCATGTGTGTGTTACTATGCGATCGCCCCGAGGGGCGCAGGGGTCCCTTGGTTGAGCTGTCCATCATTGTGGGTCAATGGCGGGAAGACGGTGCACACAGCGAGTGTGTGGGCGGGGACAAACGGGCGGGGCTTCCATGCGAGTGCACAATACATGCCTCTTGTCTGTATAAAAGGTCAGAGACCGATCAGACCAGTAGATGAAGATACAGAAGCTCCTGGTCACAGGAACAGCACTGGGATTGCGCTCGTGAAAGTCAAGGATGCATAGGCCTCTATCCAGCATCACAGCTGATTTCGACGGTAGAAGATTTGGGAAGAAGGCACACCTGCCCAGCCTTGACAACGCTCACGATTGTTTTTTGGCTGATGAATGAGTCACTGCATTTGAGCTTCAACTAGTTCCAACGACCATGTGTGTGTTACTATGCGATCGCCCCGAAGGGCGCAGGGGTCCCTTGAGTGAGCTGTCCATCATAGTGGGTCAATGGCGGGAAGACGGTGCAGACAGCGAGTGTGTGGGCGGGGACAAACTGGCGGGGCTTCCATGCGAGTGCACAATACATGCCTCTTGTCTGTATAAAAGGTCAGAGACCGATCAGACCAGTAGATGAAGATACAGAAGCTCCTGGTCACAGGAACAGCACTGGGATTGCGCTCGTGAAAGTCAAGGATGCATAGGCCTCTATCCAGCATCACAGCTGATTTCGACGGTAGAAGATTTGGGAAGAAGGCACACCTGCCCAGCCTTGACAACGCTCACGATTGTTTTTTGGCGGATGAATGAGTCACTGCATTTGAGCTTCAACTAGTTCCAGCGACCATGTGTGTGTTACTATGCGATCGCCCCGAGGGGCGCAGGGGTCCCCTGGTTGAGCTGTCCATCATTGTGGGTCAATGGCGGGAGGACGGTGCACAGCGCGAGTGTGTGGGCGGGGGTTCCAAAGGGTCTGGGCCCCATCAGAGCAGCAGATGAAGAGACAGCACACCAGCCTGGCCTGTTGTAATTATTTTACGATGGCGCCGGCAAGCTGCCAGCGCCATCCTAAAATAGTTACTAAATTAGCTTCAACAGGAAGCTCTAATAGATAAAATCGAGCACCTGCTTTGTTTTATCTATTAGAGCTTCCTGTTGAAGCTAACTTAGTAACTATTTTAGGATGGCGCTGGCAGCTTGCCGGCGCCATCGTAAATTAGTTACAACAGGCCAGGCAGGCTTGAACTTTTGCCCCCGAAATCCGCCGCTCGCGGAGTTCGGGGGCAAAAGTTCGCGGATCGCGAATTTACAGAAAATCCGCAAAATCCGCGAGCGGAGCGGATTTTGCGCTCATGCTTAGTACCCCGGACAATCAAATACTGTCACTAATAAGACCCACCCCACTAAACTTTTGCTGCTTGCCCCTCCTCTTCTTTTTCCCCCTCACCCCTGCAAATACTTCTGCTGATGTCCGAAAGCACCAAGATGCTCCTTGGAGTGAACGTCGCGCTATACAAAACCCCACTCATTTATTCAAGGGAGAGGGGGTGCTGCTACTGCTCGGGGTGACAAATGAAAAACCAACAGTTGATGGACAGAATGCAGAACAATGTTGTCACCCCGAGTGGGATGGGTATACTCAGACGTGAGTCCCATGCTCTCTACACCAATAGAGTCAAGCTATCCTGGCTGAAGACGGCTGATAGCCAGAAACCGGTCCTAGGATGCTTTATTCCGGTCCAGGAAAGACATGGCTTGGCAGTTCGGGCTGGACTGTTCCCATGAGGCACAGGGTCAAGGCTGATTTGCATATGGCCGTGTCTGAATTGGGGTGGTGTGGAGTGCAAAAAAACGATGGATTTAGGCCCAGATCTCTGTACTGGGGTGAATGTATGACATTGTTCTGCATTCTGTCCATCAACTGTTGGTTTTGCATTTGTCACCCCGAGTGGGATGGGTATGCTCAGACGTGAGTCCCATGCTCTTCACACCACTGGAGTCAAGCTATCCTGGCTGAAGATGGCTGATAGCCAGAAACCAGCCCTAGGATGCTTTATTCCGTTCCAGGAAAGACATGGCTTGGCAGTTCGGGCTGGACTGTTCCCATGAGGCACAGGGTCAAGGCTGATTTGCATATGGCCGTGTCTGAATTGGGGTGGGGTGGAGTGCAAAAAACGATGGATTTAGGCCCAGATCTCTGTACTGGGGTGAATGTATGACATTGTTCTGCATTCTGTCCATTAACTGTTGGTTTTGCATTGGGTGGGGAGTGAGTTCTACGTCTTGGCCGCCACGTAGGAGAGTGACCTTCCTCCGGTAGTGGTTCTGCGGATCCGTGGGATGGTGTCGAGGGCGAGGCTGGTGGAGCGGAGTTTGCGGGTTGGAGTGTGGAACGTGAGGCTGTTGTTGAGGTTTTCGGGGCCTATGTCGTGGAGCGCTTGGTGCGCGTGGGTGAGGAGCCTGAACGTGATACTTTTGCTGACGGGGAGCCAGTGTAGGTCTCTCAGGTGGGCTGATATGTGGCTGTTGCGAGGGATGTCGAGGATGAGTTGTGCGGATGCGTTCTGGATGGACTGGAGTCTTTTCTGAAGTTTGACTGTGGTTCCTGCACATAGGGCGTTCCCATAGTCTAGTCGGCTGGTGACGAGGGCCTAGGTGACCGTCTTTCTGGTTCCGGTAGGGATCCACTGGAAGATCTTGCGGAGCATGCGCAGGGTATTGAAACATGAGGATGAGATGGCGTTGACTTGCTTGGTCATCGTGAGAGAGGAGTCCAGTATGAATCCCAGGTTGCGTGCGTGGTCAGTGGGTATAGGTGCGGTGCCCAGTGCTGTGGGCCGCCAGGAGTAGTTCCAGGCAGATGGGGAATGTGTGAGGATGAGGACCTCCGTCTTGTCTGAGTTCAGTTTCAGAAAACTGAGCTTCATCCATTCCACAACGTCTTTCATTCCTTCCTGGTGGTTGGTTTTGGCGGTAGCTGTGTCCTTGGTAAGGGAGAGTATCAGCTGGGTGTCGTAGGCGTAGGAGATGATGTTGAGGTTGTGTTAGTGTGCGATGGCAGTGAGGGGGCTCATGTAGATATTGAAGGGGGTTGGGCTGAGAGAGGAGCCTTGGGGTACGCCGCAGATGATCTCGGTGGCCGCGGAGAAGAAGGGTGGGAGGCGGACTCTCTGGTTTCTGTCAGAGAGAAACGAGGTGATCTATTCCAGGGCTTTTCATTGGATCCCCGTGTCGTGGAGGTGGGTTATTAGGGTGCGGTGGCAGACGGTATCAAAGGCGGCTGAGAGGTCTAGGAGGATGAGAGCGGTTGTTTCCCCATTGTCAAGCAGGGTCCTGATGTCGTCGGTGGCTGCGATGAGGGCTTTCTCGGTGCTGTGGTTGGCTCAAAATCCGGACTGGGATGGGTCGAGGGAGTTGTTAGCCTGGAGGAATGTAGTCAGTTGTTTATTGATGTCTTTTCGATGACTTTTGCCGGGAAGGGAAGGAGAGAGATGGGGCGGACGTTTTTGAGGTCTTTGGGGTCAGCTGTGGGTTTCTTCAGAAGGGCGTTGATCTCTGCGTGTTTCCAGCTCTCTGGGAAGGTGGCGGATGTGAAGGAGTTGTGTATGACGTTCCAGAGGTAGGGTGCGATGATGGTGTCGGCTTTGTTGAAGATGTGGTGAGGGCATGGGTCAGAGGGGGAGCCGGAGTGGATGGTGTTCATGACGTAGGTGGTGTCTTCAGTGCTGATGGGGGTCCAGGACCTGAGGGTGCTGGTGGGGGGCGTTGGTTTGGTGAGTGGAGGTGGAGTCTGGGCACTGAAGCTGTCATGTATATCGGTGATCTTGCAGTAGAAGAACGTGGCGAGGGAGTTGCAGAGGTCTTGCTACGGTGTGATGTCATTGTTGATGGCGTTGGGGTTGGAGAGCTATTTTACAATGCTGAAGAGTTCCTTGCTGTTGTGAGTGTTGTTGTCCAGCCGTTCTTTGCACGATGTCCTTTTGGTGGTGCGGATCAGCTGGTGGTGTTTGCTGGGGCGTTCTTGAGAGCTGTCATGTTTTCTTTTGTTTGCTCGTGGCGCCAGGTTTTCTCGAGAGTTCGGCAGGTTTTCCTGGTGCCGGTCTTGCCTGGGGGGTTCATTAGTGGAGTAAGGGCGTCGGCGCAGTTGGTGATCCACTGTGCGAGGTTGCGGGCTGCATCATTGGTATCAGAGGTGTCGGTTGGTGGGTTCTGGCTCAGTGATGTGGTTAGCTGGTCTGTGGTGACTTTGCTCCAGCTTCTGCGGGGGATCTGTTGCGGGCGGTGGTGGGAGGTAGTCCTCTTGAAGGTGAAATGGATGCAGCTGTGGTTGGTCCAGTGTAGGCCGGTGGAGTGGCTGTAGGAGACGTGGTTGCTGGCGGATAAGATGGGGTCGAGCATGTGGCGGGCGTAGTGGGTGGGGGTGTTCACCAGTTGCTTGAGTCCGAGGTTGTCGAGCAGGGTGGTGGTGTTGTTGTCGTTATTGTTCTCCAGGTAGGAATTCAGGTCCCCTAGGAGGATGTATTCTGATGTGGCGAGGGCATGCGGGCTGATGAAGTCGGCAATGGTTTATCTGAAGTGTGTGCTTGGGCCCGGGGGTCTGTAGATGAGGGTTCCTCTGAGGGTGGTCTTGAGGTTGGTGTGGATCTGGAAGTGTAGGTGTTCGGCGGTGGTGAGGGTGTCTTCGGTGTTGGTCGTGATGCTGATAGTGTTCCTGTAGATGATGGCGATTCCTCCTCCGGTTTGGTTGACGTGGTCCTTACGGGTGATCTTGTAGCTGTCCGGGATGGCTATGGCGATGTCGGGGGCTGAGGAGTTGTTTATCCAGGTTTCCGTGAGGAAGGCGATGTTCGGTGCTGTTGTATCGAGGAGGTCCCAGAGTTCGACAGCGTGCTTGTGGACGGAGCGGGTGTTGAGTAGGATGCACTTGAGGTGGTTGTTGTTGCTGCTTTGTCCGGGGGGCGGGGTGCAGGTTCTCAGGCAGGTGAATTTGCAGTCTTGGCAGGTGAAGGGTCCATGGGTACACTTCGGGGTGGCTTGGTAGCAGGCGGGTGGCCGTCCGGTGTTGAGTGCGTTGAGGGCGGCGGTGTCGTATCTCAGTCGGGTTTCCTGGCTTCGGCGGGGGCCAGGGGTTCTGGAGCACTCTGTTTACAGGACTCCTTCTTTCCTTTCATAGATCAAGGCAGAAACATCAGACACCCCACAGGAGGTGGAGCCAGCATTGTGGAGCAAACACACAGCCCTGGAGTACTTTGTTGACATCATTCCATCTCTTCTTTCACAGTGCAGGGCAGAGACATCAGCCAGCATTGTGGAATGCAGGCACAGCCCTAGTCAAGATTCAGGTGCAACTCCTCCCACCCATCTAGATGCAGATCTCTCCGTTCACCACTGGGCTGACTCATTCTGTCTCTTGGAATCCCCCAGCCATGTCACTCAAACTCCAGAAAAGGAATACACAACCTAGCAGAGGCAGGCTTTGGATAGTTAGACAAGAAAATACCTACTTTTTAAAAGTGGTGTTTTCAAACACAGAATGTTAAAACCAGCTTTACTAAAAGATGTATTTTATCATTCTGCGTCCAGGCATACTAAACTTGAATTTCTACCATGTTCTCTGAGTCAGTAAGGATTATAAGAATGTAATAATCTAACTTCCCATTCTGGCCTATGGAGAACAGATAGCCTTGCGATAGTGAAAAACAAAAATGGCTGTAATTCACTTTTAGGACATGCCACACACATCAAGGCTTGTCCTACCTTATACTTACAATGCACCCTTCCCTGGGGCCTACCATAGGGGTGTCTGATATGAAGAAAAGGGAAGGTTTAGGGACTGGCAAGTGGGTACACTTGCCCAGTCAGCTTGACAGTACCAGACTGCATGCAGGCTCTGCAATGACAGACCCTAGACGCATTTTACAAGGCTGCTTCTGTGGGTGGCACAACCAGTGCTTCAGGCCCACCACCAGCATTTGGATTTACATGCCCTGGGCACACTCAGTGCACTATACTAGGGTCTGACAAGTAAACCAAATCAGTCAATCATGGAATCACTAATTAATACATTCATTTACAGTAGGGAGTACTTGCACTGTGGCACTTGACAGCAGTGGCACAGTGCCGAAAGCATCTAACACCAGCAAAAATACATGAGACAACAGCAAATAAATGGAAGGGGGAACCACGCCAATTTTGCCAGGTCTAACAGTACACTACAGCGAGAGCCAGCTTTCTAAATTGGTGGTTCAGCGGTGGGTAGAATAATTTTCATTTGTTCGAACCACTTTATCAATAAGTGACATATGAGAAAATCCAAAACATTGTTTTTAGTCTAGTTGTATTTTTCAATTTGTCTATTTTTTTCTAAATTCCTAAGATTAACTGCTAGGGCCTTGGCTAAGACCCTGAAACTCAGTGGTTACAAAATGTAAAATACCATTGCTATAGTTAGGAGAAATTATTTGGTGTTCGATTTTTTTAACTTCCCAGCAAGTTTAATAAAATAATGTCTGATACCGATAAACAGGCATAGGAGCTCGTCCCTGATTCCTTACATGGACCTGTACCATGCCAGGCTAAGGACCCTCTGGAAGTGTTAAGGTATCAATACTGGCAAACATACAAAAGAGATAAGCTAAAACAGCTTTTAGCAGAGATTAAAGGAGATCATCCAGAGCTAGTGGGTCAATCTGAAGAAGATGTGACTGCTGGGGATGACTATGAAGATCGAGTTGAGGAAGTGGCTGAGTCCATCTACTCAGAACCAGATGAGAGTCCTACAGAGGAAGACCTCAGTCTAGAAGGATTGACCAGGATGTTGAACTTAGAAGCTCAAGTTCTGGACATAGAAAGACAAAGAAAGGAGATGGGCCTAGGACCTATCTCTGGTGGCAGCAAATTTATCCATAAGGGTTCAAAATTCACCAAAGAGATTATCCTTATATACTCAGAGGGTAATGACATCAACAAAAGGTTCACTGCTTTCCAGAGATCCCACTTAGCCAGAAGGGTAGCCAGAAGAAACTGGCCTCCTCTCTTGTAGGAAATATTCTTAGGAAAATGCACTGATAGACTTCTGACATTGAGTGAGAAAGATACTGCCACTTATGATCTCTTGAAGGGTCCCCTGAGTGAGGGTTATGGACTCACCACTGAACAAATACAGAATATTATTCAGCGAGACTCTAAACACCCAGAGGCAGTCCTGGGTGTAATTTGTTGAGTGTTTCCTGAAAACATTATGTGGTTGGTTACCAGGTAACAATTTGCATGACTATCAAGGAGCCCGTACCTGTTTGCCCAAAACCACCACTTGTTGGCACCTGCTGTGACTCCAGTCCTCAGAGTTAATTGTGCCGGGGAGGTGCCAACGCTTGTTTTGCGCACTAGGAGGCACTGAAAAGGGGGCTTGGGCTCCCACAGTGCAAAATGCACATTGGTGTACCCTGGTCATGCCCGAGCAAAGCCCAGACCAAGGGCAGGCCCATCTAAGCCCGTCGGAGCCCAGAAGAGGCTGAGCAGGACGATTCCTCTATGCCTCAGTAACCAAGATCTCCTGAGTGCTGATACTCCCTCTACACAAGTTACAGTTCCTTTAGTTGTTTTTGGGCGCTTGTGAATTAAAGTCTGCCATTCGTTGGGATTACTAACATGGCCAAAAAGAAGGGTATGACTGACCACCTTGGGAAAGGAACAAAAGTGACACTGGATGCTTTTTTAACCAGTGTAGAGTCAGTCCTTAACCAGGAGATCCAGCTGGCATAAAGATGGCTTTCACTGGGATCTCTTATTTCCCAAAAGCGCTCTTCCCTAGGCAGCATTGCTAGGGCAGTCGAAACTCCAATTGTCTCCCAAACATCGCCCATTGATTCCCTGCCCCCTGCACTAATTCCACTTTCCCCTTTGGTGGAGGTAATGACGGGTCCTAATATTACCACCAGGGGAAAGGCTGCAAAAATCCAGCTTGCGAATGCCAATGAACCACCGGTAAAAAAAAAAAAAGGAAAATTGGGGGATCACAAAATGCAAAACCCCCAGGAACCAGCTAGGGCAGTGAAATCTAGAGGGACTGGAGGGACAAGAGCTGTTGAATCTGGCCAAACTGTAAATGGGAACACTATACCAACGCTGACTCAACCCCCCAGGATCACTTGACAATGTTACCTGGGAAAGATTCAAGACCATAGTCACTATGCTTTTGGAAAAACTTTTCCTTCCTCAAAATAACTTAAATTGAGGAGAGGCTTAAAACTATTGAGGAAGTGGGGGTTTTCCGGGGGATTTAAAAATCTATTTCCCCAGAGACGTGCATAATAGGGAACCACCAAACCACTACCAGAACCAACCCATGCATCTCTGGCTCTATGTCTTCAGCAAGCACTGACACAACTAAAAACAGTAATCCTGGATCATCGTCTAGTAACACCATGACCAGTTCAATGTTCAATCCTCAGGCAGCAAATTTAAGAAGGGCCACAGGGCATCACAATTCATTGGGCCAGGCCAGATTTAGTGTAGTGATTAATGAGGGTCCCCTGGGCTTAGGTCATCAGACGCTTCATTTCCCCCCTGCATCTTCTCCCCTTGTACTAGTTTTGGGGAATGTTCCAAACCTGAGGGAGGTACAGATCTATGGACCAACTATTAGATAAATCACTACACTGGCTCACTTGCCACATCAAGCACAAAGGGTAGGCTGGGTGGGATCATCGAGGAAATCGCTAGAGGGTGACTGTGTGGTGATTCACTTTAAGAACCCATATGTATTGAGATATGTTTTGGATCAACTACAGAGTCAGTCCCCTAGAGACACACAGATCAAGGGTCTCCCACACGGTTATTTCTACAATCGCTCCCTACCCTGCCTTTAAGATCGCAGCAAGAACTCATTGGGCGTCCTAGTCAGGCATATAACCAAGAAGGAAATGGTTGCGGCAGGGCCAGGAGTCTGCACAATCAATAGGTGCTCCACTTTCAGATCTAGACTGTTGTGATTGACTATCCACCTTAATATCCAAAACACCTCTTTTTGAGCACAACTTATCTTCTAGCTCCTCCCTTTCCCTCAGAAAGAATGAGCCCGAGGGAAAG
The DNA here is from genome assembly GCF_964261635.1 of Lissotriton helveticus. NCBI lineage: Eukaryota > Metazoa > Chordata > Amphibia > Caudata > Salamandridae > Lissotriton > Lissotriton helveticus. Next base: position 130,260,407 of record NC_136064.1, read on the forward strand.
CACAATAATCCATTTAAAATTATCTTTTGGAATGTGGAAGGAATCTGCAAAAAGCTGAATAACGTACATTGGCAAAAGCTTTGGCAGGCTAACAATATCATCTGCTTTCAGGAAACGTGGGCTACGGAACAAGTTTTCATTAACAGGTACCGCTCTTTCTAAACCACAGCCTCACCATCAACTGCCAAGAGATTGAAAGAGGGTCTCCTAACTTTAATACCTGATACAACATCATTAAAATTGAGGACATTTGATGACAGGAGCCCCTTCTTCCATCTCCTTCTTCATGAATTTCCAAAAATGGGAACTTGGATTCTGATAAACTTTTCTAAAACTAACTTTCGAACAAAAATGTACATGGTTGTGAATGAGGATAACACTTCAATTGAGGAGCTGTTTAAATGTAAAAAACAAGATGAGGTATTTACCGTAATCTGGAGACATCAACATCCATCCAAAACAAAACAAACTATACGGTTTGGTTGATTTGATGGGTAATCCGGCCTCCCATTTTCCCCATAGCATCAATGGTAACTCCCTTAAAAGGACCTTGTCTAGTAGAAATTTGTATAATATTATTATTGTTGGCAATTTAGTGGGCTGCCCTTTGAAAACTTTTTCTCTGGAGGCCTATGAGCCAACAATTGATGTTATGCTAGGTTCTTCTATGCTCAAGGGCAGCTTTAGTAGCACAGATAATAAATAGTTTTAGCATTCATACAATTTCAACTGGTATAATAACTCTGAACTTCAATAAGAAGAACATGCATCTGCTAGTTGATCGCCCCTTGTTAGGCCCGAAAAAAGGGGCTCAAATAGATTGGTTTGAATGTATTCCTAAAATCTGGACCTATTCATAGAACCCTCAACACTGGTCCACTCATTTACTGATCTCTTGATGCACATAAATGCGGCCCTTACCCTTAAAAATAATGGGATGGTTTGACTCCACCAGTAGCAGAGCCAAGAAAGCTCTTACCATTGCTCTTAAAACTCGGCCACTCGATCAAACCCGGATCGCCCTACTGTGTACCCAGTTTAAATTGGCTAGAGGAAAAAGGGAGAGGTCACTAAGGGAGGAAATCTGGGAAAGGCTCGCTCAAGCCACTATGACTGGAGATAGCAGAGAGTTTTGGGGCACAATCAACTAACCGTATTTTAGGACCCATAGGGACCCTTCGTTGGATAGAAATGTTGGTGAAGAGGAGTGGATAGAACACTTTGCTAACATCTTCTCGCCCACTGAGCCCCCTGTCCCTTTGAACAATAGGAAGGTATTCTTGTCATTTTTACTCACTGATGTTAGGAGGGCTCTAGCGTCATACTGTACAGGAAGAGCTCTAGGTCCGGGCGGGGTCCTAATAGACCTCTTCCAGGACAACTACGACCTTTGTGTTCCTTTACCGACCAATGTTTTTAACAACATAGCAATAGTTGCCCCCCCTTCATGGAAGGCAATTATGATAGTTCCTATATATAAAAAGGGGGACAAGAGTAGCCCTAAAACCTATAGGCCTATTTCTTTTTTAGACTCTACCTCAAAATTTATGGGTCATCTGCGTTTACCAGACTAAAGACTTGGGCAGAGGATAAGAATATATTAATGCAAGCCCAGCATGGGTTTCAACAGGGTAGGGGAACGGTAGATCAGTGCCTCATTCATCATTTACAAATATATAAGGGCTATGGGTGGGAAAATCTATCTTGCCTTTATGGACCTTTCAGCAGCATTTGACTGTGTTTCTCAATCAAAGCTCTGGTATATTATGGCAGAGATGGGGATCGACCCTCCAATAATTGACTGTATATGACAACTGTACTCGGCATCAGTTAGATATGGAAAAAACAGGGAATGTACCCTCCCTTTTAAGATCTTAAGGGGGATAAGAGAGGGCTGTGTCTTTGTGCCGTTCTTATTTTCCATCTATACAAACGGCATGAGGAATGCCCTCCTGGGTGTAACACCTGATGTCCCCGTGTCTGAGTCTACCCAGCTCCCAAAGTTTGTGTATGCAGATGCTGCAGTCCTTATCGCCAGAACAGGGACAGTGCTGTGTCACCTAATTACCACCTGGTAAACCTTCCTGGACTCTGTTGACATGAAATTTAACCAGTCTAAATATTTATTATTATTGCCAGGGGGTGCTCGAGGAAAATGATCACACCTCCACACAGAATTAGGTGAAATCGAGGTGGTGGAGTCCTTTCCCTATCTTGTGGTACTCTTTGGCAAGAATCAAATGTTGTTGAGATGTATTGAATCAAGGGCCATTGGAATGGAAAAGAGCTTGGGAGCATTAAAAGAATTTACCTCCAGAATGGGCATGAAACCTTTGGCCACTGTAACAAGATGTATCCAGCTAAAACGAAATCTGCGGCCCCATATGGAGTGGGTGTCTGGGGTATGGCACGTCACTGACAAATCCATAGCATTGAAGATACGTTTTTTAAATCCTTGTTCTCCCTTGACCAATCAACATCTAATGGTATACAGCATACTGAGCGGAGTCTATCCCACATTACAGATTCAATTAGACTGGCTCCGTTGCTCCTGTCATTCTCAATTTGGTGAAGGAAAACTCTCCCTTTGACCCAGAGTATAATAAAGGATTGCCTGAGCCTTGACAATTATGAGCAAATCAGATGGATTAATTACATAGAGCAAGAATTGACTGAGTTGGGGATGAAAGTATTGTTTACAAACCCAATTTCTTGCAGGACAATCCCCAAGCAAAGCGGGGTTGACACTTTTATGCTGAAAGCCCACTGTACCCATGGAGAGAATACCCACAGGAAGCAGTCTATTTTGGTTTGCCAACCACATTTATCAATTTTGGAAGGTGGATTCCCCTACCTAGATGATGTAAAAATACTGCATCACGAATATATATTACTCCGATTTCAGTTAATCTGATCCCACTAATGTTGATGTTTCCATCGAAAACTTATAACCATTCAGATTTAATTAATTGCCCTAGTGACAAGTCCTCTGCCAAAACAGATCTTCATATACTGTTCTTTTGTGGTCACTTTCATAAAGAAAGGAAAACGTATATTGTACCGATTCTAAAAAGCCACAACTTTGTCCAATGTAGGGTTGCACTATTCTTTTTAAAATCATTACCAGACCATCGTGTGTGCTTCTCCCTAGCCTCATTTCTATAGGCTTGTAGAAAAAGGCTGAAGATTTTGGGAATATAAAACTTTTTAGGGAAATGTATTTAACTATACATACTCTGCATTTTATCTTATATTTGATATGCCAGTTTTTAGGACTTATAAACTGAAATTTTGTGAGAATTTAAAAAATATTTTTTATAAGAATCCAGATGAAATGGTCACCAATTTTATTTATAAAAATTGCTTTTCTTCTTTTAAATGTATTGCTGTTCCTGTACTTTTATGATCATACTTAAGAATGATCAAATAAAGTTGAAATTGAATTGACTATCAAGGGCGTCATTGGGAAAGAGCATCTTTTAAGTAATTGTTATAATGAGAATTTACATCAGCGTCTGGTAGAACTAGATCCACTTTCTCCTTTAGAAGTTGGGAAAAAGGCAGACCATTGGATCAAAACAAGGGTAACCAAAACTACCACTGGTGGGGGTGGCTAAAAGAAAGAGGTCATAAAAAACACACCATAAGAAAGATGCTGATGCAAAGGATACACATACAAAATAGTCTACTTCAGGCCCCCAAAAACCTCCTCAGAAGGATGGGCCCAGAAAGTCAGCACAGTCCAAGGGTGGGCACCAGGTTAAGAACTGGGATCCCAAGAATGCCTGGTCTTTTGATTGAAAGACAACTGGACACCAAACTGGAGGCCCTAACAGTAAAAGCAAAAGAATGCCTCTAGTACACCTTCAGTAAATGCAGTGATGAGTCTCCGGATTGGAGAACAGGTGAACCCTGACCATGTCAAGGTGCTCACTCATGAAACTCTGATGAAACTCTAGTCTCAGAGGAAGGATGCAGCTTCCCTGGCTGTTTAACCCAGTAGCCCGTAGAGATGCAGACAAGAGCCAAATATAAATGGGGTTAGGGTGAAAGCCCTGAGAGACACTTGGCCAGTATCACCATGGTGACTGAGCATCTCATATCCTCAGATCAATATCTGCTTGAAGAGTCATATACCGTCCTCAAAGATGAAAATCAGGCTACGGTGCATCCAGTGGCCTTGCTGACCGTAGATTGGGGAGGGGATAGTGGCCTCAGAAGGGTAGTGGTATTGGATAAGGAAGACAGGAAAACACATTAAACAACGTCGGGAATACCTGAATGGGTGAGTCTGAAAACCAGAGCACAGAGTAGAAACCATAGTTAAAAAGAAGTGTTGGAACCTGAAAAAATTTAGTAACTTTAAAGAGAAAGGGCATGAAGTCTGGGCAGCCAGTTTCTATAAAGACATCAGATTATCTCCCCTCTCTTTAGGGAGAAGACCTGTCAGCACCAGAGGGAACTTATCCCTATGATCTTGGGCCTTACATGGCAGGGATCCTGGGCCCAGTGGGACACTCAATGGAAGATATGTCCCAAAATGTGAAGGTGATTTGTAACTCCTGTACCACATGTCAAGCCAGTGGCAAGACAGGCAGCCTTCCAAAGACCATCTTTATTCTACTTTCAGTGATTGGAGGACCCTTTGAGAGGATTGGAATTTTCATTGTTGTTCACCTTGGTGCTCAAACAGTTTCAGGAAACGAATATATATTATTGGTAGTTGATCAAGCCACTAGATATCCTGAGGCAATATCCCAAAGGACAACCACCGCCCTTGCAGTGGCCCAAGCTTTCCTCTTCCTAATTTTACTGGGCTTGGTTTCCCTATGGAGTTAATATCAGACAGAGATACACACACGTTATGTCTTGATACTTCAAACATATGTGGATTGAGTTTGGGATGACATATAGGTTCCTCGTACCGTATCGTTCACAGACACGTGGGATTTTTGAAAGATTTAACAAGACCTTAAAAGGTACACTAGGGGGACTCCCTTTGAATACTCAGATGGAAATGGGCTATCTTACTACCATGCCTGCTTTTTGTTTCCAGAGAGTTGCCACAAAACGGAAAAGGGTTTCCCAATTTAAACTTTTGTTTGGACACCTTGTACGGAGACCACTTTTTCTATTAAAGAAAGGGTGGGAGAGATCTCTCAAAAAACCTAAGCAGGATATTGTGGATTATGTGCTTGGTCTTCATTCTAGGATGATCGAGAACTCTGATTACTCGACCATACATACCGAAAATACCTTTGTATGTTATGGATACTTCAGCCATCATCAATATAGTGGAACAACTCCCCTTTAATCAGGCCACCAGTCTTCTTGTGACATTATATATCGAGGCTTTATATAGTAACATCCCTCAAGATAAAGCATTAGCAGCCACCTCTTAATTCATTGACAAATATAAGGTTATATGTCCTAAAACATTTCTTCTTCAGTGTTTAGAAATTGTTTTATCTGAGAATACCCTCGAGTTTGGAAAAAACTTTTACAAATAAATAAAGGGCGTAAGTATGGGAGCCTCTGTAGCTACATTGGTGGCTAACATTTATATGGCCTACTTCGAAATGGTACATATTCATAATGAAGTAGCCCCTTTTTACGAATCTGTTTCTAATTGGTCAGGCTACATCGACAATATTATTTTTATTTGGACTAATACAGAGGACAAATTAACTGAATTCCTCGAATGGCTTAATATGTGTGACGTTAAGTAGCTATGGGGTGACCTAGTATCCCTAAGAACCTGGGCGGTACAGTAAATTATGGACAATTGGTTCATTAGGGTGCACTATGCATTTCTTCACTTGTATTTACTTTCCACACAATATATTTAATCATTGAGCAATGAGTAGATCAAAAAGAACACAATTTTAAAAGAGGGGGAATCCAAAAAAGCTTTAGTATTTAGCAAGATACTTTATAAATGAAACTCATTTATAAGTACATTCATTTCAAAGATATAAAAGGCTGTTGACTTTATATAGTGTTATGCAGTGTGAAGTTGTGACAATTGGTGCTCAGTGGATTTTGCGTGTAATGCAATATACAGTATACACAATGCTAATTTCCAGTGAAAAGGAGGAGAATGGGAAAGAGAGGGGTTTGTGACCAATATTACACAGTCACTAAGAGTGTTCTGTAAACCACAATAGTCAGTTTCATATACAGAATCCTTAGAAAGATGGTCCACTTTCATGTTTGTCAACGTTTCATCCCTATAAAGCGCTCTTGAGGTGTCTGCGCGGGTCTTCATCAGGACTGAGTGTGTGGGGTAGGGATAGGTGTGGCAGCCTCCAGGTAGACCCAACCAGGCTATCCTGTGGAGTAAGTTGGTTGCTGCTCGACGGGTAGTAGATTCCTTCAATGTAGAGTTCTCCAAGTAAATGCAGCCGGGCTCTCCTTTGTAGTATGTTGTATGCCGTAGGATGATTAATGGTTTCTCTATTGCAGAGTTCTAGAATTACTGTTTAGATCTCCTATGGAGTATGTTGTATGCCGTAGGACGAATAAAGGTTCCTCTAGTGCAGAGTTCTATAATGACTATTTGGATCCCAATCACTGTCCGGGATCTTTCCAATATATGTTGCATCCAGCGTGTTAAGGGTTTGGAACTTTATTCTTAGTTACTTGTCCTACCTCTTGTATCCCCGTTTCATTATGGCAGTACCAATAACTTAAGATTTTGATTAGTTCCTTGATCTGAATTTCGATAACCAAGTATCTCATGTCGAACGCTGTATCACCGAGGCAGGGGTCCTTTAGCTGTAACTGCCCCGGGCCCGTGTCTCCATTACATAGGAATTACACTGGTCCTATTGTAGACCGGTATGCCGTTTTTTACCATCCATCTTGTTTAATGTTACAATCAGGCCCCATTCATTCAGAGTCGCACAACCAGCAAGCTATTTTCAGCATTAGACCATCGATAGAACCATGGATTGTTTATTCTACATCCACGTTCTTCCATTTCCTGTAAAGTAGAATTTACCATTTTCTCCATTGTTTCAGAATTGTGCTCGGTGTATCCAAGATGGTTTTTACCACTCTGTGCTGTGCATACAATATATAGTTATTAGTGCAATTCCAAGACGTGTGGCCTATACTGCACATTGTATATACTACAGGTAACTTTCTGTCTTAATTTCTGTTACCTTCTATGTTGTTTTTATATTCTAGAAGAAGTCAGACAGTTGTCCGTTTTTAGACCACCACAAGAATAAATCCAACCTCACTATTTTTGTGAATTCCTATCTTTAGACGTCTTGGGCTCAAGTGTCTAATCATTTGTCTTTATATACCACATCGGAAGTGACCGTTTTTCAGGTATCCATCTGCATATATCTAGTGGCGTAGTATTAGTTTATTTATTTATTTTGGAGATTTATAGAGCGCCTGGTTACGCGCACCGGCGTGTCCCCGCGCTATGATAAGTGGGAGTAACAGCCCAAGCCACCCTCAGAAACGCCTACCTACGGTATAGATGAGTTTTAAGTTTTTTCCTGAAAATGGTCTCAGAAGGTTCCAGGCGCAACTCCAGGGGCAAGGCATTCCAATGCTTGGCAGCCAAATATCTGAAAGACCTCCCCCCATTCGAGCCTTCCTTACTCTTGGAACCTTCAGCAGCCCTGTACGGGAGGAGCGAAGATTGCCCCTACCAGGTCACCAGGCTCTGTAGCGGAGCAGGAGCTTTACCGCTCAGAATGTGGTGACATGTGGAGAGGGCTTTAAACTCCAACCTTCTCCCAACAGGGAGCCAGTGTAGTGCTTGGAGCGCTGCTTTAGAGGGAGATCTCTTGGGGAGCCTCAGTACTAAGCGAGCGGCTGCATTTTGCAGCACCTGGAGGCGGCTTATGACCTTTCCCGTGGCCCCCAGATACAGCAAATTGCCGTAGTCTAGGCGTGATGTGACCAGGGCATGCACCAGCGTTCGGCGAGCTGCAATAGGAAGGAGATTTAATACCTTCTTTAATGTTTTTAGAACGCCGAAGCATACCCCTGCCACCCGGCCAATCTGGGGGCCAAAGGTCAGGTCCGCATCCAGCCACACTCCAAGATTCCTTGCCTCCTGACAGGGGACTGGAATTTCTCCCAGGCAGGGAGGGCACCATGCCGACGACCAAGCAGACGGCCCTCCCCCTACTACGAGTACCTCGGTCTTGCTACCGTTAAGCTTCAAACAGTTGGCGGACATCCAGGTTGACAGTTCTTGCATGCAACCTCTGAAGATATCCACCACAAGACCAGGCATACGCGATAGGGAGATGACCAGCTGCGTGTCGTCGGCATAGGACAATAAGCGCAAACCGTGTCTTTCTACAATTGTCGCCAGAGGGGAGACATAGAGATTGAATAAGGTCGGGCTCAGGGACGAGCCCTGAGGCACGCCCTGGCCCAGCCTGATCTTCCTAGAGTAGCAGTCACCCAGACGAACTTGAAAGCATCTGTCTGTCAGGAAGGATTGAATCCAACCAAGCGCTGCTCCTGATACCCCTCCTTCATTCAGACACTGTAGCAAGATGGAATGTGCTACAGTGTCGAATGCTGCGCTTAGGTCCAGTAGGATAAAGGCCATGGTCTGGCCCTCATCCACACCCTGTCTCAAAGCCTCTACCGCCATAAGAAGTGCTGACTCCGTCGAATGTCGGGGACGGAAGCCAAACTGAGAGTCGTGGAGCAGGGAGGTCTCATCCACAAATTTCATCAGTTGAAGGTTCGCTGTTTTTTCCGCAACCTTCGCCATGTATGGCAGGAGAGAAATGGGGCGAAGATTTTCTAATTTTTCAAAGCTGACATTAGATTTTTTCTGCAAAGGAAGTACAACTGCTTGTTTCCAGGCAGTGGGTACAGTCCGAGTCTCAAAAGAGGTGTCAAGTAAATGACGAATGTAAGGTTCTAGTACCTGCAAACTTCCCATCAGCCGTCTAGGCGTGGTAGGGTCCCTCGGAGAGCCAGATTTTATAGACCCGCAGATACGAATGAGTTCCTCAGTTGGTGGGGTGGCAAAAATGGTCAGCCGCTGTTTCCCCCTTACCTTAGTTGTCTCGATAAGCTTAGGACTATTACTAGCCTGCTGGGGGAAGGCGGAATATATTGTTGCTACCTTGTTGGCGAAGAACTCTGCTATGCGGTCACAACCCTCCACCGAACAGAGTTCCTCGGGCACCACTACAGGCTTCCCTACCGAAAGTGATTTATAGATTAGAAATAATTCTTTTGTGGAATTTTCGGCTTCTTCAATCCTAATGCCAAAGTACATAGTCTTGGCCTTCCTAATCGATCTGTGGTAGACACGCCTCTTAGCTATATACCCTGCTTTGGCATGAGCAGTGAGGGCCGTCCTCCACTGTCTCTCTGCACGTTTGCATGCCACTTTAGCCGCTCGCACCTCCTCATTGTACCATGGCGCCGTTCTCTGAACACGGCCCCTCACTCTTCCTATGCCGAGTGGGGCCACCAGGTACAGAGCCTCCGTGATACGCTGGGCTAAGTAGGTATTGATTTCCTCCACTCCCTCTCCCCCTGGGTTGCCCTTCCCAGTGAGCGCCTGATTGAATCTCGTTTGAGAGAAGGCCGCCAACCTCCGCCTGGGATGTTTATGAGCAGACTGCTCCACTGGTCGAGCTCCCTGAATATAAATCAGAAAGGGTACAAGGTGGTGATCCGACCAGGGGATGGGTACGGGGTTCTGAACTTCCACATGTTCCCAATTAACAAAAATAGGGTCCAGTAAGTGGCCGAGTTGGTGAGTGGGGCTTTTAACTTTCTGCTCAAGCTGAAGTACATTCATCGCTTGGCAGAGTTCCCTGGCCACCTTGTCTGCTGGATCATCTAAGTGCAGGTTGAGATCACCCAACACCAGATATTTATCAGCTCGCAGTGCAGCCTCAGTGATGCCTTCCACTAGACTCTCACTAAATCTCGTTGCCGTGCCAGGTGGCCTGTAAATCAAGAGGCCCTTCAGAGTGCAGTTTCCATTAACCGAAATGGAGAATGTGCCTGCTTCACAGTCCTCAATCTTGATCTGCTCCAGATGACATTGGAGACCATGTTTGGCTACGATGGCTATCCCACCACCTCTTCCCAACACTCTGTCTTGTCTCAATAAGGAGTAGCCCTCTGGAATAGCATCAGTGATTTCTGGCATGGAATCTTGGTCCAGCCACGTTTCCGTGAGGAAGACCAGGTCCCATTGCTTCTCACTAAGGAGATCATACATGTCAAGTCTGTGCCTACGTAAAGATCAAACATTCAGTAAGCCACAGACCAGAACGTGTTGATCTCTAGTTGTCGCATTCCCCCGATGAAAGGCACAATTGCAATGACTGCAACCCGCAGTGTGCTCAACATTCATACTGTGTAAACATGGTCCCAAATGCTTACTGCGGAGGGTCACTAGGTCCTCACGACTCCAGCACAAATGCGGACGGGCGCAGACAGGCTTAACTTAGGCGCAACTTCGGCGCGCCTTCGTCGCGCCCGCTGCGCTGCCTATGACACATCCACCTTATATCCCCCCCATCGTCCCAACAACTAGAGTGCTGCAGGTAGCTGCCGGAAGTAGCTGGCTCGGACCTTCCACGCCCTCTGCTCGAACGGTGCTAGTCACCGGCGTCAGAACGAGGCGGGAAGGAGGGACGAGTCTAGCACTTCTTTGATTCGTTGCTGCAACTGCCTGTCTGCTTCAAGTGAACCTCGGCAGAACAGAGTGCAGATTGTCTCCGGGTAAATGAATGAACATCAGCGCGAGAACAAACAGTGCACATGTAGCGTGCACACTCTGGCTCACCCCAGTGCCCAAGTGAATTAAAATTATTTTAAAAAGAGCTCACGCGCTAGTACAGCATACAAGTTGCAAAATCACTAATACGCCGGTAGCGCGTCTTTAAAAGCGGTAGGGACACTGCCACTGCCCACTTACCACCTGTTACATTACCTATCCCTCGCAGTAGGTTTAACATATGTATATTTCTTTATATTCTACACAAGGGAGATTATATTACCCTTCTTGACCCTTTCGCACATCCTCGATTGGGCTACTCAAGGTTGTGGACAGGTAATAAGAAACCGTCCGTTTAGTCTCATTGTTCAGATGCTATACTGAACTTTTATTTAAAGGTCCTCTCATCCGTTTTTCTTTTAGCTATATTCATTGCCTATGTGAAGTCGGTCTAATTTCCGGTGGTCTTTCCGTTAGATTTTGGTAAGCATTCTTCCACCTAGTAAGGACTCTTCAGAGCATGCATTGTTTTATTATTCTTTTTCCATACTATTAGATATTATTGGGTCTTTTTTCTTCACCTTTTCTATCCTCATACACAATGCAGAGATCTTGTTCACATATTTGGGGTCTTACCTTGAACTTTTTCTTGGTTCTTGGTGCCTTTCGGCTTCCATAATTAGAACTTTATGTGTTTATGGTCATTTAAAAAAAGATCTTTATAATGGTTCGCATGGAACACCGTAGTCTATATGCACAATGCACAATGTCCTATACGTTACAGACTCAGTGTACTATATTGTTGTATTTGTTATGTTACATTAATGTTTTTTTTTCATGCAGAAATTCAACTGGTTTCTCTTGAAGAAGGCATTGGTTACGCCGAAACACGCGTAGAGATTACCATCTTCATCTACTCAGATCTAGCTACCCTTGATTTATTTTATTACATTATTATATTTATGTGTCCTCTATGTATTTTTATGTAGGAATAGATATGAGTTGAAGAGAAATGTATATGTATGGTACATTGACCCCCATGTTTTTGGTATGTCATTGGTGTTGTATCTGTTTTAAACAAAATAATATGTATGAATAAAATGAATTGTTCCTAACTGTTTTTTGTAGTACACTAAGCTTCTGTTTATCATTCCCTATGTGTAAGACATGATTTTTGCCAGGTTTTAAGTTGCCTAGGAATTTTTATCACTCTAGAATTGTTTCCCTGTCTTAGGAATACCTAGCAGATTCAGGGGGTCCTTTTTTGATACTATCTTACTAGCATGCCTGCTTTTTGCTTCCAGAGAGGTGCCACAAAAGGTAGGAGGGTTTCCAGCTTTGAACTTTTGTTTGGACACCTTGTAAGGGGACCACTTTGTCTAGAAAGAAAGGATGGTAGAGACTTCTCAAAAAACCTAAGCAAGATATTGTGGATTATGTGCTTGGTCATCATTCCATGATGGTTGAGAACATTGAGTACATGAATAAAGCCAACAAAAATCTTGAGGCCAGCCAGTAGCTCTAGCAGCTCAGTAGGACCAAAGGTCAGCCATGGTGGAATAACAACCAAGAAAAAAGGTAAAGGTTTTTGAAGCCTGTGGCACCTAGGTCCCTCTCAAAGATCCCTTCCCAATACTGTTTCATGATTAACACAACATTAGCACCCCCTTGTAAGTCCTTAGTAAATTGTATGCTTAGTACGTAGAGCATGGGTACTTGTTGGTGCTCCCACCAGACACCGACCCCTCAACTTTTGACATGCGACTTGTGACAGCTCATGAGCTGATGCTGGTCTTCCACAGCATTGCCTGGTCCACACAACTGCAGTTCCAAAGTCACGATCAACTCTACTACAGCAAACAACATCAGTGGATATTCTTCTTCTGTGCCTGTCAGAACACATGATACGTTTTTCTTCCATGTGAGAAGTTGGCCTGGCATATGCTGACCACTATTCTAGTGGGTACCTTGCACCAGTCTAATCCACCATTATTGATGGTAGGTTAAAGACAACCTTTATAGAAAGCTATCCCAGTGGTAGCTGTGGAGTAGGATGGGGTAGTAAACATGCTTTTCTGCGGCGGCTTTATTGCCGTAGAAAAGAATGTAGTCTTTGTTGTTTGGGGGACCGTTGCGAGCCCCCAGGGTGTTGGGGAATGGGGGGTGCACATGGGGGGTACCCCCCTGCTTTGGCATGCACAGGGTGGCAGGCACCACGCGGTGCCTGCCAAGTTGTGCATGCCAAAGCTACGCATGCAGATTTTGCATTGCGGCGGGTGCTGCGAAAAGCAGCACCCATTGCAATGTAAAATATACGGAATGTGACTGCCTGGGTGGCGGTCACAACCTAACTCGCACGGAGGGACCGCCGCTGCCCCTGCGGACGGTCCCTCCACCTCTGGGGCGGCGGAGGGACGCAGGTCCATCTGCCATCCTAATAGGCCCCAAAATGTCCAACAAACAAACAACAAAAACACAAACACTAATCGCTCAGAGTCAGGTGTCCAATGCATGACATTCATTTTCATTACCTGTTCCTTCTCATCTGAAGTTAATAGGCCGTCTTTTTTGCCATCATCATCATGGACAGTGCTGTTGTCATACTCAGTGTGCAAATTGAGTCAGATTCCTGTATTCAATCAAAAGCAATGTATCAAGCTGCAGTAGAAGTAAAAATGTCTTATTATAAAAAGTTGTAAGAAGGGGAAAATTGCCTTGAGTTACGTTTAGTGTGTACTGTAGAAAGATGATTATTGCACAATGAAATAACTTCATGCACAACAAACAACAACAAAATCACTCAGTCTGCGTCCAATGCATGGCATCAATCATTCATTATCTGTTCCATCTCATTTTCAGCTAATGGGCAGTCTCTCTTGGCTCTGAAAGGAGGATAGCTATAGTTGTCATCATGGTCCACTTCTTTTGGCGGGACTGGGAAAGAATTTATTTTTTCTTCTATTTTGCATCATCCAATCATCATCTGTATTCAGGGCGATGGATTTAGGGCGATTCAGGATGATGGAGCGGAGGAGCTGAATTCGGAGGACTGTACTTTGAAATGCAGACACCTGAAACTTGTATATTGAAATAAGAAGAGTAGAAGACCGTGGTGATGGATTTGTTGTGATTCAAAGTTTGTAACCGGAAAGACAGACACACAAATAAAGGAAAATAAGGGAGGAAGACAGTAAGTGCAAGCCTAATTGTCAGGGAAGTATAGCTCTTCCTCAAACTCTGGGGGTTTAGCCAGTAGTAGGTAATCATGTAACACACTACTTCCATCACCTAAGCCGCTGTCCTCATCTTCCTCCCTTGCTTCAAGTATTGTGTAATTCGGTGGTATGAAGTGCTGATTCATTTTGATCATTGTTAACCTCTCCACGTTTTTGGGCGAGAGACTGGTTATTCCCACTGTTACAATGTAACCAGCAGCACTGACAACACGTTCAGAAGAGACACTTGCGACAGGGCAAGCCAGATAGCTTATCTCCAGCCTGCTGAGCAGTGGCCATTCAGCCCTTTTCCTATACCAATACTGCAATGGATTTTGATCAATGTACGCCTCTGTTGGGTCATGCATATAGAGGCCTGGACCATCCGCTCAATGTTCAGGTGTACTGCTGCTAACCTTTTTTCAGGCCTAACTGTAAATACCAATCGTGTAAAGATTCTACTGCCTAATGATCCAGTTGGTGTTGCTGTTGTCGATAGTGATGGTGAGTGTTGTGAGCCAAACGCACTGCCCTCAGCCTCCGAAGTTGCACTTGATGCTGTGTGCCCTGCTGCAGTACTTCTTGTGGGCTGATCTAGCGGGCTTTTAATTAGCAGCCATTCATTTTCCAACTTACTCACTGCCTCAGCTATCCAAGTTTTGTAGCGGGCAACATTCATCTCTGAAAATGGAATTAATGTTTTCAGTGCCAGTTTTGCCCGTGGATCCAGAATTGTGGCAGAAATGTAATGTTCTTGTAACAAAATCTTATTTTGCACCCTTGTATTTTCAGCTAAGTGACGGGCTAAGCTCTCCACCAAGTCATAGGCTTCTTTTTTTCCTCTACACCTTTGTATGATTCAGACACCGCCTTCAGCTGATGCTCTAGCATTTGCAAATAATGGGATAGCTTGGCCCATTGTACAGTCCTCCTTGCTGACTTCACGTGCGAAGACCTCAAAAAGACGAATCATGTCAGTCAGGCATTTAACTAGGTACCATTGGTCCATGTGAAGGAACATGCCTTTCACAGTGGCAACCAGTCTTTGCATGACATATTCATTGAGTGGACTGTACTGCTCGAACAGACGATCATTTCATCCAATAATACCAACACATTGGAAAAAAGGGGGAGAACACCCTATAGAAAGGAACCACACACACCTCTTTTAGAGGATTATATCACATTTTATCTTATTTTGAATTTTTTAACCTCAAAATATCGTATATATACAGATATAAAAAATGGATGTCCTAAACAGAATTGACATAAAGATATATCCGTGAAAAATTGTGTTCAAGTGAAAAGTGACAAGTGTTTTAGTTTGTGAATTGGTACATATATACAAAAAGGTAACAATGTGACAGTCCCAAACTCAAGACAAAAGTTTCAACAGGTACATTTTTTTCTTTGTATTGAAACTTAGATAGGGACTGATCCATAGTTTAACGTCGACATTTTGACCCTAGACAATGGTGCTGATTCTATCGCAAACCGGGGCGGGTCTTCATCAGGACTATAGCACATTTGGACAACCTGTTACTTTAGAAGAAGGCCTGCGTGTATCTCTCATTAACAGCAGGGTAGAAACCATGTGTCAGCCGAGACTATCTGACACCGAGGGATCAATCCTGATATCTTAATAGGTAACTGTTCTCAATTCATCCTCCAGCCTGTCGGGAATTATGGATGTATCCAGGATAAGTGCCGCAATTGCGATCACTTGTTGTTATTATTCCACCACGAAGCTATATTTCTTTAGCTTTCAGACAGGATAAACGAGCAAGTAATGTTTTTAGCAGGTGTTAGATTATAGCGATAATCACACTTAGCACATTTTTTTTATCACTATGCCTGCCTTGCTAATAGGCAATAGCTGTGTTAGCGACTGCTTTCAGTCGCTAACAGTTAGGTTACGACCACTGTGCATGTCATTAGCGATAAATATCGCTGACATGCAAAGTGGGCCCAAAACCGGTTGCTAGCGCCTAAAAGCTGTCGCTAACTGCTGTTAGCGACAGCTTGCTAATAGGGCGATAAAAATATTGCCGCTTTAGAGGCAAAACGTGCTGCTAATGCGGCGATATGGCCCTTGCTAATATGACCCCAACGTATTAGTGCATAGGTCAATTCACAAAATTCCACTGGTTGCGAAAAAATAACTTTATGGAATTTGAAAGTAATATTCAGTGACCAGTGTTTTGTGCATACCCTACATTTGGGAGTAGGCAGTGGAGCACTACAAGCTCTCAAACAAACTTTCACAAAAAAAGTGTGCTAGGTAAGTTGCAAAAACAACTTGTTACAATTTGTGAGTCATACTTTTTGTCCAGTGTTTTGCACAGCACCTTTATTACTCGAGATTTGGGTGGTCATTTTGCTGCCTGGTTTTCTGTATTACAGGGCTGCGCACAAGAGGTGATCATTGTTAGTGTTTTATCACAAGTCTTCAGATCAGCATTCCTGCTTGGCATGGTGGATATGTGTATCTTTTAAATATATTTTCTGTATCATGGGTTTAGTAGTCAGAGCCAATGTACTGAGGGAGCATCACAAGAGATTCAGCAGAACAAAACATATGAGCAATCAGAGCAAGATGTCACAGGACAAAAAGATTTTGTTGGATATTTTGATGATGAGCCTTGAAATTTGAAGTGAGGTAGAGAGACTTAGCTTTACATTACTCAGAGAGTGTTCTTTATTTTAATGATTTCTGCCGCTGTATGGAATTGTCCAAACCTTCAGAAATACATAGGGCCTGAAAATATATATTCAGACCTAACCACAGTCCCATGATGCTACTGGTGCAGGTATTACCTCAGGTCTGAGCAGGTAGACCAAGTGTTGCAGTGTCTGGATCATTCTTGAACAGGTGTTGGGACTAGATGTTTAAACTTATTGTGTAACATAATCTGCAACAGTAATAACTGATGAACAAAAACCTGCAGTCCTCATTCAGGTGAAGAGTGCAGACAGGGGAGAGCAGAAGAAAGTTTTTTGTTTTGTATTTATATAGTAGTATTTTGTGTATGCACAAAGTTACCTCCAAATCAACTGCGCAACCAGCATGGTTTCATTGGTCTGCTTAGCTATGGTTTATTGTCATTAGGGATTATCAAGTATTCAACATAGATGAAGACAGGCAGGGGAAGTGCTTGGGATTTCCCTGTTTTTTTTATTAAGTCTGTTTTTATTGTTTTAAAATGTTCCATCTAGTTGAAAGGCAAAAAGCATCACATAACGTCGACCATACCGTGAACCATTTAGCGATAGCAAATAAACCTGCCGGTGGACTAGTAATGGAACAAGTGCACATGTCGATGGCAGAAGTGGCCTAGTTACAAGCTGAACCTTGACCGGATAAACGTCATTGTACATTAGTGACATGGTTCCAGTAGTATGGTGTACAGAGTCTACCCAGATTCTTCAGCATACATATGTGCACAGATGTTAAAGATAAAAAGACAAAAAAGAGGGCAAAACTCAAAAGAAACCCAATAACCAATAACCAAGAACAGCAGCATAGTCCGATTTTTGTATGTGTATTCTGTGCTGTGTCCCCGCTTCCCCCCCAACCCCACCGTCCTGCCCCGTGGCCCCCCGCAGGCAGACACCACCACCCAGAGATCTTAGCAATGTCCACCCTGAGCTCCAGATGGTGCATGTGTGCTTACATGGTGACGCAAATGACCCCATGGTGCATTATTCATCATTCTACATAAGGGCGCCTTCCTTGTGTTCGGATCGACCCTCTGTGCTGTCCTCCCGGTTTGGGTCAAGGCCTGGAGTAGACCCTCCCATTGTGTCATAATAGGTGTCTTTCGGAGTCCCAGCGTTTCCTCCCGTAGGATAGTTATTCCCTCTGCCTTGGCCCATGCTAGGAGCGAATACAATCATGCCCGTATGCGCAGCGGGTCTGGCTCCTTCAATCTTTTGGTTAGTAGTCGCTAAGCCAGCACCAGCCCCAAGTCGAGAAAGCGAGAGGAAACCTTTGTGGCAGGTGTTCTGCGAAAGTGGTGCAACAGGTAAACAGGCCACTCAAAGGGTATGGTGCGGTCTGTGCACGTGCATAGCACCTCCCCAACCACCCTCCAGTAGGGGTATAGCTTGTGGCAGCTCCACAGCATGTGTACTAACCCAGTTCCCAACTACCCGCAGCAGGGACATACCGTATCTGTGCGATGAAAGTACCTATTGATCTTTTTGGGTGTAAGGTATGCTCTGTGGAGTATAAACAGTTGTATTTGGCGGAACCCCATTCTCTATCCACTAGTGGCCGAACCAGGTCTATTTCCCATTGGCGGCCTAGTGATTCCAAACTTGCTGCGTGTGTACGTCGGGATGCCGCAAACCATGGAATCAAGTGTTTACCTAAAGGCACTCTATGGTAAGGTATTGGCTCGGCTCCTCCTTCACGTCCCCCATCTAGAGGTCAGCGTCATGATCAATGAGATGTGTCTTAGAAATTGCCCCGGTGGCAGCACCATCTATTTAACCAGGGATGAGTGTGCTGACCCGATACAATGTTCCCAGGGTCTGTATGTCTGCTTCTTGCCACTCCTCAAGTTCAGAAGATGTAAGAATGCTCTAGTGGTATGGCTGGAGTATAGGGGACCAGGGTTCTAGTAAGGTATAAATTGCGGAGGTAGCATTTGTGAGCCACCACCATGAGGAGCAGTGTCAGCGCTGGGGCTTTAGCAGCGGGATGAAAGAGTTTCATAATATCAACTAGAGAGAGGGTATGTGTTGTGGTTATGATATCATCATGGCCTCTGTCAGCTAACCAGCGGGCTATCCACTGTAATTGCCCTGCTAAATAGTAATGATCGAAGCTAGGAGCAGCAAGGCCACCCTGATCAGTAGGCAAGTACAACTTAGCCAATGCTACCGTATGACGTGCTTTGCCCCAGAGGAAGTCCCAAAGTAATTTAGTGAGTGTGGAGTGTGAAGAAGAAGATGTATATTGGCAGGTTGGCAAAGTAGTACAAGAGGTAGGGAAGGATCACCATCTTGGATAATGCTACCCTACCGGTGACTGTTAGCGGGAGCATTTTCCAGAAGTGTATTTGGGACTTAATTGCTGTCACGGCCCGGCCAAGGTTACCCTCGATGAGGTCCACCGGTTGTCAAAATATCTGGACTCCTAGTTAGCAGAAAGAGTCCACTTTCCACTGTACCCTTACACCGTCTAGGATATAGCCTGGGTCCTGAGTGTCCCCCCTGAATGCATAAAGGCAGGACTTGTTGGCATGTCCTCTGAGTCCCGAGAGAGTGGTGAAGTCGCGTAATATGTGTACCAACCAGGTCGTAATATTATTCACATCTCTTACAAAGACCAAGAGGTCATCCACGTACAGCGATACCTGATGCGTTGCATACCCTAGCGGGATTCAATCTCCCAGTGATGCTCGCAGTGCCGTTGCCAGGAGCTCAATTGCTCGCCCCTGAGAATTGGTATGGCATCAGAGATGTATGGCCCCGTCTTCACCCTAACTGTGGGATTTTTGTATAGCGGGTTCACTTTCTGGAGAAACTCCAGACCTAGCCCATATCGCAGCAGCACTGCCGTGAGGTAGCCCCACTCTAGACAGTCAAAGGCTTTTTCGAGGTCCAGCACAAGGCAGCCTGCCCTGGGGACGGTATGAACCCAAGTTTTCGGGATTCCTGTTCGGCTTGAATAGGGACACCAGGTAGGCCTCGCGCATCGAAGGGGATAGAGTGCGCTCGTCAAGAGCTGTAGAGTAAAGGGCATACAACTGCGGCACTAGGGAATCCTGTTAGGCCTTATAGTATTCAGCGGGTAGGCCATCCGGTCCTGGTGCTTTACCAAATGCCATAGAGCCAATCGCTTCCCCAATTTCCTCCAACGTGAGTGGACCTTCTAGCGCCTCTTGGTGGTCCTCGGGGACCACGGGCAGGTGGACAGTCTCTAAGAATCTATCCAGATCGGGACCGGAACAGCGCCCTGTGGATTAGTACAGTTGTGCGTAATGGTTAGACATCACCTTGTATAGCTCTCGCTGCGTATATACTAGGACCCCCTCAGGTGTGCGGATGGCCCCAATTGGGGTGTGGTTGCTCTCCTGTTTGGCCAGCCAGGCTAAAAAGCAACCCGCTCTGTCAACTTTGGCATGGGTACGAGCCGTGTTGGCTATATAGTTGTGGCACTACAGACATTCTATGAGTTCCGCATGCTGCACCCGAAGGTTCACCAGGCAGTCTGAGTGGGGGCCTCGGCCCTCACCCTCTCGTTCATATTGGAGTAATTATGATTCAAGGCGAGTAAGCAACAACGTTAGGTATTTACGTATGTTCCACGTGGCACAGAGGCAGTGACCCCTGATAGCTGTTTTGTGGACATACTATTCCACCAATGTGTTACTCGTCATCCCCTCGTTCAGTTCGAAATACTGCAGGATAGCCATCCCCAGGGATGCACGGAATTCTGGATCAGTAGTACGATCAGGTTCCCAATTCAGCCGTAGCCCTAGAGGGTTGTGGTCAGAGTGTGTCTGCCCTAAGTATTCTGCAACATCAACCAACAGGGTTAGTGCCTGGTAGCCCACAACTCTGTCCAACCTCACGTGCAGGTCATGCACTGCAAAGTAATAAGAATAGATATGATCATTAGGGTGTAGGCCACGCCACAGATCCAATAACGCCCAATGTGACAGCCAGTCAGTGAGGGCCTGCGCGTTTGATACAGCTGCTTTTGTTCAGAGGGGTTGGAAGGACCTATCTAGGTGTATGTCTAGTACCGAAATAAAATCCCGGCCTAACAGCCAGGGGAGCCCAGCATAGGGGGTCAGCTTTGTGGACAATTGTGCTAGATATGAGGATTGGTCAGTGTTCAGACCGTAAATGGAGCCTAACAGGATGTGTTGGCCATTAAGTGTCTACCGTGCCAGACTGCATTTGCCCATGGGGTCTATCACAGTAACCGCGCAAATGAACGGGTACCCGCTTTAACCCAGATCAATATGCCCTGCACATATGCCGAATATGTTTTGCCATAAATTGACCCCTCCAACGGTTGCACAGTCTGTGTCATTTGCGTTTCCTGCAGGAGGGAAATTGTTGCGGAGTGTCTTTGGAGGTATGCGGATATGGAGTAGCAACGCACAGGTGTGTAACATCTGGGGCGGACATTTCGCAATGTCCATCCAAACCCCTGTAACTGTAAAGTAGCGTGAACTAGGTCAGTGTGATGCCTATTGGGGTGCACGCACTAGCGGTGTTGTGCTATGGCTGTACCCCTTGTTCCTGCACGTGTGATGTGCCATCTGTAGAAACACATGTGTCACCTCGTGGGACCAGCAATGCGTGAGCCGAGCCATTGAGCCGGGTCAGTCAAGTGAGTGTGCCTTCCCCCATCTCAATCCCCTCTCCCTCCCCCATCGGGGTAATATTCAGATCATGACTAGTGGCGGGTGTCTAGTGACTGCATTGCCTCCGTGTGAACTGGGCATTGCAGTTAGTTCAGTAGGCCCACCTCTCCACCCAGTAGCAACCAAAACATAGATGCTTACAGAGAGTGTTCTATTTGCGAGGGCTATCCATGCCGAAGTTTGACATGACAGTGTCAATTCAGATAATGTCATCTGCAATTTGCGGGATTACCACTGGTAAGTCGAGGTCCTCCGATGCTTCTGTGGATGGCGATGAGGAGCCCCTGGGCACCAATGTGTTTCAAGCGTGGGAGTCCACTCTTTCTTGAGGGCTTGGGGAGCCGAGGGTGATGACTGCTTCTAGGGCTTCCAGTCTCTCCCTTTGTATGGTCTCCGGGCTCAGGCGGTTATCTCAAGTTGGGCGTTCTTCATTGTCCCGCATCGCCGTTGCCGCCGGCTTCTCCTGTTTTCCTTAACATCGTTTCCTGAGCCAGTAGACATTACGCCCGACCACAGCCCTGACTCTTCACGCCAGTCCTACACCTCCTCTGATGAGTCAAAGAAGCGGGTCCCCTCCTTCGTGACAACGCATAGTCGAGCTGGGAACAACGAGTAAGACAGTTCTAGGACTCGGAGCTGGCGTTTCACCACTCCGTAGTTGCTCCTACGTGTCTCTACCCTAGCAGTATAGTCTGGGAAGAGCATAACTGGGATGCCGTACACTTTGAGGTTGTCCATCTTGCGTCTTTCTCGTAGGACCGCATCTCGGTCCCTGTAGTTAAGCAACTTAAAGATGAACGGTCGTGGTCTGGCTCCTGATTGGGGTTTCTGAGCTGGAATGCGGTGGGCTCTTTCAACCACGAACTGCAGTGACAATGTTCCCTAAGGCAGGAGGTTGCACAGCCAACGTTCCATGAATTGCACCGTGTTTCTTCCTTCTTTGCCTTCCGGCAGGCCCACCACAAAGACGTTGTTCCAGTGGGAACAGCCTTCCTCATCATCTGCTCTGTTTTCCAGGCGGTGGATGCAATCGATCAGGTCCTGCAGCCAAACGTATGACTTTGCATGAGAGGCTGAAGCTCTTTTAATGTTTGACCTTGCGTGGTGACTTTTTCTACCAGCTTACGGTAGTCTGCATGGAGGAGGGTGAAGTCTGAGGTGAACTTGTCTATCCTGGCTTCCAAAGAGGTCCTGGTGTGCTCCAGCGCATCCCCTATCTTTTCTACTGCTGCAAGTACTGAGTCCATTTTGGCTGCTAGGGCTGTGGTCGCATGCTCTGTCGCCCCTCCAGTACTCATGTCCCTGGGGTCCAAGGTGCTTCCCCATAAGGGCCCCTGTTGCATCTTGGCTCTCATCCGGCCCATTACAAGTTGCTGCGCCTTGGGCCATCGCGGTTGGTCACCAGTGGGAGCGGTGTGCCAGCAGAGATGTTACTGTCAGGGGATGCCGCTCCCATGCAAGCTGCATGTGGGTTATAGTCTGGCGGGGCAGTTTGTGGCATCCTCTACGCTCCTCACTGTCTGTGCCCAGGATTCAGGTATTGGCCTGCGGGGACTGAGTACGGACTTGACCACATGTTGTCCAGCGATGATGAAGCATCAGACCACGGCAGACTAGTATGCCTGAGTGTGGGCGGCAGTCGTGCAACCACAAGACGGTGGAGGCAATGCTGAGGTCCCTAGGGGTGGTCGTCTGCGCAGGTGTTTACCTCTCCAGTGGCAGGGCCCCAGGCATGTGAAAGTGGGAGTCGATAGCCTCCGCGCCATCCAGTGTGGCCTCAGCACTCTCCAGTTATACTCTGCAAGGATCCCCACAGCTCTGGTAACAATCGCTGGCCAGCATCCTCCTGGGCGCGGTGCACTTGGGGGGCTCTCGCTCGCCCCACCCCGCCTCACCGAATGCGCCTAGGATGCGGCCCTAGTGTGCCACACACCCAGGCAGCCACTGGTAAGTTTGTGGCCTCTGTGAATGGTGCGGATGCCTGACTGCACCAGATGAGTCCAGTTGGGGGCCTCCAAATCACACACCGTGGACGTACCTCCCCTCTTTACCCGCTAGATGCCGTTTCCGCTGGCACTATAGGTTTGTGCACAGTGGCCTACCTCAGCTTCAGGCCGCTCCAGGTACCTCCTCAGGCCTTCTATATCTGCTGCACCTGCTCTCCTCAGATACACCACATCTGGCCTGCACACTCCCCACAATCTTGGCGTCGCTTTAGGGGCCCCCGACTCACCAGGCACTGCACTTCCAAGGCTCAGAGAGGTTTCAGTGCATGGCATTGTGTCTCCCCCAGGTGTAGCATTGAAGCACCGAGTCTCACAGTCTCCGTGTACAGAGTCCCAGTCAGGCGCAGCCCCAGCCGGTCACCGCTGCCGAAAGACCCCTGGATCCTGGGCAGTATCACCGCTAGAGGTACTGTGTCAACAGGTGGGGGGGCCCGCAGCCCGGGGCCCTGGCGAGTGCAGCTCCTCTGTCGTCAGGGTTTACCCGACGTTGGTGTGACTGTTTGTCCTGCACTCCTTTGTCTTCTCTGCCTCTGCAGAGTGCAGGGAAACACACCTCAGGTCTGGCGGGTTTGCCACCTCCACAGCACTGCGATCGGGCCTCCAGGAAGGGGGGCAGCCCGGTTCCCTCGCTCAGCCCAGCTGGGTCCAATCTGGGCCGGTGCCGTCCACCGCCACTGATTCCCTTACTTAAGCACTGGTGGCCATTTTGCGGTTGGGAATGGCCACGCAGACTCGCAGCGGGCAGGGCTGGACTGTCCTCACTCGGTGCCGGTGGGCCAAAGAATTTGGGACAAGGCTCGCTAGGAGCAGGACATTTTCTGCTGCCAGTTCCCAGCTAGCAGTAACGCGGATGGCAAGTTTTAATCCCCATTCACAGCCAGTAGTGCAGAAAATAAATAATGACATCCAACAACACTGTCTTGTACCCCTCACTTTTGGGAAGCTCTCAAAATCATGTTACCAATGCAAACTCTTGACAGCAGTTCTGTACGCAGACATTTTATTACATCTTGCAACTCAAAGGCCACTACCCATTCTATGTACCAATTCTAGTAGGTAAGGCACCTACAGTATCAGAGACCCTGACAATGTCTATAGAGGCCACCCAGTGCTCATTTTCCACATGGCTAGCCCACTCTTTATAGGGAATGTGTTACTGCTCAGAATAAATATTTTCTGATTGCCCAATACCAATGGTTGTGCAATAGGCATCATAATGTTAGCCAAAATCTTCCCCAAATGTTACAGTCAAGGATAACTAAGGACAAAAGGAGATAAGAGCATATGTTCAGAGGATCACACCCTGCTTTCAAAGTGACTACTAACAAGGCCTCTCTCCCACATGCCAGAAGTGACCCAGCAGCATTAGTCACATTGTAAACCAATAGCAATCGAAGTGACAGGTATGCCCCATACAGTAGCAATGCAGTACCGCAATCACACTGTCACTCTCTGCCCACTCCTGCAACCATCCTGACAGAACCATGACCTTTTCTAATCACTGTGCCAAAAAACAAGCACTCACCCTGCTGTCAACAACCAGGACTCTAATTATCCAGTCACCATCCATGCACTTGTACAATGACTCAGACATTAATACATGCAGTGCTCCAATCAAATGTGCACAATATATGTGGTCCCCCAACCCCCTGCAGACTACTGATTCTCTCCTGCAAAAATCCAGGTAGTAGACATGCAGTTCAGAAATCACACTGTCACTCTCTGTCCACTCCTGCAATCATCCTGAAAGAACTATGACCTTTTCTAATCACTGTGCCCAAACACAAGCACTTAGCAACTCACCCTGCTGTCAAGTACCATCACTATACATATCGTGTCACTGTCAATGCACTTGTAGAATGACTCAGGCATTAAGACACGCAGTGCTACAGTAAAGTGGGCACAATCTATGTGGTCCCCTAACACCTTGCAGACTACTGATTCACGCCTGTAAAAATCCAAGAAGTAGCCATATAGTTCGGAAATCACACTGTCACTTTCTGTCCACTCCTGCAATCAGCTTGACGGAACCATGACCTTATCTAATCACTGTACCGAAACACAAGCACTTAGAAACTCACCCTGCTATCAGCTACCAGCAGTCTAACAATCCAGTCACCTTCCATGCACTTGTACAATGATTCAGACACATAGTGCTACAGTCAAATGTGCACAATCTATGTGGTCCCCTAACCCGCTACAGACACCTTAGCCTCTCCTGCAAAAATACAGGTAGTAAATATGCAGTTCAGCAATCACACTGTCACTGTCTGTCCACTCCTGCAATCATACTGACAGAACCATGACCTCATCTAATCACTGTGCCAAAACACAAGCACTTAGAAACTAGACCTGCTGTCAACTACCAGCACTCTAACTATCCAGTGACTGTCCATGCTCTTGTACAGTGACGCAGGCATTAAGACACACAGTGATACAGTCAAATGCGCACTATCCATGCGATCCCCTGCCCCGCTGCAGACTACTGATTCTCTCCTGCAAAAATACATGGCAGTGCAGTTTAAGGCTCACATATTAGCCTTTAAATTGCACCGCTCAGGGCCTACCAGACGACGACAATACTCATAATCTGGTGGGTGGGCAGTAGCCCTGTTTTGCGGTGTGAAAGCTGGGTGGTAGACAACACCCACACCCCCAAACCCGTAATTGGGCCATTAGAAGGGCCTATTGTCTAAAACGCACAGAGCATTGTATTTAAGCTTATAACTTATAAATGTTTAATGTTCTATATGTCCTTCATAGGAAATACCCTAAATGATATTTTGACTATAGCATTGCTACCTGGTCCGTATTTTTTATATAACATTTTATATTTAATAATGCTAATTCTGGTTAGAGAACAGCTAGCAACATTCTTTGTAGCCTCTTAGTAATAGTTCACATCCATTTAAATGTTACATACATTTTGTAGTATGCATTAAAGAAAGTGTACATTTAGAATGTTTTTGGTGTGCTTGCAGGCACAGATGTTAATGTCGGGTCACTTTGCGGGCTGAGTTCATTTCCTTTTTCTATTTAGTGACATTTGTTACCCTTTCCATTATGTCTTTTCAGGTATATCACTTCTTTTTTCATCCTTTTTTCCTCCTTCGTGTGGTTGGTGAATTATTTAAGGATGTATATGGATGTAAGTATTAAGTAAACCCTGCTCATCTATATACATAAAAACGAATGTATGTCTGTCTGTTTGTCCTTTATGCATTACTACACCATTCATCCAATCGCCATGAAACTTTGGAAAGTTGTTGAGTACACTCTCGCAAAGATTTCAGGCATATTTTTTTTTTAATTATCGGCCCCCCAGGGCCCTCATAATCTTTTGAATACTGATAAATGTTTACAGTTTCCGGTGCGACTCGCTTTTGCAATGACCATCAACAAAGCACAAGGACAATCGCTGCAAGTGTGTGGACTAGATTTGGAGAATCCATGCTTCTCACATGGAAAACTGTATGTGGCCAGCTCACGCGTCGGAAAATCTTCTGATTTATTCGTGTATGCACCAGACGGAAAAAAAAAATATATAGTGTATCCACAAGTACTCGAATAAATAAAAAAATATCATGTTCCACAAGCACTTGAATAATTAAATAGAATTGAAATTACACTTTGAAATGTTTTCCATATTAAAAAAGAATAAGTTTCAATAAAAATGACACAATGTAAATTGAATGTTATCATAACAAGTTTCCTTGAATTTCCTTTCTTCTGAGATCGCAGCAACGCGCGATGGGTAAGCTAGTTGCGTTATATATTGCATTCATATATTGGTTGTTTCTTAGACACAGCCAAGGTTTTCTTCTCTCTGAACTCTGTGGGGCTTAATATAGGGTAGATATCTATGATTAAGATTTCTATTTTTATGTAAAGATGTATTTGAATGACATTTTAGAATGAATGTGCCTATTATTGTTAGATCTGTAAGCGTTCTTCCTACTTTTTTGCCCAGCACTCTATGACATTACCATTGCTAACCAGTGCTGACGTGCTAGTACTCTCTCCTGTAAAACATGGTAGAATTGGCTTACACCCAAACGGTACATTTAATTTATTTGTAAGTCCATGGTAAAAAGGTACTTCATGTTCCCACGGTCTGTAAATTAACTACAACTATTGGGCCTGCAACACTATTAGTACCACCCAACTAAATAGCCCTGTAAATATGTCTCATGCCTGCCATTACAACCTGATTATACATTGTGAAACTAGCATTTCAACTTGGTAAATTCCACTTTTTGCTAGGTCCAAACATTCCTTTTTAATATGTATAAGTCACACCCAGGGTAGCATTTGAACAGCCCAAAGGGATACTAAACAGACGTGGACATGTACGTTTATGTTTGACCTTTTCTTATAGTGAAAACGCCACAAATTCAGGTTTTACTACTGCAAAACCTACTTCTTCTACAGGATAACATTGGGAACCGTACTACATTTAATAGGTGATAACTTTCAATTGGGAACAGGTAGACAGGTTTATATAATATGAATTCAAAGCCATCATTATTGGTAAATCTGGATATTTATCCACAATCCCCAATATGCTGCTTTTATAAAGTTCTTACTGTGCCACTGGAGTGCATGTGGCCTGGCTGAGTAGGGGTGATATCCCAAAACCGGTCTCAAGATGCTTGTTTCTTATGTAGGGAGGACCTGGCTTGGCAGCTTGAGTTGGCCTGTTCCCGTGAGCAAAAAGAATGGATTAAGGCCAGATTTGTCACAGTGGATGAATGTTTGCATTTTCAGCATTCCTTCCATCATCTGCTCTTTTCAGTTTTGTCACTGTAAGTGGGAAGGGAATGCCCAGATGTGTGTCCCATGTTCACTGTATCACTATACTCAAGCTAGTTTGGCTGATGATGGGTGATACCCCAAATCTAGTCTAAGGATGCCTATTTCGAGTCCAGGGAGGTCCTAGCTTGGCATTGTGGGCTGGATTGTTGACATGAGGAGCAAGCTCAAGACTGATTTGCATTTGGCTGGGTCCAATCTGGGGTGACTTGGTGAGGAAAGCAACAATAGATTAAACCCAGATCTGTGACTGCAAATGAACATTTGCATTGTTCAGGATTCTGTCCATTATCTGTTCATGTTGTCGCTCTAAGTGGTAAGGGTATGCCCAGATGTGGTCCTGTGCTCACTGTGTCACTGGGTTCCAGCTAGCCAGCCTGAAATTGTTCCTGAATGGCTGTTTCCCGTCCAGGGAGGACCTGGCTTGGCAGTGCAGGCTGGACTGCTCCCATGAGGAATCAGGGTCAAGACTGACGTGCATATGGATGGGTCCAATCTGGGGTGGTATGGTTAGCAAAAATAACAATGGATTAAATTCAGATCTGTATTTGTGGGTGAATGTTCAGCATTCCAACCAGCATCTATTTTATTTTGCTTGTATAAAGGTGGCATTGTCTTCGACCAACCATTTGATACATGCATCGTGTTTCTGGATCACATGACTAGAAGTAGCTGGCAGTTTGTTTTTGTGTATTGTTCCTAGTCAGTGAGACAAAGAAAATATATATTTTGTTAGGTTGGGGCACTCTGACTTAATGAGGGAGAGGAGATGTTACATACCACACTTACACATCACAAAGTTCTGCCTAAGCATACTCACAAAAGGGGTAGACAACAGTCTATTGTGACCCCATACAATCTGGGGCTAGGGCAGGGAGGCAGGAAATTCCAAGTACCCCTTAGGGAGGCAAAGCCTCTAGATGTCTATCCTACTTTAAATTGGCTCCAAGTATAAATGCTGGACCTCAAACCCCAACTCGTTAGATATATTCTGGACCTGTGGATTCTGCAAGGAAGGACTGCCCAGTTGTGAAGCCTGCTCTACTGATCTGCAATGCTGTCCAAGGAATGTTCCACTACCCATAGACTGTTGTTGCTATACCAGGATTCTTCTTCTTCTTATTATTATTTATAAATCGAGTCTTTGGATAGCGCATGGCTACCCATAGGCATCCCAGCACTGGTTGCGATGGTACAACATGTTCCTGTTTTACTACAGCTTCTGGGAATGCCATGTTTTTAGTTGTTTCCTGAAAGCGAGGAGCTGGGATGTGGATCTAAGTTGTAAGGGGAGTGTGTTCCACAGAATGGATGCATTGTTTGAAAACGTTTGTCCCCCTTACCCTCCGGATCTTCGGAACTTTGGCTAGGAACAGATTAGCAGATCTCAGAGTGTGCAGGGGCAGTGGAAGGAGACAAGGGTGGAATGAACTTTTGGGCCGGTGTCCCAGAGGGTGCTGTGTGCAATGCAGAGTGATTTAAACATAACGCGCTCTGATATGGGGAGCCAGTGCAGTGTTCTCAGTGTTGGCTTAGCTGATTGTTTTCTGGAAATGTTGTATAATAGTCTAGCTGCGCAGTTCTGTACCACTTGGAGTTTTCTTATTACGGATTTAGGGCTGTCCAGGTAAAGTGCATTGCAATAGCCCAACCGGGGGAGTATAAGTGCTTGTACCATCATTCTACGTGCGGTATCTGGGAGAAGTGGTAGTATTTTTCTAAGTTGCCTCAGGATGCCAAAGCATGTGGCTGCCACTTGTACAGCTTGGTGGTCTAGTTTAAGTGACTTATCCAGCCACACAGGATTTTACTTCAGCGCGAGGAGTTAGGCAGGTCTGTATTCTGGCCCCCCTCCTTTTTACTTTATATATTAATGCATTGGAGAAATCATTGGTGGGGGCCTGTCTGGATGTACCGCGAGCAGGAGATACGGAAATCCGGGTTCTTCTGTACGCAGACGACGCTGTCTAATTGTCCCGTACTGGCCTCGGCCTTCAGAGGTTCTTGGATTGCTTCGGCGACTTTATGGTGTCGCTAGATCTGAATGTTAATAGTAAAAAATCACACGTTATGGTGGCTAGTAAGCGCCATAGGAGTATTGAGCCTCTTCCCTTTTTCTGTAATGGAGCAGAGGTTACTAAGGTCCCTGTGTTCACTTATTTAGGGGTACTTTTTGATGAGAAGGGCACTTGGGGACCCCAACAGAATATAAAAAGTAACGCTGTTGCTAGGTCCACTGCTGCACTGAATGGCTTTGCCAAGAGGCTGGGGGCGAGACCGATGGAGGCGCTCTTGAACGTTTATAAAGCTAAGTGCCTCACCCTAGCCACCTATGGTTCCTCGGTCTGGGGTTACACATCACAGGAAAAGATACAAGTGGCTGAAAACAAATTCTTTAGATCGCTTTTGGTTGTACCCCAATCAACCCCTTCTTATTCCCTGCACACGGAAATGGGTTTGGGCTACGTTACTGACCAGCTGAAAGTTTCCCCGCTGATATGCTGGTTAAAGACTTGGTTGAATCAAGAAATCTCTTTGAACCATCAAATTCTATGTGATTGTCTTTCTCTGGATAGGGTTAGTAGGGTGCCTTGGTTAATGTATATTAAAGCCATGTTTTCTAAACTTGGGCGCCCTGAGCTTTATACTTCACCGGACTCTATCTCCAGGGAAGACATATGCTGGACCAAGAAAAATGTTCTTACTATGTTGACAACAGAGAGGGAGAAGTTAGAAATATATAAACCATCTGTTAAAGCTAACTATGTTTTGCAAACCTCACGTTCCCTCGAACCATATCTAACAATTGTCACTAGACCTTTCCATCGCCAGCTTTTAATTGGATTTCGGTTCAACGTTATTCATTTCTCCCTTGGCGTCTTCCCTAAATGGTGTAAACCTGAAAATAGCTACCCCTGTAGCTGTGACAACTTTTCTACACCTGATACAATGCATTTTATTATGTTTTGTGATTTCTATGCGGGGATTCGTAAAAAGTATTTATTGCCAATTCTTGGGGAGGCTGGCTTCACTGAAGTCAGGCCTGCACTCACATTTCTCCAGATGCTAAGCAATACGTGTGTTATATTTTCTGTTGCTAGCTTTCTGGTGGCTGCTGTACGAATCAATAGCAAAAAATTAACTGTTTAGATGTACCCTGGCTGATTTTAATGTGATGTTTTACTTGTTTTTTTTTATTTAATTGATTTCAAA
This sequence comes from Lissotriton helveticus, assembly GCF_964261635.1. Lineage (NCBI taxonomy): Eukaryota > Metazoa > Chordata > Amphibia > Caudata > Salamandridae > Lissotriton > Lissotriton helveticus. The sequence goes on from NC_136064.1 coordinate 130,291,773, forward strand.
CTTCCTATTGTGTAATGTTTTTATTATCATTGATTGAAGGATTTTATATATTATCATGAATGTTTTTATGTTGTCTTTTATGATTTTAATAAAGTGTTTTGATTGACTGACTGACTGACTTATCCAGCCAGATTCCAAGGCTCTTTATTCTATCCTTGGGATTTGGGATTGGTACCAGGCATGCTGGCCATCTTGAGTCTGTGAAGCCACTAGCTGTATTACCGAGGATCTTGCGTTCAGTCTTATCCTGGTTAAGCTTCAGGGAATACTGATCCATCCAGATGGCCTCCTTAGTCAGACCCTATTCCAAGTCAATTGTGCTCCCATCAGGGTGGTTGAGGGCTACCACCAGTTGGGTGTCATTGGCATATGTTACTATCTGGGCTCCATATGGGATGACAAGATCGGCATGGGGTCTCAAGTACACGTTGAATAGGGTTGGGCTTACTGAGGACCCCTGAGGTACCCCACAGGTGAGTGGGATCTTCCTTGGGGTATGATTGCCTTCAAATACTTGAAATGTTTTGTCTGTAAGGAATAACTTGATCCAGGAAAAAGCATTTCCTGTCACTCCCATCTCCTTGAGTCTGTCTAGTAAAGTGCCAAGATGTACTGTGACAAATGTGGCACTCAGATTTAATAGGATGAGTGGCACGGTCACCGCCACTTCTGCTGTGAACTGCCTTGATGAAACTAGCCTGCCTGTATGTACCAGTGCTCCAAGATCCCCAAGAGCCATAGGGCTGACTTCCTGTTTTCAAGCTAAAGACACAGACCAGGCTTCTCTGAGCCAAACATCTTCGATGCAGGACAATACATCACCTTTTCAAGTGTCATGTAGATTGCCTTTGCCTTTATACTGTGTTAAGTTAGCTTGAGCTTTTTAGAAGCTAAACACCATGTTCTCCTTCCCGTTAATTTGCACACTGCACATGATATTATAAATGTTTAGAGTTTAGCAGAATATTTTGCTCCACACGAGAATAATATATTTTTCCTATAGTATCAGTCTGGCTTGGTAAGCTATGTCTGAACAGTGATTGCCGAGACCCTCAAGGTTACTTCAACACAGTAGTTGTTATTCTGTCTGATCAGCGCATGTCCTAGACATAACACAAATGCAGCTGTGGGTGGCTTGAGTTTTCAGCGCCTTTAATATTGCACTGCGTAGAGCATGTGGACACAGTCTGAGGAACCTTCGCATGCAGAGAGCTGGTGTAGAATATGATGTGATCTCATTCTACTAGAACCTAAGGTATGGGGCCGCCCTTGTAATCCGCAAGAGACCTTCTATGGATCTAATACAATATTCTATCAAGGTAGGGTAAATTCAAATTTCAAAGCTTTATTCGACATTTGTCATAAAAGCATCCTTCCTAACCCTATTACAATAAATACTGTATTTTAAAAATATTTCTAAAACACATATTAAACAATGACAGTCGAATATTATACAATGAGAATACAATAAATTTCCAATTTATCTAAAATGTTTCTTTTAAAAGCAATTCATACAATAGACTAATTAGATTAGAGCAACACTATTTCATTTACATTTGGCTTAAAGTGCGTGTGCGGAGTGTCCATGCCCAGGCAAGAAATTTAGCTACGGCAACAACCAGTGGTGTTGAACAATCAGATTCAAGTATTCTAAGGACTACCGATTGGCTGCGTGTGCCGATGTTTAGACACACTGGCTTCAACCATTTACGTCTAGGGCTAGCATATAAAGGACAACAGAACAACAAATGGGAAATGTGCTCTATTTGGTCTTTGCAGTGAAAGCAGTGATCATCCCACATTGGAGACCAGTGTTTTTCAAATGCATTCACTGGTAAAGTTCCTATGCGAAATTGAAAGTATAGTTTCCTATCATATGGTCGTTCTATTATGTCCCAATATGTTTCACATGATGGATACATTTTAATATCACAAAAGCGATTTGTCAGTTTTGATTGGGAACCTTTACAGAACATTATTAAGTAGACCATCTCCCAGTATAAATCTTTCAATTTCGCTTTCGAAGGGAAGCTAGCCACGTCGTGGTTACCCCAAAGGTGTTTCAGCTTTAGCAGTACAAGGAGCCCCCGTAGTTCTTTCAGCCAATCAATACAATGAAAATGATCGAACTCAACAACATCTTCCAGAGCTGTAACATAATGGCTCAGCTCTGGAGTGACCATCAGACGCCTCCAGTAAAGGAGTGGCCGTAGTCTGGCTATATCCTCGATGTTTTTTCTGCCCAGGTCCAATTTTAACGGGATTACAGGTGTGCTTTGGGGAACCATAACAAGCCCTCTTAGAAATCTGTTTTCCGCACGTCCCAACTCACCCAAATTAGAAAACCCCCATAGTTCGGATCCATATAAGCAGGCACCTAATACTTTCATGGTATATATTTCTAATGCACAGTTAACCGGCTTTGTTAGCGATTTGCGATGTTTTAGGGCTACTGCACCAGTAAGCTGGTTAAACTTCAATAATGTCTTATTAATATGCGATTTCCACTTCATATTTTCTTGGAGGGTGATGCCTAGATAAGTAAAGGCATCCACTTTCTCTAAGGGAGTGCCTTTGTATTTAATTACGCCTTTGAAAGAGGACTGGTAGTTTAGGCACATGAATTTGGTTTTGGTGGTATTCAATTCAAGGCCCCTACTATCACAGAATTCGCCAAAGGCATCTACCACTTTTTGGAGACCGCTCGGTGTGCGTGAAAGTAAAAGCGTGTCGTCCGCAAACATTAGCACGGGAACGTGGGAGCCTGCTATAATTGGAGCATCGCATGGGGATTTCATTAAATGGGCAACAATTCCGTTTATGTAAATTGAAAATAGTGTTGGTGCAAGGACACACCCTTGCCTTACTCCTCGTTCTACTGGGAAAGAGTCTGTAACCTCTCCTTGCTTGCCCCATCTAATTTTAGCAAAGTTATTGTCATGGAGGTGAACTAGGAGAGTGAGGAGTTCTTGGCTTAAACCTACATCAGCCAGGGTCTGCCACAGTTTTTCCCTAGGGACTAGGTCGAAAGCTGCTTTTAAGTCTACAAAGACTGCATACAACGTGCCCTTTTTGAGTGTGACATTTCTCCAATAGATGGTCATAAAATAGAGGACTTGGTCAACACTACTGGTCAATGGCCGAAACCCTGCCTGATAAGGGGACAATATGTTCTTCTCATCAATCCATTGCTGCAGCTTGTTCTGAACTAGGCGCCCCATCAGTTTTTGCGCTGTGTCTATTAGACTGATGGGTCTATAATTTTGGGCTAGTGTTTTATCTCCTTTTTTATATACAGGGATTATTTCTGCTCCCTTCCATGATGGGGGGACTACCCCTCCCATCGCCACAGCATTTGCCAGCATTTTAAAATAGGAGCACCAGGCAATCCGGTCCGATAAAAATACATCAGCTGGGATACCGTCCATGCCTGGTGCTTTCCCCCCCGCTATACAATCCAACGCTATACTCACATCCTTCTCGTCGAATATTTGAGTTTTGAAAAAAGTAAATGAGGGGGGTTGATCAAGAATGTGTGCAGGATTACGGGCATACTGTGGTTTAAAAAACTCTATCCATTGGTTTATGGGAACATTATTGTTTGGCTGGGCCGCTATTCCTCCCCTCTCCCATTTTACTATAGCCCAAAAACGCCTAGAGTCTTTAGCTGCACAGGCCTCCTTCAGATCTTGCCAACCTTCTTCATCCCAGCGTTTCCTGGCCAACTTTTGGGTTTGTCTATATACATCTCTTGCCCTCCTAATTGCTATTGCATTGCCTGTTTTCAATTCCCGGCTCAGATTGTGTCGTGCCGCCCTACAACTCTGGTCATACCAGCCTTGCATTGGGCGATTATTTCCCGCTTTACAAGGGACTGCGCTTTTAATGAAAAAACTTTGTATTTTAGAGAAAAGATTTTCATGAGCCTCCATCACATAATCTTGATAATTAGGCATCCCTTGGTGCGACTCGATGATATTTACTTCATCGACTACCAGTTTTTTAAGTACCTCTAATTTTGCTACATCCTCTATGAGCTTTCTCCATTTAAGGTGGCGTAAGTTATTCGAGCATACTACATCCTGCGTCATCATTCCAGTGTTATTAGTTCGCACTATAGACTCATAGTGGGAATAGAATGTCAATCGCAGGGGATTATGATCGCTTTCTAGTCTGCCTTCTACAACCATATCTAGCATTTTACTCCAGATCCTTACGTCTAGAAGTATATAATCAATTCTGCTAGCTGATCGGCCATTGTCAAACGTATTGTGTCCTTTTTGGTCGGAATGGGAGCGGCCGTTTGTCGCTCTCAAGCCTCTAGCTAGACAGAGACTTTTTAGCTGGATTGCCACACTACTCCATTTTTTAATGGCAGGCAACTCCAGCTGGGGTATTCCCCATTTATCATCCTCTTCCTCAGACAAAGCCCCGTCCTCTTCTCCCAGAGGCTCGAAAGTGACATTGAAATCACCTCCCACTATTATTTGACTTCGTGTCGGTAACATTTCGATGTTCTGCTCTAAGATTGTTACAGTATTAGAAGAAGAATTGCCGCTAGACACTCCTCTGGCGTAGACATTATACAAGGTAAGCTCTTGGCCATTATCCCATCTTAAAATAAGTGCCATAATATCACTAGTTGGTATGGATAGTTGTTTTATGGTGCAATTCAGGGACTGCCTTATCCAAATTAACAAACCTCCAGAGGGGCGTCCCAGCCGGTTTCTAGTCGCTGGGATATAAAAATTAAGAAACCCCTCTCTAAAGGTTGGAGTAAGTGACCATGTTTCTTGCAACATGATTATATCATGTTGGTCAATATAATCGACCCATTCCAATGTGGATATCTTACTTGCTATTCCTGCTATATTCCAAGATACAAGGGAAAGCAAGGTAGAATCTTGTTGGAGCAGTCGCTGGCCATTTTCAAATTTCCGGGTTATTTTTTGACTTTCTGATGTTGCTATTTTGCCCTCCATTAATGTGCCCTTAGGCTCTGCCACCTCTGCAGTGCAAGCGGAACCCTCTGTAACTATTTTTTGCACTTCAGGGATAAGGTTTTCCTGTACCATATGGAATGGTCTCTCTTTGTCCATGTTCTGGTTTACCAGGTCGGTGCATATCATGTTTCCTCTACTAGCATGCTTTAGCAACATCGGCCTATCATGGCTTGTGAGTCAATCACATTCATTTAAGTCGGATAAAGCCGAGTAGTGGTTTTCCAAATTTATCCCCCAATTACTGCTTTGTTCACCCCTAACCCTTCTATTTCCCACTACTGACCACTTTGTCCTTAGGATGCTTGGCTTTGCCACTAGGCCTCTTCTGCTATAAAAAAAGTCCAACGTTAATGGAATTATTTCTGCCATTCTACGTTGTGGTGGAAAAATGTTAAGCAGAATATCCGATAATACATCAGGGCCCTTAAGATTCAATACCACACAATCCCCAGCAAATTTCTTTGGTTTTGTCCCTATCCACTTTACTCTTCTTGCTGTTAGGAGATCTTCAGACAACTTTTCCCTACCCCATGGAGATATTTGCATGTTGTTACCTAACCACTGCAAGGATTTATTTAAGAGGGAATCAGGGGTCTCAATCTGATCTTTTTCCAGTGGTGGGACATTAGCCAGTACTAAAACCAGTGGAGAGGCTTCCACAATCAGTTCCACAGGTTTTAATTCTAGGTGGGGGTTGGGTGTTAAGGTATCCCCTTGGGTTATCGAGGGTACCGCAACTGTTTGATTACCAACATCATCTCTAACACAGGATACACCTGTCAGAGTAGGGGGGGGGGGGTGATAGTTGTGGGATAGCAGTCATATTCACCTGTTTTTCATCTATCTTATTCATAATTAAATTTGGAATTTCGCCCATGTTATCATTTGTAGTTTTTAAGAGGGACTCCAATTTATGAACTTTATCAGACAAATGATCTATTTTGGATATGAGCGGCTTGATTATACAAGATATCTTAGCTTCTAACGTGGCCATAAACTTGTTTGATAGCAGCTCTTCAATATTTATTGTGTTGCTCCTTTCCTCCCTTGCTTCATCAGTGACATTTTTGTGTTTGATTTTAGGGGGGGTTGCAGGTTTTTTACTATTGGACCTTAGACCTAGCCTTTTCGGGGGGACCCTAGTGGATCTTTTGACCGCTCTAGGGGCCGGGACTGGTGTTGACGGAGATATACTCTCTTCGACTATCTCTAGGTCAATACAGGACCTATGTAGCTCCTCCCCCGTTAATAAATCAACATTTATATCATGCTGTAAAACATTTTTAGGAGAATCTAATACTGAACAATCATTATTTCCAGCAATTTGAGAATCTGTTGAGTTCACTGCTTCTAGATCCAGATCAATTAGATCTAACGCTTCACTTTGGGAACAAGGAGAAGAGTCACTAAGCCCCAAAGAAGACCTCCGGTCACTAATTATTTTTGCCACCCTGTGTACTAGATAATTGTCCACGGTGTTGGCAGTGGTGCTAGGTGTTTTTTGCTTTGACATGTTTCAGCACGATTTTGAACGCTGCAAGTTTAACGGGCAAATGTTAACAATTCAATGGCCAGGAGAACAGGCGGAAGACTCACAGTACTGGAGATGTTAATATCCGGGTCCAGTCCAGTCGTGGCCAGTCTTGGACTGTCTTAGACTGTCCGCCCTTTGTCCGGGCTTCGTCCCGGGATTAGTCCCGCACACGCGTCCCGCTAACGCGCGGTTCGCCCAGGTTAATTGCGAAGCCAGGTGTAGGGGCGGAGACGCGGGAAGAGGCAACAGGTGTGCTAGTTGGAATACGCACAGCCTGATGGGCCTCGCAGTCCCGTCCTCCGGCGCCTGCAATACTCCCACGCAGACTTGATCTCTTACGGGGCTCACAGCTGGAAAAGCGAGGCAGAATATTTCCCGGTCTTCAGAACAGGCAAAGAGGCAAAGAGCACAGGTTCTCCTTGGCGAGCGGCACCCGCGGAGCGGGGGCCGCAAGGAGTTTAAAGGCACAAAGCAGGGAGGGCGGAGACGCGGGAAGAGGCAACAGGTGTGCTAGTTGGAATACGCACAGCCTGATGGGCCTCGCAGTCCCGTCCTCCGGCGCCTGCAATACTCCCACGCAGACTTGATCTCTTACGGGGCTCACAGCTGGAAAAGCGAGGCAGAATATTTCCCGGTCTTCAGAACAGGCAAAGAGGCAAAGAGCACAGGTTCTCCTTGGCGAGCGGCACCCGCGGAGCGGGGGCCGCGAGGAGTTTAAAGGCACAAAGCAGGAAGGGCGGAGACACGGGAAGAGGGAACAGGTGTGCTAGTTGGAATACGGTAGGGTAAGATTTAGGTACCTTTAGCCTTCTGACCTTTAGCATTTTAACATGCTTTCTCCCTTTGTAGTCTATGGAATTGTAACTATGCGGATAACCTTGTTTCTTATAATATGTTTGCTTGTATTAGCTAAGATACTGTACTTGAGAACACAGCAGTAGAAATAAATATTTCAAACTAGCACGTGTCCTCATTCACTCCTTGTTTTGGACTGATCAGTGAGTAGAACGAAAGAGTGTTTATGTGTTCCACGTTTCCTGAGGTGTACTAAGTTCATATTCTGGGTTGTCTAATTATTAGGGATTTGTAAGAACCAATAAGACACTGATTGCTAGACTGGTAGGGGATTTTGGGTACTAAGGTGAGTTTTGGTACACCCTAACTCACCAAGGTTCCAAGTCTTTGCGCACAGTTCTGAGTAGAAGCGGAATCCCTGCGACACAAGCTTTTCAAGCTTCATCAAGCGTGAGGCATCCCAATGCCAAATCTCAGCCCAGCTTCCCACCTTCTTGCAGTTCTGATACAAAACCATGTATCGCATTGGCTACTACACCTAGCGTGACAAATCTCTGTGCCAATAACCATCCCAGCTCATTACGCCACATCTTGACGCAGGTCCTCACAAGCCCCAGTGGCTTCACTATCACTGGCACAGTTGGAATCATCTCGGCCACAGCACTGACGCATCACTACACATGTCTTCTCAAACCCCAGCAGTTTCATCAACGATGAGGCCGGACCACAAGCTTTAACAGACAGTCACTGTCTCCGCTGCATGATGCATCTAGGCACAGGACTTCGCATCACAGGCTCCATGTCAATGGTTTCTCGCTGTCATTACTGTTTGAAGTGATGCATAAATACTTTAAACACTGTTTCTAAGTTAAGCCTGACTGCTTTGTGACAAGATACCAGATAGTAGAAAATGTTATTTTGGAGTTTGCTTGCGACTTGCGACTTCACCCTGCCAAGGATTGTGGTTGCTGCTGGAGTAGGGTTTCACTCTACCTGAATGAGTATTCCAACTTCCAACAATTGTGTAACTTTCTACCCCTGAGTCAGTCTTCTTACAAGACAAAACACGAGTTGGCTAGAGTGGAAAAACTACAAAATAAACAACTACCCACATTGATGATGACTTGAGCTGTGTATCTAAATCACAACGAGCCACCCAATAATCCCCCAGGGACTGGGAATAATCAATAACAAAATACAGTTGACCCTCGAGGAACCATTTCAATCTCCTTATCACTCAAATGTATGCCACATTCGTGATCAATAGTTCAACAACTGCAGGAGAGGAGTATATAAACATATACATATACCCAAGTATATCAAAACATGATATTTATTATTTTCATATAATAATAATAATCCACATTTGTAAAGCGCGCAAACACCCGTAAGGGTCTCTAGGTGCTGGAGGCCTCAGGAAGATAAAACAAGCTATTGCCCAGTCTCACATGGTGCTGGGTTAATCTGCCGCCGTTGCCGGGGATCAAACCGTGATCCCCAGATTCTGGAGTCAGTCACCCTAGCCACAGCGCCACACCTCTTCCTTATTCATTTAAATGGATCTTTTGATATTTGGCAACATACACAATACTGAAAAATATAAACTTGTTTGCAGTAATGTAAAAACACCCTTTGCTGAATTCATGGACAAATAAAGTACCATATTAGATGAAAATCAAAATCAAACATAGCATTTTATCAGATGCATAGTCAAAAATAAACAAATAAGCAAATCAGTGCTAGGTGTTGACGTTTCGGTCCCCCGTTGGTCTAAGAGATCCACAGGACCATCATCAGGACGATGTAGTTGCACATCTATACATCAAATATAAAAGAACAAACTTACACTTAATTATCCCTGCATAAAAAGGTATCGATATTGCTTCACACAGAAAGACAACAAAACCAACTAAACCACACAAGTGAATTCAACAGATTCAAATTACTTAGTAGTGTCACACCAAATAACCTCTAAACATGCCCCCATCTCTTTTTGTGCCCAAACGTGCAAGGAAATCACCCAAGGATTCAACAACACTTACAAAGAAGTGTGAGAGTAACAGGAATCGTCTCCTTGATATCTGGAAGCACCAGTCCAAAGCGATTCTGGTTGAGAGACATTTACAAAGCCCTTAGTCTCAACACTCCTCTAGTAACTCAGAAAAGCTATATACAACACTTAGTCAGGCACAGTACTCACATTTGCCTTCACCAATGATCACCTATTACCTAAAATGACATAAATATACAGAACTCAGAATCAAGACTTTCCATGCCTACTGGTTGAAAACCCAATGTAACCATAGGTGTTGTATTACAGCAATATATGTACTCACAGTATATTCTCAAAGAGCTTCTCATCACCTACAATGAAATAGACAGCGTCTTAGTTAGAGTCCGCTCATATAGCCTAAACCCATGGTGCCCGGGTCAGTCATATCCAAGCATTATTAAAAACGCATTATTAAAAACACGCAGATCACTTACTTCAATCAACCTGAATAACAGGACCCGTATTATTGAGTTTGTTTCCTCGACTTCCAAAGACCGAGTGGCACAAACGCCTTCCCGCTGCAAATTAATGCCAAAAAAACCCAGTGTTTGCGCTATTATTGATGATGTCATCCATTGGGTGACTGCGGCGGCCATCTTATAGTGAGCTTTAATTCTATCCAAGGGACAGTCATCATAAGGGTTATAAGATAATAAACCCAATAGTCCTATTGCCAGATTGCGCAATGTAAATCCACATCAAAGGAACACTAATTTACGATATCTCAAAAATATCGAAAATGTATATGTCCCGTATATTTATAAAGAACTAATTCAAGGCTAAAAAGCTTTTAAATTTATAGATGATAATATGGATGAAAATCACCAGCAAAAATGAAACCGCAATGATATAAAAGGCACACTGAAACCAAAAATCCTTTCAAATGGTAGCAAACGATATCGTGGCAACTGCAGCGGCCATCTTGTGATGGGACAAAAGTTTTGAAAGTACTAGACGTACAAGATTAATGTCTCACATACCACATAGGGGCCATATTAAAGACAAGTTTTTTGAATACTACCCCAGACAACAGATTATTCAATAGAACAACCCACACGAAACCTAAGTTATCAAAGAAGGCCTATTATATACCAAATCTTAAAATCACATTTGACTAAATATAGACTAAATATACGAAAGTAAACTCGCTGCCAATTATAAGGCCATACAGATAAAAGGAACAGAGGGATGTATATGTTCAGAAACAATGAATTCAGAGAGAGTGAATGGTAAAATACCACAACTAAATCAGATGGCAACCAAATCTTTTACTATAAAGTCGCTAGAGTATGCCATTCGATGAATGAATTCAATCCCTTTTTGACTGTATTTCATGTCCAAATCCATTTGTTCTCTTTCTGTGTGAGCAATCGATCCACATTAGTGCGTCTTCTAGTATTTTTCAGAACTTCCAATACAAACCATTTAATTTGTGTAGGCATGTGGGACATTAGTTGGTAATGTTCAACTAAAGGGGCAGTCATGACATTGCAATGAATTCGCGACTGATGCTGCAAAATACGTTTCCTAACTTCTTGAGTTGTTTTTCCAATGTCTGTTAGAGAGCATGGACACTGCACACAATAAATTATTTTTTTTGTTAAACAAATGGAATGTTGACGTAAAACCAATTCTTTCCCATTCAGTTTACAACTCTTAACCGTAGTGGTGGTGGCACAGGCAGTACAATTACCGCACGGCAATGTCCTACCACTGGGGTAAGACCCCATGGGGTTTGTATTGTCGTAGGTGCTGGATCATTGTAAGCCCTTACTAGGTGATCACGCAAGTTTCTGCCCCTTTTAAAAAGCGAAACAAGGTATTTCCAACTGTGGTTCAACCTTTCTGATGAGATGCCAGTTATGTTTTATTATCTTGGTGATGACATTGGACTCTGTTCCAAAAGTAGTTACACATGTTATAGGTTGTGTGACCTGCATATTCTCTTGGAAATCTTCTTCTTTGTGCAACAATGACTGTCTGTTGTAGTACCATGCTCGCTTCATGGCATGTTTTACCAGTCTATATGGGTATGACCTCAAGACCAATTTTGCCAATAACACCTTTGCCTCCCTGAAGTATCCTCCCTTTTGGTACAATTGCGTCTTATAGGCAAGAATTGACCAAAAGGGAGATTATCGCGTAGATTCCTTGGGTGATGGCTATTATACTTTAATAAAGTATTCCTTGCCGTCGGTTTGGTATAGAGACTCATAGATAGATGTCCTTAGTTATTTTTTATCGGTGGGCTCAAGTTGCAGAACTTGACTCTGTGGAATTCAGGAAACTTACATAATCTCCAAGGATTTCCAGCAACCGGTGGAAATAGGCAGCTAGCACTTCTAATGCTGTGATATAGTGCTTAGAGTGGGTTTAAAGCAAGCCTGGCCGAAGTTCACAGAGGAACTCTGTGAAGTACAACAAAAAATCTGCTGCACTACGCAGAGCTCCACAAGTTTGCTGTAATTTTTAGCACTGGGTGTTTGTCTCCACTGTAAATTTATCACGAGCGGCACCATGCCCAGTGCAAATGGACTCTGCTTCCTTTCCGTCACTTCAGTAGATTTTCTACTTGAGTGGCAGCTTTTTCAACGTAAACGGATGATTTCTCAATGTGAGCGATCGAATGCATACCCGGCCAATCACATTGAGAAATCCAACAGCCAATGTTAAGAATCTCACCGGGAGACTGATTTCACTCGCTTGCTCTTGCAACTTGACATTGACAAGTGTGAATGAGGAACAATCTCACCAGGAGGTGGTTTTTCCTTACTTGTGCTTGCCAACTTGATGTATACGAGCACAGGCAAGAAAAAAAACCCTGCCCTGCTACGCAGAGCAGAGATTTTCAGAACCCCATGTAATGCAGAGTGTGGAAAACTTTGCAAACTCCTTGAGCCAAGTGTAGTTCACTGCCCAGGCTTTAATTGGATGATGAAAAATCAACACGAATATCACCACGTGACATGCCAGAGGGTGAAGCTACTCTAGTTTGTTTTGCTGCTACTTAATAAAATGTTATACTTAAGCAGCACGACCTCCTGTAATAGCAGAGATTAGAAAAATCTCACTGGGTGTCTTCATAGCAACTGGAAGTCGTTCTAGGGGATATAAAATGTTGTTTACCATCCAGCAAACACTTCTCTCTGACATAAAGAGAATACACCGAGCCCCAATTTGTTGTTTTCAGCGCGTATTTATTTCAAACGAAATGCGGCAAAGAACACCCAATGCGTTTCGAAACCCGTAGGTTTCTTGGTCACGGGTCAGATTGGAGTTTACCATGGTCACATGATAAATACAAATCACATTTCAGCATAATCAAAAAAGGACTACAGCGGCTATACTTTCTTTAGGTAGAGAGACCACCATTTTGGAACGGGTTAATAACTTGAGAAAAGCAATGAATCTCATATCAACATTGTTAAATAATATCTCAACATGAAAGATAATATCCACAAAAATAATTCATCCCTTTCCTTAGTCATGGAGTGAGTTCAGGTCAATGCCAAATACATATATAATGAAATTAAACATTATTTTGCAGGAAACCTACATGGCACAAATATGTATTGTGATTCAATTCCGCCCAAGTGGGCAATAATGGCATCGACACAACAAAATAAAATAAGATAAAATAAAGCAAAACAAAACAAATTTCGCCCAAGTGGGCAGATTATTTGATTTCATTCTTGCATCCAAGTCCATATATCACCCATGAAGGTGGTCTCAATCTGCATATTGTTCAACATATAGCAAATACGCCGTCTCCTAAAATAAATCAAATAAGTGTATCAATATAAAATTCTTAAAACCATATCATAAACACAAACTTGTCGAGAGGCAACATATTCAGTCTTCAGAGTATTTACAAAATTGAAACATTCAGCAATTCAGGTAATAGTTACACATCTCAGCCGAGATGGACTGATAACTCTTCATCCTTATTGAGACCCCCTGGCTGTACCGTTTCATATTTGATAATAAAACGTGACTCAAGCCTACGTAGTTCTTGTAATCTATTCCCTCCTCGTTCAGAGTTAGGGATTCTTTCAAGGGCACAAAATTTGAGGAGAGTGACATCTTTGTTATGATAATCCTTAAAATGTCTCGCGATCGGGTACTGTTTGTCTTCATTGGCTATAGCTCGCATATGTTCTAATACACGTAGCTTAACCTGCTTGATGGTGCTCCCAATATAGGTAAGTTCACATGGACAGGTTAATGCATAAATGACAAAGTCAGATTTGCAGTTGAGATGTTTAGTGATGAGAAAGGGTTTACTAGATTTGGATAACGTTATCTGTTTGCAATTAATGCTATGCTTGCAAGCTTTGCAAGAGGCACATCGATAGAAGCCCTGAACATTGTTTTTGGATTCCTTATCATCAGTTACATTACTACTGCACAAAACATCTTTAAGCGCAGGGCATCTTCTAAAGGTGACACTCGGGTAGTCTTCGATATCCTTCTTGAAAGCCTCGTCTATCTTGAGGACATTCCAAAACTTATTAAGACACATCCTGACCTTTTGGGCTTGATTACTACATGTAGTAATGAACCTTAAAGGCTCTGACTCGTTTACAGTCACCTCTTTTTCTGCAAATAGATCAGTCCTTTTAATGTGTTTAACCTTGTTACATGCCGTTTCAATAACTTTTTGGGAGTAACCTCTCTCCCTGAATCTTTGTCTCATAGTGTTCATTTCATTTGTAAAAGAAGCTTCTGTACTACAGTTGCGTCGTGCGCGTAACAGCTCTCCATATGGAAAGCTGTTGATCAAATTTACTGGGTGACAACTAGACGCATGTAAAATACTATTACCTGCCGTTTTTTTGCGGAATAGTTTGCTTTTTAACTGATTTTTGTCAACTTCAATTATGGTGTCCAGAAATTCAATAGAATTTTCATCAATAGTACATGTGAATTTTAAATTCAGATCGTTAACATTGAGTACATTCACAACATTTTCTGCCTCTTTCTGTTCGCCTCTCCAAATGCAAAATATATCGTCGATATACCGGGCCCAGAGGACGACATGGTCGGTAAAGGCACTGATGTTATTGGCCACCTGTTCCTCCCACCAGCCAAGGTACAAACCAGCGTAGCTGGGGGCAAAACAAGTTCCCATCGCCGTCCCCCGGGCCTGACGGTATATCGTGTGATCAAAGATAAAGAAGTTACTCTCTAGGCAAGTATTCATAATTTCTAGGAGCATTTCTGTGTGTTTCAGAAAACAGATTGGTCTGTCTTTTAAATAATACCTGCATGCCTCCAAGCCAAGGTCGTGTGGTATGCAGGTATATAGGCTGTTAACATCTAGCGTAAGGAGTAACATACCACTTTCCCAATTAACTCCTTCAATAAGTTTCAAGAAATGCCTACTGTCTTTCACATATGATGTCAAGTTTTGAACAAAAGGCCTTAAAAAATAATCAATGGATTTAGAAGTGCATTCTAGCATGCTTCCCATTGAAGACACAATAGGTCGACCCGGTGGGTTTTCCTTACATTTGTGTACCTTAGGCAGAAGATATAAAACTGCTAGTTTCGGATGTTTGCAGTACAAGTATTTATATTCATCATTTGTTATGAGTTTTTCACCTTTCCATTCATCCAACCTTTTTCTATACAGATCATTATTCTTTTCATACAACTGTCTATTACTCTTGGTGTAACTGTCCACATCATTCAGTTGCTTTTTGCCTTCATCCAGATACATCCGGCGGGGCCATATAACAACATTACCCCCTTTATCTGCTTTTTTGATGACAATTGCTTTGTTCTCCTGTAGCTCCTTTAATGCCAATTCCTGTTTTTTAGTTAAATTACTTCTAAATTGTGGTTTTTGTTTGGCTAATTTCTTGAATTCAGAAAGAACACCTTTCTCAAAAATATCAATGGTGTCACTGTGCAGCTGTGGTAGGAATATAGATTTAGGTTTGAAACCACTGTTACCTGGGCTGTCAATCACCAATTGCGTGCAGGAAAAAAAATCTGCCATGTGGCGATTGCCAGAATTTTAACAAAACTCCGCGTTACAAGAGTAATGCAGAGTCACCAAAATTCCACCAATTCTGCAGGTGGAGTTGAATATTTTCCCCAACCCTACTAGTCATTCTATTGCTCAATGGTTTCTGTCATAATCATTCAGAATATCCCTTCCGCTGCATGGAGCTGGACAATTGATTAGCTCCGTTGATGAAAATAAAAAAAATTAAAAAGGCTTGTAGAAAATCACTTTGAGACAGCAGGTGTTATATCTGGGTCATTATTTTAATGCTTTCACATTTCTGTCCCTTTCTCTTTTTATTGAAGGATAAGGGTGGATCAGTATTTGTGGTCTTATTAATATTAATATTGATAAGAAAGAATTTAGACAGAGTTTCATCCGAGATGGACTTGAGTGTCTGACCAGAATGGGGTCGGAACTTGGGTCCATACATCGGTCCGCTCACCTAATTTAAAAGCAGACCTTGGGTTGGTCACACTTCCCCAACGGCCAACGGAGTATGGGCCATTGGAGAAGTGTGCTCCGAAGGCCCACCCAATTTAGCTGGGTGAACATACTGCTGTTTGTTACTGCTCTGCACAGCCTGACAAACCCTAATGGTAAGGGGTATTAAAAAACACAAAAAAAAAACATCACCATAGGTGATTACACCCATGGCAATAGGACTGTTTTTTTTTTTCAAAAACTCAATTTGGAGTATTGTTTTTAAAATTAAAAAAAGTTTTGAAACATTACCATATAGCCCCATCATGTTTGACAGAGCCATAAATCAAAGTTTCAATACATTCAGAAGATCAGCCTTGATTGCAGTTCCTATGAATGGTAGAAATGTCAGTGAATCTGATGGACATGTCTACATTTGGCTGGTGAATACTCCATCAGGGGGACAGAGTTATTTGCTTTTTTTAAATCAGACCCTTAATATGAACAACTATATCATGAAACTAGAAAGAAATATAAGAGACGTCCAGACTGACACTATGGAGGAAATGATCACAACCAGACCCAAATCAAACGCTTAGGTTTACGGGTTGGCCCTTTTCCTGCCAGTTTTTAAGCCCTACTTGACCACCAACGTCATCCCAGACAGCTGGAGAAGGCACTTGTTGGTTCCAATTCATGAAACTTCTCCCTTGACTCACTGAATTCCACTTCTTGCTGTTGAAGGAAAGTGTTTTGCTAAAGTACTAAATCTGGAACTGAAGAACTAGACTCATGAGAGGCAACATTTTCTGATATATCAAACAGGGTTCCATATCTATCTGATCAAAATCAAGCCCTTAAGAAAGCAAGAGCCTTTTTCTTTGAATGTGGAAGGAACAAGATTCAAGCATTGCTGATAATTTTAGACCAGACAAACATAGGGCTCCATTAATCACTGAATGTGATTACTTCGTATTGCAACATCAATAACATCAAATTTAACAGCTCCAAATCTAAGGGCATCTTTTTGCCCATATATTAAATAAAATGAAAAAAATGGCATTTAGAATAATCAAAACAGGAAAAGGTAACCACCTATAGGTATCTAGGAATATGGATTGATGAACGATTGGTGACATCGGCGGCTGTAGAAGCTCTACAAGACTTACTAGGTGGAGTGTTAGTTTGATTATAATCCAGGCCATATTGTGCAATGCCCACTCTTGCTCTCTGCAGTTTATGGTATGACATTGGGGTGAGACCGCAGGAGCAGCGAGAGTTGAGAGGTCAAGTTCCTGGGACAAAAGAGTTCCCAGAAAGGGGCAATCTGTTCATAGAACCTAAAACTGAAACTCTGAGCGGATCATCAATGAAAGCCTGCGGTTGGAAATCAAAGGGAGGCCTGAAACCAGGTGAGACAAGTGTGTGAGATATGGAAGCATCCTGGTGTGGTAGCCAGTAGAGCTACCTCTGCCAGAGGGGAGATAGCAGAGCCTGCCAGAAGAAGCTACTTTAGGGTGTAGTACAGTTTGCTGCCCTGCTACTCTTTGTGTTAAAAGTACAGTGATTAGTGGTTCATCTCTTTGCTGTTGTGCCCTAGCAGCCCCATTCATTGATCAGACTGTTGCTTGTTGATGTCTCTGTAATACTACTACCTAGGCCTCAGAATATAAAGTTTCCAAAGATAACAAAAACCACAAACAAACAGAGATCCAGTCATCTCCTACAGGGTAGGGCCTGTGCAAAAATGGAGTTAAATCCTCCCAAGAACAAAGACGCGTACCCTGCGATTTTAAAAGGGTAAATACAGATATTTATCCTGTGGGAAAAGGAAAAACTATCACAAGAGGAATTGACTTGGCGGCCTGGCTCTAAAGGGGAAGAGTTGCCTCTCCTGCAGAAAGATACAACAGTGCTCCCTAGTCCACCTCTCATATATCCTTCTCCCCCCATACTCCGTAGGATCTCCTTTATTAGTCTCTATGGTGGTGGATAACACTCATATAACCCCCCCAATAGGGCTTTTCCCATCAATAAGTTATAAACGTCTGGGAGGAACATTGGACCTTACCAGATCTGGATTTAGATGTCTGCAGGGGACATGGTTTACAAGACAAAAGTCTGATTCTTGAGACTCTGGGGTCACCTCCCGCAATTGCTCCCATGGGACTGCGACCTTTTAGCAGTACTCATTCAAATCATCCGTCTTTGATATCCTGCCTCTATGTAAGTCTTGACATCGATATAAGTGGTATACAAATATGTCATCCACTATGTCAAGAGGTAAAGGAGTCAGCCTCCCCATATTGTCTAGAAAGACTGTTAGATTCAATTTCACAGCTTTGACAAAATAGTGAAACAGATTATATTTTTGACACTGTGACAGCAATACAAAGGGATTAAGATAATCGGCATGAAGGAAAAAGTTATGGGCTTAGAGGAACAAGTTGAAACAGAATGGGCCTTGATGCCTGGCAGAAAGATCCATCAGAAAGATATTTGTTGTCAAATTGACTTTGGTTCCAAGCAAGAAAAACCCAATGCTTACCAAAAAAGTTATTTATCCCGATAGTCCAGTTGATTCAATTAAATGTATTTTTGATACTATCCCCAATACGAAAAGCATAAATAGCAATTCCAAGGGAGCTGACCAGGATATGTTTCCAGTCTTCGTTTAAATCTTTTTTATTATTTTTATATAACTGTGAACACATTATGGCACAGGCAGTGCTGTTAATAATCATACACGCTTTCCTGCCAGACCCTATTGACGGAGGCATTGTGGAACTGACGGCGTGGGTGTAACATACCCCTGTTTCTCGCCAGGACCGGCTCGACTTCTCGCCGCACCCGCTCCGCGGGTGCCGCTTCGAGTTGGTGTGAGGCAGCGGGCTCCAAGGCGGCTCCCAAGGCGGACCGGGTAAGAGGCTCAGCGGGGCTGCGAGCGTGCAGGGACTCCAGTGACCAGGAGTCCCTGCGAGACCGGGTCACAGCTGACGGTCCGCTCTCCCTGCTGGCCCGCCCCCCGCCCCCTGCACCTGGTAAAAGGAGCACTCTACCTGCTATCTTTGGGACGCTTTCCTGCCAGACCCTATTGACGGAGGCATTGTGGAACTGACGGCGTGGGTGTAACATACCCCTGTTTCTCGCCAGGACCGGCTCGACTTCTCGCCGCACCCGCTCCGCGGGTGCCGCTTCGAGTTGGTGTGAGGCAGCGGGCTCCAAGGCGGCTCCCAAGGCGGACCGGGTAAGAGGCTCAGCGGGGCTGCGAGCGTGCAGGGACTCCAGTGACCAGGAGTCCCTGCGAGACCGGGTCACAGCTGACGGTCCGCTCTCCCTGCTGGCCCGCCCCCCGCCCCTCACGCCCCCTATATAACAGACGTAATCTCCCGCAGCGCGGGACGCAGCTCGGGGCGAAGAGCGGGCAAAGAGCGGGCCGTTTGAGGCCGTTCGAGGACGGCAGCGGACGGCCCTGGCCCACCCCCCCTGCTATTTCTACCCCGCTTGTTGCTCTTGGGGTAAGCTGGGCCAGTTAAAGAGAGCTAACCCACCTAGTAGTCTGTGAGAGGGCCCCAACACAATACAACACTATAGTAAGTATTATGAGCACCAGGATGACTCGTAGCAAGGCCGCCAATAGGGGTTCACAAGTCAGCGGCCCGATGGATGACTTCATCACCCGCACTAACATAGCCATTGATGAAGAAATATCCAAACTCCAAACCCGGGTATCCCTAGAACTGGCAGCCGCACGTAGGCTGTCTGAGGTAATGGCTCACTCGAAAAAATCCTCTCTAGGCCATATAGCCTTTGCTGTCACCCCTGCTCGCCCTGTTCGCCCAGATAGTATTGTTATTCAGGCCGACCTCCACCATCCCCCGACCACTCCTTCTTTCATTCCCCCTTTAGAGCAAACACGCACTGTAGAAGACCCAAGTTTCCCTGTACTTTCCCATCTTCAGCCCTCCACCCTTAACTTTCCTGCCCAAGAAACTTTAACCACCTCTTGTGCTTCCAGCACACATTCTAAAAGGAAGCGCCAATCACGCTCAGCCTACTCCCGCAAAAAGGCTAAAGTGGCAGGCTCCCAACATCTTACAATGGCTAATACCCAGGTATGTACTGCCTTACCCGAGGGCCCTATAATCCCACAGCCAGCATGCCAAATAATGGGTGACGGCTTAGCTACTACCACACCAGAGGTTGAGGGGTTGCAGTTACAGTACCAGGGACCAAATAATAAAGAATTTATAGACCAAGTTTGGGAAACACTAAAAAAACTTCTTTCACCACTCGACTTAAGACTATCTAGAATAGAAAACAATTTACTCGAGATGGAAAAGAGCATTATCGCTCTGGCCACTCTTGGCCTAAGAACTCTTGAAAACCAGGGCGTGTCTTTATCTGACCCACAATTGCCAGCTCCTGCTGTACAAATTGAGCAGTACCCCGTGCCAGCACCTGCTGCTTCCAGGCCTGTTCCCAAGCCAAGGACGGTGGCTGTGGATCAAATTTCTACGACCGCTAAATCCCAGGCTCTACAGCCGCAGGTTCCCGCACGGATTCCGAAGCCACAAAATACAACTTCAAATCTGGCCCCACCTACCGCTAAATCCCAGGCTCTACAGCCGCAGGTTCCCGCACGGATTCCGAAGCCACAAAATACAACTTCAAATCTGGCCCCACCTACTAGACTTCATCATACTGAAACCCAGGGCCACCGTTCAAAAGAAAATTTCAGAGGTGGCTATATTGATCTCCCTCCTGAGGCCAATGAGTATGTAGTTGTGTTGACAGGCGTCCCTGTCCTTGGCACTGACCAACACGAAAATCATTGGTCTTTGAAAAATAAAACAATGCACTGGCTCAACGTCCATAGGCCGGCTTCTAATGGGAGGAGAAGCCGGGTAATGATGGTCCGCAGAATACCTTGGGTGGGACCAACAAAGAAATCCAAACATGGGGACTGTGTAGTTGTAACTTTTGACGACCCACATACAGCACGCCACATCTGGTCTTGGCCAACCAGTGAAGAATCACTTGTTATCCCGAGGCCGCTATCTTATTTTTACCCCCCACGCCAAGAATACACCCAGGCGGTCAATTGGTCCTTGGTGCAGCACCCTCCACGGAACATCCATCCTATGAGGCCAACGGACACCTTTTCACATTGGAATGGCCTCTTAACCTATAATAGTTTTGGAGGCCTGGAGGAGGTCGACTGACTTTTTGTGCCCACTATCACTCCACAAGTAGGAAAAGCTTTGTCCTCCACGGTTCCGGAACCATCTGGAAACCAGACTTACAGCCCTCAAAATAATGTTGGCGTACTTTTGCCTCAATCGCCACGTGTCCTGGATCTGCCCAAAACGGCTACTTCAGACTGTACAGGGATGAAACTACGGCCAGACCCCCACTCTCTAACCGTATCTCCTCCCGTTCAGCTCAATCAACTGGAGAGCGAACAGCCTGGTAGTGCTGGCCCCATCGAATCATATCGGACTAAGATCTCCTTTATACCAACTATTCAGGATGAAGAAAAATCTCTTTTTTCTTTGCACGTTCCTAAAATCCTTCCACCCGGCGATTCCCCATTGAAGATTTTAAACTGGAACGTGGCTGGCCTTGAACGTAACCTTGATAATCCGGAATGGAACACCTTCCTGGCACCCTATGACATCTGTTTGCTTCAGGAAACATGGTGCCAGGAACCTAGACACAGAGTGGGTTTTTCGACCTTTTATGTCCCGGCTGTACACCAACAAGGTTCCAAAGGACGCCCGTCAGGTGGTCTTCATATCTGGATTAATATAGCTCTTGACTTCAGCGTCCTCCAAAGAACTACTGAATCTCCCGACCTCCAATGGCTAACGCTCCAACATAAAGGGGGACGGAAGCTAGAACTGTTTAACATCTATCTAAGGGACAGCAGGAACGGAGGATCTTCAACCTTATCAGGTCTAAACAACATCTTGGCTGGCTGCAACGCTGAGTCTCTCATCCTGCTGGCAGGCGATTTTAATTGTTGTTTTGAGCCTCTAGCTGTAGAAGATATCCTGGACACTAACGAGGAGGACAACAGGAGGGGAATCCCCATCTTGAATCTTGACCCGATCCCGAAATGGTCACAACGGGCGATCGACATAAACGCTCTCTGTATGGAGCATAACCTAAGAGCAACGAATGGGCGTTCCAGATCAGACTCCAAGGGCACCCATACATATAACAGGACGGGTCATTCTTCCAGAATCGATTTTGTCATGCTCAACTATACCCTCTGGTCATACCATCAAGACATGGAGGTTATAGAATCCTGCGATAGTGACCACAACCCTCTTGCGGTAACTATTTCTAATCCTTGGCACCAGGCCTCTCAAGAAAGCACAAATCAGATATGGAAATCGACACGTGAGATCCTTCCCTCGAATTGTGGGAGACGTCTCAAATGGGCAAGAATCGTATCAGATGAGGCACGGATGACGCAAGCTAAAACCATCCTACTCCAGGCTGAATCTAAGTTTAGTTTCACAAACGGTGATACTAAGAAGTCTTTAACACTATTCTTAGAGACAATAACTGCGCTAAGTGGGCTATTTACCTTTTTTAAACCCAGCGCCAGAAGCGCTGTAAAAAGTGTTCCAAGATCAAATGGAAAGTGGTTTACAGCGAGTTGCCGTAATGCCAAAAGTAAACTCGTGGCTGCTGTCAAAGGGAAGGACCAAACCACTATCAGGTCTGCAAGGAATCTTTACAGGAATTCTGTGTCCGAGGCAAAGCGGACATACGATTTCAATTTCTGGTGTGACCTAACGGAGGCAAGCACAAAGAAAGATGCCAAGGGGTTTTGGGACTTGCTAAGGTCAAGAGAAAAACCCGTAGATCACCAATTGACCTGTAACATTCCTGGTGCTGTTTGGTTTGCCCATTTTTCGAACTTGTACACAGCTAAACCAGGGCTCATCCAACTAGACCCGCCATTAGGGTTTGGTTCTACAGTTCTACCACCTAATGATGATGTATTTACTACCCTAGAAGTGGCGAAGGCAATTAGCTGTATTGTTCCCAATAAAGCGGCAGGCCCGGATGGGATCCCGGGCGATCTGATAAAAATTAATCCCACATTTTGGAGCAGACTTATTGCAGACCTACTCAATGAGGCTACAATGGGGGGATCCTTACCTGATTCCTGGAGGGGCGCTGAAGTCGTCCCTATTTTTAAGAAGGGTATCAGGGAGGACCCAGCAAACTACCGCCCCATTAGCTTGTTGGACTCAACGCAAAAGGTGGCCGGGAAAGTAGTATTGGGCAGGATCCTGGAGTGGGTGGTCGATAACCAGATACTATCTGATTTCCAAGCGGGGTTCAGAGCAGGGACAGGTACCGTCGAGCAGACTTTCCGCCTTCTAATGCTCTATTGGAAGGTAGTGGTGCTAGGAGGAGGCAGTTTATACCTAGTCTTTATAGATTTGAAGACGGCCTTCGACCTAGTCCCACGAGCACTACTGTGGAAGGTCCTTGACGGTTTAGGTCTACCTCCCTATCTTCTGGCCCTATTGGTAAAATTTCAT
This sequence comes from Lissotriton helveticus, assembly GCF_964261635.1. Taxonomy (NCBI): domain Eukaryota; kingdom Metazoa; phylum Chordata; class Amphibia; order Caudata; family Salamandridae; genus Lissotriton; species Lissotriton helveticus. The sequence continues at coordinate 130,315,162 of NC_136064.1, forward strand.
GCAAAAAACTTCGCCCAAATCAGATGGGGTGCCCAGGGAGAAAAAACATCGCGCATCCCAGTAGACAGGGGTGTCCGCCAGGGATGTGTGCTTGCCCCCACTCTGTTTTCGTTATACGTGAACGGAGTGGTGGAGCATCTTTTACAACATCCTGCTGATGCACCATCCCTGGCCGGGAGGAAAATCCCGACACTCCTGTTTGCTAATGACACCCTCCTGATTTCGAAGACACCGACAGGTATACAGGCGCTACTTTCCAGCTTTAAGGCCTTTTGCGATACCAAGGGCCTAGCAATAAATATTGGTAAGACCAAATTCCTTGTTCTGAATCCCCCGAAGAAATCTGTAAAACCCCCCACTCTAGACTCCGTTCCATTAGAGCGGGTCAAAGAATTTGACTATCTGGGCATTCGCCTTTGCGACAGTATGAATTGGAAGGCCCATCAACAGAAAGTGTTTTTAACCCACAAGAGGGTTGTTGGCGCTCTCCTCAAAGAACAACGTGCCTCTTCTACAAAACCGATCGGGGCACTGCTTGACATCTATAGGGCTAGGATTGTGAGTGCAGCGTTGTACGGAGCAGAACTTTGGGGAACCCAGAGAGTGGACACCTTGGCCCACCTAGAAAATAAATTTCATAAAGACTTGATGAGGCTACCCCAAAGCACTCCCACTATTCCACTCTTGCTTGACGCTGGCACTCGCCCTATCTGTGATCAAGCCAAACTACGTCCTTTATTGCTGTGGTCCAGAATTTGGAATGTTCCTGAACTTCATAGTTACGCGGATGCCCTAAAGGATGTCTTGTCCCACCCTGGCTGGCATAAGATCGCCTGGCTTAGAGGTGAAGAAGGCGCTTACCTTGCTTGGTTTGGGTTCTGCGTGGGAAAACAAAACTGCACCTTCCAAACAGGAGCTGAAGAAGGCATACTGGACTTGGGTTGACAGCGAGAGACTGTGTAAATCAAACCATCCAAAAACTGTTGCCAACTTCCTGATGGTCAAATGTAACCCCTCCAGAGAAGCTTACTTGGACTTGATACACAGCTCCCATGATAGGGCTCTGTATATTAAATTCAGGGTTGGGGTTTTACCCTTGTGCCAGTTCACTTCTACTTGGAAACCGCCCTTGCAAACTGTTCCCGACTGTCCATTTTGTGAGCTGAAAACTGAATCTGTTGCACACTTTCTATTCGAGTGCCGAGCCTACTTAGCTCCCAGACGGAGGTGGTTGAAGCCTCTTTTCAGGAGCCTAGGAACTCGTTCACATTTGGAAGCCTTGAGAATACTGCTCTCAGACGCAAGACCCTTCTTTTCAATCTGTTTGGCAAAGTTCCTAGGATGGGCCTGGCGTATAAGAACTGCCAAAAAACTGATGATTCAATAATGTCTCCCCTCCTTTTTTAACATATTTTTAGTCCATCGGACAGATCTCTTTTATTGAATAATGAATTGTAAGTTGTTTTCGAATATTGTTATATTTTGATGTTCTGCTTTTATGATATGTTTTTATATATCGAAATAAAGCTTACTACTACTAAAATAATCATACAAACAATAAACAATGAACCCACTAGTTTGCTAGGCGGTCCTCAGTGTATGTGAATTGTGGTGCTCTATTTTAACTGATTTTTAAGCGTAATCCCTGCTGCTAATAGTTGTGTTGAATCTGTACATGTTTTAAAATGGATGAGTGGAGCAACGGTGGATCTCTATTTCCGCACCTCACGTTAGTTCTAAGCTGTAGTTTTGTAGCCCATCCAACTCCTACGCCAGCCGTTGCGTGACGTTACTGTGCTTACAGATCAAAGAGTTAATTGTTATGAAATGGGGGTGCGCAGATCAAACAGTCTAGAAGCCACGTAGTAATGTTTAAAATCAGTTTCTTTTTCCCAATTCTTTCAAAGCTCTGCAAACTGAGAGAATCAGCTAACATGTTTCATTCCCATACTGGGAACTTCATCAGGGCCATGAGAGAGTAATTATTGGAATGTGCTCTCTCACGACTGCCAGTGTCAAGCTTTTAGTGATGTCATATTGTGTAGGTGCTCCCAAAGTCAGTGAGCATCCATGAGTATGTCTGAATCAACAGAAGGTATTCCTTGAGCATATGCACTTGTCATGGTCCCTTCAAATGCACTGGAACCCAACAGAGAAGCGACATGTATATTAAATCCTGCACAATGAGTTCTGAAAGCCGTCCCAGTTGTGTACTTCTCCGTGTGTTTTAAAACTGGATCTGACCCATTTTTAAAATTGAAATTGACCGGTACCTTCAGTGCATTTCCCTCGCCGGCAGCACCCTCCCAGGTCACCAGCACTTCCACTCCGCTAACGCGGTCCAGTGCTCAGGGGGGGAGCAGCTGCTGCAACGCAGAGCTGATTGGTTGGTGGGTGGAAGGGGGTACCTCAATAGACAGGCTGGAGCTGATGCGCAGCGAGAGAGGGAGAGATGCCAAAGATTGCTAAGCAGTCCTCAGTGTATGTCAATTGTGGTGCTCTGGAAATACTGTGTTTTAATCGTTTTAACTGATGTTTAAGAATAAACCCTGCTACTAATAATTGTGTTGAAACAGTACATGTTTTAAAACTGAATCTGACCCGTTTTTAAAATTTAAATTGACAGGTACCTGTAGCGCATTTTCCCCACAGATAGCACCCTCCTAGGTCACCAGCACTTCCGCTCTGCTAATGCGGTCTGATGCTCAGGCGGGAGAACATCTGCTACAACGCAGAGCTGATTGGTTGGTTGGCGGAAGACAGTACCTAAATAGACACGCTGGAGCAGACGCGTGCAGCGGACGAGCTGCTGGCGTACTGAAGGAATGCCTAAGGCAAGCCCGTCTGCACCTGTCCACGCATGGACCCCTGGTCAATCACTGTTTTACTCTGGGGAAGAACTACCGACTTTAGCCTTGGGAGGCTCTGGTCTAGGTAGAAATATACTAGATAAGCTGAGAGATGAAACAATCCTGAGGAACAATGTAGGGGGCATACCTATGATCCCGCGTCCAGCACCCCACAAAACTACTGTATCCGTAAACCAGCCAAAACTGAAGGTGGCAATTCTTAACACACATTCCTTACAGAAGCACCACCTTGAAGTCTTTTCACTCCTCCAAGATGGAGACATAGACCTTTTGGAGTTTACAGAAACCTGGCTAGGTGACACCTCAGACACAGACATCATTGCAGTCCCCCCCCGGGAGACTTTGATGCCCTCTGGCATAGCCAACACAATAAAACAAAAGGGGGGGTGTGGCCGTCTTCTTTAATAGGTAGATAATAGTTGCCAAAATAGTGGCAGCGAGCATTTAAAATACAGATATACTTGGGGTCAAAATCTTATTTCAATCCTCCTGCCTCCTACTCTTGGTAGCGTACCAACCCCCGTGGTAAACCCCCTGCTTCAACAATATCTTCTCTGGGAATAATAATGACCTCTGCTCACGGTACCAACACCTCCTTGTGGTGGGAGACTTCAATTATCACTGTGATAAAGTACCGATAGAGCCAATGGCCAGCTAATTTGAGACAGCAATGAGCTTGATTGGGCTCTATCAATTAGTCGATGCCCCCCACATTAAAGGACACATCCTGGACCTCAACTGGACCTTGCAACCAGGGGCTAGTCTAATAGACAACAGCCCCCGTGCCTGGTTTGACCACTCACTAATTAGATGATGTGTCCCGATAGACAGCCAACTGTCAAATCCACCCCCAGATTAGAAAAAGGTGCAAAGCTGGAAAAAAATTGAGGCTTAGAACCTAGTGGACACCCTACTCAGGTATCCCACAAAATGTAAGATAAGAAATCTTTGACCAGGAGAGTGAAGCCCTCACCCGTACTCTGCGCGTAGCCATAGACCAAGTGGCACCAGAGCGGAGGGACAGAGTTAGAGACAAGGGCAAGGGGTCCCCTGGTTTGATGAGGTTTTGAGGGAAAGGAAGTAAAAACCTCTGTCAAGCTGAGATGTGGTGGACAAAAATCTATTACGACCAGGAAAGCTAAGTACTATGAGGCAAGAATTACAGTTGCAGCATATAAACTGAAATAGACTTTCAGAATATTAAAAGAACTCAGTCAAAAGTCTGCACTGAAATCGGCAGCCGGCCTATAGACTGTAATACATTCCAATCCTTCTTTCTCCAGAAGGTCAGTGATATCCTCTCCGAGATTGATAATAACCCTATAAATCTGAGTTCCTCAGTTCAGCCCAAAGTCCCTCCCCCCTGTAAGCTACTTACCACCTGCCCCAATCTAGACTCAGCCTCCCTGACACTGCTGATAAATCAGACCAAATTGGGTTCTCTTGCAGATCCCTGCCCCCGAGGATCTTCCAAATGGCCCTTCCTGTCCTGGAAAGGCAGAACCTAACTCTATTATACAACTCTTGAAGTCTGGCTACCTGCCTTCCAACCTGAAGGAGGCCAAAGTCACCCCCCTCTTGAAGAAACCAGGTGCAGATGCTGCAAACCCCAAAAATGATAGGCCCATCTCCCAGCTCCCCTTCCTGGTGAAAGTTGTGGAACAACATGTCCTTAAGACACTCTCGTCATTCTTGGAGGAACACCAGCTACTCCAGGGGCGATAGGCAGGTTTTAGAGCCCATCACAGTACCGAGCTGGTGATGCTGTCTGTACTTGATGAGCTCAGAATTATGGCTGAAAAAACGAGCACCGTGATTTTACTAGATGTATCAACCACACACAACTGTTGGCCAGACTCACGGCTTTGGACATCTGCAGCTTGGCACACCACTGGCTAGAAACCTTTTTGACAGGCAGGTCCCAGAGGATTCAGTTGGGTGAGCAAGTATCGGACAGGGGAACCCTTACTTGTGGCGTCCCCCAGGGCTCTGCCCTGTCCCTGCTCCTCTTTAACATGTACCTACAGCCCCTGGTGGTGGTCCTAGCCCGCCTGGACTTCAGAGTCTTCAACTATGTGGATGACACCCAACTCATCCTCCATATTGACAACTCCTCCCATGACATGATCTGGCACAAACCATTCTCAGATTTACAGTGAACTGGATGACAGCCAATTTGCTGAAATCAACCCTTGTCATCCCCCTAAAAATCAACCCTTGGAGTGACCTTTTCTGGCCCCACGAGCTAGGTGCCACACCCACACAAGGTTGTGAAAATCCTGGGCATATAGGTTGATTCTGAGGTCTTCATGGTCAACCAGGTCACCTCATTGCTAAGCACATGTACAGGCCTCATGAGGCAGTTGCGGAAAAGGGTCCCCCTCCTTTCAACCACCTCATAAAAGATGACTGTGTTGGCCAGTATTGTCTCCAGGTTACACTACAGCAATGCCGGATACATCAGCCTTCCCCAGAAAATTCCTAATAAACTGCAGGTGGTACTAAACGACAAATCCAGGTTGGTTTTCAGGCTCCTGAGAAGGTCTCACACACTGTTCTGAAAGCTGCACTGGCTCCCCATCAGGCAGAGAGCAAAGGGTCACTGCATTGCCCATGAAGGAATCTATGGCCAAGCCCCGGACTACATTAAAGAATGTTCCAGGCCATACACTGTGGTGCTCTGAGGCCTGCCGCCTGGCCGTTCCATGCTGCAACACCGCATCCAAAGGGGCACAGCGTTCTCTGTCCTATTCCACAACAATGGAACCAACTGCCTGAACACCTTCGCAAGGAACCCTCACTCCGTCTGTTCAGGACTTTGAACTACGCTGCCAAGCTCATCACTGGATCCAGATGATTCAGCCACATCACACCTGACCTCAACCACTCTAAAATATCTCCCGTTTGAAGCAAGAATCTAGTTGAAGATAACTTACCTGACAGAAAAGGCCACCACCATAATACACCCGTCTACCTGGCCAAAACACTAGAACTTTCCCGGAGGTAGTCACTACTCAAGAAGCTCCCTACTACTGAAGTTCAATAAGAAGAATATGTACAAACACTCCTTCTCTGGTCTAACCCTCAGAATAGGGAACTCACTACTGCCTGAAATCATGACAAACTCTTCCTCTACCTTCTTCAAAAGGAAGTAAATTCATTTTTTTCGATGAATAGATTCATTTACTTGTCATCCTCAGTCATTCAACCTCATCTTTTAGTTGTAGACTCCTAGGGATTATGATCCTGCAAATTGTTTTGATATACTTTATCTGTATTTATTTGTGTTTTTTTCTCCCTGCTCTGTCCCTTGTGCATCTTGTCTGACACATGTACAGCACTCTTACTCCCTCAAGCTTCATGTTTGTGATATATAAAACTGTGCAAAAAAAGAAAATGTTTTGCAAACTATGAATTTTAAAGTTGCAATCTAATAATTAAATGTAAACTTTACACTAGCACAATAATTTAAAAACACAATGACTCATTTAATTGCTTCTCATTAGAATGTATTAATATTAGCAATTGAGAGGAGATGGAAAGTACATTCTCCCTAAAGCAAACAAAGAAAATTACAATGAAGGAAAATAAACGTGTAGGGTCTGATTGCAAGTAACAGTGCTATTTATTATGCCTCAGAAATAATGGTACCCATTGGCAATTTATTTATCGAGTGAGATAAATGGAGCCTCCTACGAAATGTTGGGAAATACCCTGATGATTTTGGTGATTAGTACACCAAATTGTGGATTGTACTGTAAATACAGAATTATTTACCTCTGGTAACTTTCAGCAGGTTTTATCTACTGAAAGGTAATGAAGATTGAGGTATTTAATGCATCTGGAAATTGTATAAATAAATAAACCAAACTTGTAATTCCAACACTTGCACAAGTGTGTTTACTCAGTAGTCAGAAAACAAGAAACCACTTGTAATCAGGCCATTAGTGTGCCCCTCATTTTACTGCATATTAAACATATCCCTGGTCAGTTTCACATACGAAGGGAACTCATGACCTTTAAAGTAATCAGGTGCTCATATGTAATACTGATATACTTGTGGTGTCGGGTTCAAATCAGGCCTACATACTCTGCTAAACTCTCGAACGCCTTAGTATAGAAGTTGGCACGGACACTGGAAAAGGTAAAAGACAAGTTTATTAAGACCCCATGGGGTGGTGGTACATTCCTACAGCACCCTTCGGCAATGTAAGAAGTAGCACACCGAACATCGGTGCGCGACCTCTTTTATATAGTTTAATAGCAATAAAAAGATAGGCGGTTACAAGTTACACATTTTAGGTACATATAAGGTCATTTTTGGAACACAGCCAGCACGTGGGAGGAGTTCAACGGCACTGGTCAGTTAGTGTGAACATTCCTAAAGAGTGACCAGTTGATGCATAGTGCGCATGTGCGCTTGACCAGTACTAAAAATAGCCTGTTGCCGAGCAGAATAGTGACCATGGGTATCGAGAAAGGACGAAAGGGCACACTGACCACGAGGCAGCGTGTTCATAGGAAACGGAAGTCAGAGGGATTCAAAATGGCCCCCGTTCGTTTTGGTCAAGTTAACAGAAAAGACCGTGTAGCTGTGCTAAACGCTAACTCAGGAGCTGCCAAAACACGACAGACGGCCCTTTTAGCGTTTAGCAAAAGCTACCTCATAGTGGACGTAGTCAGAATGTTCATCCTCAATGTTAATAGCCATTATTTTCAATACTTCATCATTGATCAGTTTCTCTTGCTTATCAATAGCTCGTTTGGACGGAATACAGGCTGTGATACATACAGAACATAATGTAGGGCCACATTGAATACATAGACAAAGGAAAAATAGTACTCCAATAAAAACACAGAGAATCGTTAATAATTTCCAACCCCAAGTACTAAGCAGGGTCCAGAACCAACCAGAAAAGGTCCATGTTCCATTTTCTGGGTGGATCTCAGCAGCTATCTTATGTAATTTTGTAATCGAATCATATACAGAAGGTGAGTTATCTGGTACGTACACGCAACAACTACTTCCGATGACGCGGCATGCTCCACCTCTATCAGCTAGTATCACATCTAGAACCATTCGATTCTGGAGCGCCACAATTCTGGTAATTTGTAATTCCTCAGTAATATTCCCTAAAGCGGAGGCAGTTTCGTTAGCGACTGCTTCCACCACACGCGTAAGCCGCCTTATCTTCCTGCTATTCAGTGCAGCTCCTACGAATGAGAATAACCCCAAATTGAAATCTACATATTGTTGTAAAGTGGTATCAGTCTGGTCTATTTCATCAAGATCTACTGTTCGTTTGACCCTGTTTAGTATGAAATCATGGTACAGAACGTAATCATTGTGGTACATGGGAGGAGCAATAAATACAGGTGGTAATACAAAAGCTATATAACACGTTCCCAACCATCCCAATGGTAGACGATGGTATCCCTTATTTCCACAAATAAAATACGTGTTATGTGAAGCTACAAATGCAATTCCATTTGGTGTATCAAAGGTAAGTGTAATATTACATTCACTGCGGCCTACAGGGATTGTACCTTTATTTCTAATACACAAATCTGCTTTTGTATCAATGACTGTTATCATATGCGAGCTCGTCACATTTATAAGTCTTTGATTCGTATATACACGAGGTGTAGAAACATTGTCCGGACGGTACTCTTCCCATTCAAACTTAGTTCCTTCAGCGTGTGGATAGCCGTCTTTGTCGTTATAACATATTTTATTCAACCGAAAAAGTAGTCCACCTTTCGTTGGCCATCGCAGAGTAAAAAGAAGAGTGTACCAAGCATGACAAGAACCATTATGAGAAAACGGGAGAGGAATGAGTGGTGTTCCTCCCTTCTTCTGATGTCCGGGCAACATTCCACATACCCAACAATTGGACGTGTTTGTCATGTTATGAGTATGATGCAAAATCTTAATAAAGCTGTTATTCAAATAAGTCTGCCTATGTCTTTCTTCGTGAAAAGGCAGAGTGAAATGAAAATGTTCAGATGGACTTGGAGTGGTGGGCAGCAAATGTTCTCGTGCAGGAAACAACAGTTCTATAGTCCAAGCTAATACTGCGATCACCACTACGGTCAAGACAAACAAAACAACACCAAGAATTCTCCCTCTTCGTGTCGAAGGAGATGCCATAGTTCACAAAACAATACTCTTCAAGAAAACAACACTAAGCGGGAAAAATAAAAACGATGGTTCTGAACCGAGGCTGCCGTTGATTTGTTCTCCGGGATTCAAGAACTGATCCCCCCCCCTTGATATTCCCGGCTTCCGTTTCACAAACCTCAGAGCGGTTACCAACCAGTTTCAAAAACACAAAAGGAATCTTATTTCCTGGGGCGTAGATTGTACTTCACTTTATCAGAAACAACGTGGTCCGGGAAGGCTCCCTCCAATTCATCAGGCGTGACAGCTGGGCTCTTTTCTGTATCCAAAATCTTTCTGTAGTCGGATAGCACCACAGGGCTCACCAGATCCGGAGAGACACGTCGGCAGTGTGTTGAATGTATCCACCGCTTCTTGTTAGTGACTCTCACAGCAGTTCGCGTAGCCAGCAGCACTTGCTCAGGGCCATGCCATCTCGGTTCCAAACTGCTGGATCGTTCAAATACTTTGACCATCACGTGGTCCCCAGGGCGGAGATCGTGAGCCTCACCAGTGGAGTTATCAGGGAGCGCCTCTCGAACCTGTTGATTGATAGAAAGCAAATCATTTGTTAATCGTGCCAGATAATCGTTCATCATTATACAAGGCATATCATGTATCAAACGAGGTTTTGGAACTCCCCAAATATTCATAGGCCTTCCAAACACCACTTCGTAGGGTGTGAGGCCAGATCGAGAATGTGGCACTGACCGAATGGACAGTAATGCCAGAGGCAAAGCGTCCGGCCATTTCAGAGATGTAGATGCCACTATCTTTGCTAGCTTCAGCTTCAGAGTTGCATTGTATCGTTCTACTAACCCTGCTGATTGCGGATGAAAGACAGCATGGAATCGTTGCTTGATTCCCAATCCTTTCAGGACGTATTCTACTACTTTTCCAATGAAATGAGGGCCATTATCACTCCACATAAGTTTACAAACACCGTAGCGCGGGAAGTACTCCTTGAGTAACACCTTAGCTGTTGTCAATGCTGTATTGTCTTTCGTAGGGTAAGCCTCAATCCATTTGCTGAAGGCACACACCACTACTAGGACATACTTGAGATTATTACAGCGTTCCAGCTGGATGTAATCCATTTGTAGTACTTCGAATGGTGCAGTAGGTGGAACAAACCCTCCTTTAGGAGTATGAGTCCCTTGTCCAGGATTGTGCTGCAAACATATCAGACAGGTCTGCACTACTCTCTTAGCCGTGCTAGCAATGTCAGCATTTTCCCAAACTCGTGTAAGCAATTTAGTAATTGCGAGAGCTCCAATGTGTGCCAGCCCGTGTGTCATTTGCACCATTGTTTGTAAATAGGCCATGGGTAGTTTCCATCTCTCCATATCTTTACTACGCCAGCAACCCTCATCATCCAATACTCCTTCAGTGGCCCATTTCATACGTTCTGCCTCAGATGCTGACTTCTGTATATCTAGTATTTCTTCTCTAGCATCATGCCACCGCTCAGCTTGTGACTTCACCACATACATGGGGAAATTATTTTGCAGCATAGCGGTCTCTCTCGCAATGCGGTCTGCGAAAGCATTGCCTTGCCCTATTTTGTCCGTCACCTTTTTGTGTGCACTACACTTGACTATTGCAACTTTCTTTGGGCATAACAGTGCATTCAGGAGATCGCGTACCAACTCTCCATGCATGATGTGTACTCCGTGTGAAGTCAGGAATCCTCGTTCCTTCCAAAGTAGGCCAAAATCATGCACTACTCCAAAAGCGTAACGACTATCCGTGTAAATGTTCACACATAGCTCAGCACTTAACTCACATGCTTTCGTTAAGGCTATCAATTCAGCTGCTTGAGCCGATTTCTGGGGTATTCGTGCTGCTTCTACCACGGTCTTAAGTGTCGTGATCGCATAAGCTGCGGAAGTCGTACCATCTGGTAACCTCACACACGATCCATCAACCCACAGTTCCCCATCTACATCTGGAAATGGCGTATCCTGTAAATCGATACGACCCTTTGTCTGTTCCTCAGTCAGAAAAACACAATCATGTTGTTCTTCCTTCTGGGTCTCAGCAACAGGATCCGGCAGTAAAGTAGCAGGATTTAGTGTCGCACATCGCTTTAGTGTGATGTGCGGCGCTAACAATGTTAGCTCATATCCTGTCAAACGGGCACTGGTTAGATGCTGCGTTTTTGTTTGATTCAGTAACGCATCTACCGCATGGGGAACTAGCACCAACAATTTGTGTGACAAAACTATTCCCTCACTTTGTCGTATCGCAACTGCTGTTGCTGCAACTGCTCGAAAACATCCAGGCAATCCTCGAGCCACAGGGTCGAGTACCGCCGAGAAGTATGCACAAGGCCTCTGTTTGTCTCCGTGTGTCTGCACTAACATTGACAATGCGCACCCATCCTTCTCGTGTACATATAATGTAAAGATCTTCGTGTAATCAGGTGTACCCAACACTGGTGCAGAACAAAGAGCTTGTCTCAATTGCTCAAAAGCATTCTGACATTCATCCGTCCATTCAATGGGAATCGGTGTATCTTTAGACAACAATGCCAACAATGGTTTAACGATATGTGAAAAACCCAATATCCATTGCCTACAAAAAGACGTCAAACCTATAAAGGCGCGAACAACCTTCTGAGTGCGAGGGACTGGAGTATCTAGGATTGCTTGAATTCGATCTGGTGTCAATGCACGGCCCTCCTTAGACAAAAGATGACCGAGGTAGGTCACCTTTGGTCTACAATATTGTAGCTTTTTCTTCGAAACTTTATGATTATGTTTGGCCAGGAAGGAAAGCAAAGAAAAGGTACTCTTCTCACATTGTTCTGGTGTGTCTGCAGCAAGTAATATATCGTCTACATATTGAATGAGAACCACTCCCTCTTGTAAGTCAAAGGAATCAAGCTGTCTTTTTAATGCCTGACTATAAATGCTAGGACTTTCAGTATAGCCTTGAGGAATTCGACAGAATCTGTACGATTTATTATTTAATGTAAAGCCGAATAGATATCGACTGTCAGGATGTACAGGGATCGAAAAGAAGGCATTCTTCAAATCGATAACTGTAAAAGTAGTTGCCGTCGATGGAACCAACGTAAGCAACGTGGTGATGTCAGACACCACCGGGTACTGAGGCACTACTATCTTGTTTATTTCCCTCAAATCAATAATGAAACGGTAAACCTTAGCATCTGTATCTCTTTTAAGAATCGGTAAAATTGGGCTATTGCAAACATTGTAGGGGACTTCCTCAACTACTCCTGCCAAAATCAAATCGTTCACAATGTGCATCAAAGCAAGTTCTCCTTCTCTGGAAATCTTATATTGTGGGACACGTGGTAGAGATACTCCCTCCTTTACAGTAATATGTACTGGAGGGATTAACATCTGCCCCACATCCGTGTCAGAAGTGGCCCACAACGTGTTTGGTAAGGAGGCCAATACTTCAGATTCATGGAGAAAACACACTCGCTCAAAATCTGGGTAATTCTCATTCAACACAACTCGCACTCCTTCTGGGGCACAGCGAATAGTAGCTCGAAAGTGTTTTAACATATCGAGTCCAATAATATTATCTGGTGTATTTGGAGACAACAAAAAGGGACATGGGGCAGCAAATTTATCAACATGAAATGCAACTGGTTGAGACAATGGGCTAGAAGTAGGTGTTCCATCGAACCCTATTGCTGTAATTACCTCACCAGACAGGGGAGCCCTTGGAACCAAGTATTTGGACAAAGCGCTACGAGTAGCTCCTGTATCAACCAGAAATTGATCAGTGGAACCCAGAACATGTGCTTCTATGTATGGACCCCTTTGATCAACTGGTACCTCAACCGATTCCACACCCCATCCTACGCAATCCTATGCATAATGCTCATCCCGTGGTTCAGCAGGACCACCCTCATTTATCTGATATTGATTGCGGTTATCAAACGTATTATAATCAGACTGACCACGACCCCTTGCTCCATATCCTCCACGATCATTCGTACCATAGCCTCCTCGATCATTCGTGCCATAACCTCCTCTTGACCCTCCATAATAATTCCTAGACCTTCCACTTCCTCGTCCCCTCAAATTACGCTGCTCTCGAAACACCGGACAGTCTGCAATCCAATGCCCAAACTGTTTGCAGTATGCACATTGATTCACAGAAATGTCAGAACGAGGGGGAGGAGCATTACTGTATGATCCTCGCCCTCCTCTGTTATTTCCTCTCGTAGCCTGAACCTGGGCTAACATTACCTTCGTCTTCAAATCCTTTGCTTTCTTTTCACTACTTTCTTTTGCCTCTAATTCCTGTCTTTCATAATATTGAGCCATAGTCAATAAAGAAGCAGGGGTTGCTGTGGTCCATGAACTTTCACTCGCTTTCAATCGTTTCGCAATCTCCGGTAGGAGATTAGCCACATACTTATCAACGAATAAATGCCTGCCAGTATCTTCTGTCAATAATTGACCACTATAATCATGGAACGCTTCCTCGAAGCGAGAGAAAAAATCGGAAACTGATTCATCCGCTTTCTGCTTACAAGAGGCTAATATAGTCCAATCAATCTTTTTAGCGGGAGCAAGAGTCTTTAGTTTTGTTAGTATGGCCCCTGGAAGGTCTAATATTAATTGACACGGCTTACATGCTGGTTCTCTATCTAAATCAGCCTGAACAAGATCTTTCCAAGTGGCCCCGAGAGTCGTGAGGTCATCAAACCTACGAATCGCTCTCCACATATCAGGGGGCAATATCAACCCGAAAAATAGATCAATATCAACTAACGTCATGATACATGAAGAAATTGCACTTTCAACATTTTCATAAAAAGCCGCAGGGTTTTTACGGGATCAGGTAAAGCATTCTTAAGCGCCATGACATCTGCTCTATTCCAAGGCGTATAAACCCAATTATATACAAAATACCCTTTCGCGTCTTTGGATCTTTTATCATCATCTGTGCCATCCCCTTTATGAGGGACATATAAAGGCGCAGCTTCTCGCATAGGTCTAACATTAATCGCAGCGATCTTATCTGTTTCAAAGATAGGGCATTCTTTGGATATCCCCGTCGCTCCGGACGTAGACGAATTCTTCGACTTTTCCAACTCCCGTAGTCGTGTCGCCTCATTACGCAGTTCAATCAAACGCTTGAAGAAGTCGTCCGCATCTGAAAGAACAAAAAGACCTTTACGAAAATTCTCACGATCCTTGGATATCTCCTTTGGTTCTAACTCGAGAGAATATTTTCTATACCGCTCAACAACTTCATCTCCAAAATGATCTAAAAAATACAGTCGTTCCTTATCAGGCCACTGTTCCATTTGTTCAGTAACGTCAGAAACAGTAACAGTATTAATATTTAGTTTTCGTGCAAATGAACGTAATTCCGCAGCTCGTTCCGCATGTAACCTGGTACGCTGTGTTCGATCACTATCCTCGTCCGAGTCCTCGTTCGGAGCCGTAGGTACGACGTACGGAGGCGGACAACGATCTAGTAATGAAAAATCATCTGTTTCATTAGTAAGGACTGGATAAAAAGGACGCCTGATAGGGAATTGACCATTAACCTGTAAATTGCGTTCTCGTCTCTCCCTCACTTTCTTTTCCTGTAATTCCTTCTCCTGTAGCTGTAAAGCTTTGTCATGTGCAGCCTTCCGCTGCACTTTCTCCGCCAAGGCTTCCTCACGCTTCGCTCGTTCACGCACCTCTTTCTCCCACATACGCACACAATCAAACATATCTTGTCTAGACCTTCGCTGAAACAAACACTGCTCTACATACTGTACCTTTCGAAGGTCAAACGACCCATATAGCGGCCACTGTAATTCACGATCAGTCTTAGTATACTTATGCCATAATGTACTATACATTATAGGTGGAATACCGAATTTGACATACATTTCACGATTTGGAGTCCCCTCTGGGGGAGCCGGCTGCTTTTCACTTAATCGATAATTGGTACCATTTTCAGAACAGCACATCCTACGGAGTGTGCTAAAAACAGGCATGTTCCAAAAAGTACCACGAAAATGTGATACTACAAAAATGTCACCTAACGCGGTGTACCGTTCAAATCAAATAAATCAGAGAAATATCCCTACATGCCTGCCTATGTGAGGTGCACTTCACATATTCAAATTCAAATTCAAAGATTCAAAACGTTAGCTAACAAATTCAATATTCAAATTCAAAGTTTCAAAAAGCCACAGTAAGTGTCAGTAGACTACCTCACCGCTCAAAAGCTTACCAAATATTTTCAACCGTCCAAAGTCCAACTGCCAAGTTCTGTGGTCAAATCAGCCAAAACGGCACATCACGACAATCCAAGATCAGAATCTCAGTCGAGGACCGGCGCCACCTGGGAGGTCAGATCGGAAGGAAGGGAAAACACACCGTGGGTGCCAAGACTCGGGTCACTCAGTGGCAGCGTACGCGTCCATGGCGAGTTTCCTGACCTTCGTCACGACCTCTCCTTCGGGCATCCGAGTCACCGATGAGTCCCTTCGTGGTCGCCAATTGTGGTGTCGGGTTCAAATCAGGCCTACATACTCTGCTAAACTCTCGAACGCCTTAGTATAGAAGTTGGCACGGACACTGGAAAAGGTAAAAGACAAGTTTATTAAGACCCCATGGGGTGGTGGTACATTCCTACAGCACCCTTCGGCAATGTAAGAAGTAGCACACCGAACATCGGTGCGCGACCTCTTTTATATAGTTTAATAGCAATAAAAAGATAGGCGGTTACAAGTTACACATTTTAGGTACATATAAGGTCATTTTTGGAACACAGCCAGCACGTGGGAGGAGTTCAACGGCACTGGTCAGTTAGTGTGAACATTCCTAAAGAGTGACCAGTTGATGCATAGTGCGCATGTGCGCTTGACCAGTACTAAAAATAGCCTGTTGCCGAGCAGAATAGTGACCATGGGTATCGAGAAAGGACGAAAGGGCACACTGACCACGAGGCAGCGTGTTCATAGGAAACAGAAGTCAGAGGGATTCAAAATGGCCCCCGTTCGTTTTGGTCAAGTTAACAGAAAAGACCGTGTAGCTGTGCTAAACGCTAACTCAGGAGCTGCCAAAACACGACATACTGATATGCTTTATTCCGTCTAATAGATTGCACAGATATGTGTTGTTATAATCACAATCCAATGACAGAAGCAGTGCCAATAATAAGCTTTGTGAAGCATTAAGAAATGCAAGCTTTTGTGAGCAGATGAGAGAACCTCTCAGGGATTCTGAAATAGACCCTGCAGTGTCACCAACAGTGCTAGATTCAAATATGTAATACAGTTTGTGCAAATTGAAGCACAATTTAAATGTTCACATCCTGACGTGATTTGTATTTCCAAAAGCATAGAGGCAAATTATCTGCAGAAATGAGGCCAATCTAAATGACAAAGTCTGATGTTAGCCTCATGAGCTCAACAGTGCTGCTCTATCAACTGGATTATCAATACTTGACAGAAGTTCTTGTATAGTAATAAAGGAGCTGTATTGTTATTGGGGTGGTGCAATGGGAACAGCAGCAATGGGTATTGTAGACATGACAGCCTTAGGGTGGACTTCCATTGATATTGTTGCCTTCCTCTCCCACTTTCCTGACCTTGTTTTTGCTGTCTTCATGACTGTGTGCAGTTTACCACTGCTCACCAGTACTAAAATGCTTGTGCTCTCTCCTTTAAACAGGGTAAAATTGGCTCATCCCCAATTGGCATATTACATTTACCTATAGGTCTCTGGTAAGTGCATTACATATGCCCAGGGTCTGTAAATTACATTGTTTCATCACTTAAGTAGGTCATTGCTGAGATTGTGTGCACCGTTTACACTGACATTTGACCATCCCCCAATGTTAATTCTTTTTCCGCCGTACCCCACTGCTCTTATATCAGGATGTTGTAGATTTCATGTTTTTTCTTAACTCTTTCTCATGAACATCTTAAGATATTAATATGAATAGACTACCTGAATCCACCAATACTTTGATTTTATTATCACCAATGGTGATTCCACAAGGGGGGTTCTCAAGATTCTCAATACTTACCATTTGTATATCCTTATTCTCATTAATAATTATTTCATGATTGTGGTGAGACATTCCACACTCATCAACAGATAGCAATAATTCTTCTCTTACCTCTCCCAGATTTTCTACTGTTTTAACACTTGGACTTTGTACTTTAAATCTGCACATTTTAGCTAAATGACCTTTCTTTCTGCATGACCTACACGTCAAGTGTTTAGCCTCACATGCTAAACTATAGGCACTGTGCCCATGGCAAACACACCTATAACATGTAATTTTGTCTTTTTACAACTACATTATGTATATTTTTTGGATTGGATACATATGGAACCTCTGCTTTAGCAGTATTTTTCAGTCCAACCTCTTGTACATACAGGGCAACAACCTCTTTTTCTGAAGATGTTACAGTTAATTTTCCCATGACAATCTCCTTCATCCAAACAGCAGTATGTTCCAAGCTCCTGGCAATTTGTACAGTTTCTTTTAATGTCGGAACCACGGACAAACGTCTTTCTTTGACCTTTTTGTATCTTTTCCATCTCACAATTTGATCACGAATTAAAGACTTCATTAGACCTTGAAGCTCACATGTTACTGTCAATCCATGCAGTGTCGCTACATAAGTCATAATATCCTCTTCATGCGTTTGTACTCGACAAATACATTTGTGTCTCTCAAAACCCCCACTAAGCTTAGCTGTAAAATGTTTTCTAGCATTTGCAACAACATCTCATATACATTTACAGTTTGACCATTAAAAAGTTCCAAAGAAACTTTGGGAAGATCATCATATAACCTTTTTCCCTCTGTCCCTAAATGCTATAACACAATTGCTTGTCTAATTACCAGTCTATATTTGTCACCACCAATCGCTAGCATATAAGTGCTAAAAAAGTTCTTCCAAATTTTCCAAGGAATACTTTGCTCCCCAGGAAGAAGCAAAAATTAAGGTGGAACAGCCATACTTTGATCTTACATATTTGTAATAAAAGAATTAAACAACAAACTATCACAACTAACTAAAAAATAAGTTATAACAATAAATTAAAACACCAATCTAAAATAATTATTTAAAATAACTATCTTAAATAATCTAAAATAATGACACTGTAGTAATATGTCTCTTTACTTCTCTTGTGCAAAATCAGTTTGTAATTGTCCGCGAGTTATTACACAGTTGTAGTGCAGCAGTATCTCCCTTGAATAGCAGAAGTTTCACTTTATCAATGTAGACAACAATCCTCTTTCTATGCTCCTGTCTACAGGAAAATGCGAGGCTGTGCGTACTTGCATCAGACGTTAGGGCAATCTCCTGTAAGTTGGCAGAACTCCCACGATGAGGAAAATTATCACAATCACACCCGATGAGAAAACTACAATGAAATACTATTAGGCACATTAATTCACGCTTCTGCTTTTCACTGTTTTGTGAAATAATTAAATAATACCTTGCGCATTAACTCGCGCCTCTGATTTCCACAGCATTGATTACTTTCAAAGCATTCATGACCTCGCCCTGACCTCACGCGTTAACTTGCACTTCCTAGACTTTGCCTCTCTCGACCTTGTGCTTGGCTTCACACGTCAGCTTGTTTACTTTCAATGCACAGTCTTTTTTACAGCCTCGCGCTGGAATGTTGCTCTCTCTCGTCTCTCTTGTGCAATTGCTCCAGCATTAAACTAATTTAAAATCCAACATGGTAAACATGAACTCAAAGAAAATGACAATAGTTACTTAACTCGAGTTGGCTCTAAAACGCACATCAAAATTAATGATGATTTAATGTTGTAATCCACATAACAAAAATTTGCATTTAGTTTCTAGTGGCAAAATAAGTACCTTCTTCATTAAAAGCTGACAGCAACGCAAGTTCACAGCAATGATTGTACCATTAAGCTTTTAGCTTTGCCGAAAACAACTTGTTCCTTTCAATAAGGCAAATTTTAAAAACGGTGCAATTACTCACAGTTCCAAAACTTAAAGATCATTATCAGGACTCCTCGGTGAGCTGCTTTTCCAGGGCTGGAGGTCACTCAGTAATCTTCCCCCTTGTTGCCAAAAAATGGTGCAACCACGCTCACAGTGGTTAGTAGGTAAATGGTATTTATTCATGAGTACATCTTCATAGTTGTTGTACAGCGACCTCCAGCTTCTTCAACTGACTCTCTTTCCTAGAACTACTCAGTGATGTCAATCAATTACATCACCAAGTTCTACAATAGAAGAAATAAATCTCCACAGGTACCTGACAGTGAAGGGAAGTGTACTAGAAAGATGGCTGACACTGGGGACTGATATCTGAACCTATCAAAACTACCAAATTTCCCTCTGAGACAAAAACACCAGCCACCAGTGACAACCATCTTGCAAGTACACTTACCAGCATTGTATGGATGACTCTCTTCCTGGTGGTCTAGTTGGGCTGGGTGGGAGGAGGAGTGTAAGTATCACAAATAGAGCCTAGGCAAACAAACCTGAGTTCATTAAAGTAGTCTATCACAAAATGGTAGAAAGCATAGTTTGTAATTTCATCTGACGGTGGTGTAAATGCACAAAATACATGATCTGTGTAGGCACACAGCTAAGCAGTCACACATGTTGCTCCTCACAGCCATTCAAATGTGTATGATGAGATGAGGACAAGAAACACCGCACTCACACCTTTCTCACATGTTTCTGGGTTAATAAACAGACTGTGAGTGTGTACGCAGCCACACCTATGTGAATGTTAATGTTAATGTTAATGTTAATATGAGCTTATATAGCGCTGTATCACCCAGGGGTATCTAAGCGCTATGCTAAAGACAAGCACAAAGCCCAGTACATAGGACTAAAAAAAAAAAACATTTGGAGATAAAGAGTACGTATGTCACCATGAAAGTACAGATGTACAAAACATCTTTGTGCACTGGCAGTATTGTAGCCAATGATGTCTATCCGAGGTGCGATTATTGCTTATTGAAAACTTTACCCAAGACCCCAGCATGTCAACTTGAAAACAGTTGATCCACGGGCTTCCCAGAGGCTAACCTCCAGAGCGGGATGGCTTTAGCCCCAGGTCTCCTGACTACTTTTGGCCCCCTGGGGAGAGGTGGTTTGTTGGCTTGCCACAGCCACCCCTCCTGGTGATCGGCTATCCCCAAGGAGGAGGGTAAAGACTACTGGGGTAAGATACAGTCACTGACAGCTGGACCTCAATCACAGGATGCCCACAAAAACACATCTTCCCTATGTCAAGGAAACGATTTCACCCAGCATCTTAAAGAGTTCATGAAATGCAGTCCCTGACTCAAAGTAATTTTTAAAGACACCAAAACCAGGCCTCATCGCTCAATTTTTATGCAAACACCATTCTAATGTTAATAATTCCCCCATCCTGACTTACCAGAAAGGACTAAATCCAGCAATGGAACAATCCCCCGTTTGGAGGGATCTCACAATATTCACTCCTCTGCAATACTAGACCAGAGCACTCAAATTTGGAGACGCCGGTCCCAATACTGCCCATGGCCGGGAAATGAACATAAATATGCAAGTGATTTATCAGAATCACCAGGGGCCACCACTGCTCCAATTCTCGGAAAATGCGAGCAGGTTGTCCCAGTTCAAATACACTGTCACCAACAAGCAACTCTGCAGTTTCCCATTCTGGCATCTTCTTTAGAGCCACCAGGTTTTGATTCAATCAAGACTGAAACTCTAGAACATCAGGGAAATTGTGGGTTCTTAACACCAATATTTCTACAGAACTTTGAAAAAAAGATACAAGGAGGTTATACATAGACGGACTTCTGCCACTGCTATAAAAATAAAAAAACTGAATTCAGAAGCTGGATGTCCCTCAATTAGTTCCTCCCCTATGCCCATTAACATAAAGGACGGTGTTATATTACATTTAACTCCCATAATTTCCGAGAGGAACTACTCTATATGGTCCAGAAGTTGAATCAACTTCCTACATGTATAAAAAATATGTATAACTTCAGCCACATCTGCACCACATCTAAAACATTTCCCATCATCTTCGCAGGGGTATGATATAGATCAAATCTAGTTTTAAAATGTTGTGTTCTCAGATTGGCTGATATTAAAATGTTTCCTGCCATATCATATGATTGTTCTATGTTTACGTCTCCAAATCTATTTCTCCATCTTATATTTTGGGCCTCCAGATCTTCTTTCTGCGTATCTATTAAGCAGCTATAGATCCCACCAATCCGTTGCTTCTGTCTAATAGGCTCGACTAACACGTATGGCTCTATTGTCCTCTATTTTTTCATCAAGAAGTCCCGCATATGGAGGAATTTAAAAAAATCTGTTTGGAGGTGTTTATATTTATCAACTAATATCTGAAAGGAGAGCAGACCTTCGTCCTTATACATTTTGCCTATACATGTAACTCCCTTATCTTTCCATTTCTGAGCAACTCAGTGAAAACCGCAGGTAGTAAAATGGGTGTATTTAATGGGGTGTAAAAGCAGCACCCCACGATTTGTAATTTGTTCCGTACTGCTCCTCATACCTTATAGGCACCTCCTACTACCTTATAATGCGTACTTTTGTAATATTTATACTCCAGCTTTCCAAACAGACAATTCCTTACTCCTGCCCCCAATATCATCTGATCTAAGAAGGGGTATTCTGTGGAGTTATCAATATCTTCTCCAGTGAGTATTATCCAGATGTTTTGCAAAATACATGCATAATAATAAAATGTAAAATTAGGTACAGCCCACCCCTCTTTCTCTTGAGGCGGTGACATAAAGTGCATTGCTCTTCGTGGTTTCCCTTGGGTCCATACAAATCTCATACAGCATGATTGCAGTTGCTGTAGCTGTCCCCTAGATAGTTCTAACTTGCCTCTTATACACACCGGAGCTGATTTTAACCCATTAATGCAGATTTGAGCATTGGGGGTCTTATAAACAGCTTGAATTGCTTGAATAAAGCCAGGGCCAAACCCCATGGTTTGTAATGCACCCCAGAGAAAGCTCCATGACACACGGTTGAATGCCTTCTCGGCGTCTAATATAACTAAACCTAAGGTAGTGCCCTGTATATTAGCTTTGGCCAGCAATGCTACTACCCTGTCAATGTTATTTGCAGTACCCAAAATGGGTAAAAACACATGTTGTTTCAATGATACAAGTGGGGTGATACGATTCGCTAGGCGAGTGGCTAACATTTTTGTATATATCTTCCCACTGGCGTTTACTAGGGAAATTTGCCAACACAACCCTGGGAGCTCTGATATTTTTTTTTAAACAATAATATTTGCTTCCTCCTATGATGGGAGAACTGTCCCCACCTGTGCTTGTTGTAGGGTAGTCAGTAATTCTCTGTGAAGCCTCTTCAAACACCGTCCAGTAGCTTCACTGAATTTGTATCTTTTTCTCCTAAACAAGTTACATTTATTAGCAATTTCTCTGCTCCAATGAAGGTTAATTCTGGGTTTGCATCGGGCTCCTTCTGATTGTAAAGGAGCCGTATCTCCTCCATTCGCTATCATCCGCATCAGTTCTACCTCTGCTAAACTAATCCTCCCATCAAAATCTTGGACCTCAGCTCTGAGTTGTTTCTGTTTATAAAGCTCATTGCTCAGAGTCTCTCCCCTAAACCCTGCTTTTAGGGCATCCCAGACATATGGTTGTACGGTCGACTTATGATTGACTTCTAAACATTGCTGAATCCAATCATTCATGTGGTTTATAAAATTAGAATCTTTTAAAAGTTTAAAGTCAAATGAATTGGATCTTTGTGAGGAAGAATTACTATTACATCTAGTCGGGATATCTATCATTAATGGGCCATGATCTGATGTGATTCTTAGGTAGACTTGTATTCTGGCATCCGTTAATAGATCTGATGGAGCATAGAAGTAATGTAGCCTAACCAATTTGTTGTGAGGATAAGAATAACACATAAGTCTCGGGTCTGATATCTGCAACATAGACCATGCATCTTTCAGACCATGATCCTCCACCAAGTGCTGTAATGCCTTGAAAACTCTAGGTGTTCTGCCTGTATAGTATTTCCACCACTTTTGAAGGTCTTGACTATCCAAGTGGATGTTGAAATCATCACACAAGATCAGCGGGGTAGGCCATGGCGCTAATTCCAGATTAAGACCCTCTAACACTGTGGCTTCGTCAAAGTTAGACCTAAATACAGAGCATATAATAAATACAAATTCCCCCCTAGCACATTCAATAACCACCCAGCGGCCCTGGTTGTCAACCGCTATTCTACCAGTGCTTTGTATCCCATTCTTTGCTAAAATGCCTACTCCTCAGTTTGTGGTAGACAAATCAGATTGCATCACCCGCAGCTCAGCAGCAACCCTTTGCCATTTTGCAATATTATTTAACCCACAAACATTAAATGAACATAACCGTAAGTTACCCTGGACCCTTTCATCCCCCTTCGAAAACTGATGTACCTCTCCATTTATGACCTTATCTCCTGACATCCATAAGCTCATCCTTATTTTCAATTTACTGTGAACTGCATTTTCGATTTTAACCCCATCCCTATCCGCCTTCACGTGACCCACTCCTCCCCCTCCTCTACCCGTAGTGCAGTCAGTAAACAGACTCCACACCTCAAGCCCCTCCTGTATTGAGGCTTTAGGACCAACGGTCCTGGTGGTGGATAGCTAACCTCTCCCAAGGCCCCCCTATATATCTGATATGCTAATAAAGTACCTGATAACCTAATTAAGTATTGATTTCATACAATCAGCCTGATCATATATATATCAAAAAAGTTTCCCTGATGGCCTAACATAATTTTGTCTTTATAGAACCTGCCTGACACACAAGCCTTTAGATCTTCAAAATTTTCAAAAATTCCATACAAATATTTACCTCTGCGTCGAGAAAAAAAAGGGAGTGAAGAAGAAAGGAAGAAAAAAAAACAGAAAAAAAGGTGGGGAGGGGTCATTCTGCACTTTCCATGCTTCTTTCTGCACCTGTCTTGCTTCTTTCAGCACCCCTGTTTCCCTTTATGTACCACTTGTTCCTCTTTTTGCACTCTTCCTGCCTTTTCTGCACCTCTCTTCCCTCTTTATGCAAGTCTGTTGCCTCCGTCTGCACCTCATTTGCTTCTTTCTGCACCCCTGTTGTCTCTTTCTGCACTTGTCTTCCCTTATATAATATTTTATTTATGTTATAGTTCTATAGAGCGCGAACCAGACCTATGAGGGTATCAGAGCACTTTACAGTATTAAGGGTGGTATACAAAGCGATGGGAAGGGAGGGATCAATTGGGTAAAATAGTGGATACAAAATGCAAGAAGACACGCAGTCTAAAGTCCTGGCTACATGTGGGAAGGAAATTAAAACAAGTAGATACATTGTACAAGAAGGCACATAGTCTCAACTCTTTGGAGAATGCCCTGGAGTGCAGGAATAGGTATCATCCAGAGAAAGATTTTAATATAACGTGTTCATTAGGCGAGAGAGTTCCAAATCCTTGGCGCAGCCCCAGTGATGGCCTGATTGTAGTTTTTTTTCTTCCAGAAACATGCAGGTTGCAGCAGTAGGTTTTTGGCAGTTCGGGAGTTTCTGGGTCCTCCTGATATCACGAGTTTTTGTGCAAGAAATATTAGGGAGTTGTTATAAAGAGCTTTGTGAGTAATGCAGGCCAGTTTCAATTGGATTCTGGCCTCTAGTGGAAGCCAGTTCAGCGCTTTGAGGTGGGGAGAGATGTGGTCATTTTGCTTTGAGTCGGTTAGTAGTCTGGAGGCGGTGTTGTGGCAGGCTTTCAAAGGGGCCAGAGATTTCTTGGGTAGACCGGCAAGAGTAGAGCATCCATATTCTAATCTGGAAATGACTAGTGTCTGTACTGCCGTATTAAGGTCGGACACATCATGAAGGGCTTTAGGTTTCTTAGGTAACTCAGGTGGAATCTATCCATTTTGGCCATCGAGTTTATATGGCCACGCATGTTCAGGCTGCCGTCCAGGGTTATTCCAAAGGATTTCGCCGAGGAGGGTAGTTTAGTGCTGAGATGGTCTTGATCCATTCCTGGATGTCTGGATTGGGTTTGGGTGGAGAGATCAGAAGCAATTCAGTTTTATTTGCGTTGAGTTTAAGCTGGTTGGCTGTGAGCCAGTGGACTGTCAGCTTCAATGCCTCATTCAGGGAGAAAATTTCACAGGGGAACAGATTTTTATGTAGATTTGTGTATCGTCGGCGTATATAAGGTAGGAGATATTGGCGGCATGTAGAACCTCGGTGAGACGTTCAAGGTACTTTAAGCCTATCTGTTTCAATTAAGGTGATGGTGCATGTGACACACTTCACAACATTATGCTTTGCAAACAGAATGCTAAATATTTCTAAGCTTCAATCAGCTGACATCAAAGAAGAATAGAATGTGGATGAGGTTTGGAGCGCACACAAATCAAACTGACTTCTGTTCATCGATCATTTGCAATTTAGATGATTTAATATAAGTATAGCTGCACAAACAGAAGAAGTAGAGTTTGAAACTTTGAATACTTGAAAATGGCATCATTTTCTGAGCTGAAAGAGCTCCATGAACGATACTTGGATGCAGCTTTAATGCTGGAAACATATTCTGCAAATGATTCTGCCTTCCTTAATGATTCAGTTATTCAGATGTTACCTTCTTTCAACAACATATTCACCTCAGGTATGTTTCCTATAACTCCTGTTTTCCAAGCTGAAGATGTGGTTAAATATCACTGTATATGCTCTATGTTTATGCATTGAATTCTGAGAATTGTTATGAGAGCTTCTTTCTTTCGGTGCATTAATTGTTTCATCGGTTCTGGTTATTTAAAGACAAGAATGAATAATAAACGTATTTTTCATTTTTGTTGCTAATGAAATCAAAAGCAGGAATAGACAGTTGACAGAATGAACAAATGTAAAATCTTCAAAAGCACAAAGATGATGAAAAGTACATTGTAAAGTATATTAATATTTACAATCTATCCATAATGTCTTGTACATTGTGCATTGAAAAGCAAGATGAATGTCAATAATGCCACTTATTTTCACTGACATTGCACAAATTATGTACATTTGAAAACTAGAAAACTGGAATAAAACACAGGAGGCTGTTTCTGCAACTCAGTATATAGAATGCACCAGTGACTGAGATGGGACAAATTGTACAGATCTAATCCCAATAAAATCGTCTGACGATAAAATCATGCTCCTTCATGAATGGAATATACAAATATATTTCCCTAGTTCTTTTTATGAATCTTTTATATCTTACTGTTCCATGATAATACAGCTGTAGATATTCTACCATAGAATATGTCAACTAGAATCAACATCTAGTTCATGGGCTGCATTCAAAAGTACATCTGCGCACCACATTTTGGTAGATGGCAGTGGAATTTCCATTGTCGCATATTTAAATTTTAAATTTTAAATTTAATTTTTTTTGTTATATTGGGATACTGTGGCACTGTTCACAAACGTAAATGTTCTATTTCTGCTATAGTCCCTTTTGCTGGTGTTATTTTGGCTGCCTAGGCACGCTTTAACCATGGTGCAAGGGTGCCTGTGTTGCATGAAGGGCGGTTTTTGGAAGGAAGGGACGCTTTCTTGCACAAAAACAATCAAGAGTGGCATATTCCTCAGACTGCAGCACACAAAGAAAGAGGAAGTAACAAGGATGATCTGGCAATGTTTAAAAAAAATCATAGAAGTTGCATGAGAATAACATGTGCCCACCCTTCTCTTGACATATGTGGTTGGACCCTGGGGGATGGGGTCCCTGGGGATAAAATTATCTGAGGGGAAGGGGGTTTGTGCCCCTTACCTATTAAATATGTTGCCGGCGTGCCCAGGGTCAAAAGTGGCCCGTGGAGGGGGGGTGCGGGTTGGCTGCCTTTGGCTGCCTTTAGCGAGTTGGCAGCAGAGATTGGTTGCAGACCAGGCCTTGTGTCCAACTTACCACTGCACATGGCCAAAGACTGTGTACTGCATGGGGTTAGTTGTATATGGTCGGTTGGCCACAGTGCATAACCACAGGCTGGTGATGTGTGGCATTGGCCGCATGAGGAGGTTGGCCGCAGGGCCTAGCTATATGCCAGTCTCTGAAGCCAACCTAATGCTGCTCAAAACAGGAGGCTTTGCGCTGTGTTTGATTAATATTTGGTAATTAAATGTTTCTGTACTTTAAAAAACTTAGAAATTCACAAAAAAAACAAAGGTTACAGGGACGGTATAGTTAGGAAATAGTATTAAAAAACTTAGAAATACACTGAAAACCAAAGGCTACAGGTATGTTATAATTAGGTTCAGATTGTATGTATAACTCGCTACCTCACCATGCACTGCTAATTACTCCACATATTACATAACATCTTCTATGAAACTATTGATGATAACCCTGCAGAACTTGCAGTGAACTATCGTTATCTTTGCGGCACAAGTTATAGTTTCTTGAGATAACTATAACTATAACTGCTGAATTTCTAGGGTTTTTCGTGTGTAAAATCTAAACTTAACAGAAAATGTCGCTGTAACTTTTGGCAGGAAGCTAGACCTTGGTCTGCAGATTAGGCTTTTTGTTACTTGGTGTAAATCCATTAAGTATATTTTGAGGTATTTGGTAAAAAAATAATTGTATATTGTGGCAAATGGGCTCATGACTGAGAATTCCGCAGAGGTCCTATGAGAGCAAGAGATTGAAACTGGAGAGCGAGAGGCACGAACAAGTCTTACGAGCGATCTTATAGTCCGGCTGTTGGAATGTTAAAAATTAAATGCTTGTTATTACTGTTTGCTGTGAAAAATTAGAGTTGTTGTGGAACTGAAGAAAAAAGCTATTTAAAGAGGCAGCATGAAAGGCATGCTGTCCCCTAGATTTGGAGAAGAGGTGTCCTTGGAATCCCTACTGTGAAAAAAATAAATGTATATTGTTTGTAACTATGTTTTATGTTTTGTGGAACTCTCTAGGGATTGTGTGTAGTAAAAAGGAGTAGATGAGTTTTCAATGCACCCTATTAGTAGGGATGCATATTGTGGTCCTTGTTTTTGAGAAGAAGCTTAAGAGATAAGTTCTGTAATGATTAGATTGTTAATACAAAAAAGAGTTACTATTTCAACAAGACTCCTGCCGGAACGTGAACAGGAGAAAGGAGTAGGTGATGTATGAATACGCTCTGGTATGCACACTTGTTACTGTAGTAAGGAGTCTTACTGGAGATGGTGTTTATCAGAATCTACTATTTACGCCCCTCTGCTTGGTGAGAGTGTTGAGTAGAGTGCAGTCTCTCCCTACACCCTACTATGCACACCTATTATCAGCGAGAGGGATGTTAGCATAGAGGATAGTCCCTTTCCACTTACTACTGCACACTCCCATCAGCTGCGAGAAAGGATTGAGCAGTGAGGTTGGTCTCTCTTAACATACCCTACAATTCACACCCGTCATCTGAGCCTGAGGTCCAATAGGAGTGCAAGGCTTTCCCCTCACCCATCATCTGAGAGAGAGCAAGAGATCTGAAAGGACAGTCTTGTTATTCTCCATGCACTACTACCGACATAAGTCATCTGAGAGAGATGTATGATAGGAATATGAATATGACTATGATTTGTAAAGCGCAAACTCATGCTCAAGGGCGTATTGGCACTATAGAGGCACCCAAAGTGGTCCTCCTAAATAGGGGGACAGTCAAGTCTATGGCAGAACACAAGTGAAGAGTCACCCACGGGATAAACTATGTAAGTTTCTCCTTGAAATGGATTGGCCCCAGACCGTGCAGTGATTTATAGGCCAGACAAAGGGCCTTGACCCTGCAACGTTCTCTGACCGGTTGCCAGTGGAGGTTCCCGATGGCTCCTCTTGCAGATTCCTATTTTTGAGTTTTGAAGTGGAATCGTTAAGCTGCATGCTGCAGTATCTGCTGGCCTCCTCAGAAGGCCTGTAGTAAGGATGAGATAGAGTCTGTTGCAGTAGTCGGTCCTTGTGAGTAACAGTGCAAAGATCACGGTTTTCAAAAGCTCAGGGGGTAGGAATTTTTCAATCTTTTTTACAAGCCATAGAGAGCAGTATGAGGCAAATGTGAGTTTTTTCACTTGGTCATTGAGCTTCAACTGGTTATCGAACAGAAAGCCAAGATTTTTTGCTTTATTTATGGGTTCAGGAAGTGGGCCCAGCTCAGGCTGCCACCATGCCAGCTTCCAGAATGAAGGGTTATTGCCAAAGATAATGACCTCTGTCTTTGTGGCATTCAGTTTAAGACAATTGTTGTACATCCACTTGTTCACATTGCACATGCAGGTCCTAAATGCAGAGCCAGAATTGATTTCGAATTCGCTAGTGATACCACAATTTGGTTATCATTAGCATATGATGTCAGGGAGAAGAGAGAATTTTTGATAAGTGTGGCCAGTGGTATGATATAAAGATTGAACAATGTAGGGCTCAAGGTCGTGGAAGGATTGGAGGAGATCTAATGCTGTGTCCTTGATCCCCAGACTCTGTATGCGGCCAACCAGAATCTTATGGTTGACCGAATCAAATGCCGCCGAGAGATCCAGCAGGAGAAAATGAAACAAAAAAAACATCTGCCTGAATTTTTTTTTTTAAAGGTGCTCAAAGTCACAAATGTACTAAACCAGTCCTAAAATACAGGCCTTCCCAATTATAATGCAGAGTATATTGTATGATGCAAAAGATCACATTGATTTATGTTGTTTTATCAAAATTGTAACAAAGCATAATAGAAATAAATATCAGAAACAATAAAGCACATCTTGAATCACAAACACACACTCTTTCAAACCAAACCAACAAGTCACATATCCACATAGACTCATCCATCCAAACAAACATTACAATTAATTAAATATCAATATACATTGTTGGGCGGTATCAAAAATATCCCCACAATTAGGAAGGAGACACATACAATTTAAATAATATAAGGCGAGTTGGTTATATAGTCATATTTATCAGGCAATCACTTCCACAGGCAGGAATGCAGTTCATAGTCCAGTATCTTCTCAGGAAATGAGGTAGAAAAAACCAAGACATCATATATGTCCAGCAACAACGAACGTTTCGGTGTTTTTTTAACCCAAGACTGGGTCACACCTTCTTCAGGGCGAGCTGGTCAGGTGTGAAAACCAAAATAAGGTGCGCCTAAGGAGAAATAGACATAATATAAAAACATGCAATGAATAATACACTATAATGGGTTGGCGTATCATAATAACAGAATAATCCCTGTTGATACTCATAAAGAATGGGAAGGCACAGGTTATGACATTTAAATAAAAGGATGAATTCAATTGAAAGGGGGCTGGCACACTTTTAAAGACAAAAAAAACAAAAAAACAGACATAAGTAACCTATCCAGTCATCAACTAACATATAATGCTCTCCAAAACAACAGAGGGAAATGTATACGTGCCATGTAAGAAAGAAACACCAAAGACATTGAGTCTGTTAAAATACATATTCCACCTGATCGTGAAGTTCGCGACCAGCAGAGGGAAAGTGATAAAGTGGCTAGCAGATTGTTGGAAGATGCCCAGTGGGGCACAGCAGTACCTGCGGTCAAATATCCAGGAAGAGCCAAGATTATGAGGAGCAGCAAGGCAATGGAAAGTAGGGTCAATAACAGGGCCTGCAAAGTAAAATGAAGGTATTTGATCTGCAGTCAAAGACCAGGATATCAAGATTAAGCTTATGGTCATTGGGTAAGTGAAAGAACGAAATGGGCCACCGCTTTCCCCAGTAGATGGATAGACAGCTGTGTAAGATTCAGAAAGTGATATGCCACGAGGTCCGAATGAAAGCCACAAATACTTTTGTGAAATACAGGAGGCCTCCTGGGTACAGAATAGGTTTTCAAATACAGATAACCCGCTAAGTCCAAAGAAAACACAAATACATACCCGTTAAGTGGCCTGACTAAAACAAGAAATGGAGTATTCAGAAGGCAAAGAGGCAAAGAGAGCTACACTGCATCATAGTAATTAAAGGATGAGGTTGGTAAAGGGCTTTCTCCTTGTTGCAAGAGAGAAAACGATATAGGACAGAAAACTTGGTCCAACCAGGGTCTGGTTACATTCCGGTCTAGTCATTATAGGTAAAGAATAGCGGGGAAGGCTAAAAGTAACCCTTGCTCTGCTCTAGGTGGAGTGGAGCGAGTACCATTGATAGAAAAGTGGCAAGATTAGCATAATGTGCAATCAGCTTAAAATGATAACATCTAAGTAAATTATACCTAGATAGATCGACAAACTGCGGGAAAGAAAAAAGAGTGCGTGAGCACAAATAAAAATGCTCTGCAATGCTGGACAGAAAAGGAGCACCGGAGCAAAACTGGAAAGGCTCTACAATGGAGGACTTACCTGATATGTATGTAACAACGACCAGAATGCCAAATGTCCGAAGTCCCGGTCTTTCAGGGCAAAGCCGACGACTGATACGAGCGGCTGAGAAAGCCGGTCGGCAGCCATCCAATTTAAATGGGGAGAGCACGCGTTTGGTCGGCCGGCATAGAAAGGCCACAAGGTAGCTACTCTCCTCCTATAATATCCGAGCTAGAAAGGGGATATGAATAGGGCAGGGGGACAAGGCCCAGGGCGCCATGAAGGAATGGGGAGTATAAGAAAAAGATGGCCAGGAACAAACATTAGCCTGCTTTATGAGAGATATCGTCATGACCATTATACAAGGATAAAAAAGAGTTGTACAGAAGGGGAGAGGCAAGGGTAGAGAAGACAATGAAAAATGGTAATAGATGTGAGGTGGAGCACAAGCGATGTCAGAAAAAGAGATAGAAAGTGGGCTTAAAATATAAAGTAAGCAACATCTGAGATCGCTCCCAGCACTTCGACCCAATGACTGATCAGAGGGGCATTGTGATTCAGTATTCTAATGTTAGGTTTGTGCTTCCCAATTCGGTTAACGGGTTAATTGCTTCTCCTTAGAATTCATTAATATTAGCAATTGAGAGGAGATGGAAAGTTTATTCTCCCTAAAGCAAACAAAGAAAATTACAATGAAGCAAAATAGATTGGACAGTTCCACTGTAAGAAAGATTGGAGCATCAACCCTCTAAGAAAACAGTTAAAGGGTAAAAATCCAGATCTTTAAAGACTTGTGGAAGGAGAGGTATGACTCAAGGTAGGAGATCAATATAGGGAGAGTATTCCAAAGTTTAGAGGCCACCACAGCAAACGCTCTTCATCCCCACCTTGCCCTCCTAAACCTGGGAATAACCAGCCACATTTTATTGGCAGAACTCAGCTGTCTTGTAGGGATATAATGTTGGAAGAGGTGTTTGATTCCCTCTGGACCAGGATTAGCATCAATGGCCACCCAGGTGACAACAAACAGGGTCAGCATGGGTAAAGAGGAACCTTCCCTACTATCCACGGGGACTGGAGTTGGAATAGTAAATTAAACTATTCACTATCCAGCACCCCCCAACGCAAGTCGTTGTTATGACTTGCGTTGTAAAAGTTGCGTGGTAAAGGCATGCGTTGTAAAATCATGCCTAGTAACGACATACATCCAATGATTCCATATTCATGTAAAGGATCAATCCTCTTCCCTATTCACAAGAAAGGCAACCACTCCAACCCCACCACCTATAGGCTCGTGGCCCTGCTGGATGTAGAAGTCGAAGCTTTTGCAAAATTATGATTGAGAGATTTAGAGGACTGAGATAGTAACAATGAAATACAACCATTCTACCAGACCGGCTTCAGGAAAAACAGCGCAACAACGGACAACATCATAACCCTGGCCTACATCTCAAAACGTGCAGTGAAAGTCAGGCACCTGCCATTGCTCAGCACAGCTTTTGATAAAGTCGATACAGGCAAACTTTGGGGACAACTGTCAGCCTGGGGGGTACCATCTAAGCTATTGAAAGCCATCATATCCCTTCATGAGGGGACCTGGGTACAAGTTAAAATGAGCCCCACATCGCTATCAGCAAAAGTTGAAACCAACAACAGACTGAAGCAGGGCTGCGTCCTGGCCCCCCTACTATTTAACCTTTACACAACAGACTTGGGGGAAGCTATGAAAGAGGCTAGTCTAGTTCCACTGAGACTGGGCATGGCAAGAACGGCAATTCTTCAGTATGCAGATGACACCGTAGTGATGAACCAAACAAGGGTGGTCCTCAAAAGAGCACTAAAGGAGCTGGGGTAGTACAGCAAGGAAAATCACCTGACAGTTAACCAAGGCAAAACAAAGATAATGGTATTTGGCAGATACCCACACAAAACACAAACAATCTGGAATATGGGAGATCACCAACTTGGGACCACCACAGCCTATAACTATCTGGGGGTTTAGCTAAATGAGAGGGCAACATCGGCAGCTCATATAAAACATCTTACTGCCAAAATCAACAGTGTAATCCTTTCAATGAGACGCCTACGTCAACGCTTGACCATCCCCACAGCAAACCCCATGCTGAAGGTTCCTAGAGCAAAACTAATTCCGGCCATTAACTACAGTCACTTGGCATTTGCAAGAGCTTAAGACAAACTTATGGCAGCAGAGCAGGTCAAAGCTCACAAGATGGTGCTGCGAGTACCCAGGAATGCAAGGAACACAAGATGACAGCTGGAATTAGGGCTCGGCAGACCCAAACTGGCCCTCCAAGGGATCTAATAAAGTATTATATTATAGAGTCCTTAAGGCACAGCATAACTCTCTCAAACATCAACTTGTAACAATTTTCATAGATGAGATCTCTTCCTGGAACACCAAGTTGGGGAAAACAATAGAGACCCTAAATATAAACCAAATAGTATGCCCCTAACAGACATCCTGCATAAGGCCTGGTCGAACATCATGAGACCGCAGGTCTGCTCCATTTCGTATGAAAAGGATTTAACCACACTCCGACATAACACCTACACATAGGCATTGGATGAATCTTACACCTTGGGGAAAGCCCAACCATACCTAAGGGAAGCCGTAGGGACCCAGGCACGCAAGAGAATTATTTTCATGAGGCTAACTGCCCTTAGTACTGTACAATCCAGCATGGGCACGTGCAGACAGAGCTGTCAAGTGCCACCTATGCAACTACCAACGGGAATCGTGGCTCCATTCATCATTCATTATTAACCATGACTGACGCAGGCCCTTTTACATGGGGCTTGCCCCATGTGAAGTGACGCATCGCTGCTTTCACGCAGCGATGCGTCATTTCTCATAAATGATGCCCTAAGTTTTTAGTGTTTTTGTGATACTAATTCGTTTCATAGTACAATAAAAAAGACTAAAAACAAAAAAGCTCAAAACCAAGCTTGTTCAAAGAATGAATAGCAAGTGCATATTCTGAAAGATTCAGTTCAGTGGTAGAAATAGCATTGCTGTATCTGTTTACATTAAGATGATGGTGCATGTGACACACTTCACAACATTATGCTTTGCAAACAGAATGTTAAATATTTCTAAGCTTCACTCAGCTGACCTCAAAGAAAAATAGAATTTGGATGAGGTTTGGAGCGCACACAGATCAAACTGACTTCTGTTCATCGATCATTTTTAATTTAGATGATTTAATATAGGAATAGGTGCACACACAGAAGAAGTAGAGTTTGAAACTTTGAATAATTGAAAATGGCATCATTTTCGGAGCTGAAAGAGCTCCATGAACGATACTTGGATGCAGCTTTAATGCTGGAAACATATTCTGCAAATGATTCTGCCTTCCTTGGTGATTCAGTTATTCAGATGTTACCTTCTTTCAACAACATATTCACCTCAGGTATGTTTCCTATAACTCCTGTTTTCCAAGCTGAAGATGTGGTGAAATATTACTGTATATGCTCTATGTTTATGCATTGAATTCTGAGAATTGTTATGAGAGCTTCTTTGCTTTTGGTGCATTAATTGTTTCATCGGTTCTGGTTATTTAAAGACAAGAATGAATAATAAATGTATTTCACATTTTTGTTGCTAATGAAATCAAAAGCAGGAATAGAGAGTTGACAGAATGAACAAATGTAAAATCTCCAAAAGCTCATTGATGATGAAAAGTACATTGTAAAGTATATTAATATTTACAATCTATCCTTAATGTCTTGTACATTGTGCATTGAAAAGCAAGATGAATGTCAATAATGCCACTTATTTTCACTGACATTGCACAAATTATGTACATTTGAAAACTAGAAAACTGGCATAAAACACAGGAGGCTGTTTCTGCAACTCAGTATATAGAATGCACCAGTGACTGAGATGGGACGAATTGTACAGATCTAATCCCAATAAAATCCTCTGACGATAAAATCATGCTCCTTCATGAATGGAATATAGAAATAAATGTCCCTAGTTATTTTTATGAATCTTTTATATCTCACTGTTCATGATAATACAATTACACCTGAGTACAGCTGCAGATGTTCTACCATAGAATATTTAAACTAGAATCAACATCACATTAGACACAAAAGGTATACAACGTTTACCACGCAATTTTTACAACGCAGTACCATTACCACGCAACTTTTACAACGCAAAAACTTTTACAACGCATACCATTACCACGCAGGATTTTACAACGCATATACTTTTACAACGCATACCATTACAACGTAAGTATTGGTAAGTATATCATTATTTTTTAAATGATATATGTTTGGGTTTTTGGGTAAAGGGGTCAGTTTTCAGTTTTTGGGTAAACGGGCATTTTTAGGGTTCAGGGTCAGTTTTCAGTTTTTGGGAAAAGGGGTATTTTTAGGGTTCAGGGTCAGTTTTCAGTTTTTGGGTAAAGGGGTATTTTTAGGGTTCAGGGTCAGTTTTCAGTTTTTGGGTAAAGGGGTATTTTTAGGGTTCAGGGTCAGATTTCAGTTTTTGGGTAAAGGGGTATTTTTAGGGTTCAGGGTCAGTTTTCAGTTTTTGGGTAAAGGGGTATTTTTAGGGTTCAGGGTCAGTTTTGGGTTTTTAGGGTAAAGGGATATTTTTAGGGTTCAGGGTCAGTTTTTAGTTTTTGGGTAAAGGGGTATTTTTAGGGTTCAGGGTCAGTTTTGGGTTTTTGGGGTACAGGGGTATTTTTAGGGTACAGGGTCAGTTTTCAGTTTTTGGGTAAAGGGTATTTTTAGGTTTCAGGGTCAGTTTTGGGTTTTTGGGGTACAGGGGTATTTTTGATAAATTAAATTAAATTACATTTAAAATAAATTAATTAAATAAAATAAAATTAAATTACATTATATTAAAATATTTTTAATTAATTTAAATTAAAAAATTATTATATACTTACCAATACTTACGTTGTAATGGTATGCGTTGTAAAGGTATATGCGTTGTAAAATCCTGCGTGGTAATGGTATGCGTTGTAAAAGTTTATGCGTTGTAAAACTTTCGTTGTAATGGTATGCGTGGTAAAAGTATGCGTTGTAACGTCATATATCCGACACAAAACGTTGCCCCCATACCAATTAGCTTGCCCCAAGCATGAATAGTGCTTGGGCTGCATTCAAAAGTACATCGGTGCGACACATTTTGGTAGATGGCAGTGGAATTTGTATTGTCACATATTTAAATTTAAAATGTTAAATATTTAACATTTTTGTTATATTGGTATACTGTGGCACTGTTCACAAACGTAAATGTACTACTAGTAGAATGCACTCCTACAATTGTATGTATTTTAATACTTTGGGTATTAAAAAAATAGGAGTGTAAAGTAGCTAAAAAATTTAGTTAAACTATCCCTGCTGGTCCAATGTACAATGTCCATTTTCTGTTTCCCATTGTCAGTTAAAACCTGGCAGTGGGGACAAATATTGACCTCACACCCAGTGAAAACACACCCTGGATACAGGTTTAACTATTGTTTGGATTTGTTATACTCCATGGCCACCAGTGTGTGTAATGCTGTGCAGATTCTGACATGTATGGGCATCTGTGGACACTGAGCAACGGACAAAGCTCTCCGAACAGGTTGCAGGTGCCAAATGACAGCAGATACAAAAAAAATATGAGAGGGATTCTTGCAGGTCCTCTCTGAAATGGAATATGTGCCATGGTGCAAGGGTGCCTGTGTTGCATGAAGGGCGGTTTTTGGAAGGAAGGGACGCTTTCTTGCACAAAAACAATCAAGAGTGGCATATTCCTCAGACTGCAGCACACATAGAAAGAGGAAGTAACAAGGATGATCTGGCAATGTGTAAAAAAATTATAGAAGTTGCATGAGAATAAGATGTGCCCCCCTTCTCTTGACATATGTGATCAGAACCTGGGGGATGGGGCCCCTGGGGATAAAATCATCTGAGGGGAAAGGGGTTTGTGCCCATTACCTATTAAATATGTTGCCGGGGTGCCCGGGGTCAAAAGTGGCCCGTGGAGGCGGTGCGTGGGTTGGCTGGCTTTAGCGAGTTGGCCACAGAGACCGTGTGACCAACCTACCTCTGCACATGGCCAAAGACTGTGTGCTGCATGGGGTTAGTTGTATATGGCGGGTTGGCCACACTGCATGACCACAGGCTGGTGATGTGTGGCATTGGCCGCATGAGGAGGTTGGCCGCAGGGCCTGGCAATATGCCAGTCTCTGAAGCCAACCTTATGCTGCTCAAAACAGGAGGCTTTGCGCTGTGTTGGATTAATATTTGGTAAATAAATATTTCTGTATTTTAAAAAACCTAGAAATTCACTAAAAAAACAAAGGTTACAGGGATGGTATAGTTAGAAAATAGTATTAAAAAACTTAGAAATACACTGAAAACCAAAGGCTACAGGTATGTTATAATTAGGTTCAGATTGTATTTATAACTTTTATTTATCTATAACTCGCTACCTCACCAGGCACTGCTAATTACTCCACATATTACATAACATCTTCTATGGAATTATTGATGATAACCCTGCAGAATTTGCAGTGAACTATCGTTATCTTTGTTATGTTATGTTATGTTAAAAGAATTTATTAAGCGCGACTAACACCATTAGGTTTCTTGGCGCTTGTGCTGAGGGAGCAGTGAAAAAGAAGCAGGAGGACAGGGACTAATTATAAGCCTCAGTAAAAAGAAAAGTTTTAAGGAGGGATCTAAACCTAGTGTAGGAAGAGGACAACCTAAGAGAAAGGGGGAGGGAATTCCAAAAAGAAGGAGCTAAGAAAGAAAACCTGAAGCCACCGTGTTTCTTCCTCTTGAACCTGGGAACTGAAAGCAAGGCCATCTGAGATGACCGAAGATTACGAGGAGGATCATACGGATGAAGAAGGGAAGAGATGAAGAGGGGGCCATGACCAGTAAGAGATTTGGAAATAATGCAGCCTAGTTTGAATTTGCAGCGGGCAGAGACCGGGAGCCAGTGGAGACTTTTTAAGAGAGGACGAACGTGTTGATCTCTAGGTTGGTGATAAATCAGGCGAGCGGCCTGATTTTGGATCAACTGAAGTCTCTTAGTTTGATAGTCAGGAATGCCTACATAGAGAGCATTTGAGTAGTCGAGTCTGGAAATGACTAACGCAAGCAGGGTCAAAGTGAGGGCCTCGGTAGTAAGTAGGCGGGAGATTTTACGAATTTTCCTGAGTTGGAAATGGCTGGAGGACACTACTGCGCTGATCTGGGGCGTCATAGAAAGGTCGTTACTAATGACGACTCCCAGACTTTTGGCTGAGTTGACTGGGCAAGGGGAGCTGCCCAGACTTGCCGGCCAAAAGGAAGGTTGCCAGGGATTAGAAGGTCCCCCGACAAGAACCAACTCGGTCTTGTCGGGGTTGAGCTTCAGGTGGTTTGAGCTCATCCAATTACTAATAAAACAGAGCTGTTTTGAAAAGTGGAGATTGATTCATCAGATGAATCAATAGTAAAAACCAGTTGAATGTCATCCGCGTAATTAAACGCGGTGACACTCAACCCACGGAGGGAACGGATTAGTGGAGCCAAATATAAATTAAAAAGAAGGGGGGACAGAGAGGAGCCCTGCGGGACACCGCAGGTCAACCCAACTTGAGTAGCAGAGAACTGGGACAGTCTGACTGCCTGATGACGTTTGGTCAAGAAGGACTGAACCCAGTCCAGGGCGGTGCCCTGAATGCCGGCCTCTCTGACACGGTCAACCAAAATACCATGGTCGACCGTGTCAAAGGCGGCCAACAGATCCAAAAGGACCAGGGCCTGACAGTTAACGTCGGCCCCTCTGCGCAATTCCTCCATCACAGAGAGGATGACTGCCTCTGTGGAATGCGCAGGCCTGAACCCAGCCTGCTGGGGGTCCAAGACGCAAGAGTCCTCCACAAAAGAACTGAGAGTTTGAGTTACATGTGACTCCAAGACTTTGCTGAGGAAAGGGAGAAGGGATATAGGGCGATAGTTGCTCATGATGGTAGGGTCTGCCGAAGGTTTTTTTAAAATGGCAACCACCTCGGCCTGTTTAAAGGAGCAGGGAACCTCCCCAGTGGCCAAGGAGTTATTCAAGAGGGCCAGGGGGGGCTCAGGGCAGGAGGTAAAAGCTTCCCGGAGAGCCGAGGGGGGCAGCTGTCGCTAGGGGAACCAGAGGAAACTTTGTGCAAAAGAGAAAAAAAATTGACTTTCGAAATGAGGGCGATCTGAGTTAAGATGTGAGTGTTGGAATGGTGGCAAGTAGCAACAGGCAGAGAGGGGACTGACAGGACTTGAACAGAGATACTGTTTTTTATCTTAATGATCTTGTCCACAAAAAAATGGTTCAGGGAATCACATAAGGGCTGGGAGGGAAGAGGCGCAATAGTGACTCTCACCGGATTGGACAACTCCTCAACAATTGAAAATATATCCTTGGATTTGTTGGAAGAATCCAGGATTCTGTTGGAAAAATAGAGAGATTTAGCCAAAGCTATAGCTGATTTATACTCTCTAAGCAGGGAGGAGAATGTCTGTTTGGTCACGGGGGAGTACCCCCGGCGCCAGTGCCTTTCTGCCTGTCTTTGCGGCACAAGTTATAGTTACTTGAGATAACTATAACTATAACTGCTGAATTTCTAGGGCTTTCTGTGTGTAAAATCTAAACTTTACAAAAAATATCCCTGTAACTTTTGGCAGGAAGCTAGACCTTGGTCCGCAGATTAGGCTTTTTGTTACTTGGTGTAAATCCATTAGGTATATTTTGAGGTATTTGGTGAAAAAAATAATTGTATATTTTGGCAAATGGGCTCATGACTGAGAATTCGGCAGAGGTCCTGTGAGAGCATGAGATTGAAACTGGAGAGCGAGAGGCACGAACAAGTCTTACGAGCGATCTTATAGGACGGCTGTTGGAAAGTTAAAAATGAAATGCTTGTTATTACTGTTTGCTGTGAAATATTAGAGTTGTTGTGGAACTGAAGAAAAAACCTATTTAACGAGGCAGCAAGAAAGGCATGCTGTCCCCTAGATTTGGAGAAGAGGTGTCCTTGGAATCCCTACTGTGAAAAAAATAAATGTATATTGTTTTTAACTATGTTTTATGTTTTGTGGAACTCTCTAGGGATTGTGTATAGTAAAAAGGAGTAGATGAGTTTTCAATGCACCCTAGTAATAGGGATGCAAATTGTGATCCTTGTTTTTGAGAGGAAGCTTAAGCGATAAGATCTGTCATGATTAGATTGTTAATACAAAAAAGAGTTACAATCTCAACAAGACTCCTGCAGGAACGTGAACAGGAGAAAGGAGTAGGTGATGTATGAATACGCTCTGGTATGCACACTGAGAGTGAGAGTGTTGAGTAGAGTGCAGTTTCTCCCTACACCCTACTATGCACATCTATTATCAGAGAGAGGGATGTTAGCACAGAGGATAGTCCATTTCCACTTACTACTGCACACTCCTATCAGCTGCAAGAAAGGATTGAGCAATGCGGCTAGTACCTCTTAACACACCCTAGTATTCACACCCGTCAGCTGAGCCCGAGGTCCAATAGGAGAGGCAAGTGTTTCCCCACACACATCATTGACATAAAGCAAGAGATCTGAAAGGACAGTCTTGTTATTCCCCACGTACTACTACCCACATAAGTCATCTGAGAGAAATGTATGATAGGAATATGAATATGATTTGTAAAGCACAACCTCATGCTCAAGGGCGTATTGGCACTATAGAGCTCACGTATAAATGCAGAGATGTTAGAAAAAGATTTGGAGCAGATGGTCCTGTGCCTTCTAGTCCTGAAGACGAGCAAGGAGGGTGCAGCTTTTAGTGTCAGTGGTAGGATATTCCAGAGCACCGCAGTGGCCGTAAAAAAGCTCTTCCCACCCAAAGTGGTCCTCCTAAATTGGGGGACAGTCAAGTTCATGGCAGAACACAAATGAAGAGTCCTCCCTGGGATAAAACCATTTAAGTGTCTCCTTGAAATGGATGGGCCCCAGACCGTGCAGTGATTTATAGGCCAGACAAAGGGCCTTGACCCTGTAACGTTGTCTGACCGGTTGCCAGTGAAGGTTCCCGATGGATCTTCTTGCAGATTCATATTTTTGAGTTTTGAAGAGAAATCGTTAAGCTGCATTCTGCAGCATCTGCAGCCTCTTCAGAAGGCTTGTAGTAAGGATGAGATCGAGTCTGTTGCAGTAGTCGGTCCTTGTGAGTAACAGTGCAAAGATCACGGTTTTCAAAAGCTCAGGGGGTAGGAATTTTTCAATCTTTTTTACAAGCCTTAGAGAGCAGTATGAGGCAAATGTGAGTTGTTTCACTCGGTCATTGAGCTTCAACTGGTTATCGAACAGAAAGCCAAGATTTTTTGCTTTATTTATGGGTTCAGGGAGTGGGCCCAGCTCAGACGGCCACAATGCCGGCTTCCAGAACAAATGGGTTATTGCCAAAGATGATGACCTCTGTCTTTGTGGCATTCAGTTTAAGACAATTGTTGTACATCCACTTGCTCACATTGCAAATGCAGGTCCTAAATGCAGAGCCAGAATTGATTTCGGATTCGCTAGTGATACCACAATTTGGGAATCATTAGCATATGATGTCAGGGAGAAGATAGCATTTTTGATAAGTGTGGCCAGTGGTATGATATA
Source organism: Lissotriton helveticus (assembly GCF_964261635.1). NCBI lineage: Eukaryota > Metazoa > Chordata > Amphibia > Caudata > Salamandridae > Lissotriton > Lissotriton helveticus. The sequence goes on from NC_136064.1 coordinate 130,357,158, forward strand.
AAGATTGAACAATGTTGGGCTCAAAGTCGAGGAAGGATTGGAGGAGATCTAATGCTGTGTCCTTGATCTCCAGACTCTGCATGCGGTCAACCAGAATCTTATGGTTGCCCGAATCAAATGCAGCCGAGAGATCCAGCAGGAGAAAATTAAACAAAAAAACCCTCTGCCTGAATTATTTTTTTTAAAGGTCCTCAAAGTCACAAATGTACTAAACCAGTCCTAAAATACAGGCCTTCCCAATTATAATGCAGAGTATATTGTATGATGCAAAAGATCACAATTATTTATGTTGTTTATCATCATTGTAACAAAGCATAACAGAAATAAATATCAGAAACAATTAAGTGCATCTTGAATCACAAACACACACTCTTTCAAACCAAACCAACAAGTCACATATTCACATAGACTCATCCATCCAAACAAACATTACAATTAATGAAATATCAATATACATTGTTGGGCGGTATCAAAAATATCCTCAGAATTAGGAAGGAGACACATACAATTTAAATAATACAAGGCGAGTTGGGTATATAGATATATTTATCAGGGAATCACTTTCTCAGACAGTAATGCAGTTCATAAAAACCAAGACATTATATATCTCCAGCGACAATGAACGTTTCGGTGTGTTTTAACCCAAGAGTGGGTCACACCTTCTTCAGGGCGAGCTGGTCAGGTGTGAAACCAAAGATAAGATGCGCCTAAGGAGCAATAGAAATAATATAAAAACATGCAATGAATAATACACTATTATGGGTTGGCGTATCATAATAAGAGAAGGAATCCCTGTTGATACTCATAAAGAATGGGAAGGCACAGGTTATGACATTTAAATAAAAGATTGAATTCAATTGAAAGGGGGCTGGAACACTTCTAAAGACAAAACAAACAAAAAAACATACATAAGTAACCTATCCAGCCATCAACTAACATATAATGCTCTTCAAAACATCAGAGGGAAATGTATACGTGCCATGTAAGAAAGAAACACCAAAGACATTGAGCCCGTGAAAATACATATTCCACCCGATCGTGAAGTTCATGACCAGCAGAGGGAAAGTGATAGAATGGCTAGCAGATTGTTGGAAGACGCCCAGTGGGGCACAGCAGTACCTGTGGTCAGATAACCAGGAAGAGCCAAGATTATGAGGAGCAGCAAGGCAATGGAAAGTAGGGTCATTAACGGGGCCTGCAAAGTAAAATGAAGGTATTTGATCTGCAGTCAAAGACCAGGATATCAAGATTAAGCTCATGGCCATTGGGTAAGTGAAAGAACGAAATGGGCCACCGCTTTCCCCAGTAGATGGATGGACAGCTGTGTATTCACTTTTAAAGAAGTAGACACAATTCAGAAAGTGATATGTCACGAGGTCCGAATGAAAGCCACGAATACTTTTGTGATATACAGGAGGCCTCCTGGGTACAGAATAGGTTTTCAAATACAGACAACCCGCTAAGTCTAAAGAAAACACAAATACATACCCGCTAAGTGGCCTGACTAAAACAAGAAATGGAGTATTTAGAAGGCAAAGAGAGCTACAATGCATCATAGTAATTAGTGGATGAGGTTGGTAAAGGGCTTTCTCCTTGTTGCAAGAGAGAAAACGATATAAGACAGAAAACTTGGTCCAACCAGGGTCTGGTTACTTCCGGTCTAGTAATTATAGGTAAAGAATAGCAGGGAACGCTCAAAGTAACCCTTGCTCTGCTCTAGGTGGAGTGGAGCGAGTACAATTGATAGAAAAGTGGCAAGATTAGCATAATGTTCAATCAGCTTAAAATGATAACATCTAAGTAAACCATACCTTGATAGATCGACAAACTGGGGGAAAGAAAAAAGAGTGCGTGAGCACAAATAAAAATACTCTGCAATGCAGCACAGAAAAGGAGCACAAGAGCACAACTGGAAAGACTCAAGAGCCTGCATTATGAGAGATAGCGTCATAACCGTTATGCAAGGATAAAAAAGGGCTGTACAGAAGGGGAGAGGCAAGGGTAGAGTAGACAATGAAAAATGGTAATAAATTTGAGGTGGAGCACAAGCGATGTCAGAAAAAGAGATAGAAAGAGAGCTTAAAATATAAAGTAAGCAACATCTGAGATCGCTCCCAGCATGGTCCACTTCGATCCAATGACTGATCAGAGGGGCATTGGGATTCAGTATTCTAATGTTAGGTTTGTGCTCCCCAATTCGGTTTACGGGTTCATTGCTTCTCATTATAATTCATTAATATTAGCAATTGAGAGGAGATGGAAAGTTTATTCTCCCTAAAGCAAACAAAGAAAATGACAATGACGCAAAATAAAGGTGTTGGGTCTGATTGCAAGTGACAGTGCTATTTATCAGGCCTCAGATATAATGGTACCCATTGGCAATTTATTTATCGAGTGAGATAAATGGAGCCTCTTACGAAATGTTGGGAAATATCCTGATGATTTTGGTGATTAGTACACCAAATTGTGGATTGTACTGTAAATACAGAATTATTTACCTCTGGTAACTTTCAGCAGGTTTTATCTGCTGAAAGGTAATGAAGGTTGAGGTATTTAATGCATCTGGAAATTGTATAAGTAAATAAACCAAACTTGTAATTCCAACACTTACACAGTGGGTTTACTCAGTAGTCAGAAAACAAGAAACCACTTGTAATCAGGCCATTAGTGTGCCCCTCATTTTACTGCATATTGAACATATCCCTGGTCAGTTTCACATACGAAGGGAACTTTTAAAGTAATCAGGTGCTCATATGTAATACTGATACACTGATGTGCTTCATTCTGTCTAATAGATTGCACAGAGATGTGTAGTTATGATCACAAATAAATGACTGCAGCAGTGCCAAAAATAAGCTTTGCGAAGCATTGAGAAATGCAAGCTTTTGTGAGGAGATTTAAAATACCCCCTGCAGTGTCATCAACAGTGTCAGATTCAAATATGTAAGCCAGTTTGTGCAAATTGAAGCAAAATTTAAAAGTTCACATCCTGACGTGATTTGTATTTCCAAAAGAGAGGCAAATTATCTGCAAAAATGAGGCCAATCTAAATGACAAAGTCTGATGTTAGCCTTATAATCTCAGCAGTGCTGTTCTGTCAACTGGATTACCAATACTTGACAGACCTTTTTGTATAGTAATAAAGGAGCAGTATTGTTATCAGGGTGGTGCAATGGGAACAGCAGCAATGGGTATTGTAGACATGACAGCCTTAGGGTGGACTTCCATTGATATTTTTGCCGTCCCCCCCACTTTCCTGACCTTGTTTTTGCTGTCTTCATGACTGTGTGCAGTTTACCACTGCTAACCAGTACTACAATGCTTGTGCTCTCTCCTGTAAACAGGGTAAAACTGGCTCATCCCCAATTGGCATATTACATCTACCTATAGGTCTCTAATAAGTGCATTACATGTGCCCAGGGCCTGTAAATTACATTGTTTCATCACTTAAGTAGGTCATTGCTGAGATTGTGTGCGCAGTTTACACTGACATTTGACCATCCCCACAATGTTAATTCTTTTTCCGCCGTACCCCACTGCTCTTATATCAGGGTGTTGTAAGTCTTTCATGTTTTTTCTTAACTCTTTCTCATGAACATCTTTAGATATTCATATGAATAGACTACCTGAATACACCAATATTTGATTTTAGTATCACCAATGGTGATTCCACAGGGGGGTTTCTCAAGATTCTCAATACTTATCATTAGTATATCCTTATTCTCATTAATAATTATTTCATGATTGTGGTGAGACATTCCACACTCATCAACAGATAGCATTAATTCTTCTCTTACCTCGACCGGATTTTCTACTGTTTTAACGCTAGGACTTAGTACTTTAAATCTGCACATTTTAGCTGAATTACCTTTCTTTCCGCATTACCTACACGTCATGTTTATAGCCCCACATGCAAAACTAGAAGCAATGTGCCCATGGCAAACACACCTATAACATGTCCTTTTGTCTTTTTACAACTACATTATGTATATTTTTTTGGATTGGATACATATGGAAACTCTACTTTAGCAGTATTTTTCAGTCCAACCTCTTGTACATACAGGGCAACAACCTCTTTTTCTGAAGATGTTACAGTTAATTTTCCCATGACAATCTCCTTCTTCCAAACAGCAGTATGGTCCAAGCTCCCGGCAATTTGTACAGCTTCTTTTAATGTAGGAACCAAGGACAAACGTCTTTCTTTGACCTTTTTGTCTCTGGTACATCTCACAATTTGGTCTCAAATTACAGATTTCATTAGACCTTGAAGCTCACATGTTACTGTCAATCCATGCAGTGTCGCTACATGAGTCATAATATGGTCGTCATTTGCTTGTACTCAACAAAAACATTTGTGTCTCTCAAAAACCACACTAAGCTTAGGTCTAAAATGTTTTCTAGCATTTGCAACAACATCTCATATACATTTACAGTTTGACCATTAAAAAGTGCCAAAGAAACTTCGGGAAGATCATCATATATCCTTTTTCCCTCTGTCCCTAAATGCTGTAACAAAATTGCTTGTCTAATTAACAGTCTATATTTCTCACCACCAATCGCTAGCATATAAGTGCTAAAAAGGTTCTTCCAACTTTTCCAAGGAATACTTTGTTCCCCAGGAAGAAGCAAAAATGAAGGTGGAGCAGCCATACTTTGATCTTACATATTTGTAATAAAAAAATTAAACAACAAACTATCACAACTAACTAAAAAATAAGTTATAACAATAAATTAAAACACCAATCTAAAATAATTTTCTAAAATACCTATCTAAAATAATCTAAAATAATTACACTGTAGCAATATGTCTCTTTACTTCTCTTGTGCAAAATCAGTTTGTAATTGTCCGCGAGTTATTACACAGTTGTAGTGTAGCAGTATCTCCCTTGAATAGCAGAAGTTTCACTTTATCACTGTAGACAACAATCCTCTTTCTATGCTCATGTCTAAATGAAAATGCGAGGCTGCGCGTACTTGCATCAGACGTTAGGGCAATCTCCTGTAAGTTGGCAGAACTCCCACGATGAGGAAAATGATCACAATCACACCCGATGAGAAAACTACAATGAAATACTATTAGGCACATTAATTCACGCTTCTGCTTTTCACTGTTTTGTGAAATAATGCAATAATACCTTGCGCATTAACTCGCGCCTCTGATTTCCACAGCATTGATTACTTTCAAAGCATTCATGACCTCGCCCTGACCTCACGCGTTAACTTGCACTTCGTAGACTTTGCCTTCAAAGTTAATTCCTCTCTCGGGCTTACGCTTCGCTTCACACGTCAGCTTGTTTACTTTCAATGCACAGTCTTTTTTACAGCCTTGTGCTGCATTGTTGCTCTTTCTAGTCTCTCTTGTGCAATTGCTCCAGCATTAAACTAATTTAAAATCCAACATGGTAAACATGAGCTCAAAGAAAATGACAATAGTTACTTAATTTGAGTTGACTCTAAAACGCACATCAAAATTAATGATGATTTAATGTTGTAATCCACATAACAAAAATTTACATTTAGTTTCTAGTGGCAAAGTAAGTAACTTCTTCATTAAAAGCTGACAGCAACGCAAGTTCACAGCAATGATTGTACCATTAAGCTTTTAGCTTTGCCAAAAACAACTAGTTCCTTTTCAATAAGGCAAATTTTAAAAAACGGTGCAATTACTCACAGTTCCAAAACTTAAAGATCATTATCAGGACTCCTCGGTGAGCTGCTTTTCCAGGGCCGGAGGTCACTCAGTAATCTTCCCCCTTGTTGCCAAAAAATGGTGCAACCACGCTCACAGTGGTTAGTAGGTAAAAGGTATTTATTCATAGTACATCTTCATAGTTGTTGTACAGCGACCTCCAGCTTCTTCAACTGATTCTCTTTCCTAGAACTACGTAGTGATGTCATTCAATTACATCACCAAGTTCTACAATAGAAGAAATACATCTCCACAGGTACCTGACAGTGAAGGGAAGTGTACTAGAAAGATGGCTGACACTGGGGACTGATATCTGAACCTATCACAACTACCAAATTTCCCTCTGAGACAAAAACACCAGCCACCAGTGACAACCATCTTGCAAGTACACTTACCAGCATTGTATGATTGACACTCTTCCTGATGGTCTAGTTGGGCTGGGTGGGAGGAGGCGTGTAAGTCTCACAAATAGAGCCTAGGCAAGCAAACCTGAGTTCATTAAAGTAGTCTATCACAAAATGGTAGAAAGCATAGTTTGTAATTTCATCTGACGGTGGTGTAAATGCACAAAATACATGATCTGTGTAGGCACACAGCTAAGCAGTCACACATGTTGCTCCTCACAGCCATTCACATGTTTATGATGAGATGAGGACAAGAAACACCTCACTCACACCATTCAAACATGTTTCTGGGTTAATAAACAGACTGTGAGTGTGTACGCAGCCACACCTATGTGAATGTTAATGTTAATGTTAATATGAGCTTATATAGCGCTGTATCACCCAGGGGTATCTAAGCGCTATGCTAAAGACAAGCACAAAGCCCAGTACATAGGACTAAAAAAAAAAAAACATTTGGAGATAAAGAGTACGTATGTCACCATGAAAGTACAGATGTGCAAAACATCTTTGTGCACTGGCAGTATTGTAGCCATGTCTATCCAAGGTGCGATTATTGCTTATTGAAAACTTTACCCAAGACCCTAGCATGTCAACTTGAAAATAGTTGATCCACGGGCTCCCCAGAGGCTAACCTCCAGAGCAGGTTGGCTTTAGCCCCAGGTCTCCTGACTACTTTTGGCCCCCTGGGGAGAGGTGGTTTGTTGGCTTGCCGCAGCCACCCCTCCTGGTGATCGGCTATCCCCAAGGAGGAGGGTAAAGACTACTGGGGTAAGATACAGTCACTGACAGCTGGACCTCAATCACAGGATGCCAAGAAGAAACAGCTTCCCTACGTCAGGAAAACAATTTCACCTAGAATCTTAAAGAGTTCACAAAATGAAGTCCCTGACTCAAAGTAATTTTTAAAGACACCAAAACCAGGCCTCATCACTCAATTTTTATGCAAACACCATTCTAATGTTAATAATTCCCCCATCCTGACTTACCAGAAAGGACTAAAGCCAGCAATGGAACAATCCCCTGTTTGGAGGGATCTCACAATATTCACTCCTCTGCAATACTAGACCAGAGTACTCAAATTGGGAGACGCCGGTCCCAATACTGCCCATGGCCGGGAAATGAACATAAATATGCCAGGGATTTATCAGAATCGCCAGGGGCCTCCACTGCTCCAATTCTCGGAAAATACAAGCAGGTTGTCCCAGTCCAAATACACTGCCACCAACAAGCAGCTCTCCCATTCTGGCATCTTCTTTAGAGCCACCAGGCTTTGATTCAATCAAGACTGAAACTCTAGAACATCAGGAAAATTGTGGGTTCTTAACACCAATATTTCTACAGAACTTTGAAAAAGAGCTACAAGGAGGTTATACATAGACGGACTACTGCCACTGCTATAAAAATCAAATAACTGAATTCAGAAGCTGGATGTCCCTCAATTAGTTCTTCCCCTATGCCCATTAACATAATGGATGGTGTGATATTAATTTTAACTCCCGTAATTTCCGAGAGGAACTTCTCTATATGGTCCAAAAGTTGAATCAACTTCCAACATTTATAAAAAATATGTATAATGTCAGCCACATCTGCACCACTTCTAAAACATTTCCCATCATTAAGCCCCTCATGTTCATCATCTTCGCAGGGGTATGATATAGATCAAATATAGTTTGAAAATGTTGTGTTCTTAGATTGGCTGATATTAAAATGTTCCCTTACATATCAATTGATTGTTCTATGTGTATGTCTCCAAATCTATTTTTCCATCTTATATTTTGGCCTCCAGATCTTCTCTCTGCGCATCAAATAAGCAGCTATAGATCCCACCAATCCGTTGCTTCTGTCGACTAACACGTATGGCTCTATTGTCCTCTATTTTTTCATCAAGAAGTCCCTCATCTGGAGGAATTAAAAAAAATCTGTTTGGAGGAGTTTATATTTATCAAAAAATATCTGAAAGGAGAGCAGACCTTCGTCCTTATACATTTTGCCTATACATGTAACTCCCTTATTTTTCCATTTCTGACCAACTCTATCAGTGAAAACCACAGGTAGTAAAATGGGTGTATTTAATGGGGTGTAAAAGCAACCCCCCTATTTGTAATTTGTTCCGTACTGCTCCTCATACCTTATAGGCAGCTCCTACTACCTTATAATGCGTACTTTTGTAATATTTATACTCCAGCTTTCTAAACAGACAATTCCTTACTCCTGCCCCCAGTATCATCTGATATATGAAGGGGTATTCTGTGGAGTTATCAATATCTTCTCCAGTGAGTATTATCCAGATGTTTTTCAAAATACATGCATAATAATAAAATGTAAAATTAGGTACAGCCCACCCCTCTTTCTCTTGAGGCGGTGACATAAAGTGCATTGCTCTTCGTGGTTTCCCTTGGGTCCATACAAATCTCATACAGCATGATTGTAGTTGCTGTAGCTGTCCCCTAGATAGTTCTAACTTGCCTCTTGTTGTATACACCGGAGCTGATTCTAACCCATTAATGCAGATTTGAGCATTGGGGGTCTTATAAACAGCTTGAACTGCTTGAATAAAGCCAGGGCCAAACCCCATGGCTTGTAATGCACCCCAGAGAAAGCTCCATGACACACGGTTGAATGCCTTCTCGGCGTCTAATAATACTAAACCTAAGGTAGTGCCCTGAATATTAGCTTTGGCCAGCAATGCTACTACGCTGTCAATGTTATTTGCGGTACCCAAAATGGATAAAAACACATGTTGTTTCAATGATACAAGTGGGGTGATAAGATTCGCTAGGCGAGTGGCTAACATTTTTGTGTATATCTACCCACTGGCGTTTACTAGGGAAATTTGCCAACACAACCCTGGGAGCTCTGCTATTTTTTTTAAACAATAATATTTGCTTCCTCCCATGATGGGAGAACTGTCCCCACCTGTGCTTGTTGTAGGGTAGTCAGTATTTCAAATTTTAGCTCCTGGAAGAATGTTCTATAGACAGGCAGCTTGTCTGGACCCGTTGCTTTTCCACTGTCCCGATTATTTGTTGCCTCTTCTATTTCTTCCATGGTAATGGGTTCATCCAAAATATATGCCTCTACTTGCCCCAGTTTTCCACACTCTACGTCCTTGAAGAATGTCTCAATATCCTCTTCCCCCTGATTGTCTTTGGTATATAATGTTTTAAAGAAAAAGTGAAATACTTCCAATATTTTCTGTGAGGTTTCCACTAATTTACCCTGTCTATCCACAATTTTTGGGATTCTCTGTGAAGCCTCTTTAGACCTTAGCCTTTGTGCCAAACACTGCCCAGTAGCTTCACTGAATTTGTATCTTTTTCTCTTAAACAAGTTAATTTTAATAGCAATTTCTCTGCTCTAATGAAGGTCATTTCTGGCTTTGCATTGGGCTCCTTCTGATTGAAAAGGGACAGTATCTCCTCCATTCGCTATCATCCGCATCAGTTCTACCTCTGTCATCCTAATCCTCCCATCAAAATCTTGAACCTCAGCTCTGAGTTGTTTCTGTTTATAAAGCCCATTGCTCAGAGTCTCTCCCCTAAACCCTGCTTTTAGGGCATCCCAGACATATGGTTGTACGGTCGACTTATGGTTGACTTCTAAACATTGCTGAATACAATCATTCATGTGGTTTATAAAATTAAACTCTTTTAAAAGATTAAAGTCAAATGAATTGGATCTATGTGAGGAAGAATTACTATTATGTCTAGTCGGGATATCTATCATTAATGGGCCATGATCTGATGTGATTCTTAGGTAGACTTGTATTCTGGCATCCGTTAATAGATCTAATGGAGCATAGAAGTAATGTAGCCTAACCAATTTGTTGTGAGGATAAGAATAAAACATAAAGCCCGGGTCTGATATCAGCAATGTAGACCATGCATCTTTCAGGCCATGATCCTCCACCAAGTGCTGTAATGCCTTGAAAACTCTAGGTTTTCTGCCTGTATAGTATTTCCACCACTTTTGAAGAACTTGACTATCCAAGTGGATGTTGAAATCATCACACAAGATCATGGGGTAGGCCATGGCGCTAATTCCAGATTAAGACCCTCTAACACTGTGGCTTCGTCAAAGTTAGACCTAAATACAGAGCATATACTAAATACAAATTCCCCCTTAGCACATTCATAAACCACCCAGCGGCCCTGGTTGTCAACCGCTATTCTACCAGTGCTTTGTATCCCATTCTTTGCTAAAATGCCTACTCCTCAGTTTGTGGTGGACAAATCAGATTGCATCACCCGCAGCTCAGCAGCAACCCTTTGCCATTTTGCAATATTATTTAACCCACAAACATCAAATGAACATAACCGTAAGTTACCCTGGACCCTTTCATCCCCCTTCGAAAACTGATGTACCTCTCCATTTATGACCTTATCTCCTGACATCCATACGCTCATCCTTATCTTCAATTTACTGTGAACTGCATTTTCTATTTTAACCCCATCCCTATCCCCCTTATCCTGACCCACCATCCCCCCTCCTCTACCCGTAGTGCAGTCAGTAAACAGACTCCACCCCTCAAGCCCCTCCTGTATTGAGGCTTTAGGACCAACGGTCCTGGTGGTGGATAGCTAACCTCTCCCAAGGCCCCCCTATATATCTGATATGCTAATAAAGTACCTGATAACCTAATTAAGTATTGATTTCATACAATCAGCCTGATCATATATATATCAAAAAAGTTTCCCTGATGGCCTAACATAATTTTGTCTTTATAGAACCTGCCTGACACACAAGACTTTAGATCTTCAAAATTTTTAAAAAATTCCATACAAATATTTACCTCTGCGTCGAGAAAAAAAAGGGAGTGAAGAAGAAAGGAAGAAAAAAAAACAGAAAAAAAGGTGGGGAGGGGTCATTCTGCACTTTCCATGCTTCTTTCTGCACCTGTCTTGCTTCTTTCTGCACCCTCTTTTCCCTTTATGTACCACTTTTGTCTTTATAGAACCTGCCTGACACACAAGACTTTAGATCTTCAAAATTTTAAAAAAATTCCATACAAATATTTACCTCTGCGTCGAGAAAAAAAAGGGAGTGAAGAAGAAAGGAAAAAAAACAAACAGAAAAAAAGGTGGGGAGGGGTCATTCTGCACTTTCCATGCTTCTTTCTGCACCTGTCTTGCTTCTTTCTGCACCCTCTTTTCCCTTTATGTACCACTTGTTCCTCTTTTTGCACTCTTCCTGCCTTTTCTGCACCTCTCTTCCCTTTTTATGCAAGTCTGTTGCCTCCATCTGCACCTCATTTGCTTCTTTCTGCACCCCTGTTGTCTCTTTCTGCACTTGTCTTCCCTTATATATTATTTTATTTATGTTATAGTTTTATAGAGTGCGAACCAGACCTATGAGGGTATCAGAGCACTTTACAGTATTAAGGGTGGTATACAAAGCGATGGGAAGGGAGGGATCAATTGGGTAAAATAGTGGATACAAAATGCAAGAAGACACGCAGTCTAAAGTCCTGGCTACATGTGGGAAGGAAATTAAAACAAGTAGATACATTGTACAAGAAGGCACATAGTCTCAACTCTTTGGAGAATGCCCCGGAGTGCAGGAATAGGTATCGTCCAGAGAAAGATTTTAATATAACGTGTTCATTAGGCGAGAGAGTTCCAAATCATTGGCGCAGCCCCAGTGATGGCCTGATTGTAGTTTTTTTTCTTCCAGAAACATGCAGGTTACAGCAGTAGGTTTTTGGCAGTTCGGGAGTTTCGGGGTCCTCCTGATATCACGGGTTTTTGTGCAAGAAATATAGGGGAGTTGTTATAAAGAGCTTTGTGAGTAATGCAGGCCAGTTTCAATTGGATTCTGGCCTCTAGGAAAAGCAAGTTCAGCGCTTTGAGGTGGGGAGAGATGTGGTCATTTTGCTTTGAGTCGGTTAGTAGTCTGGGGGCGGTGTTGTGGCAGGCTTTCAATGGGGCCAGAGATTTCTTGGGTAGACCGGCAAGAGTAGAGCATCCATATTCTAATCTGGAAATGACTAGTGTCTGTACTGCCGTATTAAGGTCGGACACATCATGAAGGGCTTTAGGTTTCTTAGGTAACTCAGGTGCAATCTATCCATTTTGGCCATCGAGTTTATATGGCCATGCATGTTCAGACTGCCATCCAGGGTTATTCCAAGGGATTTCGCCGAGGGAGGTAGTTTAGTGCTGAGATGGTCTTGATCCATTCTTGGATGCCTGGATTGGGTTTGGGTGGAGAGATCAGAAGAAATTCAGTTTTATTTGCGTTGAGTTTAAGCTGGTTGGCGGTGAGCCAGTGGACTGTCAGCTTCAAGGCCTCATTCAGGGAGAAAATTTCACAGGGGAAGAGATTTTAATGTAGATTTGTGTATCGTTGGCGTATATAAGGTAGGAGATATTGGCGGCATGTAGAACCTCGGCGAGACGTTCAAGGTACTTTAAGCCTATCTGTTTCAATTAAGGTGATGGTGCATGTGACAAACTTCACAACATTATGCTTTGCAAACAGAATGCTAAATATTTCTAAGCTTCAATCAGCTGACATCAAAGAAGAATAGAATTTGGATGAGGTTTGGAGCGCACACAAATCAAACTGACTTCTGTTCATCGATCATTTGCAATTTAGATGATTAAATATAAGTATAGCTGCACACACAGAAGAAGTAGAGTTTGAAACTTTGAATACTTGAAAATGGCATCATTTTCTGAGCTGAAAGAGCTCCATGAACGATACTTGGATGCAGCTTTGATGCTGGAAACATATACTGCAAATGATTCTGCCTTCCTTAATGATTCAGTTATTCAGATGTTACCTTCTTTCAACAAAATATTCTCCTCAGGTATGTTTCCGATAACTCCTGTTTTCCAAGCTGAAGTTGTGGAGAAATATCACTGTATATGCTCTATGTTTATGCATTGAATTCTGAGAATTGTTATGAGAGCTTCTTTCTTTCGGTGCATTAATTGTTTCATCGGTTCTGGATATTTAAAGACAAGAATGAATAATAAATGTATTTCACATTTTTGTTGCTAATGAAATCAAAATCAGGAATAGACAGTTGACAGAATGAACAAATGTGAAATCTGCAAAAGCTCATTGATGATGAAAAGTACATTGTAAAGTATATTAATATTTACAATCCATCCATAATGTCTTGTACATTGTGCATTGAAAAGCAAGATGAATGTCAATAATGCCACTTATTTTCACTGACATTGCACAAATTATGTTCTTTTGAAAACTAGAAAACTGGCATAAAACACAGGAGGCTGTTTCTGCAACTCAGTATATAGAATGCACTATTGACTGAGAAGAGACAAATTGTACAGATCTAATCCCAATAAAATCCTCTGACGATAAAATCATGCCCCTTCATGAATGGAATATACAGATATATTTCCCTAGTTCTTTTTATGAATCTTTTATATCTCACTGTTCATGATAATACAGCTGCAGATATTCTACCATAGATTATGTCAACTAGAATCAACATCACATTAGACACAAAATGTAGCCCCCATACCCATTAGGTTGCCCCGAGTATCAATAGTGCATGGGCTGCATTCAAACGTACATCAGTACGCCACATTTTGGGAGATGGCAGTGGAATTTCCATTGTTGCATATTTACATTTTAAATTTTAAAGTTTAACATTTTTGTTATATTGGGATACTGTGGCACTGTTCACAAACGTAAATGTACTACTAGTAGAATGTACTCCGACAATTTTAGGTATTTGGGTATTAAAAAATAGGAGTGTAAAGTAGCTCAAAGATTTAGATAAACTATCACTGCTGGCCCAATGTACAAGGTTCATTTTCTGTTTTCCATTGTCAGGTAAAACCTGGCGGTGGGGACAAATATTGACCTCATGTTTAACTATTTTTTAGATTTGTTATACTCCGCGGTCACCGGTGTGGGTGATGCTGTGCAGATTCTGACATGCATGGGCATCTGTGGACACTGAGCAATAGAAGTAGCTCTGCGAAAAGGTTGCAGGCGCTATAAAGAAAGCAGATACAAAACAAATATGAGAGGGATTCTTGCAGTTTGTCTAACCTCTGGCAATCACTCAGGGTAGTATTCTGACCCATTGTTTCTATACCAACCATGCCACCTCAGATCACTCCAGTCCCAGCCATATGCACATGAGTCTTGGTACTGCTTCAATATGAGAAATCCAGCCTTAATTGCCCAGACAGGTCCTCTCTGAAATGGAATATGTGCCACCTAAGAAGGGTGTCAGATTTCTTGGGCCACATCATTCATGTGTAGGTTGGTTCCAGGGTCTCAGTCAGCAATGGCCCCTTAACCACTTAGGGGCTTTTTATAAAAAAAGTCATATAGTGCAACATGTCAATTTACTGGACTGTGTGATAGGGAAAAAGCAGGAATGTGCCATATTTAAAAGAATTTCTGCTATAGTCCCTTTTGCTGGTGTCATTTTGGCTGCCTAGGCACACTTTAACCATGGTGCAAGGGTGCCTGTGTTGAATGAAGGGCGGTTTTTAGAAGGAAGGGACGCTTTCTTGCACAAAAACAATCAACAGTGGCATATTCCTCAGAATGCAGCACACATAGAAAGAGAAAGTAACAAGGACAATCTGGCAATGTGTAAAAAAAATCATAGAAGTTGCATGAGAATAACATTTGCCCACCCTTCTCTTGACATATGTGGTTGGACCCTGGGGGATGGGGTCCCTGGGGATAAAATCATCTGAGGGGAAGGGGGTTTGTGCCCCTTACCTATTAAATATGTTGCCGGGGTGGCCAGGGTCAAAAGTAGCCCGTGGAGGGGGGGTGCGGGTTGGCTGCCTTTGGCTGCCTTTAGCGAGTTGGCAACAGAGACTGGTTGCAGACCAGGCCTTGTGATCAACCTACCACTGCACATGGCCAAAGACTGTTATGTTTTTTTATGCACACTTGTTACTGTAGTAAGGAGTCTTACTGGAGATGGTGTTTATCAGAATCTACTATTTACGCCCCTCTGCTTGGTGAGAGTGTTGAGTAGAGTGCAGTCTCTCCCTACACCCTACTATGCACACCTATTATCAGCGAGAGGGATGTTAGCATAGAGGATAGTCCCTTTCCACTTACTACTGCACACTCCCATCAGCTGCGAGAAAGGATTGAGCAGTGAGGTTGGTCTCTCTTAGCACACCCTACAATTCACACCTGTCATCTGAGCCCGAGGTCCAATAGGAGTGCAAGGCTTTCCCCTCACCCATCATCTGAGAGAGAGCAAGAGATCTGAAAGGACAGTCTTGTTATTCTCCATGCACTACTACCGACATAAGTCATCTGCGAGAGATGTATGATAGGAATATGAATATGACTATGATTTGTAAAGCGCAAACTCATGCTCAAGGGCGTATTGGCACTATAGAGGCACCCAAAGTGGTCCTCCTAAATAGGGGGACAGTCAAGTCTATGGCAGAACACAGATGAAGAGTCACCCACGGGATAAACCATGTAAGTTTCTCCTTGAAATGGATTGGCCCCAGACCGTGCAGTGATTTATAGGCCAGACAAAGGGCCTTGACCCTGCAACGTTGTCTGACCGGTTGCCAGTGAAGGTTCCCGATGGATCTTCTCGCAGATTCATATTTTTGAGTTTTGAAGAGAAATCGTTAAGCTGCATTCTGCAGCATCTGCAGCCTCTTCAGAAGGCCTGTAGTAAGGATGAGATAGAGTCTGTTGCAGTAGTCGGTCCTTGTGAGTAACAGTGCAAAGATCACGGTTTTCAAAAGCTCAGGGGGTAGGAATTTTTCAATCTTTTTTACAAGCCATAGAGAGCAGTATGAGGCAAATGTGAGTTTTTTCACTTGGTCATTGAGCTTCAACTGGTTATCGAACAGAAAGCCAAGATTTTTTGCTTTATTTATGGGTTCAGGAAGTGGGCCCAGCTCAGGCTGCCACCATGCCAGCTTCCAGAATGAAGGGTTATTGCCAAAGATAATGACCTCTGTCTTTGTGGCATTCAGTTTAAGACAATTGTTGTACATCCACTTGTTCACATTGCACATGCAGGTCCTAAATGCAGAGCCAGAATTGATTTCGAATTCGCTAGTGATACCACAATTTGGTTATCATTAGCATATGATGTCAGGGAGAAGAGAGAATTTTTGATAAGTGTGGCCAGTGGTATGATATAAAGATTGAACAATGTAGGGCTCAAGGTCGTGGAAGGATTGGAGGAGATCTAATGCTGTGTCCTTGATCCCCAGACTCTGTATGCGGCCAACCAGAATCTTATGGTTGACCGAATCAAATGCCGCCGAGAGATCCAGCAGGAGAAAATGAAACAAAAAAAACATCTGCCTGAATTTTTTTTTTTAAAGGTACTCAAAGTCACAAATGTACTAAACCAGTCCTAAAATACAGGCCTTCCCAATTATAATGCAGAGTATATTGTATGATGCAAAAGATCACATTGATTTATGTTGTTTTATCAAAATTGTAACAAAGCATAATAGAAATAAATATCAGAAACAATAAAGCACATCTTGAATCACAAACACACACTCTTTCAAACCAAACCAACAAGTCACATATCCACATAGACTCATCCATCCAAACAAACATTACAATTAATTAAATATCAATATACATTGTTGGGCGGTATCAAAAATATCCCCACAATTAGGAAGGAGACACATACAATTTAAATAATATAAGGCGAGTTGGTTATATAGTCATATTTATCAGGCAATCACTTCCACAGGCAGGAATGCAGTTCATAGTCCAGTATCTTCTCAGGAAATGAGGTAGAAAAAACCAAGACATCATATATGTCCAGCAACAACGAACGTTTCGGTGTTTTTTTAACCCAAGACTGGGTCACACCTTCTTCAGGGCGAGCTGGTCAGGTGTGAAAACCAAAATAAGGTGCGCCTAAGGAGAAATAGACATAATATAAAAACATGCAATGAATAATACACTATAATGGGTTGGCGTATCATAATAACAGAATAATCCCTGTTGATACTCATAAAGAATGGGAAGGCACAGGTTATGACATTTAAATAAAAGGATGAATTCAATTGAAAGGGGGCTGGCACACTTTTAAAGACAAAAAAAACAAAAAAACAGACATAAGTAACCTATCCAGTCATCAACTAACATATAATGCTCTCCAAAACAACAGAGGGAAATGTATACGTGCCATGTAAGAAAGAAACACCAAAGACATTGAGTCTGTTAAAATACATATTCCACCTGATCGTGAAGTTCGCGACCAGCAGAGGGAAAGTGATAAAGTGGCTAGCAGATTGTTGGAAGATGCCCAGTGGGGCACAGCAGTACCTGCGGTCAAATATCCAGGAAGAGCCAAGATTATGAGGAGCAGCAAGGCAATGGAAAGTAGGGTCAATAACAGGGCCTGCAAAGTAAAATGAAGGTATTTGATCTGCAGTCAAAGACCAGGATATCAAGATTAAGCTTATGGTCATTGGGTAAGTGAAAGAACGAAATGGGCCACCGCTTTCCCCAGTAGATGGATAGACAGCTGTGTAAGATTCAGAAAGTGATATGCCACGAGGTCCGAATGAAAGCCACAAATACTTTTGTGAAATACAGGAGGCCTCCTGGGTACAGAATAGGTTTTCAAATACAGATAACCCGCTAAGTCCAAAGAAAACACAAATACATACCCGTTAAGTGGCCTGACTAAAACAAGAAATGGAGTATTCAGAAGGCAAAGAGGCAAAGAGAGCTACACTGCATCATAGTAATTAAAGGATGAGGTTGGTAAAGGGCTTTCTCCTTGTTGCAAGAGAGAAAACGATATAGGACAGAAAACTTGGTCCAACCAGGGTCTGGTTACATTCCGGTCTAGTCATTATAGGTAAAGAATAGCGGGGAAGGCTAAAAGTAACCCTTGCTCTGCTCTAGGTGGAGTGGAGCGAGTACCATTGATAGAAAAGTGGCAAGATTAGCATAATGTGCAATCAGCTTAAAATGATAACATCTAAGTAAATTATACCTAGATAGATCGACAAACTGCGGGAAAGAAAAAAGAGTGCGTGAGCACAAATAAAAATGCTCTGCAATGCTGGACAGAAAAGGAGCACCGGAGCAAAACTGGAAAGGCTCTACAATGGAGGACTTACCTGATATGTATGTAACAACGACCAGAATGCCAAATGTCCGAAGTCCCGGTCTTTCAGGGCAAAGCCGACGACTGATACGAGCGGCTGAGAAAGCCGGTCGGCAGCCATCCAATTTAAATGGGGAGAGCACGCGTTTGGTCGGCCGGCATAGAAAGGCCACAAGGTAGCTACTCTCCTCCTATAATATCCGAGCTAGAAAGGGGATATGAATAGGGCAGGGGGACAAGGCCCAGGGCGCCATGAAGGAATGGGGAGTATAAGAAAAAGATGGCCAGGAACAAACATTAGCCTGCTTTATGAGAGATATGGTCATGACCATTATACAAGGATAAAAAAGAGTTGTACAGAAGGGGAGAGGCAAGGGTAGAGAAGACAATGAAAAATGGTAATAGATGTGAGGTGGAGCACAAGCGATGTCAGAAAAAGAGATAGAAAGTGGGCTTAAAATATAAAGTAAGCAACATCTGAGATCGCTCCCAGCACTTCGACCCAATGACTGATCAGAGGGGCATTGTGATTCAGTATTCTAATGTTAGGTTTGTGCTTCCCAATTCGGTTAACGGGTTAATTGCTTCTCCTTAGAATTCATTAATATTAGCAATTGAGAGGAGATGGAAAGTTTATTCTCCCTAAAGCAAACAAAGAAAATTACAATGAAGCAAAATAGATTGGACAGTTCCACTGTAAGAAAGATTGGAGCATCAACCCTCTAAGAAAACAGTTAAAGGGTAAAAATCCAGATCTTTAAAGACTTGTGGAAGGAGAGGTATGACTCAAGGTAGGAGATCAATATAGGGAGAGTATTCCAAAGTTTAGAGGCCACCACAGCAAACGCTCTTCATCCCCACCTTGCCCTCCTAAACCTGGGAATAACCAGCCACATTTTATTGGCAGAACTCAGCTGTCTTGTAGGGATATAATGTTGGAAGAGGTGTTTGATTCCCTCTGGACCAGGATTAGCATCAATGGCCACCCAGGTGACAACAAACAGGGTCAGCATGGGTAAAGAGGAACCTTCCCTACTATCCACGGGGACTGGAGTTGGAATAGTAAATTAAACTATTCACTATCCAGCACCCCCCAACGCAAGTCGTTGTTATGACTTGCGTTGTAAAAGTTGCGTGGTAAAGGCATGCGTTGTAAAATCATGCCTAGTAACGACATACATCCAATGATTCCATATTCATGTAAAGGATCAATCCTCTTCCCTATTCACAAGAAAGGCAACCACTCCAACCCCACCACCTATAGGCTCGTGGCCCTGCTGGATGTAGAAGTCGAAGCTTTTGCAAAATTATGATTGAGAGATTTAGAGGACTGAGATAGTAACAATGAAATACAACCATTCTACCAGACCGGCTTCAGGAAAAACAGCGCAACAACGGACAACATCATAACCCTGGCCTACATCTCAAAACGTGCAGTGAAAGTCAGGCACCTGCCATTGCTCAGCACAGCTTTTGATAAAGTCGATACAGGCAAACTTTGGGGACAACTGTCAGCCTGGGGGGTACCATCTAAGCTATTGAAAGCCATCATATCCCTTCATGAGGGGACCTGGGTACAAGTTAAAATGAGCCCCACATCGCTATCAGCAAAAGTTGAAACCAACAACAGACTGAAGCAGGGCTGCGTCCTGGCCCCCCTACTATTTAACCTTTACACAACAGACTTGGGGGAAGCTATGAAAGAGGCTAGTCTAGTTCCACTGAGACTGGGCATGGCAAGAACGGCAATTCTTCAGTATGCAGATGACACCGTAGTGATGAACCAAACAAGGGTGGTCCTCAAAAGAGCACTAAAGGAGCTGGGGTAGTACAGCAAGGAAAATCACCTGACAGTTAACCAAGGCAAAACAAAGATAATGGTATTTGGCAGATACCCACACAAAACACAAACAATCTGGAATATGGGAGATCACCAACTTGGGACCACCACAGCCTATAACTATCTGGGGGTTTAGCTAAATGAGAGGGCAACATCGGCAGCTCATATAAAACATCTTACTGCCAAAATCAACAGTGTAATCCTTTCAATGAGACGCCTACGTCAACGCTTGACCATCCCCACAGCAAACCCCATGCTGAAGGTTCCTAGAGCAAAACTAATTCCGGCCATTAACTACAGTCACTTGGCATTTGCAAGAGCTTAAGACAAACTTATGGCAGCAGAGCAGGTCAAAGCTCACAAGATGGTGCTGCGAGTACCCAGGAATGCAAGGAACACAAGATGACAGCTGGAATTAGGGCTCGGCAGACCCAAACTGGCCCTCCAAGGGATCTAATAAAGTATTATATTATAGAGTCCTTAAGGCACAGCATAACTCTCTCAAACATCAACTTGTAACAATTTTCATAGATGAGATCTCTTCCTGGAACACCAAGTTGGGGAAAACAATAGAGACCCTAAATATAAACCAAATAGTATGCCCCTAACAGACATCCTGCATAAGGCCTGGTCGAACATCATGAGACCGCAGGTCTGCTCCATTTCGTATGAAAAGGATTTAACCACACTCCGACATAACACCTACACATAGGCATTGGATGAATCTTACACCTTGGGGAAAGCCCAACCATACCTAAGGGAAGCCGTAGGGACCCAGGCACGCAAGAGAATTATTTTCATGAGGCTAACTGCCCTTAGTACTGTACAATCCAGCATGGGCACGTGCAGACAGAGCTGTCAAGTGCCACCTATGCAACTACCAACGGGAATCGTGGCTCCATTCATCATTCATTATTAACCATGACTGACGCAGGCCCTTTTACATGGGGCTTGCCCCATGTGAAGTGACGCATCGCTGCTTTCACGCAGCGATGCGTCATTTCTCATAAATGATGCCCTAAGTTTTTAGTGTTTTTGTGATACTAATTCGTTTCATAGTACAATAAAAAAGACTAAAAACAAAAAAGCTCAAAACCAAGCTTGTTCAAAGAATGAATAGCAAGTGCATATTCTGAAAGATTCAGTTCAGTGGTAGAAATAGCATTGCTGTATCTGTTTACATTAAGATGATGGTGCATGTGACACACTTCACAACATTATGCTTTGCAAACAGAATGTTAAATATTTCTAAGCTTCACTCAGCTGACCTCAAAGAAAAATAGAATTTGGATGAGGTTTGGAGCGCACACAGATCAAACTGACTTCTGTTCATCGATCATTTTTAATTTAGATGATTTAATATAGGAATAGGTGCACACACAGAAGAAGTAGAGTTTGAAACTTTGAATAATTGAAAATGGCATCATTTTCGGAGCTGAAAGAGCTCCATGAACGATACTTGGATGCAGCTTTAATGCTGGAAACATATTCTGCAAATGATTCTGCCTTCCTTGGTGATTCAGTTATTCAGATGTTACCTTCTTTCAACAACATATTCACCTCAGGTATGTTTCCTATAACTCCTGTTTTCCAAGCTGAAGATGTGGTGAAATATTACTGTATATGCTCTATGTTTATGCATTGAATTCTGAGAATTGTTATGAGAGCTTCTTTGCTTTTGGTGCATTAATTGTTTCATCGGTTCTGGTTATTTAAAGACAAGAATGAATAATAAATGTATTTCACATTTTTGTTGCTAATGAAATCAAAAGCAGGAATAGAGAGTTGACAGAATGAACAAATGTAAAATCTCCAAAAGCTCATTGATGATGAAAAGTACATTGTAAAGTATATTAATATTTACAATCTATCCTTAATGTCTTGTACATTGTGCATTGAAAAGCAAGATGAATGTCAATAATGCCACTTATTTTCACTGACATTGCACAAATTATGTACATTTGAAAACTAGAAAACTGGCATAAAACACAGGAGGCTGTTTCTGCAACTCAGTATATAGAATGCACCAGTGACTGAGATGGGACGAATTGTACAGATCTAATCCCAATAAAATCCTCTGACGATAAAATCATGCTCCTTCATGAATGGAATATAGAAATAAATGTCCCTAGTTATTTTTATGAATCTTTTATATCTCACTGTTCATGATAATACAATTACACCTGAGTACAGCTGCAGATGTTCTACCATAGAATATTTAAACTAGAATCAACATCACATTAGACACAAAAGGTATACAACGTTTACCACGCAATTTTTACAACGCAGTACCATTACCACGCAACTTTTACAACGCAAAAACTTTTACAACGCATACCATTACCACGCAGGATTTTACAACGCATATACTTTTACAACGCATACCATTACAACGTAAGTATTGGTAAGTATATCATTATTTTTTAAATGATATATGTTTGGGTTTTTGGGTAAAGGGGTCAGTTTTCAGTTTTTGGGTAAACGGGCATTTTTAGGGTTCAGGGTCAGTTTTCAGTTTTTGGGAAAAGGGGTATTTTTAGGGTTCAGGGTCAGTTTTCAGTTTTTGGGTAAAGGGGTATTTTTAGGGTTCAGGGTCAGTTTTCAGTTTTTGGGTAAAGGGGTATTTTTAGGGTTCAGGGTCAGATTTCAGTTTTTGGGTAAAGGGGTATTTTTAGGGTTCAGGGTCAGTTTTCAGTTTTTGGGTAAAGGGGTATTTTTAGGGTTCAGGGTCAGTTTTGGGTTTTTAGGGTAAAGGGATATTTTTAGGGTTCAGGGTCAGTTTTTAGTTTTTGGGTAAAGGGGTATTTTTAGGGTTCAGGGTCAGTTTTGGGTTTTTGGGGTACAGGGGTATTTTTAGGGTACAGGGTCAGTTTTCAGTTTTTGGGTAAAGGGTATTTTTAGGTTTCAGGGTCAGTTTTGGGTTTTTGGGGTACAGGGGTATTTTTGATAAATTAAATTAAATTACATTTAAAATAAATTAATTAAATAAAATAAAATTAAATTACATTATATTAAAATATTTTTAATTAATTTAAATTAAAAAATTATTATATACTTACCAATACTTACGTTGTAATGGTATGCGTTGTAAAGGTATATGCGTTGTAAAATCCTGCGTGGTAATGGTATGCGTTGTAAAAGTTTATGCGTTGTAAAACTTTCGTTGTAATGGTATGCGTGGTAAAAGTATGCGTTGTAACGTCATATATCCGACACAAAACGTTGCCCCCATACCAATTAGCTTGCCCCAAGCATGAATAGTGCTTGGGCTGCATTCAAAAGTACATCGGTGCGACACATTTTGGTAGATGGCAGTGGAATTTGTATTGTCACATATTTAAATTTAAAATGTTAAATATTTAACATTTTTGTTATATTGGTATACTGTGGCACTGTTCACAAACGTAAATGTACTACTAGTAGAATGCACTCCTACAATTGTATGTATTTTAATACTTTGGGTATTAAAAAAATAGGAGTGTAAAGTAGCTAAAAAATGTAGTTAAACTATCCCTGCTGGTCCAATGTACAATGTCCATTTTCTGTTTCCCATTGTCAGTTAAAACCTGGCAGTGGGGACAAATATTGACCTCACACCCAGTGAAAACACACCCTGGATACAGGTTTAACTATTGTTTGGATTTGTTATACTCCATGGCCACCAGTGTGTGTAATGCTGTGCAGATTCTGACATGTATGGGCATCTGTGGACACTGAGCAACGGACAAAGCTCTCCGAACAGGTTGCAGGTGCCAAATGACAGCAGATACAAAAAAAATATGAGAGGGATTCTTGCAGGTCCTCTCTGAAATGGAATATGTGCCATGGTGCAAGGGTGCCTGTGTTGCATGAAGGGCGGTTTTTGGAAGGAAGGGACGCTTTCTTGCACAAAAACAATCAAGAGTGGCATATTCCTCAGACTGCAGCACACATAGAAAGAGGAAGTAACAAGGATGATCTGGCAATGTGTAAAAAAATTATAGAAGTTGCATGAGAATAAGATGTGCCCCCCTTCTCTTGACATATGTGATCAGAACCTGGGGGATGGGGCCCCTGGGGATAAAATCATCTGAGGGGAAAGGGGTTTGTGCCCATTACCTATTAAATATGTTGCCGGGGTGCCCGGGGTCAAAAGTGGCCCGTGGAGGCGGTGCGTGGGTTGGCTGGCTTTAGCGAGTTGGCCACAGAGACCGTGTGACCAACCTACCTCTGCACATGGCCAAAGACTGTGTGCTGCATGGGGTTAGTTGTATATGGCGGGTTGGCCACACTGCATGACCACAGGCTGGTGATGTGTGGCATTGGCCGCATGAGGAGGTTGGCCGCAGGGCCTGGCAATATGCCAGTCTCTGAAGCCAACCTTATGCTGCTCAAAACAGGAGGCTTTGCGCTGTGTTGGATTAATATTTGGTAAATAAATATTTCTGTATTTTAAAAAACCTAGAAATTCACTAAAAAAACAAAGGTTACAGGGATGGTATAGTTAGGAAATAGTATTAAAAAACTTAGAAATACACTGAAAACCAAAGGCTACAGGTATGTTATAATTAGGTTCAGATTGTATTTATAACTTTTATTTATCTATAACTCGCTACCTCACCAGGCACTGCTAATTACTCCACATATTACATAACATCTTCTATGGAATTATTGATGATAACCCTGCAGAATTTGCAGTGAACTATCGTTATCTTTGTTATGTTATGTTATGTTAAAAGAATTTATTAAGCGCGACTAACACCATTAGGTTTCTTGGCGCTTGTGCTGAGGGAGCAGTGAAAAAGAAGCAGGAGGACAGGGACTAATTATAAGCCTCAGTAAAAAGAAAAGTTTTAAGGAGGGATCTAAACCTAGTGTAGGAAGAGGACAACCTAAGAGAAAGGGGGAGGGAATTCCAAAAAGAAGGAGCTAAGAAAGAAAACCTGAAGCCACCGTGTTTCTTCCTCTTGAACCTGGGAACTGAAAGCAAGGCCATCTGAGATGACCGAAGATTACGAGGAGGATCATACGGATGAAGAAGGGAAGAGATGAAGAGGGGGCCATGACCAGTAAGAGATTTGGAAATAATGCAGCCTAGTTTGAATTTGCAGCGGGCAGAGACCGGGAGCCAGTGGAGACTTTTTAAGAGAGGACGAACGTGTTGATCTCTAGGTTGGTGATAAATCAGGCGAGCGGCCTGATTTTGGATCAACTGAAGTCTCTTAGTTTGATAGTCAGGAATGCCTACATAGAGAGCATTTGAGTAGTCGAGTCTGGAAATGACTAACGCAAGCAGGGTCAAAGTGAGGGCCTCGGTAGTAAGTAGGCGGGAGATTTTACGAATTTTCCTGAGTTGGAAATGGCTGGAGGACACTACTGCGCTGATCTGGGGCGTCATAGAAAGGTCGTTACTAATGACGACTCCCAGACTTTTGGCTGAGTTGACTGGGCAAGGGGAGCTGCCCAGACTTGCCGGCCAAAAGGAAGGTTGCCAGGGATTAGAAGGTCCCCCGACAAGAACCAACTCGGTCTTGTCGGGGTTGAGCTTCAGGTGGTTTGAGCTCATCCAATTACTAATAAAACAGAGCTGTTTTGAAAAGTGGAGATTGATTCATCAGATGAATCAATAGTAAAAACCAGTTGAATGTCATCCGCGTAATTAAACGCGGTGACACTCAACCCACGGAGGGAACGGATTAGTGGAGCCAAATATAAATTAAAAAGAAGGGGGGACAGAGAGGAGCCCTGCGGGACACCGCAGGTCAACCCAACTTGAGTAGCAGAGAACTGGGACAGTCTGACTGCCTGATGACGTTTGGTCAAGAAGGACTGAACCCAGTCCAGGGCGGTGCCCTGAATGCCGGCCTCTCTGACACGGTCAACCAAAATACCATGGTCGACCGTGTCAAAGGCGGCCAACAGATCCAAAAGGACCAGGGCCTGACAGATGTTAACGTCGGCCCCTCTGCGCAATTCCTCCATCACAGAGAGGATGACTGCCTCTGTGGAATGCGCAGGCCTGAACCCAGCCTGCTGGGGGTCCAAGACGCAAGAGTCCTCCACAAAAGAACTGAGAGTTTGAGTTACATGTGACTCCAAGACTTTGCTGAGGAAAGGGAGAAGGGATATAGGGCGATAGTTGCTCATGATGGTAGGGTCTGCCGAAGGTTTTTTTAAAATGGCAACCACCTCGGCCTGTTTAAAGGAGCAGGGAACCTCCCCAGTGGCCAAGGAGTTATTCAAGAGGGCCAGGGGGGGCTCAGGGCAGGAGGTAAAAGCTTCCCGGAGAGCCGAGGGGGGCAGCTGTCGCTAGGGGAACCAGAGGAAACTTTGTGCAAAAGAGAAAAAAAATTGACTTTCGAAATGAGGGCGATCTGAGTTAAGATGTGAGTGTTGGAATGGTGGCAAGTAGCAACAGGCAGAGAGGGGACTGACAGGACTTGAACAGAGATACTGTTTTTTATCTTAATGATCTTGTCCACAAAAAAATGGTTCAGGGAATCACATAAGGGCTGGGAGGGAAGAGGCGCAATAGTGACTCTCACCGGATTGGACAACTCCTCAACAATTGAAAATATATCCTTGGATTTGTTGGAAGAATCCAGGATTCTGTTGGAAAAATAGAGAGATTTAGCCAAAGCTATAGCTGATTTATACTCTCTAAGCAGGGAGGAGAATGTCTGTTTGGTCACGGGGGAGTACCCCCGGCGCCAGTGCCTTTCTGCCTGTCTTTGCGGCACAAGTTATAGTTACTTGAGATAACTATAACTATAACTGCTGAATTTCTAGGGCTTTCTGTGTGTAAAATCTAAACTTTACAAAAAATATCCCTGTAACTTTTGGCAGGAAGCTAGACCTTGGTCCGCAGATTAGGCTTTTTGTTACTTGGTGTAAATCCATTAGGTATATTTTGAGGTATTTGGTGAAAAAAATAATTGTATATTTTGGCAAATGGGCTCATGACTGAGAATTCGGCAGAGGTCCTGTGAGAGCATGAGATTGAAACTGGAGAGCGAGAGGCACGAACAAGTCTTACGAGCGATCTTATAGGACGGCTGTTGGAAAGTTAAAAATGAAATGCTTGTTATTACTGTTTGCTGTGAAATATTAGAGTTGTTGTGGAACTGAAGAAAAAACCTATTTAACGAGGCAGCAAGAAAGGCATGCTGTCCCCTAGATTTGGAGAAGAGGTGTCCTTGGAATCCCTACTGTGAAAAAAATAAATGTATATTGTTTTTAACTATGTTTTATGTTTTGTGGAACTCTCTAGGGATTGTGTATAGTAAAAAGGAGTAGATGAGTTTTCAATGCACCCTAGTAATAGGGATGCAAATTGTGATCCTTGTTTTTGAGGGGAAGCTTAAGCGATAAGATCTGTCATGATTAGATTGTTAATACAAAAAAGAGTTACAATCTCAACAAGACTCCTGCAGGAACGTGAACAGGAGAAAGGAGTAGGTGATGTATGAATACGCTCTGGTATGCACACTGAGAGTGAGAGTGTTGAGTAGAGTGCAGTTTCTCCCTACACCCTACTATGCACATCTATTATCAGAGAGAGGGATGTTAGCACAGAGGATAGTCCATTTCCACTTACTACTGCACACTCCTATCAGCTGCAAGAAAGGATTGAGCAATGCGGCTAGTACCTCTTAACACACCCTAGTATTCACACCCGTCAGCTGAGCCCGAGGTCCAATAGGAGAGGCAAGTGTTTCCCCACACCCATCATTGACATAAAGCAAGAGATCTGAAAGGACAGTCTTGTTATTCCCCACGTACTACTACCCACATAAGTCATCTGAGAGAAATGTATGATAGGAATATGAATATGATTTGTAAAGCACAACCTCATGCTCAAGGGCGTATTGGCACTATAGAGCTCACGTATAAATGCAGAGATGTTAGAAAAAGATTTGGAGCAGATGGTCCTGTGCCTTCTAGTCCTGAAGACGAGCAAGGAGGGTGCAGCTTTTAGTGTCAGTGGTAGGATATTCCAGAGCACCGCAGTGGCCGTAAAAAAGCTCTTCCCACCCAAAGTGGTCCTCCTAAATTGGGGGACAGTCAAGTTCATGGCAGAACACAAATGAAGAGTCCTCCCTGGGATAAAACCATTTAAGTGTCTCCTTGAAATGGATGGGCCCCAGACCGTGCAGTGATTTATAGGCCAGACAAAGGGCCTTGACCCTGTAACGTTGTCTGACCGGTTGCCAGTGAAGGTTCCCGATGGATCTTCTTGCAGATTCATATTTTTGAGTTTTGAAGAGAAATCGTTAAGCTGCATTCTGCAGCATCTGCAGCCTCTTCAGAAGGCTTGTAGTAAGGATGAGATCGAGTCTGTTGCAGTAGTCGGTCCTTGTGAGTAACAGTGCAAAGATCACGGTTTTCAAAAGCTCAGGGGGTAGGAATTTTTCAATCTTTTTTACAAGCCTTAGAGAGCAGTATGAGGCAAATGTGAGTTGTTTCACTCGGTCATTGAGCTTCAACTGGTTATCGAACAGAAAGCCAAGATTTTTTGCTTTATTTATGGGTTCAGGGAGTGGGCCCAGCTCAGACGGCCACAATGCCGGCTTCCAGAACAAATGGGTTATTGCCAAAGATGATGACCTCTGTCTTTGTGGCACTCAGTTTAAGACAATTGTTGTACATCCACTTGCTCACATTGCAAATGCAGGTCCTAAATGCAGAGCCAGAATTGATTTCGGATTCGCTAGTGATACCACAATTTGGGAATCATTAGCATATGATGTCAGGGAGAAGATAGCATTTTTGATAAGTGTGGCCAGTGGTATGATATAAAGATTGAACAATGTTGGGCTCAAAGTCGAGGAAGGATTGGAGGAGATCTAATGCTGTGTCCTTGATCTCCAGACTCTGCATGCGGTCAACCAGAATCTTATGGTTGCCCGAATCAAATGCCGCCGAGAGATCCAGCAGGAGAAAATTAAACAAAAAAACCCTCTGCCTGAATTATTTTTTTTAAAGGTCCTCAAAGTCACAAATGTACTAAACCAGTCCTAAAATACAGGCCTTCCCAATTATAATGCAGAGTATATTGTATGATGCAAAAGATCACAATTATTTATGTTGTTTATCATCATTGTAACAAAGCATAACAGAAATAAATATCAGAAACAATTAAGTGCATCTTGAATCACAAACACACACTCTTTCAAACCAAACCAACAAGTCACATATTCACATAGACTCATCCATCCAAACAAACATTACAATTAATGAAATATCAATATACATTGTTGGGCGGTATCAAAAATATCCTCAGAATTAGGAAGGAGACACATACAATTTAAATAATACAAGGCGAGTTGGGTATATAGATATATTTATCAGGGAATCACTCTCTCAGACAGTAATGCAGTTCATAAAAACCAAGACATTATATATCTCCAGCGACAATGAACGTTTCGGTGTGTTTTAACCCAAGAGTGGGTCACACCTTCTTCAGGGCGAGCTGGTCAGGTGTGAAACCAAAGATAAGATGCGCCTAAGGAGCAATAGAAATAATATAAAAACATGCAATGAATAATACACTATTATGGGTTGGCGTATCATAATAAGAGAAGGAATCCCTGTTGATACTCATAAAGAATGGGAAGGCACAGGTTATGACATTTAAATAAAAGGATGAATTCAATTGAAAGGGGGCTGGAACACTTCTAAAGACAAAACAAACAAAAAAACATACATAAGTAACCTATCCAGCCATCAACTAACATATAATGCTCTTCAAAACATCAGAGGGAAATGTATACGTGCCATGTAAGAAAGAAACACCAAAGACATTGAGCCCGTGAAAATACATATTCCACCCGATCGTGAAGTTCATGACCAGCAGAGGGAAAGTGATAGAATGGCTAGCAGATTGTTGGAAGACGCCCAGTGGGGCACAGCAGTACCTGTGGTCAGATAACCAGGAAGAGCCAAGATTATGAGGAGCAGCAAGGCAATGGAAAGTAGGGTCATTAACGGGGCCTGCAAAGTAAAATGAAGGTATTTGATCTGCAGTCAAAGACCAGGATATCAAGATTAAGCTCATGGCCATTGGGTAAGTGAAAGAACGAAATGGGCCACCGCTTTCCCCAGTAGATGGATGGACAGCTGTGTATTCACTTTTAAAGAAGTAGACACAATTCAGAAAGTGATATGTCACGAGGTCCGAATGAAAGCCACGAATACTTTTGTGATATACAGGAGGCCTCCTGGGTACAGAATAGGTTTTCAAATACAGACAACCCGCTAAGTCTAAAGAAAACACAAATACATACCCGCTAAGTGGCCTGACTAAAACAAGAAATGGAGTATTTAGAAGGCAAAGAGAGCTACAATGCATCATAGTAATTAGTGGATGAGGTTGGTAAAGGGCTTTCTCCTTGTTGCAAGAGAGAAAACGATATAAGACAGAAAACTTGGTCCAACCAGGGTCTGGTTACTTCCGGTCTAGTAATTATAGGTAAAGAATAGCAGGGAACGCTCAAAGTAACCCTTGCTCTGCTCTAGGTGGAGTGGAGCGAGTACAATTGATAGAAAAGTGGCAAGATTAGCATAATGTTCAATCAGCTTAAAATGATAACATCTAAGTAAACCATACCTTGATAGATCGACAAACTGCGGGAAAGAAAAAAGAGTGCGTGAGCACAAATAAAAATACTCTGCAATGCAGCACAGAAAAGGAGCACAAGAGCACAACTGGAAAGACTCAAGAGCCTGCATTATGAGAGATAGCGTCATAACCGTTATGCAAGGATAAAAAAGGGTTGTACAGAAGGGGAGAGGCAAGGGTAGAGTAGACAATGAAAAATGGTAATAAATTTGAGGTGGAGCACAAGCGATGTCAGAAAAAGAGATAGAAAGAGAGCTTAAAATATAAAGTAAGCAACATCTGAGATCGCTCCCAGCATGGTCCACTTCGATCCAATGACTGATCAGAGGGGCATTGGGATTCAGTATTCTAATGTTAGGTTTGTGCTCCCCAATTCGGTTTACGGGTTCATTGCTTCTCATTATAATTCATTAATATTAGCAATTGAGAGGAGATGGAAAGTTTATTCTCCCTAAAGCAAACAAAGAAAATGACAATGAAGCAAAATAAAGGTGTTGGGTCTGATTGCAAGTGACAGTGCTATTTATCAGGCCTCAGAAATAATGGTACCCATTGGCAATTTATTTATCGAGTGAGATAAATGGAGCCTCTTACGAAATGTTGGGAAATATCCTGATGATTTTGGTGATTAGTACACCAAATTGTGGATTGTACTGTAAATACAGAATTATTTACCTCTGGTAACTTTCAGCAGGTTTTATCTGCTGAAAGGTAATGAAGATTGAGGTATTTAATGCATCTG
The DNA here is from genome assembly GCF_964261635.1 of Lissotriton helveticus. NCBI lineage: Eukaryota > Metazoa > Chordata > Amphibia > Caudata > Salamandridae > Lissotriton > Lissotriton helveticus. Next base: position 130,388,503 of record NC_136064.1, read on the forward strand.
GAAATTGTATAAGTAAATAAACCAAACTTGTAATTCCAACACTTACACAGTGGGTTTACTCAGTAGTCAGAAAACAAGAAACCACTTGTAATCAGGCCATTAGTGTGCCCCTCATTTTACTGCATATTGAACATATCCCTGGTCAGTTTCACATACGAAGGGAACTTTTAAAGTAATCAGGTGCTCATATGTAATACTGATACACTGATGTGCTTCATTCTGTCTAATAGATTGCACAGAGATGTGTAGTTATGATCACAAATAAATGACTGCAGCAGTGCCAAAAATAAGCTTTGCGAAGCATTGAGAAATGCAAGCTTTTGTGAGGAGATTTAAAATACCCCCTGCAGTGTCATCAACAGTGTCAGATTCAAATATGTAAGCCAGTTTGTGCAAATTGAAGCAAAATTTAAAAGTTCACATCCTGACGTGATTTGTATTTCCAAAAGAGAGGCAAATTATCTGCAAAAATGAGGCCAATCTAAATGACAAAGTCTGATGTTAGCCTTATAATCTCAGCAGTGCTGTTCTGTCAACTGGATTACCAATACTTGACAGACCTTTTTGTATAGTAATAAAGGAGCAGTATTGTTATCAGGGTGGTGCAATGGGAACAGCAGCAATGGGTATTGTAGACATGACAGCCTTAGGGTGGACTTCCATTGATATTTTTGCCGTCCCCCCCACTTTCCTGACCTTGTTTTTGCTGTCTTCATGACTGTGTGCAGTTTACCACTGCTAACCAGTACTACAATGCTTGTGCTCTCTCCTGTAAACAGGGTAAAACTGGCTCATCCCCAATTGGCATATTACATCTACCTATAGGTCTCTAATAAGTGCATTACATGTGCCCAGGGCCTGTAAATTACATTGTTTCATCACTTAAGTAGGTCATTGCTGAGATTGTGTGCGCAGTTTACACTGACATTTGACCATCCCCACAATGTTAATTCTTTTTCCGCCGTACCCCACTGCTCTTATATCAGGGTGTTGTAAGTCTTTCATGTTTTTTCTTAACTCTTTCTCATGAACATCTTTAGATATTCATATGAATAGACTACCTGAATACACCAATATTTGATTTTAGTATCACCAATGGTGATTCCACAGGGGGGTTTCTCAAGATTCTCAATACTTATCATTAGTATATCCTTATTCTCATTAATAATTATTTCATGATTGTGGTGAGACATTCCACACTCATCAACAGATAGCATTAATTCTTCTCTTACCTCGACCGGATTTTCTACTGTTTTAACGCTAGGACTTAGTACTTTAAATCTGCACATTTTAGCTGAATGACCTTTCTTTCCGCATTACCTACACGTCATGTTTATAGCCCCACATGCAAAACTAGAAGCAATGTGCCCATGGCAAACACACCTATAACATGTCCTTTTGTCTTTTTACAACTACATTATGTATATTTTTTTGGATTGGATACATATGGAAACTCTACTTTAGCAGTATTTTTCAGTCCAACCTCTTGTACATACAGGGCAACAACCTCTTTTTCTGAAGATGTTACAGTTAATTTTCCCATGACAATCTCCTTCTTCCAAACAGCAGTATGGTCCAAGCTCCCGACAATTTGTACAGCTTCTTTTAATGTAGGAACCAAGGACAAACGTCTTTCTTTGACCTTTTTGTCTCTGGTACATCTCACAATTTGGTCTCAAATTACAGATTTCATTAGACCTTGAAGCTCACATGTTACTGTCAATCCATGCAGTGTCGCTACATGAGTCATAATATGGTCGTCATTTGCTTGTACTCAACAAAAACATTTGTGTCTCTCAAAAACCACACTAAGCTTAGGTCTTCTTAGGTTTTCTAGCATTTGCAACAACATCTCATATACATTTACAGTTTGACCATTAAAAAGTGCCAAAGAAACTTCGGGAAGATCATCATATATCCTTTTTCCCTCTGTCCCTAAATGCTGTAACAAAATTGCTTGTCTAATTAACAGTCTATATTTCTCACCACCAATCGCTAGCATATAAGTGCTAAAAAGGTTCTTCCAACTTTTCCAAGGAATACTTTGTTCCCCAGGAAGAAGCAAAAATGAAGGTGGAGCAGCCATACTTTGATCTTACATATTTGTAATAAAAAAATTAAACAACAAACTATCACAACTAACTAAAAAATAAGTTATAACAATAAATTAAAACACCAATCTAAAATAATTTTCTAAAATACCTATCTAAAATAATCTAAAATAATTACACTGTAGCAATATGTCTCTTTACTTCTCTTGTGCAAAATCAGTTTGTAATTGTCCGCGAGTTATTACACAGTTGTAGTGTAGCAGTATCTCCCTTGAATAGCAGAAGTTTCACTTTATCACTGTAGACAACAATCCTCTTTCTATGCTCATGTCTAAATGAAAATGCGAGGCTGCGCGTACTTGCATCAGACGTTAGGGCAATCTCCTGTAAGTTGGCAGAACTCCCACGATGAGGAAAATGATCACAATCACACCCGATGAGAAAACTACAATGAAATACTATTAGGCACATTAATTCACGCTTCTGCTTTTCACTGTTTTGTGAAATAATGCAATAATACCTTGCGCATTAACTCGCGCCTCTGATTTCCACAGCATTGATTACTTTCAAAGCATTCATGACCTCGCCCTGACCTCACGCGTTAACTTGCACTTCGTAGACTTTGCCTTCAAAGTTAATTCCTCTCTCGGGCTTACGCTTCGCTTCACACGTCAGCTTGTTTACTTTCAATGCACAGTCTTTTTTACAGCCTTGTGCTGCATTGTTGCTCTTTCTAGTCTCTCTTGTGCAATTGCTCCAGCATTAAACTAATTTAAAATCCAACATGGTAAACATGAGCTCAAAGAAAATGACAATAGTTACTTAATTTGAGTTGACTCTAAAACGCACATCAAAATTAATGATGATTTAATGTTGTAATCCACATAACAAAAATTTACATTTAGTTTCTAGTGGCAAAGTAAGTAACTTCTTCATTAAAAGCTGACAGCAACGCAAGTTCACAGCAATGATTGTACCATTAAGCTTTTAGCTTTGCCAAAAACAACTAGTTCCTTTTCAATAAGGCAAATTTTAAAAAACGGTGCAATTACTCACAGTTCCAAAACTTAAAGATCATTATCAGGACTCCTCGGTGAGCTGCTTTTCCAGGGCCGGAGGTCACTCAGTAATCTTCCCCCTTGTTGCCAAAAAATGGTGCAACCACGCTCACAGTGGTTAGTAGGTAAAAGGTATTTATTCATAGTACATCTTCATAGTTGTTGTACAGCGACCTCCAGCTTCTTCAACTGATTCTCTTTCCTAGAACTACGTAGTGATGTCATTCAATTACATCACCAAGTTCTACAATAGAAGAAATACATCTCCACAGGTACCTGACAGTGAAGGGAAGTGTACTAGAAAGATGGCTGACACTGGGGACTGATATCTGAACCTATCACAACTACCAAATTTCCCTCTGAGACAAAAACACCAGCCACCAGTGACAACCATCTTGCAAGTACACTTACCAGCATTGTATGATTGACACTCTTCCTGATGGTCTAGTTGGGCTGGGTGGGAGGAGGCGTGTAAGTCTCACAAATAGAGCCTAGGCAAGCAAACCTGAGTTCATTAAAGTAGTCTATCACAAAATGGTAGAAAGCATAGTTTGTAATTTCATCTGACGGTGGTGTAAACGCACAAAATACATGATCTGTGTAGGCACACAGCTAAGCAGTCACACATGTTGCTCCTCACAGCCATTCACATGTTTATGATGAGATGAGGACAAGAAACACCTCACTCACACCATTCAAACATGTTTCTGGGTTAATAAACAGACTGTGAGTGTGTACGCAGCCACACCTATGTGAATGTTAATGTTAATGTTAATATGAGCTTATATAGCGCTGTATCACCCAGGGGTATCTAAGCGCTATGCTAAAGACAAGCACAAAGCCCAGTACATAGGACTAAAAAAAAAAAAACATTTGGAGATAAAGAGTACGTATGTCACCATGAAAGTACAGATGTGCAAAACATCTTTGTGCACTGGCAGTATTGTAGCCAATGATGTCTATCCAAGGTGCGATTATTGCTTATTGAAAACTTTACCCAAGACCCTAGCATGTCAACTTGAAAATAGTTGATCCACGGGCTCCCCAGAGGCTAACCTCCAGAGCAGGTTGGCTTTAGCCCCAGGTCTCCTGACTACTTTTGGCCCCCTGGGGAGAGGTGGTTTGTTGGCTTGCCGCAGCCACCCCTCCTGGTGATCGGCTATCCCCAAGGAGGAGGGTAAAGACTACTGGGGTAAGATACAGTCACTGACAGCTGGACCTCAATCACAGGATGCCAAGAAGAAACAGCTTCCCTACGTCAGGAAAACAATTTCACCTAGAATCTTAAAGAGTTCACAAAATGAAGTCCCTGACTCAAAGTAATTTTTAAAGACACCAAAACCAGGCCTCATCACTCAATTTTTATGCAAACACCATTCTAATGTTAAGAATTCCCCCATCCTGACTTACCAGAAAGGACTAAAGCCAGCAATGGAACAATCCCCTGTTTGGAGGGATCTCACAATATTCACTCCTCTGCAATACTAGACCAGAGTACTCAAATTGGGAGACGCCGGTCCCAATACTGCCCATGGCCGGGAAATGAACATAAATATGCCAGGGATTTATCAGAATCGCCAGGGGCCTCCACTGCTCCAATTCTCGGAAAATACAAGCAGGTTGTCCCAGTCCAAATACACTGCCACCAACAAGCAGCTCTCCCATTCTGGCATCTTCTTTAGAGCCACCAGGCTTTGATTCAATCAAGACTGAAACTCTAGAACATCAGGAAAATTGTGGGTTCTTAACACCAATATTTCTACAGAACTTTGAAAAAGAGCTACAAGGAGGTTATACATAGACGGACTACTGCCACTGCTATAAAAATCAAATAACTGAATTCAGAAGCTGGATGTCCCTCAATTAGTTCTTCCCCTATGCCCATTAACATAATGGATGGTGTGATATTAATTTTAACTCCCGTAATTTCCGAGAGGAACTTCTCTATATGGTCCAAAAGTTGAATCAACTTCCAACATTTATAAAAAATATGTATAATGTCAGCCACATCTGCACCACTTCTAAAACATTTCCCATCATTAAGCCCCTCATGTTCATCATCTTCGCAGGGGTATGATATAGATCAAATATAGTTTGAAAATGTTGTGTTCTTAGATTGGCTGATATTAAAATGTTCCCTTACATATCAATTGATTGTTCTATGTGTATGTCTCCAAATCTATTTTTCCATCTTATATTTTGGACCTCCAGATCTTCTCTCTGCGCATCAAATAAGCAGCTATAGATCCCACCAATCCGTTGCTTCTGTCGACTAACACGTATGGCTCTATTGTCCTCTATTTTTTCATCAAGAAGTCCCTCATCTGGAGGAATTAAAAAAAATCTGTTTGGAGGAGTTTATATTTATCAAAAAATATCTGAAAGGAGAGCAGACCTTCGTCCTTATACATTTTGCCTATACATGTAACTCCCTTATTTTTCCATTTCTGACCAACTCTATCAGTGAAAACCACAGGTAGTAAAATGGGTGTATTTAATGGGGTGTAAAAGCAACCCCCCTATTTGTAATTTGTTCCGTACTGCTCCTCATACCTTATAGGCAGCTCCTACTACCTTATAATGCGTACTTTTGTAATATTTATACTCCAGCTTTCTAAACAGACAATTCCTTACTCCTGCCCCCAGTATCATCTGATATATGAAGGGGTATTCTGTGGAGTTATCAATATCTTCTCCAGTGAGTATTATCCAGATGTTTTTCAAAATACATGCATAATAATAAAATGTAAAATTAGGTACAGCCCACCCCTCTTTCTCTTGAGGCGGTGACATAAAGTGCATTGCTCTTCGTGGTTTCTCTTGGGTCCATACAAATCTCATACAGCATGATTGTAGTTGCTGTAGCTGTCCCCTAGATAGTTCTAACTTGCCTCTTGTTGTATACACCGGAGCTGATTCTAACCCATTAATGCAGATTTGAGCATTGGGGGTCTTATAAACAGCTTGAATTGCTTGAATAAAGCCAGGGCCAAACCCCATGGCTTGTAATGCACCCCAGAGAAAGCTCCATGACACACGGTTGAATGCCTTCTCGGCGTCTAATAATACTAAACCTAAGGTAGTGCCCTGAATATTAGCTTTGGCCAGCAATGCTACTACCCTGTCAATGTGATTTACGGTAGCCAAAATGGGTAAAAACACATGTTGTTTCAATGATACAAGTGGGGTGATAAGATTCGCTAGGCGAGTGGCTAACATTTTTGTGTATATCTACCCACTGGCGTTTACTAGGGAAATTTGCCAACACAACCCTGGGAGCTCTGCTATTTTTTTTTAAACAATAATATTTGCTTCCTCCCATGATGGGAGAACTGTCCCCACCTGTGCTTGTTGTAGGGTAGTCAGTAATTCAAATTTTAGCTCCTGGAAGAATGTTCTATAGACCGGCAGCTTGTCTGGACCCGTTGCTTTTCCACTGTCCCGATTATTTGTTGCCTCTTCTATTTCTTCCATGGTAATGGGTTCATCCAAAATATATGCCTCTACTTGCCCCAGTTTTCCACACTCTACGTCCTTGAAGAATGTCTCAATATCCTCTTCCCCCTGATTGTCTTTGGTATATAATGTTTTAAAGAAAAAGTGAAATACTTCCAATATTTTCTGTGAGGTTTCCACTAATTTACCCTGTCTATCCACAATTTTTGGGATTCTCTGTGAAGCCTCTTTAGACCTTAGCCTTTGTGCCAAACACTGCCCAGCAGCTTCACTGAATTTGTATCTTTTTCTCTTAAACAAGTTAATTTTAATAGCAATTTCTCTGCTCTAATGAAGGTCATTTCTGGCTTTGCATTGGGCTCCTTCTGATTGAAAAGGGACAGTATCTCCTCCATTCGCTATCATCCGCATCAGTTCTACCTCTGTCATCCTAATCCTCCCATCAAAATCTTGAACCTCAGCTCTGAGTTCTTTCTGTTTATAAAGCCCATTGCTCAGAGTCTCTCCCCTAAACCCTGCTTTTAGGGCATCCCAGACATATGGTTGTACGGTCGACTTATGGTTGACTTCTAAACATTGCTGAATACAATCATTCATGTGGTTTATAAAATTAAACTCTTTTAAAAGATTAAAGTCAAATGAATTGGATCTATGTGAGGAAGAATTACTATTATGTCTAGTCGGGATATCTATCATTAATGGGCCATGATCTGATGTGATTCTTAGGTAGACTTGTATTCTGGCATCCGTTAATAGATCTAATGGAGCATAGAAGTAATGTAGCCTAACCAATTTGTTGTGAGGATAAGAATAAAACATAAAGCCCGGGTCTGATATCAGCAATGTAGACCATGCATCTTTCAGGCCATGATCCTCCACCAAGTGCTGTAATGCCTTGAAAACTCTAGGTGTTCTGCCTGTATAGTATTTCCACCACTTTTGAAGAACTTGACTATCCAAGTGGATGTTGAAATCATCACACAAGATCATGGGGTAGGCCATGGCGCTAATTCCAGATTAAGACCCTCTAACACTGTGGCTTCGTCAAAGTTAGACCTAAATACAGAGCATATACTAAATACAAATTCCCCCTTAGCACATTCATAAACCACCCAGCGGCCCTGGTTGTCAACCGCTATTCTACCAGTGCTTTGTATCCCATTCTTTGCTAAAATGCCTACTCCTCAGTTTGTGGTGGACAAATCAGATTGCATCACCCGCAGCTCAGCAGCAACCCTTTGCCATTTTGCAATATTATTTAACCCACAAACATCAAATGAACATAACCGTAAGTTACCCTGGACCCTTTCATCCCCCTTCGAAAACTGATGTACCTCTCCATTTATGACCTTATCTCCTGACATCCATACGCTCATCCTTATCTTCAATTTACTGTGAACTGCATTTTCTATTTTAACCCCATCCCTATCCCCCTTATCCTGACCCACCATCCCCCCTCCTCTACCCGTAGTGCAGTCAGTAAACAGACTCCACCCCTCAAGCCCCTCCTGTATTGAGGCTTTAGGACCAACGGTCCTGGTGGTGGATAGCTAACCTCTCCCAAGGCCCCCCTATATATCTGATATGCTAATAAAGTACCTGATAACCTAATTAAGTATTGATTTCATACAATCAGCCTGATCATATATATATCAAAAAAGTTTCCCTGATGGCTTAACATAATTTTGTCTTTATAGAACCTGCCTGACACACAAGACTTTAGATCTTCAAAATTTTAAAAAAATTCCATACAAATATTTACCTCTGCGTCGAGAAAAAAAAGGGAGTGAAGAAGAAAGGAAGAAAAAAAAACAGAAAAAAAGGTGGGGAGGGGTCATTCTGCACTTTCCATGCTTCTTTCTGCACCTGTCTTGCTTCTTTCTGCACCCTCTTTTCCCTTTATGTACCACTTTTGTCTTTATAGAACCTGCCTGACACACAAGACTTTAGATCTTCAAAATTTTAAAAAAATTCCATACAAATATTTACCTCTGCGTCGAGAAAAAAAAGGGAGTGAAGAAGAAAGGAAAAAAAAAAAACAGAAAAAAAGGTGGGGAGGGGTCATTCTGCACTTTCCATGCTTCTTTCTGCACCTGTCTTGCTTCTTTCTGCACCCTCTTTTCCCTTTATGTACCACTTGTTCCTCTTTTTGCACTCTTCCTGCCTTTTCTGCACCTCTCTTCCCTTTTTATGCAAGTCTGTTGCCTCCATCTGCACCTCATTTGCTTCTTTCTGCACCCCTGTTGTCTCTTTCTGCACTTGTCTTCCCTTATATATTATTTTATTTATTTTATAGTTTTATAGAGTGCGAACCAGACCTATGAGGGTATCAGAGCACTTTACAGTATTAAGGGTGGTATACAAAGCGATGGGAAGGGAGGGATCAATTGGGTAAAATAGTGGATACAAAATGCAAGAAGACACGCAGTCTAAAGTCCTGGCTACATGTGGGAAGGAAATTAAAACAAGTAGATACATTGTACAAGAAGGCACATAGTCTCAACTCTTTGGAGAATGCCCCGGAGTGCAGGAATAGGTATCGTCCAGAGAAAGATTTTAATATAACGTGTTCATTAGGCGAGAGAGTTCCAAATCATTGGCGCAGCCCCAGTGATGGCCTGATTGTAGTTTTTTTTCTTCCAGAAACATGCAGGTTGCAGCAGTAGGTTTTTGGCAGTTCGGGAGTTTCTGGGTCCTCCTGATATCACGGGTTTTTGTGCAAGAAATATAGGGGAGTTGTTATAAAGAGCTTTGTGAGTAATGCAGGCCAGTTTCAATTGGATTCTGGCCTCTAGGAAAAGCAAGTTCAGCGCTTTGAGGTGGGGAGAGATGTGGTCATTTTGCTTTGAGTCGGTTAGTAGTCTGGGGGCGGTGTTGTGGCAGGCTTTCAATGGGGCCAGAGATTTCTTGGGTAGACCGGCAAGAGTAGAGCATCCATATTCCAATCTGGAAATGACTAGTGTCTGTACTGCCGTATTAAGGTCGGACACATCATGAAGGGCTTTAGGTTTCTTAGGTAACTCAGGTGCAATCTATCCATTTTGGCCATCGAGTTTATATGGCCATGCATGTTCAGACTGCCATCCAGGGTTATTCCAAGGGATTTCGCCGAGGGAGGTAGTTTAGTGCTGAGATGGTCTTGATCCATTCTTGGATGCCTGGATTGGGTTTGGGTGGAGAGATCAGAAGAAATTCAGTTTTATTTGCGTTGAGTTTAAGCTGGTTGGCGGTGAGCCAGTGGACTGTCAGCTTCAAGGCCTCATTCAGGGAGAAAATTTCACAGGGGAAGAGATTTTAATGTAGATTTGTGTATCGTTGGCGTATATAAGGTAGGAGATATTGGCGGCATGTAGAACCTCGGCGAGACGTTCAAGGTACTTTAAGCCTATCTGTTTCAATTAAGGTGATGGTGCATGTGACAAACTTCACAACATTATGCTTTGCAAACAGAATGCTAAATATTTCTAAGCTTCAATCAGCTGACATCAAAGAAGAATAGAATTTGGATGAGGTTTGGAGCGCACACAAATCAAACTGACTTCTGTTCATCGATCATTTGCAATTTAGATGATTTAATATAAGTATAGCTGCACACACAGAAGAAGTAGAGTTTGAAACTTTGAATACTTGAAAATGGCATCATTTTCTGAGCTGAAAGAGCTCCATGAACGATACTTGGATGCAGCTTTGATGCTGGAAACATATACTGCAAATGATTCTGCCTTCCTTAATGATTCAGTTATTCAGATGTTACCTTCTTTCAACAAAATATTCTCCTCAGGTATGTTTCCGATAACTCCTGTTTTCCAAGCTGAAGTTGTGGAGAAATATCACTGTATATGCTCTATGTTTATGCATTGAATTCTGAGAATTGTTATGAGAGCTTCTTTCTTTCGGTGCATTAATTGTTTCATCGGTTCTGGATATTTAAAGACAAGAATGAATAATAAATGTATTTCACATTTTTGTTGCTAATGAAATCAAAAGCAGGAATAGACAGTTGACAGAATGAACAAATGTGAAATCTGCAAAAGCTCATTGATGATGAAAAGTACATTGTAAAGTATATTAATATTTACAATCCATCCATAATGTCTTGTACATTGTGCATTGAAAAGCAAGATGAATGTCAATAATGCCACTTATTTTCACTGACATTGCACAAATTATGTTCTTTTGAAAACTAGAAAACTGGCATAAAACACAGGAGGCTGTTTCTGCAACTCAGTATATAGAATGCACTATTGACTGAGAAGAGACAAATTGTACAGATCTAATCCCAATAAAATCCTCTGACGATAAAATCATGCTCCTTCATGAATGGAATATACAGATATATTTCCCTAGTTCTTTTTATGAATCTTTTATATCTCACTGTTCCATGATAATACAGCTGCAGATATTCTACCATAGATTATGTCAACTAGAATCAACATCACATTAGACACAAAATGTAGCCCCCATACCCATTAGGTTGCCCCGAGTATCAATAGTGCATGGGCTGCATTCAAACGTACATCAGTACGCCACATTTTGGGAGATGGCAGTGGAATTTCCATTGTTGCATATTTACATTTTAAATTTTAAAGTTTAACATTTTTGTTATATTGGGATACTGTGGCACTGTTCACAAACGTAAATGTACTACTAGTAGAATGTACTCCGACAATTTTAGGTATTTGGGTATTAAAAAATAGGAGTGTAAAGTAGCTCAAAGATTTAGATAAACTATCACTGCTGGCCCAATGTACAAGGTTCATTTTCTGTTTTCCATTGTCAGGTAAAACCTGGCGGTGGGGACAAATATTGACCTCATGTTTAACTATTTTTTAGATTTGTTATACTCCGCGGTCACCGGTGTGGGTTATGCTGTGCAGATTCTGACATGCATGGGCATCTGTGGACACTGAGCAATAGAAGTAGCTCTGCGAAAAGGTTGCAGGCGCTATAAAGAAAGCAGATACAAAACAAATATGAGAGGGATTCTTGCAGTTTGTCTAACCTCTGGCAATCACTCAGGGTAGTATTCTGACCCATTGTTTCTATACCAACCATGCCACCTCAGATCACTCCAGTCCCAGCCATATGCACATGAGTCTTGGTACTGCTTCAATATGAGAAATCCAGCCTTAATTGCCCAGACAGGTCCTCTCTGAAATGGAATATGTGCCACCTAAGAAGGGTGTCAGATTTCTTGGGCCACATCATTCATGTGTAGGTTGGTTCCAGGGTCTCAGTCAGCAATGGCCCCTTAACCACTTAGGGGCTTTTTATAAAAAAAGTCATATAGTGCAACATGTCAATTTACTGGACTGTGTGATAGGGAAAAAGCAGGAATGTGCCATATTTAAAAGAATTTCTGCTATAGTCCCTTTTGCTGGTGTCATTTTGGCTGCCTAGGCACACTTTAACCATGGTGCAAGGGTGCCTGTGTTGAATGAAGGGCGGTTTTTAGAAGGAAGGGACGCTTTCTTGCACAAAAACAATCAACAGTGGCATATTCCTCAGAATGCAGCACACATAGAAAGAGAAAGTAACAAGGACAATCTGGCAATGTGTAAAAAAAATCATAGAAGTTGCATGAGAATAACATTTGCCCACCCTTCTCTTGACATATGTGGTTGGACCCTGGGGGATGGGGTCCCTGGGGATAAAATCATCTGAGGGGAAGGGGGTTTGTGCCCCTTACCTATTAAATATGTTGCCGGGGTGCCCAGGGTCAAAAGTAGCCCGTGGAGGGGGGGTGCGGGTTGGCTGCCTTTGGCTGCCTTTAGCGAGTTGGCAACAGAGACTGGTTGCAGACCAGGCCTTGTGATCAACCTACCACTGCACATGGCCAAAGACTGTGTGCTGCATGGGGTTAGTTGTATATGGTCGGTTGGCAACACTGCATGACCACAGGCAGGTGATGTGTGGCATTGGCCGCATGAGGAGGTTGACCGCAGGGCCTGGTAATATGCCAGTCTTTGCGGCCAATTAATGCTGCTTAAAACAGGAGGCTTTGTGCTGTGTTTGATTAATATTTGGTAAATAAATATTTTTGTACTTTAAAAAACCTAGAAATTCAATAAAAAAACAAAGGTTACAGGGACGGTATAGTTAGGAAATAGTATTCAAAAACTTAGAAATACACTGAAAACCAAAGGCTACAGGTATGATATAATTAGGTTCAGATCGTATGTATAACTTCTATAACTCACTACCGAACCATGCACTGCTAATTACTCCACATATTAAATAACATCTTCTATGAAATTATTGTTGATAGCCCTGCAGAATTTGTTATGTTATGTTATGTTATGTTAAAATATTTGTACCGCGCACGGTCACCAAACGGTTTCATGGCGCTCATAACAAATGCGGAGGACAGGAACGGGGTTTACTCAAACGCTGACTGAAAGAGGAAGGTTTTCAACATCCTGCGGAAGCAATCATAAGTTGGGCAGTGTCGGAAAGCAGTCAGGAAAGAATTTGCAGTGAACTATCGTTATCTTTGCGGCACAAGTTATAGTTACTTGAGATAACTATAACTATAACTGCTGAATTTCCAGGGCTTTCTGTGTGTAAAATCTAAACTTAACAAAAAATGTCCCTGTAACTTTTGGCAGGAAGCTAGACCTTGGTCCACAGATTAGGCTTTGTGTTACTTGGTGTAAATCCATTAAGTATATTTTGAGGTATTTGGTAAAAAAATAATTGTATATTTGGGCAAATGAGCTCATGACTGAGAATTCCGCAGAGGTCCTGTGAGAGCAAGAGATTGAAACTGGAGAGCAAGAGGCACAAACAAGTCTTACGAGCGATCTTATAGGACGGCTGTTGGAATGTTAAAAATTAAATGTTTTTTATTAATGTTTGCTGTGAAAAATTAGAGTTGTTGTGGAACTGAAGAAAAAAGCTATTTAACGAGGCAGCAAGAAAGGCATGATGTCCCCTAGATTTGGAGAAGAGGTGTCCTTGGTATCCCTACTGTGAAAAAAAATAAATGTATATTGTTTTTAACTATGTTTTATGTTTTGTGGAACTCTCTAGGGATTGTGTATAGTAAAAAGGAGTAGATGAGTTTTCAATGCACCCTATTAATAGGGATGCAAATTGTGATCCTTGTTTTTGAGAGGAAGCTTAAGCGATAAGATCTGTGATGATTATATTGTTAATACAAAAATCTTAACAAGACTCCTGCAGGAACGTGAAAAGGAGAAAGGAGTAGATGATGTATGAATATGCTCTGGTATGCACACTGAGAGTGAGAGTGTTGAGTAGAGTGCAGTTTCTCCCTACTCCCTACTATGCACATCTCACATACACCTCACTTGCTCCTTTCTATAATTTTCCTGCCTCTTTCTGCACCCCTGTTGCTTCATTCTGCACTTTACATGCTCCTTTCTGGACCTGTCTTGCATCTTTCTGTACCTCACTTGCCTCTTTCAGCACCTCTGTTGCTTCGTTATGCACCCCTGTTGAATCTTTCTGTACCTCAATTGCTTCTTTGTACACTTCTCTTGCCTCTTTCTGCACCCCCTTATGCTTCATTCTGCATTTCCATGCTTCTTTATGCACTTGTCTTGCTTCTTTCTCCACCCCTCTAGTCTCTTTAAGTACCTCTTTTGCCTCTTTATGCACTTTTCTTGCATTTCTTTTGCAGCTCTCTTCCCTTTTTCTGCACCTCTGTTGTCTCTTTCTGCACTCCTCTTCCCTCTTTCTGTACCTTGCCTGCCTGTTTGTCCATCTCACTTGCTTCTTTCTGCACTTTTCTTGCTTCTAGTTACACCTCTGTTGCTTCTTTCAGCAAATCTCTTGCCTCTTTGTGCACTTCTCTTGCCTGTTTCTGTAGCTCTCTTGCCTCTTTTTGCACCTCTGTTGGTTCATTCTGCACTTTCCATGCTTCTTTCTGCACCTGTCTTGCTTTTTTCTGCACTTTCCATGCTTTTTTCTGCATCTCTGTCATCTCTTTATGTACCTCTTTTGATTCTTTCTGCACTGTTCTTGCCTTTTTTGTACCTCTCATCCCTCTCTTTGCATGTCTGTTGCTCCTTTCTGTACCTCATTTACTTCTTTCTGTTCCAATGTTTTCTCTTTCTGCACTCATCCATCTTCCTGTACCTTTCCTGCCTGTTTTTGTATCTCACTTGCCTCTTTCTGCACTTTTTTGCATATTTCTACATCTCTGTTGCCTCTTTCAGCAAATCTCTTGCCTTTTTGTTCACTTCTCAGGTCTGTTTCTCATCCTCTCTTGCCTCTTTTTTCCACCTCTGTTGGCTCTTTCTGTACCTCACTTGCTTCTTTCCACACCTATCTTGCCTCTGTCTTCAGCCCTGTTGCTTCATTCGGCACTTGTCTAGCTTCTTTCTGCACACCTGTTGTCTCTTTAGGTACCTCTTATGCCTCTTTCTGCAGCTCACCTGGCTCTTTCAGCACCTCTGTTTCTTTTTTATGCAGTTTTCTTGCCTCTTGCATCTCACTATTCTCTTTCTGCACCTACCTTGCTTCTTTCTGCCACCCTGTTCCCTCTTTCTGCACCTTTCGTGCCTGTTCTGCATCTCTCTTGCCTCTTTGTGTACCTCTTTTTCCTCTTTCTGCACCTCTGTTGTTTCTTTATGCACTTCTCTTGCCTCCTTCTGCACCTCTTAGTTAGAGTTAGTTTTAATCCCCCTGCTCTATTATGTACTAGAGCCATACAGGGGGGGTCATGCCAATCACAGAGATTCCCCAATGCACTGCTTACCCTAGTGTATGTAGGTGTTTTCACTGTATTCTAAGTGTCTTTCAGCATAGCACTGGCTCCGGGACTGGTTAGTCAGAGTCAATTACCAACATTACCCGTCAGCAAAAAGTTGGGGGCACAGGATGACTTTGCAACAAGGCCTCTTTCTGCTCCTCTGTTGGTTCTTTGTGCACATCTCTTGCTTCTTTCTGCACATAGAAATTAACATTTAAAAAACCATTGAAATTAACTGAAAATACCATTGGTTTCAGGGACACTATAGTTGGAAATTAGCATTTAAAAAACCTTACAAAATCATTGAAAAAACCAAAGGTTTCATGGATGTTATAGTTAGTTAGACATTTCACTCGTACAAAAACAGAGAAATTCAGCTGTTATAGTTAGTTCAGCTAACTATAACTCGCACTGTACTGCTGATAACGCCACATGTTACATCATTGATGACATGGTCAGTGACATCACTGATTACATCTCAAATGACATCATGGATGACATCTCTGATGACATCATCCACGTGATAATCTGATGCACCTCCTCACACGCTTATATAACCTTTGTTACACGCACTCTAAAATACAGACTACCATTTTTGAAACCATAGGTTTCTGCAGCTCAATATATGGATTGCACTTTGACCATGAGCCGTGCACTGACTAGGTGAAGGTTCCTTCCATTCGAGTGGTGTTACATACCCTTAAAAGATCCAGCAGGCCACTCTTCAGCTTGCCATCACAAATTATGGTGGCTGCTTGTTTTCCAGACCATTCAAATTGCCTTGATTTGTCCAATGGTGGGTCTAGGCAGACATTTCGGTCACCTCCCCATATATTGCCTGATGAGGGCAGGGAGTGCATTTTAGCCCACATCTGAGTGTTAAAATCTGAATCATCTATGTTGGGTCCAAATGTGTTTATTAATGTCATCATCATGCCACATACATTTTCCTGTACTATAATAATTCAACCCTGTGTGTCAACCTCCGAATAAGTGAGTGCAACAGGAGTATCTTTTTTGACCTACAATAATACCCCTCTAGAGTATGATATAATGAATAGGAGGAAGCTATGCGTATGGATGCTCATCTAGTGTTTACAGTGAGTTCCATGTGTTATGTCAAGTGGTCAACACTATTTGTCAAGTGGTTCTCCTGCAACAACACTATTTGTATATTAAGGCGGTTGAGATATGCAAAGACCTGATGTATTTTAAGGCCATGTACATTCCATGTGAGTAGGGATATCCATTGTTTTTGGGCAATGTAGTCTAGGAGCTACACAATCCGCTCCTGCACGTGGTGTACATGCGAAAACAGAAATTATTTCCTGCAAATGTAACTGTGTGAATAGGGCCCACAGTATATCAATATAACACTAAATGTGTATATGCATCAATAAATATTCCACTCCCTCCACACACTTCAGCCTCCCTTATTATGCTAAAGACATTCCACATAATTAACAAATAGCAAGACCTTGCTAAACTAAATCCAGTATTTACTGGCATAACAGAGACAAAGTACAACTGGGGATTATCTACTGTGTTGTAAACATAATCCCAGAGAATCACATATTGAAAAAGCAGGAGGCCAGGAAGAACCAGTATCTGCTGGTAACTGTTGTCTAAAGCAATGAGGAGTGTGGAGACATCAATATAGTAAGTAACAGATGATAGGCGTCTATGTAACTATATCCATCAAGAGTTCAATTAGGGACTCACCAGCTGTTGTCACCTCCACATGTCTGATGAAGAGCTCAAGCTCTCATTTCAGGAACGCCAAAGAACAGTTGCACCTTCGGCAGCTGTCTTATCTCAATGCGCAACCAGTTATTTGGCTGAGCGAGATTTAGTTAGCAAAGAAAAATTAGATTTCCACAGATGGAGTCAAGGCGTGGTGCTATGGATAGTGCATGTTCATCAAAAGTCAGTTCCCGGGTGTTCTTCATCAGAGTCTTTTTGCTGCTTTTGCCGAGGTGCCAGCTTTTTGATGTAGTCCATTGCTGCTTAGGGGTGTCATGAAAATCGTGGGTTTGCCACAGTTGTCTACACACAGCCAAGATGAGTTTCACTTTGGGTAGCGGATCTCAGCTTGTTGACGCTTTTTGTTCATAGGGAGGTACACTTTGCATGCTGCCTGAACGCTTGCTGCAAAGTCAGAATAGAATGCCATGACTTTGCCCTGGTAATTGGTTGGCTCATTATACATTTTACCTGCATATGTGCAGATGCATAAATATGTCAGCAAATTTGTGTATAATGAGACCGGGACTGTCAAGATCGCATATATGAATATTTGTTGCTATAAAAAAAGATTTCCCTTGTATGAGCCTACTGAATCCAAGCAATAAATGTAGTGTCTACCACCGAGCCATGTTGCTCAAATGTGAATTGACCATGACAAAAACAAAGGCAAGAGGGGTAGGCAAAACAGGACAAATTGGTTTAAATAGGCACTTCGGCTGGGAGCACTGTTATAGAAGAGGTTCTGAGGACTGTCTCAGAGTACAATCAATTTGAGCACCATTATACAAATTTCCTGGAGCATCATAAAACAATTCATAGATCTTTTTGTAGGAAGAAGAATAGGGGCCTACTCATGGTGTTATAAATTACTCCGTCCTGATAACAAATGCTGTTAAATCTCTACCTTGCATGGACACAATGAGGGCCGGTGGTTAGCATGTCCAGATGTCTGGCATGGTGAGCGTGTGATCACTGCATGTGCTCGGCCTGCTAGTTCCTGATTGATTGAGTGTTTCTAACTTAATATGGCATCTAACTTTATGTTGTTTCGGTAACGTGAACTCCTCCACCCATATACGCTTTATGGAGGGCAATCTCCCACATAATTGTGGTGTTGCTATCTGTCTGTGGGATTAATCTAAGTTTTTCCTGTTAGTACATTTGTTCTGCTGGTTAAGTGTTACCCCACCTGTGATCTGTCAAACAGTTGCACAAGACTAAGCCTGGTGGTCCGTTTGTCTCTTGCCATCTTCAAAACCATGTCATGGTCTCTGTAACTTAGCAGTTTTGAGACTATGGGTGGGGGGAGTCCCAGGGAGCGGTCTGGCCATTAGTGATCTAGCAGCTCCTTTGACAACTAGCAGGGAAGAGAGGTTTTCAGCTCCAAAAACCTCCTTCAGTATGTTTTCAACATACGTCTCCATTCTTCCTGTATTTGTTGACTTCAGGATGCCTGTAATGCACACATTATACCTTCATGAGTGATTTTTCAGATACTCTTTCTCAGAGTCCTTACAAAGTACCTTGCCCCAGCCCTGGGACACTAGGGGAGAACCTGGGGTACCTCATATGACGAAATATTGTAGTTTATGTATTTTAAGTGCCCCTGGCACCATAGTCAAGGTTGAGCAGAACTTATATTTAAAACCAGTTCTGCAACACATAGGGGGCCATTATGATGTTGGGCGGATCGCCACCGCCCGACCGGTGGTGGCTGTCCACCCAACATATTTATCCATCTGCCAGCCATTTATCCCCTGCCCTATTAGAATGGTGGGGGGCCCAGCAGTGGACAGGAAGATGATTGCCTGACTTGAAGTCCTGGCACATATTATAGTGGAGGTGCCTAGCAGACACCGCCCGCCATATTATTATGGTTGCGCATTTGTGCCTTACCATGGTGGCGATGCTGCCCTGGAAAAGCATGCGGTCTTTGGTGATGGGGCCCATTGCGGGCCCCGGTGGTGTGGGGGAGGTACACTCAGGGGGTATCCATGGTACCCTCCTGTATTTGAATGCACAAGGTGGCAGGCACAGCGCGGTGCCTGTCATGTTGTGCATGCAACTGTAAAACATACATATTACGCATTGTGGTGGGTGCTGCTTACACCACCTCCTGCCACAATGATGAATATCTGGCATGCAACCGCAAGGGTGGCAGTCGCATCCTAATTGCTACTGGCGGTCGGTCCCGTTTCCCGGGGGTAATGTTGTCATGCCCATTTTGATGAAGACAATGATACTGTTGTTCCTGACATCAGTGCGGGTATGGATGAAGGTCTGAGTTTGGTGGTCACCTTTGGAGTAACATGGCAAAGAGTCCTTGCTGAAGATTAGCACTTCTCAGTGGTGATGTTAAGATAAGTGACCATTTAAAACAAGTTAATAATTTCTTCTTATTAGTCTTGTTTGCCTCCTATCTTTTAATGAGCAGATTTTGATTTTGTGTTCATTGAGGCTGAAAAGATGTGACTATTGATCACAGAATGTTCCAAAATCTTAAAGGTGTAGCTTCCTTGTTTCACTGGCATTTCCAAATTACTCCCCAACTCAAGTTGTTATGCATTGTGTGTTAGACCTGTCAGTCTTAGGATGGGCTTCCCTCAAACATTTTGCCTGCTTGTCTGCAATTTTGCTGATCTTGTTCTGTTGGTTGAGGGACTCTGGACACTTTAATACTGCTAGTCAGTGCTAAACATGGTTTGATTGACTTATCCACAACTGAAATATTTAATTTACTTACATAAAGTGCCTTTAAACAAAATACTATTTTGGTCCGCAGCACTGAGGGTGCCACCCAATTAGGTAGCCCTTTCAAACATGTCTCAGGGCTGCCACTGCAAAGCCTGTGTGGGCATTTTACACTGCCATTTTGACTTGGCATTTAAAACTCCTTCCCAAGCCTTAAACTCCTGTGTTATTACATATAATTCACCACTGAGTTAGGCCCTAGGTTGCCCATAGGGCAAGGTGCTATGTAATTAAAGAGTAGGATATTTGCTTTTTAGTTTTGCATGTCCTGGTAGTAAAAGGCTCCCAAATGTGTTTTTTACTACTCTGAGGCCCACTCCTCCAATAGGTTAACATTTGAGATTCCTTGTTACATCTAATAAGTACAATTTCAAATTGGAAGGAGTTAAAGCTGTTATGTTTAGTACCTATGTTCAGGTTCAAGTTCATGTTTTATTTAATTGCATAGTAAATAAAAAACAGTCCATAATATTTGAGCAGCATTAAAACCATAAATATACATGAACAAAATTAAGCATGTACAATATTGGGCAGTTTATCATTGAATCTTTTTATCTAAGTGCAAAGAACTATGCATCAAAGTTTAAGAAATAAGCAGTGCTCTTGGGCTGGTGGTTTTCTATCAGTGTTCAGTCCAAGTACAGGGTCAGTGTGCAGTGCGTCGGAATGATGTGCTCCACAGATCCTGCAGGACCCGGTGCAACCATGCACCTATTCCATTGAGTGGCCGGTGGCACTTTATTTTCCATGAGTTTGAGGAATTTTACTGGCCTACAGTTTAACTGTTGGTCCCCTGGCCTAAAGCAGGCCAGAAATGCTTTTCTCTACAAGTGGATCCCCTTTGGTTGAAAGGAGCCTTGAGCAGCTCCTCCTTTCCACCAGCAACTCTTTGAAGATGCATAGTAGGTGCAACAGGTTTTGTTGTTGCATATGGAGCAGGAGGTTGGAGTATGCTCCCTCAGCAAAGGTGGAAGAATCGAAGCACACTGGATTATAGCCAGGTGGTGCTCCAATAATTTATTCTGGGGAACCCGTGGTTGAAATATTTTGGGCATCGGGGGTTCTGTAGCTGCTTAAATCATCGAGGGGTGAGCTCTAGCTGAGAAGGTAGCCTTATACTCCACTCTCTCTATGTGTTCACTGTAATGGGTGATGTTGGAAGTATTTTTACTTGTTTTATCCAGAGGTGGGAGCTCAGTGTGGGACCCGTCAGTTTTGTTTTGAGGTGTTTTTAGTGTTACTGCTAGGGTCAGCCCTTTTCTTTTGAATATTTTTTTCTGGTGGGCAAAAAGATCTTCTTATCAATACAAAGTAAGTCCCGGGCACACATGAACTAGGTGTCAATCAAAATGATAGCTTTTAAAGTTCCAAAAAGTCTCAATGTTCAATCGCCAGTATATTCATTCTTGTTTTATTATTCAATAAAACACACGGAAATCAGCGAACACGTTTTCCGTCGCCAATTAGAGTTATCCCGGGACTTCCTCAGGGCTGGGAAAGATGCAAATAATACTATGACTGTATGAAGTCAGTAACACCTTGTACGTTCATGGTAAATTAAGTGTCTCAATATAATGACTTTCACCTTAAAGTGGAAACCCTAATTCGACATTCAGCCAAAAGCAACAACATATCTCCAATGGTGACTCTAAATTACAGGAAAGGAAATTTTTTAAAAAGACACAAACAAAATCGTGACAACCTGGTGAAAAAATCTGTGACAATGTGAACTCAGTTCAGAGAGAAATCTGTGACTATCACAAAGTCAGAATGTCTAACGTGAAGCTGCGCATCATGATTTTACCTTAATAAGGTTCCCTATGGGCAAGACGGAAGAGCACGACTAAAATATAAAGGAAATTAAAGCATTATGTGAATGACAGAAAAACTGCTGACTCTATTGAAGCGCAAAATACCTATGGGAAGTGGTGACAGTCTTGGTATGAACTGTGGGAGTGAAAAAAATATAATATATATTACCTACTGGCGGTCGCCAGTAGGTATATATAGTTAGGATTTTTTCTCTATGGGATTTTTGAAAATTCTATGTCTAATAACTTTGGCGTTTGTGGACGGAATTGGCTGAAATTTTCTGGAAAATGGAACGTTTTGTTTCTGAGCAGCCCCTGGAAATTTGGGGGGGGGTTCGTCAAGGGGGGGCTGAGAAAAAAGGGGGGTCCCAAAACGTGTTTTTAACATTGAGTTTTCCATAGGGCGGTTGGCTTCACTTTTAGCACGAACGGCTGAATGGATTTGCACGAAACTTGGCAAAATTGTAGGGACTGGTAGCCCGATGTGCCTTTTGTAGGTCTCAATATATGTGCTTCAGTGGATTTTGAGAAATTAACGTTCAAAAAAAGATATATATCTGTAACAGCGGACCGGGAAGAGCTCCGGTTCGCGGACTTTTCGCGCAACGGAGCTTTGTGAAGCGAAGCTGATTGGTTCTCCGGCGTCTGTAAACATTCCAAACAGTCCGTAGCGGCCGCCATCTTGTCTCTCGGTAGGATCGAGAGACAAGAGGAGGCCAAAGCGAAGGGGCAAATGACCATAAGGGGGCATAGTAGATCCTCGCTGACCCCCTAGGTTTGATGTGGAGGTTTTAAAAGGGCCCCGCGGGGCAAAAAAAATAAATAATAATAATAATCGAACGGCTGAATGGATTTGCACGAAACTTGGCAAAATATTAGGGACTGGTAGCCCGATGTGCCTTTGCTAGGTCTCAATATATGTGCTCCAGTGGATTTTGAGAAATTAACGTTCAAAAAAAGATATATATCTGTAACAGCGCTCCGCTTCGCGTACTTTTCGTGTTACGGAGCTTTGCGAAGCTGATTGGTTCTCCGGCGTCTGTCAACATTCCAAACAGTCCGTAGCGGCCGCCATCTTGTCTCTCGGTAAGATTGAGAGACAAGAGGAGGCCAAAGCGAAGGGGGAAATGACCATAAGGGGGCATAGTAGATTCTTCCTGACCTCTTAGGTTTGATGTACCATTTTGCCAAGTTTGGTGTAATTCCGTTCAGCCATTCAGGCTGTAGACGTATGTAAATGTCCTATGGAAAATTGCATGGGGAAAACACATTTGAAAGTGTTGAAATTTAGAACCAATTAAAATGTTACTTTGGTTTTGTATTTGTGTGTGATGAAAGTTAATTGGTTATGTATATATGTCAAATGAGAGGAAACCACAGCCATTTTGTGATACTACTGTCTGAGGTACATTTGTGAGGAATTGTTGGTGGTGAATTTCTGGTGTTTGATTTACACAGTACTAACACTTTTCCTACTTTTAAAAAGGTGAGTTGTTAATTTGTAAGGGGAACTATGTTGTACACTTGAAGATAATTTGAAAAATGTTTTCTGTTATTTATTTGCAGTCCTTCTGTTATACTAAATACTTGATAAAGTTAGTTTTATATTATGTATTACTAAAAACGATAAATGAAAGTGATTATTTTTTTCTGCAATTTACAGCAAGCAATTTCAAAATAAATGGCTCACAATGAAGAGACCGTGGCAATTTCTTTGTAAGGGGAACTATGTTGTACACTTGAAGATAATTTGAAAAATGTTTTCTGTTATTTATTTGCAGTCCTTCTGTTATACTAAATACTTGATAAAGTTAGTTTTATATTATGTATTACTAAAAACGATAAATGAAAGTGATTATTTTTTTCTGCAATTTACAGCAAGCAATTTCAAAATAAAATGACTCACAATGAAGAGACCGTGGCAATTTCTTTTGAATTGTCCACTACATTGATTGAAATTCAGAGCACCAATAATGAAATATTGTCACAAGGAGGAGATGACTTGTATGATTCCATTAGATTGATTGAAATGGACAGCACCAATAATGAAATATTGTCACAAGGAGATGACTTGAATGATTCCACTACATTGATTGAAATTGAGAGCACCAATAATGAAATATTGTCACAAGGAGGAGATGACTTGTATGATTCCATTAGATTGATTGAAATGGACAGCACCAATAATGAAATATTGTCACAAGGAGGAGATGACTTGAATGATTCCACTACATTGATTGAAATTGAGAGCACCAATAATGAAATATTGTCACAAGGAGGAGATGACTTGAATGATTTTTTTGATCAATCTGTTGATGGCGAATTTATCGAATGTTTGGAGGCCATAGAGTTAGAAGAATTATCATTGCAGACTTTTCATGAGGAAATTGCTGATGAGGACATGGTACTAGTTCTTTCAAATTTAGAAAATTCTGAAGAATAAATTTATATTTAGAAATCAAAAATTGTTTGAGACATTATTCATTTTTATTTTTAATTTACGAGGTTGTAGCGAAGTGATTGTAGTATAAAATGAGACTTATAGTATAGAGTGCAACATTTTTATGTTACATGGTAAGTTTACTCATATTTACTTCCCTTCTGCCACTATATTATCTCCAATGTGTATTTGACATCTCTTCTTCATCTCCGGCCTCCTTTCTCTCACTGTGTGTCTCCGATGCATCTTATCGCTGCTATTTTGTGTAATTACAGAAGAGAGTAAAATAAAATAGTTCGGAACGTGAAAAGGGGGCAAAGTAGAGTACCCCTCACCCCCTAGGCCTTTTTAGGCGGTCCCAAAAGGATCAGTTTCTGCTTTCCTGAGAGATTATGGTATGAGTTCCATATACCACAATAATTTGCATTACAACATGCAAGATATCTATCTCCTATTACCAACTTTTGGAGATATTCGCGCTAAGCGCGAATATCTCCAAAAAGTAACACCTGCCCTGAGCAGTTCTTAGCCATGTTATCCAATGGGAGGTGGATAACATGGCTAAGAGCATTAGCTCGGTAATGCATGAATATCGCTGACTTTTTAGCGATATTCATGCATTGCGGCCGTTTATTATCGCATTTGCGATAAACCTTGATAATAGCAAGGTTTATCTTCGATAATTTCTGACGATGCTTAGCGGTAAAAAAATTCGTTGGTAAGCATCGTTAGCGATAAATATCGCTTAACTTTGGTAATATGCACCAACGTCTGTTAACGTTCGATTGGAAGGAAATGAGGAAGTGTTGAAAAACATTGTCTGCGCCATCTTGCCTTTTTTGAAATGCCACACTTTTGTCGTGCACGGCAGCCATTTTAGATGCCTTGAGCAGACCCACTCTCTGCACGGTGTCGATTCGTAGCATGGCTCCCCACCCTCGCAAGCATCTTCCCCAGGCACTGGTCACCCCCGCTCTCTGTCTTATGCATCGGCAATAAACCTACCCCCATCTGCGCTGCTCTTCCCTGAAAATCACACTCTGTGCCCGCCCGACACCTCCCTTTCGCCCTATTCACTACCGCACCCTCTGACACTCCTCTTCCTCTGTGTCCGATTGTCCAGGCTATCAGCTAGCCCTGCAGATGTAGTTTATGGCTCCAGCTGTAAAGAATCACCCCTCTTCAAAGGAGTTATAGTAGATCAAGGCCCACACCCGATGAGATCCGTCACACCACACGTGTTCCTACTATCTGAAAACCATCCTGTATTGTGATTGGGGAGGGGACCGAGTCTGAAGCGGAAGATTCTAGGAATGACTCTTTGTACATCAAAGTTTTTACAATTATGTGTCACATTAAAAATATATAGCACTCCAACAAAGTAGTAGGAATATAAAACTTTAATAACATATAAATATATACAACAAAACAAAAACAGTAAAAACATTTAAACAACGAAGAGACCGTGGCAATTTCTTTTGAATTATCCACTACATTTATTGAAATTGACAGCACCAACAATGAAATATTCTCACAAGGAGGAGATGACTTGAATGATTTTTTTGATCAATCTCTTGATGGCGAATTTATCGAATGTTTGGAGACCATAGAGTTACAAGAATCATCATTGCAGACTTTTCATGAGGAAATTCCTGATGAGATGATTGAAGAGGAAATTCCTGATGAGGACATGTTATTAGTTCTTTCAAATTATGAAAATTCAGAAGATGTTGCCTGGGGGTGGGTCGTCAGTAGCAGTCTGTTGTGCGAATAGTTCCAAGGCAGCAGAACGCGCTGAAATCTAGATGGCACGAAAGTGATGTCTAGTAAGTTGCCGCCCAGCAAATAACGGCGTGGGGCGCCGCGGGGGTGAGTGAGTCCAGTAGGCACCACAGCTATTCTTACCGGCATTGCAGAATTACTGCTGGGGACAATGCCTGTGCTGTAGCAGGGTCACAGCAGAAACAAAAAGGATTCTGTTGAAGATGTTGTTGGTTTTCAATTTGAAAACAGTTCTGGTGTCAACTGCTATGCTAATGTAGTGGTTAATGTTTTGTTTTCTCTAGAAAATGTAAAAGAGGGGGAGGCAGTCCAAAGTTCCGTTAAAAGGGCAAAGGAAAGGATTGGTGGTTTGAACTATCAGTCAAAAAGGGGAGGGGGTGCAACAATTTTTCCTACCGGGTCACACTGTGCTTTCACCGGAACTGAGGTCTGCAGGATTCTAGTAATTCAAAGTGAGGCTGGCACCAGCATGGGTGCGCCGACATCCCGCGGATACAGTTTCGTCACTCCCCGGGCGATAATGCAGTCATTCCCCATCGGGGGTCGGAGACTCCCGCGGCTCCTCTAGAATCTTCAAGGTCGTGGAGGACTACGGTGGTGGAGTCAACCAGTGACCGGGCCATTTCTTTATGCTGGGCCCGCTCTTGCCAGGTCGACCGCCATTTTGAGAGTTCGGTAGCTACTGGCGATCGCGGGGTCAAATGAGCGGACGGGCTCCACCCTGCCGGGCGAGACGTTGCAGCATGGCTACAGTGGAAGAACCCTTTTCCGGGCGCCTGGAGCGCTGAGGGTGCAGCTGGGAAGCCTCCACCTGGGGAGGCGGGAGAGGCCTGTTCGCACCGTCTCTCCCTCCCAGTGCACCCCACGGCGTCTCGCTTGACATTTGTTATGGCCGGACCAGGCGATGAGTACGAGGGGGGGGGTCGGAGGCATGTGCAAGACATCCCCCCCCCAGTGTTGTCGCAGCCATTATTCAAGAAAGAAGAAGTGTCCCGTCCGTCTTCGGGCCGGGCTTCCGGTAGATGTCGGCCGGACGCCCCTGGCTCTGGCCCCATGAACGGGTTTCTTGGTTTATCGGCTGCAGCCAGATCCCGTCGGCCTCGGCCCCCCGACCGTTGGTGGCCGGACCGGAAGAGCATGTGGCGGGACTACCTGCAACTCTCAAGGGCCACCGCGGCCAGACTGGGAGAGAGAGGGGAGGGTCGAGGAGACATTCCCCCCCCTGCAACTGTTCAGCGTTGTAAAGGCAATCCCCTGGCCGGGTCCCGCTGGCCTCGGCCTCTCCTCCGGCTACACCCTACGTTAGGATCTCCTGGCCGAGGCGTGGCAGCAGGACCCGCCTTATATGGGCTGCTCCCGGCTGGGCGTAGCCGCAACCCTGCCCCACCTTGGTAGTTTCCAGAGTGGGGGCGGATGTTCTACTGACTTGCATTTTCCCTAGTCTATCGATTTTTTTTGGCGTGGCAGGCGGTGGGACAGCGAGGGGTGATTTGGTTTCTCTTACTGTTTTTCTGGTCTCTCACCACTGGCATATTTTAACGCGTTCTTGTTTCTAGGACATTAATAGGTTTTATCATTACGTTATGTTATCGTTTCTTTGTTCGTTGTTTAATAAAAGTTCATGTTCATCAGTGGCCTACTGATTTTTGTTTTCCTATTCTTTTCTTTCCAGGTTGTTTCATGCTAAAGTTTCTGTTAACAGGATACAGTGATCACTTCGTTATCATTGCATATGTCCTTTTCACTAGGGGTGCTCTCTGGTCGGGCCAGATGACCTATCTCTAGTAAATGGTCCGGGTCAAACAGGTGCATCAATCAGTGGGGAGTAGATAGGCATGACAGATTACAACGGGGGAGAAAGGTCCGCATTACGTACCCTTTCACTACTTGCAAAGATTTTCCTACGTTTATTTGCAAACCGGGAATACCTCCAAAAAGAACTAATTCCCAAACAGTCAATGTTCGGACAATCAATCAATCAATGAGGAATGAAATAGGTACGACGTGTTAAAGGCTTGCGTTACCTACCCTTCACTATCTGCAAAGGGAGAGAGAATATTCCTATTCTTCCTCGTTTGCAGGCAGAGAAGATCCTTAAGAGAACCAACTTCGAACAATTCAATGCTCGATTCAAACAATCAACAAGGGGTACTGTGAACACAAATGAACGCCGCTTATGTACATACACATTGCTATTTTCAACAGGTTGTTCCTAATGTTTCTATTTTAGCGAGGTCAAAAAGAGATCCCATTAGTGGCCTACTGATTTTGCTCGATTCCTTTTGTTTTTTTACACGATTTTTCGCTATCTGCAAAGACTAAACAGAGTATTGCGACTCTGTGCTTGTTTGTAAATAGAGAATGAACCAAAGAGAACAATCAATCAAATGGAGAGAGAAGCAGGCACGACGGATTACAACGGGGGCAAAGGCCTGCGTTAACTACCCTTCACTATCTGCAAAGAGAGAGTACTCCTAATAGAAATGAGGGGTGGGGAGCAGCATTCAAAGCAGATCAGTGTGCATAAACACGAAAATGTTTTTACTTACCACGTACTTGACATTCGACAGTTTATGATATTTGCTATTAAAAAACCATTGAAATTCACTGAAAAAACCATAGGTTATAGACCATATATAGTTAGGAATTAGCATTTACAAAACCTTGAAAATTCACTGAAAAAACCATAGGTTATAGACCATATATAGTTAGGAATTAGCATTTAAAAAACCTTATTTTACTCACACAAAACCATTGAAATTCCATATATAGTTAGTTGCACTAACTATATATCGCGCACCCGCAATCCACTGCTGATCATGTCACATATTACATCATTCATGACATGGTCAGTGACATCACTGATGACATCACTGATGACATCTCAAATGACATCACTGATGACATCACTGATAATAACATCCAGTGATTTTTTGTTTCTGTAAAGTTTAAATATGTCTTACATATTGAAGAATGAGTGGATGTATAAGTGTCTGGACGAAGGATTTAGTAGGTGCATGACTGACTGTATGAGTGAGTGATTAAATGTGTCTCACTGAGTGCACGGGTTAGTGACTAAACTGTCTTAATTTGTGCATCATTATGTTTGTTGTTCTGTAAACTGCTGCATGTGTTGATCACTAGCTATATGAGTAAGTATATGGGTTATTGATTGGTTGCTCAAGTATTTGTATGGGAGACTCAGTGATGTCATTTGAGATGTCATCAGTGATGTCATCAGTGATGTCACTGACCATGTCATGAATGATGTAATATGTGACATGATCAGCAGTGGATTGCGGGTGCGCGATATATAGTTAGTGCAACTAACTATATATGGAATTTCAATGGTTTTGTGTGAGTAAAATAAGGTTTTTTAAATGCTAATTCCTAACTATATATGGTCTATAACCTATGGTTTTTTCAGTGAATATATATATATATGGCTCCTTTTACGCTGCTTGTAGTGGTGCTCTTTTCTGTGGTGCACAACCCCTCGGCTAAGCCCAGCCGTAATTAATCAGCAAAGAAATCCTGCCAAGACAGGACAAAATGTGGCGCACTCACAGAAAGTTATTTCACGATGTTATTTATTACAAAACATAAATCATGAAAAAGGGTGTCACAGCAAAAACCGCTGTGCTGCTGTGACACCCTTTTTCATGATTTATGTTTTGGAATAAATAACTTGAGTAATAACGTGAGTGCGCCCCATTTTGTCCTGTCTTGGCAGGATTTCTTTGCTGATATATATATATATTACCTACTGGCGGTCGCCAGTAGGTATATATAGTTAGGATTTTTTCTCTATGGGTTTTTTGAAAATTCTATGTCTAATAACTTTGGCGTTTGTGGACGGAATCGGCTGAAACTTTCAGGAAAATGGCACATTTTGTTTCTGAGCAGCCCTTGAAAATTTGGGGGGGGTTCGTCCAGTGGGGGCCGAGAAAAAAGGGGGGTCCCAAAACGTGTTTTTAACATTGAGTTTTCCATAGGGCGGTTGGCCTCACTTTTAGCCCGAACGGCTGAATGGATTTGCACGAAACTTGGCAAAATTGTAGGGACTGGTAGCCCGATGTGCCTTTTGTAGGTCTCAATATATGTGCTCCAGTGGATTTTGAGAAATTAACGTTTAAAAAAAGATATATATCTGTAACAGCGGACCGGTTAGCGCTCTGGTTCGCGGACTTTTCGCGCAACGGAGCTTTGTGAAGCGAAGCTGATTGGTTCTCCGGCGTCTGTCAACATTCCAAACAGTCCGTAGCGGCCGCCATCTTGTCTCTCGGTAGGATCGAGAGACAAGAGGAGGTCAAAACAAAGGGGGAAATAACTATAAGGGGGCATAGTAGATCCTCGCTGACCCCCTAGGTTTGATGTGGAGGTTTTAAAAGGGCCCCGCGGGGCAAAAAAAAATAATAATAATAATAATCGAACGGCTGAATGGATTTGCACGAAACTTGGCAAAATTGTAGGGACTGGTAGCCCGATGTGCCTTTGCTAGGTCTCAATATATGTGCTTCAGTGGATTTTGAGAAATTAACATTCAAAAAAAGATATATATCTGTAACAGCGCACCGCTTCGCGTACTTTTCGCGTTACGGAGCTTTGCGAAGCGAAGCTGATTGGCTCTCCGGTGTCTGTAAACATTCCAAACAGTACGTAGCGGCCGCCATCTTGTCTCTCGGTAGGATCGAGAGACAAGAGGAGGCCAAAGCGAAGGGGCAAATGACCATAAGGGGGCATAGTAGATCCTCGCTGACCCCCTAGGTTTGATGTGGAGGTTTTAAAAGGGCCCCGCGGGGCAAAAAAAAAAATAATAATAATAATCGAACGGCTGATGACCATAAGGGGGCATAGTAGATCCTCGCTGACCCCCTAGGTTTGATGTGGAGGTTTTAAAAGGGCCCCGCGGGGCAAAAAAAAAAAAAAATAATAATAATCGAACGGCTGAATGGATTTGCACGAAACTTGGTAAAATATTAGGGACTGGTAGCCCGATGTGCCTTTGCTATGTCTCAATATATGTGCTTCAGTGCATTTTGAGAAATTAACGTTCAAAAACAAGATATATATCTGTAACAGCGCTCCGCTTCGCGGAGATAAAATTATATCTGTATTACCTAGCTGTTGCTAACACCAGTTAGCGACGGCTAGTAGGAGATAGCGACCATCTTGGGTCCCACTTTGCATGTGAGTGATATTTATCACTAATGACATGCAAAGTGGGCATGCCAAGATGTTAGCGACTGGAAACAGTCGCTAACATCGCTATCTCCTATTATCAACTTTTGGAAATATTCGAGATAAGCGCGAATATCTCCAAAAAGTAACAGCTGCCCTGAGCAGTTCTTAGCCATGTTATCCAATGGGAGGTGGATAACATGGCTAAGAGCATTAGCTCGGTAATGCATGAATATCGCGGAGTTTTCAGCGATATTAATGCATTGCGCTCGTTTTTTATCGTATTTGCGATAAACCTTGATAATAGCAAGGTTTATCTGCGATAATTTCTGACGGTAAAAAAATCTTTGCAATGCATCGTTAGGGATAAATATCGCTTAACTTTGGTAATATGCCCCAACGTCTGTTAACGTTCGATTCGAAGGAAATCAGGAATTGTTGAAAAACATTGTGTGCGCCATCTTGTCTTTTTTCAAATGCCACACTTTTGTAGTGCACGGCAGCCATTTTAGATGCCTTGACCAGATCCACTCTGTGCACGCTGTCGATCCTTAGCATGGCTCCCCACCCTCGCAAGCATCTCCCCCAGGCAGTGGTCACCCCCGCTCTCTGTTTTATGCATGGGTAATAAACCTCCCCCATCTGCGCTGTTCTTCCCTGAGAATCACACCCTGTGCCCGCCCGACACCTCCCTTTCGCCCTATTCACTACCGCACCCTCTGACACTCCTTTTCCTCTGTGTCCGATTGTCCAGGCCGGTCCTAGGCTATCAGCTAGCCCTGCAGATGTAGTTTATGGCCACAGCTGTAAAGAATCACCCGTCTTCAAAGGAGTTATAGTAGATCAAGGCCCACACTCGATGAGATCCGTCACAGCAGAAGCGTTGCTATTATCTGAAAACCATCCTGTATTGTGATTGGGGAGGGGACCGAGCGTGAAGCGGAAGATTCCAGGGATGACTCTTTGTACATCAAAGTTTTTACAATTATGTGTCACATTAAAAATATATAGCACTCCGACAAAGTAGTAAGATTATAAAACTTTAATAATTTATAAATATATACAAGAAAACAAAAATAGTAATAACATATAAACATTTTTAGAGAAAAACAGCGAAGTAGCGGTCGGCTGTGCGAATAGTCCCAACGCAGCACAACGTCCAGATTTCCGGCGTGGGGCGTCGCGGGGGGTGGGTCATCAGTAGCAAACTGTTGTGCGAATAGTTCCAAGGCAGCAGAACGCGCCGAAATCTAGATGACACGAAAGTGATGTCTAGTAAGTTGCCACCCAGCAAATAACGGCGTGGGGCGTCGCGGGGGGTGGGTCATCAGTAGCAAACTGTTGTGCGAATAGTTCCAAGGCAGCAGAACGATGGCACCAAGGTGATGTCCAGTAAGTTGCCGCACTGGTTTTGGTATCCTACAATGCTGCTCCGAATAACGGCGTGGAGCGCCCCGGGGGAGGCGGCGTGAACGGGCCTCTCCAGGTGGAGTCTCATCTGTTTTAGTGGGGCGCCCCTTTACCGTTTCAGTTGCCATTCCGTCCGCTTTTGGTCCACTGTGTCAAAATCCGCCATTCAGCTGAGTTGCGCCCACTCTTGCGGTGCAGCGATAGGCGGCTGTCACAGGACTCTCAAAATGGCGGCAGGCTGTTTCCTTTTTGGGCCTGGTCCACTGAAATGGCCCTGGGACACCTTGGAAATCGGACGCTTGTCTGCTAGGTCTTGGACCCCATTCTCGAAAGCGTCCCCTCCGCCTTGAGAATTCATCAAAAGTTTTGGGGGCTCCGACTCCTGCAGGCTTCTGGTGGGGAGCGGCTGCCATGATTGCTCGCGGAATGACAACGACTGAGCTACGAGATGGTGGTGCTTTCATGCTGACGCCAGCTTCAGTCTGAAACATCCAGAAACAAGGTGGGGCTTTCATCGTTTGGGGGAAAAAAAAAGTTTTCATCCAATGAAAAGTGTTGTTTTTAGGTCATATGATCAAGCCTTCCATCATTAGGAAACCAAAAGTAAAATGAACCAATGAAAAGTTTTATAAACAAGTCACATGACCTGTTATGCGGCATAGGGTATAAAATGCCGAGAAAATACGTTGGCACGTGAGGCGGCGTCAGTAGCGGACCGATGTGCGAATAGGCCGAAGGCAATACAACGCGCCAAGATCCGGATGGCACCGAGGTGGTGTCATAGTTGAGAGTTCTGAGCAGCGGTTGTAACACTGTCTGAAGCTTATTTGCAGCTGCTGCAGCTTCACTACGCGCCAAGATCCGGATGGCACCGAGGTGGTGTGTAGGAAGTTGCCGCACTGGTGTGGCCATCCTACAATGCTGAAAGTCGGCGTGGGGCGCCCCGTTGGCCTGTGAGTTTGCGTCAGTAGCGGACCGATGTGCGAATAGGCCGAAGGCAGCACAACGCGCCAAGATCCGGATGGCACCGAGGTGGTGTCTAGTAAGTTGTCGCACTTCTGTGGCCATCCTACAATGTTGAAAGTCGGCGTGGGGCGCCCCGTTGGCCTGTGAGATGGTGTCAGTAGCGGACTGATGTGTGAATGGGGCCAAAGGCAGCGCAACAATATTTTCTACTATATTTCCGGTGTAGAAGACACCACAAGGCGCTGAGATGCCAAGATCCGGATGGCACCGAGGTGGTGTGTAGCAAGTTGCCGCACTGGTGTGGCCATCCTACAATGCTGAAAGTCGGCGTGGGGCGCCCCGTTGGCCTGTGAGATGGCGTCAGTAGCGGACCGATGTGCGAATAGGCCGAAGGCAGCACAACAATATTTTCTGACTGACACCACAAGGCGCTGAGATGCCAAGATCCGGATGGCACCGAGGTGATGTCTAAGTTGCGGACTGATGTGCGAATGGGGCCAAAGGCAGCGTAACAATATTTTTTGTATGGAAGATACCACTAGGCGTTGAGATGCCAAGATTCGGATGGCACTGAGGTGATGTCTAGCAAGTTGGTGTGGTCATCCTACAATGCTGAAACTCGGCGTGGGTCACCCCATTAGCCTGTGAGATGGCGTCAGTAGCGGACCGATGTGCGAATAGGCCGAAGGCAGCACAACGCGCCAAGATCCGGATGTCACCGTGGTGGTTTCATAGTTGAGAGGCACTTCATCTGCAGTGGGGCGCCGAGATCCGGATGGCACCGAGGTGATGTCTAGCAAGTTGCTGTACTGGTGTGGTCATCCTACAATGCTGAAACTCGGCGTGGGTCGCCCCATTAGCCTGTGAGATGGCGTCAGTAGCGGACCGATGTGCGAATAGGCCGAAGGCAGCACAACGCGCCAAGATCCGGATGTCACCGTGGTGGTTTCATAGTTGAGAGGCACTTCATCTGCAGTGGGGCGCCGAGATCCGGATGGCACCGAGGTGATGTCTAGCAAGTTGCTGTACTGGTGTGGTCATCCTACAATGCTGAAACTCGGCGTGGGTCGCCCCATTAGCCTGTGAGATGGCGTCAGTAGCGGACCGATGTGCGAATAGGCCGAAGGCAGCACAACGCGCCAAGATCCGGATGTCACCGTGGTGGTTTCATAGTTGAGAGGCACTTCATCTGCAGTGGGGCGCCGAGATCCGGATGGCACCGAGGTGATGTCTAGCAAGTTGCTGTACTTGTGTGGTCATCCTACAATGCTGAAACTCGGCGTGGGTCGCCCCATTAGCCTGTGAGATAGCTGTTCTTTGGATTTGGGCCTGGTCCACCAAAATGGCCCTGGGACACCTTAGAACTCGGACGCTCGATTTTTTTTTCCTTTCCTGTACATGCAAAAAAAGGTAAATGCCCGGTACGTTACACGCTTCATCTGCCACGATGAACTCTCCAGAGGAACCGAAAAAAAATATAGTTGTGGTAACTATACCATGCATCGTCATATGGAGAGGTGGCACCAATTAATTATAGTGCTGCATAAAAGAGAGATTTGGAGGAGAAACCTGACCTGCTAGTACATTCATCAAAGAAGTGGCACTGAGAGCTTCAGAGGCAAGGGAAACGGTCCCAAATATTTAGAAGAACTTTGGAAAGATTAAAATGACATGTTTAGATTGTGGCAAATTAATTTCATGTGGACAGATGAGTGTTACTCTAATAAATACAGCATATGAACATCATCATAGTCGATGGTTGGTAGAGACATTTTGACTATATCCTGGACCTGCCCGTCCTCGCCCAAAATGGCGCCAGAATAAATGGGACTCGTAACTCCTTGTTGTGTACTGGTTGCAGAACCTTGAAATCACGAGATACGTATGCAGTTTTGAAGCACATGGCGGGCGGGGACGAGAATTGATTGAATATTTCGACATCCCTATTGATATTAAGTTCTGATGTGTTATTGATTACTGTACTGTTGAAAGTTCGAATTAACGTCACCCATGGTACTTGCCCGCAAATGTATATCTAGATAATTTTATTGTAACTGGCCCTGTCGTATTTTAATTATAAAATGTACGTCCACCGATTCCGTAACTGTTAGACACCTTAGTTCTTGCAACCTAATGGCCCGCCCGTTACGTTCCTCTACAGTGTAAATGTCTATTCATCATATACGATTACAGTTTGCTCCGTGGCCGGCCCACGTGGTTATAGGCTCGTATTTGTATAATGAAATTTTCACAATAAAGGTTTTTAAAAGAAAACATGGTAGTAGTATATACATTGGTAAAGTTTTTAATAATAGTCACTGTTTTAGAATCATTAAAAGGCAAGTGAAATAAAGCAGACCAATTACATGAAGGGTAAAAGGTATAATACGAAGGAACGCAGTAAAGATAAATGGTCAAGGGCTGTTGTGTTTTCTATTCCTGCAACATAAAGTGATCGATAAGAATCTCATATTCAGGCGTATCGGCGACTAAGACAGCAGGTCGACCCTCTTTTGCTCAACGGCTCCGTCATGGGACGAAGAAACGCTCTTTTTCTCGAAAAAAGAATATATTTTACTTGCAGGACAGTTGTAAAATTT
Organism: Lissotriton helveticus; assembly: GCF_964261635.1. Lineage (NCBI taxonomy): Eukaryota > Metazoa > Chordata > Amphibia > Caudata > Salamandridae > Lissotriton > Lissotriton helveticus. The sequence continues at coordinate 130,424,474 of NC_136064.1, forward strand.
CCGGGAAAGTACATTAGCCTGGAACATTATAACATATATTTAAGAAAAAATAATGTTCGGAAGTAATGAAAAGCGTAATTTTTAGGTCATATGACCAAGCCTTTCATCATTACAATAAGAAAAGTAAAATGAACCAATGAAAAGTTTTATTAACAAGTCACATGACTTGTTATGCTTACGTTACGCGCTGCGCGCCCCGGATGACTTCCGGATGCGCTAACGCGGCGCGTCATATGACGCATTACGCGACAACGCAGGTACAGAATATAGTCAAAATGTCTCCACCAACCAGCGGTCGGAACACAACCCCTTTCAGCAGGCTAAATAGTTCTGTTAAATGACAACAGAAGGGACAGGCAACAAGAACCATCAGTCAAAGAGGGGAGGGCTAGTTCTTCTCTACCGGGTTACATTGGGGCGCTACCGGAACTGATCGAATTGGTAGTCTACAGTGTTTCTGGATGTTTCAGACTGAAGCTGGGGTTAGCATGAGAGCAGCACCATTTCGTAGCTCCGTCGTGGTCATTCCGCAACCAATCATGGCAGCCGTTCTTTATCGTTATTTTGGGCGGGGTGGGTGGCGGAGCCGAGCTGTTTTGCAGCCATCATTGTGTGGAGTTCAGTTCATCTCACTAGTTTTGTATTTGTCATGAGGGGTTGTTCCTAATGTTTCTATTTTAGCGAGGTCAAAAAGAGATCCCATTAGTGGCCTACTGATTTTGCTCGATTCCTTTTCTTTTTTTTTACACGATTTTTCGTTATCTGCAAAGACTAAACAGAGTATTGCGACTCTGTGTTTGTTTGTAAATAGAGAATGAACCAAAGAGAACTAATTCTAAAACAGTAAATACTTGGATAACAATAAATCAAATGGAGAGAGAAGCAGGCACGACGGATTACAATGGGGGCAAAGACCTGCGTTAACTACCTTTCACTATCTGCAAAGAGAGAGTACTCCTAATAGAAATGAGGGGGGGGGGCACCATTCAAAGCAGATCAGTGTGCATAAACACGAAAATGTTTTCACTTACCACGTACTTGACATTCGACAGCTTATGATATTTGCTATTAAAAAACCATTGAAATTCACTGAAAAAACCATAGGTTATAGACCATATATAGTTAGGAATTAGCATTTACAAAACCTTGAAAATTCACTGAAAAAACCATAGGTTATAGACCATATATAGTTAGGAATTAGCATTTAAAAAACCTTATTTTACTCACACAAAACCATTGAAATTCCATATATAGTTAGTTGCACTAACTATATATCGCGCACCTGCAATCCACTGCTGATGATGTCACATATTACATCATTCATGACATGGTCAGTGACATCACTGATGACATCACTGATGACATCTCAAATGACATCACTGATGACATCACTAATGACATCTCATTTGACATCATTCTTGTGCTAATACGATAAACCTCTTCAGACTCTAATATAATCTTAGATACACTCAGTGTATACAGACACTCACACACTTCCACTCATCCATGGAGTTACTCACACACCCAGTCAGTCATGCAAAGAAACAATCTCATCTCCATTTCTTCAACTATACAGTTAAACACACCTTACTTATTGAAACATATACTAACACATATTTACTCTCTTATACAATCCCTGATACAAGTTCACAATGATCGATACAACCACTCACTCATTCGGTGGCTCTCATGCACAGTTATTTATATATGCCAACTCTCACATGTACTGTGTTTTACATATGTACTTACTATGACATGTAGCATTGAGATATCCATTTACTCATCAATACACTCATGCACACAGTCAACTGCCCATGTAGCTGTTTCCACATGCACTCTTGAACTCATACACCTAGTGAATAAACTGTTCACACATCTATGCATAGAGTCACACACCTTTCAGCCACCCCCACACAAACTCAATCTCCCATAGAAATACTTGGGCAAGCAATTAATAACACATATAGCCTCTCGTATAGCTAATGATCAACACATGCAGCAGTTTACAGAACAACAGACATAATGATGCACAAATTAAGACAGTTTAGTCACTAACCCATGCATTCAGTGAGACACATTTAATCACTCACTCATACAGTCAGTCACGCACCTACTAAATCCTTCATCCAGACACTTATACATCCACTCATTCTTCAATATGTAAGATATATTTTAACTTTACAGAAACATACAGTCACTGGATGTTGTCATCAGTGATGTCATCAGTGATGTCATTTGAGATGTCATCAGTGATGTCATCAGTGATGTCACTGACCATGTCATGAATGATGTAATATGTGACATCATCAGCAGTGGATTGCAGGTGCGCGATATATAGTTAGTGCAACTAACTATATATGGAATTTCAATGGTTTTGTGTGAGTAAAATAAGGTTTTTTAAATGCTAATTCCTAACTATATATGGTCTATAACCTATGGTTTTTTCAGTGAATATATATATACATATATTACCTACTGGCGGTCGCCAGTAGGTAGTTATAGTTAGGACCTAGTTTCCATAGGAAATCCGCAACATTCTATTGGGAATAACTTTGGCGTTGATGGACGGAATTGGCTGAATTTCTCCAAGAAAATGGCCAGCTCCGCTCCAGCTCCTTCCCTGAAAGTTTGGGGGGGATTCGTCAAGCGGAGGCCGAGATAAAAGGGGGGTCCCAAAACGTGTTTTCCCCATGTTAATTTCCATAGGGCGGTTGGACTCACTTTTGAATGGATTTCCACCAAACTTGGCAACATTGTAGGGACTGGTAGCCCGATGTGCCTTTGCTATGTCTCAAGAAATGTGCTCCAGTTGATTTTGAGTAATTTAGGTTCAAAAAAATATATATATCTATAAGCGCGCCCCGGTACGCGCACCGGGGCGCGTACCAGCGCGCTACGCGAGTTCGTGAGCGGAAAGCTGATTGGCTCTCAGGTGTCTGTCAACATTCCAAACACTCCGGAGCGGTCGCCATCTTGTGTCTCCGTAGTATCGAGACACAAGAGGAGGCATAAACAAAGGGGGAAATGACCAAAAGGGGGCAGGGTAGACCCCCCCTGACCCCCTAGGTTTGATGTGGGGGCCATAAAAGGGCCCAGCGGGGCAAAAACAAATATTTTTTTTTTTTGGTTTACGCGGGGGGAGCGCCCGGTACGTGCACCGGGGAGCGTACCGGGGAGCGTACCATGGAGAAAAAAGAATGACAGAGTTTTGGACGTAGTTCTAAAAAGAACTGTTTTTTTTTAATTCTTTTTGTTGTTTTATATTTTTTTTATTGTTTTTTTGAACATTTTTTACTTTTTTTGGCTTTTATGAACAATTTTATATTATTTTTATGGGGACAAACAAAAAACAGGGAATTGTAAACGGCTCAACTGGAGCAAAAAAAATCAGAAAAAAATAAGGTTTCTTTCTGCAGTTGTGGTTGTCTCCAGCACGGTTGATGAGTTTGATGCTTTGCTCACCATAGGAAATTGTAGTCCAACAAAATATACAAACTATTTTGTAATCTCCAAACTGGAGTTGGATGTTTGGGACCATGTTTGGGACCATCTCCCTTGTCTCTGGACCCGATGGAGTGGGTTGTTTGCTTTTGGAGGTGCTCGGAGAAGATTGGGGAGGGTTTCTGGTCAGTTCTCTGACCTTTGCCGCAGCATAGTTGTTAGGGTGCCTGCGTTGCATGGGGCGAAGCATTGTATGGTTCCCAAATGAATATTTTTTTGCAGGGTTCCCCCTGGAAAGTACAGTGCCACAGATCAGACATGTCACTTTTGGCGCATTGACTTTCTTTTGGTCCTTTGGGATTTTAAAAAACTCCCACACAAAGTGCTCCTTCGGTTTATAGGGGTTATTATCTTCCGGCAGGAACCGCCCCTCCTCCTCTTCTCCTTCTTCACCACCACTGTGGTGTTGTGGTGGTCCTTGTGGTGGTGGTGGTGGTGGTTGAGGTGCTCCTGCTGCTGCTGCTACTGTAGCCATTTCTCAGGTCTGCAAACAGGTCTTCCTCAGTCAAAGTACAAAGTGAGAATGAGGAAAAAAGGTGGGGGCTTTCATCATTTGGAAAAACAAACTGCTCTGAACCAATGAAAAGTGTTATTTTCAGGTCACATGACCCGACGCGATTACGGGGGCGCTTATGTAGCGCGGTCGTATGCGCTCGGGCGCTTCCGGATGCGCTTCCGTCGTGCGTCATAAGACGTGACGCGATACGTCACGATGATGTTTTCGTTCGCGGAAATAGCGCTAACGGGACGCTCACCCGTATGCGCACCGGGACGCGCCGCAAGACTGCCTTACCGGTGCACTCACCGGTACGCGCACCGGACGCACTCCAGGGCAAAAAAAATAATAAAAAAATAAACATGAACAAAATACATAAAAAAAATAGTATTACATAAATATACAATATAGGATTATTTATAAAAAATAATATATTTCATAGCTATAAAAATTAGCTATTAAAAAACGTATAAAATTTACTGAAAAAACGATAGGTTTCACACCAGTTATAGTTAGGAATTAGCATTTAAAAAAACCTATTAAATTCACTGAAAAAACCATAGGTTTGACACCAGTTATAGTTAGCTGGAAATTTTACAGATATAAAACCATTGAAATTCCCACGTTATAGTTAGTTGGACTCACTATAACTCGCGCGCCCGCAATGCACTGCTGATGATGTCACACATTACATCATTCATGACATGGTTAGTGACATCACTGATGACATCACTGATGACATCTCCAATGACATCACTGATGACATCACTGATGACATAATCCAGTGTCTGTGTGTTTCTGTAAAGTTAAAAAATGTTTAACATGTTGAAGAATGAGTATATGTATGATAAAGGATTTAGTAGGTGCGTGACTGACTGTATGATTGGGTGATTAAAGGTGCCTTACTGAATGCATGGGTTAGTGAGTAAACTGTTTGAATTTGTGCGTCATTATGTCTGTTGTTGTGTAAGCTGCTCCATGTATTGATTAGTAGTTATATGAGTGGCCATATGGTTTATTGATTGGTTGCCGAAGTATTTGTTTGTGAGGGTGAGTGTGTGTGTGGGTGGCTGGGAGGTGTGTGACTCTGTGCATAGATGTGTGAGCAGTTGATTCACTTGGTGTATGGGTTCAAGAGTGCATGTGGAAACAGCTGTATGAATGAATATCTCAGTGCTACATGTCCAAGTAAGTACATATGTAAAACACAGTGCATGTGAGAGTTGGCATTTATCAATGACTATACATGAGAGCCTGTGATTGCGTAAGTGACTGTATGGATCAATGTGTACTTGTATCAGTGATTGTAAAAGAGAATAAGTATGTGTTAGTATATGTTTGATGTCAGCAGTGATGTCATCAGTGATGTCACTGACCATGTAATGAATGATGTACTTTGTGACATCATCAGCAGTGGATTGCGGGTGCGCGAGTTATAGTGAGTCCAACTAACTATAACGTGGGAATTTCAATGGTTTTGTAAAATGTTCAGCTAACTATAACTGGTGTGAAACCTATGGTTTTTTCAGTGAATATCAAAGGTTTTTTAAATGCTAATTCCTAACTATAACGAATGTGAAACCTATGGTTTTTTCAGTGAATTTCAAAGGTTTTTTAAATGCTAATTCCTAACCTATGGTTTTTTCAGTGAATTTCAAAGGTTTTTTAAAAGCTAATTCCTTTGTATATCGACTTTGTAACCTACGATTTTTAAAGTGAATTATTTTTTTTTTTTTAGTAGCTGTTTTTATAACTATTAATTATTATTATTTTTTTTTAAATTAATTTTTCAATGTATTTTCCATGTATTTTTTTTTTTTTATCATTTTGTCTCGGAGCACTCAGGGTGCGCGCAACGGTAAGCTCACCCGAGAGCGCAGCAAGAGCGCTATTCCCGCGTGCGAGAAAAAAAAAGTTTGTATTTAAAGTAAAAAATAATGCAAGACATTTAGTGGCATACTTATAAAACTAATATTTTTGATTTTAAATACCCGTATTTTAACTTTAAACGTATTTCCGAAAAGTTAGCAAAACGTCATTTAGACGCGCCGCGTAAGCGCCTCTGGAAGCGCCTACGTTCGTGCTGCGTAAGCGCCCCCGGAAGCGCTCCGGTGCCCGCAGCGTAAGCGCGTCAAGTCATGTGACCTTAAAATAACACTTTTCATTGCTTCTTTACAGTTTTTTTTACAACTAATGAAAACCCCACCCATTTCCTTCACTACCTCTTTCACTTTGGAGACAGCAAGACCTGTTCCCTTCTGTTCTTCAATTTAGTGGAAAAAATGGCTGCCAGACCACCCAGCAGCAGTGAGGACTCTGATGAGTTCATCCAGGAGGAGCCTCCTCAGCCCAAGGTGAAGGAGCACTTTATATGGACATTTTTTACCATACCACCAGGTGAAAAAAAGGTTAATGCTCCAAAGGTGGAGTGTAAAATTTGCCAAACAGATCTTTCACGGGGTGACCCTAGAAGAAAGTACAGTTTTGGCAACTGCACAATGATCAGGCATGTTCAGAGGAGGCACCCCCAGAACTATGCCCGGGAGAGTGTCAGGGACCTGGCACGTAATCTCCCAAGAGATGGAGCCTCAACATCCACCGGAGGAGCAACATCATCGGGGAGAGGAAGAGCAGTGGATCTGATTCCCAAAATACAACCAGTATTTACTGACATCACCATTAAATGTAAGCAGTGTGACGAACTGCTTTGCTACGGAGAACAGAGTATCATGAACATTGTGCGCAGAAGGGAAGACCACCGCTGCCGTCCCCAGCCCTAATTTTCCCCTTTTTTTTGCTCCTGTTGAGCAGTTTGGCATTCCCTGTTTTTGTTTTTGTTCGGAAAAAAACCTAAAAAAGAAGAAGAAAAACTGTTATTTCTAGAACTACCTCCAATTCTCCAAAAAGAGCTGTGGGGCATATTTCCAAGCAATAGCGATAATTATCGCTATTGCTTGGTTAGAGACAAAAATTTACCCCTGAGCTGCGGCGATTTTTATCGCAAATAAACCTTGGTATTACCAAGGTTTATCGCAAATGCGATAAAAATCGGCCGCAATGCATGAATATCGCGGACAAGTCAGCGATATTCATGCATTACCGAGCTAATGCTCTTAGCCATGTTATCCACCTCCCATTGGATAACATGGCTAAGAACTGCTCAGGGCAGGTGTTAGCTTTTGGAGATATTCGCGCTTAGCGCGAATATCTCCATAAGTTGGTAATAGGAGATAGCGATGTTAGCGACTGTTTCCAGTCGCTAACATCTTGGCACGCCCACTATGCATGTCATTAGTGATAAATATCACTGACATGCAAAGTGGGGCCCAAGATGGTCGCTATCTCCTACTAGCTGTCGCTAACTGGTGTTAGCGACAGCTAGGTAATAGGGAGATAATTTTATCTCTGCTTTCTTGGCTTTTAAATCCAAAAAAGCAGAGATAAATCCCTTGATAATATGCCACTGTATTCTTTACAAATTCAAAAGGAGTGAGTGAAGTTGAGTGCAGTCAGAGAGCAAAGGAAAATAAGTGAGGGAGCAAAGAGAGGGACGAGAGGGGAAGGGAAGTGAACTAGGGGGACTGAAAGAAGGTGAGTATGGGAGGTGAGTGAGGAGAAGGGGAGTGAACAAGGGGAATGAGGATAAGTGAAGAAAACGGAGTAAGGGAACGGGGTGTGGAAGGGTAAGAGAAGAGCAGTGATGTTGAGGAAAGAGTGGTGATAGAGAGTGGATAAAGGCAAGTGAGCGTGAGACGAGGGGAATAAGAGAGTGAGGAGACAGAGGAAATGAAGGAAAAAGTGGACTGAGTGATGGAGGAAAGAAAGATAAGTGAGGGAGTGTGGCTGAGTTATAGGGAGTAAGCGTAACAGAAGAGGAGTGAGAGACTAAGAGGACAGAGAGAATAGGGATAACAGAGAGAGAGTGAGGGAAGGGGAGTGAGTAAGTTAGAGGACAGAGGGATTGAGAGAAGGAGTTACTGAAGTGGAGTAAGGAGAGTACGGGAAGGGAAAAGAGTGAAGGAGCGAAGGAAGGGAAGAGAGAGGAAGGAAAGTAAAGGAGAAGGACTGAAAGAAGGTGAGTGTGGGAGTATGGCTGAGTTATACAGAGTGAGTGTGACAGAAGAGAAGTGAGAGACTAAGGGGACGGAGAGAATGAGGCTAACAGAGAGAGAATGAGGGAAGGGGAGTGTAGAAGTAAGAGGACAGAGGGAGAAAGAGAAGGAGTTAGTGAAGCGGAGTAAGGAGAGTAAGGGAAGGGAAAAGAGTGAAGGAGCGAAAGAAGGGAAGAGACAGGATGGAAAGTAAAGGAGAAGGTTTGAAAGAAGGTGAGTGTGGGAGTATGGCTGAGTTATAGGCAGTGAGCGTGACAGAGGAGGAGTGAGAAACTAAGAGGACGGAGAGAATGAGACTAACAGAGAGAGAATGAGGGAAGGGGAGTGTAGAAATAAGAGGACAGAAGGAGTTAGTGAAGTGGAGTAAGGAGAGTAAGGGAAGGGAAAAGAGTAAAGGAGCGAAGGAAGGGAAGAGAGAGGTAGGAAAGTAAAGGAGAAGGACTGAAAGAAGGTGAGTGTGGGAGTATGGCTGAGTTATAGGGAGTGAGCGTGACAGAAGAGGAGTGAGAGACTAAGGGGACGGAAAGAATGAGGCTAACAGAGAGAGAATGAGGGAAGGGGAGTGTAGAACTAAGAGGACAGAGGGAGTAAGAGAAGGAGTTAGTAAAGTGCAGTAAGGAGAGTAAGGGAAGGAAAAAGAGTGAAGGAGCGAAGGATAGGAAGAGAGAGGAAGGAAAGTAAAGGAGAAGGACTGAAAGAAGGTGAGTGTGGGAGTATGACTGAGTTATAGGGAGTGAGCGTGACAGAAGAGGAGTGAGAGACTAAGGGGACGGAAAGAATGAGGCTAACAGAGAGAGAAAGAGAGAAGGGAAGTGTAGAAATAAGAGGACAGAGGGAGTAAGAGAAGGAGTTAGTGAAGTGGAGTAAGGAGAGTAAGGGAAGGGAAAAGAGTGAAGGAGCGAAAGAAGGGAAGAGACAGGAAGGAAAGTAAAGGAGAAGGTTTGAAAGAAGGTGAGTGTGGGAGTATGGGTGAGTTAAAGGGAGTGAGCGTGACAGAAGGACTAAGGGGACGGAGAGAATAAGGCTAACAGAGAGAGAATGAGGGAAGGGGAGTGTAGAACTAAGAGGACAGAGGGAGTAAGAGAAGGAGTTAGTAAAGTGGAGGAAGGAAAGTAAGGGAAGGAAAAAGAGTGAAAGAGCGAAGGATGGGAAGAGAGAGGAAGGAAAGTAAAGGAGAAGGTCTGAAAGAAAATGAGTGTGGGAGTGTGGCTGAGTTATAGGGAGTGAGCGTGACAGAAGAGGAGTGAGAGACTAAGTGGACATAGAGAATGAGGCTAACGGAGAGAGAATGAGGGAAGGGAAGTGTAGAACTAAGAGGACAGAGGGAGTAAGAGAAGTAGTTAGTAAAGTGGAGTAAGGAGAGTAAGGGAATGAAAAAGAGTGAATCAGCGAAAGAAGGGAAGAGAGAGGAAGGAAAGTAAAAGAGAAGGTCTGAAAGAAGATGAGTGTGGGAGTATGGCTGAGATATTGGGAGTGAGCGTGTCAGAAGAGGAGTGAGAGACTAAGAGGACGGAGAGAATGAGACTAACAGAGAGAGAATGAGGGAAGGGGAGTGTAGAAGTAAGAGGACAGAAGGAGTAAGAGAAGAGTTAGTGAAGTGGAGTAAGGAGAGTAAGGGAAGGGAAAAGAGTAAAGGAGCGAAGGAAGGGAAGAGAGAGGAAGGAAAGTAAAGGAGAATGTCTGAAAGAAGGTGAGTGTGAGTGGAGTGAGGAAAAGGGGAGTAAACGTGGGGATTCAGAAAAAGTGAGGCAAGCGCAATAAGGGAACAGGGGTGTGGGAGCATGAAAGAAGAGTAGTGAGGTTAAGGAAAAGATTGTTGAGAAAGTAAATTTTGTACGTCAAACTTACCTTATAAGTAATATAAACTTAATTACATATTTTCAGTAAATTTAATATCTGTGAAAGAGAAAAAAAATAAGTTAGAATATTTATAATATATATTTTACAATACAAGAGACAAAGTAGGAGATTAAAAGTCATAAAAGGCCAGTAAAACATAAAGTAGAAGTGAAGGACTCAGAAAGAAAAACAAAGGAATGGTGAAGGTCAGAGAGAGTTAAAAAGAAATAGAGAGAGAGCAAATTACTAAAAGGATAATGACATGGATACATTCAGTGACAGTGAACAAGAGCAGGAGAGAGAAATGAAGTGAAGGTGAGTAAGATACTAAAGGAATGTGCATTAGGAAAACTAAAGGAAGAAAGGGGAGTAAAGAAAGGGGAGTGAGTGACAGAGAAGCAGGAGTGAATAACGGTGGATTAATGAGAATGAGGCATGGAAGGTGAGTGAGGGTGAATGTAGGGTCGTAAGACAGTTCGGAGACAATGGGAGTAAATGTAACAAAGAGGGAGTGAGGGAAGACAAGTGAGAATATGAGAGAACAGAGGGAGTGAGAGAAAGAGTGAGTAAAGGGCAGAAAGGTGAGTAAGGGAAGGAGAATGACTGAGAGAGCAAACGAAGGGAAGAAAGGGAAGAAAAGTGAAGCAAAGGGACTGGGAAAAGGTGAGTGCGTGAGGAGAGAAAGAGGAAGGGTAGTTAAGGATGGTGAATGAGGATAACTGAGGGAACCGGAGTAAGGGAACAAGGGTGAGGGAGGGTGAGTGAAGGGCAGTGAGGTTGAAGAAAAAAGGAAGATAGAGGGAGGATAAAAGCAAGTGAGCATGAGACAAAGGAAGTGAAGGAGTGAGAACATAGAGGTAGTGAAGGAATGAGTGGCAGAAAGAACTGAGTGAGAGAGCAAAGAAAGGTAAGTAAGGGAGTGTGGGTGAGTTTTAGGGAGTAAGCGTGATGGAAGAGGAGTGAGAGAGTGAGAGAATTGAGAGAGTGAGGCTAAGAGAGAGGTAGTGAGGGAAGGGGAGTGAGGATGTGAGAGGACAGAGGAAGTGAGAGAAGGAGTGAGTGAAGTGTAGTAAGGTGAGTGAGAGAAGGGGAATTATTGAGGGAACAAAGAAAGGAAAGAAGGGGAAGGGGAGTGAAGTAGAGTGACTGATAGCTGGAAAGTGGTGGATGGGAGAGAGGGAAAGGGCCGTGAAGGAGTGGAGAATGAGGATAAGTGAGGAAAGTGGAATAAGGGAAGGGAGGTGCGGGAGAGCGAGAAAAGGCCAGTGAGGGTGAGTTAAGAGGAGTGATAGAGGGTGGAAATAGGTGAGTGAGCATAAGAGAAGGGGAGAATAATATATATTTGATCATTCAAAATACAAAATAATTTGTACAACATGTTATATGGTTTATTTTTGCTGTTCTTAGAATATATTGAATTTCACTTAAAACAGTGACTTCAATACTACTCATCATATAACAGCGGGCAAAAAAAACACAATCAAAATGATTGTGTTTAAAAAAAAACATACAATGTTACAAAAAATAATATAACATTTTGAAAAAACATATCTTAACTCACTTTTGATCCATGTACTTTTCCACGAGGCCAAATAGTATATGCAAAGTCCTTTTCTTTGGAAATTAGCCAAGAGTATTCTTAATTTCTCATTTTCCCGAGTTTCTGAAAGAAAAGCTCCAACATCTTTTACATTATGAAACAATAGTTTTATTTCCACCTCTAGCTTTCTTTTTATTAAGATTTTCTATAATACTTACAGCACACACGTTGTGATATACATATACTACCTCTATGAGAACTACATGTTTTTTATTATCTTCATCACTCTCACTCGGTAAGTAATTTTGAACGGCAAACTAATTTTTATTAACTGCTGCAATCTTCAAAGGCCAATTACCTTCCCTAAAATTTCGGTTGTAAGAACACTAGGTAAGAATTTTGTAAGTCAGAAGTCAAATGTTGTTTGAAAGTCAATTGAGTATCGTTACAGTGTTTCCATCCTTTATGACATTTTAAATAAGCTGTGTAATGTCCTGATGTTGTTGAAGGACCATCATGGTAAATAATTGCTGCAGTTGTAAAGGTTCTTCCTGAAATTGATAATTGAGAAGCCACAACATTTTTAATTAATGTTGTCAATTTAGTTCCATCAGGTCCACATCGTTGGAACATTAAAATTACATACTGTCCATATGTTTGTATGAATAATGTTGATAGCACTGCAGATTTACATTGAGTACAAACCATGCTTTGATTTGCTTCTCTAACTAGATTATTAAATGACCCTGATTTGCAGTCTGGTAAAGTCAAATATATAAATCTTTCAGTGTGTATTGTATTACTACTTGAAAAGGAGCAATTGTCACAGTCATGCTGCCATTTATAAGAAAGGCCAAAAAGATTTTCTACATCTACAACTTCATCTTGCAATACAACAAGCATATACATTAGAAATTCCAGACAATCTTGCTGAATATTCTGTGAAAATTGATTTAGACCAGAACATATGTCTAAAACATTTCGAATTTCAGAAACTCTTTGTATTTTTGTTCTATCACTTCTACATTTCTCAAACACAAAATTTAATAAACAACAAAATGTTTGATCACGATTTTCAGCAATCTGTTCTTGTACAGTTTGGAGAAAAAAAACAACGTTAACCATTACATTAGCATAGCAGTTGACACCAGAACTGTTTTCAAACTGAAATCCAACAACATCTTTAACTAAATCCTTTTCGTTTCTGCTTACAATTACTGGTTCATCTACTTTTTTTCTTTTTGCTACAACTTCACCACAATTTTTCTCATTTCTTCTTTTTTGGCCTACCACACACTTTTCAAATAGAGGATATTGAGGTAAATTTGGAGCATACTCTCTTCTTAACCTATTATATTCTTTTACACAATTTAGATCTGCATTAATCTTTGTCTCATCAAAATCAATCAAGTACAATCCAGATAAAGTTCTGACTCGAGATAAAGCAACATATGCCATACCCTCCTTGAACACAGAACTTCTAATATTCACCAAAGCACTATCTACACTTAAACCTTGAGATTTATGAATAGTCACTGCATATGCCAAAGGAAACGGAAACTGTTTTCGGCGGTTATATAAATCTTTCTCAAGCAAAAATCGGGCAGAACTACGACTGATTTGTTCTACTTCTTCAATACCATCAAATTTAATTATTATAAATTCAATTCCATCTCTATTTCGGTAATTCACAAAATCAACAACATCACCCATTGCTCCATTTACTAAACCTCTTTCCACATGTAAATTACGTCGTAAAATTATACGACAATTTAAAGATGCATACAGAGTCTTTTCCAAACCAGCAGTTTTAGATATTGTCTTCTCTAAAGAATTTAATTTTGATTTCAACTTTTCAGACAAAATAATAGTGGCTCCTTCATGTTCGATTTTATCAATAGCTTCCAGTTTCACAATCTCTTGATTTTCCAACTTTAACATTTTGTTGTTGAAGATTGAACATTCTTGCAGAGTTGGCATCAAGCATATAACAGATTTGTTTTCAGGAATTTTCATGAAAATATTCTCTGGGAGAATGTTTTCATTTGGAAACAAATTTGAAATTAATCGTCCAAGTAAAGCTTCTTTGCCATGCTCAGTTAGTTTTCCAATTCTTACATCTTGTAGAATATTTTTATAATCGTCATCCTTTGCCTGTCACATATTTTGAAGCAGTTCTGCATATTTGAAATTTAACCAAATGTTAACATTTCCAATGCTTCCTAGGCACTTCCTGGTATCTTCATGTGTAAGCATTTTAAACCCTGGCTGTCCTTTCACTGGAGTTAGCTGCATAGATCTCCAAAAACGATGATGTGTTTGCCTCCAAATAACACATCATACTCTGTTTTAAGAATTTCTTGCATTCTTAAATGCACAAAAGCAAGCATTACATTTGATACCATGCTTACTTCATCAATAATAAGAAGTTTCATTTTCTTTCGGACTCTTGAAACTTCCCAACAAGCTTCTCCAGATAGCTTGTGGTATTGTAATTTATTATCATGCTCTACTGGAAGCATCAATAAGCGATGTAAAGTAATCCCTTTAATATTGTGTGCTGCCAACCCAGTTGGAGCGGTAACAACACAAGACAGCGATGACTCCGTTCTTTTCTGCAGATACGTTGCAATTGCTTTAATCAGAAAACTTTTTCCAGTTCCTGCTTCTCCACTCATGTACAGTCGAACAGGTATAAATGATGTACATAAGCACTCTTTTTTTCATGAGATAAACCATGCTCAATGTGTTCTGTGACTTTGTCATATATTTGTCTCTGCTCAACGTTTAGTTCTTTTTCCAAATCTTCTAAGTTAACTACATCCTCCTGAACTTGTTCCATGGCTCTTTCCACTTCATCCATGGCAGTGGCAGCTTCATTTTGTATAATTGGTCCTCCTAGTGGATCCTGACTCAATGAAGCAGAATTCTGACTGTCTTGAGAACTGTCTCTAGCAATCTCTGCTGCAATTGTATCTTCTTGCTGTATTTCCTCATTCAACATTTGCAGATAATTTGTAAAACATGACATTCTATGGTATCCTTGGTTGCATTGAACGAATATTCATAAGTAAGAAAATCTCCAAGTAGTTCCTCTTCTCTACGCCAAGGCTTAAAGAGTTGCAAAAGAGCTAAGTAATAAAATTCCCTTTTGTTTGGAGATTCACAACTCAATTTTCGATGATTAATCAAATGGCATTTTCTTTGTTTCACTAGACAGCCTTCACATCCAATTACAGCATATACACCTTTATTGATGTCTTCTGTGACGTTCCTCTTAAAAGTATAGGTTTGCAGAACTTCATAGAGACAAACGTTCTCAAGATGACTACTTCTATTTGGATAGTATGTATCCAACATGTTTGTCTTTAAAATATCTGTACTGTTTGGTTCTTTCTCCGCCAAATACTCAATTTCTTGTACAGATTTCAAAACTCGGTTTCGTGTTGCAGCAGGACCTAGACTCACCCAAATGATGGTTCTAGATTTGGCATATAGACTTGCTGATGATAACCGATCAGAACATTCGTATGCTCCAATTTCTCGATGCGACAACATCTTCAGACTGTAACTGTATAATTTCTTGCTTAGACTCTTTTCATGTGAAATTTCCCCCCACATTTCCTTCAGTTCTGTCTTTTCTGATTTTGTGATGTAAGACGTCCCATATCGAGCCACAGCAATAGAGTTATCAGCAACATATTGAATATCCATGTTAGCATTCCACATGGACAAAATGACTGGATTGTAGTCATTTATATATGTCACAGTATGTCGCAGGGAAGACATAAAATTGTTCACTCTTCCTTTCGATGTTACTGGATGTGGAAATGCAAAACGACATTTCGTGTAGAACTTGTCCTTGGATTTGTATTTTCAACGACAGTATTTCCCACAGCGATGGGTTTGAAAGCGTAAAACTTGATGTCTCAAATTGTTTTCTTCTGTACTTTTCGGAACAGCACATGTAGAATACTGCTCAATGAAACTCATCACTTTCTCATCTGAATCTCTTCCAAATTTTGGTGCATCTTTAATCCATAACAACATATGTATGTGAGGAGCACCTCTTGCTTGATACTCCTTTCTCCAAAAGAAATCCAACACCTCTCCAAGCGGAGGATTTGTTTTGTTTGTAATAAAATACATCATAGCTTCAAACCTATGATTGAAATACCTGCATAAATTAACTGGATCCAAAGAACACAGTTCTCCAGGTGTTTTGTATTCAATATTTTCAATGTTTTTATTTGCCTCTTATAGAAATTCAAGTAAGTCTTCCCAAGCACACTCAGCAGAGCTAAGAGTGAGGAACCATGTAGGAGTTCCTAAGTTTTTTAGCATACATTTCAATTCCCCATGACGACGGTACCAATACTCGTTAGTACCACGCTGACATGCCATGAGATTAATTAGCTAAGATTCCAAAACACTGTCTTGCAGTTTCACTTTATCCATAAAGTCCCTTGCCGAAACATTTTATAGATGTACTCCACTTTTCAGTATATGGTTCACTGCATAAGAAAGTCCAGACAAGTCACTCTCAAACAGTAGATGGAACAAATATGGAATGCATTGACGAAACCTTGGATCTTCTGCATATAATCTTGAAGTCCGGTATTCAGATGCAGGAATTTGAACAGGTCGGTCGTCATATCGTCCACCTTCACCTGTTGGAAATAACTGTGGAAAAAAACGAGCTTCCAAACTTTCTTCCCATACACTAATGGGACTTCCTTTGGCTTCTTTCATTTGAAACAAGTCAATAGCATTCGCCATTACTTCTTTCGAATGCAATGGATGAACACTTTAATGTTCATAAATTTCTTCACTTCTAGAGACATCAACTTTTTCAATTTGCCCAGCTGAGAAATCAGTGTCGTCTTCTACAGTTGTTTCCTCTTCTCCCACATACACCTTTTTATACTACTGATTATTTTTTACCAGATACAACGTTAGCTTTTTGACTTTCTTAACATCTAGTAATTCTTGCCAGATTTTCTTACTCTTTGTCGGAACACCATTAACTAGAATAATCAGAGGTTCCTCTTCTACGTTTTCGACACCAATTGTATCAATATTTTTCTTAAAAACTAGAGGCAAATAAACAACTCTTCCCTTTAATCCTCTCTGTAAATCTGAAGGAGGCAATTTCCCTGTCTTAGGCTCCATGCGAACAATAGCCTGAAAAGGATGCACACATTGAATCAGACTAGACTCATACGTATTTAAATCCATCAATTCAGAAGGAATGTCTACCAACTCCAGATTATTATGAACAGCTCTAGCAGGCATTCTATTTTCATTTAATTTATTATAACAATATTTACAAATACGTTGATCAGAACCCAAATCAAAACAATTTTCTACCAACAAATAAGTTGCAAAATCCTTCCACTCATTATTATTTACCTTTTCGCTTTTTACATATAAATCAACTAATCTAGTCTGATGCTTATAATGAGTTCGTCGACAACACACACAAGTAAAATTAGGCCTTTCACTTGAATTGACCTTAAACTTTGTAATTTCATGTTCAAATTTTTCTGTACTTGAAATCTCTACATTCTCTTCTACATTACCTTCTATTACTGAATAAATTTCTGCACTGTCCTCTTTTTCACCAAAGTAACAAAACTCAATTTCTTCACAAATGTTTTTCACATCTAATTCAGTTCCATGCAAAAGAGCACTGTTTAACTGTTTTAGTTTAAGTGCTGGACTTTTTGCATAATACAACCTTCTCACTAATTTCCTCACTTTATTATGATGTACTGCTAACATCCTAAAATGGTGAAAAACACTCTGACATACTTTTCTTGAAAGACAAGCCAGTGAATGCCCTTGCAAACCTGTTTTTTCTCTCACTCTACAAGGATCCAACTCTTGCAAAACTTTCATTTTTTGTTTTAAACTTTTCTTAGTATATGTTCGTAAGAAACTGCGAAACAGATCAATTGAATCCTGTCGCACACTACAAATACTACTACAATTCCAAGTATACACTGGAGCCTTAGGACATCTCCCTAAAACTTCACCAGCTAATACCTATTCTGTATTTCTAGGCACAATCTTTTCTTTTTCAACCGGACAACCGTCCTTCACCTCATATGCTCGACCACTGGTGTCAACTGCATGCACCAAATCATTATCCTGAAAGTAACTTTCTTCATTAAAAAATGGCTCACAACTTGAACTATGCTTCCATTCTCCAGAAAAAACATCACAAAAATGAGTTTGATTAATTACTCTCCTCCACTTACATTTTGATTTGAAAACATTGATTACTTTATCTAGTGTACGAATTCTATTCATTACTAATCCATATAACTTATTTTTCACTTTAAATGCTTCATCCACAATCCTAATTATGTTTTTTTTTCTTGTAAAAAGCGGTCTTTTTTTGCTACCTCTTTACATTTTTTAATAAATTAGATAGTAGTCTGTTATAAAACATTCGTCTACGAATTTCAATAAATTGATTTCATCTCCTTCTACAGGTCTAACATTTTTGGAGAGACACAATTTCTTTTTTTTAATTAGAGGTGTCTTATTGTTCTTTAAAACAACACCTTTTATTTTTTGACATTTCAATAAGTTCCTGAGAAAATTCTTAGTTTGCTTACCAGGAGCATTATTTTTTTTCACTGCAGATTTTGTTTTGGATGAGTCTTGTATTTTTCTTTGCTTAGACCTTAAATCTTTTTTATATTTTTTTGACGTCTTGCTTTGGATGGCATATTGTTTTTTCTATCTATAGATGATTCTAATCTGTGGTAAAGAAAAAATAACATATAATAGACCACTACAAACATATTACATAGCAATTATAATAAGTAAACGATATAAACAGTAGTTTACAACATAAGGCTGATTTACATTACATGTGCTATGCTTTGTGTCAAAAACGATTTACTATGTACAATGTTTTCTGGTAACATGTTTGGCTTTAAAATTTTTGTCAAAGATCACACTGAGTGTCTGTGTGAAATAAAGAATTACATTTTCACATTTTTCAATAATGTCACCTGTGCCTTCGAACAGTTTGTCTCTTTTAGCTTAAAAGGTACTCTGTGTCTGTGTCTTATGTCACTATGTACGTGCTTAATCTCTCTTTTTCTGTGTGTCATTTCTCTCTTTGTATGTGTGTCATGACATGTGTCTCATGTGCCTAAGATCACACTGTGAGTCAAGCTTGATTTTAAATGGATCTGGGTGAATAATTTGCTTAGTACATGTACTAGTAGGAAATCTTAGGCAGCATGTCTGTTAGGCCTCTTACTTCTGAAATAGGCTCAAAGCTGTGCAATTAAGATCCAGGGTGTGTTATATATGTTACATATATATAAGCAAGACATAACATTAATTTCTCATTACATGTAACATTCTGGTCATGTGCCTAAGATCACACTGTGAGTGAAGCTTGATTCATCCATCAGTGTAATCTTAGGCACATGACCAGGATGTTACATGTAATCTACCATGTCTTTAAAAAACATGTACTTCCATATTTATAAAGACATCAACTAAGCATTTTATTCACCTAGATCCATTTAAAATCAAGCTTGACTCACAGTGTGATCTTAGGCAATTGACCAGGATGTTACATATAATCTACCATGTCTGTCTATGCAAGCAGTATGTGTGTCTCTGCTCATATTATTTTACTGTCTCTACTGGCAAAAAACAGACCCCCTATATATAAGCAAGACATAACATGAATTTCTCATTACATGTAACATCCAGGTCATGTGCCTAAGATCACACTGTGAGTGAAGCTTGATTCATCCAACAGTGTGATCTTAGGCACATGGCCAGGATGTTACATGTAATGTACCATGTGTTTAAAAACATGTACTTCCATATTTATAAAGACATCAACTAAGCATTTTATTCACCCAGATCCATTTAAAATCAAGCTTGACTCACAGTGTGATCTTAGGCACATGACCAGGATGTTACATATAATCTACCATGTCTGTCTCTGCAAGCAGTATGTGTGTCTCTGCTCATATTATTTTACTGTCTATACTGACAAAAAACAGACCCCCTATATATCAGCAAGACATAACATGAATTTCTCATTACATGTAACATCCTGGTCATGTGCCTGAGATCACACTGTGAGTGAAGCTTGATTCATCCATCAGTGTAATCTTAGGCACATGACCAGGATGTTACATGTAATCTACCATGTCATTAAAAAACATGTACTTCCATATTTTTAAAGGCATCAACTAAGCATTTTAATCACCCAGATCCATTTAAAATCAAGCTTGACTCACAGTGTGATCTTAGGCACATGACCAGGATGTTACATATAATCTACCATGTCTGTCTCTGCAAGCAGTATGTGTGTCTCTGCTCATATTATTTCACTGTCTCTACTGGCAAAGAACAGGCCCCCTATATATAAGCAAGACATAACATGAATTTCTCATTACATCTAACATCCTGGTCATGTGCCTAAGATCACACTGTGAGTCAAGCTTGATTCATCCATCAGTGTGATGTTAGGCACATGACCAGGATGTTACATGTAATCTACCATGTCTTTAAAAAAACATGTACTTCCATATTTTTAAAGACATCAACTAAGCCTTTTTTTTCACCCAGATCCATTTAAAATCAAGCTTGACTCACAGTGTGATCTTAGGCACATGACCAGGATGTTACATATAATCTACCATGTCTGTCTCTGCAAGCAGTATGTGTGTCTCTGCTCTTATTATTTCACTGTTTCTACTGGCAAAAAACAGGCCCCCTATATATAAGCAAGACATAACATTAATTTCTCATTACATGTAACATCCTGGTCATGTGCCTAAGATCACACTGTGAGGGAATCTTGATTCATCCATCAGTGTGATATTAGGCACATTACCAGGCAGGTCGCTCCCCTCACCGCCACACAGCCCTCTGTGTGACCACTGACCGCTGCTGCATTGTGTCTGCCTGCGTTAAGAGTGACTGTGCCCTCCTTCTTTTCTGTACCCACGAGTGAGTGATTCTCCCCCACTGTACCTGTGTATGTTGCTGCCTTGTTTGTTCCCCTTTCCTTTGGTGCCCAGATTGTGTCCCTTTATTTCTTCTGTCATTCCCCGCGTCAACCCCTCGCCGCCCGTTTCCCGCCGCCTCGTCCCATAGCTCCGCCCCCTCGCGCCCTATTGGCCGCTGCGTCCCGTAGCTCCGCCCCCTCACACCCTATTGGCCGCCCCGCTCCCACCTCCCAGCTGCTCCTCCCTCCCTCTCCCACTCATATGGAGGCCGCGCAGCGGGCGCGCTGCTGGCACGCCGAAGGCGCGCCTAAGGCAAGCCCGTCTGCGCCCGTCCCCGCCTGGCCCGCGCCCAGCACCAGGACCCCTGTCTCCCACAGACACCAGCCCACCCGCCGGAGCTACGCCGCCACCGAACTCTACGCACTCAACGCCGGACGAATCCCGGGCTGCTATCGAGCCACCCCGAGACGCACCCATCGACCCTTCTGCTGCCACTCCTGCAAGTTCACCTGCATCCGGACCTGCACTACACCAGCACCGACCAAGCCGAGCACCAGCAGCAACCACCTCAAGTGCATCCTGCTCAACACCCGCTCCATCCACAGACACGCCGTCGAGCTCTGGAACCTGCTCGACACCACAGCCCCAGACGTCACGGAAACCTGGATGAACGCCTCCTCAGCACCTGACATCGCCATCGCCATCCCGGACTGCTACAAGATCATCCGGAGGGACCGCGTCAACCAGACAGGAGGAGGCATCGCCATCATCCACAGGAATGCCATCCGCATCACGACCAACACCGACGACACCCTCACACCCGCCGAACACCTGCACTTCCAGATCCACATCAACCCCAAGACCACCCTCAGAGGCACCCTCATCTACAGACCCCCAGGACCAGGCACACAATTCAGCGAAGACATCGCCGACTTCATCAGCCCGCACGCCCTCCTCTCCACTGACTACATCCTCCTCGGGGACCTCAACTTCCACCTGGAGAACAACAACGACCGCAACACCACCACCCTGCTGGACAACCTCGCCAACCTCGGTCTCAAGCAGCTGGTGACCACCCCCACCCACTATGCCGGACACAAACTCGACCCCGTGTTCTCATCCAGCAAGGACATCACCTTCAGCCACGCCACCGGACTCCACTGGACGGACCACAGCTGCATCCACTTCAGCTTCAGAAGGACCACGATCCACCACCACCAACAACAGGTGGCACGCAGAAGCTGGAACAAGATTACAGCCGACCAGCTCGCAAACTACCTGAGCATGAACCCTCCCACCAGCGCAACTAACCCAAGCCAGGCGGCCACCAATCTCACGAAGTGGATCAGCAACTGCACAGATGACCTCGCCCGTCTGAAGACCCCACCTAGCAGACCCGGCAGCAAGAAAGCCCCATGGTTCACCGACGAACTCAAGAGCTCCAAGAAGAACTGCCGAGCACTCGAGAAAGCCTGGCGCAGAGACCCAACACCGAACAACATGACTGCCGTCAAGCTCGCCACCCGAAAACACCACCAACTGATCCACGCCACCAAGAAAACTGCATTCAAGGAACGACTGGACAACAACGCACACAACAGCAAGGAACTCTTCAACATCGTTAAAGAGCTCTCCAACCCCAACGCCGGAAACAACGACATCACCCCTTCGCAAGACCTCTGCAACTCCCTCGCCTCCTACTTCCACAACAAGATCGCGGACATACACAACAGCTTCAGCACTCAACCGACGCACGGCACGACTGAACCACCGCCCCCTACCACCACCCTCCGCGCCTGGACCCCGATCAGCACCGAAGACACCATCCGCACGATGAACTCCATCCACTCCGGATCTCCGACCGACCCCTGCCCTCACCACGTCTTCAACAAGGCCGAAGCTGTCATCGCACCCCACTTGCGGGACATCATCAACACCTCCTTCAACACCACTACCTTCCCGGAGAGCTGGAAGCACGCCGAACTCAGCGCTCTACTAAAGAAGCCATCAGCCGACCCCACCGACCTCAAGAACCACCGCCCCATCTCGCTGCTCCCGTTTCCTGCAAAAGTCATCGAGAAGACCGTCAACAAGCAGCTGGCCGCCTTTCTCGAGACGAACGGATCCCTCGACCTCTCGCAGTCTGGTTTCCGGGCCAACCACAGTACCGAGACCGCCCTGATCGCAGCCACCGCTGACATCCGAGCCCTGCTCGACAACGGAGAAACAGCGGCCATCATCCTCCTAGACCTCTCCGCGGCTTTCGACACTGTCTGCCACCGTACCCTAGTGCGGCGCCTCAGCAACGTCGGAATCCAGGAGAAGGCACTGGAATGGATCATCTCGTTCCTCGCCGGAAGGACACAGCGAGTCCGCCTCCCCCCGTTCAGATCAGAAGCCACCGAAGTCATCTGCGGCGTTCACCAAGGCTCCTCGCTCAGCCCAACCCTCTTCAATGTCTACATGAGCCCCCTCGCAGCCATCGCACACCAACACAACCTCAACATCATCTCCTACGCCGACGACACCCAGCTGATCCTCTCCTTCACCAACGACCCCGCCAGAGCCAACCTACACGAAGGGATGACAGACGTAGCCAAGTGGATGATGAACAGCCGCCTGAAACTGAATTCGGACAAGACGGAAGTCCTCATCCTGGGATCTTCACCCTCCGCCTGGGACGACTCCTGGTGGCCCCCCGCCCTGGGCAACGCACCCAAACCAACGGACCACGCACGCAACCTGGGCTTCATCCTGGACTCCTCCCTCTCCATGACCAGACAAGTCAACGCCGTCTCCTCGTCGTGCTTCAACATCCTGCGCATGCTACGTAAGATCTTCCGGTGGATCCCCACCGAGACCAGGAAGACGGTCACTCAGGCCCTCGTCACCAGCCGTCTGGACTACGGCAACTCGCTCTACGCCGGAACCACCGCCAAACTCCAGAAGAGACTCCAGCGGATTCAGAACGCCTCTGCACGACTCATCCTGGACATCCCCCGACGCAGCCACATCTCCGGACACCTGAGATATCTGCACTGGCTCCCGGTCAACAAGAGAATCACCTTCCGTCTCCTCACCCACGCACACAAAGCCCTACACAACCAAGGCCCAGGATACCTCAACAGCCGCCTCAACTTCTACGCCCCCACTCGCCAGCTTCGATCAACCGGCCACGCCCTCGCCTCCGTCCCCCGCATCCGAAGAGCCACCACAGGAGGAAGGTCCTTCTCCTACCTAGCCGCCAAGACTTGGAACTCCCTCCCGACCCACCTCCGCCTGACCCAGGGCCACCTTGCCTTCAGCTCAAGACCTGGCTGTTCGAACAGTAGTTGACCCCCCCTCCCCTAGCGCCTTGAGACCCTCCCGGTGAGCTATATAAATGCTTTGATTGATTGATTGATTGATTGATTGAGGTTACATGTAATCTACCATGTCTTTAAAAAACATGTACTTCCATATTTTTAAAGACTTCAACTAATCATTTTATTCACCCACATCCATTTAAAATCAAGCTTGACTCACAGTGTGATCTTAGGCACATAAAGACACATGTCATGACACACACACAAGGAGAGAAATAATACAGAGAAAAAGAGAGATTATACATGTGCAAAGTGACATTAGACACAGGCACAGAGTACCTTTTAACCTAAGAGAGGCAAACTGTTACAAGGCACAGGTGACATTATTGAAAAATGTGAAAATATAATTCCTTATTTCACACAGACACTCAATGTGATCCTTCACCAAAATTTAAAAACCAGACTTTTTACCAGAAAACATTTTCCATAGTAAATCGTTTTTGACACAAAGCACAGCTCATTTAAATGACCACTACAGAAACAAAGCAGAAACCTAACTCATTTTCAAAATACATTTCCAATATGCACCATTCTATTTTTAAACAGCATTACAAAAAAAATGACACAAAATGCAAGAATAAAATATGCACAATATGCTTCTTAATCTTTCCCATAGTGCATACAGCAGTCTATCTTTATTAAAAGAATCATTACTCACCTTTAAAAATGCTTTGAAAGATGTAGAACAGTGTCAGTCACACACAACAGATTTTTTTAAGCAGAATCTCTGAATAATGCTTCTGTCACTGGAGCCTCACAATAATGGCACAGATTCTTTCTCAATACAGACCCATATTCTTGTACATAACCAATCAAAATTCTTCACACACAGATTCAAAACCAAACTGCACATTTTGATTGGTTGTACATTTGAACACTTTGAAACTCACATAATATACACCCATCTCCCCAGTGCTCATTCACCCTGTTACCATAGTAACTCCCTCCTAACCCACCACACAGTTCAAAAGTTCAGCATAGTATGTTGCAAAAGAATCCAGCAAGGGTGTTTGACCTCTCAATGTACTAGCTAATCATGTGCAATGTTTCTTTCAATGACTTTTTCTCCACCATTAAAATGACTTCTTTCAAGAAACAAAAGCGTGCACCCTAATTTTCAGTGGAGAATGTTAAGAAAGCACCAATCATTTCTTGTTTTTCGAATGCACTGAATCTTAACCTCTTTTTTTCATAACTCCTACTTTCAAACTGCCATTTCATTTCCACAACTCATCTGAATACAAGCACATCTACCTTCAAGATGCCAAAAGTCTGGTTTGTGGGTCATAGCTTTGTCTACTGGAGTGAAAAATTTGCAAGTAACAGAGGTATTTACAACCTTGATTTACCAAATGTGGACATTGTGTGGATTGGACAGAGACGATTGAGAAGTCACCAATTGATACCATTGATAAAATCCTTTATGCATCTACCACAGCCTGACCTTATAATTGTGCACTGTGGTGGCAATGACCTGGGCACTTTGACTGGGGTAGGTCTGGAAATGCTTTTAAAGGACATCTTTGGGCAATTGATGTCACTTTTTCAAAAAACTGTATTGGTATTTTCAAATATATGCCAAAGGCAAAAATGGAACTGGTCCAACCAATGTTGTCCACAGATTGAGAAAGCAAGGAAACATGTAAATAAATCTGTTTCTGCTTTCCTCAGAGGTATGGTATGGGTTCCATTTACCACAACAACTTGCGTTACAACATGCAAGGCATCTATAGGAGAGATGGTGTACATTTTACAGATGAGGGGAATAGACTATTCCTCTTGAATTTGAGACTCTGCATTGGTACCTACTTGTAGGTACAAAAAATACCCACATAACACAACAGCTCTTTTCAGAGCTACCCTACCTCTAAGCACTCTAAATTATTTTTTTACTATATTTTTTTACACTGTTTTTCCCCATGGTGCGCTCAGGGTGCGCATACCGGAAAGCGCACATGAGAATGCACCCAGCACTTACCCCGCGAAAAAAAAAATGTTTTTTTGCCCTTCAGGGTCCTTCTAGGCCCCCCTCAGAAAACCTAGGGGGTCAGGGGGTGTCTACCCTGCCCCCTTTTAATCATTTCCCCCTTTTTATTGTCACCTCTTGTGTCTCGATTCTACCGAGACACAAGATGGCGGACTCTCCGGACTGTTTAGAATGTTGACAGACACCCGCGAGCTAATCAGCTTTCCGCTCGCGCACTCCCGTAGCGCGACGGGTGCACTCCCCGGTACACGCACCGGTGAGCACTCGTAGTGCGCCTATAGATATATATGTGTTTTTGAAGTTAATTTTCATAAAAACCACTGGAGCAATTTTCACCAAATATAGCAAAGGCACATCTGCGTACCAGTCCCTACAATTTTGCCACGTTTGGTGTAATTCCGTTCAGCAGTTCGGGCTGTAGACTTGTCAGAACGTCCTATGGAAATTAACATGGGGAAAACACGTTTTGGGACCCCCCTTTTTTCTCAGCCCCCACTTCACGAATCCCCCCGAAACTTACAGGGAAGGAGCGGAGAGGAGCTGGCCAAAATTTTCGAAAATTACACGCAAATTCCTCAACCGGCGCCAGAGTTATTCTCAATAGAATGTTGCGGATTTCCTATGGTAGCTATGTCCTAAATATAACTACCTACTGGCGACCGCCAATAGGTAATATATATATATATATATATTACCTACTGGCGGTCGCCAGTAGGTATATATAGTTAGGATTTTTTCTCTATGGGTTTTTTGAAAATTCTATGTCTAATAACTTTGGCGTTTGTGGACGGAATCGGCTGAAATTTTCAGGAAAATGGCACATTTTGTTTCTGAGCAGCCCTTGAAAATTTGGGGGGGGTTCGTCCAGTGGGGGCCGAGAAAAAAGGGGGGTCCCAAAACGTGTTTTTAACATTGAGTTTTCCATAGGGCGGTTGGCCTCACTTTTAGCCCGAACGGCTGAATGGATTTGCACGAAACTTGGCAAAATTGTAGGGACTGGTAGCCCGATGTGCCTTTTGTAGGTCTCAATATATGTGCTCCAGTGGATTTTGAGAAATTAACGTTTAAAAAAAGATATATATCTGTAACAGCGGACCGGTTAGCGCTCTGGTTCGCGGACTTTTCGCGCAACGGAGCTTTGTGAAGCGAAGCTGATTGGTTCTCCGGCGTCTGTCAACATTCCAAACAGTCCGTAGCGGCCGCCATCTTGTCTCTCGGTAGGATCGAGAGACAAGAGGAGGTCAAAACAAAGGGGGAAATAACTATAAGGGGGCATAGTAGATCCTCGCTGACCCCCTAGGTTTGATGTGGAGGTTTTAAAAGGGCCCCGCGGGGCAAAAAAAAATAATAATAATAATAATCGAACGGCTGAATGGATTTGCACGAAACTTGGCAAAATTGTAGGGACTGGTAGCCCGATGTGCCTTTGCTAGGTCTCAATATATGTGCTTCAGTGGATTTTGAGAAATTAACGTTCAAAAAAAGATATATATCTGTAACAGCGCACCGCTTCGCGTACTTTTCGCGTTACGGAGCTTTGCGAAGCGAAGCTGATTGGCTCTCCGGTGTCTGTAAACATTCCAAACAGTACGTAGCGGCCGCCATCTTGTCTCTCGGTAGGATCGAGAGACAAGAGGAGGCCAAAGCGAAGGGGCAAATGACCATAAGGGGGCATAGTAGATCCTCGCTGACCCCCTAGGTTTGATGTGGAGGTTTTAAAAGGGCCCCGCGGGGCAAAAAAAAAAAATAATAATAATAATCAAATGGCTGATGACCATAAGGGGGCATAGTAGATCCTCGCTGACCCCCTAGGTTTGATGTGGAGGTTTTAAAAGGGCCCCGCGGGGCAAAAAAAAAAAATAATAATAATAATCGAACGGCTGAATGGATTTGCACGAAACTTGGTAAAATATTAGGGACTGGTAGCCCGATGTGCCTTTGCTATGTCTCAATATATGTGCTTCAGTGCATTTTGAGAAATTAACGTTCAAAAACAAGATATATATCTGTAACAGCGCTCCGCTTCGCGGAGATAAAATTATATCTGTATTACCTAGCTGTTGCTAACACCAGTTAGCGACGGCTAGTAGGAGATAGCGACCATCTTGGGTCCCACTTTGCATGTGAGTGATATTTATCACTAATGACATGCAAAGTGGGCATGCCAAGATGTTAGCGACTGGAAACAGTCGCTAACATCGCTATCTCCTATTATCAACTTTTGGAAATATTCGAGATAAGCGCGAATATCTCCAAAAAGTAACAGCTGCCCTGAGCAGTTCTTAGCCATGTTATCCAATGGGAGGTGGATAACATGGCTAAGAGCATTAGCTCGGTAATGCATGAATATCGCGGAGTTTTCAGCGATATTAATGCATTGCGCTCGTTTTTTATCGTATTTGCGATAAACCTTGATAATAGCAAGGTTTATCTGCGATAATTTCTGACGGTAAAAAAATCTTTGCAATGCATCGTTAGGGATAAATATCGCTTAACTTTGGTAATATGCCCCAACGTCTGTTAACGTTCGATTCGAAGGAAATCAGGAATTGTTGAAAAACATTGTGTGCGCCATCTTGTCTTTTTTCAAATGCCACACTTTTGTCGTGCACGGCAGCCATTTTAGATGCCTTGACCAGATCCACTCTGTGCACGCTGTCGATCCTTAGCATGGCTCCCCACCCTCGCAAGCATCTCCCCCAGGCAGTGGTCACCCCCGCTCTCTGTTTTATGCATGGGTAATAAACCTCCCCCGATCTGCGCTGTTCTTCCCTGAGAATCACACCCTGTGCCCGCCCGACACCTCCCTTTCGCCCTATTCACTACCGCACCCTCTGACACTCCTTTTCCTCTGTGTCCGATTGTCCAGGCCGGTCCTAGGCTATCAGCTAGCCCTGCAGATGTAGTTTATGGCCACAGCTGTAAAGAATCACCCGTCTTCAAAGGAGTTATAGTAGATCAAGGCCCACACTCGATGAGATCCGTCACAGCAGAAGCGTTGCTATTATCTGAAAACCATCCTGTATTGTGATTGGGGAGGGGACCGAGCGTGAAGCGGAAGATTCCAGGGATGACTCTTTGTACATCAAAGTTTTTACAATTATGTGTCACATTAAAAATATATAGCACTCCGACAAAGTAGTAAGATTATAAAACTTTAATAATTTATAAATATATACAAGAAAACAAAAATAGTAATAACATATAAACATTTTTAGAGAAAAACAACGAAGTAGCGGTCGGCTGTGCGAATAGTCCCAACGCAGCACAACGTCCAGATTTCCGGCGTGGGGCGTCGCAGGGGGTGGGTCATCAGTAGCAAACTGTTGTGCGAATAGTTCCAAGGCAGCAGAACGCGCCGAAATCTAGATGACACGAAAGTGATGTCTAGTAAGTTGCCACCCAGCAAATAACGGCGTGGGGCGTCGCGGGGGGTGGGTCATCAGTAGCAAACTGTTGTGCGAATAGTTCCAAGGCAGCAGAACGATGGCACCAAGGTGATGTCCAGTAAGTTGCCGCACTGGTTTTGGTATCCTACAATGCTGCTCCGAATAACGGCGTGGAGCGCCCCGGGGGAGGCGGCGTGAACGGGCCTCTCCAGGTAGAGTCTCATCTGTTTTAGTGGGGCGCCCCTTTACCGTTTCAGTTGCCATTCCGTCCGCTTTTGGTCCACTGTGTCAAAATCCGCCATTCAGCTGAGTTGCGCCCACTCTTGCGGTGCAGCGATAGGCGGCTGTCACAGGACTCTCAAAATGGCGGCAGGCTGTTTCCTTTTTGGGCCTGGTCCACTGAAATGGCCCTGGGACACCTTGGAAATCGGACGCTTGTCTGCTAGGTCTTGGACCCCATTCTCGAAAGCGTCCCCTCCGCCTTGAGAATTCATCAAAAGTTTTGGGGGCTCCGACTCCTGCAGGCTTCTGGTGGGGAGCGGCTGCCATGATTGCTCGCGGAATGACCACGACTGAGCTACGAGATGGTGGTGCTTTCATGCTGACGCCAGCTTCAGTCTGAAACATCCAGAAACAAGGTGGGGCTTTCATCGTTTGGGGGAAAAAAAAAGTTTTCATCCAATGAAAAGTGTTGTTTTTAGGTCATATGATCAAGCCTTCCATCATTAGGAAACCAAAAGTAAAATGAACCAATGAAAAGTTTTATAAACAAGTCACATGACCTGTTATGCGGCATAGGGTATAAAATGCGGAGAAAATACGTTGGCACGTGAGGCGGCGTCAGTAGCGGACCGATGTGCGAATAGGCCGAAGGCAATACAACGCGCCAAGATCCGGATGGCACCGAGGTGGTGTCATAGTTGAGAGTTCTGAGCAGCGGTTGTAACACTGTCTGAAGCTTATTTGCAGCTGCTGCAGCTTCACTACGCGCCAAGATCCGGATGGCACCGAGGTGGTGTGTAGGAAGTTGCCGCACTGGTGTGGCCATCCTACAATGCTGAAAGTCGGCGTGGGGCGCCCCGTTGGCCTGTGAGTTTGCGTCAGTAGCGGACCGATGTGCGAATAGGCCGAAGGCAGCACAACGCGCCAAGATCCGGATGGCACCGAGGTGGTGTCTAGTAATTTGTCGCACTTCTGTGGCCATCCTACAATGTTGAAAGTCGGCGTGGGACGCCCCGTTGGCCTGTGAGATGGTGTCAGTAGCGGACTGATGTGTGAATGGGGCCAAAGGCAGCGCAACAATATTTTCTACTATATTTCCGGTGTAGAAGACACCACAAGGCGCTGAGATGCCAAGATCCGGATGGCACCGAGGTGGTGTGTAGCAAGTTGCCGCACTGGTGTGGCCATCCTACAATGCTGAAAGTCGGCGTGGGGCGCCCCGTTGGCCTGTGAGATGGCGTCAGTAGCGGACCGATGTGCGAATAGGCCGAAGGCAGCACAACAATATTTTCTGACTGACACCACAAGGCGCTGAGATGCCAAGATCCGGATGGCACCGAGGTGATGTCTAAGTTGCGGACTGATGTGCGAATGGGGCCAAAGGCAGCGTAACAATATTTTTTGTATGGAAGATACCACTAGGCGTTGAGATGCCAAGATTCGGATGGCACTGAGGTGATGTCTAGCAAGTTGGTGTGGTCATCCTACAATGCTGAAACTCGGCGTGGGTCACCCCATTAGCCTGTGAGATGGCGTCAGTAGCGGACCGATGTGCGAATAGGCCGAAGGCAGCACAACGCGCCAAGATCCGGATGTCACCGTGGTGGTTTCATAGTTGAGAGGCACTTCATCTGCAGTGGGGCGCCGAGATCCGGATGGCACCGAGGTGATGTCTAGCAAGTTGCTGTACTGGTGTGGTCATCCTACAATGCTGAAACTCGGCGTGGGTCGCCCCATTAGCCTGTGAGATGGCGTCAGTAGCGGACCGATGTGCGAATAGGCCGAAGGCAGCACAACGCGCCAAGATCCGGATGTCACCGTGGTGGTTTCATAGTTGAGAGGCACTTCATCTGCAGTGGGGCGCCGAGATCCGGATGGCACCGAGGTGATGTCTAGCAAGTTGCTGTACTGGTGTGGTCATCCTACAATGCTGAAACTCGGCGTGGGTCGCCCCATTAGCCTGTGAGATGGCGTCAGTAGCGGACCGATGTGCGAATAGGCCGAAGGCAGCACAACGCGCCAAGATCCGGATGTCACCGTGGTGGTTTCATAGTTGAGAGGCACTTCATCTGCAGTGGGGCGCCGAGATCCGGATGGCACCGAGGTGATGTCTAGCAAGTTGCTGTACTTGTGTGGTCATCCTACAATGCTGAAACTCGGCGTGGGTCGCCCCATTAGCCTGTGAGATAGCTGTTCTTTGGATTTGGGCCTGGTCCACCAAAATGGCCCTGGGACACCTTAGAACTCGGACGCTCGATTTTTTTTTCCTTTCCTGTACATGCAAAAAAAGGTAAATGCCCGGTACGTTACACGCTTCATCTGCCACGATGAACTCTCCAGAGGAACCGAAAAAAAATATAGTTGTGGTAACTATACCATGCATCGTCATATGGAGAGGTGGCACCAATTGATTATAGTGCTGCATAAAAGAGAGATTTGGAGGAGAACCCCTGACCTGCTAGTACATTCATCAAAGAAGTGGCACTGAGAGCTTCAGAGGCAAGGGAAACGGTCCCAAATATTTAGAAGAACTTTGGAAAGATTAAAATGACATGTTTAGATTGTGGCAAATTAATTTCATGTGGACAGATGAGTGTTACTCTAATAAATACAGCATATGAACATCATCATAGTCGATGGTTGGTAGAGACATTTTGACTATATCCTGGACCTGCCCGTCCTCGCCCAAAATGGCGCCAGAATAAATGGGACTCGTAACTCCTTGTTGTGTACTGGTTGCAGAACCTTGAAATCACGAGATACGTATGCAGTTTTGAAGCACATGGCGGGCGGGGACGAGAATTGATTGAATATTTCGACATCCCTATTGATATTAAGTTCTGATGTGTTATTGATTACTGTACTGTTGAAAGTTCGAATTAACGTCACCCATGGTACTTGCCCGCAAATGTATATCTAGATAATTTTATTGTAACTGGCCCTGTCGTATTTTAATTATAAAATGTACGTCCACCGATTCCGTAACTGTTAGACACCTTAGTTCTTGCAACCTAATGGCCCGCCCGTTACGTTCCTCTACAGTGTAAATGTCTATTCATCATATACGATTACAGTTTGCTCCGTGGCCGGCCCACGTGGTTATAGGCTCGTATTTGTATAATGAAATTTTCACAATAAAGGTTTTTAAAAGAAAACATGGTAGTAGTATATACATTGGTAAAGTTTTTAATAATAGTCACTGTTTTAGAATCATTAAAAGGCAAGTGAAATAAAGCAGACCAATTACATGAAGGGTAAAAGGTATAATACGAAGGAACGCAGTAAAGATAAATGGTCAAGGGCTGTTGTGTTTTCTATTCCTGCAACATAAAGTGATCGATAAGAATCTCATATTCAGGCGTATCGGCGACTAAGACAGCAGGTCGACCCTCTTTTGCTCAACGGCTCCGTCATGGGACGAAGAAACGCTCTTTTTCTCGAAAAAAGAATATATTTTACTTGCAGGACAGTTGTAAAATTTCCGGGAAAGTACATTAGCCTGGAACATTATAACATATATTTAAGAAAAAATAATGTTCGGAAGTAATGAAAAGCGTAATTTTTAGGTCATATGACCAAGCCTTTCATCATTACAATAAGAAAAGTAAAATGAACCAATGAAAAGTTTTATTAACAAGTCACATGACTTGTTATGCTTACGTTACGCGCTGCGCGCCCCGGATGACTTCCGGGTGCGCTAACGCGGCGCGTCATATGACGCATTACGCGACAACGCAGGTACAGAATATAGTCAAAATGTCTCCACCAACCAGCGGTCGGAACACAACCCCTTTCAGCAGGCTAAATAGTTCTGTTAAATGACAACAGAAGGGACAGGCAACAAGAACCATCAGTCAAAGAGGGGAGGGCTAGTTCTTCTCTACCGGGTTACATTGGGGCGCTACCGGAACTGATCGAATTGGTAGTCTACAGTGTTTCTGGATGTTTCAGACTGAAGCTGGGGTTAGCATGAGAGCAGCACCATTTCGTAGCTCCGTCGTGGTCATTCCGCAACCAATCATGGCAGCCGTTCTTTATCGTTATTTTGGGCGGGGTGGGTGGCGGAGCCGAGCTGTTTTGCAGCCATCATTGTGTGGAGTTCAGTTCATCTCACTAGTTTTGTATTTGTCATGAGGGGTTGTTCCTAATGTTTCTATTTTAGCGAGGTCAAAAAGAGATCCCATTAGTGGCCTACTGATTTTGCTCGATTCCTTTTCTTTTTTTTTACACGATTTTTCGTTATCTGCAAAGACTAAACAGAGTATTGCGACTCTGTGTTTGTTTGTAAATAGAGAATGAACCAAAGAGAACTAATTCTAAAACAGTAAATACTTGGATAACAATAAATCAAATGGAGAGAGAAGCAGGCACGACGGATTACAATGGGGGCAAAGACCTGCGTTAACTACCTTTCACTATCTGCAAAGAGAGAGTACTCCTAATAGAAATGAGGGGGGGGGGCACCATTCAAAGCAGATCAGTGTGCATAAACACGAAAATGTTTTCACTTACCACGTACTTGACATTCGACAGCTTATGATATTTGCTATTAAAAAACCATTGAAATTCACTGAAAAAACCATAGGTTATAGACCATATATAGTTAGGAATTAGCATTTACAAAACCTTGAAAATTCACTGAAAAAACCATAGGTTATAGACCATATATAGTTAGGAATTAGCATTTAAAAAACCTTATTTTACTCACACAAAACCATTGAAATTCCATATATAGTTAGTTGCACTAACTATATATCGCGCACCTGCAATCCACTGCTGATGATGTCACATATTACATCATTCATGACATGGTCAGTGACATCACTGATGACATCACTGATGACATCTCAAATGACATCACTGATGACATCACTAATGACATCTCATTTGACATCATTCTTGTGCTAATACGATAAACCTCTTCAGACTCTAATATAATCTTAGATACACTCAGTGTATACAGACACTCACACACTTCCACTCATCCATGGAGTTACTCACACACCCAGTCAGTCATGCAAAGAAACAATCTCATCTCCATTTCTTCAACTATACAGTTAAACACACCTTACTTATTGAAACATATACTAACACATATTTACTCTCTTATACAATCCCTGATACAAGTTCACAATGATCGATACAACCACTCACTCATTCGGTGGCTCTCATGCACAGTTATTTATATATGCCAACTCTCACATGTACTGTGTTTTACATATGTACTTACTATGACATGTAGCATTGAGATATCCATTTACTCATCAATACACTCATGCACACAGTCAACTGCCCATGTAGCTGTTTCCACATGCACTCTTGAACTCATACACCTAGTGAATAAACTGTTCACACATCTATGCATAGAGTCACACACCTTTCAGCCACCCCCACACAAACTCAATCT
The DNA here is from genome assembly GCF_964261635.1 of Lissotriton helveticus. Lineage (NCBI taxonomy): Eukaryota > Metazoa > Chordata > Amphibia > Caudata > Salamandridae > Lissotriton > Lissotriton helveticus. Next base: position 130,459,331 of record NC_136064.1, read on the forward strand.
CCCATAGAAATACTTGGGCAAGCAATTAATAACACATATAGCCTCTCGTATAGCTAATGATCAACACATGCAGCAGTTTACAGAACAACAGACATAATGATGCACAAATTAAGACAGTTTAGTCACTAACCCATGCATTCAGTGAGACACATTTAATCACTCACTCATACAGTCAGTCACGCACCTACTAAATCCTTCATCCAGACACTTATACATCCACTCATTCTTCAATATGTAAGATATATTTTAACTTTACAGAAACATACAGTCACTGGATGTTGTCATCAGTGATGTCATCAGTGATGTCATTTGAGATGTCATCAGTGATGTCATCAGTGATGTCACTGACCATGTCATGAATGATGTAATATGTAACATCATCAGCAGTGGATTGCAGGTGCGCGATATATAGTTAGTGCAACTAACTATATATGGAATTTCAATGGTTTTGTGTGAGTAAAATAAGGTTTTTTAAATGCTAATTCCTAACTATATATGGTCTATAACCTATGGTTTTTTCAGTGAATATATATATATATATATATATATATATATATATATATATATATATATATTCACTGAAAAAACCATAGGTTATAAACCATATATAGTTAGGAATTAGCATTTACAAAACCTTGAAAATTCACTGAAAAAACCATAGGTTATAGACCATATATAGTTAGGAATTAGCATTTAAAAAACCTTATTTTACTCACACAAAACCAATGAAATTCCATATATAGTTAGTTGTACTAACTATATATCACGCACCCGCAATCCACTGCTGATGATATCACATATTACATCATTCATGACATGGTCAGTGACATCACTGATGACATCACTGATGACATCTCAAATGACAGCACTGATGACATCACTGATGACATCTCAAATGACATCACCGATGACATCACTGATGACATCTCAAATGACATCACTGATGACATCTCATTTGACATTACTGATCACATCACTGATGACATCATTCATGTGATAATACGATGAACCTCTTCAGACTCTAATATAACCTTAGATACACTCAGTGTAAACACAGACTCGCAGATTGTCACTCATCCATGAAGTTACACACACACCTAGTCAGTCATGCAAACAATCAATCACACCTCCATTTCCTTAACTATACAGTTAAACACACCTTACTTATTCAAACATATACCAAAACATATTTACTCACTTATACAATCCTGGATACAAGTTCACAATGATCCATACAGCCACTCACACATTCACTGGCTCTTATGCACAGTTATTTATATATGTCAACTCTCACATGTACTGTATTTTACATATGTACTTACTTTGACATGTAGCACTGAGATATCTATTCACTCACCAATACAGTCATGCACACAGTCAACCACCCATACAGCTGTTTCCACATGCACTTTTGAACCCATACATCTATGCAGAGAGTCATACACCTCCCAGCCACCCATACACACTCTCAGTCTCCCATACAAATACTTGGGCAACCAATCAATAACCCATATAGTTAATCATATAGCTACTGATCAACACATGCAGCAGTTTACAGAACAACAGACATAATGATGCACAAATTAAGACAGTTTAGTCACTAACCCATGCACTCAGTGAGACACATTTAATCACTCACTCATACAGTCAGTCATGCACCTACTAAATCCTTTGTTCAGACACTTCTACATCCACTCATTCTTGAATATGTAAGACATATTTTAACTTTACAGAAACATACAGTCACTGGATGTTGTCATCAGTGATGTCATCAGTGATGTCATTTGAGATGTCATCAGTGATGTCATCAGTGATGTCATTTGAGATGTCATCAGTGATGTCATTTGAGATGTCATCAGTGATGTCATCAGTGATGTCACTGACCATGTCATGAATGATGTAATATGTGACATGATCAGCAGTGGATTGCGGGTGCGCGATATATAGTTAGTACAACTAACTATATATGGAATTTCAATGGTTTTGTGTGAGTAAAATAAGGTTTTTTAAATGCTAATTCCTAACTATATATGGTGTATAACCTATGGTTTTTTCAGTGAATTTTCAAGGTTTTGTAAATGCTAATTCCTAACTATATATGGTCTATAACCTATGGTTTTTTCAGTGAATATATATACTATCTATATATATATTCACTGAAAAAACCATAGGTTATAGACCATATATAGTTAGGAATTAGCATTTACAAAACCTTGAAAATTCACTGAAAAAACCATAGGTTATAGACCATATATAGTTAGGAATTAGCATTTAAAAAACCTTATTTTACTCACACAAAACCATTGAAATTCCATATATAGTTAGTTGCACTAACTATATATCGCGCACCCGCAATCCACTGCTGATCATGTCACATATTACATCATTCATGACATGGTCAGTGACATCACTGATGACATCACTGATGACATCTCAAATGACATCACTGATGACATCACTGATGACATCTCAAATGACATCACTGATGACATCACTGATGACATCACTGATGACATCTCAAATAACATCACTGATGACATCTCAAATGACATCACTGATGACATCACTGATGACATCTAAAATGACATCATTGATGAAATCACTAATGACATCACTGATGACATCACTGATAACATCTCAAATGACATCTCAAATGACATCACTGATGACATCTCATTTGACATTACTGATCACATCACTGATGACATCATTCATGTGATAATACGATGAACCTCTTCAGACTCTAATATAACCTTAGATACACTCAGTGTAAACAGACACTCACAGACTGTCACTCATCCATGGAGTTACTTACACACCTAGTCAGTCATGCAAAGAATCAATCACAGCTCCATTTTCACAACTAAACAGTTATACACACCTTACTTATTCAAACATATACTAAAACATATTTACTCACTTATACAATCCTGGATACAAGAGCACAATGATCCATACAGCCACTCACACATTCACTGGCTCTTATGCACAGTTATTTATATATGTCAACTCTCACATGTACTGTATTTTACATATGTACTTACTTTGACATGTAGCACTGAGATATCCATTCACTCACCAATACAGTCATGCACACAGTCAACCGCCCATACAGCTGTTTCCACATGCACTTTTGAACCCATACATCTATGCACAGAGTCATACACCTCCCAGCCACCCACACACACACTCAGTCTCCCATACAAATGCTTGGGCAACCAATCAATAACCCATATAGTTACTCATATAGCTACTGATCAACACATGCAGCAGTTTACAGAACAACAGACATAATGATGCACAAATTAAGACAGTTTAGTCACTAACCCATGCACTCATTGACACACATTTATTCACTCACTTATACAGTCAATCATGCACCTAATAAATCCTTCATCCAGACACTTATACATCCACTCATTCTTCAATATGTAAGACATATTTTAACTTTACAGAAACATACAGTTACTGGATGTTGTCATCAGTGATGTCATCAGTGATGTCATTTGAGATGTCATCAGTGATGTCATCAGTGATGTCATTTGAGATGTCATCAGTGATGTCATCAGTGATGTCACTGACCATGTCATGAATGATGTAATATGTGACATAATCAGCAGTGGATTGCGGGTGCGTGATATATAGTTAGTACAACTAACTATATATGGAATTTCATTGGTTTTGTGTGAGTAAAATAATGTTTTTTAAATGCTAATTCCTAACTATATATGGTCTATAACCTATGGTTTTTTCAGTGAATTTTCAAAGTTTTGTAAATGCTAATTCCTAACTATATATGGTTTATAACCTATGGTTTTTTCAGTGAATTTCAATGTTTTTTTAATAGCAAATATCTATAGCTGTAAAATGTATTCTTATTTAAATCCAAAAATATATTTTATATGTTTATTAATAATTTTTTAAAAATATTTTTTTTGTTTCGCTCCCGGTCCGCGAACCGGGAAGCTTCCCGTTAGCTCAATTTGATGCCGCGACCCGGTCCGCGAACCGGTAAAAAATCAACATAGTGACGGTATCGCGTTGCCGCGTAATGCGTCTTATGACGTACTGCGTTAGCGCACCCGGAAGTGCCCCGGGGCGCGGACCGAGGCGCGAAACGCAGCTCCCCGGAAGCGATCCGCGGCGCGTCGCGAAAGCGCGACGTATCGCGTTGCCGCGTAATGCGTCTTGTGACGTACCGCGTTAGCGCACCCGGAAGTGTCTCGGGGCGCGGACCGAGGCGCGAAGCTTAGCGACCCGGAAGCTAACCGGGGCGCGTTCCGCAGCGCGTAACATGAGCGTGAGAGGTCATGTGACTTGTTAATAAAACTTTTCATTGGTTCATTTCACTTTTGGTTTCATAATGATGTAAGGCTAGGTCAGGTGACCTAAAAATAACACTTTTCATTGGTTGAGAAGTATTGTTTTTCCCAAATGATGAAAACCCCTCCTTCTTTCCTCACTCTGACTTTCATCATTGTGAGAGGAAGACCTATTTTGCTTGTTGGAAAATGGCTTCATTGGTAGCTTCAGCTGGTGGACCCCCACCACCACCACCACCTCCTCATGGGAAGAGAGGACCACCTCCCCAGGTCCTGACCAACACTGAGGAGGAAGAGGAAGAAATGGATGAAGAGGAGGGAGAAGAACCACAGTTCTTAGAGGAGGTGCCCCGGGTTTCCCGAAAGAAAGCCAGTTTCATCTGGCAGTTTTATTCCATCCCTCGTGGCCAAAAAAAAGTCAATGCGAGGTATGTCACCTGCCTCATATGCAAAGAACAATTGTCCAGAGGGACGGACAAGAAATATAGTTACGGAAATCACACAATGCACAGGCACATGACAAGGAAGCATCCGCTCAATTACAGCCGGGCGGAAATAAGGGATTTACAGGACAATCCAAGACCAACTCCTGTGGCCAGACCAAGAATACCAATTTCTTTAACACCAGAAGAGGCACGGGAAACTGTGCCAAATATTCAAGAAAATTTTGGGCACATGATTCACTCTTGTATGCACTGTCGTGCATTGTTAGCTTGTGGCAACATGAGCATAAATGCTATAAACCTGGCATATGAACACCATAATTGCCCTAACCGCCCCCAGTAATTTTTTTTTGCTCCTGTTGAGCCCTTTTCAATGCCTGTTTTTTGTTGTTTCCCCCCCCCCCAAAAAAACCAAAAAAAATATAAAATCGTTCCAAAAATACAAAAAAAACAAAAAATGTTCAAAAAATCAAAAAAAATATAAAACAACAAAAATATTAAAAAAAAGTTCTTTTCAGAACTACCTTCCCTTTAAAAAAAAATTGCTAGAATGTTTAGCACTCTGGCAAGCTCTATTTCTTTTGGTTCGCTCCCCGGTTAGCTTCCCGGTACGCGGACCGGGAGCTAACCCAAAAAATAACAAAAAATAAAAAAGTGTAAGTATAAGGAAAGTAAACAGAGAGTGATGTTAAAAGAAAGACAGCTATAGGGAGTAAAGAAGAGATACTGTTAAATAGATCTATTTACCGAAGAAAAGACGGAAGAGGGTATAATTGTGAAAAACAAAATAGATAACGAAGTGAAAGAAAAAAAAAGAGAGTATAACATTAACAAAGAAGAGTTTCTTGGAGAATGTGAGTGAATGTTCAAAATAAGATTAAAACATGAGGAATAACAGAGAGAAAAAATAGAAAACAGAAAACAAAAAATAACAGAAAAAGATTAATTGAAACAGCAAAGAAATGTAAGTAACATAGAGCCATATCATCAACATAGGCAATAAAAGTTTTGCAGCTTTCATTGGCAGAAATGTGTCGCTAAAGCTGCTTTTGCGGCAGAAAACTGCCGCTAAAACCACTTTTGCACCAGTTTTCTGCCAATAAAAAGAGCAATAATTTTATTGGCTGTGTTCATAATATTCCCCTTAGTGTGCTTCAACTACACAGAGAAAGCATTATGAACAAGTAGTGATAGAGTGATCAGTCAAAGACACTAAGAGTAATAGAGACGGAGTGAGTGAACAAGAGTGAGGAACTATGAGAAGAGAGGGACTGAGAAAAAGAGTGGAAGGAGTTGAGTAAGTAGGTAATAGAGAAAGGAATGAGGGAAGTAGCAAAGGCAGGAAACTGAGGGTTAAAGAAATGAAGCAGTGGAACTAATAGTAGTTAAATGTGATAGAAATGTAACGAAAAGAGTACAAAATATTTACCTTATAATTGTCGTTAAATTACTCACTTTTTGTTTTTATACTTTCAATCTGTGAAAGAGAGAACAAACATTTGAAAAATATTAAAACATGTATTTAAAAATTACAAAAGACAAGGGAAAAGATTGAAGGACAAACAGTTTTTCAACAACTTTGACACTTACAGAAGCTTCTGCTTCTCCAGGCCCCCTACACAGTCCTAAAGATATACATTTTAAACTAACAGTATCTTGATGCAGATGAAGTGAGGCCTATCTTAAAACATGGTGCATCTTTTGCATTGCTGTTGTTTCAGAAAAGTGTCGCAAGACACTAAAATTTTAAATAATTGCTTCAGGATGCCAATAAGATGTCTACTATCCAGAGGTTTGTTTGAGGTGAGGCCTACTCAGGGTTGCAAATGAGATTTACACTTGTTGAACAGTACAGAGGAGATAATATATGTGAAGGTCTACCAATGAAGTGAGTCATGTCCACTGCACTCTTGAACAAAGTCCAAACCTCCTATGTTTCCCTGGACAGACCTAAACTTGATCTGCACAATGTGATTCGTAATGATAGGAAACACAGGTGATGTAATTGAAATACGTGCAATTTATTTTGCTCATTTCACAATCACATCACTTGTGTTTCCTTTGCTTAGGTATCTCATTGTGCAGATGTAGTCTAGCATATGAAAGAATACGCAGAAGTGCAGCACTGCATGCAACAACTTTGACACTTACAGTAGCCTCACCTTCTCCATGCCTCCTACACAGTTCTACATATACATCATAAATGCAAACAGTACAGAATTAATTATACATGTTAAATGGTTTATTTTTGCTGTTCTCAGAATGTATCAAAATTCACTAAAAACAGTGACTTGAAGGTATTCATCATATAACAGCGGGGAAAAAAAACACAATCAAAATGATTGTGTTTAAAAAACCCATACAACATAAGAAATCAGAATTCAGAACTCCTTAAAGTTAACTTACTTTCCATGACGTCAAAGGATGTCCTATGAACAGCTTACACTCTTTTGTGCTGTTATTACTTTCAGCCCGCCACTTTCTGAAAGAAAATCTCCATCGTTTTTAAAAACATGTTACATGCAATAAATGACTTCTTACTCTCTACCACAAGTTTCCACAAGGCCAAATCTTGTCAGACCCATTTATAACTCTTGGATTTCTTGTAAGCCAATCCCGTCATTTGGCATTTCCGCAACTTTCAGAATTAAAATGTTGAAGATCATTTTCACAATCCTGGAATAGTAATATCTTCCCCTTCTTGCTCAGACATGTTCTACATTTCCTATGACACTGATACTGCTTACTATGAAGCAGACTTACACTACCTCTATGACTACTACAATTATTTAATTCTCTACATCACTTTTAATCACAAAGCAATGTAAAACAGTAGACAGCATTGCAGACTTACATTCCCTCTACTCCATGTTTTGATTGGCTGCTTCAATTAGCTTATAAAAAGAAACAGTTTTTCTGAACTCATTCAAAGTGCACGTATTTCTCCATGACGTCCAGTCTTATTGTTAGAAGTTATGTCTCTGAACTACACTTATCCTCAAGGCAAAATTGTGTAGGAGCCATTAGAACTTCTTGAAATTCCACAGAGCACATCCCGAGATTATTTCCCTAAAATTTTGGTTTTAAAAACACCAGGTAAGAGTTTTTAAGGTCATACGGCAATTTTTTTGTGAAAATTAAAATAGAATCATTGCAGAATGACCAGCCATTTCTAGACTTTAAATAAGCTGTGTAATGTCCTGATGTTATTGAAGGGCCGTCATGATATATAATTGCTGCAGTTACAAAAGTCCTTCCTGATATTGACAACTGCGAAGCTACAAAATTTTTAATTAAAGTTGTCAATTTTGTTCCATCAGGCCTACATCGTTGGAACATTAAAATGACATACTGGCCATATGTTCGTATAAATATTGTGGACATCATTTCAGATTTACATTGGCTACACTCCATGTTGTGATCAGCTGCTTTTACTAGCTTATTAAAGGAGACTGATTTACTGTCTGGCAAAGTTAAATATATAAATCTTTCTGAGTCTACACTAGTAGTACTTGATACCATACAGTTCTCGCAGTCATGCTGCCATTGATAAGAAAGCCCAAACAGCTGATCTACATCTACACCTTCAGCATGTAATACATCAAGCATATACATTAAAAACTCCTGACAATCTTGCTGAATATTTTGAGAGAATTGTGTTTGGCCTGAACATCTGTCTAACAGATTTCGAATTTCAGACACACTTTCTATGTTTCTTCTATCAGTGCTACATTTCTCTAACACAGAATTTAACAAACTGCAAAATCTTTGATCAGAATTGACCACAATCTCTTCTTTTACATTTTCTAGAGAAAACAAAACATTAACCACTACATTAGCATAGCAGTTGACACCAGAACTGTTTTCAAACTGAAAACCAACAACATCTTCAACAGAATCCTTTTTCTTTCAGCTTGTAATTTTAGGTTAATTGACTTTTTGTCTTTTTGCTACAACCTCCCCAGTATTGGTCACATTTCTTCGTTTCCGGCCTACCACACGTTTCTCAAACAAAGGATACTGAGGCAAATGTGGCGCATACTCTCTTCTTAACCTATTGTATTCCTTAACACAATCTAGATCCGCACAAATGTTTGTGACATCACACTCAATCAAGTACAATCCCGATAAAGTTCTAACTCGTGACAATGCCACATATGCCATACCCTCCTTGAACACAGAACTGCCAATATTCACCAATGCACTGTCTACACTTAAACCTTGCGATTTATGGATTGTCACCGCATATGCCAAGCAAACAGGAAACTGCTTACGGCGAACATATAAGTCTTTTACAAGCAAAAATCTAGCAGAACAACGACCAATTAGCTGTACTTCCTCAATGCCATCAAATTTAATTTTTAAAAATTCAATTCCATCTCTATTTCTGTATTTCACAAAATCAACAACATAACCCATTGATCCATTTACCAGACCTCTTTCAACATGTAAATTCCTTCTTAAAATTATACGGCAGTTCAAGCACACATTCAGAGTCTTTTCAAAACCTGCAGTTTTAGATATACTCTTCTCTAATGAATCCAATTTTGTTTTCAGATTCTAAGACAAAATAATTGTTGATCCCATATGCTCTACTCTGTCAATAGCTTCCAGTTTCACAATCTCTTGCTTTTCTAAATGCAACATTTTGTTGTTAAATTTGGCACATTCTGCAAGAGTTGGCATCAAACATATTCCAGATTTCTTCTCAGTAATTTTCTGAAAAATATTCTCAGGCACAACATCTTGTTCTGGATATAAATTTGACAGTAATCGTGCATGTAAAGCTTCTTTCCCATGCTCGGTCACTTTTCCAATTCTAACATCTTGTAGAATAGTCTTGTAAACTTCATCCTTCGCCTGACGCATATTTTCATGCAGTTCAGCATAATTGAAGTTTAACCATATATTGACGTTGCCAATGCTGCCTAGGCACTTCCTGGTATCTTCATGCGTGAGCATTTTGAACACAGGTTGCCCTTTCACTGGTGTCAGCTGCAGAAGATCTCCGAAAACAATGATGTGTTTGCCACCAAATAACACATCATACTCTGTTTTGAGAACTTCTTGCATTCTGAAATGCACAAAGGCAAGCATGACATTGGAAACCATGCTTACTTCGTCAATGATAAGAAGTTTCATTTTCCTCAAGATTCTTGAAACTTCAAAACAAGCATCTCCAGATAGCTTGTGATATTGTAATTTGTTGTCATGCTCCACTGGCAGCATCAGTAAACGATGTAAAGTAATCCCTTTAATGTTATGTGCTGCCAGTCCAGTTGGAGCGGTGACAACACAAGACAGCGATGACTCTGTCCTTTCCTGCAAATAGCATGAAATTGCTTTAATGAGGAAACTTTTTCCAGTTCCCGCTTCTCCACTCACGTACAGTCGGACAGGCTTCAACGACGTACATGAGCACTCTTTCTTGTCATGACTTAATCCATGATCAATTTGCATGGTAACTTCGTCATATATTTTCCTCTGCTCAACGTTGAGTTGTCTTTCCAACTCTTCTAAGTTAACCGCATCCTCCTGAGCATGTGCCATGGCTCTTTCCACTTCATTCATAGCAGTGGCAGCTTCATTTTCGATAACAGGTCCTCCTAGTGGATCCTGACTCAATGAAGCAGAACTCTGACTGTCCTGAGAACTGTCTCTAGCAATCTCGGCTGCAATCGTTGCTTCCTGCTCAATTTCCGCATTCAACATTTCTACATATTTGGGAAAAGCAGGACATTCTATGGTCTCCTTGGCGGCATTGAAAGAGTCTTCGTAACAGAGAAAATCTCCAAGCAGTTCCTCTTCTGCACGCCAAGGCTTGAAAAGTTGCAAAAGTGCTAAATAGAAAAACTCCTTTTTTTCAGGAGATTCGCCACTCAATTTTCGATGGTTTACCAAGTGGCATTTTCTTTGCTTGACCAGACATCCCTCACTTCCTATTACAGCATACACTCCTTTCTCAGTATCTTCTTTGATGTTCCTCTTGAATATGTAATTTTGAAGAACCTCATACAGACAAACATTCTCGAGGTGAATGCTTCGATTTGGATAATATGTATCCAACATGTTGGTCTTCAAAATGTCGGTACTGTTTGGCTCCTTTTCCGCCAAATACTCAATTTCCCGGACAGGTTTGAGAACTCGATTACGCGTTGCAGCAAGACCAATACTCGCCCAAACGATACTCCTGGACTTGGCATAGAGACTTGCTGAAGACAACCGGTCAGAACATTCGTACGCTCCGATTTCTCGATGCAACAACATCTTCAGACTGAAACTGTACAACTTCTTGCTGAGGCTCTTTTCATGGGAAATGTCCTCCCACACATCCTTCAATTCTGTCTTCTCTTTTTTGGTGATGTAAGACGTCACATACCGAGCCACAGCCATACAGTTATCAGCCACAAACTGTATATCCATGTTAGCATTCCACATGGACAAAATCACCGGGTTGTAGTCATTGATGTACTTGGACTCTTCGTTCCTCTTCAAATTGTATGTGTTTTTAGGTGATTTCTTCATGACATTGTGTCGCAGCGAAGACATCAAACTGTTTACTCTTCCTTTAGAAATCACCGGTCGTGGAAAGCCGAAACGACATTTAGTGTAGAACTTGTCCTTGTTTCGGAATTTACGACGGCAGTACTTTCCACATCGATGGCTTTGGAAACGCAGAACTTTTTCTCTTAGGCTTTTCTTCTCCTTTGCGTTTGGAACAGCACACGTAGAATACTGTTGGATGAAACTCATCACTGAGTCTTCTGGATCCGTTCCAAATTTAGGTGCATCCTTGATCCACAGCAACATATGTATATGAGGAGCACCTCTTGCTTGGTATTCCTTTCTCCAGAAGAAATCCAACACCTCTCCAAGAGGTGGATTCTTCTTATTCATGATGAAAGACATCATAGCTTCAAATCTATGATTGAAGTACCTACATACATTGACTGGATCCAAAGAGCACAGTTCTCCGGGTGTCTTGAATTCGATGTTATCTACGTTAGCATTTGCCTCTCGTAGAAATTCAAGTAAGTCTTCCCAGCCATACTCGGCACAGCTCAGAGTGAGGAACCATGTGGGAGTTCCTAAGTTCCTCAGCATACATTTTAAATCACCATGACGATGGTACCAGTACTCATTAGTACCACGCTGACACGCCATGAGATTAATCAGGTGAGAATCCAAAATACTGTCTTGGACATTGACTTTATCCATAAAGTCACTTGCCGAGATGTTTTGCATGTGTATACCACTTTTCAAGATGTGGTTCACTGCATATGACAGTCCAGACAGATCGCTTTCAAACAGGAGATGAAACAAATAAGGAATGCATTGTCGAAACCTAGCATCTCCTGCATACAATCGCAAAGTCCGGTATTCAGAAGCAGCAATTTGATGAGGTCGCTCATCATATCTTCCTCCCTGACCTGTTGGAAAAAGCTGTGGGAAACACCGAGCTTCCAAACTTTCCTCCCAAACACTAATGGGACTCCCTTTGGCTTGTTTCATTTGAAACAACTCAATAGCATTCCCCATGACTTCCTTGGAATGCAAAGGATGAACACTACCGCTTTTATTACTTAGCGCATCTGCGTGCAGCTCGCATGCTTTGAGGCGCGTGAGCGTTTTATGCTTTTAAAAATTCACTCTGCACATTATTCTCTTCTTACCTGGCTGGGAAGCACTGCGTGTGACAGCGCGTTGCGTGTGCCCCTCGCATTTTGCTCAGCTGAGCTCTGGTAGGTGGATCACGGAGTGCTGGTCTCGTCCCTCCCTCCCGCCTCGGTCTGACGCCGGCGATTAGCGTCGTTTGAGCAGAGGGCGTGGAGGGTCCGAGCCAGGCACTTCCGGTAGGAGCAGCAGCGCTCTAGTTGTTGGAACGCTGGGGGGGATATAAGGCGGTTGTGCTGCCGTCAGCGCAGCGGACGAGCGCAGCGGGCGCGACGAAGGCGCGCCGGAGTTGCGCCTGAGTTAAGCCCGTCTGCGCCCGTCCGCGGCCGACTGCGGCCCAGGGCCAGACCTCTTGGGTCTTCTTCCTGTCAAGTCTGCTGGAGTCGAGATGACTTACTTCTCCTCCGCAGAGAGCTGCGCGGGCTTTGTCCTCACAGCATTGATGCAGGGACTAATACGGGCTGCAGTCACTGTGATTATTCCTTCAACACAGATAGGGCGCTCACCACAGGCCAACACACTTTGTTATGTGGTCTACTAAATGTACGCTCTCTACGTAAACACTCCCTCGACATCCATGACCTTCTTACTGGGAAAAACTGGGATCTGTTCTTCCTTACAGAAACCTGGCTCGACCAAGACTCCATGCCGGAGATCATTGAGGCCGTCCCTGAAGGTTACTGCCTGCAAAGGCTAGACAGGCCACGAGGGAGAGGGGGCGGCATAGCCATTGTTGCCCGGCAAGAATATCAATGCCAGCTGGATCGCACTGTGATTGACGACAGTGAGGCCGGCGCCTTTTCTATTTCTATTAACGGCCGTTTCACCTTGAAAGGTCTGTTAATTTACCGTCCTCCAGGTTCCTCCACAGCCTTTGTTGAAAAATTAGTGGAAGGCGTCACTGAAGCGGCCTTACGTTCGGATAAATATCTGGTCCTAGGGGATCTTAATCTACATCTTGATACCCCTACGGACAGGGTGGCGAGTGAGTTATGCCACACGATGGCCAACTTACAATTCGAACAGAAGGTATCGCAACCTACCCATAAGCTGGGCCATCTTCTGGACCCAGTTTTTGCTAACTGGAGTCAGGTTGATGCCCAAGCCCCGATTCCCATCGCATGGTCCGACCATCTCCTCGTCCCGTTCACTATTGAAATACAGGGACCTTGCCCCAACGACCCTCCCGCTGACAAATATCTGAGGCGCAGATGGACAGCGTTCTCGCAGGCCAAATTCAATCGGGCACTTACCGAGAAAGGTCATTTGGGGGGCGACGGGGTTGATGAAATTAATTCCAACCTGGACCAGCGTATTTTGGAAGCCCTGAATCAAGTAGCACCACTGGGAATGGCGAAATCAGGCGGCCGCGCGCAACGTTCGGCGCCCTGGTACAATGATAACTTGCGAACGGCCAAAGCTGCATGTAAACGCGCCGAAAGGCAATGGAGGATTACATACTCCCTGCAGGCTAAAACTGTTTACACGGACAGCAGACGCGCTTATCATGCTCTAATTAGGAAGGCCAAATCATTGTATTACTGCAATAAAATTGAGGAAGCAAAGCAGTCTACCAAGGAGCTTTTCTCCATCTATAAATCCATTGCAATAGGCAAATCCGCCACAGTTCCTAAGAAACTTTGCACTACGGAGGGCTGCAATCGAATCGCGGAGTATTTTGCAACCAAGGTCTCCAACATCTATAACTCCTTCCCCCAGAGGGCAGACAATGGCCTTGCCTCCCTGGAATCCACAAGAACGGAAGGGGAACATCGGCTAACCAGGTTTGTCACTCCTTCCACTACGGAGCTTCTCCGCATTTGTGGATCTATAAAATCTGGTTCCCCTAGAGACCCGACCACTCCTAGTCGGTTAAAGGATAGCTTGCCAGCTCTAGAGCCCCATGTACGTCAGCTGCTGGATATCTCCTTTGAGTCTCAAGTGGTGCCTAAGGCCTGGAAACAGGCTGTGGTCCTTCCCCTGCAAAAAAAGGCCAACGTTAGCTTTGAAAAGCTGGATAACCTCCGTCCTATTTCCCTTCTTCCTTATATGGCAAAGGTGGCGGAAAAAACAGCCAACATACAGCTCATGCAGTTCGTGGAGACGGCGTCGCTACTCCACGACTCGCAATTTGGTTTCCGCCCCCGTCATTCGACGGAGTCCGCTCTCCTTGTGGCGGTGGAAGCACTCAGACAGGGAGCTGACGAGGGCCAGACGATGGCACTGATTTTACTAGACTTAAGTGCAGCATTCGACACTGTAGCACATTCCACCTTGCTACAGTGTCTGAATGGAGGAGGGGTGACAGGAGCTGCGCTTGGCTGGATTAAGTCCTTCCTCACGGAGAGGTGTTTCCAGGTCAGATTGGGTGATTACTACTCCAGGGAGATTGAGTTGGGCCAGGGCGTACCGCAGGGTTCGTCCCTGAGCCCAACTCTATTTAACATCTATGTCTCCCCCCTGGCAGCCATCGTGGAGGGGTATGGTCTCCGCCTGGTGTCCTACGCCGACGACACGCAGCTGGTTATCTCCCTATCGCGCGCGCCCGGACTTGCGGCAGACATCTTCAGGAACTGCATGAACGACCTTGCTGCCTGGATGTCTGCCAACTGTTTAAAGTTAAACGGGAGCAAGACCGAGGTGCTCGTGGTGGGGGGAGTGCCGTCTGCGTGGTCGTCGGCGTGGTGGCCACCGTGTCTGGGGGAGGTTCCTGCTCCCTGCCGCGAGGCCAGAAACCTTGGCGTATGGTTGGATAAGGACCTCACCTTTGGCCCACATGTCGGTCGAGTGGCAGGGATCTGTTTCGGTGTTCTGAGAGCTCTCAGGAAAGTATTAGATCTGCTTCCCACTCCTGCTCGTCAGACACTGGTGCATGCCCTGGTTACCTCCCGACTCGATTATGGGAATCTGCTCTACCTGGGGGCCTCAGGCAGGGTCCTCGGCCGCCTGCAGGTTCTACAAAACGCAGCGGCGCGGCTGGTCCTCAGACTCCCCAGGAGGTCATCCGCCAAACTGGCCTTGCGGGCGCTTCATTGGCTCCCCATAGAGAGGAGAGTGGAGTTTAAGGCTCTTGCCACTTGCCATCGTATCCTGAGTGGCAAAGCACCTCTCCCGCTCCAGAGCCTTATAGCCCATTATGAGCCTGCACGCAGTCTCCGGTCTTCGCAGACCGGGCTGTTAAAAGTCCCAAGAATATTTAAAGCTCGCATGGGAGGCAGATCTTTCAGATACCTTGCTCCCAAACGCTGGAACAATCTGCCACTGGAACTTCGGTTGGAACCCTGCGAAGTCCAGTTTAGAAAAAAACTTAAAACGCACCTGTTTCAGTAGATGGCTTGGTTGGGAGGAGGGGGGGACAGCCACACCACTTGCCATAGCGCGGAGACACGCCAGTGGCGTAATCAGGCGCTTAATAAATTTCCAATAATAATAATAATAATAATAATAATAATAATAATGTTCATATATTTCTTCACTAGTAGAGGGTTCTACTTTCTCAATTTGACCAGCACACAAATCGCTATCCTCTTCCTCACTTACTTCCTCTTCTGCAACATATACATTCTTATAGTATTTATTATTTTTTTTCAAATACAATGTTGCCTTTTTAACTTTCCTAACATCTACTAAATCTTGCCATATTTTCTTATTCTTTGTCGGAACCCCATTAACTAAGATAACCAGAGGTTCCTCTTCCACTTTTTCTACTCCAATTGTGTTAATGTTTTTCTTCAAATCTAGAGGCAAATAAACAACTCTTCCCTTTAATCCTCTCTGTAAATCTGATGGAGGCAATTTCCCTGTCTTTGGCTCCATTCTTACAATAGCCTGAAAGGGATGGATACTTTGAATCAAAATAGATTCATAAGTATTTAAATCCTTCAATTCAGAAGGAATCTCAACCAATTCCAGATTATTATGAACTGCTCTAGCAGGCATCTGGTTTTGATTTAATTTGCAACAACAATAAGTACACACACGTTGATCGAATCCCAAATCAAAACAATTTTCTACCATCAAGTATGTTGCAAAATCCTTCCATTCACTATTATTTTCCCTTTCACTTTTTGCATATAAATCCACTAACTTAGTCTGATTCTTATAATAAGTGCGTCGACAACACACACAAGTGAAATTAGGCCTCTCACTTGATTTCACCTGAAACGTCGCAATTTCCTTCTGAAAATTATCTGTACTGGAAACCTGTACACTATCTTCCACATTACCCTCTTCTTCTTGGTCAATTTCAACATTCTCCTCTTTACTTCCAAAGTAACAAAACTCAATTTCTTCACATATATTCTTCACATCTATTTCAGAACCATGCAAAAGAGCAGCGCATAATTGTTTAAGCATAATTGCTGGACTCTTAGCATAATACAACATTCTAACTAATTTCCTCACTTTATTATGATGCACTGCTAGCATCCTGAAATGATGAAAAACACTCTGGCATACTCTCCTGGAAAGACAAGCCAGTGAATGACCATGCAAACCTGTCACTTCTCTCACTCTGCAAGGATCTAATTCTTGCAACAACCTTATTTTCTGCTTCAAACTTTTCTTATTAAATGACCGTACAAAATCACAAAGCAACTTGATGGAATCCTGTCGCACACTACAAATACTACTACACTTCCAGGTGTAGACAGGACCCTTAGCACGTCTTCCTAAAACCTCATTACCTAACACCTCTTCTGTCTCTGTTGTCACAAGTTTTTCTTTTTCAACTGGACAACCATCTTTCACTTCATAAGCACGACCACTGGTGTCAACTGCATGCACCAAATCATTATCCTGGAAATAACTCTCCTCATTAAAAAATGCCTCACAGCTTGAACTATGCATCCATTCTCCAGAAAAAACTTCACAAAAATTACTACGATTAACTATTCTCTTCCATCTACTATTTCTTTTGAAATCATAAATTTCCTTGTTTAGCTTCCTAATTCTATTGATTATCAAAATAAATAACTTACGTTTAATTTCAAATGCCTGATCAATAACTTTCTCAACTTTTTTTTTCTCTTATAAAAAACCAGTTTCTGTTGACCTTTCTTAATATTTTTTAACAAATTGCCAATTATCCTGTTGCGGAACATTCGTTTACGAATCTCCCTAAACTGTTGTTTCCTTCTACTATCATGCACAGAGTTATCTCTTGCTCTAGCAGTAACATTTTTGATTGGCCTTTCCTTTCCATTTGAATTCCTTCTCGTTTTATGGACTGAAACATTTTCTGTAGTAATATTTTTTTTACTACACATATTTCTTATGAAATATTTTGTGCTCTTACCCGGTGCTTTCTTCGTGACTTGACAAATCTTTTTGTTAGAGGACTGCTGCTTATTTTGTTTCACCTGCTGTCTTTGACGTTTTGCAGCCTTTCTCTGTCTTTCTATTGTTGGCATGGTGAAATCTTGAAATGATCTGCAGTTGAATCTGTGGTAAAATATAATAAAAAATGTTATTAACCATTATTACCAAACAGTAAATCAATAACAGTGATCAAAAACTTAACACACTACTTGACATTTTAAATAGAAGATTGTTTAGTCCTTGGCAAATTTACAATACAGAAATAGCAGAAAAGAAATGACATTTATATTTATGTTACCTGTGCTATTTTATATGTGAATCTGATCTAATTTTATGAGCATATTTTAATATTTTATTGAAGACACTACACATAACCTGTTTTTGAAGGTGTCTTTATTTTTAAATTAAACGGTTTACATTTTTACTTTTTATTAATTATAAATTTTAAAAATAAATGTTTATATTTCCATAGGCTCAAGCAGGTCAGCTTCCCACCCTATGTCATAAAATTCGGACAAATCTGCATCCTCATCACGCTCTTCTTCATCCTCAGGATTTAAATCATCCAAGGGATCAACATCCACTGATGTTTCAATTACAAGTTCAATGATGAGGTCAAAATCAACTGATTGCAGATTGTCGCTCATGTTGATGTTGTCTTTATCTTTAAAGAAAGATAACAACAATGAGATGTTGCAGAGTAAGAGACAAATCTCAGAGATTATAATAGTAAAATTGTTTAACAAGAGTAATATTTTGCAGCTATTATTTAGCCATGTCCAGCAATGCTGAGCAGGTGAAGACTATGTCTAAATTTTCAGTGAACAGGACTCATCTCTTCTTAACCTTGGATAAGCCTCACCGACTCTGTGTGTCCTGCACATACTTAAATGTAAAGGGGCAGATTTATGTTAAATGGCACATCCCCAGGCATGCACCAGTTAACGTGCACCACTACTCTGCCACCCATGGTGTGCCGTATTTACAATCAGATAGGAGAAAGCTACGTCAAAACCCTGCGCCTGCTTTAAGCAGGCATAGGTCTTGACGCAACATTGTGGAGATGGGGCACCCCTGAGCCTTGCTTGAGCTGCATCGCACTTGCGATACAACTCCAGCAATCACTACCTTTACAGCACAGATACGTCACGCATCTGTGCCATTTTTGCCCCATGATGCCCCGCATTGTAAATGCAGCACACCATGGGTGGCGGAACAGCGGCGCAGGATGACTGACACATCCCTGGTGATGCACCAGTCATCATAAATCTATCCCTAAGCTTCTTATCTTGTTACAGATGAACCGCCATATGTACCATCAAACTATTTTGCATTTCCTAAATAGCGAATTTTAAGGAATAAATAGCAATTCTTTACCATTCCTAATTTGCAATGAGCAAATTGCTAATTGCAAGTTACCCATTCATTTCCATGGGCTATGAGGCTCATAGGAATGAAGGTTTAATTTGCGATTAGCAATTTGCTCATCACAAATTAGGAATTTTTCCAAGGGTGCAGGGGTGTCTCAAGAACACCCTGCTGCACCCCTGAAAAAGAAATTTGGGGGCATATGGCACACATACATGCCCTAAGGGCATGTGTTGGCGTCATATGGGACCTTTTGTTTTTTTGAAAAAAAGCTTTTTGAAAAGAATTCACAAATTACCACCAATTTACCACAATAGTTTCCAAATCCTTAATGTCATTTTTTACATATTTTTTGTTTGATACATTGCATTTAAGTAATCACAAAATTTGCAAATCCTTCAGTGCAATCGCAAAATAAGGAATAGCAAATTTTGCTACTCCTTATTTTGCATCAAACTTGTTTGATACATACCATTTGTCTAATTAACATTCGCAAAGGCCGAAATTCGTAGAATTTTGATCTTTGCGAATGCTAATTAGCTTGATACATATGGCCCCAAGTGAGGCCTGTCTTGCGACATGGTGCATCTTTTGCATCACTGCTGCATTGGTTTTATGTGGTACGTTTTTTTTACACCATGACATATCTGCCTAAATGCATCAATTTGTAATTTTGTCGCCTCATAGCAAATCTTTTGCACCGCCGCTGCATCATAAAAGTGACGCACAGTGGCACAAAAGAGGCATACACCTATCATAAATCTGTCCCTAGCATTTTAAATGATTAATCCAGGATGACGATAAGGTGTGGCCTATCCAAAGGTTTGTTTAAGGTGAGGCCTACTCAGGATTGCAGATTAAAGTTACGCTTGATGAAGAATACAGAGGAGATAATACATGTAAAGGCCTACCAATGAAGTAAGTAATGTGCACTTTATTGCGCCAGTCATCATAAATGTATCCCTAAGCTTCTTATCTTGTTACAGATGAACCACCATATGTACCATCAAACTATTTTGCATTTACTAAATAGCAAATTTTAAGGAATAAATAGCAATTCTTTACCATTCCTAATTTGCAATGAGCAAATTGCTAATTGCAAATTAGCACCGCCGCTGCATCATAAAAGTGACGCACAGTGGCACAAAAGAGGCATACACCTATCATAAATCTGTCCCTAGCATTTTAAATGATTAATCCAGGATGACAATAAGGTGTGGCCTATCCAGAGGTTTGTTTAAGGTGAGGCCTACTCAGGATTGCAGATTAAAGTTACGCTTGATGAAGAATACAGAGGACATAATACATGTAAAGCTCTACCAATGAAGTAAGTGATGTCCACTTCATTGCGCCAGTCATCATAAATGTATCCCTAAGCTTCTTATCTTGTTAGACATCAACCGCCATATGTATCATATAACTATTTTGCATTTCCAAAATAGCGAATTTTAATGAATAAATAGTGATTCTTTACCATTCCAAATTTGCAATGAGCAAATTGCTAATTGCAAATTACCCATTCATTTCCATGCGCCAGGATGCCCATATGAAAGAAGGTGCAATTTGCGATTAGCAATTAGCTCATCGCAAATTAGGAATTTTTCCAAAGGTGCAGGGGTGTCTCAATAACACCCTGCTGCACCCTTGAAAAAGAAATTTGGGGGCATATGGCGCACATAAATTTTAACAACATTCCTTTACCTCAAAAACGATTTTCAATTCATAATTTGAAAACACTGCCCACAGGGAAATTACTTAAAATGTCCTTAAGACACATGAAAGTGTTTTTTTATTGCCTTTCCAGCATGGTTTGGTCACTTTTAACATGGCTATGTAACACAAACATTTAAAATCTAAATTTGCCATGCACAGGTGGGAGCATATTTACAAGCAACTTGCGCCACAGAGAAAGGTCTTACATTAAAATGGGAAAAATAACATCAGGGACAGTCAATTGCCTTATAAAGAAGCATACACCATTATGTCCTTGTCATAAATTTAAAAACAATTCCTTTTCCCCAAAAACGATTTTCAAATCATAATTTCAAAACACTGCACATGGGAAAATTACTTAAAATGTCCTTAAGACACATAAAAGCGTTTTTTGATTGCCTTTGCAGCATGTTTGTATCACTTGTAACATGGCTATGTAACACAAACATTCAAAATCTAAATTTTCCATGCACAGGTGGGAGCATATTTACAAGCAATTTGCGCCACATAATTCATAATTTTCTCCTTAAAGCACACTATTCTCTATCTAAATTAAAGAAATATTTTCTCACCTTAGCAAATACTTTGAGTTTGAAAACAGTCTCAGAAACACACCAATTTGTCTTCAGCAGAGCAAAAGGTATGCACTCCAGAGTCTGCAGCTATCAAAAGCACAGAAATGCTGTAATTCTTCACACATATCTCTCATGTCACCCAATCAAAACTCTTCCCTCACTTTTTTTCAAATGAAAACCCTTCCCCCCTCTGCCCTTTCTGCCTTTTCTGCATGGCAACCACCTCTTGGAAGACTTCTGGTGTTTGCAAGTTCACACAACAATGTTGCAATTGAACTCTGAACTCTCAGTGCACCTGCATATCCAGTGCATTCTTTCATTTAATGATTTTTTATTGACCATTCAAAATACATCTTTCAAATAACTCATCCGTGCACCCTAACTTTCTGTTTTCAGCAATCAAAATCCACCAATCACTGTTACTGCTTCATGAACACAGACACTCCACAGTTTTTTTCATTTTAAACTCTCATTTTTTCAACTGCCATTTCATTGCCACACTTCATCTGACTGCAGGAGAACCTTCTCTCACCATGTTTTCTGTCTGGATTGTTGGACATAGTTATATTCACTGGGCTCAAAGGTACGTTGAAAACAGGAATTTACCTAACCTCAATTTACAAGATGTGGAAATTAAGTGGTTTGGCCACAGAGGATTAAAATGTCACCAATTGATACCATTGGTGAAAACCTTTATGCATTTGCCCAAACCTGACCTGTTAATTGTGCACTGTGGAGGTAATGACTTGGGCACTTTGACTGGTGTAGGTCTTGAAATGCTTTTAAAGGACACCTTTGAGCAATTAATGGCACTTTTTCCTCAGACTGCCTTGGTATATTCAAATATATGCCAAAGACAGAAATGGAGGTGGTCAAACCAATTTTGTCCACAAATTGAGAAGTCGAGGAAGCATGTAAACAAATCTGTTTCAGCTTACATGAGAGACCATGGAATGGGCTCCCTGTACAACAATAACTTGTGTTACTACATGCAAGATATCTACAGAGGAGATGGAGTTCACTTCTCAGATGAGGGCAACCGAATTTTCACTCTGAATTTAAGAATGTGCATTGGTACCTACTTATAAGTACCTAAATGTACCATAAACCCAAAAGCTCTTCTCAGAGCTACCCTACATCTGATCACTCACAATTATTATTTTACTCTAACATTTTTCACTAATTTTCAACAAAGTACGCTCCCTGGGGCGCTACCCGGTACGCGAACCGGGAGCTAACCTCGCGAAATTTTTTTAAAAAATGTTTTTTTTTCGCACATATAAGCCTCCTCAGCCACCCTCAGAAAACCTAGGGGGTCAAGATAACTCTACCGTGCCCCCTTCTACCCATTCTGAACATTATTTGCCCTCCATCTTGTATCTTAATTCGACCGAAACACAAAATGGTGGACTCCCGGAACGCTTAAGGTTCGCGAACCGGGGCGCTCAACGGTTCGCGTACCGGGTCGCTCCCTGGGAAGCGCACCATCAAAAAAGGTGGGAAAGTAGTTCACAGAAAAGCCACTGGAGACAATTTCACCAAATATAGATTAGCTCATACTACATACCAATCCCTACCATTTTCACAAATTTGGTTGGAATTCCATTGAGCCATTTAGCCTGTAGACCTCTCTAAATACCCTGAGGTAAATTACTTCACAAAACACATCTGAAGTGTTGGAATTGACAACCAATGAAAATGTTACTTTCATTTTCTACTTTTTTTACCTGACATTTCATTGGTTATATACCTGAATATATATAAAGGAAGAGAAGAAAACACAGCCATTTTGACTACTACTTCTTGGTGTACATTTCAATAGTATTTTCACTAATTCCTTCAACTTCTTTCTAAAGGTAAGTTTTTATTTTTAAAACTGAAGTATATTGTGCACTATAAGTTAATATGGTAAACTTTTTCTGATAGTTATATACTATCCCTCTGTAGTACTTATAGATTTAGATAGACTTCTCTGTTATAGTTATGGATGGAGTTAGGTTTCTCTTGTATAATTATGAAATTACTTACGTTAAATCACATACACTTTTTTATATTCCTACTTCCACTCTGATACTATACACTCCCCAAAGATAAATTCACTGATAAAAACTGCCTATCTAAAATTAATCCCAACAGTGCCCTATCTCTACTAATATATATTTTTTTAATCTAAATTTCAGGCAAAATGGAAGGCGAACAGAAAGTTGAATTTCAAATTGTCCTGCAAGAGAGCAGCCAAGAAATCATTGATGAAAATGATATTGAATTTTTCGATGAAACTTGGGACAAAGAACTACTGCAATGTGTGCAAGCAGTAGATAACCTCCTTGAAAATGAGGACATTTTACACCCTTCAAAGACTACAATGTATATTCAATGATAATTATGAAATTTCTGACAATGAAATGTTAGAAAGTTTAATAAATTATGAAACACAATCACAATAAAAAAAATGCTTAAAAAATAAAAAAAATTAAAAATAATAAACAAAACCAACAATCAATTAACATACAGCATTTGAAAAGTCTATCATTCATTTTTCATTGCAGTACGCTGCCCAGAACGCTTCCCGGTTCGCGGACCGGGCGCTACCCACGCAAAAAAAACAAAAAAATGTTTTTGTTTTTTTTGCCCCGCGGGGCCCTTTTAAAACCTCCACATTAAACCTAGGGGGTCAGGGAGGATCTAGTATGCCCCCTTATGGTTATTTCCCCCTTTGTTTTGGCCTCCTCTTGTCTCTCAATCCTACCGAGAGACAAGATGGCGGCCGCTCCGGACTGTTTAGAATGTTGACAGACACCGGAGAGCCAATCAGCTTCGCTACGCGAAGTTCCGGTACGCTTAAGGTCCGCGGACCGGAGCGCTGCCCAGAGCGCGCTTACAGATATATATCTTTTTTTAAACGTTAATTTCTCAAAATCCACTGGAGCACATATATTGAGACCTACAAAAGGCACATCGGGCTACCAGTCCCTACAATTTTGCAAAGTTTCGTGCAAATCCATTCAGCCGTTCGGGCTAAAAGTGAGGCCAACCACCCTATGGAAAACTCAATGTTAAAAACACGTTTTGGGACCCCCCTTTTTTCTCGGCCCCCCCTTGACGAACCCCCCCCAGATTTTCAGGGGCTGCTCAGAAACAAAATGTTCCATTTTCCAGAAAATTTCAGCCAATTCCGTCCTCAAACGCCAAAGTTATTCAACATAGAATTTTCAAAAATCCCATAGGAAAAAAATCCTAACTATATATACCTACTGGCGACCGCCAGTAGGTAATATATTACCTACTGGCGGTCGCCAGTAGGTATATATAGTTAGGATTTTTTCTCTATGGGTTTTTTGAAAATTCTATGTCTAATAACTTTGGCGTTTGTGGACGGAATCGGCTGAAATTTTCAGGAAAATGGCACATTTTGTTTCTGAGCAGCCCTTGAAAATTTGGGGGGGGTTCGTCCAGTGGGGGCCGAGAAAAAAGGGGGGTCCCAAAACGTGTTTTTAACATTGAGTTTTCCATAGGGCGGTTGGCCTCACTTTTAGCCCGAACGGCTGAATGGATTTGCACGAAACTTGGCAAAATTGTAGGGACTGGTAGCCCGATGTGCCTTTTGTAGGTCTCAATATATGTGCTCCAGTGGATTTTGAGAAATTAACGTTTAAAAAAAGATATATATCTGTAACAGCGGACCGGTTAGCGCTCTGGTTCGCGGACTTTTCGCGCAACGGAGCTTTGTGAAGCGAAGCTGATTGGTTCTCCGGCGTCTGTCAACATTCCAAACAGTCCGTAGCGGCCGCCATCTTGTCTCTCGGTAGGATCGAGAGACAAGAGGAGGTCAAAACAAAGGGGGAAATAACTATAAGGGGGCATAGTAGATCCTCGCTGACCCCCTAGGTTTGATGTGGAGGTTTTAAAAGGGCCCCGCGGGGCAAAAAAAAACCAAAATAATAATAATCGAACGGCTGAATGGATTTGCACGAAATTTGGCAAAATATTAGGGACTGGTAGCCCGATGTGCCTTTGCTAGGTCTCAATATATGTGCTCCAGTGGATTTTGAGAAATTAACGTTGAAAAAAAGATATATATCTGTAACAGCGCTCCGCTTCGCGTACTTTTCGCGTTACGGAGCTTTGCGAAGCTGATTGGTTCTCCGGCGTCTGTCAACATTCCAAACAGTCCGTAGCGGCCGCCATCTTGTCCCTCGGTAGGATTGAGAGACAAGAGGAGGCCAAAGCGAAGGGGGAAATGACCATAAGGGGGCATAGTAGATCCTTCCTGACCTCTTAGGTTTGATGTACCATTTTGCCAAGTTTGGTGTAATTCCGTTCAGCCATTCAGGCTGTAGACGTATGTAAATGTCCTATGGAAAATTGCATGGGGAAAACACATTTGAAAGTGTTGAAATTTAGAACCAATTAAAATGTTACTTTGGTTTTGTATTTGTGTGTGATGAAAGTTAATTGGTTATGTATATATGTCAAATGAGAGGAAACCACAGCCATTTTGTGATACTACTGTCTGAGGTACATTTGTGAGGAATTTTTGGTGGTGAATTTCTGGTGTTTGATTTACACAGTACTAACACTTCTGCTACTTTTAAAAAGGTGAGTTGTTAATTTGTAAGGGGAACTATGTTGTACACTTGAAGATAATTTGAAAAATGTTTTCTGTTATTTATTTGCTGTCCTTCTGTTATACTAAATACTTGATGAAGTTAGTTTTATATTATGTATTACTAAAAACGATAAATGAAAGTGATTATTTTTTTCTGCAATTTACAGCAAGCAATTTCAAAATAAAATGGCTCACAATGAAGAGACCGTGGCAATTTCTTTTGAATTGTCCACTACATTGATTGAAATTGAGAGCACCAATAATGAAATATTGTCACAAGGAGGACATGACTTGTATGATTCCATTAGATTGATTGAAATGGACAGCACCAAGAATGAAATATTGTCACAAGGAGATGACTTGAATGATTCCACTACATTGATTGAAATTGAGAGCACCAATAATGAAATATTGTCACAAGGAGGAGATGGCTTGTATGATTCCATTAGATTGATTGAAATGGACAGCACCAATAATGAAATATTGTCACAAGGAGGAGATGACTTGAATGATTCCACTACATTGATTGAAATTGAGAGCACCAATAATGAAATATTGTCACGAGGAGATGACTTGAATGATTCCACTACATTGATTGAAATTGACAGCACCAATAATGAAATATTGTCAGAAGGAGGAGATGACTTGAATGATTTTTTTGATCAATCTCTTGATGGCGAATTTATCGAGTGTTTGGAGACCATAGAGTTACAAGAATCATCATTGCAGACTTTTAATGAGGAGATTCCAGATGAGATGATTGAAGAGGAAATTACTGATGAGGACATGTTAGTAGTTGTTTCAAATTTAGAAAATTCTGAAGAATAAATTTATATTTAGAAATCAAAAATTGTTTGAGACATTATTTATTTTTATTTTTAATTTATGAGGTTGTAGCGAAGTGATTGTAGTATAAAATGAGACTTATAGTATAGAGTGCAACATTTTTATGTTACATGGTAAGTTTACTCATATTTACTTCCCTTCTGCCACTATATTATCTCCAATGTGTATTTGACATGTCTTCTTCATCTCCGGCCTCCTTTCTCTCACTGTGTGTCTCCGATGCATCTTATCGCTGGTATTTTGTGTAATTACAGAAGAGAGTAAAATAAAATAGTTCGGAACGTGAAAAGGGGGCAAAGTAGAGTACTCCTCACCCCCTAGGCCTTTTTAGGCGGTCCCAAAAGGATCAGTTTCTGCTTTCCTGAGAGATTATGGTATGAGTTCCATATACCACAATAACTTGCATTACAACATGCAAGATATCTATCTCCTATTACCAACTTTTGGAGATATTCGCGCTAAGCGCGAATATCTCCAAAAAGTAACACCTGCCCTGAGCAGTTCTTAGCCATGTTATCCAATGGGAGGTGGATAACATGGCTAAGAGTATTAGCTCGGTAATGCATGAATATCGCTGAGTTTTTAGCGATATTCATGCATTGCGGCCGTTTATTATCGCATTTGCGATAAACCTTGATAATAGTAAGGTTTATCTTCGATAATTTCTGACGATGCTTAGTGGTAAAAAATTGGTTGGTAAGCATCGTTAGCGATAAATATCGCTTAACTTTGGTAATATGCCCCAACGTCTGTTAACGTTCGATTCGAAGGAAATGAGGAAGTGTTGAAAAACATTGTCTGCGCCATCTTGCCTTTTTTGAAATGCCACACTTTTGTCGTGCACGGCAGCCATTTTAGATGTCTTGACCAGACCCACTCTCTGCACGCTGTCGATTCGTAGCATGGCTCCTCACCCTCGTAAGCATCTCCCCCAGGCACTGGTCACCACCGCTCTCTGTCTTATGCATGGGCAATAAACCTTCCCCCATCTGCGCTGCTCTTCCCTGAGAATCACACTCTGTGCCCGCCCGACACCTCCCTTTCGCCCTATTCACTACCGCACCCTCTGACACTCCTCTTCCTCTGTGTCCGAATGTCCAGGCCGGTCCTAGGCTATCAGCTAGCCCTGCAGATGTAGTTTATGGCCCCAGCTGTAAAGAATCACCCCTCTTCAAAGGAGTTATAGTAGATCAAGGCCCACACCCGATGTGATCCGTCACAGCACACGCGTTCCTACTATCTGAAAACCATCCTGTATTGTGATTGGGGAGAGGACCGAGCCTGAAGCGGAAGATTCCAGGAATGACTCTTTGTACATCAAAGTTTTTACAATTATGTGTCACATTAAAAATATATAGCACTCCAACAAAGTAGTAGGAATATAAAACTTTAATAACATATAAATATATACAACAAAACAAAAACAGTAAAAACATTTAAACAACGAAGAGACCGTGGCAATTTCTTTTTAATTATCCAATAGATTTATTGAAATTGACAGCACCAATAATGAAATATTCTTGTCAGTAGCGGTCTGTTGTGCGAATAGTTCCAAGGCAGCAGAACGCGCTGAAATCTAGATGGCACGAAAGTGATGTCTAGCAAGTTGCCGCCCAGCAAATAACGGCGTGGGGCGCCGCGGGGGTGAGTGAGTCCAGTAGGCACCACAGCTATTCTTACCGGCATTGCAGAATTACTGCTGGGGACAATGCCTGTGCTGTAGCAGGGTCACAGCAGAAACAAAAAGGATTCTGTTGAAGATGTTGTTGGTTTTCAATTTGAAAACAGTTCTGGTGTCAACTGCTATGCTAATGTAGTGGTTAATGTTTTGTTTTCTCTAGAAAATGTAAAAGAGGGGGAGGCAGTCCAAAGTTCCGTTAAAAGGGCAAAGGAAAGGATCGGTGGTTTGAACTATCAGTCAAAAAGGGGAGGGGGTGCAATAATTTTTCCTACCGGGTCACACTGTGCTTTCACCGGAAGTGAGGTCTGCAGGATTGTAGTAATTCAAAGTGAGGCTGGCGCCAGCATGGGAGCGCCGACGTCCCGCGGATACAGTTTCGTCACTCCACGGGCGATCATGGCAGTCATTCCCCATCGGGGGTCGGAGACTCCCGCGGCTCCTCTAGAATCTTCAAGGTCGTGGAGGACTACGGTGGTGGAGTCAACCAGTGACCGGGCCATTTCTTTATGTTGGGCCCGCTCTTGCCAGGTCGACCGCCATTTTGAGAGTTCGGCAGCTACCGGCGATCGCGGGGTCACATGAGCGGACGGGCTCCACCCTGCCGGGCGAGACGTTGCAGCATGGCCACAGTGGAAGAACCGTTATCTAGGTCGTTCCGAAACTGTGCAGCACTGGAGTTGTTAGGATGCCACCGCCTGGAGCGCTGAGGGTGCAGCTGGGAAGCCTCCACCTGGGGAGGCGGGAGAGGCCTGTTCGCACCGTCTCTCCCTCCCAGTGCACCCCACGGCGTCTCGCTTGAGATTTGTTATGGCCGGACCAGGCGATGAGGACGAGGGGGGGTCGGAGGCATGTGCAAGACATCCCCCTCCAGTGTTGTCGCAGCCATTATAAAAGAAAGAAGTGTCCCGTCCGTCTTCGGGCCGGGCTTCCGGTGGATGTCGGCCGGACGCCCCTGGCTCTGGCCCCATGAACGGGTTTCTTGGTTTATCGGCTGCAGCCGGATCCCGTCGGCCTCGGCCCCCTGACCGTTGGTGGCCGGACCGGAAGAGCATGTGGCGGGACTATCTGAAACTCTCAAGGGCCACCGCGGCCGGACTGGGAGAGAGAGGGGAGGGTCGAGGAGACATTCCCCCCCCCTGCAACTGTTCAGCGTTGTAAAGGCAATCCCCTGGCCGGGTCCCGCTGGTCTCGGCCTCTCCTCCGGCTACACCCTACGTTAGGATCTCCTGGCCGAGGCGTGGCAGCAGAACCTGCCTTATATGGGCTGCTCCCGGCTGGGCGTAGCCGGAACCCTGCCCCACCTTGGAAGTTTCCAGAGTGGGGGTGGATGTTCTACTGACTTGCATTTTCCCTAGTCTATCGATTTTTTTGGCGTGGCAGGCGGTGGGACAGCGAGGGGTGATTTGGTTTCTCTTACTGTTTTTCTGGTCTCTCACCACTGGCATATTTTAACGTTTTCTTGTTTCTAGGACATTAATAGGTTTTATCATTACGTTATGTTATCGTTTCTTTGTTCGTTGTTTAATAAAAGTTCATGTTCATCAGTGGCCTACTGATTTTCGTTTTCCTATTTTTTTCTTTCCAGGTTGTTTCATGGTAAAGTTTCTGTTAACAGGATACAGTGATCACTTCGTTATTATTGCATATGTCCTTTTCACTAGGGGTGCTCTCTGGTCGGGCCAGATGACGTATCTCTAGTAAATGGTCCGGGTGAAAAAGGTGCATCAATCAGTGGGGAGTAGATAGGCATGACAGATTACAACGGGGGAGAACGGTCCGCATTACGTACCCTTTCACTACTTGCAAAGATTTTCCTACGTTTATTTGCAAACAGGGAATACCTCCAAAAAGAACTAATTCCCAAACAGTCAATGTTCGGACAATCAATCAATCAATGAGGAATGAAATAGGTACGACGTGTTAAAGGCTTGCGTTACCTACCCTTCACTATCTGCAAAGGGAGATAGAATATTCCTATTCTTCCTCGTTTGCAGGTAGAGAAGATCGTTAAGAGAATTAACTTCGAACAATTCAATGCTCGATTGAAACAATCAACAAGGGGTACTGTGAACACAAATGAACGCCGCTTATATACATACGCATTGCTATTTTCAACAGGTTGTTCCTAATGTTTCTATTTTAGCGAGGTCAAAAGAGATCCCATTAGTGGCCTACTGATTTTGCTCGATTCCTTTTGTTTTTTTACACGATTTTTCGCTATCTGCAAAGACTAAACAGAGTATTGCGACTCTGTGCTTGTTTGTAAATAGAGAATGAACCAAAGAGAACAATCAATCAAATGGAGAGAGAAGCAGGCACGACGGATTACAAAGGGGGAAAGGGCTGCATTAACTACCCTTCACTATCTGCAAAGAGAGAGTACTCCTAATAGAAATGAGGGGTGGGGGGCAGCAATCAAAGCAGATCAGTGTGCATAAACACGAAAAAAAAAATTCTTACCACGTACTTGACATTCGACAGCTTATGATATTTGCTATTAAAAAACCATTGAAATTCACTGAAAAAACCATAGGTTATAGACCATATATAGTTAGGAATTAGCATTTACAAAACCTTGAAAATTCACTGAAAAAACCATAGGTTATAGACCATATATAGTTAGGAATTAGCATTTAAAAAACCTTATTTTACTCACACAAAACCATTGAAATTCCATATATAGTTAGTTGCACTAACTATATATTGCGCACCCGCAATCCACTGCTGATGATGTCACATATTACATCATTCATGACATGGTCAGTGACATCACTGATGACATCACTGATGACATCTCAAATGACATCACTGATGACATCACTGATGACATCTCATTTGACATCAATGACCACATCACTGATGATATCATTCATGTGACAATACAATGCATCTCCTCACATTTTAATATAACCTCTGTTTCACCCAGTGTTAAAAACAGAGTATAATTTTTGAAACCATTGACACACCAATACTAGTTACTACATACGTACTCACTGATTCCTACGTCTACACACACATTCACTCATTCACCCATACAATCATTCATACATACAATCACTCATGTTTACAACACAATCATATGCACTCATACACCTATACAGACACTCACACTCTGCCACTCATCCATGGAGTTACTCACACACCTAGTCAGTCCTGTAAAGAATCAATCACACTTCCATTTTCTACTCTATACAGTTAAACATAGAGCACCTTACGTTTTCAACCATATACTAACACATACTTACTCTCTTATACAATCATTGATACAAGTACACATTGATCTGTACAGAGTCACACACCTCCCATCCAGCCACACACACACTCAGTCTCCCATGCAAATATTTGGGCAATCAATCAATAACCCATATAGTTACTCATATAGCTACTGATCAACACATGCAGCAGTTTACAGAACAACAGACATAATGATGCACAAATTAAGACAGTTTAGTCACTAACCCATGCACTCAGTGAGACACATTTAATCACTCACTCATACATTCAGTCATGCACCTACTAAATCCTTCGTCCAGACACTTATACATCCACTCATTCTTCAATATGTAAGACATATTTTAACTTTACAGAAACATAGTCACTGGATGTTGTCATCAGTGATGTCATCAGTGATGTCATTTGAGATGTCATCAGTGATGTCATCAGTGATGTCACTGACCATGTCATGAATGATGTAATATGTGACATCATCAGCAGTGGATTGCGGGTGCGCAATATATAGTTAGTGCAACTAACTATATATGGAATTTCAATGGTTTTGTGTGAGTAAAATAAGGTTTTTTAAATGCTAATTCCTAACTATATATGGTCTATAACCTATGGTTTTTTCAGTGAATATATATATATATATATATATTACCTACTGGCGGTCGCCAGTAGGTATATATAGTTAGGATTTTTTCTCTATGGGATTTTTGAAAATTCTATGTCTAATAACTTTGGCGTTTGTGGACGGAATTGGCTGAAATTTTCTGGAAAATGGAACATTTTGTTTCTGAGCAGCCACTGGAAATTTGGGGGGAGTTGGTCCAGGGGGGGCCGAGAAAAAAGGGGGGTCCCAAAACGTGTTTTTAACATTGAGTTTTCCATAGGGCGGTTAGCCTCACTTTTAGCCCGAACGGCTGAATGGATTTGCACGAAACTTGGCAAAATTGTAGGGACTGGTAGCCCGATGTGCCTTTTGTAGGTCTTAATATATGTGCTGCAGTGGATTTTGAGAAAATAACGTTCAAAAAAAGATATATATCTGTAAGCGCGGACCAGGCAGCGCCCCGGTACGCGTACTTGACGCGTAACGGAACTTCGCGTAGCGAAGTTGATTGGCTCTGTGGTGTCTGTCAACATTCTAAACAGTCCGGAGCGGCCGCCATCTTGTCTCTCGGTAGGATCGAGAGACAAGAGGAGGTCAAAAGCGAAGGGGCAAATGACCTTAAGGGGGCATAGTAGATACTCCCTGACCCCCTAGGTTTGATGTGGAGGCTTTAAAGGGGCCCCGCTAAGCAAAAAAAAAAAAAATTTTTTTTTGTTTTTTTTCGTGGTTAGCGCCCGGTACGCGAACCGGGAAGCGTACTGGGGAGCGTATCACAATAAAAAATGAATGATAGACTTTTCAAATGCTGTATGTTAATTGATTGTTGGTTTTGTTGATTATTTTTTTTTTTTAAATTTTTTTTATTGTGTTTCATAATTTATTAAACTTTCTAACATTTCATTGTCAGAAATTTCATAATCATGGAATATAGATTGTAGTCTCTGAGGTTGTAAAATGTCCTCATTTGCAAGGAGGTTATCTACTGCTTGCACACATTGCAGTAGTTCTTGGTCCCATGTTTCATCCATAAATTCAATCTCATTTGGATCAATGATTTCTGTGTTGGACTCTGGAAGGACAATTTCAAATGAAATGTTTTGTTCACTTTCCATTTTTCCTGAAATTTGCATAAAAAAAATATATATTAGTAGAGGTAGGGCACTGTTGGGATTAATTTTAGATAGGCAGTTTTTATCAGAGAATTTATCTTTGGGCAGTGTATAGTATCAGAGTGGAAGTAGGAATATAAAAAAGTGTATCTAAATTTATAAGTACTACAGAGGGATAGTATATAACTAACAGAAAAAGTTTGCCATATTAACTTAAAGTGCACAATATACTTCAGTTTTAAAAATAACAACTTACCTTTAAAAAGAAGTTGAAGTTATTAATGAAAATCCAAATGAAATGTACACCAGGAAGTAGTAGTCAAAATGGCTGTGTTTCCTTCTCTTCCTTTATATATATTCGGGTACATAACCAATCAAATATCATGTAAAAAAAGTAGAAAATGAAAGTAACATTTTAATTGGTTGTCAATTCCAACACTTCAGATGTGTTTTGTGAAGTAATTTACCTCACGGTATTTAGAGAGGACTACAGGCTAAATGGCTAAATGGAATTCCAATCAAATTTGTGAAAATGGTAGGGATTGGTATGTAGTATGAGTTATTCTATATTTGGTGAAATTGTCTCCAGTGGCTTTTCTGTGAACTACTTTCCCACCTTTTTTGATGGTGCGCTTCCCAGGAAGCGACCCGGTACGCGAACCGGTGAGCGCCCTGGTACGCGAACCTTAAGCGTAACGGGAGTTCACCATTTTGTGTTTCGGTCGAATTATGATACAAGATGGAGGGCAAATAATGTTCAGAATGGGTAGAAGGGGGCACGGTAGACTTATCTTGACCCCCTAGGTTTTGTGAGGGTGGCTGAGGAGGCCCATATGTGCGGAAAAAGAAACATTTTTTTTTAAAATTTCGCGAGGTTAGCTCCCGGTACGCGTACCGGGTAGCGCACCAGGGAGCGTATTTTGTTGAAAATTAGTGAAAATAGTTAGAGTAAAAAAATAATTGTGAGTGATTAGATGTAGGGTAGCTCTGAGAAGAGCTTTTGGGTTTATGGTACATTTAGGTACTTATAAGTAGGTACCAATGCACATTTTTAAATTCAGAGTGAAAACTCTGTTGCCCTCATCTGAGAAGTGAACTCCATCTCCTCTGTAGATATCTTGCATGTAGTAACGCAAGTTATTGTTGTACAGGGAGCCCATTCCATGGTCTCTCATGTAAGCTGAAACAGATTTGTTTACATGCTTCCTCGACTTCTCAATTTGTGGACAAAATTGGTTTGACCACCTCCATTTCTGTCTTTGGCATATATTTGAATATACCAAGGCAGTCTGAGGAAAAAGTGCCATTAATTGCTCAAAGGTGTCCTTTAAAAGCATTTCCAGACCTACACCAGTCAAAGTGCCCAAGTCATTACCTCCACAGTGCACAATTAACAGGTCAGGTTTTGGCAAATGCATAAAGGTTTTCACCAATGGTATCAATTGGTGACATTTTAATCCTCTCTGGCCAAACCACTTAATTTCCACATCTTGTAAATTGAGGTTAGGTAAATTCCTGCTTTCAACGTACCTTTGAGCCCAGTGAATATAACTATGACCAACAATCCAGACAGAAAACATGGTGAGAGAAGGTTCTCCTGCAGTCAGATGAAGTGTGGCAATGAAATGGCAGTTGAAAAAATGTGAGTTTGAAATGAAAAAAAACTGTGGAGTTTCTGTGTTCATGAAGTAGTAACAGTGATTGGTGGATTTTGATTGATGAAAACAGAAAGTTAGGGTGTAGAGATGTGTTCTTTGAAAGATGTATTTTGAGTGGTCAATAAAAAATCATTAAATGAAAGAAAGCACTGGATATGCAGGTGCACTGAGAGTTCAGAGTTCAATTGCAACATTGTTGTGTGAATTTGCAAACACCAGAGTTTCTCCAAGAGGTGGTTGCTATGGAAAATAGGCAGAAAGGGCAGAGGGGGAAGGGTTTTCATTTGAAAAAAAGTGAGGGAAGAGTTTTGATTGGGTGACATGAGAAATATGTGTGAAGAATTACACCATTTCTGTGCTTTTGATAGCTGCAGACTCTGGAGTGCATACCTTTTGCTCTGCTGAAGACAAATTGGTGTGTTTCTGAGACTGTTTTCAAACTCAAAGTATTTGCTAAGGTGAGAAAATATTTCTTTACTTTAGATAGAGAATAGTGTGCTTTAAGGAGAAAATTATGATTTATGTGGCGCAATTTGCTAGTAAATATGCTCTCACATGTGCATGGAAATTTTTGATTTTGAATGTTTCTGTTATATAGCCATGTTAAAAGTGACTCAACCATGCTGGAAAGTCAATCAAAAAATGATTTCATGTGTTTTAATGACATTTTAAGTCATTTTCTGATGTGCAGTGTTTAGAAATTATGATTTGAAAATCGTTTTTGTGGAAAAGGAATTGTTTTTAAAATCATGACAAGGAAATAATGGTGTATGGTTATTTATAAGGCAATTGACTGTCCTTGATGTTATTTTTCTCATTTTAGTGTAAGACCTTTCTCTGTGGCGCAAATTGCTTGTAAATATGCTCTTACATGTGCATGAAAATTTTAATTATCAATGTTTGTGTTACATAGCCATGATAAAAGTGAACCAACCATGCAGGAAAGCCAATAAAAAAACGCTTTCATGTGTTTCAATGACATTTTAAGTCATTTTCTCATGTGCAGTTTTTTGAAATTATGATCTGAAAATCGTTTTTGGGAAAAAGGAATTGTTTTTAAATTCATGAGAAGGACATAATGGTGTATGGTTCTTTATAAGGCAATTGACTGTCCCTGATGTTATTTTTCCCATTTTAATGTCAGACCTTTCTTTGTGGCGCAAATTGCTTGTAAATATGCTCCCACCTGTACATTGAAAATTTTGATTTTGAATGTTTATGTTACATAGCCATGTTAAAAGTGACCCTACCATGCAGGAAAGCCAATCAAAAAACGAATTTCAAGAAGTTCTAATGGCTCCTACACAATTTGGCCTTGAGGATAAGTGTAGTTCAGAGACATAACTTCTAATCAAAGGATTGGACATCATGGAGATGTATGTGCACTTTAAATGAGTTCAGAAAAATTGTTTCTTTTCATAAGCTAATTGAAGCAGCCAATCAAAACATGGAGTAGAGGGAATGTAAGTCTGCAATGCTGTCTACTGTTTTACATTGCTTTGTGATTAAAAGTGATGTAGAGAATTAAATAATTGTAGTACTCATAGAGGTAGTGTAAGTCTGCTTCATATTAAGCAGTATCAGTGTCATAGGAAATGTAGAACATGACTGACCAAGAAGGGGAAGATATTACTATTCCAGGATTGTGAAAATGATCTTCAACATTTTAATTCTGAAAGTTGCGGAAATGCCAAATGATGGGATTGGCTTACAAGAAATCCAAGAGTTATAAATATCTCTGACTAGATTTGGCCTTGTGGAAAATAGTGGTAGAGAGCAAGAAGTCATTTATTGCATGTAACGTGTTTTTAAAAACGATGGAGGTTTTCTTTCAGAAAGTGGCGGGCTGAAAGTAATAACAGCACAAAAGAGTGTAAGCTGTTCATAGGACATCCTTGGACGTCATGGAAAGTAAGTTAACTTTAAGGAGTTCTGAATTTTATTTTCTGATGTTGTATGGGTTTTTTAAACACAATCATTTTGATTGTGTTTTTTTTTCCCCGCTGTTACATGATGAATACCTTCAAGTCACTGTTTTTAGTGAATTTTGATATATCAAAAAAGTGGGAGGTACCCCTGTAATCTGTGGCAGGGAAGGGGGTGCAGTAATAGGACAACAACGAGATCCCTGGCTTTACGTGATCACTGTCACCAATAACCGAGAGTTTTCCTAGTGGACCAGATGTATTTTCAGGCAAACAATAATATATGTTTTTCAAATATTGGACTATTTAGGCAAAATATAAACAGTTAGACCCACAAAATTATTTCTACACAGACGAAAATATCAATCAAACAATTTTTTGATCATATAAAAAAGGTTTCAAATTTTATTATTCCACTCCCAAATTGGGTTACAATCTAACATATAAAAAAACCATCATGTAATTTATGCATCAAAATTAGAGTATTAAAACAATAGTCAAAGTTAAAACAGTAGTCGACGCAGCGTTTCGGTGCTTTTTTCCTTTTTGTCACCTTCTTCAGGACGTTTTAAAAAACAATTGACTCCAATAGCTCTATGAATAAAATAAAAATATTTCAATTTCATTTCTGTGCAAAAAGAATTTCACCTATTTGCCTAGTCTCAAATGTCAATTGATTCTATAAGTATAATCTATTCGGCCACACTCATTAAAGTTAAAACTCTCACTTTATCTTTAGGAGCACCCATTTACACATTTCTTGTGAATGCCCTATGTTCAGTAGTACTTCTATAAGGATTCAATCACACACTCTTCAATTGCGCTTTATAATACATATTTGAGGCCTGATTATATGGCCTGTTCACTCTACCTGTTTTTTTATGAGCGATTGGTTGCAAAAGAATTACTTTCTGCGAAGTTTCAGCACATATTGATAGTAGCTCAGGCACCTCAGGTTTCCTTGAGCTCTGGAAATTAATCAATATGAAATAATGGCTCAGTAATAGTATTCTAAAATGTCTTATCTATTGTTACTCATGACCAAAACTCGTGCCCTATTACCTTTCTTATTGGAACAATGTGCTCTTCTGATTACACGGAGGAGCCACCGTAAAATAACGAGAAGTAATGTAGTTTTTATGGGTTATGAGCCTGGAAAATACAAAGAGTATTTGTTGATTAAATAAAATAACCAGTCTGAGTGATTGTTATTCTACTCGGTACTAGATACAATGTACTAACCTTTTTTGTTGATAAAGGTTACTTCATTAGCAGAGCTTAACTCCTGCACGTTTGGTCTATAGAGGTTTCTTCATATTTTGTTGTCGAAGCCACTCTATACTGGAGATAAAGAGGACCATTTATGCTTTCATTTTGTTTAAAACTTTAAGTTTTTTAAACATGATTATATACACATCTCGATTTATTCCATTAACATTGCCCAAGTGCGCAGATTGTTATTCAGTGCGTCTGAGCACTGGGTCGAATTAATGTTGTTACAGCGGGTGCGTATTTTTTCTATTCAGTCCAATTTTATAAGGCTCGCTTCTTCCCTTTCATGTAGGCTCCACGAGTCTAAAGGTTAAGGGTTTAAATACTCGATCCCTACTACCTACACGATTCCCAGGATTGGGGTCTATTAATTATAATTCCCTGTGACTGGGTTTGTTCTTACCTTTGAGTCGGATTTCGGCCTCCCTGCTCCTCCGTGTATGCGTCTTCTTTGGGATTTCGAAGAGTCCCGTTTCGACGCTCTACCTGTGCTTTTAAGGTCTATGGTTACTATTGACCCGGAAGTGCTTTTTTACCAATGGTATCGAGTTTACAAAAATAATCAAAAATAATATATTGATTGTCGACAATGGTAAAGATCGAGTCGACGACCTTTTTGTTAATAATATATATGTAGTGGTGTTTGCCACTGACACGAGCGCGAGGGAAACCGGTAGTTGGTATCACTCGGTATTTTCATCAGTATCTATTCAGAGATAGTGTCCCCCAATTCTGTAAATTTAAGTATATATCTAGGGACCACAGCGTTTGATTATCGTCTTTAATTTTAACCAAGCTCTATATTCATTTGTATATAGTATTAATGAATACATTTTTAGTGTCGGCCATCTTGGAATGGGCTGATTTTACGAGTAAATCTCGAGGTGTCGGTTTAAGTTCTATTTTTGTGTGGCAATCTATATTCTATGAGTCCTCATCATATTTCCCATCTTTTGTAAGCCATATACATCCACCGTTGCATAAACAGTTTTTTACGAATTGATATTGACATTTGTCGATCATAATGGATTTACAATGTCTGTTTCTGATACACGTAATTAATTGTCAAATCTCAGGAAAGAAATACAATCGTTACAATATATTTCTACTCATTTAAAAACCATACAAATAATCAAATGAATAAACAGTTTGTTAAAGAAGTGATTTTATCCGTTTTAACATTTATAGGTCTTAATATTCTTAGAATATCTACTCCTGATACACGTATTCATTTCCGAGTCTCTGGAAAGTCCATATCTGAACTTTGTGTGATAGCTCCCTATTGTATTGCGACATCATATGCTTCAGTGTTTAGCCAATGACATACAAATTTCTCACATCCTGGGATATATTCCCTGGGGATAAAAACCCTCACAATCTACATTCATTTAGTAGCTCTGCATTATTCATAACAAAGAGTGGAAACCAAACAAAATCTGATACCAATATAGAGGTTCTGAATATCCACAGGATCAATATCTAATTCATAGAATTAATCTCTCCCATTCCTCCCTGTTGTTTAGACCGGTGCGAAAGGAGTTGAATAGGGACATGTAGAACTGCTCTCTCTTTTTTCTTTTATTGTCTACATTACCACCTCGGGTATTCTGTGTGATGGCCTCTAATACACACCATTTCAGATCTTCTAATTTGTGGTTGTGTGTTAACCAATGTTCTACCAGGGGGGCTGATTTCTTTTGGGTTCGGATGGCAGATTTATGTTCAGTAATTCTTGTTCTCACTTCTCTCGCAGTTTCACCTATGTATACTTTGTTACATGGGCAAATGATCATGTAAATGAGGTTTTTAGTTCTACAGTTCACAAAGGTTTTAATTTTGTGTTCTACTCCATTGTGCTGAACGGTGTTGCCTTTGATTAACGATTCACAATTTGAACACATATTACAGGCAAAGTTCCCCGTAGGGAACGGAGTATTATTGATGGTATTTTGATGATTTCGGGTCTGTTCTTTAAACGTGTGGACCAAGCTATTTCTGATTGTTTTGTTTCTTCTGAAACTAAACATAGGTTTAGGGATCTTTTCACCAGGTCTATTATTCAGTAACGTCCAGTTCCGATTGATAATGTTTTTAATTTTGTTGCTAGCTGAACTGTAATTAGTTACAAAAATAAGTTTATCTCGAGTTTTCTCTTTGGTGTTTTTATCATCATGTTTTTCAAACAGTGAATCTCTGTTGAAATATTTTGCGCGCTTGTATGCTCTTTTGATCAGATTCTTTGGATAGCCTCTCTGTCTGAGTTTATCTGATAAGACATCTGCATGTTTATTAAAATCTCGCATACTTGTGCAGTTTCTTCTGATGCGTAAGTACTGCCCAAAGGGTATATTGTCCTTTTGGCTGCTGGGGTGGTTACTTCTATAATGTAATAGTGTATTTCGATCGGTCGGTTTTGTATAGAGATCAACTTCTAAGATACCACCATTTGATCTTATATTGATGTCCAAGAATTCTATTACTTCTTTGTTATAATTAGAAGTAAACTTCAGATTTTTGTCCCCTAGATTTAACCATATAATGAACTCATTGAGCAGCTCTATCGTACCAGACCAGATAAAAAAAATATCATCGATGAATCTTGACCAGTGTGTAATATTTTCGCTAAATGGAGCCAGTTCATTAAAAATATGTTTGTCTTCGAATGCCGCTACATAAAGGCAAGCTAGACTTGGGGCACAGGTGGCCCCCATGCTGGTGCCTTTGATTTGTTTATAAAAATCATTTTTAAATAAAAAAATATTATTTTTTAAAATAATTTTGGCACAATCTATAATAAATGTAACATGATGATTTAAATCTGCCGAATCTGTTTTTAGGAGGCCCTCTAACATCTCAATGGTGTCGTCTTGCGGGATGTTTGTATAGAGGGCCTCGATATCTAGAGTCACCAGCCATTGTGTGGTCACATCGTATGCTAAGCCTTCAACTTTCTGAATCATACAGGTTGTATCTTTTATATAAGCTTTCTGCTTAGTTACGATAGGTTGCAAGAATCTATCAATATATTTGCTCAAAGGTTCGGTTACAGAATTTATAGATGACACTATAGGTCTCATGGGTGGATTAGTCATACTCTTATGGACTTTTGGAAGTCCATAAAGGGCAGGAATTATTGGTGCTTCATTCTTTAAAAATTTGTATTCATCTGTGCAGATGACCTCATCTTCTCTGGCGTAATCAAGGAGAGTATTAACCTTCTTCACCAAGGCGTTCCATTCTGATCTACTTGAGGAACAATAGTGTTCTTTATCATTAAGTAAGTCCCTCATTCTATTGTCATAATCGTCAGAGTTCATAAGGACAATACTTCCCCCTTTGTCCCCTGGTTTGACTGTCAGGAGATCATTATTTTCTAGGTTTTTTAAAGCCGTTCTTTCAAGGGGACTTAAATTATTTACGTCCCTTAAGGGGTGAGTTAAAAGTTCTACAATATTGCTTTCAACTACTTTTTCAAAAAGGTCTACGTGTTTATTGACCATCCCAATGTTGGGAGTCCAAGTGGATTTTGCTTTCAATCCAGATTTATTGTGTACAGTTTCTTGGGGTGATTTGTCTCTAAAATAGTCCTGTAATCTGATTTTCCTAAAAAACCCTTGAAGGTCTCTCTCTAGGTTATATTTATTAATTTTGCTGCTGATTGCGAAACCTAAGCCCTTTTCTAAGACATTTTTTTCTGTTTCTGTCAGAACAGTGTCAGAGAGGTTAATAATCGCGGCCTTTTGATTTAGTCCCATTTTGGTTGGCTCCTGGTGTAGTACCTCTTCTGTTGTTGAGGTTGAGGGAAGGACTTCCCTCTCCCCCTGCCTCTCGATTGGTTGTGCTGGTTTTGGTGGTTCCCTCGACCACGTTGCCCTAAAAAAGATAGCGAGTCTCTGCTTGGTGTTGATGTGGACTCACCACCTTTTGTTCTATCTGTTGTTTTGTCTTGTTCAGAGTCTGTGCTTGTGTACGAGGAGTCTGACCAAGTTACACGTTTTTTTGGGTATGTGCGCCAAGCTTGTTGCCCCTGGTTTCTATATGGGTAATTTTCTCTCGGACGATCAAAGTAATCTTTTTGGGTGTAAGGATAAACAGTTTCAGTGCTGTAATTCATGACGTCTTTGTTGAATTTGGTCATTTTCTTACTGAATAGGTAATCCTTATACCCTGAGACATCCCTTTGGATTTCTTCTAATTTTTTCTTGGCGTCTTCTAGAACTGTAGTGTCTAATTTAGCTTCTAGATCTGCTATTTCTTGTCTCTCAATGATTAAGATAGAGTTGGCTGTTTCAATTATTAGCAACATCCAATCCCTGCTGCATCTATTGGCAATCAGGGTCCAGTTTTCTATAAATCCTGGATGTCGG
Organism: Lissotriton helveticus; assembly: GCF_964261635.1. Lineage (NCBI taxonomy): Eukaryota > Metazoa > Chordata > Amphibia > Caudata > Salamandridae > Lissotriton > Lissotriton helveticus. The sequence continues at coordinate 130,502,041 of NC_136064.1, forward strand.
ATAAATACACCGGGTTCATTCCTTACTTGGAGCCCACTGGGAATTATACCCTTTCTTAGATAATCAATCAGAAAGTCAGCGTGTAACTCTGTACGTATTAGTTTCTTTTTGTTGTTCCATAATTCCCTCCATTGTTCCTCATCATTGTTGGTACTTGAGGTTGCAGTGTAATTTTTAGATGTGCCATTCACAATCTTATTAAACTCTTCTTCTGAGAATCCTTTGGTTTTTAAGGCATCCATATTTGGAAATTAGTTGGATGCACTCAATGGGCTAATACCCAAGACGGATAGGTCTATAGTGAGAACGAAGCCTCCCAGCTAACAAGCTGTACAGTAAATATATCAAAAAAGTGGGAGGTACCCCTGTAATCTGTGGCAGGGAAGGGGGTGCAGTAATAGGACAACAACGAGATCCCTGGCTTTACGTGATCACTGTCACCAATAACCGAGAGTTTTCCTAGTGGACCAGATGTATTTTCAGGCAAACAATAATATATGTTTTTCAAATATTGGACTATTTAGGCAAAATATAAACAGTTAGACCCACAAAATTATTTCTACACAGACGAAAATATCAATCAAACAATTTTTTGATCATATAAAAAAGGTTTCAAATTTTATTATTCCACTCCCAAATTGGGTTACAATCTAACATATAAAAAAACCATCATGTAATTTATGCATCAAAATTAGAGTATTAAAACAATAGTCAAAGTTAAAACAGTAGTCGACGCAGCGTTTCGGTGCTTTTTTCCTTTTTGTCACCTTCTTCAGGACGTTTTAAAAAACAATTGACTCCAATAGCTCTATGAATAAAATAAAAATATTTCAATTTCATTTCTGTGCAAAAAGAATTTCACCTATTTGCCTAGTCTCAAATGTCAATTGATTCTATAAGTATAATCTATTCGGCCACACTCATTAAAGTTAAAACTCTCACTTTATCTTTAGGAGCACCCATTTACACATTTCTTGTGAATGCCCTATGTTCAGTAGTACTTCTATAAGGATTCAATCACACACTCTTCAATTGCGCTTTATAATACATATTTGAGGCCTGATTATATGGCCTGTTCACTCTACCTGTTTTTTTATGAGCGATTGGTTGCAAAAGAATTACTTTCTGCGAAGTTTCAGCACATATTGATAGTAGCTCAGGCACCTCAGGTTTCCTTGAGCTCTGGAAATTAATCAATATGAAATAATGGCTCAGTAATAGTATTCTAAAATGTCTTATCTATTGTTACTCATGACCAAAACTCGTGCCCTATTACCTTTCTTATTGGAACAATGTGCTCTTCTGATTACACGGAGGAGCCACCGTAAAATAACGAGAAGTAATGTAGTTTTTATGGGTTATGAGCCTGGAAAATACAAAGAGTATTTGTTGATTAAATAAAATAACCAGTCTGAGTGATTGTTATTCTACTCGGTACTAGATACAATGTACTAACCTTTTTTGTTGATAAAGGTTACTTCATTAGCAGAGCTTAACTCCTGCACGTTTGGTCTATAGAGGTTTCTTCATATTTTGTTGTCGAAGCCACTCTATACTGGAGATAAAGAGGACCATTTATGCTTTCATTTTGTTTAAAACTTTAAGTTTTTTAAACATGATTATATACACATCTCGATTTATTCCATTAACATTGCCCAAGTGCGCAGATTGTTATTCAGTGCGTCTGAGCACTGGGTCGAATTAATGTTGTTACAGCGGGTGCGTATTTTTTCTATTCAGTCCAATTTTATAAGGCTCGCTTCTTCCCTTTCATGTAGGCTCCACGAGTCTAAAGGTTAAGGGTTTAAATACTCGATCCCTACTACCTACACGATTCCCAGGATTGGGGTCTATTAATTATAATTCCCTGTGACTGGGTTTGTTCTTACCTTTGAGTCGGATTTCGGCCTCCCTGCTCCTCCGTGTATGCGTCTTCTTTGGGATTTCGAAGAGTCCCGTTTCGACGCTCTACCTGTGCTTTTAAGGTCTATGGTTACTATTGACCCGGAAGTGCTTTTTTACCAATGGTATCGAGTTTACAAAAATAATCAAAAATAATATATTGATTGTCGACAATGGTAAAGATCGAGTCGACGACCTTTTTGTTAATAATATATATGTAGTGGTGTTTGCCACTGACACGAGCGCGAGGGAAACCGGTAGTTGGTATCACTCGGTATTTTCATCAGTATCTATTCAGAGATAGTGTCCCCCAATTCTGTAAATTTAAGTATATATCTAGGGACCACAGCGTTTGATTATCGTCTTTAATTTTAACCAAGCTCTATATTCATTTGTATATAGTATTAATGAATACATTTTTAGTGTCGGCCATCTTGGAATGGGCTGATTTTACGAGTAAATCTCGAGGTGTCGGTTTAAGTTCTATTTTTGTGTGGCAATCTATATTCTATGAGTCCTCATCATATTTCCCATCTTTTGTAAGCCATATACATCCACCGTTGCATAAACAGTTTTTTACGAATTGATATTGACATTTGTCGATCATAATGGATTTACAATGTCTGTTTCTGATACACGTAATTAATTGTCAAATCTCAGGAAAGAAATACAATCGTTACAATATATTTCTACTCATTTAAAAACCATACAAATAATCAAATGAATAAACAGTTTGTTAAAGAAGTGATTTTATCCGTTTTAACATTTATAGGTCTTAATATTCTTAGAATATCTACTCCTGATACACGTATTCATTTCCGAGTCTCTGGAAAGTCCATATCTGAACTTTGTGTGATAGCTCCCTATTGTATTGCGACATCATATGCTTCAGTGTTTAGCCAATGACATACAAATTTCTCACATCCTGGGATATATTCCCTGGGGATAAAAACCCTCACAATCTACATTCATTTAGTAGCTCTGCATTATTCATAACAAAGAGTGGAAACCAAACAAAATCTGATACCAATATAGAGGTTCTGAATATCCACAGGATCAATATCTAATTCATAGAATTAATCTCTCCCATTCCTCCCTGTTGTTTAGACCGGTGCGAAAGGAGTTGAATAGGGACATGTAGAACTGCTCTCTCTTTTTTCTTTTATTGTCTACATTACCACCTCGGGTATTCTGTGTGATGGCCTCTAATACACACCATTTCAGATCTTCTAATTTGTGGTTGTGTGTTAACCAATGTTCTACCAGGGGGGCTGATTTCTTTTGGGTTCGGATGGCAGATTTATGTTCAGTAATTCTTGTTCTCACTTCTCTCGCAGTTTCACCTATGTATACTTTGTTACATGGGCAAATGATCATGTAAATGAGGTTTTTAGTTCTACAGTTCACAAAGGTTTTAATTTTGTGTTCTACTCCATTGTGCTGAACGGTGTTGCCTTTGATTAACGATTCACAATTTGAACACATATTACAGGCAAAGTTCCCCGTAGGGAACGGAGTATTATTGATGGTATTTTGATGATTTCGGGTCTGTTCTTTAAACGTGTGGACCAAGCTATTTCTGATTGTTTTGTTTCTTCTGAAACTAAACATAGGTTTAGGGATCTTTTCACCAGGTCTATTATTCAGTAACGTCCAGTTCCGATTGATAATGTTTTTAATTTTGTTGCTAGCTGAACTGTAATTAGTTACAAAAATAAGTTTATCTCGAGTTTTCTCTTTGGTGTTTTTATCATCATGTTTTTCAAACAGTGAATCTCTGTTGAAATATTTTGCGCGCTTGTATGCTCTTTTGATCAGATTCTTTGGATAGCCTCTCTGTCTGAGTTTATCTGATAAGACATCTGCATGTTTATTAAAATCTCGCATACTTGTGCAGTTTCTTCTGATGCGTAAGTACTGCCCAAAGGGTATATTGTCCTTTTGGCTGCTGGGGTGGTTACTTCTATAATGTAATAGTGTATTTCGATCGGTCGGTTTTGTATAGAGATCAACTTCTAAGATACCACCATTTGATCTTATATTGATGTCCAAGAATTCTATTACTTCTTTGTTATAATTAGAAGTAAACTTCAGATTTTTGTCCCCTAGATTTAACCATATAATGAACTCATTGAGCAGCTCTATCGTACCAGACCAGATAAAAAAAATATCATCGATGAATCTTGACCAGTGTGTAATATTTTCGCTAAATGGAGCCAGTTCATTAAAAATATGTTTGTCTTCGAATGCCGCTACATAAAGGCAAGCTAGACTTGGGGCACAGGTGGCCCCCATGCTGGTGCCTTTGATTTGTTTATAAAAATCATTTTTAAATAAAAAAATATTATTTTTTAAAATAATTTTGGCACAATCTATAATAAATGTAACATGATGATTTAAATCTGCCGAATCTGTTTTTAGGAGGCCCTCTAACATCTCAATGGTGTCGTCTTGCGGGATGTTTGTATAGAGGGCCTCGATATCTAGAGTCACCAGCCATTGTGTGGTCACATCGTATGCTAAGCCTTCAACTTTCTGAATCATACAGGTTGTATCTTTTATATAAGCTTTCTGCTTAGTTACGATAGGTTGCAAGAATCTATCAATATATTTGCTCAAAGGTTCGGTTACAGAATTTATAGATGACACTATAGGTCTCATGGGTGGATTAGTCATACTCTTATGGACTTTTGGAAGTCCATAAAGGGCAGGAATTATTGGTGCTTCATTCTTTAAAAATTTGTATTCATCTGTGCAGATGACCTCATCTTCTCTGGCGTAATCAAGGAGAGTATTAACCTTCTTCACCAAGGCGTTCCATTCTGATCTACTTGAGGAACAATAGTGTTCTTTATTATTAAGTAAGTCCCTCATTCTATTGTCATAATCGTCAGAGTTCATAAGGACAATACTTCCCCCTTTGTCCCCTGGTTTGACTGTCAGGAGATCATTATTTTCTAGGTTTTTTAAAGCCGTTCTTTCAAGGGGACTTAAATTATTTACGTCCCTTAAGGGGTGAGTTAAAAGTTCTACAATATTGCTTTCAACTACTTTTTCAAAAAGGTCTACGTGTTTATTGACCATCCCAATGTTGGGAGTCCAAGTGGATTTTGCTTTCAATCCAGATTTATTGTGTACAGTTTCTTGGGGTGATTTGTCTCTAAAATAGTCCTGTAATCTGATTTTCCTAAAAAACCCTTGAAGGTCTCTCTCTAGGTTATATTTATTAATTTTGCTGCTGATTGCGAAACCTAAGCCCTTTTCTAAGACATTTTTTTCTGTTTCTGTCAGAACAGTGTCAGAGAGGTTAATAATCGCGGCCTTTTGATTTAGTCCCATTTTGGTTGGCTCCTGGTGTAGTACCTCTTCTGTTGTTGAGGTTGAGGGAAGGACTTCCCTCTCCCCCTGCCTCTCGATTGGTTGTGCTGGTTTTGGTGGTTCCCTCGACCACGTTGCCCTAAAAAAGATAGCGAGTCTCTGCTTGGTGTTGATGTGGACTCACCACCTTTTGTTCTATCTGTTGTTTTGTCTTGTTCAGAGTCTGTGCTTGTGTACGAGGAGTCTGACCAAGTTACACGTTTTTTTGGGTATGTGCGCCAAGCTTGTTGCCCCTGGTTTCTATATGGGTAATTTTCTCTCGGACGATCAAAGTAATCTTTTTGGGTGTAAGGATAAACAGTTTCAGTGCTGTAATTCATGACGTCTTTGTTGAATTTGGTCATTTTCTTACTGAATAGGTAATCCTTATACCCTGAGACATCCCTTTGGATTTCTTCTAATTTTTTCTTGGCGTCTTCTAGAACTGTAGTGTCTAATTTAGCTTCTAGATCTGCTATTTCTTGTCTCTCAATGATTAAGATAGAGTTGGCTGTTTCAATTATTAGCAACATCCAATCCCTGCTGCATCTATTGGCAATCAGGGTCCAGTTTTCTATAAATCCTGGATGTCGGATAAATACACCGGGTTCATTCCTTACTTGGAGCCCACTGGGAATTATACCCTTTCTTAGATAATCAATCAGAAAGTCAGCGTGTAACTCTGTACGTATTAGTTTCTTTTTGTTGTTCCATAATTCCCTCCATTGTTCCTCATCATTGTTGGTACTTGAGGTTGCAGTGTAATTTTTAGATGTGCCATTCACAATCTTATTAAACTCTTCTTCTGAGAATCCTTTGGTTTTTAAGGCATCCATATTTGGAAATTAGTTGGATGCACTCAATGGGCTAATACCCAAGACGGATAGGTCTATAGTGAGAACGAAGCCTCCCAGCTAACAAGCTGTACAGTAAATATATCAAAAAAGTGGGAGGTACCCCTGTAATCTGTGGCAGGGAAGGGGGTGCAGTAATAGGACAACAACGAGATCCCTGGCTTTACGTGATCACTGTCACCAATAACCGAGAGTTTTCCTAGTGGACCAGATGTATTTTCAGGCAAACAATAATATATGTTTTTCAAATATTGGACTATTTAGGCAAAATATAAACAGTTAGACCCCCAAAATTATTTCTACACAGACGAAAATATCAATCAAACAATTTTTTGATCATATAAAAAAGGTTTCAAATTTTATTATTCCACTCCCAAATTGGGTTACAATCTAACATATAAAAAAACCATCATGTAATTTATGCATCAAAATTAGAGTATTAAAACAATAGTCAAAGTTAAAACAGTAGTCGACGCAGCGTTTCGGTGCTTTTTTCCTTTTTGTCACCTTCTTCAGGACGTTTTAAAAAACAATTGACTCCAATAGCTCTATGAATAAAATAAAAATATTTCAATTTCATTTCTGTGCAAAAAGAATTTCACCTATTTGCCTAGTCTCAAATGTCAATTGATTCTATAAGTATAATCTATTCGGCCACACTCATTAAAGTTAAAACTCTCACTTTATCTTTAGGAGCACCCATTTACACATTTCTTGTGAATGCCCTATGTTCAGTAGTACTTCTATAAGGATTCAATCACACACTCTTCAATTGCGCTTTATAATACATATTTGAGGCCTGATTATATGGCCTGTTCACTCTACCTGTTTTTTTATGAGCGATTGGTTGCAAAAGAATTACTTTCTGCGAAGTTTCAGCACATATTGATAGTAGCTCAGGCACCTCAGGTTTCCTTGAGCTCTGGAAATTAATCAATATGAAATAATGGCTCAGTAATAGTATTCTAAAATGTCTTATCTATTGTTACTCATGACCAAAACTCGTGCCCTATTACCTTTCTTATTGGAACAATGTGCTCTTCTGATTACACGGAGGAGCCACCGTAAAATAACGAGAAGTAATGTAGTTTTTATGGGTTATGAGCCTGGAAAATACAAAGAGTATTTGTTGATTAAATAAAATAACCAGTCTGAGTGATTGTTATTCTACTCGGTACTAGATACAATGTACTAACCTTTTTTGTTGATAAAGGTTACTTCATTAGCAGAGCTTAACTCCTGCACGTTTGGTCTATAGAGGTTTCTTCATATTTTGTTGTCGAAGCCACTCTATACTGGAGATAAAGAGGACCATTTATGCTTTCATTTTGTTTAAAACTTTAAGTTTTTTAAACATGATTATATACACATCTCGATTTATTCCATTAACATTGCCCAAGTGCGCAGATTGTTATTCAGTGCGTCTGAGCACTGGGTCGAATTAATGTTGTTACAGCGGGTGCGTATTTTTTCTATTCAGTCCAATTTTATAAGGCTCGCTTCTTCCCTTTCATGTAGGCTCCACGAGTCTAAAGGTTAAGGGTTTAAATACTCGATCCCTACTACCTACACGATTCCCAGGATTGGGGTCTATTAATTATAATTCCCTGTGACTGGGTTTGTTCTTACCTTTGAGTCGGATTTCGGCCTCCCTGCTCCTCCGTGTATGCGTCTTCTTTGGGATTTCGAAGAGTCCCGTTTCGACGCTCTACCTGTGCTTTTAAGGTCTATGGTTACTATTGACCCGGAAGTGCTTTTTTACCAATGGTATCGAGTTTACAAAAATAATCAAAAATAATATATTGATTGTCGACAATGGTAAAGATCGAGTCGACGACCTTTTTGTTAATAATATATATGTAGTGGTGTTTGCCACTGACACGAGCGCGAGGGAAACCGGTAGTTGGTATCACTCGGTATTTTCATCAGTATCTATTCAGAGATAGTGTCCCCCAATTCTGTAAATTTAAGTATATATCTAGGGACCACAGCGTTTGATTATCGTCTTTAATTTTAACCAAGCTCTATATTCATTTGTATATAGTATTAATGAATACATTTTTAGTGTCGGCCATCTTGGAATGGGCTGATTTTACGAGTAAATCTCGAGGTGTCGGTTTAAGTTCTATTTTTGTGTGGCAATCTATATTCTATGAGTCCTCATCATATTTCCCATCTTTTGTAAGCCATATACATCCACCGTTGCATAAACAGTTTTTTACGAATTGATATTGACATTTGTCGATCATAATGGATTTACAATGTCTGTTTCTGATACACGTAATTAATTGTCAAATCTCAGGAAAGAAATACAATCGTTACAATATATTTCTACTCATTTAAAAACCATACAAATAATCAAATGAATAAACAGTTTGTTAAAGAAGTGATTTTATCCGTTTTAACATTTATAGGTCTTAATATTCTTAGAATATCTACTCCTGATACACGTATTCATTTCCGAGTCTCTGGAAAGTCCATATCTGAACTTTGTGTGATAGCTCCCTATTGTATTGCGACATCATATGCTTCAGTGTTTAGCCAATGACATACAAATTTCTCACATCCTGGGATATATTCCCTGGGGATAAAAACCCTCACAATCTACATTCATTTAGTAGCTCTGCATTATTCATAACAAAGAGTGGAAACCAAACAAAATCTGATACCAATATAGAGGTTCTGAATATCCACAGGATCAATATCTAATTCATAGAATTAATCTCTCCCATTCCTCCCTGTTGTTTAGACCGGTGCGAAAGGAGTTGAATAGGGACATGTAGAACTGCTCTCTCTTTTTTCTTTTATTGTCTACATTACCACCTCGGGTATTCTGTGTGATGGCCTCTAATACACACCATTTCAGATCTTCTAATTTGTGGTTGTGTGTTAACCAATGTTCTACCAGGGGGGCTGATTTCTTTTGGGTTCGGATGGCAGATTTATGTTCAGTAATTCTTGTTCTCACTTCTCTCGCAGTTTCACCTATGTATACTTTGTTACATGGGCAAATGATCATGTAAATGAGGTTTTTAGTTCTACAGTTCACAAAGGTTTTAATTTTGTGTTCTACTCCATTGTGCTGAACGGTGTTGCCTTTGATTAACGATTCACAATTTGAACACATATTACAGGCAAAGTTCCCCGTAGGGAACGGAGTATTATTGATGGTATTTTGATGATTTCGGGTCTGTTCTTTAAACGTGTGGACCAAGCTATTTCTGATTGTTTTGTTTCTTCTGAAACTAAACATAGGTTTAGGGATCTTTTCACCAGGTCTATTATTCAGTAACGTCCAGTTCCGATTGATAATGTTTTTAATTTTGTTGCTAGCTGAACTGTAATTAGTTACAAAAATAAGTTTATCTCGAGTTTTCTCTTTGGTGTTTTTATCATCATGTTTTTCAAACAGTGAATCTCTGTTGAAATATTTTGCGCGCTTGTATGCTCTTTTGATCAGATTCTTTGGATAGCCTCTCTGTCTGAGTTTGTCTGATAAGACATCTGCATGTTTATTAAAATCTCGCATACTTGTGCAGTTTCTTCTGATGCGTAAGTACTGCCCAAAGGGTATATTGTCCTTTTGGCTGCTGGGGTGGTTACTTCTATAATGTAATAGTGTATTTCGATCGGTCGGTTTTGTATAATATGTGTTCAAATTGTGAATCGTTAATCAAAGGCAACACCGTTCAGCACAATGGAGTAGAACACAAAATTAAAACCTTTGTGAACTGTAGAACTAAAAACCTCATTTACATGATCATTTGCCCATGTAACAAAGTATACATAGGTGAAACTGCGAGAGAAGTGAGAACAAGAATTACTGAACATAAATCTGCCATCCGAACCCAAAAGAAATCAGCCCCCCTGGTAGAACATTGGTTAACACACAACCACAAATTAGAAGATCTGAAATGGTGTGTATTAGAGGCCATCACACAGAATACCCGAGGTGGTAATGTAGACAATAAAAGAAAAAAGAGAGAGCAGTTCTACATGTCCCTATTCAACTCCTTTCGCACCGGTCTAAACAACAGGGAGGAATGGGAGAGATTAATTCTATGAATTAGATATTGATCCTGTGGATATTCAGAACCTCTATATTGGTATCAGATTTTGTTTGGTTTCCACTCTTTGTTATGAATAATGCAGAGCTACTAAATGAATGTAGATTGTGAGGGTTTTTATCCCCAGGGAATATATCCCAGGATGTGAGAAATTTGTATGTCATTGGCTAAACACTGAAGCATATGATGTCGCAATACAATAGGGAGCTATCACACAAAGTTCAGATATGGACTTTCCAGAGACTCGGAAATGAATACGTGTATCAGGAGTAGATATTCTAAGAATATTAAGACCTATAAATGTTAAAACGGATAAAATCACTTCTTTAACAAACTGTTTATTCATTTGATTATTTGTATGGTTTTTAAATGAGTAGAAATATATTGTAACGATTGTATTTCTTTCCTGAGATTTGACAATTAATTACGTGTATCAGAAACAGACATTGTAAATCCATTATGATCGACAAATGTCAATATCAATTCGTAAAAAACTGTTTATGCAACGGTGGATGTATATGGCTTACAAAAGATGGGAAATATGATGAGGACTCATAGAATATAGATTGCCACACAAAAATAGAACTTAAACCGACACCTCGAGATTTACTCGTAAAATCAGCCCATTCCAAGATGGCCGACACTAAAAATGTATTCATTAATACTATATACAAATGAATATAGAGCTTGGTTAAAATTAAAGACGATAATCAAACGCTGTGGTCCCTAGATATATACTTAAATTTACAGAATTGGGGGACACTATCTCTGAATAGATACTGATGAAAATACCGAGTGATACCAACTACCGGTTTCCCTCGCGCTCGTGTCAGTGGCAAACACCACTACATATATATTATTAACAAAAAGGTCGTCGACTCGATCTTTACCATTGTCGACAATCAATATATTATTTTTGATTATTTTTGTAAACTCGATACCATTGGTAAAAAAGCACTTCCGGGTCAATAGTAACCATAGACCTTAAAAGCACAGGTAGAGCGTCGAAACGGGACTCTTCGAAATCCCAAAGAAGACGCATACACGGAGGAGCAGGGAGGCCGAAATCCGACTCAAAGGTAAGAACAAACCCAGTCACAGGGAATTATAATTAATAGACCCCAATCCTGGGAATCGTGTAGGTAGTAGGGATCGAGTATTTAAACCCTTAACCTTTAGACTCGTGGAGCCTACATGAAAGGGAAGAAGCGAGCCTTATAAAATTGGACTGAATAGAAAAAATACGCACCCGCTGTAACAACATTAATTCGACCCAGTGCTCAGACGCACTGAATAACAATCTGCGCACTTGGGCAATGTTAATGGAATAAATCGAGATGTGTATATAATCATGTTTAAAAAACTTAAAGTTTTAAACAAAATGAAAGCATAAATGGTCCTCTTTATCTCCAGTATAGAGTGGCTTCGACAACAAAATATGAAGAAACCTCTATAGACCAAACGTGCAGGAGTTAAGCTCTGCTAATGAAGTAACCTTTATCAACAAAAAAGGTTAGTACATTGTATCTAGTACCGAGTAGAATAACAATCACTCAGACTGGTTATTTTATTTAATCAACAAATACTCTTTGTATTTTCCAGGCTCATAACCCATAAAAACTACATTACTTCTCGTTATTTTACGGTGGCTCCTCCGTGTAATCAGAAGAGCACATTGTTCCAATAAGAAAGGTAATAGGGCACGAGTTTTGGTCATGAGTAACAATAGATAAGACATTTTAGAATACTATTACTGAGCCATTATTTCATATTGATTAATTTCCAGAGCTCAAGGAAACCTGAGGTGCCTGAGCTACTATCAATATGTGCTGAAACTTCGCAGAAAGTAATTCTTTTGCAACCAATCGCTCATAAAAAAACAGGTAGAGTGAACAGGCCATATAATCAGGCCTCAAATATGTATTATAAAGCGCAATTGAAGAGTGTGTGATTGAATCCTTATAGAAGTACTACTGAACATAGGGCATTCACAAGAAATGTGTAAATGGGTGCTCCTAAAGATAAAGTGAGAGTTTTAACTTTAATGAGTGTGGCCGAATAGATTATACTTATAGAATCAATTGACATTTGAGACTAGGCAAATAGGTGAAATTCTTTTTGCACAGAAATGAAATTGAAATATTTTTATTTTATTCATAGAGCTATTGGAGTCAATTGTTTTTTAAAACGTCCTGAAGAAGGTGACAAAAAGGAAAAAAGCACCGAAACGCTGCGTCGACTACTGTTTTAACTTTGACTATTGTTTTAATACTCTAATTTTGATGCATAAATTACATGATGGTTTTTTTATATGTTAGATTGTAACCCAATTTGGGAGTGGAATAATAAAATTTGAAACCTTTTTTATATGATCAAAAAATTGTTTGATTGATATTTTCGTCTGTGTAGAAATAATTTTGTGGGTCTAACTGTTTATATTTTGCCTAAATAGTCCAATATTTGAAAAACATATATTATTGTTTGCCTGAAAATACATCTGGTCCACTAGGAAAACTCTCGGTTATTGGTGACAGTGATCACGTAAAGCCAGGGATCTCGTTGTTGTCCTATTACTGCACCCCCTTCCCTGCCACAGATTACAGGGGTACCTCCCACTTTTTTGATATATTTACTGTACAGCTTGTTAGCTGGGAGGCTTCGTTCTCACTATAGACCTATCCGTCTTGGGTATTAGCCCATTGAGTGCATCCAACTAATTTCCAAATATGGATGCCTTAAAAACCAAAGGATTCTCAGAAGAAGAGTTTAATAAGATTGTGAATGGCACATCTAAAAATTACACTGCAACCTCAAGTACCAACAATGATGAGGAACAATGGAGGGAATTATGGAACAACAAAAAGAAACTAATACGTACAGAGTTACACGCTGACTTTCTGATTGATTATCTAAGAAAGGGTATAATTCCCAGTGGGCTCCAAGTAAGGAATGAACCCGGTGTATTTATCCGACATCCAGGATTTATAGAAAACTGGACCCTGATTGCCAATAGATGCAGCAGGGATTGGATGTTGCTAATAATTGAAACAGCCAACTCTATCTTAATCATTGAGAGACAAGAAATAGCAGATCTAGAAGCTAAATTAGACACTACAGTTCTAGAAGACGCCAAGAAAAAATTAGAAGAAATCCAAAGGGATGTCTCAGGGTATAAGGATTACCTATTCAGTAAGAAAATGACCAAATTCAACAAAGACGTCATGAATTACAGCACTGAAACTGTTTATCCTTACACCCAAAAAGATTACTTTGATCGTCCGAGAGAAAATTACCCATATAGAAACCAGGGGCAACAAGCTTGGCGCACATACCCAAAAAAACGTGTAACTTGGTCAGACTCCTCGTACACAAGCACAGACTCTGAACAAGACAAAACAACAGATAGAACAAAAGGTGGTGAGTCCACATCAACACCAAGCAGAGACTCGCTATCTTTTTTAGGGCAACGTGGTCGAGGGAACCACCAAAACCAGCACAACCAATCGAGAGGCAGGGGGAGAGGGAAGTCCTTCCCTCAACCTCAACAACAGAAGAGGTACTACACCAGGAGCCAACCAAAATGGGACTAAATCAAAAGGCCGCGATTATTAACCTCTCTGACACTGTTCTGACAGAAACAGAAAAAAATGTCTTAGAAAAGGGCTTAGGTTTCGCAATCAGCAGCAAAATTAATAAATATAACCTAGAGAGAGACCTTCAAGGGTTTTTTAGGAAAATCAGATTACAGGACTATTTTAGAGACAAATCACCCCAAGAAACTGTACACAATAAATCTGGATTGAAAGCAAAATCCACTTGGACTCCCAACATTGGGATGGTCAATAAACACGTAGACCTTTTTGAAAAAGTAGTTGAAAGCAATATTGTAGAACTTTTAACTCACCCCTTAAGGGACGTAAATAATTTAAGTCCCCTTGAAAGAACGGCTTTAAAAAACCTAGAAAATAATGATCTCCTGACAGTCAAACCAGGGGACAAAGGGGGAAGTATTGTCCTTATGAACTCTGACGATTATGACAATAGAATGAGGGACTTACTTAATAATAAAGAACACTATTGTTCCTCAAGTAGATCAGAATGGAACGCCTTGGTGAAGAAGGTTAATACTCTCCTTGATTACGCCAGAGAAGATGAGGTCATCTGCACAGATGAATACAAATTTTTAAAGAATGAAGCACCAATAATTCCTGCCCTTTATGGACTTCCAAAAGTCCATAAGAGTATGACTAATCCACCCATGAGACCTATAGTGTCATCTATAAATTCTGTAACCGAACCTTTGAGCAAATATATTGATAGATTCTTGCAACCTATCGTAACTAAGCAGAAAGCTTATATAAAAGATACAACCTGTATGATTCAGAAAGTTGAAGGCTTAGCATACGATGTGACCACACAATGGCTGGTGACTCTAGATATCGAGGCCCTCTATACAAACATCCCGCAAGACGACACCATTGAGATGTTAGAGGGCCTCCTAAAAACAGATTCGGCAGGTTTAAATCATCATGTTACATTTATTATAGATTGTGCCAAAATTATTTTAAAAAATAATATTTTTTTATTTAAAAATGATTTTTATAAACAAATCAAAGGCACCAGCATGGGGGCCACCTGTGCCCCAAGTCTAGCTTGCCTTTATGTAGCGGCATTCGAAGACAAACATATTTTTAATGAACTGGCTCCATTTAGCGAAAATATTACACACTGGTCAAGATTCATCGATGATATTTTTTTTATCTGGTCTGGTACGATAGAGCTGCTCAATGAGTTCATTATATGGTTAAATCTAGGGGACAAAAATCTGAAGTTTACTTCTAATTATAACAAAGAAGTAATAGAATTCTTGGACATCAATATAAGATCAAATGGTGGTATCTTAGAAGTTGATCTCTATACAAAACCGACCGATCGAAATACACTATTACATTATAGAAGTAACCACCCCAGCAGCCAAAAGGACAATATACCCTTTGGGCAGTACTTACGCATCAGAAGAAACTGCACAAGTATGCGAGATTTTAATAAACATGCAGATGTCTTATCAGACAAACTCAGACAGAGAGGCTATCCAAAGAATCTGATCAAAAGAGCATACAAGCGCGCAAAATATTTCAACAGAGATTCACTGTTTGAAAAACATGATGATAAAAACACCAAAGAGAAAACTCGAGATAAACTTATTTTTGTAACTAATTACAGTTCAGCTAGCAACAAAATTAAAAACATTATCAATCGGAACTGGACGTTACTGAATAATAGACCTGGTGAAAAGATCCCTAAACCTATGTTTAGTTTCAGAAGAAACAAAACAATCAGAAATAGCTTGGTCCACACGTTTAAAGAACAGACCCGAAATCATCAAAATACCATCAATAATACTCCGTTCCCTACGGGGAACTTTGCCTGTAATATGTGTTCAAATTGTGAATCGTTAATCAAAGGCAACACCGTTCAGCACAATGGAGTAGAACACAAAATTAAAACCTTTGTGAACTGTAGAACTAAAAACCTCATTTACATGATCATTTGCCCATGTAACAAAGTATACATAGGTGAAACTGCGAGAGAAGTGAGAACAAGAATTACTGAACATAAATCTGCCATCCGAACCCAAAAGAAATCAGCCCCCCTGGTAGAACATTGGTTAACACACAACCACAAATTAGAAGATCTGAAATGGTGTGTATTAGAGGCCATCACACAGAATACCCGAGGTGGTAATGTAGACAATAAAAGAAAAAAGAGAGAGCAGTTCTACATGTCCCTATTCAACTCCTTTCGCACCGGTCTAAACAACAGGGAGGAATGGGAGAGATTAATTCTATGAATTAGATATTGATCCTGTGGATATTCAGAACCTCTATATTGGTATCAGATTTTGTTTGGTTTCCACTCTTTGTTATGAATAATGCAGAGCTACTAAATGAATGTAGATTGTGAGGGTTTTTATCCCCAGGGAATATATCCTAGGATGTGAGAAATTTGTATGTCATTGGCTAAACACTGAAGCATATGATGTCGCAATACAATAGGGAGCTATCACACAAAGTTCAGATATGGACTTTCCAGAGACTCGGAAATGAATACGTGTATCAGGAGTAGATATTCTAAGAATATTAAGACCTATAAATGTTAAAACGGATAAAATCACTTCTTTAACAAACTGTTTATTCATTTGATTATTTGTATGGTTTTTAAATGAGTAGAAATATATTGTAACGATTGTATTTCTTTCCTGAGATTTGACAATTAATTACGTGTATCAGAAACAGACATTGTAAATCCATTATGATCGACAAATGTCAATATCAATTCGTAAAAAACTGTTTATGCAACGGTGGATGTATATGGCTTACAAAAGATGGGAAATATGATGAGGACTCATAGAATATAGATTGCCACACAAAAATAGAACTTAAACCGACACCTCGAGATTTACTCGTAAAATCAGCCCATTCCAAGATGGCCGACACTAAAAATGTATTCATTAATACTATATACAAATGAATATAGAGCTTGGTTAAAATTAAAGACGATAATCAAACGCTGTGGTCCCTAGATATATACTTAAATTTACAGAATTGGGGGACACTATCTCTGAATAGATACTGATGAAAATACCGAGTGATACCAACTACCGGTTTCCCTCGCGCTCGTGTCAGTGGCAAACACCACTACATATATATTATTAACAAAAAGGTCGTCGACTCGATCTTTACCATTGTCGACAATCAATATATTATTTTTGATTATTTTTGTAAACTCGATACCATTGGTAAAAAAGCACTTCCGGGTCAATAGTAACCATAGACCTTAAAAGCACAGGTAGAGCGTCGAAACGGGACTCTTCGAAATCCCAAAGAAGACGCATACACGGAGGAGCAGGGAGGCCGAAATCCGACTCAAAGGTAAGAACAAACCCAGTCACAGGGAATTATAATTAATAGACCCCAATCCTGGGAATCGTGTAGGTAGTAGGGATCGAGTATTTAAACCCTTAACCTTTAGACTCGTGGAGCCTACATGAAAGGGAAGAAGCGAGCCTTATAAAATTGGACTGAATAGAAAAAATACGCACCCGCTGTAACAACATTAATTCGACCCAGTGCTCAGACGCACTGAATAACAATCTGCGCACTTGGGCAATGTTAATGGAATAAATCGAGATGTGTATATAATCATGTTTAAAAAACTTAAAGTTTTAAACAAAATGAAAGCATAAATGGTCCTCTTTATCTCCAGTATAGAGTGGCTTCGACAACAAAATATGAAGAAACCTCTATAGACCAAACGTGCAGGAGTTAAGCTCTGCTAATGAAGTAACCTTTATCAACAAAAAAGGTTAGTACATTGTATCTAGTACCGAGTAGAATAACAATCACTCAGACTGGTTATTTTATTTAATCAACAAATACTCTTTGTATTTTCCAGGCTCATAACCCATAAAAACTACATTACTTCTCGTTATTTTACGGTGGCTCCTCCGTGTAATCAGAAGAGCACATTGTTCCAATAAGAAAGGTAATAGGGCACGAGTTTTGGTCATGAGTAACAATAGATAAGACATTTTAGAATACTATTACTGAGCCATTATTTCATATTGATTAATTTCCAGAGCTCAAGGAAACCTGAGGTGCCTGAGCTACTATCAATATGTGCTGAAACTTCGCAGAAAGTAATTCTTTTGCAACCAATCGCTCATAAAAAAACAGGTAGAGTGAACAGGCCATATAATCAGGCCTCAAATATGTATTATAAAGCGCAATTGAAGAGTGTGTGATTGAATCCTTATAGAAGTACTACTGAACATAGGGCATTCACAAGAAATGTGTAAATGGGTGCTCCTAAAGATAAAGTGAGAGTTTTAACTTTAATGAGTGTGGCCGAATAGATTATACTAATAGAATCAATTGACATTTGAGACTAGGCAAATAGGTGAAATTCTTTTTGCACAGAAATGAAATTGAAATATTTTTATTTTATTCATAGAGCTATTGGAGTCAATTGTTTTTTAAAACGTCCTGAAGAAGGTGACAAAAAGGAAAAAAGCACCGAAACGCTGCGTCGACTACTGTTTTAACTTTGACTATTGTTTTAATACTCTAATTTTGATGCATAAATTACATGATGGTTTTTTTATATGTTAGATTGTAACCCAATTTGGGAGTGGAATAATAAAATTTGAAACCTTTTTTATATGATCAAAAAATTGTTTGATTGATATTTTCGTCTGTGTAGAAATAATTTTGTGGGTCTAACTGTTTATATTTTGCCTAAATAGTCCAATATTTGAAAAACATATATTATTGTTTGCCTGAAAATACATCTGGTCCACTAGGAAAACTCTCGGTTATTGGTGACAGTGATCACGTAAAGCCAGGGATCTCGTTGTTGTCCTATTTAGTGAATTTTGATACATTCTGAGAACAGCAAAAATAAACCATTTAACATGTATAATTAATTCTGTACTGTTTGCATTTATGATGTATATGTAGAACTGTGTAGGAGGCATGGAGAAGGTGAGTTTTCTGTAAGTGTTAAATTTATTGTATGCAGTGCTGCACTTCTACGTATTCTTTCATATGCTGGACTACATCTGCACAATGAGATACCTAAGCAAAGGAAACACAAGTGATGTGATTGTGAAATGAGCAAAATAAATTGCACATATTTCAATTACATCACTTGAGTTTCCTATCATTACGAATCACATTGTGCAGATCAAGTTTAGGTCTGTCCAGGGAAACATAGGAGGTTTCTACTTTGTTGAAGAGTGCAGTGGACATGACTCACTTCATTAGTAGACTTTCACAGATATTATCTCCTCTGTACACTTCAACAAGTGTAAATCTCATCTTGAACTCTGAGTAGGCCTCACCTCAAACAAATCTCTGGATAGGAGACATGTTATTGGCATACTGAAGCGACACTTTTCTGAAACAAGAGCAATGCAAAAGATGCACCATGTTTTAAGATAGGCCTCACTTCATCTGCATCAAGATACTGTTAGTTTAAAATGTATATCTTTAGCATTGTGTAGAGGACCTGGAGAAGCAGAAGCTTCTGTCAGTGTCAAAGTTGTTGAAAAACTATTTGTCCTTCAATATTTTCCCTTGTCTTTTGTAATTTTTAAATACATATTTTAATTTTTTTTCAAATGTTGGTTCTCTCTTTCACAGATTGAAAGTATAGAAATAAAATGTGATTAATTTAACGGCAATTACAAGGTAAATAGTTGTACTCTTTTCGTTACATTTCTATCACATTCACCTACTATTAGATCCACTGCTTCACTTCTTTAATCCTCAGTTTCCTGCCTTTGCTACTTTCCTCATTCCTTTCTCTATTACCTATTTACTCAACTCCTTCCACTCTTTTTCTCAGTCCCTCTGTTCTCATAGTTCCTCAGTCTTGTTCACTCACTCCATCTCTATTACTCTTAGTGTCTGTGAATTACTTTCCCAACTTTTTTTTTTTGGGGACCGCTTCCTGGGAAGTTGCCCGGTTCGCAAACCAGCAGCGTTATGGCAGTCCACCATTTTGTGTTTCGTTCGAATCAAGATACAAGATGGAGGGCAAATAATGTTCAGAATAGGTAGAAGGGGGCACGGTAGATGTATCTTGACCCCCTTGGTTTTCTGAGGGTGGCTGAGGAGGACCATAGTTCTTCACTCTTGTTCACTCTCTCTGTTTCTATTAATGTCACTGTTTATGACTGATCAAAAAAATGTTTTTTAAAAAAGAACAGTAACTATAAGGGAAGGAAATAGACAGTTATGTTAAAAGAAAGACAGCTATAGGGAGTAAACTAACGATACTGTTACCTACAATCCACTGCTGTTGATGTTACTGACCATGTCATGAATGATGTAATATGTGAAATCATCAACAGTGGATTGTAGGTAACAGTATCCTTATTTTACTCCCTAGAGCTGTCTTTCTTTTAACATAACTGTGTATTTCCTTCCCTTATAGTTACTGTTCTTTTTTAAAAAATATTTTTTTGGTTAGCTTCCGGTACGCGTACCGGGTAGCGCTCCGGGAGCGAACTAAGAGAAATACAGGTTGGCAGAGTTCCAAATATTCTACCAATTTTTTTATAATGGGGAGTTAGTTCTGAAAAGAACTTTTTTTTTTATGTTTTTGTTGTTTTATATTTTTTTTAGTATTTTTTGAACATTTTTTTACTTTTTTTGTATTTTCTGAACGTTTTTAAAATTTTTTTGGTTTTTTTGGGGGGGGGGGAAACAAAAACGATCCATTATAAAGGGCTCAACAGGAGCAAAAAAAAAAAAAGAATTTATTTTTTGGTGCGTTTTGTGCAAACATTAATATGATTTTGAATTGCTCGCAAAATCAAAGTGATGCTACTTTCTCTGTAGCAGATGAAAGCGCCACATTCCACGCACACTTGTTTTACGTGCCCAAACAACATTTGGATGTTTGCAATCACCTCCCTCGCCTCTGGTCCCGACACCTCTGGAACCACCGATCTTCTTGCCATTTGGAGGGGATGTTGTTGTTGGTCACGTAGCTGGGCAGCACTATAGTTATTTGGGTGCCACCTACTCATATGCCGATGCATAGTATGATTCCCATAACTATATTTTTTATCGGTGCCCCTTGACAATCTGTCACCGCATATGCGGCAAAACACGTAACGAGCATTCACTTTCTTTTGCCCCTCAGGAATTCTGTAGAATTGCCAGATATAATTCTCCTGTCGATTGTACCTCCTGGGCTCCTCTGGCAAAAACTCATGCTCTTCCTCCTCTTCCTCCTCTTCCTGTTCTTCCTCTTCTTGCAGAATTACTTCTGCAGGTGGTCCTCTCTTTCTTGGATTTGGTGGAGGTGGTGGGCTAGCACCAGCTGAAGCTACTAATGAAGCCATCACAAAGTCTCAATAAAGGGTCTTTCTCTCACCAAGATGAAAGTCAGAGTGATGAAAGAAGGAGGGGTTTTCATCATTTGGGAAAAACAAAAGTTCTAAACCAATGAAAAGTGTCCATTTTAGATCACATGACCTTGTATTACATCATTAGGAAACCAAAAGTGAAATGAACCAATGAAAAGTGTTATTATCGAGTCACATGACCTGCTATGTTTACATTACGCGGTCGGCGCCGCGCCGCGGATCGCTTCCGGTTCGCGTACCGCTGCGCTTCCGGGTACGCGAACGTAGCACGTAATATGACGTATTACGCGAGAACGCGAAACGTCATGCTGACGCGAAGCGTCGCGATGTTGTTTTGTAACGCGAGAGGTGCGCTAAAGGAACGTTTACCAGTTCGCGTACCGGGTCGCGCCTCCGGATTGAGCTAACGGGAAGCTAACCGGTACGCGTACTGGGAGCGAAACAAAAAAAAATAAAAAAAAAATTGTATAAAAAACATGTAAAAAATATTTTTCTTTTTAAAGAATAATACATTGTAAAGGTTTTGATATTAGCTATTAAAAAACCAATGAAATTCACTGAAAAAACCATAGGTTATAGACCATATATAGTTAGGAATTAGCATTTACAAAACCTTAAAAATTCACTGAAAAAACCATAGGTTATAGACCATATATAGTTAGGGATTAGCATTTAAAAAACCTTATTTTACTCACACAAAACCATTGAAATTCCATATATAGTTAGTTGTACTAACTATATATCACGCACCCGCAATCCACTGCTGATGATGTCACATATTACATCATTCATGACATGGTCAGTGACATCACTGATGACATCACTGATGACATCTCAAATGACATCACTGATGACATCACTGATGACAACATCCAGTGACTGTATGCTTCTGTAAAGTTAAAATATGTCTTACATATTGAAGAATGAGTGGATGTATAAGTGTCTGGATGAAGGATTTAGTAGGTGCATGACTGACTGTATAAGTGAGTGATTAAATGTGTCTCACTGAGTGCATGGGTTAGTGACTAAACTGTTTTAAATTGTGCATCATTGTGTCTGTTGTTTTGTAATCTGATGCATGTGTTGATCATTAGCTATATGACTAACTATATGGGTTATTGATTAGTTGCCCAAGTATTTGTATGGGAGACTGAGTGTGTGTGTGGGTGTCTGGGAGGTGTATGACTCTGTGCATAGATGTGTGAGCAGTTGATTCACTAGATGTATGGGTTCAAAAGTGCATGTGGAAACATCTGTATGGGCGGTTGACTGTGTGCATGAGTGTATTGGTGAGTGAATGGATATCTCAGTGCTACATGTCAAAGTAAGTACATATGTAAAACACAGTACATGTGATAGTTGACATATATAAATAACTGTGCATAAGAGCCAGTGAATGTGTGAGTGGCTGTATGGATTATTGTGAACTTGTATCAGGGATTGTATAACAGAGTAAATATGTGTTATTATATGTTCCAATAAGTAAGGTGTGTATAACTATATAGTTGAGGAAATCGAGGTGTGATTGATTCTTTGCAAGACTGACTAGGTGTGTGAGTAACTCCATGGATGAGTGACAGTCTGTGAGTGTCTGTTTACACTGAGTGTATCTAAGGTTATATTAGAGTCTGAAGAGGTTCATTGTATCATCACATGAATGATGTCATCAGTGATGTGATCAGTAATGTCAAATGAGATGTCATCAGTGATGTCATCAGTGATGTCATTTGAGATGTCATCAGTGATGTCATCAGTGATGTCACTGACCATGTCATGAATGATGTAATATGTGACATCATCAGCAGTGGATTGCGGGTGCGTGATATATAGTTAGTACAACTAACTATATATGGAATTTCAATGGTTTTGTGTGAGTAAAATAAGGTTTTTTAAATGCTAATCCCTAACTATATATGGTCTATAACCTATGGTTTTTTCAGTGAATATATATATATATATATATTACCTACTGGCGGTCGCCAGTAGGTATATATAGTTAGGATTTTTTCTCTATGGGATTTTTGAAAATTCTATGTCTAATAACTTTGGCGTTTGTGGACGGAATTGGCTGAAATTTTCAGGAAAATGGAACATTTTGTTTCTGAGCAGCTCCTGAAAATTTGGGGGGGGTTTGTCAAGGGGGGGCTGAGAAAAAAGGGGGGTCCCAAAACGTGTTTTTCCCATGTTAATTTCCATAGGGCGGTTGGCCTCACTTTTAGTCCGAACGGCTGAATGGATTTGCACGAAACTTGGCAAAATTGTAGGGACTGTTAGCCCGATGTGCCTTTGCTAGGTCTCAATATATGTGCTCCAGTGGATTTTGAGAAATTAACGTTCAAAAAAAGATATATATCAGTAACAGCGCACCGGGCAGCGCTCCGCTTCGCGTGCTTTTCGCGTTACGGAGCTTTGCGAAGCGAAGCTGATTGGTTCTCCGGCGTCTGTAAACATTCCAAACAGTCCGTAGCGGCCGCCATCTTGTCTCTCGGTAGGATCGAGAGACAAGAGGAGGCCAAAGCGAAGGGGCAAATGACCATAAGGGGGCATAGTAGATCCTCCCTGACCCCCTAGGTTTGATGTGGAGGTTTTAAAAGGGCCCCGCGGGGCAAAAAAAAATAAAAAGTCGAACGGGTGAATGGATTTGCATGAAACTTGGCAAATTTGTAGGGACCGGTAGCCCGATGTGCCTTTGCTGGGTCTCAATATATGTGCTGCAGTGGATTTTGAGAAAATAATGTTAAAAAAAAAGATATATATCTGTGATAGTGTCCCGGGTAGCGCTCCGTTTCGCGTACTTTTCGCGTTACGGAGCTTTGCGAAGCGAAGCTGATTGGCTCTCCGGTGTCTGTAAACATTCCAAACAGTACGGAGTGGCCGCCATCTTGTCTCTCGGTAGGATCGAGAGACAAGAGGAGGCCAAAGCGAAGGGGCAAATGACCATAAGGGGACATAGTAGATCCTTCCTGACCCCATAGGTTTGATGTGGAGGCTTTAAAAGGGCTCCGTGGGGCAAAAAAAAAACAAAAAAAAAAAACGTTTTTTTTGGTGGGGTGCGCCCGGTTAGCGTAACGGGAAGCGGACTGGGGAGCGTACTACAAGGAAACAAGAATGATTGACTTTTAACTTATTGTATGTTTATAGACTTTTTTTTTCTTTTTTTTCTGCTGAGTGACGTCTCGGCCTATCTCCACGGGATGCAGTCCCTACCATCTCGGCGTTTAAGCCCAGGGGGACCGGTAGTGTGGGAGAGATAACGTCTGTTAACGTTCGATTCTAAGGAAATCAGGAAGTGTTGAAAAACATTGTCTGCGCCATCTTGCCTTTTTTCAAATGCGACACTTTTGTCGTGCACGGCAGCCATTTTAGATGCCTTGACCAGACCCACTTTCTGCACGCTGTCGATCCTTAGCATGGCTCCCCACCCTCGCAAGCATCTCCCCCAGGCACTGGTCACCCCGCTCTCTGTCTTATGCATGGGCAATAAACCTCCCCCCATCTGCGCTGTTCTTCCCTGAGAATCACACCCTGTGCCCGCCCGACACCTCCCTTTCGCCCTATTCACTACCGCATCCTCTGACACTCCTCTTCCTCTGTGTCCGATTGTCCAGGCCGGTCCCAGGCTATCAGGTAGCCCTGCAGATGTAGTTTATGGCCCCAGCTGTAAAGAATCACCCCTCTTCAAAGGAGTTATAGTAGATCAAGGCCCACACCCGATGAGATCCGTCACACCACACGCGTTCCTACTATCTGAAAACCATCCTGTATTGTGATTGGGGAGGGGACCGAGCCTGAAGCGGAAGATTCCAGGGATGCCTCTTTGTACATCAAAGTTTTTACAATTATGTGTCACATTAAAAATATATAGCACTCCAACAAAGTAGTAGGATTATAAAACTTTAATACCTTATAAATATATACAACGCAACAAAAACAATAAAAACATTTAAACATTTTTAGGAAAAAAGAAGGAACAATGGTCAGTAGCGGTCGGTTGTGCGAATAGTCCCAAGCGGTAACTGCAAACAAAACAATGATGGACAGAATGTGGATCAATGTCACACATTCACCCCAGTCAAAAGATCTGGGCCCAAATCCATCGTTTTTCCACTCCACACCACCCTGGGTTAGACAATGGCGATATGCAAATCAGCGCTGACCCTGTGCCCCATGGGAACAGTCCAGTCCGAACTACAAAAGCCATGTCCTTCCCAGAACGGAAACAAGCATCCGAGGACCGGCCCGGTTTCGAGGTAACACCTCTCATCAGCCCGGCTAGCTTGCTTCCAGTGGTGTGGAGTGTCTGGGACTAACGTCTGAGCATCCCCAGTACACTTAGAGCGGTAACTGCAAACACAACAATGATGGACAGAATGTGGATCAATGTCACACATTCACCCCAGTCAAAAGATCTGGGCCCAAATCCATCGTTTTTCCACTCCACACCACCCTGGGTTAGACAATGGCGATATGCAAATCAGCGCTGACCCTGTGCCCCATGGGAACAGTCCAGTCCGAACTACAAAAGCCATGTCCTTCCCAGAACGGAAACAAGCATCCGAGGACCGGCCCGGTTTCGAGGTAACACCTCTCATCAGCCCGGCTAGCTTGCTTCCAGTGGTGTGGAGTGTCTGGGACTCACGTCTGAGCATCCCCAGTACACTTAGAGCGGTAACTGCAAACACAACAATGATGGACAGAATGTGGATCAATGTCACACATTCACCCCAGTCAAAAGATCTGGGCCCAAATCCATCGTTTTTCCACTCCACACCACCCTGGGTTAGACAATGGCGATATGCAAATCAGCGCTGACCCTGTGCCCCATGGGAACAGTCCAGTCCGAACTACAAAAGCCATGTCCTACCCAGAACGGAAACAAGCATCAGAGGACCGGCCCGGTTTCGAGGTAACACCTCTCATCAGCCCGGCTAGCTTGCTTCCAGTGGTGTGGAGTGTCTGGGACTCACGTCTGAGCATCCCCAGTACACTTAGAGCGGTAACTGCAAACACAACAATGATGGACAGAATGTGGATCAATGTCACACATTCACCCCAGTCAAAAGATCTGGGCCCAAATCCATCGTTTTTCCACTCCACACCACCCTGGGTTAGACAATGGCGATATGCAAATCAGCGCTGACCCTGTGCCCCATGGGAACAGTCCAGTCCAAACTACAAAAGCCATGTCCTTCCCAGAACGGAAACAAGCATCCGAGGACCGGCCCGGTTTCGAGGTAACACCTCTCATCAGCCCGGCTAGCTTGCTTCCAGTGGTGTGGAGTGTCTGGGACTCACGTCTGAGCATCCCCAGTACACTTAGAGCGGTAACTGCAAACACAACAATGATGGACAGAATGTGGATCAATGTCACACATTCACCCCAGTCAAAAGATCTGGGCCCAAATCCATCGTTTTTCCACTCCACACCACCCTGGGTTAGACAATGGCGATATGCAAATCAGCGCTGACCCTGTGCCCCATGGGAACAGTCCAGTCCGAACTACAAAAGCCATGTCCTTCCCAGAACGGAAACAAGCATCCGAGGACCGGCCCGGTTTCGAGGTAACACCTCTCATCAGCCCGGCTAGCTTGCTTCCAGTGGTGTAGAGTGTCTGGGACTCACGTCTGAGCATCCCCAGTACACTTAGAGCGGTAACTGCAAACACAACAATGATGGACAGAATGTGGATCAATGTCACACATTCACCCCAGTCAAAAGATCTGGGCCCAAATCCATCGTTTTTCCACTCCACACCACCCTGGGTTAGACAATGGCGATATGCAAATCAGCGCTGACCCTGTGCCCCATGGGAACAGTCCAGTCCGAACTACAAAAGCCATGTCCTTCCCAGAACGGAAACAAGCATCCGAGGACCGGCCCGGTTTCGAGGTAACACCTCTCATCAGCCCGGCTAGCTTGCTTCCAGTGGTGTGGAGTGTCTGGGACTAACGTCTGAGCATCCCCAGTACACTTAGAGCGGTAACTGCAAACACAACAATGATGGACAGAATGTGGATCAATGTCACACATTCACCCCAGTCAAAAGATCTGGGCCCAAATCCATCGTTTTTCCACTCCACACCACCCTGGGTTAGACAATGGCGATATGCAAATCAGCGCTGACCCTGTGCCCCATGGGAACAGTCCAGTCCGAACTACAAAAGCCATGTCCTTCCCAGAACGGAAACAAGCATCCGAGGACCGGCCCGGTTTCGAGGTAACACCTCTCATCAGCCCGGCTAGCTTGCTTCCAGTGGTGTGGAGTGTCTGGGACTCACGTCTGAGCATCCCCAGTACACTTAGAGCGGTAACTGCAAACACAACAATGATGGACAGAATGTGGATCAATGTCACACATTCACCCCAGTCAAAAGATCTGGGCCCAAATCCATCGTTTTTCCACTCCACACCACCCTGGGTTAGACAATGGCGATATGCAAATCAGCGCTGACCCTGTGCCCCATGGGAACAGTCCAGTCCGAACTACAAAAGCCATGTCCTTCCCAGAACGGAAACAAGCATCCGAGGACCGGCCCGGTTTCGAGGTAACACCTCTCATCAGCCCGGCTAGCTTGCTTCCAATGGTGTGGAGTGTCTGGGACTCACGTCTGAGCATCCCCAGTACACTTAGAGCGGTAACTGCAAACACAACAATGATGGACAGAATGTGGATCAATGTCACACATTCACCCCAGTCAAAAGATCTGGGCCCAAATCCATCGTTTTTCCACTCCACACCACCCTGGGTTAGACAATGGCGATATGCAAATCAGCGCTGACCCTGTGCCCCATGGGAACAGTCCAGTCCAAACTACAAAAGCCATGTCCTTCCCAGAACGGAAACAAGCATCCGAGGACCGGCCCGGTTTCGAGGTAACACCTCTCATCAGCCCGGCTAGCTTGCTTCCAGTGGTGTGGAGTGTCTGGGACTCACGTCTGAGCATCCCCAGTACACTTAGAGCGGTAACTGCAAACACAACAATGATGGACAGAATGTGGATCAATGTCACACATTCACCCCAGTCAAAAGATCTGGGCCCAAATCCATCGTTTTTCCACTCCACACCACCCTGGGTTAGACAATGGCGATATGCAAATCAGCGCTGACCCTGTGCCCCATGGGAACAGTCCAGTCCGAACTACAAAAGCCATGTCCTTCCCAGAACGGAAACAAGCATCCGACGACCGGCCCGGTTTCGAGGTAACACCTCTCATCAGCCCGGCTAGCTTGCTTCCAGTGGTGTAGAGTGTCTGGGACTCACGTCTGAGCATCCCCAGTACACTTAGAGCGGTAACTGCAAACACAACAATGATGGACAGAATGTGGATCAATGTCACACATTCACCCCAGTCAAAAGATCTGGGCCCAAATCCATCGTTTTTCCACTCCACACCACCCTGGGTTAGACAATGGCGATATGCAAATCAGCGCTGACCCTGTGCCCCATGGGAACAGTCCAGTCCGAACTACAAAAGCCATGTCCTTCCCAGAACGGAAACAAGCATCCGCGGTCCGGCCCGGTTTCGAGGTAACACCTCTCATCAGCCCGGCTAGCTTGCTTCCAGTGGTGTGGAGTGTCTGGGACTCACGTCTGAGCATCCCCAGTACACTTAGAGCGGTAACTGCAAACACAACAATGATGGACAGAATGTGGATCAATGTCACACATTCACCCCAGTCAAAAGATCTGGGCCCAAATCCATCGTTTTTCCACTCCACACCACCCTGGGTTAGACAATGGCGATATGCAAATCAGCGCTGACCCTGTGCCCCATGGGAACAGTCCAGTCCGAACTACAAAAGCCATGTCCTTCCCAGAACGGAAACAAGCATCCGAGGACCGGCCCGGTTTCGAGGTAACACCTCTCATCAGCCCGGCTAGCTTGCTTCCAGTGGTGTGGAGTGTCTGGGACTCACGTCTGAGCATCCCCAGTACACTTAGAGCGGTAACTGCAAACACAACAATGATGGACAGAATGTGGATCAATGTCACACATTCACCCCAGTCAAAAGATCTGGGCCCAAATCCATCGTTTTTCCACTCCACACCACCCTGGGTTAGACAATGGCGATATGCAAATCAGCGCTGACCCTGTGCCCCATGGGAACAGTCCAGTCCGAACTACAAAAGCCATGTCCTTCCCAGAACGGAAACAAGCATCCGAGGACCGGCCCGGTTTCGAGGTAACACCTCTCATCAGCCCGGCTAGCTTGCTTCCAGTGGTGTGGAGTGTCTGGGACTCACGTCTGAGCATCCCCAGTACACTTAGAGCGGTAACTGCAAACACAACAATGATGGACAGAATGTGGATCAATGTCACACATTCACCCCAGTCAAAAGATCTGGGCCCAAATCCATCGTTTTTCCACTCCACACCACCCTGGGTTAGACAATGGCGATATGCAAATCAGCGCTGACCCTGTGCCCCATGGGAACAGTCCAGTCCGAACTACAAAAGCCATGTCCTTCCCAGAACGGAAACAAGCATCCGAGGACCGGCCCGGTTTCGAGGTAACACCTCTCATCAGCCCGGCTAGCTTGCTTCCAGTGGTGTGGAGTGTCTGGGACTCACGTCTGAGCATCCCCAGTACACTTAGAGCGGTAACTGCAAACACAACAATGATGGACAGAATGTGGATCAATGTCACACATTCACCCCAGTCAAAAGATCTGGGCCCAAATCCATCGTTTTTCCACTCCACACCACCCTGGGTTAGACAATGGCGATATGCAAATCAGCGCTAACCCTGTGCCCCATGGGAACAGTCCAGTCCGAACTACAAAAGCCATGTCCTTCCCAGAACGGAAACAAGCATCCGAGGACCGGCCCGGTTTCGAGGTAACACCTCTCATCAGCCCGGCTAGCTTGCTTCCAGTGGTGTGGAGTGTCTGGGACTCACGTCTGAGCATCCCCAGTACACTTAGAGCGGTAACTGCAAACACAACAATGATGGACAGAATGTGGATCAATGTCACACATTCACCCCAGTCAAAAGATCTGGGCCCAAATCCATCGTTTTTCCACTCCACACCACCCTGGGTTAGACAATGGCGATATGCAAATCAGCGCTGACCCTGTGCCCCATGGGAACAGTCCAGTCCGAACTACAAAAGCCATGTCCTTCCCAGAACGGAAACAAGCATCCGAGGACCGGCCCGGTTTCGAGGTAACACCTCTCATCAGCCCGGCTAGCTTGCTTCCAGTGGTGTGGAGTGTCTGGGACTCACGTCTGAGCATCCCCAGTACACTTAGAGCGGTAACTGCAAACACAACAATGATGGACAGAATGTGGATCAATGTCACACATTCACCCCAGTCAAAAGATCTGGGCCCAAATCCATCGTTTTTCCACTCCACACCACCCTGGGTTAGACAATGGCGATATGCAAATCAGCGCTGACCCTGTGCCCCATGGGAACAGTCCAGTCCGAACTACAAAAGCCATGTCCTTCCCAGAACGGAAACAAGCATCCGAGGACCGGCCCGGTTTCGAGGTAACACCTCTCATCAGCCCGGCTAGCTTGCTTCCAGTGGTGTGGAGTGTCTGGGACTCACGTCTGAGCATCCCCAGTACACTTAGAGCGGTAACTGCAAACACAACAATGATGGACAGAATGTGGATCAATGTCACACATTCACCCCAGTCAAAAGATCTGGGCCCAAATCCATCGTTTTTCCACTCCACACCACCCTGGGTTAGACAATGGCGATATGCAAATCAGCGCTGACCCTGTGCCCCATGGGAACAGTCCAGTCCGAACTACAAAAGCCATGTCCTTCCCAGAACGGAAACAAGCATCCGAGGACCGGCCCGGTTTCGAGGTAACACCTCTCATCAGCCCGGCTAGCTTGCTTCCAGTGGTGTGGAGTGTCTGGGACTCACGTCTGAGCATCCCCAGTACACTTAGAGCGGTAACTGCAAACACAACAATGATGGACAGAATGTGGATCAATGTCACACATTCACCCCAGTCAAAAGATCTGGGCCCAAATCCATCGTTTTTCCACTCCACACCACCCTGGGTTAGACAATGGCGATATGCAAATCAGCGCTGACCCTGTGCCCCATGGGAACAGTCCAGTCCGAACTACAAAAGCCATGTCCTTCCCAGAACGGAAACAAGCATCCGAGGACCGGCCCGGTTTCGAGGTAACACCTCTCATCAGCCCGGCTAGCTTGCTTCCAGTGGTGTGGAGTGTCTGGGACTCACGTCTGAGCATCCCCAGTACACTTAGAGCGGTAACTGCAAACACAACAATGATGGACAGAATGTGGATCAATGTCACACATTCACCCCAGTCAAAAGATCTGGGCCCAAATCCATCGTTTTTCCACTCCACACCACCCTGGGTTAGACAATGGCGATATGCAAATCAGCGCTGACCCTGTGCCCCATGGGAACAGTCCAGTCCGAACTACAAAAGCCATGTCCTTCCCAGAACGGAAACAAGCATCCGAGGACCGGCCCGGTTTCGAGGTAACACCTCTCATCAGCCCGGCTAGCTTGCTTCCAGTGGTGTGGAGTGTCTGGGACTCATGTCTGAGCATCCCCAGTACACTTAGAGCGGTAACTGCAAACACAACAATGATGGACAGAATGTGGATCAATGTCACACATTCACCCCAGTCAAAAGATCTGGGCCCAAATCCATCGTTTTTCCACTCCACACCACCCTGGGTTAGACAATGGCGAATGTGTGACATAGCCGGGCTGATGAGAGGTGTTACCTCAAAACCGGGCCGGTCCTCGGATGCTTGATTCCGTTCTGGGAAGGACATGGCTTTTGTAGTTCGGACTGGACTGTTCCCATGGGGCACAGGGTCAGCGCTGATTTGCATATCGCCATTGTCTAACCAAGGGTGGTGTGGAGTGGAAAAACGATGGATTTGGGCCCAGATCTTTGGACTGGGGTGAATGTGTGACATTGATCCACATTCTGTCCATCACTGTTGTGTTTGCAATTACCGCTCTAAGTGTACTGGGGATGCTCAGACGTGAGTCCCAGGCACTCCACACCACTGGAGTCAAGCTAGCCGGGCTGATGAGAGGTGTTACCTCGAAACCGGGCCGGTCCTTGGATGCTTGATTCCGTTCTGGGAAGGACATGGCTTTTGTAGTTCGGACTGGACTGTTCCCATGGGGCACAGGGTCAGCGCTGATTTGCATATCGCCATTGTCTAACCCAGGGTGGTGTGGAGTGGAAAAACTATGGATTTGGGCCCAGATCTTTGGACTGGGGTGAATGTGTGACATTGATCCACATTCTGTCCATCACTGTTGTGTTTGCAATTACCGCTCTAAGTGTACTGGGGATGCTCAGACGTGAGTCCCAGGCACTCCACACCACTGGAGTCAAGCTAGCCGGGCTGATGAGAGGTGTTACCTCGAAACCGGGCCGGTCCTCGGATGCTTGATTCCGTTCTGGGAAGGACATGGCTTTTGTAGTTCGGACAGGACTGTTCCCATGGGGCACAGGGTCAGCGCTGATTTGCATATCGCCATTGTCTAACCCAGGGTGGTGTGGAGTGGAAAAACGATGGATTTGGGCCCAGATCTTTGGACTGGGGTGAATGTGTGACATTGATCCACATTCTGTCCATCACTGTTGTGTTTGCAATTACCGCTCTAAGTGTACTGGGGATGCTCAGACGTGAGTCCCAGGCACTCCACACTACTGGAGTCAAGCTAGCCGGGCTGATGAGAGGTGTTACCTCGAAACCGGGCCGGTCCTCGGATGCTTGATTTCGTTCTGGGAAGGACATGGCTTTTGTAGTTCGGACTGGACTGTTCCCATGGGGCACAGGGTCAGCGCTGATTTGCATATCGCCATTGTCTAACCCAGGGTGGTGTGGAGTGGAAAAACGATGGATTTGGGCCCAGATCTTTGGACTGGGGTGAATGTGTGACATTGATCCACATTCTGTCCATCACTGTTGTGTTTGCAATTACCGCTCTAAGTGTACTGGGGATGCTCAGACGTGAGTCCCAGGCACTCCACACCACTGGAGTCAAGCTAGCCGGGCTGATGAGAGGTGTTACCTCGAAACCGGGCCGGTCCTCGGATGCTTGATTCCGTTCTGGGAAGGACATGGCTTTTGTAGTTCGGACTGGACTGTTCCCATGGGGCACAGGGTCAGCGCTGATTTGCATATCGCCATTGTCTAACCCAGGGTGGTGTGGAGTGGAAAAACGATGGATTTGGGCCCAGATCTTTGGACTGGGGTGAATGTGTGACATTGATCCACATTCTGTCCATCACTGTTGTGTTTGCAATTACCGCTCTAAGTGTACTGGGGATGCTCAGACGTGAGTCCCAGGCACTCCACACCACTGGAGTCAAGCTAGCCGGGCTGATGAGAGGTGTTACCTCGAAACCGGGCTGGTCCTCGGATGCTTGATTCCGTTCTGGGAAGGACATGGCTTTTGTAGTTCGGACTGGACTGTTCCCATGGGGCACAGGGTCAGCGCTGATTTGCATATCGCCATTGTCTAACCCAGGGTGGTGTGGAGTGGAAAAACGATGGATTTGGGCCCAGATCTTTGGACTGGGGTGAATGTGTGACATTGATCCACATTCTGTCCATCACTGTTGTGTTTGCAATTACCGCTCTAAGTGTACTGGGGATGCTCAGACGTGAGTCCCAGGCACTCCACACCACTGGAGTCAAGCTAGCCGGGCTGATGAGAGGTGTTACCTCGAAACCGGGCCGGTCCTCGGATGCTTGATTCCGTTCTGGGAAGGACATGGCTTTTGTAGTTCGGACTGGACTGTTTCCATGGGGCACAGGGTCAGCGCTGATTTGCATATCGCTATTGTCTAAGCCAGGGTGGTGTGGAGTGGAAAAACGATGGATTTGGGCCCAGATCTTTGGACTGGGGTGAATGTGTGACATTGATCCACATTCTGTCCATCACTGTTGTGTTTGCAATTACCGCTCTAAGTGTACTGGGGATGCTCAGACGTGAGTCCCAGGCACTCCACACCACTGGAGTCAAGCTAGCCGGGCTGATGAGAGGTGTTACCTCGAAACCGGGCCGGTCCTCGGATGCTTGATTCCGTTCTGGGAAGGACATGGCTTTTGTAGTTCGGACTGGACTGTTCCCATGGGGCACAGGGTCAGCACTGATTTGCATATCGCCATTGTCTAACCCAGGGTGGTGTGGAGTGGAAAAACGATGGATTTGGGCCCAGATCTTTGGACTGGGGTGAATGTGTGACATTGATCCACATTCTGTCCATCACTGTTGTGTTTGCAATTACCGCTCTAAGTGTACTGGGGATGCTCAGACGTGAGTCCCAGGCACTCCACACCACTGGAGTCAAGCTAGCCGGGCTGATGAGAGGTGTTACCTCGAAACCGGGCCGGTCCTCGGATGCTTGATTCCGTTCTGGGAAGGACATTGCTTTTGTAGTTCGGACTGGACTGTTCCCATGGGGCACAGGGTCAGCGCTGATTTGCATATCGCCATTGTCTAACCCAGGGTGGTGTGGAGTGGAAAAACGATGGATTTGGGCCCAGATCTTTGGACTGGGGTGAATGTGTGACATTGATCCAAATTCTGTCCATCACTGTTGTGTTTGCAATTACCGCTCTAAGTGTACTGGGGATGCTCAGACGTGAGTCCCAGGCACTCCACACCACTGGAGTCAAGCTAGCCGGGCTGATGAGAGGTGTTACCTCGAAACCGGGCCGGTCCTCGGATGCTTGATTCCGTTCTGGGAAGGACATGGCTTTTGTAGTTCGGACTGGACTGTTCCCATGGGGCACAGGGTCAGCGCTGATTTGCATATCGCCATTGTCTAACCCAGGGTGGTGTGGAGTGGAAAAACGATGGATTTGGGCCCAGATCTTTGGACTGGGGTGAATGTGTGACATTGATCCACATTCTGTCCATCACTGTTGTGTTTGCAATTACCGCTCTAAGTGTACTGGGGATGCTCAGACGTGAGTCCCAGGTACTCCACACCACTGGAGTCAAGCTAGCCGGGCTGATGAGAGGTGTTACCTCGAAACCGGGCCGGTCCTCGGATGCTTGATTCCGTTCTGGGAAGGACATGGCTTTTGTAGTTCGGACTGGACTGTTCCCATGGGGCACAGGGTCAGCGCTGATTTGCATATCGCCATTGTCTAACCCAGGGTGGTGTGGAGTGGAAAAACGATGGATTTGGGCCCAGATCTTTGGACTGGGGTGAATGTGTGACATTGATCCACATTCTGTCCATCACTGTTGTGTTTGCAATTACCGCTCTAAGTGTACTGGGGATGCTCAGACGTGAGTCCCAGGCACTCCACACCACTGGAGTCAAGCTAGCCGGGCTGATGAGAGGTGTTACCTCGAAACCGGGCCGGTCCTCGGATGCTTGATTCCGTTCTGGGAAGGACATGGCTTTTGTAGTTCGGACTGGACTGTTCCCATGGGGCACAGGGTCAGCGCTGATTTGCATATCGCCATTGTCTAACCCAGGGTGGTGTGGAGTGGAAAAACGATGGATTTGGGCCCAGATCTTTGGACTGGGGTGAATGTGTGACATTGATCCACATTCTGTCCATCACTGTTGTGTTTGCAATTACCGCTCTAAGTGTACTGGGGATGCTCAGACGTGAGTCCCAGGCACTCCACACCACTGGAGTCAAGCTAGCCGGGCTGATGAGAGGTGTTACCTCGAAACCGGGCCGGTCCTCGGATGCTTGATTCCGTTCTGGGAAGGACATGGCTTTTGTAGTTTGGACTGGACTGTTCCCATGGGGCACAGGGTCAGCGCTGATTTGCATATCGCCATTGTCTAACCCAGGGTGGTGTGGAGTGGAAAAACGATGGATTTGGGCCCAGATCTTTGGACTGGGGTGAATGTGTGACATTGATCCACATTCTGTCCATCACTGTTGTGTTTGCAATTACCGCTCTAAGTGTACTGGGGATGCTCAGACGTGAGTCCCAGGCACTCCACACCACTGGAGTCAAGCTAGCCGGGCTGATGAGAGGTGTTACCTCGAAACCGGGCCGGTCCTCGGATGCTTGATTCCGTTCTGGGAAGGACATGGCTTTTGTAGTTCGGACTGGACTGTTCGCATGGGGCACAGGGTCAGCGCTGATTTGCATATCGCCATTGTCTAACCCAGGGTGGTGTGGAGTGGAAAAACGATGGATTTGGGCCCAGATCTTTGGACTGGGGTGAATGTGTGACATTGATCCACATTCTGTCCATCACTGTTGTGTTTGCAATTACCGCTCTAAGTGTACTGGGGATGCTCAGACGTGAGTCCCAGGCACTCTACACCACTGGAGTCAAGCTAGCCGGGCTGATGAGAGGTGTTACCTCGAAACCGGGCCGGTCCTCGGATGCTTGATTCCGTTCTGGGAAGGACATGGCTTTTGTAGTTCGGACTGGACTGTTCCCATGGGGCACAGGGTCAGCGCTGATTTGCATATCGCCATTGTCTAACCCAGGGTGGTGTGGAGTGGAAAAACGATGGATTTGGGCCCAGATCTTTGGACTGGGGTGAATGTGTGACATTGATCCACATTCTGTCCATCACTGTTGTGTTTGCAATTACCGCTCTAAGTGTACTGGGGATGCTCAGACGTGAGTCCCAGGCACTCCACACCACTGGAGTCAAGCTAGCCGGGCTGATGAGAGGTGTTACCTCGAAACCGGGCCGGTCCTCGGATGCTTGATTCCGTTCTGGGAAGGACATGGCTTTTGTAGTTCGGACTGGACTGTTCCCATGGGGCACAGGGTCAGCGCTGATTTGCATATCGCCATTGTCTAACCCAGGGTGGTGTGGAGTGGAAAAACGATGGATTTGGGCCCAGATCTTTGGACTGGGGTGAATGTGTGACATTGATCCACATTCTGTCCATCACTGTTGTGTTTGCAATTACGGCTCTAAGTGTACTGGGGATGCTCAGACGTGAGTCCCAGGCACTCCACACCACTGGAGTCAAGCTAGCCGGGCTGATGAGAGGTGTTACCTCGAAACCGGGCCGGTCCTCGGATGCTTGATTCCGTTCTGGGAAGGACATGGCTTTTGTAGTTTGGACTGGACTGTTCCCATGGGGCACAGGGTCAGCGCTGATTTGCATATCGCCATTGTCTAACCCAGGGTGGTGTGGAGTGGAAAAACGATGGATTTGGGCCCAGATCTTTGGACTGGGGTGAATGTGTGACATTGATCCACATTCTGTCCATCACTGTTGTGTTTGCAATTACCGCTCTAAGTGTACTGGGGATGCTCAGACGTGAGTCCCAGGCACTCCACACCACTGGAGTCAAGCTAGCCGGGCTGATGAGAGGTGTTACCTCGAAACCGGGCCGGTCCTCGGATGCTTGATTCCGTTCTGGGAAGGACATGGCTTTTGTAGTTCGGACTGGACTGTTCCCATGGGGCACAGGGTCAGCGCTGATTCGCATATCGCCATTGTCTAACCCAGGGTGGTGTGGAGTGGAAAAACGATGGATTTGGGCCCAGATCTTTGGACTGGGGTGAATGTGTGACATTGATCCACATTCTGTCCATCACTGTTGTGTTTGCAATTACCGCTCTAAGTATACTGGGGATGCTCAGACGTGAGTCCCAGGCACTCTACACCACTGGAGTCAAGCTAGCCGGGCTGATGAGAGGTGTTACCTCGAAACCGGGCCGGTCCTCGGATGCTTGATTCCGTTCTGGGAAGGACATGGCTTTTGTAGTTCGGACTGGACTGTTCCCATGGGGCACAGGGTCAGCGCTGATTTGCATATCGCCATTGTCTAACCCAGGGTGGTGTGGAGTGGAAAAACGATGGATTTGGGCCCAGATCTTTGGACTGGGGTGAATGTGTGACATTGATCCACATTCTGTCCATCACTGTTGTGTTTGCAATTACCGCTCTAAGTGTACTGGGGATGCTCAGACGTGAGTCCCAGGCACTCCACACCACTGGAGTCAAGCTAGCCGGGCTGATGAGAGGTGTTACCTCGAAACCGGGCCGGTCCTCGGATGCTTGATTCCGTTCTGGGAAGGACATGGCTTTTGTAGTTCGGACTGGACTGTTCCCATGGGGCACAGGGTCAGCGCTGATTTGCATATCGCCATTGTCTAACCCAGGGTGGTGTGGAGTGGAAAAACGATGGATTTGGGCCCAGATCTTTGGACTGGGGTGAATGTGTGACATTGATCCACATTCTGTCCATCACTGTTGTGTTTGCAATTACCGCTCTAAGTGTACTGGGGATGCTCAGACGTGAGTCCCAGGCACTCCACACCACTGGAGTCAAGCTAGCCGGGCTGATGAGAGGTGTTACCTCGAAACCGGGCCGGTCCTCGGATGCTTGATTCCGTTCTGGGAAGGACATGGCTTTTGTAGTTCGGACTGGACTGTTCCCATGGGGCACAGGGTCAGCGCTGATTTGCATATCGCCATTGTCTAACCCAGGGTGGTGTGGAGTGGAAAAACGATGGATTTGGGCCCAGATCTTTGGACTGGGGTGAATGTGTGACATTGATCCACATTCTGTCCATCACTGTTGTGTTTGCAATTACCGCTCTAAGTGTACTGGGGATGCTCAGACGTGAGTCCCAGGCACTCCACACCACTGGAGTCAAGCTAGCCGGGCTGATGAGAGGTGTTACCTCGAAACCGGGCCGGTCCTCGGATGCTTGATTCCGTTCACGGAAGGACATGGCTTTTGTAGTTCGGACTGGACTGTTCCCATGGGGCACAGGGTCAGCGCTGATTTGCATATCGCCATTGTCTAACCCAGGGTGGTGTGGAGTGGAAAAACGATGGATTTGGGCCCAGATCTTTGGACTGGGGTGAATGTGTGACATTGATCCACATTCTGTCCATCACTGTTGTGTTTGCAATTACCGCTCTAAGTGTACTGGGGATGCTCAGACGTGAGTCCCAGGCACTCTACACCACTGGAGTCAAGCTAGCCGGGCTGATGAGAGGTGTTACCTCGAAACCGGGCCGGTCCTCGGATGCTTGATTCCGTTCTGGGAAGGACATGGCTTTTGTAGTTCGGACTGGACTGTTCCCATGGGGCACAGGGTCAGCGCTGATTTGCATATCGCCATTGTCTAACCCAGGGTGGTGTGGAGTGGAAAAACGATGGATTTGGGCCCAGATCTTTGGACTGGGGTGAATGTGTGACATTGATCCACATTCTGTCCATCACTGTTGTGTTTGCAATTACCGCTCTAAGTGTACTGGGGATGCTCAGACGTGAGTCCCAGGCACTCCACACCACTGGAGTCAAGCTAGCCGGGCTGATGAGAGGTGTTACCTCGAAACCGGGCCGGTCCTCGGATGCTTGATTCCGTTCTGGGAAGGACATGGCTTTTGTAGTTCGGACTGGACTGTTCCCATGGGGCACAGGGTCAGCGCTGATTTGCATATCGCCATTGTCTAACCCAGGGTGGTGTGGAGTGGAAAAACGATGGATTTTGGCCCAGATCTTTGGACTGGGGTGAATGTGTGACATTGATCCACATTCTGTCCATCACTGTTGTGTTTGCAATTACCGCTCTAAGTGTACTGGGGATGCTCAGACGTGAGTCCCAGGCACTACACACCACTGGAGTCAAGCTAGCCGGGCTGATGAGAGGTGTTACCTCGAAACCGGGCCGGTCCTCGGATGCTTGATTCCGTTCTGGGAAGGACATGGCTTTTGTAGTTCGGACTGGACTGTTCCCATGGGGCACAGGGTCAGCGCTGATTTGCATATCGCCATTGTCTAACCCAGGGTGGTGTGGAGTGGAAAAACGATGGATTTGGGCCCAGATCTTTGGACTGGGGCGAATGTGTGACATTGATCCACATTCTGTCCATCACTGTTGTGTTTGCAATAGTCCCAAGGCAGCACAACGTCCTGAGTTCTGGATGGCACCCAGGTGATGTTGCCTGGGTGCCGCACTGGTTTTGGGTATCCTACAATGCTGCTCCGAATAACGGCGTGGGGCGTCCCGGGGGTGGGTCGTCAGTAGCGGTCTGTTGTGCGAATAGTCCCAAGGCAGCAGAACGCGCTGAGATGTGGATGGCACCCAGGTGATGTCCAGTAATTTGCCGCACTGGTTTTGGTATCCTACAATGCTGCTCCGAATAACGGCGTGGGGCGCCCCGGGGGGGGGGGGGGCGGCGTGAACGGGCCTCTCCAGGTGGAGGCTGATCTGCTGTAGTGGGGCGCCCCTTTACCGTTTCAGTTGCCATTCCGTCCGCTTTTGGTACACTGTGTCAAAATCCGCCATTCAGCTGAGTTGCGCCCACTCTTGCGGTGCAGCGATAGGCGGCTGCCACAGGACTCTCAAAATGGCGGCAGGCTCTTTCCTTTTTGGGCCTGGTCCACTGAAATGGCCCTGGGACACCTTGGAAATCGGACGCTTGTCTGCTAGATCTTGGACCCCATTCTTGAAAGCGTCCCCTCAGCCTTGAGGATTCTACAAAAGTCTTGGGGGCCCCCGACTACTGCAGGCTTCCGGTGGGGAGCGGCTGCCATGATTGCTCGCGGAATGATCACGACGGAGCAACGAGATGGTGGTGCTCTCATGCTGACGCCAGCTTCAGTCTGAAACATCCAGAAACAAGGTGGGGCTTTCATCGTTTGGGAAAAAAAAAAAGTTTTCATCCAATGAAAAGTGTTATTTTTAGGTCATATGATCAAGCCTTCCATCATTAGGAAACCAAAAGTAAAATGAACCAATGAAAAGTTTTATAAACAAGTCACATGACCTGTTATGCGGCATAGGGTATAAAAAGCGTAGAAAATCCGTTGGCACGTGAGGCGGCGTCAGTAGCGGACCGATGTGCGAATAGGCCGAAGGCAGCACAACGCGCCAAGATCCGGATGGCACCGAGGTGGTGTCTAGCAAGTTGCCGCACTGGTGTGGCCATCCTACAATGCTGAAAGTCGGCGTGGGGCGCCCCGTTGGCCTGTGAGTTCGCGTCAGTAGCGGACCGATGTGCGAATACGCCGAAGGCAGCAGAACGCGCCAAGATCCGGATGGCACCGAGGTGGTGTCTAGCAAGTTGCCGCACTGGTGTGGCCATCCTACAATGCTGAAAGTCGGCGTGGGGCGCTCCGTTGGCCTGTGAGTTCGCGTCAGTAGCGGACCGATGTGCGAATAGGCCGAAGGCAGCACAACGCGCCAAGATCCGGATGGCACCGAGGTGGTGTCTAGCAAGTTGCCGCACTGGTGTGGCCATCCTACAATGCTGAAAGTCGGCGTGTGGCGCCCCGTTGGCCTGTGAGGTGGCGTCAGTAGCGGACCGATGTGCGAATAGGGCCAAAGGCAGCCCAACGCGCCAAGATCCGGATGGCACCGAGGTGGTGTCTAGCAAGTTGCCGCACTGGTGTGCCCATCCTACAATGCTGCGCCGAAAGTCGGCGTGGGGCGCTCCGTTGGCCTGTCAGTTCGCGTCAGTCAGTGGGGGTTGTTTGAGGATCTGACTGCATTGGAAAGCAATGTGATGCTGTGCGTCGCCCCCAAGATGAAGGTTCCTCGGCTGCAGTGGGGCGCCCCTTGGTGTTTCACTCGCTATGCAGCTGAGTTGCGTGCGCACTTGCGGCGAATAGGTCGAAGGCAGCACAACAATATTTTCTGAATAGAAGACACCACAAGGCGCTGAGATTCGGTTGGCACCGAGGTGGTGTCTAGCAAGTTGCCGCACTGGTGTGGCCATCCTACAATCCTGCTCCGAATAACGGCGTGGGGTGCTCGAAGGGGGGGGGGAGGAGGCGGCGTGAACGGGCCTTCCCAGGTGGAGGCTCGTCTGCTGTAGTGGGGCGCCCCTTTACCGTTTCAGTTGCCATTCAGCTGAGTTTCGGCCGCTCTTGATGCTACAGCGACAGGCGGCTGCAACAGGACTCTCAAAATGGCGGCCTGTTCTTTGGATTTGGGTCTGGTCCACTAAAATGGCCCTGGGACACCTTAGAACTCGGACGCTCGAATTTTTTTTCCTTTCCTCTACATGCAAAAAAGGTAAATGCCCGGTACATTACACGCCTCATCTGCCACGATGTACTCTCCAGAGGAACCGAAAAAAAATATAGTTATGGTAACTATACCATGCATCGTCATATGGAGAGGTGGCACCTATTAATTATAGTGCTGCATAAAAGAGAGATTTGGAGGAGAACCCCCGACCTGCCAGTACATTCACCAAAGAAGTGGCACTGACAGCATCAGAGGCAAGGGAAACGGTCCCAAATATTTAGAAGAACTTTGGAAAGATTAAAATGACATGTTTAGATTGTGGCAAATTAATTCCATGTGGACAGATGAGTGTTACTCTAATAAATACAGCATATGAACATCATCATAGTCGATGGTTGGTAGAGACATTTTGACTATATCCTGGACCTGCCCGTCCTCGCCCAAAATGGCGCCGGAATAAATGGGACTCGTAACTCCTTGTTGTGTACTGGTTGCAGAACCTTGAAATCACGAGATACGTATGCAGTTTTGAAGCACATGGCGGGCGGGGACGAGAATTGATTGAATATTTCGACATCCCTATTGATATTAAGTTCTGATGTGTTATTGATTACTGTACTATTGAAAGTTCGAATTAACGTCACCCATGGTACTTGCCCGCAAATGTATATCTAGATAATTTTATTGTAACTGGCTCTGTCGTATTTTAATTATAAAATGTACGTCCACCGATTCTGCAACTGTTAGACACCTTAGTTCTTGCAACCTAATGGCCCGCCTGTTACGTTCCTCTACAGTGTAAATGTCTACTCATCATATACGATTACAGTTTGCTCCGTGGCCGGCCCACGTGGTTATAGGCCCGTATTTGTATACTGACGTTTTCACAATAAAGGTTTTTAAATGAAAACATGGTAGTAGTTTTTACATTGGTAACGTTTTTAATAATAGTCACTGTTTTAGAATCAGTAAAAGGCAAGTGAAATAAAGCAGTCCAATTACATGAAGGGTAAAAGGTATAATACGCAGGAACGCAGTAAAGATAAATGGTCAAGGGCTGTTGTGTTTTCTACTCCTGCAACATAAAGTGATCGATAAGAATCTGATATTCAGGCGTATCGGCGACTAAGACAGCAGGCGGAGCCTCTTTTGCTCAACGGCTCCGTCATGGGACGAAGAAACGCCCTTTTTCTCGAAAAAGGAATATATTTTACTTGCAGGACAGTTGTAAATTTTCCGGGAAAGTACATTAGCCTGGAACATTATAACATATGTTTAAGAAAAAATAATGTTCGAAATTAATAAAAAGCGTAATTTTTAGGTCATATGACCAAGCCTTTCATCATTAGACTAAGAAAAGTAAAATGAACCAATGAAAAGTTTTATTAACAAGTCACATGACCTGTTATGCTTACGTTACGCGCTGTGCGCCGTGCCCCGGATCGCTTCCGGGAAGCTGCGCTTCGCGCACCGGAGCACTTCCGGGTGTGCTAACGCGGCGCGTCATATGACGCATTACGCGACAACGCAGGTCCAGAATATAGTCAAAATGTCTCCACCAACCAGCGGTCGGAACACAACCCCTTTCAGCAGGCTAAATAGTTCTGTTAAATGACAACAGAAGGGACAGGCAACAAGAACCATCAGTCAAAGAGGGGAGGGCAAGTTCTTCTCTACCGGGTCACGTTGGGGCACTACCGTAACTGATCAAATTGGTAGTCTACAGTGTTTCTGGATGTTTCAGACTGAAGCTGGCGTTAGCATGAGAGCACCACCATTTCGTAACTCCGTCGTGGCCATTCCACGAGCAATCATGCTAGGCGCTCCCCACCAGAAGCCTGCGGGAGTCGGGGGCCCCCAAGACTTTTGTACAATCTTCAAGGCTGAGGGGACGCTTTCGAGAATGGAGCCCAAGCTCTAGCAGACAATCGTCCGAGTTCCAAGGTGTCGCAGGCCCATTTTAGTGGACCACGCCCAAATCTGAAGAGCCGGCCGCCATTTTGAGAGTCCTGTGGCAGCCGCCTATCGCTGCACCGCAAGAGCGGGAGCAACTCAACTACATGGTGAGCGAGACGCTGTAGTCGAAAGAGCGGGC
Organism: Lissotriton helveticus; assembly: GCF_964261635.1. Classification (NCBI taxonomy): domain Eukaryota; kingdom Metazoa; phylum Chordata; class Amphibia; order Caudata; family Salamandridae; genus Lissotriton; species Lissotriton helveticus. Next base: position 130,546,179 of record NC_136064.1, read on the forward strand.
GGTAAACAGCTGAATAGCGGAAGAGGCACAGTGTAGCAAAAGCGGGCGGAATGGCAACTGAAACGGTAAAGGGCGCCCCACACACCAGTTATAGTTAGGTGGAAATTTTACTCACATAAAACCATTGAAATTCCCACGTTATAGTTAGTTGGACTCACTATAACTTGCGCGTGCAATGCACTGCTGATGACGTCACATATTACATCACTCATGACATGGTCAGTGACATCACTCATGACATCACTGATGACATCTCAAATGACATCACCGATAACAACATCCTTGTGACAAAGTGGCAGACCTCCTATCAGCATAAAATAACCTTTGACACACACATTCAAAAATAGAAACTAACATTTTCTTAAAAAAGGAGAAACCAATACCAATTACAACAACTTATTAGGTAATTCCAACATCTACATACACATCCACTCATTCACCAACAGTTCTATATAGTCACTCATGCATGTACTTACTCATCATATGTACTCATACACCTATTCATCCTGTTACACACTAATACTCATCCATATAGTTACTCACACACAAATTCACACATGCAAATAAACTATCAAAAAACCATTTACTTGATTATACTGCTATATACACACCTCTACACATACTTCTACAGAAACGGAAACATATTTACTCTCTTAAACAATCAATTATAAAAACACATACTCACTAACCCACCCATACACACAATCATCCACCCATACAGTCTTGCACACATGCTGTCTTCAAAATACATACAAATAGTGAGTCACTCATTCATGCATCTGTGTTCTAAGTAATATCCCCCACCGAACCATACAGGCACTGATACTGATACTCAAAAAAACAACTAATAACCCATATACACACTCATGTAGCTACTCACCAACCCATGCAGCCACTTATACACAAAGTGAGACACAGATACAGATATTTAAATATTTAAACATTACTCGCTAATATATGTATTCACTAAGATACATTTAATAAGTCAGTTAACCAATCAATTTTACACAAAAAAAACATCCATTTAGACATTTATTTACCCATTTATTCTTCCATCAACCTTTAGATATACATATATAAAAAATATTTATTTTTCAGAAAGATACACATTCACTGGATGATGTCATCAGTGATGTCATTTGAGATGTCATCAGTGATGTCATGAGTGATGTCACTGACCATGTCATGAGTGATGTAATATGTGACGTCATCAGCAGTGCATTGCACGCGCAAGTTATAGTGAGTCCAACTAACTATAACGTGGGAATTTTAATGGTTTTATGCGAGTAAAATTTCCACCTAACTATAGCTGGTGTGAAACCTATGGTTTTTTCAGTGAATTTAATAGGTTTTTTAAATGCTAATTCCTAACTATAACTGGTGTGAAACCTATGGTTTTTTCAGTGAATATATATATATATATATATATATATATATATATAACTATATATATATATATATATATATATATATTCACTGAAAAAACCATAGGTTATAGACCATATATAGTTAGGAATTAGCATTTAAAAAACCTTATTTTACTCACACAAAACCATTGAAATTCCATATATAGTTAGTTGCACTAACTATATATCACGCACCCGCAATCCACTGCTGATGAAGTCACATATTACATCATTCATGACATGGTCAGTGACATCACTGATGACATCACTGATGACATCTCAAATGACATCACTGATGACATCACTGATGACATCTCATTTGACATCATTCTTGTGCTAATACGATAAACCTCTTCAGACTCTAATATAACCTTAGATACACTCAGTGTATACAGAAACTCACACACTGTCACTCATCCATGGAGTTACTCACACACCTAGTCAGTCATGCAAAGAAACAATCTCACCTCCATTTCCTCAACTATACAGTTATACACACCTTACTTATTCAAGCATATACTAATACATATTTACTCTCTTATACAATCCCTGATACAAGTTCACAATGATCCATACAGCTACTCACACATTCAGTGGCTCTCATGCACAGTTATTTATAAATGCCAACTCTCACATGTACTGTGTTTTACATATGTACTTACTTTGACATGTAGCACTGAGATATCCATTCAGTCACCAATGCACTCATGCACACAGTCAACCACCCATACAGCTGTTTCCACATGCACTTTTGAACCCATACATCGAGTGAATCAACTGCTCACACATCTATGCACAGAGTCATACACCTCCCAGGCACCCACACACACACTCAGTCTCCCATACAAATACTTGAGCAACCAATCAATAACCCATATACTTACTCATATAGCTAGTGATCAACACATGCAGCAGTTTACAGAACAACAAACATAATGATGCACAAATTAAGACAGTTTAGTCACTAACCCGTGCACTCAGTGAGACACATTTAATCACTCACTCATACAGTCAGTCATGCACCTACTAAATCCTTCGTCCAGACACTTATACATCCACTCATTCTTCAATATGTAAGACATATTTAAACTTTACAGAAACAAAAAATCACTGGATGTTGTTATCAGTGATGTCATCAGTGATGTCATTTGAGATGTCATCAGTGATGTCATCAGTGATGTCACTGACCATGTCATGAATGATGCAATATGTGACATCATCAGCAGTGAATTGCGGGTGCGTGATATATAGTTAGTGCAACTAACTATATATGGAATTTCAATGGTTTTGTGTGAGTAAAATAAGGTTTTTTAAATGCTAATTCCTAACTATATATGGTCTATAACCTATGGTTTTTTCAGTGAATTTTCAAGGTTTTGTAAATGCTAATTCCTAACTATATATAATCTATAACCTATGGTTTTTTCAGTGAATTTCAATGGTTTTTTAATAGCAAATATCTGTAGCTGTAAAATGTATTCTTCTTTAAATCCCAAAATATATTTTATATGTTTATTAATAACTTTTTTTTTTTTTAAATTTTTTTTCTTCGTTCCCACTTCGCGAATCGGGAAGCTTCCCGTTAGCTGACCTTGATGCCGCGAAATAGACCGCGAGCCGGTAAACGTTTCTTTACCGCAACTGCCGCGTTAGAAAACAACATTGTGACACCTCCCGTCCGCATGACGTTTCGCGTTGTCGCGTGATACGTCATATGACGTACTACGTTAGCGAACTGGTACGCTTACCGAGTCGCAAAGCACAGGTTTCTGGAAGCAAACCGGGAGGCCCTGCAAAGCGTGTAACGTAAACACAGCAGGTCATGTGACTTGGTAATAACACTTTTCATTGGTTCATTTCACTTTTGGTTTCCTAATGATGTAAGACTAGGTCATATAATCTAAAATGAACACTTTTCATTGGTTGAGAACTATTGTTTTTCCCAAATGATGAAAATCCCTCTTTCTTTCCTCACTCTGACTTTCATCATTGTGAGAGAAAGACCCTTTGTTACCAGTGAGCAATGGCTTCTTTAGTAGCTTCAGCTGGTGCTTCCCCACCACCTCCACCACATCCAAGGAAGAGTGGACCGATGTGTGAATGTGTTCACTGTATGCAACAACTTTGACACTTACAGAAGCCTCACCTTCTCCATGCCTCCTACACAGTTCTACATGTACATCATAAATGCAAACAGAACAGAATTAATTATACATGTTAAATGGTTTATTTTTGCTGTTCTCAGAATGTATCAAATTTCACTAAAAACAGTGACTTGAAGGTTTTCATCATATAACAGCGGGGAAAAAAAAACACAATCAAAATGATTGTGTTTAAAAAACCCATACAACATAACAAATCAGAATTCAGAACTCCTTAAAGTTAACTTACTTTCCATGACGGCCAAGGATGTCCTATGAACAGCTTACACTCTGTTGTGCTGTTATTACTTTCAACCCGCCACTTTCTGAAAGAAAACCTCCATCGTTTTCAAAAACATGTTACATACAATAAATGACTTCTTGCTCTCTACCACAAGTTTCCACAAGGCCAAATCTTGTCAGACCCATTTATAACTCTTGGATTTCTTGCAAGCCAATCCCGTCTTTTCGCATTTCCGCAACTTTCAGAATTAAAATGTTGAAGATCATTTACACAATCCTGGACTAGTAATATCTTCCCCTTCTTGCTCAATCATGTTCTACATTTCCTATCACACTGATACTGCTTACTATGAAGCAGACTTACACTACCTTTATGACTAGTACAATTATTTAATTCTCTACATCACTTTTAATCACAAAGCAATGTAAAACAGTAGACAGCATTGCAGACTTACATTCCCTCTACTCCATGTTTTGATTGGCTGCTTCAATTAGCTTATAAAAAGAAATAGTTTTTCTGAACTCATTCAAAGTGCACGTATTTCTCCATGACGTCCAGTGTTATGGTAAGAAGTTATGTCTCTGTACTACACTTATCCTCAAGGCCAAATAGTGTAGGAGCCATGAGAACTTCTTGAAATTCCTCAGAGCACATCCCGAGATTCTTTCCCTAAAATTTTGGTTTTAAAAACACCAGGTAAGAGTTTTTAAGGTCATATGGCAATTTTTTTTGGAAAATTAAAACAGAATCATTGCAGAATGACCAGCCATTTCTACACTTTAAATAAGATGTATAATGTCCTGATGTTATTGAAGGACCATCATGATATATAATTGCTACAGTTACAAAAGTCCTTCCTGATATTGACAACTGTGAAGCCACAAAATTTTTAATTAAAGTTGTCAATTTTGTTCCATCAGGCCTACATCGTTGGAACATTAAAATGACATACTGGCCATATGTTCGTATAAATAATGTGGACATCATTTCAGATTTACATTGGCTACACTCCATGTTGTGATCAGCTGCTTTTACTAGCTTATAAAAGAGACTGATTTACTGTCTGGCAAAGTTAAATATATAAATCTTTCTGAGTCTACACTAGTAGTACTTGATACCCTACAGTTCTCGCAGTCATGCTGCCATTGATAAGAAAGCCCAAACAGGTGATCTACATCTACACCTTCATCATGCAATACATCAAGCATATACATTAAAAACTCCTGACAATCTTGCTGACTATTTTGAGAGAATTGTGTTTGGCCTGAACATCTGTCTAACAGATTTCGAATTTCAGACACACTTTCTATGTTTGTTCTATCAGTGCTACATTTCTCTAACACAGAATTTAACAAACTGCAAAATCTTTGATCAGAATTGACCACAATCTCTTCTTTTACATTTTCTAGAGAAAACAAAACATTAACCACTACATTAGCATAGCAGTTGACACCAGAACTGTTTTCAAATTGAAAACCAACAACATCTTCAACAGAATCCTTTTTGTTTCTGCTTATAATTTCAGGTTCATAGACTTTTCGTCTTTTTGCTACAACCTCCCCAGTATTGGTCACATTTCTTCGTTTCCGGCCTACCACACGTTTCTCAAACAAAGGATACTGAGGCAAATGTGGTGCATACTCTCTTCTCAACCTATTGTATTCCTTAACACAATCTAGATCCGCACAAATGTTTGTGACATCACACTCAATCAAGTACAATCCCGATAAAGTCCTATTTCGTGACAATGCCACATATGCCATACCCTCCTTGAACACAGAACTGCCAATATTCACCAATGCACAGTCTACACTTAAACCTTGCGATTTATGGATTGTCACCGCATATGCCAAGCAAACAGGAAACTGCTTACGACGAACATATAAGTCTTTTACAAGCAAAAATCTAGCAGAACAACGAGCAATTAGCTGTACTTCCTCAATGCCATCAAATTTAATTTTTAAAAATTCAATTCCATCTCTATTTCTGTATTTCACAAAATCAACAACATTACCCATTGATCCATTTACCAGACCTCTTTCAACATGTAAATTCCTTCTTAAAATTATACGGCAGTTCAAGCACACATTCAGAGTCTTTTCAAAACCCGCAGTTTTAGATATACTCTTCTCTAATGAATCCAATTTTGTTTTCAGATTCTCAGACAAAATAATTGTTGATCCCATATGCTCTACTCTGTCAATAGCTTCCAGTTTCACAATCTCTTGCTTTTCTAAATGCAACATTTTGTTGTTGAATTTGGCACATTCTGCAAGAGTTGGCATCAAACATATTCCAGATTTTTTCTCAGTAACTTTCTGAAAAATATTCTCAGGCACAACATCTTTGTCTGGATATAAATTTGTCAGTAATCGTGCATGTAAAGCTTCTTTCCCATGCTCGGTCACTTTTCCAATTCTAACATCTTGTAGAATAGTCTTGTAAACTTCATCCTTTGCCTGACGCATATTTTCATGCAGTTCAGCATAATTGAAGTTTAACCATATATTGACGTTGCCAATGCTCCCTAAGCACTTCCTGGTATCTTCATGCGTGAGCATTTTGAACACAGGTTGCCCTTTCACTGGTGTCAGCTGCAGAAGATCTCCGAAAACAATGATGTGTTTGCCACCAAATAACACATCATACTCTGTTTTGAGAACTTCTTGCATTCTCAAATGCACAAAGGCAAGCATGACATTGGAAACCATGCTTACTTCGTCAATGATAAGAAGTTTCATTTTCCTCAAGACTCTTCAAAACAAGCATCTCCAGATAGCTTGTGATATTCTAATTTGTTGTCATGCTCCACTGGCAGCATCATTAAACGATGTAAAGTAATCCCTTTAATGTTATGTGCTGCCAGTCCAGTTGGAGCGGTGACAACACAAGACAGCGATGACTCTGTCCTTTCCTGCAAATAACATGAAATTTCTTTAATAAGGAAACTTTTTCCAGTTCCCGCTTCTCCACTCACGTACAGTCAGACAGGCTTCAACGACGTACATGAGCACTCTTTCTTGTCATGACTTAATCCATGATCAATTTGCATGGTAAGTTCGTCATATATTTTCCTCTGCTCAACGTTGAGTTGTCTTTCCAACTCTTCTAAGTTAACCGCATCCTCCTGAGCATGTGCCATGGCTCTTTCCACTTCATTCATAGCAGTGGCAGCTTCATTTTCGATAAGAGGTCCTCCTAGTGGATCCTGACTCAATGAAGCAGAACTCTGACTGTCCTGAGAACTGTCTCTGGCAATCTCGGCTGCAATCGTTGCTTCCTGCTCAATTTCCACATTCAACATTTCTACATATTTGGGAAAAGCAGGACATTCTATGGTCTCCTTGGCAGCATTGAATGAGTCTTCGTAACAAAGGAAATCTCCAAGCAGTTCCTCTTCTGCACGCCAAGGCTTAAAAAGTTGCAAAAGTGCTAAATAGAAAAACTCCTTTTTTTCAGGAGATTCGCCACTCAATTTTCGATGGTTTATCAAGTGGCATTTTCTTTGCTTGACCAGACATCCCTCACTTCCTATTACAGTATACACTCCTTTCTCAGTATCTTCTTTGATGTTCCTCTTGAATATGTAATTTTGCAGAACCTCATACAGACAAACATTCTCGAGGTGACTGCTTCGATTTGGATAATATGTATCCAACATGTTGCTCTTCAAAATGTCGGTACTGTTTGGCTCCTTTTCCGCCAAATACTCAATTTCCCGCACAGGTTTCAGAACTCGATTACGCGTTGCAGCAAGACCAACACTCCCCCAAACGATACTCCTGGACTTGGCATAGAGACTTGCTGAAGACAACCGGTCAGAACATTCGTAAGCTCCGATTTCTCGATGCGACAACATCTTCAAACTGAAACTGTACAACTTCTTGCTGAGGCTCTTTTCATGGGAAATGTCCTCCCACATATCCTTCAATTCTGTCTTCTCTTTTTTGGTGATGTAAGATGTCACATACCGAGCCACAGCCATACAGTTATCAGCCACAAACTGTATATCCATGTTAGCATTCCACATGGACAAAATCACCGGGTTGTAGTCGTTGATGTACTTAGACTCTTCGTTCCTCTTCAAATTGTATGTGTTTTTAGGTGATTTCTTCATCACATTATGTCGCAGCGAAGACATCAAACTGTTCACTCTTCCTTTAGAAATCACCGGTCGTGGAAAGCCGAAACGACATTTGGTGTAGAACTTGTCTTTGTTCCGGAATTTACGACGACAGTACTTTCCACATCGATGGCTTTGGAAACGTAGAACTTTTTCTCTTAGGCTTTTTTTCTCCTTTGCGTTTGGAACAGCACACGTAGAATACTGTTCTATGAAACTCATCACTGAGTCTTCTGCATCCGTTCCAAATTTAGGTGCATCCTTGATCCACAGCAACATATGTATATGAGGAGCACCTCTTGCTTGGTACTCCTTCCTCCAGAAGAAATCCAACACCTCTCCAAGAGGTGGATTCTTCTTATTCATGATGAAAGACATCATACCTTCAAATCTATGATTGAAGTACCTACATACATTGACTGGATCCAAAGAGCACAGTTCTCCGGGTGTCTTGAATTCGATGTTTTCTACGTTAGCATTTGCCTCTCGTAGAAATTCAAGTAAGTCTTCCCAGCCATACTCAGCACAGCTCAAAGTGAGGAACCATGTGGGAGTTCCTAAGTTCCTCAGCATACATTTTAAATCACCATGACGACGGTACCAGTACTCATTAGTACCACGCTGACACGCCATGAGATTAATCAGGTGAGAATCCAAAATACTGTCTTGGACATTGACTTTATCCATAAAGTCACTTGCCGAGATGTTTTGCATGTGTATACCACTTTTCAAGATGTGGTTCACTGCATATGACAGTCCAGACAGATCGCTTTCAAACAGGAGACGAAACAAATAAGGAATGCATTGTCGAAACCTAGGATCTCCTGCATACAATCGCAAAGTCCGGTATTCAGAAGCAGGAATTTGAGGTCGCTCATCATATCTTCCTCCCTGACCTGTTGGAAAAAGCTGTGGGAAACACCGAGCTTCCAAACTTTCCTCCCAAACACTAATGGGACTCCCTTTCGCTTGTTTCATTTGAAACAACTCAATAGCATTCCCCATGACTTCCTTGGAATGCAAAGGATGAACACTATAATGTTCATATATTTCTTCACTAGTACAGGGTTCTACTTTCTCAATTTGACCAGCACACAAATCGCTATCCTCTTCCTCACTTACTTCCTCTTCTGCAACATATACATTTTTATAGTATTTATTATATTTTTTCAAATACAATGTTGCCCTTTTGACTTCCCTAACATCTACTAAATCTTGCCATATTTTCTTATTCTTTGTCGGAACCCCATTAACTAAGATAACAAGAGGTTCCTCTTCCACTTTTTCTACTCCAATTGTGTTAATGTTTTTCTTCAAATCTAGAGGCAAATAAACAACTCTTCCCTTTAATCCTCTCTGTAAATCTGATGGAGGCAATTTCCCTGTCTTTGGCTCCATTCTTACAATAGCCTGAAAGGGATGGATACTTTGAATCAAAATAGATTCATAAGTATTTAAATCCTTCAATTCAGAAGGAATCTCAACCAATTCCAGATTATTATGAACTGCTCTAGCAGGCATCTGGTTTTGATTTAATTTGTTACAACAATAAGTACACACACGTTGATCCAATCCCAAATCAAAACAATTTTCTACCATCAAGTATGTTGTAAAATCCTTCCATTCACTATTATTTCCCCTTTCACTTTTTCCATATAAATCCACTAACTTAGTCTGATTCTTATAATAAGTGCGTCGACAACACACACAAGTGAAATTTGGCCTCTCACTTGATTTCACCTCAAACGTCGCAATTTCCCTCTGGAAATTATCTGTACTGGAAACCTGTACACTATCTTCCACATGACCCTCTACTTCTTGCTCAATTTCAACATTCTCCTCTTTACTTCCAAAGTAACAAAACTCAATTTCTTCACATATATTCTTCACATCTATTTCAGAACCATGCAAAAGAGCAGCGCATAATTGTTTAAGCATAATTGCTGGACTCTTAGCAGAATACAACATTCTAACTAATTTCCTCACTTTATTATGATGCACTGCTAGCATCCTGAAATGATGAAAAACACTCTGGCATACTCTCCTGGAAAGACAAGCCAGTGAATGACCATGCAAACCTATCACTTCTCTCACTCTGCAAGGATCTAATTCTTGCAACAACTTCATTTTCTGCTTCAAACTTTTCTTATTAAATGACCGTATAAAATCACAAAGCAAATTGATGGAATCCTGTCGTACACTGCAAATACTACTACACTTCCAGGTGTACACAGGACCCTTAGGACGTCTCCCTAAAACCTCATTACCTAACACCTCTTCTATCTCTGTTCTCACAACTTTTTCTTTTTCAACTGGACAACCATCTTTCACTTCATAAGCTCGACCACTGGTGTCAACTGCATGCACCAAATCATTATCCTGGAAATAACTCTCCTCATTAAAAAATGCCTCAGAGCTTGAACTATGCATCCATTCTCCAGAAAAAACTTCACAAAAATTACTACGATTAACTATTCTCTTCCATCTACTATTTCTTTTGAAATCATAAATTACCTTGTTTAGCTTCCTAATTCTATTGATTGTCAAAATAAATAACTTACGTTTAATTTCAAATGCCTGATCAATAACTTTCTCAACTATTTTTTTTCTCTTATAAAAAACCACTTTCTGTTGACCTTTCAATTATCCTGTTGCGGAACATTCGTTTACGAATATCCCTAAACTGTTGTTTCCTTCTACTTTCATGCATAGAGTTATCTCTTACTCTAGCAGTAACATTTCTCATTGTCTTTCCTTACCATTTGAATTGTTTCTCCTTTTCTGGACTGAAACATTTTCTGTAGTAATATTTTTTTTACTACACATATTTCTTATGACTGTTTTTGGACTCTTACCCGGTGCTTTCTTGGTGACTTGACAAATCTTTTTGTTAGAGGACTGCTGCATTATTCCATGGTCCTGCTGTCTTTGACGTTTTGCAGCCTTTCTCACTCTTTCTTTGCTAGGCATCCTAAAATCTTGAAATAATCTGCAGTTGAATCTGTGGTAAAATATAATAAAAAATGTTATTAACCACTATTACCCAACAGTAAATTAATAACAGTCATCAAAAACTTAACACACTACTTAAGTATATAATATACTGAAGCCTATCTCCAATTTTTCACTGAACAGGACTCATCTCTTCTTAACCTTGGATAAACCTCACCTACTCTGTGTCCCCTGCACATAATTAAATGTAAAGGGGCAGATTTATATTAACTAGCACATCCCCAGGGATGCACCAGTTAACGTGCACCGCTGCTCTGCCACCCACGGTGTGCCGCATTTACAATCAGATAGGACAAAGCTACATCAAAACCCTGCGCCTGCTTGAAGCAGGCATAGATCTTGACGCAGGTAGGCTGAAAGCTAAAGCAACAACTAAGTGTCGTGTGCAGAAGTTACAAAAAAGGAAAAATGGCGTTTAAACCAGTAATGAGCCCATGCTAACGTAACACAGAGTAAAAATATCCAGGATCTACATCAGTTTGGGGTTCACGAACCTGGCAGGTACAAAGCACTGAGGCTTTCCACCGTGCATGTCTCATCCCAAATCATATGTTGTTTGTGAATGAAACAATTTCCCAGACCAAATGCTTTGGATTGGCTACTTCTAAAAAATTAAACACCCCTACTATCCCGGAGTTAGAGGAATATGATGGTTGGAGTAATTTTACTCGTTGTCCATTAAAGATTTACAGGCCCTACTCCGTAATTCTTCCTTTAACATTTCCAGTATAAATCCAAAAGGTTGACTGCTTTGGCAACGTGCCTTATCCACGGTTTAATAACGCTGCCTTTTGCTTTATATAAGTTTTCAAATTGTATGAAATATATACCAATAGGTCGTTATTACCCTTTAGGTAGGGGTTTTCTTCATGAGGTCTGGTCGCTTCCATACACATACAGATTTTCAAAGATGATCAAGAACTTTATCTGAATGGAGAGGAATGCACTGAGACGCCAGATCATTCACTAATGTGTAGGCACATACAGTTACACGGTTCATGCAACAAACACCGACCAAATATGGCTTGCGTGTTGCAAGGCACACCAGTTCCTGCTATCATCCCCACGTTCAAGTTCTTGGAAAATGGTAGTTATTTGATGCTCAATAATGAAGATTGTTCTGGGTTAATTAAAAGTATTCATTTTATCGTAACAGTAAATGAACGGGTTATTTGCTGCAGAAATGTTCTATTTCCTCCCACACATGAACATAGGGAGTTTTCAATCTGGCCACAAATACCAACCTTGGGAGCACATTTCAACGGCATGACAAGAATAAGAGCTCTTTTGTCTCAAAGAGAAGTGGCCTTGACTTCGGCCCGTGAAACTTTCGTGCTTCACATAGCGAACACCCGTACAGAGGTGCAGACCCTTTTAAATACAGATTCGCCTTTCCATTTCAGCAAGATGGTTCGGACTATCTCTAACGCGTCCTCCACAAAGGGCCTGGCGCACTTTTTTAAAGTTGTTACCAGTGGTCTCGTGACTTCATTTGAGAAAATCTTTGGAGTCATCCCTGCTTTCTTTCATTCTATTTTTTCCACTCTGCTTCGTGGATTCCCATTTTTACTTGCATTACCAGTGGACGCTCTTGTGCTTTTTTACATTTTTAAATATGGATGTCCCTCCTGTGCAAGCTCCCGCCCTGCAGCTGCTGACACTGTTCTGCAATCGCATGCTAGAATATTATGGCACAATGCCGTTGGCGATATTAAGCACGGCATATTGATTATCTTTTCGATTCTCCTACTTCACCTGTGTCCAGCCTGTATTTCACTGCCTGACCTGTGATTTCGATTGGGCCATTGATTTGTGTCTCTGCGGACCGGTTTCTCCTGACGTCGACTTTAATCAGCTGATGACTCCTATCATTACTCACGAGTTGGTTTGTCCTGGCGAAAGGATTATGGCTGTGGCATTGATGCATGGACTAATTGGTCCCTGGAATTTACTGGCGGCAACACAGTCTTTCTTGGAACAGAGCTTTCTTGAAAACCCACCGAGCTGTCCTCTGATGTTGATAGAGGATCCGGTGCTGGGAGAGCACGTATGTTCTTTTCCGCTTTTAAATTGGATGGCTGAACTCTTTTCGGATGAAGACGGTGACTTCCTATTGGAGGCTGTTGCAGCTTATTTTGCATACACAGTTATGTCATAGACCTTTTTCATGTTTGATATGCTGAGTACCAGCATTTCATTGACAATTCATTGACTTATTTGTCAAGTTTTTATTATTTAGCTTGCCTATTGGCTTAAGACTCGATAAAGTACTTGGCTGTTTTATTTTTCTTTAGCATTAAATTTTCCTAGTTTTTAATGTTTTACCTTGCGGACCGTCCACATATAAAGTTGCAATCTGCTCTCATGAGATGGCACTCCTATTATCTTATTCAGTTCGTTTCCGGATCATGGGGAGGTGTCATCTAGGTCCTGGATATCTTTACACCGTGTTAAGTTAGCATGGACTCATTACCGGTTTAAACGCCATTTTTTCCTTTTTTGCAACTTCTGCACACGACACTTAGTTGTTGCTTTAGCTTTCAACCTAATAGTTCATCGTGATTTACATGAGAATAATATGTTATTGCTCTACTATCTGCTTTACTTCTTAAACTATATCTGTACAGCGAGTGCTGAAGTTTCAAGAACAACACGATACAGAATTGTTATGAGGTCTGATCTCCACGACTTCATACTCATAACATAAGTGCAGCTTCTCCCAATTCTGGGCATGAGGCGGGTTTTATATTGCTTTGCCGAACACACATACACAACACTTGATGCGGTTCACATGAAGAGAGAGCTGGTGTATGCTGATGTGATTCCTTCAAATCTAAGACACTAAAGTATGGGCACGCCCTAAACCAACACAAAGAGACCTTCTTAGCAAATAATATAATATGTGTATTAGGGAGGGTGAGATATAAGCAGCCGCGGGCCGTGGAGGGAGTTACGGTGGGGCAGGAAGGCGGGGAGGGGGAGGGGCAGGGTGGAGCCCTCTCCACCCTGCCCCTCCCCCTCCCCGCCTCCCTGCCCCACCGTAACTCCCTCCACGGCCCGCGGCTGCTTATAAGTGTTGCTAACTCTTATTCATTTACAGCATGTTAACATACTGTCACCATTCGCTTTTTATGTACTTGTATAATCTAAGATACTACGCCTGAGAAGACGGCATTAGTAAATAAACATTTCAAATACACATGTGTTCTTCTTAACTCCATGTTCTGGTTTCTAAGAAATATATAACGACCGACTGTTCATGAGTTCCACGTATCCTGAGGTACTATAAGTTCATATTCTGGATTGTCTAAACATTGAGAGTTTGTTATATCCAATGTGACACTGTACCTAGCTTGCTAAGGGGTTTTGATTACTAAGGTGAGTTTTGGGACACCCTAATTCGCCGAGGTTCCAATCCTCTGTCCACAGTTCTGTGTGAGAACAGAAACCCTGCGACAGGGGCACCCCTCAGCCTTGCTGGAGCTTCATCACACTTGCGATACAACTCCAGCAATGCGCCAACTTTACGGCACAAATACGTCACGCATCTGTGCTGTTTTTGCCCCATGATGCGCCGCATTGTAAATGCAGCACACCATAGGTGACGGAACAGCGGCACAGAATGACTAACACATCCCTGGTGATGCGCCAGTCATCATAAATCTATCCCTATGCTTCTTATCTTGTTGGAGATGAACCGCCATATGTATCATCAAAGTTTTTTCCATTTCCTAAATAGCGAACTTTAAGGAATAAATAGCGATTCTTTACCATTCCTAGTTTGCGATGACCTATTTGCTAATTACAAATTACCCATTCATTTCCATGCAGCAGGAGGCCCATAGGAATGAAGGTGCAATTTGCGATTAGCAATTACCTCATCGCAAATTACAAATTTTTCCGACGGTGCAGGGGTGTCTCAAGAACACCCTGCTGCACCCCTGAAAAAGAAATTTGGGGTCATATGGCGCACATAAATTTTGAAAACATTCCTTTACCTCAAAAACGATTTTCAACTCATAATTTGAAAACACTGCACATGGGGAAATGACTTAAAATGTCCTTAAGACACATAAAAGCATTTTTTGATTGCCTTTGCAGCATGTTTCAGTCACCTTTAACATGCCTATGTAACGGAAACATTCAAAATCTAAATTTGCCATGCACAGGTGGGAGCATATTTACAAGCAATTTGCTCCACAGACAAACTTCTTACATTGAAATGGGAAAAATAACATCAGAGACTCTCAATTACCTTATAAAGAAGCAGACACCATTATGTCCTTCTCATCAATATTAAAACCATTGCTTTTTCTCAAAAACGATTTACAAGTCATAATTTGAAAACACTCCACAGCTCCTATGCACATAAAAGCCCTGTCAGTACTAATACTTCACATTTTCTCCAATTACAATTTCTCAAAGAAACAAAATCTATTTGTGAAACACTTGAGACAAAGCAACATTTGAAAAACACAACTTTCTTCATAATTTTCTCCTTAAAGCACACTATTTTCTATCTAAATTAAAGAAATCTTTTCTCACCTTAGCAAATACTTTGAGTTTCAAAACAGTCTCAGAAACACACCAATTTGTCTTCAGCAGAGCAAAAGGTATGCACTCCAGAGTCTGCAGCTATCAAAAGCACAGAAATGCTGTAATTCCTCACACATATCTCTCATGTCACCCAATCAAAACTCTTCCCTCACTTTTTTTCAAAGCAAAACCCTTCCCTCCTCTGCCCCCTCTCTGCTTTTTCTGCATAGCAACCACCTCTTGCAAGACCTCTCACACAACAATGTTGCAATTGAACTCTGAACTCTCAGTGCACCTGCATATCCAGAGCATTCTTTCATTTAATGATTTTTTCTTCGCCACTCAAAATACATCTTTCAACGAACTCATCCATGCACACTAACTTTCTGTTTTCAGCAATCAAAATCCACCAATCACTCTTACTGCTTCATTAACACAGAAACTCCTCAGTTTTTTTCATTTTACACTCTCATTTTTTCAACTGCCATTTCATTGCCACACTTCATCTGACTGCAGCAGAACCTTCTCTCACCATGTTTTCTGTCTGGATTGTTGGACATAGTTACATCTATTGGGCTCAAAGGTACGCTGAAAACAGGAATTTACCTAACCTCAATTTACAAGATGTGGAAATTAAGTGGTTTGGCCACAGAGGATTAAAATGTCACCAATTGATACCATTGGTGAAAACCTTTATGCATTTGCCAAAACCTGACCTGTTAATTGTGCACTGTGGAGGTAATGATTTGGGCACTTTGACTGGGGTAGGTCTGGAAATGCTTTTAAAGGACACCTTTGAGCAATTGATGGCACTTTTTCCTCAGACTGCCTTGGTATATTCAAATATATGCCAAAGACAGAAATGGAGGTGGTCGAACCAATTTTGTCCACAAATTGAGAAATCGAGGAAGCATGTAAACAAATCTGTTTCAGCTTACATGAGAGACCATGGAATGGGCTCCCTGTACAACAATAACTTGCGTTACTACATGCAAGATATCTACAGAGGAGATGGAGTTCACTTCTCAGATGAGGGCAACAGAGTTTTCACTCTGAATTTAAGACTGTGCATTGGTACCTACTTATAAGTACCTAAATGTACCATAAACCCAAAAGCTCTTCTCAGAGCTACCCTACATCTGATCACTCACAATTATTATTTTACTCTAACTTTTTTCACTAATTTTCAAGAAAGTACGCTCCCCAGAACGCTTCCCGGTTCGCGAACCGGGCGCACTCCACGCAAAAAAACTAAAAAAACTGCGAGACCCTTTCAAAGCCTCCACATCAAACCTAGGGCGTCAGGGACGATCTACTATGCCCCCTTATGGTCATTTGCCCCTTCGCTTTGGCCTCCTCTTGTCTCTCGATCCTACCAAGAGACAAGATGGCGGCCGCTACGGACTGTTTGGAATGTTTACAGACGCCGAAAAACCAATCAGCTTCGCAAACCTCCGTAACGCGAAAAGTACGCGAAGCGGAGCGCTGTTACAGATATATATCTTTTTTTAAACGTTAATTTCTCAAAATCCACTGGAGCACATATATTGAGACCTACAAAAGGCACATCGGGCTACCAGTCCCTACAATTTTGCCAAGTTTCGTGCAAATCCATTCAGCCGTTCGGGCTAAAAGTGAGGCCAACCGCCCTATGGAAATTAACATGGGAAAAACGCGTTTTGGGACCACCCTTTTTTCTCGGCCCCCCCTTGACGAACCCCCCCAACATTTTCAGGGGCTGCTCAGAAACAAAATGTGCCATTTTCCTGAAAATGTCAGCCAATTCCGTCCACAAACGCCAAAGTTATTAGACATAGAATTTTCAAAAATCCCATAGAGAAAAAATCCTAACTATATATACCTACTGGCGACCGCCAGTAGGTAATATATATATATATATATATATATATATATATATATATATATATATATATATATATATATATATATATATATATATATATATATATATATATATATATATATATATATTCACTGAAAAAACCATAGGTTATAGACCATATATAGTTTGGAATTAGCATTTAAAAAACCTTATTTTACTCACACAAAACCATTGAAATTCCATATATAGTTAGTTGCACTAACTATATATCGCGCACCTGCAATCCACTGCTGATCATGTCACATATTACATCATTCATGACATGGTCAGTGACATCACTGATGACATCACTGATGACATCTCAAATGACATCACTGATGACATCACTGATGACAACATCCAGTGACTGTATGTTTCTGTAAAGTTAAAATATATCTTACATATTGAAGAATGAGTGGATGTATAAGTGTCTGGATGAAGGATTTAGTAGGTGCGTGACTGACTGTATGAGTGAGTGATTAAATGTGTCTCACTGAATGCATGGGTTAGTGACTAAACTGTCTTAATTTGTGCATCATTATGTCTGTTGTTCTGTAAACTGCTGCATGTGTTGATCATTAGCTATACGAGAGGCTATATGTGTTATTAATTGCTTGCCCAAGTATTTCTATGGGAGATTGAGTTTGTGTGGGGGTGGCTGGAAGGTGTGTGACTCTATGCATAGATGTGTGAACAGTTTATTCACTAGGTGTATGAGTTCAAGAGTGCATGTGGAAACAGCTACATGGGCAGTTGACTGTGTGCATGAGTGTATTGATGAGTGAATGGATATCTCAATGCTACATGTCATAGTAAGTACATATGTAAAACACAGTACATGTGAGAGTTGGCATATATAAATAACTGTGCATGAGAGCCACCGAATGAGTGAGTGGTTGTATCGATCATTGTGAACTTGTATCAGGGATTGTATAAGAGAGTAAATATGTGTTAGTATATGTTTCAATAAGTAAGGTGTGTTTAACTGTATAGTTGAAGAAATGGAGATGAGATTGTTTCTTTGCATGACTGACTGGGTGTGTGAGTAACTCCATGGATGAGTGGAAGTGTGTGAGTGTCTGTATACACTGAGTGTATCTAAGGTTATATTAGAGTCTGAAGAGGTTTATCGTATTAGCACAAGAATGATGTCAAATGAGATGTCATCAGTGATGTCATCAGTGATGTCATTTGAGATGTCATCAGTGATGTCATCAGTGATGTCACTGACCATGTCATGAATGATGTAATATGTGACATGATCAGCAGTGGATTGCAGGTGCGCGATATATAGTTAGTGCAACTAACTATATATGGAATTTCAATGGTTTTGTGTGAGTAAAATAAGGTTTTTTAAATGCTAATTCCTAACTATATATGGTCTATAACCTATGGTTTTTTCAGTGAATTTTCAAGGTTTTGTAAATGCTAATTCCTAACTATATATGGTCTATAACCTATGGTTTTTTCAGTGAATTTCAATGGTTTTTTAATAGCAAATATCATAAGCTGTCGAATGTCAAGTACGTGGTAAGTGAAAACATTTTCGTGTTTATGCTCACTGATCTGCTTTGAATGGTGCCCCCCCCCCCCTCATTTCTATTAGGAGTACTCTCTCTTTGCAGATAGTGAAAGGTAGTTAACGCAGGTCTTTGCCCCCATTGTAATCCGTCGTGCCTGCTTCTCTCTCCATTTGATTGATTGTTATCCAAGTATTTACTGTTTTAGAATTAGTTCTCTTTGGTTCATTCTCTATTTACAAACAAACACAGAGTCGCAATACTCTGTTTAGTCTTTGCAGATAACGAAAAATCGTGTAAAAAAAAAAGAAAAGGAATCGAGCAAAATCAGTAGGCCACTAATGGGATCTCTTTTTGACCTCGCTAAAATAGAAACATTAGGAACAACCCCTCATGACAAATACAAAACTAGTGAGATGAACTGAACTCCACACAATGATGGCTGCAAAACAGCTCGGCTCCGCCACCCACCCCGCCCAAAATAACGATAAAGAACGGCTGCCATGATTGGTTGCGGAATGACCACGACGGAGCTACGAAATGGTGCTGCTCTCATGCTAACCCCAGCTTCAGTCTGAAACATCCAGAAACACTGTAGACTACCAATTCGATCAGTTCCGGTAGCGCCCCAATGTAACCCGGTAGAGAAGAACTAGCTCTCCCCTCTTTGACTGATGGTTCTTGTTGCCTGTCCCTTCTGTTGTCATTTAACAGAACTATTTAGCCTGCTGAAAGGGGTTGTGTTCCGACCGCTGGTTGGTGGAGACATTTTGACTATATTCTGTACCTGCGTTGTCGCGTAATGCGTCATATGACGCGCCGCGTTAGCGCATCCGGAAGTCATCCGGGGCGCGCAGCGCGTAACGTAAGCATAACAAGTCATGTGACTTGTTAATAAAACTTTTCATTGGTTCATTTTACTTTTCTTATTGTAATGATGAAAGGCTTGGTCATATGACCTAAAAATTACGCTTTTCATTACTTCCGAACATTATTTTTTCTTAAATATATGTTATAATGTTCCAGGCTAATGTACTTTCCCGGAAATTTTACAACTGTCCTGCAAGTAAAATATATTCTTTTTTCGAGA
Source organism: Lissotriton helveticus (assembly GCF_964261635.1). Classification (NCBI taxonomy): domain Eukaryota; kingdom Metazoa; phylum Chordata; class Amphibia; order Caudata; family Salamandridae; genus Lissotriton; species Lissotriton helveticus. Next base: position 130,566,133 of record NC_136064.1, read on the forward strand.
AAAAGAGCGTTTCTTCGTCCCATGACGGAGCCGTTGAGCAAAAGAGGGTCGACCTGCTGTCTTAGTCGCCGATACGCCTGAATATGAGATTCTTATCGATCACTTTATGTTGCAGGAATAGAAAACACAACAGCCCTTGACCATTTATCTTTACTGCGTTCCTTCGTATTATACCTTTTACCCTTCATGTAATTGGTCTGCTTTATTTCACTTGCCTTTTAATGATTCTAAAACAGTCACTATTATTAAAAACTTTACCAATGTATATACTACTACCATGTTTTCTTTTAAAAACCTTTATTGAGAAAATTTCATTATACAAATACGAGCCTATAACCACGTGGGCCTGCCACAGAGCAAACTGTAATCGTATATGATGAATAGACATTTACACTGTAGAGGAACGTAACGGGCGGGCCATTAGGTTGCAAGAACTAAGGTGTCTAACAGTTACGGAATCGGTGGACGTACATTTTATAATTAAAATACGACAGGGCCAGTTACAATAAAATTATCTAGATATACATTTGCGGGCAAGTACCATGGGTGACGTTAATTCGAACTTTCAACAGTACAGTAATCAATAACACATCAGAACTTAATATCAATAGGGATGTCGAAATATTCAATCAATTCTCGTCCCCGCCCGCCATGTGCTTCAAAACTGCATACGTATCTCGTGATTTCAAGGTTCTGCAACCAGTACACAACAAGGAGTTACGAGTCCCATTTATTCTGGCGCCATTTTGGGCGAGGACGGGCAGGTCCAGGATATAGTCAAAATGTCTCTACCAACCATCGACTATGATGATGTTCATATGCTGTATTTATTAGAGTAACACTCATCTGTCCACATGAAATTAATTTGCCACAATCTAAACATGTCATTTTAATCTTTCCAAAGTTCTTCTAAATATTTGGGACCGTTTCCCTTGCCTCTGAAGCTCTCAGTGCCACTTCTTTGATGAATGTACTAGCAGGTCAGGGGTTCTCCTCCAAATCTCTCTTTTATGCAGCACTATAATTAATTGGTGCCACCTCTCCATATGACGATGCATGGTATAGTTACCACAACTATATTTTTTTTCGGTTCCTCTGGAGAGTTCATCGTGGCAGATGAAGCGTGTAACGTACCGGGCATTTACCTTTTTTTGCATGTACAGGAAAGGAAAAAAAAATCGAGCGTCCGAGTTCTAAGGTGTCCCAGGGCCATTTTGGTGGACCAGGCCCAAATCCAAAGAACAGCCATCTCACAGGCTAATGGGGCGACCCACGCCGAGTTTCAGCATTGTAGGATGACCACACAAGTACAGCAACTTGCTAGACATCACCTCGGTGCCATCCGGATCTCGGCGCCCCACTGCAGATGAAGTGCCTCTCAACTATGAAACCACCACGGTGACATCCGGATCTTGGCGCGTTGTGCTGCCTTCGGCCTATTCGCACATCGGTCCGCTACTGACGCCATCTCACAGGCTAATGGGGCGACCCACGCCGAGTTTCAGCATTGTAGGATGACCACACCAGTACAGCAACTTGCTAGACATCACCTCGGTGCCATCCGGATCTCGGCGCCCCACTGCAGATGAAGTGCCTCTCAACTATGAAACCACCACGGTGACATCCGGATCTTGGCGCGTTGTGCTGCCTTCGGCCTATTCGCACATCGGTCCGCTACTGACGCCATCTCACAGGCTAATGGGGCGACCCACGCCGAGTTTCAGCATTGTAGGATGACCACACCAGTACAGCAACTTGCTAGACATCACCTCGGTGCCATCCGGATCTCGGCGCCCCACTGCAGATGAAGTGCCTCTCAACTATGAAACCACCACGGTGACATCCGGATCTTGGCGCGTTGTGCTGCCTTCGGCCTATTCGCACATCGGTCCGCTACTGACGCCATCTCACAGGCTAATGGGGCGACCCACGCCGAGTTTCAGCATTGTAGGATGACCACACCAACTTGCTAGACATCACCTCAGTGCCATCCGAATCTTGGCATCTCAACGCCTAGTGGTATCTTCCATACAAAAAATATTGTTACGCTGCCTTTGGCCCCATTCGCACATCAGTCCGCAACTTAGACATCACCTCGGTGCCATCCGGATCTTGGCATCTCAGCGCCTTGTGGTGTCAGTCAGAAAATATTGTTGTGCTGCCTTCGGCCTATTCGCACATCGGTCCGCTACTGACGCCATCTCACAGGCCAACGGGGCGCCCCACGCCGACTTTCAACATTGTAGGATGGCCACAGAAGTGCGACAACTTACTAGACACCACCTCGGTGCCATCCGGATCTTGGCGCGTTGTGCTGCCTTCGGCCTATTCGCACATCGGTCCGCTACTGACGCAAACTCACAGGCCAACGGGGCGCCCCACGCCGACTTTCAGCATTGTAGGATGGCCACACCAGTGCGGCAACTTGCTACACACCACCTCGGTGCCATCCGGATCTTGGCGCGTAGTGAAGCTGCAGCAGCTGCAAATAAGCTTCAGACAGTGTTACAACCGCTGCTCAGAACTCTCAACTATGACACCACCTCGGTGCCATCCGGATCTTGGCGCGTTGTATTGCCTTCGGCCTATTCGCACATCGGTCCGCTACTGACGCCGCCTCACGTGCCAACGTATTTTCTCCGCATTTTATACCCTATGCCGCATAACAGGTCATGTGACTTGTTTATAAAACTTTTCATTGGTTCATTTTACTTTTGGTTTCCGAATGATGGAAGGCTTGATCATATGACCTAAAAACAACACTTTTCATTGGATGAAAACTTTTTTTTTCCCCCAAACGATGAAAGCCCCACCTTGTTTCTGGATGTTTCAGACTAAACTGGCGTCAGCATGAGAGCACCACCATCTCGTAGCTCCGTCGTGGTCATTCCGCGAGCAATCATGGCAGCCGCTCCCCACCAGAAGCCTGCAGGAGTCGGGGCCCCCAAAACTTTTGATGAATTCTCAAGGCGGAGGGGACGCTTTCGAGAATGGGGTCCAAGACCTAGCAGACAAGCGTCCGATTTCCAAGGTGTCCCAGGGCCATTTCAGTGGACCACGCCCAAAAAGGAAAGAGCCTGCCGCCATTTTGAGAGTCCTGTGGCAGCCGCCTATCGCTGCACCGCAAGAGTGGGCGCAACTCAGCTGAATGGCGGATTTTGACACAGTGGACCAAAAGCGGACGGAATGGCAACTGAAATGGTAAAGGGGCGCCCCACTAAAACAGATGAGACTCCACCTGGAGAGGCCCGTTCACGCCGCCTCCCCCGGGGCGCTCCACGCCGTTATTCGGAGCAGCATTGTAGGATACCAAAACCAGTGCGGCAACTTACTGGACATCACCTTGGTGCCATCGTTCTGCTGCCTTGGAACTATTCGCACAACAGTTTGCTACTGATGACCCACCCCCCGCGACGCCCCACGCCGTTATTTGCTGGGTGGCAACTTACTAGACATCACTTTCGTGTCATCTAGATTTCGGCGCGTTCTGCTGCCTTGGAACTATTCGCACAACAGTTTGCTACTGATGACCCACCCCCCGCGACGCCCCACGCCGGAAATCTGGACGTTGTGCTGCGTTGGGACTATTCGCACAGCCGACCGCTACTTCGTTGTTTTTCTCTAAAAATGTTTATATGTTATTACTATTTTTGTTTTCTTGTATATATTTATAAATTATTAAAGTTTTATAATCTTACTACTTTGTCGGAGTGCTATATATTTTTAATGTGACACATAATTGTAAAAACTTTGATGTACAAAGAGTCATCCCTGGAATCTTCCGCTTCACGCTCGGTCCCCTCCCCAATCACAATACAGGATGGTTTTCAGATAATAGCAACGCTTCTGCTGTGACGGATCTCATCGAGTGTGGGCCTTGATCTACCATAACTCCTTTGAAGAGGGGTGATTCTTTACAGCTGTGGCCATAAACTACATCTGCAGGGCTAGCTGATAGCCTAGGACCGGCCTGGACAATCGGACACAGAGGAAAAGGAGTGTCAGAGTGTGCGGTAGTGAATAGGGCGAAAGGGAGGTGTCGGGCGGGCACAGGGTGTGATTCTCAGGGAAGAGCAGCGCAGATGGGGGGAGGTTTATTACCCATGCATAAGACAGAGAGCGGGGGTGACCACTGCCTGGGTGAGATGCTTGCGAGGGTGGGGAGCCATGCTAAGGATCGACAGCGTGCACAGAGTGGGTCTGGTCAAGGCATCTAAAATGGCTGCCGTGCACGACAAAAGTGTGGCATTTGAAAAAAGACAAGATGGCGCACACAATGTTTTTCAACAATTCCTGATTTCCTTCGAATCGAACGTTAACAGACGTTGGGGCATATTACCAAAGTTAAGCGATATTTATCCCTAACGATGCATTGCAAAGATTTTTTTACCGTCAGAAATTATCGCAGATAAACCTTGCTATTATCAAGGTTTATCGCAAATACGATAAAAAATGAGCGCAATGCATTAATATCGCTGAAAACTCCGCGATATTCATGCATTACCGAGCTAATGCTCTTAGCCATGTTATCCACCTCCCATTGGATAACATGGCTAAGAACTGCTCAGGGCAGCTGTTACTTTTTGGAGATATTCGCGCTTATCTCGAATATTTCCAAAAGTTGATAATAGGAGATAGCGATGTTAGCGACTGTTTCCAGTCGCTAACATCTTGGCATGCCCACTTTGCATGTCATTAGTGATAAATATCACTCACATGCAAAGTGGGACCCAAGATGGTCGCTATCTCCTACTAGCCGTCGCTAACTGGTGTTAGCAACAGCTAGGTAATACAGATATAATTTTATCTCCGCGAAGCGGAGCGCTGTTACAGATATATATCTTGTTTTTGAACGTTAATTTCTCAAAATGCACTGAAGCACATATATTGAGACATAGCAAAGGCACATCGGGCTACCAGTCCCTAATATTTTACCAAGTTTCGTGCAAATCCATTCAGCCGTTCGATTATTATTATTATTTTTTTTTTTTGCCCCGCGGGGCCCTTTTAAAACCTCCACATCAAACCTAGGGGGTCAGCGAGGATCTACTATGCCCCCTTATGGTCATTTGCCCCTTCGCTTTGGCCTCCTCTTGTCTCTTGATCCTACCGAGAGACAAGATGGCGGCCGCTACGTACTGTTTGGAATGTTTACAGACACCGGAGAGCCAATCAGCTTCGCTTCGCAAAGCTCCGTAACGCGAAAAGTACGCAAAGCGGTGCGCTGTTACAGATATATATCTTTTTTTGAACGTTAATTTCTCAAAATCCACTGAAGCACATATATTGAGACCTAGCAAAGGCACATCGGGCTACCAGTCCCTACAATTTTGCCAAGTTTCGTGCAAATCCATTCAGCCGTTCGATTATTATTATTATTATTTTTTTTTGCCCCGCGGGGCCCTTTTAAAACCTCCACATCAAACCTAGGGGGTCAGCGAGGATCTACTATGCCCCCTTATAGTTATTTCCCCCTTTGTTTTGACCTCCTCTTGTCTCTCGATCCTACCGAGAGACAAGATGGCGGCCGCTACGGACTGTTTGGAATGTTGACAGACGCCGGAGAACCAATCAGCTTCGCTTCACAAAGCTCCGTTGCGCGAAAAGTCCGCGAACCAGTGCGCTGCCCGGTCCGCTGTTACAGATATATATCTTTTTTTAAACGTTAATTTCTCAAAATCCACTGGAGCACATATATTGAGACCTACAAAAGGCACATCGGGCTACCAGTCCCTACAATTTTGCCAAGTTTCGTGCAAATCCATTCAGCCGTTTGGGCTAAAAGTGAGGCCAACCGCCCTATGGAAAACTCAATGTTAAAAACACGTTTTGGGACCCCCCTTTTTTCTCGGCCCCCACTGGACGAACCCCCCCCAAATTTTCAAGGGCTGCTCAGAAACAAAATGTGCCATTTTCCTGAAAATTTCAGCCAATTCCGTCCACAAACGCCAAAGTTATTAGACATAGAATTTTCAAAAAACCCATAGAGAAAAAATCCTAACTATATATACCTACTGGCGACCGCCAGTAGGTAATATATATAATTTCTATGGCAAAATGAAACCCCTCATTTTGTTCCTTTTCAAATTAAATGTATTAAGTGTTACCACTTTATTCCAATCAAGATGACTTCAGGTGTGTCATACTTTTGTCATAAGTAAGACTGTTAGCGTTCTAGTTGTTCTTTAGAACACTCTGGGACATTCTGTCATTGGGCTATAGTTGGGCTACATCTGGCTGATATTTGGGCTACATTTGTTTTTTTTTGTCTCTGGTGGCCATCTCTGGGCTACATTGGGCTACGTTGGGCTACATTGGGCTACATTTGGGCTCTAACATATATATAGGCCAATGTAGCCCAATATATATTTTTTCAAAGTTAATTTTCGTAAAAGCCACTGGAGCATATATCTTGAGACATAGCAAAGGCACATCGGGGTACCAGTCCCTACAATTTTGCCAAGTTTGGTGGAAATCCATTCAGCCGTTCGGGCTAAAAGTGAGTCCAACCGCCCTATGGAAATTAACATGGGGAAAACTCGTTTTGGGACCCCCCTTTTTATCTCGGCCCCCGCTTGACGGATCCCCCCGAAACTTTCAGGGAGGAGCGGAGCCTCTAATTAGAATTAGAATTAGAGGTTTTCTGTGCCATTAATGGTTGCAGTGCCTGGAGAACATACCTTTTGCTCTGCTAAAGAAATATTGGTGTGTGTATCTGACACTGTTCTCAATCTCCCAAAGCATTTGTAAAGGTGAGTTATGGTTCATTTGATATAGATAGAGAGTTCAGATTAAGAAGCATATTGATTTTCTTTGCTGTTGGTTTGTGTGATGGTTTTTGAAAATGCATGGTTTCAATATTTGCAAGATAGAGGATTTGTATTTTGTAAAATAGTGAGGTTTCAGTAGTGCAGTTGAATGGTTGTACATAGGACCTGCGCTGTGTATCTAAAATGTTAATTAAAAAATGATTTTAGTGCAAATCAATGGGTTTCAGTAGTGAAAAAGAATGCTTGTACATATGATCTGTGCTCTGTTCCTAAAATGGTAATTGAAAAACGAGTTTAGTGCAAATCAATGGGTTTCAGTAGTGAAAATTAATGCTTGTACATAGCACCTGTGTTCTGTTCCTAAAATGGTAATTGAAAAACAATTTTAGTGCAAATCAATGGGTTTCAGTAGTGAAAATGAATGCTTGTATATAGGACCTGTGCTCTGTTTCTAAAATGTTAATTGAAAAACGATTTTAGTGCAAATCAATGGGTTTTAGTAGTGAAAATGAATGCTTGTTTGTTTGCATAGAGGAATTGTATTTTGTAAAATAGTGAGGTTTCAGTAATGACATGGAATGCTTGTACATAGGACCTGTGCTGTGTTTCCTAAATGTGATGTCAAAAACGATTTTGGGGAAAATGAATGGCTTTTACATTTTTGAGTATAATGTGGCGCAGAGGTTTAAAAAGTGACGCATCTACCTACATGCGTCACTTTTTAAATATGGTGCAAAAAGGTACATGTTTTATGCCGCCGATGCGTCACAAAAAGTGACGCATCAGCAGTGCAAAACTGACGCAGGGCCTCATAAATGAGGTTCTTATTTTTTTGCACACTACTCCAGTTTAGTCCTGTCCACTGCACTCTTGGACACAAGCCTCACCTTTTGTGCTCCCCTGGACAGTCTTCATCTCATCTGCACTCCTGCTTAGGTGTCAGAATCCTATCACATAGGGAAAGCCCTATGTGAAAGCGTTTGCCTCAGTCTTATGCCTGCTGTGAGGCAGGCGCAAGATTTTGACGTAACAGTGTCCTAAAAGTGATGCAGTGAAATCTCATAGATTTTACTGCGTCACTATTACGAGGCTTTTTGCGGGGGAATGCCCCCTCTGTGTACATTACACCTGACAGAGGTATAATGTGGCGCAGAGGTTTAAAAAGTGACGCATCTACCTACATGCGTCACTTTTTAAATATGGCGCAACAAGGCACATGTTTTATGCCGCCGATGCGTCACAAAAAGTGACGCATCAGCAGTGCAAAACTGACGCAGGGCCTCATAAATGAGGCTTATCTTTTTTTGCACACTACTCCAGTTTAGTCCTGTCCACTGCACTCTTGGACACAAGCCTCACCTTTATTGCTCCCCTTGACAGGCTTGGAGAAAGAATAAATAGTGTGTGCATGATTACATAAAAAAATGTGAACCTTTCACAATCATGTCACCTGTGTTACCTCAGATTAGGAAGCACACTGAGGGCGTTATCTATGAAAATAGCGATGCGTCACTTTTCAATGTGCACTGCTTGTGACACCAATGATGCGTTATATTTAATGTATGACGCATCATGTTTCTAGGACTTACAGATAAGTCAGTATTTCTGATGTATCTGTAAGCGCAAAAGTGACGAATTGCTGGAGTGTGTCACAAAACTGACACAACTCTAGCAATGCATCCTTTCACATGGGTAAAGGCCCATGTGAAAGCGTTTGCCTCAGTCTTACGCCTGCTGTGAGGCAGGCGCAAGATTTTGACGTAACAGTGTCCTAAAAGTTACGCAGTGCAATCTCATAGATTTCACTGCGTCACTATTACGAGGCTTTTTGCGGGGGAATGCCCCCTCTCTGTACATTACACCTGACAGAGGTATAATGTGGCGCAGAGGATTAAAAAGTGACGCATCTACCTACATGCTTCATTTTTTAAATATGGGGCAACAAGGCACATGTTTTATGCCGCCAATGCGTCACAAAAAGTGACGCATCAGCAGTGCAAAACTGACGTAGGGCCTCATAAATGAGGCTCATCCTTTTTTGCACACTACTCCAGTTTAGTCCTGTCCACTGCACTCTTGGACACAAACCTCACCTTTTGTGCTCCCCTGGACAGGCTTCATCTCATCTGCACTCTTGCTTAGGCCTCAGAATCTTTTTTTAGAATAACATTTGAAAAACAGAGAAAAGGTCATATGTATAAGCTTTTCATTACACTACTAAAACATTTTTGGCGCAAATCAATGACTTTCACATTTGCTCTGTTCATAAAATATTAATAAAAAAACGATTTTAGGGCAAATTAATGGCTTTCAGTAGTAAAAATTAATGCTTGTACATAGGAGTTGTGTTCTGTTCCTAAAATGCTAATTGAAAGAATATTTTAGTGCAAATCAATGGCTTTTACATTTTTAAGAAGGAATAAATAGTGTGTGCATAATTACATAAAAATATTTGAATCTTTTACAATCATGTCACCTGTGTTATCTCAGATTGGGAAGCAGACTGAGTTTCTTTGCTGTTGGTTTGTTTCATTTTTTGGGTAATGCTTGGTAGGAATGTTTGCAAGAGATAGGAAATGTATTTTGTAAAATAGTGACTTTTCAGTACTGAAATGGAATGGTTGTATATAGGACCTGCACTGTGTTTCTAAAATGTTATTGAAAAATCGATTTTGGGGCAAATTAATAGCTTTTACATTTTTGAGAAAGAATAAATAGTGTGTGCATGATTACATAAAACAAATTGAAGCTTTCACAATCATGTCACCTGTGTTACCTCAGATTAGGAAGCACACTGAGGGCCTTTTTTATGAAAACAGCGATGCGTCACTTTTCACTGTGCACTCCTTGTAACACCAATGATGCGTGATATTTAATGTATGACGCATCATGTTTCTAGGACTTACAGATAAGTCAGTATTTCTGATGTATCTGTAAACGCAAAAGTGACGAATTGCTGGAGTGTGTCACAAAAATGACGCAACTCCAGCAATGCATCCTTTCACATGGGGAAAGCCCCATGTGAAAGCGTTTGCCTCAGTCTTACGCCTGCTGTGAGGCAGGTGCAATATTTTGACGTAACAGTGTCCTAAAAGTGACGCAGTGAAATCTCATAGATTTCACTGCGTCACTATTACGAGGCTTTTTGCGGGGGAATGCCCCCTCTGTGTACATTACACCTGACAGAGGTATAATGTGGCGCAGAGGTTTAAAAAGTGACGCATCTACGTACATACGTCACTTTTTAAATATGGCGCAACAAGGCACATGTTTTAAGCCGCCGATGCGTCACAAAAAGTGACGCATCAGCAATGCAAAACTGATGCAGGGCCTCATAAATGAGGCTCATCTTTTTTTGCACGCTACTCCAGTTCAGTCCTGTCCACTGCACTCTTGGATACAAGCCTCACCTTTTGTGCTCCCCCAGACAGGCTTCATCTCATCTGCACTCTTGCTTAGGCCTCAGAATCTTTTTTTAGAATAACATTTGAAAAACAGAGAAAAGGTGATATGTATAAGCTTTTCATTACACTACTAAAACATTTTTGGCGGAAATCAATGACTTTCATATTTTTGACAAAGAATAAATAGTGTGTGCATGATTACATAAAAAAATTTGAACTTTTCACAATCATGTCACCTGTGTTACCTCAGATTAGGAAGTACACTGAGGGCTTTATTTATGAAAACAGCGATGTGTCAGCTTATTTACACCCCTGAACATGCGTCACCTCATCTGCACCCAGTTACCATCAATTATACTCAAAACATTGAGGCTTGTCCAGAGGATACAGATGAGGTAAGGCTTGTCCAAGGGTGAGAGGAGGTCAGTGCTCTCCATTGTACTCATGGACACTGAATGCTTGTACATAGGACATGCACTGTGTGTCTAAAATGTTATTTAGAAAACGATTTTGGTGAAAATAAATGACTTTTAGATTTTTGAGAAGGAATACATTGTGTCTGCATGATTAAATACATATATTTCATCCTTTGACAATACTGTCACCTGTGTTACCTCAGATTAGGAAGTAGATTGTGCAGATGAGGTGAGGCATGTCCAGAGGGACAGAGGAGGTGAGGCCTATGTTCAAGACTGTAGTGGGAGAGAGGCCTTTCCTGGGAAGCATAGGTGGTGAAGCCTGTGTGTAAGAGTGCAGTGGACTAGACTTCATGAAGCCTATCCCCTACTGCCCTCTTAGACACAGGTCTCATCTTCTTTGTACCTGTGGACAGAGCTCTCTTCCACTACACTGTTCAATACAGGCCTCACCTCTTCTGCACCCCTTGAGAATCCTCACCTGATCTGTAACCCTGAATAGACCGTTTGCTTTTTGTCATTGCTTTGTTGTTTGGTAATAGTGGTCTATAATGTGCTATTGTTTTCTTTAACACAGATTGAAATCAAGATTTCAAGAGTAAGGAAAGATGCCCTCAAGGCAAAGGAGAAGAAAACATGATAACCGCAAAAAAACAAAAACAGCAACGGAATTACAGCAGTCTTCCACAACAAATACTTCTAAAAAGAGGAACAAAGCTCCTGGTAAGACAACTAAGCCTTTCTTACGGAACATATGTAGATCGAAAAAAAATGTTGGACAGCATGTAGAAAAAGAGAATGAGAGAGTAAATTTGAAAAGGAAGGAGAGACCCTCAAAAAATCTTACAACTGGAGCAGGAGAGAATAATATGTATAGGAATAGAAGGCCAGAATCAGTTTAGAGACATTCGTAAACGAATGTTTCGCAATAGGGTGGTTTTAAATTTGTTAAAAAACATTAGGAAAGGTAAACAGAGAGCTGCTTTTTATAAGAAAAAGAAAAGTGTAGAGAAGATTGTTGATCAGGCTTTTGAAGTTAAGAAAAAATTATTTATTTTAATAATCAATAGAATTAGGACACTTAACAAGGCAATTGATGTTTTCAAATCAAACTGTAGATGGAAAAGAGTAATTAATCGGACTAATTTTTGTAAAGTTTTTTCAGGAGAATGGATGCACAGTTCAAGTTGTGAGCCATTTTTTAATGAGGAGAGTTACTTCCAGGAGAATGATTTAGTGCATGCAGTTGACACCAGTGGTCGAGCATATGAAGTGAAAGACGGTTGTTTGATTGAAAAAGAGAAACTTTTGCCTAGAGAACCAGAGGAGGTGTTAACTGATGAAGTTTTAGGGAGACGTACTAAGGGTCCAGTGTACACTTGGAAGTGTAGTCGTATTTGTAGTGTGCGACAGGAATCAATCGATTTGTTTCGTAATTTCTTACGTACATATAGTAAGAAAAGTCTAAAGCAGAAAGTGAAGTTGTTGCAAGACTTAGATCCTTGCAGAGTGAGAGAAAACACAGGTTTGCAAGGGCATTTCCTGGCTTGTCTTTCTAGAAAAGTTTGTCAGAGTGTTTTTCATTATTTTAGGATGTTAGCAGTGCATCATACCAAAATGAGGACATTAATGAGAATGTTGTATTATGCAAAAAGTCCAGCACTTAAGATGTGAAGAAGATTTGTGAAGAAATTGAGATTTGTTATTTTGGTGAAAAAGAGGACAGTGTAGAAATTGACACAGCAATTCAAGGTAATGTGGAAGACAATGTACAGATTTCAAGTACAGAAAAGTTTGACCAGGAAATTACCAGGTTTAAGGTGAAATCAAGTGAAAGGCCGAATTTTACCTGTGTGTGTTGTCGACGAAGTCATTATAAGCATCAAACTAGATTAGTTGATTTATACGTAAAAAGTGAAAAGATAAATAATTATGAGTGGAAGTATTTTGCAACTTATTTGTAGGTGGAGAATTGTGTTGATTTGAGTTCTGATCAGCGTATTTGTAAATATTGTTATGATAAATTAAATCAAAACAGAATGCCTGCTAGAGCTGTTCATAATAATCTGGAGTTGGTGGACATTCCCTGTGAATTGATGGATTTAAATACATATGAGTCTATTTTGATTCAATTGTTCGCATGGAAAATTGCCTCCTACAGATTTGCAGAGAGGATTAAAGGGAAGAGTTGTTTATTTGCCACTAGATTTCAAAAAAAATATTGATACAATTGGTATAGAAAAAGTAGAAGAGGAACCTTTAGTTATTCTAGTTAATGGGGTTCCGACAAAGAGTAAGAAAATCTGGCAAGATTTAGTGGATGTTAGGAAAGTCAAAAAGGCAACGTTGTAGTTAGTCAAAAAAATGAGTTTTACAAAGATGTATGTGTTGCAGCAGAGGAAACAGCTGCAGATGAAGACAGTGATTGTTCAGGCGGCCAAATTGAAAAAGTTGATGTGTCTAGAAGTGAAGAAATATATGAACATTATACTGTTCATCCTTTGCATTCCAAAGAATTAATGGGGAATGCAATTGAATTGTTTCAAATGAAAGTAGCAAAAGGAAGTCCCATTAGTGTATGGAAAGAACGTTTGGAAGCTCGTTGTTTTCCACAGCTATTTCCAACAGGTTGAGGTGGATGATATCACGATCGACCACTTCAAATTCCTGCATCTGAATATCGAACTGTAAGATTATATGCTGAAGATCCAAGGTTTCGTCAATGCATTCCCTATTTGTTTCATTTACTGTATGAAAGTGACTTGTCTGGGCTTTCTTATGCAGTAAACCATATACTGAAAAGTGGAGCACATCTGCAAAATGTTTCGGAGAGGGACTTTATGGAGAAAGTGAATCTGCAAGATAATATTTTGGAATCTCATTTAATCAATCTCATGGCATGTCAGCATGGTACAAATGAGTATTGGTACCGTCGTCATGGGGAATTGAAATGTATGCTAAGAAACTTAGGAACTCCTACATGGTTCCTCACTCTTAGCTGTGCCGAGTATGCATGGGACGACTTACTTCAATTTCAACGAGAGGCAAATGCAAATATACAAAATATAGAATTCAAAACACCTGGAGAACTGTGTTCTTTGGATCCAGTGAATGTATGCAGATATTTCAATCATAGATTTGAAGCTATGATGTCTTTTATTACCAACAAAAAAAATCCTCCCCTTGGAGAGGTTTTGGATTTCTTTTGGAGAAAGGAGTATCAAGCGAGAGGTGCTCCTCACATACATATGTTGTTGTGGATTAAAGATGCACCCAAATTTGGAACAGATTCGGATGAGACAGTGATGAGCTTCATTGAAGAGTATTCAACATGTGCTGTTCCGAAAACAACTGAAGAAAACAGTTTAAGGCAACAAGTTTTACGCTTTCAATCCCATCGTTGTGGAAAGTACTGTCGTCGAAAATTCAGAAACAAGGACAAGTTCTACACAAAATGTCGTTTCGGCTTTCCACGACCAGTGATTTCTAAAGGAAGAGTAAATAATTTGATGTCTTCTCTGCGACATACTGTGACGAGGAAATCACCAAAAAATACATACAATTTAAAAAGAAACGAAGAGTCCAAGTAGATCAACGACTACAACCCAGTGATTATGTCCATGTGGAATGCTAACATGGATATTCAATTTGTTGCTGACAACTCTATTGCTGTGGCTCGATATGTGACGTCTTACATCACAAAAAAAGAAAAGACAGAACTGAAGGAAATGTGGGAGGACATTTCACATGAAAAGAGTCTAAGCAAGAAATTATACAGTTACAGTCTGAAGATGTTGTCGCATCGAGAAATTGGAGCATATGAATGTTCTGATCGATTGTCATCAGCAAGTCTCTATACCAAATCTAGAACCATCATTTGGGTGAGTCTAGGTCTTGCTGCAATACGAAATCGAGTTTTGAAATCTGTACAAGAAATAGAGTATTTGGCGGAGAAAGAACCAGAAAGTACAGATATTTTGAAGACAAACATGTTGGATACATACTATCCAAATAGAAGTAGTCATCTTATGTTGTTTGTATGAAGTTCTTCAAAACTATATTTATAAGAGAACCATCAGAGAAGATATCAACAATGGAAGATATGCTATCATTGGGTGTGAAGGATGCCTAGTGAGACAGAGAAAAGGCCATTTGATTAATCATCGAAAATTGAGTTGCGAAAATCCAGAGAAAAGGGAATTTTACTATTTAGCTCTTTTGCAACTCTTTAAGCCATGGCGTACAGAATAGGAACTACTTGGAGATTTTCTCTGTTACGAAGATTCTTTTAATGCAACCAAGGATACCATAGAATGTCCTGTTTTTCCAAATTATCTGCAAATGTTGAACGAAGAAATAGAGCAAGAAGCCACAATTGCTGCAGAGATTGCTAGAGACAGTTCTCAAGACAGTCAGAGTTCTGCTTCATTGAGTCAGGATCCACTTGGAGGACCAATTATCCAAAATGAAGCTGCCACTGCCATGGATGATGTGGAAAGAGCTATGGAACAAGCTCAAGATGATGTAGTTAACTTAGAAGATTTGGTGAAACAACTAAACCTTGAGCAGAAACAGATATATGACGAAGTCACAGAACAGATTGAACATGGATTCACTCATGAGAAAAAAGAGTGCTCATTTACATCATTTAAACCAGTCCAACTGTACGTAAGTGGAGAAGCGGGAACTGGAAAAAGTTTTCTGATTAAAGCAATTGCAACTTATCTGCAGAAAAGGACTGAATCACCGCTATCTTGTGTTGTTACCGCTCCAACTGGGCTGGCAGCACATAATAATAAAGGGATTACTTTACATCGTTTACTGATGCTGCCAGTGGAGCATGATAACAAATTGCAATATCACAAGCTATCTGAAGATGCGTGTTCCGAAGTTTCGAGAGTCATGAAGAAAATGAAACTTCTTATCATTGATGAAGTCAGCATGGTGTCAAATATAATGCTTGCTTTTGTGTATTTGGGAATGCAAGAAATTCTTAGAACAGACTATGATGTCTTATTTGGAGGAAAACATATTATTGTTTTTGGAGATCTACTGCAGTTGACTCCAGTGAAAGGACAACCTGTGTTCAAAATGCTCACGCATGAAGATACCAGGAAATGCCAAGGAAGCATTGGAAACGTTAATATATGGTTAAACTTCAAATATGCAGAACTGCTTCAAAATATGCAGCAGGCAAAGGATGAAGATTATAAAAATATTCTACAAGATGCAAGAATCGGAAAAGTAAGTCAGCATGGGAAAGAAGCTTTACATGGACGATTAATTTCAAATTTGTACCCAAATGAAAACATTCTTCCAGAGAATATTTTTAAGAAAATTAACGAGAAGAAATCTGGCATATGTTTGATGCCAACTCTGAAAGAATGTTCCATGTTCAACAACAAAATGTTAAAGTTAGAAAATGAAGAGATAGTGAAACTGGAAGCTATAGATAAAATAGAAAATATGGGAGAAACAATTATTTTGCCTGAAAATTTGAAATCAAAATTGGATTCATTAGAGAAGACTATATCCAAAACTGCTGGTTTTGAAAAGACTCTGAATGTGTGTTTAAATTGTCGTATCATTTTGAGAAGGAATTTAAATGTTGAAAGAGGTCTGGTAAATGGAGCAATGGGTCATGTTGTTGATTTTGTAAATTACAAAAATAGAGATGGAATTGAAATTTTAAAAATTAAATTTGATGGCATTGACGAAATAGAACAAAATTGTCGTTGTTCAGCTAGATTTTTGCTTGTGAAAGACTTCTGTGTTCGCCGAAAACAGTTTCCTATTTGTTTGGCATATGCGGTGACAATTCATAAATCTCAAGGTTTAAGTGTAGATAGCGCTTTGGTGAACATTGGAAGTTCTGTGTTTAAAGAGGGTATGGCACATGTGGCATTATCACGAGTCAGAACTTTATCAGGATTGTACGTGATTGAGTGTGATGAAACAAAGATTTGTGCAGATCTAGATTGTGTTAAAGAATACAATAGGTTAAGAAGAGAGTATGCTCCACATTTGCCTCAATATCCTCTGTTTGAAAAACGTGTGGTAGGCCGAAAAAGAAGAAATGAGAATAATTGCAGTGAGGTAGTAGCAAAAAGACAAAAAGTAGATGAAACTGTAATTGTAAGCAGAAAGAAAAAGGATTCTGTTGAAGATGTTGTTGGATTTCAGTTTGAAAACAGTTCTGGTGTCAACTGCTATGCTAATGTAGTGGTTAATGTTGTTTTTTTTCTTCAAAATATACAAGAACAGATTGTTGAAAATCGGGATCAAAGATTCTGTTGTTTGTTGAATTCCGTGTTTGAGAAATGTAGCAGTGATAGAGCAAAAATAGAAAGTGTTTCAGAAATTCGAAATCTTCTAGACATGTGTTCTGGTCAAAATCAATTTTCACAGAATATTCAGCAGGATTGTCAGGAATTTTTCATGTATATGTTTGATGTATTGGAAGATGAAGGTGTAGATATAAAAAATCTTTTTAGCCTTTCTTATCAATGGCAGCATGACTGCGACAACTGTACTTTATCAAGTACAACTAGAATAGACACTGAAAGATTTATATATTTGACATTACCAGACTGCAAATCAGTGCCTTTTAATAATCTAGTTAAAGCAGCGGATCACAATATGGTGTGTACCCAACGTAAGTCTGCAATGCTGTCCACATTATTTATACAAAATTATGGTCAGTATGTCATTTTAATGTTCCAACGATGTAGACTTGATGGAACTAAATTGACAACTTCTATTAAAAATGTCGTGGCTTCTCAGTTATCAATATCAGGAAAAACCTTTGCAACTGTAGCTATTATTTATCATGACGGTCCTTCTACAACATCAGAGCATTACACATGCTATTTAAAAAGTTGTAAAGGTTGGACCCTCTGTAACGACACTCATTTGACTTTCAAACAACGTTTGCCTTTTGACCTAAAAAATTCATACCTAGTGTTTTTGGAACCAAAATTTAAGTAAAGGTAATTGGCCTATGAAGACGGGAGCAGTTAATAAAGGTTATTTTGCTGTTTAAAAATATATTGTGAGTAAAAGTGATCCAGGTAATATAAAAAATTGACTTGTCATATAGGTACTGTAAGTGGATCTCATACTAAGTGATATTAGTATTATACAAAATGATGAACATGAGTGAGTCAGAGATGGTTTTACAAATACTTAAATATTGTGAAAATGTTGTATGAGCCTTTCTTTCAGAACGTCGGAAAAAAGGTAATTCCAGAGTTTCTTAGAATTAATTTTCAAAATATACTCATTCATCTGACACTATTTGGCCAAAAGGAAAGGTACAGGAATGAGTAAAGAGTCATGACTGAAAAAAAGGAGTATATGAAAATAATGAAAATATTTCAGATGTTCTTGGAGCTTTTCTTCTAGAAAGTCGATGAAATGGATTTTTTAGTGAACAGCAGAGTACTTTGCAACGAGAAAAGGACCTCCATGATATACTATTTGGCCTCAAGGAAAAGTAAGTCAATCAAAGATTAGTGTACATTTGTCATTTGTCAGTATCTAAGTTTTTTTTTAAAACACAATCTTTTAGATTGTGTTTTTTTTCCCGCTGTCATATGATGAGTAATTTGAACTCACTGTTTTAAGTGAAATTCAATATATTCTGAGAACAGCAAAAATAAACTATGTAACATGTTGTACAAGGTATTCTATACTTTGGATTGTGTAAATTAAATTGTATTCCCATTGTCTGACACTCACTTTCCTTTTTCCATCCTCTTTCAGCTCTTTTTACTCACTTATAATGTCTTTCTCTCACTCTCTGTAACCCCCGTTCCTTTACTCCACTTCTTTGACAACCCCTCATTCTCATTTCAACTGTCTGCATCGCCTCTCTCCCTTGCATAACTTTTCAGCTTTCATTCTCTCTGCTTTACTTCCCTTTTCCGTATTTTCCTCCTTTGCTCTTTTAGTAGTTCCTGTTTACTCACTCAGCAGTATTGTCGCACTCTATCACTATAAATCACCCACTCTCCCTCGCTTATCTTTGTTTGCTCCTTTCTTTTGACCTTTTCTCTCTATTTTTCATTCACTACCTCTATGTCCTCAGTGCCTCACTCTCCTTGTGTTATGTTCACTTGTGTTTATCTACCTTCTATCATTTCTTTTACAACAACTTCACAGCTCCTCTCTCATCGTTCTTCATCCCATTTCTTTTACTCTGGTTCCATTACTATCCCTCATTTCCTTTCTTTCAATGACCTTCTCTTTACTTTCATCACCAAATTATTTTCTCTCAGTACCACTGTTTTAGTCGTCTTCTCCTCTCTTTCCTTTTTTTGCTCCCTTACTCATTTCCTTTTCTCACTCATTGTACTCCACCTCACTCAGTTTTTCTCTTAGTGTGTCTGTGTACTAACTTCCTCACTCCATTTCCCTCAATCGTTGTATATTATCCTCTCTCCCTTCATCCCTTCACTCTATGACTGTTCTTCACTTACTCTCAGTTATCTTGTATTCCTCATTCTTCTAAATGCATCCTTAATTAGACTCTTTTCTGTCTCAGTCATTATCTTTTTACTTACTACTGTTTCCTGATTTAGTTTTGCTAACTCACATTGTTTTAGTATCTTTCTTACCTTCAGTTCATTTCTCTGTTCTTCTCTTCCTCTCCGTCAGTGAATCTATATGCCTTACTCTTAGTAATTTGCTCTCCTTCTATTTCATTTTCTCTCTTTTTGTCCTTTTACCTTACTTTATTTCCCTTTCTGTGTCCTTCACTCTTACTTTATTTCTAAATACACTGTTATGATTTTTAACCTCTTCATTTGTATCTTTTAATTTAAAATACATATTTTACTAATTATAATTTTTTTTTTCTTCTCTCTTTCACAGATACAAAGTGTAGTAAAAACATATAATTACGTTTACATTAATTATATGGCAAGTGTGACTAAAAAAATGTAGTTTGTCATCACCCTTTGCTTTAACCTCACTAATATTTTCTCAACGAACCTCACTCCTGTTTCTTTACTCTGCTTCCCTCACTTATTCTCCATGTTTACTCCCCTTTCCCTATTTCCCCTCTCATATTCAACTTCTTTCAGTTCCCATTATTTACTTCACTTACCCTCTGTTCCCTTCCTTTACTTCTTCACTCATTCTCTTTTTCTTAATTATTTACTTCACTCCTACACACACACCTCATCCCCCTCCCAACACATACACACACCTCTGACATACACCCCACACACACCACACACACACACACCTCATACACACACACACCCCACACACACTCTCTTCACACACATACACATTCCATACACACACAAACATCCCACACACATACCCCCCACACCCACACACCCCTCACACATATCTCACACACCCTCACCTCCACCCACACCGAAACACCCCACACACCCACACCCACAGACACACCTTACACACCCACACCCCGACCTACTCCCACTGACTCCCTATAAGTCACACACACTGCATTACTTACGTTTTTTGCTGTTTCACTCAAACCCATTCAGGCACTGTTTCCTTTACTCTCTTTGTCCTTTCTCTTTGTCACTCCCCATGTCTTATCCTAATTCAATTTTTCACCCTCTTTCACCCCTCTTTACTTACACTAACTGGTCTTTTCTCACCCTCCTTCACCGTTCTTCATTTATCCCGGTTCCACTACTACCCTTCATTCCCCTTTTTTTACTGTCCTTTCTTTGTCTTTCAACACCCACTCACATTCTCCCACTATCTCTACTTTAGTCTTCTTCCTCTCTATTCCTTTCTTTCGCTCCTTTAGTCATTTTACTTTTCTCACTTTCACCCTATTACACCTTCTCTGTTTTTTACTATGTAATAAACAATCCCTCTGTGTTTCTCCCTGTAGCTCTCTTTCTCTTAACATTACTCTCTTTGTGTTCTTCCCTCATGCTAACTCCTTCATTATTTTTTTTTTCTTTTTTTGGGGGGGGGCGCGCCACGGTACGCGTACCCTAAGGAAAAAAAATTGACAGAGATTCTTTAAAAATATAGGTTTATTTTTATAAATTAAAGGTAGTTCTAAAAAGAACTGTTTTTTTTCTTCTTTTTGTTGTTTTATATTTTTTTAATGTTTTTTTGAACATGTTGTACTTTTTTGGGCTTTTCAAAACAGTTTTATATTTTTTTTGTATTTTTTATGGGGAGAAACAAAAAAAG
The DNA here is from genome assembly GCF_964261635.1 of Lissotriton helveticus. Classification (NCBI taxonomy): domain Eukaryota; kingdom Metazoa; phylum Chordata; class Amphibia; order Caudata; family Salamandridae; genus Lissotriton; species Lissotriton helveticus. The sequence continues at coordinate 130,586,914 of NC_136064.1, forward strand.
GGGAATTGAAATTGGCTCAACTGGAGCAAATAACAAAAAACTGAAAAAATTAGGGTTTTCTGGGGCAATTGTGATTGTCACCAGCAAGGACGAAGAGCTTTACACTCTTTTCACCATAGGCGATGAGCTTGCCACAATGAATACATGCAATTCTAAAATCTTCAAATCGTGGTTGAATGCAAAGCATCGTTTCCGTTGCTTCTGGTCCCGATGGAGTGGGTTGCTTTCTTTTGGAGGTGGTCCTTGAAGACTGGGGGAGGTTACTGGCCAGTTCCCTGATCTCTGCAGCAGAATAGTTGTTTGGATGCTTGCGGATCATATGTCTAATCATGATAATATTACCAATCCAATCCAATCCAAAAATTCTTTATTTCGGTCTTTTAGACCATAAAAGATGCATTGCATATTACATGTGAACATCCAGATTAAAAAGGCATTACAATTATAAAAACACATTACTTAAAAATGATTACCAAATTGTTCCAGACATGATGAAGATTAGGAGAAGCAATTCATAATTAGAAAAGACATTTCATGGTTAGAAAAGACAATTCATAATTAGAAAAGACAATTTCATATCTTCGGCATTTGGGCATTTAGCAATTTTTTCCTAATCTGCCACATACCCATGATGAATTTAGCCACTGCAAAAACTATATGGGGCAGAGTACTGGTTTTTAATATTCTGTACGCGTACAGATGACTCCTAAAACCCAGGTTCCTACATAAGGGGACCAGCCAATGTTTCCTTGGTCGATGGTATGCAGGGCAAAAAAAGAAGAGGTGGATTTCCTCCTCCTCATGAGTATTGCAGCCTGGACAGGTTTTATCGTCCCGCTGTAGCCATTTGCTGGTGAAGGTTTTAATAGGCAGGGTGCCAAGCCTCCACTGTATGAACAATTTCCTGGCTAGGATGGGGAAGATAATGTCCATAAAACCTTCAAATTCATAGGAATTTTTGGATTGCAAGAAACGATCAGTTAGGGTGCCGTTGTTAGTTGCAGTCAGGAGAAGATCTAAGCTTTTCTCCTTGTGAATTTGTGATAACTGTCATTATCTCTGACATTGTCAAGGTGAGATATGACGCCGTTGACAAAGAGGCAAAACAGGGTTGGCGCCAAGACGCAACCCTGCCTTACCCCTCTGAGAACAGGGAACCTTGATGACAGCGCTCCATCCCTCCCACACCTAACTTGTGCATAATTGCCGTCATGGAGCCTGATTATGGCATGCAATAATTGGGTTGGAACACCCAACTCCTTTAAGACCTCCCATAATTTTTTGCGTGGGACCAGGTCAGAGGCTGACCTCAGATCCACGAACACCATGTACAGCCTTCCCCCCTCAATGCTCACCGTTTTCCAGTATAGGAGGATGAGGCGGAAGATCTGGTCCATGGTGGATGTGTTTTTTCTGAAGCCAGCCTGGAGGGGACTCAAGATTTCGTTGGCCTCCATCCAATCAAGAAGATGGTCCAGGAGAAGACGAGAGAAGAGTTTTTGGGGAACATCTATGAGGCTGATCGGCCTGTAGTTGGCTGGGAGGAGAGGAGAACCCTTTTTATGAATGGGCACTATCTCCGCTCCCAGCCAAGTACAGGGGATCTCCATACCTCCCAAGATGGCATTAAAAAGAATGAGGAGGTACGGGCCCCAGATCTCAGGGTATTGTCTAAATAGGTCACCGGGCAGTCTATCCAATCCCGGGGCCTTCCCCATTGCCAGTCTCTCTACTGCACTAACCACCTCGCCAAGTGTGAATTCCAAACCAGCTGCAGGGGTGGATATATCATCAGGGGCTGCTTCATAGGCGAACTGTTTAGTGTCTTGGTATAGTTTGCCATAGTGAGCTTCCCAGACAGAAGGTGCAATGTTAGGCTCCACTGCAGCTTTAGCCTCTCCTGTGCCAGTGTTTACCAGGGACCAAATGTTTTTTCGAGTCCCTGGCTTCTAATGCAGAGGAGAGGTCCTGCCAGCGATTCCAGTCCCACTCCATCTTTGCCAGAGCCATAGCTTCCTTATACTCGCGCCTAAGTTTGGCGACTGTGCCCTTGTCGGAGCCTCCTTTGATTGAGACAATTAATTCTGTCTTAGCCTTTTTACAGGAAGAATTGTACCATGTTGAGGTTCGGGTCTGCTTGCGTCGTGGTGCTGCCACTGGGTAAAAAACCTCGGCTAGTGTTCCCACTAGGTTTGCATGGATTTGTCCTAGTTTTTCGTTAAAGTCTGAGGGTCTAGGCTGATTAATTAGTTCATTTGTTTCTATAAGCTTCGGGAGTGCTATTTCAAAAATCTTTCTTATATTTTCTTCTGCACTAATTATTTTCCCCCATTTTACCCTTCTCCTATTAGAACTAAGAACCAGGTTTCCTGGGTCATCACTAGGGTTGGTAGATAGTGACTCAGCAACAGGAACAGGGTGTTTTAGATCTAATAAAAGTGCGTTATGGTCGCTATCTGTTCTAGGAGCTACTCTAAAGTCCTGGACCTTAGACCATAGGCCAATGTCGACAAAGATGTAATCCAGCCTCGATTCATGATCCTTCCTATTGAAGGTACACAATGAGGGGCTGTCTGACGGAGTGCGACCATTACAAGCCCTTAGTGCATAGTTTAAAGTAAGGGACATGATTTGCACCGCAAGTGGAGACCAAGATTTGGGGTGAGGAGATGAACAAGGTGGGACGCCCCAAAAGTCGTCTTCAGTAGTAAGGGCACCCTCCTTTAGGCCTTCCAGAGGTTCAAAATGGCAATTAAAATCTCCGCCCATCACTATCTTAAGATCACTTGGCAATTGGCCCAAAAAAGACGAAAGATCTTCAAGAGTAGGCGATTCCTTGGCCACACTGACGGGGCGAGAATATACATTAATAATTGCCAGTTTTACAGCATTGGGCCATTTGAGAAGTACACACTGGATGTCTTGCGAGAACGTAGGTACGTTTTCCGCAATACACCCAATATGGCTAGCTACCCAAACCCGCCAAACCCCCCGAAGGTCTCCCCTTGCCACTCCACCTAGCCTGGATTTCAAAAACTTCGTAACCTGCTCTGCTCAGTGGTTCCCTGGCCCACGTCTCCTGGAAGACACAGATATCACTGGTACCTACTAGGAGATCCCAGTCTGTTGTGTGTATTTTGTTTTCAATACCCGCCACATTCCAGGAAAGGACCTTCAGAGTTCCGATGGTAGTTTTTTGGGACAACCCCTCAGTTATTTCAGGTACAGTGTCCGTAGGTGGAAATACGGAGCACTGTTCTTGTGTTTCCATGGTGGATTGAACAGTGGATGTTATTTTAGGGGCACACAGGGCTTGGGGTGTTAAAATACTGCCCGATTGGATCAGGGGTAAAGTTGCTACATGGTCCCTAGGGCTAGGAGATTTCAGGCTACCACCTTGAGGTGAATCCAAATCTCTAGTAGTGATCTTAATCTCTCCGCTTCCCGTTCCCTGTCCTGTAGATTCACTTACGATGTTTTGTAGGGGCAAACCCCTTCGAAGTCAATCCACTTCATCAAGGCAAGTGAATCTATTGGGATGTGCATAATTTAAGTTGGCAGGGTAAGCGTTGTGTCTGGGCCTATATCTTGACCCATCCACAGCAAAACTCACCCGTGTCCAGCCATCGTCCCTCCTCATAGATAGATTGCGTGCATTAGGATAGAAGTATGAGAGCGGGACCAATTCAATAGATGTGTTACCTGTGTTACCAAGCCAGTTACAAATATAAGTAACGACCTGGGGACTCTTAAAACTAACGATTATACAATCTCCCACACTTTTCTTAGCGGTATACCCGACCCATGGGACCCTTCTCACCATAAGAACATCTCCTTTTAGGTTGGATGGTAGAGGCCTTTGGATGTTTAACCAGCTAATTACCTTGTTACGTAAGGAATCGTAGGAGTCCATTACACCACTGGCCAACTCTGGTACCCCCATCAATATCACAGTATAGCCTGCTGCTTCAGGGGGCAAGTTAACTGCCTTCCGTCTAGTTTTGGGGCTATCCAGCTGGTTAGAGCTATAGGCTAGCGCGTTTGATGGTCTCTACTGGCTGAGTAGGCTGGCCGGAGCAGATTGCTTCGACCTCCTAGGAGGTGGTATCGGGGGCACTAGCCTGGGAGGAGGTACAGGTGCAGTTTGAGGCACAGGGACTGTGTTGGGGCTATTATTTTCCCCGGTCGGGGTTATAGATACTGTTGGAGCATGGACCGTAGTGACTGGAGGGGAATGAGAAACTCCGGCACCACACCCATGTATTCCAACTGTGCTAGCTCCTGTCCCGGACTGAGCACCATTCCCAACACTTAATCTTTCTAGCGCTATCAATCTCGATTCTATTGAATCCAGTTTGCGGGAAAGAGGATTCAATAGGCTTTTGAAGACAGCAGTAAGTGAGGCAATAAGGTGTTCTGTGGTATTAGGGGTGGTCCCGCCAAAAATAAATGGCTCAGTAAGCACAGGTGTAGATGCGATAGATGGGACACTTAACATTACCCTGTCCTTTCCCATATTAAGAGTCTTGGGTGCGCCCACATTTTCCTCCAGAGTGGGCATTACGGGATCAATTTTAGCCCTTTTGGCACCTTTGGGCTTTCTAGATCTTTTCCTTTTCATTACAAGATCCTCTCTACAACCCGTATACTCCAACAAATTGTGAGCCTCCCCCTGATCCCCGGACAGTACAAGCTCTGCGGCAGGTGAGAGCTCTACATCACTAGTAATACGTGATGTATCTCTTTCCCTTAGCGAGGTTGACGGTGTCCTTAGCTGTTGTAGAACTGACTCTATTGTTTGATCAATACTGTCCATTAGGGAGAGGTGGGTGGCATCAAGCAATAGCGGTGTACTAGTATTTGTTGATAAACCTGGCGAGGATAAACAGGAATTTTCTACACCCTCCTCAGTAAGTTTTTCAAGCACAGAAGAACCCTTATTAGTCACAGAATTTGCTTTAAGGAGAAATTTGTCCAAAGTACCTGTGACCACGGAAGCAGCCTTGCTTCTTGATTCCCTACTGGCCATTATGTAGCATCCAGCTTCAGGGCAGGCAACAAGTCAGTATGTGGAATGGGGTAAATGGGGCGTTAGGGGGGTTGCCCGGCCCGGTCTCAACCGTTCTCTGACGGCCTCAAACGGCCCGCCCTTTGCCCGGGCTTAGCCCGGCGCCTGCCCGCGCGCGTCCCGCGATGCGCGTGCCACGTACTGATCTTATAGCTACTAGCGGGGCGGGACACCCGGGATGGAGGCGGGGTCTAGAGGGAAGAGTCTCCAGGTGCGGCAGATGGACAAGCCGCTAGAGTTCCTGGGACTCGCAGTCCTGCTGTTCCTGCCACAGCCGCTCACTCGATCTCCTGCAGCTCCCACGGGGACACGTACAACCACGGGCAAAGAGCTCTCCAAGTCCGCCCCAAAGCAACTACAAGCAGCACCCGCGGAGCGGGGGCCACGAGTCGCGGTTTTGAAGACCCGGGAGGGAGGCGGGGTCTAGAGGGAAGAGTCTCCAGGTGCGGCAGATGGACAAGCCGCTAGAGTTCCTGGGACTCGCAGTCCCGCTGTTCCTGCCGCCGCCGCTCACTCGATCTACTGCAGCTCCCACGGGGACACGTACAACCACGGGCAAACAGCTCTCCAAGTACGCCCCAAAGCAACTACAAGTGGCTACCGCGGAGCGGGGGCCGCGAGTCGCGGTTTTGAAGACCCGGGAGGGAGGCGGGGTCTAGAGGGAAGAGTCTCCAGGTGCGGCAGATGGACAAGCCTTTAGAGTTCCTGGGACTCGCAGTCCCGCTGTTCCTGCCGCCACCGCTCACTCGATCTCCTGCAGCTCCCACGGGGACACGTACAACCACGGGCAAACAGCTCTCCAAGTCCGCCCCAAAGCAACTACATCTGCAATCTGAATCCGGCAGCTTCGGGCTGACCTCTCCCTTGCAGCAATGACAGAAAAAGCGGTGCTGAGACACCGACACCCCAGCCACTGCAGCCGCCTCCGCCATGACCAAAAGAATATTTTTTGTTTGGGTTGCCTCTTGAGAGTTCCATGCCATAGATTAGGCAAGTTACCTCGGCCGCATTGACTTTTTTCTTGCCCTCTGGGATTGAAAAAAACTCCCATACAATGTGTGGCCTTGGCTTGTATGGGGTATTGTCTTCAGACAACCATCTTCTCCCCTCCTCCTCTTCCTCTTCCTCCTCCTCCTCTTCTTGACCACCAATGTACTTTTGTGGTGGTCCTCTTGGTGGTGGTGGTGGTGGTGGTGGTGCAGATGCTCCAGCTGTTGCTGCTATAGTAGCCATTTGAAAGTACAAAATAATTCTCTTTATTGTTGAAACAGGTCTTCCTCAGTCAAAGGACAAAGTCAGAATAAGGAAAAAAGGTGGGGTCTTTCACCATTTGGACAAAAAAAACTGTCCTAAACCAATGAGAAGTGTTATTTTCAGGTCACATGACAGGGCTTTCATCATTTGAAAACCAAAACTGTTTTGCTCCAATGAAAAGTGTTATTTTCAGATCACATGACCCGACGCGCTGACGCTACGCGCCCCGGGGTGCGCCCGTACTCGCGCTCCGGGGCGCGCCTGGGGGTGCGTAGCGTAAGCGCGTCAGGACGTTGCGCGATCGTATATGCTCGCGTGCTTCCGGGTGCGCTTTCGCAGTGCGTCATATGATGGATCACGCGGTTATGCGAAACGTCACGATGTTGTTTTCGTTCGCGAGAATAGCGCTAACGGGACGCTCCCCGGTACGCACCCCGTTGCGCGCCGTAACATTGCGCTTACCCGTGCGTTCACCGGTACGTGCCCCGGGAGCGCCCCAGGGCAAAAAAAAAAAAAATTACATAATTATACAATATAAAATTCGTTATAAAAATGTTTACTTTTTATACCTATAGAGATTTGCTATTATAAAACCATTGAAATTCACTGAAAAAAACATAGGTTTCACACCAGTTATAGTTAGGAATTAGCATTTAAAAAACCTATTAAATTCACTGAAAAAAGCCATAGGTTTCACACCAGTTATAGTTAGCTGGAAATTTTACTCGCATAAAACCATTGAAATTCCCACGTTATAGTTAGTTGGACTCACTATAACTTGCGCGTGCAATGCACTGCTGATGACATCACATATTACATCACTCATGACATGGTCAGTGACATCACTCATGACATCACTGATGACACCATCCTTGTGACAGAGTTACAGACCTCCTTTCACTGTAATGTAACCCTTGAAACACATATTCAAAAATAGAAACTAAAATTTTCAAAAAAATTGAGATACCCATACCAGTTACAACAACCAATTCAATAATTCCACCATCTATATACATATCCACTCATTCACCAACAGTTCTATATAGTCACTCATACATATACTCACTCATCATATGTAGTGATACACCTATACATCCTGTTACACACCGACAGTCATCTAAAAAATACTGTGACACATACTCACACATGCAAATAAACTATTAAACATCCATTTATTTGCATATACAGCTATACACACACTAGCAATTTACTTGTAAAGAAACTTACACATACTTACTCTCTTAAACAATCACTTATAGAAACACATACTAATTTAAACAGGAACTCTTATAATCTCTTACTCTCACATATACTCACTTATATACATCAATATTCACATATACTAGATTAAAACATATGTAGTTACTGATAAAGACACTAGTGAGGCAGTCATTCACTCACTAACACACACATATACACACTCATCCACCCATACAGTCCTGCACATATGCTGTCTTTAAAACACATACAAAGAGAGAGTCAGTCATGCATGCATCTATGTGCTAGGTAATACCCCCACCAAACCATACAGACACTCATACTGATACTAAGAAAAACATCTAATAACCCATATACACACACATGTAGCTACTCACCAACCCATGCAGCCACTTATACACAAAGTGAAACACTAATACATATATTTAAATATTTAAAGATTACTCACTAATATATGTATTCACTAAGATACACTTAATAAGCCAGTTAACCAATCAATTAAAAAAAAAATCCAAGTAAACACTTATTTAAACATGTATTCTTGCATCAACTTTTACATATACATATATAACATATATTTATTTTTCAGAAAGACACACATTCACTGGATGGTGTCATCAGTGATGTCATGAGTGATGTCACTGACCATGTCATGAGTGATGTAATATGTGATGTCATCAGCAGTGCATTGCACGCGCATGTTATAGTGAGTCCAACTAACTATAACGTGGGAATTTCAATGGTTTTATGCGAGTAAAATTTCCAGCTAACTATAACTGGTGTGAAACCTATGGCTTTTTTCAGTGAATTTATTAGGTTTTTTAAATGCTAATTCCTAACTATAACTTGTGTGAAACCTATGGTTTTTTCAGTGAATATATATATATATATATATATATATATATATATATGTAACCATTGATGGCGCTTTATGCTTTTAAGTACTACATTTCAGAACTCAATTTTTACTTAGTGTATTCTGTAGTTTTGGTCTTGTTTTCTTCATTAAAACAAGCTCTATTTTCTAACCCGGTGTGCTATCTTTGTTGTGTGTTTTCCCTGTTTCACTGTTAGAATAATACTTTACACATTGCCCCTGAAGTTAAGCCGGACTGCTCTGTGCCAAACTACCAAGGGGTTACCAGAGGTTAATTTAATTTAATGTATTTACTTCAAAATATGTAATCAATAATACATTTCTGTACCTTTTTCTTACCAGGTGGTGTGAAAGGGGAGCTGCTGATCAATCTTTCTTGTTATCCTTTCTTCCAATGGGTTATTCCAGCCTGTGACTATTTTTCAGACATCGTTCTTAGTGGCTCCACTGATCAGTGTGTTGCGGTGATTGAAAAGTGGAGGAGAAATGAACATGGAGCTGTGGACTGGAGTCATGTAGCAAAGGCGGTTTGTGAGTTTCAGGGCAATAGGTATGTATTCTGCACCTGATGATGTATTGCAAATGCCTACCTTTGTTTACCTTGCCAGCATTTGTTGTGCCGAGAGCAGCAGGTTTACTTTCATGAAATCTATGTCAAAGTTTCCAGAGGTGAGCAGCAGCTTCATGCTACTTTTTCATTGTTGGTACTAGAGATGTGTGGGGTGTTCTTCAAACTTTTTTCCATCTTTGAACCCGCATGTGAGCAAACATGAAACACTGCCTCTCACCATTTCTTGAAATGCATCGCATCAAATGATGGACAAAATAATTGGTTTGCCATGTACTAAACACACTTTGTGATTTGGTAAAGACTTTTTGTATGGCAAAAAGGGTTATTAACTCGTTCTGAATCAAAAATAGAAGCCATGAAGGGTGCATTGCCTCTCTTTTTACGATTAGCATTGAGATGTATCATTGGTTTGTAACTGCAATTGTGGTAATGAAATGTTTAAAAGTTAATCAATCCTGGAAAGAGGTGATAAAACATTGAGAAGAGGTATGCTGTTCCATTGGACAGTTTTCCCTTTAGGAATTTTGTTGGGGTGTCTGCTCCTGTAAGTGATTTTCCAAAATGGGATTTTGTTTGTTGCAATAACACAGATTCCTGTAAGGAACATGGACTGCTTTGAAAAAGAAAATCCATTTTGGAATTCAAATATGTGAACTGCGGTATGCTGTTCCCTGTAACCCTTTATCCTCATATTTAGAGCCAGTAACTGGGAGTCACAAAAAGTGCCCTACCTATTTAATATACATTAGGCCAGCTTTTTTGACACCGGATTTAACATGAAATTTTGCAATGCAGCTTTATATTACATATGGTGTATTACAGATATTTTAAAAGAACTTGGCGCGCAAATCCCGACCTCTATGTGTGACTGATCTGTTTGTGCACCCCGCCCGTAGCTTATTAGGACATACACAACATGATATGTCAACATTTTAGCATTTAAAATAGTAAGAGAACATTAAAAAATGGATCAACTTAGAACATGTTTCGCCTATTTTATCATTGTACGAAGGCAGCCATATCAAATTAAAGGTGGATTTATAAGATACCAAATCTAAGTAAAAAATCAGGGGCATATTCACAAAATGCTTCTGTAGTATCATTGTTTGTGGAGACATCTCCTCCCTGCTATGGAGTTTCCACACACATAAGTATACATTTGAGTTGCAAGTATGGGAATGACAAGGAGGAGCTGCCATGATTGGTGAATACTAGCTGCTAAAGGGAAGGGAAAAGGGAGGTGTATGAAAGAGTTAAAGGAGGGTTAGATAGGGGTTTAGATAGGGATGTTCACCCATCTACAAAAGTATCACCATTACTTTACACAAACTACACTTCGAAAGTTACTGTAACCAAAACAATACGTACTCTACATCAGAGGTTAACCACTGATAATGTAACACCATCCCATAGATAATAATATAGATAGTGACTTAAAATAAAACCCCATAGAAAATAACATTAAATACAATTAAATAAATAGTTATAAAGAAAGGGCTGTCAGGCTTGTGTATGGGATATATAATCGGTTCTTGGGAACAATCTTATGATTTAGAGCCTGATTTAGACTTTGACAGATGGATATTCTTTCACAAGTATGACAGAGTATCCCGATCACCATATCACGAGTGCAGTATATCATGTGTTACTTGTAATACGGCAGGCAGAGTATTCAATTTAACAGACTCTAAATCAGGCCATTGGTATCCAATATTACTCTATATAATGTCTTATTAAACATTGCACTTGCTGAAAGAGAGATACAGTAAAGACTAGAAAACCAGACATATGGATTTACAATAAGCATTTGCAATGCAATTGGTATCACATTTACACAAGTTTAAGTTATTTGCATTGTAAATGACAATGCCTTTTATTTATGTTTTAAAAAGAAAAAAATAAAGCTCTGTTGTTTACAATGCCAATAGCCCAAACTTGTGTAATTGCAAGACCTGAATTGCAAATGATTGTTGTAATTGTATTCACCTTGTGCAATTAGTTCACTCAAAACTACAGCTGAGTGTGCTAAATTCTTAGTGTGAAGCGGGTAATATTTTTAGTGCTGAATCAGTTTGCCTCTACTGGTTGTATTGTTTTTTTTTTTTAATCGTGATGGATGAAATGTGTTTTTAAACATTTAAATATTCCATTGAAATTAATTATGTTTATTAAACTCATGTTTCATAATTTTGTATGTTTTTACTGTACTTTTCTGACCTACGAACCCAAATAAAGTGAATAAAGTAAAATAAAAGAATACATAGATATAGAGAGACAGAGAGGGACAGAGAGAGGGTGTAGAGAGAGGGGGGTCGATTCACAGAACTAACTTAAGAATAAATCCTAAATGTACTACTTTTGGTATTCACAGAAGGCATTTAGTAGTCGTAAAGTTAGGATTTTGTCTTAAGTTTGACTTAAGACAGACTTAAGACAGACTTAAGACAAACTTAAGACAGACTTAAGACAGACTTAAGACAAACTGGGCCATGGGGCGCCGGGTACAGGGGTGTCTTTTGACGTCGGGAAATCTTACCCTCTACTGGTTGTGAGGTTCAAGGCAGGCAGGTCCTCTGGGGTTTTCAAGGTTGTTGTCCACAGGAGTTGCCGGGATTGAGCAGGTACAAGGATCAACAGGTCTGTAGGGCTGGGGCCAAGTCAGTAGGGGTTGTCCTATTGTTAGCAGCTGCACGGCAGGTCTTCTTCTTCTTGTTTCAAATCGGGAGCTCCAACGTAGTGTAGAAAGATATCGGAATTTTATAAATGGGTTGGACTTTAAAATCAATATAAAAAAAACATTCACAATGTACTCAGGTACGGGATCCAAGAAAACAATGGACATCTTCATCGACAGTAAAAAGCTGGAAAGAACATACACATATCCATATTTGGGGATCCTAATTGATAATAAGTCCTCATGGAAACAGGCGATAGAGACAAGGAAATTATTGTTTCTCAGGGCGACGACCGCCCTGATAGCATTTGTGCAAAGGTTGGGCAAAAGGTCAGCTCCTGAAATGCTTAAGATATTCCTAGCCAAATTTATAAGTGTAGCTTGTTATGGAGCAGGGTTTGGGGTCACGGGAAGGTGGATGTGCTTCTGAAAATTGAGAATAGTTTCATGAGATATCTGTTAGCACTACCCCAGAGTTCTTCATCCTATTGTTGCCACTTAAAACTGGGTACGGTATATATTTCAGATACCATTAAACTTCAACCAATTCTTCTATGGCATCGGGTTTGGACGTCCCCAAAAAATGAATTAACTCGAAACCTTCTTCGTGACTGTCTTTTGTTTGAAAATAGACACAAAATTAGTTGGCTTGCTTATGTAAAAATCTTTTTTTATGAGTTGGGTTCGGAGAAATACTATCTGTCCCCCCTAACCATCTTTGAAGTATTAAAAAGCTCTTTAAAGAAGATTTGCATGTCACACCTGGAAGAGCTAAGACTAAATACAGAGATTGGAAAGAGCTCAGTCCAGCATATCTTAACTGTCCAGACTACCTTTCGCATTCAGCCCTATTTAATATTTAAGATGAGCAACTTCAACAAATTATTATTGACCCTTTTCAGGCTCAACATTTTTCATCGACTGGTGTCATTTCCTCACATTAACGACTGGTCTAGGAGTCTTCCAGTATGTCCTTGTGATGATGTTTTCCCCCGGTCTTCGATACACATTGTTCTTTTTTGTAGATTTTATATTGAGCCTATAAAAAATTGGATAATGCCAATCTTAAAAATGTTGGGACTACGCACCTGCCGTCCAGCCTTTTTAGCTTTCCAGTTTGCAGAGGATGAGTCATACACAAAAAATGTTGCTTGTTTTCTCAAATTTTGTGTTAATACAGAGTAAACCTTGGTTAAAAGTAGTTTTTACCTTCTTAAAGAACTTGGTTATTCTCCAAGAACAATGATGAATTGGAAATTTTTATTGTACTATACACTGTTTTAACATTTTTATCTGTTTTACGATGCGTGATAAATATATTGTTATCCATGTATTTTTATGAACTTTATGGTTTTTTTCTTCAAATTTGGAAACCGAATAAAGGAATTTTGAATTTGAATTTGAAATTGTCAGTCTTCAGTGTAGCCAATATGGTGCTGTGGAGTTCGTAATGACAACCTCCCAGCACCATATACCCCTAATGCCATCACTGTTCTTACATTGGCCAGGAATAGCCCTGGGTCATGTAGTGGCACAGGGCTCTGCACCTGTGCCCACACCACTGGCATAGTGCACCCAGCCAGAGGGGTGACTGAGGTATGCTAGGGCAGTGGGTTTGTGGGCATGGCACACAGCGATGTGTGTCATGTTGACTCTCTGTTTAGTTCTGCACTAAGTCACTCAGCCTGACAAGGCAGTGTGTGGGTGTCAAGGTATAGGTCCCCTAAGGGTGGCACAATAAGTGCTGCAGCCTGTTGGGGTCTTCTCTGGTGACAGTGCCCTGGGCATCTAGGGTACCTTTTACCAGGGGCTGACCTGTGGCCAGGGATGCCAATTGGGTTTAGATTTCAACACAGTTTTAGGGAAGGAACACAGGCCCTGGGTACCTGGTTGGCAGGCGCTCAGGGCACACTCAGTCAAAGTACATCAGCCATTCAGCAAAAAGTGGGGGCATATCATGCAAGAAAGATTCTTGATGGCGTTTCAACCCTCTGTACAGTATAGGGTCTCTTTAGGACCTATCATCGTAGGGACACCAGAAAGGTAATTGACCAGCTCCTGTGGAGGGTGTGGTACTGTGCTTAGGATAAGAAAGGGATACTCACATGAGTCCCAACTCAGAATCAGAACTTGACCCTTCTTGATATCACTTTGCCATCTTCCACACTTGTGGATCCTTACATTGTGCGCATTCATGTAATAGCCTGCTCACCACCCACCTCACACTTGTGCTCCTGGCTAGGAGCCATGTGTGTATCCCATTCTTATCCTTAGCACAGTGCCACACCCTCCATATGAGTCCATTATCCTTCGGGTGTCCCTACAATCATAGGTCCTGAAGAGACCCTACACTGCACACAGGGTCGAAATGCAGTCAAAGTTGCATACACAAACCATTGTTCACCAGCACTGATCACTGTATCTAGCGCTGTATACTGTACATATACATGTAAATGGTAGTTTATATGAATCATTGGAAACGTTGTGTATATTTCACATATATGTCACTAATTTTCTAGGTTCCGTTTTTCACTGGGACACCTTTCACTCAGAACTATATGTTCAAATGTATTACTTTGTAACAGTATTTTACATTTCAACAAATATTTACATATTTTTGATAAAAAAATAAATCAGAGGTGTATTTGATTCCTTTTCTCTCCAATTTCACTATAACCCAATATATTACTATTATGCTCATATTCATTGAGATTACTTCATTAAGTGTCCACAGGAGCCTTTTTCTTTTGATAATACGTTTATTACCCTGGTTCCGCGTGAGTAGGGTTCCCTTGTTCCTGTCCTACTCATTTTATTAGGCAACAAGAACACCACATAATTTTCTTATGAATCAAGAAACAGATGTGCCCAGAAAGATTTGTATGTTTTATTTAATATTTACGAATTTGTCGCAAAGAAATTGTAATAAGTAAATTCCACCACTGCGGATATTCGCTAAATCGGTGTGGTTTTTTCAAAGTCTAATAAACATATTAATATATATTGTAATTAATGCTTGTGATCAGTAGTTTACTCATATGACATATAAAGTGAGAGTTTCATAAGTAATTGTATGGTCAACACTGTTTTATTATATTTCCAGTAATCACAAATACATTGGTGTTTAACGGTATGTTGGTATTCACGAATATCACATGACTACAGACTAAAGATATTTAAATGGACAAAACACATTTCATTCTTCTAGAAAGGAAGTCCCCACACAGTTTGCTTTTCTTCACGCTTCCAGTGTTATTATTGGAGGTTCTTTTTTCAGCACCTGCTCATTTCTTCCTAAAATTCATTTTGCAGATTTTTGGGAAATTCTTCCAACTAATATGGCATCTGGTGGCACAGAAGATTAGCAGCCACTCCCTGATGAAGACAGTTCTTAAGGGGAGAAACACCCGGTGAAGTGTCAATCAATCTTGTGGGAAGATTTTCCCATCCCCTCTGGGAGAATGACATGTGAATTGTTCTTTGTGTGACTAGACCCTCTCCAGGGGTATTTCAACTAAATATTCATGCGGCCCTACAAGTATGTGGACTCCCCTGAAGATATACCACTTTAACCACTAGGCAAAATCCCAGAGGGACTGCAGTGTAGCAGATGCATCAATATCAGCTGTGACACTGACGGAAGTGGCCCAAAAGGTTCACCCGGGTCACTCATGACCACCTCTCAGTCTTCCTTACCAAATAAAGAGTTGTTGAGAAAGTGGAGAACATATGTATACCAATAACTGTTTATTCATATATGTTCAGAGCGGGGTCACAGCTGTCCAGTCTTGAAAGAGTGCTACAGAGGGAACTGAACAATCACAAACATGGATACATTATACATTAAATGGTTAGTCAAAGACATGCCCACAGTGGAATTTTCCAGGCTAGTGTAGCTAAACAGTGAAAGACAGATAAATACATGTTTTTGCTCCTGTATCTTGCACAACCCGGCCCAGTCTAAGGCTGTTTCACCCTGTGCTATGAGTAAAGTACTGGACAGGTGGGCGAGGGCCTCTCTCTTGCGGGAAAGCTATGTGCTGGTACTAACTGTTCATTATTGGAGAAACAAAACGTATTAAAGGGCATTTCTCGGAATACAAGAAGGATTAGTTTCGATCATCACACAAAATGGAAGTTAAAGGCAAATGGCATAGCGAATGCTAACTTATACATGACATTACACGTGCAGCAATGGACCTAATCTAACCACACCCATTGCACCAGGGGACCCTAGACACTACTGAGGTCTAGCAACATCCCCCTAAGAAGTCCCAGGAGCTCTAAAGAATCAGGACATTTTGTTTGGACTGCAAACACGTCTGCAATGTAGGGGAACAATTGATTGCTGCAGTTATGGAGGCAACACAACTTCATAAGTGTTCATTTTTTTTGCTGAGAAACACTTACATCCTCAGTTTTGAGTTTTTAAATTAAACTTTTCCCAGTTTTTTTAAAGCAAATTCAAAATGCTAAAATTTCAGAAAAATCACAAAAAAAAGGTTATCATTAGAACCATCTTTCTTGGTTTAAACAAAAGATAAACTGTATTAATGTGTATGTATAAGAAAGTATAAGAAAGAACGTTAGTAAATGAGTTTCTTTGTTAATGAGTGAGTGAGTGAACGTGTGAGTAAGTAGATGTGTAAGTGTTTGAGTGAGTGAGTGTGTTGGTGAGTGAGTTGGTGTGACAGTGACTGCATGAGGTCATGAATCAGTGTGTGAATGTTTGTATGGGTAAGTGAGCGGGTACATGAGTGGTTATATTGGTAAATGAGTGAGTGTAAGTGGCTGTATGGGTATGTTAATAGCTGTGTGAGTGGCTGCATGGGTGAATGAGTAGATGTATGAGTGGCTGTATGGGTGAATGAGTAGATGTAGGAGTGACTGTATGAGTGATTGAGTGGGTGTGTAAGTAGATGTATTTGTGTGAATGGATGTGTGAGTCGCTTTATCGGTTTGTGAATGAGTATTTGAGTGTGTGTTATAGGTAAGTGAGTGAGTTTAAAAGTGGCCGCAAATCGTTTATGAAATGCTGCATGGGTAGGTGTATGGGTCAGTGAGTGGGTGTGTGAGTGTCTGCATAGGTGAGTGATTGGGGTGCCAGTGGTTACATGGAGACTGACTGGGTGTGTTAATGATTGTATGGGTGACTAAGTGGGTGTATGAGTGGCTATATGGGTGAATGAGTGAGTATGAGTGTCTGTATGGGTGGTTCAGTGCATATGAGTACCTGTATAAATGGGTGAGCGTCTATTTCACTGACTGTATGAGAGACTGAGTGTGTATTTTAGTAGCTGTATGGGTGATTGTCTGGCTGTGTTAGTAGCTCTACAGGAGAATGAGTAGGCATATGCGTGACTGGGTGAGTGAGTGGATGTGTTTGTAACTGTATGGGTGAGTGATTTGGTGTTTCAGTGGTTAAATGGCACATTATCTGGGTTTCTTGGTAATTGTATGGGTGAGAGTGGCTGTGTGAGTCCAGTATGGGTGAACAGTTATCTCTGTGAGTGGTACTATTTGTGAGTGAGGGGGTTGATTGTAAGAAAGTGGGTGTACGACTGGGTATCTTAGTGGCTGTATGGTTGGGTGAGTAAGTGTGCGAGTGAATCAGTGACTGTATGAGAGATTGAGTGTATATGTCAATAGCTCTATGGGTGATGACTGGCTGTTTTAGTAGCTGTGCAGATGAATGACTGGCTGTGTCATTAAATGTATGGGTATGTGACTGAGTAAGTAAGAGGTTGTATGGGTGAGTTAGTGGATGAGTGAGTAGGTGAATGGGTGAGTTAATGGGTGGGTGAGTGATAGTATTGGTAAGTGAAGGGGTACATGAGTGGCTGTATATGTGAATGAGGGACTCTGGGAGTGCCATATGGATGAATGACTATCTCTGTGAGTGGTAGCATTCATAAATGAGCAGGTGTGCTACTTCCTGCATGGGTAAGTTGTAGTGTAGTTCCTATCATCCCAATAGGCTCTGCTCATTGGAATAATACCTTCAATAGTATAGGCCTAGACCAGACGTTAACTAGGTCTACTACTGTCGATATTAGACTTAAAGTTTTGGGTTTGCCAGCTTAGCTCAGAGTTCACTAGAAACTTTCTCGAATGTTCAGGAAGGAATTAACTTCCCTGATTAGACAAGAAGGGATTTAGTTTCTGACAACCATAGAACATGACAACTTTGCTCTCCCCTAATCAAGAGTATCTCTCGAGAGTCGTGTGAACAAAAGGCAATTTATTTTACTCAGTCAGTACGTGCATTCTTAGTCTCATCAGATTGTAGAGAAAAGGAAGAGACGGGCGTGTTCAATAAAAGGTGTTATTTATTGATCAGTCTCTTTTCTCATACAAGAGAAATGGATCGATATTATTGCAATACTTATGGTTAAGTAAAGTGCATACATTAAAAGCAGAAGTATAAAATAATACTGTAAAAACATTGATATGGTTTCTAAGCCATATGAAGGTTTAAAATGATTAAAATAGATATATACACATATACATTTGACTAAACGTACTCAACTGGTGTTTCTAAATACGCCTACCCCGTGTACCTGACCTAAGCCTAATGCGTGGGCGGGAATAGAAAGTTACAGTTTAAGTTAAGTTTGTTTTGCCAAGTGACTGACTAAAGAATTCTCTGTGAGGGGTTATTCAGTTCTGTACCTGGAAGTTAGGATGAATGAGGGATGGTATCTCTCTCTCTGGTCTCGATATTCCAGGCTGCATGCGAGGGCAACCCGGAAGCGCCGGTGCTGGATCTCTCAGCAGGAGAAAGGCAGCGTGTCGTTCTCAGCGCGTCAGGAAGGCGGGGCTGCGCCAGCGGGGTCTGCTCTGCTCTGGGCTTCGGCAAGTATGGCTGCTCCGTCTCGTCACCACCGCGTGTCTTTGCATAGGGCAATATCGGTAATATTTATACCTTTAAGGTGCCGAGATTGACGTAAGGATGGACATAGATACGTCAATAAGGATGTCATACGACCTGGTCGTTAGCACATTCTTTTGCTGAAGTTCTCGGTGAAATCAAAACAATGGCCGCAGGGTTTTTCCCAGGTTGTCATAGGTTTGATTTGTTTTGAGAACTCCGTATGCCTTATCAGGGGCTGGAGGAATATCGCTTGTCTAATTAGATCGCAAGCGTTATGACCTAATCAGATAACACGTTCCTGTGCCGTAGTGTGGCTTCGTCAGATAACGGTATCTGCATCATGGGGGTTTGCTGCCTCATGGGCTGCTAGTTAACTTGTTGGTTTGTTAACCAGAATAGGGTCAGGAATAGGGGGATCGATTCAGAACCTATAGGAATACATCACACCCACTCCACGCTAACTATGGACATATTTACTAATCTAGGCATAGTAAACATAGTACAACATACTATACAGTATCGTGTATACCTTACCACCCCAAAATACATAAATGCATTTTGAAATTTTTCAAATATACGGAAAAAAAAATGCAGTCATAAGCAATATATGCACTCAAGCTGTAGAATAATGCTAAATTAATCACGCATTTTCATACATTATTGCTATTTAGTATATGAGAATTTACACATGAAATGGCTCTTAATACAGAAAAAAGGTTCGAGACCATTCCATCACAGAATAAAATATTTATGAACATACCAGCGGGCAGCTAATGTCTATAAAGTTACTAAAAATAGAAATTTTAGTTCTTTAAGAATAGTTTCTTACTTTAAGCAGAAGATAAGTGTCCCGAAAAATAAGCAAAAATATTTTGGGGCTGCTGAAAAAAATTGCTGTCCGTGAACTGGAGGGAAAATTGTTCATGTGACTTTATTATTAAAGTTGAAAGCCAAATTCAGGGTGTTGGGAACGCCGTGTGCGAGCTTGCTCAAAAGTCTCTATTTCTGCTCTGGTGAGAACATCATATCATTTAGGCTTTCGAAAAAGCTGTCAACAGCTTCCTGGGAAAGTTCCACTAACTCGGAAAAAGGTGTAACCATGCATTCGTGCGCATGATTGTCTCCATTGACGTTCTGATTTGGATTGCTGACAGAAGGTCGTACCTGATCGATGCTGCTTTCATCTTGAACTTCACTACCCCTTAATCGTAGTGGTGAAGCTTCCACGAATGCCGTCATCAGGATTGGTAGCCGTTGAGGGCAGCACAAAGCATGAGCCTTTGTTGGACTCAACAATGTTTCTGCATCCATTGGCGCATCCGATTGTAGCGTCAGACAGGTGTCTAACACGCATTCTTCTCCGCATAGCAGGCACCTTAATACAGGTAAAACACATCGTTGCCACATTGGTCGAAATGATAGAAACCAAGTCATGTTCAGGTCTCTAAGCCGGGATAGTCCCAGGATTTTTGTTATCCGGTCCCGGTATCCAATGGCTAGGATTGTTTCTTCCCTTGTCGCAGGTGTTTTGTCTGTGACATGGTTTGCCATAACGAAAAATAAGGACTAGGAATAGGATTCCTGCAATCAGTCCTAAAATGAGGGGAAGTCCGCCAAAAATCGAATGGACGAAATCTGGAAAAATACCCAGTATGGCTTTGAATGGTGTTAATGCCATCGAAAATACTGTCTTAAATACCTTTGAGACCCCATTGGTATCAGAAATATTTAAGATTTCGTTCAGGATTTCTGCGAAATGTATGGGGGAATTAGTTGATAACAAAGAATGTATCTCTGCAGTCGTCCTTGCGACTTGGAGATCATACGTTTCTT
Source organism: Lissotriton helveticus (assembly GCF_964261635.1). Classification (NCBI taxonomy): domain Eukaryota; kingdom Metazoa; phylum Chordata; class Amphibia; order Caudata; family Salamandridae; genus Lissotriton; species Lissotriton helveticus. Next base: position 130,607,283 of record NC_136064.1, read on the forward strand.
TTGATGACGTGAGCCTTGTCGGCATCTGAAGAAGCACTGTTTTCATTCTGCTTAAAGTATCTATTCGAATAGAAGTAATTTTCAAGTTGGGCCATGCCCTTGCCTCCCTGTCTGGAAAGGAGCTGGGGAACAATGAGTGTCCACAGCACTTGACCTTCGCAGTCGTAGTTACGAGATAAGGAGTCCCGGGCATAAGACTACAACATCTGCGATCTACAATTAGAATGTAACTCCCATTATAGAGTCTTTGAAAGAATGGTTCTATCTCTGTTGCAGGTGCGCCTAGCTGGTGACATGAAAGGTTATTTGAGTTCCCTTCACAGGCTCCATGCAAACTAATTCCGTTACACAGAAGTGTGCCGCTTAGTGACATCGCACAATTATTGCCACTAAGAAACACTTTCTGTCCTTTATTACTGACACATGCATGTGAATAGGGCAGGTTCCATGTTGTTTTAATGTACCCCTTTCCCAATTTCTCGTACATGCCAGCCTGTATATATTTTTGGCAGTATTGAAACCTGAAGGTTGATATTGGAATATTAATTATCCCATGTATTATCCATTCACTGACAGGTCGTTCTGACATTGTCACTGGTAATCTCTCAAGTTTCTCAATGCTCAGGATTGTATAATCAGCACCCTTTTGTGCCATACTGATTTGTTTATCAGTAAGGTTAAAGATTTGGAATAGTGACGTTGTGTTGATTAAACGCCAAGGCACATAGCCTGAACGCAGATTTTGTAACATCCAGCCAAGCTGTACAATAGAACGCAATTGAGACTGACCGTGTTGTAACAACAGTAAGTCCTGCGATAATATGTCGATTGCTGAAGACACAATGCTGTCCAGAGAAAAAATTCTGGAGGACAGAGTCATTAACCCATTGTCCACTACAGAAAGTGATTTTTCCAAATTAATACGGTCAATTTCCCGTATTCTTTCTGCTGTCTCAATTTGAGTTACCTTCCAGGCCTCGTTGTATGCTGCATATACAGAGGCTGCTATGAAACTGTTTGCGTGGTCCCATAATGAAATCACGCAAGTCAGCACCATCAGTAAGTAAAGATAGGTGTTGCTTAATTTCTGCCAGTGTGGAAGTTTGTAGCCATTGAAGGCATAATTTGCCCACACTGTAGGTGGTTATTATCCCTGGGTGTTGTCTTTGAGGATATCTAGGGTCTGGCCTGGTCATTTTGAACCCCTGTGATTTGTTCAGGAATCTGTCTTGACAGTTATTAGTATCTGTGGGCCAGATCAACCACTGTTTCCAATCTGGATGTGTTCTGTTTTGGTTTAATACATAGTTTACGTCTATCTCTTCATCTGTAGAGCTATTGCTGTTCATTGTTGGTTTTGGAATAGACGGTTTATTAAGTCTTTGATTTTGGCTAAGCCAAGACAGGTAGTTTGTTGAACAGTGTCATTTAAAAATATAATTTGTTCTGGGATCATGCAGGCTCTAAACAAAGATTCTATACCCTGTACTTGCCATTCTTTTGTGCCCCAAACACTTTTCAATTCAACATGTTTGTCCCAATAATCAAAACCAAAAGTATTCATTTTTTCAAAGAATAAGTCTGAATATATCAATTTCGTGTTTGTTATCATGGTCTTTGTCCCTGTCTTATTTGACAATTTGAAATAAAATGTTTCAGCATTACTTGTGTTAAAACCTGAAAAGTATGAATATTTGTCATAAACGGTTCTTGAGCTTCCTTTAGGAGGGGTTGCACAATGTTCCCATTGATTATAATTTAAAACATTTCTAGGTTGTGCAGATTTATGTAAAAAATGGTTACCATAGTGGTTGTAGCAATACATACTATCATAATTTGTAGAACCCTGCAAATAATCGTGTTTGGTAAATTTAGCAGACATTACTAAGTCAGACATCATATTATTTATACTTTCGAAGTCCCAATCATCAGCAAATGAGCTTGGTTTTACAAAGTCTTAATTTGGTGTGGATATTTCAGGATTTCAACCGGACCATAGATTTCGTAGTCAGTCTTGTCCCATGCTACCCCACCCGGTATAGGATTGGCTGTGAAGTTGACTGAAGAAAGTTCTCTTTTCTCGACGTGTGAAGATGTGTGTGGTTTGAGGATCAAGTTGATTTTCTGACTTGCTGTGTCCATTTTAGCATATTTTCCCTCAATGAAGCGTCCCAAAGTTAGTACCATGATGAGCCAAAGTATGAGGATAAATGCACCAAAACCCACCCAAAATTCAATCCATGGAGAAATTAGATATGTTTCTTTCAGTTGTTTCAAATGTTCTTTAGCTTTATCTTTAAAGGTTTTTGATGATGGCTGTGTCTTTGATTCACTGAAGCCTTCAGAGGAATCATCGAAGTTTATGAAGTAGCCGGATGCAGTTCTGTCAATTGTTCCAATTGGTTCAGGATTACTGTTTCTTGCATTTGCACTTGGTATTTCATTATAGATTGGTGTGTCTCTGCTAAATGTTTTTATTTGGGTTTTCAGAGGTTTAAGTTCCATTGCATTGTTGCATAGTCCTTGTTGTTCTTCTGTAGGCGTTTCGAATGTGATTAGCCTCTTAGTTAGGACCTCTGTACTGGTAGCAAACCTTGGTGTTCTGCTACTTATTGGGAGTCCACTTGCCCTACTATTTGTTATCGGCCACATGATTGTGGTTTTACCAGGTCGATGGATACAACTCGGTTCTCCTTTTTACCAGCAAGCGGCGGTAGTACAACTGATCTTGTCCCGTTGACAGACAAGACAGGAACTGCTTTTCTGTAAGAAGGCCCAAATTCCTTCTTTACCGCGATCTTTTCTCTGACTAGGTCCCCGACTTTTGGAATCCAGACAGGTCTTGCTGGGACAGGTGGTGGTTCTTCAGTGGTTGTTGGCTGTTGTTTCAACTTTATGTTGCTCAGGTCTTTTCTTGTTTTGTTTAAGTCCTGCAAAATAGCCAAACGGTCTTTGATATCAAAGCTTTTTTCCTTCACCACTGAAGTCTGACTGTCAAGGTCAGAGATTAACATCCTAGTTCCAAATAATAATTCGTACGGACTGAATCCCTTCAGAGAATTTCTTGGCAAGTTATTTAGACTACGTTGGACACTTATTAGATGTTTGACCCACCCAGCTCCCGAACCTAATACCTTTGCCGTTATAGATTGCTTTATGTCACGGTTTTTTCTTTCAACAATTCCGTTCCCCTCAGGGTGAAATGGACAAGAGTACCGCAATGTCACGCCCATGCTGACCATGGCCTCCTTATAAGCCCGAGAGCTAAAAGCAGGACCGTGGTCTGAATGCAGCATGCCAATTGTGTATGTGCCGATAAAGACTCGCAAATCTTTTATAACAGTTCTGGCGTCAGCCGTTCGCTGGGGCCACATCCATATGAATCTCGTACATGAGTCCACTGCAACCAAGATATATTTATAGTTACCATCCCTTTGTAAGGGACCACAGTGGTCTAGGTAAACACAGGCTAGTGGTTTATCCGAGATTAGAAGGGGCGTCTGCGCTGGACGTCTCACCGTTGATACTTTCATTTTTTGACATATCTCACATTCTAGAACATAGTTCCTTGTTTGTCTTCTCATTTGTGGCCACCAGTATCTCTGTTTTAATATTGATACTGTGGCTGAGACGCCAGCATGTATAGAAGCAAGCCCTTCGTGTGCCGCTATAATGAGTCCTAACCTATGTTCCATGTTTGGAATTGCCCTATCCCCCACTCCAGGGATTCGAGCAAAAGGAACATTGTTTGCATCAGTTATGTATGAGTATTTTACTGGAAAGCCTTTCGGGAGTGTTTCTATCGAATCCTTTTCTGTAGCGCTGACAGCCTGTAATATTTCGCTGTCTATTTTTGTTTTTGACCGTGTGATGGCAGCTACGGAAGCCGTTTGCACAGCTGCCTTCGCGGCCTCATCAGCCAATGAATTCCCTGCAACGTGAACGCCATCACGTTGATGACTCAGTGTATGTATCACGTGAGTCTTTGGTAGTTCTTTTTGTAAAAGAACTACTTGTTCCCAGAGCATTTTATGCTTGATTGTGCCTCCTTTTGCATCTTTAAAACCATTCTGAAGCCAGATCTGCAAGTATTAATTGTAAGACTGAACGCAATAATACGAATCGCACACTATGAGTGTGGGGAATTCTCGATCGGTATTTTCAAGCGCCATCTTGAATGCCAGTATTTCAGCTCGCTGAGCTGTACAATCTCCTAGAGATTGCGTTTTAGTGACGGCTGGTTTAAATTTCCCTTCGTGCCAGCGACCTTTAACAATCGCGCACGCAGCACTGTAGGCTTGTTTACCCCCTACTGCGGGTTGTGCTGATCCGTCTGTATATATTATACAGCCGTAATGTTCTAGAGGCAGAATTTTGGTCGGCGGAGGACATTCAAATTCATATTGGAGAAATTCTTGTGTTTTTAAGTTAGGATCAAATTCGTATGCCACGTCTGTTGCAGCAAGAGAATTAGCCCATTGTATCCATCTTGGATGGAGCGCTTTAGCATTTGGAATGCTCGCTTTTGTTACAGCCTCTAGGGCTGGTATCGGTGTCACGATTATTATTCGTTGACCTTGTGCCAGGGCTCGTTCTTTTGCTATAGCTGTCTGTGTTGCAGTTAGAATTTTTTCCGTTGGGCTGAATTTCATTTCAGCTTTAGTGTACAAGTGTGATTTGAATGCAATTGGTACCTTTTCTCCCTCATTAGAGGTCAGGTATGTGAATCCGCATCTCCCTGGGATGACTCGAATCACTAGATTGCGTGTGTTATCACGTGTTTCTAATTTTGTTTTAATTAGCATGTCTGTTTGTAAGGATCTCAGAATTTCTGTGTGTATTTGAGTCCAATTGGTTCTTTTAAAATCTGGTTTTATTAGATCATAAAGGGGTTTGACCCTTTCTGCGTAATTTGCAATGTATGTTCTTCCGAAATTTAGGAAGCCTAGAATTGACTGTAGGTTTTTTAGTGTTCTAGGTGCTTGGAGTACGGCACATTTCTCTAGGAAATTGTCAGCCAGGCTTTTGCCTTCACTTGATAATTCATATCCTAAGAACAGGACTTTCAGATGGGCAATTCTGGATTTTTTAAAGTTGAATTTGTAACCCTCTGCTGCGAACCCAAGTATTATGGTGTTCACTCTCTTCAAGTGAGTATCCAAGTCATCATCTGTTAAGTAAATGTCGTTGACATAAGATAATGCTTCATCATCATATATTTGTAGTAATTCTGTTACTCTCGCTGAGAATACTCCCGGGCTGTTCTTGTACCCCTGGGCTAACCGACAGAATTGTTTTTGAGTGCCATTTATTGAGAACGCAGACAAATATCTGCTCTCTGGTGCTATGTTTTGACAAAAGAATCCATTAGAGATGTCTAATGTTGTTTTGTATTTTTTGCGCACTATGATATTCATTAGTGCAGCACTATGCAAATTTTGCACTGCAAAAGTTTTGCAACATGAGTTAAGGTGTCGGTAATCCAAAACTAGACGGTATGAATTGTCTGGTTTGGAGACCGGAAACAAAGGGTTGTTCATTTGTGAGGTGCAAGTTTCAATCACCCCCTGGTATTCTAGCTGATCTAGGATTTCTTTTACCTGTTGTTTAGCTTCTTGCTTAATTGGGTACTGCCTTTGTGCAGTAGGTTGTGATTTTAACTGGATTTTGTGAGGAGGAGAGTCCTCATCCCATCCTACGTGATTTTTATATAAAGCAGGAGCTTGAGCTACTGCCCACTTTCTAGCAAGTGTGTATTTTTTATGAATTGGGATATGATTTGAGAAGGCAGGCATAATTATTTCTTCGCCATGAGGGCACTCCCTGACAAACTCTGGTGGCCAGTCTTTTTCAGCTAGAAGGATGTCATAGCCCTTGGAGAGATTATCCCAAAATAGTCCCCTTATTTTTCTAGTCTTATCCCCTTCTATACGTAATGTTATTTCATATATTTTGTGAGGTTTGCTAACTCTGGTGTCTGCAGTTTTCACTTGAAGATATTCATTTGTGTCCACTGTTTCCAGATGATTCATAAGGACTTTGCGAGCTATGCTCACTTCTGCTGCGCTGTCTAGCATTGTCTGAGCCCATTCTCCGTTTTTCAGTTGTGTCCTCAGTATTCTCGGCATTGTTAACTACCTTGATACTGGCTACCTTCTTTTTTGGAAATTGTAATTTCTTTTTTAGATGAGCAGGTTCCTTGTCTTTGCACTTGGCGTGCTCTTCTCTTTGTTCTGATCGTCCTCTTCTTTCCGATTTCTGCGAGGAAGTCTGAAAAGATTGAGAGGGACGTGTATCAATGTCTTGATATCTATCAGGCTTCTTTAGATTATCCCTATTTCTAAGGTTATATCTTTTCCCAGAGGGGTCACTCTGAGGTGACCTGTGTCTTTGGTTCGAAGATTTTTCTCTTCGCCTAGGAGACCTTCCTCTGGACTGGAATTTCTTTTCTTTAGGATTGGATTGTTTGTTTCCATCCCAGTTCTTTTTCTGTGATGTTGAATTATTATTAAAAAATATTTTTTCAGGACTTTCAATCAGTTGTGGTTTTACTGGTATTCCACCTAAACTATCTCTACCTAGTTCCTCATAGGATTTTTCTATGATTCTGGCAATTTCAGCTGGTTGGTCTGCTATATCTGTCTCTTTTAACCTCTGGCGGATCGCCACATTTGCTGCTTCTCCCTTTATGTTGGCTAATAGTATTGCCAGGCCCTGCTTGAAGTCTTTTAGTAATTTCATACCAAGAGTTAAAGCGGGTTCTGGACCGTATTCATCTTGAATTTGTTTTAGCACATCTGGTATTACCGAGATGGATGGGACACCATGCGTTTGTGTGTAAATGGAAGCAAAGACTGTACCCCAAGTGTCACAGTCCTCCACGTGTGGTGCGATTCCCATTGGAAGACAGATAGTCAGAATCCTGTGTTTTTCTAACGGGGTGGCGTCTGGAAACACCGCCTCTATTTGGGTGATTTTTTGTGCTAGCCAGAATGGTATTTGTTCCCGTTTAGCCGGTACTTTACCTAGGCAGGACTGTATGTTCTGTGGTGTAATTTTATTTGTGTTCCCCTGGTGAGGGGTCAGCTGTGGAATTTTAATTGCTGGTTGAATTGTTGAAGTCCGCATCACATACTGGACTAATTGTCTGTGTATTTTTATTAGTTGTTTTAGCTGTGTTAAAAGCTCTGGTGCAGGCATTCTTTCGATGTCTGGATGTGGTGTGTATCCGGCTAGGACCGGCCACGTTGCTCCTGGTCTACCTAAAGGACCGAGCCTGGTGATGTGATTATTATGTTTTAGGGCGCCATCAAATAAGAGCAGGTGCTCTTGAAATTTGAGTGGTACTTCCACCTCCTCGAAAGGAGTGTACATTTCAGGAGGTTCCTCTATTTTGTAATAGTGGAAGTACTTTGTTACAGGATTTGCTGCTGGAAAATTTATCCATGAATAGTATACCTCTGTCTGCCGATATTCGTGTGCCTCAATTACGAATATGACTGTGCCACCTCTAGGTGTCAGTCCATTTTCTATAAGTTTTATCGTTATAGATTTCCTTTTGATGACCGGGATGAGTATTATATCCGGGTCTGCTTCCTGCATAGTAGCATCAGCTTCTGCGAGTTCAGTTGCTATTTTAACTGTCTCTCTTTCATCACCGCTGTCTACCATTTTTCCGACAGGAAGGTTATTCTGTTTGTTTGCAGATCAGGTTTCTTATGGAAACAAAGATTAGATGCACAATATTTTGGAACAGTGTATCCTTCAACGTTGACTAAACCAAGTACCATACATAGGAGTTCCCTCCTGCGAGGTTTTGGAGGATATTACCTTTCACCCACTCCAGACGTCTTTGGAGTATTGTGGGAAAAAAAGGGGTCTGAGTGAGAAAGCATGACTGAGTTACTCTAAATGTCTTACGTTAGTTTTATCGCCCTTTCCAAACACGTTGGGCGCCATGTAGTGTAGTTCCTATCATCCCAATAGGCTCTGCGCATTGGAATAATACCTTCAATAGTATAGGCCTAGACCAGACGTTAACTAGGTCTACTACTGTCGATATTAGACTTAAAGTTTTGGGTTTGCCAGCTTAGCTCAGAGTTCACTAGAAACTTTCTCGAATGTTCAGGAAGGAATTAACTTCCCTGATTAGACAAGAAGGGATTTAGTTTCTGACAACCATAGAACATGACAACTTTGCTCTCCCCTAATCAAGAGTATATCTCGAGAGTCGTGTGAACAAAAGGCAATTTATTTTACTCAGTCAGTACGTGCATTCTTAGTCTCATCAGATTGTAGAGAAAAGGAAGAGACGGGCGTGTTCAATAAAAGGTGTTATTTATTGATCAGTCTCTTTTCTCATACAAGAGAAATGGATCGATATTATTGCAATACTTATGGTTAAGTAAAGTGCATACATTAAAAGCAGAAGTATAAAATAATACTGTAAAAACATTGATATGGTTTCTAAGCCATATGAAGGTTTAAAATGATTAAAATAGATATATACACATATACATTTGACTAAATGTACTCAACTGGTGTTTCTAAATACGCCTACCCCGTGTACCTGACCTAAGCCTAATGCGTGGGCGGGAATAGAAAGTTACAGTTTAAGTTAAGTTTGTTTTGCCAAGTGACTGACTAAAGAATTCTCTGTGAGGGGTTATTCAGTTCTGTACCTGGAAGTTAGGATGAATGAGGGATGGTATCTCTCTCTCTGGTCTCGATATTCCAGGCTGCCTGCGAGGGCTACCCGGAAGCGCCGGTGCTGGATCTCTCGGCAGGAGAAAGGCAGCGTGTCGTTCTCAGCGCGTCAGGAAGGCGGGGCTGCGCCAGCGGGGTCTGCTCTGCTTTGGGCTTCGGCAAGTATGGCTGCTCCGTCTCGTCACCACCGTGTGTCTTTGCATAGGGCAATATCGGTAATATTTATACCTTTAAGGTGCCGAGATTGACGTAAGGATGGACATAGATACGTCAATAAGGATGTCATACGACCTGGTCGTTAGCACATTCTTTTGCTGAAGTTCTCGGTGAAATCAAAACAATGGCCGCAGGGTTTTTCCCAGGTTGTCATAGGTTTGATTTGTTTTGAGAACTCCGTATGCCTTATCAGGGGCTGGAGGAATATCGCTTGTCTAATTAGATCGCAAGCGTTATGACCTAATCAGATAACACGTTCCTGTGCCGTAGTGTGGCTTCGTCAGATAACGGTATCTGCATCATGGGGGTTTGCTGCCTCATGGGCTGACTGCTAGTTAACTTGTTGGTTTGTTAACCAGAATAGGGTCAGGAATAGGGGGATCGATTCAGAACCTATAGGAATACATCACAAAGTGAGTAGGTCCATGAGAGCCTCTATGGATGAGTAACTGGGTGTGTGTGAGTGGGTGTATGGGTATATCAATGGGTATGACAATGGCTTTAAGAGTGAGTAAGCTGATTTGTGAGTGGTTGTAAATGGTTAATGGGAGGTTGTATAAATAGGCGTATGGGTGAGTCAGTGGGCATTTGTGTATTTGTATGGGTGAGTCAGTGGGTGTTTAAATGACTGCATGGGCAAGTGAGTGAATGAGTGCATCAGTGACAGTATGAGAGACTGAGTGCCTGTGTTAGTAGCTGTATTGGTGAGTGGTTGGCTTTGTCAGTAAATGTTTGGTTGAGTGAGTGGGTATGTTAGTAGCTTTATGGGTGAGTGATTAAGTGTCCAAGTGGTTAGATGAGAGAGTGACAGGGTGTTTTTGAGATCGCATGGGTGATGGGGTGGGTGTATGAGTGGATGTATGAAGGAGTGAGTCGGTGTGTTAGTAGCTGGATGGATGAGTGATTGTGTATGTCAGTGGTTACATGGGAGAGTGAATGGACGTGTTAGTGTATGGGTGACTGAGTGGGTGTATGAGTGGCTGCATGGATGAGTGAGTGTGTGTGAGACTCTGTATGAGTGAATCAGTGTGTTTCAATGCCTGTAAGAGTAAGTGAGTGACTCTGTCAGTGACTTTTTAAGAGACTAGATGTGTGTGCTCCTAATTGTATGGGTGAGTGACTCTCTGTGTTAGTAGCTGGATCAATGAATGACTGGGTGTCAGTATTAGTAACTATATAGGTTTGTGACTGCAAGTAATAGTGGGTGTATGGGCGAGTTAGTGGATGTGTGAGTAGGTTTTCGGGTGAGTAAGTGGGTAGGTGAGTAGGAGTATGGGTAAGTGAAGGGGTGACTGAGTAGTTGTATAGGCGAGTGAGTGACTGTTTGAGTGATCTATGGATGAGTAACTATCTCTGTGAATGGTAGTATTGGTGAGTGAGCAGGTGTGTTAGTTCCTATATGGGCAAGTGATTAGATGCATGAAAGCCTCTATGGGTGAGTAACTGGGTATATGAGTGGGTGTATGGGTTGGTCAATGCGTATGTCAAATGCTTTAAGGGTGAGTAAGTTGGTGTGTGAGTGGCTGTAAATGGTGAATGAAAGGGTGTATGAGTGGGTAAATGGCTGAGTCAGTGGGCGCTTGTGCATCTGTATGGGGGAGTGTGGTCGTGGGGTGTCCGCGGGCCGGTAAATCAGGCAAGGAGGCCGGAGATAGTGTGCTATAGTTAGGGTTTTTATTTGAAATACAACAGTCTCGCAAGAGGTGAATACAGTGGTCTTTGGACGTTCGGATCCGGCGTCTGTGAGATGTAGCTCCCTTCGGATGGTCCTTGCCAGGCTCTGGGTCGTCGATGTTGGTGGGGAGACCTCGGAGGGCAAGAAGAGAGAGAGAGGACCGTTAGTCCGAACAGGCACTTGGCGAGTATGCCACTACCAACACCGGGAGGTGAAAGGGCGGAGCGGATGGAGGTGAGGGAAGGAGGGAACGGGGAAGAGGGACGGAAGGCAAGGACAAAGCGAGTGTACCAGCAAGGGTGTTCAGGACGTGAGGGGGGGTCGGGCCGTGCACGGTGCAGATGCTGTACAATACGGTTACAGTGTTACTTCTAAGTGATTGGTGCCTACAAGTGCGGAGAGTATGTACAATATATACAGAGAGCACCTAGCGCGCTCCAGGGGCAGTTACAGGTACTCACGCGGTCTGCCGTAGCTCTCCAGGTGAGCTACGGCCGCTCTTCAGCTTCCTCCTTAAGGGTTCCACCACTCCTCTGACCACTTGTCTGCTTCGGTTGGCTCCTCTCCTCCGTCCACGGCTCCAGCCTGAGCATCCTGCCACGATTCTCCGACACTGCCTATTCCGGTCGGGTTGCTTTTCACTGGTTCTGACGCTGCCTCCGAGGCGGGACTTCCGGGTTCACGGCGTAGTGCTTCCGGTGCTTGCAGGTCCGTGATTGGCTCCTGTATTGGAGAGAGAGGCGGGGGACTGTAGGTCACTGGTATTGTACCGGCTCGGGGGCGGACCCGAGGGTTTGGCCGGCCTGAGTTCGTGTGGACGTCCCCGGGATGAGGTAAAGACTCAGGGGGAAAGAATCCAGGGGGGGGGGACACCGGGACTCCGTCACAGGGAGGTAGTAGGTGTGTGCATGACTGCATGGGTAATTGAGTGTGTGTGTGTTATGTCATGTTATGTTATGTTATCAAAGGTTTTGTAGCGCGCTCAAATACTCTGGAGTGTCCTGGCGCGAACTCATGCAGAGAGACAGAAGAAATGGAAATGGAAGTTATAGTGCCATGGTAAAAAGATGCATTTTTAGTGCTTTTTTAAAGAGATGGAGATCCTGAGAGGCGCGAAGTTGCAAAGGAAGTGCATTCCAAGCCCTCGCTGCTTTTACAGAGATGGATTGTCCACCTAAACGTGCCCGCTGGAATCATGGGAGAGCCTGCCGGCACTGGTTGGCCAACCTAATGGGGCGGTTGGGGACATACATGGAGAAACGCCTCCTCAGGTAGTGAGGTCCTTGACCATGTGTGGCTCTTAAAGATAGAACCAGAGTCTTAAACAGAATCCGTTGGGACACTGGCAACCAGTGTAGACTACGCAGATATTGCCGTATGCTAGACCTCCTCGAGATGTTAAAAAGAAGTCTAGCGACAGCGTTCTGAATAATCTGAAGACGCTTTATCAAGTAAGCTGGGATGCCGATGAACAAGGCGTTCGCGTAGTGTAAACGAGAAAGGATAAGGGCACGCAACACTGTTTCTTTGGCCTCCCTCGGAAGCAAGGGAAAGAATCTGCGTAAAGCTTTGAGAGTGCCGAAGCAGTAGTGGTAGATAAGCTTTATTCGATAAAAAATGTATCATAAAAGCATAACATAAAAAATCCACAGTGAATAAACAACCATCCTTTAAAACCATCGTAATGTTCATTGAATTAAAACCATTAAAAACCACAATATGTACAAGCTTAAAATGATGATTAAATGCATGAATCCATTATCACAAGTCTAAAAAAGAAGGGAATAGCAGCTTAACATTCTTATTTTTTTAAGGGGATATTACATCAGGTCTATCACCCCATGTCTATCATGAAGACCTATTACATCCTTGCCTGGGACTTTCTTCAGATCAGCCAGGCGCATCCCAACAATTTAGCTACTCCACATACCAATGTCAAAAAGGAAGTATCTGTTTTCAGGATGCGTGATGTAGCAGTGTGGCTCATGAAACCCAGCGAAATGGCTCAAACCAGTATGTAATACTGGTTTGAGCCATTTCGCTCTAGCTTTCCCGTAAGCCGGGCATGCTAGGAAGAAGTGGGCAATAGACTCATCGGGATGTGCACAGCTTGGGCAAGGGGCAGGGACTGAATTTGACCCTTTCCATGATGATATCACATTGTTAAGTGGCAGGGTCCCATATCTCATCTTCATATATAGGGTCCTGTCCCCAGCGACTTTGATGAAGTCAAGATAGGGTTCTAGTCTACAGATGTTTTTATGTTTAAAGAACCCCTCAGTGAATTTCCCAGCCTTTGAATTGGATAGATCACGCATCTGCACCCAATCCCAGTAAGCACGCTTTAAATCCTGTTTAGATGGCGCGATCTGGCTAGCCCATGCCTCACTTAATCCGATGTCACCAATAAGCTGCTTAAGATCAGCTAACCATTTTATCCTGTTCCCCATATCAACTGACATCAATTCATCAAGGGCAGCAGCATATTTGGACAGCTCAATGGTCCTCCTTAGTCGGGCCCAAAAAAGCAGGGGGCGTAACCGAGCAATATCTCGAATAGACTACCTTCCCATATCATAACATAAAGGCTTCAAAGGGGTAGAGGCGGGAAGTGAAATAAGGTCTCTTAAAAATTTATTTTCAGACTTAGCTAATTCACCAGTATTCACCATAGCCCAAAGTTCTGCCCCATAGAGGGCCGAAGGTAAAGCTTTTCCATCGTAAATTGCGAGCGCCAGGGTGACTGGCCTGCTCGCAGACAGATGTTGTTCTCGGACAATCGCCCTGGACACCCGCTTGCGGTTTAGAAGCATCTTGTCCAAATGGGACATCCATTTCATATTTTTCGAAATTTGGATTCCCAGATAGTCAAAGGACTCAACCACATCCAATGGGGCATCATTTAAAGAAATATTATTCCTAAAACGTTTGGAGGGGTTGATAGTCATTAACTTGGTTTTGCTAGTGTTATTAGTCAACCATTGCTCCTTACAAAATGAGGTAAATCTGTTCAAGAGCTTTTGGAGGCCGCCTGGTGACTTGGAGATCAAGAGAGTGTCGTCGGCAAACAAGAGGGTTGGTGTCTTCTCCCCCGCCAATGTGGGAGCGTCTGTTGGTTCCTAATTGAGGTGACCCACTACCCCGTTATTGAATAGTGAAAATAAAGGCGGGGGCCAACACGCATCCCTGGCGTACTCCCCTGTTTACCACAATCATCTCTGTCACCTCTCCTTGGGATCCCCCCCTAATTCTTGCATAATTGCCAATATGCAACCTTTTTAAAAAATAAAGAATATAGGACAGGATATCCAAGTGCTGAGCCACCTGCCAGAGCTTGTCCTGAGGCACAAGGTCAAAAGCAGTCTTCAGATCTATGAAAGCCAGGTACAAACTGCCTTTCCCTAAAAGCACTGACTTCCAATAGATCATAAAGAATCTGAAGACCTGGTCCATTGTTCCCACATTCTGCCCGAAGCCTGCTTGGAAGTGGGACAGGACCCTGCCAACCACTTTCTGTATCATGTCAATGAAACTGATTGGCCGGTAAGTGGCAGGATCCTCGCTATTCCCTTTTTTGAATATTGGTACTACCTCCACTCCTTTCCAGGAATCTGGAACGGCAAATCCTCTTACTATCAGGTTCATAATGAGTAGGTTGAATTGGGCCCATGGCTTGGAATCATGCAGAAGCAGGTCCCCGGGAAGTACATCCGGGCCTGCTGCCTTTCCTGGAGCAATACTATTTATTGCTAGCTCCACCTCGTGGAGCTCAAAACTATCCATTATCTGAGAGGCTCTATGAATTACTGGGGAAGTTTCAGTGGTTGTAGACACAGAGCATTCTTCCCCTGAATAGAGATGGGAGAAGTGTTCTTGCCATTGCAGGCATGTAATGTGATTGGGGATTGGGTCCGATATTTTCCTATCCCTACAATTAATTATATTCCAAAATAGGGTGGCATACCTCTGCATTGAGGCCTCCTTCAGTTCCTGCCAGTGATCCTCCTCCCAGTTTCGTTTTGCCTCCACCAAAGCCTTCGCATACTCTTCCACGGCTATTTTAATTGCTAATCCTAATTCTGAGCGCTACAGCCGCCCTTTTTTCCCTGCAATTAGAGGAGTACCAAGGATTATTAGACCTTGCTTGGACGTACTTTTTAGCGGATTTCCCTTCTACAATGAAGAAAGAACTCAGCTTATCTATTGAATCTTGATAAAAACTAATAAAATTGGGTTGCTTCCCTGTACTACTATAGAGCGACATCAATTCTGTATTCTTGGCGTCAACCTCCTCCCTAATACTTTGTAACTTATCTTCTTGTTGGGGGACTTTGTGCCATTTCAGGCGACGCTTCCAATTAGTGGAGGTTACCTCTCTACTTGACATTATGGGGCGGTGCGCGCCTTAGACCCGGACAGCTGCCAGATATTATTTACTTGTAAGCAGAGCGGGTTGTGATCACTATCTGAAGAGGGCACAACTATAATATCAACTAAATCCCCCCGAAAGTCGGACATCGATGAGGATGTAGTCTATCCTGGACGGGGAACTTAATTGATTAAAAGTTGTATAAATAGGCGTATGGGTGAGTCGATTAAAAGAATTTGCTCCATTTAAGTCGGAGCGCGTTCTCCCAGTAACAGCTCTTAAGCCATATTCCAGACTGAGGGCGTTAATTTGATTGGCACGCTCGGACCACTTTTTATTGAGATCCAAACTAAGGGGCGGGATGGCACCATTTTGCATCCTCTACAGCAATTCCTACAAGGTCACCCGCAATCAAACGTTCAAAGGTGACATTGAAATCCCCAGCTAAAATATTATTAGAGTGAGGCAAAATGGTTGCTAACATACTCTCTAAGGAAGTTATAACGGGAGATGTCCGGCTGCCTGGTGAGCCTCTACCATAAATATTGAATAAATCTAGAGCCGGACCATTAGGTGAACCTTTAACGGTCAAATGCAGGATATCCCGTGAGTAACAGGTGTGGGTAGAAACCAACCAATTGAGGGCTATACTAATCCAAATTTGCAAACCCCCCGATGGTCGCCCTTTACCAGAACTAATTGCAGGGATTCAATAAGAAGTATAACCTGATTTATGGAGGGGATTAGACTCCATGTTTCCTGAAAAAGGCATACTTCGTATTTTTCCACAATACTGCTATGTTCCATGAAAGAATGTTAAAAGTTACTGGATTAAGCCATTTATTCATGATTTCTGCTGCTACACAATTTGAGACACCAAGTCCTATCTGGGCTCTACCTGCGTCCGGACAGTGTCCCAATGGGGTTCCTTGGCCTAGAGATTGTGCTAATGGTTCTTGCTCCCCAGACCTTACTGGGGTTACAGTTGTAATACTAATCTCAGTGTCCCTTGATTTTAGTCAGTCAACCTTATTCAACCCAGAGTGCCAAAGCAAACGCCGGTTAATTTTTTAATGTGATCCTCAAATTTAGGGTTTTCACTAAACCACACTCCCAAGTTTTTTGCCGGGTTTCCTGTCGAATGGGGGCAGGGAGCATCGGGTGGCCACAATAGTTCTCTGAAATTGGTTGGAAAATCTCCGTAGAGGAGAACTTCAGATTTTTCCTTATTGCACTTCAGTTGAGCAAGTGCAAGCCAACGGAAGACCGATGAGAGGCAGAGCTGGACAGAGGAGGTATCCAGATCAGCACCTGGCCAAGTGAAGAGTAGTTGGGTGTCATCGACATAGGCAACAATTTTTGCACCCAGTTGTTCGGCCAAGAAAATCAGAGGGGTCAAATAAATATTAAACAACAGGGGACTGAGAGTAGACTCCTGAGGCACCCCAGTAGATAGTGTCCTGGCTGAGGACGCGTGGGGCGCCATCCACACCTGTTGGGTCCGATTATTCAGGAAGGATGTCAGCCACTCTAAGGCGGAGCCGGTAATACAATTGCAGACAGCCTGGTGAGAAGAAGCTGATGGGGCACCGTGACAAAGGCGGCAGAGAGGTCTAACAAAATCAATGCTGCTCTGCCGCCTCCGTCCAGGCACTCCCTGATAGCCTCTGACATCTCAACCAGTGCTGCTTCAGTGCTAAAGGCAGCACGAAACCCGGACTGGGCCGGGTGCAAAGCATGGGAGGCCTCCACAAAGGCGTCCAACTGGCGAAATGCAATTTTTTCACAAACCTTGGTCAGCGCCGGTAACAGGGAAATAGGTCAGTAGTTAGATTGAACCGACGGGTCCAAACCTGATTTTTTTAGGAGCGGCAGTAGTTTGGCTTACTTCCAACAAATCGGAACTGTAGCTGTCATAAAGGAGAGGTTAATAATATGAGTAACCTCCGCACAGACAGCTTCTGCCACCTCTCCCAGTACACGAGCCGGACCCGGATATGTGGGAGACCCTGATTTCATGGACTTCAGAATGGCCAGGATGTTCACATCAGCAGAAGGAGAAAATTCCCTAAACTGACAGTTGGGGAGCTTAAGGGGGGCAGTGAAGGCCGAGCCGAGACCCTCTGATGGAAACATACTGTGCGCAGGCTGTCCTGGATCTTCACAATCTTATCTGCAAAGAAACAGGACAGATCTTTGCACCACTGTTCAGAGGAAGGCAGTAAAGGTTGCTCGGCACAAGGAGAGAGAAAACTCTTAACAATGGCAAACATTTCTTTGCAGGTATTATTAGCCTTGGCAATCCTTCCTGTGTAATAGTTGCCTTTTGCTCTCCTGATGGCGGCATATTATTCTCTCTGGGTGGCGCAGAGAGTCGTCTTAGCAGTTGGACAATAGCCAAGTCTCCAGCACTGTTCAAGTTTTTTACAGCCCAATTTAATTTCAAGCAAAGCGTGAGAGAACCACGGCTTGGAGGGAGATATGTGTTTCTTTCGGCTGGAGCCCTGATTCACAGAAGACACAACCCCCCACCGATCCAGGCATTAATACACTGCACTGCTTCCGATACCTCAGAACCCAAAGAAGGACGGCTCTGAGATAAAGTATCAGATAACGCCGGGAGATTGATCTTCTGGGGACAAACACTAGTGGGGGGTGACAAAAGCCCCAGAGGGTTTATCTAGTGACCAGGAAAACCTGATCAGATGATGGTCGGACCATGTCACATATTCCTGGCAGTATAGAGAAAGGTCAAAGTTGGAGCAGACTAGGTCAAGTAGGTGACCTCCGACATGCGTCGGCAGCTTAACCCAATGTCTAAGCTGGGCTAGATTCAGGGAGTCGGCTAAACATCTTGAATCCAAAGTATCTAGAACATCTGCATGAATATTGAACTCCCCAGGAAGGAGAAATTTAGGAAACCTCAGTGCACGAGGCACAATCACATCCTCCAAAGCAGTAATAAATGGCCCTGTAGGCCCCGGGGGCCGGTACACCAGCGTACCTCCAGCGTAAAATGAGGGGTAAGAGCAAGGGAGAAATGAAGAACCTCCCCAGATCTTCTGATGTCTCATAGGAAAAAGCCCAGTTGGCCCTGAATACCACAGCAACGCCCCCTTCCCTCCCCATGGAACTATCCCCCCGCATAATTTTAAAGCCTCTGGGAATGGCGAGCTCCACCACCGGGGCACAAGAGCTGTTTAACCATGTCTCGGTGATGAAGAGTAAACCAAGTTGGCCCTCCGCCAGAAGCTTAAAGACATCCACGGCATGTTTGACCAAGGACCGAGCATTAATTAGCGCTGCTGAAATCGTAGTGTGGTTAATAGTTTGCGGGGCAGGGCCAGCTGTAGTAAGGTGAAAGCGAAAATGACAGGAAGGGCAGACCTTGAAAGTGCAATCAGAAACTTCCCAGTGTCTGTCCCCGGGACAATTGACTATATTTAATGCCATTAGCTCATTGCGACTTTTCTCTTTTTTTTCCTGCCATCAACTCGGAAGAAAAACGGGCAGGAAGTCTAGCGCTAGGCGCGCCCGTGGCGCGGACGGGCACAGACGGGCTTTCCTTTGGCGCTCCTTCAGGGCGCCAGTGGCGCGCCCGCTCCGCATGTCCGCTGCACGACCGGGAAGACATGGGCAATTTATATGAGAGCCTCCCTCCCCCAGCTAGAGTGCTACCACCAGTCCAGCCGGGGTACGGGACTACTCCCAAAATGGCCGCCTGCCCTCCACTCAATCGGCACAGCAAGCCGCGGTGGAACGGGGCAGGGAAGGCACACCTAGGTACTACCGAAGTCAAACACAGGTAGGCAGGTAACAAAAAGTATTTTAAACAGAGCGTGGCTGCTGAAAAGCAAATTAAAAAAAGCGTGAGCTTTTTTGTACACCACTCGAATTAAAATCACACAGGCAGTGAGAAGCACAATGAGTTAAAATGGAGCATACAGAACTGAGTCCTGCCTCTGCAGAGCAAAGCGGGGTTGAGTAGGAGCTGTGTGTGTGTGTGTGTGTGTGTATCAGTGACTTCATGTGAGACTGAGTGGCTGTGTCAGTAACTGGAAGAGTGAATGGGTGTATGTGTCAGTAACTGTCTGGGTGAGTGAGTGGGTGTGTTAGTAGCTGTATGGGTAAGTGATTGCGCATGTCAGTGATTAGAAGAGAGAGTGACTATGTGTGTTAGAGATTGTATCGGTGACTGAGTGGGTCTATGAGTGGCTGTATGAATGAGTGAATAGGCATGTTAGTAGCTGTATGGGTAAGTGACTGTCTGTGTTAGTAGCTGTATAGTTAAATAACTGGGTTTAACTGTTACCGTTTGGTTGAATGAATGGATGCATTTGTAACTGTATGGGTGGCTGATTAGCTGCATCAGTGGTTACATGGTAGAGTGACTGTGTGTGCTAGTGATTGTATGGGTAACTGAGTGGATGTATGAATGACTGTATAGGTGAAGAAGTGGGTGTATGAGACACTGTAAGGATGAGTGCATGACTGTATCAGTGCCTATATGAGAGACTGAGTATCTATGTCACTAGCTGTATCAGTGACCGACTGGCTGTGTTAGTAACTCCATGGTGGGTATAAGTATGAATATTTGGGTGATCACGTGGATGTGTTTGTAACTGTATGTGTTAGTGAATAGGTGTGTCAGTGGTTACATGGGGGAGTGACTGACTGTGATAGTTATTTTATGTATGACTGAGTGAATGTATAAGTGGTTGTATGGGTGAATGAATGTGTGTGTTAGTAGCTGTATGAGCGACTGAGTGGATGTGTGAGTATCTGTTTGTATAAGTGAATGCATGTGGTAGAATCTGTATTGGTAAGTGAGTCATTGTGTTAGTGACAGTATGGGTGAGTGAGTGGGTATGTTAGTGGTTGTATGGGTGTATGACTATGTGTATGAGTGACTGCATGAAAGTCTGTCTTGTTATACAGTTTAACCCCTATACATGTTGTTATTCATGTGTTTCAAAATCAAAAACTAGGTATAAGTTAGTATTATTTCTTACAAAAATCAACAATAATCTTTTAGTTTCTGCAATTCTCATGTTCAACAAAACAGTCAAGATGTTTTATGCTGTGGTAGTATTTCACATTATAGAAAACCGTTTCCCTTTGTTATTGTCCTCAGCTTTCAATCAATCAATCAAGTAAGTCAGGGGCTTGGAAAGTGTGCCTGCTCACCCGTGAGTATCTCAAGCACTCTGTAGGGCGGGTACTGGTCCCTCTGGGTGTAGGATAATTTGAAGAGCCCGGTCCTGAGGTCCTTCTTGAACTGGGTCAAGAACGCGGATTACCAGAGGTGGAGTGACAGAGTGTTTCAGGTCTTGGCGGTGAGGTAGAAGAAAGAGCGTCCACTGGTTCTGGTCTTGTGGATCCTGGAGACGGAGGCTAGGGCGAGTTGGGAGAAACAGAGTTGTCTGGCGTGCACGTGGAATGCGAAGCATTGGTTCAGGTATGCTGGTCTTTCATCATGGGGAGCTTTGTAGGCATGGGTGAAGAGCTTGAAGTTGATTATCTTGTTGACTGGGAACCAGTAGAGTTGTCTGAGGGGTTGTGTGATGTGGCTGTGGTGAAGGATGTCGAGGACCAGTCTGGTTGGAGCGTTTTGGACATTCTGCAGTTTCTTTAGATGTTTCTGGTTGATGCCAGCATAGAGCGCATTGCAGTAGTTGAATCTGCTGGTAAGGAATGTGTGGGTGACCATCTTTCTGGATTCTGTGGGGAGTCATCTGAATGTCTTCTGGAGGAAAATGCTTTCATTTGTCAGTTCATTGCGAAGAAAGAGTCCAGTATGATGCCAAGGTTGCATGTGTGGAGGGGTTCCCAAAGCGGCTGCCCTCCAGGAGTCATCCCAGGCTCACGGGGTGGGTCCCAGGATGATTACTTCAGTCTTGTCCAAGTTGAGCTTGAGGCAACTGTCTATTATCCAGGTGGCAACGGCCTTCATTTCACTGAGGAAGTTGGTTCTGGTGGTTTCAGTTTCATTGGTGAGGGAGAGAATCAGTTGGGTGTCGTTCGTGTAAGAGACGATGTTGAGCCTTTGGCTTCGGACGATGGCTGTGAGGGGGGCCATGAAGGTGCTGTGTTGTGTAGTCCTTCCAATCAGTAGGACCTGCACATTGTTCAACAACACAAACTAGGGGCTAGGTGTCAAGACTGATACCGGATACCTCCAATTGATATGTTGGTTTATAGATCAGCTAGCTCACGGTGCCACCGTAAGCCCTCCTAACCTACCAGGGAGTAGATGGTTTCTGGCAACCACTGAACATGACAACCCTGACCGCTCAAAGATCATGGAAACAGTACAGAAGAACCTTTTGCTCAGTCACTCATGCTCACTTATTCTCGGAGAAATAATCAGAGAATACACAGTGGGACATTTTCAATAATATTTGTTGAACCAAAATTATTCTTGCATAAAATATGTGTGCTGCAATGGTTAGTAGAGAGAAGCAGAAAAACGTGATTAAAAGCACCAAAAGTGTAAATAATAGAAATAGTTCTGCCATGCGGCTGAACAATGTTTATAAGCAGGCATATAAATAAGGCAGAAATCTAGCATACTCCTTCTATGCAAACCTTACTCTAAGTATACTGAGAGTGTGTGTAGGTATAGTGCCAAAAATCCCCCCAAAGGACGATCCAACCCCATTACCTGATGGGAGAAAATGAAGGTAGCAAACTGGACACCCCTCATGAGATGTCAGACCGATGCGTGGTGATTCATCAGCATGCAAGGAGCCTCAAGATCAGTGGAAGTACCTCCTCTGCTAATCTATCTGGAAGCTAATTTTCATAATACAAAGCAGCCTTGCCTTGTACACACATGTTAGTGATGTTGTGGATAGATAGATACCTCATTCACCCTGTGGATGAAGATAGTGATATAATAATAATAATAATAATATTAATAATCCACATTTGTAAAGCGCACAATCATCCGTAAGGGTCTCTAGGCGCTGGGGGCCGTTGGGAAGATTAAGCAAGCTAGTGCCCAGAGTCACATGGTGCTGGGCTAATCTGCCGTCGGTGCCGGGGATCGAACCATGATGCAACGATTCCGGAGTCAGTCACCCTAGCCGATGACATGTGTACGTAGTGTGAAACAAGACCTTGTACATGACGTTCGGGGCATTGTGATAATGTTGTGCAAAGCTAGATGTAATAAAAAAGTTTAGTTACAGAGAAACTAATCCAACATTGTTGTGCGTGTAAATGTGTACCAAAGGTCACAGCTCGAAATGTTATATGTGAGGACAATGTAAGAAATGAGCTGCTTTCCTACCTGGCCTAACTCGGGAATATAACACCCACTCATCATACTAAGGTTCAATATCTTAAAAGCTATCTATAAAGCAGGCAGACAATTTTAAACACATACACAAAACTACTTTTTAAAAGACTCTAAAAGCCGGCTTCCTAATAAAATATGTATAAAAAGGTTTTAATTGTCATTATATTATTCGAGATCCTAAGCACTCAGAAACCCATCATACCTCGAAAAATGAAAAGCTGTTTTGGTAAATTTTGTTTAAAAAGAGACCAAATTGTTCTCAGATTGGAAAAGGGCAATTGTTTATCTGTTCCGAGTGGTCGACGCATCGTTGCTGTTGCCCAATTTCGCGAACATTCCCATTGGCACACCTCATAGCATGTTTATGGAGCAAAGGTGATTCCATCCAGTTTCCACAGCAGCCGCTGAGGGAGGTGGTGTGTTCCACAGGTTGTCTGCAGAGCCGTTATTCACATCACCAGCAGCTGAAGTATCCCAGGGCGGCTCTAAGAATGCATTCATCATCAATGGAATCCGCTGGGGACAGCAATACGAATGGGTCTTTAAGTGGTCCATCAGTACTTTAATGTCTGGTGGTGCAACCAATTCTCAGACATATGTCCAGGATGCATCTGTGGCTGCAAAGCAGGAAGCAGAAGACAGGACGAATGACTATGCAGTCAAGTCAAACCGGCCTCTATGACAAGAACCAGTGCTCATTTAGTTCTTGAAGCTGAGGTGTGCTGAAGCAGTGTATAATGCGTTCACAGCAACCCAGCACTTGCAGTGCTGTCTCCATTCACATTTGAACCGAGACATCCATTGCGGAGCAGATAGAATAAAATCAGTATTCACACTAAAGTAGCAGGACAAGCCCTCCAAAAATGCTTCCCAGCACCGAGTGTATGAAAGATGGTATAACTCCATATACCATTTGAAAGGTACTAACCAAACCAGACCGCCGGCGTAATATCGTTCTCCCACCTCGGCGCAAAATCCTGGAACACCCTCCCCATTCTCCTACGACAGACCCAGGACCTGCTAGCCTTCAGGAGACTCCTCAACCCTGGCTGTTTGAGCAGTAGCAGCACCCCGCCCCCCCCAGCACCTTAAGACTCTCACGGTTGAGTTTTGCACTCTACAAATGTCCTGATTGGTTGATTGATAGGAGAAATGGGTCTAAAACAAGCCAAATCTGATCTGTTGCCCTTTTTAAAGATGGGAACCAATACAGACTAGGATCAGGTTAAGGGAAATTGACTGGATACAGCTAACTTTTAGTGCACTGAAAGTATTTGGGCCCACAGGTGTATACAATCCTTGTATAGGTCCCCTGGTACCCTATCAGGCCCTGGTGCCTTGTTTAAAGGCAAATAGAAAATATCGACTCTAACCACAGACAGCTTAAAAGTTAGGTTACGTTCTGCCCTCAATTCTTCTGCAGGCCCCGGCTCGTTTCAAGACTGTAATGGCCCTTCGATGGTCCACCCAGGCCTGAGTTGGGAAGATACATTCTTGCTTGGTTAGATAGTCTTCATAAAAAAGAGACAAGTTGATAACACCCCAGAAAGCAGTGCTATTGCATTGCTGACTAGCCATTACCAGCTTGTCCCAGGTCTCTTCTTTGATTTGGGCTTTACGTTCCTTGAATTTTTTTTTAAAAGCCGCCCTGGCCATCTTAACTTTTTCTTGACAGTGGGGGTTGGCATGCAGGAGAATCCAGATGTCTTTATGTGATCTGGAGCATTGCTTATCAAACTATCTTTCAACACGGGTGACCGACAAAGCAGTGGTTTTGAGGAGTGCAGACTTAATAAACCTAGAGATACTAGTGAATGACTGCCAAGATTCTCTGTGGTGACTCCACTTCTGACAAAAAGGTTTGCAAATCAGCATGACGTGAGGCAATCATATTTTGGGCAAAAGTTTTTGTCCAAAGGGAAAACAAGCAACCCTTCCAATTGGGGTCTGAGGAATTGAAAGAACGATTACATATGATGGTGTCCAGAGTATCCTCACTAAAGTGCGTAAAGTGCTGCCATTTCTCGAAACGTGAGAATGCTGGAGTACGTGGTCTTTTTAAATCTTTTGTTTTCGCTATTCCCAGACATGAAGTTTGTTGCACTGTCTTGTTCAGGAAAATCATTTGATGTGGTATGAGGCATGCTCCAAATAAGGCCTCCTTCCCCTGAACCTGACAATCTTTTGTCCCCAGATCGATTTTGTGTCTATCATGTCTTTCCAAAAGTAGAAACACTATCTGGACAGTTGGGAAATAAAGGAAGCAGAGTATATAAGCTTAATGTTCGACAGCCTATTATTCTTTGCAGGTGTAGATACAAGCCTATAGTAATACGAGACTGGGTCTGATGTCTCAAAACGTGAATAATAAGAAAAATACTGTGCAAAATTATTGTACTTTTGAGTGACATTTTCAGGCATGTATTTGCTTACCGGCTTTGACTGCTGTTCTTGCTAGCAACTTTACAACATTTAGTCTATTTTTTAATTCCCTCCCCTGTCCACCGCAGCATGCTTTTTGCTGTTATCAAACATAGATGTCATTTTGGGCAGGTGGCGATCAAGTTGCTAGCTCGACCCAATTCCTCGAGGATAAAAGCGGAGGATGGAGCTGAAGGTATGCCAAAGGCAAGCCGTCTATGCCCTTCTACACCTGGACCGCGTCCAGCTCTGGTTCTCGTGGTTGTCCCCTTTAGACCCTAGCCAACCGCTTAGCTATATGCAGGAAGCTTTAATCAACTTAAATATCAGAAGTAATTCTGTTCCCTGTCCTCCATTTAGTTTATCAGATATGACGAGATCCCTATCCAATAACTGCACTACCTGCAACAGAATTATTTTAAAGCTGCACACATCGGTGGAGGGCGCTATCAGTAAAACCCCTGCTAATAGCCTGGAGCCGCCAGCTAATCATTCATCCATTTTTTTGTGCCCTTATCAATTACAGATCACTGGTAAAATGCCATACGGAGGGTCTTGATTTTATCCTCAACCAACACCTAGATCTAGTATTTCATGACAGAAAGATGGGCAGATGATTCTTCAGTCCCTGCAGATTGACAGACCCTTTCAAAGAAAATGTGCACGCTGCTTTCAACCCTGTTTTTGTTAAAGGGGTGGAGGCAGTAAACCCAATCACTAAATGGCCTGCTTATCTAACGCCCACCGGGGCAAAGAACAATTTTTGTAGGAAAAAAATGTCAATTACTGGAAGCCCTTCTATTAAAAATGGATTTACAGTGGGGATTTTAATTTACATCTGGAAAACTGTTCAGATGTAGAAACAGAACATCTCATAGACACATTGTCAGGTCTTAGCCTATCCCAAATTGTAGTGAGACCCACTCACCTGTTGGATCACCTGCTGGGTGGGATTTTCACTAATAACCTCAACGTCAAATTCACCCATGCTTTACCGTTAATTTTGACAGATCATTTTGCAATAATGTGGACCCTAAAATCACAAATCAGCTCTTTTCCCAGGGGTTATAAACTATACCAGGCAAACCATGCATGGCACAAAATGCAGACCTCTGATAATTTGGGAGAGGGTTACCAATACTGGATCAGTTCAGCTCCCAATGACGTTGCTCCTTTCAGGAGTGATAAAATGAACAATACAAAATTGTCTCAACCCTGGTTTGATGACTCTCTTGAAGGCGTCAAACAGGAATGTTGAAGACAAGAGCACAAATGGCGCTCAGGTTATAAGAGAGAGGAGCGGTATAAGTATAAATCCTGTCTAGGTATCTATAGGACACTCATTTTTGGCTGTCAAATCTAAATATTATACATCACAAATGAATTCAGCTACCAATGTTCCTAAAACTCTTTACCAAACTATAAAATAATTGAACATGCCAATGGGTTCTGATCTAGCAATCATTAATCAAGAACTCTGTGACTATCTAGCTTGTTCCTCTCAGGAAAAAGTGTTGCATATTTTTTTAAATTTCATCAGCAGTGGCTCCACAAATACATCTGTTGGATCAATCTCAAAGTCAGTTAGCTTCAGACAATTCATAACTCTCTCAGTGGCATATATTTCTGAACTCATGCCAAAGAATAAATCAGGTTCTCCCTATGACCCATGCCCTCCTAAGTCCTCCTTGTCCCAGAAATCATAGCATGCCATGTATCTATCAATCAATCAATCAACAGAATTTGTATAGCGCGCTACTCACCTGTTAGGGTCTCAAGGCGCTGAGGGGGGGTCGCTACTGCTCAAACAGCCAGGTCTTGAGTTGTTTCCTGAAGGAGAGATGGTCCAGGGTCAGCCGTAGGTGGGTGGGGAGGGGGGGAGTTCCATGTCTTGGCTGCCAGGTAGGAGAAGGATCTTCCTCCGACGGTGGATTTGCGGATTCGTGGGAAATAGGCGAGGGCGAGGCTGGCGGAACGGAGCTGGCGGATGGGTGTGTAGAATGTGAGTCGGCTGCTGAGGTTCTTCGGGCCCGTGTCGTGGAGAGCCTTGTGTGCGTAGGTGAGGAGTCTGAACATGATCCTCTTGTTGACGGGGAGCCAGTGCAGGTCTTTCAGGTGGGCAGAGATGTGGCTGTGGCGAGGGATGTCCAGGAGGAGTCGTGCTGAGGCGTTCTGAATGCGCTGGAGTCTTTTCTGGAGTTTGGCTGTGGTTCCAGCGTAGAGGGTGTTCCCGTAGTCCAGACGGCAGGTGACGATTGCGGAGAAGATGGGTAAAGTGTGTGGCCAGCGGAGTGGGTGGGTGTTGTGACAAGCTGTCTGAGTCTGAGGTTGGCGATGTTGTCGATCAGTGTGGTGGAGCTGCAGTCGTTATTGTTCTCTAGGTGGAAGTTCAGGTCTCCAAGAAGGATGTAGTCTGTGGAGGCGAGGGCGTGTGTACTGACAAAGTCGCCGATGGAGTCGCTGAAATGTGGTTGGGGTCCAGGGGTGTCTGTATACAAGGGGTTCCTCTGAGGGTGGTGTTGGGATCTGTGTCGATCTGAAAGTGAAGGTGTTCGGCAGTGCTAAGGGTGTCGTCAGTGTTGGTGGAGACTCTGAGATCCACTCCTGTGGATGATGGCGATTCCTCCTTCTGCTCCGTTGTTGCGGTCCCTGTGAGTGCTCTTGTAGCTGTACGGGATTGCTATGGCGATTGGGTGCCGAGGAGGAGTTCAGCCAGGTCTCCATCAGGAAGGCGACGTCTGGGGAGGTTGAGTCGAGTAGGCCCCAGAGTTCAATGGCGTGTTTGCTGGCGGAGCGGGTGTTGAGGAGGATGCATCTGAGGTAGTTGGGTTCTTTCCCGGTGGATGGATTAGCAGCTCAGATGCTGGTAAAGTTGCAGTTCCGACAGGCAAAAGGTCCTTGCGTACCTTTCAGGGCCACCAGGATGCAGGTGTGTGATCGTCCGGTGTTGAGTGCGTTGAGGTTGCTTGCATCGTAGCGGCATCGGGTGTCGTGGAATGCGTGGGGGCCAGGGGTTCTGGAGCTGGGCACGGTCCAGGTGTGGACAGGCGCAGACGGGCTTGCCTTTGGTGCGCCTTCGGCTGTTGTATAGGGGGAGGTGGGAGAGAGGAGCAGCTGGGAGGTGGGAACAGGGAGGTGAATGGGAGAGCAGGGGGCAGGCTGCAGGAGACTGAGCGGTGGGAAAACCGAGTGGGTGGGGTACAGAAGGTAAAAGGGGTAACAATAGGCAAAATTAAACAGTAAATAACCGGAATAGAGACAGAATCAGAAAGGCAAAAGAAACACAATAAGACAAAATACAGGAACTAACAGCCTTATTCATCAACGGGCCGTTTTGCGAGCCCCTAATAGCGAATCGCTATTAAGGACTCGCAAAACGGTATTCATGTAGGAATTGCTAAATAAATAGCGATTCCTACACATTCCTTCTTTGCGAGTAGCAAATTGCTAATCGCAAATAAGGAATAACTCCCCATTCATTCCTATGGGCCAAAAGGCCCATAGGAATGAATGGGGAGTATTCCTTATTTGCGATTAGCAATTTGCTACTCGCACATAAGATAGCGATTTAAAGGGTGCCAGGGGTGTCCAAAGGACACCCTGTAGCACCCCTTAAATGCAAATTGAAACAGGTGTTGCGCACACACATGTCCAAAGGGCATGTGTGTGTGCAACATGCAACTTAGAAAAATGCTTTTAAAAGCATTTTTCTAAGTTTTTGCTATTTACCGAGAGGTCTGACCTCTCGGTAAATAGCGGCCCTAAATTGCATTTTCGCAATTTTAAAATGCTTCATGAATTGCATTTAAGGAATCTCAAATAGAGATTCCTTAAATTCAATTCTTCGCAAATGTGCGAATTCTTAAATAGCGAATTTTGCATTTGGGATGATGAATCCCAAATGCAAAAATTGCACTCGCAAAAGGCAAGATTCTGAGAATCTTGCCCTTTGCGAGTGCAATTTAGCTTGATGAATCAGGCGGCAAATCATGGGGCAGAAAGGCAAAAGAAACACAATTAAGTCATAATACAGGAACTAAATCAGGGAGCAGAGTAGCAAGGAGGCATTACGGCTGCTTGGGGCAGATTATTTGGTTAGAATCTGGACTACTGTGGAATTAGAAACTTACTGGCAGACCATGAGCGAGCTATTGGAACTGGATGTTCATGTTATTTTTCCTTGGTTGGCTCCTTGAATTTGGTGTGAGTTAGTTTTGGGTAAGACACGACCTGCTGATGAGAGAATCAAAGACCAAGATAAAGCACAGCTATTGGAATTTTATTTTGCACAAAGTCACTTTAAGCTACGCATCTCAAGACTTACTACTCAAATTTTGTCTTTTAAAATGGCCCAGAGCTTGGAGCCATTTTTTTATGAAATTGAACCTCAACTAGCAAAGTCACAAAAGGTGGCATGGCGAGTGGTGAGATAGCCGCAAGATAGCGCAGCTCTGCTGGTTGAAATTCACATCGGCTCAGAGGTTCTAGTGCTAACAAGAATAGTAGCGGGGATAGTGGGCACCCCTGTCTTGTGCCTCTCTCGAGTTCGAACAGAGCGGATGAACCCCCATTTATGGCAATTTTTGTGGTTGGTTTTTTATATAGCGCCATGACTTTCTTCGTATACTCGCTCCCTACGTTGTACTCTTGCATGCACTTTTCAAGGAAGTGCCAGGAGACCCTGTCAAACGCTTTTTAGGCGTCTAACGTGATGACAACGGCTGGGTTGACTGAGTTAGAGCAATGTTCAATCACCTGACATAGGAGTCTGGTGTTGTTGTGCGACATGCGGGTTTTCATGTACCCTACTTGTGAGTTTCCAATTAGCTGGGGTAGTATTTTGTTAAGTCTGGTGGCTAGTACTTTTGCATATAGCTTGCAATCAAGGTTGATTAGCGATATTGAGCGGTAGTTTTTGGGCCATTGTGGATCCTTGCCTTCTTTCGGGATGACTATAATATCGGCTTGTGACATTGTTTCTGTTACTGTGCTTTCTTCTGTGCAGTGATTGAATGCTTTAGTCAGGACTGGGCCTAGAAGTTCTTTGAACTTTTTGTAGAAGGGTGCTGTATAGCCATCTGGTCCCAGTGCTTTGTTATCTTTTAGTGCATTGATGGCGTTTGCTATTTGGGATTCTTTGAAGACTTGGCCTAGTTTTCTCGCATCTTCATCAAGTAGCTTGGGTAAGTTGAGTCTTTTTAGGTAGTCTGTAGTGCCAGTTTCATCTATGTTGTTGTCCTTTGTGTAGAGATCCTCGTAGAACTCTCTGAAGGTTTGTAGTATTTCTGAGTGGCTTGTGTGTCTTTTGTTCTGCTTTTCTGTGATACTTGCTATGGAGTGCTGTCTTTGCTTGCGCTTGAGGTATGACGCCAGTATTTTCCCTGCCTTGTTGGCCACGCACAGGTTGATTTGTTTGTACTTCTTAATCCACATACCTGCTCTCTCGCTGAGGATTCTATTGTACTCATATTTCTTGTTTGTGAGCGTTAGGTGGAGGTCTGAGTTTGTGGTGTCTTCTATGTGTTTTGCTTCTAGTACTTTGATGTCTCTTTCTAAATTGTTCAGCTGTGACTTTGCTTTTTTGTATCTTCTGGCCTTAATTTTGATCAGGTTCCCTCTTATGTTTGCTATCAGGGCCTCCCACAGGCATTTCGAATTTGCGTGTACTGTGTTGTTTTCCGCTATGTAGTTTTTGATTGCGCCCTCAATTGTATCTTTGTCCTCTTTCTTTGCTAGAGTTATGTTGTTGAACCGCAATTTGCGGGTAGTCTGGTCATTGTGTCAACCTGACAGATGAAGGCTAATGCAGGAGTGGTCTGAGACCGTTCTAGTCCTGGCAAACAGAAACATCACAGGAATGACAATAAACAACACAACAGCCAAGATTGCAGCCTACTCAGACGACCTTCTAATCCTGACAAATGACCCATCCGAATCCTTACCAGCACTCATGAACATAATAGAAACATACGCCAATCACTCAGGCTATAAACTCAACAAGGACAAATCGGACTGCAGGCCACTCAATGTGCACACAACCAGAGACGCAATAGGGAACATTGGACTAGCTTAGCAGCCAAAGGCATTCAAATACCTGGGCATCCAATTCAAAAGAAGCCTAAGGGGCACTCTGAAAATGAACGAGTCACTCACGCTGAGAAAGGTAAAAGACCTACTAGACTCATGGTCACCCAAGTACATCACATGGTGGGGCCGCATAGACACCATTAAAATGATGATAACACCCATAGTCAATTACCTAGCGGACATGCTCCCCCTGCCCATGACAGAAGACTTCCACAAAAGACTAGACCTAAGGATCAACAAGTTCATATGGCAGAGTAAAAAAGCGAGGATAGGCCTCCACAAGCTGAGACTGGGGAAAAACATGGGCGGACTCAACCTAGCAGACCAGAAACTGTTCCAACTAGCATTCATAGCCAGACAAGGAATACATTGGTTGATACCAGGACAAAAGTACACGCCAACGTGGTTAGCCATAGAGAAAGCCATGCTAAACAACACCACCCTACTAACACTACTCACGGCAAACAAAAAATCACTCAACAACAACCCGATCCTAAAGTTCACGAAACAAGCACTACTGAAGATAGACCGCAACCTAGAGGTCAGCATCAAAAACTCACAGTGGGAGACACTATGGGAGAGCAACACAATCAAGTACAGAGGTAAAACCTTAGACATGTGTACATGGAAAACGAGAGGGACTAATTTACCAACACAACTAGAACAAGAAGGAACACCACACACCTTCAACAACCTGCAAAGAGAACACAACCTACCAGACATGGAACTCTACAACTTCCTAGCCATAAAAACAGCCCTACCATAATCAAAACTACACATACAAACCCCCTCGATCTTCCAGCTCATGGAGAACATAAACAAGATGAGCCACCAAGTCTCACTGCTGTACAAATTACTCCGACATGCCATGTCTAAGCTCAACGATAAGAAAGTGGCCCACTGGGAAAGCCAAACTGAGACTAAACTGTCCGTACAGGAAATACAAATTCTTTGGGCTTCCCCAACCAAGAACATGATATCTCCAGTACTCGCACAAACCAAATTCTGGATACTACACCAAGCCTCCTGGATGTCGGCATGCCTGGCATCTGTAGATCTAAAAGACAATGACACCTGCTGGAACTGCGGATCAGGGAAAGGAGACCTAGAACATCTCATCTTCATTTGCTTTAAAGTCAAAAAAATTTGGAAACAGGTGCTAGATTTCACTAACAAAACACTATGCTGCACCCTTAGGAGTCATTCGCCACTATAGTGACAGCACATATCTCACAGGAAATTACGAGCCCAGAAGATAAGAACCTCCTTGACTTTCTCCTCACGTCGGCAACAAAAACAATTTTGACAAACTCGAAGGACACCTCCAAGGCCACCTTCAAAAGCTGGCTCAACTGGGTGATCTTCCTAAGAGGGGCAGACACGACCACCGTCAGAAACACGCCAGGTAGACGCCACTGTAGAGCGATGTGGTCCAAACTGGAGAACCACATGGACACCTTCGAACCACCCTAGGCAAAGCGCGTCTCTACATCCATCATGAAAGAAGAGAATAATATATCAGGGGGGCTCCATACCAAAGAAAGACACAATCGCTGTATAATTACCAGGGCCAAAGCTATATTCTGTCTAAATCAACCGCAACCACCAGACGGTTTCTTTTCTATCTTATATGTTATATGTCTGTTTTGTGTTTTTAAGTCAACGGCTATGATTTAACCAAGAATGTGCAATTATATGTCTGTCAGTAGCTGCATTGTGTATCCTGTAAATACCAATAAAAATATATTTAAAAAAATGCGCAGACGGCAGACATAGACTTCCAAAATGCACAACATTTACTGTTGGAATGTTTAGATTCTTTAATTCTGCAGGCGCACTCAGCTATTACGGCATCTAACAGGAGTAAAATTCACTTATAAGCTGTGGTCTCCGACTCCGGAGCTTGACTCAAAATGGCGGCTCGATACGAGTATAGGAAAGTGGTGGCGTAATTACATCGGACCCAGAACCATCTACTTAGTGGGCGGAGGAGCCATCTGCAGTACGAATAGCACGCACAACCCACATGATTTGGCCCGAAGTGGGAAATCCTATCCGGTCTGAACTTCGGGGAAATAGATGAGCCTTGGTGCAGGTTAATGCGAGAGGGGCAATGGGTGTTGTTACTGCGTTTGCTGACTCAAAGACAGTGGATCGTACTCTGTGGGGGCGTGTCCCTCCACTGCAAAAATTCGCACTACAATTAACATCAAGAGGGATCTCTCTTATCTTTAGCCTGCAGCACGATCTGTGACCGGAATCCCATCCAAAATGGTGGCACAGTGAGTTTTGCTGAGCAGCATAGGTGGACAAAAAAGCACCTTGTTCTCCTGCAGCAAAGGTCATGCACTGAATAGAGCAACAGACTACTCAACAGTGACACAGGCTACCATGGAGCGCTACCACCCCCTCAGGACAAAAAGGTCATATTCTATACGAGATGCAAACTGTGCACACACAGCAGGGACGACAAAGAACGACGAAGGGAGTGGTCTGCCATCACCCGGTGTAACAGCCCGCAGATCAAGCATGCACTGTAAATGTTAACAACATTACCTGTGGAGTCCAGCAGAGTTGTGTCCAGTCCAGTGAGGTCCAGCCAAGATGGTGGAAATGACGTTTCTCTCTCTGCTCCGTCGCAACTTCAAGCAAAAACAGTAAGTTTGCACCCGCAAACGGAGCAGGTAGCCTTACTCCAACATGGCGCCCGCTTTGGGCAATAATACCTAACCCTGGGCGTAGTTTGCGAAGTAGCGCTAGGCGTAGCTACGCAAAGTGCACTTTGCACTACGTGAGCTACACGTAGCACTACGCGAACTGCTTAGTACCCTGTTCGCACTGAGAAAGATACCATTTTCAATGATTGCACAGTGCGGACAAGCATCCGGCACTGTGCAATCATTGAAAACGGCATCTTGCACAGTGAGTGCTGTAGTTTTATGCCGCTTGAGTAGATTTTTACTCGAGCTGCAGCTTTCTCAATGCAGACTGGTAGTTTCTCATCGCGAGCAGTCGCGAGCATACGTGTCCACTCGGAATGAGAAACCTGACCTTCCCTCACTGAGAATCTCACCGGGAGGTTTATTATCCTGCTGCCTGAGGTTTTTTACTGACAGCATCCGGGGTTAGGGAGACATTTTGAGCAGGCATGAGTAGGAGTGGACCGCTGCGAGGACCTAGGCATTGTCGAGGGGGAGGGCATATGCCTGAACATGAAATGGAACTGGCCTGACTCGAGGGAGTACAAAAGGGGGTGGTCATGGACGGAGCATCTGAACCAATCAAACACTCTCACTCAGTCAACAGATCTGGGTTTAATCCATCACCATTTTTTAGCCCACTCTGCCACCCCAGTTCAGACATGGCCATATGCAAATCAGTCTGACCCTGTGCCTCATGGGAACAGTCCAGCCCGAACTGCTAAGCCATGCCTTCTCGGACCGGAAACAAGCTTCCCAGGACCAGTTTCTGGCATTTCAGCCGTCTTCAGTCAGGCTTGCTTGAATCCAGTGGCAAAGTGAGCAAGGGACTCACGTCTGAGCATACTGAGATTTGCTGTCAGCGCGCTACTGCTGCTGCTCTAATTTTAATTTGTGATTCCCTTTTAACTTCGCGCTCCTGTACTGAGCTGCATAATTTGCTCGCTTACTGTTGTTTAATAATTTTTGCCTACCTTACTGACGCTCTTCCTTAGGCCGGGGTTCAGCTAGGCTTACTGGCACTATAATTGTTTCTCACCCGCATTTGGCGGGATATAGCCAGCATTAGCGGGTCCGACCGCCATCTTGGGTGGGTTGTGAGGCCAGGGGCACTTCGGGCGCCATCTTGCTTAGGGCAAGGGGCGCAGGAGGCGGACTTCCGCACTTGGTGAGCTTATTTAAGCCACAGGGTCAGGTTTGGCTCAGATTTGCTGTCAGCGCGCTACTGCTGCTGCTCTAATTTTAATTCGTGAATCCTTTTTAACTTCGCGCTGCTGTACTGCGCTGCATAATTTGCTCGCTTACTGTTGTTTAATAATTTTTGCCTACCTTACTGACGCTCTTCCTTAGGCCGGGGTTCAGCTAGGCTTACTGGCACTATAATTGTTTCTCACCCGCATTTGGCGGGATATAGCCAGCATTAGCGGGTCCGACCGCCATCTTGGGTGGGTTGTGAGGCCAGGGACACTTCGGGCGCCATCTTGCTTAGGGCAAGGGGCGCAGGAAGCGGACTTCCGCTCAGTGTAATACCATATAAAGATGGACGTGCAGGCGCGCAGCGGTCGCGCGCAGCGGGCGAGACGTAGGCGCGCCGGAGGTGCGCCAGAGGTAAGCCCGTTTGCGCCCGTTCGCGCAACGGGCGCGCTCAGGGCCGCTTCCTCTGGCGCTCCGTGCTCTTCCCGTATAGTCTATTCTCGAACTGACTTACTAGCCTTGAGAGCGCCTCAGTTGCCCACTAGTCAGCAGGCCAGCTGTCCGCCTACACTCAGAAAGCTCTCCTGTGGTTTGCTTAACGTTCGTTCGCTCTGTAGGCACCACACGGAGATTGCCTTTCTAATTGAGTCTATGGGGCTTGACGTGCTGTTCCTAACGGAAACCTGGACTCGGGCGGACTGTGAGGTTGAATTTGGCCTGCCCTCCGGGATTTAAAATCAACCATATTCCTCGTCTATTGAACAGGGGCGGTGGAATTGGATTTATATACAGGGAGACGCTAGCTCTATCTCAGCTCAAGACCAGAGAGGTACCGGGCTTTGAGCTGATGGGGTTCTCTTTTAAAGGACATGAGGGGATTCTATGCTCTGGTGTCTTGTGCTATCGACCGCCGGGCAACGCCCCTACCCTCCCTGATCTTATCGATCTGTTACATGATCTCTCTAATACTCATGCTCGGCTGCTGCTCCTTGGGGACTTCAATCTGTGGCCGGGCGGACCGCAGGACAGTGCCTTTAACACCTTGTGCCAAGCATGTAACGATATTCAGTTGCAGCAACTTGTCATTCGGCCACGCACCGACAGGGCCATGTCCTGGATTTAGTGTTTGCCGACGCACAACATGTGACGGTGAACGATATCCTTTGTCAGTATTGGACGGATCATGCTTTAGTTGCCTTCTCTTTATGTCTGGGCACTAATTCTTCGGCGGCTTCTTGTTCCATACGTGCTAAAATGGGCAGACCTTGGTCACGACTGTTCAAATCTTCAGTTCTGCCTACTTTATAACCAGGAAATTTTATCCTGGGGGATAATGTGGAGGAGAGCTACACTTTGATGTGCCGGCACATCTCGCACTCTTTGGATAAGGTGGCCCCCCTTCGGAGGTCCAGGGAAAGATTGAATTGGGCTTGCCTTTGGTATACGAATGATCTGCGGCAGCTGAAGCTGTGCTGTAGACGAGCTGAGAGAGCCTGGAGGAAGGACTATTCGGATATACCGAAGGCCTCCTTCAGACAGTCTCTCCAGGAATACAAAGCACAGATTAAGTGTGCGAAAGCGGTCTACCTGGAATCCACCTTGCACCAGGCCCCTAACAAATCTCAGGCACTGTTTAAAATCGTCAACGACTTGACGCATCCTACCTGCGCGGCAAACAATGTTCCCGCATCGCAGGCTTTATGTGAGTCGCTGGCAAGCGCCTTCGAAGAGAAGATTTCCATGATCTTGGAGGGACTAAAGCGCCCAGCACCGCCCTTCCCTGGTTTGGGAGCTCTGGACGTTTCACCCGGGCGACTCCAGCAGAGTCACATGATTCCTTGTTTGGGTGCTCCGGACGTTTCGCCCAGTCGATCCCAGTTGGACAGCCCCTCTCTTAGTCTGGGAGCTCCGGACGCTGCGCCCAGTCGACCCCAGCCGGGAGGCCCCTCTCTCAGCCTGGGAGCTCCGGATGCTGCGTCCAGTCGACCCCAGCTGGGTGGTCCCTCTCTCAGTCTGGGAGCTCCGGACGCTGCGTCCAGTCAACCCCAGCTAGGTAGTTCTTCTCTCAGTCTGGGAGCTCCGGACGCTGCGCCCAGTCGACCCCAGCTGGGTGGTTCCTCTCTTAGTCCAGGAGCTCCGGACGCTGCGCTTAGTCGACCCCAGTCGAGCTGCTGCTCCCCCAGTATGGAAGCCGTGGTGGCTCACTCCAGTCGACTCCAGCTTTGTTGCTTCCCCAGTACGTCCTATGAGGAGTTCCGTAAATTGGCACTAACTGTGTCATCGGGTTCCCCCTTGGACCCACTGCCTCCGAAGTTCTGGAAGGTGTTCCAAGATGAACTCTTCCAGCCTTTGCATTCCATCTGCCTCCAGTCCTTTGACACTGCAATTGTTCCTGAGTGCTGGAAGCTGGCAGTGGTGTCACCTCTTGTAAAGAAACCCACACTGGACCCTGCCTGCCTGTCCAATTACAGACCTATCTCCTTGCTGCCGTTCCCTATTAAAATCATGGAGAAGTTAGTGACCCGCGCCTTGACCGGTTTTCTGGAAGAAAACACCTGGCTTGATGAGGCACAGTTTGGCTTTCGTCCAGCGCATGGGACTGAATCTGCGCTGGTGGCCGTGCTGGACAACCTTCGTTCGCGGGTCGACATGGGTCGGGCAGCCTTTTTAGTGCTGCTTGACATGTCGGCCGCGTTTGATACGGTCTGCCACTCTACCCTTATCAGGCGACTGGAGGAGTGCGGGGTCACCGGACTGGCAAGGGACTGGTTGGTCTCTTATTTGAACAACCGACGGCAGGTGGGGGTGCTACCCCCATTTAGATCGGAGGTGAGGAATGTGGGACAGGGGGTACCACAGGGCTCGGCCATCAGCCCCATACTCTTCAATCTTTACCTACGCCCTCTGGTCCATCTGATCAAATCTTTCGGTATCTCAGCATTTAACTATGCTGATGATACCCAATTGGTCTTTTCCCTGGAAGGAAACAACTCGGTCCCGTTGGAAACATTCCATCGCTGTATGTCAGCCACGGCTGACTGGCTTCGATCTAACTCCCTTCAGTTTAACAGCATAAAAACGGAGGTCCTTTACTGCTCTTCGGATAAGATACCGCGTTCACTCCCCGACAATTTCTGGCCCTCGACTTTTTCTGAGACAGTGTCTGCCGCTGAATCTGCACGTAACTTAGGGGTTATTTTTGGGCCTAACTTGCAGCTGGATATGCATGTAAATAAGACCACGGCTACGTGCATGATGCTGTTGCGTATGCTTCGCAAAGTTTTGCCCCTTCTACCTGAACAGTCTAGACCAGAAGTAGTGCGTGGGACCATCCTAAGTCGTCTAGACTATTGTAACGCTCTACTCTTGGAAGCCCCTAAAACGCTGCTAGGTAAACTGCAAAGGGTGCAGAATATGGCGGCTAAGCTGGCCCTCTCCCGCCCTAATTTCAGCTCCTCCACCGCTGCTCTGTGGGATTTACATTGGTTGCCGGTCCATCTACGTGTTCAGTATAAAGCTGTCTGTTTGGTGTTCAAGGCCTTGCATGGACAGGGCCCGGTCCCTCTGCAGAATATGTTTTCTTGATACTCGTCCAGGCGCTGTCTGCGCTCTTCTTCTGCGTGGCTGGTGGTGGTACCGAGATTCCAGAGAGTGAGGATGGGCGGACGCTCGTTTAGTGTCGCAGCGGCTAAACTCTGGAACTCTCTGCCACTCTCTTTACGAGGTCAAAGGGACCTTCTACCATTTAAAACAGCGTTGAAGACTCACTTGTTCCCTAGGGCAGTGTAAGATGTTGTTCTGTTGCTGACAGTGATCGCAAGCGCCAGGATGCCCTTGGGGTGACAGTAATGCGCTTTATAAATACACAAAATAAATAAATAAATAACTAAATAAATACCCTGCCAACTTATGGTGAACAAAGCGTTACAAAAGGGGGTGGTGATGGACGGAGCATCTGAATCAATCAAACACTCTCACCCAGTAAACAGATCTGGGTTTAATCCGTCTCCATTCTTTAGCCCACTCTGCCACCCCAGTTCAGACATGGCCATATGCAAATCAGTCTGACCCTGTGCCTAATGGGAACAGTTCAGCCCGAACTGCCAAGCCATGCCTTCCCTGGACCGGAAACAAGCTTCCTAGGACCGGTTTCTGGCATTTCAGCCGTCTTCAGCCAGGCTTGCTTGAATCCAGTGGCAAAGTGAGCAAGGGACTCACGTCTGAGCATACCCTGCCAACTAATGGCGAACAAAGGGGTAGAAAAGGGGGTGGTGATGGACGGAGCATCCGAACCAATCAAACTCTCTCACCCAGTCAACAGATCTGGGTTTAATCCATCACCATTCTTTAGCCCACTCTGCCACCACAGTTCAGACATGGCCATATGCAAATCAGTCTGACCCTGTGCCTCATGGGAACAGTCCAGCACGAACTGCTAAGCCATGCCTTGCCTGGACCGGAAACAAGATTCCTAGGACCGGTTTCTGGCATTTCAGCCGTCTTCAGCCAGGCTTGCTTGAATCCAGTGGCAAAGTGAGCAACGGACTCGCGTGTCAGCATGCCCTGCTAACTTATGGCAAAGAAAGGGGTACAAAAGGGGGTGGAGATGGACGGAGCATCTGAACCAATCAAACACTCTCACCCAGTCAACAGATCTGGGTTTAATCCATCACCGTTCTTTAGGCTACTCTGCCAACCCAGTTCAGACATGGCCATATGCAAATCAGTCAGGGATGGCATCTACAGGTATTTTCCATCCAAAGATACCCAAATGAGCCGTTTTCTTGCTTTCTTCCTTGCCTAATGATATCAAGCGCTTTCACCTCACCAACCTCCGTCCTGCCTCAGATGCCGCACCTTAATATGTTGGACCTACCTGCAATCGACCACCACCAAATTGGCCTTCACCCACCCCCTTCCCAGTCCACAGTTCTGCTGCAGAGAGAGAAGCCCCTCCAACCACACCAGACTACATAGACAGGCTGTCCGAGCTTACACCAGCGAGGCTAGGGATGCTCTCCCACTTGCATCACCCATCATGAAACTGAATGTGTGATTCATCTATTTTCTTTAAATGTTTTACTAGTGACTGATGTAACTTTTTAACTAATGTTAAAATTGTAACTGTTTGGAACCTCTTGTACAGTGCTCTGATACCTTAGGATCTAGCCAGCACTATCTCTATCACTAGGGGCAAAGGCCTGGAATTGCATGCCAAAAAAACTTAGAGCAAAGGAGCAGGAAGGGCAGTTCAGAAAAGCTCTAAAGACAAGGATCTTTGGAATATCAGATGCCTGCCGCCTGGCATTAATCTAGGTCCTAGTCTCATACAGCTGCTCTCTGTCATCTACAGCGCCAGGAGACTCCGTTAGGAGTGGCAGTTTGCGCTATATAAGCATCACATTTCATTTCACTTCACATTTCATCTCACAACCCTAACACCCACCTATCTTTCAACCATCAGCTCCTCAGGACCTGGCATCATTTTTGCTGTGGCTAATTTAGTGTTAATTGAAGAGTAAGAGGGATATACTTTGGGCAGATTTTTCCCTTCGTCTCTGTCATATCTCGCCCAAACCCTGTTACCCTACCCCTTAACCCTGTACATTTCCTCTGACCTTGTCCTCAGAGATCTCTATATGTTTTCCTCCCTGCAACCTAGGTAACCTATAACTGATGTAATTTTAGAACAAAAAGGATGTATGTAAAGCGCTTTGATACCGTTGGGTCTAAGCTATTTTATTCCTGATTTTTGAGATCTGAGCAACATGGCTGATGCCTGGTGGAGCTGCTAGACAGCTAATGAGGAGATTGGTCCTGGTTTCCCCTCGAATTCCACCTACTCAGCCGGACATTGGGCACAGTTCTTCCTCGTCTCCCTGCTATGGCTCCTTCCTCCCCTCCTTTCTTTCGAGTACTTTCAAACTCATTGTTTGTTTACTGTACCTTACTACGTCACTACGCTATGGTAACTTATCAAATCAAATAAACTTAAAACTGATTCCCCTGTTCGCTGCTAGACAGGTATTGAAGAAATGGGCCCTGGCTTCCCCCTGACCATCCCTTACCCAGCCAGACATTGGGCACACTGCTTCCTCGTCTACCTGCTACTGACTCCTTCCCTCCCCCCTCCTCAGAATTCTTGCAACATTATTTTTGTGTACTGTACCTTTCCATGCTCTTGTATCTGATGTAACTTGTAACGCAACGATCCTAAATGTGAAGCGCTCTGATACCCTCGTGGGTCAAGTTGCGCTATATAAAACTTTATAAAATAAAAAAAATAAAGACCCTCTATCTGCAATTTAGATATAAGATACTTCAGATAAATGCCTTTACAGCTAAATGGGCGATGTCTCAAACTAA
Organism: Lissotriton helveticus; assembly: GCF_964261635.1. Lineage (NCBI taxonomy): Eukaryota > Metazoa > Chordata > Amphibia > Caudata > Salamandridae > Lissotriton > Lissotriton helveticus. Next base: position 130,648,319 of record NC_136064.1, read on the forward strand.
GGAAAGGGACTCCAAGTCTACCGTATGTCTATAAGGGGCAAACAAAGATATTGCACAAGTTTTATTTTTCTGCACAGCATATGTAATGCCTAGAAGAAAGTGGATTAAGCCGCAATGTAAAAGTTTGAATATCAGGAGTTACATAGAGATGCTGAGAATTCCAAAATCAGATAGATCACAGCCCATCGAATTCGGTGTTAGTGCATTTGTATTGGTTCCCAACTATATAAGGAAAAAGAGACCGGTAATATTTTTATGTAAATATACTAGATTTGTCTTACTGCTTGTCTTTTTAATTTATACTATGAATTGTTGGTCTAGGTCAGCTCATACAAAGACAATTTAGGAAGGATACTTTTGTTGCTTATTAGTGAAGGTTTTAATTATTTTTAGCATAATTTTAACTCTTTTTAGTGTTAGTACTGGTTAACTGAGTAGGCATTTGCACATTATTTTCAGCTGAACAACGCTTCATAGGACCGTGCCAAAATGGGAATCTTAATTTGTATGATTTTTTGCACATTATTCCTTAGCGAAAATTGCACCTAATCTTTCTACTTGATGAGATTCATACTGAAATGTTTTTAAAGATTTGTCTGAAATGCTTTGATGATTATTTGAATCGAATAAAGAGACTTTGATGATGATGATATAGGCAGTGTACCTTTTGCGACTCTCGGTGCAGGCTCCAAAAATGAGGATGATTGTTTAAAATCCCTGTATTTGAATTTGCAAATGCATATGTTTTCTGAAGCCGTCCGTTTTGCTTACAGGAACCAGTGCTGCTGGAGGAAAACAACATCTTATGTAGCAGAATCTTTTACCCTCATGGCTGCTGGAGCGATTCCCCTGCAGTGCTGGGCCGTAATAAAAACGGGTGTGTCATGAGCATCTGAGAGTTATATGCCATGACGAGCTGAGCTCGTCATGTGCACCGAAGGGGTTACAGGAACGAGCACTTCAACATGTATTCTGAATGGAAAGCTATCCAATGGAACAGCATTCCACTGTTTTATGCCTTATCACCTTCATTAAAGATTAGGAAACTTTTCAAAATGTTGATACCAGAATTGTGGCCATAAACCAGTAATACTTGTCATTGATAATGATAAGAAAGGGGGGAAGCCCCTTTTATGAATGGTCCTATTTGTGACTCAGAATGAGTTTTTACCAAGTTACAAAGTGCGTTTAGTACATGGCAAACCATAACCAGAGGATAACATACCATAACATAACTTAACATAACTTAACTTAACTTAACTTAACTTAACATAACTTAATATAACTTTTTTTTCTTCGTTTTTTAAAAAAAATATTTTTATTGAGAGTTCAAATATAGCAATACAATACAATAGAAATCCAATTAACACAGTACGAGGAAGGAAAATACTGAAAAACATTCATACAAATTGTCGTTTTTACATTTAAATTATAAAGTGCAAGGTTGTGTAAGAGCAGACAATTAGTAAACTGGTTCGAATAACCAAAAGATTTTGTTTAGAATTGAAAGAATACATAGCATACATATATAATAAATGTTTTCACAATTAATATTCCAAAGCTAAGTTCTAAAGTGCAGCGTGCAGAGGTAGAACCGTCGTAATAGACTAATAAATATTTTCAATAAAGCATAAATCAGTTTAAGTAATAACAGGAGAAAACTAAACATCGAACACACTCCAATATTTATCATATTTTTTGAGAGCCCCTGATCTAAGGGCATATTTTTCTCCCTACCCTGGATTCGCTGTAATTTTACCTTCCATGCCTGGAAGGATGGGACAGAATCTGTTCTCCAGGACTGTAATATAAGGGATTTAGCTATTAGATAAGCTTTAAAAAGGGGCTCATCATATTGGGTGTGGAAAGGAGAGCAGCCTATGAGGGGAATTAGGTCGTTGAATATAATATTTGTTTTAAGGACGATTGAAAGATATTTTTCTATTTCCTTCCATAAAACCTGGATTTTTGGGCACTCCCAGATAATGTGTTTCCAAGTGCCTTTTTCTTCACATCGAAAGAATTTGTCGGCTACGAGGGGGAAGATATCATGTAAAAAGGACGGAGTTCTATATATTAACCATTTATTGTAGAATTGCATACGTTTAAAGTTTGCTCCACGAAAGATGGTTTTATTGAATTTGTTTATTTTGTCCCAAACCTGTTGATTAATTATAATATCTTCCCTTTATTTCCATCGTTCAATTATCTTGCTGTAAAAGTCCTGGTCCTTGCTTTCTATTAATATTTTAATCCAGATACTCATTTTCTTTTGTGTTTTATTATTAAGGGTAGTGGAAATATTTTCTTTGTGGGATAAATTTCCTATATTGAGTTCCCTAAGTTTTGGACATATTGTAATAAATGACCAGTTCAGAATTGTGTGCGAGTGAATTAACTGGCTGTAAATTTCATCCCAAGATTTCCACCTATTTCCCAGTAGGAAGTCTTCAATTTTTTCAAAACCATTTTGCTTCCAAAGAGTTATTATATTTTTGTCCATACAACCTGCTTCTCCCAGGCTAAAATTCATTACATTCGTCTTATTACTTACATAGGGTAAATCATAAAATTTTAAGAACTGAGTTTTGACCTTAAAAATCCACTGCAAAGTTTTATATCGTACTTTTTTTGGGTCTTTCGTGGTTCTAACCGGATCATAGATTTTCAATTCCAACAACATCCTTTTCATAAAAAAATTGTCTGTCTCGTGGCAATCTAGAGAAAAAAAAAACTATGACTGTAATGTGTAAAAGACGCAAAATAATATTCTTTAATATTTGGAAGGGACAACCCTCCTTGTGTGGAGGATAAATATAAAGTGCTCAGTGCAAGTCTAGGGGATTTTTTTGCCCATAGGAAAGAGGAAATCAGAGCTTCTATTTTTTTAAAATATGATGCCTGGATTGCGCAGGGAATCGCACTAAAGAGGAAATTAAAAAGGGGTAATACCGACATTCGAATTAGCGATGCCCGCCCTATAAGAGACAGGGGTAGTAGATTCCAACGATCTAAAAGTGAACCCACCTTTTTTAATAGAGGTAGAAAATTTAAGAAGTAAAGATCGTCTAGGCTATCCGATATAAATATACCAAGATATCTCTTTGGACCCGTATTGTATATCTGCCTGAATTCAGGAGCTAAAGTGTCTGTAGTGCAGTTAAGTAGGATAATTTCTGTTTTGTTTACATTAATTTTATAACCCCCTAGCTTTTGAAAGTCAGAGAAGATTTTTAAAATCTTCAATTGACTTGAGGGTTTAGAGTCTAAAAAAAGGGCAATATCATCCGCGTATAGTTTTATATTTGTCATTCCTAAAATTGGGGCGGTGACAGCTTTGATATTCCTAATGGCGATCGCTAGAGGTTCAATAAAAAGTGCAAATAAAATTGGGGACAAGGGGCAACCTTGTCGTGTGCCTCTAGTGACCTCACAGGACCCAATGTTGGTATTATTGATGATAATTTGTGCCCTAGAATTCGTGTACAAGTGTCGTAAAAGAGAGATAAAAGCATTCGGGAAATTAAAACTATGTAAAACTGCAAACAGACAATCCCAGGAGACTAGATCGAAGGCTTTCTCCGCATCTAAAAAACAAATTTGAGCCTTCACCTTGTTAGTTTTAAAATAGTCTAGCGCCTCCAGTAAAAATGTAGTATTGGAATGTAGATGCCTGCCTGCAATAAAACCGCACTGATCATAAGCTATTAGTGATCCTACTAGTTTATTTAATCGGTTTGCTAAAAGTTTAGTAAAAATTTTATAATCTGTGTTCAGAAGGCTAATCGGTCGGTAAGAATTTATATTTTCCTTGTCCTTTCCCTTTTTTAAAATACTAACCATCACCGCTGTGTGAAAAGAGTCTGGTGGGGGACCTCCTTGAAGTAAATTATTAATTAATTCCAAGAATTCTTTACGCAATATTCCCCCAAATGTTTTAAAGAATTCAATGGAGAGACCATCCTCACCATTGGCTTTGCCATTGGGGAAAGACTCTATCACTTCATCTAGTTCTGATAATGTGAAATCCTGTGTGAGGTAGTTCTTGCCCTCAGCATCCATTTTAGGTATTTCCAATGGCTGAAGAAAATCTGTGATAGATTCAGGTGTGGTCCCCGCAGATGCTTGATATATCCCCTCGTAGTGTTTTAAAAACAGCTCGCCAATGGCAGTTGTGGTCTTAACTTGATTTTTAGTGATGGAGTCAGTTAACTGATCTATTCTGTTACGAGCCTGCTTTTCTTTAGATTGCCAGGCCAGAAGCTTTCCTGTGTACTCACTCTCCTCATAGATTTTTTGTGCCTGGAAATGACTATTTGTCTCACCTAGTTCATAATAAAATTCCTTCATCTTACGCTTCGCCTCGAGGAGATTGTGACTGGAAATCTGGGATCTAACCCTATAATGCTCTTGGGTAGCCTGGGACAGTTCAGTTTGAAGTTTGATTTGCTCCTCCCGTTTTGCCTTAAGCTTGGGGATCTCTTTAGAAGTGATTATTCCACGTATAGTAGCTTTGAATGCATCCCAGATTATATTTAAAGGAGCTGTACCTCTATTCTGTGAAAAAAATAGCTCGATCTTTTCATTAATTTCAGTGTACCATTGTTGGTCAAGGAGGTTGAGTTTGTTAAAAAACCATCTATTTATAGATCTTGCTTCATAATTCCCCAGTTTGACCTCCATGCAAAGAGCCGCATGATCCGAAAAGGCATTGGGTAGGTAATCGTAATTATATAATTCTAGATCGTGGGAGGACAAGAAAAAATCCAGCCTTGACGCGGAATTATATTTTGCTGAATGGATTGTGTACTCACGCTTGGTAGGATTCAGATTACGCCAATGGTCAATAACGTCAAGATCTATCTTGCAGCTTTGAACAGCTAATGAGACTTGGGGTTTATTCTGTCGACGGTCTTTCTTGGAAGAGTCCAATTGAGGGTTTTGTAATAGGTTAAAATCACCCCCCCAAATTATTGGTCCAGAAAGGCCGGTTAATGCCTGCTTAACCTGTAAAATAGGTTGCGGGTCGTCGAAAATAGGTGCGTAAATTGTGGCAAGGATAATGTTGACATTATTTAATTTACCGTGTGCGACTGCCCATCTGCCTCTAGGATCTATGCACGACCCTTCAAGGTTAAAACCTACATGTCTCCCTATTAGAATAGAAACTCCTCTCTAGGCCAACCCTGCAGGAGCAGATATGTTATATTTTGATTAATCAATGAGAAAAGGACACTTGTATCTACACGAACCATTGGTTCGATTTGACAACCCTCATAGACGCTGAAGATATTAACGATGCGGTATATTTGTTTTTCCGCCCCTCATCTAGCGTCATGGCATAGTCATTGGGTGGTCAAAGGTAAAGTATGCCTGCCTCACCGAGGCACCTCTGGAAAGTGTAGAAGTGTCCAGAGATCAAAAGTGGTACCTCCGAATGGAGAGGAACACAAGGTCAAACTATGAGGGAAATAATAAAAAACAGTTTGCACACCAAAGGTAAATTTATTCGGAAAGGTGAGAACTGTTGGCTAAGACAAGTTGGTTATATTCGGTAATCATGTAACTAGATTATCATATACGGTTTGTTAATAAAATTCGACATGTTTCAGCTCCTTATGGCCCAGCCGGGTCTGTGGAGCTTTCGTCAGGACAAATACAAAGGGGGAGTTTACTTACACAACTTGTGCAGTATTCATGTGCTTAGGCAATCACAGTTTCATTTTCCTGTATATTGGAAACACAAAACACAACATCATATTGTTCATATATGTAAAATAGGCATACTCGACTGGCCAATTGCGTCACAGTCTATGACACACTATTCTTATTAGAAGGTGCCAATTTACCAGAGGTGCATAGTAATAAATGCACACAAACTATATGTGGGCGGTGAAGAAGAGGGAAAAGCAAACTGGTTGTGGTCTCAATCGGAAAGCGAACAGTCAAGTTACTGTGTATCATTTCTTAGTTGTGACGCTTGGAAGCTAGTAGTAACCTATGTACGTCTGGCAGACGCCATTACCTTGCTAACACAGGCATCGATTATAAAAAAATACTTGTTGTGTGGTAAACATTTGTATACAGTAAACCTTATGTCATTCACTGGTAGTCTCTAATATATACACGTTTTCTCGGTGTTCTAAGATGTGTAGTCTACATTCTAAGCTCAATGGTAAAGGCTATTTGATGAAGCTAAGACTCTCATACATAGTCAAATTGTTTTAGGGACTACGCGCTAAAATACCTGATTACTCGGAGAAATTCTCCTCTTCAGGGTGCTTAGAGCCGCTAGGAGACGTGGTCTTGGCTGCAAACAATAAACATATTACATGAATATCCTAGTTAGCCAGGGGGGCCCCGCGAGTGTTGGGCTGGGAGGCTTCTCACTTACCCACGTGTCTGTCCGTCAAGTGACTGTGCTGACTCTGCCCCTGGAAGCGCCGAGCGCAGGCAGAGCAGCATCTTATGACGTTGTGTCATGGAAATAGACAATGCCTTTGTTCTGGAAAACAGACTAGCGTCATGATGAAATACATTTAGTGGTTGAAAATACACTCACTCGTGCACAATTCATTTAATAATCGAGTGCTATACCCTCGTGTAATTTATTATAGAAGAATTGTTTTTTTTTAAAACGGGGCTTTTCAGTGTCAAGCAGAAGCGATATTAGACACTAGTGCCATGGACACAGACAAGGTCTGCGGTCTGGAGAACAGACTAGCGTCATGAAAGTTGAAAATCCACTTCATAGTTGGAATTGCGTTAAATTCATTTAATAATAGCAAGCTACACCCACGTATAATTTTTATAGAGGGATTGTTTTTCAAGTGTCAGACAGAGGTGGTATTGGACTGGTTTGTTAAGGGTATCTAGATCTTCCACGGATCAGTGGGGAGATAATATTAATATTAATCAATCATCAGGACTTGTTTGAGATGATTCACAGTGTATTTTTGCAAATGGTCAATACATGTTTAGTAACAGAAGCTGAATGGGGCCAGACGTCAGTTACACATTCATTACGGGTAGGGAGGTTAATATGGAAACCCTCACTACTTCCTAAGGCTAATGCTAAGCCTGCAAAGGAATTAGTAAAAATGATGCCAGGGAATATTATCGTTCATCCCCAACACGTGGGTTTGCAAGCGATTCACCCATCTTTGCTCCTTTTCGAAAAGGATTTGTTCAGCATTAGTGTCTCTGTCTTTAAGCATCTCAAGGACTGTCCATCTGAGGTCGTCACATGTGTGGCCTGTTTCAACAAAGTGGGCACATATTTTCGTTGTGTTCTTTTGTAGCCTCACATTACTTCTATGTTCCCCAATGCGGATTTTCACCTTCCTGCAGGTCATGCCTATGTATTGTTTTTGGCAGAGACAGGTGATAAGGTATATCACGTGGGTCGAGTTGCAATTTGTGTGATAGCGTTGGGTCCATAGTAGTTGGTCAGTCAATTGCAATGTTTTTGTGCTCTTAGTGAATTTGCAGACCCCACACATTCCGCAGGGGTGATGTCCTGTCATTGGGGCCATATTGAGGTCTCTGATACTGGGTACTGGTCGTTTATTCAAAGGTCGTGTGTGGACCAACACATCTCTGATGTTTTTTGTCCTTTTATTGGCAAATCTCGGCTTCGGCCAATTGTAAGAGCCCGAGGTGATGATGGACCACTTTTTCTTTATCAGTTTTTGGACCTCATACGTTGTTGGACAGAAGGTAGTGACGCAGGTCACAAGGTCTTTGACTGGTTCTTTTTCAAAGGTCTGTAGTAGGGAGTCGCGTGGTTGATTGTGTGCCCGTTTTCTGCACTTAGAGATAACCCGAGGGGTATAATCTCTGGCTTGAAGTTTGTCATCTCTTTGCATCCTTGTGTGCTTCCTGTTTCCAACAAGTATCCACCGTACATTCGTGATTAGTGATAGATTCAGCAGAGTACATCAACTTGATTTATTATCCCCCAAGGCCGTCAAGTAGTGTCTGGGCTTCACGTAAGGCCGTGAATATAAAGAATTTTCCTTTAACCAAAACTTTAAGTTTTGATTGCTGCACTATCATGGCCTGGGCTCCTTTGCTCTTAAAGGGGTCTATGAGCTTCACAAAGTCTCTGGGTCTGTGGGCAGATGCAGCCGACATATCGCCAAAAATCCTGAAATTATTCACCCCCTCTGCATTAAAAGTTCTTTTAGAAAATGCGGTATTTAGGATTTTTTCTTTTACCCTAAAGTCTGCAAAGTTGAGGAGGATTGTACGGGGGAATTTTACATTACTGGGTTTATGTGCAGGACTCTGTGCGCCCTTGTTATAGTCAAGTCACCTTGTAGCTCAGGGATCGCTTTTTTTAATAATGAATCTGACCAGCTAACTACATCCTTGTCTTCAAGGCCCTCTGGTATGCCTACTAATCGTAGATTCGATCTCTTATTGTAATTCTCAAGGTCCTGGAGCTTTTCCTCTAGATGGGTTTTCTCTCTGTTGGCCTCCGTAAGATTTTTCTGAATTGTAGACAATGAGTCCTCTAGGGATGATATTCGAACTTCGGCTTCAGAGAACCTCAGAGGAATGTTCCCAAGGCACTCTTCCATCTTCGTAAACCTGCTGTGTAGAAGTGAGATTTCCTGAGCCTGAGATAATTTGAAATCTCTTAGTTCCTGGAGAATCGTAACTAAGATATCTTCCATCTTATTTGCTTTTGTAGCACTCGGGAGAACGAGCAAGACATCATCCTGGGAGGTCAAGGACTTCTCTAAACTTAGGGCTTGATTCGGAGCTGTCGTCGTTTGCTTATTGCCTGGGGCTAGACTGGAGTCTGCACTTGTGGACGGCGACGGAAGGGGGACCACATCCGAGGCGGAAACCGTTGGTATAGGCAACGCTGCTACTCCTTCCAGCCTTCCTGCCCCTGCGATGTTTAGCACCGGAGTCTTCTGTGGCGACTTTTGCGTTATGGGGCTGCCTGCTCTCCCTGCCGTGTTGGAGGACACCCGTTCTATATTGATTCTTGTACCCCCTTGATCTCTATCCCCTCGTGAAGGAGTGCTTGAAAGTTGACCCTGCTGACCCTGCTGCAGAAGGGGTTTTGAGAAGAGAGGGTATTGTTTGGGGGTAGATCGACTCTCAGGACACAAAGAAGGGGACGTATTAGCGGCCTTAACCGGTTGGTCCGCGTTGAAACTGAGAGACTCACCCACTTGGTAGCTAGGAATTTCAGTCAGGGGCCTCTTTTTGAGGATTTTAATGGAGCGACGTCGCTCGGCCCTACGCTCAGCTAAGGAGTCTTTCTCTCCATCCCCGCCACCCGGAGTTCGGGCGAAATGAATATCCAATGTAATGTTTTTGGTTCTCCCCGCATTTACGTTGGACTTCCCCAGGTCCGTTTTTTTACCCTTATCTCTCCCATTTTCCTCCCCCTTATCCTCCCTGTCGCCGGCAGTGTGCAAGCTCAATTCCGCTGACGGCTCCGACAGAGTCAGGCTCTCTGCCTCTTCATCCTCTTCACCCTCTTCTTGTTCATTGTCCTCGTTAATATCATTATCTTCCTCCATGTGTTTCCTTAATACATTATACTTGTTTTTTCTATTTTGATCATTAAGCTCCATTACTTTTTGTTTTAGAGCTTCTTTTTGTTGCTTTTTCCTTCTGTTTTTTCTCTCCCCCCTTATAGTTGATGGAGATCTAATCGGGGTAGGGAGCTTCACTTCCTTTCCCAGCTCTGGCTTGAGCTGTTTGCCCCTTGCTCTTGCCGCCATCAGGATTCGTAGGTCACAGATCGCAAACGTGTGTTTTTTTTTTTTTTTTAAAGGCGCCTCTGACTTTGCTCAGGGGAATTAGAAAATTAGAAAATTTTTGAACGGGGATTTTTCTTAGCAGTGAGACAGTGAGACAGTGATTAGCTCCCCTCAAAGCAGATGTAAATGCTTAACGAAATCACAATGGTGCAGAAGCCAGCCTAACTCCTTTACTCTCCTTTATGCCATCAAAAGTTCAGAAGACATCTGCGCGCAGGTTGATGAAAGATTGCAGGGGGGTGTGGTACAAACAAAGCGAGTTCGAGCTGGGAAGAGCCCTGCCCAGCGCGCCTTACCTCGCAGAGCAGGTCAGACCAACGATCTCCCCCGACTCCGGTGCCTCACCGTTCACTTACAGGACCCCAGCATTCTTTTGCTGCTCTGGCTCACTTTCAATTGCTGCCAAAATGCTTCCAAATGCTGCCAAATGCTAAGCAAGTTATGTTGGGTCAGATCACTGGGCGGCGCTCTTTCCCTTGGAAGCTCTTGCTGCAGCCACCGCAGCTGGGGGCTTGGGGGCCGGGGATGGTATCTCGGTCTGCGCACTCCACCCTCCGTAGATTCCAGCCTAGATTCCAGCTAATTACCAGCTCCCCCGCTGCTGCAGAGAAAGCAGGGGAAGTCCAAGCAACTCTCCAAGTGATGAAGAAAAATCAGCGCTGCTGTCGTCGCAGCGCTGCAACAGCCCGGAGTGCCTCGCGGGACCCCCGTCGGCTCCAATATACGAGAGACAGCTAGCTAGCAAGGCAGCTAGCTAGCGAGGACAACAGGAGGTCTGGAGCATCGGGAGCAGCAGCGGCAGCGGCAGCGTTGCGGCGGACATGGGCGTGTCCGAGGAAGGAGGAAACAGGAAGCACGGCGGCGGCGCGGGTGGGTCCGCGTCAGCCGTTCATCTCTTCGGTCACAGCGATAACTTAATATAACTTAACAATTTTCCTCTCCTATGGACCTCTTCAAGAAGCATGTTACTTTGCTCACAGATATATCCCAGTAGGCAGACAGTATCATCATGGCCAACAAAGTAGATCAGACGTCTGTCCCCCACTGAAGAGCAGCAACCAGCAGGGGCCACTAACATCTGTCAGCATCAAAGGCCAGGCCCATGCCATCCACTGCCAGTGAGGGGTTGGATAGGACTCATGGATAGGAGTTCCCTAATTGTTTCTGATATTTCCCAGGCATCTGAGTCTACTTAGAGTGGGGGCACCCAGATCAGTGTTAGGTACCTCATTTCCACTCTCCTTCCCACAAGTCCAGGGGACATATCCTGATACTGGCCACTCAGCACAGGGTCTGTAACCTGAGACAGAATAGGCGCCGGTTAAACCAGGACTTCTAGTGTGGAATCATCTCCTCCTCGAAGGGTGAAACAGTCTGTTTGCGTCATTCTTGGGTCTGCCCTGGTGCAGGTATTTGGCCTCTGTCTCCATGAGAATGCAGGGATCACCTCCCGTTTGGATAAAGGATTCATCAGTGTCCGGGATGTGCGCATACTGACATCTACCAGAGCTGGAGCCTGCATCCATGCTGGTTATCGTTGAAGGGAAAAATAAGGAATACAATGTAACTGAGAAATTTGGAGACCTCTCTAGAATCTGTCACAACTGGAAGGAGGAGAAGGAAAGGCCTGAAGGGAAACTATTGAGAAAAGCCAGAGCCGAGTTGAGATGCCCTTTGAAAGCATGGGCTGTAGCTATTCTATTTTTAACAAGCGTCAACCAACCCATGACAATCTTATTCTATGACCCTCAGCTTCCATCATAATGCTCATTGAGAAGTTCCTTAAGGTTTTGATCCTTTCTGTCTCTTTATCTTGTCACTTTACATCTCTATGAGATTGTGTAGCGTTTGGAATAGTGGGGTTATAAAAGTGGATAAAATACAGATTAAATTAGAGTTTTTGTCCATTTCCTGAGCACTGCACCTGATGTTTGAATTTTTGAATTCTTGTTTGTATTATTGTATTCTTGGTGGGCTACATTCCCTACACTTGATCTTCCTTTTTATTTCCTTCCTGCATTATCACACTCACCTGACACATGCTTGACTACCATACTAAAGAGATATGGTGTTTTGCTCTTTGCCGAGTGCCAAGTCTTTGGTTTCCTGAGAAACCTTTGCCTGCCTGAGTACAGCCATGCCACCAAAACACAGACAGCACCCACCTACTACGGTATCATTCAATGCAAAGGGTCTAACTCATTATTTCAAATGTATGAAAGGGGAGTGCTATAGATTGGAGTAATATGTGGTAGAGTAAATTGACTTAGAGTGTTGTTAAGTGGAGTAGAGTGTTATAGAGTGGAATAAAGGGGAGTGGAGTGGAGTTAGGTAGAGTGGATGACTTATAGTGGAATAGCGCTGAGGAGAATGGCAACGAGTGAAGTGGGGCAGAGTGGAATGGCGTACAGTGGAATACCATGGAATGGAGTGTCCTAGAGTAGAGTAGCAGGTTGTAGAGTGCTGGAAAGTGTTGTAGTTCATAGAGTGGAGTGGTATATAGTGTCATAGAGTTAAGTGGCATAAAGTGGCATACAGTGGAGTGGCAAACAGTAGAGTAGTGGAGTATAGTGGAGTACAGTAGTGTGTCATAAGGGAGAGGGATTAACTGGGGTATAGTGGCATAGAATGAGTTGCGTAGCATCTCCTAGAGTGGCGTAGAGTGGCATACAGAGTTGGACAGTGGTCTGTAGGGGCAGAATATAGTAGAGTGTCTCAGAGTGGTGTAGAGTTCAGTAGAGTTTTATTGTGTGGAGTTGAATAAAGTAGAGTAGAATGTTGTAAAGTGGAGCGGCATAGAGTAGAGTCTTGTAGAGTGGCTCAGAGTAGGGTAAAGTGTCATACAGTGGACCATAGCATAGCATATGGCATAGCATAGAGTAAAGTAATTTGTCGTAGAGTGGGGTGCTGTGTTGTAAAGTAGAGTGCTGTGGAGTGGAGTAGAGTTGTGTGGCATAGTACAAAGTGGACTAAAGTTTCATAGAATGAAGTGGTGTGTCATAGAGTGATTTGGGATGGAGTGTCGTTGAGTATCAGAAACTGTCCTAGCGTGTCGTAGAGTTGAGTGGCATGGAGTGGTGTTGAGTGGAGTGGTTTAGAGTATAGTAGTGGAGAGCAGTTGATTAGACTGGAGAAGTGTGTCATAGGGTAGAGTGGAGTAAATTAGTGTGGAGTTCTATAGATGGAGTTGCTCGGAGTGGCGTTGAGGGGTGCATAGTGCCATAGAGTGTAATAGAGTGTTAAATAGTGACATAGACTGTAGAACAGTGTTGCACAGTGGAGTGGCCTAGAGTGGAGTAGAGTTTGGTAGACTGGAGAGGTGTAAAGTGTCATAGAGTGGAGTATAGCATTGTCGAACAAAGTAGACTGCAGTGGCATAGACTTGAGTTATGTAGAGTTTGGAGAATAACATAAAGTAAAGTATTGTATTGTACAGTGTCATGTTGTAGCATAAATTGCTGCGTCATACAGTAGAGTGGCTTAGAGTGTTGTGGTGTAGGGTATTGTGGCTTTCATTTACTAAGCGTAGAGTGGCTTAGAGTGTAGTGAAATAGCAGTGGCATTCATTGGAGTGGAGTAGGGTGGCATAGGGTGGAATATTGTACTGGAGTGGAGTGCCATAGAGTGGAGCACCGCACAATGCAATAGGGTAGAGTGGAGAGGACTGGCGTACACTGGAGTGCCATAGAGTGAAATAGCATGTAGTGGATTTGCATAGAGTGGACAGGCTTATATTAGAATAGCATATAGTGGAGTGGTGTACAGTATAGTGGATTAGTATTGAGTGGAATAGATAAGAGTGACGAGCTACAGATTGCAGTGGCATAGTTTCTAACAGCATACAGTGGAATGGCAGAGAGTAGATTGAAATAGTGTGATGTAGAGTTTATTTGAGAGAGAGGTGTGGTGATGTGGCCAGAGTGGCTGACTGCGGAGCGTGGGGCTCATGGTTCAATCATCAGCACCAGTGGCAGCTCAGATTTGCATCATGTGACTCTGGGCAATCTCCCCGATGGCCCACAGCACCTTGAAACCCTTAATGGATGATATGTTTGCGCATTAAAAATCGGAATCATTATTGGAGTGAAGTGACTTGTCATAGACTGGAGTAGAGTGGTGTGTCATACAGTGGAGTGCAGTGTTGTACAGTGGAATGGGGTGGCATGTCATAGATTCTAGTTTAAAAAGACGTAGTGTTAAAATGGTTGAATGGATGTGCATGACCTTTTGCATATATGTAGAATATGGTGTGCAGAGTAATGCCAGGCAGTGCCATGCGCTGCATTGTGCTTTTCCAGATTTACCAAGCAACCCAGGGTGACACATGGTGGTCTTGCGTTGCTTGGTAAATCTGACTAAGTATTGTGTGATATATTCTGCAGGATACACCACGGTGACTTTGTGGTAAACCGTGGTACATGCCAATGACAAAGCAGTATATGAATAGGGATGGGCAGAATGCTTCCTTTCGTCTGCGGAAATGGCAGAATTTTGCAACTTGCGCATTTGTAGACAGAGTTCTGGCCAAATTCTTTCAACCGCTGCATGGCAGAATTTTTTCCCTTAAGGTTCCAGAAATGAGAATGAGATTTGCCATCCCCTAGTGGCAGCCAGAGGGATGCCTTATGAGTACATTTGCTCAATAAGATTGTGTACTCGAGCGGCAGCAAAATCAACTGGAACGGATGGGTACTCATGCACACCGCAGTGCTGTGCACTCAGATGTTTCAGCGCTGCTCGCACAGTGGCACTAAATTCTGTCAGGAACAGTGCGACAGGCATATTTCTGCCCATTTGTAGAACTCAGCGGAATCTTGCAGAGTTCTTCTTTAACTCCAGAAATCTGCAGAGTGAAACTCTGCAAGTTCCACCCACCCGTTTATGTGAACGGCTAATGACTGCCTTTGCAAAATCAAAGGCATCCATATTATTTTTACTACACTTTAGCTGTGTTCTGGGTTACACCAAAAATATAGGTCAGTTTGCTTTTATGTTGCCCCACCTATTGCCACTTTATGAAAGTGTTTATTGGTAGGGAAATGCATTTATATGTTTCTATATACTTTTAAAAAGGTTTACGGAGTACCGCTCTAGAACCTTGGAAGTACTTTGTATTTTAACTAATATACCTTTTTAATGAATTTCAAATAGCTCATAAACATCTTGGTATTTCCAAGGTAATCTGCACAAAATATATTCTATAGGATTGAATATGTACAAACTGAAAGTACTTTGTAGTACTCTATGTTAGAGTGTTATATTGTTTTTTTAAATGTCTACATATTTAATTTTTAATACGTCCTAGGTAGTTTACAAATATATAGAAAATATGTAGAATCATTATATATTTTCCTTACCTATTAACACTTTAATAAAGTAAAAGGTAGGGAAAAATATAAAACCTTATCTATATCTAAGCCCGTAAATCAGACAACAGCCTAAAAAGTTGATGCAGCCACAGATATCACTAAGTTCAAATGACTTATAAGTTTAAAAATACTTACCCTACTTACCTCTACTACTCAAAAGAATAATCCGCAATCCATAATTTATAATCTTTTCAAATTCCATCCATATCCGTTGAGCTGTATTTAATCTCTACATGCAATTCACATGTCTATCTAAAGGACAATACAGTAAAGACACGTTTCCCACGATGACTTGTGAGAAAAGAACATGTTTTTATCAATAATAAATACAAATTGTTTTTTTTTTTCTTTTTTAGGGATGCTTGGCCTGAGAAACAAAATATGCTACAAAGAAAAATCATGCATGTTGTTAAATATGACATCAGCAAAATTAACCCCTTGTCTCCCACCGTCCTGCCTCAGGCTGACTGCTTGATTTTGCCTCATTGTTTGGAGACCCACGTGACAGATAAAGAAGGGTTCTGCAGTGCTTTAAGAAATGCCTCAACACTGTTAAAAAATGGAGGGCATTTAATCCTGATAGCGTGCCTCGATACCACTTTTTACATGAATGGGAGCTTTAAGTTTCCTCATCTATGTATGGATGCGAGTTTTGTAAGGAAAGCGCTGGATGATGCTCACTATGTCATTGAGGAGCTGCAGGTGTTTCCTAGGAAGGTTAATCAATTGTATGATGTGATAGATTACAGTAGTGTCATACTTGTTCATGCTCGAAAAGCAATACCTGTTACATGTACACAGAAACCATAATTGATAGACATAATGTCTTCAAAGAGGAAATGAATACTTTGTTCCTCACCTGAATCAAGTTTCTTCTGTCTTCTCCTTTGTTGAGCCTATTGCTTCTGACGCCAGTGGTGCTCTGCTCTCTGCCTCTCATAGCTGCTTGACAACTGGACATTGCTTTTGCTGCGACCACTTTCCCTGGGCTCTGCCAGGTTCTGTTTCAGTCAATATCCCCTTGGTCTTTACTGCAAAGTAAAATGGATTGT
The DNA here is from genome assembly GCF_964261635.1 of Lissotriton helveticus. Lineage (NCBI taxonomy): Eukaryota > Metazoa > Chordata > Amphibia > Caudata > Salamandridae > Lissotriton > Lissotriton helveticus. The sequence goes on from NC_136064.1 coordinate 130,664,528, forward strand.
GGTACAATCAATAACAACTGCAAAGAGTGTTGATTTGATCTTGCATTTGATTCCATTTTGTAGCTGAAAAGATTAATTAAATCTTACAATAACATCTTATGTTTTGTTCTACAATGCTATAGCTTTGTGTGTGTGTCTGTGTGTGTCCATTAATGGTCATGAATAGATGCTTCAGCTATCCAGTTCACATTTCCCATTGGAGGAAAGGATATAGCATTATTTCCACTATCTATGAATTCCAAATGTGCATTTTATATTTAAATATAGCTGTAAAACGCACTATTGATATGTGTAATAATAGTAATTCTAATCATGTGTTTCATTAGTTTGTAGTACACTAAGTAATGGGGTGGAATCATTCACTTCTGCAGACTCATTTTAAAATTAAATATTTTGTATTAAATATTTAAAAGAGTGTCTATCAACAAAACAACTGCAACAGCAAGGACAATCCATCCTACTGTATTCCCTCCTCTCACCCTTCCTTTCCTCCGAACAACCACCCTTTTTACCCATCCCCCCACCCTGCACCTTTCATTCCCTGCAGACATCCTATGTATTGTTTAGACATTTTGCAATGGCCTATTAGTTGGTATCTATGGGCCTGACTTCTAATTTGGCATTTTGCCCATCCATCCTCTGTGATGAGGGTTCAATCCATGCGTCTTCAAAGTGACATGTAATGCACACACTTGAGATGAATGGACATGGTCCGACCACTATTTGGTTAAATTTGCCCTTCAGGTTGACCCAATAAATAAAGATATTACTCCCCTACCCACCCAGTTTATAAGAAAGTGGAAACAACTTGACATTGACAGTCTCAATACCCTCCTGGAAGAACATAGGCCTTGCACTAAGACCTCTGTTCAACAGCTTTCCTCCACAGTACAAAACTGGCTTCTTGCAGCCATTGACTCCACCCTGCCCAAAACAAAGCTTAAACCTAACACCCACCGCTCTCCTGCGCCCTGGTTCAACGATATTTTACAAAATGAAAAAACTAGATGTAAAAATCTTGAACGTCAATGGAGGAGGAGTTACTCACCTGTAATCAAGGAAAAATACAAAATTCAGTTAACAGCGTATCAAAAGCAGTGTAGCAAGGCTAAAGCAGAATTTATCTGCACAAAAATCACAAATGCCTTAGACCACTCCAAAACACTTTTAAAGCTAGTAAAAGAGCTGGCTGGCTCTAATACGTCTCAACTTCCACCTGAACTTAATAAAACTCAATGTGACCTACTAGCTGCCTTCTTCATCAATAAAGTCGACCAAATTCATCAAGACATTAATCAAGCTTCTAATAAATATAAGTTAACCACTGAAGCTACCCCACAATGTGCATTACCTACCTCGGGTAATACCCCTGGCATTCCGGATTGCTCTACTCCGGTTAATGCATCTTCTGTCACACTTGATAGTTGGCCCTTGCTGAACCCTGATATGGTTCAAAGGCTGCTAAAAACTATTAAATCTGGCTCGCCTAAGGACCCATTGCCATGCTCAGTCTTAAAGCAACTTAACAGCAACGTCTTGGTTACCATCACTGATCTCCTCAATGCTTCGTTACTGGAACAATTTGTACCCAGTGAATGGAAGCATGCAATGATTCATCCGCTCCTGAAGAAAGCTGGCGCAGACCCCAATTTGCCAGCTAACTTCCGCCCAATATCCTTGCTGCCCACCTTTGCAAAAATATTGGAGAAACATGTACATCGTTGCCTCACTGATTTCATCACCACTCATGACCTATTACCAACCCACCAGTCGGGATTTCGTGCAGGCTTTTCCACAGAAACTACCTTGCTGGGGGTAACCGAAAATATCCGCCGCATGGTGGACAAGGGCGAAACAGTGGCACTTGTGCTGCTCGACCTCAGCGCGGCATTCGACACCGTGTCGCATGCGGTCCTCGCCCAAACACTCCACTCCCTGGGCATCCGTGGGGCAGCTCTCAACTGGATTAGATCATTATTGGAAAACCGCACGTTCCAGGTCTTCTCACAAACTGCCTGCTCCGATACCATGACATTCAAACACTGAGTTCCACAGGGCTCTATCCTTAGCCCGTTGCTTTTCAACGTGTATATGAGCCCCCTGGCCAAAATAGTGGAGGAAACAGGGCTTTTAATGTTTTCTTATGCTGATGATTCCCAGCTGCTTTTTTCTTTATCAGCTGCAGATTCTGACAATTCCTCCACCCTACAACTCGGACTCTGTAAAATCGCCGACTGGATGCAAAAAAACTTCCTAAAACTTAACGGCGAAAAAACCGAGTTAATCGTGTTGGGCAAAAATAAAGAACTTTGGGGACCCCAACATTGGCCAACTGAAATGGGCACCCCCCCTACCCCGGTTACTCATGCTCGCAACCTGGGCGTCATTATTGACGACTCACTCAGTTTACATCAGCAAGCGGTAAAGACTTCAGCCACCTGCTTTGCCATATTAAAATGGCTAAAAAAGATCTGTTGGATGCTGCCTGAAAACACCAAGAAAACAGTTGTCAATGCCCTAATAACATCCAGGCTAGATTATGGCAACGTTTTGTACCTGGGGGCGAACAAAGCTACTGTCCGCAGGTTGCAATCAGTGCAAAATGCAGCAGCCAGACTACTCTGTAAAATTCCCATCTCTACTCCAACTACTAAATACATCAGGAAGTTACACTGGCTAAAAATTGAAAACCGAGTTAAATTCAAATCTCTATGTTTTATGCACAGGATTTCCACCAACACCGCTCCTAAATATCTGCAAAACCTGGTGCGCCCCTATCGTCCTTCCAGATCTCTTCGGTCTTCCACGGCAAATCATTTTGAAATTCCAAGGACCAGGCTGTCACGCATGGGTGGCAAGTCCTTCTCATTCCTAGGACCTTCTCTCTGGAACTCAATGCCACATACATTGCGGTCTGAGTCGAATTACATCAAATTCAGAAAAGCCCTAAAAACATGGCTCTTTAACATCTAGTTTTCTGTAACCGCATTGCTATTGGGATCTGCCGCGCCGGGAAACCCTTTGTTGGGTAGCTGTGCGCATTACAAATGTAAACAAATAAATAAAATAAATAAAGTAATCACACCATCAGACCACACTTTAAGGCACACTTCCTTTCATACTATGAACTTGTACCTTTCTCTTTAGTAAGCTGCAAGAAATAGAGTGTATTTGTTGCCTTGTACTACTACTTTATTGTTTTCTTTTTGGTTCTTTCGACTAATCTAAATATTTGTAAAATTGTATTTTTATACACCCCATGCCCAAAAAAAGGAACCCCAGATTTTCAGATACATAACTAACTGTTATGCTAGAGGAGCTACAATTGTTGGTGCCCTTCTGCAACTCTTACAGAGAAAAGGCACATGTGTAGAGAGTTGTCATAAGTGTGAATGTTGTTTCTTACAACAGGCACTCACAGAGGGAATCTGTAAGGGGGAGTTCACTCACTCCCTGGCTTTGAATCCTCTGCATTGAAATTTTTGCGGGAATCCCTGGTGGATTTGAGATTGTAAAATGTCTGTATTTCATTGAGCAACTCTGACCTCATGTGTTCATACTTCTATTTGTATAAATATTTGTCATGGTTATATTTTTAAAGGTGCATTTTTCCTAAAGAAAACAACAATCTAATTTTCTTAGTATATCATCTCTTCCTTCTCACTTAGTAATCTCTGTCCCCCCCACGCACCACCATGTGCAAACTCGCCCTGTCAGGGCCCCCTCACTTGCATTTTCCGCCACCCTTTTCATGTTTGGCTAACTGACATAACATTTGCACCAAACACCCTCACACATGTTTTGAACAATGAGGCAAACTTTTTAGTAATAGCATCATCTGCTATTCTTGTCTGCCTTGATCGACGGATAAGCCTCGTTAGCCTCCAGCACAAGTCTGGTACATAGCTCCTCTCTAACCCATTACACCCTTCGCTTTACACTGTTACTGTTGAATGCTGTAATATGAACAATTAGCAGAAAAATCCCCACTAACCTTCTACTAAAGTTCATTCTGTGGAACTTTTAATGATAATGATGATGATGATGATAATGTTGATGATAATAATAATAATAATAATAATATTAATAATAATAATAATAATCATAATCTTCATAATCATAATCATAATCATAATAACAATATAATATTCTATACATTACATTTTCAAGGTTGATTGAACTCACGTTTATAATTAAAAAACAAGTACTTATAGATCATAATTCAGTTATATATTGTGATTATATTCAATTAGATTTGATCATCACATTGGAATGAATAACGATGCATTCTAAAAATATGATAATTATAACATATAGGAAAGCAATGTGGGCTGGAAGGAAATTGGATTATTATTCGGTGTGGGCTACTACCCTTCTCGAGGAATGATCACAATCAATCACGGTAAACACTAACATTCTGTAAATTATTCTGAGCTCATTCCCCTGGTAGCTATGGCCCAGAGCAGACTTCAAGGAGCACTGGTCGGATACACCAACAGGATTCAACCCAATCAGAGGTGTGACCTTGTAGCTATCTGTAGCCTTATGGCTAAATAGGAGTTCAGCCAGTAGAGCCTTTGAGACCAGTACTTTGTCCAGGATACAAGAGGGGACTCGTCCAGCCCTTCATGCTCCTCCCAGGTCATAGACAGCAGTTTCAGTCCTCTTTTTTGATTTGCATTTATAATGACTATAAAAGGAGCATACAACAGAGGTCCAGCAGGCTGACAAAATTCATCATTGAGTCATGTAACAAATACAGCAACTAAACCATTATGCAAATAGACATAAATCCCTGACAAATATGAACAGTGCAATTGGCCATATAAGACAGAAATTGAAACAACCACAATATGAATCTGAGATATAGTACTTGTGTGATACCTAATGGTTCAAAGGCATATTAAAGGTTTAAAAGAGAGGCCTAGGTTTGGCAGGAGGGTCGATTAAAAGAGTAGGCTTATAATGTAAGTGAACTACATTTCCATTAGCATAATAAATAACCAGATTTAATATTTTGCTGTTAGAACTTTGTTATCAGAGACAGCAGATCGTCATAGTTTAACTAACAAGAGACCGACCACCATATCCAGGTCCCCCATTTCTGAGCCTTTTATCCATTACACTCATACAACTTTGTTTCTAAGCTGTTGATAGCCTAAATCTCTACTCATAGAAAGTGGGGAGTTCTGGGATGAGCCAGCCTGTAGCAATGTACATTCATGCCACTGCCATAGCAATAAATAACATATAGCCCTCTTTTTATGCCAACTCATTACGTCCTCCACAACTGTTAGAAAAACCAATGCAGAGTTAATTGTTATTTGGCCTCCAATAATATATTCAAAAAATGTACCCATGTCATAAAAAGGAGGACCTAATTTCGGGCAAAGAAAAAACGTGAACAATCTCAGCCCCCGAATCCCCACATCGAGGACATTGATTGTCAACTCTCCTGACCCATTGAAAAAAAAATTCTGGTGTAAAATACAGATCAAACAAAGTTTTAACATGTTGGTTCTTTAGACCTGCTTTTAATAATACATTGTCACCAAAGTATAAGGATTCTTGCAATAATGAGTCCTCTGTCACCAACCTACCTCCCTATTAATATTGTAAGATTCTAGGTCGTCCGCTTTTGCATCAATACATCAAAAATAGATCCAATCTTAGCTCTTTTACCAATTGCCTCAAATATAGATATCTGAATCATTGGTCCGGAGGTCTTCCCCTGCCTACTCAAGAAGTCCTGAATCTGAAAATATTTAAAAAACTATTGAGTGGTATTCCCAAATTTCTCTTGAAATCCCGAAAATGAGCTCCTATTTTCTCCAGAGAAGAGACCTCCAAGGCATGGTATTCCTTTTAGCCACCAATTCCTTACTATTGGGTCATGGAATATTACAGGTATGGTGAGTGTCCTCCAAAGTGGCGTGAAGTAATTATATTTGGATAGTTTTATTTTATTTTTACATTGTCTCCATAGTCTAAAAGCCCCTAGCAGGATCTCAAATTTTTCTTTTTTTGTAATAGCTTGTTTACAAATTGTTCAGCAATAGTCCTTTAGCACCCTTCTCCGCTATAAGTTCATAAATCAAAGGGGATTCTGCTGCGCTGTGCAAGTGTGTATTTCCAGTAATCAAAATTCACATATTTTGTAATATACATGCTCAATAGTACATTGTATATTTGGTACCCCCCCCCCAGCTACCCCGATTCTTGGGTGGGGTCATGAATTTAGAAGCTCTTCTTATATCTCCAAAGAATGCCATAACATAAACTTTCTAACTTATTAATCACCTACGGTTGAATTCTAACAGAATAGCTCTAAAGACCTGGCTCTTCGAACAGTAGCAGATCTCCCCGTAGTGCTTTAAGACCCTCGCTGGTATGTAGTGTGATTTACAAATGCCATGATTTATTGACTGATTGAATAATTAGACTGGACAGTTATTTTATAATGTTCCTCCTTCCCACCAGTGACAGGAAGAGGTCATTGAGTCTTCCAAGATTTTGTTCTAATGAATGTTACATAGGGTTCAAATTTAGTTCTATTATATCTCCCACTGCTGAAGAGATATTTTTCCACAAGTAAGTTGCCTCGCTCACTACCCGTGGGTCAAAGTCACCAATATTACTAGTACAGACTACTTGTCCTTTCCTCTGATTTAACTTATACCAGAGGAGAGCCTGAATGTCCTTGCTGTTCACTCATTCTAAACCAATGCCTGTTGTGGGTTTGTTGTAACTATCACTATATCATCTGCGTATGCTAATACTTTATATCCGCTTGCCCTACTCCCACTCTATCAATCTGGCAATTACTTTCCAATTTCAGGGGGTTGATGTACAATGCAACGAGTAGTGGTGAATATGGACAGCCTTGCCTTGCTCCCCTGGAAATGGTAATTTCTTCGGATTTAACCCCATACTACAATGATTTGATGACTCTGATGTATCCTGGGCCAAAACCATATTTTTAAAACACTGCCCTTAGAAAAAGACAGGACACCCAATCAAATGCATTTTTGGTGTCCAATAAAATCAAATCTATTTTTCCACAGGTGGCTTTGGTAATGTCATACAGTTTAATCTCTCTTTTAATATGATCTACTGTACCATGACCCATGCTGCCTGAGGGAAACTAATTTAGCAATTACCTTGCCTATATGGTTTGCTGGAATTTCAGAATAGAGATTAGTGTCACAATTCATTAGTTATATCGACCTGTAAGATCCTGGATCTAATAGGAGTTATTATATTTTTTTAAAACAACTATGTGTGTTTCATCCATGACAATTCTGTCTCCCCTACCTGTGCTTTTTGAATCACCACTAACATATCCTCAATAAGTTCTTTTAGTAATGAGTTATATAACTCCAGGGCAAAATGTCTGGCCCCATAGCCTTCCGGGTGGCTAATGAGCCTATTGCTCTGGCCACTTCTTCTGAAGAGATGGGTTGCTCTAGAATAGCCTGATCTTCAGAATTAAGCCCGACCCCTGCGATTGAGCATACTATCTCAGCATAATTCCCGATCATAGACTGCCTATCCTCTGTATATAGTTTCTCAATTATTTTTTTTTGAAAGATTTTCACTATTTTAGAGAGTATTACATGTTTCACACCATCCTCATCCTCGAGCGCCTCAATCCTTTGGCCACCTCCCTTTGTCTTGTTGAAAGGGCCAAAAGGTGACCCACGTTCTGCACTTATTCGTAGAACTTATTTTTCGTGTATGAAATTTAGCAGCAGTTTGCTGGCTCAAAAACAGTATTATTTTACTACTTTTTCGGCTCCATTTCAGGATTGCTCGTATTCTGGGATATTGCATGCATGTGGAACTCTTCAAGAAAAGATAACTCTTCAAGAGAGTCTTGAGTCCTCCTTTCCTGACATAATGTAGAACCCAAGGATATCCCCAAATGCCTGCTCCTATTGTGTCCCAAACCACTGTGTCTTTAGTTGAAACCCAGTTACGCTCCAAGAATTGAGCCACCAAACGTTGCATGTGTTCTAAATACTCCTCATTACACAAGAGTTTCCTGTCGAAAGTCCATTTGGCTCTTGGTTTGTACACCCCCTTCATCGGGACCTTTATGATCAAAGGTTTGTGATCAGAGGGTACCCTTCGGTGTTTCTCAATTGTAGTTTGGTTGCTAAGTGCCTTGCATATAAAAAATAATCTAGTCTAACTAATTTGCTATGCAGGTAAGAAAAAAAGTATATCCTGGGACGGGGGCCATACATTTCTCCCACATATCATCGAACCCATGATTTTCAACCAGCCAGCTATGTGCCTTAAATAACCTAGCCTTTCTTCCTGGGCGGGGTCCAATATTTTATCTACCTCTAAGTGCATGTTAAAATCCTCACACGTTATTAATAAAGTCATCCATTTTGAGAGTTCGACATTCAAATAATCCAAAGTGTCATCCTCATCCGTTTCAGCTTCACAGACCGAACACAACATAAACCACCTCCAAACTTAATATCGATATTTACCCACCTACCCATTTTATCTGAAAAATTTCTAAATACCGTACAACTGGACTGTCTGCCAAGTAAATATACTCCTCTAGAAGCTACCCCTTGTTGTGTGCACCCTGGAGGTCCAGTCCAAGGTCTAAAAATACATTTCTCCTGCCCCAAAGACTGAGGATCTCCTGGAGATCAAACTTCCACAGCCTCAATTCTGATGCCACCCGATGTCGCTTGGCTCTATTATTCAACCCACATATATTGAGTGAGGCTTTTGATACCTTATCATCCCTATATCGGATTTATAAATTCCTACCCAGCATAGCCTTACTTGAAACTTTGAGCCCTCTGAGACTCCATCTTTTTGAATCTGCCATTTCATTATTCAACAAGATTCCTGTAAAACTCCACCTTAGAAGTACCATTGAAAACAAGGATCTTAATGACTCCGTAAATGATACAAGATTCTGTTTGCTGGACACTGAATTAGGGCCCACTATCTCCCAATAAACCCAACGCAAGCTCCCGAAGAACAGCAACATAGCCCTTGGTTTGCCCCCTTCCTGCAAATGACGAGGTTGTTGCTTAAAGGGAAGTCTGTGGGCTCTAAATGTAAATCTACCAATTCCAAGCCCTTTAAACAGCTCAATAACAAACTTTGGCGGGTCCTCCCTCGACTCCTTCAAGTACACCCAATACTGTTAGATTCTTCCTTCTCAGTTGCTCCCACTGGGTGTCCATCATTCGGCCTTCCAGGCAGTTTGTAGACTTCTTACTGAGGGTAAGAGCTCTAGGATGGTATTTTCAAGATGATTGATGCATTGATGGTAGGGTCTTCCCACAGAAATTTCACAAGTTTCTTATTTGAGGAAACCCATTAGGAAAAACCATTGTGATAATTCTATGCAAATCCTCTTTACGTTTGATTGACAATGTTCCCAATATGATGGAACATTATAATAAGGTCGCTTGAGGCATTGACAGTAATGATTTCCCACAGAATTGTCATAAGTCTATTATTTTAGGAAAATTGTGAACATACTATGAAGAAAATTTCTACATTCTAATACACATACACGATACCATTCCAACATGGCTGTGACTAATGACTCGCGGAATGAATGGTGTTGTTTTGAGGTCACTAGGCAGAGTCTTGTAGGCCCTTCCAGTTCACGCTCTTGAAGGAACGCATGAACGCAATGGTTGACTGGGTGGAGTGCAAGTTAGTCTTGCGCTGCTATGTGGTATGAGTATGTGTGCATGCTAAAGGGCGGTGATAGAGCCCGGCTGCTTTGACACTCACTAGATGCGGTATTGTAGATGTGGGGCATTGAGTCTTCAGTGACCCACGGATTGGAGCGACTAGACTTTTTTACAGAGTCGAAGCACCACGAATTGGGTGACATGAGGTGTGAGTCCTTGAGATGTCCAATGGTGGCCACCAAATAATTGATAAATTTAAACATAATACAGATATGCCCGTAGTTGGTATACATACTAGATTACAGAGCAGAATAAATTAATGGAGGGTAGGCACATGATTCCATATATGAAGGAGAATATGTAAAAAAGTGTACTAACTTATTGACCCACATGTGTGTATATACCCACAGGTTGACATCTTTCTTCTTTTTGCTGTTTGTCAGTCACCATAGGCTCAGTTTGAAGTACCAGTGAAGTGAAGACTGGCCCCAAACCCAGATGAAATAGCAGCAAGATATTGGAAATGAAACATGTTGGCCTTTCCTACTTGAAATGGTCTGAAACATACCGTTCTTTTTTAACCTGAGTGTGCTCGCGGCATCCAATGAAGTATGCTTATTTGCTAGGGGTTCAGTTGGTATAGAATGGCACAAGCACTCTTTGTGCATCACTTCACATATCATTTTTGATGTTCTCTTTTTCTTCACCTCTCAAACATAAGTTTGACACTAATTTAATTTCTTCATGGTCATGAAAGTCACTAATGATGAAAAACGTGAGCAAACTGGTGAGTACCTACCAGCAGCTCCCTTGGTGATGCTTACATGATGGTTTACGGGGGTGGTAGACTGACAAACATTGAAAATTGGACACCCCCGTCCGGCCGCTATTGGCATTTGTCAGAAGACAGCGTTTGGGCAGAAGTATTAATATTGTCCCTAGGATCCTTGAAAAAGTTTTTGTGTCCTAGTACAATCAGGTCTTTTATATATATTGGTGTTATGAGTGGAGGGTGACCTGATTGGTAATTCCCTCTTGTGCTCCTAATTGTGGAATACCTGGCAATGTGCCAGGTGAAGTGTAACACGGAGAAATATCTTCATTTCTCTTTTCTACTTCCACTTCCTATGTGTGCTGCATTATGCAGCATACAACGATAGATGGAAATGCCTCAAGGGATTGTTTTTGTACAGGTAGGTGCACAAGAACAATCCTACATGCAACACAGGTGCCCTTGATAGGCAGCCGATTGTCTGTGCCAGTGCTAGGAAAATGGCTTGAGCGCACCATAGTGTGTAAAACAGGGCGCATTCCTGCTCTTTCCCAGTAATGCATTGCAGCATAGTAAGCTGACTTTCTGTGCAGCTCTGTGCTGCATTACTTGTACATAAATATGGCCTTCATAATTTAAATTAGAGAGTGTGCAGGTTAGAGAAGATATGTTTCTTGATGGGGTGAGTTAAACATGTGCTCAGGGTTTGCCACAAGGAACACCAGCTGTCAGTCCTATCTGGGCAAACAGTTATCTTACAGAACTCCTGTCTTTTCTATTTTTTATTTTCATTTTTCCTGGTATGTTACCCCAGACCAGTAGGTTCACCCGCTAACTAACATCATTCAACATGGCCACTGCTAAGCCACACTGAGGTTATGTGTAGGATTACTGTGTAGTTTATCCAGGGGTCAAATACAAAATTATTATTATTAAACAGTGGCATCGCCCTTGCACAATGCACGATGGAACAAGAGCGGCGCAACTCTTAAGTTAGAGTCATCAAGCCGTGCAAGGCCACCTTGCATGGGTTGATATATCTAGAATAATGCAATTCAGCGCAAGTCGCTAAATTGCTGTACTCTGCCGCAGAGAAAACTAGGTAGAGAGCGGATGTTCCCACCACACCCATGGAATTTGGCACACTCACAGCAGATTTACCATTTTGGTAGACCTGGAAATGCTTCAAAATTGCTTGCATTGCTAGGGGAAGAATAACGAGTAGAAATATTTGTATTTCTACTTGATTTTTTTCTCTTTTTATGTGTCCTGCATTTTGCAGCACAGCACGCATTGAAATAGAAAAATGTCTCAGGGGATTGTTTTTGTGCAGGAAGGTGTTCCTTTGAATTGTATGAACCTGAAATCTAGGCCTGTTAGTGGTTTGACATTGGCTGCTTAACTCTCGTCGATGAGTCAGTAACCTTATTGAGCTTTTTCCAAAAGTTGCTACAAACTTCTCAACAATTTTGTCACTTCTTCCTGAAATTCCTCTTGTGGGCTTAAAGTGTACAATACACCAATATAAGAGTATACAAGCTCTGAGAGCCTCCTTAGGATACTTAAACTACAATCCCACAATTCACTATGCCAAATACTTAAAGGTCCACTGGTCGCACTCCAATATGGGGACTTCTTGGTGGAGAGGAAGCAGATGGGCTCCGTAACCTGTAGCTTTCAGGGAGTTCAATTCTTAATACATACAAAATCCTTGGAGCTGTTGTACCAGATCGTGCAGCAGATGCAGTCCTTCAGAGTGCAGTCCATTGAGTGTAGATCAGGGTTCCAACAGGGTAGCCCTTCTTCTCCGTGTTATTTCAGTAAGTAGATCTGAGTTGCTTGGCAACTCTTCCATAGTTATTCAGTGTTCCTGGGTGTCAATCAAGATGCACCCTTGACCAGTAGAGTGCAAGTTGCCAATCTCAGGTGTGACCATTTCCTCCGAAGTGTGGTATATTCTTGTCCCAGAAGGCACAATTCTTTCAAAATATAAAATGGAGATACTCTCCCATGGGGGGTTAGATATGGCTAAGCCAACCCACTGATATGGCTACTATTCCCAAACACTCCCCTTCTAATCACTTCTTAGTCTAATTATTCAGGCTACTGTATGGCTGGGGGTGCAGAATGTGGGGGTGAACCTGAGCATACACATCACACTTAGGGAATCAAAAACAAGGTGATGGGCGGAATGCTTAAATTAATCTTACCCACTGACAATCACTTGGGCCACATCACAAGCCACTGTTTTTCCCCATCATGCCACCTCAGTTTCAGCTCACCCATATGCAACTCAGTCTTGATCCTGCTCAAATGGGAACAGCCCACCCAGATACTAGCCATATTTCAAGTTATGATAGACAGAGTGCTCATGACTGCATGCTTTGGATTAGGATTAATTTGGGCATATTTGAGTTCTACGGGGGCTTTGGCGCTCTACTCTGTCCATTGAATGCAGATCTATCATTTGACACAAAGAGGGATACTTCACACTTTGACAAGACAAGGTACATTTCTATGACCTTTAAAATATACAGATTACGTCCATTTATCAAATATAAGTGGAGAATTCTGAAATTCCACAATGCACCTAGATAAATATTGTCCCCCATCGCGGAATACCTTTCATACAGAGCTTCACATCATCTCCAGTCATCTCCCCATATCTTCTCGAATTTCCATAAACATGAGTCTAAACCATGTTTCCATTCTTACAGTGTAGTAAGGGTCATTGCTCTCTATATCTTTTCTGTGCCCTTTTAGAATCCAGAAACCCCAATCCAATGAGTGCACATACCATGCTACCTATTTGATCCATAAGCTCCAATAGGGCGACCTCAGGTGTTTGTCAGGAGGATATTGTTGAATTTGTGTCCAGTATGATTTTAGATTGGGACAGTCCCATATCAAAGGTATCAATGTTTCCCTCTCCCTGTAAAATCTAATGCAGCTTGAGGATATCCCTGCCTTCATATAGGATAACTTCTCAGAAGTTTAATGGATTCTTCTGTGCAAAAGGATGTGCCTGAAGTGAGAGTATATTGCCAGTGAACAAGTGATTATTTGGGCTTCTCTCCACTTGTCATCATCAAGTGTACCAAGATCTGCTCTGCCGCTGAACCTTAGCTGGGTCATCAGTTCTGAAGTGTTGAATAGCAAACAGTGAGGTCCTCTCGCTGATGGTTCTAGAGTCAGTTTGGATTCTTAGGGCCAGATTTACAAAGGTACACTTAAACGTTTGTGTAAGTTTAGATTTTTTTCCCATTCACAAGTAATATCTTTACAACTGTGGAGTCTCTACACTTTTGCAGGAGGGTCCACACATAAAAAGATATCACCACTAGGACAAGGGTTTGACGTGTCCATCTTAGGGAGGTCTTCCCCCAAACTTTATGCCTGCTTGCCTCACTTTTTTCTGAATTCGTTTTCACTAGTCTTACGACTGCTAACCTGTGCTAAAGTGCATATGCTCACTCTCCTAAACGTGGTAACATTGGTCTATCCACAATTGCTACATTTTATTTACTTTTAAGACCCTAGTAAATGAATTGCTACTATGGGGCCTGCAGCACTGATTGCACACTCACTTAATAAGCCATTAAAACCTGTGGTATTTGGACAAACTATAGGATTTTAAATATTGCACTACAAACACATTGAGCTTTTATTATTGTGACACTTAAATATCGTGATACAGAAATATAATTGACAAAATATAAATAAAATCGTTTTCAAGAATATCTATGTTGTTAATATCATTTTCAATAATATAGTTGCATAACATATCATGTTGAACTATCTTTCTGTGTTTTAATTCATATTTTATTTGGATATGTTATATATTGTTGGAAAGTGGGTTATTAGTAGTGATAAGTTACCACCTACCACTAGTAATAATGTCACAAACACAATAAGTTGTTCAGTCAATGTCACAATAAATTATTCCATTTCTCAACCCTTGGATAGCTGTCAACGAGCATAAAGAATTAATTCAGGAGACATGTGTAAAGCATTTAAAACCATCAATACATCAAATAAGTAAGAAACAACCCACAATAAAAATCCAACAGCAATTAAAAAAATATGGTATATTTTTTTGAACAAATAGACACCTAAATAAATGAACATGCATTGTAGAAAACCAGAGATATGAATGTTTAAAGAAAACACACTTTCTAGTGCTTAAAAAACAATAGTGTCAACTTGGGACGTGTGGTCATGCTTGACTAGTACAAAGTCAAAGTTTGAGACTAACCACAATGGAGCCCTGGTCAGATACACTAAGCAGGAGTCCTCAGTTAAAATGTATCCTTCGTACTTCAAAACATTTCAGAAGGATTTTCTCTTGTTGCTGAGCAAGACTATTCTTCTAGCCAGATCCAAGTTGATGTTGTCAGCTTGATTCTGCACGAGACCCCGAACCAACTCCTGATAGTCTAATTGTTGGCTGAACCTCCGGAGCTTTCAGCAACATGAACCTGAAATCCAAGCCAGGTGGCCATTAGACGTTGGTAGCTTAACTCTTGTTGCTGAGTCAGCCACGTTATTGTGTTTTCCCCAAGTTGTTCCAAACTTCTGGAACTTCCTCCTGAAGTTTCTCTTTTAGGTTTGAAGTGTCTAAAACACCAATCCAAGGGTCTTGAAGCTCTGAGATGGTCATTGAGATGTTGAAGCTACAGTTCCCACAATGCACTTGGCCAGATCCTTAAACGGGCACTGGACACACTCCAGTATAGGAACGTCTTGGTGAAGAAGATGCAGCTGGGCCCTGTTAATCTTTACATTTTAGGAAGTCGACTCCTTAATACTTGTGACGCCAGGCAGAGTCCTTTGGGCTGTAGTGCAGAGCGGGGATCCAGCAGGGCAGTCTTTCTGCTTCTTCTTGTTTCAAGCAATAGATCTCATTTGCCAAACAACTCCCCCTGATTTATATCTAGTGTTCGTGAGTGTCAAGCAGAGGGCCACCCCTTACCATTTGGGTGCTGGGTGCCACTCTCAGGTGTGAGCACTTTCTTCAAAGTATGGAGTATTCTTGTCCCATACAGCACTATTCTTTCAAAAAAGAGAAGCTCTCTCCTGGAGGATTAGATCTGACATAGACAACCACTTGCGTGGCTAAGATTCCCTACCACTCCCCTTCCTCTCCTTTCACTATTCGAATTACTTGGCCTTCTGTCTGGCTGGGGGTGAAGGATGTGGGGGTGAGCCTGTGCTGTCCTAAACTGTCATTTTGCCTTTACAGGCCAGTTTGGCTACTCCACTACCTTGTGCTCTGCAGCTTGCATTTCTCCTCCAACAGGAAATCATTTGTCTCGAGTCAGTGTAAGCAAGTGTAATTCCCAAATTGAAGGAGTTAGACATTCATGTTTAGTACCTTTGGAATTGTAATGATAAATCCATTTTATTGGTTAAGTCAAATTTATTATTACAATTTTTAAAATGCAATTTTTAGAAAGATGGCATTCTTTTCTGCTTTTAACCCTATATTCCTGATGCATGTCCCCAATAAATGTCTAAGGTCGGTGACAGCTGGGCCTTGTGCACTCCCCCTGGACAGCCACACAGAAACGGAGCTTAGGTGTGACTGATGGGCCAGCCACATCCTGATGGGCCTTCCTGGGCAGGACGGGAAGGAGGATTTGGGCACAGCCTCACACATAGACCTGAACAGGCTGTGTCCTGTCCCAACATGAAGGACTGCTTAACCTCCTGTCTGGAGTAACATATAAATATCTCTGTGCACTTCAGAGCCCCTCTTTAAAGGCTCTCCAACTTCAAAGGCAGCACTGGGAATCAGAACTGCACTTCTGACCCTACCACGTCAGTACACATGTGGAACTGAGAAGTGTTCTCTGTTTTTGATACAACTATGGTACGTTGCATTGGATCAAGGCTGGTCCCTATATCAAACCCACGCTCAAGCACAGTTGGCCTGAGCTTTTCAACTTGTCTTGGTCAATTGCAACCAGATAGCCCTTGGTTGGCTCTTTATTCTTTCCAGCACTATATTTCAAGATATTCTTCAAACATTCATAACTCCAGCTATAGTTCTTGGATTTCAGTTTCCTTGGTCTTGCTTTGTTCATTAGATGAAGCTCCATTGTTCTACCCAGGTGTGGTATCTTTTGTGTGGTATGACCCTGTTTTACTCTTTGAAGTGTTGCACAAATACCTTCACATTGCTTCTTCAATAAAGCCTGACTGCTCTGGGCCAAGCTTCAAGAAGGAGAGCACAGGTTAATTTAGGGTATGTATCCGACTTAACCTGACTAGGATTGTGGCTCCTGTTGGGACAGAGTGAATGCCCGTGCCAACCAGAAACCCATTTTCTAACAATGAGGGATGATAACATTTGTACAGGTAGGTTGAAGGAGCACTTTGGCACTCTTAACAATGATGTCATTATTTGTAAGGTGTATTTATGATTACATCCCTGTTCCATGGTCAAAGATCACTATTTCATACCAGAGATGAAAAATACATTTCATGAGGTTTATCACTGACCCCAATCAGTACCCTGGTGCCACCAGTATTATCTGACCTCATGACAAAGCAGCTTGAGCTTCTAATATGCCCCCACGGGGCTAAAAATACTAGCAAACAAACATTGATGAATGGTCTGCTTTCCACTTCCTGGCATCTGATCAGATCCTCCCTTCCCCATCAGCTAAGCCATTGCCAGGCTTTCTATCACTCAGGAGTGCAGATTGGGTGCTTACCCCTACATTGCTCAACCCAGGATCATACACCAGGAAGATCAAAATCAAAAGTCAAAATCAAAAGTTAACCGATTGCAAACATTCACTGCTTTCACATCTGCCTCCAGCAGATTGAAGAAAGAGGAGGAATTGAGGATAAATGCCACAAAAAAACTTAATTTTTCAAAACCGCAATTGATGAATAGAAGGAATGTGGATTTTGAGGTGCAGACCAGCTCTGTCAGTGAAGAGACATTGTAATTAAATAAAACATATTCACATTAACCTAATCACAGTGGCTGGCCCCTGACAGTGCATTTCAAAGGAACTTCCCTAGCCAAGGAATTTAAGATCTAGGTGACGGTCTGCCAGAAGGGAACTACAGCCAGGTGCTACTCTTTGAAGAATGCTGTTGGAGGCTGGGCAATGTATTTGCCTTATGAAGCTATCAGTATGGCAAATGGATTGTCCAATCTATCAAAGTGCTTCAAAACAACAGTACTTTAAAAGAAAAACTGTGTTTTGTATAAAATATCAGGAGAAATTCCCATGCAGAATTGGTCTTGGCATCTACCTGTCCCTTCCAGTCTCCAATGTGCTCTATCCTTCTCTCTTCCCCTCACCTGCTGATGAAGCTGAGGAAATCTGTGCCTTCCTTCAATTATTTTAATAGTTGTGGATGAAGATAAGGCAGCACTTATCAAAGTGGAATTAATGGCCTAGTCTGTAATTTGCTTTTAGGTTGAGAGAGGCAAAGAATCAGAACAGTATCTGTGTTTATGTTTGACCAAAATGTGTGCATGCATGTGTATGCATGGCTGCTGTCAGCCCATACCACTTGGGAAACACCAGACCCTACTGCAAGACTCTGCTGTGGAATTAGGTGCAAAAACAACAGTTGATGGACAGAATGCTGAACAATGCCATACATTCACCCCAGCACAGAGATCTGGGCTTAATCCATCTTTTTTTTTGCTCACCACATCTCCCCAGTTCAGACATGTCCATATGCAAATCAGCCTTGACCCTGTGCCTCATGGGAACAGTCCAGCACGAACTGCCACGCCAAATCTTCCCTGGACCAGAATCAAGTATCCTAGGACCGGTTTCTGGCTATCAGCCATCTTCAGCCAGGATAGCTTGACTCCAGTGGCGTGGAGAGCACGGGACTCACGTCTGAGCATACCAGTCCCACTCGGGGTGAGAAATGCAAAAACAACAGTAGGTGGCACTTCTTTGTTCATTTTTATGTTCTCTCCCTGTATACTGTAATTACCATGACTTATTACTTCTCGGACATGGATAGAAAGACGAGGACAAACATTTTGCAAAAACACATTTCCCTACAGAGAACGTATACATGCAGTGAGGGTGAGAAGTGATCTTCAAAGATCTTCAAAGATAAAGAGGATTAGGAGAGACCTACCCTGCTTCAGCACCTTAGTCTCACTGGTGCAGCCTAGATTAGATTTGTCTCAACAGGAGAGTACTCAGCAGTTATCAACAAAAATAGAATTTCTCAATCATTATGCACTCAAATGCTTTCATACGTTTTTTTTCTTTATTCCATATTACAGTCTAAAAACGAACTATGAGTTAAAATATTGCCACTAGGCCTGGGCGGTAAATTCCGTTCCGCTCGTGGAATTTGGATAATTTCGCGTTCCGCGGAAAACGCAAAATTGCCCAAAATACTGCGTTCACAAAATGCGTGTTTGCGAGATATTTCCCCTCGAGCACGCAAACAGCGATTGTGAACAGTAAAAAAAGCATCGCGAATAAGCAATTCCGCGTCTTCGACAAATTTCTGCGTGTTTGCGGAGATTTTTTACAGTTTTGCAGAGATTTGCACACCGCGTTTACGCAAATTCCGCCCACCACTAACTGCCACACAGACAACATGTGTTTGAAGTACCACCTATTGTTCAAGGCTTAAGTTAGGCAAGAGGTTTGATATCCTCTGGGACTGCTTGTCCATGGAGAAGCACACCATACTGTCAGTTTCATCTCATGTAAGTATCTGCCTCAATCTCCCAGGCCAAAAAACACCAGTAGCTTAGGTGAAGGCAGAGGTGGGGGTGCCTGAAAGTGTGCTCTTACTTAGCAGCTGTTGGGGTTGCTCCTCCACTGACACAGAATGAACAACTCTAACCTGGGCTATTGTGTGAAGTAAGCCAATGAGAATTGACTGACTTCTGTAGTCTCTCCACATCCAAACATAGTTTTAGCTGTGTCCTCTTTTCTGTCTGTACCAGAAACACATCTAATTTGTCATATTCAAATCCCAACTCACCCAGTGAATCTGTCAAAACATGAGCAAAGTTGTTTCTTTCTGCTTGATTAGTACGTGTGGTGTTCACGATGTGTCCTGATTGGCTGAATGTTCCTGGCTATATGTGGTATTTAAATTTGTGGTATTAGGGAACATGTTTCTTTGGCCAAATGTGTTTTTTTTGGGCTGATTTCCTTGGACCTGTTTTTTGTGTAACTGCCTATCTATAAGATTGATCAGAGTTTTCCCTGGTTGAGCATTCATCTTCGAGCTGAGGGTAACCCCACCTGTGACCTATCAATCAGTAGGCCTGGATTTGAATCTGTCTGATCATGTACCTCTGACTCTGAGTTGATGGGGAGGTCATCTTGGCTGAATTAGACATCAATGATACAAGTTGGTTATTGTTTGTACATAGAACATGGCGGTCATTGAAATCATAGTTACCAACATTCTCATTATAATGCTTACAGTTCTCATAGCATATCTCAACATTGCTTTCACTGATATTGACATTGTTATGCATACACAGTTTATGGAGTACATCGACATGGCATTTATAGGTATTGATGCTGTTGTACATGTATATGTCATGGTATACATTGACAGCGCATTCACCGATATTAACACATTGGTTCCGTACTTTCCAATATTAACATTCCCCCTCTAGATAATTTTTCAACTACATCATTTACCCCATATTTCATGACAGTCGCATTATTCAAGGTTTGCTGTGTTTCTGTTGTGTCTATTTTTGATTCCCCTGTAGCTTGCTTTATACCCAACTTAAGGATTGCATTTTTACAGAAGGAAACCCCCACTTGTAGGAAACCATACAAATAGCACAAGAAGAGTGATTTGAAGCAATGACAGGCAGAGTCAGGTCACTCATCCTCGAAACCGGGAAAATATCTCTAAACAAGTTCAGCTCAGGGGCACCTCCATCCTTCTTCATTTCAGCGTGAAGATGATGTAGTTGGTGGATGCCAAATGTTATTCTCCTCTCCTGGGTATGAAAGTACAGCAGAATGCAATGATTTTTACACACACCCCACGTTCTATTGCGGTCATCAAGTCCAACACATGCCAATGTTTTATCACCATTAGGCGAATAGCTCTTAGTATTGTTGATCATCTTCAATATTTCCCACCTGGTTATTTGCAATTCTTCCAAAATGTGTGTGTACTGAGCCCAGCTAAAGTAATCAGTAATTCTTTTTTCTCAAGCCTGATGCAATATAGTTGTTTTCTTTTGCAGTGGATGTGGAACAACTTGGACAGATCTTCTCCAGGGATGACGAGGGTTGGGTGTATATGTTTACGAGGGTGCAAAGGCATTGCCATCCAAGGATGAGCTGGATGTAGGCAAACTCCCCACATCACCAGTTGGTATCGATCAACATGGAGTAGCCCTATTGCATATCTGATACGTGTAGTATTGCTTCACAATTTGCATTAGTCCGAAGCGGTATAATTCTTTTGCCTCTAAAACACAATGAATACAGTGTAAGCTTCCATACCATTGGGGGCCGCCCCTTCCCTTCTAGCCATGTGTACCCATCATTCTCAATGTCTCAGATTTCCTGACATGGAGCATCTATGCTGACATGCAACCCTTTTGGATCATTGAGGATGCATGGCCCTGCACTGGAACTCCTTGCCTGGGGTCCATTTGTTGTTAAAAAATACTGCCCAGGATATGCTAATACCTACCCTGGGACCACAGACAGAGGTGGGAGTGGACATGTTTGTGTGCTGTGCGGTGACCTTGCGACCCCCATGAACCTTTTCTCTGGAAAATCTCGAGGGCAAACATTGCCCTCCCCTCCATTGCCTCACCAGCACTATCTGTCTAGCTCACTTTTGAATGTCCCTTGGCACTCAAAAAATATATAGTGCTGTGTGTTTGGTTTCATACCGGGTGATGTTTACCACTAATCTATGGGGTTATACAGGGTTGCATCTTGGCACTAATCTTACTTTTTTGGAGGCTATTTCTTGTGATAAGTAAAGTCTCTCAGCATCCACATCGTAACGTAACAGTGAGCGAACATAGCACAACCTAGCCGACCCCAGGGCGTCATGTGCTGGTACCATATGTTGTGCAAGAGTATGCTGTGTAAATGTAAATGTAAATGTATAGGCATTTATATAGCACACTACTTACCCGTAGGGTCCCAATGCGCTTCGACCGCTGCGAAACCCTTCCTGGCTTCCCTGAGAGATGGTCCCTTAATGGGTATCTCCAGGGTGAGACCAGGCATCCCCGGCGGTCTGGTGGGGCCGTTAGTGAAGATGAGGCAAGCTAATGCCCAGAGTTGCCGAGTGTGAACGCTGATCAGAGTGGGCACCGAGGCGAGAGAATTATCGAGTCCGCTGACCCTGGTCCAGAAACCTGCCGCGCCGGGAATCGAACCCTGGTCCCGGGCCGTCCTCTGCTCTCGGGTCTGCCGCCTCTAACCAGTGAGCCACACTACTTCACTTGTGTAGTGCATGTGTAATACTAGAGTTTGATTTAGTATAATTGTAAGTGAGGTGGGAGAGGTCCTGATGAATGTGCTGTAGAAATGTTGAGATTGGCACCATATTTCTCACAAAGGACATATTGTGCGACACCCATGTTAAGCAGATGGTGTACAAAGGTGCAATAATTCACAGCTTTTGGCACATACAAGCCTTGGGATGGTGTCTGAAGGGGTCGTCTGCAGTTTCCTGGCATTCGGTGGTGCCTTTACTTGGCACAGTGTAAAGAGTCAAACATGTGCATAAGAAATTGTTGTCTCTTGCTTGAACAATTTGACCTTGTCAAGGTTTGGGAAGTCTACAACTGAAGAGGGGGTGGGTCGCAGTGAAGGACTTATGGCTCGATTGTAGACCTGTTGGATAACAGTTATGGTTTGTAGGCTAGCAAAGAAAAAACATATATCATCATTTAGGTTTAGAGAATTCCTGTGCTTAACTTTTAAGGACGTATTCTGTACATTAATTTTTTGCAATTTGTTAGCGGGGTACTGGAAAGTGACCCCATTTGGGACAGCTTTTAGGGAACAGTAAGTGTTTAGTCATGGAATGCCTGAGTTTTATTTTGTTGGTCATTTGGTTCTCCCCCACGCTGTGACAGAGATGAATGTTTTAGCGGGTGATATTCATGGGTGTGTGGATGAATCATTTTGCCTATTTTTTTATGGGTGTTGTCAGCCCTCTAATACCCTACTTTCCCTAATGTGTGTATGTGTAGTGTTATCAATGTGGACGTTAGCTTTTGACCTAAACATGCACAATGTGCTGTGGAAGGAAGGGGGCATGTCACAATTCTTGGGGTTGTGGGTAATTGCAATATGTCCTGAAGACATGCATATGCCCCTCTGGTCCCTGACTATGGTGTGTAACAAGGTTTTCCCTAATGAAGTTGGGTGTTTTGACTATACCTTTTTTCTGGAAGCACCATTTTTGGGCTACTATTAGGCCATTGGGTGCCTTCCTAAGGTTTCATATAGTGTTAGTCTCATATGGTGTGGCATACCGGGGAGGGTTGAGAAACTGCTCTATGACCCCTGTATGGTTTGGATGTGGCAGTGTCTGAGATCAGGCCTACTGTTCCCTTGGCTGTTGTTTGTGAGACCCTGTGTTATTTGCTAAGACAAGCTGGGTGTGCTGGTGAGCAAATCTGTGCACCTTCATGGGGGTTGCGATAATCATCTATAGTACTCTTTTCCTTCTTGGTGCCCCTATCTTCCTCAGATACAGGATGCTTTGGGTCTGCCGCACTCTGCAGGGATCAGGAACTTCTTACCCGATGACACGCTACTCTCTGTGTTTTGGAGGCCATGATCCGATGACCGGACTTTGGATATTTTAAAGCATTAGGGGAGAGCAGGTGGCAAGATAACTTGCTAACAACAAGAGTAAGGTACGCGGCTGGGACTTGTCGTGCAGCGGGTAGCAAACTGGGATGGCTGATTGCTATGGTGTATTTTCCTGCTGACTTCGTGCTAAATTGTTGCTTATTTCTGCGTGGGCTACCAAGTTTTATGGGGGTATCTCAGCCTCCTGCCTGTGCAGAAAACCTGGCTTCTAGCACTTGGAACAGTGCGTCATTTTCAAATTTAAAGTGGGCCTACATGTATGGGAGGCCTACTTGGGGTCTTTTCGATCTAAAGATAGGAACCCATCCCAATTGGACTTGGCTGAGGGGACCGGGGACCTGTTTTAATGTACTGGTCGGGGGCTGCCAGACTGCTCTCCACTGGGCGTGGCCAGCCAACCCCACTCAGAGGAACAGCAGTAGAGTGGGACCTAGGCACCGGCAGGCCCCTGGATGGTAGCCCGAAGTCCTTCCCGAGTGCAAGTATAGGTTTTAGTTTTTTCCAATTGTCGTGTTACTAGTCTTTGTTGTTGGGGTGAGTTTTCTGAAGTGAGTACGAAGTGGATGAGTGGTATTGGATGTTGTTTTAGGCGTAGTGCCCATTTGAACTGGGTGATTGAGTAGACGTATTGCCTCCACAGACACTCACCACTTCCTGCAATGGCAGTGGCCCCAGTCCTTGCTGGGCTGGGTACTCTGCCTGCTGCTGTTGCCATGTGTTTGGCCAACCACCTCGTCCTTTTTCGGAGTGTGTTTGCTGACTGATTTCCTTGTGGCTGAATGCACTGTGCGCTTTGGTTGATCTGGGCTTGGTTTTGTAGATGGAGATTTTGTGGATATAGCTCAGGCTCACCGGTTTCATTATAAGTTTTCAGCCAACATTAGTTGGTCATGTGGCCCATTCAGTGACAGTAGTAGCACACTCTGCGTCTGGCTGCTGCCAGCCTCCTTGACTTCTTGACACCATACACAGCCACGGACATGCTCTATCTGATGCCGGCCATCCCAGCTGTTCCTTCACTGGGTTACACCAGTCTGTTGGTCGAGTGGGTCGAAGGGCCCGCATCAGAAAGCGATCTACTAGATCTAGGATCAACAAACCTCATCGATTCCAGCAGAACCCCAGCTCACTGCTAATATCCCCTGAATTTCAACTCTCCCATCCATCAAACGCAACACATTGAACCCTAGTGGCAAAGGGAGCATACGCTCCAACCCATACAGTAGAGCACTCGCAGGTAACTGTTAGGTTCATAGCAGTTCTCAATAGTGACACCACCATTGGGGGAGGGATGGTTGTAGTCTTCGGGGTCTAACATTGAGGGCGGAGGTAAAGGGTACACTCCCCCAGGGGATGCTCAGACAGTAGAATAAATGACAGGATGTAAGCTGGAGGACAAGTTTGTATCAAGGGAAATGGCGTACAGCACCAAGATAAGTAGGCAGTTTAGTTGAGAGTTGGAAGACAGACATGGATTGAGAAAGGAGAGGGAAAGAGCTCATGCCCGAGAGGTACAAAGGGAGAACAGAACGGCGTACCCTCCCCCCAAGGAGAGTGTAGCTAGGTCCTGGAATCCACGTGGAGGGGAGCCTGAAATAGAACCAGAAGGGAGAACCCTATTGGAAACAGGAACACCACCAGATGATCAGCGTAGGAGAGGGGCCGACCAAGAAAAAAGGGATCAGGGTAGCCTAGCGCAAACACAATTAAGACCTAGGAGAAGCAAGCAGAATGGCACCTCTGCACATACATGAGGAGAGCACTCACAAGACGTCTGCTGCTCCCCCCAAAATGCCGGTCAAACTAGCTGACCCCTTGAGATATAGTGTCAGGAGAAGAAGTCAAGGTCTTTGCACAACCATTGGGCCACCTGCTAGCCCACTTGACTGAACGGGAGGGCCAGTGCAATATACACTGGCCAGAGGAGAGATCCTTTGAACCAGAGGACATGGCCATCGCAGAAGACTGCATCCGGCATGCAGGGGGAGATCCCACATGAAATTTCTCCTACATGCAGGAATGCCTGAGAAGATGTGAATGCTGCGCTGGAGAAATGCCATCCTAATGCTCGAAGCCAAAATATTCCAGCTGTTACAAAACTGCGCATCAGGGACCATGTATATCCATGGGCTCATATACACAAAGAAGTGCTGAGGACCGAACGGCACCCATTGATGGACAGGGGAGGGAAAATGGATCTCAAAAGGCAATATCAAGAGTCTGCTCAGCAGCCTCATCTAGAGCCAACTAACACAGTGTTTTTTATCTGGCTGCATCTCAGCAGTCATGCTGAACAACACCGAGCATGACCGGGAAGCATTCAATTCATTCAGATACCACATATGGGTGTCCCTGAGGGAAATGTTCTCTGACCGCCCATATGTAGGGGGGATTAATGGCAGAGAGCATGAAACCTGGGGAAACCAGGACAAACTCTCTAGACAGAATGAGGGAATGATGGGGGCAGGAGACAAGACAACCATGGTCCGATATGGGCCCCTAGGTTGCATTTGTCTTCAATATTCTCAAAAAGGGACTGCCCACCGAATTACAGAGTGGTCTAGATAGCGTAGTAGGATTAGACACTAAACCTTGGTGGGAAATATAGGCCCACATATTACATTATTCCAGAAAAAGCAGGAAAAGGACAGGGAAAAGCAGGAGCAAGTCCAAAGAGATACTGTCAAGCTGGTCCAACATAAATTATTAAAAAAGACTGCCTTGAGTGAGTCACCAGTATTGAAGGGAGTATTTTGGGTTGCGCATATTCCTGTCTGTTCCTATTACAGCAAAACATATTAGGTTGCTGATATTCCTGACAGATCTTGTTCGATCAGGACATCTTAATTTATATATATTCCTGTTTGTTCCTGTTTATTCAAACATCTTGGGTTGCTTATAATTCTGTCTGCTACTGTTCGATGAGGATACCTTTGATTGTTTATATTCCTGAATTATCCTATTAGAAGAGGACATCTTGGATTTCTTAAACTCCTGTTTATTTTGACTACAGCAGGACATCTTGGATTGATTAAATCACTTTCTTTTCCTATTAGGGGAGCAAAAGACAAATTTACTTATGGTTGATGTATATGTATAGGGACAAGATGGGTCAAAAAATGGAGGATTGATCGCCAAGCTCTGATATTAATCGATACATTCCTTTCATCGTGTTTTTATTTGTAAGGCAATGAAGTCTATTGAGTGTTGTCAGAGATGTAAAAATCTGTCCCTGAGGTATTCCAGCTCATATGCCTGATTAATGCTACATTTTCAGTCCCCTGTCTGTTGAAACTAGGTCGGGGACAATCGAAATTTGCCCGGCGGTATCGCCTTTTAACCCACGAATTATTAATCAATGAAGAGGCAGGCGCTGGAGACGGGAAGGCAGGAAACAAGGTTTATTCTCTCCGGAGGAGAACACATCAGTTAGACAGCAGGTATCGTCATGAGGTGCTCTAACTGCATTTCTGAGGCCTGGCCTCTTATATACTGGTTTACTGCTTTATTACATATAACACATTCTTGGCGATACTTTGATGTACGGAAAGACATTCTCGGAATCCCCGCTCCAAGCCCGTTCCCACACACATTTACAGTTGAAGTCCCCACCCTGGTCACAACAGGTGATGATTATCGCGCAGCTGGACATTCCGCCGATTCACGGAATGCGGGGGTTTCGATCGGATCTCGTGGGGTGGGGGCTTTGATCAACTCGGGGGTCCTTTGATGTGGGAGGCTTTCTACTGTACGGGGAGGGGCAATAGATAGTGTCGGCAGAGCTAAGTGTCGGCCTGGGAACGAGGAACACAAACGGGCACAGGAAAAGGGGTTTTGCATCAAAGGGCCTGGGACTATGAAAAGAATGAAGGGAGGGGTCGCGCTGGGAACAGGATGGGGCTTTGAGGCAGAGCTGCGCTAGAGAGGGGTTTATGACCCAAGGCATGTGAGAGCGGGGGGGGTTGTCAGCGCGCGGGCCTTTTCGGGGGTGAAGGGTTATGCTGGGGGGGGTCAGTGGCGTGCAGAGGGTGGTTCTGATCGAGGCACCAAAAATGGCGGGTGCGCACGACAAAAGTGTGGCATCCGGGAAAAGGCAAGATGGCGCAGATAATGTTTAACAAAATCGTACTAATTTTCCACAGTCCTCCCTTTAACATATCCAAGACATCTTGCTGGTCTATTTCCTATTCATGTCTATTGTGGCGATCATAAGTAAGTAGGAACCCAGGTGAAGGAGCTATAAACATTACATTTAAAATCTTTCGTTTTAGGAGGCGGGTCTATCGAAAAACTTGTTCGCAGGAAAGTCATAGTAATGCAATACAAAAACGATTCTGTAGCGAGAGCAGTGAGTACATTTCATAATGTGAACTGATAGGTTATTACATATACAAGTTCTGATCAGATTTGGATTGGAGCATAATCAATACAATGGTGGCTGGGAGAGAAATGAGACGTAGTCGAAACGATGACTGAGGGTGTCAAATGTTCGAAGTTAATGAGTTCTCAGTATTCTTTGTCGTCTTTTGTTGGCGCTGTGGAGCACCGGCGGTGGAGCTACGGGTCCAGCTCTATTCTAGGTCCCGCGTTGCAGGGCACGACCTTTCCCTCGCATTTCTGGTCAGAAAGGTCCCTTTCGCCCTGTGTCCTTTGAGTTGATTGTCAAAAAGTTCAGATGGAAGAAGGGTGCGTGTGAGCAGTCCTTTAGGGTAGGTCGGAGAAAAAGGGGGATGGAGCAGGGCCAGATCGGGAACAGACTAGGGGGACGGAAAATTTCATATAGGCAGGCTCATGACCGAGTTCAGAGAGCGGGGGCTTTTCGGCACACGTCGGACGTCGAGCAGGGGCATCAGGCCAGCCCTTTCCTCTTATTTTGTCGAAAACAGTGCCTCGTCCCGCAGCTCCTCATCGTCGCGGTCTCGCCTTGGCCAATGTCGCAGATGTTCCATAGTCCGTAGCCAGGCCACGTGCTCCCACATCCGGTCCTTCTTTCCTCCGGCAGTCGTACCCTTAAATGAGTTTGAAAAGACAGTCTTTAGAGAATTGGCAGAGGAAGGTAATCACATAAGTCTATTTCTCTCCCAGCTCCAGGCAAAAAAATGAAAACGTCCGTTATTTTAGGGTTCACAATTAACATATAAATGATCGATGATGGGCCTGCTGGATTTACTATGACTTTCCTTCACGACTATTTCTTTGCTGTTTGTTGGTCGTGGTGCGGGATCTGGTACCCCTTTTTTTTTTTTTTTATTACAGTTACGACAGTTCTTCTGATGGAGACCCACCTTCGTAATATGAGCCTTACAAAGCTACACCGTTCTCTAGGGCTTTATATTTATAAAGGGTGCTGTGAGCTATCAACATGGTCTGATAGGTATCTTGCTGAGGGACGAACATAGGCTAAACATTTTTTCTATCTATGCATCCTGCCTTTCAACTAAACATTTTTTGCTTTCAACAGGGTTCATTGCAATGATTTTCTTCGCTTCGGCCTAATCTTTAACTTTGTAAAACATCATTCTGGTTCCTACATAGCCTCTTACGACCTGATTACTTAATTAGAAAGGACAGGGGTCTTATGGGAAACAATTAGGGACATAGGAAACGGTGGTAAGGGCGTGAGTAGACCCATCTCTTATGACCGGGGGTGAGGGACAGTTTTATAACTCTCGTCTGGGGCAGCTGATACGAAACAGGGGGCGTTCCTGGAACATGAGGATGTTTCGATCATTCTGTTTGGGTATT
The DNA here is from genome assembly GCF_964261635.1 of Lissotriton helveticus. NCBI lineage: Eukaryota > Metazoa > Chordata > Amphibia > Caudata > Salamandridae > Lissotriton > Lissotriton helveticus. The sequence goes on from NC_136064.1 coordinate 130,693,564, forward strand.
TCGACAATTCGGGACGGGGAAGGTCGCGTTTATCTGAGGCATCTTTTTATAACACAGGAGCCGTTGACATGTAGTTCCCTTTTATTTCAGGTCAGATTAGGGAACCTCAGTCGTCTTACCCGTCCTTTCCCTAATAGCCAAACCTCGGTTCCATCAATTTTAGCAGAAAGGAGAGGTAGTGACACGGCGTCAGGGTGGGTTTATTAAAGACAAGTTTTGTGCAAATACTGGCGGTATTTGGAGCCAATTGGGTGGTATGCTAGGGGTGGCGGTTTGCCAATTTAGGTGCTAGTCGTTCGGAAGAGTCGAGAGAGAGAGAGAGGGAGAGAGAGAGGGAGAGAGAGAGAGAGAGAGAGAGATGTGCTAGATAGTACACGTGCAACATAGGGAGCGGCCGTGTATTTAAGATAGACTATTCAGCGCATTACTTGACACGAGACATCGCGGGTCGGTGTTAGTATTTTGAAGGCATGCGGTTCAGGACGGGCAAACATTAGGCAGGGTAGAGGGGACATGCTTTAAGTAGTGAAAAACACCATTGTATCGCACTTCTCGCATTCTCGGACCTTCGATCAGTCAAGTCCACGTCTCAGTCGTACAAAAACATTTCCTCATAGGTTCAGACATACGCGGCACGTGTCCATTCACGTAACACGGCACAGGTTCAGACATACGTGACACGTGCACATTCACGCAACACAGCACAGGGGTGACCGTGTTTTATCGTATCATACGACCTCTTGGCTCTCCCACTACAAGGGAAATTTGCAGGTGTGTTTAGGTGCCATCTGGCAACGTTAGTCCGCTTCGTGCATCAGGCATGGCGCGACTTCGGATCTCCATCATACCGAAGTCGTGATTCTAATGTAACCTGCAGAGGGAGGAAAAAAGGGGGGGGGAGGGGGAAGGAGGGGGACAACATTCGCGCATTTCGATGCATGGGCACAAAAGTTCTTTATTTACCTCACACTCGTCTCTTCTCCTCGGGATAGAGTCCCTGAGGTCTTAGTTTCCGAAGCCGGGTGAGGGGTGGGGTAGTGCGTCCTTATAGGTCGGGTGCAGGGAAACGTAAAAAGGAAACTAGAGGTACCTAGTGCGAGGTATCTAGTTGGTAGATGTATCTCGCTATCGGGGTCCTTAAATCTCTTTCAACGCTGTGACGTTCTAAGGTTTATCAGTTCTTCGGTCAACTCTGTTCCCTAATACCTTTGAGCGTCGTATTTTATAACATTTACATCGTTTCATTTTACCCATCTTTTACATTCCATCATTTATACCGTTTCGTTTTACCCATCCTCAGAAGTCGAGGTCTTTCTCCATGCGCGAGTTCATGAGTCAGTCGCGTATCTGAAGGCAGAGTATCGTGTCGTAGATCCGATCCTTCATCCGGGGCTGGGTAACCATCTTCTAATAACCTTAAAGAGAGAGCAGAGTAGGGTGCACAGAAAAGAACTCTCCCGCCGATCCCATATTTTAAATAAAGCATGCAATACCCGTTCATAGTTTCGAAAACCTTTATTTTGCAAAATCATTCAGTACGTAGGATATGAGGGTGCAGTCGTACTTGGCCGGGCACGGCAATGGCTAAAGTGCGTACAGTGGGGTGTTGTTTTGCAGCGATAAAAACATTTGAAGGATTTATTCATTCATTCGTAGGAAACTAAAACGTCTATCAATTGGTTGGGGGATCGGGGGCATTTATTTCATAATTTAGAAGCATAGTCAGACTAGTTGTAATCAGGTTTCCTATATGCATACCATGTGCGTGCGTCATAAGCGAGGTTATACATCGGCTATAATAAAAATATAATACATCGTACATTTGTAATCAACATTTTTAACGGGATCCTTTTACATGTTCGTCGAGTGAGCTCTCCTTCTTTCTTGTCAAGTGTACAAAGGATCATATATATGTCTCAGAACATCAAGTTTTGTATTAGTGCAAAGGAACACCACGAGGTGTTCGTAAGTTCCTATTGATACCGGCGCCATTTTGGGCGGGGCCGGGTTAGTCCGGAAGTAGCATCAGGAAAAAAAAATGTTTCATACAACCGGCAGTTGGACCAGAGTCCTTTTCGGCAGTTCGAGAATTCATGCTAACAGAAGGAGTGGCTATGTCATGCTTATTTCGTTAGTGATCAAGGCAGTTGTCCTTTACCGGAAGCCTGCAGGGGCTGAGGGCTCCTCCGGGGATTTTTTTGTAGAATCTTCAAGGCTGTGGAGATGCTGTCGGAGGTGGGGGCTCGTGCCCCGGTGGGCAAGCGTCCGAGTTACATTGCTGTTCAAAGTTACTCTAGCGGCCTAGACCCGCCTTCCAGGGGCTCAGACGCCATTTTAAGGCCCTGCAGGGGCCACCCTTCGTCGAGCCTGCAAGAGTGGAAGAGACCCTTTGGAGTGAAAGAAAAGGAACTCTGTGTCGTAGGAGCAGGACATTCAGCTAGGGTGCAGCCGTGGCGCCCCCACCTGGGGGGGCGGGGGGAGACTCGTTCGCGCCGTCTCCCTCTCCCGGTGCACTCCACGCTGCTCTTTTTAATGGGCCTGCACGAAGGTCTCTCCACATCCTGTGCTCCACAAGTCTCATGCTCAGTGCTGTGGAAGTATGGCCACCTGCGGCGCACATTCGGTGCTGCACAAGTATCGGTGCAGCCATTGTATATTCGGTGCTGCGAAAATATGGGCACCGTTACATGTTCGGTGCTGCGCAAGTATTGGCACCACCGCCTGGCTGGAGGAGTTCGGCGCTGGGCCGGGGGCTGGGAAACCTCCTATCCGTGGAGGTGGGAGAGGCTCGTCCGCGTCGCCTCTCCCTCCCAGCCCAACCTGGACAAATTTCTGCAGAGGTATTTGTGATGGCCGGACTGGGGCTGGGAAGCCTCCTATCTGTGGAGGTGGGAGAGGCTCGTCCGCGTCGCCTCTCCCTCCCAGCCCGACCAGGACTAATTTTCGTGGAGGTATGTACAGGACATCCCTCCCTCCCCAGAGTTGTCGCAGCCATTGTTCATGATAGAAGTGGCGCCTGGCGTGCTGCTGCGGCCATTACGGAGGGGAAAAGAAAGAAGTGTCCTGTCCTTCTCTGGACCGGGCTTCCGGTGGATGTCGGCCGGACGCCCCTTGCTCTGGCCCCATGAACGGGTTCTTTGGCTCATCGGCTGCAGCCGGATCCAGCTGGCCCCAGTCCCTGGCCATTGGTGGCCGGGCCGGGGGAGGCATGTGGCGGGACTACCTGCAACTGTCACGTGCCACCGTGGCCGGACCGCTGGCCCCTGCCTCTCCTCTGGTTCCCCCATATGTTAAGATTTCCTGACCGAGTGTTGGCAGCAGGGCCCGCCTTTTATGGGTTGCCGCCGGTTGGGCGTAGCCGTAACCCTGCCCTACTTTGGAAGGTTCCAGAATGGGGGGGTGTTCTGCTGACTTTTATTTTCTACAGTTTACCGTTCTTGTTTCTAACGTTATTGTTTCTTGCTTGTTATGTTAAATAAAAGTTCGTGTTCATCAGTGGCTTACTGATTTCGTTTCCCATTCCTTTCTTTCCAGGTTGTTTCATGCTAAAGTTTCTGTTAACAGAAGTTTAAGTACCACGGTAACACAGGCAGAGGAATGATGCAGATTCATACATTACGTACACACAAACTCAGACGGGGAGACAGTAACAGTATGACACACAAAGACCCAAAGACAAACATAAAACAGTGATTGGCCATAATTATCTCTTTCTGTCTGTTGATTTACAGCTAGATTGGGTTCCCGTCTTATCATTGTCCGATCTATGAAAACTCGAGCATGTCACTGAAATCGGCTTGGCGAAATCTGTGCCATCGGGCATAATCGAACGTGGTGGTTCTATCTGGCCTGTCCAAGTCAGTCCGATTCATCTTTGTCTCGCGCCTTTTCCCTTTCTGCCGGCCTGTTATTCCTGTCGGCCCTCTGCTCCTACTCACGCTCAGTAGAGTCGGGCATTGGGCTTTCCAGTGCCCGGCATATCTACAAAAAGCACATTGGTTTTGCCCTAAGTCTGGCCGTCCTGTGTGTAGTGTCGGGGGATAACTTTCGGGTCGTGGTGTCCAGGGGTTGTCCTGTTGATATATTCCTCTACCTGCTCTGTCCTCGTCTCTTTTCTTTCGTTGCATTGCTTCTTTGCGCCACATACCGAGGCAGTCGAGCATAATAGGCGTTGTCTTATTATTACGAAGGGCTATTTCTAACGTTTCTATTTTATCAAGATCGAAGGATCCTACCAGTGGCCACTGTTTGTCTCGACTTTCTTTGGTATACCTGTGCCACAATTTATTATAGGCTATGGTAACTAATCCATAGTTTATGAACATGTCTTTATTAGGGGTGCCTTCCAGCGGAGCTAGATGATCCACCTCTAATAAACGGTCCGGGCTGAACCAGCTATCGACCAGTGGGGAGAAGACAGACATGACGGCTCGCAACGAGGGACAAAAAGTCAGCACTGCCTATCTTATCACTGTGTGCAAAGACTAGACAGAATATTTCTATTCTACTTTGTTTGCAGGCAGTGAATACCTCATGAACCAATAACAAAACAATGAATAGATAAATGATCAGTGGGGAGAGTAAGTAGATCCGCAAAGGTCTGCGTGCTCTACCCTTTCACTATCTGCAAAGGGGAACCTGTTCTTTCCTGTTTGTAGACAGAGAACCTCCAGAAAACAATCCGCGAACAGTAGCTCGGGGTCAAAAACAGTTAATCAGCGTCCGTTAAAATAAATAATTAATCAGTGGGGGAGAAAAATAGGCACGACGGCTGCGTTACCTATCCTTCACTGTTTGCAAAAGGGAAAGAGCCTACTGTTTCTCCGTGTGCAGACAGTGAATCTCCAAATAGGTCAACAAAGAGTAATACTAGTATTTTCTGAACAATCAAACAATTATTTTGCGGTTTGTCGTGTTTACACGACCTTACCCGGACCGTATGGACAGTTTCTTGTCTTCCGAATCCAGCGCCCGATCGTCCTCTTTTTCTCGTATTCCTCGCGGCACTCCTAATGGTTCCCAGTCAGGACCGTAGATCACTCGAGAGAGGTCTGTTCGGAACTAGTGAAGTTCGGATGATCGGCTGCCAGACGAGGGTCTATTGGGCAAGAGCTCTCCCGATCGTTGCAGTCGTTCACTCTGTCGTCAGGACCTCTCCCACTGGATCCACGAGTCGCTGATGGGCCCCACGCTTGGGACGCCAATTGTTGAAACTAGGTCGGGGACAATCGATATTTGCCCAGCGGTATCGCCTTTTAACCCACAAATTATTAATCAATGAAGAGGCAGGCGCTGGAGACGGGAAGGCAGGAAACAAGGTTTATTCTCTCCGGAGGAGAACACATCAGTTAGACAGCAGGTATCGTCATGAGGTGCTCTAACTGCATTTCTGAGGCCTGGCCTCTTATATACTGGTTTACTGCTTTATTACATATAACACATTCTTGGCGATACTTTGATGTACGGAAAGACATTCTCGGAATCCCCGCTCCAAGCCAGTTCCCACACACATTTACAGTTGAAGTCCCCACCCTGGTCACAACAGGTGATGATTATCGCGCAGCTGGACATTCCGCCGATTCACGGAATGCGGGGGTTTCGATCGGATCTCGTGGGGTGGGGGCTTTGATCAACTCGGGGGTCCTTTGATGTGGGAGGCTTTCTACTGTACGGGGAGGGGCAATAGATAGTGTCGGCAGAGCTAAGTGTCGGCCTGGGAACGAGGAAGACAAACGGGCACAGGAAAAGGGGTTTTGCATCAAAGGGCCTGGGACTATGAAAAGAATGAAGGGAGGGGTCGCGCTGGGAACAGGATGGGGCTTTGAGGCAGAGCTGTGCTAGAGAGGGGTTTATGACCCAAGGCATGTGAGAGCGGGCGGGGTTGTCAGCGCGCGGGCCTTTTCGGGGGTGAAGGGTTATGCTGGGGGGGTCAGTGGCGTGCAGAGGGTGGTTCTGATCGAGGCACCAAAAATGGCGGGTGCGCACGACAAAAGTGTGGCATCCGGGAAAAGGCAAGATGGCGCAGATAATGTTTACCAAAATCGTACAAATTTTCCACATGTCTATTTAATTAGCTGCGGGTCTCTAACCTTCCCTGTGTGTCACACTGTGGGCCAATACTAACAAGGGCCACTTCAGTGCTCATCTTTAACCTCACAATAATGTTCTGCTTCAGATTGTTATACACAGTTCGTCCCTGGGTGGTGATGTGTGAGTAGATCAGGAGTGTTCAAAAATGCAAAAACATTCTTACCAATATGTTATGTAAATTATTCGAAATTATTGACCATTTTGCCAATTAACTAGATGGTCCCTCCCATGAAAATTGAGCCTATCTTACTGGTTAGGTAATGCACTATGTGTAAAAAACAATTACTTTGCAACAAGCCTAATGTCACATATTTCAGTTAACTTCACATCTCTTATTAGAAATGCACCCTGTGATCCTGACCTGATGCCCACTCCAATTGTAATTCAAATCATGTTGCTCTAGGTGCTTTATGTCTACTGTACACTCAGTGTAACAGATTGATCGCCCTCTGATATGGATCAATCAATCAATCAATCAATCAATCATTTGTAGAGCACACTACTTATCCATGAGGACTTAAGGGGCTAAAGGGGGGGAGTGCAGCTACTGCTAAAAAAAACAGGTCTTGAGAAGTCTCCTGAAGGTCAGCAGGTCCTGGGACTGTCGCATGTGGATAGGGAGGGTGTTCCATGTCTTGGCCGTGAGGTGGGAAAATGATCTGCCGCTGGTAGTTGTTTGGTGGATTTGAGGAACGTTGGCGAGGGCGACGTCAGCGGAGCGAAGCTGGCAGTTCGGGGTGTAGATGGTGAGTCATTTGTTGAGGTATGTTGGTCCGGTGTTGTGGAGTGCTTTGTTAGCATGGGTGAGGAGCTTGAAGGTTGACGGGGAGCCAGTGCAGGTCTCTCAGGTGGGCAGTGATGTGGCTGTGGCAGGGTAAGTCGAGGATGATGTGTGCGGAGGCCTTGTATATGCATTAAAGTCGTCTCCAAACTTTGGCCATGGTTTCTGAGTTGAGGGAATTGCTGTAGTCTAGACTGCTGCTGACGAGGGCTTGGGTGGCCGTCCTTCTGGTTGTGGTGGGGATCCATCTGTAGATCTTGCGAAGCATGCAGAGGGTGTACAAGCAGGAGGAAGAGACGGTGTTGACTTGCTGGGTTATTGATAGTGTTGAGTCCAGGATGAAACCCAGGCTGCGTGCATGGTTGGTAGGTGTCAGTGCAGCTCACAGCTTGGCCACCCACCAGGAGTCGTCCCAGGCAGAGGGGGTAGAGCCGAGGATGAGGACTTCCATCTTGTCAGAGTTCAGTTTCATCCATTCTGTGAATGCCTTCATTCCTCCGTGGAGGTTTGTTTTGGCGGTGGCAGTGTCCTTGGTGAGGGAAAGGATCAGCTGGGTGTCGTCGGCATATGAGATGATGTTGAGGTTGTGCGATCGAACGATGTTGGGGAGCGGTGCCATGTATATGTTAAAAAGGGTTGGGCTGAGGGATAATCCTTGGGGTATGCCGCAGGTGATCTTGGTGGCTTAGTATCAAAAAGGGGGATGCGGACTCTCTGGGTTCTGCCGGTGAAGAAGAATGTAATCCAGTCCAGGATTTTGTTGCAGATCCCTGTGTCATGGAGGCGTATGCATAGGGTATGGTGGGAGATGGTGTCAAAGGGGGCCAAGAGGTCCAGGAGGATAAGGGCTGCGGTCTTGCCATTGTCCAGCAGGGTCCTGATGTCGTCAGTGGCGGTGATGAGGGTGGTTTCGGTGCGTGGTTGCTGCGGAATCCGGATTGTGATGAGTCCAGGATGTTCTTCTCCTCAAGGAAGTAGGTCAGTTGCCTGTTGACAGTCTTCTCAATGACTTTTGCCATGAACAGGAGCAGAGAGATGGGCCAAAAGTTCTTGAGGTCCTTTGGCTCCGCCTTGGGTTTCTTGAATAGGGCGTTGATCTCAGCATGTATCCAGCTATCTGAGAAGGTAGCCGTCTCGAAGGAGCTGTTGATGATCTTCTGGAGTTGGGGTGCAATGACGGAGCTAGCTTTGTTGAAGATGTGGTGAGGGCAGGGATCGAATGGTGAGCCAGAGGGGCTGGTGTTCATGTTTTTGAAGATGTTGTTGTTGTTGACGTGGTTCCAAGAGAGCAGGATGCCAGTGTGGTTGGGGGGCAGTGAGTCTAAAGTGTTGGCGGCTGTTGAGGGGGTCTAGGTGTTGAAGCTGTTGTGGATGTCTGTGATCTTGCAGTGGAAGAAGGGGGCTAGGGAGTCGCAGAGGTCTTGCGATGGCGGGATGTCGTTGGAGCTAGAGCTGCGGTTGGCGAGTTCTTTCATGATGTTGAAGAGCTCTTTGCTGTTGTGCGCGTTGTTGTCAATGTGTACCTTGAAGGAGGTCCTTTTGGCAGTTCGAATGAGTTGGTGGTGTTTGCGGCTGGCGTTCCTGAGGGCTGCATGGTTGTCCGGTGTCTGTTCATTTTGCCACTTCTTCTCGAGTCCTCGGCAGATCTGCTTGGAGGCCTGGAGGTCAGTGGTGAACCAGATGGCCCTCCGGTCGGTGCACCTGTTTGAGGGTTTCCTGATCGGGGCAAGAGTGTTGGTGAAGTTATCGATCCATTGCCAGAAGTTGCAGGCGGCTGTGTCGTTGGGGTTGGTAGGTGGGTCTAGGGCAAGGGTGGGGTTTAGCTGGTCCTTGGTGACCTTGTTCCAGCTGCTGTGGGGGATTCATTGCGGGTGGTTGTGCGTGGTGTGTTTCTTGAAAGAGAAGTGGATGCAGCGATGGTCGGTCCAGTGGAGTACGGTGGTGTGGCTGAAGGTGACGTGAATGCTGGCAAAAAGGTGGGCTCAAGTGTGTGTCTGGTGGAGTCGGTTTGAGTCCGAGGTTGGCGAGGTTGGTGAGCAAGGTGGTGGAGTTGCTGTTGTTGGCGTTCTTGAGTTGGAAGTTCAGGTCTCCGAGGAGGAAGTAGTCTGTGGAGGCAAGGGTATGCGTGCTGAAGATGTCAGTGATGGATCGCTGAACTGTGGTCGGGGCGCGGGAGGTTGTAGAAGAGGGTTCCTCTGAGGGTGGTGTTGGGATCGATGTGGATTTCGAAGTGCAGGTGTTTGGCTGTGCTGAGGGTGTCTTCGGTGCTGGGAGAAATTCTGAGGGTATTCTGTGGACTATGGTGATTCCTCATCCTGGTTTGTTGGTGTGGGTGATCTTGTAGCCGTACAAGATGGCTATGGCAATGTCGGGTGCCGAGAAGGGGTTAAACCAGGTCTTCGTAAGGAAGATGACGTCCGGGGATGATGAGTCGAGTAGGTCCCAGAATTCAATGGCGTGCTTGTGGGTGGAGCGGGTTTTGAGTAGTATGCATTTGAGATGGTTGTGACCTGCCTTGGTGGGGGGCAGGACGTGCCGATGTTCGGTGGCTGGTGAAGCTGCAGCATCAGCAGGAGAAGGCTCTGTGGGTGAGCTTCGGGGTGGCCTGGAAGCAGGTGGATGATCAGCCGGCATTGCGTTTGTGGAGGACGTTGGCATCAGATCGGCATCGGGTGTCGTGGAGCTCACAGGGGCTAGGGGTCTGGTGCTGGGCGTGGTCTAGGTGCGGTCTAGGTGCAGACAGGCTTGCCTTAGGCACGCCCGCTGCACATGGTCACCATATGAAGGGGAGGGGGCGGGAGCAGAGGCAGGGAGGCGGAAGCGGTTGAGTCAGGGGAAAGGCCGCAGGGGCCGTAGGGGCAGCAGGAACAGGGGGAAAAAGGAAACAATTATGGACAGAATAGAGTGGGCAAAGCAAATCTATAGCAGTCAGCAATAAGAAAAATGCAAGAACCACATGAATGTGCGTTGCTTGAGAAAGTTAACAGTGATCTCTGGAATAGTCCTGCAGAGTAAATACCGGAGGTGCCTCATCGGACCAGAGGTGCAGGGATGGGCTGCTGGCTTGAACCCTGTCAGGAGAGGGGCTCGATGCAAGTGTGGTCGGCAGTCAGGCGGAGCTGCTGGGGAGAGTGCTGGCATTGGCCCAGAAGTCAAGGTTTCACACAGCGGTCGCCATACGAAGGAGAGGGGGCAGGAGCAGAGGCAGAAAGGTGGTAGCAGCAGAGTCAGAGGGCGTGCCGCCTGGACAGCAGCAGCGGGAACAGTGGGAAAAAAGGAAGCAATTATGGACAGAATAGTGCTGGCAAAGCAACACTAAAGCAGTCAGTAATGAGAAAAATGTGAGAATCACAGAGAGCAAAAGTGGAACACAGAGTAAATACTGGAGGTGCTTAAGCAGACCAGAGGCACAGGGACGGGCTGCTGGGGAGAGTGCTGGCCTTGGCCCAGAGGCCAATGAAGGATTGCCAAACAGGGAATGGTTCCAGTACCTGCCAAAATGACTGTTCCAATTGTTGAGTGAAGACATCTTCCTGAAATATGGTCCCCGTTGTGCTCACATGAATGTTATCAGTGATCTCTGGAACAGTCCTGCAGAGTGCAGAAGCAGCCAGGATAAGATTGCCGCCGAGTTTGCCCTTAGTCACTACAAAGGGATGAAAAGTGATGCCCATGTCCCACAAACCTCAGCAGGTGGAGCGTTTAGCAGTGCAGCACTTAGATGCAATCAATGGGACGTGGCTTGTTTGAGTATCACTGAAGATAGTCATTAACCAAGAAAGAAGGGTCAAAGTCAACTGCTCCCCGGATAATTCAGCAACGTACTGAACAAGGTAACAATTAATTCTAATGATGTACTTCGGTATTTTGAACCATACAGTTCTGCAGCCTCATTTTAAGTTCAAATATTTTGTTTAATAAATAAATCAAGGACAGTCCATCCTACTTTATTCTTTCCAGCACCCTTCTCTTTCTCTGAACGCCTAACCTTTTTACCCACTGCCACCCTAGCCACCTACACCTTTTTACTGCCTGCAGTCATCCTATGAACCATATCTGTTTAGTAATGTATTGACATATCACAATTGCCAATTAATTTGCAATCTACAGGCCTGACTTCTATCTTGGCATTATGTCCATCCATCCTGGAGGTTTCAATCTGCTCATCCTATTTATGGAGGTTTATATATGCAGAGAAAAAACGCCATCAGGCTTATCATCTGACCAGCAGGTCTCCTCTGTCCCCAGCACACATCTGTTTGTCCTTCAGACCAGCAGCCTTGCAAGAGTGTAGCAGTGCAGTGATTATTCTGCGGTCCTGTTTTCCCCTTGCCATATGCAACTGTCTTCACAATCATTTGAGATGAATGTGCAAAAAGATCACACCTGCATACCTCACTATAAAGCACACCTATTTTCAGACCATGACATTTTACCTTTCTCTTCTAGAAGATGCAGGAATTAGAGTTTATTTCTTACCTTATACTTCATCTTTATTGGGTTTTATTTACCTGATCTAATCTTGATATGTGTAAAATGATATTTTTGCTTGTCTCAAGTTGGAAAAAAACATACTTTCAGGTACAAAATGAACTGTTATGCTTGAGGAGATAATTAGGATTGTGCTACAGTTGATTGCGCTCTTGTGCAACTATTACCCAGGCAAATATGAGAGAGAATTGTCGCAAGAGTGAATGCTGTATCTAACGACAGGCACTCGCAGGAGAAAGCATTGGAATGATCTGCAAGGGGGAGTGCACTCCCTGGCCTCAAAATCCCAACTAGAGCCCCAGCAGATGGGTGGTTCTTCTCTCAGCCTCAAGAACCTCTTGCCTGGGAGAAGTAGGAGTAGGGAATCTTCCACATTTAAGTTTTGCAGAAATCCTTGATGAATTCAAGACTGTATGCCATTGAACAGCTATGAGCTGTTTATAGTTCCATATGCATAAATATGTTCTTTATTTTTATTTTTTAAGGTGCATTTTTACTCAACAAAGGGCATCATTTTTTTTCATATTCAATTTTAATAATGTTATCAATCTTATGTGTTACGGGGTATATCATCTCTTCATTCTTAATAAATAATCTCTACAGACATTCATACTCATGTATATTTGCTCTACACTGCTATCAAGCACCATATTTGCCTTCCCAGCATCTTCATTATTTTTAACTTAAGACATGTTGTTTGTTTGTGTTTATGGGTCTGTCTAAAAACTAGAGCATTGTTTTTACTGAGATATACTAATTTATAATGTATTACGAAACACAGCTCTTTTATTTCATTAGTGTCTCTTACTTATGTTTCACAACTACTTCACCAGTGTTGGTGGTCATGGACTACATCTTCCTTATGTACCATGATAGTTAAAGTTCATGTGTGCTGTTTTAAAAGAGAATCATGCTAAATGTTCCACTAGTAGCAGCTTCAGTGATGTACCAGTCTTTTCTATAAACCTATGCTGAAAGATTTTACTTTAGGCTGTTTTCTCTCATTCTCAATTGTATTTATATGTAATCTGCGCTCCATGGTGCTCATAGGATAATACACGTACTGATGAATTCTCAGGTTGTCTACAGCCTTTCAAGGTAATGTTTAATGTCATACGAATATTAAGACAATATGGAGTAATGCAATATGGTAATATTGTTATGGGAAAGGTCCATGTTAAATCACACTTCTGTGAACTTCTTAGGATGTCAAACAAAAATACCATGCGATTAAATATTAGCAATAATCTTGATGACCAGGTTGATAACCAATAAGGCAGCCTTTCTGTTGTTCCTCCTGAACTTATTGAATTTATGTTTTGGAACAAAATTAATAACAAAGAATGACTAGAATCTGTTGTGGATTTTCTTTTTGTTTTACTTACAAGAAACCAGGCGGATGGAGAATACACATATAAATGGGTTCAGAAAATACCACATTCCAGTTATCCCTACAAACTATGTCAGATTAAAGTAAAGTCTATGCACCTAGGTTTCTAATAGTTTGCAATTCCCCAAAATAGACAAACTATGAAATAATTATATGTGAAGCCCTGGGACACGCACGGTTAGCAGTGATTAAGATTTACAATCCTGCTTCCACATGGGAAATAACAGGTACTTTATGAAAATTGGAAACTGATCTGGAGCGCCTTGATGCAACAAGGAGTAAGAAAATGATAATCTGATGGGGGGTGACTTGAATACACAACTGTGCAAGATGTCTTCCAAAAAAATATGCAGACTGACTAAACTAGAAAATGTTGGCCAATCCCATTTTAATCATAACCAATATAGAGATATGATGAACAAATTCATATTTAAATTTGACCTGGCCTGTTCTAATAATCTCCCCAAAGTATGGTTTGATTCTGAATGTTCCATGGCCCATACAAGAATAAAGGAGGCATTATATAAAACCCCTAGACATTATATAAAACTCCTGAATGCAAATACGAGGTACAGGCATGTAGAATAGGTTATAAATGGGTGGTGAACCAAAGGAAACCCCCTAAATGGGAGAAAGCCTGGTAAGCTTTACATGTGGTAAGCACTAACATCAATAATAAAGCTTTCTGGCAGGTAATTAATTCCTCACCATTGAGAGCGGATGAATGTCCTAAGATTAAGGTTGCGATCTTGGAAGAAGAATGGATAAAACATTTTACTTGCATTTACTCTCTTCCTCTTGGTACAGCAGAACAAGATCAGGAAAATAATCACAATTATGTTAATGCCTCCTCTGAAGTCTCCACTATTACCCCCTTTTTTTTGGAGGTATAATAAGTGATACATTCAAGAAAGGACTGGATTTCTATAAGACAAATGCTGCCCTATGGGTGCCTCTCCTGACCTTGGTACTGGGGGAATGCTGTAATACAGGTCTTTACCCACGTGGGCAAAATCCGCTACAGTCCTGATCTATAGGAAGGGAAGAAGGGAGATCATCTTATCCCTGCATGGTATAAACCAATCTTCCTTCTTGATTCTGTATTATTCTGAATTGATTGCAAGACTGGGCGAAATGTTATCTTGTTGGACCCGCAAAACAGGATCTGCCCTTGGATTGGGACAATAGAGAAGGGCTTGAACCTGAGTATTCTAAATGGAAAGTAATCTAATCTGAAAGAGGGGAACATCTGTTGATTTGTAATTGCCTTTCAATGGGTCATTTAGGATGAGTTGTGGATAATTATGAGAGACTTGGGGGTGGAGGAATCAACTTCCTAGGAGACCTGTATTTGGGATGTAGAGTCAGGGTAAGATATGGGATTAGGGGTGAATGTACTTAACCTTTCAAGAGGGGTTAGACAGGGCTGTGTCCTAGCATCTCTACTTTTCTCATCATATATAAATAATGTTGGTGCTTTGCTAGCTAGTCAATCTCAAGATCCTCTGCAGGTGGGATATTGTCCTGTCCCGGCCGTATTCTATGACGACGACACCATTCTCATGGCCCGCACCTCCCTTAGCCTACAGAGATTACTTACACATTTTGTTGAGTATATGCAGGACCTTTTTAAAACATTAATTATGAAATGTGAGAGGAGAACAGCTATTTGTTAAGATATAAAACTCAAGGGCATTAGTATTGGTTTTACAAATACTTTTTTTCATTAATAAGGAAGGCTTATGGATTCATGCTATATCCACTAGAAAACTAAATTTCAGAAAAGCATGTACAGATTTACAAAACATTGCCAGATGATTGGGCAGAAACCCCGTTATGAGATGATAAAGATTTACAAAGCCAAATGTCTGAGTGTGGCACTATACGGGATGGGAGTATGGCAACACACCGAATGTATGTCATTGCAAATGGTAGAGTTGAGGCGGATCCAAGATGGCGGAGTGAGGGTCCGTGCTGGTTGACTCACCCGTGAGCTCCGCTCCCTTCTACAATAACTTACGATAAAAGAGAAAAACTTATGGAATCATCTCGGCTGAGCCGCGGCCGCAGCCGATCTGAGCCTTAAACTTCCCGAGAGGAGACCCCTCTGACGACGGTTCTTGCATTCCGACAAGCTGATGCTCTCGCTCCCGGTCACCACCTGGCTGTTGCAGCGGCTGCTACGAGGGCGGATCAGCAGTTCTGGGATCGGCTGGCTGGGTCCTGCTATCAGCCGGCGAGTGAGCACCGGCGTACTTTGGATGCGGAGGATGTCTCCGAAAAACCCAACTCCACTGCCGCCACGACAAACCCGAAATAGCAAACAGGCGGTGGTTACAGCAGCAGCCGCGATGAAAGCGGTGGCGGTGTTGGCCCCCCCGGTAATTTCTTCCTCTGCTACCACCCCTGCTGCCACTGCCACTGCTATTGCATCACAAGCTGTATCATCGACGGCAGCGACGGCAGTGGCTTCCTTTTCACAGACCCTGGAGGCGCCCATCATTGATGCCTCGCTGGTGAATAATGAGGCTGTTGTGTCCGCCTCTGCTCCTGTTCCAACGGGGGAAAGGAAAACCACCGGTGCAGCTAAACAGGTACCGAGACCGTCTATTTTTCCAGCTGGGCCACAGACTAAGGCGGACAGAACGGGGGCCAAATCATTAGCAAATTCGGGGGGGGGATGGGAGAAACAACCCCACAACCCTTAAAGAAAACCTCTACAATTCCTGATACTATCCAACAGGGGGGAGAAGTAGCAACGTCTCTAAGCTGCCAAGACGCTGAGTCTAATCCTAACTCTGAGACAAGTAGGGATGTGGGCTCTACTGATCCCCTAAGTGTACAGGATACGGCTATGGAGCTTAATACTAGCAAAATAAATAAGATCTGTACCAAGCCGCCAATTAAGCTAGCACCAAAGATACCCCTCTAGCGGCACTATTCCAAATAATTTGGAGGAGATACCAGAAGCCCAGGGGGGCGAACTTGAGGCAACTGATGAAAACACAGTACGCACTCTGCTTTCTATAGACAATGAGCACGACTCCTACGAGGATTATGAGGCTGAATCTGAAACTGAAGAGGACAAGACCCCAAAGAGTAAGGGCAAGGGCAGACAAAAATCTAAGAAAGGCAATAGGGCTGGCGCTATCTCTAAACGGCAAAAATTGAAGTCTAGTAGCAATTTACCCCTGAAAAAACACACATTGGAGAAAAGCCCGCTTAGAAGTTGGATTGTAACAAAGGGTCTGGTTAAAACTATGACATTGAGGTTATCAGGTGGAAGCCCTACAGATTCTCTGCCAGCAACGATCTCCCCGGAGAAAAGCTTTCCAATTGATCCCGATAATTTACCTTTGGCGGATCAGATAGAAGGACAGCGACCTCAAGAACAAGAGCAAGAGCAAGAGCAAGAGCAAGAGCAAGAGCAAGAGCAAGAGCAAGAGCAAGAGCAAGAACATGCGAAGGGGTCTCACAATAGCTTGGAGCTAAGCTCATCGGATGAAGTCAACCCTGACTACCCTAACACTGACGCCATTGCTCCTGTGGAAAAGTAAATTTTGCCATGTTCTGTGTCCCTACGTGTCATCCATCATATGTTATGTGTGCATGATTAAATATGCATATGCATTCCCCATGTTCGATTAATGACGCAATTATAGTTGTGTCCACCTCTAGTATGCCAGTTTCCAGTCCTCGTGAATACTACGAATATCAGGCCTATGTAAAGCTACGTTGCCACGTTTCTCAGTGTGCACGTTATTCTATTATAAAGTCCCCGTTTCTAGGCCTCAAAAGGGCCTGGACACCAGATTCAGCTCCTGTCTCCAGAAACCTCGCTGAGGAGCGATACAGCCCCCACCTGTATCCTCGACCCTTCACTTACTTCCTGCCTCGCAGTGCCCGGCCCAGCCTGGCTCAGTCTCTGAGTCTGCCAAGAATATGTTATAGTTCCAGTTATCAGTTCAGTCCTCCTTCTCTGCATTCCTAAGCTACTGAACTGCATCAATAGTTTCCGTCATTGTCTAGCCTTCAGGGCTCCATGTTAGAGAAATACTGCATTTAATGGTCATTTAATATTCTTCATCACGCACTACATGTAGAATAATGCATGGTCCAGTCTTAGAATCAAGTTAGCCTTTCCCCTCCTGACTTCTAGTTTATATCAACATGTTCTCTAAACATCAGATACTAGATAGGGTTTAGGTACATGTCGCCCTGACTCTCCAGACTTCAGTCTCTGCTCCTAGCACAGAGTTCATAGCCCCCAGCTTCTCCTAGTGATACGTCATTGCTAGTTTGCGCGCACCATCAGGTTAGAGGTCCCGGCTCCTTAGGTAGCCCCCTCCATGGTTTCCGCCCCATTCATGACATATTCTGTTACGTTTGCATCACATGTCTATGTATACGCCCTGTTACACCTCTTTTCGCCCTTATCTTTCGCGACTGCTACGCGTCACGCCTTCTGCTCCACCCACTGCTACGCCTACTGCAATGTAATGCTATGTGTTTGCGTTATGTATATATGCTCATGTATTGTTATTAAAAGTTAGCGCGCTCATTCCAGATCCAGCCCCAGCAGCTGCTGGGCCCTGCCATCCTATTCCTATGCAGGTTGTCCTGTTCCTGTCCTTATGCTGTATTAAACCTGCAAAACTCCTACTACCTCGAATCTTGACTCTTATTTATTGAGCTATCTGTTATGATATATGTCTAGTCAAAAATAGGGTATTATTTATTTATTTACCACATAATGGCGCCCGAACAGGGACTTGCCCTTTCCCCACGCGTCGGTGAAGCCACGCCGACCCCCTGACCCTCTGCAGTCGTGACGGAACTCTTCTGTGCACCGGCAGATATTTCTGCTTCAAGTATCCCTCAGGCCCACGGAGGAGACGGAGGAGGCGGTCCAGCATCCAAACGAGACGGTGGAGGAACGCGGCGAGTCCCGACCAGAGCCCAAGCCAAGAGTTCAAGGTCCGAGGTATCCGGAGGCCCACCCGTAACTGAAGTCCGAAGTTCGTCGTCCGTCGTCGTAGCAGTCCAGTCCAGTCCGAGGCTTTCCGTTCTTGCTGCCCGGTGAGTACCATTACTGGGGTAGTATCTAGACAGGGTCAATCTAAATTGACTCTGGTCCGTGGGTTGGTGGTACACAGACTCACAAACGAAGTGTTCACCTAGGTGGATACGGGTCTTGATGCGTCCCTTTACGGGACCGGTATGTTCCGTACTGTTTCAGCAGTGCATCCAGTAACTCTAGTCTGTTCCGTTCTCGAGAAATTCTTGTGTTTCTGTTCTCAGTATTCCAGGTAATATTCTGTCCGAACTGTTATGTTATGATGTTGTTCAATGTATTTCCAATGTCGTGGTATGCTTGAATTGTTCTCCCAATTGTTATTGTTCCTCGTGTATTGTATTGTGTTCCGATTCAAGTTTACAATGTCTCTCTTTTCGAGATTACGTCAGCTAAAAACTAGAAAGGGTTTGTTAGAAGAAGCAGTTCCTGTTCCGCCGAGGGACAGTCCAGGTCATTTTATGTATCAGAAGCATGGCATAAGCGCCATATTGTATCTAGATTTATGGGTAGAGTATACCAAACAGTTAGAAGAAAAGTATAGATGGCCCGTATCGGGTACATGGGATGCCGAGTGCATCATGCGAGTAGAAGAAGCATTATGGAAAAAGAAAGCCAGACAGTCACAGAAAGATGCCATCGAGTTATGGCGTAAAGAATCTCATAAAAGAACTGAAAAGGAAATCAGAAAGTCAGAATTAAGTAGAGAATCCTTAGAACGAGCACAAGAAAAAGAACTAATCGAGATAGGTGAACAAGTCAAAGCCGAACAGTCAGACAGACAGAGGCATGCCCTTATTAGGGGTATGTATCCTCTCCTTGCCGAGGGCTTGCCAAAAGCGACCCCAGAGGCATCCAGTAATTTCCCGCCACCATTAGTTCCGACCAAGCTACGTCACAAACAGACCGCAGCTGATATAATTTTATTTCGTCCTATTTGGACGACACAGTCCCAGAATATGCAAATCCTGTTCGCGCTCCGCCAGTCCCTGTAAATCAGGCACTTCCCGCTCCTCCAGACACCGGAGTACCCGTTACGGTACCCCCGGTCCAGTCCGCCATACAAGTCCAGCCTGCATTTCCATTTCCCACTCTGCCAGGACGAAGAGCCTCAGTAGACCTAGACTCCAGTTTAGGGGCCGCAGGGGGAGGTACTCCTCAAACCCCGCCGCCACACAAGCGTTTAACGTTATCCGAATTACATGCACAAGCGTCACAGCGTACGCCCAGACATCAGACTGTAGCAGAAATAAGAAAATCCCTTGCCGAATGCGGCTATGATCCAGTCCCAGGCGAGGATAATATGGTTTTATATTCATTCCGCGTAAGAAAGGTGGCCGAGTATCTAGTCACCTTACCGAATATGAAAGAAGATCTAGACAGAATATATCGTTTCATCCGTACAGGAGATGATCCAGAAAGTATTAGCGAGGCCATGTCTCAAAGGAAAGCCGAGATCCAGCTCATGATATTAAAGTTTCTGATCAATTGTCTAACAAGAGAACAAGATTACCCGTCTAAAGATCCGGCCGAAATGAAAATCCTGACAAGGTGGAGTGATAATATAGCCGAGGGTAAGCACAAGACCGTCGGTGCTGTGGAGAGTATGTACAAGAAAATCCGTAGAGAAATAATAAAGATACACGAACAACGTAAAGCAGCACAAGTAAGCGAGAAAGAAAGTAACTCTGATACTGAAGAGGTAGAAGACGAGAATCCCTCCAGAATAGCGTATGTAGGAAAATCTAGATTTCCAGATCGCCATTTACGCCTAGAACACAAGTCTACTTTCCATCATCCAGCACCAGAACAAGGTTCTCTAGAACAAGTGTTTCAAGCTACCGATCACATTCTGAAATCACGAATCGGTTACAGTGAGTTAAGTACCATGCATGAACAAGAACTAGCCCGATCAGCAGTCCGATGGATTACTGATTCTACCACTTTTCCAGACGAAATAGTGGCACAAATGTTTCTGAAACTGCCCCCAGCCGAACAACGACTGGTGGGTATGTATATGATTCAGCACCTCATTACATTGTATGAGGGTCAGCACTCTGATCCAGGTCCGTTACATGATATCCTGAACGAGTTACTCCAGTATAGATGGAAAGGTCTAGGTACCGATTTAATTAGTGTCATTCTAGAACAGCGTCACAAATATAGAACGTTTCTGAACCCGCATTTTGTTCATGCCTCACCTCCAGAAGGTAAACCATTTTACATGGAAAGACAGAATCCGTTACGAGAAGTCCACCCAGTTAAAGGAACGGGTGGCGAAATGCAGCGAGTGTTTGTTTACACTCCAATAACAAAGATGGAACTCCTCGAGATGAAGAAATTAATTCCCTGTCATGACAAAGATCCAGCAGGGTTCCATAGAGAATTAAAAGACATGCTCCGTATGGGAGAATACACATACCCAGATATAATTAAAATGTTAAAGGTTCTGCTGCCCGCAGGGGTGTATGAAAAGCTAAAGGAAAAAGAATGGGAGGTGGGAGAGAAAAAGATCGATTGGGCAGTTCTAGAAGCTGAAGACAAGGCACGAGTACCAGGTACCGGTCTTGGAGATAAATGTAAAGAATTACCAGAATTATTGATACAAGTTTTGCCCAGATTATTGACAACTAGAAAAGAAGACTGGGATGCAATCTCAGCCTGTAAACAGAAGCAAGACGAGGATATTAGTGATTTTTATTCTAGATTTGAAAAATGTTTCAGCATCAACAGTGGCCTCAAGACAAGTAGTGAGTCATACCCTCACCTTTTTGTTACTAAATTAGTCGAGAATTCAAGCCCACCAATTAAAAATCGAGTTTTGAAAGTCGAAAGTACCTGGCAAGCTAATACCCCGTCCCAGATGTTGCAAATGCTTCAATACCACCAGAATAGAATCAGAGAAGAGCAAGAACACGAAAGAAAACGTATGAAAGACACGAAAATGAAAGTACTAGTTGCACAATCTGTTCCTCAAGACAGTCAGAAGAGGGGTCCGAATCAAGCCAGTCATCCTGCAGCTCCCGTTAAAGGGAACTGCAATTATTGTAAACAGCCAGGTCATTTTATAAATGAGTGTGCAGTTCTGAAACACAACATAGCTACTGGTAAAACTAAAGAAAGACCACGTCCGCCTAGACAAGAACAAGTTTCACAGATTCCTCAGCCACAGAATGCACCACAGACAGTTACCGCACCGCAGCCTATTGCTGCAACACAGCATGTTACATCGCAGATGTACCAGTATGCACAGTCTGAGTATCCAGAGTACCAGCAGTATTCATGAAACAGCCTAGAGAGGGAGGTAGGCTTGCCTCTCATCGAGATACCTGTAGATCAAGAAGGTCCCTATGTTCACAGTCAAGTATTAGGGAAAGACAGAAAGTTTTTGATTGATACAGGGGCAAGTAGGACCACAATTAGTCACGCCGAAGTTCCAGGGGCTCCGCTCTCAGGCTCAAGAAATGTTTCCCTTGGATTTTCAGGAAAACCTATCGTAAATGAGATTTCAAAGCCAGTTACTCTAGAAGTAGGTCCATTGTCCCGCACTACTGATCTGTTACTTACTAAGTCATGTCCAGAGAATCTATTAGGCATTAAAACACTGAAAGAGTTAGGTGCAGTTATATGCTGTTCCCCAGAGGGAATACGATTGTTCCTACGTGACTTTAAGGGTCACTATGTACTACGAGATTTTGATTCAAGACTGTCTAATGTTCCACAGTATTTATGGGCGCAAGGTCCAACTGATGTAGGTTACATGCAAATCACACCCTATCGTGTGACTCTCAAGCCAGGTGTAGTGTTACCACGAATCAGACAGTACAGATTGCCACCTGAGGCTGTAGCAGCCTTATCCAAAATTATTGACGAGCTTATTGCTCAAGGAGTGGTTGTAGAAACTGACTCCAATGTATGTAATTCTCCGATCATTCCAGTCATGAAACGTACTGATCCAAATGCACCCCCAGTATATCGATTAGTGATTGACCTACGAGAGCTTAATAAATGTATTATTCCTCAGTACCCAGTTGTCCCAGATATCTCTTCCCTATTAACGGCCATTGATTCCGAAGCCACGTTCTTCACTGTCATAGACCTCAAGAACGCATTTTTCAGTGTCCCTATTCATCCAGACAGCCAGTTCCTTTTCGGATTTTGTTTAAATGGAAGGAGCTATATGTTCACACGAGCTCCTCAAGGTTTCACAGAAAGTCCTAGTATTTACAGTCAAGCACTCAAGAGACAACTAGACAACATTCACATGCCAACTGACACTGCCCTGCTCCAGTATGTCGATGATCTACTGATCACAGCCCGTTCTGAACGTGCTTGCGAGCGGGCATCCCTTACAGTTTTGTATTTCCTAGCCGAGATGGGGCACAAGGTGTCCCCTTCTAAGCTTCAATTCTGTGTCCAGCAAGTGGTATACTTAGGACACTTACTGTCCAAGAGGGGTAGGCAGTTGACACCAGACCGTATCCAGTTAATAGCGAGTCTTCCTCAGCCCAAGACCCAGAAGGAGGTACGTGCTTTTATCGGCCTCACTTCTTACTGCAGACAATGGATTCCTCAGTATGCATTTCTAGCCAAGCCATTGATACAGTTAACGACACAGGAGGCAGCCGTATCGACTGTCCTCCCTTGGACATCTGAACATACACTTAGTTTCAATGAGTTAAAGAAAGCTTTATGTCAAGCTCCAGTTCTAGCAACACCGAACTACAGTAAGCCTTTTACACTTTTCGTCACTGAACGTGAAGGTACAGCATTATCTGTTCTCACACAAGATCAAGCAGGACAATACAAGCCCTGTGCTTATTTTTCGAGCACATTAGATCCTGTAGCCCAGGCTCTGCCTGCGTGCCTCAAGTCAGTTGCAGCCACAGCACTAGCTATCAGACAAAGTGATTCCATAGTCTTAGGACATACCTTGACAGTACAAGTTCCACATTCTGTGGAAGTTCTTTTAAACCGAACACAAACTCAGCACTTGACAATTGCACGTTTAACAGGTTATGAATTGACACTGTTCCAGCCACACATAGAAATCAGACGCTGCAACATTCTAAATCCTGCTACACTGTTACCATCAGTTAATTCAAATTCTGCCACACATGACTGTGTGGAAGTAGTTAACATTACGACAAAGCCAAGACAAGATCTGACAGATATTCCATTACCAGATCCCGACCTGACACTTTATGTGGATGGTTCATGTATGAGAACAAGTACAGGAGAACTAGTCGCCGCGTATGCAGTGACTACTGACACCGAAGTTATTGAAACACACCGTATTGATACCCTGTCCGCTCAAGCAGCAGAGCTAGTTGCTCTGACACAAGCCTGTATACATGCCAAGAACCAGAGAGTTAATGTTTACACAGATTCACGCTACGCATTTGGAGTTGTACACGACTTCGGAGTGCTCTGGCAGGAGAGAGGTTTCATGACTTCTCATGGAACCAAGATTCAGCATGGTCTCCTTATTCAAGCTCTGTTAGATGCCATACACTTGCCGACATCTATTGCTATCATGAAGTGCAAAGCACATACGAAAGTTACTGACATTATTTCCCAAGGTAATGATCTAGCAGATCGCACAGCCAAGCTTACAGCACAGACTCCAGACATTCAAGTTAATCCGACACAGACACATACTCCAGATCCGACTACATGTATGACAGTTAAGGACCCTACACAAGATGTCATAGATATCCAGTTACATGCTACTCCTGAAGAAATCAAGAAATGGTCCGAACAAGGAGGGGTCCAGACAGATCAAGGATGGTTAACGAAGGGTAGAGCCACATGGTTTCTCCCCGACTCTATGGTTCAAGTCATTATTAATACCGCACATAGTCCAGCACATTTAGGAGAAAAAGCCATGTTAGACAGTATCCAGAACATTTGGTTCAACAAGCATTTACGAGCTGCAGCCAAGCAGAAAGTCCGTACCTGTATGATATGTTGTCAGTTTAATCCAGGTAAAAGTGTCCCGGTGGAACAAGGTGGATTCCAGCCCCCTGACCACCCTTTTGAAGTCCTCCAGATGGATTATATTCAGATGGAGCGATGTCGAGGTTTCAAGTATGTCCTTGTAGTTGTATGCGCTTTGTCCAGGTGGACAGAAGCATATCCAGTCCCAGATTACACAGCCGCGACCACTGCCAAGCAGTTGGTTCGTGAGTTCTTCCCCCGTTATGGACTCCCTAGAGTCGTATATTCTGACAACGGCCAGCCTTTCTCATCTGAACTCATGAAGCATGTCTCCCTGTTATTAGGGTACCAGTGGAAGTTCCATTGTGTACGCCATCCTGAAGCAGCCGGTCTCGTAGAAAGACATAACCAGACCCTGAAAATCCGTATTGCAAAAGTGTGTAAAGAAAAAGGTGTGGACTGGCTAGTAGCTCTGCCAGTCGCTTTGTTTTATATGCGCATGGTCGCACATTCCAGATCAGGTCTGTCCCCGTATGAGGTCGTTTTCGGCCGCCCCCCTAATATGTGGGGTACTCCTAGACCCCGAAGTATTACCGATGTTTCAAGTAATATGCTGACAGATTACCTAGCTTCCTTGATGTCTGCCCTCAACTCATGTCGTTCACAGGTTGCTGCCGCATTTCCAGACAATACCGAGGTGGCACCGCACGAAATCGTTCCAGGATCCATGGTGATGGTCCGCAACTTTGACAGATCAAGTCCGCTGGAGCCTCGTTGGAAAGAGCCCCGACAGGTCCTCCTCACCACCCGTACAGCCGTGAAGTTGGAAGGACGCAAAGGCTGGGTGCACCTTTCTCATGTCAAACTTTTTAATGGACTGAAACCCGTCTTAAAGAACATTTCCCAGGATTTGAAGGATTGCCAAAGCATTGTTCTCAAGGACTGTCCCGCAAAAGACATTGCTACAACCCCTCCCCTGTTAGAGAAAACTCCGCAGCAGGAGTATAAACAGAAACTACGGTCTAGTAAATTAAGTCAGCCAGTTTGATTGTCTAAGTCCTCCCCTAGGTGAAACGGTTAGACTGTTTCTGACATGTATAAAATAGACCCCCATAGTGAGAGAGTTAGTCAAAACTCAATCCGATGTATCGTTTTTCTATGTTTCATATTGTTTCTCAGCATTATGATTTCCTGCACCAGTTATGCATTTTACCTATGTTTCCCAGTTCTTCATGTAAATAAGTCTGCTAATGCTACAGTAGAGCACACGTTTAGTGACCTGCCCCCTCATGAACTCTCTTACCGCCTCGCCATGCGAAATAACTCATTTATCCGCATGTTACATTACTCACACCAGACCAGCAATGCCACTAATTGTTGGGTGTGTGGTCGACTCCCCCCTTTCCAGACACCGAAGGGAGTTCTGCCACTTTTTCCTTATCCATTTTCACATAATGGTTCGTGTGGAGCATGGTCCACGTTAACGTCATCCTCAACAGATATGTCTTTTCTTAACAGTACATGTTTTCCAGACAAGCAAGGTCTTCCCCACAGAACAGGTTTAGATCTAGAAAATGAAGTATATAATCTAGGAAATTATTCGTCGAATTTCATGGTCCTGAATGTTCAGTCTGATACTACTCCAGACTTACCTGCTATTTCAGTACTACCAGTCAAAGGCGAATTATGTGTCCGAAATAATGGTTCCGTACATGTAGGACATAGTGAATGTACTACTATTGTCAAGTATAGTGACAGTGGGAAATCTATTTTCAAAGCTTCACGTCATTCATATTTTATTTGTGGTCAAACCGCATATGTTCGTTTGCCCCTCGATTGGGAGGGAACCTGTTACATTGCCTTCCTACTGCCACCTGTTTTTCTAGCCCCACCTGATTATCATAGAAACACACATCTAGTACACATTAGACATAAAAGGGAGTCCCCAATTGTCGATTATACTGAAACTGCTCTAGAACAGTATACAGATTTCAACAGAGGTTTCTTTTTCTTTATAGGACCTATCCATAATAGTAAACTGATCCGTAGGTTAACCAGAACTCTCAAAGCTGTAGTAAATGAGACTGCCTCTGCTCTAGGTAACTTAACCGAAGAGCAATCTGCTATGAGATTTGTCGTTTTACAGAATCGTCTCGTCCTTGACGTCATACTGGCCGATAGGGGCGGGGCCTGTAGGGTCATCGGATCTAGTTGCTGCATTTTCATTCCAAATAACGCGCCGTCTGTTTATTCAGCTATAACCAGACTCCATAAAATTGCCCATCTGATACACCAAGACCCAGGCACCTGGACATGGTCCGGTTGGTTCTGGAATATAATTTCCGCATGGGGATGGAAAATATTGTCCTTCCTAGGTATTGCAGTAGCGATCATATTCAGCTGCTGCCTCTGTATACAATGTGGCCCTGCGATTTGCGGCATTTGTGCTACCTCTTGTATTCCTAGTCCCAAGCCCCGTTCTAAATCCCGTTCCAGGATAATTCGAGACGAGCAAATGATACTGTATGAAATGATAGATGGTATCATGAAAATTGATGTTTCCTGATGAAACGTAGTGACAAGGAGGGAATGTGGAAAAGTAAATTTTGCCATGTTCTGTGTCCCTACGTGTCATCCATCATATGTTATGTGTGCATGATTAAATATGCATATGCATTCCCCATGTTCGATTAATGACGCAATTATAGTTGTGTCCACCTCTAGTATGCCAGTTTCCAGTCCTCGTGAATACTACGAATATCAGGCCTATGTAAAGCTACGTTGCCACGTTTCTCAGTGTGCACGTTATTCTATTATAAAGTCCCCGTTTCTAGGCCTCAAAAGGGCCTGGACACCAGATTCAGCTCCTGTCTCCAGAAACCTCGCTGAGGAGCGATACAGGCCCCACCTGTATCCTCGACCCTTCACTTACTTCCTGCCTCGCAGTGCCCGGCCCAGCCTGGCTCAGTCTCTGAGTCTGCCAAGAATATGTTATAGTTCCAGTTATCAGTTCAGTCCTCCTTCTCTGCATTCCTAAGCTACTGAACTGCATCAATAGTTTCCGTCATTGTCTAGCCTTCAGGGCTCCATGTTAGAGAAATACTGCATTTAATGGTCATTTAATATTCTTCATCACGCACTACATGTAGAATAATGCATGGTCCAGTCTTAGAATCAAGTTAGCCTTTCCCCTCCTGACTTCTAGTTTATATCAACATGTTCTCTAAACATCAGATACTAGATAGGGTTTAGGTACATGTCGCCCTGACTCTCCAGACTTCAGTCTCTGCTCCTAGCACAGAGTTCATAGCCCCCAGCTTCTCCTAGTGATACGTCATTGCTAGTTTGCGCGCACCATCAGGTTAGAGGTCCCGGCTCCTTAGGTAGCCCCCTCCATGGTTTCCGCCCCATTCATGACATATTCTGTTACGTTTGCATCACATGTCTATGTATACGCCCTGTTACACCTCTTTTCGCCCTTATCTTTCGCGACTGCTACGCGTCACGCCTTCTGCTCCACCCACTGCTACGCCTACTGCAATGTAATGCTATATGTTTGCGTTATGTATATATGCTCATGTATTGTTATTAAAAGTTAGCGAGCTCATTCCAGATCCAGCCCCAGCAGCTGCTGGGCCCTGCCATCCTATTCCTATGCAGGTTGTCCTGTTCCTGTCCTTATGCTGTATTAAACCTGCAAAACTCCTACTACCTCGAATCTTGACTCTTATTTATTGAGCTATCTGTTATGATATATGTCTAGTCAAAAATAGGGTATTATTTATTTATTTACCACACTCCGCATCCAGCTACTTACTCAGCTACTCAACTGCACGACCATGCAACAGCCGGCTCTTCCTCTATAACTGAGATACTTGTGGGCCCTTCTTCAATCTCTCAAACAACTGATTTAACTAGAGAAAGAGCTGGAGCTGGTACCTCCTCTCTGGACGAAATACTCATCACTCTGAGTAAACAATTGAGCAATCAACGGGCAGAGGCACAGGAGTATTATCTCCAACTTAGGGAAGATAACAACAAGATGCAATCTTCACTACAGGACCTTACCATCAAAATCGGGGGGGTCTCCCAAGAAACTATAGAACTACAGGAACGGGTGGTACAGGTGGAGGAGACAAATACCAAACTCGAAGGAGCAGTGGAAAAACATGATGACCAGTTGAAGGCACTGCAGCTAAAGGTCGAAGACTTGGAGAACAGACAAAGGTGATCCAACCTACGACTTTTTGGTATTCCGGAGAGATCAGAGGGCTCGGACCCTAGAGCTTATATAGTAGGGGTACTCCAGAAGGCCTTCCCGGACTTAGCAGATTGGGATTCGGACTCGCAAATCCAGAGGGCCCACCGTCTGCCCCTGATTCAGAGGAACAAAGGAAATCAATTTCCCCGCCCTTTCCTCATATATTTTGGTAACTTTCTTCTACGCCAAGCGGTTTGGCAGAGAGCCCGCCCTAACTCTCCAATTGCTGTAGGAGAGTTTTCGTTTTTTGCACGCTCAGATCTTAGCAGGGATACTATGGACAGGAGGTGGCAGCTCCGGAAACTGATGGATCCAATTAAGGCTCGTGGAGGGCAGGTATTTCTTCAAGAGCCCGCTCGCCTCAAGGTTATAAGAAACGGACATACGTACTTCTTCAATGATGTTAAAGAGGCAGAGAATTATCTTTCTAGTATTAGCTCTAGTCAGAGCTAAACGTAATTTGCATTAGCATAGATAACACTGAGGAACTAGGTACTCCAGGGGGAGACCGAGGGGTATAAAGTTACAAAAAAAAAAAAGGTGAGGGTGAGGGGGGAAGATAAAAGGAAAGGAAAGATACATGCCATTTTTTACAGTATGTACTATGAAACTTGTTTATGGAAGGTGGAGGGGGCGGGAGCGACTCATGGGGTGTTACCATACGTGCTGCCTCACCAACGGCAGCAGTCACTGGAGGGTGGTTCTTCCCCGGCTGGGGAGAGAGCTAGGGGGGTGGGAGGGGGGTGGGACCCCTTCTCCGCAGGTTGGGGGCAAGGGGAGGAAATGGGGGGGGGTATAGTAAAAATTGTTTGCAGGATGACAGGGGGAAGCAATTTGATAAAGTTTGGAATTCTTTATTGTTTTTCGATGGTAGTATTTTGTGTTATAGAGGCTTTAGAGAACTAGCTTTTTTATATGACTATCTGAATAGGGGCGTAGCATCTTTACCGACATTT
This sequence comes from Lissotriton helveticus, assembly GCF_964261635.1. Taxonomy (NCBI): domain Eukaryota; kingdom Metazoa; phylum Chordata; class Amphibia; order Caudata; family Salamandridae; genus Lissotriton; species Lissotriton helveticus. Next base: position 130,722,547 of record NC_136064.1, read on the forward strand.
AAATGCATTTTATAAAATGCTTAGCCTGGAACGTGGCAGGGCTGAATAGCAAAAACAAAAGATCCTTAGTAGCAGAAGAGTTGAAATTACATAACCCCCATTTTTGTTTATTATCAGAAACTCATATTATTTGGAAAGACATGAAAATCCTAAATCAATTAGGGTATGAAGTTTTGGTCTGCCCTACTTTTGTGAACCCTATAAGAGGAGTTGCTATCCTTAAGGATAAGCGCTTTAGGGCAGAAGTACTCCAAACCGCTCATGATAAGGACGGCAGATGGGCTATAGCGCAAATTAGCTATGTCAATATTAAATATGTCCTATGTGTTGTCTATGGCTCAAATATAGACGAACCCAAGTATTTTGATCAATTAAACGTGAAACTCTTGGACTGGGCGGGGGAAATAATCGTAATGGGGGATTTTAACTGCATTCTAGACTATAAAATCGACACAACCAAACCGCATGTACATCAAAGGATGCATAGGACCAGATCATCAATATTAGATTTATGTAGGATACATAACATCAAAGACGCTTGGAGGCATTTATATCCAACCTCACCAGGATATACATATTATTCTGCTCCCCATAAGATATGTACTAGATTAGACATGGCTCTAGTAAGCGATAATTTATTACAGACCGGCTCTATGATTCTCTGCCCCCGGATAACATCCGACCATAACGCACTAATAATGATATTTGATACACAAAACATTAGGACACCACCTAGGCCATTTTCCTTTCCTAGATATTTAATCTCAGACACTATTTACGTGACGCAACTTAAAACTCATTTAAACGAATTTATAAACATCAATAGGAATTCAACCGGGTGCTGCATGGTATGGGACTCTTGTAAGGCAAGCATCAGGGGCTTTACTCAAGCGTATGTTTTTAGGCAAAATGCAGAACAGAAGCAACATAAGGTTACACTATTAGAGAACATAACTAAACAAGAAGACTTATTAGCTAAAGCCTTACAGCTTAACTCTCCATCGGCAATGGAAATTAATATAAAACTTAGCGCATTGAAAAACGACATAAAATCTAATTTTATTCGGAAAAATAGTGCAAGGATTCATAAATTTAAATTTGCTCAATATGAGGGTGGAGATAAGATCGGTAGGATTTTAGCCTATAAGGTGGCAGAAAAAAGAGCCGACACTTTAATTTCTAACATTCGAGGACAGGGGGACAAACTATATAGCCGACCACAAGATATATTAGATCAATTCGCGGAATATTACGAAAACTTATATACCCCGGACAGCCCTGTAAATATAGACCAAATTAAGGAATATGTGAATGACCACCCAGTAAATACAGGGAATATATTAGGCTTGGATGCATTATCTAACAACATACAATTGACTGAACTACAGCAGGCTATCAACTCCTTACCAACGGGAAAGGCGGCAGGGGAAGACACGATACCTTTGGAATTGTATAAAATCTGTAGATTAGAATTAGAACAGCTTTTTTTAGAAGTAATCCAATCGATCGGAATAAGTGGAATAGCCCCTAAATCTTGGAATAGGACAAAAATAATCTTTTTTTTAAAAAAAGGTAAGCCTAAAGAGGAGAGAGGGTCATATCGACCCATCTCTCTAATAAACACTGATGCGAAAATATTCGCCAAGATCATTGCACTTAGACTTGCCCCATACATGCCTAGAATTGTAAATCCGCAACAACACGGCTTTATCTCAGGGAGAGATACAACAATACATGTAAATATGGCGATAACGGCATTTGATATCGCGGAGATTGAATCCACCCGACTCGGCATGATACTATTAGATGCTGAAAAGGCTTTTGACTGAGTGGGGTGGACCTATCTCTGGTGCGTGCTGTCTAAAATGGGTTTTGGGGGTAGCTTCTTGAAAGGTATAAAAGCACTTTATGATAAACCTACCGCTTGTATTAGTTATGGGGGCTTGACTTCATTAGAATTTCCAATTAAGCGGGGGACCCGGCAGGGATGCCCTCTTTCTCCCCTCTTATTCGCTCTCTCACTGGAACCTTTTTTACTTGCCCTTCACTCCCAAATTTTGAATGCTCCTTTTAGCTCCAGTTCACAGGAACTGAAAATGACAGCTTATGCTGACGACATTGCAGTATACACCACAGATGTCGCCAAAGCGCTGAAAAGAATATATATTGAGGCTGGGAAATTTGGGAAGGCGTCAGGCTATAAGCTTAACCAGCAGAAGACGCAAGTTATAGCCAATTACTCTCCTATTGTACCTATTCCCGAGATATGTAAAGAGGCCACTTATTTAGGGGTCAAATTAACAGCTAGAATACAAGATAATAATAATATAAATTATAACGATCTGATTAAAAAGACTATTCTTATTTTGAAAAAATGGAACAAACTGCCTTTAAATATGGTTAGCAGGATAAACCTTATTAAAATGAAAGTTCTTCCAAAATTTGTATACCTATTCCGATCAATCCCATTGGCATTAAACAATAAATTCTTCCAACACTTAGATGGGATCCTTAGTAGCTTCATTTGGGGCTATAAAAAAGGCAGAAGGTCGCTAAAATTGCTGATAAATAATACAAATAAGGGAGGGTTGAACGCTCCAGATTTTAAATTATATTTCTGGTCCTCGTTTATTACACGCATACGTTCTTTACTGCATAGAGGAAGAACTCTTTTTTTCCATTATTTTATGTTAAAACAAGACTCACTATTTTTTCTGTTCAGAATCAACGACCCGAATTACTACAAAAGGGTAAGATTCAAGACTGCTAGAGATATCGTTAAAATATGGGAAAATATATTAAAATTCTGTAAAACAACTTTTTTCCACCCAAAATTACCATTGTGGGGCAATCCAGGTCTCCCGGCTATATTCACAGATTCCACCATTCATAGCTGGGCTTCTTCTGGGATTAATACTTTAGCGGATTTATATGAAGTGCAGGGGTTTTTAGATTTTAACACGCTCAAACAAATATATGATTTACCGGAAACTTCAAGATTTAAACATAGGCAAATTCATGATTATTTGATTAATAAAAAAAAGATACAAAATATTTCTGAATGTGATATATGGACATGCTTTTATACAAACAAGAATAAATCAATCATCAGCGAATCTTACCGAATATTTAGCACATTCAAAATAAATGACAATGATAAATTGGCTATGAAATGGAGCACCCAACTAAATCTAAATGTTACGCCTAAGCAGATAGAGAACTCTTTTACTAATATCAACAAACTCGTACGCTCATCTAGTCTTAGGCTACAACAATATAGAACGACATGTATGCTCTATTATACACCCGAAGGAATTGCTAGATGGTCTCCGAACCCTACCTTTAGCAGCCGTACCAAATGTCCTAAATGCTCGACTGTAGCAGCTAATTTAGTTCATATCTTGTACTCTTGCCCAAAACTTAAGAGCTTTTGGGACGACATACTGAGGGTTCTTAGAGTAAAAAATATCCCGCTTCCCACCATCACGGCCGCTTCGGTCTTGATAGATCTTAATCTATCCACATCTCCACTATCTCCCCTAATGACTATACTTTTCTCATGTGCTAAATTAACTTTAGCTAGGGCTTGGATTGATTCAGATTCCCCGACGGTTTGGAAGTGGTGGATATTGGTAACAGAGGTACATGCTATGGAGCTAGCTTTAGCTAACCTTAGGGGAACACGTTCATTGATTAAATTTGATAGAATTTGGGGTAGTTTCATAGACCAAAATTAGAATTTTAATTTTATATTGTTTAAATGTTAAACTCTCATGCATTAAAACAGTAACAGTAACTCAAACTACCGGGTTCACATATCATAACTAATTTGTTTACAATATATTTAATCCAGCTGGTTTTCTTTTCGTAATTACTTATGAATGTCTGTCGATTTCTGTTCTTTTTGTTTTTTCCGTCATCCTGTTAACATCAATAAAAATCTTTAAAAAAAAAAAAAAAAAAAAAGCAAATGGTAGAGTCAAGTTCTTAAGCTACCGTCTTGCCATCCCTAAAAGTGCCTCTGTATATGTTTGTGTTTGCCATACGGAATTGGGGGTTCGGTATCAGTAGAAAGGATCTGAAAAAAAGAATGTATGCTGCATCTTAAGAACCTTAGATTGACCACTGAAGTTTCAAAGTCTAGTGTTTTGAAAAATCAACCCTAACCATGTATGAAATGTGACCTTTTCTAATGTTTGTTTTAAATCCCAGCCATAGATTTGTTCTGACCCGCTTAAGACTGGACATTTTTTATTGCCTGATTAGTTTTCCTGAAATGAACCTTTGGTCTACAATATTAACATCCTATCCCTGTGATTTCCTGATGGCACAGAATACCAAGCATGTACAGCCTGATTCATCAAGCCGAAATCGGCTCGCAAAGGGCCAGATTCTGAGAATCTGGCCATTTGCAAGCGCTATTTTTGCATTTGGGATTCATCATCCCAAATGCAAAAATCGGTAATAGCGATTTCGCTATTTTGCGAGGAATTACATTTAAGGAATCTCTATTTGAGATTCCTTAAATGCAATTCATCAACCATTTAAAAATTGCGAATTCGCAATTTCGGCCTGCTATTTACCGCGAGGTCAAACCTCGTGGTAAATAGCGAAAACTTAGAAAAATGCTTTTAAAAGCATTTTTCTAAGTTGCATGTTGCACACACACATGTCCTTTGGACATGTGTGTGCGCAACACCTGTTTCAATTTGCATTTAAGGGGTGCTACCGGGTGTCCGTTGGACACCCCTGGCACCCTTTAAATCGCTATCTAATTTGCGATTAGCAAATTGCTAATCGCAAATAAGGAATACTCCCCATTCATTCCTATGGGCCTTTTGGCCCATAGGAATGAATGGGGAGTTATTCCTTATTTGCGATTAGCAATTTGCTAATCGCAAATAAGGAATGTGTAGGAATCGCATTTCTTTATGCAATTTCTACATGAATCCCGTTTTGCAAGTCCTTAATAGCGATTCGTTATGAATCGCTATTAGGGGCTCGCAAAACGGGAGATTGATGAATCAGGCTGGTAGTCTTTTATGTAAATGTTCTAGTAATTTGAGAAAAAATTACATTTTACCTGTTTTATGACTGCTTCATTTTATGCAGTGTTGTCCAGCTTATTTTTATTTACAACCGTTGCCTACCATGGAGATTCTCTGGGCCATTTTTGTATGTCAGAAATACATTGTCCTTGATTAGCATTTTAATACAGTATAAAAAGAACTAACTGAATCATGATGTTTATTATTGTGTTTTAAGGATTTTCTGAATAGTCTTTTATTGTAGTTTTAAGAAATTACAAAATTAAATAAAGTATTGATTGATGTAATTACTCGTATGCTACTTGCATGCACATTCTGATTCAACATGTGTTAACATCAGCATTACTTTGTACTAGTAAAGGAAACTACTGATGAAACATGTTGCAATGGAAATGGATCTATGTAGTATGGACCACATATTTCTGCCATTTTAGCAATATGTTAAATATATACAATTGTATGTGAAGCCAATGAATATATGATGTTACAATGCGATAATTTACATCGCAGTACTTTACATAGTAGTTATTTCAACGCAAGAGGTGCTGGACTTAGGAAAAGTATAATTCACTATTCCAACTCCAGTGAGTGTAACAGTATCGAAGGTGATGGAATAGTAAATCATACTCTTCCTTAGTGTAGAGCGCCATCCAGCCCAAGATGTTGTAATAACCTGCGTTGTAATGATCGCAATGTAAATGTGTCACGGTGTAACAACGGCGTTGTAAAGGTCGTTCGCCGAAAACAATAGCAAATCCTAGGTGTCAGAAATATTGGTTTAAATAATGGAATAATGTGTCGCTCAAACTATACATCTAAGTGTTGTGTTGGACAATACTGAAGACACATATGTAAAACCATTTAATTCAATGTACTCACCTTGACTTATTGGACCCATTTTGCATAACAAATTACTAGTTTGACATCATATCCATCCTTTGCATCTTACTTCATGGTATTTATATACTGTTTGTGTTGTGGGACCTCATCTCACTCACACTAAAGAAGTGGTTCTGTAAGGGGGAAATATGCTTATTAATCTCTCACTTAGGAACATGCAAATGAGTTTTGTAATGTCACTAGGCATAGGAGAGCAAGATGTGATAGTCATTATTATTATAGTTTACATTGTAGGACCACCACTCACTACCCATTCTGGTCTGGATCATTATGAGGAGTAGTCTGGGTAGGTTGCTGTGTGAAGCATATATCCCAACCCTGGCTCTTGCTTTGCCAACACCGCCAAAATCTGCAGTTGAACAAGGACCCACTGTTATGACACACACTGTTCAAAGGCCACAGCGTAGTTTGGAAAGTAGTAGTCCAACATTGAGACAGCTGAGTGTGGCCACTGATGCCCAAAGTTAAAATGAAACTGTGAGACACAATAACATGGAGCGGTCTCCAGACATGAAGTCCAGGTGGGTCAGGTAATAGGGCTCCTTGAAGCAACAATCAGCTTCTTAGGAAGTGAAACTACTAATTGCATAGGGAGTGCATTGACCTTATGGAAAAGAATATTCTATCTTGCGCTTCCATTATGGGCTGGTGCGGGATGGGTTTAAGGGTAGATATGTATGGCTATTGGAAATTCATCCACCCCTTTATGTAGATCTTCAACACTCCCCCATGCTCCTTCACAGAAAGGGAGGCCCTGCAAACCCTGGAGTCACATTTTGTAACCTCAAACTTTGAAGCTGTGGGTATATCAGTCCCCCTCGGCAGGGGTTATTTGTCTGGATAATCGGGAGATGACCTAGTTTTCTTCAGTGAGTCTCTAGCATTCACTCTTGGGGCAAATCTATCCCACACCCTTGCCTTGGGGTTAAAAGATCTATAGTGAACATGGACCCCAACCTACTGTATTGTTAACCTGATGATTTATGGCAATTATACCTGTAAATTCAGTGTCTGAAAATATATTTGTTCTTTCTCTATAGTTAATAATGACATTTTAGCTGTATTTTGTGAACAAATAAATCCATTGTTTACTAGAATTCATAGTCCATTTAGTGATTTATCCGGAGTTAGTAATAACAGTTTGAAATAAAGATTTTCTTTTTAAAAATATTATAAGGTCATGCAAGCATTAAGAACACTATAAGGCAACACGTATATGTATCTAAAAATTATTTGGCAACATAAAATGGACGCTACACTTTCCTATATTTTTAAACATTACATGTTGCACCAATATCATGAAAAATTTCCACTTGTCTACATAAACATGACACAGTCACATATATATTTTGTAAAACCAAATTCTAATGCTTTCTATATTGAAAGTTATCCTCACACTAAATACAATATAGTCATTTATGTTATTGAGCTGAAATCCACGTTAATTTAAAGTTGTTGCGGGGATTCTGCTCTTGTACAGAACTATGCACTGGAAACCAGGACCTCAGTGAATTGTGGTGTACCAAAAAACTCACCTCTGTACCCAGAACCCATATCCGACTAGCATCAGTGTGTCATTCATTCTCCGTCCTACCACAAAGCTACCAATGATTTATTTTATTTTTGCAATTTATATAGCGCACAAATACCCTGGGGTGTTTCGGCGCTGTGGAGTAAAAGGAGAGCAGTTGAGATGGGTGACTACTGGTTGAAGAGCCAGGTTTTTACTAGTTTCCTATACGTCAGGAGGGTGGGACTAGTTTTGATGTGAAGGGGGAGGGTATTCCATAGTCTAGATGGCAACTGTGAAACGTCTATCTCTCCATGATGTTTTCTTTGTGCGAGGAACTCAGGTCCAGAGTTGTTAATCGCTTTGTATGCAATGGACAGGGCTATAAATTTGTATTGACTTCTGATTGGCAGCCAGTGAAGTTGATGTATGACAGGAGAGATCGATTTGAACTTGAGGGTGTCGAACAGAACTCTGGCTGCTGAATTCTGAACTAGTTGCAATTTGTTCAGTACTTTCTCCTGGGCGTTTAGGAGGAGTCTGTTGCAGTAGTCATCTTTCGACATGACAAGTGTGCACATGAGGGTTTTGCCAGCGCTGGGGGGGGGGGATGGTAGGGGTTTCCTTATCATTTTAAGGGTGTAGAAGGATGAAGAGACAACCGTATTGGCGTAATGGATGAACAAGAGCTTGTCATCGAACATTACTCCCAGGTTCCTGACCTTTGTGACAGGTCCTGGAGGAGATCCCAGATCGGTTGGCCACCAAGTGGGGGACCAACTAGGGGATAGGCTGCCAAAATTATTAGACAACCCATAACCTATAACAAGCAAATTAGAATACTCTCAGGAATGGTGGGAATCAAGAACACTCTTTCGTTTATATATTCTTATACAAGTCCACAACATGAGTAATCGGTGACACAGTAAAGTTTAACATGTTTATTTTAACTACGTGCTCTAAGGTGCAGTATTTTTGCTAACATAAGCAGGCATATGGTTAGAAATAAAACAATCAGCATTGCTACAAATCCATACGACACAAAGGGAGAGATCATGTTACAATGATAGTGGAAACAGGTCCTATAGCACCTTGTATTCCACCCTCTCCTTGCTAATAGCTAGGTTTTATAATAGTTGAAGGTCTTTAGGCTTGAATGGGGAACCCATACCTCCAAGATCAGCTAAGGTGAATCACATCACATCACAGGATCAGCAAGCTCTCTGTGGATGGAACGTTTTTTTTCCAAGTGCCTGAAAACATGCATGCAGTGTAATATTAAAGGCACACAAGTTTTTCAGCTATTCGTAGCTGGGTACATCTTGTGTCTAGAGCGTGGGCTGAGCAACTTGAATAAACAGCATACATTGTTATTTGACCTTGGAGCCTGCAGCCCAAAGTGTTCGAATGAGGTCACCATGTAAGTCTACGGATGTGGAAAGCAGACCTTTCTCATGCGAAGAAAATCAAGCAGTTTAACTTACAACAACAGATACATGTGATGTTGTGTGCAAAGGTGGCAAAGTAGCAAAATGGTCTTTTAACTTCTAATATGCTTATGCTAACATAGCAATGTGTGCAGACAGAACCCGGTTTTCACTACACCCTCCCCTGATCGGCCCACGGACAAAAAGGAAAGTAAGTTTTGGAATGCAGAGTTCAAGTTTGATTGAGACAGAAACAAGTTCATAATTTGCCAAATCAGAAATTTGGAAGTGATAACTTTGAAGATGTGGAATTCCCAAAAATTAACGACGATGGTGGAAAACAACGTGGAGGGGAAAACTATGGAAGCCATCTTGGGGTCAGGCAGGGGACTGTACTGTACACTGGTACACTGGTGGCCATCTTAAGGTCAGGCATCTGGCAGTTAGAGTCAATTTCCAGGACAGTGGCTGCCAGAGAATAACAAATCCAGCGTGCACACACCATCACACGCATCGACATAAGCACACATACAGAAATATCTGCGCGCACCAACATAAGCATACATAGAATCACATGCTCTAGTACAAAAACACCCAAGTACATGTCCAGACCATCACATGCACAGCCATGTACAAGCATACAATACCCGTGGGTAACTTGAGCACCAGGATGCCTTAAGAGAGCGTGCATGGGTTCTGTGCCGTTTGTATTTGCTTCTAGTCTGCTCACCCACTCTGCCTTCAACTCAGGGGTTGAGGGAGTTTTTGCTGCTGGTTTGAGAGTCTTGTTGGGGAGAACTTCAAGACCTCCTCTTAGGCCTCCATGCAAGGCAATCACAGCAACTGCCTCACAGGTCCCACAGCATGTGATCTGTTGTATGGGGGCAGAACTTCGGTAGAGCCGCATAAACGCCAACCGCCGGCTGCACAACAGGTCGCCTCCCAGGTCACTCTGTTGATGCATGGCCCGGAGCAGTGATTGCGACACCTCCGCAGAGAGTCCCCGCAGACCGGCGCGCTCACAGAGCATTATGGAGGATGCCGTATGCTCTCGTCAAATCCAGCCAGGGAGCGGAGCCTCAAGGGTATCTATTGTCACTCGCGCGTCGGTCCGCAGGCCGTGCCGTGGCCAAGACCTGGGCCTCTACGCGGGCCGTTCAGCAGTTTCTGTCAGGTCGCTGCTATGACCGGCAGTCTAACCTCTCAAATCGACATCAACAAGTTTAGACAGCTATCATTTTGTACATAGGACCTTTTAGTATTCCACAAGGATCTGCAATAATTCCTACATAGATGCAAGCTAGTTTATGATATGCTGCAGTATGATCGCATTGGCGCACAGTAAACAAACGTCTTCTGATTAATGGTTAGTACTGTTTCAGCATCTTTAGGCAGCCTCCATTTTGTATTCAGGCATTGTGATGGCGATTGGAACTAGCGATGTTAAACTTTATGGACAAGCGCATTTCAAGCCCCACATGTACCACACGTTGACCTGTTTCATGTCACATTCACTTGCTATTAGAGGGTCAGGTACCCTGACGCCGATATTGTTATAATGTGCTAAATATGACAAAAGGATCTGTGTTACCCTGTCTCCCGTTGGAGCAGCCCGTTGATAACACAGTGAAAATACGCTTATAGGTGCACACCTCCGAGCATGCGATCAGTGAAGAAAGGCTCGGTGTAATGAAGAGATGAGAATAGGTTAAAGCGCATCAGATAAGCAAGGTTTTCGCGTTGATATCTCAGCAATCTGCAACATATCAGTAAAATACACTTCGGCGTCTTAATCCGTCGCCATTTTGGGTACAGGCATTAAAATAGAGAACGTCAGCGATCGGTGCATTGATCGTTTATGTTAAAGCGTTCTACAAAACTGACTTTCCAGCATTCGTTTAGTTGTTTACTTCACCTCTTTTGGTCTGAGGACCCTGAGCATAAACAATATCAGTAGAAAAGAAATAACGCATACAGCCGCCATTACGGAGTCAGGTAACCCGACTCAGATAATGCTGCATACCACACTCTTGACAAAAAGGTTTATACCTTGTCGTATATTGATATGACCATATTTCCATAGATTTAATGGTAAATTGAAGGATACCGGTATCAGTTTGTGGTATCAGTACAGCAGTCTGGAACCATCATACATTAGTTGTTGTGCAGCTGCCATTTTTTACTCTCGGTCATCGGCATCTGACGAAGTTACAAACTCAGATTCCGTTCCGATTACGTCCATACAGTCCACTTTAATGGTATTCACCTGTGCAGCGTACCTTCCGAAATCGATATTTCTAGACGACATTTTTCAGTTATCGCTAAGGCTCTGGAATGCAAGCATTACATCTCCGTTCTGACGGAGCGACGGAGCCATCTTTACTGAAAGTAGTGTTATTTCTTTTTATACAAAGAACATTCACATTGTTTCTTCTTGTGGAAAAATCCATGCTCTTTTTTGTCTTTAACTTTGTTAAAAATGTCTTTTCTGTTCATTGGTCAGTTGTTCAACTAACTGTTCCTAATTAGCAGTTACTTTCCTCTTCTGCTTGCTGCATGAACTCCCCATCTCAATAATAGCTATAAATACTTCATTTTTAATATTTGATTCTCCAAGAGGTCCAGAACGTTGGCTGCTTTTTTAACTATCCTTCGATATTTCAGCGGCAATGGTTTCTTCCTGTTCAATCTCATTGCTCAACATTTGCAAGTAGGTTGGAAAGACTAAGCACATAATTTTGTCTTTCGCAGCATTGAAAGAGTCTTTAATACAGTGATAGTGTCCAAGTAAATCTGATTTAACATTCCATGGCTTGAACAATTGCAAAAGTGCCAAGTATCTCCAGAGTGTGTCAACTTAGCTTTCAGTGGTTAAATAGATTTCCTTTCTTGTGTCTTACCAAACAACCATCATCTGTAAGTAGTGCATATTTCCCTTTTTATATGTTTTCAGTTACATTACTTCTATATGTGTAATGTGGATGTACTTGATAAGGACTTATGTTTTTAAGATGTGGACGCTTTGTTGGGTATTATCTGTCCAACATATTTGTTTTTAGGATATATCTACGTTCTTGATCAAATTCCGCAGGATACTGTATTTCTGGGAAAGACGTTGGTACTCTATTTCACCTGCTTGCAAGGCCTAGACTCACCCATACATGTTCCCTTGACCTTGAGCACAAACTATCCAAGCTCAAGTGGTCCAAACACACATATGACTCTGATGTTAGAAATTATATTCCTGAGACTGAACAGTTTCTTGGTAAGACTCTTTTCTGTACAAATCTCCTCCCACATCCCTTTTGTTTCAGTTTTTTCTGATTTCATCATATTTAAAGTCACATAGTGAGCAACAGCAATTGACTTATCTGCTACAAATTATAAATGTATGTATAAAGATGGCTGAACCCAGGGTTGCTAAATAAAGTATGTGTTGTGGGAGGTGGTATTCTACAGGGCAGTGGGGGGCAAGACCCCTGCTTTAATATTACATCAAGGTCCAGGGAGGTGGTGGACCCCTCTCATCATTATTTAACATGTCCCCGGATCTTGGCCTACCCGTATTTTTTTTATATAAGCAGAAGTCAAGTATCCAGTGCAACTTCTGCCAACATGCTTTAAAAAATACATTTTCAGACTCCCCCCAAGAGGACTTGTGGGTCAGGGTCCCTCTTGTAGGAGCAAATGTTGTTAGGCGATCCTGACTTGACTTTAATCATTAACTCCATAATTTTGTCTTGCGAAGCGTTAGGGAGATGCAAGAGCGTATGGCTATTCATGTTACCTGGTGCTGAGTGTCGGGTTCAAGCTGGGAGCGAAGATGAAGGCTCCACACACTTCCAGTAAACAACACCTAGAGGACTACTAGTACGTACTCACAGATAATTGTTCCCTAAAAGTGTGCGGAATAAACCATATAGTGACCACCACTCTTCCACCATAGGATGTAGCTGGAATTTCTGCAGTCAGATGATCAGAGACGGTGTGCCCTGCAAGTAAAAAGGAAGTCTAATGGAATCTTGAATCAACAGTACAAAGAGACCTGACAGACATTACTGTATATGAAGCTTAGTGCTCCACTCACCCCAAATATGTCCTCAAGTTGCCTTAAATGTCAGCTGCAACAGCCTCCCCTTGGATAATAGCCCATGTTTTTGTTTAAGTCTTCATGTAGCAAAAGTAAAGGGTCTTAAATGGTGAGGCTTAATGGCAAGATTACTCTCATACAAACACTCACTCAAAAGAAAGCTGGGGAATGGTAGGTGAGATATACAAAAGAAAAGTGGTTATAACCGGGAAAAGAAATAATCACGCAATGTAGTGGCGGCAGCGTGATATGTTCTGTTCACAAAGTGAGGAGGGAAACAGAACAATGTTTTAGCACCAGAATGAGCGATTTAGTCTGGCTTAGGAAGAGCAGAGTGGAACCGCCCTACGTTTGGATAAAACAAGGCTTTCTGTCCGACTCCCCGGGGCAGGGAGCAGCAGAACTGTAACACACTCAAAAATACAAGGCGTGCCGTCTGGCTCCGAGGGGAATGAGGAGCGGAACAGCAATACGCTTGTAACAAAAAGATAAGGCTTGCTGTCCGGCTCTAAAGGGGGAGAAGGGAGTGGAATGAGCAAGCACTCACCAGAGCAGGAATGCCTACACGGAGAACCGTTGAGTTAAGGAGAAGCCTCCAGGAACAAGACGTGAAGAGCAAACAGGACGCCAGAAACGGCAACCGGAAGTGTAGGAAGGTGGGCATGGTCCCAACTAGGAAGAAGTAAGCCAAGCAGGGAGTTATGAAGGAGGCAGTCTTTTACGTGCTTTAGGGGCCGTCTCCAAATTACCCATAGTGAGGGATACACCTTGCAAAACACACAATAATGTCAGTCTCTTGCCCTAAGAGTACACTCTTTTCCTAGCAGTGAGTGGGTAGCGGATGAGCCCAAGGGGATGCACCTTATTATTGCTGCAATCTTTTACACAAAATAGGCGTTTAAAGTGTCACACAAACTCTCTGAGGGTGTGACAGGAAGAGTCACTCTGTTCAGATACGATAGTTCATTAACGATCCTAAAAATCTCCTTGTTATGTTATGTTATGTTATGTTATTAAGATATTTGTTAAGCGCGCTGTCACCGATTGTTTTCCTGGCGCTGCGGTCAACAGTAACACAAGCGTGGATGAGGGGTGGCGGATTATAAAAATTCTTGTCTGAAGAGCCAGGTCTTCAAGGCTTTCCGGAATGAGAGAAGGTCTTGGCAGTTTCGAATCTCCAGAGGAAAGGTGTTCCATAGGCAAGGGGCAAGTGTTGCGAACCTACCATCCTAATTTGGGTGGCTTCAATATTTTACTCTTCAAGTAGCTTACTTTGGTTTGCTTTAAGAGTGACTTATACATTTTGAGTTGCTGGAGATATCTAGTTCTCGGAGCTGGCAAGTATTCTGACCGTCATTTCCTTTCTGCTCGTCGAAGGTTGAGTTTCGCCATTTTCAGACCTGCAGGGAACGATTTATTGGCCTTGTGGTTCTCATATTCTGGGAGCTATGACTACAGGTGTGGGTGTTGCTAGCCACCTTCAGTCCGTTAAAAAACATTTTGCTCATAACCGTCAATATCCTCCATGGGAGCCGGAAAGGATTTCCTCAGGTCCTCACAGAATTCCATAACGTTAACCTGAGCCCAGTTGCTAAATGAGATTGCCGTTCCCTTAGGAGGGCTTATCTCCTTTAGCTTAGTTACCGAAAAGGAAATCAGATGATGGTCTAACCACCTGCACATGGCTATGCTCGAGTTCCGCACCGGAAGTTTTGAGGTTCAGATTTGATCCAAAATGAAATGTGGCCTTTAATGTGAGTTGATGAGTCCACTACTTGTACCAGGTTCAATTCACTTAAGGCAGCAGTGAGTTCCAAGGCTTGAGTCCCCCCGTCTTCATCATTTGCCCAATAGTTTAAATCTCAAATCAAGAGAACATTGGCATGGTCTTCTACTAGCGGAGCTATGGCTTCAGCAAGAGTCTGGGCGAACTCCTGCATGTAGTACTGAGGCCTGTAAACCAAGACCCGCATAAGGGCCTCAGAGGCAGATCTCAAAAGGATCACCAACGTTTCTACCGCAGCTAGCTCCAGCGAGTGCAATTTGGTAAATTGAATGGATTTTTTAATTATGGCTGCAACACCCCCACCTTTCTTCCCTCTTTCCCTGTTGGCTGACAATATATAGTACTCACTAGGGAGTGCTGCCAGTAAATAAGGTGATAATTCCACCTTGAGCCACGTCTCCGTTAGTAGCAACAAATCTGGAGACTCCGACTCAAGTAGATGGAAAATGTCATCTTGATGCTTAGCCAAAGAGTGTGTATTTAGATAGATAACCTGGGTGTCGGTCCTCTCTCTCACTTCCACTGAGGGGGTGACGCTCATCACCCTGTGCTCCATGTGCAGACTAACCTGGCAACCATCCTCTAAGTCTTCCTTTCTGGGGGGACTCAATAGCCCCTTTAGGACAGTCATGAGTGTACTAGGGATGCTGTAGGTGTCCCTGTTCAGAAGGAGAAGATCTTTCTTATTATAGGAGATGAAAGGGGCTTAGGCCCACATGCATCAAATAAAGATTTAGTGATTCTAAAATAGCGAAAAATAAGGAATCGCTATTACAGATTCGTTATACCGAATGCACCAAAAAAATCGGTCAATATTTGCGATTCCTTAAAAATCGCTAAAATATTTACCGATTACTTATTTACCAAATCTGTATTTTAATAATTATAATTACAGAATCGGTAATTGCGAAAGCGCAAATCGTCTCATGGAGATGACATCACGAGCAGGAAGTGTTTCCCAGATTCCACACACCTGTGCACAGGGAGAGACTAAGGAGGAGGAAGACTGTTGGTGATCAGCCTGGAAAACACGTTTCCCTGCAGAAGTTGCGACAAACAAACACCATGGACACAGCAAAAAATCTGCAGAAAGCGAGAGGGAATTGGAAATACTCACTGAGGAAGTTGTTCAAAAACATGACCAGCTGTTTGGGAAACTATCCCTGCATGTTACAGAGTAGGTGAAGATGAAGATCTGGCTAGGGATACAAGCCACGGTCAATTCTGTGGGGATAACACACCATGACATCACCAACCTACCTGCAAGAAAAACAGGAGGGGGAACATCCACTCAGTCTGCAAACACCCCACTGGATGACCTGGTGGAATCCACTCTGCAGCCAGCGGCAGTTGTCAGGATCACGCAGATTGACATCTCAGGACATGCGGGGACCTCCCAAGGTAAGAGCACAACAAAACATATTTCCATAGAAATGTACCTCAAACTGCCACAAATACAGACCCTGCGTAGTGTGGCAGACATGAGTCCAGTCCACCTCTTATTTGCAACCCCCTAATGCATTGTGGGAGTTGTATGCATACAAATGTAATGGCCAAACATGGAGGGAGAAGCACAGCTCAACTGCATCAGAGTATAACAAAGCAGTGACAACAGTAGACTTTCTAATAAAAAAAGAGTTCCTTCTCCTGGAAGTAAATGATGTTTAAATCCCAACTCGGGGATGATTTACAATAAAGAAATGGGTTGCAGTGTTGCACTGATTACCAAATTTACAAATAAGTGTATGTGGGACCTAAAGATACCATGAAAACCATGAAACATATCTGTTTGTTAAAACATTTTCATACATTTATTAGAATGAGTAAACTTGGGTAGTAACATGTACAAATCATATATACAATTGTTTTCACAAATTTAGCAACATTTTAAAAAAAATTATTTATCTGAATCAACCTTGGGAGGAGGAGGACGCCTCGCAGATCAGCTACCAGCTACAAAGTGAACAGCTAATTTAAAAAAAAAAGCGCCAAGAAAGCGACCCTTGAACCCATGATGAATACATGCAGGAGTTAATCACTAAGTGATTCCTTTCAACACAGAGAGAAAGTGTTTTACGGAATAGCACAAGGTAGCTCCCAGAGGCGTCCCTCCAACTATCAGAAAGATCAAGAAAATAGGACCAGATTGAAGTTGGTCCATTTTCTTCCAAACCCGAGGAAAGTTTCAATCAATCACATATACAAGAATAAAAGGATGAAAGAAACATGAGCAGATGGAAACGTGCTCGCACAAACCTATAAAACAAAACCAGGAAAGACTAAACCTGGAAAAAATTAAGCTGTGAACGAGTCCTTGAAGAAGGTGCAGAATAGAAAAAGGCACCGAAACGCCGCGTCGACAATTTCGTTCCTGTAACAATCCATTGACTTATGAATATGATGATGTAATGTTTATGTTATGGTATATAGTGCTAGATTAGCAAGTTGTATTGTTTTTTTAATACATTTTTTAATTTTTTTTAAAAAAGTTTGCTAAATTTGTGAAAACAATTGTATATATGATTTGTACATGTTACTACCCAAGTTTACTCATTCTAATAAATGTATGAAAATGTTTTAACAAACATATATGTTTCATGGTTTTCATGGTATCTTTAGGTCCCACATACACTTAGTTGTAAATTTGGTAATCAGTGCAACACTGCAACCCATTTCTTTATTGTAAATCATCCCCGAGTTGGGATTTAAACATCATTTACTTCCAGGAGAAGGATCTCTTTTTTATTAGATTGTTGACCCAACCCTTTTCCTGCCAGAAAGGGTAACTCCCTATATACATTGTTGAACAGTAGACTTTCTACATCACGGAAGGCAATTTAGTAGACCCCTGTAAGCGCAATGCTACAAACATGTGCAAAAAAATAAATGTAATTTTTCTTTAAAAAAATGACCTTGCACTGTTTCACTCACAGAGGAAACCCAGAAGAGTGATTTGACAGATTTCCACGATTCTGAGGGACATACAGAACAGCCAGATGAAGAACAAGAGATGCCAGCATCCTCGCCCCTACCTGTTCCACCTCATCGCAGAAGAAGAGTCCAACCACTGCCCAATTTGGATAGTGAGGAGGACACCCAAACAGTAGCGCACCCACAGGGCACTGTCTATACACCAATACCACCTCCCCCAACAACAGAGGGAACAACCCCGCAACAACACAGTCCGTTCCACAGGCAAAGGCCAAGTGCATTTCTGAGGTCTGCTGGGGACAATGGTGAAGCTGCCTGCAGTGTGTTGGAGTCCAAGATGCTGAGGGTCCAGTGCCTGCAACAAAAGAACATGCGTATTATGCAGGAGCAACTGGGAACAATGGTCACACACATGGGTGGTATACGTGACTGCATGAAGGAGCTGTCAACTGCAGTTGTTGAGGGGCTCAGGGCACACGGTGAGAAACTTGACCGTGTAGCAACAGCCATTGAATAGATGTGCAGGGTCATCCAGGCTGAGCATGTCTCTAATGCCAGGAGGCAACACCATTCTATGGAGCGCATGCGCAGATACACTAAGGCCATCAAGAGGCTGAGTACTACAACAGCTCAGCTTTACAGGCGTGCAGTCGGAATGCAGGTTGAGATGACCCACTGCTGTGGGGATGTGACCAGGGGCCTAATCCAGGTCACCACTGCTGTGGAAGGGCTACAAACAGCAGCAGCCAGTGGGAACCTCAAGCATGGCCTTACCAGCCTACTGGAGCCTGTGGCACATAGCAGGAGGCGCAGTAGCAGGAGTCAGGCAGGCACAGAAGGCACCATGTCAGATGTAGCTGGGCCTACTACAAGGGCCACAGGAGGGCATCACAGGGAGAGTTAGACATTTGGACATTCGAACAATCTGGTGAGGTAACCAGATATGTGTTGCGTATTCACACTGTAGTTGCAGTCCCAAGGCAATGCAAAGTAATTGTCTGTACATGGTATGTGTGAATTAACACAAACACACAACTTTCACATTTAACCTTTAAGAAAATACTGTGTTATCATGTGCTTACTCACTTTATATGTAATGTTGCGTGATTTTTGCTCTTCTTTGTCTGCCCTCTGCTGTATTCGGTCCATCTGCTACATGGGGTGGTTGTGTCGTATGTATGTCCTGTTCTGGCTCGCCGTTAGAGTCCACCAAGGGTATGCTTCCATTAGTGGCTATGCTGTGCAACATAGCACATGTTGCCACAATCTTACAGCATTTCTCCGAACTATACTGTAATGCACCACCGGTCTTGTGTAGGATGCGGAATCGGGATTTTAGTACCCCAAATGTCCTTTCTCTCACATTGCCCGTCGCTATGTCCGCACAATTGTAACGTTGCTCCCTTTGTGTGGCAAGATTCAGGTATCGGGTGAGTATGTAAGACCTCACAGGGTATGCTCTATCACCTACAGGATGTGAGAGATAAACATACATTAGCCACTGCCATGTGTCACTATGGCTAACAGTTTTGAAATACAGTATTACTTCGATTTACCCAGAATAAATCCTTCTCCAAACTCCCCCACAAGTAGACGTCTGTGTATACTACTGTGCCGGAAGATGTAGGCGTCATGTGCACTGCCAGAGTAACGTGCCATTATGTCAGTGATTAGTATTTTGGAGTTACATGTTACCTCTATGTTGAATTAATGGTAAGATTTCCGGTTGTGGTAGATATACTCATTCACTGCAGAGGGACATATGGGCACATGCATCCCATCGAGACAACCAATCACATGTGGGAACTGTGCGACCTGATAAAAATCTCATTTGGTTTGCATCAATTTCTGTAGTGTCATGGGGAACTTGATGGGGTGGTGTATCCTCTGCATCATGGCATTTAGAAAACTGTTAAAAAAGGGCAATATGGTACTTTGGGAGACCCCACCAGCTGCCGCAATTACTGCCTGGAAGGTCCCCGAAGCTAGGACATGCAGGGAATGCCGGACCTGCACATGGGTGGGTACGGCATGTGTCCTGCGGGTCTGCTGCTGCAGTATATTGTCCAACTCAGCAATTAGATCTAAGATAGCTGCAGCAATCAGCCTATGTTTATCATAGATCTCGTCCTCCTTCTGCCCTAGCAATGTGATGCACACTCTAAGTATTCTCTCCTGGATCCTCCCTCTCCTCTGTGCTGCTGGTCTCAGCCTCATCCTCCTAAACCACAGCGTAGACCGCTGCCACAGTGGGTCATTGTGATGCATTCTGGGACTATTTAAGTAGTTTGCTGATGATTACCACCTGTTGTTGCTGTTGTGTAATTGTTACCACCTGATTTGATTTCTTGTAGTTTAAGGATCGCAAATAGCGATTTTTGGCTAGTTCTGTATTTGCGAAAACGTGATGGATCCCATTTTGCGATTTCCTAATTGCTCTTCATAAAATATTGGTACTACTGATTCTGTATTTTTTTAAGTGCAAAAATTGCGAAAACCACTATTAGGTGCGAATTTGCTTCATGCAACAGAACCAGCTATTTTGTGATCGGAAACAGCATTTTTTACTGATTCGCAATGTTTCCAGTCGCATGTCCAGCTATGTGCGGGCTCAGACGGGCTTGCCTTTGCCGCACTTTCAGTGCACCACCGGCATGCCCGCTGCACAATCACGCCATGCATGCACTTTTAAGGCATAGACTGCCCTCTCCCTGGCCCCTCACCAAACGGGTAGCTGATTGGTCTGCGAACAGCCAATCAGCATCTTGTGAGCCCCTCTGAAGGCTGACATGCTTCTTACACGAATAGAGGCTACAGTGAATAGAACAGGTGTGCAAATTCAATTTCAATAAAACAAAACAAAACATCATGCAGTAGTTGATATCAGATCAGTGCCAGTTAAAAAACATATAATTCTCATTACCGGCGCGGTCGCGCCATTCACCATGGGCCACCCAGCAGTGCTTGCACGTAAAACTAATCCCCAAGTGGGATAGAAGGAGGTAAGATTTTGTGTGGACTACAGAGGTTTGTATATAGTCATTAAGACCGTTCCTCACCCTATACCTAGAGCGGATGAGATCATTGATAGGGTTGGGGCTGCAAAGTGCCCAAAGTCTAGGAGAAAAGAAGAGGTCAGCATTTTCAAGACCTGACGGGAATAGGAACCTTTGCGCCTGGGAATCTTTGATTTATGAGTGCACATCTGATTACTAAGACGTAAAGAGCATCTGGAAGGTACTTATATTTTTTGCGCTATGGGCCCCTGGATACTTGGAAGTAGAATCTCGCGTGAGCCTGGGAGAGAGGCCACTACAGAGAGTTCTTATCCAGTTAATAGTGCTTGCTAGCACTTGGAACCTCATTATTTAGTGCAGGAGCGCTTTCATTATTTTTGGCATTTTTTAAGTTCTCATGTTTGGCTTCTACAACTTCATCACATTGACCTTCTAGCCCCCATGAGCTGTTGAGGGCTCAGATCAGGTCACCTATTGTGCGGATCCTACTAATAAGATTCCAACTTCACCAGAGGTTGGCCTGCTATCAGATAAGTACATTGTTCTCTGGGTGTAAACTTATTCAGATGCCTTGGATTGATGAAACTAGAAAAATTGTTTGATTTCCTTTTGCTTTATTTATTCCTTTTGTGCATTTTTGTGATTAAGTATGTGCAGCATCTTATAATTGTAAGTGTATTTCAACACATATAACATTGATAGTGACTGATGATTTTGAGTGCATTTTAAGTGTGTTTGGTTCTCTCTTTATACAGGGAACATTGAGATACCAGAGGGATGCACAACAGCCCTACTTCACTTCACTGCTTGTCTGCATTTATTTGACTGCTGCAACTTCATTGTTTTTTTGTCCCTTTTTCCCCTTCCCCGACTGTGGTGATATCTGGTGAGTGTTATTATTACTCCCAGGTGATACCATATAGGGGAAAAGGAAATCCAGCATCCTCATCGCTCCTGCTGTATCCGGCTTCTCAGGTTAGTGTTAACCTCTCTTGTGACACTAAGGAGAAGAGCAGCATGAGGCACAACAAAGGATACTGAGGAGAAGAGCAGCATGAGGCGCAAGGAAGAAAACTGAGGAGAAGAGCAGCAGGAGGCACACTGCAGAGACTGAGAAGAGCAGCAGGAGGCACACTGTAGGAGAGTGAGGAGAAGAGCAGCAGGAGGCGCAAGGAAGAAAACTGAGGAGAAGAGCAGCAGGAGGCGCAAGGAAGAAAACTGAGGAGAAGAGCAGCAGGAGGCACAAGGAAGAAGACTGATGCGAAGAGCAGCAGGAGGCATACTGAAGAGACTGAGAAGAGCAACAGGAGGCACAACAAAGGATACTGAGGAGAGGAGCAGCAGGAGGCACACTGAAGAGACTGAGAAGAGCAGCAGGAGGCACACCAATTTTATTATTTGTGTATTTTGTAAAGCGCACAGCTACCCCAACGGGGTGTCCCGGCACTAATTGAACAGACGGCAGTTGATCCAAAACGGAAAACTTACAAAGAGGAAAGAAAGGTTTTAAGGGATCTGCGGAATTCAAGTTCCGAGTGAATGATGCGGAGTTGAGGTGGAAGTTTGTTCCAGCGCTGTGTGGCACCCACTTCAAATGTTTTACCTCCAGAACGAGCCTTTTTAAATCTAGGAGTGATTAGTAACAGTTTAGTATTAGAGCGGAGAACTCTGGAATTACTGTAGAGACTAAGGCTCGACCTAAGATGGGCTGGTCCTTTGCCCTTGGTAGTCCGATAGGCAAGGGTCATGGCTTTGAACTCAATCCTTTTGGTGATGGGGAGCCAGTGTAATTTGCGCAGGTATGGGGAGGTATGTTGTCTAAGAGGAATGCCTCCAACCAAGCGGGCTGCAGCATTTTGCACTGTCTGGAGTCTTTGGCACAGTGCTGCTGTTAGACCCATGTAGAGTCCATTGGCATAGTCAAGATGCGAAGTTATGAGCGCATGGACTATGGTTTTGCGGATATTACTGGGTAGGTAGTTTATAAGCCTTTTTAAAATTTTAAGTTTGGAGAAACAGGCAGCGGAAACTGTTTGTACCTGATTAGCAAAAGACAAACGATTGTCCCATCTGACCCCAAGGTTTCAAACCGAATCCTTAGGAAGAGGGGCCTGGCTCAGATCTAGCGGCCACCAAAGATTGGAGTTTAATGGAGATGGCTGGTTAAAGAACAGGACCTCGGTTTTTCCGGCGTTGAGTCTGAGAAAATTAAGATCCATCCATTTCGCAATACTCCTTAGGCAACATTTAGGGGGTCGAAGGTGAGGGATGTAGGCTCATTATATGAGAAAAGGAGCTGGATATCGTCGGCATATGATGTTATTTTAATGCCTGACTGAGCAATCATTTCGGCAAGAGGGGTCAGGTATACATTGAACAGGAGTGGACTCAAAGAGGAGCCCTGAGGGACACCCCATTTGAGTGCCCTAACTGAGGAGGTATAAGGGGGAGTGTGAACCTGTTGTTTGCGGTCAGATAAGAATGAGGCAATCCAATTGAGAACCGTACCCTGGATTCCAATGGATTTCAATCGTTTCAACAGGATTCGGTGAGAGACGGTGTCAAATGCTGCTGACAAATCCAGCAGCACTAACACTGCCCTTGAACCCCGATCAAGTGTCCACCGCACAGAATCCGCCATTTCAATCAGAGCCGACTCTTTGCTATGGCCCGAGCGAAATCCATGCTGGGAATCATGAAGGAGACCCTTGGACTCTATAAAGCTGGCAAGTTGTTGATGTGCCAGATTTTCCAAGATCTTGGCAGGGGCAGGGAGAAGGAAAATTGGCCTATAGTTTCCCGGGATCTCTGGATCCGAATTGGCTTTTTTCATGATAGGAACTAAAAAAGCATGTTTCCAGACCTCTGGATAAATGCCTGATCTCAGGGAGGCGTTCCATATGGAATTAAGATAAGGGTTGAGGAGTGCTGGTAGTGCTTTATATTGTTTAGCTGCCCAAGGATCACTGGGCGAACCAGATTTGCATTTAAGCAGTTCCTGGATGGAGATATCTTCAGATAGGAGACTGAGGAGAAGAGTAGCATGAGGCACACTGAAGAGACTGAGAAGAGCAACAGGAGGCACAAGGAAGAAGACTGAGGAGAAGAGCAGCGTGAGGCACACTGAAGGAGACTGAGGAGAAGAGCAGCATGAGGCACAAGGAAGAAGACTGAGGAGAAGAGCAGCGTGAGGCACAAGGAAGGAGTCTGAGGAGAAGAGCAGCAGGAGGCATACTGAAGGAGACTGAGGAGAAGAGCAGCAGGAGGCACAGGGAAGGAGACTGAGGAGAAGAGCAGCATGGGGCACTCTGAAGGAGACTGAGGAGAAGAGCAGCACGAGGCACAAGGAAGAAGACTGAGGAGAAGAGCAGCGTGAGGCACACTGAAGGAGACTGGGGAGAAGAGCAGCAGGAGGCACAGGGAAGGAGACTGAGGAGAAGAGCAAAAGGAGGCACACGGAAGAAGACTGAGGAGAAGAGCCACAGGAGTCACAAGGAAGGAGACTGAGGAGAAGAGCAGCAGGAGGCACACTGAGGAGACTGAGAAAAGCAGCAGGAGGCACACGGAAGGAGACTAAGGGGAAGAGCGGCAGGAGGCACAAGGAAGGAGACTGATGAGAAGAGCAACAGGAGGCACAATGAAGAAGACTGAGGAGAAGAGCAGATGGGGTACAAGGAAGAAGACTGAGGAGAAGAGCAGCGTGGGGCAGACTGAAGGAGACAGAGAAGAGCAGATTGGGGCACACTAAAGGAGACAGAGAAGAGCAGCGTGGGGCACACTGAAGGAGACTGGGGAGAAGAGCAGCAGGAGGCACACTGTAGGAGACAGAGAAGAGCAGCAGGAGGCACAAGGAAGGAGACTGAGGAGAAGAGCAGCTGGAGGCACAAGGAAGGAGACTGAGGAGAAGAGCAGCTGGAGGCAAAAAGGAAGACGACTGAGGAGAAGAGCAGCTGGAGGCACAAGGAAGGAGACTGAGGAGAAGAGCAGCTGGAGGCACAATGAAGGAGACTGAGGAGAAGAGCAGCTGGAGGCACAAGGAAGGAGACTGGGGAGAAGAGCAGCAGGAGGCAAAAGGAAGACGACTGAGGAGAAGAGCCGCAGGAGGCACACTGAAGGAGACTGGGGAGAAGAGCCGCAGGAGGCAAAAGGAAGAAGACTGAGGAGAAGAGCAGCAGGAGGCACAAGGAAGGAGACTGAGGAGAAGAGCAGCTGGAGACACACTGTAGGAGACTGAGGAGAAGAGCAGCAGGAGACACAATGTAGGAGACTGAGGAGAAGAGCAGCAGGAGGCACACTGAAGAGACTGAGAAGAGCAGCAGGAGGCACTCTGTAGGAGAGTGAGGAGAAGAGCCGCAGGAGGCACAAGACTGATGAGAAGAGCAACAGGAGGCACAAGGAAGAAGACTAAGGGGAACAGCAGCAGGAGGCACAAGGAAGGAGACTGAGGAGGAGAGCAGCAGGAGGCACAAGGAAGGAGACTCAGGAGAAGAGCAGCAGGAGGCACAAGGAAGGAGACTGAGGAGAAGAGCAACAGGAGGCACAAGGAAGAAGACTGAGGAGAAGAGCAACAGGAGGAACAAGGAAGAAGACTAAGTGGAAGAGCAGCAGGAGGCACAAGGAAGGAAACTGAGGAGAAGAGAAGCAGGAGGCACAAAGAAGAAGACTGAGAAGAAGAGCAGCTGGAGGCATAAGGAAGGAGACTCAGGAGAAGAGCAGCGTGAGGCCCAAGGATGGAGACTGAGGAGAAGAGCAAGGGGCACAAGGAAGAAGACTGAGGAGAAGAGCCGAAGGAGACACGCAGGAGAAGACTGAGGAGAAGAGCCACATGAGTCACAAGGAAGGAGAATGAGGAGAAGAGCAGCAGGAGGCTCACTGAAGAGACTGAGAAAAGGAGCAGGAGGCACAAGGAAGGAGACTAAGGGGAAGAGCAGCAGGAGTCACAAGGAAGGAGACTGATGAGAAGAGCAACAGGAGGCACAAGTAAGGAGACTGAGGAGAAGAGCAGCAGGAGGCACAAGGAAGAAGACTGAGGAGAAGAGCAGCAGGAGGCACAAGGAAGGAGACTCAGGAGAAGAGCAGTAGGAGGCACAAGGAAGAAGACTGAGGAGAAGAGCCGCAGGAGGCACACAGAAGAAGACTGAGGAGAAGAGCAGCAGGAGGCACAAGGAAGAAGACTGAGGAGAAGAGCAGATGGGGTACAAGGAAGAAGACTGAGGAGAAGAGCAGCGTGGGGCACACTGAAGGAGACTGAGAAGAGCAGCGTGGGGCACACTGAAGGAGACAGAGAAGAGCAGCGTGGGGCACACTGAAGGAGACTGAGAGGAGCAGAAGGAGGCACAAGAAGGAGACTGAGGAGAAGAGCAGCAGGAGGGACAAGGAAGAAGACTGGAGCGAAGAGCCCCCGGAGGCACAAGGAAGGAGACTGAGGAGAAGAGCAGCAGGAGGCACAAGGAATGAGACTGAGGAGAAGAGCAGGAGGAGGCACAAGGAAGAAGACTGAGGAGAAGAGCAGCAGGAGGCACAAGGAAGGAGACTACGGAGAAGAGCAGCAGGAGGCACAAGGAAGAAGACTGAGGAGAAGAGCAGGAGGAGGCACAAGGAAGGAGGCTGAGGAGAAGAGCAGCAGGAGGCACAAGGAAGGAGACTGAGGAGAAGAGCCACAGGAGGCACACGGAAGAAGACTGAGGAGAAGAGCCACAGGAGTCACAAGGAAGGAGACTGAGGAGAAGCGCCACAGGAGTCACAAGGATGGAGACTGAGGAGAAGAGCAGCAGGAGGCACACTGAAAGAGACTAAGAAGAGCAGCAGGATGCACAAGGAAGAGACTGAGAAGAGCAGTAGGAGGCACAAGTAAGGAGACTGAGGAGAAGAGCAGGAGGCACAAGGAAGAGACTGAGAAGAGCAGCCCGAGGCAGAAGGAAGGAGACTGAGGAGAAGAGCAGCAGGAGGCACATGGAGGAAGACTGAGGAGAAGAGCCACAGGAGGCAAAAGGAAGGAGACTTGGGGGAAAAGCAGCAGGAGGCGCAAGGAAGGAGACTGAGGAGAAGAGCAGCAGGAGGCACAAGGAAGAAGACTGAGGAGAAGAGCAGGAGGCACACTGAAGGAGACTAAGAAGAGCAACAGGAGGCACAGGGAAGGAGACTGAGGAATGCAGCGGGAGGCACAAGGAAGGAGACTGAGGAGAAGAGCAGCAGGAGGCACAAGGAAGAAGACTGAGTAGAAGAACAGCAGGTGGCACAATGAAGGAGACTGAGGAGAAGAGCAGAAGGAGGCACAAGGAAGGAGACTGAGGAGAAGAGCAGCAGGAGGCACAAGGAAGGAGACTGGGGAGAATATCAGCATGAGGCACAAGGAAGGAGACTGAGGAGAAGAGCAGCATGAGGCACAAGGAAGGAGATTGAGGATAAGAGCAGAATGAGGCACACTGAAACGACTGAGAAGAGCAGCAAGAGGCACAAGGAAGGAGACTGAGGAGAAGATCAGCATCAGGCAAACTGAGGGAGACTGAGAAGAGCAGCAGGAGGCACACTGAAGGAGAATGAGGAGAAGAGCAGCAGGAGGCTAAAGGATGGAGCGGTACAGGATGGTAGCACTCATCTTTAGTGCATCCATCATTGCTGCGTTGTTGCTGGACACGGTAGATGAAGTCAGCACTGCACACAAGGACAACTCAGTGCCCCGCTGCGAGTTCAGAAATACGGTGGTCAACCGTCCTCTTTTTGTCAAATTTACACCATTGCTCACAATGAGCAGGTGCACAATGCCATTTGTCCAACTTTTTGGCACTCAGAGGTGAAACAAGAGGGGAAGGATTTGAGCTGCCAGGCAGGGCACCTTGAAAAGTCTGCAAGACTATCAAACTCACACTATTTCCAACTCTTTTTAAACTACTATTTTAAACTTTAAAAGAGATGCTTATCATTGGCCAAGAGGGAAAACCTGCAGCATATGAGGATTGTTGTGGCATGAGGCCGGTGGTCACGCTAAGGTGTAGGGGATGATTCTAGAACTTGAATCTGATCTCCAGGATCCTGCACAATGTGGCTTTAGGAGAATGTTCAACTGCAATATTGCAAATAGAGAATGCCACCACCTGCTGTAAACAGCCCTGAATATGTGTATTACAACCATGCTGGTGTCATGTACAGGAAATATGCCTTTGGTGTATATTTTGTCCATTAAGCCTGGTATAGAGTTGGAGTGAAATAACTGGTTTGCCCAAGCTTGAACATGTTGCTACATTAGGAAACCGGAGCCAGCAACATACCACTACTTACTGCAAACGTTATGCATTATGATGGGGACGCCGTCATTTTCAAAGCAGCAGAAGCAGCCGGGTCGAGAGGGGGGCTAGGACTCAGTGCCCCAGAGTGCCCCGCGAGCTCTCCACCGCATCACCAGCCGCGCCAGGAGGCGCCACCTAAAAGCTTTGAGCTTTGTGCGGGCCGCACATGGGCAGCGCCCGGGCTAAGGGTGGGCCCATCCTTGCCCGTCACAGCCCAGAGAAGGCTACGCTGGGCCACCCCTCCTTCATCCATCAGAGGCCTGTCTTGTACCCGCCAGAAGATCCTAAGGTACGGTGCCCCACTATTATATCTCCCTCCTGTGCCCATCGCTCTCTATCTCATCACGGGACATTTGATCCAAATAGCCATTCAACCTCCCTTCTTGGTGGACTGCACAGTTTAGGAGAACTGCAGAACTCCGTTTTGTTTCTTGTGAGCTATAGTTATTTTAACTTGGTTGTAGCATGGGCAAAAGGAAGGCAATGGAGGGGTTGTCTGCAAATAGTGGCTTGCAGGCGGGTCTAGGGTCTGGGAAGAAGGCCAAAAAGTCAATTAAACAGGTGAAAAATAATTGTGTAATGGACAAGATTGATACCCTTATCCGTAAGTGCGAAGATACCTTAAGCACTGAGACATCTGCACTAACTAGCAATGCCCAATCACCACCCCACAGCTCCACCACACGAGCCAAGTCCACCATTCCCTCGATGTTTAGTAGACAGCCCACGGGTAAAACTAAGCATAACAATGAAACACTGCATGCAGCCAAGGGGGCACAAACTTTGGTTTGCTTTAAGAGTGACTTATACATTTTGAGTTGCTGGAGATATCTAGTTCTCGGAGCTGGCAAGTATTCTGACCGTCATTTCCTTTCTGCTCGTCGAAGGTTGAGTTTCGCCATTTTCAGATCTGCAGGGAACCATCTATTGGCCTTGTGGCTTCTCATATTCTGGGAGCTATGACTACAGGTGTGGGTGTTGCTAGCCACCTACAGTCAGTTAAAAAACATTTTGCTCATAACCGCCAATATCCTCCATGGGAGCCGGAAAGGATTTCCTCAGGTCCTCACAGAATTCCATAACGTTAACCTGAGCCCAGTTGCTAAATGAGATTGCCGTTCCCTTAGGAGGGCTTATCTCCTTTGGCTTAGTTACCGAAAAGGAAATCAGATGATGGTCTGACCACCTGCACATGGCTATGCTTGAGTTCCGTACCGGAAGTTTTGAGGTTCAGATTTGATCCAAAATGAAATGTGGCCTTTAATGTGAGTTGATGAGTCCACTACTTGTACCAGGTTCAATTCACTTAAGGCAGCAGTGAGGTCCAAGGCTTGAGTCCCCCCGTCTTCATCATTTGCCCAATAGTTTAAATCTCAAATCAAGAGAACATTGGCATGGTCTTCTACTAGTGGGGCTATGGCTTCAGCAAGAGCCTGGGCATACTCCTGCATCTAGTACAGAGGCCTGTAAACCAAGACCCGCATAAGGGCCTCAGTGGCAGCTTTCAAAAGGATCGTCAACGTTTCTACCGCTGCTAGCTCCAGCAAGGGCCAATTTGGTAAATTCAATATATTTTTTAATTATGGCTGCAACACCCCCACCTTTCTTCCCTCTTTCCCTGTTGGCTGACAATATATAGTACTCACTAGGGAGTGCTGCCAGTAAATAAGGTGATAATTCCACCTTGAGCCACGTCTCCGTTAGTAGCAACAAATCTGGAGACTCCGACTCAAGTAGATGGAAAATGTCATCTTGATGCTTAGCCAAAGAGTGTGTATTTAGATAGATAACCTGGGTGTCGGTCCTCTCTCTCACTTCCACTGAGGGGGTGACGCTCATCACCCTGTGCTCCATGTGCAGACTAACCTGGCAACCATCCTCTAAGTCTTCCTTTCTGGGGGGACTCAATAGCCTCTTCAGGACAGTCATGAGTGTACTAGGGATGCTGTAGGTGTCCCTGTTCAGAACGAGAAGATCTTTCCTATTATAGGAAATGAAAGGGGCTTAGGCCCACATGCATCAAATAAAGATTTAGTGATTCTAAAATAGCGAAAAATAAGGAATCGCTATTACAGATTCGTTATACCGAATGCACCAAAAAAATCGGTCAATATTTGCGATTCCTTAAAAATCGCTAAAATATTTACCGATTACTTATTTACCAAATCTGTATTTTTATAATTATAATTACAAAATCGGTAATTGCGAAAGCGCAAATCGTCTTATGGAGATGACATCACGAGCAGGAAGTGTTTCCCAGATTCCACACACCTGTGCACAGGGAGAGACTAAGGAGGAGGAAGACTGTTGGTGATCAGCCTGGAAAACACTTTTCCCTGCAGAAGTTGAGACAAACAAACACCATAGACACATCAAAAAAACTGCAGAAAGGAGAAGGCAGGAAGAAGAAGATTTAATTCAGCGAGAGGGAATTGGAAATACTCACTGAGGAAGTTGTTCAAAAACATGACCAGCTGTTTGGGAAACTATCCCTGCATGTTGCAGAGTAGGTTAAGATGAAGATCTGGCTAGGGATACAAACCAGGGCCAATTCTGTGGGGATAACACACCGTGACATCAACAACCTACACAAGAGAAAGTATGACCATCGCAGCCGGGCAAAAGAGCGAGTGGCTCAAAGGCTGGTCTCTGCAAGAAAAACAGGAGGGGGAACATCCACTCAGTCTGCAAACACCCCACTGGACGACCTGGTGGAATCCACTCTGCAGCCAGAGGCAGTTGTGAGGATCACGCAGATTGACATCTCAGGACATGCAGGGACCTCCGAAGGTAAGAGCACAACAAAACATATTTCCATAGAAATGTAACTCAAACTGCCACAAATACAGACCCTGCGTAGTGTGGCAGACATGAGTCCAGTCCATCTCTTATTTGCAACCCTTTAATGCATTGTGGGAGTTGTATGCATACAAATGTAATGGCTAAGCATGGAGGGAGAAGCACAGCTCAACTGCATCAGAGTATAACAAAGCAGTGACAACAGTAGACTTTCTACATCACGGAAGACAATTTATTAGACCCCTGTAAGCGCAATGCCACAAACATGTGCAAAAAAATAAATGTAATTTTTCTTTAAAAAATGACCCTGCACTGTTTCACTCACTGAGGAAACCCAGAAGAGTGATTTGACAGATGTCCACGATTCTGAGGGACATACAGAACAGCCAGAAGAACAAGAGATGCCAGCATCCTCGCCCCTACCTGTTCCACCTCATCGCAGAAGAAGAGTCCAACCACTGCCCAATTTGGATAGTGAGGAGGATACCCAAACAGTAGCGCACCCACAGGGCACTGTCTATACACCAATACCACCTCCCCAACACCAGAGGGAACAACCCCGCAACAACACAGTCCGTTCCACAGGCAAAGGCCAAGTGCATTTCTGAGGTCTGCTGGGGACAATGGTGAAGCTGCCTGCAGTGTGCTGGAGTCCAAGATGCTGAGGTTCCAGTGCCTGCAACAAAAAAACATGCGTATTATGCAGGAGCAATTGGGAACAATGGTCACACACATGGGTGGTATACGTGACTGCACGAAGGAGCAGTCAACTGCAGTTGTTGAGGGGCTCAGGGCACACGGTGAGAAACTTGACCGTGAAGCAACAGCCATTGAACAGATGTGCAGGGTCATCCAGGCTGAGCATGTCTCTAATGCCAGGAGGCAACACCATTCTATGGAGCGCATGTACAGATACACAAGAGGCTGAGTACTACAACAGCTTAGCTTTACAGGCGTGCAGTCGGAATGCAGGTTGAGATGACCCACTGCTGTGGGGATGTGACCAGGGGCCTAATCCAGGTCACCACTGCTGTGGAAGGGCTACAAACAGCAGCAGCCAGTGGGAACCTCATGCATGGCCTTAGCAGCCTACTGGAGCCTGTGGCACATAGCAGGAGGCGCAGTAGCAGGAGTCAGGCAGGCACAGAAGGCACCATGTCAGATGTAGCTGGGCCTACTACAAGGGCCACAGGAGGGCGTCACAGGGAGAGTTAGACATTTGGACATTCAAACAATCTGGTGAGGTAACCAGATATGTGTTGCGTATTCACACTGTAGTTGCAGTCCCAAGGCAATGCAAAGTAATTGTCTGTACATGGTATGTGTGAATTAACACAACCACACAACTTTCACATTAAACCTTTAAGAAAATACTGTGTTATCATGTGCTTACTCACTTTATATGTAATGTTGCGTGATTTCTGCTCTTCTTTGTCAATCAATCAATCAATCATAGGCATTTATACCGCGCACTACTCACCCGGAGGGTCTCAAGGCGCTTTGGGGGGGGGGGTCCGCTACTGCTCGAACAGCCAGGTCTTGAGCTTCTTCCTGAAGGAGAGGTGGTCTTGGGTCAGGCGTAGGTCGGTTGGGAGGGAGTTCCAAGTCTTGGCGGCCAGGTGGGAGAAGGACCTTCCTCCTGTTGTCGCTCTGCGGATGCGGGGGACGCCTGCGAGGGCATGGGCCTGGGTGACCGTCTTCCTGGTCTCGGTGGGGATCCACCGGAAGATCTTACGTAGCATGCGCAGGATGTTGAAACAGGACGAAGAGGTGGCGTTGACTTGTCTGGTCATGGAGAGGGAGGAGTCCAGGATGAAGCCCAGGTTGCGTACGTGGTCTGTCGGTTTGGATGCGTTGCCCAGGGCGGGGGGCCACCAGGAGTCGTCCCAGGCGGAGGGTGAGGAGCCCAGGATGAGGACTTCCGTCTTGTCTGTGTTCAGTTTCAGGCGGCTGGTCTTCCTCCACCCGGCCACGTCTTTCATCCCTTCGTGTAGGTTGGCTCTGGCGGTGGCGGGGTCGTTGGTCAGGGAGAGGATCAGCTGGGTGTCATCGGCGTAGGAGATGATGTTCAGGTTGTGTTGGCGTGCGATGGCTGCAAGGGGGCTCATGTAGACGTTGAAGAGGGTTGGGCTGAGCGAGGAGCCTTGGGGAACGCCGCAGATGACTTCCGTGGCTTCTGATCTGAATGGGGGCAGGTGGTCTCTCTGTGTCCTTCCGGCGAGGAAGGAGGTGATCCATTCCAGTGCTTTCTCCTCGATTCCGACGTTGCTGAGGCGCTGCACTAGGGTGCAGTGGCAGACAGTGTCGAATGCCGCGGAGAGAACCAGGAGGATGAGGGCCGCTGTTTCTCCGTTGTCCAGCACGGTTCGGATGTCGTCGGTGGCAGCGATGAGGGCGGTCTCGGTGCTGTGGTTGGCCCGGAAGCCTGACTGAGATGGGTCGAGGGATCCAGTCGTCTCGAGGAAGGCTGCCAGTTGCTTGTTGACGGTCTTCTCGATGACTTTGGCTGGAAACGGGAGGAGCGAGATGGGGCGGTAGTTCTTGAGTTCGGTGGGGTCCGCCGTTGGTTTCTTTAGTAGAGCTCTGAGTTCGGCGTGCTTCCAGCTCTCAGGGAAGGTGGCGGTGTCGAAGGAGGTGTTGATGATGTCCCGCAGGTGGGGTGCGATGACAGCGTCGGCCTTGTTGAAGACGTGGTGAGGGCAGGGGTCGGTTGGAGATCCGGAGTGGATGGAGTTCATCGTGCGGATGGTGTCTTCGAGGTTGATCGGTGTCCAGGCGTTGAGGGTGGTGGTGGGGGGCGTTGGTGCAGTCATGGGGAGCGTTGTTTGTGTGCTGAAGCTGTTGTGTATGTCAGCGATCTTGTTGTGGAAGTAGGAGGCGAGGGAGTTGCAGAGGTCTTGCGACGGGGTGATGCCGTTGATTCCGGCGTTGGGGTTGGAGAGCTCTCTCACAATGTTGAAGAGTTCCTTGCTGTTGTGTGCGTTGTTGTCCAGCCGGTCCTTGAATGTTGTTTTCTTGGTGGCGTGGATCAATTGATGGTGCTTTCGGGTGGCGAGCTTGAGGGTGGTCATGTTGTCCGGTATTGGGTCTCTTCTCCAGGCTTTCTCGAGGGCACGGCAGTTCTTCTTGGAGCTCTTGAGTTCGTCGGTGAACCACGGGGCCTTCTTGCTTCCGGGTCTGCTGGGCGGGGTCCTCAGAGGGGCGAGTTCGTCCGCGCAGTTGCAGATCCATTGCGTGAGGTTGTCGGCGGCTTGGCTGGGGTTCGCTGAGCTGGCGGGAGGGGTCTGCCCTCTGCTGTATTCGGTCCGTCTGCTACATGGGGTGGTTGTGTCGGCTGTATGTCCTGTTCTGGCTCGCTGTCAGAGTCCACCAAGGGTATGCTTCTATTAGTGGCTATGCTGTGCAACATAGCACATGTTGCCACAATCTTACAGCATTTTTCCGAACTATACTGTAATGCACCACTGGTCTTGTGTAGGATGCGGAATCGGGATTTTAGTACCCCAAATGTCCTTTCAATCACATCGCCCGTTGCTATGTCCGCACAATTGTAATGTTGCTCCCTTTGTGTGGCAAGATTCAGGAATGGGGTGAGTATGTAAGACCTCAAAGGGTATGCTCTATCACCTACAGGATGTGAGAGATTAACATACATTAGTCACTGCTATGTGTCACCATGTCTAACAGTTTTGAAATACAATATTACATAGATTTACCCAGAATAAATCCTTCTCCAAACTCCCCCGCAAGTAGACGTCTGTGTATACTACTGTGCCGGAAGATGTAGGCGTCATGTGCACTGCCAGAGTAACGTGCCATTATGTCAGTGATTTGTATTTTGGAGTTACATGTTACCTCTATGTTGAATTAATGGTAAGATTTCCGGTTGTGGTAGATATACTCATTCACTGCAGAGGGACATATGGGCACATCCATCCCATCGATACAACCAATCACATGTGGGACCTGTGCGACCTGATAAAAATCTCATTTGGTTTGCATCAATTTCTGTGGTGTCGTGGGGAACTTGATGTGGTGGTGTATCCTCTGCATCATGGCATTTAGAAAACTGTTAAAAAAGGGCAATATGGTACTTTGGGAGACCCCACCAGCTGCCGCAATTACTGCCTGGAAGGTCCCCGAAGCTAGGACATGCAGGGAATGCCGGACCTGCACATGGGTGGGTACGGCATGTGTCCTGCGGGTCTGCTGCTGCAGTATATTGTCCAACTCAGCAATTAGATCTAAGATAGCTGCAGCAATCAGCCTATGTTTATCATAGATCTCGTCCTCCTTCTGCCCTAGCAATGTGATGCACACTCTAAGTATTCTCTCCTGGATCCTCCCTCTCCTCTGTGCTGCTGGTCTCAGCCTCATCCTCCTAAACCACAGCGTAGATCGCTGCCACAGTGGGTCATTGTGATGCATTCTGGGACTATTTAAGTAGTATGCTGAGGATTACCACCTGTTGTTGCTGTTGTGTAATTGTTACCACCTGATTAGATTTCTTCTAGTTTAAGGATCGCAAATAGCGATTTTTGGCTAGTTCTGTATTTGCGAAAACGTGATGCATCCCATTTTGCGATTTCTTAATTGCTCTTCATAAAAAACAGAATTGGTACTACTGATTCTGTATTTTTTTAAGTGCAAAAATGGCGAAAACAACTAATTTGTGCGAATTTGCTTCATGCAACAGAACCAGCTATTTTGTGATCGGAAACAGCATTTTTTACTGATTCGCAATGTTTCCAGTCGCATGTCCAGCTATGTGCGGGCTCAGACGGCTTGCCTTTGCCGCACTTTCAGTGCACTACCGGCATGCCCGCTGCACAATCACGCCATGCATGCACTTTTAAGGCATAGACTGCCCTCTCCCTGGCCCCTCACCAAACGGGTAGCTGATTGGTCTGCGAACAGCCAATCAGCATCTTGTGAGCACCTCTGAAGGCTGACATGCTTCTTACACAAATAGAGGCTATGGTGAATAGAACAGGTGTGCAAATTCAATTTCAATAAAACAAAACAAAACATCATGCAGTAGTTGATATCAGATCAGTGCCAGTTAAAAAACATATAATTCTCATTACCGGCGCGGTCGCGCCATGCACCATGGGCCACCCAGCAGTGCTTGCACGTAAACCTAATCCCCAGGTGGGATAGAAGGAGGTAAGATTTTGTGTGGACTACAGAGGTTTGTATATAGTCATTAAGACCGTTCCTCACCCTATACCTAGAGCGGATGAGATCATTGATAGGGTTGGGGCTGCAAAGTGCCCAAAGTCTAGGAGAAAAGAAGAGGTCAGCATTTTCAAGACCTGACGGGAATAGGAACCTTTGCGCCTGGGAATCTTTGATTTATTAGTGCACATCTGTTTACTAAGACGCAAAGAGCGTCTGGAAGGTACTTATATTTTTTGCGCTATGGGCCCCTGGAGACTTGGAAGTAGAATCTCGCGTGAGCCTGGGAGAGAGGCCACAACAGAGAGTTCTTATCCAGTTAATAGTGCTTGCTAGCACTTGGAACCTCATTATTTAGTGCAGGAGCGCTTTCATTATTTTTGGCATTTTTTAAGTTCTCATTTTTGGCTTGTACAACTTCATCACATTGACCTTCTAGCCCCCATGAGCTGTTGAGGGCTCAGATCAGGTCACCTATTGTGCGGATCCTACTAATAAGATTCCAACTTCACCAGAGGTTGGCCTGCTATCAGATAAGTACATTGTTCTCTGAGTGTAAACTTATTCAGATGCCTTGGATTGATGAAACTAGAAAAATTGTTTGATTTCCTTTTGCTTTATTTATTCCTTTTGTGCATTTTTGTGATTAAGTATGTGCAGCATCTTATAATTGTAAGTGTATTTCAACACATATAACATTGATAGTGACTGATGATTTTGAGTGCATTTTAAGTGTGTTTGGTTCTCTCTTTATACAGGGAACATTGAGATACCAGAGGGATGCACAACAGCCCTACTTCACTTCACTGCTTGTCTGCATTTATTTGACTGCTGCAACTTCATTGTTTTTTTGTCCCTTTTTCCCCTTCCCCGACTGTGGTGATATCTGGTGAGTGTTATTATTACTCCCAGGTGATACCATATAGGGGAAAAGGAAATCCAGCATCCTCATCGCTCCTGCTGTATCCGGCTTCTCAGGTTAGTGTTAACCTCTCTTGTGACACTAAGGAGAAGAGCAGCATGAGGCACAACAAAGGATACTGAGGAGAAGAGCAGCATGAGGCGCAAGGAAGAAAACTGAGGAGAAGAGCAGCAGGAGGCACACTGCAGAGACTGAGAAGAGCAGCAGGAGGCACACTGTAGGAGAGTGAGGAGAAGAGCAGCAGGAGGCGCAAGGAAGAAAACTGAGGAGAAGAGCAGCAGGAGGCGCAAGGAAGAAAACTGAGGAGAAGAGCAGCAGGAGGCGCAAGGAAGAAAACTGAGGAGAAGAGCAGCAGGAGGCACAAGGAAGAAGACTGAGGCGAAGAGCAGCAGGAGGCATACTGAAGAGACTGAGAAGAGCAACAGGAGGCACAACAAAGGATACTGAGGAGAGGAGCAGCAGGAGGCACACTGAAGAGACTGAGAAGAGCAGCAGGAGGCACACCAATTTTATTATTTGTGTATTTTGTAAAGCGCACAGCTACCCCAACGGGGTGTCCCGGCACTAATTGAACAGACGGCAGTTGATCCAAAACGGAAAACTTACAAAGAGGAAAGAAAGGTTTTAAGGGATCTGCGGAATTCAAGTTCCGAGTGAATGATGCGGAGTTGAGGTGGAAGTTTGTTCCAGCGCTGTGTGGCACCCACTTCAAATGTTTTACCTCCAGAACGAGCCTTTTTAAATCTAGGAGTGATTAGTAACAGTTTAGTATTAGAGCGGAGAACTCTGGAATTACTGTAGAGACTAAGGCTCGACCTAAGATGGGCTGGTCCTTTGCCCTTGGTAGTCCGATAGGCAAGGGTCATGGCTTTGAACTCAATCCTTTTGGTGATGGGGAGCCAGTGTAATTTGCGCAGGTATGGGGAGGTATGTTGTCTAAGAGGAATGCCTCCAACCAAGCGGGCTGCAGCATTTTGCACTGTCTGGAGTCTTTGGCACAGTGCTGCTGTTAGACCCATGTAGAGTCCATTGGCATAGTCAAGATGCGAAGTTATGAGCGCATGGACTATGGTTTTGCGGATATTACTGGGTAGGTAGTTTATAAGCCTTTTTAAAATTTTAAGTTTGGAGAAACAGGCAGCGGAAACTGTTTGTACCTGATTAGCAAAAGACAAACGATTGTCCCATCTGACCCCAAGGTTTCAAACCGAATCCTTAGGAAGAGGGGCCTGGCTCAGATCTAGCGGCCACCAAAGATTGGAGTTTAATGGAGATGGCTGGTTAAAGAACAGGACCTCGGTTTTTCCGGCGTTGAGTCTGAGAACATTAAGATCCATCCATTTCGCAATACTCCTTAGGCAACATTTAGGGGGTCGAAGGTGAGGGATGTAGGCTCATTATATGAGAAAAGGAGCTGGATATCGTCGGCATATGATGTTATTTTAATGCCTGACTGAGCAATCATTTCGGCAAGAGGGGTCAGGTATACATTGAACAGGAGTGGACTCAAAGAGGAGCCCTGAGGGACACCCCATTTGAGTGCCCTAACTGAGGAGGTATAAGGGGGAGTGTGAACCTGTTGTTTGCGGTCAGATAAGAATGAGGCAATCCAATTGAGAACCGTACCCTGGAGTCCAATGGATTTCAATCGTTTCAACAGGATTCGGTGAGAGACGGTGTCAAATGCTGCTGACAAATCCAGCAGCACTAACACTGCCCTTGAACCCCGATCAAGTGTCCACCGCACAGAATCCACCATTTCAATCAGAGCCGACTCTGTGCTATGGCCCGAGCGAAATCCATGCTGGGAATCATGAAGGAGACCCTTGGACTCTATAAAGCTGGCAAGTTGTTGATGTGCCAGATTTTCCAAGATCTTGGCAGGGGCAGGGAGAAGGAAAATTGGCCTATAGTTTCCCGGGATCTCTGGATCCGAATTGGCTTTTTTCATGATAGGAACTAAAAAAGCATGTTTCCAGACCTCTGGATAAATGCCCGATCTCAGGGAGGCGTTCCATATGGAATTAAGATAAGGGTTGAGGAGTGCTGGTAGTGCTTTATATTGTTTAGCTGCCCAAGGATCACTGGGCGAACCAGATTGGCATTTAAGCAGTTCCTGGATGGAGATATCTTCAGATAGGAGACTGAGGAGAAGAGTAGCATGAGGCACACTGAAGAGACTGAGAAGAGCAACAGGAGGCACAAGGAAGAAGACTGAGGAGAAGAGCAGCGTGAGGCACACTGAAGGAGACTGAGGAGAAGAGCAGCATGAGGCACAAGGAAGAAGACTGAGGAGAAGAGCAGCGTGAGGCACAAGGAAGGAGTCTGAGGAGAAGAGCAGCAGGAGGCATACTGAAGGAGACTGAGGAGAAGAGCAGCAGGAGGCACAGGGAAGGAGACTGAGTAGAAGAGCAGCTGGAGGCACAAGGAAGGAGACTGAGGAGAAGAGCAGCATGAGGCACAAGGAAGAAGACTGAGGAGAAGAGCAGCGTGAGGCACACTGAAGGAGACTGAGGAGAAGAGCAGCAGGAGGCACAGGGAAGGAGACTGAGGAGAAGAGCAGCATGGGGCACACTGAAGGTGACTGGGGAGAAGAGCAGCTGGAGGCACAAGGAAGGAGACTGAGGAGAAGAGCAGCTGGAGGCAAAAGGTAGACAACTGAGGAGAAGAGCAGCTGGAGGCAAAAGGAAGGAGACTGAGGAGAAGAGCAGCTGGAGGCACAAGGAAGGAGACTGAGGAGAAGAGCAGCTGGAGGCACAAGGAAGGAGACTGGGAGGAAGAGCCGCAGGAGGCAAAAGGAAGACGACTGAGGAGAAGAGCCGCAGGAGGCACACTGAAGGAGACTGGGGAGAAGAGCCGCAGGAGGCAAAAGGAATAAGACTGAGGAGAAGAACAGCAGGAGGCACACTGAAGAGACAGAGAAGAGCAGCAGGAGACACACTGTAGGAGACTGAGGAGAAGAGCAGCAGGAGGCACACTGAAGAGACTGAGAAGAGCAGCAGGAGGCACTCTGTAGGAGAGTGAGGAGAAGAGCCGCAGGAGGCACAAGACTGATGAGAAGAGCAACAGGAGGCACAAGGAAGAAGACTGAGGAGAAGAGCCACTGGAGGCACAAGGAAGAAGACTAAGGGGAAGAGCAGCAGGAGGCACAAGGAAGGAGACTGTGGAGAAGAGCAGCAGGAGGCACAAGGAAGGAGACTCAGGAGAAGAGCAGCAGGAGGCACAAGGAAGGAGGCTGAGGAGAAGAGCAGTAGGAGGCACAAGGAAGGAGACTGAGGAGAAGAGCAACAGGTGGCACCAGAAAGAAGACTGAGGAGAAGAGCAACAGGAGGCACAAGGAAGAAGACTAAGGGGAAGAGCAGCAGGAGGCACAAGGAAGGAAACTGAGGAGAAGAGAAGCAGGAGGCTCAAAGAAGAAGACTGAGAAGAAGAGCAGCTGGAGGCACAAGGAATGAGACTCAGGAGAAGAGCAAGGGGCACAAGGAAGAAGACTGAGGAGAAGAGCCGAAGGAGAC
This sequence comes from Lissotriton helveticus, assembly GCF_964261635.1. Taxonomy (NCBI): domain Eukaryota; kingdom Metazoa; phylum Chordata; class Amphibia; order Caudata; family Salamandridae; genus Lissotriton; species Lissotriton helveticus. The sequence continues at coordinate 130,762,956 of NC_136064.1, forward strand.
ATGCGGTAGGAGACTGAGGAGAAGAGCAGCAGGAGGCACAAGGAAGGAGACTCAGGAGAAGAGCAGCAGGAGGCACAAGGAAGGAGACTGAGGAGAAGAGCAGTAGGAGGCACAAGGAAGGAGACTGAGGAGAAGAGCAACAGGAGGCACAAGGAAGAAGACTGAGGAGAAGAGCAGCAGGAGGCACAAGGAAGGAAACTGAGGAGAAGAGAAGCAGGAGGCACAAGGAAGGAGACTGAGGAGAAGAGCAGCAGGAGGCACAAGGAAGGAGACTCAGGAGAAGAGCAGTAGGAGGCACAAGGAAGAAGACTGAGGAGAAGAGCCGCAGGAGGCACACAGAAGAAGACTGAGGAGAAGAGCCGGAGGAGGCACAAGGAAGAAGACTGAGGAGAAGAGCAGCAGGAGGCACAAGGAAGAAGACTGAGGAGAAGAGCAGCAGGAGGCACAAGGAAGGAAACTGAGGAGAAGAGCAGCAGGAGGCACAAGGAAGGAGACTCAGGAGAAGAGCAGCAGGAGGCACACTGAAGGAGACTGAGAGGAGCAGCAGGAGGCACAAGGAAGGAGACTGAGGAGAAGAGCAGCAGGAGGGACAAGGAAGAAGACTGGAGAGAAGAGCCCCCGGAGGCACAAGGAAGAAGACTGAGGAGAAGAGCAGCAGGAGGCACAAGGAATGAGACTGAGGAGAAGAGCAGGAGGAGGCACAAGGAAGAAGACTGAGGAGAAGTGCAGCAGGAGGCACAAGGAAGGAGACTAAGGAGAAGAGCAGCAAGAGGCACAAGGAAGAAGACTGAGGAGAAGAGCAGGAGGAGGCACAAGGAAGGAGACTGAGGAGAAGAGCAGCAGGAGGCACAAGGAAGGAGACTGAGGAGAAGAGCCACAGGAGGCACACGGAAGAAGACTGAGGAGAAGAGCCACAGGAGTCACAAGGAAGGAGACTGAGGAGAAGCGCCACAGGAGTCACAAGGATGGAGACTGAGGAGAAGAGCAGCAGGAGGCACACTGAAAGAGACTAAGAAGAGCAGCAGGATGCACAAGGAAGAGACTGAGAAGAGCAGTAGGAGGCACAAGTAAGGAGACTGAGGAGAAGAGCAGGAGGCACAAGGAAGAGACTGAGAAGAGCAGTAGGAGGCACAAGTAAGGAGACTGAGAAGAAGAGCAGGAGGCACACTGAATGAGACTAAGAAGAGCAGCAGGAGGCACATGGAAGGAGACTGAGAAGAGCAGCAGGAGGCACAAGTAAGGAGACTGAGGAGAAGAGCAGCAGGAGGCACAAGGAAGAAGACTGAGTAGAAGAACAGCAGGTGGCACAAGGAAGGAGACTGAGGAGAAGAGCAGAAGGAGGCACAAGTAAGGAGACTGAGGAGAAGAGCAGCAGGAGGCACAAGGAAGAAGACTGAGTAGAAGAACAGCAGGTGGCACAAGGAAGGAGACTGAGGAGAAGAGCAGAAGGAGGCACAAGGAAGGAGACTGAGGAGAAGAGCAGCAGGTGGCACAAGGAAGGAGACTGAGGAGAAGAGCAGAAGGAGGCACAAGGAAGGAGACTGAGGAGAAGAGCAGCATGAGGCACAAGGAAGGAGACTGAGGAGAAGAGCAGCATGAGGCACAAGGAAGGAGATTGAGGATAAGAGCAGAATGAGGCACACTGAAAAGACTGAGAAGAGCAGCAAGAGGCACAAGGAAGGAGACTGAGGAGAACATTAACCCTGGGCGTAGTTCGCGGAGCCGCACTCCGCGGAGCTACGCGAAGACGCAGTTGCACTCCGCGACCTTCGCGTAGCTCCGCGGACATGCGTAGTAGCTTGCTAGACCCGTTCGCGCGCCGTTTTTCGTCTTCGGGAGCGCGGTGCGCGTGTTCGGGGCGCTGCCTGCATGCTCGAGATAGCTAGCGCGCTAAGTTACTCAAGAGGTTTGTCCCGCCCGCTTGCGTTCCCTTATTTCCAAAGTGCGTGATCGCGTCAAATATCGCGCAAACTTACCCCCGGCGCACGCGATAATGTTATTCAGCGCGCGAGAACTACGCTACGCACCGGATCGCGGAGTAATCGACAGCTTCGCGTTCTCCGTAGAACGCGGAGTTGCCAAAACTCCGCAAGCTCCGCGAACGGAGCGTAGTTCTTCGCCCAGGGTTAGAGAACATCAGCATCAGGCAAACTGAGGGAGACTGAGAAGAGCAGCAGGAGGCACACTGAAGGAGAATGAGGAGAAGAGCAGCAGGAGGCTAAAGGATGGAGCGGTACAGGATGGTAGCACTCATCTTTAGTGCATCCATCATTGCTGTGTTGTTGCTGGACACGGTAGATGAAGTCAGCACTGCACACAAGGACAACCCAGTGCCCCGCTGCGAGTTCAGAAATACGGTGGTCAACCGTCCTCTTTTTGTCAAATTTACACCATTGCTCACAATGAGCAGGTGCACAATGCCATTTGTCCGACTTTTTGGCACTCAGAGGTGAAACAAGAGGGGAAGGATTTGAGCTGCCAGGCAGGGCACCTTGAAAAGTCTGCAAGACTATCAAACTCACACTATTTCCAACTCTTTTTAAACTACTATTTTAAACTTTAAAAGAGATGCTTATCATTGGCCAAGAGGGAAAACCTGCAGCATATGAGGATTGTTGTGGCATGAGGCCGGTGGTCACGCTAAGGTGTAGGGGATGATTCTAGAACTTGAATCTGATCTCCAGGATCCTGCACAATGCAGCTTTAGGAGAATGTTCAACTGCAATATTGCACATAGAGAATGCCACCACCTGCTGTAAACAGCCCTGAATATGTGTATTACAACCATGCTGGTGTCATGTACAGGAAATATGCCTTTGGTGTATATTTTGTCCATTAAGCCTGTTATAGAGTTGGAGTGAAATAACTGGTTTGCCCAAGCTTGAACATTTTGCTACATTAGGAAACCGGAGCCAGCAACATACCAGTACTTACTGCAAACGTTATGCATTATGATGGGGACGCCGTCAGTTTCAAAGCAGCAGAAGCAGCCGGGTCGAGAGGGGGGCTAGGACTCAGTGCCCCAGAGTGCCCCACGAGCTCTCCACCGCATCACCAGCCGTGCCAGGAGGCGCCACCTAAAAGCTTTGAGCTTTGTGCGGGACGCGCGTGGGCAGCGCCCGGGCTAAGGGTGGGCCCATCCTTGCCCGTCACAGCCCGGAGAAGGCTACGCTGGGCCACCCCTCCTTCATCCATCAGAGGCCTGTCTTGTACCCGCCAGAAGATCCTAAGGTACGGTGCCCCACTATTATATCTCCCTCCTGTGCCCATCGCTCTCTATCTCATCACGGGACATTTGATCCAAAAAGCCATTCAACCTCCCTACTTGGTGGACTGCACAGTTTAGGAGAACTGCAGAACTCCGTTTTGTTTCTTGTGAGCTATAGTTATTTTAACTTGGTTGTAGCATGGGCAAAAGGAAGGCAATGGAGGGGTTGTCTGCAAATAGTGGCTTGCAGGCGGGTCTAGGGTCTGGGAAGAAGGCCAAAAAGTCAAATAAACAGGTGAACAATAATTGTGTAATGGACAAGATTGATACCCTTATCCGTAAGTGCGAAGATACCTTAAGCACTAAGACATCTGCACTAACTAGCAATGCCCAATCACCACCCCACAGCTCCACCACACGAGCCAAGTCCACCATTCCCTTGATGTTTAATAGACAGCCCACGGGTAAAACTAAGCATAACAATGAAACACCGCATGCACCCAAGGGGGCACAAACAACAGTACCCCAGAGGAAAAATATTTCTTCCCCTCATATAAAATCGCCATCTATAATTATCCCACCTGAATCTTTAATTCACTGCACAAACAGGTTCGCAGTATTGGCTGAGATCTCTGATATTTCGGAGCCCAGGACTACTGTAATATTGTCTGGACCTGAAAGTGCAAGCAGCAAGGAGGTGGATAGCTCATCCCATGGGTTACACCAGCTTGTTGTCTTGCTTAGATAAGACATAGGGGCTTTGAAAGCCAAGATTAACGAAGATTAACGAACTATTTGATACGATCACAACCTTGACCCCCAGCCAAATTATAAAATAATCAGGCTCCATGCTCAACGGCAGAAGAGCGAATATGCTCACAGCGACCTCCTCTGCTTTCACTGAGGTAATAAGATTGGACACTGGTAAAAACACAAAATGGATTTCAAATGTCAAGGCACTGCTGTCAACCTTGGGACTCAAAGAGTCATGGGACTCCCAAAAGCCGCTGAGAAAAGCTGAGCTGAAATGTATTTACTGGGATTTAATAGGTGCCAGCGATCTCAAGGGCATATTATCAAGGGCATTATCGCTGCTTTAGCGGGACTTTATCGCCCTATTAGCAAGCTGTCGCTAACAACAGTTAGCGACAACTTGCTAATAGGGCGATAAACTTGTCCCGCCAACTTGTAGGCGGGAGCGACCGGTTTGGGGCCCACTTTGCACGTCAGCGATATTTATCGCTAATGACATGCAAAGTGGACGTACCCAAACTGTTAGCGACCGAAAGCAGTCACTAACATTGCTATCGCCTAATATCAACGCAGGCGAAGCAATAAAAAAATTGCGCTAAGCACGAATATCGCAAAAACCTAACGCCTGCTCAGACCACTTCTTAACCTGTATAGCCAATGGGAGGTGGATAGTCAGGTTAAGAACCTATTGGCGATGATGCCTGAATATCGCTGGATTTCCAGTGATATTCACGCATTGAGCCGCTATCGCCGGATATTTTATTGCATTTCAGATAAACGTTGCTAATAGCACGTTATCTCTGCGATAAAATCCGGCGATGCGCGGCCATAAAAAAATTATCGGTATTTGTTGCTAGTATGCCTGTTAGAAATGGGATTTCTAGTTGGCTAAGGCTTTCGCCAAAGCCAGGCAGAAACCACCACTCTAGTCAGAACAAGAGAGTCACTCGCCAAGACAACCCCTGCTCACCCCCTTGGTAGCTTGGCACGAGCAGTCAGGCTTATCTTGGGGGCGATGTGTAAAGCATTTGTGCGCGCACCCAGCAACAACACCCAAGGCCCACCACAAAAGAAACTACACACAAGGTTATTGATAAAAATAACCCAAACACATTAGATAATACCAAACACATTAGATAATAAACACACAATTTACACTGTGCCACTGGCACGGGCAGAATTTACAGGGGATTATGTAGAAAGGGCAGGGTCACATGGACCACTGTCAGGAATAAGCACTTGGTAGAACTAGCACTTTGTAGAAATAGCACTTTGTAGGAATAGCACTTAGAACATAGAATAATTGTAGCACCAAATAGCAACTGTAGCACACAACCAGTAACCAGTGGTAAAAGGTAAGTACACCCTACGCAATCCTAAACACCTTAGGCATATATCACGCAGGGCATAAATATACTAGGTAAAACAACCTCCTAAGAATAAACACATTTAGAGGTATAGGCAAAAAGCATTGCATATTATGCATAAATCACATTAGGCAAGTAATCACAATTGCGCAGAAATCACATAAGGCCAAACCATGTTCCCCTAGCAAGGGCACCACACAAAAAACTGTCCCCAGGCCAACTTGGCTTCTCAGGGGGGGGGGGGGTGAAATGCCCTATGTCCACAATGTCAGGGCTGGGCTGCGCAGGCAGCCAAAGAAGAATGCGCAATCGTTCAGGGCCCAAACGATGCTGGGCAGCTGGGGAACTGAGCCTGGCACCAGCGTGCCTCCTTGCTCTCCTCTGGAGAGCAGTACCCCCAAAACAATGAGGGGAAGCCACGTGGGCTTAGAAACAATGCCCCCAGGAGCCCCTCAGGCTCTGAGAACTACGATGTGTGCTGGAGGCTCGTGGGCTCGAATGAACAATACTGCCTCGCTGGGGGAGTGGCCCTCTGCCAGCCGGGGTAGCTCTACCACCAGAAATGCCCCAAATCTCGTTGGAGTCCCGCTCTGGGGACTAAGAGAACAATGGCCCCAGACGGTCGAGTCCCGCTCCGGGGACTCAGAACTCCACTCACCGGTCTGTCCGCAGGCTGCTGGAGGCCCTGTCTCCTTGGGGATCCTTCTCAGGCTGCTTCCTGGGGGACTCAGCAGTCTCACTGGTGCCTCGAATGGGGCTCTCCCTCACCGGGACCTCGCTGGCGGCTGCACCTCTCCTTGGCTGCACTCCAGGGCTCTCCCTCGCTCTTGGGAGCCCCGGGGGAGAGATGCTGGCTCCCTCCGGTCGCGTCGGGTGGAGGCGGGGTAGGCTCCTGTCCTCACCCTGCACTTACCAACGTGGTCAAGCCACCTCTCCTCTCCCGCTGACTCTTCCAGGCAGGCCGTGCTGCGATTGGCCGGCCAGCTGCTTCCGGGTTGGGCCCGCCCGGTGTTAGGTGAGCTTTGCCGGGCTTCCGGGTCGGGTTTTAGCAATCGGGCCGCGGCGGTTATTCGGCACAGTACGGGGTAGGCTCCCGGTTTAGAGGCACAGTCCCTGGCGGGGTGGGCACCCGCTAGGGATATCGACAGCACGGCAAAAGGTCAAGTCGCAGGGTGGGCACCTGAGCAATATCAAAAAGTACAGCAAATAAACGGGGTGGGCTCCTGCACCGATAATCAAAGGCAGGGTGATCCCCATGCTGGGGAATCCCTCAGAAGGGTGATCGCAGCTCCGGGCTGCAGTTAAAAGTAGAAGTGCTCCAGCACTCAGGATACAGCGCTCCCCATGAACTTTTAGAGGCAAAGTCCAGGAAAGTCTTTTAGAAGGTAGGCAGGGGGGCAAAGGCGGGGCCCAGGGTCCAGCTCACAGGGCCCTCCAGGCAGGGAGGCAGTCCCCAGTGGCGGTATCCTCCTGGCACCCAGCAACAGCAGTAGGCCCCCCCTCATGTTAGGATCAGAAGATAACATTTTACATGGGGTCACAGCCCCTCTTTTATACACCAAATCCCTTTGTCTCAGGCTGCAAGGTTAAGGAAAAACCAGATGCAACTGGTTTTGGAACACTCTGTTGTGCCAGCATTGTGGATGGAAAGCCCAGCCCTATTCAGGTCCAAGGTGCACTCCTCCCTCACATCAACATGCAGATCTGTCCATTCACCACCGGGGCAGACCCATACTGACTCCTGAAGCCAGGCACAGCAGCCAGCTCCAGCCAATCACAAGCCAGACAGTCAATTCACATTTACTACACAGACATGCCAACTTCTAGAAGTGGCACTTCTACACCAGACCCAATAAATCCACGCACATCATCGTGCAGCATTTAATCTCATGAGTTCGCACAAGCCAATCTCACCCTTGCACTGCCCAAACATCAGGAACTACCATGGACACATACATTCCCCATGCATTCCTGTGGGAGGGTAGGCCAATCTCACCACACGCAATCAGAGTGCGCACGCACTTTACACTGGGACACAGTGTTAAAGTGCGCAGAAGCCAAAAACAACTAACACCAATTCACAAATAAAAGCAAAAAGGGCCTAGTCCAACAATGCCCCTCAGTAAGCCAAATTTAGGAAGGCTTACAGAGGGTTTTTTTCACCATAATCCATCTAGAGCCTTCGAACCTTATCTAGATGTGATCCAGGCCCCAAGAGACAGGACACGATATACTCAATTCAGATTTAGCACTATCACAGAAGCACAGAGCATCAGGGAAGGTCAGGGCACTTGATGCACTGTCCCTGGGGCACAAAGGAGCGCAGAGAATCAGGTCAGGCCGCATGGCGCACTTTCCCTGGGGCGCACAGGAGCACAAAACATCAGGTCAGGGCACGTGGTGCACTCTTCCTGGGACGCACAAGAGTGCAGAGCATCAGGTCAGGCCGCATGGTGCACTGTCCCTGGGGCGCAAGGGAGCACAGAGCATCAGGTCAGGCCATGTGGTTCACTGTCCCTGGTGCGCACAGGAGCACTGAGAATCAGGTGAGGCTGTGAGGTGCACAGTCCCTGTGATACACAGGAGTGCAGAGCATCAGGTCAGGGCACGTAGTGCACTGTCCCTGTGGCGCACATAAGCACAGAGCATCAGGTCAGGCCACATGGTGCATTGTCCCTGGGTTGCACAGGAGCGCAGAGCATCAGGTCAGGGCACGTGGTGCACTGTCCCTGGGGTGCACAGGAGCACAGAGCATCAGGTCAGGGCACGTGGGGCACTGTCCCTGGGGTGCACAGGAGCGCAGAGCATCAGGTCCGGGCACGTGGTGCACTGTCCCTGGGGTGCACAGGAGCGCAGAGCATCAGGTCAGGGCACGTGGTGCACTGTCCCTGGGTGAACAGTATCAGACAGCATCAGGTCAGGGCACGTGGTGCACTGTCCCTGGGGTGCACAGGAGCGCAGAGCAGCAGGTCAGGGCACGTGGTGCACTGTCCCTGGGTGCACAGTATCAGACAGCATCAGGTCAGGTCACGTGGTGCACTGTCCCTGGGTGCACAGGAGCGCGGAGCATCAGGTCAGGATGTGTGGCGCACTGTCCCTGGGGCACACATGAGCACAGAGCATCAGGTCAGGCCACATGGTACTCTGTCTCTTAGATACAGAGGAGGGCAGAGCATCAGGTCAGGACACTGTCCCTGGGGTGCACAGGAGCACAGAGTGTCAGGTCAGGGCACATGGTGCACTGTCCCTGGGGTGCACAGGAGCATAGAGCATCAGGTCAGGGCACGTGGTGCACGGTCCCTGGGGAGCACATGAGGCCAAAGCATCAGGTCAGGGTATGTGGTGCACTGACACTGGGTGCACAGGAGTAGACAGCATCAGGTCATGGCACGTGTTGCTCTGTCCCTGAGGTGCACAGGAGCACAGAGCATCAGGTCATAGCACGTGGTGCACGGACTCTGGGGGACAGAAGAGCACAGAGCATCAGGTCAGGGCACGTGGTGCACTGTCCCTGGGGTGCACAGGAGCGCAGACCATCAAGTCAGGGCACGTGGTGCACTGTCCCTGGGTGCACAGTAGCAGACAGCATCAGGTCAGAGCATGTGGTGCACTGTCCCTGGGGCGCACAGGAGCAGACAGCATCAGGTCAGGGCACGTGGTGCACTGTGCCAGGGGTGCACAGGAGCACAGAGCATCAGGTCAGGATGCGTGGCGCACTGTCCCTGGGGCGCACAGGAGCACAGAGCATCAGGTCATGCCACGTGGTGCTCTGTCTCTTGGATACAGAGGAGGGCAGAGCATCAGGTCAGGACGCATGGTGCACTGTCCCTGGGGTGCACAGGAGCACAGAGCGTCAGGTCAGGGCATGTGGTACACAGTTCCTGGGGTGCACAGGAACGGACAGCATCAGGTCAGGGCACGTGGTGCACTGTCCCTGGGGCGCACAGGAGCGGACAGCATCAGGTCAGGGCATGTGGTGCACTGTCCCTGGGTGCACAGGAGCTGACAGCATCAGGTCAGGGCACATGGTGCACTGTCCCTGGGATTCACAGGAGTACAGAGCGTCAGGTCAGGGCACGTGGTGCTCTGTCTCTTGGATACAGAGGAGGGCAGAGCATTAGGTCAGGATGCGTGGTGCACTGTCCCTGGGGTGCACAGGAGCAGAGAGCGTCAGGTCAGGGCACGTGGTGCACTGTCCCTGGGGTGCACAGGAGCACAGAGAGTCAGGTCAGGGCACGTGGTGCACTGTCCCTAGGGTGCACAGGAGCGCTGAGCATCAGGTCAGGGCACATGGTGCACTGACCCTGGGGTGCACAGGAGCACAGAGCATCAGGTCAGGGCACGTGGTGCACTGTCCCTGGGGTGCACAGGAGCGCAGAGCATCAGGTCAGGGCACGTGGTGCACTGTCCCTGGGTGCACGGTATCAGACAGCATCAGGTCAGGGCACGTGGTGCACTGTCCCTGGGGCGCGGAGGAGCGGACAGCATCAGGTCAGGGCATGTGGCGCACTGTCCCTGGGGCACACAGGAGCGCAGAGCATCAGGTCAGGCCACGTGGTGCTCTGTATCTTAGATACAGAGGAGGGCAGAGCATCAGGTCAGGACGCGAGGAGCACTGTCCCTGGGGTGCACAGGAGCACAGAGCATCAGGTCAGGGCACATGGTGCACTGTCCCTGGGGTGCACAAGAGCACAGAGTGTCAGGTCAGGGCACGTAGTGCACTGTCCCTGCGGAGCACAGGAGCCGAGAGCATCAGGTCAGGGTATGTGGTGCACTGTCCCTGGGTGCACAGGAGCAGACAGCATCAGGTCAGGGCAAGTGGTGTACTGTTCTGGGGTGCAGAGGAGCGGACAGCATCGGGTCAGGGCACATGGTGCACTGTCCCTGGGTGCACAGAAGCAGACAGCTTCAGGTCAGGGCACGTGGTGCACTGTCCCTGGGGTGCAGGAGCACAGAGTGTCAGGTCAGGGCACATGGTGCACTGTCCCTGGGGTGCACAGGAGCACAGAGCGTCAGGTCAGGGCACGTGGTGCACTGTCCCTGGGTGCACAGGAGCCCATAGCATCAGGTCAGGGTATGTGGTGCACTCTCCCTGCGTGCAAAGGAGCAGACAGCATCAGGTCAGGGCACGTGGTGTACTGTTCTGGGGTGCACAGGAGCAGACAGCATCAGGTCAGGGCACGTGGTGCACTGTCCCTGGGTGCACAGAAGCAGACAGCATCAGGTCAGGGCACGTGGTGCACTGTCCCTGCGGTGCACAGGAGCACAGAGTGTCAGGTCAGGGCACGTGGTGCACTGTCCCTGGGGTGCACAGGAGCACAGAGCATCAGGTCAGGGCACGTGGTGCACTGTCACTGGGTGAAGAGGAGCCCAGAGCATCAGGTCAGGGCACGTGGCGCACTGACCCTGGGTGCACAGAAGCAGACAGCATCAGGTCAGGTCAGGGCACGTGGTGCACTGTCCCTGGGGTGCACAGGAGCACAGAGCGTCAGGTCAGGGCACGTGGTGCACTGTCCCTGGGTGCACAGGAGCACAGAGCATCAGGTCAGGGCATGTGGCGCCCTGTCCCTGGGGCACACAGGAGTGCAGAGCATCAGGTCAGGGCACGTGGTGGACGGTCTCTGCGGGACAAAAGAGCACGGAGCATCGGGTCAGGGCACGTGGTGCACTGTCCCTGGGGTGCACAGGAACGCAGACCATCAGGTCAGGGCACGTGGTGCACTGTCCCTGGGTGCACAGTAGCAGACAGCATCAGGTCAGAGCATGTGGTGCTCTGTCCCTGGGGCGCACAGGAGCGGATAGCCTCAGGTCAGGGCACGTGGTGCACTGTCCCTGGGTGCACAGGAGCAGACAGCATCAGGTCAGGGCACGTAGTGCACTGTGCCAGGGGTGCACAGGAGCACAGAGCATCAGGTCAGGATGCGTGGCGCACTGTCCCTGGGGCACACAGGAGCGCAGAGCATCAGGTCATGCCACGTGGTGCTCTGTCTCTTGGATACAGAGGAGGGCAGACCATCAGGTCAGGGCGCATGATATACTGTCCCTGGGGTGCACAGGAGCACAGAGCGTCAGGCCAGGGCAGGTGGTGCACGGTCCCTGGGGTGGACAGGAGCACAGAGCGTCAGGTCAGGGCACGTAGTGCAGTGTCCCTGGGGAGCACAGGAGCCCAGAGCATAAGGTCAGGATGCGTGGCGCACTGTCCCTGTGATGCACAGGAGCGTAGAGCATCAGATCAAGGCACGTGGTGCACTGTCCCAGGGTGCACAGGAGCCCAGAGCATCAGGTCAGGGCACGTGGTGCTCTGTCCCTAGGGTGCACAGGAGCACAGAGCATCAGGTCAGGGCACATGGTGCCCTGTCCCTGGGGTGCACAGGAGTGCAGACCATCAAGTCAGGGCACGTGGTGCACTGTCCCTGGGGCGCACAGGAGCAGACAGCATCAGGTCAGGGCACGTGGTGCACTGTGCCAGGGGTGCACAGGAGCACAGAGCATCAGGTCAGGATGCGTGGCGCACTGTCCCTGGGGCGCACAGGAGCACAGAGCATCAGGTCATGCCACGTGGTGCTCTGTCTCTTGGATACAGAGGAGGGCAGAGCATCAGGTCAGGACGCATGGTGCACTGTCCCTGGGGTGACAGGAGCACAGAGCGTCAGGTCAGGGCACGTGGTACACAGTTCCTGGGGTGCACAGGAACGGACAGCATCAGGTCAGGGCACGTGGTGCACTGTCCCTGGGGCGCACAGGAGCGGACAGCATCAGGTCAGGGCATGTGGTGCACTGTCCCTGGGTGCACAGGAGCTGACAGCATCAGGTCAGGGCACATGGTGCACTGTCCCTGGGGTTCACAGGAGTACAGAGCGTCAGGTCAGGGCACGTGGTGCTCTGTCTCTTGGATACAGAGGAGGGCAGAGCATTAGGTCAGGATGCGTGGTGCACTGTCCCTGGGGTGCACAGGAGCAGAGAGCGTCAGGTCAGGGCACGTGGTGCACTGTCCCTGGGGTGCACAGGAGCACAGAGAGTCAGGTCAGGGCACGTGGTGCACTGTCCCTAGGGTGCACAGGAGCGCTGAGCATCAGGTCAGGGCACGTGGTGCACTGACCCTGGGGTGCACAGGAGCACAGAGCATCAGGTCAGGGCACGTGGTGCACTGTCCCTGGGGTGCACAGGAGCGCAGAGCATCAGGTCAGGGCACGTGGTGCACTGTCCCTGGGTGCACGGTATCAGACAGCATCAGGTCAGGGCACGTGGTGCACTGTCCCTGGGGCGCACAGGAGCGGACAGCATCAGGTCAGGGCACGTGGCGCACTGTCCCTGGGGCACACAGGAGCACAGAGCATCAGGTCAGGCCACGTGGTGCTCTGTATCTTAGATACAGAGGAGGGCAGAGCATCAGGTCAGGACGCGAGGTGCACTGTCCCTGGGGTGCACAGGAGCACAGAGCATCAGGTCAGGGCACATGGTGCACTGTCCCTGGGGTGCACAAGAGCACAGAGTGTCAGGTCAGGGCACGTAGTGCACTGTCCCTGCGGAGCACAGGAGCCGAGAGCATCAGGTCAGGGTATGTGGTGCACTGTCCCTGGGTGCACAGGAGCAGACAGCATCAGGTCAGGGCAAGTGGTGTACTGTTCTGGGGTGCAGAGGAGCGGACAGCATCGGGTCAGGGCACATGGTGCACTGTCCCTGGGTGCACAGAAGCAGACAGCTTCAGGTCAGGGCACGTGGTGCACTGTCCCTGGGGTGCAGGAGCACAGAGTGTCAGGTCAGGGCACGTGGTGCACTGTCCCTGGGGTGCACAGGAGCACAGAGCGTCAGGTCAGGGCACGTGGTGCACTGTCCCTGGGTGCACAGGAGCCCAGAGCATCAGGTCAGGGTATGTGGTGCACTCTCCCTGCGTGCAAAGGAGCAGACAGCATCAGGTCAGGGCACGTGATTTACTGTTCTGGGGTGCACAGGAGCAGACAGCATCAGGTCAGGGCACGTGGTGCACTGTCCCTGGGTGCACAGAAGCAGACAGCATCAGGTCAGGGCACGTGGTACACTGTCCCTGCGGTGCACAGGAGCACAGAGTGTCAGGTCAGGGCACGTGGTGCACTGTCCCTGGGGTGCACAGGAGCACAGAGCGTCAGGTCAGGGCACGTGGTGCACTGTCCCTGGGTGCACAGAAGCAGACAGCTTCAGGTCAGGGCACGTGGTGCACTGTCCCTGGGGTGCAGGAGCACAGAGTGTCAGGTCAGGGCACGTGGTGCACTGTCCCTGGGGTGCACAGGAGCACAGAGCGTCAGGTCAGGGCACGTGGTGCACTGTCCCTGGGTGCACAGGAGCCCAGAGCATCAGGTCAGGGTATGTGGTGCACTCTCCCTGCGTGCAAAGGAGCAGACAGCATCAGGTCAGGGCACGTGGTGTACTGTTCTGGGGTGCACAGGAGCAGACAGCATCAGGTCAGGGCACGTGGTGCACTGTCCCTGGGTGCACAGAAGCAGACAGCATCAGGTCAGTGCACGTGGTGCACTGTCCCTGCGGTGCACAGGAGCACAGAGTGTCAGGTCAGGGCACGTGGTGCACTGTCCCTGGGGTGCACAGGAGCACAGAGCGTCAGGTCAGGGCACGTGGTGCACTGTCACTGGGTGAAGAGGAGCCCAGAGCATCAGGTCAGGGCACGTGGCGCACTGACCCTGGGTGCACAGAAGCAGACAGCATCAGGTCAGGTCAGGGCACGTGGTGCACTGTCCCTGGGGTGCACAGGAGCACAGAGCGTCAGGTCAGGGCACGTGGTGCACTGTCCCTGGGTGCACAGGAGCACAGAGCATCAGGTCAGGGCATGTGGCGCCCTGTCCCTGGGGCACACAGGAGTGCAGAGCATCAGGTCAGGGCACGTGGTGGACGGTCTCTGCGGGACAAAAGAGCACAGAGCATCGGGTCAGGGCACGTGGTACACTGTCCCTGGGGTGCACAGGAACGCAGACCATCAGGTCAGGGCACGTGGTGCACTGTCCCTGGGTGCACAGTAGCAGACAGCATCAGGTCAGAGCATGTGGTGCTCTGTCCCTGGGGCGCACAGGAGCGGATAGCCTCAGGTCAGGGCACGTGGTGCACTGTCCCTGGGTGCACAGGAGCAGACAGCATCAGGTCAGGGCACGTAGTGCACTGTGCCAGGGGTGCACAGGAGCACAGAGCATCAGGTCAGGATGCGTGGCGCACTGTCCCTGGGTCACACAGGAGCGCAGAGCATCAGGTCATGCCACGTGGTGCTCTGTCTCTTGGATACAGAGGAGGGCAGACCATCAGGTCAGGGTGCATGATATACTGTCCCTGGGGTGCACAGGAGCACAGAGCGTCAGGCCAGGGCAGGTGGTGCATGGTCCCTGGGGTGGACAGGAGCACAGAGCGTCAGGTCAGGGCACGTAGTGCAGTGTCCCTGGGGAGCACAGGAGCCCAGAGCATAAGGTCAGGATGCGTGGCGAACTGTCCCTGTGATGCACAGGAGCGTAGAGCATCAGATCAAGGCACGTGGTGCACTGTCCCAGGGTGCACAGGAGCCCAGAGCATCAGGTCAGGGCACGTGGTGCTCTGTCCCTGGGGTGCACAGGAGCACAGAGCATCAGGTCAGGGCACATGGTGCACTGTCCCTGGGGTGCACAGGAGCGCAGAGCATCAGGTCAGGGCACGTGGTGCACTGACCCTGGGTGCACAGTAGCAGACAGCATCAGGTCAGGCCACGTGGTACACTGTCCCTGTGATGCACAGGAGCACAGAGCATCAGGTCAGGGCACGTGGTGCACTGTCCCTGGGGTGCACAGGAGCGCAGAGCATCAGGTCAGGGCACGTGGTGCACTGTCCCTGGGGTGCACAGGAGCGCAGACCATCAGGTCAGGGCACGTGGTGCACTGACCCTGGGTGCACAGTAGCAGACAGCATCAGGTCAGAGCATGTGGTGCACTGTCCCTGGGGCGCACAGGAGCGGACAGCATCAGGTCAGGGCACGTGGTGCACTGTCCCTGGGGTGCACAGGAGCAGACAGCATCAGGTCAGGGCACGTGGTGCACTGTGCCAGGGGTGCACAGGAGCACAGAGCATCAGGTCAGGATGCATGGCGCACTGTCCATGGGGCACACAGGAGCGCAGAGCATCAGGTCATGCCACGTGGTGCTCTGTCTCTTGGATACAGAGCAGGGCAGAGTATCAGGTCAGGACGCATGGTACACTGTCCCTGGGGTGCACAGGAGCACAGAGCGTCAGGTCAGGGCACGTGGTGCACGGTCCCTGGGGTGCACAGAAGCACAGAGCGTCAGGTCAGGGCACATAGTACACTGTCTCTGGGGAGCACAGGAGCCCAAAGCATCAGGTCAGGGCACGTGGTGCACTGACCCTAGGTGCACAGGAGCAGACAGCATCAGGTCGGGGCAAGTGGTGCACTGACCCTGGGTGCACAGGAGCGGACAACATCAGGTCAGGGCACGTGGTGCACTGTTCTGGGGTGGTCAGGAGCGGACAGCATCAGGTCAGGGCATGTGGTGCACTGTCCCTGGGTGCACAGGAGCAGACAGCATCAGGTCAGGGCACGTGGTGCACTGTCACTGGGGTTCTCAGGAGTACAGAGTGTCAGGTCAGGGCACGTGGTGCACTGTCCCTGGGGTGCACAGGAGCAGAGAGCGCCAGGTCAGGGCACGTGGTGCACTGACCCTGGGGTGCACAGGAGTGCAGAGCATCAGGTCAGGGCACGTGGTGCACTGTCCCTGGGTGCACAGTATCAGACAGCATCAGGTCAGGGCACATGGTGCACTGTCCCTGGGTGCACAGGAGCAGACAGCATCAGGTCAGGGCACGTGGTGTACTGTTCTGGGGTGCACAGGAGCAGACAGCATCAGGTCAGGGCACGTGGTGCACTGACCCTGGGGTGCACAGGAGCCCAGAGCATCAGGTCAGGGTATGTGGTGCACTGTCCCTGGGTGCACAGGAGCAGACAGCATCAGGTCAGGGCCCGTGGTGTACTGTTATGGGTGCACAGGAGCGGACAGCATCAGGTCAGGGCACGTGGTGCACTGTCCCTGGGTGCACAGAAGCGGACAGCATCAGGTCAGGGCACGTGGTGCACTGTCCCTGGGGTGCACAGGAGCACAGAGCGTTAGGTCAGGGCACGTGGTGCACTGTCCCTGGGTTGCACAGGAGCACAGAGCATCAGGTCAGGGCACGTGGTGCACTGTCCCTGGGTGCACAGGAGCCCAGAGCATCAGGTCAGGGCACGTGGTGCACTGTCCCTGGGGTGCACAGGAGCGCAGAGCATCAGGTCAGGGCACATCGTGCACTGTTCCTGTGATGCACAGGAGCACAGAGCATCAGGTCAGGGCATGTGGCGCACTGTCCCTGGGGCACACAGGAGTGCAGAGCATCAGGTCAGGGCACGTGGTGCACTGTCCCTGGGTGCACAGTAGCAGACAGCATCAGGTCAGAGCATGTGGTGCACTGTCCCTGGGTGCACAGGAGCCCAGAGCATCAGGTCAGGGCACGTGGTGCACTGTCGCTGGGTGCACAGTAGCAGAAAGCATCAGGTCAGAGCATGTGGTGCACTGTCCCTGGGTGCACAGGAGCCCAGAGCATCAGGTCAGGGCACGTGGTGCACTGTCGCTGGGGGACAAAAGAGCACAGAGCATCAGGTCAGGGCACGTGGTGCACTGTCCCTGGGTGCACAGTAGCAGACAGCATCAGGTCAGAGCATGTGGTGCACTGTCCCTGGGTGCACAGGAGCCCAGAGCATCAGGTCAGGGCACGTGGTGCACTGTCGCTGGGTGCACAGGAGCCCAGAGCATCAGGTCAGGGCACGTGGTGCACTGTCCCTGGGGTGCACAGGAGTGCAGAGCATCAGGTCAGGGCATGTGGTGGACGGTCCCTGGGGGACAAAAGAGCACAGAGCATCAGGTCAGGACACGTGGTGCACTGTCCCTGGGTGCACAGTAGCAGACAGCATCAGGTCAGGGCACGTGGTGCACTATCCCTGGGGCACAGGAGCGGACAGCATCAGGTCAGGGCACGTGGTGCACTGTGCCAGGGGTGCACAGGAGCACAAAGCATCAGGTCAGGATGCGTGGCGCACTGTCCCTGGGGCTACACAGTAGCGCAGAGCATCAGGTCAGAGCATGTGGTGCACTGTCCCTGGGGCGCACAGGAGCGGACAGCATCAGGTCAGGGCACCTGGTGCACTGTCCCTGGGTGCACAGGAGCGGACAGCATCAGGTCAGGGCACATGGTGCACTGTGCCAGGGGTGCACAGGAGCACAGAGCATCAGGTCAGGATGCGTGGCGCACTGTCCCTGGGGCACACAGGAGCGCAGAGCATCAGGTCATGCCACGTGGTGCTCTGTCTCTTGGATACAGAGGAGGGCAGACCATCAGGTCAGGACGCATGGTACACTGTCCCTGTGATGCACAGGAGCACAGAGCATCAGGTCAGGGCACGTGGTGCACTGTCCCTGGGGTGCACAGGAGCGCAGAGCATCAGGTCAGGGCACGTGGTGCACTGTCCCTGGGGTGCACAGGAGCGCAGACCATCAGGTCAGGGCACGTGGTGCACTGACCCTGGGTGCACAGTAGCAGACAGCATCAGGTCAGAGCATGTGGTGCACTGTCCCTGGGGCGCACAGGAGCGGACAGCATCAGGTCAGGGCACGTGGTGCACTGTCCCTGGGGTGCACAGGAGCAGACAGCATCAGGTCAGGGCACGTGGTGCACTGTGCCAGGGGTGCACAGGAGCACAGAGCATCAGGTCAGGATGCATGGCGCACTGTCCATGGGGCACACAGGAGCGCAGAGCATCAGGTCATGCCACGTGGTGCTCTGTCTCTTGGATACAGAGCAGGGCAGAGTATCAGGTCAGGACGCATGGTACACTGTCCCTGGGGTGCACAGGAGCACAGAGCGTCAGGTCAGGGCACGTGGTGCACGGTCCCTGGGGTGCACAGAAGCACAGAGCGTCAGGTCAGGGCACATAGTACACTGTCTCTGGGGAGCACAGGAGCCCAAAGCATCAGGTCAGGGCACGTGGTGCACTGACCCTAGGTGCACAGGAGCAGACAGCATCAGGTCGGGGCAAGTGGTGCACTGTCCCTGGGTGCACAGGAGCAGACAGCATCAGGTCAGGGCACGTGGTGCACTGTCACTGGGGTTCTCAGGAGTACAGAGTGTCAGGTCAGGGCACGTGGTGCACTGTCCCTGGGGTGCACAGGAGCAGAGAGCGCCAGGTCAGGGCACGTGGTGCACTGACCCTGGGGTGCACAGGAGTGCAGAGCATCAGGTCAGGGCACGTGGTGCACTGTCCCTGGGTGCACAGTATCAGACAGCATCAGGTCAGGGCACATGGTGCACTGTCCCTGGGTGCACAGGAGCAGACAGCATCAGGTCAGGGCACGTGGTGTACTGTTCTGGGGTGCACAGGAGCAGACAGCATCAGGTCAGGGAACGTGGTGCACTGACCCTGGGGTGCACAGGAGCCCAGAGCATCAGGTCAGGGTATGTGGTGCACTGTCCCTGGGTGCACAGGAGCAGACAGCATCAGGTCAGGGCCCGTGGTGTACTGTTATGGGGTGCACAGGAGCGGACAGCATCAGGTCAGGGCACGTGGTGCACTGTCCCTGGGTGCACAGAAGCGGACAGCATCAGGTCAGGGCACGTGGTGCACTGTCCCTGGGGTGCACAGGAGCACAGAGCGTTAGGTCAGGGCACGTGGTGCACTGTCCCTGGGTTGCACAGGAGCACAGAGCATCAGGTCAGGGCACGTGGTGCACTGTCCCTGGGTGCACAGGAGCCCAGAGCATCAGGTCAGGGCACGTGGTGCACTGTCCCTGGGGTGCACAGGAGCGCAGAGCATCAGGTCAGGGCACATCGTGCACTGTTCCTGTGATGCACAGGAGCACAGAGCATCAGGTCAGGGCATGTGGCGCACTGTCCCTGGGGCACACAGGAGTGCAGAGCATCAGGTCAGGGCACGTGGTGCACTGTCCCTGGGTGCACAGTAGCAGACAGCATCAGGTCAGAGCATGTGGTGCACTGTCCCTGGGTGCACAGGAGCCCAGAGCATCAGGTCAGGGCACGTGGTGCACTGTCGCTGGGTGCACAGTAGCAGAAAGCATCAGGTCAGAGCATGTGGTGCACTGTCCCTGGGTGCACAGGAGCCCAGAGCATCAGGTCAGGGCACGTGGTGCACTGTCGCTGGGGGACAAAAGAGCACAGAGCATCAGGTCAGGGCACGTGGTGCACTGTCCCTGGGTGCACAGTAGCAGACAGCATCAGGTCAGAGCATGTGGTGCACTGTCCCTGGGTGCACAGGAGCCCAGAGCATCAGGTCAGGGCACGTGGTGCACTGTCGCTGGGTGCACAGGAGCCCAGAGCATCAGGTCAGGGCACGTGGTGCACTGTCCCTGGGGTGCACAGGAGTGCAGAGCATCAGGTCAGGGCATGTGGTGGACGGTCCCTGGGGGACAAAAGAGCACAGAGCATCAGGTCAGGACACGTGGTGCACTGTCCCTGGGTGCACAGTAGCAGACAGCATCAGGTCAGGGCACGTGGTGCACTATCCCTGGGGCACAGGAGCGGACAGCATCAGGTCAGGGCACGTGGTGCACTGTGCCAGGGGTGCACAGGAGCACAAAGCATCAGGTCAGGATGCGTGGCGCACTGTCCCTGGGGCTACACAGTAGCGCAGAGCATCAGGTCAGAGCATGTGGTGCACTGTCCCTGGGGCGCACAGGAGCGGACAGCATCAGGTCAGGGCACCTGGTGCACTGTCCCTGGGTGCACAGGAGCGGACAGCATCAGGTCAGGGCACATGGTGCACTGTGCCAGGGGTGCACAGGAGCACAGAGCATCAGGTCAGGATGCGTGGCGCACTGTCCCTGGGGCACACAGGAGCGCAGAGCATCAGGTCATGCCACGTGGTGCTCTGTCTCTTGGATACAGAGGAGGGCAGACCATCAGGTCAGGACGCATGGTACACTGTCCCTGGGGTGCACAGGAGCACAGAGCGTCAGGTCAGGGCAGGTGGTGCACGGTCCCTGGGGTGCACAGGAGCACAGAGCATCAGGTCAGGGCACGTAGTGCACTGTCCCTGGGGAGCACAGAAGCCCAGAGCATCAGGTCAGGGTATGTGGTGCACTGTCCCTGGTTGCACAGGAGCAGACAGCATCAGGTCAGGGCACGTGGTGCACTGTTCTGGGGTGCACAGGAGCACAGAGCATCAGGTCAGGGCACTTGGTACACTGTCCCAGGGGTGCACAGGAGCACAGATCAGGTCAGGTCAGGGCAAGTGGTGCACTGTCCCTGGGGTGCACAGGAGCGCAGAGCATCAGATCAAGGCATGTGGTGCACTGACCCTGGGTGCACAGGAGCACAGAGCACTGTCCCTGGGGCACACAGGAGTGCAGAGCATCTGGTCAGGGCACGTGGTGCACAGTCTCTGGGGCACAGAGGAGCACAGAGCATCAGGTCAGGGCACGTTGTGCTTTGTCTCTTGGTTACAGAGGAGCACAGAGCATCAGGGCAGGGCACGTGGTGCACTGTTCCCGGGGGTGCACAGGAGCGCAGACCATCAGGTCAGGGCACGTGGTGCACTGTCCCTGGGGTGCAAAGGAGCACAGAGCGTCAGGTCAGGGCACATGGTGCACTGTCCCTGGGGAGCACAGGAGCGCAGAGCATTAGGTCAGGGCATGTGGTGCACTGTCCCTGGGGTGCACAGGAGCGCAGGGCATAAGGTCAGGATGCGTGGCGCACTGTCCCTGGGGCACACAGGAGCGCAGTGCATCAGGTCAGGGTGTGTGGTGCACTGTCCTTGGGGCACACAGGAGCGCAGAGCATTAGGTCACGGCACGTGGTGCTTTGTCTCTTGGTTACAGAGGATGGCAGAGCGTCAGGTCAAGGCACGTGCTGCACTGTCCCTGGGGGTGCATAGGAGCACAGAGCGCCAGGTCAGGGCATGTGGTGCTGTTAGACGGGAACCTGGAGGGTCGGCCGAGCACAGTGATCGCACAGACAGGTAACTTCCCCCCCACAGATGGACACCACACAAAGATCAGGGTAACACCTTTTATAGGCACTTCTGGTAGTAGAGTGGTACGATACAAGGCGATCAGGACACGATGATCCTCTCAATTCTAGTCTCTAGTAAGGGAAGGGGGTAGCGGGACAGTCTTGGTACCCACGGGTACGGAGGTGTAACGGTGATAGCTCACAATCCTCGAGCTCGGTGTTCGGATGGGTCAGACCGCGGCAGCGCCGGCAGGTCCCGAAGAGGTCGTAGGTGGCAACGGGCCGCGGCAGCGCCAGCAGGTCCCAACGAGGATGAAGGTTACAACGGGCCGCGGCAGCGCCAGCAGGTCCCACGAGAATGCAGGTTGCAACGGGCCGCGGCAGCGCCAGCAGGTCCCACGAGGATGAAGGTTACTACGGGCCGCGGCAGCGCCAGCAGGTCCCAACGAGGATGAAGGTTGCAGAGGGCCGCGGCAGCGCCAGCAGGTCCCACG
Organism: Lissotriton helveticus; assembly: GCF_964261635.1. Taxonomy (NCBI): domain Eukaryota; kingdom Metazoa; phylum Chordata; class Amphibia; order Caudata; family Salamandridae; genus Lissotriton; species Lissotriton helveticus. The sequence goes on from NC_136064.1 coordinate 130,784,789, forward strand.
AGGATGAAGGTTGCAGAGGGCCGCGGCAGCGCCAGCAGGTCCCACGAGGATGAAGGTTGCAGAGGGCCGCGGCAGCGCCAGCAGGCAGGACAATAGTTCACAAGGCAGGGCTGTGGCAGTGCCAGCAGTCCGTCAAGGATGAGTTCGTCGCGGTGTCTCTCGACTCCAGGATACAACTGCCTTCCTGTCCTGGGGCTGCCTCAGTTATAGGTCTGGCGCCCTTTGATGTCCGGACCCTCGCTCTTGGAGGTCGGGAGGTCTGGGATGAGGGAGTCCAGACACCCAGCAGGGGGGTGGAGCCAGCGCCCGAGGAGGCTGGGGGTGCTCGGCACCTGGCGGGGGAGAGCCATCGACACTTCTTACTCCCATTGACCTGCCAAGTGGTCCGTTCACCTCCTGGGTGGAGGGTGGTGCCGGGATGTCGGGGCCTGGCCAGGCCCAGGGTTGGGGTCGGCCTGAGGCCGCGCGGCCGCGTGGTGCCGTGTCCAAGATGGCGGCTGGGCCGGGCAAGGGTGCTGACGGTGGCCCGGGCCCTGTCCTGCGGGGAGGGAGCAAGCCCTTCAGGTGGCCTGTCCAACATGCGTCCCCCCCAGCTGAAGGCGGGGAGAGTCACCCATCTTCTTGGGGACTTTCCTCGTCGAGGCGGAAAAAGCGGGACAGGCCATCCGCGTTGGCGTGGTCTGGGCCAGGGCGATGCTCCACAGTGAAGTCCATCCCCTGCAGGGAGATGGACCATCGCAACAGTTTGGGGTTCTCCCCCCGCATCTGCATGAGCCATTGCAGGGGCCGATGATCTGTCTGTACCCGGAAATGGGTTCGAAGAGGTACGGCCGGAGCTTCTTGAGGGCCCATACCACTGCGAAGGCCTCTCGCTCAATGGTGCTCCAGCGCTGTTCTCGGGGCAGTAGGCGTCTGCTGATGAAGGCCACTGGTTGGTCCACTCCTTCGGGGTTCAGTTGGGAGAGGACGGCCCCAATACCATGGTCGGAGGCATCGGTCTGCACGATGAACTCGCGGCTGTAGTCGGGGGCCTGGAGCACAGGAGCGGTGCACATGGCGGCCTTCAGCGTCTCGAAGGCTGCTTGACAGTCGGGCGTCCAGTTGACTCTCTTTGGGCTGTTCTTGGACGTGAGTTCCGTGAGGGGCCCCACAATGCTGCCATAGTCCTTCACAAACCGCCGGTAGAATCCGGTGAGCCCCAGGAAGGCTCGGACCTCTGTTTGTGTCTCGGGGGGTTGCCAGGACCGGATGGCAGCTACCTTGAGTTGGAGGGGGGCCACCAGACCGCTCCCCACTTGGTGTCCGAGGTAGGTCACGGACCCCTGGCCGATTTGGCACTTGCTGGCCTTTATGGTGAGGCCGGCCTGTTGGAGGGCCTGCAGGACCGCTCGGAGGTGGTGGAGGTGGTCTGCCCAGTGGCGGCTGTATACTGCGATGTCGTCCAGGTAGGCGGCGCTGAATTCTTCGAGGCCCGCCAATACCTGGTTCACCAGTCTTTGAAAGGTGGCTGGAGCGTTCTTCATGCCGAAGGGCATCACTCTGAAGTGGTAGTGTCCGTCCGGGGTGGAGAAAGCGGAACGTTCTTGGGCCCTGGGGGTGAGGCCGATCTGCCAGTAGCCCGCTGTCAGGTCAAAGATGCTTAGGTAGCGGGCTGCCCCCATGCGGTCGACTAGTTCATCTGCGCGGGGGATAGGGTGAGCGTCGGTTCGGGTGACCGCGTTCAGCCCCCGATAGTCGATGCAGAATCGGAGCTCAGGTGTGGTGCCCGGTGCCGCGGCCTTGGGGACCAGGACGACCGGGCTGGCCCATGGACTGTCCGAAGGCTCGATGACCCCGAGGGCGAGCATCTTGGAGACTTCTTCTTGGATGCATGTACGTACCCGATCCGGTACTCGGTACGCCCGGTGTCGGACAGGAGGACTGTCCCCCGTGTCCACGTCGTGCAGGCACCAGGAGGTGACTCCGGGTGCGAGGGAGAACAGGTTTGCGAACGGCAGCAGGAGGGCCCGGCAATCTTGACGCTGCTCTGGGGTCAGGGCCTCGGAGAGTCGGACCCCGTCCACCGAGCCATCCCTTTCCCGAGTCCTCAGTAGGTCAGGGAGGGGCTCGGAGTCTCCTTCCGTACCACTGTCGGTAGCCATCAGCAGGCTGAGTTCTGAGCGCATGAAGTGGGGTTTGAGCCTGTTGGCGTGGAGGACCTGGAGTGGGTTCCGGGGGGACTCCAGGTCGATGAGATAGGTGACGGGACTCCTGCGCTCGATCACCTTGAAGGGCCCCGTCCATTTGTCTTGCAAGGCACACGGTTCGATGGGGGACATCACCCATACCTGCTGACCCGGTTCAAACTCGATGGAGGAGGCATGTTGGTCGTACCACTTCTTCATGTCCTCTTGACTGGCCTCCAGATTGGCTTTAGCGATCTCCCTGAATTTCCGGGTCTGATTGCGGAGGGTCAGGAGGCATTTGTAGACGTCCGGAGGGGTCTTTAGGGGGGCCATCTCCCATTCCTCCTTCACTAGGCTGAGAGGCCCGCGAACGGGGTGTCCGTACAGGAGTTCGAAGGGGCTGAAGCCGAGGGACTTCTGGGGGACTTCTCGGTAGGCGAAGAGGAGGCACGGTAGTAGCACGTCCCACTGGCGGCGTAGGGGTTCTTCCAGCCCCATGATCATCCCCTTGAGGGTGCGGTTGAACCGCTCGACTAGTCCGTTCCCCTGGGGGTGATAGGGGGTGGTGAAGCGGTAAGTGACTCCGCACTGCTGCCAGAGGGATTTCATATACTTTGAAATAAAGTTCGTACCCCTGTCGCTGACGACTTCCCGGGGGAAGCCCACTCGAGAGAAGATCCCCATCAAGGCTCGACCCACTACTGGCGCTGTTATCGTACGAAGGGGGACCGCCTCAGGATATCGGATAGCGTGGTCCACCAGGACCAGGATGAAGCGATGCCCCTGTGCTGTTCGGGGGTCTAGGGGCCCCACAATGTCTATTCCCACCCTTTCGAACAGGGTGGTCACCACGGGGAATGGTTGTAGGGGTGCCTTGAGTTTGCGGCCGCTCTTCCCGCTGGCCTGGCAGGTCGGGCAGGACCGGCAATGGTTGGAGACGTCATTTCTCATTTTGGGCCAAAAAAAGTGAGTCACCAGGCGGTGGTAGGTCTTGTCTTGGCCCAGGTGCCCGGCCAGGGGGACATGATGGGCTAGGTTCAACAGGAAGTCTCTGAAGTGGAGGGGCACCACCAGCACTCGCCCGGCCCCCAGTTCTGCGATTTTCTGTTCGCTGTACAAGAGATCATTGTCCCAATAAACCCAGTGGGCCCCGGTGGTGTCTCCTTGGCTCTGGGCGAGCGCTTGCTGTCGCAATCCCTCGAGGGAGGGGCAGGTCTTTTGCTCCTGCCGGAATTGTTTCTGGGTGGGCCCCCCTTCTTGACGCCACTGAGCCAGGTCGGGAAGCTCGGGGGGCTGTGGGGACCCCTCTGGGGTGGGGTCCGGGTGGTCGGTCTGGAGGAAGTCTTCTTCTGGAGTGATCGAGGGCGGAGGTGCTGCCCATTCTGGTTCTTCTGGTCTAGGGATGGTGCGGGTGGCCATGGACCGGGTGGTTACGCACGCCCAGTCCGGGAGACCCAACATCCCCAGATGCTCTTTTCTTTCCACAGCGGCCCACGGGGAGCTCTCGAGATCGTTCCCCAGGAGGCAGTCTACGGGGGCATCGTCACGGACAGTTACTTTCAGCATGCCGGACACTCCGCCCCATTCGAAGGGGACGCAGGCCATCCGACACAGGCTCTCCGAGTTATCTGCCGATCGGACGGGGCAAAGTACGTTTGGTAGGATTTGTTCTGGGGTCACCAGGTGACAGCGGACGGCCGTCACACTGGCCCCGGTGTCACGCAGGGCCTCGGCCTTGCGCCCATTGATGCTCACCCATTGGCTGTACTTCCGAGTGTTGGCGGGCAGGGGAGTCCGCGGGACCATGTCTCTTCCTCCTAGGCATGCCAGGGTCATGGCGGCGGGTTCCCACTCGAACTGCTCCGACTCATAGGTCTCCGTGTCTTCGGAGACTTGTTCTTCTCCCAGGGCGGCGGCCGCCATCTGGCGGGGCCCGGGGACCTGGTTCTTCGGGCAGGTCGGGTCACTGGCATAGTGGCCGACTCGCTGGCATCGATGACACGTCACGTTAGCTCGGAACCCCGGGCGCATCGGGGGGTTTCCCCGGCCTGCTGGGGCCGGGGTGGCGTTAGTGGGTGCGGCCGGGACGGCGTCTCTGCCCCGGCCCGGGCCTCCTCCTCCTCCTCGGGGACGATGATGACCTTGGTTGGTTCTGTTCTGCTCATTCGGCCCACTCCGGGCCACTCGGGTGCTCTCCCACCGGTCAGCCTCGGTGGCGAGCTGCCGGGGTTCAGTCAATTTACTGTCGAGGAGGTGCTGCCTGAGCTCGACGAAGCAGTTGTTGGAGAGGTGCTCCCACACAATGAGATTGAAGAGTTGTTCGTAAGTGGTTACGTTGTTACCCTTGATCCACCCCTTGAAGGCTCGGCTGAAATAGTTCACGTATTCCAACCACGTCGTACCTGGGATCCGGGTGCAGTTGCGGAACCTCTGGCGGTACATTTCGGGTGTAAGTCCATATCGACTGAGGAGGGCGGCCTTCATGTGGTCATAGGACGTCATTTGATGGTCCGGAAGCTGCAGCAGGGCATCACGACCCTCGTTGACGAATCTCCCCCATAGACCGGCTCCCCAGTCACTTCGAGCGACCCGGTGGGCGGTCATGGCAATCTCATAGGCCTTGAACCACTGCTGTATGTCGTCGTTCCGGTGATATTCTCGGACCACATCCTTGGGGATGTGGACCTTCTGCTCGGTAGGACCCGGGGAGTGCGGTTGCTCGGGCACCCCTAGGTTTTTGTTCAGTTTGCGTATTTCTATCTCCGCTAGTTTGCACTCGTGCTCGTATGCCAGTCTTTTTTCTTCGAGGTCTCTCTGTCTCTGTTTTTCCTCTCGCTCTTCTCTGAGCCGTAAGTGTTCTAAGTTTATTTTTTGTTCCGCCAGTTTCAATTCTCCGTCTAATCTGAGTCGTGCCAAGTCTAACTCGTGTAATCTATTTTTTTCCCGCTCTTGGATCTCTTCACGGGAAGGGCCTGTTCTCCGTTCCTCCGTCCGGGTGGTGTTGACTTCCGGGGCTGCGGGGTCCCGGGGGGTTGCGGTATTTGTCTCTGTCCAGGCCTCTAGGGCGTTTTTGAAGTCTTCTTTTGTGCTTAGCCCGGTGGTAGCAATGCCTAAGTCTATGCAAAATTGTTTGAGCTCTCGGTGGTTGTATTCCTCCAGCTTTTCCATCTGGAACTTCTCCGCCGATCCGCTCTCTTTGGTCGTCATTGTGGTTTTAGTCGTAGGGTGAGTTACTGTCTGTACGGTACGCGTTGGTTCGGATCGCGCCGCTAGCCACCAATGTTAGACGGGAACCTGGAGGGTCGGCCGAGCACAGTGATCGCACAGACAGGTAACTTCCCCCCCACAGATGGACACCACACAAAGATCAGGGTAACACCTTTTATAGGCACTTCTGGTAGTAGAGTGGTACGATACAAGGCGATCAGGACACGATGATCCTCTCAATTCTAGTCTCTAGTAAGGGAAGGGGGTAGCGGGACAGTCTTGGTACCCACGGGTACGGAGGTGTAACGGTGATAGCTCACAATCCTCGAGCTCGGTGTTCGGATGGGTCAGACCGCGGCAGCGCCGGCAGGTCCCGAAGATGTCGTAGGTGGCAACGGGCCGCGGCAGCGCCAGCAGGTCCCAACGAGGATGAAGGTTACAACGGGCCGCGGCAGCGCCAGCAGGTCCCACGAGAATGCAGGTTGCAACGGGCCGCGGCAGCGCCAGCAGGTCCCACGAGGATGAAGGTTACTACGGGCCACGGCAGCGCCAGCAGGTCCCAACGAGGATGAAGGTTGCAGAGGGCTGCGGCAGCGCCAGCGCCAGCAGGTCCCACGAGGATGAAGGTTGCAGAGGGCCGCGGCAGCGCCAGCAGGTCCCACGAGGATGAAGGTTGCAGAGGGCCGCGGCAGCGCCAGCAGGCAGGACAATAGTTCACAAGGCAGGGCTGTGGCAGCGCCAGCAGTCCGTCAAGGATGAGTTTGTCGCGGTGTCTCTCGACTCCAGGATACAACTGCCTTCCTGTCCTGGGGCTGCCTCAGTTATAGGTCTGGCGCCCTTTGATGTCCGGACCCTCGCTCTTGGAGGTCGGGAGGTCTGGGATGAGGGAGTCCAGACACCCAGCAGGGGGGTGGAGCCAGCGCCCGAGGAGGCTGGGGGTGCTCGGCACCTGGCGGGGGAGAGCCATCGACACTTCTTACTCCCATTGACCTGCCAAGTGGTCCGTTCACCTCCTGGGTGGAGGGTGGTGCCGGGATGTCGGGGCCTGGCCAGGCCCAGGGTTGGGGTCGGCCTGAGGCCGCGCGGCCGCGTGGTGCCGTGTCCAAGATGGCGGCTGGGCCGGGCAAGGGTGCTGACGGTGGCCCGGGCCCTGTCCTGCGGGGAGGGAGCAAGCCCTTCAGGTGGCCGGTCCAACAGGTGCACTGTCCCTGGGGCGCACAGGAGCACAGAGCATCAGGTCAGGGCATATGGTGCACTGTCTCTGGGGCGCACAGGAGCACAGAGCATCAGGTCAGGGCACGTGGTGCACTGTCCCTGGGGCGCACAGGAGCACAGAGCATCAGGTCAGGGCACATGGTGCACTGTCCCTGGGGCACACAGGAGCACAGACCATCAGGTCAGGGCACATGGTGCACTGTCCCTGGGGCACACAGGAGCACAGAGCATCAAGTCAGGGCATATGGTGCACTGTCCCTGGGGCGCACAGGAGCACAGAGCATCAGGTCAGGGCGTGTGGTTCATGGTCCATGGGAAGCACAGGAGCGCAGAGCATCAGGTCAGGGCACGTGGTGCACTGTCTCTAGGGTGCATAGGAGCACAGAGCATCAGGTCAGGGCACGTGGTGCACTGTCTCTAGGGTGCACAGGAGTGCAGAGGATCTGGTCAGGGTGTATTATTCACCGTCCCTGTGATGCACAGGAGCGCAGAGCATCAGTTCATGGCACGTTGTGCACTGTCCCTGGGGCGCACAGGAGCGCAGAGCATCAGGTCAGGTTGCATGGTGCACTGTCCCTGGGGTGCACAGCCGCACAGAGCATCAGGTCAGGCCATGTGGTGCACTGTCCCTGTGAGGCGCAGGAGCACAGAGCATCAGATCAGGCCATGTGTTGCACTGTCCCTGGGGCGCACAGGAGCACAGAGAATCAGGTCAGTGCATGTGGCGCACTGTCCCTGCGAGGGGCAGGAGCACAGAGGATCAGGTCAGGGTGTGTGGTACACTGTTCCTGGGGTGCACAGGAGCACAGAGCATCAGGTCAGGGCACGTGGTGCACTGTCCCTGGGGTGCACAGGAGCACAGAGCATCAGGTCACAGCACGTGGTGCTTTGTCTCTTGGTTACAGAGGAGCACAGAGCGTCAGGTCACGGCACGTGGTGCTTTGTCTCTTGGTTACAGAGGAGCACAGAGCATCAGGTCAGGGTGTGTGGTGCACTGTCCCTGGGGAGCACTGGAGCACAGAGCATCAGGTCAGGGTGTGTGGTGCACTGTCCCTGGGGTGCACAGGAGCGCAGAGGATCAGGTCAGGGCACGTTGTGCTTTGTCTCTTAGTTACAGAGGAGCACAGAGCATCAGGGCAGGGCACGTGGTGCACTGTTCCCGGGGGTGCACAGGAGCGCAGACCATCAGGTCAGGGCACGTGGTGCACTGTCCCTGGGGTGCAAAGGAGCACAGAGCGTCAGGTCAGGGCACATGGTGCACTGTCCCTGGGGAGCACAGGAGCGCAGAGCATTAGGTCTGGGCATGTGGTGCACTGTCCCTGGGGTGCACAGGAGCGCAGGGCATAAGGTCAGGATGCGTGGCGCACTGTCCCTGGGGCACACAGGAGCGCAGTGCATCAGGTCAGGGTGTGTGGTGCACTGTCCTTGGGGCACACAGGAGCGCAGAGCATTAGGTCACGGCACGTGGTGCTTTGTCTCTTGGTTACAGAGGATGGCAGAGCGTCAGGTCAAGGCACGTGCTGCACTGTCCCTGGGGGTGCATAGGAGCACAGAGCGCCAGGTCAGGGCATGTGGTGCACTGTCCCTGGGGCGCACAGGAGCACAGAGCATCAGGTCAGGGCATATGGTGCACTGTCTCTGGGGCGCACAGGAGCACAGAGCATCAGGTCAGGGCACGTGGTGCACTGTCCCTGGGGCGCACAGGAGCACAGAGCATCAGGTCAGGGCACATGGTGCACTGTCCCTGGGGCACACAGGAGCACAGACCATCAGGTCAGGGCACATGGTGCACTGTCCCTGGGGCACACAGGAGCACAGAGCATCAAGTCAGGGCATATGGTGCACTGTCCCTGGGGCGCACAGGAGCACAGAGCATCAGGTCAGGGCGTGTGGTGCACGGTCCATGGGAAGCACAGGAGCGCAGAGCATCAGGTCAGGGCACGTGGTGCACTGTCTCTAGGGTGCATAGGAGCACAGAGCATCAGGTCAGGGCACGTGGTGCACTGTCTCTAGGGTGCACAGGAGTGCAGAGGATCTGGTCAGGGTGTATTATTCACCGTCCCTGTGATGCACAGGAGCGCAGAGCATCAGTTCATGGCACGTTGTGCACTGTCCCTGGGGCGCACAGGAGCGCAGAGCATCAGGTCAGGTTGCATGGTGCACTGTCCCTGGGGTGCACAGCCGCACAGAGCATCAGGTCAGGCCATGTGGTGCACTGTCCCTGCGAGGCGCAGGAACACAGAGCATCAGATCAGGCCATGTGTTGCACTGTCCCTGGGGCGCACAGGAGCACAGAGAATCAGGTCAGTGCATGTGGCGCACTGTCCCTGCGAGGCGCAGGAGCACAGAGGATCAGGTCAGGGTGTGTGGTACACTGTTCCTGGGGTGCACAGGAGCACAGAGCATCAGGTCAGGGCACGTGGTGCACTGTCCCTGGGATGCACAGGAGCACAGAGCATCAGGTCACAGCACGTGGTGCTTTGTCTCTTGGTTACAGAGGAGCACAGAGCATCAGGTCACGGCACGTGGTGCTTTGTCTCTTGGTTACAGAGGAGCACAGAGCATCAGGTCAGGGTGTGTGGTGCACTGTTCCTGGGGAGCACTGGAGCACAGAGCATCAGGTCAGGGTGTGTGGTGCACTGTCCCTGGGGTGCACAGGAGCGCAGAGGATCAGGTCAGGGTTTGTGGTGCACTGTTCCTGGGGTGCACAGGAACACAGAGCATCAGGTCAAGGTGTGTGGTGCACTGTTCCTGGGGTGCACAGGAGCACAGAGCATCAGGTCAGGGCACGTGGTACACTGTCCATGGGGAGCACTGGAGCACAGAGCATCAGGTCATGGCACGTGGTGCTTTGTCTCTTGGTTACAGAGGAGCACAGAGCGTCAGGTCAGGGCATGTGGTGCACTGTCCCCGGGGGTGCTTAGGAGCACAGGGCATCAGGTCAGGCCGCATGGTGCACTGTCCCTGGGTAGCACAGGAGTGCAGAGCATCAGATCAGGGTGTGTGATGCACTGTCCCTGGGTGCACAGGAGTGCGGAGCATCAGGTCAGGGTGTGTGGTGCCCTGTCTCTAGGGTGCACAGGAGCACAGAGCATCAGGTCAGGGCACATGGTGCACTGTCCCTGGGGTGCACAGGAGCGCAGAGCATCAGATCAGGGTGCGTGATGCACTGTCCCTGGGTGCACAGGAGTGCAGAGCATCAGGTCAGGGTGTGGTGCCCTGTCTCTAGGGTGCACAGGAGCACAGAGCATCAGGTCAGGGTGCGTGGTGCACTGTCCCTGTAGTTCATAGGAACACAGAGCTTCAGGTCAGTCCGCATGGTGCACTGTCCCTGGGGCGTACAGGAACACAGAGCATCAGGTAAGTGCACGTGGTGCACTGTCCCTGCGAGGCACAGGAGCACAAAGCAGAAGGTCAAGCCACATGGTGCAGTGTCCCTGGGGTGCACAGGAGCACAGAGCATCAGATCAGGGTGCGTGATGCACTGTCCCTGGGTGCACAGGAGTGCAGAGCATCAGGTCAGGGTGTGGTGCCCTGTCTCTAGGGTGCACAGGAGCACAGAGCATCAGGTCAGGGCACGTGGTGCACTGTCCCTGTAGTTCATAGGAACACAGAGCTTCAGGTCAGTCCGCATGGTGCACTGTCCCTGGGGCGTACAGGAACACAGAGCATCAGGTAAGTGCACGTGGTGCACTGTCCCTGCGAGGCACAGGAGCACAAAGCAGAAGGTCAAGCCACGTGGTGCAGTGTCCCTGGGGTGCACAGGAGCACAGAGCATCAGGTCGGGGTGTGTGGTGCACTGTCCCTGGGGTGCACAGGAGCACAGAGCATCAGGTCAGTGCACGTGGTGCACTGTCCCTGCGAGGCACAGGAGCACAAAGCAGAAGGTCACACCATGTGGTGCAGTGTCCCTGGGGTGCCTGGGGTGCACAGGAGTACAGAGCATCAGGTCAGGGCACATGGTGCACTGTCTCTAGGGTGCACAGGAGCACAGAGCATCAGGTCAGGGCACGCGGTGCACTGTCCCTGGGGTGCATAGGAGCACAGAGCTTCAGATCAGGCCGCATGGTACACTGTCCCTGGGGTGCAGAGGAGCACAGAGCATCAGGTCAGGGCACGTGGTGCACTGTCCCTGCGAGGCACAGGAGCACAAAGCAGAAGGTCAGGCCATGTGGTGCAGTGTCCCTGGGGTGCACAGGAGCACAGAGCATCAGGTCAGGGCACGTGGTGCACTGTCCCTGTGAGGCACAGGAGCACAAAGCAGAAGGTCACGCCACGTGGTGCAGTGTCCCTGGGGTGCAAAGGAGTGCAGAGGATCAGGTCAGGTTGTGTGGTGCACTGTCCCTGGGGTGCACAGGAGCACAGAGCATCAGATCAGGCCGCATGGTGCACTGTCCCTGGGGCGCACAGGAGCACAGAGCATCAGGTCAGGCCATGTGGTGCACTGTCCCTGGGGCACACTGGAGCATAGAGCATCAGGTCAGGGAACATGGTGCACTGTCCCCGGGGTGCACAGGAGCGCAGAGCATCAGGTCAGGGCACGTGGTCTCTGGGGCACACAGGAGCGCAGAGCAGACTTCATACTTCAAGAGTTACCAGAGGCTGAGCAGTTGCCACGCCCTTTTTCTCAGTTTATTTCCAGCTGGGAACAGCTCCCCATCCTCCTATCCTTGAGCCCTTCATCACTTCTCTCATCCCAGGACTCCAAATCCATCTTCCCTTCTGCCCTGTACCAAACGTTTTGCCTTCAAACCACAGACACTGAGCCTCTCTGCCATAAAGCTTAAGTAAAGAGATTAACCATGTCAGTGGCAGGTCTTGGCCACATAGGATTAAATACAGGAAAGCATGATGGTGCTCGGAGACTTTCTAAAAAGTATGTGAACAGTTAAAACGTACATAGTGGAGACATGTCTTTGGATGAAGTAACATGCTCGCCTTCCCTTCATTTTGGAGATACTATTTTCAATTTTTAAAAAATAGCTTCATTTTCAGGTAGGCTAGAGTTGATAGAGTTGCATTGCCTTTCAGCTGCACTGTTGGCTCCTGCAGGGCTGGGCCAGCAGCTGCAGCAGGACAAGGAGAAAGGATGCTCTGACGAGAAGCGTGGCCCCTTCCTGTGACTTGTGGTACTTGTGACGTCAAGGGTGCTCTGACCACGCCGAGCAGTGCAGTTTGAGTGGCATAAGAGACGAGCTGAGGTCGGGCTGTGCTGCAGACCTGAGGGGTGTCAATCATACCTATCCAATACAGCACTGAAAAGCCTGAAGGAAAACAGATACTTTACTTCATTCCTGAACAACTCATCTTCACCGGTAACCGAGCACAATCTATGTGTCTCCAGCTATGTGTCACTGAACTATCATAATGAGGCCAGTGTGAAAAGGAGAAGGGGTGTTGGGCAGTCTGTTTGCCACATCCATTGTAAAATGAGTTGTTTGTAGTTTCTTTACAAAGTGTACGCTAATGTGTATTTTTTAAGGATAGCCTGAGGGGGTTGTGAGACAGGAACTAGTTAGTGGATCATTCTCCACCCGCCTAGGGTGTTCTATCATATTTGAGGCTTACTCATATGTGTGGCAGCATCTAAAGATTTTCAGAGTTTCAGTTGGAATTCTCCTACTCTACTGACCGGGATGGAAGTACAACCGGCACAGAGGTATGGAGTGATCCGACATAGAAGGACTGCCCTGAGGAAGTCGTGAGTTGCCGGCCCTGGTGACAAAACGCGTGTTGGCTAGGCTACTATGAAGAAGAAAATAAAGACCAAGAAAAATGATTTTGGAATTGTGTGCCATGATAGGATTGCAGTAAGCAAACACACTCCATACTCTAAGCCTTTTTAAGTGAAGACGCAATAGTCGTCCAGCGAAGGCTAGAGCTAAATGAGGGAGTTTTCTAAAGGAAAAGCAGTAAAAAAAAGATATATTTGATTGGATGTGGTCAGCATGAAATTGAACACAATTAGGTAGTATGTTGGATGCCTTAGCATGAAGTCTTATTAGTGTCTGTTGTTTAAAAAAAGAAATGAAATACAGACATGGGTATGTTTTGAATCTGTGGAGTAAAGCACACCTGCTGTATCCTATTTAGAAGTAGCATGTTCTTCTAGAATGTGCTGTTAATTTGTGACATACTGCTTCACTGGCTTGCTAGGTACAATGAGCTAAGCCTGTATTAAGGAGAAGGGTGTTAAAAAAGACAGAAATTTTTTTGAAACGTTGAGGAGTGATGACAAATTTAAGTAATGGCACGTTTTAATTTCTAACTCAGGACTATGTAGTAAACTGTTCTGTAGTAATTAGATTTCAGAAAAATGAACCTAGATATACTTTTGAACTCCCTTTTTTGGCGATTATTCTACTATCGTTGTGAAGACATTATAAAAAGGCGCCAACAGGAACCTCATTTTTAAAGAGAAGGAAAGGGCTAACCGATGCTAACCATTCACAAGTGAAGATGCAGTAGTCTAAAATGAAAGACATGATTTAATTTGCTGCCTTTCTCATGATGATAGAGTGTACAGTTGCAGAGGTTTCCATTTTAGAGTTGATTTGTATAAGAGTGATGTACCATTCTTGCTCTTAGTTTTTTCTCATCCTAACATTGTAAAAAAGAAAGAGCAAAAACAACAATAAAATCCACACATTCAAATTACTTAATTTACCCTTTCACCCATACTCTCCAATTTATTTTTGGAACATTCTGTTTCATATGTATGCAGATGACACTGAATTTTATGTGAAAGTCACCTCTCCTGAAGACCTCATTTCACTCAACTCCACCCTGATGAACAATAAAAACAGGCTCACTGAGAACTACATCATACTCAACACCTCCAAAAAGAATTCCTTATCATCACTACCCTTAATCACACTCCCGAAATTGGCCTCTAGGGGAAACATCTTATAGACTTCAACTGCTCTCCACACATTTTTTAATCAGCTAAATCCCTAGGAATCACACTAGACATGCACTTGAACATGTAGAATCACATCAGCAATGCAACCAGATATAAGGAATCTCAAACCGTTACTTTCACAGGATGACTCCAGTATTGCTAAGGATAGACTATGATAATTCCACGTTCTGTGGTCTTCCCAAACATAACTTGGCCCTGCAAAGTTCTTCCATTAATGCTGCAGCCAGACTGATTCTTAGTTCAAAAATAAATTATCACATATCCCCAGCCCTAAAATCCCTAAACTAGCTTGCCGTATGAAGCAAGAATACAGCTTGGTATTGTATACAAATGGAATTGTGGTTGCATTTACATGGAGATATATGTTCAGTAAGGCTGATGGAAATGTCATGTCTATGGTAAGGGTGGTGTTTTTTCTTTAAAAATAGTTTGGTTAAAATTGAGGAGAATTAATAATGCTATTTTCATTTAGGATGTAATGTTTGTTTGAGAAATGCTGAATGATTAACCAAGCCCTTCATTTCAAGACCCCCATTTATCTGACTCAAAAACAAAAATCATCAGGGGGTTGATGACCTTCACAAAGTGCAAGTTCAATGCTCCTGAAACCACAGATTTTCCACAAAAAGAGAACAAGTCACATTGCCCCGAAGATTTAGAACTATCTTACTCCGGAGGTTGGTCAAATCTCCTCCATCGCTTCTTTGAAAAACGAAGTGAAAAATCTTAATAAAAAAGTTTCTGCCCGAAAGGCCTCGGCTCCTCTGCTTTATTTCTGCCATATATTCTGATGCCTTGATATACTACTACATTGTTGTACATCTGGGATTAACAGCCTTAGCATGCGTTGCACATATATGTATTGAAAAACTACAGTAGAAATAAAGATGTGTATGAGAGTTTGATAAAAGAGTATCACAGTGATGTGAAAGAAAATATATGAGCTGAACTGTATCTATCAGAGAGTATATATTTAGAAGTTAGTGGTGAATGCTTTGGGAAGCAAGAGAACAATGAATTAGTGCCTGTTTATTACATTGTATATTTTATTGGAAATAACAGTATAGTTTTGAGGAAAGATGCAATGAGGAACTAAAAAGTTTTTAAATGTCCACACATCATGTGAAGAAGGAGAAATGCAGTGAAAATGAAAGAGCATGTCGAGAGAGTAGTTGAATAGGCCTTTGCTTTAACCACTTGGCTGCTAAGGGGTTTTCCCGTCCTGTGCTGATTATTTATGACTCCCATTATACATGACGAGTTGACCTTGTCATGAGCATGCAAGTGGTTAAAGAGGGAGATGTTTCATTTTGATTCTAAATAGAGCGAAGTCTCTTGAAAACATAGGGTTGTGCATGAGGAGACAAAACTGGAAGAATATATGAGTGAATAGAAGAAACCTTTGTACAATTTTTAGTAGAGAATGGATACATACGTCTAGTAGAGAGCCTTTCTTTAATAATAACAGATTAGTTTATGCTAATGATGAAAGAGGATGATGTTATGAGTTGAAGAATGGCAGTCCTACAGCAAAAAAGGTGATGGTACCTAGAAATGTAAAAGAAGTTATTGCAGAAGAGGTACAAGGAAGGCGTAGTCAGGGTCTTGTATACAAATGTAATTGTAGTAGTATTTACATGGTGATACATGTTCAGTAAGGCTGATGAAAATGTCATGTTTATGGTAAGGGTGGTATTTGGTCTTTGAAAAATGGTTTGTTTAAAATTGAAGAGGATTAATAGTGCTACCTTCATTTAGAGTGTAACTTTTAGTTGAGAAATGCTGAATATATGTATTTGAAAATGTATATATGTATGCCATTCACAAAAGGTTTCGAGCTTTGAAAAATTAAAACATTTTTATTTTGTTTTAGAAACTTACTAATGCATGTGCATGCTCAGTAACAAAGCAATGCATTTTCCTAGAGATCCACATATGCAATTATATTCCACGTGTGATATCTAGACTTCACTCTCACATATCTCAGTAGAAAAGCATATATACAGTAAAACAAGTAGTTCGATTTTAACAGAAGGAGATAACCAATGAGTCAGATATATAGTCACAACTGCTATATAATTAACAGTAATGACGTTACTTTCACAGTCAAATCATCAAATCAAATATAACTTTATTCGGTTGTTAGAAAGCAATCATAAAAGCATACATAAAAATCATTTCATTACAATTCATATCAATCCATTTTATAATCTCTCTGTGCCGTACAAGAAAAATTCATTGATGGCGAAATTCTAGTCAAGATAACCTTTATCTACTTAAAGTGCATTATATAGTCACAGTTTTTCTACTATGCATCACTTTTTTTAAAAACAATGTAATTGTTGCAACACATCGTTGATTATCCAGATATTGAGTGCTTAACATAGCCAAACGGCGTTGCCGGTGGCCCATCTCTCTCAATAACGGCAGTAAAACACTACGCCTAATTGAGCTGTAAAATTTACAAAATAAAAGAACATGCATAGTACTTTGGGGAGAGACATCATCGCAGGGACAGGGCTGTAAGACATCATCGCAGGGACAGGGCATGCGTCCAGTCATTTACTATTGGAAAGCTAACCAATCTGTGAAAAATTCCAAATCTAAATCGAGATAATAAGAATCTGTCATAATTGCCAGGGACACATATCAAATATTAAAAGTTGTTAATAACAATTGATGTTGCAGGACAGTAGGTTTTAAAACCTCAGATGTTAACCTCAAAAAATCCAAGAAGGACAAGCCCTCCTTCTTCAAGTCCTTACGTGAAATGGCTGAGATAGTAAGGGGATTTAGAAAGTAATCCAACTTTCCAATATCCGTTAAAAACTTACACACATAGCTCAGTCACGGTATCCTCAAGCTCCTTCTAGTTTCAAAATATCTGTCAGGCTATCTCTATTCAGCTTGGTTTCTTCTTTAGTCCACAGCCTGTGCCATAAGAGCACAGGCTCAAGCTTAATCAGATCAGATATAAAAGGAAGTCCTAATTCGGCATGACAATTATAATTAGGAGTACTCTTAGGGACTGCAAGGATAAACTTCAGAAAGGAGTTTTCAACTACCTGGATGGGCATAGGGTCTACAAAACCCCATACCCCACTACCGTAGGTTGCACCAGACACACATTTGGGTTTATAGATCTTAATTAGCTCCACAGGTGGTCTAGTACCCAATTTCTTGGAAAAAGTCTTTAGGGCAGCACTCGAGCGAACCATCTCAAGTTTTTTCGCTGCTACTGCCTGCCCCCAAGACTCATTCTGGGTAAACAGTATACCTAGGTAGGAAAATTACTTAGCGGTTTCAAGCCTCTGTCCTGCAATAAAAATATCCCTCTTAGTTTTAGAGTCCTGCCGCAGCGCACGATGAAAGTTTTCGAGGTATTTACTCTTAGGCCCAGATCTTTCATAAAGAGGGCAACACTATCCACCATGGGCTGAAGTCCCACTTGAGTACGAGACATTACCACAGCATCGTCAGCGTACAAAAGCGCCGGGATTGGACGGACAGCTACATATGGGGGATCTAAACTATTGCTGCACAGGGCACTTATGTACAAATTAAAAAGGAATGGGGCCAGGACACAGCCCTGCCTGATACCACTCCTGATTGGGATTGTGTCCGTGCGTTCCCCCTTCAGGCCATAACGACGTGGGCTGAAGCTTCACTATAAAAACGTTTAAGAAAATAAATAATATTGTCATCAACCCCAAGTTGTCCCAACAATATCCATAGCTTTGAATGAACCACACAGTCAAATGCGGCCGAGTGGTCAACAAAGGCCAGGAACAAGTTCCCCTTCTTTGCCCTTGTGTACTTCCCGATCAACATTAGAAGATTTAAGCCCTGTTCCACTGTTCCTAGGCCAGAACGTAAACCATATTGTAAGTCGGATAAGATAGAAATGTCTTAGGCCCAAACCAAGAGACAATCCAAAATTATCCGCCCAGCTATTTTTGTAAAATAATCTAAAAGGGAGATGGGTCTATAACAACCCGGGTCATGTCTATCCCCCTTTTTATAGATGGGCACAATTATGGATTCCACCCAGGTGGGTAGAAATTCTGAAATACAACTAGCATTAAGCACCTGGACCAGAAGGGGTCCACACAGAGGAATAATAGCTTTAAAGATGTCTATGGGGACACCGTCCGGGCCAGGGGCCTTCCCACCCTGACTTTCATGCAATGCTTTTTCAACCTCTTCTAGGGTGAAGATTAGGTTTCTTGAAATAGAGTGGAGGGTAGGGATAGAAAGAAGACTCACCAATACCTCTCCCTCATATACTTTAGTAAATTGCCTAATCCAATCTAATTCCGGAATTGCTATCTCTAATCAGGGACCCACCTCTTCCCTAAGAAAGGGTGTTCTAATAATCTTCCAGAAGCCCGCACTGTAATTTTTTCCAGAAGCTAAATGCAAAGCTTCCCAAGCTTCCACTTTCAACATATTCTTTCTGTCTTTTACAGCGAGTTTATACTCTTTCCTGAGTCTCCTAACCTCCGGAGCACACCTGGGTTTCCTATGTAATTCTCTCTTTAGAAGTGCATAGGCTCTAGTACAATTAGAGTTAAACCAGCCTCCTTTTTGTTTATTGTTTTTACACTGTCTCGTGAGGGAGGTTCTAATTTCATTAGTGATGGTTAGAAAGGATGCAAGAAGCCTTTCAGGAGTAGAGTCTTCCCCCAAACAAATTTCTAGCTCAGATGTGAATTTACCAATTACTATATTGAGTATTTCAGTTTGATCTACCATGGCCCATCTTAACGTATAGCCGTAATAATAATTCCTTTATTTAGATATAAAACATATCTTTAAAAAGTCGCACAAATCACATTGTATACAGTTTTATAAAAATAATTTAAAAAATGATTAAAAGAGAAGCAAACAATAAAATGTGGCCGAAAGCATGCCAGTTAAAACATTACAATTTGTGGATTAGCCCTCCTGGTCTTTGCAAGTTCTATTATAATGCATATTCAGACTTAGCGATGAGCAGAGACCTCAGCAGTATCCATATTTTCTCGGTTGCGGTACGCTTGCTGAATAAATTTGGCCAAATTTATACTTAAATTAATATTATCCGAAGACAAAGCAGCAATGATGGCATGCCTACAGGACCGAACCCCCAGCCTGTTCAATTCTGGCTTGAGCAGATGCCTGCGTTGAGAGTTAAATGTAGGGCAGATGCAGAGCACGTGCAAAATTGTTTCAGTTGCTAACCCGCATCCTCTACATATTGTGGCCTCCTTTTTGCGGCGCCAGGTGGGTAGATTTTGAAGAAAGCGCCAATCTCCCATTCTTAGGGCAATCAGACAGCGCTTTAGATGAAGTGAAAATGTCGTGGAGAGGTAGGCAGCAGGTGTTAGTCGTTTGTAGGAATTAACTACTGCCCAGGAATGGCTACGCTTTGTGACAAGAGCTTTGTCTGCAGCCAGAGATTTCATTCTTACACATTTTTTGATTATATTTTTAAAAACAGTCTGACTGGGGTTAAGAGCCCAGAGTTCGGCAACTGACATTTGGTGGATATAGTTGTTCAAGAGGCGGCCAAGAGGCGGCCAAATGTTCCCCCTGGGTTGGTCTCGTTAATTTCTTTCCAGGTTAGAGATTCTAGTGTACATGGTTCGGCCTGTCTTAGTTTGTGACACAGCTTAAGATAGGTGCCGACATTAGAGGCTTCATAGTTAGTTAGTCCCAGCTCTAATCTAATCTAGCCATTTGTGCTACCAATAGACAAGTTTTCACCCACACTGTCCCATTTCAGGTTGCGTCTTAAAGGGGACTTCATTGGGATCAGGATGGCCACACAAAGCAGAAAGTGATCACTTAAAGCAATATCTGAGACCTTAAAAGAATACATTCTATCAGAATGCTTATTAGTTACGAAGAAATAATCAATAGTAGAAGTACAACCCCTCCCTTTAAATGTAGGAGGTAGTGAAGACGGTAACATACAGACTTCGTTTGCAAATCCCAGATCAAGTTTACCAAGTAATTCATTAAACTGTTCACCCAAAACGGAGTGATTAAAATGTGACTGGCATAAGCTCTCTTCACATGTAGTTCCACACCTATTGTCTTCCATCATGCTACACAAAGT
Source organism: Lissotriton helveticus (assembly GCF_964261635.1). Classification (NCBI taxonomy): domain Eukaryota; kingdom Metazoa; phylum Chordata; class Amphibia; order Caudata; family Salamandridae; genus Lissotriton; species Lissotriton helveticus. The sequence continues at coordinate 130,804,401 of NC_136064.1, forward strand.
ACAATTAAAATCCCAGAGAAAGAGTATCATCAAGTTATGCTTAAATATGGTTTCTTGTAAGGACAGGGCTTTAGCCAACTTTTTAAGGACTATAGATACATTGCCAGGGGGGATATCATTATATAAATTAAGCAGGGCAATTGGAGTATCAGAGTCCAGGACAAGTATCAAAAGTTGGAAATAGATATCTTTAAAAGTTCTATTACCCTTACTATATTCAGCTTGTTTGACAAGTAGACACTGTATCCACCCTTAGCTCTCCCATGTATAACATCAACAGCTGGAGTATGGAAAGTCTTGAAGCCATTAAGGTGGACCGGTTCCCTACTCCATGTTTCCTGGAGACAAATCAGATCTTGAGTCTGAATGATGTCCTGCCAAAGTGGGTTACCAATTTTGGACTTTATGCCAGCAATATTCCAAGAGGTGACGTTGCAAAACGGGGGAACCAATGGGGGAGAAACAGGAGCAACAGGCCTATTAATAGCATCGCAGTCATGTGTTCGCTCCCTACCTCTAGCCCACCACCCGGAACCTCCAACCCACACTATGGCCCTCAATCCCTATCATATTAACAACTTTCCCCATGCCTTCCTTTGCATTTTCCCCATAACTGCAAGCGGGCATGGGATCAACTACTATGCCAGAAGAATTTTGAGGAGTATCTGATTAGAGTCAATCGTTGTTTTCTAGACCACTAAGAGTATCAAAGGGATAAAATGTCGGGACACAATATCTTCCTCCCATAAGACCCCTATAGTTTAATGGTGGACAGTGGGGACCTAGACACCTGCCAGGGCACGGAGGAGAGTAGAAAAAGCAGAGGGGGAGCATGTTAACGAACTCAGGGTCAACTGACCCAGTAGAACCCTTCTTAATTATATTGCGAAGCAATGGCGGTGACCGAAATGTTAAAATTACACAGTCCCCACTCAGGGATTTACTTGACGTGCACAACCAGCTAACCCTTCTGGCCATCTTAAATTCAGAGAACAAAAATGTTTTAAGTCCAAGCTTAGTAGATACAAAATGAAGGGATTTGTTCCTTTAGGTCGACCAGTGTTCAAAGACATTGGGGAGGAGAGGTGGAACATTAGCTAACACCACTGTATATGGTGTGGCTTCAGGAGGTACATTTAAAATTGGTAGAGTTAGAATTGTGTTATCCTCTCGAGGGTCCTCATCTCTTCTTGAATTGCTTATAGTATTGTTACTAATTGCTCGAGAAGGACCAAGAGAACCAGTTGCGCTAGTTTCAGTATTATCCCCTGGCTTTTTGAACTCCAATCGTCTATTAACCTCTCTATTTTTATGCTGGGCTTGAGTGGCTGAGTCCCGTAATGTACTTTTAGGGTTTCCATTTGTGTCACCTGGGATTAATTGAGGTAATGTAGGAAATAGTTTGTCCTGAGTAGACTGCTGGTTACTAGCAAGTTTTTCTTCCATACTAGTTACCCTGGTTTGTAAATTTGTAATTTTTAGACAAATTGGATCTAGGAGTGTTGTTAGCAGGGTCTCCATTCTTCCCCAGGAGCTCTCATCAGCTACTGGATTGCCTGTACTAGTTGAAAGAAGAGCAATCTCTGTCTGACTGTTACCCCTATTTCCTTTCATTCCAAAGTGGTTTTGCAGCAATTTTACGCTGTTTATGACTAGCATTCCCTTTAGCGTTTTTTGCAGATGATCCTTCCTTATTTATATGCTTTTGTTTTCGCCTTGCCTTCTGTCCTCTAGTTCTTACGTGCAGGCTGTTGCTATTTACACTTAACAGTGAAACAGAGATCGGGCTTAAAAGTGAATCACACCCCACCTTCTCTGGAAGATCGTCAATCAGAAGTGGAGGCTCAGAGGATACATTCTTTGGGAAAATTGTGAGTGTCAAAGATAACCTAGTTAAGGAAGGTGAGGGTTCAGGTGGCAGATTATGCAGAATAGGTACAGTTTCATAGGTTAGGGGAATAGATTGAACGCCCGGCAAGCCAATAAAAGATGGCGCCAATATCGAGTCCTGGGAGTTTATTGTAAACATCAATGCATTTACAACGGGCAAAGGGGGAAACGTACCAACTGGAAGGGAAAGACGCCTTTCTGTGCTTTCAATGGCAGACGCAACCACCCCTATGGTTTTTTGCAACATTCGATCAATTGCTGTCAGACTTGAAAGGGGGGTATTTAAAACTGCTCTTTGCTTTATAGCAGGGGGAGGATGGACAGGAATATTCTTCCCCATAATCTTAGACAGGCAGAACAATACAATGGTACCAACGTACACAAAAGGATTCCGGCACAGAAGTACAATAAAAACTTTAAAAATAAGATTACATCTTTAAAACAATATTGCTTTCATCACTGAAATAGTAAGTATTTACCACCAAGAAGTCCTTAAGTCATTTGGAGCCTAGGACAAAGAGATGTGGCCCAGCCTGGCCTCTCCCGGCCCCGGACAGCCACAGATGGCCCGCCCTTTGCCCGGACTCGGGAGGACTCGGCGTGTTTTAAGCGCGTGATGGGCGTGGGTGCGGTCGGCTTCCAGGTGCAAAGGATCCTGGAGATTGGAGTTTCCCCCACTCAGCGGCCACGTTCGAGATCTAACAACAGCGGCGGCAGGGGAAAAACACAGGCGGAATCTGTAGGGCTGGCCAGAGGTCCAGGTAAAGTATAATGTGCCCCAAGCACAAGGAAAGATGTACTTTCACAGTCAGTCAGGCGGTATTCAGGCATTCATGCAATCAGCCATACACTAGTGAGGCAGTCATAAAATTAATTAATGGGTTTCCTTGGAGTTATTGAATTACCTAGACACTCCGCATGTACACTTTAAATCAGGCAGTCAGACATTATATAGTCATTGAACAATGGAGGCAGTACCTGCATATCCAAATAATAACCCAGGCACTAACCATTTAGTCAAGTAAATAACAACGTTATACCTATGCAGTTGTTGCAATACTTGCACAGCAGCTATACAGTCATTAATCACACACTTATAAGCTGTGCAGTCATTGAAATACAGAGGTTACCCATCCAATAGCTATGCACTCATTTAATTACAATGGGAATACTCTTGTGGTAATACAATCACCACAGCAGTACTCTCATTTTAATCCAATCTCTCAAGCTTTTACAATGGAGTATTACAATCACACATATACTAGCCTTGTACTCATGCAATCAGCCAGGCACTACTGATGCACTTATTAAAGTATACAGGCACTACCCATGTAGTTATCTGAACACCCAGGCACTACCTGTTCACTGAACCAACAACACATGGGCAGCAGCCATGTAGTCATCCAAACACTAAAAAGCTACTCAAGCACTCATCCAATATGCTAGGTGCTTTGCATGTACTTAAACAATCAAGTATGCACTATGCATGCACTCTATAAATCTGCTGTATAATCCAGGCATTAAAGTTGCACTCATGTATTCATCCAACCACTACCTATGTATGTATTGAATCATTGAGACATTAGGCATGCACTTATCTAACCATAATCATTCAGGTACTACTCATGCACTTATCTAAACATCCAGATAGTAGTGCTATACTCATGCAAACTTGGCGACAGTAACTACAGATATGGAATGACCCTTGGAGGTCTGATCTACACAAGGATTCATCTATGCACTACCTGTGTCCTCAAAGAATCACCTGGGGCACTACCTATTCACCAGTTTAATGATCCAGGGAGTGTTCATGAATTCAACCCCTAACACATGATTTTACAAGCTTTACTGAGGGTTGTGTAGTGGTTTAGAGCCAATTGGTAAATTATATATGCGAGCATGCAAGCTGTGACACAATCTCTGCATGCAGTTGAGAGAGTTAGTGAGCTTTTGGCTTTGATAGCGATTAGCTTGCAGATTGTTGTATGAACTGTTTCCCAAAATTTAAAGCGGATACATTTAAGTAGAACAGTACGGATATAGTAAATACACAGCTAACACAATGGTAGAGAGGCACCCAATAGCTATTATGTTGTGTCTTCGTACAAAGGGGCCTAAATTTACATGAACAAAATGCAGTGAGGAGCCACAAGCCCTTTGGCTGTGCCATGCTGCATTACTTTCAAAGCACAGGGATGCATAAAATGTACAACAATATTATAGATAGCTATGCTCTCCTCTATACTGGTGCAATACTGGCTCCATGTGCTATTGGAGGGACACTTGTACCATGGTGCAAGTGTGCCTGAGTAGTGGGGATGATTGTTTTTGTACAGGAAGGGACATCTTCCCATACAAAAACCATCACAATAGGTATTTTCCACTTTGTATGCATCTTTCAGAATGCAGCAAACATAGAAAAAGGAAAAAATGAGGAGAAAGAAAACAAAGTATTTTTCCTCATTGGATCGCCCTACACCTCCCCAAGTTTCATCAGGTTCCCATTCCGGAAGCACTTCAAGGTTTAAATGTTAATGAGTCCTTTCTTATCCAAACTATACATCCATTTCAGGCTATAGTATGTATGGAGCCAAAGACAGGCTAGTTAACCCCAACAGAGCTCCAGAAATGTCTAAAACGTGCAGTATTGTATTTGCCATTAGATGTCAAGAACAAAAAATGAAACAGTAGTGGTAGATAGAGATTTAGAGGAAGGACTAATAATTCTTGTAATTGGTGTGCCTACAAAAAACAAGATGATGTGATAAGAGTTAGCATATGTTACCAAAGTTAAAAAGCAACTTTATATCTGGTACAAATCAATGTTTACCATAGAAATGTGGAAAGCTGCATTAAAGTCCTCATTACAATGTTGATCGGAGTTTCCTCCTTCTGACATCACCTCTAAATCAAGACTGACTTAAGGTTGTCAGTTCCGCCTGACCTGTTATGATGTGACCAAACACTGTTCGATCATATTCCCATTGAGTCCTATGGAAGCCCATGTTCTGCCCAACAACTCATACTCCTATGTGGAAATGCGGGGGGAGGGGTGTGGAAAATTCTGCACCTTGTTGCAGGCAACCCATAATGCAGGGTTTTACAGGGGGGTCCCTTAGGTACACCTTTGACCCTTAAACATTGGCTGCATGATAAAAGAGGGCCCTGCTAGGGGCCCCGTAAGTCACTTTCTGACAGCCTTTTTGTGTTGGACAGGCTGATTCAGGAAGGCTGTTGGAAACCAACATTGTAATCGCTCAGTCAGAAAAGTAGTCTGTAGAGCTGTACGATTTTGGGCTGACCGAACAAATTATCTGAAAGCTGTTCGGAACTGATTCAGAAAGACCGTGCAGTTTACATTCAGATCACAAACATTCTAATGGATCAGTCGGATTGGAAAATTACCGAGTCGGTCGGATGGGTCCCGACGCTGTTTAGGAGATTCCAAATGTAAGGTGGAGAGATTCCTCCCAACATCGTAATTAGGCCCTTAGTGTGTGGGAAAAAAGTTTAGAAGTTCAGTTTTTCTCACATCTTTTTCCTACGGGAGTAAGTGGCCGATATGACGAGCGGCCTGTGCAAATACATGCAGCTGAGTATACACGTAGCAGACTTTATTCAGAAGACCCTAGATTTTGTCAGTGTATTCCATATTTATTTATCATATTATTTGGTGAAGTGATTGATTCCTTTTGGCATAAAGAGTACCAAGACAGAGGTGCTCCCCATATTCACATGCTGTTGTGGGTAAAAGATGCCCCAAAGTTTGGAACAGACAGTGATGAGTCTGTGTTGTCTTTTATTGAGTAGTATGTAACTTTGCCCATCCCAAAGGAGAGTAGTGACAATAAATTAAGACAACAAGTTCTACAAATCCAAAATCATACATGTAGAAAATACTGTCAGTGAAAATACAGAAAAAAGGGATATTTTATAAAAGATGCGGTTTCAGATTCCCACAACCTGTCACCTCACAAGGAAGAGTCAATAGCTTTTTGCCTGCAGTCGGACATACACTCACAAGGAAATCACCATAAAATACATACAACCTAAGAAGAACAGAGGCCTCCAAGTACAGTCATGAGATTAAACCTGTAATTCTGAAGATGTGGATTGCAAACATGGATGTACAGTTTGTTGCAGACAACTCAATTGCTGTTTTTACATTTTATATTCCAAAGTCAGAGAAAACTGAGATGTAGGAGTTGTGGGAGGAGATTTTAGCAGAAATTAGTCTTATGGCGAAATTGTACAGTTTTAGTATAAAAATGCTTTCTCACAGAGAGATAGGCTCCTATGAATGGGCAGACTGGTAAAGCACAACTAGTTTGTTTTCTAAATCTAGAGTTCTATTGGTGAGTTTAGGGTTTACTAATACTTGTAACAGAGTACTAAAATCTTATCTTGAAATTCAATATCTTGCAGAATTTGAGCCACATATTTTTCATATTCTGAAGAGTAACATGCTGGATAATAAGGGGCAGATTTACAAGCTCCTAGTGATACTTTTACACTGCTGTTGCATCACTTTTGTGACGCAGTGATGGCGTAAAACATTCGGCCAATTTACAACGTGATGCATCTAGGGAGATGCGTCACAATGTAAAGCCCTGCGTCAAATTATACCTGCTTCAGGTATAATGTATGCAGGGTGGGCGTTCCCATGCAAAAAGCGATGACAAACTGACTCAGTGAAATCTAGAAGATTTTACTGCGTCACTCTATGCCTTCACTGCGTCAAAATCTCAACACCTGCTCAGAACAGGCGTAAGGAATGACGCAGGGCTTCTTGAATGGGGCTCACCTATCTGTTTTGGCACATTGCTGGAGTTGCGTCACTTTTATGAGCAACTCCAGCATTGCGTCACTTTTGTGCCATCAGATGCGTCAGAATTTCTGACGCATCTGTTACTCCTTGCACCATGGAGGACTGTATTGTAGCTCATCCATGGTAGTGCAAGGATGTTTGGCAATGGCATAAGGAAATGAAAACATCTATGAAGATGTGTTTGTTTTTTGTAAATCTGCCCCATACTATCCAAGAAGAATTTGTCATCTGGAAAGGATGTGTCTCTATGAAATATTTCAACATTATACTTTCAGAAGAAATGTTATGAAAACATAGATGAAGGTACATTTTCTGGGGCTGGATGTGAAGGATGTTTGGCAAAGGAACTATAATCAACCGTCGAAAGCTAAGTTGCCAAACTCCAGAAAAAAGAGAGTTTTTCTATTTAGCCTTTCTCCAATTGTTTAACCACATCGCTGCGGCGGCTATTCCGCCGCAGCGCTTAGGGGGCGGGGCAGCCGCGCGGCGGGCACATGCTGGTGACGGAACCGTTCCGTCACCAGCCGCGGTTGGGCTGTGCTCATGACGGAGCGGTTCCGTCATGGTCCCGCCCGCTCAATGGAACGCCCAGCGCAGGCGCGGAATCCGCACCGCGCAAGCGCGCGGGCCATGACAGAACAGCTCCGTCATCAGCACAGCTCCACCGCAGCTGATGACGGAGGGGTTCCGTCATCAGCATCGAAAGATTTAAGCCATGCAAACTGAAAGTGAGCTACTTGGAGAATAAGACTCATTCACTGCAGTGAAAGACAGCATTGATTGCTCTGTGTTTCCAGTGTATCTTAAATGTTGAGAGAAGACATTGATCACAAATAAACAATTCCTACTGAGATAGCAAGATGAGAGGGCCTGATTCCGAAAAGTAAAATGAGGAGATAAACTTAAGTTTAACTGAGACAAAATCCTAGTTTTACAACTAGGATTTTGTCTCTTTCTGCTCTTCTCTTGCCACTTTCTGAACCTCATTTTCTTTTTTCTGCACTTCTCTTGACTTTTTGTCTCCCCCCTTCTTGTCCACAGGTTTCAGGGATGTTATAGTTATTTGGACATTTCACTCACACAAAACACGAGAAATTCAGCAGTTATTTTTAGGTGAGCTAACTATGACACATGCTATTGCAATGCACTGCTGATGATGTCACATATTACATTAGTCATGACATAGTCAGTGACATCACTGATGGCATCTCAAATAACTTCACTGATGACATCACTGATGACATCATCCACCTGATAATCTAATGCACTTCCTCACACCCTAAATTATCCTTTGATCCACCCACTCTGAAATACATACTACCATTTTCAAAACCATAAACACACCAATACCAGTTACTACATACCCGCTCACTGATTTCTAGATCTACACACACATCTACTCGTTCACCCATACAGTCACTCATGCATCCAGCACCTCATCAGTACAGCACTATCATATGCAGTATCATGTGCACTCATATACCTATACACACACTCATACACCACCACTCATCCATAGAGTTACTCACACACCTAGTCAGTCATGCAAAGAATCAATCACACTCCCATTTACTCTCTGGTGAGTGGTGGTGTGTGAGTGTTTGTATAGGTATATGAGTACATATATCAGTGGCTGTATTGATGAGTGACTGCAATTTAGAGTATGGGTGAGGGAATGGATGTGTGTTCAGACCAATGAATCAGTGATTGGTTATGTAATAAATGGTATTGTTGTGTCTATGGTTTCAGAAATAGTAGTCTGTAAAAGATTATATTAGGGTGTGAGGAGGTGCATCAAATATTTTGTGGATGGTGTGATCAGTGATGACATCAGTGATGTCATTTGATATGTCATGAGGAAGAAAGGCACAGACAGAAGCAAGAGAAATACAGAAAGATGCAAAAGAGTTACAGAAAGAGGAAAAAAGGTGTAGAAAGAGGTAACAAAAGTCCAGAAAGAAAAACAAAGGTGCAGCAGAAGCAACAGAGGTGCAGAAAGAGGCCTACTTTGTCTGTACCTTTCCACAGACTCACACAAAGTAGCCTAATCACTAAACCTTCTCCCAAGATGTCTTAATCCTCACTTTTCTCTTAAAGGTTCACTGTTCATCAACTACTCAGAATGCTAGGCTTACCAAATGTAAATCAGCAATCCTAACCATATCACTGTTGTAAGTTTCACCAAGTTTGTGAATGTATGCATGCTTGTGTCTCTTATTTTACCTAGTGACATGTTACCCTTACCATCTGAAATTCAGAACGCTGAGAAAGCCCGCGCATTACAGCCTCCTTGCTGCAAGCTGCACAATTTAATTCTATTTTAAAAGCCCAGTTTTCGTCATATTGTTTTAATTTAATTTTTTACCTTTTGCCTTGATTTTAATAAGGCCACTCGCTGACTCGCACTGCTGCCACCTTACCCCCACTCTAATTTGTAGATCACCGCGTTTCTTCGCGGGTCCCTGCCCATTGCCTCGCTGTGGTGGCCATCTTGGGAGGGGGGACACTGCCGGCGGCGCGGTTAGCGCGATAGTCTCCAGGCGCTCGGCGTGCATAAAGGCAGGCGTCCTTCAGGTGAGCTCCCTTACCATCTGAAATTCAGAACGCTGAGAAAGCCCGCGCATTACAGCCTCTTTGCTGCAAGCAGCACAATTTAATTCTATTTTAAAAGCCCCGTTTTCGTCATATTGTTTTAATTTTATTTTTTACCTTTTGCCTTGATTTTAATAAGGCCACTCGCTGACTCGCACTGCTGCCACCTTACCCCCACTCTAATTTGTAGATCACCGCGTTTCTTCGCGGGTCCCTGCCCATTGCCTCGCTGTGGTGGCCATCTTGGGAGGGGGGACACTGCCGGCGGCGCGGTTAGCGCGATAGTCTCCAGGCGCTCGGCGTGCATAAAGGCAGGCGTCCTTCAGGTGAGCTCCCTTACCATCTGAAATTCAGAACGCTGAGAAAGCCCGCGCATTACAGCCTCTTTGCTGCAAGCAGCACAATTTAATTCTATTTTAAAAGCCCCGTTTTCGTCATATTGTTTTAATTTTATTTTTTACCTTTTGCCTTGATTTTAATAAGGCCACTCGCTGACTCGCACTGCTGCCACCTTACCCCCACTCTAATTTGTAGATCACCGCGTTTCTTCGCGGGTCCCTGCCCATTGCCTCGCTGTGGTGGCCATCTTGGGAGGGGGGACACTGCCGGCGGCACGGTTAGCGCGATAGTCTCCAGGCGCTCGGCGTACATAAAGTCAGCCATGCCGACGCGCAGCGTCATCACGCAGCGTCATCACCGGAATATCGCCGGAGTTTTGCCAGAGTTAAGCCCGTCCGGGCCCAGACGGGCACAGGGCATGTTACTCTGCCTAACACCTTTGCCCAAATGGATTCTACACCCAGGTATTCTAGGGATACCCTGCTGTCGCTACGCACCCCCAGACATTCCAGCTGTAGCTATCAGTGGGTAGAAGGGACCCCTTATGATCAATGTTCTGTATGTGGCGCTAGCTACTCCTGTAAGGACCGGACTTCGCTGTCCATGGCTTTGCTTAATTGCAGGTCTGTACCTTGTCATGCAACGGAAATTAACACCCTGATGCTAGATCACAATTTTGACGTCTTGTTCCTTACGGAAACTTGGCTAGCTCCCTGCTCTGACCCAGATATTGTTACAGCCCTTCCTTCGGGATACTCTATGTACCATCTGGATAGGCCGAGTGGGAGGGGGGGAGGAGTGGCCATAATGTATAGAGATGAATATGTTTGCAAAGCGGAAGATTGTGCCATTAATAACTCGGAAGGCTGTCAATTTTCCCTACGCTTATCTCCTACTATCTCTTTATCTGGCCTTCTCGTGTATCGGCCTCCCGCAACGCTAGGTAATTTTGTCGATTCTTTTATCGAGGCAGTGATACCATAGGCTGCCGCATCCTCCAACTTTGTAGTCCTCGGGGACCTCAACCTACATTTTGATGATACAATGGAACGACTCTGGTCAAGGTTGCCAGTGGATAATTGGGTGGCAGAGTTAGTAAGAACCCATCCCTCCCCTGTCACTGACCCCATTATTGCTGACCAGCATATAGGTAATTGGCTGACTAAATCCTTGGATTTATTTATTCCTAAACAGAGAAGGCTTATTAGGGAAAGAAGAGTTGGCTCCGCTCCATGGTACACCCCAGAACTTAGGGGTTTCAGAACTCTATGCAAGAGACTGGAACGCGCATGGAGGAGAAAACAGACGGAAGACTGTCGATTAGACTATAAGAGAGCGATGAGGAAATATAAAAACGCGCTGAAGGATGCCAAAAGGAGCTTCTTCAGCGATAGGATTGAGAAGGCAAGCAACTCATCAGGGGAATCCTTTAAAATCTTTAAGGAACTCCTGAAAGCCCCAGTCCCTCCAGTTGTGTAAGACAACCCTCAGGAAAAATGCGAACAACTCGCGGATTTCTTTCATTCAAAAATTGAGAAGATCCTACTCTTGTTGCCGGCGACATCTCAGCTCCCTGAGTTGGACTCTAGCCCGGTATTATGCCCCGCCGAGCTGTCCTCCTTCGGCCCCTTTTCAGAGGAAGAGGTCAGACAGGTGTTGAAAGGGATGAAGAGTGGGTCTCCCAGTGACCCAGTGCCCATGAAATATCTCAAACTAGTGGCAGATACTTTGTCCGCTCCACTTACTGACCTCATCAACCTTTCACTCTCCCAGGGCACAGTGCCCCAGAGGTGGAAAAAAGCGGTGGTAAAAGCATTACTGAAGAAACCAGCATTAGACTCTTCTAATTTGGCCAACTTTAGGCCTATTTCACTTCTGCCCGGCTTCTCTAAAGTCGCAGAAAAGTTGGTCAATCGCCAGCTTTCTTTCCATCTTGAGTCCCATCATCTGCTAGGAGACTCCCAAACGGGCTTCCGCCCCGGTCAGGGAACGGACACAGCCTTACTGGCAGTAGTGGAGGAAGCCAGGAGCATTCTAGATTCAGGAGGGTCAGTGGCAGTGATCCTCCTGGACTTGAGTGCTGCCTTTGACACCGTAAGCCATCAGGTGCTCCTCCAACGTCTGTCAGAGGTGGGTGTGACAGGGCTGGCCTTGAAATGGCTTGAATCCTTCCTTTCTAACCGTTGCTATCAAGTTTGGGAAGGGGTAGAGCAGTCGGCCTGGTTCCCTCTTCAATGTGGAGTCCCGCAGGGCTCTTCTTTGAGCCCTACTTTATTTAATACCTATATGACTCCACTTGAAAGAGTGGCCGCCCCCTCGGGAGTGAAGCTCATTAGCTATGCTGATGACACTCAGCTGGTAGTGGGGCTCACTCAGTTGGTGGAACAGCCAGAAGTCTTTCACGACTGTCTTGCTAACGTCCATCGTTGGATGTCCCACTCTGCCCTCAAGTTAAATGGGGAGAAAACTGAGCTGATGCTCATGGGAAAATCTAGTCCCTCAATAATTGCTAGCTGCTGGCCCCAGTCCTTGGGTGACCCTCCGCCTCCCAAGAAGGAGATCAAGACCCTGGGAATATGGTTGGAGGAAGATCTCTCCTTTAGGACCCATGCCAGGAAGACCGCAGGGGTGTGTTTCGGCTTGCTTCGGTCAGCTCGCAAGGTTCTACCACTGCTCCCTGATCCAGCTAGGAAGCTCTTGATTCGTGGCCTTATCTTGTCGAGGCTTGACTATGGGAACGCGGTGTTTCTGGGGGCTCCCGAAGCGACGTTGAAAACCCTCCAACAGGTACAAAACGCAGCCGCTAGAGTATTGATGGACGTTCCCAGAAGACACTCAGCGGCCCCAGCCCTGAAAACGCTTCACTGGCTCCCCATTAGGGAACGGGTGAAATTTAAGGCATTGTGTACGGCTCATAAAATCTTGCATGGCAAGGGCCCGCCCATTCTTGTCCTTATGGCACGCCCCAATAAGCCCACTCGCCCACTGCGCTCGGATCAAAGACATCTCCTGCAGTCAACTAGAGTAAAGAGAGCTCGCTCTGGGGGTAGGCGCTTCTCAGTGCAAGTGGCTGCACTGTGGAACTCCCTTCCCTTTAAGATCCGTTCAGAGCCCAAGATCCTACCCTTTAGGAAACTTTTGAAGACCCATCTGTTTCCAGTGTAGTTGATTGTTTCGGTGCTTCTTTCTTGTTTCTGTACTGCGCCGGGATGCCCCTGGGTAACTGAGCGCATTATAAATTTCATAATAATTTCATAATAATACATGAAAATAAACATACAAATACTTGAATACTTGTGTTTCAAACAGCATATTCTGTAAATGTGTATACAAAAATATGCATGCATTTCTGTCTGTTCATTAAACTGTGCACATGGGTATTACATAGTATATTTGAGGGGTTCTATGATACCTATATACATAAGACATGTCTGCCTGTGCCACTAAATGACAGAGCAGAACTGGGAAGATTTAACCACCTATAGGAGAAGCTACCCGCTGTTTAAGCTACCATCTTCAGATGCATAACACATGTAGGAATACATGTACAAATCGACATATACCTCATTCACAAGAGCACAAAGACCTATAAACTAAAAAGATTGCACTTCTCATTTGAGTACAAATAGAGGTAAGAGAAGTTCAGAATGAAGCAATAGAAGTGCTGACGAAAATGAGCTAGGGCCTCCTGAGGCCAGATGTTTGGGGCCAGGTGGTTGGGATGGAATGCTAGTAGAAATGCTGGATCTTTCTGCCTTGGAGGTTCTGTGGCCTGAATGTCCAATCCTGCCTGACCCCATCTTCTCCTGTGTTGGTGCTCCTAGGGGAAAGCTTGACCACTTTCCCAAGGCCTTCTCATTCTCATAACACTTCATTGTGGCTTTTCAACTCTGCTGATAAAAAGGTAGTGCTACTTTCTTATATTATGCTTCCTCTGCTTCTCTGCAGTCATGTTGACTGTTAAAGCAATAAAGATAACTGTCAGTTAATGGGTAACTAGGAACAGGTACAAACATCATGAAACAATAATATTTCTCAAAATCTAAAATAGAAGCCCCCACAGCCTTAAATCATTTTACAGCATAGAGTGAGCATACACATGCCTATTATCTACCATATCTGATGTGCTAAAGCCTAATTACAAAGGCAGAGCAATTGTTGCACAATGAAATTGCAACACCACAACACATGTAGGTATGATCATATCAGTACTAAGTATATATTCAATTCAATATTCAATAAAGACTTTATTTCGGTTTTTTGCACAAACAATAAAAGTACAGATAAACAATTTAAAAACACATTAATTGTAAACACATATCAGATAAAGTGCCAGAGGTGCAAAAGTACGGTATCATCTTTACAATGGGGAAAAAAGGACTAATACATTCATCACAAAAAAAGGGAAAAAGAAAGAAACCATTACTTGTCCATACAATTTCTCAGCCTAACAGTCAATTTTAAAAATTCAGTGATATGGAGAATACTGTCATTGTGCAAAAGTTGTAAGTACATTAAAGCCGGTCTGATCTGAGTAAAATTGAGTTTTTTTAAATGAGTTGCCAGATAGCGCTTGCGTGGGTATTCATAGAATCTAAGTAAAAATATAAAATGCAGCATATCCTGCGGAGACTTTCCGTCGCAGCCGCAGGGTGCTGCCAGTTTATTAAAAACATCAGTTTTTGGCCTAATCAGCAGATGATGAAAGAGATTTAACCTAAACCTTGTTAACAGGAACTTTTCATGAGAGGTCAGTGAGCCCAACAGGTACGGCTCTGCAGTTTCACATGTTTTCAGCATGACAAATTTTCTCACACTTTGTTTCTGGAGCTCCACTTCTTCCCTCTGGATCTTACTATCCTAAAGGAAGTCCTGTTTAATTACCTCCAGATCCCCCTTTATAATCTGACTTGGGTGTTCAAACAATTCCACACGACCAAGCCTAGGAAAGCTAGATTTCACATATTTTATCCAAGGGGAGCCCATTGCCTTATCCTGGATCATATAGTCCCTCACAATCAGATGTGTCAGTTGTATATCCTGGTTCAACCACAGTTTTAACCAGCAGGTCAACGGGCGTAAGGAGAAAATATCACTTAAGTATTGCGTCCCTAATTCTTCGTGTACTGCAAGATTGGGCGTACCTGCAGGAACGCACAGGATACGCTTCAGGAAAAAGTTTTCAGCAATCTGTAGCTGCTCACGTGCACCCAGATTTCACTGCCGTATGTAGCAGTTGCCATCGATTTTGCATTATAAAGTTTCAACATGGCACTGGTTGGTTTTTTCCCCAGTTTCGTTGCAAAGTTAAAAATGGAGGCTTTAACCCTGACCAATTCACCCTTCTTTTTTGCAAGATGAGGACCCCAGTTAAGTTTAGAATCAAAAAGGACCCCAAGATACAAGAATGTTTTTGATATTGGGATTACTACATCATCAATTTGAAATAAAAAGTTCCTTCTTGGTTGTTGGCCAACTTGCATGACAAAAGATTTCGAATTGTTGACCATAAGGTCTCTATCCGTCATGAACAGTTTAAATGCATTAAGTAAAGCTTGCAAACCCCTCTCAGTTCTAGAAATTAAAACCGCATCATCTGCGTATAAAAGTACAGGAATTCCTCGCCTGCCGACTATAGGGCAATCAGCCGGTAAATTCTGCAATACACTGTCTAAATCATTGATATAAAAATTAAAAAGGAAGGGGGCCAAGATACAACCTTGGCGAACACCCTTTCTGATGTCAAAATTATTTGTTGTGCTCAGATCTTGGGAATATCTCACATTTGCGCTAGTATTACTATGTAAATCAACAAGAAAATTGACAATTCCACTATCTACACCTTTGGCCCTCATGGACTGCCTAAGTATGCTTAGGAACAATGCTCTCTGGTACCCATGGCATCGTACACATGTCACCTTTACTGTTCTTTAGTGTGCCTACTGCATTACCCACAGTAAGTTGTGCAATATCTGCAAAGTACAAGCATGGTCTCCAAACGCAGGCAAGACATGTAACAATGGATGCTAAAAAATTACCTCTCATCACACAAAGGCCTATGAAACAATCCTATCTGAACTGTTGTAAGTCCATGGTGTGCTATGCCACTGCTCATTGCATGCATCCATTATCACAGCATCTGCAACTGACATGAATTTTGAAATCTACACAATGACTACACAATGACTGCCATGTTCAAATGTAGTGTAGTTCCTATAGTCCCAATAGGCTCTGCGCATTGGAAAAATATATCCTATAGAATTGACGTAGGATGTAGGTCGACTAAGTCTCTATCGAATATATTAGAATAAAATTGTGAGTGCCAGCTAGCTCAGAGGTCACTAGAAACTTTCTCAAATAAACAAGAAGGGATTCGTTTCTGACAACCGCATAAACATGACAACTTTGTTTCCCCAAGAATAAACGTATCTTCAGAGTCGTGGAAACAGTAGATAGATATTTTACTTAGTCAATCGTGCACGCTTCGTTTCATCAGAGTTGCAGAGAAATAGAGAGATGGGCGTTTTCAATAAAAGGTTTATTGAACAGTCTTTTTTCTCATGCAGAGGAAATGAACTGCTACAATCATAATACAGGCTGTAAAATATAATGCGTACAACGAGAAGAGTATTATAAAATAATACTGTAAAAGCATTGTATGGTTTCTAAGCCATAGGAATACATACATAAATAACAATGGCTAAAAGTACCCAACTGACACTTCTAAAATACGCCTACCCCAATGTACCTAACCTAAGTCTAGTACGAGGGAAGAAGTAAGTATGGTGTAGTATAGGTTTAGTTTCTTTGCCAAGAATCTATCCACAATTTCTCTTAGGGTCTAATCAGCTCCATACCTTAGTTAGAATGAAGGAGGTCTGGCATCTCTGTCTCTGACTCGATTTACCAACACCCCGCAAGGGGAGCTTGGAAACACTGGAGCTGGATTCTCAGCGAGACAAAGGACAGCTTCTCGATCAGTGCGTCACCTGGAGGGTCGGCATCCTTTGGCACTTGCTGTAGCGAGCTGCGTTGGGCAAGTAGATAGTCAAACTGCTCAAAACCACTGTGTGTTTGCTAGGGCAAGTGAAGGCATATTTAGAACTTGAAGGTGCCTGGTTTGACGTAAAGTCGGGCATAATAACGTCAGCAAAGAACGCCAAGAGAATTGTAGTTCTTTGAAAACTCCATGATTTCATGGACAAATCAAAATTCAAGCAAGGGGATGTCCCTGACTGCTTAAGCCGATTTTGACGAAATCGTTTTGACTTTTTAGTACGGGTGGAAGTAGCCATGTCTGTATTTAGACTGCATCGGCTATGTCTAAATATGGGTATGATTTCTATGCCTATATAAGGGCAATGTGAATTGTACTTATATAAGGGCATGAATCAGGAAAATTTCACTTGGGTCCTAAAACGCCATATTACACTACCACATATTCAGCTACATATCGGTTCCCCTGTCAAGCATCAATCAGGTGATCCATCCTAGACTGGCAATGTATTCTCTGGGTCAGTAGTCAGAGGCATGCAACACTTAACACCCACTTTTCCTGAGCTGTTAATCATCATACAAAAGTTTATTTATGATAGGTATGCAGACAGGCAAGCCACTCAGCATCCAACATCACACTTGATCCTTGCACTGCACAATTTGCAATGAATAATGCACTCAGCATTGAATTAGGGGTCCTTTAAGTTATCCACCTCACCAACTGTGTACAATGGTTTTTCCAGCTACAAGACATAGCATGTAAACTCATTGGCAGACTTAGAACACATATTTGATATTCAACAGAAGCACAGTATATTTGCATAGCTATTGACTATTTCATGCTTCAGGTTGTAAGTAATACAATGACACAGTTGATATGCCAGTAACATGCCAAGCAACTGGTGAACACCCCCACCCACTACGCCGACCACACGCTTGACCCCGTCTTCTCCTCCAGCAAGCACATCTCCTTCAGCCACTCCACCAGACTCCACTGGAAAGACCACAGCTGCGTCCACTTCTCCTTCAGGAAAACCACAACCCACCACCACCCGCAACATCCCCCCTGCAGAAGATGGAGCAAGATCCCCGCCGACCAGCTCTCCGCCTCCCTCATGCCGGAACCCTCCTCCCAACACGACAGACCCCAACGAAGTAGCCCGCAACCTCGCACAATGGTTCGCCACCTGCGCCGACAAACTCGCACCACTAAAGAAACCACCCAACAGACCCCACAGCAAGAAAGCCTCTTGTTTCACGGACGACCTCATAAACTCAAAGAAAACCTGCCGCTCCCTGGAGAAAACCTAGCGCCAGGACCAGAGGACATAGAACATGACAGCCCTCAAGAGCGCCACCCGCAAGCACCACCAACTGATCCGTACCACCAAGAGAACTACTTACAAACAACGTCTGGACAACAACACCCACAACAGCAAGGAACTCTTCAGCATGGTTAAAGAACTCTCCAACCCCAGTGCCTGCAACAACGACATTACACCCTCGCAAGACCTCTGCGACTCACTCGCCTCGTTCTTTCACCGCAAGATCGCTGACATACATGACAGCTTCGGCGCACAGACCAACCACCCAACCACCGAACCAGCGCACCCAACCGCCACCCTGAGCACCTGGACCCCGGTCAGCACCGAAGACACCGCCTGCACTATGAGCACCATCCACTCCGGCTCCGCTACCGACCCATGCCCACACCACATCTTCAACAAAGCTGACTCCATCATCGCACCCCAACTCCGGGATGTCATCAACAGCTCCTTCGCATCCGCAACCTTCCCGGAGAGCTGGAAGCATGCCGAGCTCAGCGCCCTCCTGAAAAAACCCACCGCGGTCCCCACGGACCTCAAGAACTTTCGACCCATCTCGCTCCTCCCTTTTCCTGCCAAAGTCATCGAGAAGACGGTCAACAAACAACTCTCCGCCTTCCTCGAGACAAATGAAGCCCTCGACCCGTCGCAGTCCGGGTTCGGAGCAAACCACAGCACCGAGACCGCCCTCATCGCAGCTACCGACGACATCAGTTCTATGCTCGACAATGGGAAAACCACCGCACTCATCCTCCTGGATCTCTCGGCAGCCTTCAGCACGGTATGCCACCACACCCTGATACAACACCTCAGCGACACCGGGATCCAAGGCGCAGCCCTGGAATGGATCATGTCGTTCCTCGCCGGCAGAACCCAGAGAGTCTGCCTCCCCCGTTCCGGTCCACGGCCACCAAAGTCATCTGCGGCGTCCCACAAGGATCCTCGCTCAGCCCCACCCTCTTCAATGTCTACATGAGCCCCCTCGCAGCCATCGCACGCAAACACAACCTCAACATCATCTCCTACGCCGACGACACACAGCTGATCCTCTCCCTCACCAACCACCCAGACACCGCCAGAGCCAACCTCCGGGATGGAATGAAAGACGTCGCAGAATGAATGAAGATCAGCCATCTGAAACTGAACTCAGACAAGACGGAAGTCCTCATCCTGGGACCATCTCCCTCGGCCTGGGACGACTCCTGGTAGCCACCTGCCCTGGGCACCGCCCCCAAACCCACTGACTATGCACGCGACCTGGGCTTCATCCTGGACTCATCCCTCACGATGACCAAGCAGGTCAGCGCCGTCTCATCATCCTGTTTCAACACCCTGCGCATGCTCCGAAAAATCTTCTGATGGATCCCCACCGCAACCAGGAAGACGGTCACCCAGGCCCTTGTCACCAGCCGCCTGGACTACGGAAACACCCTCTACGCCGGAACCACAGCCAAGCTCCAGAAAAGACTACAACGCATACAGAACGCCTCGGCAAGACTCATCCTGGACATCCCCCGCCACAGCCACATCTCTGCCCATCTGAAGAACCTGCACTGGCTCCCCGTCAGCAAGAGAATCATATTCCTACACCTCACCCACGCACACAAGGCTCTCCACGACGCGGGCCCCATGTACCTCAACAACCGCCTTGCATTCTACACACTGACCCGCCAACTCCGCTCCGCCAGCCTCGCCCTCGCCACCGTCCCACGTATTTGCAAAGCCACCAACCAAGGAAGATTCTTCTCCTATCTGGCAGCCAAGACATGGAACTCCCTCCCCACCCACCTCCGGCTGACCCAGGACCATCTTGCCTTCAGGAAACAACTCAAGACCTGGCTGTTCGAGCAATAACGACTCCCCCCAGCGCCTTGAGACCCTTACGGGTGAGTAGCGCGCTCTACAAATTCCTTGACTGATTGATTGATTGAGTATGATACACATTGGTAAGATGTCTGAAGTGTGCATACATGTGAAAAGTCTCAACATGCATCTGTTGGCCAATTTGCAGAACCAGATCATGATCTTTATCATTACCAGAATTCACTATGATACCTGACTTTGATGATTCTCATCAAATACATAACTCGCATACCATACTCAGAAATGAATTGACAACCGCATGCTTATAGACCGGGTGCACACCGCAGCTTTCACCCTACTAGACCTCTCCGTAGCTTTCAACACCGTCTCACATCGCACCCTCACAGCCAGACTCTAGAATGCAAGGATGCAAGGAACTGCCCTCTCCTGAATGTGATCCTTTCTCTCTGGCAGAACCCAGAGGATCTGACTCCCTCCTTTCCTCTCCGAACTCACTCAGATCAACTGCAGATCATCGCTCATCGCTCATCGATCATCGCTCAGCCCCACGCTCTTCAACATCTACATGGCCCCTCTCACTGCTACCGTCAGTGAACACGGGCTCAGCATTGTATCACACACTGACCGCACCCAGCTCATCCTCTCCATCATGAAGAACCCCGAAGACACCAGACTCTGTTTCCAGGAAGGAATAAGAGATGTAGCCACCTGGATGCAAAGCAGCTGCCTGAAGCTCAAAAGGGATAAGACCGAGGTCCTCATCCTCAGACCCTCCACCTCCGCCTGGGATAACACCTGCTGGCCTCAGGAGTCTGCCCACCCCGACAGACACGGCAAGGAACCTCTGCATCATCCTCAACTCCTTCCTCACCATGACCCACCAGAACAACTCCATCACCTCCACCAGCTTCAACTGCCTTCAGATCCTTCGCAAGACCTTCAAATGGATACCTCCAGAATGCAGAAAAAACATCACCCATGCACTCATAACCAGAAGACTGGCCCACAGCAACACTCTCTATGCCAGAATCAACAGAACTCTCCTAGACAGGCTACAGACCATCCAGAATGCAGCGGCCAGACTTGTCCTCAGAACCCCATGGCAAAAACACATAATCCAACACCTACGTAACCTCCACTGGCTTCCTGTCGAGAAGAGAGTTACCTTCAAACTGCTCACCCACACCTACAAATCCCTCCACAACATCGGACCCAAATACCTGATTGAGAGAGTCTCCTTCCACCTACCCAAGAGGAACATTTGCTCTGTAGACCTTGCCCTCGCAGAGAACACCTGTATCTGCAGAACCAGAGCAGGAGGAAGAGCTTTCTCCTACATCACAGCCAAAGCCTGGAACAAGCACCCAGTGAATATCAGATGCTCCCCCATTCTCCACACCTTCAGGAAAAACCTCAAGACCTGGCTCTTCGATTGAACCGGAGGTGCACCCCGAGCACCTTTAGACCCTCACGGGTGAGTAGCACGCTTTATAAATCCCCTGATTGAAATCCCCTGATTGATTGAAAAGAATGGGAGGAGGGGGTGGCCTCAATCGCATTGGCCCCTAAATGAACACACTGTGTGAACACCCACATGCCAGAGCCCCATTAAATCATTATCTCAGTGATCAATCAACTATTCTAATGCTGTGTGCTGGGATGATCTGCTGGTGCCGAGAAACCCATAAGGCTTCTGCTGCTGTGAGCAGACATGGTGGCCTGGCTGATGAGGGAGTAAGCAGCTAGTATGTCTGCAAGGGAAGGTCTCCACCTAAAGACTTGTGGTGCTGTTGAGGTCTGCAATCTGTCAGATCCGGAGGAGAAGAACAACTGAGGTGAGCTCCTGGACCTCCACTCGTTGTCTTCCTGCTGAAGGTCTCAATAGAACGGGGGACCTCTTTGCAAACCTGCTGCTGATGAACCTGTGGGTCGGAAGTTCAGAGGTGGTGGAGAAATACAGGGCCACTACCTCGATTAGTGTGTGTCTCCCTGGCAAGATCCTATATGGACGATGGGACACATTACTGTTTGTGTATTTAAAAACCAGTTTGGGACTGATTTAGAAGCCGGAGTAATGGTTCCTCCGTCACAACAGAACAAATATCCCATCTACTAAAATCTAATTTCCATAATATCTGTCCCCGTTGTGATGTAGTAACCTTTCTGCCAATATCTAAATCAGGCTCTCTGATTGGCAGCAAGCAGTGGGGCGGAGGACCACTACAAGCTCCCAAATAAACTTTCGGAAAAAGCAGCATGTTTTAAAAGATAACCTATTCCCTTTAGGATGAATTGTCTGTATTTCAAAAAAACAATATATATTTTAATTATATGCAATCACAGACATGGGGGGGTCTGCTGACCCAAGGATACCACCATCCCTGTGACAACATCCAGTTAAAGTAAGGCAGCCTTTTCAACGGATTCCATTAATATTCACATGGGAGGCTGCATTGTGATTAGGGGTGGGCGGAACTTGCGAAATTCACTTTTGCAAACTATCGCAAAAATGTTTTAAATTTCCGCGAACACGCGGAAATATCACGAAGACGCAAAAGATTTTTTCCCACCTGTTCACGTTATTTTCTGCGTGATCATATTGAAAAAGTCTCGCCAACTTACCCATGCGGTCGCCTATGGGTGCGGCCATCTTGTTTTCACTTGTCCCGCCTGCTCCCAAAGCTTATTTCCTGTTCCGGGTCGCGCAATACATGCTCGCGCCCGTTCGCTATACTTATTTCCTGTTCAGGAACGCTTTTACATGGGGGAACATCCTTTACAACGCAACTTTTACCACGCAGTGCCTTTACGACGCAACTTTTACAACGCAAACCATTACAACGCATTGCGCTGGGGGGCGCTCTAGGATAGGGAATAGATTTAATTTACTATCCAACACCTTCCCTACTATCCACGGGGACTGGAGTTGGAATAATAAATTAAACTATTCACTATCCAGCGCCTAAAAGCACTATGCGGTGTAAAGGTATTCGTTGTAAATACCGCGTTGTAAAGGCATGCGTGGTAAAAGTATGCGTTGTAACGTCATACATCCTTTTACATGTTTGCGATGCTTTTTGCGTGCTCGGGGAGAAAATATCACGCAAACTTGCCCACGCGGTCGCAATGGGCACGGCCATCTTGATTTTCACTCTATTGCATGGTTCTGGGGCCTGCTTTTAATCGTCCCTGAATGTTTTCAATCCTTTGTTTCTAGACACTTTTTTTATCAATTTTATTTATTATCTCTCTGACTATTTTCCTACTTCTAAATTTTTGGTTTGGGTCTACTTGTGTTTGTTTTTTAACTACTTTTTCACTCTTTTTCTATTACCTGCTTTTTCCATTTCTTTTACTTACTGCTTTCATTTTTACCTTTTCTATTACGCCCCCGCCTACCCCAGAACCATGTCAAAGGGCCACAGCCACAGGGCTCATCGCAGCCAGAGCCGGCGCCCACAAGGGGTACAGCACGGGCCTTATTTGGGGAGGTGGAGTTGGTTGCACTCGTTTTCTTTGTGCAGCGCCACCTCCCCTTAACCCTGGCAGCAGGTGGCAGGCCTGTGTTCGGGTATGGGCTCCGGGAGCATCAGCAGTGATGGGGGAAGGTGCACCGGGCAGTATTCTGCTGCTCTGGGGGTCCGGCACTCCCAGAACCAACTGAGGCACCAGTAGTCCGATATCCTGGACCGGGAGCAGGACCTGCTGGACCTGCTACGAGTGGAAGTCCCGGGTCTTGGTGAGTAACTAAATATTGCTACTTTGTGTCTGTTCTTCTGTTCTGTGTTATAGATTGCAAATATATATTTTTTTTCCAACCAGCTAGAATGCTGCCACTTACATTACAGGTAAATTACGTTTAAAAGTCTTCTGTGATTGTTATGATGACACAGGTGTTCTTCTGCGCTACTATTCTTACTTGTTTGCAACTTTGCATTTGTGCTCGCTTAGCGTGATTATGTAAGAGTTTATTTTAGAGAAATTAAGTTATTAAGCTATAGTGGCTCTAGTCCTTACTTTGTCCTGTCACTAAGAGATAGGGGTGGATTGATACTTAGGTTTAGTTGCTTTGTATGAGTTTGTAATTTTTGTGTGGTATGGGTGATGCCCCCTCTGTTACGTCACGTGCTGCTAGTACCCCAGTCTTTAGTAGAACCATTTCTAGTTTGTGCAATGAGTGGTAATAGGCTTAGCACTAGCAGAACATCAGCATCAATCAATCAACCCAAAATTTGGTGTATACAAAAATGAAGACATGTGTCCTCCATTTGACCATATGCATTGTTGAGGACTAAAAGAAGTGGAAATGCATACTTAGTGTACAATTGGCACGCTTGGATTAGGTGGGCTAGGTCAGGTGGTACGTCGTACGTAGGCTTAGTTAGTATTCTGGAATCAGAATGGAAGGCTGGATTAGTGTTGTTATCCACGAATTCCCTGATACTACTTGTTGACCAGATGAGATCGGTCAGTTTTGTTATTGCAATTGTTGTTGTCATGAGTGTTTTTTTGACCGTTCTTTAAAAATATTTTATTTGTTTGACACCAATCATCAATGTTTGTCTCTTTCTTATATCTTTCCTGTTCAGCACCGAGGTGCAGGCAGGCAGGGGTGCAGTCGGCGGGAGAACCCCAGCAACAAGAGGACACCAGCGAGGGCTCTTCTGCTGGCCCTAGTAAGTCTTCTTGTTTTTAATATCAATAATTCTTATTCCATAACTTTTAATGCACCACATTTTTCCCAAACTTGTTTCCGTTTCCTAATGCTAGTTTTTACTAACAATTATCCTTCGATCTGTACTATCTGTTTCAAAATTCATATTATCCCTGCCTCTAACTGCCTCTGCTATGATGGCTCTCTGTACTAGTACTATTAGTCAGTCTGTAGTAGCTAAGCGTGCCCAGTGGCCACTCTTTATTTAAAAGGTTTTAAATAAAACTCAGATTCACCAGTAGCTCTAGCCATTAAGTCCAGTCCTTTGGGCTGTCCTTTTCTACTACTTCTAGTCTTCTTAATCTTGAGGCTTTCTTAATCTTTAGGCTTTTTGACAATTCCCAAAAACAAAATGCCCCACCAGATTTATTACTATTTTGATAGGATAGGACATACAACTACTGTTGTGGGGATTGTGCACATACAGAACTTTGCACAAGAAAATAGGATATTGGTGATAGGAGGTTGGATCTTCTTCATACCTCAATCAGAAGTTCAGAACCCACCTCAATCCCCTGCCATACTAGTTATAGTAGTGTCTCGTCATAACTATTAGCTCTCTGAACCCTCCCCCAAGATACCCAACAAGTAGACAACCCAGAAAATAACACACCCGACCTCTCAGTCGTGGAAGCAATGCATATGCACACCCTTCCATTAGCTTGGTCACTCGTGTAAGTCCACACCAAATACCGGCGAGTCTATGTAAGTTCAAAAGTTTTATTTCTATTTTGAATTGACAAGCTATCTACATTGTTCTATAATGCAGCACCAACAGGAAAATGCATATATTAAAACAGTAAACATTGTTACACTTACAGTTACTTACAACAACTAGAAGTCCATACTAGAAAAAAAGTGAAATCATGATAACTGAACAGTGGTGGAAGCACCACCATCCCCTTGTTAGGAATATAGTTTATATAAAATTCTAAATGAAGATCTCTGAGCAAATTCTGGGGACCCCTCACCTTAGAAGAACCTAGTACTGGTAGTTGTTACATCATAAGCTCTGCAAAGCTCTGGTTCATAGAAGGGAATCTTCCATCTGTAATGAGAAAAATGGTGCACGTTAGTATATTGCAAGCATTTCTCAGCCGTGCCAAAAAGTGTAGTATTGTTATGGATAAGCAATATGGACTAACACCACAACTTCATATGAAAGTGGCTTGTTAATGTTTTGGTTGACCTTGTACGCAGCGCTTAGACAGTAGGAGTATGAGGTCATGTGGGCTCAAAGGGGTCTCTTATATAACAAGCTGCGATGTAACGTCATGTGTGCAAAAATAAAAGACACAAAGGTAAAATGGTTGCATGGGTCTGGCTCACTGAGTAAATACTAGAATGACCAGATAACTACTAGTGTCTACTCTACTACCACCTGATTTGTACTAGTGATGTATTGTATACTATTAACTAATTTTTCAATGTTGCTACTGACCAATAGGGGGAGTCGTCTATGACACCTAAAAAATTTATAATGTTTTTTCTAGGCTCACTACCAACCACCAGTGCCGGGGCCAGCGGCAATGTGGCTGAAGAGGGGGATGCGGCAGTTGCGGATGGAGCTGCAGGGGGAGAGCCAGCACCAGTGGCGGGCGGTGGTAAGTTAGATTCATAATCCTTAACTATTGACATTACACTCACTGCAAGGATGTACTGTATGGTTACTGTACTGTTGAGACTTAGGGCCCATTTAGGATGGCGGGCGGATTGCCCCCGCCGGGCCAGTGGTAGTCACCGCCGGCCCGGCAGCTGCAAACCGCCCGCTATCCCTGTAGAAAAGACCACCCGCCACATTACAATGGCTGGGGGGTCCGCGGCGGATGGAAAGACTGTACGCGCTTTTCCACATGGTCGACATGTCGACCGGGCGTAAAAGGGTTCAATATGGTGGCGGTGTCTAAAAGACACCGCCAGCCATATTGTATTGTGCATTTTGTGCTGCCTTTCCGTGGAGAAAGGTGTGCGGAGTATGCTTGGGGGGCCTGTTGCGTGCACATGGTTGGTGCCTATGGATGGTACCCCCCTGCCTTTCAAAGCACAACGTGGCATGCACCCTGCAGTGCCTGTCACATTGTGCTTTGAAAAGAACAACATGTATTTTTAGCACTGCGGTGGGTGGTGCTTTTAGCACCCCCGCCGCAATGTTAAAAATAGGAGATCCGCCCGCCACTGTGGCCGGCGCATCATAACTGCCCCCATGGGACCCCCGCCCTTATGGCGGGTGGTCCCTTTATCGTGAGAAATTTGTCTGCCCGCCATCCTAATGATGCAGAAAGTAAGTAAGAGTTGTTGTGAACGTTTGAAGAGTCAAGACACCTTTTATTTGGCATTAGTAAAGGCATTAGGGGCAGGAGTATTGAGTAACCAATGGCCTCTTCTATCTGATTTCAACTCCGCTTTGAAAGTGTTATGGAGAAGGCTAAAAGTCAGATCAGATCACCTGGTGTTGAACTAAAAAAGGGAAAGACGGGTGGAAGGAAGAAGGACGGGCAAGATTTAATATTTATGACTGACAGAGAGAAGGATACGTGTAATTTGTAATTTGTAATTTATATTTGTATAGCGCATTATCACCAACGGTCTCTAAGCGCTTTGAGAGAAGTGCCTGCTTAGGTTAGAGGTGGGGAGACGGTGCTTTACTGTGAGCCCCAGGCTTCCTTAAACAGTAGGGTTTTGAGTTGTTTCCTAAAAGGTAACAAGGAGTGTTCCTTACGGAGGTTGTCAGGCAGTTTGTTCCAGATCTGTGGAATGATAGACTAGAAGGCTCTGCCTCCCATGGAAGACAAGCAGGAGCGAGGGCAGACCAGCATCCTGGCTTCTGAGGATCGAAGTACTCTGGATGGGGCGTAGTTAGTTAGGCTGTTTTTGATATAAGTCGGTGCCTTGCCATAGGTAGCTTTGTGTGCAATGCACAGGCCCTTGAACTTAATCCTCTGTCTAATGGGGAGCCAGTGTAGTTGGCGCAGAAGGGGGGAAGCATGAGTGCGACGTGGGACTTTAAACACAAGTCGTGCCGCGTCGTTCATAGTGATCTGAAGTCTAGCCAGTTGGTAATCTGGGAGTCCTAGGTAGAGCGAATTACCATAATCCAGTCGGGATAGGATGAGTGCTACTACCACTCGCTTGAGGGTCTCAAAGGTGAGTAGCTGGGCCAATTTTCGCAGCTGCCTAATTATGTTAGAGCACGCCCCGACTGTGGTGGATACCTGTGGAGCCAAGGTTAGTTTGTAGTCAATTTTTATTCCTAGGATTTTAACTACGAAAGCTGGCTCTGGGTATTTGCCCAGCTCAGCTGGCCAGAAAAGACAGTTCCAGGGATTGGCGTCATTTGTGACAGCCAGCACCTCCGTCTTATCTGGATTGATCTTGAGGTGGTTGGCCTACATCCAATTGATTGTGAATTTTAGGATGTTATGTACTTTCTGGTGGACTGGCAGGGCTTTGTCTATCCGAATGATAATTTGGGTGTCATCTGCGTAGTTGTATATCTGGCATTCCAGCTGTTTGAGGGCAGCTATCAGGGGCTGGAGGTAAGCATTAAATAGAAGGGGAGACCGTGCGGATCCCTGAGGGACTCCGCATGGGAGGGTGCCTGACCTGGATACTGCATCCCCCAGCTGCACTCTCTGAGAGCGATTTTTCAAGAAGAGCCCTGCACCCCGAGGTCAGACATCCATGACAGAAGTACCTCATGATTCACGGTATCAAAAGCCGCGGATAGGTCTAGCAAAATCAGGGCGCAGGGATCCCTTGAGTCAGCCCTCAGTCTCAGATCATCCAGGACTGCCAGCATCACTAGTTCGGTACTGTGATGAGGCCGGAAACCAGCCTGATTGAATTGCAGAAGATCGTTATCCTCTAGATGGTGTGCAAGATAGGCAAGGACATGCTGTTCGAGGACTTTGGCGAGGAAAGGGAGCTGAGAAATAGGCTGAACATTTTTCAGATGCAAGCATGCAATTTAAATTGCAGAGGTGGCTGAGAAAATAGGCTGAACATTTTTCAGATGCAAGCATGCAATTTAAATTCATGATGTATGCATCATCTCTACTCTAGTCTGTTTCCAGCATTAACCTTCAACAACAGCAGGACAGAACAGGCCCACAGTGACGGCACGTCGCTTAGCACATCCTCAGTTTAGAGTACTTTGTTTAAAGAGTTGGACAAAGCACATATCCACCAACATATCATTTTACAATTTAAGCGAGTAAATCAGTGCACCGCAGTCATTCCACCGCTACACTCGACTCCACTTCTACACAGACATTTGGGTCTGCTGTGGTTGTTGTTGACGTGTTTACCTTTTATGCCACCCATGAAACGTCCTCCTGACTTGTTATTATTCCATCAATCATCTCCGATACTTGTACTCAATCATCTCCGATACTTGTACTCAATCATCTCCGATACTTGTACTGACTGACTGTGAAGATCGGCCTGCAGTAGAAGTACAATTTTGTTATTACACAACAAGAGTAGAAATATTATTGACTTGAGTCACTCTTAAGTGTGCACAGTAAGACTACTAGTACACTTTGACTTCACTTCATGTGCAACAAACAAACAACAAAAACACAAACACTAGTCACTCAGAGTCAGGTGTCCAATCTGTAGGAGAGTAGGGTCTGCTTCCTATGTTCACCCGCACTTTTTGCTGTGGTTTTCTGGTTTTTCGACTTTAGTGTGGCTGTGGGCCTGCTAATCAGACCCACCGCCCAGCTTTTCTCTATCTAAATTGATACCATGTACTTTAGGTACATACCTGATTGGGTATTGGTTCACCTTCATGAGCCCCTGCATAGTGTACCATAGGTACCCAGGGCATAGGTGCATCCAAGGCCTACCAGGGGCAGCAGCATGTATTATGCCACCCCTGGCTGGCCATCCAAACTGACACCACAGGCTGATCACTCAGCATGGGTAAGGTGGTGTAATCACCCCTTACTTAGATATAGTATATCTATATCTACCTTATATATAGACACATATGCACCATTTAGTTGAATCACTCCTATGGTAGGCCTCGACAATCCTGGAGGCAGAGTGCTTGGTTTTATGTGAGAGGGTGCCCTAGCATGAGCTGAGCCCCTCTGCAGCTTTCGGAACCCTCTCTTTGTAGCTGTTCTATGATATAGCCATACCATATGCTCTTAAGTGCATTATAATCCTTGTGGTCAATGCTAACTTTGGTTTGGCTTTATCAAAACATGGCGTGTAAGGTGTCAAACACTTTGGAATACTGCTCCCCCCACCAATTCTGGTGGCGGGGGGTAGCATTCCACCCTTCTAGAGGGAAAAGACATGTATGTTCCTGCTTTACCCGGTTAAAGTTAAACAGAGCCTCAGCATCACAAAATGGATGCTGCTGCCACAGACATGAGTCTGACCTCCTGCTGCTGGGGGAAACTCCAGCAAGGGAGGCCTAGACAATAGGTTTCCTGTTGAGGGAGGTGTCAGCACCTCCTCAGACAGCCTGTAGTGTATTGGGGCAGGGTGGGCTGAATGGAAAGATGCGTTTCCAGACACTGCCTGGGGCACACAAGGTGCTCTATGCATAGCCCAGTTCAAACCAGTTTCTGGGGAACTCCAGCCCCGCTCTGGTGCGAAACCGACAAAGGGAAAGGGGTGCAACCACCCCTTCCCAGGTCCACCGATAGGAGGGAGCTAGCAGGTATTCCAGCCCATTTTCTTAGTATTAAGATATGTGCTGTGACCCCAGGACTTTAGATTATCCTGGAATGAAACTTTGATACAGAACTCTTGGACCTTTGAGGTTCTATTCTGACTAGAAGACTGAATACATCTCCCTTGTGGTCAAGGAGTGACCACCCTGTGCAAACAGGCACCAGCAGTAACTTGCTAGTCTGCTTTGTTGACACTCCTGCTGGAACCCTAAGACTCAGTGACACAGGATCTGGACTCTCAGACTTCTCTGACTTCGACCCACATTCACAGCAAAGCTGAGACCCGTGGTGGTCTCGAGAGACGTGGGACTGGACACCCTTGACATCCTGCATTTTGCTAACAACTCAACTACCAAGCTACCCTTGCAGTTGTGCATTGGGGTTTGAGAATCCCCATACCCAAGCACCATTTGCACCAAAGCTCAGCCCTCCACACTACATGAGTGCCACGTGGAGCCCACTCTTGCATTTCAGTTCAATGCGTCTTCCCGGTTGCTAGCCCAGTGGCTAGTGAGCCCCCTGAAGACAAACCTTTGAAACAAAACTGTTTTCCTCGTTGCTCCAGGCTTGCTCCAGCTTACCTACAAAGGAGAAGCCCTTCAGACCTTGCTGGTCTGACCCGATGCCAATCTTCACTTCCTGCATGGAATGTGTTTGCCAAGGCTTGTTGGGTCCAGTCTGGATACCAACAGGTCAGTCAAATAGATCTATTCTGGGACAGCTCGAATCCAGCTCCTGGTCATGATCGACACCTCCTGGTCCCCGTGGCTGCAGAGACAAGCTTCACCTCTTCACCTGAGATCATTGCCACATCGTCTGGTTCCTTCCTGGTTCCTTCCTGGTCACTGGCTAGTGACCCAGACTCTGTCCCTTCTGCTTTCAGGTTCTTTACTTCACTGATCCCCCATTGGATACACCCGGACACTTTTCCTCTGGTCGCCTGCAGCACTTCTTTGCAGATCTCCATAGAAAACATTGACGAACCCCGACACCCAAAGGTACCTATGCACCCGCTTCCCTGGGTGAGGTAACACGAGTACTCTGGTGCTCCCGTGGGTCTTTACTCTCGAAGTATCCTAGTCTAAAGTGGTTTTGTCGTAGTCCATCCGGAAGGGCCCTTAAACAGTAACGTTTTAACTTCTTCGTTCTCCATTATAAGTCAATGATAACTCGCAACTGTGTTCAGACACTGCACGCGTCTCCCGTGGGTCTCCTACTTCCTAACCTTGGGTTGTTTAGTGTAGTCCAGCGATTCCCTAGGCCCTAGTCCTATTCACTATTCTTGCAGTGGTTCTTATACCATTTACTTAGTATATGGTTTGTGAGGCCCCTTGGGCATAACTGTATTTGTGCAACTTATCGTATGCTAATTGAGTAACTTGTGATGTACTTCGATCTCTGACCTCATAAAGAGTGCAGAGGGGTTGTGTTAGAAATAAATACATATATATATATATATTTGATATATACCTTGTGTTGTGTCCTTTCATTTGTTATTCAAGGGATTATAATTGGTAAAACAGCTTGCTTCACATGCTCTCTGTAGTCTTAGCCTATGACTGCTGGTCCATGCTACCACTAGGATAGCTTGTCAATAAGGTTGACATTACAACCACCATTAATAAGGGTTGTTTAGACTGGTGCAAGGTGCCCACTAGAATAGTGGACATCATATGCCAGGATATCTTCGCACATTGGTGTGCAGCGGATGGGATAAGAGCTTGCTGTTGTTTTACCATATAATCTTGAGATATCATTTGAAAGATCACATTAAGGTACCTGTAGGTACATATAAATCAAGTTCTTATAATACTTTAAGTTCTACTGAACTTAGCAGTTGTAGAGGAAAGGGCTTAGCACTCCCTGACTACAACTCCTAGAGAGGTTCGGTAGGAAATAATTTAGTGTAGGTAGGTGAACACACCACACGTCACTAGAAAATGTCCTTGGAAGCAGGCCCTAGTGGACCTCTTCAAGAAGACCCCCAGAGGGTGCCTTCTAAGTATGACTCATTTACTTTTATTGAACTTAGAAGCCTGTGTCAGTCAAAAAGTTAAAACAAGGACAGAGTCCAACCTTTAACCACCTAATGGATCTCTTAGTGGCTCATGATGTAGAGAATGCATCAGACCCAGGGAACCAAGGTAGTGGAGAGGGGGGGGGGGGCATCCATCAACAGAGGAAATTCCAACTGGAGAAGATCCAGTGGTCTCTGATGAGGATGATAACCAGGATGCAGTAGATGAACCGGCTGATAGGGAGTAAGCAAGGCGCTTAACGGATGCGTAGATCTTTCTGATAAAGCTCTATAGGCTAAGCAAAGAATTTTAAAGGAAATCCTCAGTTGAATAGGAAGCCAGTGAAGAGTCCTTCTGGCCATAGTGGCAGATGAAGTATTTGGGAGTGCTAGGACAAAATGGGCCGCAGCATTTTGTACAATTTGTAGCCGCTGGGTGAGCCCCTTGTTGGCATCTGCATATAGTACATTGCAGTAATCCAACCTCGAGCCCACCAATGCCACTACTATCTGCTTCCGTGCTGGGAGAGAGAGATAATGAAGAATTCTCCTGAGTATTTTTATAACTCCCCAGCAGGTAGCAACCGTGCGATTAACCTGTAGGGTCATAGACAGCGAGGTGTCGAAAATAACGCCGAGATTCCTGGCTGACTGGGAAGGAGATGGACAAGTTCCCAGCGTAGACGGCCACCACTCAGTAGACCAAATATCCTGGTCCTTACCAAAGACCAGGATCTCGGTTTTATCGCCGTTCAACTTCAGAGAATTCTGAAGCATCCAGTCAGACACTGTCTGCATACAGGTTCTGAAGTTGGCGGCAGATGTAGATACTGAGTGGGCTAATGACACCATAATTTGAGTGTCATCGGCGTATGACACCACTTCCATCCCCTGAGATTTTACTAGCCTCGCAAGGGGTGCAACATAAATGTTAAATAGGGTCGGACTCAAGGCCGACCCTTGGGGCACCCCACATTGCAAGGATTTGACAGGGGATAGAAATTCGCCGAGCTTGACTCTCTGCTCTCTATGTTGTAAAAAAGAGTGCAGGAGGTTAAGAGCCACACCTGAGATCCCTGCCTCCCTCAACCGGGATGTTAAGATGGAGGGAGACAGGGTATCAAATGCTGCGGTAAGGTCCAAAAGGACAAGTACCGTAGTATGTCCAGCATCTACCTTCATACGGATATTATTTACCACCATGGTCAGCGCAGACTCCGTACTATGGACTTTGCGAAAGCCATGTTGGGATCCATCAAGATACCCAGATGAGTCTAGAAAAGTGGAAAGATGACAATTAAGGTGAGACTCAAGTATTTTTGCGGGAGCGGGTAACAGCGAAATAGGTCTAAAATGTTTCAGCTGTTCCGGGTCCAGCGTGGGTTTCTTGAGTAAGGGCTTAACTATCGCCCTCTTCCACACTAAAGGGAAGATGCCTTGGGTGATAGATCCATTCATCACCTCTAGCAAAGGTGGCAATAAAGTGGCTCTGCAATCCTTCAGGATTTTCAGAGGACATGGATCCAGAGGGGATGAGGATTTAATCCTATCAAGAATATTATCAAGTTTTTCCAAAGTAAGAGGCGGAAAATCCGTTAAGGTATTAACATGGTCAGTCGACCAGGCTTCCAAACTCTTCAAAATTTGAAGAGAGGAGTCATCCATACTAGTTCTTTGCGTTTCCAGAGCCGTACAGATATCATCAATCTTCTTATAGAAGAACTCTGATATGTTGTCACAAAGCTCCTGTGAGCCCACTACTGGATCCGGAACCTGAAGAGTACAAAGTGAGTCCACGATCTTAAATATCTCACTAGAAGAAGTAAGGGAGGTAGTGAGATTGGTAAAATATAACTGTTTTTCTTTGATGACCGAGGACTTATAGTCAACTAGCAATTTCTTATGTAGTTCCCTATCCTGTGGATCCCAGTTTTTTCTCCATTTCCTCTCTTGTCTTCTGCATCCCTGTCGTAGAAGTCTAAGAGATTCCATATACCAGGGAGCAGTAGGTTTACGGCGCGCAGAGTATCTATAGGACAATGGAGCTAGTTCATCCACCGCCCTGGAGATCGAATCAGAGAATAGTTCGGCTCCTTTATCCACATCCCCTGAGGCAGAGTAGCTGCCCTTGTTTATAAATGGTGCAACGGCATCACTCGTAAAATTTTGGAAGCTCCTCTTTGGCCCTCTAGTAAAGGTGCAAGGGTCGGTCTTTCCTTCCAGAGAATAAGTCATCTGAAGAGGAATGGCGAGATGATCAGACCATACTAAGGATACCGGAGTGTCTACAGATAGTCTGTCATCATTGGTAAAGACTCCGTCCAAAATGTGGCCCGCCCTATGTGTAGGAGTCTTTACAAGTTGGATACAATCACAGGCCGCCAGCGCATCCACCAGCCTGGTGGAGTCATGGTCCTCCAAATTATCCAAATGGAAATTAAAGTCTCCAAGAATGGACAGGCGAGGGTTACCAAAATATGGTTCAAGGATTCTAAAAAGATCCTCGGTAAACGAAGTTCTGGAACCCGGGGGTCTATATAAAAGGATTCCGGAGAAAGAGACTGAAGGAGCACATAATATTGAAAAATGTAGGGCCTCAAAAGAGTCCGAGACTACAGTCAAAGGTTTAATCGTGCATTGCAAAGCAATACTGCAAAGGATGGCCAATCCACCACCTCTACGTCTAAGTCTATCGTATCGAAACAGATTATACCCTTCAGGAATAGCCATTAAGAGATCGTGGCCAGAGGACTCAGAAGCCCAAGTTTCAGTAACAAACATCGCTTAGCGCTTAGATCTGCTGAGTTGAATCTGTTGGCCGTCCCTCGAGCCAAAAGAGCACGATGGGGAGATAGGGCATTCTCAATTGTTGCACCAAAGTTGTGGAATTCTCTCCCCCAAGATATCAAGACACAGTCCTCTCTATCCTCTTTTAAAAAGGCCCTTGAAACCTGGTATTTCGTCAAGGCATACCCGCAATAGTTGTATAACTGCATAGTGGTATTTTTAACAGCTGTTACTGTTTGGTTATGCGCCTTGACGCCCATTGGGCTTAGTTGCGCCATATAAATTGCTTTTAATAATAATAATAATGAACCTGACCTGGGCAACACAGGACTACCTGGGGGCGGAGATGGCCATGGTAGGCCCAACTCTAACCTTCCAAGTAGGCCTAACCATGGAAACAGAAGGAACAGATCACTGTCCAGTGGTTCTGCTCATTCTGATTCCTCAGTAGGGTCCAGTGCCTCTGCTATGAGGAGGATGACTTCCCCTCAGAGGAGAGAGCACAAAGCTAGAACGAAAGAGGTAAAGCTTAGGATCAAGAGGCAAGAAGTTGCCCTTGCAAAAGAGACCCTGGTTCTTGAAAGAGAGAAAAAGTTAAGTGAGTTAGAACCCACTGGTGGCAGCAATATTCCTAAAAATAGGGAAAGGTCTTGTGACCATAAAAACCTAAAAAAGATTGTCCCTCCCTACAAGAGTGGGGATGATATCCACAAGTGGATAACTGCTTTGGAGAGGCCCTGCTAAGTACAGCAGGTACCCCAAAGTCAGTGGGCAGCAATCCTATGGCTCTCCTTTTCAGATAAAGGAAAATACAAGCTCCTCACAGTTAGTGATGAGGATGCTAACAACTACACTGTCCTGAAGAGTGCTCTGATAGATGGGTTTGGCTTAACCACTGAGCAGTATAGGTTGCTGTTCAGAGACAGCCAGAAGACACAGACTCAGGACTGGACTGACTTTTTAGATTGTGCTACTAAGGCTCTGGAAGGCTGGTTACTGGGCAGTAAGGCCAATGGCTATACAGGATTGTATAATTTGATTATGAGAGAACAAATTCTTAGTAATTGTCAGAACAAGTTATTGCATCAACACCTGATTGACTCTGATCTGACCTCTCCCCAAGAACTGGAAAAGAAGGCAGACAAATGGGTCAGAATCAGGGTGAAGTAGAAGGTACAGAACCAAGGTGGTGATCAGAAGAACCAAGACCTAAAGGGTGGGGAGAAAGCAAAAGAGCAGAAGTCTTCGCCAGGTCCCGAAAAAGCTTCTAATGAGGGGGGTTCTAAGAAATCCAAAAAGAAAGAAGGTCCAAAGAAACCATGGTGCAACTTTTGTAAGGTTAATACTCAATGGACCAGTGATTGCACCAAGAAGGGGGCAGCTCCAGCCACCATTGCCCCTAAGGCTACTGCTCCCCCTAGTACAGCTAATAATGGTGGTTCTCAACAGAAGGGTGTAGTAGCGTTAACCCTGGGAACTGAGATGGATTCGGGCCTAGTCAGGATACCAACTCAAGCTGTTCTTGTCTGTGATGTGGACATGGCAATGTCCTCTACTGTGAACCCCAGTAACTTGGGCAAGTACAGACAGACTCCTTTATTTAATAAGAAAGTGGCTCAGGACTACAGGGACACATTTGCCAGTGTCACAATGGTGACACCCAACTTTGTGGACCCTGGACAGTTCATACTAGGTAAAAAATACCTAGTGACCAATGCAAACAATGTCACTACCACTCATAGTATGGCAATTGTTAATTTCTCCTAGGGAGGGGTAACTGGCCTCAAAAGAGTTGTTGTTAGTTCAGACCTACCTGTAGAATGTTTGCTTGGCAATGACCTAGAATCTTCATTCGGGTCTGAAGGTGAGTATAGGACTCATGCAGAGATGTTAGGTATATCAGCACATGTCCTTGCTGTGACAAGGTCACAGGCCAAAAGAGGGAAAACCTGAACAGGCCCTTGATCCTAAAATAATGGACCAGTTGCCTACCAGGAGGAGAAGCACTAGGGTTAAGGCAGTGCCTTCCCCCTTGCCTCAGAATGAGGATCAGCCTTCCAAGGAAGCTGATTGTGAGACCCCAGAAGTAACTGTCCTAGAAGAGCTTGAGCCTGATCAGGTTGAGTTTCTTGGGACAGGGGGACCTTCAAGGGCAGATCTGAGGCAGGCGCAGTTGGACTGCCCTTCTCTCGAACCCCTCAGGCAGCAAGCTGAGGCTGCTGGTAATGCTAATGGACCCCATAGAGTGTATTAGGATGAAGGGCTCCTGTATTCAGAGGCTTGAGACGCCAAGCCCGGTACTTCCAGGAGGTTGGTCATACCTTTGGCATTCAGGGGCTTCCTTCTTACATTAGCCCATGATATTCCCCTTGCAGGACATCTTGGCCAGAACAAGACTTGGGACAGGTGTGTCCCTCACTTTCACTGGCCCCACATGTCAGAAGACACCAAGGAGTTTTTTCAGTCCTGTGTCACCTGCCAAGCCAGTAGCAAATCAGGTAGCACCACAAAGGCCCCCCTAATACCACTACCTGTGATGGGGGTTCCCTTTGCAAGAGTAGGGATTGACATTGTTGGACCAATGGATCCCCAAACAGCCTCTGGGCACAGGTTTATTCTGGTGGTAGTGGATCATGCCACCAGATACCCAGAAGCTATTCCCCTAAGGACCACAACAGCACCTGTTGGGGCAAGAGCCCTCCTGGGAGTTTTCTCAAGAGTGAGTTTTCCGAAGGAGGTTGTCTCAGACAGAGGTGCAAACGTCATGTCTGTATATTTGACTGCTATGTGGAAAGAGTGTGGAGTGAACTACAAGTTCACCACACCCTACCATCCACAGTGCAATGGTCTAGTTGAGAGATTCAACAAGACCTTAAAAGGCATGATTAAGGGTTTATCGGAAAAGCTTAGGCGAAGATGGGACATCCTGCTGCCCTGCCTTTTGTTTGCTTACAGAGAGGTCCCACAGAAGGGACTTGGCTACAGCCTTTTTGAACTTCTGTTTGGGCACCCTGTAAGAGGACCCTTTTGTCTGGTGAATGAAGAACGGGAGTTACTTCTCAAAGCTCCAAAGAAAGACATTGTGGATTATATACTTGTTCTCCACTCCAGGATGGCTGAGTTTTTGAAAAAGGCATCCAAAAACCTTGAGGCTAGCCAGGAACTCCAAAAAGCCTGGCATGACCAAATGGCTGTGCTGACTGTTTACCAGCCAGGGCGGAAAGTGTGGGTGTTGGAGCCAGTGGCCCAGGTAGCACCCCAAGACAAATGGTCTGGACCCCACACTTTTGTTGAACAGAAGGTAGAGGTAACCTATCTGGTTGGTCTTGGAACTCCCAGGAGCCCCGCCAGGGTGCTTCATGTCAACAGATTGAAAGCATATATCGACAGGGCAGACATGGGCTTGCTCATGGCTACAGATGAGGGACAGGAAGATGAGAGTGACCCTCTCACAGACCTGCTTTCTCAAAACCCTGATGATGGTTCAG
Source organism: Lissotriton helveticus (assembly GCF_964261635.1). NCBI lineage: Eukaryota > Metazoa > Chordata > Amphibia > Caudata > Salamandridae > Lissotriton > Lissotriton helveticus. The sequence continues at coordinate 130,842,891 of NC_136064.1, forward strand.
TTGATGGTGTAGCCTTGGCAGGCAGCCTCACTGACCAACAGCAACAGAACTGCAGACAAGTTCTACAGTCCTACAGACATATGTTTTCTCTGACTCCATGTCAGACTACCTGGTGCACTCATGGAGTGGACACTGGGGACAGTCTGCCTGTCAAGAGTAAAATCTACAGGCAACCTGATCATGTCAGGGACTGTATCAGGACAGAGGTCCAAAAGATGTTGGAGTTGGGAGTCATTGAGCCCTCAGAGAGCCCTTGGGCCTGTCCTGTAGTCCTAATGCCTAAACCTCACACCCAAGATGGTAAGAGAGAGATGAGGTTTTGCATGGATTACAGAGGCCTCAATGCTGTCACTAGGACAGATGCCCACCCAATCCCAAGAGCAGATGAGCTCATTGACAGATTGGCTTCTGCCAAGTTTTTGAGTATGTTTGACTTGACAGCTGGCTACTGGCAGATCAGACTAGCTGATGATGCAAAAGCCAAAACAGCATTTTCAACCCCTGGAGGTTATTATACATTTGTAGTAATGCCCTTTGGTCTGAAGAATGCACCTGCCACATTCCAAAGGTTGGTGAACCAAGTCCTCTCAGGTCTGGATGACTACTGTGCAGCTTATATTGATGATATTACTGTCTTTAGCTCCACTTGGGAACATCACCTGATCCACCTAAAGAATGTTTTGGAGGCCCTGCAAAAGGCAGGCCTAACTATCAAGGCTACCAAGTGCCAGATAGGGCAGAGTAAGGTTGTGTACCTGGGCCACCTTGTAGGTGGAGGTCAGGTTCAACCATTGGAGAGCAAGATCCAAACCAAACAGGACTGGACTCCTCCCACCACCCAGACACAGGTCAGAGCTTTCTTGGGCCTGACTGGGTACTACAGGAAGTTTGTTCAGGAGGCTCTTTGTGAATACCGGGGGCAAGATCCAACGCTGCACAGCAACCCACCTGGGTCCCTCAAACTCCACTGCTCTCCCCCGCTGCCGCTTTGGTCATCGCGGCTGCCGAGCGGGGAGAGCTGTATGTGTATATGGGGTGGTTATACCCAGCTAAGTCACTAGGGACCAATAGTACTTCGCGTGGATTGTACCACGCCCTCTTACGTGCACGTTTCACCAATCTTGCTGGGTAGCCCCGTTCAAGAAGTCGATTGGAGAGGTCCTGTGATTCACTCATGTAATTCTCCTTGTCCGAGCATGTCCTGCGAATCCTCAGGAACTGTCCGACAGGTAGATTATCTTTTAAACCTCTAGGATGGTGACTACAATACTCTAAGAGGGAGTTACGCTCAGTTGGTTTCCTATAGAGTGTCGTTTGTAAAAGGTTGGTGTTGGTGTCTACATAAATCATAATGTCAAGAAAAGGGATTTTCTCCACGCTGGATTCCAAAGTGAACTGAATATCAGTGCTGTTACCATTAAGCCATGTGTGAAATGCAGTGAGGTCAATCTGGGTACCATTCCATATGCACAGCACGTCATCTATGTAACGGACCCAGAGATCTATCTGACTGCCAAAGGGGTTGGTGTCACTAAAGATGAAGCGATTCTCAAAATCATCCATGAATAAAGTCGCCAAGTTGGGGGCAAAAGCAGCCCCCATGGCCACGCCCTTCGTTTGGAGGAAAAATTCATCCTGAAACATGAAAAAGTTTTTCATCATTGCGAGTTCCAATAGTTCTAGAATGAATTCAGTTGGTACTGGGACTGGTGCAGTTCTAGTATCAAGCGCCTTTTCCATTATTTTGATTGCCTCCAGTTGGGGATGCTCGTATAAAGTGACACGATGTCACATGTGACTATCCGATGTGTAGATGGATCAAATGGTCTCTGGACTATTAGGTTAATGACTTGGGTAGTATCCCGAAGGTAGGCTCTGGTCGTAATTGCCAGGGGCTTAAGAAAAAAGTCTACATACTGGCTTAGTGGTTCCAGCATAGAAACACACCCGGAAACAATAGGGCGTCCGGGTGGGTTAACTATACTCTTATGAACTTTGGGTAGAGTATAGATAGTGGCAAGGCGGGGTGATTTTGATTGAGGAATTTGAATTCCTGCTCGGAGAGGAAACCCTTGTCTAAGCCTCTCTGTGTCACTTGTAATATCTCAGATACCAAATCCTTAGAGGGGTCATTGTTGATTTTCTTATAGCTGATGCCATCTCGTAATTGTCTATAAATGTCAGCTTTGTAGCTGCTGACATCCTGGACTACAATAGCACCGCCTTTATCAGCGTGCTTAATGACCACTTCCTGATTGTTTTTCAGAGCTGTCAAAGCTTGTTTTTCCATGTTGCTCAGATTAAACCTAGTGTATTTGGGCCGGGAAAGTACACTATCTACATCTCGGATAACTACATCCTCAAAGGCAAGAATTTTGTTTGTCATTGCATATGTGGGAGGAAAGAATGTTGATGGTTCTTTCAAACCTGTTACAGAAGTCCTCTGTTGTGTGGTTGAATTCCTAAAATAGTAACGTAAGCGAATCTTTCTGAAGAACCTATATAATTCAGTTTTTAGTTGGAATTTGTTTGGTGGAGCCGTCGGAACAAATGGCAAACCCCTGCTCAACACCTTATTCTCGTTCTCTGTTAGTTGGTATTTGGAAATGTTCACTACCGGATTTACCACAGCCTCCTTTGGTGTGCGATCCACTGTCATCAAATTATCCGTTATGAGTGTCTTCTTGGGAAGGGAGTTTACCACCGGTACGTGTTCTTTCTCGTGGAGATCTCTCCATGGGTTTCTGGGCAGAAGGTAACTTGTTTCTGGGCTCTGCCCCTGCCTGCATCCTGGTTGCCTATATTCGGCTGTTGTCCTCATTGTTGGCCTCGGGCCCAGTTGCCACGGCCTCGCGGTGGTCGCCATTGTCCCTGGCCTTGGCCTAAAAAATTAGGTGGAGGTGGATATTGCTGATAGCCAAAGTCCTGATATTGATAGTTGTACAGGGGTCCAGGTGTACCCTGATCAGAATCGCTTCCAGAGCTGTAAGATGAATAAGAAAATGTAGTAAAGTTTCTACGACCTCTGTACCCCCCGTCCACGGTTGGCAAAACGACCCTGATTGTCTTGTTTATAATAATCAGGTTGAAGGTAAGGATATAGGTTCTTTTTATCAAATTGTCGTAAGTCTTTAGCCAACTTCTCAAGTTTTTTTGTTTGAGTGGTTACATCAAAGTCTTTCAGAGTAGCATCCAATGTATCCAATGCCGCCTTGTCATTAGTTAATGTAGTATCACCACTGATTTCCGCTCTCAACGCTGCGATTTCTCTGGTCAGAGACTGCACTTGCTCGGCTGCCGTCTCAACCCCCAGCACCATCCAGTGCCAGGAGCAATTATTCACGACGTAACTAAATCCTTCCTTAAACCTAGGAACATCAACAAATATTGCTGGTTCAATTTTAATTTGCAAACCTACAGGGATGATGTTTTCTTGTGGGTATCTGGTTAATAAGTGACCGTGTAAACGAGTCCTGATTAGTTTTTTCTCTAACCTTTCCAATCTGGTGATTTTGTCATTTAAAGTGACATCTATATGTAAAACTGTGTTGGACAGGAATCGGTTGGTTCGGTCCTGTATCAATTGATTAATATAATCTTCAGTGTATGAAAGCAATTCATTCTCCACCATGGTCTAAAATGACAGAATCAAAAAAGGGGGTACCTCGCAGGTATGCACCTGCTCAGAGTATATGTATATGGGGGGTTTTACCCAGCTAAGTCACTAGGGACCTGGATGCAATGCGATACAATTTAAAGGGGTCCCAGTCAACAAATAAAAACTGTACATATAACTATTATTTACAATAAATCAAAAATACAATACAAGGAATGAGGCGCACTGTCATTTAATCACAATGGGCTTTGATCATTACGTTTATAAACAATAACAATATAGTCATCATAGTGCCCCAGGGTAGAGAGGGGGATAGGGGTGGGATGGAGTGTTAGTGTGAAGGAATTGTGCCAGTGGAACAAAGTGCAATTACAATATATCACAATTTGCAATTCAACAATTCAGCTGGCTTCAGATCCCTGAGCCAGTAGATAGAATAGCTAATATCCAAAAGTTTGAGAAAACCTCATGCACATGACGCTGCTAATTCATAAATAATGTAATGGTGGCGTCAGCTGGTGTAATATAGTAGCCGTCGACGTTTCAACCCCAAAACTACAACAGTAGGTGCAAATCACACCTTACGCTGGGGTCTTCATCAGGACAAGAAGGAACCCAGGGGTGCACTAGTTGTTCTATAAGGGGTGAGTAAAAGATATTGTATTACTGTTCATACAAAAATATAAGGGATTTAAGAGCATTTAAAAGCGCGACAAACAATGTGTATAAATAAAGAGAACAAAATATTACCACGGTAGGTGGGTAATTAATTGCCCACATGGATCGATGGATCTGTACTCATCAAAGGCGCAAGTCAATAAGTAAGAGAGTGTCAATACAGTTCATAGATACGACTCAATTGGATGCACAAGGAGTCGTCAAACATCTGCAAAAGCAAAGACTCAATGGGGACATTTATTTAGATCTCATTACTCAAATTAATTTGGGGAGGACATATCATTAAATCAATTATTTCAAGAATAGGACAAATTGGGCGATGTAAGAGTTCATATTGAAACCCTTTAATAGAACCAACAACAAAAAACCCCAACAGAATATACATTTGTCACAATAAATTGGTGAAAGTCATAATAAAGATGCAAAAACAACCTTCAATGTTACAGGTATCAGTAATGGTGTGGAAACAGCGAGGTGCATCTACATCCTTAAGCCCCTGCCGAGCGGGGAGAGCAGGACTCTAACATCCAGCAGCCCTTGCTGGACCGGGATGCCGCCCACCAGCTGCTTTTCGTGCCCGGAGGCGCACAATAGGACGCTGCTCCTTTGGTGGAGCGCGGGCTCTTTGTGAATACCGGGGGCAAGATCCAACGCTGCACAGCTACCCACCTGGGTCCCTCAAACTTTGTTGCTCTCCCCAGCCGCCGCTTTGGTCATCGCGGCTGCCGAGCGGGGAGAGCTGGACTCTAACATCCAGCAGCCCTTGCTGGACCGGGACGCCGCCCACCAGCTGCTTTTCGTACCCGGAGGTGCACAAGAGGATGCTGCTCCTTTGGTGGAGAGGGGGCTCTTTGTGAATTCCAGGGGCAAGATCCAACGCTGCACAGCAACCCACCGGGGTCCCTTAAACTCCACTGCTCTCCCCCGCCGCCGCTTTGGTCATCGCGGCTGCCGAGCGGGTAGAGCTGGACTCTAACATCCAGCAGCCCTTGCTGGACCGGGACGCCGCCCACCAGCTGATTTTTGCGCCCAGAGGCGCACAAGAGGACGCTGCTCCTTCCGTGTCGCGGGACCGCGCGCAGGAGTCGCCGGGAGAAGCCCGGGACAAGGGCGGGACCGTCTGTGACCATCGTGGAACGGAGGAGGACGGGACGGGCCACCCCCTTTACATTTACCGAGGACTAAGACATCCTTTGAGAAAGGTACTGTTATTGAGACTCTAAACCCCCTGGCCACTTATACACCAGACAACAGTGTACTCTGAACTTACGAGGGTGTCCATATTTATATGACTGGTACCTTTTGTAAGAATCCTATCTAATCTTATGTTGCTTTCATTGTTTGTTATTAATTCTACTGTCCATTACCTATTCTCAAATAATGAATAATTTGGGGAAAAAAATCAAAAACTCCTGCACCACGCCCAAACACGAGATTGCACCCCGCAACACCCCAGCCTCTACCGAGTCTGACTGCAATCGATAAAATGTTACAAAAAACTATTGGGGTTGTCGCTACTGCAATCCAGAATACAGAGAGAATACTATCTATTACACCTACAGAATGTTTCCAAGAGCAAGGAGGGGATTGCTCAGTTACTATATCTGATGCTATGGTCCTAAACTCTTACCTTACCTCTTCTTATGCCGAGTTGCCCTGTGCACAGACACCTGCAAAAACCCCTATAGACGTTGAGAAAGTGCAGACCCCTATTGGGAACCCCATAGACGTTGAAAATTCACCCATTGTTTTGACCCGTACCTCTCCCTCGGTAACTCTAAAAGTAGGCAAAAAATGCCCCAGAAAAAAAAAGAAAGCCTTCCTAAAAAATCGGGCAAAATGAAGCTGGCCAACCATAATTTAGTGACCCCAATTGTTAACTCATCACATCCGACTTCGGGGATACCGTGCTGGGTTACCAATATGGTCGCTGACCTACAGGCATGCTTGGAGCAGACCATTGTCACCCACATTAAATCCCTGGTGTCAAAACTGGACAGATTAGCTTCTATCCTTAATAATAGGGGGGTAGGGATTACAATGCCTGCAAATCCCCTGGGAAATCCATCACCTTCTGCATGTGATGGTATACCTAAAAACCTCCCTAGTGCTAGTGCACCTCGAGCAAAAAACTCAGAATAAAAGTCCAGGAACTCTAACAACTGCTACTAAGCAAGTACATGTTGCGCTCCCCCCCCATCAAACTATTAGTACCCATTTTCAAATTCACCAACCAGTGGGGAATCCTACTCCCAACATAGATAAACCTAGACTAATGCACAAGGAGGGGGTAATTCCGGGTAAAACCAGTTCACCAACAACGAGGAGCGCTTCATTCAAAACCGCTCCTCGTCAGTTGCCAACTATTAACTTGCCCCCAGAAGCTTTACCATATGTGGTCGCCCTCACAGGAGTTCCTGCTCTAGGTGAGGGAAAAAGAGAAACTGAGACGGAATTAAAAAATAAGTGTATTCAGTGGCTGAACACAAACAGACCTCTACCCTTAAATGTTTCATAGATACTGGCGGTTAGAAGAATTGAGTGGATTGGGAGGGGCCCAAAAAACAGTGTCAGGAGATGTTGTGACAATAAATTTTAGGGACACCTCTGCTGTGGTACATATTTGCAACGCTCCCTCCTGCAGACCCAGTTCTCAAAAATACCCGCTACACTTGTCTTATTTTTACCCTATCCCCAACTTAAGATCGACCCACCCCAAGAGGGTGTACCACAACAGGGGTCTCTACTCCCCTTCTAACAGAATGCAACACTGGCAGACACCCGGGGAGGGATTATTACCATACACTCCAACATACCGCTCCAAGCTCACTGGAACAGGATTACTGTGTTGGAGGAGGTAGATTGACTCACACCGAACGGAAATACCTCACCACATATCAGTAATGGAAAGCCCATGGGAGGTCTAGTAGCGAATAAAAATGCTTTACAAGCTACCACTCGAGACGACCTAATTTTTAATACCTTGATGAGGGAGGGGAATAGAGAAGAGGGGAGCCTGGATCGTTGTCTAGTAAATGGAGTGGGGGATTCACTAGGCCGAGACAAGATAGTGGAAGAATGCTTAAAAATCCTTTCCTGGAATATAGCCGGGATAAAAAACAAGTTGCTCACGCCGGAGTGGTCCTCCTTCATGTCTGCTCATGACATCTGCTTTATGCAGGAAACTTGGGCTCTGGAGTAGAGCGCTAGTCCGGGCTTTGCAACTTTTGACATCCCGGCAGTAGTCAGGGGCCGAGGCCGTCCTTCGGGCGGGCTATCAATATGGATAGGTACACATTTGGGTATCCAGGCTACCCGAATGCAAACAAATTCCCTGGATGTCCAATGTGTACTATTAACGCCTCAAAAAAAAACCTGAGTAGCCATCATAAACATCTACTCTAGGCCAACTAAGAATGGCCAGGAATCATGCACAATTAAAGCACTTGATCTCTTCATCCAGACACTTGATCCCACTATTGTACTAATTGTTGGTGGTGATTTTAATTGCCAGTTCGAGCCCCTGGGTAGCCCCGAGTTGTGCGAAGAGGATGAAGTCGATTCGCTCTGGTGCATCCCCGCCCCTAAGATCATCCCGGTTAGGGCCCGGACTGACAATTCTTCCATCATTGACTACCTCATGTTGGAAGCTAAACACTGGGAGAGACTTAAAGAATTCAGGGTCGTGCCAAGGCATGACAGTGACCACAACGCCCTGGTCTTAACTCTTAAGGCTGGGTCCTTTGGCTTAACTAACCCCGACCCTAATCCCGCCACGGTGTGTATACCCCTCACGGTAACTAACAATAGGAGAAGGATCAAATGGCCCCATTGTGTAAACTCCCCCACCCTGCTCCCAAAAATCTATCAGATCGCTATCCCGCACATAAGTGAGATGGGTGACTTGATTTCCCACCGGCAGGCCATAGAAACTCATAGGCAGTTAGCCGTGATGTTAGGGGATATATTCTACACAGTAGGTGGAAACAAACAACAAAAGTCTACGACTCACCCCTGGTTTGATCACACCTGCAAGAAAGCAAAGAGGGACCTCCTTGCACCACTTAAAACCAAAGACACTGTAAAATCCGGGCATCTAGACTCCAGTATAAGAAGGAACTCACCAGGGGTGAGAGGGAGTGGGAGGAATCAAAGTGGGAAGACCTGAGACATGCACTTCTCTTAAAGGATGCTAAGACATTTTGGGCTATAGTCTCTTCTGGAGTGAAGGAAGGAGGAGAGGCTGTACAACCGAACATTGCGCCCTCAATATGGGAGGCTCACTTCATGGCACTTTACGCAACCCCCGAGTTTTGCGCCCAAGAGCCCCAACGTCGGGATAAGATGCCAGAAGCAGACATGGCCCCCCGGATTTCCCCGGCCATAGACCTCCCCACGAGTATAGACTGGCGGGGGCCTCGGGCTCAGGATTCCGGTCGGGCTTGCTGGAAGGTCGGGAGACGATCCCTACTGAAAGATTGGAGAGCAATTCTCTCAAAGAAGTGGAATCTACTATTCAAAGATTGCTCCCAAACAAAGCCCCGGGCCTTGACAAGCTCCCAGGTGCCCTCTTTCGCTCCCAGACCAAAATCTGGGCACCTTACCTGGTAGTCCTTTTTAATGCAGTTCTCCGGGGCCCTGTGTTACCGGAGACCTGGCTGGGAGCGGAGATCGTCCCAATCTTTACATTTACAATTACAATTTACATTTACAATCTTTAAGAAGGGTTGCCCGCTAGTTCCATCTAACTACAGGCCCATTAGTCTTCTAGATACCACCCAGAAAACTATTGGGCCGGATACTATTGGACAGACTATAAGGTTGGATGGAGGAACACAATACATTGACCACCCTCCAAGCCGGATTTAGAACGGGCATCTCGACCTTGGACCAAATCTTCTGGCTGCAGGTCCTATTCTGGAAAACTGCAAGAGTAGAGGGTGGCAGCCTCTACCTTGTCTTCGTGGACCTGCGGGCCGCTTTTGATTTGGTGCCTAGGGAGAGATTATGGCTGGTGCTGGAATAACTAGGTCTCCCGCCCGACCTATTGGATGTCCTAATTAGACTACATGCAGGGAACTATGCGCAGGTGAGGTGTGGGAGGAACGGTGAACTCTCGGCTCGTTTCCCTGTAACCAGAGGTGTACGCCAGGGCTGCGTACTGGCCCCTACATTTTTTAGCCTCTACATTAATGGTTTGGTAGACGCACTTAATGGTGTCAGGGACAGTGATGCCCCCCGGTTGGCCACTGGTCGGGTGCCCGCTCTGATGTTCGCGGACGACACTCTGTTGCTCGCGGACGACACTCTGTTGCTGTCCCGAACATCAACGGGCATCCAGCGGGTCTTGGACGGGTTTGTAACCTTCTGTGCCTCAAGGGGATTGGAGATAAACTTGGAGAAAACCAAGTTTATGATCTTCAATCCCCCTAGGCACACCCGTCCCAACCCTGTCTTAAGTGGTATTCCACTTGAACGGATAAAAACTTTCGTCTACCTGGGGATTACGCTGACTGAACACTTTGATTGGGGCCACCAAGTATCTAAATCTTCCCTGAGACTCTTGCAGATTTTGGGGGGCATTGGTATATTTCATAGATCCTCTCAATTTAAACCAGTTGCCCCTGTTGTCGAGATTTACAGTCCCCAAGCAAGGTCAGCAGCCATGTATGGTGCAGAACTTTGGGGACATACGAACATAGAGAGCCTACTAAAGGTTGTGCAGGCCTTCATGCGTAGTTTGGTGGGCCTACCCCAGAGTACTCCTCTTATACCATTGAGGCTGAACATGGGCCTGGAGTCTATCAAAGAACTGGTGGCCGCACGACCACTGCTCTACTGGAGAAGGCTCTGGTCTGTACCAGAGCTTGCTGCCTATAGAGTAGAATTTGTTGCGGTCTGGGGCGTCATAAAGAATAAAAACATACCGTGGCTATCCCATATTAAAGCTTTCCTCTACCAAATTGGCCTACCACAACTATGGGACACTCCTGAGGAAAGTTGCCTAAGGATCCAGAGGTCAGAGTTGTTGGCCTCTGTGAGATATTACAACTTTAAATTACTACATTGTTCGACAACTTTGGGCAGGTTATCCCCCGAGTTTTTGTTGATGAAAACTGAATCCAAGAAAGAGGAATTCTTGGACTTAGTCCAGCCCCCGCTTGCAAGAAAATTATACACTCAATTGAGACATGGCTCTTTGCCTATCAGGGCACTAACTTCTAAATGGGCCAATTCAAATGAGGGTAGTTGCCCTAGTTGTAACAATGGCAGAGAGGACATTGCGCATGTTATGTTCTTCTGCCCGGCATATAGTATAATTCGGAGATGTTGGCTGATGCCGCTGTGTAGAAATTTGGGACTCAGACAATGCACACAGGCTGTAGAGTTTTAACATTCAATACCTCCCCCTTATTGTTTTCTCTGTTTCCCGTTTCCTGTGTGGTATGTGGTGTAGAAGAACTGTTTTTGTTAATAGAAATTAACTGCCCCCTTATTTTGATAACTCACTGTTTAATAATTATTTTTAAAAACTGTTTTATCTATGTATTTTATCATTGTGCTTGTACATATTTTATCTGCACTTTTATGGTCAACGACCGAAATAAAGTTATCAAAGTTAAGAACTATGGGTCCATTGTGACACCTCTTAATGTCTTAACTTCCAAGAAAATGCCAAAGATGTCAGTGGACAGTAGGCTGTCAAAAGGCATTTGATGACCTGAAGCAGGCCATGTGCACTGCACCTATTCTGAAAAGTCCAGACTACTCCAAGGAATTCATTGTTCAAACAGATGCTTCTGAGTTGGGTGTAGGAGCTGTTCTTTCACAACTAAATAAAGCACAAGGCTGACCCCTAGAGAGAAACGTTGGTCAACTATTGAGACCAGACCAGAGCCTTCTCCAGTAGAGCAGTGGTCGTGCGGCCACCAGTTCTTTGATAGACTCTTTGGCTAGACTCCAATCTCAGCTTTATGCAGCAAGCTTCCACTCTCTCTGCCACATGCTTTGGACTAATGCGTATGCTGAGAAAAGTGTTGCCCCTTCTCCCCTTTGAAGCCCGCAGAATAATGGTTCAAGCCATTATTCTGTCCCGCCTAGACTACGGGAACTCGTTATATCTAGGTGCCCCCGCATTTACAATAAAAAAACTACAGGTGACCCAGAACGCTGCAGCCCGCCTCCTGTTGGGCCTCAACAAACGAGAGTCAGCCACCACTGCCTTGAAGAAACTGCACTGGCTCCCTGTTAAGGCCAGAGTGCTGTTTAAATCTCTTTGTTTTATGCACAAGGCTATGTGGAAGAATGCCCCCACTATGATTTGTTCTTTGGCAATACCCTATCTCCCTCACAGATCCCTAAGATCCAGCACTGCCTTTCTGGCTACTGTTAGCAAAATCAGACGGACCAGATGGGGCGGACGCTCCTTTTCTTGGAATGCCGCGAAAGAATGGAACTCTCTGCCCACCTCCCTTCGCAGTGAGCCTAGTCTTTTAAAATTTCGGAAGGATCTGAAAACTTATCTGTTCATTTAATCCCTTCCCTTTTAGTATGACGGTACTTAGCGCTACGAGGCCTCCGGGTTGTTTGCGCTTTATAAAACCCGATTAATAATAATAATAATAATAAGAGGGAGGCCTTTGCTGTGGTTTGGGCCCTGAAGAAGCTGAGGCTATACTTGTTTGGTACTCACTACAAGATTTAGACAGACCATAAGCCCCTCTTATGGCTAAATCAGATGAAGGGTGAAAATCCCAAACTGCTTAGGTGGTCCATTTTCCTACAGGGGATGGACTTTACAGTGGAACATAGACCTGGGACTGACCATGCCAATGCAGATGGACTCTCCAGATATTTCCACTTAGAACATGAAGACTCAAATGGTCAAGGTTAATTTAATGTCCCTGCGTTGGGGGGGGCAGGTGGTTGTGTAGGAGAGTAGGGTCTGCTTCCTATGGTCACCCCCACTTTTTGCTGCAATGTTCTGTTTTTTCGACTTTAGTGTGGCTGTGGGCCTGCTAATCAGACCCACAGCCCAGCATTTCTCTTTCTAAATTGATACCATGTACTTTAGGTACATACCTGATTGGGTATTGGGTCACCTTTGTGAGCCCCTGTATAGTGTACCATAGGTACCCAGGGCATAGGTGCATCCAAGGCCTACCAGGGGCTGCAACATGTATTATGCCACCCCTGGCTGGCCATTCAAACTGACACCACAGGCTAATCACTCAGCTTGGGTAAGGTGGTGTAATCACCCCTTACTTAGATATAGTATATCTATATCTACCTTATATATAGACACATATGCACCTATGAGTCACTCCTATAGTAGGCCTCGACAATCCTGGAGGCAGAGTGCTTGGTTTTATGTGAGAGTGGGACCTAGCATGAGCTGAGCCCCTCTGCAGCTTTCGAAACCATCTCCTTATAGCTGTTCTATGATATAGCCATACCATATACTCGTAAGTGCATTATAATCCTCGCGGTCAATGCTAACTTTGGTTTGGCTTTATCAAAACATGTTGTGTAAGGTGTCAGACACTTTGGAATACTACCCCCCCCCCACCAATTCTGGCGGTGGGGGTTGCATTCCACCCTTCTAGAGGGAAAAGACATGTATGTTCCTGCTTTACCCTGTTAAAGTTAAACAGAGCCTCAGCATCACAAAATGGATGCTGCTGCCACAGACACGAGTCTGACCTCCTGCGGCTGGGGAAAACTCCAGCAAGGGAGGCCTGGACAATAGGTTTCCTGTCGAGCGAGGTGCCAGCACCTCCCCAGACAGCCTGTAGTGGATTGGGGCAGGGTGGGTTGAATGGAAAGATGCGTTTCCAGACACTGCCTGGGGCACACAAGGTGCTTCATGCATAGCCCGGTTCAAACCAGTTGCTGGGGCACTCCAGCCACCCTCTGGCGTGAAACTGGACAAAGGGAAAGGGGTGTAACTACCCCCTTCCCAGGTCCACCCATAGGAAGGACCTAGCAGGTAATCCAGCCCATTTTCTTAGTATAAAGATAGGTGCTGTGTCCCCAGGACTTTAGATTGTCCTGGAACAAAACTTTGATACAGAACTCTTGGACCTTCGATGTTTTATTCTTACTAGAAGACTGAAGACATCTCCCTTGTGGTCAAGGAGTGACCACCCTGTGCAAACAGGCACCTTCAGTAACTTGCCAGTCTGCTTTGTCAATACTCCTGCCAGAACCCGAAGACTCAGCGACACATGATCTGGACTCTCAGACTTCTGGGACTCCGACACACATCCACAGCAAAGCTGAGACCCATGCAAGACACGAGATACGTGGGACTTGACACACTGGTCATCCTGCATTTTGCTAACAGCTCAACTACCAAGGTACCCTCGCAGTTGTGCATTGGGGTACAAGAAACCCCACACCTGAGAGCTATTTGCACTGAAGCTCAGCCCTCCACACTCCACGAGTGCTGCGTGGGGCCCACTCTTGCATTTCAGCTCAACATATCTTCCCGGTTTATAGCCTGCTGACTAGTGAGCCCCTTGAAGACAAAACTTTAAAATCAAACTGCTTTCCTGAATTATCCAGGCTTGCGCCAGCTTCCCTGCAAAGGAGAAGCCCTTCAGATCTTGCTGGTCTGACCCAAAGGCAATCTTCACTTCCTGTGTGGATTGCGTTTGCCAATGCTTGTTGGGTCTAGTCTGGATATCAACACTGCAGTCAACTAGATCCTTCATGGGACAGCTTGAATCCAGCTCTTGGTTGTCATCAACACCTCCTGGTCCTCGTGGCTGCAGAGACAAGCTTCACCTCTTCACCTGAGATCATCATGACATCGCCTGGTTCCTTCCTGGTTCCTTCCTGGTCACTGGCCAGTGACCCAGACTCTGTTCCCTCTGCTTTCAGGTTCTTCACTTCACCGATCCACCCTTGGATCCACCGGACACTTTTCCTCTGGTCGCCTGCAGCACTTCTTTGCAGATCTCCATAGAAAACATCGACGAAACCCAACACCAAAAGGCACCTATGCACCCGGCTTCCCTGGGTGAGGTAACACGAGTACTCCGGTGCTCCCATGGGTCTTGACTCTCAAAGTGTCCTAGTCTAAAGGGGTTTTGTCGTAGCCCATCCGGAAGTGCCCTTAAACAGTAACTTTGTAAATATTTCGTTCTACATTAGAACTCGTGACTGTGTTTATACACTGCACGCGTCTCCCGTGGGTCTCCTACTTCCTAACCTTTGGTTGTGTAGTGTAGCCCCAGCGGTGCCCTAGGCCCTAGGCCTATTCACTATTCCTGCAGTGGTTTTTATACCACTTACTTAGTATATGGTTTGTGAGGCCCCTAGGGCATAACTGTATTTGTGCAACTTATCGTATGCTAATTGAGTAACTTGTGATGTACTTCGATCTCTGACCTCATAAAGAACGCAGAGGGGTTGTGTTAGAAATAAATACATATTTATTTGATATATACCTTGTGTGGTGTCCTTTCATTTGGTATTCAAGGGATTATAATTTGTAAAACAGCTTGCTTCACATGCTCTCAGAAATTTTAGCCTATGACTGCTGTTCCATGCTACCACTAGTCAGTCAGTCAGTCAAAGTACTTTATTCAGTTAAAGTTAATAACCATAAAAGCATACAAGATACAAAATTCATTTATATTAAATTATTACACAAGGTCAAAAATGTAAATCAGATTTCCTTGCGATCAAACAATAAAGAGTCAACACCTCCAGGAATAGTTACCAGTTAAAGGAAAAAGAAATTTAAAACGAAAGTTGAGGTTCGTTACATCTTAGCAAAGCGATATTGTACATCATACAGAATGAATAATAACTGTGCATTAATGATTACTGATTGGGGCAATATCCTTGTCCTATCGGATCACCATATCTAAGCCAGGGAGTAGGTTTTGATGATTATATGTAGGTATCTGCTGGTAGCTGATCGATACAGGGCCCCTCCTGTCCACACAGTGGTTTTCCTTTACGCTCCAACTTGTGGTTGGAAAATACGCAGTTCTGGGGTAGAAATTGCACAATTCCTGTGTTGCTATTGGCCCATCTCCTCTTTGTGGCTCCCAGCTACGCAGATATGGGACGACCTGGTTATCCCTAAAGTTAACAATTACCTGGTCTCCGGCTATGGTCTTGGGTCGGGAACCTATCCACCCCACCCTTCTCACATTTAGAATTCTTCCGTCGATATTAAATGGAAGGGGTCTGTTCTTCATCAACCAAAACTGTACTTTGTTTTTAAGGTCCTGGTGACCTTCAATTTTTCCGATAGTGAGCTGAGGCACTCCCGAGAGGACACACACATAGGGTGCTGCCTCCGGTGGTAAGTTTATACATTTGTTAATTGCAGCTAGCCCCTCACAACTCATTTCTACTTTGTTCAACCCTGCTCTGGGAACAGAGCTAGGGGCCATTGTCGATTTTTTGGGTACCTCCTTGCTTTTAAAAACTAATGGTACGGGATCCAGTAGCTGGCTCTGGGCAATGTTGCTGTTGACAGTGGTGTTAAGCTTATTTGAAGCAACTATGCCCCGGGAATGATTGTATGGCTTGGTATTTACATCTATTTTTGAAAGCTTTTCCCCAATTCTCTCTATCCTCTCAATGAGCGGGGATAGTAGGGTTCTTCTAGATGGAGCAGCAGAATAGAAGGTAAGAGGGATACAGGGGTTTCCGGTGTTTGACGTGCTTTGGGTGTTTCGAGGGTGGTGGTGTCAATAACCGGAGGAGGGCTTGAGTTTATTTTTTGATATTTCGCTGGTTTCTCCTTATGTTCCATACCTTTACGTTTTCTACTCTGTGAAGAGACCTGGGGATGTGCTGTCGCTTGAATGGTAGATTTATCTATCGGTGCGACAGGAGATTCCAGGGGACTTTTATTGGGTTGATACGATTTCCTAGGCTCGGGGTTTCCAATACCAGTAGGGCACGTTGGGGAACCGGTTTGTTCAATTCCCTGCTCTCTGGGAATGTACCTAGTATTGCAGATTGCATTAAGTTCCCTGAGTAGTAAAGAGTTTGGTGAGTCGGTAGGAGTCGAAGGGGATCATACGCAGCATGTGGTATCATTAGTAAAGCTGTGTTCTATTGTCTCAATGGCCTATGTTACCCTTGTTATATACAGGTCCAGAGTCCCCTTAAGTGACCCTCCCTGAGAAACTAGCTTATGACCCAAAAGCACACACCTATGTATGAGACCAGTGGGTATCTTAATCATCAAAGGGGCTACCTGGGGAGGACAAAGATGTTCGTTTTCAGCCTCTAGATGATTAGTCTCTAGATGAGCATACCTTAGTTCAATACGTTAGTCCCGGAAGACCGGGATGGGTGTTCCCACCCGACCTCTTCTGGCCTCTGAGGGCCACAGAGGGCCCTCCCTTTGCCCGGGCTCAGCCCGGCATGCCCGCTTGCGTCCCGCGAGGGAGGACTGTCGGTAATTTTATGTGCCTCCAGGCGCTGTGTGGTGGTCACGTGGTTCCCGTGGGCTGCTGGGGATTGCAGTCCCCTGTCCTGCACTCCACACGGCGGCCGGTGCTTCCCCAGGTGGAAATGGGAGCGGGCAGCGGGAGGCAGGCGGCGACCCCAGCAGGTGAAAGGGAAGCAAATCTCCACCCGGGCTCCCCAGTGGCAGTGGCAACAGGCAAGTCCAGAAAACGCTCCTCCCGCTCTGCAGGACTGTCGGTAATTTTATGCGCCTCCTGGCGCTTTGTTGTGGTCACGTGCTTTCCGTGGGCTGCTGGGGATTGAAGTCCCCTGTCCTGCACTCCACACGGCGGCCGGCGCTTCCCCAGGTGGAAATGGGAGCGGGCAGCGGGAGGCAGGTGGCGACCCCAGCAGGTAAAAGGGCAGCAACTCTCCACCCGGGCTCCCCAGTGGCAGTGGCAACAGGCAAGTCCAGAAAACGCTCCCCCCGCTCTGCAGGACTGTCGGTAATTTTATGCGCCTCCTGGCGCTGTGTTGTGGTCACGTGGTTCCCGTGGGCTGCTGGGGATTGCAGTCCCCTGTCCTGCACTGCACACGGCGGCCGGCGCTTCCCCAGGTGGAAATGGGAGCGGGCAGCGGGAGGCAGGCGGCGACCCCAGCAGGTAAAAGGGCAGCAACTCTCCACCCGGGCTCCCCAGTGGCAGTGGCAACAGGCAAGTCTAGAAAACGCTCCCACTAGGATAGCTTGTCTATAAGTTTGACTTTACAACCACCATCAATAAGGGTCGTTTAGACTGGTGCAAGGTGCCCACTTGAATAGTGGACATCATATGCCAGGCTAACTTCTCACACAATGCATGACACTCATTTTCATTACCTGTTCCGTCTCATCTTAATTTAACGGGCCGTCTTTTTTGCCATCATCATCATGAACGGTGCTGTTGTCATACACAGTGTGCAGATTGAGTCAGATTCCTGTATTCAATCAAAAGCAATTTATCAAGCTGGAGTAGAAGTACAAATTTCTTATTAAAAATAGTTGCAAGAAGGGGAAAATTGACTTTAGTTACATTTAGTGTGCACTGTAGAAAGATGATTAGTGCACAATGAAATAACTTCATGCACAACAAACAACAACAAAATCACTCAGTATGCGTCCAATGCATGGCATCAATCATTCATTACCTGTCCCATCTCATTTTCAGTTAATGGGCAGTCTCTCTTGGCTCTGAAAGGAGGATAGCTACAGTAGTCATCATGTTCCACTTCTTTTGGCGGTACTAGGAAAGATTTTATTTTTTCTTCTATTTTGCATCATCCAATCATCACCTGTATTTAGGGCAATGGATTTAGGGCAATTCAGGAGGATGGAGCGGAGGAGATGGATTCGGAGGACTGTACT
The DNA here is from genome assembly GCF_964261635.1 of Lissotriton helveticus. Lineage (NCBI taxonomy): Eukaryota > Metazoa > Chordata > Amphibia > Caudata > Salamandridae > Lissotriton > Lissotriton helveticus. The sequence goes on from NC_136064.1 coordinate 130,861,010, forward strand.
GTGAAATGCAGACACCTGAAACTTGTATATTGAAATAAGAAGAGTAGAAGACCGTGGTGATGGATCTGTTGTGATTCAAAGTTAGTAACCGGAAAGACAGACACACAAATAAAGGAAAATAGGGGAGGAAGACAGTAAGTGCAAGCCTAATTGTCAGGGAAGTATAGCTCATCATCAAACTCTGGGGGTTCAGCCAGTAGTATGTAATCATGTAACACACTACTTCCTTCACCTGAGCCATTATCCTCATCTTCCTCGCTTGCTTCATGTATTGTGTAATTCGGTGGTATGAAGTGCTGATTCATTTTGGTCATTGTTAACCTCTCCATGTTTTTGGGCGAGAGACGTGTCCTTCCCACTGTTACAATGGAACCAGCAGCACTGACAACACGTTCAGAAGAGACACTTGCGACAGGGCAAGCCAGATAGCTTATCGCCAGCCTTCTGAGCAGTGGCCATTCAGCCCTTTTCCTATACCAATACTGCAATGGGTTTTGATCACTGTACACCTCTGTTGGGTCGTCCATATAGGCCTGGACCATCAGCTCAATGTTCAGGGGTGCTGCTGCTAACCTTTTATCTGGCTCTTTTCTCTGTGCATCAGCACTGTGCTTAATACCAATGCCTAACTGTAAATACCAATCGTGTGACGATTCTACTGGGCCCAATGATCCAGTTGTTGTTGCTGTTGTCGATAGTGATGGTGAGTGTTGTGAGCCAAACGCACTGCCCTCAGCCTCCGAAGTTGCACTTGATGCTGTGTGCCCTGCTGCAGTACTTCTTGTGGGTTGATCTAGCGGGCTTTTAATTAGCAGTCGTTTATTTTCCAACTTACTCACTGGCTCAGCTATCCAAGTTTTGTAGCGGGCAGCATCCATCTCTGAAAAAGGAATTAATGTTTTCAGTGCCAATTTTGCCCGTGGATCCAGAATTGTGGCAGAAATGTAAGGTTCTTGTGACAAAATCTGATTTTGCACCCTGGTATTTTCAGGTAAGTGACGGGCTAAGGTCTCCACCAAGTCATAGGCTTCTTTTTTTTCCTCTACACCTTTGCATGATTCAGACACCTTCTTCAGCTGATGATCTAGCATTTGCAAATAATGGGATAGCTTGGACCAATTGTACAGTCCTCCTTGCTCACTCACGTGCGAAGACCTCAAAAGGAAGAAGCATGTCAATCAGGCATTTAACTAGGCACCATTGGTCCATCTGAAGGGGCATCCCTTTCACAGTAGCATCCAGTCTTTGCATGACATATTCATTGAGTGGCCTGTACTGCTCAAACAGACGATCGAGCGTGTAATACGTTGAGTTCCAACTACTTTCCACGCACCTTGGGAACTTACCCTGTTGTTGCTTTACCCAGCGTTCTGGGCGCTTGACTGCCGCTTCCCCTGCCAGGTTGACGCTTCCCCCCGCCGCTGACGCCGCAGACGCCGCAGGTCACCAGGTGCTGCCGCTGAGAGGGGGAGGCACCAGATTACAACCCCCAGGGGCCCGCAGTACCTCGACACGCCCCTAACCGCGCCCGGAGGCACTTCATAAGGATGTGGTATCTTCTGACGAGTAGGCTACTTTCCATGCACCTTGGGAACTTACCCTGTTGTCGCTTTATCCAGCGTTCTGGGCGCTTGACTGCCGCTTCACCTGCCAGGTTGACGCTTCCCCCTGCCGCAGATGCCGCAGGTCACCAGGCGCTGCCGCTGAGAGGGGGAGGCACCAGACTACAACGCCCAGGGGCCCGCAGTACCCACGACACACCCCTAACCGCGCCCGGAGGCGCTACATAAGGACGTGGTATCTACCGCCTCGCGGGACGCACGCGGGACCAGCCGAGCTGAGCCAAGACCGAGGCCGAGCTGGGCCACATTCCTTGGCAGTACAACCACCATTGCTAAGAGCACATCAGAACAAAGTGGTAATGGAATAGATTTGAGCCTTTTATAATGACTTTATATTTTTTGCCTCTACTGCAATTTGTATTAGTTGATTCTACGTCCCTGAGGCTATATATTCTGAATTTTAGTCAAATGGGCAAAAAAAAAAACTGCTTTATCACAGTCGCAAACTAGGCAGAAAACTATCACCACCCCTCTCCCAAGTTTGACCGCGATAGACAAAATGCTGCAGAAGACAATAGAGGTTGTGGCTACAGCCACAGAGATTACCGAGAGACGCCTCTTGCTCCCCCCAAGCATTCTCCCATTTACTCAATCAGTAAATACATCCATGGTTCTGGCCAACTCCTCTGAATCTTTACTCATGGATTCATATGCAGGTCTTCCTGGAGCCGCGAACCATGGGAATAGTTCAAAACAAGATCTGGCGTTGACAGAACATTCCCTTATGGGTAGCAGGATTTCATCTACCCCTACTATGCAGTTGCCCCTGTCAGATAAAGATTCTCGATCACCTGAAACTGATGACTTGGTAGTACTAGAAGGTTGAGATGTCCACCCACGTAGTGAATTAGCAACTATGGATAGGGTAAACATCGATAGCCCACCAGTACGAACTAGGGGGCAGAAAGCAAAGAGTAAAATGAAACATGCTACCAATGAACAACTTATAAATAAACAAAGGGGTAAAGGTAGCCGCACATACCGGAAGGGAAACAACCTTTACAACGCAACTTTTACAACGAACTACCATTACAACGAAAGTTTTACAACGCAAAAACTATTACAACGCATGTATTTACAACGCATGTTTTTACAACGCAGGTACCTTTACAACGCATATCATTACAACGTAAGTATTGGTAAGTATATAATTATATTTAAAATGTTATATATTTTTTTTTTTTTTAAGGGGTTATTTTAGGGTTCAGGGTCAGTTTTCAGTTTTTGGGTAAAGGGGTATTTTTAGGGTTCAGGGTCAGTTTTCAGTTTTTGGGTAAAGGGGTATTTTTAGGGTTCAGGGTCAGTTTTCACTTTTTGGCTAAAGGGGTATTTTTAGGGTTCAGGGTCAGTTTTCAGTTTTTGGGTAAAGGGGTATTTTTAGGGTTCAGGGTCAGTTTTCAGTTTTTGGGTAAAAGGGTATTTTTAGAGTTCAGGGTCAGTTTTCAGTTTTTGGGTAAAGGGGTATTTTTAGGGTTCAGGGTCAGTTTTCAGTTTTTGGGTAAAGGGGTATTTTTAGGGTTCGGGGTCAGTTTAAGTTTTTGGGTAAAAGGGTATTTTTAGGGTTCAGGGTCAGTTTTGGGTTTTTGGGTAAAGGGGTACAGGATAAATTAAATAAAATAAAATAATTAAATTAAATAAAAAACAATTATTAAATTAAATCAAATTAAATAATTAAATTAAATTTAATTAAAAATAAAATAAATTACATTAAATTAAATTAAATTAAATTAAATTATTTAAATTAAAATAAATTAAATTACATTAATTAAATTAAATTAGAATAAATTAAATTAATTAAATTAAATTAATTAAAATAAATAAAATTAAATTAATTTAAATTAATTAATTTAATTAAATTACATTAAATTACATTAAATTAATTAAATTTAATTCAAATAAATTAATTATATTAAATTACATTAAATTAAATTAAATTAATTAAATTAAATTATTTAATTCAAATAAATTACATTAAATTACATTTAATTTCATTAAATTAATTAAATTAAATTAAAATTAATTAATTATATTAAATTACATTAAATTAATTAAATTAAATTATTTACATTAAATAAATTACATTACATTAAATTAAATAAATTAAAATAAATTAAATTAAATTAAATTAATTAAATTAATTAAAATAATTAAATTAAATTAAATTAATTGTAATTAATTTACATTTCAAAAAATATTATATACTTACAAATACTTACGTTGTAATGGTATGCGTTGTAAAGGTATCTGCGTTGTAAATACATGCGTTGTAATGGTACTTCGTTGTAATGGATCCTGCGTTGTAAAAATTGCGTTGTAATGGTAGTCGTTGTAAAAGTATGCGTTGTAACGTCATACATCCATACCGGAAGGCGACACAAAATCCTGCTGGGCAAAGAGGGGATAAAGGCGTGAATCAGTCTAATGCTATAGATGCCCAACCCCCCCGAGGATAACACAGAGGTGGGGAATGCTGGATTGTGGGTCCGAATGGAGACCCTGATTTCTACTTTATTAGGGCCTATCTGTCTAAAGATGTTAAATATTGAAACCAGGATGGTCTCTATGGAAAAACAAATAGTAAAAATTGCCGAGCGCAGCGAGATTTCTGGCGTCAAGTCATTGATGCCGCCACGAGCATCCACTTCAAATTGTGCATTGCCAAAGATCACTCCAAATAAAAACAAAGATGGCGTGAAGGCAAAAGAAAGATTAGAACTAACACATAAGGGGATCACTAATGTGACAAATACAAACAAGGGTTCATCATCTGTTGGTGATGACCCACATAATAAGGTTAATGTACCGAGCAATAGCAGGGCGTCCCACAGGGGACACAACATACTCTACCTAAGGAGACAAGGGCAACCGCCCAAGGCAGGGTTAGGGCTACAGGGAAAACTGGCACGGAACAGAGGAAGGGTTCCTGTCATCCGGGAATTTCAAATCGCAGTGACATACCACGGGTAGTGGACCTACCCCCAGAATGCAGTACCTATGTCACGGTCCTTTGTAATGTACCTAAATTGCGGGAAGGGCAAATAGAAACGCAAGAAATTCTTAGAAATAAAACCCTCCATTGCATGACCAATAATTGTAATTACCCCATATCAAGCGCTGAACACATATTACTTACCCAAAGAGTAGGATGGCTAGGCCCAGCTCCTAAGACTTTTGATGGGGACTGCGTGATAATAAGTTTCAGGTCACCAAACTGGGCGCACGCAACCTTACTTAACGCCCCCCTACCATCACGTACAGAGTTTAACATGACACTATTACCTTTGGGGTATTTCTATAAACATTTATGGGCCCATCACTCAGCACCTGATCGTAGAATGCTGGGACCCAATCCTAACATTAACTACCTACCTTTCTCACGAGTAGCACACCCAATGAGACCCCCCATCCCGCTGTTTAACAGATTTGAATGTCTGACTATATAGTCTCAGAAAGGGTACCCCCTGGCCACAAGGTGGACCAGTTGACAGTAAATGGTCCCCCTGAAATCGGTTGCGCTGAAAGAAATAGCATAATTACTAACATAGGCGATAATATGGGGAGCAGGGATGGTGGATAATGAGGATAGCGTGATTTGTAATCCAGTTACAGTAACTCCTGCTGAGTGTTTGGTAAATGGGGGCGAGCAGTTAAACAAAAGTTTAATTTTAGATTCAAATGTAGAGGCCATTGGGGGTCCGGTAGGCCTAGGGCATGAAGGGTACACATTAACAACCTGGAACATCGCAGGCTTGAAGAGAAAGTTGGATACCCCATTTTGGCAGGATTTTACTAGACATGGTAGTGACTTCATCTGCCTACAAGAGACATGGAGTACCGAAGAGGTTGTAGTGGAAGGTTATACTTCCTTCTGCCTAAACGCAGTACCCTCCCAAACAGGAAGAGCCAAAGGTGGGTTACTGCTGCTCTTATCAACAAAACTAATTGGGTGCAAAATTATAAGTTACGCATCAATTGACAACTACAGCCAAGTCCTGAGACTAACGTTCCCGTAGGGCAAGGACTTGGTCTTAATACATTTTTATAATAAAATTTTTAATAAGGAAAGACAATCACCATTAGGTCCATTAGAAAAGGAAATAGACAGAGTATTAAATCTCTCTAGAAAACTCGTAGTTATTCTGCGGGCGGGTGATTTTAATATTCGTTTTTGCCCAGCGACACTAACTAATTCTTGTGGATTTATGAAGTCCCATAGTACCTCCTCCACAAATAATGACATTATTCAACACTTTCCACATTGTGATTATGGCATGGCTATAAACACACCTATGGCAAAATTTGACCTTGAGCTGTTAGACTGCTCTATGACTAAAGGTCATATTAAATGCCCAACATTTACTGGGAGGAATAGGAATAGTAATATAGACCACATTGTACGATCCGAACATAGTTTTTTTACTAACCTTTGGTTAACGGAGCAGGTGGTCAGTAACCACAATAGTATCTCCATAGTACTACTAGATTGGGGCAGGAAAATATTTAACACCGAGGACCGACTTGTAGATAATTTCCCTGTCAGGCCCAATGGGATGAGAATAAAGTGAGCTGGTGTGGACCCGCCGAAGATTCAAGCAGAGGTGGTCACCAGATGTAGGGATGCTATTGATTGTTGCTTAAATAAGGATGTTACACCTGAAATTTTATTAACTAATTTTGTAGAAATAAATAAAGTAATTAAGAAAGTATTAACAAAAATCGAGTAGATAAACAGGGTGGCACAAGGTGGTATGACTCAAAATGCACCCAGGCTCTACAATAACTTAAAATGGCGCTAGGGTCCAAGCCTCGTAATCAACTGTTAATCCAGGAACTTAGAAAAAGTTACAAAATAATTTAGCTGTCACATAAAAAAGAAATGAGAACTGCAGCCTGGGATAAATTACATATGGCTGCGGATACTAAAAACAGCAAACTCTTTTGGAAAACTGTTAATAGCCCTTTTTTAAAGGAAAACTGTGCCCCCAAAATAACATCTTACGTAAATTGCACCGAATGGATCCAACATTTTTCTAACATTTTTAACCCCGAAAGGTTGGTGATAAATTTATTTTTAGATAACGATTATACGTGGCCAAGACTACCGCTGTTAATCGAGGTGGAAGAGGTGCGGGAAGGTTTGATAAATAGTAAAGGGGGGAAAGCACCTGGACCGGACGGCGTTCCGATAGACCTATATAAGGATCTGATGGACTTGTGGGCGCCGATCCTTACAATTATTTTTAACATAGCAGCCATGGGGAATTTTCCTGTAACATGGGCACAGTCAATCATCGTCCCATTACACAAAAAAGGATCACGCTCAGAGGCCTGTAATTACCAGCCAATTTCAGAAATGGACTCCTCTATAAAGGTGATGAGCAGGGTACTCTTAAAAAGACTGGAAACTTGGGCCACAGATTACAGTGTATTAACCCCAGTCCAATTTGGATTTCAGAAGGGTTTAGGCGCGATTGAACAATGCATACATTTGGATCTACTCATTAACAAGTACACAGTTGCCAAGGAGGGTAAGTTGTTTTTGTGCTTTGCTGATTTGAGTAGTGGGGTCGATCATGTGGACCATGCCCTGCTATGGAAGCCCCTGAGGAGATAGTATTCTTCTTGGCACGAGTATACGAGAGGTTAACATGCAGTGTGCGTTATGGGCCCACAGGTGAGCGAACCCCTTTCTTACCGGTAAAAAGAGGTATAAGGCAGGGGTGCGTATTGGCCCCTCTGTTATTTTCCCTCTTTATCAACCAAATAGCCACGATTTTAAATAACATTTCGGCAGATGCACCTAAAATTGACGATACAGTGGTGTCCGTCCTGTTATATGCTGACAATGCTGTTTTATTTTCCCGCACCCCTCTAGGCCTCGAGCGACTTATTAATGAATTTGCAAATTTTATTAAGGATAGGAAACTTTTAAATAATAAATCAAAGATCTACACCATGGTTTGCGGTAAGAAGAAGAAGACATTAAGGCCTTTCTTCCTTGAGGGTTCAAAAATAGAAGCTGTCACATCTTTTTGTTATCTTGGCATCACTTTCGAATATAATAGTAAATGGGTAGGCGAGCAAGAAAACATTAGACATAAAATGACAAGGAACACAAATGGAATTTTTTGTTTTGCAAGCAAATTAGGCGACCGTAGATTACAGGATATAGTAACCATATATAACTCTAGATGTGTTTCCTCAGCCCTGTATGGAGCCAGAATATGGGGCCACTTATCTACAGTCCAACTCCCAAACAATTAAAACTGTTTTTTAAAACGACTCCTGAGTGTCCCGGCTTCGGCTTCTACCGATTTAATCCATCAAGAAACCAGCCTTAATTATATATCGAATCTAGCAGCTTTACGCCCATTACTTTTGTGGCGTTCGATCTGGCATAAGAGTGAGACAGAGTTCACTCAGAAAATAATCCAAGATTGCCTTAAATTAGAGTATGCTTCCCGCATCCCATGGCTGAGTTATATTATACATTGGTGTAGCACATTGTTTGATTTTAATATCTTAAAGGTTTCTGAATACGCAATCCCCTTTTCTAAGAAGGAAATCAAGGATTCCTTCTTGTTATATAAAAGGGGAGAGCGATTGAAACTAACTAGGACCCAAAGGAATGTTGTGTTTTATAGGCAACTTGAACTCAAAAGTGGTTTTCAGGCTTATTTGTCCGATGTGTCCAGACCCTCACATCGTTTTGTTTTAATACGCCTGAGGTTGGGGATTGCACATCACTTGGTATCTCTCCCAGCAATAGGAGAGAAATCTACTATGATATGTCCATGTGACAGTACCTCTAACCAGAGTTGTTGCCATTGTTTACTTTTTTGTAAATTTTATACATTTTTAAGGACATTTTACTTGAAGCCTATCTTTTTAAAATATATTGTTCGTACAACAGTGGATGCAATGAACTTACTATGTCCTCTTGAGAATGCAGATATTTGCTTTCGGGTTGCACTTTATATACTGAAATGTAGAGCAGCCAGGATATTGATAATATTATAATTATCTGCCCTGGTGAAACTGTATTCAAGCACATGACACTTTATTTCAGGATGGAAATATGTTTATTATATGTTGCAAGAACCCGAATGTTTACCTAGGCATATGTCACTTTAATGAGTACTGTCTAAAGCTCCATTTAAAGTACCTCTTAGCACTATGCACTTTATTATAACAGTTCCTTTCACCTGCTGCGACTAGTTTTTATCTGATTGTTTAAATCATTTTAGTATTTATTAAATAATGTTTCTCCGTTGGTGTACCACTCGTGGGGCCAGTTTATGGAATGTACAGTTAAATTTTCCTAACTTAGTGCGGCAATTGTAAAATTTGCATTGATGATTTTATGACAAATATAATTGTATGTATTTTTGTTTTATCATCGCTTTTATGGTTGTGTTATGCAAATCGAATAAAGCTTTAAAAAAAAAAAAAAGAGTTCCAACGTGTTGCCACATCCTGGATGAGTGCTTTGACTGGCATGTTATATTCACGTTGAATGATCCTCAGCTGCTTCTGAGCTTTAAAAGAATGGCTGAAATGAGTGCATTTTCTTCGCAGATGGTCAGTAAGTTGCTGACTATGGTTTATTTTTCCAGAAAGTCTTGAACTATAACGTTTATGCAGTGCGCCAAACACGAAACCCTGAAATAGGAACCAAGGTGCATGGCCTCAAGTACATTACTGCCATTATCTGTGATAACAAAAACAATACTAAGCCTTCTTGGGTGCAGCCATTCAAAAACCTTGCTGTGAAACTCTTGCAAAATGTTTACAGCAGTATGAGGTTTCCCCATGGTGAACATGGATACAGTTGCATGTTTCCGAGTAGCTTTAAAAATCTCAGCTGTGTCAACAACACCTGGTTCAGATAGCTTATCTCTAACCCCCACAAAAGAGGACCAGTGTGCAGTGATGCACATGTATTCTGGGGCTTGGGAACTGGTCCACATGCCTGTTGTCAGGTAGATATTGTGAACAGCACTCTGCTGCAAAGCTTGTCCAACCAATTCCAGCACATCATGATGTAGTGCCGGAACAGCAATTCTTGCGAAATAGGACTGGCTGGGAACCTTCCATTTAGGGCAGATGGCTGACACAAATTACAGGAAACCCACCCCTTCCACAAATGAAAAAGGGAGAAGGTCCAGTGCTATCATTTTAGCCAGCTTCGCATTGTACAACCGTGCCGTTGGGTGGTTGCGTTGGAACTGCCCCTCCAACCTAAGCATGCTCTCAATGGTAGGCTGGATTACTTTCCTTTTTGGTGCTGTTGTTGTCATTAACCCACTTAGACTCAACGACGCAGTTTGTCTCATTGCAGTACTCAGTCGCCTTGGTGTCTCAGCCTGACTCTGAGTATGGCTGTTACTGCGGTGCCACTCATATGTTACTGAGGAAGATATGGGCGGTACCACCGCACTACTGGGGACTGGGCTCGAAATGCCTCCCTCTTCTTCACCTTCCACCACAATAATATCGTCCCCTGATTCTTCATGCCCAACTTCAATGTGTTGAGTTTTTTTTTACTTTGTTTTAAGTGAAGTAGGTGATTCTCCCACACAATATTGTGGTGTATTCTGAGATGACTTGCTTGACCTCCGGTACCATAGTTTGTACCAAGCTTACCCCGCTGAACACCTTGTCGACAAATTGAGCATATAGCAACGTTCTCCTCCTTGGTGCTAACAGAAAAAAAGTCCCAAACTGGGGAGGAGAACTTTCTGGCACTGCTGGATGTGCCACTTTCAATAACAGATGAACTGGAGGGTGTGCTTGACTGTGACTCTGTGCAGCTACGCTGTGACTTTTACTACCACTACCTACTGAGATGGTTGAGCTGGATGTAGGTCCCTGCCGGGCCTTTGAAAATATGGCAGCTGGAGGTTTTGGTGGTGTAACCTGTGTTGGTGGTATCGGTGCTACATCGCCCTCAGTAGTAGCGTTTCTGGATAGGGTGAGGCTCTTGGTCTCCAGTTCAGTTCAAAGAACTTTATTCGGTTAAAACATATAACCATAAAAGTAACAAACATACAAACAAATTACATTAATTACAATGAATACAGCTCATAATTATTAGTGCAAAGAGGGAGATCAAATAGACAGTTACACAATGAAGTAAAATTTAAGCCATTTCAGTTATCATTTGTTTTCGTGATTTAAAAACACTTTTAAGAAAATTTAAAACCACAGTTACAGTTAAAACCATATCCAATCTCTGTAACTCTAAAAAAGCTGGGCGGCATCTGGTTAAGTTCATTTCTTTTAAAAAAGGGATGATAATTTATCTACGATGGGCACCATAGAGTCTGCAGAAAAATTAAATATGGATATCTGACTGAATTGAGGACCCGTCACATGGACAGGTGGGCAACATACGATTCCATGAGTTCATATTAGGGAAGGACACCAGTCTAAAAAACATACAGAATCTAAAACGAGTTAAAAGAAAGCGATCGTAGTTTGACATGGGCAGGGATAAATATGGCTGTACAGAGTTAGTCTCACAGAGAGTAGGAAGGTGGGAATGTACCGATTGTTTCAAGGTTTCAGTTCTCTTCCTCTTAGCCTCAAGATGGTCCAGGCAGAGGGTTTTTAGTGTCTTCCTGGGAATGCTACCCAATGAAGATGGATCCAAATAGTAAGAGTAGCATCCAATCTCAGACAAGAAACACTTTACATATCCCAACCATTCCACTCTATGCACGTGATCCAAACTGAGGATGTCCTGTAACAAGGCCCGATTCATAACACATTCATTTGTGGTCCATACCCTGTGCCACAGTAGGATAGGTTGAATTTTGATAATGTCTGTTATGTAAGGTTGGCCGAGTTCTGCATGACAGTTGTAAGTTGCTGCACATTGTGGGACAGCAAGGACTTCCCTCAGAAATTTGTTTTCCACCACCTGGATTGGATCAACATTTGCGTACCCCCAGAAGCCTGAACCATAGGTGGCAACGGATATACATGTTGCTCTATATATGGTTAACATTTCTTTTATCGGCTTCATGCCCAGTTTTCTGACAAAATTCTTTAAAGCCATGATCGTTTTCATAAATAAAAGTGTTCTAGCCTTAATGGCACTTGTCCAAGAGCCTAACTCATGAAATAAAATACCCAAATAAGAAAAGGTTGGGGTATTATCTAACGGCACATTGTTTAAAAACATCCGCTTCATGGGTTTACCTAATTTAGTGCCACAGTTCATAGTAAAAGTTTTGCTACAGTTTACTCGTAAGTCTAAATTCAGCATAAAATTCTCAAAACTAACTACTAGTTTTTGTAGAGCCCGGGGAGTACGAGCCATGAGTACGGCGTCATCTGCATACATGAGTGCCGGGATTGCCCTCCTCCCCACCCTGGGCATATCTCCGCACTCCTGCAGCAGGTGATGCTCAAGCCCATTAATATAAAGAAGAAATAAAAAAGGTGCTAGAACGCAACCTTGTCGCACTCCCCGGCCCACGCTGAATTGTCTGGAGCATTCGCCCCCCTACCGTAGCGAACAGAAGCTGTGGCTCCTCTATAGAGATCCCTCAAGAAACAAATTATAATGTTATCCACACCCAATCCTTTCATTATTGCCCACAATTTGTTGTGTGATACGCAGTCGAACGCAGATGAAAGATCTACAAAAGTAAGATACAGGCGTTCTGATTTTATCCTTATATATTTATGCTGCAGAAACATTAAATTTAAACCTTGCTCAATTGTGCCAATCCCTTTTTGAAAACCAAATTGCAAATCGCTCATAATTTCATTTTCCTCCGCCCAGCTTTGGAGTCTTGCCAACACTATACGTCCCAAAATTTTTATTGATGAATCAAGAAGGGAAATTGGCCTGTAACAGGCACAGCTGTTTCTATCCCCCTTCTTGTAAATTGGGACGATGATGGATTTAAACCAAGATTCTTTTAAGCCCCCAGATAGAGCCGCATTAAAAAGTTGAACCAACATTGGGCCCCATATTTCAGTATTTGCTTTAAATAGGTCCGCAGGAATCCCATCGGGCCCAGCTGCCTTGCCACCTTTAGTTGCCCTCAAGGTAAGCAGTACCTCTTCCAGTGTCACAACCAGATTCGAACTTGGATGTGAATCCGGTCTAATATGGAAACCTCCGCCTTGGGTGTCATCCTGTGCCTTATAAAGATCAGAGAAATGATCTACCCAATTATCTTCATTTATTGCGATCTCAATTCGCGCCGTATGGGTTTTATAGGGGAAGGGGGTATTATCTTTGGGGCGGGAGTGATGTGCGTGATGACTGGCTCGACTTCATCAACATCATCCCCCTCTTCTACATCTACCTCCATAACTCTAAGTTTTTCTGGAACCTTCCTTTTCAGAAGCATTGTCTTGTGGCATGCATCACTCTCAGACTGAGCTGGTGGCTGCCAAGTTGCATCACAATCATCAGAAGCGGGGCTTGAAGAAGAAGAAAATGGACTAAGCCTCCTTTTCCTTGCTGGTGGTCTGTAAGACAATAGATCTTCCGAAACAGTGGTTTGCTTGATTTCCTGAAATGCCCCTACTTTAGGAGCAACAACTATTATTGTGGGCTGTTCTTGCAGCTGCTGCTGTTCTTGCGACTGCTGCTGTTGTTGTTACGGCTGCACACTTATCTGCTGAGTTTCCACCTGCGTTGATTGTGTACTACTTTGCGATAATGAAATGTTAACCTCGCTGCTCGTTAGTAGACTGGCTACCTCTGCGACACTCAAGGGCTTGGGCCTAGGTTGTTAAGGTTGGACCGCTGGTGCAGAGGCGCTGCTCCCAGCTTGGTTCCCCGGACAACGCTGCTGCAGGCGTAATTTTTTGGGTCCCAAAATAAACATTGGCCGGCACACCAGTCGTGGTTAATGGCACTTCCTTTTTCTGTTCCTTCTTCTCACCGGCAACTTTCTTGGTACTGGACCTGGTACCTTTCTTTGGGGCCATCTTCTTCAGATGTCAGGCACACGTTGACGTGATGCGCAGCAGGACTTCTTTCTGACTGGCATTACAACGGGTGATGATGATGATACTTCCTCTTCTGGATTTTTGTGCACCTAAAAGCAAATAAGCCAGGAGAAGAACATCAGTGAAATGTTGCATTTGTTGCTGTGGTTCAGTTACTACTGTAATAGTACAAACAAAATATATAGTCTATCCATTTTTGAGACTTTGTCAACAAGGGCTATGTTATACTACTGTGTACACACACTACACTCTCAGGAAGGATAGGAAAGAGAATAAGAACCACCAAAACAAAAATGTAATGGAAGAGTGGTGGACCCTATTTGCCATTAAATTATTTGAGCATCATATCATTTGTGGAGCTGCTGCTGGCAAAGGGGATTAATGGATGGAAGCAGTAAGCCAATAGGAAAACCATGCAAGCCTATATGGCAAAAGCAGGACACTAATAACTCCCACCACAAAAAAAGGCCACCAGCCACATGGGCACTCATAAATCATAGGCAACAAGCAGGGGGCCTGGGAAACACCAGGATCTGACAAATGGCCTATAAAAGCCAGGCAAAGGATGCATGCTAAAGCACACTGTTCTGCCTTTTTAATGCAATAAAATGCAAAAACGAAAATTCTCAGGCCCAAAAAAGGTCCGCATTTTGCATGCATTGCACACCAACACACACCAGTCCCACACAACAAAGGCATGTCTTTAAGACACCCAACATCAGAAAGCACACCCCAAAAAAACACTTTTCCCAACTCAATCCAATGCCATCCTTGCCCTAAATGATGTCTAAATTCAACAGACCACACAGAAACACTTGATTAATAAAGCTGTGGCTACCTGCTCTGAGCCAACTGGATGAAAGCAGGCCTGTTGGCAGACAATGCCAGACAAGCTTGCAGGCCTAGGCTTCAAAATGGCCACCAGCCACATGGCCAGGCCCAACAGCAGAAAGCACACCCCAAAAAAACACATTTCCCAACTCAATCCGGTGCCATCCATGCCCTAAATGATGTCTACATTCAACCGACCACTCAGAAACACTTGTTTAATGGAGCTGTGGCTACCTGCTCTGAGCCTACTGGATGAAAGCAGGCCTGTTGGCAGGCAAGGCCAGACAAGTTTGCCGGCCTAGGCTTCTAAATGGCCACCGGCCACAAGGCCAGGCCCAACAACAGAAACCCCACCCCAAAAAACACATTTCCCAACTCAATGCAATGCTATCCATGCCCTAAATGATGCTTGAAAATGAAATAAATAAAAAAAAACACAGAAGGAACAGTTGCTTTATCATGCACACACCCATGAGGCCATGACTAGCTTTGGGCCTACTGACTACTAGTCTAATACCCACAACATTTAAACAAAAAGGAATGATAGTTACCAAAAGTAAATTGTAGCTGCAACAACTGCAATGCCTCCAATCAAACAGACACAACAACCACTTACTTGTAAAATATCCAATTCAAAAATCCTCAAATCCAATGGCAGTGATGCAGCAGACAAAACGAGTGATCTTTCCAGCTCAAAATCCAAAGTCAAAATGAGCAGCAGATGGACAAAGCACTGGGAGGAGCCTTCTGGACAGGAACAGGAAGTTGGAGATTCTGTGCACTTCCTCCCTCTCACCCCATTTATTTTAAAAAAGGACTCCTTGCACAAAAAAGGACAGCCAAATGTCAATCTGAGGAGTTTTTTTCATCCAAATCAACATTTGCAGAAGGTTTTATGCTGCTAGAGCTGATATTCTTCTCCAAATTGAAAATTTTAGATGTTAGAGTTCTCGAGCTTCGCATTACTTCTGCCGGATGTCGATGGCGCGTCCAAAATAACGTGTTTGCGTTCTCTCGCTCCCTGTCGCATTGGATATGACGTGTTCGCGTCCTCACGCTCTCGCTCACAGTGGATAATGACGTGTTTGGGTTCTCTCGCTCCTTGTTGCGTTCGATATGATGTGTTCCTGTCCTCATGCTCTCACTCGCGGTAGAGAATGACGTGTTCGAGATCTCATACTCTCGTGGTGCATGATCGTGAGACGAATGACGTGATTGCGAGATAGCGCAAACGGATACCAACATCTCGTGGAGCCTACGACCGGATTGGGAAAACTTGTCGGCGAACACGGGGATCCAGGCAAGTCGATCGCGTGCGCGAGAACTTATTTTTTGAACACGTGCATGAAAAAAAATTCCGGTACGCTGCGAATCGTGGAAATTTACGCATTTTCGCGCTCTCCGCGGAACGTGAAAATGTCAGATTATCGCATTTTCCGCAAGCATAACGGAATTTGATGCCCACCCATAATTGTGATCCAGTTTAAATGAGAAGTTTGAGAACCAAGGAGCATATTAGCAAGAAATAGTGATATTTATCGCTAAATGCGCTTAGCGCATTTTTTTTATCGCTGCCTATCGCTGAATATGTTAGCGGAGAAAACCTGCCATTAGCAACGTTTTTCTCCATTGTGCTAAAATATCCAGCGATAGTGACAAAATAAGTGAAAATCGCTGGAAATCCAGCGATATTCTCGCATTAACGTCAATGGGGACTTAACTTGAAGATCCATAAATAAGCAAGTAATGTTTTTACTTTCCGTCTACATTTCAACAGCTCTAAAGATAAGAACAACACAACTGCCTGAATCGACGGCGGATATGCAAATCTTCAAACTAGAGAGTACAACAATGGCTTCAACCAGAACCTTAATCTTAATGAATATATACGCAAATCCCAAAAAATCTCTCAAAAAAACACTCTTCCAACGTATCACCTCTGTGGTCTCAAACATGCGTTTGGAATATTCTGACTGGGAGATAATTCTCACGGCGATTTCAATTCAAACCTCCTACAGCAACCGGAGGACAAAGCTAACATCAACGCCGCAAATGAAATTTGGAATGTCTTGCCACAGGTGGTCCCTCAGGCAAGGAAGAACGATAAGGAGGGTAAACAACTCATGTGGGACCTTGAAAATCTCGGTCTAAGAGCATCAAACGGAAGAACCAATCAAGACAACCCTCCCTCCATGACCTACACAGGCCACAACTCCTGCTCCATACTGGACTACACACTTGTCACTCTACCCCTGCTTAGTCAAATACAAGACTTCCACATCATCTGTTCTCTGGACAGCGACCATTCTAAACAGCACTTTGAGATCACGATGGACAACCCTAAACACGCACCAGCTCCGACGCTACCAGGCAATATCTCGACCATCAACCTGAAGCGGCTCAAGTGGACAAGTGAATCCCTCCCACGGATAGCAAACAATGCCAAAAATTTACTAGAAGAGTTCCTGACAGAGAACGCCCTGAGCCCAGACACCTGGAATAACTACTTGAAGCAACTCCCAAGGACTAATTCGAATAACAATACGAGAACCTCTTTCCAATTTAACATCGTATTTAATAGATCAGCACTACTATTAAAGAGGTACTTGAAAAAATTAACACATCGAGCATGTGGGCAAACCCAAAATGCCAGCGTCTGGGCAGCAGTACGCAAGGTCAGGACTCAATACCAGAAACTAATATGGATCGAAAAACAAAATCTCCAAAACGAGTTCTGGTCTAAATTACTGCACAATATAAAGAAAGCTGATTCGCGGGCCTTTTATTTACAAGTTAACTCCGTAAATCGGACAGCCCAACCAATAAGCACGGCCTGTATAACCGAGTCGGAATGGTCTCAACACTTAATGGACACATTCTCAATTAACAACTTGAGCACAGCTACAACCTTGGTTATCGAAGCAATAGACAACCCAGAGCGGGAAGACACCGCCCCAGTGTACCAAGGGAACAGCGCAAAGGTTCATGGAACAATGGCATTATGCTTCAGGCAAGACGACGAACAAAGCATCTAAAAAATAATTGGAAAAAGTAGGCAAGACAGTGCCCCAGGTCCAAACGGCATTCCGCAAGCCATCTACAAGGAGGTCCCACACTACTGGGCTAGTAAATTTAACTTACTGTTTCGAACGGTAACCAACACAGGTGGCATTCCCGAGAGTTGGAGGGGGGCGATCAGAACTCCAATCTATAAAGGCGGAGACCGCAAGGATCCGAACAACTACCGTCTGATCGCCCTCTTTGACGCCGAAGCAAAATACTATGCGTCATCGATACTAGCAGACCTGGCTGAATGGTCTGAAATGAACAGTAAAATACCACTGAATCAGACCCTATTTCGCAGCGGTATGGGAACAATGACGAATGCTATGGCCCTATGCCTGATCGCTGAGAAAAGTCCACAGAATTCCCAGGAGCTTTACACCAGTTTTGTGGACTTTAAGGCCGCATTTGATCGCGTCAACAGGCAAATGCTATGGGCAAAATTAAAACACCTTGGCCTACCAGACTCAATCCTCTTGCCTATTATTGACCTCCACACCTAAACCTGGATGCAGGTAAAAATTGATAATGGGCGCCGCCTGACCAGGATGATCCACACCGCCGATGGATTAAAGCAAGGCTGCGTCTTGCCTCCACATCTATTTAATTTATTTATGAGCGATCTGGTAGAAAGCCTAGACAAGGTTAACGCGCTTCCTCCCAGGCTAGGCACCCTTCGTCTAACGCACTTATCGTACGCGGACGATGTGGTACTGTTGAGCCAGACAAGAATCGGCCTTCAACGCCTGGTACACGACCTTTCTAGTTACACAAAAAGGAACCTGTTAACAATAAACATCAGGAAAACAAAGACAATGCTCATAACACGACGACGCAAAAATCCGCCAACCTTCCGAATAAATAATGATCAGCTGGAAGCCGTAAACAGCTATAAATATTTGGGGGTACACCTAGACAAGCGCCTAAACTTCCTAGTGCATTTCAAAGACATAGAAAGAAAGGGGGCCACCTTACTGCACGCCTTCGCCAGTTTGGCAGTCGAGCTAAAGGGTCCTCTTGTCTCCCCTATGCTAACCGCAATGAAAGCAAAACTATTGCCCACAATAGCATATGGGAGTATTTTGCACCATGGGAAAAGCGCCACCCTCCTGGACAAAATTAAAACTAAAGTCTATAAACGGGTTTTCTTGTTATCGAATAGTTCCTCTCCAGCGCAAGTCAGACTTGAATTTGGATTACAATCTCAAGTTTTACTGAAAAAATACGAGGCCATCAAATTCTGGCACAACGTCTGGAGGAACCAGGAGAATAAAATGAACGGTGCACTTTGGGAAGCGATCAAGACAAGCCAGAATTCTGAGTACTTAAAATACCTAAAGCTCTCACTAGAGGCAACTGAGCTGGGAACATTGTGGGAAACAAAACTGCCAGTTCCTTCGCTTAACCAGGTGGTTAAAAGGATTGCTAAGAAACATTCGTTTCTTAATGACAAAATAACCTTTAGTACCCGAACTCATGCCTGGATGACTTTTAAATCGTATACAAGGCCTGCCCCTGCACCCTATCTAGACACTGCATTCTCGTTGATACTCAAACGAAAATTCCGCCATTTAAGGCTGGGCATTCTGCCCACAAGACTAGACCAACCTAAATGGAGACCACAAGATACAACGGAATGCGACCTTTGTGGTGCAGGCAAACAAGACATTATCCACATAGTTTGCATCTGTCCAGCCATCAATCAGTCAATCAGGGGTTTGTTAAAGCGTGGCTACTCACCCGTAAGGGTCTCAAGGCGCTAGGGGTGGGGGGGTGTGCAGGTTCCATTCTATCAAGGAGGGGGTCTGTCGAAGAGCCAGGTTTTGAGGTTTCTTGGGAAGATGGGGAGCGATGTTGTCTGTCTGAGGTGGAGCGGAAGGGCGTTCTATGCTTTGGCCACGAGGAAAGAGAAGGAGCGGCCTCCCGATCTGGTCTTTCTGGTGCGCGAGACCACGGCGTAGGAGAGCTGGGCTGATCGTAGGGTCCTTTGGGGTGCGTGGAATTTGAGTCGGCTATTCAGGTATGCTGGTCCGGTGCCGTGGAGGGCCTTGTGTGCGTGGGTGAGCATCTTAAAGGTGATTCTCACCTCGACGGGGAGCCAGTGGAGTATGCGCAGGTGCTGGGAGATGTGGCAGTGTTTTGGCAGGTTGAGGACCAGTCTTGCGGCGGCGTTCTGGATGTTCTGTAGCTTGCAGATGAGGTTTTTGTTTATTCCGGCGTAGAGTGCATTGCCGTAGTCGAGTCTGCTGGTGACCAGGGCGTGAATGACTGTCTTTCGGTGTTCGAGGGGGATCCATTTGAAGGTCTTACGAAGGAGGCGGAGGGTGTGGAAGCAGGAAGATGAGACAGAGTTGATCTGGCGGTCCATTTTGAGCTCGGAGTCCAGGATGATTCCCAGGTTGCGTGTGTGGTCTGTGGGGCTTGACGGGTTTCCGAGGGCGGTGGGCCACCAGGTGTCGCTCCAGGCGTCGGGGTTTTGGCCCATGATGAGTACTTCTGTTTTGTTGGTGTTTAGTTGTAGGCAGCTGCTTTTCATCCATTTGGCGACGGCTTCCATGCCTTCTCGAAAGTTGCGTCTGGCGGTGTTGGGCTCGTTGGATAGGGAGAGGATGAGCTGGGTGTCGTCTGCGTATGACACGATGTTGAGTCCGTAGGTTCTGACGATGGGGGCAAGTGGAGCCATGTAGACATTGAAGAGCGTCGGGCTGAGGGAGGAGCCCTGGGTACTCCACAGGTGGTAGGTGTGGGGTCCGAGAGGAAAGGGGGGAGTCTGACCCGCTGAGTCCTGCCGGAGAGGAAGGGGCAGATCCAGTCGAGGGCCGTGTCTTGGATTCCTGCATTGTAGAGTCTGCGTATTAGGGTGCGGTGGGAGACTGTGTCGAACGTCGCTGATAGGTCGAGGAGGATGAGGGCTACTGTTTCTCCTTTGTCCAGTAGGGTGCGGATGTCGTCTGTTGCGGCGAGGAGGGCGGTTTCCGTGCTGTGTTTTTTTCTGAAGCCGGATTGGGAAGAGTCGAGGATGTTGTGTTCTTCAATGAATGTGGCGAGTTGGCTGTTGATGGCTTTCTCGATGACTTTCGCTGGGAACGGGAGCAGGGAGATGGGTCTGTAGTTTTTGAGGTCAGTGGGGTCCGCTGAGGGTTTCTTTAGGAGGGGGTTCACCTCGGCGGGTTTCCAGTCATCGGGGAACGAGGCAGTCACCAGGGAGCGGTTGATGGTGTGGCAGAGCATGGGTGCAATGGTGTCGGCGGCTCTGTTGAAGATGTGGTGGGGCAGGGGTCCGTAGGGACCCCTGAGTGGATTGACTTCATTGTCTTCAGTGTGTCTTCGGTGGTGAGGGCTGTCCAGTCATCAATCGCTGGTTTCCTGGTGTCGGGGGTGGTTGGTGAGGGTTCAGTGTGTTGGTTGTCTTCGTCGAAGTTGTCGTAGATGCTCTTGATTTTGCGGTGGAAAAAGGTGCTGAGTTTGTCGCAGAGGTCTTGTGAGGGAGGGATGTCGGTAGACTCGCTGGTGGGTTGGGCGAACTCCTTGATGATGCTGAAGAGTTCCCTGCTGTTGTGTGCATGGGTGGAGATTCTGTCTTCAATCGCTTTTTTCCTCGTTTCTCTGATGAGTTGATGGTGGGCGTTGGTGGCGGCTCTGAAGTTGTTGTGGGCTTCTGTGGATTTGGTGTTTCTCCAGGCCTTTTCGAGGCGGCGGCATGTGCGCCTGGATTCTCGAAGTTCGGTGGTAAACCATCTGGCTCTCTTGGCACGGGTATTGTTGTTTTTCTTGAGTGGGGCTATGGTGTTGGTGCTGTCCGAGATCCATCTACGCAGGGTTCGGGCTGCGGTGTTGGGGTCGTCGTTTTCCGCGATGGTTGGGGTGGAGTTGTTGAGTGAGTAGGTGAGCTGGTCGTTGGTGATTTTGGTCCAGTTTCTTTGTGGAAGCAGGTGCTGGTGTCTGTGGATGGTGGGTGTTCTGAAGGTGAAATGGACGCAACGATGGTCGGTCCATGGGAGTTCGGTGGTGTGGCTGAAGGTGATGGAGTTTCCTGTAGTGAAGAGGGGGTCGAGGGTGTGCCCTGCTGAGTGCGTGGGCTCGGTCACGATCTGGCGGAGTCCAATGTTGTGGAGGTTGTCCAGGAGACATGTGGTGTTGGGGTCCAGTTGATTGTCGAGGTGGAAGTTGAGGTCTCCCAGCAGGGTGTAGTTGGTGGATGCGATGGCCTGCGGGGAGATAATGTCCGTGATGGAGTTGGCGAAGGGTCCGCGGGGTCCAGGGGGTCGGTAGATGAGGGTTCCTCGGAGGGCGGCGGTGGGGCTGGCCAGTATCTTGAAGTGAAGGTGTTCCATCAGTTCTGTGGACTCGTCAGGGAGTGTGCTCAGACGGAGGCTGGATTTGTGGACGATGGCGATTCCTCCTCCTGGGTGGGTGGGGCGGTCCTTCCTGGAGATCTTGTATCCTTGGGGGATGGCGATGGCGATGTCCGGTCCCGAGGTGGTGATGGTCCAGGTTTCGGTGAAGAATGCTACTGCTGTCAAGTAGGTCCCAGATTTCTTGTGGAGGGATCGGACGTTGAGGAGGATGCATTGCAGGGTCTTCGGTTCGGTTGTGTTCTTGTGGGCGGGTTGTGCTGGATCCGTTTTCTTGGCGGTGCTGCAGGTGTGCCGGCAGCGGTGACAGCTGAAGGGTCCATGGGTGTCGGCTGGTGATGCTAGCTTGCAGTTGTTGTTGCAGCCTGGGTTGAGTGCGTGGAGTGCTGCTGGGTCGTAGCGTTGGCGGGGCGGAGGTCCAGGGTTCCTGGTGCTGGTCGCGGACGGGTCGCAGACGGGAGCAGGCGTGCTTGCCTTTGACGCGCCTTCGGTGCACCAGCGGGAGAGCAATTTCACTGACAACGAGTCAGTGTTCTTGCTCGCCTGTCCCTGCAATGGCCGCCATTAAGTAGGGGTCGGGGAGGGCTGGACAGCTGGGAGGCGGGAGCGGGGAAGGGGCCGGTCGCGCTGGGAGGGAGGGGCCGCGGGGGCAGCAGCGGCGGGGAAAGGTAAAGGGAGGAAAGAAGGGATAAAGAAAAAAAACGACTGAAGGAGCAGAGGGAGAGAAAGGGAAAATGGGCATAAATAAGGCACAAAAGAGCAGAGATGCAGAAAAGAGCAGAAAGGTGAAAGATAGAAAGGGTACAAAAACGAGTGAAGGAGCAGAGGGAGAGAAAGGGAAAATGGGCAGAAATAAGGCACAAAAGAGCAGAGATGCAGAAAGGTGCAGAAAGGTGAAAGATAGAAAGGGTAGAAAAATGAGTGAAGGAGCAGAGTGAGAGAAAGGAGACAGAGGTCCACTGGACCACCAGGGATGAGGCGCAGGGAAAACCTGCGGGTGGAGGAGGGCCTCGATCACCAACACTCAAGAGTGCATGGGCAGGGGCACCTCACGTAATGGTGGAGCTGCGAGGGTGGGAGAGCAATTTCACTGACAATTAGTCAGTGGTCTTGCGCCATGTGTCAAGGTCGGCGGCACTGGCTTAAGGACAAAATTAACGAGCAAGGAGTCCGCACCTGCCGATCTGCGACAGTCCATATCCTATGTTCAGCGGACCCCCAATTGATCTGCAGATCAGTAAAATTCCTGGACAGTTTTGTGAAAAAACGAGGCCCGCTGCCATAGGCCCAATCCTCATTGAGACTTAAGAATACTGTTGAAAGACAAATTTGTGCTCTGGAAGATTTTATTGAAACTGGTGATAGATTCTTTGCTACATAGTCTTTATGCTTTTTTATATATTTCTTTCCCTTTCCCTTTTCATATTTATTATTCTCTATTACAGCCCCAAAAGTTTTTGTTTTAAATGCTGCAGAATGCTACATATGGTAATGGTTTTAATTAACCGAACAATAAAGAATTTACTAACTTACTTGCAAGTAATGTTTTTAGCAGGCGTTAGATAATAGCGATAATCGCGCTTAGTGTGATTTTTTTATCGCTATGCCTGCCTTGCTAATAGGCGATAGCTGTGTTAGTGACTGCTTTCAGTCGCTAACAGTTAGGTTACGCCCACTGTGCATGTCATTAGCGATAAATATCGCTGACATGCAAGGTGGGCCCCAAACCGGTCGCTATCGCCTAAAAGTTGTCGCTAACTGCTGTTAGCGACAGCGTGCTGATAGGGCGATACCGCTTTAGCGGTAAAAAGTGCTGCTAAAGCGGCGATACGGCCCTTGCTAATATGCCCCCAACTTATTAGTGCATAGGTTAATTCACAAAATTCCACTGGTTGCAAAAAAAATTCCTTTTTGGAATTTTGAAAGTAATATTCAGTGACCAGTATTTTGTGCACACCCTACATTTGGGAGTAGGCAGTGGAGCACTACAAGCTCTCAAACAAACTTTCACAAAAAAAGTGTCCTGCTTAAAAAAAGTTATTTTTATTTAATGCAATCATAGACACAGTTGTCTGCGCTGACACCAGCATGCCACCATTCCTAAGATGACATGCAATTGAAGTAAGTCGTAATTTGCAACCTATATCATTCATTTTCATGTGGAAGACTACATTGTGATAGGTTAGTTGCAAAAACAACTTGTTGCAATTTGTGAGTCATACTTTTTGTCCAGTGTTATGTACAGCGCCTTTATTTCCCGAGATTTGGGT
This sequence comes from Lissotriton helveticus, assembly GCF_964261635.1. Taxonomy (NCBI): domain Eukaryota; kingdom Metazoa; phylum Chordata; class Amphibia; order Caudata; family Salamandridae; genus Lissotriton; species Lissotriton helveticus. The sequence goes on from NC_136064.1 coordinate 130,885,130, forward strand.
TGTCGTTTTGCTGCCTGGTGTTCTGCATTTCAGGGCTGCGCACAAGAGGTGATCATTGTTAGTGTTTTATCACAAGTCTTCAGATCAGCATTCTGAGCCTTTGATGTTGGATATCACTTCCTGCTTGGCATGGTGGATATGTGTATATTTTAAATTAATTTTCTGTATCATGGGTTTAGCAGTCAGAGCCAATGTACTGAGGGAGCATCACAAGAGATTCAGCAGAACAAAACACATGAGCAATCAGAGTAAGATGTCACAGGACAAAAAGATTTTGTTGGATATTTTGATGATGAGCCTTGAAATTTGAAGTAAGGTAGAGAGACTTAGCTTTACATTACTCATAGAGTGTTCTATATTTTAATGATTTCTGCCGCTGTATGGAATTGTCCAAACCTTCAGAAATACATAGGACCTGAAAAGATATATTCAGACCTAACTAGAGTCCCATGATGCTACTGGTGCAGGTATTACCTCAGGTCTGAGCAGGTAGACCAAATGTTGCAGTGTCTGGATCATTCTTGAACAGGTGTTGGGACTGGATGTGTAAACTTATTGTGTAATATAATCTGCAACAGTAATAACTGATGAACAAAAACCTGCAGTCCTCATTCAGATGAAGAGTGCAGAAAGGGGAGAGCAGAAGAAAGTTTTTTGTTGTGTATTTATATAGTAGTATTTTGTGTATGCACAAAGTTACCTCCAAATCAACTGAGCAACCAGCGTGGTTTCATTGGTCTGCTTAGCTATGGTTTAGTGTCATTAGGGATTATCAAGTATTCAACATAGAAGAAGACAGGCAGGGGAAGTGCATGGGATTTCCCCGTTTTTTTGATTAAATCTGTTTTTATCGTTTTAAAATGTTCCATCTTGTTGAAAGGCAAAAAGCATCACATAACGTCGACCATACCTTGAACCATTTAGCGATAGCAAATAAACATACCGGTGGACTAGTAATGGAACAAGTGTACATGTCGATGACAGTAGTGGCCTAGTCACAAGCTGAACCTTGACAGGATATACGTCATTGTGCATTAGTGACATGGTTCCAGTAGTATGGGGCACAGAGTCTACTCAGATTCTTCAGGATACATATGTGCACAGATGTTAAAAATAAAAACACAAAAAAGAGGGCAAAACTCAAAAGAAAACCAATAACCAAGAACAGCAGCATAGTCCGATTGTTGGATGTGTATTCTGTACTGTGTCCCCCCCGCTTCCCCCTAACCCCGCCGTCCTGCCCCATGGCCCCCCGCAGGCAGACACCACCATCCAGAGATCTTAGCAATGTCCACCCTTAGCGCCAGATGGTGCACTTGTGCTTACATGGTGACGCAAATGACCCCTGGTGGATTATTCATCATTCTACATAAGGGTGCCTTCCTCGTGTTCAGATCGCCCCTCTGTGCTGTCCCACCAGTTTGGGTCAAGGCCTGGAGTAGACCCTCCCATTGTGTCATAATAGGTGTCTTTCGGAGTCCCAGCGTTTCCTCCGTAGGATAGTTATTCCCTCTGCCTTGGCCCATGCTAGGAGCAAATACAGTCATGCCCGTATGCGCAGCTGGTCTGGCTCCTTCCATCTTTTGGTTAGTAGTCGCTAAGCCAGCACCAGCTCCAAGTCGAGAAAGCGAGAGGAAACTTTTGTGGCCGGTGTTCTGTGAAAGTGGTGCAACAGGTAAACAGGCCATTCAAAGGGTATTGTGCGGCCCGTGCACATGTATACCACCTCCCCAACCAACCTAAAGTAGAAGTATAGCTTGTGGCAGCTCCACAGCATGTGTATTAACCCAGTTCCCAACTCCTCGGCAGCAGGGACATACCGGCTTTGTGCGATGAAAGTACCTATTGATCTTTTTGGGTGTAAGGTATGCTGTTTGAAGTATAAACAGTTGTATTTGGCAGAACCTCATATTTATGGGTATGTGTGTTGGACTCTGCAATATCCTACCCCATTCCCTATCCACTAGTGGCCGCGACAGGTCTATTTCCCATTTGCGGCATAGTGATTCCAAAATTGCTGCGTGTGTACGTAGGGATGTCACAAACCATGGAATCAAGTGTCTACCTCGCCCCATAACATAAAGGTACTGTATGGTAAGGTATTGACTCGGCTCCTCCTTCACATCCCCATATAGAGGTCGGCGTCAGGATCAATGAGCGGTGTTTTAGAAATTGCCTCTGTGGCAGCCCCATCTCTTTAACCAGGGATTTATACGACATGAGCGTGCTGCCCGATACAAGCTTCCCAGGGTCTGTATTTCTGCTTCTTGCCACTCCTCAACTTTAGAAGATGTATGAACACTCTAGTGTTATGGCTGGAGTAAACGGGACCGTGGCTCTAGTAAGTGATAAACTGCAGCGGTAGCATTTGTAGGCCCCACCATAAGGAGTTCAAGTTCAAGTTCAGGAATGTGTATTGCGCAGCCACTCACCCAGAGGGTCTCAGTGCGCTTGAGGGATGGTGGGGGCATTATTTATCGAATAGCCAGGTTTTAAGCTGCTTTCTGAAGGAGGGGTGGTCCTGCGTAAGGCGGAGGTGAGTGGGGAGAGAATTCCAGGTTTTGGTTGCTAAGTTGGAGAAGGATCTTCCTCCCATGTTGGATCTGTGGATGCGCGGAATTGAGGCGAGGGCTTGATTGGATGATCGTAGTTGGCGGGTGGGTTTGTAGAGGGACAGTCGAGTGTTGAGGCATTCGGGTCCTAGGTCGTAGAGGGCTTTGTGTGCGTGGGTGAGGAGACGGAACGTTATTCTCTTGTTGACGGGGAGCCAGTGGAGTTCCTTCAGGTGATAGGAAATGTGAGCTTGACGGGGGATGTCCAGTATGAGTCTGGCGGAATTTGACGCCCACCCCTAATTGTGATCCAGTTTGAATGAGAACTTTGAGAACCAAGAGGCATATTAGCAAGAAATAGCGATATTTATCGCTAAATGCGCTTAGCGCATTTTTTTTATCGCTGAATATGTTAGCGGAGAAAACCTGCTATTAGCAACATTTTTCTCCATTGTGCTAAAATATCCAGCGATAGTGGCAAAATGCGTGAAAATTGGTGGGAATCCAGCGATATTTACGCATTAACGCAAATGGGGACTTAACTTGAAGATCCACCTTCCATTGGATAAACGTGCAAGTAGTGTTTTTAGCAGGTGTTAGATTATAGCGATAATTTTTTTATCAGTATGCCTGCCTTGCTAATAAGCAATAGCTGTGTTAGTGACTGCTTTCAGTCGCTAACAGTTTGGTTACGCCCACTGTGCATGTCATTAGCGATAAATATCGCTGACATGCAAAGTGGGCCAAAACCGGTTGCTAGCGCCTAAAATCTGTCGCTAACTGCTGTTAGCGACAGCTTGCTAATAGGGCAATACAAATATTGCCAATTTAGAGGCAAAACGTGCTGCTAAAGCGGCAATATGGCCCTTGCTAATATGCCCCCAACTTATTTGTGCATAGGTCAATTCACAAAATTCCACTGGTTGCAAAAAAATAACTTTATGGAATTTGAAAGTAATATTCAGTGACCAGTGTTTTGTGCACACCCTACAATTGGGAGTAGGCAGTGGAGCACTACAAGCTCTCAAACTTTCACAAAAAAAAGTGTCCTGCTTAAAAAAAAGTTATTTTAATTTAATGCAATCATAGACACAGTTGTCTGCTGACACCAGCATGCCACCATTCCTAAGATGACATGCAATTGAAGTAAGTCGTAATTTGCAACCTATATCATTAATTTTCATGTGGAAGACTACATTGTGATAGGTTAGTTGCAAAAACAACTTGTTGCAATTTGTGAGTCATCATTTTTGTCCAGTGTTTTGCACAGCACCTTTATTACTTGAGATTTGGGTGGTCATTTTGCTGCCTGGTGTTCTGCATTACAGGGCTACGCACAAGAGATGATCATTGTTAGAGTTTTATCACAAGTCTTCTGATCAGCATTCTGAGCCTTGTGATGTCGGCTCTCACTTCCTGCTTGGCATGGTGGATATGTGTATATTTTAAATTAATTTTCTGTATCATGGGTTTAGCAGTCAGAGCCAATGTACTGAGGGAGCATCACAAGAGATTCAGCAGAACAAAACATATGAGCAATCAGAGCAAGATGTCACAGGACAAACAGATTTTGTTGGATATTTTGATGATGAGCCTTGAAATTTGAAGTAAGGTAGAGAGACTTAGCTTTACATTACTCATAGAGTGTTCTATATTTTAATGATTTCTGCCGCTGTATGGAATTGTCCAAACCTTCAGAAATACATAGGACCTGAAAAGATATATTCAGACCTAACCACAGTCCCATGATGCTACTTGTGCAGGTATTACCTCAGGCCTGAGCAGGTAGACCAAATGTTGCAGTGTCTGGATCATTCTTGAACAGGTGTTTGGACTATATGTGTAAACGTATTGTGTAATGTAATCTGCAACAGTAGTAACTGATGAACAAAAACCTGCAGTCCTCATTCAGGTGAAGAGTGCAGACAGGGGAGAGCAGAAGAAAGTTTTTTGTTGTGTATTTATATAGTAGTATTTTGTGTATGCACAAAGTTACCTCCAAATCAACTGAGCAACCAGCGTGGTTTCATTGGTCTGCTTAGCTATGGTTTATTGTCATTAGGGATTATCAAGTATTCAACATAGATGGAGACAGGCAGGGGAAGTGCTTGGGATTTCCCTGTTTTTTTGATTAAATCTGTTTTTATCGTTTTAAAATGTTCCATCTTGTTGAAAGGCAAAAAGCATCACATAACGTCGACCATACCTTGAACCATTTAGCGATAGCAAATAAACATGCCGGTGGACTAGTAAAGGCCTAGTTACAAGCTGAACCTTGACAGGATAAATGTCATTGTACATTAGTGGCATGGTTCCAGTAGTATAGTGTACAGAGTCTACTCAGATTCTTCAGGATACATATGCGCACTGATGTTAAAGATAAAAACACAAAAAAGAGGGCAAAACTCAAAAGAAACCCAATAACCAAGAACAGCAGCATAGCCCGATTGTTGGATGTGTATTCTGTACTGTGTTCCCCCCGCTTCCCCCCAACCCCACCGTCCTGCCTTGTGGCCCCCCGCAGGCAGACACCACCACCCAGAGATCTTAACAATGTCCACCCTGAGCTCCAGATGGTGCACGTGTGCTTACATGGCGACGCAAATGACCCATGCTGCATTATTCATCATTCTACATAAGGATGCCTTCCTTGTGTTCGGATCGACCCTCTATGCTGTCCCCCCGGTTTGGGTCAAGGCCTGGAGTAGACACTCGCATTGTGTCATAATAGGTGTCTTTCGGAGTCCCAGCGTTTCCTTCCGTAGGATAGTTATTCCCTCTGCCTTGGCCCATGCTAGGAGCGAATACAATCATGCTCGTATGTGCAGCGGGTCTGGCTCCTTCCATCTTTTGGTTAGTAGTCGCTAAGTTGGCACCAGCCCCAAGTCGAGAAAGTGAGTGGAAACTTTTGTGGCTGGTGTTCTGAGAAAGTGGTGCAACAGGTAAACAGGCCATTCAAAGGGTATGGTGTGGTCTGTGCACGTGCATAGCACCTCCCCAACCACCCTCCAGTAGGGGTATAGCTTGTGGCAGCTCCACAGCATGTGTACTAACCCAGCTCCCAACTGCACGCAGCAGGGACATACCGTATCTGTGCGATGAAGGTATCTATTGATCTTTTTGGGTGTAAGGTATGCTCTGTGGAGTATAAACAGTTGTATTTGGCGGAACCGCATTCTCTATCCACTAGTGGCCGCACCAGGTCTATTTCCCATTGGCGGCGTAGTGATTCCAAACTTGCTGCGTGTGTACGTAGGGATGCTGCAAACCATGGAATCAAGTGTCTACTTTCCCCATAACATAAAGGTACTCTATGGTAAGGTATTGGCTCGGCAACTCCTTCACGTCCCCCATCTAGAGGTCAGCGTCGCGATCAATGAGCGGTGTCTTAGAAATTTCCCCGGTGGCAGCACCATCTCTTTAACCAGGGATTCATACGACATGAGCGTGCTGACCTGACACAAGGTTCCCAGGGTCTGTATGTCTGCTTCTTGCCACTCCTCAAGTTCAGAAGATGTAAGAACGCTCTAGTGGTATGGCTGGAGTATAGGGGACCAGGGTTCTCGTAAGAAATAAACTGTGGCGGTAGCATTTGTAAGCCACCACCATAAGGAGCAGTGTCAGCGCTGGGGCTTTAGCGGCGGGATGAAAGAGTTTGATAATATCAACTAAAGAGAGGGTAGGTGTTGTAGTTATGATATCATCATGGCCTCTGTCAGCTAACCAGCGGGCTATCCACTGTAATTGCCCTGCTAAATAGTAATGTTCGAAGCTAGGAGCAGCAAGGCCACCCTGATCAGTAGGCAAGTACAACTTAGCCAACGCTACCCTATGACGTGCTTTGCCCCAGAGGAAGTCCCAAAGTAATTTAGTGAGTGTGGAGTGTGAAGAAGAAGATATATATTGGCAGGTTGGCAAAGTAGTACAAGAGGCAGGGAAGGATCACCATCTTGGATAATGCTACCCTGCCGGTGACTGTTAGCGGGAGCATTTTCCAGAAATGTATTTGGGAATTAATTGCTGTCACGACCCGGCCCTGGTTACCCTCGATGAGGTCCACCGGTTGTCAAAATATCTGGACTCCTAGTTAGCAGAAAAATTCTACTTTCCCCTGAACCCTTACACCGTCTAGGAGGTAGCCTGGGTCCTGAGTGTCCCCCCTGAATGCATAAAGGCAGGACTTGTTGGCATGTCCTCTGAGTCCCGAGAGAGTGGTGAAGTCGTGTAATATGTGTTACATCCAGGTCGGAATATTATTCACATCTCTTACAAAGACCAAGAGGTCATCCGCGTACAGGGATACCTGATGAGTCACATACCCTAGCTGGATTCAATCTCCCAGTGACGTTCGCAGTGCCGTTGCCAGGGGCTCAATTGCTAGCCCCTGAGAATTGGTATGGCATCAGAGATGTATGGCCCCGTCCTCACCCTAACTGTGGGATTTTTGTAAAGCGGGTCCACTTTCTGGAGAAACTCCAGACCTAGCCCATATCGCAGCAGCACTGCTGCGAGGTAGTCCCACTCTAGGCAGTCAAAGGCTTTTTCGAGGTCCAGCACAAGGCAGCCTGCCCTGGGCCACTCCTGTACGCTATCCGACACCACTCTAAAGAACCTCCACAATTTCAGTGATGTACTACGTTTGGGCCCAAAGCCATTCTGGTCACTGTGAACTAGCTCAGGTACCACTGGTGCCAGGCGCTCCCCCAAAACCTTGGTGAATATTTTGTAGTCCACGTTAAGGAGTGCCAGGGGACGGTATGAACCCAAGTTTTCGGGATTCCTGTTCGGCTTGAATAGGGACACCAGGTAGGCCTCGCGCATCAAAGGGGATAGAGTGCGCTTCTCAAGAGCTGTAGAGTAAAGGGCATACAACTGCGGCACTAGGGAATCCTGGCAGGCCTTATAGTATTCAGCGGGTAGGCCATCCGGTCCTGGTGCTTTACCAAATCCCATAGAGCCAATCGCTCCCCAATTTCCTCCAACGTGAGTGGACCTTCTAGCGCCTCTTGGTGGTCCTCGGGGACCGCGGACAGGTGGACAGTCTCTAAGAATCTATCCAGATCAGTCCCGGAACAGCGCCCTGTGGATTAGTACAGTTGTGCGTAATGATCGGACATCACCTTGTATAGCTCTCACTGCATATATACTAGGACCCTCTCAGGCGTGCGGATGGCCCCAATTGGGGTATGGTTGCTCTCCTGTTTGGCCAGCCAGGCTAAAAAGTGGCCCGCTCTGTCCGCTTTGGCATGGGTACGAGCCGTGTGGCTATATAGTTGTGGCACTGCAGACATTCTATAGGTTCCGCATGCTGCACCCGAAGGTTCACCAGACAGTCTGCGTGGGGGCCTCGGCCCTTGCCCTCTTGTTCATATTGGAGTAATTACGATTCAAGGTGAGTAAGCAACAACGTTAGGTATTTACGTATGTTCCACGTGGCATAGAGGCAGTGACCTCTGATAGCTGTTTTGTGGGCTCCTATTCCACCAATGTGCTACTCGTTATCCCCTCGTTCAGTTCGAAATACTGCAGGATAGCCATCCCCAGGGATGCATGGAATTCCGGATCAGTAGTACGATCAGGTTCCCAATTCAGCCGTAGCCTCAGAGGGTTGTGGTCAGAGTGTGTCTGCCCTAAGTATTTTGCAACCTCAACCAACAGGGTTAGTGCCTGGGAGCCCACTACTCTGTCCAACCTCACGTGCAGGTCGTGCACTGCAAAGTAATAAGAATAGATAAGATCATTAGGGTGTAGGCCACGCTACAGATCCAATAACGCCCAATGTGATAGCCAGTCAGTGAGGGCCTGCGCGATTGGTACAGCTGCTTTTGTTCAGAGGGGTGGGAAGGACCTATCTAGGTGTATGTCTAGTACCGAATTAAAATCCCGCCCTAACAGCCAGGGGAGCCCAGCATAGGGGGTCAGCTTTGTGGACAATTGTGCTAGATATGAGGATTGGTCAGTGTTCAGACCATAAATGGAGCCTAACAGGATGTGTTGGCCATTAAGTGTCTCCCGTGGCAGAGTGTATTTGCCCACGGGGTCTATCACAGTAACCACGCAAATGAACGGGTACCCGCTTTAACCCAGATCAATATGCCCTGCGCATATGCCGAATATGTTGTGCCATACAATTGACCCCTCCAACGCTTGCACAGTCTGTGTCATTTGTGTTTCCTGCAGTAGGGAAATTGTTGCGGAGTGTCTTTGGAGGTATGCGGATATGGAGTAGCAACGCGCAGGTGTGTAACATCTGGGGCGGACATTTCGCAATGTCCATCGAAACCCCTGTAACTGTGAAGTAGCGTGAACTAGGTCAGTGTGGTGCCTATTGGGGTGCACGCACTAGCGGTGTTGTGCTATGGCTCTACCCCTTGTTCCTGCACGTGTGATGTGCCATCTGTATAAACACCTGTGTCACCTCGTGGGACCAGCAATGCGTGAGCCGAGCCATTGAGCCGGGTGAGTCAAGTGAGTGTGCCTTCCCCCATCTCAATCCCCTCTCCCTTCCCCATTGGGGTAATATTCAGATCATGACTAGTGGCGGGTGTCTAGTGACTGCATTGCCTCCGTGTGAACTGGGCATTGCAGTTAGTTCAGTAGGCCCACCTCTCCACCCAGCAGCATCCAAAACATAGATGCTTACAGAGGGTGTTCTACTTGCGAGGGCTGTCCATGCCAAACTTTGACATGAGAGTGTCAATTCAGATAATGTCATCTGCAGATTGCGGGATTACCACTGGTAAGTCGAGGTCCTCCGATGGTTCTGTGGATGGCGATGAGGAGCCCCAGGGCACCAATCTTTTGCAAGCGTGGTAGTCCACTCTTTCTTGAGGGCTTGGGGAGCCGAGGGTGATGACTGCTTCTAGGGCTTCCAGTCTCTCCCTTTGTATGGTCTCCGGGCTCAGGCGGTTATCTCAAGTTGGGCGTTCTTCATTGTCCCGCATCGCCGTTGCCACCGGCTCCTCCTGTTCTCCTTAACATCGTTTCCTGTGCCAGTAGACATTACGCCCGACCACAGCCCCGACTCTTCATGCCAGTCCTACACCTCCTCTGATGAGTCAAAGAAGCGGGTCCCCTCCTTCGTGACAATGCGTAGTCGAGCTGGGAACAACAACGAGTAAGGCAGTTCTAGGACTCAGAGCTGGCGTTTCACCACTCCGTAGTATAGTCTGGGAAGAGCATAACTGGGATGCCGCACACTTTGAGGTTGTGCATCTTGCGTGCTACTCGTAGGACCGCATCTCGGTCCCTGTAGTTAAGCAACTTAAAGATGAACGGTCGTGGTCTGGCTCCTGATTGGGGTTTCTGAGCTGGAATGGGGTGGGCTCTTTCAACCACAAACTGCAGTGACAATGTTCCCTGAGGCAGGAGGTCGCACAGCCAACGTTCCATGAATTGCACCGTGTTTCTTCCTTCTTTGCCTTCCGGCAGGCCCACCACATGGACGTTGTTGCAGTGTGTCAGAACCACTAATCCAGCCACTGGTATTTGCGGAGTATGTTCTTCATTGAAAGACCAGGTAATTCCTAGCGGAAATACATGGACTAACCTGGTCCGCAAAAGAAGACTCGAAATGGCATATAAAGTGGCCACTGAAGGTGCAACGGCAGTGAGCGGTCTAGTTCCGGTGCGCGCAGCTGGGGAGGAGTAGAGGAGCAGCGCGAGCGCCCACACGATGACGCACTTCACTAACGGATTTAGTCAGGAAGGTAGCCGTATCCTGTTTCTCCAGAGTTTTTTGGCCATAATTAAAGTTTTAGAGAATTATATCAGTGAGTTTTGGAGGAGGAAAGTGAGGGAAATACGTGACTCGCCGAGCGTGCCTGTCAAGAGTTATCGTCGCGCTGAATTACAGAATCGTGACTCTGCGCCCCCGGAGTTCAACTGAGGCGGAGTTTCCCGGCAGACCGTCGTGTGGAGAGAGAAAGGAGGTCTCGAGCACTGAGCTAAGTGGGCTTTTACAGAGTCAATTGGTTAAAAGAAAAAGCGAACTTCTATTAAGTTGTAGAATCTGAAAACAGAAAGACATTTAGCTCTAAAGTATAAAGACATTTATAATTCATTTGAAAGTTGGAATATACTTACCAGAATTGTGTTCAGCAAAAGACAATTATTTGAGATTCTCGTGAATGAATGTACATAGTTCTCAGAGCAAATAGAATCCAAATAAGAATCTGTGAGACAAGAACAGAGTTTAAAGAAAAAGACAAACTAAGAGAAGATTAGCGAAAGAGCAGAATAAAGAGAAGGAAAAGAAACACAGACACCCATGTAAAGCATCTCTCAACAGTTAGTGAAGTAAGTGCACTTAAAACAAAATAAAAAGATAGATAGATAAGCAGAAGGCTAGAGCAATTAATATCTATTCTTTCTTATTTAGTAACAACTAGCTGGTGAGGAAGACAGAATATCACAAAACAGAAGAGAAGCAAGATCCATCAGATCAAGGGTGGGTGAGATGCACACTAGAGAATAAGAGAGTAGAGTAGAGTAGAATAATAGGTAGTAATGATGTTTTAAATTTCAGGTTTCGCTGAAAGAAAAGAGGTGAAGGTGTAGCGAAAGCTGACAGACGGAACCATACCGGACCAGTCTCTTCTTTGTTTATTATTTTATCCAATTCCCCCGTCCCCCAAGGTAATGGTTAGGAGGTTCTCGGTGAGACCTGCTGGCATTGCTTAGGTGGACTAGGGACCTAGCATCTCTGTTCCCATGCAAGAATTTGGTAAGACATTTAATAGTGTAACTTGAGTTTCTGACACAGTGGGAACGGCCTTCCTCATCATCTGCTCTGTTTTCCAGGCTGTGGATGCGATCGATCAGGTCTTGCAGCCAAACGTATGACTTTGCATGACAGTCTGAAGCTCCTTTAATGTTTGGCCTTGCGTGGTGACCAGCTTACGGTGGTCTGCATAGAGGAGGGTGAAGTCTGAGGTGACCTTGTCTATCCTGGCTTCCAAAGAGGTCCTGGTGTGCTCCAGCGCATCCCCTATCCTTTCTTCTGCTGCAAGTACTGATTCCATTTTGGCTGCTAGGGCTGTGGTCGCAGGCTCTGTCGCACCTCCAGTACTCATGTCCCTGGGGTCCAAGGTGCTTCCCCGTAAGGGCCCCTGTTGCATCTTGGCTCTCAGCTGGCCCATTACAAGCTGCTGTGCCTTGGGCCTTCGCGGTTGGACACCAGTGGGGGCGGTGTGCCAGCAGAGATATTACTGTCAGGGAATGCCACTGCCATGCAAGCTGCATGTCGGTTATAGTCTTGCGGGGCAGTTTGTGGCATCCTCTATACTCCTCACTGTCTGTGCCCAGGACTCGGGTATTGGCCTGCGGGGACTGAGTATGGACTTGACCACATGTTGTCCAGCGATGACGAAGCGTCAGACCACGGCAGACTAGTATGCCTGAGTGTGGGCGGCAGTCGTGCAACCATAAGACGGCGGAGGCAATGCTGAGGTCCCTAAGGGTGGTCGTCTGCGCAAGTGTTTACCTCTCCAGTGGCAGGGTCCCAGGCGTGTGAAAGTGGGAGTTGGTAGCCTCTGTGCCCATCCAGTGTGGCCTCAGCACTCTCCAGTTGTACTCTGCCAGGATCACCACAGCTCTGGTAGCAATCGCTGGCCAGCATCCTCCTGGCGTGGTGCACTTGGGGGGCTCTCTCTCACCCCACCCCGCCTCGCCAAATGCGCCTAGGACGCGGCCCTAGGGTGCCACACACCCAGGCACCCACTGGTAAGTTTGTGGCCTCTGTGAATGGTGCGGATTCCTGACTGCACCAGATGAGTCCAGTTGGGGGCCTCCAAATCACACACCGTGGACGTAACTCCCCTCTTTACCTGCTAGATGCCGTTTCCGATGGCACTATAGGTTTGTGCGCAGTGGCCTACCTCAGCTTCAGGCCGCTCCAGGTAGCTCCTCAGGCCTTCTATATCTGCTGCACCTGCTCTCCTCAGATACGCCACACCTGGCCTGCACACTCCCCACATTTGCGGCGTCGCTTTAGGGGCCCCCAACTCACCAGGGACTGCACTTCCAAGGCTCAGAGAGGTTTCAGTGCATGGCATTGTGTCTCCCCCAGGTGTAGCATTGAAGCACCGAGTCTCACAGTCTCCGTGTACAGAGTCCCAGTCAGGTGAAGCCCCAGCGGTCACCGCCGCCGAAAGACCCCTGGATCCTGAGCAGTATCACCGCTAGAGGTACTGTGTCAACAGGTGGGGGGGCCCGCAGCCCGGGGCCCTGGTGAGTGCAGCTCCTCTGTCGTCAGTGTTTACCCGATGTTGGCGCGAGTGTTTGTCCGGCACTCCTTTGTCTTCTACGCCTCTGCAGAGTGCAGGGAAACACACCTCGGGTCTGGCGGGTCTGCCACCTCCACAGCACTGCGATCAGGCCTCCAGGAAGGGGGGCAGCCCGGTTCAAAGTTCACAGCCGACTGCGGCGTCTCCCTCGCTCAGCCCAGCTGGGTCCGATCTGGACCAGTGCCGTTCACCCCCACTGATTCCCTTACTTAAGCACTTGTGGCCATTTTGCGGTTGGGAATGGCCACGCAGACTCGCAGCGGGCAGGGCCGGACTGTCCTCACTCGGTGCCGGTGGGCCAAAGAATTTGGGACAAGGTTCGCTAGGAGCAGGAAATCTTCTGCTGCCAGTTCCCAGCTAGCAGTAATGCAGATGGCAAGTTTTAATCCCCATTCACAGTCAGTAGTGCAGAAAATAAATAATGACATCCAACAACACTGTCTTGTACCCCTCACTTTTGGGAAGCTCTCAAAATCATGTTACCAATGCAAACTCTTGACAGCAGTTCTGTACACAGACATTTTATTACATCTTGCAACTCAAGGCCACTACCCATTCTATGTACCAATTCTAGTAGGTAGCTACAGTATCGAAGACCCTAACAATGTCTATAGAGACCACCCAGTGCTCATTTTCCACATGGCTAGCCCACTCTTTATAGGGAATTTGTTACTGCTCAGAATAAATATTTTCTGATTGCCCAATACCAATGGTTGTGCAATAGGCATCAAAATGTTAGCCAAAATCTTCCCCAAATGTTATAGTCAAGTATAACTAAGGACAAAGGGAGATAAGAGCATATGTTCAGAGGATCACACCCCGCTTTCAAAGTGACTACCAACAAGGCCTCTCTCCCACATGCCAGAAGTGACCCAGCAGCATTAGTCACATTGTAAACCAATAACAATCAAAGTGACAGGTATGCCCCATACAGTAGCAATGCAGTACAGCAATCACACTGTCACTCTCTGCCCACTCCTGCAACCATCCTGACAGAACCATGACCTTTTCCAATCACTGTGACAATAAACAAGCACTTAGAAACTCACCCTGCTGTCCACAACCAGGACTCTAATTATCTAGTCACTGTCCATGCACTTGTACAATGACTCAGACATTAATACATGCACTGCTCCAATCAAATGTGCATAATCTATGTGGTCCCCCAAACCTCTGCAGACTACTGATTCCAGGTAGTAGCCATGCAGTTCAGCAATCACACTATCACTCTCTGTCCACTCCTGCAATCATCCTGATAGAACCATGAACTTGTCTAATCACTGTGCCCACCACAGGCACTTAGCAACTCACCCTGCTGTCAACTACCAGCACTATACATATCGTGTCACTATCAATGCACAGTGCTACAGTAAAGTGGGCACAATCTATGTGGTCCCCTAACACCTTGCAGACTACTGATTCACGCCTGTAAAAATCCAGGAAGTAGCCATATAGTTCGGAAATCACACTGTCACTTTCTGTCTACTCCTGTAATCATCCTGATGGAACCATGACCTTATCTAATCACTGTGCGGAAACACAAGCACTTAGAAACTCACCCTGCTATCAGCTACCAGCACTCTAACAATCCAGTCACCTTCCACGCACTTGTACAATGATTCAAGCATTAAGACACACAGTGCTACAGTCAAATATGCACAATCTATGTGGTCCCCTAACCCGCTACAGACACCTTAACCTCTCCTGCAAAAATACAGGTAGTAAATATGCAGTTCAGCAATCACACTGTCACTCTCTGTCCACTCCTGCAATCATCCTGACAGAACCTTGAGTTTTTCTAATCACTGTGCCAAAACAAGAGCACTTAGAAACTGGACCTGCTGTCAACTACCAGCACTCTAACTATCCAGTCACTGTCCCTGCTCTTCTACTATGACTCAGGCATTAAGACACATAGTGCTACAGTCAAATGTGCACTATCCATGCCGTCCCCTAACCCGCTGCAGACTACTGATTCTCTCCTGCAAAAATACATGGCAGTGCAGTATAAGGCTCACATATTAGCCTTTAAATTGCACCGCTCAGGGACCACCATGCAGCCCGCCTACCAGAAGACGATAATACTAATAATCTGGTGGGTGGGCAGTAGCCAAGTTTTGCGGTGTGAAAGCGGGGTGGTAGCGCACACCCACACCCCCAAACCCATAATTGGGCCATTAGAAGGACCTATTGTCTAAAACGCACAGAGCATTGTATTTAAGCTTATAACATATAAATATTTAATGTTCTATATGTCCTTCATAGGAAATACCCTAAATGATATTTTGACTATATCATTGCTACCTGGTCCGTATTTTTTATATAACATTTTATATTTAATAATGCTAATTCTGGTTAGAGAACAGCTAGCAGCATGCTTTGAAGCCTCTTAATAATAGTTCACATCCATTTAAATGGTACATAAATTTTGTAGTATGCATTAAAGAAAGGGTACATTTAGAATGTTTTTGGTGTGCTTGCAGGCACAGATGTTAATGTCGGGTCACTTTGCGGGCTGAGTTCATTTCATTTTTCTATTTGGTGGCATTTGTTACCATTTCCATTATGTCTTTTCAGGTATATCACTTCTTTTTTCATCCTTTTTTCCTCCTTCTTGTGGTTGGTGAATTATTTAAGGATGTATATGGATGTAAGTATTAAGTAAACCCTGCTCATCTATATATATAAAAATGAATGTATGTCTGTCTGTCTGTCTGTTTGCCCTTTATGCATTACTACACCATTCATCCAATCGCCATGAAACTTTGGAAAGTTGTTGAGTATACTCCCGCGAAGGTTTCTGGCATATCTGTTTTTTAAATATCGGTCCCCCCAGGGCCCTCATAATCTTTTGAATACTGATAAATGTTTACAGTTTCCTGTGTGACGCAAGCACAACGACAATTGCTGCAAGTGTGTGGACTAGATTTGGAGAATCCGTGCTTCTCACATGGAAAACTGAATGTGGCCAGCTCACGCATCGGAAAATCTTCTGACTTATTCGTGTACGCACTAGACGGAAAAAATAAATATATTGTGTATCCACAAGTACTCGAATAAATTAAAAAAAATCATGTATCCACAAGCACTCGAGTAAATAAATAGAATTAAAACGACACTTGGAAATGTTTTCCATATTAAAATAGAATAAGTTTCAATAAAAATGACACAATGTAAATTGAATGTTATCATAACAAGTTTCCTTGAATTTCCTTTCTTCTGAAATCGCAGCAACGCGCGATGGGTAAGCTAGTTGGGTTATATATTGCATTCATATAGTGGTTGTTTCTTAGACACAGCCAAGATTTTCTTCTCTCTGTACTCTGTGGTGCTTAATATAGGGTAGATATCTATGATTAAGATTTCTATTTTTATGTAAAGAAGTATTTGAATGATATTTTAGAATTAATGTGTCTATTATTGTTAGATCTGTAAGCGTTCTTCCTACTTTTTTGCCTAGCACTCTATGACATTAACATTGCTAACCAGTGCTGTATAAGTCTGAGTCTGTATAAGTGGAGAAGTGTGGCTCAATGGTTAGAGCGGCAGACCCTGATGCAGAGGTCTGGCCCGGGACCAGGGTTCGATTCCCGCCTCAGTGGGTCTTGGGCTCAATTTCCCCGGACCTGATAATTCTCGCCTCGGTGCCTAGTCTAATCATGGGTCCCACTCTGTGACTCTGGGCAATAGCTTGCTTAATCTCCACAACGGCCCCAGCAGTGCTGTGGATGCCTGGCTTCACCTTGGGGGTGCCCAGGAGTGGACATTTCACAGGAAAGCCAGGATGGGTTCCGCAGCGGTATGAATACAGCGCTACGAGGCCTCCGGGTAGAAGTGCGCTATATAAAATACAAACATTTACATTTACATTTACACCCAGGGTAGCATTTGAACAGCCCAAAGGGGTACTAAACAGACGTGCACATATACGTTTATGTTTGACCTGTTCTTATAGTGAAAACGCCACAAATTCAGGTTTTACTGCTGCAAAGCCTACTTCTTCTACAGGATAACATTGGGAACCGTACTACATTTAATAGGTGATAACTTTCAATTGGGAACAGGTAGACAGGTTGAGTTTGGTGTCTATATAATATGAATTCAAAGCCATCATTATTGGTAAATTTGGATATTATTCACGATCCTCAATATGCTGCTTTTATAAAGTTCTTTCTGTGCCACTGGAGTGGATCTGGCCTGGCTGAGTAGGGGTGATATCCCAAAACCGGTCTCAGGATACTTGTTTCTTATATAGAGAGGACCTGGTTTGGCAGCTTGAGTTGGCCTGTTCCCATGAGCAAAAAGAATGGATTAAGCCCAGATGTGTCACAGTGGATGAATGTTTGCATTGTCAGCATTCCTTCCATCATCTGCTCTTTTCAGTTGTGTCACTGTAAGTGAGAAGGGTATGCCCAGATGTGTGTCCCATGTTCACTGTACCACTATACTCAAGCTAGTTTGGCTGATGAGGGGTGATACCCCAAATCTAGTCTAAGGATGCCTATTTCGAGTCCAGGGAGGTCCTAGCTTGGCAGTTTGGGATGGATTGTTGACATGAGGAGCAAGCTCAAGACTGATTTGCATTTGGCTGGGTCCAATCTGGGGTGGCTTGGTGAGGAAAACAACAATAGATTAAACCCAGATCTGTGACTGCAAATGAACATTTGCATTGTTCGGGATTCTGTCCATTATCTGTTCATGCTGTCGCTCTAAGTGGTAACGGTATGCCCAGATGTGGTCCTGTGCTCACTGTGTCACTGGGTTCCAGCTAGCCAGCCTGTAATTGTTCCAGAATGGTTGTTTCCGGTCCTGGCTTGGCAGTGCAGGCTGGACTGCTCCCATGAGGAATCAGGGTCAAGACTGACTTGCATATGGTTGGGTCCAATCTAGGGTGGTATGGTTAGCAAAAATAACAATGGATCCAATTCAGATCTGTAACTGCGGGTGAATGTTCAGCATTCCAGCCAGCATCTATTTTATTTTGCTTGTATAAAGGTGGCGTTGTCTTCTACCAACCATTTGATACATGCATCGTGTTTCTGGATCACATGACTAGAAGTAGCTGGTAGTTTATCTTTGTGTATTGTTCGAAGTCAGTGAGACAAAGAATATATATATTTTGTTAGGATGGGGCACTCTGACTTAATGTGGGAGAGGATATGTTACCTACCACACTTACAAATCACAAAGATCTGCCTAAGCAGACTCACAAAAGGGGTAGACAACAGTCTATTGTGACCCCAGACAATCTGAGGCCAGGGCAGGGAGGCAGGAAATTCCAAGTACCCCTTAGGGAGGCAAAGCCTCTAGATGTGTATCCTACTTTAAATTGGCTCCAAGTATAAATGTTGGACCTCAAACCCCAACTCTTTAGATATATTCTGGACCTGTGGATTCTGCAAGGAAGAAGGACTGCCCAGTTGTGAAGCCTGCTCTACTGATCTGCGTTGCTGTCGAAGGAATGTTCCACTACCCATAGACTGTTGTTGCTATACCAGGATTCTTGTTCTTCTTCTTCTTATTATTAAATTGAGTCTTGGGACTGCGCATGGCTACCCATAGGCATCCCGGAGCTGGTTGCAACGGTACAACATGTTTCTGTTTTACTGCAGCTTCTGGAAAAGCCATGTTTTTAGATGTTTCCTGAAAGAGAGGTGCTGTGATGTGGATCTAAGTTGTAAGGGCAGTGTGTTCCACAGAATGGATGCATTGTATGAAAACATTTGTCCCCCTTACCCTCCAGATCTTCGGAACTTTGGCTAGGAACAGATTGGCAGATCTCAGAGTGTGCAAGGGGAGTGGAAGGAGACAAGGGTGGAATGAATTTGTGGGCCGGTGTCCCAGAGGGTCCTGTGTGCAATGCAGATTGATTTATACATAACGCGCTCTGATATGGGGAGCCAGTGCAGTGTTCTCAGTGCTGGCTTAGCTGATTGTTTTCTGGAAATGTTGTATAATAGTCTGGCTGCGCAGTTCTGTCCCACTTGGAGTTTTCTTATTACGGAATTAGGGCTGCCCAGGTAAAGTGCATTGCAATAGCCCAACTGGGGGAGTATAAGTGCTTGTACCATCATTATACGTGCGGTATCTGGGAGAAGTGGTAGTATTTTCCTAAGTTGCCTTAGATGCCAAAGCATGTGGCTGCCACTTGTACCGCTTGGTGATCTAGTTTAAGTGACTTATCCAGCCAGATTCCGAGGCTCTTTATTGTATCCTTGTGTTTTGGGATTGGTCCCAGGCATGCTGGCCATCTTAAGTCTGTGAAGCCACTAGCTGTATTACTGAGGATCATGCATTCAGTCTTATCCCGGTTAAGCTTCAGGTAAGACTGATCCATCCAGGTAACCTCCTTAGACAGACCCTCTTCCAAGTCAATTGTGCTCCGATCAGGGTGGTTGACGGCTACCACCAGTTGGGTGTCATTGGTGTACGTTACTATCTGGGCTCCATATGGGATGACAAGATCGGCAAGGGGTCTCAAGTACACGTTGAATAGGGTGGGGCTCACCGAGGACCCCTGAGGCACCCCACAGGTGAGTGGGATCTTCCTTGAGGTATGATTGCCTTTAAATGCTTGAAATGTTCTGTCTGTAAGGAAGAACTTGATCCAGGAAAAAGTATTTCCTGTCACTCCCACCTCCTTGAGTCTGTCTAGTAAAGTGCCATGATGTACTGTGTCAAATGTGGCACTCAGATTTAATAGGATGAGTGGCACTGTCACCGCCACTCCTGCTGTGAACTGTTTAGATAAAACCAGCCTCCCTGTGTGTACCAGTGCTCCAAGATCCCCAAGAGCGATTGGGCTGACTTCCTGTTTTCAAGCTAAAGACACAGAACATGCTTCTCTGAGCCACACATCTTTGATGCAGGACAACACATCACCTTTTCAAGTGTCATGTAGATTGCCTTTGTCTTTATACTGTGTTAAGTTAGCATGAGCTTTTTAGAAGCTAAACACCATATTCTCCTTCCCGTTGCTTTGCACATGGCACGTGATATTATAAATGTTCAGAGTTTAGCAGAATAGTTTGCTTCACACGAGAATAATATGTTTTTCCTATAGTATTACACTGGCTTGGTAAGCTATGTCTGAAGAAGTGAGTGCCAAGGCCCTCAAGGTTACTTCAATACAGTAGTTGTTATTCTGTCTAATCAGCGCACGTCCTAGACACAACACATATGCAGCTGTGGGTGGCTTGAGTTTTCAGCGTGTTTAAAATTGCACTGCGAAGAGCATGTGGACACAGTCTGACGAACCTTTGCATGCAGAGAGCTGGTGTAGAATGTGATGTGATCTCATTCTACTAGAACCAAAGGTATGGGGCCACCCTTGTTATCCCAAGAGACCTTCTATAGATCGAATACAATATAGTAGCAAGGGAAGGTAAGATTTAGGTACATTTAGCCTTCTGACCTTTAGCATTTTAACATGCTTTCTCCCTTTGTATTCTATGGAATTGTAACTATGCTGATAACCTTGTTTCTTATAATATTTTTGCTTGTATTAGCTAAGATACTATACTTGAGAACACAGCAGTAGAAATAAATATTTCAAATTAGCACTTGTCCTCCTTCACTCCTTGTTTTGGACTGATCAGTGAGTAGAACGAAAGAGTGTTTATGTGTTCCACGTTTCCTTAGGTGTACTAAGGTCATGTTCTGGGTTGTCTAATTATTGGGCATTTGTAAGAACCAATAAGACACTGATTGCTAGTCTGGTAGGGGATTTTGGGTACTAAGGTGAGTTTTGGTACTCCCTAACTCACCAAGGTTCCAAGTCTTTGCGCACAGTTCTGCGTCGAAGCGGAATCCCTGAGACACAAGCTTTTCAAGCGTCATCAAGCGTGAGGCATCCCAATGCCAAATCTCAGCCCAGCATCCCACCTTCTTGCAGTTCTGATACAAAACCATGTATCGCATTGGCAACTACACCTAGCGTGACAAATCTCTGTGCCAATAAACATCCAGCTCAATAGGCCACATCTTGACGCAGGTCCTCACAAGCCCCAGTGGCTTCACTGTCAGTGGCACAGTTGGAATCATCTCGGCCACAGCACTGACGCATCACTACACATGTCTTCTCAAACCCCAGCAGGTTCATCAACGATGAGGCCGGACCACACGCTTTCACAGACAGTCACTGACTCCACTGCATGATGCATCTAGGCACAGGACTTCGCATCACAGGCTCCATGTCAATGGTTTCTCGCTGTCATTACTGTTTGAAGTGATGCATAAATACTTTAAACACTGTTTCTAAGTTAAGCCTGACTGCTTTGTGGCAAGCTACCAGAGCAAATGTTATTTTGGAGTTTGCTTGCAACTTCACCCTGCCAAGGATTGTGGTTGCTGCTGGAGTAGGGTTTCACTCGACCTGAATGAGTATCCCAATTTCCAACAATTGTGTAACTTTCTACCCCTGAGTCAGTCTTCTTACAAGACAAAACACGAGTTGGCTAGAGTGGAAAAACTACAAAATAAACAAGTACCCACATTGATGATGACTTGAGCTGTGTATCTAAATCACAAAGAGCCACCCAATAATCCCCCAGGGACTGGGTATAATCAATAACAAAATACAGTTGCCCCTCGAGGAACCATTTCAATCTCCTTATCATTCAAATGTATGCCACATTCGTGATCAATAGTTAAACAACTGCAGGAGAGGAGTATACAAACATACATATACCCAAGTATATCAAAACATGATATTTATTATTTTCATATAATAATAATAATCCACATTTGTAAAGCGCACAAACACCCGTAAGGGTCTCTAGGCGCTGGGGGCCTCGGGAAGATTAAACACGCTATTGCCCAGTCTCACATGGTGCTGGGCTAATCTGCCGCCGGTGATCGAACCGTGATCCCCCGATTCTGGAGTCAGTCACCCTAGCCGCTGCGCCACACCTCTTCCTTATTCTTTTAAATGTATCTTTTGATATTTGGCAACATACACAATACTGAAAAATATAAACTTGTTTACAGTAGTGTAAAAACACCTTTGGCCTAATATATGGACAAATAAAGTACCATATTAGATGAAAATCAAAATCAAACATAGCATTTTATCAGATGCATAGTCAAAAATAAACAAATAAGCAAAACGGTGCTAGGAGTTGACGTTTCGGTCCCCCGTTGGTCTAAGAGATCCACAGGACCATCAACAGGACGATGAAGTTGCACATCTATACATCAAATATAAAAGAACAAACTCACACTTAATAATCCCTGCATAAAAAGGTATCGATATTGCTTCACACAGATAGACAACAAAACCAACAAAACAACACAAGTGGATTCAACAGATTCAAATTACTTAGTAGTGTCACACCAAATAACCTCTAAACATGCCCCCATCTCTGTTTGTGCCCAAAAGTGCAAGGAAATCACCCAAGGATTCAACAACACTTACAAAGAAGTGTGAGAGTAACAGGAATCGTCTCCTTGATATCTGGAAGCACCAGTCCAAAGCGATTCTGGTTGAGAGACATTTACAAAGCCCTTAGTCTCAACACTCCTCTAGTAACTCAGAAAAGCTATATACAACACTTTGTCAGGCACAGTACTCACATTTGTCTTCACCAATGATCACCTATTACCTAAAATGACATAAATATACAGAACTCAGAATCAAGACTGTCCATGCCTACTGGTTGAAAACCCAATGTAACCATAGGTGTTGTATTACAGCAATATTTGTACTCACAGTATATTCTCAAAGAGCTTCTCATCACCTACAATGAAATAGACAGCATCTTAGTTAGAGTCCGCTCATATAGCCTAAACCCATGGTGCCCGGGTCAGTCATATCCAAGCATTATTAAAAACGCATTATTAAAAACACGCAGATCACTTACTTCAATCAACCTGAATAACAGGACCCGTATTATTGAGTTTGTTTCCTCGACTTCCAAAGACCGAGTGGCACAAACGCCTTCCCGCTGAGCTTTAATTCTGTCCAAGGGACAGTCATCATAAGGGTTATAAGATAATAAACCCAATAGTCCTATTGCCAGATTGCGCAATGTAAATCCACATCAAAGGAACACTAATTTACTATATCTCAAAAATATCCAAAATGTATATGTCCCGTAGATTTATAAAGAACTAATTCAAGGCTAAAAAGCTTTTAATTTACAGATGATAATATGGATGAAAATCACCAGCAAAAATAAAACCGCAGTGATATAAAAGGCACACTGAAACCAAAAATCCTTTCAAATGGTAGCAAACGATATCGTGGCAACTGCAGCGGCCACCTTGTGATGGGACAAACGTTGTGAAAACACTAGATGTACAAGATTAATGTCTCACATACCACATAGAGGCCATATTAAAGACAAGGTTTTTGAATACTACTCCAGACAACAGATTATTCAACAGAACAACCCACACGAAATCTAAGTTATCAAAGAAGACCTATTATATACCAAGTCTTAAAATCACATTCGACTAAATATAGACTAAATATACAAAAGTAAACTCGCTGACAATTATAAGGCCATACAGATGAAAAGAACAGAGGGATGTATATATTCAGAAACGATGAATTCATATCAATATGGTCAGAAACAATGAATTCAGAGAGCGTGAATGGTAACATACAACAACTACATCATATGGCAAACAAATCTTTTACTAAAAAGTCGCTAGAGTATGCCATTCGATGAATGAATTCAATCCCTTTTTAACTGTATTACATGTCCAAATCCATTTGTTCTCTTTCTGTGTGAGCAATCGATCCACATTAGTGCGTCTTCTAGTATTTTTCAGAACTTCCAATACAAACCATTTCATTTGTGTAGGCATGTGGGACATTAGTTGGTAATGTTGTAATAAAGGTGCAGTCAACACATGGCAACAAATTCGCGACTGATGCTGCAAAATACGTTTCCTAACTTCTTGAGTTGTTTTTCCAATGTATGTTAGAGAGCATGGACACTGCACACAATAAATTACATTTTTTGTTAAACAATTGGAATGTTGACGTAAAACGAATTCTTTCCCATTCAGGTTACAACTCTTAACCATGGTGGTGGTGGCACAGGCAGTACAATTACCGCAAGGGTAATGTCCTACCACTGGGATAAGACCGCATAGGGTTTGTATTGTCGTAGGTGCTGGATCATTGTAAGCCCTTACTAGGTGATCACGCAAGTCTCTGCCCCTTTTAAAAGCGAAACAAGGTATTTATAACTGTGGTTCAACCTTTCTAATGAGATGCCAGTTATGTTTTATTATCTTGGTGATGACTTTGGAAGTAGTTACGCATGTTATAGGTTGTGTGACGTGCATATTCTCTTGGAAATGTTCTTCTTTGTGCAACAATGACTGTCTGTCGTAGTATCATGCTCGCTTCATGGCATGTTTTACCAGTCTATATGGGTATGACCTCAAGACCAATTTTGCCAATTACACCTTTGCCTCCCTGAAGTAATCCTCCCTTTGGTACAATTGCGTCTTATACACAAGAATTGACCAAAAGTGAGATTATCGCGTAGATTCCTTGGGTGATGGCTATTGTACTTTATTAAAGTATTCCTTGCCGTCGGTTTGGTATAGAGACTCATAGATAGATGTCGTTCGTCATTTTTTATCTGTGGGCTCAAGTTGCAGAATTTGACTCTGTTGAATTTAGGAAAGTTATATAATCTCCAAGGATTTCCAGCCACAGGTGGAAATAGGCAGGTAGCACTTATCATGCTGTGATATAGTGCTTAGAGTAGGTTTAAAGCAATCCTGGCTGGAGTTCACAGAGGAACTCTGTGAAGTACAAAAAAAAATCTGTTGCACTACGCAGAGCTCCACAAGTGGCAGAGTATGTTAGAAAAATGCAGTTTGCTGTCATTTTTATCACTGGGTGGTGGTTCCCACTGTAAAATTATCACAAGCGGCACCATGCCCAGTGCAAATGGACTCAGCTTCCTTTCCGTCACTTGAGTAGATTTTCTACTCGAGTGTCAGCTTTTTCAACGCAAACGGATGATTTCTCAATGTGAGCGATCGCAAGCATACCCGGCCAATCACATTGAGATATCCAACAGCCAATGTTAAGAATCTCACCGGGAGATTGATTTTACTTGCTTGCTCTTGCAACTTGACATTGACAAGTGTGAATGAGGAACAATCTCACCGGGAGGTAGTTTTTCCTTACTTGTGCTTGCCAACTTGATGTATAGGAGCACAAGCAAGGAAA
Source organism: Lissotriton helveticus (assembly GCF_964261635.1). Classification (NCBI taxonomy): domain Eukaryota; kingdom Metazoa; phylum Chordata; class Amphibia; order Caudata; family Salamandridae; genus Lissotriton; species Lissotriton helveticus. The sequence continues at coordinate 130,910,167 of NC_136064.1, forward strand.
AAACCCTGCCCTGCTACGCAGAGTGGAGTTTTTCAGAACCCCATGTAATGCAGAGTGTGGAAAACTTTGCAAACTCCTTGAGCCAAGTGTAGTTCACTGTCCAGGCTTAATTTGATGATGAAAAATCAACACGAATATCACCACGTGACATGCCAGAGGGTGAAGCTACTCTAGTTTGTTTTGCTGCTACTTGAGAAAATGTTATACTTAAGCAGAACAACCTCCTGTAATAGCAGAGATTAGAAAAATATCACTGGGTGTCTTCATAGCAACTAGAAATCGTTCTAGGGGATATAAAATGTTTTTTACAATTCTGTAGCTGCATGCAGGAAAAAAAAATCTCTATCATGTTGCAATTTCCAGAATTTGAACAAAACTCCGTGTTACAAGAGTAATGCAGAGTCACCAAAATTCCACCAATTCTGCAGGTGGAGTTGAATATTTCTGTCATAATCATTCAGAATTTTCCTTATGCTGCATGAAGGTGGGCAGTTGATTAGCTCCGCTGATGAAAATATAAAAAATTAAAAAGGCTTGTAGAAAAGCACTTTAAGAAAGCAGGTGTTATTTCAGGGTCATTATTTTAATACTTCCACATTTCTGTCCCTGTCTCATTTTATTGAATGATAAGGGTGGATCAGTATTTGTGGTCTTATTAATATTAATATTGATAAGAAAGAATTCAGACAGAGTTTCATCCGAGAAGGACTTGAGTGTCTGCCCAGAATGGCGTCGGAACTTGGGGACCATACATCGGTCCGCTCACCTAATATAAAAGCAGACCTTGGGTTGGTCACACTTCCCCAACGGCCAACGGAGTAGGGGCCATTGGAGAATTGTGCTCCGAAGCCCCACCTAATTTAGCTGGATGAACATACTGCTGTTTGTTACTGCCCTGCACAGCCAGACAAACCCTGATGGTAAGGGGAATTAAAAAACAACAAAAAAAACACCCATCACCATTGGTGAATACTCCTATGGCAATAGGACTGTTTTTTTTTTCTTTTCAAAAATCCAATTTGGAGTTTTGTTTTTAAAATTTAAAAAAAGTTGTAAAACATTACCATATAGCGCCATCAGGTTTGACAGAGCCATACATCAAAGTTTCAATACATTCAGAAGATCAGCCTTGACTGCAGTTCCTATGAATGGCAGAAATGTCAGTGAAGCTGATGGACATTTCTAAATTTGGCCGGTGAATACTCCATCAGGGGGACAGAGTCATTTGCTTTGTTAAAATCAGACCCTTAATATGAACAACAATATCATGAAACTAGAAAGAAATATAAGAGACGTCTAGACTGACACTATAGAGGAAATGATCACAACCAGACCCAAGTCAAACGCTCAGGTTTACGGGTTGGCCATACTCTTGCCAATTTTTAAGCCCTGCTTGACCACCAACATCATCCCAGACAGCGGAAGAAGGTACTTGTTGGTTCCAATTCATGAAACTTCTCCCTTGACTCACTGAATTTCACTTCTCGCTGTTAAGGGAAAGTGTTTTGCTAAAGTACTAAATCAGGAACTGAAGAACTAGACTCCTGAGAGGCAACAGTTTCTGATATATCAAATAGGGTTCCATATCTATCTGATCAAAATCAAGCCCTTGAGAAAGCAAGAGCCTTTTTCTTTGAATGTGGAAGGAACAAGATTCAAGCATTGCTGATAATTTTAGACCAGACAAACATAGGGCTCCATTAATCATTGGTTTTGATTACTTCGTATTCTAACATCAATACCATCAAATTTAAGAGCTGCAAATCTAAGGGCATATTTTTGCCCATATATTAAAAAAAATGAGAAAAATGGCATTTAGAACAATCAACACTGGAAAAGGTAACAACCTATAGGTATCTAGGAATATGGATTGATGAAAGATTGGTGACATAGGTGGCTGTAGAAGCTCTACAAGACTTACTAGGTGGAGTGTTGGTTGGATTATACTCCAGGCCATATTGTGCAAGGCCCACTCATGCTCTCTGCAGTTTATGGTATGAAATTAGGGTGAGACCGCAGGAGCAGCGAGAGTTGAGAGGTTAAGTTCCTGGGTCAAAAGAGTTCCCAGAAAGGGGCAATCTGTTCAGAGAATCTGAGACTGAAACTCTGAGCGGATCATCGATGAAAGCCTGTGGTTGGAAATCAAAGGGAGGCCTGAAAGCAGGTGAGACAAGTGGGTGAGATATGCAAGCATCCTGGTGTGGTAGCCAGAAGAGCTACCTCTGCCAGAGGGGAGATAGCCGAGCATGCCAGAAGCAGCTACTTTAGGGTGTAGTGCAGTTTGCTGCCCTGCTACTGCTTGTGTTAAAAGTACAGTGATTAGTGGTTCAACTCCTTGCTGTTGTGCCCTAGCAGCCCCATTCATTGATCAGACTGTTGCTTGGTGATGTCTCTGTAATGCCAATACCTAGGCCTCAGAATATAAAGTTTCCAAAGATAACAATAACCACAAACAAACAGAGATCCAGTCATCTCTAACAGGGTAGGGCCTGTGCAAAAATGGAGTTAAATCCTCCCAAAAACAAAGACGCCTACCCTACAATTTTAAAAGGGTAAATACAGATATTTATCCTGTGGGAAAAGGAAAAGCTATCACAAGAGGAATTGACTTGGCGGCCTGGCTCTAAAGGGAGTAGCCTCTCCTGCAGAAGGATACAACAGTTCTCCCTAGTCCACCTCTCATATATCCTTCTCCCCCCATACTCCGTAGCATCTCCTTTATTAGTCTCTATGGTGGTGGATAACACTCATATAACCCCCCCCAATAGGGCTTTTCCAATCAATAAGTTATAAACATCTGGGAGGAACAGTGTACCTTACCAGACCTGGATTTAGATGGTTTACAAGACAAAAGTTTGATTCTTGAGACTCTGGGGTCACCTCCCGCAATTGCTCCCATGGGACTGCAACCTTTTCGCAGTACTCATTCAAATCATCCTTCTTTGATATCCTACCTCTATGTAAGTCTTGACATCGATATAAGTGGTATACAAATATGTCATCCACTATGTCAAGAGGTAAAGGAGTCAGCCTCCCCATATTGTCTAGAAAGACTGTTAGATCCAATTTTGCAACTTTTACAAAAATGTGTTGGTGGAACAGATAATATTTTTGACACTGTGACAGATATACAAAGGGATTCGGTAATCAGCAAGAAGGAAAAAGATATGGGCTTAGAGGAGTAAGTTGAAACAGAATGGGCCTTGACGCCTGACAGAAAGATCCATCAGAAAGATGTTTGTTATCAAATTGACTTTGGTTCCCATGCAGGAAAAACTCAATGTAAGAAGCTTACAAAAAAGTTATTTATCCCAATAGTCCAGTTGATTCTATTAAATGTATTTTTGAAACTATCCTCAATACGAAAAGCATGAATTGCAATCCCAAGAACGCTGACCAGGATATGTTTCCAGTCTTTGTTTAAAACTTTTTTATTATTTTTATATAACTGTGAACACATTATGGTACAGGCAGTGCTGTTAATATTCACACAAACAATAAACAATTAACACACTAGTTTGCTAGGCGGTCCTCAGTGTATGTGAATTTTGGTGCTCTGGAAATACTGCTTGTTTCAACTGATATTGAGCGTAATCCCTGCTGCTAATAATTGTGTTGAATCTGTACATGTTTTAAAACTGATGAGTGGAGATCCAACCCCTACGCCAGCCGTTGCATGACATTACTGTGCTTCCAGATAAAAGATTTAATTTTTATGAAATGGGGGTGCGCAGATCAAACAGTACAGTAGCCATGTGGTAATGTTTAAAATCAAGTTCTTTATTCCAAATTCTTTAAATCATCTGCAAACCGAGAGAATCAGCCAACACGTTTCATTCCCATACTGGGAACTTCATCAGGGCCATGAGAGAGTAATGATTGGAATGTGCTCTCTCACGACTGCCAGTGCCAGGCATTCAGTGATGTCATAATGTGTAGGTGCTCCCAAAGTCACCTAAGGCACGCCTGTCTGCACCCGTCCATGCATGACTGGGTCCAGGGGCCAGGACTGTTTTTCTCAGCGGAAAAACTACATGGGAAGCTATGCTCTAGGTGGAAATATAGTAGATAAGCTGAGAGTCGAGAAAATCCTGAGGAACAATGGAGGGGGCCTACCTATGATCCCGCGTCCAGCATCCCACAAAAATACCGTATACGAAAACCAGCCAAGACTCAAGGTGCCAATTCTTAACACACATTACTTACAGAAGCCCCACCTTGAAGTCTTTTCACTTCTCCAAGGTGGAGACATAGACCACTTGAAGCTTACAGAAACCGGGCTAGGTGACACCTCAGACACAGACATCATTGCAGCCCCCCCCGGGAGACTTTGATGCCCTCTGGCAAACCCAAAAAAATAAAACAAAAGAAGGGGGCGTGTCCATCTTCTTTATTAGGCAGATAATTGTTGCCAAAACAGTGGCAGAGAGCATTGGAAATGCAGATATACTTGGGGTCAAAATCTAATTTCAATCCTCCTGCCTCCTACTCTTGGTAGCGTACCACCCCCCGTGGTAAACCCCCTGCTTCAAAAATATATTTTCTGAGAATATTATAGACCTCTTCTAACGGTGCCAACAACTCCTTGTTGTGACTTCAATCATCACTGTGATAAAGTATCGATTTGAGACAGCAATGAGCTTGATAGGGCTCTATCAATGGGTCGATGGCCTCCACCACTCACTAATTAGATGCTGGGTCCCGATGGACAGCCAACTGTCACAACCACCCCAGAGTCGAAAAAGGTGCAAAGCTGGAAAAAAATTGAGGCAGAGAACCTAGTGGACACCCTACTCAGGCCCCCCCAAAATGTAAGGTAGGAAATCTTGACCAGGAGAGTGAAGCCCTCACCGGTACTCTACACATGCCATAGACCAAGTGGCACTAGAGTGAAGGGACAGAGTTAGGGACAAGGGCAAGGGGGCCCCCTGGTTTGATGAGGTTTTTAGGGAAGGGAAGCAAAATCTCTGCCAAGCTGAAATGTGGTGGCATAAAGCTTATGACCCAGCTGAGCTGATAATCTACAAAACACTACTTACCTCGTACAAAAAATCTATTACGACCAGGAAAGCCGAGTACTACGAGGCAAGAATTACAGTTGCAGCAAACAAACTGAAAGAGACTTCCGGAAAATTAAAAGAACTCAGTTAAAATTCTGCGCAGAAATCGGCAGGTGCGCCTATAGACTGTAATGCATTCCAATCCTTCTTTCTCCAGAAGGTCAGGGATATCCTCTCCGAGATTGATAATAACCTTATAAATCAGGGTTCCTCGGTTCAGATTGACCAAAGAGCTCTTCAGCATCGTGAAAGAACTCTCCAACCCCAGCTCCAACTCCAATGACATCCCACCATCACAAGACCTGTGTGACTCCCTGGCTGCCTTCTTTCACCGCAAGACCACCGACAGCCATGACAGCTTCAACTCAAACACCCCTGCACCCACCACCGAGTCCACCACCCCTGCGACCACCACCCGCACCAGCCGCCTGACCGCCTGGTCCAACGTCAGTGATGAAGACACCATCAAAACCATGAACTCCATCCACTACGGATCCCCATCCGACCCCTGCCCTCACCACGTCTTCAACAAAGCCAGCACAACCATCGCGCCCCACTTTTGTGACACACTCCAGCAATGCGTCTCTTTTGCACCATACAGATACGTCAGAAATACTGACATATCTGTAACTCCTTGCGACATGATATGTCATACAGTAAATATGATGCATCAGGTATGTCGCAAGGAGTGCGCAGTGAGAAGTGACGCATCGCTGCTTTCACGCAGCGATGCGTCATTTCTCATCAATGAGGCCCTACGTTTTTAGTATTTTTGTGATAATAATTATTTTCATAGTACAATAAAATAGACTAAAAACAAAAAAGCTCAGAACCAAGCTTGTTCAAAGAATGAATAGCAAGTGCATATTTTGAAGGATTCAGTTTAGTGGCAGAAATAGCATTGCTGTATCTGTTTCAATTAAGGTGATGGGACATGTGGCACAATTCACAACATTATGCTTTGCAAACAAGATGCTAAATATTTCTAAGCTGCACTCAGCTGACATCAAAGAAGAATAGAATTTGGATGAGGTTTAGAGCACATGCAAATCAAACTGACTTCTGTTCATCGATCATTTGTAATTTAGATGATTTACTATAAGAATAGGTGCACACACAGGAGTAGTAGAGTTTGAAACTTTGAATAATTGAAAATGTCTTCATTTTCTGAGCTGAAAGAGCTCCATGATCGACACTTGGATGCACCTATGGTCCTGGAAACATTTACTGCAAATGATTCTGCCTTCCTTGGTGATTCAGTTATTCAGATGTTACCTTCTTTCAACAAAATATTCACCTCAGGTATGTTTTTTATAACTTCTGTTTTCCAAGCTGAAGATGTAGAGAACTATTACTGTTTATTTATTATTTATTTGAAAGTTTTATAGAGCTCGAAAAAGACCCTTGCGGGTATCAGAGCGCTTTACAGTACACGTGTATAGACATATCAAACAATAAAATTAAGCAGGACCATCACAATAACATCAGAAAGTTTATGCATTGAATTCTGAAAATTGTTATGAGAGCTTCTTTCTTTCGGTGCATTAATTGCTTCATCGGTTCTGGATATTTAAAGACAAGAATGAATAATACATGTATTTCACATTTTTGTTGCTAATGAAATCAAAAGCAGGAATAGACAGTTGACAGAATGAACAAATGTAAAATCTGAAAAGCACATTGATGATGAAAAGTACATTGTAAAGTATATTAATATTTACAATCTATCCATAATGTCTTGTACATTGTGCATTGAAAAGCAAGATAAATGTCAATAATGCCTCCTATTTTCACTGACATTGTACAAACTATGTACATTTAACAACTAGAAAACTGGAATAAAACACAGGAGGCTGTTTCTGCAACTCAGTATATAGAAGGCACTAGTGACTGAGATGGGACGAATTGTACAGATCTAATCCCAATAAAATCCTCTGACGATAAAATCATGCTCCTTCATGAATGGAATATACAAATATAGTTCCCTAGTTATTTGTATTAATCTTTTATATCTCACTGTTCATGATAATACAGCTGGAAATATTCTACCATAGATTATGTAAACTAGAATCAACATCACATTAGACACAGAACTTAGCCCCATACCCATTAGCTTGCCCCACTCATGAATAGTGCATGGGCGGCATTCAAACGTACATCGGTGCACCACATTTTGGTAGATGGCAGTGGAATTTCTATTGTCACATATTTAAATTTTAAATATTTAAAATTTTTGTTATATTGGGATACTGTGGCACTGTTCACAAACGTAAATGTACTACTAGTAGAATGCACTCCTACAATTTTAGGTATTTTAATACTTTGGGTATTAACAAAAAGGCGTGTAAAGTAGCTCAAAAATGTAGATACACTATCACTGCTGGCCCAATGTACAATGTCCATTTTCTGTTTCCCATTGTCAGGTAAATCCTGGCAGTGGGGACAAATATTGACCTCACACCCAGTGAAAACGCACTCTGGATAAAGGTTTAACTATTTTTTAGATTTGTTATGCTCCGTGGTCACCGGTGTGTGTGATGCAGTGCAGATTCTGACATGCATGGGCATCTGTGGACACTGAGCAATAGACAACGCTCTCCAAAAAGGTTGCAGGTGCTATAAAGACAGCAGATACAAAAAATATGAGAGGAATTCTTGCAGTTTGTCTAACCACTGGCAATCACTCAGTGTAGTATTCTGACCCATTGTTTGTTTGCCAACCATGCCACCTGAGATCACTCCAGTCCCAGCCATATGCAAATTAGTCTTGGTACAGCTTCAATATGAAAGGTCCAGACTCCTTTGCCCAGACAGATCCTCTCTGAAATGGAATATGTGCCACCTAAGAAGGGTGTTAGATTTCTTAGACCACATCATTCATGTGTAGGTTGGTTCCAGGGTCTCAGTGAGCAATGGCCCCTTAACCACTTTTTATAAAAACAAGTCATACAGTGCAGCATGCCAATTTGCTGGACTGCATGATAGGGAAAAAGCAGGAATATGCCATATTTAAAATAATTTCTGCTATAGTCCCTTTTGCTGGTGTCATTTTGATGCCTAGGCACACTTTCACCATGGTGCACGGGTGCCTGTGTTGCATGAAGGGCGGTTTTTGGAAGGAAGGGAAGGAAGGGATGCTTCCTTGCACAAAAACAATCAACAGTGGAATATTCCTCAGAATGCAGCACACATAGAAAGAGAAAGTAACAAGGATAATCTGGGAATGTGTAAAAAAATCATAGAAGTTGCATGAGAATAACCTGTGCCCCCCCTTTTCTTGACATATGTGGTTGGACCCTTAGCATGAAATGTCCCTGTAACTTTTGGCAGGAAGCTAGACCTTGGTCCGCAGATTAGGCTTTTTGTTACTTGGTGTAAATCCATTAAGTATATTTTGAGGTATTTGGTAAAAAATAATTGTATATTTTGGCAAATGGGCTCATGACTGAGAATTCCGCAGAGATCCTGTGAGAGCATGAGATCGAAACTGGAGAGCGAGAGGCACGAACAAGTCGTACGAGCGATCGTACGAGCGATCTTATAGGACGGCTGTTGGAATGTTATTACTGTTTGCTGTGAAGAACTAAAGTTGTTGTGGAACTGAAGAAAAAGCTATTTAGCAAGGCAGCAAGAAAGGCATGCTGTCCCCTAGTTTTGGAGAAGAGGTGTCTTTAGCATCCCTACTGTGAAAAAAATAAATGTATATATATTTAACTATGTTTTATGTTTTGTGGAACTCTCTAAGGATTGTGTATAGTAAAAAGGAGTAGATGAGTTTTCAATGTACCCTATTAGTAGGGATGCATATTTTGGTCCTTGTTTTTGAGGGGAAGTATTTATAGATAAGTTCTGTGATGATTACATTGTTAATTCAAAAGAGTTACAATCTCACGAGACTCCTGCAGGAACGTGAGCAGGAGAAAGGAGTAGGTGATGTATGAATACGCTCTGGTATGCACACTTGCTACTGTGGTAAGGAGTCTTACTGGAGATGGTGTTTATCAGAATCTACTATTTACACACAACTGCTTGGTGAGAGTGTTGAGTAGAGTGCAGTCTCTCCCTACACCCTACTATGCACATCTACTATCAGCGAGAGGGATGTTAGCATAGAGTATAGTCCCTTTCCACTTACTACTGCACACTCCCTTCAGCTGCGAGAAAGGATTGAGCAGTGAGGCTAGTCTCTCTTAACATACCCTACTATTCACACCTGTCATCTGAGCCCGAGGTCCAATAGGAGAGGCAAGTCTTTCCCCACACACATCATCTGAGAGAGAGCAAGAGATCTGAAAGGACAGTCTTGTTATTCTCCATGCACTACTACCGACATAAGTCATCTGCGAGAGATGTATGATAGGAATATGAATATGATTTGTGAAGCGCAAACTCATGCTCAAGGGCGTATTGGCACTATAGAGGCACCCAAAGTGGTAATCCTAAATGGGAAACAGTCACGTTCATGGCAGAACACAAATGAAGAGTTCCCCCTGGGATAAAACCATCTAAGTTTCTCCTTGAAATGGATGGACCCCAGTCCATGCAGTGATTTATAGGCCAGACAAAGGGCCTTGACCCTGCAACGTTGTCTGACCGGTTGCCAGTGAAGGTTCCCGATGGCTCTTCTTGCAGATTCCTATTTTTGAGTTTTGAAGAGGAATCGTTAAGCTGCATTCTGCAGCATCTGCAGCCTCTTCAAAGGGCCTGTATTAAGGATGAGACAGAGTCTGTTGCAGTAGTCGGTCCTTGTGAGTAACAGTGCAAAGGTCACGGTTTTCAAAAGCTCAGGGGGTAGGAATTTTTCAAACTTTTTTACAAGCTTTAGAGAGCAGTATGAGGCAAATTTGAGTTTGTTCACTCGGTCATTGAGCTTCAACTGGTTATCGAACAGAAAGCCAAGATTTTTTGCTTTATTTATGGGTTCAGGGAGTGGGCCCAGCTCAGGCGGCCACCATGCCGGCTTCCAGAATGAAGGGTTATTGCCAAAGATGACGACCTCTGTCTTTGTGGCATTCAGTTTAAGACAATTGTTGTTCATCCACTTGTTCACATTGCACATGCAGGTCCTAAATGCAGAGCAAGAATTGATTTCGGATTCGCTAGTGATACCATAATTTGGGTATGATTAGCATGTGCTCTCAGGGAGAAGACAGAATTTTGATAAGTGTGGCCAGTGGTATGATATAAAGATTGAACAATGTTGGGCTCAAAGTCGAGGAAGGATTGGAGGAGATCTAATGCTGTGTCCTTGATCTCCAGACTCTGCATGCGGTCAACTAGAATCTTATGGTTGCCCGAAACAAATGCCGCCGAGAGATCCAGCAGGAGAAAATTAAACAAAAAAACCCTCTGACTGAATTTTTTTTTTAAAGGTGCTCAAAGTCACAAAGGTACTAAACCAGTCCTAAAATACTGGCCTTCCCAATTATAATATATATATTGTATGATGGAAAAGATCACATTTATTTATGTTGTTTTATCAAAATTGTAACAGAGCATAGTAGAAATAAATATCAGAAACTATTAAGCGCATCTTGATTCACAAACACACACTCTTTCAAACCAAACCAACACGTCACATATTCACATAGACTCATACATCCCAACAAATATTACAATTAATTAAATATCAATATACATTGTTGGGCGGTATCAAAAACATCCCCACAATTAGGAAGGAGACACCTACAATTTAAATAATATAAGGCGAGTTGGTTATATAGCCATATTTATCAGGGAATCACTTCCTCAGGCAGAAATGCAGTTCATAGTCCAGTATCTTCTGAGGAGATGAGGTAGAAAAAACCAAGACATCATATATCTCCAGCGACAACTAATGTTTCTGTGTTTTTTTAACCCAAGAGTTCTTCTTCAGGGCGAGCTGGTCAGGTGTGAAACCCAAGATAAGGTGCGCCTAAGGAGCAATAGACATAATATAAAAACATGCAATGAATAATACACTATAATGGGTTGGCGTATCATGATAACAGAATAATCCCTGTTGATACTCATAAAGAATGGAAAGGCACAGGTTATAACATTTAAATAAAAGGATGAATTCAATTGAAAGGGGGCTGGCACATTTTTACAGACAAAAAACACACAAAAAAACAGACATAAGTAACCTATCCAGTCATCAACTAACATATAATGCTCTCCAAAACATCAGAGGGAAATGTATACGAGCCCTGTAAGAAAGAAACACCAAAGACATTCAGCCCGTGAAAATACATATTCCACCCGATCATGAAGTTCATGACCAGCAGAGGGAAAGTGATAGAGTGGCTAGCAGATTGTTGGAAGACGCCCAGTTGGGCGGAGCAGTACCTGAGGTCAGATAACCAGGAAGAGCCAAGATTATGGGGAGCAGCAAGGCAATGGAAAGTAGAATGAAGGTATTTGATCTGCAGTCAAAGACCACGATATCAAGATTAAGCTGATGGCCATTGGGTAAGTGAGAGAACGAAATGGGTCACCGCTTTCCCCAGTAGATGAATGGACAGCTGTGTATTCACTTTTGAAAAAGTAGACAAGATTCAGAAAGTGATATGTCATGAGGTCCGAATGAAAGCCATGAATACCTTTGTGATATATAGGAGGCCTCCTGTGTACAGAATATTTTTTCAAATACAGACAACCCGCTAAGTCTAAAGAAAACACAAATACATACCCATTAAGTGGCCTGACTAAAACATGAAATGGAGTATTCAGAAGGCAAAGAGAGCTACAATGCAGCATAGTAATTAGCGGATGAGGTTGGTAAAGGGCTTTCTCCTTGTTGCAAGAGAGAAAGCGATATAGGACAGAAAACTTGGTCCAAACAGGGTCTGTTTACATATCCGGTCTAGTCATTATAGGTAAAGAATAGTGGGGAATGCTAAAAGTAACCCTTGCTCTGCTCTAGGTGGAGTGGAGCGAGTACCATTGATAGAAAAAGCGCCAAGATTAGCATAATGTTCAATCAGCTTAAAATGATAACATCTAAATAAACCATACCTAGATAGAACGACAGACAGGGGGGAAGAAAAAAGAGTGCGTGAGCACAAATAAACAAACCTCTGCAATGCAGGACAGAAAAGGAGCACCAGAGCACAACTGCAAAGGCTCTACAATGGAGGACTTACCTGATATGTATGTAACAACGACCAGAATGCAAAATGTCCGATGTCCCGGTCTTTCAGAGCAAAGCCGACGACTGATACGAGCGGCTTAGAAAACTGGTCAGCAGCCATCCAATTTAAATGGAATAGAAAGACCACATGGTAGCTACTCTCCTCCTACAATATCCGAGCTAGAAAGGGGATATGAATAGGGCAGGGGGACAAGGCCCAGGGCGCCATGAAGGAATGGGGAGTATAAGAAAACGATGGCCAGGAGCAAACATGAGCCTGCATTATGAGAGATATCGTCATAACCATTATGCAAGGATAAAAAAGGGTTGTACAGAAGGGGAGAGTCAAGGGTAGAGTAGACAATGAAAAATAGTAATAAATGTGAGGTGGAGCACAAGCGATGTCAGAAAAAGAGATAGAAAGAGAGCTTAAAATGTAAAGTAAGCAACATCTGAATTGAATTGATTTGAATAGAAGTGAATTGCCACAATTGCAATACTTGTCATAAAGTAAAGTGCGTACAGTAAAAGGAGTATTATAAAAAAATACTGTAAAAGCATTTATATGGTTTCTAAGCCATAAGATACTTAAAACGGATTAAATACATACAATGATAAAAGTTGACTAAACGTGCTCAACTGGTGTTTCTAAAATACGCCTACCCCGGTGTACCTAACCTAAGCCTAGTACGTGGGAATGAGTAAGTGAGATATAGTTTTAGTTAAGATAGTTTTGCCAAGAATCTGAATCAAGAATTCTCTAAGGATCTAATCAGCTCCGTACCTTGGTTATAGAATGAAGGAGGTCTTGTATCTCTTTCTCAGGACTCGATCTCCCAGCAACCCGCAAGGGTGACTGGATACACTGGAGCTGGATTTCTCGGCAGAAGGAAAGACAGCGTCTCTCTCAGTGCGTCAATGGGAGGGTCGGCTTCCTTCGGCACTCGTTACAGCAGGGCGTCGGGTAAGTAGATAGCCGATCTGCTCCAAACCACAGTGTGTTTGCCAAGGCAGATGCTGGTATATTTATACCTGGAAGGTGCAGAGTTTGACGTCACTAAGAACTCGCAGTTCTTTTAGGACTCCAGGAGTTCTTGTACAAATCAAAACAGAAGCAGGGGGAATTCCTGGGCTCCTGGAGGCTTGATTTGTTTAAAGAACGCGTTGTACTTTCTAGGAGTTTATAGGAGTAGCCTTGCCGTATTTGGACTGCATTGGCTATGACTAAATATGGATATGATTCTTATGCCTTTATAAGGATATGATTTGTTATAACCACATGAGGGCATAAATCGGGAATATTTAATTAGGGTCCTAGATACGTTCACTACACTCCCAGCATGGCCCACTTCAATCCAATGACTGATCAGAGGGGCATTGTGTTTCAGTATTCTAATGTTAGGTTTGTGGTCCCCAATTTGGTTAACGGGTTAATTGCTTCTCATTAGAATTCATTAATATTAGCAATTGAGAGAAGATGGAACGTTTATTCTCCCTCAAGCAAACAAAGAAAATTACAATGTAGCAAAATAAAGGTGTAGGGTCTGATTGCAAGTAACGGTGCTATTTATCACGCCTCAGAAATAATGGTACCCATTGGTAAGTTAATTATCGAGTGAGATAAATAGAGCCCATTACGAAATTTTGGGAAAAACCCCGCTGATTTTGGTGTTAAGCAAACAAAATTGTGGTTTGTACTGTAAATACATAATTATTTACCTCTGGTAACTTTCAGCAGGTTTTATCTACTGAAAGGTAATGAAGGTTGAGGTATTTAATGCATCTGGAAATTGTATAAATAAATAAACCAAACTTGTAATTCCAACACTTGCACAAGTGGGTTTACTCAGTAATCAGAAAACAAGAAACCACTTGTAATCAGGCCATTAGTGTGCCCCTCATTTTCCTCCATATTGAACATATCCCTGATCAGTTTCACATACAAAGGGAACACATGACCTTTAAAGTAATCAGGTGCTCATATGTAATACTGATACACTGATATGCTTCATTCTGTCTAATAGATTGCACAGAGATGTGTAGTTATAATCACAATCCAATGACTGCAGCAGTGCCAAAAATAAGCTTTGTGAAGCATTGATGTTAGAAATGGGATCCCTGGCTGGCCAGGGCTTGCGCCCAAGTCAGTCAGAGACCACCACTCCTAAGTCAGGGCAAGGGAGTTACACGCCAAGATAACCCCTGCTCACCCTCTATGTAACGTGGCGCGAGCAGCAAGGCTAAACTTGGATGCGATGTGAGTTAAGTATTTGCACACGCACCCCAGCCACAACACCCAGGCCCACCACAAAGGAAACTCCACACAAGGTTATATAAAAAAAGCCTTTGTATTACACCAAAACACATTAGATAAAAACACACAATTTACAATGTGCCATCAGGCACGGGCAGAATTTACAGGGGACCACTGTCAGGAATCAGCACTGGTGGAAGTAACACTTTTAGAACATAACACATAGAATGTAAAATCACTGTAGTACACAACCAGTAACTACTGGTAACCAGGACCTCACTAGCACCACCTGCACTAGGAGAAAAACAACCACCTAAGTATCACAATACCTGTAGGGGTGTAAGCACATAACACATGATGCATAACATACATTCAGAGGTGTAAGAACATGGCACATGACGCATTAAAACACATTCAGAGGTGCAGGGGAGGAAAACACATGATGCCTAAAAACATTCAGAGGTGTAGCAATAACAATTGCGCAGTAATCACATTGGCACATAAATGAGCCAGAATCACATTAGCCACAACATGTGGCAGTCCCTAGGCCAACTGGCCTCTCTAGGGCTAGGACGCCCTGTGTCCCAGTGTCAGGGGCCTAAATGTGGCAGCTGCCCACGAAGTGCTGGGCAGCTGTGTGAAATAAGGCTGGGGCCAACGCTGGAGCCTCGCATGCTCTGTCCAACCAACTGTCCCCTTGGAGCCTCGCTGGACTCTTCAAACAAATGGGGCGCTGCTGAGCCTCTCTCAGGGCTCAAGAGCACAAAGGGGGCATCAATGGAGTCCCTCCTGGACTCAAGAGAACCAATGCCCCCGGTGTTGGAATCCCTCGTGGGGGGACTCGAAATACACACATGGGCCCCTGAGCCTCTCTGGGCTCCTTCTTCCACTCTGCCCCCGAGCCTCTCAGGGCTCATTAACCAAAGAAACGCCCCTGAGCCTCCGTGGCTCTGAACAAACAAAGATGCGGTGTGTTGGAGTCCCTCCTGGACTCGCATAAACAAAAATGCCGCCAAGAGCCTTGCAGGCTCTACACAAAGTTGGCCCCAGATGCTGGAGTCCCCCTCCGGGGAATCGGAAATCTAACTGGCCCTCGAGCCTCGCTGGGGTGGTGGGGTCCCTCACGGGGGACCCGCGAACACGTGGGGCGCCTTTGTTGGGAGTCCCCCCTTCTGGGGGACTCGAGATGCCGCAAATGCTGCCGGAGCCCTCAGGCTCTGAGGAAATGTCCTGCTCGTCGGAGCGGCCCTCTGCCAACTGGGGCCACTCAAAGGGTCTCCCCTACGTTGAAGTCCCTCTCAGGGGACTCTGCCGCTCGCTGGGCTCTCCCCCGCCCCAGCACTTACCAGCTTGTCTCTTCTCTGGCTGGCGGCGGGGACGGAGGCTGCGACGGCGGTCTTCTTCTGGAACCTCCAAGGCTCCCTCGCACTCCTCTCCTTCGGTCCCGAGGCCCCACCTTCAACCAGACGAGCCGCGGGCACTTCCGCGTCGCGCTGCTGAGGGCAGCCAGTAGCAGCCTGTCCCTGGGGACTTGGAGGCGGCACTTCCGTGTCGCACTAGGCAGCGGCCCGGCATCGATTTCAATGCCCCTGGGCTGCGGGGGTGATTTTCAAGGGGCAATGCCGGGTGGGCACCGACTGGTGTAAAATCTCAATAAATCGAGGTGGGCACTCGATATTAGGGCGGCAATGTCCCTGGCAGAGTGGGCACCTGCCAGGGGACTTTCAGATCTGCAAAAACTGGTCGAATGCCGGGTGGGCACTGGCGAAGCACCAGGGAGGCGCTCTCAAGCGCCAAGGACAAATACAGCGTTCCCAGCGCTAGGAACAGGGTCACAGCGCTCACAAGCGCTGGAGGGCAGGATCAAGCGCTCTCTAGTGCTATAAGGAAAATAAAAGCGCTACCAGGTCCCAAAAGTCCAGGGACAAGCACAGAAGTTCCTTTAAGCAGGCAGGGGGGCAAGGCTGGGCCCAGAGCCAGCTCACTGGGTCTCCAGGCAGGGAGACAGTCCAAGTGGCGGTCCTCTGGCCCAGCAACAGCAGCAGCCCCCTCAGGCAGGATCCGAGAAGAGAACAGTTTGTGTGGGGACACAGCCCCATTTTTATACTATGAAAACCTTTGTCTGTAGGTGCAGGGTGGGGGAGAAACCAGTCGCAGCTGGTTTTGGAGCACCCTTGATGGCTCAACCACCCCTTTCATTCACTGGCAGGACTAGGGTCATCAGACGCACCACAGGGGGCAGAGCCAGCATTGTGTGGGGAAAGCCCAGCCCCATCAGGAACCAGGTGCAGCCCTCCCCTCACATCAGCATGCTGATCTCAGCAATCACCACTGGGCAGACCCATCCAGACATCCTGGAGCCTGGCATCCCAGCCAGCTCCAGCCAATCACACGCCAGCACCTACACAGCACACACATAGCCATGGCTAGAAGTGGTACTTCCGCACAAGACACAATCATGGCACATACATCATTGCGAAGCATTTAATCACACGAGTTCACACATACCAAACTCGAGCATGCACACCTCACGCATCAGGAACTACCAGGGACACAGACATTCCCCATGCATTCCTATGGGAGGGCAGGCCTATCTCACCACATGCACTCAAAGTGCGCACGCACTTTCCACTGGGACACAGTGAAAGTGCGCAGAACCCAAAAATCAGCATCACCAGGTCACCATTAAAAGCAAAAAGTCTAGGGGTGAACCTGCCAGAAGGGCCAAGTCCAACAATTGAGAAATGCAAGCTTTTGTGAGCAGATGAGAGAACCTCTCAGGGATTCTGAAATAGCCCCTGCAGTGTCATCAACAGAGTCAGATTCAAATATGTAAGCCACTTTGTGCAAATTGAAGCACAATTTAAAAGTTCACATCCTGGCGTGATTTGTATTTCCAAAAGAGAGGCAAATTTTCTGCAAAAATGAGGCCAATCTAAATGACAAAGTCTGATGTTAACCTAATAATCTCAACAGTGCTGTTCTATCAACTGGATTATCAATACTTGACAGAAGTTCTTGTATAGTAATAAAGGAGCAGTATTGTTATTAGGGTGGTGCAATGGGAACAGCAGCAATGGGTACTGTAGACATGACAGCCTTAGGGTGGACTTCCATTGACATTTTTGCCTTCCTCTTCTACTTTCCTGAACTTGTTTTTGCTGTCTTCATGACTGTGTGCAGTTTACCACGGCCAACCAGTACTAAAATGCTTGTGTTCTCTCCCTTAAACATGATAAAATTGGCTCACCCCCAATTGACATATTCACTTTACTTATACGTCTCCAGTAAGTGCATTACATGTGCCCAGTGCCTGTACATTACATTGTTTCATCACTTAAGTAGGTCATTGCTGAGATATTGTGAGCAGTTTACACTGACATTTGACCGTACCCCACTGCTCTTATATCAGGAAGGTTGTAAGTCTATCCCTTTTTCCTTAACTCCTTCTCATAAACATCTTTAGATATTAATATGAATAGACTACCGGAATCCACCAATACTTTGATTTTAGTATCAACAAAGGTGATTCCACAATGGGGTTTCTCATGATGCTCAATACTTACCATTTGTATATCCTTATGTTATGTTAATATATGTTATGTTAATATTTGGTAAAGCGCAACAGCTGCCCCAGCAAAGAGGCGTCCCGGCGCTAAGGAACCACAGAAACTATACTGAGGAAGGGAGGAGAAGGGAGGGTATTTTATTAAGGGGGGGGGGGGGGGGGGAAATGGGTCTTGATGGCTTTCCGGAAGGCAGCCAGGTTTTCCAGAGAACGAATGTTTAGTGGTAGGGTGTTCCAGAGCTTGGCTCCCAGAACCTTAAAAGAGCGACCGCCAGTACGGCAGAGCTTTGTGCGGGGTATAGTCAAAAGGTGCTGGCCTAATGAGCGTAGGTTGCGCTGTGGCACATACGGTGTTAGGAGAGGGCGCAGGAGTTCTGGGTGTCCAGAATTGAGAATTTTATGTGTCATAACGAGACTTTTGAACTGGATTCTGGCTTCGATGGGTAGCCTGTGCAGTTTCCGTATGGTGGCTCGAACGGAGCATTTGCGAGGAAGACCCGTCAAGGCTCTTGCCGCGGAGTTCTGCACGCGTTGTAGTCGCGCAATCTCCGCTTAGTTGGCGCCAAGGAGTAAGACATTGGCGTAATCCAAACTAGAGAGAATTGTAGCCTGGATGATGAGTTGGCGAACCTTGGAGTCAAAGAAGCCGAGTATGGGGTTGAGGCTCCTCAGCAGGCCCACACAAGTAGCTGCCACTTTTTTTGTGTGGGTCTGGAAACTCAGCTTGGAGTCCATCCAGACACCTAGGTTTTTGACCAAGGATTTGGATGGTGGGATTGTGCCCAGAGACGAGGGCCACCAATGCTCATTCCAGTGGCTAGTGTTCTTTCCGAAGAGCAGTACCTCCGTCTTTCCTGCATTAAGCTGTAGGCAGTTGTCCGTCATCCACTGAGCCACTGCCGCCAGGCCATCCATGAAACGCGTGGCCTGAGTAGAGGGTCCCTCGGTGAGCGTAATGACCAACTGCGTGTCATCAGCATATAACACCAGCGTAAGGTCCCACTCCTTAGCTACTGCCGCTAGTGGTTGCACATATAGATTGAAGAGGGAAGGGCTAAGTGCAGAGCCCTGAGGGACCCCCTGCCCGATGTAGTGGGACCGGGAAAGAAAGGGGGGAGCTGATACCCGGAAGGATCGGTCCTTCAGGAAGGAACGGAACCATTCCAGGGCAAGACCGGAAATCCCTACTGTTTCCAGATGATTTAGCAGAATGCTATGGGACACCGTGTCAAAGGCTGCGCTGAGATCTAACAGGATCAGCGCAGCACTTTGGCCGGCATCGAGAATCATCCGGAGATGTTCAGTCGTAGCCAGGAGGGCCGACTCAGTGCTGTGACCTGGTCTGAACCCATTTTGAGATGCGTCTAGGATGTTATTTAGATCCAGATGTTGGGACAGGACATTATTTACATGTGCCTCAGCAAGTTTAGACAGCCATGGGAGCAACAAGATGGGTCTATAGTTTTCCAGCTTGGATGGGTCTAGCGTAGGCTTTTTGATAATAGAGGAAACCCAGGCTTGTTTCCACACAGTCGGGACACTGGTCGAGGAAAAAGAGAGGTTCAGTATGGAGGCCAGGGAAGGCAGAAAGAATTCTAAGGATTCAATAAATTGGGCCGGCTTCATTGGGTCTGCTGGAGAGCCCGACTTGACTTTCCTGCAGATCTTAGTTAGATCCTCCAATGTGATTTCTGGTATAAACCTCATGGTAGAGCCTTTAAAGGTGAAGTTAGTGGAGCTGGGCAGATTAGAAGAGTGCTGTGGGAAGGAGCTGTAGATTTTTTGCACTTTTTCTATAAAAAATGTAGCCAGGTTTTCACAATGCTGCGCGGAGATAATGCTGGGGGGGGGGGGAAGTGCTGTTCTGCAGTTCTTGTACTAGTTTAAAAATGACTTTAGCAGGGTTAGGGCTAGAGTTAATTTTATCTGCATAAAAGGATGCGCGCGTGGAGCAGATGGCTTTATGATAAATTTTTTGTTTGGCTAAATAGAAGATTTTGTCCCTGTCCTTATATTCCCTTCTCCAAGCTCGTTCGGCCTTTTTACACTCTTTCCGCATGGATTTCAAGGTGTACTTATACCACGGATTGGAGGGGGAGCTATGCCCCTTAGTCCATTTGGCTGGAACAACTAGTCCACGGGTGATCCAATGATGGAAGGCATCATATGTCAGGTTGATGTCCATGTTTTCCTCACGGTGGAATTCACCTAGAGTGGAGTGTAAATCGCTGGTAAGAAGTTTGTGCCAAGGTCTCTTTAGGCGTCGGGTAGGCTCAGCCCTATTGAACGACTCTCTAACCAGTATGGTGAATTTGATTAGAAAGTGGTCAGTCCAACCCATAGGTTTGGGCTCTTCCATCCCAACCTCCGGGATGTTGGTAAAGACAGGGTCTAATGTGTGCCTGGCTGAGTGAGTAACAGCTTGGATCAGAGGTTTTAGTTGTAGGGCTACAAGGTCGGCCAGTAAGTTTTTGATGGTAGAGTCTTGGGTTTGGTCGAAGTGAAGATTGAGGTCTCCTAGTATAGTAAAGTTAGCCGAGCTTACCAGTAAGGAGTTTGCCATATCAAGAAGAGCTTTGATGAATTTAGAAGCTGGTCCAGGGGGGCGGTATATGTAGAGTCCGGATAGAGCAAAGTGGGGGCCCGTCGTGATCTTAAAACGTGCACATTCATAGTCTGAAATATCTTCCTTAGTGAAGGAACAGATAAATGGCTTTTTGTAAATGACTGCGATACCGCCACCTCTAGCGTCTCTATTCAGAGTCTTCATTAGGTAATCATCTGGTAGCGTAAGGTTAGGTATACTAGTCATATCGTCACAAAGCCAGGTTTCACATATGAAGAGTATATCAGGGGTCTCATCAAGTAAAAGGGTGTTTACCTCTAAGTGATGTTTCGCGAGAGACCTGACATTCAATTGGAGAACGGTGAGAGGGTTAGGTTTGGGAGAGCCTGATCTATGGCGGGAGTGGCCGGGACTGGGTGTAGCGAAGTGGCAGGACTTACATTGGAGACATGTCTGGCCGAGATGGTCTAATATCTTCTCACAGCTCTGCCCAGGATTCAGGGCGATGAGGTGTTCTCTATCGTAGCGGTGGAGTTCCCGTGGAGTTTGACCAGGGGGTCGGGCGAAGGGCGATGTCTTGGCGATGACGGGCGTAGACGGGCTTGCCTTAGGCGCGCCTTCGGCACGCAGTTGGCGCGCCCGCTGCGCCCGTCCGCTGCACGTCCGAGAGATACACATGTTTTATTAGAGGAGAGAAGGGAGGGATGGGCGTGGCCTCAGAGGGGGCGTGGCCTCACGGGTCGCCGGTAATGGCGGCAAGAAATTAGTGTTTTCCCTCGAGTCCGCGTCAGCGCTAAATCGGCAGCGCGGGCAGTTTAGGACCAAGCTGTGCCCTAATTGTGCAGAGAGGAAAGTGAGGTGAGGTTAAAAACACAACAGCAATAGTGCCTCTCAATTTTTAAAAAGCGCTCCCGGCTTCCGCCTCAGGACTGAAAGTGATTCTGGTCAGGCGCTTGCAATCAGCGTCTTTTTAAGGTGCGGGCGGGGGCGTGGCCTCAGAGGCCTCATTAATAATTATTTCATGATTGTGGTGAGACATTCCACACTCATCAACAGATAGCATTAGTTCTTCTTTTACTTCTCCCAGATATTCTACTGTTTTAACACTTGCACTTTGAATCTGCCCATTTTTGCTAAATGAACTATCTTTCCTCATGACCTACACGTCATGTTTCTAGCCCCACATGCAAAACTAAAGGCACTGTGCCCAGAGCAAGCACACCTATAACATGTAATGTTTCTTTTTACAACTACATTAAGTATATTTTTTGAATTGGATGAATATGGAACGTCTACTTTAGCAGTATTTTTCAGTCAAACCTCTTGTCCCTCCAGGGCAACAACCTCTTTTTCTGAAGATGTTACAGTTAATTATCCCATGACAATCTCTTTCCTCCAAACACCAGTATGGTCCAAGCACCTGGCAATTTGTACAGTTTCTTTTAATGTAGAATCCAAGGAAAAACGTCTTTCTTAGACCTTTTTGTCTCTTGTACATCTCACAATTTGGTCACAAATTAAAGACTCCATTAGGCCTTGAAACTCAAATGCAGTGTCGCTACATAAGTCATAATATCCTCGTCATTTGCTTGTACTCGACAAAAAAAATTGTCTTTCTCAAAAACCACACTAAACTTAGGTGTAAAATCTTTTTCTAGCATTTGCAACAACATATCATATACATTTACAGGTTGACCAGTACCAATTCCCAAAGAAACTTCGGGAAGATCATCATATATCCTTTTTCCCTCTGTCCCTAAATGGTGTAACAACATTGCTTGTCTACTTAACGGTCCATATTTGTCACCACCAATCGCTAGCACATAAGTGCTAAAAATGTTCTTCCTCCTTTTCCAAGGAATACTTGGTTCCCCAGGAAGAGGCAAAAATGAAGGTGGAGCAGCCATACTTCGATCCTACAAGTTTGCAATAAAGAGATTAAACAACAAACTACCACATTTACATAAAAAATAAGTTATGGCAATAAAGTAAAACAATCTAAAATATTTATCTAAAATAGATTTCTCTAAAATATTAATCTAAAATAATTACACTGTAGTAATATGTCTCTTTACTTCGTTCATGCAAAAAAAATTATAGTGCAGCGGTATCTCCCTTGAATAGCAGAAGTTTCATTTTATCAATGTAGACAACATTCCTCTTTCTATGCTCATGTCTACAGGAAAATGCGAGGCTGCGCGTACTTGCATCAGATGTTAGGTCAATCTCCTGTAAGTTGGCACAACTCCCACGATGAGGAAAATGATCACGATCACACCCGATGAGAAAAGTCCAATGAATTAATATTTTGCGCGTTAATTCTCGCTTCTGCTTTTTACTGTTTTGTGAAATAATGAAATAATACCTTGCACCTTAACTCGTGCCTCCAATTTCCACAGCATTGATTACTTTCAAAGCATTAATGACCTCGCGCTCACCTCACGCGTTACCTTGCACTTTGTAGACCTTGTCTTCAAAGTTAATTCCTCTCTTGACCTTGCGCTTGGCTTCCCACTTCAGCTTGTTTACTTTCAATGCACAGTCTTTTTTACAGCCTCTCGCTGGAATGTTGCTCTCTCTCATCTCATGCCAAAAACAACTTGTTCCTTTTCAATGAGGCAAATACAAAAAATGGTGGAATTACTCACAGTTCCAAAACTTAAAGATCATTAGCAGGACTCCTTGGTGAGCTGCTTTTCCAGGGGTGGAGGTCACTCAGTAAGCTTCCCCCTGCGCAGAACCTTCATTGTCAAAAATTGTAGTAACCACGCTCACAGTGGTTAGTAGCTAAATGTATTTAATCATGAGTACATCTTCATAGTTGTACAGCGACCTCCAGCTTCTTCAACTGACTCTTTTTCCTAGAACTACTCAGTGATGTCATTCAATTACATCACCAAGTTCTACAATAGAAGAAAGAAATCTCCACAGGTACCTGACAGTGAAGGGATGTGTACTAGAAAGATGGCTGACACTGGGGACTGATATCGGAACCTATCACAACTACCAAATTTCCCTTTCAGCCAAAAACACAAGTGACAACCTTGCAAGTACACTTACCAGCATTGTCTGGATGACACTCTACCTAGTGGTCTAGTTAGGCTTGGTGGGTGGAGGAGTGTAAGCCTCACAAATAGAGCCTAAGCAAGCAAACCTCATTTCATTAAAGTAGTCTATCACAAAATGGTACAAAACACAGTTTCTGATTTCATCTGACTATGGAGTAAATGTAGAAAATACATGATCTCTGTAGGTACAAAGCTAAGCAGTCAGACATTTTGCTCCACACAGCCATTCACATGTGTATGATGAGCTGTGGACAAGAAACACCTCACTCACACCATTCCCACATGTTTCTGGGTTAATAAACAGACTGTGAGTGTGTACGCAGCCGCACCTATGTGACTGCTAAAGACAAGCACTAAGCCCAGTACATAGGACTAAAAAAACAACAACATTTAGAGATAAAGAGTACGTATGTCACCATGAATGTACAGATGTGCAAAACATCTTTGTGCAGTGGCAGTATTGTAGCAAATGAGGTCTATCCGAGGCGCGATTATTGCTTATTGAATACTTTACCCAATACCCCATCTCCCCAGAGGCTAAACTCCAGAGTAGGTTGGCTTGAGCCCTGGGTCTCCTTACTACTTTTGGGCCCGGGCCTCCTAACTTCCTTTGCACCTATTCCATTGAGTGGCCGGTGGCACTTTATTTTCCATGAGTGTGAGGAATTTGCTGGCCTACAGTTTAACTGTTGGTCCCCTGGCCTAAAGCAGGCCAGCAATGCTTGTCTCTACAAGTGGATCCCCTTTGGTTGAAAGGAGCATTGAGCAGCTCCTCCTTTCCACCAGCAACTCTTTGAAGATGCATAGTAGGTGCAACAGGTTTTGTTGTTGCATATGGAGCAGGAGGTTGGAGTATGCTCCCTCAGCAAAGGTGGAAGAATCGAAGCACACTTGATTATGCCAAGGTTGTGCTCCAGGAATTTATTCTGGGGTACCCTTGGTTGAAATATTTTGGGCATCGGGGGTTCTGTAGCTGGTTAAGTCATCCAGGGGTGAACTCTAGCTGAGAAGGTAGCCTTATACTCCACTCTCTCTATGTGTTCACTGTCATAGGTGATGTTGGAAGTATTTTTGCTTGTTTTATCCAGAGGTGGGAGCTCAGTGTGAGCCCCGTCAGTTTTGATTTGAGGTTTTTTAGTGTTACTGCTAGCGTCATCCCTTTCCTTTTGAATATTTCTTTCTGGTGGGCAAAAAGATCTTCTTATCAATACAAAGTAAGTCCCGGGCACACATGAACATTTTGTACCGCTTTTGGCTGCCATAAGTGTGGCAGGGTATGCTCAGACGTGAGTCCCTTGCTCACTTTGCCACTGGATTCAAGCAAGCCGGGCTGAAGACGGCTGGAATGCCAGAAACCGGTCCTCGGAAGCTTGTTTCCGGTCCAGGGAAGACATGGCTTGGCGGTTCGGGCTGAACTGTTCCCATGAGGCACATGGTCAGACTGATTTGCATATAGCCATGTCTGAACTCGGGTGGCAGAGTGGGCTAAAGAACGGTAATGGATTAAACCCAGATCTTTTGACTGGGTGTGAGTGTTTGATTGATTCAGATGCTCCGTCCATCACCACCCCCTTTTGTACCGCTTTTGGCCGCCATAAGTGTGGCAGGGTATGCTCAGACGTGAGTCCCTTGCTCACTTTCAACGAATCCAGAACGCCTCCGCCCGACTCATCCTGGACATCCCTCGACGCAGCCACATCTCCAGCCACCTGAGCAACCTGCACTGGCTCCCCGTCAACAAGAGGATCACGTTCAGACTCCTCACCCACGCACACTAGTCGCTCCACAACCTGGGCCCCAAGTACCTCAACGACCGCCTGACCTTCCACACGCCCACCCGCCAGCTACGTTCTACAAGCCTCGCCCTCGCCGCCGTACCATGCATCCGAAGAGCCACCGCCGGAGGAAGATCCTTCTCCTACCTGGCGGCCAAGACATGGAACTCCCTCCCCATCCACCTTCGGCTGAACCAGGACCACCTCGCCTTCAGGAGGCAACTCAAGACCTGGCTGTTCGAGCAGTAGCGGACCCCTCCCCCCCCAAGCGCCTTGAGACCCTCCGGGTGAGTAGCGCGCTATACAAGTGTTCTGATTGATTGATTGATTGACTTTGCCACTGGATTCAAGCAAGCCGGGCTGAAGACAGCTGGAATGCCAGAAACCGGTCCTCGGAAGCTTGTTTCCGGTCCAGGGAAGACATGGCTTGGCGGTTCGGGCTGGACTGTTCCCATGAGGCACAGGGTCAGACTGATTTGCATATAGCCATGTCTGAACTGGGGTGGCAGAGTGGGCTAAAGAACGGTGATGGATTAAACCCAGATCTTTTGACTGGGTGTGAGTGTTTGATTGATTCAGATGGTCCGTCCATCACCACCCCCTTTTGTACCGCTTTTGGCCGCCATAGGTGTGGCAGGGTATGCTCAGACGTGAGTCCCTTGCTCACTTTGCCACTGGATTCAAGCAAGCCGGGCTGAAGATGGCTGGAATGCCAGAAACCGGTCCTCGGAAGCTTGTTTCCGGTCCAGGGAAGACATGGCTTGGCGGTTCGGGCTGGACTGTTCCCATGAGGCACAGGGTCAGCCTGATTTGCATATAGCCATGTCTGAACTGGGGTGGCAAAGTGGGCTAAAGAACGGTGATGGATTAAACCCAGATCTTTTGACTGGGTGTGAGTGTTTGATTGATTCAGATGCTCCGTCCATCACCTCCCCCTTTTGTACCGCTTTTGGCCACCATAAGTGTGGCAGGGTATGCTCAGACGTGAGTCCCTTGCTCACTTTGCCACTGGATTCAAGCAAGCCGGGCTGAAGACGGCTGGAATGCCAGAAACCGGTCCTCGGAAGCTTGTTTCCGGTCCAGGGAAGACATGGCTTGGC
This sequence comes from Lissotriton helveticus, assembly GCF_964261635.1. Lineage (NCBI taxonomy): Eukaryota > Metazoa > Chordata > Amphibia > Caudata > Salamandridae > Lissotriton > Lissotriton helveticus. Next base: position 130,936,669 of record NC_136064.1, read on the forward strand.
GGTTCGGGCTGGACTGTTCCCATGAGGCACAAGGTCAGACTGATTTGCATATAGCCATGTCTGAACTGGGGTGGCAGAGTGGGCTAAAGAACGGTGATGGATTAAACCCAGATCTTTTGACTGGGTGTGAGTGTTTGATTGATTCAGATGCTCCGTCCATCACCACCCCCTTTTGTACCGCTTTTGGCCACCGTAAGTGTGTCAGGGTATGCTCAGACATAAGTCCCTTGCTCTCTTTGCCACTGGATTCAAGCAAGCCGGGCTGAAGACGGCTGGAATGCCAGAAACCGGTCCTCGGAAGCTTGTTTCCGGTCCAGGGAAGACATGGCATGGTGGTTTGGGCTGGACTGTTCCCATGAGGCACAGGGTCAGACTGATTTGCATATAGCCATGTCTGAACTGGGGTGGCAGAGTGGGCTAAAGAATGGTGATGGATTAAACCCAGATCTTTTGACTGGGTGTGAGTGTTTGATTGATTCAGATGCTCCGTCCATCACCACCCCCTTTTGTACCGCTTTTGGCCACCATAAGTGTGGCAGGGTATGCTCAGACGTGAGTCCCTTGCTCACTTTGCCACTGGATTCAAGCAAGCCGGGCTGAAGACGGCTGGAATGCCAGAAACCGGTCCTCGGAAGCTAGTTTCCGGTCCAGGGAAGACATGGCTTGACGGTTCGGGCTGGACTGTTCCCATGAGGCACAGGGTCAGACTGATTTGCATCTGCATTTGTGGGCTAAAGAACGGTGCTAAAGAACGGTGATGGATTAATCCCAGATCTTATGACTGGGTGTGAGTGTTTGATTGATTCAGATGCTCTGTCCATCACCACCCCCTTTTGTACCACACATGAACATGGTGTCAATAAAAATGATAGCTTTTAAAGTTCCAAAAACTCTCAATGTTCAATCGCCAGTATATTCATTCTTGTTTTATTGTTCAATGAAACACACAAAAAACAGCTGACACGTGTTTCGTCGCCAATGAGAGTTATCCCGGGACTTCCTCTGGGCTGGGAAATATACAAATAATACTATCACTGTATGAAGTCAGTAACAACTTGTGCGTTCATGGTAAATTAAGTGTCTCAAGATAAGTGACTTTCACCTTAAAGTGGAAACCCTAATTCGACATTCATCCAAAAGCAACAACATATCGCCAATGACTCTAATGTACAGGAAAGTAAACATTTTAAAAAATCAGAAACAAAATCGTGACAACCTGGTGAAATTTTTTTTTGACAATGTGAACTCAGTTTGGAGAGAAATCTGTGACTATCACAAAGTCAGAACGTCTAACGTAAAGCTCCGCATCATGATTTTACCTCAAAAAGGTTTCCTATGGGCAAGACGAAGAGCACTAAAATATAAAAGAAATTAAAGCATTATGTGAATGACAGAAAAACTGCTGACTCTATTGAAGCGCAAAATACCTATGGAAAGTGGTGACAGTCTTGGTACGAACTGTGGGAGTGAAAAAAATATAACATATATATATATATATTCACTGAAAAAACCATAGGTTATAGACCATATATAGTTAGGAATTAGCATTTAAAAAACCTTATTTTACTCACACAAAACCATTGAAATTCCATATATAGTTAGTTGCACTAACTATATATCGCGCACCCGCAATCCACTGCTGATCATGTAACATATTACATCATTCATGACATGGTCAGTGACATCACTGATGACATCGCTGATGACATCTCAAATGACATCACGGATGACATCACTGATGACATCTCAAATGACATCACTGATGACTACATCCAGTGACTGTATAATTCTGTAAAGTTAAAATATGTCTTACATATTGAAGAATGAGTGGATGTATAAGTGTCTTGATGAAGGATTTAGTAGGGGCATGGCTGACTGTATGAGTGACTGATTAAATGTGTCTCACTGAGTGCATGGGTTAGTGACTAAACTGTCTTAATTTGTGCATCATTATGTCTGTTGTTCTGTAAACTGCTGCATGTGTTGATCATTAGCTATATGATTAACTGTATGGGTTATTGATTGGTTGCCCAACCATTTGTATGGGAGACTGAGTGTGTGTGTGGGTGGCTGGGAGGTGTATGACTCTCTGCATAGATGTGTGAGCAGTTGATTGACTAGATGTATGGGTTCAAAAGTGCATGTGGAAACAGCTGTATGGGCGGTTGACTGTGTGCATGAGTGTATTGGTGAGTGAATGGATATCTCAGTGCTACATGTCAAAGTAAGTACTTATGTAAAACACAGTACATGTGAGAGTTGACATATATAAATAACTGTGCATAAGAGCCAGTGAATGTGTGAGTGGCTGTATGGATCATTGTGAACTTGTATCCAGGATTGTATAAGTGAGTAAATATGTTTTAGTATATGTTTGAATAAGTAAGGTGTGTATAACTGTATAGTTGAGGAAATGGAGGTGTGATTGATTCTTTGCATGACTGACTAAGTGTCTGAGTAACTCCATGGATGAGTGACAGTCTATGAGTGCACACTGATCTGCTTTGAATGGTGCCCCCCCCTCATTTCTATTAGGAGTAGTCTCTCTTTGCACATAGTGAAGAGTAGTTAACGCAGGCCTTTGCCCCCGTTGTAATACGTCGTGCCTGCTTCTCTCTCCATTTGATTGATTGTTATCCAAGTATTTACTGTTTTAGAATTGGTTCTCTTTGGTTCATTCTCTATTTACAAACAAACACAGAGTCGCAATACTCTGTTTAGTCTTTGCAGATAACGAAAAATCGTGTAAAAAAAAAAAGAAAAGGAATCGAGCAAAATCAGTAGGCCACTAATGGGATCTCTTTTTGACCTCGCTAAAATAGAAACATTAGGAACAACCCCTCATGACAAATACAAAACTAGTGAGATGAACTGAACTCCACACAATGATGGCTGCAAAACAGCTCGGCTCTGCCACCCACCCCGCCCAAAATAACGATAAAGAGCGGCTGCCATGATTGGTTGCGGAATGGCCATGACGGAGCTACGAAATGGTGCTGCTCTCATGCTAACCCCAGCTTCAGTCTGAAACATCCAGAAACACTGTAGACTACCAATTCGATCAGTTCCGGTAGCGCCCCAATGTAACCCGGTAGAGAAGAACTAGCCCTCCCCTCTTTGACTGATGGTTCTTGTTGCCTGTCCCTTCTGTTGTCATTTAACAGAACTATTTAGCCTGCTGAAAGGGGTTGTGTTCCGACCGCTGGTTGGTGGAGACATTTTGACTATATTCTGGACCTGCGTTGTCGCGTAATGCGTCATATGACGCGCCGCGTTAACGCATCCGGAAGTCATCCGGGGCGCGCAGCGCGTAACGTAAGCATAACAAGTCATGTGACTTGTTAATAAAACTTTTCATTGGTTCATTTTACTTTTCTTATTCTAATGATGAAAGGCTTGGTCATATGACCTAAAAATTACGCTTTTTATTACTTCCGAACATTATTTTTTCTTAAATATATGTTATAATGTTCCAGGCTAATGTACTTTCCCGGAAAATTTACAACTGTCCTGCAAGTAAAATATATTCTTTTTTCGAGAAAAAGAGCTTTTCTTCGTCCCATGACGGAGCCGTTGAGCAAAAGAGGGTCGACCTGCTGTCTTAGTCGCTGATACGCCTGAATATGAGATTCTTATCGATCACTTTATGTTGCAGGAGTAGAAAACACAACAGCCCTTGACCATTTATCTTTACTGCGTTCCTTCGTATTATACCTTTTACCCTTCATGTAATTGGTCTGCTTTATTTCACTTGCCTTTTAATGATTCTAAAACAGTGACTATTATTAAAAACTTTACCAATGTATATACTACTACCATGTTTTCTTTTAAAAACCTTTATTGTGAAAATTTCATTATACAAATACGAGCCTATAACCACGTGGGCCGGCCACGGAGCAAACTGTAATCGTATATGATGAGTAGACATTTACACTGTAGAGGAACGTAACGGGCGGGCCATTAGGTTGCAAGAACTAAGGTGTCTAACAGTTACGGAATCGGTGGACGTACATTTTATAATTAAAATACGACAGGGCCAGTTACAATAAAATTATCTACATATACATTTGCGGGCAAGTACCATGGGTGACGTTAATTCGAACTTTCAATAGTACAGTAATCAATAACACATCAGAACTTAATATCAATAGGGATGTCGAAATATTCAATCAATTCTCGTCCCCACCCGCCATGTGCTTCAAAACTACATACGTATCTCGTGATTTCAAGGTTCTGCAACCAGTACACAACAAGGAGTTACGAGTCCCATTTATTCCGGCGCCATTTTGGGCGAGGACGGGCAGGTCCAGGATATAGTCAAAATGTCTCTACCAACCCTCGACTATGATGAAATTCATATGCTGTATTTATTAGAGTAACACTCATCTGTCCACATGAAATTAATTTGCCACAATCTAAACATGTCATTTTAATCTTTCCAAAGTTCTTCTAAATATTTGGGACCGTTTCCCTTGCCTCTGATGCTGTCAGTGCCACTTCTTTGATGAATGTACTAGCAGGTCAGGGGTTCTCCTCCAAATCTCTCTTTTATGCAGCACTATAATTAATTGGTGCCACCTCTCCATATGACGATGCATGGTATAGTTACCATAACTATATTTTTTTTCGGTTCCTCTGGAGAGTTCATCGTGGCAGATGAAGCGTGTAACGTACCGGACATTTACCTTTTTTTGCATGTACAGGAAAGGAAAAAAAAATCGAGCGTCCGAGTTCTAAGGTGTCCCAGGGCCATTTTAGTGGACCAGGCCCAAATCCAAAGAACAGGCCGCCATTTTGAGAGTCCTGTTGCAGCCGCCTGTCGCTGTAGCATCAAGAGCAGCCGAAACTCAGCTGAATGGCAACTGAAACGGTAAAGGGGCGCCCCACTACAGCAGACGAGCCTCCACCTGGGAAGGCCCGTTCACGCCGCCTCCCCCCCCCCCTTCGGGCACCCCACGCCGTTATTCGGAGCAGTATTGTAGGATGGCCACACCAGTGCGGCAACTTGCTAGACATCACCTCGGTGGTAACCGAATCTCAGCCCCTTGTAGTGTCTCCTCTTCAGAAAATATTCTTGCGCTACCTTTGCCCCATTCACACATCGGTCCGCTACTGACGCCATCTCACAGGCTAATGGGGCGCCCCACGCCGAGTTTCAGCATTGTAGGATGACCACACCAGTACAGCAACTTGCTAGACATCACCTCGGTGCCATCCGGATCTTGGCATCTCAACGCCTAGTGGTATCTTCCATACAGAAAATATTGTTGCGCTGCCTTTGGCCCCATTCGCACATCGGTCCGCAACTGACACCATCTCACAGGCCAACAGGGTGCCGCACGCCGACTTTTACCATTGTAGGATGGCCACACCAGTACAGCAACTTGCTAGACATCACCTTGGTGCCATCCGGATCTTGGCATCTCAGAGCCTTGTGGTGTCTTCTATTCCGAAAATATTGTAGAAAATATTGTTGCGCTGCCTTTGGCCCCATTCGCACATCGGTCTGCAACTGACACCATCTCACAGGCCAACAGGGCGCCCCACGCCGACTTTTACCATTGTAGGATGGCCACACCAGTACAGCAACTTGCTAGACATCACCTCGGTGCCATCCGGATCTTGGCATCTCAGCGCCTTGTGGTGTCAGTCAGAAAATATTGTTGCGCTGCCTTTGTCCCCATTCGCACATCGGTCCACTACTGACACCATCTCACAGGCCAACAGGGCGCCCCACGCCGACTTTTACCATTGTAGGATGGCCACACCAGTGCCACAACTTGCTAGACACCACCTCGGTGCCATCTGGAACTTGGCATCTCAGCGCCTTGTGGTGTCTTCAATTCAGAATATATTGTTGCGCTGCCTTTGGCCCCATTCGCACATCGGTCCGCTACTGACGCCATCTCACAGGCCAACGGGGCGCCCCACGCCGACTATCAGCATTGTAGGATGGCCACACCAGTACAGCAACTTGCTAGACATCACCTCGGTGCCATCCGGATCTCGGCGCCCCACTGCAGATGAAGTGCCTCTCAACTATGAAACCACCACGGTGACATCCGGATCTTGGCGCGATGTGCTGCCTTCGGCCTATTCGCACATCGGTCCGCTACTGACGCCATCTCACAGACTAATCGGGCGCCCCACGCCGAGTTTCAGCATTGTAGGATGACCACACCAGTGCACCTTACTAGACACCACCTCGGTGCCATCCGGATCTTGGCATCTCAGCGCCTTGTGGTGTCTTCTATTCAGAAAATATTCTTGCGCTACCTTTGCCCCATTCACACATCGGTCCGCTACTGATGCCATCTCACAGGCTAATAGGGCGCCCCACGCCGAGTTTCAGCATTGTAGGATGACCACACCAGTACAGCAACTTGCTAGACATCACCTCGGTACCATCCGGATCTTGGCATCTCAACGCCTAGTGGTATCTTCCATACAGAAAATATTGTTGCGCTGCCTTTGACCCCATTCGCACATCGGTCCGCAACTTAGACATCACCTCGGTGCCATCCGGATCTTGGCATCTCAGCGCCTTGTGGTGTATTCTCTTCAGAAAATATTGTTGCGCTGCCTTTGGCCCCATTCGCACATCAGTCCGCTACTGACACCATCTCACAGGCCAACAGGGCGCCCCACGCCGACTTTTACCATTGTAGGATGGCCACACCAGTGCCACAACTTGCTAGACACCACCTCGGTGCCATCCGGATCTTGGCATCTCAGCGCCTTGTGGTGTCTTCTATTCCGAAAATATTGTTGCGCTGCCTTTGGCCCCATTCGCACATCGGTCCGCTACTGCCGCCATCTCACAGGCCAACGGGGCGCCCCACGCCGACTTTCAACATTGTAGGATGGCCACACCAGTGCGGCAACTTACTAGACACCACCTCGGTGCCATCCGGATCTTGGCGCGTTGTGCTGCCTTCGGCCTATTCGCACATCGGTCCGCTACTGACGCAAACTCACAGGCCAACGGGGCGCCCCACGTCGACTTTCAGCATTATAGGATGGCCACACCAGTGCTGCAACTTGCTGGACACCACCTCGGTGCCATCCGGATCTTGGCGCGTTGTGTTGCCTTCGGCCTATTCGCACATCGGTCCGCTACTGACGCCGCCTCACGTGCCAACGTATTTTCTCCGCATTTTATACCCTATGCCGCATAACAGGTCATGTGACTTGTTTATAAAACTTTTCATTGGTTCATTTTACTTTTGGTTTCCTAATGATGGAAGGCTTGATCATATGACCTAAAAACAACACTTTTCATTGGATGAAAACTTTTTTTTCCCCCCAAACGATGAAAGCCCCACCTTGTTTCTGGATGTTTCAGACTGAAGCTGGCGTCAGCATGAGAGCACCACCATCTCGTAGCTCCGTCGTGGTCATTCCGCGAGCAATCATGGCAACCGCTCCCCACCAGAAGCCTACAGGAGTCGGGGGCCCCCAAAACTTTTGATAAATCCTCAAGGCGGAGGGGACGCTTTCAAGAATGGGGTCCAAGACCTAGCAGACAAGCGTCCGATTTCCAAGGTGTCCCAGGGCCATTTCAGTGGACCAGGCCCAAAAAGGAAAGAGCCTGCCGCCATTTTGAGAGTCCTGTGACAGCCGCCTATCGCTGCACCGCAAGAGTGGGCGCAACTCAGCTGAATTGCGGCTTTTGACACAGTGGACCAAAAACAGACGGAATGGCAACTGAAACGGTAAAGGGGCGCCCCACTACAACAGATGACACTCCACCTGGAGAAGCCCGTTCACGCCGCCTCCCCCGGGGCGCCCCACGCCGTTATTTGGAGCAGCATTGTAGGATACCAAAACCAGTGCGGCAACTTACTGGACATCACCTTGGTGCCATCGTTCTGCTGCCTTGGAACTATTCGCACAACAGTTTGCTACTGATGACCCACCCCCCGCGACGCCCCACGCCGTTATTTGCTGGGTGGCAACTTACTAGACATCACTTTCGTGTCATCTAGATTTCAGCGCGTTCTGCTGCCTTGGAACTATTCGCACAACAGTTTGCTACTGATGACCCACCCCCCGCGACGCCCCACGCCGGAAATCTGGACGTTGTGCTGCGTTGGGACTATTCGCACAGCCGACCGCTACTTCGTTGTTTTTCCCTAAAAATGTTTATATGTTATTACTATTTTTGTTTTCTTGTATATATTTATAAATTATTAAAGTTTTATAATCTTACTACTTTGTCGGAGTGCTATATATTTTTTATGTGACACATAATTGTAAAAACTTTGATGTACAAAGAGTCATCCCTGGAATCTTCCGCTTCAGGCTCGGTCCCCTCCCCAATCACAATACAGGATGGTTTTCAGATAATCGGAACGCTTCTGCTGTGACGAATCTCATCGAGTGTGGGCCTTGATCTACTATAACTCCTTTGAAGAGGGGTGATTCTTTACAGCTGGGGCCATAAACTACATCTGCAGGGCTAGCTGATAGCCTAGGACCGGCCTGGACAATCGGACACAGAGGAAGAGGAGTGTCAGAGGGTGCGGTAGTGAATAGGGCGAAAGGGAGGTGTCGGGCGGGCACAGGGTGTGATTCTCAGGGAAGAGCAGCGCAGATGGGGGGAGGTTTATTACCCATGCATAAGACAGAAAGCGGGGGTGACCACTGCCTGGGGGAGATGCTTGCGAGGGTGGGGAGCCATGCTAAGGATCGACAGCGTGCAGAGAGTGGGTCTGGTCAAGGCATCTAAAATGGCTGCCGTGCACGACAAAAGTGTGGCATTTGAAAAAAGGCAAGATGGCGCAGACAATGTTTTTCAACACTTCCTGATTTCCTTCGAATCGAACGTTAACAGACGTTGGGGCATATTACCAAAGTTAAGCGATATTTATCCCTAACGATGCTTAGCAACGATTTTTTTACCGCTAAGCATCGTCAGAAATGATCGCAGATAAACCTTGCTATTATCAAGGTTTATCGCAAATACGATAATAAACGACCGCAATGCATTAATATCGCTGAAAACTCAGCGATATTCATGCATTACCGAGCTAATGCTCTTAGCCATGTTATCCACCTCCCATTGGATAACATGGCTAAGAACTGCTCAGGGCAGGTGCTACTTTTTGGAGATATTCGCGCTTATCTCGAATATTTCCAAAAGTTGATAATAGGAGATAGCGATGTTAGCGACTGTTTCCAGTCGCTAACATCTTGGCACGCCCACTTTGCATGTCATTAGTGATAAATATCACTCACATGCAAAGTGGGGCCCAAGATGGTCGCTATCTCCTACTAGCCGTCGCTAACTGGTGTTAGCAACAGCTAGGTAATACAGATATAATTTTATCTCCGCGAAGCGGAGCGCTGTTACAGATATATATCTTGTTTTTGAACGTTAATTTCTCAAAATCCACTGAAGCACATATATTGAGACCTAGCAAAGGCACATCGAGCTACCAGTCCCTACAATTTTGCCAAGTTTCGTGCAAATCCATTCAGCCGTTCGATTATTATAATTTTTTTTTTTTTGCCCCGCGGGGCCCTTTTAAAACCTCCACATCAAACCTAAGAGGTCAAGGAGGATCTACTATGCCCCCTTATGGTCATTTGCCCCTTAGCTTTGGCCTCCTCTTGTCTCTCGATCCTACCGAGAGACAAGATGGCGGCCGCTACGGACTGTTTGCAATGTTTACAGACGCCGGAGAACCAATCAGCTTCGCAAACCTCCGTTACGCGAAGCGGAGCGCTGTTACAGATATATATCTTTTTTTCAACGTTAATTTCTCAAAATCCACTGGAGCACATATATTGAGACCTAACAAAGGCACATCGGGCTACCAGTCCCTAATATTTTACCAAGTTTCGTGCAAATCCATTCAGCCGTTCGATTATTATTATTATTATTTTTTTTTGCCCCGCGGGACCCTTTTAAAACCTCCACATCAAACCTAGAGGGTCAGCGAGGATCTACTATGCCCCCTTATGGTCATTTGCCCCTTCGCTTTGGCCTCCTCTTGTCTCTCGATCCTACCGAGAGACAAGATGGCGGCCGCTACGGACTGTTTGGAATGTTGACAGACGCCGGAGAACCAATCAGCTTCGCTTCACAAAGCTCCGTTGCGCGAAAAGTACGTGTAGCGGAGCGCTGCCCGGTCCGCTGTTACAGATATATATCTTTTTTTGAACGTTATCTTCTCAAAATCCACTGAAGCACATATATTGAGACCTACAAAAGGCACATCGGGCTACCATTCCCTACAATTTTGCCAAGTTTCGTGCAAATCCATTCAGCCGTTCGAGCTAAAAGTGAGGCCAACCGCCCTATGGGAAACTCAATGTTAAAAACACGTTTTGGGACCCCCCTTTTTTCTCGGCCCCCCCCTTGACGAACCCCCCCAAATTTTCAGGGGCTGCTCAGAAACAAAATGTTCCATTTTCCTGAAAATTTCAGCCAATTCCGTCCACAAACGCCAAAGTTATTAGACATAGAATTTTCAAAAATCCCATAGAGAAAAAATCCTAACTATATATACCTACTGGCGACCGCCAGTAGGTAATATATAAACAAATATATATATATATGCCTGGAAGAACGTCCTTCGAGAAAAATGCATAGCAGACCCAGAGATGCAGGTAAAGATCTTTATTAAGTGGATACAGCAACAGCAGCCAGCATGACGCATTTCAGCCTCAACGGAGGCCTTGATCACATGACACCTAGAGAACAGATAGGCCGACTTTTAAAGTGCAAGTGCAAAAAAAATATATATTTGATTGGTGGCAAAAGCAGTCATGGGCATAGAAGAAATACTACCACAGTGGTTTTGGTATGTTAAAATCTCAAATAAAAATATCGGCTAATGCCTGGCACCAATGACGTTTGTTTGGCAATCCTTTAAATAAATAAATACATAAATAAATAAATAAATGCATAAATACAAGGTAATATAAATATATAAATATACCAATATATATGCAAAAATAATCACCAATATCATCGGAATATATATGCACAACATTAATATTTAAATTCCATGATAAAAAAAACTGCTAAAACAATGTCTAGACCGACAGTAGAGTAAAATTCTTATCAGTTGTGTGTTCCCCCATATAATGGCAGTAGGGTGCCATATGATGTTCACTACATAATGTGGTTAGCGTAACCAAAATGGTAAAGTTCCAAACCTTGCATAATGACAACACTTTTGCCTATACTCAATAACTATATTTACGATAAACCATAAAGTGCTCAGAGCAAGTGAATGTGATTAAAAAAAAGAGAATTCTTATAATATAATATTATATATATATATATATATATATATATATATATATATATATATATATATATATATATATATATATATATATATATATATATATATATTACCTACTGGCGGTCGCCAGTAGGTATATATAGTTAGGATTTTTTCTCTATGGGATTTTTGAAAATTCTATGTCTAATAACTTTGGCGTTTGTGGACGGAATTGGCTGAAATTTTCAGGAAAATGGAACATTTTGTTTCTGAGCAGCCCCTAAAAATTTGGGGGGGTTTCGTCAAGGGGGGGCCGAGAAAAAAGGGGGTCTCAAAACGTGTTTTTAACATTGAGTTTTCCATAGGGCGGTTGGCCTCACTTTTAGCCCGAACGGCTGAATGGATTTGCACGAAACTTGGCAAAATTGTAGGGACTGGTAGCCCGATGTGCCTTTGCTAGGTCTCAATATATGTGCTCCAGTGGATTTTGAGAAATTAACGTTCAAAAAAAGATATATATCTGTAACAGCGGACCGGGCAGCGCTCCAGTTCGCGTACTTTTCGCGTTACGGAGTTTTGTGAAGCGAAGCTGATTGGTTCTCCGGCGTCTGTAAACATTCCAAACAGTCCGTAGCGGCCGCCATCTTGTCTCTCGGTAGGATCGAGAGACAAGAGGAGGCCAAAGCGAAGGGGCAAATGACCATAAGGGGGCATAGTAGATCCTCGCTGACCCCCTAGGTTTGATGTGGAGGTTTTAAAAGGGCCCCGCGGGGCAAAAAAAAAAAAAATAATAATCGAACGGCTGAATGGATTTGCACGAAACTTGGCAAAATTGTAGGGACTGGTAGCCCGATGTGCCTTTGCTAGGTCTCAATATATGTGCTCCAGTGGATTTTGAGAAATTAACGTTCAAAAAAAGATATATTACTGTAACAGCGCTCCGCTTCGCGTACTTTTCGCGTTACGGAGCTTTGCGAAGCTGATTGGTTCTCCGGCGTCTGTAAACATTCTAAACAGTCCGTAGCGGCCGCCATCTTGTCTCTCGGTAGGATCGAGAGACAAGAGGAGGCCAAAGCGAAGGGGCAAATGACCATAAGGGGGCATAGTAGATCCTCCCTGACCTCTTAGGTTTGATGTACCATTTTGCCAAGTTTGGTGTAATTCCGTTCAGCCATTCAGGCTGTAGACGTATCTAAATGTCCTATGGAAAATTGCATGGGGAAAACACATTTGAAAGTGTTGACATTTAGAACCAATTAAAATGTTACTTTGGTTTTGTATTTGTGTGTGATGAAAGTTAATTGGTTATGTATATATCTAAAATGAGAGGAAACCACAGCCATTTTGTGATACTACTGTCTGAGGTACATTTGTGAGGAATTTTTGGTGCTCAATTTCTGGTGTTTGATTTACACAGTACTAACACTTCTCCTACTTTTAAAAAGGTGAGTTGTTAATTTGTAAGGGGAACTATGTTGTACACTTTAAGATAATTTGAAAAATGTTTTCTGTTATTTATTTACAGTCCTTCTGTTATACTAAATACTTGATAAAGTTAGTTTTCTATTATGTATTACTAAAAACGATAAATGAAAGTGATTATTTTTTTCTGCAATTTACAGCAAGCAATTTCAAAATAAAATGGATCACAATGAAGAGACCGTGGCAATTTCTTTTGAATTATCCACTACATTTATTGAAATTGACAGCACCAATAATGAAATATTCTCACAAGGAGGAGATGACTTGAATGATTTTTTTGATCAATCTCTTGATGGCGAATTTATCGAATGTTTGGAGACCATAGAGTTACAAGAATCATCATTGCAGACTTTTCATGAGGAGATTCCTGATGAGATGATTGAAGAGGAAATTCCTGATTAGGACATGTTACTAGTTCTTTCAAATTATGAAAATTCAGAAGAATAAATTTATATTTAGAAATCAAAAATTGTTTGAGACATTATTCATTTTTATTTTTAATTTATGAGGTTGTAGCGAAGTGATTGTAGTATAAAATGAGACTTATAGTATAGAGTGCAACATTTTTATGTTACATGGTAAGTTTACTCATATTTACTTCTCTTCTCCCACTATATTATCTCCAATGTGTATTTGACATCTCTTCTTCATCTCCGGCCTCCTTTCTCTCACTGTCTGTCTCTGATGCATCCTATCGCTGCCATTTTGTGTAATTACAGAAGAGAGTAAAATAAAATAGTTCGGAACGTGAAAAGGGGGCAAAGTAGAGTACCCCTCACCCCCTAGGCCTTCTCAGGCGGATCAGTTCCTGCTTTCCTGAGAGATTATGGTATGAGTTCCATATACCACAATAACTTGCATTACAACATGCAAGATATCTATCTCCTATTACCAACTTTTGGAGATATTCGCGCTAAGCGCGAATATCTCCAAAAACTAACACCTGCCCTGAGCAGTTCTTAGCCATGTCATCCAATGGGAGGTGGATAACATGGCTAAGAGCATTAGCTCGGTAATGCATGAATATCGCTGACTTTTTAGCGATATTCATGCATTGCGGCCGTTTTTTATCGCATTTGCGATAAACCTTGATAATAGCAAGGTTTATCTGCGATAATTTCTGACGATGCTTAGCGGTAAAAAATTTGTTGCTAAGCATCGTTAGCAATAAATATCGCTTAACTTTGGTAATATGCACCAACGTCTGTTAACGTTCGATTCGAAGGAAATGAGGAAGTGTTGAAAAACATTGTCTGCGCCATCTTGCCTTTTTTCAAATGCCACACTTTTGTCGTGCACGGCAGCCATTTTATATGCCTTGACCAGACCCACTCTCTGCACGCTGTCGATCCGTAGCATGGCTCCCCACCCTCGCAAGCATCTTCCCCAGGCACCGGTCACCCCCGCTCTCTGTCTTATGCATGGGCAATAAACCTCCCCCCATCTGCGCTGCTCTTCCCTGAGAATCACACTCTGTGCCCGCCCGACACCTCCCTTTCGCCCTATTCACTACCGCACCCTCTGACACTCCTCTTCCTCTGTGTCCGATTGTCCAGGCAGGTCCCAGGCTATCAGCTAGCTCTGCAGATGTAGTTTATGGCCCCAGCTGTAAAGAATCACCCCTCTTCAAAGGAGTTATTGTAGATCAAGGCCCACACCCGATGAGATCCGTCACACCACACGCGTTCCTACTATCTGAAAACCATCCTGTATTGTGATTGGGGAGGGGACCGAGCCTGAAGCGGAAGATTCCAGGGATGACTCTTTGTACATCAAAGTTTTTACAATTATGTGTCACATTAAAAATATATAGCACTCCAACAAAGTAGTAGGAATATAAAACTTTAATAACTTATAAATATATACAACAAAACAAAAACAGTAAAAACATTTAAACATTTTTGGGGAAAAAGAAGGAACAATGGTCAGTAGCGGTCGGTTGTGCGAATAGTCCCAAGGCAGCACAACGTCCAGATTTCTGGACGGCACCCAGGTGATGTTGCCTGGGTGCCGCACTGATTTGGGTATCCGGCGTGGGGCGTCCCGGGGGGTGGGTCGTCAGTAGCGGTCTGTTGTGCGAATAGTTCCAAGGCAGCAGAACGCGCTGAAATCTGGATGGCACCAAGGTGATGTCCAGTAAGTTGCCGCCCACCAAATAACGGCGTGGGGCGCCGCGGGGGGAGGGGGGGGAGGCAGTCCAAAGTTCCGTTAAAAGGGCAAAGGATAGGATCGGTGGTTTGAACCATCAGTCAAAAAGGGGAGGGGGTGCAACAATTTTTCCTACCGGGTCACACTGTGCTTTCACCGGAACTGATCCGAACTGTGGTCTGCAGGATTCTAGTCATTCAAACTGAGGCTGGCGCCAGCATGGGAGCGCCGACGTCCCGCGGCTACAGTTTCGTCACTCCACGGGCGATCATGGCAGTCATTCCCCATCGGGTGTGTCTGCGGGGGTCGGGGACTCCCGCGGCTCCTCTAGAATCTTCAAGGTCGTGGAGGACTACGGTGGTGGAGTCAACCAGTGACCGGGCCATTTCTTTATGCTGGGCCCGCTCTTGCCAGGTCGACCGCCATTTTGAGAGTTCGGTAGCTACCGGCGATCGCGGGGTCAAATGAGCGGACGGGCTCCACCCTGCCGGGCGAGACGTTGCAGCATGGCCACAGTGGAAGAACCCTTTTCCGGGCGCCTGGAGCGCTGAGGGTGCAGCTGGGAAGCCTCCACCTGGGGAGGCGGGAGAGGCCTGTTCGCACCGTCTCTCCCTCCCAGTGCACCCCACGGCGTCTTGCTTGACATTTGTTATGGCCGGACCAGGCGATGAGGACGAGGGGGGGGTCGGAGGCATGTGCAAGACATCCCCCCCCAGTGTTGTCGCAGCCATTATAAAAGAAAGAAGAAATGTCCCGTCCGTCTTTGGGCCGGACCTCCGGTGGATGGCGGCCGGACGCCCTTTGCTCTGGCCCCATGAACGGGTTCCTTGGCTCATCCGGTGGGGCAGGTCTTGGCCTGTGGTGCCTCTCCTGGGCCTTTCGTGCAGTGGCCTCTCCACTCCCAGGCCCTCCATGGATGCTGGCCCAGACTGGGAGAGAGAGGGTCTAACCTGCAATTCTCCAGGGTTACCGCCACCGCGGCCGGATCCCGTCGGCCTCGGCTTCTGGTTGATGGTGGCCGGGCTGGGAGAGGGGAGGGTCGAGGACACAGACATTCCCCCCCCTGCAACTCTCCAGTGTTGTCAAAGCAATCCACCTGGCCGGGTCCCGCTGGCCTCGACCTCTCCTCCGGCTACACCCTACGTGATGATCTCCTGGCCGACAGTTGGCAGCAGGACCCGCCTTATATGTGTTGCTTCCGGCTGGGCGTAGCCGCAAACCTGTTGCACTTTGGAAGTTTCCAGAATGGGGCGGATGTCTGCTGACTTGTATCTTTCCCAGTTTGCCATTATTTGGGCGTGGCAGGCGGTGGGACAGACACGTTTTGGGGCAGTGAAGGGCGATGAAGCCTCGTTGCCTTGTGGCCGTTGCAATGTCACACTTGGTTTCTCTTACTGTTTTCAGGTTTCTTATTACGGGCTTACTTCTAACGTTTCTTGTTTCTAGGACAATAATAGGTTTTATCATTACGTATTGTTTGTTATTTAATAAAAAGTTCATCAGTGGCCTACTGATTTTCGTTTTCCTATTCCTTTCTTTCCAGGTTGTTTCATGCTAAAGTTTCTGTTAACAGGATACAGTGATCACTTCGTTATTATTGCATATGTCCTTTTCACTAGGGGTGCTCTCTGGTCGGGCCAGATGACCTATCTCTAGTAAATGGTCCGGGTGAAACAGGTGCATCAATCAGTGGGGAGTAGATAGGCATGACAGATTACAACGGGGGAGAAAGGTCGGCATTACCTACCCTTTCACTACTTGCAAAGATTTTCCTACGTTTATTTGCAAACAGGGAATACCTCCAAAAAGAACCAATTCCCAAACAGTCAATGTTCGGGCAAACAATCAATCAATGAGGAACGAAATAGGCACGACGTGTTAAAGGTTTGCGTTACCTACCCTTCACTATCTGCAAAGGGAGAGAGAATATTCCTATTCTTCCTCGTTTGGAGGCAGAGAAGATCCTTAAGAGAACCAACTTCGAACAATTCAATGCTCGATTCAAACAATCAACAAGGGGTACTGTGAACACAAATGAACGCCGCTTATGTACATACACATTGCTATTTTGAACAGGTTGTACCTAATGTTTCTATTTTAGCGAGGTCAAAAAGAGATCCCATTAGTGGCCTACTGATTTTGCTCGATTCCTTTTGTTTTTTTACACGATTTTTCGCTATCTGCAAAGACTAAGCAGAGTATTGCGACTCTGTGTTTGTTTGTAAATAGAGAATGAACCAAAGAGAACCAATTCTAAAACAGTAAATGCTTGGATAACAATCAATCAAATGGAGAGAGAAGCAGGCACGACGGATTACAACGGGGCAAAGGCCTGCGTTAACTACCCTTCACTATCTGCAAAGAGAGAGTACTCCTAATAGAAATGAGGGGGGGGGCAGCATTCAAAGCAGATCAGTGTGCATAAACACGAAAATGTTTTTACTTACCACGTACTTGACATTCGACAGCTTATGATATTTGCTATTAAAAAAACATTGAAATTCACTGAAAAAACCATAGGTTAGAGACCATATATAGTTAGGAATTAGCATTTACAAAACCTTGAAAATTCACTGAAAAAACCATAGGTTATAGACCATATATAGTTAGGAATTAGCATTTAAAAAACCTTTTTTTACTCACACAAAACCATTGAAATTCCATATATAGTTAGTAGTACTAACTATATATCGCGCACCCGCAATCCACTGCTGATCATGTCACATATTACATCATTCATGACATGGTCAGTGACATCACTGATGACATCACTGATGACATCTCAAATGACATCACTGATGACATCACTGATGACGTCTCAAATGACATCACTGATGACATCACTGATGACATCTCAAATGACATCACTGATGACATCACTGATGACATCTCATTTGACATCACTGATCACATCACTGATGACATCATTCATGTGATAATACGATGAACCTCTTCAGACTCTAATATAACCTTAGATACACTCAGTGTAAACAGACACTCACAGACTGTCACTCATCCATGGAGTTACTTACACACCTACTCAGTCATGCAAAGAATCAATCACACCTCCATTTCCTCAACTATACAGTTATACACACCTTACTTATTCAAACATATACTAACACATATTTACTCTCTTTTACAATCCCTGATACAAGTTCACAATGATCAATACAGCCACTCACACATTCACTGGCTCTTATGCACAGTTATTTATATATGCCAACTCTCACATGTACTGTGTTTTACATATGTACTTACTTTGACATGTAGCACTGAGATATCCATTCACTCACCAATGCACTCATGCACACAGACAACCACCCATACAGCTGTTTCCACATGCACTTTTGAACCCATACATCTAGTGAATCAACTGCTCACACATCTATGCACAGAGTCATACACCTCCCAGCCACCCACACACACACTCAGTCTCCCATACAAATACTTGAGCAACCAATCAATAACCCATATACTTACTCATATAGCTACTGATCAACACATGCAGCAGTTTACAGAACAACAAACATAATGATGCACAAATTAAGACAGTTTAGTCACTAACCCATGCACTCAGTGAGACACATTTAATCACTCACTCATACAGTCAGTCATGCACCTACTAAATCCTTCGTCCAGACACTTATATATCCACTCATTCTTCAATATGTAAGACATATTTAAACTTTACAGAAACAAAAAATCACTGGATGTTGTTATCAGTGATGTCATCAGTGATGTCATTTGAGATGTCATCAGTGATGTCATCAGTGATGTCACTGACCATGTCATGAATGATGTAATATGTGACATGATCAGCAGTGGATTGCGGGTGCGCGATATATAGTTAGTACTACTAACTATATATGGAATTTCAATGGTTTTGTGTGAGTAAAAAAAGGTTTTTTAAATGCTAATTCCTAGCTATATATGGTTTATAACCTATGGTTTTTTCAGTGATATATATATATATATATATATATATATATATATATATATATATATATATATTTACTGAAAAAACCATAGGTTATAGACCATATATAGTTAGGAATTAGCATTTACAAAACCTTGAAAATTCACTGAAAAAACCATAGGTTATAGACCATATATCGTTAGGAATTAGCATTTAAAAAACCTTATTTTACTCACACAAAACCATTGAAATTCCATATATAGTTAGTTGCACTAACTATATATCGCGCACCCGCAATCCACTGCTGATGATGTCACATATTACATCATTCATGACATGGCCAGTGACATCACTGATGACATCACTGATGACATCTCAAATGACATCACTGATGACATCATCCAGTGATTATGTGTTTCTGTAAAGTTTAAATATGTTTTACATATTGAAGAATGAGTGGATGTATAAGTGTCTGAATGAAGGTTTTAGTAGGTGCGTGATTGACTGTATGAGTGAGTGATTAAATGCGTCTTACTGAATGCACGGGTTAGTGACTAAACTGTCTGAAAGTGTGCATCAGTATGTCTGTTGTTGTGCAAGCTGCTGCATGTGTTGATCAGTAGCTATATGAGTGGCTATATGGGTTATTGATTGGTTGCACAAGTATTTGTATGGGAGACTGAGTGTGTGTATGGCTGGCTGGGAGGTGTGTGACTCTGTGCAGATCAATGTGTACTTGTATCAGTGATTGTATAAGAGAGTAAGTATGTGTTAGTATATGTTTCAAAAATGTAAGGTGTTCTGTGTTTAACTGTATAGATGAGAAAATGGAAGTGTGATTGATTCTTTTCAGGACTGACTAGGTGTGTGAGTAACTCCATGGATGAGTGGCAGAGTGTGAGTGTCTGTATAGGTGTATGAGTGCATATGATAGTGTTGTAAAGATGAGTGATTGTATGTATGAATGATTGTATGAGTGAATGTGTGTGTAGACATAGGAATCAGTGAGTGCGTATGTAGTAACTAGTATTGGTGTGTCAATGGTTTCAAAAATTATACTCTGTATTTAACACTGGGTGTAACGGAGGTTATATTAGAGTGTGAGGAGATGCATTGTATTATCACATGAATGATATCATCAGTGATGTGATCATTGATGTCAAATGAGATGTCATCAGTGATGTCATCAGTGATGTCATTTGAGATGTCATCAGTGATGTCATCAGATGTGATGTCACTGACCATGGTGCGCGATATATAGTTAGTGCAACTAACTATATATGGAATTTCAATGGTTTTATGTGAGTAAAATAAGGTTTTTTAAATGCTAATTCCTAACGATATATGGTCTATAACCTATGGTTTTTTTCAGTGAATTTTCAAGGTTTTGTAAATGCTAATTCCTAACTATATATGGTCTATAACCTATGTTTTTTTCTGTGAATTTTCAAGGTATTGTAAATGCTAATTCCTAACTATATATGGTCTATAACCTATGGTTTTTTCAGTGAATTTCAATGGTTTTTTAATAGCAAATATCATAAGCTGTCGAATGTCAAGTACGTGATAAGTAAAAACATTTTCGTGTTTATGCACACTGATCTGCTTTGAATGCTGCCCCCCCCCCTCATTTCTATTAGGAGTACTCTCTCTTTGCAGATAGTGAAAGGTAGTTAACGCAGGCCTTTGCCCCCGTTGTAATACGTCGTGTCTGCTTCTCTCTCCATTTGATTGATTGTTATCCAAGCATTTACTGTTTTAGAATTGGTTCTCTTTGGTTCATTCTCTATTTACAAACAAACACAGAGTCGCAATACTCTGTTTAGTCTTTGCAGATAACGAAAAATCGTGTAAAAAAACAAAAGGAATCGAGCAAAATCAGTAGGCCACTAATGGGATCTCTTTTTGACCTCGCTAAAATAGAAACATTAGGAACAACCTGTTCAAAATAGCAATGGGATCTCTTTTTGACCTCGCTAAAATAGAAACATTAGGAACAACCCCTCATGACAAATACGAAACTAGTGAGATGAACTAAACTCCACACCATGATGGCTGCAATACAGCTCGGCTCCGCCACCCACCCCGCCCAAAATAACGATAAAGAGCGGCTGCCATGATTGCTCGCGGAATGGCCACGACGGAGCTACGAAATGGTGGTGCTCTCATGCTAACCCCAGCTTCAGTCTGAAACATCCAGAAACACTGTAGACTACCAATTCGATCAGTTCCGGTAGCGCCCCAACGTAACCCGGTAGAGAAGAACTAGCCCTCCCCTCTTTGACTGATGGTTCTTGTTGCCTGTCCCTTCTGTTGTCATTTAACAGAACTATTTAGCCTGCTGAAAGGGGTTGTGTTCCGACCGCTGGTTGGTGGAGACATTTCGACTATATTCTAGACCTGCGTTGTCGCGTAATGCGTCATATGACGCGCCGCGTTAGCGCATCCGGAAGTGATCCGGGGCGCGACGCGCAGCGCGTAACGTAAGCATAACAGGTCATGTGACTTGTTAATAAAACTTTTCATTGGATCATTTTACTTTTCTTATTCTAATGATGAAAGGCTTGGTCATATGACCTAAAAATTACGCTTTTTATTACTTCCGAACATTATTTTTTCTTAAACATATATGTTATAATGTTCCAGGCTAATGTACTTTCCCGGAAAATTTACAACTGTCCTGCAAGTAAAATATATTCTTTTTTCGAGAAAAAGGCCGTTTCTTCGTCCCATGACGGAGCCGTTGAGCAAAAGAGGGTCGACCTGCTGTCTTAGTCGCCGATACGCCTGAATATGAGATTCTTATCGATCACTTTATGTTGCAGGAGTAGAAAACACAACAGCCCTTGACCATTTATCTTTACTGCGTTCCTGCGTATTATACCTTTTACCCTTCATGTAATTGGTCTGCTTTATTTCACTTGCCTTTTACTGATTCTAAAACAGTGACTATTATTAAAAACTTTACCAATGTAAATACTACTACCATGTTTTCTTTTAAAAACCTTTATTGTGAAAATGTCAGTATACAAATACGGGCCTATAACCACGTGCGCCGGCCACGGAGCAAACTGTAATCGTATATGATGAGGAGACATTTACACTGTAGAGGAACGTAACGGGCGGGCCATTAGGTTGCAAGAACTAAGGTGTCTAACAGTTGCGGAATCGGTGGACGTACATTTTATAATTAAAATACGACAGGGCCAGTTACAATAAAATTATCTAGATATACATTTGCGGGCAAGTACCATGGGTGACGTTAATTCAAACTTTCAATAGTACAGTAATCAATAACACATCACAACTTAATATCAATAGAGATGTCGAAATATTCAATCTATTCTCGTCCCCGCCCGCCATGTGCTTCAAAACTGCATACGTATCTCGTGATATCAAGGTTGTACAACAAGTACACAACAAGGAGTTACGAGTCCCATTTATTCCGGCGCCATTTTGGGCGAGGACGGGCAGGTCCAGGATATAGTCAAAATGTCTCTACCAACCATCGACTATGATGATGTTCATATGCTGTATTTATTAGAGTAACACTCATCTGTCCACATGAAATTAATTTGCCACAATCTAAACATGTCATTTTAATCTTTCCAAAGTTCTTCTAAATATTTGGGACCGTTTCCCTTGCCTCTGATGCTGTCAGTGCCACTTCTTTGATGAATGTACTGGCAGGTCGGGGGTTCTTCTCCAAATCTCTCTTTTATGCAGCACTATAATTAATCGGTGCCACCTCTCCATATGACGATGCATGGTATAGTTACCATAACTATATTTTTTTTCGGTTCCTCTGGAGAGTACATCGTGGCAGATGAAGCGTGTAACGTACCGGGCATTTACCTTTTTTTGCATGTAGAGGAAAGGAAAAAAAATTCAAGCGTCCGAGTTCTAAGGTGTCCCAGGGCCATTTTAATGGACCAGGCCCAAATCCAAAGAACAGGCCGCCATTTTGAGAGTCCTGTTGCAGCCGCCTGTCGCTGTAGCATCAAGAGCGGCCGAAACTCAGCTGAATGGCAACTGAAACGGTAAAGGGGCGCCCCACTACAGCAGACGAGCCTCCACCTGGGAAGGCCCGTTCACGCCGCCCCCCCCCCCCTTCGGGCACCCTGTGGTAAATAAATAAATAATACCTCTATTTTTGACTGGATATAACAATAACAGATAGCTCAATAAATAAGAGTCAAGATTCGAGGTAGTAGGAGTTTTGCAGGTTTAATACAGCATAAAGGACAGGAACAGGACAACCTGCACGGGAATAGGATGGCAGCGCTGCACGGGCAAGATCTGGGATGGCTAGCAACTTTTAATAACAGTAAACAAGTATATATACTAAAACAATTGCATTACAGTAGATACAGTAGGCGTAGCAGTGGGAGGGGATTGTAGCAGTCGCGAAAGATAAGGCATGACTGATGCAATAAGAAGGCGTGAACAGGGCGTATACATAGGCATGTGATGTAGACGTAACAGAAGATGTCATAAATGGGGCGGAAACATGGAGGGGGCTACCTGAGGAGCCGGGACCTCTAACCTAGTGGTGCGCGCAAACTGGCAATGACGTGTGACTAGGAGAAGCTGGGGGCTATGACTTCTGCGCTAGAGGAGGAGACGAAAGTCTGGAGAGTCAGAGCGACATGTACCTAAACATTATCTAGTATCTGATGTTTAGAGAACATGTTGATAGAATCCAAAAGTTATCAGGGTAAAGGCTAACAGACACTAAGACTGGTGCATGCATTATTCTACATGTAGTGCGTGTAAAGGAATATTAAAAGACCATTAATACAGTATTTCTCTTACATGGAGACGTAAAGGCTAGACGATGACTGAAACTATTGATGCGATTCAGTAGCTTTAGGAATGCAGAGAAGGAAAGCTGGACTGATAACTGGAATCATAACATACTCTTGGCAGACTGGCAGGCAGAGCCAGGCCAAGCCGGGCACTGTGAGGCAGGAAGTAAGTGAAGGGTCAGGGATACAGGTGGGGGCTGTATCGCTCCTCAGCGAGGGCTCAGGAGACAGGAGCTGAATCTGAGTCCGGGCCCTTTTGAGGCCTAGAAACGGGGACTTTACAATGAAATAACGTGCACACTGAGAAACGTGGCAACGTAGCTTTACATAGGCCTGATATTCGTTGTATTTACGAAAACTGGGAACTGGCATACTAGAGTTGGACACAACTGTAATTGCATCTTTAATCGATCATGGGAATACATATGCATATTAATCATGTACACATAACATAAGATGGGGAACACGTAGGGACACAGAACATGGCAAAATTTACTTTTCCACATTCCCTCCTTGTCACTACGTTTCCATCAGGAAACATCAATATTCATGATACCATCTATCATTTCATACAGTATCATTTGCTCGTCTCGGATTGTCTTGGAACGGGATCTAGGACGGGACTTGGGACTAGGAATACAAGAGGTAGCACAAATGCCGCAAATCGCAGGGCCACATTGTATACAGAGGCAGCAACTGAATATGATCGCTACTGCAATACCTAGAAATGACAATAATTTCCATCCCCAAGCAGAAATTATACTCCAGCGCCAACCGGACCATGTCCAGGTGCCTGGATTCTGGTGTAACTGATGGGCAATTTTATGAAGTCTGGTTATAGCTGAATAAACAGACGGCGCGTTATTAGGAATGAAAATGCAGCAACTAGATCCGATGACTCTACATGCCCCGCCCCTATCGGCCAGTATGACGTCAAGGACGAGACGATTTTGCAAAACTACAAATCTCATACCAGATTGCTCTTCGGTTAAGTTACCTAGAGCAGAGGCAGTCTCATTCACTACTGCTTCAAGGGTTCTGGTTAACCTACGGATTAGCTTACTATTCTGGATAGGGCCTATAAAGAAGAAGAATCCTCTATTAAAGTCTGTATACTGTTCTAGAGCAGTTTCAGTTTGATCGACAATCGGGGATTCAATCTCCCTTCTATGTCTAATGTGTACTAGATGTGTGTTTCTATGATAATCGGATGGGGCTAGGAAAACTGGTGACAGTAGGAAGGCAATGTAACAGGTTCCCTCCCAATCGAGGGGCAGACGAACATATGCGGTCTGACCACAAACAAAATAAGAATGACGTGAAGCTTTGAAAATAGATTTCCCCCTGTCACTATACTCGACAATAGTAGTACAATCACTATGTCCTACATGTACAGAACCATTATTTCGGACACATAATTCGCCTTTGACTGGTAGTACTGAAATAGCAGGTAAGTCTGGAGTAGGATCAGACTGAACATTCAGGACCATGAAATTCGAAGAATAATTACCCAAATTATAAACTTCATTCTCTAGATCTAACCCTGTTCTGTGGGGAAGACCTTGCTTGTCTGGAAAACATGTACTGTTCAGAAGGGACATATCTGTTGAGGATGACGTTAACGTGGACCATGCTCCACACGAACCATTATGTGAAAATGGATAAGGAAAGAGTGGCAGAACTCCCTTCGGTGTCTGGAAAGGGGGGAGTCGACCACACACCCAACAATTTGTGGCATTGCTGGTCTGGTGTGAATAATGTAACATACGGATAAATGAATTGTTTCGCATAGCAAGACAATAAGATAGTTCATGAGGAGGCAGATCACTAAACGTGTGCTCTACTGTAGCATTAGAAGACTTATTTACATGAGAAATTGGAAAACATAAATGCAATGCATAGCTCGTGCAGCTAACCATCAAACTCAAAAATAATATGAAACTCAGAAAAACGATACATCGGATTGAGTTTTGACTAACTCTCTCCCTATGGGGGTCTATTTCATACATGTCAGAAACCTGTCTAACCGTTTCACCTAGGGGAGGACTTAGACAATTAAACTGGCTGACTTATTTTACTAGACCGGAGCTTCAGTTTATACTCCTGCTGCGGAGTTTTCTCTAACAGGGAGGGCTTAGTATCAATGTCATTTGCGGGACAGTCCTTGAGAATAGTATTTTGGCAGTCCTTAAAATCCTGGCAATCCTTGGAAATGTTTTTAGGCTTTAGTCCGTGAAATGTTTTAACATGAGACAGATGGACCCACCCCTTCCTGCCTTTTAGCTTGACGGCAGTACGGGTGGTCAAGAGGACGAGCTTCGGCTCCTTCCAACGAGGCTCCAGCGGACTTGAACGATCGAAATTCCTCACGAGAACCAAGCTTCCTGGAACGATTTCATGCGGTTTCACCTCGGTATTGTCTGGAAATGTGGCGGCAACCTGTGAACGAAAAGAGTGTAGGGCAGACATCAAGGAAGCTAGGTAATCTGTCAGCATATTACTGGAAACATCTGTAATACTTCGGGGTCTAGGTGTACCCCACATGTTCGGGGGGCGGCCGAATACGACCTCGTAAGGGGACAGACCTGATCTGGAATGTGCGACCATGCGCATATAGAACAGAGCGACTGGTAGGGCAACTAACCAGTCTACACCTTTCTCTTTACAGACCTTGGCAATACGGATTTTCAAGGTTTGATTATGTCTCTCTACGAGACCTGCTGCTTCAGGATGGCGTACACAATGAAACTTCCACTGGTA
This sequence comes from Lissotriton helveticus, assembly GCF_964261635.1. Classification (NCBI taxonomy): domain Eukaryota; kingdom Metazoa; phylum Chordata; class Amphibia; order Caudata; family Salamandridae; genus Lissotriton; species Lissotriton helveticus. The sequence goes on from NC_136064.1 coordinate 130,963,026, forward strand.
CCCTAACAGAAGGGAAACGTGCTTCATGAGTTCGGATGAGAATGGCTGGCCGTTATCAGAATACACGACCCTAGGGAGTCCATAGCGGGGGAAGAATTCACGAACCAACTGCTTGGCAGTGGTCGCGGCTGTGTAATCTGGGACTGGATATGCTTCTGTCCACCTGGACAAAGCGCATACAACTACAAGGACATACTTGAAACCTCGACATCGCTCCATCTGAATATAATCCATCTGGAGGACTTCGAAAGGGTGGTCAGGGGGCTGGAATCCACCTTGTTCCACCGGGACACGTTTACCTGGATTGAATTGACAACATATCATACAGGTACGGACTCTCTGCTTGGCTGCAGCTCGTAAATGCTTGTTGAACCAAATGTTCTGGATACTGTCTAACATAGCGTTTTCTCCTAAATGTGCAGGACTATGTGCGGTATTAATAATGACTTGAACCATTGAGTCGGGGAGCAACCATGTGGCTTTTCCCTTCGTCAACCATCCTTGATCTGTCTGGACCCCTCCTTGTTCGGACCATTTCTTGATTTCATCGGGAGTAGCATGTGACTGGATGTCTATGATATCTTGAGTGGGGTCCTTAACTGTCATACATGTAGTCGGATCTGGAGTGAATGTCGGTGTCTTGTTAACTGGTATGTCTGGTGTCTGTGCTGTAAGCTTGGCTGTTCGATCTGCTAGATCATTACCTTGAGAAATATTGTCAGTGACTTTCGTATGTGCTTTGCACTTCATGATAGCGATAGCTGTCGGTAAATGTATTGCATCTAACAGAGCTTGAATGAGGAGACCATGCTGAATCTTGGTTCCATGGGAAGTCATGAAACCTCTCTCCTGCCAGAGCACTCCAAAGTCGTGTACGACTCCGAATGCATAACGTGAATCTGTGTAAATATTAACTTTCAGGTTCTTGGCACGTATGCAGGCTTGGGTCAGAGCGACTAGCTCTGCTGCTTGAGCGGACAGGGTGTCAATACGGTGTGTCTCTATAACTTCAGTGTCAGTAGTCACTGCATACGCGGCTACTAGTTCTCCTGTACTTGTTCTCATGCATGAACCATCCACATAAAGTGTCAGGTCGGGATCTGGTAATGGAATATCTGTCAGGTCTTGTCTTGGCTTTGTCATGGTGTTAACAACTTCCACACAGTCATGTGTGGCAGGATTTGAAGTAACTGACGGTAACAGTGTAGCAGGATTTAGAACGTTGCAGCGTCTGATTTCTATGTGTGGCTGGAACAGTGTCAGTTCATAACCTGTTAAACGTGCAATTGTCAAGTGCTGAGTCTGTGTTCGGTTTAAAAGAACTTCCACGGAGTGTGGAACTTGTACTGTCAGGGAATGTCCTAATACTATGGAATCACTTTGTCTGATAGCTAGTGCTGTGGCTGCAACTGACTTGAGGCACGCAGGCAGAGCCTGGGCTACTGGATCTAGTGTGCTTGAAAAATAAGCACAGGGCTTGTACTGTCCGGCTTGATCTTGTGTGAGAACAGATAATGCTGTACCATCACGTTCTGTGACAAAAAGTGTAAAAGGCTTATTGTAGTTCGGTGTAGCTAGAACAGGAGCTTGACATAAAGCTTTCTTTAACTCATTGAAACTAAGTGTATGTTCAGATGTCCAAGGGAGGACAGTCGATACGGCTGCCTCCTGTGTCGTTAACTGTATCAGTGGCTTGGCTAGAAATGCATACTGAGGAATCCATTGTCTGCAATAAGAAGTAAGGCCGATAAAAGCACGTACCTCCTTCTGTGTCTTGGGCTGAGGAAGACTCGCTATTAACTGGATACGGTCAGGTGTCAACTGCCTACCCCTCTTGGACAGTAAGTGGCCTAAGTAGATCACTTGCTGGACACAGAATTGAAGCTTTGAAGGGGACACCTTGTGCCCCATCTCGGCTAGGAAATACAGAACTGTGAGTGATGCTCGCTCGCAAGCACGTTCAGAACGGGCTGTGATCAGTAGATCATCAACATACTGGAGCAGGGCAGAGTCAGTTGGCATGTGAATATTGTCTAGTTGTCTTTTAAGTGCTTGACTGTAAATACTAGGACTTTCTGTGAAACCTTGAGGAGCTCGTGTAAATTTATAGCTCCTTCCGTTTAAACAAAAACCGAAAAGGTACTGGCTATCTGGATGAATCGGGACACTGAAAAATGCATTTTTGAGGTCTATGACTGTAAAAAATGTGGCTTCAGAATCAATGGCTGTCAATAAGGAAGAAATATCTGGGACTACTGGGTACTGGGGAATGATACATTTATTAAGTTCTCGAAGGTCAATCACTAATCGATATACTGGAGGTGCATTTGGATCAGTACGTTTCATGACTGGAATGATAGGAGAATTACATACATTGGAGTCAGTTTCTACAACTACTCCTTGAGCCATAAGCTCGTCAATAATTTTGGATAAGGCTGCTACAGCCTCAGGTGGCAGTCTGTACTGTCTGATTCGTGGTAACACTACACCTTGCTTGAGAGTCACACGATGGGGTGTGATTTGCATGAAACCAACATCAGTTGGACCTTGCGCCCATAGATGCTGCGGGACATTCAATAATCTTGGATCAAAATCACGTAATACATAGTGACCCTTGAAGTCACGTAAAAACAAACGTATTCCTTCTGGGGAGCAGCAAATAACTGCACCTAATTCTTTCAGTGTCTTAATACCTAACAAATTTTCTGGACATGACTTCGTAAGTAACAGATCAGTAGTTCGGGACAATGGACCTACTTCTAGAGTAACTGGTTTTGATATCTCGTTTACAATAGGCTTTCCTGAGAATCCAAGGGAAACATTTCTTGAGCCTGAGAGCGGAGCCCCTGGAACCTCGTCGTGACTTATAGTCGTCCTACTTGCCCCTGTATCAATCAGAAACTTTCTGTCTTTCCCTAATACTTGACTGTGAACATAGGGACCCTCTTGATCTACAGGTATCTCGATGAGAGGCAAGCCTACCTCCCTCTCTAGGCTGTTTCATGAATACTGCTGATACTCTGGATACTCGGACTGTGCATACTGGTACATCTGCTGTGTAACATGCTGTGTTGCAGCAATAGGCTGCGGTGCTGGAACTGTCTGTTGTACATTCTGTGGCTGAGAAGTCTGTGAAACTTGTTCTTGTCTAGGCGGACGTGGTCTTTCTTTAGTCTTACCGGTAGCTATATTGTGTTTCAGAACTGCACACTCGTTTATAAAATGACCTGGCTGTTTACAATAATTGCAGGTCCCTTTAACGGGAGCTGCAGGATGACTGGCTTGATTCGGACCCCTCTTCTGACTGTCTTGAGGAACAGATTGTGCAACTAGTACTTTCATTTTCGTGTCTTTCATACGTTTCCTTTCATGATCTTGTTCTTCTCTGATTCTATTCTGGTGGTACTGGAGCATTTGAAGCATTTGGGACGGAGTATTGGCTTGCCAGGTACTTTCGACTTTCAAAACTCGATTTTTAACTTGAGGACTTGAATTTTCGACTAGTTTAGTAACAAAAAGATGAGGGTATGACTCGCTACTTGTCCTGAGACCACTGTTAATGCTAAAGCATTTCTCAAATCTGGAATAAAAATCACTAGTGTCTTCGTCTTGTTTCTGTTTACAGGCTGAGATTGCATCCCAGTCTTCCTTTTTAGTGGCTAATAACCTAGGCAAAAGTTGTATTAATAATTCTGGTAATTCTTTACATTTGTCTCCAAGACCGGTACCTGGTACACGTATCTTATCTTCAGCTTCTAGAGCTGTCCAATCGATCTTTTTCTCTCCCACCTCCCAATCTTTTTCCTTGAGTTTTTCATATATGCCCGCAGGCAACAGGACTTTTAACATTTTAATAATATCTGGATACGTGTATTCTCCCATACGGAGCATGTCTTTTAATTCTCGGTGGAACCCTGCTGGATCTTTGTCGTGACAGGGAATTAATTTCTTCATCTCTAAGAGTTCCATCTTGGTAACTGGGGTGTAAACAAATACTCGTTGCATTTCACCACCCGCTGTCCTAACTGGGTGTACTTCTCGTAACGGATTCTGTCTGTCTATGTAAAATGGTTTACTTTCTGGAGGTGAGACATGAACAAAATGCGGGTTCAGAAACGTTCTATATTTATGGCGTTGTTCTAGAATAACACTAATTAAATCGGTACCTAAACCTTTCCATCTATACTGGAGTAACTCGTTCAGGATATCATGTAACGGACCTGGATCAGAATGTTGACCCTCATACAGTGTAATGAGGTGTTGGATCATATACATACCCACCAGTCGCTGCTCGGCTGGGGGCAATTTCAGAAACATTTGTGCCACTATTTCGTCTGGAAAAGTGGTAGAATCAGTAATCCATCGGACTGCTGATCGGGCTAGTTCTTGTTCATGCATAGTACTTAATTCACTATAACCGATTCGTGATTTCAGAATTTGATCGGTAGCTTGAAATACTTGTTCTAGAGAACCTTGTTCTGGTGCTGGAAGATGAAAGACTTTCTTGTGTTCTAGGCGTAAATGTCGGTCTGGAAGTCTAGATTTACCTACATACGCTATTCTGGCGGTATTCTCGTCCTCTACCTCTTCAGTAGAAGAGTCATTTTCTTTCTCGCTGACTTGTGCTTCTTTGCGTTGTTCGTGTAACCTTATTATTTCTTTACGTATTTTCTTGTACATACTCTCTATACTGCTGATGGTTCTGTGCTTACCCTCGGCTATATTATCACTCCACCTTGTCAGGACTTTCATTTCGGTCTGATCTTTAGTCGGGGAATCTTGTTCCCGTATTAAACAATTAATTAGAAACTTTAATAGCATGAGCTGAATCTCGGCTTTCCTTTGAGACATGGCTTCGCCAATACTTTCTGGATCTTGTCCAGTACGAATGAAACGATACATTCTGTCTAGATCTTCTTTCATATTCGGTAGGGTGACCAAATACTCGGACACCTGCCTTATACGTACGGAATATATAACCATACTATCCTCGCCTGGAACTGGATCATAACAGCATTCAGTAAGAAGTCGCCTGATTTCTGCAATGGACTTATATTTGGGCGTACGCTGTAACGCACGTTCATGTAACTCGACTGCTCCTAAACGTCTATTTGGCGGCGGCGTACCAGGAGGACCTCCTCCTGCGGCCCCTATACTGGAATCATCGACTGATACTCTTCGTGCTGGCAGAGTGACTGATGTGGCGGGAATTTGTACTACGGGCTGGACCGGGGGTACCGTAACAGGTACTGCAACAGGTGCCCCGGTGACTGGAGGAGCAGGATTTACATTATTTACAGGAGCTGGCGGAACAGGATTTGCATATTCTGGGACTGTGTCGTCCAAATAGGACGAGAGAAAAATCTCAGCTGCGGTCGGTTTGTGACGCAGATTGGTCGGAACTAATGGCGGCGGAAAATTACTGGATGCCTCCTGGGTCGCTTTTGGCAAGCCCTCGGCAAGAAGAGGATACATACCCTTAATAAGGGCATTCCTCTGCCTGTCTGACTGTTCGGTTTTAACTCGTTCACCTATTTCGATTAGTTCCTTTTCTTGGGCTCTTTCTAAGGATTCTCTACTTAATTCTGACTTTCTGATTTCTTTTTCGGTTCTTTTATGAGATTCTTTGCGCCATAAATCGATGGCATCTTTCTGTGACTGTCTGGCTTTCTTTTTCCATAATACTTATTCTACTCGCATGATGCACTCGGCATCCCATGTACCCGATACGGGCCATCTATAATTCTCCTCTAATTCCTTGGTGTACTCCACCCATAAATCTAGATATAATATGGCACTTATGCCATGCTTTTGATACATAAAATGACCTGGACTGTCCCTAGGCGGGACAGGAACTGCTTCTTCTAACAGACCATTTCTAGTTCTTAACTGACGTAATTTGGAAAACAATGGCATGACTGGGCTGGAGTCTAGACACAATACAATACACAATGAACACAATAATGACTTGAAAAACACCACTTTCACACCACGACATTAAAATACATGAATGACATTTAAAATAACAGTTCGGACAGAATACTACCTGGAATACTGAACACAGAATACATGAATTTCTCGAGAACCGAACGGACTAGAACAGAAACTAGATGCACTGCTAAAACAGTACGAAACTTACCGGTCTCATAAAGAGACACGTCAGGACCCGCATCCACCTAAGTGGACACTTCGTGTTGGATCTGCGTACCCAAACCCACGGACCAGAGACAATGCAATTGACCCTGTCTAGATACTACCCCAGCAACGGTACTCACCGGGCAGCAAGAACGGAAGGCCTCGGACTGGACTGGACTGCTACGACGCCGGACGGACGAACTTCGGACTTCAGTTACGGGTGGGCCTCCGGATACCTCGGACCTTGGACTCTCGGCTTGGGCTCTGGTCGGGACTCGCCGCGTTCCTCCACCGCCTCGTCTGGATGCTGGACCGCAACCTCCGTCTCCTCCGTGGGCCTGAGGGATACTTGAAGCAGAAATATCTGCACGTGCACGGTATGGTTCCATCACGGCTGCAGAGGATCAGGGGGCCTGCGTGGCTTCTCCGGCGCGTGGGGAAAGGGCAAGTCCCTATTCGGGCGCCATTATGTGGTAAATAAATAAATAATACCTCTATTTTTGACTGGATATAACAATAACAGATAGCTCAATAAATAAGAGTCAAGATTCGAGGTAGTAGGAGTTTTGCAGGTTTAATACAGCATAAAGGACAGGAACAGGACAACCTGCACGGGAATAGGATGGCAGCGCTTCACGGGCAAGATCTGGGATGGCTAGCAACTTTTAATAACAGTACACAAGTATATATACTAAAACAATTGCATTACAGTAGATACAGTAGGCGTAGCAGTGGGAGGGGATTGTAGCAGTCGCGAAAGATAAGGCATGACTGATGCAATAAGAAGGCGTGAACAGGGCGTATACATAGGCATGTGATGTAGACGTAACAGAAGATGTCATAAATGGGGCAGAAACATGGAGGGGGCTACCTGAGGAGCCGGGACCTCTAACCTAGTGGTGCGCGCAAACTGGCAATGACGTGTGACTAGGAGAAGCTGGGGGCTATGACTTCTGCGCTAGAGGAGGAGACGAAAGTCTGGAGAGTCAGAGAGACATGTACCTAAACATTATCTAGTATCTGATGTTTAGAGAACATGTTGATAGAATCCAAAAGTTATCAGGGTAAAGGCTAACAGACACTAAGACTGGTGCATGCATTATTCTACATGTAGTGCGTGTAAAGGAATATTAAAAGACCATTAATACAGTATTTCTCTTACATGGAGACGTAAAGGCTAGACGATGACTGAAACTATTGATGCGATTCAGTAGCTTTAGGAATGCAGAGAAGGAAAGCTGGACTGATAACTGGAATCATAACATACTCTTGGCAGACTGGCAGGCAGAGCCAGGCCGAGCCGGGCACTGTGAGGCAGGAAGTAAGTGAAGGGTCAGGGATACAGGTGGGGGCTGTATCGCTCCTCAGCGAGGGCTCAGGAGACAGGAGCTGAATCTGAGTCCGGGCCCTTTTGAGGCCTAGAAACGGGGACTTTACAATGAAATAACGTGCACACTGAGAAACGTGGCAACGTAGCTTTACATAGGCCTGATATTCGTTGTATTTACGAAAACTGGGAACTGGCATACTAGAGTTGGACACAACTGTAATTGCATCTTTAATCGATCATGGGAATACATATGCATATTAATCATGCACACATAACATAAGATGGGGAACACGTAGGGACACAGAACATGGCAAAATTTACATTTCCACAACCCCACGCCGTTATTCGGAGCAGTATTGTAGGATGGCCACACCAGTGCAGCAACTTGCTAGACACCACCTCGGTGGTAACCGAATCTCAGCGCCTTGTGGTGTCTTCTAGTCAGAAAATATTGTTGCGCTGCCTTTGGCCCCATTCGCACATCGGTCCGCTACTTACGCCACCTCACAGGCCAACGGGGCGCCCCACGCCGACTTTCAGCATTGTAGGATGGCCACACCAGTACGGCAACTTGCTAGACACCACCTCGGTGCCATCCGGATCTTGGCATCTCAGCGCCTTGTGGTGTCTTCTATTCAGAAAATATTGTTGCGCTTCCTTTGGCCCCATTCGCACATCGGTCCGCTACTGACGCCATCTCACAGGCCAACGGGGCGCCCCACGCCGACTTTTACCATTGTAGGATGGCCACACCAGTGCGGCAACTTACTAGACACCACCTCGGTGCCATCCGGATCTTGGCATCTCAGCGCCTTGTGGTGTCTTCTATTCAGAAAATATTGTTGCGCTGCCTTTGGCCCCATTCGCACATCGGTCCGCTACTGACGCCATCTCACAGGCCAATGGGGCGCCTCACGCCGACTTTCAGCATTGTAGGATGGCCACACCAGTGCGGAAACCTAGACACTACCTCGGTGCCATCCGGATCTTGGCATCTCAGCGCCTTGTGGTGTCTTCTATTCAGAAAATATTGTTGCGCTGCCTTTGGCCCCATTCGCACATCGGTCCGCTACTGACGCCATCTCACAGGCCAACGGGGCGCCCCACGCCGGCTTTCAGCATTGTAGGATGGCCACACCAGTGCGGCAACTTACTAGACACCACCTCGGTGCCATCCGGATCTTGGCATCTCAGCGCCTAGTGGTGTCTTCTATTCGGAAAATATTGTTGCGCTGCCTTTGGCCCCATTCGCACATCGGTCCGCTACTGACGCCATCTCACAGGCCAACGGGGCGCCCCACGCCGACTTTTACCATTGTTGGATGGCCACACCAGTGCGGCAACTTACTAGACACCACCTCGGTGCCATCCGGATCTTGGCATCTCAGCGCCTTGTGGTGTCTTCTATTAAGAAAATATTGTTGCGCTGCCTTTGGCCCCATTCGCACATCGGTCCGCTACTGACGCCATCTCACAGGCCAACGGGGCGCCCCACGCCGACTCTCAGCATTGTAGGATGGCCACACCAGTGCGGCAACTTACTAGACACCACCTCGGTGCCATCCGGATCTTGGCGCGTTGTGCTGCCTTCGGCCTATTCGCACATCGTTCCGCTACTGACGCCGCCTCACGTGCCAACGTATTTTCTCCACATTTTATACCCTATGCCGCATAACAGGTCATGTGACTTGTTTATAAAACTTTTCATTGGTTCATTTTACTTTTGGTTTCCTAATGATGGAAGGCTTGATCATATGACCTAAAAACAACACTTTTCATTGGATGAAAACTTTTTTTTTTCCCAAACGATGAAAGCCCCACCTTGTTTCTGGATGTTTCAGACTGAAGCTGGCGTCAACATGAAAGCACCACCATCTCGTGGCTCCGTCGTGGTCATTCCGCGAGCAATCATGGCATCCGCTCCCCACCAGAAGCCTGCAGGAGTCGGGGGCCCCCAAAACTTTTGTTGAATCCTCAAGGCGGAGGGGACGCTTTCGAGAATGGGGTCCAAGACCTAGCAGACAAGCGTGCGATTTCCAAGGTGTCCCAGGGCCATTTCAGTGGACCAGGCCCAAAAAGGAAAGAGCCTGTGACAGCCGCCTATCGCTGCACCGCAAGAGTGGGCGCAACTCAGCTGAATTGCGGCTTTTGACACAGTGGACCAAAAGCGGACGGAATGGCAACTGAAACGGTAAAGGGGCGCCCCACTACAGCAGACGAAACTCCACCTGAAGAGGCCCGTTCACGCCGCCTCCCCCCCCCCCCCCCCGGGGCGCCCCACGCCGTTATTCGGAGGGCGGCAACTTACTGGACATCACCTTGGTGCCATCGTTCTGCTGCCTTGGAACTATTCGCACAACAGACCGCTACTGATGACCCACCCCCCGCGACGCCCCACGCCGGATACCGAAATCAGTGCGGCACCCAGGCAACATCACCTGGGTGCCGTCCAGAAATCTGGACGTTGTGCTACGTTAGGACTATTCGCACAGCCGACCGCTACTTCCTTCATTTTCCCTAAAAATGTTTAAATGTTTTTACTGTTTTTGTTTTGTTGTATATATTTATAAGTTATTAAAGTTTTATAATCTTACTACTTTGTTGGAGTGCTATATATTTTTAATGTGACACATAATTGTAAAAACTTTGATGTACAAAGAGTCATCCCTGGAATCTTCCGCTTCAGGCTCGGTCCCCTCCCCAATCACAATACAGGATGGTTTTCAGATAGTAGGAACGCGTGTGCTGTGACGGATCTCATCGGGTGTGGGCCTTGATCTACTATAACTCCTTTGAAGAGGGGTGATTCTTTACAGCTGGGGCCATAAACTACATCTGCAGGGCTAGCTGATAGCCTAGGACCGGCCTGGACAATCGGACACAGAGGAAAAGGAGTGTCAGAGGGTGCGGTGGTGAATAGGGCGAAAGGGAGGTGTCGGGTGGGCACAGGGTGTGATTCTCAGGGAAGAGCAGCGTAGATGGGGGGAGGTTTATTACCCATGCATAAGACAGAGAGCGGGGGTGACCAGTGCCTGGGGGAGATGCTTGCGAGGGTGGGGAGCCATGCTAAGGATCGACAGCGTACAGAGAGTGGGTCTGGTCAAGGCATCTAAAATGGCTGCCGTGCACGACAAAAGTGTGGCATTTGAAAAAAAGGCAAGATGGCGCAGACAATGTTTTTCAACACTTCCTGATTTCCTTCGAATCGAACGTTAACAGACGTTCGGGCATATTACCAAAGTTAAGCGATATTTATCCCTAACGATGCTTAGCAACAAATTTTTTACCGCTAAGCACCGTCAGAAATTATCGCAGATAAACCTTGCTATTATCAAGGTTTATCGCAAATGCGATGAAAAACGACCGCAATGCATTAATATCGCTGAAAAGTCAGCGATATTCATGCATTACCGAGCTAATGCTCTTAGCCATGTTATCCACCTCCCATTGGATAACATGGCTAAGAACTGCTCAGGGCAGGTGTTACTTTTTGGAGATATTCGCGCTTAGCGCGAATATCTCCAAAAGTTGGTAATAGGAGATAGCGATGTTAGCGACTGTTTCCAGTCGCTAACGTCTTGGCATGCCCACTTTGCATGTCATTAGTGATAAATATCACTGACATGCAAAGTGGAGCCCAAGATGGTCGCTATCTCCTACTAGAGGTCGATAACTGGTGTTAGCAACAGCTAGGTAATACAGAGATAATTTTATCTCCGCGAAGCGGAGCGCTGTTACAGATATATATCTTTTTTTGAACGTTAATTTCTCAAAATCCACTGGAGCACATATATTGAGACCTAGCAAAGGCACATCGGGCTACCAGTCCCTACAATTTTGCCAAGTTTCGTGCAAATCCATTCAGCCGTTCGATTATTATTATTTTTTTTTTTTTTGCCCCGCGGGGCCCTTTTAAAACCTCCACATCAAACCTAAGAGGTCAAGGAGGATCTACTATGCCCCCTTATGGTCATTTGCCCCTTCGCTTTGGCCACCTCTTGTCTCTCGATCCTACCGAGAGACAAGATGGCGGCCGCTACGGACTGTTTGGAATGTTTACAGACGCCGGAGAACCAATCAGCTTCGCAAAGCTCTGTAACGCGAAAAGTACGCGAAGCGGAGCGCTGTTACAGATATATATCTTTTTTTGAACGTTAACTTCTCAAAATCCACTGGAGCACATATATTGAGACCTAGCAAAGGCACATCGGGCTACCAGTACCTACAATTTTGCCAACTTTCGTGCAAATTCATTCAGCCGTTCGATTATTATTATTTTTATTTTTTTTTGCCCCGCGGGGCCCTTTTAAAACCTCCACATCAAACCTAGGGGATCAGGGAGGATCTACTATGCCCCCTTATGGTCATTTGCCCCTTCGCTTTGGCCTCCTCTTGTCTCTCGATCCTACCGAGAGACAAGATGGCGGCCGCTATGGACTGTTTGGAATGTTTACAGACGCCGGAGAACCAATCAGCTTCGCTTCACAAAGCTCCGTAACGCGAAAAGTACGCGAAATGGAGCGCTGCCCGGTCCGCTGTTACAGATATATATCTTTTTTTGAACGTTAATTTCTCAAAATCCACTGAAGCACATATATTGAGACCTAGCAAAGGCACATCGGGCTACCAGTCCCTACAATTTTGCCAAGTTTCGTGCAAATCCATTCAGCCGTTTGGGCTAAAAGTGAGGCCAACCGCCCTATGGAAAACTCAATGTTAAAAACACGTTTTGGGACCCCCCTTTTTTCTCGGCCCCCCCTTGACAAACCCCCCCCCCCCAAATTTTCAGGGGCTGCTCAGAAACAAAATGTTCCATTTTCCTGAAAATTTCAGCCAATTCCGTCCACAAACGCCAAAGTTATTAGACATATAATTTTCAAAAATCCCATAGAGAAAAAATCCTAACTATATTCACAGAAAAAACCATAGGTTATAGACCATATATAGTTAGGAATTAGCATTTACAAAACCTTGAAAATTCACTGAAAAAACCATAGGTTATAGACCATATATAGTTAGGAATTAGCATTTAAAAAACCTTATTTTACTCACACAAAACCATTGAAATTCCATATATAGTTAGTTGCACTAACTATATATCGCGCACCCGTAATCCACTGCTGATGATGTCACATATTACATCATTCATGACATGGTCAGTGACATCACTGATGACATCACTGATGACATCTCAAATGACATCACTGATGACAACATCCAGTGATTATGTGTTTCTGTAAAGTTTAAATATGTTTTACATATTGAAGAATGAGTGGATGTATAAGTGTCTCAATGAAGGTTTTAGTAGGTGCGTGATTGACTGTATGAGTGAGTGATTAAATGCGTCTTACTAAATGCACGGGTTAGTGACTAAACTGTCTGAAAGTGTGCATCAGCATGTCTGTTGTTGTGCAAGCTGCTGCATGTGTTGATCAGTAGCTATATAAGTAGCTATATGGGTTATTGATTGGTTGCACAAGTATTTGTATGGGAGACTGAGTGTGTGTATGACTGGCTGGGAGGTGTGTGACTCTGTGCAGATCAATGTGTACTTGTATCAGTGATTCTATAAGAGAGTAAGTATGTGTTAGTATATGTTTTAAAATGTAAGGTACTCTATGTTTAACTGTGTAGATTAGAAAATGGAACTGTGATTGATTCTTTACAGGACTGACTAGGTGTGTGAGTAACTCCATGGATGAGTGGCAGAGTGTGAGTGTCTGTATAGGTGTATGAGTGCATATGATAGTGTTGTAAAGATGAGTGATTGTATGTATGAATGATTGTATGGGTGAATGAGTGAATGTGTGTGTAGACGTAGGAATCAGTGAGTGGGTATGTAGTAACTAGTATTGGTGTTTCAATGGTTTCAAAAATTATACTCTGTATTTAACACTGGGTGTAACAGAGGTTATATTAAAGTGTGAGGAGATGCATTGTATTGTCACATTAATGATATCATCATTGATGTGACCATTGATGTCAAATGAGATATCATCAGTGATGTCATTTGAGATGTCATCAGTGATGTCATCAGTGATGTCACTGACCATGTCATGAATGATGTAATATGTGACATCATCAGCAGTGGATTACGGGTGCGTGATATATAGTTAGTGCAACTAACTATATATGGAATTTCAATGGTTTTGTGTGAGTAAAATAAGGTTTTTTAAATGCTAATTCCTAACTATATATGGTCTATAACCTATGGTTTTTTCAGTGAATTTTCAAGGTTTTGTAAATGCTAATTCCTAACTATATATGGTCTATAACCTATGGTTTTTTCTGTGAATTTCATTGGTTTTTTAACAGCTAATATCTGTAGCTGTAAAATGTATTCTTCTTTAAATCTAAAAATATATTTTATATGTTTATGAATAATTTTTTTTTTAAAATAATTTTTTTTCTTCGTTCCCGCTTCGCGAATCGGGAAGCTTCCCGTTAGCTGACCTTGATGCCGCGAAATAGACCGCGAGCCGGTAAACGTTTCTTTACCGCAACTGCCGCGTTAGAAAACAACATCGTGACGCCTCCCGTCCGCATGACGTTTCGCGTTGTCGCGTGATACGTCATATGACGTGCTACGTTAGCGAACTCGTACGCTTACCGAGTCGCAAAGCACAGGTTTCTGGAAGCAAACCGGGAGGCCCTGCAAAGCGCGTAACGTAAACACAGCAGGTCATGTGACTTGGTAATAACACTTTTCATTGGTTCATTTCACTTTCGGTTTCCTAATGATGTAAGACTAGGTCATATGATCTAAAATGAACACTTTTCATTGGTTGAGAACTATTTTTTTTCCCAAATGGTGAAAATCCCTCCTTCTTTCCTCACTCTGACTTTCATCATTGTGAGAGAAAGACCCTTTGTTACCAGTGAGCAATGGCTTCTTTACTAGCTTCAGCTGGTGCTTCCCCACCACCTCCACCACATCCAAGGAAGAGTGGACCACCTGCTAAAGTTATAATTCAGCAAGAAGAGGAAGAAGAGGAACAGGACGACCTAGATAATCTCCCTATTATGGCCAGAAGATCTGTTGTACCGGAAGTAACGGGACCAGAGGGCAGGGAGATGGTGCCAAATATACAAACGAGATTTCGTGAAGTAAAACAAGTCTGCGTACATTGCAGTGGAATCATTTGCTACGCAGAAAGTAGCATCACTCTGATCAACAGAGCTATTAACAATCATGCTCATGTTTGTCCGAAACTCCCCAAACAATAAATTCTTTTTTTTGTTTTCTTCCTCCTGTTGAGCCCTTTACAATGAATCGTTTTCGTTGCCCCCTCCGAAAAAAAAACAAAAAAAATATAAAACTGTTCAGAAAAATTCAAAAAAAGTAAAAAAATGTTCAGAAAAATAATAAAAAAAAATAAAACAACAAAAACAATTTAAAAAAAAGTTCTTTTCAGAACTACCTCTCCGTTATAAAAAAATTGGTACAATATTTGCAACTGTGCCAACCTCTATTTCTCTTAGTTCGCTTCCCAGTTCGCTCCCCGGTACGCGAACCGGAAGCGAACCAAAACAATTTTTTTATAAAAAAGAACAGTAAGTATAAGGGAAGGAAACAGACAGTTATGTTAAAAGAAAGACAGCTATAGGGGAGTAAACTAGAGATACTATTACCCGTAATCCACTGCTGATGATGTCACATATTACATCATTCATGACATGCTCAGTGACATCATCAGCAGAGGATTGCGGGTAACAGTATCCCTAGTTTATTCCCTATAGCTGTGTTTCTTTTAACATAACTGTCTGTTTCCTTCCCTTATACTTACTGTTCTTTTAAAAAAAAATTTTTTAGATCTGTCAGAAACAGTGAAAGTAATGAAATATAAAAGACTACGTAGAATATGAGCACTGTATGCAACAACTTTGACACTGACAGAAGCCTCACCTTCTCCATGCCTCCTACACAGTTCTACATGTACATCATAAATGCAAACAGAACAGAATTAATTATACATGTTAAATGGTTTATTTTTGCTGTTCTCAGAATGTATCAAATTTCACTAAAACAGTGACTTGAAGGTATTCATCATATAACAGCGGGGAAAAAAAACCACAATCAAAATGATTGTGTTTAAAAAACCCATACATTACAAATCAGAATTCAGAACTCCTTAAAGTTAACTTACTTTCCATGACGGCCAAGGATGTCCTATGAACAGCTTACACTCTGTTGTGCTGTTATTACTTTCAACCCGCCACTTTCTGAAAGAAAACCTCCATCGTTTTCAAAAACATGTTACATACAATAAATGACTTCTCGCTCTCTACCACACGATTCCACAAGGCCAAATCGTGTCAGAGCCATGTATAACTCTTGGATTTCTTGTAAGCCAATCCCGTCTTTTCGCATTTCCGCAACTTTCAGAATTAAAATGTTGAAGATCATTTACACAATCCTGGACTAGTAATATCTTCCCCTTCTTGCTCAATCATGTTCTACATTTCCTATCACACTGATACTGCTTACTATGAAGCAGACTTACACTACCTTTATGACTAGTACAATTATTTAATTCTCTACATCACTTTTAATCACAAAGCAATGTAAAACAGTAGACAGCATTGCAGACTTACATTCCCTCTACTCCATGTTTTGATTCGCTGCTTCAATTAGCTTATAAAAAGAAATAGTTTTTCTGAACTCATTCAAAGTGCACGTATTTCTCAATAACGTCCAGTGTTATGGTAAAAAGTTATGTCTCTGTACTACACTTATCCTCAAGGCCAAATAGTGTAGGAGCCATGAGAACTTCTTGAAATTCCTCAGAGCACATCCCGAGATTCTTTCCCTAAAATTTTGGTTTTAAAAACACCAGGTAAGAGTTTTTAAGGTCATATGGCAATTTTTTTTTGAAAATTAAAACAGAATCATTGCAGAATGACCAGCCATTTCTACACTTTAAATAAGCTGTATAATGTCCTGATGTTATTGAAGGACCATCATGATATATAATTGCTACAGTTACAAAAGTCCTTCCTGATATTGACAACTGTGAAGCCACAAAATTTTTAATTAAAGTTGTCAATTTTGTTCCATCAGGCCTACATCGTTGGAACATTAAAATGACATACTGGCCATATGTTCGTATAAATAAAGTGGACATCATTTCAGATTTACATTGGCTACACTCCATGTTGTGATCAGCTGCTTTTACTAGCTTATTAAAAGAGACTGATTTACTGTCTGGCAAAGTTAAATATATAAATCTTTCTGAGTCTACACTAGTAGTAGCTGATACCCTACAGTTCTCGCAGTCATGCTGCCATTGATAAGAAAGCCCAAACAGGTGATCTACATCTACACCTTCATCATGCAATACATCAAGCATATACATTAAAAACTCCTGACAATCTTGCTGACTATTTTGAGAGAATTGTGTTTGGCCTGAACATCTGTCTAACAGATTTCGAATTTCAGACACACTTTCTATGTTTGTTCTATCAGTGCTACATTTCTCTAACACAGAATTTAACAAACTGCAAAATCTTTGATCCGAATTGACCACAATCTGTTCTTTTAAAGTTTCTAGAGAAAAGACAACATTAACCACTACATTAGCATAGCAGTTGACACCAGAACTGTTTTCAAATTGAAAACCAACAACATCTTCAACAGAATCCTTTGTGTTTCTGCTTATAATTTCAGGTTCATCAACTTTTCGTCTTTTTGCTACAACCTCCCCAGTATTGGTCACATTTCTTCGTTTCCGGCCTACCACACGTTTCTCAAACAAAGGATACTGAGGCAAATGTGGCGCATACTCTCTTCTCAACCTATTGTATTCCTTAACACAATCTAGATCCGCACAAATGTTTGTGACATCACACTCAATCAAGTACAATCCCGATAAAGTCCTAACTCGTGACAATGCCACATATGCCATACCCTCCTTGAACACAGAACTGCCAATATTCACCAATGCACAGTCTACACTTAAACCTTGCGATTTATGGATTGTCACCGCATATGCCAAGCAAACAGGAAACTGCTTACGACGAACATATAAGTCTTTTACAAGCAAAAATCTAGCAGAACAACGAGCAATTAGCTGTACTTCCTCAATGCCATCAAATTTAATTTTTAAAAATTCAATTCCATCTCTATTTCTGTATTTCACAAAATCAACAACATTACCCATTGATCCATTTACCAGACCTCTTTCAACATGTAAATTCCTTCTTAAAATTATACGGCAGTTCAAGCACACATTCAGAGTCTTTTCAAAACCCGCAGTTTTAGATATACTCTTCTCTAATGAATCCAATTTTGTTTTCAGATTCTCAGACAAAATAATTGTTGATCCCATATGCTCTACTCTGTCAATAGCTTCCAATTTCACAATCTCTTGCTTTTCTAAATGCAACATTTTGTTGTTGAATTTGGCACATTCTGCAAGAGTTGGCATCAAACATATTCCAGATTTTTTCTCAGTAACTTTCTGAAAAATATTCTCAGGCACAACATCTTCGTCTGGATATAAATTTGTCAGTAATCGTGCATGTAAAGCTTCTTTCCCATGCTCGGTCACTTTTCCAATTCTAACATCTTGTAGAATAGTCTTGTAAACTTCATCCTTTGCCTGACGCATATTTTCATGCAGTTCAGCATAATTGAAGTTTAACCATATATTGACGTTGCCAATACTCCCTAAGCACTTCCTGGTATCTTCATGCGTGAGCATTTTGAACACAGGTTGCCCTTTCACTGGTGTCAGCTGCAGAAGATCTCCAAAAACAATGATGTGTTTGCCACCAAATAACACATCATACTCTGTTTTGAGAACTTCTTGCATTCTCAAATGCACAAAGGCAAGCATAACATTGGAAACCATGCTTACTTCGTCAATGATAAGAAGTTTCATTTTCCTCAAGACTCTTGAAACTTCAAAACAAGCATCTCCAGATAGCTTGTGATATTCTAATTTGTTGTCATGCTCCACTGGCAGCATCAGTAAACGATGTAAAGTAATCCCTTTAATGTTATGTGCTGCCAGTCCAGTTGGAGCGGTGACAACACAAGACAGCGATGACTCTGTCCTTTCCTGCAAATAACATGAAATTGCTTTAATAAGGAAACTTTTTCCAGTTCCCGCTTCTCCACTCACGTACAGTCGGACAGGCTTCAACGACGTACATGAGCACTCTTTCTTATCATGACTTAATCCATGATCAATTTGCATGGTAAGTTCGTCATATATTTTCCTCTGCTCAACGTTGAGTTGTCTTTCCAACTCTTCTAAGTTAACCGCATCCTCCTGAGCATGTGCCATGGCTCTTTCCACTTCATTCATAGCAGTGGCAGCTTCATTTTCGATAAGAGGTCCTCCTAGTGGATCCTGACTCAATGAAGCAGAACTCTGACTGTCCTGAGAACTGTCTCTGGCAATCTCGGCTGCAATCGTTGCTTCCTGCTCAATTTCCACATTCAACATTTCTACATATTTGGGAAAAGCAGGACATTCTATGGTCTCCTTGGCAGCATTGAAAGAGTCTTCGTAACAGAGGAAATCTCCAAGCAGTTCCTCTTCTGCACGCCAAGGCTTAAAAAGTTGCAAAAGTGCTAAATAGAAAAACTCCTTTTTTTCACGAGATTCGCCACTCAATTTTCGATGGTTTATCAAGTGGCATTTTCTTTGCTTGACCAGACATCCCTCACTTCCTATTACAGCATACACTCCTTTCTCAGTATCTTCTTTGATGTTCCTCTTGAATATGTAATTTTGCAGAACCTCATACAGACAAACATTCTCGAGGTGACTGCTTCGATTTGGATAATATGTATCCAACATGTTGCTCTTCAAAATGTCGGTACTGTTTGGCTCCTTTTCCGCCAAATACTCAATTTCCCGCACAGGTTTCAGAACTCGATTACGCGTTGCAGCAAGACCAACACTCGCCCAAACGATACTCCTGGACTTGGCATAGAGACTTGCTGAAGACAACCGGTCAGAACATTCGTAAGCTCCGATTTCTCGATGCGACAACATCTTCAGACTGAAACTGTACAACTTCTTGCTGAGGCTCTTTTCATGGGAAATGTCCTCCCACATATCCTTCAATTCTGTCTTCTCTTTTTTGGTGATGTAAGATGTCACATACCTAGCCACAGCCATACAGTTATCAGCCACAAACTGTATATCCATGTTAGCATTCCACATGGACAAAATCACCGGGTTGTAGTCGTTGATGTACTTAGACTCTTCGTTCCTCTTCAAATTGTATGTGTTTTTAGGTGATTTCTTCATCACATTATGTCGCAGCGAAGACATCAAACTGTTCACTCTTCCTTTAGAAATCACCGATCGTGGAAAGCCGAAACGACATTTGGTGTAGAACTTGTCTTTGTTCCGGAATTTACGACGACAGTACTTTCCACATCGATGGCTTTGGAAACGTAGAACTTTTTCTCTTAGGCTTTTTTTCTCCTTTGCGTTTGGAACAGCACACGTAGAATACTGTTCTATGAAACTCATCACTGAGTCGTCTGCATCCGTTCCAAATTTAGGTGCATCCTTGATCCACAGCAACATATGTATATGAGGAGCACCTCTTGCTTGGTACTCCTTCCTCCAGAAGAAATCCAACACCTCTCCAAGAGGTGGATTCTTCTTATTCATGATGAAAGACATCATACCTTCAAATCTATGATTGAAGTACCTACATACATTGACTGGATCCAAAGAGCACAGTTCTCCGGGTGTCTTGAATTCGATGTTTTCTACGTTAGCATTTGCCTCTCGTAGAAATTCAAGTAAGTCTTCCCAGCCATACTCAGCACAGCTCAAAGTGAGGAACCATGTGGGAGTTCCTAAGTTCCTCAGCATACATTTTAAATCACCATGACGACGGTACCAGTACTCATTAGTACCACGCTGACACGCCATGAGATTAATCAGGTGAGAATCCAAAATACTGTCTTGGACATTGACTTTATCCATAAAGTCACTTGCCGAGATGTTTTGCATGTGTATACCACTTTTCAAGATGTGGTTCACTGCATATGACAGTCCAGACAGATCGCTTTCAAACAGGAGATGAAACAAATAAGGAATGCATTGTCGAAACCTAGGATCTCCTGCATACAATCGCAAAGTCCGGTATTCAGAAGCAGGAATTTGATGAGGTCGCTCATCATATCTTCCTCCCTGACCTGTTGGAAAAAGCTGTGGGAAACACCGAGCTTCCAAACTTTCCTCCCAAACACTAATGGGACTCCCTTTCGCTTGTTTCATTTGAAACAACTCAATAGCATTCCCCATGACTTCCTTGGAATGCAAAGGATGAACACTATAATGTTCATATATTTCTTCACTAGTACAGGGTTCTACTTTCTCAATTTGACCAGCACACAAATCGCTATCCTCTTCCTCACTTACTTCCTCTTCTGCAACATATACATTTTTATAGTATTTATTATATTTTTTCAAATACAATGTTGCCCTTTTGACTTTCCTAACATCTACTAAATCTTGTCATATTTTCTTATTCTTTGTCGGAACCCCATTAACTAAGATAACCAGAGGTTCCTCTTCCACTTTTTCTACTCCAATTGTGTTAATGTTTTTCTTCAAATCTAGAGGCAAATAAACAACTCTTCCCTTTAATCCTCTCTGTAAATCTGATGGAGGCAATTTCCCTGTCTTTTGCTCCATTCTTACAATAGCCTGAAAGGGATGGATACTTTGAATCAAAATAGATTCATAAGTATTTAAATCCTTCAATTCAGAAGGAATTTCAACCAATTCCAGATTATTATGAACTGCTCTAGCAGGCATCTGGTTTTGATTTAATTTGTTACAACAATAAGTACACACACGTTGATCCAATCCCAAATCAAAACAATTTTCTACCATCAAGTATGTTGTAAAATCCTTCCATTCACTATTATTTTCCCTTTCACTTTTTCCATATAAATCCACTAACTTAGTCTGATTCTTATAATAAGTGCGTCGACAACACACACAAGTGAAATTTGGCCTCTCACTTGATTTCACCTCAAACGTCGCAATTTCCCTCTGGAAATTATCTGTACTGGAAACCTGTACACTATCTTCCACATTACTCTCTTCTTCTTGGTCAATTTCAACATTCTCCTCTTTACTTCCAAAGTAACAAAACTCAATTTCTTCACATATATTCTCCACATCTATTTCAGAACCATGCAAAAGAGCAGCGCATAATTGTTTTAGCATAATTGCTGGACTCTTAGCATAATACAACATTCTAACTAATTTCCTCACTTTATTATGATGCACTGCTAGCATCCTGAAATGATGAAAAACACTCTGGCATACTCTCCTGGAAAGACAAGCCAGTGAATGACCATGCAAACCTATCACTTCTCTCACTCTGCAAGGATCTAATTCTTGCAACAACTTCATTTTCTGCTTCAAACTTTTCTTACTAAATGACCGTATAAAATCACAAAGCAAATTGATGGAATCCTGTCGTACACTGCAAATACTACTACACTTCCAGGTGTACACAGGACCCTTAGGACGTCTCCCTAAAACCTCATTACCTAACACCTCTTCTATCTCTGTTCTCACAAGTTTTTCTTTTTCAACTGGACAACCATCTTTCACTTCATAAGCTCGACCACTGGTGTCAACTGCATGCACCAAATCATTATCCTGGAAATAACTCTCCTCATTAAAAAATGCCTCAGAGCTTGAACTATGCATCCATTCTCCAGAAAAAACTTCACAAAAATTACTACGATTAACTATTCTCTTCCATCTACTATTTCTTTTGAAATCATAAATTACCTTGCATAGCTTCCTAATTCTATTGATTGTCAAAATAAATAACTTACGTTTAATTTCAAATGCCTGATCAATAACTTTCTCAACTATTTTTTTTCTCTTATAAAAAACCACTTTCTGCTGACCTTTCTTAATATTTTTTAACAAATTCCCAATTATCCTGTTGCGGAACATTCGTTTACGAATATCCCTAAACTGTTGTTTCCTTCTACTTTCATGCATAGAGTTATCTCTTACTCTAGCAGTAACATTTCTCATTGGCCTTTCCTTACCATTTGAATTCGGTCTCCTTTTCTGGAGTGAAACATTTTCTGTAGTAATATTTTTTTTACTACACATATTTCTTATGACTGTTTTTCGACTCTTACCCGGTGCTTTCTTGGTGACTTGACAAATCTTTTTGTTAGAGGACTGCTGCAATATTCCATGCTCCTGCTGTCTTTGACGTTTTCCAGCCTTTCTTACTCTTTCTTTGCTAGGCATCCTAAAATCTTGAAATAATGTGCAGTTGAATCTGTGGTAAAATATAATAAAAAATGTTATTAACCACTATTACCCAACAGTAAATTAATAACAGTCATCAAAAACTTAACACACTACTTAAGTATATAATATACTGAAGCCTATCTCCAATTTTTCACTGAACAGGACTCATCTCTTCTTAACCTTGGATAAACCTCACCTACTCTGTGTCCCCTGCACATAATTAAATGTAAAGGGGCAGATTTATATTAACTAGCACATCCCCAGGGATGCACCAGTTAACGTGCACCGCTGCTCTGCCACCCACGGTGTGCCGCATTTACAATCAGATAGGACAAAGCTACATCAAAACCCTGCGCCTGCTTGAAGCAGGCATAGATCTTGACGCAGGTAGGCTGAAAGCTAAAGCAACAACTAAGTGTCGTGTGCAGAAGTTACAAAAAAGGAAAAATGGCGTTTAAACCAGTAATGAGACCATGCTAACGTAATACAGAGTAAAAATATCCAGGATCTACATCAGTTTGGGGTTCACGAACCTGGCAGGTACAAGGCACTGAGGCTTTCCACCGTGCATGTCTCATCCCAAAACATATGTTGTTTGTGAATGAAACAATTTCCCAGACCAAATGCTTTGGATTGGCTACTTCTAAAAAATTAAACACCCCTACTATCCCGGTGTTAGAGGAATACGATGGTTGGAGTAATTTTACTCGTTGTCTATTAAAGATTTACAGGCCCTACTCCGTAATTCTTCCTTTAACATTTCCAGTATAAATCCAAAAGGTTGACTGCTTTGGCAACGTGCCTTATCCACGGTTTAATAACGCTGCCTTTTGCTTTATATAAGTTTTCAAATTGTATGAAATATATACCAATAGGTCGTTATTAACCTTTAGGTAGTGGTTTTCTTCATCAAGTCTGGTCGCTTCCATACACATACAGATTTTCAAAGATGATCAAGAACTTTATCTGAATGGAGAGGAATGCACTGAGACGCCAGATCATTCACTAATGTGTAGGCACAGACAGTTACACGGTTCATGCAACAAACACTGACCAAATATGGCTTGCGTGTTGCAAGGCACGCCAGTTCCTGCTATCATCCCCACGTTCAAGTTCTTGGAAAATGGTAGTTATTTGATGCTCAATAATGAAGATTGTTCTGGGTTAATTAAAAGTATTCATTTTATCGTAACAGTAAATGAACGGGTTATTTGCTGCAGAAATGTTCTATTTCCTCCCACACATGAACATAGGGAGTCTTCAATCTGGCCACAAATACCAACCTTGGGAGCACATTTCAACAGCATGGCAAGAATAAGAGCTCTTTTGTCTCAGAGAGAGGTGGCCTTGAGTTCGGCCCGTGAAACTTTCGTGCTTCACATAGCGAACACCCGTACAGAGGTGCAGACCCTTTTAAATACAGATTCGACTTTGCATTTCAGCAAGATTACCCATTCATTTCCATGCAGCAGGAGGCCCATAGGAATGAAGGTGCAATTTGCGATTAGCAATTACCTCATCGCAAATTACGAATTTTTCCGACGGTGCAGGGGTATCTCAAGAACACCCTGCTGCACCCCTGAAAAAAAAATTTGGGGTCATATGGCGCACATAAATTTTGAAAACATTCCTTTACCTCAAAAACGATTTTCAACTCATAATTTGAAAACACTGCACATGGGGAAATGACTTAAAATGTCCTTAAGACACATAAAAGCATTTTTTGATTGCCTTTGCAGCATGTTTCAGTCACCTTTAACATGCCTATGTAACGGAAACATTCAAAATCTAAATTTGCCATGCACAGGTGGGAGCATATTTACAAGCAATTTGCTCCACAGACAAACTTCTTACATTGAAATGGGAAAGACTCTCAATTACCTTATAAAGAAGCAGACACCATTATGTCCTTCTCATCAATATTAAAACCATTGCTTTTTCTCAAAAACGATTTACAAGTCATAATTTGAAAACACTCAACAGCTCCTATGCACATAAAAGCCCTGTCAGTACTAATACTTCACATTTTCTCCAATTACAATTTCTCAAACAAACAAAATCTATTTGTGAAACACTTGAGACAAAGCAACATTTGAAAAACACAACTTTCTTCATAATTTTCTCCTTAAAGCACACTATTTTCTATCTAAATTAAAGAAATTTTTTCTCACCTTAGCAAGTACTTTGAGTTTCAAAACAGTCTCAGAAACACACCAATTTGTCTTCAGCAGAGCAAAAGGTATGCACTCCAGAGTCTGCAGCTATCAAAAGCACAGAAATGCTGTAATTCCTCACACAGATCTCTCATGTCACCCAATCAAAACTCTTCCCTCACTTTTTTTCAAAGCAAAACCCTTCCCCCCTCTGCCCCCTCTCTGCTTTTTCTGCATAGCAACCACCTCTTGCAAGACCTCTCACACAACAATGTTGCAATTGAACTCTGAACTCTCAGTGCACCTGCATATCCAAAGCATTCTTTCATTTAATGATTTTTTCTTCGCCACTCAAAATACATCTTTCAACAAACTCATCCATGCACACTAACTTTCTGTTTTCAGCAATCAAAATCCACCAATCACTCTTACTGCTTCATTAACACAGAAACTCCTCAGTTTTTTTCATTTTACACTCTCATTTTTTCAACTGCCATTTCATTGCCACACTTCATCTGACTGCAGGAGAACCTTCTCTCGCCATGTTTTCTGTCTGGATTGTTGGACATAGCTACATCTATTGGGCTCAAAGGTACGCTGAAAACAGGAATTTACCTAACCTCAATTTACAAGATGTGGAAATTAAGTGGTTTGGCCACAGAGGATTAAAATGTCACCAATTGATACCATTGGTGAAAACCTTTATGCATTTGCCAAAACCTGACCTGTTAATTGTGCACTGTGGAGGTAATGATTTGGGCACTTTGACTGGGGTAGGTCTGGAAATGCTTTTAAAGGACACCTTTGAGCAATTGATGGCACTTTTTCCTCAGACTGCCTTGGTATATTCAAATATATGCCAAAGACAGAAATGGAGGTGGTCGAACCAATTTTGTCCACAAATTGAGAAATCGAGGAAGCATGTAAACAAATCTGTTTCAGCTTACATGAGAGACCATGGAATGGGCTCCCTGTACAACAATAACTTGCGTTACTACATGCAAGATATCTACAGAGGAGATGGAGTTCACTTCTCAGATGAGGGCAACAGAGTTTTCACTCTGAATTTAAGAATGTGCATTGGTACCTACTTATAAGTACCTAAATGTACCATAAACCCAAAAGCTCTTCTCAGAGCTACCCTACATCTGATCACTCACAATTATTATTGTACTCTAACTTTTTTCACTAATTTTCAAGAAAGTACGCTCCCCAGAACGCTTCCCGGTTCGCGAACCGAGCGCAGTTGATGGAGCGGGATAGAAAACAAAAATTTGTTTAAACCCATGAAGTCACACTTCCATAAATAAATTAATAATGCTAACAATTTGTGCTGTGTGTATAATAATTCAATCTAGTTTAAAGATACATTACATTACAGAACACGCGGGAAACTAACATATGTGCTCATAAATGTGCATTATGTTGCATTCTTATGTATGTGGAAAATAATACATTAATCTTGTCTATTGTCATGTCATAACTAATCTTAGAAAACCCTCACTATTACAAGATTCACACCTAGCCCTAAAACTGTGTTGCACGGCGACAACACTGTATTGCACGGCGACAATACTTCTGGTACACGGCGATACCAACAGTGATACTCGGCGATATCACAGAAACAGATCAGATATTCTGCATGACTACCTTCTCATCACACAGTTTTTGTACCGGTACACACATAGCACAAAATAAACAAACTCAACATGTGTTAAAACTTAATCCTATGAATTTACCAACATATATGTATCATGCATGTAACATGTATGTCAAAAACAACATATATAAACCGTCCGATGGCTCATTTCTGATTTGTTGTGTGTCCCTGATTTGTGTATAGCGATGAGTGCTGTGCGCTGTTTTAGAATTAATGGCACAATGTTATGAGCCATAATCTTCCACATAAATTAACATTACCCCGCTGTTTCAGGTGCACAGATGTATGAAGGGCTGACCGCGAGGGGAGGGAGACGCTGAGCGCGAGGAGAGAGAGTATAGCAGCAGCAGTAGTGTTACAGCTACAGCTGTGTTGTGATTGGTTGCGCGTCGTGGAAGCAGCGCTCTGATTGGCTGGAGCGCCGTGCTCTGATTGGCCAAGGCATTTGTGATGCTATGATTGGCCGAAGTGTTGTTTACATCTGCCGAGAATGTTAGGGCTTCGATTTTTCTAGTGTTAGTGCCCAGAGCTTCGTTTTTTTTAATGACATAAATCAAAAAAAAAATTTTTTTGAAAGAAAACGTCCCTCATTAATAATATTAGGAATGGGCTTTTAGAAAGCAGAAGTCACTGAGGCTTTGTTCTCATCTGCTGATTTATGCCTAATAACTGATTTTTTAAATAAGTGAGCAGAGCGCCTGGTAGAGAATGAGCATTGTTATTAGTACCTGCTGTTATTTAACGTTCTAAGAGCTTAGTGCTTGGCAACATTTCGGTCCTGAGACAATCACTTTACTGACCTTGTTTTATTTCTCATACATTTTTGCAGCAAAACATTTTATTTAAATTAAAAGCAAGCACATTTAGGCTTAAATGTTTACAGGTATATGTTGCAGAAGGTGTGTAAGTGAAAATATAAGTACATTTAAAACACATGTGATTATATATTGGTATTGTTATAAATAAATATATTACGTTGCTACTGTTTTTGCAAATTGATATTTTTCTTTACAGGTTAATTAAATTTAGTGATACAGGTAAATTAGGAGATACATTAAATTGACCAAATTATAAGGTTTTCAATATTTGATAGTGTTAAATTAATTAATTAATTGATCAGCAAGCACTGCAACGCAAATTTAAAGAGTACATTTATCAAATTAATTAAATAAAATGTCTTCCTTGTATAAGAAAATGAAAAAGGTTGTAGCCAAATGCGAGAACAAATTAAAGATTCCCAAATTAGCGAAAATAAATAATAAAAGTATCAGAGTAGAAAATATAGATCAGTGTACAATTGATGTTGTAAATATGGATCAGAACAGAAATCCAAGAAGACTCCCAGAGCAGATTGATGCAACGCCAAAAGTCCAAGATCAGATTGACATGATGTCAGCTCAGACTTCTACTAAAATTGATGCGACAGAAAAGCATGATGAAATGCTTGGTACATCTGGAATTAATATTCCTGATCATATAAATTCATCAAATGATTTAAAGGAGTCTATGAAAATTATGGAAACAGAGATAGTGCCTACACTGGGAAAAGATGAAATTAATTCCGCAGTTTTAAAGGTCCCATTAACTGAAAAGGTTTATTCTATCGTACTTGAGATTGAACTAGTAGGGATCAAAACTCAGCAAGAAACAGAGATGACTTCAGTTCTGGTAAGTGAGAAGTCTGACATTGACCTAATTGAATTGACACAGTCAGACGAGTCAAAATTCTGGTCAATTAAAAAGGAAACTGAGATAAATGAGTTAAATAAAGAGTTACAAATACAACGACAGGTAATGACTCAAGAGATTGAGATGGCTTCATTGCCATTGCAAAATTTTATTAATGAACAGTCAGAGAAAACAGATACAGGATTAATTAATGAACAAGAAAACAGTCTAAAAGGATTAGATGTACTTCCAGAATATTGGTATAAAAATGATGTTCTTTTGAGTGAAGACATCAAAGTAAAGGACGTAATTAATCAACAGATTAAAACATTGACTTTTACAGGTTCACTTTTCAGAAATGCAAAATTAATTAAAAGATTGATTGATGATATTCAATTGGCAGAAAGGTTTGCTGTCGTGATATGTGCAGCATACAAAATGAATGATGAACATGCTTTGAGTTCACTAATACTAACATCTGTAGTTGAAACATGGCAGGTAGTCAAAGATTTACAAGATGAAGCAACTCATGAGGAGAGAAACACATGGTTGAGTGTAGATTTTAGACAGCGAGATGAGGATGAGATTTTGTCACACAAAGATGATAGAATAGTTTTGCTAAATAGCATGATTACTGATATGAACAGAATATACCATAAAATTGCAGAATTTCTTTACCAGAGGTGTCTGACTTATCAGCAAGTGAACACAATTAAGAGAACAGTTGTGAGATTGGGAACGGAATTACAGGAGAGTGGTTCATTGACCAGATTACAAATGAATTTCTGTGAGATGTCACTGCATTACAAACTGTGCTACATTTTTGTGATTTACTGTTTGATTACAAAATGGATTGAAACATTTCAGACGCGACGTAATGATGAAATTACTGTTGCAAATTTACTAGATGGCAAAAGACATATTGAAAACAGACTGCTCTATTGTACAGATAGAATAGAAATTTCAGATGTTGAGGAGCAAGAGAACGGTACTATAAAAGACAGAAATGTAAAAATGTGCCTAGTTGCAGGTACAAAGTGGACAGATGTCCTTCCACTTGTTTTGATGTTTCTGAGAAACACTACTGATAAAAAGACAGATTTAAGTCCACATGAGATTATGATGGACAAGGTCATGAGACAGACATTCATACCAGAGAAGAGAATGATGACTATCAATGATAGCATCAATTTGGAGTACTGCAGGAATTTATCAGATGAAATGATTTCTGTGTTTGATGAAGATGAAACTGAAGTGCAAACAAGAGAAAAAGAGCAAGCACTTGATTTGTTACCAGGAAAAAGAATCAGGAAAAAGGTTCGTCTAAAAAGAAATTATCTAGCGCCAAGGTGGCAGAAAAGGAGGCTAGTCAGTCTTGTCACAGCAAATGCAGAGAAGTGCAAAGGACTGAAGAGGTGGATTGACACTGGCCATACTTTTTGTGTATCTACACCTGAAAATCCTGATGAGGATAGTGTCACAACTGCTGATTCAGATTCTGAAGAAGAGCCTGAAGAGAATCCAGATCTTGAAGATCGACAAGTTGGTCGACATCTGGAGAACATAAATAGAAAACAAGCCTTGATTGAAGAAGACTTGAAAGTTGTGACAGAAGACTCAGAAAATGATGGAAATCTGTCAGAAAAAGAAACAGAAGAAGAATGTGATCAGATTGTGATTCAAGACCAGGAGAGTATTGAAAAGCAGAAAAGTAGCTCTGAAAGCAGGAACAGGAATTCTAAAACTGGGAAGTTAAAGGTAATTGTAGAAAAAGAAGAAAATGAATTGCCAAGTACCAGCTACAAAGATGACGTTCCTAACGGAGTGAAGCTGCTGAGTAAAGAAGTACCTGAGTCCAGAATGGAAATGTCTGACACTGAAACTGATGAAAGTGATGAAGATTCTGAAATAAGAAAATTCAGAAAAGGAGCTTGGAGAACAGAATGTAATGTGACCAAGCAAAAGAAGAAATTACTAAGAAAAAGTGATAACTGGCCAGAAGAAAATGAAGGCCTAAAATTCAAATTGAGATACAGATCAAAGAAACAGATTGATGAAAAATCAAGTCAAAGAGATTCTGTAAAGAAAAGTGAGACAGGAAAGAGAATGGAAGTGATACCTGTAATGGATTGCAGTCAGGAAAAGATTGAAAACAAAAGTGACAATGATTGAAGTACATACCTGTTAAATTTTAGGTTTTTGTTTTTGGCATAAGGCTGAAGAAATCTTGTTAGATGACACAAGGTCGAAGAAATACTGTTAGCTGAAAAATTAAATTGTGACATTAGGTCGAAGAAAAACTGTTAGAAGGTTTAAAAAAGTATAAAAAAAAAAAAAAAATTTGAAAAAGGGGGGTGTTAGAAATTTTTAGAAAATTTTGGTAAAATTTTTAAAATTTTTGTTTTATTTTTCTTTGCAAGCTTAATGAAAATATAATTCTGCTTTGGTTAATTTAGGTTATTGTTCTTTGAGAAATTAATAAGGAGAAGTTTAAGGTCAATATGACAAGCAAGATACTGACATTTTATTAGTTATAGTTTTTGCAACACTTTTGTTGAAGCTTAGTTGCATGTTACACAAGAGAAAGAAATAGAACTAGAGGGGTTTCTTAAAACTCAATATGAGAATTGTAGATAAACTGATGAGATAAGTCTTTAGAAATACTAACACAGGTGAAATTGAATCATGTTCATCTTAGATAAAATCTTTGCTAAAATTTTGGGTGCTGGTGTGGTGATTTGTTAATCACCAGATGAGGGAGTTGATGGAGCGGGATAGAAAACAAAAATTTGTTTAAACCCATGAAGTCACACTTCCATAAATAAATTAATAATGCTAACAATTTGTGCTGTGTGTATAATAATTCAATCTAGTTTAAAGATACATTACATTACAGAACACGCGGGAAACTAACATATGTGCTCATAAATGTGCATTATGTTGCATTCTTATGTATGTGGAAAATAATACATTAATCTTGTCTATTGTCATGTCATAACTAATAGCAGCTGTTTTTAAATAATGGCATGTGCTTATTTTGCTTCCCTTGTCTATGTGGTGTCACTATATTCTTTATAGGTGCATAAAGAACCCTGCTGGATTCATGAAGACTGGTAGATATAAAATGCTGCTTTATTTGTGCTTTACTGCTAGGTAATTTAGACTAATGGGTTAATAATTAGCAATGATGGGAGGCAACAGAACAAACTGTATTTCTTTCATTAATTATTCTTTGTGTTTGTTTATATAATAGTTTTACAAGTGAAGCTTAGAGATGACTGCAGGAAAATAGTACCCTTTTAAAAGTGGCGCAGGGAAGGTGGCGCAGGAAAATTGACGCTCTTTGAAAAGAGGCCTAATGATGAAAATGGCTCAAGTGAAAATAATTCCAAGAAGGATGGAAAAGGCCTCTGAGCTTTTATTTTGAAAGGTTTTGGATTGAACTGCTAAAAAGATGACTTTTTGGAGAAATTTGCTAACGTTTGCTAACGTGCCACGGGAGTTCAGAGCTGACTAGCTCAAGGTTAAAAGGAAGCTGTCGCTACAAAATGTAGCAGCCTAAGGAGAAGCTGCCAAGACTTCTAAATGAACAATGGACTAGTGAATTTGCCCGGGCATGTAAGAAGGAGGTGTCACAGTTTACTATGGTACGAGGTGGCTCAGCCAATGGAGAACTAGAATTCGTCTGCTGGAATGTGAAAAATAGTTAGCTCAGCTCAATTTAGGGTATAAGAATAGGTTCAGAGAACACATAGTTGGCTTACGCTCGAGAATTCTGGAGGACGATGTAATGCTGATGGACTTTACACGTGAGGACAGGAGTTTTTATTAATTACTTTATTACTAGGTGATGAGGGTAGAGACAGAGATATAGTTAGGATTTTGGGAAATGCTTAATTTTACTTATTCCTGCTAATGAATAATAATTCTTGATTTATGCTCTTTTTATTAATACTGAATAAATCTTTCTTTATGACATTTTCTAATGCTTGTTTAATAAAATACCAAAACCTAAGTTTTTCTAGATGTGTTAAAATAAACTTTCTAAAATGACAAGCTGGTCTTGATTATTGCAGATGGTTTAAACAACTATATTTAGATCTTATCGCCTCATGATTCAAGCGCTCTATTGTTGTTATGGGCCTAGTGTTGTAATGTAAGTTTTGTGGTAGTAAATAGTGTCATTTGTGCAATATTTTGGTGAGAGCGCTGGATCACACTCCACGCAAAAAAACTAAAAAAACGGTATATATTTTTTTGCCCTGCGAGAACCTTTCAAAGCCTCCACATCAAACCTAGGGGGTCAGGGACGATCTACTATGCCCCCTTATGGTCATTTGCCCCTTCGCTTTGGCCTCCTCTTGTCTCTCGATCCTACCGAGAGACAAGATGGCGGCCGCTACGGACTGTTTGGAATGTTTACAGACGCCGAAAAACCAATCAGCTTCGCAAACCTCCGTAACGCGAAAAGTACGCGAAGCGGAGCGCTGTTACAGATATATATCTTTTTTTGAACGTTAATTTCTCAAAATCCACTGGAGCACATATATTGAGACCTAGCAAAGGCACATCGGGCTACCAGTCCCTACAATTTTGCCAAGTTTCGTGCAAATCCATTCAGCCGTTCGATTATTATTATTATTTTTTTTTTTGCCCCGCGGGGCCCTTTTAAAACCTCCACATCAAACCTAGGGGGTCAGCGAGGATCTACTATTCCCCCTTATGGTCATTTGCCCCTTCGCTTTCGCCTCCTCTTGTCTCTCGATCCTACCGAGAGACAAGATGGCGGCCGCTACGGACTGTTTGGAATGTTGACAGACGCCGGAGAACCAATCAGCTTCGCTTCACAAAGCTCCGTTGCGCGAAAAGTCCGCGAACCAGACCGCTGCCTGGTCCGCGCGTACAGATATATATCTTTTTTTAAACGTTAATTTCTCAAAATCCACTGGAGCACATATATTGAGACCTACAAAAGGCACATCGGGCTACCAGTCCCTACAATTTTGCCAAGTTTCGTGCAAATCCATTCAGCCGTTCGGGCTAAAAGTGAGGCCAACCGCCCTATGGAAATTAACATGGGAAAAACGCGTTTTGGGACCCCCCTTTTTTCTCGGCCCCCCCTTGACGAACCCCCCCCCAAATTTTCAAAGGCTGCTCAGAAACAAAATGTGCCATTTTCCTGAAAATTTCAGCCAATTCCATCCACAAACGGCAAAGTTATTAGACATAGAATTTTCAAAAAACCCATAGAGAAAAAATCCTAACTATATATACCTACTGGCGACCGCCAGTAGGTAATATACCTACTGGCGACCGTAATATATATACCGTAATATATATATTACCTACTGGTGGTCGCCAGTAGGTATATATAGTTAGGATTTTTTCTCTATGGGATTTTTGAAAATTCTATGTCTAATAACTTTGGCGTTTGTGGACGGAATTGGCTGAAATTTTCAGGAAAATGGCACATTTTGTTTCTGAGCAGCCCTTAAAAATTTGGGGGGGGTTCGTCAAGGGGGGGCCGAGAAAAAAGGGGGGTCCCAAAACGTGTTTTTCCAATGTTAATTTCCATAGGGCGGTTGGCCTCACTTTTAGCCCGAACGGCTGAATGGATTTGCACGAAACTTGGCAAAATTGTAGGGACTGGTAGCCCGATGTGCCTTTTGCAGGTCTCAATATATGTGCTCCAGTGGATTTTGAGAAATTAACGTTTAAAAAAAGATATATATCTGTAACAGCGGACCGGGCAGCGTCCCAGGACGCGTACTTTTCGCGCAACGGAGCTTTGTGAAGCGAAGCTGATTGGTTCTCTGGCGTCTGTCAACATTCCAAAAAGTCCGTAGCGGCCGCCATCTTGTCTCTCGGTAGGATCGAGAGACAAGAGGAGGCCAAAACAAAGGGGGAAATAACCATAAGGGGGCATAGTAGATCCTCGCTGACCCCCTAGGTTTGATGTGGAGGTTTTAAAAGGGCCCCGCGGGGCAAAAAAAATAATAATAATAATAATCGAACGGCTGAATGGTTTTGCACGAAACTTGGCAAAATATTAGGGACTGGTAGCCCGATGTGCCTTTGCTAGGTCTCAATATATGTGCTCCAGTGGTTTTTTGAGAAATTAACGTTCAAAAAAAGATATATATCTGTAACAGCGCTCCGCTTCGCGTAACGGAGGTTTGCGAAGCTGATTGGTCATTCTGTCACTGGGCTATAGTTGGGCTACATCTGGCTGATATTTGGGCTACATTTGTTTTTTTGTGTGTCTGGCGGCCATCTTTGGGCTACATTGGGCTACATTGGGCTTCATTGGGCTACATTGGGCTACATTTGGGCTCCAACATATATATAGGCCAATGTAGCCCAATATATATTTTTCAAAGTTAATTTTCGTAAAAACCACTGGAGCATATATCTTGAGACATAGCAAAGGCACATCGGGCTACCAGTCCCTACAATTTTGCCAAGTTTCGTGGAAATCCATTCAGCCGTTCGAGCTAAAAGTGAGTCCAACCGCCCTATGGAAATGAAGGAAATGAATGGGTAATTTGTAATTAGCAAATAGCTAATCGCAAACTAGGAATGGTAAAGAATCGCTATTTATTCCTTAAAGTTCGCTATTTAGGAAATGCAAAAAACTTTGATGATACATATGGCGGTTCATCTCTAACAAGATAAGAAGCATAGGGATACATTTATGATGACTGGCGCATCACCAGGGATGTGTTAGTCATTCTGTGCCGCTGTTCCGTCACCTATGGTGTGCTGCATTTACAATGCGGCGCATCATGGGGCAAAAACAGCACAGATGCGTGATGTATCTGTGCCGTAAAGGTGGCGCATTGCTGGAGTTGTATCGCAAGTGTGATGAAGCTCCAGCAAGGGTTGGGGGTGCCCCTGTCGCAGGGTGTCTGTTCTCACACAGAACTGTGGACAGAGGATTGGAACCTCGGCAAATTAGGGTGTCCCAAAACTCACGTTAGTAATCAAAA
Source organism: Lissotriton helveticus (assembly GCF_964261635.1). Lineage (NCBI taxonomy): Eukaryota > Metazoa > Chordata > Amphibia > Caudata > Salamandridae > Lissotriton > Lissotriton helveticus. The sequence goes on from NC_136064.1 coordinate 130,998,233, forward strand.
ACTCCTTAGCAAGCTAGGTACAGTGTCACATTGGATATAACAAACTCTCAATGTTTAGACAATTCAGAATATGAACTTATAGTACCTCAGGATACGTGGAACTCATGAACAGTCGGTCGTTATATATTTCTTAGAAACCAGAACATGGAGTTAAGAAGAACACATGTGTATTTGAAATGTTTATTTACTAATGCCGTCTTCTCAGGCGTAGTATCTTAGATAATACAAGTACACATATTATCAGTAGCAAAATTACCAGCATAGTTACTAGTACATAAAAAGCGAATGGTGATAGTATGTTAACATGCTGTAAATGAATAAGAGTTAGCAACACTTATAAGCAGCCGCGGGCCGTGGAGGGAGTTACGGTGAGGCAGGGAGGCGGGGAGGGGGAGAAGCAGGGTGGAGAATACAAGTACACATATTATCAGTAGCAAAATTACCAGCATAGTTACTAGTACATAAAAAGCGAATGGTGACAGTATGTTAACATGCTGTAAATGAATAAGAGTTAGCAACACTTATAAGCAGCCGCGGGCCGTGGAGGGAGTTACGGTGGGGCAGGGAGGCGGGGAGGGGGAGGGGCAGGGTAGAGAGGGCTCCACCCTGCTTCTCCCCCTCCCCGCCTCCCTGCCTCACCGTAACTCCCTCCACGGCCCGCGGCTGCTTATATCTCACCCTCCCTAATACACATATTATATTATTTGCTAAGAAGGTCTCTTTGTGTTGGTTTAGGGCGTGCCCATACTTTAGTGTCTTAGATTTGAAGGAATCACATCAGCATACACCAGCTCTCTCTTCATGTGAACCGCATCAACTGTTGTGTATGTGTGTTCGGCAAAGCAATATAAAACCCGCCTCATGCCCAGAATTGGCAGAAGTTGCACTTATGTTATGAGTATGAAGTCGTGGAGATCAGACCTCATAACAATTCTGTATCGTGTTGTTCTTGAAACTTTAGCACTCGCTGTACAGATATAGTTTAACAAGCAAAGCAGATAGTAGAGCAATAACATATTATTCTCATGTAAACCACGATGAACTACTAGGTGGAAAGCTAAAGCAACAACTAAGTGTCGTGTGCAGAAGTTGCAAAAAAGGAAAAATGGCGTTTAAACCGGTAATGAGCCCATGCTAACTTAACACGGTGTAAAGATATCCAGGACCTAGATGACACCTCCCCATGATCCGGAAACGAACTGAATAAGATAATAGAAGTGCCATCTCATGAGAGCAGATTGCAAGTTTATATGTGGACGGTCCGCAAGGTAAAGCATTAAAAACTAGGAAAATTTAATGCTAAAGAAAAATAAAACAGCCAAGTACTTTATCGAGTCTTAAGCCAATAGGCAAGGTAAATAATAAAAACTTGACAAATAAGTCAATGAATTGTCAATGAAATGCTAGTACTCAGCATATCAAACATGAAAAAGGTCTATGACATAACTGTGTATGCAAAATAAGCTGCAACAGCCTCCAATAGGAAGTCACCGTCTTCATCCGAAAACAGTTCAGCCATCCAATTTAAAAGCGGAAAAGAACATACGTGCTCTCCCAGCACCGGATCCTCTATCACCATCAGAGGACAGCTCGGTGGGTTTTCAAGAAAGCTCTGTTCCAAGAAAGACTGTGCTGCCGCCAGTAAATTCCAGGGACCAATTAGTCCATGCATCAATGCCTCAGCCATAATCCTTTCGCCAGGACAAACCAACTCGTGAGTAATGATAGGAGTCATCAGCTGATTAAAGTCGACGTCAGGAGAAACCGGTCCGCAGAGACACAAATCAATGGCCCAATCGAAATCACAGGTCAGGCAGTGAAATACAGGCTGGACACAGGTGAAGTAGGAGAATCGAAAAGATAATCCATATGCCGTGCTTAATATCGCCAACGGCATTGTGCCATAATATTCTAGCATGCGATTGCGGAACAGTGTCAGCAGCTGCAGGGTGGGAGGTTGCATAGGAGGGACATCCATATTTAAAAATGTAAAAAAGCACAAGAGCGTCCGCTGGTAATGCAAGTAAAAATGCCAATCCACGAAGCAGAGTGGAGAAAATAGAATGAAAGAAAGCAGGGATGACTCCAAAGATTTTCTCAAATGAAGTCACGAGACCACTGGTAACAACTTTAAAAAAGTGCGCCAGGGCCTTTGTGGAGGATGCGTTAAAGATAGTCCGAACCATCTTGCTGAAATTGAAAGGCAAATCTGAATTGAAAAGGGTCTGCACCTCTGTACGGGTGTTCGCTATGTGAAGCACGAAAGTTTCACGGGCCGAACTCAAGGCCACCTCTCTCTGAGACAAAAGAGCTCTTATTCTTGCCATGCCGTTGAAATCTCTCCCAAGGTTGGTATTTGTGGCCAGATTGAAAACTCCCTATGTTCATGTGTGGGAGGAAATAGAACATTTCTGCAGCAAATAACCCGTTCACTTACTGTTACGATAAAAGGAATACTTTTAATTAACTCAGAACAATCTTCATTATTGAGCATCAAATAACTACCATTTTCCAACAACTTGAACGTGGGGATGATAGCAGGAACTGGCGTGCCTTGCAACACGCAAGCCATATTTGGTCGGTGTTTGTTGCATGAACCGTGTAACTGTATGTGCCTACACATTAGTGAATGATCTGGCGTCTCAGTGCATTCCTCTCCATTCAGATAAACTTCTTGATCATCTTTGAAACATCTGTATGTGTATGGAAGCGACCAGACCTCATGAAGAAAAGCACTACCTAAAGGTTCATAACGACCTATTGGTATATATTTCATACAATTTGAAAACTTATATAAAGCAAAAGGCAGCGTTATTAAACCGTGGATAAGGCACGTTGCCAAAAAACCCGCAATCCTCTGCTGATGATGTCACTGAGCATGTCATGAATGATGTAATATGTGACATCATCAGCAGTGGATTACGGGTAATAGTATCTCTAGTTTACTCCCCTATAGCTGTCTTTCTTTTAACATAAGTGTCTGTTTCCTTCCCTTATACTTACTGTTTTTGGTTCGCTTCCGGTTCGCGTACCGGCGAGCGAACTGGGAAGCGAACTAAGAGAAATAGAGGTTGGCACAGTTCCAAATATTGTACCAATTTTTTAATAACGGGGAGGTAGTTCTGAAAAGAACTTTTTTTTTATTGTTTTTGTTGTTTTATATTTTTTTTATTATTTTTCAGAACATTTTTTTACTTTTTTTGAATTTTTCTGAACAGTTTTATATTTTTGGGGGTTTTTCTTGGAGGGGGCAATGAAAACAATTCATTGTAAAGGGCTCAACAGGAGCAACAAAACAAAAAAAAAGTATTTATTATTTTGGGCGTTTCGTACAAACTTGCATATGATAGTCAATAGCTCTGTTGATCAGAGTGATGCTTCTTTCTCCGTAGCAAATGAATCCATCGCAAAATACGCAGATGTGTTTTACTTCACCAAATCTCATTTGTATATTTGGCACCATCTCCCTGCCCTCTGGTCCCGTTACTTCCGGTACAACAGATCTTCTGGCCATAATAGGGAGATTATCTAGGTCGTTCCGAAACTGTGCAGCACTGTAGTTGTTAGGATGCCACCTAGTCATATGGCGATGCATTGTGTAGTTTCCGAAACTGTATTTTTTCTCGGTTCCTCTGGACAGTCTATCTTGACATATAAGGCAAGTTACGTATCTTGCATTTATTTTTTTCTGACCTTTGGGAATTTAAAAAAATTGCCAAATGAAGTTTTCTTTCCGGTGAGACGTCCTGGGTTCCTCAGGCAAAAACTGCCTCTCTTCCTGCTCTTCCTCGTCTTCCTCTTCTTCCTCTTCTTGCTGAATTATAACTTGAGCAGGTGGTCCACTCTTCCTTGGATGTGGTGGAGGTGGTGGGGAAGCACCAGCTGAAGCTACTAAAGAAGCCATTGCTCAGTGATCACAAAGGGTCTTTCTCTCACAATGATGAAAGTCAGAGTGAGGAAAGAAGGAGGGATTTTCATCATTTGGGAAAAACAAGAGTTCTCAACCAATGAAAAGTGTTCATTTTAGATTATATGACCTAGTCTTACATCATTAGGAAACCAAAAGTGAAATGAACCAATGAAAAGTGTTATTACCAAGTCACATGACTTGCTGTGTTTACGTTAAGCGCTTTGCAGGGCCTCCCGGTTTGCTTCCAGAAACCTGCGCTTTGCGACTCGCTTCGCGTACCAGTTCGCTAACGTAGCACGTCATATGACGTATCACGCGACAACGTGAAACGTCATGCGGACGGGAGGCGTCACGATGTTGTTTTCTAACGCGGCACTTGCGGTAAAGAAACGTTTACCGGCTCGCGGTCTATTTCGCGGCATCAAGGTCAGCTAACGGGAAGCTTCCCGATTCGCGAAGCGGGAACGAAGAAAAAAAAATATTTAAAAAAAAATTATTCATAAACATATAAAATATATTTTTGGATTTAAAGAAGAATACATTTTACAGCTACAGATATTAGCTGTTAAAAAACCAATGAAATTCACTGAAAAAACCATAGGTCATAGACCATATATAGTTAGGAATTAGCATTTACAAAACCTTGAAAATTCACTGAAAAAACCATAGGTTATAGACCATATATAGTTAGGAATTAGCATTTAGAAAACCTTATTTTACTCACACAAAACCATTGAAATTCCATATATAGTTAGTTGCACTAACTATATATCGCGCACCCGCAATCCACTGCTGATGATGTCACATATTACATCATTCATGACATGGTCAGTGACATCACTGATGACATCACTGATGACATCTCAAATGACATCACTGATGACATCACTGATGACATCTCAAATGACATCACTGATGACATCATGACACACCAATACCAGTTACTACATACGCACTCACTGATTCCTACGTCTACACACACATTCACTCATTCACCCATACAATGACTCATACATACAGTCACTTATTATTACAACACTATCATATGCACTCATACACCTATGCAGACAGTCACACACTGCCACTCATCCATGGAGTTACTCACACACCAAGTCAGTCCTGTAAAGAATCAATCACACTTCCATGTCTTCATCTATACAGTTAAACACAGAACACCATACTTCAGTGACATCACTGATGACATCACTAATGACATCTGAAATGACATCACTGATGACATCTCAAATGACATCACTGATGACATCATGACACACCAATACCAGTTACTACATACGCACTCACTGATTCGTACGTCTACACACACATTCACTCATTCACCCATACAATTACTCATACATACAGTCAGTTATTATTAGAACACTATCATATGCACTCATACACCTAGTCAGTCCTGTGAAGAATCAATCACACTTCGATTTCCTCATCTATAGTTAAACACAGAACACCATACTTTTCACACATATACTAACACATACTTACTCTCTTATACAATCACTGATACAAGTACACATTGATATGCACAGAGTCACACACCTCCTAGCCAGCCACACACACACTCAGTCTTCCATACATCCAGTCATTCTTCAATATGTAAAACGTATTTAAACTTTACAAAAACACACAGACACTAGATGATGTCATCAGTGATGCCATTTGAGATGTCATCAGTGATGTCATCAGTGATGTCACTGACCATGTCATGAATGATGTAATATGTGACATCATCAGCAGTGGATTGCGGGTGCGCGATATATAGTTAGTGCAACTAACTATATATGGAATTTCAATGGTTTTGTGTGAGTAAAATAAGGTTTTCTAAATGCTAATTCCTAACTATATATGGTCTATAACCTATGTTTTTTTCAGTGAATATATATATATATATATTTTTCAGTGAATATTACCTACTGGCGGTCGCCAGTAGGTATATATAGTTAGGATTTTTTCTCTATGGGTTTTTTGAAAATTCTATGTCTAATAACTTTGGCGTTTGTGGACGGAATTGGCTGAAATTTTCAGGAAAATGGCACATTTTGTTTCTGAGCAGCCCTTGAAAATTTGGGGGGGGTTCGTCAAGGGGGGGCCGAGAAAAAAGGGGGGTCCCAAAACGTGTTTTTAACATTGAGTTTTCCATAGGGCGGTTGGCCTCACTTTTAGCCTGAACGGCTGAATGGATTTGCACGAAACTTGGCAAAATTGTAGGGACTGGTAGCCCGATGTGCCTTTTGTAGGTCTCAATATATGTGCTCCAGTGGATTTTGAGAAATTAACGTTTAAAAAAAGATATATATCTGTAACAGCGGACCGGGCAGCGTCCTAGGACGCGTACTTTTCGCGCAACGGAGCTTTGTGAAGCGAAGCTGATTGGTTCTCCGGCGTCTGTCAACATTCCAAACAGTCCGTAGCGGCCGCCATCTTGTCTCTCGGTAGGATCGAGAGACAAGAGGAGGCCAAAGCGAAGGGGCAAATGACCATAAGGGGGAATAGTAGATCCTCGCTGACCCCCTAGGTTTGATGTGGAGGTTTTAAAAGGGCCCCGCGGGGCAAAAAAAAATAATAATAATAATAATCGAACACCTGAATGGATTTGCACGAAACTTGGCAAAATATTAGGGACTGGTAGCCCGATGTGCCTTTGCTAGGTCTCAATATATGTGCTCCAGTGGATTTTGAGAAATTAACGTTCAAAAAAAGATATATATCTGTAACAGCGCTCCGCTTCGCGTACTTTTCGCGTTACGGAGCTTTGCGAAGCTGATTGGTTCTCCGGCGTCTGTCAACATTCCAAACAGTCCGTAGCGGCCGCCATCTTGTCTCTCGGTAGGATTGAGAGACAAGAGGAGGCCAAAGCGAAGGGGGAAATGACCATAAGGGGGCATAGTAGATCCTTCCTGACCTCTTAGGTTTGATGTACCATTTTGCCAAGTTTGGTGTAATTCCGTTCAGCCATTCAGGCTGTAGACGTATGTAAATGTCCTATGGAAAATTGCATGGGGAAAACACATTTGAAAGTGTTGAAATTTAGAACCAATTAAAATGTTACTTTGGTTTTGTATTTGTGTGTGATGAAAGTTAATTGGTTATGTATATATGTCAAATGAGAGGAAACCACAGCCATTTTGTGATACTACTGTCTGAGGTACATTTGTGAGGAATTTTTGGTGGTGAATTTCTGGTGTTTGATTTACACAGTACTAACACTTCTGCTACTTTTAAAAAGGTGAGTTGTTAATTTGTAAGGGGAACTATGTTGTACACTTGAAGATAATTTGAAAAATGTTTTCTGTTATTTATTTGCAGTCCTTCTGTTATACTAAATACTTGATGAAGTTAGTTTTATATTATGTATTACTAAAAACGATAAATGAAAGTGATTATTTTTTTCTGCAATTTACAGCAAGCAATTTCAAAATAAAATGGCTCACAATGAAGAGACCGTGGCAATTTCTTTTGAATTGTCCACTACATTGATTGAAATTGAGAGCACCAATAATGAAATATTGTCACAAGGAGGACATGACTTGTATGATTCCATTAGATTGATTGAAATGGACAGCACCAAGAATGAAATATTGTCACAAGGAGATGACTTGAATGATTCCACTACATTGATTGAAATTGAGAGCACCAATAATGAAATATTGTCACAAGGAGGAGATGGCTTGTATGATTCCATTAGATTGATTGAAATGGACAGGACCAATAATGAAATATTGTCACAAGGAGGAGATGACTTGAATGATTCCACTACATTGATTGAAATTGAGAGCACCAATAATGAAATATTGTCACGAGGAGATGACTTGAATGATTCCACTACATTGATTGAAATGGACAGCACCAATAATGAAATATTGTCAGAAGGAGGAGATGACTTGAATGATTTTTTTGATCAATCTCTTGATGGCGAATTTATCGAGTGTTTGGAGACCATAGAGTTACAAGAATCATCATTGCAGACTTTTAATGAGGAGATTCCAGATGAGATGATTGAAGAGGAAATTACTGATGAGGACATGTTACTAGTTGTTTCAAATTTAGAAAATTTTGAAGAATAAATTTATATTTAGAAATCAAAAATTGTTTGAGACATTATTTATTTTTATTTTTAATTTATGAGGTTGTAGCGAAGTGATTGTAGTATAAAATGAGACTTATAGTATAGAGTGCAACATTTTTATGTTACATGGTAAGTTTACTCATATTTACTTCCCTTCTGCCACTATATTATCTCCAATGTGTATTTGACATGTCTTCTTCATCTCCGGCCTCCTTTCTCTCACTGTGTGTCTCCGATGCATCTTATCGCTGGTATTTTGTGTAATTACAGAAGAGAGTAAAATAAAATAGTTCGGAACGTGAAAAGGGGGCAAAGTAGAGTACTCCTCACCCCCTAGGCCTTTTTAGGCGGTCCCAAAAGGATCAGTTTCTGCTTTCCTGAGAGATTATGGTATGAGTTCCATATACCACAATAACTTGCATTACAACATGCAAGATATCTATCTCCTATTACCAACTTTTGGAGATATTCGCGCTAAGCGCGAATATCTCCAAAAAGTAACACCTGCCCTGAGCAGTTCTTAGCCATGTTATCCAATGGGAGGTGGATAACATGGCTAAGAGTATTAGCTCGGTAATGCATGAATATCGCTGAGTTTTTAGCGATATTCATGCATTGCGGCCGTTTATTATCGCATTTGCGATAAACCTTGATAATAGTAAGGTTTATCTTCGATAATTTCTGACGATGCTTAGTGGTAAAAAATTGGTTGGTAAGCATCGTTAGCGATAAATATCGCTTAACTTTGGTAATATGCCCCAACGTCTGTTAACGTTCGATTCGAAGGAAATGAGGAAGTGTTGAAAAACATTGTCTGCGCCATCTTGCCTTTTTTGAAATGCCACACTTTTGTCGTGCACGGCAGCCATTTTAGATGTCTTGACCAGACCCACTCTCTGCACGCTGTCGATTCGTAGCATGGCTCCTCACCCTCGCAAGCATCTTCCCCAGGCACTGGTCACCCCCGCTCTCTGTCTTATGCATGGGCAATAAACCTCCCCCCATCTGCGCTGCTCTTCCCTGAGAATCACACTGTGCCCGCCCGACACCTCCCTTTCGCCCTATTCACTACCGCACCCTGTGACACTCCTCTTCCTCTGTGTCCGATTGTCCAGGCTATCAGCTAGCCCTGCAGATGTAGTTTATGGCCCCAGCTGTAAAGAATCACCCCTCTTCAAAGGAGTTATAGTAGATCAAGGCCCACACCCGATGAGATCCGTCACACCACACGTGTTCCTACTATCTGAAAACTATCCTGTATTGTGATTGGGGAGGGGACCGAGCCTGAAGCGGAAGATTCCAGGAATGACTCTTTGTACATCAAAGTTTTTACAATTATGTGTCACATAAAAAATATATAGCACTCCAACAAAGTAGTAGGAATATAAAACTTTAATAACATATAAATATATACAACAAAACAAAAACAGTAAAAACATTTAAACAACGAAGAGACCGTGGCAATTTATTTTGAATTATCCAATAGATTTATTGAAATTGACAGCACCAATAATGAAATATTCTTGTCAGTAGCGGTCTGTTGTGCGAATAGTTCCAAGGCAGCAGAACGCGCTGAAATCTGGATGTCACGAAGGTGATGTCTAGCAAGTTGCCGCCCAGCAAATAACGGCGTGGGGCGCCGCGGGGGTGAGTGAGTCCAGTAGGCACCACAGCTATTCTTACCGGCATTGCAGAATTACTGCTGGGGACAATGCCTGTGCTGGAGCAGGGTCACAGCAGAAACAAAAAGGATTCTGTTGAAGATGTTGTTGGTTTTCAATTTGAAAACAGTTCTGGTGTCAACTGCTATGCTAATGTAGTGGTTAATGTTTTGTTTTCTCTAGAAAATGTAAAAGAGGGGGAGGCAGTCCAAAGTTCCGTTAAAAGGGCAAAGGAAAGGATCGGTGGTTTGAACTATCAGTCAAAAAGGGGAGGGGGTGCAACAATTTTTCCTACCGGGTCACACTGTGCTTTCACCGGAAGTGAGGTCTGCAGGATTCTAGTAATTCAAAGTGAGGCTGGCGCCGACGTCCCGCGGATACAGTTTCGTCACTCCACGGGTGATCATGGCAGTCATTCCCCATCGGGGGTGGGAGACTCCCGCGGCTCCTCTAGAATCTTCAAGGTCGTGGAGGACTACGGTGGTGGAGTCAACCAGTGACCGGGCCATTTCTTTATGCTGGGCCCGCTCTTGCCAGGTCGACCGCCATTTTGAGAGTTCGGTAGCTACTGGCGATCGCGGGGTCAAATGAACGGACGGGCTCCACCCTGCCGGGCGAGACGTTGCAGCATGGCCACAGTGGAAGAACTCTTTTCCGGGCGCCTGGACCGCTGAGGGTGCAGCTGGGAAGCCTACACTGGGGAGGCGGGAGAGGCCTGTTCGCACCGTCTCTCCCTCCCAGTGCACCCCACGGCGTCTCGCTTGAGATTTGTTATGGCCGGACCAGGCGATGAGGACGAGGGGGGGGTCGGAGGCATGTGCAAGACATCCCCCCCCAGTGTTGTCGCAGCCATTATAAAAGAAAGAAGTGTCCCGTCCGTCTTCGGGCCGGGCTTCCGGTGGATGTCGGCCGGACGCCCCTGGCTCTGGCCCCATGAACGGGTTTCTTGGTTTATCGGCTGCAGCCGGATTCCGTCGGCCTCGGCCCCCCGACCGTTGGTGGCCGGACCGGAAGAGCATGTGGCGGGACTACCTGCAACTCTCAAGGGCCACCGCGGCCGGACTGGGAGAGAGAGGGGAGGGTCGAGGAGACATTCCCCCCCCCCTGCAACTGTTCAGCGTTGTAAAGGCAATCCCCTGGCCGGGTCCCGTTGGTCTCGGCCTCTCCTCCGGCTACACCCTACGTTAGGATCTCCTGGCCGAGGCGTGGCAGCAGGACCTGCCTTATATGGGCTGCTCCCGGCTGGGCGTAGCCGGAACCCTGCCCCACCTTGGAAGTTTCCAGAGTGGGGGCGGATGTTCTACTGACTTGCATTTTCCCTAGTCTATCGATTTTTTTGGCGTGGCAGGCGGTGGGACAGCGAGGGGTGATTTGGTTTCTCTTACTGTTTTTCTGGTCTCTCACCACTGGCATATTTTAACGTTTTCTTGTTTCTAGGACATTAATAGGTTTTATCATTACGTTATGTTATCGTTTCTTTGTTCGTTGTTTAATAAAAGTTCATGTTCATCAGTGGCCTACTGATTTTCGTTTTCCTATTCTTTTCTTTCCAGGTTGTTTCATGCTAAAGTTTCTGTTAACAGGATACAGTGATCACTTCGTTATTATTGCATATGTCCTTTTCACTAGGGGTGCTCTCTGGTCGGGCCAGATGACGTATGTCTAGTAAATGGTCCGGGTGAAACAGGTGCATCAATCAGTGGGGATAGGCATGATAGATTACAACGGGGGAGAAAGGTCCGCATTACGTACCCTTTCACTACTTGCAAAGATTTTCCTACGTTTATTTGCAAACAGGGAATACCTCCAAAAAGAACTAATTCCCAAACAGTCAATATTCGGACAATCAATCAATCAATGAGGAATGAAATAGGTACGACGTGTTAAAGGCTTGCGTTACCTACCCTTCACTATCTGCAAAGGGAGAGAGAATATTCCTATTCTTCCTCGTTTGCAGGTAGAGAAGATCCTTAAGAGAATTAACATCGAACAATTCAATGCTCGATTGAAACAATCAACAAGGGGTACTGTGAACACAAATGAACGCCGCTTATGTACATACGCATTGCTATTTTCAACAGGTTGTTCCTAATGTTTCTATTTTAGCGAGGTCAAAAAGAGATCCCATTAGTGGCCTACTGATTTTGCTCGATTCCTTTTGTTTTTTTACACGATTTTTCGCTATCTGCAAAGACTAAACAGAGTATTGCGACTCTGTGCTTGTTTGTAAATAGAGAATGAACCAAAGAGAACAATCAATCAAATGGAGAGAGAAGCAGGCACGACGGATTACAAAGGGGGAAAGGGCTGCGTTAACTACCCTTCACTATCTGCAAAGAGAGAGTACTCCTAATAGAAATGAGGGGTGGGGGGCAGCAATCAAAGCAGATCAGTGTGCATAAACACGAAAAAAAAAATTCTTACCACGTACTTGACATTCGACAGCTTATGATATTTGCTATTAAAAAACCATTGAAATTCACTGAAAAAACCATAGGTTATAGACCATATATAGTTAGGAATTAGCATTTACAAAACCTTGAAAATTCACTGAAAAAACCATAGGTTATAGACCATATATAGTTAGGAATTAGCATTTAAAAAACCTTATTTTACTCACACAAAACCATTGAAATTCCATATATAGTTAGTTGCACTAACTATATATTGCGCACCCGCAATCCACTGCTGATGATGTCACATATTACATCATTCATGACATGGTCAGTGACATCACTGATGACATCACTGATGACATCTCAAATGACATCACTGATGACATCTCATTTGACATCAATGACCACATCACTGATGATATCATTCATGTGACAATACAATGCATCTCCTCACATTTTAATATAACCTCTGTTTCACCCAGTGTTAAAAACAGAGTATAATTTTTGAAACCATTGACACACCAATACTAGTTACTACATACGTACTCACTGATTCCTACGTCTACACACACATTCACTCATTCACCCATACAATCATTCATACATACAATCACTCATGTTTACAACACAATCATATGCACTCATACACCTATACAGACACTCACACTCTGCCACTCATCCATGGAGTTACTCACACACCTAGTCAGTCCTGTAAAGAATCAATCACACTTCCATTTTCTACTCTATACAGTTAAACATAGAGCACCTTACGTTTTCAACCATATACTAACACATACTTACTCTCTTATACAATCATTGATACAAGTACACATTGATCTGTACAGAGTCACACACCTCCCATCCAGCCACACACACACTCAGTCTCCCATGCAAATACTTGGGCAATCAATCAATAACCCATATAGTTACTCATATAGCTACTGATCAACACATGCAGCAGTTTACAGAACAACAGACATAATGATGCACAAATTAAGACAGTTTAGTCACTAACCCATGCACTCAGTGAGACACATTTAATCACTCACTCATACATTCAGTCATGCACCTACTAAATCCTTCGTCCAGACACTTATACATCCACTCATTCTTCAATATGTAAGACATATTTTAACTTTACAGAAACATAGTCACTGGATGTTGTCATCAGTGATGTCACTGACCATGTCATGAATGATGTAATATGTGACATCATCAGCAGTGGATTGCGGGTGCGCAATATATAGTTAGTGCAACTAACTATATATGGAATTTCAATGGTTTTGTGTGAGTAAAATAAGGTTTTTTAAATGCTAATTCCTAACTATATATGGTCTATAACCTATGGTTTTTTCAGTGAATTTTCAAGGTTTTGTAAATGCTAATTCCTAACTATATATGGTCTATAACCTATGGTTTTTTCAGTGAATATATATATATATATATATATATATATATATTCACTGAAAAAAACATAGGTTATAGACCATATATAGTTAGGAATTAGCATTTAGAAAACCTTATTTTACTCACACAAAACCATTGAAATTCCATATATAGTTAGTTGCACTAACTATATATCGCGCACCCGCAATCCACTGCTGATGATGTCACATATATGGTCTATGGTCTATATGTAACTATATATGGTCTATAACCTATGTTTTTTTCAGTGAATATATATATATATTCACAGAAAAAACCATAGGTTATAGACCATATATAGTTAGGAATTAGCATTTACAAAACCTTGAAAATTCACTGAAAAAACCATAGGTTATAGACCATATATAGTTAGGAATTAGCATTTAAAAAACCTTATTTTACTCACACAAAACCATTGAAATTCCATATATAGTTAGTTGCACTAACTATATATCGCGCACCCGTAATCCACTGCTGATGATGTCACATATTACATCATTCATGACATGGTCAGTGACATCACTGATGACATCACTGATGACATCTCAAATGACATCACTGATGACAACATCCAGTGATTATGTGTTTCTGTAAAGTTTAAATATGTTTTACATATTGAAGAATGAGTGGATGTATAAGTGTCTGAATGAAGGTTTTAGTAGGTGCGTGATTGACTGTATGAGTGAGTGATTAAATGCGTCTTACTAAATGCACGGGTTAGTGACTAAACTGTCTGAAAGTGTGCATCAGCATGTCTGTTGTTGTGCAAGCTGCTGCATGTGTTGATCAGTAGCTATATAAGTAGCTATATGGGTTATTGATTGGTTGCACAAGTATTTGTATGGGAGACTGAGTGTGTGTATGACTGGCTGGGAGGTGTGTGACTCTGTGCAGATCAATGTGTACTTGTATCAGTGATTCTATAAGAGAGTAAGTATGTGTTAGTATATGTTTTAAAATGTAAGGTACTCTATGTTTAACTGTGTAGATTAGAAAATGGAACTGTGATTGATTCTTTACAGGACTGACTAGGTGTGTGAGTAACTCCATGGATGAGTGGCAGAGTGTGAGTGTCTGTATAGGTGTATGAGTGCATATGATAGTGTTGTAAAGATGAGTGATTGTATGTATGAATGATTGTATGGGTGAATGAGTGAATGTGTGTGTAGACGTAGGAATCAGTGAGTGGGTATGTAGTAACTAGTATTGGTGTGTCAATGGTTTCAAAAATTATACTCTGTATTTAACACTGGGTGTAACAGAGGTTATATTAAAGTGTGAGGAGATGCATTGTATTGTCACATTAATGATATCATCATTGATGTGACCATTGATGTCAAATGAGATATCATCAGTGATGTCATTTGAGATGTCATCAGTGATGTCATCAGTGATGTCACTGACCATGTCATGAATGATGTAATATGTGACATCATCAGCAGTGGATTACGGGTGCGCGATATATAGTTAGTGCAACTAACTATATATGGAATTTCAATGGTTTTGTGTGAGTAAAATAAGGTTTTTTAAATGCTAATTCCTAACTATATATGGTCTATAACCTATGGTTTTTTCAGTGAATTTTCAAGGTTTTGTAAATGCTAATTCCTAACTATATATGGTCTATAACCTATGGTTTTTTCTGTGAATTTCATTGGTTTTTTAACAGCTAATATCTGTAGCTGTAAAATGTATTCTTCTTTAAATCCAAAAATATATTTTATATGTTTATGAATAATTTTTTTTTTTAAATATTTTTTTTTCTTCGTTCCCGCTTCGCGAATCGGGAAGCTTCCCGTTAGCTGACCTTGATGCCGCGAAATAGACCGCGAGCCGGTAAACGTTTCTTTACCGCAACTGCCGCGTTAGAAAACAACATCGTGACGCCTCCCGTCCGCATGACGTTTCGCGTTGTCGCGTGATACGTCATATGACGTGCTACGTTAGCGAACTCGTACGCTTACCGAGTCGCAAAGCACAGGTTTCTGGAAGCAAACCGGGAGGCCCTGCAAAGCGCGTAACGTAAACACAGCAGGTCATGTGACTTGGTAATAACACTTTTCATTGGTTCATTTCACTTTCGGTTTCCTAATGATGTAAGACTAGGTCATATGATCTAAAATGAACACTTTTCATTGGTTGAGAACTATTTTTTTTCCCAAATGGTGAAAATCCCTCCTTCTTTCCTCACTCTGACTTTCATCATTGTGAGAGAAAGACCCTTTGTTACCAGTGAGCAATGGCTTCTTTACTAGCTTCAGCTGGTGCTTCCCCACCACCTCCACCACATCCAAGGAAGAGTGGACCACCTGCTAAAGTTATAATTCAGCAAGAAGAGGAAGAAGAGGAACAGGACGACCTAGATAATCTCCCTATTATGGCCAGAAGATCTGTTGTACCGGAAGTAACGGGACCAGAGGGCAGGGAGATGGTGCCAAATATACAAACGAGATTTCGTGAAGTAAAACAAGTCTGCGTACATTGCAGTGGAATCATTTGCTACGCAGAAAGTAGCATCACTCTGATCAACAGAGCTATTAACAATCATACTCATGTTTGTCCGAAACTCCCCAAACAATAAATTCTTTTTTTTGTTTTCTTCCTCCTGTTGAGCCCTTTACAATGAATCGTTTTCGTTGCCCCCTCCGAAAAAAAACCAAAAAAAATATAAAACTGTTCAGAAAAATTCAAAAAAAGTAAAGAAATGTTCAGAAAAATAATAAAAAAAATATAAAACAACAAAAACAATTTAAAAAAAAGTTCTTTTCAGAACTACCTCCCCGTTATAAAAAAATTGGTACAATATTTGCAACTGTGCCAACCTCTATTTCTCTTAGTTCGCTTCCCAGTTCGCTCCCCGGTACGCGAACCGGAAGCGAACCAAAAAAATTTTTTTATAAAAAAGAACAGTAAGTATAAGGGAAGGAAACAGACAGTTATGTTAAAAGAAAGACAGCTATAGGGGAGTAAACTAGAGATACTATTACCCGTAATCCACTGCTGATGATGTCACATATTACATCATTCATGACATGCTCAGTGACATCATCAGCAGAGGATTGCGGGTAACAGTATCCCTAGTTTATTCCCTATAGCTGTGTTTCTTTTAACATAACTGTCTGTTTCCTTCCCTTATACTTACTGTTCTTTTAAAAAAAATTTTTTTAGATCTGTCAGAAACAGTGAAAGTAATGAAATATAAAAGACTACGTAGAATATGAGCACTGTATGCAACAACTTTGACACTGACAGAAGCCTCACCTTCTCCATGCCTCCTACACAGTTCTACATGTACATCATAAATGCAAACAGAACAGAATTAATTATACATGTTAAATGGTTTATTTTTGCTGTTCTCAGAATGTATCAAATTTCACTAAAACAGTGACTTGAAGGTATTCATCATATAACAGCGGGGAAAAAAAAACACAATCAAAATGATTGTGTTTAAAAAACCCATACATTACAAATCAGAATTCAGAACTCCTTAAAGTTAACTTACTTTCCATGACGGCCAAGGATGTCCTATGAACAGCTTACACTCTGTTGTGCTGTTATTACTTTCAACCCGCCACTTTCTGAAAGAAAACCTCCATCGTTTTCAAAAATATGTTACATACAATAAATGACTTCTCGCTCTCTACCACACGATTCCACAAGGCCAAATCGTGTCAGAGCCATGTATAACTCTTGGATTTCTTGTAAGCCAATCCCGTCTTTTCGCATTTCCGCAACTTTCAGAATTAAAATGTTGAAGATCATTTACACAATCCTGGACTAGTAATATCTTCCCCTTCTTGCTCAATCATGTTCTACATTTCCTATCACACTGATACTGCTTACTATGAAGCAGACTTACACTACCTTTATGACTAGTACAATTATTTAATTCTCTACATCACTTTTAATCACAAAGCAATGTAAAACAGTAGACAGCATTGCAGACTTACATTCCCTCTACTCCATGTTTTGATTCGCTGCTTCAATTAGCTTATAAAAAGAAATAGTTTTTCTGAACTCATTCACAGTGCACGTATTTCTCAATAACGTCCAGTGTTATGGTAAAAAGTTATGTCTCTGTACTACACTTATCCTCAAGGCCAAATAGTGTAGGAGCCATGAGAACTTCTTGAAATTCCTCAGAGCACATCCCGAGATTCTTTCCCTAAAATTTTGGTTTTAAAAACACCAGGTAAGAGTTTTTAAGGTCATATGGCAATTTTTTTTTGAAAATTAAAACAGAATCATTGCAGAATGACCAGCCATTTCTACACTTTAAATAAGCTGTATAATGTCCTGATGTTATTGAAGGACCATCATGATATATAATTGCTACAGTTACAAAAGTCCTTCCTGATATTGACAACTGTGAAGCCACAAAATTTTTAATTAAAGTTGTCAATTTTGTTCCATCAGGCCTACATCGTTGGAACATTAAAATGACATACTGGCCATATGTTCGTATAAATAAAGTGGACATCATTTCAGATTTACATTGGCTACACTCCATGTTGTGATCAGCGGCTTTTACTAGCTTATTAAAAGAGACTGATTTACTGTCTGGCAAAGTTAAATATATAAATCTTTCTGAGTCTACACTAGTAGTAGCTGATACCCTACAGTTCTCGCAGTCATGCTGCCATTGATAAGAAAGCCCAAACAGGTGATCTACATCTACACCTTCATCATGCAATACATCAAGCATATACATTAAAAACTCCTGACAATCTTGCTGACTATTTTGAGAGAATTGTGTTTGGCCTGAACATCTGTCTAACAGATTTCGAATTTCAGACACACTTTCTATGTTTGTTCTATCAGTGCTACATTTCTCTAACACAGAATTTAACAAACTGCAAAATCTTTGATCCGAATTGACCACAATCTGTTCTTTTAAAGTTTCTAGAGAAAAGACAACATTAACCACTACATTAGCATAGCAGTTGACACCAGAACTGTTTTCAAATTGAAAACCAACAACATCTTCAACAGAATCCTTTTTGTTTCTGCTTATAATTTCAGGTTCATCAACTTTTCGTCTTTTTGCTACAACCTCCCCAGTATTGGTCACATTTCTTCGTTTCCGGCCTACCACACGTTTCTCAAACAAAGGATACTGAGGCAAATGTGGCGCATACTCTCTTCTCAACCTATTGTATTCCTTAACACAATCTAGATCCGCACAAATGTTTGTGACATCACACTCAATCAAGTACAATCCCGATAAAGTCCTAACTCGTGACAATGCCACATATGCCATACCCTCCTTGAACACAGAACTGCCAATATTCACCAATGCACAGTCTACACTTAAACCTTGCGATTTATGGATTGTCACCGCATATGCCAAGCAAACAGGAAACTGCTTACGACGAGCATATAAGTCTTTTACAAGCAAAAATCTAGCAGAACAACGAGCAATTAGCTGTACTTCCTCAATGCCATCAAATTTAATTTTTAAAAATTCAATTCCATCTCTATTTCTGTATTTCACAAAATCAACAACATTACCCATTGATCCATTTACCAGACCTCTTTCAACATGTAAATTCCTTCTTAAAATTATACGGCAGTTCAAGCACACATTCAGAGTCTTTTCAAAACCCGCAGTTTTAGATATACTCTTCTCTAATGAATCCAATTTTGTTTTCAGATTCTCAGACAAAATAATTGTTGATCCCATATGCTCTACTCTGTCAATAGCTTCCAATTTCACAATCTCTTGCTTTTCTAAATGCAACATTTTGTTGTTGAATTTGGCACATTCTGCAAGAGTTGGCATCAAACATATTCCAGATTTTTTCTCAGTAACTTTCTGAAAAATATTCTCAGGCACAACATCTTCGTCTGGATATAAATTTGTCAGTAATCGTGCATGTAAAGCTTCTTTCCCATGCTCGGTCACTTTTCCAATTCTAACATCTTGTAGAATAGTCTTGTAAACTTCATCCTTTGCCTGACGCATATTTTCATGCAGTTCAGCATAATTGAAGTTTAACCATATATTGACGTTGCCAATACTCCCTAAGCACTTCCTGGTATCTTCATGCGTGAGCATTTTGAACACAGGTTGCCCTTTCACTGGTGTCAGCTGCAGAAGATCTCCAAAAACAATGATGTGTTTGCCACCAAATAACACATCATACTCTGTTTTGAGAACTTCTTGCATTCTCAAATGCACAAAGGCAAGCATAACATTGGAAACCATGCTTACTTCGTCAATGATAAGAAGTTTCATTTTCCTCAAGACTCTTGAAACTTCAAAACAAGCATCTCCAGATAGCTTGTGATATTCTAATTTGTTGTCATGCTCCACTGGCAGCATCAGTAAACGATGTAAAGTAATCCCTTTAATGTTATGTGCTGCCAGTCCAGTTGGAGCGGTGACAACACAAGACAGCGATGACTCTGTCCTTTCCTGCAAATAACATGAAATTGCTTTAATAAGGAAACTTTTTCCAGTTCCCGCTTCTCCACTCACGTACAGTCGGACAGGCTTCAACGACGTACATGAGCACTCTTTCTTATCATGACTTAATCCATGATCAATTTGCATGGTAAGTTCGTCATATATTTTCCTCTGCTCAACGTTGAGTTGTCTTTCCAACTCTTCTAAGTTAACCGCATCCTCCTGAGCATGTGCCATGGCTCTTTCCACTTCATTCATAGCAGTGGCAGCTTCATTTTCGATAAGAGGTCCTCCTAGTGGATCCTGACTCAATGAAGCAGAACTCTGACTGTCCTGAGAACTGTCTCTGGCAATCTCGGCTGCAATCGTTGCTTCCTGCTCAATTTCCACATTCAACATTTCTACATATTTGGGAAAAGCAGGACATTCTATGGTCTCCTTGGCAGCATTGAAAGAGTCTTCGTAACAGAGGAAATCTCCAAGCAGTTCCTCTTCTGCACGCCAAGGCTTAAAAAGTTGCAAAAGTGCTAAATAGAAAAACTCCTTTTTTTCAGGAGATTCGCCACTCAATTTTCGATGGTTTATCAAGTGGCATTTTCTTTGCTTGACCAGACATCCCTCACTTCCTATTACAGCATACACTCCTTTCTCAGTATCTTCTTTGATGTTCCTCTTGAATATGTAATTTTGCAGAACCTCATACAGACAAACATTCTCGAGGTGACTGCTTCGATTTGGATAATATGTATCCAACATGTTGCTCTTCAAAATGTCGGTACTGTTTGGCTCCTTTTCCGCCAAATACTCAATTTCCCGCACAGGTTTCAGAACTCGATTACGCGTTGCAGCAAGACCAACACTCGCCCAAACGATACTCCTGGACTTGGCATAGAGACTTGCTGAAGACAACCGGTCAGAACATTCGTAAGCTCCGATTTCTCGATGCGACAACATCTTCAGACTGAAACTGTACAACTTCTTGCTGAGGCTCTTTTCATGGGAAATGTCCTCCCACATATCCTTCAATTCTGTCTTCTCTTTTTTGGTGATGTAAGATGTCACATACCTAGCCACAGCCATACAGTTATCAGCCACAAACTGTATATCCATGTTAGCATTCCACATGGACAAAATCACCGGGTTGTAGTCGTTGATGTACTTAGACTCTTCGTTCCTCTTCAAATTGTATGTGTTTTTAGGTGATTTCTTCATCACATTATGTCGCAGCGAAGACATCAAACTGTTCACTCTTCCTTTAGAAATCACCGATCGTGGAAAGCCGAAACGACATTTGGTGTAGAACTTGTCTTTGTTCCGGAATTTACGACGACAGTACTTTCCACATCGATGGCTTTGGAAACGTAGAACTTTTTCTCTTAGGCTTTTTTTCTCCTTTGCGTTTGGAACAGCACACGTAGAATACTGTTCTATGAAACTCATCACTGAGTCGTCTGCATCCGTTCCAAATTTAGGTGCATCCTTGATCCACAGCAACATATGTATATGAGGAGCACCTCTTGCTTGGTACTCCTTCCTCCAGAAGAAATCCAACACCTCTCCAAGAGGTGGATTCTTCTTATTCATGATGAAAGACATCATACCTTCAAATCTATGATTGAAGTACCTACATACATTGACTGGATCCAAAGAGCACAGTTCTCCGGGTGTCTTGAATTCGATGTTTTCTACGTTAGCATTTGCCTCTCGTAGAAATTCAAGTAAGTCTTCCCAGCCATACTCAGCACAGCTCAAAGTGAGGAACCATGTGGGAGTTCCTAAGTTCCTCAGCATACATTTTAAATCACCATGACGACGGTACCAGTACTCATTAGTACCACGCTGACACGCCATGAGATTAATCAGGTGAGAATCCAAAATACTGTCTTGGACATTGACTTTATCCATAAAGTCACTTGCCGAGATGTTTTGCATGTGTATACCACTTTTCAAGATGTGGTTCACTGCATATGACAGTCCAGACAGATCGCTTTCAAACAGGAGATGAAACAAATAAGGAATGCATTGTCGAAACCTAGGATCTCCTGCATACAATCGCAAAGTCCGGTATTCAGAAGCAGGAATTTGATGAGGTCGCTCATCATATCTTCCTCCCTGACCTGTTGGAAAAAGCTGTGGGAAACACCGAGCTTCCAAACTTTCCTCCCAAACACTAATGGGACTCCCTTTCGCTTGTTTCATTTGAAACAACTCAATAGCATTCCCCATGACTTCCTTGGAATGCAAAGGATGAACACTATAATGTTCATATATTTCTTCACTAGTACAGGGTTCTACTTTCTCAATTTGACCAGCACACAAATCGCTATCCTCTTCCTCACTTACTTCCTCTTCTGCAACATATACATTTTTATAGTATTTATTATATTTTTTCAAATACAATGTTGCCCTTTTGACTTTCCTAACATCTACTAAATCTTGCCATATTTTCTTATTCTTTGTCGGAACCCCATTAACTAAGATAACCAGAGGTTCCTCTTCCACTTTTTCTACTCCAATTGTGTTAATGTTTTTCTTCAAATCTAGAGGCAAATAAACAACTCTTCCCTTTAATCCTCTCTGTAAATCTGATGGAGGCAATTTCCCTGTCTTTGGCTCCATTCTTACAATAGCCTGAAAGGGATGGATACTTTGAATCAAAATAGATTCATAAGTATTTAAATCCTTCAATTCAGAAGGAATTTCAACCAATTCCAGATTATTATGAACTGCTCTAGCAGGCATCTGGTTTTGATTTAATTTGTTACAACAATAAGTACACACACGTTGATCCAATCCCAAATCAAAACAATTTTCTACCATCAAGTATGTTGTAAAATCCTTCCATTCACTATTATTTTCCCTTTCACTTTTTCCATATAAATCCACTAACTTAGTCTGATTCTTATAATAAGTGCGTCGACAACACACACAAGTGAAATTTGGCCTCTCACTTGATTTCACCTCAAACGTCGCAATTTCCCTCTGGAAATTATCTGTACTGGAAACCTGTACACTATCTTCCACATTACTCTCTTCTTCTTGGTCAATTTCAACATTCTCCTC
The DNA here is from genome assembly GCF_964261635.1 of Lissotriton helveticus. NCBI lineage: Eukaryota > Metazoa > Chordata > Amphibia > Caudata > Salamandridae > Lissotriton > Lissotriton helveticus. The sequence continues at coordinate 131,021,178 of NC_136064.1, forward strand.
TTTACTTCCAAAGTAACAAAACTCAATTTCTTCACATATATTCTTCATTTCAGAACCATGCAAAAGAGCAGCGCATAATTGTTTTAGCATAATTGCTGGACTCTTAGCATAATACAACATTCTAACTAATTTCCTCACTTTATTATGATGCACTGCTAGCATCCTGAAATGATGAAAAACACTCTGGCATACTCTCCTGGAAAGACAAGCCAGTGAATGACCATGCAAACCTATCACTTCTCTCACTCTGCAAGGATCTAATTCTTGCAACAACTTCATTTTCTGCTTCAAACTTTTCTTACTAAATGACCGTATAAAATCACAAAGCAAATTGATGGAATCCTGTCGTACACTGCAAATACTACTACACTTCCAGGTGTACACAGGACCCTTAGGACGTCTCCCTAAAACCTCATTACCTAACACCTCTTCTATCTCTGTTCTCACAAGTTTTTCTTTTTCAACTGGACAACCATCTTTCACTTCATAAGCTCGACCACTGGTGTCAACTGCATGCACCAAATCATTATCCTGGAAATAACTCTCCTCATTAAAAAATGCCTCAGAGCTTGAACTATGCATCCATTCTCCAGAAAAAACTTCACAAAAATTACTACGATTAACTATTCTCTTCCATCTACTATTTCTTTTGAAATCATAAATTACCTTGTTTAGCTTCCTAATTCTATTGATTGTCAAAATAAATAACTTACGTTTAAATTCAAATGCCTGATCAATAACTTTCTCAACTATTTTTTTTCTCTTATAAAAAACCACTTTCTGCTGACCTTTCTTAATATTTTTTAACAAATTCCCAATTATCCTGTTGCGGAACATTCGTTTACGAATATCCCTAAACTGTTGTTTCCTTCTACTTTCATGCATAGAGTTATCTCTTACTCTAGCAGTAACATTTCTCATTGGCCTTTCCTTACCATTTGAATTCGGTCTCCTTTTCTGGAGTGAAACATTTTCTGTAGTAATATTTTTTTTACTACACATATTTCTTATGACTGTTTTTCGACTCTTACCCGGTGCTTTCTTGGTGACTTGACAAATCTTTTTGTTAGAGGACTGCTGCAATATTCCATGCTCCTGCTGTCTTTGACGTTTTCCAGCCTTTCTTACTCTTTCTTTGCTAGGCATCCTAAAATCTTGAAATAATGTGCAGTTGAATCTGTGGTAAAATATAATAAAAAATGTTATTAACCACTATTACCCAACAGTAAATTAATAACAGTCATCAAAAACTTAACACACTACTTAAGTATATAATATACTGAAGCCTATCTCCAATTTTTCACTGAACAGGACTCATCTCTTCTTAACCTTGGATAAACCTCACCTACTCTGTGTCCCCTGCACATAATTAAATGTAAAGGGACAGATTTATATTAACTACCACATCCCCAGGGATGCACCAGTTAACGTGCACCGCTGCTCTGCCACCCACAGTGTGCCGCATTTACAATCAGATAGGACAAAGCTACATCAAAACCCTGCGCCTGCTTGAAGCAGGCATAGATCTTGACGCAGGTAGGCTGAAAGCTAAAGCAACAACTAAGTGTCGTGTGCAGAAGTTACAAAAAAGGAAAAATGGCGTTTAAACCAGTAATGAGACCATGCTAACGTAATACAGAGTAAAAATATCCAGGATCTACATCAGTTTGGGGTTCACGAACCTGGCAGGTACAAGGCACTGAGGCTTTCCACCGTGCATGTCTCATCCCAAAACATATGTTGTTTGTGAATGAAACAATTTCCCAGACCAAATGCTTTGGATTGGCTACTTCTAAAAAATTAAACACCCCTACTATCCCGGAGTTAGAGGAATACGATGGTTGGAGTAATTTTACTCGTTGTCTATTAAAGATTTACAGGCCCTACTCCGTAATTCTTCCTTTAACATTTCCAGTATAAATCCAAAAGGTTGACTGCTTTGGCAACGTGCCTTATCCACGGTTTAATAACGCTGCCTTTTGCTTTATATAAGTTTTCAAATTGTATGAAATATATACCAATAGGTCGTTATTAACCTTTACGTAGTGGTTTTCTTCATCAAGTCTGGTCGCTTCCATACACATACAGATTTTCAAAGATGATCAAGAACTTTATCTGAATGGAGAGGAATGCACTGAGACGCCAGATCATTCACTAATGTGTAGGCACAGACAGTTACACGGTTCATGCAACAAACACCGACCAAATATGGCTTGCGTGTTGCAAGGCACGCCAGTTCCTGCTATCATCCCCACGTTCAAGTTCTTGGAAAATGGTAGTTATTTGATGCTCAATAATGAAGATTGTTCTGGGTTAATTAAAAGTATTCATTTTATCGTAACAGTAAATGAACGGGTTATTTGCTGCAGAAATGTTCTATTTCCTCCCACACATGAACATAGGGAGTTTTCAATCTGGCCACAAATACCAACCTTGGGAGCACATTTCAACAGCATGGCAAGAATAAGAGCTCTTTTGTCTCAGAGAGAGATGGCCTTGAGTTCGGCCCGTGAAACTTTCGTGCTTCACATAGCGAACACCCGTACAGAGGTGCAGACCCTTTTAAATACAGATTCGACTTTGCATTTCAGCAAGATTACCCATTCATTTCCATGCAGCAGGAGGCCCATAGGAATGAAGGTGCAATTTGCGATTAGCAATTACCTCATCGCAAATTACGAATTTTTCCGACGGTGCAGGGGTATCTCAAGAACACCCTGCTGCACCCCTGAAAAAAAAATTTGGGGTCATATGGCGCACATAAATTTTGAAAACATTCCTTTACCTCAAAAACGATTTTCAACTCATAATTTGAAAACACTGCACATGGGGAAATGACTTAAAATGTCCTTAAGACACATAAAAGCATTTTTTGATTGCCTTTGCAGCATGTTTCAGTCACCTTTAACATGCCTATGTAACGGAAACATTCAAAATCTAAATTTGCCATGCACAGGTGGGAGCATATTTACAAGCAATTTGCTCCACAGACAAACTTCTTACATTGAAATGGGAAAAATAACATCAGAGACTCTCAATTACCTTATAAAGAAGCAGACACCATTATGTCCTTCTCATCAATATTAAAACCATTGCTTTTTCTCAAAAACGATTTACAAGTAATAATTTGAAAACACTCCACAGCTCCTATGCACATAAAAACCCTGTCAGTACTAATACTTCACATTTTCTCCAATTACAATTTCTCAAAGAAACAAAATCTATTTGTGAAACACTTGAGACAAAGCAACATTTGAAAAACACAACTTTCTTCATAATTTTCTCCTTAAAGCACACTATTTTCTATCTAAATTAAAGAAATTATTTTCTCACCTTAGCAAATACTTTGAGTTTCAAAACAGTCTCAGAAACACACCAATTTGTCTTCAGCAGAGCAAAAGGTATGCACTCCAGAGTCTGCAGCTATCAAAAGCACAGAAATGCTGTAATTCCTCACACATATCTCTCATGTCACCCAATCAAAACTCTTCCCTCACTTTTTTTCAAAGCAAAACCCTTCCCCCCTCTGCCCCCTCTCTGCTTTTTCTGCATAGCAACCACCTCTTGCAAGACCTCTCACACAACAATGTTGCAATTGAACTCTGAACTCTCAGTGCACCTGCATATCCAAAGCATTCTTTCATTTAATGATTTTTTCTTCGCCACTCAAAATACATCTTTCAACGAACTCATCCATGCACACTAACTTTCTGTTTTCAGCAATCAAAATCCACCAATCACTCTTACTGCTTCATTAACACAGAAACTCCTCAGTTTTTTTCATTTTACACTCTCATTTTTTCAACTGCCATTTCATTGCCACACTTCATCTGACTGCAGGAGAACCTTCTCTCGCCATGTTTTCTGTCTGGATTGTTGGACATAGCTACATCTATTGGGCTCAAAGGTACGCTGAAAACAGGAATTTACCTAACCTCAATTTACAAGATGTGGAAATTAAGTGGTTTGGCCACAGAGGATTAAAATGTCACCAATTGATACCATTGGTGAAAACCTTTATGCATTTGCCAAAACCTGACCTGTTAATTGTGCACTGTGGAGGTAATGATTTGGGCACTTTGACTGGGGTAGGTCTGGAAATGCTTTTAAAGGACACCTTTGAGCAATTGATGGCACTTTTTCCTCAGACTGCCTTGGTATATTCAAATATATGCCAAAGACAGAAATGGAGGTGGTCGAACCAATTTTGTCCACAAATTGAGAAATCGAGGAAGCATGTAAACAAATCTGTTTCAGCTTACATGAGAGACCATGGAATGGGCTCCCTGTACAACAATAACTTGCGTTACTACATGCAAGATATCTACAGAGGAGATGGAGTTCACTTCTCAGATGAGGGCAACAGAGTTTTCACTCTGAATTTAAGAATGTGCATTGGTACCTACTTATAAGTACCTAAATGTACCATAAACCCAAAAGCTCTTCTCAGAGCTACCCTACATCTGATCACTCACAATTATTATTGTACTCTAACTTTTTTCACTAATTTTCAAGAAAGTACGCTCCCCAGAACGCTTCCCGGTTCGCGAACCGAGCGCACTACACGCAAAAAAACTAAAAAAACGGTATATATTTTTTTGCCCTGCGAGAACCTTTCAAAGCCTCCACATCAAACCTAGGGGGTCAGGGACGATCTACTATGCCCCCTTATGGTCATTTGCCCCTTCGCTTTGGCCTCCTCTTGTCTCTCGATCCTACCGAGAGACAAGATGGCGGCCGCTACGGACTGTTTGGAATGTTTACAGACGCCGAAAAACCAATCAGCTTCGCAAACCTCCGTAACGCGAAAAGTACGCGAAGCGGAGCGCTGTTACAGATATATATCTTTTTTTGAACGTTAATTTCTCAAAATCCACTGGAGCACATATATTGAGACCTACAAAAGGCACATCGGGCTACCAGTCCCTACAATTTTGCCAAGTTTCGTGCAAATCCATTCAGCCGTTCGGGCTAAAAGTGAGGCCAACCGCCCTATGGAAATTAACATGGGAAAAACGCGTTTTGGGACCCCCCTTTTTTCTCGGCCCCCCCTTGACGAACCCCCCCCAAATTTTCAAAGGCTGCTCAGAAACAAAATGTGCCATTTTCCTGAAAATTTCAGCCAATTCCGTCCACAAACGGCAAAGTTATTAGACATAGAATTTTCAAAAAACCCATAGAGAAAAAATCCTAACTATATATACCTACTGGCGACCGCCAGTAGGTAATATATATATATATATTCACTGAAAAAAACATAGGTTATAGACCATATATAGTTAGGAATTAGCATTTAGAAAACCTTATTTTACTCACACAAAACCATTGAAATTCCATATATAGTTAGTTGCACTAACTATATATCGCGCACCCGCAATCCACTGCTGATGATGTCACATATTACATCATTCATGACATGGTCAGTGACATCACTGATGACATCACTGATGACATCTCAAATGACATCACTGATGACATCACTGATGACATCTCATTTGACATCATTCTTGTGCTAATACGATAAACCTCTTCAGACTCTAATATAACCTTAGATACACTCAGTGTATACAGACACTCACACACTGTCACTCATCCATGGAGTTACTCACACACCTAGTCAGTCATGCAAAGAAACAATCTCACCTCCATTTCCTTAACTATACAGTTATACACACCTTACTTATTCAAGCATATACTAACACATATTTACTCTCTTACACAATCCCTGATACAAGTTCACAATGATCCATACAGCCACTCACACATTCAGTGGCTCTCATGCACAGTTAATTATATATGCCAACTCTCACATGTACTGTGTTTTACATATGTACTTACTATGACATGTAGCATTGAGATATCCATTCACTCATCAATACACTCATGCACACAGTCAACTGCCCATGTAGCTGTTTCCACATGCACTCTTGAACTCATACACCTAGTGAATCAACTGCTGACACATCTATGTACAGAGTCACACACCTCCCAGCCACCCCCACACAAACTCAATCTCCCATACAAATACTTGGGCAACCAATCAATAACACATATAGCCTCTCGTATAGCTAATGATCAACACATGCAGCAGTTTACATCACAACAGACATACTGATGCACACATTCAGACTGTTTAGTCACTAACCCATGCATTTAGTACGACACATTTATTCACTCACTCACAGTCAGTCACGCACCTACTAAATCCTTCATCCAGACACTTATACATCCACTCATTCTTCAATATATCAAACATATTTAAACTTTACAGAAACACACAGTCACTGGATGATGTCATCAGTGATGTCATCAGTGATGTCATTTGAGATGTCATCAGTGATGTCATCAGTGATGTCATTTGAGATGTCATCAGTGATGTCATCAGTGATGTCATTTGAGATGTCATCAGTGATGTCATCAGTGATGTCACTGACCATGTCATGAATGATGTAATATGTGACATGATCAGCAGTGGATTGCGGGTGCGCGATATATAGTTAGTGCAACTAACTATATATGGAATGTCAATGGTTTTGTGTGAGTAAAATAAGGTTTTTTAAATGCTAATTCCTAACTATATATGGTCTATAACCTATGGTTTTTTCTGTGAATTTTCAAGGTTTTGTAAATGCTAATTCCTAACTATATATGGTCTATAACCTATGGTTTTTTCAGTGAATTTCAATGGTTTTTTAATAGCAAATATCATAAGCTGTCGAATGTCAAGTACGTGGTAAGTGAAAACATTTTCGTGTTTATGCACACTGATCTGCTTTGAATGGTGCCCCCCCCCCCTCATTTCTATTAGGAGTACTCTCTCTTTGCAGATAGTGAAAGGTAGTTAACGCAGGCCTTTGCCCCCATTGTAATCCGTCGTGCCTGCTTCTCTCTCCATTTGATTGATTGTTATCCAAGTATTTACTGTTTTAGAATTAGTTCTCTTTGGTTCATTCTCTATTTACAAACAAACACAGAGTCGCAATACTCTGTTTAGTCTTTGCAGATAACGAAAAATCGTGTAAAAAAAAAGAAAAGGAATCGAGTAAAATCAGTAGGCCACTAATGGGATTTCTTTTTGACCTCGCTAAAATAGAAACATTAGGAACAACCCCTCATGACAAATACAAAACTAGTGAGATGAACTGAACTCCACACAATGATGGCTGCAAAACAGCTCGGCTCCGCCACCCACCCCGCCCAAAATAACGATAAAGAACGGCTGCCATGATTGGTTGCGGAATGACCACGACGGAGCTACGAAATGGTGCTGCTCTCATGCTAACCCCAGCTTCAGTCTGAAACATCCAGAAACACTGTAGACTACCAATTCGATCAGTTCCGGTAGCGCCCCAATGTAACCCGGTAGAGAAGAACTAGCCCTCCCCTCTTTGACTGATGGTTCTTGTTGCCTGTCCCTTCTGTTGTCATTTAACAGAACTATTTAGCCTGCTGAAAGGGGTTGTGTTCCGACCGCTGGTTGGTGGAGACATTTTGACTATATTCTGTACCTGCGTTGTCACGTAATGCGTCATATGACGCGCCGCGTTAGCGCATCCGGAAGTCATCCGGGGCGCGCAGCGCGTAACGTAAGCATAACAAGTCATGTGACTTGTTAATAAAACTTTTCATTGGTTCATTTTACTTTTCTTATTGTAATGTTGAAAGGCTTGGTCATATGACCTAAAAATTACGCTTTTCATTACTTCCGAACATTATTTTTTCTTAAATATATGTTATAATGTTCCAGGCTAATGTACTTTCCCGGAAATTTTACAACTGTCCTGCAAGTAAAATATATTCTTTTTTCGAGAAAAAGAGCGTTTCTTCGTCCCATGACGGAGCCGTTGAGCAAAAGAGGGTCGACCTGCTGTCTTAGTCGCCGATAAGCCTGAATATGAGATTCTTATCGATCACTTTATGTTGCAGGAATAGAAAACACAACAGCCCTTGACCATTTATCTTTACTGCGTTCCTTCGTATTATACCTTTTACCCTTCATGTAATTGGTCTGCTTTATTTCACTTGCCTTTTAATGATTCTAAAACAGTCACTATTATTAAAAACTTTACCAATGTATATACTACTACCATGTTTTCTTTTAAAAACCTTTATTGTGAAAATGTCATTATACAAATACGAGCCTATAACCACGTGGGCCTGCCACAGAGCAAACTGTAATCGTATATGATGAATAGACATTTACACTGTAGAGGAACGTAACGGGCGAGCCATTAGGTTGCAAGAACTAAGGTGTCTAACAGTTACGGAATCGGTGGACGTACATTTTATAATTAAAATACGACAGGGCCAGTTACAATAAAATTATCTAGATATACATTTGCGGGCAAGTACCATGGGTGACGTTAATTCGAACTTTCAACAGTACAGTAATCAATAACACATCAGAACTTAATATCAATAGGGATGTCGAAATATTCAATCAATTCTCGTCCCCGCCTGCCATGTGCTTCAAAACTGCATACGTATCTCGTGATTTCAAGGTTCTGCAACCAGTACACAACAAGGAGTTACGAGTCCCATTTATTCCGGCGCCATTTTGGGCGAGGACGGGCAGGTCCAGGATATAGTCAAAATGTCTCTACCAACCATCGACTATGATGATGTTCATATGCTGTATTTATTAGAGTAACACTCATCTGTCCACATGAAATTAATTTGCCACAATCTAAACATGTCATTTTAATCTTTCCAAAGTTCTTCTAAATATTTGGGACCGTTTCCCTTGCCTCTGAAGCTCTCAGTGCCACTTCTTTGATGAATGTACTAGCAGGTCAGGGGTTCTCCTCCAAATCTCTCTTTTATGCAGCACTATAATTAATTGGTGCCACCTCTCCATATGACGATGCATGGTATAGTTACCACAACTATATTTTTTTTCGGTTCCTCTGGAGAGTTCATCGTGGCAGATGAAGCGTGTAACGTACCGGGCATTTACCTTTTTTTGCATGTACAGGAAAGGAAAAAAAAATCGAGCGTCCGAGTTCTAAGGTGTCCCAGGGCCATTTTAGTGGACCAGGCCCAAATCCAAAGAACAGGCCGCCATTTTGAGAGTCCTCTTGCAGCCGCCTGTCGCTGTAGCATCAAGAGCAGCCGAAACTCAGCTGAATGGCAACTGAAACGGTAAAGGGGCGCCCCACTACAGCAGACGAGCCTCCACCTAGGAAGGCCCATTCACGCCGGCCCCCCCCCCCTTCGGGCACCCCACGCCGTTATTCGGAGCAGTATTGTAGGATGGCCACACCAGTGCGGCAACTTGCTAGACATCACCTTGGTGGTAACCGAATCTCAACGCCTTGTGGTGTCTCCTATTCAGAAAACATTGTTATGCTGCCTTCGACCTATTCGCCGCAAGTGCGCACACAACTCAACTGCATAGCTTGCTAGACACCACCTCGGTGCCATCCGGATCTTGGAATGTCAGCACCTTTTGGTGTCTTCTCTTCAGAAAATATTATTGCGCTGCCTTTGGCCCCATTCGCACATCAGTCCGCTACTGACGCCATCTCACAGGCTAATGGGGCGCCCCACGCCGACTTTCAGCATTGTAGAATAACCACACCAGTACAGCAACTTGCTAGACATCACCTCGGTGCCATCCGGATCTCGGCGCCCCACTGCAGATGAAGTGCCTCTCAACTATGAAACCACCACGGTGACATCCGGATCTTGGCGCGTTGTGCTGCCTTCGGCCTATTCGCACATCGGTCCGCTACTGACGCCATCTCACAGGCTAATGGGGCGACCCACGCCGAGTTTCAGCATTGTAGGATGACCACACCAGTACAGCAACTTGCTAGACATCACCTCGGTGCCATCCGGATCTCGGCGCCCCACTGCAGATGAAGTGCCTCTCAACTATGAAACCACCACGGTGACATCCGGATCTTGGCGCGTTGTGCTGCCTTCGGCCTATTCGCACATCGGTCCGCTACTGACGCCATCTCACAGGCTAATGGGGCGACCCACGCCGAGTTTCAGCATTGTAGGATGACCACACCAGTACAGCAACTTGCTAGACATCACCTCAGTGCCATCCGAATCTTGGCATCTCAACGCCTAGTGGTATCTTCCATACAAAAAATATTGTTACGCTGCCTTTGGCCCCATTCGCACATCAGTCCGCAACTTAGACACCACCTCGGTGCCATCCGGATCTTGGAATGTCAGCACCTTTTGGTGTCTTCTCTTCAGAAAATATTATTGCGCTGCCTTTGGCCCCATTCGCACATCAGTCCGCTACTGACGCCATCTCACAGGCTAATGGGGCGCCCCACGCCGACTTTCAGCATTGTAGAATAACCACACCAGTACAGCAACTTGCTAGACATCACCTCGGTGCCATCCGGATCTCGGCGCCCCACTGCAGATGAAGTGCCTCTCAACTATGAAACCACCACGGTGACATCCAGATCTTGGCGCGTTGTGCTGCCTTCGGCCTATTCGCACATCGGTCCTCTACTGACGCCATCTCACAGGCTAATGGGGCGACCCACGCCGAGTTTCAGCATTGTAGGATGACCACACCAGTACAGCAACTTGCTAGACATCACCTCGGTGCCATCCGGATCTCGGCGCCCCACTGCAGATGAAGTGCCTCTCAACTATGAAACCACCACGGTGACATCCGGATCTTGGCGCGTTGTGCTGCCTTCGGCCTATTCGCACATCGGTCCGCTACTGACGCCATCTCACAGGCTAATGGGGCGACCCACGCCGAGTTTCAGCATTGTAGGATGACCACACCAGTACAGCAACTTGCTAGACATCACCTCAGTGCCATCCGAATCTTGGCATCTCAACGCCTAGTGGTATCTTCCATACAAAAAATATTGTTACGCTGCCTTTGGCCCCATTCGCACATCAGTCCGCAACTTAGACATCACCTCGGTGCCATCCGGATCTTGGCATCTCAGCGCCTTGTGGTGTCAGTCAGAAAATATTGTTGCGCTGCCTTTGGCCCCATTCGCACATCGGTCCGCTACTGACGCCATCTCACAGGCCAACGGGGCACCCCACGCCGACTTTCAACATTGTAGGATGGCCACAGAAGTGCGACAACTTACTAGACACTACTTCGGTGCCATCCGGATCTTGGCGCGTTGTGCTGCCTTCGGCCTATTCGCACATCGGTCCACTACTGACGCAAACTCACAGGCCAACGGGGCGCCCCACGCCGACTTTCAGCATTGTAGGATGGCCACACCAGTGCTGCAACTTGCTGGACACCACCTCGGTGCCATCCGGATCTTGGCGCGTTGTATTGCCTTCGGCCTATTCGCACATCAGTCCGCTACTGACGCCGCCTCACGTGCCAACGTATTTTCTCCGCATTTTATACCCTATGCCGCATAACAGGTCATGTGACTTGTTTATAAAACTTTTCATTGGTTCATTTTACTTTTGGTTTCCTAATGATGGAAGACTTGATCATATGACCTAAAAACAACACTTTTCATTGGATGAAAACTTTTTTTTCCCCCCAAACGATGAAAGCCCCACCTTGTTTCTGGATGTTTCAGACTAAACTGGCGTCAGCATGAGAGCACCACCATCTCGTAGCTCCGTCGTGGTCATTCCGCGAGCAATCATGGCAGCCGCTCCCCACCAGAAGCCTGCAGGAGTCGGGGCCCCCAAAACTTTTGATGAATTCTCAAGGCGGAGGGGACGCTTTCGAGAATGGGGTCCAAGACCTAGCAGACAAGCGTCCGATTTCCAAGGTGTCCCAGGGCCATTTCAGTGGACCACGCCCAAAAAGGAAAGAGCCTGCCGCCATTTTGAGAGTCCTGTGGCAGCCGCCTATCGCTGCACCGCAAGAGTGGGCGCAACTCAGCTGAATGGCGGATTTTGACACAGTGGACCAAAAGCGGACGGAATGGCAACTGAAACGGTAAAGGGGCGCCCCACTAAAACAGATGAGACTCCACCTGGAGAGGCCCGTTCACGCCGCCTCCCCCGGGGCGCCCCACGCCGTTATTCGGAGCAGCATTGTAGGATACCAAAACCAGTGCGGCAACTTACTGGACATCACCTTGGTGCCATCGTTCTGCTGCCTTGGAACTATTCGCACAACAGTTTGCTACTGATGACCCACCCCCCGCGACGCCCCACGCCGTTATTTGCTGGGTGGCAACTTACTAGACATCACTTTCGTGTCATCTAGATTTCGGCGCGTTCTGCTGCCTTGGAACTATTCGCACAACAGTTTGCTACTGATGACCCACCCCCCGCCGGAAATCTGGACGTTGTGCTGCGTTGGGACTATTCGCACAGCCGACCGCTACTTCGTTGTTTTTCCCTAAAAATGTTTATATGTTATTACTATTTTTGTTTTCTTGTATATATTTATAAATTATTAAAGTTTTATAATCTTACTACTTTGTCGGAGTGCTATATATTTTTAATGTGACACATAATTGTAAAAACTTTGATGTACAAAGAGTCATCCCTGGAATCTTCCGCTTCACGCTCGGTCCCCTCCCCAATCACAATACAGGATGGTTTTCAGATAATAGCAACGCTTCTGCTGTGACGGATCTCATCGAGTGTGGGCCTTGATCTACTATAACTCCTTTGAAGAGGGGTGATTCTTTACAGCTGTGGCCATAAACTACATCTGCAGGGCTAGCTGATAGCCTAGGACCGGCCTGGACAATCGGACACAGAGGAAAAGGAGTGTCAGAGGGTGCGGTAGTGAATAGGGCGAAAGGGAGGTGTCGGGCGGGCACAGGGTGTGATTCTCAGGGAAGAGCAGCGCAGATGGGGGGAGGTTTATTACCCATGCATAAGACAGAGAGCGGGGGTGACCACTGCCTGGGTGAGATGCTTGCGAGGGTGGGGAGCCATGCTAAGGATCGACAGCGTGCACAGAGTGGGTCTGGTCAAGGCATCTAAAATGGCTGCCGTGCACGACAAAAGTGTGGCATTTGAAAAAAGACAAGATGGCGCAGACAATGTTTTTCAACACTTCCTGATTTCCTTCGAATCGAACGTTAACAGACGTTGGGGCATATTACCAAAGTTAAGCGATATTTATCCCTAACGATGCATTGCAAAGATTTTTTTACCGTCAGAAATTATCGCAGATAAACCTTGCTATTATCAAGGTTTATCGCAAATACGATAAAAAACGACCGCAATGCATTAATATCGCTGAAAACTCAGCGATATTCATGCATTACCGAGCTAATGCTCTTAGCCATGTTATCCACCTCCCATTGGATAACATGGCTAAGAACTGCTCAGGGCAGCTGTTACTTTTTGGAGATATTCGCGCTTATCTCGAATATTTCCAAAAGTTGATAATAGGAGATAGCGATGTTAGCGACTGTTTCCAGTCGCTAACATCTTGGCATGCCCACTTTGCATGTCATTAGTGATAAATATCACTCACATGCAAAGTGGGACCCAAGATGGTCGCTATCTCCTACTAGCCGTCGCTAACTGGTGTTAGCAACAGCTAGGTAATACAGATATAATTTTATCTCCGCGAAGCGGAGCGCTGTTACAGATATATATCTTGTTTTTGAACGTTAATTTCTCAAAATGCACTGAAGCACATATATTGAGACATAGCAAAGGCACATCGGGCTACCAGTCCCTAATATTTTACCAAGTTTCGTGCAAATCCATTCAGCCGTTCGATTATTATTATTATTTTTTTTTTTTGCCCCGCGGGGCCCTTTTAAAACCTCCACATCAAACCTAGGGGGTCAGCGAGGATCTACTATGCCCCCTTATGGTCATTTGCCCCTTCGCTTTGGCCTCCTCTTGTCTCTCGATCCTACCGAGAGACAAGATGGCAGCCGCTACGTACTGTTTGGAATGTTTACAGACACCGGAGAGCCAATCAGCTTCGCTTCGCAAAGCTCCGTAACGCGAAAAGTACGCGAAGCGGTGCGCTGTTACAGATATATATTTTTTTTTAACGTTAATTTCTCAAAATCCACTGGAGCACATATATTGAGACCTAGCAAAGGCACATCGGGCTACCAGTCCCTAATATTTTGCCAAGTTTCGTGCAAATCCATTCAGCCGTTCGATTATTATTATTTTGGTTTTTTTTTGCCCCGCGGGGCCCTTTTAAAACCTCCACATCAAACCTAGGGGGTCAGCGAGGATCTACTATTCCCCCTTATGGTCATTTGCCCCTTCGCTTTGGCCTCCTCTTGTCTCTCGATCCTACCGAGAGACAAGATGGCAGCCGCTACGTACTGTTTGGAATGTTTACAGACACCGGAGAGCCAATCAGCTTCGCTTCGCAAAGCTCCGTAACGCGAAAAGTACGCGAAGCGGTGCGCTGTTACAGATATATATTTTTTTTTAACGTTAATTTCTCAAAATCCACTGGAGCACATATATTGAGACCTAGCAAAGGCACATCGGGCTACCAGTCCCTAATATTTTGCCAAGTTTCGTGCAAATCCATTCAGCCGTTCGATTATTATTATTTTGGTTTTTTTTTGCCCCGCGGGGCCCTTTTAAAACCTCCACATCAAACGTAGGGGGTCAGCGAGGATCTACTATTCCCCCTTATGGTCATTTGCCCCTTCGCTTTGGCCTCCTCTTGTCTCTCGATCCTACCGAGAGACAAGATGGCGGCCGCTACGGACTTTTTGGAATGTTGACAGACGCCAGAGAACCAATCAGCTTCGCTTCACAAAGCTCCGTTGCGCGAAAAGTACGCGTCCTGGGACGCTGCCCGGTCCGCTGTTACAGATATATATCTTTTTTTAAACGTTAATTTCTCAAAATCCACTGGAGCACATATATTGAGACCTACAAAAGGCACATCGGGCTACCAGTCCCTACAATTTTGCCAAGTTTCGTGCAAATCCATTCAGCCGTTCGGGCTAAAAGTGAGGCCAACCGCCCTATGGAAAACTCAATGTTAAAAACACGTTTTGGGACCCCCCTTTTTTCTCGGCCCCCCCTTGACGAACCCCCCCCAAATTTTCAAAAGCTGCTCAGAATCAAAATGTGCCATTTTCCTGAAAATTTCAGCCAATTCCGTCCACAAACGGCAAAGTTATTAGACATAGAATTTTCAAAAAACCCATAGAGAAAAAATCCTAACTATATATACCTACTGGCAACCGCCAGTAGGTAATATATATATATATATATATATATATATATATATATATATATGTAACCATTGATGGTGCTTTATGCTTTTAAGTACTACATTTCAGAACTCCATTTTTACTTATTGTATTCTGTAGTTTTGGTCTTGTTTTGTTTATTAAGCTCTATTTTTCTAGCCAGGTGTGCTATCTTTTTTGTGGTGTTTTCCCTGTTTCACTGTTAGAAGTGTTGTAATAATACTTTACACATTGCCCCTGAAGTTAAGCCAGACTGCTCTGTGACAAACTACCAAGGGGTGACCAGAGGTTAATTTAATTTAATTTATTTACTTCAAAATATGTAATCATTAATACATTTCTGTACCTTTTTTTACCAGGTGCTGTGAAAGGGGAGCTGCTGATTGCGCTATCCATTGCTCCTTACTTTCATTGGACCTTTCCAGCCTGTGACTATTTTACAGACATCATTCTTGGCGCCTCCACTGATCAGTGTGTTGCAGTGATAGAGAAGTGGTGGAGAAATGACCCTGGAGCTGTGGACTGGAGTCATGCAGCAAAGGCACTTTGTGAGCTTCAGGGGAACAGGTATGTATTCTACACCTGATGATGTATTGCAAATGCCTACCTTTGTTTACCTTGCCAGCATTTATTGTGCCGAGAGCAGCAGGTTTACTTTCATGACAGCAATGTCAAAGTTTCCAGAGGTGAGCAGCAGCTTCAGGTCACTTTTTCATTGTTGGTACTAGAGGTTTGTGGGGTGTTCTTCAAACTTTTTTCCATCCTTGAACCCGAATATGATCAAACATGAAAACACTGCCTCTCAACTCACCATTTCTTGAAAAGCATCACATCAAATGATACACAAAATAATTTTCTTGTCATAAAACTGGTGGTTTGCCATGTACCAAACACACTTTGTGATTTGGTAAAGAATTTTTGTACCGCACAAAGGTAACTCATTCTGAATCACAAACAGAAGCCATGAAGGGTGCATTGCCTCTTTTTTTACGATTAGCATTGAGATGTATCACTGGTTTGTAACTGCAATTGTGGTAATGAAATGTTTAAAAGTTAATCAATCCTGGAAAGAGGTGATAAATCATTGAGAAGAGGTATGCTGTTCCATTGGACAGTTTCCCCTTTAGGAATTGTGTTGGGGTGTCTGTCCCTGTAAATGTTTTTCCAAAATGGGATTTTGTTTGTTGCAATAACACAGATTCCTGTAAGGAACATGGACTGCTTTAAAAAATAAAATCCATTTTGGAATTCAAATATTTGGACTGCGGTATGCTGTTCCCTGTAAACCTTTATCCTCATGTTTAGAGCCAGTAACAGGGAGTCACAAAAAGTGCCCTACCTATTTAATATACATTAGGCCAGCTTTTTTTGACACCAGATGTAACATGAAATATTGCAACGCAGCTTTATATCACATATGGTGTATTACAGATATTTTAAAAGAACTTGACGCACAAATCCCGACCACTATTTCTGACTGATTTGTTTGTGCACCATGCCCTTAGCTTATTAGGACATATACAACATGATATGTCAAACATTTAGCATTTAAAATAGTAAGAGAACATTAAAAAATGGAACAACTAAGAACATGTTTCACCTATTTTATCATTGTACAATAGCAGCCATATCAAAGTAAAGGTAGATTTATAAGATACCAAATCTAACTAAAAAATCAGGTGCATATTCACAAAATGCTTCTGTAGTATCTTTGTTTGTGGAGAGATCTCCCCCCTGCTATGGAGTTTCCACACACATAAGTATACATTTGAGTTGCAAATATGGTAGTGACAAGGTGCCAGAAATAGGGAATACTAACTGCTAAAGGGAAGGGAAAAAGGAGGTGTATGGAAGAGTTAAAGGAGGGTTAGATAGGGGTGTAGACAGGGATGTTCACCCATCTACTAAAGAGTATCACCATTACTTTTCACAAACTACACTTTGAAAGTTACTGTAACCAAAGCAATGCATACTCCACAGCAGAGGTGGCGTAAGCCCAGCACCACACATGGCTAAACACTGATAATGTAACACCACCCCATAGAAAATAATAGCGATAGTGACTTAAAATAAAACCCCATAGAAAATAACGTTAAATAAAATAAAATAAATAGTTATAAAGAAAGGGCCGTCAGGCTTGTGTATGGCATATATATCTTGGGAACAATTTTATGATTTAGAGCCTGATTTAGACTTTGGCAGAGGGATATTCTTTCACAAGTATGACAGAGAATCCCGTTCACCATATCACGAGTGCAGTATATCCTGTGTCACTTGTAATACAGCAGGCAGAGTATTCGATCTAACAGACTCTAAATCAGGCCCTTGGTATCCAATATCACCCTATATAATGTCTTATTAAACATTGCACTTGCTAGAAGAAAGAGACTGTCAAGACTAGAATACCAGACATATGGATTTACAATAATCATTTGCAATGCAATATGTATCACATTTACACAAGTTTAAGCTATTGGCATTGTAAATGACAATGCCTTTTATTTATGTTTTAAAAAGAAAAAAATAAAGCTCTGTTGTTTACAATGCCAATAGCTCAAACTTGTGTAATTGCAAGACCTGAATTGCAAATGATTATTGTAATTGTATTCACCTTGTGCAACTAGTTCCCTCAAAACTACAGCTGAGTGTGCTAAAATCTTAGTGTGAAGTGGGTAATATTTTTAGTGCTGAATCATTTTGCCTCTACTGTTTGTATTGTTTTTTTTTTTTTACATCGTGATGGATGAAATGTGTTTTTAAACTTTTAAATATTCCATTAAAATGAATTATGTTTATTAAACTCATGTTTAACAATTATTTATGTTTTTACTGTACTTTTAAGATCTACAAACCCAAATAAAGTGAATAAAGTAAAATAAAAGAATACATAGATATAGAGAGACGGAGAGGGACAGAGAGAGGGTGTAGAGAGAGGGGGGTCGATTCACGGAACTAACTTAAGAATAAATCCTAAATGTACTACTTTTGGTATTCACAGAAGGCACTTAGTAGTCATAAAGTTAGGATTTTGTCTTAAGTTTGACTTAGGACAGACTTAAGACAGACTTAAAGCAGACTTAAGACAGACTTAAGACAAACTTAAGACAAACTTAAGACAGACTTAAGACATACTTAAGACAAACTTAAGACAAAATCCTAACTTAAGTCTGTCTTAAGTCTGTCTTAAATCTGTCTTAAGTCTGTCTTAAGTTTGTCTTAAGTTTGTCTTAAGTCTGTTTTATGTCTGTCTTAAGTCTGTCTTAAGTCTGTCTTAAGTTTGTCTTGAGTCAAACTTAAGACAAAATCCTAACTTTACTACTACTAAATGACTTCTGTGAATATCAACAGTAGTATGTTTAGGATTTTGTCTTAAGTTAGTTCTGTGAATCGGGCCCAGAGAGTTAGAGAGTATCAGAGTAAGAGGTAGAGAAAGATGTCAGAGATGGGAAAAGAGAGGGAGCGAGAGCAACATAGAGTAAAAGAAAGACGAAGATGGAGAGAAAAGTGTGGGAGAGGGTGTGGAAATGGGGAGGAAGACATAGAAAGACAGGGATGGGATATAGAAGAACATTGTGAGAGCGACATAAAGAGAGCAGGGGAAGGAGAGAGAGAGGTGGGGCACCATCTAACTACAGGCAACATCAAACTTCTAAAAACAATGAAAAGAAAACATTTTTTTCTGAAAATGTGGAGTGCCCCACCCAGCAGATTTATTTGTCTCTAGTTCTGAAAAATGTTACCCCATTTCTGAAGAGTGATATTGCTGCTCATCCCAGATGGAAACCTGAACAGTTTCCTGGTGATTACAGGATGCACATCAGCTACTACTTCCCCTTGGTGGCTGAATCTCACCACTGAAAAGATGAGATCACAGTAGTAGGTAGGAGTGTAGACCTTTACAACCTCACCCATGTGGCTAATTACATGGACATAGGGCCTGCGCTCCCTTTGGTTCACGCTCCTACAAAAGGAAATTATTTGCACTGGGGTGCAGCACTCACCAGCTGGCTCTCCACATTGATAGGGACCTTGGGGTCCCTGATGATGGCCTCCAGCTTCTCTGCTGGTTCACCATATACTCCCCGGTGAAGGTGGATGGGCGCTCTCCTGGGCGGCGGGCCCTTCATAACGCAGGAACGGGAGCCAGCCCCTCTGCCATCCTGGGGTGCACCACGCAGGCTGTCCTGCAACTCACCTTGCCCACAGCATGCAAAATCCTGCCATCTGTTTAAAAACATGCAGCCACCATTGTCCAGGCTCAATAAAGAAAACGTTCACATACAGGGTAACAAGCAAGTAAAGGGGCCAGTAGCCAATGGAGGATATAGATGACGACATCGCCGTGATAAGGAGGGACTAACAAGTTTATACATGAATCAGAAGGCAGCATTTACGAAGGACAAAGACACAAACCAATTAAAATATGGGTGAGGGAGTAGGCGGTGCTTCCCTCACGTACTGAACTACAGTAGATCTTCACGAGAGCAGCACTTGCGTTGACTCTAGGCCTAAAAAGCACCCTAGATTTTAGAAAATCACATTTCTTCTACAAGCAATATGCTGGACAAAAGAATACAAGGAGGAACTCCGTTTCTTCAGTTGTTTCATAATAGGGATAGAATTTTGTTAGCGTCCTTTCCTAGTTCCATTTGCGAGTGAATGAAGCCAGCAACAGTATTTTATTCTAAACATTAAATATGGAAATTTGGATAACTTGTGATTGATATTGCATTAACATATCATGTGACATAGTATCAAGCTATGTTATTTTTAGATTGCACTAACACATTGATGAGAATGATACATAACAAGTCAGTGGTAGATATAGAAACATTAACTGATTACAAAGGCAAGGGCCTGATTTATATCTTGATGACAGAGTTCCCTCCGCCAACATACTGATCCACCCACCTGAATTAAATGCAAGCAGACATTATGTTTTGCCACAGCAGTGAGTACATCATCATCACCATGAACAAACTTCTTCAATGGCCTAAAGGCATACATGCTGGTGGAGAGTTGGCTGTATGTCCGTCTACCCAATTAGGATGGGTGGACCCTTGGCTGTTTCATACTGTCAGTCACTTCCAGGCACACTGTGGTGGTAAGGGCAGTAAAAAAGAAATAATGATCCCTTCCATATGGGAAATGACTCATGTGGCAAGGGAAAACATTATGTTTTTTTATTCCCACAGTAGGATTGAAATGAAGAATAAAACTCTTTGGTGCCAGAGCCCAGCACCAAATATCAAAATACATTGACAGAAACTGATGTGACTGTGGTACTTGCCAACACTTTATAAATGAGCACCTGCTTGGTCGGCATTTATGAATCTGGAGGGTGGTACCTTCACTAAGCCAGAGGAGTAGCTTACTCCCTCACCCTGCCAATGCCTTATAAATGAGCACCTGCTTGGTGAGCATTTATTAATCTGGAGGGTGGTACCTCTACTAAGGCAAAGGAGTAGCTTACTCTGTCACCCTGGCAGGAAAATAGACTGTCCATTGGAATCTAAATCATGGCAAAGTTTTAATCGCTTTCCTAAAGATGGCTAAGTGAAGTTCTGCACTGAGGGTCAATAGGAGAGAATTCCACATTTCTTTTGCAGAAATAGAAAAAGATCTGCCTCCGTAAGTATCTGTTTTATGCTGAAGGCGAGTAAGCAAGAACAGGTTGGCTGAGCACAAGTACCTTTTAGGAGTATAGGGTACACATTTGGATGTCAAGACCTGTATTGATGTGAAATGTGCTAGACAAATGTATGGACTTAAAAATATACTCTGAAGCAGATGGCAGCCGATGAAGAAATCTTATTGATGGTGAAAATATATAGTTCATTAAAAAGCCTGACAGGGATTAGCCAGGTTAACGTCACTTACTTAATTCAGCCTAAACTGAAATAAAAGATTTACCAAGGGTATATGCCAGCTTCTATCAATGTAGGGGAGATGTTGCCTAAGGTCCTGATTTGAATAAAATATCATTGCTGCCCCCGTGCTTCTTGTAAGTTCTTGAGAGATTGGCATGAAGGTACATGTCCAGGTTTTGTGTAACCCTTACATGAGAGGACATGGAGTATATAGATTAAGCCAGCAATAAAGAGTGAGTAAAATCCCCCCTCATGAGAAAATTAGTGGGTTTCCACCAGGGTTGGAGAGCAAGACAGATTGTAGCGATCTTTCTTTATGAATACTGAGAGTGAGGGAGCTGTAAGCAGCTCGAGGGGAAGGAGGTTCCAGGTCTTGGCAGCGGTGTGGCAGAGAAAGTAGCCACTGCTGTGGCTGGGATGGATTTTGGGGATGTGTGAGTGGGAGTGAAGTGGAGCACATGTGTCTAGTGGGTTGGTGGACGCTCAGTCGATAGTTGAGGTAGGCAGGTCCTAGGTTGTGGAAGGCTTTGTAGGCACGCATGAAGAACTTGAACTGGCATCTTTTCTAGGTGGGGAGCAAGTGGAGGTCTCTCAGGTGGGGAGTAATATGGGTTCTTTTGGGGATGTCCAGGATGATTCCTCTGAGGAGCTGGGTGGAGATGCTAGTGTAGAGGGTGTTGCCGTAGTGGAGGTGGCTGGTGACGAGGGCCTGAGTGACAGTCTTTCTGGTGTTGGTTGGAATCCATCTGAATATGCTTTGGTGCATGCAGAGTACGTGGAAGCAGCCGGTGGTTACTGCATTCACTGGTCTTTTCATGGTCCGTTGGCTACGAGGCTGATGCTGAGGTTGTGTGCATGGTTGGTCGGTGTTGTTGTGGGTCCGAGTTCTGCAGGCCACTAGCTGTGGTCCCAGGTGCAGATGTTATTTCCTAATATCTGTACATCAGTTTTGTCGGTCTTGAGCTAAAGATAGGTGTTTCTCATTCATTTGGCTATGTTGGTGATGGTGTTGCAGACGTTAGTTTTGGCGTTGGAAGGGTCCTCAGTGAGTGAGAGGATCAGATGGGAGTCATCTGAGGAGGAGATTATGTTAAGTCCGTGGGATCTGGTGATGTCTGTGAGAGGGGTCATGTACAGGTGGAACAGGGTGGGGCTGAGTGATAATCCTTGTGGTACAACACATATGATGTCTTTGGCTACAGAGGTGAAGGGAGGCAGTAAGATGCTGTGTGTGCATCCTGTCAGGAAGGAGGTAACCTACTTGATAGCATCTTGCTACATGCCTATGTTGTGGAGTCTGTTGATGACGGTGTTGTGGGAGACTGAATCAAACACCCAAAAAGATCGAGGAGGATCAGGCCATAGTGTCTCCATGGTCGAGGAGTGTTCTGATATTATCTTTGAGCCAATCAGACAGGTCTCAGTGCTGTGGTTGGCCCAGAATACTGATTGATAGGCGTTCAGTAGGTGGTTTTGTTCCAGGAATTTGTTGAGATGCTTGTTGATGGCTTTCTCTAGAACTTTGGCTGGGTAGGTGAGCAGGGAGAATGAACAGCATTATTTGAGTTTTTTGGGTCAACAGAGACTTTCTTTAGGAGGGGTTTTACTTTTGCATGTTTCCATCTGTCCGGGAAGGTTGCTGTGGAGATTGAGGTGTTGCGGATGGTGCTGAGTTGCCTGCTGAATGGGTTTGTTGGAAGGTTGTAGAAGTGGTGGGGCAGCGTATGGTGGAATCCCCGGACTGGATGGAAGACATGATGGCTGAGGTGGTCAAGGCGGTGATTGGTGACCAGGTGGTGATGGTTTGGCTGTGGTTTGCTGGCTAGTTAAGGGTGTCAGAATCAAGGGTGGTGAGTTATATGTTAAAGTTGTTGTAGATGTTGGTGATCTTGTTGTGGAATGTGGTCTGAAAGGGTGTCACAGAGATCTTGAGAGAGGTGGATGGTGTTCTCTACAGCTGTCAAGTTGAAGATTTCTTTGACTGTCTTGAAGAGTGACATTGTGTGGTTGGCAGCAGAGTCGATGAGGGTGGTGATGGCTGCTTTTTGCCCTCTTTGATATGCCCAGGATAGATGCTGAGAACTGCTTTGTGAACAGCTCTGTCGGAGGGTCCTTGGTGGCACAACATAATTTCTCCAGTTTGTGGTTGTTGCTCTTGGTGGGCCTGAGTTCTGGTGTATACCTGTTGTCAGGTTTGTGGATCTTGTTGGTTTTTGTAGGTTTCAGTGGGGCAAATCTGTCACCCATGTTGGTGTTCCAGGCAGGGAAGTTTAGATGGCCTGATTGAGGTCTGTTGAGGCCTCAGGTTTGGAGATGAAGAAGCCCTGTGACCACTAAGCTTTTATTGATATGTTCTAGCTGTGGTGGAAGGAGATATGGCACCTGGTGATAGTGTTCTGGACGCTGGTTAATCCAGGAGAATTCTATGGTATGGCTGAATTTGATTCTGTCACTGGAGGTGAAGATGGGGTCAAGGGAGTGTCTGGATTTGTGCATCGGTTTCTTGACCAGTTGGGTGAGGCTGATGTTGCTCAGGTTCTCCAGGAAGGAAATTGAGTTGGTGTTGTTGATGTGGAGGTCTCCAAGCAGGACACAGTGGTGAGAGTTGATTGCTCGGGGTTCAATGAGGTTGGGGATGATGTCGTAGAATGTTGTTTAGGGTACCAGGTGTCAGTAGTTGAGGGTGCCTCTTATTTGTGGTATTTGCATTGGCTTGTAGTAGGAAGTTAAGGTGTTCTATGCGAGGTGTATGGTCACTGGTGATGGTGCATCTGATGGTTTTCTTGAAAGTGATGGTGAGGCATCCACCTTGTTTGTTGATACTTTCATGGTGTATCATCTTGTATCCTTCGGGATGGGTGGTGGTGATGTTGTGGTTCAAGGAGGGGTTGAGTCACATTTTGGTGATTAAGGAAAGGTCCGTGGAGAGGTTGGTGCTGGTGCCCCAGATTTCCATGGTGTATTTGCAGCTTGAGCAGGATACAACTGAATGGTTGTGGGGTGTTCTTGGCTTTGTGGGCAGGGATGGTCAGTGTCTTTTGTAGGTTGTGTTGCAGGAGAAGTGGCAGTGTCAGCAGGTGGAGGGTCCTTTGATGGATCTTGGGGAAGACGAGACACAGCTGTTCTTTTGGCATCTGGGGTCCAGGAGTTCCTTGGTGGTATATTGTTGGGTGGTGGGAGGTCCAGGGTTCTTGGTGTGAGTGGCTTCATGGTTAGGCGAGTGTGTGTGTGTAAGTAGCTATATTGGTGACTGAGTAGCTGTGTGAATAGCTATATGGTTGGGTAGGTTTTTGAGTGAGTGGCAGTAAAGGTGACTGAGTGTTCATGTGAATGGCTCTATGGGTAAGTGACTGTAAGAAAGTGGCTCTGTATATAATAGACCAAAGTAAGGTACAGTGTGCACAGAGTCCACAGTCCCCAGAGGTTTGGCAGAGTCTAAAGTGGTAGCTTGGTCAAGCAGGAAGGCAGTATCAGAGGACAGTGTAAAGCATTTGTTGTACACACTCAGTCAGCAAATAGTCAAACACACTCAAGAACTGAACTTTAGGCCAATTGTTTTGTATAAAAATATATTGTTGTTTTATTTTTAGAACCAACAAGGTATCAAAATATGCTTCTCAGAATAACTTAATTTAGCTAAATATGTTTCAAATAGGCAATAGACTTTTTGTTTACAATAGTTACAGTTGTTGCACAGGCAACACAATTTCGAACACAATGCAACATTGAGCTCAATGGGAATATCTAGTTAAATGCAATTAGTTACTTTGTAGATTACTTTCCGAACCACAGGACTGGATCCTAAATTCAGTCCTCGGACATTTCCTGTAAACAGTTAAGTAAAAGCGTTTTGGTTACAGTAGTGATTTTTAGGGAATATTATTGAATTTTAAAAGCTGACACTTAGAAACTTTTTCACATAGACTTACCAATGTTATCCTATGGAAGGAAAATTACTTAGCAGGTAAGTAGTGTTATTGTTACTCTTTCTTACTCAGTGTTGGATCCTGGATCCAGCACTGGTGCATCTCCTGTAAACAGTTGAAAGAATGTGTTTAAGTCATACAGGGGTTTTTTAAGGAATATTTGTAGTTTTGTGAAAATCGACACCTGGAAACTTTTCTGGTGAAAAACCACACAATTGATTCCTATGGAAGGAAATTCGAGTTACTGGTAAGTACGGTTAAAATTACTTTTCAGGGTCAGTGCTGGGCTAAAAGGTGCAGCACTGGGTTCTCTCCTGATAACAGGTGAGTAAATCGGAATTCATTGTTCAGCTGATTTTAAGTAAATATTTTAAAGTTCCAAAACTCCACACTTAAAAGAATTTTCAAGTGAAACCAGGCATTGTTACCCTATGGAAGAACAGTGAGTTATCAGCTTTTGGGTAAGTACCCAGTTGGCTGAGTTAAGGTTCTGGACACAGACTCAGGGGTCTCCCAGGGTCAGGTAGGTACAGTTAGACGGCCCTTTTAGCGTTTAGCTGAAGCTACCTCATAATGGAAGTAATCCGGATGTTCATCGTCAATATCAATCATCATAATTTTCATTACATCGGCATTACTCATTTGTACATTTTTAGCAATAGCTCGTTTGGATGGGATACAGGCAGAAATACATACAGAACATAAGGTAGGACCACATTGAATACATAAACAACAGAAGAAGAATATCCCAACAATCACGCATAGAACCGTTAACAGTTTCCAACCCCATGTACTGAGCAGAGACCAAAACCAACCAGAAAAGGTCCAAGTACCATTGCCAGGGTGAATTTCAGCAGCTATTTTGTGCAATTTGGAAATGGCATCATACACAGATGGCGAATTATCAGGGACATAAACACAACAACTACTTCCGATGATGCGGCATGCACCCCCACGATCAGCTAACACTACGTCCAGAACCATTCGGTTCTGAAGCGTAACTATTCTCGTAATCTGGAGTTCTTCAGTTATATTCCCTAAAGCAGAGGCAGTTTCATTAGCAACTGCTTCCACAACACGTGTTAGCTGCCTTATTTTCCTGCTGTTTAAAGTAGCACCAACAAAAGAGAACAGGCCTAAATTAAAATCCACATATTGTTGTAGTGAGGTATCAGTTTGGTCAACGTCATCAATGTCCAATGTTCTCTTAACTCTATTCAATACGAAATCGTGATACAATACAAAATCATTATGGTACATAGGCGGGACAATAAACTCAGGGGGTAATACAAAAGATATATAACATGTGCCTAACCATCCAAGAGGAAGACGATGATAACCTTTATTACCGCAAATAAAATAAGTGTTTTGTGAGGCCACAAAAGAAATACCATTGGGTGTATCGAATGTGAGAGTAGTATTGCATTCACTCCTCCCTACTGGAATTGTTCCTTTATTTCTAACGCAAAGATCTGCTTTTTTATCAATAACTGTAATCACATGTAAACTAGACATATTTGTAAGTCTCTGATTAGTGAAGATACGAGGTGTAGATACATTGTCCGGTCGATATTCTTCCCACTCGAATTTTGTTCCTTCTGCTTGTGGATAGCCATCTCGATCGTTGTAACAGACCTTGTTCAATCGGAAAAGTAGTCCACCTTTTGTTGGCCATCTTAAGGTAAAGAGAAGAGTGTACCAAGCATTACACGAACCATTGTGAGAAAAAGGAAGAGGAATAAGCGGAGTTCCTCCTTTCTTCTGATGTCCAGGCAACATCCCACATACCCAACAATTGGAGATATTTGTCATATTATGTGTATGGTGTACAATTTGAATGAAACTATTATTCAAGTAAGTCTGTCTATGTCTTTCTTCATGATAGGGCAAAGTAGAATGGAAATGTTCGGATGGAACTGGAGTGGTAGGCAGTAAATATTCCTGTGCAGGAAACAGTCTTTCCATAGTCCAAGCTATTAATGCGATTACCACTATTGTCGTAACAAAAAGAACTGCACCCAAAATTCTCTTATTTCTCAATGTCATAGGTGCCATAGTACAAAGAACAAAGTCTCAAAAAAACAAACAAAAAAATAAAAATATAGTGCTGAGAACCGAGGCTGCCGCTGGTTTCTTCTCCGAGATTCAAGACGGGTGTCGCTACACTGGGCAGAACTGATCCCCCCCTTGATATTCCCGGCTTCGGTTTTTCACAAACCTCGGAACGGTTACTAACCAGTCACGAAAAATACAAAAAAATATTATTTCCTTGGCCGCAGGTTGTACTTCACTCTACCAGAAACAGTGTGGTCCGGGAAGGCTCCCCCCGACTCATGAGACGTAACAGCTGGGCTCCTCTCCGCGTCCAAGATGTCTCGGTAGTCAGACAACACAGTAGGGTTTACCAGACCCGGAGAGACACGTCGGCAGTGCGTTGAATGTATCCACCGCTTCTTATTCGTGACGCGCACAGCCGTTTGCGTTGCCAGCAGTACCTGTTCAGGGCCACACCACCTCGGCTCCAAACTGCTGGATCCCTAAAACACTCGGACCATGACATGGTCGCCAGGACGAAGATTGTGAGCCTCTCCAATGGAATTTTCGGGGAGCGCTTCTCGAACCTGTTGATGAATAGAAAGTCAATCATTTGTTAATCGTGCCAAATAATCGTTCATCATTATACAAGGCACATCATGTATCAAATGAGGCTTTGGAACTCCCCAAATATTCATGGGCCTTCCAAACACCACTTCATAGGGTGTGAGGCCAGATCGGGAATGTGGCACTGATCTAATAGACAGCAATGACAAAGGCAAAGCGTTCGGCCATTTCAAAGACGTGGATGCCACGATCTTCGCTAACTTCAGCTTCAGAGTCGCATTGTACCTCTCTACCAGTCCTGCTGACTGCGGATGGAATACAGCATGACATTTTTGCTTAATTCCCAATCCTTTCAGGACATGCTCCACTACCTTCACAACGAAATGAGGACCATTATCATTCCATAAAAATTTGCAGACACCATAACGCGGGAAGTACTCTTTGCGTAACACCTTAGCCGTTGTCAATGCTGTATTATCCTTCGTAGGGTAGGCCTCAATCCATTTACTGAAGGCACACACCACCACTAGGACATATTTGAGGTTATTACAGCGCTCAAGCTGGATGTAATCCATTTGCAGTACTTCGAACGGTGCAGTAGGTGGAACGAACCCTCCTTTAGGAGTATAGGTCCCTTTAGCAGGATTGTACTGTAGGCATATCAGACAGGTCTGCACTACTCTCCTAGCTGTGCTGGCAATCTCAGGATGCTCCCAAACTTGTGTAAGCAATTTAGTAATTGCAAGAGCTCCAACATGTGCCAGCCCATGTGTCATTGGAACCATTGCTTGCAAGTAAGCAGCAGGCAATTTCCATTTCTCCATGTCTTTGCTTCTCCAACAACCCTCATCATCCAGTACTCCCTCTGTTGCCCAGGTTGCGAGTTCTGCCTCAGATGCTGACTTCTTTATGTCTAGAATTTCTTCTCTAGCATCATGCCATCCCTCAGCTTGTGATCTCACCACATACATAGGAGAGTCATTTTGCAACATGGCAGTCTCTCTCGCTATGCGGTCTGCAAAAGCATTTCCTTGCCCTAATTTGTCTGTCACTTTCTTATGTGCACTACATTTGATTATCGCAACCTTCTTTGGACATAATAGTGCATTCAGAAGGTCACATACCAACTCTCCATGCATGATGTGTGTTCCGTGTGAGGTCATAAATCCTCGTTCCTTCCAGAATATGCCAAAATCGTGCACTACTCCAAAAGCGTAACGGATATTTGTATAGATATTTACACTTAGACCAGCACTTAACTCACATGCTTTCGTTAAGGCTATCAGTTCAGCTGCTTGGGCCGATTTTTGCGGTATTCATGCTGTTTCTACCACTGTTTTACATGTCGTGATCGCATAGGCTGCGGAAGCCGTACCATCTTGCAATCTCACACACGATCCATCAACCCACAGTTCCCCATCTACATTTGGAAGTGGCGTGTCCTGTAAATCAACACGACCCTTTGTTTGTTCGTCAGTCAGAAAAATACAGTCATGTTGTTCTTCCTCCTGGGTCTCAGTAACAGGATATGGCAATAAAGTAGCAGGGTTCAGAGTGGCGCACCTCTTCAATGTAATGTGTGGCGCCAACAGTGTTAACTCGTATCCCGTTAAACGGGCACTGGTTAGATGCTGCGTTTTCGTTTGGTTCAATAGCGCATCTACCGCATGGGGAACTAACACCAACAATTTGTGCGACAAGACTATTCCCTCACTCTGCCGTATAGCTACTGCTGTTGCTGCAACTGCTCGAAAGCATCCAGGCAGTCCTCGAGCCACAGGATCGAGTACCGCTGAAAAGTATGCGCAAGGCCTCTGTTTGTCTCGGTGTAACTGTACTAAGACTGACAATGCACACCCATCCTTCTCATGTACATACAATGTAAAGAGCTTTGTATAATCTGGTGTACCTAACACTGGTGCAGAACAAAGAGCTTGTCTCAATTGCTCAAAAGCATTCTGACATTCATCCGTCCATTCAAGGGGGATTGGTGCAGTTTTGAACAGCAATGCTAACAAAGGTTTTACAATGTACGAAAACCCTAGTATCCATTGCCTACAAAAGGACGTCAAACCTATAAAAGCGCGAACATCCTTCTGAGTGCAAGGGACTAGTGTATCTAAAATTGCTTGAATTCGATCTGATGTCAATGCACGTCCCTCCTTAGACAACAGATGACCGAGGTAGGTCACCTTTGGTCTACAATATTGTAACTTTTTTCGTGAAACCTTGTGATTGTGTTTAGCAAGAAAAGAAAGTAAGGAGAGTGTACTCTCCTCGCATTGCTCCTGTGTGTCTGCCGCGAGCAAAATGTCATCGACATATTGGATAAGAGCCACCCCAGACTGCAAATCAAAAGAATCAAGCTGTCTTTTCAAAGCCTGGCTGTAAATGCTAGGACTTTCTGTATAACCTTGAGGAACTCGACAAAATCTATATGATTTATTATCCAGTGTAAAACCGAACAAATATCGACTATCAGGATGAATGGGGATCGAAAAGAAAGCATTTTTCAAATCGATCACAGTAAATGTAGTAGATGTGGATGGAACAAAAGTAAGTTAGGTGCTAATATCAGACACTACTGGGTACTGAGGTACAACTATCTTATTAATTTCCCTTAAATCAATAATGAAACGATAGATCTTAGTATCTGTATCTTTCTTGAGAATCGGAAGAATTGGACTATTGCAAACATTGTAGGGAATTTCCTCTACCACCCCTGCCATTATCAAATCATTCACAATGTGTGTTAAAGCTATTTCGCCTTCTCTAGAGATCTTGTACTGAGAAACACGAGGCAAAGTCGCTCCCTCCTTTACAGTAATGCGTACAGGAGGAATAATCATTTGACCCACATCAGTATTGGAAGTAGCCCATAAAGTGCTAGGGAGGGAAGCTAACGCATCGGCCTCCTGCATGAGGCACGATCTCTCAATTTCTGGGTAGTTCTCATTCAAAATAATCCGCACCCCTTTCAGGGGCACAGCGTATTGTTGCACGAAAATGCTTTAGCATATCAAGTCCCATAATATTATCTGGTGTATTTGGAGATAATAAAAACGGACATGGGGCAATGAATTTATCAACGTGAAATGTAAGGTGTTGAGACAATGGGCTTAGGGAAGGTGTTCCATCGAACCCTATTGCAGTAATTGTTTCGCCAGACAGGGGAGTCCTTGGAACCAAGTGTTTGGACAGAGCGCTACGAGTAGCTCCTGTGTCAACCACAAACTGATCAGTAGAACCAAAAACATGTGCTGATATATATGGACCCCTTTGATCGACTGGTACTTCAACCGATTCCACACCCCATCCTACGCAATCCTATGCATATCTATTGTCCTGAGACTCAGTATTCTCTCCTTCAGCTATCTGATATTGATTTCGTCGATCAAAAGTATTATGTTCAACCTGACCACGTCCCCTCTCTTCAAACCTACCACGATCATTTGCTCCACCTCTCGGTCCTGAATAACTATTCCGTGACCTTCCACTTCCTCGACCCCTCTGACTACGCTGTTCACGAAGTACCGGACAATCTGCAACCCAATGTCCAAACTGCTTACAGTATGCACACTGATCCTCAGAAATGTCAGAGCGAGTGGGAGACGCAACATACGATCCTCGTCTACCCCTATCATTCCCTCTCGATTGCGTAGCATAAACCTGAGCCAACATCACCTTCGTCTTTAAGTCCTTCGCTTTCTTATCACTACTTTCTTTAGCCTCCAATTCCTGTCGTTCATAATACTGAGCCATAGTTAATAAAGAAGCGGGCGTTGCAGTGGTCCATGAACTTTCACTAGCTTTTAACCGTTTTGCAATTTCCGGTAGGAGATTAGCCACATACTTGTCTACGAACAAATGCCTGCCCGTGTCCTCTGTTAATAATTGACCACTGTAATCATGGAATGCTTCCTCAAAACGGGAAAAGAAATCAGAGACCGATTCGTCCGACTTCTGTTTACAAGACGCCAATACTGTCCAATCAATTTTCTTGGGGGGAACAAGCGTTTTTAATTTATTTAATATAGCTGTCGGCAAATCTAAAATCAATTGACACGGCTTGCATGCAGGTTCCCTATCTAAATCCGCTCTAGCTATGTCCTTCCACTCTGCACCTCAAATCGCTCGATCATCAAACTTATGAATCGCCCTCCACATATCAGGAGGCAATATCAATCCAAAGAAAAGATCAATATCAACTAACGTCATAATGCACGAAGAAATAGCGCCCTCCACAGAAAACTGCTGGATTTTTACGTGGGTCAGGCAAAGCATTCTTAAGTGCCATAACATCTGCTCTATTCCATGGCGTATAAACCCAATTATATATAAAATAGCCCTTTGCATCTTTAGACATCTTATCATCATCCGTACCATCCCCTCTAGGAGGGACATAGAAAGGCGCAGCTTCCCGCATAGGCATAACATTAACCGCAACACTCTTATCTGATCCATAGATAGGGCACTCTCTGGAATTCTCCGTCGATCCAGACGCTGATGGATCCGTCGCCTCATCCCGTAACAGAATCAACCGTCGGAAAAATTCATCCGCCTCTGAAAGAACAAAAATACCTTTACGAAAATTCTCACGACCAACTGATATATCTTTAGGTTCCAACTCAGGAGATTGCTTCCTAAACCGCTCAACAACCTCATCTGAAAAATGATCTAAAAAATATAATCGTTCCTTATCAGACCACTTACTCATAAGATCATCAACCCCTGAAACAGTTATAGCATTAACATTAAGTTTACGAGCAACCGAACGCAATTCCGTCATACGCTCAGTAGGTAACCTGGTACGCTGTTTATCCTGATTATCCTCGTCCGATTCCTCATCCGGAGCCATAGGCTGAACATACGGAGGCGGGCAACGATCTAACAATGAAAAATCATCTAATTCATTAGTAAGGACAGGATAAAGAGGACGTCGAATAGGAAACTGACCATTAACTTGTAAATTACGTTCTCGACTCTCTTTCTCTTTCTGTTCCTGCAATTCCTTCTCCTGCAGCTGTAAAGCTTTATCACGAGCAGCCTTTCGCTGCTCTTTGTCCGCCAAGGCTTCTTCACGCTTCATTCGTTCACGCACCGCTTTCTCCCACATACGCACACAATCGAACATATCCTGTCTAGACCTGCGCTGAAACAAACATTGTTACACATACTGAACTTTCCGTAAGTCGAACGACCCATGTAGTGGCCATTGCAATTCACGATCAGTTTTGGTATATTTGTGCCATAATGGGCTATACATAATGGGAGGAAGGCCACATTTAATGTACATTTCGCGATTAGGAGTTCCCTCTGGGGGAGCCGGCTGAGATTCATTTAATCGATAATGGGTACCATTTCCAAAGCAGCACATTCCTCTGAGAGTGCTGAGAACAGGCATGTTCAAAATATCACGAAAACGCGATATTACCACAAATGGCACTTAAATGTACTTTACGCACAGTGTGCCGTTCAAAACAAATTCAAAATCAGAGAGATATCCCTACATGCCTGCCTATGTGAGGTGCACTCCACATATAATTCAAATCATAGGTCCAAACGTTAGCTAACTCATACAAATTCAAATTCAAAAAGCCACAGTAAGTGTCAATAGACTACCTTACCAAACATAAGCTTACCAAATATTTTCAAAAGAGTCCAGATTCCAACTGCCAAGTTCCGTAACCGAATCTGCCAAACGGGCACTACACGACAAGCCAAATGATCAGGATCTCAGTCCAAGACCAGATCAGAAGGAAAGGAAAAAACACCGTGGGTGCCAAGAGTCGGGTCACTCAGTGGCAGCGTACGCGTCCATAGCGAGTTTCCAATCCTTCGTCGTGACCTCTCCTTCGGGCATCCGAGTCGCCGATGAGTCCCTTCGTGGTCGCCAATTGAGGTATCGGGTTCTGTCAGGCCTACATACTCTGCAAAAACTCTCGAACACCATATAATGGAAATTGGCACGGAAACTGGAAATGCAAAAGACAAGTTTATTAGGACCCCATGGGGTGCTGGTACATTCCTACAGCACCCTTCGGCAATGCAAGAAGTATCACACCGAACATCGGTGCGCGACCTCTTTTATACAGTTTAACAGCAATAAAAAGGTAGGCGGTATACATTTGAGCAGTTTTAGGTACATATAAGGACATTTTTGGAACAAAGCCAGCATGTGGGAGGGGCTTAATACCACTGGTCAGTTTGGGGAACATTCCTAAGAAGTGACCACTCGTTAGTCCAGAGATCAGGTGTACGCATGCGCGAGACTGACCATTGCTAAAAATAGCCTGTTGCTGGGCAGGGTAAAGGTTCATTGGCATGGTGGAAGGACGAAAGGGCACGCTGACCACGAGGCCGCATGTTCATACAAAATGGAAGCCACCAAATACAAAATGGCCCCCGAAAATTTGGTCAAGTTAACAGTAAGAGCTCGTGTAGCTGAGCTAAACGCTAATTCAGGTACTGCCAAATTACGACAGCACGGCGTGTCTTCTTCTTCTTGATCTTCTTTCTTGTTTCAAATCGGGAGCTCCAACGTATTGTAGAAAGATATCGCAATTTTATGAATGGGTTGGACCTTAAAATCAATATTACAAAAACATTCACAAAGTACTCAGGTACGGGATCCAAGAAAACAATGGACATCTTCATCGACAGTAAAAAGCTGGAAAGAACATACACATATCCAAATTTGGGCATCCTAATTGATAATAAGTCCTCATGTAAACAGGCGATAGAGACAAGGAAATTATTGTTTCTCAGGGCGACGACCCTCCCCTGATAGCATTTGAGCAATGGATGGGCAAAAGGTCAGCTCCTGAAATGCTTAAGATATTCCAAGCCAAATGTATAAGTGTAGCTTGTTATGGAGCAGGGGTTTGGGGTCACGGGAAGGTGGATGTGCTTCAGAAAATCGAGAATAGTTTCTTGAGATATCTGTTAGCATTCATTTTTATTACTTTATTTGGTTAAACAGCAGTAACCATGAAAGTACACAACATAAAAAACATTAGCACTACCACAGAGTTCTTCATCCTATTGTTGCCACTTAGAACTGGGTACAGTATATATTTCAGATACCATCAAACTTCAACCAATTCTTCTATGGCATCGGGTTATGACGTCTCCAAAAAACGAATTAACTCGAAACCTTCTCTGTGACTGTCTTTTGTTAGAAAATAGACACAAAATTAGTTGGCTTGCTTATGTAAAAAACTTTTTTTATGACTTGGATCTGGAGAAATACTATCTGTCTCCCCTAACTATCTCTGAAGTATTAAAAAGCTCTTTAAAGAAGATTTGCATGTCACACCTGGAAGAGCTAAGACTAAATACAGAGATTGGAAAGAGCTCAGTCCAGCATATATTAACTATCCAGACTACCTTCCGCATTCAGCCCTATTTAATATTTAAGATGAGCAACTTCGACAAATTATTATTGACCCGTTTCAGGCTC
Organism: Lissotriton helveticus; assembly: GCF_964261635.1. Classification (NCBI taxonomy): domain Eukaryota; kingdom Metazoa; phylum Chordata; class Amphibia; order Caudata; family Salamandridae; genus Lissotriton; species Lissotriton helveticus. The sequence goes on from NC_136064.1 coordinate 131,056,159, forward strand.
AAGATTTTTCATCATCTGGTGTCATTTCCTCACGTTAACGACTGGTCTAAGAATCTTCCAGTATGACCTTGTGATGATGTTTCCCCCCAGTCTTCGATACACATTGTTCTATTTTGTAGATTTTATATTGAGCCTAAAAAAAATTGGATAATGCCAATCTTAAAAATGTTGGGACTAAGCACCTGCCGTCCAGCCTTTTTAGCTCTCCAATTTGCAGAGGAGGAGTCATACACAAAAAATGTTGCTTGTTTTCTCAAATTTTGTGTTATTACAGAGTAAACCTTGGTTAAAAGTAGTTTTTACTATCTTAAAGAACTTGGTTATACCCCAAGAAAACTGATGAATTGGAAATTTTTATTGTACTATACACTGTTTTAACATTTTTATCTGTATTACGATGCGTGATAATTATATTGTTATCCATGTATTTTTATGAACTTTTATGGTTTTCTTCGAATTTGGAAACCGAATAAAGAATTTTTGAATTTAAATTCGAACTTGTCAGACTTCAGTGTTGCCAATATGGTGCTGTGGAGTTCGTAATGACAACCTCCCAGCACCATATACCCCTAATGCCATCACTGTACTTACAGTGCCCAGGAATCTCCCTGGGTCATGTAGTGGCACAGGGCTCATGCACCTGTGCCCACACCACTGGCATAGTGCACCCAGCTCGAGGGGTGACTGAGGTATGCTAGGGCAGTGGGTTTGTGGGCATGGCACACAGCGATGTGTGTCATATCGACTCTCTGTTTAGTTCTGCACTAAGTCACTCAGCCTGCCAAGGCAGTGTGTGGGTGTCAAGGTACAGGTCCCCTAAGGGTGGCACCTTAAATGCTGCAGCCTGTTGGGGTCTTCTCTGGTCACAGTGCCCTGGCCATCTAGAGTACCTTTTACCAGGGGCTGACCTGTGGCCAGAGATGCCAATTGGGTTTAGATTTCAACACAGTTTTAGGGAAGGAACACAGGCCCTGGGTACCTGGTTGGCAGGCGACCAGGGCACACTCAGTCAAAGTACATCAGCCATTCAGCAAAAAGTGAGGGCATATCATGCAAGAAAGATTGTCGACGGCGTTTTAACCCTCTGTACAGTGTAGGGTATCTTTAGGATCTATCATCGTAGGGACACCTGAAAGGTAATGGACCAGCTCCTGTGGAGAGTGTGGCACCGTGCTTAGGATAAGAAAGGGATACTCACATGGGTCCCAACTCATAATCAGAACTTGATCCATCTTGATATCGCTTTGCCATCTTCCACACTTGTGGATCCTTACATTGTGCGAATTCATGTAATAGCCTGCTCACCACCCACCTCACACTTGTGCTCCCGGCTAGGAGCCATGTGAGTATCCCATTCTTATCCTTAGCACAATGCCACACCCTCCACACGAGTCCATTATCCTTTGGGTGTCCCTACGATCATAGGTCCTGAAGATACCCTACATTGCACACAGGGTCGAAATGCCATCAACAAGTTGCATACACGAACCATTGTTCACCAGCACTGATCACTGTATCTAGCGCTGTATAGTGTACATATACATGTAAATGGTTGTTTATATGAATCATTGGAAACGTTGTGTATATTTCACATATATGTCACTAATTTTCTAGGTTCCGTTTTTCACTGGGACACCTTTCACTCAGAACTATATGTTCAAATGTATTACTTTGTAACAGTATTTTACATTTCAACGATTATATAAATATTTTTGATTAAAAAATAAATCCAATCCAATTTCACTATAACCCAATATATTACTATTGTGCTCATATTCATTGAGATTGGATGTATGACGTTACAACGCATACTTTTACTCCGCGTACCATTACAACGCGGTATTTACAACGAATACCGTTACAACGCATAGCGCTTTGGGGTGCTGGATAGTGGTAAGTATAATTTACTATTCTAACTCCAGTCCCCGTGGACCCTAGGGAAGGTGTTGGATAGTAAATTAAACTTACCTCTTATCCTAGAGCGCCCCCCAGCGCAATGCGTTGTAATGTCATGCGTTGTAATGCCCGCGTTGTAATGGTAGTGCGGAGTAAAAGTTGCGTCGTAACGGGTGTATACCTTGAGATTACTTCAATAAGTGTCCACAGGAGCCTTTTTCTTTTGATAATAAGTTTATTACCCTTGTTCCGCGCGAGTAGGGTTCCCTTGTTCCTGTCCTACTCATTTCATTGGGCAACAAGAACACCACATAATTTTCTTATGCATCAAGAAACAGATGTGCCCAGAAAGATTTTAATTTTTTATTTTATATTTACAAATTTGTCGCAAACAAATTGTAATAAGTAAATTCCACCACTGCGGATATTCGCTAAATCGGTGTGATTTTTTCAAAGTCTAATAAACATATTAATAGATATTGTAATTAATGCTTGTGATCAGTAGTTTACTCATATGACATATAAAGTGAGAGTTGCATAAGTAATTGTATGGTCAACACTGTTTTATTATATTTCCAGGAATCGCAAATACATTGGTGTTCAACGATATGTTGGCATTCACGAATATCACATGACTATAGACTAAAGATATTTAAATGGACAAAACACATTTCAGTCTTCTAGAAAGGAAGTCCCCACACAGTTTTCTTTTCTTCACACTTCCAGTGTTGTTATTGGAGGTTCTTTTTTCAGCACCTGCTCTTTTCTTCCTAAAATTCATTTTGCAGATTTTTTGGAAATTCTTCCAACTAATATGGCATCTGGTGGCACAGAAGATCAGCAGCAACTCCCTGATGAAGACTGTTCTTTAGAGGAGGAACACCCGATCAAGAGTCAATCAATCTTGTGGGAATATTTTGCCATCCCCTCTGGGAGAATGACATGTGAATTGTTCTTTGTGTGACAAGATCCTCTCCAGGGGTATTTCAACTAAATATTCATGTGGCCCAACAAGTATGTGGACCCCCCTGAAGATGTACCCCTCCAACCACTTGGCAAAAGCCCAGAGGGAGTGCAGTGTAGCAGATGCATCAATGTCAGCTGTGACACTGAAGGAAGTGGCCCGAAAGGGTCACCCGGGTCACTCATGACCACCTCTCAGTCTTCCTTACCAAATAAAGAGTTGTTGAGACAGTGGAGAACATATGTATACCAATAACTGTTTATTCATATACGCTCAGAGCGGGGTCACATCTGTCCAGTCTCGAAAGAGTGCTACTGAGGGAACTGAACAATCACAAGCATGGATACATTATGCATTAAATGGTTAGTCAAAGACATGCCCACAGTGGAATTTTCCAGGCTAGTGTAGCTAAACAGTGAAAGACAGATAAAGACATGTTTTTGCTCCTGTATCTTGCACAACCCGGCCCAGTCATAGGCTGCTTCACCCTGTGCTATGAGTACTGGACAGGTGGGAGAGGGCCTCTCTCTTGTGGGAAACCTATGTGCTGGTACTAACTGTTCATTATTAGAGAAACAAAACGTATTAAAGGAATTTCTCGGAATACAAGAAGGATTAGTTTCGATCATCACACAAAATGGAAGATAAAAGCAAATGGCATAGCGAATGCTAACTTATACATGACATTATACGTGCAGCAATGGACCTAATCTACCCACACCCATTGCACCAGGGGACCCTAGACACTACTGAGGTCTAGCAACAGCCCCCTAAGAAGTCCCAGGAGCTTTAAAGAATCAGGACATTTTGTTTGGACTTCAAAAACGTCTGCAATGTAGGGGAACAATTGATTGCTGCAGTTATGGAGGCAACACAACTTCATAAGTGTTAAATCTTTTTGCTGAGTAACTCTTACATCCTCAGTTTTGAGTTTTTAAATTAAACTCTTCCCAGTTGTTTTAAAGCAAATTAAACATGCTAAAAACATAAAATAAAGTTCAGAAAAATCACAAAAAAACAAAGGTTATCATTAGAACCATCTTTCTTGGTTTAAAAAAAAGATAAACTGTATTAATGTGTATGTAGAAAGAACGTAAGTAAATGAGTTTCTTTGTTAATGAGTGAGTGAGTGAATGTGTGAGTAAGTAGATGTGTAAGTGTTTGAGTGAGTGAGTGTGTTGGTGAGTGAGTGGGTGTGACAGTCACTGCATGAGGTGATGAACCAGTGTGTGAATGTTTGTATCGGTAAGTGAGTGGGTACATGAGTGGTTCTATTGGTAAAGGAGTGAGTGTAAATGGCTGTATGGGTATGTTAACAGCTGTGTGAGTGGCTGCATGGGTGAATGAGCAGATGTAGGAGTGACTGTATGAGTGATTGAGTGGGTGTGTAAGTAGATGTATTTGTGTGAATGAATGTGTGAATCGCTTTATCGGTTTGTGAATGAGTATGTGAGTGTGTGTTATAGGTAAGTGAGTGGGTTTAAAAGTGGCTGCAAATCGTTTATGAAATGCTGCATGGGTAGGTGTATGGGTCAGTGAGTGTGTGTGTGAGTGTCTGCATAGGTGAGTGATTGGGGTGCCAACGGTTACATGGAGACTGACGGTGTGTTAATGATTGTATGGGTCACTACGTGGGTGTATGAGTGGCTTTATTGGTGAATGAGTGAGTATGAGTCTCTGTATGGGTGGTTCAGTGCATATGAGTACCTTGAAGTACTAAAAATTATATACCATAGAGCTATACTTACCAATAGCCCATATACCTTATTTATCAAGAATATGTCAGTCGGCAATGGAGAAGGTTCAATAATTTTTTTTGCAAAGCGCCCTATATAGGGGAGCCTCACTCTCGTCACAACCCTCAAAGGTGCACAGAGGAGACTGCTGGATTACATTCAAAACAGTGCATATATACTTTCAGCATACCTCATGGAAACCCCGTACATGGAAAAGTACCACTTCTGTTGAAGCCAACAGGAAAACCCATATAAGGCACAATTGATTGATTCGAAACTCAGCTCAAGTTATTCCGGGGGTAGGTCAGTAAAGGTGCCTCCCTTTCGTTCTGGGGCACGGGAGAACAGGCATGGCGCCTGCAAGAATGTGCTCATCCTACAAGAAAGACAGATGCAACTTTGAGTTTCCTAAGTTAGAATCAATGGTCCGTTCATAGGCCAGGCCGGCCTCTCAGGCTCTCTACACAGTAGCAGGTCACGTGCTTTACTAACTAACAAAAGAGACACGGGGAAATGAAACCAAAATGGAGTTTGTTCAGTTTAGGCCCACTTCTTAATGTGGGCATGGTTCGAGTGTATTTGCAAGGGGTTTTCCTAAGGTAGCATTGATATATTGGATACATTAAGCCAACATTATTTAAAATTGATTTTATATTCCTTCAACCTGTACAAATGGGTGAGCGTCTATTTCACTGACTGTATGAGAGACTGAGTGTATATTTTAGTAGCTGTATAGGTGATTGACTGGCTGTGTTAGTAGCTCTATAGGTGACTGAGTAGGCATATGAGTGACTGGGTGAATGAGTGGATGTGTGTGTAACTATATGGGTGAGTGAATCGGTGTTTCAGTGGTTAAATGGCACATTATCTGGGTTTCTTAGTAATTGTATGGGTGAGAGAGTGACTGTGTGAGTCCTGTATGGGTTGTGGAAAATAGAATATTATCGTTATGTATGTCCCATCATACACCCTCTCTTCCACGTCCCGAGTTCATCATGACGATAACTAGTAAATTCAGTCACATTAACGTAAGGTTGCACGCAAACACATCTCTTCTTCAAACTGCAACTGCACATTCTTATGGTCAAGCCGATTACGAGAAACGAGCCCCCGTTGTAACCACCCCCGCTTATGGGCAGACCGATTCTGACAAATAAGCCCCCGTTTGCCAAGACACACGACCAATTCCGAGAAACCGACTCCTGTTTGCTAAACACATGACACCAGACATCCTGTCACGACCATTTCTCTATTTCTTATGTAAGGAACCAGCCTAGGGTTATTTCTCAACTCTCTGCCTCTGCCATGACTTCCTCGTGATTATGACACAGTTACGTCACTACTGCCATGATCTCTGTATGATTGCCACTTTTTCTAACTGAATAATACCCAAGGTAAGCTCCTTCCTTTTTTTGATGTATAAATGCTATGTGTTCTTTTATTAAAGTAGAGACCATTCCTGAGCCTCCTTAGGTGACGGAGCTCTACCTTAACTCGAGTTACTGAATAAAGACCCTGAATTCTAACCACCACGGACTCTGCTCTTCATGCTTGACCTTATTGATATTATAGAAATTCCGATCAAGGTAAATTACTAAAATATTTACCACAGGGTGAACAGTTATCTCTGTGAGTGGTACTATTTGTGAGTGAGGGGGTTGATTGTAAGTAAGTGGGTGCAAGACTGGGTATGTTAGTGGCAATATGGTTGGGTGAGTAAGTGTGCGAGTGAATCAGTGACTGTATGAGAGATTGAGTATGTATGTCAATAGCTCTATGGGTGATGACTGGCTGTTTTTGTAGATGTGCAGATGAATGACTGGCTGTGTCGGTAAATGAATGGGTATGTGACTGAGTAAGTAAGAGGTTGTATGGGTGAGTTAGTGGATGAGTGAGTAGGTGAATGGGCGAGTGAATGGGTGGGTGAGTGATAGCATTGGTAAGTGAAGGGGTACATGAGTGGCTGTGTATGTCAGTGAGTGACTCTGTGAGTGCCATATGTATGAGTGACTATCTCTGTGAGTGGTAGCATTGATAAATGAGTGGGTGTGCTACTTCCTGCATGGGTAAGTGAGTAGGTCCATGAAAGCCTCTATGGATGAGTAACTGGGTGTGTGTGAGTAGGTGTATGGGTGTATCAATGGGTATGACAATGGCTTTAAGAGTGAGCAAGCTGATTAGTGAGTGGTTGTAAATGGTTAATGGGAGGTTGTATAAATAGGCGTATGGGTGAGTCAGTGGGTGTTTGTGTATTTGTATGGGAGAGTTAGTGGGTGTTTGAATGACTGCATGGGCAAGTGAGTGAATGAGTGTATCAGTGACTGTATGAGAGACTGAGTGGCTGTGTTAGTAGCTGTATTGGTGAGTGGTTGGCTTTGTCAGTAAATGTTTGGTTGTGGGTTTGTTAGTAGCTTTGTAGGTGAGTGATTAAGTGTCTCAGGGGTTGGATGAGAGAGTGACTGGGTGTTTTTGAGATCGCATGGGTGATGGGGTGGGTGTATGAGTGGCTGTATGAAGGAGTGAGTCAGTGTGTTAGTAGCTGGATGGATGAGTGATTGTGTGTGTCAGTGGGTACATGGGAGAGTGAATGGACGTGTTAGTGTATGGGTGACTGAGTGGGTGTATGAGTGGCTGCCTGGATGAGTGAGTGTGTGTGAGACTCTGTATGAGTGAATCAGTGTGTTTCAATGCCTGTAAGAGTAAGTGAGTGACTGTGTATGTGACTTTATAAGAGACTGGATGTGTGTGCTCCTAATTGTATGGGTGAGTGACTCTCTGTGTTAGTAGCTGGATAAGTGAATGACTGGGTGTCAGTATTAGTAACTAAATAGGTTTGTGAGTGCAAGTATAAGTGGGTCTATGGGTGAATTAGTGGATGTGTGAGTAGGTTTTTGGGTGAGTGAGTGGGTAGGTGAGTAGCAGTATGGGTAAGTGAAGGGGTGACTGAGTAGTTATATAGGTGAGTGAGTGACAGTGGGAGTGCTCTATGGATGAGTGACTATCTCTGTGAATGGTAGTATTGGTGAGTGAGCAGGTGTGTTAGTTCCTATATGGGCAAGTGATTAGATGCATGAAAGCCTCCGTGGGTGAGTAACTGGGTATATGAGTGGGTGTATGGGTGTGTCAATGGGTATGTCAAATGCTTTAAGGGTGAGTAGGTAGGTGTGTGAGTGGCTGTAAATGGTGAATGAAAGGGTGTATGAGTGGGTAAATGGGTGAGTCAGTGGGCGCTTGTGCATCTGTATGGGGGAGGTAGTAGGTGTGTGCATGACTGCATGGGTAATTGAGTGTGTGTGTGTTATTTTATGTTATGTTATGTTATGTTGTAAAAGGTTTTGTAGCGCGCTCAAATACTCTGGAGTGTCCTGGCGCGAACTCATGCATAGAGACAGAAGGAATGTAAATGGAAGTTATAGTGCCATGGTAAAAAGATGCATTTTTAGTAATTTTTTAAAGAGATGGAGATCCTGAGTGGCGCGAAGTTGCAAAGGAATTGCATTCCAAGCCCTTGCTGCTTTTACAGAGATGGATTGTCCACCTAAACGTTCCCGCTGGAATCGTGGGAGAGCCAGCCAGCACTGGTTGGCTGACCTAAGGGGGCGGTTGGGGACATACATAGAGAAACACCTCCTCAGGTAGTGAGGTCCTTGACTATGTGTGGCTCTGAAAGATAGAACCAGAGTCTTAAACAGAATCCGTTTGGCCACTGGCAACCAGTGTAGACTACGCAGATGTTCCCGTACGCTAGACCTCCTCGAGATGTTAAAAAGAAGTCTAGCGACAGCGTTCTGAATAATCTGAAGACGCTTGATCAAGTAAGCTGGGATGCCGATGAACAAGGCTTTCGCATAGTCTAAATGAGAAAGGATAAGGGCAACCGACACTGTTTCTTTGGCCTCCCTCGGAAGCAAGGGAAAGAATCTGCGTAAAGCTTTGAGAGTGCCAAAGCAGTAGTAGTAGATAAGCTTTATTCGATATTTATCATAAGAGCATAACATATAAAATCCACAGTGAATAAACAACCATCCTTTAAAACCATTGTAATGTTCATTAAATTACAACCATTAAAAACCACAATATGTACAAGCTTAAAATGATGATTAAATGCATGAATCCATTATCACAAGGCGAAAAAAGAAGGGAATAGCAGCTTAACATTCTTATTCTTTTAAGGGGATATTACATCAGGTCTATCACCCCATGTCTATCAGATTTAAAGACCTTTTACATTCTTGCCTGTGCCTTTGTTCGTATCAGCCAGGCGCATCCCAAATATTTAGCTACTCTACATACCAATGTCAAAGAGGAAGTATCTGTTTTCAGGATGCACAATGCAACAGCGTGGCTCATGAAACCCAGCACTTTACATACTGGTTTGAGTCATTTCGCTCTAGCTTTCCCGTAAGCCGGGCATGCTAGGAAGAAGTGGGTAATAGACTCATCGGGATGTGCACAGCTTGGGCAAGGGGCAGGGACTGAATTTGGCCCTTTCCATGATGCTATGATGTTGTTAAGTGGCAGGGTCCCAAATCTCATCTTCATATATAGGGTCCTGTCCCTAGGGACCTGGATTAAGTCAAGATAGGGTTCTAGTCTACAGATGTTTCTATGTACAAAGAACCCCTCAGTGAGTTTCCCAGCCTTTGAAATGGATAGATCACGCATCTGCACCCAATCCCAGTAAGCACGCTTTAAATCCTGCTTAGATGGCGGGATCTGGCTAGCCCATGCCTCACTTAATCCGATGTCACCAATAAGCTGCTTAAGATCAGCTAACCATTTTATCCTGTTCTCCATATAAACTGACATCAATTCATCAAGGGCAGCAACATATTTGGACAGCTCAATGGTTCTCCTTAGTCGGGCCCAAAAAAGCAGGGGGTGTAACCCCGCAATATCTCAAATAGACCGCCTTCCCGTATCATAAAATAAAGTCTTCAAAGGGGTAGAGGCGGGAAGCGAAATAAGGTCTCTTAAAAATGTATTTTCAGACAGTCTTCTCCATACCCCAAAGTTCTGCCCCGTAGAGGGCCAAAGGTAAAGCTTTTCCATCGTAAATTGTGAGCGCCGGGGCGACTGGCCTGCTCGCAGACAGATGTTGTTCTCGGACAATCGCCCCTGACACCCGCTTGTAGTTTAGAAGCATCTTGTCCAAATTGGAGATACATTTCATATTTTTGGAAATTCGGATTCCCAGATAGTCAAAGGACTCAACCACATCCAATGGGTCGTAATTTAAAGTAATATTATTCCTAAAACGTTTGGAGGGGTTGATAGTCATTAACTTCGTTTTGCTAGTGTTAATAGTCAACCCTTGCTCCTTACAAAATGAGCTAAATCTGTTCAAGAGCTTTTGGAGGCCGCCTGGTGACTTGGAGATCAAGAGACTGTCGTCGGCAAACAAGAGGGTTGGTGTCTTCTCCCCCGCCAATGTGGGAGCGTCTGTTGGTTCCTCATTGAGGTGATCCCACCACCGTGTTAATGAATAGTGAAAATAGGGTGGGGACCAACACGAATCCCTGGCGTTCCCCCTGTTTACCACGATCCTCTCTGTCACCTCTCCTTGGGATCCCCACCTAATTCTTGCATAATTACCAATATGCCATCTTTTAAAAAAATCAAGAATATAGGACGGGATATCCAAGTGCCGAACCACCTGCCAGAGCTTGTCCCGAGGCACCAGGTCAAAAGCAGTCTTCAGATCTATGAAAGCCAGGTACAAACTGCCTTTCCCTAAAAGCACTGACTTCCAATAGATCATGAAGAATCTAAAGACCTGGTCGATTGTTCCCACCTTCTGCCTGAAGCCTGCTTGGAAGTGGGACAGGATGTTTCCATCCTCTATCCATGTTGTAATCCTCATATGAGAAGAACCCTGCCAACCACCTTCTGTATCACGTCAATCAAACTGATTGGCCAGTAATTGGCAGGATCCTCTCTATTCCCTTTTTGGAATATTTGTACTACCTTGGCTGCTTTCCAGGAATATGGAACGGCAAATCCTCTTACTATCAGGTTCATAATAAGTAGGATGAATTGGGCCCATGGCTTGGGATCATGCAGAAGCAGGTCCCCGGGAAGTCTATCCGGGCCTGCTGCCTTTCCTGGAGCAATACTATTTATTGCTAGCTCCACCTCGTGGAGCTCAAAACTATCCATTATCTCAGAGGCTCCATGAATAACTGGGGAAGTTTCAGTGGTTGTAGACACAGAGCATTCTTCCCCTGAATAGAGATGGGAGAAGTGTTCTTGCCACTGCAGGCAGGTAATGTGATTGGGGATTGGGTCCAATATTTTCCTATCCCTACAATTAATTATATTCCAATAGGATGGCATCCCTCTGCATCGAGGCCTCCTTCAGTTCCTGCCAGTGAACCTCCTCCCAGTTTCGTTTTGCCTCCACCAAAGCCTTCGCATACTCTTTCCTGGCTATTTTAATTGCGATTGGGTCCTTCATCCTAATTCTGAGCGCTACAGCCGCCCTTTTTCGCCTACAATTAGAGGAGTACCAAGGATTATTAGACCTTGCTTGGACGTACTTTCTAGCGAATTTCCCTTCTACAATGAAGAGAAAACTCAGCTTATCTATTGCATCTTGATAAAAACTATTAAAATTGGGTTGCTTCCCCGTACCACTATAGAGCGACATCAATTCTCTATTCTTGGAGTCAACCTCCTCCCTAATACTTTGTAACTTATCTTCTTGTTGGGAGACTTTGTGCAATTTCAGGCGACGCTTACAATTAGTGGGGGTTACCTGTCTACTTGACATTATGGGGCTGTTGCGCGCCTTAGACCCGGACAGCTGACAGATATTATTTACTTGTAAGCAGAGCGGGTTGTGATCACTATCCGAAGAGGGCACGACTATCATATCAACTAAATCCCCCCAAAGTAGGACATCGATGAGGATGTAGTCTATCCTGGACGGGGAACTTAATCGATTAAAAGTTGTATAAATAGGCATATGGGTGAGTCGATTAAAAGTGTTTGCTCCATTTAAGTCGGAGCGCTTTCTCCCATTTACACCTCTTAAACCATATTCCAGACTGAGGGGGTTAATTTGAATTGCAAGCTGGGCTCTCTTTTTAATGGGATCCAAACTAAGGGGTGGGATGGCCCATTTTGCATCCTCTACAGCAATTCCTACAAGGTCACCTGTACTCAAAGATTCAAAGGTGACATTGAAATCCCCAGCTAAAATAATATTATAGTGAGGCGAAATGGTTGCTAACATACTCTCTAAGGAAGATATCACGGGAGATGTTTGGGCGCCTGGTGAGCCTCTAGCATAAATATAGAATAGATCTAGAGCCGGACCATTAGGTGAACCTTTAACGGTCAAATGCAGGATATCCCATGAGTAACAAGTGTGGGTAGAACCAACCAATTGAGGGCTATACTAATCCAAATTTGCAAACCCCCCGGTGGTCGCCCTTTACCAGAACTAATTGCAGGGATACAATAAGAAGTAGAACCTGATTTATGGAGGGGAGTTAGACTCCACGTTTCCTGAAAAAGGCATACTTCGTATTTTTCCGCAAATCTATGCCATTCTGGAAGCCGGAGTTTCTTCTCTAGCCCTGCTATGTTCCATGAAAGAATGTTCAAAGTTACTGGATTAGGCCTTTTATTCATGATTTCTGCTGCTACACAATTTGAGACACCAAGTCCTATCTGGGCGCTACCTGCATCCGGACAGTGTCCCAATGGGGGTCCTAGGCCTAGAGATTGTGCTAATGGTTGATTTTTTAATGTGATCCTCAAATGTAAGGTTTTCACTAAACCACACTCCCAAGTTGTTTGTCGGGTGGCCACAATAGATCTCTGAAATTGGTTAGAAAATCTCCGTAGAGGAGAACTTCAGATTTTCCCTCATTGCACTTCAGTTGAGCAAGTGCAAGCCAACGGAAGACCGATGAGAGGCAGAGCTGGATAGAAGAGGTATTCAGATCGGCACCTGGCCAAGTGAACAGTAGCTGGGTGTCATCGGCGTAGGCAATGATTTTTGCACCCAGTTGTTCGGCCAAGAAAATCAGAGGGGTCAAATAAATATTAAACAACAGGGGACTGAGAGTAGACCCCTGAGGCACCCCGGTAGATAGTGTCCTGGCTGAGGACGCGTGGGGTGGCCTCCACACCTATTGGGTCCCAATATTCAGGAAGGATGTCAGCAACTCTAAGGCGGAGCCGGCAATACCAATTAGATAGCCTGGTGAGAAGAAGCTGATGGGGCACCGTGTCGAAGGCGGCAGAGAGGTCTAACAAAATCAATGCCGCTCAGCCGCCTCTGTCCAGGCACTCCCTGATAGCCTCTGACATCTCAACCAGTGCTGCTTCAGTGCTATAGGCAGCACGAAACCCTGACTGGGCCGGGTGCAAAGCATGGGAGACCTCCACAAAGGCGTCCAACTGGCAAAATGCCATTTTCTCACAAACCTTGGCCAGCGCCGGTAACAAGGAAATAGGTCCGTAGTTAGATGGAACCGACGGGTCCAAACCTGATTTCTTTAGGAGCGGCAGTAGTTTGGCTTGCTTCCAACAGATCGGAACTGTAGCTGTCGTAAAGGAGAGGTTAATAATCTGAGTAACCTCTGCACAGTCCGCTTCTCTCACCCCTCCCAGGACACAAGCCGGACACAGATCGGTGGGAGACCCTGATTTCATGGACTTCAGAACAGCCAGGATGTTCACATCAGCAGAAGGAGAAAATTCCCTAAACTGACAGTTGGGGAGCTTAGGGGGGGCAGTGAAGGCTGAGCCGGGACCTTCTGATTGAAACATACTGTGTGCAGACTGTCCTGGATCTTCACGATCTTATCCACAAAGAAAGAGGACAGATCTTCGCACCACTGTTCAGAGGAAGACAGTGAAGGTTGCTCGGCACAAGGAGAGAGAAAACTCTTAAAGATGGCAAAAATGTCTTTGCTGTTATTATTAGCCTTGGCGATCCTTCCTGCGTAATAGTTGCCTTTTGCTCTCCTGATGGCGGCATAATATTCTCTCTGGGCGAGTCGTATTAGCAGTTGGACAATAGCCAAGTCTCCAGCACCGTTCAAGATTTTTACAGCCCAATTTAATTTCACGCAAAGTGTGAGAGAACCATGACTTGAAGGGAGAAATGCGTTTTGTGCAGCTGGACCCCTGATTCACAGAAGACACAACCCCCCACCAATCCAGGCGTTAAAACGCTGCACTGCTTCCGATACCTCAGAACCCAAAGAAGGACGGCTCTGAGATAAAGTATCAGATAACGCAGGGATATTGATCTTCCTGGGGCAAACATTAGGGGGGGTGACAAAGGCCCCAGAGGGTTTATCTAGTGACCAGGAAAACCTGATCAGATGATGGTCGGACCATGTCTTTGGCCCGGCTTGCTTGAATCCCCTTTCATGAATCGTTTTGGCCACTATAGGAGTGGTAGGGTATGCTCAGACATGAGTCCCTTGCTCACTGCACCATCAGGATTCAAGCAAGCCGGGCCGAAGACGGCTGCAATGCCAGAAACCGGTCCCCGGAAGCTTGTTTCCTTTCCAGTAAAGAATTGGCTTGGTAGTTTGGTCTGCCCTGTTCCCATGATGCACTGGGCCAGGGACAGACTAAATTGCATATAGCCAGGTTCTGAACTGGGAAGGTGCAGTGAGCTAAAAAACGGTGATGGATCAAGCCCTGATCTTTTGACGGGGTATGAGTGTTCTGCTTAATTCAGATGCTCTGTCCATCACCACCCCCTTTCATGAACCATTTGTATGTTGAGCCTGTGGCTTCGGGCAATGGCTGTGAGGGGGCCATGTAGGTGCTGTGTTGTGTAGTTCCTTCCAATCAGTAGGACCTACGTATTGTTCGACAACACAAACTAAGGGCTTGGTGTCAAGACTGATACCGGATACCTCCACAGGATATGTTGGCCTCTAGATCAGCTAGCTCACGGTGCCACCGTTAGCCCTCCTAACCTACCAGGGAGAAAATGGTGTCTGGCAACCACTGAACATGAGAACCCTGACCCCTAAAAGATCATGGAAACAGTACAGAAGAACCTTTTGCTCAGTCACTCATGCTCACTTATTCTTGGAAAACACAGTGGGACATTTTCAATAATATTTGTTGAACAAACGTTATTCTTCCATAAAATATGTGTGCTGCAATGATTAGTAGAGAGAAGCAGAAAAACGTGATTAAAAGCACCAACAGTGTAAATAATAGAAATAGTTCTGCCATATAAATAAGGCAGTAATCTAGTGTACTCCTTCTATGCAAACCTTACTCTAAGTGTACTGAGAGTGTGTGTAGGTATAGTGCCAACAATTCCCCCAAAGAACGATCCAACCCCATTACCTGATGGGAGAAAATGAAGGTAACAAACTGAACACCCCTCATGAGCTGTCAGACCGATGCGTGGTGATTCATCAGCATGCGAGGACCCTCAAGGTCAGTGGAAGTACCTCCTCTGCTAATCTATCTGGAAGCTAATTTTCATAATACAAGGCAGCCTTGCCTTGTACACACATGTTAGTGATGTTATGGATAGATAGATACCCCATTCACCCTGTGGATGAAGATAGTGATAATAATAATATTAATAATAATAATAATAATAATAATAATAATAATAATAATAATAATAATCCACATTTGTAAAGCGCACAATCATCCGTAAGGGTCTCTAGGCACTGGGGGCCGTTGGGAAGATTAAGCAAGCTAGTGCCCAGAGTCACATGGTGCTGGGCTAATCTGCCGTCGGTGCCGGGGATCGAACCGTGATGCAACGATTCCGGAGTCAGTCACCCTAGCCGATGACATGTGTATGTAGTGTGAAACGAGACCTTGTACATGACGTTCAGGGCATTGTAATGTTGTGCAAAGCTAGATGTAAAAAAAAAGTTTCGTTTCAGAGAAACTAATCCAACATTGTTGTGCATGTAAATGTGTGCCAAAGGTCACAGCTCGAAATGTTATATGTGAGGACAATGTAAGAAATGAGCTGTTTTTCTACATGGGGCTAACTCGGGAATATAACACCCACTCATCATACTAAGGGTCAATATCTTAAAAGCTATCTATAAAGCAGGCAGACAATTTTAAACACATAAAAAAAACTACTTTTTAAAAGACTCTAAAAGCCGGCTTCCTACTAAAATATGTATAAAAAGGTTTTAATTGTCATTATATTATTCGAGATCCTAAGCACTCAGAAACCCATCATACCTCGAAAAACAAAAAGCTGTTTTGGTACAATTTGTTTAAAAAGAGACCAAATTGTTCTCACATGGAAAAGGGCAATTGTTTATCTGTTCCGAGTGGTAGACGCATCGTTGCTGTTGCCCACTTTCACGAACATTCTCAGAGGTACACGGTATAGCATGTTTATGGAGCAAAGGTGATTCTATCCAGTTTCCACAGCAGCCGCTGAGGCAGGTGTTGTGTCCCACAGGTTGTCTGCAGAGCCGGTATTCACATCACCAGGAGCAGAAGCATCCCAGGGCGGCTCTAAGAATGCATTCATCATCAATGGAATACGCTGGGGACAGCAATACGAATGGGTCTTTAAGCGCTCCATCAGTACTTTAATGTTCGGTGGCACAACCAATTCTCATCTGAGACATTTCTCCAGGATGCATTTGTGGCTACAAAGCAGGCAGCAGAAGACAGGCTATATGACTATGCAGTCATGTCCGACCGGCCTCTATGACAAGAACCAGTGCTCATTTAGTTCTTGAAGCTGAGGTGTGCTGAAGCAGTGTATCATGCGTTCACAGCAACACAGCACTTGCAGTGCTGTCTCCATTCACATTTGAACTGGGACATCCATTGTGGAGCAGATAGAATAAAATCAGTATTCCCACTAAAGTAGCAGGACAAAAATGCTTCCCAACACCGAGTGTAAGAAAGATGGTATAATTCCATATACCATTTGAAAGGTACTAACCAAACCAGAGCTGATACATTTAAAAAAGTGCACTATTCTTCCAGACATGCAAAAGATACGATGGACCAGCTACCCAAAATGCAATTTTTGTCTAAAGGGAAAACAAGCAACCCTTCCAATTGGGGTCTGATGAATTGAAAGAACCATTACATATGATGATGTCAAGAGTATCCTCAATAAAGATCTTTTGGATTTGAGATCCTGTCGTATGCCGACGACACCCAGATCATGGTTTCCATCACTCAGTCGGTCAATGACTCAGCCTTCAAATTTAGATCTTGCATGGAGGCAGTATCGCAATGGATGGTACGGAACTTTCTAAGACTGAACGGAGAAAAGAGGGAAATGCTGATTTTTGGAGGAAATCAGAATATCTGGTCTGAGAATTGGTGGCCGCCCTCTTTGGGGGACTGCCCTCATCCAACCCACTCTGCCAGGAATCTTGGCGTTTTGATAGATTCGGCTCTCTCCTTCGACCCCCAGGTCAACAGAACGGTGTCCACATGTTGTGCCATCATTAGGACTCTGAGAAAGATTGCCCCATATCTGTCCCCTGATGCTCGTAAACAGGCAACAGTTGCCCTTGTTTCCTCTAGGCTTGATTATTGAAATGCCCTCTATAGCGGCATAAATAAGAAGTCTGTCCATCCTGAACCTTCCAAGGCTTGCGTCTGTAACTCAGGCCAGGAAGGATCTCCATTGGCTACCAATCTATTCCAGGATTTCCTTCAAACTCCTTTGCATGGCCCACAGGGCAGTCTTTGGACTGGGTTCCGAAGGTATCAGGTCTCTTGTTAGCTCCTAAACTCCCAGGAGAACCCTTTGCTCGGCTTCTAAAAACCTGCTTTCGCTTCCCAGATTTATGAGGGCGAGGTGGGGAGGAAGAGCTTTTTCCACCTTGGCTCCCAAGTTATGGAATTCTCTCCCTCCTGAGCTATCTAGTCAACCCTCACTGGTGATCTTCTGCAAACTTCTAAAGACCTGGCTCTTCTTTCAGGTCTATTAGTGGCCATGCAATCGGTACTCTGAGACTGCACGTGTGTTTGTTCTCTGCGCCTTGATGCCCATTGGGCTAAGTTTGCGCAACATAAATCTCCTTAAAAAAATTAAAAAATAAAGTGCGTAAAGTGCTGCCAATTCTCGAAGTGTGAGAATGCTGGAGTACGTGGTCTGTTTAAATCTTTTTTTTCGCTATTTTTTTTTTTTTCGTTGTTATTTTGTGATATTTCGTTGTTTTGTTCTTTGGTCATTACCGCCCTGAGACCTGCCGGTGAGTTGGCGCTATAGAAACCGAAAATAACAATAACAATAACAATTCCCAGACATGAAGTTTGTTGCACTGTCTTGTTCAGGAAAATCATTCGATGTGGTATGAGGCATGCTCTAAATAAGGCCTCCTACCCATGAACCTGCCAATCTTTTGTCCCCAGATAGATTTTGTGTCTATCAAGTCTTTCCAAAAGTAGGAACACTATCTGGACAGTTGGGAAATAAAGGAAGCTGAGTATATCAGCTTAGTGTTTGTCAGCCTATTATTCTTTGCAGGTGTAGGTACAAGCCTATAGCAATACGAGACTGGGCCTGATGTTTCAAAACGTGAATAATAAGAAAAATACTGTGCAAAATTATTGTACTTTTGAGTGACATTTTCAGTCATTTATTTGCTTAGCATGCTTTTTGCTGTTCTCGAACATAGATGTCATTTTGGGCAGGTGGCAATCTACTTTCTTGCTCGACCCAATTTCTCCAGGATAAAAGCGGAGGATGGAGCTAAAGGAATGCCAAAGGCAAGCCCGTCTATGCCCGTCTACGCCTGGACCGCACCTAATGCCGGTCCCCATGGTTGTACCCCTTTAGACCCTTGCCAACCGCTTAGCTATACACAGGAAGCTTTAATCAACCAAAATATCAGCAGTAATTCAGTTCCCTGTCTTCCATTTAGTTTATCAGATATGACGAGATCCCTATCCAATACCTGCACTACCTGCAACAGAATTATTTTAAAGCTGGACACATCGGTACCCCTGCTAATAGTCTGGAGCTGTCAGCTAATCATCCATCCATTTTTGTGCCCTTATCAATTATAGATCACTGGTAAAACACCATATGGAGGGTTTTGATTTTATGCTCAACCAAAACCTAGATCTAGTATTTCATGACAGAAAGATGGGCAGATGATTCTTCAGTCCCTGCAGATTGACAGACCATTTCAAAGAAAATGTGCACGCTGCTTTCAACCCTGTTTTTGTTAAAGGGGTGGAGGCAGTAAACCCAATCACTAAATGGCCTGCTTATCTAATGCCCACCGGGGCAAAGAACAATTTTTGTAGGAAAATAAATGTCAATTACTGGAAGCCCTTCTCTATTAAAAATGGATTTACAGTGGGGATTTTAATTTACATCTGGAAAACTGTTCAGATGTAGAAACAGAACATCTCATAGACAGATTGTCAGGTCTTAGCCTATCCCAAATTGTAGTGAGACACACTCACCTCGTGGATCACCTGCTAGATGGGATTTTCACTAATAACCTCAACGTCAAATTCACCCATGCTTTACCGTTAATTTGGACAGATCATTTTGCAATAATTTGGACTCTAAAATCTCAAAGCAGCTCTTTTACCAGGGTTTATAAACTACACCAGGCAAACCATGCATGGCACAAAATGCAGACCTCTGATCATTTGGGAGAGGGTTACCAATACTGGATCAGTTCAGCTCTCAACGATGTTGCTCCTTTCAGGAGTGATAAAATGAATAATACAAAGTTTTCTCAACCCTGGTTTGATGACTCTCTTAAAGCCATCAAACAGGAATGTTGAAGACAAGAGCGCTAATGGTGCTCAGGTTATAAGAGAGAGGAGCGGGATTAGTATAAATCCTATCTAGGTAACTATAAGACACTCATTTTTGGCTGTCAAATCTAAATATTATACATCACAAATTAATTCAGCTACCAATGTTCCTAAAACTCTTTTCCAAACTATCAATCAATCAATCAAGACATTTGTAGAGCGCACTACTTACCCGGAGGGTCTCAAAGCGCTTGAGGGAGGGGGGGGTGCTGCTACTGCTCGAACAGCCAGGTCTTGAGCTTCTTCCTGAAGGAGAGGTGGTCTTGGGTCAGACGCAGGTCGGTCGGGAGGGAGTTCCAGGTCTTGGCGGCCAGGTAGGAGAAGGACCTTCCTCCTGTTGTCGCTCTTCGGACGCGGGGAACGGCGGCGAGGGCGTGACTGGCTGATCGGAGGTGGCGTTTGGGAGCGTAGAAGTTGATGCGGTTGTTGAGGTAGCTCGGGCCCTGATCGTGAAGGGCTTTGTGTGCGTGGGTGAGGAGACGGAAGGTGATTCTTTTGTTGACGGGGAGCCAATGGAGGTCTCTCAGATGTCCGGAGATGTGGCTGTGTCGTGGGATGTCGAGGATGAGTCTGGCTGAGGTGTTCTGGATCCGCTGGAGTCTCTTCTGGAGCTTGGCGGTGGTTCTGGCGTAGAGGGCGTTGCCGTAGTCCAGACGGCTGGTGACGAGGGCCTGGGTGACCGTTTTCCTGGTCTCGGTGGGGATCCACCGGAAGATCTTCCGTAGCATGCGCAGGATGTTGAAGCACGACGAGGAGACGGCGTTGACTTGTCTGGTCATGGAGAGGGAGGAGTCCAGGATGAAGCCCAGGTTGCGTGCGTGGTCTGTCGGTTTGGGTGCGGTGCCCAGGGCGGGGGGCCACCAGGAGTCGTCCCAGGCGGAGGGCGAGGAGCCCAGGATGAGAACTTCCGTCTTGTCTGAGTTCAGTTTCAGACGGCTGGTCGTCATCCACTCGGCTACGTCTTTCATCCCTTCGTGAAGGTTGGCTCTGGCGGCGGCGGGGTCGTTGGTCAGGGAGAGGATCAGCTGGGTGTCGTCCGCGTAGGAGATGATGTTGAGGTTGTGCTGGCGTGCGATGGCCGCGAGGGGGCTCATGTAGATGTTGAAGAGGGTGGGGCTCAGCGAGGATCCTTGAGGGACGCCGCAGATGACTTCGGTGGCCTCTGACTTGTACGGTGGTAGGCGGACTCTCTGTGTTCTTCCGTTGAGGAAGGAGATGATCCATTCCAGTGCTTTCTCCTGGATTCCAACGTTGCTGAGGCGCTGCGCTAGGGTGCGGTGGCAGACAGTGTCGAAAGCCGCGGAGAGGTCTAGGAGGATGAGGGCCGCTGTTTCTCCGTTGTCCATCAGGGCTCGGATGTCATCGGTGGCAGCGATGAGGGCGGTCTCGGTGCTGTGGTTGGCTCGGAAGCCAGACTGTGAGGGGTTGAGGGATCCATTCGTCTCGAGGAAGGCGGCCAGCTGTTTGTTGACGGTCTTCTCGATGACTTTGGCTGGAAACGGGAGGAGCGAGATGGGGCGGTGATTCTTGAGTTCGGTGGGGTCCGCTGTAGGTTTCTTGAGTAGGGCGCTGAGTTCGGCGTGCTTCCAGCTCTCCGGGAAGGTGGCGGTGTCGAAGGAGGTGTTGATGATGTCCCGCAGGTGGGGTGCGATGACGGCGTCGGCCTTGTTGAAGACATGGTGAGGGCAGGGGTCAGTTGGAGATCCGGAGTGGATAGAGTTCATCATGCGGACGGTGTCATCGGTGCTGATCGGGTGGTGGTGGGGGGCGGTGGTTCGGTCGTGGCGTGCATCGGTTGGGTGCTGAAGCTGTTGTGTATGTCCGCGATCTTGTTGTGGAAGTAGGAGGCGAGGGAGTTGCAGAGGTCTTGCGATGGGGTGATGTCGTTGTTTCCGGCGTTGGGGTTGGAGAGCTCTTTCACGATGTTGAAGAGTTCCTTGCAGTTGTGTGCGTTGTTGTCCAGCCGGTCCTTGAATGCAGTTTTCTTGGTGGCGCGGATCAGTTGGTGGTGCTTCCGGGTGGCAAGCTTGAGGGTGGTCATGTTGTCCGGTGTTGGTTCACTTCTCCAGGCTTTCTCGAGGGCTCGGCAGTTCTTCTTGGAGCTCTTGAGTTCGTCGGTGAACCATGGGGCCTTCTTGCTGCCGGGTCTGTTGGGCGGGGTCCTCAGTGGGGCGAGTTCGTCCGCGCAGTTGCTGATCCACTTCGAGAGGTTGTCGGCGGCCTGGCTGGGGTTCGCTGAGCTGGAGGGAGGGTGCTGGCTCAGGGACGCGGCGAGCTGGTCGGCTATGATCTTGTTCCAGCTTCTTCGAGCAACCTGTTGCAGGTGGTGGTGGATCGTTGTTCTTTTGAAGGTGAAGTGGACGCAGCTGTGGTCCGTCCAGTGGAGTCCGGTGGCGTGGCTGAAGGTGATGTCTTTGCTGGAAGAGAAGACAGCGTCGAGTGTGTGTCCGGCGAGGTGGGTGGGGGTGGACACCAGCTGCTTGAGGCCGAGGTTGGCTAGGTTGTCGAGCAGGGTGATGGTGTTGCGGTTGTTGTTGTTCTCCAGGTGGAAGTTGATGTCCCCCAGGAGGATGTAGTCAGCGGAGGGGAGGGCCTGCGGGCTGATGAAGTCGTCTATGTCCTCGCTGAATTGTGTGCGTGGTCCTGGGGGTCGGTAGATCAGGGTGCCTCTGAGGGTGGTCTTCGGGTCGGTGTGGATCTGGAAGTGCATGTGTTCGGCGGTTGTCAGGGTGTCGTCGGTGTTGGTCGTGATGCGGATGGTGTGCCTGTGGATGATGGCAATGCCTCCTCCTGTGTTGTTGATGCGATCCCTTCGGATGATCTTGTAGCCCTCTGGGATGGCGATGGCGATGTCGGGCGCTGAGGAGTCGTTCATCCAGGTTTCCGTGAGGAAGGCGACGTCAGGAGCTGTGGTGTCGAGGAGGTTCCAGAGTTCGATGGCGTGTCTGTGGACGGAGCGGGTGTTGAGGAGGATGCACTTCAGGTGGTTGCTGCTGCTGTTCGGCTTGGCGGGTGTTGGTGCGGGGCAGGTCCGGATGCAGGTGAACTTGCAGGCGTGGCAGCTGAAGGGTCCGTGGGTCCACTTCGGGGTGGCTCGGTAGCAGCCCGGGATTCGGCCGGTGTTGAGTGCGTTGATGGTGGCAGCGTCGTAGGTCCGGCGGGAGGGCTGGGGTCTGCGAGGGCCAGGGGTCCTGGCACTGGGCGCGGTCCAGGCGCGGACAGGCGCAGACGGGCTTACCTTTGGCGTGCCTTTGGCGCACAATCGGCACGCCCGCTGCGCGTGCACGCTGCGCGTTGGCCACTCTGCCATAAGAGGAGAGTGGAGGGGGCAGAGCGAGGGAGGGGCAGCTGGGAGGCGGGAGCGGGGCGGCGAATGGGAAGGCTCCTGGTGGAGGGGGGCGGGGCCGCAGGGGATCAGCGGCGGGGAGCGGGGATGTGGCGGGGGCACAGTGGGAGTAAAAACCATGCCAATGGGTTCTGATCTAGCAATCATTATTCAAGAACTCTGTGACTATCTAGCTTGTTCCTCTCAGAAAAAAGTTTTGCATATTTTTAAAAATTTCATCAGCAGTGGCTCCACAAATACATCTGTTGGATCAATCTCCAAGTCAGTTAGCTTCGGACAATTCATGACTCTCTCAGTGGCATATATTGCTGAACTCATGCCAAAGATTAAATCAGGTTCCCCCTATGACCCATGCCCTCCTAAGTCCTCCTTGTCCCAGAAATCATAGCATGCCATGTATATACTATCTTATCCACACAGGGATTTTTCCTATCTCCTGGAAAGCAGCCTCAGCTCTTCCTCTCTTAAAGAAACATAATCTTAACTTTGAGAAGTTGGCCTGGGATATGCTGTCCACTAATTAAAGTGGGCACCTTGCACCAGTCCAAACAAACCTTATGGTGATTAGGTTAAAGATAACCTTTAGAAAGCTATCCCAGTGGTAGCTGTGGAGAGCAGCCTTCAGGCTTAGTCTTGAAGGAATGTTACGCAATCTATTTTATCAGAATGCAATCTTACAGTATTGGTTAAATGTAAGGGAAACCACACAGTAGTTATAAAAATATGTATTTATTAATGTAAATGTAAATGTGGGTGTACTTGTAAAGCGCACTGCGACTCCATGGAGTATCCTGGCGCTGAAGACCGCTGGGGAACCCGTCCTGGCTTTCCTTGTGAGATGATCCCTACTGGGTATCTCCAAGGTGAAACCAGGCATCCCCGGCGTTGATGGGGCCGTTGTAGAGATGAGGCAAGCTTAATGCCCAGAGTTGCCGAGTGTAATCCCTGGTTAGAGTAGGCACCGAGGCGAGAATGATCAAGTCCGCTGACCCTGGTCCACGACCCTGCCGCGTCGGGAATTGAACCCTGGTCCCGGGCCGACTTCTGCTCCCGGGTCTGCCGCCTCTAACCAGTGAGCCACACCACTCCACTATAATACTGTCTAGCACATCACAGTATCTCCTACACAGAGATAACACACAATACACAATACACACAGAATCAATCATAAGTAGCAATAATACACAAAGTGCCCCATGAGGGGACCAAACCATTTACTAAAATAGTGGTATAAGAACCACAACTCGAGTCAATACAATGTCGAGGAGATGTAGAATCGCTGGGACCCCAAGGAACCACCCAAGGTGAGTACATAGGGACCCCATGGGTTCACAGTGAGAACACAACTGCATGCTCTGTGCAACTCTATGGGAGAGTCACAGTTGGAGTTTTAATGTTTAAGGACCCTTCCCAGTGGATTACAAAGAAACCCTTTGGAACTTAGAAGGTAGGATACTGTAGTACCATAGTTACCTAGCCCAGGGAAGCCGGGTGCATAGGGCTGAAGAGGTGTCGGGAACTATTGTCTTTCTCAATGGAAACTTCAAGGAAATGCCACTGCTGGAAGAAAGAAGAAAGTCACACAGGTTTCAGGGACTTTATAATTAGTTGGACATTAAATCAAACAAAACCAGAGTAACTCGGCCGTTATAGTTAGTTGAGCTAACTATAACTCACGCCCCTGCAATGCACTGCTGATGATGTCACATATTACATCATTCATGACATGGTCAGTGACATCCCTGATGACATCACTGATGACATGTTATCATGTCTGTGAGCAGAGCAGAATTTAGCGGCACCCCAACATCTAAAGAACCCCAAAATGAAAACTTATAATGTCTTTATGACAAACGTTCCTAGATTAAAATAGGTAACCAGAGAGGATGAGGATTCATTAATAAATAAAGTGACACATTGGATCAGAAGTAAACACCAATATCTTTCCATAGTATGTTCTGACATTATAAAAGCCGAACATCTCCAACAAGAATCAGGGAAGATTTAAAGTTAAACAGTTCAAGGGGTGGAGAGCGCACCAGACACACCCCAACGGAATTACCTCTTAGCATGATGGTACATGAAGTACATTATTTTCTCGCTCAGTTCAAAATGTTCGTAGCCAGTGCTGTGTTATCAGTTTTAGTTCGTTTCCCTAGACACGTGTTTCGTGATTCTTCACTCATCAGTAGGGAAAAAGCAAAGTTGTTAGGTTGTAGTGCGTGCTGCCTTGTCTCTCAGGACCAGTTCCACTCACAGCATGAAGGTGCAGGCTCACCGAGCTCGTCAGCTCACAGAATTTAAACAGTTCAAGGGGTGGAGAGCGCACCAGACACACCCCAACGGAATTACCTCTTAGCATGATGGTACATGAAGTTCATTATTTTCTCGCTCAGTTCAAAATGTTCGTAGCCAGTGCTGTGTTATCAGTTTCAGTTCGTATCCCTAGACACGTGTTTCGTGATTCTTCACTCATCAGTAGGGAAAAAGAAAAGTTGATAGGTTGTAGTGCATGCTGCCTTGTCTCTCAGGACCAGTTCCACTCACAGCATGAAGGTGCAGGCTCACCGAGCTTGTCAGCTCACAGAATTTAAACAGTTCAAGGGGTGGAGAGCGCACCAGACACACCCCAACGGAATTACCTCTTAGCATGATGGTACATGAAGTTCATTATTTTCTCGCTCAGTTCAAAATGTTCGTAGCCAGTGCTGTGTTATCAGTTTCAGTTCGTATCCCTAGACACGTATTTCGTGATTCTTCACTCATCAGTAGGGAAAAAGCAAAGTTGTTAGGTTGTAGTGCGTGCTGCCTTGTCTCTCAGGACCAGTTCCACTCACAGCATGAAGGTGCAGGCTCACCGAGCTCGTCAGCTCACAGAATTTAAACAGTTCAAGGGGTGGAGAGCGCACCAGACACACCCCAACGGAATTACCTCTTAGCATGATGGTACATGAAGTTCATTATTTTCTCGCTCAGTTCAAAATGTTCGTAGCCAGTGCTGTGTTATCAGTTTCAGTTCGTATCCCTAGACACGTGTTTCGTGATTCTTCACTCATCAGTAGGGAAAAAGAAAAGTTGATAGGTTGTAGTGCATGCTGCCTTGTCTCTCAGGACCAGTTCCACTCACAGCATGAAGGTGCAGGCTCACCGAGCTTGTCAGCTCACAGAATTTAAACAGTTCAAGGGGTGGAGAGCGCACCAGACACACCCCAACGGAATTACCTCTTAGCATGATGGTACATGAAGTTCATTATTTTCTCGCTCAGTTCAAAATGTTCGTAGCCAGTGCTGTGTTATCAGTTTCAGTTCGTATCCCTAGACACGTATTTCGTGATTCTTCACTCATCAGTAGGGAAAAAGCAAAGTTGATAGGTTGTAGTGCGTGCTGCCTTGTCTCTCAGGACCAGTTCCACTCACAGCATGAAGGTGCAGGCTCACCGAGCTCGTCAGCTCACAGAATTTAAACAGTTCAAGGGGTGGAGAGCGCACCAGACACACCCCAACGGAATTACCTCTTAGCATGATGGTACATGAAGTTCATTATTTTCTCGCTCAGTTCAAAATGTTCGTAGCCAGTGCTTTGTTATCAGTTTCAGTTTGTATCCCTAGACACGTGTTTCGTGATTCTTCACTCATCAGTAGGGAAAAAGCAAAGTTGATAGGTTGTAGTGTGTGCTGCCTTGTCTCTCAGGACCAGTTCCACTCACAGCATGAAGGTGCAGGCTCACCGAGCTCGTCAGCTCACAGAATTTAAACAGTTCAAGGGGTGGAGAGCGCACCAGACACACCCCAACGGAATTACCTCTTAGCATGATGGTACATGAAGTTCATTATTTTCTCGCTCAGTTCAAAATGTTCGTAGCCAGTGCTGTGTTATCAGTTTCAGTTCGTATCCCTAGACATGTGTTTCGTGATTCTTCACTCAGCAGTAGGGAAAAAGCAAAGTTGATAGGTTGTAGTGCGTGCTGCCTTGTCTCTCAGGACCAGTTCCACTCACAGCATGAAGGTGCAGGCTCACCGAGCTCGTCAGCTCACAGAATTTAAACAGTTCAAGGGGTGGAGAGTGCACCAGACACACCCCAACGGAATTACCTCTTAGCATGATGGTACATGAAGTACATTATTTTCTCGCTCAGTTCAAAATGTTTGTAGCCAGTGGTGTGTTATCAGTTTAAGTTCGAATCCCTAGACACGTGTTTCGTGATTCTTCACTCATCAGTAGGGAAAAAGAAAAGTTGATAGGTTGTAGTGCGTGCTGCCTTGTCTCTCAGGACCAGTTCCACTCACAGCATGAAGGTGCAGGCTCACCGAGCTCGTCAGCTCACAGAATTTAAACAGTTCAGGGGTGGAGAGTGCACCAGACACACCCCAACGGAATTACCTCTTAGCATGATGGTACATGAAGTTCATTATTTTCTCGCTCAGTTCAAAATGTTCGTAGCCAGTGCTGTGTTATCAGTTTCAGTTCGTATCCCTAGACACGTGTTTCGTGATTCTTCACTCATCAGTAGGGAAAAAGCTAAGTTGATAGGTTGTAGTGCGTGCTGCCTTGTCTCTCAGGACCAGTTCCACTCACAGCATGAAGGTGCAGGCTCACCGAGCTCGTCAGCTCACAGAATTTAAACAGTTCAAGGGGTGGAGAGCGCACCAGACACACCCCAACGGAATTACCTCTTAGCATGATGGTACATGAAGTTCATTATTTTCTCGCTCAGTTCAAAATGTTCGTAGCCAGTGCTTTGTTATCAGTTTCAGTTTGTATCCCTAGACACGTGTTTCGTGATTCTTCACTCATCAGTAGGGAAAAAGCAAAGTTGATAGGTTGTAGTGTGTGCTGCCTTGTCTCTCAGGACCAGTTCCACTCACAGCATGAAGGTGCAGGCTCACCGAGCTCGTCAGCTCACAGAATTTAAACAGTTCAAGGGGTGGAGAGCGCACCAGACACACCCCAACGGAATTACCTCTTAGCATGATGGTACATGAAGTTCATTATTTTCTCGCTCAGTTCAAAATGTTCGTAGCCAGTGCTGTGTTATCAGTTTCAGTTCGTATCCCTAGACATGTGTTTCGTGATTCTTCACTCAGCAGTAGGGAAAAAGCAAAGTTGATAGGTTGTAGTGCGTGCTGCCTTGTCTCTCAGGACCAGTTCCACTCACAGCATGAAGGTGCAGGCTCACCGAGCTCGTCAGCTCACAGAATTTAAACAGTTCAAGGGGTGGAGAGTGCACCAGACACACCCCAACGGAATTACCTCTTAGCATGATGGTACATGAAGTACATTATTTTCTCGCTCAGTTCAAAATGTTTGTAGCCAGTGGTGTGTTATCAGTTTAAGTTCGAATCCCTAGACACGTGTTTCGTGATTCTTCACTCATCAGTAGGGAAAAAGAAAAGTTGATAGGTTGTAGTGCGTGCTGCCTTGTCTCTCAGGACCAGTTCCACTCACAGCATGAAGGTGCAGGCTCACCGAGCTCGTCAGCTCACAGAATTTAAACAGTTCAGGGGTGGAGAGTGCACCAGACACACCCCAACGGAATTACCTCTTAGCATGATGGTACATGAAGTTCATTATTTTCTCGCTCAGTTCAAAATGTTCGTAGCCAGTGCTGTGTTATCAGTTTCAGTTCGTATCCCTAGACACGTGTTTCGTGATTCTTCACTCATCAGTAGGGAAAAAGCTAAGTTGATAGGTTGTAGTGCGTGCTGCCTTGTCTCTCAGGACCAGTTCCACTCACAGCATGAAGGTGCAGGCTCACCGAGCTCGTCAGCTCACAGAATTTAAACAGTTCAAGGGGTGGAGAGCGCACCAGACACACCCCAACGGAATTACCTCTTAGCATGATGGTACATGAAGTTCATTATTTTCTCGCTCAGTTCAAAATGTTCGTAGCCAGTGCTGTGTTATCAGTTTCAGTTCGAATCCCTAGACACGTGTTTCGTGATTCTTCACTCATCAGTAGGGAAAAAGCAAAGTTGATAGGTTGTAGTGCGTGCTGCCTTGTCTCTCAGGACCAGTTCCATTCACAGCATGAAGGTGCAGGCTCACCGAGCTCGTCAGCTCACAGAATTTAAATAGTTCAAGGGGTGGAGAGCGCACCAGACACACCCCAACGGAATTACCTCTTAGCATGATGGTACAAGAAGTTCATTATTTTCTCGCTCAGTTCAAAATGTTCGTAGCCAGTGCTGTGTTATCAGTTTCAGTTCGTATCCCTAGACACGTGTTTCGTGATTCTTCACTCATCAGTAGGGAAAAAGCAAAGTTGATAGGTTGTAGTGTGTGCTGCCTTGTCTCTCAGGACCAGTTCCACTCACAGCATGAAGGTGCAGGCTCACCGAGCTCGTCAGCTCACAGAATTTAAACAGTTCAAGGGGTGGAGAGCGCACCAGACACACCCCAACGGAATTACCTCCTAGCATGATGGTACATGAAGTTCATTATTTTCTCGCTCAGTTCAAAATGTTCGTAGCCAGTGCTGTGTTATCAGTTTCAGTTCGTATCCCTAGACATGTGTTTCGTGATTCTTCACTCATCAGTAGGGAAAAAGCAAAGTTGATAGGTTGTAGTGCGTGCTGCCTTGTCTCTCAGGACCAGTTCCACTCACAGCATGAAGGTGCAGGCTCACCGAGCTCGTCAGCTCACAGAATTTAAACAGTTCAAGGGGTGGAGAGTGCACCAGACACACCCCAAGGGAATTACCTCTTAGAATGATGGTACATGAAGTTCATTATTTTCTCGCTCAGTTCAAAATGTTTGTAGCCAGTGCTGTGTTATCAGTTTAAGTTTGAATCCCTAGACACGTGTTTCGTGATTCTTCACTCATCAGTAGGGAAAAAGAAAAGTTGATAGGTTGTAGTGCGTGCTGCCTTGTCTCTCAGGACCAGTTCCACTCACAGCATGAAGGTGCAGGCTCACCGAGCTCGTCAGCTCACAGAATTTAAACAGTTCAAGGGGTGGAGAGCGCACCAGACACACCCCAACGGAATTACCTCTTAGCATGATGGTACATGAAGTTCATTATTTTCTCGCTCAGTTCAAAATGTTCGTAGCCAGTGCTGTGTTATCAGTTTCAGTTCGTATCCCTAGACACGTGTTTCGTGATTCTTCACTCATCAGTAGGGAAAAAGCTAAGTTGATAGGTTGTAGTGCGTGCTGCCTTGTCTCTCAGGACCAGTTCCACTCACAGCATGAAGGTGCAGGCTCACCGAGCTCGTCAGCTCACAGAATTTAAACAGTTCAAGGGGTGGAGAGCGCACCAGACACACCCCAACGGAATTACCTCTTAGCATGATGGTACATGAAGTTCATTATTTTCTCGCTCAGTTCAAAATGTTCGTAGCCAGTGCTGTGTTATCAGTTTCAGTTCGAATCCCTAGACACGTGTTTCGTGATTCTTCACTCATCAGTAGGGAAAAAGCAAAGTTGATAGGTTGTAGTGCGTGCTGCCTTGTCTCTCAGGACCAGTTCCACTCACAGCATGAAGGTGCAGGCTCACCGAGCTCGTCAGCTCACAGAATTTAAATAGTTCAAGGGGTGGAGAGCGCACCAGACACACCCCAACGGAATTACCTCTTAGCATGATGGTACAAGAAGTTCATTATTTTCTCGCTCAGTTCAAAATGTTCGTAGCCAGTGCTGTGTTATCAGTTTCAGTTCGTATCCCTAGACACGTGTTTCATGATTCTTCACTCATCAGTAGGGAAAAAGCAAAGTTGATAGGTTGTAGTGCGTGCTGCCTTGTCTCTCAGGACCAGTTCCACTCACAGCATGAAGGTGCAGGCTCACCGAGCTCGTCAGCTCACAGAATTTAAATAGTTCAAGGGGTGGAGAGCGCACCAGACACACCCCAACGGAATTACCTCTTAGCATGATGGTACAAGAAGTTCATTATTTTCTCGCTCAGTTCAAAATGTTCGTAGCCAGTGCTGTGTTATCAGTTTCAGTTCGTATCCCTAGACACGTGTTTCGTGATTCTTCACTCATCAGTAGGGAAAAAGCAAAGTTGATAGGTTGTAGTGCGTGCTGCCTTGTCTCTCAGGACCAGTTCCACTCACAGCATGAAGGTGCAGGCTCACCGAGCTCGTCAGCTCACAGAATTTAAACAGTTCAAGGGGTGGAGAGCGCACCAGACACACCCCAACGGAATTACCTCTTAGCATGATGGTACATGAAGTTCATTATTTTCTCGCTCAGTTCAAAATGTTCGTAGTCAGTGCTGTGTTATCAGTTTCAGTTCGTATCCCTAGACACGTGTTTCGTGATTCTTCACTCATCAGTAGGGAAAAAGCAAAGTTGATAGGTTGTAGTGCGTGCTGCCTTGTCTGTCAGGACCAGTTCCACTCACAGCATGAAGGTGCAGGCTCACCGAGCTGGTCAGCTCACAGAATTTAAACAGTTCAAGGGGTGGAGAGTGCACCAGACACACCCCAACGGAATTACCTCTTAGCATGATGGTACATGAAGTTCATTATTTTCTCGCTCAGTTCAAAATGTTCGTAGCCAGTGCTGTGTTATCAGTTTCAGTTTGTATCCCTAGACACGTGTTTCGTGATTCTTCACTCATCAGTAGGGAAAATGCAAAGTTGATAGGTTGTAGTGCGTGCTGCCTTGTCTCTCAGGACCAGTTCCACTCACAGCATGAAGGTGCAGGCTCACCGAGCTCGTCAGCTCACAGAATTTAAACAGTTCAAGGGGTGGAGAGCGCACCATACACACCCCAACGGAATTACCTCTTAGCATGATGGTACATGAAGTTCATTATTTTCTCGCTCAGTTCAAAATGTTCGTAGCCAGTGCTGTGTTATCAGTTTCAGTTCGTATCCCTAGACACGTGTTTCGTGATTCTTCACTCATCAGTAGGGAAAAAGCAAAGTTGATAGGTTGTAGTGCGTGCTGCCTTGTCTCTCAGGACCAGTTCCACTCACAGCATGAAGGTGCAGGCTCACCGAGCTCGTCAGCTCACAGAATTTAAACAGTTCAAGGGGTGGAGAGCGCACCAGACACACCCCAACGGAATTACCTCTTAGCATGATGGTACATGAAGTTCATTATTTTCTCGCTCAGTTCAAAATGTTCGTAGCCAGTGCTGTGTTATCAGTTTCAGTTCGTATCCCTAGACACGTGTTTTGTGATTCTTCACTCATTAGTAGGGAAAAAGCAAAGTTGATAGGTTGTAGTGCGTGCTGCCTTGTCTCTCAGGACCAGTTCCACTCACAGCATGAAGGTGCAGGCTCACCGAGCTCGTCAGCTCACAGAATTTAAACAGTTCAAGGGGTGGAGAGCGCACCAGACACACCCCAACGGAATTACCTCTTAGCATGATGCTACATGAAGTTCATTATTTTCTCGCTCAGTTCAAAATGTTCGTAGCCAGTGCTGTGTTATCAGTTTCAGTTCGTATCCCTAGACACGTGTTTCGTGATTCTTCACTCATCAGTAGGGAAAAAGCAAAGTTGATAGGTTGTAGTGCGTGCTGCCTTGTCTCTCAGGACCAGTTCCACTCACAGCATGAAGGTACAGGCTCACCGAGCTCGTCAGCTCACAGAATTTAAACAGTTCAAGGGGTGGAGAGCGCACCAGACACACCCCTACGGAATTACCTCTTAGCATGATGGTACATGAAGTTCATTATTTTCTCGCTCAGTTCAAAATGTTCGTAGCCAGTGCTGTGTTATCAGTTTCAGTTCGTATCCCTAGACACGTGTTTCGTGATTCTTCACTCATCAGTAGGGAAAAAGCAAAGTTGATAGGTTGTAGTGCGTGCTGCCTTGTCTCTCAGGACCAGTTCCACTCACAGCATGAAGGTGCAGGCTCACCGAGCTCGTCAGCTCACAGAATTTAAACAGTTCAAGGGGTGGAGAGCGCACCAGACACACCCCAACGGAATTACCTCTTAGCATGATGGTACATGAAGTTCATTATTTTCTCGCTCAGTTCAAAATGTTCGTAGCCAGTGCTGTGTTATCAGTTTCAGTTCGTATCCCTAGACACGTGTTTTGTGATTCTTCACTCATCAGTAGGGAAAAAGCAAAGTTGATAGGTTGTAGTGCGTGCTGCCTTGACTCTCAGGACCAGTTCCACTCACAGCATGAAGGTGCAGGCTCACCGAGCTCGTCAGCTCACAGAATTTAAACAGTTCAAGGGGTGGAGAGCGCACCAGACACACCCCAACGGAATTACCTCTTAGCATGATGGTACATGAAGTTCATTATTTTCTCGCTCAGTTCAAAATGTTCGTAGCCAGTGCTGTGTTATCAGTTTCAGTTCCTATCCCTAGACACGTGTTTCGTGATTCTTCACTCATCAGTAGGGAAAAAGCAAAGTTGATAGGTTGTAGTGCGAGCTGCCTTGTCTCTCAGGACCAGTTCCACTCACAGCATGAAGGTGCAGGCTCACCGAGCTCGTCAGCTCACAGAATTTAAACAGTTCAAGGGGTGGAGAGCGCACCAGACACACCCCAACGGAATTACCTCTTAGCATGATGGTACATGAAGTTCATTATTTTCTCGCTCAGTTCAAAATGTTCGTAGCCAGTGCTGTGTTATCAGTTTCAGTTCGTATCCCTAGACACGTGTTTCGTGATTCTTCACTCATCAGTAGGGAAAAAGCAAAGTTGATAGGTTGTAGTGCGTGCTGCCTTGTCTCTCAGGACCAGTTCCACTCACAGCATGAAGGTGCAGGATCACCGAGCTCGTCAGCTCACAGAATTTAAACAGTTCAAGGGGTGGAGAGCGCACCAGACACACCCCAACGGAATTACCTCTTAGCATGATGGTACATGAAGTTCATTATTTTCTCGCTCAGTTCAAAATGTTCGTAGCCAGTGCTGTGTTATCAGTTTCAGTTCGAATCCCTAGACACGTGTTTCGTGATTCTTCACTCATCAGTAGGGAAAAAGCAAAGTTGATAGGTTGTAGTGCGTGCTGCCTTGTCTCTCAGGACCAGTTCCACTCACAGCATGAAGGTGCAGGCTCACCGAGCTCGTCAGCTCACAGAATTTAAATAGTTCAAGGGGTGGAGAGCGCACCAGGCACACCCCAACGGAATTACCTCTTAGCATGATGGTACAAGAAGTTCATTATTTTCTCGCTCAGTTCAAAATGTTCGTAGCCAGTGCTGTGTTATCAGTTTCAGTTCGTATCCCTAGACACGTGTTTCGTGATTCTTCACTCATCAGTAGGGAAAAAGCAAAGTTGATAGGTTGTAGTGCGTGCTGCCTTGTCTCTCAGGACCAGTTCCACTCACAGCATGAAGGTGCAGGCTCACCGAGCTCGTCAGCTCACAGAATTTAAATAGTTCAAGGGGTGGAGAGCGCACCAGACACACCTCAACGGAATTACCTCTTAGCATGATGGTACAAGAAGTTCATTATTTTCTCGCTCAGTTCAAAATGTTCGTAGCCAGTGCTGTGTTATCAGTTTCAGTTCGTATCCCTAGACACGTGTTTCGTGATTCTTCACTCATCAGTAGGGAAAAAGCAAAGTTGATAGGTTGTAGTGCGTGCTGCCTTGTCTCTCAGGACCAGTTCCACTCACAGCATGAAGGTGCAGGCTCACCGAGCTCGTCAGCTCACAGAATTTAAACAGTTCAAGGGGTGGAGAGCGCACCAGACACACCCCAACGGAATTACCTCTTAGCATGATGGTACATGAAGTTCATTATTTTCTCGCTCAGTTCAAAATGTTCGTAGTCAGTGCTGTGTTATCAGTTTCAGTTCGTATCCCTAGACACGTGTTTCGTGATTCTTCACTCATCAGTAGGGAAAAAGCAAAGTTGATAGGTTGTAGTGCGTGCTGCCTTGTCTGTCAGGACCAGTTCCACTCACAGCATGAAAGTGCAGGCTCACCGAGCTGGTCAGCTCACAGAATTTAAACAGTTCAAGGGGTGGAGAGTGCACCAGACACACCCCAACGGAATTACCTCTTAGCATGATGGTACATGAAGTTCATTATTTTCTCGCTCAGTTCAAAATGTTCGTAGCCAGTGCTGTGTTATCAGTTTCAGTTTGTATCCCTAGACACGTGTTTCGTGATTCTTCACTCATCAGTAGGGAAAATGCAAAGTTGATAGGTTGTAGTGCGTGCTGCCTTGTCTCTCAGGACCAGTTCCACTCACAGCATGAAGGTGCAGGCTCACCGAGCTCGTCAGCTCACAGAATTTAAACAGTTCAAGGGGTGGAGAGCGCACCATACACACCCCAACGGAATTACCTCTTAGCATGATGGTACATGAAGTTCATTATTTTCTCGCTCAGTTCAAAATGTTCGTAGCCAGTGCTGTGTTATCAGTTTCAGTTCGTATCCCTAGACACGTGTTTCGTGATTCTTCACTCATCAGTAGGGAAAAAGCAAAGTTGATAGGTTGTAGTGCGTGCTGCCTTGTCTCTCAGGACCAGTTCCACTCACAGCATGAAGGTGCAGGCTCACCGAGCTCGTCAGCTCACAGAATTTAAACAGTTCAAGGGGTGGAGAGCGCACCAGACACACCCCAACGGAATTACCTCTTTGCATGATGGTACATGAAGTTCATTATTTTCTCGCTCAGTTCAAAATGTTCGTAGCCAGTGCTGTGTTATCAGTTTCAGTTCATATCCCTAGACACGTGTTTCGTGATTCTTCACTCATCAGTAGGGAAAAAGCAAAGTTGATAGGTTGTAGTGCGTGCTGCCTTGTCTCTCAGGACCAGTTCCACTCACAGCATGAAGGTGCAGGCTCACCGAGCTCGTCAGCTCACATAATTTAAACAGTTCAAGGGGTGGAGAGCGCACCAGACACACCCCAACGGAATTACCTCTTAGCATGATGGTACATGAAGTTCATTATTTTCTCGCTCAGTTCAAAATGTTCGTAGCCAGTGCTGTGTTATCAGTTTCAGTTCGTATCCCTAGACACGTGTTTTGTGATTCTTCACTCATTAGTAGGGAAAAAGCAAAGTTGATAGGTTGTAGTGCGTGCTGCCTTGTCTCTCAGGACCAGTTCCACTCACAGCATGAAGGTGCAGGCTCACCGAGCTCGTCAGCTCACAGAATTTAAACAGTTCAAGGGGTGGAGAGCGCACCAGACACACCCCAACGGAATTACCTCTTAGCATGATGCTACATGAAGTTCATTATTTTCTCGCTCAGTTCAAAATGTTCGTAGCCAGTGCTGTGTTATCAGTTTCAGTTCGTATCCCTAGACACGTGTTTCGTGATTCTTCACTCATCAGTAGGGAAAAAGCAAAGTTGATAGGTTGTAGTGCGTGCTGCCTTGTCTCTCAGGACCAGTTCCACTCACAGCATGAAGGTACAGGCTCACCGAGCTCGTCAGCTCACAGAATTTAAACAGTTCAAGGGGTGGAGAGCGCACCAGACACACCCCTACGGAATTACCTCTTAGCATGATGGTACATGAAGTTCATTATTTTCTCGCTCAGTTCAAAATGTTCGTAGCCAGTGCTGTGTTATCAGTTTCAGTTCGTATCCCTAGACACGTGTTTCGTGATTCTTCACTCATCAGTAGGGAAAAAGCAAAGTTGATAGGTTGTAGTGCGTGCTGCCTTGTCTCTCAGGACCAGTTCCACTCACAGCATGAAGGTGCAGGCTCACCGAGCTCGTCAGCTCACAGAATTTAAACAGTTCAAGGGGTGGAGAGCGCACCAGACACACCCCAACGGAATTACCTCTTAGCATGATGGTACATGAAGTTCATTATTTTCTCGCTCAGTTCAAAATGTTCGTAGCCAGTGCTGTGTTATCAGTTTCAGTTCGTATCCCTAGACACGTGTTTTGTGATTCTTCACTCATCAGTAGGGAAAAAGCAAAGTTGATAGGTTGTAGTGCGTGCTGCCTTGACTCTCAGGACCAGTTCCACTCACAGCATGAAGGTGCAGGCTCACCGAGCTCGTCAGCTCACAAAATTTAAACAGTTCAAGGGGTGGAGAGCGCACCAGACACACCCCAACGGAATTACCTCTTAGCATGATGGTACATGAAGTTCATTATTTTCTCGCTCAGTTCAAAATGTTCGTAGCCAGTGCTGTGTTATCAGTTTCAGTTCCTATCCCTAGACACGTGTTTCGTGATTCTTCACTCATCAGTAGGGAAAAAGCAAAGTTGATAGGTTGTAGTGCGTGCTGCCTTGTCTCTCAGGACCAGTTCCACTCACAGCATGAAGGTGCAGGCTCACCGAGCTCGTCAGCTCACAGAATTTAAACAGTTCAAGGGGTGGAGAGCGCACCAGACACACCCCAACGAAATTACCTCTTAGCATGATGGTACATGAAGTTCATTATTTTCTCGCTCAGTTCAAAATGTTCGTAGCCAGTGCTGTGTTATCAGTTTCAGTTCGTATCCCTAGACACGTGTTTCGTGATTCTTCACTCATCAGTAGGGAAAAAGCAAAGTTGATAGGTTGTAGTGCGTGCTGCCTTGTCTCTCAGGACCAGTTCCACTCACAGCATGAAGGTGCAGGATCACCGAGCTCGTCAGCTCACAGAATTTAAACAGTTCATGGGGTGGAGAGCGCACCAGACACACCCCAACGGAATTACCTCTTAGCATGATGGTATATGAAGTTCATTATTTTCTCGCTCAGTTCAAAATGTTCGTAGCCAGTGCTGTGTTATCAGTTTCAGTTCGTATCCCTAGACACGTGTTTCGTGATTCTTCACTCATCAGTAGGGAAAAAGCAAAGTTGATAGGTTGTAGTGCATGCTGCCTTGTCTCTCAGGACCAGTTCCACTCACAGCATGAAGGTGCAGGCTCACCGAGCTCGTCAGCTCACAGAATTTAAACAGTTCAAGGGGTGGAGAGCTCACCAGACACACCCCAACGGAATTACCTCTTAGCATGATCGTACATGAAGTTCAATATTTTCTCGCTCAGTTCAAAATGTTCGTAGCCAGTGCTGTGTTATCAGTTTCAGTTCGTATCCCTAGACACGTGTTTCGTGATTCTTCACTCATCAGTAGGGAAAAAGCAAAGTTGATAGGTTGTAGTGCGTGCTGCCTTGTCTCTCAGGACCAGTTCCACTCACAGCATGAAGGTGCAGGCTCACCGAGCTCGTCAGCTCACAGAATTTAAACAGTTCAAGGGGTGGAGAGCGCACCAGACACACCCCAACGGAATTACCTCTTAGCATGATGGTACATGAAGTTCATTATTTTCTCGCTCAGTTCAAAATGTTCGTAGCCAGTGCTGTGTTATCAGTTTCAGTTCGTATCCCTAGACACGTGTTTCGTGATTCTTCACTCATCAGTAGGGAAAAAGCAAAGTTGATAGGTTGTAGTGCATGCTGCCTTGTCTCTCAGGACCAGTTCCACTCACAGCATGAAGGTGCAGGCTCACCGAGCTCGTCAGCTCACAGAATTTAAACAGTTCAAGGGGTGGAGAGCGCACCAGACACACCCCAACGGAATTACCTCTTAGCATGATGGTACATGAAGTTCAATATTTTCTCGTTCAGTTCAAAATGTTCGTAGCCAGTGCTGTGTTATCAGTTTCAGTTCGTATCCCTAGACACGTGTTTCGTGATTCTTCACTCATCAGTAGGGAAAAAGCAAAGTTGATAGGTTGTAGTGCGTGCTGCCTTGTCTCTCAGGACCAGTTCCACTCACAGCATGAAGGTGCAGGCTCACCGAGCTCGTCAGCTCACAGAATTTAAACAGTTCAAGGTGTGGAGAGCGCACCAGACACACCCCAACGGAATTACCTCTTAGCATGATGGTACATGAAGTTCATTATTTTCTCGCTCAGTTCAAAATGTTTGTAGCCAGTGCTGTGTTATCAGTTTCAGTTCGTATCCCTAGACACGTGTTTCGTGATTCTTCACTCATCAGTAGGGAAAAAGCAAAGTTGATAGGTTGTAGTGCGTGCTGCCTTGTCTCTCAGGACCAGTTCCACTCACAGCATGAAGGTGCAGGCTCATCGAGCTCGTCAGCTCACAGAATTTAAACAGTTCAAGGGGTGGAGAGCACACCAGACACACCCCAACGGAATTACCTCTTAGCATGATGGTACATGAAGTTCATTTTTTTCTCGCTCAGTTCAAAATGTTCGTAGCCAGTGCTGTGTTATCAGTTTCAGTTCGTATCCCTAGACACGTGTTTCGTGATTCTTCACTCATCAGTAGGGAAAAAGCAAAGTTGATAGGTTGTAGTGCGTGCTGCCTTGTCTCTCAGGACCAGTTCCACTCACAGCATGAAGGTGCAGGCTCACCGAGCTCGTCAGCTCACAGAATTTAAAAAGTTCAAGGGGTGGAGAGCGCACCAGACACACCCCAACGGAATTACCTCTTAGCATGATGGTACATGAAGTTCATTATTTTCTCGCTCAGTTCAAAATGTTCGTAGCCAGTGCTGTGTTATCAGTTTCAGTTTGTATCCCTAGACACGTGTTTCGTGATTCTTTACTCATCAGTAGGGAAAAAGCAAAGTTGATAGGTTGTAGTGCGTGCTGCCTTGTCTCTCAGGACCAGTTCCACTCACAGCATGAAGGTGCAGGCTCACCGAGCTCGTCAGCTCACAGAATTTAAACAGTTCAAGGGGTGGAGAGCGCACCAGACACACCCCAACGGAATTACCTCTTAGCATGATGGTACATGAAGTTCATTATTTTCTCGCTCAGTTCAAAATGTTCGTAGCCAGTGCTGTGTTATCAGTTTCAGTTCGTATCCCTAGACACGTGTTTTGTGATTCTTCACTCATCAGTAGGGAAAAAGCAAAGTTGATAGGTTGTAGTTCAGCAGGTCCCTCCTACTGGAATCTGATCCACTAGTTACTCATGTTGCTCGCCCACATAAGAAACACGTACATGAAACCCAGGTAATTTATACCCACAAGTGTGATTGCGCTTCAGATACACTTGTTGACTTAGCTCCAGAATCCTTGAAAATGGAATCTTGGAACATAGCTGGGCTCAATCAATACATTTTAGAGCAAAATTGGCATGAGTATATTGGTAACTTTGACCTATGTCTCTTCCAGGAGACCTGGGCAAGAGGGCCTCTACACAAATTAGGCTATATAAAATGTACTATAGAGGCTTTACCATAAAAAAATGGAGACGTTCGGGTGGGTTGATCATTTGGATAAAAAAGTATGTAAACGTTACAGGGTTGTTTCCTGGCGCCAACTCTGTTTTTACTATACGTGAATGATTTGGTCAAGTATCTGCAAACATCTACTCATGATTCACCTAAGCTCAGAGGTACCCATATCTGTGCCATAACATTCGCGGATGATACAATCTTATTGTCCCAAACACCAAGGGGGCTACAAAATTTAATTGATAGCCTCAACAATTTTTGTAAACTAAAGGGCCTCGAGGTAAACCCTACTAATACTGGGGGTTACGCTTAACTCAAAACTTTCATGGAAGCCACAAATACATAACTCTTAGACAATCCTAAGGCAAAACTCTATACCCATTGTAAAGAAACAATACGCAACTGTGTCAAAGGCTATTACCCCCAGTCTGGAAGTATATAAAATTAGAGCCCAAGCCGTCGCCCTTTACGAATCAGAGTTATAGGAAAGTGAAATTTTACAGTCTTTATTTGTTGTGAAAAATACAATGTGTACATCTTTCCCCCAAAATACCCCAGGATCCCCCTAAAATACAATATTGGTATCAAAAGATTGGAACATTTAGCATCATGGAGATCGCTGTGTTAATCAGTCAATCCTTCAGAACATTTGTAAAGTGCACTACTTACCTGTGAGGGTCTCAAGGCACTGGGAAGGGGTGATGCTGCTACTGCTCGAATAGCCAGGTCTTGAGAAGTCTTCCGATGGTAAGCAGGTCCTGGTTCTACCGTAGGAGGATGGAGATGGTGTTTCAGGTCTTGGCGGTGAGCTGGGAGAACGATCTGCTGGCGGAGGTTACTCTTCGGATGCGGGGGGACCGTGTGGAGGTCGGTGGAGCGTAGTTGGTGGTGTAGAAGCTGAGTCGTCCGTTGAGGTATGTTGGTCCGGTGATGTGGAGTGTCTTGTGTGCGTGGGTGAAAAGCTTGAAGGTGATCCTCGTGTTGATTGGGAGCCAGTGCAGGTCTCTCAGATGGGGTATGATGTGGCGCCGGCCAGGGGTGTAGAGTATCAGGCGAGCAAAAGCATTATATATGTGTTGCAGTCGTTTCAGGAGTTTGGCCAATGCTCCTGCATAGAGGGTGTTTCCGTAGTCCAGCCTGCTGCTGATGAGGGCCTGGGTGACTGTTTTTCTTGTTTTGGTGGGGATCCACCTGTAGAACTTGTGGAGAATGCGGAGGGTGTTGAAGCAGGAGGATGAGACGGCATTGACCTGCTTTGTCTTGGAGAGGGTGGAGTTGAGGATGAACCCTAAGTTGCATGTGTGGTCGGTGTGTGTTGGAGCTGTTCTCACTGCGGTCGGCCACCAGGAGTCTTCCCAGGCTTGGGGCTGATGATGAGGAGCCGATGATGAGGAGTTCTGTCTTGTCTGAGTTTAGCTTCAGTCAGCTGTTCTTCATCCACTCGGCAACGGCATTCATTCCTTTGTGGAGGTTGGTTTTGGGAGTGAGGGGGTCCTTGGTGAGGGAGAGGATCAGCTGGGTGTCGTCGGCATAGGTGATGAT
The DNA here is from genome assembly GCF_964261635.1 of Lissotriton helveticus. Lineage (NCBI taxonomy): Eukaryota > Metazoa > Chordata > Amphibia > Caudata > Salamandridae > Lissotriton > Lissotriton helveticus. The sequence goes on from NC_136064.1 coordinate 131,097,449, forward strand.
GTTGAAGTCATGCAGTCTGGGGACGTGGGAGAGCAGGGTTAGTGTCGGGCTGAGTGATGATCCCTGCCGAATGCGGCAATGGATCCTGGTGGGCCCGGAGCAGAAAGGTGGGAGGCAGACTCTGAGTTCTGCTGGTGAAAAAGGAGGTGGTCCAGTCCAGAGCCTTGTCTCGGACCCCAGCATCATGGAGACGTGTGCGTAGGGAGCGGTGGCAGATGGTGTTGAAGGCAGCGCACAGGTCCAGGAGGATGAGGGCCGTGGTTTCTCCATTGTCAAGCAGGGATCAGAGGTCATTGGTGGCAGCCATGAGGGCAGTTGTGGTGCTGTGGTTGCTGCAGAACGCAGACTGGGATGGGTCCGGGATGCTGTTCTCCTCGAAGTAGTGGGTCAGTTGTCTGTTGACGGTTTTCTTGATGACCTTCACCGGGAACGGGAGCAGGGAGATGGACCGGATGTTCTTGAGGTCCTTGGGGTCGGCCTTGTTTTTTTTGAGTAGGGCGTTGATCTTGGCATGCTTCTAGCTCTTCGGGAAGGTTGCTGTCTCGAAGTAGATGTTGATGGCTTTCCTGAGATGGGGTTCAATGATGGTGCTGGATTTGTTGAACCTCTGCCATAAACTGAGGCAGGCGGATCCAGGCACACTGGAATCCTTAATCTGGTTAGAAATCTCCCAGAATAACTCAGGTGGAATATTCGGTCGCCTCTTCAAGGGCGCAATTCAGCAATTTTCAGCAAGTGAACTATGGGCGCTTAACCCCGGTCAGACAGCTTTTAAAACAGGTATTAAAAAATGTGTGAAAATGAAATCTCTTAGTATGGACAAAGCACACTTTTCAAAACGTAGCCAAACTCATACCATCGGTTAGTCCCTGCCTCTTACTTGGCCTGCACATACTCGTTATATCTTAAACGCAGTTTTACCGCTATCAGAATGGGTAATTGGCGATTCCTGCAAGATTTACCTGCATGGCGATGCACGGCAGAGGTCCAAACTTGCAGAGGATGTGGCAAAGTAGCTGAAACTCTGATGCACGTGGTCTGCCTCTGCCCAGCCTTTAACTCCGAACGCAGGTCCAAACTTAAAGCTGATTGGAACAACCTGGGCGTCCGATCCTGCAGGCAAGCGATCATAGTGGCCTTGAACCCCGAAAATACCTCCTTAAACATAAAACTCACAAAATTCATTCAGCTGGCCTACCGCAACCTTAACCAAATCGGGTCCAGCTAACGCCCCCCCCTATATTTTTTAATCCTGATGTTCTTAACAATAGCTTTTAACTTTGAGGGGGGATAAAATGAAATCCTATCATTGAAATAGGACTGATGGCGGTTCTGCACATGTATGGCATCATGGGCAACGGGTATTTTATAAAAGGGTTGACGGGAAAAGCATTTATTTTTCGCCTTGTGTATTTATTTTTCTTTTAAACAGTTCTGAATTAAGGAGGCCCAAGATTGGATTACCTCTTCTTTTACACTGCCGCATATTAACTGCTGCATGCTTTCTACTTGTTTTTAACAGTTGCTGTACCTTGTGAACTATGTAACTTCTTTTAAAGATATATGTTTATATCTAAATAAAGAATTTTTATTTTTTATTTTTATTTGATTTCTTTTTTTATTTTGATTAGATTTTTTTTTTTGTTGAAGATGTGGTGTGGGCATGGGTCTGACAGAGATCTGGAGTGGATGGTGTTTATGATTTTGATGGTGTCGTTATTGTTTATGTTGGTCCAGGAGAGCAGGGAGTCGGTGCAGATGTTGGCCATGGAGACAGGGGTCTCAGTGGTTGTTGGGGTGGTCGTGGCATTGAAGCTGTCATGGATGTCTGCGATCTTGCCGTGAAAGAATTTGGCAAGGGATTTGCACAGGTCTTGCGAGGGCGGGATGTCTTTGGTGTTGGAGCTGGGGTTGGAGAGTTCCTTCTTGATGTCGAAGAGCTCTTTGTTGTTGTGTGCATTGCTGTCTTGGCGGTCTTTGAAGAAAGCTTTTTTTGCGTATCTGATGAGGTGATGATGTCTGCAGGTGGTGTTCTTGTGGGCTGTGTAGCTGTTTGGTGTCTGTTCGCGGTGCCATTTCTTCTCTAGCTTACGGTGGGTTTACTTGGAGGCATGGAGGTCTTCAGTGAACCAGCTGACTTTCTTGTTGGTGTGTCTGTTGGAGGGTTTCTTGATGGGGTTGAGGGTGTTGGCGCAATCATCGATCCATTGTTTGAGTTTATGGGCAGCGGTGTAGGGGTCTGTGGGGTCAGCGGGTGGTCTCCGGGCAAGGATGGTGCTTAGCTGGTCGTCACTGACTTTGCCCCAGCAACGGCAGGGAATCTGTTGGGTGCAGTGGTGCATGGTGGGTTTCTGTAAGGTGAAGTGGATGCAGCAATGGTCAGTCCAGTGGAGTTTGGTGGTGTGGTTGAAGGAGATGTTGGAGATTGCAGAGAAGATGGGGTCAAGTGTGTGGCCAGCGGAGTGGGTGGGTGTTGTGACAAGCTGTCTGAGTCCAAGGTTGTCGATCAGGGTGGTGGAGCTGCCGTCGTTGTTGTTCTCTAGGCGGATGTTCAGGTCTCCAATAAGGATGTAGTCTGTGGAGGCTGTGGTTGGAGAGTTCCTTCTTGATGTTGAAGAGCTCTTTGCTGTTGTGTGCGTTGTTGTCTAGGCGATCTTTGAAGAAGGCTTTTTTGGCATATCTGATGAGGTGATGATGTCTGCAGGTGGTGTTCTTGTGGGCTGTGTAGCTGTCTGGTGTCTGTTCGCGGTGACATTTCTTCTCTAGCTTACGGTAGGTTTACTTGGAGGCATGGAAGGCATGGAAGTCTTCAGTGAACCAGCTGACTTTCTTGCTGGTGTGTCTGTTGGAGGGTTGCCTCGCCAAGCCATGCCTTCCCTGGACCAGAAACAAGCTTCCTAGGACCGGTTTCTGGCACTTTAGATGTCTTCAGCCAGGCTTGCTTGAATCCAGTGGCAAAGTGAGCAAGGAACTCACGTCTGAACATACCCTGCGAACTTATGGCAAACAAAGTGGTACAAAAGGGGGTGGTGATGGACGGAGCATCTGAACCAATCAAACACTCACACCTAGTCAACAGATCTGGGTTTAATCCATCACCGTTCATTAGCCCACTCTGCCAACCCAGTTCAGACATGGCCATATGCAAATCAGTCAGGGAGGGCATCTACAGGTATTTTACTTCCAAACATACCCAAGTAAGCCATTTTCTTGCTTTCTTCCTTGCCTAATGATATCAAGCCCTTTCACCTCAACAACCTCCGCCCTGCCTCAGATGCCTCACCTTAATATGTTGGACCTACCTGCAATCGACCACCACCAAATTGGCCTTAATCTACCCCCTGCTCGCTCCACAGGTCGGCAGCAAAGAGAGAAGCCCCTCCAACCACACCGGACTACATGGACTGGCTTACACCAGCGAGGCTAGGGATGCGCTCCAACTATCACCCCCAATCGCATCACCCATCATGAAACTGAATGTGTGATTCATCTATTTTCTTTAAATGTTTTACTAGTAACTGATGTAACTTTGTAACTGATGTTAAAATAGCAACTGTTTGGAACCTCTTGTACAGTGCTCTGATAACTTTGGGTATAGCCAGCGCTATCTCTATCACTAGGGGCAAAGGCCTGGAATTGCATGCCAAAAGAACTTAGAGCAAAGGAGCAGGAAGGGCAGTTAATATAAGCTCTAAAGACATGGATCTTTGGAATACCATATGTCTGCTGCCTGGCATTAATCTAGGTCCTAATCTAATACAGCTGCTCTTTGTCATCTACAGCGGCAGGAGACTCCGTTAGGAGTGGCAGTTTGCGCTATATAAGCATCACATTTGATTTCACTTCACATTTCATCTCACAACCCTAACACCCACCTACCTTTCAACCAACACCTCCTCAAGACTTGGCATAATTTTTGTTGTGGCTAATTTATCATTAATTGAAGAGTAAGAGGGATATACATTGGGCAGATTTTTCTCTTCGTCTCTGTCATATCTCAACCCAAACCCTGTTGCCCTACCCCTTAACCCTGTACATTTCCTCTGACCTCGTCCTCAGAGATCTCTATATGTTCTCCTCCCTGCAACCGAGCTAACCTATAACTGATGTAATTTTAGAACAAAAAGAATGTCATGTAAAGCGCTTTGATACCGTTGGGTCTCAGCTATTTTATTCCTGATTTTTTAGACCTGAGCAACATGGCTGATGCCTGGTGGAGCTGCTAGACAGCTAATGAGGAGATTGGTCCTGGATTCCCCCTCGAATGCCACCTACTCCCTGCTTTGGCTCCTTCCTCCCCTCCTTTCTTTCGAGTACTTTCAAACTCGTTGTTTGTTTACTGTACCTAACTACGTCACTACGCTATGGTAACTTATCAAATCAAATAAACTTACAACTGATTCCCCTGTTCGCTGCTAGACAGGTATTGAAGAAATGGGCCCTGGTTTACCCCTGACCATGACTTACCCAGCCAGTCTTTGGGCACACCTCTTCCTCGTCTGCCTGCTATTGACTCCTTCCCTCCTCCCTTCTACGAATTCTTGCAACATTATTTTTGTGTACTGTACCTTTCCATGCTCTTGTATCTGATGTAACTTATAACGCAACAATCCTAAATGTGAAGCACTCTGATACCCTCTTGGGTCAAGTATCGCTATATAAAACTTTATAAAATAAAAAAAATAAAGACACTCTATCTGCAATTTAGATATACGATACTTCAGATAAATGCCTTTACAGCTAAATGGGTGATGTCTCAAACTAAGGAAAGGGACTCCAAGTCTACCTTATGTCTATAAGGGGCAAACAAAGATATTGCACAAGTTTTATTTTTCTGTACAGCATATGTAATGCCTAGAAGGAAGTGGATTAAGCCGCTATGTAAACGTTTGAATATCAGGAGTTACATAGAGATGCTGAGAATTCTAAAATCAGATCGGTCACAGCCCATCGAATTCGGTGTTAGTGCGTTTGTATTGGTTGCCCGCTATATAAGGAAAAAGAGACCGCTAACATTTTTATGTAAATATACTAGATTTGTCTTACTGCTTGTCTTTTTAATTTATACTACGAATTATTGGTCTAGGTCAGCTCATACAAAGGCAATTTAGGAAGGATACTTTTGTTGCTTATTAGTGAAGGTTTTAATTCTTTTAGCATAATTTTAACTCATTTTAGTGTCAGTACTGGTTAACTGAGTTGGCATTTGCACATTATTTTAAGCTGAACAACGCTTCATGGGACCGTGCCAAAATGGGAATCTTAATTTGTATGATTTTTTGCACATTATTCCTTAGCGAAAATTGAACCTAATCTTTCTACTTGATGGGATTAATACTGAAATGTTTTTAAAGATTTGTCTGAAATGATTTGATGATTATTTGAATCGAATAAAGAGACTTTGATGATGATGATATAGGCAGTGTACCTTTTGCGACTCTCGGTGCAGGCTCCAAAAATGAGGATGATTGTTTAAAATCCCTGTATTTGAATTTGCAAATGCAGATGTTTTCTGAAGCAGTCCATTTTGCTTAAAGGAACCAGTGCTGCTGGAGAAAAACAACATCTTATGTAGCAGAATCTTTTACCCTCATGGCTGCTGGAGCGATTCCCCTGCAGTGCTGGGCCGTAATAAAAACGGGTGTGGTCATGAGCATCTGAGACTTATATGCCATGACGAGCTGAGCTCGTCATGAGCACCGAAGGGGTTACAGGAACAGGCACTTCAACACGTTTTCTGAATGGAAAGCTATCCGATGGAACAGCATTCCACTGTTTTATGCCTTATCACCTCCTTTAGAGATTAAGTAACTTTTCAAAATGTTGATACCAGATTTGTGGCCATAAACTAGTAATACTTGGCATTGATAATGATAAGAAAGGGGTGGATGCCCCTTTTATGAATGGTCCTATTTGTGATTCAGAATGAGTTTTTACCAAGTTACAAAGTGCGTTTAGTACATGGCAAACCACAACCAGAGGATAACATACCATAACATAACTTAACATAACTTAACATAACTTAACATAACTTAACATAACTTAATATAACTTAACCATTTTCCTCTCCTATGGAAAATCTTCAAGAAGCATGTTACTTTTCTCACAGATGTATCCCAGTAGGCAGACAGTATCATCAGGGCCAACAAAGTAGATCAGACATCTGTCCCCCACTGAAGAGCAGCAACCAGCAGGGGCCACTAACATCTGTCAGCATCAAAAGTCAGGCCCATGCCATCCACTGCCAGTGAGGGGTTGGATAGGACTCATGGATAGGAGTTCCCTAATTGTTTCTGATATTTCCCAGGCATCTGAGGCTACTTAGAGTGGGGGCACCCATATCAGAGTGTTAGGTACCTTATTTCCACTCTTATTTCCACTCTCCTTCCCACAAGTCCAGGGGACATATCGTGATACTGGCCACTCAGCACAGGGTCTGTAACCTGAGAGAGAGTAGGTGCCTGTCAAGCCAGGACTTCTAGTGTGGAATCACCTCCTCCTCGAAGGGTGAAAAGTCTGTCTGTGTCATTCTTGGGTCTGCCCTGGTGCAGTTCTATTGCCCTCTGTCTCCCTGAGAGTGCAGGGATCACCTCCCGTTTGGATAATGGATTCATAAGTGTCCTGAATGTGAGCATACTGAGGTTCCGTGACGATTTTACTCGTGTTTGTAACATTGTCGTAAATACATAATTTTGGTATCAGTGAACCGCAAATGATCCATTTAGTATATCCTGGTGTTTTCGCTATGCTACGAGCAAGAGCACTCCAGTTACAAACACATTTCTGTTCTACCCATGGCATCCATCTTAGAACACGGAAGCCATTTTGTATTCCTTGCCCTCACATAGTCAATGGACACGCAATGACCTCTTTTCAATTAAGGACACGTAGGCTTTAGCCGGCGATTCACCTTGCTAGTGACACGTGCACCTTAGGCCAGCAACGCTGTGGCAGCATGACCCGGCAAGAACTGCCTCCCCAGCCTGAGGCCAGTCCTGCTATACTGGTTCTTGTGTTCGTTGGCCTGATCATGATTAGGCGGCCGAAGCTGGTAACCGTGCCCATTTACGACCCACAAACATCTCTTATCCTGTCTTTCTATCTTCTGCACCTGGCTCTGCTCCTTTCCTTCTGGGCCTTTATTAGGGGGAGGTAACGAAATTTACGATGAGGCGGTCCGGGTCTTGAATGAGAAATTGACATGGGATTATGATGGAATAGTGGGAACCCCTCATTCGTAATGTTTTGACATCAGATACTGTTGACGATTCCTGTGCAACGCCAAATATTTTTTGTTCAAGACACGAATGTTTAGAACTGTGGTAACATGTAAAGAATTTGCCCCGAGCAGAATATTTAGTATTTAAGGAGTAACCCTCTTTGTACAAATTGAACAGGCTCCTAGATACTGCCCATGTGTAGTTTCTGTGACTTCTGTGTCCCTGCAGTAATAAACCTTTGGTCTTTGACGCCACCATCGAGAAGCCCGTGTTTCTGTTTGTTTGTGCACCGAGACAGGTAGAACTCCGGGGTCTTCGGGTGTTATCCCTGACACCTCTGGACAGAACCAAAAAGTCCAGAACTCCAATTGGCGCCCAACGTGGGGCGACGTCATTCGGTACCGGTCCAAAAGCCTGAAGAGTTCGAGGAGCTTCGTGTGAAGATTTCAGAGGGAGGCGCCCCACTTCATCGATCCCGGCATATCGCAAAAGTGGCCCGACGTTCTCTTCCACGAGGGTTCCCGTTCAGACGGCTGCAGTGGTCCGTTGCCTTGACCGTCGCCCTGTCTTGGACCCGAGGTGCAGTCCTTAGTACGGCGAGACGTGACCGGTTTCTCCTTGGTGACATCTTCAGTACCTCAGTTAAGTATTTTGTGAGGGTTGCTCCTGTTTGGATAATCCTTTTAGTTCTCAGTTCAGTTCAGTTCTGTAAGATTGTCGCTGGTTATTCTGGTTACGATAATCATTCAGTTCAGTTCAGGTATCGATACATTTATCAGTTCTGGTAGGCCTAAGTTCTTGGTTCAAGTGCGCACCCTTTTGTTTGTATTTTGTCTGTTCTGTGTTCCGGATTATAAAATGGTAAGTCGGAAAAATTGTATGTTGTCTTGTTTTAGTTGCAACAGTGATTCCCAGTTGGAGGACTCGTGTTTGGTTCCTCCGATTGGAACTCCTCTTTATGATCTATATTGCAAATTTGGTGTGGGCCCTATCTCTTATAACGAGGTATGGATCCACTATACAGAAAAAGATGGTGTCCTTAGTTGGCCACTACATGGTAGTTTTGAACCTGAAGTTCTCGATAATCTAGAAAGAAGGTTGTTCAAGAAGAAAGCCCGGCCGGCAATGTTTGATTCTTTCCGTTATTGGCGAAAAGAATCTAAACAGAGAGAAATTAAAAAGTTGAAGAAAGAACAGAAAGAGCAAGAGTTGACTTTAGAACAGTCTGCTAAGCAGCTGCAACTCAACGAGTCTGAAAAAGCGATGGAGGTGGCCAATAGAGAGCGTAATTTAGCGATAGACAAGTGCTATCCTGCTTTGCCATCGAGTACGGCTAAGATAGTAGAGGACCCTGAAAAGGATCCCCTGTTGTCTTACTTGTTACGATCACCCCCACCGTATGCACAGGGTGCTACGGCTCCACCTATACCGAATGTTCAATTACCGGTTGCTGGACAACCTGGTGTCCCTGTTCCCGCTCCCCTGAATCAAGTTCCTGTACCTCCTGTGGTCAATATTAATGTTCCTTCGACAACCCCTCTTCCAGGGTTGCCGGCTTCTTTACCTATACCTGTATCGCTCACACCTGCTAGTTCACAAGCTATTTTGCCTGCTACTCCTACTGTTCCTAATCTATCTGTTCCAACTGCTACTCTATTTACTGCCTCTGCTAATATTATGACTCCACTTTCTGTTCGTCGGAGAATCACTGATTCTGTCTCTAATATTCTATCTCCCTTCTATAAAACTCTGATTAAGACTCCTACCTCTGACTCTGTGCAGAGGCGTAGCCAGCTTCCCAGTACTGAAGAAAGAGGAATATTAGATTCCACTGCTCTTAGATGGGTTTCAAAAGTTGGAAGATATAATGTACAAGATGTATTAGATACATTTATGCAATGGAATGAACCGACACAACGATATGTGTTCGATGAAATGTGTTTCCTTCTACGTGAGGAATTGGAAGAGGATGACCCTGAATCAAATCTAGGAGAATTAATTAATGTTCAAAAAGAATTTGCTGCAGGTATGATAGTTGGACAAAATATAAAAGAAGCAATGGAACTGATTTTAAGTTATAGGAATGACTCATCCCTTCGTTCACCAAGGGAGTTAGGGAAACGTAGTACGAAACAAAATCGTCAATACCCAATGAGAGAGGTTCCACCAATTTGGCGTGAAGCTGTGCAAGCTAATGCACCGCTTGGTATCGCAGCCGCTCCGGCCCAATTCCAGAGAGTATGGATACATATTCCATGGAAGCGAGCTGAAGTATTAGCAGTGAAACAGGCCTTGCCAGATCCGCGTAAAAATCCTGCAGGGTACTACAAAGAGTTGGCTCAAACATTTGACGCTTGTGTATTGAATCTTGCTGACATAGATCTGCTATTTGGTAATGTAGTACCGCAACCAATTTGGGCTAAAATTCGTAAAGAGAATCATCCAGTTGCCCTAGGTGGTGATTGGGCAGCTATAATTGCAGCGGATGGTCAACAAGTCGGTGGTTCTAAACCTGAACCCTTAATTGCTAATTTGCCCGGTAGAATAATCGATTTAATGAAAACCTTGATGCCAGCATTGCGCGTTAACTGGGACAAATTGTCCGCGTGCAAACAGAAGAAAGACGAAAGCGTCTCCGACTTTTTCACAAGATTCGAGGAGACTTTCGTGGATCATAGTGGTCAGGATATGAGCACAGAAGGAGGCCAGAGATTATTTGTTGATAAATTTGTGCACAATCTGTTGCCAGAACTTAGTGGTAAATTAAAGAATTCTGAAAGTGCGTGGGCTGTCTCTACGACTGCGCAAATACTTGCGACTGCCCAGTACTATGAAAATAGGGATAAAGAAGAGAAGGAAAAAACAGATAAAAAGACGAAAGATTTAAAAACTAAAGTACTTTTACAGCAAGCTTATCCGCCTCGCACGAATCAGACTAACATGCAGCAAGGGTCATATCAAAGAACGGATTATAATTTTCAAAGGCCACAATACCAATGGAATCAATGTGCTTATTGCAAAATGGAAGGTCATTACAAAAATGAGTGTCCAGTTCGAACGCAAAATAATACTGCGGCTGCTCAGAGAGGTCGTGGTAGTTCTATGCAAAATTCTAGAGGTCGAGGAAGAGGTGCTATGCCTCCGCAGACGAGTGATCGCCCTTCTAATTATTTCGACCAGCGAAATGGACAATCTGCCCAACAGAATAGGTCTCCACAGTATCATGTTGAAGACTATTATGAAGCTAGTGAGGAAGGTCAGCAAAGTGAGTACTAGGACAGCCATGGACAAAGAGAGGGAGTAGTATCAGTTCCAGTAGATCAGAGTGGGCCTTATGTCGCAGTAGCAACATGAGGTATAGTCGAACCGTTTCTGTTGGATACTGGCGCAGCAAAAAGTTCTATCATACATGCGAAACTCCCTGGCGCACCTTTGTCTGGCTCAACAAACGTTTCAGTAGGTTTTTCGGGCGCCCCTGTTCATCACCCTGTTTCTGGTCCTTTGTCTATTTCTGTTGGACCCTGTCAATTGAAAGCACCCCTGATTTTGACGACAGGTTGTAACGAAAATCTGCTTGGTTTAGACTTGTTAAAACGCCTATATGCGACATTATACTGTTCTCCAGAAGGAGTACAGCTTACGTTGGGTAAAAGAATAATCTCTCCGATGTACTTGTCGATGGATGCGCTCCCACCAGAGCTGCGTTCACTCCCTGATACTCTTTGGGCGACTGGTCCTAATGATGTAGGTCTATTGGAAATTCCACCCTATATAGTAACTTTGAAAGCAAATGTCAAACTTCCACGAATTCCACAATACAGAATCTCTAGTGAAGGTGAGCGTGCGCTCCTACTGATAGTGCATGATCTGATTGAGAAAGACGTTATAGAAGAAACTAGAGGTAATGTCTGTAATAGTCCTGTACTGCCTATTTTGAAACGAACTGACCCAACAAAACCTCCAGTATATAGGTTTGTAATTGATCTTAGAGAGGTTAATAAAATTGTGATTCCACAGTTTCCTGTGGTTCCAGACATTACTGCATTGTTAACGTTGATTCCTGCTACAGCAGCATGGTTTTCGGTTGTCGACTTGAAAAATGCCTTTTTCAGCATTCCGATAGCCGAAGAAAGCAGAGATATCTTCGGTTTCTCTCTAGGAGGACGAAGCTTCAGGTTTAAACGCGCTCCACAAGGCTATTGTGAAAGCCCATCCATTTACAGTCAAGCATTAAAAAGCCAGTTAGATTCCTTCGTACTTCCTCCTGGTTCTGCTTTAATACAATATGTTGATGATCTTCTAGTGGCTGCTGATGACAAGGAAACTTGCAAAACAGCTACGATTTCTTTATTGCATCATTTGTCAAATTTGAATCACAAGGTGTCACCTTCAAAAATGCAATACTGCTGCCAAGCAGTGACCTACCTAGGTCATCTCTTGTCAAAGGAGGGAAGGAAGTTGACCCCAGAGAGAATAAAGGCAATTACACAGATGAATGTTCCTAGCACGCAGAGAGAAGTACGTGCCTTTTTAGGTATTACCTCATATTGTAGGCAATGGATCCCAAATTTTTCTCTTTTGGCAAAACCATTGGTAGCCTTGACTGGGAAAGGTGTTCCGAGTCCGGTACCATGGTCTGCTGAATGTCAGCAGAGTTTTTCTGAGTTACGAAATGCACTGTGTTCAGCTCCTGTATTGGGTACACCCGATTACAGTAAGCCTTTCACGCTCTATGTCCATGAGAGAGAAGGTTGCGCGTTGAGTGTGTTGACACAGAAATTTGGTGATAAACAACGCCCTTGTGCGTATTTTTCATCAACATTAGATCCAGTAGCTAGAGCGTTGCCTAGTTGCTTGAGAGCTACAGCCGCAGCTGCAGCCTCCATTCGACAATCTGCTGGTTTAGTAATGAACAACATGCTAGTAGTTATGGTTCCTCATGCTGTAGATACACTCATGAACCGAACCAAGACGCAGCACCTTACCAGTGCTAGATTATCAGGTTATGAACTGACACTGTTAGCGAGTCATATTCAGATCAAAAGATGCAATGTATTGAATCCAGCAACATTGTTGCCGACTAGCCAAGAGTCGAGTGATTCCGAACCACACGACTGTTGTTTCAAAACTGAGGAAGAAACAAAAGGACGAATTGATCTAAAAGACACTCCGTTATCAGATCCAGATGGAACGTTGTATGTTGATGGGTCTTGCTTCAAATTAGAGAATGGTGATGTGACTGCTGCTTATGCAGTAACGACTTTGAGTACGATTGTGGAGACTGCAAGAGTGAGTCAGAATTCTGCCCAGGCTGCAGAATTGATCGCGCTAACAAGAGCGTGCGTTTTAGCTAAGGGAAAGAGAGTAAATGTGTTCACAGATAGTCAATACGCGTTCGGCGTGGCCCATAGTTTTGGCCGCTTGTGGAAAGAGAGAGGTTTCATTACGTCCCATGGGACTAAGATTCAACATGGCCAGCTAGTTAATGACTTGTTGGAATCTCTAACCTTGCCGACTGAAGTTGCGATTGTGAAATGCAGTGCTCATAAAGCAATCACGGATGATGTTGGTCGTGGGAATGCTTTTGCCAATGAGACTGCAAAACAGACAGCTAGAAATATGATGAGTAGAATGTATGTTGCAACGTCTGCAAGATGGATTTCTGAGTCTGGAATGTGTGAAGACACAGTGGAAAGCGTAAAAGAAATTCAGAAAGAGGCGACTGAGGAGGAAAAACTTGCATGGAGAGAGAGCACGGGTAAATTGGACTCGAGTGGGTGTTGGATTGACTTGTCGGAACAACAGCGTTGGATGTTGCCTGATGCGTATGTGCTTGCAGTAGTAACGATGGCACATGGAACAGCACACATCAGTTCAAAAGGGATTTGTAAGATGTTGGCTCCGGTCTGGAAGAATGATGGGATTAGTAAGTGTGCAGAGAGAGTGGTGAGGAATTGTATGGTATGCTTGATGCATAATCCTGGCAAGGGAATCCCCACACCTGCAGGTCATTTCGCTCCTCCCTCCTGCCCCTTCGAAGTGATCCAGCTAGACTTCATTCACATGGATCGTTGTAATAATCTGAAATACGTCCTAGTGGTAGTTTGTGCTTTCTCCAGATGGATCGAAGCATACCCGCTAAAGGACAATACTGCCTTATCCACTGCCAAAATTCTTCTTAAAGAATACTTCCCCAGATACGGAATGCCACGGATTGTATGGTCAGATAACGGAAGTGAGTTCGTAGGGAAAGTTATGCAGAGTGTGTGTGCCGGCCTAGGGATTAGACAGAAGTTTCATAGTGCGAATCATCCCCAGTCCGCGGGTTTAGTCGAGGGTTACAATGGCACCCTTAAACTGAAACTTGCTAAGATACAAGCATCCACGGGTTTGTCCTGGCCAGACGCATTGCCTTTGGCTTTGCTATCAACAAGAGCAACTGTACATTCTAGAGTAGGGCTTAGTCCATATGAAATAGTTTTTGGTCGTCCTGCAAATGTTTGGGGGGTACCTAGACCAAAAGAATTCAAGCAGCTGGAATACCCAATGTTAATTGATTACCTTTTCGACTTGACTGCTAAATTGAGTCTTATTCACCAACAGGTTTTCGATGCATTGCCAAAGCCACCGGAGAGTCCAGGCCATCAGCTGAAACCGGGTGACCAGGTGGTCATTAGAAATTTTGCAAGAACGAAAAATCTTCAGCCCAGATTCATTGGCCCTTTTCAAGTCTTACTAGCAACGAGAACTGCTATTCGTGTGGCCGGAAGGAAGAACTGGATCCATACGACACATGTCAAACGTGTGCCTCTGCCACTTCCTTACGACAACTGGGTAAAGAAAGGAATCGGTGCCTCTGAAACAGAACAAGTCCCCAGGTTCATACCTTTCAGTGATGCAGAACTGATCACAGATACATCAAACTCTGACTCTCCTCCTGAAACTGCTCTTTTGAACCCTGAACATTTGCCATCTGCGAACGTGAACATTGTAACGTCAGCTGAAAATACATTGTTTCCAGATCAGACAGTTCCTGCAAAACTGAGATACAACTTGCGACCTCGCAATATGGACAAATAAAGCAGGCAACTGCCAATTTTCACATTTGAATTTCCTGATACATTGCCTCCAGCCAGGAAGTTTACTATTATTTTTGTTGTTTCAAAATTTTGCCTTGCCGTCTGGGTAGCCGTAGGGTCGTGGCTGTGTGCCTAGTTGAATCTGCGGGGGTCAGACACAAGGTCGATCTTTCTGTTAGTTCTGGGAACTCCCAGGGCTGATAGAGGCATTTTCATCTACGTACACATCATCAGTGGTCACGAACGGTCGTAGAAGATGGAGCTTCCTGAGCTGCAAAGAAAGAATGTAATTTATGTTCGCAGAAATAGACTGTACCGAATACTTCACAGCAAATGCTTTCTAATGCAATGTGCAGTTACGTTTTTAATCGTTTTGATAACGTTGGTGGGTGGAATCATCTTTGGTGTGCATTTGATTTTCATGCCGGTAACTACAGTACCTCCCCTTGATCCTACGACTTCTACGGTTTCTTCTATGCATTCTTTTCACTCATTTCCTGAACACGAACAAGCTCGACGCTCAGAATTTATTAACAATACATTTGTACAGCTCTTGCATCAACACCAACTGGTAGTTAATACTACAGACTGCTGGGTGTGTGGCTTGATACCTCACACTATGGATAAAGGCATTCCCTATCTAGTCTTGCCTTTTAGCTACAATGGATCATTTCAGGCCTTTCAGACCATTTTTTCATATGCCCTTGAGACCTATCCTCCGCGTCCACCACGGTCCACTAAATACAACTCAGCCAACAAAGCTTTAGTCCAGGGAATTATTGACATGATTAAAGACGTCAATAATACTCCATCTTACCCTAGAGATGAATTACGGGTGTATTTGAGTTGGAACTCTACCGAGTATCGCCTTAGTTTGGGAGAAAGCAAGCGTAAAAGCTCCACTTCAGTTTGGGTCGTGCCTCACCGAGGTCAGGTCTGTTTACAAGGAAATGGGAGAAATCTGAGAGCTCAGCTAGGGAGGAGTGAGTGCGTTGAGACTTACGTATTTCCGTCTAACTCCTCCCCTGCCTTCCTGACTGCTAGGGGTACCTACTTCATCTGTCAGGACAGAGCATATACATGGCTGCCTGCTGACTTTTCAGGTTCATGTTATATTGCTCGATTGTTACCTCCGACATACACTGCTTCTTCAGATTATCACAAGACCAGAGTAGCAAGAGGTGTCTTCAGCAAGGAAGATACCGCTGGTCAGGAAGCTGGAGACTTCTTCAAAGGTTTCCTTCCGTTTTGGGGGCCTATGGCCAATAGTAGAAATCTACGTCAACTAACACGGGTAGTTGAATCTACTATCACAGAAACGGCTGGTGCCCTTAGTAACTTAACAGCTGAGCTTCAGGCGGATCGTCTCATGACGTTGCAGAACCGAATGGTTCTAGACGTAATACTTGCAGATCGAGGTGGGGTATGCAGAATGATCCAATCGAGCTGCTGTGTCTTTATTCCAAATAATGCTCCAACAGTCTATGAAGCGATCTCTAAGCTACACAAGATTTCCGACTCTATACACGTAGATAAGGGAAACTGGTCCTTCATGGAGTGGTTTTGGACTCTGGTATCAGCGTGGGGATGGAAGGTTCTGATGGTCATTGGTGCCATCCTAGTATTTCTGTTCTCGTGCTGCCTTATTATCCAATGTGGTCCCGCTTTGTGTAGTCTCTGTGCTGCAACCTGTTTCAGAAAACCACCTGCATTTGGAGAAAAGGTACGAGACAAGATGATGGTGCAACAACATGTCACTGACCTAATGAGCATAGAATTAGACTCTGACTCTGACATAGACTGAGTAATTGCCTATGTAAGGGCAAAAGGAGGGTCTGAGGTTCCGTGACGATTTTACTCGTGTTTGTAACATTGTCGTAAATACATAATTTTGGTATCAGTGAACCGCAAATGATCCATTTAGTATATCCTGGTGTTTTCGCTATGCTACGAGCAAGAGCACTCCAGTTACAAACACATTTCTGTTCTACCCATGGCATCCATCTTAGAACACGGAAGCCATTTTGTATTCCTTGCCCTCACATAGTCAATGGACACGCAATGACCTCTTTTCAATTAAGGACACGTAGGCTTTAGCCAGCGATTCACCTTGCTAGTGACACGTGCACCTTAGGCCAGCAACGCTGTGGCAGCATGACCCGGCAAGAACTGCCTCCCCAGCCTGAGGCCAGTCCTGCTATACTGGTTCTTGTGTTCGTTGGCCTGATCATGATTAGGCGGCCGAAGCTGGTAACCGTGCCCATTTACGACCCACAAACATCTCTTATCCTGTCTTTCTATCTTCTGCACCTGGCTCTGCTCCTTTCCTTCTGGGCCTTTATTAGGGGGAGGTAACGAAATTTACGATGAGGCGGTCCGGGTCTTGAATGAGAAATTGACATGGGATTATGATGGAATAGTGGGAACCCCTCATTCGTAATGTTTTGACATCAGATACTGTTGACGATTCCTGTGCAACGCCAAATATTTTTTGTTCAAGACACGAATGTTTAGAACTGTGGTAACATGTAAAGAATTTGCCCCGAGCAGAATATTTAGTATTTAAGGAGTAACCCTCTTTGTACAAATTGAACAGGCTCCTAGATACTGCCCATGTGTAGTTTCTGTGACTTCTGTGTCCCTGCAGTAATAAACCTTTGGTCTTTGATGCCACCATCGAGAAGCCCGTGTTTCTGTTTGTTTGTGCACCGAGACAGGTAGAACTCCGGGGTCTTCGGGTGTTATCCCTGACACCTCTGGACAGAACCAAAAAGTCCAGAACTCCAATACTGAGATCCACCAGAGCTGAAGCCTGCATCCATGCTGGTTATCGTAGAAGGGAAAAACAAGGAATACTATGAAACTGAGACATTTGGAGACCTCTCTAGAATCTGTCACAACTGGTAGGAGGAGAAGAAAAGGCCTGAAGGGAAACTACTGAGAAAGACAGAGTCAAGTTGAGATGCCCTTTGAAAGCATGGGCTGTAGCTATCCTATTTTTAACTAGCGTCAACCAACCCATGACGAGCGTTGTTAACTAAACATAGCCCCACTGTTTTAAATACTGCATCCTCTAGAAACCACCATAGCCTTTTGCACCAATTATAATCTTGCTGTAATGATGTCCTCTACAAGCTTGATGTTCCAGAACACCTGCTAAGGTGTTTATTTCTGATCAGAGTCTTTCGTTAGTTTGACGGATTCATATTTTCTAATCTTATTCTATGACCCTCAGCTTCTATCATAATGCTCATTGACAAGTCTCCTAAAACTTTGGATGCTTTCTGTCTCCTGATCTTGTCACTTTACATCTCTACAAGATTATGTAGTGTGTGGGATAGTGGGGTTATAAAAGTGGATACAATACAGATTAAATTGGAGTTATTGCCAGTCCCTGAGCACTGCAACTGATGTTTGAATTCTTGTTTGTATTTTTGTATTATTGGTGGACTACATTCCCCACACTTGATCTTCCTTTATATTTCCTTCCTGCCTTATCACACTCACCTGACACATGCTTGAACACCATACTTCAGAGATATGGGGCCAGATGTAGGTCGGCAAATACCGGTCGGTAACGGACGATTTCGGACGTTACCAACCGGTATTTTGTGTTCGACATGTAGGGGGCCATAGATTTACAGACTCAGTATATTTACAGAATCTGTAAATCTACCGATTCTGTAAAATACAGAATCGGTAAATTTACCGATTCGGTAAATCCAGATGTAGCGGGCACATTAAACAGTGCCACAGGCCATTACCGATTCGTTATTTACCATGTAATACAATTGCATTGTAAATAACGAATTCCTGTGTACATGCACATCTGTGCATGTACACCTGTGCCAAGTGGCATACATACATGCCCTGGGGGCATGTATGTGTGTCACATTGCACATAGGCCAGAAACAGGGGTGCAACAGGGTGTCAAAGTGACACCCTGTTCCCCTTGAAAAATCGATAATTTTACCGAATCGGTAAATACCGATTCGGTAATTACCGAATCATACAGATTCGGTACAATTTTGCGAATTTTTACCTACATCTGATTTACCAAATCTAGAATACCGAATCGGTAGAATTCGGTATTCTAGAGTCGGTAAATCAAATTTACCTACATCTGGGCCATGGTGTTCTGATCTTTGCTGAGTGCCAAGTCGTTGGTTTCCTGAGAAACCATTGCTTGCCTAAGTACAGCCATACCACCAAAACACAGACAGCACCCACCTACTGCGGTATCATTGAATGCAAAGGGTCAAACTCATTATTTCAAATCCATAAAAGGGGATTGCTATAGATTGGAGTAATGTGTGGTAGAGTGAATTGGTTTAGAGTGTTGTTAAGTGGAGTAGAGTGTTATAGAGTGAAATAAAGGGGAGTGGAGTGGAGTTAGGTAGAGTGGATGACTTACAGTGGGGTAGCGCTGAGTAGAATGGCAACGAGTGAAGTGGTGCAGAGTGGAAGGGCGTACAGTGGAATACCATGGAATGGAGTGTCCTAGAGTAGAGTAGCAGGTTGTAGAGTGCTGGAAAGTGTTGTAGTTCATAGAGTGGAGTGGTATATAGTGTCATAGAGTTGAGTGGCATAAAGTGGCATACAGTGGAGTGGCAAACAGTAGAGTAGTGGAGTATAGTAGAGTACAGTAGTGTGTCATAAGGGAGAGTGGATTAACTGGGGTATAGTGGCATAAAATGAGTTGCGTAGCATCTTCTAGAGTGGCGTAGAGTGGCATACAGAGTTGGACAGTGGTATGTAAGGGCAATCAATCAATCAATCAACCACTTGTATAGCGCAGTACTCACCCGGAAGGGTCTCAAGGCGCTTGGGGGAAGGGGTCCGCTACTGCTCGAACAACCAGGTCTTGAGTTGTCTCCTGAAGGCGAGGTGGTCCTGGGTCAGCCGAAGGTGGATGGGCAGGGAGTTCCATGTCTTGGCCGCCAGGTAGGAGAAGGATCTGCCTCCGGTGGTGGCACTTCGGATGCGTGGTACGGCGGCGAGGGCCAGGCTAGTAGACCGTTGCTGGCGGGTGGGCGTGTAGAAGGACAGGCGGTCATTGAGGTACTTAGGGCCCAGGTCGTGGAGAGACTTGTGTGCGTGGGTGAGGAGCCTGAACGTGATCCTCTTGTTGACGGGGAGCCAGTGCAGGTCCCTCAGGTGGCTGGAGATGTGGCTGCGTCGGGGGATGTCCAGGATGAGTCGGGCAAAGGCGTTCTGGATGCGTTGGAGTCTTTTCTGTAGCTTGGCTGTGGTTCCGGTGTAGAGGGTGTTTCCGTAGTCCAGTCGGCTGGTGACGAGGGCCTGGGTGACCGTCTTCCTGGTTTCTGTCGGGATACATCGGAAGATTTTGCGAAGCATGCGAAGGGTGTGAAAGCATGATGAGGAGACGGCATTGACTTGTCTGGTCATCGAGAGGGAGGAGTCCAGGATGAAGCCCAGGTTGCGTGCGTGGTCCGTTGGCTTGGGGGCGGTGCCCAGGGCTGGGGGCCACCAGGAGTCGTTCCATGCGGAGGGTGATGGTCCCAGGATGAGGACTTCCGTCTTGTCTGAGTTCAGTTTCAGGCGGCTGTTCTTCATCCACTCGGCGACGTCTTTCATCCCTTCGTGCAGGCTGGTTCTGGCGGTGTCGGGGTCTCTGGTGAGGGAGAGGATCAGCTGGGTGTCGTCGGCGTAGGAGATGATGTTGAGGTTGTGTTGGCGTGTGATGGCCGCAAGGTGTCTCATGTAGATGTTGAAGAGGGAGGGGCTGAGTGATGATCCTTGCGGGACGCCGCAGATGACTTCGGTGGCCTCGGATCAAACGGGGGGAGGTGGACTCTCTGTGTTCTTCCGGCGAGGAACGAGATGATCCACTCCAGTGCCTTCTCTTGGACGCCGATGTTGCTGAGGCGTTGGACTAGGGTGCGGTGGCAGACAGTGACGAACGCTGCGGAGAGGTCCAGGAGGATGAGTGCCGCTGTTTCCCCGTTGTCGAGCAGGGTTCGGATGTCGTCGGTGGCGGCGATGAGGGCGGTCTCGGTGCTGTGGTTGGCTCTGAAACCGGACTGCGAGGGGTCGAGGGATCCGTTCGTCTTGAGGAAGGGGCAAGCTGTCTGTTGACGATCTTCTCGATGACTTTGGCAGGAAAAGGAAGAAGCGAGATGGGGCGGAAGTTTTTGAGGTCGGTGGGGTCTGCTTTTGGTTTCTTCAGTAGGGCGCTGAGCTCGGCATGCTTCCAGCTCTCCGGGAAGGTGGCGGTGTTGAAGGAGGTGTTGATGACGTCCCGGAGTTGGGGTGCGATAGTGGAGTCGGCCTTGTTGAAGATGTGGTGGGGGCAGGGGTCGGTTGGAGATCCGGAGTGGATGGTGTTCATCGTGTGGGCTGTGTCTTCGGTGGTCACCGTGGTCCAGGTGCGGAGGGTGGTGGTGGGGTGCATTGGTTCGACAGTTGGGTGCGTGGATGGTGCGCCGAAACTGTTGTGGATGTCGGCAATCTTGCGGTGGAGAACTGGGGTTGGAGAACTCCTTGACGATGCTGAATAGTTCCTTGCTGTCGTGGGCGTTGATGTCCAGTCGTTCCTTCAGTGATTTATTCTTGGTGGTGCGGATGAGCTGGTGGTGATTGCGGGTGGCGTGTTTGAGGGCGGTCATGTTGTCAGCGGTCTGGTTGAGGAGCCAGGCATTCTCGAGGGTGCGGCAGGTCTTCTTGGAGTCTTTGAGTTCGTCGGTGAACCAGGGGGCCTTCTTGCCCCTGGGTCTGCTGGGAGGGTTCTTCAGTGGTGCGAGGTTGTCGGCGCAGGTGGTCAGCCACTGCGTGAAGTTGTGAGCTGCTTCGTTGGGGTCCGTTGTGCTGGTGGGTGGGTTCTGGCTGAGGGAGGTGGTGAGCTGGTCAGCGGTGATCTTGCTCCAGCTTCTGTGGGGGACCTGTTGCGGGTGGTGGTGGGTTGTGGTTCTCAGGACACCCCCGGGCCGCACGGCCATCAGCTGTGTGTGTGCCCCTCGCTGCTGCTCGCAGCGTTGTGGAACCGTCTGCCTTGCCGCCCAGCTGCCTGCCTCGCTGTTCCCTGCCCTGCAGTGCTGCCGTTTTTGCGTAGTACATTGTTGCCTCTGTTGTATTTGTATTTCCTTTTAGCATATTCTCTGTAGCTGTCCCCCTGTGCCTGTTCCGCCGTTTTTGCACTGTATATTGTTGTTGCTGCTGTAGTTGTATTTGTATTTCCCTTAGCATAATCTTTGATGTCCCCCTGTGCCTTGCCCGCCCCGCTCCCCGCTTCCCGCCGCCATCCACGTGGCCATGCCCCCTTTTTTGTTCTGTGCCCTCCCCGCTCCCGCCTCCCAGCTGCTCCTCCCTCCCACTTAGCCTTAAATGGTGACCGCGCGGACGCGCAGCGGTCACGCGCAGCGGACGCGCCGATTGTGCGCCTACGGTGCGCCAAAGGCAAGCCCGTCGGCGCCCGTTCGCGCCTGGACCGCGGAGGGCAGATTATAATAGAGTGTCTCACAGTGGTATAGAGTTCAGTAGAGTTTTATTATTTGGAGTTGAATAGAGTAGAGTAGAATGTTGTAAAGTGGAGCGGCATAGAGTAGAGTTTTGTAGAGTGTCTCAGAGTAGGGTAAAGTGTCATACAGTGGACCATAGCATAGCATATGGCATAGCATAGAGTAAAGTAATTTGTCGTAGAGTGGGGTGCTGTGTTGTAAAGTAGAGTGCTGTGGAGTGGAGTAGAGTTGTGTGGCATATGTACAGAGTGGATTAAAGTGTCATAGAATGGAGTGGTGTGTCATACAGTGATCTGGCATGGAGTGTCGTTGAGTGTCAGAAACTGTCATAGAGTGTCGTCGAGTTGAGTGGCATGGAGTGGCGTTGAGTGGAGTGGTTTAGAGTAGAGTAGTGGAGAGCAGTTGATTAGACTGGAGAAGTGTGTCATAGGGTAGAGTGGAGTAAATTAGGGTGGAGTTGTATAGATGGAGTTGCTCAGAGTGACGTTGAGGGGCGCATAGTGCAATAGAGTGTAAGAGTGTACTCGAGCGGCAGCAAAATCAACTGGAATGGATGGGTACTCATGCACACCACATGCTGTGCACTCAGATGTTTCAGCGCTGCTCGCACAACTGGCACTAAAATTCTATCAGGAACAGTGCGACAGGCATATTTCTGCCCATTTGCAGAACCCAGCGGAATCTTTCAGAGTAGTTCTTTAACTCCAGAAATCTGCAGAGTGAAACTCTGCAAGTTCCACCCACCCGTTTATGTGAACGGCTAATGACTGCCTTTGCAAAATTAAAGGCATCCATATTATTTTTACTACACTTTAGCTGTGTTCTGGGTTACACCAAAAATATAGGTCAGTTTGCTTTTATGTTGCCCCACCTATTGCCACTTTATGAAAGTGTTTATTGGTAGGGAGATGTACTTATATTTTTCTATATACTTTTAAAAAGGTTTACGGAGTACCGCTCTAGAACCTTGGAAGTACTTGTATCTTAACTAATATACCTTTTTAATTAAATTTAAATAGCTCATAAACATCTTGGTATTTCCATGGCACTCTGCGCAAAATATATTCCAGAGGATTGAATATGTACAAACTGAAAGAACATTGTAGTACACTATGTTAGAGTGTTATTATATATATTTTTTAAATGTCTACATATTTATTTTTTAATACGTCCTAGGTAGTACTCTGTTTTTAAAAAAAAATATCTAGAAAATGTATAGAATCATTATATAATTTTCCTTACCTATTCACACTTTAATGAAGTAAAAGGTAGGGAAAAATATAAAACCTTATCTATATCTAAGCCCGTAAATCAGACAACAGCCTAAAAATGTGATGCAGCCACAGATATCACTAAGTTCAAATGACTTACCCTACTTACCTCTACTACTCAAAAGAATAATCCGCAAACCATAATTTATAATCTTTTCAAATTCCATCCATATCCGTTGAGCTGTATTTAATCTCTACATGCAATTCACAGGTCTATCTAACGGACAATACAGTATAAACACGTTTCCCACGATAACTTGTGAGAAAAGAACATGTTTTTATCAATATTAAATAAAAAAAAAAAAAATTTCTTTTTTAGGGATGCTTGGCCTGAGAAGCAAAATATGCTACAAAGAAAAATCAAGAATGTTGTTAAATATGACATCAGCAAATGTAACCCCTTGTCTCCCACCACCCTGCCTCAGGCTGACTGCTTGATTTTGCCTCATTGTTTGGAGGCCCACGTGACAAATAAAGAAGGGTTCTGCAGTGCTTTAAGAAATGCCTCAACACTGTTAAAAAATGGAGGGCATTTAATAATGATAGCGTCCCTCGAAGCCACTTTTTACATGATTGCCGGTTTTAAGTTTCCTCATCTATGTATTGATGAGAGTTTTGTCAGGAAAGCACTAAGTGAGGCTGACTATGTAATTGAGGAACTGCAGGTGTTTCCTAGGAAGGTTAATCAATTGTATGATGTGATAGATTACAGTAGTGTCATACTTGTTCATGCTCGAAAAGCAATACCTGTTACATGTACACAGAAACCATAATTGATAGACATAATGTCTACAAAGAGGAAATGAATAGTTTGTTCCTCACCTGAATCAAGTTTCTTCTGTCTTCTCATTTGT
Organism: Lissotriton helveticus; assembly: GCF_964261635.1. Classification (NCBI taxonomy): domain Eukaryota; kingdom Metazoa; phylum Chordata; class Amphibia; order Caudata; family Salamandridae; genus Lissotriton; species Lissotriton helveticus. The sequence continues at coordinate 131,121,351 of NC_136064.1, forward strand.
TGACCCTATTGCTGCTGACACCAGTGGTGCTCTGCTCTCTGCCTCTCCTAACTGATTAACAACTGGGCATTGCTTTTGCTGCGACCACTTTCCCTGGGCTCTGCCAGGTTCTGTTTCAGTCAATATCCCCTTGTTCTTTACTGCAAAGTAAAATGGATTGTGGTACAATCAATAACAACTGCAAAGAGTGTTGATTTGATCTTGCATTTGATTCCATTTTGCAGCTGAAAAGATTCATTAAATCTTACAATAAAATCTTGTGTGTTTTGTTCTACAATGCTATAGCTCTGTGTGTGTGTGTGTCCATTAATTCTCATGAATAGATGGTTCAGCTATCCAGTGGATATTTCCCATTGGAGGAAAGGATATAGCATTATTTCCACTATCTATGAATTCCAAATGTGCCTTTTATATTTAAATATAGTTGTAAAACGCACTATTGAAATGTGTAATATAGTAATTCTAATCATGTGTTTCAATAGTTTGCAGTACACTAAGTAATGGGGTGGAATCATTCACTTCTGCAGACTCATTTTAAGATTAAATATTTTTTAATACATATTTAAGAGTGTCTATTAACAAAACAACTGCAACAGCAAGGACAATCCATCCTACTGTATTCCCTCCTCTCACCCTTCCTTTCCTCCGAACAACCACCCTTTTTACCCATCCCCCCACCCTGCACCTTTCATTCCCTGCAGACAACCTATGTATTGTTTAGACATTTTGCAATGGCCTATTAGTTGGTATCTATGGGCCTGACTTCTATTTTGAATTTTGCCCATCCATCCTCTGTGATGGAGGGTTCAATCCACGCGTCTTCAAATGGACATGTAATTCACACACTTGAGATGAATGGACAGAGTAATCACACCAGAAGACCACACTTTAAGGCACACTTCCTTTCATACCATGAACTTGTACCTTTCTCTTTATTAAGCTGCAAGAAATAGGGTGTATTTGTTGCCTTGTACTACTACTATATGATTTTATTTTTGGTTCTTTCCACTAATCAAAATATTTGTAACATTTTATTTTTATCTATCCCATGTCCAAAGGAACCCCAGATTTTCAGATACATAACTAACTGTTCTGCTAGAGGAGCTACAATTGTTGGTGCCCTTGTGAAACTTTCACAGAGAAAAGGCACATGTGTAGAGAGTTGTCATAAGTGTGAATGTTGTTTCTTACAACAGGCACTCACAGAGGGAATCTGCAAGGGGGAGTTTACTCACTCCCTGGCTTTGAATCCTCTATATTGAAGGTTTTGCAGGAATCCCTGGTTGATTTGAGATTGTAAAATGACTGTATGTCGTTGAGCAACTCTGACCTCATGTGTTCATACTTCTTTATGTATAAATATTGTCATGTTTTTATTTTTGAAGGTGCATTTTTACCTAATAGTATATCTTCTCTTCCTTCTCACTTATTAATCTCTGCCCCCCCCACGTGCATGTCCACCACCCTTTTCATGTTTCGCTAACTGACATAGTCTTTGCATCAAACACCCTCACACATGCTTTGAACAATGAGACAAATGTTCTAGTAATAGCATCATCTGCTATTCTTGCCTGCCTTGATGGACGGATAAGCCTTGTTAGCCTCCAGCACAAGTAGAGGATGGGATTCGGCATGGCCTGTCTCCATCTTCCGGTACATAGCTCCTCTCTAACCCATTACACCCTTCGCTTTATACTGTTATTGTTGAATGCTGTAATATGAACAATTAGCAGAAACCCCCCACTAACCTTCTACTAAAGTTCATTCTGTGGAACTTTTAATGATAATGATGATGATGATGATGATGATGATGATAATAATCATAATAATAATAATGATGATAATAATAATAAAAATCATAATCATAATCATAATCATAATAACACTATATTATTTTATACATTACATTTTCAACATTGATTGAACTCACGTTTATAATTAAAAAACAAGTACTTATAGATCATAATTCAGTTATATATTGTGATTATATTCAATTACATTTCATCATCACATTGGAATGAATAACGATGCATTCTAAAAATATGATAATTATAACATATGGGAACGCAATGTGGCCTGGAAGGAATTGGATTATTATTTGGTGTGGGCTACTACCCTTCTCGAGGAATGATCACAATCAATCACGGTAAACACTAAAATTCTGTAAAATATTCTGAGCTCATTCTCCTGGTAGCTATGGCCCAGAGCAGACTTCAAGGAGCACTGGTCGGATACACCAACAGGTTCAACCCAATCAGAGGTGTTACCTTGTAGCTATCTGTAGCCTTATAGCTAAATAAGAGGTCAGCCAGTAGAGCCTTTGAGACCACTACTTTGTCCAGGATACAAGAGGGGACACGTCCAGCCCTTCATGCTCCTCCTAGGTCATAGACAGCAGTTTCAGTCCTCTTTTTTAATTTGCATTTATAATGACTATAAAAGGAGCATACAACAGAGGTCCAGCAGCCTGACAAAATTCATCATTGAGTCATGTAACAAATACAGCAACTAAACCATTATGCAAATAGACATAAATCCCTGACAAGTATAAACGGTGCAAATTGGCCATACAAGACAGAAATTCAAACAACCACAATATGAATCTGAGATATAGTACTTGTGTGATACCTAATGGTTCAAAGGCATATTAAAGGTTTAAAAGAGAGGCTTAGTTTTGGCAGGAGGGTAGATTAAAAGATTAGGATTATGATGTACGTGAACTACATTTCCATTAGCATAATAAATAACCAGATTGAATATTTTGCTGTTGGAACTTCGTTATCAAAGAGTGCAGATTGTCATAGTTTAACTAACAAGAGACCAACCGCCATATCCAAGTCCCCCATTTCTGTGCCTTTTATCCCTTACACTCATACAACTTTGTTTCTAAGCTGTTGATAGCCTAAATCTCCACTCATAGAAAGTGGGGGGTTCTGGGATAAGCCAGCCCGTAGCAAGGTACATTCAGGCCACTGCCATAGCAATAAATAACATATAGCCCTCTTTTTATGCCAACTCATTAGGTCCTCTACACCTCCTAAAAAAAACAACGCAGAGTTAATTGCTATTTGGCCTCCAATAATATATTTAAAAAATGTACCCATGTGTGGTAAATAAATAAATAATACCTCTATTTTTGACTAGATATACAATAACAGATAGCTCAATAAATAAGAGTCAAGATTCGAGGTAGTAGGAGTATGCAGGTTTAATACAGCATAAAGGACAGGAACAGGACAACCTGCACGGGAATAGGATGGCAGCGCTGCACGGGGCAGGGACAAAGGAATGGCAACTTTTAATAACAGTGCACAAGTATATATACTTAAACAAAATACATGATGTTCAATACAATAGGCATAACAGTGGGCAGGGCCTGTAGCAGTCGCGAAAGATAAGGCAGAAAGTAGGTGTAACAAGAGGCGTGAACAGGGCGTATACATAGACATGTGATGTAAACGTAACGGAATATGTCACAAATGGGGCGGAAACATGGTGTCGTGTTTTGGCAGCTCCTGAGTTAGCGTTTAGCACAGCTACACGGTCTTTTCTGTTAACTTGACCAAAATTAACGGGGGCCATTTTGAATCCCTCTGACTTCCGTTTCCCATGAACATGCTGCCTCGTGGTCAGTATGCCCTTTCGTCCTTTCTCGATACCCATGGTCACTAGTCTGCTCGGCAACAGGCTATTTTTAGTACTGGTCAAGCGCACATGCGCATTACGCACCAATTGGTCACTCTTTAGGAATGTTCACACTAACTGACCAGTGCTGTTGAAACTCCTCCCACACGTTGGCTGTGTTCCAAAAATGACCTTATATGTACCTAAAATGTGTAACTTGTAACCGCCTATCTTTTTATTACTATTAAACTGTATAAAAGAGGTCGCGCACCAATGTTCGGTGTGCTACTTCTTACATTGCCGAAGGGTGCTGTAGGAATGTATCACCACCCCATGGGGTCTTAATAAACTTGTCCTTTACCTTTTCCAGTGTCCGTGCCAACTTCTATACTAAGGCGTTCGAGAATTTAGCAGAGTATGTAGGCCTGATTTGAACCCAACACCACAATTGGCGACCACGAAGGGACTCATCGGCGACTCGGATGCCCGAAGGAGAGGTCGTGACGAAGGTTAGGAAACTCGCCATGGACGCGATCGCTGCCATTGAGTGACCCGAGTCTCGGCACCCACGGTGTGTTTTCCCTTCCTTCCGATCTGACCTTCCAGGTGGCGCCGGTCCTCGACTGGGATTCTGATCTTGGATTGTCGTGATGTGCCGTTTTGGCTGATTTGACCACAGAACTTGGCAGTTGGACTTTGGACGTTTGAAAATATTTGGTAAGCTTTTAAGTGGTGAGGTAGTCTACTGACACTTACTGTGGTTTTTTGAAACTTTGAATTTGAATTTGAATTTGTTAGCTAACGTTTTGAATCTTTGAATTTGAATTTGAATATGTGAAGTGCACCTCACATAGGCAGGCATGTAGGGATATTTCTCTGATTTATTTGATTTGAACAGTGCACCGTGTTAGGTGACATTTTTGTAGTACCACGTTTTGTGGTACTTTTTGAAACATGCCTGTT